>NC_068911.1:70163503-75163503 GCF_023091745.1 Budorcas taxicolor
TTGATATTTCTCCCGGCAATCTTGATTCCAGCTTGTGCTTCTTCCAGCCTAGCATTTCTCATGATGTACTCTGCATAGAAGTTAAATAAGCAGGGTGACAATGTACAGCCTTGACGTACTCCTTTTCAATATAATTTTAATAGTTATATATTATTCCATAATATAAATATATGGGTTTCACTAGTGCCTGCAATGCAGGAGACCTGGGTTTGATCTCTGGGTCAGGAAGATCCCTTGGAGAAGGGAATGGCTACCCACTCCAGTATTCTTGTCTGGAGAATCTATGGACAGAGGAGCCTGGTGGGCTCTAGTCCATGGGGTATGCTGCTAAGTCGCTTCAGTCGTGTCGACTCTGTGCGACCCCATAGACGGCAGCCCACCAGGCTCCCCCGTCCCTGGGATTCTCCAGGCAAGAACACTGGAGTGGGTTGCCATTTCCTTCTCCAATGCATGAAAGTGAAAAATGAAAGTGAAGTTGCTCAGTCATGTCCGACTTAGTGACCCCATGGACTGCAGCCTACCAGACTCCTCCGTCCATGGGATTTTCCAGGCAAGAGTACTGGAGTGGGGTGCCATTGCCTTCTCCACCATGGGGTATAGTGGTATCAAATTTATTTAATTGTTCTCATAACTTTTTATAGACTTTAAAAAGACAGATTATGAGTAAATTATTGGGATAAAGGATCTGACCATTTTTGAAAGTCCCTCAATATACACTGAAAAATATTTCTGCATAAAAATTATTCCTTTATACTTCTACCAGTATTCTAAAAGTGTGTCTTTTCCATTGCTCTCATTTCTAGACTCTACCATAAGAAGTAGCTTCACTTTGTTTGAACAACTGTTTCCACAAAACACACTTGAATATCTGTCTTAGAATTTTATTTGTTGTTATTGTTTAGTCTCTAAGTTGTGTCCAGCTCTCTGCAACCCCATGGACTGCAGCATGCCAGGCTCCCCTGTCCTTCACTATCTCCCAGAGTTTGCTCAGATTCATGTCCACTGAGTTGGTTATGCTATCAAACCATCTTGTCCTCTTCCACCCTCTTCTCCATTTGCCTTCAATCTTTCCCAGCATCAGTCTTTTTCAATGAGTTGCTTTTTCATAGGGGCAACAAACTGATTAACTCAAATTTCTTTTAGGTTCTCCTGCAGATAAAGGAGGGCCCTGAGAAGTAAACAAAAGGCATTTCCTAGGGCCTCCAGGAAAATCCTTTTTGTCCTTTCACAAAGAATGCAGCCTTGATGGCTGTAGCTCCAGCAGCCATCTTGAGATCGTGAAAAGCCAAGGCAGAGGCATGGCCTGGCCTGCCATTCTTGATCTCTTCAGTCAATACAAAACACTGCCTACCCCCAGAGTTCTGGTGGCATGAAGAAAATGAACACTTACCTATTGAAGTCACTGTGTTCCAGTCTATTTAAATACAGAATAATTCCTAACTAAGACGCTGTTTTAAAAAATATATTCCAGAGAAGTGTTTTCATCTTTCATCTGTCAAAGAGAGTGTGAATTTATTAGTAACTGAAGTTATATTGAGTACTTTGAAGTGGTGCAGCATTTCTTCCCAGCATTCCATTCTCCATCTATTTCTACCACATTTTCTGACCCAGAAACTGACCTGTATGGAGTACTTTGGCTTCCCAGTGGCTTGGCCAATAAGGAGTCCTAACAGGACATTGAAAGGAAGGAAGAAAGTGAGCAAAGAGAGATAAAATACTTTCTCTTATTCCACAGCTCCCTTCCTGTCAGGTTGTTGTGTGTTGACTACATTCTTTATTTAAAATTTTTAATTGAAGGATAATTATAAAATTGTGTTGGTTTCTGCCATACATCAACATAGATCAGTCATAGGTGTATATGTGTATATATATATATATATATATATATACACATATATATATATATCCCCTCCCTCTTGAACCTTCCTCCCACCTCCCACCCCATCCCACCCCTCTAGGTTGTCACAGAGCTCTGGTTTGAGTTCTCTGAGTCATACAGCAAATTCCAACTGGCTATGGCCTTCCCCGGTGGCGTAAGCGATAAAGAACCACCTCCAGTGCAAGAGATTTAAGAGATGTGGGTTCCGTCTCTAGGTCGGGAAGATCTGGAGAAGGGAATAGCAACCCATTCCAGTATTCTTGCCTGGAGAATCCCATGGACAGAGGAGCCTGCTGAGCTATAGTCCATAGAGTCACAAAGAGGTGGACATGATTAAAGCGACTTAGCATGCATCTATTTTACATGTTAGTGCATGCTTCCATGCTACTCTCCATTAGTCCTACCCTCTTCTTCCTACCTGCCGCCCCCACCCCCGTGTCCATAAGTCTGCTCTCTATGTCTGCATCTCCATTGCTGTTCTGCAAATAGTACCTTCAGTACCATCTTTCTAGATTCCATATATATGTATTAATATATGATATTTGTTTTTCTCTTTCTGACTTACTTCACTCTGTATAATAGGCTCTAGGTTTATCCACCTCATTAGCACTGACTCAAATGCATTCCTTTTTATGGCTGAGTTAATATTCCACTGTATATATGTGCCACAGCTTCTTTATCCATTCATCTGTCAGTGGACATCTAGGTTGCTTCCATGTCCTAGCTATTGTATATAGTGCTGTAATGAACCTTGGCATACACGTGTCTTTTTCAGTCTTGGTCTTCTTGGGGTATATGCCCAGTAGTGGGAATGTTGGGTCATATGGTAGTTTTATTCCTAGTTTTTTAAGAAATTTCTATGCTGTCTTCCATAGTGGCTGTATCAATTTACATTCCCAACAAATGTGCAAGAGGGTTCCCTTTTCTCCACACCATCTCCAGCATTTATTGTTTGTAAATTTTTTGATGATAGCCAGTCTGACTGGTGTCAGGTGATATCTCATTGTAGTTTTGATTTGCATTTCTCTAATAACGAGTGACGTTGAGCATCTTGTCATGTGTTTATTAGCCATCTGTATGTCTTCTTTAGAGAAATGTCTATTTAAGTCTTTTGCCCACTTTTTAATTGGGTTGTTTGTTTTTCTGATATTGAGTTGCATAAGCTGCTTATATATTTTGGAAATTAATCTTTTGTCAGTTGTTTCATTTGCCATTATTTTCTCCCATTCTGAGGGTTGTCTTTTCACCTTGTTTATAGTTTCCTTTGCTGTTCAAAAGCTTTTAAGTTTAATTAGGGCCCACTTGTTTATTTTTGTCTTTATTTCCATTACTGTAGGAGGTGGGTCATAGAGGATCTTGCTGAGATTTATGTCATAGAGTGTTCTGCCTATGTTTTCCTCTAAGAGTTTTATGGTTTCCAGTCTTACATTTTGGTCTTTAATCCATTTTGAGTTTATCTTTGTATATGGTAATTAGGAAGTGTTCTAATTTCATTCTTTTACACTTAGCTGATCAGTTTCCCTAGTACCACTTATTAAAGATACTATCTTTGCCCTATTGTATATTCTTGCCTCATTTGTCAAAGATATGGTGCCCATAGGTGTGTGAGTTAATCTCTGGGCTTTCTATCTTATTCCGTTGGTTTATGCTTCTGTTTTCATGCCAGTACCATACTGTGTTGACTGTGTTCTTGACTGAAGGTCATCTGTCTTCTCAAGATCCCTCTACTCACACGGTTCTTTCCTTTTAGGTTCCAGATGCCATGTCCTTTCCTTACCTTTTAGGTATATATGCTAACAGCTCCACTCTCACTAGCCCCCAGGGTACGATAGTATCCTATATAGTTTCCTTATATTCTATCCATAGCCTTTTATTATAAAATAATCCCTTGATTTAACAATTCTCAATCTATCCTAATTTGACTGTACAATCTATTTCCTGCTGGGATTCTGTCTGATATGTTTCTTATTATCTACATACATGCATGTATCAATATATATATATGTATACATACACACACACACTTATATATATACACACACATGTTTAGGCTCACACCTTCAGGCCTCCATGTGAAGGTAAAGAGCACTAATTGTAATAGGATAGGCAAGAAAACACTGTTAGGTGGTGAGTAGACTCAAAGGAAGTATGTAAAATGTTACAGTAGTGAATCACAATCATTTTCTGAAAAATATTTTCTAAAATGCAGATATTGCAATCATTTTACTACCTGGGGGGAAGATGTCAAGACTCTGTCAACACACATACCTCATTACCAACTCAGATATCTTCTCTTTACAGGATTATATAACTTTTAGGGAATTCCGGCATGACTTGATCCAACCTACTCACTTTTTAGTGAGGGCTAACCGACTGTCTAAAATCAAGTCAAATACCTCGTCTCTAGACATTTGATGAGGTTTGTTGTTATAATTTGGGGATTTTATGAGGTTTTGTTTTGTTTTATCTGTATCTTGATTTTTTCCTAAATTCTATCTAGTTACAATTCAGCCTTCAATGAAAGAGAAAAACCAACAGCAGTTATTAAAACTCTAAAATACAACATATGAGATTCCTGGGACCATTAATATTTTTACAAAATTAGTGGCCTAAGAAGTCAAAGCAGGGTAGCATCCAAGTTCAGACTGATATTAATGAGAACCAAGAAGAAACTGCTTTCAAGGAGAGCATAAATACTAATATATGTTGTGCACAAGTTATCTGAGCATTTACAAGCGGCTCAGAAAATATTAACCCGATTTTGTAGGGAGTTCAAAGTAAAATGCAAAATAATTTTATCTCAATCTTTAAGTTCCAACTTCCAGTCTAGAATTCTAAGAATTCTCTTTCTCTTTGAAGCATGGAAAATTGAACAATAGCTAAGTAATATTTTTTAATTAAAAAAAGAGTTAAGGTGATGGAGAAATAAATGGGGTTCAATATTTTAGTCTTTTCAAGGATTCTGAGGTTTAAAAAAATTTTTTTTAAGGGATCAGTGTGTTTTTATTTTAATGAAGAAGGAAAATACTATAGCAACCTGCCTTGGCATTTTTGAGAACTAGGTAGCTCTATCTTTTTTGGATTGCATGTGTGTCTTCTAGTCCCAAGGCCCTAGATCTTGGCATTAATAATGTCCTGAATGTGGTCATAGCTGTTAAAGGTTATCTGATGAATTACAGAATGAACAGCCCCAAAGAGAAGTCTCACTGAGAAAGCTATAACAATCTGCAAATAGTTGAAGAACTAAACCGGAAAAAGAAGTAACTTTTTTTTTTGTTCTTGTTCAGTTATTGGGAAACAGGAACAGAAGTCCTTCTATCAAGCTTTCTAACTATCAAACTGATAGTCTTCAGAGTTAGTAAGCTACCCTCACCAGTACAGATTCATAACCTGGGATGTAGACCCTGATGGGACTATGAAGATGTCTGGGGAGAGCCTGGCATTATGCACAAAGTAGTACAGCTGTGCTTTTGCCCATTTTTCTGGAGTTAGTGGATGTGGATTACATTAGCTTCTCAGAGAGGCTCTGGATATGAAAAGGTCTGCAAAAGAATGTGTGAAATCAGCTTGCATGACCATGTGTCAGGAGTGCTACAGAGAAGATAATCACTCTAAGCTCAATGTTTATAATTCAATGGTTACAGATAATGTAAGCAGAACTTTAATGCAGTGTGTGTTCAATCCTCTAATCACTCAGTCATTATTTATAGGTTGTCCTTCAGATGGGTTAATTTGCTTAGAGTGGTGGGTTGGAGGGAACATCTATTTTAACTTTCCCTTAATGGGGCAAGATAAGGTGATGTACTTTTTCCCAACGCTTTCCCACAGAGTTCGTCTGGTAGAAGCTGCAACAAGAAGTGGGTTCACAATTAATAAACTGAATAGAGGATGCAGTCTAGAACAAAGAATGGCAGCCCACAACAGATGAGAAGAGCCTGGTCCCCAGATGGCAACTGAAGTTGAAAATCAGAGCGCAGAGTGCAAGTGTGAGGCTGGGAGCTGAACTGCTCTGGGCATGGATAAATATAGCAGTGAAGGACAAACAGAACGGACGCTTTGTAATTCGACCCTTGGAGATCTGGAGAGGATCCTTGGATGTTCTGTCCCCGACTCATACTCCAAACATTCAAGACCCTGGGCAATGAACAAGCATGCGAACTGTCCTTTTGGAGGACAAATCAGTTAAGAGCTGAAACAAGCCTTGAGCTCTTTGCACTTATCTGATTTCTACACAAAGGCAGAATTTGGCATTTAAAGCCCCCTGGGAGAGCCCAGCCATTGTATCCTGGCATCAAAACTTCTCCTTTGAAATTAGGATAGTGTGTAACTCATCCCTCAAGAGCTTTGCAGATCTCTTGCATTTGTTTCTGGGGCTGTTTGAATTTGTTCTTTTAAAGAGGCTGCTTAGAGAAGTTCCTGGCACCAATGTAATGAAAGGGGATATCATTAATTTCTTCCTTTAAAAAGGAAGGGTCCCTTTGGGACCACTGATCGCCATGTATATTAGGTTAGACAAATCCAGCCTAATATCTGGGTAGACTGGCTGTTCTAATTGCTGACTGCCAAGCAGCCTAACGGACCTTCTGCATAGTGGAGAATGAAAATGGGGTTTTGAGTCAGAGGGAGCTCTCAAAATACCTTATACCATTTAGGTGTATTAATGAAACATAACTCCTTCCCAATACACAAATTGCCAGACAAAGAAAATATCAACAAATTAGTCCAACTCTTTTTAAATGTGGTAAAGTTTCAAGGTGATAAACTCTTAAGACTTGTGGTGGCAATGGGAAAAAACCAAGTGCACTTTGTAGAAATCAGCACACTCTATAAGACTTGACAATTTGAACAGAAGGAAGGAAGGAGTTGGTAACTTGAAATGAAGTACTTTCAGAAGGATTCTCTGAGGAGTGGGGGAAACACAGTGGCAACAGCTAAACATTTATTAGGTGCTTTACACATGTCAGGCTCTATCTTCAGGCATTAAGCCCATAATCTGGAGTTAAACTATGGATTTAAGATGCATACTTAGGGGGTGACCTCTAGGGAGGAGGAGAATCATAATCAGGAAAGGGTATCAGAAGGCTTCTAAGGTGCTGGCAAGTTCTGTTTTCTGATCTCAGGTGTAATGGTATAGAGACTTCATAATAATTCATTACACTGTCCATCTCTTTTATAAACCTTTTTTCTTTTTTTTCTGTCAGCATGTTACATTTCAGAATTTTAAAAGGTGTTTGATGTCTCAGTGGGTAAAGAATCTGTCTGCATTTCAGGAGACATAGGAGACACAGGTTCGATCCCTGGCTCAGGAAGATCCCCTAGAAGAAGAAATGGCAACCCATTCCAGTGTTCTTGCCTGAAAAATCCCATGGACAGAGGAGCCTGGCAGGTTACAGTCCAAGGGGTTGCAAAGAGTCAGACACGACTGAGCAACTAAGCATTCACGCACATTAACCACAATCTTTTATCTCTCATGTGAGAGCCTTTCCTGGTGTGAAAAGGGAGCAGGCAGAGGGCCAGAGACATCCTTCTCCATTCTGTCTGGTTAGTTCTGGATCCCCTTCAGTTCTCAGCTTTGATGTCAGCCCACTGACCCTTCTCTGCTCCCACAAGATCACGAGGGTACCCCTGTCATAGCATAGCTCCAGGGGCCACTCTTATTAACATCCTGGCCAGAGATTTGCTTTTGGGTTTACTTGTCTATTTCTCCCTTAGAATGTAAACCCACAAGGCAGTCCTGGCTGTTGCTCCATTATATACCACCAGCACCCAACACAGCACCCACCACCACGTAATAACTGCTCAGTAAATACCAGCTGACCGAATACTTGAATCAGTGAGTAGGAAAGGGGCACTTCATGCTCTCCCACCCCTCTTTGAACTTAAACCAACAATTTCTCCCTTGCTAAGTTCAGTTTTTACTGAAAGAAGACAGCCCCAGAGTCTTCCTGGGGTGAGTTTAAGTAACTAGGAGTTCTAGTTACTTTAAAGAGTCAGATAAAAATGAAAAGAGAGAAAAACCTTACCATGATTCTGCACACAGTCATATAACCACAGATTCCACCCCCCACCCCCACCCCCACCCCCCGCCACTTATGTCATTTTGGACTATGTCTTTCTTGCCTCCCTGTAACACTTAGAATTGATTACATTTAATTTAAGGAACACACGTGTGTCATGGTCCTTACACGCTCAACTACTGAACAACCAATCACCTTGTTCCTCTTAGGTTGTTTCATTTTCTTGGACAGGGAGTAGGTACTATGCTGAGAGTCAGGTTTATTTAAAAATTTTTTCTCCTTGATTACGTGCATAAAAAAATTCGTTACTGCTCCACAAAATACACTGCTAAGAGAATGAAAAGACAGGCTCCAGACAGGGAGAAATATTTGCAGAACACATATCTCACAAAGGACTGGTACTGAAATATACAAAGAACTCTTATACCCTCAAATAACAAAGCAAACAGCACAATTTAAAAATGGGCAAAAGATCTGAAGAGACACTTCACCAAAGAAGTTATACAGATAGCAAACAAGCATATGAAAAGATGTTCCACCTCAGGGAAACAAAAATTAAAACAACAGTGAGATACCACTACATACCTATTTAAACGGCAAAAAGCCAGAACACCGACACCACCAAATGCTGGCAAGGATGAAGAGCAACAGGAACTCTTATTCACTGCTGGTAGGAATGCAAAATGGTGCAGGCGCTTTGGAAGACAGTTTGGCAGTTTCTTATAAAACATACACTCTTACCATATAATTCAGCAATCACACATTTCGGTATTTACACAAAGGACTTGAAAAACTTATGTCTACATAAAAACCTGTACAAAAATGTTTATAACAGCTTTATTCATAATTGCCTGGAAGCAATCAAGACATCTATCAGTAGGTGAATGGATGAACAAACTGTGATACATCTATATAACAGATTATTTTCAGCAATAAAAAGAAATCAACTGTCAAGCCACATAAAGACATGGAGGAACCTTAAATACATATTGCTAGTGGAAAGGAGTCAATACGGAAAGGCTAAATACTGTCTGATTCCAACTATACGACATTCTGGAAATGTCAAAACTATGTGAAAGTGAAAGTCGCTTCCAATTCTTTGCGACCCCATGGACTATACAGTCCTTGAACTTCTCTAGGCCAGGATACTGGAGTGGGTAGCCTTTCCCTTACTCCAGGGGATCTTCCTGACCTAGGAATTGAACTGAGGTCTCCTGCACTGCAGGCAGATTCTTTACCAACTGAGCTATCAGGGAAGCCAAAATTAACAGTTGCCAGGAGCTTAAGGTAAGAGAGAGAGGGATGAATAGATGGAGCACAGAGGATTATTAGGCAAATAAAACTATTCTGTTTGATATTGCAATGGTGGATACATGTCATTATATATTTTTCAAAACTCACAGACTGTACAATGCAGAGAATGAAGTGTCATGTAAATTATGGACTTTGTTAATAATAATATATCAATACTGGCTCATCATTGTACCAAACAAGTCACTCTAATGCAAGATGTTAATAACAGGGGAAAATGGGGAGAGAGGGAAATGTGAGGAGAGTAAATGAGAACTTGCTACTTTGCACTCAATTTTTCTCAAAACCCAAAACTACTAGAGAAAACTATTAATTTTAAAAAAACTAATAAAATTTATTACTCCCCATCTTGGAAAACAAACAAAAGTCAAATAGAAGAAAAATCACTCCATTCCTACTACACAACTGTGTGTTTCATTTTAAAGTTGAAAAGAATCCTTTAAAATGAAACAAAGGAGCCAGCCAAGGTTAACAATGAGTTTATGCTGTTTCGAATACATAAAGTAAGAAAAGAATGTAAAAATAAAATTCCTCTTGGCACATTTTACAGCCACGCCATCAACATCCAATTCTGGAAGCCAAGCACCCTAACTTGATTCACTCCCTCCACCCCTCCCCGCCCTGCTTGTTTGGCAGCTGTGCTCCTGATGTCCTGGGTCAATGCCAGAATCTAACTTGGCATTGGCAAAGAGTGCATCCTGACCTAATGCACTCAGGAAAGCACCAGAAAAGTTCCTGCTGATCCTCCTCAGATACGTTTACAGTAACAATCTAAGCAGAAATAACGTCCAAAAACTATCCAACTTTGTAACATGCTTTAATGAGCTGCAGGAATGAGAACATGCTGTCACAGGGCTTTCCCTGAGGTACGTGACCATAAGAACTGTGGCTGACAAATGACCTCCATACCTTCTACCCACCAGCCCTCAAAGGGCAGCCACTTTCCCCTCTAGCCTCAGCTCCTACAATGGAGACAGAATCTCGCCAACTCAGGTGACTGAGGGGTGGACGGTGCCAACCTATGTGGACTGCATCCTTTCTTCCTTACCATCATCACCCCCAAATTTCTGGGAAAATGGTCTGTCAAGGAATCTTTGCCTCTTGCTAGGTATTCTGCACAGTTCTTGTAGAAAGCCACAGTTTTGCACAGAGGCCTCAGTTGGCGTAAACTGCCACAAACAGCAACTGATGACCCAAGCACTCTGCATTCTCCAACATTATGAAATTAAGCAAGACAAAACCAAACTCAACACTCAGACAAGATCTAGTAAGAACGGGGAAAGTCTTTTAAAGGAAAGGTGTGTGATTAACATAAATGGCACTAGGTTAGAAATCAAATTTGGGATTAAGAGAACCATAATCTCTCCCCTTTTCACTTCCATTTATCTGCCCATTTATCTGCCCTCATGCCTTCAATTCTTTTGCAAAAAGCCAGGACACAAACGTTATGGCAATGACATATATATTAGAGATACATGCAAATATTCAGATCTGGTAGAGTTTGGAGCAATTTTGCTTTGTGGGAGGCTAGCAGAGGTAGTAGAGTTTATAAAAGACAAAAATCTTTTAAAGGCAGTAATTCCTAATAATTTTATAAATTGAGACACTTTTAAAAGTCTGGAACACTCCCCTCACCCTCCTCTACAGCAAAGTAACAAGTAACTGTAACTTCGTTCTGGAGAACTTCCTGACAATTCAATAAGACCACTTGAGATAAATATGGACACTCAATATGTTACCAAACTTGCTTTGGAAAATGACAGCTGCAAAGACCAAGCTGTTATAATTGCATTTGTCTCTTAAGTGTCTTATTTCACTGCCTGGCCCGAGTTTGGTATACAGTAAGTACTCAATAAGTGTTTGTTAAGTGAAAGAATAGAAAGGCATCTATACAAAGTTTACCTTTTCTGATTCAATATAATATCATAGAGATAGGGGATGTGGTTCTCAAAGGGTAGCATTGTATAACCCGGGAATGTGATGCAAATGCAAATCCCTCCTCTCTTGTACCCCACACAAAATTGGAAACTATGGAATGAACCAGTAATCTGCATTTTAACAATCACTAGGGTGATACTAACACTTACTGAAGTCTGAGAACCACCAGTTTAAAAAGGATCCTTTAAGAAAGAGATTACCTCCCACACTGCTGCTACTGCTGCTGCTAAGTCGCTTCAGTTGTGTCCGACTCTGTGTGACCCCATAGACGGCAGCCCACCAGGCTTCCCCATCCCTGGGATTCTCCAGGCAAGATCACTGGAGTGGGCTGCCATGTCCTTCTCCAACGCATGAAAGTGAAAAGTGAAAGGGAAGTCGCTCAGTCATGTCCGACTCTTCGCGACCCCATGGACTGCAGCCCACCAGGCTCCTCCGCCCATGGGACTTTCCAGGCAAGAGTACTGGAGTGGGGTGCCATCGCCTTCTCCGAACCTCCACACTAGAGGTTAAGAATTCCACACCAATAGTATCTTCACTATTGCACTGAGGAAAGTCCTGAGACTGAGGCTTCATGATTAGAGTTTATGGTGAATTCTGTGGCACCCAGTCAAGAAGAAAAGATGGATCAGCATTATGGGAGTCAAAAAGAGCAGGGATTCGAGGCTTGAGAGATTATTAGTGGTCACCAAGCCTTGTATGTGGCTTTCTGTCATGGCACTGGGTGTGGGACAGGGAGGCCCAGTAGCCTTGCCTCCCTAGCGTCTGGCTCCCATGTGCTTTCCCAACAGGGATTATGTTGCCTTTGAGTCTCTGTTGTAGGAACATGCTCTCCCTGTCAAATGGGTGACATCTGAGCCCTTTACGATCACAGTGGTTGTGGTTTGGCAAGCTGCTTGCATCCCCTTCCAAACACAGGCAGCAGTGTGAGCTGTGGCAGAGTGTAGCATAAATCTAAGGCTCAGTTTTGCCTGATACAATGATCTAATTAAAAAATTAGTTTTCACCAGTCAAGTTCAACTCCAATATTATTATAAGGTGACCACCTTGTCCTAGTTTGCTTGGGACAATTCCAAAAAATCCACATCTTGGAAAACCTTCAGTCCCAAGAAAATTGAGAGGTTTGGTCACCCTAATGATTTGGGGTTCCAAGGATAAAAACACAACCCAAGTTTGCTTTCTGATAGCTGAACTTCTGCCAAGACCAATAAAACTTAGTAATGAGCAGTGAGAAAGGCAGGAAAATAACAGAGTAGATGGCATTAGAGAAGCAGTGGGTGAAAGAAAAGGTGTATGATTTGCTCAGCAAATCTGAAGATGATATGGAACCAGATCACTGAATTCTAAAGCCACTTTGATGGGGATTCTACCACACCCTGACACTGTAAGCTACCAGAGGCAACCCTGTTGGGAGGCTAGTACAATACCACCTCTCCCTGGCTCCCTGAAAATGTACCAGCCTCCATTTTAAAAAGCCATATAGCTAAAGTAACTCTTAGCAAATGCAATGACTTTTTTACCTTCCAAAAGAAATATGAATAACCTATACTACTTGTAGACAAGAAGATAACCAAGGGCAGGACTACCTAATGCCAGTGAGGCATCACAGGCCCTGACAATGAAGGTCCTTGAAAGAGCAGGTCACAAACTTAGTAGCGTATACTTTACACTAAGAAAATACAGGTAAAACTTGTATGTGCCCAAAGTCGATGCTACATCTGTGGCAGTTCCCTTTCTTTCTTTCACTGGGATTTCCTCATATCCCCCACTCAGATTCCCTTTGTTAAAATGTAGAAAAAAACAATTAAAATTTGGTTTTTATACCACAACAAGGAGAAAAAGAGAGAAGGCAAAAGGAAGGTATGTTATAAAAAATGAGCACATTAGCAATAGCAGGAAATAACAGCTTTGTGTTGAGAGAGAAGAAAGTTAAAATAAGCAGGTGCATTAACCAAAAATCATAATAGTTGAGGGTCACTTATTTTAAGGGTAGATGGCTCGGTGGTAAAGAATCTACCCACCAATGCAGGAGACGTAGGAGACTAAGATTCGATCTCTAGGTCCGGAAGATCCCCTGGAGAAAGAAATGGCAACCCACTCCAGTATGCTTGCCTGAAATATTCCAAGGACAGAGGAGCCCGGTGGGCTACAGTCCATGGGGTCGCAGAGAGCTGGACACGACTGAGTGATTGGACACACGAGGTGGTCCCATTTCACAATGATCTCCAAGGATCTCTGCGTTAGCACCAATGTGAACTGTTACTAATAATCATGCCCCAGGGCATTGTGAATAAGGAGAACTGTGTCCAACATACTCAATATGGAAGGGGAGTCATAGTTTTAGAAAGTTTCAGCTGTCTGGAATACGTAACTTAATAGAATATCTCATTTCATTGATGATGCGTATCATCTCTCCTCAAACCAGTTGTTTCCATTTCACTGAGTTTATACCCTTGCTACTCAAAATGTGGACCTTGGGTCAACACCATGGCACCACCTAGAAGCTCTTTAACACTGCAGGAGCCACCCAGACCTGCTGAATCAGAACATTCTTTTTAACCAGATTCTCAGGGTTTGGTAGGACATGTATCACCTGGCTCCTTACCCTATGATTCTCCTTCTTGCTCTCTCGGCTCCAGTCACCCAGGTTTCCTTCTACTCCTCATGTACTCCACACTGTCTCCTCAGGGCATTTGCCTCAGCTGTTCCCTCTGCCTATAATGTTCTTCTCCTCATGCCCTCTCTGTGCAGTGCTCTCTGACCACCCCGTTTAAAAGTAAACCATCCTCCATCCTCATCCTCCATGCTTTGGCCACCCCCAATCTCCTTTGCTGTGTTTTCTCCTCTATAACACTTCACCTTTCTAACATCCCACACAACTGATTTAGGATTATGGTTATCGCTTATCGTTCCTTTTCTAGAATGTCCCTTTGCTAGAATGTAGCATCATGAAGCAGAGAAGGCAATGGCACCCCATTCCAGTACTCTTGCCTGGAAAATCCCATGGATGGAGGAGCCTGGAAGGCTGCAGTCCATGGGGTCGCTGAGGGTTGGACATGACTCAGCGACTTCCCTTTCACTTTTCACTTTCATGCATTGGAGAAGGAAATGGCAACCCACTCCAGTGTTCTTGCCTGGAGAATCCCAGGGACGGGGGAGCCTGGTGGGCTGCCGTCTATGGGGTCACACAGAGTCGGACACAACTGAAGCGACTTAGCAGCAGCAGCAGCATGATGCTAGGACTTTTTGACTGTGTTGTTCCTTGATGTGCCCGAACAGTGCCCATGAAGTGTGGTCTACAGGCCAACTCTTGCCTCTGGTCTCAGCTAGATCACTGAAGAAACTTAGAGTAGTTTAAGTTAGAGTAAGAAATTTAGAAAAGTATAAATCAATTTGATAGTGCACAACACCTAAATGGGTGATTATTTACCTAGTAATTCATTTCACTGTATTTTACAAAAATATCAGACTGTGCAATTTGAAAATTAAAACATCCAATTCCAATTTGGTCTTTTTAAAAATAGTTTGAGAAGCACTGGCCCAGGAAAGTTCCTGGCACTTAGTAAGTATTAATAATTGTTTGCTGAAGAAATAAAGAGAAGAACAAATACCTGAAGAATAAACTTTTACATAGTAAAGGACTGCTGCAGTCCACGGTGTCACAAAGAGCTGGATACAGCTGAGCAACTGAGCTGAGTAACTGAACTGAGTAAAGGCAAACCAGGTTTGTATATATGCCTGTCAGTCCAATTAAATAATTTCTGCTTGGATTAGTGGCAAAGTGATTCATGTTATGTACTTCAATATACTGTGCTTTCCTGTCCCATGTGAAAAATATAAGGCTCAAATGATCAATGAAGGAAATTTCTGAGACTCCCTGACTGACTAACTGAAGATAGCCTTTGTCCAAGCCCCACATTTGGACACTTTTTCCCCTGGATGTTCTGAGCAAAGCTGGCCTGATTAAGTAATTTTAGATTTATTCCCTGCTTTCCCCTACCCTCACCTCCCTCAGATCTCTTTATAAAACAATGAAGTTAGCACTCACTGAAAGTTAGAAGGCAAGCTTGTTGGATGTTAGTGTTTTCTTAAAACTGAAAAGGTCATAATATTCTCAGGCTTCTATAGAATCATGGATTGCAATAATGGATCATTTAAGGCAATGAATTAAACACTAAAGTATAACTGGCTAAAATGTCTTACAGAGTAAATACACTCATTTCTGCAGCTTATCACTGTGAACATATAAATAAAACTGGAAATCTTTTGTTCCTCAGCCATCTTTCTTGGCTTCTAAGGTCAAGAGGAATCTGATTTATAAAATGCTTTTTCCTGCCCAAACCTTCCTTCCCTCTCCCCCTGTTCAGAACAACAACAACAAAATGAAATGGCTTGGATTTCTTAAACTTGTTCCACTGGTATGCTATACCTCTTTGGGGGTGTTAAGAGACCATGGACAGAGGAGTCTGGAGGGGCACTGTCCATGGGGTCACAAAGAGTCAGACATGACTGAGCGACTAAGCACAGCACAAGAGACCTTTATTTTGTTCCAGGATTGTTAGAAGCACAGTTTAAAACTTCTCTGACTCATTTACTTGAGCTTCATTTCATTCTTGCTTCCACTATATCCTATCACAGTTGTGAATGCTTAAGAATTCAATTTGGGGACCTAGGCTAGTTTGCAAGGACAGAATTCGGAAATGAAAAGACATGGCTCTAGAGAGTTTAAAGTCGAGTAGATGCATGTGAATAGCTGTAATACAAGGAAGGGTGTGGTAAGTACTAAAGGAAAATCAAAGTGCTCAGAGGGTGGACTGAAGAATGGAGGGGACTTTGAGAATGAACAGTGAGGTAAGGGCAACAGCATGAACAAAATCACGGAGGAGAGAAAGAACACACTTGGCATGCGTCGAGGACAGAGAGTAGTTTGGTATGGCAAAGCACAAAATGAGGAAGAGAGATCAGTGAAGACAGAGCTGGAAAGGAAGACAGGAAGAGTTAGAACAGAGACAGCCTTGTACGTTGTGCCAAGAAGCTTACAGTTGATGCTAGAACAACAGGGAGCCACTGGAGATTACGGTGGAAGAGAAAGCTATGATTAGGGAATGCTTTAGAAGAGCTCCTCAGGTATCCATGCATGAGGCAAGCTGAGAGAGGAAAAGAAGCAGGAAGACGACTTAGGATACAGTTGACAAGAGTTTAAGGAGAAGTCATGGTGATGGTGGCAAACCAAACAGAGAAACCTCTAGATGGGAAGGAAGGAGCAATCGTGACAGGAAGTACATATGAACATTTGCAGCAACTTATTAATAAGTTTGACTTTTGCAGGCACTTATCTAAAGACAGGGAAAGATGATTATAATCCAACATGTCTCTTCAATAGTTAATTCAAAATGCAATATATTTTTACTCCTCCTAAATGATACCACCAAAACTTGATGCCTCAAAATAAGAACTTTATTTCTGGACCCATTTTTCACGTTTAACTTTGCATTTGTACAATGTCAATAGCATAAGTACCATTGCAACATCTGACCTAACAGTGTACCATTATGACGAGCCAGACACCATGCTGTGCCCTTTACTTCTACCAGCTTATTTAACCCTCAATACAACCTTTTGGCTATGAATTACCATTTCCCTCATCTTACATGTGTAAGTACTAAGGTAAGGAATTGTTACATAAACGTATGTAACAGGAAAGCAGAGATTTGCATCCAGGCAGATCTGACTCCAAAGGCAGAATCTGTGCCTTTGGCTATTCAATCATGCTTTAAAAATTTCTTTTTACATGTATTTTAAAGTAGAATGCTAGAAGAGAACAAAGACCAGATGGAACAAAGAAAACAAACAGCAAGATGACTGATAGAAACCAAAATATGTCAACAGTCACATTAGATGTAAACGGTCTAAACATCCAAATTAAAAGGTAGAGATTATCTGTTTGGATAGAGAAAAATGCCAGCCAAATTCTCGCATAATAGATTCCGTTCCACCACATGATGTTTTTCCTCAATTTTCATTTTTGCACCACTCTTGCCCTTACCTCACTGTGGCCTTATTCCTGAATATTACCTGGCTGTGAGGAAACTAGTCCATTGGACAGATTTATCATTTCCTGCATGTTCATTTAAAACGTTCTGCTATAATACACTAATCCTCTCTCATCTCTCTTGAAGAGTTAAATTTCATATGGACTGAAGGTCCTAACACGTATATCACGCATTTGCTACTTCATATTTTACCATTTTGTCACTGAAAAACAGACTAAGAAGAAACTTTGAGAAATCTGAGAAACTATATATTGCAGAAAAATAAATGAGGTCAACAGTAAATGTACAGTAGCTTCTTAGTATTAGTATTTTAAGTTGAAAAGATTTCTTCCTTGGGAATGATCCAAAATGTGTTTAGTATTTTCTGGTTCATAAATATTTCTTATGATCTTGCTTCTAGTTTATCTTCCAGAAGTATTGATTATAGCTACTCATAACACCCCAAACCGACTTTTACTATATTCTGTAGCAAGAATTTAGACAGGGGGCAAAAAATACCATTTTCCATGAGTGTGGCAAGATGTCTGTATTCTTGCTAAAAGAATAACCATGTTGCCAAAAGGGCAGAACTACTCTCTAAATCCATATTCTTTACCAAGCCCTAGATTTTGACTCTGAACTGTTTGCCTCACTGAAAGCTGGTCAGTTCTCTCTCTTCCCTGGTGTTGTTGTTGTTTTTAATATGGAATGCTTTGCAGATTTGCATACCATCCTTGTGCAGGGGCCATGCTAATCTCTGTACCTTTCCAAACTTAGTATACGTGCTGTTCAAGTGAGCACAAGAAAGTTTTAAAGGAGTTTCTTAATTTAGCCTTCTTACAAGTAAAGGGAAAAGTATGATCTTTGATATTCATTTTTTTTCCTTCAGAAAAAGTAAACTGTTACTTTTAATGAAAGTTTTGTTTCCAGTCTTTAAGGCTTTCCATATCTGAATTTTCTCCTAACGTTAGATCATACTAGTATCAGAGTACTGTCTTCTACACAGCCTGTCTAAACAACTCATTAAAAATTACACAAGCATGCACATAGTAGAAATAGCTTGCAATTCAAAATGTCCTTCTTACCAGATTTTGCAGGGGCTCCCCTCGAAGGACTCAGTCCTGGGCAATCTGGAGCAGCATGGCATATCTGAAAAGACAGAATCAGTCCCAGAAACTGAGTGCTTCAGAAAGACCCAGTAAAATAATAATTATTTTTATCCTCTGATGAGTCAGCCTTAAGAGCTTGGCTTCCATTTAACTAAGGGACCCTGAACTTCAATCATACTAGGGAAAGATTTAAGTATATTGGGGTCATGTGGTGAGTTGTTCATGCCTTACAGTAGAATTGAGTGGAGGTCCTCTCCTTGGGGGCAATTAGCTGCAAAGTCTCAACACCTTTGCCTCATCCATTTATTTCTTCCTCTGAACAAGCCAGCCTAACCCCCTTGTAAATTAATTATAGTCCGTATAAAAAACAGCTTGTGCTGATTTTCTCCTATACTTAATTTTTATCCCTGAGAAAGAAAAAAGAAAACCAATAGGAAGGTATTAATCTACTTAACATTTCTAAGTGCATCATCCAAAGGATTTTGTTTTTTTAATCTTACATATGCTCAGCAGAGTTACTGGCAAAAACTGTACATTTTCTTCATTTCATCCTTTCAACATCAAATAGTAGGCAGCAAAAATTGGATCAGACTTCAAAGCCTGCTGTGGGCTCCAAGTCACAGAGAGACGCCTCCATTTCACATATTGAATTCGAGCAGGATATCAAAGTGCTACCAAAGAACCTCAGGTCCTTACTCAAAAAGAGGCTCTAACATCTGTAGAGAGTGGAGTGCACAGACAAACCACCTCCGGGATCAGCTAGCATTTATTCTCAGCAGCAAATTTCCAGGCTTTTGATTCTCTCTTCGCGGTACCTCCCTGCCTCTCTGCTGAACCAAAATTCTTAAGCAAGCTGGGCTTTTGTCTCAAAGCCTTCAAAATATCACTAACAGTTCATGTCTGGATGGCTTGCTTGACCAAGCAGCCACAGACAGGCACCATGACCACAGACTTGGATGAGTCTGTCATAAGGATAGACAGTTACTTCAGAGTCAAGGATGTCCAGCTACCTTATTTGAGTGTCCTGTGAAGACATCACATCCTTTGGAAGAACTCTGGGTTTGTGAATGCCTAAAAATAAAAATATAATAATTATTATTTTAATAATATTTTTAGAAGGCTTGAAAAATTTAAAAAAAAAAACCAAAACTTACAGAGATTGCTTTCCTCCAAAGATGGATCAGAACAAACTCTCATTAAGCATCTGTTGTTTTCCATTCCAATCCTTGGTTAGAAGGACATAGTCAACTTAAGGAAATGTATCCTATCAGGTGCTGCTCATACACCCACAGTCAGCCTGAGATCCTAAGACCCAAGAAACTGCTCTGTTTAAAGTTGTGTGATCTAATCTACTTTACTACCGGGTGTTCACAAACATTACCAAGTAGCCAACCATGATGCTAAGCCTGAACTTCCAATCCAGCACCTTAATCACATTGTTAAATAATTCAAAATAGATCCTCTAGTCAAATAAGTTTGGGGAATGCTAAGATGTGTGTGGGTTAAGAGGTTTCCTTACTGCAGAATGATCTTTCACAATCACAATACACATTTAAGGATTTCTAAAATGGGGTGTGTGTGTGGCGGGGGGAGAATTCAGTTCCCTAAACTACTCAGAGCAAGAAATTTAAAAAGTGATCATTAACATCTATTTAAATACTAATGTTTCATGGAGCAAAGTTTGGAAAAATCAACTTGTATAAAAAACCCAGAAATTGGAACACATGGTTTACAAGTGTGATGAGGGACTTCCTTGGCAGTCCAGTGGTTGAGACTCTGCACTTCCATGGCAGGGGGCCTGGGTTAGACTCCTAACTGGGGGATGAAGGTCCCATATGCTGCACATTACAGCCAAAAAACAGTAGAAATTATTTTTTTAAAAATGTTTAAGAGTGTGATGATTATAGCTCACTCACTGCTAAAACAGGCTCTTAGAATTCCTTTCAGATGGAAGCCAGGAGTATGGAAAGCACTGACTAGGTGTAGGGAAGACTGGATATCTAAGTCCTGCTTCAAAATCCATCCTCTCTCTCTGGGTGTCTCTGTCTCTCCTACACATACACACAGGCATGCATGTACATTTACACACATTCGATTGGGTAAATTTCTATGGTATTCTGGGTTCTAGTTTTCCTCATCTATAAAATGAGGGGATTGAAATAAACTATTCCTAAGGACTCTCCTAGTTCTATATTAAAAATCTTACTGTTTATTTAAGCTGAGCATTTCATTTTCTGAATTTCTGTGAATGGTTCATTAGTATCACCTTCAAAATGCATCTATATATAGATTATAAGCAATGCACGTAAGAGCTCAGTCATATCCGACTCTGCCACCATATGGACTGTAGCCTGCCAGGCTTCTCTGCTCATGGAATTTTTCAGGCGAGAATACAGGAGTAGGTGGCCGTTTCCTACTCCAGGTTATAAGCAATATACCCATCTAAAAATATCACATCAATATCTGTGGAGAGGAGAGTATGCTGATATATTTATTTGTGTATATACTTGTTTGTCAAATGTCTCCCACTATGGAATGTTAGATTCCAAGAAGGTAGAGACACAGTCTGCTTTATTATGTACTCTGTATCAGCACTTAACCCTGTACGTAGTACGCTATAAGTGCTCAATAAATATTTCACAAGTTGAATAAATAAAAGGATGACTAGTGGACTACCAAAATATGGACCATGAAGAATACCCTTTACATCAAAATTAAATTAACTAGCATTTATAGTTTTCATATTTTAAAAATGTGTTTATATATCTAATAAGGATTTCACAACCATTTGAGCTAAGTGCTTTAATTGCCTATATTATACAGCTGAAGAAACTGTAGATCAGAGAGGGTAAAAGGTCTGCCCAGGGATCATGGCACATACCTGGCCTAGCTAAGACACTGACCGCTGTTAGTCTGATTCCAAATACTCTGCTCTTCCTCTGAAGAATGATACCCCCATGCCCTTGGGCCCATGGAACTCATTCCTGTCAGCTTAGGCAGGTCCCAGTGGCAGTGGGACACCTATAGAGAGGTGGATTCAGGTTTTCCAGGAGTCCTGGTGGGCTCTGGAGAAAACCTAAGGAAGATAATTTGGCTGTTGAATTACCATGGGGTCTCCAATTTCTGCCTTTCCTGCCCCAACAAAAGAATGAAACCTTTTAACTCCTCTAGTTTGCAAGGATTTTCAGGACCCAAAGGTCAGTGCACATACCTTCCAACAATACACTGAAGGTTGGCTCATCAGTTTGACTGCCTTGTCATTCAAATCTTTGGGAGGATCTAACGCATCTCAATATAATTTTTGCATTTGTTACTTGGTTTTAAAAGGCAAAGGTAGGATGAGTAGTGTCCAAAGGCAAACAGATTAGAAAATACTTGATTAAACAAAGTTAAGCAGGTTTCTTCCCTAAGAAGATTTCCAGAATGTTTAACTTAATAATATGCACAATGAAACCTCAACAGTAGGGGAGAACAGGCAGCATTTCCCAGACATTATCCTGACAATGGAAGCCTCCCTTCATTGGGGCATGTTGAGGCCCTGGTTCTTACAACACATCTTAGAAAACACGAATCTGAGCAGCCCTTATTTGAAACAACTTTTGCCTTAAAAGAAAAAAAAAAAAAAAGGTATAAGTCACTTTTCTTCAAAAGTCTATAACTGCCTCAACTCTTTTGCAGCAATTTTATCAGATATCTTGCCATTTGCCTCAGGGACTTGAGCCTGGCAGCAAATGGATAACACTTTGCAAGTTGTCATCACCAAAACACAGTCAATACTTATTACCTGCATACGTGCCACCAGACCATGGTCAAAGCATGGATACACGGTTATCTCATCTAATACTTCCAACAACCATGTGGATTAGTTCTATTTTTATACCCATTTTACAGGTGAGGGAATTAAGGATCAAGAAGCTAATGACTCCTTGGTGGCTCAGCTGGTAAAGAATCCACCTGCAATGCGAGAGACCTGGCCTCAGTCCCGGGGTTGGGAAGATCCCCTGGAGAAGGGAAAGGCTACTCGCTCCAGCATTCTGGCCTGGAGTATAGTCCATGGGGTTGCAAAGAGTCGGACACAACTAAGCAGTTTTCACTTTCAAGCTAATGACTTGGTTAAATGTCATAACTAGTAAATAGTGCAGCATAAAACCTGCCTACATAAAAAGGAGACTCCAAAGGGAAGTGACTGATTCAGATACAAATTATCAATTGCTGATAAAATGTTAGACAAATGGTTGATGGTGAATAGGACGTGCAATATGATGCCAAAGCACCACCACACAGATTCCTTCTTTAGGTCATAAGGAGAGTAAGGGAACTGCATACTGGATATGTATACCACCTCAATTCAGTGCAATCTTAGCACACTAATGCCCACACAACACTGTCTTGTGATGTGAGACAATATGAAATATTCAACATCACCCAGGATACTTATACTTTTTCATTTAGTTAAAAACTTAACTTTAATCAAAGCTTTTACATCTGATGTATAGTTTATCTAAAACACCCAGTATAGAGGGGTAAACTAGGACTGCAAAAAATCAAGCAGGCAAATATAGAAGATGAGTTTATTTTATGGGATAACTGGTTCATTATTCCAACAAATCAGTGTCATGAAAAAGGGGAGTCTTATATATTAATAGAGATTTAGGGGACATAACAACTTGATATAATGTGATGTCCTACATTAGATCCTGACTTGGACAAACAGGTATAAAGGACAATTCTTCAAACAACTAGGAAATTTTGATTGGTATTAGATGATGATAACAAATTATTTATTTTAAAGCATGGTATTATTTTGAATCTGTAGGAGAAATTCTTTGAAATAACTTATTTTTCTCAGCCTCTGTTAGGAATCTGACGCTAAATGACAGAAGCAGTCCATTTGGTTATCAAAGGGTGGTGAATAGGAGGTAGTTGTCTCTCTGGAAATGATCCACTGCATATTTCCAGGGCTCCTGTAGCCTCTCAGAAGCCACGACTGAAGCCTCAAGCAGATTGCCTGAAGGGCTTGGCCACTCCACTGCTTTACTGCAGTCAATTCATTGAATTGTGGGTTCTTGGGGAGATGAAAACTCTGTCACCATTGAAAACCCTTCTGCTCGGTCTCTCCCTTGAATAAGCCCCCAAACAAACTCAAATCTAATTCTCTTTTCTTAAACCAATTCCAATGCAACAGGAAGAGAAGCAGGGTGGAGGCTGGCTCTCGAGCACATGGCCACTGAGAATGCCACAGCATCTTTGTTGTGCAGCAAAGATCCACGAGGCCAGCTGGCTTTGTCATGCTGGGCTGGCAGCACTAGGTGAAGTCACCTTGGTCCAAAACTGGGTCTCAGCTTTGCAGCCTCCAAAAGTTAATCTGCCAGTTCTTTGAGGGGTAATGTATTTTCGGGAGCTGAGCTGTACTAACCAAACTCAAAACAGTCATATTTGAAAAGCAGAATGCTATTGTGTAACTTTACAGAGAGTACAATAGTCTGGACCAAACTTTGCCCCTGACTAATTCGTTGTTATACTCTGCAGACCAAATTACACATTCGAAGGAAAACAAAGGAAGCAGGGTGCTCTTCGAGGATCTGACCAATCAGGCTGGTCTTCTAACTGGCCTTTTTCAGCTTTAGGGTTAGACTCAGCCACTTTTTTTCCTAGACAGGAATAGAGACACGCTGGCTTCCCTTTGATTTGCCATTTTCTAGATTTCATTTAAATTCCTTTGTGCAGTTTTTATTAATTTTGATAAAACTTGCAAGATTGTGTCTTATCTTTTATCGGTTATAATGTAGAATGGTTTCTAGAACTGAGAATCCCACTAGTTGTTCACTAATGAGACAGTTAGTCATTCACTTACAAGCATATTCTATTTTAAAGCAGCTTATTTTGAAATTAAGGTTATTCAACCTTAATTTCTGCAATCTCTGAATAAGATGGCAGTTATTCATTGTGGGTAGATTTTTCTTAGCTTCCTATTGTCTTCAGATTTGGGAATAGCTCCTGGAAACTCTTGTCTTACTTGGTAGCCCTGGGAGAAAGGCTAATCAGCATAACCAAGCAAATCTGTTCTTGCCTCTTTGATAACTCTGAAAAAAAAAGAACCTTTTGTACATGGAGTTTTTAATATGAAGAGGTCAATTTCTTTTTTCTAAGAAGCAGCAATCAATCCATCCTGCCAAAGTTATGCTCAGACTAAGATATTTTAACACAGTAGGAGACCCATGAATCTAGAGGGAGGCACGCTTCAGGCAAATAAGTCAAACAATTTTCCTTCTGGAAGTTATTACCATGAAAGATAACAGAAAACATAAACACCTTGAGAAATGGTTTCAGTAAGTTCAAGTTCTGAAGGTAAATTAAGACATTTAAGGAATGGTATCAGAGAAGAGGACACTGTCCTTTGTAAAAGATCCCATGCTAACCTGAGCACTGTAAAAGATCCCATGCTAACCTGAGTGCTAACAAGGCTTCTATATGAGCTGGCCACAGACTGAACCCAAACGGCAACTCAGGAATTCTTGTTTAGTTCTTACATGGAATGTGAATATTCAAAGGGCTGAGAGTATAAATGTGAAACAATACCCAGATTTGAATCTACCAACATTGTATCAACTATGTATCAACTCTTTCCTGAATTATATCAGCTAGGTGTCATTGCATATTCTTACTGCTTACATTTATTTAAATAGCTTTGAAAGCACAGAAGATTGGAGGATAATGCTTTAAGAACACAAATTATTAAGTTGGAAGGCACCCAAACTGTATAAGTTAATGCATGTTTATTACAAAAACCGGAAAGTTAAGATTTCTAGAATGCTGTGTTGCTTTCTATTCACCACCACAATAAATATTTGCCAAGCACATGCTAAATCTCCCAGGGCTGTATGCATATTTCTGTGCTTTTATCTGCAATGGCATCTTCTTCCTTGACCACCTGGCCATTGCATCCTTACCCTTTAGCTCTGGTGTTGTCTCCTCTGAAGAGTCACTACTGCCCCATCCCCACCCTGGCTACCTCTCCCACTTGGGGCAGAGTTGGAGGTCCTTGGTGTATTTCCACAGTCTACTGAGCATAACCATACTGAAAACTTGGTTCTGCAACTGACTTATCTGGTACTTACATCCTGACCAATTAAAAATGTCTGAAAATCATCTATTGAAGGTGAGCTTTATCAAATTTTGATCAAGGGAGAGAAAGCAAAGAGCAAGTACCATAATACACTTGGCTTTTGAGATATCAGAGCTGTTCCTATTGCTATGCTCATCAGTTTTACCTTTTCTTCTCTGGTCTTTATTTGATGAAAATGCTCTCAACTCCCAAGTGGTCTGAATATTCACCAATCACTAATCAATGAAAATGCAGCAATATCTGACTTTCTCCCCAAAGTAAATGACTAAATGATCTGGTGGCAAAATGTTTCCTTTGTTCCCTCTTTCTGATTAAAAATATATATTCACTGTTGTACTGTATAAAATACAGATATTCAAGGAGAAGAAAATAAAGAAATGGAAGAATATCCACACCCAGATATAATCTTGCTTCATATATTTTCAGATTCTTTTCTATGTATATAATATACATTAAAAAATAATGGCTCATGATATATTTGCCATTATAACTTACTTTTTGTATTATGAGCATCTTCCCATATATTTAAGTGGAATACAACATAACATTTATATAGTATACACCTATGTCATATTTATGGCTGTACAATACTACATAATTGGTTGGTATCACAAGTGATGTAAGTAATCTCTTGTTTTTGGATATTTGTTTCCAGTTTTATGACATTATAAATGTGCTCAGTTACTCAGTTATGTCTGACTCTTTGTGATCTCATGGACTGTAGCCCACCAGGCTCCTCTGTCCATGGGACCTCCCAGGCAAGAATACTGGAGTGGGTTGCCATTTCCTACTCCAGGGAATCTTCCCCACCCAGTTATTGAACCTGCATCTCTTTCATCTCCGGCATTGGCAGATGGATTCTTTACCACTAGAACCACCTGGTAAATAATGGGTCATTAAGGATATGTCCATATAGTTACGAGTATATCCAATTTAATATCCAAAAACTTTCTCAATTTTTGATTAGGATAAATTTAAAGCTATTAGCTTAAATGATGAACAAATTTTCTACTTTAAAGCTTTTGAATTGTATCATCAAATTCTCCTTTAAAAAGTAACAAGAATTAACACTCATAACTATAAAAGTATGAAAGGCCCCGTTTGTCGTATCATCAACACTGGCTATTATCAGTATTTTTCATCTTTGCTTACCTCTTAAGTTAAAAAAAAAAGTAACTCATTTTTATTTTAATTGACATTTCTTGATTCTGAAGAGGGAAAACATTATTCCTGGGGTTTCATATATGATATGAAGGAGATACAAAAAACATAGGAGAAATGAAAAGAGAAGTCATACAAAATAGGGTCACCACTATAGTAGGAAAACAGAAAACAAAAAAGAATGATCACAGCTTTTGTATTATTTTTTTTCATTGGGTTTGCTACTTGGTAACTTTTCTGTTTTGAATGCATGCACTGTATCTTACCCCAAGTCAGTGTCATTACTCAATAAGTTGAATATGCAAATTATGCTTAAGTATATGGATATTTGTTTGCTGTTGGACACATTCTAAATTTTAGAACATGGCTCAAGGAGAGATTCATAAAAGGGCTCAAAAAGGCTGACAAATATTTCATGATGCCATTGCTCCCAGTTAGCACTGCTAGTTTATGTGCTGCTGCTGCTGAGTCGCGTCAGTCGTGTCCGACTCTGTGCGACCCCATAGGCGGCAGCCCACCAGGCTCCCCCATCCCTGGGATTCTCCAAGCAAGAACACTGGAGTGGGTTGCCATTTCCTTCTCCAATGCATGAAAGTGAAAAGTGAAAGTGAAGTCGCTCAGTCGTGTCCAACTGTTAGTGACCCCATGGACTGCAGCCTACCAGGCGCCTCCTCCATGGGATTTTCCAGGCAGGAGTACTGGAGTGGCGTGCCATTGCCTTCTCTGCTAGTTTATGTACTTATGCTAATATCCCAAGTCCCACTGAGCTCTTTAAATTTGATCATATTTGTCTGCCTCATTGCTTTTCCCCATCCATGAGTCCATACAACTTTAATTTGTCACTTTTGTATTCTCATTTCTATAATTTTTTTCTCCTTTGCTATTTTATTACAGGCAGCTGTCACTGTGCAAAGTCAAATGTAAGAGCAGAAGATTTTCTTCATTCTGCTGAAAATTCTTCTCTTATTGGGGAAAAAAAAAGGACACTCAACACTCGACATGAAGCTGACTTCAGTTCTTTGTCAGCAACCAAGGGACCATGAGAAAATCTGACCTCAGGCTTGGGAATGAGTTAAGATACACAGTGAGGAAGAACGCATGACCCAAAGGGCTGTAGTGCCATGGGCTGAGGGCCCCAGCACAGCCAGAGGAGCTGACCATTCGATTGCCACATCTACACGAGCAATACGGAGCCTAGTAGGGTCTCCACTTCACAGCTGAAGCTTCGGCTTTTTGAGGAGCCTGCCCTGGAGGCACCTAGATCTGCATACACAAACCCAGAGCACAGAGCCTGTGCTCTCAGCCTGCAGTGCCATTTTGTTACTGGACTATTCCAGATATTCACTCAATCATATCTGGGATCTTAGTAAATGACACCTGGGGTGACAAACATCTAACTATAAAAAACATGCCGCTGCTGCTGCTGCTGCTGCTAAGTTGCTTTAGTTGTGTCCAACTCTTAGCGACCCCATGGACTGCAGCCTACCAGGCTCCTCTGCCCATGGGATTTTCCAGGCAAGAGTACTGGGGTGGGGTGCCATTGCCTTCTCCAAAACAAAACATGCTGGGGGCAGATTAAATTAAACTAGGTCTGGAGATAACTCTTAAACCCTGAACTGCTGACATTTTACTCACCTTATGTCTGTGGGCTAATATTAAGATTATAAACATTTATGCCACAGTTAAGGCTCCAATTTGGTGGCAAGCTTTGAGATTCTGTATGATTGTAAGAACAATAGATACTATATTGAACAATATAAGGTCCTGAACAGCCTCTCAGGCATCATCCATTTATTCCACAAATATTTATTGAGCCCCTTTAATTTATCTCCTACTATTTTGGGGGATACAAAAGTGAAATCTAAGATGCCTCTGCTCCTAAGAACCTATATTTCTAGCAGGGAAAGTAGACAATAAATGAAAAAATAAGTAAATATGTTAGCATGTTAAACAGAAGTAAGAGCCAAAGAAGAAAATTAAAGCAAAGAAGGGGTAAAAGAAGTGGTGGAGGCAGGGTCTGCAATTTTAGATTAAGTGGGTACAGAAGGTGACATAAAAGTAAAGATTTTACTAAATAAATATACTTCCCTGGTGGTTCACACAGTAAAGAGTCTGCCTGCAGTGTGGGAGACCTGGGTTTGATCCCTGGGTCAGGAAGATCTCCTAAAGAAGGGAATGGCAACCTACTTCAGTATTCTTGCCTGGAGAATTTCATGGACAGAGGAGTCTGGAGGGCTACAGTCCATGGGGTTGCAAATAGTCAGACATGACTGAGTGCCTAACACTAGTAAATAAAACAGAATTCATGTCTTTGAAAGTGTTGTCAATAAAAAGCTCCTAATGGGTAAAAAAACTTCATATGTTACTGTACCTTGGGGCTGGAGGACTGATGTAAACACTTGGTAAAAGTTTAGCAACACACTTTATGATGTGTGTGTGTGTATATGTATATATGTGTATATATATATATATATATATATATATATATATATATTCATGACATATATACACATATTCATGATACATTAGTTCCAAAGCACTTAGGCTAGTGTTGTTATATAAAATATAGGACACTCAGTTAAATTTGTATTCCAGGTACAAGATGAATAGTTCTTTTACTATAAAAATTTTCAAATACTTCATGGGACATACTTATGTTAAAAAGCAATCTGTTTTTTACATAAAATTAAAATACCTGACCTGCCTCTTGAGAAACCTATAAGCAGGTCAGGAAGCAACAGTTAGAACTGGACA
The DNA here is from genome assembly GCF_023091745.1 of Budorcas taxicolor. Taxonomy (NCBI): domain Eukaryota; kingdom Metazoa; phylum Chordata; class Mammalia; order Artiodactyla; family Bovidae; genus Budorcas; species Budorcas taxicolor. Next base: position 70,192,828 of record NC_068911.1, read on the forward strand.
TGGAACAACAGACTGGTTCCAAATAGGAAAAGGAGTACGTCAAGGCTGTATATTGTCACCCTGCTTATTTAACTTATATGCAGAGTACAATCCTGAGAAACGCTGGGCTGCAAGAAGCACAAGCTGGAATAAAGATTGCCAGGAGAAATATCAATAACCTCAGATCTGCAGATGACACCACCCTTATGGCAGAAAGTGAAGAGGAACTATAAAGCCTCTTGATGAAAGTGAAAGTGGAGAGTGAAAAAGTTGGCTTAAAGCTCAACATTCAGAAAACAAAGATCATGGCATCTGGTCCCATCACTTCATGGGAAATAGATGGGGAAACAGTGGAAACAGTGTCAGACTTTATTTTTTTGGGCTCCAAAATCACTGCAGATGGTGACTGCAGCCATGAAATTAAAAGACGCTTACTCCTTGGAAGAAAAGTTATGACCAACCTAAATAGCATATTCAAAAGCAGAGACATTACTTTGCCGACTAAGGTCCGTCTAGTCAAGGCTATGGTTTTTCCTGTGGTCATGTATGGATGTAAGTTGGACTGTGAAGAAAGCTGAGAGCCCAAAAATTGATGCTTTTGAACTGTGGTGTTGGAGAAGACTCTTGAGAGTCCCTTGGACTGCAAGGAGATCCAACCAGTCCATTCTGAAGGAGATCAACCCTGGGATTTCTTTGGAAGGAATGATGCTAAAGCTGAAACTCCAGTACTCTGGCCACTTCATGGGAAGAGTTGACTCACTGGAAAAGACTCTGATGCTGGGAGGGATTGAGGGCAGGAGGAGAAGGGGATGACAGAGGATGAGATGGCTGGATGGCATCCCTGACCCAATGGACGTGAGTCTGAGTGAACTCCGGGAGTTGGTGATGGACAGGGAGGCCTGGTGTGCTGCGATTCATGGGGTCACAAAGAGTAGGACACAACTGAGTGATTGAACTGAACTGAACTGAAAATATCAGTGGGTATCCTGTATCTTTATCTGCCAAATATGGCAACTCTAACTTGGGCAAATCAGCACCTCAGCTTCTTCATCAGCAAAACATAAATAAAAAGTCTTGTCAAAACTAGGGCAAAAGGATTAACTTGTCCTTTCTGGCAGAATAAAATAAAAATATAAGATAACATGGTTTTAAAAGGGTTAAATTGAGATGCCTATATGGTTAGAATTTAGAAATCAAACATACACTCAGTAACGTGTTATACTTATTGCTGTTCTGCAAGACAAGTCCCTGAACACGGACACTTCAGGCTCCACAGGATAGAGAATGACAGTGACAAGTATCTGGAATGGCTTTCATTCTGGAACCTTCCTCTCTTCTTTGGGTGGGGTCATAGGTAACTTCTGGGTTAAGTTACAGGCTTAGCACTTTAAAGACTTGTAGAGGCAAAGCAAACTTCAGAGACCATTCACTACACTTTTTTTTCACATTGTAAGTGGGGAAACTGAGGCCCAGGGGCTGCTATAACATGTTCAAGTGAGTTGGAGGGAGAAACGGGTCTAACAGCCACATTCTTTGGATGATGCTCTTGTCACCAGTGCAGCCCTCAAAGATAATATTAAATCTCGTTCTCCTCCCTTAGTTCTGAAAGCAGTGCTCAGTTTGCGGAAAGAAAAGCAAGAAGCACTGAAACGCAGAGCAGGATGAGCATGGCATGAAGTCAGGGGACCCCCAGACAGATGAAGGAGGGGGCATAAGAAACACTAGTTAGGGAGTGTTGAAAAATGAGGTGAAAAAGTCCAAACAAGATCGTGTGTGGTGGGTACAGACTAGTCAGTGAGGTCACAGCGGTGCTCAAGGACAGATACCTAGCTGTGCCATGCTGATGTGGACAGCTGATGTAGGTGTGGATGAAGAGGGATCAGTTTCTAAAGAGAAAGTGGCTGATGGACTGCCCTGTCTAGAAGAGGGATGTAGTACTGTCTTTTTTTTTTTTTTAACATTTTAACTTAACTCAACTTCACATTTAGAAAAAAGACACAAGAATAGTGTACGGAATTCTGTATATTCCTCAGCAGATTCTCCAGATATTAGAATGTGCACATTTGCTTTATCCTCTCTTTGTGTCTCTGACTTTCTTTTGGTACATGTATACTGATAATACACACATAAAAATACGTAATTTTTTTTCCAAATCATCTAAGAGTCAGTTGTACCTGATATTCCTTTACCCCTAAATACTTCAGTGTGTGTTTCTTAAAAGCAAGGGTATTCTCCTATATGACTGCAGCACAACGCTCAAAGTCAGGAAATTAATATTACTACAATGCTATTACCCAATGTATAGATTAAATTCAGATTTTGCCAATTGTCTCAATGATGTCTTCCATAGAAAAAGAAAACTTTGGATTGTACATTGTATTCAGTTGTCATGTTCCTTAAATCTCCTTTCACCTGGAACACTTCCTCAGTCATACTCTGCATTTGATTTTGAAGCCCACAGGTCAGTCATTTTGGAAGAAGTCCCTTTGTTTGGTTTGTCTGCTGTTTCTTCATGATTAAATTCAAGTTATGCATATTTTGCTGGAAATCCACTGAAGTGATGTTATTTTTGTGCATCCTATCAGGAGGCACGTGCTGTCAACTGTCTGATTATTGGTGATACTAACTTTCATCACTTGGTTAAGGTGGTGTCTGCCAGGTTTCTCCCACTGTTCTTTTGAAACTAATAAACATCTTATGAAGATTTCTTCTAAAACACTGTTACCCCTTAAGCTTTCGCCTATTGGTTTTAGCACCTATGGAAGAGTCCTGCCTGAAACAATGACTATTTAGATAGCTGGCAATGGTGATTTTCTGCCTGCAGCATTCTTTTCACACGTGTTTCACATTTGACTGCAAGGAAAAGCCTGCTCTGTTTCTTCCTTCCCCACCTCCCTTCCTTCCTTCCCTACCTCTCTTCCTTCCTCTGCCTCCTTTGTTCCTTCATTTCCTCCTTCCTTCTATCAATGTGGATTCATGAATTCTTACTTTATCCAATATATTATATTCTTTTATCATTACTTACTTTGATAGTGAAGTTGTCTTCAATTTGGCTTAATTTTAATGGGTTGGGAGTAACAGACTTCAAAACAAGGACTTCAGAGAGGAACATATAATACTTAAGGAGTACATAAAGAAAGATGAATTCCTCCAAAAAAACAACAACTCTCCTTATTACTACTACTTATGAGTGTTACGGCATCAGACGAGATGCCGTGTGATTTGTGTAAGTTGTCTCATTTAACTTTCATGACCTTGTGAGGCAATCATGTCAATTTTTACATTCCATTTAAAGATAAGGAGACAGAGACTCTGAGAAAATAAGTAAGTTCATCAAGATCTTACCCTGAGTAGTAGCAAGTCTAGTCGACTCCAGGGTCCCTGCTCTCAACCACTAGGCAACCCTACAAATAGGTGTGGAAACCTACAGGAAAGGAGAAGGTGTTGGAAGCAAGGCTGCACTGTTCCTGTGGGCAGCTGGACATTAGTACCAGGATTTGCAGAGTCATCTAAGCTTTTTGCATTTTTACAAATGGGGCAATAATTGCCTACAATTCTGTCATTAGTGTAGAAACTTCCCTAACCTGCATTGTGAAAAGCATCTAACCCTGCCTAAAATCCAGGGAGGAAAGCATAAAGGACTCATTTGTGCCAATGTCAGTGACACAGATCCAGAAAGGCATGAGCTGGCCAAGTCACCGAAGGAAGCATTCCCATGGGTTGAGACAAGTGAAACCCGAATTTAGGCAGAGAAGAGAACTGAGAGAACAGTAGAGCAGGGATTCTGAAGAAATCCAGTCTATTCAGCTCTCGAGATCCCAGGTGAAGGCAGGGCCGTGTAGCCCTCCCGCCAAGACTCACAAACAAGATCCTTCTTCCTGCAACAGTACTGGCATCTCCATCACCACACACCACTTTTATTATTATATTTCAGGTCCTATGAGAATAAGTTTGGGTGAAAGAAACATATTACCTGCTAGTGAAACTAATCCAAACAGCCATTTTGCCCTAGAGGGAAAAGCACAGTTGAATCTGAGAATAGCATCCTTACCCTCCCAGGAGGAAGAAACTAAAAATAAAAGACAACAAGGTGCTTCCTGCCAGTCAGTAAATCCAATAAGCAAAGAAGATGCCTCAACCTGGCACTGGGCAGTTACCAGTCAGCCCGACTCCCTCCATCGGAGAATGGCCATGTGGTTCTCAGAGCTAACAGCTGCCAAGCAGAACCTCTCAGATTAACCCATAGGTGGTGTTGAACCACTTCCCATTAAGATATTTGCAAAGCAAACAAAAATGATAGCCCCATTCTGAGTGCTGGGAGCCGGCCAGGAGCTCTAGCTGTTCTTGTTGACACAAAGAGCTCTCCAGGGAGGGTCTGGGCCAGAGTGTGGAAGGCCACTCCTGCCTGCCTCTCCAGACTGTGTTGATCTTAAGCCATTAGAATTTCAGTATCAGGGGCTGTTTATTATCCAATTTCCCAATCACAGCAGTTGCTGGAGCTTTGTTTCACCAGAACTCTCTATTTCGCTGTCTCCCTGACCTACACCATTCAGATGTAAAGAAAAAATTCAGCTCTCCTCCTGTTATGTCTACTCATTAAGGAGACAAGTCTGAGAAGTTACTAAGATGCATACAGAGAGTGTGGCATTGCCACTGTCAACAGCTTCTGTGGCAAACACTTGTTAGGGTTCCTTCTGAATTTAAAGTAACCATGGCAATGCTAATGGGAAATATGCTTGCATATTTGTGTCCTACAGGTAGGAGCAAGCTGCTGTTTAATTCACAAAATACACTTGGAGCTGAAACACTAATATTTTTTCCTTCTAATCCAGAGGGTAAAATGAAATAAGGTTTAAAAGGCTGTGGACACATGCAAAGTTAATCTTCTTTCAACCTGGAGGATTATAGTCTCAGTTTTTCTAACTCTTCATAAAGAATTGCTTTCACATAGAATTCATTTTTACACAAATATTGTTTCCTACAATATTTTCAGCTTGAGCAAGTTTTCTTTTCTCAAGTTTCTTTTCTTTCAAAACAGCCTCCATATGCAAAGGTGAAAATGAAATGAAAGTTGCTCAGTTGTGTCCGACTCTTTGTGACCCCAATTCTCCAGGCCAGAACACTGGAGTGGGTAGGCTTTCCCTTCTCCAGGAGATTTTCCCAACCCAGGGATCAAACCCAGGACATTGCATGCAGATTCTTTACCAGCTGAGCCACAAGGGAAGCCCAAGAATACTGGGGTGGATAGCCTATCCCTTCTCCAGCAGATCTTCCCAACCCTGGAATTGAATTGGGGTCTCCTGCATTGCAAGTGAATTCTTTACCAACCGAGCTATCAGGGAAGCCTGCTATGCAAACATACTTTCTGTCAAAAACTCATTCTGAGCTTTAATTGAGCAAAGGTCTTGATGAGGATACAAGCAAAAGTTGACACCAGAAATGTGCTAAATTTCTAGAATTTCCTAAACTCATGGAATGAGTAATGCAGGAAGAGAATAAGGGATGGCAAAATGGTCAGAAGAATTTGTCAGATTTTGTCATTACTGAAAATTGTCCTGAAGGTGTCCTTTAGGTTAGAAATCAGAATTACTTCTATAGCGAGAGAGACAAAGAAAGAGAGTTTGAGAGAGAAAGAAGGAAAGGGAGACAGACAGAGGTTGAGATTTCTTTAGAAAAAGTACAGGCATTATCATACTTAAAAAAAAAAAAAAGGCTTTTTATAAAAAAGAAGAGAACTGCTTGACATTTACAGTATAAAGTCAGAAAGCAGCTTTTTAGACTTTTGAAGATATCATTCAGTTTTAGATGATGTCTCCCCAGCTGTTGCTGGACCCAAGCTCTCTGTAAATGTGCAAGTTTTCCAGATAGAAAGTGAATCTAACACTGCAGGTCAACTTTGCTGAACTCAAGATGTTGTTTGCTAATGTTCTTATCATCTGCTGATGACAAATATGTTTAGGGACAGATTAAGTCTGCCCACGGGTGAGCACATTAAAGACGTTGCTGGGGTGGGTGGTAGAGTAACCTCATCTGTCTGTAAGATGTGTTGGACATATCGGAAACTAGCTCTCATGCCAAACTCTCCAAATTGTTTCTGGACACGCTCTTGTCTTTGTCTGAGGTACCAGACACAAAAACATCGCCTTGAAGTGTGGATCTCACATAGGGGTGGAGGTGGCCGGAGAACCCAAGTCAGACATGCATTCTAACATCATTTCTGCTTAAGTTTACTACATGCTGGTTCCTGGCAACTGATATCTTTAAGATATCAACCGTAGATGGCTACCTGCCAATAACTAAGCTTCTAAAGAAAACACATAATTAAGCATCTTGCCAAACTCAGGGCTTATTTTTGAGCTAGGAAAGTATATCCACTACAGAATAATTACATAGTGTTAACAGCATCTCCCTTCATTTATATTGTTAGCACTGTTGACTTTTGAGAAAGTCAGCTTCCTATCTTATCAAAAATTAATCATTGTGTTCAAGCTAAACTCAAGATATACAGGAAGCATTTCTTCAGTAAAAGTAATGAAAAAGTTAGCTTTAGATGTAACAGAAATTAAAATTCAAGGAGCCTATATTCATTCGTCCATTCATCCATTCATTTTACTTTATAGCTGAAGATTTTAGATTCTAGATTCAGTGAGTCATACAGAAATAAATGACAGTTTCAGTGCTGGAGTTTATTGTCTCATGTAGAATATAGTAATAATGGCTAACATTTCTGTGTACTTACTACATGCTAGGTAGTCTTTTAAAACTTTCCTATGGCTCGGTCTCACAATAGCCATATGAGATAGGTACCATTATCTGAAATTTCTTTAACTTGCCCAAGTGACAAGTGTTTAACTTTTCACTGAGCTACTTGGACACAGACCCAGGTGAGAAGAGAAAACAATCTGTCTCCAGAATCTGTAGCCGAAGTTGTTTCCTCTACCTTCACAGAGCCCCTAACACATGTGCGCAAGAATCAGACTCAGATGCTGGTGGTGCCAGGCCATGAACTAAGCAGGACTGTGAGTTACTATTGGTGGAAAACAGCTCTACTCAGTTCTAAGTGATTGCTGCTAGATACTCCGGCTTTTAGGAGCCACCAGAATTCTGAGTTGTGATATGAAATATTTCTATTTTTATACATTGGAAACACTGAGAATTTCAAAGATATTGTTCAGGTTAAAGAAACTATGTCTGCAGACCATATTCTGTCCACTGACTGTGGGTGTGCGTCTTTTAGCTTGCAGAGTAATATCCACAATGTCACTCGGCTTTTAAGGTCTCCCGTATCCACTTCCCACCTGCCTGATTCCCAATCGTAGTTTTCCCTACATCACAGCACTCCTACCCACACTCAGTCCTCATCCCACTGGACATCTCTCCCCAGAACCCACCCCCACATACTCCCCGCACATCCTGCCTCTGGGCCAGGGCCCGCTCTATTCTGCCAGCCACACTCAGTCCTCACCCCACTGGACGTCTCTCCCCAGAACCCACCCCCACACACTCCCCGCACATCCTGCCTCTGGGCCAGGGCCCGCTCTATTCTGCCACCTAGGCTACTCTTCTCCTGGCTCTAGTCTGCTTCAAAGCACTGCACCATGAGATGCCTCATGGGTGAGACCTTGACAGATGGTTAAACACCAACAGGTAAAGAAAGAGCTGGCAAGGGAATTCTGCTCAGAAGGAACAGCATGAAAAACTACACAGAAATAGGAAAACAAAAGATTTTGAAAACCATCAAACAATTCCAAATCTTTTAAAAGGTTTTTGGCCCTGAGAATCTGGTCCTATAAACAGAACTCTGATTACTGACATCCTGGACATCCACGGTCCTTCTAAAAGAGTTCTTTGCATAAGGATCACTGATGATTTAAGGTTTGCTGAAACAGTTCAGATAAATATTTATGTACAGCCATAAGCAAATCCACAGGGAAAAATATAATTCAAAACAGACTTTTTGTTGAAGATCCTTTCAGCTGCTGATAAGGTTTCTGGCTTCAAAAAGGTTTTCAAAATACATGTGATCAATTATTATTTTAAACATCTAGAAACTCTAAGAAGGCTCTAACAATCAAGGAAACTCTGAAAGTTATCATTTGAGGGTGTTGCCAATGAAACCTAGCTATATTGACAAGGGTGAGTCTTGGGCCCAAAATCAACCTCCGATTTATTCCTGAGGGAAGAGCCAGGAACGCAGAAAAGAAAATGTGGCTCTCAGTTTAAAGCTGAGAGTGAGCATTGTTTTAAAGTACTGGAATCCTCGGTGCTTACTTTAGACCTAGCTCTAGAGCTAAACCAGAGGTCTTAACTCTTCATATAGCAGTAGCTTTGCAGGAACCTTTTACATACTACTATTACTACTATTATTGCTACCGCTTCTATCACCACCATCAACAACAGCTTGCCATCATCTTTTATCAGGCATTTATTACGTCTAGAACTGTACAGATTACATCTCATCTTGTATAGATATAATCTCAGATAACTTATTTTTAATTTTTTTATTAATTGATATTGGAGTATTGTTGCTTTACAATGTTGTGTTAGTTTCTGCTGTACAGCAAAGTGAGTTATTATACGTACACAGATATCCACTTTTTCTTAGAGTCCCTTCCCATCTAGGGCACCAAAGAGCATTGAGTAGAGTTCCCTGTGATATATCGTAGGTTCTCATCAGTTACATATTATCTATTTTATATACAGTAGTGTATGTATGTCAATCCCAATTTATCCCACTCTCTTCCCCCTTGCTAATGATGTTTGTTTTCTACATCTGTGACTCTGTTTATGCTTTGCAAATAAGGTCATCTATACATACCATTTTTCCAGATTCCATATATAAGTGATATTATACAATTTTTTGTCTTTCTCTTTTTGACTGACTTCTGTATGACAATCTCTAGGTCCAGCCATGTCTCATTTCATTCCTTTTTGGCTGAGTAATATTCCGTTGTATATACGTACTACATTTTCTTCACCCATTTCTGTGTTGATGGACATTTAGGTTGCTTCCATGGCCTGGCTATTATAAATAGTGCTGCAGTGAATGTCAGGCTGAATGCATCCCTTTGAATTATGGTTTTCTCCAGATATATGCCCAGGAGTAGAGCTGCTGGATCATATGGTAGCTCTTTTTAGTTTTTAAAGGAACCTCTCTACTGTTCTCCATAGTGGCTGTACCAATTTATATGTCCACCAACAGTTTAGGCGGTTTCCTTTTTGCCACATCCTCTCCAGAACTTACGGCTTGTAGATTTTTTTGATTATGGCCATTCTGACTGGTACGAGGTCATATCTTGTAGTTTTGATTTTAATTTCTCTAATAATTAGTGATGTTGAGCATCTTTTTCTGTGTTTTTGGTCATTTGTATATCTTCTTTGGAGAAATGTCTATTGAGATCTTTGGCCCATTTTTTGATTGGATTGTTTATTTTTTTGATATTGAGCTGCATGAGCCGTTTGTATATTTTGGAGATTAATGCCTTGTCAGTTGCTTTGTTTGCAAATATTTTCTCCCATTCCGAGGGTTGTCTTTTTGTTTTATTTTGGTTTTTTTAGCTGTACAAAAGCTTTTAAGTTTAATTAGGTCCCATTTGTTTATTTTTGTTTTTATTTTCGTTACTCTAGGCAGTAGATTGAAGAATATCTTGCTGCAATTTATGTCCATGAGTGTTCTGTTTAGATTTTCCTATAAGAGTTTTGTCATAGTATCCAGCCTTACATTTAGGACTTTACTCCATTTTGAGTTTATTTTTGTGTATGATGTTAGGGAGTATTCTGATTTCACTCTTTTACATGTAGCTGTTCAGTTTTCCCAGCATCACTTCTTGAAAAGATTGTGTTTTCTTTTGTTTTGTCCCCTCTGTTGTGCACTGGGTGGGCATAGCTATGTGGGTTTATCTCTAGGCTTTCTATCCTGTTCTATTGATCCATATTTCTGTTTTTGTGCCAGTACCATACTGTCTCAATTACTGTAGCTTTGTAGTGATCAAGATTGCTTTGATTACTTGGAGTCTTTTGTTCATCCATACAAGTTGTAAAAATTTTTGTTTAGTTCTATGAAAAATGCCATTGGTAATTTGATACGTATTACACTGAACGGTAGATCGTTTTAGATGGTAGAGTCATTTTGACAATGTTGATTCCTTCTGTCCAAGAACATGGTAAGTCTCTCCATCTGCTTGTTTTATCTTTGATTTCTGTCATCAGTATCATAGTTTTCTGAGTACAGGTCCTTTGTCTCTTTAGGTAGGTTTATTCCAAGGTATTTTATTCTTTTTAATGTGATGTTAAATGGGATTGTTTCCTTAACCTCTCTTTCTGATCTTTCATTGTTAGTGTATAGAAATACAAAAGATTTCTGTGTATCAATTTTGTATCCTGCATTTTTTACCAAATATATAGAGGAGCTCTAGTGGTTTTCTGGTAGCATCATTATATGTATAGTATCATCTCCTCTGCAAACAGTAACGGTTTTACTTCTTTTCCAATTTGGATTCTTTTATTTCTTTTTCTACTCTAATAGCTGTGACTAAGATTTCTAAAACTATGTTCAGTCTAACATGTCTAAAACTATGTTGAATAGAAGAGGCAAGAGTGGACATCCTTGTCTAGTTCCTATCTTAGAGAAAATGCTTTCAGCTTTTCACCATTGAGTATGATGTTAGCTATAGGTTTGCCATATATGGTCTCTATTATGTTGAGGTAGTCAGTCAGTCAGTTCAGTTGCTCAGTCATGTCTGATTCTTTGCGACCCCATGAACCACAACACGCCAGGCCTCCCTGTCCATCACCAACTCCCAGAGTTCACCCAAACTCATGTCCATTGAGTCGGTGATGCCATCCAACCATTTCATCTTCTGTCGTCCCCTTCTCCTCCTCCCTCAATCTTTCCCAGCATCAGGGTCTTTTCAAATGAGTCAGCTCTCTGCATCAGGTGGCCAAAGTACTGGAGTTTCAGCTTCAACATCAGTCCTTCCAGTGAACACCCAGGACTGGTTTCCCTCTAAGCCCAGTTTCTGGAGAGGCTTTTTTTTTGGTTGTTGTTCATAAATGGGTGTTGGATTTTGTCAAAAGCTTTTTCTGCATCTGTTGAGATAATTACGTGGTTTTTACTTTTCAATTTGTTAATATGGTATAGGGGAAGGGGATGACAGAGGATGAGATAGCTGGATGGTATCACCAGCTCAATGGACATGAGTTTGAATAGACTACGGGAGTTGGTGATGGACAGGGAGGCCTGGTGTGCTGCAGTCCATGGGGTCACAGAGAGTCGGACACAACTGAGCAACTGAACCAAACTGAATGTGGTTTATCATATTGATTGACTGTGTATGTTGAAGTATCCTTGCATCCCTGGGATAAATCCCACTTGATCAGAGTGCATGAAAAGTATTATAGGTCTGTCCTACTACAGAACAGACCTATCTACCTGATTTGTTAGTGGGGCATGTGTGTGTACGCTCAGTTGTGTCCAGTTCTTTGTGACCCCATGGATTGCAGCCCGCCAGGCTCCTCTGTCCTTGGAGTTTTCCTGGTAAGAATACTGAAGTGGGTTGCCATTTCCTACTCCAGGGGATCTTTCCATCCCAGGGATCAAACCTGTATCCCCTGCACTGGCACACAGATTCTTTACCGCTGATCCACCAGGGAAGCCCTCCCTGTCAAACCGTGTTTGACTTAATGAACAAATTTGACTTATGAATGTGCTCTCAGAATGGAACTCGTTTGTATGCAAGGGACCTACTGTAGTTAAACTAAGATTCAATCCCAGGTCTGTCACTTGATTTTCTGCTGGAAGAAGGTAACACATAGCATCATAAGCATGTCATGAAAGAAGGCCACCACCCCTAGCTCCTCTCACACCTGCTGATACTTCCCCCCGGTGTCATGGGGAGGTGGGGGTGTCTCTTAATATGTTAGTGCACTAATTTGGCCACGGGGCATGAAATGTGCGCTAGCCCCTGGCGTGAGTGAAATGAAAGTGGAAGGAAACTAGCATGGGCATTGAAGAGTGGGAGAGGAAAGGTGGGAAAGGAGACCTCCTCTGGATACTGACATGGAAAGAAAAGTTTTGTTTTGTTGAGTCTTCTTAGCACTGCCACATATTTCTACAATGATCCCCCACACAGTCTGTCAAGATATGTGGCAATCTGTACTTCACAGCCCACAGAAAAATCTGGCCCACAGTCAGCCCTGATGGGAAGGCTGTTGCCCTGGCTCATCAATTCTGAGGTCAGCCCAATTGGCCTCAAACCCCGGGCTGTAAGGATGACAAACTGGAGAAACATGTGTCCATTTTCCCCTCTTGCAAAGTGCCAGCTCCCCTCGAGCTGTCTGAGTCATGAAGTTTCAGTCTCTCTTGAACCTGAAGTGGCCCACAACGAAGCAGCTTCTCTGGGGGTGTGTTACAAGCTGCTGGGTAAAAACATCTGCACCAGCATGATCAATCTGCTGCCTCCCTCATAGGGGCTTCTTTTTACACAACAACAGGCTAGCCGTGCTAAAGAATGTCAAATAAAAGCCTTGTGAGAGCTTTGCCATACGCAGGCCAAATTAAATTAAGGGGCATAATCCTCACTATTGTACTTATCAGCATTAAAATGAAGGATTACCATCATGGAACAAAGCCCCATGGCATAAAAGACTACTTCCATTCTGTCATTCACTGTACACAGTTACAGGCTTACACAGGAAGTGGAACAGAGAAGCACCGGGCCAACCACTGACTTGGACTTGCAACATGAGGTTTCTTTCTCCCCATCCAAGTGAGCCCCGCCCCACTGCGTACCCATGGGAACACCTTTCCCATGAGGCCAGAAGCTTTCTCCCAAGGTTCAGAGCTGAAATTTTCTCCACCAATCACAGGCTGAGAGTTTGTTGCCCATCAGAATTTAGTCCTTAGCTGGTTGTGATTCAAGATTTGTTGCAATGACAGTTATAGAGAATACAGAAAAAAAAAAAAAAAAAAAAAACCCTGGGCTAGGCATTTGGAGCTGGGAGAGGCAGCAGAATGTACTGGCTAAAAACGTGGGCTCTGGAGTTAGAGCTGTGTTCAAATCTTGACTCTGTCACTTTACTGACTACGTAACACCAACAGCAAGTCCCTTGTACTCTCTAAATGTCAGAAATTATATAATATGCACCTCTCCCACAGGATTATTATGAGGATTAAAAAGAATCATTCATGCGAAATCCTTAACACAGTGCCTAGGAAGTTGTTAATGAATATCAAATATTAGTTGTTACTATTATTGTTAGAGACAGAAAATCCAGACTCAAACCCTAGACCTGCCATTTATTCTCTGTGACAGTGAGTGAACCCCATGCTAGCCAACTGGGGCAGGAGCAGGTAAATCTGATGCCTCCAACCCAGTAGTGGTTTCCAGTCCAGCATTTGGGAGCTGATTGAGTAGCCGTCCCCATGTTTAGCTGACTCATAGGGAACATCATCCAGAAGACTGGTGTGTGCTTTCTGTGAGATAACTGTGAGGAAGACTCGCCACTGCCATAAATGTTGGATGAATCAGAACAATGTCCTCAATATGTCCTGTCATAATAGTCTCACAGTGTTTCGTTGTCATGTCTGGGTCTTCCTTATAAACTCTTCCTTCTGATTTTGCCTTCCCTCCATCATTCCCTGTACCTATCTGTTCCATCACTACCTCTTAGGATTCTTCTAGAACACTTTATGGGTTGCTTCTCTAACCCCTTTATTCTTTGCTTACTTTCTTCTGCAGAAGCTGAAAGTGCTCACCTTTCCAGCTTCCCTTGCTGGACTCCTCTTCCCTGCAGAGCCACCTCTGCAAATTTCATCTGATAAGATGTGAAAGGAGTGTCCTCGGGACTTCTGGGAAAGGTTTCCCTCATGACCAACAGGGAGAGACTCCTGAGGCTAGCCCTTCTCCACCCATCTCTTCCTTCCTTCTTTGGACAATGCCATGTGAACAAGGGATCCTTAGCATGCTGCTTCAGCTACCTTGTGCTTCTAAGTGCTGATGTGCTGGGATAGCAGGGCAAAGTAATGGAAGGAGTCTGTGTCCACATATCTGAGTGACCAGCCCAGCACTGGAACTTCCATCTTTGGACCTGTTACCCTGAAGGGTCCTTGAACTTGCTGCTGGGAGCGTCACCCCTGGCATGACCCAGCTCTCTTCTCATTATGCCTTGCCTGACCCCCTCAAGACATCCTTCCTTTCAACCCCTGGGTTGTACCACAGGGCACTGAGGTGAATATCAAACACAGAGAGAAAAATGGGCTCCCACCTTCCCTAGGGCACGGATGATGACCTGAAACACTATCTGACGAATTATTCTGAATCCTGTTATTGCCACCACCACTTAAAGATTGAGGAGGGAGAACATTCCTTTCATAAAAATATGAGTTCTGAAGAGTGGTCTTGGAAGTCAGCCTGACAAATTTATTGAGACCCATTGCATGTACTAGAAACAGGAAGAAGGAAAATTTGGCCCTTGCCCTTGAGAAGCTTAACTGCTGGCACATGGTCAACCACAACACCAGACAAAACATGGAGAGCCGCAGGGAGTAATATACCAAAGTGGTCCAAGGACCCAGCCTGTCAATGTTACCACTCACAATGTCATCAAGAGTTTGTGTCAGAATACAAATCAGTTCAATTAGTTACCAAGTATCTTGTTTCATTTGGCTGAGACTATATATGGGGGAAGGGGAGCAAGACTTCCTTGAAGGAAGCAGTAGCTTGATATACATTAGGACACAACCTCATTTTCATATGAACCAGCCCTTTGAGTAGTACAGTCATAAATGGTCCATGATGGTTCAAGGAGTGTTAAAGAGAATCAAGGACTCTGTAGAGAAGACAGAGATGATGTTGTATCTTGATGAAATAGGTAAGAGCTGAACTGAAAGGAGAGGGCAAAGAGAACAGAAGTAGATGCACTGGTAGGAACAACATAAAGTCTGACTCCAGGAAGCCAGAGGTGCATATAGGGTCATGCAGGAGCTGAGTCTAGGGGACAAACTGCAGTGAGATAGAGAGAGGCTTGCAAAAGCAGACTGAGGAGTCTGAACCTCTTTTGGTCTGAAACAGGAAGCCACTAAAGTTCTTTGAGAAGTCAGAATATGCTTTAAGACAATTGATCAGGTGTTAGAAATAAAAGCTGATCTGTAAAGAGGAGAGAGTAGAGAGAGACAGATAATGGTAGGTCTGGGCAAGGGAAGGATGCTAAACAAGTGATTGGAGGTGGGGTTAAGTGAGACATGGGGATCAAAAATGAGCACCAGGTTTGAAGCCCAGGTCACAGGAGAATGTGTGTAGCACTCATGGAAGTGGCGAGGTCTGGTGAGCTGGTGGAGGTCCTTTGGTGGGCTTTTCTGTTGAGGCCCTGGTGTGTAGATCAGGAATCTACGGGCAGCAGGAGGTGGATGTAGTAGGGTGGAGCTCAGAACAGAGACCTGAGAATCATGCTCTCTCAGCTGAGAGTTGGTACCAGAATACACTAGTGAGAGAGGCTACTGCCCAGGGAGAAGTGAAGAAAGAAGAGAGTCAAGGACTTGGAGAACTGCCTGTATTTCAAGGTGGGTGGAAGAGGAGCAGGATGAAGACAGAGGACATCTGGGAGAAAGAAGCTTAAGACCGCGGTGCTGTAGAAACCGAGGACGAGTGCGACTCGTGGAAAGCAAGGCCCATGGCACCGTGTTGCACAACCTGATGAATACAAGGCTCTCTTAACTGGGAGTTAAGCTTCCCAAGGACTGTTTGAGGGATATGGTGAGGGCATGGATGATTTCGGGTTTAGAGAGGGAGGGGTTGGTGAAGGAATGAGGCAACCGAGCTGGATGTCAGTCTGAGGAAGTCTGAGGTGTAAAAGTAAGAAGAGAGAGGGACAGGGCCAAGGGAAGACTTTTGTTAGATGGGGAGAGGAATCAGCAAATGGGGAAGAGGCAGCAGAGGGAGAAAGATGTGAAAGCCAGGGCTGGTCTGCCTGATGGCGGCAGGACCTGGAGGGCAGGAACATCACAGAGGTGAGCCCGGGAGAGCTCCCCGGGGTGAGCAAAGGAAGAATGGACAGCTGAACAGAAGGGGCAGTTCTAAGGTGGAGGGAAGGGAAGCGGACATTGCTCACAGCACAGCCCTGATATTCTGAGTAAAGCTGGTCATCAGTGGAGGTTGATGGGAGTCAGGCTGGGGCTGGAGCCATTTCCCAAACTATATTCATTGCCTTGCCCAAGATCAAAGGGCTGGAAAATGCTAGCTTTAGGATCAGAACCCAAGTCTTCTACCTGCCAAGTTCAGTAGTCTTTCTGCTGAAATTTTGAACTTTGTTCAAAATATGAAAGTATCTCTAATATGAGATACTAGGCCTATAATATTTCATCAAGTACCCTTACATGAGCTATTCTGACTATTAAGTACAATCTGCCCTCCATTTCTATGGGTTTTGTGCAAATCCAAGGTTGGCTGAATTTGTGGTTGTGAAACCCATAGATGTGGAGGGCAAACTGTACCACAACATTCTATATGTAAAGGACTTGAGCAACAGCAAAGTTTGTTATCTGTGGGGGCTCCTGGAACCATTCCCTGTGGTTACTGAGAGACAACCACAGACTACTTTAAAAACAGCTCAAGCAATTTGAGCAGCTCAAGCAATGGCACCCCACTCCAGTACTCTCGCCTGAAAAATCCATGGATGGAGGAGCCTGGTAGGCTGCAGTCCATGGGGTCGCTAAGAGTCGGACACGACTGAGCGACTTCACTTTCACGCATTGGAGAAGGAAATAGCAATCCACTCCAGTGTTCTTGCCTGGAGAATCCCAGGGACGGGGAAGCCTGGTGGCCTGCATCTATGGAGTCACACAGAGTTGGACACGACTGAGGCAACTTAGCAGAAGCAGCAGCAGCAGCAGCAGAGAAGTAGTGAGGATTTAATTTGTCAAGTTTCAAAATATTAATAAGATGTCTCAAAAATTAAGAATTATTTTTAGAAGTTACAAATTAAGACCACCTCTTTTCCCAAAAAAGATGCAATGGATTTTCTAATGGCCTGCTTATTTCCTCAAAATCCTGGAGTAAACTTTTAATGAAAATGATATACCCTTTTTGCATTAGCTTGAGCCCCCAGTTTTTTCCTTTCAGGCTAGTCAGTTCTTTGGTGGGGCGGGAGCTGTCTTGTGCACTGTAGACTGGGGAGCAGCGTCCCTGGCCTCGATCCACTAGACGTCCTTTACACAAACCCCCTGTGAAGAGTTGTGACAACCAAACATGTCCTCAGAAGGAGAGTGGGAGGGGGCAAAACTGCCCCCAGATGAGAACCACTGTTTTAACCTGCTGAGGCCAAATACAGGTTTCACTATGAGGAGAACCCACAAGAAGGTTGTAACCAGATTGCCGTGTAGATCAAAGACTTTTGCCCACAGAGTAATGACTTGGAGGAATCTGGCGGGCAACACATTCTGGCTCCACTCTCTCCAACTCACCAAAATAACACAGTGTAAGAAATACTTTTGTTTCATTGTCTGTTGGAATAAAATCTTACAGATAAGACTCACCAATTTTTCTCAGTGACAGGAGAGGTGCTTGAAGTCTCTGCATGGCCATTGCTGGATTCTGCTTGTGGGCTGCTTTTATGATCGCCAGAGCCCCTCAGAACTAAGAGAAAACACACAAGTGCTTAGAGACTGAGGATAAATTCAGAGGCAGGCAGGGTTTGATTCCAGTAGCCATCTATTCTCTCTGCAGCACCTTGCTGCCTGTCCTCGCGCTGCTCCCTGACTTTCTGCAACCTTTGTCTAGGACACATCATCAAAACTGACTTGTTCTGTGATGACAGGCCTTTCTTTGTCCTCAGTCCCAGCTGGCAAACTGGATAAAATAACTCATCTTGTAGGAAACAAGCCACCTGTCTATGACAATAGATATAAAGAGTAGACAGGTTGGAGGCCCCAAGGTGAGGAAGTCGGCAAGCAGCAGAACACATGGGCTGGAGTGGTGTGGTGCTGGACAGTCTTAGGAGTCCAGCTTCCAGTCCTGGCTGGCTTGGGCAGAGCTGCCTGTGGATGAGGACGGTGGTCAAGAAATACCTTCACAATGTGTGTAAGTAAGTGAAAGTGTTAGTCACTCAGCCATGTCTGACCCTTTGCAACCCTATGGACTGTAGCCTGCCAGGCTCCTCTGTCCATGGGATTCTCCAGGCAAGAATACTGGAGTGGGTATCTATTCCCTTCTCCAGGGGATCTTCCCAACCCAGGGACTAAATACAAGTCTCCTGCACTGCAGGCAGATTCTCTACCGTCTGAGACAATGTGGGTAGGATTGCTACAACTAGGGATTCATTTCAGGAGGAACTCAGTTCTGTACTGAGATTTGAGGACAGCTCACTGGCGAGTTTCTCAAGAGTGAGAGTGACAAGCACAGTTCCTCCTTTTATGACCAGGGCAGCTGTGACTAACTAAACATTGCCTTCTTCTCTTGAACTTTCATTTGGCTTCAAGTTCCTTTCTAACACAATGTTTCATGTCAGTGGTTCTCAAGATATGGGCCCCACGTTATCACAGCTAATTGAAAACACATCACAGAAAGCATCAACATCGCCTAAAAACTTGGTAGAAAATAAAATTCTTGGGCCTCACCCTGACCTAAATGAATCAGAAAGTCTGCAGGTGGAGGCTGGCAATCTGTGTTTTTAACAAGCCCTTGAGGTAATCAGGATTGATGTTGAGGTCTGGAAGACACTGCTCCAGATCAACAATTCTTAATCTTGACTGTACATTAGAATCACCCAGGAAGATTTTAAATATGCCTGAACCCAACTCCCAGCGATTCTGAGACTGGTCTGGTGTGGAGTTGGCATCATTTTTAAAAAGCTCCCTAGATAATTTTAAGGTGTGGCCAGGGTTGAGAACCATAGTTACACATTGTTAACTGATCCCACCAATCCATTAGGGTCGGAAGGAGACTCTGTGCCTATTTATTCTCCTTATTTTAGATCATCTTGAAAGAGCCAACCCAAAATACAAGCAATGAAGATAATCGACACATTTTTCAATTGTGACATAGTGTGGAAGGTGCATAAAATATTGAAGGTTTCTGTTATCATGATGGTAAATATAATATGATAAAAATGGAGTGCATTGAAAGAAATATGGAAATCAATTGTTTTTGTCTATTCTGTGAAGAGTATGCCCTGATTTTATATTATTCATTTGGTTCCTTAGGCATATTTATCTTTTGTGTAGCAGAAATGTGATATTTTTCACTATCAGTGGTAGATAAGACCATCTGTTATTATTACTATTGCTATAAACACCAAAAGGATAAAAAGAAAATTTTATATGGAATATTATTACATTTTTATTATTATATACATACACTCACATGCAAACACACATTATGACCAAACCGTGAAACAACAATATTAAAAGAAGTGGGAAGCAGAAATCAAGAAAAATAGCTGCAGCCTTTTAGAATTTCACGAACCGATCCCCTCTCCTCCCTTCCCTGCCTTTTCTTGATTGATGAACTCCTCTGGTTAGAGGACCAGGCAGGCTTCCCCCTCCTGGAGATTTTAAAACATTGTTTGACCCAAGCTCACCGTGAGAAGCAATATAAAAGTGAGAAATGATATGAAAAGAAAAAAAAAGAAGCCCACTTTAGGGACAAAAATATCTGTTTCCTTACTAAGAAGGAAAATCAACAGAAATCATTTTTAATCTTGTCCTCTGGCCCAATTCAGCAGCACCAAGGGCTACCACTCACTGACCAAAGCCCAGATGGTCTTGTCCACACAGGAGGCGGACATTGTTGCTGTCTGCATCTATTTTGAGATCCTCAGTATGAAAATGAGAAATAGCAGTTTAACAGCAATCCAGAGAGGAAGAAGCACAAGCAAAGGGAGGAAGACCATTAACCGCATTTGGTTTGGGCTCTCCTTATGAAGGTGCTGTGTCCATCACCAGAGAGAGAGGAGGCAGTGGCGCCTCTGACACTTGGCCGGCGCTCCCAGTTATTCTGCCCCGGCTTCCAATAAAAACCCACAGAATTTCTGATCATGTAAGTAAAGGGAAAACTCATTCCTGCTTCTTCTTCACTTGCACTTCAGTCATCAAAATATTGATTTCCGAGTCATTTGAAGTTTAAAAGCCAAATAGAAAGGTACAGAATATTCTTATTAAAGATTAGACGAAGTCTGCTCCTCTGTCCGCCAGCTTTGTCAGAAGAGCAGTGACGAGGATTTGAGTCGAAGAGATAAACTTAAATCAGAAATGTTGTACACCTGACACAAATATAATGTTGTAGGTCAATTATACCTCAACTTTTAAAGTTTTTTAAATGAATAAAAAAGGTTATAGAACCACTGAATTCAAAGAGAAATCCTAAATTGTCAAATAGTTTTAAAAATATTTATTTGGCTGCACAGGGCCCGAGTTCCCTGACCAGGGGTTGAACCTGGGCCCCCTGCTTTGGGAGCCCAGAGTCTTAGCCACTGGACCACCAGGGAAGTCCCTGTCAAATACTTTTAAGTATGTCCAGTGACAGTTGGGATAATTTGGCATCTCTCTGGCAAATTACTTGTTAAACAAGGAGATTGGAGAAATGGAAACACAGAGAAAAAGAATAGCGTGAAATAGGGTGACTGACTCTAAGTGAACAGATCGGGCTAAAGGAATTAAACCCGTGACATGGCTGCGAAAAATAAACGATGCACTTCAATAGCAGAAACGTTCACAAAATATCAGACTTGAGGTATGTGCAGGTGTGACATGGCTCCTCCAGACATGGGTCTCCTGTCTCCAGGGAAGCATCCTGAAGTATCCTGGTTAAATGAAATAAAGAGAGACTGGGAGGGACTTCTCTGGCGGAGTCAAAGCCTTCCAGAGTCAGACTGAACTCTAGAGCTATTCATATTTCCCAGAAGAACTGAGGCAATTCTTCACATTTTGAAATAAAATGAAAGAGCATTTGATCATCAGGAGGAAAAAAAAAAAACACAGAGCAGGTGTTGTAAATTAAAAATGCCTTTGGGGTCACTCAGGTAACAAATGCGGTTTGTGGAGAACCAGAGAATGCACATTCAATTTGAAAACATTTGGGTTCAATGTTTTCTGTTTGAGAAAAAAAAAAAAAAGTTGGTTGGGCCAAACAAACCATACCGTGTGTTGATTACAACAGGAAGACCTCCTATTTCTGACATCTGCTAGGGAGAACAGATCTAGACTGTAGGTCTGTAACATCTAGACAGCCTTCTTTTGAAATTGAAGTGTCTCCCTGTCTCACCTCCTAGCCTCCTCAAGTTCAAGAAACACTGCTGCTCCTGGGGCTCCCCCTCTTCTCTTTTTTCCCTCTCCCTAACCTCCTTGCCCTGAGGTGAGGCTTCAGTTGTGCATTTTCTTGAAACCTAGGCTGGGTTGCAGATTCCAAAGAAGCTGGAAGCACTCAGACCTCACTGCTGGGCCTGGAGTTACACTGTACCTCCAAGCTCTATGGTGAGATTCAGGGCAACTCAGCCTCACATTTCATACATGTGAGCATCAGCATTAAAGGTCATATTTTTAAAATCATAGCTGATTCTTCAAGCAGAAGCTCAGGGACCTTCAATCTGAAAAAAATGGAGGTTTCTAATATCTTTTAAATGTTTGAAAACCATTGATCTAGTCCAATTCTCTCATTATACAATGATGATAATTAATAGAAAGCTTAGACCAGATACTCAAGTTTCAACTTTTTGTCTACAGTGTTCCTTCCCCCTATGAATGTGCTCAATGTATCAGTGTCAGGATCATAGAAAGATAGTCCCGAGAAGCTAAACTTTCAAAAGGTCTTAAGGTAAATAGGATAGAAACATGTCAGTGTCTGCTCCAAGAGGATGCGCTGAAGGGAGGCAGTTGGCAAGGAGAGCTGCCACTAGCCCATTTTCCCCAGTGTAACTGGGCACCCAGGCAGCTGCAGAGGGGTTGAGCCCCAGAGATAAGGGGCTCCCCTGCAAGGCTGCCCCTGAACTTAATCAGCTGTCACCTGTAGAAAAAAAACAAAAGAGTGGCCAGACAGAGGGATCACATCAGGTGATCATTTCCAGCTCTGGAATCTTCTCTGGAGCGTCCACAAATAAAGGAGACACCCATCCCAAACTTCTAATGACCTCACCTTTGTGGTCACCAGGCTCACTGGAGAACTGACCCTGTGCAGTTCCGCTGGGACCCCCTGTGATGGTGGGCTGTGGATCACTGCTTTGGTCTGAAGGGCACCCTGTGGAATGAAACAAAACAGCATCTTCTCAAGGTTATGCCCTCCACCTGGATGAATTACCAAAGTGGGGAATACAGCATGGCGAGGGAAATCCACATTTTTCTTATGGTTTGAGGCTCTGAGGTGATGGATTTGGAGCTTATTTTGAAGAGTTAACAGTGTGGCTGTGAAAGGGCACAAGTATAGGGAACAGGACACTTAGTAACTCTCCTGGCCGGACTCTCTACCAGCTTGGTGACACGGGGGAGGTTGGGTAACCTGTCTCATTGATTGCACTCGTCAAATAGGGAGCTGGGTGACCGAGGTCATGAGTGCAGCAGGTTGGGGTTCCAGGAGTGACAAATGGACAGCATTCCCATTACCTTTGAGCGGCACCACCTGAGGAGAAAAAGAGGGATGGGGCCTCCTCTGTCTCTCCGCGTGTCTACCCTGGGGCAGGCCTCTCTCTATTCCTTTTGTCTTGCAGTCCTGTTCACTGAGCTTTGTGGGTCCATGGTCAATTATGCCGTCATGGAACAGGCAGACTACACACTATCTTTAGTGGAGGAACATCACCAGTGCAGTTTTTCATAGTCCAGATAGCTTACTTCAGTAACTATAGTTAACTTACTGCAAGGAGATCCAACAGTCCATCCTAAAGGAGGTCAGCCCTAAAAGAGATCAGTCCTGGGTGTTCATTGGAAGGACCGATGTTGAAGCTGAAACTCCAATACTTTGGCCACCTGATGCGAAGAGCTGGCTCATTTGAAAAGACCCTGATGCTGGGAAAGATTGAGGACAGGAGAAGAAGGGGACGACAGAGGATGAGATGGTTGGATGGCATCAGTGACTCAATGGACATGGGTTTGGGTAAACTCTGGGAGTTGGTGATGGACAGGGAGGCCTGGCGTGCTGCAGTTCATGGGGTCACAAAGAGTTGGACATGACTGAGCGACTGAACTGAACTGAACTCGCTTACTTCACAGTGATAAACATCTAAAAACTTCTCTACCAAGACCACTAATGGCCTGGGTGAGAAAGTACTGCAGGGATGTTGCTGGCTGTCCCAGGTCTTCTTCCATGCTCCACAACCCACAAGGTCACAATGGGTTGAAAATGTCCCTACATCTCAAACCACCTCAGGTATCTGGAGAAGCCAGGTTCTTTCCAACTACACTCCTTGGCTTTAGAAGCAACTGTCCTGCTAGTGGGGCCCTCCTCTCCACAGCAGGCTCCTCCCTGAGGTTTCAACCCTAACTCTGTCCTGTCTCCTTCCTCCCTGGCCTGTGATCCAGAGGCTGTTTGCTCGCGTCTTGCACTGCTTCCTGACTCAGGCTGTTTCTAATTCTGCCAAAAATGCTTCTAGACATACCATCCTAGAATATTTGGGACCTTTCTCCTTTTCTGTTTTCTCAGATGTGTTTCTCTCTATCCTGTCTCTCTCCCTCCACCCGGATGGCTCTCTTCCCTCAAGCATGGCCCTCCTGGTGGCACCATGTCTCTCCATTCCTTGCAGGCAGCCCCATAAGAATTCTGTGATAAGTAATGCAGGCTGCCTTGGACCACACTTAAGCAGGCATACAGAGTCCCTGTCCTCATGGAGCTTGCATTCTGACACAGAGACTGAGCATACAAAGAGATGTTTACCCCACACCTCAGCACAGTAACCTTCTTTGGAAACAGGGTGCAAACATATATAACTGGTTTAGAATAAGGTCCTGTTGGATTAAGGTGGGTCTTAAACCCAATCATCAGTATCCTTATAAGATGGCCATGTTAAGACACAGGACATGTTAAGGCCATGTTAAGACACACTCTCTCTTGGGAGACCTGGGTTTGATCCCTGGGTCTGGAAGATCCCCTGGAGAAGGGATAGGCTACCCACTCCGGTATTCTTGGGCTTCCCTGGTGGTTCAGATGGTAAAGAATCCTCCTGCAATGCAGGAGACCTGGGTTCAGTCCCTGGGTTGGGAAGATCCCCTGGAGAAGGGAATGGCTACCTATTGTCCTAAGCTCTTTACTCCTACAGGAACTCTCAAAGGTAGAGACCACTATCATTCCCATTTTACAGCTAAGGAGACTGAGGCATAGGGAGCTTAAATGGTTTTCCCAAGAAAACCACACACAGCTGGAGGCAGGCAGAGTCAGGATTCAAACTCATGCAGTTTTGCCCTGAAGTCTGAATTCCTAAATATTACAGGCTGTAGCCCATTTATTTAAACATTTAAAAACCATTAACCCCCACTGTCTTAGTAATGGAAATAAAAATTCACTTTATTTTATTCATGTGCCTGGGCCTTTTAGAGTCCCACAGCTCGGCTGCTGCAGGAGGTGGCTCTGGCATTGCCTGGTGTTTGATGACCCACCTAGAGGACAGAGCCAGGTACTGCTTCCAGCAGGGACGCTGTCTGGGTAGGTTTCCTGGCTGGTGATCTTCGCCTGGTGAGCTTTCCTGTCCTCACCATGGACCTGGCACAGAGGGTACTTATAGACGAGGCGCAGAGACCCAGGCTTCCCCTCCTCACTACTGCTGGCCAGTAGAACAAGAAGCCCATGCGGTTTCTGGCTGGAGTTACAGCTGGTCAGTAGCCATTTACTAGAATTTAAAGAGGCCAACCTGTGGGAGGTCCAACAAGCAAATGCCACCAAAAGCAGCCCAAAGTCAAATTCTTTTCTTAAAGGGCAGAATCTCATTGACATACTTTTTTTTTTTTTTTTTCCTACAGTTGTATCACAAGGCCTGGCCTCCGCCTCTACCACACAAAACAAATCTAGTAATTTTAGGCCTATGACCATTTCCACTCTGATTTTTCACTGCTGCTGCTGCTGCTAAGTCACTTCAGTCGTGTCCGACTATGTGTGACCCCATAGACTGCAGCCCACCAGGCTTCCCCGTCCCTGGGATTCTCCAGGCAAGAACACTGAAGTGGGTTGCCATTCCCTTCTCCAATGCATGAAAGTGAAAAGTGAAAGTGAAGTCACTCAGTTGTGTCCGACTCTTTGCGACCCCATGGACTGCAGCCTACCAGGCTCCTCTGTCCATGGGATTTTCCAGGCAGGAGTACTGGAGTGGGGTGCCATTGCCTTCTCCAATGCATGAAAGTGAAAAGTGAAAGTGAAGTCACTCAGTCGTGTCCGACTCTTTGCGACCCCATGAACTGCAGCCTACCAGGCTCCTCCATCCATGGGATTCTTCACTAAATTAATCAAATTTGACGGAGTTCAAAGAAAGTCTCGTCTGGTAAGCACTTCCTCTAACTTGGAGGCTAATGAGGGAGGCCTTCCTCTCCCCTGGAGATGAGCTTCCTGCCTGTCCTGGAACATCATTGAGGAATTCCTCTTCCCTTCAGGCATCCTGTCTCCTGACTCCCAGCAGCCTTAGGTTGGATTCACTTCTTATAATTTATGCCCTGCTTGCTTCCAAAAAGGATTGAGGCAGGGATGCATCACAGATCATTCGCCCCTTGTGACTGTGTTAGTCGGACCTGGCTTAGTCCTCCTTTCAAGCCTGTGGTAGGCCAGGTTTCATCTGAGACTGTCCCCCTCCCTTGTTAAAAAGTCTATATTTTTAGAGCAATTTTAGGTTCACGGCAAAATGAGGGGAAGGTACAGAGATGTCCCATATACCCTTTGCCCCCACACATACTCAGCCTCCCCAGTTATCAACATCCCTCATCAGCTGTACATTTGTTACAACTGATGAACCCACACTGACACGTCATACCTCCCCCAGATCCATAGTTTATATTACAGCTTGCTCTGGACGCTATACATTTTGAGTTTGGATGTTATAATGACACGTATCCATCATTATGGTGCCACACAGAGTATTGTCACCGGCCCTGAAAACCCTCTGTGTTCTGCCTATGTGTCCTTCCTCACAGCTCCTCACCCCTTCACAACTATTGATCCTTTTACTGTCTCCATAGTGTTGCCTTCTCCAGAATGTCATACAGTTGGGATCACACAGTATGTGTCCTGTTCGGATTGGCTTCTTTCACTTAGTAAAATGCACCTGAGATTCCTTCATGTCCTTGAGTGTTAGTCACTCAGTCGTGTCTGGCTCTTTGCAACCCCTCGGGGTGTAGCCCACCAGGCTCCTCTGTCCATGGAATTCTCCAGGCAAGAGTACTGGAGTGGGTTGCCGTTTCCTCCTCCAGCTTCACGTCTTTAGTGGCTTGATAGCTCACTTCTTTTCAGCACTGAAGACTATTCCATTGTGTGGATATGTCATGGTTTATCCATTTACCTACAGAAGGACATCTTTTTTGCTTCCAAGACTTGGTAATTATAAATAAAGTTGTCTTAAGCAAACATTCCTGTACAGGTTTTTATGTGGACATAAATTTTCAGCTCCTTCGGGTAAATGCTAAGGAGAATGACTACTGGATTACATAGTAAGAGTATGTTTAGTTTTATAAGAAATTGCCACATTCTCTTCCAAAGTAACCGCATCATTGTGCATTCTCACCGGCAGTGAGAGTTCGTATTGCTCCACATTCTCACCAGCATTTGGTGCTGCTAGTGTTCCAGATTTTGGCTGTTCTAATAGGTGAACAGCGGTATCTCATTGATGTCTTAATTTTATTTCCCTGATGATATATGATGTAGAGCATCCAACTGTCTTTCCATCTTTTGAAGGAAAAAAATTCAGTATTTTCAGGCAGTTTACGTGACCACCCAAAAAGCATCCAGCAGAGTGTTCTGAATGACAGGATGTTCAAAATACATTTTGAGGGAAGGACAGGAGATCAGGAGTTATGCAGTTTGAATTGCAGGGAGGTTTCTTAGCCACAATCTGTAAAATGAGGTAAAATCTCTAACCTCCTTCTCAGCGTGACTATGATATTATAGGAATAAGGAGATTGGAAGTCCTTTGTGTGAATGTATGAACTGTAAATTGCTGTGCAAAAAGTATAGGATGTTATAAAAACAAGTATTTCTATTGGTTAGTCAAGAAGGAAGCAACTCCTACCTCCAATATCATTCTGGCTTCTTATAAAACAAAGTTATTTACTTTGCTCTAAATTTTTCTTAAAACAAGGCTCTGAATGTTTATAGCAGCTTTATTCATCATCACAGGAACTGGAAACAAATGTCCTTTAGCTGGTAAATGGACATAATTGTGGCACATCCGCAGACCAGAATTCTGCTCAGCAATGAAAAAGAACAAACTACTGAAAATGGAGCAACACTGATGAATCTCCAAAGCATTAGGCTAAGTGAAAGGAGTCAGATTCAAATATCTACATACTATATGACTTCACTTACATGGTATTTTAGAAAACATAAAATTACAGGGACAGGAAAACCAGTGTGGTCACCAGAAGCTGGGGGTGCAGAAGGGATGGACGACAGCAAGGACATGAGTGAACTCTTTGGAAACGTCTTTTTCTTGATCGTGCTGGGGGTTACCTGACTATACGTGATCATCCAATTTTATCAAACTGAGTTTCTCTATATGTAAATTATACCTCAATAAATCTGACTTTTAAAAATTTACCAAACTAAAAAATAAAAAGGGTAAAGCCTCCTTCTCCCCAAACTGGATTGTTTCTGGACAGCAGGATGCAATTGCTCCTAACCCACTAGGAGGAGAGTCTGGGGGAAGAGCCTTGCTGTCAACGAGGGACACTTCACAAAACGTTTGCATCACTGACCGTAGCTGGTTTTGACACTAAGCACTTGGCTCAAAGTCTCTGAAATTAGCAGCCTGTGGTTGCTTATACATCTCACCCATCACAACTTTATTGATGAGAATGGCTACCAGCTGTCACCTCTGCCTCCACCTCTGTGCTTGGTGATTCAGACTGCATGGCCACGGCAAATCAAGCCACGATCCTGCTATGGCTCTTCGTGTTGGGGTTTGAACTCCTGGCCAAATGGCTGTTGCTCAGCTGTCATGCTGCCAATCACCTGTCACGGCGGGTTAAACGTGATAGGCTCACCCATATCTTCCAACTCTTCAGACATCTCAAAGGCAACTTGCTTTCCACAGCAGGAGGCAGCAGTCTTAGTGATATTCAACTCCTGGATTTTAGAATTCCTGACTTCTGGGGGCGGGGTACAGAGGAAACTTGCTATTTTACAGAACAAGCTGCACAAGGGCCTCAAACCCATGAGTGGGAAAATGATGTCAGGAGCATATCACTTAAGTCATAACAATTTTGAGGTCACTGGAAAATGTATCCACACAAATGAACCCCGCTCTTGGCATGATGGATCATAGCTCATTACAAAAAGAAAGCTGCCTGAAATCTTTCACATGCTATTGCTGTGTTTTAATTTTTCCCTGTCAGATAGGCGAAGACATAAGATTCAGAAAATTCTCTCTTTTATAAAGATTTTATTATAACTGTATTTGAGATCTGACATGCACTATCTTTTCCTCCAAAAGTGAGAGAAATAGTTTTATCTTTCTGAAGTTACAACATTATTATTCTAATCATAGAAGAGTATTTCACAGACTCATTTTTTTTCCCCTCAAGTAACTTCATACTTAGGAAGTGGGGACAGAGAGGAAATTGACATTTACTGAATAGCTGCCATGTGCCAGGTCCCAGGCGGGATACTTTGTGTCAATTACCTGCTATGATCTTCACAACAGTCCTGAGAATTAGACCTTAATGAGTCCCATTTTGTAGCTAAGGAAACTAAGGTTCACAAGTTAAGCAATTTCCTCTAAACCATAAGACAAACCTGGTGGTACAGCCAGGATTTAAAGTAATTTTGACTCCAAAGTCCACATGCTTAGGATGGTATATAAAACTCTCCCCAAAGCTTTGACTGGTGCCATATCCGAGATGGAAACCAATGTTAGAGCCGGTCTACTAAAAAGAGCATTGGGTGAAGACTCAGAACAGGACTCTGATACTCGTCATTAAGCTCATGTAACACATAAGGGGAGACAACTTATGTAGACTCTCTGTGCTTCTGTTTCATCTGTTTGGGGAGAAAACAAAATCTGCTTTTCTACACACAGAAGTCTTTTGAGGAAAACAGTTCAATAATTCTTGTCACAGCACAGTTAATTTTCCCCCGAAAAGTTTCTTTACTGTTACTTGGACAGAGTCTCAAAACTAATAAGGGTTTCATAAAATGTGACATCACATTTTATGATTCTATGTGAAAAAATGAAAGCCATAAATGCAATTCAAGAGGGTTGTTGACATCATTATTAATCAACTATTGACTATAATGCTGTTTTCACTCAATGGTGAGGTGGTAAAGATACCATCTGAAGAACTGCCTTTTTGCAGCCAGATTCTGGAGCTCTACATGAAGTCCATAAGGGAGGAAATGATTCCCACCCAAAGAGGTTCTATCCATGGGTTTACTCTGAAATTTAACCTTGAGTCCTGGGATGCCAACCACGGCACCAAAGTCTCATCTTCAGCATTTCCACGCTGTGTCAGTATGATATCAGGGAAAAGCAGACCTCAGTCCACACTGGCTTTGCAGCTTCTTCTCTGCTAATTAGGCTGACAGTACTTTACCTGCTGGGTGTTTAATTCTAACATGGGCAATAATTTGATTTCAGAACAAAGGACATTCCTTTGCATCACAAGTTACTTCATGGTAAGAATTTTACTGCTTGTGCCCAGTGAGGTTTGGCAGAGCCCATTTCTTGACAGAAATCTCGAGGCTAAGGCCAGACTCTGTCTCTCCTGAAGCCATGTTTCCGGAGCTCTCTGTATGTCCTGACCCAGCTCACAGACAAGGCACATTTTCTCAAAGTCAGTCACCATCCTTAACCAACCCACCCGCCCCCCAACATTCTCCTTCTCTCAGAAGTTTTACCTGTGGTTGTCAGAAACCAGTTGCAGATCTTTACCCACAGAGAGTCAGAGAAGGCCAGACAGTGCAAGTAGACTCTGCAGGACCCTCATACAGCCTGGAAGGCACCTCCCTTCAGTGAATCAGAGCTTTGGAAGACAGTGGAGCTAGTGTGAGCTCTTCGTTCAGCTCAAGCTCAGGTGCACCAGTTAATTCCTTCCCCTACATGTTGTTTTACTCTTGTGTGGAAATGGCCTGAAATACCAGGAATGGAGAGGCAGCTGGCTCCGGCCAATAAGAGTTTGGAATTTTTCTTCCCTCACATTTTGAGAAATCACGTTTTGTGCAAAACGACCAGGCATATTTCCAAAAGGCAGAAACAGAACAAGTGAAGAAACAATAGAATAGGGTGGAATGATAGAGATGCATAAAGGAGCATGCTTGTTTTCCTCCTGTCTGTCTGATATTTTCCCTCACTGGGTACATTCATTTGACTTTCCGCTACTGTTTGACTTGTGCTCAACAATGTGCTTATGCACAGATTCATCATTTTTACAAGAAGCTTGGGCCATTTCGATGTATTGTTGTTGGTTGTTTAGTCACTAAGTCATGTCTGACTCTTTTGCAATCCCATGGACTGTAGCCCACCAGGATCCTCTGTCCATGGGATTTCCCAGGCGAGAATACTGGAGTGGGTTGGCATTTCCTTCTCTGGGGGATTTTCCTGACCCAGAGATTGAACCCCTATATCCTGCATTGGCAGGCAGATTCTTTACTACTGAGGCACCAGGGGAACCCATTTCAAAGTATATCCTCAGCTATATATTATAATGATTTTGACTGTTTGGTGTTTAACAGAATTCCCTTCCAAGGAGTGCTGACATAACATAGAGTACTTGATTATACAAACAGCGTCCATTTGAGGGAAGCATGTTTTTTAATCCTCTGTGTTGAAGGTGAATCTGAAGCCCCAAACTAAATTCCATTGTTCACCTTGAGAGTAGCTCCAGCATAAAGCAGTTACTTAAACAGTAGTTGAAAAAGGGAATGAAATAAAGAAATTTCCTAATTTAAAATATAGTTGTTCTGTGCACCTAGGGATATTTCTGGAAATCTAGTTCTAGGAAATTATTGCAACAACCCAGTCATTGCCAACCCACCAACAATGCTAAAGGAATCAGCCTTTCAAAATTAGAAAAGACTAGGAGGAAGGCTTACCCTGAGAGAGATTTATAAGTTCAGGCGTTTTAAGTATTAAAACTTGGTTTTGTCATGATGTGGGGTCAAACTTTTAAAAAGAAGTTAACCTGGAGAAGGGGGAGAGCCTGTCTGGATTCTATGTTTGCTTTCCTCTTTGGAAACTGCATTTAAAGCAATTCCCATTGGCTGGCATCACATGACGTGCCCAGGGATTCCAGCTGCAGCTGGTTTAAAATGCCTGCTCACAGGCTCAAGGAAAAGGGCCTCTCAGCCTTGGCAGGACTGAGGATGCCGTTCCAAAAACCACTCCCCTCAGAGAGCATTAGAAGGAGAAATGGCAATAGATATTAGTGCTGTTATCCCCTGTAGGACCCAGGAGGGGAGTAAGTAGGAAGCTGATCAGATAACAGAGAGAAAGAGAAAACAATTTCCAAAGCACTGAAGCAATTAGATGAGAAAATGCTATAAACCAATGGGCTCTTCCTGCTCCTGGAGGGCTACGGGAAAGAGGGGAAGAGGCTGCAAGAGCCAGCTCCTCCTGGAGACACACTTTGAAGTTCCTTCCCAGCCCCTCAGGCTCCACTGTCACTGAGGGCTTCTCCCCTGTGAGACGAGGAGCCTGGCACTTTGCTCTTGCTTAAAAAACAGATCTTGAGTTAGAGGGATAATTTTTAAAAATTGTGCTTTCAAAAACTTAGAGAATGAGACATTGTAGATCTTTAAAAAAAATTCCCTGCAGGTTGTTTGTTTTGATAGTATTTACTGAGGAATGTATGCAATTTTACTTGACAAAATCTAGTTATATCCGTTCTCTGAAAGTTAAGAATTCATTAAGAAAAAAAAAACCAATACATTAGTGATGGGGTGACAACTATTAGTTTTTACTTAGACTACCCCATATATCCAAACAGGAATATGTTTGCAATTATTTTTCTGATTAAAAAAGTACATATTTTTAATTGTTTTGTTATGTTTTCCCATAGCAAGAGCCTATTATCAGCATCAATCAAAAATAAAAACACAATAAAGCATGCCACTTCTCACCAAGGTGACATTTGAAGTTGTTTCCCTCTCCTTGAGAAAAGAAACTGAGGAAGGCTACTTTTGCCCAGATCCTCAGCAGGCTCTCTCCCTGTGAACCCACATCTCACAAAGGCCCTTTATTGCCGGCACAATGTTCTGCACACAGGAAGTGTGTGTGCATGTGCCTAGCATGTTTCCCGTTTGTTTTCTTTTCCAGCATTGCTCACTGGCTGGTGAACAGTTCAGGCCCACAGAGAGCTTGAGACCACCAGCTCATGTATTTGAAAGGCATCTGTTTATTTTGAAAATGCAAATGTGGCCTACCTCCAAGACTGACAGGCAGGAAAATACCAGGGAGCAAAAGGAGAGGTTTCCAGTCTGGAGCCCTGTCCCTCCCTCGATCACGCCCGCTGAGATCACTCGCCATGAGAACCACTTGAACAGCTCCAGGAGTCTGAGTGAACGGCCCACATTTCAAACGAGCAGGCTCGTCTCTCCCAAGTCTAGCCTGGCAGATCATAGCTCACCTGATTTAAAGTACTGATTGAGTCATTTCCAAAAGGACCCTGGGACTTGGAGATGGTGGTGCCCAGGCCAAGTACTGCCTGGAGGAGGGCCCCTAACACTGACACCGGTCTCCTAACAGCCAAAGCCCTGTCCTGGGACAGGTTCCTGGAGAAAGCCCGGGAAGGTTAATACCCTGACTTTGATCTCTGTCAAGGCATACCAGCAAGAATTAATTTACATTTCAGATGAAAAAGGTTGACAGCATGAAAAGGCATCTTGTTTCTGGTATGTGAATGTGCCGTAATAGATCGGGAATTCTGAAAGGAAGTTCTGAGGAAGCTAAAGGGATAAGCCGAGCGGCTGCTTTTATTGGGAAGGAGATGAAAGGAAAACAAATTTCAATATGCGCTGCTCTGTAGCAACATGTAGGCCAAATGCTTCCTAAATTTCAAGGGCTATTCTTTCAAAAACTATATAACATAGCGCTGCACCATGATTAAAAAAAAAAAGACAATAGGCCAGAACTTGAAATATAAACCAAACACATTGCAGAGTCTACATTTCAAATGAAATGATTTGTTGAAAAAATAATAAATTAGAGAATAACCTTAGAAAATGCCCAGAAAATGTTATGTTGTGATAGCATCCCTACGCCACTTCTACAGGCTTCAAAAGTAAGAGTACCAGTATATTTCGAGTTTGTTCTACTTGAAATGTCCCAGGGACATGAAGGGCTTGTAAGGAGAGGATTATACTTTAGGAAGAGCACACCCCAAAACAAAGACATTGGAATGAGCTGTCTTGCTTTTAGATCAACACCGCCTTTGAATTGAAAGATAAGGAGGAGAACATTTTCAAGTAAAAGTAATCTGCCCATAAACTTGCAAATGTCGTTACCCTCTCTGAGTATCTTTACCACGAACACAAAACCAGCCCCTCAACTCCTGTCCGTGACTGACGTTGGCTGAAGGGCAATGGGACATTGCCCGCCTTTGTTCTGGCTATCACACTCTCCTGCCAAGAGGGTGAGCTGGTGTCAGTACCACCCTCAATAACTACATGCCCACCCAAGCCCATGGGGATTCGGAAGCTCCCAATACCACTTGATATGCAGGACACTGGCTGCCAGGCTAAGAAGGAGGATGTTTCCAAGGTTTTAAAAAAAAGAAGCTACTTAAAGAAATGGGGTCTCTCTAGTCCCATGAAACAAAAGGACCCTTCCGTAGTGTACCCACCCCACAGGTGCTGCACTGAAAAGATGCAGCCGAGTGTCCTGATATAATGGAGCCACTCACCTGTCTGTTCTTATGCATGTGGCAATAACAGAGTCCAAAAGGGAGCCATCTAAAGATGATTTTCAGAGAGGGAAAATTTGATTTATGACCCTACACACTTTATGATAAGGGAATCAACAATAGATAAGCTCAAAGTTGATATTTGAAAATACATGTTAGGCTTTGAGGCAAACAGTGAGATCAGTCCAGTATCTTCTCTTAATGGTGTGCGTGAGGGTGAGGGCAACTGTGTGTGTGTGTGTTGGACAGTGGGGAGGAAGAGATAAAATGTATTTTGAGTTGTTTTACTCGTTGCAACTAGAGCTGCATCCTTCTTCCTGATGCTTTGAAGCTGTAGAGCTTAGAATTCCTAGGGGATGGTGTTAAAAGTTGCACATTGGGGGTGAAATGACACTCTTTCAAACATTTTGAATAAAGTTGTCTGGCCTTTACAGGGTCAGAGGGTTCTGAAAAGTGCCCCAAGGAGCCAGGCTCTGAGTAGTGATCTCTTCAAACGGGGTGCAGCTGTTTCCCTTAAAAGTTTGTTCCAAGTGTGGCAGTATCTGAAACCCTCTCTCTCTCTCTCTGCTGCTAGTCCACTGGCCTGCTCACTTCTCTCTCGTTCTGTCTCTGATTTCTTGTGCTCTCAGAGCCTGGGTGTGTCTGCTCTGGGGCCGGTCTCTTCCAAAGCCTCAATTAGGCACAGGCAGCTTCAAAAGACAGAGGGAGCTGAGCCCCACAACCCCTGGGGATATTGCCCTTTGCAGAAGAGCAGAGTGACCTGGGAGCCAGAGCTTGAGGTGCTCAGGCAGCTACAAGCTGAGCCACAGCATGCTAACCCCATGGGGCCCAGAGGACCACTGCAGTCACACACAGGCCTGGGTGTGGGAAACACAGTTTGCCAGGCAAGTACCTGAGTTATTCCTATCTCTGTGCTATGAAGAGATAGGCTGAGCATATAGTTAGAGAATTCCAAGGTTGGAAGACCTTTCAGACCTTTCTAGCCGATGTTCTTGTTTGCAGACAAGGGACGGGTGACTCCAGGAGAGGAAGGGAGTTGCTCAGTTGGCAGTATGTAAAATGGACTCTATCCAAACTGGCTGTGAATAAATGCTGACTCGGCCTCTGACTGGCTGTGCGACTATGGACAAGTTATTTCACTTCTCTGTGCCTTGTTTTCCCCCTCTGTAAAACTGGGAATGCAAGAGAATCGACTTGGAGCACCCTTAGCCAAGGTACGGCATGTGGCCAGTGCTCCCAATCATCACACGGAGCGGGGTGAATCAGAACAACCGCTAGACCCCACCAAAACGCTTGACTCCTCTTCCAGTGCTCCTGAATTATTAACCTTTCAGCTTTTGGAAACTCATATGAACTTAATCACAGAAGATTTCCAAGTGGATGCTACGAAAATGCTGTTTTAATTACCTGCGTGAATATGAACAGCAGACTCACTCCTTCTGTTGCTTATTTTCTTAAATTTCCTCCGAGCATCATATCCTCTCCAGGCTAAAAATATAAAACCATGTGCTAGGAATGACATTAATTTAAGAATGTGCCAGAGAATTGATATAAGCTGTTTCCCTCCAATCCTCTACCCCTCTCCTCCTCCCCACTGCTTTCTCACTGAACAAAATAAACAGAGCTACGTGAGTGATGGTGGGGAAGAGGGGCCTCTCTGTACTCTCAGCTCAGCCTCCAAGATGCTTTTGAAAGGAGTTGTTTTGGTTCAGGCAGTGAATTTCTGCAACCTCTGGATTCCACTTATGAATCACTTGGAGCCCTGTCCAGGTGAGGTGGGTCCCTGTCATTCCAACCCATGGAGGAAGCTCTGCCTTCAGGACTTGAGGGGTAGGAGAGGACTGGAATGGCCTGAGTCACTCTGTATTTTTTATTGGGACAAAGGTATAAAACATGAAAGTTGAAGGAGAGAAAAATAAATAATAATGATTAGTAGCATCACATTTGCGTTTGGTAAGGGGAGACTATGTATAGACTTGTGTTCAGGGAGGGAATGCATGACAGAAAGGGAAAATGCATGGGAAATGAATGAAGAGAAGAGAAAAGGAACCTGGGGCAGGGGGCAGGGGGCAGGTTGTTGAGTCCTTCAGAGTACTAGGCACTGAGCTGCTACCAGGAGCATGACCAGCTCTGCTTTTCACTTCCTCCCTGAGCGCTACAGCTCTCCATGTCACTGAAGGAGGTCATGAAGTCCAAGTGGACGTTATGATTCTGGCTTACGAGAACACAGAGGAAATCATCGCTGTGTTCAAGACCTGGGACAACTGCCTGCAGTAGCACAGGAGCTCAGATGCTATTTGTGACACAAAGGACACATGCGTGTGCAAAGAGGCACTGACAGGGCTGGGTGTATGACAGAGCCTAGTGATTAGCTGCCTTGGTTTACAAGCTCTGTCTGAGCCAGAAAAGCCTCCTAGATGTGGCAGTAGCAATTCTGATGCTGAAAACCTGGTAAAGGACATGAAGTGTGTATGAGGTAGGTCATCTGGGAGCTGGGGCACATGTCTGTGCAATTTGGGTCTTACATCCACCCACTGCCACTGCCTCTATCTTGCCGTGGGTAAGGATGGCTTGTTTGCTTATCTGGAGGTCAGAGACTGTGGCAGTCTTGCTCCCAGCTATACCCCCAGGACCAAGCACAAGGCCTGGCCTGCAGTGGATACTTGATAAATATTTGCTGAAGGCAAGAGGGAGGGAAGAAAAGGAACCATTGAGAAGAACAAGAGGTGAGTGGCCTTAGGCACTTAATGAAATGCCAAGATTCAGGGCTGTTTACCTGACTGGATGGCAACAGCCCCCTTCTCTCTCTTCTCTCTGGCTCTTCTGTACCTCCTGGCTCCCAGCCACCCCTTGGCATAGGCCTGCAGCACAACCACTCTGCCTATGACTTCCCGCAGCAGCAAATTTAACTGCTCGACATGATAATACTTCAGAAAAACCTGAAATAAGACATCAGTTTTAGCATTACATATAGGCTCCCAAGGGCTCCTCTGGTGCTCAGGGGTAAAGAAGTCTGTTAGTCGCTTAGCTGTGTCTGACTCTTTGCTACCCCATGGACTGTAGCCCACCAGACTCCTCTGTCCATGGGATTCTCCAGGCAAGAACACTGGAGTGGGTAGCCATTCCTTTCTCCAGGAGATCTTCCTGACCCAAGGATCAAAACTGGGTTTCCTACATTGCAGGTGGATTCTTTACTGTCTGAGCTACCAGATTCAGATAAACCCTGCCAATCGTTCTTCAGTGGTAAAGAAACTGCCTCCCCATACAGGAGATGCGGGTTCGATCTCTGCATCAGGAAGATCCCCTGGAGAAGGAAACAGCAACCCACTCCAGTATTCTTGCCTGGGAAATCCCCTGGACAGGGGAGTGTGGCGGACTACAGTTCATGGGGTCGGAAAAGAGTCAGACACGACTGAGTGACTAAACAAGAATAACGGACTCCCACACAGAAATTCACTCTGCTCCAACAAATTAACATAAATATTAAAACATCATCTAAATAAAGTTTACAGTGACTTGATTTATGCTAACATTACTGATTTCTTGGAAGCAAATACAATTAATCCCCTTGTAAGGTCGAGCCAATGTGGGACTATTAATATACACAGACGATGAAGTGAACAGGGTTTTAGGAGATCCTAAATGTTCTCCAGGCTGGCCTCAGT
The DNA here is from genome assembly GCF_023091745.1 of Budorcas taxicolor. Taxonomy (NCBI): domain Eukaryota; kingdom Metazoa; phylum Chordata; class Mammalia; order Artiodactyla; family Bovidae; genus Budorcas; species Budorcas taxicolor. The sequence goes on from NC_068911.1 coordinate 70,230,475, forward strand.
TCTGCCATGAGTTCCATTTCCTCAGCTTGATCCTTTCAACCCTCAACTCTGATGGAGGAGTTAAAGCAGAAAAGCTGATCAGGGCCGACAGAAATTCTGAGGGAGTGGGGCTTGAATGGGCCACAGTGATCTAATTTCTGCCGAAGAGCAGCAGCATTGCCATCCACACTGAAGCTAAGGCTGGCATTGTAGGGCAATTCAGAATGGACCACAAAAACCTGAAATCTTGTAGGAATATGATGTTTCCCCAAATGAAAAGCTAGACATGATGAGACTACTCATCAGAGTGGGCAGTATACTACATGAGTCTAAGGAAAAAAGGACGAAAGTAGAAAAGATACTCATTATTGTTATTAACATGATTTGTGCATTTGTCTGCAGTGCTGGAATAAGCAGCACTGGGAAAAAGGACATTTAAAAATGAGCTCAAAGATCTCATTCTAGAAATGTTAAACAGTTCTCAAACTACATGCAGAACAGGAAGCAAACTCTCCTCTTTTGGCGTCTGAGGTCCTAGGACCCCGGACCCAAGACCAGCAAAGATCACTGTTAGGTTGGGGTCTTGTCTGGTAAGCTGCAAAACTTACAGAGCTATTCAAATCACTGATAAGAGACCGAGGTACACAGCAGAGCATCTCAAGTGACAATCTAAACAACAAAGAAAGAACTACCTTTGTTTTTCCCAGCAGCCAGTGATCTAATCTGGACTTTTCCAAGATAGCGATGCAACTCTCTTTGCTAGCAAGAGGTGTTTGATGTGCTCTGAATGCCAAGTAATAATACCTACAAAACAGAACAGTGAAATAAAGCATTTTTAGTCACCATTAGATTCAGCATCATAGAGTTGCTCTGGGCCCATTGACATGTCTTGTTTTTCAGTATCAAATATTTGTTGAGCATCAGTAATAGTGTACTAGGTAGTGGAAGACACACAATTCATGCTTATTAGCTCTTATCTACTTTCATATTTTCTGCTATGTATATTTTCCTTTTAGTATTGCTTGTAATTCATATTCAAAGCATACTTGGCATCTTTTACATGCAAAATCAAAGTATCTAATCCTTTAAAAAACTGAAGTATAGACAGCTCTCCCAGCAAAAGTTATCATTTTAAATGTATTACTCTTTTAAAAATAATTTGTCATCTCACTGTATGAGTTTTGGCTCTGCTTTGAAAATGCCATCTGAAGCAATGTGTAGAGAGCAAAACTGATCATAGCCCGACACTACTTATTCAGTCTGTTAAGCTCTACGTCTCTCTCAAGGTAAAAAGTGGGTATGTTTTCTTGAGACAATCACCAAAACCACATTTGTCCTCCTAAATTACTCATTTTAATAAACTTCCATACTTTCAGATGAAGGACTTTCTGGGTAGATTCAAAGAACATGACCAAAGTATATATATATATGTAAGTTTGTATATGTATATGTGTGTATGTCCATAGGTATGTCTATATACATGTATATGCATATATATGTATATAATGTTGAATATATTACCTTTTTAGAAAACTTTACCTTAGTTTTTCTTTTAAAAACTTTGAAGCATCTTTCCTCTGCTCCTTGTTGCCATCTGTAATTAAATTCAACCACTTGGAAGTATTTCCTTGTCAGAGGATTTTCCTGTGATTTCTCAGACAAGGGTGATCTGTTATTTTAGAACTGCTTTAAAATGTAGAGCCAGTTTTACTTTTTAAGAAAATCACAAAAATATAAAATATGTCCTTTCCTCTTACCAAATATTCCCATACTTTCTGTTTATGAAAAGATAAACATACTTGATTAGCACTTGAGCCATTTAAGTTTATCTTTGTGCTACAAGATTGTTTTACAAATTAGGACTGAATGCTGATTTTGCCGAAAACATTTGCATTCAGAGGTTCTGAGAATGTTTCTAAGACTCTGCGTCTCTGTTTCCACCTTTGAGGAAGAGAAACAGTTTTCTCTCAGAACCCCTGAATGGTGGCCAGGACCGTGCTAGGTCATCTGGCCAAGCCCAGGAACCTGTTCATAGTAAATGTTCCTGGAGCTAGGTGGGAGGAGGGACAGCCAGGAGTCAGGCTGAGGTCTGGGCAGTTCATGGCATCAGCACAGATTCTTTAGCCCTAGTTTCTCAAGGACTGTAGTTTCAATCATGGGTTCTTGGATTTGGCTTGGGCTAAAGCAAAAAGATTGTGTACTAGAGTGCACGGGGGTGGTAGAAATAGATGGCAAATCTCTATGGAGTGAATGTCTTGGGAAAGGTAAAGTAGAGATAGCTTAAGATGTAAAAGTCATTGATAAAAGCAGGACTTCCCTACTCTCTTTTCCTTTAGTCCTGGCCATTTATAAAATGGGCTATATATTATAAATAACATATGGCATGATTATATGTTTATAATATGATTAGGGCTTCCTTGGCCTTGATCCGACAGGCTTGCTCAGGATGGTTGCTCAATACTCTTAGTGATGAAATATTTAAAGATAATCTAGTGAATGACCAGAACGATGCAGTTTATGAGATTACAAGATATGTTCTAACTATCCATTCAAGGATTTATCTTGTTCTGGGGGCATCCATGGATGCTTCTTAGCAATTTCTAAACAGACAGAATATATCTTGAATTAATATAAATATTAGAAATTAACTTTGATTTTTAGCACTTCAATTCAAATCTCTTATTATGATAATAACATTCATACATAGCTTTTAGTTCAGAAAGAGATGGATAACAGTACTGTCAAGATGTGAAGATTTCAAAAAACATTAAGGGAGCATTTAAGTGATACGTCTGCAGTAGTCAGGTCAGAGAGGTATCAGTACAGTGTGTTTTCTCCACAGAGTATTCTAATAGATAATATGGTTAAAAACAAAACAAGACAAATAAGCACTTTGGCCAAGCTTCTGTATGCTTCAATGCTTCAATATAAGGGCAAAAATGAAATGAAAGGCACGAAGATAAAAGGCCTGCCACCAAGGGGACACCTTTTTGAGAAGATCCATTCCACCCCCTTCTTGAAGCAGCTTGATGAGTTAAATAAGCAAGAGACAATGCAATAGCAAAATAATACATGTAAAGATTTGTCTTGAGGGTCTGAGTACTCGAGAACATTGTAAAGACTAGTTCTATCTCTTTATTCAAGAGTTCTGCCCTGAGCTGTTCACCAGTTCTGCCCTGAGCTGTCTCTGATAGGTAGAATTCATCTCTCAGATTGGAGTTTGAGCTATGAGTTAAGGGTGAGGTCTTTCATCTCTAACCATAGGTAAGTCACTTGTATCTGAATTTTCACAGGGAGCAATGGGAACCAGATAAGTGGTTCTTAACTCAGGTGGAGGGGAGGGTGGTGGAAGACTCTATGAAAATCTGGTAAAAGCTATAAACATTTTTTCTTAGGAAAATGCTCTTGATACAACATATTGCACATAGTATCAAGGGTTCCACATAGTTCGTGTGGGTCCTCCAACGACCTAAGGGCCCTTCCCTATTTCAGAGCTCTATGGAAAGTGATAAATTTTACAAGACCTTATCTTATTAAAACATATAAGTTATTAAAATAGAAAATATCCAGTTGAAAAATCTCTATCCAAAAATGTTATTTAGTTTTCTGCCTAAAATGTTTTATTGTATGAAATACAAATTTTTCAAGGAAGAGTTTTTAAACTAGTTAAATTAGATGTACCAGTTACTTCATAACAAATAACTTCAAAACTTACTGGGTTAAAGAGTAGACATTTATTGTCTAACAGTTTGAGAGGGTCAGGAATTTAGGAGCAGCTTATCTGGGCATTTCTGGCTCAGGGTCTTACATGAGATTACAGTCAAGATGTTGGCCAGGGCTTCAGTCATCTAAAGGCTTGAGGATCTATTTTCAAGATGGTGCCATCACATGGCTAATGGTAAAAAGCCTTAGTTTCTTTCTGGCTATTGACAGGATGCTTCTCAGTTCCATGCTATTTGGGCCTCTTCAGAGTACTATTTCAGTATCTTCATAACAGAAGATGGTTTCTACCAGAACAAGGGATCCCAAAGAAAAAGCAAGAGAGAATCTGTAATCCCTTTTATGACTGAGGCTTAGAAGTGATACACCATCACTTCTTCCATATTCTTCTATTCATTAGAAGCAAGTCCCTAAGTCCAGACTACATTTAATGAGAAAATTTAAGTTTTACTTCTTAAAGGGATTTAAGTATCAAGTAATTTGTGGCCATAACTTTGAACCACTGCAAAGAATCTCTCTGAATCATCAACTCTTATCAAAAATGCACAAATATAAAATAAGTTAAAAGTAAAAGACATACCATACTAATACTAATCAAATTAAAACTGGACTGGTTATATTAATATAAACAAAGTAGATTTCAGAGCAAATAAATATTATGAGGGATAAAGAAGTTTATTTATAGTGATAAAGAGGTCAATTCATCAAAAAAACTAAACATTCTAAGCATTTTTTCACTTAATAACATAGCTTGAAAATACATGTGCCTAAAAGTATTAATGCTGCAGGTGCTAATACTGTTAATTGTGTCTTGTTAATAATACACAATTATAGTCAGAGAATTCTGTACCCTCTTCCAATAATTGATAGGACAAGTAGACCAAAAAAAAAAAAAGAATCATCAAGAATATGGAAGGTTTGAATAACCAACCCAACCTAACCGACATTTATAGAAAATTCCAGCTAAAAATAATAGAACACATTTTCTTTTCAATTACATATGAAACACCTACCACAATAGGCTATATTCTGGGCAAAAAAACCCCATGACTTAGTCATACAAGGTACATTCTCTGACCATAGCAGAATTTAATTAGAAATCAACAAGATACCTGGAAAATTCCCAAATATTTATGAACAGACTTCTATGGAAAAATAACCCATGTCAAAGAAGAAATAAAAAGAGAAATCAGATTGATCAAATAAACATGAAAACACAACCTGTCAAAAATTTGTGGGATACTGCAAAAGTAGTAGTATTTAGACATGTATACCATTAAAAACCTATAACAAAAAAGAAGAATGGTCTCAAATACATGAGCTCAACCTCTAACATATGTTAGGAAAAGAACAAATAAAACCCAAGATCAGCAGAAGAAAGGAAATAAAGATCATGGAGAAAAGTCACTGACATAAAGAAGAGACACTGAATGAAATTGAAAGGTGTTATTTGAGAAGGTTAATGAAATTGGTAAACCTTTAGCCATATAGGTTAGGAAAAGGAAAGAAAACAAAGGTATGAGATTAGTGATATTCTATAGATTCTACAATATTAAAAATACAATAAGGGAATATCAGAAACAACTTTGGGGGCCTCCCAGGTGGGCCTAGTGGTAAAGAACCCGCTGCCAATGCAGTAGCTATAAGAGACGCAGGTTTGATCCTTGGGTCAGGAAGATCCCCTGGAGGAGAGCACAGCAACCCACTCCAGGATTCTTGCCTGCAGAATCCCATGGAAGGAGGAGCCTGGTGGACTATAGTCCATAGGGTCACAAAGAGTCAGACATGACTGGAGCTACTTAACATACACGCACAAACTTTATGTCATGTTAACAAGATAAAAGAGAAAAAAACATATGATGTTACTAAATGAGGAAAAGGATTTGACAAAATCCGACATCCAACACTAATTTTAAAAAAAGAAAGAAAGAAACTTTTCAACAAGCTCAATTCAAGGGAATTTCCTGAATCTGAAAAAATAAAGTATCTATGAAGATCCTACAGCTAACACCACATTTAATGGTGGAAGACTGAATACTATTCCCCTAAGCTTAGGAAAAAATAAAGGATGTCCATCATTACCGCTTCTATTCAGCACTGTAAAAGTTCCAGCCATTGCAAACAAGAGAAAGAAATAAAAGGTATCTCTATAAGAATGGAATAAGTAGAACTGTCTTAATTTGAAGATGACACACTGTCTATGTAGAAAATCCAATGGAATCTATGAAACAAACAAACAAAAAAATCCTACCAGAGCTAATAAGTGAATTTAGTAAAGTTGTAGGCTACAGGTCAAAACCAAGATCATGGCATCTGGCCCTATCACTTCGCGGCAAATAGATGGGGGAAAAATGGTAACAGTGACAGGCTTTATTTTCTTGGGCTCCAAAATCACTGCAGATGGTAACTGCAGCCATGAAATTAAAAGACACTTGCTCCTTGGAAGAAAAGTTATGACAAACCTAGACAGCATATTAAAAAGCAGACACATCACTTTGCCAACAATGGTCCATATGGTCAAAGCTATGGTTTTCCAGTAGTCATGTACAGATGTGAGAGTTGGATCACAAAGAAGGCTGAGTACTGAAGAACTGATGCTTTACAACTGAGGTGCTGGAGAAGACGCTTGCGAGTCTCTTGGATAGCAAAGAGATCAAACCAGTCAATCCTAAAGGAAATCAACCCTGCATATTCATTGGAAGGACTAGTGCTGAAGCTGAAGTTCCACTACTTGGGCCACCTGATGAACCAACGCATTGGAAAAGATCCTCATGCTGGGAAAGATTGAAAGCAGGAAGAACGGGTGGGGGGCAGAAGATGAGATGGTTAAATAGCATCACTGACTCAGTCAGCATGAGTTTGTGCAAACCAGGAGATAGTGAGGGACAGGGAAGCAGCTGTGCTGCAGTCCACGGTACAGCAGAGAGTCAGATGCGACTGAGCAGCACAACAACAGCAACAACAGGCTACAGACCAACATACAAAAGGCGCTCTACTTCTAGACGCTAAAAGCAAACGAAAGTGAAACTGAAAAACCCTGCCATTTACAGCATTTAAAAAGGCGAAATACAGTAGTGAGAAATCTGACAATAAATGCCATTTCTTCAGTCTTTGTTTGAAGACAACAGCCAGAGTTCTAACAGTAGAGGGCCAGAGTGGAACTGAAGGGAACAGTGCATAGCATCTTAGTGTTTCTGTTGCATGCAGGTGATTTGGAGAGTCAGCTTTTTTTTTTTTTTTAATTTGGTCTTTTTTTTTCAAATATTGTTTAATAAAGTTTAATTAACTCCGGAAAAAAAAATAAAAAGATCTGTGTACTGAAAATCATAAAACATCAGCTAAGAAAAATTAAAGAAGACCTAAATAGATGGATCACAATAAACTGTGGAAAATTCTGAAAGAGATGGGAATACCAGACCACCTAACCTGCCTCTTGAGAAATCTGTATGCAGGTCAGGAAGCAACAGTTAGAACTGGACATGGAACAACAGACTGGTTCCAAATAGGAAAAGGAGTATGTCAAGGCTGTATATTGTCACCCTGCTTATTTAACTTCTATGCAGAGTACATCATGAGAAATGCTGGACTGGAAGAAACACAAACTGGAATCAAGATTGCTGGGAGAAATATCAATAACCTCAGATATGCAGATGATACCACCCTTATGGCAGAAAGTGAAGAGGAACTAAAAAGCCTCTTGATGAAAGTGAAAGAGGAGAGAGAAAATGTTGGCTTAAAGCTCAACCAACATTCAGAAAACCAAGATCATGGCATCTGGTCCCATCACATCATGGAAAATAGATGGGGAAACAGTGGAAACGGTGTCAAACTATTTTTTTGGGCTCCAAAATCACTGCAGATGGTGACTGCAGCCATGAAATTAAAAGACGCTTACTCCTTCAAGAAAAGTTATGACCAACCTAGATGGCATATTCAAAAGCAGAGACATTGCTTTGCTGACTAAGGTCTGTCTAGTCAAGGCTATGGTTTTCCCTGTGGTCATGTATAGATGTGAGACTTGACTGTGGAGAAGGCTGAGCACCGAAGAATTGATGCTTTTGAAGTGTGGTGTTGGAGAAGACTCTTGAGAGTCCCTTGGACTGCAAGGAGATCCAACCAGTCCATTCTGAAGGAGATCAGCCCTGGGATTTCTTTCGAAGGACTGATGCTAAAGCTGAAACTCCAGTACTTTGGCCACCTCATGCAAAGAGTTGACTCATTGGAAAAGACTCTGATGGTGGGAGGGATTGGGGGCAGGAGGAGAAGGGGATGACAGAGGATGAGATGGCTGGATGGCATCATGGACTCGATGGACGTGAGTCTGAGTGAACTCCAGGAGTTGGTGATGGACAGGGAGGCCTGGCGTGCTGCGATTCATGGGGTCACAAAGAGTCGGACATGACTGAGCAACTGAACTGAACTGAATTGAAATAGATGGAGAGAGATATTATATTTCTGAGTCAGAAGATTTAATATTGTTAATATTCGAGTAAAGCACATTACCCTTCATAATGCAGTGAGCCTCATCCAATCAGTTGAAAGCCTTAAAAGTGTGTGGTCCCCTGAGGAATAAGGAATTTTATCACCATGCTGCCTTTGGACACAAGACTACATCAACTCCTGCTGGAATTTCTAGCCTGCAGATTTCTAACTTGCCAGCCCCCACAACTACATGAGCTGATTACTTAAATCAATTTCTCCTTGAGAGAGAGACAAATCTATATCCGTATATATAAATACACACACATCCTATTGGTCAGTTTCTCTGGTGAAATCTAATATAGTCCTGGTTCCTTTTTGCTGTTATTTAAACATGGAGTGGAGACAGAGTCAACTGTGGTGATAAACTTCCTACTAATGGTAGAGGCAAGTCGTGTGCAAACCCATGAGTTTGGTAGGTTGTTTTTTAGTAACTTCCTTTCCTGTCTCTCATTTCTTCCCCCTTTGTCACTGAACTCCCCAAGTTTCCCACAGATGTTGGGTTTGTGTACCACACACTGAGGGTCCAGGACATTCAAATCCAGCTGTTCCTCCTCATGTTCACAAACAGATCTTCCCTGTCCTGTGTCAAAACTCTCCGTGCCTGGGCATTGTTGCAGGGCCATCTGTGCAGGGGATTAGCTGGCTCATCTAATAAACATTTAGATCCTGAAGGGAATTTAGACTTGTCAATAAAAATTCTTACTTTGTTTAGAGGAGAAAGCCTGGGAGAAAGCCAGAGAGCCAGAGCAACTGGCTCCAAGGCCACAAACTTAGAATAAGAGCTGAGGCTTTGCCAGGTCTTCTAATCCCAAGTTCAGGCTTCTTTATACTCATCTAACCTGTGTTTACTCTGAGCTGTTATTATATACACAGGTAGTATCATTGTCTCTCTAACAGGGACCTCTGATCCTTCAGCACTTTCCAGCTAACTGGAGTGTCTACAGTGATCTGGAATATTGGGACTTGACTTAGAAGTGCTTATTACCCACATCTGAACATCAGCTGTCGGGCACTCCTTGACACATGATCCAAATAATACTCTCTTTGCACTAGTGTATCAGTAAGGCGTTGCCGTTTCAGGGGAAAACTACACCGTCTTTAGCATATTCTCCAGGGTTATCAGATTCTAGCCCTGGTTCATCTTCTTTGAGCTATTTTGCAACTCTTTCTAAATTGTAGGTAACTGATAGATACATAAATTCTATCCATTCTGGTGATAATTTTAATTGACTTCTTCTCCGCTGTGGAAAAACCAGTGGTGTTTCTATTCATGCTTCATGTTAACATTCCTTTACTTTATACAAGCCTGTGCTGGTTTGACTTTTCCTTTGAACTGATTATAACATCTGTCTGGTTCCCTTATATCATGTAAATAAAATAAATTCTTTAAACACATTCATTTTTATATCTGTGTGTAAATCATGATTGTATTTTCTGAAAATTATCTTTAAACAAGAGGAAGAAAGAAGTTGAGAAATTCAGGCTATGGAGTTTTGACCCAAAGGAGCACAAACACATGAGCAAGTGGAGGCAGGAAGTCCTCATACCTTGGCAGACCCAGTGCTACCAAGCAGTCCTAAAAGGTCTAGTGTGCTCAGAAATACTGCCACTCTTCCACCTCTGAAATGCAAATACTGGTTAGTGCAATAGGTTCATTTTGGAACTTACTGAAAAAATAGTTATTTTCCAAAGTGATCACACAAATTTATAGCCTCACCAGTAGAGTACAAGAGTCCAGCTGCCCTGGAGATTGTCAGACTTACTGATTACTGCCAAAATAGGTATGAAGTGGTATTTCATTGTGGTTTTAATTTGTATTTCCTTAATTACTCATGTGGTTGAAATTTTCCTCTTGTTTTCAACAGTCTTCTGACAATGACATCTTCTAACAATATATATAATGTATTTAATTCTTCTAGTTTTTCCTAATGATTATCCATATGCCTAGAATGGGAAAGGAAAAGAGGAGAAAAAAAAAAAAACACTAAGAGTATCTAATTTAGGTAAAAACTGTATTAGCATTGGAGATCACTTACGTTTTGTTACGCCTGACATTTTTAATCTGTACCTCTTACCTCAATCATTCTCCTCCTGCATCTTTATGTTGTTTGGGAAGGATGTACCTCCTTTTAAAGATGCTTTTGAAATCCCAACCTATATTGAATGAGCTCTGCTTTTCATCCCTCTGGTTTGAATTTTGCTCTCAAAAGCAAGCAAAACATCTATATTCTAAATGAAGATGTGTACTAAGTCAATAGTGAGATATTTTTTGAAAGGTTAATTATACAAAAAATTTTATTTTCCTTTTTAAAGAAAAAAAACTTTAAACACGTAACTTCCTTTAGGATGAGTCATTCATTCTGTATAGTTTCAGAGCTCTGATATAACCATGTTATTACTATTCATCCCTTTCTAAATTTAATTGACTTTTCATCCCCTCTCTACTCATCTGTTTGGGCTTCCCAGGTGGCACTAGTGGTAAAGAACCCACCTGCAATGCAGGAGTTGTAAGAGATGCAGGTTTGACCCCTGGGTTGGGAAGATCTCCTGGAGGAGGGCATGGCAACCCACTCCAGTATTCTTGCCTGGAGAATCGCCGTGGACAGAGGAGCCTGGCAGGTTACAGTCCATAGGGTCGCAAAGAGTCGGGCACGACTGAAGTGACTGAACACGCACTACTCATTTGTTCATTAAATAAAACTTCATTTAGGACCTATTAATGTACCAGATACTGATGGAAGAGCTGTAATGACATGAGTGAGCAGAGGGGACAATTTCCCCACCATCACAAAGCTTCCGTTCTAGTGGGGGAGACAAACATTAACAAGTACACAAAGGACATCATTTTGAGTAGGGACAAGGACTATGAAGAATAGCAAATCAGGGTACAGGGGGTTCATTAGTATATCTGGGGATATTTTTGGCAGGCAGCCTTTAGCAACCAGGATGGTGAGGGAACTCAAACCATGTTATCTGAGGAACTGGTGAAGACACTGGGGGCTTCAAACTTAGAAACAAAAAATTTAACAGGGTCTTATATGGGAGGAAAAAGTTTTCTTTGACTCTCTTAGGGTCCCTCCCTGTCAGGGTCTGAGAATTAGACTTTCACAGACAGATTCACAGAAGAAAAGCATTCAAATCTATTCACACAAGTTTTATGTAACACAGGAGCCTTCATAAGGAAGACATGAAGAAATGATTAGATGTGAGTCTTTTTATGCTGGGTGTGATGAAGAGTGGAGAGCTGTGGAAATGTGTAATAAGAGAGGGGATGAGCTAAGTATAGTAAACTGGGAGAAACTTAGCAAGGCCTGTCTGTTCAGATTCTGCTCTGTGTCCCTTCGTCTTCATTGATAAGGATGTTTATTTCCTCTGGGTCTAACAAGGGTACCTTTCACAAGACAGGTTTTTTGGTAAGGTACTCAAATATGTTTCAAATTTTAATAAGATTCTCTATCAGTATGTTAGTTGCTCAGTGGTGACCAGCTCTTTCTCTATAAATTTATTCACTATAAATATACATTTACATATAATTAATATACATTTAATTTTCAATGAAAATTGAAATAGCACATCAAAATTTTTGTTACAGTTCAAATTTTTGAAAACCAGATAATTTAGTTAATACACCTTTCTCTAATTATGCTCTGGCCACACTACGCAATGTTTTCTTTACATTCCTTCCATACAAGTTAATCTGTTTCAAATTCTTGATATTGGGTTTCATCTTACCGACTTCAGACTTTTAAAACAATGTGCATGCTTAGTCGGTCATGCTCAACTTTTGCGATCCCATGGTCTACAGCCCCCTAGGCTCCTCTGTCCAGGGGTTTACCGGAGATTGGCATTTCCTTCTCCAGGGGATCTTCCTGACTCAGGGATTGAACCTGCATCTACTGCATCTCTGCATTGGCAAGCGAATTCTTTACCACTAAGCCACCCAGGAAGCCCCCAAACAGGTGATACTTGAGACCTATCAGTGCTTCTTTGTATCAGAGCAAGAGGTGGAACTAAAATATATTCAAGTCACACAAACGCAAGTTTCTGTATCAATGTAGAAAAGAGATGTAAGAAAAAAAAGACATCACAGACCTTATATCACAGGTATTACCATATTGGTACACAGTCTGTCCTAGAGCGGAGTAGCTTTCCCAGGCTGCTTAATAATGATCCTATCACAGGCATTACCATATTGGTACACAGTCTGTCCTAGTGCAGAGTAGCTTCCCCAGGCTGCTTAATAATGATCCTAAAATTACTAGCAAGAAAAAAACAGTACAAGAACAAAGTTTCTGGCTCAACTGACTCTATGTCATAATTATTCTCCATGAGTGTATCCTCAGAAGGATCTCTATGTACAGGAAATAATGACAGCTACATTTAAACCTTTCCAGAGATTGAGTCTCAGCTACCTTCTGCCAAAGTTCTCTCTGAGTCAGAGACTGGTTTCCATAGCACTATTTCATAATCTGAATCACCCTTTCTATCCTTTCTTTCTGAGCAGTTAACAATGTCCTCATTCTTCTCCTCCTATAGAATATGCCTTTACTAAGTTTCTGTCCATCCCATTGAGGTGGATATTTTGGTAGAAGAGAAGAGAATTTGTTACTAGAGTTGAGAGGTGAGTTACTAAGTTTCTTTATAAACACTTCAGAGACAGGTAAAGAGGCAGCTGAAACTTCTTGGAAATTTTCTTTGACAGACATCTGAGAAGGCTCCAGGGTCCAGGTGGGGTTAAGCACTGATGAGTCCATTGGAAGTCTAGTCACAGCTTGAAGATTCTCCTAGATTTTTGAGGTCCAGTAGAAGGTGATGCTTCAGTTAAGTTCAGTTCAGCCACTCAGTCATGTCTAACTCTTTGCAACCCTATGGACCACAGCATGCTAGGCTTCTCTATCCATCACCAACTCCCAGAGTTTGCTCAAACTCATGTCCATTGAGTCAGTGATGCCATCCAACCATCTCATCCTCTATCATCCCCTTCTCCTCCTGCCCTGAATCCCTCCCAGCATCAGGGTCTTTTACAATGAGTAAGTTCTTCACATCAAGTGGTCAATGTATTGGAGCTTCAGCTTCAGCATCAGTCCTTCCAATGAATATTCAAGACTGATTTCCTTTAGGATTGACTAGTTTGATCTCCTTACAGTCTAAGGGATCTCAAGAGTCTTCTCCAACAGCACCGTTCAAAAGCATCAATTCTTACGTGTTCAGCCTTCTTTATGGTCCAACTCTCACATCCATATGCGACTACTGGAAAAACCATAGCTTTGACTAGATGGACCTTTGTGGGCAAAGTAACGTCTCTGCTTTTTAATGCTTCTTCTTGACACTGTCTAGGTTGTTCATAGCTTTTCTTCCAAGGAGCGCATGTCTTTTAATTTCATGGCTGCAGTCACAATCTGCAGTGATTTTGGAGACCCCCCAAATAAAACCTGTCACCATTTCCACTGTTTCCCCATCTATTTGCCATAAAGTGATGGGACCAGATGCCGCCATCATCTTCGTTTTTTGAATGTTGAGTTTTAAGCCAGCTTTTTCCACTCTCCCCTTCACTTTCAAGAGACTCTCCAGTTCCTCTTTGCTTTCTGCCATAAGGGTCGTGTCACCTGCATATCTGAGGTTATTGATATTTCTCCTGGCAATCTTGATTCCAGCTTATGCTTCATCCAGCCCAACATTTTGCATGAGGTACTCTGCATAGAAGTTAAATAGGCAGGGTGACAATACACAGCCTTGTTGTACTCCTTTCCCGATTTGGAACCAGTCTGTTTTTCCATGTCTGGTTCTAACTATTGCTTCTTGACTTGCATACAGATTTCTCAGGAGGCAGGTAAGGTGGTCTGGTATTCCCATCTCTTTAAGAGTTTTCCACAGTTTGTTGTGATCCACACAGTCAAAGGCTTTGGCATAGTCAACAAAGCAGAAATAGATATTTTTCTGGAACTTTCTTGCTTTTTCGATGATCCAACAGATGTTGGCAATTTGATCTCTGGTTCCTCTGCCTTTTCTAAATCCAGCTTGAACAGCTGGAAGTTCTTGGTTTACATACTGTTGAAGCCTTGCATTAGAGAATTTTGAGCATTATTTTGCTAGTGTGTGAGATGAGTGCAACTGTGCAGTAGTTTGAACATTCTTTGGCATTGCCTTTCTTAGGGATTAGAATGAAAACTAACCTTTTTCAGTCCTGTGGCCACTGCTGAGTCTTTCTTTTGCTGGCATATTGAGTACAGCTGTTTCAAAGCATCATCTTTTAAGATTTGAAATAGCTCAGCTGGAATTCCATCATCTCCACTAGCTTTGTTCGTAGTGATGCTTCCTAAGGCCCACTTGACTTCACACTCCAAGATGTCTGGCTCTAGGGGAGTGATCACACCATCGTGGTTATCTGGGTCATTAAGATCTTTTCTGTATAGTTCTTCTGTGTATTTTTGCCACCTTTTCTTAATATCTTCTGCTTCAGTTAGGTGATGCTTGCTGCTGCTGCTGTTGCTAAGTCGCTTTAGTCATGTCCAACTCTGTGTGACCCCATGGACAGCAGCCCACCAGGCTCTGCCGTCCCTGGAATTCTCCAGGCAAGAACACTGGAGTGGGTTGCCATTTCCTTCTCCAATCCATGAAAGTGAAAAGTGAAAGTGAATTCGCTCAGTTGTGTCCAACTCTTAGCGACCCCATGGACTGCAGCCTATCAGGCTCCTCCATCCATGGGATTTTCCCGGCAAGAGTACTGCAGTGGGGTGCCATTGCCTTCTCCGAGGTGATGCTTAGGACTCTCAAATTGCTACAAACTAGCAAGGAAGAACTATAGACCTGGGAAAGAGTAAGACAAATCTAAACTCTTAACTGTGGTGAGAGAAAAATCTCACACGAGATAGTTCCGTGGCCTGCTTCATGGAAGGTCAGGAAGTCCTTTCCACAGATACCATTTCTCAAATTCCTTCAGTTGAAAATATTCAGTATGCCATGTGTCGTAGTTTGGGGTAGTATGGCCTGAACTTAGTACCTTAAACTGTCAGACCACCTTCATCAGATCCATGTGGAGATTTTGTAAAAGACGTGGATTCCTGGGCCAGACTCCAGATACAAAATCAGAATCTCTGGGTCAGGGCTCAAGATCTCTATTTTAACAAGCTCCTATGGTGATTTTGATACACGGTAGAGTTTGAGAACTTAGGGGACCATAATAGCCGACTTAAGTTTAAGTGGAGAACTCAGCTGATTTGTTGTTTTACATCCGGAGGGAAGAACTCGGATGGCTGCATAGGAGTCTCTTGAAGGCTGGTTTTGGTCAAGGTTAGGAAGGACATGGTTGTGATCAAACATCTGAAAACATTTACTCTCAGGAGCCAGAGAGTAAATTCTCAGACCCAGAGCTATTCAGGAGGAAGCAGACTGACAAGGCCAAGCACGCTGCCAAAGAAATTCTAGTTTTAAGGTATGTATTTCAACTGAATGACCCTTTAAGAGTCTTCCAGTAGAGTCTATGGTGAATTGTCACCTGGCCTATGGAACTACTTCTGGAATTTTAGAACTGATGTCTATCGTTAACCCAGTGTTGCTACTGTCACAAATCCTGGGTTATTGTTATTACATTTGGGTAAGTTGGAAGTCTACAGTAGCAGCATCACCTGGCAACTTGCACATATACCTCCCCACTGAAGCAGAGACTCTAGGGCTCAGCAATCTGTGTTTGAACAGATTAGCCCTCCAGGAGAGTCTCATGTGGGAGAAAGTTGAAAAATCACTGATTTGGAGAAACAGAATCCTATGGAAGTCAGGTGGCTTGCCTAAGGTGATCCAGTCTATATGAGGAAAGAAACTGGCTCTAATAGCTGTCATCTTTTTTTCCTTTTTAGGCTCAAATGACCTTCAGGAGCACATAGTTTTTTCTTGGAAAGGGCAACCATTTAAAATCTACCCTAAAGACATTCTCACATATGTTTCATATTTAGGATTGTTTATTGAGCCTTGTTGGCAAACAATTCGACACAATGTCAATATCCACGAGGAGAGGAATGGCTAAATAAATGTCACAGATTTCAATGATAAAGTTAAAAGGAATCTGTCAGAGCTATAGAATACCATGAATTTATCTCTAATACCTATTGTTAAATAGGAAAGCAAGTTGCCAAATGGTA
Organism: Budorcas taxicolor; assembly: GCF_023091745.1. Classification (NCBI taxonomy): domain Eukaryota; kingdom Metazoa; phylum Chordata; class Mammalia; order Artiodactyla; family Bovidae; genus Budorcas; species Budorcas taxicolor. Next base: position 70,246,791 of record NC_068911.1, read on the forward strand.
TAAAGTGTGATTCAAGTTAAGCTGAAAATTTAGGGGTTTTTCTTTTCTCAATCCATTTCTCTCCTAGTATTTGTGTGTATGTGTGTGTGTGTGTTTATTCTAAAAGGATAAAACTATCCTGAAAATAGCAATGGCTACTCTAGAGAGGGGACATAATGCGGATACAGGGAAATGGGATTAGAGATGCAGAAAGAAAGACTTTAGCCTAACAGACAATATTTTAAAATTTTAGAGGAAAAGGTATTCATATACTATTTTTACAATTTGAAAATCAAATTTCAAATATTAAGTAAAAATTGTTATGATTTAAATACAATGGGCCCAAATCCTAGTCAAATATTGGTTTGACCAGGTTTGATTAATATCTCCTCCATCTAAGTAGAAACATTCTTAATCATATGGCAAAAGAGTATCAATTCTTTTCATATTTTAAAATATCCCCTGAGGAACCCTAAATTTCTATCAGTGGCCACCCAGATCGTCTACTCAGACACCCAAAATACAGGACAATAATCTGAACAATTCAATCCACAAAAATAATTTTCTATTATGTAGATAATAGAGGAAACTGAGCTATTTTGGCCTGGATAATTTGATAATTACCCCCAATTGCCCATTTCCCTTTAGTGTGTATAAAAATCCAGATTTAGTTTATTAACTTCTTTCCAATATTTACCATAAGTCCCTTTTATTTTAATTTTTTCCCTTCATGTTTGGCCTTTAATAAAGAGAGAACAGCTGGCCACCATCTGCTACCAAAAAAAAAAAGTCATTATACCCATTATATCCTTAGGAAAACTCTTCAAATTTGGCCTTGTGATAAAAAGTCACATTGATCTGTGTTACTAGACTGTGGAAGTCCTGAGATAGTAAATTCTAATTCAGTATTATTATAGCACTTGGTGCACACAATAGGTGCTTAATAAATGTTTCTGATGCTGTTGCTGTCTCCTCATAAGCTCTAAATGGGAGGCTTTCTAAAGAAAAAAAGTTGGAATTAGAGATTGTGTCTGAGTTTATTCACAAAGTAATTTGTAATAGAAAGTTAAAATTTAAACTGATCATTCTATTTCACCACTAGTAAAATTATTAATTTTTTTTTCTGCCTAAATTCTACTGACTTTGCAATGATTATTTGGATGTGTTCAAATGTGTCATTTATGTATTTTAAGGATGGGCTTTGAAACCAGACTGATTCTCATTTCACGTCCTGACTGTACCACACACTATCTGTGTGATGACTTTAACCAGTTTCCTCATCTGTGAAACTGGAATAATTTCATCTATTTGGGGGCTAGTGGTAAATGTAGGATGCATACCTAAAGCACTGACAGGAAGCCTGCCTTAAGCAAGTGGTCGATAAATGCCCCTCTCCCCTTTCTTCTCTTCCTTTCTTTGACAAAAATGAATTTTTCTCCTCCCCAACTCAAATGTCTATGACAAAGCAGCTAGCAATCTTTCCTCCGAGTCATCCCTAAAACATGGTTTTTAGAAAGTGAAAGTGAAAGTGAAATCGCTCAGTCGTGTCCGACTCTGCGACCCCGCGGACTGTAGCCCACAAAGCTCCTCCGTCCAAGGGATTATCCAGGCAAGAATACTGGAGTGGGTTACTATTTCCTTCTCCAGTGGTTTTTAGGGTTGGGCTGATATGTAGCATAAAGTGAACAGAACACTAGAACTACGAATGACTGAGAGGTCGATTGATAGCCTGGGCAGTGGTTTGCAAGAGTACTGTATTAAAAGGAATTATAGGGCCCCATCTGGGCTCTGAAGGAAATGCGCCTTGACTGAGAAGCCAGGTCTGCAGCTGGGGCTGGAGAGTGAAGTGGCGTTCCTTTGCCATCTCTGTGCCAGGAGGTTTCCTTTCATACTCCTCCTCTTCTTCCCTTTGTTCATTATTTTCTTCATTATTTTTTCTTTCTGCTACTTCATTGTTATCATCCAACAGAAGCCAGTTCGCTGGAAATTTGTTTTAGGGAATCTCCAAGCAGGAACATAGAGTTTTAATTTAGCCTCTGATTTTCAGAGAATAAGCTGGGCAGCCAATCCAGATGTCTAGGGTGGCAGTCTTTTCAACTGAAGTGATACTGTCTAACATCTTCATAGCATCTTTCTTCTGGTTTTCCTTTATTATTTCTTTATATACTGTTTCCATACCTGTTCCTTGTGTTTCTTTTCCTACATGCGTTCGTCCTTACCACTGAATTAGCTCATGAGGCTGCACACAGAGCAGACACTAGGGAAAGCAAGAAAGACAGCCTGGGCTTATTACTGCTGCTACTCAGGGTCTTTGGAGAGCAGTGAGACTGACAGTACTTCTTGTCTCCACTTTTTAAATCATTACTATAGATTTTAGGCTGAATTTTGCAGAGCTTTCAGCTATAGAGATGATTTTTCTGAATAGATAAGAGACAGCTGTCAGCAGTGTGGGCTTTATGAGAAAGGCAGGACCTTACAAGAATGAATTTCGGGATTGTAAATCATCTATAGGCAAGTTGGGAAGGATTGTCAGGCCAAGCAAGGCAAATTTGAATCCATACTGCATGCTAAGAATGCAGAGGTGGTCACAGAAATTCTCTTCAGTCTGGAGTAACCTGGAGAGTTACTGATACTGCCACTTTCTTGAAATGGGACCTTAGGAAAGCTGCTTCATCTTTCTGGCCTCAGCCTTCTCATTGGTGAAATGGAAGAGTTGGACCAGGCCATCTCTTAGAGTCTTTTAATGATATTATAAAAGGTACTTTAGGATGCTTTTTGTTGATTGTATTAATCAAAGTTGTAACAATGGTAATATAAGAGTTAAGAGAGAAAAAAAGTCATCCAAAGTCTCACCTACATAAAACACATCAACACACACAGTTAGGGACCAGTAAGCAAATCACTTTCTCTCAAAACAAAAACAAAACCAAAACAAAACAAAACACAAGGGTGGGAATGACAGGACACAAGAACAGCAGAAATTCTAGATCCCTCCCAGAGAATGCTACCACACAGTTACCCCCCCTAGACGGTGTTATAAATGCAGAGACTGTTCGCATAAGCATGTAATATGTTTTACTCACAATGCTGAAGCAGTCCATTATCCTCCTTAAGTATCATCTCTTAACATGTCCCTCACTATTATGTAAATCAATTTGCATTGATTGATGCACTGAGAATTCTGTTCACTGAGTTGTAGATATACTAGCTTACCTAAATGGCACATTGAAATCTATTTCATGTCAGGTTCTCACCTGTGTGGTTGCAAGTGAAAAGAAAAACAAAAAACCCAGTGAAATCACCATCCTAGCTCCTGGAGGATTTGTGTTTTCTTATTCACTGCCAACTACCCAGAGAAGAAAGTGGCAGCTTTATTCTTTGAAAACTGAAATTTGGATTTCAGTCTTTCCTGAGATGTCTGGATTCTTTTGTGATCCTGATTTTTCTCTCAACTCCTGTCCTGTGAGCTAGAACTAACCCTGGGGCTCTGTAAGGAAATGTCAAGGACCTTGTCCTCATAGGTGAAGTTTTCACAGGGTAACTGATAATAGTTCAGTTCAAGAGCTAAAAGAATTTGCTGCAGGCTTAAAACTTCGAACATCCCTCTCCATTACAATGGAATTAAACAGTCCTCAATATCTTGCCACTTTCTACTCAAGCACTTCTGCAATTTTTAATTCTAAAACTACAATCCTGAGGAAGAACCTAGGTAGCAAGGAGGAAGAAATGAGTGGGGTGTGAAGACCTGAAATTATTTATTCAAATTCATCCAGCCCCTTAGTCATTCATCCACTCCTTTAGTCCATTAATAAACGTTAGATTTCTTTTCTGTGACAAGCATTATTAGTGGCTCACCCATTTCCATTCCCACTTCTTCCTAGCTAACAGAGAACCAATTTTTCTTTGGGTCATGATGCGCCCAGCCCCAGTCCTGTTCCTCACTTTCTAAGCCCATCTTTGTAGCTAGAAATGGTCATTTGACTCAGTTCAGGCCAATGAGAGGTTATGTGAAGTGGTTTCTTGGAAAATGTTTTCTTTCCCAATAAAAGCTGGGCAAATGTGAACTGACTTAGCCATTCATCCTGCCCCTTCTCTTTCTTCCAGCCGTGAATGCAGACATAATGCCTGGAGAGGCAGTAGCCACACGGTGGCCACGAGACACTAAGCCAATCCATACACTAAAGATGGTAAAAAGGAATTAAAGGAGGTCAGAAGATATTCAGGGCCCTGATGACATCACTGAACAGCTAATCTAACATTAAAAATACCTTACCTATCAATTTCTTTTTGTGAGAAACAAATGAACAAACAAACCTCTTTGGCAATAGTTCTCCATATGGGCAATTTTGCTCCCCAGGGGACATTTACCAATATTTGGAGACAAGTTTTATTGTCACTACTTGGAATGCAAGCTATTGGTATCTTAATAGGTAGAAGCCAGGGATGCTGCTATACATCTTATAAGGCACAGGGATACCTTCTGCAACAAAGAATTGCCTGGTCCAAAATGTCAGCAGTGCAGAGACTGAGAAACTCTGGGTTAAGCCACCAAAAATATTTGCTTGCTTGTTATTCATAGTCAAATGCATTGCTGACTGATAAGAGTCCTTCAACTGGGAAATATTAAATATACACCATGGGCCAGTCCTCATACAACACAAGATACTAGAGATTTAAAAAATGAGTACAAAGTCAAGGATCAAAGTCCAAATATGAAAGATTTGAAAACCAAGGTTAATTCCAAATATGTATGGATGCCTAGAGTTGCTCCAGGCCATCCACTGGAAAAAATATCTGGATCTCAAAGGATTGCTCTAGAATCTGAGAAAGTCAATTGGTCAACTCTGGAGATGTCCACAGTGTAGACTTTTATGGCTCTTCTCTCTCAGAGTAAAAACTGAAGTAGAAAGAAGGCTTTGTTAAGGAAATATTAAATCATAGCAAGAATTCTGCAGTATACAAGGGAAGAAGCAGCTTTCTTGAGCAAACTAAAGACTATTCTTAGAGCACAATGAGAGGCCAGGAGAGAGACTCTGACAAAGAAAAGTGACATCCAACATAGACTCACATGGGACAAGACTATCATGACCTATACTGATGAAGATCAGAGAAAAGTGTCCAAAATGCTAGAAGATGAACTCAAACTAGGCCAGAACAGATTGAGTTTTTTTTTTTAATCCCTTGGTTAAGTAGAGCTGGAAACTGTTATCAGAAACCTGCTGTATGGTAGATCTGTGGTTCAAAAAACAAATACCTTCCCAAACAAAAAGCAGACTATGCTTAGCTTAACTTAGTAAACTGTATATAGTTCTCATTCCAGTGTTAACATTGTTATGATCAACAAAAGTTATACTCGTCTTAGAAAATTTCTAAGCTAAAGACATCCTCCAGGGACTTCCCTGATGGATCTAGTGGCTAAGACTCCATGCTTCCAATGAAGGAGGTCTGAGTCTGAGCTCTGGTCAGGGAGCTAGATCCCACATGCCACAGCATGCTGCGACTAAGACCGGGTGCAGTTAAATAAATAAATAATAAGTAAAACAAACAAACAAAACAAAAAAAACCTCCTCTAGCTATCCATGTTGGAGTGGGTCTTTCTGTACTGTTACAGTTGATTCTAAGATATGGCATGGTCAAACAAGGGGTAATGAATGCTTATTGTTTTAGCCTATCCATCTTCCTCCTCTCCTTCCTTTAACAGAGCCCCTCAGACCATGGTTCACACAGGGCTGACATCCATCCCCTGGCACTTGGCTGAAGACTCTACCAGTTAAACACCAGCAGGTGACCCAGGCTGGGACAACAAGAGTGTTCCTTGAATGGGAAGTCTCAGGAACTTGCTTGCTGCTGACATTGCTAAACTTTTAGGATGCTTCCTGCAGAAGCTTCCAGGGACCATCTTTGTGAACACATGACAAAGAACTGCCTATCTGACAAAAAAAACTCAAAAGAGGGAAAGGAAAGTTGGAGAAAAGAAAAGACAATGGCTTGGTAAAATTGCGTGATGCCCTGGATCAAGACATACCTTTGAACTTTCTAGTTATGTAAGCCAATATATCATCCCCTTTTAAATTTTGCTTCAACTCATTTGAGCTTCAGTCACTTGTTATTAAAAGATTCCTGACTAATACACCAAGTAAGCAGCCTTCTTTTACAGGCTATTGCCTTAATAGGGCATATGCTGTGCTGTGTTCGGGAGCTCTAACTGATTCTTTCTTTTCTGGAATGTGAGCCAAGAGGTGAGAAGATGAGAAAAGAGGCTAGAAAGCCAGGCAGAAGCCAGACAGAGAATCTTCCTTGTCCTATGAAGTTTGTCTTTTCTTTGGTGGTGGAGGGGATCGGTGTTTATTCTAGAGAGAAGTCAGACAAATTTGTTAAAATGTTACTTTTTAAAAATGTATTAAACTCTAATAATTCAAGCTGGGTTAGAGACTTTTTATTAACTTATCATGGTAAGAGCTACTTAGCACTTACCTGAAATCTTACGCTCTAACAATCTAGATGCTACTTTTTACAATGCAAGCCAAACTTAAGCTCAACTATGCCAGCTCCTGTCATGCATTTTAAAACCGCGAGGGCCAAAGAGTCAACCAAGAGATGGTAAAAGAAGGTAGTGATGAAGAGGAAGGAATAAGAGTTTTCGGATGCTTGGGGCTGGTGCACTGGGACGACCCAGAGGGATGGTATGGGGATGGAGGAGGGAGGGGGGTTCAGGATGGGGAACACGTGTATACCTGTGGCGGATACATGTTGATGTATGGCAAAACCAATACAATAATGTAAAGTAATTAACCTCCAATTAAAATAAATAAATTTATTTTTTTTAAAAAGAGTTTTCTTCAATTCAATAAATATTTATTAAACACCTAATTTGTATTGGGCACAGGGCTGGACAGTACAGATATGAAGTTAGCTGGACAATACCCCTGCCTCCCAGGTGGTTAATGTCAAGGTAAGATACCAGCAGCTAGTATCCACCTCAATGTAGTAAGTGCTACTAATGAAGCTCATCACAGAGTCTCCAAACCTAGCCTGGGAGAATCAAGGAGAAGATAATGACTGTTCAAAGTCTGAAGGAATAAGCAGAGGTTAAACTGGTTAACCTTTCAGGTTAACCTGAAAACAACAATTACAGAAAACTAACCAGTCTGATCACATGGACCACAGTCTTATCTAACTCAATGAAACTATGAGCCAGGCCATGTACGGCCACCCAGGATGGACAGGTCATAGTGGAGAGTTCTGACAAAGTGTGGTCCACTGGATAAGGGAATGGAAAACCACTTCAGTATTCTTGCCTTGAGAAGCCCATGAACAGTATGAAAAGGCAAAAAGATAGGACACTGAAAGATGAACTCCCCAGGTCAGTAGGTGCCTAATATGCTACTGGAGATCAGCAGAGAAATAACTCCAGAAAGAATGAAGGGATGGAGCCAAAGCAAAAACAACACCCAGTTGTTGATGTGACTGGTGATCGAAGTAAAGTCCAATGCTGTAAAGAGCAATATTGCATAGAAACCTGGAATTTTAAGTCCATGAAACAAGGCAAATTGGAAGTGGTCAAAAAGTGATAGCAAGAGTGAACATTGACATTTTAGGAATCAGCGAACTAAAATGGACTGGAATGGGTAAATTTAATGGTTAGATGACCATTATATCTACTACTGTGGGCAAGAATCCCTTAGAAGAAATAGAGTAGCCATCATAGTCAAAAAAAGAGTTTGAAATGCAGTACTTGGATGCAGTCTCAAAAACGACAGAATGATCTCTGTTGGTTTCCAAGGCAAACCATTCAATGTCACAGTAATCCAAGTCTATGCAGCAACCAGTAATGCTGAGGTTGAATGGCTCTATGAAGACGAACAAGACATTTTAGAACTAACACCCAAAAAGATGTCCTTTTCATTATAGGGGACTGGAATGCAAAAGTAGGAAGTCAAGAGATACCTGGAGTAACAGGCAAATTTGGCCTTGGAGTACAGAATGAAGCAGGGCAAAGGCTAATAGAGTTTTGCCAAGAAAACGCACTGCTCATAGCAAACACCATCTTCCAACAACACAAGAGAAGATTCTACACATGGACATCACCAGATGGTCAATACCAAAATCAGACTGATTATATTCTTTGCAGCCAAAGATGGAGAAGCTCTATACAGGCAGCAAAAACAAGACTGGGAGCTGAATGTGGCTCAGATCATGAACTCCTTTTGCCAAATTCAGACTTAAATTGAAGAAAGTAGGGAAAACCACTAAACCATTCAGATATGACTTAAATCTCTTACAATTATACAGTGGAAGTGAGAAATAGATTCAAGGGATTAGATCTAATAGAGTGCCTGAAGAACTATGGATGGAGGTCCCTGACATTGTACAGGAGGCAGGGATTAAGAACATCCCGAAGGAAAAGAAATGCAAAAAGGCACAATGGTTGTCTGAGGAGGCCTTACAAATAGCTGTGAAAAGAAGAGAAGCAAAATGCAAAGGAGAAAAAGAAAGATATTCCCATTTGAATGCAGAGTTCCAAAGAAGAGCAAGGAGAGATAAGAAAGTCTTCTGGTGATCAATGCAAAGAAATAGAGGAAAACAATAGAATGGGAAGGACTAGAGATCTCTTCAAGAAAATTAGAGATACCAAGGGAATATTTCATCCAAAGATGGGCACAATAAAGGACAGAAATGGTATGGACCTAACAGAAGCAGAAGATATTAAGAAGAGGTGGCAAGAATATACAGAACTATACAAAAAAGATCTTAATGACCCAGATAACCATGATGGTGTGATCACTCACCTAGAGCCAGACATCTTGGAGTGCAAAGTCAAGTGGGCCTTAGGAAGCATCACTGTCAACAAAGCTAGTGGAGATGATGGAATTCCAGTTGAGCTATTTCAAAACCTAAAAGACGATGCTGTGAAAGTGCTGCACTAAATATGCTAGCAAATATGGAGAACTCAGCAGCGGCCACAGAACTGGAAAAGGTCAGTTTTCATTCCAATCCTAAAGAAAGGCAATGCCAAAGAATGCTCGAACTATCATTGCACAATTGCATTCACCTCACACGCTAGCAAGTAATGCTCAAAATTCTCCAAGCCAGGCTTCAACAGTACGTGAACCGTGAACTTCCAGATATTCAAGCTGGATTTAGAAAAGGTAGAGGAAGCAGAGATCAAATTGCCAACATCCGTTGGATCATCAAAAAAGCAAGAGAGTTCCAGAAAAATATCTACTTCTGCTTTATTGACTACGCCAAATCTTTGAGTGTGCGGATCACAACAAACTGTGGAAAACTCTTAAAGAGATGGGAATACCAGACCACCTTACCTGCCTCCTGAGAAATCTGTATGCAGGTCAAGAAGCAATAGTTAGAACCAGACATGGGAAAACAGACTGGTTCCAAATCAGGAAAGGAGTACGTCAAGGCTGTATATTGTCACCCTGCTTATTTAACTTCTATGCAGAGTACATCATGCAAAATGCTAGGCTGGATGAAGCACAAGCTGGAATCAAGATTGCCAGGAGAAATATCAATAACCTCAGATATGCAGATGACACCACCCTTATGGCAGAAAGTGAAGAGGAACTGAAGGGCCTCTTGATGAAAGTGAAGAGGAGAGGGAAAAAGTTAGCCTAAAACTCAGCATTCAGAAAACGAAGATCATGGCATCTGGCCCCATCACTTTATGGCAAATAGATGGGGAAACAGTGGAAACAGTGACAGATTTTATTTCTGGGGCTCCAAAATCACTGCAGATGGTGACTGCAGCCATGAAATTAAAAGACATGTGCTCCTTGGAAGAAAAGTTATGACCAACCTAGACAGCATATTAAAAAAGCATAGACATTACTTTGCCAACAAAGGTCCGTCTAGTCATGGCTATGGTTTTTCCAGTAGTCATGTATGCACATGAGAGTTGGACTATAAAGAAAGCTGAGCACTGAAGAATTGATGCTTTTGAAGTTGGCGTTGAGAAGACTTGAGAATCTGAGAGTCTCTTGGACAGCAAAGAGATCCAACCAGTCCATCCTAAAGGAAATCAGTCTTGAATACTCATTGGAAGGACTGCTGTTGAAGCTGAAACTACAATCCTTTGGCCACATGATGTGAAGAACTGACTCATTTGAAAAGACCCTGATGCTGGGAAAAATTGAAGGTTGGAGGAGAAGGGGATGACAGAGGCAGAGATGGTTGGATGGCATCGCTAACTCAGTGCATATGAGTTTGAGAAAACTCTGGGATTTGGTGATGGTTAGGGAGGTCTGCCATGCTGCAGCCCATGGGGTCACAAAGAGTTGGACATGACTGAGCAACTGAACTGAACTGAACTAGCCTGTTTAAGTTAATTGACCAAGAACTTGGAAAGGGGGCATTCAGGCAACATAGCATGAACATAACAAGACCAAAAGCACAGAAGTATGGAACAATGTGGGGTGTTTATGAAACTCTAAGTAGTCTGGATTTTGCGGAAGTATGAGCTGAGAGGTGGGAAGACAAGAGAGAAGAGACTGGAAAGGTGGGTGGGGTTCAGATCAGGGAGATTTCCCCCTATCAGGCCGAGGGGCTGAGGCTCATCCAGTGAGGTCTGAATAGTCATTTCAACTAAGGATTTTAAGCAAGGAAGCAACATATTAGATAAGAGTTGTAGTTAAATTGTATTCTGGTGGCTCTTTGGAGAAGAGAATAGGCAGGAAGTCCATTTAGGAAGCTAAGTCAAAAGGGTAGACAAAAGAGCCCCAAGAGGTTTGAAATAGATTTTGATCAATGGACTAGAATTGAGAATTCAGAAATAATTTATGACCAATTTATGGTCAATTGATTTTTAACAAGAATGCCAAGACAATTTAACAGGAGAGAGAATAGTCTTTTCAACAAATAGTGCTAGGAAAGCTTGATATCCATGTATAATATAAATGAATGTAGTTGAACCTATATGTACCTCACACCATACATAAAGATAATTCAAAATGCACTACTGATCTAAATATAAGGCCTAAAACCATAAAATTCTTAGGAGAAAACATAGGAATATAGCTTCATGACCTTGAATTAAGCAATAATTTCTTAGCTATGACACCAAAAGCATGACTAACAAAAGAAAACAGAAAAATTGGGCTTCGTCAAAATTTAAAAATTTTAATGCTTGGAAAGATACCATCAAGAATTGAAAAGACAATTCCAAAGAAAAAGAAAACTGCAAATAGTATATCTGATAAGGGCTAGTATCCAGAATATATAGAAATCAACAATTAAATGGGTAAAGGATCTGAATAAACATTTCTTTGGAGGAAATATTATAAATGAGCAATAAGCATATGAAAAGATGCTCAGATTAGATAGCAGTGAGTTGCACAACTCATGAATATACTAAAACCATGGAATTGTGCACTTTAAAAGGTGATTTTATCATATATGAATTATATCTCAAGCTATTGCTGTTATTACTAAAAGACCTTGGGAGAAAGGATGGGAGATTAGTAAAGCCTTGGGAGAAGGGATCAGGAAATTCCCAAAGGAATCTTTTTGATAAACCTTAGCTGGTAAAGTTGTCAGGACTTTTGATGGACTGTTTGAAGAGAATGAGAAGACAGAGGTTACACCTAGCTTTCTGAAGGACAGGAAGTAGAGGAATAAAAGGAAGAAGGAGAAGATATCAGGGCACCATGGGTTTCTCATGCAATAATGAGAGGAAATGGAAGTTGCTAATGAAAGAGAATGCTCAAACTACCGCACAATTGTATTCATCTCACACGCTAGTAAAGTAATGCTCAAAATTCTCCAAGCCAGGCTTCAGCAATATGTGAGCCGTGAGCTTCCAGATGTTCAAGCTGGTTTTAGAAAAGGCAGAGGAACCAGAGATCAAATTGCCAACATCCGCTGGATCACTGAAAAAGAGTTAATCAAGAGAGTAACTCAAGAGAGTTAATCAAGAGAGTAACTCAAGAGAGTTCCAGAGAAACATCTATTTCTGCTTTATTGATTATGCCAAAGCCTTTGACTGTGTGGATCACAATAAACTGTGGAAAATTCTGAAAGAGATGGGAATACCAGACCACATGACCTGCCTCTTGAGAAATCTCTATGCAGGTCAGGAAGCAACAGTTAGAACTGCACATGGAACAACAGACTGGTTCCAAATAGAAAAAGGAGTACGTCAAGGCTGTATATTGTCACCCTGCTTATTTAACTTCTATGCAGAGTACGTCATGAGAAACGCTGGGCTGGAAGAAGAACAAGCTGGAATCAAGATTGCCAGGAGAAATATCAATAACCTCAGATCTGCAGATGACACCACCCTTATGGCAGAAAGTGAAGAGGAACTAAAAAGCCTCTTGAAAGTGAAAGAGGAGAGTGAAAAAGTTGGCCTAAAGCTCAACATTCAGAAAACGAAGATCATGGCATCTGGTCCCGTCACTTCTTGGGAAATAGATGAGGAAACAGTCGAAACAGTGTCAGACTTTTTTTGGGGGGGCTCCAAAATCACTGCAGATGGTGACTGCAGCCATGAAATTAAAAGATGCTTACTCCTTGGAAGGAAAGTTATGACCAACCTAGATAGCATATTAAAAAGCAGAGACATTACTTTGCCAACAAAGGTCCATCTAGTCAAGGCTATGGTTTCTCCTGTGGTCATGTATGGATGTGAGAGTTGGACTGTGAAGAAAGCTGAGCACTGAAGAATTGATGCTTTTGAACTGTGGTGTTGAAGACTCTTGAGAGTCCCTTGGACTGCAAGGAGTTCCAACCAGTCCATTCTAAAGGAGATCAGCCCTGGGTGTTCTTTGGAAGGAATGAATGTAAAGCTGATATTTGCCCCCCTCATGTGAAGTAACCTAATATTTTGGTACTTTGGCCACCTCATGCGAAGAGTTGACTCATTGGAAAAGACTCTGATGCTGGGAGGGATTGGGGGCAGGAGGAGAAGGGGACAACCGAGGATGAGATGGCTGGATGGCATCACTGGCTTGATGGACGTGAGTTGCAGTGAACTCTGGGAGTTGGTGATGGACAGGGAGGCCTGGCATGCTGCGATCCATGGGGGTCACAAAGAGTCGGACACAACTGAGCGACTGAACTGAACTGAATGAAAGAGAAGATGGCAAAAGTTTCACTTTGTTCAACAGACACTGATTTAACAATTATTATGAATTGAGTCCTGGGAGATGCAGTTCTCCGTCCTTTGAGCTAAACTGGGAGAGGTGGGCCTTTCTGGAAAACTTGGAGGTTAAGGCCCAAGAATCCACATGTAATCTCTGAAAATCTTTAGGATGTGGACTCTGTGTATTCCTGACTTCTTATCATGCAGATGATGAAATATCCTTTATGGAAATGTTAGGTTACTTGCCAAATACTATATCTAAGAGGAGACTAGAACTTCAATCTTCTCACTGAATTATACTATTTTCTACAATAGTTTAGTAAACAAACTATAAGACTTTGAACTGAATATGCTGTATTATCCTTTAGACATTTGCCAGAACACATGCAAGTATGTGCACCACACATGTGTGCCTCAGAGCAGACCTTCTGCTGGGCCACACTTCAGAGCCCACTGACCATGAAGCCGATGAGCATTCCTAGTTCTTTCCTGTGGCAGCTCAACAGTAGGACTTCCAGGCGGTCTCAGCTACCCGCCCAGCACTATCAGGTGGCCTTCTTCATGCCTACCTGAGAATAGACGAATACTTCCTACCTACCTGGCCCCGCTGTTGAGAGGGTGTTGAAAATAGCCCTTTTCTTGAAGGCGCCATGAGTAGAAAACTGGAAGGGCATTTCTAAGTCATTTTGCCAGGAAATTCAAGGATGAGGAGGCAAGGAAGCATTTTAGCTTTGGCCAAGTCTGCAGACGTGGGTGACTTGGGAAAGTCCTTCCTCATTTTCGAACCAGACAACGTAATCCTCAAAACACTGCCTTTCAGGTGTGTGCAAGTTAGGAGTGCCAGAAAACACAAAAGGGAAAGAGTAACACTAAACAAGTCTTTATCTTTTATTTACTGCCACCTGATAAGCCCTGCCTTTGATTGTTTTGTCTGCATATTTCCTGCTAAGAGTTTACAAAACAGCACTCCTGAACAGGAAGATAAGAGGCGCCTCTATTTGTTGAATAACATCAAGGGGGGAAACTGCTAACTCATCCATTTTGTTGTTAAGTTGCTCAAAAGGATCAAAATACCAATTAACTTGCTGGCTCAGAAATCTTTGATACCCTCAGATTTACTGACATTTTGAAACTCCTGTTCATACTTGCCTACTGGCTTTCTGATTACGAACAAAGAAGTGCCAATCTGTTTAGCATTTGACCTGTTTTCTTAAATATTTTTCATGTATTCAACTCTTGGTAGCTAAAAATACTTGACTAGTCACATTCATGAGCTAAAATCATCTTTTTTTTGTTTGTTCCACCTCCAAATTTAAGATGGAAAAAGAGGTTCAAAGACACTTCCTTTTAAAAAGCCATTTCATTCTTATTTTTAATTTAACAGCTCTCATTGCCAAAAGCTCTTTTTGCCCTTTCATCTGCATGGAATTTAGTGGTATTGGGAAGATCCAATGAAGTGACCTGCTGTATTAGGATGCATTCTTCCCTGAGGAAAAGTTGGAAAAATGACCCTGGGCAGAAGTTTCAGCGTGGTGGTAAAAAGAAACTAAAGATGGTTGGTGCGGTACAGCAGATTTTATAATGAATTTTAATTTTCCTCTCTGGATATTCTCAGATAATAGTGCTTCTCAAAGATTCTCTGTTGTTGTTGTTCTTAATTCTTCACAGAAAGTTTTGTGAAAATTCTACTTATAATCACATGTGTATGTAAGACATACCTACGGCAGCTGTTCAGAAAAGAGCAACATTTCACCCTTATGTAAAGGCAGTTTCTGGGTTTAGAAAGCTCTGCAGCAATTTCTGCAGCAAACTTTCATTGAATGGAGTAGACTGAAGAGATTAAAACTGTGGCTGTTGTAGCCAGACTCCTTGGGTTCAAATTTTGGTCCTCTCATTTATCAGCACTGACTTTGGTAAAATCACTTACTTTCCTTCTGTGCTTCAATTTCCTCATCTGTAAAATGGGGATAATAATAAAGCCTAGCTTCTGGGGCTGCTGTATAGATCAAAGGAGATTACACATTTGGGACATTTGAGGTGCTATGTAGGTGTTAGCTATCATTTTAAATCGTGCCAGACCCTGAGAGAGGAGTGCGTGTTGTGTGCATTTATATTTGCCAGAATCTTGAGCCATTCATGGAAGAATACTTCCATCAGAGCAAAAAAAAAAAAAAAAACCTGGAGATTTTGAAACCTAAGGTTTATATATATGTTTATATATAACACATATTATATATATGTTTATCTGTAACACAAAAATACCTATAGACATTTGTATTTTTCAGATGTGATCAGAAGGGGGCTTCCCTAGTGGCTCAGACAGTAAAGAATCTGCCTGGAATGCAGGTGACCCAGATTCGATCCCTGGGTCAGGAAGATCTTATGCAAGAGGGCATGGCCCCCAACTAAAGTATTCTTGCCTGGGAAATCCAGTGGACCGAGGAGCCTGGCAGGCTACAGTCCATGGGCTCGCAAAGAGCCAGGCAGACCACTTACCTGCCTCCTGAGAAATCCGTACGCAGGTCAAGAAGCAACAGTCAGAACCGGACATGGAACAACAGACTGGTTCCAAACTGGGAAAGGATTACATCACCCTGCTTATTTAACTTATATGCAGAGTACATCATGGAAAATGCCAGGCTGGATGAAGCACAAGATGGATTCAAGATTGCCAGGAGAAATATCAATAACCTCAGATATGCAGATGACACCACCCTTATGGCAGAAAGTACAGAGGAACTGAAGGGCCTCTTGATGAAAGTGAAAGAGGAGAGTGAAAGAACTAGCTTAAAGCTCAACATTCAGACAACTAAGATCATGGCATCTGGTCCCATCAGTTCGTGGCAAATAGATGGGGAAACAATGGAAACAATGACAGACTTTAAATCAAAATTGTGGGCTCCAAAATCACTGCAGATGGTGACTGCAGCCATGAAATCAAAAGGTGTGTGCTCCTTGGGAGAAAAGCTATGACAAACCTAGATAGCATATTAAAAAGCAGAGACATTACTTTGCCCACAAAGGTCTGTCTAGTCAAAGCTATGGTTTTTCTAGGAGTCATGTATGGATGTGAGAGTTTGACCATAAAGAAAGCTGAGGGCCAAAGAATTGATGCTTTTGAACTGTGGTATTGGAGAAGACTCTTGAGAGTCCCTTGGACTGCAAGGAGATCAAACCAGTCGACCCTAAAGGAAATCAGTCCTGAATATTCATTGGAAGGACTGATGATGAAGTAGAAGCTCCCATACTTTGGCCACTTGATGCGAAGAACTGACCATTGGAAAAGACCCTGATGCTGGGAAAGATGGAAGGCAGGAGGAGAAGGGGATGACAGAAGATGAGATGGTTGGATGGCATCACTGACTTGATGGACATGAGTTTGAGCAAGTTCCAGGAGTTGGTATTAGACAAGGAAGCCTGGCGTGCTGCAGTCCATGGGGTGGCAAAGAGTTGGACACAACTGAGTGACTGAACTGAACTGATCAGAAGGGAGCTTAACTTGTCTTCCAGACGACTGTAACTCAGTTGGAGTACAACAGAAACAACATTTAAGCAAGTAAATGGCAGCTGGAAATTCTTCCCTGGTGGCTCAGTGGTAAAGAATCCACTTGCCAATGCAGGAGACGATGGCTCCATCTCTGGGTTGGGAAAATCTCCTGGAATAAGAAATGGCAACCCACACTAGTATTCTTGCATGGGAAATCTCATGGACAGAGGAGCCAGGCAGAGTCCATGGGGTTGCAAAAGAGTCGAACATGACTTAACAACTAAACAACAAACTAGCCAATCACGTGTTTGGAGGCAAGAGGGCTGGGGATGATCCCAGGGGACAGAATGGCTTTGGCAGAGTTGTGTTTAATATAATGTATTTCCCAAAATACCAGCCTGACCTTTTCACAAACTCCTCGAAGAGGATGCGGTGAGAATACCCCTGCTGGCGGATGCTGACTGTCTCTAGGATGCCCGTGGAGCGGAGCTGGGCCCGCACTTTGTCTGTGGAGAACTTCAGGGCCTCTCGGTCATCATTGGGCTTGATGCAGCGTACAAAGTGGGGCTGTCCCACCACCATTTTAGAAAGCAGATCCATCAGAGAATACTACCAGGGGAAAAAATGCACAAGAAGTGAGGTTACCAAAGTCATAATGGATTATTACAACAGTGGCTGGCCCAGGCTTCCAGGGCCATTTGTCAGCTTGTAAACAACTCATGGAATCTTTGAGGCTAAACAAGAATTCAGCAAAAAGAAATAACAATATAGGTTTTGACATATTGTTCTGTACTTATAGCTGCCTGTGGATTTTCTTTAAACATCACCCAGGGCCAAGCAATATCACTTGGCAGAAACTCAGCTATCTAAGAACTTGCTTAGGTTATCTCATAACTCTGTTGCCAGAACTAGCTTGTCTCTGATATTTCAAGGTGATGCTCCATAAACGTATCTGTAATTTTACAGGTCCAAGTTTCATGGAAGGGGTCAGTTGTCTTCTTAACCTAACAATCACCAGAAAGTCTAAGGCAATCTTACAAAGGCAGGGGCGAAATGAGAAAAATAAAGAAGGCAAAGAAAACAAGAAAACGGGATGGTAAAAGGAGATTATAATGAAGATGAATTAACATACACCAAATGGCTGTGTAGAGAACAGAAAGAACACATGGAAAACTAGGGGTGCTCTCTGTTTCTCACAGACATCCACAGTGGCAGTTTTTCTTTTGAACATGTCTTTGGGGCAATTACAAGCCACACATAAAATCAGTTCTATTATTTCATAATTTTACCTGCTACTGATCCAAAATGGTGTTGCCTGGCTTGGCAATGCATCATTTTTTTAGCATTTGGGGACTAGTATTTTGAGGACACCCAACTGTTTGTTATGGATATATTTCTGAAAATTGCACTCCCAATGGCTTCTTCTGCTGAAAGAGGGACTCTAGGATCTTGGGGATAACCTTACAGTCAGAGCCTTCAAATCCCATACATGCAGAAACTAGGAGAGTATAATCAAACCACTAAGGGGATCGGGATAAGAAATACATGGCAATTAGAGATTTCCAACCATGAGTGATGAAACAGGGGCTGAAAACCTACCGGCTGGAGAAGTTGCAGCAGGCATCACTACATCAATGGAATGCTAGACCCAAAGACCTCTAGGTCCCTACAGTCCATACACTGAGGCCCATTCCAGTCTACCTCTAAAGCACAGGTCAGACTTCTTGGCTCTAGGTCCTTCTTGAACCCGCTAGCTTTGGGTGGAACCTTCTTTCCATGGTGCTGGCTCCCAGGCCCACCCTCCAGCCTGCCTGGCAACTCCAGCTCATGGTCCACTTGACTTACTATCCCTGCCAAGTCCCTTACTTTGGCAACCCCACCTTACAACCTTATTTTGTTGTCCCTGGTTTCACCAGTTCTGTCTTTGGTCTAACAGCATCTCCATCATGAAGTTGCCTGGACCTCAGTTCCCCATGGTCAGTGATCTCTAATGGGTTCCCAATCCCAGTGCTTCATAATTTGAAAATAAACAAATCTGTGCAGATCAGTACAAAGTGACAGTCTCTTATCTTTCCTCTCTAATGTGCATTTGACAGAGTCCTTATGGAGATAACATTTTTACTCAAACGAGTCATTCACCAGGTAAAAATATCAGGAATTGGGGTAACAGAGATGGGAAATAATTGCACTCAGGCAAATGGCTCTTGCAATGGGTCAATTCAGTCTAAGAAAATAAAGTTGAAGCTAAGACCTATTTTCTCATGAACTTGACAAGCCTCCTTCTGGAATTTTATTAACTACTTAACTTCTCAGTAAATATGCTGGAAAAGTGGCTGACTCCAGTAGCTTTAAGGCCAAGAAGCAGCTGAAACACTAACAGAATCAGCACATTCAATGCGCTTTGTGCCAGTGGCAGAGAGGGCCCTTTGTAGACCCTTGCGGTCTCACACTGTACTCAAGGGTGGGTTCCCCGTTATAATTCTCCTTTCCCCACACCTCCATCTTTCCTAACTGACTCTGAGCTTTGCTGTTGTTTCAGTGACTCTGTGGTATCTAGACCTCTTGTGCGAAGGGCTGACTCATCTTTTCTGGAAACAGGCAGAGGAGAGATCAAGAAGACTCCTTACCCGGAAGTAAGAAGCCATGGTTTGCCCCTTCATGTTGGTGGTTTCTTCTGGATGCCGTATCACCTCCAGAGTGTCCACCTGGAACATAGGCAGAGGACAGTGGTTTGGGTATAGAGACAGCTTATTTTCTGACATTTCCCAAAATGTGAAAGGCTATTTGGTCAAATACCTGAGGGGCCTTGATGTTTATGATGTACTCATTTAAAGACATCTTAAAGAAAAACAGAATTTACACTGTTCTACCCATGGCAATGACCACACTCTGTGATACACGATATGGTCTCAGTACAAACCCCACCCATGTTCTTTCTGTATTTCTCCACATTCTACTGGGCCCTTATTAAGTTCTCCAATAATGTCATATGAGACCATGCTATTTTTAAAAAGAAAACTGGGTAACAACACCTGAAGCTGGGCAATTACTAAGTGAAGTGAAGTGAAAGTCGCTCAGTCGTGTCTGACTCTTTGCGACCCCCATGGACGATACAGTCCATGGAATTCTCTAGGCCGGAATACTGGAATGGGTAGCCTTTCCCTTCTCCAGGGGATCTTCCCAACCTGGGAAATTTTGGCCTGGAGGTCGCAAAGAGTTGGACACGACTGAGCGGCTTTCACTTTCACTGTAATTACAAAAACACGGACCCAAAGCCCAGGTTGCACCACAAGAGAATTAGTGAAATCCTAACTGCCTTCCTGCTATCAGACTCTGACCCTACAACATCCCTCCTGCTGCCCACAGTTCCCACGTGTTCACCGTGGACCAGAGCTTAGAGTACACCTGTTCCCAAGCATCTGCCCCAAATACCTGGGCTGACTGGAAAGAATTTATGAATGAAAAGCACAGTGGCAAACAACTGCAGGCACCCTGTATTCCCTCATTTTATCTCAATGATAAAATGCCTGCTTCTGCACACACAGAGCTGTTTGGTTTGCACAGCATACGAGCAGCGTTTCAGCACCAGCCTCCCGTCTGCTCGGAACAGGTGGCTGGGGTATGAAGCAGGAACACTTGAACTGGAAGAAGCCGCTGTCAGCACGTGCGTTCCACTCAGTGGACTGCGGTCCAGGCAGCTACCTCCCCGCAGCGTGAGGATGTCTGCAGCCTTGTTCAGCAACAGTGAGAAGAGGCTACTTAGAAGGGACGGGGCCGTGGGAGGTGGCTGAATAACGAGACTTACTCAAGGGGCATTTAGGGAACTGTTTGCAAAACTGAAGAAAACACTTCAACTGGCTTGTATAAAGAAAACAGGTCTGTTTAAGAAGGGGAATAAACATGGAACTAAGTTTTCAAACTAGAAAAGCAACCTAAATAGTGAGCAGGAATCTGAGGGTGTCTCTGAGCAAAGTGCCATGAGCGGGGGCAGTGGAGCTTTCTTTCTCTAGGCTGCAGACTGGATCTGTTCCCAGAGCCGTCGTTTCATCTGGATGTAGCTGAGTGACAGTACAACCGCCTGTAGCTGGTTTTGTTTTTTTAATGAGAAAGGAGGAAATGACAGCTCTGTGTTGGAAAGGAAGGTTGCTCTCACATAGAAAAGAAGAAACACAACTTACCCGCCCTACCTGCATAGGTCCGATGGCGCTACCTGCAGGGACGACACGGAAGGTTCCTTCCCTATCTCACCCTCACTAGGAGGACACAGCTTAGCACTGGTGAAATTCGGAGAAAGCTAATTAGGACTGAAGCAAGAAAGATCTTGGCTATGGTCTGCCTTTGGCCAA
Organism: Budorcas taxicolor; assembly: GCF_023091745.1. Taxonomy (NCBI): domain Eukaryota; kingdom Metazoa; phylum Chordata; class Mammalia; order Artiodactyla; family Bovidae; genus Budorcas; species Budorcas taxicolor. Next base: position 70,267,696 of record NC_068911.1, read on the forward strand.
ACTGTAAATTCTGACAGTTTTCCTAAACATTCTTTCTCCTTACCTGACTTTCATACACACACACAACTTTTGAGAATTTTTCCACTATTTCTTTTTATTCAGAGATCCTCCCTGAAGAACCACAGCTTGCTTTGAACTCTGCTTTTCCTCCCTCATTTCCCTCCCTTTTTATTCAAATTAGCCGGCTAGTGCCAGCCCCCTAGGCTCTAATACACTGTGAAAGGGCAGCTGGGAAACTCATCCATATTTCTCTTATTAGTAGAATTTATCTGTTACCATTCTTCAGAAAATACACCAGACCCTTGGCATTTGAGAATACAACAGTTTAGGGATCAGGAAAATCTTTGATGCATATTAATTCTGCTAAGATATAACTTTAAAGGTGTGATATGTATTGTTTTCAAGATCAATACCCATTCCCTGTAGCAAGTTGGAAAAATACAGAATGAAGCACCAGTTTGCAATCCAAGATACAGGGCTGGAAGTATTATTAACTTCCCAAAGCCTGTGTTATTTAAAAACCACAGCTACGTGCATATACACACACATGAGGTCAGTCAGTTCCCCTTCCTTTATTACCATGTTTAATTCAGTTTTAGTAATCACCCAGCACGACTTTAAGTTCTGCTGTTATACTCACATACAAAGTAACTCTTGGGTAGAAAAAACCTATTCTGCTTTATATAACTTGGAAATGTTAATGCATGTCTATAGTCCACCACCTACATATCTAGTACTATATTTTAAAGAATAAATAATATACTATTGGGGTACCTTCTAATTTTAGAATTTGGAAAGGTCTTGGGTTGGTCAAGGGTCCCTTGGACTGGCAAAGGGTATTTGCATAGTTATGAAGTTCCCCTGTATATGTATATTTGACTATGCCAAAGCCTTTGACTGTGTGGATCACAATAAACTGTGGAAAATTCTGAGAGAGATGGGAATACCAGACCACCTGACCTGCCTCTTGAGAAATCTCTATGCAGGTCAGGAAGCTACAGTTAGAACTGGACATGGAACAACAGACTGGTTCCAAATAGAAAAAGAAGTATGTCAAGGCTGTATATTGTCACCCTGCTTATTTAACTTCTATGCAGAATACATCATGAGAAATGCTGGACTGGAAGAAACACAAGCTGGAATCAAGATTGCTGGGAGAAATATCAATAACCTCAGATATGCAGATGATACCACCCTTATGGCAGAAAGTGAAGAGGAACTATAAAGCCTCTTGATGAAAGTGAAAGAGGAGAGTGAAAAAGTTGGCTTAAAGCTCAACATTCAGAAAATGAAGATCATGGCATCTGGTCCCATCACTTCATGGGAAATAGATGGGGAAACAGTGGAAACGGTGTCAGATTTTATTTTTTTGGGCTCCAAAATCACTGCAGATGGTGACTGCAGCCATGAAATTAAAAGACGCTTACTCCTTGGAAGGAAAGCTATGATCAACCTAGATAGCATATTCAAAAGCAGAGACATTATTTTGCCAACTAAGGTCTGTCTAGTTAAGGCTATGGTTTTTCCAGTAGTCATGCATGGATGTGAGAATTGGACTGTGAAGAAAGCTGAGCCCCGAAGAATTGATGCTTTTGAACTGTGGTATTGGAGAAGACTCTTGAGAGTCCCTTGGACTGCAAGGAGTTCCAACCAGTCCATTCTGAAGGAGATCAGCCCTGGGATTTCTTTGCTACAGCTGAAACTCCAGTACTTTGGCCACCTCATGCGAAGAGTTGACTCATTGGAAAAGACTCTGATGCTGGGAGGGATTGGGGGCAGGAGGAGAAGGGGATGACAGAGGATTAGATGGCTGGATGGCATCACTGACTCGATGGACATGAGTCTGAGTGAACTCCAGGAGTTGGTGATGGACAGGGAGGCCTGGCGTGCTGCGATTCATGGGGCTGCAAAGAGTCAGAGACTACTGAGCGACTGAACTGAACTCTATATGGAGTGGATCTAAAAGAGGGACTTGCGCTTCAGACAAGGGACATACCAGAAGTTGCCTCTCTTGAACTTTTAAAATAGGAGGTCTTTGTCTGCATTGGGCCCTACCATGAACTCTGTGCTGTGCTGTGCGAAGTTGCTTCAGTTGTGTTCAACTCTTTTTGACCCTATGGACTGGCTCCTCTATCCATGGAGTGGGTTCCATGCCTTCCCTCCAGGGGATCTTCCTGAGGGATAGAACCTACATCTCCAGCGGCTCCTGCATTGCAGGCAGATTCTTTACTGCTGAGTCACCAGGGAAGCCCACCATGAACTCTACAGAACTGCAAAAAACTCAAAGCCAAAAGAGATGCAAAGGTTATTGTCTAAATTAAGAGCTTGTCTTTCTGAACTGATTTCGTTAAAGCTAAGTGTTAGTTGTTCAGTCATGTCAACTCTTTTGAACTCCATGGACTGTAGCCCACCAGGCTCCTCTGTCCATAGGATTCTCCAGGCAAGAATACTGGAATGGGTTGCCATTTCCTTCTCCAGGGGATCTTATCTACCTAGGTTTCGAAACTAAGAATCCTGCATTGCAGGCTGATTCTTTACCATCTGAGCTGCCCAGGAAGCCCCCAGTTAATGGTTTTAATTAAAAAAATAAAGTTTCTTAGAAATGATCCAGAAAGTAGATGCTATTGAAGCCATCATCTAGCAAATTGTTCTTTCCAAAGGCGGGGATTTCACAACAACAACAAAGAAGTCTTTTCTGTAGATTCTTATAAATTTTTACCTCAGATAGGAAGAAAAGAGGTTGGGAGAGCTTCCAAGCCTCAGGGGGTTTTTGCTATAGGGCCCAGGGCTTGGAATTGGACACACTTGGTTCAAATTCTGGCTCCTGTGCTTAATAGCTATGTGGACTTTGACTTATCATTTAACTTTCCAAAGTCTGTGTTATTTAAAAACCACTGTCTTGCACATGCATGCACACAGAAAATGTCAGTCAGTTCCCCTTCCTTTATTACCATGTTTGATTTGGTTTTAGTTTAGTAATCCATGGGGTTGCAAAGAGTCGGACATGACTTAGCAACTGAACAACATAATCAATATTAAGGATGCTGGGTTTTTATTTCATGGAATAAGGTGAGTGCTGAGCGACTTCACTTTCAATTTTCACTCTCATGCACTGGGGAAGGAAATGGCAACCCACTCCAGTGTTCTTGCCTGGAGAATCCCAGGGACGGGTGAGCCTGGTGGGCTGCCGTCTATGGAGTCGCACAGAGTTGGACACGACTGAAGTGACTTAGCAGCAATGTAAGTACTAGCTCCCATGCAACACAGCAAGGAAATCTTTTTATTTATTGGCAGAGAAAACACTTCCAATGAAACCAATTTCAAAATGATCAGTATAACCAATATTCTGGATAAAAACATCATCTGTCTAACCCAGTATACCCTTCTTCTACACCACCAATTGATAACCATATAAGCCAACTGGAGCTAATCAAGCTTGCTTTGTCCAGAAAGCCCGCATGACAAATGTCCTGCCCAATTCCTTGTGAGTAGTGCTAGTTAGCCTTCAAAGTAGTCATGAATAAGCTTTACAGTTTGTGGTACAGACTCCAGGCCCATAGGAAATGAGCAAGCTTCCGTATACATATGGACTACACACATGGAATTTTAGATGGTTATCAAAACATGAGTAATAAAACATTTATTGTTTCCAATGTGAAATCACTATACTAAACACTTTGCCTACATTATGTCAACGAATTCTCAAAAGGACACTATGAGGTAAACATCATTGTTACTACTATTCTACATATAAGGAAGTTAACGCTCAAAGATTTTAGGTAAATTTCCCAGAGTCTTGCAGCCAGTAACTGGCCATGCCTAAGTCTGAACCCAGTTCTGATTCCAAAACCTACTCCTTAAACATAATATAATGCCTTTATATGTGATTTGTTATAAGTTATAAAAATAAGTCTGAAAGCACAGTATTATTAAAAAGATTTGCCTCATCTGTCAACTAAATTTACTCTAGGATAAAGACATAGCTTCCAAAAAGCCTCGAAAACCATCTACATCTCAGTAATAAATGAAAAACTGGAGGAATTTTTTCCTTTGGTCTCAGTAAGTACCTACTATTTGCATCTCCAAACCTCTGAAGTGTTTATATTTAGCCTACTGACAAAGCCTTTGGTCAAAAATTTTTATTGCTATCAAGTGATGCATCCATCTCTTAAGGAAAAAGCCCCTACGGTATCACTCCCCTCAAAAGTCTCCATGGCACTGAATGAGGAAGCAAGGCTGGTGCTGACACCAGCCCAGTGTGGGGGTGCTAATGTGGTGGAGGCTAGCTTCCTGTGGGGCCACCTCTTCTACTTTTTCTTGGATAAGGCAGAGAGGAATTGGTGGAGCTTTGTATTGCTGTTGTTACCCTCATATTTTCTGATGCCTTAATTAGAATTTTCAACTCATCTTCTCTCCAAGGGAAAATAAATCTCTAGTCATCTTCGTCTCACATATATATATATATAGTAGTGATGTAAATACACACCACACACTAGAGGGCACACTTTTCACATAGGCAGTGTAGGGAAGGAGATAACAATGTGTGGATAGGGAGTGTGGAAGGCAGAGGAATAGGTCCTAGCAGAATCCAGAGGTCAAAACATCAAACTGAGCAAAGGAGGGGAATATGGGCTGATATCGAATAGTACACAGGAGACTCTCATGGTTTTTTTGGGGTCATGATCCTTTTTAGAAGGAGTCTCATTTCAGTCGCTCAGTCATGGCCGACTCTTTGCGACCCCATGGACTGCAGCACGCCAGGCCTCCCTGTCCATCCCCAACTCCTGGAGTTTACTCAAACTCATGTCCATTGAGTCGGTGATGCCATCCAACCATCTCATCCTCTGTCATCCCCTTCTCCTCTCACCTTCCATCTTTCCCAGCATCAGGGTCTTTTACAATGGGTCAGTTCTTCACATCAGGCTGCCAAAGTATTGGAGAAGGAGTCTTTGGAAGCCAACAACTCCAAAAAAAACCCACACATATGGTTGATCCTCATTATTTGTGGACCTATATTGGTGAATTTGCCTACTTGCTGAAATGTATTTTTAATCTCCAAATCAATCAATGCTCACATGCTTTCATGGTCCCTTACAGACACGCAGAGAGGTGGAAACTGATACCCGAATGTGCATGCTCCCAGCTGAGGTTGAACAAAGTGACACTCTCTCTGCCTTCCTGTTCCAGCTCTCACACCATAAGCAAGTATCTTTTTCAAGGTGTACATAAGTGCCATAATTTCTCCTTTTTTTGTGCTTTTGACTGGTGATTATACTGTTCAAAATAGCACCTAATCACAGTACTGAAGTCCTGTTGAGAGTTCCTAAGTGTAAGAAGGCAATGATGCGCCTGTTGGAACATATTTGTGTGTTTGTTTAGCTTCACTCAGGCATGAGTCACAGTGCTGGTGGCCTTGAGTTCAATGACACAAATACTGTATTTGAAATAATGTTTATACAAAGAAATACGGCATATAGTTAATTATTTGTAAGAAGTATCTACAGTGGACCCTTCAGCCACAGAGGTTTGAACTACATAGATCCACTTACATCCAGATTTTTTTCAGTAGTAAATACAGCACTACTACCCAATCCATGGTTTACTGAATCTGCATCAGTAGGACTATGGATACAGAGAACCCACTATAAAGTTATTGGTGGGTTTTTGACTGTATGGAGGGTTGGTGTCCCTAACCTCCATGTTCTTCAAGGGTCACCTGTATTAAATATAATGTTTTTAAAGAGAAACACATACAATACAGGTTATATATTAATCAATTGACAACAGTATTGTGACCAGAGGCTTGCAGGAGCCTAACCATGCATTTCTTCTAGGAGCAATGCTTCAAGATTTGCTGACTCAGCATTCACAGAATCCTCATAGAACATAACTTTTGTGAATAATGAGAATCAAGTGCATTGAACACAAACAACATTTACATATAATATCTAGAGACTCTCAGAACCACCGAAACCCCTCTGTAAACCTGACCTAGGGTCCCACATAACTCATGTTAAATAGCCCTAATATCCTGCCACAAACGCACATGGTTGATAAGTAGAATATTCTATAGGATTGTGCTAACAATGTGGATGTAAGAATTACTGTTAACAAAGATGATCTGAATCCTTACTATGTGCAGATCTTTTATTCTAAGAGGAAGTGAGTATAGATATGTATGTCTCTATCAATTTGGGGGTAATATTCATGTATTATATGTGGTTATATTGATTATTCTTTATTAAATGAATCATTTAATATTCAGTATAAACAAAGGGTAAGAAAATTCAGAGACATGACCTGTTTATTATCCCCTCACCTTTCAGATCATTATTTCTTGGTGCTAGCATACACAATGAATATTAAGGAGCCATTCCTTGAGATTTGGGCTAAACATTAGCAGGAAGAATGGAACAGTTACAAATATCTTACAGCAGGATATTTAGCAACTTGTCTAACACCCTCTTTGCATGGATAAGTGCATCACTCATTTTTCAGAGAGCAAAGCAGAGTAATAGAAGGGGGTTTGGTTTCTTTCCTCCCTGCTGACTCCTTTTATTATCCTCCTCTGTACGTTGGTGATAACTTCAAGAAAAAGTGGCATGTGTGCACTTCTTCCTGTGGATGTGGATGTGCATGTGAGCTAAGTTGCTTTAGTTGTGTTCAACTCTGCAACACCATGGATCGAAGCCCACCAGGCTCCTCTCTCCATGGGATTCTCCAGGCAAGAAGACTGGAGTGGGTTGCCATGCCCTCCTCCAGGGGATCTTCCTGACCCAGGGATTGAACCTGCTTTCCTTACATCTCCTGCACTGGGAGGTGGGTTCTCTTCCACTAGCATCACCTGGGAAGCCCTTGTGTCTTCCCAGATGGACTTCTTCCCAAGTGTCATTGTTCTATAAACTTTAGCAGTAGTTCTGAGAATCAGGTAAAGGGGTCTGCATATGCCATGTGGCATGAGGATTATTTTGAACTGAAGACATATTAGTAACAAGAGTTGCAAGAAGAAGCTTTTCTGAACTCCCCTTATCTGCCTAAAAGCAAAGCCTCCAAAAATAATTCAACTGTCATAAATCCCTTCCCTGGGAGCTTTGCAATCAGAGAAGATTGATTCCCATCACCAGAGATGAGAAGTCAGCACTGGGATAAGAAATTGCCCAAATAGATACTGTCATATAAAACTGTTATACTTCTCATTTATTTTCCTAAAGGACCATTTATTTTTCCCTAAAGTCACTGATTGTCCCAGAAGTGTCCTTCTTTCTCTCTTCATCTCCTATTAAGATGGTATAGAAACCCCAAAATCTAACTGGCCCTTAGAGTCACTTTTTTGATGAACTTCTGTATGTATATGATTAAAACATGGGTTTTTTTTGTCTTGCTAATCTGTCAGTTCAAGTTGAATTCAGTCATCAAACACTGAACTTAAGAGGGTAGAGGAAAAAAATTTTTCCCCTGACACAGGATTGTAAAGGATTCCATGATGATGCTTCAAATCTCTTAACCCCAAATTCCTAAATGCCTCAGTCTCTATTCTAGACTTCCCAGGTAGTGGGTCAGATAAAGGAAACAAATACTGCCCACCTAGGATGATCCCTAGGGTGGGAATGTCTTGTAGTCCACAGTATTTTGGGTACAAACCTACTACTCACCTTGAGTCTCCCAGAACTGAAATGTGGAGGCAAAGATCTTGAGGCTGCTGTTATCCTGGCTCTTGTCTGGGCCAAGTTACCTGTGCAAAGAAGACAAAAAATTAAGGCAAAGGAAAAGTTAAAGAATAGTATGATAAGTAATTTTTCCCTTTGAGTCCCTGTATTTTTCAGAATGTTCTAAATGATGTGCCCTGAACTTGAAACATTTGGAAAAATTTTGAAACTCAATGATATAAATTATAAGTAAAATATAATATTTATAAGCTATCATTTATAATATAAATTAAATTTATATTAGTTTAAAAAGCAAATAAGAAAGCACAAAGTCTCACATTCACTTAACAAACTAGTGCTAAGTCACTCAGTCGTGTCTGATTCTTTTCGACCCATGGACTGTAGACTGCTTGGTTCCTCTGTCCATGGGATTCTCCAGGTAGGAATATCGGAGTGGGTTGCCATGGCCTCCTCCAGGGGATCTTCCCAACCCAGGGATCAAACTAGAGATTGAAGGGAATTACTATAACATAAGAGAACCATATATGAAAATCCTATAACTCATGTACTCAACAGTGAAAAACTGGAAGTTTTTCCTCTAAGATTAGGAACAAGACAAGAATGTCCGCTCTCACCACTTCTATTCAACACAATACTGGCAGCCCTAGCTAGGTCAGTTAGGCAAGAAATGGAAATTAAAGGCATCCAAATTGCAAAGTAAGAAGTACAATTATCTCCATTCACAGATGACATCACCTTACATATGTGAAGGTGAAAGTGAAAGTGAAGTCACTCAGTCGTGTCCGACTCTTTGTGACCCCGTGGACTGTAGCCTACCAAGCTCCTCTGTCTATGGGATTCTCCAGGCAAGAATACTGGAGTGGGTTGCCATTTCCTTCTCCAGGGGATCTTCCTGACACAGGGATCGAACCCGGGTTCCCAGCATTGGAGGCAGACACTTTAACCTCTGAGCCACCAGTCATTTACACGCACTAGCAAATGATTTCAAAGTTGTAGGATATACAATCAACATACAAAAAAATCATTATATACACTAACAATGAAAATCTGAAAAGGGAGTTAAGAAAACAGTTCCATTTACAATAGCATCAATAAGAATAAAAATAATTAGGAGTAAACTTAACCAAGGAGGTGAAAATTTATACACTGAAAACTATACAACACTCCTGAAAGAAACCAACAAAGGCACAAATAAATGGAAAGCTATTCCATTGTGAGGGAGAAAAAAATATACTTTTTCCTCTACCTGTTAGGGGAAGCACACTGATTGAAACCGCCCACCCTGGCCAGGCACCATAGTAACCATTTGCATAAGCTGTTTTATCACAGGAGGTCCTGGTAAGGAACAGAGAACTAATAAGCCTCTACCAACCAGAAAAGTTTGAGAAAGGTCAAAAGGAGACACCACCTGTTCGCCCACCTCCCAGAATCCTTCTCTCTGCCATCCATCTTGGCTGCACAAGGCGTGCACCACCAGGAAGAACTCTGAGTCAAAATGATTGGCTAAGGACAACCCAGAGACTAACCCCATCACCATAAAACCCGAGACTGCAAGCCATGTGGCAGAGCTCTTCTCCTGGCTTCCCTTACCCTACTGCTCTCCACCCCGGTGCCCTTTCCCAATAAAATCTCTTGCTTTGTCAGCAGATGTGTCTCCTCGGACAATTCCTTTCTGAGTATTAGACAAGAGCCCAGTTTCGGGCCCTGGAAGGGGTCCCTTTTCCTACAACATACCCACCTTAGGTTCATTGGCTGGGGCCCTGCAAATTAGACTGACAGAGGATAGAGCAACAAAAGAAAAACAATCAGAAGTTTACTAATGCATGCATTGCAAATATATATAGGATTATTCAGTGATGAGTAATTCAAAGGGGTGGTTAGAACTTGGACTTATAACACAAGAACAATAAATTGATAAAGAAGGGAAAGACAAAGGAAAAGAACTTTGAGTTCCAGGGGTGGGAAATTACGGTAAGGGTAGATACATAAGGAAGGGCTTCCCTGGTGGCTCAGTGGTAAAGAACCCACCTGCCAATGCAGGAGATGTGGGTTCTTTCTTTGGGTCAAGACGATACTCTAGAGAAGGAAATGGCAACTCACTCCATTCTTGCCTGGAAAATCCCATGGATTTTCCACGGACTGTGGTGGGCTACAGTCCACCACAACAACAAATATATAAACAACAAATATATAGGGAAGCTATTATAAGATAAGGGCTAATTTATTATATAGATTCCTCTAGTGCTGTCTCTGAGTTGATAGGGTCTAGAGTTGTCTCTGGTGATTAACTTCTGCCTTTTTTGGTAGAGAGGAGAGGGGGCACATTTTTACAAATTTATGCCCTGCTTTTGGGCAAATGCAGGGAAGGCAGAGAACTTTTCTTATATCTGCTCCTTTTCAATTGCTTTCAGCTTAAAATAATCCTTATGCCAAACTGGCATATTTTGGGGTGACATATTCTGTTACCCTGCATTGTGTTCATGAATTAGAAGGCTTGAGTGAGTGAGTGAGTGAAGTTGCTCAGTCGTGTCCGATTCTTTGCAACCCCGTGGACTGTAACCTACCAGGCTCCTCCGTCCATGGGATTTTCCAGGCAAGAATACTGGAGTGGGTTGCCATTTCCTTCTCCAGGGGATCTTCCCAACCTAGGGATTGAACCCGGGTCTCTCGCCTTGCAGGCAAACGCTTTAACCTCTGAGCCACCAGGAAAGCCCTTAGAAGGCTTAATATTGTTAAAATGTCCACACCACCCAAAGAGATCTACAAATTCAGTGCAATCCCCATCAAAATCTCAATGACAGTTTTGGACAAATAGAAAAAATCCTAAAATTCATATGGAACCCCAAAGGACTCCAAAACAATCTTCAGAAGGAAAAGAAAAAACTGAAGGCCTTATATGTCCTAATTTCAAAATACATTACAAAGCTATAGTAGTTGAAATAATCTGGCAAAACAATACTGACATGAAGATAAGCATATAGACCAGTGGAACAGAACAGATAGCCCAGAAATAGACCCATGCACATATAGTCAAATAATCTTTGATATGGGTATTAAGACTACACAATGGGGAAAGGATTATCTCTTCAACAAATGGTGCTGTGAATACTGGGCATTTACATGCAAAAGAATGAAACTGAAACCCTATATTATACCATACTTGAAGATCAACTCATAATAAAGACTTAAATGTAAGACCAGAAACTATATAAGGATAAGGGGAAAGCTTCATAACATTGGTCTTGACAATTATTTCTCAGGTAAGACCCCAAAAGCACCAGCAACAAAAGCAAAAATAGACAACTGGGCCTGTACATCAACAGGGGGAAAAAGATGGGAGAAAACCATCTATCTCGTAAGAGGTCAGTTTCCAAAATATATAAAGAACTCCTACAACTCAACTCTTTGTGACCCCATGGACTATATAGTCCATGGAATTCTCTAGGCCAGAATACTGGAGTGGGCAGCCTTTCCCTTCGCCAGGGGATCTTCCCAACCCAGGGATCAAACCCAGGTGTCCCACATTGCAGGCAGATTCTTTACAAGATGAGCCACAAGGGAAGCCCTACAACTCAGCAGCAAAAAATAAAATAAGCTGATTTTTTAAGTGGGCAAAGAACTTGAATATACATGCCTGCAAAGATGATATACAAATGGCCTGAAGGTATATGAAAAGATTCTTAGTATCACTAACAGGGTAATGTAAATCAAAGCCACAATGAGATAACACCTAATACTTGTTTGAGTGGAGATTATAAATGAAGAGGAATAAAATATCTCCCTTTGGCATACTGATTATTTTAAGTTGTTATTTTTGAGAAACATAGACACACATGAGGCTCTGAAAACTGAGCTGAAATTACCCTTTTGTAAGAAAACTTTACAAGAGGAATGAATCTCCATACGTAAAGGTGTCTCCCTCTCTCTACCAGAAAGAGGATGACTACATAATTTTCAGGGCTGTTATGGGCACTAGATGAAATAATTCATGAAAAGCATTATCAACCCAGCTCTGGTACAAGGAAAGTGCTCACTTCGTGTTACGAACATTGATGATGATGATTTGCTATGAACAGTTCACACCGTCTCAGTAGAGGGCAAGAGAACAGGGACTTTCACTAATTTGCTACTGTGAACTCTGGTTTGTAAAAAAAAAAATTAATGAAAGATGAGAAAAAAATGATACGGCAACTCCACTTTGAACGTCCATCTCTTGGCCTCTCTGATTTCTACTGCTTTTTGCCTTTGAAGGGTCTGAGTGTCCTGCTGGAACTCTCCTCTCCCTTCCTCTCCACCTACCCTTCATCTCCTCTCTCATCCTTAGCCACCCAAACTAAGAGATCTGTTTCACCTAAAATGTCATTTGATTCTGTAGCAAAATAAAAAGTTGTCAGTGGAAGGAAAAGCTGCAGTTTGTGCATTTGCAAGACACTAAAGATTTCAAAGTTTTTAGCAAGTCTAGCACAAAGATGTCCAAATGTTTTCTCTGGCGATATCTTCAGAGGCTAAACTGTGATTAATAGCCCAGAAAGAATCCTTTGAAGCAGGATTGGTGACATCAAAGTCGTAATCCAGGGGTGGCAGGAGCTTTATAATGAGTGGGAAGCATTTTAACACATTTCAAAGGATTTACAGCATGAATAAACAATAGACCTCAGCAGATGTGCCACACACACCTTTCAGAAACATAACCTATAAGAAGTTTCCATTTTAATTTAAATGTAAATACAGTGTTCACACTTCTTTCAAATGTTAAGCATCCTCAGTGCTTCACCCCCCAGACAGTCTCTTTGGCTAAGGATGCCTCTCTGCTCCCGAGCACCCTCCTGTGACTCACTGACATATCGGAGCGGGAAAAAACGGAAGTCAGAGGCATTGGATGGAATTTATATCCTATGTGGGAACTGGGTTAGGAAAGAATCTAAAATGGAGCTTGCAATGATCCGAGATAATTTCTCTGCTTCCAACTTAAAGGGAAAGAGACAAGTGGTCTGAAGACAGGGCTAAAACTTTTAAAAGATAGCAATTTCCTGCCTGCTTCGGAGGATTTTCAGCTCTTGGAAAGCAACCAGCACCCAGGATTTCAGTTGCCTCTTAAGAGTTGCCCGAGATGATGGGTTGCTGTTTTAAATAATCAGGCTTGAAATTTGACTTCCCTCTGCTGCCCCCTCTGGGTTTAAAGGATTGGTTGCAGGGTTCTGGTGGTGACTGCTGGTGGGCATTTGTTTAGGAAACTTTCCTGTTTTAATTTTCCATAACACAAGAAATAGGCTAATAAGCTAATAAATGATTGCAAAGAAATGCTGAAAAGTAAAAGGCTGGTGTCAAATGCTGCCCAAAAGGAGTTGGAAAGAAAACATCAGCTCTTTTTTCTGCCAGATTAAGTTATGTGAGTATACCTGAGAACTAACTACTATGTTGTACCCCACAGTCAGCGTGGGTGAAAGTGAAAGTTGCTCAGTCGTGTCCAGCCCTTTGTGACCTCATGGACTGTAAGCCTGCCAGGTTTCTCTGTCCATGGAATTCTCCAGGTAAGAATACTGGAGTGGGTAGCCGTTTCCTTCTCCAGAGGATCTTCCTAACCCAGGGACTGAACCCAGGTCTACCGCATTGCAGGCAGATTCTTTACTGTCAAGCCACCAGGGAAGCCCAGTTTGGATACTGAAAACCAAAATCATACCTTTCTGTCTAAATGAGAATGACCTTGTGCTATTCCTGTCCCCATTAACATGAATTTCTTTTCCAGGAGTCTCCTGTCCAGACAAATGGTTTGATTGTTCATTACAAGAATTTCCCCAAAGACCCAAGACCCATCAACTCTTTATGAAAAATGTCCATTGTTTAAACTCCATGGTTCTGTGAATCCCTTGTATCAAATTCACACGTTGCTGTTTCCACCAATCATGGGCTGGTTATATTGTATGTGATCCTTGTTATTGCTGTTCAATCCCCTAGTCGTGTCCGACTGCGACTCCATGGACTGCAGCACACTAAGGCTCCCTGTCCCTCACCATCTCCCGAAGTTTGCCTAAGTTCATGTTCATTGCATCAGTGATGCCATCCAGCCCTTTGATCCTCTGACACCCTCTTCTTCTGCCCTCAATCTGTCCCAGCATCAGGGACTTTTCCAATGAGTCAGCTGTTCACATCAGATGACCAAAATACTGGAGCTTCAGCATCAGTCTTTCCAGTGAATATTCAGGGTTGATTTCCCTTAAGATTGATTAGTTTGATCTCCTCGCTGTCTAAGAGACTTTCAGGAGTCTTCTCCAGCACCACAGTTTGAAGGCATCAATTCTTTGGTGCTCTGTCTTCTTTATGGTCCGGCTCTCACAACCGTACATGACTACATGGAAAGACCATAGCCTTGACTGTATGGACCTTTGTCAGCGGAGTAATGTCTCTGCTTTTCAACATACTGTCTAGGTTTATCATAGCATTCCTGCCTAGAAGCATCGCCTTCTGATTTCATGGCTGCAGTCACCATCTGCAGTGATTTTAGAGCCCAAGAAGAAGAAATTTGTCACTACTTTCACTTTTTCCCCTTCTATTTGCCATGAAGTAATGGGGCTGGATGCCATGATCTTAGTTTTTCTAATATTTAGTTTTAAGCTAGCTCTTTCACTCTCCTCCTTCACCCCTCATCAAGAACCTCTTTTGTTCCTCTTCACTTGCTCATGTGATCCTTATGTAGTTCTAATTAAGCCCTCTTACTTAGAAAGACTCATCTTGAATCAAACTTGACCTCTCAACAAATTGTGACCCAGCCTTTCCTTCTCCAAGACACTGCCAAAGCTTTGAGTGATGGTGGTCTCCCTTCCTGCGGGGAGCAATGAACTCTACTTTGTCTAATTATAACAGGCAGGGTGAGTAATGTTTAGGGGGTCAGCTTGGGACAGACTTACCCAGGGGTGATACTTGGAGTAAATGAAATGTTCTCATTTTAGTTAATAGCACTATAACCAATAAAAATGCAAGGGGTTAAATTCAGTAGTTATATAAAACATACTAGAGTATTTGGTATGTTTTAAAAAAAAAACACTTAGATAATGATCTATCCTATAAGTCTATATAACATGAACTTGTTTTAGATTTGATACACTGAGATAACTTAAAATAGTGACAAGAAAATGACACAGTTGTAGGCGGAGGAGAGAGAAAGGGTAATGTTGAATTTTGTTCTGCAGATTTCACTCTCTCTCCTGGCATTTATCTATGGCTTTGAGTGTTAATATCAATAAATGGACAAGGGGGAGGTGGAAGAGTTCCCAGTCTACTTAATCTCTCAAGAAAAGAACACAGATAATTTATGTGTACATGGAAGTGGCTGTAGTTCTGTGGAGGGAAGAAATAAAGAGATCAGCCTGTATTCTAAGCTGTTCTAATGAAGAAAGATACGCACATATAGCAAATGTTCTTTTCTGAACACACAACCTAGACTTCATCATGTATGTGGGAAATTTAATGCCCAAAGGGAACCTTTCCCCATTTCTGCATTCATTGGCATTTGTTTGGAAATTTAAGGAATTTCTGCACAATGAACACCTTTACACTATCTGCTTGAAGGAAGCCAAACCAAGGTTTTCACTGATTTTTTTTTTTCCATTTAAAATGAGAACTATAGCTTTAAAGATTTGTGGCCCAGAGATTCTAAAATTGTATAGCTGAGGAAAAACTAATAATTCCTTCCCTCTTTAAGTTTGAAAACTCATAAACAGGATGTCATCTCAGCAAACAACTGCATCAAATCATCAGAACGTGTCAAGGAGGAAACCAGACTTCCCTTCAACTCAGTCTATAGTGGAGCTGAGGCTCCCTGCTTCCTGCATTTTACTGCCGCATGGGTGGAAACTGCCAGTTCAGCCTATCTTAATAAAGATAGAGCTAGTTAAGAAAAGCCCTGGGTATTGTCTGCCTTCCCCACATGTTTCTCTTGGAGTTCGCTTGGAAATACCATGACTGCCAAGTGACATGACATGTGTTCACAAAAGTGCTGGAACCTAGACAGTTGATACCTATCCATGAAGACTTAACCCACTGAGAAAAACATGACATTCACAGACGCATACCTGCCAGTACCCACGTATGTAAGGATCATTTATTTCAGTCTCAGAGCAACATCCATACGCAGCAGAGTGGTTTTTAGTACAATAAAGCCTAGTCTTGGACAGAACTGTAATTTAGCCAAAGGATATATTCAAAGTCCCATACACAGCTTTTCACATCCCTATTCCCACTTCTGAAGGTCAATATGGCTTTAATGCTGTGTCTCTTCCCTATCCCAACAACCAGTTTTCCCTATTTCCTTGCCCCCACCCTGGAAATCTCCCCAGCAGACCTTCTCTATACTCCCATTGAAGCTCCCTTGTCTATGTTCTAAACCTTCATGTTACTGTTCTTCCCTGACAACTAATCCAGGTCCACTTTATTCATGGATGGATAAATGTTTTACTTCACATAGGTGAGATGTTTGCATACAAAGGGGAGCAGAATTTGTCATCCCAAAATATACCTCTCTAGCATAAGTATTATTTCAGGCTAATTATTTTATAGAAATAGTCATCATAGGAAAGACTCTGAAAACTGAGTAGAAATGACCCTTTTGTAAAGAACTTTGTAGGGAGAAAATATGGAAAAGGAAGACTTTATTAAGACATCATAAGTTACTGGTGGGATCATGGACAAAAGCTTAGCTAATTTTGCTCTTCCAGTGGCCTTATTTAGCTACTTATCCAACCATGTGGCCAAAGGTGGTTTGGATACAAGCCACTCTGGGATTTACATTTGTTAGTTACTACAGGGGGCAGAGTCTTGAGTAAAATCTCTTGTGGGTCATGTTGCAATACAGAGAACCCACATTTCAGAGTCTAAGACTAAATGACAAGGCAAGAGAGAATAAACTGATTACTAAGTAATAAATAAAAAATATTTTATATAATATAAAATAGGGATATATTTTTATATAATATTCTATTTTATATAATATAAAATAAGATAAAAAATCCCTCCCTAGAAGCTCTGCTCAACATAACTTATCTATTGATGGTGGGTCAGTTATAGATTTCTCTATGTAAAGCATAACAGTATGTTTTCAATTAAGTCTGAGAAAGCCACCCAGTTTTTCAGAAAACAAGAGGCTGGTAACTTCACATTTTGCAGGATGATGACTGAGTGCTTGAAATTATAAGTGCTTATTTAGTTCGCCCCCTTTAGCCTGGAAGCAATGAAAAGAATGCTAGACTCATAGCTGAGAAACCTGAATTCTTATCCCAAGCCTACCTCTGACTTTAGATCATTTCTAGTCTCTATGACTCAACAGTATGACACCTCAGATGAGAAGTTTGAGTAGATGAGCACACTCGTGTGTGCTGCAGCATTTTGCCATGGCACTCGTGGAACAAATCCTCTGTGCTATGCAGCTGAATCTAGATCGATGTCTGCTAATGTGGTATAAGAGGGGTAGACTCTTGAGAGATGGGACTACAAGGGATAGTGTAATGTTTACCTGGTACCAAAAAAAGATTGCATGACATCCGTGGCCAGGACATGTGAAAACTTTACCTACGCTGTAAATCAGAGAGCTGGTCAGGGCAGTAAACAATATTGATCAAAAGCAACATCAGGGGAAAAATTCACAAATGATACATCTGATAATGGACTATTATCCAAAATATACAAAGAACTCTTGAAATTCTACAATGAGAGAACAAACAACCTGATTTTAAAACGGGCCGAATACTTTAACAGAAACCTTACTAACGAAGATACACAGATGGCAAATAAGCATATGAAAAGATGCTCCACATTATATATCATCAGGGAAATGCAAATTAAAATGAGATACCATTATACACCTACTGCTGCTGCTGCTGCTAAGTCACTTCAGTCGTGTCCAACTCTGTACAACCCCAAAGACGGCAGCCCACCAGGCTCCCCCGTCCCTGGGATTCTCCAGGCAAGAACACTGGAGTGGGCTGCCATTTCCTTCTCCAATGCATGAAAATGAAAAGTGAAAGGGAAGTCGCTCAGTCATGTCTGACTCTTAGCAACCCCATGGACTGCAGCCTACCAGGCTCCTCCATCCATGGGACTCTCCAGGCAAGAGTACTGGAGTGGGGTGCCACTGCCTTCTCTGATACACCTACTAAAATAGCCAAAATCCAGAACACTGACATCATTAAATGCTGCCAAGGATGTAGAGCAACAGAGACTCTCATTCACTGCTTATGGGAATACAGAATGGGCAGCTACTTTGGAAGACAGTTTGGTGGCTTCTTACAAAAATAAATATACTCTTACATATGATCAGCAATTATGTTCCTTGGTATTTACCCAAAGAAGCTGAAAACATGTCCACACAGGAACTTATTGCCAAAAATTGGAAGTAACTAGGACGTCAGTTCAGTTCAGTTGCTCAGTCGTGTCCGACTCTTTGTGACCCCATGAATCGCAGCACGCCAGGCCTCACTGTCCATCACCAACTCCGGGAGTTCACTCAGACTCGCGTCCATCGAGTCAGTGATGCCATCCAGCCATCTCAGCCTCTGTCGTCCCCCTCTCCTTCTGCCCCCAATCCCTCCCAGCATCAGAGTCTTTTCCAATGAGTCAACTCTCCACATCAGGTGGCCAAAGTACTGGAGTTTCAGCTTTAGCATCAGTCCTTCCAAAGAACACCCAGGACCAATCTCCTTTAGAATGGACTGGTTGGATCTTCTTGCAGTCCAAGGGACTCTCAAGAGTCTTCTCCAACACCACAGTTCAAAAGTATCAATTCTTTGGGGCTCAGCTTTCTTCACAATCCAACTCTCACATCCATACATGACCACTGGAAAAACTATAGCCTTGACTAGATGGACCTTTGTTGGCAAAGTAATGTCTCTGCTTTTTAATATGCTGTCTAGGTTGGTCATAACTTTCCTTCCAAGGAGTAAGCAGTAGGTGACTGGAAAAACAAATTGAGTTATATCTAAGACAATGGATTATTTAGTTCTTAAAAAAGAGCTATGAAATCATGAAAAGACATGGAAGAACTTTATATTATGAAGTGAAAAAAGTCATCTGAAAAGGCTAGATATTATATTATTCCAAATGCAAAATGTATTATTCCAAATAGGAGAGGCAAAACTAAGCAGACAATAAAAAGATCATGGGTTCAGGGAAGAAATTAATATAGTAAGTGAACTGGAGTAAAAAAGGTTAAGTAGTGTTGGGTTTCCATTCAGGTCTGAAAGTCTGTCAATGGTTGTGAAATAAATTGTAAGAGATGGCTGAGTTAGGGAAAACAAGAAAGAACAAAACAAAGAGGATAAAACTAAAATCTACATGATGCATTATTTCCTAGCAATTTGGCAAGCAATAGAAGAGGGGAGGATGGTAATGATGGTGCATGTGTCTGTGTTCAGTAGACTCTTTGTGACCCCATGGGCTGTAGCCTGCCAGGCTTCTCTGTCCATCAGATTTCCCAGGCTAGAACACTGGAGTGGGTTGCCATTTCCTTCTCCATGGGATCTTCCCAACCCTGGGATCAAAACTGTGTCTCTGCATTGGCAGGCAGATACTTTATTGAGCTCCTGGGAAGCCCAGCTTAGATAAATAGAGGAAGCTTAAGTAATGATTTGACAGAGGCAAGTATATTTAATTCGCTAACTCTCTCTTCACAGCTGATCACCATGAGAAAATAACCCTGGCTCTGTTTCTGGGGTCTCTTTCCAGTTACTCCTTCACTTCCTTTGCTTTTTTTGGCAAAAGTGAGCTTATTCAGATTTTTAATTTGTATATCACTCTTCTTCATAACACATTAGAGAGGGGATCAGTTCAGTTCAGTCGCTCAGTCGTGTCTGACTCTTTGCGACCCCATGAATCGCAGCAGGCCAGGCCTCCCTGTCCATCACCATCTCCCGGAGTTCACCCAGACTCACATCGATCCAGTCCGTGATGCTATCCAGCCATCTCATCCTCTGTCATCCCCTTCTCCTCCCGCCCCCAATCCCTCCCAGCATCAGAGTCTTTTCCAATGAGTCAACTCTTCGCATGAGGTGGCCAAAGCACTGGAGTTTCAGCTTTAGCATCATTTCTTCCAAAGAAATCCGAGGGTTGATCTCCTTCAGAATGGACTGGTTGGATCTCCTTGCAGTCCAAGGGACTCTCAAGAGTCTTCTCCAACACCACAGTTCAAAAGAATCAATTCTTCGGCGCTCAGCCTTCTTCACAGTCCAACTCTCACATCCATACATGACCACAGGAAAAACCATAGCCTTGACCAGATGGACCTTAGTTGGCAAAGTAATGTCTCTGCTTTTGAACATGCTATCTAGGTTGGTCATAACTTTTCTTCCAAGGAGTAAGCGTCTTTTAATTTCATGGCTGCAGTCACCATCTGCAGTGATTTTGGAGCCCCAAAAAAGAAAGTCTGACACCGTTTCTAATGTTTCCCCATCTATTTCCCATGAAGTGATGGGACCAGATGCCATGATCTTCATTTTCTGAATGTTGAGCTTTAAGCCCACTTTTTCACTCTCCTCTTTCACTTTCATCAAGAGGCTATTTAGCTCCTCTTCACTTTCTGCCATAAGGGTGGTGTCATCTGCATATCTGAGGTTATTGATAGTTCTCCCAGCAATCTTGATTCCAGCTTGTGTTTCTTCCAGTCCAGCATTTCTCATGATGTACTCTGCATAGAAGTTAAATAAGCAGGGTGACAATACACAGCCTTGACGTACTCCTTTTCCTATTTGGAACCAGTCTGTTGTTCCATGTCCAGTTCTAACTGTTGCTTCCCGACCTGCATACAGATTTCTCAAGAGGCAGGTCAGGTGGTCTGGTATTCCCATCTCTTTCAGAGTTTTCCACAGTTTCTTGTGATCCACACAGTCAAAGGCTTTGGCATAGTCAAGAAAGCAGAAATAGATGTTTTTCTGGAACTCTCTTGCTTTTTCCATGATCCAGCGGATGTTGGCAATTTGATCTCTGGTTCTTCTGCCTTTTCTAAAACCAGCTTGAACATCAGGGAGTTCATGGTTCATGTATTGCTGAAGTCTGGCTTGGAGAATTTTGAGCATTACTTTACTAGCATGTGAGATGAGTGCAATTGTGTGGTAGTTTGAGCATTCTTTGGCATTGCCTTTCTTTGGAAGTGGAATGAAAACTGACCTTTTCCAGTCCTGTGGCCACTGCTGAGTTTTCCTAATTTGCTGGCATATTGAGTGCAGCACTTTCACAGCATCATCTTTCAGGATATGAAACAGCTCAACTGGAATTCCATCACCTCCAGTAGCTTTGTTTGTAGTGATGCTTTCTAAGGCCCACTTGACTTCACATTCCAAGATGTCTGGTTCTAGATTAGTGATCACATCATCATGATTATCTGGGTCGTGAAGATCTTTTTTGTACAGTTCTTCTGTGTATTCTTGCCACCTCTTCTTAATATCTTCTGCTTCTGTTAGGTCCATACCATTTTTGTCCTTTATAGAGCCCGTCTTTGCATGAAATGTTCCCTTGGTATCTCTAATTTTCTTGAAGAGATCTCTGGTTTTTCCCATTCTGTTGTTTTCCTCTGTGGGGATAGAGGTATAGTATTTTGCTACCCCCAACGATGTTTTAAAGATTAAGTAATTCAAGGTGATAGGGACAGAGTAAAGGAAGAAAGTAGGTGATTAAACTGAAAAAGTACAGGCTGATGCTGCTAAGTCACTTCAGTAGTGTCAGACTCTGTGTGACCCCATAGATGGCAGCCCACCAGGCTCCCCCGTCCCTGGGATTCTCCAGGCAAGAACACTGGAGTGGGTTGCCATTTCCTTCTCCAGTGCATGAAAGTGAAAGGTGAAAGTGAAGTCGCTCAGTCGTGTCCGACTCTTAGCGACCCCGTGGACTGCAGCCTACCAGGCTCCTCCGTCCACAGGATTTTCCAGGCAAAAGTACTGGAGTTGGGTGCCATTGCCTTTAAATTAAAGATCATCCCAGAAAGCAGGTTTGCTTAGCAATAAAACCATGTGACAGAAACAATGAAACAAGGGTGGAATGAGATGCACATCCTGCCCAGTGAGCTCAGCAAGTGAATGATTCCTGGCACATGCTTCTCCGCATTCACTAGAAACAAAACTATAGGAAAAGGTGAAAGTGAAAGTGAAAGTGAAGTTGCTCAGTCGTGCCCGACTCTTTGCGACCCCATGGACAGTGGCCTGCACCAAGCTCCACCGTCGATGGGATTTTCCAGGCAAGAGTACTGGAGTGGGTTGCCATTTCCTTCTCCAGGGAATCTTCCCGACCCAGGGATCGAACCCAGGTCTCCCGCATTATAGACAGACACTTTACCATCTGAGCCACCAAAACCTGAAATGATTTATCATATTTTAGCATGTTACTGCCTTTTGGTCTATTTCTGTAGCAGAATGACAGTTTCAGTTTGACCGTATAGGGACAAAAAAACTCCCTTGCCCAATCTGGAGGAGTGGTTTATGACAGAAACTTGATGTCTACTCAAGAAAGATACAGAATAGGGTCTTTCCAACAGCCTCCCCCCCATTTTTCCTTTGATTATAAAAATGTAGCCACTAAGTTCTCAGGGAAGCACTCCCTTGCCTGCCTGCTTGCATCTCTTACAAGTGTCCTGCACTAATAAAATCCCTCCTTACCTGTCACTCTAACTCTCACTGAATTATTTCTACACCAAGTCAGAAAATCTTTTGTTTCACTAAGCCCTGAAATACACTCTGTGATTTCAAAGGTGCATCTTCATAATGTGTATTCTCCAAGTGAAAAATTATGCTTCTTTCAGTTTGCATATTAGCAAATACCAGTCATTTTGAAAAGCTGATTGGTAATATGAATGCAACCATCACTTATATAAATCTTTTTTTTTTTTTTTTGACTGAGACTCTGAAAGCATTCAAGGTTAACTTTTGGTCTACAGGTATTCAAGTCCAGTTTTCTCCCTTACCAATTATTTTGCTTTCTTTCAAGGAATGACTATTATCACCTAACACGTTTTCAAAGACCTACTCTAAACATGCAGGGACAGATCTTGGGGAAAAACTGTAGCTGCTTAAAAATCCAGAAAATAAGGAGAGGCAAACTGAGAAAGGAAACACTCTATAGGCAACAAAGCTTATAACAGGCCTGCCTGGCCAGTGTGACTAGTATCTAAGCTACAGTGCCACAGGTTTTCCAGACACCATCATATATATTTCTCACTCTCTTCTTTCACTCTCCCTTCCTCTCTCTCTCAAATTTTTGTTTGTTTTTAACCATTCATAAAATGGCACTGACCGGAAAGATTCTTCTACTGAATCTGGTATGTGTCATGGTGCTGAAGGATGAAGTTTATGTAAGGTTTATTTTTTAAGTACAGGCATTGCTTTTTTTTTATTGACAATGCAAAGCCTTTGACTGTGTGGACCACAACAAACTCTGGAAAATTCTTAAAGAGATGGGAATACCAGACCACCTGACCTGCCTCTTGAGAAATCTGTATGCGGGTCAGGAAGCAACAGTTAGAAGTGGGCATGGAACAACTGATTGGTTCTAAATAGGGAAAGGAGTATGTCAAGGCTGTATATTGTTACCCTGTTTATTTAACTTCTATGCAGAGTCCATCATGAGAAATGCTCGGCTGGATGAAGCACAATCTGGAATCAAGATTGCCGGGAGGAATATCATTAACCTCAGATATGCAGAGGACACGACCCTTCTGGCAGAAAGCGAAGAAGAACTGAAGAGCCCCTTGATGAAAGTGAAAGAGGAGACTGAAAAAGTTGACCTAAAACTCAACATTCAGAAAACTAAGATCATGGCATCTGGTCCTATCACTTTATGGCAAATAGATGGGGAAACAGTGGAAACAGTGACAGATTTTATTTTGAGGGGCTCCAAAATCACTGCAGATTGTGACTGCAGCCATGAAATTAAAAGACGCTTGCTCCTTGGAAGAAAAGTTATGATCAACGTAGACAGCATATTAAAAAACAGAGACATTACTTTGCCAACAAAGGTCCGTCTAGTCAAAGCTACAGTTTTTCCAGTAGTCATCCATGGATGTGAGAGCTGGACTATAAAGAAAGGTGAGTGCCAAAGAAGTGATGCTTTTGAACTATGGTGTTGGAGAAGACTCTTAAGAGTCCCTTGGACAGCAAGGAGATCCAACCAGTCCATCCTAAAGGAAATCAGTCCTGAATATTCATTGGAGGGACTGATGCTGAAGCTGAGACTCCAATACTCTGGCCACCTGACGCGAAGAGCTGACTCATTTTAGACCCTGATGCTGGGGAAGACCGAAGGCAGGAGGAGAAGGAGATGACAGAGGATGAGATGGTTGGATGGCATCACCGACTCAATGGACACAAGTTTAAGTAAACTGCGGGAGTTGGTGATAGACAGGGAGGCCTGGCGTGCTGCAGTCCATGGGGTCGCAAAGAGTTGGACACGCCTGAGGGACTGAACTGAACTGATTGCTTTTTTGAGAACTTGGCTTTAAGAAACTGTGACACAGCATTCAGAATAACTGTTTGATGTCCAAATCTCCCACAATTAAAATCTTCTCCTATTCTCTGATAAAGGAACTCTACAAGCATCACAACTCTGTAGTAATTCTAGAGGCTTCAGGTAGTCAGTGCATATGTGTCTGAGTCCTTTCAAGTCAATGCAAATATTTTACCTTATATTGGTATTTGTCTTTAGAAATGGCTTTTTTCCTTATATCAGTTATAAGATCTCTGAAGCCAGGCACTAAGTATTTCTATTCTCATTCATTAAATCAAAAATTATTTCTTCAGCACCTTCTACAAGACTTGTGAAGAGCTCTACAAGTGTGTGTGTGTGGTTAGTTGCTCAGTCGTATCTGACTCTCTGCAACCCTATGGACTGTAGCCCGCCAGGCTCCTCTGTCCGTGGAATTCTCCAGGCAAGAATACTGGAGTGGGTTGCCATTCTCTTCTCCAGGGGATCTTCCCAACCAGGGATCAAACTGAGGTCTCCCACATTGTGGGCAGATTCTTTACTGTCTGAGCCACCAGGGAAGCCCATTCTACACATACTAGGTGCTAAAAAGAAAAGCTTATTGAAGATGGTATAATTCACTGGAACTACATTTCAAATGATTCCTACCCTTGCCTTATAGGTGGATCATATCTACTACTTCTTGCCAAACTTCAGTATCACAGATTCTTCTTTTAGTCATCCAAAAAGAAACACTCATTATTCCAAAGAAATAGCAATTGACTGTGAACCATTTTACACAGTTAGCAGAGCACCATAGATGAGCAGAAAATGTCTTATCAAAGCCAAAGATGTTCCTTGATGTGACATTGAAACCTACCCATGAATCTAATTAAAACACTGTCTGTGACTCCTCACTGGAGTCTAAGCTCCCTTAGGGCAGGCACTGCTGCTGCTGCTGCTGAGTGGCTTCAGTCGTGTCCGACTCTGTGAGACCCCAGAGACAGCAGCCCACCAGGCTCCGCTGCTCCTGGGATTCTCCAGGCAGGAATACTGGAGTGGGTTGCCATCTCCTTCCCCAATGCATGAAAGGGAAACATGAAAGTGAAGTCCATTCTATTCACTACTCTAGACCTGGTACTTAGCACAATTTACCTAGCTCGCAGTAGACACTCAGTTAATATATGTGAATGAATGAGTGAATATGTGTGGCATTACATTTATTTAACGTGACATCCAATGCCCTTTTAGGAGTAGGTTCTAGCTCACCTCACTTCCCTACACGTACCCTGAACTTTATGCCACAGTCCCTTCGTATTTCAGAATCTTTGCTCAAGCTATTGGAGCCCCAGATTGCAGAGGTGAAGTGGTTAAGACCGTGAGTGCTAGGGTCGAACCACCTGGGATTTTTCTCAGGTCTGTCAGTTACTTGTTAGGAAGGCTTGAATGAGTTACTTACCTTCTTAATATCTGGATTTCATCATCCAGAAGGCTGGATGAACATTTATTGAGTTTTGGGAATAAAGTGTTTCTGTTAAATTTACAGTGAATAGAGTTTCAGTGGTGAGTGGAGATGCAGATGTTGCTGGTATAGGGGATTTGACTAGAGCCGCATGGAACCCCTAGAAGCCCTACTCAGCCAAGACTTTTAGTTTAAGCTAAATCACTTGACTCAGTGATCATCTCTTCAGCATATATTTTGAGCTTTACAAGATGTTATTAACTAGAGGTTCTGGCTAATCAGAGTTTTATGGACTATACAATTTTCTATTGCCTAGAACCTTACTAAATGTTGGATTGGATGACTAGAAAAGAAAATAAACTGAGGATATAAGATTTGAGGGTTTATTTTATTCTTTCCTGTTTATATTCTTAAGATACTATTTTCAAAACAGAGAAATCACAGACACTCAACAGAAAGAAAGAGAAAAAGGAAGGAAGGAAGGAAGGAAAGAGGGAAGGAGGACTCATAGTATTATATAATTTTATTTCCTGTCTTTTAAAAAAAATCCATCAGAGATAAGGTAATATATGTAGAAGTCCACTTATTTTGCTCTATATTTGCCTCTCTGCTCTGGATCAGAAAAGAGTCAATAATATTTAAATACTAACATTTATTGCATGCATGCTAAATTGCTTCGGTCGTGTCCAACTCTTTGTGATCCTATAGAGTGTAACCCGCTAGGCTCTTCTGTTCGTGGGATTCTCTAGGCAAGAACACTGCAGTGGCTTGCTGTGCCCTCCTCCAGGGGATCTTTCCAACCCAGGGATAGAAACCGCATCTCCTACATCTCCTGTACTGGCAGGTGGGTTCTATACTACTAGCGCCACCCGGGAAAATACTACTAACATTTATCAAATGCTTACAATGTAGTAGGCACTATGGTAAATGTGTAGAATGAATTATTTAATACAACATGTGAGCCATGTCCCCAGTTCACTAAGAAAGAAAATGGTGGCAGAGTATACAAGCCTACGGCCAAAGGTCAGATATCCACTGCGCAAAGCATGGAGCAGTGATGCTGAGAGAGCCCATCAGCTAGGATGGCCTAATTATAGATTTTGTGGTTATTTCAGGGTTTCTGGTCATATTCAAGGAAGACCACTGAGTAATTGAGGGGATGCTGCCTGGCCAAACTGATTGAACCCAATTGATTTTAGATGATGTCTGTATTTTTTAGTCATTTACACACCAAACCAGGTCAACTGCACACAGTTTCCATTGATTACCCAGCAATCATTATCCTTGTGACTAAGCCAAATCTAATCATCTGGAAAACAGTTGATCTGGGTTTTATGTAACTTGAACTATCCTTACGAAATGTAAAGAATGGAACCACTCTACTAAATGTTCCTCTCCCACTTCCAACTCTCCAGTAAAGTGAAGTGACATTTTGTTTAGTTTACTGACATCTCACATGTGCAAGCCAGTAAAGTTCACAATCGTTTCTCCACACAGCTGTGGTTTACAGCTTCTCTTCGCACACAACATGCTGGCACCAGAGCAAAATGATTAACTTTTATATGCTTCTAACATATGGACCAGACTGTTAGAAGCTGGTCTTGTGTTCTAAAGAGAAAAATACAGTTTTTATTAACATGACCCAAATTCCTGGGAAAAAAGCATTAAGTTGTGATCCATTTCTAAGCAGAGAGATTATAATTATGACGGCTTGGTTTCTAATTCGCTTGATTTGGAGTGCCTCGAGTTATCTTCCAGTAAGTTGAGGGGTGAGGGAAGATGACCTGAACGCCCCATTATAAAGAGATTTTGTGGTGGGATGAATTAATAAACTATAAATGGCCTTGAGACTTTTCCTCAATATGAGCTATGAAATAAATGCAAAGAACCTTTCATCTTAAATGGGAACATATTTCTTCTCTATGAATGAGAAGGCATGCTGGTGAGAGAAGCAGAATTTGTTTTTCTTGCATTTTTGACCATTTGAAAAATCAAAGCTGCCATATTTGCTGTACTTTCCAAGATCATTAAAGACATAAAATGGCCTTAAATTGTACTGCCACTTAAAAATAAAATGTGCATTCACTGTCACAAGTAGGAGCTTTGAGAGAAGTATTATATTAAAATGTACTGAGGAAAGATAGTGGATCTGATTCACAACAGATACTTTCCCAATATTAGAGCCATTATATTATAACTCATTAGTGAAGGTTATTTTAGTTTTTGTTTTTCAAGGACATAGTAGGAGCAGGGTCCTTAGAGCTAGGAAAGTATGAGGGGCTTCTGGAAATGGATTTAAGAGCCACACTGGAAGACTGCCCTGGAAAAGAAAGACTCAGGGAGAAAATTTTCCGAACAGCATTGCCTCATTAAGTCCCACTTGACTCTTGATCCTCAAGATGCTTTTTGAAGCATCTTACTGGTTTCGGAAGATCTATACATGGGAGCCATCTCTCGGTATTTCTGCAATAAAGACACTTATTGGAATTTCATGCTTAGTATTCCCCACACTTTCTACCATGGAAATCTCTTCTTCACATCACACCTCATCACATCTCACAAACCTAAGTTTTATGAAACACATGTTGGAAAACATTGCGCTTGATGCTGATAATATGGGACCTTTCTATCTCTGCAAAGAGGGCCATGGGAACTTTTAACAAGCTTGTGCTGGAGCTCTGCAAATCCAGAACAATGACTCGTCTCACACACTGGGAAATAGGCTGAAGTATGAATGTAATAAAATATTACTTTATGAAGAAAGAAGTATTTATTTTCTTTGGAAGACCAGCAAGAAGGGCTCTTGGGCATTTCTTCAATTCTCTTTGAGGGCAGAAATGAGGCACCTCTGTGGCCAAGGCAGCAATTCTCTGAAGCCATGTTATTCAATGTAGTGGCTGCGCTACACATGAACTGTATGGCTTGTCCGAAATGAGAGGCACCATTTGTAAAAAATACACACCAGACTTCAAAGACTTAGTAAAACAAAAAAAGTAAGATATCTCAATAATTTTATATTGATTACAATGTTGAATGATAATATTTTGATATGATGAGTAAAGATATATTAGTAAAATTAATGTTTTCTGTTCTGTAGACTAAATGTTTTTGTCCCCCATCCCCTACACACACAAATTCATACACTAAATCTGGGCCTCTAATGTGATGATATTTGGCGGTAGGGCCTTTGGGAGTTAATTATGTGATTCACAGAAGCAGAGCCCTCATCAATAAGATCTGTTTCCTTATAAAAGAGGCCCTAGAGAGTTCCTTCACACTTCGTCCATCTGAAGACACTGAGAAGATAGCCAACTATGAACCAGAACATGGTCCCTCATCAACCATAAAATCTGTTGGTGGCTTGATCTTAGACTTTTCACCCTCTGGAACTGTGAGAAATAAATTTATGTTGTTTATTAGCCACCCAGTCTGTAATATTTTGTTATAACAGCCCAAATGGACTAAGGCATGTTTCTTTTTACTTTTTAAAATGTGGCTCATGTAACATTTTCTTTCCCACTGGACAGCATGGTGCAATAGACCAAAGAACAGAAGAGAGCCCAAAGAGAGCTTTCAAACCACAGTGAAAAGAAAGTGAAGTCACTCAGTCGTGTCCAACTCTTTGCGACCCCATGGACTGTAGCCTACCAGGCTTCTCTGTCCATGGGATTTTCCAGGCAAGAATACTGGAGTGGGTTGCCATTTCCTTCTTCAGGAGATCTACCTGACCCAAGACTGAACCCAGGTCTCCCACATTGTAGGCAGACTCTTTACCGTCTGAGCCACCAGGGAAGTCAAACCACAGTATCTGCAGACAAAATCTGTCCTAGGAGTCACTAGAGGTTGGTCTGTTTGATCTTAAGCTTCCTTCTAATAGAGGGGTTCTTCTTCATGCAAAGCTTTCGCTTTGCAGATGGGAAGTTTGTTCAGAGAACTGAATTAAACCCACTGGATGCAAAGTACCAACTCAGGTGGAGCTCAGCTTGTCTCCTGACTTACAATCCATGGCTTGTTACTTCATCACAGCTGCTGCTGCTGCTGCTGCTAAGCCACTTCAGTGTGTCCAATTCTGTGCGACCCCAGAGATGGCAGCCCACCAGGCTCCACCGTCCCTGGGATTCTCCAGACAAGAGTACTGGAGTGGATTGCCGTTTCCTTCTCCAAGGCATGAAAGTGAAAAGTGAAAGTGAAGTCGCTCAGTCGTGTCCGACTCCTAGCAACCCCATGGACTGCAGCCTACCAGGCTCCTCCGTCCATGGGATTTTCCAGGCAAGAGTACTGGAGTGGGGTGCCATTGCCTTCTCCGCACAGCTAATGGGGTAGAACAAACTGCAGGTAGACTTTTTAAAAGGAAAGAAAATTTTAAGCTGCTTACATGTGAACAAACAGACAAATAAACAAGCAAAAACAAAACCAGTACTTGGAGAATACAACTCAAAACCTGAAGGCATTCAGAGAAAAGAAAAACAAAAGAATTTCAAGAGATGCTCTCTCCCTCCCACAACCATATCACACACCCATTTTGTCCTCAACAAGTCTGACAAAGACAACCAGTGCTTCTTCTAGACAAGGGCTGAAACCCATTAACAAAGGGGGATGTGGGAAGGTGTGAAGTCTCTCCTGGGATGGTTCAGCTGCTGCCAGGACCCTCTGTAAAGGGCAGAAGGGGACACTGTTCCTCATGGCCCCCGACAGCAGAGGCCTTCTGTTCTCCAGCCGGCTGCGGCAGCAATAGATGGGAGTGTGACTTCACACGCACCCAGAGCCCCCAGGGCAGCGAGGTTTCTAAGAGAAAACGTGGATCTCGTGCTTCCCAGCAAAGTACAGTCTGTGCTTTAAGCATGAGTGTGCTGCTTGCTTCTGGGAAAGCCCTACCCTGCCCACTCGGCATAAGGAAAGGGGCTGGCAATCAGTCTCAGATGCTGGATGTAACTACAAGTCTACCTGCACTTCTCTAGAACCTGAGTCCTAACAGGGCATCACACTTGTCTCTCCAGATTCCAAATCCAGAGCTCAAGATGGAGCTCTGAACTTCACAACTTGTTAAAACAAATCTCTCACGCTGGTGGGCTCCCTGTCAGCACCATAAATCAGGACGACTCATACACATTTCTGAGTGTTTCAAATGCTCTCAAGACCATGAGGGAAATCTGTTCTCAAAGTGCACTCCCTGCCTGAACAGACAGACTCTCCCGAGCATCTCCTATGTGCCGGGCACCTCTCCAGGAGCTAGAAAGAGGAGCCTACTAAATGGACAAAATCCTATCCTCATGAAACTTACACCCAGGGGTTTCAGTTTATTGGGGATAAACAAGAAACAGCTCCACTTTCCCCTGTTACTTCCCCATCCATGCTGTTACCTCTCCTTTCTGTGAGGATGGCAGCTCCCTTAACTATATTTTAGCCCCACTTCACAGATTTTCTGTTATTAGAGATTAGTTTTGGATTTGAAAATTCCTTATTTGTTTTTGACCTTTAAAATCACCTCAAGTCAAAGCTTTTTTCCCCACTGCTCCTTTCCCTCCAGGCTGGATAGTTACCTCAGGACTTAAAGGAGGCCTGTCCCCCATACTTCTGTTCTGGACTGGCTGCTCTGGTGTGGGAGGAGGGAGGAAGGAAAGGAAAGCGGGCAGAGCCCTCTTTCTCTGACTGGGTGAGGCTGTAAACTCTCTCTGGTTAAACAGAATAGTCCCTGGGCTTTGTAGGAAAAGTGGTGGCCTCACATGCCCCCTGGTAAGGGGGCTCATATGGAACAGCTCCTGTAACAATTAATGATCCTGCTGCTGCTGCTGCTGCTAAGTCGCTTCAGTCATGTCTGACTCTGTGCGACCCCATAGACTGCAGCCCACCAGGCTCCTCTGTCCATGGGGTTTTCCAGGCAAGAGTACTGGAGAGGGTTGCCATTGCCTTCTCCAATTGGTGATGCACTATGGGCTAAATTGTAGCGCCCCTCCCCACCACTGAATTCATATGTTCAAGTCCTAATGCTCAGTCCCTCAGAAGGTGACCAGCTTTGGACATAGAACCTTTAAAAGGTGATTCAGGGCAAATGAAGTCATACAGGTGGGTCTCAATGCAAGATGACTGGCATCCTTATAAGAAGAGGACACAGACCAGGTACACACAGACCCAGGTGTGACCACATGAGAACCCTGAGAAGGCAGCAAACTACAAACCAAAGAGCGAGGTCTCAGGAGAAGCCAAGCCTGCACACATCTTGATCGGGAACTTCTCTCTCCATAATTGTGAGACAGTAGCTTTAAGTCGCTTTCTGTCTGTGGTGCCCCATTATGTCAGCCCTAGGAAACTAACACAGATTAGAAGCCAAGAATTGGATTTTACCTTTAGATTTTCTACTGTGCAGCAGTTAGTGAGTTATTTGACACATATTCACTAGGACTCACTATGCATTAGGAAAGGAGGGTAGGGGGCAGGTCACAGAAGAGAGACAGACAAGATTATGTCAGCTCCTGATGGAGACAGCTAAAGGGGGCGTCATGACAGAGTGAGTGGGGAAGCACAGGGCTATCCTCCACTGGGTAGACTGAGAAGGCCTCTCTTTGCTAGTGACATTTAAGCTAAATTCTGGATCACAAGGATAGATCTGTAAAGATCTGGGCAAAGAATATCCCAGGCAGAGTGAGCAGCTGGTGCTGAGTCAGGAAAAGGCTTGGACTGTCTGGGGAACAGAATGAAGGCAGAGAGGGAGGGGAAGAGTTCAAGAAGATGGGGACGTTACATTAAGAGTTTCAGGTAAAGAAAGGAGCCTGGATTTTATTTTAGGTGTGATGAGGAGCCATGGGAGGCTTTAAGCAGGGTGGTGACATGATCAAATTTCTATTCCTAGAAAGACTGCTGTTTAGCTGTCAGGCTGGGTGAGGAGAGAGCAGAAGCAGAGTTTGGTTAGGAGATGCAGGTGAGAGGGGCTGTAGAGGCACCACCTTGCTCTCTGACTTCATCTTCACCTGGCATTCTCTGTGTGACTCTGTCCAAGTTTTCCTGTTTAATAAGGACACCAGTCACACTGGCATAGGGCCCATCTCAGTGACTCCATTTTACCTCGATTGTTTCTGCAAGGGCCCTATTTCCAAACAGAGTCACATCCTGATGAACTAGGAGTTTGGATTTCGACATACATATCTTTTGGGAGGGAGACACAATTCAACCCATAACAAGCAGTCAAAAAGACAGAAGATACTATGTTGATGAGGATGACCACATCAAGAGGAATAAATAGCTGATGCAGAAGAGAGGGGAATAGTTGCAGGATGAAAGCCCTTGTGAAGGTGAGGAAAGGAATGAAGAGGCAAGCAGAGAGTCACCTCTAATGAGAGTAAGGATGGTTCAGTCATTTAGATTAGCAGGAAAACAAAATGGGGACAGATGCGGGTAGATGGGTAGATTTGGTTCAACCATCCATTCATTTACTCAGCAAATACATAGAGAGTGGCTACCATATACTAGGTACTGCTAAAACTTTGAGGAGACAGTAATGGACAAACCAGACAAAATTTCTGCCATCTGGAAACTTACTTTATACTGGAGGAAGATAGACAATAAACAAGCAAATTATATATAGTGAGTTAGGTAGTGATAAGTGCTAAGGAAAAAGGTAAACAGGAAATGGATTTATAAGTATTCAGCAGGTTGAAATTTTTTTACCAAGGTAGCCAGGGAAAGTAGATTTTGAGAAAAGACCTGAAGAAAGTGAAACAGCAGCCATGGGTATGTCTTGGGGGAAATCTTCCACACAGAGGGGATAGCAAGTGAAAGGGCACCTACATAACAACTACAGCCAACTCCACACTTAACGGTGAAAGAGTGGGTGCTCTACCCCAAGATCTGGAACAAAGCAAGACGTTTCCTCTCACCATTTCCATCTAGCTATATACTGAAAGTCATAGCCAGTCAAATAAGGCAAGAAAAAGAGATGAATGGTGTAAGATTGGAAAGAAAAATAAAAAAAGGTTCTCATTAACAGATAACATGACTATCTATGTAGAAAACCCCATGAAATCTGCAAAAACAAAATCAAACAAAACTCCTAGAACTAACGAGTGAGTTTAGCAAGGTTGTGTAAGACAAGGTCAATCCACAAAAACCTATGGTAGAATAGAACAATACTAGTTCCCAAAACTGAAATACTGAGGTATAAATCTAACAAAACCTGTACAAGACCTGTATGTGAAAACAAAATACTAATTAAAGAAATCAAAGAAAATCCAAATCAACAGACATGGTGTGTTCATAGATTGAAAGACTCAATGTAGCAAACATAGAAATTCTTCCTGAATTGACCCATAGATTTCACGCAACGGCAATCAGAATCCCAGTAGGCCTTTCTATAGATATAGACAAGCTATTTTTAAAGTTTACATGTAAAGACAAACAAACTGGAATAGCCAAAATTTTTTGAAAAATAAGAATAAATCTGAGGCAATCGCACCATGTGCTCCTAAGATTTACTGTAAAGCTATGAGTGAAGACATTGTGGTATCCATGAGTTAGACACACACAGCAATGAAACAGACCCACACACATGTAACCAATTGGTTTTTGACAAATGTAAAAGCAATCAGTGGAGAAGACAGTCATTTCAATAAATGGTTTTGGAATAACTAGACATACTTATAAAAAAAAAAAGAAGCTCTATTTCACACCTTATATAAAAAATAACTCATGCTAGATCTAAACGTAGAATGTGAAAGTATTTATTGAGCATCTATTCACACAGAGCTCCACATAGACTCCTTGGGGCACCCTGGTTCTCTGTAATTAGTCTTTAACACCCTATTTAAGTTTTCCTTTCTCACCCTAAAGCTGTCCCTGCAGAAGTCCGCCTTGCCCCCCGACCCTGAGCATTTCAGACAACATCAGGAGCCCACTATCGTTCTTCCATTTGCTTCCCCTTCCCTGTTGGCTCAGCTGGTAAAGAATCCACCTGCAACGTGGGAGACCTGGGTTCGATCCCAGGGTTGGGAAGATCCCCTGGAGAAGGGAACAGCTACCCACTCCAGTATTCTGGCCTGGACACAACTGAGCAACTTTCACTTCACTTCACTTCTCTCTCTGCCCTGAGTCCTTTCTTCTTTGTCCTGTTCACTTATTCACACCCACTGCCACCTCCCTCTCATTTCCAAGGCTGTAGAGCCTGGTGCAGAATGCCTCATTACACCAGACTGTTCCATTTTCTCTAGTCTATTAGGGAAAAAAAAATCTCTTCCAAGAAGCCTTTCTTAGTTAAGAGAACTCCTTCCCCACTATGACTCATGATATTGCCATGACTTTTCCTTCTATTTTTACCTGTATCGATACAGTGCTTATACAACCCCCATTTATTGAAACATACAGGATGTTGTGCATCTGTTATACATTTTAGGATTTAGCACTCCTTCTCTGTTAGCCTATTCTGGCTGGGATTTTCTTTTATTTCTTCTAAAAAGCACCTATGCATAGCACCATATCTATTAATAGAAAGATGATAAATATATATTATCAGTTGACTAAGATGCACTCCCAAATTAGAAGAAAAAGGCAGGTCTCTGCAGGAGGAGGAAATGAGTCACCAGGGCTCCCTAACAGGGTTGGCTTATTCATGCCTTCCTCCATCTCAGGAAGAGCCAAGCACTGTCCATGTCTGTGACTTGGAACTTTGTCACTTAGAGTCAGCTCATCTTGCCAGACTCATACGCTGAACTGCCAGAATGGAAAAAGAGCCAGAAGTGGAAAAAGAAAACTCTGAGAGATGGTTATAAAAAGGCATCCCCTTAATAGCTTAATGCTATTAATTTGGGGAGTTACAGAATCAGGATCAGGCAATTCACAGCAAGGACTTCAGCAGGGTATTACAGAGCTTTGCAGATACAATGTGGGGTCTCGTCTTGTCCCCTCTCCAAATTATAAGGGGAGCCAATGAAGTCAAGATAGAATTTACCATTGATTTTTACTTGCAAATTCCAAGAGAGGAAACCTCAGAATCCTCGGAGAGAAGGCAACAGTAGAAACAAAACTCAGTTCCAGATTTTGAAGCAAAACCAGATTCTGAGGCTCAGAGAATAACTCTCCAGTTTTGCTCGTTTTTTTTTTTTTTCCCTAGCTTCTCCAAAGTTCCTAGTTCTTTTAAAACCCCAAACTCCCATTTGGAAATCAAAATTCATGATTCAAAGACAGAAAT
This sequence comes from Budorcas taxicolor, assembly GCF_023091745.1. Lineage (NCBI taxonomy): Eukaryota > Metazoa > Chordata > Mammalia > Artiodactyla > Bovidae > Budorcas > Budorcas taxicolor. The sequence goes on from NC_068911.1 coordinate 70,303,427, forward strand.
GGATTTTTCAAGTTCTTTTTGAAACTTTCTCTTCTCTTTCCTCCCCTGAGCCTTTTGAACTTTTCTCTAGTTTACTTGTAGCAAGTGGAATATTCCCCAAACAGGAAAATAGGCCATGAAACCATGTTATAACATCTTTCCTTTTAATGTTTTTCTACCTGGATCATTAGTTTGAAAAGTCCCAGCTGAAGGGTTGGAAAGCAGTGTTGCTGCCACAACAAATTTTCACATACTAAGTCTTCAGAGAATTTCTTATCAAAAGGAAGGATTACAAAGAAAATTTCATCATGTCTGAAGTGGCCAAAGAGTGGTTGCAAAAGCAAAGAGGGGAAGAGAGAGGATCCTTACTGACTACAGCTGTCTGTTTATCTGATGCTCACTGGGCATTTCAGAACAAGAAGGCACCCATCAGGCAGAGGTGATTCCACCACCAGGCACAGCTGGGTGCCCACAGAAACAGCTGCTGGGAAGGGCGCTGCAGCAACCTGGGAGAAGCTGAGGACCCTGAACCTCATGATCTCATGTTTCACGTTTTCTAAACTTTTCAGTGAATAGGAAGGTAGGTACAGAAGAGAGGAAAATGCCAACTGGAGTACTCCTTCTGATTTTATATTATAGTTTTACACAAACACACCCAGAGGTTAATCCTCTTAACCTTGATAAGAAATTAAACCAAGTGCTGATACTTCTGTTCGAAAGGCACTAATGAAGGGATTGTCACCCATCCAGCAGTCCTGGAGAGGAGGCATTTTTAGATGCCACCTCTTGGCTCAGAGGTTAAAGCGTCTGCCTCCAATGCAGGAGACCCGGGTTTGATCCCTGGGTTGGGAAGATCCCTGGTTGGGAGAAGGAAACGGTAACCCACTCCAGTGTTCTTGCCTGGAGAATCCCATGGATGGAGAAGCCTGGTAGGCTACAGTCCACAGGGTCCCAAAGGGTTGGACATGACTGAGTGACTTTACTTTCACTTTCTCTATCCTTTGGGGGAAACAAGTATTATTATGAAATAGATTGCATGTGTAAAAAAGTATCCAAAATATAAATATACAGCATAATGAATATTATAAAGCCAATGTCCATGTAGTCACCACCAAGACCAGGAACCAGAGTATTGCCAAACTCCCCTTGGTAGTCTCTCTTCTTGAAACTGAGAAGCCAAACAACGCTCGACCTCTGTTTAAAGTTTGGGGTTAATAGCCTCCAAGGCTTCCAATCTTTGACCTTTCTCCTTCCTCTCTGTAGTTCTTTCCCTAAAAGAAATTCATAAAGTAATTGCCCATAAGATCTATGCTTATTGAACTAATGCCCCCTTTTAAGTGTTTCAAGCAGGATAAATAAAATTTTAAATGACCAAGAAAATAGTTTCTCACGCACTGAAAATATTAGCATATTTTCTTGCAAGAGAAGCTCCATGGTAGCTCCATCAGTCATAGAAGGCGATGGCACCCCACTCCAGTAATCTTGCCTGGAAAATCCCATGGACAGAGGAGCTTGGTGGGCTGCAGTCCATGGGGTCACTACTAGTCGGACACAACTGAGTGACTTCACTTTCACTTTTCACGTTCATGCATTGGAGAAGGAAATGGCAACCCACTCCAGTGTTCTTGCCTGGAGAATCCCAGGGACGGGGGAGCCTGGTGGGCTGCCGTCTATGGGGGTCACACAGAGTCGGACACTACTGAAGCGACTTAGCAGCAGCAGCTTCATCAGTAAAGAATCGGCCTACAGTGTGAGGGACTCAGGGGTCAGGAAGATCCCCTGGAGAAGGGAATAGCAACCCATTCTAGTATTCCTGCCTGGAGAATTCCATGAATAGAGGAGCCTGGTGAGCTACAGTCCGTAGGGTTCAAAGAGTTGGACACGACTGAATGACTAACACATATATATTCTCTTGAAAAATGCTAGGATGTGTGGGATCTCACTTCTAGCCTCAGTGCTGAGATGGACTGCCACACTGCCCTTCCTAAAGGGTATGTGCTGGAAATATTAGCATTTTTAGCAAACACAATACAACCTTTTCTGTCCAGTAAGGTTTTTCCACTTTCAAGAGGTGTAATATAGTAAAACCAAAAAATATAGAATGTTACACTTTTAAACTTTAGAAGCTTAATTAATGTTCAGACCTTCAACAGAGGATACACAATCTCTTTAAAACTGAGGTTTGAAGGCAAATATTGTCATAATGAGATAAATTAGTGCTCAATTCTAGGTAGAAAGTGAAGGTAAAAGAAAGTTCCAGTTGCTTTTAGGGCAAAGCCACATTATATTCCAATTTACTGCCTATACAGTGCCTTATTTATTAGCAACTCTTCAATGAATGTTTGCTGATTGAAGGTATTTTTTCCACGAATAATTTCAGAAAAAGAAAATAGAATTGTGCTTATTAAAGTTTTCATAATTATACTCAAAATGTGGAGAAAAGAAAAGCTAAGGATTTTGAAACAAATTATTATGCATAATATACGACTCAAGAATACAAGGAAGCTTGTCAGGAAAACATGCTTGTTCTCGTCTCAGTTCTCACTTTTGTTTCCTCCAGGTGGTGTAGGGTGCAGTGTCAAGGCAAGATTCAGAAGTTATAAGACAGGAGGAAAGTTCTTCCAGAGAAAAGCAAAAATAAGAAGCAGAGGGTATCTCTTTGTTTTTGTTCCTCCCCAGCTTTTAGGCCATCATGGGCAGCAGTGGCTGCTGCAGAGCATGACTTCTGGCACAGCGCCACCCAGTGGCCAAGACTTGAACTTGTTTTTATTTTGCCAAAGATGGAAAAATTAGAAATTCCAAAATTGTCAATGGATTTGACAAGTCATTATTCTTATATACAGGAGGGTATAAATGCTAGCTAACAAGTCACTTGGATATATTTTATTTCAAATAGGATGTCTCCTATTAAAAAATGGCTGCCTCTTTGACTCTGCACAGAGTCACCTAGTGAGTATACACCTGAGTCTCTGGTGAGGGAGCCCCAGCTCTGCCCACAGCTGCCCACTCTCTCAGAAGTTGATAATAAAACCAAATCCTGGCTGTTTCCAAGGGAGGTCTGGAGAAGAAGGTGGAGGTCAGCCTTTGGAGGGGCACTCTACTATTCTTAAGGGAGCATGTTTAAAAAAAGTTAAAAGCTGGTTTCAAAGTAAAGATGAAACAAAGGTGTAGACTGTGACTTTCTTCTCAAGTAAGCTTTTCATTCCTGTGCACGTTGCTAAAATTCAGACCTGGCAACCACTCTCCTTTAGCTTGCGTAGGCTCCAAGGTAGACACACTGCCAATGATCAGACAAGGGACGTGAAAAGAAAAAGAAATTATGAACAATGATAAAGAGGTTTCTCTGCCTCCTTTTAAAAAAGTAGCTGTTTCCAGACATAGCCTCAAAAACATAAGGCCCTTGAGAGGAGAGCTATGGGAAGCTCAAGTCTGTTGCCCAGCCAACAGCAGCAAAATCCCAGATAAATCAAAGGCGCCTGACCCAGTTAGAACCCATTGGGTAAAACAGCAAAGACTAGGAAGGTCCATCTTTTGGCCCTCCTAATCCTGCATGAGGACCGACTTAACAACTACACAGAAGTTGACTCTAAGGAGACAAAGGCTGTGAATATAGGCCACTGACACATCTGTTCCAGGTTGGTTAGAAACAGTGGTGGGCTTAGCGGACGACTAAGTGGGAAGCTGGACCAGGTGACTTTTGAGGACTGCCTGACTGGACGACTCTGATTGGCCCCAGTCCCATTACTTGAAATCATACATAAATAGAAATAATCTTCTCAATAATTCTAGGTAAACCAAGATCATCCTAAAGCATTTAGCATGAACTGTGGGCTTCCCTTGTAGCTCAGTCGGTAAAGAATCTGCCTGCAGCGTAGGAGACCTGGGTTCGATCCCTGGGTTGGGAAGATCCCCTGTAGAAGCAAATATCCTTGCCCAGAAAATCTCGTGGACAGAGGAGCCTGGTGGGCTACAGTCCATGGGGTCACAAAGAGTTGGGCATGACTGAGTGACTAACACTTATTTATGATAATGTAAACTATGGGCTTCCCTGGTGGAGCTAGTAGTAAAGAATCTGCCTGCCAATGCAGGAGACATTAGAGACATAGGTTCGATTCCTGTGTCAGGAAGATCCCCTGGAGGAGGGCATGATAACCCACTCCAGTATTATTGCCTGGAGAAGTCCATGGACAAGGGAGCCTAGAGGGCTCTGGTCCATGGGGTCGCAAAGAGTTGGACATGACTGAGTGACTGAGTGCATAATAATACACGTTTTTATTTTTATTTTTTATTTTTTTATTGACCACACAATGTGGCTTGCAGGATGATAGTTCCCTAACCAGGGATCAAACCAGTGCCCGCTGCAGTAGAAGCATGGAGTCCTAACCACTGCACCACCAGGAAAGTCCCAACATACACTTCTATAAAGGGAAGAATGAAAGGAATCAGGCAGAGAAAATGAGAAGTCTAAAAGCTGATGTTATGAAAAGTGTGTGTATGTGTGTACACACATGTATTATAGGCTGATGCTGTGCAATTAGATGCAAAAGACATAATCACTTTCCTTTTCTTGAAATTAGGTGAATAGAATTCTCCCTGCTCAAATTTCAAAATGTTAGTAGCACAGCCCTGGTAGTATTTAGACATGAACTGGAAAACCCCAGCAAGGCTTGTAGAAGCAGGAGGCAGGCCTAGGGCTGTCAGAGACGTTACAAGTACCCAGTTTTTTGTTGTTGTTGTTGTTGTTGATTGTTGTCTTTTTAAAATTTTTAATTTATTCTTTGTGGTCATGCCACATTGCATGACAGATCTTAGCTCCCTGACCAGTGGAATTATGGAGTCCCAACCACTGGACCACCAGGCAAGTCCCTCCAGTACCTGTTTTAGTCAAAGGGATTGAGAAGAGTTGCTGGAGAAGCTGGTTTTCTGATGCCCTCAGTATGACCACCACATCAGCAGGAAGAGTGTCTCTGTTTTTCTCAAGAACCCCAGAAGCATCATATAATACCTGCAACGTAAAGAGTAAATCACAAGTGAGCCAATACTGTCCCCATCACAGTGTTGCCAGGCAACACTGGCATTGCCTGAGGTCAGTCATTAATCGATCTCTGTATAGAATTCATCTTTACATACCTATGCTTTTAAACCCAGGCCACCAGATAAGGGGGAGAATTGAAATTTTTGAGAGGCCAGTTTATCTTAACTCCTTGTTCAACTGTTCTTTGATGAAGAGAGTCCTATCAAAGATACATCATTTCAGAATAATTATGTTGGCCACTCACAATATGAGAAGCATCCATTTGATGAGGTTAACACTGCTATTGCCTCCATTTCACTGTGGGCAAACAGAGTCTTAGAGAGAGGCTGAATCATGTGGCCACGGTCACACATGTCACCAGGGTGGGCCGGCATCCCAACCCGGGCAGACTGGCTCCATGCTCATACACATTTCACCCTCTCTGCTTCCCAAGGTACTTGTGGCACCTGAGTGGTGGCTCAGGGGTTCTGGGCATTCTTGGTTTTCAGGGCAGAGGACATTTAGATCAGAGACTTTTTAAGGAATGCTCCAAAGAAATGAATTCAAGAAAGGACACAGAGCCCAGAAGGAAAAGGATCCTTTCTTTTTCCTTTTAAAATCAAGAAAGGACAAGAGGGATGAAGAGTGGTAGTTAGAAAACAGGTGTAAAAGGACAGAGATGGGAAGAGAGGTGCAAAGAAGGGGACAAGAATGGAAGGCAGAGAGAGGAGAAGGATGGGGACCGGGGATCAGGGTGGATGTCTTATGCAGTCAGCCTCCAACACTAGGGTAAATACAGTTTTTAGGAGGGAAAACTGGATTGTAATTTCCAGCCAAGATCCAGGATAGATACTGTCATGTATTATGTGAAGACAGAAACAATCTCTTCACTTACATTAAATTGCCTTTCAAACAACATTCAGTCAGGCAAAATTAATTTCCATGCCATGATATGAATGTGAAAAATAATTCCAGCAAGTCTTAAATCAACAAAATAATCCAAAATGCCTTTTATTGAACTCCTACCCATTTTCTGGGCCCAGGACCTCAGCAGACCCTGCCGGAACCAATTAGCCATAATTCACACGGCTCCTTAGAGAGTAACATGAGCAATGAATTGCTGGCTACAGAAGGAGGGGATTTCCTGAATCACTCTCTAACCTGCTTCAGGAACTTGAAATTGAGACTGAGGAATAATGGATGAAAAGTGGAAATTTCAGTTAATGTTGTAAAATCTTAACATCTGGATGATGAAGTGAATCTTTTCCCCTTTTTATCTAGACATTTTTGGTGCCCTGTAGACATATGCTTGTGCTATAAAGTGCTAAAAATTGAGCCCCACTGTGATATTAACCCTCCTTCGTTGCCTACACATCTCCAAATTACTTTCGAATGTGAGCATTCACCACTAAACGCTGCAAAAGCTATCATGTTTTCTCTCTGGAGAGCTGTCACTTCTAGGCCAAACCTCAGGTGAGAAGCAGATGGCAGCTCTGTGGGCCACCTCAGCGAGAAATTGCTTTTTTGCCAGGGGCTACTTTCCATGAGCAATACCACTGAGAAGGTTTAAGAATTATGATTAGGTATTCAAGAAGAATTAAAAGGAGAAAGAAATCTGCAAGCAATTTCATGAGTGCCACAAACAGAGTACTGTGGACACTTGTTCCTTGTCAGAATTCAGGGGTAATAACTCACCTTTCCAGCATAATGCTGAATGCCAAAGTACAGCTCCACTCCTTTGGGCCTCCAGAAGTATTTGCATCGAAGATTATCTTCAAATTTATCTGTGTGGATTTTCATGTTTAAAAGTTACAGTGTGAACTCTTTGGTCCTTTAGATAAAAATATGCTCCTCAAACCACGATGACTCAGAATAGGGAACTTCAGAGTAGCCTGATATTATTCTTATTTGTGCAGTGATGGAGAAAGATCCCCACCCCACCCCCGTGATGGGCGTTTACATTCAGTTTCTCATCTAGCTGTTTCATGTTGTCTCTTGTGTCAAGCTCATCTCAATGATGTCATGTTCTGCTCTGAGAACTCCAAGAATAAACACTGATGACACCAGAAAACCAACCCATTAGCTTTAGAACCATGAAGATACTCCATGGAAGGCAAATATTCCTGGTTTATATTCCTCTTGACAACTTGCAACAATTTTATAGCTGAAAGGAAGTCACTCAAAGGTGACAGTCTCAACTCCTAGAAGTGAATCTGTCCCACAAATCAATTTTCCATCTGGGAGAAAGGCTTGAAACTTCCTCTCCACCCCCTCCAGATAATTTTGCTGCTGTGGTCAGGGATGCCCTACTCTGTGTGAGGAACTGTGCTAAGCAGTAAAGGGAAGCAGGGGTCGGACTTTGCTGCCCAAGGATCTCACAAAGTGAGCGACGGGGTCACAGCAACACTGAAGGCTGACAGACGAGGAGGAGGTGGAGAGGCATGGGGGTGAGTGCAGAGGACTCCAAACGCCAGAAGGAGGTGCTCCACCATCACTCCACACATAACGGTAACTTAATGAACAGGAGGCTTTACAAAACCTGTATTAGGTGGGATGTCCAGCATAAAATATGAGCCAGCAAGCTAGAACATCAGCAGGGCTTCTGTACAAAGTACTAAAGGTGGCTGGGGGTCCAGGTGGAGATATGAGAGAAGGGCATGAGAAAGGAGGGGTATCAAGTGTTGGTCATGGAAAATAAGGGGAACAGAAGGTATAAAAGTGATACCGACACAGGGTAAAGGTATTTCGCTTTACAGAAACAGGAAAGTGAGGAGAGTTTGAGAGATGGTGATGGGTTTGCTTTAACACACAAATCCTACCAGGATGTGTTCTGACTATTTCAATTTAGTAAAAGCAGAGTCTCTATTTTCACAATCACCAGGTACCCAAAATACACAGGAAGGATTCCACAAACCATTTGATGATATGAGCCAAATAGCCAAGTTCTCTTCTGCACATATGTATGCCTTTTCTAACAGGTACCTACCAACTAGGGTCTGGTCCGTTGCCTGAGGAAACCGACTTTCCTCATCCAAAAGTGCAAGCAGTCCCAGGGGTTTCTGGAGGAACATATCCAAGAGGGGGCGATTGTCCTCATACTTCACGGGTGTAGCGTCAATGCCCTCATTCTGATACTCCATCTGGAAGGAAATGGATCGTGAATCACTCCAGCCCAGTACTGGCCTAGGGACCACCAGGCTGCATGCACTTTCTCTGTCTGGCAACACTGAACAGGGTGTGTTTTATGTAAGTAGGACAAGGCTTTTCTGCATCCAGCACTGTTGAAGCTCAGGATTAAAGACTGACCTACAGGGCGCCTATGGCAGGCGGTAAGGTTGGCAACAGACCCTTGGCTCTCTATCTCTCTCTGTCTCTCAAGACATGCACTTGGTAACTCAAATTGAGAAGCTGATGTAGAAAGGAAGGGAAGCTGAATTTTTTTTTATTCTGGTGACAAGTATGGTTGAAATCAGGAGGAAACCAGATTTCTGTCTTCTGCAAAGGAATCATCTTGAACTAAAAAAAAACTAAAAAGAACTCCAGATTTCCTGGGAAAATAAATGGAAGCAAACTGGATTGAAACAAGGTCAGTTTTGTACAAGATGGGTGGGGGAGGAGTGCACTGTGGATTTGTCCAGTTTCCATGATGAAACCAACACCGGTGCTGTTATTCCAGGACTTTGTCTTTATCTAACCTAGCAGTTTAATGTGTCCTTTGCTCTTGCATTAAAACAAGGAGTTTGGTCAGAATGTTTAGTTTTTACAACTATATACTCTCTCTTCATACAGGAGAGTCTTGGGGTTGGGTTCGAGTTGAGGTGGAGGATAAGGGCCCCAGACTTTGGGTCCACTAGCTTTACATCCCGTTTTATTTGCCATTAGACTCAGAGGGGTAAGATTTCCATTTTGAGAAAACCAAGAATGTATCTTACTCCTCCCTGAAGATACCAATCCACTTCTGGTGGGGTCTAATATGCAGGAGACAGGGGATTCACACGCTCAGTGAGGGAGTTAAGGAAACCAAGAACCTTATCCTGAGTTCCGGATCATCCTGTATCATTTTGGACATGATCACAAATATTTTTAGTTAAATGAAGCAGAAGAGAATGTAGCATTTTGGGCAATGCATATGAATCAGTTTGGAAACAGCTTTTAAATAATTGGCTTGTCACCAGCTTCACTCAAGGGAGGAAATGTATCTTTCCACAGAAATCGAGACCTTTTTTTACCAAACTACATTTAGATTGTCGAGTTATTTTGACAGGACTGCCTCATCAGTGGTTTTTCTTTGGAGTCTTTGACCTGTTAACCTCACTAACAAGGTTTCTGCTTTGAACTCTGGGCAGCCTGCAGGCATGTTCCCCACCAGGTCCAGTGCCTTCAGAGTTCACTGTTACCTGCTCGAGAGCAAAAACATGCTGATTGAAATAGTATTGAATTTGCTCATTGGCGATGTTTATGCAGAGCTGCTCAAATGAATTTCTCTGAAAGTTTTCGAATCCAAAAATGTCCAAGATCCCCACATTCATACCATTGTCTGCAGTACTGCATGAGAGAGAAAAATAAAACTTTTTAGAGAAGTAAACAGCAGTCTCAGGGCAGTGAGAATATTCCTGCCTACATTTTTATCAACACATGTAGCTACTCAGGGACAATGGCATCCTGCCACCTTTCAGAAAGAAACAGTCTGTGTGTTAAACAGTTGGTTTCCTGAGTCTTTCAACAGTACTTCCAACTTCTCTTATTTTAAGCAGCAAAATTTCAGATTTTCCTCAGAAGCTCCATCTATAGAGAGATTAAAGAGGAACCACTCTATTTGAAGGGGCTGGAACTGCTGCTCATTTATTCTTCTACTTTCTCACCCACAAGGCTTAGTTGGAAGAAGACTCTAGAATTTGATACTGTCAGTTCCTCCACAATCTAGAAAACACTAATGCTTAGCACAGATACAGCTGTAGAAGTAGCAATACTGTGAGATTTCTGTGCTTTAACACTTCTCATGAAACATCTCAGTTGATTCTAAAAACAGCAGTAGTGGGAGGAGATTATTCTCATTTTACAGATGAGGAAACTATGACTTAGGATGTGCACAGATGAAGCTATGGAGTCTGGATGCAAACCCAGTTTGCCCAGCTCCCAGCTAAGCTTGTTCTTTTAAATACCATACTACAGTGGCTCTGTAATCATGAGCCTCTCAGGAGTAAATACACCATCTTTTAAAGATGTCCTGAGATCTTCATTAAAGAAAACCCAAGAGAAGACCAAATGCTTCCTCTTGGAAATTCTAGGGACACTGGGGTCAATGACAGCTCTCCTCAAGGTCTCTGCTCGTCGGGGGAACTTGCCATATGTTTTTGTCTGGCTGCAGGAGTGTATTGATGCGATTTACGATCCAGCTGAAAAGCCTCCCATACAGGGCTTTGGACATGGCATCCCTGACGTCTGAGGCCCTGTCCACAGTGTTGGCGCGGATGATGGTCTCGCCCCGGGTGACCACGCAGTGTGAGGTGAGAGCCTCCTGGAGCTCTTCAGGGCTGATGCAGAGAACCGAGGCAGCTAGAAGAGAGGGTGAGGATAATGTTGGAGAAGGTAGACATCTATCTGTCCAGCCAGCCAGCCAGTTAGCCAGCATTCATTCAGCATCAGCCATGTGCCAGGCTGTATCTTCAGAACTTCAGAGCCAAGGATAAACATGTGGGGCCCTAAACCCCAAGAAACACCTAGACTGATGCAGTGCCTCCCAAACTGTTTTGAAAGCTCTTTACATGGGTTAGATGAAAAAAATATGGAAGGAGGTGGCCTTTGACCAAATTAATTGGAGCGATTGTTGGAGGGTATAGTCTGTTCTCAGAAAATCACAAAGCACATTAGCATAGTTAAATGCTACAGTTTAACACAAGAGCTGTTTATTAAAATAAGAGGTTTTTTTCTAACTCTGGAATCTTATTCCTTGTGCCACTATTTTTACTTGTGGAAATTTTAAAATAAATAGGTGCATGTGTTATCCCCTCCAGATGCTGATTCAGTGAATTCAGAGTGAGGTCCAACCTCTCATATCTTTTTCAAAAATTTGTAGATGATTTTTAAAAGCAGCCACTGGTGAGAATCACTGCCCAAAGTTACCTGCCATGGACTTTTCAGAAGAACATCTATGTACTTGCCACTTATGAAATGAACACTGATGTTCTGCAAGATATTCTCTGGGAAATACTGGTTACTGAGAATATCCAGAGCCAGTTAAGGACCAGCACATTATATCTTCAAGTCTTGAAAAACTACCCAAGTAAAAGAAACATGTACTTTGGCAACACAATGCACAGGAATCAAATAATTACCATTTTCCAAGGCTTCTGCATTGGGCACCTCACTTTTATCAGTTTGATGCTGAGAGGAAATAGCTGCAAACTCAATGTTTCCAATATTCAAAATCCCAGCTAATATCCTATACACTGAGTGCACCTCCTGAAAAGGACATCAAGAATCATGTTTGGTCATTGCCAATCAAACCAATAAACTTACCAGCACTGTGGTAGAAACCACTAGTCCACCCACATCCATCTCCACCCCGCTGTCCTGGGCATACAAACAAATGTCCAAGCCTTCCTTGCAGTTAGGCCATGTAACTAAATTCTTAACAAAGGAACAGGCAGAATGAGGTGGGCCATTTCTGGGCTTTCCTTATAGAAGGGAGCATGCCTCCTTCAAGGCTTTTTTTTTCCATTACTGCTGGATTGAACTCCCAACCACCCACCTTCAATCATGCCACTGATTAGAATGCCTGAGACCAATGACTCGGTGGAACAGAGATGTTCTACAGTCTGAACTTCTTGACTTGGAATGCTTACATTAGAGAGAAATCTTCTTTGTTCTTTAAGACAATTTTAGCCTTTAACCCTAGCGAATACCAGCTCCCACATTCAAGTATGGGTCTTTCTTCAAGACAAGAGTACAGATGTTTCCTTATCATCTTGAATACAGCTTATATGAAACAGTTAGAGGGCATTCATTGATGTTTCATTAGAACATCTGAAGTTAAATTATAGAGTATATAGTTATGAATGAGGTCAAAGCATTTTGAAAGACTCACTAGAAATTACCTGTCATGTTTTACTACAATAGGAAATAAACATCTGGTCTTCGTACCCATTTCTGGCTCAAGTTTCTAAAACTCTAGGACTTTTGAGTGATAGAGCTGAGAAGGGTGTCCTTTGTTCATCACGATAAGCCCCTTTCATCCACATCTGAGTCTGTGCTGGCGGAGACTCTTGGGGGATGGGTGTGCTGGTTGTCAGAGAACCAACAATGCGATTAAAGGGTTGGAAATCTTAGCTGGACCCCAGACTTCGAGGAGGGCACAGGGCTTGAGATCAAATCAATCATCAACAGGCAATGACTTGATCAGTTTTGCCTAGGTAACAGAGCCTCCACTAAAACCCCTATTTGACCAGGTTTGGCCAACTTCTGGGTCGGCAAACGCATGAAGGTGAAAAGAGGAGGTGGTGCCTCCTCTTCTAAGACCTTGCCCTATAAATCTCTTCCACTTGTCTGTTCCTCGGTTGCACCCTTTATAATAATCCAGGAATACTAAGTGAACTGCTTTCCTGAGTTCTCTGAATCCTTCTAGCAAATTATTGAACTTGAAGAGAAGGGTCTTGGGAACTCTCTATTTACAGCCTGTCCATTAGAAATAGGAAAACTTGGGAGTTGCAACTGGTATCTGAAGTTGGGGGCAGTCCTGTAGGAGTAGGCCCCTAACTTGTATAATTTGAAGCTAACTTGAGGTAGACAGTGTTGGAATTGAACTGAACTGTAGGAGAACTGGTTAGTATGGGGAAGAAAACTCTACACATTTGGTAAGAATAGAAATGATGTGTGAGGATCTAAGTCCTATTTTTATATTGAAGGTAGAATACATAAGAATAATTAATGGTAAAAAAAAGTACAATTATTTGTTTAAATATTTGCATTTCCTATAGGTGAGAAATGAAATATATAGCCAGGAAATCCCTGCATCTTATAGATATAGTACTTTGACTAAAAATACTCAGGCTGGGCACTTGATTTAGCACTATACATAGCAGCAAACTAATAGAAACTGCCATTAGACCGTTGATAAAGCATTGCCTCTGAATTGAGCCTTTCTTCAAACACTGCTCAGTAAAGCCAAAAAACTGAACATGGACTGTAATAGTGACATCTGCTGGATACCTGATAATGCTACAAAGACAAATGAGGATTTTAAACTAGGCTTCCACTATAGAAAAATATTGTTCTTCAGACTCCTAAATCAAAGGCAAGGTGTCATGTTTCTGACTTCAAGAATCACTGTTTTAATCACACAACTTAAGAGTGGCTAAGGAGAACACCTACCAAATGGGTTTCCTGGGACTAGCGTGGATTTGACATGACAGAACCTCATTACTTTGATCAATACAGCATGAGGCTTGTGGAATGCATCCAGACTCCCCCCACAGAAGCAGATCCCAGAGAGTGAAACAGAGACTCCACAGCAGTGAGTTCTGTATCTATTATTTCTATACGTAGTTATCTCAAGAGCTTATCTAAAACTCTCAATATTTCCTCTAATTAAAACACACATGCACACACCATGTATAAGTATACAAGCTATGAAACCTCCCAAAATAAACCATCCAGGCCTTTCACCGCGAGGATGATCATCCACAAAGGAAATGACAAGGACCATGCCCTTGAGACCAGCATCTCACCCTGGATGTCTTTGGCAATATTCTTTTCAGCACACCGCTCAGAGATTTCCTCTTTCAAAGAGGAAAACTACCTATATATTTCAGCAAAGACTTTGGGTTCAAGCACTGAGCAAAAGACTGAAGTTAAAAGCAGATTGGAAAAAAAAAAGAAAAAAAAAGCAGATTGGGTCTCCTTCCTTGGTTCAGAGAAGAGGACTTGAGAAAGGGTTCCCAGCGCTCCCCTCATTATGGAGGTATCAGCCTTACAGTGCTGCCTGTGCAGTGTCCAGCCTATTCCCCCTGACTCTTCAGTCCCACTGTTGGGCCAATTAGTTCTTCCTTTCTGGCCTAGGAACCTACATCCATTCTTGTATTTAGGTCAAAACATTATTCATCTACTGGTAGAATTCAATACTCCTCTCTCCCCAATATGTAATCCAATGTCTCTCCTGTTCTCTTCATAGCCAGCCTAGGAAGGACTTTTCACCTTCCTCACCTTGCTCATTTCCTCTTGCCTCATCTCCAGCTATGGAGGCTTACCTGGTATTCCTGCCTTTCCTGAAGAATCTTGCTATCTGCTTGCCATTCATTGTTGTTCAGTTCCTAAGTCGTGTCCAACTCTGAGAGTCTTTGTGACTCTGTGGACTGCAGCATGCCAGGCTTCCCTGTCCTTCACTATCTCCCGGAGTTTGAGCTAACTCATGTCTATTGAGTCAGTGATGCAATCTAACCATCTCATCCTCCACTGCCCCCTTTTCCTTTTGCCTTCAATCTTTCCCAGCATCAGAGTCTTTTCTAATAAGTCAGCTCTTCGCATCAGGTGGCCCAAGTATTGGAGATTTAGCTTCAGCATCAATCCTTCCAATGAGTATTCAGGGTTGATTTCCTTTAGGATTGATTGGCTATCTACTCTTTTTATTTCTTACCAATTTCCAGCTTTCTATATCATAAAATGGAGTCAGCTCACCCAAGATAGGAACAGTTAACAAGAAGATGAACAATTCCTACAGTTAGGTTTCCCAGTTCACTGCTGATGAGTATGAATTTGGTTTTACCACCAATCAGCACAAGTGGGAAAGTATTTCTCTACCAAAGCCCCATGCAGGATGTATGACCTTGGTTTCTTTTTCTCTTTTTCTCAAAAGACACTTCTTCCACTGAGGCAGATATTCTCTCTGTAAAGATGAGGCTAAGTGGAAAGTTGAGAAGAATCCTGGTTTTCTCTGTTCAGTTTCGTTTAGTCGCTCAGTCATGTCTGACTCTTTGCAACTCCATGGACAGCAGCACGCCAGTCATCCCAGTCCATCACCAACTCCCGGACCCCATTCAAACTCATGTCCATTGTGCCGGTGCTGCCATCCGACCATCTCATCCTCTGTCATCCCCTTCTCATCCCGCCTTCAATCTTTCCCAGCATCAAGGTATTTTCCAAAAAGTCAGTTCTTTGCATCAGGTGGCCAAAGGATTGGAGTTTCAGCTTCAGCATTGCATCAGTCGTTCCAATGAATATTCAGGACCAATTTCTTTTATGATGGACTCACTGGATCTCCTTGCTGTCCAGGGGACTCTCAAAAGTCTACTCCAACACTGCAGTTCAAAAGCATCAATTCTTCAGCGCTCAGCTTTCTTTATAGTCCAACTCTCACATCCATACATGACTACTGGAAAAACCATAGCCTTGACTAGACGGACCTTTGTTGGCAAAGTAATGTCTCTGCTTTTTAGTATGCTGTCTAGGTTGGTCATTGCTTTTCTTCCAAGGAGCAAGCATCTTTTAATTTCAAGATTGCAGTCACCATCTGCATTGATTTTGGAGCCCCCCAAAATAAAGTCTCTCACTGTTTCTACTGTTTCCCCATCTATTTGCCATGAACTGGTGAGACCAGATACCATGATCTTAGTTTTCTGAATGCTGAGTTTTAGCTAACTTTTTCACTCTCATCTTTCACTTTCATCAAGAGGCTCTTTAGTTCTTTGCTTTCTGCCAGAAGGGTCGTGTCATTGCATATCTGAGGTTATTGATGTTTCTCTTGGTAATCTTGATCCCAGCTTGTGCTCCATCCAGCCCAGCATTTCTCATGATGTACTCTGCATAGAAGTTAAATAAGCAGGGTGACAATATACAGCCTTGACATACTCCTTTCCTGATTTGGAAACAGACTGTTATTCCATGTTCAGTTCTAACAATTGTCTCTTGACTTGCATACAGATTTCTCAAGAGGGAGGTCAGATGGTCTGGTATTCCCATCTCTAAGAATTTTCCACAGTTTGTTGTGATCCACACAGTCAAAGGCTTTGGCATAGTCAATAAAGCAGAAGTAGATGTTTTTCTGGAACTCTCTTGCTTTTTCCATGATCCAGTGGATGTTGGCAATTTGATCTCTGGTTCCCTTGCCTTTTCTAAATCCAGATTGAACATCTGGAAGTTCACAGTTCACATACTGTTGAAGCCTGGCTTGGAGAATTTTGAGCATTACTTTACTAGCATGTCAGATGAGTGCAATTGTGTGGCAGTTTGGGCATTCTTTGGCATTGTCTTTCTTTGGGATTGGAGTGAAAACTGACCTTTTCCAGTCCTGTGGCCCCTGCTGGATTTTCCAGATTTGCTGGCCTATTGAGTACAGCACTTTCACAGCATCATCTTTTAGGCTTTGAAATAGCTCACCTGGAATTCCATCACCTCCACCAGTTTTGTTCATAGTGATGCTTCCTAATGCCCACTTGACTTTGCATTCCAGGATGTCTGGCTCTAGGTGAGTGATCACACCATCGTAGTTATCTCTGTTAGCCTGTAGCTAATTCAAGAAAACTGCCCCTGGTTGGCTTCACAGGCATCTCATGGTACTTATATCTCAGTATCTCCTTAGGAATTTACTCACCCTTTCAGTCTCTCTTTACCTTACTTTTTTTTTATGTTTTTAGTTTTTCACCAGTTGTTTTTTTTCTTCCCAAAGCACTGCATTAGGCCCAGCTGACAGGCATTCTTCCTTACAGGCTCGTTACTCAGTTTCCTTTTCAGAGGCTCACAACATTTGTAACTTTAAAGTCAATGGTTGGTTAAAAAAAATTTTTATTTTGCATGTCAATCATACATCAATAAAGAGGTTTTTTTAAAGTCAATGATAAGTCCTATTGTCTGTCATTAAGGCACTGGAAATCTCAACACCCTCAATTAACACTTTAATATGTACCCCTCTAGTCTGTCCTTAGCAGCATTCTCCCAATTCATGATCTGTTTTGAAGAAAGGGAAAAAAATATTCCCTAATCTCAAAGGCTTCTCCCTAACCTCTTCATCAAGGGATCTGCAATAAATGTCCAATTTTGACCTTCACAAATAACCTGCCAGAAAAGTCTTCATGTACTTATAAACATAAACATACCTAAAACTCAATTTATTTAATATGTATGGTAATTCATATACCACTGAAGCCAGGCTTCAGCAATACATGAACTGTGAACTTCCAGATGTTCAAGCTGGTTTTAGAAAAGGAAGAGGAACCAGAGATCAAATTGCCAACATCCACTGGATCATGGAAAAAGCAAGAGAGTTCCAGAAAAACATCTATTTCTGCTTTATTGACTATGCCAAAGCCTTTGACTGTGTGGATCACAAGAAACTGTGGAAAACTCTGAAAGAGATGGGAATACCAGACCCCCTGACCTGCCTCTTGAGAAATATGTATGCAGGTCAGGAAGCAACAGTTAGAACTGGACATGGAACAGCAGACTGGTTCCAAATAGGAAAAGGAGTACATCAAGGCTGTATATTGTCACCCTGATTATTTAACTTCTATGCAGAGTACATCCTGAGAAACACTGGACTGGAAGAAACACAAGCTGGAATCAAGATTGCCGGGAGAAATATCAATAACCTCAGATATGCAGATGACATCACCCTTATGGCAGAAAGTGAAGAAGAACTAAAACGCCTCCTGATGAAAGTGAAAGACAAGAGTGGAAAAGTTGGCTTAAAGCTCAACATTCAGAAAATGAAGTAGAGCGGACTTTTGGACTCTGAGGGAGAGGGAGAGGGTGGGATGATTTGGGAGAATGGCATTGAAACATGTATACTATCATGTAAGAAATGAACCACCAGTCTATGTTCGATGCAGGATACAGGAAGTTTGGGGCTGGTGCACGGGGATGATCCAGAGAGATGATATGGGGTGGGAGGTGGGAGGGGGGTTCATGTTTGGGAACTCATGTACACACGTGGCAGATTCATGTCAATGTATGCAAAACCAATACAGTATTGTAAAGTAAAATAAAGTAAAAATAAAAATTAAAAAAAAATAAAACCATCTGTCAGGAAAAAAAGAAAAAGAAAACAAAGATCATGGCATCCGTTCCCATCACTTCATGGGAAATAGATGGGGAAACAGTGGAAACGGTGTCAGATTTTATTTTTTGGGGCTCCAAAATCACTGCAGATGGTGACTGCAGCCATGAAATTAAAAGATGCTTACTCCTTGGAAGAAAAGTTATGACCAACCTAGATAGCATATTCAAAAGCAGAGACATTACTTTGCCAACAAAGGTCCGTCTAGTCAAGGCTCTGGTTTTTCCAGTGGTCATGTATGGATGTGAGAGTTGGACTGTGAAGAAAGTTGAGAGCCAAGAATTGATACTTTTGAACTGTGGTATTGGAGAAGACTCTTGAAAGTCCCTTGGACTGCAAGGAGATACAACCAGTCCATGCTAAAGAAGACCAGGCCTGGGTGTTCACTGGAAGGACTGATGCTAAGGCTGAAACTCCAATACTTTGGCCACCTCATGCGAAGCGTTGACTCACTGGAAAAGACCCTGATGCTGGGAGGGATTGGGGGCAGGAGGAGAAGGGGAAGACAGAGGATGAGATGGCTGGGTGGCATCACTGACTCGATGGACATGAGTTTGGGTGAACTCCGGGAGTTGGTGATGGACAGGGAGGCCTGGTGTGCTGCGATTCATGGGGTCACAAAGAGTTGGACAAGCTGAACGACTGAACTGAACTGAACTGGATTCATATACCAGTAAGACAAGCATAATATTAAACAAAAATAGTATGGTTTAATCCAAAAATAAGAGTAGAAAAGCACTGATCTTCATTACAGGGTTTTAGGTATAACCACCTCTGCCGCCCCCACCCCCCTGCCAGCTGCCCACAGGGATTTCATTGTTACTGGAAGTTCACTACCAGTGAAGTTTCTTTACAATAAACCTAGGTTCAAGGGTTCTATCCAATATTTTTGGCTCTAAGGGTTTGGGAAAAATTTAAAGGCTTCCTGCAGGGAATTAGTGACACTGTAAGAAAGGACAGGGACCACAATTTTTATTAAATTGACCAGTTCATTCAAGCTCTGTCTACAAATACCCCTAAGAAAAACTTAAGAGAAAGTTCTGTTACGTCAGTTGTTTAGCATCTGCTTCCTGACTACAGTCAATTAAGTCTTTCTGAATTTAGTCAAACTACTTTGAGTTTACAAACATAAAGCAAACTGAGTTAGTTCAGCAAAATAGGTTGTCTATAGAGATACAGACAAAGATACAACAAAAGGAATCAGGATAAGAAAGATCCAGTCTCTTCCTTCCATTTCCAGGGCTGCTGACATAAACTGTGTTTATTTCCAGCATGAATTAACATGGAACATAATGAATATACACACACATACATATAATCACAGTCTGATTATTCATTTAACAGTTCAGACCAGACATAAACTAAAAATATTTACTACCTTTTGTTTCTTTATTTTCATAGCTGTTCATGCAATCATTCATTCATTTCTACTAGACTTTATTCCCATAGGAGTTTGGGATAGCTTACTTCAAGGATATATACTTAGCATATTTAGTTTCTTCTGTTTTTAATTTTCCTATCTTAAAACATCATCTGTTTCATTATTATTTATACCATTAGGACAGGGCTGATATAATAGCCTTTTCTTTAGAATTGGCATCAATCTTTCTACAGTATTCTACAACCATTGTTGTACTTATTAGAAGCGAAATACTATGAACCCTACGACTGACCTCTCTATTGTTCCTGTGTCCTTTAAAGAAAGTATGCCCTCAAGTGACTTTAAATGGCTCTACTGCCAAGTTTTGACTCTTCTGGTGACGCATCTTTGATAACAACCAGCTCTATAAATTAACAACCATAAAGGTCCTTTAATAATACTGGAACCTGTTTAATTGCTCTCCTCTAAGAAGCCAAGGGAAATATATTTCTATTTGTATCTGACCTTTGGGATTTTCCGCTGTCAGTTTAAAGTCTGTGGGAGGCTGACAGAAAAATGTAACAGCTAGCTAGAAAGAAGAAATGTATTATTATAACTAAAATCAACCAAGCTGGGGAGGAAAGGGCTGGCCAAACTCCTTGGATTACAAAAGCAATCTTTTATCCAGAGTGGCTGTCCCAAGCTAACTCAAGTGTCTTGTAATCTAATCCCTGAAGATTTAAACATTTTCACCTATCTCCTAATCATTCACCTCCTTTGTTGGAAAGGCAAAAGAATCTGTATATTTTACAAATTTGATGGCAAAAGCCCAGAAACTATGACACAAATGTATCGCAGAGTATTATTTGAGCCTAGGGTAATAAATATTTTCTGTCACCCCCAGTATATATGTAATAGAGACAGCCTGTATCTAGTATGATAAAGGCAATATAATACTTAGAACTATAGCTAATAATTGCAATTCTGCACCATGGAGAAGAAAGTGACTGCAAGAAAGTTGAAAAGGTTTAATTTGTCTGAGGCACAAGCAACTATTTACAGAAATATCTTCCTGTGGCTTGGGGGTAACCTCCATATTCTTATACTCCTATTAGACAATTCACTCCAATGTTTGGAACAACCCCAGCTCAGAAAAGGGCAGTGTTGTTTTGGTGTTTGTTATCAAAGCTGGAGTGAATTGATGACAGAGGTAACAATTCACAGGTATTTGGCATTTACAAAAGTACTTCTATATCATTTTTTTATTTTTATTTTTAGTACTTCTACTTTAATGTTCCCCTCAGATCTTACTAAAATGCAGATTTTGAGTTAGCTGTCCTTGGTTAGGCCTGACGATCTGCATTTCTAACAAGCTCTTAGGTGATGACAATGTCTCTGGTCCTTGGGTCACACTTTTAAGTAGCAAAACCTTATAACATGACCAGCATGGCATTTGAAAAGCGTGGGTACTGCCCCAAGTTGGAACTTTCAGGTCTTCATTCTCATTGACCCAAGAATATGAACACTTGAGTTTCTTTTTGTCCTGGCAATCACTTACCTTGTCAGTGAATCCTATAATCCTGAAGCAATGCTGAATTGCTTCAAACTGTCTTCTGTAAGACTCCTTGGAAGTTATGTCATGCATCACCCTTCCAGTTTCATCAGCTATGTACCTACATGGAGTATGACCACACAGAATGAGTACTGACTTGGCAAATGGCATCCCAAATACCAGGGTATCATTGGGCTCTTCTTTGCAAGAGCATTTCCTTACAGTCTAATACTGTGATGAAATAATGGTGTGCATGGCTAAGTAAAATGCCTGCAATTGAGTTTTTAAGCTTTCTAGAAAATGCAAAGGGAAATAAAGTTCCTGCCATCTCATGTGGGCATTTTGGCTAAAGAGACTGTATGTCTAGTTAGGAGAATGGCTCCATTTCCAAGTTTTGTCAGTTGCTAATTATATATTCATTACAAATTAACAACTAAAACCCCTGAAACTTACCTAGGAGGCTTTTCCTCAGGAAGTCGGAACTCAGAAAGTTTCTTTTGGTGATAAAGACCAGCATAAATGTAATAAAATATGTGAAAATTTTTCTCCCCTCTGGAAAAAAGTAGGGACGGGACATTGTTAATTACATATTCTGGGCTTCTCTACTTGATGGCTTTTCCCTTCTATGCAAAATATTATTCTGTAGCCAATTTGCATTCGTAGGCAATTAATATGCTACATTCCTGGAGAAGGAAATGGCAGAATACTCCAGTATTGTTGCCTGGAAAATTCCACAGACGGAGGAGCTTTGAAGGCTATAGTCTGTAGGGTTGCAAAGAGTCAGACACTGCTGAGCACACAGTACAATATGTTACATCCCAAATACAGAATAGTAATGGGGAGAGGATCAGGACAGCAATTTCCACAGTGTCACACATTTATGTTTATACAGAAGGTTTTAGAGAATGGAACATTTATAGGGGTAACAGCTCAGGTTACTTACGTTTAGAGATCTTTCTATTCCAGACCAAACAACTGTGCATCTGTGACACACATCTTGTTTGAAGCCCATGTTGCATCAGAGACAGTGATATCCAACTGACAAAGATCACCCAAACTCCCTACTTCACTGAAGCCCAAGACAAGAAGCAGCTCACTAGTAGTTCAGCAAGTTAGGGAAGGGCACTGGTCCCAGAACTAAGGTCTCCACTGTCTCAAACTTGTATTCTTTCAAATACAGTCCAAAAATGGCATGCATCGTCTACCCAGTCTCGTGGAATGTACCTGTTTTTAGGCCACTCTGGCCAGGGTGGGTGCTGCTGGACTGTGGTCTCTGTGGTCTGTGGACTGCAGTCAGCTTATGATGAGACAAGAAACTGGAAAGTCTGTGTCCAGACATTTTATAGTAAGTGGTATTTCTATGATATCTGAGAGTATGATGATTTTTCTGGTAATACACTTCAATTATATTTTACAAAAATAAAATCACAATTTATCATGAACTATTTAAAAAAAAACAAACTAGTCTTTCAACAAAGATAGTTTGAAAAGTCCTTCTCTTTATCCTTACTTTCCTTTGGAGGTCAGTCTCTTCTGTTGATGCCCTAGGATTTTCACAAATCCTCACCTTGGCCAACGTAGCTCTGTGGAAAGAAATCTTATCTTCCTTCTACTCCTTGTCCCTGTCTGCGACATGGGCCCCACACTTTTCTTCAGTTTCTCCTGGATATTATCCTGGATATTCTGGCCTTCCTCTACTTGATTATTCTGTCTAAGCTCACCTGGTACATTCTTATCTCTACCAGCCATTCCTCACCCCTATTTGTTCACTCAAGTAATAAACTTACTGAGTGCCGAGTATGGCAGGCACTGCACCAGATGCCAGGGATATGGGACAGAGGATTCCTGCTCTCTGGAGCTTCCTTCTAGTGATGGACAGAGATGAATTAGTATGAAAACTGGTGATAAGGACTTTGAAAGAAACAATCAAAGGGCTGAGACAAACAACATTCCCGGATGAGGGTCACTTGTGCCCAGTGAAGGGAAGGACTCTCAAAGGAAATAACATGAAAATCAAACTTTAAAGTGTGAGAAAGGAGTGGAAGGAGCTACAGGGAGAAGAGTGAAAGCATTTCAAGGAGACGGAGCAGCACGTACACAAAGGCTCTGAGCATGATATCCATGTAGGGACTAAAAGTCTGCTGGTTGAGAAGCCGGTGGAGAGGTGGGCAGGGCCAGCCCACACAGGCCTTAGCAGGCTATAATGAAGAGTTTGTTGATTATGCAAATAGAATTCTTTGAAGTGTTTTAAACTGTAAATGTGAGACTAGATTGTAAGAAGTTAAGATGGGTGCAAGGAGACCAATTAGGAGGAGTTGGTGAGAGAATCCTACTACATGCCAGAGGAGAGCAGAACCAGAAAGATCAGATGAGCAGGACTTACACAAATCCCACCTCCTTCTCATCCAATGTCTTCAGTCTATTTTACCCACCAGTGCTATCATATTGACTAAAATTAACAGCAATAATAAGTTATGGGTTATTAGGTACCAGTTATTCTATATTTGGCAAAAATCACATATCATCTCATTTAATTATCCAGCCCTGTGAGGTTGGCTTTGAAAGTGAAAGTATTAGCTGCTCGGTCATGTCTGACTCTTTGCAACCCCATGGGCTATAGCCCACCAGGCTCCTCTGTCTATGGAATTTTCCAGACAAGAATACTGGGGCAGGTAGCCATTCCCTTCTCCAGGGGATCTTCCACACCCAGAGATTGAACCTGGGTTTCCTGTATTGAAGGTGGATTCTTAACCATCTGAGCCACAAAAGGTTGGGTTTATTATGTCTTCTTTTGCATATGAAGAAAGCAAGCTATAAGGATAGTTCTATTAATAAGTGACAGAGCTGTGATTAGAACCCTCCTTACATTTTCCTTGTAAAAGACCACTTTAATTTGAACACAGAAAACTACAATTTCCATTGTCAGAGGGAGTTTCCTAAACTTTAAAATAACCCTAATTTAGAAAGAAAGAAGCAGGGCACCTCATAAAAATTAATCAAGACACCACAGGGAAGCTAAAAATGACTGATCCTATCCTTTTGTGCATTTGTTTAATTTTCAAGTCAGTCCCTATTTTGTGAAGGAACTGCAGGTATCTGATAAAAGAAGATGCTGGGGTTCTGAACCTAAAACAAGTCCTGTGGGTTCCACTTGCACAGCCTCTCTCAGATTCATCGGCTCCCCTGTTTCCCCATCGCCACTGCTACCACCTCAGTTCAGGCTAACAGTCTCTCTCAGGTTGATCTGAAAACAGCCTCCTAGCGGTCCCAGTGTAATAGTACTTCTTGCATCTTCTCCAATCCATTTGCTCCACTGAAGCCAGAGCCATCATCTCATCATAACAAAACCCAAGCTGGGTTTTGTGACTCCCCTGCTTCAAAACGTTAAATGGCTTCTTTTTATCTTTAGAATAAGGTTCAGAAGAATTGTCTTTAGAATAAGGTTCCTCAACCCGGCTCCAAAGCCCCGCATGATTCTGCCTCAGTCTTGTCTTTGCTCCTCTCTTCCCCCGCCCCTCCACTCCTGTCCCCACCCCATCTCTTTGGCTGACTTCTAGCGATCCTCAGGGCTCAGTTTAAATGTCTCTCACACAGGAAACCCTCTCCTCCTAGGCTAGGCTATTACCCTTTCACCTGTTCTACTTTCAGAGCGCCTTACATTGCTTCCTGGTACCTACCACAATTGTTATGCATTAAGCTTATTTATTTATTTTTGCTTAATGCCTGTGACCCTTCCTGCGCCTGTCCCTCTCTCATCCCCGATCCACTCCAAGCTCCAAGAATACTAGGACTTTGTCTATATTGTTTACTCTTGCAACCCCAACAGAGAGCACAACACTAGCATGCAGCAGGAATTCAATAGACAGTAAAGGCGTAAATGGAGCCATGTTCCTGAGGAAGTCTGACGTCCTCTAACAGTAATAATAATAGGAAGAGAGGCTAACTCTCTGATAACATGCACCAACCCAGGCACTTTTAAAAGTTCTTTTACATAAACAAACTCACTAATTTTCATGGCAAACTCATGAGGTAGGCTCTAGGAGCATCTTCATTTCACAGATGAGGCTCAGAGAGGTTAGGTGATGAGAGCGTTAATTCTTAGGTAGCTTGACAAGGAGTCAGGGGCCCTCGAGGAGGAGAAAGGGATCAACCTTTTTTCTGTATTGCTTTGTCTTAATCACATAGGACATTTTTCCTTAAGCTCTGAGTTATTATGACAACAATCTTTAAGACTAACTTTCTTTAAGCCCAGAGCTAACGATGTCTGGGCTTAATGTCTGTCTGACTTAAAGTCATGTCTGACTCTTTGCGACCCCATAGGCTGTACAGTCCCTGGAATTCTCCAGGCCAGAATACTGGAGTGGGTAGCCTTTCCCTTCTCCAGGAGATCTTCCCAACCCAGGGATGAAACCCAGGTCTCCTGCATTGTGGGCAGATTCTTTACCAGCTGAGCCACAAGGGAAGCTTGAGAATACTGGAGTGGGTAGCTTATCCCTTCTCCAGCAGATCTTCCCAACCCAGGAATTGAACTGGGGTCTCCTGCACTGCAGGCAGATTCTTCACCGACTGAGCTATGAAGGCTAAATCTTCTTTGGAGATCACGAATCTGACATCGTTCTCCATAAGCTATCAATGACATACCCAAGGTCACACAGTAAATGTCAGAGACAGCCTTGAACCAAGAGCAGTCCATGCTATTGACCACGGCTGCTATGCTGCCTTTTTTTTTTTTTTTGCTGCACCATGCAGCTTGTGGCATCTCAGTTCCCCAACCAGGGATTGAACCCTCAGCAGTGAGAGCCAGAATCCTAACCACCAGACTGCCAGGCAAGTTCCTATACTGCTCTTCTTAAAACAAAATAACTTTTCCCTCTCTCAAACTAGGGAAAACTTAACATGTAGAATATTCTCAGTGTTTTTTTTTTTAATAGACAAGCTCAATTTTAAGGGAACTAGTGATTTATAAAAGTAAGTGCATATTGTTAAATTCTACCTGGTATAACCAACTCCAGGGAGTGGGCATACCTATCCCAAAGTAATCCCATCCAGCCCTTTCTACTGTGCTTGTAAACGTCTTTTAGGTTAGAAATCACCATTTATCCTTTCCTTAAATAGTTCCTTGCCTTTGGGGAGGCTGAGGGTAGGAATGGGGGTAGGGATACTAAGAACAAAGAATGGAATGTAGCCATAAAAATTCCCAAAGCCTCCTGTCTACACTGCAGCATAAAACCAGAGTGAGAAAATAGGGCACCTACACCGCCTGTTTTATAACTCTGGATTTTTCAAGGAGATATTCAGAGATTCTTGCTCCCATCACAGCTCCAGTTGGTGTAAACATCATTTCCAGATATTTTCCAAAACGGCTGGAATTGTCATTGATGGCAGTGCATGCATTTCCAAAGGCTTCCACCAGAGAGTTGACTTGCAGAATTTTTTCTCTCAAGGTCTGATTATCTGCCTGTGCCAAACAGAGAACAGTCCAGTGGAGTCTCCAGAAACATTACTCCAGTAGAGCTGCCACACACCCCTCCCAGTAAATAAAAATCACATTTATCTTTTGCGGGAAAACTCCATTTGGGAAATTAGCATCAACCACCAGCACTGTTTTCTCAGATAAGCATCTCCCCAGGTGCGTACGTATCAGATGAGGCTAGGTTAGGTCAGTTTTTATGACCAGCCACGCTTCTCTTAAAATCCTTGACAGATAAAATGCCTAGAGTTTAGAAAGAATTTTAAATAGATTCCATCACTTTTCTCAGCTATTCATCATAATATTCAATAAACCTCCTCTGTAAAAAATACTTAAATTTGTTCTTAGTCTTACAATACACTGCTTAGAAGTAATTGCGAGGCTATTTTTACAGCCATATCTTCAATGTCCATTTCACCAAGCTAAAAATTTCTATTTCCCTCAACTTTTGCTCAAAGATTTCTACTTTCCAGTCCTTTAATTACCTTAGTGACTCCCCCGATCCTGCTCCTAGTGTTTAACCACTTTTACTACTTAATGGCTGTTTGTATTATACTGAGAACAAGAAAAGTTAATTGCCAAATCTAGTAAATTCGTGCTGGCATTATTTTCTTCACTACATGAAAGGAGGAGGACATGCTGACATCTTACAAGGCCTAGCAATCAGGAGGCGAGCATAATAAAGATGGAATGTTTCCATGTACCCCCTAATAAAATCCAGTATTTCCATCATTTTAGAAATATGCAGTTACTCTGAAGGGACTTCAAGCCACAGTACAGAAAGCAGGTCATCATTACCTTTCCCAAGAAAGTCAAATGCTGAACGATCAGGTGGGCACTTTCTGTCTTCCCAGAGCCACTTTCTCCACTGATGACAATGCACTGATACAGAAAATGAAGTGTTGGTGAAGAATTCACAGCGCAATAAACATCCTGTGTGTTCAGCTACGATTTTCATGTAACATCCACCACTGTTCACCTTAACTCTTCCCTGAGCAATACATCTTAGGAATCTTTCCATTTCAGTACACTGAGAGCTTCTTTAACCTTTTTAGTCATTTGTGACTCCTCTGTACAGATGTACCATAGTCTATTTAACCAGTCAGAATGGATACTTGAGTTTTTTCCTATGTTCATTATATTTATGCAGGTTCATTTGTAGAATACATTCCCAGAAATGGGGTTGTTGGACCAAAAGGTAAACACATTCATAAGTTTAATAGATAATACCAAATTGCTTTCCTAAGGACTGTATGAAAGTGCCTATTCTCCTGCAGCATCACCAACTGGGTATGTTGGATTTCTGCTATTCTGATAGGCAAAACACTGTATCTCGGTAGAGTTTTAATTTGCACTTTTATTACGAGTGAGATTGGGCATCTTTTCATAAGTTTAATGTCATTCGTATTTTCCTTTTTTGTGTCCAGTCTATACCCTTTGCCTTCCTTTTTTTAGTATTATTGGTCTTTCTATCAGTGTTTTCTAGGAGCTCTTTATGTATAAAGGAGATTAGGGGGTGTGGTATAATAAAAAACATATATTGGGTATTTGCCTCTGGTTCTTGACTCTGAGCGCCTAAACTTTTGGAATGTCCTGAATGATAGAAGTGGTGGAGCATTCTTTGTTATTCACAAACAAGTCCCTTTCAAGCAAATATAACTGCTAACCAAGTGGTTCAAGGTGGAGCCCAGGATAGCTTCAGGATGGGGGCTGATCACCCAAAAAGATGTAGGGGGAGGGAACTTTCAGCCTTACCATTCCAACTTCTGGGGAGGGGAAAGGGGCTAGAAACTGACTGAGTCATAAAAACTCTTGAACAACAAGATTCAGAGAGCTTCCAGTGTGAATACGTTGCAGGCCTGGGAGGGGCCTGGGCCTAGAAAATGCATAGAACCTTTGCACCATTTTCTCCTCTATATCTTGCCCTCAGCATCTCCTCCGTTTGGCTGTTTCTGAGTTGTGTCCTTTATAAAAACCCAGTAAACACAAGTATTTTTCTGAGTTCTGTGAGTCATTCTAGTGAATTATCAAACCTCAGGGGGATTGTGGGAATCCCTAAATTTGTAGTCAGCCAGGCAGAAGAGTGGGTATCCTAGGCACCCCATTCACAACTGGCATTGAAGTACAGGTGGTCTTGTGGACTGAGCCCCGAGCTTGTGAGGTCTGTGCTAAATCTGGATAGCTAGTATCAGAATTGAATGGAACTGAATTGTTAGACATCTGGTTGGCATCAGGGAATTGCAGAATTTGCTAGTGTTGGTAGAGACACAACATTTGGTGTCAGAAAAAAGATAACACAGTGGGATAACTTTGTAACTTGAAAAACACATATATCTCCCTTCATTTACTCCTGTCTATGAATTCTGTGGACATTTCACAAATCTCTGGGAAAGGTAATAATTTGGAGAAGCTAAGTTTTTAACCCATAGTTAATCCATGTATTCCATTTTATAAACTGCACTATTAAAATTTCAAGTGTTTCTCAACAAATCCAAAACTGGACTTCACAGGTCTCAGGAAATATATACATTGTGCTTCTCTCATAAAAATTTCTCATGAAATTAGACTGTTTCTATAACAGAATAAACACACAAGGGAAAAAATATTACAAGTAAAGGAAGGGCCAAAGGTTGGATATGCCACCACTGTGAACTGGAGGTCCAGACAGTTAAAATTTATTGGGTGAGCTTTGTGTTAATAGCATTGAGTTTAAGATTTGTGCAGTTTTTCCCCAATTCATCACAATTTCTTAGCAGCTAAACAGTGGGTACGTGACCATTATCAGCCTGTGTGCAGTATTTCATACGACAAGGACTGGACCATGAACTTTCTGAACCCTTCCTAGGAAAGAACTTAATTTCTGTCATTCTCCATCTTGTTTTTATTACAGTCATTACCATGTCATCAGTTTTGTGTTAGCTCTATGTTCTCAGATTAGAATTATCTTATTATATTTTAGGGATTCCCTGATAGCTCAGTTGGAAAAGAACATGCCTGCAATGCAGGAGACCCCAGTTCAATATCTGGGTCAGGAAGATTTGCTGGAGAAGGGATAGGCTACCCACTCCAGTATTCTTAGGCTTCCCTTGTGGCTCAGCTGGCAAAGAGTCTGCCTGCAATGTGGGAGACCTGGGTTCGATTCTTGGGTTGGGAAGATCCCCTGGAGAAGGGAAAGGCTACCTACTCCAGTATTCTAGCCTAGATAATTCCATGGACTCTATAGTCCATGGGGTGGCAAAGAGTTGGACATGACTGAGTGAATTTCACCTTCCTCTATTATATTTTACCAGGGAAAATGAGTGTATTTGAGGAGGATGTCTCACATTTCTTGAAAAGGGTTTCTACATTCTCTTGTTCCTCTAGTTTGTCACTATTCCTGTCCCACTGAGCTACTATTTCATTGCCTATTTCCTTGAGTCAGTATCAGCAACCAGATGGCAAGTTTTTAGGAAAACTCAAGAGTTGCAAAGGAGAACAGAAAACATCCTACTGTGGGACTTGGTGGGGAAGGACAGTTAAGTTCTTACCTGATCTTTGCTGAAAGTAACCATGCATTGGTAAGCAGCATCTGCTGATGCAAATATGTGGGGGGGATTTGAGGCACGTTTCACTCCATGATACAGTCTGGAAAACTGAAAAACATTAATTTAAAGAATTCTTCTAATGTTCCAATACCCTTTA
This sequence comes from Budorcas taxicolor, assembly GCF_023091745.1. Lineage (NCBI taxonomy): Eukaryota > Metazoa > Chordata > Mammalia > Artiodactyla > Bovidae > Budorcas > Budorcas taxicolor. The sequence continues at coordinate 70,333,528 of NC_068911.1, forward strand.
CCCATAAAACCGAGGCTGTGTCACTTTTCAGGGGAATTGTGGCATCAGAGAGGCTGTAGAGCAGAGTCTCTGGAGTCTACAGGCCTGACTTCTAATCCCAGGCTCCATAGCTTGTTCAAGGACACTAACTTCACTATGTGAAGCCTCCTCATCTGCCAAATAGGCTTACTAATAGTACCCACCATGCAGGGTCATGAGAAATATCCAAGGCAACCCAATGCCTGGTATACAGTAAACACTAATTGAATGTTAGCTGTTATCGTTACATCTTAACTTAAAAGTCACCCCCAAAATGTACGAATTTTGTTGCACTGTTATTTTCAGTTTGGGGGATGTCCACCCATGGTATTTTTTCTCACTTTTTCTCCCTTTTCATTTTTCCTTGAGATTTCAAATTTCCTGTTAAGGAGCCACATGCTCAAAAAATATTCCTTACCTGTGGAGAGTATATGCTTAGATTCTGGAAGGGGTTTAAGGCAATTAAGATATCTCCAACATATGTGTAAATAAGTAAGTCCACATAACGCTTCTGCAGCTGATGAATAATTGTATCCTAAGAAGAGGATAAACAGTACTGAGAGTAAACATTATTTCTAGTCAAGGGAGAGATATTAAAAACAACAACAAGTGTATTCTTACAAGAATAATTTTCTCCAAAAGATTAAAATAGTCCATTTAAATCATACCTTATTGATTAGGACCCTAATGATCCTAAATGCAGATATTTGCCTTGAAAGAAGAAAAAATTAGGAATATACTATTTAGAAGAATTCAGCCCATTTAGGACTTGCTAAAAAACACTGACATATCCGACAAGAGTTTTGTTACTATGAAAAAACTGTTTGACTCCATCCAAATGTTCTATTCAGAATTCGATTTAATAGGCCATTCCTATTAATAAAGTACAGATAAACTGTAACTTCGTTTTTCAAAGCATTACACTAAAAAATTTATGCGGTGGGAATGTAGAATTGAACACTTTTATATCACACTTTAGTGATTCATACATTGCATTTAAGGGTCCCCAGAGTTAGAAACAGCAGAAGCAGGTCCAATGCAATTAACAGCTCTATTAAACATGCATATTTTAAATGGGGATTATCACAATTTTCAAATTTGGAATTCAAGCTATATTAGCTGCACTATTTCCCTAAATGAAGCTCTTCTTTACGAAGAACAAAAAACTGTTTTAATTTAAGGGTTAAATTGCACGGTTCTATAAACAGAAAATAATTTCAGCTGATATAAAAACATCTTTCAAGCCTGCAATATAAAAGCCTTCACGGGAAAACTCCAAATCCTTTTCTCTTCATCATTTAGGACATTTAGGGGACTATAATGAACACAGCACAACACGGGATCATAGTCACAGCAGCCAAACATCCTGGAGTTTCACCCCAGGGCTACACAAAGTCTCAAGTGACCTTAGGAGAACATGGTCTACAACAGAAAGATCAGACCAGTCGTGTGAAACAAAAGTCCTTGGTGAAAACTGCCTATTAAACATTTAGTACCTCATCCAGGACCTCCATATTGACCAAGTCATCCTCAAGGCAGTATTTTTCAGCATCTTCCACATGATAGGGTCTTTTGGTGTGCATCCTTTCATGCCTAGAGTTTATCCAGAGAATATTAGTATAAAGGCAGTAAAAAATATATCAGAAACTAGGCCACAAGAACAATTCAGCCACTGTCTCATCACACAACACATTCAGAGACTTCAGAGAAGGGACAGGAAGAGCAAGCCTAGTCCAGGCCCCGGCCCTCTCTCATCACTGCAGAAATTCCAGGGGAAAGGGGTGCTCCAGCATCCAAGCCTTCCGCTGCCGTGAGGAGCACTGCCAAATGAGCCCTTATAATACTCATATCTGCTTCTCTTAAATGCCAACCACAGTACTTCCTCACATTATTTTCTGTTCAGCATCAGACACACAGGTACCTCGTTAAGGTACTTCCCTTGAGGTTCCCTCTTGCTTCTACCAGCACCACTCCCCGTTTTCTGGGGAATTTTTAAAGCTACAGAAAACTTTAGAGAATAACATAGCAAATACCAATGATAAAGAAACACTCATATTTTATCTTGTTTGTTTTAAATCCCTCTGTGACCCACTCCACTTTCCTCAGCTCAGTTCAGTCACTCAGTTGTGTCCGACTGTTTGCGACCCCATGGACTGTAGCATACCAGGCCTCCCTGTCCATCACCAACTCCTGGAGTTTATTCAGACTCATGCCCATTGAGTCAGTGACACCATCCAACCATCTTATCCTCTGTAGTCTCCTCCTCCCACCTTCAATCTTTCCCAGCATCAGGGTCTTTTCAAATGAGTCAGTTCTATGCTTCAGGTGGCCAAAGGATTGGAGTTTCAGCTTCAGCATCAGTCCTTCCCATGAATACTCAGGACTGATTTCCTTTAGGATGGACTGGTTGGATCTCCTTGCAGTGCAAGGGACTCTCAAGAGTCTTCTCCAACACCACAGTTCAAAAGCATCAATTCTTTGGTGCTCAGCTTTCTTTATAGTCCAACTCTCACATCCATACATGACTACTGGAAAAACCATAGCTTTGACTAGACAGACCTTTGTTGGCAAAGTAATGTCTCTGCTTTTTAGTATGCTGTCTAGGTTGGTAATAGCTTTTCTTCTAAGGAGCAAGCATCTTTTAATTTCAAGACTGCAGTCACCTTCTGCAGTGATTTTGGAGCCCCCCAAAATAAAGTCTCTCACTGTTTCCACTGTTTCCTCATCTATTTGCCATGAAGTGATGGGACCGGATGCCATGATCTTAGTTTTCTGAATGCTCAGTTTTAAGCCAACTTTTTCATTCTCGTCTTTCACTTTCATCAAGAGACTCTCTAGTTCTTCTTCGCTTTCTGCCAGAAGGATCGTGTCATCTGCATATCTGAGGTTATTGATATTTCTCCTGGCAATCTTGATTCCAGCTTGTGCTTCATCTAGCCCAGCATTTCTCATGATGTACTCTGCATAGAAGTTAAATAAGCAGGGTGACAATATACAGCCCTGACATACTCCTTTCCTGATTTGGAACCAGTCTGTTATTCCATGTTCAGTTCTAACTGTTGCTCCTTGACCTCCATACAGATTTCTCAGGAGGTAAATCAGGTGGTCTGGTATTTCCATCTCTAAGAATTTTCCACAGTTTGTTGTGATCCACACAGTCAAAGGCTTTGGCATAGTCAATAAAGCAGAAGTATATATTTTTCTGGAACTCTCTTGTTTTTTCAATGATCCAGAGGATGTTGGCAATTTGATCTCTGGTTCCTCTGCCTTTTCTAAATGCAGCTTGAACATCTGGAAGTTCACAGTTCAGATACTGTTGAAGCCTGGCTTGGAGAATTATGAGCATTACGTTGCTAGCATGTGAGATGAATGCAATTGTGTGGTAGTATGAGCATTCTTTGGCATTGCCTTTCTTTAGGATTGGAATGAAAACTGACCTTTTCCAGTCCTGTGGCCACTGCTGAGTTTTCCAAATTTGCTGGCATATTGAGTGCATTCCCTTCCCTGAATGACCAGTATTTGGTGGGTATTCTTCGTGTCTATTTAAAAATACCGGTCATATACTGATATTTACTTATGAACAACACAGAGATTTTATATGTTTAATTATAAAAATGATATCATACTGTTGGTTTCATTCTTCAAATTTCCCTTTTTTCCATTCAGTATCACGATCCCCCTCACCTCCCTCTATATACATCTAGAGAAAAAGAGAGCGAGAGAGAACTGCGATGATAGTGGGTATAAAAGGTAATAGGGATAGACAGACACACATACATAGAGACAGAGAGACACAAGAAACAATGGGGAGAGAGAGAGAAAGAGAGTGAGTGACCAAGTATCACTTTAATCATGGGGTAACTATGAACCCAATGATTTTTGGTACTGAAAGTAAAATATTAATACTACCTTTCTTACAGAAAGTACTATTTGTTTTTTTTTTAACTATTGTGATTCTCTTTCCATTTGAGATTTGCAAACTGAATTCTCATGTTACTGTCTTCCATATACAATATCTTATTCAGGGCCTTATATTTACCATTTCTTCATATACATTAAATACTACTGAAATGTAGTGATTGTGTATTTATACTTTATCTTTAGAAAATGAAAACCTAAAAAGGTCCTTCTAGTCAAGGCTATGGTTTCTCCAGTGGTCATGTATGGATGTGAGAGTTGGACTGTGAAGAAAGCTGAGCACCGAAGAATTGATGCTTTTGAACTGTGGTGTTGGAGAAGACTCTTAAGAGTCCCTTGTACTGCAAGGAGATCCAACCAATCCATTTTAAAGGAGATCAGTCCTGGGTGTTCTTTGGAAGGAATGATGCTAAAGCTGAAACTCAAATACTTTGGCCACCTCATACGAAGAGTTGACTCACTGGAAAAGACTCTGATGCTGGGAGGGATTAGGGGCAGGAGGAGAAGGGGACGACAGAGGATGAGATGGCTGGATGGCATCATCAACTCGATGGACATGAGTTTGGGTGAACTCTGGGAGTTGGTGATGGACAGGGAGGCCTGCTGCTGCTGCTGCTGCTGCTGCTGCTGCTAAGTCACTTCAGTCGTGTCCGACTCTGTGCGACCCCATAGACGGCAGCCCACCAGGCTCCCCCGTCCCTGGGATTCTTCAGGCAAGAACACTGGAGCGGGTTGCCATTTCCTTCCCCAATGCATAAAAGTGAAATGTGAAAATGAAGTCGCTCAGTCGTGTCCGACTCTTCGCGACCCCACAGATGGCAGCCCACCAGGCTTCTCCATCCATGGGATTTGCCGGGCAAGAGTACTGGAGTGGGGTGCCATTGCCATCTCCGAGGCCTGGCGTGCTGCAATTCATGGGGTCGAAAAGAGTTGGACACGAGTGAGTGACTGAACTGAATATTACATCATATAAATATAGACCAATTTCTCTACCCAGTCTTATATTGATCAGCATTTAGGCTGATTCCAGCTTTTTGCTATTATAAACAAAACAGCACTCAGTTATCTTTATCTGCATCCCCTTGCATTTATTTGTGAGATTTTCTCTAGGGGCTGTTGTTCCCCAGGCATTTAAAAACTTCCTGCCTATTAAATTAAAAGTTACTTCATGATCCCTATTATTGATAGATTTGAAGAAGGAATATTTTAAGCATGGTATCAGTCATCTCTAGTATTAGAAACAATTTTGCTGCTAATTCATATAAAGCTCCAAAGTGGATGAAACTTAATTTTACTTAATAAAATCAAATTTATAACCTAAGCATTTAAAAATTGTTATTAAACAGAACAGTTTATTCATCTCTATTCTATCATATTAGTGATATGAAAGAAAAATTAGTTTGGAAAACAGCTTTTTATAGTAACTCAGAGCTGCTTCTATCTAGCCACTTTGCTAAATAAAAAAGCAAGAAGGCCCATATTTCTGGCCAAATCCTCTTCACATTAAACCCAATCAGTTTTTTCCCTTAAAGTTCATCATAAAACCAAATACTGTAACATATTTTTAGTAAACTGATTAAATTCTCATCATATTAAATTCAGCTAGTTTATCTCCTTCCTAAATTTATAGCTTGCAATCATATGAAATAGGTTATGTTAGAGTTTATTTCAAGCATCTTTTAACAAAGAAAGTCAGGAATTTAATAACAAAGAAAGTCAGCCCTGATTCCAGAATAAGGACTCCATTCTCTCCCCGTACTGAATGCAAGTAAATATGTTGGACACAATCCGTGGTATTCTGAGAGGTACATGGTAACAGGCTGACTGAGGGAATCAGAATTCAAAATATCATTAAATAAAATGCCAAGTTTCCTAGGAATTTTTTTTCTTCCTGTAACTCCTGACCTGAACTTGAAGTCAGCCTGATCTGCATACAGGGATGTCAGTCTTCACACTGTGTGGCATTTTTATAACCAACTAATAATGGAAGCACTGACAAACCTCAGTTGCAGTATCACAAATAAATAAACTCTACTACAAAGTCCTGACTTTAGCTATGAACATGTACAACGCAATATTGAAGGACTGAAACTATTATCTTCTGAATTCATAGAGTTAATCTATACGCCAATCTATCTGTCTCACAGATTTAACCTCCAGGAATTGTGCAGATGCTATCTGCAAATATGAGCTTGATCCTCATAAAATCTCCAGTAATATTTTATAAACAACAAAAAACTTTTAAAAGATTTAACCTGCTGTCATTAGCAATGTATGACCTTTTCTCATGTGTATAAGCAATTAACTTTCCTAGAATTATTTGCTCCCAAAATTGAAACTAGCAATCTAGAAGTTGATGTAGATGCAAGGTATTTCCACTCTGATAAAGGCCAGTTCATTTTCTCAACCAGGGGGAAAAACATATGCCAGCCCTATCTCTATCTTCCTCAACTAGTGTTCCTCTGAAACTGCTACCTGCTTCATTTTCCTGCTTTGGATACAGGAAAGGTTTGGAGAGAATAAAGAGAAAAAATTATTTACTCCAATTTTTATATTTTAAAATTGACATTATCCTAGATTACTTATTTATTCAAAGTGTTACACAGTTTTATATTTATGCATTTTTAGTTGAAATTATTCAAAATAAACTTGGTTTAATTGTTTTAACAGTTTTCTTGAGTTAAATAATTTGTTGTCACTGGTTAACAGATGACACCACCCATATGGCAGAAAACAAAGAAAACTAAAGAGCCTCTTGATAAAAGTGAAAGATGAGAGTGAAAAAGTTGGCTTAAAACCCAACATTCAGAAAACGAAGATCATGGCATCCGGTCCCATCACTTCATGGCAAACAGATGGGAAAACAGTGGAAACAGAGACAGACTATTTTGGGGGGCTCCAAAATGACTGCAGATGGTGACTGCAGCCATGAAATTAAAAGATGCTTGCTGCTTGGAAGAAAACCTATGACCAACCTGGACAGCATACTAAAAAGCAGAGACATTACTTTGCCAACAAAGGTCTGTCTAGTCAAAGCTATGGTTTTTCCAGTAGTCATGTATGGATGTGAGAGTTGGACTATAAAGAAAGCTGAGCGCTGAAGAATTGATGCTTTTGAACTGTGGTGTTGGAGAAGACTCTTGAGAGTCCCTTGCGCTGCAAGGAGATCCAACCAGTCCATCCTAAAGAAAATCAGTCCTGGATATTCACTGGAGGGACTGATGCTGAAGCTGAAACTCCAGTCCTTTGGCCACCTGAAGCATAGAACTGACTCATTTGAAAAGACCCTGATGCTGGGAAAGATTGAAGGTGGGAGGAGGAGACTATAGAGAATGAGATGGCTGGATGGCATCACCGACTCAACGGACATGAGTTTGAGTAAACTCTAGGAGTTGGCAATGGACAGGGAAGCCTGGAGTGCTGCAGTCCATGGGGTCACAAAGAGTTGGACACAACTGAGCAACTGAACTGAACTGTCAACTTAAAATTTCCTTTAATTCACATGCTCCACCTAGTGCCTTACTTGAGAATAGCATCTACTATCAGTTGTTGAACACTTCCTTATTTAATGTGAAAATTACAGATTTCCAACAGTATCCAACTCTGGATCTAGTATTCCAAAGTTTAGAGGGATGGAGAGATAGATAAATGGTGGATAAAGTAAACAAAGGGCTTCCCTGGTGGCTCAGACGGTAAAGCATCTGCCTGCAATGCGGGAGACCTGGGTTCAATCCCTGGGTCCCGAAGATTCCCCTGGAGAAGGAAATGGCAACCCACTCCAGTACTTTTGCCTGGAAAATTCCATGGATGGAGGAGCCTGGTAAGCCACAGTCCATGGGATTTCAAAGAGTCGAACACGACTGAGCAACTTCACTAAAGTAAGCAAAAAGTATTCTATTAAACTAAGAGTTATGGTAAGGAATTACAGTTTTGATGATTTAGAAGACATTTTCAAAATTCAGTTTTTTGCCAGATTTTCTGTTAGTTTTTATGAAGCCTTAAGCACATTGTCTGCCCCGCCTGGATTTCCAGATAAATGGAGTTTGGGGGTTAAAGCTTACAGAAGATGAGACTCAAAGCTCTGGTTTAGGCTGGTTCTCAGAGTTTGTGTTTCGTGTGGTAGTGGGGGAGGTAGGGGTAAGTAGGGTTGACCTAAGGATTCAGGGTTCAGGAAAAGGAGAAACTGGTATCTGAGTCCCCAAATCAAGTAATGTGGGAATGAGCGAAAGTCTGAAACATCAAGTCTAATGAAATAATCACTGGATCTGAAGAGTGGGTGAGACGGAGCTAGAGGTGGAGGCTAGGAGCTCCTCTAAAACAACAGTGGGCACAGATGGGACATAGGATGGAGGGATTTTTTGGAATGCCTTAGGCCCAGCTCATGAGGAGGAAAGGAGCTGTAGAGGGTATGAAGCTGACTCAGACACTGAGAGAATAAAGCCTGGAGTGCTGCTGCCATCACTATAATTTAATCTCTGTATCTGTATTAGGTTAAAACCATTTCTGTGCATTCTCTTTAATATCTCATCACTGACCTGTAGACTTCTTTATTTGAGCTGTTGGCCCTATGAATAAGATTGATAACATAACATATATTATGTCCAAAAGTGACTATTTAAACCCTTAGCCTGTTCCCGTCCATCAACTCTGTGGAAGCAGTAACTTCAATGTAGGTAGGTCTAACAGGGCTGCAAGAGCTTCACATAGGTGTGGCAGGATACATTCTTCCCTCCACCCCACTATGTGAAAAAAACAAAGTGATAGAAGAAAGGCCTCTAAATTACAACTGAAGAGTAGGAAGTAAACAAAATCTTTTAGCCTAATAATGACAAGGGAATGTGCTAATTAGAGGTTAAACTCTGCAGTGAAAAATGCCTGATTGTCTTTTAGACAGCTGTCCTGCGGCAGGAGGACCACTGGGAAGGCCACCTCTATCTCCACCCCTCCACACTCAGGATCAGAGCCCTACCCTCCATCCCAGAGAGGAACCAGTAGAAGCGAAAAATGACTAACCCACTTATCAGACTCCAGATAAGTAAGTAAAATCTGTTGGGGATGGATAAGAAAATGAGTAAAGGAGAGGCTTGGACTCAAAGGTGGTGCTCCTCAAGAGTCTAAGACAAAGATTCTGTGGCTATATGCAAAGCTTAGGGACATGCTGACAATTTGGATACATTTAGAGAAACCTTTCCTTCATCATCACATCCAGTGGCTCTCATATAGTAAGGAAAATGTTACTCAAAGTGGGGATAGAGTACTATTATTAGTGATGTTCAATATTTCTTCCAAGTCATTATTTCCATTTCAGGATATCTCCTGATAACAGGATGGATGAAAGAAACTTTTGACTATAATTATTTAATCATGGACCTAGCATGAGAAAAATAATGGCAGACCATCTAGGTGTACCATTATTTTTCGGTACACCTAGAGGGCATGGTAACCCACTCCAGTGTTCTTGCCTGGAGAATCCCCATGGAGAGAGGAAGCTGGCGGGCTAGAGTCCATGGGGCCACAAAGGTCGAAAATGACTGAGCGACTAGCACATCTAAGTGTAGCTTCATCCTGTGGTTTAGTTGCTAAGTTGCGTCTAACTCTTTTGTGACTCAACAGGAAACAGGAGATGGCGAGAGTGAGCACTGACATTTTAGGAATCGGTGAACTAAAATGGACTGGAATGGGTGACTTTAACTCAGATGGCCATTATATCTACTACCGTGGGCAAGAATCCCTTAGAGGAAATGGAGTAGCTATCATAGCAAAAAAAAAAAAAAAAAAGAGTTGAATGCAGTCCTTGGATGCAATCTCAAAAATGACAAAATGATCTCTGTTTGTTTCCAAGGCAAATCATTCAATATCACAGTAATCCAAGTCTATGCCTCAACCAGTAATGATGAAGAAGCTGAAGTTGAACAGTTCTATGAAGACTGACGATCTAGAACTAACAGCCAAAAGAGATGTCTTTATCATTATAGGGGACTGGAATGCAAAAGTAGGAAGTCAAGAGACAGCTGGAGTAATGGGCAAATTTGGCCTTGGAGTACAGAATGAAGCAGGGCAAAGGCTAATAGAGTTTTGCTAAGAAAAAGCACTGATCATAGCAAACACCCTCTTCCAACAACACAAGAGAAGACTCCCATACATGGATATCACCAGATGGTCAATACCAAAACCAGATTGATTATATTCTTTACAGCCAAAGATGGAGAAGTTCTATACAGGCAGCAAAAACAAGACCAGGAGCTGACTGTAGCACAGACCATGAATTCAATATTGCCAAATTCAGACTTAAATTGAAGAAAGTAGGGAAAATCACTAGACCATTCAGGTATGACCTAAATCAAATCCCTTATGATTATCCAGTGGAAGTGAGAAATAGATTCAAGGGATTAGATCTGATAGACAGAGTGCCTGAAGAAATATGAACAGAGGTTCATGACATTGTACAGGAGACAGGGATCAAGACCATCCCTAAGAAAAAGAAATGCAAAAAGGCAAAATGGTTGTCTGAGAAGGCCTTACAAATAGCTGTGAATAGAAGAGAAGTGAAAGGCAAAGGAGAAAAGGAAAGATATAGCCACTTGAATGTAGAATTCCAAAGAATAGCAAGGAGAGATAAGAAAGCCTTCCTCAGCAATCAATGCAAAGAAATAGAGGAAAACAATAGAATGGGAAAGTCTAGAGATCTCTTCAAGAAAATTAGAGATACAAAGGGAATATTTCATGCAAAGATGGGCTCGATAAAGGACAGAAATGGTATGGACCTAACAGAAGCAGAAGATATTAAGAAGAGGTGGCAAGAATACACAGAAGAACTATACAAAAAAGATCTTCATGACCCAGATAATCACGATGATGTGATCACCAACCTAGAGTCAGACATCCTGGAATGCGAAGTCAAGTGGATCTTAGGAAGCACCACTACAAACAAAGCTAGTGGAGGTGATGGAATTCCAGTTGAGCTATTTCAAATCCTGAAAGATGATGTTGTGGAAGTGTTGCACTCAATATGCCAGCAAATTTGGAAAACTCAGCAGTGGCCACAGGATTGGAAAAGGTCAGTTTTCATTCCAATCCTAAAGAAAGGCAATGCCAAAGAATGCCCAAACTACCACAGAATTGCATTCATCTCACACACTAGTAAAGTAATACTCAAAATTCTCTAAGCCAGGCTTCAACAGTATGTGAACTGCGAACTTCCAGATAGATGTTCAAGCTGGATTTAGAAAAGGCAGAGGAACCAGAGATCAAATTGCCAACATCAATTGCATCATCAAAAAAGTAAGAGAGTTCCAGAAAAACATGTATTTCTGCTTTATTGACTATGTCAAAGCCTTTGATTGTGAAGACCACAACAAACTCTGGAAAATTCTGAGAGAGATAGGAATACCAAACCACCTGACCTGCCTCTTGAGAAACCTGTATGCAGGTCAGGAAGCAACAGTTAGAACTGGACATGAAACAACAGACTGGTTCCAAACAGAAAAAGGAGTACGTCAAGGCTGTATATTGTCACCCTGCTTATTTAATTTACATGCAGAGTACATCAAAGAAATGCTGGGCTGGATGAAGCACAATCTGGAATCAAGATGGCCAGGAGAAATATCAATAACCTCAGATATGCAGAGGACACCACCCTTATGGCAAAAAGTGAAGAAGAACTAAAGAGTCTCTTGATGAAAGTGAAAGAAGAGAGTGAAAAAGTTGGCTTAAAACTGAATTTTCAGGTAACGATAACCCTGTATGCAAGAGAACAAAAGAGACACAGATGTATAGAACAGTCTTTTGGACTCTGTGGGAGAGGGAGAGGGTGGGATGATTTGGGAGAATGGCACTGAAACATGTATAATATCATATTAGAAATGAATTGCCAGTCCAGGTTCGATGCAGGATACAGGATGCTTGGGGCTGGTGCACTGGGATGAACCAGAGGGATGGTACAAGGGAGGGAGGTGGCGGGGGGCGGGGTTCAGGATGGGGAACACGTGTACACCCGTGGCGGATTCATGTTGATGTATGGCAAAACCAATACAATTAAAAGAAACAAAACTGAACTTTCAGAAAACTAAGATCATGGCCTCCAGTCCTATCACTTCATGAAAAATAGATGAGGAAACAGTGAGAGACTTTATTTTTGGGGGCTCCAAAATCACTGCAGATGGTGACTGCAGCCATGAAATTAAAAGATGCTTGCTCCTTGGAAGAAAACCTATCACCAACCTAGACAGCATACTAAAAAACAGAGGCATTACTTTGCCAGCAAAGGTCCATCTAGTCAAAGCTATGGTTTTTCCAGTAGTCATGTATGGATGTGAGAGTTGGACTATAAAAAAAGCTGAGCACCAAAGAATTGATGCTTTTGAACTGTGGTGTTGGAGAAGACTCTTGAGAGTCCCTTGGATAGCAAGGAGATCGAGTCCATCCTAAAGGAAATCAGTCCTGAATATTCACTGGAGGGACTGATGCTGAAGCTGAAACTCCAATCCTTTGGCCACCTGATGGTTAGAAATGACTCATTTGAAAAGACCCTGATGCTAGGAATAATTAAAGGCAGGAGAAGAAGGGGATGACAGAGGATGGGATGGCTGAATGGTATTACCAACTCAATGGACATGAGTTTGAATAAACTCCAGGAGCTGGTGATGGACAGGGAGGCCTGGTGTGCTACAGTCCACGGGATAGCAAAGAGTCAGACATGACTGAGCAAGTGAACTGAGCTGAACTGGACTACAGCCCACCATGGTCCTCTGTCCACCTAATTTCCCAAACAAGAGTACTGGAATGAGTTGTCATTTCCTTCTCCAGAGGACATTCCTGGCCCAGGGATGGAATCCGAGTCTCCTGCCTGGCAGGCGGTTTCTTTATCACTGAGTCATCTAGGAAGCCCAATACCATCCTACTGAGAGCCAAATATGAAAGAAGTTACCACCTAGATAACTCTAAGTATATTAGTTCTATCTTGATCTGAAATTTAAGCTTATATGTATCAAATAAACATTATAATACACAGATTAAAAAATACAAGAATTAGTTGGGTGGAAATTTATAAAGTATCACCCCATTTTTTCATTTAAACATAGTTTTGACCATAATTCCAACAAATCAGCATCTTATTAATTATATTAAATGAATTTGACATAGCTACCTTCTCCAGGCAGTAAGAATCAGTGACAGCAACAGAAAATTAAATATCAATTCACTTAGTTATAGACAGACGGATAGAGACAGACACGCTGTTCAGTCGTGTCTGACTCTTTGTGACCCCATGGACTGCGTCATGGCAGGCTTCCCTGTCCTTCACCATCTCCCAGAGCTTGCTCAAACTCATGTCCATTGAGTTGGTGATGCCATCCAACCATCTCATCCTCTGTTGTGTCCTTCTCTTCCTGCCTTCAATCTTTTCCACCATCAGGGTCTTTTCTAATAAGTTGGCTCTTCATGTCAGGTGGAAAAGTATTGGAGCTTCAGCATCAGTCCTTCCAATGAATATTCAGGACTAATTTCCTTTAGGATTGACTTGTTTGATCTCCTTGCAGTCCAAGGGACTCTCAAGAGTTACAGTTCAAAAGCATCAATTCTTTGGTGCTCAGCCTTCTTTATGGTATGGATTTGCTTCTTTTCTGTTAGGAAAATCCTTAACCTTCTATATGTCAATCATCTTCAGCACTTGATAAAGTAATCATTCAGAATTTGTGATTTACACAGGAGTCCAAGAAACCAATAGCGTATATGTATATGTGTGTGTGTGTATATATTGGGGCGTTACCTGTTTACAGGTAAAAGAGGAAGCGAGTGAGTAAGACTTACTGGGAAAAGCTCAGCAGTTAAGCAGTGAAGTAAATATCTGTTTTTAAAGGTCATTGCTGCTGTTTGAAAAGAAATCAGGAAAGCTGAGGTCATTGTTTTAATAATTGTTTTAAAGCCTTAGGCAAATTGCAAGGGTATAATCAAAATCCATTAAACAGAGCAGGAAACAACCAGCAACTTAATTGCTCTACCAAGTAATACTTGGTAGTAGACCCTTGGCATTTGAGGGTTTAACATTTGTGGTTTCAGCTAATCCCAAACCACCCACTGGGAAAGGAACAACATGCTGGATTTTGCAATTTTCCTGAGGCCAGAAGTTGAATCCACAATGGGAGGTTGGGAGGTTGGGAGGTAGGAGAGGGTGAGGTCACAGCACAGCCAACCATTGCTTTTCCTGCTTCCACACCCACTGCAGACAGTGGTTTCTACTCTTCTCCCACTAACCCTTGTGAAGGGTTTTTTTTTTAATTCATGTCTTCTCTAACTTTGATAGTGACAGGACACACCAGATGATACTGATGAATTCAGGGATTTCCAAAAGTGATTTGGGGAAAAAGTCCTTTTGAAAGTCAAAGAAATGGGAGCTGATGTAAAGGAAATGGCCAAATTGTTTCACAGCATCCCTGACAGGTTAAGTAAAAATGTAGCTTTAAACTGCTGTTCGTGGAATATCAGGGTTATTTAACCTCCTTCAAGACAGAGTCAGCTTTGGATACATACCCTCTCTACTGTTCCTGAATTCAACATATGCTACAGCAAAATTATAAATTACTGGAAAAACTTAAATTTAACAGTTTCACTCATTTAATCAGCATCAAGAATTGGTATCAAATCTCAGATAGTACAACATAATGCAAAAAGGGAATGGATCAGTCTAGCTGTCCCCCAAAACTGTACCATTCAGAAGAGAAGGCTTAGACCAGGAGAGAGCACCTGGGACTTCACCATTTAAGCCCTTTTTTAATTCTGTGAATGAAAAATACCTCCTGCCTTATCAGTGAACAAAGGATGTTGCAGCCATCAAGCCATCTCCCTGATGGTGAGCTCTGAGGGAATTCAGGAATGGAAACTGGATGCCTGATGCCCACCATTTAGCAGTCAACTGCTCCAGCCACCCTGAATGGTGCACCCCGAGGAGACACAGGATGGGAAAGCACAGGATGCTGGCCCCAGAGAGCTAAGGTGCATATCAAAGGAATGATTCCAGGGAGCCCACAGTCTTGTATCTTCTCATACATAGAGAGGCACTAAATTCCTTAACTTGAGATATCTGGTTTTCTTTAATTAACTATAATCTTTGGATGTTCTGACCATTTGGTCTTCATTGCAAAAAAGAAAAAAAACTTCTACATTTCCTGGATCCCCACCTTGCCTCTTTGGAGCAGTTCCCCAGAGTTATCTGAGATGTTGTGTCCCAGGCTTAAGTCCCCAGTTTTGTCCACCAAGTAAAATATAACTCTCAATTTTTAGGTTGTACATTTTTTTTCAGTTGACAATATATAGTACAGCTTCTGCTTTATTGTGAATAAGCCGCCCATGATTCCTAACCTCACTCCTGAATATTCATCTATTTCCTCATCACAGCTGATGAGGACCATTTCCGTATAACATTCCTGTTCGCCCCACCCCCACCTTCCATCCACTTACAGTGAGGGAATAGGGGATTGCTCCTTGCTCCCCTCTGCCTTTTTCCATCCACTGTTCTCCCTGACCAGTCTCTCTCTTCTAAAAAGTTCACATCACACTCAAGTCATCTTCTCCAGCACTTGACCCCCATTTTCCTTTCTCTCCACTCCTTCTCCTGATATCAGGCTTTGGTTTTCCCATACCCTACCAATCACTCCTCGTTCTACTCTTTCCCCCCTTCTCACTACTGCACTTGACTAGTCTTCTGCAGACCTGCCCCCCTTCTAGATATTAAATACATTGGTCTTGTCTTGATTTGAATTTAAACAATTTGGAAGTTAACACTTTCTTATCATCGAGACAAGAGCTGGGACTTTATTTTGGGGGGCTCCAAAATCACTGCAGATGGTGATTGCAGCCATGAAATTAAAAATGCTTGCTCCTTGGAAGAAAAGTTATGACCAACCTAGACCGCTTATTAAAAAGCAGAGACATTACTTTGACAACAAAGGTCTGTCTAGTCAAAGCTATGGTTTTTCCAGTAGTCATGTATGGCTGTGAGAGTTGGACTATAAAGAAAGCTGAGTGCTGAAGAATTGATGCTTTTGAACTGCTTTTTGAACTGTTGGAGAAGACTCTTGAGAGTCCCTTGGACAGCAAGGAAATCCAACCAGTCCGTCCTAAGGAAATCAGTCCTGAATATTAATCGGAAGGACCAGTGCTGAAGCTGAAACTCCAATATTTTGGCTGCCTGAAGCATAGAACTGACTCATTTGAAAAGACCCTGATGCTGGGAAAGATTGAAGGCAAAGAAGGGGATGACAGAGGATGAGATGGTTGGATGGCATCACCGACTCAATGGACATGAGTTTGAGTGAACTCCAGGAGTTGGTGATGGACAGGGAGGCCTGGCATGCTGCAGTTCATGGGGTTGCAAAGTGTCAGGCACGACTGAGTGGCCAAACTGAACCAATCACTTTGTTAATTCTTTTCACACTGTGATTTCAAGAGTCTTCTTTGTTGATTCTTTAAAAATTTTATTTCTCCTCTACTGAACTGTCTACAATTGTGCTGTGACTAGTTCCAAGTAATCTCTCAAAGGTTCCTGAGAACTCAGTTCTACAATCTCTTTTCTCACCATCCTTTCACTGCATCTGCTCTTTGTCTTCATTGTAACTGCCAGTCCCCTGACCCAGACGCATGTTCAAAGTCAGTAAACCACTCTGGCTTCACTTTTCTTCCACACCCCCAAAAGACCTCAGGGATACACTCCTACTCAGATTCTTTTGTCCCCATGTCCACCCATAATGTCCATCCAAGCCAGTCTCCAACCTGAAGAAGACCACAGTATCTGCTTTGTCTCCTCCTGCTCCTATGGCTAAGAATTTCAAGAGATGATAGATGGAAAAGGTGACAGTGTTAATGGTACAATTTTACAGAGGTTCTAATGCCAAATGGTCTCCTGAATGCTCTGCATGCATTATCTTAAACACTGATTAATTCCACTAAAATACATTGCTATTTGATGAAGTTCCACCTGGGTTTTCTGTGCTATTGAGCAATAGTTACATCCATCTTTAATAAACTCTTTATCATATTTGTCATATTGGCCATTTCAAAGATTTAACACTTCCCTGGAGTCCACAGCCCATTCCCAACTTTGAGACCACTTTGCTTACTTTTTTGGAAAGCTAAAGGCCATACAAACATCAATTTCCTCATAGCACCTCCTCTTCCCGCTGCCCTTCACATTTTCTGGGTATCACAACCTTTCTGTGTCTTTCCCAACCTAGCTGTGTTTTCTAAGGTCAGTCTTTCTCTTAGATGCTTGATCCTCCTCCCTTGTGCTTCCTCTGTTACCTTCTCTGTGTTTTCGATGCCTCCTTCTTTAGAAGATCCTTCCCTCACCTATCCAGGTTCTTCCCCATCCTGCCTTCTGCTGCCTTCTGCTCCACAGCCCCCTGAAAATACCAACTTTTCTCTCTTCTTGGGAAAGTACTAAAGTGGATAGAACATTCCCTGTCTTTGCAGGAACAGTAAAACATGTCCACCCTATAGGCTATAGTTCTCATTTCTCTACATTAACTCTCAAAACTAAACAAGTCTGTGCTGCTGAGGGGCCCAGTACTGTCTGGACTATTGAAGAACAATTCTTTGGGCAGAAAGCTAGAACCTTTGTGTAAATCTGTAAGTACACAGCATGGGGTGTGTAGGGCATCTGATAGGATATGAAGAGGAAGCAAAGCCTTTTTACTGGTCTTTGTCTCTCAGTGTCTTGCAGTTTCTATCTGATTGCAGTCTGAACCAGGGTAAGGAGCCCAATTCAGGTAGACCCTGTAACACTTCTCTCTTTCCCTAATCTCTCTCCAATTCACCACTAAGTCTGATGATACTATTATCATAATAAAGGTTGGTGCATAATTGCAGTTTTGCATTGTTGAAGTTTGCCATTTTATATTCAAATACATTCTTAAAGAAATGTGGTTAGGTTATACATCATTTAAACACACATTTCTTACTTTATTATTATTATTATTTGCTAATGACATTACTTGCTATCTATATTTATTTTAAACTGGGGAAATGATGTTAGACAAAAAGAAAATTCAAGTGATTTTCTTATTCAAGTTCAAAATGGGTTGTAAAGCAGCAAAGACAACTTGCAACATCAGCAATGCATTTAGCCCAAGAACTGCTGATGAACACAGACTGCAGTGGTGGGTTAAGAAGTTTTGCAAAGGAGACGAGAGCCTTGAAGATGAGGAGCACAGTGGTCAGCCATGGGAAGTTCACAATGACCAACTGAGAACAATCATCAAAGCTAATCCTCTTACAACTACGTGAGAAGTTGCTGAAGAACTTCAACATTGACCATTGTATGGTCATTGTGCATTTGAAGCAAATTGGAAAGGTGAGAAAGCTTGACAAGTGGGTGCCTCATGAGCTGACCAGGAATCAAAAAAATCATCATTTTGAAGTGTCGTCTTCACTTATTCTACACAACAACAACAAACCATTTCTCTATTGGATTGTGATATGTGACAGAAAGAGGATTTCATGATGACCAGCTTAGTGACAGGACTGAGAAGAAGCTCCAAAGTACTTCCCAAAGCTAAACTTGTACCCCAAAACAGGTCACGGTCACTGTTTGGTGGTCTGCTGCTGGTCTGATCCCCTACAGCTTCCTGAATCCTGACAAAACCATTACATCTGAGAAGTATACTCAGCAAATCAAGGAGATGAACTGAAAACTGCAATGCCTGCAGCTGGCATGGGTCACCAGAAAGGGGCCGATTCTGCACAACAACGTCGGGCCACATATTGCACAACCAACGCTTCAAAAGTTGAATGAATTGTGCTACGAAGTTTTGCGCCATCCACCATTTCACCTGACCTCTCACCAACCCACTACCACTTTTTTAAGCATCTTAACAACTTTTTGCAGGGAAAATGCTTCCACAACCATCAGGAGGCAGAAAGTAGCTTTCCAAGAGTTCATCAAATCCCAAAGCAGATTTTTATGCTCCAGGAATATACAAACTTATTTCTCATTGGCAAAAATGTGTTGACTGTAATGGTTTCTGTTTTGATTAATAAAGATGTGTTTGAGCCTCGTTATAATGATTTAAAATTCATGGTCCAAAATTTCAATTATGTTTGTACCAAACTAATATCTTCTGTTATTTACAGTTACCATAGTCTGCTCTCATTCGCCCTCCTAGTTCCAACTCTGTCCAACTCCATTCCATCACTGCAGTCAGAATGGTCTTCCTCGAGTACATCCCTGCTTGAAATCCTTCTGCTGCTCCCAAGTACCTAAGAACACATCCAGGCTCCTTAGCCCATCTTGCCCTGGCCCCTGCCTGCCTTGCATCCCCTTCCTCCAAGTTCCAGCAACACCAACCAATTGTTCACCAAATCCCCTAAGCTCTCTTCAGCCTCTGTGTCTTTGCCCTCTGCTCATCCTTCTTCTCCATGTGGAATAACTGTCTTCTGTTTGTTCTTCAGGATGGTTCAAGGATCACCTTCCCAACAGTTTCCAGGTTGTTCCTTTCCCAAGTAATCTGGGAAGTACCCCAGGAAACCTTCTATCCAGGTACTTTTCATGCAGAGCTGTTCTCACCTGATTTTTGTCTATTTCACACACTGGACTATTAGCTCTTTATCAGGAACTGTATCTGATTTCCCTTGTAGTTCCTCTGGCAGAGGGCTTGACACATATATACGTATAAATGTCTCTGGAATGAATAAATTAGATTTTAAATAAGAGACAGAAATTTATATTTGTAACATTTAATATCTCTGTACTGTTTATTCTCATGATGTTGTTTGGTAAGTAAATAGAGATGAATTTCCACAGATTAAGGCCAAAAGAAGTGGAGGACTCTGAATTAAACAAATCTCAATGTATTCAACTACAACTGCTGCTAACAATGACTGAGTTATCAACTGAGTATCAACGTTATCAGAGTTATTTAACTCTGTTATCAATGTTAACTATGTTTTAATGTATTGAACTCTCAAAATAATCTCCATTTCACAGATAAAGAAATTTTGGAACCGAAAGATTTAATAACTTGTCTGTAAGTGGTTGAGCTAGGATTCAAACCTGGCAGAGTCAGGTTTTTTTTTTTTAAAACCACTGCATTGTACCACCTGCTGTGTGACCAAAACTGTGCAGGAAAAAAAAAAGTAAATTGGGTATTTGCCTCACTCATCTATGCACTTATCCCACTTATTCTTTGCTTTTTCCACCTTAACTAGGAAACTCACAATTTTAAATATATTGAATTACCAGCATCAAACATTATCTAAGAATTTTTCTGGATGGACTTAACAAACACCTATGTAGCCAGCTCCCTGTCACTTGCTAAGAGGAAGTAATAATATAGGATAGGTCATAAGATGAGTCAATTACATGCATTATGTTTCCTTTAGAATTAGTCTTACTTTCTCCTAAAGAAGTGCCTGCTTTGACACCTAGTTGTGAGGTTTTTTTTTTTTAGTGACTTTTTCAAAGAAACATACACTTCTGAGTGAAACTTTAGATTACAAAGACCCTGAGAGAAGGGTCTTGGACCCTATGAGGCCTTCGACATCAAAGGAATTAACAAACATAAAGAGCAATTAGAGGGGGAGGTGAGAGAGCCTGGAGTCCTGGCTTTCTATGGCAAATGGAGAAAAGTCTTTAAAAAGAGGACACACATCTGGACATGCAAAATCAGACCAAAGTACAAAGCTGAATCGCTTACAACTAAGTTTCAGAAACTGCTCTGCAGCAAATCAGGAGAAACAAGAAGATAACTGACTCAATGTAAAGTATTTAAATGCGGGGTTTGTTTCTCCCTTGGCTTGTATGTTATTTTCATCTTCATTTCTCATGGCGGTTTTGTGTGCATGCATGTGTGTGTGTAAAAGTGAGTGGTAGAGGAGTGGTGGCTGGCATAGGAACAAAAGCAGAAGAAGAACAAAAAGATTTCAGTTCCCTGAGGCTTAAACACAAATTCTACTGCTTCAAAAGGTACCAAGTGGCAAGAATTTCTCTACCCTGTAGGCAAGCCATAGAAACAGCCATTGCAGTGGAAAAGGGAAAGAGCAGGAACAAATTTGTTTTGAGCTATCAAAAAGGGAACCTGGTGGTGGGGGGGGGGGGGGGGGGAAATCAGCAAGATAGTCACCTTGAAACTGTGCCTCTAGCTTCCAGAGTTCTGATGCTTTTTGATTTGTAAACAGTTTTCTGCAGAATACATGAATATTTCTAGAACTTGTGACTTGTGATATTTTAGTTTCTTCACCTCCAGTCCTCTGAATGTTCTTTTAATAATAATGGAGTGGAGCTTATCTGCATCCTGGCCAGTTTTATAAAACCAAGTAATTGCTGAGCTGGGGAAGTAGCTTTATTCGCATTTAATTTTTTTAAAGAGAAATTCTGCCACCCTCTGGACAGAAACCAAATATCTGTTTCTTAGAGACCACCTCAGAATACTGTCTTAAGGAACTGCCCTTGAAAATAAACTTTTTTTTTTTAAATCTACCCTATAAAAGTAGAGGAGGGGGCAATCACAGTTACTCTATATAGCATAGACAATATGTGGGGAAAAAACTCATATAAAAATACTAAATTGCTCCTAAGGAATTTTTAACTAAAGAAAATGGGCTCAAAGCACTTTAGAGAAAAAATCTTCAGTGTTGAACTCCTAATCTTTCCAAAACCACTTTATAGCCTACACTTCTGCTTTCCAGCCTGCAACAGCCAAGTAAAGATTTCTCGCACGATCTCAGCCATGGCTGGTTTCACCCAGTTTTCATTATTGGTGGAATTTTAAAAAATCTACATGTATATTAAATATATATGTGTGTTGGTTTTAAACTAGAACACTAGGGCAGAGTGAGATTTCAGCCACTCTGAGACAAATTAGCCGTAACAGCACAAATGGGCAGCTAGTTTCCGAAGCTTTGCTGTTGTCATCCACTGAGCATGGAGTACTTAATGTCATGTAAATGAAGCTCAGAAATGCAGAGATGTGATAATTACCAGTAATAATGCTGGGTAAATCAAAACACATGACACACCATATTTTTATAAATAACCAGAGAGAGGAAGCAGAAAAATGCCAAGAACCATACCTGGTTTTAACAACAGGATTTAGATGCTTCTGGTCTTGGAGGACCTTGGCCAGCTGCTTCTGCAGAAACAAAAGCTTCCCGTGGACTCCTTTAATAAATGGGTGGTCGAGGAGATGTGTGACCGAAGGTCGCTTTTCAAAATCCTTAATGAGACACCTGTTCACAAAAATCAACGAACAGTCCAAGTATTATCTTAGACACCTGGCTTCTCTGTAAATATGGGAGAGAGGAGAAAAAGCTCATTTATAAAACCTGATCACTAACCTTACATAGCTGTTTATTCATAGGTAGCAGAACATAGAAAAAAACAGTCTCTACTAGTCAAATTAATCAAAATACCTGAAATATATTTTAGTATGCTTTAAATATGTATTGAAAACACAATTTAATTTGAAGTATTCAAAACACTGAAAAGATAGACTGGTCAGACTACATTTTCATTACAAAAAAATGTTTACAATGGAGTCAAGTTGATTAGTCTATATACTTTATTTTAGAATCATATAAAATTATATATTATCATTTAAATAAAATCCTAGTATATGAAATGTCCAATATTTGGTGGCGGGGGAAATGCATTTCGGAGTTTGCAAGGACAGAAATGAATCATAAGGAAATCTTCACAGAGAAGATTCAATCCCTTGATTTCTAATACCTTCTGAAGAAGCAGAAAAACCTCAGAACAGGAAGTGACTACAATATAATTCAGATGAATTGGAATGGAATTATTCAAACAGGGAACAAAAAGTCCATTGAAAATGGTAAAAACTGGGCTGCATTTAAACTCTTCTGCGGTTAATTGGTTAAAACTACACGGTTATAACCACTTTCTGCTTCAGATTCAATGCCCTTTTCAAAGAAAACAATGATTCAGTACATTTTGCTGTGTGCTGTATGTTATTAAAGATGATTTTGACACAGGAAATTTCTAGTGAAATTGAATCTGATGAATACCCCTCCAATTACCATCGCATTTCCATTCTGAATAGCTGCCCTTGACAGGAGAAAGAAATTTCAACATCCACACTTTTAAGTTATCAGTCCTTAGCTCACACTGGAGGCTTAGGGTAAACAGTAGATGTCTTTCTGCCCACTCCATAAAATAAACGTTTTCAGTTTCCCCAATAGTGACATGCTAGCAGCATGTGAAACACAACATACTTAAAATAATGAAATGCACTGACAAATGGTAAAATGTTCAGCCTCACCTTGAGCATCTTTTCAAAACATTTAAGAAGACACACTCCTCAACTATTGGTTTTATTAAAAGGCCTTAATCTTTGTACTTCAAACCACTTTTGTATCCCTTGACTTCTAGTCCTGAAAGATACTTGGTAAATTTCCCAGTTATTTGGTTTTAGAATTGATTCAGGGGATTTTCTATCTATTGGAACTGGAGCTTTCAACTAGAAAAGCCAAAAGCACCCCGACTATCTCCATTCTGCTGCCTGCACAACTATAAATACCACCTCAATCTTGCTATGGGAAGAAATCAATCATTTGACTTTTATAGGTACAGGAGCCTTTTGTATCTATTATTTTTCTTATAAAAATCAGTGCCCAAGTCTGAAAAATACTCTGTTCATATTTTTAAATCAACTGTCTTCCTGGGATTCCATGTATATTCATTTATATATAATTATGTGACTTCCAAAGGAAAATAAATGCTAATAATTCCCTAAGCACCTGGGAAAAAGGAATTTCTGGATAGTTTATATGGTCAGTAATACAGGTATATGGCTTCATCATCTTGGCTTGAGGGACGGTGTATGAAAACTCCCAAAATAGGAACAGTCTGTGTTCTCTGAGAGTTCCTACTGAAAATGGACATGGTGGCTTCATACCACCACCCCTACCCAACCCGGATGGGAAACCAGACACTGCTGGGACCCCTAGCTAAGCCTGCCCAGGGATATAGTGAGGGCGTATTACATCTGTCTCCCATCACCAAACAGCCATAGCTCCTGTACTCAAGTATATGCCCAAACATGGGGGATGCAATTCGTTAACAGATTTTCCCACCATATTAATTCCTTTTGCTTTCTGTGCAACTCTCAACTGCTTGTTGACTAGCCAGTACTTAAATAGAAAACTCAAGGAGGCAAAAAGCGAGAGGCATACAATTAATAGAAAATTTACAGCAGGCGAATGGAAAAATGAGCAGGAGCTGCTTCTACCTTCTCCTTCAGGACAGGTGCCTTAGAACAGTGTTCCAGGTACTCAAAGCTCCCTGAACAGTGCTTGAGACAGATCAGGAAATCCATACTCCACCCTTATGAAAATAGTATCTGCTGGATTCTGGAGATGCAATTAAAGATGCTATAATAATTTTAGCATCCACTGGAAGAGCAAAGTTGCAAACAAGGTTACAAGATCCTTTGGCATCTTGGCGAGGATTTCTGTCTAGATCACAGGGGGAGTAAGAGGAATGAGGATAAATAATTTAGTGAGATAATCAGACAAGGGAGAAATTAATGAGTGGATCTGTGGTCTCTTGGGAGATTCAAAAAATATAAAGATGGTAGGCATTCTACACTTTGAAGGAAAGACCAAGAGGATTTATTTGTTAGTTCTCTCAGGAAGGCCCAAGTGGGCTGAATGTCATACCACTGGATCAGCAAAACTGAAACTGAGTGTATATGGGAAGAATGCTAAGCAGAGGTGCGACATATCCACTGCATTGGAGGATTTTTAGAAGGACAGGAAAACCTTGAGGGTAGAGCCTTATTCTAAAACACTTTTGCATACTCTTTTCTCATGGGGAGCAAACAGCCAGGATGAAATGGACTTATTATTTTACTGATAAATAAAAGAAAGTTCTGTCTTAGGAACAGATATGACTGGAAGTCAAGCATTACTAGATATCAGGTCACTGAAATCATATCATTTCATTTGCTCAGCAAACATTTATTACACAGCCAGAATTAGTCAAAATAGATTAATTCATAAAAAATCATGACCCTTTTCCTCAAAGATCTACAATGTGATTTTAAAGCTGGAAGGACAAGAGGAACACAGAAAACAGGAGAAACCAGTGTTTGATTATTTAGAATGAAAAGGTCACAAAAAAGCACAGGGTTTTGGAGCTAAAGGAACAAGATTTTCTATTCTAACCCCTCTTTTACATGGTGAGGAAGTTGAGGTCAAGTCCTGACAGTGATGAGACCAATTCCCTGGCTCCCACAAGAGAACCCCTCCTACCTTGCAGTGTGTTGTTAAAATGGCACAGGCACAATGTGCAGAACAGTACTAAGCTGTGGCAGGTCGGGGGAGCAGTCAGGTAAGCCTAGTGGAGAGAATGAGAATTGAGCTGACTTTGGGGAGAATTTTTGGAACTAAACTGAACTCAATTCAGGGAGAAGATATAGAAGACATTTCCAGGTTGGGAAACTGGATCAGCAATGCAAGAAGCCAGATTAGGCAAGCTGTGTAGCTAGGAACTCAGGAGGCCACCAGAACGTTGACATTCACCTCCCAAGCTGCCTTCTTTGAATGTCTAAGAACAATTCTTTGCTTTAGTCCTTTTTCCAACTTTAACTTGGGAATATTCTTTATTGTTTAAGATGTTGCAATTTTGTGCCCCAAACCCATAACACTATGCTTGTCAGCTTGTCATTCTGTCTTATTCTCCTTTCAGGCAGGGATTTGGTGGATTAATATAGAGTTGACAGTCAAGACCCATAAGAACTCCTGACAGCTTCCATGTCCTTTTTTACAGCATGATTAAATCCTCTAATGATGTCAAGAACAAACATGGAAAACTAAGGAAGTTATAATATGCTTATTCATTTCAGGATTTCTTATCAAACCAGGAATTACAAATTCCAGATGCAGACTATTTTCTCCCAGCCTGGGATTCGACAGTTTTTATAAGAACATGCATAAAACATTGACTTCTGTGTGGGAATATACGGGCTGGCCAATGTGAGGTAAGTTGAGTGAAACACTAGACTAGTGAGACATTCCACTGAAAAATGAAACTAGTCTTCTGGTCAAAAGGTTGGGAAACACTGCTGATTCCCTAAATCAAGTAAATCTGGAGTTTCGTAGTGCATATGAGCATATTAAATGTTCTTAGAAGTATGGAGGTAAAGAAAATTCAATTTTGTTTAGGTCCATGTTTTCAAACTTACTTGGCCACAGATTCTTTTTTGTTATCAGTGGAACCAGGGCCCTGCAAATGACATCCTTCGAAGCTCTGTTGTGAGAAGTCAGTACCAGACTTTTGCAAATAACAGCTGAGTCTTCGTCTCGGCTGATTGAGGGGAGACACTCAGAGCCCCTATTTTCACCAGCATGTTTGAGATACCTGTATGCTGCGTTTCTGCAGAAGACAGGGTCTCAAACTGGGGAAATACATTCTCCAAGATAACTTCTTCCCAGAATCTTTGACTCTGGAAAAAAGAAATTGAACAAGGACTAGATTTAGGAAATACTGCTTCCCCCCCCCCCCCCCCCCCCCCGCAAAATCGTAATTAATTTTTTCTTTCAGTTCCAGATGTTTTAAAACTCTTTTTTAAAAATCTGGATTTATGTGTGGTTATCTCTGTGCTAAGATACAAAACAAAGGAGTAAAAAATTAAAACCACCACGAGATGTATTACCTGGATTTACAAGGCCATGGAAGGTGGTTTAGAATATGATAGAAAAGTCCACCAGAAGAAAAAGGAAGCAAACTTCAGCCCTGAAAGAAATTAATCCATTACCTAATTTGAAATTCTAGTACCTTCCATCATGCATTCTTGGCTGAAGATTAATTCTCAGAATTCATTAGTGTCACCACATTAAACACAGGTTGTTGCAGCCATTTGCTGCAATCTCCCAGCCTGGTTTCTGCCAGAATCAGGAGGGAAATAAAGAGCCATTTCTTAACAAGAAACAAGGTCAGGCTTCTGTGTCAGGCTCTGGAGCTGGCAGTGCCCATGTTCCTTTTGCTCCTAAACAATCACACTATCGAGATCCACCTGCCTGGCCGCTGTAAACTGGCATTTCATAACGAAAAAGCAAATGCCTTCAAGGGGGAGCTACTTATTAAGAGTCACGAATGGATGTTTACTGATGACTAAACTATACTTGATAAAAGCAGCTGAAAAGTCAAAAACTAAAAATACTGGTGAACTTGGAGAGAAAAGCAGGAGAGGGAGTAATTGTATTCTACACGTTGGGACGAAACTAGACGAAAACTTGAGTTTTATGTCTCTTCTCATTTCTTTTTTAATATGCTGTCTTTTATACTTTCTGCTGTTTTCTTGTGGGTTTGCTACTTAGGTTGTTAAGTGTTTCTGTTGTTACCGAGTAGCTGAACGTTCTTGATCTGAGCAAGCATTTCCTTGCCCCGTGACGCACTGCATTTGCAGTCTGTATCATCAGCAGACAGAAGCCTGAGTGAAAAAGAGGCCTCTGCATGAAAAGAAGAAATCCTCCAGAGGGTATACTAATTATAGGTTAAATATCAGAGCCCATGGTGCTGTCCTGGAAGGAAATTTCCATTTTGGAAGACAAGACTATGACAATCACAGGCATTTTCCCAATATGACTAATGCCTCAAGAGAAGGCAGGCTGAGAAACTTGACATTGCATATGTAGCAAAACCAGTTCTCATTTGGTGGAAGACTTAGCTCCATTTCAGTTTTCATGTTCAGTCTGCAAATATTACACATGGTGGTGAACTGAAATCATATACTAAGTTCACACGTAGGGTAGAGATGTAGGGTCCTAACCTGAAACAGAGAAGAGGGGACCAGAAGTCTCTTTCTCAGCAAGGCTGATCCAGGGTTATCAATCAGAGAAAAACAGTCAGTATTTGCCAAAAAAACAAAAGCCCTCAGAAGGTAGGATGGAGGGTTTAAAAACAGGAAGCTCAGTCCTTATTATGAGATGGGTAATGGGAGCAGATCCTATGTGGCAAAGTAGGAGAGAAGTTGCAGAGTGGCAGGACCACAGGGCAGCTGGCATCTTGCCTGAGGTCACTAGGGTGAGAAGGCAGGAACAGAGTTAGAAAGATGAGTAAGTCAGCGCCACCTTTAGACAAAGTCATCAGCACCAAAAGTCCAGAGTGAGTTCAAGGGAACACAGGAAGGAAAGAGAAATGGAAGAACATGACATGTGCATCAGGGCAGCTGGAGAGAGTCCTAAAGCAAAAGGAGGGTCCAGGATGGGAGGGTGGCCCTAGGGCAGAGAGCCACCATGGGTAACCTGGAATGACCCAGGATTGTGGCCTGCGTGACAGCTGTGAACACAACTACCTCTTCATGTTACCTCTATGTCTCTGGCCCTGTAATCAGTAGCACATAGTTAGAAAAGTCCAGACTGGCTCATTGTATTCTTAGGGAACGTGATTGGTAACAGAAATTCTAGATCCTCAAGCATAGCTTGTCTGGCAGACAAGTTGAGGGCCGCAGCCAGGAAGGGCTGAGGGAAGAAGAGTTTACTACACCACAAAAGAATGAGTGAAAATGCAAGAGGCCAAGTGAGGAGAGGAACCAAAAGGAACCAGGCCAGAACTGGGGAACAAGACAAGATGGGGCTCAGGGGACACTGAGGCTGAGGAGCAGCCAGAGGAGAGGACGGCGGCGGAGGTGCAGTCTTAATACCGTTGTTACCGCCACTCCTTCTTCTGTTTCGGTTGTGCTTTCCACATCGCAAAGACTGGGGATGAGCATACCCCCTAACGGACATGCTGTCACCAAAGAAGATCCCCACACCCACGTCTTAGGACTAAGGCTGTCTTAAGGACTGAAGCCAGAGGGCCCAAGTCACCACCTTCTCACTCCTCTTTTTCTTTCTTCCTTGATTGGGAAAAGTATTGATACTTTGCAATTAAAGAGCTATTTCTCCAAACTCTGGCCATGTGGTTCAGTCAGGGTGCTGGAAAAAAATGAACCATTACTCCATCACACAGCTCCAGCAACTTTATTGGAAAATTAATCCATATTCAGATCCCACCATCTGGTTCAAAGGGTTGGGGAAGGTGTAGTCCCTGGAGATGGGAGACCTCTGATGGCTCCATCTCCCAGGCCGTGGCTTCCCAAGGATCTGGGAGTTGGCTGTTGCTGCAAGTGCTGCTGAACTTCCCCTGCAGCAGCCAAGCCACTGCCTTTGGGAGCTCTGTGAGGGGCTGAGGTTGGCCACAGGTCAGCCCTAGACTCAGCCAGGAAACCAGATGTGGGCCTTGGCTTCTGTTAAGAGGTCTTTGCCTCAGGTGGAAATTAAGGCAATACTTGCTTAAAGCAGGTCAGGAAGATGAGGAACAAAGAGGGAAGTGATGGCTGAGCCCAGAAGGAAGTGTGGTTATGTAAATGTGGGTGAGTCAGAGCAAAAAGTTCATTTTAAAATGATATTAATTTTTATATTAATTATATAACTAGATTCATATAACACATATATTACTATATCCAAACTATTATTAACCTTAAAATATTTAAAATAGTCTGTTGATTTATTTAAATGACAGTATACTTAGTCACTGTTACTCAAGCATGACACATGTACTCACTCATTTAAAAATATTGGGGTGCCAAGCATTGAAACAGTAATATATAAAGGTTAAAAGTCAGGGGTTAGGATCAAACCTAACTACTTCATATAAGTACATGATGATACACAAGTTAATTCAATTCTCTGGGCCACAGTTTCTTCATCTGTAAAACTGTAATAAAGTCATTGTAGGGAGTAAATGAGATGATCAATGTTCAGTGCCTAGTACCCAGTATGCACTCAATAAATGCCAGCTCTGTGGGCCAGCCACTGTACTAGGTGGTGGGGATACAGTCAGTCGGTTCATTGGAGGAAGATAGTATGGCATATGCATGGATAAAATGGCATATCCAATTCCAAGTAGGATGAGGGCTATAAAAAAGAAAGGTCAAAGTGCACTGGCTCCTTGAGTCAGATTTGAATAACACGTGCCCATTAATTACCTACTTTTTCTCAACGTGATTCCCACCACTCAGGATAAAATTACTATTATTAGATGTCCTGATCAGAACTTTCAAAGTTCTGGGGGAACAAAGAATTTTAGACCCTGACAATTCAGCAAAAGCAAAGAACTTTGGCATTTCCAAGTTCAAGCCTTTGGGCATTCCTGTTTTTGAAGGTCTGGTTAATTTCTTTGATTCAAAAATCAATTTCCATTTTGACAAACCGTTATGGTCTGCTTCTTAGTCCAAGTTTAAGTGCCAGGGAATATATGAATTCTAATCTTTCCCTTGACCCTACTTGCCATGTTGACTGGAATTAAATCCATAATTCTTATTTGTATGCATTTTTTCCCAGGAAGGAGAGGCAAAGGACAGTACCCAGCCATTCCCTATGAGAATAGAACAACCAGTTTCATAGTGCATGACCGTTACAGGTAGGACTACTCCAAGACTGGAGTGG
The DNA here is from genome assembly GCF_023091745.1 of Budorcas taxicolor. Lineage (NCBI taxonomy): Eukaryota > Metazoa > Chordata > Mammalia > Artiodactyla > Bovidae > Budorcas > Budorcas taxicolor. The sequence continues at coordinate 70,363,903 of NC_068911.1, forward strand.
GGAGGCTAGGAGAGTGCAAAATAAATAGAAGATATATGCCTCCCCCCAAAATTTATTTTCTGGGATAATGCCAAACTTACACATATGAAACATTTAGAGATCCAAGTGGGATTAAATTCATTGATTCATTCAAACACTTACTAGGTATTTACTGTGAATGGCACTGCACCAAGTATTTCGAAGAAAAGATGCCTGGAGTGAGATGTCAACTTTTATGGAACTTAAAAACAAGCAATAGGATATAGACATCAATAACAAGAATTCAAGGCTAAAAAGTGTAACTTCTAGAGTGGTTCAGATGAAGTAAACAATTCTAGTTAGGTGAACAGTGTTTCACCGGAGAGATGATATTTAGGTCTCAAATTAGGAAAGCAGTACTGACCGGAAATACAAGAGAGGAGCATTCTAGTGCAGAACACAGTAGGAAAGGAAGCCCATCGGCTCATATGGGGAACAGAGTAGAATAGGATAATACAACTGTAATATAGATGGGGTGAGACCAGGAACATCTTATGCAGAACCTAGACGATCATACCACTGAGTCTGAGTTTTCTTTCTCAGTCACATTGAAGTGGCTTTTTTGAACAGCAACATAACACAATTACTTTAAAAACCAAACTGGAAGTATACTAGAAAGTAAATTAGAGGGAGGGAAGTAGGCAGGGAAGGGATCCATTTAGGAAACATACAGTCTGAATTAAAGAAATGACACGGAAAAATGATGGCTGTAGCTGTGGAACTTGAAGGCAAGTCAAGAGTACGGAAAGAAAAAAGAAAGAACCATCAGTGGAATCTTAGACCAAGTTAAATCTAAGGACAGACCTGTAGCTAAATCTTTGTGAACATAACAATCTGCTTTCTACCTTCACTATCCAGTTATAATCTCTCTTGATGAAAACCAAAGATCTTTAAGTGACCACTTCAATTGTCTCTCCCCATTCTATTCTCTGTTCACTGATGACCACCACTGGCTTGCTCCTCCTTCTTGAAATATTCTCTTTCCTTGCCTGCAACGATGCCACATCTGTTAGTTATTCTCTCACTTCTCCATGACCACTTTTGCTCACTTATTTTCACTACCAGGTGGAATAAAATGACAAGGCAGAGGAGAGAGGATCTACAAAGACAAGCCCCAAATGGGGAAGAATGGAAGTAGAACAGCAGCCTTTATGCCCACAGGCTTGGAACTTCTGCTGAACAAACTCAGGCTTTACCTGCTGGATCAAATGACTCAAATAGAGAGAGTATTTATTTGCATCCTATGGAGAAGGCCATCTCTACTCTCACAATTCCAAACAAGTCTAAACATTCTACTGCAAATAAGTGAATTTAACTACAGGGCACACATCTGGCACAAAGTGAAAATTAAAGGTGAAAGAAAATCAGCAAAAACTACTCCATCAAATTTACAGTTGATTGCTGCAAATGACTTTTATAATAGCCATAATGAGACATAATTCACATACAATAGAGTTCACTCATTTAAAGTATACAATTCAAATAGTTTTAGCATATTCACAGTTTTGTAACCACTAATAATCAATTTTTAGAACATCTTCATTGTCCCCAAAAGAAGCTCTATATCCTTTAGCAGTCTCTCCCAATTTCCGTTCAGCCTCCTTAGTCCCAGGTGACTACTAACCTACTTCCTGTTTATATGGATTGCCTAGTCTGGACATTTCATATAATATGTGTGGTATTTGTAACTGGCTTCATTCATTCAGCAAAATATTTTCAAAGTTCATCCATGTTGTAGCATTTATTGACACAATATTTCTTTTTATTGCTAAATAATGCTCCATTATAAGGATATATCATACCTTGTCTATCCATTCATCATCTGAGGGACATTTGGGTTGCTTCTACTTTTTGACTACTATGAACAATGCTTCTATGAACATTTGTGTACAAGTTTTTATGTGGACATATGTTCATTCCTCGTAGGTGTATATACCTAGGAGTGGAATTGCTGGATCATATGATAACTCACTTTGCCAACAAAGGTCTGTCTAGTCAAGGCTATGGTTTTTCCAGTGGTCATGTATGGATGTGAGAGTTGGACTGTGAAGAAAGCTGAGTGCCAAAAAATTGATGCTTTTGAACTGTGGTGTAGGAGAAGACTCTTGAGAGTCCCTTGGATTGCAAGAAGATCCAACCAGTCCATTCTAAAGGAGATCAGTCCTGGGTGTTCATTGGAAGGACTGATGCTGAAGCTGAAACTCCAATACTTTGGCCATCTCATGCGAAGAGTTGACTCATTGGAAAAGACTCTGATGTTGGGAGGGATTGAGGGCAGGAGGAGAAGGGGAAGACAGAGGATGGGATGGCTGGATGGCATCACCAACTTGATGGACGTGAGTTTGAGTGAACTCCGGGGGCTGGTGATGGACAAGGAGGCCTGGTGTGCTGTGATTCATGGGGTCACAAAGAGTCGGACATGACTGAGCGACTGAACTGAACTGAACTGATGATAACTTTATGTTTAAGCCTCTGAGGAACACAAGACTATTTTCCAAAGTGACTACATCATTTTAAATTCCCACTATCAGATACAATTTATTTTGAATATTTCATCTTGTTCTAGACATAATTTAAGGCATCTCACAACAACCTGTATTTAAACAAATAAAGGTACTTGCAGTAAGGCAAGATAAAAATAATTAAAAGCAGAAGAGAAAAAAACAAAGAAGAAATTAGGAAGTGAAAATAGGAATTAGAATACCAAATAAACTACTTTGTTAGAGGTGGCCACAGATTTGGTTCCAGGCTCTCAAGGAGCCAGTGTGAAAGGGAAAATGCAGTCTGTTCTCTATTCTTAAAATCCATTATATAAAAACAGACCAGTTTCTTGAAGAAGGATGATGAAGATGATGTTGCTGTTGACTGGAAAGGAGACTAGAGATTTACAACTTTCCTGGGTTTTCACAGAAATGACTTCATATAACATAATGAATATTATTTCCCTTTAGTAAACATGGCCATGGGTTTCATAGGGCTGTTTCTTATATTAATAACATGCTTTAATCCCAATTGATATCTTGTATCAAAGAACCATCAAGTAAAAACATTCTCCCTGGATGGCCAAGGAAACACAGAGTTCTCTGATCTTAATCTAGGCTTTATATCTACTAGCAGCTAGGTGAATTTTTGTACAGTTAAGTCCCTTGATTCAGCACATGCTGAGTGCAGCATCCAGACGCTGACATCCATCAAGGAAAAGAAAGGCAAGGTGCCAAGCTACCATGTGCTGTTCATTGCCGAGAATGGAAAGAAGATGGCTAAAAAAGTTTAGCCTATGAATCAAAAGCAACTCAAAAGTCAAGAGGGGAGATTGGAGAGGTGGGAAAAGGACTGAAACATCACATCTGTTCAGTTCAGTCACTCAGTCATGTTTGACTCTTTGCAAGCCCATGAACTGCAGCACACTAGGCTTCCCAGTCCATCACCAACTCCCAGAGCTTGCTCAAACTCTCGTTCAGTGAATTGGTGATGCCATCCAACCATCTCATCCTCTGTCATCCCCTTCTCCTCCTGCCTTCAATCTTCGGCAGCATCAGGGTCTTTTCCAATGAATCAGTTCTTTGCATCATGTGGCCAAAGTATTGGAGTTTCAGCTTCAGCATCAGTCCTTCCAAAGAATATTCAGAACTGTTTTCCTTTAGTATTGACTGGTTTGATCTCCTTGCAGTCCAAGAGAATCTCAAGAGTCTTTTCCAACACCACAGTTCAAAAGCATCAATTCTTTGGCACTCAGCTTTCTTTATAGTCCAAGTCTCACATCCATACATGACTACTGGAAAAACCATAGCTTTGACTATAAGGACCTTTGTAGGCAAAGTAATGTCTCTGCTTTTTAGTATGCTGTCTAGGTTGGTCATAGCTTTTCTTCCAAGGAACAAGCATCTGTTAATTTCATGGCTGCAGTCACCATCTGCAGTGATTTTGGAGCCCCCCAAATAAAGTCTCTGACTGTTTCCACTGTTTCCCCACCTATTTGCCATGAAGTGATGGGACCAGATGCCATGATCTTAGTTTTCTGAATGTTGAGCTTTAAGCCAGCTTTTTCAGTCTCCTCTTTCACTTTCATCAAGAGGCTCTTTCATTCCTCTTTGCTTTCTGCCATTAGGGTGGTGTCATCTGTATATCTGAGGTTTTGATGTTTCTCCTGGCAATCTTGATTCCAGCTTGTGCTTCATCCAGGCTGGCATTTTACATGATGTACTCTGCATAAGTTAAATCAGCAGAGTGACAATATACATCCTTGACGTACTCCCTTCCCAGTTTGGAGCCAGTTTGTTGTTCCATGTCTGGTTCTAACTGTTGCTTCTTTACCTGCATACAGATTTCTCAGGAGGCAGGTCAGGTGGTCTGGTATTCCCATCTCTTTAAGAATTTTCCACAGTTTGCTGTGATCCATACAGTCAAAGGCTTTATTTCATAAGTGACATGAAAACAATAGGACAGTCACATTTGCCTCTTAAATGATGGCAATAATGATTCCAACTAAAATTTCAGACCATAGTGTATAGTGGAAGTGGGAGGAAGATCAGATTAAGAAGAAAGATAATGGCCTAGTCCAGTCGTCTCACTGGCATTGTGCCTATTTAGTGCCCTTTCTTTTACATGGTAAAATTTTGGTAATTTGGTTCTTTTGGTAAATATTAAAATGGACTAAATACTTCTCTGGCTGATTGCCAATTGTATGAATATTCTTGATGATATTCAGTCAATTTGGGGAAAATAAGCTCAATCAGGTTTTCATTAACAACCAAAAGTGAAAGTTGCTCAGTCGTGTCCGACTCTTTGAGACCCCATGGACTATACAGTCCATGGAATTCTCCAGGCCAGAATACTGGAGTAGGTAGCCTTTCACTTCTCTAGGGGATCTTCCCAACCCAGGGATTGAACCAAGGTCTCCCTCATTGCAGGTGGATTCTTTACCTGCTGAACCACAAGGGAAGCCCAACCTAATTACTACTGAAAAATCTAGAGAAAATACTGTCCGATAAAAAGCAGTTGTATAAGATTTCCCTGGCAGTCCAATGGTTAAGACCCCTGGGCTTGCACTGCAAGGGGCAGGGCTCATCCCTGGCTGGGGAACTACAATCCTGCATGCCTTGCAGCAGGGCCAAAAAAAAGAGTAGTTGTAAATATCATGCAAATGAAATTTTGCACAGCTATTGGCTGCTTTAGTTCATGTTTGTGAGGATACAAACCACTACCAACCCTGTCACTGCCATCCCTCTGCCCAGCTTCTGACAAAAAAGAACCTTCCAAGGTGATGAACTACAAAGGCACAGAGATTGCTCCTTTTGCTCTTGGGAGAGACAGTTCTTCCTGAGGAAGTGGTCACCCAAGGAAGCCAGTTAGTGCTGTGCCTCCATGTTTAGACCAAAAAATGAACACCAGGGAGGCCAATACAGAGTCTTGTTCAAGCACTGCATTTTTGTATGATAAAATATTTTTCTTTTTTAGGCAAGGGAAATCAACTGGCAAAGAGAGCCTGGGGAGTCCTTAAGGCCCCTGCATTAACATGAAGGAGCAGAACAGCTCCATCTATTACATCAAAGCCTCATCAGAGACCCTAATCCTTTCTGAAAGGAACTCTCAGGCAGCCAAGCCTTTAATTTGATACATAATGGGCCCTCTAATTAACCCTTGCAAAGCAAAGCATAGCCACATAGACACTGCAGGGAAAAAATGTTCTTGGGAGTTGATAAAGAAAGTGGGGGTGGGTAGTGTGGATAGCTTCTACTCCCACTGTCAGTGATCTAACTCCATGCATAAGTTTCTAAATGGTTAGCTTTGTTTTCCTTTTTAGTTTTCCTTCTTCTCTCTACAGGGAATGTGTCACTTGCCTGCTCTGTACTGGTGTGTCCTGGGCTTCAAGCCACTCTAACTCAGTGACAAGCATAGACAGGTGATGCAGAATGACTATGTCACTAAACATACTCATAGCAGCAAATCAGTGACATGATAGGCTATTTCAGGCCATTTACCCACCCAGCCTGCTCTAGGGCAAACTATTTGTGCTCAAAAAAAAAAAGTAGAAAGAGTGGTGACATATGCCTGAGGGGAAGAGAACAGAAAGAGAGTGTGACAGCTCTAGTATTTCTCTGATGTGTTCTACTTCAACAGAAGATGCCTAGATTTAAAACGCTGTTGATCCTCCTTGTGGAATCCTATCCCTGGACGTAGACGACTGTATACTATGTTGCCAAGGACAGGTAACAGGTTAGATGGGTCATGGGTTTCACACTAGTGTGCATTAATAAATCACATACATATTAGACTTCCAGCTCATTTTATCAGATGAGATGAATGATGGAATGTATGACACAGTGGTCAATTATCATGTGGATGATATAAATTCTATTGTGCTGAGGACATTTATCTGTGAATTGATCTGGCTTTTCTAGCAAGGATCATAAATTACTAGCCTTCCATAACCATATGATAAATACTCTAATAACAGAATGCCACCTACTCCTGGTTTGCCAATAAATTTCTACATGGTTTCAGTTAGAGAAGTAATGCAGAGAATCTGGGTTTTCTAAATCTTTATTCTGTTGTCAAAATTATATATAGTATGAAGACCATGGAGAAAAGCCTGTCTTTCCCAAACAAAGAGCAGTATGCTAAAGTCAGCAAGCGCAAGCTCCCTATATATTACTGTTACATTTTCAAGGATTTTGTGAACTGACTGATGTTACACTGGTATCTTGAAATTGGTCATGGTAGGAGTACTTATACCGTGGAAATCAGTAAAATCAATGAACAATACAAATCAACCCCCTACGCCCACTCACTCAGTTGTTAAGTATCACTGCTTGTGGACTAGAGATCCTGGGGAAAACTGTCTGATAATTCAAGAGCACAATTCAATAATTTACATGGGTAGAAATCTCCTTTTAGCACCTTTTCCCTCTAATTCTTTTTTTCTCATTTCCTGTCCTGTTGGATTAATAAAATTTTCTATAAACCTCTTTTTTCCTTCTGTTGATTTAGAAACTAGACATTATTTTTCTATACTTTATTAATATTATCCTGCATGTTTAACATATTTGCTTAACTATAAATTTCCCAGTAGTTTTATCCTCACTTTGAGCACAAGAACCTATGCATGCCATAACCATGCATTAAACACTGCCTGGCAGTTTTATGACTGTTTAGTTTTTACATGTTTTATCCCGAATAGTTCTCCTTCTTATAGTTAATAGTTACTTACATCACTCCTTCAGATTGTTCCATGAAGTCAGTTTCATTTCAACTGAATTTATTTCATTTGTTGTTTTGGTGGGTTGTCTTCTTAGCCTTAGGTTTCTTTACATGTTTTGAAATATCAGTTGGCAGGCTCACTTTGAGGAGAAGGGTTTTGTTTTCCCTCTCACTTCCTCTGTGTCCACCCCCACAGACTAATAACTGTAGGGCTGTGTCTTTTCTGGGTTTCTAGCCCCAGTCTACATCGTAGAATGGCATTTTGTGCTCCTGTTCCATGACTGCATTAAGTAAACAGAAGAGCCCATCCCTGTGGCAGCAGAAGATATAAATCCAGCTGCTTACATACCGTTCTACCGCCTGGAGTCAGAAGCTGGCTAACAGCCATCATCCCAGGGAACAGTCAGCACCACCTCAGGTGATGGAGAACCACGTGGAAGAAACTGCCACAAAGCACAGAATCTTATGGCCCCTCCCCTGCCCCACTCTTTTCCCAGCCTCTTTTTATCAGTCCTGGAGAACCACCCAAACACTGCTTCAAGCAGAAGTCCAAATGAATTGCTTGAAGCCCTCTTAGTCCTTTTATTCACAGGAACCAAACTCCCAGACACCACTACTTGCTTTTGAGCCTAGGAGACTGTGACTTCAGCCCTGCAGTGCACTTTTTGGTGTTATCTATTCTAATCTGTCACAATATTTAGATTCCTTCCTTCCCTCCCTAGCACTATGTTTTCGGCCTTTCATTTTTACACGTGGCCTGTCATTGTTATCTGTTCGGAAAAGCACAAACTTGAAAAGCCCCCTTGACAGAAAATCTCTTGCATCTTAAGGCAAAAAATCCTCAAATATCAAAATTATTGAATAATTTCTTAACACTATCCTAAATTATCTTTTTAGTTACACCTATAGATGAGAAGAATGTATTAAGCTATTAACATATGTGGCCAAGATTAACATCTATCTGTGAGATGTGCCCCTGATTTTATTTTATATGGAGGAAGCAAAGTTTAGGTCATAGGCCACAAACTCCCGCACTTCCATTTTCATCCATCACACCTTTGTATTCCCCTCAGCAGCCTTGGTGAGGCAATGTTTATATTAAAAGGAAATTTCCAGAATCTGCAGGACACAGTGAAAGCTATTCTAGTGGGAAGAGGGAAGTTTATAGCAAGACAGGAATATTTCAATAAACAAGAAAAATCTTGAATAAAAAAACAAACCTACCATCTAATGGAATTAGAAAAAGAACAAGCAAAGACCAAAGTCAGCAGAAGGAAAGAATAATAAAGATCAGAGAGGAAATAACAATTTCAAAGGGGATTCTACCAAAAAAAGAAAAAAAGAAGAAGAGCTAATCCTATATTTCTTAAACAATTCCAGAAAACTGAAGAAGATGGAACACCTCCGAATTTATTCTATGAGGCCACCATTACCCTGATACTGAAGCCAGACAAAGATACTACAATAAAGAGAAAATTACAGTTCAATATCTCTAATTAGAAATCTTCAACAAAATCTTACAAATCAAATTCAGCAATATATAAAAAGAACCATGCATCATGATTAAGTGATTTATTCCAGGGATGCAATATTCACAAATTAATGTGATACAACACATTAACAAAAGAAAGGATACAAATCACATGGTTATCTCAACAGACACAGAAAAAGCATTTGACAAAACCTAACATTCATTCATGATTTAAAAAAAAACCCTCAGCAAAGCTGGTATAGTAGGAAAACATACGTCAACACAAGAAAAGTCATTTACAACAAACCCACAGGTAACATCATACTTAATGGTGAAAAGCTGAAAGCAATTCCTTTCAGGAACAAGACAAGGATACCTGTTCTCACCACCACTATTTGACACAGTATTGGAAGTCCTAGCCACAACAATCAGACAAAAATAAATAAATTTTAAAAAGACATCCAAACTGGATGGGAAAAAGTAGAAATGTCACTACTTGCAGGTGACATGATATTATATATAGAAAATTCCAAAAATAAAATTAGTTCTCTTGTAGCTCAGTTGGTAAAGAATCTGCTGCAATGCAGGAAACCTGGGTTTGATCCCTGGGTCAGGAAGATTCCCTGGAGAAGGAAATGGCAACCCAATCCAGTTTTCTTGCTTGGAGAATCCCATGGACAGAGGGGCAGTTCATGGGGTCACAAGAATTGGACCTGACTTAGCAACTAAGCCACCACCATGCAAATAATAAACTACCAGAAAGAGAAAGCAAGGAAACAGATTTAAAAATCACATCACAGAGAATAAAATACCCTGGAATAAAATTAATCAAGGAGGTGAAAGACCTGTACTCTGAAAACTATAAAACAGTGATGAGGTAAACTGAAGGTGACACAAAGATATCCCATGTTCTTGGGCTGGAAGAATTAATATTGTTAAAATATCCATACCACCCAAAGAAATCTACAGATTTAATGCAATCCCTATCAAAATACCCAAGGCATTTTTCACTAGAACTAGAACAAATAATCCTAAAATTAATACAGAATACCCAAAGACCCTGTATTGAGAAAGCAATCTTGAGAAAAACAGGACAAAGCTGAAGCCATCAGGTTCCCTGACATCAGAAAAGCTATGGTAATCAAAACAGCATGGTACTGGTACAAAAACAGACACATAGATGAATAGAGCAAAATAGAGAGGCCAGAAGTAAACTCATGCATATATGGTCAATTAATCTAAGACAAAGAATATACAATGGTGGAGACAGTCTTTTCAATTAGTGGTGCTGGGAAGACTGGGCAGTAAAAAGTGAAGAAAAAGATATTAGAACATTTTCTCACACCATATATAAAAATAAACTAAAATTAAACTAAAGAGCTAAATGTGAGACCAGAAATCATAAGACTCCTAGAAGAGAATATAGGCAGAACAGTCTTTGATGTAAATTGTAGCAATATTTTTTTGGATCTGTCTCTTAAGGCAAAAATAAACAGATCTAATTAAACTTAAAACATTTTGCACAGCAAAGGAAATACTCAACAAAATGAAAGGACAATCTATGGAATGGTAGAAAGTGTTTGCAAATGATATGACCAATAAGGGGTTAATATTTGAAACATATAAACAGCTCATACAACTCAGTTTTTTAAAAAGGCCTCAATTTAAAAGTGGACAGAAGATTTGAATAGACATTTGGCCAAAGAAGATATACAGATGGCCAACAGGCACAGAAAATGATGCTCCACGTTACCAATCATCAGAGAAATGCAAATCAACAAATGAGATATCACTTCACACTTGTCAAAATGTCTATCGTCAAAAAGTATACAGACAACAAACGGTGAAGATGGAAAGGGAACTCCAGTACACTACTGATGGGAAAGGAAATCGGTGCAGCCAGCACGGAAAACAATATGGTGGTTCTTCAAAACCCTAAAAATAGAACTACTGTTTGATATGATCCAGCAGTTCCACTCCTGGATATATATCTGAAGAAAATGAAAACATTAATTCAAAAAGGTACATGCACTCCAGAGTTCAGAGCAGTATAATTTACAGTAGCTAATACAAGAAAGCAACCTCCATGTCCATCAACTGATGTGTGGATGAAGATGTGGTGTATATAGATATACAATAAAATATTACTAAGCCATAAAAAGTAATTAAATTCTGCCTTTCGCAACAGTGTGGATGGATCTAGGGGGTATTATGCTTAGTGAAATAAGTCAGACTGGGAAAGACAAACACTCTATGTTATCACTTACATGTGGAATCTAATAAAAAACACAAATGTCTGTATATTAAAAAGAAACAGACTCACAGATACAGAGAACAAAGTAGAGGTTACCAGTGGGAAGAGGAAAGGGGGAAGGTGGCAAGATAGGGGTGTGGAATTAAGAAATACAAACTCCCATGTATAAAATAAATAACCAACAAGGACATATTGTGCAGCACAGGGAAACATAGCCATTATTTTGTAATAATTTTAAATGAAGTACAGTCTATAAAAAACTGAATCACGAGGTTGTATACTTGAAACCAACATAACACTGTAAATCAACTATATGGTGGCGGTGGTGCTCTGTCATGTCCAACTCTTTGTGACCCTATGGACTGTAGCCTGCCAAGCTCCTCTGTCCATGGCATTTTCCAGGCAATACTGGAGAGGGTTGCCATTTCCTACTTCAGGGGATCCTCCCAAACCAGGAATTGAACCCAAGTGTCTTGCATCTCCTGCAACACTAGCAGGCAGATTCTTTACCACTGTACCACCTAGGAAGCCCATACGTCAGTTTAAAATAACAAAAATGAAAGGAAATGGCCAGCTGTGTAGAATGTCATGTCACTGACCGTGGTCCTGAAACATCGTGTGCTATGAGAACATAGCTTTTTCTCTTAATCCTGGGTTCAGAAATGGCTCCTCTTCAACCTTTCCTGGACTTCTGAACCAAGTGATAAAGGATGTGATGGTGGGAATAGCAGCAGTGGCCTGGGGTCAGGAGAAAGAGAATAGGCGAAATGGAGAGGAGCGGGCAGAAGTTGTTGGAGGGTAATAACCACTAAGAGTGCTGGGGAAGGGATTTGTTTTGATGTTATCTCCATATATTCAAAGCAACCAAAACAAACAAAAAATAATCCACAGGCAACTATGTAGTTGTCATCATTCACTTTTACAGATCCTATCATGTTTTTGACTGTTGCAATTTTATTTTTGCTCTGGGAAAGTATATGTATGTTGTTTGTTGCCGTTTAGTCATTCAGTCATGTCCAACTCTTTGTGACCCTATGGACTGTAGCCCACCAGGCTCCTCTGTTCATGGGATTTTCCAGCGAGAATACTGGAGTGGGTTGTCATTTCCTTCTCCAGGGAATCTTTCTGACTCAGGGATCCAGACCATGTTTCCTGCATTGCAGGTGGATTCTTTACCACTGAGCCACCAGGGAAGCCCATATGTATGTTAGGAGAGTGAATCTGACTACCTTTTACACCTCTCATAATCTTCCTAATGTTATATTTTTGGCTAGAAGAGACTGCTCAAAGATTATGAGTCATAACATCCAACTTCTAACCAGGTCCATCATATGCTGTGTATAATTTTGAAGATAGCACCTCCTCTCTAGGGTTCTTGGTTCTTCAGAAGGAACTAATGTTTATGAATTCCTGCCATGTGCTACAAACTGAGCCAGATATTGAGGATACAAAACAGAAAGACATTCTCTGCTCCCAAGGTACTCAAAAGGTGAGTGGGGAGATAGATACACAAACCAGTAATTTCAGAATGGCTTGACCTGCTGCTCTCCCTTCCTTATTATGAAGGTCTGTCAAAGGTACCATGCTGACATGAAAGCACGACTGAAAGGGGACCTAATTCAAGTTAAGGAGGAAGGGGATGCCCCACTTATTCAACTTTGCTAGAAAATGCAAAGAATATGGAAGAGAAAATCCTATTGCATAGACAGAGTCTATTCTGAATGGCTTAGTGTACTGAAGAGCCTTGGTGTATTCTTTCAGTAATGGAAAGCCACAGGATGATTGTGAGGAGGGCATGACTTGAGCAGTATGGGGTTTCAGAAAGATCATGCTGACTTATGAGGGATGGTTTCCAATGACTGCAGTTGTAGAAGCAAGGAGAGTAACATGGAAGCTCTTGCCCTATTATAGCACAAAGCTGAGTCATCACCTAGGTACACCAGAGACCTGTACGATGGAATATTCTGGGCACCCAAAAGAAGCCAGATAGCAAAACTACCAGCCTAAGTTGGGAGGAGATAGGGGAAACCACATATCCTATACTATAGTTAAAGCTCCCACCTCTAGAGGCTCTGGGTGCTTTGGCCCTGGACATGAAGGTGGACAGAAGACCATGTCTAAACACTCCTATCTTATATGGGTACAGGGGAAGAAGAAGAGTGATTTTGACAGGTATTTCAACAGTCTGGTCACCCTTGGCACCGGGTATGGACTGACAAGGGAAAGTACAGGAGAAATCTGAGCAGCCAGATATGGGGCCTCTTCATATGTCCACATGGAAAAAGGTGTGTGTGTGGGGGGGTGGCTGTCGACATTCTGCCTCAAAAACACACATACAAGTGTCATTCAGCCATAAAAAAGTAATGAAATACTGATATATGCTACAACATGAATGAATCTCAAAAACACACAAAAGGTCACCCATAGTATGATTTCATCTACATGAAATATCCAGATTAGGTAAATTCATCAAGAAAGCAGAGGCAGAAAGTAGATTAGTATCAGCCAGGGACTAGAGGGGAGGAGGAAATAGAGAGTAACTTCTTAGTGGGTATAGGGGTTCCTTTGTAATAATTAAAATGTTTTGGAACTAGGTGTAAGTGGTGGTTGCACAACATTGTGTATGTACCGAATGCCACTGAATTATTCACTTCAAAGTGGTTAATATTATGTTGTGCGAATTTCACATCAATTAAACACACATACACACTGCAGCATCATGAGACTCAGAACAGAGACTGTACTACGATGCAGACCTGGGTTTGAGTTTTAGTTCTCCCAGTTTCTAGTAGGTCCAGCTGCGAGAGCACAGGCTGGTCACTGAATCCCTAAGGCACTCAGCCCTGGATCTGAGCAGTGACCTGCCTCACACGGCAGCAGTGAGGAGTCATGGAAACAGCACGTGTAACACCCACTTCACTGCGACACGTGGCAAGCTTCAAATAATTCCTCATGATCGATCTCTGTACTTCTCACATACACAATTCAAAATTTGCTCAACTAATTTTATTTTAACTCTCAAGTATCTTTTACACTACATCTTATTTACTTGAGGGTAAACTTTCTTTGCTTTCCTTGGTGGAATGAGTTTTGCCAAGAACAAAGATTTTCACATAGCAGAGACCCTGATCTACAGTGGTACAAGTTATCCAGTTCAGGTTCACAACAAATATCACTAAGTGATCATGATCCTCTATCCTGGATGTGGCCTCTGAATCCTTCTAACACCGCATTCTAGAAAAGCGATCTGGTGGTTAGTGCTGGGATGCAAGATGACACCAATTGGTCATCTCTTTCTATTGTAACTTGTTCCTCTCAGAGAAGCACATGTGACCACGAAATCTTAGAGGAAAAAAGTATATTTGGTTCTTGAAGTTCTCAATAAAGGCCAGCAAATCATTGACAAGTACAAAAGCTTCCCTCTTTTACTATTGGTCAATAGGCTTGGGAAGAGGAATTTAACACAAACCCTTAACATTTGAGACATTTTTAAAAAACAACAACAAAAAATAAAAAAGGAAAGGGAAAAGAGGGAGGAAGGAAAGTAAAGGAAGAAAATACACTACGACTCTGTGGTGTAATACTAATACTTGAGTTTGTGATGAGGTGTGTACTAAAGGATTTTACATTATCCTCACTGGTAAATGGGTAGACACTGCTATCCTCACCCACAACTTAGGAAGCAGAGGCCTGGAGAGATCAAATGACTTGAAGACATGGAACCACAAAGCCAAGCTTCCCTGGTGGCTCAGATGGTAAAGAATCTGCCTGCAAAGCAGGAGACCTGGGTTCCATCCCTGGGTCAGGAAGACACCCTGGAGGAGGGCATGGGAACCCATTTCAGTATTCTTGCCTGGAGAATTCCATGGACAGAGGAGCCTGGTGGGCTGCAGTCCGTGGGGTCACAAAGAGTTGGACATGACTGAGTGACTAACACTTTCGCTTGGCTTTCAACCACCAAGTCATGGGCTATATTGGTTTCCTAGGGCTGCTGTAACAAAGTACCACAAACTGATATTTATTCTCTCACAGTTCTGGAGCCTAGAAGCCTGAGATCAAGATTTAAGATAGGTAGAGCCATGCTGCCTCTGAAGGTGCTCGAGAGGGATCTACTCAAACCTCTTTTGTAGCTTCTGGTGGTTCCTTGGCTTGTGGCAGCAGAGCTCCAATCTTCACATGGCATTCTCTGGCTGTGTCTGCATCCAAATTCCCCCTTTGTATAAAGGTCACTCTTTGTGACCCACGGACTATAGCCCACCAGGCTCCTCTGTCCATGGAATTCTCCAGGCAAGAATACTGGAGTGGGTTGCCATGCCCTCCTCCAGGGGATCTTCCCGACCCTGGGATGGGACCCAGGTCTCCCACATTGCAGGCAGATTCTTTACCATCTGAGCCACCAGGGAATTTTACTAGTTACACCAAATTAGGTATCCACCCTACTCTAGTATGATTTCATCTCAACTAATTACAGGTACAACGTCCCTATTTCCAAATAAGGTCACATTCTGGGATATGGAAGGTTGGGACTTCAACATATGAAATTTTAGGGGCACAATTCAACCCATATCATGGGATGATCAAATCCAGGTTTTCTGTACCTGTGTGAGGAAGACCACCTGAGTCTAAGAGTTTAAGTTTTGGGCCTCCATTGAAAGCAAGGATTCTCACTATTCACTAAAATATAGAGCCCTTTAAATAAAATTATTCTTTCAAAAAGCCAATCAACAGTCCTTCACATAAAAAAATCAGTTATGGGATATTTCCCCCCACCCATTAACCTAGTATGATAGCTATATCACACACTTGATCAAACTTCAAATAAAAATATTGAGCGGTCACCAGAAGTTACACACATACCTAGAAGGAGATGAAAGACCAAAAGGATTTATGATGACTTATTGTATTTAAAATCACTGTTATAAATTGTGAATCCACTTAAAAACAAACAAACAACAACAACAAAAACAAGCCCTTTCCTCATCACCCTCAAAGGGTGATATCTGCTATTTTTAACCCTGCCAGAAATTATCAGTAGACTGGAAGAATGTAGTACTATGACATGAGCCTTCATTTCCATTTCTAATTAAAATTCTTACTGATCTCAACCCAGATGTGTTTTTTTCACCACAGCCAATGGAAACTTCACAATGGAAATTACAGTGGCCTGAGAATGGAGGAGCAAGCAGGCAAGAATCTGGGGCTTAGCATCAAACTGGAAGACCATCGTAGCCCTTGGGAGAAGACCCAGGAAGGGTGTCAACCAGGCCACTCCATATTCCCATCTTGTCCTTACAATCTCATCTCTCCCAGCCCACAGGTCAGCCTTGGTGGGGGTCACGATTGGCTTTCCTCAAAGTCCACTGCCTGGATCTACTTCCTGACTCCCTCATCTCTTGGCATCATTGTTGTAGGTTACAAAATTCATCATGACCACTTACATTTGCTGAACTTTCAGTCTGTACCTCACTTCTTTCAACACTCCATAAGGAACATGATTGTAGATTACTATCTGTCTACATTCTCTTCATGTGTCATAAGGATAGCACCCTGGTACCAACCTGAGCCTGTGGCTGCCCTGTTCAAGGACTGCATTTCTCTTCCTTTGTAGCTAGATGCGGCTATGTGATAAATTGCAGTTAACAATATATTGTTTGGATTTGCCAGAAAATCTTCTTCAAGAAAGGAAACTTTCATTTTTATCTCCTTCCATCTGTCCATAAATGTTGGAGCTACAGCAGCCATCTTGGTCCATGAGGTGCCTTGGGAATGGAAACAACACTTAATGGGCAGCACGAGGGCAGGAGTCTGGGTGGGTGCCACGTGCCCTGCCAGACCAGCAGTACATGCAAGGTTTAACTCCCAGCTTATTTTATGTGAGAAGAAATAAAAATCTACCTTATTTAAGCCACTGTTATTTGGGATTTTCTTTCACAGCAGTCTTAATCTCAAGTGGTTAAGTACTAACTAGAACTCACACTTTATAGGTAAGGAAACTGAGGCTCAGAGAGGTTAAGTAACCTGTTCAAGGGAAAAACCTCAGTGGCAGTGCTAGACTACAACCTGATTTCAGAGCCTATGCTCTTAATCTCTCCAACATATATTCTCTAAAAAGACCCTTCCCCATGCTGAAAATAGCGGCATCACGTTTAACTCTTTCCTCTCTGTAGCACTTGTCTCCTCTCACGGCCGAAAGAAGCACAAGCTGGAATCAGGATTGCCGGAGAAATATCAATAACCTCAGATATGCAGATGACACCACCCTTAGGGCAGAAAGTGAAGAGGAGCTAAGGAGCCTATTGATGAAAGTGAAAGAGGAGGGTGAAAAAGTTGGCTTAAAGCTCAACATTCAGAAAACGAAGATCATGGCATCTGGTCCCATCACTTCATGGCAAATAGATGGGAAACAGTGGAAATGGTGTCAGACTTTATTTTTGGGGGCTCCAAAATGACTGCAGATGGTGACTGCAGCCATGAAATTAAAAGACGCTTACTCCTTGGAAGAAAAGTTATGACCAACCTAGATAGCATATTCAAAAGCAGAGACATTACTTTGTCAACAAGGGTCCGTCTAGTCAAGGCTATGGTTTTTCCAGTGGTCATATATGGATATGAGAGTTGGACTGTGAAGAAGGCTGAGTACCGAAGAATTGATGCTTTTGAACTGTGGTGTTGGAGAAGACTCTTGAGAGTCCGTTGGACTGCAAGGAGATCCAACCAGTCCATTCTGAAGGAGATCAACCCTGGGAGTTCTTTGGAGGGAATGATGCTAAAGCTGAAACTCCAGTACTTTGGCCACCTCATGCGAAGAGTTGACTCATTGAAAAAGACTCTGATGCTGGGAGGAATTAGGGGCAGGAGGAGAAGGGGACGACAGAGGATGAGATGGCTGGATGGCATCATCGACTTGATGGACGTGAGTTTGAGTGAACTCCGGGAAATGGTGACGGACAGGGAGGCCTGGCGTGCTGCGATTCATGGGGTCGCAAAGAGTCGGACACGACTGAGCGACTGAACTGAACTGATGGCTTCCCTGATAGCTCAGTTGGTAAAGAATCTGCCTGAAATGCAGGAGACCCAGGTTTGATTCCTGGGTTGGGAAGATCTGCTGGAAAAGGGATAGGCTACCCACTCCAGTATTCTTGGGCTTCCCTTGCGGCTCAGCTGGTAAAGAATCTGCCTGCAATGCAGGAGACCTGGCTTCGATCCCTGGGTTGGGAAGATCTCCTGGAGGAGGGAAAGTCTACCTATTCCAGTATTCAGTCCTGGAGAATTCCAAGAACTGTATAGCTCATGGGGTGGCAAAGAGTCAGACATGACTGAGCAACTTTCACTTCACTTCACAGATAGGTGCCACACACGGTGGGTTCTGCCTTCCAGAGTCCTGGCAGCAATTTCCTGTCCCACTGCTCCCTACTTGTGTAGAAACACATGGCCAGCTGCAGCAGAGACAGAAGTGCTCAGCCTGTACAAGGTATGCCCTGGGATGTGGGGGGAGCTAGGGTTGTCTGTGCTTCAAGCACTGTGACTCCTGCTAGAGCTGGTTCCCTCAGGCTGAGCTTGAAGGGGCTGTACCTTGAGAAGGGAGCTGAGGAGAGTGTGTGTGTGTGTGTGTGTGTGTCCTGAGCTGTGGAAGTTGGCGAGCTGAAGTCTAAATAAACAGAAGTTGGACAACAAATTCCAGAGGTGTCAAAAATGAGGAGGTCATTGACACTTTCTTTTTTCCTAAACTAGAGGTTTCACACATTTATTACTGAACCTACTAGTACAGAGGCAAAGAAACAAAAAGAAAAATAATATCCCTCCCCCTTGCTCACAAAATGTCCAACTCTTCAGATAGTGGTGATGTTTTCATCTTGATGCGGTAAGAAGTATATGAAAGTGCATACAGACCCAGCTTGGTTCTTCTCCACTGTCTCCTCTTAGAGTTGTACCTGATTTTAAGACCAGTTTTCCTATCAGAATCCACTGGGGGATTGGACAGTTCTGCTTTTGTTTCTTGGCCAGGAATTACTTGATCCTGAAAGTCTTGTGAGAAGAACAGAATCAACCACACATCCCACGATGGCAGGGAAAAGGAGGGAGCCAGTGACGCTTTCAAAAGGCAGTTTCAGAAAGGTGATATGGCCAATTACAAAACATAAAAATAATAGCCACTGTTGGCTGGGCACAAATGCATATGAAGCAAGTCTTCTTGGGGTTGAAATCCCAGCTCCACTCCTTAACAGCTGTGGTCTTGGGACATGGCCTCTTTTGACCTCACTTTCTATTAAATAGGGATAATATTAGAACTACTTTACAGGACTGTGAGGATTAAGCAAAGTATATGACGTGTAGGTCATATCTGAATGGTCTAGTGGTTTTCCCTACTTTCTTCCATTTAAGTCTGAATCAAATCCCTTATGATTATATAGTGGAAATGACAAATAGATTCAAGGGATTAGATCTGACAGAGTGCCTGAAGAACTATGGGCAGAGGTTCATGACATTGTACAGAAGGCAATGATCAAGACCATCCCCAAGAAAAAGAAATGCAAAAAGGCAAAATGGTTGTCTGAGGAGGCCTTACAAATAGCTGTGAATAGAAGAGAAGCAAAAGGCAAAGGATAGAAGGAAAGATATACCCATTTGAATGCAGAGTTCCAAAGAATAGCAAGGAGAGATAAGAAGCTTTCCTCTGTGATCAATGCAAAGAAATAGAGGAAAACAATAGAATGGGAAAGTCTAGAGATCTCTTCAAGAAAATTAGAGATAACAAGGGAACATTTCATGCAAAGATGAGCACAATAAAGGACAGAAAAAGTATGGACCTAACAGAAGCAGAAGGTATTAAGAAGAGGTGGCAACAATACACAGAAGAATTGTACAAAAAAGATCTTCATGATCCAGATAATCACAATGGTGTGATCACAACCCAGACATCCTGGAACGTGAAGTCGAGTGGGCCTTAGAAGCACCACTATGAACAAAGCTGATAGAGGTGATGGAATTCCAGTTGAGCTATTTTAAATCCTGAAAGATGATGCTGTGAAAGTGCTGCACTCAATATGCCAGCAAATTTGGAAAAGTCAGCAGTAGCCACAGACTGGAAAAGCTTAGTTTTCATTCTAATCCCAAAGAAAGGCAATGCCAAAGAATGCTCAAACTACAGCACAATCACACTCATCTCACACATTAGCAAAGTAATGCTCAAAATTCTCCAAGCCAGGCTTCAACAGTACATGAACCATGAACTTCCAGATGTTCAAGCTGGAATTAGGAACCAGAGATCAAATTACCACCATCCACTGGATCATCGAAAAAGCAAGAATGTTCCAGAAAAATATCTACTTCTGTTTTATCGACTATGCCAAAGCATTTGATTGTGTGGGCCACAAAAAGTTCTGGAAAATTCTTAAAGAGATGGGAATACCAGACCACCTGACCTGCCTCTTGAGGAATCTGTATGCAGGTCAGGAAGCAACAGTTAGAACTGGACATGGAACAACAGACTGGTTCCAAATAGAGAAAGAAGTATGTCAAGGCTGTATATTGTCACCCTGCTTATTTAACTTATATGCAGAGTACATCATGAGTAACGCTGGGCCAGATGAAGCACAAGCTGGAATCAAGACTGCAGGGAGAAATATCAATAACCTCAGATATGCAGATGATACCACCCTTATGGTGGAAAATGAAGAAGAACAAAAGATTCTCTTGATGAAAGTGAAAGAGGAGAGTGGAAAAAATTGGCTTAAAGCTCAACATTCAGAAAACTAAGATCATAGCATCTGGTCCCATCACTTCATGGGAAATAGATGGGGAAACAGTGGAAACAGTGAGAGACTTTATTTTGGGGGGCTCCAAAACCACTGCAGATGGTGACTGCAGCCATGAAATTAAAAGATGCTTGCTCCTTGTAAGAAAAGTTATGACCAACCTAGACAGAATATCAAAAAGCAGAGACATTATTTTACCAACAAAGGTCTGTCTAGTCAAAGCTATGGTTTTTCCAGTAGTTATGTATGGATGTGAGAGCTGGACTATAAAGAAAGCTGAGCACTGCAAAGAATTGATGCTTTTGAACTGTGGTGTTGGAGAAGACTCTTGAGAGTCCCTTGGACTGCAAGGAGATCTAACTAGTCCATCCTAAAGGAAATCAGTCCAGAATATTCATTGGAAGAACTGATGCTGAAGCTGAACCTCCAATACTTTGGCCACCTGAAGTGTAGAATTGACTCGTTGGAAAAGACCCTGATGGGGGGAAAGATTGAAGGCAGGAGAGAAGGGGACGACAGAGGATGCAATGGCTGAATGGCATCACCAACCTAATGGACATGAGTTTGAGTAAACTCCGGGAGTTGGCGATGGGAGGCCTGGTGTGCTACAGTTCATGGGATTGCAAACAGTCAGACATGACTGACTGACTGCACTGACTGAACTGATGACGTGTAGGGAACAGAGCCTAGCATGAGTAAGAGCTATATATGTTAGTTATTCTTATAATTATCTGCCAGGTTCTACATATACATTATATAATGTCATCCTTACAGTAACCCTCTGAGACAGGTATTCTCAGCCCCAATTTGACAACTGACTACCAAGGATCAGAGAGGTTAAATACTTTCCCCAGGGTTACAGAGCTATTAAGTGACACTGCTGGATAGCACACACTACTCTCCCATGGCTGCCTCTTCTTGATGGTGAGCCCAGCTGCACTTGGGGAAGGGCTGAGAATGGCAGGACATGGACAGATGTGTGAGCTATGCCACCATCTCTCCACCCTTAGCCCATGCACACAGCTCACTGCCGACTATCACTTGTCTATTTCAACTGCAGATTCTTTTTGATGTACGTTATGAAACTCAAGCATGTGTTTTCTTTTTTTGAATAAATAGTATAGATGGTACATTTGGACTAACCTTATCTAAAAGTCATCTAACATCAAAAAAATCTACAAACAATAAATGCTGGAGACAGCATGGACAGAAGGGAATCCTCTTACACTGTTGGTAGGAATGCAAATTAGTATAATCACTACAGAGAACAGTATGTAAGTTCCTTAAGAAACTAAAAACAGAGCTATCATATGATCCAGCAATCCCACACCTAGACATATATCTGAAGAAAGCCATAATTTGAAAGGATGCATGTACCTGGATGTTCACTGTGGCACTATTTACAATAGCCAGGACATGGAAACAACCTAAATATCCATCAGCAGGGGAATGGATAAGAGAGATGTAGTGTGTGTGTAGGAGGGGGGAGGGGGAGTTTAAACACACACATATACATACTCAGCCACAAAAAGGAATGAAATAATGCCATTTGCAGCAACATGTATGACCCAGAGATTGTCATATAGAGTGAAGCAAGTCAGAAAGAGAAAGACAAATATTGCATAGTATCGCTTATATGTGGATCTAGAAAAATAGCACAGATGAACTTATTTGCAAAGCAGAAATAGAGTCACAGATGTAGAAAACAAATTTATGGTTGCCAAGAGAGAAGGTAAGGGGTGGGATGAATTCGGAGACTGAAATTGATATATATACACTACCTTACATAAAATGGACAATTGATGAGAACATACTGTATAGCATGGGACCTCTACTCAGTGCTCTGTGGTGACCTAACTGGGAAGGGAGTCTAAGAAAGAGTATATATACTTTTTCATATATATATATATATATAACTGAATCACTGGCATGAGTAAGAGCTATATATGATATATATATATATATAACTGAATCACTTTGCTGTACAGCAGAAACTAACACAACATTACAAAGAAACTATACTCCAAAAACCTTTAAAAATTAAAATAAAAGTCACTTAACATAATGTGCCACAAGCACTACTATGAAATCTATGACATATGCTACAGACTTTGTCTCTTACAAGTTCTAAATGCGTTTGTTGGGAAATAAATAGAATATGCTGACAAGAGTCTAGGGCACCTACTTTACTATGCCATTTGCTTACTCTGGATTAGGCTGAGCTCCTCATTGCCACAGTTCCCAGGACAACAGTATATTTCAGGTATGTGCAGATATTACACTGTGTTTCAAACTTCAAGCCACACTAAGGTTTATACCATGAGAAAAGCAGATTTTATCAGCTGAGTTTACAGGTGGAGTATAAGTGAGATTGAATCGGGCCCTTGGTGTTTTTAGATGATCTATTAGGTAATCAAAATTAGATGCTCTTCATGGAGATATAACCTTGAAACACACAGCTTTATTTTTCTCATGAAGGGGAAAAAAAAATCTCAGTTTTTCAAAATGAGAAAGAAGTTGGGTTGCGTTTATAAATATATTGATCCATATGTTTAGAGAGGACAGGAGAATTGGGAGTTTTTTAAATTAGAATTTTTTTAACTTCTCCATCAGTTTTTATTAATTCACTAATTCCCTATAGCTCAAGAGATGCTAATTAATTCAAGAAACCATAATGCTAATCATTGGCTAAATAAATCTAAAATGCAAAGAGTCTGTCACCAGAGATACCACTGTTCATTTTAATTAAAATTACCAATTCGTGAAGTAATATAAATAAAGGTTATTGTATCCTTCTACTCAGGCAGTATTAACACTGTGCATAGCCACCTGAGAATCCATCAGGACTTAAAAAGCCAAGAATATTTGTGGAACCTTATCAGTCTCTGAGTTAAGATATTTATCATTCCAAGAGTGCTGTTCACTGATACTATAAAGCCATGTGGAATTAAGCTGCCTTGAAATGCAAAATGGAGAATGGCAAAGGGCTGAGAATTGTTGCCTTGAAGAGAGTACAATCAATGTCAAGAAATTAACCATTCCAAAATGATTACCTTTACAAACATTCAGGCCTAGAAAAAAGCAGATGTTCCAGGTCTGAGTTTCAATTTTTAAGGAATAAATTTATATAAACGCCCATTTGTTTTAGTAGTTTTGTAGCTCAGAGTGATCTCACCTTGTTTACATCCAGTGCAACTGCTTATAGCCATTTGAATGTCATTTGCAGGGATAGGAAAGGTTGCCTCAACATTTCATAACTACATGGCAGGCATGACCATGATGCTCACTCTGGGAAATAGACACACCTGCACGCTTAGCTACTTAAGGCAGCCAGCCCTGGAAAGAGGTGTGTGTGGGCAATCATGTGGTTCAAGACATCAATGAGTCTGAAGCTGAATAGTCATAGTACTTTTGGTGGATTTGCCCTTGACTAAGAGAAATCCATCTTTATTGTCACTAATCAGCTCAAAAGCCATTGATGATGAAGTCCTAAATCTAATTTCTAATAAAACCCCAAAAGTTTCAGAGGCAAAATGAAAAAGCACAGCTCACAGATACCTTTTGACCAAAGGTTGGTAAAAAATTTTTGTAGATTAGTCCAAAGACCTGACATTGGTTTGAACTGAAAAGAGAAGTGACGTCCTTTAGAACCAAAGAGAACCTGGTAAAGAAAATTATTGTCATCTTATCAAAAGGCTGCTTCTGAATGGAGCTTCCAGACAAAATAGAAATCTGTCTGGGACTTCAACCAGATAACCTTGTTATGCAAATAGCTTTAGCCAAAGGGTAAAGGGCTGATAATGAAATCACTACAAAGCCAACCACACATTACAAAGGTGACAAAAAACATCAGGCAGGGTCCTAGCATCTGGATAAAAAGCAGTGCAGAATTTATGTGAGCATCATGTTTAATTTATCATAATTAAGCTGTCAGGAGTCATGCTTTGACAAATGCTTAGCTAACACACATAAATGAGTCAATTATCACTAACGACCAAAAGTTCAAAACCAAACAGGCTGATGTTTCCTTTCTTTTTTTAAACCCTCAAAATAGGTTTACTAATAGGATTTCAGAATTTAAAATCTCTTCTACTGTCTCCAAATTAAGAAGAATGCTGGAAACACATCTAAAAACACTAAGCTACGTCCTGGCACTTATAGCCTGCCTCTGCTCCCACCCTGCACTTATTGACTTGCTCTATCTCTCTCTCTCACACACATACACACACACACACATACACACACAGAGTCCCCTGTCTACATAGCTGTGATCACTGGGCTGCAGCCTGACCAATTCCTTCAGATCCCTGCAGCAACAATGAGAAGCCATGAGGTCCTTTGGTGAATGGTGACCATCGTGGACCAAGAAAAATTTAAATTATTGAATGATGCTGATATGGTTCAGCTGTTACATGAGAACCAGGTATTAAACATTTTAAAACTGTTCAATTTTTCTAGTCCTATTTACTCTTTAGAAAGAACTAGTTTAGTTTACTTTAAATCAAGGCACCGTGGCTCCATCCACAATGGGAATTGAAGAAATTATTTAGATAATTCAGGCTAAAAAAATTTACCAGATAACCCTCTTCCCACCTCAGTTTCAGCAATAATGAAAAGTTTATGATCTGAAGGTCTTAATCCTTCATAGTTTTCCCTTTTCCTTCCCAAGATGAGTAAGGTAAGGCTCTCTCTTTAAATAGACATTTCTAACCCAGTATCTTTGTTTACATTTAATTAGAGATTTTAATAAATAGAATGAAATAGAAAATTAAAATTGCATTTGGTAGGCTGATTCCTAATAACCAAAGGGTAATATTTTGGAATAGTAAATAGTTTTCTACCTAAAGATATAAAATACAATAATTAGTTCCTAATCTTGGCAGTAATATTCCTAAAAATTTTATAAAAGGAAAATCTATGGTTAAAAAATCTCAGACGTTATGGGGAAAATAGAATTGAGGGACTGAAGTCAGGAAAGAATCTATGAATACCTATAACATATAATATTTTCACTAATAAAACCAGTAAGGACAAGTCATTAAATAAAGAGCATACTGATGACATTTTTCCATATCTTAAATTAGTAATAAAGCACACTATCACTTAATTTCTCTTTACCTTCACTGGTTCATTAGAACCTTTTGAGACTCTCTCTCCTCTGTCATTTCAATAAGATACTTTTGCTCTGTAGCTGATGTATGCATACTAAAGGCATTGTTTTCTGTGTTGAGTCCTCCATTCTAGTACCAACATTTTTCTAAGTCTAAAGCAACTCAGAATGAGCACATATAGAATTCTCAGAGTTGGGGAAAACTTAACCAGATTTAAATGGGAATATAATGGGATCTGCCATAAAGAAAAATCAATAGTAGAGGGGGATTTCTATACTATATTTAATCCTGAAAGCCGCAACCCTATCAACAATTACATACCTTTATTCCCACATCTATCCATGCAATACTGTGCTTACTTTAAGAACACAAACATACTCTTGAAGCCAAAACTTTGGTGAGTAAGTCCAGTCACATTTTAGAGGCATTTAGTGTTTGGTATAGGAAAGTGTATTTGTGAGTATGTGATGTGGTTTTCTAGGTCGACAGCTTTGAGAAGGTCAGTAAGGGCATCTGTATGAAGCAATGGAAGGAAAAGGAGAACTCTGGAGTCAGCTTTTGCCAGCAAAATCACGAGAACCCTAACCCCTGGATTTCTTTCTCTAGGGTCATCTGAAATGTGTTTCCAGCCACCAGGATGTCTGTAGCTCTCCAGCGCCTTCCACCTCTTCGTCTGGCTTCCAAACATCAGGAAGTGGCTCTTCCTCTGCTCCTCTGAGAGCATCATCCCTCCTGCTGTATCTGTTGTTCCTCTCAACACTGCCCACTATCACCACCCGTGACTTGCGGCTGCGTTTGCATTCGGCAGTCACTGCAAAAATATCAGAGTGGGGACCAGAGGGACAAGAAAATGTCCTCCATCCCCGGCCCTGAACTTCATGGTCCCATTCCCACACAGCCATTCTTGGAGTTGTGGAATTCTTGCAGCTCTTTACCCCTCCTCCCTTCTGAGGATGATAGCAAGAAGCTTGCAGGGATTGACTGGACAAACAATTTCAGGGACCTTGAATTATGCTGTATTTGAAATGAAAATGAAATACAGGATCACAGCTCTTTAAACAAAACCCTTGGGGCCAAATTTGTTTTAGAATTCAGAATATTATCAAATTGTAGAAAAGTAAATCAGTGCATTTACTGTATGTTATATAACATCCCCAGCAGGATCTGGAGCAGCACACTGTAATCAAACACATTAATATATGTGCAGCAATTCACATGAATATTCACACTGAGTAGGACAAATGATGGCTATAAATAGCCTCACTTCAGTTTAGGTCATGTGTTGCCACCAAATTAGTTCACATAAGGTCAGGGCTTGCAGCTAAATGACTCAAAGACAAAAAAACTTCCAATTTCAGAGCTCTTTGGGTTTTGGAACTGTGAATAAGGGATTGTACTGTGCTTAAGCAGGGGGATCAAGAGACCCAGCTTGCTTCCTTGCACTGTCTTTGTGGAAGCTAAGTCTGCACATAGGCATAAGTTAGAGAAATCTGTTGACCCTTTCCTTCTTCCTGTTTATCAGCTATTTTGGCCACGTCTTTTCTCCTTCCATGACCCTTGAACCCCTTGTTTGATACACTAGATGCTGTGGGCACCACTATAGCTTATAATCGCCTTGTCTAGATTCCTGCCCCCCAGAGTTCACCAGGCCCCTTTACATAGATCCCCTCCAACACTGAGCACCTTCTCCAGATTCAGGACTAGTGTGGTTTCTCTGTCAGGGGACAGCACTCAGTCCCCACCCTATTGGTGGTACTGTTGGTTCTGCTCCTGTCTTAGTCCCATGCAATACTGCCTAGTTCCTGGTAACACAGTTCCCACCAGGTACATTACCCATCAATTGGGTTTTCATCTTGTTCTCCACACTCTGAGCCCTGGCTGGGGCTTCTCACCTTGGTGCCTCAGTCCTAAGATCTCACTTTGCCTCTCAATCATCTTGGAAGCTGGAGCCCTGCTCCTAGACCACAGATCCTAAAGCAAAGCCTAAATTCCAAGCTGCAAAATCTCTACTGAAGGCTGCCACCCTCTGTCTCCTCCCTGGCTCAAGTGTGGGTGTCAGATGTTTATATGGAGTCCCCTCTCTTATTAAATAAGACCCTTTGGCAATATTTTCCCCAGGACAGAGTAGTCAGAAAATGTGACACATATGATCAGGAGATCTGATTATAACCAAGAGTCAAGTGGAATTCCATAATTTTGAAATCCGCAGAAGCACCGTCTATCATTTACCAGAACAAATTCTGTGTCATGATGCACTACAAGGCATAACAACATCTAGCGCCTAATCAATTCTAAAGCTTGGATTTCTCCAATCACTGTCCAAGGCCTTGCTGGATGAACAATTTTTCGTGGAAGAAATACTCACTGTGAAATGAAGTGGTTGAATTCTTCACACCATTTTTCTGGATGAAGTAAAGTAGGTGGAGGATTTCTGAAAAACAAAAACATTTTTCTTGCAAAAAAATTGTTTTGTTAAAAGCAAAATATCAACTTATTTTTACTGATACAGTTCTAAATACCTCTGATAAAATCTAGGCTTATTTATTTCTGGGTAGGAGTCATTTATCAGTGGTAAATTATAAAGTGCCAATCCCTATTCATTTAGTGGCTCATTTCCATTGACTGAAGGCCTACCGTGTCCACAGCTTTCTGCAGGACCTCTGAGGGTTACACAGATCAGAAACATTCCTCAGGGAGTAGATACTACTGAAGGGTGAGGCAAGCACATAGCCACTATGACTGAGAGCTGGTATTATTGGTGCCATAAGAAAGCTATAAGCTTGAGAGAAGACTTTTAATTTTACAGGATTTTCAGATTATTATGATCCATTTGAATTAATTACATGATGCATTTAAAGTATACTTACAAATTCACTGGTCACATTTTAAAATTTTTCCTATATGTCAACCTTGAGAATATGCACCAGAGAAAGCAAAACAGCTAAGACAAGGTTCCAGACCCTGAGAAGTTTCTGGGTAGTGAAGAGGACAGACACCTAATGCAACTGGGGTTAGGTGTACACCTAAGTACTGGAGGTCCCAAGAGAACTAGAGAACTGTGGAAAGACTCTGGGAACCAGACCACTTCCTGGTGAGAAGCAGGAAAAGGAAAATGTCAAAACCCTGCATTTGCCTGAATATTCACCCAAACAGGATCAATTTTAAAACAGAAGTGACATTACTTTTAATTGATAAGAATGTTTTTTCTAGTAATAAATGCTGGAGAGGGTGTGGAGAAAAGGGAACCCTCTTACACTGTTGGCGGGAATGCAAACTAGTACAGCCACTATGGAGAACAGTGTGGAGATTCCTTAAAAAACTGCAAATAGAACTGCCATGCGATCCAGCAATCCCACTGCTGGGCATACACACAAAGGAAACCAGAATTGAAAGAGACACGTGTTCCCCAATGTTCGTCGCAGCACTGTTTATAATGGCCAGGACATGGAAGTAACCTAGATGTCCATCAGCAGATGAATGGATAAGAAAGCAGTGGTACATATACACAATGGAGTATTACTCAGCCATTAAAAAGAATGCATTTGAATCAGCTCTAATGAGATGAATGAAACTGGAGCCTATTATACCAAGTGAAGTAAGCCAGAAAGAAAAACACCAATATAGTATACTAATGCATATATGTGGAATTTAGAAAGATGGTAACGATGATAACCCTGTATGTGAGACAGCAAAAGAGACACAGATGTATAGAACAGTCTTTTGGACTCTGTAGGAGAGGGTGAGGGTGGGATGATTCGGGAAAATGGCATTGAAACGTATAATATCATATGTGAAATGAATCACCAGTCTAGGTTTGATGCATGAGACAGGGTGCTCAGGGCTGGTGCACTGGGATGACCCAGAGGGATGGTATGGGGAGGAAGGTGGGAGGGGGGGTTCAGGAAGGGGAATACGTGTACACTCATGGCAGATTCATGTTGATGTATGACAAAGCCAATACAATATTGTAAAGTAATTAGCTTCCAATTAAAATAAATAAATTTATATTTTTAAAAAAAAGAATGTTTTTTTCTAGCAGTAAATGGAAATAGGGGCTTATGGGCAAGTCAAGTTCAGAAAATGAAGAAAGTCACAGTTCTGCACACATGAACTATGACTATAAATCTTCAGTTCAGTTCAGTCACTCACTCATGTCCGACTCTTTGCGACCCCATGAATTTGCAGCATGCCAGGCCTCCCTGGCCATCACCAACTCTCGAAGTTCACTCAAACTCATGTCCATCGAGTCGGTGATGCCATCCAGCCATCTCATCCTCTGTCGTCCCCTTCTTCTGGCCCCAATCCCTCCCAGCATCAGAGTCTTTTCCAATGAGTCAACTCTTTGCATGAGGTGGCCGAAGTACTGGAATTTCAGCTTTAGCATCATTCCTTCCAAAGAAATCCCAGGGCTGATCGCCTTCTAAATGGACTGGTTGGATCTCCTTGCAGTCCAAGGGACTCTCAAGAGTCTTCTCCAACACCACAGTTCAAAAGCACCAATTCTTTGGTGCTCAGCTTTCCTCACAGTCCAACTCTCACATCCATACATGACCACAGGAAAAACCATAGCCTTGACTAGACGGACCTTTGTTGGCAAAGTAATGTCTCTGCTTTTGAATATGCTATCTAGGTTGGTCATAACTTTTCTTCCAAGGAGTAAGCATCTTTTAATTTCCTGGCTGCAATCACCATCTGCAGTGATTTGGGAGCCCCCAAAAATAAAGTCTAACACTGTTTCCACTGTTTACCCATCTATTTGCCATGAAGTGATGGGACCAGATGCCATGATCTTAGTTTTCTGAATGTTAAGCTTTAAGGCAACTTTTTCACTCTCCTCTTTCACTTTCATCAAGAGAGTTTAAACCCATTATATAGCTTTGCTTTCACTTGGGTTCTATTTGCTTCCTGAAGCCATAGTTTCCTCAGCTTCGATCAGCAAAGGAAGGGGGAGCAGCATGAATGATCAGAAATAAAAAATGTATCTGATAATGTGATAGTAAGCTGCCTCTCCATACCCTTCCTTTTCTCACCTCTTCTAATACAATTTTTATTCTGATACAATGCTGCCATATATATTTTTCCTGAGTTTCGTGCAGCTAGATATGGCCATGTGACTGAGTTCTGGCCAAATTATATGCTACTAAAATTGTTCTATGATATTTCTAGAAACTCTTCTTAAAAAAGGAGAGACATACTATCTTTTTCTTCCCCCTTTCTGCTTCTTGGAACATGGATGTTATGACTGCACCATGAGCAGCCATTTTGTATGTGAAATGAAAATATGAGCTATGAGCTGAGTATGGGAAGGATTCCCTGGTGGCTCAGATGGTAAAGAGTCTGCCTGCAATGCAGGACACCCAAGTTCAATCCCTGGGTTAGGAAGATCCCCTGGAGAAGGAAATGGCGACCCACTCCAGTATTCTTGCCTGGAAAGTCCCATGGATGGAGGAGACTGGGGGGCTATAGTCCATGGGCTCACAAAGAGTCAGACATGACTGAGCGACTTTACTTTCATGGCAAAGAAGAAAGACAGGACATTAGATTCATGATGACAATTTAAAGCTGCCATACCAGCTCTAGATTGCTTCTGCCTAGTCTTCCTTTAACAGGACAGAGAAATAAACTTCCATGTTCTTTAAGCCACTGTTTTATGTAATTAATTCTAACTGAGCTGATCATGTTTCAGAGGATTACTCCATTATATGATTATAACATAATTTTATAAGTATATCACAAGCACAAAGATATGTGGAAGCATAATAAAGTAGTAACTTATCCAATCTGGGGAGTTCCAGAAGACTTTAAAAAGAAAATGAACTTCAGCTAACCCTTGAAAATTGGTTAGAGTTTTTTAAGATAGAGGACAGGAAAGCTATCTCAGTTTTAGGAAACAAGATGTACCAAGTTACAAAAGTGTAAAAAGTCTGGTAGGTTCAAAGAACACGAGTAATCTTTTGAGGCTAGACTATCTGATTCTTTCAGATCTGGAGAGAGAGTAGGCGGAAAGGATAAGGTGGGAAAGGAAGAATGATGAAAGAAACTATATGATTTCCCTGTTCTGCATAAGAATTTAATTATTCTTCAGATCTTCTGATTCAGAAACCCAAAGGAAAATTACCTGTGTACCCAGCTAGAAAGAGTAGCCATTGAAAAGTTGCCCTTCAGTTATTTTGGAGACTGTCATTCATTTAACAATATTTGCCTTCAAATTTCCCTGGGCTTCTTTACATAATAAAAATACCATCACATAACTTCTGCTTTAATATCAGCTTGGCTGAACTGTTCTTACTGACTCTAGCTATTCGAGATTATATGTCCACATGTCCTTCCAGTTCACCTCAGGGCAGCAACTCTTAGTGAGCAGTTTACTCCAGATAATCTCTACAGCCCTTTCCACAGCTCAGACTTCCCTAATTCTGCTCAGGTTTCCTGCTTATTCTGCTCTCAGGGAGGTCAGTTCGACAGAGAAGAGCTGCTCAAGCAATTTACTGTCTAACAGACTTCATCCACCTCCAAAGCCATTAACTGTGACCAATAAGTCACTTGTAGGCACACTTGATTAAACCCTAGCAGGCTTGACCTTGGCCAGTTGAGCGTGGAGGGACAAACCTCTGTCACAATTAGAGAGTGACCTCACAAGAGACAACTGGATAAATGGATGGAAGTGTCCATGCTGGTGTGAAGAACACTGTCCTGTCCTGTTTCCTGTCTGTCCCTCAGCAGGAACTACGAGCAGGGGTTACTGTTTACGTGTGGCCTGAACCTCTGCAGTAGGACACAGAGGAAAACAGCTGATCACCATTCACCCAGGCTACCACCAACCCCTCATAGCTCAGTTGGTAAAAAATCTGTCTGCAATACAGGAGACCCGGGTTCGATTCCTGGGTCAGAAAGATGCCCTGGAGAAGGAAATAGCAACCCATTCCAGTATTCTTGCCTGGAGAATCCCATGGTCAGAAAAGCCTGGCAGGCTACAGTCCATGAGGTCACAAGAGTTGAACAAGACTTAGCAACTAAACCACCACCACCACCAACAACAACAACCTATGATGGCCTCACATGAACCTCATGCAAGGAAACACTTTCTCTGAGCTTGACATCATAGGAATTTAGTTTTAGAAAAGCTCATTTGACCTTGTAGATGCCCCACATTTCCTGGAGTTCATCCATCATACTTAGGTTCAGTAAATTGAGGTTTTGTGAAAGATTACTCTCTGAGCATAATGAAACTAAAAGGAATTTGAAGGCTTTACAGTACTTTGTTTGCATTGGCAATATAAATTCTCTTTCTCCTGATATGCAGGAAGAGCACCAAATAATAATAGTTGTGCCTTTTTGGCTCCTCTAAACACTACAGATGAAAGCTGCAACCCTGCCCAAAAGGGTCTCTCAACACAAGGAGGAATGCTTCATGTTCCTTGTGATAAGAGTGTCAGAGCATAGCTGAGATCAGCAGGCATCACTCACATATGTGTATGGATGCTGAGAGCCTGCAGGATGTTTGAATGCTGAGTGGTTGAAAGGCCCATGAATCTGAATAACAAGTTCTCATTTGGATAATATTTATAAACATACCAAGGCAATGTAGAAAAGAGATTAGTCAGTAAAGGAAAATGACTATATTTGATTTGAGGTTTCCCTGCCTGGATTTTATTCCTGTGATTTGGACTCCAAATTCAATTTCTACAGAATGATCCCTGCTTGCAGACAGCATTCGAGCTATATGAGGCTAGCAGCAAGGGGTGATGCCCATTTTTTACATCATAATCCTAGATCTAGCAAATACGATGGAGATAGAGTTAAACTTCTTTCGTGAGAGCCTCTGTGGAACAAAATGATTTGCGGAACAGTCAGATTGAATTCATTTTAGTTCCTGAAATAGAGAAGCAGCTGATTGGACGAAGGGGAGCACACAATCTCAGGATAACCAATCCAAATTTCATCCAGTGACCTGTGCCGAAGCATGACTCAAAATGGTAAGCTGGGCCAATTTGATTCTCTTTAGAAGGTTTCCTCCCCACCCCCACCCCTTTTTTTTTCACCTTGAACAGAAACAGAACAAAAAACAAACAAACAACAGGCAGTTTAGTAATGGAATCTGAAGCGGAAAGATCCATGATGACTGGAGAGCACAATATACAAACTGGTTTTGGGAAGCAGATACCAGGAATAGGCAGGAAACTAGGGAATGAGGGAAGCAGCCCAGGTAAGGAGGAAAGAAGAAATAAGCTACAAACATCCCAGACCCCATGATGGGAGACCACGTAGCTTTTCCTTCAGTTCCTTTTGTGAGTCCTGCTCCCTCTGGTGCAACTACAATATATTGGTCCCAGCATTCTGTTCTCAGCTCTCTTCTCCTCCTATTCTAAACATTCACTGAGGGCTCACTATACATTAGCAGTTTTCTCATCTATATCTCCTGCCTTGGTTTTTCCTCTGCCTTTTCACGGGTGCATCCAACTATTTACTGGATGTTCCATTTTGATTTCATAGGGTCACCTTAGAGTCAGCATGTTCAAAATTAACCTCATCATCTTCTCCTAAATCTGCATTCTACCTGATAGTTGAAGTCAGAAACTTGAGTTCAATGCTCTCCACTGACCCCACATCCAATCTGAAAAAACAGAATAAGGGCTCCCCTTTTTAAAGAAGTCCACATTCTAGTGCCTGGTGCCTATGAACATGTTACCTTCTATGGCAAAAGGGACTTTGCTGATGATTACAGTTAAGGACCTGGAGATGGAAGATTACCTTGGATTATCTGGATGAATTTAATTTAATCTCAGCTCCTTTAAAGCATAAAAGAGAGGCAGAAAGAAAGAAGAGGTAGGAAAGAATCAAAATGTGAAAGGTACTCTACTTGCCACTGTTGGCTTTGAAGATGAGCAAAGAGAGCCACAAGCCAAGGACTGCAGGTGGCCTCTGGAAGATGGGAATGGGACTCAGCAAATAAATGGAGATCTCAATTCGGCAAACACAAGAAATTGAATTCTGCTCATGATCTGAACGAAAAAGGAAATCAATTCTCCCCTAGGGCCTCCAGAAAGGGATGCAGCCCTCCTGACACCCTGATTTTAGCGCAGTGAGATCCATGTCAGATTTCTAACAAATTTGTTATGACAGTAATAGAAAACTAATATATCAATCAAGCACCAACATCTATCAATCCTGCTTCCTAAATTCCTTTCTCATCACCCCATTCCCTCTTTCATGGCCTAGTTCAGTCACTTATCTCGATCAGCCTACACCATAGTCTCCTTATTTTCCTCTCTCCCTCTTGTATTCATCTCCCTCTAATCCATCTTGTACTTGGAAGCTAGAACTTCTTTATAACATACAAATATGACCTTGTTATTTTTTTCTTCAAAATTCTATAGTAGGCCTACATTGCCAGCATGATAAAATGTCAGCTCTTTGGCATGATATACAGATGGCCATACCTGCCTATCTACTCAATCCCATCTCAAACCACCTACCTTTCTCACCCAGCGCTGTGCAGAACTTGAACTCCTAAAGTAAGTCCTGTTCTTTCATGCCTTGGGGCCTTTGCACATGCTATATCTTCAGTTTAGAATGCTCTCCCCAATTTGTCAACCTAGTAGGCTCCTACTCAAGCTTCATGTGTATCTTTAGTACCTAGCACAGCTGCTGCTGCTGCTAAGTCGCTTCAGTTGTGTCCGACTCTGTGCAACCCCATAGATGGTAGCCCACCAGGCTCCCCTGTCCCTGGGATTCTCCAGGCAACAACACTGGAGTGGGTTGCCATTTCCTTCTCCAATGTGTGAAAGTGAAAAGTGAAAGTGAAGTCGCTCAGTCATGTCCGACTCTTAGCGACCCCATGGACTGCAGCCCACCAGGCTCCTCCGTCCATGGGATTTTCCAGGCAAAAGTACTGGAGTGGGGTGCCATTGCCTTCTCCGACCTAGCTCAGCAGCACTCAGTAAATTTTAAATAAATGAATCTACATGAAGATCATGGCATCTGGTCCCATCTCTTCATGGGAAATAGATGGGGAAACAGTGGAAACAGTGTTAGACTTAATTTTGGGGGGCTCCAAAATCACTGCAGATGGTGACTGCAGCCATGAAATTAAAAGACGCTTACTCCTTGGAAGAAAAGTTATGACCAACCTAGATGGCATATTCAAAAGCAGAGACATTACTTTGCCAACAAAGGTCTGTCTAGTCAAGGCTATGGTTTCTCCAGTGGTCATGTATGGATGTGAGAGTTGGACTGTAAAGAAAGCTGAGCGTCAAAGAATTGGTGCTTTTGAACTGTGGTGTTGGAGAAGACTCTTGAGAGTCCCTTGGACTGCAAGGAAATCCAACCAGTCCATTCTGAAGGAGATCAGTCCTGGGATTTCTTTGGAGGGAATGATGCTGAAGCTGAAATTCCAATACTTCGGCCACCTCATGCAAAGAGTTGACTCATTGGAAAAAGACTCTGATGCTGGGAGGGATTAGGGGCAGGAGGAAAAGAGGACGACAGAGGATGAGATGGCTGGATGGCATCACTGACTCGATGGATGTGAATCTAAGTGAACTCCAGGAGTTGGTGATGGACAGGGAGGCCTGGCATGCTGCGACTCATAGGGTCGCAAAGAGTCGGACACGACTGAGCGACTGAACTGAACTGAACTGAACTGACATGAATGAATGCACATAAACATAGATATATTGTAAGTAACCCAAGAAATGATGCCAGGACAAAATATGACCTTGATCCCCAAAGTAGCAAAAACAAGACAAAAAAAAATCAAAGTAGCAGAAAAAAAAAAAAAAACTAGACATATATGGAATAGTTCCTTTGGATGTGAGCAAATTCACAGTAAGCAGAGTTTGAGGAACAAAGGAGTCCCCTTAGGTAGTAACTTGAGTAGGATTTGACAGTATAAACCTCATTTTCATCATTTGGGCTACCTTTGTAGTACCCAGGATCCTGAACATATTTGACTAAAACTAGCAAACAAATCATCTGACATCAGATAATGTCTATAATGCAGTTTAAATCATGATTTATTCCAGCTGGACATGTGGGAAAAAGCAGCTTAAAAGAAGGAATTTTCTTAAAAATGTCCAACTAAAAAGTGGAAGGCTGCTGCTGCTGCTGCTGCTGCTAAGTCGCTTCAGTCATGTTCGACTCTGTGCAACCCCATAGACGGCAGCCCACCAGGCTCCCCTGTCCTTGGAATTCTCCAGGCAAGAACACTGGAGTGGGTTGCCATTTCCTTCTCCAAAAGTGGAGGGATCAGGTTTCAAATAGGTGTTTCTGTCTTCAATGTCCATACATCTCACTGTTCCCTGTATTTCATCTCATAAAGAGTCCATTCCTATGGGGTTGCAACGAGTCAGACACGACTGAGTGACTGAACTGAACTGAAGAGAACATATATGCAAAAAATGACAGAAAAACAATTAGCAATACCTCTAGAAGGTGTAAAGTGAAGTCGTCAAATATTAAAGCACATTCATCAAGAACATACTGAGTAAAGGATGTATCGATAAGACTAAGTTAATTAAGCAAGACTACCTGGAAGTTGTCAATTTTGAGGCAGATCCTATATAGGATATATCAACCAGATGGTAAGAGGGGAAAGGTATAAGGGAAGGAAAAAGAATAAGCGGAGAAAGGTACAAAGATTGAAGTATAATAGTTACTAATCATTAATATACAGTTAGATAAACACAGGAGTGTGCTAAAAATCTATTCTATTTCCTTACTCATAAAAGCAATAAAGCAAGACGAGAGAATAATGAACTATTCTGAGAGTATTAACCACAGGGACAGAGCTGCCACGCTGACGTCTACTGCTAGATTCACTAATGAGGGGGAATGGTTAGGTCTGTGCCCATGTCTCCCCTCAGGATCACCCCCTGGCTCCAACCAAAGTGGTTGCTTTTTGTCCTAAGTCATATCTTTCCTGTTCAGAATTATTTTAAAGTTCTTATATTTAATTGTAATGTATGATTCCATCTCAATATTTAAAAATTCCCCAGGGATAGAGAAAGCAAAGAGTATAGTTCCCTTCACTACCACCCCTAATCCCAGTCTCCTCCTTGTTTCAGTATGGCTTGTATTCTCTCAATTTTTTTTTCACTTTTAAATATTTGCTATAATATATAATATATATAGTTTTGCTGTACTATAAATTATAATAAATATAAATTTATATTAGTATTTACAGTATATTTACAGTTGAGGACTGCAGAAATGGAATCACATGCTACACGTTAAGTGTCCTGGTCCCTATATTTCCCATTCAGTAACACGACTTAAAGACAATTCCAGACCAACTTCATACTCAAATAGTATTTCCCAACATGTGCATACAATAGCTTAGCCATTCATTCACTGATGGATATTCAGGCTGTTTTTATTTTTTCCACTGATAGAAGAAGGCTGAAATGGTTTACACATGCCATTTTGTGATTTCTAACTTTTAAAAAGTGTCTTAGGTGGTGGACACTTCTTGTCAGTGAACATTTAGGATCCTGCCATATATTTCAAATGCAGAGAGAACAGGTGCTGACTGCCTCATTTTCTCAAAGTGATCCATGAGCAATTGTAGAGCAGAGGAGAAAGTGACAACCCAAAGGCCTACAGGGTTGTGAAGAGTTGTGAAGTTTGTGAAGCACCCCTGGGTTACCGCCTCCTAGAATATGCTGTCAATGGGAACTTTGAGTTATTCAACTCCATCAATGTCAGACCAAGAATGCTACTCTTGAGGTCCCCTCTGCCACTTGCAGGCATCTGCGCCCTGGTTTGGACAGTGGATATCTCGGGGTAATTATCTTGACACACAGGACATAGACCAAGATTTACCAAAAATATACATGCAATTCTGCTAAAGAGGAATCATTTGAAAAAATTAATAGCTATAGCTATATCTTTAAAACCAGAAAAGAGATGCATGAAAATGACATAGAAATCAGAAATACACTGCTGTGTGCTACACCCTCAGTAAATGTGAAAGACCGGTTCAGGCTGGAATGGACTCCACTCATGCAGAATGCTAACTCCACAGTGAAGGCAGCTCCATCTGGGTCAGTCCTTTGAAGCAGGGAGAAGGAGGAAGGAAGAGGTTTTCAAGGACAACACTAGATGGATGGGAAGGTATCTGGAAAGAAGTAAAAGTACAAAAGGAAAAATACTATCACTCCACCCTTCAAGTTCTCAACTGGGGCCCCTGTAGCAAAGGACAGACAACAAGAGAAAAACAGATAAATTTGTTATAATATAAGTTTTACATGCATGGGAGCCTTCCTAAGGAAATGAAGACCCAAAGAAACAGCTATATCTGAACATGTGGAAGAGTAGAGAATCTTGGAAAGACATGATGGGACAGAGTATGAGTAAGTGTGGTGAACTGGGGAAACTTAGCAAGGCCTGTTCACTCAGGTCCCTCTGTGTCCACTGTCTTTGTCTTTTGCAGTAAGGATGCTTCTTTCTTTGGGGTATAGGAAGGGCATCTCTCACAAGAGGATTTTATAAACTGCTTCTAAGGATGGTCAGAAAGTCCTTCCTGCACATGCCAATTCTCAAATTCCTTCAACTTGAAATATTCAATATGCCAAGGTCCCATATTCAAGGGTAACATGTCTTGAATTGTGTCACAAAAACTAAATGAGTCTAAGTCACATCTCAGCCTTGTATCACCATTGTCTAAGAAAGTACAGATTTTATGATTAACACCTATGATAATTTTTTCAACACTAATTGACAAAGTTACTAAAAGTAACGAGGAGAAAAGCAAAAATTTGTAATTAAACCTCAAGCTTGTTTATTCCTTTTTTTTCTGCTTCTTAATAACCTAATTTGATTTTGTCCCTTAAATAACACTGCTGGCAAGGAAACAATTCCATTCACCATTGCAACGAAAAGAATAAAATACTTAGGAATATATCTACCTAAAGAAACTAAAGACCTATATATAGAAAACTATAAAACACTGATGAAAGAAATCAAAGAGGACACTAATAGATGGAGAAATATACCATGTTCATGGATCAGAAGAATCAATATAGTGAATATGAGTATACTACCCAAAGCAATTTATAAATGCAATGCAATCCCTATCAAGCTACCAGCCATATTTCTCACAGAACTAGAACAAATAATTTCAAGATTTGTATGGAAATACAAAAAACCTCGAATAGCCAAAGCAATCTTGAGAAAGAAGAATGGAACTGGAGGAATCAACTTGCCTGACTTCAGGCTCTACTACAAAGCCACAGTCATCAAAACAGTATCGTACTGGCACAAAGACAGACATATAGATCAATGGAACAAAATAGAAAGCCCAGAGATAAATCCACACACCTATGGACACCTTATCTTTGACAAAGGAGGCAAGAATATACAATGGAGTAAAGACGATCTCTTTAACAAGTGGTGCTGGGAAAACTGGTCAACCACTTGTAAAAGAATGAAACTAGATCACTTTCTAACACCGCACACAAAAATAAACTCAAAATGGATTAAAGATCTAAATGTAAGACCAGAAACTATAAAACTCCTAGAGGAGAACATAGGCAAAACACTCTCCGACATACATCACAGCAGGATCCTCTGTGATCCACCTCCCAGAATTCTGGAAATAAAAGCAAAAATAAACAAATGGGATCTAATTAAAATTAAAAGCTTCTGCACAACAAAGGAAAATATAAGCAAGGTGAAAAGACAGCCTTCTGAATGGGAGAAAATAATAGCAAATGAAGCAACTGACAAACAACTAATCTCAAAAATATACAAGCAACTTATGCAGCTCAATTCCAGAAAAATAAACGATCCAATCAAAAAATGGGCCAAAGAACTAAATAGACATTTCTCCAAAGAAGACATATGGATGGCTAACAAACACATGAAAAGATGCTCAACATCACTCATTATCAGAGAAATGCAAATCAAAACCACAATGAGGACACCAGTCAGAATGGCTGCAATCCAAAAATCTGCAAGCAATAAATGCTGGAGAGGGTGTGGAGAAAAGGGAACCCTCTTACACTGTTGGTGGGAATGCAAACTAGTACAGCCACTTTGGAGAACAGTGTGGAGATTCCTTAAAAAATTGCAAATAGAACTGCCTTATGACCCAGCAATCCCACTGCTGGGCATACACACTGAGGAAACCAGAATTGAAAGAGACACATGTACCCCAATGTTCATCGCAGCACTGTTTATAATAGCCAGGACATGGAAACAACCTAGATGTCCATCAGCAGATGAATGGATAAGAAAGCAGTGGTACATATACACAATGGAGTATTACTCAGCCATTAAAAAGAATTCATTTGAATCAGTTCTGATGAGATGGATGAAACTGGAGCCGATTATACAGAGTGAAGTAAGCCAGAAAGAAAAACACCAATACAGTATACTAACACATATATATGGAATTTAGAAAGATGGCAATGACGACCCTGTATGCAAGACAGCAAAAAAGACACAGATGTGTATAACGGACTTTTGGACTCAGAGGGAGAGGGAGAGGGTGGGATGATTTGGGAGAATCGCATTCTAACATGTATACTATCATGTAAGAATCAAATCGCCAGTCTATGTCTGACGCAGGATACAGCATGCTTGGGGCTGGTGCATGGGGATGACCCAGAGAGATGTTATGGGGAGGGAGGTGGGAGGGGGGTTCATGTTTGGGAACGCATGTAAGAATTAAAGATTTTAAAATTAAAATTAAAAAAAAAAAAACACTGCTGGCAATGTTAAGCTAAAATATTTAAAATGTAAAGTTACCACATCAAATCACATGGCCCATCATAAACCCATTTTCAACCATTTACCATCAGTAAGTGACAAGATGGTCATTTCCTCTGGCTTTACAGCTCAACAAGAATCTGTTTCAAAGATCATCTCAGAATCCCAAAATTGTAGTATGTTTCTCATGTCAAGCCTAAGCCTGAGACAGAAAGTTTTATCGAGCTTTATTAATCTTTGGCCACTATACTACATTTCAAATGTTCACAGAATATATTTTCTCATTCTCTCTAAAGCACACTGGGGTACCTTTCCCTCATTTGTACTTTCACTATGTAAACACACAGAATACATAGGCAACTCAGTCATGCATGCAGAGTGCCAGAGAAAGTCAAGGACGATAGAAAGTGCGATGTCAAGTGGTGTGTGGCCCACTGTCTGAGCCAATACGGTCCCTTGCTGACATCCTTTCTTCAATTTGCTCCTTCAACAAGAACTCAGCAACTCCATCATATTCAACTGGTAAGGTCCAATGCATAGAGAATTTGACCTTGCCCAACAGCTGGCTAATGACCCATTTCCTCTGTGATCCTTTATGCAGAGAGTGGGCCACAAGTCTTTTTTTTTTTTCTTTAAAGCACAGTTTTAAGTGCATGATATATTAATTCATGATTTTAAAGAGATGTGTTTCAAACAGATGAAACTGTTTTCTAAATGTTTTCCTTATCCTCAAATTCTGGACTGTTTATATGGGTTCTGTGGGATTGTACTCATTGAAGGGGATCACTCATGGTGTGTCAAAGCATTTTGGAGATACAGAATCACTCTCCAATTAGGTTAGTATCTTAAGAAATAACAATGTCTGGCCAGATGAAAGTCGCAGTGATGAGCTAGTGGGTCAGGGGACAGGCAAAGCTAAACAACGTGTGCAAGACATGCTATGCCTTCTTGGTGCATCCACTTTTCTGGCAATAAGTTATTTAAAACTGTTTTATGCAAAGAAAAAGTCATTGGTGCAGACAATAAAAAGTAGGACTTCTCCCTGCCTGCATTCTGAACTAATTGAGAAACAAGAAAAAGTCAGCAGATTGAGTCCAAAATGATACCTTTAGCACTGATAAAGCTGATCTCAGAGAATGTGGCTTTTACCTGCAGGAAATCGTTTCTAAGACTGAAAGAAAGAGTTAGACAGGCTTAACCAGCTGGTCTTGGGCCCAGGGCTGGGCCACCACAGGCCTCTCACTCAGAGGCAGAGCTTTGGCTGAGTGCAGGCTGGAGAACAATCCTCTAGTGCAGGCTGACTTGCAAAAGGAAGAGAAGGGACAGAGCTGGGGTCTGTATGTCCAGTGCCTCCGCAAACTCATCTGCATACAGCACTTCTGACCCTCTAGGCTCTATCAATTTGGGTCCAATCAGAAGACAGGAAAAACACTAGTAATTTGAATGGAGAAAATTTAATATAAAGAATTAATATGTCAATCAAGTATTTCCAGATATTCAAGCTGGATTTAGAAAAAGCAGAGGAACCAGAGATCAAATTGCCAACATCCACTGGATCATAGAAAAAGCAAGAGAATTCTATTTAAAATACCTACTTCTGCTTCATTAAAGCCTTTGACTGTGTGGACAAAGGCTTTTCCACGACAAACTTTGGAAAATTCTTAAAGAATGGGAACACCAGACCACCTCACCTGCCTCCTGAGAAATCTGTGTGGAGATCAAGAAGTAACAGTTAGAACCAGACATGTAATAACAGACTGGTTTCAATTTAGGAAAGGAGTTACGTCAAGGCTGTGTATTGTCATCCTGCTCATTTTTCATGCAGAGTACATCATGAGAAACGTTGGGCTGGATGAAACACAAGCTGGAATCAACATTGCCAGCAGAAATATCAATAACCTCAGACATGCAGATGACACCACCCTTATGGCAGAAAGTGAAGAAGAACTAAAGAGCCTCTTGATAAAAGTGAAAAGAGAGTAAAAAAAGTTGGCTTGAAACTCAACATTCAGAAAACTAAGATCATGGCATCTGGTCC
Source organism: Budorcas taxicolor (assembly GCF_023091745.1). Lineage (NCBI taxonomy): Eukaryota > Metazoa > Chordata > Mammalia > Artiodactyla > Bovidae > Budorcas > Budorcas taxicolor. The sequence goes on from NC_068911.1 coordinate 70,407,461, forward strand.
CATCACTTCATCGCAAATAAATGTGGAAACAGTGGAAACAGTGGGAGACTTTATTTTGGGGGGCTCCAAAATGACTGCAGATGGTGACTGCAGCCATGAAATTAAAAGATGCTTATTCCTTAGGAGAAAAGCTATGACCAACCTAGACAGCATATTAAAAAGCAGAGACATTACTTTGCCAGCAAAGGTCCATGTAGTCAAAGCTATGGTTTTTCCAGTTGTCATGCAGGATGTGAGAGCTGGACCATAAAAAAACCTGAAAGCAGAAGAATTGATGCTTTTGAACTGTGGTGTTAGAGAAGACTCTTGGAGTCCATTGGCCTGCAAGGAGATCAAACCAATCAATCCGAAAGGAGATCAGCCCCAAATATTCATTGGAAAGACTGATGCTGAAGCTGAAACTCCAATCCTTTGGCCCCCTGATGCGAAGAACTGACTTACTTGAAAAGACCCTGATGCTGGGAAAGATGGAAGGCTGGAGAAGAAGGGGACGACACAGGATGAGATCATTGGTTGGCATCACCAACTCAATGGACATGAGTTTGATCAAGCTCCAGGTGTTGGTGATAGACAGGGAAGCCTGGAGTGCTGCAGCCCATGGGATTGCAAAGAGTTGGACACGACTAGGTTACTAAACTGTACTGAATAGTGGATTAGACACTAAGGGGTGAAGAGAACTCTAGCAGAGCAGATATGGGGGCAGCTACTATGTCTAGATGAAACAGAACCTCCAAAGAAGAAACTAATTTGTAAGAGCCCTTGCCCCCAAGCCTGAGACTCTGATCTCATTGGAAAAGATGTGATTGCGGTCCATGGTGGGTGAAGTTCTCGGAGATGAGACAAGACAGGGCTGGCAAACAGAAACCACCTGCCTGGTGCCTGAGACTCACCAGGAAGCTGCCGAGTGAGTTCTGGTAAAACGTATGGGAGGGTGAACACCACTGGGTGTCCCAAAGACCACTGAGAGTCAAAGGCCACAGAAGCAAGAAGGAAAAGCTACCCTGAAACTAACAATAGAGCCCTTTCCTCTGGCAGCAGCCTTCTGGTGCCCTCTACTGACAAAGCTTAACTTCTACCATACGGCAAAGGAGAAATGTTTGAGTCCACTCCAGTATCAGGGGAAAGAAGGGTAAATTTGGATCTGAAAGGCACTAAATTAATAACTGGCACAGGAAAGAAGTGAATGAGAGAAACAGAGAGAGGCTAAGAGTTTTACAGTGTTGTTGTTTTTTTTCTTTAAGATGAAACACCAGATTTTAAGAAATTTCTATTTCACGGTGGGGAGAGAAGGATTAGGAATTTGGGGTTAGCAGATGCAAATTGGTAAATATAGAATGGATAAACAACAAAGTCCTACTGTATAGCACAGGAAACTATTCCAAATTCTTTTATAAACCATAATGGAAAAGAATATGAAAAAATATACCTATCTACATATCTATATACCTGAGTCACTTTGCTATATAGCAGAAATTAACACAACATTGTAAATCAACTATACTCAATAAAATACTTTTTTACAAAGAAATATCTATTTCAGGCTTGGAGTAGGTAACTTCCAACCATGAACAACTGAATGAGTCCAGCCTTCTCTGCCTTAAGAGCACTTGCTGAATATATTTAAGGGGTAATGAAGAGATAATGGGAAACTTCATCCTCCACTTAAAAATTTTGTTTTGTCATGGTGCATCAGATTTCCTCATTAAGACTCATTGCTTTCTATCCCAGAAGTTCCTTATTGAAATTGGAATATTCTGGGGAGCATCCTATTGTAAACCTTTATTGGCCAAAACTTTTCTTGGGATAAAAGACAGACAAGAATAAAAACTTAGAGAAAAAAGGACTCAGCAATGATCAGTGCGGGGACAGGACCACAGACACAGACTTAATCTCTTTTGTGATTTTTCCATTTCTATGATTCCAACTTCGTGTGAGCTGACAAGTGAAGAGTCAGGTGGCATGGCATGACACCCCTGCTACTCCTTCCTGTCTCTCTGCCTGTAAAGTGCCTCCCAGCACAGAAGAGAAAAGGCATCAGTGAAAGCCAGTATGGTTCACAATGCCCAGGATCATGGTCACAGAGAGGAACTCCTTTTCCTTCTGGGACTTCTTTCCAACTCAACAGTCAGCAGCACTCTGTATGGAATGGGCAGAGGGGAGCTGATGATTGTTCTTTCCTCAGCCCCTTCCCATTCTCTCAAGCCCATTCAGGAGCCCAGGACTTTGCCTTAAGCTGGATCACTTTTTCTGCATTATTTCTGGGGAATCCTTAATTTCTTGAGAGCTTATTATGTATTATAAGCACTGTGCTAAGAATTCACTAATTTAATCCTCACATAAACTCTCTGAAGCAGGTTATACACTGCTCTGTTTTAGACAAGAAAAAACCAAGGGTGAGAGCAGTTTAGAAGCTGGTAATGGTGTGGCCAGGCTTCCTGTGCAGGCAGCCTGATCCTGAAGAACACAATTACAACCACTGCTTCCCCACTTGGGAATTCCTTTTGGTTAATCAGGCACCACAGTATCTTTAGATTCTGCCAGAAAGCAAATTATGTCCTATTAATACAGGAATATGGGTCTGATTTAATAAGCCAGTTGTCTTTCTGACATCCCATCAACTTAAACACAGTACTCTTCAGATAACCAAGATATTAGTAAGCAGACCCAAAGAACATTTTGTTTAGGATACAAAATAATCAGTAATAGGGAGCATGAGCAAAGAATGTTTTCATCTGTTGAGTTTTATGTATCCTCTGTCATTCAGCTCCCTCCAAAGTCACAGCTGGTAAAACCAAATGGGTCATTTTACCACAATCAGACTAACGTCACAGTTCAAGAAGCACCATTTGTCCTCCAAGGCAAAGCCATGCACCTAATTACAACACACTGTTAATAAATTTATAATAGACAAAAAGAAATCGACTGCTATGGATTTTTTGCCCTAGTAAAGCAAAACCATTTAATGGGCATTTTGTACAGCTATTTCTTCTTTTATTGTTTCAATAAAGTTAGTAATATATTCCAGACAGGAAAAAGCAGGGCAGGCCTCAGATGAACAGATTGTATCATCTGATCCTACCACATTGTCTCTAATGGGGGAAATTAGCAGCTGAACCTCAACACCTGTCACCATGAGCAGGCCCTGGCACACACACGAGGTAGGAAGGCTGTGCTGTTCCTTAAAGCAAGTAGAGCCTGGCCCACCAGGACCCAGCGCACATGCCAGTGACGACAGAAGCAGGCTCCGTTTAAAATCAACTGGATATATTAAATGCCAGGGGTGATGCAGCTGCAGTTCCTAAGGAAGACTGGGTGTTTACAACCGTGAGCTCTAAAAAGGTTTTATGAAGATTGTGCTAACTGAAAGTGGAACCGCACAGACTTAAGCAGAGAGACTGGTCCCAGAAGCAACCACTGAACATTCATCCCCTTGCAAGGGCAAATGTACCACCAGAACAGCAACCCCCTCTCACACCTAGATGGCTTGAATCATGTCTCCACTGGCAGATTACAGCCAAGTGTTTTACCAACCTCAAGATCAACTGCAGTTATTGAAACTGAATGAATTACATTGCAAGTCCAGGCAGTTTGTGAGCATGCCCAAGTGAACAAGCCCACATTTGTTTTTCTGACATCATAAGCATGTCTTCTCTTTATAAGGGCTTTGGCCATTTTTCTATCTGGTTGCCTAGCAACACTTTGAAAGGACAGAAATAAGGGAGAGGGATGCTGGAGCCATACCAGTGAGTGAATTTGTATTTATTTCACAGATTCCTTTTCAAATTTCCTGGGGTGGAGGTGGGTGGGGGAGAAGGGGCTGTGTTATGTTATCAACAGCGCTGCTACTCTTACAGCAGAAACATACAATGCCAGCAAGTATATTTATACAAGGATACTCAGCAAACAAAGGGTGAAAGGAGGTATCACTGGTTACTGCATGTTAATAAAGATGAAAAATAAATATATTAACATCAAATCAAAAGAAATATATTGAGTAAACATAATGCCCATTTCATTGTTCTCTCTCAGGAAGGTCTCAGACCATGCCTGAGGAAAATCTGTAGCCTCTACCATTTTATCCAAATTGTGAGTGGCTAATGAACAATACAGCATTCTTGTCTGCCTTGTATCCTTCCTTTTGCTAAATGATATTTCCCGACAGAAAGTACCAATTCCAATCAGATGCTCAATTTTATTTTAAGAGAATTGAATAAAGTAGGCTCCCATGATTCTTCTAATTTCCTTTGCATCTGTGGCTACTTTTGTCTTTTTTAAAAAAATTTTCATGTGCTAAAACTTCCTTTTTTCATGATTAGTTAATAATTCATCTATTTTTTATCCAAAAAAGCTTATGATTTATTTATTAGTTCTATTGTTTCATATATTTTTGGTTCATTACTTATCACTTCTATTTTATTTAATCCCTTCTTCTTCTACCCAGATTCAAACTTTTTTTAAAATTTCTGCGTTAGAAGTTTAATTCGTTTACTTTCATTCTTTTTTGATTATTAATATAAGTATTTGGGGCTATGAATTTGCCTCTAATCCCTGCTTTAACTATTTTCCTGTTAATTCTGATACGCAGTATTTTGATAATTATTACTTTCTACATATTCTTCAACTTTCATTTAGATTTTCTTTTAAACTTGAATTGTTAAAGATGATTTTGCTTTTTTCTCACCTAGGTGGCAGGAAATTAAGTTTTCTGTGTTTATTTCTAATTGTTTACATTGTGGACAATTAATGTTGCCTGTACTGTTTATACTTTTGGAATCTGAGAATGTCTTTGTAGTCTTTGTAATAGGCACAACAGTAGTATTTATGTTGTTGTTCAGGCACTCAGTCATGTCTGACTCTTTGCAACCTATTGGACTGCAACAAGCCAGACCTCTCTGTCCCTCACCATCTCCCAAAGTTTGCCCAAGTTCATGTCCACTGCATCGGTGATGCTGTCCAGCCATCTCATCCTCTGATGCCCTCTTCTCCTTCTGCCCTCAATCTTTCCCAGCATCAGGGACTTTTCCACTGAGTCAGCTGTTTGGATTAGATGACCAAAATACTGGCGTTTCAGCTTTGGCATCAGTCCTTCCAACGAGTATTCAGGGTTGATTTCCCTTAATATTGACTGGTTTGTTCTCTTTGCTGTCCAAGGGAATCTCAGGAGTCTTCTACAGCACCATAAGTATTTACATTTATATAACATATGCAGTATAATATCATATACATGTATATTAATATATAAAACCTTGTCCCTCAAGAATAGAGAATGTTCCTCTTTTCAAGCACTCCTGAAATGTTCACAAAAATTTATACTATTGCTTATTATTTTTTAATGTATTACAACTGCCATGGGATGAAAGAGGTTCAATAATAACTTCTGCAACTAATGTGTATCTCCTTGCACTTTCTGTAGTTTCTGCTTTATGAATGTGATGCTATAAGTAGATATATTTCTTATATCTTCATTTTAAAAATAGCACCCGTTTACCTTTTTGAACTAATTAAATATTTTTGGTCCTGAATTCAATATTATCTAATATCAAGAACATGGTGTTAGACCCTGCTGATCTAGTGGCCTGTGTGCCATATCCACTGAGCCTGCATTTTGGAGCCTGTGAGCCACACATACTGACCTGGAATGCCACAGCTACTGAAGCCCATGCACCCTATAGCCTGTGCTCTGCAACAAGAGAGGCCACAGCATGGAGAAGACTTGTACCTCAGCTAGAGAGTAGACTCTGCTCACTGCCATGAGAGAAAGCCCACACACAGCAATGAAGACTCAGCACCGCCAAAAGAAAAATGGTGTTATACCTATTGCTTTACAAAACCATGTATCCTTTAAAGAAATTAGGAACAAAACTGAAAAATTATATTTAAAGAATTTTTCATGTTAACTCACATATTTACCATTTCCTGTGCTCTTTATTTATTCCTGTGGACTTCAGTTACAATCTGTTTTCATTTCCTTTCTCTATGAAAGACATCCATGGGGCTTCCCTGGTAGCTCAGTGGTAAGGAATCCACCTGTCAGTACAGGAGACAGTTTTGCTCCCTGGTCTGCGAAGATCCCACATGCTCTGGAACAACTAAGCCCATGCACCACAACTACTGAGCCCATGCTCTAGAGCTCAGAAACTGCAACCACTAATTCCTTGCCCTGCAGCTACTAAAGCCCACGCACCCGACAGCCCATCTGTGCTCAGCAACGAGAAGCCATTGAAATGAGAAGCCTGTGCATTGCAACTGGGGAGAAGCCCCCGCTCACCACACTAGAGACAAGCCCACACAGCAACAAAGACCCAGCACAGCCAATAAATAAACAGCAAATAAAGTTATATTAAAAAGACATCCTCTAGTATTTCTTACAAGGCAATCAGCTAACAACAAATTCTCCTGGTTTTTGTTTATCTGGGACTGCCTTTCTTTTCATTTTTGAAGGATAGTTTTGTTACATATAAAACTTTTGACAGTATTCCCCAGCACTTTGAATATGTCATCCCACTGCCTTCTGACTACCATTTTTCACGTGATAAATCAGCCACTAATCACATTGCCACTCTTCTATACATTATCAGTTGTTTTTCCCCTGATGATTTCAAGATTTTCTCCTTGCCTTTCAACAAACTGACCATGATGTGGACAGATGTTTAACTTTGGATTTGCTGAGATTTTTGTTTGTGTAGACCAATGTTTTTCAACAAATTTGGGGTGTTTTTACCCTTTACCTCTCCAAATACTTTTTCTGGACCTTTATCTCTCTTACTTCCTTTCTGCACTTCCTTTACATGCATGTTGAAACTTATGATGGTGTCTCACAAGTCATTGTGTCTTTATTTATTTTCTTTTTTCAATTGTCATACTTTAAAATGCCATTAGAGCAGAATAGAAGCAGTCTAGCATAGAGGAAAAGAGCTTGACTGGCATCAAACTTTGTGAATTCAAGTCTACATACCACAATTTACTGACTGTGTGACCTTAGGCAATTTACTTGGTTTCTCTTTACCTCAAATTCCTCATCTATAAATTGGAAATACAAATAGTACTTACCCTATAAGCATAGTTTGAGAATTAATTGAGATCATATGTATGAAGTGATCAGAACATAGTCCGTCATAAAGGAAGCACCCAGTTACTCTTTGCTATTATTATCTCTGCTGAAATAGGATTTTAGTTATCACCAACAGCTATAGTCAGGTATTAGTTTTGTAACTGAAGCCTGAAATCTGGTGTAAAAGGGATAAGCCCCTTGTACATGATCTTTTCAGAAGTCCTTTCTAAGTTTCCCTCTGTTCCCTCAGTATATCTGGGTTTCTCTATTGTTTTTTCTAATTTACATTATAGTCACAATATATTACACATTAATGCTCAGCTCACTTGGTAAAAACTTTAACATATGACATAGATTTTCCTGGCCCCCTGCTCTCTGGAAGGCCTGGACCTTGATTCTCATGCCTACAGATATTAGTTGTCATTGGGCTCCAACACACACTAACAACTCATAATCATATCACTCTATGTATTAAATAATAAGCATTGTTTCTGTAGTAAACCACCCACTCCTCTACCTTTTCAGCCCACTATACTGGAACGCTTGTATATGACTCTTTCATATTTGAACTCAAGTTTGTTCAAACTCCTTGAGACAGTGGATTTGGTCTAGGGTCACCCATCTCATGGAGTACAGCCCAATAAACACACCAGCAGTCCAGGTTCCAGTTCTTCCTAGTCCTGGCCCTCTTCTTCCTATTGGCTCATAGTCTTGAAAATCTCATTTACCATGGGTCACCACTTCCCAGTCATGTTTCTGCATTGACTGCAAAGTAGTTATGGCTATATTTGGTCAAATCAGAGTGTCAGTGGAATGATCTAAGAAGAAGTATTCTGAGAATTTCTAGTTAATTACTAATGTGGCATTGAGACAAACCCAGGTGAACTAAACAGATCAAGTTTTCTAGTCCTTTTGGTCAGTTTAGGCTAAGTCTGGGCAAAGATGAAGACAAATTTTCCAGTGCTCTCTCTCCACTCTCCAAACCTGTATGCAACTCATATGTTTCCCAAAGAATGTGACGCTCAGAAGTTTTCCAATGACAACTAATGGCTCTTTGCACTTTACAAAGCACCTACACAAATATATTTCATTCAGTCATCATAATAACCTTGTGATCTAGGTGAAGTCACATGATTATTCCCATTACACAGATAAGGAAACAAATTTGGAGTGCATAAAATTATTGAACTATTTTGGGTGCAGAACTGAGATTACAAACTAATTTCTCTTGCTTTAAACTCAGTGAGCTTTTCAGAGTGTGTTTCATGAATCAGTAGTTCTGTAGGAATTGCTGTGATTAATAAGTTTAGGAAATGGTGAAGATTTTGTCACAATAAAAATCTCCAGGAAACCCTAAAGTAAATAAATCTTATTAAGTTTATTTTCCACAGTATTTCTCACACTTATCTGACCACAGAACCCCCCTTTTTTTCTAATAACTATTTACATGCCATAGAATTTTAGGAAACATTGCTCTACATCAAGCTGCCTTACCAGAAAGTCACAGAAGGCCAAACTGAGTGAGCCTAGGGGATTCTTGGAGAGGCATACTGCTCTGAGCAACCTCCAGCCTTTTACCAAACACTTCCTCTATCAAACATGATCCCTGTCTGCAAGTAAAAAGGGACTCTGGTGACAGGAAAAGTGGACTATTAAGATGAGGACAAGAAGCAAAAGTCTAAGTGCATACATGTATTTACTACAAGATCAGGATACTTCCTAAAGTGGCCCTAAATCAGTGTTTTTCAGAATGGAGTTTACAGTAGCACATATGCATCAGAATAATCTAGGAAATCTTGTGACCATAAGGATTCCCAGATGACACTCAGAGCTGTTGAAACAGAATATCTGGAAATAGGGCCCAGGAATCTGCATTTAATAAGCCTACAAGGTGATTTTGCCATGATTAGAATCTTAGAAGCACAGCCTAAGGTAGTCAACAGCAGATGTGAGATACTTTTCCAATTAAATCAAAGTCATGAACCAAAGTGAAAATGACCTGAGATGTATCCAGTAGGGGACTATTTGGTTCCATGGTAAATAACCACATCTCAGTAAGACCAGCCTTCCTGGGGAAGACTATTCCATGGTCTATCAGATCTCTTCATTAGGGAACTTCCCTGGTATTCCATCTAAGTAGCTTTCCTTAATTTGATCCTATTACTCCCATGTTTTATACAAAGCAAGTGCAGCAGTTATACTCAATAAACAAAAATGCAATATAAATGCCATTTCAGGCTCATTTTTCCACCCAATTACTCTCAAGTGGCCATGTCTCTCAACAAAGTGAGGGTCAACCTAACTGTCCAAGGCAAGATGAAGTCTCAAATCTTGATTTGGATGAGTAGTGCCATATTCAAAGTCAAGTGTGCAGCCATCAATGGCCCCATTCTTACACACAGATGGCATTCTCACAGCTTCTCAGCCACATTAAAAAAATTGGGACTCAGAGGGCTGTACAAGATGGAGGCACTTAAGGAAATTGGAATGTGACCATAACTATTGACTCAGTTATAAATGCTGTGATTTCTTGGCTTTGGGGAAAGGACCACAAACAGGATAACATCAGTATCATGACAATCAAATGGAATAAGGCAAAGCAGCAGGAGAGATTTGGATAGCACATCAGGAAATACCTGCTGACTATCTAGATTATTAGGAATGGCAACAAGCTGCCAAGATAGGCTGTATGGTATCTTTGAAGTCATTAAAAATAGAAATACAATCTTCCAAGATTTCCTGCCCAGGCACAAGGGGGTAAACAAGATGGCCTTTTCAGATTAGAATAAAGATTTTAATGAGTATTCAGAAGATGTATTTAGAGAAGAGTTTTCTGTAGAACAGAAAAAAAGCTCTTTGGAAGAATAAATAATGCATTTAGAGATCATCTGAAAAATTTCAACAGATTTTCCTGGGAATACCTTGGTTTCAGAGTAACTGGGAAAGACTTCACCAGATTGGTACACCTAAAATAATTAACTGTCTAAATTCAATACACCCCATCATCTATATATGCATACACACATATTATATACATATGTATATACATGTGCATGTATGGTTGGAGTTTGAAGGCTGTAACACTAGGAAGTTTCAGTCTGGAATACTTGGCAAGTTATTTGACCTAAAATTGCAATAATAATCAATAGTAATCCTGCCTACAAATAATGATAATTCTTTGGAATCATCTCTGAAATAGCCCAGACATCTGCTATTTTGAGGTCACATTTGTGTTGACCTGCTTAGATCCTGGGTGATAAAGAATGCAATCATTTCAGATACTGTCAGGCCCACAGTTTCAGTCACAGAGAGAAGCTATGACTGGGAGAACCTGCAACACATAGGCTCTCGATTTGGACTGCCTGAGTTCAAATCCCAGTTCCACTGCTTATTATCTGCATAAGCCGGAACAATTTCTCAACCCCCTGAAGTTTCAGTTTTATCATATATGAAGTGAGATAAATACAATGATAAATGGGATCAAATGAGTTCAGTAGAAACATTCATGTAAAACATTAAATGCACCAAATAAACATCCAATAGGTGATGTTAAAGTTGATCTAATTGTTACTATAAGTAAATCATGAGTCTCTTCACTCTAATTCTCCAGATAATCCCTGACATTGTATGATATATTTATGAGGAATCAGTCTGCAGAATAAAGCAGACCTTCAGGAATCATAAGAGAAATGCTTCTTTCATTTCTTGAAACTTCAGGCTTTCAAGAAACAAAAGAGATGAGGAATTATGTGCTGCTTATAGATCGTGGGAACCAAAAAACAGCAAAACAAAAGAGTAAGAACAATAAGATGTTTGTGATCTGAAGCAAAATTTGTCCAGTCAGGGCTTTAACCATCCAATACAAACTCCATACAGTTAATAAACTCTTATAAGGGAAGGCTGATGTTTTGTGAAATACATAGCTATTGGTATTGGACCAGCTTCGAGGAACATAAGGGAGGACAAAGTGAATAACATTGAGTAATATAGCGTAGTGTGTTCAATTTATATATTCTAATACCAGAGATTCACCCCCAGCAGAAGGTGCTTTTCTTTCAACACTTCCCATTCTAGGACTTCTTAACTCTATCAACTAACCCAAATCTGACACTTCCATTAGGGTTTGCCTCTCCTCATAGCCATCCCAAGACATTTAGCTTAAAATACATTGGTCCTTACATGAATATTCACTTATTCATTCATTCAATCCTGCGTGAGTACCTACAAGCAAAATATAAAGCTATACTTAGAGCTGAGGTTGATGTATGTATATGTGTGTGTGTGTGTGTGTGATATTGCCCCTTTCTTAGCTATATTTTCTGTTCCTAACAAGATAAAGATCCAGTGAAAGATTCTAAGACAGAGCAACACAACCAAGTAAATTCAGGGGAAGGAAAGAATGCCATGACTGGGGTGAGCGAGTAAAGGGCACACTAGCCTGTCTGCAAGAGATGTCTGTCTCTAGACAGTGTTAAAGTAGGGAGGAAAGCACACTTCATAGGGAAGAATGCAACTTCAACTTTCTCCTCAGAATCTCTTTGTGGTGAGTTCATGATAAATTCAGTTGGATGAACACATGAATTAATGAAATAGAGCCTATTTAACTCTCATTCAGGAAAATGGGCATACCAGGTCCTGGCTCAAGGTTACTGAGGCCTTCCAGGATGAAGTACTTGACAGAATCCAGTCACAGTACCAATTCTAAACTGCACATTAAATAAGCATAATAAAGATGTGAGTTTGGAGGCGAATGGCCAGCAGGAGGTTACTTTTCTGGAAATGGCATGTGAGGTGGGGAGGAGGGGAAAGGAGGAGAAGCAGTAGGGAAGGAGCACAGCCCCCTTCTTCCCCTCTTACCCATCAGGCTTCTGGTTTACTAAAACTCAAATAGACCCTTGTTTTCTTTCCTGGGCCAGTATGAATGGCAGTAATTATCCACTCCAGTCACGAGGCAGTGCTGGCTCCCATCTCCTTGCAATTTTGAGCAGCGTGTGTGCGTGTGTTTACCCACTACTATTGAGGGGTGGAAAATAGATTACAATTACATTCTGGCTGGCTTTTGAAGACTTGATAGACAGCTGGAAAGAAACCTTTCCTGCAGCTGGCAGGATAAGAGGGTGGCCAAGAGGCGGGCACGGAGAGAGGAAGACAATGCAACATGGACTCAATACATTCTCAGAGGAGTGTTTTTTAAAAGATTAGGGTTGCTAATATCAAAAATGAGTCTGGGGTCCAGGTGGCTAGTTGCACGTATGTGGGAAGTAGGTCCCTTTCAGGAACATTCTGTGTCTTCATTTCCAAAGATGCTGTCACTGGATCACGCAGCAGCAAGATCAGACTTGGACAAGGCTGGCCCTGAGGGTGGGTGCAGCCCACACTCTGAGCCAAAGGGCTCAGCTGGACATTTCTCCCTCTGCATCCAGAATCACTTTTCTAGGTTACAATGGATACGATTCTCCAAGATGTTAGGTGAGATGATTTTTATTCCCTTCCACTCCAAACCAAGTATTTGTATTTGTATTTGTATTTTTTTTAGTATTGGGGTGGGAGGAAGAGAGTGGGGAAGCCTCAGTTACTTCCTGAGCACTAAATGCCCAGATACTGGAGGACAGGGAAGCCTGGCATGCTGTATGCAGTCCATGGGGTAGAAAAGAGTCAGACATGGCTTAGTGACTGAACAACAACAAAGGCCAGATGTGTTATCTACCCAGCCCATGTAATCCCAACCACTCCACTGAGAGTGAAAGGTCAGAGCTCTCATTTTATAGGGGAGGAAAGTGAAGTTCAGAGAGGTGAAGCACAAGGATGTTCAGGGACAGAGTGGGCAGCCCCATCAGGGTCATTCCAAAGTTAGTCTCCCAGCACAGGGCAATACTGAGTCTTTATCTGGTTGGTCACAGCACCCACAGTGCTCTGTGGTTTTTCTGAAACATTATCTCCCAGGCCATAGAACCTCCTGTTATTGAGGAATTGTTGGTCAGAGTGTGGGACACAGGAACAGGCAGGTACAGACCAGAAGAGAATAAGAAAGGTTCCACATCCCAGGTCTGGTTCTGAGAAAAGAGCTTATGGTTGGGGCATGGAAAGACAAGGATGGAAACTTCAGGAGGAGAAGTACAGGGGACAGTCATGAGTAGGGCAGCTCTCTGGAAAGAATGGCAAAGCTGACCTGCAAAGACAAACTCAGCCTACTTTCTAGCCTGCCTTGGCCAGGGTTTTGTCTGAGGTCCCACACACATCCACCCTAGACCACACCAGCAATTCTGTCCCTACAACTTGGAGAACTTTCGTGTAAGTGTCCACTATGACCTCACTCTCTAAAGGTCATCACAAGGGAGGTCTTCTGAATATATGAAGACCACAGGTATATCTTAGTTGGAGCTGGTTCAATGAGTCAGACAGCCTCAAACAAACTCGAGTCTCCAGAAATAAAGGTATAAGAATTGTCATACATTCCTCAGATTACAGGAGACCTTGTTAGTCTTCCTTAATCTGCTTGGAGTATCTCCTAATACAATTGTACCTTAAATTTCCTACTCATAAAAATAAGTGACTAAAATGAAAATTAAAAATATCCTGCTTTGGCACAGCTGGCCCATGGCTGACCTTTCTCCTGACACACTGTAGGGTGTGCAGGATGTACTTTATAGATCGAGTGAGCAGGATGGGAGGTTTCATTTCGGGCCCGAATGAGAACTATTTCTTCTTATCTTGTTTCCAGCTTCCTTTGGATAAGAGCAGATAGATCTGAATCACTAAAGAGTGTGGTTAAGGGGAATGAGGGGGAAGGACACATACTTCTTCACTTACTAGTAGTTATCCTCTAGGCTAAATGCAACATATCTATAGTATTTCATCCAATCATTCCTATGACTGAAATGCATGTCACAGCAAGAGAGACAGATCAAATTAGGCATCAAGGATGCAGCAGAAGTACGGTAGAGGTTTCATTTTTGATTTATAAAAATTAAAATGTTATGTAATATTTTGTTTTTATTATAACTTAAAAACCACCTATGTGGGAAATAAGAATGTCAATTAGTGGGAACAGTGGAGGGGGCAATGCTAATATATTTGTTACTCTTTTTAATTGAGCTTTTAGATACTCAGTAGTCTAGGTTCTCAGAGAAGGCAATGGCACCCCACTCCAGTACTCTTGCCTGGAAAATCCCATGGACAGAGGAGCCTGGTAGGCTGCAGTCCATGGGGTCTCGAAGAGTCGGACATGACTGAGTGACTTCTCTTTCACTTTTCACTTTCATGCATTGGAGAAGGAAATGGCAACCCACTCCAGTGTTCTTGCCTGGAGAATCCCAGGGATGGGGGAGCCTGGTGGGCTGCCGTCTATGGGGTCGCACAGAGTCGGACACGACTGAAGCGACTTAGCAGCAGCAGCAGCAGCAGTCTAGGTTCTGCAATTCCATAGTGGTTAAGAAAATAAATACAATGGTTACATCAAAAATGAAATATAGATAGCACTTCTATGTATAGTTTACATACATTTGCCAATATGTGGGTATAAAATCCCCACTCCATGTAAGGTACTGGGGAACTCGCCAGCTTTAAGTGTAACTAGAATTCAGACAATAATTGTAGGTGAACATGGACCCCAAATTTCAGGTAGACATGATTTCCCTGGCTGACAGATAGAAGTGATTTTGGCAGGCCTCTAATCTCCAGGGAAGGTGGTTAGCACAGTGGTCTGCATAGACCACCTGCAGCTGCCAAGTAAATATTCAGAAAACCTGCTTTATCCTTAGCTAATGGCAGAAATAAACATTTCCACATTTTCCCATCAGGCTTCTATGCAGCATTTTCCTTGATAGCATTTTGCGTATTGGTTTAGATCAAAATTAGATCACACTTTAAAAACTGGTTTACTGACCACCTCCTTTGTCAAAGGGGTTGGAACTCTTCCCTAAATGTGAGACAACACCTATCCACATTTGGTCAGGGATTTCTTTGTTCAGTAACACACTAACCAGGCATGGTAAGCTCCTACTGAAGGCAAGGGGTCATTAAAGAACAGAGGTGCCATCCTTGCCCTCCAACTGCCTACAGATTAATCACAGGTAAGTACATAAGCCATTGCAAAATGCTGTCCAGGGGTCCCAGCTGGATGAGTCAGAGAAGGATGCTGTGTCGAATTTTGACTCCCTGCTATCACTTCATCCTATCCCAGACTGGTTTTAAAGGTAATTAGGAGAAGGCAATGGCAACCCACTCCAGTACTCTTGCCTGGAGAACCCCATGGACGGAGGAGCCTGGTAGGCTACAGTCCATGAGGTTGCTAAGAGTCGGACACGACTGAGTGACTTCACTTTCACTTTTCACTTGCATGCACTGGAGAAGGAAATGGCAACCCACTCCAGTATTCTTGCCTGGAGAATCCCAGGGACAGAGAAGCCTGTTGGGGTGCCGTCCATGGGGTCGCACAGAGTTGGACACGACTGACGCGACTTAGCAACAGCAGCAGCAGCAGCATCAAGAAATCACAGCAAACCCTAACTACTCCCAGAAACACTTGTGACTGTGAAAAAAAAAATGAAAACATTAAAAAAATGTGCATCTTAAGACACTTGTTATGTGAGTGATAGAAAGGATTGAGAAGAAGGTATGCAAAGGAATGAAATAGCCTTAGCTGAAAGAAAAAGATAATTATGTGCCAGAAGGATATTGAAAAATAAGAACAAAGTTATGAGACTCATACTTTCAGGTTTCAAAACTTACTACAAAGCAATGTTAATCAAAACAAACAGTGTGGTACTGGCATAAGGACAGATACATAGGCAAAAGAAATAGAATAATAAACCCATATATCTATGGCTGATTGATTTTCAACAAGGGTGCCAAGACCATTCAATGAGGAAAGAACAGTCTCTTCCACAAATAAGGCTGGGACAAATATCCACATGCAAAAATAATGAAGTTAGACCCATATTTCACAACATATACAAAAATTAACAAATGAATGCACAATCTAAATTTAAGAACTAAAACCATAAAGCTCTTAGAAGAAAACAAAGAAGTAAATATTCATGACCTTGGAATTGGCAATGGATTCTTGGATATGACACTACAAGCACAATCAACAAAAGGAAAGAATAGATGAACTGTGCTTTGAAGGACATCATCAACAGAGTAAAAACACAACCTACAGAATGGGAAGAAATATTTCCAACTTATATATCACATAAGGACCTAGTATCCAGAATATATTTTTTTAAAAATCTCTTACAACTCAACAATAAAAAGATAAACAGGTAAAAGATGGGCAAAGGTACTGAATAGACATTTTCCCAGAGAAAACATACAAATGGCCAGCAACCACATGAAAATAAGTTCAACATCATTAGTCATTTGGAAAATGCAAGTCATAACCACATTAGGTACCACTTCAGACCCACTAGGATGGCTATAATGCTTTTAAAATACTAAGTAACAAGTATCAGAGGGGATGTTGGGAAATGGAAATCATACAGGCATGTTGTTGTGTTGTGCTAAGTCGCTTCAATTGTGTCTGACTCTTTGTGACTTCATGGATTACAGCCCGCCAGGCTCCTCTGTCCATGGGATTCTCCAGGCAAGAACACTGGAGTGAGTTGCCATTTTCTCCTGTAGGGGATCTTCCCGACCCAGGGATCAAACCTGTGTCTCTTATGTCTCCTGCATTGGCAGGTGGGTTCTTTACCACTAGTGCCACCTGAGAAGGCTTATTTTTATTTCACTTTGCAGATTTGTTTTTTTTTTTTTTAAACAAATTGAAAGTTTGTGGCAACCCTGCACTTTTCCAAGGACATTTGCTCAATTTGTGTCTCTGTGTCACATTTTGGTAATTTTCACAATATTTCAAAGTTTTCCATTATTACTGTTTGTTATGGTGAACTGTGATCAGTGGCCTTTGATGTTATCATACAACTGCAATTGTTTTAAGGCATGATAAACCACATCCATATAAAATGATGAACTTGATCCATAAATGTTGTGTGTGTTCTGACTACTCTATCAACTAGCCATTCTCTCCCTCTCCTTGGCCCCCTCTATTCCCTGAGACTCAACAATATTGAGATTAGGTCAATTAATAACCCTACAATGGCCTCTAAGTGTTCAAGTAAAAGGAAAAGTTGTATGTCTCTCATTTTAAATCAAAAGCTAGAAATGTTTAAGCCTAGTGAGGAAGGTATGTGGAAAGCTGAGCTAGGCCAAAGGCAAGGCCTCATGTGCCAAACGGTTACCCAGGTTATGAATGCAAAGGAAAAGTTCTTGAAGAAAATTAAAAGTACTACTCCAGTGAGCATTTGAATGATAAGAAAGTGAAATAGCCTTATTGCTGATATGGAGAGTTTGACTGGTCTGGTTAAAAGATCAAACCAACTACAACATTCCCTTAGGCCCAAGCCTAATTCAGAGCAAGGACTTCAATCTCTTCAATTCTGTGAAGGCTGAGAGAGGTAAGGAAACTGCAGAAGAAAAGCTTGAAGCTAGCAGATGTTGGTTCATAAGGTTTAAGGAAGAGCCATCTCTATAACACAGACGTGCAGGGTAAAGCAGCAGGTGCAGATGCAGAAGCTGCAGCAAGTTGCCCACAGGATCTCGCTGAGATAATCACTGAAGGTGGCTACACTAACAATAGATTTTCAGTGTAGATGAATCAGCCTTCTAGTGGAAGAAGATGCCCTCCAGGACTTTCATAGCTAGAGAAGACTTTCATGGCTGGATGTCGTCTCTAACACATTTGAATTTGTGTTCCCTTCTAAAAGAACTAGTTCATTTGGTTGGCTTTTGGTGTTGTCTTTCTTGGAGGCTGCGGAAAAGAGGAGTGTGATAACCTAATCGAGAAAGGTCTAAAGGAATGTGAGAAGGGATCATTAACCATAATACAGAATTAAGCTGGTATATTTAACACATCAAAGAATAAAAGGATTCTTGAGAGAAAGGTGAGAACTGAAATCAACTTGAGTGCCTAAACCCAGCCCCTTGGATTCTGAAGCCCAGAGGCCCATACCCACACCTAGAGGATGCCCAGCACTAAAGACCCTATTTGAGATCAAGAAGAAGGAAGCATGATCCTTAAGGAAGCATGATCCTTACACAAGTCGAGATTGTTGTGGGAGCAGTGATTTTTGCACTTCCACTGATGCAAATCTTGGCACGGAGAGTGTGCTCTATTCCCACCAGGCCCAGCGAGATGCCTTTGTGCAGGCACAGAGAAGAGAGGTAGTCATGTCTCATCCTCAGCAACATGGCTACAAAAATAATTACAGGAGGCAATGGCTTCTTTGATTTTTGCTTTCAGGTTTCTGAAGGCCATAAAGGCCTCCAAAGGGCACTGCCTACAGCAATTACAGCATCCCCTTGCAATGTTGCCAGAATAGAACATTCACACTTTCTCAGAAACAGAGAATAGTCTATTATTACTGAATGTTCCGAGACAATGGGGTTCAACAGGGCAAACAAAAGACTGGAAATAGGAGGCCAGTACATTCAAAGCATTTCCTTAGCCATTTGCTCAATAAATATCTGTTGAGTACTTACTAGCAGCCAGAACAAGCACATAAGAGAACTTCCCACATTTAGCTGAGACAAACCACTCCCTCCACCTGTGACGCAGTGTCTTGCCCTAACACTTTAAGGCCGTATGGGGGGATGGGAAGCCTAAATTCAATGACTTGAATCTGACAGCTTTACAGAGTCATACATACCATTGATATGCAATGAATTCTCTATCATATTGATAATAGGAAGAAAGTTACCCTGGGAAGAACAACAACTCACTGAACAGATCATTTTCATTTTCTCACATTAAAGGCATAATTCACCATCTGCTTCTGAGCACCCTATTCTGTGGTGAAAGTATACATCCCTTTTCAAGTCAGTGGTCAAGAAAAAAGCCATGTCATGCGCAACCTAAAGTAAAAGATCTGGTAAATCACAGGGACTTTGAAAAAATTCTGTGAATGAATGAGTATAAAATAAATGTTCTTCCCATTTCCGTTTGCCTGAGAACACACAGAGCTACTTGCAAAAGATAAAATACGTAATAATTTAAAAAAAAAACAACAGTATTTTAAAATAGGTTATTCAGATGTACAAAATGTACGTGGGTACCTAATGACTCTTCATGTAGTAAGATGGCATCACAGACCCAACCTGAGAAAAACCTGGACTATTCGTTTTCTCCCAAATGATCACCATGCTGTCACTTGGTATCCAGACGTGCAACGGCAGATGGGCTAATGTGGGGTCAGAACTACAGAAGTCCTATCTTCTCAAATGAGGACCAAACCCCTGGCCCTGGGGTCATGAATGTGGCACTCCAGCCAACTGAACTCGACTTGATAAGGATATTTGGAAAATCACAAGCCAAACTAATGCCAGTAACTAATCACTGTCTGATAACCTGTATTTCCAAGGTTAGACTGTTTGAATTTAAACTTCTCCACAACACAACACCCCCCCACACACACTTAAACCATGTACGTATATCCATAGAATTTATAACATAATGAAGAAAACCTTCACATAGCTCTGACTTGAAGTTCTAACTACTGTGGAAGCATGCCCAAAACAGTCATGTGAAACCACCAAATGCAAATATTCTGTGATACTTTTCCCACTGAGAGGTGAGGTCTGTGCTCCTATTAAGTAGTGGGATCGGTACCCTAACCCGTTGAATCTGGGCCAGTTCTATGACTGCTCTGATCAACAAGCTCTTGCAAAAGTGATGTAGTTCCAGTTCCGGAAACCAGACCTAAAAGCATGGCAGCCTTCACTCCCTGCCTCTTGAAGCGCTTGCTTGTAGAGACTTGAACAGCCAAGCAGTCTAACAACCCTGCTGGAGAGATATGTCCTAAGGAGAGGGGTCCAGTTGAGCCCAGGCTTCCAGACATGTCCACCAAGGAACAAGCCATGCAAGTGAGGCCATCCTGGACCTACAGACTGGACCAGACCAGCAGAAGACCCCTGGGTGACCTCAGGTTATGTCAGAGTGAAGTGGGAGAGTCACTCATCTGAACTCTGCCCTCATTTCTAACCCCAAATCTTGAAAAGTAAGAAAATGTTTGGTTTTTTTTTAACCCATGAAGGTTTGGGGTAATTTGTCACACAACAACAAATATGTAAAACAAAAGCTTACAGGATCTTGGAGCTGTGACTACTTGAGTGAAGGGCATAGGGAACAGTTTCCTAGGAAGGTATTAATCAGTAGGCAGAGGGAAGCCTGTATCTCTTTCTCTCCATTATTACTGAAGACTTGATCTAACACTTGGTGACAAGGTTAGGAAACTGGAAGCACAAGAGTTGGATAAGGACTAAATACCCTAAAGGAGACCACCTCTTACAGCAACACTGCTGCATCCTAGCCTGAATAGTTTCTGGAAGAGTGAAAGTGGGAAAATAGCCAGAAATATTTTGGGGGGAAAAGTGAGGATTCATACTGCCAGCTAAAAGAAATATACCTTCAAGTAATGAAAACAATATGGTACTGCTTTTAACACAGAACAGAAAGGGCAAAAACAGACCCATGTATATGTGCTTTTGAGTGTGGGATAAATAGACAGTTCAACCACTGAGAAAGGACGAACCCTCCTTCATAATGGTAGAGAAGGGAGGCTGTGTCCTACCGTATTAAGACCATAGGTTATTTGTATTTAATAAATCTAATTACATTCCTACTTGAATTAATCATAAGTTCCAGATGGACTAAAAATCTAGGTACTTCTATTATTTAAATTATTGTTGCTTTGTTGTTGTTCAGTCGCCAAGTCATGTCCAATTCTTTGGGACCCCCTGGACTGTAGCATGCCAGGCTCCTCTGTCCTCCACTATCTCCTGGAGTTTGCTCAAATTTATGTCCATCAAGTCAGTGATGCTATCTAACCATCTCATCCTCTGGGATCCTCTTCTCCTTTTGTCTTCAGTCCTTCCCAGCATTAGGGTCTTTTCCAATAAGTCAGCTCTTTGCATCAAGTGGCCAAAGTATTGGAGCTTCAGCTTCAGCATCCCTCCTTCCAATGAATATTTCTTTAGGATTGATTGGTTTGATCTCCTTGCTGTTCAAGAGACTCTCAAGAGTTTTCTCCAGCATCACAATTCAAAAGCGTCAATTCTTCAGCCCTCTGCCTTCTATATAGTTCAACTCTCACATCTATACATGACTACTGGAAAAACCATAGCTTTGACTAGATGGACTTCTGTTGGTAAAGTGATGTCTCTGCTTTTTAATATGCTGTCTAAAAGTCTGGCATACCTTGCCTTCCAAGGAGCAAGCGTCTTTTAATTTCATGGCTGCAGTCACCATCTGCAGTGATTTTGAAGCCCAAGAAAATAAAATGTCACTGTTTCCACTTTTCCCCCTTTTATCGGCCATGAATTGGGGGGTGGAATCAGATGCCATGATCTTAGGTTTTTGAATGCTGAGCTTCAAGCCAGTTTTTTCACTCTCCTCTTTCACCCTCATCAAGAGGCTCTCAGTTCCTCTTCACTTTCTGCCATTAGACTGGTATCATCTGTATACCTGAGGTTGCTGATATTTCTCCTGGAAATCTTGATTCCAACTTGTGATTCATCTAGCCTGGCATTTCCATGATGTACTCTGCATATAAGTTAAAAGGCAAGGTGACAATATACAGCCTTGTCATACTACTTTCCTCGTTTTGAACCAGTCCATTGCTCCACGTCCAGTTCTAACTGTTACTTCTTGACTTGCATACAGGTTTCTCAGGAGACAGGTTAGGTGGTCTGGTATTTCCATCTCTTTAAGAAGTGTCCATAGTTCGTTGTGATCTACACAGACAAAGGCTTTATTGTAGCCAATGACGCAGAAGCAGATGTTTTTCTGGAACCCCCTTGCTTTCTCTATGATTCAGTGAGTCTTGGCAATTCGATCTCTGGTTCCTCTGCCTCTTTGGAACCCAACTTATACAACTGGAAGTTCTTGGTTCACATATTACTGAAGCCTAGCTTGAAGGATTTTGAACATAACCTTACTAGCATGTAAATGAATCTAACTGTACAGTAGTCTGAACATTCTTTGAAATTGCCCTCCTTTAGACTTGGAATGAAAACTCTTTTCCAGTCCTATGGCTATTGCTGAGTTTTCCAAATTTTCTAACATATTGATTATAGCACTTTAACAGTATCATCTTTTAGGATTTGAAACAGTTCAGCTGGAATACCATCACTTCCACTAGCTTTGTTTGCAGTAATGCTTTCTAAAGCCACTTGACTTCACACTCCAAGATGTCTGGCTCTAGGTGAGTGACCACACCATCGTGGTTATCTGCGTCATTAAGACCTTTCTTGTATGGTTCTTCTCTGTATTCTTGCCACCTCTTCTTAATCTCTTCTGTGTCTGTTAGTTTCTTGCCAATTCTGTCCTTTTTCATGCCCATCCTTGTATGAATTGTTCCCTTGATATCTCCAGTTTTCTTGAAGAGATCTCTAGTCTTTCCCATTCTACTGTTTTCCTCTATTTCTTTGCTTTGTTCATTTAAGAAAGCATTCTAATCTCTCTTTGCTATTCTCTGGAATTCTGCATTCAGTTGGGTATATCTTTCCCTTTCTCTTTTGCCTTTCACTTCTCCTTTTTCCTCAGATTTTTGTAAAGCCTCCTCAGACAACCACTTTGTCTTCTTGCATTTCTTTTTTTGGGGGGATGGTTTTGGTAACTGCCTCCTGTACAATGTCATGAACCTTCATCCGTAGTTCTTAAGACACTCCGTTTACCAGATCTAATCTCCTGAATCTATTCATCACCTCCACTGTGTAATCATAAGGGATTTGATTTACATCATACCTGAATGGCCAGGGCTTCCCAGGTGGCTCAGTAGTAAAGAATCCATCTGCCAATGAAGGAGACACAGGTTCAATCCCTGGATTGGGAAGATCCCCTGGAGAAGGAAATGGCAACCCACTCCAGTATTATTGTCTGAGAAATCCCATAGATAGAGGAGCCTGGCAGGCTCTAGTCCATGGGGTTGCAAGAGTCAGACATGACTTAGCAACTAAACCACCATGGCCATATTTGAATGGTCTAGTGGTTTTCCCTACTTTCTTCAATTTAAGCCTGAATTTTGCACTTAAGGAGCTCACAATCCGAGCTACACAGTAAGTGCCAGGTCTTGTTTTTGCTGACTGTATAGCGCTTCTCCATCTTTGGCTGCAAAGAACATAATCAGTCTGATTTTGGTGTTGACCATCTGCTGATGTCCATGTGTACAGTCATCTCTCGGATTGTTGAAAAGGGTGTATGCTATGACCAGTGTGTTCTCTTGACAAAACTCTATTAGCCTTCTACCTGCTTCACTTTGTATTTCAGGGCCAAACCTGCCTGTTATGCCAGGTATCTCCTTACTTCCTACTCTTGCATTCCAATCTCCTATGATGAAAAGAACATCTTTTTTTGATGTTAGTTCTAGAAGGTGTTGTAGGTCTTCAAAGAACCGGTCAGCCTCAGCCTCTTCAGTATCAGTGGTTGGGGCATAGACTTGGATTACTGTGATGTTGAAAAGTTTGCCTTGGGAATGAACCAAGATCATTCTGTTGTTTTTGAGGGTGCACCCAAGCACTGCATTTCAAACTCTTCTGTTGACTATAGGGCTACTCCATTTCTTCTAAGGGATTGTTTCCAACGGTAGTAGATATAATGGTCATCTGAATTATATTCGCCCACACCCATCCATTTTAGTTCACTGATTCCTAACAAGATGTCAGTGTTCAACCTTGCCATCTCCCACTTGACCACATCCAATCTACCTCGATTCATGGACCTAACATTCCAGGTTCCTATGCAACATTGTTCTTTACAGCCTCGGACTTTACTTTCACCACCAGACACATCTAACTGAGTGTTGTTTCCACTTTGGCCCAGCTGCTTCATTCTTTCAGAGCTATTAGTAATTGCCCTCCACCTGTTCCCAGTAGCATACTGGATACCTTCTAACCTGGAGGGATTCATCTCCCAGCATCATATCTTTTTGCCTTGTCATACTGTTCACGGGGTTCTCGCCACAAGAACACTGGAGCGGGCTGCCACTTCCTCCTTCAAGGGACTACGTTTTGTCAGAACTCTTCACTATGACCCGTCACCTTGGGCGGCTCTGAACAGCATGGCTCATGGCTTCATTTAGTTACACAAGCCCCTTTACCACAACAAGGCTGTAATCCATGAAGGAGATTATCTAAATACAAGACCCTAAATGTAAAGAATACTTAAAGAATCTTGAGATAGGAAAGAGCTTCAGGAGCATGATATAAAATTTAAAGCCATCAATGAAAAACTTGACAGATTAAACTACAGTAAAGTTTTATATTCTATACAGAAAAAGATACATTAAGCAAAATTAGAAAGACAAAAGAAACCTTGGGGAAAAAATACCTGTGATATATGAGTCAAAGGGTTAAGACCCGTAATATATTATAAATATATACAAATTTCTAAGACAATATAAAAATCCTAGTACAAAACTGGATGAAAACATCAACAAGCAATTCACTTCAATGGAGTGCAAGTGGCCAAAATCATCCAGAAATATGTTCAAACCTACCAATAATCAGAGTAGTGAAAATAAAGAAATAATTTTACCTGCCATGTTGATAAAATTTTGATGATTAACAATATTCAGTGTTAAATAAAATGTAGGGAGATGGGTATTCTCACACTGTCAGAGGAAAATATAAATGGACACAGCCATCTTTTAAAACAACCTGGCAATATGTGTTAATATTAAAAATAAATATATCTTTTGAGTCACAGGCTCCACTTTCTATTATCTATCTCACAGAAATACAGTTACACAAATATACACACAATGATATTCACAGAGACCTGGTCTATAAGAGCAACAAAAAAGAGAAACATCCAAAATGCTCATCTATAAAGGAAAAGTTAAATACCTCCATACTATAGAATGCAACGTAGTCATTTTAAAAGAATAGGTCGATCTACACCCGTGGCAGATTCATGTCAATGTATGGCAAAGCCAATACAGTATTGTAAAGTAAAATAAAGTTAAAAAAAATAATAAATAAATAAAAAGACCTGACAAAGAAAGTTATCCCTGAGGAAATTGCTAAGTGAAAAAAACAGTGAAATACAAATGGTACGATCGCATTTTGGTAAAAAAGCAAATTGACAAGAGTGTGTTTGTGTATATTTAGTATGTGCACAATAAAAATCTAGTGGTGCAGAAACACGTACATGTATACACATACACCAGAAAAGATAATGTCTGAGATTATATAAAACAAGCTACCTCTAATAGATTTAAATAGTTTGTATATCACAATCTTTTTAAAACAAGGACCTAAATCACAGCCCTTTTATGATAGAAAAACCAAATAATACAGTGACCAAAAAAGGTTTAGTACTGGGTCAAACCATCTTCTCTTTGTAATTGCATTGTGACACCAAAACTACCTTCATCCTGTCTCATAGTCAATACCTCCACATTTTAGCTCTTTCTCATAAAATATGTTCAACATCTGAGAGATTAACTAGCATTTAGCTGTTCTGTTTGCGGGACCCATTCTCTAAAGCAGTGATCTCAAGGAGGAAGAGTGAAGAATTTAACATGGCACATGCCTCATGCACTCCAGATAATTCCCTTCCCCCTGCCATGGGCTTTTACTACTATGAACTTCACTACTACAGAAAGTACCTTCTTTAATAGTAGTGTATGTTATGCCTCTCAAGAGTTTGGAGGCAGGAAGAAGTTTGGGATCAACTGCTCAAAGCACTAGTTATTTAGCCTCCTTGAAATCGCATGCTGAAATTGGAACTAATAGATGGGCTTCCCTGATAGCTCAGCTGGTAAAGAACCCACCTGTAATGCAGGAGACCCCAGTTCAATTCCTGGGTTGGGAAGATCCCAGGAGAAGGGATAGGCTCCCCACTCCAGTATTGTTGGGTTTCCCTTGTGGCTCAGTCAGTAAAGGATCTGTCTGCAACGTGGGAGACCTGGGTCTGATTCTTGGGTTGGGAAGATCCCCTGGAGAAGAGAAAGGCTATCCACTCTAGTATTCTTGCCTGAAGCCATGGACAAAGGAGCCTGGCAGGCTACAGTTGATGGGGTCGGAAGAGGCAGACAGGACTTCGCGACTAAACCACCACCACCACCCATACTATAGGAAGTACTCTTTATTTAGATCATACAGTCCCAAATACAGTTAACATTTAAATTGTGGAAAACAGATAACTAATTCTTCCTTTATTTAAGATAAGTACCTTCCATTCCATATAATATAATTTTATATTCCATATAATATAATATAATATAATATATAATATAGTTTTTCCTCTTAAAACTCTTTCAAACATTAACTAACATTCATATATTAACTCTAAGAGAAAATACCATGTGGAGTAAGAGCAAAAGAAATACAAAACCACATACAAAATAAGAACACTATTCACACAATTTCAACTTCAGCTGTAATTACTCATTGTGCCTATTCCTTTTTCAAAGTCAAAAGTCTCACTGATCTCATTGTCTGTGGCAGCACTGTGGGTTAGAAGGACTCCAAGAGCTGCTGAAGGATACATCCAGCTTTCTGGGAAGGCTTGCCAATGCTTCCTCCCACGCTTCAGTCTTGCTTCAGGGCTTCAGAGAAGTATCCAAAGCTCACAAACACCTATCTACTTAGAAGTTCCCAGGAAGGCTTTAATTTGCCTCCTGCTGCTGGCTCTAATTATCTAGCCAGTGCCTGAGAGGGAAAATCCAGGCTTCTGCTTCCACTCAGCCCAAGTGGTGGCTCTCTTGCTTGTTTCCCATAGGCTTTCTCCTCATGCACAGACCCTGACACATAAAAAGACCCTAAAATACTGGGCTGGTGTGTCCCCACCGTCACCTGCCGCATGACTGTGTACCACACACAGGAAACATTTGCTCATGATAACTATCATTAGTTTTTGCGAGTAGACTACTGAAGATTAGTCATTAAACTACTCCAGCAACTCTCAACTACGGTTTTGTATCCTGATGGAAGCCAGGATTCTGATGAAGGGCATTTTCCTTAAAGGATTCTGCCTCTTCTCCCTTCCGATCATTTTAAGCATAAATTGAATTTAGCAGAAGATTTTGAAGGCATGAAAGATTTCTTAGTAACATTACACCTTAACTGGACTGTGCTTTGTACCCATAAGTATACAAAATTAGGATAACCTATAGTGCCAACCAGTCCATTCTGAAGGATATCAGCCCTGGGATTCCTTTGGAAGGAATGATGCTAAAGCTGAAACTCCAGTACTTTGGCCACCTCATGCGAAGAGTTGACTCATTGGAAAAGACTCTGATCCTGGGAGGGATTGGGGGCAGGAGGAGAAGGGGATGACAGAGGATGAGATGGCTGGATGGCATCACTGACTCGATGTATGTGAATCTGGGTGCACTCCGGGAGTTGGTGATGGACAGGGAGGCCTGGTGTGCTGCGATTCATGGGGTCGCAAAGAGTCAGAGACAACTGAGCAACTAAACTGAACTGAACTGATGCCCATTATTGGGGCCTCCCTGGTGGCTCAGACAGTAAAGAATCTGCGTGCAATGCAGGAGACCTGGGTTCAATCCCTGGGTCAGGAGGATCCCCTGGAGAAAGGCATCTCAATTCACGCCAGTATTCCTGCCTGGAGAATTCCATTGACAGAGGAGCCTGCCTGGCTACAGTCCCTGATGTTGCAAAGGATCAGACACAACTAAGCAACTAACACACACACATGTACATACCCATTATCAATTCAGTTTGAGGGGCTATAATTCCCTCAAGCTTCAGATAAATCATTTGATGTATAAAGTTACAATATCAACATCCCCAAATTTGACATCCTAATATGTAATGAGGACTAAATTATTTATTCAAGTCTAGGATATCTTCTTTACATTGATCGCTGAAGAAGGCTTTCTTATCCAAGGGAACATTTTATGCAAACATGGGCTTGATACAGGACAGAAATTGTATGGACCTAACAGAAGCAGAAGATATTAAGAAGAGGTGGCAAGAATACACGGAAGAACTGTACAAAAAAAGATCTTCACAACCCAGATAATCATGATGATGTGATCACTAATCTAGAGCCAGACATCTTGGAATGTGAAGTCAAGTGGGCCTTAGAAAGCATCACTACAAACAAAGCTAGTGGAGGTGACGGGATTCCAGTTGAGCTGTTTCAAATCCTGAAAGATGATGCTGTGAAAGTGCTGCACTCAACATGCCAGCAAAGTTGGAAACCTCAGCAGTGGCCACAGGACTGGAAAAGGTCAGTTTTCATTCCAATCCCAAAGAAAGGCAATGCCAAAGAATGCTCAAACTACCGCACAATTGCACTCATCTCACATGCTAGTAAAGTAATGCTCAAAATTCTCCAAGCCAGGCTTCAGCAATACATGAACCGTGAACTCCCTGATGTTCAAGCTGGTTTTAGAAAAGGCAGAGGAACCAAAGATCAAATTGCCAACATCTGCTGGATCATGGAAAAGCAAGAGAGTTCCAGAAAAACATCTACTTCTGCTTTATTGACTATGCCAAAGCCTTTGACGGTGTGGATCACAATAAACTGTGGACAATTCTGAAAGAGATGGGAATACCAGACCACCTAACCTGCCTCTTGAGAAATCTGTATGCAGGTCAGGAAGCAACAGTTAGAAGTGGACATGGAACAACAGACTGGTTCCAAATAGGAAAAGGAGTACGTCAAGGCTGTATATGTCACCATGCTTATTTAACTTCTATGCAGAATACATCATGAGAAACGCTGGACTGAAAGAAACACAAGCTGGAATCAAGATTGCCAGGAGAAATATCAACAATCTCAGATATGCAGATGACACCACCTTTATGGCAGAAAGTGAAGAGGAGCTAAAAAGCCTCTTGATGAAAGTGAAAGAGGAGAGTGAAAAAGTTGGCTTAAAGCTCAACATTCAGAAAACGAAGATCATGGCATCTGGTCCCATCACTTCATGGGAAATAGATGGGGAAACAGTAGGAACAGTGTCAGAGTTTATTTTGGGGGGCTCCAAAATCACTGCAGATGGTGATTGCAGCCATGAAATTAAAAGACGCTTACTCCTTGGAAGAAAAGTTATGACCAACCTAGATAGCATATTCAAAAGCAGAGACATTACTTTGCCGAGTAAGGTCCGTCTAGCCAAAGCTATGGTTTTTCCTGTGGTCATGTATGGATGTGAGAGTTGGACTGTGAAGAAGGCTGAGCGCCGAAGAATTGATGCTTTTGAAGTGTGGTGTTGGAAAAGACCCTTGAGAGTCCCTTGGACTGCAAGGCGATCCAACCAGTCCATTCTAAAGGAGATCAACCCTGGGATTTCTTTGGAAGGAGTGATGCTGAAGCTGAAACTCCAGTACTTTGGCCACCTCATGCGAAGAGTTGACTCATTGGAAAAGACTCTGATGCTGGGAGGGATTGGGGGCAGGAGGAGAAGGGGACGACCGAGGATGAGATGGCTGGATGGCATCACGGACTCGATGGACGTGAGTCTGAGTGAACTCCGGGAGTTGGTGATGGACAGGGAGGCCTGGCGTGCTGCGATTCATGGGGTCGCAAAGAGTCAGACACGACTGAGCGACTGAACTGAACTGAAGATATCTTCATTAGTCAGCTAGGATGCTTTTTCCTAGGACTTCAGTCCCTAAAATAAAACCTGAAGAGCAGTTGGTACAGATAATTAAGGGTCCTGTCGTCTTTCCCATTCAGCTGAGGACGGCATCATCACACTGACAAGAAGATTGGTTTAACATTCAGGGAAATTACTCTCATTGTCATCAGTGACTCCCACTCCCCCATCTGAGGGAGCCTCTTTCCTAAACTGAGATGTCTTCTCCACAGGTTGCCAGCACAGATGTAGCCTGAAAAATTCTAATGAGCCTGCATGCCAGCATCCACCATGGTATGTCAACTAACTGAAGAAACCCTCTCTTTGAAATTCAGAACCTCTTCTCCAGGTTTGTTTTGAATCTCCAAAAGATCTCATGTGTGGAAACCTGGTTCATCTTCGCTCTTTGCTAGCTTTGAAATGCAAGACTGTAAAAACAAAAACAAACCCTCACTCTCAAGTCTTACTGAGTAAGTCATTTAAGATAAAGGTGGTAAATTTCAAAAGGTAGAAGAGTACTCTGCTGTCTACCTAATTTTTATTTTGTGGGCACTAGCTTCTGGAAGTTGGTTGCAGACTAGATGTGCCAGGATAAAAATAGTAAGGATGGTTTCAGTCTTGTCACTCTTACTGTTTCCATGATGCCTGATCCTCTACTTTTTAAGCCACAAAGGTGACTAGAAGAGAAGAAACAGGTATTCTTACATCTGCAGCACTAAGTCCCTTATATTGCACTCTGGCCCAGCCACCAAGTACCCTTATTACCAGCAGGGCTTTCTGCATTACTACTCCCCAGAGGGAGTACTCTTCCAGTACCCTTGCCTGGAAAATCCCATGGATGGAGGAGCCTGGTAGGCTGCAGTCCATGGGGTCGCCAAGATTCAGACATGACTGAGCAACTTCACTTTCACTTTTCACTTTCATGCATTGGAGAAGGGAAATGGCAACCCACTCCAGTGTTCTTGTCTGGAGAATCCCAGGGACATGGGAGTCTGGTGGGCTGCCGTCTATGAGGTCGCACAGAGTCGGACACGACTGAAGCGACTTAGCAGCAGCAGCAGCAGCAGAGGGACATAGTTGGGGGCAGGGGTTAGCATGAACTATGCCATGTGGTAAAGATTTAGAAAATGGCATATCCTTAGATTGAGGGTGGGAAATGAGTCTTCTTTTGTGGTCCTAAGCCCTGGTGTAGCAGAAAGTAAGGGAAAAGCTTACATGCTGATTAGGACTCCATTCTTTTAATATGCATTGTACTCATATTGGTCCTCTAGCAGACAAAGCACGCTATCAAGCATGTTGTCCATCTGAGTGGCAAGAGAGAGAGAACATGAAACTCACTTTTCAAAGGCTTCCACCAGAAATTCACGTTAGCTCTGCTCACATTTCCTTGGCCAAAGAAGCTCATGTGATCAGACCCAATTTCAAAGAGGCATATGAATGCAATCTAACCTTGTTCCCAAACAAAGGAAACTGGAATAATGACCTCTATGCACTGCATACTTCAGAGGTGATTGAGGATCAAATGCAACAAGGTATGAAATTGCTTTTAAAACTGCAAACCCAATACTACAGCGAGTCCCCTTATTAGTGAGTGTCATTCCATTGAGAGTATTCAAGACCTTTACCACACTGAGACTGTATAATCTCACCCTAACAATGCAAGCACAAATGTTTTTGATATTCAGGAGATGCTTCCTAGGCTTTTATTAATAGATCTCATCAAAGACCCAAGATAATTCTTCCTGTGATCTAGGGATGGACCTTTTTTTCTCACTATCCTCTCCCACACTAAAAAGCTTTTTACCCTTATTTTTGGGATCCCAGAATTGAGTTCATTTCCATATAGATTCAGTGTCCAAGGAACAAAGGAAAGGGAATGAAAGTTAAGCAACTTGGTTCCAATTCTGGCCCTAATACTTGCTAGTTACAAAATCTCAGCTAATCTTTCTAAGCCTCAGTTTCCTTCTCTAAAAAATGGGCATATTAATAGCATTTACCTTCCAAAGGTTTTGAAGATTACATATACACATTAATATGTAAAGTGTTCAGCCCAATGGCTGGCTCATCGTAAGCGTTCAGAGAATATTTTCCCTTTTTCTTTTAAGAAAAAAGGAACTTACTAGAAAATTATTTTAAATGTCATGGTAGCAGTGAAGGTAACTTGTCAGCCAAGCCATTGGCAATGTCCAAGGAGCAAGGATGGTCCTAGAAAATGGGAGATGAGTCTGCTTCAGTTGATTCATTCATTTAGTAAGTTAATCATTCAGGCATTTATTTCCCATTCTCTCAATTCCAGGAACTGTGTTAGGCCTATGACTTCAGAGATAATTAAGACACTATCCTTCTAGCCATGAGCTCATAATCTAGTGGGGAAAGATACATAGATGTACTGTTCCAGAACATAAGAAATATGCTAAGAGATATAAATCCTAAGTAGAGCTAGAAGAAGCTCCTGGTCACTACCCATCCTGAATGTTATCTTGCTTGAGATTTTGTCCTAGAGTACTATTAGTCCTTTGGTGAAATAATTTCTCTCTCTTGTTAAGAAGAAAATAGCACCAAGGGAAGAGCCACATTATTCTCACTTCTTCCCATCCAAGACCAATCATATCAGGGATGTCATCTGGCTGGTCTCTGGGGAGGGCTGTAGCCTCAAACTCCCCTTCCCATTTCCATCATAGGAACCAATATTTCACTGTCTGAGGTTCATTCATTTAGATCACTCTTCAGCCACGTGGGATTTGATTTGGAAATAATACAAATTATCTTTGGAATAAAATTCCCAGAGAACAAGCCTTGAAATATAGATGGGATATATTTATATCAACACATATACAAATACATTTATAAACCTTCAACAATATTCTATCAACTCTCCAAACAGTACTTCTATAATATTATTATCATAATGATTATTTGCTCGCCTAATCATTTTCCTTTATATATTTATGTCTTTGGTCTCATGACAGCACCTGTGAAAGGCTAGAGTTCCTTGTTAAAAGTACACTCACAAGCTTTTCCTATAGGATAGCTGCAGTGCTAATCAAGAAGAGCAATTAAATATCTTGCAAGCAATTTTAACATTCATCAAGCTGATAATGGCAAGAAACAAATTGGAGCCTTTCAGTGTTTTACCAAATGTGCTCTCTAATTCCTTATTACGCTATATATTTCTGGAAACTATTTCTATACACAAACCAAGCTGAAAAGAAATGTGCTACTTGCTGCAAAAATAAAAGAATGAGTGTAAGCTGCTTGCCACCCTGGGGATAATCACAATCACATTAAAATGCAGCTCCATGGCTCATCTTTCATCTTTCCCCTCTATCAGTCAGTAAATTAATTCCTCTATAGATATGAACATCAATATTCTATTTCTGTAAAAAGTGCCCTTTTTCAATTACTTCCTGAGAAAAGCAGAGTTACTATGGCAATCTCTGAATTTTGCACTCTGCAGCTTTAGACTACCACTGTTTTATAAATGGAAAGCTATAATTTAGCTCAATTCTTTTTGCAAGGTGTAAGGAGAACACCCACATGTTCTTAACTGTCTGTGGCAACAACATGGGACGGGGAGGAGAGAATGCCTCTTTTCTTAAGGGGGAATTTTATATCCCAGCACCCAGTGAGGGCCTCGATAATGATAGGTGCCAGATAAGTTTGCGGAAGATAAAGATGAAGAAGTAGTTTTGTATTCCCCTGGGACTCCCTTCTATTAATAATCACATATTCAACATGTGAAGGAGACCAATTTGTGCAAAGGTTTTGCATTTTCTGGGCTATGAAAAGTAGTCTCATGGCCCACGAAGACCCCTATACCTCCCCATTACAGGGCTCTGCTCAGTTCTGTAGCCTCCTTTTAATCCTACTCAATGCTATCCTGCAGCTTCCCAATATCTGGGTCACAAGAATCTTCTATAATAGGTCTGCTTTGATGTGGAGACATCTAAGTAATTCATTGGAAAGCCCGTTCAAACACCCTTCTTATTGTATACCATGTGGGTGTAGACGTACTGTTAGCCACCAGTAGTTACACAAATGGATTAGCAACATCTTAGGCAACTTATATTTCCACTTCAGTTTCTACATGGATTGTCTTTTAGACCAAGTTCCTTTAGGCACTCCTTTCTCTTTCAGTCCGGCGTTTGACTGGAAGGACAAAAGAAGCACTCAACCCACACACAGGTCAGCACTCTGCTCATCAGAGTAGGAGCTTAGAAATGGAATGGGAATAGGGCTGAAGTCCTTCATAGAAAGATCAGGGTCTGCCTCTCACATGGAAAGACCTCCCATCTTTGGAGAGCCTATAACAAATCTTCTTAACCTGGGGCCATGGATATACTTCTGAGCATCCATAAATCCTCTAACTAATAGGCAACATTTTGTACATTTTCTAGGAAGAAGGTTGTATGATTTTCAGCAGTGCCATATGAGCTCAGGACCCACAAAATGGATGAAGCCCATAGGCTTAGCAGAGGTGGGCTTCAAATAGAGACGTGGAGCACACAGCCAGCATTCTTTGGAATAACATCTTCAACATACGGAAAGAAAAGAGCTCTCAACATGGAATTCTATTCTCAGCTATTTTTCAAAAGTGAAGATGTCCTGTAATAAAGAAAGAAAAATACAAGCCACAGACTTAAAAGATATTTATAACACATAAAATATATTATGGATTAGTATCCATAATCTATAAGATGTTCCCATAAACTAATAAAGACCAAAAACCCCTTGATATACAAGTTGCTAATATCTAATTAAACTGAAGATATTCATATCCAGTAATACAGCTGTTCTATTTCTAGGCGTGTCCTCCAGAGAAATCCTCATTATACATGTCCACAAGAAGATAACTACACTATTATTCATATAACAATTCAGACACACATCAAGAAGAATATGGATAAAGTATGACATAGTCTAATAATGGACGAACAGATCAGATCCACTGCATCAACATGAATAAACCGTGAACACATGGTGTTCAGCAAGCTACAAGAGAATACGCATAGTATGAGACAGTTCATGTAACATTTTAAAAGAATCAAACAGTGTATTATATTACTAATAAATGCATATACAATAAAAGTTTTCAAAAACTCATGGCAAAGAAACACACCAATTTTAGTGGGATGGTTACCTACCTGTAGGAAAGGAGACTGAGGAATGAGATGGGTACAGTCTCTTTACCCCTATTTACTACATTTTATTCATCAAGGAAAAGGAATTTAAATGGATGTGGGAGGTTCATAGGTGTCATATTTTCTAAACTTTTTTGTATGTTTTAACTAACACAAAAATGAAATCAAAATTTAAAAACCTAGACCATAATTTTCAGGGATAAATCTTTTTATCATAAATATCTTTCCCAAAGCTTCCTTTCTCTTTCTTCTTCTCTCCATCACTCACCAAAATTCTATATAGGCCTCAGAAAAAATTCCCTGCTCCGCCTGCCTCTCCTGCTTCCTACTCTGTTCTCCCTCTGGACACTGCATTAGACTCAAATGCTCCCTGTTATCAGAACTACCACACTGACATGTACTGGGCTGACCCACAAGAGACTGCTGCTGTTTGCGGGTCAAAAACATTTAAGTATTGGGAATATCACACAGTTCCACCCATCATTATATTTACATAGCTGCCTTTCCTAACTAGACTCTGGATCACTTGGACGTTCACGGTAGATTCACCGCTTTGTTTAAGCGTGACACACAGAGGGTGCTTAGTGAACTGATCCCATAATGACAGGCATTTGCTCTCAGCCTCTCCTTCACTCTTTTGCCCCTGGATTTAAGAGGATAGATGAGTGGTACATTTTTCCTCTGTATATCAGCAAGGAGTTGTGGAGTGGTCATTGACGTGCGGTCTTTGTTTCATGGAGTTCTCTGCTTATGGAAGGAACTAAAAACAGAATATGTGAGTGAAGAATTCACAGGAACTGCTCAGGTGCCGGACAGAAGGGATTCTTGGGAAACTAAAGAGCCAGTCTACTGTAGCAATAATGCACAAAGATGCACATCTGTGCACTTTTCATTCACTCTTTCACTTATTCATTTGCTCAGTATCAGTATGCAATTTATCCAGACTTATCAGGAACGACCCAATAATCCAAACAGGATGTGCCTCTTTAACTGCCATTTCCAGCTAGAGGCACCACTGCCCACCTACAGCCTTCTGACAGCTGCTCAGAGAACTGACCAGAACCTTTTACCCAAGAATAGACAATTATAATTGCTGTTACTGGTAACAGTGCTGTTAGTTTCAGAAATGAGCCAGTTTATGCCTGCTTTATGACCGATGGATGGTCCACGTCTCCTTTCTCCTGCTTCTGTGAAAAGGGTGTGTCCCATAAGCTGTTCAAAGCTGGAGAAAATACTCTTAACAGAGAAGAACATCATAAAATTTAAACATTATAACGAATTCATTTTAGGGTTAAGGATATTTGGACTCTTATTTAATAGCTTCAAAAGCATTCTGCTGTTGCTAAAAATAGATGTGTGCTATCTGAATTTCAAAGAGCTGTTTTATAAGGGAAATAAAATGAATTGTAGAAGAGATTCTGTGTATAATCCTTTCCTATGTGCTTGCTGTATATAGGACTATGACATTCTTAAAATTTCAAGCAGGGAAACCTGCTCTGGTTACCTTGGTGATAAACTGGGGATAAAAATTACACATAATTGCTGCTGATGTCACTACTGCCTTATTGTTTCCAAGGCTACAGATTGTCTCCAAATAATTGTAATGCTTTGTGCATTGGAAGGCCACCACGTAGGAAAAAGCTTAGTACTGCAGTTATTCTTTCTAAATCTATCTAATAAACCATCCATGGCCTCTCAGGGACTTTGGATAATTACGGAGATAAATAGGCATTGAAAAGGCTTCTATCTTAACCCAGCCCAGGAACACAAACATCATTGAAATATCTAATATATAGAAAAGTTAGTTTCTATTATGATACATCAGGAAATTTCCTTCTAAAATATATTTTCTCTAAATGCTAGTCAGGAAAGCAAACTGCAGAAGTGTGTGTGTGTGTGTGTGTGTGTGTGTGTGTGTGTGTGTGTGTGTTCTGCATGAAATACACTGACAAATGTGCAGCAAACTGTTGACAGTGCTCCATTCTGAGGGGTAGGATTAAGGCAGGCTTTCATTTTCCATAAGATATATATTTGGGTAATATCTGAATTTTTGCAGTTAACATATATTACTTTCATAAATCAGATAAAAACAGTTAAAATTCGAAGTCCTCAGCAGAGCTATTTTTAAACTACCAGTCAAAATGAAATGGCCTCCTAAGTTGCATGAATAGATGAAGCCATTTATAAAGGACACGTTTCCCTCTATCCAGCTTTCATTTGTAAAAGCAGTTGCCAGTGAGTTCCTTGTACAGTCACACTCAGCCACAATACAGTTATCCTCATAAGTTACACTAGTCACAAATCAAGAATCTCTTTGAAACCCAGCAACTGATGCATGCTGACTTAATAACTTTGCATCAGCCATAGATGTTGACTGCCCAAGAAGTCACCATAAAGCAGTTATGGTCAACGAAAAACACCATTAAATTTAGCTTCTTGGGAAATCCTATTTAAAGCGTAAGATGCTTGAAAAACAGTGTGGTAATGATGTGATTAACCCTAACAATCATTAGAATAGCATGTGCTTTCCAAAGTCACCAAACCTACTGCTAAACCTGGGCTTCTAGGTGCAACCTGAGCCCCGCATTTCAGATACTTACTGGACCAACAGCAAACAGGGCAAGAGCCTTCCGTCCAGCCCTCTCCCAGGCCTACAAGGGCCTCATGCTGCTTGGTGACATTGGGCTTCAGCAGTGACCTTGTCAGCAGGACATTTTCCACCAAACCAAACTAGAGCTGGCTGTCACTGTATCTTAGCTGCCCTTGCCTTGCTGAGGGGCAGGTTTTACATAGTAACAATTTACCTTTGGAGCCCATTTACCACATAACACATAAAATGGCTCACATTTGGGGTTGGGAGGGGGCTCACAGAACAGTCTTCATCTTTTAGACTAAAATATATAGAAACGTGAAACAGAATTATGACCCAGATAAATAAATTATAAGACAAAAGCACAGCCCTTTTGTATCAGAGTCCTGACTTTTTCTGCTGGTGAAATTTACATCAGAAATTGCTACTATAAAAGAGATTAGAGGTCAAAGAATTATGTTTACAAGACAGGCAATTGGTTATACTGGCCAGGTATTATATATCTACCTGTGAAGAACTGAATACTAACTACTCCTCTTTCTTTTTTGATGGTCATCATTTTAGGCTCTAATAATGCTTTAATGATTTATTTCTGTGCCTCCCATAATTGGCCAGGTATGTACCTACCCACACATTTACAACCTAATGACAGCTGCAAACTGTACTATTAAGATGGAAGGATTGTTTAAGTTACAGGGTTTATATACTACATGTTTCCTCATTTTACCAAAGTGGATTTTGTAAACTCTTAGATAACCATAAGCATATGAGTTCTACTCTAGAAAGCTCTTTAGGGCATCATAAGACCAGAATTAATAGAGCTTGGAATTTATGAATAAGTAGTCTATAAATAACAGGGGACCCATTCACATCACTCCCAGTTTTTCTACGTGACCCATTTATTTGCCATTTCAAAGGACCATAATAGGAATAGTTCATTTCCACATCACTCACTCCTGACCTCATCAAAAGTCTCTTTCTAAGGCAGTGAGTATAGATGGGAAATCTAACTCTTTGTATCACTTCATTTGTCTAGAGTGACAATCACCATTTCAGGAATAAAATTTACAAGTGATCTATGAATATCCCTCCTAGGAGATAAGACTGGCTAGCATGGAAAAGTCGGAGAAGGTAATGGCATCCCACTCCAGTACTCTTGCCTGGAAAATCCCATGGACACAGGAGCCTGGTAGGCGGTAGTCTATGAGGTCGCTAAGAGTCGGACACGACTGAGCGACTTCACTTTCAATTTTCACTTTCCACTTTCATGCATTGGAGAAGGAAATGGCAACCCACTCCAGTGTTCTTGCCTGGAGAATCCCACGGACAGGGGAGCCTGGTGGGCTGCCGTCTATGGGGTCGCACAGAGTCGGACACGACTGAAGCGACTTAGCAGCAGCAGCAGCAGCAGCAGCATGGAAAAGTACAGAACTGTA
Source organism: Budorcas taxicolor (assembly GCF_023091745.1). NCBI lineage: Eukaryota > Metazoa > Chordata > Mammalia > Artiodactyla > Bovidae > Budorcas > Budorcas taxicolor. The sequence goes on from NC_068911.1 coordinate 70,446,280, forward strand.
CCTCTAAGTCCTCACTCATTGCAGAGAGGAAAGCAGCCTGGATTTAGTAAAGGTTACAAAATTCTGCTGTTAAAAAAATGTAACTGAGAAAACCTTGAATAGCCAAAGCAATCTTGAGAAAGAAGAATGAAACTGTAGGAATCAACCTGTCTGACTTCAGGCTATACTACAAAGCTACAGTCATCAAGACAGTATGGTGCTGGCACAAAGACAGAAATATAGATCAGTGGAACAAAATAGAAAGCCCAGAACTAAATCCATGCACCTATGGACACCTTATCTTTGACATAGGAGGCAAGAATATATGATGGAGAAAAGACAATCTCTTTAACAAGTGGTCCTGAGAAAACTGGTCAACCACTTGTAAAAGAATGAAACTAAAACACTTTTTAACACCATACCCAAAAATAAACTCAAAATGGATTAAAGATCTAAACGTAAGACCAGAAACTATAAAACTTCTAGAGGAAAACATAGGCAAAACACTCCCTGACATAAATCACAGCTGAATCCTCTATAACCCACCTCCCAGAAAAATGGAAATAAAAGCATAAATAAGCAAATGGGACCTAATTAAACTTAAAAGCTTTTGCACAATGAAGGAAACTATAAAAAAGGTGAAAAGATAGCCTTCAGAATGGGAGAAAATAATAGCAAATGAAGCAACTGACAAACAATTAATCTCAAAAATATGCAAGCAAATCCTGCAGCTCAATTCCACAAAAATAAATGACCCAATCAAACAATGGGCCAAAGAACTAAACAGACATTTCTCCAAAGAAGACATACAGATGGCTAACAAACACATGAAAAGATGCTCAACATCACTCATTATCAGAGAAATGCAAATCAAAACCATGCCGGTCAGAATGGCTGCTATCCAAAAGTCTACAAATAATAAATGCTGGAGAGGGTGTGGAGAAAAGGGAACCCTCTTACACTGTTGGTGGGAATGTAAACTAGTACAGCCACTATGGAGAATAGTGTGGAGATTCCTTAAAAAACTGGAAATAGAACTGCCATACTACCCAGCAATCCCACTGCTAGGCATACACACCAAGGAAACCAGAATTGAAAGAGACACATGTACCCCAATGTTCGTCACAGCACTGTTTATAATAGCCAGGACATGCAAGCAACCTAGATGTCCATCAGCAGACAAATGGATAAGAAAGCTGTGGTACATATACACAATGGAGTATTACTCAGCCATTAAAAAGAATACATTTGAATCAGTTCTAATGAGGTGGATGAAACTGGAGCCTATTATACAGAGTGAAGTAAGTCAGAAAGAAAAACACCAATATAATATACTAATGCATATATATGGAATTTAGAAAGATGGTAACAATGACCCTATATGTGAGACAGCAAAAGAGACACAGATGTATAGAATAGTCTTTTGGACTCTCTGGGAGAAGGTGAGGGCGGGATGATTTGAGAGAATAGCATTGAAACATGTATATTATCATATGTGAAACAAATCCCCAGTCCAGGTTCGATGCATGAGACAGGGTGCTCAGGGCTGGTATACTGGGATGACCCTGAGGGATGGGATGGGGAAGGAGGTGGAGAGGGGTTCAGGATGGGGAACACACGTACACCCATGGCTGATTCATGTCAATGTATGGCAAAAACCACTACAATAAAGTAATTAGCCTCCAATTAAAATAAATAAATTTTTAAAAATAAAAAATAAAGTAAAAGCCATAACCACCATAACTATATGCAGAATCACTGAGGTGCTTATTTTTATTTTTCCCTGCATGAACAAAATATAAGCATTATTATTTAAGATAAAAATTTCTACCATTTCTTCCTTTACCCCTCCAGAATGCTAGATAACTGGTTTAATCCATTCATTGTGTGTTTTGTTTTCTGCACAGATTTTACTGGTTTTATATTGTTTTCTGAAAAGCATGAAACAATTCCTTAGTTAAGAAACATGCCTCAGAAGTCAAAAAAAGTGCAGGAAAACTATTTGTGCCCTGACAGTGAACCTTCCTTACAAGCACCAGAGACTTATTTTTAAAATAAGCTAGTACTGAGCTAATGTATGTGTTATGTGGTATAAACATGAAAAGTTCAAGAAACCCTGACTCTATGCCTTTCTAAAGCAAAACAAAATAAAATTAATACAACAACACAGTATTTAAAGACAGAGTATATATGAAATACTCTGGAGGAGGGCATGACAACCCACTCCAGTATTCTTGCCTGAAGAATCCCCAAGGACAGAGAGGCCTGGCAGGCTACAGTCCATAGGCTCACACAGAGTAGGACATGATTGAGCAACTAAGCACAGCATATATGAAATAAGTCATAGTAACAGTAATGATTCAATTACATCAAGTTCCAAAGCAAACATGTGGAAGGGGATGGCAATATCTGGTAATTTTGGATGAAAGAGGTTGACAGTAATCAAACATGTACAAATCTCAGTATCTGTCTTCACAGACTCTATTCTAAGACAATAGGAAGTCCTAAAACAAGAAAACCTCTATACTATATCTGATAAGGGGTTAATATCCAAAATATAGAAAGAACTCAAGTCAATAGAAAAACATCTTTTTTGCTGCCAATTAAAAAGTGGGCAGACAATCTGAATAGACATTTTTCTAAAGAAGATGCAGAGACAGCCAACAGATACATGAAAAGATGCTCAATATCATTAATCATCAAAGAAATACAAATCAAAACCACCTGTCAAAATGGCTACTATCAAAAAAGACAATGAATAACAAGCATTAGAGAGGATGTGGAGAAAAGGGAACCCTTATGTACTGGTAGTGAAAGTATAAACTGGTGCAGCCTCAATGGAAAACAGTATGGAGGTCGTTCAAAAACTTAAAAATTGAACTATCATATGATCCAGAAATCCTACTTCTGGGAATTTATCCAAAGAAAATGAAAACACTAACTTGAAAAGATATCTGACCCCATGTTCATTGCAGCATCATCTACAATAGCCAAGATATGGAAAGAAGCTCATAGATACAGAAAACAGATTGGTGATGGCCAGAGGCAGGTATCAGAAGGGGGTTTTTGCCAAAGTGGGTAAAGGACATCAAAAGGTACTAACTGCCAATTGTAAAATATATAAGGCATGAGGATGTAATGTGAGAGCTGTAACTATAGTTAACAATACTGTATTTCATACTTGAAAAATATTATGACAGTAAGTAAATCTTAAAAGTTCTCATCATAAGAAAAAAATCTATAACTACGTATACAGGGAGATGGATGTTAAGCAGACTCATGGGAGTGATCACGTCCCAATATGTTAAATTATCAAGCTATGTTGAACACCTGAAACTAATATAATGTTATATGTCAGTAGTTCAGTTCAGTTCAGTCGCTCAGTCGTGTCCGACTCTTTGCGACCCCATGAATCGCAGCACGCCAGGCCTCCCTGTCCATCACCAACTCCCAGAGTTCACTCAGACTCGCATCCATCGAGTCAGTGATGCCATCCAGCCATCTCATCCTCGGTCGTCCCCTTCTCCTCCTGCCCCCAATCCCTCCCAGCATCAAAGTCTTTTCCAATGAGTCAACTCTTCGCATGAGGTGGCCAAAGTACTGGAGTTTCAGCTTCAGCATCATTCCTTCCAAAGAAATCCCAGGGCTGATCTCCTTCAGAATGGACTGGTTGGATCTCCGTGCAGTCCAAGGGACTCTCAAGAGTCTTCTCCAACACCACAGTTCAAAAGCATCAATTCTTCGGCGCTCAGCCTTCTTCACAGTCCAACTCTCACATCCATACATGACCACTGGAGAAACCATAGCCTTGACTAGACGGACCTTAGTTGGCAAAGTAATGTCTCTACTTTTCAATATACTATCTAGGTTGCTCATAACTTTTCTTCCAAGGAGTAAGCATCTTTTAATTTAATGTACCTCAGTTGAAAAACAGAAAAAGATCTGTTTACTTTGTTTAAGCCAGAATTTCCCAAATGCATTTGACCCTAGCAATGCTTATACACTGTAATTGTTGTTGTTTTCAATTACCCTGTTTAAACAACCTATGAATCAGTGTTTAAGTCTGGGAGGTGCTGACTTAGGTCATCTAATCAATATTGTTTCAATATCTTAAATCAAATGGTTAACAGGCAAAATGTTAGATGAGGGTCCAGTAGCAGTTAGAGCTCTGGAAAGTGGACCTATTTCTCTTTAAACATAATCTTCTAACACTACTCAGAACTAGAAAGTGGAAAAACAATACCTTCCATTTTGACTCATTTTGAAAAATGTCAAACCTGCCAAAAAAGCAAAATCATGTTCCAAATCCCTATTATCTAAAGTCTAAGGTCACAGGGAAAAAGGAAAAAGAGAACTGGATGAGCTAAATGTTTAAAAAGTTTTGAGATTCTTTATTAGGAAATTAATGTGTTGTGGAGAAAATCTTACTTTTGCTTTCTTTTTTTCTAATTAATTCATTTTTAAAGGTAAAGTTTATTGAGTTATAATTTACTTTCAGCAAAACTCATCCTTTTTAGATATACAAGTCTGGGCATTTTAACAAACATACACTGACATGTAATCACCACAGAACTAAGCTATAAAACATTTCCATCACTCTAAAGAGTTGCCTGGTGCTTCTTTGCAGTCCACCTCTCCCACCTTCCCCTGTGCCTTTCAGTTTTGATTCTACAGAATAATTTCCAGAATGCTGTGCAGCATCCTTAGTGCCTAATGTTAGTTCATTCATTATTTACTAATACCAGGATATGAAGAATACAAAAGGGAGAACTCTTGTTATCTTCCCTCAGAATGCTCCCAGAGATGCACTGGTTAAAGCTCTTCTGTTTGCGCTGAAGAAAAATGTTCCAAATAGCTCAAGGAGTTTTATGCAAGGCCAATAAACCTGAGAACACAAAATTACATTCAGACAGGCCCAAATTAACCAGGCTGGGAACAGGAAAGGTAAGAAATTTGGATTATCTTGGTAAACCATGTTGCCTCTGCTGCTGCTGCTAAGTCACTTGAGTCGTGTCCGACTCTGTGTTACCCCATAGATGGCAGCCCACCAGGCTCCCCCATCCCTGGGATTCTCCAGGAAAGAACACCGGAGTGGGTTGCCATTTCCTTCTCCACATTTTGCCTCACCAACTCATAAAGTCAGCCCAGTTCTCTTCTCTCTCTCATGTGCCCTCCACCCCCAGCCCACCTTTCCTCCAGCTGGTTGTACTAATTCATCTTGAAATACGACCATTCTGGTCATCCCAGTCATCCCAGTCCCAACTCTGTCCAACTTTTCAGCTCATATACTGCTATAGACTGAATGAGTACTTCATCTCAAAATTCATATGTTGAAACCTAGTCCCTAATATGTTGTTATTTAGATGTGGGGCCTGTGGAAGATGATTAAGTCATGAGAGCAGAATTTTGATGAATGGGACTAGTGCCCTTTTGAAAAGGATCCAGAGAGCTCCCTCACCCCTTCTTCCATATAGGGACACAATGAGAAGATGGCTGTCTATGAACAAGGAAATGGATTCTTACCAGATACCATTGTCATTCACAAGCCAACCAGCCTTTATGGATTATACCACCAAGTGGAATGTCTCCATGTCTCAGTTAAACTTTCTAATAGAGGAAATCTGATTGGCCCAGCACCACACTATGCCTTCCACAGCCACTTTCCCCACATTCAATCAAAGTGGAGTCTACAGGCCTCTTATTATCAACTATGGTTCATGAAATTGGGGTCGTTTCAAGCTTGCAAATGCCTTACTCTGGGAATAGGCAATTGTCACAAAAAGTATTTCTAGCATTATGTGATAAATATACATGAGTCCAATCTTTTATATGTGGAAGAAGGTTTCACAGAGGAGGTGATATACGAGCTGGGTTTTAAAACCCATGTAGTTGGGCTTCCCTGGTAGCTCAGATGGTATAGAATCTGCCTGCAATGCAGGAGACTGGAGTTCGATCCCTGGGTCAGGTAGATCCCCTGGAGGAGGGGATGGCAACCCGCTCCAGTACTCTTCTGGAGAATTCCATGGACAGTGGAGCCTGATGGGCTACAGTCTATGGGATGGCAGAGTCAGACACAAGTGAGCAACTAACACTTTCACTAACACTTTCACCATGTAAGTAGTGGTAGAGCCCAAGGGGAATGTGGAATATGTGAGAACAAGTGGGCAATGAGCATTCCAGGCTAAGGATACAGTATGTGAAAAACATAAAGAACTAGGGAAGCACATGTCTTCCTTAGGAAGCTTAATTTGATATGATTGGACAGCAAGGTGCATTCGGGCAGTGTCAGAAAAAAAGTTGGAACCAGAATCTGAAGGGCCTCACAGGCTGTAGCAAGAGATCTGGATTCCATCCTATGGGCAATCATGGGTCATTCAAAGATCTGAGGCAAAATGAAGATCCTAAGTTTGTTAGGATATCATACAGCAAGGACCCAGGGTCTCAGAATTTTCAGATCCCTGTATCTGCCTCTAGTTCTCAAGAAAGAGATGCAGAAGAACTGCTCTGGGCTTCTCTGTTAATTATCAGGCTTTCACCCCAAGCCCCTGGATGATCAGTACCTCAGACAGGTGGGACTTCAGAGAGCTGACTAGACCCCTTTTGGTTTGGGTCTAGACAGCCCTCGCGCTTATACCAAAAACAGACTGAATACCCTCTCTGGATCTTTCTTAGAGACCAATTTTTGAATCTTGACCCTCCTGATTCTAAGTTTTATGTGGCCAATAAAGTTGATCCTGAGGAAAACACACGCGCCCCTCCAAAAAAATAAAATTCACCATCTAAAAGAAAAGGAAGAAAGATCAGTTACCCAGTATTCCTTCCCATAATGGCTAACACGCGCACACACACACATCACTACCAAAGTCTTATTCATCCACTGCCTGGGGCTGTTCTTCATAGGTGAGTGGAGTAAAGGGAGGAAACTTGGGCTCTCTCTAGTGTTAAGCACTCCACTGGTAACAAGATGAAATTGGCTTTTCATTAAGAAGGAAGTAATGTGGAGAAAGGATTGGAGAAGTTGACTTGAAGGTAGGAAGACCAGTTGCGAGGGGCTGCTCCAGCTCAAGTCAGGGTTCATGAGGGCCTGTCCCAGGGCAGTAGAGGGCTTGGAAAGGAGTCAAGGAGCAATGGCCCATCCAGGTGTTTTCAAACCTTAGGGAATGTCAGAATGGGCCACAGGATTGGTAAAAACACACAACATTGGGGTCTACTTCCAGTTTCTGATTCAGTAGGTCTGGGGTAGGGCCTGTGAATTTGCATTTCAGACAGGCTTCCAAGTGGCGCTGATGCTAAAGTTCAGGGGCCAAGTTTTGAGAACAATTGGAAAAGAACCATTCTGTGTGCCAAATCAAAAATGCACTGTTCTCTCATTTTAGAAAAATAAGTCACTTGTGCCAGTGGCATTAAGATAAAATGCAGAAAAATAACAGTCCCTTACCAGTTATCCAGCATCTGCAAGATGCCTAGACACAAAGAGCTGTTTTCATTGTTATGTATGGAAACCCAGGTGCAAACAACTACCCAAATATACTAGTCCTCACCCCAAATTCAGAGGCTACATTCAAAACAACTTGAAAATGCAAAAGCCATTTTTAAGTAAGGTTTCCAAATCACACTGTAGGTAATAATAGAGTCAGTATTGGTTTTAAAGTAAGAACTCTTTAAATTTAGTTTCTTTGTGGTAGAAATTCTTATCAGTTCAGTTCAGTTGCTCAGTTGTGTCCGGCCTTTTGAGATCCCATGGACTGCAGCATGCCAGACTTCCCTGTCCATCACCAACTCCCAGAGCTTGCTCAAACTCAAGTCCATCGAGTCGGTGATGTCATTCAACCATCTCATCCTCTGTCATCCCCTTCTCCTGCCTTCAATCTTTCCCAGCATCAGGGTCTTTTCCAAGGAGTCAGTTCTTTGCATCAGGTGGCCAAAGTATTGGAGTTTCAGCTTCAGCATCAGTCCTTCCAATCAACATTCAGGACTGATTTCCTTTAGGATGGATTGGTTGGATCTCCTTGCAGTCCAAGGGACTTTTAAGAGTCTTCTCCAACACTACAGTTCAAAAGCATCAATTCTTTGGTGCTCAGCCTTCTTTATGGTCCAACTCTCACATCCATACATGACTACTGGAAAAATCATAGCTTTGACTAGATGGACCTCTGTTGTTAAATTTGTTGGTTGTTGTTGTTAAATTTGGTTTCTTCGTAGTGAAAAATCTCATTATGACTGTTAGCAATTTTTTAGACCAGACTAGTAGCATTAATACATCACTTTTCATAAGATAACATTGCTTAAGGAATTTCTGGATTCACTGCAAGTTAAAATGGTTATTACTTCCAGTGACTCTAAGCATTAGGCCATGTTGTACTCCATCCAGTGGGCCACACTTCACACAAGCAAAAGCAGCAGATGGAGGAGGTTAAAAGAATCAAATAACGAAGTATCAATTTTGCTAGGCCACCTCCCTTCATAATTTAGACCCTTCTGTTGGAGATTTGAAAATATATTCTAGACAGATGACATGTTAAGAGAATCATTTCATGGTTCAGTGTCCTCTCAGTGTGATTTATCTCTATCTGCAGACACCAGAGGCCCCCATTTAAGAGATTTATGAGCTACCTATACAATTCTATTTTGTTGAAAGGAAACGTATGCATTATTGAAAAACAAAGTGAAAATATTTAAGATTATGCCACTTTCCAATTAGAGAGTTTAGAAATAAAACCTTTATATTCCCTGTTGCCTACCCATTTCTTTACCCCATTAACAAATACTAAAATAATACCTTGAGGAGAACAGGGGAAAGTCCTCATTTCTGAATTCTTAGACCTGGACTTGAAGTTTCCAAACCTGGATGGGAATTACAAATCTGCTACTTAGTAGCAATCTTTATGGGCTTCAGTTTCCATATTTAGAAAATAAGTATAACACTTCCTTCCAGGGTCTGAGAATTAAGGAGAGAATACATATGGATACAGTGTGTATAGGGCAAAGTGTTACACAACTCCATGGTTGTAGAACTAGTCTTACTCCCTGCCTCGGAAAGATCCCCTGGGAAGGGAATGGCTACCCAACTCCAGTATTCTTGCCTGGAGACTCCCATGGACAAAGGAGCCTGGCAGGCTACAATCCATGGGGTCACAAAGAGTCAGACTCGACTAAGCAACAACACTTTCACTTTTCACAGCAGGACCGGTAGCTGTGAAGGTCCTAATCTTCAGTACTTCAGACCCTAAACCTGCAGCAGCATCACTACCACATAAGATTTGCTAAGAAATGCAAATTCTTCCTGCCCTGACCCCCACCAGACCTCCTGAATCAGAAATCTGGCAACAGGGCTCAGCAATGTTTTAACAAGTGCTGCAGGTGATTCTAAAGCTGTGAGAATTCATGTGCCACAGTGTATTTTTATTCTGATCTTGAGAGATATTAATAAACTGCCCTCCAAAAGGTTTTGCCAATATTCTCAATGAAAACAGTGATGCCTGTTTCCCCACATTCTCACCAAGGTTTGTTATTGCCTGTCTTTCCCAGTTTTACAAACCTGGTGAATGAAAAAAAAAGTTATAGTATAATCACACGTTACATGTAAGAGGGGGGAGGTGAAACACAGGTTCTAAAGTGGTGGGAAGAAAACCATGGATAGTCAAAATTACCTTCAAAAATCTCTTAGGAAAAATGCTACTTTGATGACCTCCACACCCACTCCAACTACAGACAACTCAGCCAGCTTTTTCCCTACGCTATCTCTGGGGCTCCAGATGAAATCTGGGGGAACTTGTCATATGAAAAGTACACCTAATTAAATATCAGACTCACACTCTGTATAAAGGAATCTCTCACATTAAGAAGCATTAACGAGATATGTGACCACCTGAGCCAACAGCAGGTTTTTCCTTCCCCTAGCCCCAGTCCCCCACACCTCGCATCTTACATTCACCTGGGCAGAGCTGGATGCAGGTAACTTTCATGCCCTATGAAGCAGTTCAAGTGTGTACCCTTATTTTACATTTTCTTGATTTTGCTACCAAAATGCAAGTCCGTGTGCCCAATACACAGTGAGGCCAAACAATATCAAAACATCGGAGTTTGGAACAGAGAAAGTTTTGTTGCAGGGTCATGCCAGGAGATGGGTGGTTCGTGCCCTAAAAAAAAAAAAAAAAAAAAAAAAAACCCCAAACTCCTCGAAAGCTGTTAGCCAAGATGTTTTCTAGAAAAGGTGAGGGAGGGCATGGTTAGTTGTTGCAAACTTCCTGATGTCAGATGTTTGGACTTGAAGGTCAGGTCATGGTCATGTAACCACCCTCCTATAAATCTCCAGACAAATACTATTCTCTGTTCTGACAAGAAATGGCGAGGTCCCAGGGCACAACTTTCTCCTTCGAGGTCCAGGTCCTGGCTAAGAGTAAGCTGATCTCAGTTGGTGGCTCCCTGAGGGCCAGGTCCCCAGACGCTGCCCAGCTGTCATTGCTGAGGAAGCCAGGAGCCCAGAACCTAGCTGGCTCTCAGGTTCTTCGGGCTGTCTTACGGATCCCACAGACTGCGTCCCTTGCAAATGGCCACTGCCATTAGGTCTCAGTGGCAGGGATAGGGGTGAGTTTCACCTCTGCCTCAATGCCCCAGCAATGGCTCCAGAGCCCCGTGAGACTGTTCCCTGGGACCCCCAGGCTCACCCACTGCCCCAAGGCTGGGTGAGCTGGAGGGTGGTGGGAGAAGGCCAGTATCTGCCTCTTATCTCATTCTCTACCTGACGACCACCAGTCCGCTGACTGTTGGCTGAATAGGCCACTAAAGGTCACTTACTGACCGTTGCTCGCTTAGGGGAGGGACCTATTGCAGCACTGACCAATGGCTGAGCAGGACCACTAACGGTTGCTAACTGACAGTTGCCCACTTGGGGGCGGGGCCGACTGAGGGGCCTGGCTGAGTGTGCTACATGCTAAATCACTTCAGTCGTGTCCGACTCTGTGTGACCCCATAGACGACAGCCCACCAGGCTCCCCCGTCCCTAGGATTCTCCAGGCAAGAACACTGGAGTGGGTTGCCATTTCCTTCTCCAGTGCATGAAAGTGAAAAGTGAAAGGGAAGTTGCTCAGTCGTGTCCTACCCTCAGCGACCCCATGGACTGCAGCCTTCCAGGCTCCTCCGTCCATGGGATTTTCCAGGCAAGAGTACTATTCAAAGTTCTTATCGACCTTCCTTGAATTTCTGACTCTGTGGATGAGAATCTGTTATGAACTAAGAAGTACAAATTCACTATAGATTCCTAGTTAATATGACCTTTACATAGAATTTAGAACTTCCTTCTCTCACTGGTGTCAGTTCTTCTACTCTCCCGTATGACAGAGAAAAAGATGGTGAACATGTCACTACATACAGAAAACTGACTTTTTCTTGAAACAAAATTGTTAAGAAATAGATGAGACATAAGCAAGCCATAGAAAGGATTACTTTAAAATATTCTAAAACAAGTCATAATTTCTGGTAGGTCATCCTACAAAAATATAATTAGCTTATAACAATAAACCAACTTGATTGGTTATCTGGAAATCCATTTGTTTAACTCAGGGAGTATACCAAGAAATAACATGAATTAAAGTTAGCTTAAAACATTAAAATGAGATGCTTTATTGACTTCAATTGTGCTCCTGTTTTATAGCCAGGTGGGGGTTTAATCTGTCAGTCTAGGAAATCCAAAAATTAATCTCATATTAGGCTAAACCACTAGAGAGCTATACATGTGAACTGCACTGTTTTACTAATTTTGACCTAATTTTCCTTTATAGTCATAATGTCAATTTACATTGAAAAATTGTTGTTGGATTGACCATGAAGATGACAGTGAAGACATTGTTTACTATGTTACCTATCTTGAGCACACTGCATTTGTTTTTAATTTTTTAAACAGTGCAAATCATGTAGCTGATTTTATTTTGCTGTTTGCCTTGACACTTAGGAAGCTCAGAAACAAATGTATGGTCCAAAGGTGAATAAGAAAGCATGGTGCACAGTTTGTTTATCAACCTCCCCTTGGCTTAATCTTTTTCCTAGCTTTGTTTTCTATCCATACTAAATTCCTTCCCTCATGTGTTTTCATCTTGTTGCAAAGTCTGCGTTTTCTTAAATACTTTTTGGAATAGCCAAGTGATGAAGAGATGGGCACCTAACTAGAGAGAAGAGAGAGATCAAGGTATAAGGGTGGACGCTAAAAGTAAGCCCTCAGCAGAGTCACAGATTTTCTTCAAGCTGAAATCTGGCATTACCTGGGCCATAATTCAATCAGAGGACTAAAGTACTTTAACTCCCTGGTTATCTCTTTACCCTGAAACCCCTTGTTGGGAGATCTCTCTGACCTCACAGCTCCTTCACTTTGTGTCCTGGCTCCTGCTTAGCCTGCCCTTGCCTGCCTCCTGCTTGTGACGACCCACACGTTAGCATGGGGACCTGGGGGCTCTGGCTCTGTTCCTAATGACTTGCTGATTTTGGCTCCAGCCACACTATAATTACTCCAAATTCACATATGATGTAGGGTTGTTGTTGTTGTTGTTGTTTTATCACATTTACCTTCCAAATTATGCAGAAAAGTGCTTTCTTTTAGAATCTTTTTGGAATGCATGAATCTTTTCAGAGTTTTGGAAACTCCAGTGGTATGATTTATAGGCAAAATTTCACAGTACTCTGAAATTAAGGCCAAGCCTTAAAAATCTAGAAGAGCTCCAGATTCTTTAAGTGTTTGTCTCCAACCAGAGGGAGACTTTGGAAGGTGAGAGGACAAGAGACCTCTGTATCAGGAGGCAAGAAAAGTTAAATAAAGAGATGGAGTCCTGTTATGAAAGCCAACCTCAACAGCTTTCTGGTTCATAATCACAGCATTATAAATATGAATCTGTAAAATGTTAAGAAGCCTTTTAAAAGCCCTGCCCTCATCAATTATCTCCTCTCACATGGCATCATCCACCTCTCTTCCTGCCCTTCTGGTTAACCTGATTTTCCCACATGACAGTCACTTTCACTTTATTTCCCCCTTCACTGCCAAGCTGTGCTCACTGCCCTCAAATTCACTTACAGCTTAACTTTTGCTGCTGGCTTTTGCTAATCACCTTGCTCCTGCTCTTCTCCCAAAGTCAGGCAGTCATCAAAGGTTTCTTAAATGTCAAATTCAACAGACATCCTCTTCTCTATTTTCATTGTATTTATCCTCTAAGTCCATGTGACAGTAGTAATAATAATACCTATTATTTATTGGGCACTTACCACATGCCTGGGCGCTTTGCCATATCATCTCTCCCCTAGCTCTTCCAATGTTAGCATCCAATAACACTGATATTATCTCAGCTAAGGGAGTTCACATAACTTACCCCAAAGCACACTACCATCAGTGGAGGATCCAGGACTCAAATCCAGGAATGTCTGTGTGGTGGATTAGAGATGGCTGCAAACTCTCTGCCAGTCCTGTCTCAGAGAGGTAGAGTCTATTTTCCTCCCCTTGAATCTGGGTTGGTGCTGTGATTTGTTCTGACCCATAGAATGTGACAGAAGGGATGTGTGTGACTTCCATGGCAGGGCCTTATAAGATCTGCAGATATACTTTCATGCACTGGGAACTTGGTCACCAGGTGGGAAGTATGACAACCCTAAGACGAGACTGCCATGCTGTGAGGCAGCTCGTGGATAGAGGAGGCCACGTGTAGGAGCTCGGGGCACGTAAGGAAAGAAAGACTCCTCTGACCTTCTGGCCTAGTCAACTGTTAGCCGAATGCAGCGGCTGAGCCAATGCTCCAACTGACTCTCACTATGTGGAGCAAAAAACCTACCTACCCAAGTCCCACCTGAATTCCTGACCCACAGAATCATGATACATCATCAACTGTTATTCAAGCCACTAGGCATTCAGCCGGAGAAGGCAATGGCACACCACTCCAGTACTCTTGCCTGGAAAATCCCATGGACGGAGGAGCCTGATGGGCTGCAGTCCATGGGGTTGCTGTGGGTTGGACACGACTGAGCAACTCACTTTCACTTTTCAATTTTCACTTTCATGCATTGGAGAAGGAAATGGCAACCCACTCCAGTGTTGTTGCCTGGAGAATCCCAGGGACGGGGGAGCCTGGTGGGCTGCTGTCTATGGGGTCGCACAGAGTCAGACATGACTGACGCGACTTAGCAGCAGTAGCAGGCGTTCAGCCAACCAAGTATTAGAGTTGATTGTTACACAGCAATAAATAACCAAAGAAGTCTGATACTAAAAGCCTCTGCCACTTGGCCTCTCTAATATTCACTTTCTCCTACTTTCCTTGAACAAATTTCTATTTTCAGACTTATTTGATGATACATCTACACACTCAGTTACCTCAAAATTATTTTATTTAAAAAAAAAGCCTGAACACATGGTATGCATATAATTTGGTCCCAGGTGCTATGACAGATATAAAGATTCAGAACGTTGTAGTCCTATCCCTCATATCCAATCAGAGAGAGAATAAAATACACAACTTGACACTAATACACAGAGGATGCGAGTGTGGGAACTTGACAGGGGAAAAGCCTGGGTTCAGGCTTCTGACAGGCACCCTCAGATTAATAGGGAGGCCTCAGCACATGACTGAGGGAAGCACGCCTGGGGAAGGATCAGCCTTGATTACCTGCCGACCATGCCCCACAAGCATCAGCAAGTTCTGACACCTGCCCCTGCCCCCTCGCCTCTCCCCTCATCATGTGCTGATTTGCTGGGCCCTGGCACAGCCTCTGCATGCCCCCCTTACCCCTATTTTCTCCCGTTCATCCTTACTCTGTCTCTGCTGCTGCTGCTGTGTCACTCCAGTCGTGTCCGACTCTGTGCGACCCCATAGACAGCAGCCCGCCAGGCTCCCCGTCCCTGGGATTCTCCAGGCAAGAACACTGGAGTGGGTTGCCATTTCCTTCTCCAATGCATGAAAGTGAAAAGTGAAAGTGAAGTCGCTCAGTCATGTCTGACTCTTCGCGACCCCATGGACTGCAGCCCACCAGACTCCTCCATCCATGGGATTTTCCAGGCAAGAGTGCTGGAGTGGGGTGCCATTGCCTTCTCCGACTCTGTCTCTAGAGATATCTTTATAAAACAGGGGACATACTTGTCACTGTTCTCCTAAAGGCAATGGCTTCCCAGTTCTCTGCAGTCCCAACAAACCACTCAAAATAGCCATCAAGACCCTCAGCACAGGGTTCTCCTGTCACTTTCTAGTCCCATCTCTCATGCTCACAACTCTTGACCTGGACCCACTTTGGCACTGTGTTTCCTCTGCTCAGGCTCTCACTTCGCCTCTAAAGTAGCACTTCATCCATCCATCACAGATGTACAAATCCATCCCTCCCTAGGTCTCCTCAGTCAAAATAATCTCCACACCCTTTACACCCTCCCTCCATCTGCCTTAGGTGCACTCTTCCTTATGTGTGTGTGTGTGTGTGTGTGTGTGTGTGTGTGTGTGTGTGTGTGCACGCACTCAGTTGTGTCTGACTCTCGGCGACCCCATAGACTACAGCCCACCAGGTTCCTCTGTCTATGGAATTTCCCACGCAAGAAAACTGGATGGGTTGCAATTTCCTTCTCCAGGGGACCTTCCCTACTGAAGGACTGAACCCAAGTCTCCTGTGTTTCCTGCACTGACAGGCAGGTTCTTTATCAGCTGAGCCACCAAGGAAGCCTTTCCTAACATGAGGGAGTTTTAAATAGATCGTGAGCTCCTGAGGGCCATGTCAAGGCAGTATACTGTCACCCTGCTTATTTAACTTATATGCAGAGTATATCATGAGACATGCCAGGCTGGATGTAGCACAAGCTGGAATCAAGAATCAAGATTGCTGGGAAAAATATCAATAACCTCAGACATGCAGATGACACCACCCTTCAGGCCGAAAGTGAAGAAGAACTAAAGAGCTTCCTGATGAAAGCGAAAGAGGAGAGTGAAAAAGTTGGCTTGAAACTCAACATTCAGAAAACTAAGATCGTGGCATCTGGTCCCATCACTTCATGGCAAATAGATGGGGAAACAATGGGAACAGTGACAGACTTTATTTTGGGGGGCTCCAAAATGACTGCTAATGGTGACTGCAGCCATGAAATTAAAAGATGCTTGCTCCTTGAAAGGAAAGTTATGACCAACCTAGAGAGCATATTAAAAAGCAGAGACATTACTTTGCCAACTAAGGTCTGTCTAGTTAAAGCTATGGTTTTTCCAGTAGGCATATATGCATGTGAGAGTTGGACTATAAAGAAAGCTGAGCACCAAATAATTGATACTTTTGAACTGTGGTGTTGGAGAAGACTCTTGAGAGTCCCCCGGACTGCAAGAAGATCCAACCAATCAATCCTAAAGGAAATCAGTCCTGAATGTTGATTGGAAGGACTGATGCTGAAGCTGAAACTCCAATCCTTTGGCCACCTGATGTGAAGAACTGACTCATTTGAAAAGACCGTGATGCTGGGAAAGATTGAAGGTGGGTGGAGAAGGGGACAACAGAGGATGAGATGGTTGGATCGCATCACCAACTTGATGGACATGAGTTGGTGATGAACAGGGAAGCCTGGCATGCTGCAGTTGATGGGGTCGCAAAGAGTCGGACATGACTGAGCTACTAAACTGAACTGAACTGAACTGAACTGAGGGCCGATGCTCTTCCTGGCTGATCTCTGCATTTCCACAGGTTTGAGCAATCCTTCACACATTGTAGGTGCTTATATACTTATAGTTAATTGATGGTATCCTAAACACTTTTGTCTTTAATTTCAAGCTTTGATTAAACCATGCCAAATCTATTTTATTCTTACATTTATATTCTCAACCCCAAAGATACAGATTAACAACCAAGATTTTCAAATCAACCCAGGTGGGATGCAACAATGCTAAATATAGCACCAGCCACCACTAAGCACATTTCTCTAGAACGTATTTTTCATACTGCTTACACTTCATAATGAAAGACCACATTGTGCACACAATACACGCCACGGCCTCATGTGTGCGTGCTGGAA
Organism: Budorcas taxicolor; assembly: GCF_023091745.1. Taxonomy (NCBI): domain Eukaryota; kingdom Metazoa; phylum Chordata; class Mammalia; order Artiodactyla; family Bovidae; genus Budorcas; species Budorcas taxicolor. The sequence goes on from NC_068911.1 coordinate 70,463,261, forward strand.
GGCCCTATTTATAACACTCACAGATACAAATGACCACTGAAATTTAGAAAACGTATCCTTTATCTCCTTCTTCAGTTACCAGCTCATTTTTCCTGCTCCCTTTAGAGTTAACTTATCAAGAGTTGTCTATAATCACTATCTCAACTTTCCTTCCGTTTATGAAATGTTTTATTATGTAATATATCATGTATAATCTAACACTAGTGTAACCATTACCTAGCTCAAGAAACAGAATATTGATATCGTCTGAGACTCTACTCCACTTTGGCTTTTATCCCTATAACTCCATCGAAGCAGCTCTTGACCAGGTCACGGTTTCCTCCATGTCATCAGATTCAATAGGCAGTTCTCAACCAGTATCTTACTTGACTCATGAGCACTTGGTACATCTTGACCATCCTCTCTCCTAACCCTTCCTTCTCTGGTTTCTGGAAATCGCCCTCTTTTAGTCCCCCTCTTGCCTCAGTGCCATTCCTTGTCAAACTCCTTTCCTGGTTTCTCTGCATCTTTCCCATCTCTAAATGTTGGAGTAACCTTCAGGACCTCGTACCTTCTTCATCTACAGCCACTGGTAAAGAATCCACCTGCAATGCAGGAAACACAGGAGACCTGGGTTTGAGTCCTGGGTCAGGAAGATCCCCTGGAAGAGGAAATGGCAACCCACCTCAATATTCTTGTCTGGAAAATCCCATGGAGTGAGGAGCCTGGCAGGCTATAATTCAAAGGGTCACAAAGAGTTGGACATGAACATGAGCATGGATGGACTGCCCAGGTAATGTCTACTAGACCCATGATATTAAATATCAAGTGTATTCTGATGACTCCCATCTGATGACATCAGACCAGATGTCTTCACGGAGCTCCAGACTCCTGCTTCTCGCTGCTTGCTCAATAGCTCTACTTGGGTGACAAATCTGAGTTTCAAACAGTGTCTGAAAGAGAACTCTTAATCCTTGACCCCTCACCCCTACCCACCAAATCAGCTCTTCCCACAACCATCTGCACCTCAGGAAGTAACCTGTTTTCCAGTTTCTCCAGCCAGCTACTTTGAGATTTTCACTATCTCCTCATTTTTTTCTCACGCCTTACATCTAATGCATCAGCAATCCTTAAAACTCCACCTTCAAATTATATCCATAGTCCAGCTACTTCTCACCACCTGCACTTTGGTCCCAGGTACCATTCTCCCTTACCTGAGTTATTACAGGTAAGAGACCCCTACCTACCTTCCTTGTTTCTCTGCCTGAACTCCTGCCCCCTTCCTTCCCTAACATTCCATTCTCCATATACTATCCAGAAGATTTCTTCAAACAGAAGTCATTTCATGTCTCTTCTCTACCTCAAATTCTAATGGCTTTACATCTCATTCATAAAAGAATTCAAAACCACTGCAGTACCTACAAGGCTCCGCATGATCTGTCCCCAACTCTCACCCTCTTTGCATCATCTCCTCTCTCCCCGCCTCCCTCTCACTCTCATTGTGCTCAGTTGGGCATCTTTCCTACCCAAAAATTTGTCTCCCACCTTCCCACCTCAGGAACTTCGCCCTTACTTTTTCCCTAGGCATGACTTGCTCCCTCACTCCTTTTAAATTCTTCCCTCTACCTTATCAGAGAGGCCATTTTTCAGCACCATATCTGTTCAGTTCAGTTCAGTAGCTCAGGCATGTCTGACTCTGCAACCCCATGGACTGCAACATGCTAGGCCTTCCTGTCCATCACCAACTCCCAAAATTTACTCAAACTCATGCCCATTGACTCAGTGATGCCATCCAGCCATCTCATCCTCCATTGTCCCCTTCTCCTTCTGCCTTCAATCTTTCCCAGCATCAGGGTCTTTTCAAATGAGTCAGTTCTTCACATCAGGTGGCCAAAGGATTGGAGTTTCAGCATCAGTCCTTCCAATGAATATTCAGGATTGATTTCCTTTAGGATGGACTTGTTGGATCTCCTTGCAGTCCAGGGGACCCTCAAGAGTCTTCTCCAACACCACAGTTCAAACGCACCAATTCTTTGTCGTTCAGCTTTCTTTATAGTCCAACTCTCATATCCATACATGACCACAGGAAAAACCATAGCTTTAACTAGATGGACCTTGTTGGCAAAGCAATGTCTCTGCTTTTTAATATGCTGTCTAGGTTGGTCGTAACTTTTCTTCCAAGAAGCAAGCATCTTTTAATTTCATGGCTGCAGTCACCATTAGCAGTCATTTTGGAGCCCCCCAAAATAAAGCCTATCACTGTTTCCATTGTTTCCCCATCTATTTGCCATTAAGCGATGGGACCAGATGCCATGACCTTCGTTTTCTGAATGTTGAGCTTCAAGCCAACTTTTTCACTCTCCTCTTTCACTTTCATCAAGAGGCTCTTTAGTTCTTCTTTGCTTCCTGCCATAAGGGTGGTGTCATCTGCATGTCTGAGGCTATTGATATTTCTCCCAGCAATCTTGATTCCATCTTGTGCTTCATCCAGCCCAGCATTTCTCATGATATACTCTGTATATAAGTTAAATAAGAAGGGTGACAATATACAGCCTTGACGTGCTCCTTTCCTGATTTGGAACCAGTCTGTTATTCCATGTCCAGTTCTAACTGTTGCTTCTTGACCTGCATACAGATTTCTCAGGAGGCAGGTCAGGTGGTCTGCTATTCCCATCTCTTTCATAATTTTCCAGTTTCTTGTGATCCACACAGTCAAAGGCTTTGGCATAGTCAATAAAGCAGAAATAGATATTTTTCTGGAACTCTCTTGCTTTTTTGATGATCCAGTGGATGTGGGCAATTTGATCTCTGGTTTGCCTGCTTTTTCTAAATTCAGCTTGAACATCTGGAAGTTCACAGTTCACATACTGTTGAAGCCTGGCTTGGAGAATTTTGAGCATTACTTTGCTAGCATGTGAGATGAGTGCAATTGTGTGGTAGTTTGAGGATTCTTTGGCATTGCCTTTCTTTGGGACTGGAATGAAAACTGACTTTTCCAGTCCTGTGGCCACTGCTGAGTTTATCAGATTCGCTGGCATATTGCGGAGACGGCAATGGCACCCCACTCCAGTATTCTTGCCTGGAAAATCCCATGGACAGAGGAGACTGGTAGGCTGCAGTACATGGGGTCCTGAAGAGTCAGACATGACTGAGCGACTTCACTTTCAATTTTCACTTTCATGCATTGGAGAAGGAAATGGCAACCCACTCCAGTGTTCTTGCCTGGAGAATTCCAGGGACGGGGGAGACTGGTGGGCTTCCGTCTATGGGGTCACACAGAGTCAGACACGACTGAAGTGACTTAGCAGCAGCAGCAGCAGCAGCAGCTGACATATTGAGTGCAGTACTTTCACAACATCATCTTTTAGGATTTGAAATAGCTCAATTGGAATTCCACCACCTCCACTATCTTTGTTCATAGTGATGCTTCCTAAGGCCCACTTGACTTTGCATTCCAGGATGTCTGACCTAGGTTGGTGATCACACCATCGTGATTATCTTGGTTGTGAAGATCTTTTTTGTATAGTTCTTCTGTGTATCCTTGCCACCTCTTCTTTTTTTTGTTTTTAATTTTTATTTTTACTTTATTTTACTTCACAATACTGTCACCTCTTCTTAATATCTTCTGTTAGGTCCATACCATTTCTGTCCTTTATTGAGCCCATCTTGGCATGAAATGTTCCCTTGGTATCTCTAAGTTTCTTGAAGAGATCTCTAGACTTTCCCATTCTATTGTTTTCATCTATGTCTTTGCGTTGGTCAGCACCTTATTTCTTTGTGTTGGTCAGCACCTTATATATAACAGCAAATCCCACCCCAGCTGTCACTCCCTACTCCCCTTGTCCCAGTGTATTTTCTTCAGTCAAGCCCCTGTCACCACCCAGCATATTATATATTTTGTTTACTATTTCTCCCCCTGCCTAAAATAAAAATTCCATGAGGACAGGAAATTAGTTTTGTTCACTGCTGTGCCTGACACAGTGCCTGATTACAGTGTGCACCTGATGAATATTGATCAGATGATTCAAGAAATTAATTTCCAGCATCAATTTATAGTCCATTTGTAAGTAGGTCACTATTCACATACAGGCTTCTAGTTTTAACTGGGAAATTCTTACATTTTGCCAAGTTCATTTGGCAAACATTTTTTACCCAGGTGTCATTCTTTCCTTACTTGTAAATTTGTTTCAGATGCACTGATTTTTTTTTCCCACCCCTTTCCAGTTAGAGAGCTAAGGCAATGAACTATATCCCTGATGATATACATATTTAGTTAAAGTTGGGGTTATTTTCTTTCTGATAGACTCGAAAGTGCCAAATGTGAAGTTTTGGAAGGAAGTAAAGGCAGGGGCTTCTCTGATAGCTCAGTTGGTAAAGAACCTGCCTGCAATGCGGGAGACCTGGGTTTGATCCCTGGGTTTGGAAGATCCCCTGGAGAAGGGAAAGGCTACCCACTCCAGTATTCTGGCCTGGAGAATTCCGTGGACTGTATAGTCCACGGGTTCTCAAAGAGTGGGACACAACTGAGTGACTTTCACAAAGTGGGGTTAGCAGAAGGAAGACTATGATCTCCAGAAAAGATCATCATCAAGGCAAAGACAAAACACACTTTTGACCTGTTCCCTTAAAGTCACTGCCAGAATAGTCAGCCGTGGCAGGCAGAGGCAGACCACCAAGGCAGGACCAACAGCAATTCTAGCGATGAAGGAGACAGGCCAATTTCTCTTCATTCACCCCTCCTGACCAAAGAGTCAGAATGTGTGAGACTCAGCCATATCACCTAGGAAAAGTCACTCTCAGCCTCTGGGCTGCTCATGGTTACACTGGATTATAACAGTTGTTGTAAACATTTTTGGGTCCTGTACCATTTTCAGAGCTATGTACCATTGTATTAGTTTTCTAGGGTTGCCATAACACAGTACTACCAACTGGATGGCTTATATTTTAACTCAAATACCTCTGTTAAGACCATATTTCCTAATAAGGTCACATTCTGAGGCACTGAAGGTTAGGACTTCAATATGAGTTTCGAGGAACACAATTCCACTCATGACCACCATTTTTCTAAAGCTGGCCAATTTTGCATTCAATCTTGGCTCACTTACAGACTCCCTGAAGCTCACTCCCTGCTACATATTAGCTTCTATTAACTGTGTGTCTTGAAGCAAATCATAACTCTTTTGAGGTGTGAATCCTCAACTCGAAAATGAAAAAAACCCTACCTATCAGAATTACCAGAGATCAAATTGCCAACATCCGCTGGATCATGGAAAAAGCAAGAGAGTTCCAGAAAAATGTCTATTTCTGCTTTATTGATTATACCAAAGCCTTTGACTGTGTGGATCACAAGAAACTGTGGAAAATTCTGAAAGAGATGGGAATACCAGACCACCTAACCTGCCTCTTAAGAAATCTGTATGCAGGTCAGGAAGCAACAGTTAGAACTGGACATGGAACAACAGACTGGTTCCAAATAGGAAAAGGAGTACGTCAAGGCTGTATATTGTCACCATGCTTATTTAACTTATATGCAGAGTACATCATGAGAAACGCTGGACTGGAAGAAACACAAGCTGGAATCAAGATTTCCGGGAGAAATATCAATAACCTCAGATATGCAGATGACACCACCCTTATGGCAGAAAGTGAAGAGGAGCTAAAAAGCCTCTTGATGAAAGTGAAAGAGGAGAGTGAAAAAGTTGGCTTATAGCTCAACATTCAGAAAATGAACATCATGGCATCCGGTCCCATCACTTCATGGGAAATAGATGGGGAAACAGTAGAAACAGTGTCAGACTTTATTTTTTTGGGCTCCAAAATCACTGCAGATGATGACGGCAGCCATGAAATTAAAAGACGCTTGCTCCTTGGAAGAAAAGTTATGACCAAGCTAGACAGTATATTCAAAAGCAGAGACATTACTTTGCCGACTAAGGTCCGTCTAGTCAAGGCTATGGTTTTTCCTGTGGTCATGTATGGATGTGAGAGTTGGACTGTGAAGAAGGCTGAGTGCTGAAGAATAGATGCGTTTGAACTGTGGTGTGGGAGAAGACTCTTGAGAGTCCCTTGGACTGCACGGAGATCCAACCAGTCCATTCTGAAGGAGATCAGCCCTGGGATTTCTTTGGAGGGAATGATGCTAAAGCTGAAACTCCAGTACTTTGGCCACCTCATGCAAAGAGTTGACTCACTGGAAAAGACTCTGATGCTGGGAGGGATTGGGGGCAGGAGGAGAAGGGGACGACCGAAGATGAGATGGCTGGATGGCATCACGGACTCGATGGACGTGAGTCTGAGTGAACTCCGGGAGATGGTGATGAACAGGGAGGCCTGGCGTGCTGCGATTCTTGGGGTCGCAAAGAGTCGGACACGACTGAGCGACTGAACTGAACTGATCAGAATTACAGTGGCATTTCACAGAAATTACATGTAAGAGAGTAGATGTGAATTATGAATGACAATTATAGAAGCACTATTTACAATGGTTGAACTAGAGCCCAAAGCTAGTGGTCTAGAAGAGTGGTCTCTAAGTATTTTTTATTGTATATTTTATCAGTAAGAAATTTTTGAGTGCACCCTCTAATAAAAACTTTCCTTTCTTATAAATTATATGCAACTGTTACTAAATTTTGAAGATGAAATAATGCTTTTTAACAGTATCCCCAGAACATTCAATAATTAAACTAGAAAGGTTTGCTTGTGTCATATTAATAACTTCTTGCTCAATATACACTGAGGAAGAGATTTATCTTAATAGTAGTGGATATAAATTGATGATAGTTCAAATACCCTTCATAGTAATTTTGAATTTCAAAAAATGATTTCTTGGCACAGCTAATTAGCTTATCATTGCTCTTAACTTCACATGGCTGATGAAGACTGTCCCAGAAGAAGTGTCATCATCTCAGCAACTTTTCTGATGCTCAGATGTGCTTGTAGTGGGAGAATCAGATACAATACAGAGTTTCTTTGCAGAACCCTTTAAAAACTACTTGTCCGTTTTGTGAAGGCCTAATTAGTTGACATTTGATGGTATTTGCCATATTACCACTTATTGAGGCACCCTTTAACTTCAGTGCTTCCCGCTGCTGCTGCTGCTGCTGCTGCTAAGTTGCTTCAGTCGTGTCCAACTCTGTGCGACCCCATAGACGGCAGCCCACCAGGCTCCCCCGTCCCTGGGATTCTCCAGGCAAGAACACTGGAGTGGATTGCCATTTCCTTCTGCAATGCATGAAAGTGAAAAGTGAAAGTGAAGTCGCTCAGTCGTGTCCGACTCTTTGCGACCCCATGGACTGCAGCCTACCAAGCTCCTCCATCCATGGGATTTTCCAGGCAAGAGTACTGGAGTGGGTTGCCATTGCCTTCTCTATCAGTGCTTCCTAGAACTCTACAACTGAACCTCCAAGTAGGCCCTTCTCAGCTCCTTGGCTATGGAGCTCCCTTATGATTCATCTGCAGATCAAACCAGAAATGACCGTCCAACATTTGGACTGAGTGAAGGCACTAGTGTCAATCTTCAGAGTCAGTAATAGGAAAGCATAATTCGTTTCTTGATTTTTAGATTTAAAATGCATGGCTCAGACAGTAAAGCGTCTGTCTACAATGCAGGAGACCTGGGTTCAATCCCTGGGTCGGGAAGATCCCCTGGAGAAGGAAATGGCAACCCATTCCAGTACTATTGCCTGGAAAATCCCATGGACAGAGGAGCTTGGTAGGCTACCGTCCATGGGGTCGCAAAGAGTCGGACACAACTGAGCAACTTCACTTCACTAGAAGTCTTAACTATTTCTTCTCGGCACCCAAATAGGTTGTGCTGTACCTTCCCACACTAGAGACCACTAGACAGTCAGTACATTCCTGCATTCCTCTTCTCCCTTAAGTGTATGTTGACATAAATGAGAGTGTCTGCTGAGTAACTGATGTAGCCAGAAGGATTAAATTGGGGGCAGGAGAATAGTGGAGGAAATTGGAGGAGGTGGGAAGGGGGGGTTGTTTCATTTCTGTCTCCTTGGATTGATTGAAAAAATGATGATCAAAACAGAAGAATCTGTTATTCTAGAGGGATTTGATGCTACTCTGTCAAGAGAGGAAGGCCAGAAGATGACCAAAATAATGAGGCCACGGCATTGACCTTGACCAGCCATTTCTGGCTTTGAAGACGGAGAAGGAAGGGACCAAAGAGTATAGTAGTCTCTAGAAGCTGGAAAAGGCAAATAAATAAATGAATGAATTTTCCCCTAGAGCCTCCAGAATGGAATTCAACTCTGATGACTCCTTGATTTTCGTCCAATGAGACCCATTTCAGACATCTGACTTTCAGAACTGTAAGATAAGACATTTGCATTGTTTTAAGCTATTTACATCAGTGTTAATTTGTTATAGCAGGAATAGGAAATTAACACAGGGGATGTGCACCCCAGATCTTGTTACTATGGGGTTGAGCCTAAAGACATTAGAAACAAATGTAAATTAGTATTATCCTACCCATGCTGAATGACTTCCAGAAACTTCCAAATCAGGCAGAATCCCTGTAACTTGGTAACCTAGAGATGATTAATATCAAACCCCTTCTCAGTCCTTCGAACACTGGGCTTCCCATCCCCTCACTCTTCCAGAAGGAAGGCATCTATTAATAGAAAGTGATATTTTCATCAGAGCTAGAGGTGGACTGCAGGGTAAAGGTAGCAGGAGAGACCACACCCATCAAGACTGACAAATAATAAAGCATGGTGGAGCTTCCAACCCAAGGGACAGATGGTACAGAAAGAGGGTAGGAGGGGACCAAGACTCCAGAGAACAGAGCCAGGGTTCACACGAAGAATACGAGGCCAAAATAAGCAGCTGAGAGTTCGTATGCAGAGGGAGCAATAAGGCCATGGGTCCAGGAGGAGACCCTCACCTCCTGACCATTCTCTGAATTGGCCACAAGCTACAGGTGGAGTTAAGAACAAAACCTGGGTGAAGCCTGGAAGTCAATGTCCCTATCCCCCAGCCAGGACCAGCCATCATGCTTGGGATGCCCATCTGCCCTCTGTGCAGTGGGGAGGCCCTTTGGGACATGGGAAGCAGACAATGCTGCTCATTGGATCATGCTCCACTGTGCTTGGCCCAGCCAAGGTAGACATGTGGGTCTTCTGGGACATCTTCACCAACCTCATAATACCTGTCCCAGATATGTGATGGGCCTGCCACAGCTACTTCACAGTGCCTCTAGTTAGAATTGTACCATGCAGTTCCCTTTATGCAAAGATGGAAATATCAAAGGTCAAGAGCCATCTCCTTCTATTCTGCACTCCGTCCAGAAACCCTGAGTCTGGAAGGAACTCAGAGAAAAAATGCAGAGATCTGTTCTCCATGCTGAGCATTGTGGAAGGGAGCGGCTCTTCCCTGCCTGGGTAGGGCTGGAGGGGGAGGTCAGTCTTGGCTCACTGGTCCAGAACAAGGGAGAGGAGAAACTCTCATGCACCCACTTTGTATCTAAGTCCTGCTAGGCATGATTTGTACAGAAATCCCACCTGGGGGTTGATGGAGTGGAAGGCTGGCCCATCTAATTCCTGGGACCCCCAACCCCAGGACTTTTCTATGCTACCATTTCCCTCCTACCGCAATCCCCTCATCCCTAATCATGCCTTAGACAGCCTTCCAGGAACAACAGGCTCCAAAGGACATAAAATCACTGGATTATTTCCTAGGGCTGCCATAACAGAGCACCACAGACTACGTGGAATAAAACAACAGAAATTCATTCCCTCACAGTTCTGGAGGCCAGGAGTCCACAATCAGAGTGTCATCTGGGGCAGGCTCCCTGGAAAGGCTCCTTTCCTTTCTATGGAAAGATTCTCCCTGGCCTCTCCAGCTTCTAGTGGCCTAGGTACCCCCATGACCTATGGCAGTGCAGCAGTCTTCCTGTCTTCACGCGCCTGTGTGTGTCTAGGTCCAAAACTTTCCTCTTAGGACACCAGTCATAATGGATTAAGGATCCACTGTGTTCCACTACGACCTCATCTTAATCCAGCTAACTGCCCCTGCAATGACCTGATGTCCAAATAGTGTCAGTTCTGCAGTATAGTGGGGTTAGGTCTTCAACATACCTTTTTAACGGGAGACATATCACAATTCAACCCAAGACAGTCACCCCTGACTGTTCTGCTGAAATCCTTTTTATTTTTCCTGATTTTACATTCTTCATAATGTACAACACACTCCCATCTGTATCATCTCTAATTTCTCGATTCTCATCCATGAGGTGGGGATGGGGAAGGTAGGAACCAGAATTTCCAGGAGAGACACTGCAGTTTTGAAATATAAATAAAGAGACAACTGTCTGATAGCTGTTTCAGGGCCAGGTTTTTCTCAACTGTGGGTGCACTTTAGAGTCATCTGGGGGAACTCTAAAATGCAAACAGTATGCATGTTATTACAAATGAATAGATTTGTAAAATTAATTATATATTAATATAAATACTGAGCTTGACTCCAGACTGATTACACTGGAGTCTCTGGTGGTGGTGCCCAGGCACTGGTATTTTTCAAAGCTCCCAGGGGATTCTAAGCTGTATTTAGGACTAAGGATCTCTGTGCTGGGTGAGACTTGCTGCTTAGGGAATGGCTCCAGCCCTGCAGTTGTTGACGACTCACATTCCTCTTTATTGGTACCCATGGAGTGTAGGGAGGGTGCTGAAGGAAACAGTTTACACGGGCCTTGTTATCTTGAGTGCAAAACATTCTGCTTAAGTTTGGTGCCATTTGTGTGCCCCACCCCCAGAAGTGAAAGGATGGACTGATGACAAAGCAGGAACGGAACTAAGTGTCTGAATCCCAGTTTGAAATGCCAGCTTCAGCTCTGCTAGAGTTCTGCCAGGGTAGGACTCTCTTGTGGCAATTTGAGTGTGGTGCCCATCCTTCCAAAGGAGTTCTGATTGGGATGGAGCCAGTGTGGGGGCGGTGTTTGTTCTGACTTTCAAGCCTCATGTTAATCATGAAAGACTGTCTCACTGTTTGACCTACTGAACTTATACCCCAACTAAGGTCATTTTCCACCCGCTCATTCTCAAGCCATGGGTCTCTCGGTCTATACAGCTCACCAGAGTTTCCAAGTTTACTTATTTGTTAGAGAATCCCATTGTTCTTGGTGACAGAGGTCTTTGGGGAATTCCAAGTCTGGCATTCAGCATACCAGCTACCCTTCAGTGAATGTGATCAATAGGCTAATGTCCTCCAACTTGTTACACACTTTAAAACATTCAGCAGACAGGATGGTCAGCAGACAGCCCTACCCAAGGCCTCCAGGACTTCCCACCATGGTGACGCTGACTGCATCACCCAATGCTCCTCAATATATACATCCTTCCTGGGTTGTGACCCATCACCACTACCATCCTCCAGCCTGCGTTTGTCCATCTTGGCCACGAAAACATCACAACAGATTTTAACCTAAGGGCAATATTACACGTATATTCTGTCTGAAACAGCCCCTATTTGCATTTGTCTTGCAGTAATACCAAACCACAACATTAGCTGGACATGGCTCATTTTTAGTGAACCCAGCTAATTCATAATGATCACAGATTTCTCTTCACAGAATTCTCTCTCACAGAATTCATAGGCTATTCAAAGAAAAAAGAACCTTAGTAATTAGCCCAGGATAAAATCAAGCTCACCAGGTAGTCATCTGCAGGTCCTGCTTTCTTGACTTTTTTGAAGAACTGAAGCACATTCTCCCTTTCCACTCTTCCAGCACTGTTCCAGTCCTCCAGAATTCTTCCAAGATCACTGTCAGTAGATGGGCAGCCTCATCTGCTCAGTCCCTGGGGTATCACTCCTCCTAGCTGAGAAACCTGAACTCATCTGGAGCAACGAAGTGCTCTCCTTACAATCCCTTCACATGGCTTGGGTTTCCATCTCCCATTGCCAATGCTTTTAGCCTTTCCAGTCTGGACTGGAAAAAAAAATCATTCCCAGTCTTGACAGAGCCCTCACTATTGTCCCTTTACGTAGGGACATGAAATTACTAGAACATGGGGGGAGGTTGTACCTACCAAGAGGGTTAAAGGGAGCTGCGGAGGGAGGCAACCAAGCCCCCATGACACAACTCAGCCACCAAGTACAAAGCTGCCACCAAGATGAAGCTGAGAGGAAGGGAAAGCCCTGCGGCCTCAGTTCTCAGAGGATGACAGAATCACCACTCACTGTAGACACAGTGAGAGAGGGGACCAAGGCCAGCTCTGCTCCCAAGGGCCAGTCCTGACATCACATTCATGGGTATACATGGGGACGGGGTGGGGGTGCGGGGGTCCACGTCTCTTAGAAGTGTGGCTGTCAACAAAGGAATTGTGATAATGGATACTCACAGCAGAGTCCCTCAGGTAGAGGCAGTGGAAGTATTAACGGTAAGGATTTATTGAGAAACCAGTCTTCATTCTCAATTTCCCATATAATCATCAATAAATCAATTCGCTAAACTTTCAAATGATTGATCTCATAGGTAGCCCTTTTGAAGAGAAGGTTTCAACTTCTAAGCTACAAGGGAAAGCAAATTTCTCACAATATAAATACTCTTTTGAGGTTTTGTTCTTTGATAGCATCCAGCAAAAATGGAATGCTTTCTATATACTGTCCTAAGCAATTTACATTCATTAACTGCTCACAACAACTCTATCAGGCTAATATAGCCTCAGTCGTACCTCCATTTTATAGAGGAAGAAATTGAGGAGCAGAGACAAGTGGCTTGGTCAAGTCCGTACACTTTGAAAGTAGTAGAGCTGGTATTTGAACTCATGCGGGCTGACTGCAGAACACTGGCGTAAATGGATTGTAAAAACAGCCCAATTTTCCACCCGTCCCTGTAGCTCTATAGGGAAGCCTATCACAATGTGAGAAGAGTCCTGGCCAGCCTGCTAGATGATGAGAAAGCACACACAGCAGAGCCAAGTCATCCTAGACCAGCCAGCCCCCAACCAAATCCCGAGCTGACCACAGGAAGCAGGCATGAGGAAGCCCAGCCAGCAGCCACTCAAGAACCCAGACTTATGAGAACTAATAAGTGATTGTACAATTAAGTTTGGGGGTGGTTTGTTACCTACCAGCAGATAACTGACACAAACATCAATGCTTGACCACTACCCTACATTTTCTTTCTTAAGACCCTGGCTTCACCTGATTTCAGGACTTTTCAGGAAAAGACAGCTGCAGCTGTAATGAGCCTTCATTTTACCACCTTATCACTGTTCATCCTTGTGCTGCCCCTGCCCTACTACTATGCCAACCCGTAAAGACAGTCCATCTAACTATTCTTCATCACCTTTACTCCTGCTTCCCCACTCCCTGGAATCAAGAGGAAATGAGGGTGCCACAAACCCTTCAGCACTATTTCAAGTTCTGTTGCCTTGCCTGCCCTCTTTGCCCATCTCTCCACCATTTAGAAGCTAAGTGGGAATTAGCCAAAGTGACTGGGGCTGAAATAATGAGATCAGAGTCAGGAGGGAGAGAGCTTGGATAGGGTTCAAAGCCAACACCTCTCATTCTCCAGCCTTTCCCTCCTCTCCAGGTGGGCTTCCTCTCCACAGGGATGGGGACCAGCACTCCCTGGAGGCATGCTCTTGCTTTGCCACCTGATCTCCAGATGAAACCCTGCAAAGATGAAATTTCCCTGTCTGCCAGGAGTCAGGAGGGGCAGCAAGCTGCACCTCCACAGGAACTAACAGCCCCAACTGCTCAACTCAAATTAAAAAAAGAGTTTGGAAACATGTTCCACTGGGGGCATTTCTGCCAGCTGCCTCCAGCTACTCTGTTCTCAAGGTAATGGAGAGGATATAGGAAGGAGGGCACTCCCAAGATATCCTGAGAGGTAGGGGCCACAATCCACTAAAATGGGACTAGAAATCTCCCAACAAAGAAAAAGAGGCATAAAAGACTATTGTTTTTCTATTGGAGTATTTTTTTAACTTATTTTTGCTCTTAGGCACTCAATAAATGCTAAATGATGCTAATTCTCCTAGCTCTTTCTGCTATAGGAGTGAAGCCTGGATTGTGAGGGTTCGTTGATCAGAGGGCCAATAGCTAAGAGACCTGGGTTGATGAAGAGAAACCAAAGTTCCCGCGGGGTAAACCCAGCCTTACTGTGCCGTTAAACACCCACCCCCCTAACTCATTACATTCTAACAATAGTTTAGTTTTAATTTCTTTTCCTTATATTTCTCAGCCCTAAGGGAAAATGTCCTGTGACAGTTCTATAATACTGAGACAATTACTGGTGACTCAGGACTCCCTGCTGCCTCTACAGCATCTCACAGCTGAGGAGCTGGGTTGCCACCCATGTGGGAACAATTGGGTCTGTGAATTAGGAAAATCAGAATTAAAGGAATCTTTACCTTTTAAAAATGATGGGCATTTGATGAAATTAGATGAAAATTCAGCCCAAGGAATGTATTTCAGAACAGGAGCCAGCTGCAGGCGTTGAGACGCTGAGGAAATCTGTCTCAGAGGCTCCCGCTTTCTCAGTCCCTTCTCTTTGTCTTGTTGTTTTTTTTTTTTTTGCTGTTTGACTTCTGCCCATTTTACCTCTGCCAGTGAATGGAGCAGTGAATGGAATGTAAAACCATGTTCTCTTCAGGCAAAAAAAAAAAAAAAAGAAAAAATCCTATCTTATTCATCTTGCACTTCAAGCACTCATCCCAAGCCTGACTTAGCAAGAACCAAGTTAGAGATGTCCTGGGTTGGAGGGCATGGTCCATCCCTAATTTCCAGCAGACTGTGTTCCAAAGCACTCTTGTGAATGCATCGTTTAGAGCATGGAAAGTATTTTTTCCCATAAGCATGAAGCTTAAGACACAGGCTGTCCTCGGACTCAATTATAAAACTCAAAACTGGCCACGAGTCTGATAACACTCCAAGAGTGAGAACTTCAGTTGTTTTATTGCCTCCTCCCAAATAACCACTTAAAAGTTTCCATGAGAAAATGCATTCCAAAGCAGGATGCCAGGAACAGATTTCTGTTTCCTCCACAACCAAAGTGAGGCTTTCCTACTGAAAAAACAAGAGGCCAATGAAGGGGAGGAGATGCTACTGGAAGCAGCCGTGATGGTCACGGCAGGCCCAGGCTTTACAAGGAGCACGGAATGGGGTGGGAACGACTGGGCACCAGCAACGACAACCTGAAATGCTGCTCTGCTTTTATGTAATACGTGTTCTTCAATTCTTTAGTTCAAACACTGGCCTTAAGTGTTCTAAATCAGGAACTAGAAGGCAGAGGAGTTTGGAGAGGGGAGGGATTTCCGGTTTGGGAGTCATTAATCACTGAACCAAGGAGGGCTGTGCTCCCCTGTGATGACACTTGATTTCTGTCCTTCAGTTCCTTGACTGACACACTGATGCTAATAAAATTTTAACTCTCAGGATTCCTCTGTCAGTTTGAAATGGGAGCATGGAGAAGGAAGGCAGACTGTAAGCTTCTTAAAGACTGGGATATCGTTTTCATTTATTTTTTCCAGTGTAAAATTTTATTCAAGTCAAATATATGTAACCCAGGAACGGTCTCTCAGAAAGCTCCAAAAACAGTTCCCTCTTATTCTTTTCTTTATACTCCAGCCCCCTCAGTGCTGAAATCACAATCCATTAATAAATAAATACAACTTAAGAAAGGGCTTTAACTTTTCAAAGCAGTTGCAAAAATGGGAGGTCTTTGGAGTCAAACTTTACAGATTGAAATCATTTTCCCTCCACTGGTGCGCGGGAGCAGGGCTTTCTCCCTGGAATTCCAGTTTTCTCCTCTAGAATAAAGGGGTGATAGCATGTACCTCAAGGCAATGGCACCCCATTCCAGTACTCTTGCCTGGAAAATCCCATGGATGGAGGAGCTTGGTAGGCTACAGTCCATGGGGTCGCAAAGAGTCGGACACGACTGAGCGACTTCACTTTCACTTTTCACTTTCATGCATTGGAGAAGGCAATGGCAACCCACTCCAGTGTTCTTGCCTGGAGAATCCCAGGGACGGGGGAGCCTGGTGCGCTGCCGTCTATGGGGTCGCACAGAGTCGGACATGACTGAAGCGACTTAGCAGCAGCAGCAGCATCCACCTCAAGGGTCACTGTGGGAACTGAACACATTTGCTTTTGTGAATAGCATAGCATTGTGCCTGCCACATTGATGGCACTCAATAAATCTAAGCTAGGGCTTTCCAGGTGGCTCAGTGGTAAAAAAAAGAAAAAAAAATCTGCCTGCCAATGCAGAAGCCACGGGAGCTGTGGGTTTGATCCCTGAATCAGGAAGATCCCCTGGAGGAGGAAATGGCGCCCCACTCCAGCATTCTTGCCGGGATAATCCCATGGACAGAGAAGCCTGGTGGGCTGCAGACCATGGGGTCACAAAGCTGGACACGACTAAGTGACTCACGCATGCGAATAAAATTTAGACAAGGATCTTGAGATGAAATCACCCTAAATTAGAATGCGGCCTAAATTCAATGATGGGTGTCCTCACCAGTCAGACAGAAAAGAAAAATACACAGAGTCAGTGAAGAAAGCCATGTGAAAATGGAGGCAGAGATTTCAGAGATGCTGCCACAAACTAAGGAACCCCAGGAGCCGCAGAATCTGGAAGTGGCAGAAAGGATTCTCCTCTAGGGCCTGCAGATGGAGCAGGGCTCTGCTGACATCCTGATTTCGGACATCTGGCTTCTAGAACTGGGAGAGAATACATTTCTTTCATGTTAAGACACCAGGTTTGCGGTAATTTGTTGTGGCAGCCCTCAGAAACTAATATAGCTGGGGACAGTTTGGAACAATCTAAATTTGGTGAGGAAAACAAGCCTGTATGTAAATTGGAATTATCATGAGTTCTGTTCCCAAATTGTGTACTAGAAGATAACTCCTCTTTAGGAAGGAAAAGTCACTGGCTTCAGGGACTGGAATGTTCAAGCCATTCTGTCTCATTCACTCTCAGACAAGCACATTTCTGCTGGGAATCTTAAAGGCACTCTGCATTTTCCCCCAGGAATGCAATGGAAGCTCTCAGTGTGCAGTAAGACTCCGCACAGATTCAGCTGCTGCTGCTGCTGCTAAGTTGCTTCAGTCGTGTCTGACTCTGTGTGACCCCATAGAAGGCAGCCCACCAGGCTCCCCCGTCCCTGGGATTCTCCAGGCAAGAATACTGGAGTGGCTTGCCATTTCCTTCTCCAATGCATGGAAGTGAAAAGTGAAAGTGAAGTCGCTCAGTTGTGTCCGACCCACAGCAACTGCATGGACTGTAGCCTACCAGGCTCCTCTGTCCATGGGATTTTCCAGGCAAGAGTACTGGAGTGGGTTGCCATTGCCTTCTCCGAGATTCAGCTGCTATCTGGCTCCAGTAAACTGGCCAATGACAGGGCTCTTAGTCCTCATCCAGTAAACGCACCCACACTGGTCCCCACTGCCTCCCTGCCCCCATCTGTGGAGGTCAAAGAGGTCATTAGCAGAAGACTCCAAGCTAAGGAAAGATACCTGGTTGCCAAGAAAGGTACGCAATTGTACATTTCTCCCAGCTCCATGGGTTCTTGCAAATACATCTATGAAGTAGAGCTCCTTTTAAGTGGAAAATCTATCCAGGTCATCTGCAAGATCCTTCTAAGCCTTTGGAATTCTGCAGGAGTCCTCAGGAGAGAATCGTGAGAGAGAGGTTGTCAAACCCACTGATGCCTAGAGAAACAGTTTTCCTTCTTTTCCTCTCCTCTAACTCCTGGAGAAAAATAGCAGCAGACAGCAGAGGCTGTCAGAGAGGGGTGACTTTTTTGGAGAAAAGGCATTAGACAAGATGACACATGCTGACAAGTTCAGCAAACAGTGGCTGCTCTGCCAATCAGCAGATAATTTCTGTGTGTTTGCAGTGAAGGAAAGATTGCAAGTCATGTCGTGATCAGAGACAGGTCACAAATACCCCACGTGTCATCTTCTAAAGTGAAGGTCAAAAGAAAGGGAGAGGTGCGTGGAGGCAGAGAGCAGAAAGCAGGAGGCCCCTGTTCAGGCAAATCAAGCACAGCCAGGCAGACCTCGCCTGTTTTCTGACAAAGCCCAGGAACCCCAGTAATCACCTGTTCCGTTGACATCTGAGGCTCCCTCCTCACATGTAACCAGCACTGTGTTAAGTCCCAAGTCCTTTATCACTCACAAAAGTCACTCCTTCCCTGACTCGGGGCAGGTTTTCTTTTCTTCCTTTACTTGGTAATTTACTCAATTTATTTCCAATTGGAGAAAGGTGTAGACAAGAGGCAGGTAAGAAAGGCCACACACAGTACCCTGGCCCCCAAGAGCACTCTGCAATGGACTTCATTGTTTAATTGAAGAGAAGAGAGCTCCAGAACACCGACAACACTCATAACCAAAGAGGAAGGAAAACATTCTGAAACCAAATAGATTCAAAGGATTTTTGTCGTTACTTGCCATTAGCTTTAGGAAAAGAAATGCTGAGATAGAATGAGAGCCCCATGAAACACACAGGTAGATAACCTGAGTGCCTATCTAAAATGTGTAAATATTAAATTTCTCCATCACAGAAGTTTTCTGAGGAAAGGATACTGTTTTTACCACCCAAGATTAAGAGGATAAACACATGTGCATACACACACACACAAACACACTTGGCAATCTACAACCCTTCCTAAGAAAATTGTGTAATTCCAGTTAACAAGATACTTTTCAAGTAAAATCTTGGTGAGTATAAAAAGCTATGCAGTAATTATAAACATGCTACATTAAAAAAAACAAAAAAACAAAAACAAAAACAAAAAACCTCCATCCTTCCTGTCCAAAAATGTCAAGCTGGCCATTAAGGCTGTGATAAAGGCGAGTGTCGAGCACACGTAATCACACTGAAGGCCAGCTAACCAGCTAGTGTTGACATTCCCTAGTTCAATCTGATTCATCACTTGCACAGGAACCAAGAGATGGTGAAAGGGCCAGTGGTTACACCAGGAGGAAAGAAAGCTTCAGTCTACTTTGGGATAAGGATCCGTGTCATTCCTAAGATCCTTTTTTAGCTATTCACCTGTTTCTGAAGTTTGCCCTGTCCTGAGGCAAGTTAGTGGGAGGCTTGGTTATTTGTGCTTCAGATCTGGAAGCTTCTCCCAAGACAGAAGAAGGGAGGGGAGTGAGAGTATAAAAGTTATTAGAGAGCAGAGGTTTGGCTGGGCACAGAAGCAAACTAGGGGAGTCACTGGAGATAAAGGGTCTATTAAACACACACACATTCACGTGTGTGTGTACCCATGCACACTCACACACACTTTCAAAGCTGCCTCATATTTATCACCCTATGAAATTTTTGAACATTTGGTCTGTATACAAATGCACATCAAAAAAAGACAGAAACATATCCAAGTAGATGATAGCCTATTGAAAGTACATATGTCTTGCTAATCAGAAAAGTGAAAGTGTTAGTCTCTCAGTTGTATCTGACTCCGCGGCCCCATGGACTGTAGCCCCCCAGGCTCCTCTGTCCACAGGATTCTCCAGGCAAGAATACTGGAGTGGGATGCCACTTCCTTCTCCAAGCTAATCAGAAACCACACCTTAATTCTGGTAATTGAGAAATTATGTGGCTACAGTAAATAAAGAGTAAGCCATTTGTAAAAAATCAAAACACACATATAAATTATTCCAGATACCATCTATCATTTTCTGACATATTACTTTACACAATACTGTTTTGGGGTCCTGCATTCTTACATTATTTTGAACATTCATCAGACCATTCATTTAAAAAGCCAGGAGCTTTGTCTTAAATCATCTGGACTTGTTTTTATACTCTGGAAAAGTTAAAAAGACCAACTCTGACTTGGTTGGGAATCATTTTGGAAGTAATGGTGGGTGGTTGTTCACATCTGGACTAGGTATAAAACGATAACATTATGGAGAGGAATGCCACAGAGCCTCATCTGCATATAAATAGGCTTAATCAGAAATGCAAATTGCAATCAGGAGAAATTTTTAAAGGCTGTGATAGCAGTGTGATTGTGCAGATAAGGAAAGGTTAACACTTGTATTGTCATAGCAGTTAAATGGCTCCCAGCCAGCCAGAGCCTTCCTTTGCAAGAGAAATATGAAAGGGACAAAGCTTTCAAGCTGCAACATGCCTGCGTGGAGCTCCCAGATAGCTTCATTTTCTGTAACTAGTGCCTCGCCAAACATCAGCCCTATTCTGATGAAAGACAACCAACAAACCTCTTGTACAAAACCCTAATGAATATAGACAATAAAAAATATATTGGCATTTAAATACCCTTCAAACAGACCTCTTTCAGCACCATTTCCCACTGAGACAGAAATAAAGAGTTAGAGAGAAAATCATGACTGATGTAACATTTTTCAAAAATTTTTTAGTGCTGGTACACATTTTTTTTCATCCCTAAATTTTTCAGCATACTGGAGAAAGAGTCTAACTGAAAAAAAAAAAAAAAAAAAGACCAGATATGATTATATCATTTAAAAAGAAAACACTAGTATTTAGACAGTACTTAAGCCAAAGCTGCATTTTTAGTCTTGCCATGCAAAGCCTAAAAAATCAACATCTCAGAAAAACTGGAGTACTGAAAATATGCGATTGTTACAACACACTCCTATTATTTTTGGAATATGTTGTCTTTCAGGAAACCTATTCCCCCGTCCCCCGTGCCGACCCCCGCCGCCCCCTTAAGAGAAATACATTTTACAATCAGGCTTTCACTGGTTTGGAGAGAAACTGTTTACCAACTATTTATTATCCTAACGAGCCTCGTTCCCAAAGCACTAATGAGCCAAGAGCGCCATCTTGTGTCCTACCTTGGAATCTTAAAGAGCGTTTTCACAGGATGCATGTCAAAGAGGGGAGGATCTCCGTCCCCCAGTTCAATAGCTGTGATCCCCAAGGACCAGACGTCACAGCGAGCGTCATAGGAAGAGTCATACTGCTGCTCACAAGCAATGACCTACCAGACAAAAGCAGGACATAACACGTCAACCCCACTGACACCTCAGATGCCCCAGAAGGCCCTTGGCCAGCCTGAGCCCCCTTCTCAGTTTCCTGGCTATACTGATACTGAATTTCAGTAATAACAAAAGGTCCATTTTCTAGGTCTTATTTGTGTGACTGATTTATCATCGGATATGTTCATTCATTTTTAAAATGTATGAATTCAGTTCAATAAACGTGCGCTGAACCCTGTCGATACCAAGGAGAGTGTCAGGGGAGGCACAAGGGTGAATACCTCCCCACACCCACCCTGACACCCTTCAAGTGTCAGGCTTTGTCTATATCCTTCATCTCGTTACCAGCTGCTGATTCAACCGTGAGGAGCAGCTGCTCTCGAAGATGCCTGTCTCTTGCGCCTCCTGTGCCAAGTCCCTAGGAGTGTGGTACCGGAGCAGGAAGCTTTCGGAAGACTGATGTGGTCAACTTAAAATAGAAACCACTCCCTCGCATTCTCTTTTTCCAAGGAAATCTGCCCCCCTCCTCAGACCCCAACTGGTTTATGTTTCCACCCAGCTGCTGCTTCAGGGATTAGCCCAACTGGGTACCGGAGAAGGGGAACCAGAAAATGCCCTTGGGCTTGTCATTGGTTTGAAGAGTTTGGAACCTTGTGGGAAAGTATTTTCTATCAGCTTTTTGAGTTAGCAGGGAAAGCTCTACACTTAGACTCTGGTGGGTATCACAATGGGCCTGGGAGAAGGCAGGGGTGGGCCGGAGCATGTGCCGGGACCAAAAGCTCCAGTTTAACCTGAAATCTGCCTCCTTGACCTAGGATAACCCATGATTATGAGAAGATGGGAGACTTTTACAGTTTGAACCTGTGTTGGTCCAAACAGCCTATGAGGTGGACATACAGCATCACTGGCCAAAGGGACGGGCCTCCTTGCCCTCTTAGGCCATCAGAAGGTCTTTGAGTAAGATGGACCAACTGGTGGGGAGGAGAGGAGTAACAGATCTGGCTTACACATTAGCAGGAGCCTTCTGGCTACTGTGCTGAGGGTACATTAATAAGACACACGAGTACAAGAAGCAAAACCAGTTAAAGATGCTACTGCAGGAATCCAAACTAGAGACAGTGAGAAATAATCAGATTTTGATAATATAATTGTGAAGGTAGCGTCAATTGGATTTGCTGAATGGGGCTTATAAGAAAGGAGTCCAGCATTTTTAACCTGGGCAATTCCAGAATGGAACTGGTGTTTAATGAGACGGGGAAGACAGTGGTAGAAGCAGGTTTGGGTTGAACACCATGTGTTCCTCTGGGGACATTCTAAGTCTGAGATTACTGTAAGAATTCCAAATGAAGAATTTATTTTTAGCTAGGTAAGACTCAGACTTCTGACCTAGAGAATAAACATGTCTTGTTTAAAGCCACTAAATGTGTGATAATGTTATGTCAGTGACAGAAACCTAATCCACCTTTTCTCTGCCAGACCCAGCTCACTGGTCTCACGATGCCAGGTGAACGTGCCCACCTTACCCGAGACCTGGTCTCCGGCTTTTATAATTGTCCTCTACCCTTTTCCTTTTCCTCTGATTTCTGAACTAAACAGCCCTTTTCCATGTACCTGTATCCTTGGCCTGGGATGGATCCCAGCCCCATGCTCTGAACAGACTCGCCTGCCACAGAAGGATACATTTAACACATTAAAAGGATACTTTCAACACATTATTTTCAAATGTGCATTCAAACTCAAGTTCAAATAATTCCAATTTTGGAAGCAGAGGCCGTTCCATTGTCCCCCCAAGACCTCACTTTCATCACCTCAATCAGGTGAGAAACTACATTATTTTAAAAGATCTCCAGAGAAGGCTATTTAACACCTTCCTTTTCAGAGATGACATTTCCAAATATGTGAGACAAACATAATTTTAGACCTATCAATCAGCAAGTAGTTCACCATTCTTATACATTCCTGTGAAGAAAAGAGAAATAGGGCTGTATCCTCCAACAAGAGCTATGGCTGAGTGAAATTTAAAGTGAACCTGTAAGAAATTAAATAGCAATCTATGACACTTATAAATGTCCTAAGCCAGTACATACTAGCATGTCTAATAAAGGATGCAGGCTTCAAAAGCTTGGGATATTAGAGGGAGACCAATTCAGGCCAACCAAGATAATGAAAAGTAGCTAGTGTCCTTAGTCGGCAACTTCCAGGAAGAAATTCTAATTGACTTCTAGCCATCTCGAATGGGATACAGAAGGCAATTCCAAGAACCTGTCTAAAGGTGGGAATGGACATATCCTATCGTTTCTCAAGTGCTGTTACAAAATATTCAAAACGTTTATCTGGTTTTCACTTCTCTTCACAGACAGACACATACGATCTTCAGCTCAGTTTGATTAATAGAAGAGCATCCTTTGGCCAGATTATCTTCCCTAAACTCAGCTAGCAATGTGACAAAGGAATTTAAGCTTAGCTTTCTAAAGAAAGTCTATAGAAAATTTCTGTAGTAAAATAACTCACAAATAATTATTAAGTACTGATGAGCCAGCATGGTCCTAGGTAGGCACACAATCACTCTGTGAGACAGGTACTATTACTACCTGTAGTAGGCATGGGAATTGAGATATAGCACAGTTAAATAGCTTCCCCAGGGCCCATAGCTAGTCATGGTCAGGGACAGAATTTGATCCCAGGCAGAGGAGAGACATCTAAACATCATAATATGATAAGTACTCTAAATAATAAAGGTTATCAAGGAACCTGAATTATCAGCATCTGTACTCATATGTTAACCAAACTAACCACGTTTTTGAGATTTGTTTCATCTAAAGTCCCGTGTCTTCAGAGAGAGTCTCTCTTGCCTTTTCTCTTTACTGAGTTATGTGTGATGGGATTCAAAGAAGAGGTTACATCGCTGATGGCAGGTCAACACATCCTGGAACTGTATTCCTATCAATCCAACATCAAAGTCTGCAACTGTTTCTTTAGGAGAAAAAGCAATTTCATTCTCCTTAGCTCAGCATTCTCCTTATCTCCAGGTATAACAAAACTGAGTTAAGAAGGCTTAGATAGTCAATTGGTCTTGCCCCCAGGAGAACGTGACCTCTCAAAGAGCTCTCTGGATCACTTGTTACAATGCTCCACAAAGAAAAATGTGAATGGCAGTGGCAATTAAGTGCACTGTCCTGGGACCAGGTTTCCCAGGTTCTGTAAGTCATGTTAAAGGGGTGAAGAGAGGGGAGTTTGAAATGGCATTGGCCACAGGCCCATGACCCCAAACGCCTCATCCTCTTCCATCCTTCCACCTCAGCTCTGCTGCCCCCAGGAGGAGACATACTTGAGGCAAGTGTATGCTCTCCCTTACATCAAGACTTTGCTTCAATCACAGGAGTATAAATGATGTTGGTGGCAGTGGAATGAGGAATATAGAACAGGTGAGAGAGAAAAAAAAATAAAACAACAACAAAAAAAAGAACAGGTGAGAGAGTTCAAGGGAAGACTTGCAGGACTTGGGAGGCTAGGGAAAGGGGCACACCAAGGAAGACTAACATAAGACCTGGGTGACCAGGAGAATGATGGTACCATTCACAGAACAGGGAAGTCAGGAAGAAGACATCAGTTTTGTAGGCAGTATAGCAAGTTCAAATTGAGTCTATCTAAGTTCTCTGCCTAACTAGGTACAGAAAAGTCATGCTCTTGGAAAAAAAGTGTGCTCTTGGAAAATTTTTTCCCCTGTGTAGATTCAATAAGAAAAACAAAATTCCATCAGGATCAGAAACAGAATATACTAAAGGGTAACAATGAAACAGCAATGTGCTTTTAGTGACTACATAGAATTTTATGTTACAGTAAATATATCTTATATTTCACAACTCTATAGACTTTAATCTTCCTATTGTTGGTTGCCAACACAACTAGTCAAAGTTTGTAGTTTGAACACACAATTATAAGTACCAGAAGCAGATGCAAGGTTGTATATCATGAACTTTAACAAACTGGGATATTTCTCTTAATCTAGTATTGTGAATAGAAAAACTGCTAATGAATGTAAATTCTACAAAGTAAGAATTCTCTGTAGTTGATTTTAGAGTCTCACAAGCATGTTCACATGAAGAAGGTATGTCTTCTGGAATGTTTCACATGATGTGTATGTAAGTGCATCTGGCAAAAGCTAAGAGCATAGAGTTAACTGAATTAAAGAGAGTTCTACAGCAATATTTGCTAATGACCTATAGGCTCCAAGATTAAAATGCTGATTCATTGGGTCTCAGTAAGTTTCAGGATGTATAAATTCCTACAAACTTCTACATAGTCACCTTTAACAACCTTCCACTCTTCCGCATGATATCAGTGAGTGTTTATACTGCTTCTGAGTTTTAATGAGTAGTTTTATCCATTTAGTGTTCATCTATCATTAGCCACATCACTTCTTCTAGGTTTTAAAGGGGCCAGTCTTACGATCTCATCAAAGTGACCCCTGAAGTAAACAGAAGTAACACAGGGTGAGGATTATGTCTTATCTTTCTTCCTTCCCCAACCATATCAATTTGTGGCACTCATCAGAGAAGCTATGCTGAAAAACTTTTGGATTGGAATCAGAAATTCTGAACTCCATTAGTCACTAGCTGGGTCCCTCTGATCAAGTCCTCTGAAAATTTTGAGCTGAGGGTTCTTTAGTTATAGTGATCTCACTTTCTAGATCTATAAAATGGCAAGGTAGGGATGAATAATCTCTAGTATCCCTTCCAGCTCTAATATACTGACTTCATGATTTCAAAATAAGTGGTTTCAGGGTATCTCAAAATGAGAGGCTAACTTCTGTATGCAAATTACTTATCAAACAGTAGATTACTCTGGGGTATAAACCAGATGACTAGAATTTTGAGTGGATTGTATTGCCAATATTTGGTAGAAGGTATTAAGGTCTATGAAAAGATGTTGGTTGCTGTGATAATGCCTCCGTTAAGGAAGATAAGCTTCAGCAACACAGCAGTTGTTTGGATGCTGGTTAATGGAGCATGTCCACGTTCCTACCTTGAAATGCAACCTTATGACTTTTCTGATACACTTAGACTATATTGATGCTTATTTTAGGAAGGGGAAAGACACTAATGCTCAGATTTCTGGCAATATCTAAGCAGTAACAATCTCAGTGCTCAATACCAATACCTATTCTACCCAGAGATGGGCTACAGCTTCTGAAATGTTGGTCATTACCACCTGGGCTACCCCAAAACTTCTTTCTGGAGGGAGCTGAGGACAAGAAATACGTTTTCACTATAGTTTAGTTCTACTGGTCTTTGTTGTCAGTTTTCTTTGTTTGGGTAGTTCTCGCTAGACTTCTTTAAGCTAATAAGTTCCAACAAGACTCTAGGTCACTCCCTCCTGCCCTCTCTTAAAGGAGTTTATAGGGTGAAACTGTACCTACAGTTTGATAACACAACCACTTTGACACATATCATTTCCTTATCCATCCCAGGGCATGGTCCACTGAGTTCTGTTGAGGAGGCTGGCCCTTTCTTTAGCCATGAGCTGGAGAAAACTATGAAAAACTCTGGGACTGTGAAAAGATTCGGCCCTCTGGCGGTTGCAAAAAGGTCCCAGACCCAGGCATCTTCATCTTGGTTTTGCGACCTTCTCACTGGATAATTTTAGCAAATTATTTAATCTCCTTGTATCTCTTCTTCCTGTGCAAACCAAGCAACCCCTTCCCCCTGGGTATGGTCTGAAGAACTGCTTAGGGAAATGCTGATTACCTAGCTTTCTCTATGGTACCATAATGTTAGTAGTGGATATCACCGGGTCATAGATGCTTCAGTTCAGTTCAGTCGCTCAGTCGTGTCCGACTCTTTGCGACCCCATGAATCTCAGCACGCCAGGCCTCCCTGTCCATCACCAACTCCCAGAGTTCACTCAGACTCACGTCCATCGAGTCAGTGTTGCCATCCAGCCATCTCATCCTCTGTCATCCCCTTCTTCTCCTGCCCCCAATCCCTCCCAGCATCAAAGTCTTTCCCAATGAGTCAGCTCTTCGCATGAGGTGGCCAAAGTACTGGAGTTTCTGCTTTAGCATCATTCCTTCCAAAGAAAACCCACATGGGTAATATATATTTTATTGATTTACTTCTATAAGACTGTCTACATTTTCTAAAATGTCTACAGGGAACACAAATTATTTCTATAACAAAAAAGAACAAATTTTGTCTGTTTTTCTGTCTTGAAAATGTAAATAAGTATTGGAAAATTTGCCTTGATCTTCAAAAGGGTGTGGTTACTTCCTCAGGGGTATGTATTGGCTGTGGGGATTCTTCATCAGCAAGGTGACAGGTTAAAGGTGATGTCTTGGTTGTAAAACTAGGGTCACTCAAGTTTAAAAAGAGTTCTCTTCTCAACCATACCCCTTTCTGTTGTAAGCACAAGATGAGGCATAGTACTTTGATACTCTCAGGGCACCACAGTCCCACGGAATGCCCATGATTACAGTTTCATTTCCACCTCGACCAAGAGTAGGGCTTACGGGTAAAGTTCCCTAAACAGGGGTGAGACCTACCCTCTATCTTTGCAGAAAGACTTGAGCTATAATAACCTGAGAGAACAGTCTCTCCTTATCTCAATATCTTCATTATCTGGGAAGAGTATCTGTATTAGACTGGATATAAGGGGAATAAAAAATAGTCAACATATGAACTCCTGCATTCAGAAAACCTAGATTTCTCCAAACTATTTAACTTAAACCATTTATCAAATGAAAAATCAAAGAGCTGCTGGGCTGAAATCTCTTTCAATAATGTGATTTTTAACCAATATTTTCAAGCAAATAATATTACAGTAGCACTATCCACCATAAGGAAAAATGTTTTGCTCTTTTAAAAAATGATTTACAAAACTTAAAAGACAATAGCTGTTATTCAGACTATTTTACTTTTCCACTAATTTTTTAAATGTCATTAAAGATGCAATTAGGTTTGCTTTATATGTTCTGATTTCTCATCTTACTAGAATTGATTGTGTGATCCAAAATTATAACCAAAGGTCAAGATTAAAATTTCAGTCAAGTACACAGGCAAAATGCTGTTATCTCAAGAGCTAAATTCAGCTTAAAAAGAGGCAAAGCAAATAGACCTAAAGCTATTAATCCTTGGCTGACCTTGAGCCCAAAAATACAGTCAACAGACTGGCAAATAAGATGGGCTGAGAAGTAGGAAGGCAAATAGGATTCTTAATTTTGCTTACATAATTCACACAGCATAATTAATAAATGTTACTGATCGTAAAGATTTCTAAAATAGAATTTCCCTAGAATTGTAAATTGCAGCTACAAATATTCCAGCGGCAAATATTATTCATCAGTTTTACGTACAAATATCTTAAAGTGTAACAAGCTGAGATACTGAATAAGCACATGAAATCTCTTCCCTTGGATGAAATATAACTTCAAGGGAGAATATATCTGAGATTTGAGGGTTTTTTTTTTTTTTTTCAAAAGGGATGTGGACCAGAAGAACTGAAATTGATGGGATGGTGATTTTTTTTGGTTCATTCATAAAACTCAAGGCTAGAACTGAATCTATATTCTGTATACTGAGAAACTGCCAGTAATAATTTAAATTACGCTGTTCACATAAAATTGAGAAAGGTCTCTAATTAAAATATGATGTTCTACAAGCCTTTTCCCAGGATTGTAACACTCAGCTTATGCCTTTAGAAAAATAAAACAAGGTTCAACTTAAAAAGATACAGAGCACATGTACGCAACACCACTTCCCACCATGGCTGGCGGAGGGCAGAGGGGGGCTGTTCTGGGTTTGAGGCCAGCACACAACACCAATTTTTGTACTGAAATTCCCCAAAGCCCTGGAAACATATCACTTTTGTTGTTTTTTTTTGTTATGGACTGTAGCCCACCAGGCTTCCCTGTTCATGGGATTTCCCAGGCAAGGATACTGGAGTGGGTTGTCATTTCCTTCTCCAGGACATCTTTCTGACCCAGGAATCAAACCTGTATCTCCTGCACTGGCAGGTGAATTCATTACCAATGAGCCACTAGGGAAGCACAGCATATCACTTACACTTAACTGTTTGGCAAGCCTTGCTCTCAGACTCAGGACCAGTATCACAGAATTCTCCTGTGAAAGCAAAATCAGTGACCCCAAATTTGTGTATGTGTCCTTAGTACTCAAAGACTCTGAAGAAATACATGTGCTTGGAGACCCAGGAGAATCCCACTGCCCTCCCCCAGCAGCTTTTCCCAAATTAGAGATGGATGCTGGAAGGGATCCTAGGATTCATTAAGTCAATCCCCCTATTTGACAGAGGAGGAAACTGAGGTCTTGGGGAATAGCTGAGTCACAGAGCTGGTTTGTAGCCAAACCAGGAGCAAAGTCCACATCTTCTCCATGAGTTTGAGGCATCTCCCAGGGATTCTTATAATACACAGAATGCCGAGACACTGCCGAAGGGATTTCATGTTCCATCGTAAGCCACAGCCACGGTAACTGCCATGCTCGGAGCATGCCGCACTCCCCCCACTTAAGCAGGTGGAGTTTCTACTGCCTCTCACCTCCCCATGCCCTCACTTGTCCTTCCACTGCACCTTTCCTTTGTCAGCCAGTGCTCTAATTCTACCAGAGTAGGAGTTCCACAACTTCATCCTTTTTATAGCTGTTAGGTCAGGTATTCTTACCTTAGGGGAGGAAACAGATTCAGAAGGGTTAAGAAACTCTCCCCAAGTTATATAGCTAGTAGGTAACACAACTGAAGCAAAAGCCACAATAAGAAACTAATGGGGGAGGGGATGCGGGTGGTGTTTCTCCTCTACATCTGAAAAACTGGAAGGGAAGCAAATCCAACAAAACACCTGAATGTTCCCGCAGGGGCACACCCCTTTATCTGCACGTGGTCTCTGGGTGATGTCCTCTCCCAGATTGACATCACCATGCGAACCAGGGCACCCTTGGGAATATCACACAGTCCTAGCAAAGAGTGATTTCCTTTACCTTTTTAAAACCAAAAAAGTATGGAAAAAACCTGGGACGTAATTGAGCACCATGAATACAAGTCCCACCTGCTCCGGCTTCACGCCCACCCCAGGCTCCCCTGGGTCCCCTTCCTAATGCTGACTGCCCGCCTCCCTCTGCTTTCCTCCAACAGCTCAGGGCCCATCGTGCCGAGAAGGCAGGGCAGCACTGGCCTAGCTGTGAACTCCCTTCCCCTTCCCTAAGGATGAGTCCCTATTCCCGGGGCAGGGCAGCAGAGGCGCTAACCAGAGGGTAGCTGCTGGGTGATTTGACTTGGAGCCTAGCAGGAGCAGAGGCAGGCTCTGACATTTCTTCAGCAAACACCTCTGCCCCCGAGGGGACAGTTCTTCATCTTTGGTGGATGAAGAAGGGGAAACAATAGGTGCCTTGACCTTCCTCACCTCCCCAGAGATGGGTGGGAGGACAGTCTGGGAATTCGAAATGCTCACAGAGGCTGTGACTTTGATACCTCTTACTCAGCCCTGAGCAGGAGGCAGGTTGGGGGCCCCACGTGCTTCTGCACATCTGGAAGCTGAGGCCTCAAATGGGGTTCTATATTTATATTTGCCAGGAGGAGGGTATTGGCAAGTCATCACCACCTCCGGGGCCAGCCCCCCACCTCCACAGTGACAGATGATATATGGCTCAACCCTGCAGAGCTCCAGCTGTGGGGAGAGCTGGGGCTGAAGCTGAGGGTGAAACCTGGGGCTGCATTAGTCACTGTGACCCTTCACCCACCACAGCCCCAAGTGTTTGGGTTGTGCTCCAGGACTCTCAAAGACAGGACCACCCTGGGCATGCAGGTAGGGTCTGCCCCAGAAGGAGAAGGGAGGCAATCCTGGCTTCTCACAGGCTGACCCAGGAACCTGGGGGGAATCAGGGAACACAAATGGCTGCAGAATCTCAGAGATGAATGTTATGGGGGAAGACACACAGGTCGTTCAGTCAATGATCCAAGGTTCTAAATCCCTCACTTGAATCTCCTGAGCAACCAAAGCCTCCTCACAGTGAAGTGATTGGCAGGTGGGGTCCCAAGAATCCCCAGCCTTTTAAAACAGAGTCGGGTAAAATCGGACCCTGAAGGTCTCACCATTGTCATCACTTCACCCTTACTGAGAGCCTGGAGAGACCCCCTCTTCATTACTCCAGGAACTCCAGGGGCTTGGAATGTGAGAGTGGGAAGTCTCTTTCCCCCAGAAACCATCAATTGCTCTCTGAAACACAGAATGGACCTCAGAGGCAGAGACGACCCAGGCCAGTCCTCTTTGAGCTGAGAACAGGGCAGGAAAGGCAGGGTTCAGGCAACAGGCCCCACCACTTTTACAGCACACAGTATGATGAGTATGGCAGCAAGCACTTTCAGGACATCATTTCATTTTGTCCTCTGAGGCTGCTTTTTTTCCCTTCTCACTTTACCTCTTTTAACTTCTCCCATCTTTCTAATCAGAATATTCAATAACTTGCCTGAGGTCCATAATTAGGTGTGTAAGCATGGTACTGAGGGGTCTCCAAATGGAGGAAATAGCCTGCAAGTGTCAGACATTTTTATCTCTCTTAATCGGCAGGAGGAAACAAACTAGCAATATTTTTTCCTTCTCTATACAAATATAAAAGGAGGTTTCTCTTAAAATTCTGTGTTGCCATTACACCTGGTTTCACCAGAAGTTAACCAATGCCTTTTTCTTATGGAAATGTTTATTTTAAGCTATGCTAATGTACTATGCATTTACCCCAAACTCTGTCTTCAAGTCGGTTCCGCCTTTTGGGCTCAAAACCTACTTGATGAACCAGTATGTTATACTCCGATATTGTTCCTCTAATCTATGTAAATAACACTATTTGTATGGTGCTCTGCTGTTCTTCAAGATTCAAGTTAATCCTTTTATGGCCCAAGATGAACCATTTGGAGCCAAGATTATCCCAAAATACATCCTATGGGTGAGGGGCCTGGTGCCATTCTAGTTTTGAGACATTCCTTTCTTTCATTAACAGACTGCTGATAACGATATAACATCCAGCTAAAGACTAGCAGGGGGGTACTCTTTCTGCCCCCTTCTGATGCCTGTGTCAGAAGCTTTCTCTATCTTCTTTATACTTTAATAAAACTTTGTTACACAAAAGCTCTGAGCGATCAAGCCTCGTCTCTGGCCCCGGATTGAATTCTTCTCCTCCGGGGGCCAAGAATCCCGGTGTCATAATTCAACAACAACCTTTCAGTACCTACTATTTGCTCGCAGGTCTATGACTCCAAAATTTGTACTCTTATCTTTTCTACCAAAAATGAAGCCATATTAAAGTAACTGAACCACATTCACTTTTTAAAAATGAGTGGCAGGGATATAACTAAAATCTAAATCTCCTAAATTCTATTCTGAAGAACTTCGCTATTTTTCTTTTCCAGATCCTTCTCTGAGGCATTAATTACACTGGTTTCTAGTGTCATGTTGAAATATTGTATTTTCCTCAACATATTAGAAAGTATAATTCTTATCTAAAATAATTTTTAACTTGGAAAAAAAGATATTCATCTTATCTGGTATACTGGTAGTCATAAACAGTTTGCTCTAGTATAGTGGTTAAGAGCAGGGATTTTAGAGCTAAATATCTGAGTTTAAATCCTGGTGTCATCACTTAACAGCTGTTCAAGGACAAGAACTTTCTGTGACTTATTTACTTTCTCTAAAACACTGAGCCAGTAATAGCAGTAATTTCAGGGGGTTGTTGTAAGGATTACAAATGAATTAATTCATACAAAGCATTTAGTGCCTGGCACATAGTAAGCACTCAACAAATGCTATTAATTCTTATTGGGTGCCAAACCCATTAGCTAGAGCTTAGGGAACAAAATGGTAATAATGACAACAATAATATTTCAGCTCTGTAGTGGTTTATGACTTTCTCAGCCCATCAGCACAAAACATCTCATTCGTCATCTCTATTCCTGGCAGTGCCAAAGGAAATAGCATTATTGTATCGTTTAGCTAGGAATGGCATAATTAATGAAGGCAAGAGTGGTTGCAAAAAGCTTGTGATATTTCTGCATTGGTGTAAGCTGGTTGTTATGGCAACCATCCCCTGCCAACGACCCTTTGCCAGGCAGAGAGAGACCCATTTTTGGAGCCGTCACAGCACATCTGTTTCTCTGCTCAGCTGATTAGCTCTTGTTTGCAACAACCAGCAGATGGAAGTAAAAATGAAAAAAAAAAATTTCTAAAAAGAAGCAAATGTTTATTTCATCTACAACTCTGCTTTCTAATACAGAAACAGACTTTTGGCTGTTTTAGGAAGATGCCAAGTAAACTGGATGCTTAATCTATAGGCTACTTCTCTCACTGGTGAGAGGGAAAAGTGTAATCAACCTATAAATTACAGGTGATAGGTCCTTCATGTAAGTCTTTTAAAATGATGTGGCTCACACTCCAGTTTCAGAGTGTTCTTCTACCACCCCTCTGTCTCTGCACGGCTTTGACATAGGAGCCAGCTCAGCACACATTTTCCTAACCATATATCCCATATGAAAACACTGAAGCTGAAGAATGCAAGGCCAGTGGACTGCTGCTGCTGCTGCTAAGTCACTTCAGTCGTGTCTGAATCTGTGCGACCCCAGAGACGGCAGCCCACCAGGCTCCCCCATCCCTGGGATTCTCCAGGCAAGAACACGGGAGTGGGTTGCCATTTCCTTCTCCAATGCATGAAAGTGAAAAGTGAAAGTGAAGTCGCTCAGTCACGTCTGACTCTTTGTGACCCTATGAACTGCAGCCCACCAGGCTCCTCCGTCCATGGGATTTTCCAGGCAAGAGTACTGGAGTGGGGTGCCATTGCCTTCTCCAGGCCAGTGGACTAGGAGACCTGAATTCTGGGGCCAAATATAGTCTGAACTAGCTCAAAGAGTATCTTCTCCCTGCCTTAGTTTCCTCACCTGTAAAATGGAACCTGGATTCCCATGCTCTCTGGAAAGTCCAAGAGCGCCAGTATTTACCAGATACGTGAATCTGGACACAGTATCTCCTACACCTCTTTGAGCCTCACTTTCCTTAGTGGTAAAATGAAGAAAACAGTATCTACTCCAGAGGGCCATTGTGAGAATGAAATTAAACAACATATTAAAAAAGCACCCACCCTAGCCCCAGTGCATTCACGGGTACATCCTCAGTAACTGCAAGTGTTCTTCCCACTGTATGCTTGCTGAGCAGGTGAAATATCCAAACCATCTGCCAGTCAGCTACACATGGCTCTGAAGCTGGTTCTTAAGACACCCTTCTTCCTAGTCATTATCCCGTGGATACGCTGGGCTGTTAGGAAATCTGGGTGTCCAGGGAAAAAGACAGACACTTCTGGTGGCCAAAGAGTACTCTAGAGGTTCTGGATGGCAGCCACTTACCATCTAGGACAAAAGTATTTCAGTATTTTAACAATCAGCATGGTCCCACCAGTGCTTCCCAGCTAACTGTAAGGCATTATTTTAACAGAGTCTACAAATATCCTCAATAAAAACAATAATGATGATCCTGGTCACTTTCTTTGGTTTTCTATCATTTATAAATAGTTTAATTCTTCACTACCTGCGATGGTAGGAAAGGTAGATTAAGGATTAACTAGTCCTACATCCCTGCCATCACCATAAATAAACATAAATCAGGCTTGTGTCCCTTTCTGCTATGAAGCAGGATATTATCTGGCAGATGTTCAGTGCAAACACTAGCCAAGCAATCCAATACTGAAGTGGGCATGGGTTGTATTGGAAGTGCCTGAGTTCACTGAGTCACAACACAAAGATTCCAGTTAATGTTACCCACCCACCCACCCAGTGTTCCTGAGCACTTAGCCTGGCAGAGCCTTAGACTCCTTCTCTATGAAATCAATGTCATCATGCCTAACTAACTGGCATCGTCACAGGTAGCGAGGGCTTAAAAACAATATTTGTAAAAGTTCTATGCAGATGTGGGATGTTACTATTCATATTATTTCAAGAAACTGGCCATCAGGAGACAGTGACGGAGAAAAGAGGCAATAAACATGGGTAAATGGAGGATCGTGTGAGTTAACGCAGTTCTCGCTTTACCAATATATATATATGATACAAGCCACAGTCACAGGCAAGGAGGGAGATCAGAGGCTCACTGTTACTTAGGTTGAGGGAAGTGACCTACACCAAGCATCTCGGAGATAATCCCAAAATACTTGACCAGAGAGCAGGTAGAATAGCACAGAATCCTCAAGGTGTTGAGGCTCCATGTGAGAAGGCAGTTTGCTATGTATATCCAGAAGAACATGTGGTACATTCTAGCACATGCAAAAAGAACTGTGCTTGCCTCAAACACCTAAGGCTGAGAGAGAGAGGGGTGTGTGTGTGTGTGTGTGTGTGTGTGTGTGTGTATGCGTGCGCATGTGTGCAGACAGGCAAAGCTGAGCTAACTAACCTACCACCTGTAACATGAGGATCTGTAGATTCAAAATGACTGGCTGATTACCTTAGAAATCTGAATTATTTACTACAGAGGAGGAGTGCTAAGCATTTTGGAGAGTTGTTATAGGTTGAATTGTGTCGTCCAAGAAAGATAGGTTAAGGTGCTAGCTCCTCAGAATGTGAAATTACTTGAAAATAGGGTTGCTGCAGATGTAATTGGTTAAAGTGAGGTCATACTGGAGCAGAATGGGTCCCTAAGCCAGTATTACTGGTGTCCTTATAACAGGATGGCCACGTGAAAGCGAATACTCAGAGAGAATGCAATGTGATTCAGTTCAGTTCAGTCGCTCAGTCACACCCGACTCTTGGTTTCTAATGTTGAGCATCTTTCTTTCCCATTTAAAATCATCTTCCTGAGTCACAGTATGCTACTGACATGCTCAGTTTGTTTAAAAAAAAGAAAAAGAAAAAAAGACTCTACTATTGACTTCTAGAATAACTCTTACTATGCCAGCCAATAATTCCCCAGTAGCACTGTTTCAAAGTATTATAACACTGAGGGCACCCCTGGAATTTTTCTTCTCCTACATAGCTGAGTTGATACCACCTTCACTCAGCATCTTTCAACCTTCCTAGTGTCTACCTGAGGTGGCAAGAGAAAGTAAGTGGAGAGTGTTGTGAATATGATAATTCATGTTGCAGCTTCGAACTGCCCTGGTGAACTGCTGTTTGGACTGCAAGTCAACACTTGACGGTCGTCTGGTCACATTTCATCAGCTACCTGGTTTGAAGCCTGTAGCCTATTTGAATTATTATAGATGTTGGAGTTTCTCAGGCTGGTGAAATCAAAATGCAAATGCAAAAGGGAAAAAATAATTTGGTTCAATTTCTGAAAAATAAAATAGGGGCTTCCCTGGTGACTCGCTAGTAAAGAATCTGCCTGCCAATGCTGGAGATACAAGTTCAATCCTTGATCCAGGAAGATCCCACATCTTGAGCAGCAGCTAAGCCAATGCATCATAACTACTCTAGAGCCCACGGGCCACAACTGTTAAGCTCACGTGCTGCAACTACTGAAGCCCACATGACCTGGAACCAGTGCTTCACAACAAGAGAAGCCGCCATAAGAAGCCCGCACAACACAACTAGAGAGTAACTCCTGCTCACTGCAACTAGAGAAAAACCCAAGCAGCAATGAAGGCCCAGCACAGCCAAAAATTAGATAAATTATGAAAAGTAAAATAGGATCAAGGGTCTTTCAACTGTGTTTTCAAAGGACAGGCACTGTGGCATGCCGTCGTTTTATTCCACTGGCATTGGCATTACGTGCACTGCTGTCAGAGTTAATCTGCTGCTGCTAAGTCGCTTCAGTCATGTCCGACTCTGTGCAACCCCATAGACGGCAGCCCACCAGGCTCCCCCGTCCCTGGGATTCTCCAGGCAAGAACACTGGCTGCTGCTGCTGCTAAGTCACTTCAGCCATATCCGACTGTGTGTGACCCCATAGACGGCAGCCCACCAGGCTCCCCTGTCCCTGGGATTCTCCAGGCAAGAACACTGGAGTGGGTTGCCATTTCCTTCTCCAATGCCTTAAAGTGAAAACTGAAAGTGAAGTCGCTCAGTCGTGTCTGACTCTTAGTGACCCCATGGACTGCAGCCTACCAGGCTCCTCCGCCCATGGGATTTTCCAGGCAAGAGTACTGGAGTGGAGTGCCATTGCCTTCTCCCATATTTAATCTAAATACCACTTATTTGCATAAGCAGAAATGAAAGCATGTTAAGGTCAATATACTCTGCAGGCCATCATATAAAGACAATATCCATTTGAACCATTACTGATTATCCTTTCAAGGACTCCTCTTGACCCAAACCCTGGCCTCACAGAAGGACAGTATAAGTTTGTTGAAAAGAACACTAGTGAAAGTCGCTCAGTCCTGTCTGACTCTTTGTGACCCCATGGACTATACAGTCCATGGAATTCTCCAGGCTAGAATACTAGAGAGGGCAGCCTTTCCCTTCTCCAGGGGATCTTCCCAACCAAGGGATCAAACCCAGATCTCCCGTATTGCAGGCAGATTCTTTACAGCTGAGCCACAAGGGAAGCCCAAGAATACTGGAGTGGGTCACCTATACCTTCTCCAGCGGATCTTCCTGACCCAGGAATTGAACTGGGGTCTCCTGCATTGCAGGTGGATTCTTTACAACTGAACTATCAGAGAAGCCCAAAAGGAAAACTACTCAGCCATAAAAAAAAGAATGAAATAATGTCATTTGCAGAAACATGGATGGAACTAGAGATTATCATATTAAGTGAAGTAAATCAGAAGGAGAAAGACTAATACCATATGATATCACTT
The DNA here is from genome assembly GCF_023091745.1 of Budorcas taxicolor. Taxonomy (NCBI): domain Eukaryota; kingdom Metazoa; phylum Chordata; class Mammalia; order Artiodactyla; family Bovidae; genus Budorcas; species Budorcas taxicolor. The sequence continues at coordinate 70,500,943 of NC_068911.1, forward strand.
ATACGTGAAATCTAAAATAAGATATTAATGAACTTATCACCCAAATAGAAACAGATTCACAGATAAAGAGAACAAACTTAGGGTTGCCAAGGGGGTGAGTGGGTAGGGGAGGATGGACTGGGAGTTTGGGGTTACATGCAAACTATTATATATAGAATAGACAAAAAACAAGGACCTACTGTATAGCACAGAAAGCTATAATCAATATCCTGTAATAAACCATAATAGAAAAGAATATGAAAAAGAATATAAATATGTATAACTGAATCACTACTGAAATTAATACAACATTGTTAGTCAACTATACTTCAATAAAATAATTATTTTTTAGTTTGTTGAATGGAACTGACAAGTGCAAGATTCTTCCTATGGACATTCTTGTAGAGGGTCATGGAGCAAAAAGACTCTGGGGAATAAAAACATGAGGAGAGTGTAGGACTGAGTCCCAGGAGCTGCAGCCTGGTTCCGAAGTGTCTTGGATGCAAGCACACATTCTGAGAGAACCTCTGAGTCATACTCAGAAACTGGGCACTTGGCTCCTGAGAGGCACTCTCAAGGTCTCCATACCATAATCTGCCTACTCCTCAATCTATCCACTATAGCAGGCAAGATGCAACACTAGCTTTTCCCTGATAAGTGGGGAACCAGTTCCAGGCAATCTGGGCAACAGAAGCTCACCGTGGGCCACTAAACTGCCCCTAGTAGAAACATTCCACCTATTTTCTCCAACCCAGCTGAACCCTAAAAGTCACGGACACTTCATGAGAAATGATAAAGCCGAGAGCAGCCTTCTCTTTTCTGTGCTCTGTGTTTCTGAGAACACCGACTTGCTGAAGACTGGAATGGGAACACCATCTTCTGACTTATGCCACCCTAAATAAGAACTGAGTGGCCTCAGTCATGCTTTCCTTTAATAATAAATTAACCAAAATCAACAGAGCAATGTGTGAATACCAATAGTCATAAAGCCCTCCTCAATCTACCCTCCAAACTCGTCTTCTCCTTGACTTTTCCTTTTTAACCAATAAATATATTCATTCATTCAACAGATGCACATTGAGCACCTACTCTATACCAAGCACTGCGCTGAGAGCCAAGCATCCCAGGTCCCTGCTAGAGTTTAGAGTTCAGTTAGAACACCTGCTTGTCAAGAACTATAGTACAATGGTCATATCTTGCTAATGGAGAGCGTAAAGGCTGCAGTGGACACTCGGGGAAAAGAGCCTCAGTGTTGGCCGAGGATAAGGACGGTTTCCTAGGGGAACAGCATTTGAGAGAGACTTGAAGATTGAGGAGGAAAGTTGCAGAGTTCTGAAGGCCACTGCAGATGATGTAACAACATATAGAAAGTTTTAAAGGAATGATATATAAGGACAGATTTGGGGAATTACTTGTTTTTCCACTACTGCTGAGGCATTAAAAACAAGTAAATTGGGGGAAAGTAACCTGAGATGAGGTTGGACAGCAGAGAGGCTTGAATGTGAGTGGTTTTATTCCTCATCCAAAGGAATCTTGACTTTGTCCTGCAGTGTTTCTCAAAGTAGAGTTCATGCGATCCCTATGAAAATTTTTATGGTTTGCCTTTGTTTCATTGGAGAAGGAAATGGCAACCCACTCCAGTATTCTTGCCTGGAGAATCCCAGGGATGGGGGAGCCTGGTGGGCTGCCATCTATGGGGTCCCACAGAGTCAGACACGACGGAGGTGACTTAGCAGCAGCAGCAGCAGCAGCCTTTGTTTCAATGATAATTTTATATGTAATAATGAAACGGGAGAAGTTGCAGTAAAAAAACATGTTCCAGATTATCTGGATGGTCATTTGCCACACAATGTCAATGCCCATATTTATTTTTATTATGAAGCTAGCATCAAGTCAACAGAGATGTACCGGTTAGAGCCCAAAGGAGACGCTATTTAAACAAGGAGATCACACAGCTGAGACAGAGTAAAGTGGTGGGAGAACCGGATCACCACACGGTATGTGGTAATAAGAATGACTAAGTAACTCAAAATAATCCATGCTGTCATGCTCTGAAATGGATTCACACTGCAAAGGACAACTGAGTTTCACAAGACAATGTCATTTGTCTCATTAAATGAAAACTGTTCATTTGAATGTTGCTGGCTTTGTAGTTTTTCATAATACATTTCCCCCCCACCTCTAAGGAGATGACTACACAAGTCCTCTTATTAAAAGAGCCCATTTGCTTGATCCCAGGCCAGAGCGCTGTGGAATTCAGTGCTGACCTGACAAGCAAAGCTGTAGCTGTGCTTCAGGCTCTGTTGGTATCTAGCCTGGAAATTCTGCAAACTTTAATATGTGTCATTTCACAGAGGATTTTGTGGTGATACCAGAACTAAAAATTAGACCCAAATCCCAGGTTTTACTAGAGATACAGAAAAGGTATATATATATATATAAAGTTGTCATATATATATATATAAAGTTGTTATATATCCAGTATTAAAAAAAAATAGCTAGGACTATGGCATATTGTTCTGTAGGCCACCTGGAACTGAAATCTGTCTCTTCACTGAGCCGTGTGTCACTGGGTCTGCCTCTATCCAGGGAAGGTGACCTCTTCTAATTTACACAATGGTGGGATGAACTTGCCAAGCCATGATGCTCAGAGAACATGGCATCTTCTGGAGGGGGCACCTTTTTCCTAACTGCCTGAAGGTATTCTATGGGCCTCTGTCACCTAGTCCTGAGATTAAATGTCATCACTCTCACCCACCAAATCAGAACTCTCACAGTTCAGTGAGGATAAAGGATTTTCTTCTTGCTGAAAGTTTCGTGAAGTGTGTGACTTTCCCATAAAAAAGGCATAGTACCAAGGCTTTCAATAAATACACAGAAATAGATGCCCTCTGCTCACCTCGGGGGCCATCCAGAATGGGGTGCCAACAGATGTGTTTCTCCGTAGACGTGTACTGGTGAGTTGAGCTGAGACACCTACAAGAAAAGCCTGTCATAATCCAGCAGCAAGCAGATGATGATGCTAGACCAGGGCTGGCAAACTTCTTTCACAGAGAGTCAGACAGCAAATATCTTAGGCTTTGTGAGCTTAAGGCTCTGTCACAACTACTCAACTCTGCAAAAGCAGCTCAGATAACACAAAAGCAAATGAATGTGGTTGTGTTTTCGCAAAAATTTATTTAGGAATGCATATCATTTTCACATAAAATACTCTTCTTTTGATTTTTTCCCCAACTGTTAAAAAATATAAAAATCCTTCTCAGTTCATAGAGTATACAAAAATGGGACATAGGTCAGACTTGGCCCACAGGCTGTACTTTACCAAAAACTAGGTATGAGCATGTCTCACACTATCTAAATCACTAGGATATTTTTTTTCTAGTGAATATTTCTATCTGTACTGCTGCAAAATTGGAATCAAAAGAAAGCATCAATAACTAGGATTAACCCCAAATACCTTCCTACTATATTTCAAAAATATTTCAGGTGATATCTTTCTAAAAATGGTGCTTTGTTTGATGGAGGAAGAAAATTGGCATGTATTATCTATAATTGAACATCAGTGTAGACAGAAAAAATTTTCAGTGCCTTATCATACCTAGAAGGCTGGAAACCTGTCAAGAAAAATACATTTGTCAAATGGAAAAAGAAACAGACTAAGACTATTATTATCCAGGGCTCAATGTTGAGGATTTGAATTTTAATATAATTCCCATGTACTTTGTTTTAGTCTTTGGTCAGCTCTCTTTTTTATGCCACAACAGAAGTAAAGGTGAATTGGATTAGGAGTCAGAAGGCCTGTTTCCCATAGCAATTATGCCTTTTCCTATAAGGCCTCGAGCAGACAACCTCACAAAGAGTCTCAGTTTTCCCACCTTTAAACTGGGAATAATACTGCTCATTACACCTAACACAAAGAGCTCTTAAATATCAAGGGAACAACTGTGAAAATGACATAAATTGAAAAGCATTTTACAAATATAAGGTACTGTTTTATACCAAGCAGAAATCTACTGCAGCCCTTAAGACAGTAACAACAGTTGCCACTAATGCTGTCGATAAGAACTAAAAAACTTGGATACATGTGCTCATCAGCAAAGAACATATCTTTAAGAACATTAGGCATAGATTTGCTAATGGATACCATGGGTTGTTTTTTGAGGGTAGTTCCACTAACTGCTTGCATTCTTTACTCTTTATTAGGAAGCCAGAGAGGGTTCTTTAAATTCTATTTAAACACCCTAAAATTTTTCTTTGCTTTTTAAAAAAACAGACCAATTACTTAGTGCAATTTCATTTATCTTTGAGTCATTTCTTCTGAGCAAATGATTCACTGATACATTTTAACACTAAATTCTTTCTAACCAATAAACCAATGAACATACAAAATCATTTTTTCTCCTCCTATGCTGACTCTGAAAAAGAACATTTTAAAAAGTGCTTCTGTAAATGTTTTCTCATTATTTACAGCAGTCATGCTGAAGGACTAACTGTTGTCAAATTCATTTAGAAGATTAAACCATTTGATAAACTTAAAAGGAAGATCAAATGGTTTGTTGGATTCAATACAAGGAGTGTTGTAAGGAGATATTTAATAGTTCTCTGGCCTTAGGTGATACAGCTCTCCGTTTCCTCTCACCCTTCCATTTCCTGCTCATGTTTCCAGTTCAACCAGCCTCACATGTAGCAGCAATAATCACAATTTAAAGGGATGTTAGTTTCCAGACCCAAAGGACTATTTTACCTTCTGCTCACTGGGAATTAGTATGCCCGAGGCTAGAGAAAGTCATTTAAAAGACCAAACGTTTTTCTCTTTTCATATGCAAAAGAATAATAGACAAAATGTAAATTATAGACAATTGCCCTGAGTTGTGAAATCCTTCCCAACAAACCAAAATGTTTCCCATCAAATTTGTCTTTTGAAACACTTTCATATTCTCTCTTTAATAAAATTGCTTCTAAAGCTGAAAATAGATTAACAAACAGCATCTCCTAGGGTGATCCATCTGGTGAACCTCCCCCTACTCTCCAGCCTGTATGTCACTGGAAAGGCCCTTAGCCTATGGTGCAGAAGAGAGGCCCCGGTCTTCTGAGATCACAATAAATTGTTGCCTTTGGCTAAACTGCACACATCAGGAGAACAAACGACAAGCAGTCATTACCAAAGTCAACGAGCTTAACTCCTCCTTCTGTTGTCAGAAGAATGTTATTCCCCTTGACATCACGGTGGATGATTCGGTTATTGTGCAAATGCTGAAGGCCCTTCATGGAGTCCCATCACCACCGAACAACAGGAAAGAGAAAAGGAAAATTTGCAACGGTTAGCTTTAAACAATTACCCTACTATTAAAATCTAATCAAAGTCCATATTAGGCTACACCTCCCTGCTGTTAATACACCTTGCATATTATAGAGCAGTTTCCCCTTGTTAATATGCTGTGGGGAGCCAACCAATGACAAACTGCCCCCTCGACCCCACCTTGAAGGACATCCTTACCAAGAGGGCCCCATATAAGATGTATGAGATCACTGCTTCGTCCAACCGCTGGTTGCACCTACGTAGACTTTTGACAAGCTCGGTGACGGAGCCCCCGTTACACAGCTGCAAGAGGAGGTGCCAGGGGAGAGAGACAGCAGGAGCACACATACAAAAAAAAAAGAAAAAAGACAGTAAGAAAAGTCCACTGATTACCAACCTCAAGTAGTGAATTTGCAAATCACAAAACTCTAGGTTGGAACAATGAAACTTCAAATTTCCATTGCACAGTCAAATCTAGTTCTGTGTGTGTATGTGTTTGTGTCTATTTATTCAAGATGATGACTTACGATTGAAAATACAAGTCCAAAAAAGTTGACTTCTTTCTCAAGTTAAATAGCAAAGCACAAGACATTATTTAGACATTAAAAAGAGAATGCATATAATAATCATGGTGAGATATTACCGGAAATTTAACATGAATATTGTCTGTTTTTTTTAAAAAAACACATGCAGTCTGAAGGAAAGACAGAGTCAAGATGAATGCCCTTGATTCTTGGGAGGGGATAAATTTTATTTCAAATCTTCCTGTCTCCAGTGCTGGCACTGCAGACACCAGACGTCCCACCAGCAGCTCTTTCTAGAGTTGCAACTGCATGTCAGATTTATTGAATGGAGCTGCATCATATGTTCATTTAACCTTTTCATATTCAACTTTAGAAGCTCAACAACTTCATGCTGTTTTTTTCCCCTGTAATTAAAAACACTGTAAAAGTATGTCTTTCATACTTGCTCGCTGTTATAGAATATACCAAGATTTTAGAATAATAAACCAGGCATATTATTTTTCACAGCAACTTAAAGGTTTTCAAGGATAATTTTGACTAAATGCAGAAGGCAATGTGGAGGTTTGGGTGTGCTATTTGCCATTTTAAATCAAGGGTTCTTAAGTGGTTTGAGCAGGGCTTGTATATACCTTGAAACTGTAGGCAGCATGTTGTATATTCATCTTGTACTTTCCTGCTGAGAAAATTCACTGCTTTTGTCAGATCTGCAGAGCCATCCTTGTCCATATAAAGTCAAGACCCTGATTTAGAGACCTAGGTTTCCTCCGTTAACTAGTGAACAGTGGGGGTCCCCTCGTTGTGGCTGCTTGAGTCAACTGGCTTTTTGCAAGCAAGGCAATCTGAGGGAGCACAGATTAGCACCTTTCCTGAAAGAGGACACTCTTTATCAAGGGAATAGTACATTAAGATCTATTTGACTCTAATTACAAACATTTGCAAGGTTTTAATAAATGGTGAGGAGATGTTTTTGTTTGATGAATGTATCTCTTTTTGCTACATACATGGCAGATACCTCACCCACGCATTAAAAATCAAGATAAACTGAAACGGAATCTGCCCATGTTTTTACCATGTAAATTGCTCACAAACAACACAATTCAACTAAAAATCCAATATAGAATTGTTTGTGGGGGCAGAGTCACTTCTGACTGTACAGCTCCATGGACTGCAGCCCGCCAGGCTCCTCTGTCCATGGGATTCTGAAGGCAAGAACACTGGGTCAGTTACCATGCCCTCCTCTCTGTGATCTTCCCAACCCAGGGATCAAAACCTCGTCTCCTGCATCTTCTGCAGTAGCAGGCAGTTTCTTTACCATTAGTGCCACCTGGGAAGCCTCAGTATAGAATTGGGAATCTTCAATAAGACCATGATAAATCACTATCTCTCAGAAAGGCTTCAGGAGGGAGCCAAGAACAGTGAAATGCGCTGAAGGCTATAGTGGTCTGCGATTATATAAGTGTCCTCAGAATCCTCTCTCCACCAGTGTTTGGTGTAACTTGCTAACTCAACACCAACACTTCTCATGACCATAATATTGAGTACCAGTGTAATTTCTTCCAAAGGATTCCACATTCTTTTTATTTCAACTATGTCTTACATGACCCTGAAGGGCACATAACATTCAATGTTCAATCTAATACTCTCTTGAACAGTGAATGCATTTTCAGTGTCATGATTCGTAGAAGAATCTTAAAAGCTAAGCTTTCAATAAACATAAAATAATTCTCTCAGGACTCCCCCAATTAGATTTTATATATCAAAGGAACAGAAACAGGAAAACTGAACATAGAGTCAAATGATGATCGCGTAAGAATGCAGAACATGACAGAAGGGATGTTTTTGGACCCACAAAAAAAAGTCCTTCCAAGGCTGATGGCATAGAGCTTGGAGAGCTTGAGAGAATAAGATCAGGGTGGGGATGCTCCCTTTTGGAAGTGGGAGTTGTATAAAGGAATAATGGTGATGAAACCATTTCATATGAACCTCTTTTATTCAGAAATCTGCAGGGAGGCCGCCTCACAGGAGCCTCCTGCCAACAAAGTGGTGTCTGTGCTGTAGAGAGGCAGTAGAGTTCAAGATCCACCAAGCCGGGATTCTAACTGTCCCTACACCTTGCCTATCTCCTGAGAAGCCTGTATGCAGGGCAAGAAGCAACAGTTAGAACCAGACATGGAGCAACAGACTGGTTCCAAATTGAGAAAGGAGTACATCAAGGCTGTATATTGTCACCTGCTTATTTAACTTCTATGCAGAATACACCATGCAAATGTCAGGCTGGATGAAGCACAAGCTGGAATCAAGATTGCTGGGAAAAATATCAACAACTTCGGATATGCAGATGATACCACTTTAATGGCCAAAAGTGAAGAGGAATTTAAGAGCCTCTTGATAAAGGTGAAAGAGGAGAGTGAAAAAGCTGGCTTAAAACTCAACATTCAGAAAACTAAGATCATGACATCTGGTCCCATCATGTCATGGCAAATCGGTGGGGAAACAATGGAAACCGTGACAGACTTAATTTTCTTGGGCTCCCAAATCACTGCAGATGGTGACTGCAGCCATGAAATTAAAAGATGCTTGTTCCTTGGAAGAAAAGCAATGAAAAGCCTAGACAGAGAATTAAAAAGCAGAGACATTACTTTGCCAACAAAGGTCAGTATAGTCAAAACTATGGTTTTTCCAGTAGTCATGTATGGATGTGAGAGTTGGACAATAAAAAAGGCTGAGCACCAAAGAATCGATGCCTTCCAACTGTGGTGTTGGAGAAGACTCTTGAGAGTCCCTTGGACAGCAAGGAGATCAAACCAGTCAATCCTAAAGAAAATCAACCCTGAATATTCATCAGGAGGACTGATGCTGAAACTCCAATACTTTGGCCACCTGATGTGAAGAGCCTATTCATTGCGAAAGATCCTGATGCTGGGAAAGATTGAGGGCAAGAGGAGAAGGGAGTGACAGAGGATGAGACGGTTGGATGGCACCATGGACTCAATGGACATGAGTCTGAATAAATTCCAAAAGACAGTGAAGGACAGGGAAGCCTGGTGTGCTGCAGTTCATGGGGCTGCAAATAGTCGGACAGAATTTAGGGACTGAACAATAACAACAGCCTGCTCATGACTTGCAAGAGATTTAGAACTTGATGCCGCACTGGCAACAAGGACAAGGCTAGAGTTTGAATGAAAAGGAGAGACAGTGAAGACCCCATGATAAGGAGGATCAGGGACCTGAGACACAGGGAGATCCACAGGGAGATAGTAGGAGGACTCAGGGTCATCACACAGTTGGAGTGTGGTCTCATTGCCATAGATTTACATGAGCATCTGCTCTATTCAGATCGAAATGTCACCCCAGAGAAGGACAGGAAGAGGGAAAAAGAAAACCATTAAAAAACCAAGTCCTTATCCAAGTGACTAAGCTTTGAGTTGGATTGTGAAAATGGGAAACAAATTCCCCAAACTTGTCCCTTTCCAAAGAAGTGCTCAGTTGACTAAGTTTAACAGAATGAGTTCAAATCAACTGTTTCCTCTAGGCAGGCTGGGGGCTCAAGAACAATGTTAGGTTTAGCTGTTGAAGAGAAAGTGACCTCTTGGTTCTCAGTCGTTTGTGACTGTCCAGTTTGCATTACTCAATCATGAACACTGTCCCTGCACTCAAAGAGCTCAACACCAGAAATGGACACGTGAGTAATAAGAGTGGCAGGTGGAAGTGGAGTATGCCCAGGGGTATGGTGGCACTGAAGAGGGAAGGGTGACTTCTGCCATGCCAGGGTGGAGAGGGAACAGTCTGGAACTCTTCCCGGAGGATGTAACACATACAATGATTCTGAAGGACAAAAGAGCTTATGGCAGGTGAACAAGAAGAGCGTCCTTGGAAAAGGGACATCATGTGCAAGGAAGGGAGCACAAAAGAATGAGGTGGGTGGGAGTGTTTCTATTTGCCGGTCCATCTACGTGCGTGTGTGTGTGTCTCTGTCTGTGTGTCTGAATTCTACATACTCTGCCACTGTTGGGACAAAGGGACAGAATCTAGCACAGAGAGATGGAGAAGTAGAAAGGGGGACAGGGAATGCAGGCGTGCCCTGCCAAAGTGTGTGGACTTTATGCATATGTATTATGATACTATAATATACCATTGGATAGGAGTGGTAAGCTAGCAACAGGTTTTAGACAGGAGGTCTGTTCAGATTTCTAGAAAGACCTTGGTAGCAGACTGGAGGGTGGACAGAACAGGAAGACACAGGCAGCTGGACACTTGTCAGGAGATATTGAAGCAATCAAGAGAGGCAAGGTCAATAAGTCAAGAGTCCTGAGGACAAAGAATCAGGGACAGATTTGAGTGGGTGTTGGGGGGTGGTGCTTTTATAAGATAGCATCAACAGGAATTTTTGACCATTTGGATAGAGAAAGTTAAGAAGAGACAGAGTCTAGGGATCTTGTGAGAATATCAATGAAGTTCTTTGATCCCCTAAAGCCAAAGCAGTAATCGACATGCAAAGCATTGCCACACCTTCATCAGAACCACTTCTCGGTCTGGCTTCCGTCTCAGGAAGGCACATGCTTTATTGAATTGCAAGTGCACTATTAAAATTCTACCCAGAGAACATTTAAGTTAAATACTGGGTGATGATCCAAGCTAACTCAACCCTGGAATTTTCCCCTGAAACCTCATTTTAGTCTCTCTCCTGCCCTACTTTCAATCTGGCCATTTCTGCAACAAGAGCCTGTCTGGTAGCATTTTAGATGGGTAGCCAACTTACAAACTTTCTTCATAGCTCTAGAACCTACGGATGGATTAAAAGCAGCCATTTTGTCAGCAGGATCAAAACTCAGCTGTGGATTTAAGAACAACAATAGAATCTGACTCAGTTGGTGCTTTTTGTTCACTAAATGTCAGAGTTTAAGAGCTGTCTGATTTCTTGTGCCTCAAAGAAACATGTAATTAAACTGCTCAGGGTACCTTTAGGGGAAGCAGTCCTGTGAAGTTGATAAGCCCACTAGCAAGGTTTTAAAGGGCAGCCTGTGGGTTACAGGGAGAAGATTTAGGCTACTTGGATATAAAAAAGGAAAGCGGGTACACACTGACAATTGTCTAATCAGAGTAAATATTCAGTGAAATGGACTGAACACTTTAAAAGCATGACAAGGGAACGATATTTAAATGCATCAAATAATATAAACCTCTTAAAGCTGTAAGGAGGCAGCCAAGCTTCCTACCTCACCCACCCCTGAGGGTTGGCACCTGCAGCCTTTTATTCCCACCCACGCTGCCAGCCATCAGGCTCAAATACAGAGGTAGGTCTGCATCCCTGCATTCCTCCCTACACCCTCAGCATTCAGGAAGTGTGGCAGCTGGATGCATCTTGAATTTAATGAGCGTTTTGCTCCAAACCAAGAAAAACAGAAAAATCATTTACATTCCACGTCTATTTTCCAAAACATTGTTGAATATTGATTCAATCACAGTATGTGCATTTGCTAAGATGGTCGTAATTTCAAGTAATAAAATGTTCCTTGCTCCATAAGCCATCAACTTGCCTCCACATTATTAAAGAGTGACCCATGCAACACAATCACCAGGCCTTTATTCTAGTTGAAACTCTAACCTTCAAGTAGCTCCTGTACTGGCAAGCTGATTTGCCCTAAGAGGACAGAATTAGGAGGAATTTCTTTTCAGTGCTCTTTTGTTCAGTGGACTTGATCTTTCAAGGGTGTTAGGTTCTACAGAGGGCATAAAGCAAAAGGCAAGGATTATCAAAAGTACTCTTGAAGATGCCTTAGAGAGTACCATGTCAGACAATGTCCACCTCTCAGGAAGGCCAAGCAACATAGTTTTCCTCCACAGCATTGGGAGACATGTGTTTATTTTACTGATACAAAGTCAAGTCACTGTCTTGCCCCTAGAAGAATGAAAACGATGTCACTTGAAACCGTGGAGTTCCAGTCAGGGTGGGCTGGGAGGAAGATGCTCATACTATGAGGGGCAGGAGGGCCCCAAGACCCCCACCTCCTGTTTCAGCCTCTCTCCAGAGCACGTTGTAGATCCAGTGAGTAGGCAGAATCACTCCAACACTTCAGCTTCTTAGGGCCTCTTGTTTTTGCTGAATAAAGACAGCACATGAATATAGGGTGCAACTCAGCTGCATTTCAAAGTTCTTACCTTCTCCACTCCCAAATGTTCTGTACTTTCCTTCTGACCCCCAGGCACTCCAGTGACTCTCATTCTAGGATCCAGCCAGAAACTGTCCTTGGAGTCAGAGTTCTGTGCTCCAGGGCTTCCTAACCATCTCTGGCCAATCAAAACATGGTTCAGACCATCAGAGTTCCACTATGACCCTGACTTGTTAACATGATAATCTTGACTCATGCCACAATATCAATGGGTGAAAATGCTTTAAGGTGTTAACTTGCAATGATAGTGGGGCTTAGACTGGACTTTCTAGGGCCTTACATAAATAAATGCAAAATCTGAACAGAGGTATGACTTCCCCCTACTTTGGTTTAGATACTGAACTTACACATAGATCTTTGAGAGGAAAAACAGGTTAAAAATAATTCTTTCATTTGGTTTTAAAATATAAGGAGTATTTTTTTAGTTTACATTGTCACTAGCACTCTAAATGCTCAACTATTTCTTTTAAGTTGAACATATTATTTGAGCAGAAATAGTATTTACCAGTGGAAAGTTTTACACCAAAGGAAAACAAAAAAATATATATTTCATGTCTTAGCAAATACTAGGCATTTTGTCTGAATATGGAGCTTTTCTTAAAGGTCTAATTTCTTATTATATTTCATTTAGGTGAGAGATAATAAAACTTGTAGATTTTCTGAATTTAACATTAACTAGGATAAAACTTATTCACAAATTATCCAAAAGATTATTATGTATGTTTTTGTCTCCATATCTTTCTCCTCTAGTAGTTGTCTGTCACTGAGGAAAGCTTTGGTTTGCTTTCTGGTAACAATTAGTAATTAATTTCAGAAATGACATTTTCATTTGCTTTTGTTTTCAGAGTTGTGGTGATTTAGGAGGGTTATTAATAACATTTTTCTGTCCTCAAGAATTGCTCTGTGGAATAGCTTCTCACGGTTCCTTTCATCATATTCAGCAAGGAAACAGCAAAGGCAATATAAATTTAATCTCAATATACAGGATGAAGGGAGCAATATTAAACAGATCATAATTTTATTGTGCAAGTTTCCTAAAGCACTCATTAAAAAGCTATTGGCGGTGCAACATGGTCAAGGTACTGTGTGGACTGTCATTATCTTCCAGCAGAGTGTGTGTGTGTGTTTGTGTATGTGTGTGTGTAATCAGGAACTGCTGCTATTTCAACCAGAGATCCAAAGTCTATTTCCCGGACCTGACAGACAGCATCATGGGCAGCAGCGACACAGAATGGGAGAGAAGCGAAGTGCGGTCCTTCACTAGTTCTGCCATATAACTGGTTATGGGACAGTAGGCATGCCACTCCTTCTCTGGGTCTCTTTTCCACAACTGAACGCTAGGAGAGTGACCTGAAGGAAGGCTGAGGTCCCTGCCAGCTCTAGGAGTTCAGGAATCTGAGTCTATAAGCATACTGGAGGCACTGGACACAGCTAACCCAGGAACCTGGCATGGTTGGCCTATTCCTAAACAGAAAAGACTGAGGATATCTGGTTCCCCGTGCCATCAGCTTTGGCATGGACCAACGCAACCTGCAAAAGGTATAATATCTGCCTACTGTATTGCTGAGGCATGAATAATTCAGTGTGCCAGGGCAACCTCATTATCTGTGCTTAGTCACCCAGAAAAAGCAAGAGACAGTCCGCGGGGGAGTATTTGCACAAGGATCAGTTCACAGTTCTGAGCTCCTTCTCATCTTTCAAGACCAGGTGCGGCCCTTTCCGGCTGCCTTGGCTGTGCCTTAGGGGCTAACATTCAGTCACTCCTCATGGGGAAGAGCACTTGTCCTCCAGGTGGTGGCAGGTCTGAGCAGCCTACCTTCCCACCTGGTCAAATGGAGGGAGGGACAGCCCCTTTTCAAGCTCTGGAAAACCCCTGGAAGGTCCAGTTTTCTATATCTGAATGCAAAGTCTTTTTAAGTCGGGGTAAAATGAAAGGAAACTAGGACTTTTTGGTCACAGGAAATGGCAACCCACTCCAGTGTTCTGTTCATCTGTTGTATTCAGGTGGGATAATCTGCAAGGAACATTTCTGTCACACTAGTTGCACTCTTCAGAATATAAAGATGTGAGGGATTTTGGTTTTTAGAAATCATCTTTGTCTGTTTAGTTGACTGGTTACATCACATAGTATGTTATAGTATCATCTTTTGGATTTTATTATCCCCCACTCCTTCCCTGGGAATATTACAGATTCTCTTGCCTGGAGAATCCCCGGGCCAGGGAGCCTGGTGGGCTGCCGTCTATGGGGCCGCACAGAGTCGGACATGACTGAAGCGACTTAGCAGCAGTAGCAGCAGTACTTATATTATTAAATGATAATCAGGTTTAAAACACTGAGGTCTTACAGAGTTTAAGAATATAATCCTAGAGACACTGCTGCTGCTGTTGCTAAGTCGCTTCAGTCGTGTCTGACCCTGTGTGACCCCATAGACGGCAGCCCACCAGGCTCCCCTGTCCCTGGGATTCTCCAGGCAAGAACACTGGAGTGGGTTGCCATTTCCTTCTCCAACGCATGAAAGTGAAAAGTGAAAGTGAAGTCGCTCAGTCATGTCCAACTCTTAGCGACCCCATGAACTACAGCCTACCAGACTCTTCCATCCATGGGAATTTCCAGGCAAGAGTACTAGAAATTATTATTTCAGAGACCCTAGAAATATTACTTTCCATATTGCGTGAGAATAAGCATTTAAAAATTAATGTCATTAATATTCTAGAGCTCTGTAAGCAGGGTAAATCTGTAATATTCCCAGGGAAGGAGTGGGGGATAATAAAATCCAAAAGATGATACTATAAGAACATACTGTGTGATGTAACCAGTCAACTAAACAGACAAAGATGATTTCTAAAAACCAAAATCCCTTACATCTTTATATTCTGAAGAGTGCAACTAGTGTGACAGAAATGTTCCTTGCAGATTATCCCATCTGAATACAACAGATGAATTTCTCATACATGGTTGCTATGGCATCCAATATATATTGTCTCATGACCAGGCCCTCCTAGAGCCAGATGGGAGGTTTTCGACAAAAGAACCCAGACAGTGAATCCAGGACTGACCTCCCCTTTGTTGCTTCTCTCTTAAAGCTTTCACACATGTCCCCATGCTCATGGATCACACATGTGACCTCAGGCACGGAGGCTGGTTCAGAGGGGTGGAGTCTAGGACAGATGAGGGTGGGCCTCGTGAGCATGAGGGAATACAACAGGCCTGTCCTAATATACTGATTTCACATGCTGTCACTGTGTTGTTGCCATGTTAGTCCCATGGAGGAACTGTATTTGTAGGGAATGGACTCTTTTGCACCCAGTTACACACATTCATTTCCATTAACAAGGGAGAGAGAAGGGCAAGACTATAGTGGATACAGTGATGCTGGCTTCAGACTGTCTCTTCAAAGCAGATGTGGCCAGGAATATCAGATGCTCCCTGCTCCCAAGTATCAGAGGCACCTCTCACCAGGAATTGTGCCTAGCTACAGGGAACCTCCTCCCCCAAAGCCACATGCCCGCCCAGGGTGCCATGCACCCAGTGATTGGTTAATGCAAAGATAAAATACAGGACGACCCTACAAGAGCATCCCAGGTCTTCTTCTCCCTGAGGATGGGCTGAGGCCTCTGTTGCAACTACACTGATGTTTCCTGTCTCCCTTGTCCAATCCCACCTTTCGTCCAGGTCTAGCCCCAAGAAGAGGAACTCTCCAATAACCTTCCATAAACAACTGTCAGAGTTTATTTTCAGAAAACCCAACCTGAGATGAGGATTAATGACCATGAATGGGCTGACTCAAATGTGGTGAGCAAGTAAACCTTGGGTTAACAACTTTTGAAAATGAGCTGCAATCCTTTGGAACACGTTTTCTGTGAAATTTTCCCAGCCTGAAGTAGAAAATAACCTTTTCCAACTGTATTTTTATATCCATTGTATTAGGAAAAAAAGATTATTAAAACCTCAGAAGCAGAGAAACATGCACATTTTCAGCACACAGCCTACCTGTAAAACGTAGAGAATACCACATCTGGTAAGGTACCTGTGATATGCAGGAGAGATCATTTCCCCTAAATGTGCATCTTATAGTATTTAGGCAATAACGTGTCTGCTCACCCTTGGTGAGCTGTCTGAATCGATGGTCACCCAACAGGAGCCTCTTACCTCCAGGACCAGCCACAGCTGTCCTCCCACACAGTGATCCGCTTTGTAAAACATTCCATAAAACTTTACAACATTGGGATGATTCGGGAGAAACTGCAAAATGTTGTATTCTGCCTCAATCTCTTCATCCATATCCTATATAGGGTAAAAAAAAAAATGCATGCTGAATTCAGTATAATGTGTGAGGTAAGGTACAGGACTGATACCATGATCAGGTAACCCCTTAACAAAGCATATTTAGTCTGCATTTTTTATGTCATCATTACCATATCTTGAAAACACCTAACAATGAACATGTAGATACCAACTAAAGCCTTCCAATTGTTATATCAGTAAAATGTCTTCATTATATATCTTTAAGAATAATATCATAAATATCCTTTTAAAATTTAAAAATGTCTGACTTTTCAAAGCAGTTAAAGAGAAGTAGTGCAAAGGGATCCAACCAACACTTATAACCTCACTGTGCTAAACAGTGGACAGCATTGTAAGCTCAGTGTTCAGTGCTCTGATGGATGCCAGGCTAAGATGACTGAACACCACACATCTGGGCCACTTTGTAACTTACAGAGAGACCAGACTCTGTGTAAACCCAAAGCATCACTCTTTACAAGAGAATAACTGTCGAAGAGCCCTGGGGACTAAAACCAAAACAATAGTAAAATGGACAAAAGAAAATCATTTAGAAAATCATCAAAGGAACTTTTGACTCCAAATGAAGTCCCTTCATTCAGATGGGCCAGACTTCCCTGGTGGCTCAGACAGTAAAGTGTCTGCCTACAGTGTGGGAGACCCAAGTTCAATCCCTGGGTTGGGAAGATCCCCTGGAAAAGGAAATGGCAACCCATTCCAGTATTCTTGCCTGGGAAATCCCATGGACAGAGAATCCTGGTAGGCTACAGTCCATGGGGTCACAAAGAGTCAGACGCGACTTCACTTCACTTCACTTCATTCAGATGGGCCAGGGAGTCATAACTCATTTTGGGATATCATGTCAGGTTTCAGTATCTCTAGAAAATCACCCCCAGAATCAAGAAAAAAGTTGAAAACTCAGTGTGCATGAAACCCTATATTGTAGTTACTTACACTGATTGGATCTAGAATTTTTACTGCGGCCAGGCTCCCATCTCTCTTATTAGTCACCTTGTAGACCTTGCCATAGGTGCCTTTACCTATGGTCTCTATAATTTCCCAGGTATCTGTGGGATCTGGAAGCGATTCAAGTCCAAGCATCGTGGCGTTGTAATGAAACAATCCATACAGATGTCTCCTGGTGGGAGGAAAAGCTTGTTATGAGCAACAGATCGCAGGATTAGTGTCAATGGGCTTTTGAAACAAGAATATTTTTATTTCTTAACCAGCACCCTTGTGGTACTTTCCTTTTTAAACAGTCCCCTTGTACTTTAAGTAGATTTTTTAAAAAGAGATTTGAAGCCTCTTTAAGAAATGGGAGTAGAAGATACAGGGTGGGCTGCATGGCTCTGGAACATCTTTAAAAACACAATTCTAAAAGGGGAGATTATATCCAGACAGAAGGAGGGAGGAAAAGGGCCAAAAAGGATGTCCAGTCATGACCAGACAATCTCATTCTAGGTTGCTAGTAGTGGCTGCTGATGCCAGGAAAAAATCTGAAAGTCTCAGGTCTGAGATCTTTACAGCCAAATTATGTAACCTTGACCAGGTCTCTCCGATGGTCACTAGAAACTAGCATCCAGCCTCTGTGTGCAAAGTCTGGGCTGTTAGGAAGGAGGATCTGGTGCCTCTACAAACCCCTCTGTCCCTGTCCTTTCAGAAAGCTTATGTTAAATCTTCCAGGACTCCCTTGAGTCTCGAAAGGCTGGTTCAAGAGTTAATGATTAGGAAATGTGAAGATATAGAAACAAAGAATAGCTATTGGGCCAAGAAACTGGTAACAACTTAGACTATAAATCTACCACATAGCAGAAACACTTAACTCCCAGTTTGCTTAAAGATATGGATAAAAGCCTGACACACATTTCTGAATTGTTTCTACAGGAAGAAGACTGCAAACAGATGAAAACTGCTGACCACAAGAACAGAGATTCTAGACTGGTTGAAACTAGAAAGCTGATGATGCTTGCAACTTCACCTTGATGCCAACCAATCTGAGATGCTCATGTACAAGTTGATCACACACCCTCCCTCACACCGCCTTTAAAAGTCCTTCCCCAAAACCATCAGGGAGTTCAGGTCTTTGGGGCATCGGCTGTCTATTCTCTTTGCTTGATGCCCTGCAGAAAACATCGAACTTTCTTTCACCACACCCCGCTGTCGGCGGATTGGCTTTGGTGTGAGAGGTTAAGAGAACCTAAACTGGGTCTGGTAATAGCATCAGTCAGTGCACAGTACCCATTGTCATCCAGGTCTTAGGTCCTGCAAGGATTAGCCAAGCCCAGACCCTGTCCACATAGCAACAGCCTACTGTAGAAATCACACTGAATGGCTAACCAGAAGCTGCAAGCTCACCCCACCTTAGCAGTAGTCTATTTAATAAGGACTTGGCCCTGTAAAGTTTACGTACTTTAAAGTACCAGCAGCAAGCTTGGCAGGCAAACAAAGTCACCCTAGACTGGTCCCATGAAAAAGCCCCTTCAAATATAGTTACTACAAGGCTGGAAGAGGGGTCTCAACCCCAGGCTGCTTCTAACCTCAGGAAAGGGGCCATTAGACTCCAACAGGAAGAACCACAGCATCCAGTCTCCATGTGTCCACCTGGAGTGAGCCCTTCTGCCTCATGCTGGACAATCCAATTTCCACTTCTAATTATCTTCCAGACTGCATTCCCTGAAGACACAGCCTTTTGACTTAGAACAAAAATTCACTTTTCATCCTTACCCTTTCTGATGGGGACATTTCAAAGATATTGAAAACCATTACCAAAACCAAACAAAATCCCAATATCTGTGATATTGATGCTGGGAGGGAATCTGTCTTTCCAGAGTCCACCTGGCAGGAATTTTATGCTCTGAAGGGGTCTCCAACCAGCACCTTGAGAGCCCAGGCCAGGCTCACGCTGGGCTGAGACAATGACCCTAAAAGGTCAGGTGGTCAAACAATTCCTGATTTTCATCTTCTGGTTTCAAGATTCTAATGAACTCTAAGCTTTCCCCTTGGCCAGTGTTTCCCAAAATCCGCCTTTCTCAGCACATGTTTCACAATTCTTGCCATACATGTATGTTACCTGTGCTATTAGCTACTAATTTACATTACTTGCTTTTTTACATAAATAGATGTCTTATGTTTTTTTTTAATTTTTTTGTTGCCCACAGACTGCTGGGAGAAATATCAACAACCTCAGATATACAGATAACACCACCCTAATGGCAAAGAATGAAGAGGAGCTAAAGAGCCTCTTCATGAAAGTGAAAGAAGAACAGGAAAAAGCTGGCTTAAAATTCAACATTCAGAAAACTAAGATCATGGCATCTGATCCCATCACTTCATGGCAAATAGATGAGGAAACAAAGGAAACAGTGACAGGTTTTTATTTCTTGGGCTCCAAAATCATTGTGGGAGGTAACTGCAGCCATGAAATTAAAAGACAATTGCTCCTTGGAAGAAAAGCTATGACAAACCTAGACAGTATGCTAGAAAGTAGAGACATCACTTTGCCAACAAAGATCCGTGCAGTCAAAGCTATGGTTTTTCCAGTAGTCATGTACGGATGTGAGAGTTGGACCATAAAGAAGGCTGAGCACCAAAGAATAGATGCTTTTGAACTGTGGTGTTGGAGAAGACTCTTGAGAGTCCCTTGGACAGCAAGGAGATCAAACCAGTCAATCCTAAAGGAAATTAACCCTGAATATTCATTAGAAGGACTGATGCTGAAGCTGAAGCTCTAATACTTTGGCCACCTGATGTGAAGAGCTGACTCATTGGAAAAGACCCTGGTGCTGGGAAAGACTGAAGGCAGAAGGAGCAGAGGGCAGCTGAGGATGAGATGGTTGGATGGCATCACCAACTCAATGGACGTGAGTTTGTGCAAACTCCAGGGAAGTCTGGTGTGCTGCAGTTCATGGTGTCACAAAGAGCTGGACATGACTGAGTGAAAAAAAACAACAATAACAACATGGCATGTAGGATCTTAGTTCCTTGACCAGGGATCAAACCCACACCCCTGGCAATGGAAATCTGGAGTCTTAATCACTGGGAAGCCCCATATATATCTTTTAAAGGCACTTCATATCCCTACCCTAAATCATTTGCCGTATATCAAAATTAACTGTGAAAAGATGATAATACTAAAAACAACAGTTGTTCAAGTACAGTCAGAGACTGCTGTCCCTGTTCTTTTGGGGAAAAGGAGATCATGGAGTGATGGGGTAGAGTTAAAGACTAGCACAAACTTTTCCCTTAATCTCATCAGAAGACATGAAAAAGAATTAGCAAGTAAGCAATTTTGTCCCTATGTAAATCACTGTGCTCTATTGCAAGATCCGCAAAACCTCTGAACACCTTGGCAACGGCTCTTCAGCCCAGCTTCTACAAAAGCGAAAGGTAGGATCAATTGAGGATGTTGATTAAGGCCAGACAAGTGGGGATGGGGAGGGTAATGAGATGTGCTTCCTGGAGAGAAGAATCTGGCCCATCAGCATGGGTAGAATTACTTTATACTCACCAGGACAGCCCCTGTTTCTCCACTTGCATCTGGGCTCAGCGCCACTGACACAGAGGTGCTGAGCCAAAATGCCTGCACAATCCAGGCCCTGCCCTGTCTAGCCTCAAGATTTGCCTAGCAACGCATCTCTCTGGGCCTCAGTTTCCTCACTGGCACGGCGGGGCTGCTTCTGCCACCCACTTCACATTGTGGCTATGAGTCTAAGAGGATGAAGACAGAATGAGGTGAACATGGTGAGTGCTCGACCAGTGACAGTTGCCGTCACAAAGGCACAGCACCGTGTTCTGCCTCAGCAGAGGCAGCACAGCTTCTTGTTTTATTTTACCCTCAGCCACAAACCAAATGAGAACCAAATCTGCTCTGCTCCAATCAGTTATCAGCTTCCAACAAATGGCAAGAATTCGGTGTGTGCAAGTGAAATGAAATCATAGCCCGTGGCAGTGGGAGAGGACCCTGGAGGCCCTCGAATCAAGTGGTTTCCTGATGATTTGGGGCCATGACACCCTTCTGTTAAATTAAATCTTACTTGGGATGCTGATGGATAAGCTGAGAGAAGCGGTGCTCTTCTGGCTGAGGGAGGCTGAGGAAGCGGGTGCCTGCACGTGCCTCCCATGGGGGACCAGAGGGAGCACCAACCCCCTGGTCTGCTTGCAGCTGCTGGGTTCAGCACTGTGAGTCCTGTAGCCTGGGAAACCTCAGAACTAGGCAAACCAGGACAGTCTGTCACCCTAAACTCTGGGATCTTCTCTGAGCACTATTAGAAAATCCCTGATTAAGTAGCCTCCACCACCACCATCTCATCCCCTACTAGGCTTAAACTGTAACTTGCCCACACCCCAGTTCATATGACTGTGTGTGTGTGTGTGTGTGTGTTAGTCTCAGTCATGTCTGACTCTTTGCAACCCCATGGACTGTAGTCCACCAGGCTCCTCTGTCCATGGGATTTCCCAGGCAAGAATACTGATGTGAGTTGCCATTTCCTTCTCAGAGCATCTTCCCGACCCAGGGATCGAACGTGGGTCTCCTGCATTGCAGATGGATTACTTACTGTCTGAGCCACCAGGGAAGCCTGCCCCAATTCATATATGGTGAAGTGCTAATCTCTAGTATCTCAGAATGTATTTGGAGATAGAGCCTTTAAAGAGGTAATCAAGGTAAAATGAGATTATGGGGCAGAGGGGTGGGAAGAAGTTAATCCATACGACCAGTGTCCTTTAAAAAAGAGATTAAGGCACAGACACATGGAAGAAAGACTCTGTAACAGAGGGAAGATGGTCATCCTCAAGCCATGGAGAGAGCCCTCAGAGGAACCATGATGACATCTTGGTTTGGACTACTAGCCTCCCGAACTTTGAAGAAATACATTTCCGTTGTTTAAGCCACCCAGTCTGTGGTACTTTGGTATAGGAGTCCTACCTGGCTACCTAATGGGTTTCCCTGGTGGCTCAGTTGGTAAAGAATCTGCTTGCAATGCAGGAGACCTGGGTTCAATCCCTGGGTTGGAAAGATCCCTTGGAAGAGGAAATGGCAACTCACTCCAGTATTCTTCCCTGGAAAATCTGATGGACAGAGGAACCTGGCAGGCTACAGTCCATGGCGTTGCAAAGAGTCAGACTTGACTGAGTGACTAAGCACTTGCGTGCGTGCACACACACACGCACACACACACACACACACTAATTTGCAGACAAAACTTAAGTCCAGGTTGGTGACAGGACTGTGTCGGGTCAGTACAAGAATGGGAATCCAGGCTTTCCTAAGCCCACATAATAGAATTAAGGGAATCTTCTGATTAGCAATGGTTCTTTCTGACCAACTGCACCAAATACTGAACAGTTCTGTGAGGGAGATGCTTCCCACATGGAAGCCAAGCACGTCACAGACCTAACAGACAGCACTCTCTGAAAAACCCACCAGAGGGAATCATCTACAGTCGACACCAGTAATGGGTGAGCGGGAGGCAGACCCCCCAGGTTCCACTGCCACGCCCATCATGTTGATCTGGACATTCATTCACAGACAAGGTTAAATAAAGGTGCCGCAGAACAGGCACACATTAATAGGCTTGCCAGTCTGCTGTCTTTAAAATCAATACCCAACTCTATAAACTCTCTGATGATTGATTAAACAGCCAGCCCAAACAGTGGCTGCTTGTACAGCCCCATAAAGGTGGCGATAATCTGCTCGGGGAGGCCGCCCTATAGACAGCTGAAAAGCTGCTCCTGGCCAGAATGTTAACCTTGGTGGGTAGATGGTGCTTCTGCCCTTGTCTGTGCCCAGAGCCTCACGTAATTAGCCGGGAGTGACCAAAGAGGGGTCAGGAGCAGTTTGGACTAAGAGGGATGAACGTGGGACTGCAGTTTCCTGCGTCTCCCATATGAGGTCTCCATCATTTATTCAAACACAGAATTAAAGAGTGACCTCAGGAGATTTGGCTTCCCTGGGAACTCAGCTGGTAAAGAATCTGCCTGCAATGTAGGAGACCCCAGTTCAATTCCTGGGTCAGGAAGATCCCCTGGAGAAAGGATAGGCTACATACTCCAGTATTCTTGGACTTCCCTGGTGGCTCAGCTGGTAAAAAATCTGCCTGCAGTGTTGGAGACTGGGTTCAATCCCTGGGTTGGAAAGATCCCTGGAGAAGGGAACACCTATGCACTCCAGTATTCTGGCCTGGAGAATTCCATGGACTGTGTAGGCCATGGGGTTGCAAAGAGTTGGACACGACTGAGCGACTTTCACTTCACTCAGGAGACTTGAAATCTCAAGTTACATGGGTTGCTCTCAATGCAAAACAAATAGAAGGACAAATCTATCTGGGAAGATGTGAGTGATGGCATTTTTCAGCATGAGACGGGCTCATGCAGTTTGCACCCCAATTCATGTTTCTTATGGACCTGGACATATCTGTAGTGTGGCTGTTCTAGAGTGAAGACTTGATGAATACTCTTTGATTTTTTATATAGTAAAACTACGGAAGTCAATACCACAAACAGATTTCTGATCAAAGTCACTACTCTCTCAGAGCAAGATTCTGCTGTCCCCTCTCTTCCTGTGGCATCCAAACCCTTCCACTATGGGGAAAAGCCATCAGCAAGGCAAGGAGGACATCACCTACGAAAGAAATCTCCATCTAGTACATAACGGTAATCTAGGTATTAAAGGAATGTTTTCCTACTTTTCCCTATGCATCACAATTAGCAAAATATCTAGGATATATCCAACTTCTCATTACTTAAGCCATCAGATAGATAGATAGAAAAGCAGACAGATATTTAATAAGAGACTTTAAACAACGGGGCTTCTCTGTGGCTCAGATGGTAAAGCGTCTGCCTGCAATTCAGGAGACCCAGGTTTGATCCGTGGGCCAGGAAGATCCCCTGGAGAAGGAAATGGCTACCCATTCCTGTACTCTTGCCTGAAAAACTCCATGGACGGTCGCCTGAGGAACCTGGTAGGCGACCGTCCATGGAGTTGCAAAGAGTCGGACACGACTGAGCCACTTCACTTTAAACAACAAGGTCCTACTGTATCTCACAGGGAGCTATATTCAGTATTTTGTAATAACCTATAATGAAAAAAATCTGGAAAAGAACACACATAAGTATTTATATGTATATATAACTAAGTCACTTTGCTGTACTCCAGAAACCAAGACAACATTGTAAACCAACCATACTTCAGTAGAAAGAAAAAAGAGACTTTATCTTTGTAGTAACAGAATCCCTTAGAAGATAAGAACAATAGTCCTTGTTTTGTTTTGTTTTTTTTTTCAGAAGACAATCCCCTAGAGTCATAGGCCATGCCTCTTGGCAGCAGTTGGGAAAGCAGGCTGTCAATAATATTTTTTCTGTTGATAAGTACAAATGGACTGAACACGACCTCTGTTTGCAGCTAAGAGCAGGGGCAGGTCTTGCTCCACCAGAGACCAGCTCAGCTCCAGGACCTTCTGCCGCAAGAGAGGGGCACCTTGCCCAGGTTTCACGTTGCAGTGAGGAGTTCCCGAGTGGCTGTAAAGTAGTAGCACATCTGCTGCTTTATCTTGGCAGGACTGATGTCTCAAGACTTCCTGAGGAGTTCTGGTTACAATTATCAGCAGAGGACACGCTTTAAAAAATAAGCCAACATATTCCAAGCTTAGGTTGTGCCAAACATTACACCAGAGAGATTTAAATCCCACACATTTTTAGCAATCACAAAGGAAAGTCAGGCATCCTGATGGAAGAACACCCTAAGAAAGAGTGTTGCCAAAAAATTAAAGCTGAATCTGATCGAACTTCTAGATTACCAATTTATAGGAATAACACAGGTCAGGACAACATGCTAGACAACACCGTGGGTGTACAAATAAGCAAAATCCAGACTCTCGGTAAGAAATGCTCCAAGACAAATGATGCAACTTCTTCAAAAAATAAACTGCTAATAGAAATAAATAAACTGAAAGGGGAAACCTCAGGATTAAAAGGTGCTTATGACTTATGATACATACCAAATATAAAATAAACTGGATTCACAAAAACAAACTTTAAAAAAATAACCGTTATGAGATTATTAGGACACTGACTAGTTATTTGATGATATTCAAGACATATTGCTAATTATTTTAGTTGTGATAACTATATTTGTGGCTGTATTTTTAGTCCTTATCTTTTATCAATATATCCTGAAATATTTACAGGTATAACAATATGCTGTCTGGAAAAATATGAGTGGAAAAAATACAGGGCGTACATGACACAAGACTGATCATGGGAGATTATTATTGAAGCTGCGTACATGAGGGTTCATAATCATCCTCTGTTTACATTTGTATGTTTTTCAATTCCCTACTTTGGAGATTATAAAAAGTTTTAAAACTTCTGTGTAATTAACGTACGTCAGCATACATTCTGATATTCATACACCAGGTCAATCCCACCTCTCCTTGAACCACTTCCTCACAGTGGATTCTATAAAAATGTCTCTGGACAGCTACATGGAAAAGAGTGAAATTAGAACGTTCTCTAACACCACAGGGGCTTCCCAGTTGGTGCTTAGTGGTAAAGAATCCCCCTGCCACTGCAGGAGACATAAGAGACACTGGTTCGATCCCTGGGTCGGGAAAATCCCCTCGGGAAAGAAATAGCAACTCCCTAACACTACACACAAAAAATAAACTCAAAACATGTTAAAGACCTAAATGTTAGACCAGATATTATAAAACTCCTAGAGGAGAACCTAGGTAAAACACTATTTGACATAAACCACAGCAATATTCTTTTGGACCCATCTCCTAGAGTAATGGAAATTAAAAAAAAAATCAATAATTGGGACTTAATTAAACTTTAAACTTTTGCACAGCAAAGGAAATCATAAACAAAATGAAAAGACAACCTACAGAGTGGGGGAAAGTATTTGCAAATGATGCAACTGACAACGGATTAATCTCCAAAATATACAAACAGCTCATGCAACTCAATAAAAAATAAATAAAAACAAATAACCCAATCAAACATGGGTAGAAGATCTAAATAGACATTTCTCCAAAGAAGACATACAGATGACCAAAAGGTACATGACAAGATTCTCAATGCAACTAGTTATTAGAGAAATGCAAAGCAAAACTATAATGAGGTATCACCTCACACTGATCAGAATGGCTATCATAAAAAAGTCTACAAATAAGAAATGCTGGAGAGCAGGCGAAGAAAAAAAAACCCTTCTACACTATTGGTGGGATTGAAAAACTGGTGTAGCTATTATGGAAAACAGTATGGAGGTTCCCTAAAAAAACAAAAAAGTAGAATTACCATATGATCCAGTAATCCCACTCCTGGACAGAGGAAAACCATAATTTGAGAATATACAGGCATTCCATATTCATTACAGTACTATTTACAGTAGCCAAGACATGGAAGCAACCTAAATATCCGTTGACAGATGAATGAATAAAGAAAATGAGGTATATTTACACAATGGAATATTACTCAGCCATAAAAAATGAAATAATGCCATTTGCAGCATGGATGCACCTAGAGATAGTCATACTAAGTGAAATAAGCCAGACAGAGAAAAACAAATATCATATGATATCACTTACATGTGGAATCTAAAAAAATCATGCAGATGAACTTACATACAAAATAGAAACAGACCCACAGACACAGAAAAAATATTTATGGTTACCAAAGGCAAAAAGGAGGGAGGGATAAATTCAGGAGTTTGGGATTAACATATACACACTAGACACATAAAATAGATAACCAACAAAACCCTACTATATAGCATAGGGAACTATACTCAATATTCTGTAGTAACCTGTATGGGAAAAGTATCTGAAAAAGAATAGGTATATGTGTATGTATAACTGAGTCACTTCACTGTATACCTGCAACTAACACAACATTAAAATCTATATTTCACCAAAAATAAATTGATTTTTTTAAGTCTCAAAGCCTCATGTGGGCTAGCACTGGAGTCATTAAGAAATAGTAAACCACCAATATAAGTGCAACAATAAAACACATTGATTCTAAAACACCCACACTCATATTGTCCGAAAGTCACCTTTTCAGTCTACCTCTAGGTGACCGAGGCACAGTCAGTCCCCCTCAGTGGCTGATGTCCCAGCCCAAACTGCCACTAAATGCAGAACTGTAGTTACGAGAAACTAATGAACCGCTGAATGGCACAGGAAAATCAATAGGCAGAAGAAGGCGAGTGACCTTCTTCTGCCCGTCCAACTCCTGTTCTTTTTTCCTGAAGGAGGAAGAGAGAGAACGCCAATACACAGACACTGAAATAAATAAAAAGGCTCATCACCAAAAAGATCTGTGATCTTTTTCCTCTGGTCTCTGAAAAAGGACTGCCCAATGGCCTGAAGCTGAATCTGCCCAAGGCTAAATGCAGAGTCACTAACTAGCTGGGTGGGTGGCCCCTAAGCAGCCGGTGAAAGGCCTAGAGGGAAAATGAAGGATAGTCCAAGGTGAGCCTTGGTTTTGGCAATAAAAGGAATCCACAAAACAAATTTTACATGGTGCCCTTAAAACTGATGTGTTTAGTGAAAAAGAAGGAAACAAACTAATCCCAAGAAAAGCAGTCCTTCTGATAAATTCCCTACTCATTCACCTGTGTCTTTTCAGAGGCCCTATGAGCTGATACACCACAAAGGGTCAAAAGCAAATAGTTGAGCTCAATTCTTCCAGGGCTGGAGTGAGCACTAAATATCCTCACTGTGAAGTGTGGCCATTTCTTCCATGTGCTACCGCTCTTACCTTGTCCTTTTGCCCATCACCTCTCTGCTTCCCTGGTGGCTCAGACAGTAAAGCGTCCGCCTGCAATGTGGGAGACCTGGGTTCGATTCCTGGGTCTGGAAGATTCCCTGGAGAAGAAAATGGCAACCCACTCCAGCACTTTTGCCTGGAAAATCCCATGGACGGAGGAGCCTGATAGGCTACAGTCCATGGGGTCGCAAAGAGTCGGACACGACTGAGCGACTTCACTTTCACTTTTCTGTGGATTAATAAAAAATTAGACTTAGGGTTTCAAGGTGACTGTACATCAACAATAGGTCATAGATTAGCCCGTGTGTGCTCAGTCACTAAATCGTGGCCAACTCTTTGCAACTCCATGGACTGTAGCCCGCAAGGCTCCTCTGTCCATGGGGTTGTCCAGGCAAGAATCCTGGAGTGGGGTGCCATTTCCTCTTCTAGGGGATCTTCCCGACTCAGGGATCAAACCCACGTCTCCTGTGTCTCTTGCATTAGCAGGTGTATTCTTTACCACTGAGCCACCTAAGAAGCCCATTGGATTAGCCCAAGTTATTACAAAATTTGTCATTTATGCATTTAGTAAGTAGTTATTAAATGCCAATCATATGCAAGCCTTGGACTAGGTTCTATAAGGAAGAATAGGAATCAGCTTTGGTTTTAAGGTTCTAAGCTTGTTTACAAAAACTTTATGACTTCTGGGTGAGAAGAAAGAGTAAAGTCAGGTATCAAGTTTCTCTAAACTAAATGAATGAATATCGTTAACAGCAAAAAATTGAGATCCAACAAAGAAAACGAAAATGTACAGCATTAATCAAACAAAAGAAGGGATACAATTTCATGCCATAATCTGAAAAGTAGCATTTGGGGAAAGCGAGAGATGGAAGATCCCAGGAATGACTGCTATTCTTAGCTCAGCTCTCTCTCTTCACCCAGAAGAGTGGTGAGTTTGAGAGATGATGGTTAGACAAAATTCTGTAAAACCTTAATAACACTCTCTATTTAGAGAGAATTAGAGGGATGAATTAGCAGCAGAGAAATGGGTCCAGGCTCATCACTTATATATGCATAAGAATTTAAGAACCTTTCACTTACATCACTCAAAATAGGCTTTGTGGGTGATTAAAAGAAGTAAAAGAAATGATCAGGCTGTGTTCTAAAACAAGTTACTTTTCCAAAGATACACAGGAAAAGATGCCTCCTGCCAAGTAGAGTAATGCTAGCACAGCACTTTTAAACAATATTTCGGAGAGAAAAGCAAAGTCAATATCAATCAAGCATGACTGCCCCAACGTCCAATACCCATACATCAGAGGGCAAAATGAACAGTCCAGACAGACAGATGTTTCCTGGTAAAATTAACTGAATATCAAGGCAGAGAGAGAATTTTTCAGGTACAGAGGACAGATACACACACACACACACACACACACACACACATACATCCATACCCCAAAACAAAAAGCGAACAGAACAGAACAGAAGCTCAGGTTTCTCTCCATACCAACACTCAGTACTCATTAGAGGAAAATCTGTAATCTATGTGTACAATAGTCGGAGGGAGAAAAAATGTGAACATTTTTATATTTAGCCAAATTGTTATTCAAGAATAGAGACAATAAACATTTTCAGACATGAAAGAGCTCAGTGATTTCGTGACTCATACTTGAAAAAAAAATGACTTGAGTTCAAAACTGAGCAAACAAAGAGATAAAGGTGGAGAAAAAAGTCTGATAGGGATATCTGAAATTATTTATATTTAGAAATGATACAAAGCAGCAGTAGGAAGCATGTTTACAGAGGGGACTATCATACATTCTCATAATAAGAAATAGTCAACCAAATTAGCAAGAGGGGGAACGTTTCTCTACTTTCTAAAGACAATATATCAAGAAATTGACATTTAAATGCACTATTTAAAATTATAAAGTTAACCAAGTGAAATCATATTAATTTTAAAAAGGAGAAAGCATATGCATTAATTTTCTCACTCGTTTCACTGAGTCACTAGTAATTGATATATGTTGATACACAGAAGTTAAAATCACTATACAAAGTTATAAAAAGAATCTCTAAAAGACAAAAATATTGACTATAAATCCTTGACATTATCATTAAAACATACACTTACTCATACAGACACATGTATATATATATCACATGAAGAAAAGACAAACCACGCGGTAAGAAACAGGGGAGGGGTGGGCAGCATTAAAGACAGAAAATATAATGTAAGTTCAGTTCAGTTCAGTTCAGTCGCTCAGTCGTGTCCGGCTCTTTGTGACCCCGTGAATCGCAGCACGCCAGGCCTCCCTGTCCATCACCATCTCCCGGAGTTCACTCAGACTCACGTCCATCGAGTCAGTGATGCCATCCAGCCATCTCATCCTCGGTCGTCCCCTTCTCCTCCTGCCCCCAATCCCTCCCAGCATCAGAGTCTTTTCCAATGAGTCAGCTCTTCGCATGAGGTGGCCAAAGTACTGGAGTTTCAGCTTTAGCATCATTCCCTCCAAAGAAATCCCAGGGCTGATCGGCTTCAGAATGGACTGGTTGGATCTCCTTGCAGTCCAAGGGACTCTCAAGAGTCTTCTCCAACACCACAGTTCAAAAGCATCAATTCTTTCGCGCTCAGCCTTCTTCACAGTCCAACTCTCACATCCAAACATGACCACAGGAAAAACCATAGCTTTGACTAGACGAACCTTAGTCGGCAAAGTAATAATGTAAGTTAAGAACCATTAAAAACGTTCAGATGAAATTAAAGGATGCTTTCTCCTTGGAAGAGAAGCTATGACAAACCTAGACAGCATTAAAAAGCAGAGACATCACTTTGCCAACAAAGGTCTGTGTAGTCAAAGCTGTTTTTTCCAGTAGTCATGTACGGATGTGAGAGTTGGACCATTAAGCAGGATGAGTGCCAAAGAACTGATGCTTTTAAACTGTGGTCCTGGAGAAGACTCTTGAGAGTCCCTTGGACAGCAAAGAGATCCAACCAGTCAATCCCAAAGGAAATCAACCCTAAATATTCATTGGAAGGATTGATGCTGAAGATGAAGCTCCAGTACTTTGGCCACCTGATGTGAAAAGCCCAACTCCTTAGAAATGACCCTGATGTTGGGAAAGACTGCACGCAGAAGGGGATGACAGAGGATGAGACGGTTGAATGGCAGCACCGACTCAATGGACATGAGTTTGAGCAAGCTTTGGGAAGTGGTGAAAGACAGGGAAACCTTGTGTGCTGCAATCCACTGGGTCACAAAGAGCTGGACATGACTGAGCAACTGAACAGCAATAAAGAGCAAAAATATTTATTATATCAATAAATACAGGATTCTTTAATGAGATGAAACCAAATCTACAGAGATCCACACTAAAATAAACTATCTACGAGTCTTCATGACTCAGAACGTTTAAAAGTAAAAGGAGGTCAAAGATAAGTCAGTCCAATGTTAACAACAAAAAGCACAGTATTAATACTAGAAAAGAGTTAGTTCAAGGCAAAAACTATTAAAGAACATAAAGTGTTATTAGTATGTTCAATAATAATAACTGAGCAATTACTATGCACCAGGTACAATTCTGGAGAAGGATATGGCAACCGCCCCCAGTATTCTTGCCTGGAGAATCCCATGGACAGAGGAGCCTGGTGGCCTACAGTCAATAGGGTCGCAAGAGTCGGACACGACTTAGTGACTAAACCACCACCACCAGGTACAATTCTACATACTATTAGAATAACCAAAGTTTAAATCCGTAATGAATTTATAAGTATTATAAATCTTTCAGCACCAGAGACAGTGTCAAAATTTATAAAAACAGAAATCTTCAGAAGAAATCAGCAAAACACAATAATAGGTAACAAATATTGTCAGTCATAACAGAACAAGGAGACAAAATAAGAAATATGAATCATACGGTCAAAATGGTTAACCCAGTAGATATATATCTAAGTGCATAATCTAACATAAAACCTCTTATCTAGTACTGATGGGCTATTTAGTTTTAAAAAGATAGAATACTTTAGTCCGCAAAATAAAGTCTCAGTGTATTCCAGGAAAGTGGAATTAGAACACTCTTCCCTGACCACACTGCAATAAAACTAAATATTAATAATAAAAACAAGAAAAATCCTTGCCACCTAAAAATCTTAAAGCCCTCTCAGATCTTGACACAGTGGAAAAAGTTAAAACTGAAATTGTAGTGTAAAAAAAATAACAATATTAAAGATAGTACCTAGCAAAAAAAACTTTAGAAGCTGGACTCAATGTAGAAGCTGCAGAAAAACAAAATAAAACCGATAATAATAAACCAGTTTAGTCAACAAAAGGATATTGTTTCTAATAGGAAACAAGATACAACCTCAAGGTCCATCACTATGGAGAGATTGTATGATAAATCATAATAATTACATAAAACAAAATATCATCTATCCAGATATAATCACTTAACAGAAAGTAAGTTTTGCTTCAATCAATACAGAAGAATGTCAAAATGTAAAATTACAGTTTTTTAAAAGTATTGAACAAGTGTAAAGATACCTTTTGTGTAAATAGAAATCAAATGCACATTTACAGCCATTTTATGGGTATGTGTGTGTATCTATGCATTTTCCAGAAGGCTATAAAACTCAGACTTTAGGGAAATGTACCAGGAGAGGCACTAGAGAGGTTGGAAAAGAGAGAAACTAATTTTGAAATTAATATAATTTTTCAAAACTTCATACCTATCTACACAATACTTTTTTGCTGGGACATAGATTATTTCATCTTACAAGATAAATTTTGTTTTAATGAATAAGAGATCTCTAGAGAGATTATTCTCACCCAGATGCACACTGGAGTCATGGAAAAGCAAAAACCACATGAAACTGTAGAAGCCCATCTTGAGAAGAAAAAAGAAAAACCCAAAAGACCGTACGCTTGAGGGAGGACTGGTTCACTATGCATGCTGTACCCAGGCCCTTTCAGGCCTGCTGAACTTTGCTGTCTGTCCTTGAATATCCATGAAATTTCCTACTGCATTCTCCTAAGAAGCCCCCTAACACAGGTCCCCTTCTCACAAGCCAATTTGTGTCTCTCACAGGCCAACTTCAGCTCCTAAAAACCCCCAAAGGAGCCTTGGCCTGTACCTTGCTGAATACCCTGCATTATTCCAGAGTGGAGGTGCAGTCTTACCTTGCCAAAAATAAAGCAAACTGAAGCTCAAACCCCGTGAACTCCTGCAGTCAGTCAAGCCTAGCGAGCATGATTTAAATAGAAACTTGTCCAGCAGCATTCTAGAATAAGAATATTCATGATGACGATATCCATATCTGAGTATCTTACTAAGAAGATTTTGTCTATGTTATAGTATGTTCTATATGAATCATAAATCATAGGATGATTTTAAAGCTGGAAGCATAGCTTTTAAAAAGAAATCAGAAGAGTGAACAGTGAAAGTTCAGAGGAAATTTGTCCAAATATTAAATATAATAAACATGCAGAGACAGACAAAATTTTAAAAACACATACCATACAAGCATGAACAAATCAGTACAATTCCAAACTAATGCATAAGCAAGTGCATGAGGTAACGTGCAAGGCTGCTAAGACAGAGAAAAGGCCCATTTGTAAGAACTGGCTTCTTCACAAACAACCCACCTGCACGTGGTTAGATAGGACCCACTCAAGTACAGCACAGATCTCATCTCTTCTGGGAGGCTCCGCTACTCTTACCAGGAGATGTGCCCTTTCTTAGTGGTCTCAGGTATGAGGCACTCTTAGTGTATAACATACTTTTTTTTAGCAGTAATCACATTGCCTGACATTTATTGTTCACATGTTGGTTTTCTCCACCAGTGAGCTCCTAAGTACAGAGGCCATGCCTTAAAATTTTTCTCGGACTCATCAGTACATACCCAATGTATAATCAGTGTTCAATAAATACTTATTTAATATAGGATTAAAAATCAGAACTTTAGAAACCAGTGAGGTTTCCTTAATTAAAAAAAAAATTCTAGCTTCATAAAACACTAAGACAATACAGAGAAATCAAGGAATAAAAATATCACAATGCTCATAAAATTCTACCATCCAAACATAATGACTCTGAACTATAAATACCATTGCAGATACTAATATATACACTCATATACTCAAATAAAGATGAATGGCTATGCTTGTTTGCTTTTTGTTTCACAAGGCAGAGGATCTGGTTTCCAGCACCTTCTCCCTACTGAATCGCTATTTCAAAGGTTTCAGTCATGAAATTCAAGACACTTAATCCTCATCCTTACCCTCCAGGGAATCAGCCATAGGCGAACCCTCCAGGGCTGTTGTCTTTTTTACAAAACACTCCCTTCCCTTTCGAAGAAGGCAATGGCACCCCACTCCAGTACTCTTGCCTGGAAACTCCCATGGACGGAGGAGCCTGGTGGGCTGCAGTCCATGGGGTCGCGAACAGTCGGATACGACTGAGCGACTTCACTTTCACTTTTCACTTTCATGCATTGGAGAAGGAACTGGCAATCCACTCCAGTGTTCTTGCCTGGAGAATCCCAGGGACAGAGGAGCCTGGTGGGCTGCCATCCATGGGGTCATACAGAGTCGGACATGACTGAAGTGATTTAGCAGCAGCAGCAGCCCTTCCCTTTGTTTTCTTTATATCTTACCTTGCTGGTTCCTAATCTGCCTCTTCATGCTCCCATTAATGTGGACATTTAAACCCAAGTCCTCCCTTCAGTCTTTCACTTGTCTTACAAATGGCTCATCTCCACTGATGGCTTTAATAATCATGTCATAGCAGGTGGCGCCATCTTTCCAGCCCTATTTCTATTCCTCTGAGCCCCAGACCAGGATTACTAACTGCTTGCCACACATGTCCATTACCATGCAACCCTTAATTTGCAAAACCCTCAGACATTGCACATATAAGATTAACCAACCACCTTCAGCTTCTCAAAGCCACTACTCAATTCCCAATGTCCATTAGGGACTCCATCATTTTCCTGGTAACCCAAGCTATGGCCTCACTCTCACATTAGTCAGCCACTAAGCTGTGGCCATTCTTTGTTCATTTTTGTCTCTCCCTTTTCATCCTCACTGCTGCTACCTCTGTGCATCTTACAAAGGATGGCTACAAGAGCCTTCTTGTCTCCCTTCCTCTAGTCTCCTCTTATTACAACTCCTAACATACCTCACACCCACATACAACATCCAAAATCATCAAGTAATTCGTGTCACAATCTTGCTTAAACAAATAACCTGTGATGGCTCCCTACTGCTAAATTTAAAGACAAAACTCTTTAAATATTTAAGACCTCAATAACCTAAATACAGCTTTCCATTCCTTTCTCAAAACTCCTTCCATTTCCTTGTGTCAAGCTTGTGATAAAATTTCAACCTAAACCCTTGCCATTTTCTGAACCATCCTTGGATGTTTGCACCTCTGTCATTTTGGATTTCTGCCAACAAGAGTGCTCATTCCACCATATCCATTAATCAAGAATCCTGCCAGTCCTTCAAGAGCCAGCTCATGTTCCCTAACCCCTCCACAAATAGGCAGCACCTCCTCCTCTGAACTCAACTCCCCATCAGGATCTCAGTCTTCTTATAGACAGGGACCATCTAATTCATATGAGTCCCCTCTGCACTTGCATCAGCTGTCACTCAACAAATATTTATGAAACCAAAGAGAGGAAAAGATGGAATGCAATTAAAAAGGGAGGACTGAATTTTGGAGTCCCAAAGCAATAACTTAAGCTGACCCTTGAAGAAAGTATATGCTTTTAATTAGTAGGGGTTGTGGAAAAGATATTCAAGAAAAAAATTAATGGAGGCATGTTGAACATTTTCAACAAGAAAGCCTTTCACTGTGGAGGGCTGTCCTGCATATATCAAAATTGTGTGCCAGCCCCCCTTCTACTGTGACAACCACAGGCAGCCCCCAGCCCTCTTCCAGGTGAGAAGGATAAATTAAGGTTAGCCGTGGGCACTGGAGAGGAAACTGCTGAACCCTGACAAGATTTGACTGGAGCAAAAGAATTACTTCCTCCAAGGAGATGAGAAGAAGCACACCCAGCACCCTCATGCTTATCTTTCACCCCCTCATGCTACTGTGGAGGAAATAAAGCAACTGACAGCCACCCCTTTTTCCATCAGCTTCCTCATGTACACACTGAGAAGCAGTGAAAATATAAAGTGAAAAGCATGATTACTATCTCAGCTTTTATACTTACTAGCTTAATTGGATGGAGAAGGCAGTGGCACCCCACTCCAGTACCCTTGCCTGGAAAATCCCATGGATGGAGGAGCCTGGTAGGCTGCAGTCCATGGGGTTACTCAGTCGGATACGACTTCACTTTCACTTTCACTTTTCACTTTCATGCATTGGAGAAGGAAATGGCAACCCACTCCAGTATTCTTGCCTAGAGAATCCCAGGGACGGGGGAGCCTGGTAGACTGCCGTCTATGGGGTCGCACAGAGTCGGACATGACTGAAGCGACTTAGCAGCAGCAGCAGCAGCAGCTTAATTGGACGGAGAAGGCAATGGCACCCCACTCCAGTACTCTTGCCTGGAAAATCCCATGGATGGAGGAGCCTGGTAGGCTGCAGTCCATGGGGTCGCCAAGAGTCAGACACGACTGAGCAACTTTACTTTGACTTTTCACTTTCATGCATTGGAGAAGGAAATGGCAACCCATTCCAGTGTTCTTGCCTGGAGAATCCCAGGGATGGGGGAGCCTAGTGGGCTGCCGTCTATGGGGTCGCACAGAGTCGGACACAACTGAAGCAACTTAACAGCAGCAGCAGCTTCATTGGAAAGGAGAGAATTGCTTAACCCTCTGTGCCTCTGCTTCTCATCCATTAAATAGAAATAATGAGTCACCTTTCAGAGTTGTGCGGTAGTCCCAGCCAACATAAGGCACAAAACACATTGTTTATTATTACATCTTAGAAAAAATCCACTAGCTAGAAAAGAGAGAATATCACCACTAGATACACTTTCAATAACCAGGAAAACCCCTTCTATCATAGAGAGCATTTTCTGAATAAATATTAGATGCTGGACACTATGCCAGCTGCCATACTTCCATGAGACAGTAGCTGTTACTATTTCTACTTTATAGATAAGAAAACTGAGGCACTTAAAGGTTAAGTGAGTTAAGCTGGGAACCAGGATTTATTTATTTTTGTTTACCCAACTCTGACTCATTGAGTCAGCTAATATTTAATGAGCATCTACTAACTATCTGGCAGGGCTTCCCAGCTGGTGCTAATGAATCTGACTGCCAGTGCTAGAGACACTGGTTTGATCCTTGGATCAGGAAGACCCCTGGAGTAGAGAATGGCAACCTGCTCCAGTATTCTTGCCTGGAAAATTCCATGGGCAGAGGAGACTGGTGGGCTACAGTCCTTGGGGCCATAAAGAGTTAGGCACGACTGAGTAACTGAACACACGCCCACACTGTCTGGCAGTCTAGGTGCTGAGGATATAGCCAACACCTCAACTGATGATCAAAGCAGGCTAAAACCATGCCTTCATGGGGCTTATATTCTAGCAAGGGGAGAGAGAGAATCAACAAAATAAATAAAAATAATAAACAGATGATGGGTGGTGATCAGCTGCTGGGAGAAAATAAAGTAGGAAAGGTAGACAGAAAGAGTGGTGAAAAGTAGGGAAACTGCAGTTTTAAAATGCATGGCCAGAGAAGTATCACTGACCAAGAGGCATTTGAGAAATGAGAGGAAAGAGATGAAAGAGTAAAAATCTTAGCCAGGGATTTGGAGTGGGAGCCATTCCTAATAGAGGGTATAGGAAGTGCAAAGGCCGTGAAGCAGGAGTTTGCCTGCCTTATTCAGGAAACAGTAAGAAGCCAGTGAAGCTTCAGTGGAAGCCAGAAGTGGGGTCAGAGAGAATGGGGTAGGGAAAGAGGAGCTATCATGTAGGTCTTCGTTAGCTTTGTAAGGTAAGGACTTGGATTTTACTTAGAAAGCTGTTGATGGGATTTGAGCAGGAGGGACATGATCTGACTTATGTTCTAACAAGTTACTCTGGTGGCTGCATAGAGAGTGGATTGAAGGAGATGTCACTTGGAGCTACCTTGCTGCTGCTGCTGCTAAAAAATAGCCAAAGTTATTGGCAAGAACACAGGAGTACCAATGCCATCCTCAGTTCTAGCAGCTGTGATCCCAATGGACTTTTTTCAGAGTAAAGTGCTTGGGAAGCCTCTTTCCACTCTATCTAGGATGTCTTGTTGACTACATAGGTCATAGGGAACCCTCCCTCAACTGTTCAGTGCTGGGACCCTTTCTAAAGGAGACTGTCAGGATGAAATCCACAGTAGCTGGATGGAAACTGCCATATTCACATCCATCACTCCTTAGTGTTTCCCTCATTTTTGGTGGTGAAGCTGAGTACAGAACTGGTTGTCCAGTCTTAGTACACGGTAGGCTTCTATGATGGGAACATTTAGAAGATGGTCAAGTGGGAGGACAAAGTCCAAAGAGAGCTAGAATTAAGCTTAGCCAGATATTTCACAAAATGCATATTGACACCTACTCTGAGCAAATCAGCTACCAGGACTTCCTGGTAGCTCAGACGGTAAAGCATCTGCTTACAATGTGGGAGACCTGGGTTCAATCCCTGGGTTGGGAAGATCTCCTGGAGAAGGAAATGGCAACCTGTTCCAGTACTCTTGCCTGGAAAATCCCATAGATGGAAGCCTGGTAGGCTGCAGTCCGTGGAGTTGCAAAGAGTTGGACGAGACTGAGCGACTTCACTTTCACTTTTCTGAGCAAATCATTGAAAGACCCTAAAATGAATCAAATTCAGTCTGACATAAGTGGGCATACCATCCATTATGTGAAAGGATATGACTTGAATATAAGTTACTATACAGCAATAAGTAGGCACACCACACATGAGACTCTATATAGTATAGTTACTTGAACACAGTTATATAGTTACTTGAATATGATTATTTAATTACTTGAGTACAGCAGCTATACTGCAAAATAGAAAGTGACAGATGTCTTATAGGGAGGGAGATAGCCTATTCAGAGGATCTGGGGGTGGCCTCTAATTTGGCCTCAGAGAGGAAACTGGAGCTAGAGACAGAGAGATGGGCTGAAGAAGGTGGGCCAGGCAAAGGGAGAGACTGGAAAATGGGGGACTTGGGATGGGAGCTCAGTCGGTAAAGAATCCGCCTGCAATACAGGAGACCCCAGTTCGATTCCTGGGTCAAGAAGATCCACTGGAGAAGGGATAGGCTACCCACACCAGTATTCCTGGGCTTCCCTTGTGGCTCAGTTGGTAAGGAATCCACCTCCAATGTGGGAGACCTGGGTTCGATCCCTGGGATGGGAAGGGAAAGGCTACCCACTCCAGTATTCTGACCTGGAGAATTCCATGAACTGTATAGACCATGGGGTCACAAAGACTTGGACACAACTGAGTGACTTTCACTTTCAGGATGGGAATCAAGGTTGGGAGAGTTTAGAGAGACTTGGGAATGCTCAGAAAAATCTCTCAGCAACATATTTAAAATGAAGATTCTGGGCCCACACCCAGCAATTCTGAGTTGATGGGTGGAGAAATCTCTATTTTTAGCAAGGACCCTCAAGTAATTCTGAAGCAGTTATGTCCCACTCAACTCTACCTCCACTTTGAGAAATACCAGTAGAGATGAGTTAAAACCACCCATGTAAATTTTTCCTTGTTATTTTTCTCTCATATAACCCTGTTGATTTCCTCTACAGGACTAATTGTTGTAGATACTGTTTATACATCTTTTACTTACTATTGTTTCATGCCACAGGATATGAGCTCTATTAAGTCACCAACATACAGCAAATATTGTACTTAATACTGGCAGAATGTTAAATGGGAGACCTAGGTCTGACTGCTGGAGGCCTTGAATATCTCACTAGGTATAAAAACCTTATTCTAAAGGCAAGTCACGCAACCTCTCTGTTCCTCAGCTCCTTTTTCTGTAGAACATGGAAAATAAGAATATTTTCTCTATGGGTTTGTTCTATGAGTTAAGATAAACATGCCAACATATGTAAACTTTAGATCTATTCCTGATCCTGGTCCATAGCAAGCGCTCAGTAAATTGTTATTATTAGCCAGTGGGAAGCTATGGAAGTTCCCAAACAAAAAATTAACCTAATGGTCGGTTTAGGAAGACTCACCTGGCAGGAGTATGTAAAGATGGATGAAAGGAGTTGACTCTAATTGGGAAGATGAACCAGAAGGCTACTAGTGGATTCTGGTTAGAGTTATAAGGGTTTGTACTAAGGCAGAAGTCTCAGGAAAACAAAAGGGCTATCTGAGAGAAGATCAGTCGTAGCAGAATCAACAGATTTGGAGTAAAACATAGGCTGAAGAAATGAAAAGAAAAAGCAGAATTAAAAAACAGCTAGAGTTTTGAGCCTGGAGAACTAAGAGACAGTTGACCAAAATAGGGAGCCCCAGAAAAGGCACAGTTCTGGGGAGAAATTCCAAGTTTTTCTGGAGATCGGCTGGGTTGAAGGATGAGAGACAAGAAGGCACAACTGGAGCTCAGGAAAGAGGCTGTGCTGGGAGAACTCACTGGAGAACAATCTGTAGAGGGGCATGACCTGTGGCCTTGGTGGGGCCCCTGAGGCAGAGGTGGGTGTTGGGGAAAGAGCAAAGGCAGAACCTCATCCAATCTGTTCACTGAGTAGAGGTGCGACACGTGGAAGAGGAGCCCGAGGAGGAGCTAACAAGGAAGTTCTGGAGAGAATGGAGATCAGAGTTTCCTGAAGAAGTGGGGTTAAACGCCCTGAGTGGATGAAGAGGAGGAGGAGGGTTAAGGAAAGGTCTGGAATTTTTTCTTCAAAAAGATGCTCTGAGGAGGCACCAGATGAGAATATGGAGAGAATGGCCAGGATTTAAACACCTCGTTTGGGAGCTAAAGGCAAGTGTTCCTAACGGCATCCAGGCAGCATGCCCAGCCCCGTCCACTGAACAGCGCCCCAGGGATCAGCCGGATCTGGCACGTGGTCACTCAGCCTGCAGGGCCCCGGTGCTCACAGAATGGCAGGGAAAGACAATGAGTATGGGCCAAACTTTTTTAAAAAGGCTTACAAGAAAGTCAGACCAAAGTCATAGTTTCATGGGCTCATGATAAAGCCATTTGTCAGGGTGGGATGTGGGGTGGGAGGGAGGCTCAGGAGGGAGGAGATAAACGTATACATGGCTGATTCACTTTGTTGTATAGCAGAAACTAACACAACATTGTAAAGCAACTATACTCCAATAATAAAAATTTTTTTAAAAAGAAAAAAAAGCCATTTATCACTGAGGCCTCTAACTGTTGCAGACCAGCTCCTGTAGATGAAAAAGTCTCATTTAGCTACCTAAAAACATATTTCACCTGTGGAAGTGACCATACTTTACAAAAACCATGAGTAACTGAAAAAGCATTGACAAACAGAACACATTCCGTAAAATCCCTGCTTTTACTTGGAGAAATTCTATTTTTCTGTGGCAGAATCTATTGCTGAGGCAAAAAGTCACTGCTAGGGACTATATATTTGTGCCCCTGCCCCACACCACGAATTCATTTGTAAAAGCCCTAATCCCCAATGCAATAGTATTTGGAGGTGGAGCCTTTAAGAGGTGATTAGGTCATGGACTCTTCACAAATAGGCTTAGTGCCCTACCAGAAACTATAAAACTCCTAGAGGAGAACATAGGCAAAACACTCTCCGACATACATCACAGCAGGATCCTCTGTGATCCACCTCCCAGAATTCTGGAAATAAAAGCAAAAATAAACAAATGGGATCTAATTAAAATTAAAAGCTTCTGCACAACAAAGGAAACTATAAACAAGGTGAAAAGACAGCCTTCAGAAGGGGAGAAAATAATAGCAAATGAAGCAACTGACAAACAACTAATCTCAAAAATATACAAGCAACTTATGCAGCTCAATTCCAGAAAAATAAATGACTCAATCCAAAAATGGGCCAAAGAACTAAATAGACATTTCTCCAAAGAAGACATATGGATGGCTAACAAACACATGAAAAGATGCTCAACATACTCACTATCAGGGAAATGAAAATCAAGACCACAATGAGGTACCATTTCACACCAGTCAGAATGACTGCAATCCAAAAGTCTACAAGCAATAAATGCTGGAGAGTGTGGAGAAAAGGGAACCCTCTTACACTGTTGGTGGGAATGCAAACTAGTACAGCCACTATGGAGAACAGTGTGGAGATTCCTTAAAAAACTGGAAATAGAACTGCCTTATGACCCAGCAATCTCACTGCTGGGCATACATACTGAGAAAACCAGAATTGAAAGAGACACATGTACCCCAGTGTTCATCACAGCACTGTTTATAATAGCCAGGACATGGAAGCAACCTAGATGTCCATCAGCAGATGAATGGACAAGAAAGCTGTGGTACATATACACAATGGAGTATTGCTGCTGCTACGGCTGCTAAGTCACTTCAGTCGTGTCCGACTCTGTGCAACCCCATAGACGGCAGCTCACTAGGCTCCTCGGTCCCTGGGATTCTCCAGGCAAGAATACTGGAGTGGGTTGCCATTTCCTTCTCCAATGCATGAAACTGAAAAGTGAAAGTGAAGTCGCTCAGTTGTGCCCGACTCTTAGTGACCCCATGGACTGCAGCCTACCAGGCTCCTCTGTCCATGGGATTTTCCTGGCAAGAGTATTGGAGTGGGTCCATATACACAATGGAGTATTACTCAGCCATTAAAAAGAATACATTTGAATCAGTTCTAATGAGGTGGATGAAACTGGAGATTATTATACAGAGTGAAGTAAGCCAGAAAGAAAAATACCAATACAGTATACTAACACATATATATGGAATTTAGAAAGATGGTAATGATAACCCTGTATGCGAGACAGCAAGAGACCCAGATGTATAGAACAGACTTTTGGATTCTGTGGAAGAGGGAGAGGGTGGGATGATTTGGGAGAATGGCATTGAAACATGTATACTATCATGTAAGAAATGAATTGCCAGTCTAGGTTTGATACAGGATACAGGATGCTTGGGGCTGGTGCACTGGGATGACCCAGAGAGATGAAATGGGGAGGGTGGTGGGAGGGGGGTTCAGGATTGGGAACTCATGTACACCCATGGCGGATTCATGTCAATGTATGGCAAAAGCAATACAGTATTTTAAAGTAAAAAAATAATAAAATAAAATAAAAAAATAAATCAATAAAATAAAATCTAACACACACACACAAAAAGAAAGAGGATGGCCCTTTGCCACTGAAGACGCAGCAAGAAGGCAACAGTCTGCAAATCAAGGAGTGGGCTCTCAACAGAACCCAACAATGCTGGTAGACTGATCTTGGACTTTCCAGCCTCCAGCAACTGTGGAGAATAAAATCCAAACAGAACAGAACAAAACAGTCACCCAGCTATACCACAGATCAAAACAGAAAACTATCTGAGTTCATCACTGAGGGCCTTTTGCAGATTTGAGAAGGAAATCTTCCAAATTTACAAGATTTCTTATTCTAATGAGTTCTAAGTTACTTCACAAATATATAAGGAAATATTGAGCACTCTTTAAGTACTATCAATAAGTCTGATTCAGTCAATCAGTCAGTTCAGTCGCTCAGTCGTGTCTGACTCTTTGCAACCCCATGAACTGCAGCATGCCAGGCCTCCCTGTCCATCTCCAACTCCCAGAGCATACCCAAACTCATGTCCATTGAGTCGGTGATGCCATCCAACCAACTCATTCTCTGTCGTCCCCTTCTCCTCCTGCCCCTCAATCTTTCCCAGCATCAGGGTCTTTTCAAATGAGTCAGCTCTTCACATCAGCTGGCCAAAGTTTTGGAGTTTCAGCCTCAACATCAGTCCTTCCAGTGAACACCCAGGACCAGTCTCCTTTAGGATGGACTGCTTGGATCTCCTTGCAGTGCAAGGGACTCTCAAGAGTCTTCTCCAACACCACAGTTCAAAAGCATCAATTCTTCAGTGCTCAGGTTTCTTTATAGTCCAACTCTCACATTCATACATGACTACTGGAAAAACTGTAGCATTGACTAGACAGACCTTTGTTGACAGAGTAATGTCTCTGCTTTTTAATATGCTGTCTAGGTTGGTCATAACTTTCCTTCCAAGGAGTAACCATCTTTTAATTTCATGGCTGCAGTCACCATCTGCA
This sequence comes from Budorcas taxicolor, assembly GCF_023091745.1. NCBI lineage: Eukaryota > Metazoa > Chordata > Mammalia > Artiodactyla > Bovidae > Budorcas > Budorcas taxicolor. The sequence continues at coordinate 70,545,124 of NC_068911.1, forward strand.
GTGATTTTGGAGCTCCTCCCAAAAAAGTTAGCCACTGTTTCCACAGTTTCCCCATCTAATTCCCATGAAGTGATGGGACCGGATGCTATGATCTTAGTTTTCTGAATGTTGAGATTTAAGCCAAATTTTTCACTCTCCTCTTTCACTTTCATCAAGAGGCTCTTTAGTTCCTCTTCACTTTCTGCAGATGGTGTCATCTGCATAAGTCTGATTAACTCTATCCTAAAAATACATCCCTGAATCCAAATACCTGCGGCCACCACCACCACAAACCCCCAAGGAGCCTTTTGGGCAAATTAGAAAAAAGACCCCTTATCACCTCTGCCAGCATCTCCATCCGGGCCCTGCATTCAGCCCTGCTACTTTCTCCAGGGGCTCAAGTCACCCAGGTCCCCCAGCAGGACCACAGTCACAGTCTCCCTTCCTCCTGTCTCCAGCTCCTGTCCTTGCCCCTCATCCCTAGCAGTCAGTTCCCCACACAGTTACAAGCAAGATCCATTTTAAAGTTATGCAAAAGGCTACTGCGTTTAGAGCTGGATCCCACCTTGTCCCACCAAGACCCTGCATCACCTGGAGCTTTTCCCCTCTCTGAACTCGAACTCGTATCACTGGTCTGGAGCAGCAAGCTTGTATTTTTATGATCCTACCAAATTTCTCAACTGTCTGTACCTTTTTGTGCCTCAGTTTCCTCATCTGAAAGATGAGATGGTGAACTAATCATGTTTTTGTGATTGCTCCAGGCACTGCTCACCGAACTTACTCAAACCCAGAGCTGCTGACACTGAATCTTCAGGGGGAGAGACCAGGAATGGGCATTTAACCATGCTCCCTGGGTGAGTCCAGAGATCTCTAGGTTTACCTCTAAGTTCCCTTCCCTAGTGTTGTATGATTTCTAAACCTTAAGCCTATACAAATACTGAGAGGGGAAAAAAAAGAATCATGGCATTATTGAATTTATCTAATATTGTTCAAATCTTCATTTCCAAATCAGAAAGCAGTCACGATGTTGCAGGTACTAAGGAACAATAGACACCCACAGCTATGACAAATGATTAACTAAGTGATAGGATTTTTTTACTTCCTTACCAAAGTATGGAGAAATTTATCTTGGCTTTAACTGCCTTAGACCTGAGTGAAACACATTAAAAACAACTCAAATTACTGATGACTAATGCCCTTCAATTTGGCATCAAGCTGAGAAATTCTGTGCAGAAGTAAAGTGGTTTATAATCCCACAGGTCTGTTCTATTATAAACTGCAGGTGGCAAATCAAGTAGCTATGAACTATGAGGTGTATGTGTGTGTGTGTGCGTGCGTGTGTGTGTGTGTGTGTGTGTGTGTAAAAATCTATACTCAAGGAGGGCATTTCTGCACTCTTTTAATGGGAATTTAACAGCCCAGACAAAAGGCAGATGTTAGTCTTGAGGACTCAGGGATCTAGATGGTGCCTGAAAAGGGTTTGAGGCCGGAGTGGCTATCGATCCCCTCACCTGCACACCATGCAGGGCAGCTGTGCCTGCCCTTTGCAAGAAAAGCAATTGAAACTAAGCTCAGAAGAAAGCTGGAAGGAAAATAACTGCAACTCACATTGATGACCTATTTTCTGAATCCGGCTTATCTGAGATTGGATTGTCACTCCTCCAAAAACCCGTCGAACCCTTCAGGCCCAGGAAATGGCATCTTTGAGAAGTGCAGGGACCAGAATGTGCAGCACATCATCACCAGAGAGCTTTCTTCTGACACAGGTTCCAAGGGGCCTAGCTTCACAGAGCTATTGTGGGAGTGGCTCACACATCTACCAGATCCTTAGAGGCGCTTCATTATTAGCCAAGATTAACTTGATGCTAATTGGTAGTGAACCTGATCTCTTTAGTGTCTCTTACCAGCGTAACTGGCAGAATCAAAACCATCCAACCTCCCAGTCTCCAAGTGCACGTCATGTAATATTTCCAATGTATTCCTCCACTTCAGTCTGCAGTGCCCCTTCATTCCAGACATCCTACAAACTAATCATCTTTTTCTGACTCACGGGCTCAGTCAAGGCCTGCAGGCAGGTTCACTTTTCTCACCTGCAGTTGCACCTTGCATAAATGCCTTGAGTTTCTGATCTGAATTCCTAAATAAAAGAGAAGTGACTCTTCAACAGCATTCAGAAGCATACTCTGAGCCAAGAAGAGAGAGGGGCAGCTGGGAATAGGACAGCAAGGCCTTCCAACCTGCCTGCAGCGAGCTTATTTTCTGGCCAGCCTAGGTGGCATGCAGGTCCTTGTAAAATAGCTGAGGACTGCAAAGCGGCAGGCAGCAAGAGCCAATAACCTTGGATTAGCTGGATCCATAAATTGTGAAGAAGAGTCTGTTTAACCCAGGACCAAGAGCCCAGGGGGAATGCCTCCTGGAGCAGATAAATTTATGTACAATTTTGAAGGAAAAAGTGAACAGAATTCATGTACATGAGGCAGGAAGGAAATACAGAGCCAAGAAACAGCTCTGAAAGGATGCAGATGTAAGAGAGTCATTTAGAGAATGCTCACGTTATAGCTTGTAGCATCATAACACAGCTGGATGGGACTGACTGATCATCCCATCTATTTGCTGAATGAGTAAAGGGATGAATGAATGAACAGGATAAAAAAAAGAACAGAGTCCAACAGACAGAAGGGTCATAGACATAATCAAGAGATGAGTCAATATACAGAAATCCATTGATGGCAGAGTTCTCAGCCAGCCTGAAGGGTTAAAATTTGAACCCAGAAGGGATAGGGAGTCACACCAGGTTCTTAAGCAGTGGGGTGAGATTGGAAATTTTCTTTGAGAGAGATTCCTGGCAGTTTTCACAGGAAAACATAAAACAGGAAGGCCAATAAGATAGTTTCAAAGATCACTGCCCAGGCACCAGCAAAGGAGGATCAGCTAAATCATCTTTAACCAGAGATTTTCCCTGGGCACCCCAGCAACTTATCCTGTTTTCCTTCCCCACTTCTCCACCCCCTACCTCAGCCCTGGCAATACTTGTTAGCTCAGAATGGACCGTCTGAAGGAAGGGACGTTCTCCTGCAAATGGCTGAGAGTCTGATCGCCTCCAGATAAGTTTTTTCATCTGAGTAACGAGTTAGAGCTCATTCCCAGTGTGCGCACAGAAGTGACAACCTGACAGCCATTTGCATGATTTTTCTTCTGTAACAGCCTTCAGAATAATAATAGGCAAACTAGGTAGAATTTATTCATTTCAAATTTGCTTGAGCTGCTGGCATTAATGAAGGTAACTACTAAAGGACCATAAATATTTTAAATTCACAAATCATGTAGTGTATCACTTGTTCTCTCCGAGGAGATATTTGAGGGAATTTGTGTTACTAGAATTATTAACTGATTTGATTCTGGGATTTTGGTGGCCACTTGTTTTTCGATGTACTGATATTAGAAGGTAGCTTTTTTAGAAAGTTCATCTAAGAATGGCAGAAAAAATGATATGAAAATAATATAATGGTATCAAGATAATAACAATGATGTAATAATATGATATCAAGAATAAGAGACACATCACGTCAGCAATGACTCAAGAATCCAAGAATCCAGAACCAAAAGAATGTCACAAATGACTTTTGCAGGTGCTGACATCACTACAGTCTGCAACACTGAGACAGTGTCTGTGATTGTCATTATATATCCCAGTCTTAACATAGCACCTGGTAACATGGTGCAATGGTGAAAGACGTGACCAACTGGATGAATGAATGAATGAATACAGAATGAATATGATTTCTTTACATAGTAAAGGCAATTAAGACACCTAAGAAATTTATACATAAGGGTTACTTTTTAAAATAGATGGAAATAGCAATTATTTCAACATTTATTCATAAGCCTATGCGCCCCCATATTTGCACAACTGCACACTCTCAAGTAAAAACACCTTCAGAAGGTACAGACATCAAACAGAAAGACTTAAGTTTTAAAATTCTTTATACAGCCAAAACATTTAAAAATGAATTACCATCAGTTAACCTTTCAGGCTCCCTCAATCATCTATGAAGTGCCAGGTACCGCATTTGGTGGTGGAAGAATTGCCAAGGCAACAAAAGAGCTAACTTGGAGGTTTCTCCCCCTGGATAATTTTTCCAAAGAATATCCTATTACTTTTTATCCTGAACAGATGCATTTTTTGGCAGGACCAAAATAATCCATTTTCTGCTCTATTTTAATACCCACATTTTCAATTCATGGGTATTATCCCTCAATTCCAAATGACATTCTAAGTCAAATGAGAACTTTGCCAAAGTCATCAGCTGGTACTTAAAAGGTAAAAGGAGAGAAGATCTTTGGATATTAAGTCTGTCCTGAATGGCACAGTCACTGAAATACAAGGCAAACAATATGTTCAATTTGAGATTTTTTAATTTGAGGGTCTCAAGTTCTTACACACACACACCAGGCATACACAGATCTCACTTTTGTAAGGACAAAAGAGAAAGAATGACTAAAGAGCAGATTGAGGACTGTGGTTTTGATGTGGGCCATGTTCCCAGACGGCTGTTCCTATACTTTTATGCTTCTTTCTGTGTAAAGGACCATCCTTCTTCATCCTGAATGCCATAGAATTTACTGTGATGTTGCCATTCTACTGCCCCAATCGTATTTTGGATACCACTGTGTTGAAATCACTTAGTATTCATATTTTTAAATAAATCCTTCTAACACCCCTCTAATCAAAGCACGGTTGGATCCAGCCTACCAGCGTGCTGTGGTGTGACAGGTCCTATGCTGTAAAGCAGGCCCCTCGTGCTTAGGAGTGGCACAGGAAATGTGCTGTGGGAGCCCAAGACAAACAGAGCTAATTTAGCCCAGGAAGTGCCTCTCCGACTTGGTTGCACACTGGAATCACCTGGGCAGACTTAAAAATACTAATTCCTGGGTCCCAACCCTAGAGATTCTGATTTAATTGTTCTGGAGTATGGCTCTGAGCATCAGCAGTTTTCAAACTTCCCAGATGAGTCTAGTGTTCCACAAAGTTGAGAGTCATGGCTGTAGGGAAGCGGTTTCAAATTTTAGAGGGTGTCAGAATCCCCTTGAGGGCTTGTAAAACCCAGATTGCTGGGCCCCAAACCATGAACTTCAGACATTAGTTGCGAGGAAGAGTCCCAGAAGGTGCATTTCTATCAACTTCCCAAGTGATCCCACTGCCGCTGTCCAGGGACCACACTGTTCTGGGGGGTCAGGGGAGGCGGGGGGCTGAAGGGATAGGGAAGAAGGGAGTGTTCCAGGCAGAACAAAGACTCAGAGACGTGCCCAAGGGCAAACACACATTCCAGGAACTGAAAGGTTTGTTCTATGGTCAGAGTTTAGCAAGCAAAGAGAAGGTAACGCAGATCAAGGCTGAGAAGTAGGTGGCAGAACAGACAAGGTGGAACACACACCCTGTTCCTGCCCTCCCTGGTTTTGCCTCAGGAGAAACTGACTCCAGGAGGCAAACGAGAGTGTGCTTCTTCACAGGGACTGGCCCCAGCAGAGCTACAATCAATAACCCCCTTAAGTCTCAGGTTATTAAAAGTCCAGGCTAGATTATCATTAAAAAGTATTAACGCCCTCTGCAGATACAACATTCTGTAGCATTCATGACACTTTCGCAAACATATCATTCAGTTCTTATAGATGTTCTGGAAGGCAAGAAGGCCTGGAACTCCTGTCTTCATTTTGCTGACAAGGGAAAATGAATCAATGGGTGGAGAGGGGGCAGCCAGGTCTCAGACCCAAGCGTTCAGCCTCCTGGTCTGGTGATCTTTTATAATTCATTACCCTGCAACTTTTAATTCTACCTCCAAATGGAAAAGCCCAATCTCCTAGGGAAATTGTCCTTATAGTGCTAAAAGAAAAAGAAGGTAAGTAAACCCAGCTCTTCACAGAGATTAGGTGGCACGTACACCTGCTCATAGAGTCCGTACGTGTGTCACCACAGAATGTTCCAGAGAGCCCTGGCTATGTTTGGACAACCATTTGACTCCAGAAATTCAGTCAGATATAAAACTGATTTGAAAGAGAACCAACGTGTTTATCATCACATTCTAGATGACTTCCTGAGGCAATGGCCCTGAAATCTGAGTAGCAACTCTGAGGGGGGCTGTAATGTTTAAGTATGTTATACTGTAAGCCAAAAGAGCTGGGTTCTCGTAAACCATGGATAGCTAAGAGACTGCATGAATGTAATGCACAATTCAGGAACTTACTGTGTTACTGTTTTTTTTCTGTCCAAATTAATACTCTTTTGAAAAGATTGACTCCTACTCTAGCTTTTGCATCTTTTTTAAATTTCAAGAGTGTATTATTCCCTTTACTCTGGTTATAAAGTAGTATATATTTGCAGGCAAAATATTGGAAAATACAGGAAAGAATTTAAGTGAAAATAAAATCACCCATAATTTTGGCCGCAAAACTCATCAGAATATCCTTCCTTCCTTCATTAGTATCCTTCCTTCAGACATTTTTTTAAATGCTTGTGTGTGTGTTTACAAATATTGATGATCTACTGTTTGACATTTGATTTTTTTTTAATATTATAGTAGTAGGTTTCTATTTTATTTAACTATAATTGTGATTCTTAGAAGGGAATATGCCCACTAACAGACTGTCAGAATCACCTGGGAAGGCTCTTTTCAAATCACAATTTCTTTCCCAACCTATGTCCCAACCAGCCCCTCCCTCAAGCTAAGACTTGCTAGTGGATAAATGTTGTTCAGATGAACGAGAACATCACATGCCTCTCATATGAGAACTGCCAGTCTAATATATCACTGACCATTTCTCTATTATGTGACTCCACCAAAATGTATATAACCAATCTACTATGAATACTTTGTTGTTTCCAATTTTTCCACATTTAAGAACTATTACAGTAACATTTTCAGGGTTTCCCAAGGGGCACGAGTGGTAAAGAACCTGCCTGCTGATGCAGGAAACTTAAAAAACTCAGGTTAGATCCCTGGGTCAGGAAGATCCCCTGGAAAAGGTCATAGCAACCCAATCTGGTATTCTTGCCTTGAGAATTCCATGGACAAAGGAGCCTGACAGGCTACAGTCCATAGGGTCACAGAGTTGAACACGACTGAAGGGACTTAGCAAACACAATAACATCTTCACATTCTTGAATGAATTCTTGTATACATACCTGATTTTAGGCTAAAGTCCTGGACCAAAGGAGCTGAATATTTCTAAGGTTTATGCATAGCTTTGGGGGGCAAAGATACAGCCTACACTAGAGAATGATCCCCCCCCCAAAATAGAAATATTTAAATACACAAAGAATAGTTCTCACACTGAACGAGTTGTTTTCAATCACTGGTTCTTCTAAGTAAAAGGCATCCATAGACTTTTACTTAGGTGTCCAAACACTCTAGATTTCATGCATGCACAAAGCTCCCAGGGAAGCTCGCACAGTCTGCCTCCACGGTGACTTCAGAGATGCTTTGGCCTCTGAAGTCTTAACTACCTGCTTATACCTTCTTGGAAAGACCCATTAATCAGCCTTCTTAATTCTCCTAAGAATGAATTTTTTCTGGCACTAACTGCCTATCCAGTCTCTTCACTGGGAAACCTTCAGCTTCCTTTTCTTTCAAAGTCAGAATGGAAAGGCTAACTATGATGATACGCATGTCTGCATACACACAGCCCCACATGTGTTATTTCTTTTCAACTGGAAAAGGTTTCCTTGGCAACCATCTACATCACTGCCTGAACACCTCCTGCTTAGCAAGTCCCTGATACTAGCAAAGAACAAGACTCTTCCTCTATAGATTTTACTACTTTGTGCCCCAAGAGCATTTCTCCACATGGGCAGAAATGGTAGCTGTCTTGTTTATCATCAACCACTGATCTCCCAGAGCTTGGCAATAGATCTCAAAACATATTTGCTAAATGAATAGATGAGATTTAGCAACCTCCGTTTTGTATGTAAGACTCGTGAAACTCACAAGCATTTTGAATATTTAGAAACAAAACAAACTTGACAAAACAGTTTGCAAACAGCCATATGGTGGTTTCCTCGCAAGAGATGTTAAGAATGAAAATATCCTACTTCCTCTAATTTGATCTGAACTGAATCTGCAATGTACTCATTAGAACCAACTTATAAGACTTGAATACACAGTAGATGTACTATTACCCCAACCAGATTACAAAGTGAGAACTGTTCTTACCACAGTTGCTGAAGATGGTTGGGGAGATTGTACATTGCCCAGAGGTAACCAGCCGAGGAGATGACTGGAGCCAAAATCTAGCTCAGGCTCTACTCATTAACACATGTGCCATGGCGTGGAGCTGCATATACTCAGAGAAAAAGGAAACTTTTTCCAATGATCACAAAGGCACCATCACTCACCAAGTTGTACAGCATTTTGTAATTCACACAACAGCACTAGATGGGTTCTCTGTTTCTTACATTTATTCATATTCTTCAACCGCATGCAGCAAAGTTCTTAAATATGGCAGGCACTCCATCAACATACATCTACTAGATTGAGTGAGTATGGTGTTCATTGATAATTAATTTATAATTTTATTAAGACAATTCTGAAGGAGGAAACATCCCAGCAGAGTAGTGGTTCACTCAATTTGGGATCAAATACCATTTTAGCAATTAAAGAAAATTCAGAAAACTTGTCCTTCTCATTTAATAGGAAAAAAGGAGGCTGAGAGAGTCACCTAGATTACTGGACTCTTAGCATAGCACTGTTCAGCCAGCCCAGATACGTATTAAATCCTCCAAGAATCTAAACTGTAAAAAACCCCTCCAGCAGGACCAACCCTCAGTTCCTAGCTAAGCAAGTCTCATGATAAGTGAGCAGCTTTGAAATTCGACTGGGACTTTGAATTTCGGCTGGGTTGTTATATTGCATGAATAATTTTTTCATAACGTCAAGATATTCTCCTAACTTTCAAAATGAACTCTGATAGAAAAGAAATAAATCAAACTTTTATAAGATCTAATAGATGTCAGAGTGTTCATTCGTTGGCAGAAATTCTAGTTCTTTTTTTGAAAAAAGATTAATCATCAAAGCAACTTAGCATAAAATTGAAGTTCCTCATTTATATTATATTAAATTTATATTACTTGCCTCTTCTATCAACTTGAAAGGAGTAATTTTCTATATTGAATTATTTATATTCTCTTGTAATCAGATATCTGATAAACTTTTAAACATTTATACACCTACCTAATTCAAAGATGGTAAGTCAACTAATACTGAAAATGAAAACCCACCTGTCAGAATTCAGAACAGTACAGAATTTCTGCATGTCTCTTTATCTATTTACCTGTATCCCTACACACACGCCTGCATAATAGGTACCCAGTCATCATTAAATGAATGATGAATAAACATAATAAATATCATGACTTAAGATGGCAAGTCAGATAATGTCCACAATAGTAGATAAGATATTACCACATTATTTCTGCACTTTAAGAATTTTAATGCACCCTACCTTGTTTGTTATTGTTATTTCTATAGAAAAGTCTTTTTTTTTTTAATTGGAGGAAAATTGCTTTACAATGTTGTGTTTGTTTCTGTCACAAAATGCAAATCAGTCATAATTATATATATATATATATAAATACCTCCTCACTCTTGAGCCTCCCTACTCTGCCCGCCATCCCAACCCTCTAGGTCATCCCAGAATGTCAGACTGGGCCCCCTGTGTTACATAGCAGCGTCCCTCGAGCTATCTATTTCACCCAGGGTAATGTATATGTGTCAACACTACTTTCTCAATTTGCCTCACTCTCTCATTCCTTTGCTGTGTCCACAAGCCCATTTTCTACATGTGTGTCTCCATTCCTTCCCTCCAAATAGGTTCATCAGTACTGTCTTTCTAGATACCACATATAAGTGTTAATACACAACATTTCATTTCTATGGCTAAGTAATGCTCCATTATATATGTACCGTATCTTTATCCCTTCATCTATCGATGGACATACAGGTTTCTTCCATTGTAAATAGTGCTGCAGTGAACTTCACTGCTGCTGCTGCTAAGTTGCTTCAGTTGTGTCCGACTCCGTGCGACCCCATAGACAGCAGCCCACCAGGCTCCCCAGTCCCTGGGATTCTCCAGGCAAGAACACTGGAGTGGGTTGCCATTTCCTTCTCCAATGCATGAAAGTGAAGAGTGAAAGGGAAGTTGCTCAGTCATGTCTGACTCTTAGCGACCCCATGGACTGCAGACTACCAGGCTCTTCCATCCATGGAATTTTCCAGGCAAGAGTACTAGAGTGGGGTGCCATTGCCTTCTCCGCAATGAACTTCAGGGTACATGAAAAGTCTTGATATTGGATTTCTCATATAGCAGGGGCCAACCTGTACCATATCCCTGGACCATGAACCAGTACTGTACAGCAGGGGGTGAGCAAATCTTCATCTGCTGTTTCCCATCCCTCCCATCACTCACATTACCTCTTGAATCATGCCCTACCCTGTCCTGTCTGTGGAAAAATTGTCTTCCATGAATCTAGTCCCTGGTGCCAAAAAGGTTTGGACTATTATCCTATAATACTAAGACTCTCATAATACAAGCATATTTTAATTTGGTATCAGCCATAAGAACTCCTAATTAAGATGTATGTGTGTTAGTAACTCAGTCATGTCCCACTCTTTGCAACCCCATGGCCTATAGCCCACCAGGCTCCTCTGGTCATGGAATTCTCGAGGCAGAAATACTGGAGTGGGTTGCACTGCTTTTTCCACCTAATCAAGACATGAACTTTTATTTTTTTTTCTATTTTTTATTTTTATTTATTTTTATTTTTCTTATTTAAATTTATTTATTTTAATTGGAGGCTAATTACTTTACAATATTGTATTGGTTTTGCCACACAAGACATGAACTTTTAAAAGAGATAATTAAATTTGCTCCTTTAAAATTTCAAAAGAAGACAGTTTACACATTGCTTATCTGTTCTGACTTTCTGTATTAGTTCATGTCCGACTCTTTGCTACCTGGTCACTGCAGCACACCAGGCCTCCCTGTCCATCACCAACTCCCAGAGTTTACCTAAACTCATGTCCATTGAGTCAGTGATGCCATCCAACCATCTCATCCCCTGTCATCCCCTTCTCCTCCTGCTCTCAATCTTTCAAATGAGTCTTTTAAATGAGTCAGTTCTTCACATCAGGTGGCCAAATGATCAGAGTTTCAGCTTCAGCATCAGTCCTTCCAATGAACATTCAGGACTGATTTCCCTCCGGATGGACTGGTTGGATCTCCTTGCAGTGCAAGGGACTCTCAAGAGTCTTCTCCAACACCACAGTTCAAAACCATCAATTCTTCAGTGCTCAGCTTTCTTTATAGTCCAATTCTCACATCCATACATGACTACTGGAAAAACCATAGCTTTGACTAGATGGACCTTTGTTGGCAAAGTAATGTCTCTGCTTTTTAATATGCTGTCTAGGTTGACCATTAGAGAAGGCAATGGCAACCCACTCCACTACTCTTGCCTGGAAAATCCCATGGACGGAGGAGCCTGGTAGGCTGCAGTCCATGGGGTCGCTAAGAGTCAGGCACGACTGAGCGACTTTACTTTCACTTTTCACTTTCATGCATTGGAGAAGGAAATGGCAACCCACTCCAGTATTCTTGCCCGGAGAACCCCAGGGACAGAGGAGCCTAGTGGGCTGCTGTCTATGGGGTCGCACAGAGTGTCCAAAGCGACTTAGCAGCAGCAGCAGCAGGTTGACCATAACTTTTCTTCCAAGGAGCAAGCTTTTTTTTAGTTTCATGGCCTAGTCACCATCTGCAGTCATTTTGGAGCCGAAAAAATAAAGTCTCTCACTGTTTCCACTGTTTTCCCATCTATTTGCCATGAAGTGATGAGACCAGATGCCATGATCTTAGTTTTCTGAATGCTGACTTTGAAGCCAAATTTTTCATTCTCATCTTTCACTTTCAGCAAGAGGCTCTTTAGTTCTTTGTTTTCTGCCATAAGGGTGGTGTCATCTGCATATCTGAGGTTATTGATATTTCTCCCAGCAATCTTGATTTCAGCTTGTGTTTCCTATTGTTGCTATAAATGAACACAAACCTAGTAGCTTAAAATAACATACGTTATTACCTTATAGTTCTGGAGGTCAGAAGCCTGAAATAGGTGGTTGTTGTTTAGTGCTAAGTCATGCCAAACTCTTTGCAACCCTATGGACTGTAACCCACCAGACTCCTCTGTCCATGAGATTTCCCAGGCAAGAATAATGGAGTGGGCTGCCATTTCCTTCTCTAGAGGATCTTACTGACCCGGGGATAGAACTCACATCTCCTACATTGCAGGCAGATTCTTTACTGCTGAGTCATGTGGGAAGCAGTATTACTGGGCTAAATTCAATGTGATATTAGGGCTATATTCCTCCTAAAATCTCTGTAGTGACAGAGCTGATGCTGGGAAAGATTGAAGGCAGGAGGAGAAGGGGACGACAGAGGATGAGATGGTTGTATGGCATCACTGATTCAATGGACATGAGTCTGAGCAAGCTCCAGGAGTTGGTGATGGACAAAGAAGCCTGGTATGCTGCAGTCCACAGGGTCACAAAGAGTCAGACACAACTGAGGGACTGATTTGGGCGGAGAATCTATTTCTTGGTCTTTCCAGCCTCTAGAGGCCACTTGCCTTCCTCAGCTTGTGGTCTCTTCATTTTTAAAGCTAGAAAAATAGCATCTTCAAGTCTCTCTTGGACTCTGACCCCTGACTGTCCTGCCTCCCTCTTTCACTCATAAAGATCTTTGTGTTTATATCAGACTCACGGGTAATCCAGGTAATACTCCTATCTCAAGATTCCTAATTTAATCAGACTGCAAAGTTTCTTTTGCCATGTAAGGTAATATAGTTACAGATTCTGGGGATTAGGGTATGCACATATTTGGGGGCGGGGAGGCAGATTATTCTGGCTACCCCCGTCTCAAAATCATGGCTGGCATTTAGCATTGAGCAGTGCCCTAGTGAGGCAACACAGAAGTAATGAATAAGACACATTTTGGCAGTGAAGAAGACCAGGGTTTGGATTCTGGCTTTGACCATTTACTAGGATTCCTGAGTAGCTCAAATGGTAAAGAATCTGCCTGCAATGTGGGAGACCTGGGTTTGATCCCTGGGTCAGAAAGATTCCTGGAGAAGGTCATGGCAACCCACTCCAATATTCTTGCCTGGAGAATTTCATAGACAGAGGAGCCCAGCAGGCTACAGTCCATGGGGTCGCAAAGAGTCAGACACGACTGAGCAACTTTCACTTTTGACCATTTACTAGCTATACTGGAGGAGGAAATGGCAACCTACTCCAGTCTTTTTGCCTGGAAAATCCCACGGACAGAGGAGTCTTGCAGGCTACAGTACCTGGGGTCCCAAGAGATGGACATGATTTAGAGACTAAACCACCACCACCACTAGCTAAATGGCCTTGGCCAATATATTCAAATCATATGCACCTCAGTTTTTTCACTTGAAAAATGGGGCCACAGTACCTACTTTGTTTTGTTGCTATAAGGATTAAGGAGAAAACAAACATAAACCAGCTGGCTCCCAATCCACAGTGGGTGTTGAATAAATCTGAGTCAATTTCTCTTGCTTCCACACTGAAAGGGCACAGCAACATTAGGCCAACTAATGACTAGTGACTGTAGCCGTGAAATTAAAAGACGCTTGCTCCTTGGAAGAAAAGCTATGACAAACCTAGACACAGTATTAAAAAGCAGAGACATTACTTTGCTGACAAAGGTCCATATGGTCAAAGCTATGATTTTTCCAGTAGTCAAGTATGGATTTGAGAGTTGGGCCATAACGAAGGCTGAACACTGAAGAATTGATGTTTTTGAACTGTGATGTTCGAAGAAGACTCTTGAGAGTCCCTTGGACAGCAAAGAGATCAAACCAGTCAATCCTAAAGGAAATTAACCCTGAGTATTCATTGGAAGGACTGATGCTGAAACTGAAGCTCCAATACTTTAGCCACCTGATGCAAAGAGCCAACTCATTGGAAAAGACCCTGATGCTGGGAAAGACTGAAGGCAGGAGGAGAAGAGGACGACAGAGGATGAGATGGTTGGATGGCATCACCGACTTGATGGATATGAGTTTGAGCAAGTTCTGGGAAATGGTGATAGACAGGGAAGCCTGCCTTGCTGCAGTCCACAGGGTCACAAAGAGTCAGACCCAACTGAGCAACTGAACAATAACAACAACAGCATGCTGATCTGTATTATATTGACATGAAGTTAATTACTATTAAATTCAGTGTAGAGAGGATTTCTCTGGCCCAGAAAGTTGAGAATAAACACTCAATTACAGGCTTTTCTTTGTTAGCAAACACTGTTAAACATCAGCAGGGCCTCCTGAAAACTTGTTCTCCTCAGTAACTTAAATGTCATCCTGATTTAAGGCAATGGAAAAGATTTCTCTTTATCTCCAATTCTCAATTACCTCCTAGAGAAGATACTTATAGCCAGGAGTTACCAAATCATGTTTTAAATCTATAGATAATGATAATATTATGGTGGAGTTCATATTAGAGGGCATTTTAAAATGCCAAGTTTCTAAATAATTTTTATTATATTTTTAAAATTCAGAAGTTATATACGCATAATATATGTTGAGTTGACAAACCTGGCCAAAGAAAAAAATGCAATACTATTTGAATGTCATCATTTGGGATGTTATAGATAAAGTATTAGATTTCAGGTTAGATATTGTTATTCTTTATTCATTCCATAAACATTTATCTTATCTTTACACTGTAGCAGATACTAAAATGAAAAATCAGTAAGATTCTGGTGCCTGACCTCCAGGCTCTCTCAAGCTAACAGGAAAAGGGACAGAAACATGTTATTTTTCTATAAAATTTCTCCTTTAATGTTATTTTTTAGTTTATATATAATTTACTTAGAGTGAAATGCTCAGATCTTATGTGCACTATTCAGTCTAATTTTGTCAAGTACATATCAAGAGACAATATATTTCCATCACCCTAGAAAGTTCCCTTGTGCACGTTCCTGGTCAATCCACACTCCTTTCTTAAGCAACAACTGATCAGACTTCTATCATCATAGTTTAGTTCTGCCAGTTCCAAAATTTCATAAAGTGGAATCATACAGTATGTACTTTTTCGTATTAGGCTTCTTTCATTCAGCATATATTTTTATATTGACCCATGCTATCACACTTATCAGTAGTTCATTTGTTTTTGATTGGTTGGTTTGTTGGTGTGCTTTGCTTTATACTATTCCTTTTCTGGATAAATCACCTTGTCCATAGTTCAAAATGGAGTTGCTAATGTTTTGTTTTTGTTTGATATCTACCTTTATAATCTCTTTGCTTAATATAACATCTGGCACATGAGAGGCACTTGGTAAAATTCTGGTAAATAAATGAAGGAATGAATAGTGGGACGGACCAAAAGAGGAGCTGGAACTAAACAGCACCTAAACTGTTCTACCATCTTTGATCCTGCCATCAAGTAGCAACTACCCCTTCAACTCTCAAATCACTTTCCCCAATCCTCTTAGCAAGAATAGAGACTTGAGGATCATGATCATAGTTCTTTTCAAGTAACATATGCCCACTTTTCAAGTCCACTGTCTTCCCACCCCACCCCCAGGTCGTGCACTGAGCTTTGCAAAAACGTAAGACCTGACTTTAGCATTAGCAATTTTTATTTAATTGGGCCAGAGTGGAGCCCAGGCACCTGTCCACAACTGCTGATGTGATTGATAACGACAGTATCATGATTATACAGAAATGATCTTATTCAAGTAGTTCATTAAGACTTACACCATGTTTACTATTATTTACTATGCAGTTAGCAAGCCAGATGCTTAGAGCTGGGAGCTAATATTATGTAGAAAAAGATTAAAGAAAAAAGAGCAGAGTTGTGCATTTTATACTCTTGGCATAACCCAAAAGAGAGCATATAATTGATGGCACATTAAAAATCCTGTACAATGTAGTTGCTGCTCCCACCCAGATGCCAGGATGGGAGATGATGGCAGTACAGACCCAGTGCAACTGATGTGCTTTTGTAAACAGAGCAGAATTAAGGGGCCCCTGAACCTTTTCCAAGTCAAAATCATTGTGGGGCCAAAAGAGAGCACTGGACTGGCAGTCAGGACACTTGAGCTCTTTTTCTGGCTATCTGCCTTATCATCTTGAACTCAAGTTAAGTACTAAGCCCCTTCAGGGAAGAGGGTGGTAACTAGGTTGATTCCTTTATTGGATTTATTTTGAAGGACAAATAATGTCTCAAAATTTGCATAGGACATAAAGAGCATTCCAGGCAGATGGAATTTAGGTGGCAAAAGAAGGAAACATAAAATGCCATGACACGCTTGGGGAACTACAAATACCTCAGCTTAGCTAGAGCATAAAAATCAAGGAAAGGCAGGAGGTGGGGACTCAGGCAGACCCATTCCTGAGTGTGCCACGTGTATCACTGTATGTCATGCCAGGAAGCTTCAGCCGCATTCAGCACAGGCAACTAGAGAATCATCAAAGAGTTAACATAAAGAGCACAATAACACCATCACAATAATAGTGTGGTTTAGAAAAATCACCCTGGCACCAGAAAGAAGGAGTGGAGGAAAGGGAGCAATCCAAACCCAATAGCAAGAATTCAAATTAAAAGACTCCTGCAATCACTTCGCTTCTCTGCCCTCAGGTTCTCGTGTATAAAATGGGCAGTGTATTAGGATGTTAATTATAAGTGACACAAATGTAACTTCAACTAGCCTTTTTTCAAACAAGCTTTTTTAAAAAGGTAGTTTCTTGGCTCACATTCCAGAAATGTCCAGGAATTAGTGGATTTCAGTCATCACTCAAAGGATTTAATCAGAGTTCTCTCCATCTTTCTAACAAGATCTCTCTACACGTGAAACTAGATGGCCACCAGCCAACGATCAGTTCAGTTCAGTTGCTCAGTCGCGTCCAGCTGTTTGTGACCCCATGGACTATAGCACACCAAGCTTCCTTGTCCATCACCAACTCCCAGAGCTTGCTCAAACTGATAACCGTCAAGTTGGTGATGTCATCCAACCATCTTATCCTCTGCCGTCCCCTTCTCCTCCCGCCATCAATATTTCCCAGCATCAGGGTCTTTTCCAGTGAGTCAGTTCTTTGCATCAGGTGGCCAAAGTATTGGAGCTTCAGCTTCAGCATCATCAGTCCTTCCAATGACTATTGAAGACTGATTCCTTTAGGATGGACTGGTTTGATCTCCTTGCAGTCCGAGGGACTCTCAAGAGTCTTCTCCAACACCACAGTTCAATTCTTTGGTGCTCAGCTTTTTTTTATAGTCCAACTCTCACATCCATACATGGCTACTAGAAAAACCATAGCTTTGAGTAGACGGACTTATGTCGGCAAAGTAATGTCTCTGCTTTTTAACATGCTGTTTAGGTTTGTCAGCGCTTTTCTTCCAAGAAGCAAGCTTTTTTTAATTTCATGGCTGAAGTTACCATCTGCAGTGATTTTCGACCCCCCAAAATAAAGTCTGTCACTGTTTCCATTATTTCCCCATCTATTTGCCCTGAAATGATGGAACTGGATGCCATGATCTTAGTTTTTTGAATGCTGAGTTTTAAGCCAACTTTTTCACTTTTCTCTTTCACTTTCATCAAGAGGCTCTTCATTCACAGTACGTAATTTATAGCCCCTCCAGTAGACTAACAGCTCCAAAAAAAAAAGGTCCCAGGAAGGACTCTGATTAGTCTGGCTTGGGTCATGTGCCCAACCCTGAACCAATCACTATGAATCAGGAAATGGAGTGCCCTGACTGGCAGGCCTGAGTCAATACCCAGTTCAGTGAGATGGGGACGGGTCTACCCCATTCAGGCCACGTGGAATGAGTTCCCCGAGGGAAAGGGGAATGCTACTCTCAGATGAAAAAAGAGTAGACATTGATTTGGCAAAAATGACAGATATCCTCTAGAAGAGATTGTACCAAATAGTCTACAGTCCCCACACTGTAAGCCATGTTTTCAGTATAATATCATTTCCCTTCTCCATCCCGCCAGGCTCTCAGAGCCACGCCTCGGTCGAGGAGGAAATTCAGACATCTCTTACTGATACTGGGGAAAGTTTGGTCTCTTGAGATTACACATACACACAGACATGTGCTAATGGCAAATAATGAATAGAAACTGATGTTCTTTAGTTCTCATACAATTCATCTTAACACTAAAAGAAAAGGAAGGAGAATAGATTTCAGTGAAGCAAGTTCCCTTTAGGAAACACCAAATAACAAATTCGATTTAATAATGTTCATTGTGGGGATTTCCCCAGTGGTCCAGTGGCTAAGACTCTATACTCTTGATGGAGGGGGGCCCTGGTTCCATTCCTGGTCAGGGAACTAGATCCCACATGCTATAACTAAGGCCCAATGCAACCAAAGAAAAAATACATTAAAAAAAAATAATGTTCATTGTGAAACTAGGGAGGATTTAAAAGAGAGCCACAAAATTAAGTCATAGAAAATAAGCTCCCGAAAAAGACTTAAGGATCTAGGATTTTTTTTCAGCACGAAGAAGAGATTAAGAATATTAAATAAATGTACCAGCAAGGTGACATGGTCTCTATCTCCAATATTATACAATTGTACTAGACATAGAAATAACTAATTATTTCTTCCTCTCTTCCCACACTGCCTTCTGATATGAAGAATTTGGGATATCTTAAAATAATAGACATATTTTTATATAGTGAAAAGGTACTGGAAATTAGAATAGTTACTAAAGTAAGCTGAGAATGAAGGAAGGAAAGAAGCCCATAGACTGTATGGACAGTTTGAGATGGCTGGTTCTTTCCAAAGGCAATGAGAACTAAAAGATGCTGAGGTTTCTTGACCTTCTATCTAAAATTAAAATTAAATTAGGTGATAATTTATATTCTTTTCACTTGACTTTGGGCTATGTTTCAAAAAAATGTTTAAATCCTCCCTATAAAAATATCCTGAAGAAGGAAATAGCAACCCACTCCAGTACTCTTGCCTGGAGAATCCCATAGACAGAGGAGCCTGGCAGGCTACAATCCATGGAGTCGCAGAGTCAGACACGACTGAGCGACTAACACACACACACACACACACACACACACACACACACACACACACACAAATATCCAAATGTAAATAAATAACTTGGTCAAACAATATTCTATTTATACATCACTTAACACTTCAAGAAAACAATAAAATGGTATAACCCTAATACCTCTTGTTTCCAAGTACCAAATAAATGCACTGTTAACTCAGGTCTTTCAAACTTTAAAAATGAGACAAAAATTTCACTAAGAAACTACGTAACACTTAGTCTTGTTATATTTAACCCCACATTAGTTATTTATGTTTAAAGTGGTTTATGATCCAATCAACTAATGTTTACAAGGCATCTATGATGTGCAAAGTACTATCCCAGACATGGTAGGGAACACAGAAACAAAAGGTAGGGTTTCTACCTTCATGAAACAGTAATTAAGTTGTGCGGACAAAGCATAAATATTGTAAATGCAGAAGAATGCAAGATATGAAATAGCATATGGCAGGTCATAATTTATTTACAAACTAAGTGGGACAAACCCGAAGTCCCAAACAGGGGAAACTGCTATAAGCTTGGGGTTTGCAAGGAGATGGGAAATTCTGAAGAGGACCGGAGATACCAGTAAGAAGAGGAGAGAGAGGACTGGGATTTGGAAAGCACAAGGTACACCTGACCAGATGAGAACCAGAATAGGGTTTCTCTCGGGCAGGAATGGGTAAATATTTGCTGGGTAAATATTTGGGAATAACTTTGGCCTTAAATAATTGAGAGTTAAGATTTTTAAGGGAATTCCTAAATAAGCATTTTAGGACCATTGATCTGTTCACAATTTATTTTTACACACTGCTTATAATGTTGCAGATACAGCTAAAGTGCTTGAAAAATATGGACTCAGTTACTCCTCATGACGACCCATTACGGTAAATACTAGGATGCTAAAGCACAGAGAGGTCACCATCACTTGCCTGTGGCCACACAGCTATCAGGAGTTGGGGCCAGAGTTCACAGCAGTAGTCTGGCTCCAGACTCCATCCTGCCCATCACTGTGCTATGTACACCCTGCAGAGGACAACCAGGAAGGAGTGGGCCTCCCAGACGCAGATCAGGAATCCCCACCCAGGATCTAAGTGTTGGGTCAGGCCATAGTGAGAGGAGAGGAAAAGAGACTCTGTGGAGGAACCAGACAAAATAATGATTGGTTAAATATGGGCAGGTGTGGGGGGTCAGGGGACGGGGTTAAAAATGGTAAGAGATCCAGATCGAACCTGGGTTCAATCTCTGGGTCAGGAAGATTTCCTGGAGAAGGGAATGGCAACCCACTCCAGTGTTCTTGCCTGGAAAATCCCATGGACGGAGGAGCCTGGTGGGCTACAGTCCATGGGGTCGCTAGGAGTCGGACATGACTGAGCAACTTCACTTTGACTTTTCACTTTCATGCATTGGAGAAGGAAATGGCAACCCACTCCAGTGTTCTTGCCTGGAGAATCTCAGGGACAGGGGAGCATGGTGAGCTGCCGTCTATGGGGTCGCACAGAGTCGGACATGATTGAAGCAACTTAGCAGCAGCAGCAGCAGCAGGCAGCTGTGACCTTGTCCACACAGCCTGCCAGTGAAATAACAGAAGAAAATATGTTTATTGGTTTCCGCCTTGTTCCTTGTCCATGCCTCTTGTAATTTCCTAAATGTTAAGAGCACTGGAAGCATCTTTTGTTCTAATATTTGGTCTTTGACATTGCTGTTTATCCCTACCGCAGAGCTGCTAAATTCCTTGGAATTTACTGGGTGATAGGAATGTCTTTAGTTCTAATGAGGCAACTCTTGGTGGGCTCCTGGGTGGTGGCTGGTCACCAGAAATATCGAACCATGTTTAGAAATGTGGAATTCTCAGCCCCAGTCCATATTCCCTGAAAAGGGGAAAAGGAACTGGAGACTGAGTTAGTGATTGATCATGTCTATGTGATGAAGCCTTCATGAAAACCTCAAAAGTATGGGCTTTGGAGTGCTTCCAAGGTTGATGAAGACATCTACGTGCTGGGAGGGTGGTATATTCCAACTCTACAGGGATAGGAGCTCAGCAATTGGGACCCTTCCAGATCGCCCACTGTTTCTCTCCACCTAGTTGTTCATCTATATCCTTTATTATATTTTTTATTAGCCAATAAACAGTAAACATAAGTAAGTGTTACCCTAGCCTCTGTGAGCTGCTCTAACAAGTGACCTAATCCAAGAAGAAGGTCATGCAATCTCTGATTCATAGCCACATCAGAGAGAAACTGTGGGTAGCCTGGGGGATCTCCTACTTGTGACTGGCATCTGAACTGAGGCTGAAGGCAGTCTTGTGAGACTGAACCGTTAAGCTGTGGGGTCAGCACTAACTCTAGGCAGTGAGTGTCAGAACTTCTTGGTGTGGAAACTCACATATCTGGCACCAGAAATGTTGTGAGTGTGGTAATAGTACGAGAGTAAAGGAGAATCAAGGAGTTTGTCCAAGTAACTACCCCAAGTGAGGACTCTCCAGTCAGCGGTATATGTTGGACCTATCCCAGGAAAAGCCCAGTACAATACCCTAGTCAGTCACCTGGGGGCCTGCTTTCCCACCTTCCTGCTAATCCTATTTCCAAGACTAGGTGTGGTTTCTGTGTCTCTTTCACTTCAAAGGATTCCATCAAACACAGCCTTGTTCTGCATTAAAAACCCCGGATCTGTACATCACTGCACACCACTCTCTCAGAGACATACTCCCACCCTATCCCCTTAACTGAGATAGCCCTGGAATTGGACTGGAGTTTTCCACTGCCTTCTGGTCTGGGTGTTCTAACGTGCTAGCTATTGGTTTTTATCTGGGAAAGGGCCACCACTTCTGCCCAGGGTTTCTCTTACCCTCTTAAGCCCACACTCATATTCCCTACATGTTTTGTGGTCTACGTTAATCCCTTTCTGGAAAATATTTGTGGCAGAGAGGTTAATTGGGATATAGTCAACGAGAGCAGAATTTCAAGAAAAGAGTAATCAGTAGTCTCACAGGCCACCAGAAGACTGAGGACTAGGAAAGCCATCCGACTTAGCTAGTGAGAGCTAGTGGCGCCCCCTCCAGTGCCCCCGCCTGGGAAATCCCATGGACGGAGGAGCCTGGTGCGCTGCAGTCCATGGGGTCGCCAAGAGTCGGACACGACTGAGCGACCTCACTTTCACTTTTCACTTTCTCTCACTGGAGAAGGAAATGGCAACCCACTCCAGTGTTCTTGCCTGGAGAATCCCAGGGACGGGGGAGTCTGGTGGGCTGCCGTCTATGGGGTCGCACAGAGTTGGACACGACTGATGTGACTTAGCAGCAGCAGTGAGAGCTAAAGGTAGTTTCCAAAGATGCTAAGCAACAGAGGCAGAAGCTACACTGCGGGAGTGAAGCACAGATGAGCTGTAAACCACTTCCCCCCACCAAAACTCTGGAAGGGAAAAACAGGGTAAAGAGAAAGGGGGTGCAATATGGCCAACTGAAACTTTTCCTCAAGATAGGAAAAAAACCTAGGGCTCTTTTCCAGCAGAGAATAAAGAAATGTAATATGAAACCAAAGTCTAAGGTGCAATAAAACTTCCTTCTTGTTGATGAAATATTTCTATTTGTCATCAAGAATTAACTTCACTTTCCAAAAGCTTTAATGAGCAAGTAAAGTGTATATAAATATAGATACTCTTTCACTTAGATTTTTGCATTTAAAAATGATGCACATAAAAACTAATATATGCAAATCCTTTTAAAATTATAAGCCTTGTAGGACTCTCTGACCCCTTTTGATTAAATTCAACTGGCATAAAAAGCAGTAATTGAAGTATTAAGAATCAATTAACAGTGATCTGGCTGATTGTCATTACACCTTTAATTAGCAATACTGGTTTCAGTATCACAGTGCAATAGTTAGCGGCTATAAATGAATTGATTGCCCAGCCACCAGCTGACATTTTGAGAACCTTGATACATCATTACTTTTTCCTGCTACTAATTAAGATTTATATCTTCCACTGAATTAATATTGCACAAGCCTTTGTGATGGAGGCGGCATGTTTCCACTGCCTTTGTGTCTGTGGGTCTCACTAGTTATAGTGTAGACACTCTGGGAGCACAGACTTGTAAACTCCATCCCAGGACTCATTTCAAACTGGATCCTCTGCTGATTCATCCAAGAAATGTTTATAAAAGGACAACCACATGCAAATCACTGTGCTAAGTGCCAGGGCGAGGGTGGAGGAGAGAAAGGAATACCAAGGTGAAGAAAGGCAATCACCCTGAATTTAAGAAGCTCATCGTTTCTGGAGGATACACACACTGGGTACTCACCATAACAAAGCAGAACAAAAATTACAATAGGCTAGAAATAATGTGAAAACCCAACATTCAAAAAATGAAGATCATGACATGTGGTCCCATCACTTCATGGAAAATAGATGGGGAAACAATGGAAACAGTGACAGACTTTATTTTCTTAGGCTCCCAAATCACTGCAGATGGTGACCGCAGCCATTAATTAAAAGATGCTTGCTCCATGGAAGAAAAGCTATGACCAACCTAGACAGCATATTAAAAAACAGAGACATTACTTTACCAACACAGATCCATATAGTCAATGCTATGGTTTTTCCAGTAGTCATTTATGGATGTGAGAAATGGACTATAAAGAAAGCTGAGCACCAAAGAATTAATGCTTTTGAACTGTGGTGGTGGAAAGACTCTTGAGAGTCCCTTGGACAGCAAGGAAATCAAACCAGCCAATCCTAAAGGAAATCAATCCTGAATATTCATTGGAAAGACTAATGCTGAAGCTCCAATACTTTGGCCACCTGATGCAAAGAACTGACTCGTTAGAAAAGACCCTGATGCTGGGAAAGACTGAAGACAGGAGGAGAAGGTGGTGACAGAGGATGAGATGCTTGGATGGCATCACCGACTTGATGGACATGAATTTGAGCAAGCTCCGGGAGTTGGTGATGGACAGGGAAGCCTGGTGTGCTGCAGTCCATGGGGTCGCAAAGAATCGGACACGACTGAGCAACTGAACTGAACTGAATGTGAATAGGAGCACAGAAAATGGAGCAATTAGTTCTGATTTCCAACAAGTGACTTTTTAAAATGCTTATTGTCACAAAGGTTCAAAAGCTCACCCTCAAGTCATACAACAAAGAAAGGAATTTTTATTGGTTAATTACAAGGCCAGATTGGAGTTTCATGAAGAAGCAGCCCCATCCATCTCCAGCCACAGTTCCCCCTCTGCAGGGAGCAGAGACCAGCATAGCCTGTATGTGACTCTGGCTTGGTTTTCCCCTCATTGGTCAGGCAGTCAGTGCCTGTGCCTTGTAGGACATAATTTCTTCCTTCCTCCCAAAGTAGCTCAATGCCAACTGTTGCTCATTTAATTATATATATACTGCTATAATTGGGGCTTCCCAAGTAGTGCAGTGGTAAAGAATCCACCTGCCAATGCAGGAGATGTAGCAGGAGCCTCAGGTTCGACCCCTGGGTTGGGAAGATCCCCTGGAGGAGGAAATGGCAACACACTCCAGCATGCTTGTCTAGAAAATCCTATGGACAGAGAAGCCTGGTGGACTACAGTCCACGGCATCACAAAAGAGTCAGACATAACTGAGTGTGCACGCATTCACACACACGCACATGTGCACACACACACACGCATGCACACGCACGTGCACACACATGTACGCACACACACTGCTATAATTAAATCAGTATGTATAAATCACTTTGGAAGCATTTTTAAAGGCCCTCCTTCAGACTCCACCGTAAGAGATTTTAATTAAACTGATAGCCTAGATTATTTTGATGCTAGAAGTCATCAAACCAAATTTTTAGAAATATAGCCTAACCCAGTTTTCTAGCTTTATAATCAAGGAAACTGAAACCAGAGAGGTAATTGACCCAAGTACCATATAAAAACAGCAAAGACTTACACAGCACTCCATATGAACAGGCGTGGTTCCAGATGTTTTACACACACAGAAACATTTCCTTCAATCCTCACAAATCTCTAAGGTAAATGTAAGTTTCTTTCTTTTTTTTTTTTACAAATAAGTTACAGAAAAGTGAACTAAGTTGCACACAGCAAGAAAATATCAAATCTAGCCTTTGAACCCCAGACTGCCTGACTCCAGGGCCCACCATAACCGATGCCCCACTGGGCAAATGTTGGAACCAAGGTTGTCCAACTTGCAGCCATGAAATTAAAAGATGCTTGCTCCTTGGAAGAAAAGCTATGACCAACCTAGACAGCATATTAAAAAGCAGAGACAGTACTTTGCCAGCAAAGGTCTGTCTAGTCAAAGCTATGGTTTTTCCAGTAGTCATGTATGGATGTGAAGGTTGGACCATAAAGAAAGCTGAGCACCAAAGAACTGATGCTTTTGAACTGTGGTGTTGGAGAAGATGCTTGAGAGTCCCTTGGACAGCAAAGGGATCAAAAAAAGTCAATCCTAAAGGAAATCAGTCCTGAATATTCATTGGAAGGACTGTTGCTGAAGCTGAAGCTCCAACACTTTGGCCACCTGATGCAAAGAACTGACTCATTGGAAAAGACCCTGATGCTTGGAAAGATTGGAGGCAGGAGAAGAAGGGGACGACAGAGGATGAGATGGTCGAATGGCATCACCAACTCAATGGACATGAGTCTGAGCAAGCTCTGGGTGTTGGTGATAGACAGGGGAGCTTGGTGTACCACAGTCCATGGAGCCGCAAAGAGTCAGACACAACTGGGCAGCTGAACTTACTTACTCAGGTTGTCCAACTCCCAGGCTGTTGCAGTCTCCACCATATCACACTACCTCAAAGGCTGTGATTCTCAAGTAAGGACTTGGGAGTGAGAGCTTCAGTCATTCTTCCCTCTGGGAAGAGCTGCTTATTTTGGAGACTTGCCTATATCAC
This sequence comes from Budorcas taxicolor, assembly GCF_023091745.1. Taxonomy (NCBI): domain Eukaryota; kingdom Metazoa; phylum Chordata; class Mammalia; order Artiodactyla; family Bovidae; genus Budorcas; species Budorcas taxicolor. The sequence continues at coordinate 70,571,102 of NC_068911.1, forward strand.
TCCTCTTCCTCTGCAACATTCTACTCTTCTCTTTGCTTAGAGGATCTTGAGAGTTAGAGGAGATCAACTTTAGAGCATCAGGTAGGCTTCTATTTAACTGATACATCATTTGGGCAATTAAATTGCTGCGTACATTAGCAGTTCCATTAGGGCTAGAAGGAAAAAGATATCACACACCCACTGCTGAATGTGCTGAATATGAGAATTATACTTCCAACTTTGCCTCAACACTGAACCTTCTATTTTTTTCTGCTTGAAATGATTGAGAGAACCAAACTTCTCATGGAAGAGTTTGAAAAAGTTCCAGATCATTAAGAAGAAAGGATGGGAAATTGGGTTGACAGAAATAAGCTCCAAAGCACAAGGGCCTGCCTACAGATTCAAGCATGACCATCTACACAAGAGAATAACCTTCATGAGACATTTCTCTTTATGACTCTGCTGTTTGGAAACTCTAGCAGGCTGTAACATCAATTAAGCAAAGCTCTTTGTGAGTCCCTTCATTAAAAAAAAAAAAAAACATTCTGCGTGGTCTCCTTAGTGAGCTGTTTCTTGCTGCTTTGCTGCTTGGTGCCGATAGCTAAAGTTTCTCATTCCAGCTTGGTCTGACTCAACTGCCGACTACTTTCTGACTTTCAGAAATCTCATCTCCAGGTCCCTGCTGTTTTCCTGCATGAGGCTGTTTGCCACTTCTGGTTCACAGGAGGTGCCCCAGCTCAGACGAACTGCCAGCTTCCCACCACACGGCTTTGCTCTCGGAGCCTCTGTCCTTGATCAGCAAACTGCGTCTCCACCAAGCTAAGGGTCTTTTCACCATGCTGGACCCGCACAATGTGATCGTCATGGTAAGACGGCCAGCATGTGTTCCTCATGCGATGGCCACACCACACAAGACGCAGAGCTCACTTTGGTTGGACTTCTCTTTCACCAACTGCTGGCCTCCGGATTGTCAGAACTAACAAGTGTCATTGTGGGAATGGTGTTGCCTGGGATTTTATTGCAGGGCCAACCTACAGCAAAGAAAGCAGGTGTCAAGCCATGTGTCCTGGGATCTAAGCAGTCTTCAGTGCTTTTAACACAGTCAAGGCTTTTGTAGATGCTACCAAGTGGAGGAAAGTTCCCCTCTATTCCGAGTCTGTTGCAAGATTTTAATCATGAATCAATGTTCAATTTTGTTTTGAAAAACTTTTTCTGCATCAATTGATATGATCACATACTTTTTCTTTCTAGACTGTTAATATGGTGGATTATGTTGATTGATTTTCAAACACTGAATGCCTTGCATTCCCAGGACAAACCCCTCTTGGTCGTGATGTAGCATTTTTTTTTATGTCTTGGATTTGATGTGCTGATATTCTGTTGGGGATTTTTGTGTCAATGAGGATACAGATCTGGAATATTCTCATATTGGGTAAACCTAATTTTGGTATCAGGGTAGTACTGGCTTCATAAAATTGGTTAGGAAGCATTTACTCTTATTTTCTGAAAGATTATGTTAGATTGATTTCTTTTTTAAATATTTGGTAGACAGCTAGTGAAATTATCTGGTTTTTGGAAGGCTTTTGATTGTGAAATCAATTACTTTCGATAGTTATAAGACTACTCCAGGTTATCCATTTCATCTTGGGTTAGTCTGGGTAGTTTTTGGTTTTTTGAGAAATTGGTCCATTTCATCTAAGCTGACAAATTTATGTGTCGAAGAAACTGAAGCCCCAGTTCTACAGCCTCAAGGAAACAAAGCACGCCAAACAATCTAAGCAAGTTCTTCCCTCGTGAGCCTCTGATGAGGCGATAGAAACAGCCTGGTGGCCCTCAAAGTAGGAAACCCAGCTAAGTCAGGCAGCAGACTTCTGACCTACAGAAACTGTGAGATAACAGATGAGTGTTGCCTTAAACAAAGGAGTGCCCTGTGTGCAGCCATAGACAGAGCGTCTCAGAGGCTCACCTTGGCCAGACACAGGCAGCACCTGGAGAGCACCTTGTAGGCTATTTTAAAGTCCTGGGATGTGGGAGACCTCAAGTCCATTTAGATACACTGGAAGGGGGGGCAGGGAGGCACAGGTACCCTTTCTCACTGTTTTGTGAACCTCTGACGACTCTGAGCCTCGATGCTTAGGAAGGTTGTGTTACAGGAGCTCTTATCTCGTTTCTTCCTCAGTCGTCTCCATTGACTTTAACTCTCTTCCCCTTCGGTCTATGAACATCAAAGAGAACATGCGTACAGCTCTGGCATATTATTTACAGAATCCAAGGGACACAAATAATTACTTAGACTGAAAAGATTAAGCTCAGATGGGGAAGCACAATGCTTTATAATTTTGTCTGTCTGTAAATGGGCAGGCATACACATGGTTGGCATTTCTTTTCCTTCCTTCCCTCCTTTCCTCCCTCCTTTCTTTTTCCATCCTGTCTTCCTTCCTTCAATAAATATTTATCAACATTCACTCCATACCTGGGGCTGTGTTAGGCCCTAGGACATTTGCAGTACGAGAATCATGCTGTAAGAGTTAAAGAACGCTACTGCCCATCGTTTCCTTGCATATGTATGTGATTGTAGCTGGGTACATAATGTCCACATTATCCCCAGTGGAAAATGAGAAGTGATGTGTGACACTCACGACAAAGCTTTTAAGGAGTACATATGTCTGCTGGTGGGAACGTAAATTGGCGTAGCCACTATAAAGAACACCAAAGAGGCTCCTTAAGAAACTAAAAATAGAGTTACCATATGATCCAGCAATCCCACTCCTGGGCGTATATCCAGGGAAAACTCTAATTCGGAAAGATACATGCACCCCAATGCTCACAGCAGCACTATTTACAATAGTTAAGACTTGGAACAACCTAAATGTCCATTGACAGAGAAATGGATAAAGAAGATGTATATATACATATAATGGAGCACTACTCAGCCATAAGAATGAATAAAATAATGCCATTTTCAACAACATGGATGAAACTAGAGATTATCATACTGAGTAAATTAAGTCAGACAGAGAAAGACAAACATCATATGATATTAGTTATATGTAGAATCTTAAAAAAATGATAAAAATGAACTTATTTACAAAAAGAAATAAACTCACAGACATAGGAAACAAGCTTATGCATACCACAGGGGGAAAGGAGTGGAGGAGGGATAAATTAGGACTTGGTGGTAAACAGATACACACCACTATACATAAACAACAAAAGCCTACTGTATAGCAAAGGGAACTATATTCAATATCTTGTAATACCCTATAATGGAAAAAAATCTGAAAAAGAACATATGTATATATATAAATATATAACTGAATCACTGTGCTGTACATCTGAAACTAACACAACATTCTAAAATGACTACCAGTTCAGTTCAGCCACTCAGTTGTGTCCGACTCTTTGTGATCCCATGAATTGCAGCACTCCAGGCCTCCCTGTCCATCACCAACTCCTGAAGTTTACCCAAACTCGTGTCCATCGAGTCCGTGATGCCATCCAGCCATCTCATCCTCTGTCGTCCCCTTCTCCTCCTGCCCCCAATCCCTCCTAGCATCACAGTCTTTTCCAATGAGTCAACTCTTCGCATGAGGTGGCCAAAGTACTGGAGTTTCAGCTTTAGCATCAGTCCTTCCAATGAACACCCAGGACTGATCTCCTTTAGGATGGACTGGTTGGATGTCTTGCAGTCCAAGGGACTCCCAAGAGTCTTCTCCAACACCACAGTTCAAAGGCATCAATTCTTCAGCGCTCAGCTTTCTTCACAGTCCAACTCTCACATCCATACACGACTACTGGAAAAACCATAGCCTTGACTAGACAGACCTTTGTTGGCAAAGTAATGTCTCTGCTTTTGAATATACTATCTAGGTTGGTCATAATTTTCCTTCCAAGGAGTAAGCATCTTTTAATTTCATGGCTGAAGTCACCATCTGCAGTGATTTTGGAGCCTAAAAAAATAAAGTCTGACACTGTTTCTACTGTTTCCCCATCTATTTCCCATGAAGTGATGGGACCGGATGCCATGATCTTCGTTTTCTGAATATTGAGCTTTAAGCCAACTTTTTCACTCTCTTCTTTCACTTTCATCAAGAGGCTTTTTAGCTCCTCTTCACTTTCTGCCATATACTTCTGTTTAAAAATTAATCTTTCAAAAAGTGGATGTATTTCCTCCATGCTCTTTCCTCTTCTACCCACTGGGTACAGGTCAAAATGACAAGGCAGCAAAGCCCCAAGGAAGAAAGTAGACTGAATCTCCTGAATCCTTCTGTGAAGGAAAGCCACTCATCAACGAATGGTACATAAGTACAGTCCTATTACATTTGTGCCATGACACAGCTTTGGGGATGGGGTCTTCTTTTTTTTTTTTTTTCAGCAGTTAGGCTACCCTGACATAGAAACTGGTATCTCAAAGTGGGGAGCTACTGTTTAAAACTGTGTTTATGAGAATTGGCTTGGTGGTTTGGTGCCAGATAGCAAAGAAACAGATATAGCAGCTCAGAAAGCTGGAAATTCCTCTTATACCATGGGTAAAATATTTGATAAAACTGTCCCCTGCGTTAACTGATAAGGTTATTCCAGTAAGGCCCATAAGGCCTGGAGCTTCATGGCAGGAGTTAGCAAACTACGGCTCATGGGCCTGCTGTCTGGTTTTGTGAATAAAGTTTTATCGGAACATAGTCATATGCATTCCCTCACATATTGCCTGTGGTTGCCTTTGCACTATAAGGAAAGTGTTGAGTATTTGTAAGAGAGCTCCTGTAGACCCCAAAGTTTAAAATATATACTACCTGGTCCTTATTTGTCAACCCCCGGTATCCTGAGGTTGACAGTGACAGTGATGGGACTTGGGTGATGATGGAGCTAGAGAGTGGAAGATGCCTGGGATCCTGAATCATCCCCTCCAACCAGGTCATATACTGTTAAATGAATGAGAAATGCATTTCTACTGTATTTGAGCCATTATATGCTTTGGAAATGTGTTCAGCAGTTTATCTTACCCTATCTGAGGCAGATCGGTGGCAAAAATGGTCCCAAATCCTCACTCTTCCCTGGATCTCTTTTTTAAAATACAACTTTGCAGTACCTGCCCATTTTGGCTAGGGTTTTCTGTCCTATCCCCTAACTCTGGGTTCAGCCATGGAACTAACTATGGTCATTAGATATTAGCTAATATAGCACAAGCAAATGCTTGAAAAAGCACCTGCACATTTTCACCTTCTGTCTCTTATTCCTCTGGCTCTGCCATAAGGATGAGCTCAGGCTAGCCTGCTAGAGGATGAGACACATGGAAAGGGCTGAGTTGGCACAGCTTTCTCAACCAAGATCAACAGAGCCATCTACCCAGCTTATTAACTCATAAGCAAAAATAAGGCTTTATCGCTACAGGTCACTGAGATCATTGTGGTTGCTTGTTACATATCATTGTGGTAATGAAACTGAGCAAGACCCTATAGGGACTTCTCAGGTACAAAAGCCCCTCCGTGTCCCCTGTTGCTTGTTTGTATAAAAAAGGCTTGTCTCCTCGGCCTTCCCCAAGTTCTAATCTGGACTTCAGGTTTCTGTACCATCAGATGCATGTGATAGTTGAAAGGTTTCCCATGTGAGGGGCAGGAGAGACTCCATTACTTCAAGAAGGCATGGTCGTCTCAAATCTCCAATGCTCTGCGCTGTGGGCAGATCTTGGTTTAAATTAGGGAACTGATTATAGTCACTCCCCCAAAGAGTTTACTTTCTCTGATTATTTTCTTCTTTTTCTCTGTAAGTGAACCTTATCCTTCTTTAAATTATAAAACTCTTGCCTGCCCATCAAATAGCCTTAGGTTATAAAAACAAGGAAAATTCATAATTAAAGTATATAGCATTTTAAAACCTAGCAGAAATAATGATAAAAAAAGATATAAGCACCCAACCTATGAATTCAGCATAAAATTACACTAAGAAATGATCTCCTCCTAGTATCCAATCAAGGTGGCTTAGCAGAGTGCAAAGATAATATCCCATGCTGCAAAGCACTGAATAAATAAATGGCCCTCCTCAAAACAACCATGTAATTTTTTCACAGGAAGCAGTGTTGTTTTTACTTATTTACTCTTTAATTATTTTAGCAATATTTATATTTGAGAGACAGGGAGGCAGGGAAGATGAAGAGATGCTTCTCACAGTTCACAGCTGGCCAGGAATGGCCACAGAGGCTTGAGAAGGTCAGGGCATACCTGGAGTTATCTGTCTCTGGTTTTTCAAACGGGGCTGAAAGGTTGAAGTAAAGGATAGGGTAAGCACAGGGAGATGGCAGCCGGGATGCACAAGGACAGCCATGCACACCAGGCTGGTATCCAGCTTCAGGAGAGAGACCATTCACAAAGAGTCCTGTTTTCACAAGTGCTAATGAGACCTTAGACACACCAGTTTCTGGACTTAACAGCAGTGCACAGTCTGCCCAGAAAAGCAAACACAGTTTAGTGGAGCAGAAAATGTGCTTGAGAAATCCACTTGCTTAATTTCAGTCTTTTTCTTATTATTTAATATGGAAAAATACATTTTATTTGGCCTCACTCAACACAGATCCTTTTATAGGAGCAAAATAAATAAAGATTCCTCTCTCAACCAGCCAAGCAGATAAAGTGACTACTCAATAAGCAAAAATGATACCTCAAGTCTTTAAATAACCATTTCCAATACAAGCTTTGTTAGTTACTCTTGATTGCCTTTTTTTTTTTCTAAGCAACTCACTCTGCAGAAAATATTCCAAAAACATCAGAGTGATAGAACTGAGTCCTGAGAGACATGACAACTAGATAAGCGATTTGAGGAGAAAGACCAGGATTGTGGGTTCTCCACAATGGGAGTCCCAGAGTGGTCTTAGAGCTGAAGTTTCTGGAAAAATCCTTTTAGCATAGCTTTAGCTTCTGCCATTAAAGCTACAGCTGGGGTGAATCTACCATTTGCAGTGGGCAAGCGTTTCTAAACTCGCTAAGCTTTTGTAGTCTTCAGACCCTATGCCTGTAGGCGGTTGCTTCAAGGGAGTTTGGAAGCTGCCTACAAGGGCACTTTGCTGGGGCTGACAGACGCCTCTAGTCCCGGCTGGCTGAGCACCCAGATTATGTGCAGTGTGGAGACTGTAAGGTCAACTTCCTCCTTCCACCAGCAGGTTTGGCACCAGATAAATCCATTAATATTTCCCCTTGAAAGAAACAGGCTTGTCAAACACAGAGAGGACAGAGCTTCCACCATATCCCATAACTGCTGTTGTAGACATTTTTAGCAAGTGGCCAAATACCAGTATTTAGGCTTCCAACAATGGAGTCTCTTTGTTAAAATATATATGCCAGATTCATTTTTCCATACAGACAACCCCTTCTGGGCTCTTGTCTACAATATTCTAATAAAAGACTACTGGTGTTTCAAATGAGAGTTTTATTAGATCCTGTTTCAGTTATATCCAGTCAGAGCATTTCAGTTCCAATCCATTGTCCTTTTTACTTAGTCAAATAGACTGAATCTTAGATAGCAGCATTTGAATACTGAACAGTCACCTCTTCCAAAATCATCTTCTTTTCACCACAGATTCTTCTCTGATTATTCACCCCACAAACACTTGGCAAAGGTTAGTCTGGGGAAGCCGCTGTGCCAGGCCTGGGGACATGACAGTGAACAAAACACTGTTCCCACCCCCAATGGATATTACAGTCAAGTTGGGGAGACGCTATACAAACCGCTTTTTCACATTCCAAAGAAAGTGGCCTTCTCCCTTCATCTTATGTGAAACTGAGTACCCTACTTCTCTTTCTTATTAAAACCGTTTGATTAGGAGGCAAACATACTCACTAAAAATGTTGAAAAATATTAACATGTAGGAAAGAGAAAAGTAAAATCATACACAATCCTCTCAGAGATAACTGTTAAAACATTAGGGAGGCAATGTTCATAGCAGCACTATCCACAATAGCCAAGATAATAAAACAACCTAAATGACCATCGAAAGATGAATGGATAGAGAAAATGTATTCACACACACAATGGAATGCTACTCAGCTATAAAAAAATTAAATACTGCCCTTTGCAGCAACAGGGATAGACCTAGAAATCACCATACTAAGTGAAGTCAGAAAGAGAAAGACAAATACCATGTGATATCACCTATATGTGGAATCTAAACATATGACACAAATGAATTTATCTACCAAACAAAAAGAGACTCACAGACATAGAGACTTGTGGTTGCCAAGGGGGAGGGGTGGGGAGGGATGGGTTGGGAGTTGGGGATTATCAGATACAAACTATTTTATAGAGAATGGTTAAACAACAAGGTCCTACTGTCTAGCATAGTAAACTATATTCAGTATCCTGTGATAAGCCATAATGGAAAAGAATATGAGAAAGAATGTATACATATGTGTAACAATCACTTTGCTATAGAGTAGAAATTCACACAACACTGTAAATCAACTATCCTTCAATAAAATTTTTTGAAATTTAAAACATCAGAGAGGAATATATTTCCAGGCCTTTTTCAGTGCACGTGTGTGTGCCTGCATGTTTCTGCAATTATGTACATTATTTTGTTAGGCTTATGGATTTAAAAAAGGTATAAGAGAATAAAGAAAAGAGAGAGAAACAGAAAGAAGCAGAGACAGATTTTTATATTTTTATTTTATATTGATGTAAACTTGATTTACAACATTGTGTTAGTTTTAGGTATACAGTAAAGTGATTCAGTTATACATATACATGTATCAATTCCTTTCCAGATTATTTTCCCACATGTTATAACAGAGTATTGAGTAATTTCCTGTGCTATACAGTAGGAATATTGATTATCTTGTTGATTATCTATTTTATATACAGTAATATGCATATATTAATTCTGACATCTTAGTTTATCTTCCTTCCCATCACCACCCCCCCCCCAACCTTATCCCTTTTGGTAACCATACATTTATTTTCTAAGTTGAAACAAAGACAGACTGATGCAAAGAAACAGAGGCAGAGAAAGGGGGAAAGACACAAAGAAAGAAAGGCACTTTTCCTTTAAATAGTTTAGGTCTCCTTCCTCACCAGGAAGATTAACCAGTCTCAGGGTCTGCGGCCAGCCAAACTAATGAGCAAAAAAGCCTTTATCCTGCTTCTCTTTCCATGCACGCTGTATCTATAAATTAACCCAATTCTGCTATATAAGCTCAAGTATAGCCCCCCTGCCCTATGTTCAAGGTCACTGAAAATTTACACAGGACATATTAATAATAAAAAAGGATAAATTGGGAGCACGGAAATAATAGATACAAACTACACATAAAATAGATAAACCACAAGGACTTACTGTATAGAACAGGGAACAATATTCAATATTTTGTAATAACCTATAAGGGAAAATAATCTGAAAAAATACACATATTACATGTAAATGAATCACTCTTCTGTACACCTGAAATAACACAATATTGTATGAAAATTATATTTCAATTAAAAACAGTAAAAAAAAGTATCACTCCTGACTACTGGTTTAAGAAATATTTTTTTAAAATTTAAAGAACACAGGTTAAGCAGTACATAAAATACTGGGGAAATATTAATAATTTCTATCATGTATTTTTGATACTACTTTTCCCTGCCTTCTTTATGCTTATATTTGGTATCTGATTAAATTGTCACACCATCTCTTTTGACATTAAAAAAGTTTATTTGGCAAAAAGGCAAATTCAGTTCAGTTCAGTGGCTTAGTTGTGTCTGATTCTTTATGACCGCATGGACCACAACATGCCAGGCCTCCCTGTCCATCACCAACTCCTGGAGCTTGCTCAAACTCAAGTCCATCGAGCTGATGATGTCATCCAACCATCTCATCCCATGTCCTCCCCTTCTTCTCCCACCTTCAAACTTTCCCAGCATCAGGGTCTTTTCCAGTGAGTCAATTTTTCGTATGAGGTAGTCAAAGTACTGGACTTTCAGCTTCAGCATCAGTCCTTCCAATGAATATTCAGGACTGATTTCCTTTAGGATGGACTGGTTGGATCTCCTTGCAGTCCAAGGGACTCTCAAGAGTCTTCTCCAACACCACAGTTCAAAAGCATCAATTCTTCAGTGCTCACCTTTCTTTATAGTCCAACTCTCACATCCATACATGACCACTGGAAAAACCATAGCTTTGACCATACGGACCTGTGTCAGTAAAGTAATGTCTCTGCTTCTTAATATGTGGTATAGGTTGGTCATAGCTTTTCTTCCAAGGAGCAAGCATCTTTTAATTTCATGGCTGCAGTCACCATCTGCAGTCATTTTAGAGCCCCCCAAAATTAAGTCTCTCACTGTTTCCATTGTCTCCCCATCTATGTGCCATTAAGTAATGGGACTGGATGCCAAGATCTTAGTTTTCTGAACGTTGAGTTTTAAGCCAACTTTTTCATGCTCTTTTACTTTCATCAAGAGGCTCTTTAGTTCTTCTTCACTTTCTGCCATAAGGGTGGTGTCATCTGCATATCTAAGGTTATTGATATTTCTCTTGGCAATCTTGATTCCAGCTTGTGCTACATCCAACCTGGCATTTCTTATGATGTACTCTGGATATAAGTTAAATAAGCAGGGTGACAATAGACAGCCTGGATGTACTCCTTTCCTGATTTGGAACCAGTCTGTTGTTCCATGTCCAGTTCTAACTGTTGCTTCCTGACCTGCATACAGATTTCTCAGGAGGCAGGTCAGGTGGTCTGGTATTCCCATCTCTTTCAGAATTTTCCAGTTTGTTGTGATCCACACAGTCTAAGGCTTTGGTGTCATCAATAAAGCAGAAGCAGATATTTTTCTGGAACTCTCTTGCTTTTTTCATGGCAATATGATCTCTGGTTCTTCTGCCTTTTCTAAGTCCAGCTTGAACATCTGGATTCATGTTCATGTACTGTTCACAGTTCATGTACTGTTGAAGCCTGGCTTGGAGAATTTTGAACATTACGTTACTAGCATGTGAGATAAGTGCAATTGTGTGGTAGTTTGAGCATTCTTTGGCATTGCCTTTCTTTGGGATTGGAATGAAAACTGACCTTTTCCAGTCCTGTGGCCACTGCTGAGTTTTCCAAATTTGCTGGCATATTGAGTGTAGCACTTTCACAGCATCATCTTTTAGGATTTGAAATAGCTCCACTGGAATTCCATCACCTCTACTAGCTTTGTTCGTAGTGATGCTTCCTAAGGCCCACTTGACTTTGCATTCCAGGATGTCTGGCTCTAGGTGACTGATCACACCATCGTGGTTATCTGGGTCATGAAGATCTTTTTTGTATAGTTCTTCTGTGTATTCTTGCCACCTCTTCTTAATGTCTTCTGCTTCTGTTAAGTCTGTACCATTTCTGTCCTTTATTGTGCACATCTTTGCATGAAATGTTCCCTTGGTATCTCTGATTTTCTTGAAGAGATCTCTAGTCTTTCCCATTCTGTTGTTTTCCTCTATTTCTTTATGTTGATCGCTGAGGAAGGTTTTCTTATCTCTCCTTGCTCCTCTTTGGAACTCTGCATTCAAGTGGGTATATCTTTCCTTTTCTCCTTTGCCTTTAGCTTCTCTTCTTTTCTCAGTTATCTATACGACCTCCTCAGACAACCATTTTGCCTTTATACATTTATTTTTCTTGGCGATCATCTTGATTACTGCCTCCTGTACAATGTCACAAACCATCCATAGTTCTTCAGGCACTCTGTCTATCAGATCTAATCCCTTGAATCTATTTGTCACTTCCACTGTATATTTTCTTTGCAAAAAGGCAAAGAAAATGCCTATTCACAATCCAGTGAAAGATTCTGGTCTAGTCCAAGGTCATCACTGAAGAAAAGCAGACACTGTATTCAAAAGTTCTAGAGCAAATGGTTTTTGATTAAAAATACACCCAAGCCACGTGTCAGAACCAAGATATCAAAATACATGGGTCCTGTTTAAAACCATCTATGGTAACTGAAATTGTTTTCCTTTACATGGGGTTTTAATGTCATATGGAGAATGATGTTTTCATTCTCATTAGAAAAAAGGGAGCAAAGTCTTTGATGATCCTCATCCAGGGTTCCTCTGCCCCCCCAGAAAGCATTCCCTGTGTTTCTAGCAGAGGATCTGACACCAGATTACTCTCAAAGCACAAGCAACCACCACCAGGGGTCTGGGCATCATCTGGGACCAGTGGGGCTGAGACAACGGAAGCAGTGGGTGACACTGCAGCCCAGTTCCTAGCAGTCACAAAGCCCATCGCTTCTGCAGAAAACGTGCTCACCCGACCGATTTCTGCCTCGTCATGAGGAAGGGAGAGCAGTCCAGTTACTAGCTTTTTGGTTAAGCATTACCCAAGGTGAACACACTGAGCCTCTGACACATTTGCGGTCGCACACCAGGCTCTATGATCACATAAAAATCCTAATACAGCTCTCAAAAGGCAATGTCTGCCGGTGGGCTGTGTAAGACTTAAAACATGGCACTGAGAGGGCAGACAGTTTTTTTTAATGCTTCCTGGTGATTGGCTCTCAGATCCCCCTTATCTCCACTGTCTGAAGACAGAGTGCCAGGGAAGGTGCTCCAGGCCCAGCTTCTTGGCCAACGAGCTGCATAAATCAACTAAAGAGCAGTGATTATAACAAGGGGAGGAAAGCCACATGCCTCTCTGGTCCCTCTGCCCCACCCTCAGCCCCATAACCTTGTCCTCATCTCAGGATAACACCAACTGGCCTTTCATCAGCCTCCCTGGAGGCCGGCCCTGGGAGGCTGGGAAGAAGGGAGAGTGCTCAGCTTCTGATGGGGAGAAAGGGGGATAAGACCATTCCTCCCACCGCCTACCTGTGCTCAGAACCCCAGAGCTTTCCCAGAATGTCAGGGTCTGATGGCAGGCTAACATTTTTGAACTATAGGTACAAAATCTGATAATTTCTGCTAAGTCCCAAAACAGAGCAAGAAGGTCCGAGCAATTCAGTAGCCTCCTGCCTGAATCGTTCCCACTTAGTGCAAAGTCCCCACTTAGCAGGGGATAGTCTGCATCTGCACTGCGGCTGCCTACGTGGACTGGGCTCCTCTAAGCCCGGGAAGGTCTCCCACAGCTCAGGGCAGAGGAGGCCGGACAGCAGGAGAGGTGTGTGGAGAGAACAGTTTTACCAAAAGACCTCATTAGAAGGCAACATTTTCATATTTACTCTGCACACAGTTGTGCTAAAATTCACAGCTGCTGCTTAACGTTTTTCTGACAAGAACACGTTAAACAAAAATATGTGCTGGGAGGGCAGGGTGCATAGCAAATAGCTTTTAATCATATTTAAATCGAATTTACCTAAACCTTGCAAATTTCAACTCTTCTTGTGCTACAGCTGACAAGCATCATCACATGATTCACAGATGCAACTTTTATTTTTTAAAAAGGAGAGTCTTCTTTGGCATGAAAACAACACATGCTGGAAAGATTAAGCCCAGCTTCTGCACATCAGTCAAGCCTACAGACAAGTCTGAGGTGAAGGGTGCAGCTTTGGGAAGTCATTCTCTTACCGGGATTTGTTTCCTTCAGCTCTTTCACTGCTCACCTCCAACGCTGCTGTAACAAACAAGCAAAAAAGCAGAATCGTGACAGCCACCTGACACCTGCAGCCCTCGGTGGCCACCAGGAACACTGGGGTCCAGGCAGTACTTTGCACTCACTCAGCTCCTGGCCAGAGGAGAATGGGCCTTACCTGCCATTATTTGACCTGACCAAAGGCAAGACTAACCCTGAGGAAGTCCTGCTCCCGAGCTATAGAACTAGATGAGATGAATAATTAATAATTCACTGGAACCCGAAGCGGATGGTAAGTGTGAGGTCAGAGTGAATAAAAGAAAGAAATGCTAAACAAAAAGACCATGTTTCATTCATCAGAAAGCTCAGAGATGGGATGTTTTGTTCAGCTGTTAAGAACCAGAGCCTCTGTTTCCACTCACGAGTTTTGGATGAAAAGAAACCAGTCTTGGATGCCAAAAAATTCCCAGGGGATGCTTGCAGAGAAAAGGCCCTCTGGAGCCCAGTCACCCTGGTTCCTGCATGTGGCTTGAGAGGCCAGTTGAATCTGAGGAGCCCATCAACACATTCTTCCCTTTCATATTAGTTCCATTCCTAGGAAATTTCCTTGTTGTTTTCAAAACAGGTTACTATTACAGGTGTGATGACCCAACTAATGCCATTCACTGATTCTTCTACCCATGTGTCCTTCATTCAACAAACACTTATGAAGCCACTCTCTGTGCCAAGCTCTGTACTAAAACCTGGAGCATCTCGGGACAGGCTTGTGGTCTGTTGTTTTAAATGCCTGTGTGCATTGGTGAACTCCACACAGTCACCTCCAGCCCAGACTTCTCCCCAGAACTCAGAATTCACAGAGCCAAGACCACACTTAGCATCTCTCCTAGAAATCTCATGCCATCCAAGAGGCATCTGATTGAACCTTGTCCAGATCCAGACTTCAAACCCATCCAGACTTCAAACCTCCAGCCTTGTCCATCTCCATTGAGGCACCTCCATTCTTTCTGTTACCTGCATTTTTCTTGGAGTTCAGCATGGATCAGTCAGAGTCCGTTTGGGAACTAAAAACCAGAGCTGTGTTCTTGTTCTTGTTTTCACGGGGCCATGTGGCATGAGGGATCTTAGTTCCCAGACCAGGGATAGAACCCAGGCCCCCTGCAGTGGAAGCACAATCCTAACCACTGGACCACCAGGGAAGTCCCATCAGTTATTTTAACAGAGATTAATATAAATCACTGTTAACCAGGTACTGGGGAACAGAAAAGGCAGAAGGTAGAAGAGGTCAGTGTAGGAAGCAGCCACCCACCCTCAACTGAGGGCACAGAGAGAAGTGCTGGGTTCATCTGAACCCACACTGTGAGGAGGGGCACACAGCTGAACCTCTGAGGTGGGAGCCATAGCCGGCAGGTGCAGTGACCTCCGAGGGGCCCAGTGAAGCTGGCTCTGGGAGCATGAAGAAAAGTGAGAAACTGGAACCGGCTACCACTGTGGTGTCTCTGACGCGAATGGACTCCTCCCCCTCCGAGCCTTCTAGCGTCCTCTGGCACCCCCTGCCAGCAGAACTTAACATGGACCGTGCTGGCAAAGCTGGAGGGCGGTCTGCAGGGAAACACGAACTTAAGAATCAGCATAGTCCACCTCTTTGGCTACTTAGCCTCTATCACCTTAACACAAAACTTTTTTCTCTCATACCCCACCTCCCACCTGCCACCAAATCCTCCCAGCTCTGCCAAAAATCTCCACGACGTCGCAGCTGCTCCTCACTGCACTGCCACTGTCCTGGTCTGAGCACCTCTGGGTCTCACCTGGATCATCACAATAGCCTCCCAAGCGGATTCTTTCAGTTTCTCCAGAGTCAATTCTCCACACAGAAGCCATCGTGATTGTATTAGTCAGCTGCTCCTGCTGCTAAGTCGCTTCAGTCGTGTCCAACTCTGTGTGACCCCAGAGACGGCAGCCCACCAGGCTCCCCCGTCCCTGGGATTCTCCAGGCAACAACACTGCTAGGGCTGCTGAAACAAACTGCCACAAGCCTGGCATGTTGAAACAACAGAAATGTATTGTCTCAACAGTTTGGGAGGCCAGAACTCTGAAATCAAGGTGTCCGCGGGGTCCCTTACTTCTACAGACTCTTGAGGGAGAATGTGGATGCCACATACCTCTCTCCCAGATCCTGGTGGTTGCTGGCCATCCTCGGGATCCTTTGGTCTAATAGATGCATCACCCCAATCTCTGCTTCTGTCTTCTCACTGCCTCCTTCTCCACGTCTCTGGCTGCTTCTGTGCCTAATCCTCGTCACCAGCACTGGATTTGGGGTCTGTCCTAAATCCAGCATGATATCATCTCAAGATCCTTCACTACAGCTACAAAGATTCTATTCCCTACTACGTTCTCACTCACTGACACGGGGGTAAGACTTCAACCCGTTACACTGACTGGATTAAAACCAATCAGATCTGGTCACCCCTCTGCTCAGATCCTCCAAGGTTCCATCCTACCCTGAGTAAGAGCTCCACTCCTACACGACCTGGATGCCCCACTGCTCTAGTTCCCCTCTGGCTGCTCTCACCCTCTTCCCCCCACAGAAGCCCCTCTGTTCCTCAGCCTTCAATACTTCTCATCTGTAGAGATTTAATTTGTATCTTTTACATAACTTGCAAGCTCCTATGTACCTTAAACATGTGTAATACAGTTATAATAGCTGTGCTTATGCCCTTGCCTACCAATTCTAACATCTGTGTGAGTTCTAGTTGGATTCTGATTGATGTTTTTCCTTATTATGTTCATATTTTCCTGCTTATTTGCATACCTGGTGATTTTTTTTGTGGATGCCAGTCATTATACATTATTCTTGTTGGCTTTTGGGTATTTTTGTGTTGTAAATATTTTCTACTTCTTTCCTGGGATCAGTTAATTTACTAGGAAATAGTTTGATTCTTTCTCACCTTGTTTTTAAGCGTTTTTTTTGTTTTTTTTTTTTTTTGTTTTTTTTTGTGGGAGCAGACCAGTCTTTAGTCTAAAGCTAATTATTTCTTACTACTGAGGCAATATACTTCTGAGTATTCTACCCCATGTTTAAAGAATTGTGAAGGTTTCCAGTCTGAGAGGTGGGAAGCGGCACTATCCTTGACCTTGTACAAACACTAGGTATTGTTCCTCACACACATGCACTGATGAGTGCTCTGTGAAATACTTACATGGAAGCCTCCACAGGTCTCTGGAACTCTCTCTCTGCAGCTCTTTCTTCTCTAGTACTCTGTTTAATGAACTCTAGCTATCTTTTCCTCAGACTCTCAGCTCAACATCCCAATTCAGGTAGTCCAACAAGTTACACATGAGTTTCCTTCTTTACACTATAGCCTATAAATGAAGTAAGTTAGGGAGATGGTAAGGTGTATTTCATTTGTTTCCCATTTCTTAGGAATCATTGTCCTTTGCTGCTTGACATTCAGTGTCTTGAAAATCACTATTTCATATACTTGTCCACTTTTTTTGGTAGTAGTGTTGGTTGTATCAATAAATATGGTCCCTGTTACTCCATCTTAGCCAAAAGTGGAAGCTTCTGTCATCTCTTTAAGATTTTTAACTGCTGTGATTTCTTTTCTCATTCTCAATAAATATTCACTTTCCTACTTTATTTTTTAACTGTCATTTTGTATTCTTTTTCTTAAAAAGGGCCCCACACTCAGGTTCTTGAGGTAAACCACCTGGTTTGGAATTCTGCCTCCACCACTGACTACCATTGTGACCTTGACAAGCCTGTGTACTTAAGTTTCTTCATTTATAAAACTAGGATGATAAAAAGTTTCTTCATCTATAAAACCAGGATGTTAATAGGACCTGCTTCAGAGTGCTGAGTACTGCAAAAGTTATCACATACAACACTTAGAAAGAAACCTAGAACTCAGAAGCCACTCTATACATGTTAGTTATTACACTTAGTTTTATTTTCATATTATCAGTATACAGGTGGTGCTATAATTTATGTAACAGCTATAGAGAGTGTGATGGCTTAGGATGGAATATAATACAATAGATGAGACTAGAGAAAGAGTAGGTCACAAAAGAAATAGTGTTAATGGCCAGAGTGTGAGATAACCAAAACAATACACTGCAGTGTCCTAGGGGAAAAAGTAGGGCAGCGTGCAACAAGAGGAAGAGGTGAATATGGTCTAAGCCACTAGAAATCAAGATAAGGACTTAAACATGACCCCTGGTTTGGTGACATAGCAGTCATGCCTAATGTTGTAAAATGAGGATATGAACAGGGCCCGCCATTTATGGTGGGCTTCCCTGGTGGCTCAGAGGGTAAAGAATTCGCCCACAATGCAGAAGACCTGGGTTCAATCCCCGGGTTTGGAAGATCCCCTGGAGAAGGGAATGGCTACCCTCTCCAATATTTTGGCCTAGAGAATTCCATGGATAAGGAGCCTGGTAGGCTACAGTCCATGGGATCACAGAGAGTCAGACACGACTGAGCAACTTGCTCTTTGCCATATATGGTAACAATCAGCATTAAATGAGAATTTATCTAATGCCTTAGCACAGTACTTAGCATATATTAAGTATTCAAAAATTTTAAGTTAATACAACATTGTATAGCAACTACAACAAAAAAATTTTTTTAATATAAACTGATATAGAAAACCAAATACAAGATTTTTATATAAGAAACCAAAATGCAGAATTCTCTGTGTTTATATACAGGTGACCCTTGAGCAACATGGATTTGATCTGTGAAATACTTTTTTTAAGTTACTTTGTTTCTATAATTAGCAATATTATGTTTACTTTTTGCATCACTGGATCCAGGCCATGTCTCACTCTAGTTTATAAATGTCAGGGTAGTTTCAGATTCTGTTCCCATTCTCCTTGGTTCTTTATCACCCATACCTCAAAGTATGACACTAGGGTACTTCTCTCTCTCTCTCTCTCTCTCTCACACACACACACACACGCGCACACACACACACACACAGACTATCCTACAAAAAAGCCTTGCTTTTGTCCAAGGGCAGTCATTTCACCCTACCCTGATATTTCTCCCTATCTTATTAAAGTAGTGTAAACATCATCAATGGTTAGCACTCTCTGGATTCAAAAGCCAAGGCCAATTCTGGTTCATTCCTAAGTCCCATGCCCACACCCTATTGGAGCTAGAAAAGATACCTGGGCCCCTCTGACTTTCTATATGAGAAATAGAGCTCATTCTCCATCAAGATTCCTTTCACATAAGGAGAATGTATTCTCAGCATCCAAAAACCAGTGGCCACAGTGCCTATACCCAGCCAATTCCAGGGGTCCAGAAAATACCCACCAAACCACAAAATTACATGGTTCTAGCAGATCAAACACCTTGAATTACATTTCTAAACTTTTTTTTTAATTTGGGGAGGCAACACATCTGTTCAGTCCTTTGTTTGTAATCTCTTATGGATTCCAAGTGAAAAATTGGTTCTGATTCACTGCTGTATGAGTCACATGAGTGCCATTTGTAAAGGTCTGTGTGAAGCCCCAAATTACATCTTTCAAGACGATAAGTATAACTTGTATCAAAAGGCAACTGATTTGAACCCTAAACACACCTGTGTTTAAAGATGCAGCTGTGCTACCTGGGTTTCTCTGAACTTCACACCATGAGTCGTTCAAGATGACTAAGTGCTCCAATACTTGAAAGTTTAATTATTTGATCCAAAAATTTTAGAATTTTAGTAATATGAGACAAAAATCTTCTTAAGAAATATAGTCCAACTTCCTAAACAAGATGTAGCTGTCACCAAATTGCAAGTCTGTGTGCCCAACACACAGTGAGGCCAAACAATACCAAGACATCAGAGTATGGAACAAAGAAAGATTTGTTGCAGGGCCATGCAAGGAGACAGGTGGCTCATGACTTGAAAAACCCTGAACTTCCCCAAAGCTGTCAGCAAAGAGCTTTTGTAGGAAAGGTGAGGGAGGGTCGTGCCATGGTTAGTTGTTTCAAACTTCTTGGTGTCAAGTCACGGTCAGGTCACAGTCTTCTTGTAAATCTCTACAAATGAATGCTATCCTCTGCTCTGACAAGAAAGGGCAAGTCCCCAGGCACAGCTCTTCCCCTCTAAGTCCAGGTCCTGACTAAGAGGAGGCAGATCTCAATTGGCAGCTCCCTCAGGGCCGGATCCTGCCCAGCTGTCATCGCTGAGGCAGCCAGGCGCCCAGGACCTAACTGGCCCTGAGACTCCTCAGGCCGCCCAAACGGTGGTGCAGGGTGGGTAGCATGTCCCACAGACTGACCCAGGCAGATGGTCCAATATGTTGCAGAGGCAGGGATAGGGAAGATGTTCACCACTGCCTCAACACCCGGACCTGGCCAGTGAGTGGCCCTGAGGAAGCTGCCTGAGCCCTGCGGGGCACAGCCCCCAGCCTGTTCCCTGGGCCCCTCCAGCTCAGCTGCTGGCCCAAGGCCCAGTGAGCTGGAGGCCCCAGGGAGAAGGCCAGGATCTGCCTCATAACTCGTTCTCCACTCCCCCCACATGCGGGCTGCATCCCGCACGAACGACGGTTGGGGGCTTGTGGGAGGGGCCCACTGCACTGCCAGCCAATGGCTGAGTGGGGCCTGTTGCCTAACAATAGGGTGCAGAGTAATGGCACACAGCAATAGCTAGTGCTAATGGCTGCACTCCCCAAGCTCTGTTACATTATGAACATAATTTTACCTTCTCTTAGAGATTTAGGGTCACTCATAAAAATATCAATAAAGGGTCCAGTCTAGAGTAGATTTAAGATTCTAAGTGTTCTTTAACTTTACACTAAGTGGATCTAGATAGACAGTTTTGAATTATTTGGATTCTTATAGTAGTTTTTCTTAGAGAAGGCAATGGCACCCCACTCCAGTACTCTTGCCTGGAAAATCCCATGGACAGAGGAGCCTAGAGGGCTGCAGTCCATGGGGTCGCTAAGAGTCAGACACTACTGAGCGACTTCCCTTTCACTTTTCACTTTCATGCATTGGAGAAGGAAATGGCAACCCACTCCAGTGTTCTTGCCTGGAGAATCCCAGGGACGGGGGAGCCTGGTGGGCTGCCGTCTATGGGGTCGCACAGAGTTGGACACGACTGAAGTGACTTAGCAGTAGTTTTTCTGGCTCCTCTATTGTTGACACTCATTTCCCGTTATTATCAGTTTACCTATCTATAGTAGTTTCTTCCACATTTAACTATCTGTTGCTTTTTATACCTGACAGCTAAGACAAATTGTGAGAATTACTTTATAAAGTTCATGTAAATGGATTCAGAATGGGGCCCTGAGAGATTTCACATATGAATAATCTAAACTTGCTCTGACACACTTTTTTGAAAATAGGTAAGTATAAATAAATAAAATCAATGGAACATCTTGTGACATCGACTTTGGAACTTCAGATGTTTTGTTGGCTTGCTTTGTTCTTCTTACTTTGTGATTCTTGGCCACGTCCTATATTGGTGAGGGTGACCTGTGGTAGATTTCCACCATGGAGACTAGGCTTCAGGTTTGCTTCCTTCTGTCTAGTCTTGGGCATCAGCTTGGTTAGAAATATAACCAGTCACTTGGATAAGCAAATAATGGAAATATCTCCCAGAAAAGCTTGTCAGTTGTTATGACCAGAGACAGAAAGGCCAGACACAGTCAAAAGGTTATGTCACAATGATTTCCTCATTCCTTACAAAGAATTATAAAAGCATGGGGTCTTGCCCCAGCCTTAGCTTTCAACTGGAAGAAGAACCTTTGTCCTCCTAGGTTTGTCTTCAAGTGAGCCAATTCCCCACCGGGAGCAAGCAGCTGTCACACACCACACTCCCATCCTGCAGAAATGGCTCCCAAGGGCGCTTCTTTCATGGCGCTTCTCCCTGCTGCATACCATCCAGCCTCAGAATTTCTCTGTGCCCAGAGAAACCCCTACCCAACCCTTCAGTATCATCCTAGGGAGCATTTTCAATGGGTGAGTGAGTTTCCAATCATTTCATTCCTTAAACAGCAGAAATCTCAACTGTTCCCAGGAGTCTGTGCAGCGGCTCAGAGAAGGGCTCTACTGCCTCCATTCCCCCCAGATATTCAGTCACAAGATAGCCGTTCATCCCTCAGCACTCTCTCCAGTCTATGGGGGATTCCCCAGGGAGGCCGGGACTCCTGTCCCCGGAACCTGCATCTCAAGTTCCCACTCTCTGCTCCCTAGAGAGATTGGCTCATGAGCTTCTTTCCAGGCTTTTCTCTCCGGGCAGCTTCTGGCTCACTTGACCTATTTTCCAAAAGCTCAAGACAGAGGGCAAAGAAAGGCACTGAAACACTCTGGGTGCTCTGCTGTTTCCCAGTTACAAAACCTGACTGCAAAGCAAATTACCACCTTTTAGCAGTCCCACACCTCACAGACTTAATGCTTGATTTAAATTGATGATCAGCTTGTGTTTCTTTCCTTTCTCTGGAGTAAGAGGAAAAAAATTTATTTTCTTTCAGTAGATTCTGTATTTATAAATATCATTAGAGGTTAAACATTTTCTTAATGACAGGAAAAGTCAAGATTTCCTCTATTCACCCAACCAGGACAGAGTTACTTCTCCTTTCATTATTAAAGAGTTTTCTCCCCTCTCCAAATCCAGCTCAATGCCCTGGATCTCTAGGTATATGGTAGTTACTCAGGAACTATTCATTAAGAGAATGAATGAATGGATGAATGGATAGATGGAAAAGTGTGTTTGTATCATCATCCACCTGAGTGCCTCCCCAGCTGGAGGGAGAACCTTCACACTGCTTCCTGGCAGCTCTTCTTCAGGGACCCACTAATCAAACGGGCCCCCCTTAAGCCTATTTGGCCATCATACAATAGAATTTAATAATGAATACTATTATTTACTTCTTTGTTTTGCAGAGAGCTGAATGAAAACCTGACCTCCCTGGGCCCAGGTAGAATTTCTCCATGATTGGTTAGACGGTTTTGTGTTTCCAGTACCTTGGCATCCCTTTGGTCCTGGAACGGCTGTGCATAGCTGGGGGCCAAACAGGAGTTCAAATGACTCCTCCAGGGCTCTTCTTTGTTATGAGACTGTTGGATTTGTGGTCTTTTTAGAAGCCTTGGCATCTGCTAGCCAGCTCTAGAAGCCGTCTTTCCTCAGATGGTCCAGCATGCCACACCCAACTGGGAACTCCACAAAGACAAGATCCTGGGCTACTGACCCCAGAGTGTGGGAGGACAGGGGCTCAGTTTTACAAAACCAGGCCAAGCTTCACTATTACGGCTCAGTGATTGTAACTTCCCTGATCTCCCAGCCCCTCCCGTCCATTTTTCCCTTTCCTGGTTCTGGAGGCAGTTTTCCCCTCTCCACAGATTCCCTAATTAACAATTCTTTCCTTTTTTTCTCTGCTCCGGTTCTATCCACAGCTTCCTACTCACAGCATTAAAAACCACAGATCTGATCCCGCTTCTGATACGGTGTAGCCGAGACAGCTTTGAGCCAAGAGAAGATGGGTTTGTGGTCACGAGAAGCAGAAGGAGCACCCCTGGGATGAAAAGAGGTCATGCCTGTAACTCACAGAGAAGTCCCCTCACAATAGCTACTGTTGGAATATTAATTACATAGTCTTAAATTGACTCCCCTGTCACGGAGAAAGTGGGCAGCACACGTGGGACGCTAAAGCTCCCACGACGAAACCCAAAGCCTCGAAGGGCAGGCACGGACGGGGTTCGAACCCAACATCTTCGGTTTATGAGACCAACGCCTTACCACTCGGGAAGATCCCCTGGAAAAGGCAATGGCACCCCACTCCAGTACTCTTGCCTGGAGAATCCCATGGAGGGAGGAGCCTGGTAGGCTACAGTCCATGAGGTCGCAGAGTCGGACACGACTGAGCGAGTTCACTTTCACTTTCACTAAAGTGCCTCCCCACACATTGCTTATTAGTGCCAAGGGAAAAAAAGACCCCAAAACCAGCCAGGATAAAGAAACTGTACAACACCTTGACCAGGTCCAACTTTATATCATCTGTGTGGGGCAGATCACATCGTCATGCAGCTCCAAATACTTGGACAGGACTCACATCACTGGGCAGTAATTGGACTGAGGTCACATAACCTCAATCTAACCAGTATGAAATACCTACAAGCATGCATACAATGAGAAACATGCTATCGAAACAAAATGGTTTGGGGTGCTCACTTTGGCAGCAAATATACTAGAATTGAAACAATATGAAAAAAGATCAACACTGCCTCTGCACAAAGATGACACAGAGATACCTGAAGAAAAAAAAAATGTTCATGTGATGGGAAAGTGGGGATTGACATCATGAAAGCCAGATTAAAGGAGGTAAAAGGCAGGACAACAAAGTCCAAGACCTGACTTTGCACTGGATCCTGTATTGGAAGGGGGGATGCTTGGAAAGACACTGATAAGTCACCTAACAAAATTGATATATGGAAGGGAAATCAGATACATGTACTTTGCCAAGTATTATTGTTATGTTGTAGAACACTGTCATTCTTAGGAAATTCACACTCAGAGATAAAGGGCCATGAAGCTGGTAACTTATTTTCAAACTGTTCAGAAAAAAATATATTATAATAATAGATATAGACATGTATATTATCTACATGTTATATAAAATTGTTTTCCTTAACCATTATATGTGTATATATGTGTGTTTGCACATACATATGAGCTTCCCTTGTGGCTCAGCTGGTAAAGAATCCACCTACAATGCAGGAGCCCTGGGTTGGGAAGATCCCTTGGAGAAAGGAAAAACTACCCACTCCAGTATTCTCGCCTGGAGAATTCCATAGACTGTATAGTCCATGGAGTCTCAAAGAGTTGGATACGACTGAGCGACTTTCACTTTCTTTCATACACATATATATATATGGAATGGGGAGAAACATGCACATAATAAAGCAAGTGGAGTAAAATGATGACAATACAGGTGCTCTTGTATTATTATTTTATTTTTGCATTTTTTTTATAAGTTTGAAATTATTCCCAAATAAAAAGCTCAAAAATACAGCTGCTGTACTTCTGATTCTTAATATTCTTAGGGTCTGAACCTTCTGAATGAGAAAAAATAGGACATGAGGTAACTCTGTGCGAAGCCATTTAGGGTTATAGAGGCTCCTGAGCTGGGAAGCATTTGAATTTACCTATAATTCTGAAGCAAGTGTTTGATGATGGCTACCACTTTAAAGGACAGGGGGCCACTATCAGGAAAAGCATCAAAATCAACACAGGAAGACACAACCTCATCCCAACTCCAGTTCAGAAAATAAACAATGCCCTGCTGTCATGATCAACAAAAACACACGTTAATTTTAAATTCCATTTGGGGAGCCAAAAAGTAGAGATGAGCGTAGCAGAGACTGAGTGTGGCTTGGGCACCTAGGGGACTACCAGCTGTGATTCCCGAGGCAGGTTCCTCTGCCCCGCGCCCAGTTTTCTTCTCTGTAGAGGAAGAGTCCTCAAAGGCTTGTTACATGGTACAAGCGAGGCAGTACAGGCCAAATGCTAGGCATGTGGGAGCTCAAGTTCAGTCAGAGAGCAGCAACCACAAGGTAGTATTATTATGAGGGTGGTTTTCCCCCTTGACTCTGTAACACTGTTAGCTGCAGTTATTAATACAAAGACTCCACTGAGTCAGAGCACAGGGCCAGGGTGGGCAGGGCAGGGGGGGGCATTGCTATGGTCCTAGAGACATGGGTTCTGCAGGGTGGGAAGGGTCCCTCAGCTGGAGAAAGCTCATCAAGAGAGCTCCTAAATCACATGGCATTTGCTCCGAAGGGCTTCCAGGACTAAAGCCACGGTCTGCTCAGGGCTTTGTCCATTGTTTGATGAGGACGTGACCCACACGTGCTTTATTTGATCAAAGTGCTGCACAGGGTAGACAATTTTACCATCAAAACCTAATCTCTACTCAGAGAAATAACCAATTTCTCCATTTAGGTCAAACTTTTTGGCCTCCAAAAATCCTTCAAAAAGTAAAAAATGCCTTTAAGGAATTGACTTCCCTCTAAGAAATCTGGAAGGTATGAAGAAAGCAGAATTGGGGTGGGAGAGAGGGCAACACCTCTGTTCTTGCATCCTGGTCATCACCCAGCCTGGCTCTGTCACCCACCTTTCTGGAGGTGCCTGATAGCCTCTCTGTTTCCATTTCAGAGACATCTACCTGAGCCACATGTAGATTCTGATTTGAGCCCTAAATTCTTGGTGCCTGGCCATCGTTTGCCTGTTGGGAGCTGGTTCTCTCTGTGGCTAAAATTCTTTGCCCATTGCCTTCTGTCTAAATTCTGCTCCCAGCACGTGGGACCCTGGGATAGCCCACTGTCGACACAGAGCATCAAGGACAGGAAGCCCTTTCAGCCAGTTCTTTAACTTAATAAAGGAAAGTCTGCTCACACAGCACCTCCAACTCTTTCACGCCCCAGCCATCTACTGACATTGTACTGGGTGCTAGGTCCTAGATTCAACACTGCAGTGTGGATGTGAATGAGCCACCATCCCTGCCCAGCAGAGCTTGGCATCCAGCCAGTCAGATGAAAATGATGGCCGAGGCAGGGTAGCACCATGGTTCCAACACCACTTTTTCTCAACCCCACTCCAGTGCAGAATCTGTGAGTAGTAGATTGAAGACACAGCATCCAGGCCCCAAACTCCAGACCTACCAAATCAGTCTCCAGGGTAAGGTGTTGAAATCAGCACTTTAATAATGGAATATTAGACACTCCAATTCTGAAGGGTTGATGAAAGGCACAGGTCCATTGGGGATCTATTTGTGCGGAGTTCCAAAAAGGAGCCCACAGGACTGAAGGAGGATCAATAAACTAGCATAGTCTCTGAAAGTTCTTTAAGAAACAAGCAGCCTGGAGATCCGGGAACATAAGAGAGGGTGAGGGGGGTTCACCTCACCCCAGCACTGTAACTGCTAGGAGACCCCTGGGCAGAAGTGGCAGAGGCCACCACACACAGGAATGGAGGGGCAGGAGCAGAAGTCAGTGGGCGATCTGGGGCCAGTGGCACCACCCTCCAGCATCAGGAGAGGAAGAAGCGGCCTAGGTCAGTGCTTTGTGTCTGGCATGACAGTACTGTGAGCTGGAGCCCTCTGAACACATCTGAAGGAAACTGCAAGGAGTGGGGAGTCAGGTGAGCTGTCTGCACCGAAGCTGCCAATGTCTCTGTGAGTTGTCTACTCTCACAGAGAGGAACCTTTCTGGGCATTTCTGAAGTGTTAGGCACCAAGGCTGCTACAGGCTTCCTGACCGAGAGTTTGACTGTAGCCTCTTCCCCCAAGGACTCTGTTAAAGGGTCACATGCTGTGTGCTTCTCTATATGGGTCTCGGAAGCACCACCAGTGAGACAAGTCCAAATGCTTAGGTGACTACATATTAGACTCAAGCCAAGTCATCTACACCAGCTTCAACATTGGCCTCACAGTATACACTTGATTAAAGGATTCTATCCCTACGATATCACATGGTTACAACTACATCATCCTGGCTCTTGACAGCCAACCTCCAACAATCCCAATTCAATGCTGCTTTTCTTTTTTTTCTAACCTCTGCATTGGCTTATGGAAACCACATTCATTTAATCCATGGAATCCCAGGTCTGCCACCAACTCACTGTGTGACTTTGGGACAGTTACTTACCTTCTTTGAGCTTCAGCTGCTTCTTCTATTAAACTTGGATAACAACATGTGTATCATAGTGTTGCTTAATCAATTTCAGCCCCTTTCCACTTCTCCAGAGTTGTGTGTCATCAGTAATAGACCCACGATTTGCCATTTGAAAAGACACATTTATAATCAGTCATTTTGTTCATATTTTCATATATTGATCTCAGTTTGAACATTTAGTTAATAGAAAAGACACAGCAGGAAATCCTCCAAAGATATTTTTCAATGGGTGGCAGGTTTTAAAGCGACTCTAGGCCTTCTGGAATGGATGGCAGACAATTAGCCTGCCTCTTGCCTGAGAAATCAAAATAATTACTGGTGAGGCTTGCCTAATGGGGTCTTTCATGAACTCCCTCCCTAAATGAGAAATCTTTAAATTCTCACAAAAACTCAATCTCATTTGTGCTGCTGATTCCTAATATTTCTAAATAAATACTTGGCCTCTGGGCTTTTGTAATCAAATAACCCAAATCAAGCCAAGCTGCTCTGCCAGGGGAATAATTTATTTTGTGTGAATCTACTGGAAGAAATGTCTACTATCAGTTTGGAATCACCACAGGCACTCTGAGGCAAGTTTTGTGGACCTGGGCTAAAAAGTGAGTTTACTCCATTTGGGCTGAAACGGCTTGTTGAGATGTTTAAAGAGTAAACACTGACATGTTTCAGAGCCCACAGTGTGCAAGAAGCTGGCTATCCCTCTGATCCCAAGTTGATCATCACACATAGACAGGTTCAGGGTTCTGTGTCTAAGGCAGAGGAGACAAAGTCTATGAAAGCCAGTTACCTGCCCTGCATCAACCTAGAAAGTGAAAGTGAAGTCCCTCAGTCATGTCCGACTCTTTGCGACCCCATGACTGTAGCCCACCAGGCTCCTCCATCCATGGAATTTTCTAGGCAAGAGTACTGGCATAGGTTACCATTTCCTTCTCCAGGTTCACCAACCTAGAAAGGAGGCCAAAGAGCCTCAGAAGGTAGAGGAGTTGGAAGTGTGGGGCACCTCAGCAATAACAGGGTCATCAACCAGCTGGAGGTGATCTGAAGACAGAAGAACCTGACATAGAGATACGTAGAAATGCTGAGGGGGAGAGGGAGATGCAAGTCAGAGCTTGGCAGAAGTCTGGAGAGGACCCCAAAAGTGCCCTAGAGCTGAGATGTGACCTACACGACTAGCTGGAGGGCCCAACTCCAGGAGACTCTCCAGTGACCTTGGCAGGGATAGCAAAGTCTGCTATCCTCTGGGTCCACCCTTCATAGTTCTTCCCCATCAAGGATTCTTACACAACAACTCTTGAAATACGAGGTCAGAGTGGAACTTGGGAATTCTGGGCAGCTTCAGATTCTTTTTATAATATTAAACTACTTAGACGACCCCAGGCTCTTCCTCTGTTATATTTTTACCAGCTTCCTTGGTTCTTTTCAGAAACTTCAAGTAGGATGGTGGTCCACCCAGAGCTGTTTGGGATATTCTGGATCCTCAATCTATCCTCTGGATGGAAAACATCCTTCTTTTTGGCTTAATAAAGGTATCATCCCATTTTTAAAAAAAAAGAAAAAAATTGGTAGATTTCAGGAAGATAAAGAGGGACAGAATGGTTTCAAGACATAGGTTTTCACTGTAATGCAAGTGGTTGGCAAAAGGGTCCAGTAAACCCCAGTTTCTTTCCCTCTCCTCTACTCCTTCGCTTGGTCTAGAATAACCTGACCAAAATCATCTTTAAATTCTTTAGCATCTCCATTCTCCAGTTTCACTCTTAGCACATATATCTCCCCTCCAGGAAATAAGCCTGGACAAGGACCTCAGTCACCAGTGTAAGATTATATAAGTCATTAAAGGTCTGCCTCTAGATAGAGAAAGGAAGACTCTCATTCCCCAAGGACCATGGTTCTTCAACTATGGTATGCATATGGACCACTTGGGGAACTTGTTAAAAAATGCATCTTCCAAGGCCCTTCTTTCAGGTTCAGTAGGTCTTGGGTGGGTCTCAGGAATATGTATTTTTAAAATTCTAGTATTAAATCACTCTGGATAATTCTGATTCAGGTATAAAGAAAACATGTTTGAAAGCCTGTTTTAAGGCTACGTCAGCATAATGTCAGTGAACTTAGAGAACAGGTACCAACTACTAAGAGAGTAAAGGATCATTTCCCTCCACTTATCTGGACCAAAAAGCACTGATTCCCAGGATCTAGACCCTCAAGTGTCTACCTGGTCCAATCCTCCCTCTCCAAGACGGCCCTCTGTGACCTCTGTTACCCACAACAGCTGTTGTCTCCCTTTAAGGATCACAAAAGAGCAAGATTCCACAGCCTCCCAGGCAAAGATATTCCAGTGCTTAATTGCCCTTCAGTTCAGTTCTTTACATTTCATCAATTCCATCATTGCAAGACTCATCAACTCTTGCTCTATTCTCTGTGGAGAACAAGTTTGTGTACAACTTCCAGCCCTTCATTGAATCACAGAGTTTTGAAGCCCAAGAAACTGCAGACATTATCTGGCACCACCCTTTTATGCTACCTATGAGAATGCTTGTTCAAAAACATGCATATATTCAATGGGTTTTAGTTTCCAGTCCCTCAAACATTGAAAGGAAGTAGATAGCTTTACTAGCCCCCAATACTCTGCATTTTCTATCCTATTATATTGCCTTAATTTGGGGATAGAAGCATCCTCTTTGCCTTTTCTGTTTCTGAATACACATAAATTCCTTCATTATTTTTTAAAAAAATGTATTTTCCACTCTTGTGATTTTAGCCATTTGTTTTCAGATTTTTCTTTGTTGCATGTAGGGTTACCTGATATAGCAAATAAAACAGGATAACTAGTTAAATTTGAATTTCAGATAAATAACTAATTGTTGTTGTTCAGTCACTCAGTCATGTCTGATTCTGTGACCACATGGATCGCAGCACACCAGGCTTCCCTGTCCTTCACCATCTCCTGGAGCTTGCTCAAACTCATGTCCATT
The DNA here is from genome assembly GCF_023091745.1 of Budorcas taxicolor. Classification (NCBI taxonomy): domain Eukaryota; kingdom Metazoa; phylum Chordata; class Mammalia; order Artiodactyla; family Bovidae; genus Budorcas; species Budorcas taxicolor. Next base: position 70,601,215 of record NC_068911.1, read on the forward strand.
GAGTCAGTGATGCCATCCAACAATCTTGTCCTCTGTTGTCCCCTTCTCCTCCTGCCTTCAATCTTTCCCAGCTCTAAAATCACTTGAGCTCTAAACAACTAATAATTTTTAGTAAACATACTCCATGCACTACTTGAGATATGTTTGCACTAAAAAGGTTGTTTATCTAAAATTCAGTTTTTACAGAGATTCTGGTATCTGCAAACTCTCACTCAAACATCCTAGATATATATTAATTAAAACCAGACACAGAACTCTTCCTATCTTTAGCAATTCACCATAGTCACTAAGGACATTCCCACCTCCTGGTGTTTCCATTTAAAGTTCCCCCTGCTAGAGTGGTAGTGATGGTTTAGTCGCTAAGTTGTATCCAATTTCTGTGACCCCATGGCCTGTGTACCTGCCAGACTCCTCTGTCCATGGGATTCTCCAGGCAAGAATACTGGAATGGGTTGCCATTTCCTTCTCCAGCCTGCTAGAGTGTTCTTTTCCAAATATCTGTGTGGTTTGATCCCCCACTTCAGAACACTGTTCCAATCTCTACTTATCAAAGAAGCGTGTTATCTGGCCATCTTACAGAAACCTCAGCATCACTTTTCAGCCTTCTTCTGATTGACTTTTATCCCCTGACAAAGTATATGTTTATACTTTGTTAAATACATCTACTTACATAGATTTCATCTTCTCCCTTAAAGTAGAATATGAACTCCATGATAGCAGGCACTTGGTTTTATTCACTGCTATACCCTTAACACTTCCAGTACTCTTGCCTGGAAAACCCCATGGACGGAGGAGCCTGGTAGGCTGCAGTCCATGGGGTTGCAAAGAGTCAGACATGACTGAGCGACTTCACTTTCACTTTTCACTTTCATGCATTGGAGAAGGAAATGGCAACCCACTCCAGTGTTCTTGCCTGGAGAATCCCAGGGACAGGGGAGTCTGGTGGGCTGCCGTCTGTGGGGTCGCACAGAGTCGGACACGACTGAAGCGACTTAGCAGCATACTCTTAAGAGGTTTCCTTGGTGGCTCAGACAGTAAAGAATCTGCTTGCAATGCACGAGACCTGGGTTTGATCCTTGAGTCAGGAAGACCCCTGGAGAAGAGAATGGCTACCCACTCCAGGATTCTTGGCTGGAGAACTCTATGGGGAGAGGAGTCTTCACTCTACAGTCCATGGGTTGTAAAGAGTCAGACATGGGTTAGTGACTAACACACACACACACACACACACACACATACTGTTAACAGGTAGAACAGTGCCTCACACACAAAATGTCTATATATTAGCTATTCAATGCTGCATTTAAAAGTGCCCCAAAGTTTACTGGCTTAAACAATAATCATTTATTATCTCTTACTGTTCCTGATGTCAGGAACTCGGGAGTTGCTTGGCTAAGTGGTCCTGGCCAAGAGTCTCTCATGAAGTTATGATCAGATGTTGGCTAAAGCTAAAGATATCTGAAGACTTGTTTGGGGCTAGTGAATCCACTGCCAATGTGGCTCATTCATGTAGCTGGAAGATCATGCTGGCTTTTGGCAGGAGGGTTCAATTCCTACCCATGCCAGCCTCTTCACAGGTTTACTATGATGCCTGTGTGAGGAGGTTGTCACACACTTCCTTCATATTCTGTTGGTCACATAGGTCAAAACTGATTCAACACAGGAAGAGACCTATATTTGTTTTCTACTGCTGCATAACAGATTACCACAAAAGTAGCAGCTTCAAATCACATGAATCTGTTATCTCACAGTTTTATAAGTCTTAGAGTCTCACAAGATTAAAAACAGAAACATATATGCACAAAGAGAAAATAAATTCTAAAATTACAGACACAAATCTAAACATAATAATTAAATATGAATGGTCTGAATATGCCAGTTAAAAGATATGGTATCCAAATGAATTTTTTTTAATGCCCCAACTATATGCTGTACCCAAGAAAGTAACTTCAAAGTAAAAGGATGAAACAAGATCTACCATGAACACATTTTCAAAAAAGAAAAAAAAAAAAAAAACTGAGTGGTTATATTAACTGTAGACAACATAAACTTCAGAACAAATAAAATGCCCAGGCACAAAGAGGTACATTGTGTAATGATACAATGATCATTTCACCAAGAAGACAATTCTAAGCGTGTATGCACCAGGCAATAGAGCGTCAAACATGAAGCAAAACTTAAAAGAACTGAAAAAAGAAATGTATGAATCCACAATTATAGCTGGAGACTTGACCATCCTCAGTTGTTGACTGAAGTAGTACACAGAAAATCAACAAGATTATGGAACTGCTGATTTGAACAATCACCATTGGTGATTGAACAGCACCACGGGCCACTGGCATCTAACTGACGTTCATAGAATTCTCCCACCACAACAGCAGAATGTGTAGTTTTTTCAAGTACATACAGATCATTTACCTGATAGACCATATACTGGGTCATAAAAGAAATCTTAACAAATTTAAAAGAATTGATACAATATGTGCTGTTTGACAATAATGTCATTAAACCAGAAGTCAATAACAGAAAGAAAAACCAGGAAAATCTCCAAACATTAAATATTTACATTAGAAAAAAACTCTAGTCAATAATCTAAGCTTCCACTTTAATAAACTAGAAAAAGAGGAAAAAAATAAGCCAAAAGAAACAGAAGGAAGAAAATTATAAAAAATAGAAATTAATAAAATGGAAAGCAGGAAAAGAATAGGGGGGAAAATCACAAAACCAAAAGCTAGTTCTTTGAAAATAACAATAAAATTTCTGCACATCTTGAAAGACTGAAAAAAGGATAAAAGACACAAATTCTAAATATCAGGAATGAGGGTATATCACTATAGAGTCAATTATGCATGGATAGGATAATGAGTGAATACTATGAAAATCTCAGTGCTCAAAAATTTTAAAAATTAGATAAAATGAACCAATTAAGAAAAAACTATCAAAACTCACCCCAAATGAAATAAATAACCTATGTAATCTTAAAACAAATAAATTCAATCAATGGTTTAAATGTTCTGAAAAAAGATATTTCCCAGGCCCAGACTGTTTCACTGGTAAATTCCACCAAATACTGAAAGAATAAATAGCACAAAGGCTACACAATGTTGTTCCAGGAAACAGAAGAGGAAGGAATACTTTCCAACTTACTTTATGACACTAGAACTACCTGATACCAAAACCCAACAACAGTACAAGAGGAGTACAGACTAACACATCTCATAAACATACATGCAAAATCTTCAGTGAAATATTAGATAATCAAATTCAGCAATATAAAAAAATAATAATGTTAATACACCATCACCAAATGGGATTTATCCTAGAAATACAAGACTGGCATTAATAATCAAAAATCAATCACTGTAAACCACTCTATCAACTTTCATAAACCAGTACCAATTGAGGCAGAAAAGGAATGTAACAAAATTCTACATTATTCACGATTAAAACTTTTAGCAGACCAGAAAGAGAAAGGAACTTCTAACGGATCTCTACAAAAAAGACCTCTCCCTAACATCATACCTAGTGGTGAAGGCTGAATTCTCTCCCCTTAGATCAAGAACAAGGGAAGGTTAAGGATGTCTGCTCTTATCATTCCTCTTTTTAATATAAATTTATTTTAATTGGAGGCTAATCACTTTACAATATTGTAGTGGTTTTGCCACACATTGACATGAATCAGCCATGGGTGTACATGTGTTCCCCATCCTGAACCGCCCTCCCACCTCCCTCCTCATCCCATCCCTCTGGGTCGTCCCAGTGCACCAGCCCTTAGCACCCTGTATCATGCATCAAACCTAGACTGGCGATTTGTTTCACAAATGATATTATATATGTTTTAATGCCATTCTCCCAAATCATCCCACCCTCACCCTCTCCCACAGAATCCAAAAGACTGTTCTATACATCTGTGTCTCTTTTGCTGTCTTGCATACAGGGTTATTGTTACCATCTTTCTAAATTCCACATATATATTCATTATTATACTGCACTGGTGTTTTTCTTTCTGGCTTACTTCACTCTGTATAATCGGCTCCAGTTTCATCCACCTCATTAGAACTGATTCAAATGTATTCCTTTTAATGGCTGAGTAATACTCCATTGTGTATACGTACCACAGCTTTCTTATCCATTCGTCTGCTGATGGACATCTAGGTTGCTTCCATGTCCTGGCTATTATAAACAGTGTTGCGATGAACATTGAGGTACATGTGTCTCTTTCAATTCTGGTTTCCTCAGTGTGTATTCCCAGCAGTGGGATTGATGGGTCATATGGCAGTTCTATTTCCAGTTTTTTAAGGAATCTCCACACTCTTCTCCATAGTGGCTGTACTAGTTTGTTAGCCATCTGTATGTCTTCTCTGGAGAAATGTTTATTTAGTTCTTTGGCCCATGTTTTGATTGGGTTGTTTATTTTTCTGGAATTGAGCTGCAGGAGTTGCTTGTATATTTTTGAGATTAATTCTTTGTCAGTTGCTTCATTTGCTATTATTTTCTCCCATTCTGAAGGCTGTCTTTTCACCTTGTTTATATTTTCCTTTGTTGTGCAGAAGTTTTTAATTTTAATTAGGTCCCATTAATTTTTGCTTTTATTTCCAATATACTGGGAGGTGGGTCATAGAGGATCCTGCTGTGATGTATGTCGGAGAGTGTTTTGCCTATGTTCTCCTCTAGGAGTTTTATAGTTTCTGGTCTTACATTTAGATCTTTAATCCATTTTGAGTTTGTTTTTGTATATGGTGTTAGAAACTGTTCTAGTTTCATTCTTTTACAAGTGGTTGACCAGTTTTCCCAGCACCACTTGTTAAAGAGATTGTCTTTTCTCTATACTCTTGTCTCATTTGTCAAAGATAAGGTGTCCATAGGTGCATGGATTTATCTCTGGGCTTTCTATTTGTTCCATTGGTCTATATTCCTGTCTTTGTGCCAGTACCATACTGTCTTGATGACTGTGGCTTTGTAGTAGAGCCTGAAGTCAGGCAGGTTGATTCCTCCAGTTCCATTCTTCTTTCTCAAGATTGCTTTGGCTATTCGAGGTTTTTTGTATTTCCATACAAATTGTGAAATTATTTTTTCTAGCTCTGTGAAAAATACCATTGGTAGCTTGATAGGGATTGCATTGAATCTATAGATTGCTTTGGGTATTGTACTCATTTTCACAATATTGATTCTTCTGATCCATGAACATGGTATATTTCTCCATCTATTTGTGTCCTCTTTGATTTCTTTCACCAGTGTTTTATAGTTTTCTATATATAGGTCTTTCATTTCTTTAGGTAGATATATTTCTAAGTATTTTATTCTTTCCATTGCAATGGTGAATGGAATTGTTTCCTTAATTTCTCTTCCTATTTTCTCATTGTTAGTGAATAGGAATGCAAGGGATTTCTGTGTGTTGATTTTATATCCTACAATTTTACTATATTCATTTATTAGCTCTAGTAATTTTCTGGTGGAGTCTTTAGGGTTTTCTATGTAGAGGATCATGTCATCTGCAAACAGTGAGAGTTTTACTTCTTCTTTTCCAATCTGGATTCATTTTATTTCTCTTTCTGCTCTGATTGCTGTGGCCAAAACTTCCAAAACTATGTAGAATAGTAGTGGTGAGAGTGGGCACCCTTGTCTTGTTCCTGACTTTAGGGGAAATGCTTTCAATTTCTCACCATTGAGGATAATGTTTGCTGTGGGTTTGTCATATATAGCTTTTATTATGTTGAGGTATGTTCCTTCTATTCCTGCTTTCTGGAGGGTTTTTATCATAAATGGATGTTGAATTTTGTCAAAGGCTTTCTCTGCATCTATGAGATAATCATATGATTTTTATTTTTCAATTTGTTAATGTGGTGTATTACATTGATTGATTTGTGGATATTGAAGAATCCTTGTATCCCTGGGATAAAGCCCACTTGGTCGTGATGTATGATCTTAATATGTTCTTGGATTCTGTTTGCTAGAATTCTGTTAAGGATTTTTGCATCTTTGTTCATCAGTGATATTGGCCTGTATTTTCTTTTTTTGCAGCATCTTTGTCAGGTTTTGGTATTAGAGTGATGGTGGCCCCATAGAATGAGTTTGGAAGTTTACCTTCCTCTGCAATTTCTGGAGGAGTTTGAGTCGGATAGGTGTTAGCTCTTCTCTATATTTTTGGTAGAATTCAGCTGTGAAGCCGCCTGGACTTGGGCATTTGTTTGCTGGAAGATTTCTGATTACAGTTTCAATTTCCGTGCTTGCAATGGGTCTGTTTAGATTTTCTATTTCTTCCTGGTTCAGTTTTGGAAAGTTGTACTTTCCTAAGAATTTGTCCATTTCTTCCAAGTTGTCCATTTTATTGGCATATAGTTGCTGATAGTAGTCTCTTATGACCCTTTGTATTTCTGTGTTGTCTGTTGTGATCTCTCCATTTTCATTTCTAATTTTATTGATTTGATTTTTCTCCCTTTGTTTCTTGATGAGTCTGGCTAATGGTTTGTCAATTTTATTTATCTTCTCAAAGAACCAGCTTTTGGCTTTGTTGATTTTTGCTATGGTTTCTTTTGTTTCTTTTGCATTTGTTTTTGCCCTAATTTTTAAGATTTATTTCCTTCTCCTAACCCTGGGGTTCTTCACTTCTTCCTTCTCTAGTTGCTTTAGGTGTAGAGTTAGGTTATTTATTTGACTTTTTTCTTGTTTCCTGTGGTATGCCTATATTGCTATGAACTTTCCCCTTAGCACTGCTTTTACAGTGTCCCACAGGTTTTGGGTTGTTGTGTTTTCATTTTCATTCGTTTCTATGCATATTTTGATTTCTTCTGTGATTTGTTGGTTATTCAATAGTGTGTTGTTCAGCCTCCATATGTTGGAATTTTTAATAGTTTTTCTCCTGTAATTGAGATCTAATCTTACTGCATTGTGCTCAGAAAAGATGCTTGGAATGATTTCATTTTTTTTGAATTTACCAAGGCTAGACTTATGGCCCAGGATGTGATCTATCCTGGAGAAGGTTCTGTGTGCACTTGAGAAAAAGGTGAAATTCATTGTTTTGGGGTGAAATGTCCTATAGATATCAATTAGGTCTAACTAGTCTATTGTATCATTTGAAGTTTGTGTTTCCTTGTTAATTTTGTTTAGTTGATCTATCCATAGGTGTGAGTGGGGTATTAAAGTCTCCCACTATTATTGCGTTATTGTTAATTTCCCCTTTCATACTTGTTAGCATTTGTCTTACATATTGCGGTGCTCCTATGTCGGGTGCATATATATTTATAATTGTTATATCTTCTTCTTGGATTGATCCTTTGATCGTTATGTAGTATCCTTCTTTGTCTCTTTTCATAGCCTTCGTTTTAAAGTTTATTTTATCTGATATGAGTATTGCTACTCCTGCTTTCTTTTGGTCTCTATTTGCATGGAATATCTTTTTCCAGCCCTTCACTTTCAGTCTGTATGTGTCCCTTATTTCAAGGTGGGTCTGTTGTAGACAACATATATAGGGGTCTTGTTTTTGTATCCATTCAGCCAGTCTTTGTCTTTTGGTTGGGGCATTCAACCCATTTGCATTTAAGGTAATTATTGATAAGTATGAAGAAGGCTGAGTGCCGAAGAATTGATGCTTTTGAACTGTGGTGTTGGAGAAGACTCTTGAGAGTCCCTTGGACTGCAAGGAGATCCAACCAGTCCATTCTGAAGGAGATCAGCCCTGGGATTTCTTTGGAAGGAATGATGCTAAAGCTGAAACTCCAGTACTTGGGCCACCTCATGCAAACAGTTGATTCATTGGAAAAGACTCTGATGCTGGGAGGGATGGGGGCAGGAGGAGAAGGGGACAACCGAGGATGACATGGTTGGATGGCATCACTGACTTGATGGACGTGAGTCTGAGTGAACTCTGGGAGTTGGTGATAGACAGGGAGGCCTGGCATGCTGCGATTCATGGGGTCGCAGAGTCAGACACGACTGAGCGACTGAACTGAACTGAACTGATGATCCCGTTGCCATTTACTTTATTGTTTTGGGTTCGAGTTTATACACCCTTTCTGTGTTTCCTGTCTAGAGAAGATCCTTTAGCATTTGTTGGAGAGCTGCTTTGGTGTTGCTGAATTCTCTCAGCTTTTGCTTGTCTGTAAAGCTTTTGATTTCTCCTTCATATTTGAATGAGATCCTTGCTGGGTGCAGTAATCTGGGCTGTAGGTTATTTTCCTTCATCACTTTAAGTATGTCCTGCCATTCCCTCCTGCCCGAAGAGTTCTATTGAAAGATCAGCTGTTATCTTTATGGGAATCCCCTTGTGTGTTATTTGTTGTTTTTCCCTTGCTGCTTTTAATATTTGTTCTTTGTGTTTGATCTATGTTAATTTGATTAACATGTGTCTTGAGGTGTTTTGCCTTGGGTTTAATCTGTTTGGGACTCTCTGGGTTTCTTGGACTTGGGTGATTATTTCCTTCCCCATTTTAGGGAAGTTTTCAACTATTATCTCCTCAAGTATTTTCTCATGGTCTTTTTTTTTTTTTTTTTTGTCTTCTTCTTCTGGGACTCCTGTGATTCAAATGTTGGGGTGTTTAACATTGTCCCAGAGGTCTCTGAGGTTGTCTTCATTTCTTTTGTTTTTCTTTTTTCCTCTCTGTTTCATTTATTTCTACCATTCTATCTTCTATCTCACTTATCCTATCTTCTGCCTCTGTTATTCTACTCTGGTTCTCTCCAGAGTGTTTTTGATCTCATTTATTGCATTATTCATTACATATTGACTCTTTCTTATTTCTTCTAGGCCCTTGTTAAACCTTTCTTGCATCTTCTCAATCCTTGTCTCCAGGCTATTTATCTAGAATTCCATTTTGTTTTCAAGATTTTGGATCGTTTTCACTATCATTATTCAGAATTCTTTATCAGGTAGATTCCCTATATCTTCCTCTTTTGTTTGGTTTGGTGGGCATGTATCCTGTTCCTTTACCTGCTGGATATTTCTCTGCCTTTTCATCTTGTTTATATTGCTGTGTTTGGGGTGGCCTTTCCATATTCTGGCATTTTGTGGTTCCTCTTTATTGTGGAGGTTCCTCACTGTGGGTGGGGTTGGACGGGTGGCTTGTCAAGTTTTCCTGGTTAGGGAAGCTTGTGTCAGTGTTCTAGTGGGTGGAGCTGTATTTCTTCTCTCTGGAGTGCAATGAAGTGTCCAGTAATGAGTTTTGACTCATTATTCAATGGTGTGACTTTGGGCAGCCTGTATATTGAAGCTCAGGGCTGTGTTCCTGTGTTGCTGGAGAATTTGCATGGTATGTCTTGTTCTGGAACTTGTTTGCCCTTGGGTGGTGCTTGGTTTCAGTGTAGGTATGGAGGCGTTTGATGAGCTCCTATCGATTAATGTTCCCTGGAGTCAGGAGTTCTCTAGTGTTCTCAGGATTTGGACTTAAGCCTCCTGCCTCTGGTTTTCAGTCTTAGTCTTATTCTTACAGTAGCCTCAAGACTTCTCCACCTATACAGTACCAAAGATAAAACATTTAGGTTAAAGATGAAGTTTTTCCACAGTGAGGGACACCTGGAGAGGTACACAGAGTTACATGGAGAAGAGAAGTGGGAGGAGGGAGATAGAGGTGACCATGAGGAGAAGAGGGGGAATCAAAAGAGGAGAGAGCAAGCTAGCCAGTAATCACTTCCCTATGTGCTCTCCACAGTCTGGATCCCTCAGAGATGTTCACTGTGTTACACAGAGAAGAGAAGAGGGAGGAAGGAGACAGAGGTGGCCAGGAAGATAAAAGGGGGAATCAAAAGGAGAGAGACAGATCTAGCCAATAATCAGTTTCCTAAGTGTTCTCCACAGTCTGGAACACACAAAGAGATTCACAGAGTTGGGTAGAGAAGAGAAGGGAGAGGAAGGAGATAGAGGCGACCTGGTGGAGAAAAAGGAGAGTCCAAAGTGGGAGAGAGCAGTCAAGCCAGTAATCTCGCTCCCAAGTAAAAATGGGTACTGAAGATTGGGTTCTTAAAGGTACAAAATTGATAACAAATACCAAAAAGCAAAGCTTAAAAATCTACAGTACAGGTTGGATTCTCAAAATTACAATATTAAAGAAAAAAACAAAGTCACAAAACTTATAATATATATATATATGAAGTTTGCTTTAAAAAATAGGGTGTTTTTTTTTGCAAAGTAATGGTAGGTTATAAAAATGAAAATTAAAGGAGTAATAGAGGACTTAAAATTAAAAATTTTTGTTTAAATTTAAAAAATGATAATAGTAAAAATATATCTAGGACTTTCTCTGGTGTTGTAGACAATGTGGGGTTGGTTCATTTTCAAATAGTTCCTTGATCTGGCTTGTACTTCTCAAGATCTATAGGCCCCTTCTTATGTAGTCCGTGCTAACTACAGGGTTTTAATCTATTGCAACTGTCACTTCCAAGGCGGTTCCCTCTCTTTTAGCCCTTCTGTGTGCCGGTCTCTTCAGTGTCTAATTTCCGCACTGACACAAGGGGGCGGTGGTGGTCACATTTTTAGGCTCACTTGTTCAGTCCTGCTGTGGGGAGGGAGGAACACTGCAAACAAATATCACTCGCACGTGCTCGCAGTGTCTCGGCCACACTGGGTTTGCCCCCACTCATGGTGTGTGTGCTTTCCCTGTCTACACTACTTAGGCTCTAGGCTTCTCTGCCAGGACATGTCTGAGGCGGGCTCTGAGTTGTATGCACTTCCCATGTCTAAGCCACTCAAGTTCAGGTTCTTGGGTACTCCACAGAGGCGCAGATTGGTTGGGCCTGCATTTTGTGCCCTTCCCAGGTGCTTGGCGAGCACAGTCGCTCCCAGGTGGGGGCTGTGACTTATCGCCTCTCCCGTCCCTGCTGCTTGGTTTTCTGGGTGTACTACCGGCACGCCTTTTCTGGTGTGCCGCGTCTCTTCTGGGAGCTGATCTCTGGCTGCGACCCTCCCGGAGGATGTCAACCATCCAGAATCCGAAGAAGTCTTGGTTAGCAGTGAAGCCTGCTTGCAGTTTGGTAGAGTATGCCTCTCTGGGGCTGCGATTGCCTGCTTCCGGCTCTGGCTACCCTCGCCTGCCTGTCTCTGGTAGGGGATGGGCTGGTCCACAGCTGGCTAAATCTGCTCAGTCCTTTGTTCTGTGAGCAGGCCTGGCAGTGTCTTAGGTTCGGGCTTTTCACGGGATAGCTATCCCACAGTCTGGGTTGCTATCTCAAGTTAGTTCCCTCAGAATGCCCTCAGGGCATTCAGGCCTGGTCCTTACCCTATGCAATGCAGCCCGCGCTTCCCTGTCCAGCCCTGGCTTGCTAGTGGCAGATGCAAGCATCTTCACTGCTTCTCCGCTGGGAGTTGCCATTAGGCACGTAATCTGTGGGGTTTAATTATTTATTTTTCCTCCCGGTTATGTTGCCCTCTGAGGTTCCAAGGCTCACCACAGACTCGCCAGTGAGAGTGTTTCCTGGTGTTTGGAAACTTCTCTCTTTTTCAAGAGTCCCTTCCCTGGACAGATCTCCATCCCTATCTCTTTTGTCTCTCTTTTCATCTTTTATATTTTTTCCTACCTCCTTTCGAAGACAATGGGCTGCCTTTCTGGGTGCCTGATGTCCTCTGCCAGCATTCAGAAGTTGTTTGTGGAATTTACTCAGCGTTCAAATGTTCTTTCAATGAGTTTGTGGGAGAGAAAGTGGTCTCCCCATCCTATTCCTCCGCCATCTTAGAACCGTCCCCTTACCATTCCTATTCAATATCACACTTGACATTGTAGCTACTGCAATGAGGCTATAAAAAGGAATAAAAGGCTTACAAGTCAGAAAGGAAGAAAATGTCCCCATTCACAGACATTGTGATTGTCCTTATGGAAGAATCTGAGAAAGCTACAAAAAGCTCCTAGAACTAAATTGAGTCTGACAGGTCACAAGACCAACACACACAAAACAATTAAACTTCTATATATTAGCGATGAACAACTGGAAACTAATTTTTTTTAATACTACTTACAAAATAAAATCTCAAGTACAAATATAATATTCAGTCTTAGATTGTTTTTCAAACTCCTACTATACAAAGGCATTTAAAAGTTTTAAAATTCCAAAACAGACAAACCTAAGCCATGGTGTTAGAAGATAGCAGGTTTGGGGGGGAGAAAGGATGTAACATCTGGGGCAGGACCTAGGGGGATTTTTGGTTTCTAAGGTATTATTCCATTTCTTGACTTGGATGATGATATACCTACTTTGTGATAATTCACTAAAATAAACAACTACAAATTGTGCACATTGAATGTATACTCAACATCAATTTTTAATAGTAATGATAAACATAAAGAGAAAATACAGAGGACTATCATTTGTTGAGACATTTGTAAAACTGCATTTTGAAACTACAGTTTGCCTCTGGCATTAACCAGGAATGGTCTGAGAAATATGTTGATTTAACTTAACCTTACCTAATTTACAAAGATCATTATATCTCCATAAAAGCTTTTTGCTTCATAAAATTTTCCTCACCCTCACCCCTATTTCCCTCACCTTATTACCCATCAGTGACATCAACTATCACTAATCATTTCACAATGTATACCTATATCAAAATATCACATTGTACACCATAAATATATACATAATTATTATTATATGTCAATCATGCCTGAATAAAGCTGGAAAAGTTGTATATTTTAAAGTGTATACATTTTTAAATTGTACAAATGATTGTATCATAAATATTATTTTTTTACCCAACACCATGGTTTTGAACAATCCTCTCCCTAACAGTGTACACTTACAATTATTTCTGGCTGCTACAGAGGTTTCTCAATTTGTATCTACTACTTCTGTGATGGATAACAACAAAAAATACCACACTGAAAACCTTATACCTATGTCCTATGCAAAATGATTCTCCATAATAAACATCCAGGGTTGGTATAGTTGAGTTATAAATTATGCGTACTGCTCTTTGCTAGGCTTCCCTGATGGCTCTGTGATAAAGAATCCTGCTGCAAATGCAGGAGATGTAGGTTCCATTCCTGGTTTGGGAAGATCCCCTGGAGAAGGAAAAGGCAACCTGGTCCACGATCCTTGCCTGGGAACTCCCATGGACAGAGGAGCCTGATGGGCTTCAGTCCCTCTAGTCGCAAAAGCAAAGGATATGACTTATTGACTAAATAACAAGGTACTGCCAGAACACCAGTCTAGAAAAAGTATCTCATCATGCTTTTAGTTTGTAGTTACTTGATTGTCAGTGAGGTTATTTCTTGCATAGAGGCATTACTCATCTAGGCCAACTGGTTTTGTGAATTGCCTATTCATATTTTTTCCCATTTTCCTATTAGGCTTCTAAGTACCTTCAACTGATTTAAATAAGTCCTCCCCAAAGCACAAAGTAAACAGTTGATAATTTTGACATTAAAATTAAGCATTTCTTTTCCATGAATAACACTATGGGCAGAATTCAAAGGAAACGAACAGATAACCAAATATAGGAAAATATTTGCAGCATCTAAAACATCAAGAGTGTCTCCATTCTAACTTATTTAATCCTCCCAATGAGCCCAGAAGTCCGCGCCCTTAAAACACTCATTTTATAGACTAGAAAACTGAGACCAGAGACTCTGTATGACTCACCCATGATGAAATAGCTAATTAGAAGATTCCTCCATTCAAAAATCTATCCTCTGGGACTTCTGGTTTCTGTTCCCACAATTAAGGAGCTTGAAGCAGCCACTCAGTCCTAAGAAGTAAAAAGCTAACAGACTGAAAAACCAACTCTCTTGGATCCATAAGAGAGGGGAGGATGGACATAAAGCAAACTGCTGTCTCCAAGACTGAAGAGAGGAGCAAAGACCGAGAGCTGCCGTTTACTGAAACTGAGACTCACCAGTGGAAACAGCTGCGGCCGCCAGTGCACGAGCAGGAAAACCTGAATGCAATCAACAAGTGCTGGAGGCTCAGCGTGCACCGCAACTCTGAGAGCGGAAACTCCAATGGGACCTTGTTATGGGGGCCCGCAATACTGTGAGACTTAAGTTTGACCTGGCTCCCACCGGAACTACAGGAGAAAAATCCCTCATACGGTTGGCAGGGGGGAGGAAGAGAAACTGTTTTGAAATGTGCTAGAGTACCCTAGCCTCTTTAACAAGTCCTTTGTGTGCTGCTTAGGTGTTCAGTCCTCTCCGAATCTTTGTGACTCTTTGCGTTGTAGCCCGCTAGGTTCCTCAGTCCATGGGATTCTCCAAGCAAGAATACTGGAGCAGGTTGTCATTTCCTCCGCCAGTGGATCTTCCTCACTCGGATCGAACCCGCGTCTCCTGTGTCTCCTGCATTGCAGGCGGTTCTTTACCTCCCGAGCCATTGGGAAAGCCCCAGCAAGTGAGACTAGTTACCAGAGCCTCATCTGCTGGGGGTATTTTCAGAGTCTAAGACCAGGGCAAGGGAAATACCCAACTCCAGCCAGCTGTATGCCATCATGTCCTACCTCAGGGGGAGGGAAAACAACAACAACAACTAAAGAAACACTTGTGAAGTCCATAGCTGAAAGGCACAGGCTCGCTGAAATACCGAAACCCAATCACAGGACTAGAGTGCTTCCCCTCCCCCAATATCTCACCACCGCATTACTTACACCTGTTTACATTACTTCTTTTAACCAAATACATTACGTCTGGCTATCAAGAAAAAAATTAGATATACCAAAAGATGAAAACACACACACAACATGAAAGCACCGAAAAGAAATGCTAGAGATTAAAACAACAACCAGCAATGAAGTAGGCCTTTGATAGGCATTTGGTTGACTGGATACAGTTGGGGAAAGAAACTCTGAGCTAGAGGATATAGCAATAGAATCCTCAAAAGCCAGAAAGCAAAGAGAATAAAGACTGGGGAAAAAGACAGGACCATCCAAGGACTGTGGGACAATTTACAAAAGGTGAAACATACACACAATGGGGTACAAGAGGGAGAAGGAGAGAAAGGAAGAGAGGAAATATCTCAAACGATAATAACTGAGAATTTCTTCAAATTAGTATCAGACTACAAACCACAAATCCAAAAAGCTTAAGAACACCAACCACGATAAATGCCAAATGAAAACAAATGAAACAAAGAAACTACACCGCATATTGTCTTCAGAAATTACAGAAAATTAAACATAAAGGAAAAGTCCTGAAAGAAGCCAGAAGGGAAAAAACCCTTACCTACAGAGGATCAAAGGTAAGAATTAACCTCTGACTCCTCCTCAGAAACCATTCAAGCAAGAAGAGAATGGAGTGAAATGTTTAGTGTTGAAAGGAAGACACAAAAACAAACCATCAGCCTAGAACTCTGTATCTTGTCAAATTATTTTTCAATAGTGAAGGAGAAATACTTTCTCAAACAAACAAAAAGAAAGTTGTTGTCTAGTAAACCTGCCTTGCCAGAAATGTTAAAATTCCTTAGAAAAATAATACAGGTCAGAAACTTAGATCTACATAAAGAAAGGATGAACTTCAAAGAAGGGAAAAGTGAAGATAAAATTAAAATTTTTATGCTTCTTCTTAATTGAGCTAACAGAGAACTGTGTTTGAAATAATAATAGCAATAATGTGTATTAGATTTTATACACACACAGGCTTTTGTATACTTACATAGGTACAAGGGGTGGGAGGAAGGAATTAGGATTATTTTGTTAATATAAGGTACCATACCACTCATAAAATGGTAAGTGTTATTTGAGAATGGACTTGGATTAATTGTAAATGTATATTGCAAGCTCTAGGGCAACCGTTTTTTAAAGAATTTTTTTTTAAGAAGGGTAACTGATACACTAAGAAAGGAAAAAAAAAACAGAATCATAGCAAATGCTCAATTAAAACCACAAAAAGCAGGAAGAAGACAAAAATAGGAATAAAGAACAAGGTCAACAAATAGAAATAGTAACAAATATGGTAAATATTAATCTAGTTATATCAATAATCACTTTGAATGCCAGTGGTCTAAATGAACCAATTAAAAGGGATTGTCAGACTGGATCAGAAAACACAACCCATCTACCTATATATTGTCTACAAGAGTTCAGTTCAGTTCAGTCGCTCAGTCATGTCCGACTCTTTGTGACCCCGTGAATCGCAGCACGCCAGGCCTCCCTGTCCATCACCAACTCCCAGAGTTCACTCAGACTCACGTCCATCGAGTCAGTGATGCCATCCAGCCATCTCATCCTCGGTTGTCCCCTTCTCCTCCTGCCTCCAATCCCTCCCAGCATCAGGGTCTTTTCCAAGGAGTCAACTCTTCTCATGAGGTGGCCAAAGTACTGGAGTTTCAGCTTTAGCATCATTCTTTCCAAAGAAATCCCAGGGCTGATCTCCTTCAGAATGGACTGGTTGGATCTCCTTGCAGTCCAAGGGACTCTCAAGAGTCTTCTCCAACACCACAGTTCAAAAGCATCAATTCTTCGGCGCTCAGCCTTCTTCCAGTCCAACTGTCACATCCATACACCACCACAGGAAAAACCATAGCCTTGACTAGACGGACCTTAGTCAGCAAGTAATGTCTCTGCTTTTGAATATGCTCTCTAGGTTGGTCATGTTTTCTTCCAAGGAGTAAGCGTCTTATGATACTCACCTTAAATATAAGGATGTATAGATTAAAAGTAAATGGATGGAGAAGACGCCATGCTAACACTAATGAAAAGAAAGCAGGAGTAGCTATACTAATTTCAGACAGAGCAGTTTTCAAACTAAGGAAAGAGATCAGGGATAAAGAAGAGCATTATTTGATGGTAAAGGGGTTAATGTTTTATGAAGATGTAACAATTTTTAATGTGTCATGCTTAACAGTGGATAAACAAAAAAAAACTAGTAGAACTGCAAGGAGAAATGTTCGAACACACTATTGCAGCTGGAAACTTCAACTTCCCTCTCTCAGATATAGACAGGACCAGCCGGCAGAAAGTCAGGACACAGCTGAACTCAACAACACCATTGATCAACTGGCTATAACTGACATCTCAGACCGCTGCATCCGACCACAGCAGAAGACACAATCTTCTCGAGCTCCTATGGAACACTTACCAGAGAGACCACATTCTGGGCCATAAAACACACTTCAACAATTGTAAAAGACCAGAAATCATACAAGGTTTCCCTCAGACCCCAGGGAATTAAACTAGAAAGCAGTAACAGAAAGACAGTCAGAAAATCCCAAAATATGTGGAAATTAAACAACACAGTTCTAAGTAACACATTATTCAGAGAAGTCTCAAGAGAAATTTTAAAGTATTTTGAACAAAAGAAAATGGAAACACAATTTATCAAAACTTCTGGGACACAGCAAAAGCAGTGCTTAGAGAGAAATTTATAGCATTGACTGTTTATTAGAAAAGAAGAAAAATCTAAAATTGATAATTTAAGTTTCCATCCTAGGAAACTAAAAAAAGAAGAGTAAATTAACTCCAAAGTAAGCAGAAGAAACATCTGTGCTTTTTTTTTTTTTTAAACATAGTATGATTATATTTTAATATACAACCAAAATACAAAACACAGTAAATTGACAGCAATAAAATATGGTATTTCATTTGCACTACACTAAGACATTGATATACCAAGGAAAATGAAAAGAAAAAAAGGAGCAAAATGAAATAATGCAAGAGACTGGTCTCTAACATCTGTGCTTTTAACCACTACTTTCTCTTTCCTCCTAGGAGATTGAGAACATTAGACTTCCACTTTCCTATCCTCTCTTGTATTAAATATCTCTTGTTCCCTTTCTCCTCCTTCAAGGTCCATATTCCTCAACATCAGTGTCTCCAATCCTAGGAAGTTTTTAAAGATTATTTTTTACTATACTACATTTATAGTTGTCCATTTTTACTATACTAGCCATTTGTAATTCATACTATAATTGCATTGCTAATTACTGTTTATAGGAAAATTAATGTTTCACCAACCATAGTATAACTTCCATGAGAACATGGACATTTTACTTCTTTGTTTTCCCAGGAACAGCTAACACAGGGTCTTGAATTTAAGGCCCTCAATAAATACACATTGCTTTAACATAAATAAATACACGAAACACCTCTATAATACTCTATCCAACTTCCTATCATCAATCCCCACAGAGAATATAGAAATGTCTGATACTTCTTTCATGCACACTTGTCTAGTTTTCATTTGGTCCTTATCATAAGTATTGGTAAGCCCTTTTTTTTTAAGTGGCTAATTTAGTAAACAGTTACAGTTGAAAGATCTGAAAGATTTAATTTCACCTTTGGCCTAATTCACTGGTTGAATCATCTGGGGGCAGTTATTTCTGTTAACTGTTCTACTTTTCTTACAGTAAAAGGTGGAAGACTGTCTGAGTAAGGATCTTTTGGACGGAATAAAAGAACACAGAGCATACATAAACATGGTGGATGGGTGAGTTTAAAAAAAAAAGCCCATCCAGTCATTGTTAACCCCCTTAACTGGTGAGCCGTTGTCCTATAAACTTATATATGTGGACATACGCAAGTATACCTTTTTGATCATATATTTTTCTTTTTCAAAATAGTAAAATAAGTATAATGGTGGGAGATGATAGACTATTATTAGAGTTGGAGGCTAGCCAGTCAGATCTGGAACCAAACAGAACTGACTCCAAGGAATTAAAAAAAAAAAAAAACTTCAAGGTTGATGCTTAAATACAATCAAAGGGTATTGAGAAGGGCCTCAAATTTGTTGTCAATAGGTCTAAAGCAAAGATATCAAAGAGAGACGGACTGAACAGAATCACTTGCCTTAAAAAATAGTGATTTACAAGAAGTTGCAAAGCTAGTACAGAGACAACCCAATATCCTTCACCCCAAACAATAGTATGATATCAATACTGGGAAACAAACATTGGTAAATGTGTGGGTGTCACTTTCTCTCATGTGGATTTGTGTAACTGCTACTACACATACAGAACTATTCCATCACCACAAAGATCTACCTCTTGCTACCCTTTGTAGTCAGAGATTGCTTTTAAGAAAGATAACAGTAAATAAAGAGTGAATTAAAAGCCTTGTCTGGGAGCACACCCAGGGAGGTGGGTGTGTAGAAAGTGGAAGAAGACTTAATTGTCAATAAGCCAAAATTTCCAGTGTGTCAGAGAATCTTGGTTGGGGACCTCCCACATTTGCTGGTAGCTCCCATGAGAGGCAGAGCTCTTAAGCAGAAATAAATTTTAATTTCCTGCTCCATTGCCCCCAGAACCTGCACAGTCCTCCTCATCTTCTGTTCTGCATCTCCCCCACTCTGGCCCAGACACTTATCTCTGGCCTCCTATTCACTAAGAGACAAGCTGCAATCCTCAAGCTCCTGTCTCTTAGTCGGTGACATCGACTTGCCTAATCTAACACGTACCCCACAGTAACCAGACCCCACATTTCCCTATAGATGGAAGTATTCCCAATACTCAGCCCTCATCTACTCTGTCCTCTCTTCATGGCCTCACAGAAATCATTCCAGGTTTCCATCACAAGCTCCAGACAAACCGTAGGATAACTCCATGGTACCCCAGAGCTGGCCTGAACTCAACTTTGCATGCCAACAAAAGGTGTCCCCCACCATGCTCCCCATTGTTGTGACTAGAATCATTACCCACTCGGTAATTTAATAACTTTTAAAAATAAGTAATTTAAAGTAATTTTTAAAATGTAAGAGTTTAGAAGCCTCAGTAACTCAATTCCCATGTCCTTCACTCCAGTATCCAATAGATTGGGCTTTTGAGCACCTTTTGGCAGTTTCTTACTTTTCTTTCCATTTCCCTCAGAGCCTGATTATTTCTCAGATGAACCACTAAATCAAAGATTTAATCCCTCCTCCATAGTGCCACAGCACTCTTTCCCTCAAACCTCCGAATGAAACAAACCACTCCCCTAATCAGACACCTACTCTACTTCTAATGGGACACTCCTTTTGGCATTTAAAGGACTTCACTCCCCAGATACAGCATGTGCCCTACAGCTAACCTGCCTTTGCTTCTGCTGTGCCTTATCAGCCTGGAAGGCCCCAATCCCTTTTACTTGTTTAGTAAAATCTTATGCATCCTTCAAGGCCACTTTCAGAGCCATCTTCTTAGTTGAGCCTTCTTTGATCTCTCAGATGGAATGAATACTTCTTGGCATTCCCATGGCACTTCATTGTAACAATTATTTAAGTCTGCCTAGAAATATGGTTCGTGCACATTTCTAACACTGTGGCCAGTGGCCACCTTAATCATTTTTGATATTGCAAAATACTAAAGACAGTTTTAAACTAGCATTTGAATTCCAGTCCCTTTACTGACTGTATGATATTGCATCAATCAGCCTTTCAGCCTAATTTCTTCATCAGTAAAATGGGGATATAATGTCTGTCCAAAAGGGTTGCTGTAAGAACTAATATAATGTGGACAAAATGCCAAGCACAGTGTTCTCTCATAGTCATTAACTCAATTCACCACTCTATATCAATCCTAATATCTAAAGTGAAGCTTTATGAACAACAGGCTGTTAAAATGTTTCTTGGATAAAATGGATAACATTGATGGGAGAAAAGTATATCAAAAGAGCCCAAGGGATTATAACTAGAGCCACAAACTGGCTGAAAACTAACATCACTAAAAAAGTATTTTCAGAGAGAGAGAAAAAAATGGATGTAGACTGATCAACAAGGATTCCTGTCAGGGGAGGAGGGCTCGTGTGTGTGTGTGTGTGTGTGTGTGTGTGTGTGTCAGGGGAGGAGGGCTCGTGTGTGTGTGTGTGTGTGTGTGTGTGTCAGGGGAGGAGGGCTGTGTGTGTGTGTGTGTCAGGGGAGGAGGGCTGTGTGTGTGTGTGTGTGTGTGTGTGTGTGTGTGTGAGGGGAGGAGGGCTGTGTGTGTGTGTGTGTGTGTGTGTGTCAGGGGAGGAGGGCTGTGTGTGTGTGTGTGTGTGTGTGTGTGTGTCAGGGGAGGAGGGCTGTGTGTGTGTGTGTGTGTCAGGGGAGGAGGGCTGTGTGTGTGTGTGTGTGTGAGGGGAGGAGGGCTGTGTGTGTGTGTGTGTGTGTGTGTGTCAGGGGAGGAGGGCTGTGTGTGTGTGTGTAACTTGCTAATGAACACGAATAGTAGTAACACAATCAACTTCACCTTAGAGACATATGTTCAAATTGCGCTCACATTTTCAAATGTTCTCCCATCTTTCTATTTTGTCAAAAATGCTGACCAGTGGGGACACTCCCGCTCAACTCTATTCATCCATTTCAGATTATATGCAACAGGAGCAAACACTTTTCACAAATGCTTCTCTCCATCACAAGGATAATTAGTTCACAGGCTTTGCTTTCCTTTTCCAGCAACTCAGGGTTTTGATCTAGCACCTGTTCAACTGTGCCCTCTAGTGGAGTTGGTAAAAAGAACTATGGGATTGTTGAAACTCCAGCGTTAAAGTATCTTTGTGCTGTAAAAATTTCCCCAACCTCCCAGACTAAGTATCAGTGAGCTTACAAAAGAGGGTTGGGAAAATGCTTAAAAACATGTGTAACAGGAGACAGACCTGCTAGCTACCATGCAGTCTTGCTTATTTTCCTCTAAAAAATAAGATCAGTGTCCCCAGCAACAAGTGGGAGAAAAGACATTGAGCCAAGAGTTTAATTTCCCCACAAATCTGAGAGAACCCTACCGTTTAATCATCTTACAAAGAAATAAATTATGTGTGATAATTTTTTTAACAGCAGAGTTATTGTATGGTAATAATATCATAGATGAGAATTATACGTTTGCATCTTTACAGAGCTTGATTGGATTAACAGTGGAAAATTAGAAAGTAATTTCTTTGAAGCAACTATTCCTTTACATAAGAACATTTCGGAGAAATTGCTTAAATTGCATGTTAGGCAAGCAACAAATATGTATAGATCTGCGTCTCCAAGGTGATGGCATTATCTCCATGTAGTCGTTCACCATGGATATCCCCTTTAAAAAAACTAAAACTAAAGGGCATTGATCTGAAGAAATGCAAAGGTCATTTTAAAAATATATAAGCTTAAAAAACCCAAATATCATAGAAGAGAAGCTTGGAGAGAAGGTTACATAATTTTGATTCCTTTAGAGTATCCAGATGATGCAAGCCTCGGATGTACTGCTTCCCTGGCTGACGCCTGAACTGCAGCCCCTAAGACACTCTGAGCCGGAAGAGTGGCTCAGCGAAGCTTCTCCTGGGTTTCCGATTCACAGAACTGTGATGTAATGAATACTGTTTTACTGCATTTATCTTTTGGGTAGTTTGCTACACAGCAATAGACAACTAGTATAGTCTGAACCATTTAACCTGCCACTACTAGAATCTATTAAGTGTCTGTGTTCATTTAATCATAGTATTAGCTACTGTCTTCCTTGCACAGATGAGAAACCAAAGTATGGCAAACACTCAGCTAGCTATCAAAAATCCACGCACAATCTGTGTTTCCCCGTTGGCATTCCTCTAGCGTAGAGGATCAAAAGCTAAAACATTTCCCTTCCCAGATCTCTTTGCACTTGGTTGTGGCCATCTGACAGTACTGACTAATGAGATATATGTAAAAGTGTGTTGGGAAAGGACTTTTCTTGCTAAAAAAAGGACAAAGCTTTAGGAGAAGCTTTCAGCCTTTTTTCCTGACTGGAAAACAAAGTTAGCAGTCATCTTGCTTTCAACCTCACAGTAGCCATGAGGTTGAATGACACACTCTAACAGTGTAGAAAAGAGAAACAGGAGGGGCCTAGATCCATAGCGATCTCCTTGTGCAGATGCCCCTTCCTGGTCTGCTACCTTCAGAGTTCCTTTTACTTGAAACTAATAAACCTTTTCCTTCTTCAAGCCATTGCTTACCCAGGGTTTTTGTTGTTAGAAAAAAGGCACATTCCTAACAAATACATTGAGATAAAAAGAGGTAATTCAAACCCAGGTCTGCTGATTTTATGCTTTAAGCTCAGACAGTAACACACCATCTGAATAAAAACAAAAACCAACTGGACGTAAATTTTGATGCAAGCACCACCAGGTATCCTGTAGACACAGGTAGGTCGCAGACATGCTGGGGAGTCAGAAAACGGTGTCCTACTCCTTCACTTCATTGTCAGTTTTCTATTTCTTCACCTCCAGAAGCCACACCTTGACTTCTGCAGCTACCAGTTCATCAAAGCTATACTCATCAAAGATATGTTAGTCCAAAATATGAGTTCTTTTGTAGCTTGTATGTCACTTAATGTCTCCACAGTGCTTAACGTTTACTAGTTTCTCTTAAAATATCTAGGATTTCACTTTTTTTCCTTCCTCCCGATTGGCCTCTTTTCTCTTTTTCAATCTGGTCCCATCATCTTACAGATGATAATTCATTCTTCACGTGTCTACTAAAAACCCCACTGTATTGATTTTTTAAATGAGGGCTTTTTACCTCTGCGATGCAGGAGAACTGGGTTGGATCCCTGGGTTGGGAAGATCCCCTGGAGGAGGGAATGGCAACCCACTCCAGTATTCTTGCCTGGAGAATCCCATGGACGGAGGAGCCTGGCGGGCTACACTCCATGGGGTCACAAAGAGTTCGACACGACGTTTCTTTTTCCACCTCTTTGTAAAATACACACACACACAAGTATACGATGTACATTTTAGTTCTTGATGCTCTTTTATGGTTTCTAGCATGTATGTCTAATGTAGCTGTTGCCTTAAAATGTACTACATAAACAATCATGGGAGAAGAGCCCTGTTGATCTCAGGAGCCACTGTAGTCAAAGAACCTTTCTAACTGAAAAATTAGTTTGAATGTTAAGGCTTCTAACTGACTGAACTCTCAGTATGATTTCTGTGGTGCCTCTATCTCTAGCCCATTTGCCCCTACCATATGTCTAAACATTTATCATTTACCTCAAGCCCCCAGATACACTAGACCTGTTCAATACCAACTCTTACTCTGCTCCTGTGCATTGATGACAGGTAATTCGATAAGACTCCTCTTTGCTCTAGACTTTTTCCTTTCTCTTGTCCTTTTTCTTTTATTGAGCTTTTATTTGTGCTTTTGACCCCGCTTCTCTAGCCCGATCTTGTGCTCAGCTGCATCACTTCCGGTATGGCTGCATCTTACATTGATTTAACTCACACAAAGGCAGCTCTACATAATGTCCGATGATGCCTTCTCACTGTGTGGCATCAACTGAACTCACTTTCACTCCGCTGCTGGTTGAGCACTGTAAACTAGGATGGTAAACACAGCTCTTCTCCAGTTCACATATCTTACTATTAAGAGCTTGAAGTGCCATGAATAGAGAAGTGATCACGCTGCCGTTCAGCTCACCCCTGAGGAACTAAGTAGTGCTTGGTATCAGCCAGCCAGGTCATAAAGTCAAAGGAAAGAATTACGTGCTGTGAATGGGGCCCAGGCAGTCACAAGTCTAGTGATGACTCCCACTAACCATCAAGTGTCGGGCATAACCACCAGTGAATACCTTTGTGTTTTGGTTCTAGTGGTTAATACTGTATTTTATTTGTTGTTGTTAACATGACCTTAACTACAAGCCAACAACAGGAATTTGACAGCAGTTATAATCCTGGAGTTGTTACAGAAACCCTTGGGCCACATCTCCTCTAACACTATTGTAACCTCCAGGCCTTTGGTGGTTTCAGTCAGCATCTAAGTCACAGAAATCAATATCAAAATACATAAAACAGAAAAAAGGTTTGTGACCACAAATGGATTCCTAGCTGATAACTGACAGGTGAGCTACAGGATGGAGGAGCAGGGGCAAGGACTGTCAATTCAAACAAGTTACAGCTCAATCAGGGTCACAAACCTCCACGCATAGTTCATCAGGCACTCTATCAGATCTAGTCCCTTAAATCTATTTCTCACTTCCACTGTATAATCATAAGGGATTTGATTTAGGTCATACCTGAATTTCTAGTGGTTTCCCCCACTTTCTTCCATTTAAGTCTGAATTTGGCAATAAGGAGTTCATGATCTGAGCCATAGTCAACTCCCAGTTTTGTTTTTGCTGACTGTATAGAGCGTCTCCATTTTTGGCTGCAAAGAATATAATCAATCTGATTTCGGTGTTGACCGTCTGGTAATGTTCATGTGTAGAGTCTTCTCTTGTGTTGTTGGAAGAGGGTGTTTGCTATGACCAGTGCGTTCTCCTCACAAAACTCTATTAGTATTTGCCCTGCTTCATTCTGTACTCCAAGGCCAAATTTGCCTGTTACTACAGGTGTTTCTTGACTTCCTACTTTTGCATTCCAGTCCCCTATAATGAAAAGGACATCTTTTTTGGGTGTTAGTTCTAAAAGGTCTTGTAGGTATTTATAGAACCATTCAACTTCAGCTTCTTCAGAGTTACTGGTCAGGTCACAGACTTGGATTACCGTGATATTGAATGGTTTGCTTGGAAACGAACAGAAATCGTTCTGGCGCTTTTGAGATTGCATCCAAGTACTGCATTTCAGACTCTTTTGTTGACCGTGATGGCTACTCCACTTCTTCTAAGGGATTCCAGCCCACAGTAGTAGATATAATGGTCATCTGAGTTAAATTCACCCATTCCAGTCCATTTTAGTTCGCTGATTCCTAAAATGTTGATGGTCACTCTTGCCATCTCCTGTTTGACCACTTCCAATTTGCCTTGATTCATGGACCTGACATTCCAGGTTCCTATGCAATATTGCTCTTTACAGGATCGGACCTTGCTTCTATCACCAGTCACATCCACAACTGGGTGGGCTTTTTTTTGCCTTGGCTCCATCCCTTCATTCTTTCTGGAGTTATTTCTCCACTGATCTCCAGTAGCATATTGGGCACCTACCGACCTGGGAAGTTCCTCTTTCAGTATCCTATCTCTTTGCCTTTTCATACTGTTCATGGGGTTCTCAAGGCAAGAATATTGAAATGGTTTGCCATTCCCTTCTCCAGTGGACCACAAAATCAAAAAAAGCAAAATGGCTGTCTGAGGAAGCCTTACAAACAGCTGTGAAAAGAAGAGAAGCCAAAAGCAAAGGAGCAAAGGAAAGATATCAGCAAGGAGAGGTAAGAAAGCCTTCCTCCGTGATCAATGCAAAGAAATAGAGGAAAAGAACAGAATGGGAAAGACTGAGCTCTCTTCAAGAAAATTAGAGATACCAAGGGAACATTTCACGCAAAGATGGGCTCAAAAAAGGACAGAAATGGTATGGACCTAACAGAAGCAGAAGATATTAAGAAGAGGTGGCAAGAATACACAGAACTACTATACAAAAGAGATCTTCACAACCCAGATAATCACGATGGTGTGATCATTAACTTAGAGGCAGACATCCTGGAATGTGAAGTCAAGTGGGCCACAGGAAGCATCACTATGAACAATGCTAGTTGAGGTGATGGAATTCCAGGTGAACTATTTCAAATCCTAAAAGATGATGCTGTGAAGGTGCTGCACTCAAGCAGTGGCCATAGGACTGGAAAAGGTCAGTTTTCATTCCAATCCCCAAAAAAGGCAATGCCAAAGAATGCTCAAACTATGGCACAATGGCATTCATCTCACACGCTAGTAAAGTAATGCTCAACATTTTCCAAGCCAGGCTTTAGCAATACGTGAACCGTGAACTTCCAGATGTTCAAGCTGGTTTTAGAAAAGGCAGAGGAACCAGAGATCAAATTGGCAGCATCTGCTGGATCATGGAAAAAGCAAGAGTTCCAGAAAAATGTCTATTTCTTCTTTATTGACTATGCCAAAGCCTTTGACTGGGTGGATCAAAATAAACTGTGGAAAATTCTGAAAGAGATGGGAATACCAGACCACCTGACCTGCCTCTTGAGAAACCTGTATGCAGCTCAGGAAGCAACAGTTAGAACTGGACCTGGAACAACAGACTGGTTGCAAATAGGGAAAGGAATATGTCAAGGCTGTATATTGTCACCCTGTTTAATTCACTTATATGCAGAGTCCATCATGAGAAATGCTCGGCTGGATGAAGCACAAGCTGGAATCAAGATTGCTGGGAGAAATATCAATCACCCCAGATATGCAGATGACACCACCCTTATGGAAGAAGGAGGACAACTAAAGAGCCTCTTGAGGAAAGTGAAAGAGGAGAGTGAAAAAGCTGGCTGAAAACTCAACATTCAGAAAATGAAGATCATGACATCTGGTCCCATCACTTCATGGCAAATAGACGGGGAAACAGTGGAAACAGTGAGAGTCTTTATTTTGGGGGGGCTCCAAAATCACTGCAGATGGTGACTGCAGCTGTGAAATTAAAAGATGCTTACTCCTTGGAAGAAAAGCTATGACCAACTTAGAAACCATATTAAAAATCAGAGATATTACTTTGCCAACAAACGTCCTATGTTTGGATGTGCTATGTATGGATGTGAGAGTTGGATTATAAATAAAGCTGAGTGCCGAAGAATTTGATCAACTGTGGTGTTGGAGAAGACTCTTGGAGAGTCCCTTGGACTGCAAGGAGATCAAACCAGTCCTTCCTAAAGGAAATCAGTCCTGAGTATTCTTTGGAAGGACTGATGTTGAAGCTGAAACTCCAATCCTTTGGCTACTTGATGATAAGAGCTGACTCATTTGAAAAGACCCTGATGCTGGGAAAGATTGAGGGCTGGAGGAGAAGGGGACGACAGACGATGAGATGGTTGGATGGCATCACTGACTCAAGGACTGAGTTTGAGTAAACTCCGGGAGTTAGTGATGGACAGGGCGGCCTGGCATGTTGCCATCAATGGGGTTGCAAAGAGTTGGACATGACTGAGCGAGTAAACTGAACGAAAGCACTTTAGATCCCTAAAGTCTAGTTGGAAATTATCAGGGAGCAACAGAGACCACAGCAGTGTTCTTCAGATCAGCACATCCACTTGCTTCTCCAAAAATCCATTTCCTCTCCTTTCACCCATTTTCTGCTTCTAAAAACACATACTGTACTAGCAAAGGTTTTACATTAGTTATGAGACACAGAGGAACAGGAACTAGCTCTGTAAATAAAAGGTTAATGGAAAAGCAAACCCTTTATATTAATTCCACTTTACAGCAACTATTAGTTATGATTGCTTTTATCTTTTCATTTATGCTCACTCACATATATTATTGTCAATATCTTTGAAAAAATAAAAACATGTAAGAATAAGCATGTTAAGGACCTTTCACAAACCAAGTGACAGTAGGTTTTTATTAACATATCTTACAATGTTGATTATTCCTAGTTTTGTAATTTCTGCTTAATTATAAAGATTGATTTAGCTTCTACAGTAATGTACTGTATTTAAATGATCATTCATACAAGATATCACACCAGGACATTTTCTTGAATAATATACACACATCACTCTACCTTGGACCTGTTATTTTTAAAAGTAGGTTTATAAATGGGACTTATAAAAGTTATGGGGGAAAAATTAAGGTTCTAGTTTAGCAGCATGCATGTATGTAATTCAAGTACAATTTTCAACCAAGTGCTTTTTAAAATTTAACTGGTGACTAATTCACCAATATCAAAATAAACACTATCAAATACCCAAATTTTAATGTTAAGGCTAATATTTTCACTTCACATCCATATGCACAACCATAAAACATTCCATTTTAAACATGTAGTAATCAAAGTCTGAATACATTATACCATGTATATATAGCATCAGAGTTTCAAACTGTAGAATTATCCAAGTTCATGAATCCTGTAACAGTATTTACTAGAGATGTAAATTAGCATTGTGTTCTTCAATCACACTTACAAATGGTCTGGTATCCATAATGACCAATGCAAAAAATATGACAGGCTGAACTTATGATACAGTATTTTAAAAAGTAGCAATGTGTTGGAAAGGATAGCTACTTAATTAAACAGAATCATTCTAGTCTTTCAGAAAGTTATCTTAATATTTTGGAAATGTATATAAAAATAGCAAGCTATTTCCATGTGTTTTATTGTAGGTTCATAGGTAATCTTTTGATTTTTTGAACATACTTGAATATTTACTGTTCTATTTCAATGCAAGGCCATCATTTAAAGTCCATTTTTATATCCTGTAATATCATGTCATTCAACAATTTTTAGAACACAGATCTGTGATTTTATTTTACCATTAGATGTTTTTTAGTTTATTTTTACACATAAAAATGTAATTTTATATAACAAGCCATGGAAGTCCAAAGTACCAGGAATTGCTTGATAGTACTATATATATTAAATAATCATCAAATTATTGAATCATTTGGAAGAAAAATTGTGGCAGCAATATATAACATGCTTTTCTGTAATCTTCCTTCTCTAAGTACAGAGTAGGTTTTAGCTCAATCATTTCCATTCTTACTGACTTAAAAATCCTACAAACATAAACTGCTTTTCACAGCAGCTTCAAACAAGAATGCAGGTGTACAGCTCACTCATGAGGATCATCACCACTGAGCCTTTTTTTTTTTTTTCCCTTTTAGGAATCCAAGCAGAAATAACAATGATTACACTGCACAAATACAATACAGATGAACCTCTTGAGCTGATAAGGAAAGTTCCAAAACTATGCTCCATTTGTGGGGAAGGTCACAGCTTTTTTCCAATCCAATCATTTAAACAAAAACTTGGTTGGTAATAAAAGGTGGGCATGCACATAATCAAAATCTGCCATGTGTATGTTCTTAAAACTTCTGATTTTATAATAAAATCTATTTGCTATTACCTCAAGTAATTTATCCAAGTGAAATGGCAAATTTTGATTTTTAGGGACTCCCCCAACCACACAAATGCCCCCCTAAATGTACTGTATTATATTAACAGCAGCTATCTACTTATTTTACAACTATTTCAATTATTTACCTGGGGAGAATATTTATGAAATTCCTGAGAATGAATTAAGTTTTTCAGCAAAGCCTTAAACTTTTAACAGATTCCTCACAATAAGAAAAAATTGTAAAGTTCTACTATTAGACCAACTTTTACTATACAATATTTCACATAAATCATGTTTTACATTTTTTTCTAATTACATACAGCAAAAATCTCAAATCAACATAAGAATGGCAGGGGGAAAGGATGCATTATGTTTAGCAGATGCAAATTAAAACACACAGATAAAAGGAGCAGTAAAACTTTAAATAAATCACATCCACTCTAAATATCAATGAAAAGCAGATATGCACTGTTGGGAGAATCATTTTAAAATGATTTTGTCAACAAGTTGTGCTTCTTGTTAATTGTGGACTTAAACAAAAAAAGGACCACTAAAGAATGGTTTAACTTGTTACTTGTTATGCTCTCCAGATATTAAAAAAAAAAAATTATTATACCATTAATGTGATTACCAAGCACCTAATTTTGGAAAGGCTTTATAATGTATGTTTTCTTTTTTTCCCTCAGCAAAAGCGTTAATCCCCCAAATTAAGTTAAAGCTTATTGTTGATAAATTCTTAATGAAAATGATATAATGCAATGCCAAGGTGGTGAGTCACAGCCCATTGTAATGTGGACCCCATCTTTTATTGATGTGATCAAAAGTATGAGAAATCCACTGTTGTTCAAGAACTTTGTATCTTTCTTTACAAATGTAAAGAGGCTTGCCTCGCCTAGAATGAAAAGAAAAAAAAAGCATTAAAATAATATAATACAATGAAGCTTTCACACACATTTTAAAAAACAGATTCTCTATGGCAAAAATCTCACCTAGGAAATTGGTTTATTTTCTATTTCCTTTACATCATATGGGGAAAATATCTCCCCAAATAGAAACAGCTCTAAATTAATGACCGCCAGAATTTCTTAAAATAAAGAATAATTTTTATTATCAACACAATTACAAAGCCAGGAATGGCACATTATTCTTACTGGCCAAAGTTGAATAAACCACAAGGATATATCTATGAACATCTAACCTAAGATCTCGGTCTTCCTCTCCATGAGCATCCAAATACACAGAACCCCAGAGGCAGAAGCGGTGGCCTCGAATGATGATAATCACTGATGCATTGATCAAAAGGAAAATCCCTGTTCCAGCACCACAGTTCTGAGAATGCTAAAAAATAAAAAAAAATGTAAATGGACTTCACAAGAAAAGAAAATGAACGATGCCTTGTCTTCTAAATAATACAGAAATATTAAAATTTTTTAAAATCAGATTTCATCTAAGTTAAACTTATAATCTGTTTCTTAATCCTTTATCAACAATACATTAGGAAGAATTTGGATAAGGATTACCTAGGAAATCAATTAAGAGCTAACCTAAATCTAATTCAGAGGCCAGTGTCTATAACAGCATATCTAAGGGCTGTTCCACAACATAACATCTAAACATATGTTTCATTAAAGGGCAGGAGAGGGGAGCAGGGAGAGGAACTGGAGCTGCACTTATGAAAGGTTTGACTCATAAAAAACTGTAAGTGGGTTTTGTTGTTGTTGTTGTTGTGTTTTTACCCTTCTATAGGATGTAAAACAACAACAAAATCAAGATCCTTATATGTATCATGTATTTAACTCAAAGAATAAATTTTAAGTTGGTTTGACCATATTTTTGTATGTAATACACACTACAGTGTATGTAATACAAACCACATTTCCATGTGATATGAAATTTGAATTTCCATAAATTTTATACTATTTACTCTTGCTTACCAATACACATTCACAGTAACTTTGTTGCTTGCAGCAAAGTCCTTTCAGGCATACAAAAGTACCACAAACAAGGCAAACAGCAGGGTCTTTAGGAACCTTGGTGCAGACACTACAGGTTTTTCTGTGGTAGTACTGGAAAATGGTGTTATAATTTTCAGGCAACTGTAGAAGGTGTGGCAATTTCCATTTTGACTCTTGGATAAGCAATGCCTAAAACATTATTCAAAAATATTCATTAGTTCTATGTATTTAAGTTACTTATACAAAATATTTGTTTTTTAAAGGCTGTTTTCTTTTTTTTTTTTTTTAAGAAACCTGTCTCCAAGAATGTGGCTTTTTTTTTTATTAACACTCTTGCCATTTCCGTTTTACAAAAGATTAAAATAGTCCTTCAACAATTACCATTCTCTATTTTACTATATTCTATTTTAATTTAAGTCCCTTTGTGGCACCAGTGGTAAAGAACCCGTCTGCCAATGCAGGAGACATAATAAAGAGACGCAGGTTTGGTCCCCGGGTGGAAAGATCCCCTGGAGAAGAGAAGTGAATGGCTATCTACTCCAGTATTCTTGCCTGGAGAATCCCATGGACAGAGGAGCCTAGCGGGCTACAGCCCATGGGTCACAAAGAGTAAGACAAGACTGAGCAACTAATACTTTCACGCTTTCTCAATTACTACATGATATAAATTTTAAATTAAGCACCCTAGAACATTTAAATTTCTTATTACTTTAAAAGAAAAATACGAAATATAACTAAGGATGCAAGGAAAATATATGTAGATGTATTTGTTTTTAAATATTCTTGATGCATAATTTTAAACAGTTACACATTTTTCAAAACTAAGTTTTGGACCTTTCTTAGATAAGCAAAAGGACACTTGTGGCTCAAATGGTTAACAATCTGCCTGCAATGCAGGAGATTCGAGTGTGATCAAACAATTCATTGGCTTTTTCTTTTGGGGAAGATCATGGTTATAGTTTACGTTTCTATTTCAGTACTTTATAATCTGGAGTTTCTTTTCTAGAAGATGAAAAATCTTACACCTCAAGCTGTTAAGAGCTTTTGTATCTGTCAGTGCTAGGGCTATAATTCTTTTCAGAAATTTTGTCAGGAAGTATGAAAAAAAATAACAAATCAGTTAAATTTCCCTATAGGATATTTTGTTCATTTTTTTGTAGTTATATAAAAATACTGGAAATAGCATTTATGTTTTTTTCTAAATGCTACTTCCTTAACACTTAAAACAGATAAAATGTAGTATGAATCTATATTTTAAGAAACTGTATAGAGGTTGGCAATTCACCTGGTGATCTTCTCACAGTACTGACAGCCACAATACATCTTAATCAATGTAATAACCGAGTAGCTGGCTTGGTGTTCATCAGTAAGTACATGGATAAAGTGGCCATGGAAGCAAGGATAAGTACAATATACGTGTTAACAATATGCATTTGCCATACTGAGTGCCCAACTCTTGACTCCAAAAACTGCATATCCTGTAATGAGCTGATTAAATATGGAACCCTTTCAGCAGTGGAAAGAACAGCAATTTGTCCTCACTGACCTTGATACTTACCTAGATTAGGTCGTAAATTGCCCAGCAGCATACACCACATGGTCTCTAGTCAAAGGATTTTATACAGAAAGACGTAAGGCAAGAGGTGGATGTCTATGAATTAATTGATCTTAACTGGTAGTCAGTCACCTGAAAAACTCATTGGTCTTTTAATAATCAACTACTTTGCTGATGAATTTTTAGATGGTACCAACTGAAGAAAACACCTATAGAATGAGGTATATGGTCCTACAGAATGAGGTATATGAGCTAAACAAGCACCAGTACATAAGGGTGATTGCTCCCTTATAGATGGAATGCACAGATTTGGGAACCAGGGAGTGCCATCTCTCATAATTAGACCTAAGATTTTGGTCTTTAGTTTTTTGCCTGATACTCTGGATTCTTCTGTGGTTTTAGTACTGTCATAAGGAAACTGTGTACTATCCTCCATCAAGGGACATCTTAGCAGTTCTACTGAATTAAAAACTAAATGTCTTTGACCATTCTAGGTTCCCTAGACCATTAGGAAGTATGAATTAAGTATTCTCTTACCTATTAACATATCACCACTATAGCAAGTGAGTGTAACTCTTTTTACATACCTTTCCTTGTTCAGCATGTCTTTCAGTAAATGAATTTATCTCAAAACACCACTGAGATATAATATCAAATGCTGGAACTGGCCAATCCAGACAGGAGGCACTGATGAATGGATGTTCTGTTTGGTAGAATGTTGGCAGAAGTCCCAGGCAGCTGGAAAGAACTGAAAATTCTTCTTCTTCCTTTTAGATATAAAACAGAAAATTCTCAAGACATTTCTCATGAGCATTTCCCACTACAGATACTTTGTCATTCTCATCAATTACTTTTGGATAGTATGAAAACTTTCTTAACTGATTCAACTAAATAAAGTAAAGGGAGTAAGAGGAGCAAAGAAAGAAAAAGGATCCAAGCTGTTATAGCCAATATTCCCATAATATTTCTCTTTGAAATTTAACTCCTAAGTACCATAGCATCTGCTTCATGTATACATTTACATATATTGAAAGTAGCAGTCAGTTATCTGTAGACTATCTGACAGTCTATAGAATCTAGCTACCCTAGGGAGGCAAATGTTAATATGGAGCAAAAGGACAGTGACTTTTGGTTAAAAAGACATAGACTGTCAGTGTGGATAAAGAAGAATAGTGAAAACATGGAATTCACAATAGTAGATAGTGCTCTGCAGTCTCTGAAGGGATCTGCAGACATGGTCTCAGGCCCCCTGGTGAGTCATGCTCTTCCACATAGTTATATTCCTCGCCAGTTATATTCCTAGCCCTGGTGCCTTTATTCCTAGGCTTCTTTATCTGAGGCCTCGGGCAGGGGTCACTTTGACACTTCTGCCAAGGCCACCTTATGAAGGGAAAAAGGTGAAACCCTGAAGAAACTTATCCCCACTCTGACTCAGTACCAGTACTTTCCACTCCAGCCCGGACCCCCGCACCCCTTCTCCACCTCAGAGTTCATAACACTGAAAGAGCCTTCTGTTTGAGACTCTCTTAACATCTGTGCTGATCCATTTGACCCTAAACTGGTACACCATTTCATTCTATGAGGTGATGAATGAGGAATCAGCATTTTCCCTGGTTTTAGCCTCTTGCTTATACTATCATGGTAAGTGATTTAAAGGCTTAACTCTTTCACCTGTGGCTTGCAGCTTTAATCAGCCAGTCCAATACCTAGCAACTCAGTTCTCTCTCCCAGCTTAGCTGAGCTCCTGACATTTAAGTGTATCCATCTTACAGATCTTTGCAAAGAATCAGATTTTGAACCCATTGATGGTCTACGGCCATATCACCCTGAACGTGCCCCATCTTGTCTGAACTCATTGATTTTCTCTACTGTTTCACTACTATGTCATTGATTTCTGATCTGATTTTTGTAATTTTTTTTAACTTGCTTTGGATTTAATTTGCTCTATTTCTTTTTTCATGAAGTAAAAATTTAGATAAATGATTTTAGACCTTTCTTCTTTCCAAATGTAAGTATTTGAAGCTGTATCTATCCAAGAAATATTTTAGTGGCATTTCACAATTTTGCTATGCTGTGTTTTCATTTTCACTCAGTTTAAATGTTCTCTCGTTTCCATGTGATTTCTACTTTGATATTTAAGTTATTTAGAAGTATACTACTTAATTCTCACATATTTGCGGATTTATATATTTCTTTCTGTTATTGATTTTCTAATTTAATTCTGTGTGGTAAGAAAATTGTTCTATGATTTCAATTCTTTTAAATTTATTGTTACTTGCTTTATGGCTTGGCATATGGTATATTCTAGTTAATGGGCCAGGTGCATTTTTAAAAATATGCATTCTGTTATTACTGTCAGGTGAAGTATCCTATAGATGTCAGTTATATCAAGTTGAGTAACAGTATGGTGCAAGTCTTATTTATCCCAGTTGATTTTCTGTCTATTTGTTATTGATTACTAAGAAAGAACACTGAAGCTTGCAGCTGTAATTGTGGACTGTCTATTTCTTCTTTCAATTCTGTCAATTTTTATGTAATTTGAGGTTCTGTTGTTTCATGCATATATACTTAGAACTGTTCTATCTTCCTGCTGTATTGATTTAAAAAAAATGAATCCAAACTATTTAATGCAATGGTCAATTATTTAAGAGAGAAGGAATAATCAACGGCTTAATTCTGCTATACTGCATGCAGGCTTCAAAGACCGTAAATATGATAAGTGACTTAACTCTCACAGAAAATTCCCTGAAAATGAATGACAAATAATGACAGGGTCATAATCCTATAAACACAGCTTGATTTACTTACCTTCCGGTTTCCTACTTTCTTTTCCACTTTCTTGCCTACTCACTGACCCACAGTTTTATAAAATAGATTAAATCAGTAATCATTCATTCAAATTTTAATTGGCTACAAATTGAATATTTTTAAATTCTAAAATTACATAAATGCCATCAGATCTTTAAACAGCCAGCTTGCTGGTCAACATAATACCCTTTAAAAAGGACATTAAAAGCCAGTGATGATTAGTGATAAATTTATCAATATGAATACCATCTTTTGTTCAAGGGATTTATTATCACAGATCTAATCAAAAACTCCTCTAACATAAAATATTAGTAATATTACCATAAAAATGGGTGGATACTAACAAATAAAAAATTAACAGTAATAGTAAATATTCTAAATATCTACTCCTTTTGAGTTGGAGTAACATATTCTTGTATTGGGGGTTTCCCTGGTGGCTCGGCAGTAAAGAATCTGCCTGCAATGCAAGAGACCTGGGTTTGATCCCTGAGTGGGGAAGATCCCCTGGAGAAGGGAATGGTTACCCACTACAGTATTCTTGACTGGAGAATTCCATGGACAGAGGAGCCTGGCAGGCTACAGATCACGGGGTCACAAGCAGTTAGACACGACTGAGTGACCTAACACTTTCACCTTCATCTTTGTATGGCAGTTCTGGATATTGATATAAGCATAATATTGGATCAGTATATTTTTAAAAATTAGTTAATTGTTTAAAAAAAAGGTTCCCTACTCTCTATCCAAACTTATACCTGGCAGCTAGGTAAATCTTCCCCAAAAAGGTGGTGCTGAAGAAGGCTGGTGATTCTGAGAAACGGTAAGCAGAAGTCCTGTAAGTATTTTTCCATGGATTCAGGAGACCAAGCAACAGGGATAATCTAAAGTTAAAAAAGAAAATCAGAACAATTCATTCTATTAATGTAACAGACATAGCTTAAAAAGTCCTGTTCATAATGTCAAGGAAATCTACATTTTTAAATAACCACTACATCTGGTTGTAGAGCATACCGTTGCGCACTCCTGAGTCCCTTCTTCATGGTATAACTTTCCTTTAGACAGTTCACTTATCACAAAGCTCAATAACACTTCATAAGACTTTTCTGCATCACAAGTATTCTGGAAAAATTAAAAAGTAATTTCATTAGTCACTGAAAATTACAAAAACATTGACATTGGAAAGAATACTTTTTAATGAGTATAATCATGACTATATTACTTCTCAAGCATGTAAAGTTCACTTTCTCAAAATCTGTGTACAACAGCACACCTCTGGATTCACAATGAAATCAGGTAGGGGATTAAAGCTATTCCAATACTTCCTTGGAATATAAGTTACATAATATATGTGTAAATGAACATATCTAAGTCATATCTTTTGTCCCAGTAATTCTCACTCCTGGAAATTCTTTCCTAATAAAATAATCTCAAAAGAAAAAAATAACTTTATGCCCATGACAATCACCAAAGCATTATAACAGTGGAAAATTAGAAATGACTAACAAAAGGAAGCAGTTACCTAAATTATGACATATCAGACTATTTTATAGGCAGCAAATATAACAAATTTGAGCTACATAAAAAAGTGTTTATGGTGTGATATGAAAAAAGCTAACAGAAGTTATCGTTATAATGATACAATTGTTATAATGATACAAATCATATATGCATGAAATATAATATGGACCCCAAATTATTTTCTTTTACAAGTTTTCTCAAATTCCTCGAGTAGAACTTGTTAAAACAATTTAATATAAAAATAAACAGGACCATATGTTTATTACAAAATTACAGATAACATTAAATAACAGTCTACAAATTAAATAAGCTTAACGACTATACTTTTTATAAGAAAGGAAAAATAATGGCTATTAATAAATTTATTTCAATAATGCTTTTCACATAAAGAAATGTACTTTTTACATTCACTGAAGTATTAAAAGGTGTTGCAAATTACTGTAAAGTATAAATTACAATAAAAGTAATAACTTGGTTGTGATGTTATTTATTCTGTTCATTAACTACATTTTTAAAATAGTAAAATATAAGAACTGAGCAAGCACTGTGGGATATACGTTTATCCTGTATTTTTAAGATGCTGATAGGACCACAGAATTTATCATATGATGATACATCCTTTCTCACATGTTACTGTGCTCTCTTCAACTAGACTATAAATTCCAAAATGTCAGAAACTATGCTTTATATCTTCTACGTCACCATTAACATAACAAAAATCTGAGTAATA
This sequence comes from Budorcas taxicolor, assembly GCF_023091745.1. Classification (NCBI taxonomy): domain Eukaryota; kingdom Metazoa; phylum Chordata; class Mammalia; order Artiodactyla; family Bovidae; genus Budorcas; species Budorcas taxicolor. Next base: position 70,639,345 of record NC_068911.1, read on the forward strand.
AACACTTGCTGGCTAACTGATAGGATTCATTTTCGTAGTGGAGTTTTTGACCTTGGAACCCAACTGGATGTCTCTCTTTTTATAATCAATTATTTACATTATCTTTAATTACCCCTCTGCTTTCTGCTATGTTGCAGCCATGTAGTATTATCATGTCTTGATAAACTATAAAAGTCTCTGATGCAGCAACTGCTATCCTGACATCATGTGACCCACTTCACCCTTGCCTAATTAATCAACAGGATTACTGATCACTTGCCAAATATGTGATTTGTAGTTTACATATAATTTGCAAGAATCTATATTGCACTGGATATCAAAACAGCGACATATTATGTTTTTAGAATTGATTTAATAAGAGTAGTTCTTGAATAAGCAACTCAAAAGAAAACACTACCACAATTTTGTGTTTTGTTAATCAATGCGACATATTTAATGTTGTGAATATATACAAGACAGCCTTAAAGTCTAATTCAAAACGCACTCCTTGGAGCAAAAGATTTATAGAGCCTAAAAACAGAAATGTATTTCAAGTAAAATACTTTCCTACTTAGGGGGAAAATATTCCCCCCACCAATGATACTCATATCATCGAAGCAAGTTATTGAGTGATAACTAGCTTTTAAATTATTATCAGAATCATTTTAAGTATTGTTTTTCAAACAAGAAATAATGTATCAGATCAGAAAGTCAAATATAATGTAGTAGTCATTGTTTTGTATTGAGAACTCCCTCACAAGAAGAGTATTAGGTAAGAAAATAACTTTATTTCATGCATAAGAAGTCTTAGGAAATCATATTTTACATCAGCAATATCTGAATAAAGCAAAGAGTAGGCTCTTTGGTAAAGCTAAGAAGATAAGCTTTAATAAGTAAAGCTTTAATTTTCTAAGAAGTAAAGCTTAAGAAGAGGATTTCTGAGACCATGGATGAAAGACCTAGGATCATGATCAGAAGAATCCTGTGAGAGAAGTGGCAAATGTATGTGAATTAAAGAAAGAAAATAATTTAAGGGTTGAGAGATGCAACAGATGTTTTGCTGGGTAGATGCTTTGTTTAAATTATAGTGCTTCTTAACTTTTGGGGGTGACAGGCCCTTTGAATATATGCTAGATGCTATGGTCCTAGACCCAAAAGCAAATCAAAGGGAAAGAAGCCCAGACTAAGAAATCCTGGTATAAATACTCTTAACAGAAATCCCACTAACCAAAACAACACAATTTATACTGATTGTAATAATCATTTTTTCCCCAACTAAACCTCATTATCAAATTAACTCTAAACTCTCTTTGAAAAATACACAGGTGCTATGTATTTACCAGATTAGGTCTGTTTTTCATTGGAATTATCATACTTGACGATAAGGAATTACAAGGATGAAATGAGTAAGTGAGATTCAATGAAGAAAGAAAAGAAGGAAGAGACTAAAAGAGGAAAGAAGAGCTAAAGAAAGAAGGACATCTTTTAAAAGAGGAATGAACAATACAAAATAATAACAGAAATCACAGTGATATCTCATTATTCATAAATATTACTGCTGCTGTAATTGACAGTCCTGTAGATATACAGGATTATTGGCTTTTCCTACCATAGATCAGAGCATAAATGCTTAGATCTATGGTAGGAAAAGCCAATAATGTGGCAAACCAACCTACGGAATATTGCAATTTTTTGTTTTCATTCACTAAAGCAATTTATAGGACTATAAATTTCTAATTTATGTTCTGATAAGAATCTGCTCCATATTAAAGGTTTTATTAAGCATTTTTAAAAACAGCTAACAATGATCAAATTGAGAAAGAAAACTGACAGAACAGTTACCTAAATTACTTCGTGTTCCTTTCATCATAGATTTACAATTGTCTAATTTTCTGTCAGTACGTCTCATTTTTGGATAAGGCAATGGCACCCCACTCCAGTACTCTTGCTTGGAAAATCCCATGGACGGAGGAGCCTGGTAGGCTGCAGTCCATGGGTCGATAAAAGTCGGACATGACTGAGCGACTTCACTTTCACTTTTCACCTTCATGCAATGGAGAAGGAAATGACAACCCACTCCAGTATTCTTGCCTGGAACATCCCATGGACAGAGGAGCCTGGTGGGCTGCCGTCTATGGGGTCGCACAGAGTTGGACATGACTGAAGTGACTTAGCAGCAGCAGCAGGTCTCATTTTAGAGAAAACTCAGATGAACAGATTTAGAACCAAATTATATCAGAAAATGTTTAAATTTATACTTTTTCATGATTAGAAAACTTACTGAAAAAAAATTTAAACAATGGCACAGCATCAGTTCAGTTCAGTTCAGTTCCTCAGTTGTGTCCGACTCTGTGACCCCATGAATCGCAGCATGCCAGGCCTCCCTGTCCATCACCAACTCCTGGAATTCACTCAGACTCGCATTCATCAAGTCAGTGATGCCATCCAGCCATCTCATCCTCTGTCGTCCCCTTTTCCTCCTGCCCCCAATCCCTCCCAGCATCAGAGTCTTTTCCAATGAGTCAACTCTTCCCATGAGGTGGCCAAAAGTACTGGAGTTTCAGCTTCAGCATCAGTCCTTCCAAAGAAATCCCAGGGCTGATCTCCTTGCAGTCCAAGGGAATCTCAAGAGTCTTCTCCAACACCACAATTCAAAAGCATCAATTCTTCGGCCCTCAGCCTTCTTCACAGTCCAACTCTCACATCCATACATGACCACAGGAAAAACCATAGCCTTGACTAGACGGACCTTTGCCTTTTCTAAAACCAGCTTGAACATCAGGAAGTTCACGGTTCACGTATTGCTGAAGCCTGGCTTGGAGTATTTTGAGCATTACTTTACTAGCATGTGAGATGAGTCCAATTGTGAAGTAGTTTGAGCATTCTTTGGCATTGCCTTCATAGAAACCTGTTATATCTGATTTGAATATAAATAATCCAAAATATCAGATTAGAGTACATTTAGGGAAACAAAAATATTTAGAAGAAAGGAAGAACTTCAGGAGGCAAAATTATCCAAGAATCAGCTAGAAGAAAGAAGGAAAAACTGCTGAAGGACAAGACAGAAACTCATTTTTGTTATTTAGGAATTTTAAAAAGAATTTTAGAAACAGAGGGGCCTTTATATATCATATGTTATAAACGTCTCATTTACCTATGAGAAGGTTGAGGTTCTCATAGTTTTATGTCTTGAACATAAAAGTAGTATCTCTTTTCAGTGGCAGAAGCTTAGCCTAGTACTCAGGTTCAGTGTCCAACAACCAGTATTTCTAAATTAAGATATAACAAACTTTGCGATGATACCACAGTAAATTTCTGGATATATCATCATGATTTGGGAAGACTAATGATAAAAGCGAAGGTTATATTGAATATATTTCATGTATCTATAACTGGTTTTCTCTTCTTTAATACAAGTAGATATGATTTTAACAGAAACTTTTCAATGTGATTTAAAACTTCTCTAAAAGTCTATAAATCAGCTAAAAATACTTCTTTTAAAAAAGAGTCTACAGAACAAAGAAAAGTTTCAATTTTCACTACACTTATTATTTTTTCCTTCCAACTTTCCCAAATAAACAAGGAAGCAGGTCGCAAGAGTGAGACACAACTTAGCGACTGAGCATGCGTTCTTATTTCACCTGTGTCTAAATCACACTACTCACTCAGTTTTTGGTTCAACAGTACACATCTCATTTGTCTTCAAGCCATTGAAAATACTTACATTTAACTAAACTTGCACAATTTTTCTAGATTGTTCAGATAATTCTTAAACATGGGGAAAAAGTAGTTTTTAAAAAGGTATAACTCCAGGGGAGGGATCCCAAAGAAAGGCAATGCCAAAGAATGCTCAAACTACTGCACAACTGCATTCATCTCACACACTAGTAAACTAACGCTCAAAATTCCTCAAGCCAGGCTTCAACAGTACGTGAACCATGAACTTCCAGATATTCAAGCTGGATTTAGAAAAGGCAAAGGAGCCAGAGATCAAATTGCCAACATCCGTTGGATAACGAAAAAGCAAGAGAGTTCCAGAAAAACATCTACTTCTGCTTTATTGACTATGCCAAAGCCTTTGATTGTGTGGATCACAACAAACTGTGGAAATTCTGAAAGAGATGGGAATACCAGATCACCTGACCTTCCTCCTGAGAAATCTGTATGCAGGTCAGGAATCAATGGTTAGAAGTGGACACAGAACAACAGACTGGTTCTAAATCGGGAAAGGAGTATATCAAGGCTGTATATTGTCACCCTGCTTATTCAACTTATATGCAGAGTACATCATGATAAATGCCAGGTTGGATGTAGCACAAGCTAGAATCAAGATTGCCAAGAGAAATATCAATAACCTCAGATATGCAGATGACACCACCCTTATGGCAGAAAGTGAAGAAGAACTAAAAAGCCTCTTGATGAAAGTGAAAGAGAGTGAAAAAGTTGGCTTAAAACTCAACATTCAAAAACTAAGATCATAGCATCTGGTCCCATCACTTCATGGCAAATAGATGGGGAAACAGTGGAAACAGTAAGAGACTTTATTTTTTGGGCTCCAGAATCACTGCAGATGGTGACTGCAGCCTTGAAATTAAAAGACGCCTGCTCCTTGGAACTAAAGTTATGACCAACCTAGACAGCATACTAAAAAGCAGAGACATTACTTTGCCAACAAAGGTCCGTCTAGTCAAAGCTATGGTTTTTCCAGTGGTCATGTATGGATGTGAGAGTTGGACTATAAATAAAGCTGAGCACCAAAGAATTGATGCTTTTGAACTGTGGTGTTGGAGAAGACTCTTGAGAGTCCTCAGACTGCAAGGAGATCCAACCAGTACATTCTGAAGGAAATCAGTCCTAAGTACTCATTGGAAGGACTGATGCTGAAGCTGAAACTGAAACTCCAATCCTTTGGCTACCTGATGCAAAGAACTGACTCATTGGAGAAGACCCAAACGCTGGGAAAGATTGATGGCGGGAGGAGAAGGGGATGTCAGAGGATGAAATGGTTGGATGGCATCACCGACTCAACGGACATGAGTTTGAGTAAACTCTGGGAGTTGGCAATGGACAGGGAGGCCTGGCGTGCTGCAATCCATGGGGTTGCAAAGAGTGGGACATGACTGAGCGACTAGACTCTACTGAACTCCAGAGGATCTTCCAGACCCAGGGACAGAACTTGCATCCCCTGTGTCTCCTGCATTGCAGGTGGACTCTTTACCCTCTGAGCCAGAGGGGAAGCCCCAAGAAAGGGAAGGATTTTTGAATCTAGAAGTAGTGAGTCAAAAGTGATTTTTGGATTGTGACTGGGAATGAGGCAAGGAGAAGAAAAGATGACAGGTAAATAAAACAATTAGGCCTACATACATTTTATTACTTGCCAACTGTGATGATGTAAGTTTTATAACTTCTGTAAGTTTAAGGCTGGCATCAAAAGCAAAACAAAACTGTCCAGATACAAAAAGGGAAAGGCCAAGGTTTATAGATAGATATAAAAGACCTCATTGTGCAAGGAAAACATTTTTAACTGTTTTAGCCTGACGGTGCTCCATTTCCAATTAAAATACTGTTAACAATTTACTTTGCTTTTCAAACACCTGCTCATTCATTCATGCCACCAATTTAAATGAGTTCACCAAACTACTAAATGATAAATTCAGACAAGACACTAACCTTTTTGAGGGCTCCTGTGTGTTTCCAGGCTGACCTATCTTCCTCATTGCATTTAACAGCAAGTGCCACAAGACCTTGTGTGTACAGTAGGGTAAAAAGCACCTTCACAATGCAGGTGAAGTGGTCTATGAGAGAAGAGAAGATCATTATTTCTTTGACATCTAGACATCTTATACTCAAGATAACCTCACAAATACATGCCTTTCCTTGCATGTGTAACTGGCTGTTGTTCAACAATAAAATGTGGTATTATATTTGTGACCCAACAGACCTGAAATTACGGAATCAAATTTCCTTTATTCATCTACATAATATACAAAGAAGAGGCTTTTAGCACAGTGGGAAGTGTGTTCTGTTTCAACCTCAGAATAATGCGGTAATCTTGGCAAATCTCCTTACTGCACATTGTGTGCTTAATAACCAGGTCTGGGAGTCCGAGTGTCTAAAACCAACAATTTCCCTGCTTCCAATTTCTTATGAAGAACAGTACAATACAGAACTTCTAAAGTAAAAAAGAAAAGAAAAAAAACCCCAATATTTTAAGTACTCTGAATTTTAAAACAATGAAAACTGTTATAATGCAAAAATAGTGGTAACAATATGTAAAATGCCTGGCACACATTAGGTACTTAAAAAAATGGTAGCTTAACCATCATAATGAACATTTATATAAACCTAATAACATACAAAATTTCTTCAAATGTCTCCTTTCAATCTTCGTTAACAGTCTCAGCTGGACAACTGAGCTTCAAAAGATGTGCTTGTGATAACAAAGCTAATAATCACTCACATCTGAACTTGAATACATACAGACCCTTCAGTTATTCCTATTATACTACTCCTCTAGTAAATGGCTACTACCACTTAACCAGTTGTTAAATTAAGAAACTTGTAGACATCCTTGATACTTCCCTATGTCTTTCTCCCCACAGTAAAACAATCACCAAATCCCATCAATTCTTTCTAAATATCTTTCAAATGAGTCCCAACACCGTGGACCATGTGTCCATCATTTCTTGCCCAGACCTATTAATTTCAGCCTAAATAGTTGTGTCAGGGGTTCCTAAGACCACCTCGAGACTTGACGATTCACTAGGAAGACTCACAAGATACAGCAGACAGTCTTATGAGTTATTACAGCAAAAAATACAAAGGAAAAGAAAAAGGCATGTTGGGTGACGTTCAGAGGAAACTTTCAAGAGTCCTCTCCCTGCAGAGTCACACAGGACGTGTTCATCAATGTGCTGTGACAGTATGTCTGAAATAAAAGCCAGCAAATTCATTAAGAGGCTCTGCCCAAGATTTTTTCTGGGAGACGATCACACAGAGGTACCCACGGCCTGGCACATACCTCCCAGGAAGAAAACAAGTACGTTCATCGTAAACTACACTGTCTGTACAGTTTGGGCGTAGAGAACCAGTTTTATCAGTCGGATGATGGAAACCCTCCTGAAATCAAAGATCCCAGATACCAGTCAAGGGCTGACCTTGGAGGCAGGTCTTCCAAAGGATAGCAGTCAGGCCTTCTCTTTTATGAACTCTTTTCTGCACAGTAGTTTATCTGCATGACCTGCCCCCTGTAATTTTTTTTTTTTGTTTGTTTGTTATAGCAAGATGGATCTTTTAAAAAGAAGTATTCAGCATCCTTCCACTGGGTCTCTGTACAAATGAAAACATTCCCTCTTTGGAGCCCAGCTAACTCTTCAGTTAGTCAGATGACACCTTAAAATCATGCCCTAAGGAAGAATCTTGCCTGATTTTAAATTTGTGTGTGTTTCTGTGTATGTGTGCAGTGTGCCTGCACACATATGCATACATACACACACATGCTGTCTCTTACCAATATTGATGGGTTGGGGTGGGAACTGGATATAAGCTGAGCCCGTCAGAGTACCTATTTGGGATTTTTAAACTGGAGGTAGAGGGAAAGTGTAAAGATGTGAGTCTGGAAATATCAGGCATCATGTTCCTAGTCTATGGCAGAGACTGTCTAAGGCCAAAGTGAATGAAGCAGACCCACAGAGTTGGAAGGATAGATCCAAGATGGCAAGAACTCTGCCAGCATCTGAAGCCCTTGTTCTGATCACCCTTAGGATTCTAATTCCTATAGTATGGTTGAAAAGTGAAAGTGAAGTCGCTCAGTCGTGTCCAACTCTTTGCGGCCCTGTGGACTGTAGCCCACCAGGCTCCACTGTCCATGGGATTCTCCAGGCAAGAATACTGGAGTGGGTTGCCATTTCCTTCTCCAGGGGATCTTCCCAACCCAGGGATCGAACCCAGGTCTCCCGCATTGCAGGTAGATGCTTTAACTACCTGCAATGTATGTAAGGAAGTAGCAGCAGTATGTAAGGAAGTTGGCAGTATGGTTATGTGAGTCCATTCATGCCCTCTTTGTGCTTATAAGCTAGCTCTAAATGGATTTCTAAACACCCCAATACCTAGGTAGCTAACACATGCCAGGTTACAGACAATAAGGACTTCAGGTCTGGACAGTGAGAGAGACAGATGGCCATATGTATGTTCAGCGTGTGATGTGACCAATAGGAAGAGAACTGTCAACTGCCCAGTGTAACTAGACTGTAAGAAGTGATCCATCAGAGATGAAGCTAGAAATGTAACCTGTATGCTGAAGATTGGTTGTCAACTGAAGGCTACCTATCTGAATGCAACCTGCAGAGATGTTTATCTTGCTTTGTTTTTAGTTACTGACATTTAAACTTGGACACTTCTTGTCAAAGTCCAAATTTCCACTTATAGGAAGATCTGACAGTATTGGGCCCACATTCTTACATGCCGACGATTCTCTGGCGCTGAATAGTAACTGCCCTCTTTGGCCAAGCATACTTGCCACAGTCCCCAATCCCCAATTATATCAAACCAAAGACATCAATGTTAACAATGGATTTCGGCTATGAAGCCTAAATTGTTTAGGTTTAAATTCTGACTCTTCTGATCTTAGGCAAGTTAGTTAAACACTCTGCTTTTTCATCTGTTAAAGTAGGTGGGTAATAATACCTACTTTAAAGGGGTTAAGTGAAATGATGATTCAGCTTAAAATAGTGGATTGGCAATGGCAATAAGTAAATATCTGTTATTATTATTACTATGTTACTTGTTTCATATCTGTAAGTTTTTGATTTACAGAACTTAGACTGGGCAATGAAAAGTAATTTTAAGCAGTACAATGATAATATTAGATTTGAATTTTAAAATACTCACTGCTGCTTCTTAGGAGAAGGGCACTAAAAGAAGACTAGAGGCAAGAATACCTATTAGCAGATAGCAAAAGCACTCTAGCACACGTCAAATTAGAGGCCCTGATGAAAAGAATGGGCTGATGAAAAGAATGGGCTGAATTAGAGAAATATTTAAATGACAAAAATTATAGAATTTGGTAGAGCTTTTGAGGTAGAAAATGATAGTCTCTCATTCTACAAAGGGTAAATATCAACAGTAGTAGTATTGACTAAAATAGAAAATGGAGGAAGAGAGCAAGCATGGATGGGAAGAAGATGAATTAATGTTATATATGTTGAGTTTGAGGAATATGTAACATTATGTGTACAAGTGTACAAGTCTGCAGCTCACCGGGAAGCTGTAGACTGGCAGGAGATATTTGGAATCATCAAAAAATAGGAAAGAATAGTATCATCAAAATTTTAAAAACTCATAATGATTAAATGTTTTAATAGAAAGATAAAAATAACAGAATTTGTCTACTAAGCACAAACAAAATGATTTTAACCAGGAAGTCAAGTATACTGCCTAGAAACACTACTCATACATAGTTTCTTCTCATTATAAACTACAGAAATTAATTTTTAATTTAAAAGAAATGATGTACTTAAACAACAGCCACTTTCAGCATAATTTTAGCTTTTTGTTACAGCAAAGTACCATTTTTTAAGTTATTTTGTCTACCTTGATTATCATCATACCTAAAATATTTAAGCTGGCAGTTTAAAGTTACAGATTAAACTTAAATTATCACATTCACTCATTTATTTAAGAAATATTTATTTACTGAATACTTGCCATGTGTGAAATCAACATCTTTTAGAGACTCAGGAAAAAAACAAAGGAATCGCCCATTTGAGGTATATAGTAAGTCAACAGGTTATTATCTTCCAAAGTTAAAACAGAGAGCAAAGCCCTTCAAACATAATAACCAAAATTTAAAATGGAGGAAAAAAGAACTGGACATCTATTCTCAATGTCTTTTTTTTTAGAAAAACAAAAATCCACTATCAAACCACCTGACGGTAAACAAACGAAGATTGATATTAATTTAAAATGTGTTAGAAGCAAACAGAGTTTAAACAACAGTACATATTTTAAGTTTTATAGTGTTACTGCATGACAGGAAAAAGGGAAGGGGTTGGGGAAACAAGGCACTTTCAAGGGTTCAATAATTAAAGTTGACCCTACTGATCACATTGAGATAAGTTTGGTAAGGTAGAAATGTAAGCCTGAAGCTCTTTAAAAAGTGAATTTTTCCTTAGAATCACAAATGAAAATGAATTCTTTACTTAAATTGGTGTGAGACTTGAACTACTAAGTAGCTGCCACATCTATCTCATCACACTATTTCAGAAGATGAAGTCATCATTTTGTTATCAGCATGCAATTCATCACTTAAAAAAAAAATGGAAACATACAAGTATATTTTTTTTCTTTTGGCTACACCATGGTGTCCTAGTGTCCCACCAAGGAATCAAACCCATGCCTCCTGTAGTGGAAGCACGAGTTTCCTAACCATGGTCTCGCCAGGGAAGGCAATAAAGCAACTTTTTAAAATAGACATCACATGTAAATCTTTATCCATATTTCTGATTTTTTTCATCAAGATAAAGATCCTGAAACAGTAATATAGTTCAAAGAATACTGACATTAAGCTGAAATGACAGCTTGACTCTGGAATGATACAAAGAAAATATGAGTACATCAGATTTTCTTCAGTGGGTAAGGCAAAAATACACAAGAAATTTTTAAAAATCTGACAACTAAATATTTAATGAGTATGCACTCTATCCAACGATATTTGCGCTGTGTTTTGCAAAAGTAATCCAGGGAATCTATATCCTCCTGGAAAGGTACAGTTATTCAACTAACACCCATTTATCTACTGGCTTGCCTATAAGTACCAGGCTTAGGGTAGGTGATAAACAAAAAGACAAAGAGGACTGCGATGTTTGCAAAAGTTTCTTTCCATAAACTGTTTTAGAGTTAAGGTGATACCAAATGCTCCAAGCTTCTTTACAAGGTAGAGTATATATAAAATAATAAAACACAAATGTGAAAAACCATAGAAGTAATAAACACAACGTAATGAAGACAGTATCAGACACTTATTCTTTTCCTAAAATTATCATGAATATTTTTGGTAAAGAAAATTATACTCTTCCATAAAGCATTTTGCACATATCCATGAAAATATCAAATCTTCTTAGTCTTCCATTTTATGATCTGAGTTACTAATGTGCTCTGATCCTCTTCAAAATGTCTAGTCTACAACAAAAAACAATTTGTGATGTGGTTTTCCTTGTGATAAGCTTCAGCCTATTTTCCCTCTGACGAGTAATGAACACAAACAGCTTAATAAGACTCTCCTTGCCTTAATCAACACAGAACTGGGAAAAGATCCCACATCCATCTAACAATGAATAAGGCAGTTAATGCTGCTCCCTTGGGTATACTTCAGGGCAATTGAGGTTTAGGTTTAATAAACTGCCAACGTTACTAAAGAACATTATACAGAAGTGATCACAATTTAAGATAAAAAGATTTCAACTAAAGCAACAGCTTTCTTCAATTTCAAGAGAAAATAAGCAATTTACCAGAAAATCAGATAACTGGATATTCAACACCTTCATTCCACATTATTGAGTACATTATGCATCAGGTAGGCACAAGGGACACACAAAACGGTGCCAGTCCTGGAGGAACTGATAGTCTCGAGAGAGTAATATTAAAGAAAACCTACTATTATGACAAAGAGACAAGTACTGAAATAGAACTATGAACAAGCTATTTGAGAAAGGGGAAAAGGGACAGCCAAGAAAATGGCTTCCCAGTAAAGGAGCACCAGGTGTTATCAAGTGCATAAGGGAGAAATGGCAAACATTTAAATATGCTCAAAACCTGCTCAAAAAAAAAAAAAAACTCTGAATTATATCCACATACAGCCTCTATTCTCTCCCCACATTCACTCTTGATAACTCTCTACTCACTATTGCTGTTCTCTTATCTCCCTCTCATTTCTCATCCCATTAAAATCTGTATCTGATTCTACAACTACTCAAAAGCAATTTTCTTACTGCCATTCCTTATTACAGAACTATTTATTTGCTTTATGACCAAGAGTTCTGAGGAGAATTTATAAATAACTCAGTTTTAGCGGTCAAGATTCATTTGAAAATATGGTAGGAGCTATGGAACTTCTCATAAAAAAAGTACATATACATAGAAAATTTTTTCACATTATTTAAAGAGATTCATGAATTCCTTGAAGGCCACTGTGCTGTGCTTAGTCACTCAGTCGTGTCTGACTCTTTGCAACTCCATGGACTGTAGCCCACCAGGCTCCTCTGCCCATGGGGATTCTCGAGGCAAGAATACTGGAGTGGGTTGCCATTTCCTCCTCCAGGGGATCTTCCCAACCCAGGGATCAACCCAGGTCTCCCACATCACAGGTGGACTCTTTACAACCTGAGCCACCAGGGAAGCCCACTAGGCCAGCAGGGAGTTCCAAATTAAGCTCTTTTAATAATGTAAGGAAGGATGTGGAAAAACAAAAGCCCCAACAGTCTTTGTCTTGAATCCATTCAAAAAACACTTCTTAAACATTCTAGGCCACCAAAGCTATTTTGATACATTTGAAATGAGGAAAAGGGACATTTCAAAAACAGTGAAATTACCTGAAAGAAATCTTTATTTCTGTGTGCAAGCTATAGATTAACTGCTTAAAAATAATGTCAAGTATGTTTTTAAGGTATGTATAGCAACGATAAAGTTGCCTCTTCAGTACAGTAAGTTCAAGGAATATGGAAGTAGAAAAATCATGTGAATGTGATATTCTGAGTCACTATGGAAGTCTGTGATCAAAACAAAAAGCTACCTTAATAATCTTTACTAGAATGGTTTCCAGGAAGTCTAGAAACACAACTAATTTCAGCACTCCAATAAACATTCTCCAATACTCTGGAGTTCAAAATACTTTCCTAATATGAGGTAGAATTAGTCTTCAATCAAGTATAGAGATTCTATTTAATCAAATATTAGCCTATTTTAATAAAAATTAATTTTCAACTCTACTTGTCTAGGGTAAAAGCATTCTAAACTTACAAGGAGTTTTTTCATATTTTCAATAATTGTGCACATCACCTAATGGTGAGTGTTTTATTTAAATGTATGTTCTTTCCAATGAACGCCTAAACCACAGATTAAAATGCCTTGGTTTGAAGAAGCTACCAAAGATTGCTGGGGTCATATCATCAGGACACAAGCCAACTAAAAACCAAACACAAGTGTTTAAACAGTTATTATTCTACACAAGAACTAAAAGATATCTCTAAATGTCTTTTGTCATTTGCTAAAATTCAGTAGTTCATAATAATTACAAAAAACAAAAAAGCAATCACCTTTGGAGGATGCTAAGAAAGGAAAAAAAAACCTACTTATTTTTCTGAAAACTGGTAAACAAATCTAGCATTTAAACTGGTTTTCCTGCCCAGAAATAAACCCACATGTATATGGTCAATTAACTTATGACAAAGGAGGCAAGAATATAAGACTGGGGAAAAACAGCTTCTTTTAACAAACAGTGCTAGGAAAACTGAACAGCTACATGCCAAAGTATTAAAGTGGACCACCTTCTCAGACCATATACAAAAATAAACTTGAAAATGGATTAAAGATTTAAATGTAAGACCTGAAACCATAAAACTTCTAGAAGAAAATGAAGGCAAGTACACTCTTTGATATCACTCTTAGCGACTTTTTTTTGGATATGTCTTTTTGGGCAAGGGAAACAAAAGCAAAAATAAATACAACTCCATCAAACTAAAAAGCTTTTGCACAGCAAGGAAATTACCAATAAAACAAAAAAGGTAGCCTACTGAATGAAAGAAGATATTTGCAAATAATATATCCAGAAAGGTTTAATATCTGAAATATATTAAAAACTCTAGAACTCATGCAACTAGGGAGCAATAATTATGAATGCTATCAATATCATACTAGTAAAAATTAATATGTAAAAATTAACAGTATGATATTAACACTAATTAAAAATAATCGGTCATCACATTTTTAATAACTCTATGATACTCGTATATCAAAATATCTATGCATGTAGATAGGTAAAGACATTAAAGCTGACAGTTTGCTCTATTTTTCACATTTTTGTACTATCATTTTAATCTCTTAAAGATTTTCAGTGACTCCCCCATATCTTTACCTAAATATTGACTAAAGAGCTAAAAACAGACCCACAAGGGAAAAAAATTCTTTATTTCACTCTCATCTTTAGAAATACATGATTCAATGCTATTTATCTCAGAACATTTCCATCAGACTGAACGTTATATTTATGCCTGTAATTTTTAGAATACTCATTATATATGCAATATAATCTAAGAATGTAAATTGTAAAGACATACCTTTGTGTAAGGGTTGAGGCATCATTAAGATCTGGATGAGCAAAAGGGATATAACATCATGATAAAGAACTGGAACCTCAGGCTGTTGTTCCTCATTTCCCAGTCTAAAAGAAAAATGCATAATCACTTTAGACAGTATTGTATTTTCTAACTCACTGTATATTTCACATATATGTGTATGGAACACAAACCAAACTTTCGTAAGCAACTAAGAAATCTCAAAAGAAAAAGTTAGGACCACATTTTTGCCTAAAAATATAATATTCTAGGCTCACATATTTCTTTGATTCTGCCTAATAGGAAAAAATTACCTAGAAACTTTATTAGGTCTTACTAACTTAAACAACTGGGACACATTAACTTGACTGTGAATTTTTCTGATCTCTCAGATTACAGAAATCAAACAAAGTATTAAATGGAATTGAAGAGAATTAGCTTCACTACAAATGGGGTGGCACTTAGTATACTTGCTATCACCAACTTCATATTAAAGAATAAATATTTGCATTACAAAAAAAATCTGTTCACAAACAAGTTACATTGAAAAGGCATGGTTAATATCCCTTGTTAAAAGTTGTTTCAACTTTAGGACTAATATAAAATTCAAAGAAAATCTTTTAACATTTTCAAAGTTTAAAAAAGATATAATAACCAAAGAAGAACTTAAAATATACTATTAAAGACAAAACAGTAAACCGAAGTGTTGGAGAAGACTCTTGAGAGTCCCTTGGACTGCAAGGAGATCCAACCAGTCCATTCTGAAGGAGATCGGCCCTGGGATTTCTTTGGAGGGACTGATGCTGAAGCTGAAACTCCAGTACTTTGGCCACCTCATGCGAAGAGTTGACTCATTGGAAAAGACTCTGATGCTGGGAGGGATTGGGGGCAGGAGGAAAAGGGGACAGAGGATGAGATGGCTGGATGGCATCACCGACTCGATGGACGTGAGTCTGAGTGAACTCCGGGAGTTGGTGATGGACAGGGAGGCCTGGCATGCTGCGATTCATGGGGTCACAAAGAGTCGGACACGACTGAGCGACTGAACTGAACTGAACTGAAGGTATGTATAGTACCATAAAACACACAGAATATATTATAGAGTAGCTCTTTTCATTCTAAAAGAATTAAAACTCCTTTAGAAACTTAAATATTTTGATCACAGGTTTAATTTTTCATGTCAGAGAACAAAAGTAAATCTTAAGCGTTCAGAATCAGCTAAATTCTGAAGCTACATTTCAGACTAGATTTGGGATAAATAAAAACCGAAATCTTTTATAAGGCTTCATCATTCAACAAAACAGCGATTACTTAATTGTTGGCCAGGCATTGGATACATGTGAGTAAACCATCCCTGCTTCTATGATGCTTATGGAACTGCCAAAGGAAGACAGCTCTTTGAATATCTCCATTCTCTACAAATATCTCTTTAATACTTGTCTTTCTCTCCAAAGATAAAACTTCCATTAATGCTATGAATCCTATTATTGTCTCTTAAGTCTCCCTGGTATCTCTTCTTTACAAGCCCAAAGTTCTTGAGAAGAAAAAAATTTAGGAGTCACCACTTCCTCACCTATTATTCAAATTCCCTCAGAAATGGTTTACCACTGATTACACAAGTGGTAACATAAAGTACAGATTCTGTATTTCTGTAAATTAGGAGTAAAATAAATTAGGCATATCACTTCAAAAATTTTACTGAAGTGGGAATTTGGTTGTCATGTGTTATTTTTAACAAGCAGATTCTAAAACTAGTGTGTTTCTAGCTAATAAATCATAAAGCAGGTTTTTGTGGGGTTTTTTTTAAACCACTATTCTGTAGCACCTAATGAAGGCAAGACTGATCATAGGTTTCAAACATCATCAGGCGAAAAGCTGTGGGGAACTTTACAATGAAGGAATAAGTCTAAGGTTACTTGAACCCTTTGATCAATTATGACATGAAAAGAACAACCAGCCCTCGTGTGCCTCTGAATGTTTTATCTATATAAAAACCAATGAAATTCTTCAAAAGATTTTCTCACTTAGTAGGAATTTTTATGCAAATTTAACAGAAAGTATAATAGTGTAAATAGTAATAATAATAAATAGTATATAAATGGTATAAAAGTATAATAAACTGTTTTCAATTTTTATCATGTATTTTTGTCTCATAAGGAAAATTCACATATTAAAAAGAACTTTAATCTTATTTTTATACTTAATCATTTTCAAAAAAGTTTTGACTGAATTTAATCTTTCAATAATACTTACTGCGAACTCATCTCTCCTAGTAACTGTGTGAGCTTTCTCCAAGGATTATACTCAGAATCAATGCTGTAAAGTCGCATATGCAAGGCTAATACATGGAACAGCTGATCTAAATAAATTGAAGGAAAAGTAATTAGAAAGTTCACACAATTTGTCCAGAACAATATTCAGGCAAAATTTCTAGTAATTTTTAAAGAAATGTTTCCTTTCCTTATAATTCACCAAGTATAAGTACCAACAACTTCATGCTCTCTTTTAAGGTAAACTCTGACGAGTTCCCTGATTGTTCAGTTGGTAAAAAATCCACCTGCAATGCAGGAGACCCTGGTTCGATTTCTGGGTCAGGAAGATCCCCTGGAGAAGGGATAGGCTACCCACTCTAGTATTCTTGGGCTTCCCTTGTGGCTCAGCTGGTAAAGAATCCTCCTGCAATGCAAGGGACTTGGGTTCGATCCCTGGGTTGGGAAGATCCCCTGGAGAAAGGAAAGGCTACACATTCCAGTATTCTGGCCTGGAGAACTCCATGGACTGTATAGTCTATATGGTCACAAAGAGCCAGACACAACTTTCACTGAGATACATATCCAAATAAATTCAGCACTTGGACTGTTCTTTTATGCTCAGTCTTAATACAGAAGTGGTTTGTTTTCCTCATCTTCTGTCAGAGATCTATCTTTCCTTGGCTTTATGCCTTGATCTTGGTAACCTGCAGTTTTCACTGTTGTGATCTCCTAACCAAAATTCACTATTATCTTCAATACCCTTCTCTGAGTAATATGGAGAATAACATCCATATAAACCACTGTTAGGTGAAGTTCTTCCTTTACCTAATTTTTTTCTCCTAAATATTCTTTAGATTTAATTGTGATTTCATCTTTAGACTCAACACGAAGAAAAAAATAATGGAAATGAGAATATTATTTAGAAAAACTATTCTGCTATTTTCATTTCTTCTGACAAATCTATGACAGATACCATGACAATAATCTACCAGTCTCAACTTTTGACAAAATTCTGCTACAACATTTAGAAAAAGAATTGTTTAAAATTTTTAAATTATTTGGGAAAAAAATTTAAAATTTTGCTTTCATATCACATGTCCTTTTTCTGGTATAAATGACAAGGACTGGACTAAATTACTCTCTTAAATACTCAAAATATTTGAATTAAAATAAATCAACAGTCCCTTTCTAGAAAGTCAGATAATACTTTTTGACATATGATTAGAATTAATTCCTAAAGCCAGAAACAAAAAAGCCAAATGACATAAACATATTGTTGTCACTTACTCTCTGAATTAAAATACTCAAAACTAAACAACATTTTGTATCTCTGAGCAAGTGACTTAGAAATTAGCTACACTTTAGAATAACTTGAGATCCATCCATGTAAGTATTAGTAATATTAGTGGTGGTAGTAGTTTGAAGAAATCATCTGTAAGACATGAGAGCTATAAGATGAACAAAATAAACGTTCCACCCTGTGGGGCACTGTAGTAGAAACGGGAGGTGGGGGAGGAGCTGAACCTAACACTGTACCTACAATTGTTTCAATCTAATCTCTGTATAACGAACAGAAGAGTTTAAACACCTTATTCTTATTCATCTTCTGCCTATAGGTCAATGTATAGTCTAAATCTCCTCTTAAAATTTCTTCATCCTATTAATGATTAAGACTAGCTGAGTATTTATTAGTGCCAAGCACTATTTAAATCACCTACATAGATTTGTCCCAATTTATTTTCACAAAAACTGTAAGGTAGATAATACAGTTATCCCCTATTTTGAGACAAGTTTCCCAAATTTTCAGTTTTTCTAGTAACCTGGTTCCATCAGTAACAATAAGAACAAGAGACATTTTCAGCAGTGAAATAATATGATAAAGATACACTGCTTATTCTCATTTTATTTCAACTCAATTTTACATAAGATTTTTATGAAGTATATATATAAGTCATCATTTTTTTAAAAAGTGTCTAAAACCAAGTGTTTTAAAAAAAAAATCCTCTAGCTGCCAAGTGGGGAGTTTGGCATTCTTATATAAGTTTTTAAGTGAATAAAAGGTCTCCTTTTAATATCTCTTTTCAAGACAAAAATCAATTAACTTGAAGCTTTGATTTAATCAAAAACATAGACATGGCAGTTTTACTAACCTGTTTTACACTGAAACCATGGCCAGCATAAAAGTAATGTTGCAAATGTCTAATTTCCTAGACTTTATCATAATTAAAGAAATACAAATGTTAGAAGAAAACTTCTCATTTTCTTATATTCCCTTATTCTACAGATAAGGAAGTAGGCCCAGAGAAAGGAAGTACCTTGCCATGTCACCCTAAATATTTATTAGCAAAGCTAAGAACAGAATTCAAGATTCCTGATGACAGTGACAGTCACTCAGTCGTGTGACTTTGCCACGCATGGAATAGCCCGCCAGGCTCCTCTCTTCATGGGACTTGTAGCCTGATAGGCTCCTCTGTCCAGTGGGATTCCCCACTGGAGTGGGTTCCCATTCCCTTCTTCAGGGGATCTTCCCAACACAGGGATCAAACCAGGGTTTCCCACATTCTCAGCAGATTCTTTATCATATGAGCTACCAGGGAATCCGACTTCAAGATTTCCTATTTCTTAGTTTTTTCTACCACTTCAGTTCTCCTTGAGGTTTTAATGATTACTTTGTGGGCAAAGTAATGTCTCAGCATTTTAATATGCTATCTAGGTTGGTCATAACCAAGGAGTAAGCGTCTTTTAATTTCATGGCTGCAATCACCATCTGCAGTGATTTTGGAGCCCCCAAAAATAAAGTCTGACACTGTTTCCACTGTTTCCCCATCTATTTCCCATGAAGTGATGGGACTGGATGCCATGATCTTCATTTTCTGAATGTTGAGCTTTAAGCCAACATTTTCACTCTCCTCTTTTACTTTCATCAAGAGGCTTTTTAGTTCCTCTTCACTTTCTGCCATAAGGGTGCTGTCATCTGCATATCTGAGGTGATTGTTATTTCTCCCAACAATCTTGATTCCAGCTTGTGCTTCTTCCAGCCTAGTCAAGGCTATGGTTTTTCCAGTGGTCATGTATGGATGTGACAGTTGGACTGTAAAGAAAGCTGAGCACCGAAGAATTGATGCTTTTGAACTGTGGTGCTGGAGAAGACTCTTGCGAGTCCCTTGGACTGCAAGGAGATCCAACCTGTCCATCCTAAAGGAGACCAGTCCTGGGTGTTCACTGGAAGGACTGATGCTGAGGCTGAAACTCCAATACTATGGCCACCTCATGCAAATAGCTGACTCATTGGAAAAGACCCTGATGCTGGGAGGGATTGAGGGCAGGAGGAGAAGGGGATGACAAAGGATGAGATGGCTGGATGGCATCACCAACTCGATGCACATGAGTTTGGGTGAACTCCAGGAGCTGGTGATGGACAGGGAAGCCTGGTATGCTGTGATTCATGGGGTCGCAAAGTGTCGGACATGACTGAGCGACTGAACTGAAGTTAACTGTGATTTCAATAAACAGGCAACACCGTCCAGCAGGACTAAGGAAGTCCTAGATTTGAATTCAAGCTCTGTACTGGCCATGTGTCCTTGGGCAAATTATCCTAGTTCTATTATCTGTAAACTGAGGATAAGTCCAACTCTCTGGGCTGTTTTATGTGATGAGTAATTATAGTAGGAACACATATCTGTAGTGTGCAGACAGTGTGCTTAAATACATGTACATACACATATGGTTTCTATGGATAAATTCCAAATAATAAATTTAATATTTATAAACTTGAGATAATACAGCCAAAATTAGAGATTACAACTACATAAGAAACATTAGATCTCCACATAAAAATACCACTCTACACAAATATTAACATATATTTTTAACCTTCATCTCTCTCCTCCCCTGAACTTTTGGTACTATGCTTCTTTGGTTCTTGCCCAGCTTCTTCTCAGTCACCTATAAGTGTTCTTTCTCTGCTGAGCCCTAAAAGGTGGCATTCTCCATAAGAAAGGAAAAGGATCTCTTCTTAGCCTTCTTTCCCTCTCATTCTCCATATACTACTTCATTTAAGCTCAACTTCCACTTCTACCTGCAAGTTTACAATTCACAGATCTCTGTAGCACTTCCGATGTTTGACAGGCACCACAAAAATCTATATATGCAAAACTAAACTGATTATATAGCCCAGCCTAGCTCTGATATTCATTTCCTCTTACAATTCCATTTGAGTGAATGACATCACTGCCCATGCAAACATCCAAGGAAAAACTTGGCCTATTGGTTTAATTACTAAACCAATTAATCCTATTGGTTCTGCCTCCTATGACCCATCCTCTTTTACTCCACTCTACCCCCTGTATCATTTCTCAAGCAGATAACGAAGTCCTCATTTAGCTTTAAGTCTTTTGTTTCAACCACTTCCAATTCCTATTCCTATAGCAATAAACCTATTCATATTGTCTCATAATTGGTTGGTGAACCACTGAACGAAGAGTCATAGAAAGCCCTTAAAAGTCACTGAAAGAGAGATAAGCCCTAATTCTTCTTCAGGTTTATTACTTAAACTTCTTTCCTCCCTTCCTTTAGCAAGTATTCCCCCGCGTGTCCTCGCAAGGTGTCCTCTCAGCTGAGAATGGCATCTCCTGTTCTCCAAGCAAACCTGCTTCATCTTTCCAGAGGCGGTTCAAGCGCTCCTTTGCAAAGTCTTCCCTAATACCTACCTCAGACAGATGTGATCGTCCCTTGCTTTAAGCATTCTCTACACTTGAATTACCTCTATTTTAGCACTTCTAATACAGCCTTGTAATTATTTTTTCACATTTTCCTCTCCTACTAGACAGTGAAATTTTCCTAAAAAAGATAACTACTTCTTTTCCTCTTTGTACTTCCCAGGCTAGCACAGTGTTTGACATTTAACAGGATTTTTTAAGTACACTGAATATTTCACGAATTTGTCAATAATCTTTGTTTTTAAAAATCACACAATATAAGCATAATATTCATGATGGACTTATGCTCTTCCTTTTCTGCTGTAATGACACACTGACTTACTAACCAAGAGGAGGCCAATTCACCAGCCCTAATTTCACCTCCTCAAAGAAGTGACCTCTCAACTCTGACTACTAAAGCAGTGGTTGACTTACTTGCTCCCACTAGTTCCTTCCCAATGCTGGTTGCTGTGACAACTCACCTGGGAAAATGAACTCTATTTTCTCCAACACCTAATCAAATTCTTTACAACTGGGACAAGTCTAAGGTATTGAAATGTATTTAATCACAAGAGAAACATATCATTACTAAAACAGGAAACACCACTGAAAGACTAGTTTGTCCTTGGAAAAAACCAAAGACTAATTATAAGAACTCTCAGCTGGAACAAAAGGTAAGATTTAGCAATCTGTTCTATCTTTAAAAATTATAATACCAAAAAATCTACAAATTAAAAATGTAACTCCAACTTTACTGTAAAATTAGACCTTCACATGTATGGCTAAGAATACCACACATATACACAAGACACCATAAACAATTTTTATGACTTGAGAAGTATCCAGTTAAGGAAACTGAACACAAAGAGCTCAGCACCAGCCTGGAAATTCTGTGTGTTTGTCAGTTATTTCTAAACACCTGAGAATTCTAAACTGGCAGATTATTTCTTAGTATAACTCACACTAGTCATGAAGACAGTTCAGTTCAGTCACTCAGTCATGTCCATTTCTTTGCAACCCCATGGACTGCAGCATGCCAGGCCACCCAGTCCATCACCAACTCCCAGAGTTTACTCAAACTCATGTCCATTGAGTCGGTGGTGCCATCCAACCATCTTATCCCCTGTAGTCCCCTTCCTCTCCCACCTTCAATCTTTGCAAGCGTCAGGGTCTTTTCAAATGAGTCAGCTCTTCACATCAGGTGGCCAAAGTAATGGAGTTTCAGCTTCAGCATCAGTCCTTCCAGTGAATATTCAGGACTGATTTCCTTTAGCATTAACTGGCTGGATCTCCTTGCAGTCCAAGGGACTCTCAAGAGTCTTCTCCAACACCACATTTCAAAAGCACCAATTCTTCAGCACTCAGCATTCCTTATAGTCCCATCTCTCACATCCATACAACTGGGACAAGTCTAAGATATTGAAATGTATTTAATCACAAGAGAAACATATCATTACTAAAACAGGAAACACAGTGAAAGACTAGTTTGTCCTTGGAAAAAACCAAAGACTTAATTATAAGAACTCTAAGCTGGAACAAAGGTAAGAAAACTACTGGAAAAACCGTAGCTTTGACTAGACGGACCTTTGTTGGCAAAGTAATGTCTCTGCTTTTTAATATGCTGCCTAGGTTGGACATAAATTTTCTTCCAAGGAACAAGCATCTTTTAATTTCATGGCTGCAGTCACCATCTGCAGTGATTTTGGAGCCTCCCAAAATAAAGTCCCAGCTCTTGTCTCAATGATGAAGTGTTGACTTCCAAATTTTTAAAATTAAAATCAAGATAAGAACAATGTATTTAATACCTAGAAGGGGGGGCATGTCTGCAAAAGACTAGTCAAGTGCAGTAGTGAGAAGGCCTTTGACTGTGTGGATCACAATAAACTGTAGAAAATTCTGAAAGAGATGGGAATACCAGATCACCTGACCTGCCTCTTGAGAAACCTATATGAGGTCAGGAAGCAACAGCTAGAACTGGACATGGAACAACAGACTGGTTCCAAATAGGAAAAGGAGTACATCAAGGCTGTATATTGTCACCCTGCTTATTTAACTTCTATGCAGAATGCATCATGAGAAATGCTGGGCTGGAGGAAGCACAGGCTGGAATCAAGATTGCTGGGAGAAATATCAATAACCTCAGATATGCAGATGACACCACCCTTATGGCATAATGTGAAGAAGAACTAAAGAGCCTCTTGATGAAAGTGAAAGAAGAGAGTGAAAAAGTTGGCTTCAAGCTCAACATTCAGAAAACGAAGACCATGGCATCCAGTCCCATCACTTTATGGGAAACAGATGGGGAAACAGTGGAAACAGTGACTTTATTTCTGGGGGCTCCAAAATCACTGAAGATGGTGATTGCAGCCATGAAATTAAAAGACGCTTACTTCTTGGAAGGAAAGTTATGGCCAACCTAGACAGCATATTGAAAAGCAGACATTTACTTTGTCAACCAAAGGTCCGTCTAGTCAAGACTATGGTTTTTCCACTGATCGTGTATGGATGTGAGAGTTGGACTATAAAGAACACTGAGCACCGAAGAATTGATGCTTTTGAACTGTGGTGTTGGAGAAGACTCTTGAGTCCCTTGGACTACAAAGAGATCTAACCAGTCCATCCTAAAGGAAATCAGTCCTGAACATTCACTGGAAGGACTGATGCTGAAGCTGAAACTCCAATATTTTGGCCACCTGATGCTAAGAGCTGACTCATTTGAAAAGACCCTGATGCTGGGAAAGATTGAGAGCAGGAGGAGAACGGGATGACAGAGAATGAGATGGGTGGATGGCATCACCGACTCAATGGACCTGGGTTTGGGTGAACTCCGGGAGTTGGTGATGGACAGGGAGGCCTGGGGTGCTGCAGTTGGTGGGGTTGCAAAGATTCAGACACGACTGAGTGACTGAACCGAACTGAATAAAAAAAATTTCAACTAGCCAAATAACTCTAAATTACCATGAAAAACTAAATCTCAGTTTCTCTGTAACTGAATAATCAAAGTGAAGAAGTGGTTCTGACCCATTTATCCTGGGGTGAATATAATTGGTGTTGGTATATGCCTCATACAAGAGTCAGATTTCCTTGGTTCCTTTACACAGTCCTAAGAAATTACCCGTGGAAAGATGGAGAGAACTTGCAGGAGAGGTCTGGGAATGACTGTAAGACGAAGATCTGTAGCTCTGTAGAAACAGGCAATTCATGCCACTGAGTAACAGGAGCTGACTAAGCTTTTCCCGCCCCACCACTCACCAATTCAGGCAAGGCAGACAGGGAATAAAGTATCAGTTACGTTAGGAATTTTAAGGATTGAGAAAAAAATCAATAATAATAAAATTATATATATGAGTGTATGTATTATACACACACACATATATAAAATACTTTAGCTCACGTAGCTAATAACATTTGCTATTTAATACCATCTGTCATTAATCATGACAGATATGGTAGATGGTCAGCACAAGTATCATAATCATCATTTCCACCACAAGGTAAAAAGTCAGGCAAGTTTCCTGAAGCCCAACAGATAACAAATAGGACTAGAATTCAGATCTTCTAATTCCAATCCAGTGTTCCTTCCAACACTGTATTCTATGTTGCTTCTTTCCAACCCCACCTCTTTATTTTCTATCTATGTTGCTCCTAGTTAGTAAAGGGATATACTTACAAGCTAAAGTATATGAGCTTTGCTTTAATTATCCCTTGTGAAAATTCAAAAATACCAAAAGAAAAGGCTATGTTTAGTACTTCCCACTTTTCATGCTGGGTTCTTCTCCTGCAGTTACTATGCCTCCAAAACTCCCAGGCACATTATGCCATTGTTTCTGGTTACCTCAAGCATCACAGTATTAGTTTCATGGAATTTTCTTCTCCTACCCTCAGGTTTAAGTGACCAGCCTCCCCCTTCACCTTTACAGCATGGCATAGGACAATATGAAGAGGTGCACAATTCTGACTCCACACATAGGTAGTCCTACGAAGGGTAAAGAAAAAGGTCAGTTCTTAGGACTCCTAATCTCTTCCTTACCAAAGAAGACATACTCCATGAATCCACGTCTAATTTAAGCATCCCATTTCAAGCTGACGGACAGGGGAGAGGGTTCTAATTGCACTGCTGAAGAGGAACTGCCCTGCCATAATCCAAGCAAGATCTTAGGACTCCTATGGCCTGATAGTGGAAATGAGTGGTACTTAGTTCCTGAAATAACCATTAACACAGAAAGGCCTAGCTACCTGTGCCACAAAGTACAGGACCTGCAGAAAGACTTTGAAGAATAGGTGAAATCACTCTAAGGCTCTTAGCTCAAAATCTTAAACTACAAAATCTTAAACCTCAAAATCTTAAACCTCAAAATCTCTAACCCAGGCCTCCCCACATTAACAATGTATTTAGTTTTCAGTAAAGTTGTATCAGTCTTTGGGAATAAAACCCATTTTCTCCTTCTAACCACCCCCCCTCCCCTTTTAACAGGCCAAGAGAATAAATGAGGTGCTTAAAAAAGACTAGGCTGAAAATTAACTTTCACCTTGCTTGCAGTCTCCTTAACCACCCCCACCCCCAATTTGATAGTGGTAGTACTGCAGTAGTAGAAACAGTAGTGTTGAGATTTATAGTCTATGGTACAACTAGGTTCTTACAACAGTTCTCTGGTTGGATACTATGAAGAACAGAATCCATG
Source organism: Budorcas taxicolor (assembly GCF_023091745.1). Lineage (NCBI taxonomy): Eukaryota > Metazoa > Chordata > Mammalia > Artiodactyla > Bovidae > Budorcas > Budorcas taxicolor. The sequence continues at coordinate 70,665,282 of NC_068911.1, forward strand.
GGATTAAATGAGGTTGCCATTAAACTATCTGCCTACTCATGAAGAATGGATTCTGAAGGCAATTTCTACATTTTTACATTCATTTATGCATTTTGACCATTATAATAATGTGGTGGCCAAATTTTCTTCTTGTTACAAGGTAACAAAAAAGAACAGAACAAAAGTTGTGATTCAACCTATTTGTAGAATTCACAGTTTTTCAACCTGAAAAAGACCTTACTAAGCCATAGATATCACGATTTTACCACTGCTAAAAAATGAGACTACTGAATAGCAATTTTGTGACAGTATTTAAAAATATCCTTATAGAGTGTTACTACAGGGTGAAATTAACATCAAAATAATTTTCTTTAACTCTGAATTCACCAAAAATTTATCTTTGAGCAACTATTTTGAGCTGCATGGACACTGTCTAAGCTGGATTCCTTTCTAGGAATAACAAACACAGGGGGCAGTCCCCCACGGTATGCATCATTTCTTAAAAAGATTATATATTATGTAAAAATTAAGTTAAAGCTCCTCAAATGAAAATGTCAGGCCTGCCTTGAGTTGCAATCATGGTGGATGTGATGGAGTTGCCCAAGGCGCGAATCAACGCCAGCATGCTAGCTCAGTTCATCGACCAGCCGGTCTGCTTCGTAGAGAGGCTGGAGAAGATTCATCCCACTGGGAAAATGTTTATTCTTTCAGATGATGAAGGAAAAAATGGAACTACTGAGTTGATGGAGCCTCTTGATGAAGGAATCTCTGGAATCATGGAAGTAGCTGGAAGAGTAACGGCCAAGGCAACCATTATGTGTGCATCTTATGTCCAGTTTAGAGAAGATAATCATCCTTTTGATCCTGGACTTTACAATGAGGCTGTGAAGATTACCCATGAGTTCCCTCAGATTTTTCCTTTGGGAGTTGTGCAGTATGGTTGAACTATTTTGATTATTGCCTGTGAGCTACACTGAAGACTATTAAAGGAGGCCCCTGATATTTGAAGGAGCAATTCCTGTGATTTCTAATATTTAATTTGTTCTCTTAATTTCATTTACCTAACTTTATTAGATATTCCAGTGTGCCATTTTTTACAGAACTGGCTTACTGGCAGTTCTCACCTAAGTTCTCATAAAGAATAATTTCTCTGGCCTATCGGACATGACTGAGCGACTGAACTGAACTGAACTGAACTGATGGTCAGATTAAATGCACGAAAAAAAAAATTTGGTTGAACTCAGTTTTCTGCTCTATTAATACAAGCTTATGTGCTGTTGGTCAAAAAAAAAAAAAAAGAAAAGGTCAAAGCAAGGGTTTGCCTTACGCTTTCTTGACTGAAGTTTAATTTTTATTTCTACTAAATCATGAAATTCATTTGTGATATGAACTGCAGCTTAAACTACAGTAATAAGCAGAAAGCTAAGACCCAAAGATATGGAAAATGTTGAACTACAAAAATTATCTAAAGATAATTTTTTTAAATTATCCAATATTAATAATTTATCAATGATGCTGCTTCCTCCCACCCCCCACCACAGTCACTGTTCCAACAATTTCTACTTGAGAAATACACTAAGAATATCATGGGAAAAAAGCATTGAAAGCCTGTGAACTTCACTGGAATCTATGGAGTCTCATGTCTCTTTTCAAATCACTTGAATGAATAAATTAACCCAGTAACTTTAATAAAACATTATTCTTAATAAGAAAGTTATACCTTCAATTTTACATCTGCTTGCTAACCAAATTTGTGGTACTTATCTGTATATATACTAATTTGTAACAAAAACTCCAAATTCACTTATTTTTAAAAATCTTGTTCAGAAACACCAAAAGCTTCACTGATTTTACAAGCTAGATATGATCCCAAACCTCCAAATTTTCTAGAACTTTTTCCATACTCTATTTTAGAACTTAACACTTTATATCTTACATTATCTAGAACCAGTCTTATCTGCTGAATACAAGGCCCTTAATGCCTGAGCTTCCAGTGGATAAAGAGGAGGTCCAGAGTTCTGACCCAAGAATCAGGAGCAGAGCTGTATGTGCGAGCTGATCCAGATGGATCAAGCGGGAAGAAGTAAGAGGGAACCAGCCAGCAAACTGGTGAAAAATAAAGGAGAACCAACTGGTATCCAAAGAAGGAACAAGGATTTGAGAAAATGTCTAAAGGAGTGGTCCAAAACAAAAATAAGATTCAGAGTGAAAGGCTGGCAAAGATAAGCAAGTTAACAGGACAGACAGCATGGCAGAGCCTGAAAAGAGCCCAAGGCAACAGCGTGCAGTAACAGTGTGCAGTGACTAAGCGCATGGATGGATGTTTGTAAGGGTACTGCATCCTTTGGGACACTTAAGGGTAAGAGGTATGTCTTACATAATTGAATTTAATGTCAGAGAGCTGAGTTCAACTGCAAGCTTTGACATTTTCCGCTGTATGACTTGGCAATGCAATCACTCTGAAGTTCAGTCTCCTTTTCTATGAAAAAGAGATAACATCTATTTCACATGATCATTCTAAAGACAATAATTTCTGTGAAAGTACTTTATAAACTTTAAAACTACAAATGTAAAGTATTACTAAAATACCATAGTATATTGCTATGTGAATTAATAATGCTCATCTTTTACTGCGGAAAATTTCCCAGATACATATTTAGGAACCTTTACTCTGACTGGGTACTGGTCACTTTTGCTCAGTACTAAAAAAACTTATTTGAATATGAAAGTGCTGAAAGCATTATTCCAAGACTATTTGATTTTTCAGTATAAATTTGGCTGATAATATTTTCTGCTTTCATTGTTATTAATAGAACAATCTTCTTCTCCACCTACCCCCACTGTGTGTGGGGGGTGTGTGTGTGTGTGTGTGTGTGTGTGTGTGTGTGTGTCTCCATTCATAATTATCTCTCAGTGTGTTAGTTGTTTATTCATGTCCAACTCTTTGCAACCCTATGGACTGTAATCTGCCAGGCTCCTCTGTCCATGGGTTTCTCCAGCAAGAATACTGGAGTGGGTAGCCAGTCCCTTCCCCAGGGGATTGTCCTGACCCATGAATTGAACCCAGGTCTCCCACACTGCAGGCAAGATTCTTTACCATCTGAGTCACCAGGGAAGCCCAATTATATATCAGGCATTACACAAACCATTCCACATAAAATTTATTAAATGTTTTTTTGACTAAACTTAAATTTCATCAGGAATTTGTGATGGAACATTATTCCAAAAGTGTAACTTTCCTTATCATTCGCTTAATTAGTGGAGTATTTTCTCTTTCACCAAAATATTATGAAAAAAAGACAAGACTTTTTAAAATAATATATTTAAGAGGGAAACTAATGAATGGGATAGAAACTAATGAATGGGAAAAGGAAAATATCGACTTGTGAGCAGACTCCAGAGAAAAGAGAATTTTTATTTACTAATACCCTTAGAGAACTACTGGGAAGATGAAAAAATGAGATATTTGATTTAATATTTCATAGGAATCTATGAAACACCATCAATACGTTCTTGTGTTAAATTAGGTTTGAGTTAGGCTTGAGTAAATCATAAATACATTAAGTTTATATACTTGCAATATAGTGGGATTTTATAGAACATATAACTTTCTGCACATATGATTCACAGAGCTGCTTTTACAAATAAATAGGATAAGTAACGCATAAGTAGCTGCACAATAAAAAGTCAGATGAAAACTAAAATCAAAACCATCATGTTGTACAACTTAAATACATAAATTGTTTTGTCAGTCATATATTAATAAAGCTGGGAGGGAAGCTAACACAATTGATAAGGAAAAGAAGAAAACTAAAAACAGTATTAACTTATATTTAGGATAAGCTTCATCATGGCTGCTTCTATACTGTCACACTGAAATTTCATATTCACTAAATTAGAAAACAAAAAGAACAAAAGCCTGGAAACAGCTATCAACTTAATAATTCAAAGTAAAATTGACGGTGATAATTGAAGCGGATGCTGTTAAGACTTTTACTACTAATTTTAGCATTCTGGATAAATTCACCATTTACAAGCCTCTGTATAAATTTAAGTACCTCAGGGGAAAAAAAAGTAGATTTTGAACATAAAACTAAAATTCCTTTACTAAACACTTTCTAATATAACAGTTTCTGAACTATTACATCAACCAATACTAAACAACAAATTAACAAGAAAGAATAAAAGTGAAATTATAGTTTCTACCAATTGAAACAGACTAGAAGCTAGTACTCCGATTTATTAACAGTTTCCCCTATAAAACATATTAAATCACTAGGTGTAAGTAGTGTTTAAGTGCCTACATCAAGGGGTTAATAAAGATTACATACTTAGTAAACAATAATTTTCAAAACCTTAAATTTCTAAGTACAAAGTGATAACACAAAAATCTAATACAACTAGTAAGAATTTCAAAATTAACTTGGTTTAACACAAGTTATTCTCTTTTTATTAGAAATTGCAAGGTATTTTTGATCAGTCCTTTGCTTTGAAATAATTCTAAAATTACATATATATCTTTCTAAAATAATACACAAATTTTTAAAAAAATATTGATTTTAAATAATTACTAGTATTTTAACATATTCATAAATAAGAGCAAACATCTACCATTTTAATATATTTGTATACATCAAAATACAGTACAAATCTGTTTACTGAATAATAGCAGCTATAATCCATAGGCGACACAAATTGTCTTTATAAAAAGTTTTTCTTAAGTCCACACAACATAAAAATTCTTTAAAGGAATTTAAGTTTGAGGACAATCTATAGTTGAGAAGAATACACTTTTAATTTTGAACCAATGTAATTCTGATTAATTACATTTACTTACTGAGTAATCACAGTATAGAAAGAGCTAAATATTCATGATTCTTTTAAGTACATGATTAATGATTTAAAGCATAGAATCACTATTAAAAGTGATTATACAAAACATAAAAAGAATCTGAAAATACACTAAAAGACCACTTTGCCTGCATGTGCTTTCATGACATAATTAGAATTTTTTTTAAAGTTAGCACTGCTTAATACTTACTTAAACAGGACCTTTTACCAGCTGTACTTGCGCCACCTGAACATAAATTCCCTCCTCGATGAATTAATTCAAGTTCCAAGTTGGTTCTGTAAGCAAAGCATTAAAATGCATCTCGGTCATTAGGTTAAAGCAATACTTTTGTTTTATTGGCATGTCTGAATTAACCTAAATAAAGTTCTTCAACTTTTTTATTTGCAAAATTATGGTTTATGCAGTATCAGTAACAATCATATTTTTTCTGATACTTAGAAATAAAAAAGGGGAACAGTTTATCTACCCTTACTCATATGTTCATATTTATACCTGCAAAACTGCACATGTCACAGTGTAATTGTTGCAAAATCCCAGCTGTTGGCAAATACTAAAAACTATGCCTTAAGGAAAAAAACTGCAACACGTTTCAAAAACCTGCATATGAATCTGATGAAAGAATCTGTACTCTGTCAGCCACTGATTAGGTGGTTACTGGCATATAAAACACAAGGGCACACCAATTTTTTCTATCAGAGAAATGGTTATCATTCATTGGAGCCTAGATGGCATATAGAAACCAATATTAAGAAACAAAATCACTAACATCAAAGTGGATATGAACAACACATATAATTAACAGCAGTTTCTTTTATAGACTTCTAAAATTATAGTTTTATTAAAATATATAACTATTGACACTGCTAAACATAGTATTGTTCATATAGATCTGGAATTACAATATATTCAGCAACTATTAGCTTAAAGAATAGCAATAATTAGTAGATTGACATTTCAAAAATCAAACTGATGCAGAATCTAAAGATTTACTCAAAAGCAGTAACAGTAAAATAGCCAATTAATTTTGATAATAAATGAAAATTGAGTGATTGTGTGTATTTTTACTTCAACGTTATTAACAAACTTAAACACACCTTTACTTTCCACAACTAAAACTGAATAAATGAAGTTTATATCCAAGATATGTATATGACACTAATAGTGAAATATCCTTTATCTTAAAAAAAAAAAAAAAAGCAACATTTCAAGCTTACTCTTTACAAGTAAATTCAGGAAAGAATAATACCCAGTTTTATTTAAAACAAAACATTTTGAGATGGTTTTGGCTGTATCTTGAACATAGAATGTTTCGAAACATTATTTTCATGTATTTACTTATAAATGCAAACTGTTAAAAATATTAATATTTCTAAATCTGTATATTTGCCACCCATTTCTAAAGAAATGCTTTAATCCTTTTTACTCAGGGGGGAGAAAAAGCAATTTAACATTGATAATGTTCCTGCTCAGAGCTCCATCTGGTTGCTGCTGATAAGGGCATCTGTGTGACAAGGGAATTTTCCACCCTTCAGGCGATTTGCATTGCTCACTGAACTTCTAAAAACCTACCAGCAAGGAAGCAGGGACAAGGATTTCATATTAGTGGACAGAAAGCGAGCGGAGACCAGCATGTGTTCCTTCATCAAGGGAATATAAATGAGATCAATACATTTTGTTTTCACAAATCTTCAGTTGCCTAATCTGTAGAAAAAAATTAATGGCTATATTCTCTTATAAAAACTAAGATTTCCTAGTTAGTACTTTTAACAGAGCTAACCAGAAACACAATTAATTCTTACAAATGAAACTCAGAACCAGAATGTCAACTTTTATTTCAGCATAATTTGCAAAAGTATTCATTAAAAAATAAGTACAAGAACAAGTCTATTTATTGTGCCATCAAATAAGATATTTGAAAGGATGATAAACATGTTACCAGAAATTTGATTTTTAAGGGATACTTGAAAGAAAACTGCCAAATGTAATTAGTTAACTTCAGATTATGGTTGTAAGATCTCCTGTACAACATTTCTTCCGAGTTAAAAAAAAAAAAAACAACTACCTATCTAAAGGGTTAGTATAGTATCTAGAATTTTAAAAAATCACTATGTCAGAAGCCCTATCAATCAGCTTTTCCTTATCTAATTTATAACAAAATTGGCCCCTTAAGTCTTGCTAGACAAAAGAACGCACAAATGTGTCATGTCCCCATGTCTGCCCTTCCCTCACTGTTGAAAATCAAAACAGTATTCTGTCTCTGCCGTCCTGAATGGATGATATAAAAATAAAGATGTATTGGAAGCAGAAGTTTTTCAAGCTTTTTTGCTCCTGGAGAGAAGCAGACACAACTTTCTATATTTCCTAACACAAACACGTTCAAATTAGTTTGGAAGGGAGAAAAAAAAAAAAGAGAGAATCTCTGTATTTAAAAGAAAAATGAGAAAGACTGCTTAAAGCCTATCATGATGGCCACCTAGACATACCCATATAAAAACTCCAACTATGCTCCAGTTTTTTTTTTGCTTCTCCAAGTATGCTTTCCCTTTTACCCCGTTTTTGGCACTAACATATTTTTGGAGCTATAATTTGAAAAATAAATGTATGTATAAACACATACACACAGAGAGACACTGAAATACATACTTGTATAATGTGGGTGCAAGGCCTGGGCCTACCTCTACTAGTTGACCAAGTAATTCAATTTCTCAGAGAAGAAAACATCATACCATGGCATGGCCTATATTATCGAATACTCAGCTCAAGCTCTAACTTCTGCAGGAGTTAGGGAGAACTAACTCCCTTTTCTTGGAACAGGAAGGAAGCATTTCTACATACTTTATATTTCAATCAGCTCATCTTCCCTTTTGAAGTTCTACAGCACTTTCTCAATATGATATATATTTTTAAACAAAATATATTCCATTTTAAACAGTTGTCTCTCCAACTAAACTGTAAATTCCTGGAGAGCAGGAGCCATTTCAAACAGAGCTTCTAAATCCCTGATGGTACCTAGGGAAGTGTTCAAAAAATTCCCAGGAACTGGCCCTCACTTTGTTTTGATATGTAACCAGTGATAATATTCTCTAGTCTCTGTAATTTATTCTCTATCTTATTAATCCTTCCTTTTGTTTTAAAAGGATTCATGGGAGGAAATCCAAAAGAGAGGGGATATATGTAAACATATAGCTGATTCTTTGCTATATAGCTCTGCTATATAGCAGAAACTAACAACACTAAAGCAACTATACTCCAAGAAAAATAAATTTTTTTAAATGCTTCCAATTAAAAATAAGTATTCACAATTTGGTGTTTTAGTAATCATTCTTTTCACTTCAAATATAATTAGTTTAAAAAGTTTAAACTTACAATGCAACCAATGTATAAAGCAAGGTGCATTCACTCTACTGAACAGTTTATCCACTCAAATCTTAAAGGTATCTGTCCATCTACATTGCAATTACTCATATATCACCTTCTTTCCATGTTTCTCACTATATACACCCTAAGGACTACTCACTAATAACTCTAAGCTAAATATAACTTTGGGTCCAAAATCTTTAGAAAAATCAATTACTCAAATAAGTGTGATTCATTGTTTCAATAAAGAAATAATTAATTGACACTGAAATGGAGAAAGCTTTCTTCCCCCAAATTAACTTTCCATAATCCATCTGAATGACTGATAACTGTAACAAAATGCTTCTTAGAAATACATTAAAATTTGAATACAGTAATTTTGACTAATTTTAATGCAATAAAAAAAGACCATTCCAACAATTTCTTCTCTGCTGCCCTCAGAAAATCCTCCAATGCTTTACCATGCAAATAAAATTAAAAACAAAGAGAAACATATTGTCCTACCAAAAACAAAGCTTGAAAACAATTATTAAAAGAAAAAGCTTCACATGCTAGTTACCTACTAGAAGTATTTTGTTTCTAAACATCAAAAACTTTAAGCTCCCCAAAGAGCAAACAAAATTACTTATATAGATACAAGAAACTGAGTTCTGGGAAACTAGGGTTGTATCTCATTCAAATTACAAATGTCAAAAACGCACACATTCACACTATACATTATACAATGACTATACATTTAAGAATCACAACATTTAATTCAAAAGTTAACTGAAATTAATTTTATTTCTAAACATTTTTTTAAACTATTTTAAATCTGCTAAATATTTCAATGCTTACCTTTTAGGCATAAAAATGATCATAATCTATAATCATAAGTATTTAATGAACCGAGATTATACACTAGGCAGAAGATAACTGCAAAGATCTGGTTTACTACCTTGAAAAAGTTACATCTTATTCAAACAGAATACAACACGCTTTGTTCCTTCAGTTCATGTTTTTGTTAATTTTTCAGTCACTTTGTTTTATGTGTTTCTTTTTAATGATTAAGTAAAACTTAGAGAAGGCATGCAATCTCACTGTGAGAACACTACAACAGCCTGGGTAATTTTAACCAAAGGATAAAGTTTTTAAAGGTTATATACTTTCACTTTTGGAATCACTATATCATTGCTTTAGAGTTTATCAATAAGGATCAGAGAAGGAAGGGGCGATAGGAGAGTATATTTTCTACATTTCTCTACATGCAGCCTTAGGAAACAACATTTGATATCTGTCCCTGCTTCTATAGAAAAAAGAAAAAAAAAATACATTGATTCCAAAAGTTTCCCATTATCACAGTAAGTTTTCTAAATATTTCTATTAAAAATTATATAAATATATTCTATAAATACTTTATATATTTAAAACCAAGAAATAGGAATTCCAAAATTTCTACCAAATTAAATCAAATTATTTGATTTATCATAATATGGCAAAATTCCACATACAGATTATTCCCACTGAACCAGGATTTTCTTTTAAGATCAGTCTAATAAAATCAAAGGCATGAATACACAAGCAACATAAGTATGTGTGTATGTTTATATGTATACATATATAGATATATAGAGAGCATAAAGTCTACATCCATCCCAATCTACATTATTACAATATCATACAGAAGTTTTACAAAACCTTGAAACATGGCAAAATTAAATTACATTCAATTTAGTTTTCACATAAAGTATACTTTATTGCAAGTATGCAATTGGTAACCCTTCAGAGGCAAAATGTTAGATTAACTGTTATATCTCTCCTGAAAGCATTCAGGATAAATATCAACAACAGCTTAAGAATGGCAGACTAGAAAGTTACTTCCCAAACCATTAGATCCCTTTACATCAATCCCTGTCTAATATTTGCATTCTTAGACCAAAAACTAATGTTTCCTTATCTTGAGGTCTAACTCACTTGTTGCAATTTTCTTAAATTTGGTTCCATTTTCCCTAGGTTCAAAAGAGCACAGAGACCATTCACTCTTTCCTTACCCTCCTCTCAGGAATGGAGCAGAGAATGGCCATGATGAACTGCACATATGACTTAAAGAATCTGAACAAAGGAAAGCAAAAAGAACACTAACGGAAAGAACGCTATCCCTGAGTTCTAGTCCTACTCTACCACTAACTTGTTGCATGACTTCAAGCCATATCACTTCTCTGAATCTTACCTATTACAATATTACTTTGGCAAAATACCAAGTATGCTTCTAGAGACATTCAAGGGTTGACAAAATCAGATCCAGCAGAATGTGCTTATAAGTTCCTAACTGTACTTGTTTCTCTCCCATTTTTTTTAATGTGTCTCTATTTCATTCAACTAAGTTTTCTAAAATTCCTATTTAGAATTACTTTTTAGGTACTGAACACCTACTCAGTTAATTATAGACTATTTCTACCTAATCTGAAAGATGAGAACTATTTACCTCCATTTCCTTGAGTCTCTGGTAGCTACTCATAGAGGTTTAGAACATGTCTGATCAAGAGATCAGGAAACAGGAGTTTCCTCTCCTTTATCTGACTTTCTAAACAACCTATAGTCTTCTAGAACATTACTAGATCTTTAACAAGCTTAAAACAAACCAAATAAGTTCTTCTTACTGTTCTTACTTCTTTTTTTAGAAATTAAAAGTACTTAACATATTATAATTCTTCAGTTATTAGTATTATTGCTTTTTGACAGGACTTGAACAGTGATTTCTTAACAACATACTTTGTATATAATACTCACACGCTTTGAGGTAGATATCTGTCCCCAAATGTGAATAGTATACTTTTCCTCACATACTCTATGATGATTAATAACACTTAAACCAATATTTTATTAAAATAAAAACACCTAAGGCAATGAAAACTGCACTTTTATAGACTTCCAAGGAGGTTCTAAAACTAGCCATAATGTCAACCACATTAAAAATATGCAACCTTTCTTCATATAAATATGAATGACAAAACAATAAAATCAACTACTATTACTCAAGTAAATATAAAACTATATACTATATATACCTACCTAGCAACAGAATACATAAAAAGAAAATCATTATCTGGTGAGCCTGGAGTCTTGCTATAATCTCTATATTTCTTCTGAGTGGTATTTTTTATATCTTTCATTACAGATTCCATTTCTTTACTTAAGTTGGTTTCTGACTGTAAAAAAAACACAAACATATATTAAAAGTTTATGTATATTCATTTTCTCTAATAATAGTCTAACACTACAGTGTTTATCATTTAAGCATACTATGAAATTAAGGTTTAAAATCAAAACAGATATATATATTAGCTATCAGCTAAAAATATATTTAGTATACCAAAATAAAACAGATCAAGAAATATTTTCTCTTATCTTAGAGGCATCCTAATTTTATACTATTATTCAACCACAGAACAGAAAGCAAAGAACTAAAGAGCCTCTTGATGAAAGTGAAAGAGGAGAGTGAAAAAGCTGGCTTAAAGCTCAATGTTCAGAAAACTAAGATCATGGCATCTGGTCCCATCACTCCATGGCAAACAGATTGGGAAACAGTGACTGACTTTATTTTGGGGGGCTCCAAAATCACTGCAGATGGTGAACGCAGCCATGAAATTAAAAGATGCTTACTCCTTGAGAGAAAAGTTATGACCAAACTAGACAGCTTATTAAAAAGCACAGATATTACTTTGCCAACAAAGGTCCATCTACTCAAACCTATGGTTTTTCCAGTAGTCATGTATGGATGTGGGAGGTTGGACTATAAAGAAAGCTGAGTGCTGAAGAATTGATGCTTTTGAACTGTGGTGTTGGAGAAGACTCTTGAGAGTCCCTTGGACTGCTAGGAGATTCAACCAGCACATCCTAAAAGAAATCAGTCCTGAATATTCATTGGAAGGACTGATGCTGAAATGCCAATCCTTGGCCACCTGATGGGAAGAGCTGACTCATTTGAAAAGACCTTGATGCTGGGAAAGATTGAAGGTGAGAAGAGAAGGGGACGACCGAGGATGAGATGGTTGGATGGCATCACCAACTCAATGGACATAAGTTTGAGTGAACTCCAGGAGTTGGTGAAGGACAGGAGGCCTGGTGTGCTGCAGTCTATGGGGTCGTAGAGTCGGACACAACTGAGCAACTGAACTGAACTGAACCATAGAACAGTTCCCATGCTTATAAAAAATCTTTCATTTAAACACATTTTTTTCAGGACTAATACTAATGTGCCTCTTACTTCAAGCATATTTTAAATACATAAAAATTTGGATTTGCTAAAGAAAAAACCACACAGACACAAATCTTAGTCTTCAATTGAGAAAAACGAGTAGCTTTGAAATACGGATTTGTTTAAAAAATCACATATTCATAGGTTTCACTATTTACTTTGCACAGCTCTCACTTCTCTCAGGTATCACAACATAAATCTGTGATAAAAGTAAAATATTCGGGAATTTAAATCAAAAAAATAAATCCTACTGGAAGAGATAAAAGATGAGTTCACTCATATCAAATTTCACAGTAAAATAGACTGACTTACGCTAGATGCTTCGATCATATACACAATATCTGACCTCTCTAATACACAGAAATATGTGTGTAAATCTATACTTACACACAAAGTGTGTGTGTGTGTGTATCACCTTAATTCTAATATACCTAATGGGAATATTTTTAAAAGATTAGCTTGTGCTTTACATTGCAAGATATATATAAGGTTTAACTTCATTTTTAAATATTTCAACATAACCATATCTAAGCTTATAGAATTTCATGATCTGGAAGGCATATACTAAAATTATAACAACTGATATTAAGGAAAAGTATAGCCTTTAGCAATCATTTGTTCTATTACTCTCATTTTTGTTTTTAATAACCACCAATGGAAAAGAAAAACCTCTAAAAGCAATTTCTATTAAATGTGTACAGGTCCAGAGTAACTTAGAAATGGAACAAAAATTAAAGCTGAAAAGCAGAGCTAAGTTAAGCAGGATATTTCTGCCTTACACTGATGCTTACTGGGAAAGCTCCCGGACGTCCTTGCAGCTCCTCCACTTCCTTTATGAGATCTTGTATGCTTTTGTTACTAGGACGCTGCCAAAGGTTGTTTTCAACATTGCTTCCAGGATAACAAGGAAGAACACTGTTAGCAAACTGCCTGCAGAGAGGACATGTGAATTCTCCTTTGTCCACTGAGAAGCCCTGAAGAACCTGGTCATTCTAAAAGATGAAACAAACATACAGTTATATGATGCATACTTTTACAGAAAACAAGATTAACATCTCTATATTTTAGAGTAAATAAATAAACCATACAAAAAAGATCTCTACTGCATGTCACAAAAACAAAGTCACTTAACTCTTGAGCTTATCAAATCACTTCTTACAATCATAGCAATCAAGCAACACTTGCCATCACCAACGAACTGCTTAAGTATCCTACTTTTCTCTCAGGAGGAAACGTTCAAATAATGATGCAATCAATGTGAAATGTGAATTTAAGATAAAGAGTAACTCAAAAGCAGGTCACATTAAAGTGAATCACCTTCTACTTACACCATGCTCTGTTTTCATCATCTATAAGTGACTATTGCAAAGATTATCCCAGTGCTCATGTCACTGGAGGCAGAATAGACAAGCTTTTGAGAGTATATAAGGCTAAAAATGCCAGGCTGGATGAAGCACAAGCTGGAATCAAGATTGCCGGGAGAAATCTCAATAACCTTGGATATGCAGATGACACCACCCTTATGGCAGAAAGTGAAGAAGAACTAAAGAGCCCCTTGATGAAAGTGAAAGAGGAGAGTGAAAAAGTTGGCTTAAAGCTTAACATTCAGAAAACTAAGATCATGGCATCTGGTCCTATCACTTCATGGCAAATAGATGGGAAACAATGGAAACAGTGACAGACTTTTTATTTTGGGGGCTCCAAAATCACTGCAGATGGTAACCACAGCCATGAAATTAAAAGATGCCTGCTCCTTGGAAGAAAAGCTATGATCAACCTAGACACCATATTAAAAAGCAGAGACATTACTTTGCCAACAAAGGTCCATCTAGTCAAACCTATGGTTTTCCCAGTAGTCATGTATGGATGTGAGAGTTGAACCATAAGACTGAGTGCCGAAGAACTGATTCTTTTGAACTGTGGTGTTGAAGAAGACTCTTCAGAGTCCCTTGAACTGCAAGAAGATCAAACCAGTCAATCCTAAAGGAAAACAGTCCTGAATATTCATTGGAAGGACTGATGCTGAAGCTCCAGTACTGGGGCCACCTGATGCAAAGAACTGACTCATTTGAAAAAGATCCTGATGCTGGGAAAGATTGAAGGTGGGAGGAGAAGGGGACAACAGAGGATGAAATGGTTGGATGGCATCACCAACTTGATAGACATGAGCTTGAGCAGGCTTCAGGAGTTGGTGATGGACAGGGAAGCCAGGCATGCTGCAGTCCATGGCGTTGCAAAGAGTCGGATACAACTGAGCGACTGAACTGACTGAAAGTCTAAAAAAAAAATGTGATACACCTTCTAACATTTCTAACAGTTGAATAAAACTGACTGGACTTGATGCATTAGGTTTATTTAGGTTTAACAGGTAGGGAAAAGATTTAGTTAAAATACTCAGAAAAGTGATAAGGAGGGGAATTAATTCAGCATCCCTTCAGATGTTTCTGATAGGAGGGGTAAGAAAAATTGGTTGAAACAAAGATACATAATGCAAATATGCCTAGGAGGAAACTCTTGTTCATGAGATTACAACATATGCTAGCCAACCAGAGTTTAAGGAAGGAATCCAGGTTGCTACATCTGTTTCCTTCTTCTGCCTGACACCACCTTCATCTATTCTGCTCTTTTAGGCTGTTGCTATTGTGTAGTTCTAACCACTATCTTACTCTTTTTTCCAGTAGTCTCTCTTGTTTTGCCACTAACCTAACGATTTAATCTCAAAATGTTTTTAATGTACTAAAATAAATGCATGAATGCTACAGTATAAACATTATTACTAACAAGACAAAAATAATGAGAAAAAAGGATACAAAAAAGAAAAAAATGAATTTATTTGCCCACTGTTACAAAGATATTTGGGCTTCCCTGGTAGCTCAGCTGGTAAAAGAATCCGCCTGCAATGCAGGAGACCCCAGTTTGATTCCTGGGTTGGGAAGAACACCTGGAGAAGGGATAGGCTACCCACTCCAGTATTCTGGCCTGGAGAATTCCGTGACTGTACAGTCCATGAGGTCACAATAAGTTGGACACGATTGAAAGACTTTCACAAAGATAGTTAATGACAATGTCCAAATGAAGTCAGGTTTCCCAACTCTTTAACATATTATTCATTCCACTGTATCTTGGATCTCAAATACTTTGGTCAAAGAACTGAATTCTACCTTTTTTACTTTGTGACATTCATTTCTTCAAGACCTTAAAAATCTAACACTATGTCTTCTTAAATTCAATTCTAGAAACACATACTAAACTGCTATCATGTGTCAAATGCTGTACCATGTGACTGCAAAAAGAGTTAAGAGACATTTTCATTTAAGCTACTGATGATTTAAAAGCAAACAGAAACAACAGTGTGATAAATCCAACAAACAAGGCTTCCCAGAGAAGGAGACTTGTGAGGTGAGTTTTAAAGATATACAAGAGTGTACTAAAAGGTTTGAGACAACGGTACTAGTAATTGAAGGACATTCTTTGACAAGCTTCTCTGTAGCTATAATTTTTAAAACTGCTAGGTCTTCATCCTAGTCTCGAGTGAAACTAGGTTTCTTCCTAAAGCACCCCCAGAAGCCCTCTCAAATAGGCACTGCTCATTTTCTCACATTCCTCAAACACCGGTATCCTTCTCACCTCCAGTGCTGGCTCAAGATCACTATTCTTGCATTCCCTGTGTGGCTCAGGTCATTTAAAGAGATCACCCCTTTTCCTTCCTTTTTACTGTCATTCATTGCCCTTAATATCCGAAGACTTCAGTAACTAGATTCGTGTTCTTCATCAC
This sequence comes from Budorcas taxicolor, assembly GCF_023091745.1. NCBI lineage: Eukaryota > Metazoa > Chordata > Mammalia > Artiodactyla > Bovidae > Budorcas > Budorcas taxicolor. The sequence continues at coordinate 70,681,482 of NC_068911.1, forward strand.
TCCAACTTTTGCCATCCTCTTATACAATTTCAATGTGCATGCAGACAACCAATCTTACATAGTTTCACGACCTCATCAGCTACTTGACGTCAGCAGCTCCAATGGCTTCAACCTCTACTCTATCCTAGAACCTGTTACCATGACACACCCTTATCTTGTAAGGACAAAGAACTGTCCATATCAGAAAATAGTAAATTCAAACACCTTACATTTTGACTGTCAACTCCTATCTCTTTTAGTCCCTCCCTTTTCCCTCAGTTTATATGGCCTTTCCTATCCTACCACACACCATGATCTATCATTTTAAAAATTCTCAAGTTAGGAAGAAACAGACTCTGATGAGGGGAAAGGCATCTTAGGATTTAGACAAAGAGTCTGGGATAGAGGAGGCAAAGGTTTGGAATAGTTGCTAAGGAGACTAGCAGAGGGAATTGATCAAAGACAGGTAAATTAACTGATAAGTAATATCCACAGTCCATGACCCCAGCTGAGCCACTATTTGAAGAAATCACAGATGTGTATATGTACTAGTCTGCTTAGTTTTACAATTTTTCTAACAGTGCCAGCTACCTGGGTATGAAGTCAAAGGAGGTGTATTAAATGACTAGTATTAACAGCACAATGGACATAGTACAAGAAAATGAGGTGAGGAAAGTGCTAGTGTACTAGGCAAATGCAAGGGGTGAAAAGAATAGATGCTTTCAAATTGTGGTACTGGAGAAGACTCTTGCGAGTCCCTTGGACTGCAAAGAGTTCAAACCAAGTCAATCCTAAAGGAAATCAACTCCGAATATTCATGGGAAGGACTGATGCTGAAGCTGAAGTGCCAGTATTTTGGCCACATGATGTGAAGAGACCCCCCTCATTGGAAAAGACCGTGATGCTGGGAAAGACTGAAAGTGTAAGGAGAAGAGGGCAGCAGAGGATGAGGTGGTTAAATAGTATCACTAACTCAGTGGACATGAATCTGAGCAAACTCCAGGAGATAGTGAAGGACAGGGAAGGACTAGGTAGGATGCAGTACATGGGGTCTCAAAGAGCTGGACACAGCTTAGCAACTGAACAACAAAGGACTAGAGATGTTGAGGTCAGAAGCAAAACACACTAATGAGAGTAAAGACAGAGACTTTGACAAGTGCTCTACCATAATGGTATGGTAGTATATTAAAGCTTACTACTTTAGAGCTAAAGTAGCAAAATCTAAAACTACAGTCATGGAAGTCAGTTGCCAATGTGAAGTAAAAAAATGAAATCCCTGAAGTTGAAGAGGTCAAGGAACTGTGAAGCTGAATAGTTCTAATGGCAATAATAATCACCCAAGATGAATTAGGATATATAAGCTGTAAAAAATATTTAATACCCTGAAAGACACAAACATCTTTATTGAACATGTTTCAATCAACTTACCCGTAATGATTCCATATAAGATTTATGGCAATCGATATGTAATGTGTGGCCACAGGTTTGTACATAAACACCTCCTTCCCAGCCAATTGATACTGCCAAGAGACAAGAACTCTTAAAAAAAAAAAGACAAGATACAATTAATTTTAAAGAAGCAGAAACATACCTAAACAAATCGACATAAACCTCTCAATCATTTCATATTGTTATACCTATGTGGGCTTTGTATTTCTGTGATATAAAGGAACACCTGACTTGATAACCCTGAGGCAATATCTTTAAATCTGGAAGATAGTTTTAGCTTCCAAATAATTATACTTGTAAAAAAGGGGAAATATTGTGAATCAGCCTTTCTCTACCTCATAAAATATAATAAAGTATACTGCTACTGATTATTTTACCTGTTCTACATGGTACTGGATTTCTCTGTGACACCTAACCTTAACATCTGCCTTCTTCAAATGCTTACTTCCCTCGTTTCCTTAATGCCACTCTCTTTTGGTTTCTCTCCTGTCTCTCTAACCATTTGGTTTAAGCCTCCTTTTAAGACTTTTTTTTTTTCCTTCATCTGCCCCTTCAATATTTAAATTCCTCAAGGTTCAATTCTTAATGCTTTCCTCTTATTAAAACTATTCTCCCTGAGTGAACTTAATCAGCATATTCAACTATTCTCCAAGTTGGGTCTCTTGCCTGCATTCCAGATACAAATACTCAGTTGGCAACCAGAAATCTCCAATTTGACTTCCCTTTCACTTTTCACTTTATGCACTGGAGAAGGAAATGGCAACCCACTCCAGTGTTCTTGCTTGAAGAATCCCAGGGATGGGGGAACCTGGTGGGCTGCCGTCTATGGGGTCACAGAGAGTCGGCCACGACTGAAGTGACTTAGCAGCAGCAGCAGATAAAATAAAACCAATGTGTCAAAAATGTTCATTTTCTCTATGAATCTTTCTCTTCCTCTTGGCTTAAAAACTCTACATCTGTTTTAGTCACCAAATCAGAAAGCTACAAGTTATTTACATCACATCCTTTCCTTCATACCACATAATTAGTTCCCAAACTATATGAAATCTATCTCCTATACAATTTATGATTTTGGCCTCTCTCTCTTTATTCCCACTGTAACAGTCAAGCCTATGTGATCTGTTGTGGGGGAGAGAATTCTTAAATAAATTTTCTTAACTCCATGATGCATCCTGCACACATCTGTCTAAAGTACAAATCTGTTCATGAGAATTTAAAAACTGCCTAAACATTTATATGGGTCTAATATAATAAACAATACAAAAAGGAACCCAGATTATATAAGCAAACTACATACCCTCTGGAAATGCATTTTGAACGTTAATTGCTTTCATCGTCTCTTTCTCTTTAAACTTCTTCTCTGCTAATTCCTTCTTTTCAATGTATAAACAGTCTAGACTTTTCCTCCTAAAGTAAGTTTCTTTAAATTTTCATTTGGCCTCTGCCAAACAGCATTTCAGCCTGACCTTGAGTTTACCCTCTAGTGAAAGTGAAAATCATTCAGTCATGTCCAACTCTCTGCGACCCCATGGACTGTAGACTGCCAGGCTCCTCTGTCCATGGAATTCTCCAGGCCAGAATACTGAGTGGGTAGCCATTCCCTTTTCCAGAGGATTTTCCTGACCCATGGACTGCAGGTGGATTTTTTACCATCTGAGCCACCAGGGAAGACCTCTAGAGTCTATAGCAAATAGATGGCCAAGTCAGGGCAATATCAGGTACGAGGTCTAACATGAGTGACAGCACATGATGAAAAATTTGAGAGCCATCAAAACAGAGCAAACTATTAAATTTTACTTTTATGTTGGAAAATAGCCTATTAGATGACCAAACCATCTTAAATAATAGTAAACAGAATTCTAATATTAACTCAAGACTCTTCACGAGCTTCTGAAAGTTAAAAGCATCACACAGTATAAAATGCCTTTCTAGCCGATTAGAAGACAGCACAAATCAAATTCTCACAGCAGGTGAGCTGGTTTCTGCTGTTACCTATCAGAAAAACAACAGGAGACCTGCTCATCTCTGTTTTATGTTTTGGAGCCACTTTAAGTAGAAGCAGATTTGGGTATTAGATCATTTTAGAATGGTTGGTAGGCAGCAAATAAGCTATTCTCTTTGACAATGTACTACAAAATATAATTAATCTTTCCTTTTAATACATAAGCTGTTAGTTTTAAAACTGAAAATAGTATGTCATTTGTCTATGTAACTGTTAGATGTCTTTTTTTAATTTGCTAGAGTCAAAAAAAGCAAGAGATCATTTACTAATAAGAGACCTACATTTCAGAAAGACCAACGTTCAATAATGTGCCCACCTCTGTACTGTTTAACACTGAAACTTCACCTCACTATTTATTAAAACTTTTTCCAGAAAAACATCTATTTCTGCTTTATTGACTATGTCAAAGCCTTTGACTGTGTGGACCACAATAAACTGTGGACAATTCTGAAAGAGATGGGAATACCAGACCACCTGACCTGCCTCTTGAGAAATCTGTATGCAGGTCAGGAAGCAACAGTTAGAACTGGACATGGAACAATAGACTGGTTCCAAAGAGGAAAAGGAGTACGTCAAGGCTATATATTGTCACCCTGCTTATTTAACTTATATGCAGAGTACGTTATGAGAAACACTGGGCTGGAAGAAGCACAAGCTGGAATCAAGATTGCCGGGAGAAATATCAATAACCTCAGATATGCAGATGACACCACCCTTATAGGAAAAAGTGAAGAGGAACTATAAAGCCACTTGATGAAAGTGAAAAAGTTGGCTTAAAGCTCAACATCCAGAAAACGAAGATCATGGCATCCAGTCCCATCACTTCATGGTAAATAGATGGGGAAACAGTGGAAACAGTGTCAGACTTTATTTTTTGGGGCTCCAAAATCACTGCAGATGGTGACTGCAGCCATGAAATTAAAAGATGCTTACTCCTTGGAAGAAAGGGTATGACCCACCTAAATAGCATATTGAAAAGCAGAGACATTACTTTGCCAACAAAGGTCTGTCTGGTCAAGGCTATGGTTTTTCCTGTGGTCATGTATGGATGTGAGAGTTGGACTGCGAAGAAAGCTGAGCACCGAAAAATTGATGCTTTTGAACTGTGGTGTTGGAGAAGACTCTTGAGAGTCCCTTGGACTGCAAGGAGATCCAACCAGTCCATTCTGAAGAAGATCAGTCCTGGGATTTCTTAGGAAAGAATGATGCTAAAACTGAAACTCCAGTACTTTGGACACCTCATGTGAAGAGTTGACTCATTGGAAAAGACTCTGATGCTGGGAGGGCTTGGGGGCAGGAGGAGAAGGGGACGCCAGAGGATGTGATGGCTGGATGGCATCACTGACTCGATGGACATGAGTCTGAGTGAACTCTAGTGATGGACAGGGAGGCCTGGCGTGCTGTGATTAATGGGGTCGCAAAGAGTCGGACACGACTGAGCGACTGAACTGAACTGAACTGCTGCAGTAAGCAGTCTTATTTCTTTTAATAAAAAGGGACTGAAAGCTGACCAAGAGCACTCAGTTAAAAGTGGTAAAGCCCAAGTTCAACCCAGATCTATCTGACTCCAAAGCTCAGGTTCCCTCCTTCCCTATTTATACATGAGTGTCATAGCTCTCATATATAACACTTTCAACTTCACTAGTAAACACACTCTCTTATATGACTGAAATTCTACAGGTCAACTTTATAAAAAGTATGCATTTGATATGAAGAGAGCAGAATTTATGCAGTTTAATTCTATATTCAGTAAGTATCTACTGGTAACAACTCTTCTTCTCTATGTGGTCTGGCTACAAAACTGAAATCCAGTAAGCATCCACAATACCCAAGCATATGTTAGATGCCCTGGAGAAGGGAATGGTAACCCACTCCAGTATTCCTGCCTGGAGAATTCCATGGACAGAGGAGCCTGGCGGGCTACATAGTCCATGGGGTCACAAAGTGTTGGACACGACTGAGCAACTTCCACACCTTCACACCTGTTGTTGTTTAGTCACTAAATCACACATGATTTTCTTATGACCCCATGGACTGTAGCCCTTCAGGCTCCTCTGTCTATGGGATTTCCCAGGCAAGAATACTGGAGTGGGTTGCCATTTCTTTCTCCAGGGGATCTTTCTGACCCAGGGATTAAACCCACATCTCCTGCATTGACAGGAGGATTCTTTATCACTGAGCCACCTGGGAAGCCCTGAAGGGATTATAAAACCAATAGAAAAAAATGGCCCTAGACCTCCAGAGGTCCAGGGAACACACTATTTATAACTAAAATAGCCATTATGAAGTACACGAAAGTACTTATGAAGAAGAAATAAAACCTCACAATCACCCACGAAAACAAAACAGATTCAATCCAGTTCAACTATCAGTTCACAGCTTTTTTTAAAAAAAGTTTTTTTTTTCCTTAGAAATGAATAGCTTTTCTGACTGCAAGAAGAGATATGCTACTTTTTCTCTCCTTTATTAGATCTCCCCTTCCCTCAAATTATTATGACCTTAGGTGTGAGTTATCTTTTGACTAAGTTATTTTTATTTTCTATTTGGCCTTAGGATCCATCTTTACTCATTTACTCTAAAGTGATTCAAAATGCTGACATTAAAACCAGGATTACATCAGGAAAAAAAAAAAAAACTAAATAAAGTTGGCACTAAATTTCTGCAAAAGTAGAATTCAGCACAATTTTCTCCAAAATGAAGATATTAATTGGTCTCCAGTTAGTAAAGCTATATACATATATACACATGCTGCAGAAAACCTGAAGAAACAATAAAGAAATGTATGAAGTGTGTCTGTGTATACATATATGTATGCATGTATATATACAAAGACTTCTTATTTCCAAATAATGATTTCATTTTAAAGTCTCTGAAAATATACAGAAGCATTATCCGCATTACCTAACCCAAACTGCTTAATAAGGCCTAACAAGCCCTCCTAAATAGGTAACTTGAAAATTAGAAATACCACTTTACCTTTATACTGACCTTTATAACATGTAAAATGATCTTTTGGGTTACTGCATGAAAGACCATTATGAGCCATATTTTACAGATGAGGTAACTGACAGAGTGTTTGGTCAAGCTCACATTGCTAAGAAATAGCAGAATCAGAACCAAGCCCCAGTTTTCCTCATCTGAAATTCTTTCTACTCTACCTAACACCTCCCTATCTAGAGTTACCATCTCCTCCAGAATCCACTGGAAACATCCTTAATCCAGACTAGTGACCCACACTCTGCTCTGACTCTTACCACATTAGATCAGTTACTGTTTATTCTATGTAAGTATTCTGTCTGCCACATATCCTACTAGCTGCTTCCATTTAATTTATTACATCATGTACATCAAGAAATTATATTTGGAAATCTAATACACATTTTTATATATATGTGTGTATATATATAACTAAAAATAATGCTTCATTTTATATTTTAAGTATTTTAAGTTATTAACAGATGTTACTTAACTCAAAATACAGCAGAGTCAAATAACAACAGGTGAAAGGAATCCCCATTTGATAACCCCTCAGGAAATTTAAAAAACTGTATCAAAATTTTACAAAGAAGTTAACAATGTTGCCGCTACTAAATAAACTGAGTTGATCTAAGTCTTATGAATACCTGAGAGCTGGAGCCACAAAGTACAAAGAGCCAGGGGAAAAAAATCCACCAAGTTCACAACAAGAAATCATAGAAGCCATGATAAATCTGCCCTACTCTGCATATCAAAGCATCATGAGACTTTATTGTGTATCTTTAAATGAAAAAGGCAGAAGCAAAAATCTTCATAAAACTTAAGTGCCACATCTAAAGTTTTTATAACATGTATAAAATAATACATAAAAGTGTATAAAATGATAATATAAACTTATCATTCCACTGAACTGAATTTGTATATCTTATAATAAACAACATTCAAAACAAAGGCATAATATTTGAAACCTGAAATTTTTATGTGTTAACTGACTTCTATTTATTTCTATCCACATACTAATTTTTTTCTAATAAACTTCCATATTCCAAGTCAGAAAGACATTTGGTTGAAGAAAAATATAAAACTTTGGAGAGAAATATCCATCAATTTTACAGACAAAAATACCATTTAATAAAAAGAATACTTACATCCTTAAAATAACGTTGTAATAATGAAAGCCTCACGTCATGAACTGCTGCACATGTATCCCAGGGGTATATCTGCTCCTCTTCAGAGATAGGCAACTTTTTTGGCTCAATGTTGTCACGACACTGCCCCAAAACTATATTAACAACAGAGATAAGAACCCGTTAAAAAAAACTAACATGGACTTTATTCACCAAGAAAAGCAGAGTTAGTTACCATAGGCTTCTTAATTTTTCACTATTATAATATTTTTAAAGACCTAAAAAAAGTGATATCCTAATTTTCTTCTACAGAGTAAATTAACTTTTAATATGTGAATGTTTCTTTTTTAAAATAACATCAGGGTTGGCAAGAAGGGCAAAGTAAGCCTGGAATTGTGTGTAAAGAGCAAAGAGGTATTCAAGCACTGAGCGGGGACCTAAAGGAATTCTGACTAGCCAAATTCAAGAATGACGACAAAAACAGGTAACACGTTAATTGATTCAGGCAGGGAACAGGAAGTAAAAGGGTATAATGTTAGACTCTCAGAATACCAACCAAGTGATTAAACTTGGTTAACATCACCAATAATGGAACAAACTATCACTATGAGTCTCTTGATGTGATGTAATGGGAAGGAACAGCATCATAATACTACCATTGCCAAAAATGTTTAACTTTAATCTAATAACAGGGAAAGCAAACGTGAGAGTCACTCGGTCATGTCTGACTCTTTGCAACCACATGGACTATACAATCCATCAAATTCTCCAGGCAAGAATACTGGAGTGGATGATAGCCGTTCCCTTCTCCAGGGGATCTCCTCAACCCAAGGACTGAACCCAGGTCTCCCGCACTGCAGGCAGATTCTTTACCAGTTAAGCCACAAGGGAAGCCCAATAACAGGGAAACAATCACATAAATCCAGAAAAAGAGACAGTCTACAGAATAGACTTGAACTCTTCAAAATATTTTTAAATGCCTGGAGAAACTGTTTCAGATTAAAGGAGACTAACAAGAAATGATAACTAACTGCAACACATGATCTTCACTTGGCTCTTGGAACAAGAAAAACATATATCTGGTATATAAAATATTATTGGGAGACTTTGAACACAGAATATTTGATTTTATTCTTATTAAATTTATTCAGTATGATTGGTACTAAGGTTGTATAAAAGAATATCTTTATTCTTAGGTGATACATCCTGAAGTATTTAGGGATAAAAATGTCCGTGTGTGTGTGTGTGTGTGTGTGTCTGTGTATAGAAAAGTATGGGAAAGAAAGCATAAACATGGAAATATGCTAGCAATCAGTGAGTACAGGTGAAGGCTTTTCAACTTTTCTGTAGATGTAAAAGTTGGTCAAAATGAAAAGTTGGGAAAAGAGGTATTTTTATAATTGTAAAACACATACCACACAACAAGGAAGGGGGGTGGGTATAAGCATGAAGTGCCACACATTACTCTAAGACTCAATAAGTCATTCTTAGAGAAGGAAATATCAGGCACAGAGCTGTGGGCCCCAAGGTCTGGGGAGATTTATAACAGCAGCAGCAGCAGAAAGAATAGACAAAAGCGAGTAGATGCTAGAAACTAAAATATAATTAGCCATGATGTGCAATCCTCTTAATAAACTGCCGAACTTGGTTAGCTAGAATTTTGTCAAAGACTTTTACATCTTTACTCATAAGGGATACAGGTCTATCATTTTCTTTTCTTTTGAAATCCTTATCTGGCTTTGGTATTAAGGTAGTGCTGACCTCAGAGAATGAGTTAAGAAGTGTTCCCTTCTCTCTTTTCATTTTTTTTCTCTTCTTGACAAATCTAAGGAGGAATAGTCTTAATTCTTTAAATGGCAGAAGACCAAAACAGACGTTTATTCAAAGACAGGCCAACAGGCACACGAAAAGATGCTCAAGATCCCTAACTATTAGAGAAATGCAAATCAAAATTGCAGTGAGGTACCATCTCAAACCAGTCAGAATGGCCATCATTAAAAAGTCTACAAATAACAAATGCTGGAAAGGGTGTGGAGAAAAGGAGACTCTCCTACAAGGTTGGTGGTATAGTGCTACATATAGTATTGGTACACTGCTATACACAGTATAGTTATACTGCTATAACCACTGCGGAAAACATTATGAAGGTCCTCAGAAAACTAAAAGTGGAATTACAATATGATCCAGCAATCCCACTCCTGGGCATATACCCAAACAAAACTATCATTCAAAAAGATACATGCAACCCTGTGTTCACAGCAGCAGTGTTCACAACAGCCAAGATGTGGAGCAACCTACATGTTCGTCACCAGAGGAATGGATAATAAGATGCGGTACGTATATACAAAGGAATACTACTCAGTCATAAAAAAGAACAAAATAATGCCACCTACAGCAACATGGATGCAATCAGAGATTATTATGCTAAGTAAAGCGTGTCAGAAAGACAAATACCATGTGATCTCACTGATATGTGGAATGTAAAACATGACACAAATGAGCCTATCTATGAAAGAGAAATGGAACAGACTGGTGGGTGCCAAGGGAGAGGACTGAAGGAGGGCTGCAGTGGGAGGCTGGGGTTAGCAGATATGAGCTTCATATATAGAATGGATAACAACAAGGTCCTACTGCATAGCTCAAAGAACTATATATTCAATATCCCATGGTAAATCATAACAGAAAGAATATTTTTTAAAAAAGAATGTGTGTGTATATGTGTGTGTGTGTATAACTGAACCATTTTGCTGTACAGCAGAAATTAACATAACATTGTAAATCAACTATACTTCAATTAAAGATACTAATAAAAAAATGTTCCATGACCCAATTTCTTCAAATAGCAAAGTGCATTTGGGAGTGTGTGTGGTGGGGGCGGGGCAGAACAACAGGCACAGGAAAAGATAAGAAGGGACTCTAGGGACATGGAAACAACCTAAATGTCTATCAGCAGATGAATGGATAAGAAAGCTGTGGTACATATACACAATGGAGTATTACTCAGCCGTTAAAAAGAATACATTTGAATCAGTTCTGATGAGATGGATGAAACTGGAGCCGATTATACAGAGTGAAGTAAGCCAGAAAGAAAAACACCAATACAGTATAGTATACTGACACATATATATGGAATTTAGAAAGATGGCAATGACGACCCTGTATGCAAGACAGGAAAAAAGACGCAGCTGTCTATAACGGACTTTTGGACTCAGAGGGAGAGGGAGAGGGTGGGATGATATGGGAGAATGGCATTCTATCATGTATACTATCATGTTAGAATTGAATCGCTAGTCTATGTCTGACGCAGGATACAGCATGCTTGGGGCTGGTGCATGGGGATGACCCACAGAGATGTTATGGGGAGGGAGGTGGGAGGGGGGTTCATGTTTGGGAACACATGTAAGAATTAAAGATTTTAAAATTTAAAAAAATAAATAAATAAATAAAAGAAAAAAAATAAAGACTATAAGGAGTCTCTACAACTATAAATAAATAAATAAAATAAAATAAATAAGAAACAATTGGGGAATTTTGAATTTTGACTAGATAGTTGATGATATTGAGGAACTAAGTAATTCAGGAGTGACTGTGGTTTTAAAAAAATGAGTCTTTTTTATTCAGCAGATATGGTGAAATATTTATAGATGAAATAAAATGATGTCTGGAATCTGCTCCCAAGTAATTCTAGGAGGAAAAATTAGTCACAAGTTAATCACTGTTAGAGATTGATGGGGACATGGAGGTACATTTTACTAGTCTCTTTACATCACCACATAGTTAAAATTTTCCATATTCAAAGATGAAAGAGGAAAGAGACAAAATAAAAAAAGAATTCAGAAGTAAGGAAAAAGTAAAGAAGGGTAAAAGGTGAGAGGATCTCAGAGGGTGGTGAGGCTCAGAAAGAAAGGAGACAGCCAGAGATGTTCCCTGCTACAATTCCTAGTTAAAATCACTCTTGAGATTTAATAGCTTTTAATACTAGTTTCTTATATTTTTCCTCCTATTTTGAAATGACAAAAGAGCTCTGGAACAGTGGAATTATCTAATGTTAACTAGTTTAGTGTAAAAAATTGCTAAAAAGGAATTAAATGAAGTAACAACTCAGAGCAACTTTAAAAATATAAAACAATGAACAGATAACAGTCCAAAATAATAACATAAGCTTCACTGGGGCAGATTTAACATTTTGTTTTGCTTCTTACTGTAATAGCGATGACCAATAAATACACGTGAAATGAACGAATGAGTGAAAGAAAGCATTAAGTTGATGATTATACAGTACTTGGTGAATACGCTGCAGAGGGACAAGTAAGTGGCGACAATCTAATAAGCTGAATTCCTTAAAATAGTAGACAAAGATGAGCAGCTGTGAAATTAGTCAGTACTCCAACACATTTCCTTTTACTTATAATAGGCATTTCTCACCTAGATGGCTCTATTGTCCTGTTTTTCACAGATCAATTTCATATTTAAACAAGAGTAGTAAGACAAAAAAACTAATCTACCAGGCACCATATTAGACCCTTTTACCTATCTTACATTACTTAACCAACATGACAATCCTCGAAAGTCACTATTACCTCTATATTTAAAAGAAAGCAACAACCTTGGCCAGATTAAGTCAAGCAACTGATGTTTTTCTGGAACTCTCTTGCTTTTTCCATGATCCAGTGGATGTTGGCAATTTGATCTCTGGTTCCTCGGCCTTTTCTAAAACCAGCTTGAACATCTGGAAATTCACTGTTCACCTACTGCTGAAGTCTGGCTTGGAGAATTTTGAGCATTACTTTGCTAGCATGTGAGTTGAGTGCAACTGTGCCATAGTTTGAGCATTCTTTGGCACTGCCTTTCTTTTGGGAATGAAAACTGAGCTTTTCCAGTCCTGTGGCGACTGCAGAGTTTTCCAAATTTGCTGGCATATTGAGTACAGCACCTTCACAGCATCATCTTTTAGGGTTTGAAATAGCTCAACTGGAATTCACTAGCTTTGTTTGTAGTGATGTTTCCTAAGTTCCACTTGACTTCACATTCTCGGATGTCTGGCTCTAGGTGAGTGATCACACCATTGTGATTATCTGGGTCATGAAGATCTGTTTTGTACAGTTCTTCTGTGTATTCTTGCCACCTCTTCTTAATCTCTTCTGCTTCTGTTAGGTCCATACCATTTCTGTCCTTTATCGAGCCCATCTTTGCCTGAAATGTTCCCTTGGTATCTCTAATTTTCTTGAAGAGATCTGTAGTCTTTCCCATTCTGTTGTTTTCCTCTATTTCTTTGCACTGATCACTGAGGAAGACCTTCTTATCTCTCCTTGCTATTCTTTGGAACTCTGCATTCAAATAGGTAGATCTTTCCTTTTCTCCTTTGCTTTTTGCTTCTCTTCTTTTCACAGTTATTTGTAAGGCCTCCTCAAACAGCCATTTGGCTTTTTTGCATTTCTTTATCTTGGGGATGGTCTTGATCCCTGTCTCCTGTACAATGTCATGAACCTCCATCCATAGTTCATCAGGCACTCTGTCTATCACACCTAGTCCCTTAAATCTAGTTCTCACTTCCACTGTATAATTGTAAGGGATTTGATTTAGGTCATACCTGAATGGTCTAGAAAAACATCTACTTCTGCTTTATTGAGTATGCCAAAGACTTTGACTGTGTGGACCACAATAAACTGTGGACAATTCTGAAAGAGATGGGAATACCAGACCACCTGACCTGCCTCTTGAGAAATCTGTATGCAGGGCAGGAAGCAACAGTTAGAACTGGACATGGAACAACAGACTGGTTCCAAATAGGAAAAGGAGTATGTCAAGGCTGTGTATTGTCACCATGTTTATTTCACTTCTATTCAGAGGACATCATGAGAAACGCTGGGCTGGATGAAGCACAAGCTAGAATCAAGATTACTGGGAGAGATATCAATAACCTCAGATATGCAGATGACACGACCCTTATGGCAGAACGTGAAGAAGAACTAAAGAGCCTCTTGATGAAAGTGAAAGAAGAGAGTGAAAAAGTTGGCTTAAAGCTCAACATTCAGAAAACAAAGATCATGGCATCCGGTCCCATCAGTTCATGGCAAATAGATGGGGAAACAGTGACAGACTTTATATTTTGGGCTCCAAAATCACTGCAGATGGTGACTGCAGCCATGAAATTAAAAGACACTTACTCCTTGAGAGAAAAGTTATGACCAACCTAGACAGCTTATTAAAAAGCAGAGACATTACTTTGCCAGCAAAAGGTCCATCTAGTTAAGACTATGGTTTTTCCAGTGGTCATGTATGAATGTGAGAGTTGGACTATAAAGAAAGCTGAGCGCCAAAGAATTGATGCTTTTGAATTGTGGTGTGGGAGAAGACTCTTGAAAGTCCCATGGACTGCAAGGAGATTCAACCAGTCCATCCTAAAGGAAATCAGTCCTGAGTGTTCACTGGAAGGACTGATGTTGAAACTGAAACTCCAACCCTTTGGCTACCTGATGCGAAGAGCTGACTCATTTGAAAAGACCCTGACACTGGGAAAGACTGAAGGCAGGAGGAGAAGGGGATGACAGAGGATGCGATGGCTGGATGGCATCACTGACTTAATGGACATGAGTTTGGGTAAACTCTGGGAGTTGGTGATGGACAGGGAGGCCTGGCATGCTGTGGTCCATAGGGTTGCAAAGAGTCAGACTGAGCATCTGAACTGAACCTGTATCTGAGTTCAGAGGAATTTCTTATACCTAACTCTTTCTACTCTACTAATTCAGAGTAAACACCCTAGAAAAAAAAAATGCCCTGGAGAAATATATAAGTCTTTTATTTACTTTGCTTCACACATACTCTTATTGAAAAAGAGTACTCTCATTGGATCTGGAGTGTAATATTTATCACTACCTAAAAATACTTCAGTATGGCAGAGAAGAGAGAATATTCAGTCAAATCCTTCAAATTTTTAAAAACATTATTTTAACTCTAAGATTTGCAAACGTCAATTGGCAGGCTGTTACAAGAATGACTGCTTCTATGCTCAAGAAACAAGGGCAAGTTTCTTGAGTATGTCTTATATAATTAAAATATTTAAACTGACTATTTCTGGACTTAAATGTTTCTAGATATTAGAACAATCAAGTTGCCAAGAAAGCTGAACTCAGTTTTTGGCCACCCGGCATTGGTAAGATTCCATCACACTAAAAAGAAAAAGACTATGTAACATACAGAGAGATCTCTCTTAAAGGCTTCTTTCAACATGCCAAGAAAGAGAGATAAAACCAGATTAAGAATCTTTGCTAAAAAAAAAACCTAAAAACATCCTTGCTATACAGATCTACAGTTATATCTAAACAAAAATCTAGCTTTTATTTGACAGATTTACTAATCTGTTGCAAATACTTCATCTCTAAAAAAGTTCCCACTAAAAATTACTTTGATTTTTACCTGAGGATGCTTGTAACAGGACAACCAATCCTGTAGGTCTGTCTTCAGAGGAGGGCCCACTCTGTCCACAAATAACACAATCATATACTGCCTCAGAAACTTGAGGTTCTGCTGTGGTGATCTCCATAGGAATATCATTCTCTGGAGAATCTGAGGAAAAAAAGTTGCAATCTTAATTCCTGAAAAGAAAATCTCTCTTTAATAAAATTATGAAAAAAAAAACAAATCAAGCTCAAATAATTTGGAACTTCAGTATCAATAAATTATATAGTAATAAAACTATGGGAAAATTATCTTGCTAAAATAAAATGTTTACTCATAAAAGACAAAATTACAAAGAATGGATGTTATGAAAGACTTCCGATTCCTGGGTTGGGAAGATCCCCTTGAAGAGGAAATGGTAACCTACTCCAGTATTCTTGACTGGGAAATCCCACGGATAGAGAAGCCTGGTGTGCTACAGTCCATGGGGTCACAAAGAGTTGGATGTGACTTAGCGACTAAAACAACAAGAACTCTTCTAATGTTGTATCTATACATAAAATTAAAATGAAAAACACAGATGCAAAGGTATTTGTATCTAAAAATACTGTTTTAATATTATAATAAGGAAATAAGGAAGAGGTCATTTGCTTTAATTTTCTTTGAAGTACTTCAGAGGGAAAATTTATAATAACATGGCAGCTCTTGAAAAGAAATGGCAATATTTACTAGGAGATAAAAGGGGAAAAAACTTTTTATTTTTTCTTTTAATTGTAGTGATTATATCTTAGTGATAATAATTATCAATATGTATTTATATAGGATAAACATTTCGATATGACCATACATATAATAAAACAAAACTATAATAGAAAATAAGAGCAATCCTTTGGTGATATGTCATTAACAGCAAGAAATAAAATACTGAGTCAATAACCATTTCAGATAAAAATTCATAGTGGCAAAAGAAAGGAGTAGAGGGGATTGGGAAGATCAAAGAAGCAGAAATTATTTATGACATGTTTAAAAGATGGAGGTATATCTAAATAAATATGTAAAAAAAAAAGAAACAGAAAAAGAAAGATGTCAAGTTTATATATGTTTTAATAAGATTTCCTGCAGATAAATATATATCAGATATTTATTAAGACTGACAGGAAAAGGGGGGAAACCTAAAATAGAACTTTGGATAATGTGCAAGATTAATGGAAATTTTAAATAAGCCAATGAAGAGATCTAAAGCTTAAAGTGGTCTTGCATATTCTCCCTCAGTATCTCTCCCCTAGTATCTCTCTATCTCTCCCTCTCAATCATACCACTTATTTAAGAATAAGTCTGGGGTTGCCTACTGGAGAAGGAGACAGCCCACCTGGAACAGAGCCCAGTTGTCCTACCAGCTCAGGCCAGTCCCAACCAACCAACTATCAGATCATTCTTAGAATATGCTTTGTTTTTGTGTTTATGGATTTTTGTGGCTGAAAGGAGGAAAGAATGAGAAAATGATATAGGGATGATATATTTAGTGCCCTCAGAACGTGGGAAATACGTTTTTGCTTGGAAACCTTATGCCTATGCTGGGGAACAGACAACTGCAAAACACAAGTATCTGGAGAAAAGGGAAATCTCTTGCACTGTTGGTGGGAATGTAAATTGATACAGCCACTATGAAGAACAGTATGGAGATTCCTTAAAAAACTAAACACAAAACTACCATACGCCCCAACAATCCCACTACTGGGCACAGACACTGAGAAAAGCAAAACTAAAAGAGACGCATGTACCCCAATGTTCCCTGTAGCTAGGACATGGAAACAACCCATGTTCATGCATAAAGAAGCTGTAGTACATATATACGATGGAATGTTACTCAGCCATAAAACGATCACATTTGAGTCAGTCCTAATGAAGTGGATGAGCCTAGAGCCTGTTAGAGTGAAGTGAGTCAGAAAGAGAAAAACAAATATTGTACATTAACGCATATATACGGAATCTATTTGCAGGACAGCAATGGAGATGCAGACATAAAGAACAGACTTGTGGACACAGTGGGGGAAGGAGAGGGTGGGATGAACTGAGAGCAGTATGGAAACATATCCATTACCATATGTAAAACAGCTAGCCAGTGGAAATTTGCTGTATGACGCAGGGAACTCAAATCAGGTGCTCTGTGACAACATAGAGAGCTAGGATGGGATGGGAGGTGGGACGGAGATTCAAGAGGGAGGGGAACGTATGTATACCTATGGCTGATTCATGTTGATGTATAGTAGAGACCAACACAATATTGTAAAGCAATTATCTTCCAATTAAAAATAAACAAATTAAAAAAAGAAGTATCACAGGGCAAAGTGTGGTCTGCAGCCTAGGGGCAGGCACAGATAATCTTCTTTACTGCATAAATTGATCCTTGGTTTTAAGAACATATAATACACTTTAACTTTTAACTACAACTGAGTATTTGCTCAGATCTTACTAGGTGAATTACTGCTCATAAACTAAACATGCTACTGGAGCTTACTGCTTTCTGCTGGAAGCCCGTGACAACTGCCACAATTGCAAAACTCCTGCTGTGCAATATCATTAATTCTGGTAAAGATGTACAGTACTGTCCTGATCTGGTCATCATTTTTACTACTAACATTCTTACTTTCCTCTGCCTTTTTTTTTTTTTTTTTTTTGTTAGTGTCAGAAGAATGTTTTATTAACTTACTTTTCTCTACTACATAGGGCTAAAGAAATCCACAGCTTGACACATTGCTTTCACCGATTCATTTTACAAGAATTGCTTGGCTCTTTGTATTTCACCATAAATCCAACAACCTGATATTCTTTTAACTTGGTATAGAGAGGGACTTCTCATTCCATTTTAAAAACATATCATTTAAATATAATTTTAGTTTTGCAGAAAAGTTTTGAAGCCACTACAAAGAGTTCTCATCAACCTCACACCCAGTTTCCCCTTAAATCTTACATTAGCATGATATGACTATCACAATGAACTAATATTGATATATTATTGAGCAATTTTATTGATATAATACTGATAAATTAAAGTCCATATTTTCTTCAGATTTCCTTAGTTTCTACCTAATGCCCCCTCTTTTTTTTTTGAAGATCCCATCCAGAACAGCGTATTACATTTAGTTGTCATGTCTCCTTAGGCTACTCTTAGCTGTGGCAGTTTCTTAAGAAACTGTTGTTTTGATGACCTTAAAAGTTTTGAGAAGTACTGATCAGGTACTCTGTACAACATTCCTCAACTGTAACTTGTCTGATACTTTTCTCAAGATTAGTCTGAGGTTATGGTTATAAGTTAGGAGGACCACAAAGGTAAAGTACCATTCTTATCAACATCATATCAATGGTATATAATATCAATATGATCAATTATTGCTTATATGGACGTTAACCATCTCATTTGGGTAGCATTATGGTCATTTCATAATGTATGCAAATACCAAATTACAAAGTAGTACACCTGAAACTGAGCTTCCCAGGCGGCTCAGTGGTAAACAATCTCCCTGCCAATGCAGGAGACACAGGAGATGTGGGTTCAAGCTCTGGGCCAGAAAGATCCCCTGGAGGAGGAAATAGCAATCCACTCCGGTATTTTTATCTGGAAAATCCCATCGACAAAGGAAGCTGGCTGGCTACAGTCCATGGGGTCACAAAGAGCTGGACACGACTGAGCGACTGAGCATGCACACACACATACACACCCGTGAAACTAATATAATACTGTACACCAACTATATTTCAAGTATTTTAAAAAGGAAACATGGGACTTCCTTGGTGAGCCAATGGTTAAAACTCCTTGCTCCTGATGCAGGTGGCAGTTCAATCTGTGGTTAGGGAACTAAGATCCCACATGCTCTGCCTCTTGGAAAAAGAAAAGAAGGGGAGGCGAAGCAAACTGCATAGCATTATATATAGTAAAATTTTATTTCAGGAAAGACAAATAGAAACAAATCCATTTACATATTTTTATATGTATTCATATGAAACAAGAAAGCCTATTTATAATGGTTTACCCCAAAGAGTTGAGATTTAAAAGAGAAGGTAGGAAGAAATGATCAGCTTTGCTTTCATACAGCTTTGTATATGTTAAGCATATATATTTTTAAATGTTTTGGCTTGATATCAGTGTGTGTCTTATTTATGGAACAAATAACCAAAACATAATTTATATTTGTGGGTTGTATTGTTTAATACACCACATCACAGATGACTGACTTAAAATGACAGATACAGCACTATCCCTCAAAAGTGAACAAATTTATGATCAGAACAACCAACATAGAAAAGTATTCTATCCACAAGATCTGCTTTCTAATTTAAGTGAAAAGAAATTCAGTTCGTTTCTATTCAGTTGAGAGAATAAGAATTTCACAAGGTGACAGGGCAAAGTTTATAGTAATTTATAAAAGAATAACATAGATCCAACAGCAATAGATAAATAGGACTAGTGTGCTCTATGCATTCCAATGCCACAAGCAGATCAGTCTTACCTAAAAGAAAGCAAGTCTACAACTGTGCCTGATTCCAAGGAAATATAAGAATATCAAAGAGGCTAGTTTATGATACAACCAAACTCTAAAGTAGCAAAAAAAAAAAAAAAAAAAAAAAAGTGTCAGGGAAAAAGAAACAGTTAAAGATGTAAAGAGCATCCTTTTTCATAATAAGAGAAATGCTAATTAAAACTAGACCAGATACCATTTCTTTTCACCAACAAGATTAGCAAAAATACAAAAGTTTGACAACATATCCTAATAACAAGGATGTCGGTAAACTGCTGTTCTGACACACTGTTGATGGGAATACTAAATGGTACAACCCTTAAAAGGGTAATTTGGCAATATGTAGCAAAATTACATATGTGTTTACCCTGACCCAGCAATCCCACATATAGAAATGTATCTTACATATATATTACCAAAATATATAAAGATACATGCCACAAAGATATTTACTGCAGTACAACTTATATTGCAAAAGACTGGAAATAACCCAAATGTCCAATAATAGAAGACCATTTGAATAAACTATTGATGGGGGAGGTGAGGGTGGGGATCTACCATACAGGTAGAAAAAAGAATAAAGAATATCTCTATATGCTGCATGATGGGATATAACATTAAATGAAGAAAGCAAGGCAGAAGAAGTGTATGTTAACATACATACATAGTATGTTAACATTTACCTAAGAAGGGGACACTAGGGATATAAATATTTTTATATTTCAATATATATTTATATCCCCAACCCTCTCTTTTTCTTATGTAAATTGTTTTTAAAAAATGGAAGGATAAACCTCAAATTAAACTGTATTATTAAATAATGAAACAAACAGCTCTTTCCATAACTAACAACAATAAGAGTCAACCAAATCCTGACACATGCCAGCTCAAGCTTGGACTACCCCAGTTTCCAAATGAAATCTTAAAGGATGGGTACTGTAGACAGTTACTATTTCTATCTGAAGTGAAAGTGTTAGTCACTCAGCCATGTGGGACTCCTTGTGACCCCCCAAAAGACTCTAACCCACCAGGCTCCTCTGTCCATGTGATTTCCCACGCAAGAACACTGGAGTGGGTAGCCACTCTCTTCTCCAGGGTATCTTCCCAACCCAGGGACTGAATGGGTAGAACCTGGGTCTCCTGCACTGCAGGCAGATCCTTTACCATCTGAGCCCCTAGGGAAGCCTATCACTTGGTATTTACTATCTCATCTGTTAACAGCAGGACTCAATTCTTGCTTAGAGAATCATACCATCGCCACTTTTGATTCATACGACTGGAGTGGAGCTAACCTTATAATCAGGCTAGACCAACAGAGTCACACCAAGGATTTTTGCTTCAGTTATTTGAAAAGAAGTATTCTTTTCATTCTGATTTAAAAATAAATAAATAAAACTTGGCAAACACGATGACTATCCTTCTATCTTATACCTTAAGCCTCAATCAATCAATCGTCAGTCTATTAATTCTCACTTTGCAACTATTCTCATAACTGTCCCTTTCTGTCTCCAAGCTACCAACTTGGGGGAGTAAGCAGGGGAGAGACTTCACTCTCCTCAGTTTGCTTCACATATGAGAAACAGCAAAGAGCAGGCAAAGCTTGCTGATCAGTAGCCCAGACTCTACCATTTACCACTGTATAACCTCAGACAAATTTCTTAACTTAAATTTAGGTATGGAATATTGCCATCTATCTCATGTGTCTATCAAGACAAATAAGTCAATATACAGAATGTGTTTAGCACAGCGCTGGTTACATAGTTAACATACAAATACATATATATCATCATCCCCCCAAATTCATACTATTAGACCCAGACTCAAATACAGAAAAGGTTTTGTGTACACAATGTTTACAATAATTACATTTTTTTAAAAAAACTAAAATTAAATTATGATGGAATGATTAAATTATAGAATAAAAATAATAATAGTAATAACCAATGCTTAAAAACACTTATGCACCAAGCACTGTTTTAAATGTTTGAAATGTGCACCATTACATTCAGTCTTCACCACAACCGTATGAGGTAGGTAGTATAATGATCTCTTTTTAACTATGTGAAAACCAATGCAGAGAGTAAATTACTCCAGGTAATGGAATGGCTGTGATATGAACTTGGCAGTAATGCTCCAGAGTCCATGATCATAACCACAACATGCTACCTCTCCAATGCAGTAAAACCACAGTTACTAGGAATTTTAATAATAATATAGGAACATGTTTATGCTAAAATGTTGGACAAAAAGACATGATAAAAAATTGTATTACACAGTATCATCTGTAATACCTATGTCTTCTCGATGGTGAGATTAGGGATAAAACTCATCCTTCTTTATGCTTTTCTGTACCATATAACTTGTACGATTAAATATTGTATGTTTAAGATCCCTCACAGCTCAGTTGGTAAAGAAACTGCTTGCTATGCAGGAGACCCTAGTTTGATTCCTGAGTCCGGAAGATCTCCTGGAGAAGGGAAAGGCTACCCACTCCAGTATTCTGGCCTGGAGAATTCCATGGACTGTATAGTCCATGGGGTTGCAAAGAGTCGGACATGACTGAGCAACTTTCACTTCAAGATCAGAAAATAATTTCCAAAATACATTCTTACTCTATATTAAGCATCTAAACTCTCCCTTGAACAACTATGTTGGATTTCAGCCATATCTGTTTGATAAACCTTAATGAATCAAGGTCTAACAACCTGACTTCTACACCTGTGGTGGTAATGGTGCTCAGGTCATGTCCGACTCTTTGCGATTCCATGGACTACAGACCCCCCCGGGCTCCTCTGTCCATGGAATTTTCCAGGCAAGAATACTGGAGTGGGTTGCCACTTGATGATCCAGGGGATCCTCCCAACTCATGGATTGAACCCATGTCTCTTGCACCTCCTACACTGGCAGGCAGATTCTTTACTACTGTGCCACCTGGGAAGCCCATGACTTCTACACCTAGATGGCCAGTAAAAATAAACAATGAGGGATAGTGATCAGGAGAGAAGGAACTGCAGAGGTTGAGTCTTTTCATATAGGAAACTTGATAACTACAAAAAGGAATTATCAACAGATAAGTGAGAATACTAATCACAAAGTAGAAATCTGTTGCATTCAGAGAGAAAAGTGTCTGTCCTTAAATTTTTACCTACTAATGTACAATACTGATTTGAGGATTTATAAAGTACTGCATGTTATAAATTTGAAATACTTTAAATACTAAGTTACGAGGCTAGAAATCTCAGGAGAAGATCTCTCACACACAAAAATAAAGCCCAAATAAGAAAGAAACAGGTGGGAGGGGGGTTCAGGATTGGGAACTCATGTACACCCATGGCAGATTCATGTCAATGTATGGCAAAACCAATACAGTATTGTAAAGTAAAATAAAGTAAAAATAAAAATTAAAAATTTAAAAAAAAAAGAAAAAAAGAAACAACTACAGAATGCTTACAATAGTAACACAGATGGGAAATAAGGCAAAAAGACAAAAGGCATCTGACAAAGCAGAGGACTGGACTGAGATTAAATTGTGTCTATATTAAAGATAAATATTACCTCAGGTGTGGACTCTGCTTCATGTGTTCATAATAATATATATGTCACACGTAAATGCGGAGAGTAATCAGAGGCAGTGAGACATATAACTCTGCAATTTTTATCTTGAGCGAAGTATGAAAATGAGATCTCAAACAGGTTTTAGGGGTCAAACAGATCTCTCTGGGAAGGGAATGAGTTATAAATAAAAGGAATATACAAATCTGAATGGTCCAGAATCCCACTGGCATGGCCATAATCAACACAAATAAACCAAATGCTCATGAATCTCTATCACCTCACCTGTCACCACTGCAGCATGCAAGAACCGGGACTAGGCGAGAGCGGAGCCCTTTATCCTGATGACTTCTGTGAATTGCCTCTGTTTGCTAGCAATCATGTCTGCCTGATCCCTCAATTGCTGTTCCTGTGCCCTGGCTACTGCCAAAAAAGATCAAACCTTCCAAAAAGTAGTAAGATTTAGGACAGCAAGTCAATAACTTTGCAGACTAATGACATTCAAATTTATGATCTTGAACATAACTGGACCCTAAGGATTGCTTATCAATTTTCATACTTAGCCTGGATGAGCAACATCTCCCACTTTCACTGGCAGCTTCTCCCAACTTCAGATGGTATTCTTTTCACTCAGCAAAACTCACCTTTTACTTGGCCCTGTGAACTGAAGCAACTGAGTGATCACCTGAAGTTCCCACTTTCCCTACCCCTAAAAGAACTTACCTCTATCTCCATCCATGCTTTCCCTCTCCTCTCCCATCTGCTCAGGGAATGAGGTGGCCATTCTCCTATTCAAGACAGTACTACCTAACCTCTTCTGGATACTTTGCTTAATCAATTCCTCAGAAAATTGTTTTTGTTTTATCTCAGTTGGGAGTGGGAGGCAACAGATAAAAACAATTTCTAAAAACAGTACTCACTAAGCTTTTTTTCTTAGCTCCTAAGGTTGCAAAGAAATCAAACTGTTTATCAAACCGTTACATTAACTCCCCCCAAAATGCTGCTCTCAAGTGACTTCAGAACACAGAGCTTTTGACTATTACCTTTAGTAGAATTAACAACGGATAAAATGGTCTGTAAACAATTTCAAATTTTTTAAATTTTAATTCAATGATTTCACTGTTTAACATAATACCCAGGTTGGTATTTTGAAGCTCTTTTCTTTACTTGAAAGAAAAAGTAATTTGCTTGCATATGGTGTATTGTGCTTGAGTAGGAGAATATTCTAAATCCTAGGACATGTATGTTGAAGTATTCAGGAGTAAAGTATCATGATGTCTATAACTTACTTCATCCAGTAGAGGAAGAAAGAGAGTGAGTGAAAGAACAAATTAAGGAGAATGTTAACTAGGTGACATGGCACATGGCACATGGTAATTTGTAACACTATTCCTTCAGTTTTTCTGTATATTTGAAACTTTTCATAAGAATAAACAGCACGTATGAAATTAATTCATTTTGGCTAAAAAATACCTTTATACACAAATATACTCAGAAAAAGATTTGTAAGGATATAGCCTAGATTAGGAAATCTGATAGTAAAAATATAGGTATTATTTTCTTTTTGATTATATGTGTTTTCTAAGTTTCCATAATAAAAAGTTAATGCTTTTATAATAACAGAAATTTTAACTTTATACATTATAATAGCAAATATTAGTGAGTGGCTAATCAAGACTGAAGACTGAGCACATACTTTTATCTCCACTCCTTTTAAAAAATCACTGAAATAAAAGTAAAGGTATACATAAAGAAATATTCCCATAAGAATACAGAAAAATGATGGCATCATGAAAGAGTTTCACCAACCAACAAATAAGAGACGTCAGTAAAATTTCCAAAAGATTAGAGGAGACGGAGACACGCTGACAATGCAAGAAAGTCATAATAGCTACAACCACGTATGTATTATGAGAAATTACAGAGAGGAAGAACTGATAGGTCCGCTAGAAGAATGCCAAATCTGGGCTCAGAATCAGTCAGTGAGGCAGAGGATAGGAGTCTTAAGCATCAAGCGATTCTGAAAGCAGAATAATTAATCAGAAGTCTAAGTACAAAACTTCACTACTCAGCAACCCATTCCCTCCCCAACTTTGACTGATACAGCACTCAGATAATTTGGCATTTACCTTAAGGAGAAAAAAAATGACTTTCTCAAGGAACTGAACATGCTGCTTGGAGAGTAAGAGGGTTTTCTAATTGAATGTTAACATCTGGGGGCCTAAAGAGAGTAGTCGGCAATCCTCCCACCGAGATCTAAGTCTGAGAGTCAACCCGCCTCATCCATACATAGGCTAAAGAGAACTACTAGGATCAAACCTATTTAGACCTCAGCAGGGTAACAGACGATCTTTTCAGAGGAATCAAGAATTATCAGGCAAACGAGGGAAACTAACCAACATAAAAGAGTAACTTAAATTTCTAAGCAATTCAGAAGGATAAAGGATAATTGAGAGAGCGCTAAAACATTCAGAAAGATTTTAGAACAAATTCTTCTGACAAAGACCAAGATGTTAAAGAGAACAAACCTCTAAGCATGTAAAGCAAGAAGATATAAAAAAGACACAGAAGATTAAAACATCAATCTAAGAGATCCAATATCCAAATAATCAAGAGTCCCATCAAAGAGAATAAAGAAAATATATGGGGAAAAGTATTATAATCGTTTTCTACTGCTGTTTAACAAATTACCCAAAATTCAGTGGCTTAAAACAATAGTTTTCTGAGGGTCAGGAATCTGGGAGCAATTTAGCTTGATGGTTCTGGCTCAGGATCTCTTGTGAGATCGCTATTAAACAAGCAGCTGGACAGTATCATCTAAAAACGTGAATGGGGCTGCCAGATTCACATTCAGGCTCATTCACAGGACTGCTGGCCAGAGGCCTCAGTCCCTAACCACTTAGGCTCCTCCACTGGGCTGCTAACAACATGGCAGCTGGCTTTCCCCAGAATAAGTAATCTGAGAGAGAGAAAAGCCGTCAAGACAGAAGTCACCGTATCTTTCACAACCTAATCTCGGAAGTGACATATCATCACTTCTGCCATGCCCCAGTGGTCATGAACACCAATTCTGACACGATGTCAGAGTAGAGCACGCAGGGCGTAAAAACTAGGCAGTATGGATCATGGAGGGTCATCTTGGAAGATGGCTATACTGGTTATCAAGAAAATCCTAGGAAATATTTTTCTCAGAGCTTCTGATACATGACTTTTCAGCCTGAAAAGGTCCATTAAGTACTAAGGAGAATGAAAAAGATTCACCTAGATACATATCATAAAACTTCATATCTCTAAGAATCAAAGTTATAAAAGTGTCACAGGAAAGGGAAAAAAAATGCTAACTCACAAAGAAATAAGAATCAAATTACCACTACACTTTTTATCAAATTAACGGTAAAAGACAAGGGAGTAGTCCTTTATCAGGTGTAACAAAAAATGTGTATTAACAGGGAATTTTACATTCATCCAAATGAACAATCAAGCATGATAGCAAACCAGAGTCCCATCTGGAAATAAAAAGAATTAGAAAGTTTAACTTCCAGCACAAGCATTTCTGGGAATATACTTGCACTCCAATAAAACAAGACCTCCAAAAAGAGAGCAGATGCAGGAAACATCAGATAAACCCTGTAAGAGGAAAATTCCAAGGTAATAGCTGTACAGCATGCCTACAGAGCAAATGGACCAGACTGGGACAGAATTCTATGCAAAGGACAGTATGATTGAGTGGGCAGAATAACAGGGATATCACAAAGGCATGTTAGAAAAAAAGGTAGTTGGAAACTTCAGGAAAAATAAAAGACTATAACAAACAGAAATGAGTAAAGGGCGGTATAGTTTAAGCAATTCCAAGACTGTAAGAAAAGAGGCTATGTACTACATACAATCTCCTTAATGCGGTCTAGGAGTCAGGTCACTGGAGTCAAAAAAAAATAAATGAATACTAGGCTACTATTTCAGAGAAGGCAATGGCACCCCACTCCAGTACTCATGCCTGGGAAATCCCATGGATGGAGGAGCCTGGTAGGCTACAGTCCATAGGGTCGCAAAGAGTCAGACACGACTAAGTGACTTCACTTTCACTTTGACTTTTCACTTTCATGCACTGGAGAAGGAAATGGCAACCCACTCCAGTATTCTTGCCTGGAGAATCCCAGGGACGGGAGCCTGGTGGGCTGCCGTCTATGGGGTCGCACAGAGTCGGACACGGCTGATGTGACTTAGCAGCAGCAGGCTATTATTTAGCCCTGAAATCAACAGCATTCAAAAAGTTATCTTGAATGTTTTTCAACATTTAGAATAAACCTTTGAATGGAAGACTTGACTGCAATTGCAAAATAAAATGTTAGCAATGTTCATTTAAAAGAAAACAAGTTGACTTCCCTGGTGGTAGAGTGGATAAGAATCCACCCGCTAATGCAGGGCACATAGGTTTGATCCCTGGTCCAGGAAGATTCCACATGCCGCAGAGCAACCAAGTCTGTGCACAGGAACTACTGAGTCCACGCTCTGGAGCCTGCCAGGTCACAACTACTGAGTCTGCCTGCTGAAGTTTGTGTGCCTACAGCCCATGCTTCACAAGATAAGCCACCACACTGAGAAGCCTATGCACCGTAACGTAGACCCCATTCACTGCAACTAGAGAAAAGCGAGCACACAGCAACAAAGCCCCAGCACAACCAAAAATAATAAATAAATAAAAAGGCATGTTAAAAAAGAAAACAAGTAACTCCTAAAAAGCAGAAGGTAGTGATGATGAAAAGAAAAATGAAAGATAGGGGTGCCTATTAGTTCATTTTATATGAAGAGATATGAAGAAACTGGCTATAGATAGAACAGTTAATAGACATTATAATTATCTTTAATGTGTAAAAACCAAAAAATTTTAAGTATCCATTTCTGGAAAGAAGGAGGAAGAGAAAACATAGAAAAAAGAAAAGCAGTATCATGAACTAAATCGTCATCTTTCGCACAAGAACTGATTTGCTATCGGTTAATCCAATAAACAGAACTTAGTATACTTTACATCAAAGTTATATCCTGAACATAAACTCCACTGTTGATGGTTTAGAACACATGCGAAATCTGGACTGACCCTCCTCTTCTGAACATCAGTTATGTGTGCTTATGTGCATGAGAATGTATTTGCATGTTTGTACATTCTTATATGTCAGCATTTTTGTCTAAAATTGAAAAAAAGAGAGAGGGAAATCACTGAAATGCAAGCAGTAGTCAGGGAAAGGAGTATCCTGTTAACTGAAGACAGATTAGTCGAGATTTAATCTAATTCTCCTATGTCTGTAAAAGATTACTCACAGCAATCTACTATCACACAGGAAAATGGCATCCTCTCTCATTGTAAAATGCTAATACTAATCCTAATGGAAATGAGAGGTGCACCTGATTTTAAGAAAAAGTGAATGTATAAACAAGAGAAACTCAAAGTATCTGAAAACTACTTTAAGGATCTTAGAATAATTTCACAGGAAAAAAATCAGAATAAGTAAGTTCATATCGATGAACCTTATAAATCTAAAGGGCAGTTTAACAGAAGAGAGCAGCAAGATACTACTGTATTACTACCATCAAGAACTTTCTAACAACTGCAGCTAACTCAACAATAGAATGGACCACCTAGGTCTGATCTTCCATCACTCCGTTGTTTAAATAAAGACCAGAAATCACCTGTCTACAATGTTAAAAACTGACGGATAATTGGACTGGATAAGTACTATGGTACTAACTGTAAGTATGAGTGTTCTAAACTAATAAATTTTGACTTACCAACATCCATGGCAGTTTCCATGAAGCTTTTCTGTCGTGATGCAAACTCTGCAAGCAATTTCTGCTGTCTTTCTCTAGCTTTTTGTCGCCTATATTAAACAGAAATGAAGTGTTAAGTACCAGAAACACTTAAGACATATCTACTATCTTTCAGGAGTAAATAATGTATGAAAGGGTCCCTGTCACACAGTTAAGAACAACCAAATTTTTGTATTGTGTTTTAAACTTCATGTAAAGTTTTATTGTTCTTAAAGGATTCTTATGCTTTAAAATGGTCTGAAAATCACTAGGTGTAACAGGTAAAAATTAAAGAAAAAATTTACTTTACAATGTGAAATAATAATTAAAGTCGACAAAAAATTTTCCAACTACACAATTTCCTAAGTATATGTCAGTTCATAGCAAGAGCAAGAAGAGCTTTAGCTAACACTCATAATTTAACCCCAGGTACAAATAATAGCAAGCTCGTTGCTAGAAGAAACTATTATGTTAAGCTATGAATAGAATCTAAAAGGTAAAAATAGTCAGATTTACTGTTACCTTAAAAAAAGGTCTCTCCTAAAAGAGGATTAACAAAGAGCCAGGAAGTTTTTAGTTTCTACTACACAATAGTACAAATTTGGCTTATTTTCTTGAAGTAAAAGAAAATCAATAAATTCACTTTATTCTATTTATTAATTATCCCTTATCTACTTCCAAAGAGCATTTTAATCTGAGGTTAACCGCAAAAAAAAAAAAAAAAAAAGAGTGTAACTTATGTATAAAAAAAAATAAAAGTAAACTAATAAAGACAGGAGAGAGGCTTCCCCAGATTTAAAGATGCTAGCAATACTAATAAGCATAAAATTCTACCCCCAGCAAGGTAAGGGCAATAAAATAATTCAACACAAGAGAGGAGGAAGAGGAAGGAAAAAAAAGATTAAAAGGTGCGTTATATATTAACTCATCGGGAAAGACAAATTTTTCATTTGGAACAAAACTCAAAAAGGAATTTATTACAGCCCATGATACAAAGGATATTAAAAACATGATGGATGCAATACACTACAGCAGTTTCTTTTAATGACTATTCATTGTACCTATCTACTACAAACAAATTTTATTAAACTGAGATTCTATGAAGTAATTTCTATGGAAATCCTAAAAGAATTCAGTTATTAATCTGAAATGATTCAAAGATACAAAAGATAAAATTTAGAAGAATGGAATGATAATAGTAATTTTAAGATTACTCACACATCTCCTCCCACCCATTTAGTGGAGATAATCACAAACATCTATAAAGTCAAGTACTATGTATCAGTTTACCCTAAGTTACATATATTTGCCAATACAGTTCAAGAGATTTTTAACATTCCTTTACTAATATTTACCTTAAATATAATTTAGGGTCCACATAAGAAAACTTATTTTATTATCTATTTTGTAAAAACAACTCTTATATTTTTATTTAAGCCAAAATATTGTCATCCAGGGTGATCACTCAGTCTACTCATCAAACTTGACTCCCAAAGACATTAGCCATTTAAAAATATTAAAAACCACTCCTGTCTCCCTCCTTCCTGAATATGGAAGGTGACACAGTGGCCTAGGACAGGGTGTCAAGACCCAATAGCCTGGCACAGGAGGGCATTCCTGCAGGGAAAAGTTATAAGGAACTGGTTACATATGAGGGAACTAATAAAAAATTAACACTATTAAGGATTATAGGGATCAGGTTTCTCACTGTGGGACTAGAGATTATAATTTGAAAAGAGAGAAAAGATGAATAAATACTATGGTGTTGGATTAGAACTGGGATTATCAAGTTGAACTCACAGTCATAGTTTTTAATACCTCTCTCTCCCCTCACTATATCCCCCTCTTGTGCACACACTTTTTGCCCACTAAGAGAGTCTGTGAATGAGCTCATTAGAATGAGTGCATAGACTGGTTTCTAAGTAACATTCTCTACCAACAGTAACCAAGACTCTTCAGACAAATGTCTAATATAGAACACAAGATGAAGCTGGGCTATCTTCTTGGCCCAGAAAATAAGAAAATGCTCAAAGAATGGTGGGGAGAGAAATACAAAGACTACAGAAACCAGCTTGAAGGGACTCCCACTGGTCAAATCTAAAACAATCTGAACTCACGTACACCTGTGGTGGATTCATGTCAATGTATGGCAAAACTAATACAGTACTGCAAAGTTAAAAACATAAATAAATAAAACAATCTGAGCATCAAGATGACTAATGAGCAGATTATAGCTCATAGAGTAAAACAGAAATCTGTAACTCTAAACTGATACAAGCAGATAAATGAATGAACTGAAACGATGAACAGAATACTACAGCATTTCGAAGTATCTCTCCACAAATTATTAACATACTGATTACAAAGGTGAGGAAGGGGAGGATATTTACAAAGAGTAAATTGACAGTGAAGTCTAACAGATACCCCCATAACCAAGTGATCAAAGTTAATCAGTAGTGATGAAACAAATTAAAATCATGTGACAACTGACGGGATGCAGTCAAAACAAAACCGCAACATTCCCCTCTGCCTTCTTTTTCTTTGGCTGGGCCACAGGGGCTGTGGAATCTCAGTTCCCTAACCAGGAACTGAACCTGGGCCACAGCAACGAAAGCCGAGAATGCTAACCACTAAACCACCAGGAAACTCCCCAGCAACACTTTTTTGATGTTGCTCTCAAAGATGTATCATCCAAATCCAAGCATAATGGAAAAGTAGACAAGCCCAAACTGAGGGATAGTCTACAGCACTTACTGCTCTGTAATTTTCAAAAGTGCCAAGGTCAAGAAAATAAAGGAAAAGGGAAGACTATTCCATATTGAAGGAAATCAAAGAGATACAACAAGAAAACATGATGAGTGATTCTGGACAGAATCTTTCTGCTATAACCAACATTACTGGAACAACTGTTAAAACTTGGGATCTAAGGATTTTATCATACTAAGTAAAATGCTAATTCCTTTATTTTGAAAGGTGTATTGTGATTATATAAGAAAATGCCCTTATTTCTAAAAGCTATGCACTGAAGTATTACACTAAAATATTCCACTGTAAAACAACTTACTCTAAAATGATCCAGAAAGTTCTTTGTATTATCCTTGAAACATTTCTGTAAGTTTAAGATTTCTTCAAAATAAAAAGGTTTTAAAAATTAAACCCATCATCAAAGGACTAAAATTTGTCACTAAGGAAGAAACGGAAACAAACAAAAATGTACTATAGATGCTCAAAGACCTATGAGACCTCCAAAAATATTTAAATATTAGTAACAGTGATAGAATATGTGTTTGGTCTTCATACTACTCCTTTATAAACTAGTAAGTTTCACCATTTCTTTAATTAAAACAATGAGTTATGCACTCTACAGCTGACCTTTAAATATGTACATGTACATTTACATTTAGAATATATAGGTTCACAAAATACTATTTCAAGTAACAAATCTGAATACCAAACTCATCTCGCCTGCACTGGCAAGCGGAATCATCTTATCCACTGTGACACCACAGAAGTCCTAGAAATGAATTTTAATACCAGTGCCAATCAATTATACTTGAGGTTTTCTTAAGAAAACTGATTGGCACTGATATTAAAATTCATTTTGAGGACATCCTTGGTGGCACAGTAGATAAGATTCTGCCTACCAATGCAGGTGACACAAGTGTGATCCCTAGTCCTGGAAGACGGCACATGCCACAGAGCAACTACGCCCCAGTGCCACCACGACCGAGCCCTGGCTCTAGGGCCTGCGAGTCACCGCTACTAGAGTCCACGCCCCTAGAGCCGGTGCTCCGCAACGAGAGAAGCCACCGCGGTGTGGACTCCCAACCCACAACTGGAGAGCAGCCCCTACTCTCTGGACTAGCAAAGCAACGAAAGACCCAGCACAACCAAAAATAAATAAATAAATAACTTTTTAAAATAGAATTCATTTCTGTTCTGGAATTACTGTAAATTATAGATAATTATGTCTGTCAACTTTAGTCTGTGAGACTCTGAGCACAGACTCAGTCACACCAGGTGACTTCAACAGAAACAAGAAAATTAAATGGGTATCATTTTAAATTGTGTTCTTAACAATGCATTTCTCTAGTAGTTGTCTATGATTTCTAGAAAAGGAGTATTGTTATTTTTCCCTTGTGAATTTTTTAATAATTCAGGTTATTCCTTTCTAAACTTAGACATAAATGTGCATAAAGACCATTAACCAAAAGACACAAGTTCTAGCACATTCATACAACTCAGCAATTTTCCCTTATGACCTAAGACGTGGACATACTAAGGTTGCATACGGTTACAACCATCTAGAGTTTTCTATTTGTTTCTAGTTTTCTATGGAGTTAATAGGTTATGAGGGCTTCCCAGGCAGTGCAGTGGTAAAGAATCCGTTTGCCAGTGCAAGAGATGGAAGAGACTCGCGTTCAATCCCTGGGTTGGGAAGATCCCCTGGAGAAGGAAATGGCAACCCATTCCAGTATTCTTGCCTGGGAAATCCCATGGGCAAAGGAGCCTGGTGGGCTATAGCCCCTGGGGTTGCAAACAGTGGGACATGACTTAGGGATTAAACCACCATCAATCTATTATGAAACTGATGTCAAGTATATCTATAGCTGAGGTACCTGGGAATAGATCATTAAGTGTATATAAACTATTCTGCCTTTATTATGAAATTTAACCCAAAACCCTAAATAAATTGAGAAAAAAAAAAAAAAGTGAGACGCATAGCGAGATTCAAACTGATTCATTTTAATCATTAGCTGTCTGCTACAGAATTAGTTTCAAGTCCTTGTCAATAATACCATCACGAAAAGGAAACAGGCCCATAACAAAAAAAGCCTCAAATTTTTAGGTTACTATTTATTACAACAGCATTAGAGCCTTTGTAAAAAAAAAAAGGCATCTGAATTATGTCCTCTAGTATCTATATCTGTTATGAATAATAACGACAAAATGCCTTTAACCAAATAGTATAAGTTTTGATTCACTGAATGTTTTTATCTTCCTTAAAAAATAAAATGACATTATTCTATAACCAAAACAAAAGAAGACCAATTTAGAAGAGGACTAATTTTAGTTAACAACAAAAAAATTTACCTCATTTTTAACTTTCCAATTATATCTATTAAATTCTAGTGAAAGTGAAAGTGAAGTCGCTCAGTCGTGTCCGACTCTCTGCGACCCCGTGGCCTGTAGCCTACCAAGCTTCTCTGTCCATGGGATTTTCCAGGCAAGAATACTGGAGTGGGTTACCATTTCCTTCTCCAGGGGATCTTCCCGACCCAGGGATAGAACCCGGGTCTCCCGCACTGGAGGCAGACGCTTTACCCTCTGAGCCACCAGGGAAGCCCATTAAATTCTAGGTAGCTACCAATTCAAAGTTAATGAACTTTCACCTAAATTATGTTACTATATAATAACTTCTATTTATCAAATACTGTGAGAAATAAGAACTCTCCTAAATTTTTAATGTACTAAAAGTTTTGTGCATACTTTTATTAAAATTATCTGTAACAAAATTACAGCAAAAATGAAGAACAGCTATGTATGATTAAATCTGCTTCTGTTACAGTTACCAAAGGATAA
Organism: Budorcas taxicolor; assembly: GCF_023091745.1. Lineage (NCBI taxonomy): Eukaryota > Metazoa > Chordata > Mammalia > Artiodactyla > Bovidae > Budorcas > Budorcas taxicolor. The sequence goes on from NC_068911.1 coordinate 70,715,867, forward strand.
CCTCCTAACTAATCAAATGGGACTGCCAATCTTAACTAAACTTTCATAGCATTTAACAATCTTTTTTCCTTTCTGAACCTCCTCCTCTTCTGCCTCCCTAATGCCATTCTCTGCAGCTTTCCTCTTATTCCACTCTAACCATCCCGTTCTGAGTTACCTTTATAGGTGCTCCTTCCTTAGTTATTCCCCTTTATGATTTCCCCTTGAGTTTCATACTAAATGTTCTCATCTTTTTATTGTCCATATTCTTCCATACACAAGGCTCTTAACTATTACCTATATGCCTAAATCTGTAGCTCTAACTCAAGAATTCTCACCTAAGTCTCTAACCCTGTATCTAACTGGACATCTTCACCTGGATGCCTTCCTTAAACTCAGTAACATACAAAACTGAGCAAGTCAATTTTACCGCTAATCCTGAGCCACCTATCCTCCTTTATCTTGGTAAACAGAACACTGTTCAGAGAAAAATGGAGAAGTTTTATTATGATTTAACAACAAATTAAAAGCAACTTAAAGCTTCGAAAGCTAAAACCATCAAAGTTTTAAAACACTGCTTGTTTAACAATTTGTGATCATATATAGGAAAGACTGGAAATCACTACAAGAAACTAAAACAAATTTTTAAGGATTAGTAAAATTTTTCTTTTATTTTCTACTATCATTTAAAGTTGAATTAATTTTTTTTAAATAGCAAGAGAATTATTAGATTTCCCACAGTAGTAACAGACAGCAACTTTTCCAAAGGGATCTACAGGTTTGTGCATGCATGCTTAGTTGCTCATTTGTATCTGACTTTTCGTGACCCCATGAACTATAGCCCGCCAGGCTCCTCTGTCCATGGGATTCTCCAAGCAAGAATACTGGAGTGGGTTGCTATTCCCTTCTCCAGGGGATCTTCCCAACCCGGAGATCAAATCTGGGTCTCCTGCATTGCAGGCAGATACTTTACTGTCTGAGCTAACAGGGAAGATATTAAAGTTGAATACTTTAAAATAAAATAGCAGGAGAATTATTAGGTTCCTCACAGAAATAACAGCAACTTTTCCAAAGGGGTCTTCAGGTCTAGAGTAGTAATTTAATGTCAGGGTCAGTCCCAGGCTGGATGAAGCACAAGCTGGAATCAAGATTGTCAGGAGAAATATCAATAACCTCAGATACCCAGATGGCACCACCCATATGGCAGGAAGTGAAGAACTAAAGAGCCTCTTGATGAAAGTGAAAAAGAAGAGTGAAAAAGTTGGTTTAAAACTCAACATTCAGAAAACTAAGATCATGGCATCTGGTCCCATCACTTCATGGCAAATAGATGGGGAAATAATGGAAAGAGTGAGAGATATTATTTTGGGGGGCTCCAAAATCACTGCAGATGGTGACTGCAGCCATGAAATACAAAGATGCTTGCTCCTTGGAAGAAAAGTTATGACCAACCTAGATAGCATATTAAAAAGCAGAGATATTACTTTGCTGACAAAAGGCCATCTAGTCAAAGCTACGGTTTTCCAGAAATCATGTATGGATGTGAGAGTTGGGATTATAACGAAAGCTGAGCACTGAAGAATTGATGCTTTTGAACTGTGAAGTTGGAGAAGACTCCTGAGATTCCCTTGGACTGCAAGGAGATCAGTCAATCCTAAAGGAAATCAGCCCTGTTCTAAATTTTTTTATTTCCTCAATATTTCCTAAAGGAAATATTCATTGGAAGGGCTGATGCCGAAGTTGAAACTTCAATACTTTGGCCACCTGATGTGAAGAACTGACTCTTTGGAAAAGACCCTGATGCTGGGAAAGATTCAGGGCAGGAGGAGAAGGGGACGAGAGGATGAGATGGTTGGATGGCATCACCGACTCAATGGACGTTGAGTCTGAGGAAGCTCCGGGAGTTGGTGATGGACAGGGAAGCCTGGCGTGCTGCAGTCCATGGGGTCGCAAAGAGTCAGACGCAACTGACCCACTGAACAGAAACTCAACCAATTCAAGCATGCTAAACATACAAGCACTGACTATCTTTGATTCTCCTCTTCTTACAAACTATTCAGTTATGATTATAGCTAGCCTCAAATGAACAAAAGCGGGGGTGGGGGTGGTAATATAAAATCTTCAACTGCATCATACATTAAAGCACTAAAAATAAAAATTACCTTTCTTCTTTGTCCAGTGTTTTCTTCTCTGCTGCAGTAATCTTTTTGGGTGGCACAGGAGGGGTCACTTTTCTACATATCTCTTCAATGATGCGTTTGTTCATTCTGCTTTGCAATGCAGCTTTTAGTAAAATTCTTTCTACTGCAGTTATACCATCTCCATGACTATATTTAGGAATTTCTGGCTGGATTAAAATTTCTATGTCATCAAGCCAAGGAGGATAGTAGGAATTTTGTTTTCCTGAGAGTTTGTGGTGAAGTTTAATTAACAAAGACAATATACTTTCTTTAATTTCCAAAATGGCTGTAGTTAACTGTGGAGCTGAACCAGGCGCAGACCATTTACTTGAGGTTTTTGGACGAACCACTTGATTTGCTTCACTGTTACTGCGATTGATGATCTCTTGAAACTTCTTTCTGCGCTCTGCTACTAAGCTGAAAACCTGAGCTGTACCAGAATTCTACCATTCAAACAAGAAAGAAAGAAAAATCAAGAGAAGGTTATTCAGGGTCAGTTTTAAAATACATTAGCATTACATTTTCCAAAGGATACGATCAAAGTTTCATCCAAAGATTTATTTAATAGATTTGTTCTTTAAGTAAATTTGCCCCTTGACTTCTCTCAAATATACTTAGTCCCACTCAATCTGGAAACAACAATGAGGAAAAAGGAGATTATCCATAGTAACACTTCCTTTGCAACCCCCCTAAGCCTATCAGGGAAAACAGACAAAGCTTCAGTAGTATCTACAGCCATATTCAAAAGGAATCATAAACTAAGACTTTCATCAGTTTTAAGGAATCAAAGCAATCCGACATTCATCAAGAATACTATATTCCTGACTAACTTCTAGAAGACCATGATATCGTCCACTTAAGAAAATCATAAATTAATTTTTTTCCAAGTTAATGAATCTCAAATGCTAATTAATTTCATTTTTTAAGAACTTTAAAAGTTTGAAAATTACTTCTAACATAAATGCTTTAAGTTACTAAAATGAAATAAAAAGATGAAAATTAATCTTTCATATTTAATATATTTATTGAACAGATTTTTTAAAACTATTTTTCTCAATAATTAATCTTCAAAATAGCCTTTTTGCTAAAGCAATCAAACTACATTAGGGCTCTTAGAAATCATCTTTTAATTAAGATACAAGTCAGTTTAATAGATTTCACTAAATTTTTTTAAGCAAGCAGAGAAACAATGCTTCAATCAGCTGAGCTTTTATGAACTTCATATACATTTTTTTTTTAATGTCCAAGCTGTTTGTCAAAGTTCCCTCTGCCAGCATTAGAGGCAAAAGCTGCCTCTTACAGACTGCAATATTTTAATCAAAATTCTTTATGGTGTTCACAGAAAAAGCATACTGTCAAAGACAAAGTTCCTACAAATGAACTCTTTCAATAAGAAATCTATGATTCAATGTTCTTTACTTGCAAAAATCTAGACTGTATGAATTAGAAGTATTTAAGTTTAGTTATTTGCCATGTCATTTCAAGATTCTTCATTTCTGCTTTTTATAAGTTAATTAAGCTACATGCAATAAGAGAGCTTATTTTTTAAATGAGTCCAAATACACAACATAAGAAGTTTAAGCTTTTTGTGGACTTATTTTATCAGTTAATTAACTATCATATAAGCAAAAAAAAAAAGGGGGGGTTGTGAATGGCATGCCACCAGCAACTAAAGATAAAATTTATTTTGATTTCAGAAACATTCATTTTTAAGATGTTAGTAACAATGCTAAATGTAAACAGAACAAAATGTGCTTCTTATAATTGATCCAAAATACCAACACTACTAAGAAAAGCTCACTATTAAATATGCAGTATTATTTTTTAAGTTCAATAATGTGGATTTTCTTTAAAAATAAAGCCTAAATTACTGCATTTTAAAAAGAATGCACACATACATTAAATGTTTTTTATTCTAACCATATTAATTAAACACACACATATACACACAAATACTTCAGCATTTGCCCCCATTTCCAGTTAAAGCCACATTGCTAGTTAATGCAAGTATCATATACATCTACCTCTCTTTGAAGAACTTTAGGCCGACGTGAACTCTGGCAGATTAAAGGAAAAAGATGGGTGAGGCAGACGTTGCTTGGATATATCAGAGTTGCTTAGATATAAAGGACAATTTAAAGTTATCTATAACCACATTTATGTTTTTTTTGGATATGACTGTTTTTGTTCTTGTTTTGTTGCTAAATCGTGTTCAACTCTTTTCAGCCCTATAGACCCACAGCCTGCCAGGCTCCTCTGTCTGTGGGATTTCCCAGGCAAGCATACTGGAGTGGTTGCCATTTCCTTCTTCAGGGGATCTTCCCAACCCAGGGGTTAAACCCACGTCTCCTGCATTGCAGGCGGATTCTTTACCACTGAGCCACCAGGAAAGCCCTAGGATATGATAAGATGATCTAAATGACACACCCTAACATAATGAAGTCTTTCCCTCTTTTGTTCTCACTTTTACACTTACTTGTAAAGATCCCAAGCTGTCAGAGCTGGTACTTGCAAGTGAGTCTCTCTTCACTTCTGGAGCAGTCTCTGGAACTCTCACTCTAACATAATTTATAAAGTGTCGCATATTCGATAGTAAGTTACTACCAGGAAACCAACTGTCATGACAACGTTCAGGTCCACATGCTGATGCCTGAAACATAAACATAATGAATACAAATCTTGTCAGTCAGGTCCAAGGCACAATGGAGATGTGACAAGCCCAAATAATAGTTCACTGCCTGTTATATCCCTTAATCCCTTAAAGTCACATTTACGAACTACGAAGTGCGAATAAAACCAAATGCAAACAGAAAATTTAAAAACAAACTGCTCGATGCCAACATGGAAGTCAGCTAAACTTCTCCAGAAGAAAATACATTTTTCAATTTGGAAATATGCAGTACAGGATACTTTTCACCACGCATTAAAAATAACTCATAATGCAGTCAAATAACGCTAATTTGGACTAACTGTGGAAGGAAGTCTGAAAAATCTATCAAAAGTCTGACTTAGAGGAATATTAATGATTTTTTTAGTATCTATGAAAGAATATATGTTGACTCAGCTTAGGACTACTAAGTACTGCCTAGCCTTTTCACTTGTCTGTCTATTGCTGTTGTCTTTTTGTATGGAGGGAATGAGAAAAATATCAATTAACTGTAAAATCAATTTGTAGTAACTAACAATTACTTTCATGGAAATGATACTTTTAAAGTCCTGAAACACATTAACAACTTATATTCTCAAGTAAACATTCTCCTTTACAACAAATCTTACTCCACTAACTTAAAATCTTTACAAAAAGAATTTGCTATTCAAAAATAAAATCCCTAATCAAATTATTAGAATTTCTAGACTGAAGTCCTAACATAATTATTTACCAGTGTGTGTGTATGTGTGTGTGTGTGTAGTTCAATTGCTCAGTCATGTCCCACTCTTTCTGACCTCATGGACTGTAGTCCACCAGACTCCTCTGTTCATGTGATTTTCCAGAAAAGAATACTGGAGTGGGTTTCCATTTCCTTCTTCAGGGGATCTTCCTGACCAGTAACTACAAAAATGGCACTAGTGGTAAAGAACCTGCCTGCCAACACAGGATATGCAGGTTCAATCTCTGGGTTGGGAAGATCACCTAGAGGAGGAAATGGCACCCCATCCCAGTATTCTTGCTGGGAGAATCCCAAGCACAGAGGAGCCTGGCACACTACAGCCCATAGGGTCACAAAAAGTTGGACATAATTGAGCATCTGAGCACAGCACAAATATGCACTAACAACTTTTCTTAGATCTACATATTAAGAATTACAAATTTCAAATTCAATAATTCTATAAATGGGAGTTTTATATATTAGTGAAATCTCTAAAAGAACATATGTAGTTGAAGAATTAAAAGGGCCTTTTCCAAGTTCCTAAGAAGATTTTTTTCTAAGTATGATACTCAGACAAAATAAATACCTTCAAGATGACATGCAACCTTTCATTAAGGCATATCACAACTTTAACATTTAAAAATATAAAAAACTACTTACCTCTTCATCTGATTCCTCTTCAGCTGAATTTTCAAGTCCTAATTCAATCAGATATAAAACCATACAGAGTACATGTTCTGAAAGATTTTGATGATCCATCAAAATCTTTAAAATAGAGAAAAAAATGCCCCATATTACTTTTTTCCATAAAACATATTTCACTTAAATATCAAAAAGTATTTTAATCTTATAGACCAATGTAACATAATATATATATGTTATATATACATATGTGTTATATATAATACATACATGTTATACATATTATATATACATATGTGTGTTATACATATCATAATCAGATATGTAAGTAAGTAAACATATACCTTGGTGAAAAGACAAACTAAAACCTAAAAAACAGGTTCCCCTCCCAGGATTACACAGTATTTTAGGCAATATTCAGAATCATTAGTTCACTGATCAGCTCAAGTTTAACACATTAAATAATCCACTAAAACAATTATTATAAAAATACCAGTATCTAATAAAGTAATTTAACAGGAATATTTTACATCCTAAGTGATTGACACTTTTCTCCTGATTACAAGGATATCAGATAAATGTTTGTTAAATAGAATAGTTCATGCAAATGTGTTTAGCATAGCACCTGGTATATAATTGGGAGCAAAATAATTGTGTATGGAACACTAATATTCTTAAAATCTGTCTCTAAAGTTACAGTCCTGAGCCTGAGTGTTCTGCACTCAGTGTTCATTGCTCAGTTCTGGCACACACTGTGTGCATGTGTATGCAACGTGTGGTTTATTCAAGAAAGGAAGAAGGAATAAAGTGGTTAGGAGACAGGTTGCGCTGAGGAAATACTGACAAATCTGACCTTATAAATGGATTATGCAAGCCTTACACATTTTATGCAGGACTCGGTGGGCTAACCTATCCCAATCACTCATTCAGTATAATGCAACAAACGATTAACCAGAAGACACATAAAATACCGTAAGGAAAAACCAGCTTGGCAGCCATCTTGTTGTCTTCATTATTTAAAAAAAAAAAAAAAAGCCAGCCAGTCAAACTAGAGCTTCTGTGGGGAGCGGCACTGTCAGCCGCAGGTGAGACTAGGGAGAACAAGAGGGAGGCCAGTCTAGGCTGAGCCTCCTAGAAACTGCCCAGACAGCAGAGAGGGCTTGGAAAGGCCTTAGTCACTTAGGAGCTAATCTACTGTGACTAAAAACTTAAGACTTTCAGTGCACTGATTTTCTAATGCTCAATCTGACTACTGAGAAGACTTTTCCATTCGTATTTTGTGTGGCACAATGATGAGGAGAACAGACTTTCAAAACCTTTTAAAAACCTGATTTTTTAAACAAATTTTGAATATACTTAAGCTATTTGATCTTGAACAACGTCTGGTCTTAAGTTTCCTCATCTTTAAAACTGGAATAATAGCCCAGAATTATTGTGAGGGTTATACGATCAACATCTTTAATTTGCTTCAAATAGTATCCAACAACTGGTGTTCAACAAATAGTAGGGAGGTGGGTAGGCGGACGGTGGGAAGAACAGGAGAGCAGTAAGAGGGGACTGAAGGTTGACAGGCAACAGAGGTGATCCTTTCTAACCCAAGACTTCACAGGGAGGAAACCAAGGTTCAGCTAGCGTAAGCCACTAGAACACAGATTCAGACTTCCAATGACTGCATACCATTACTATTCTGCCTCCTTTTAATAAATAAAGCATTATTAGCTAAAATCAAATAAACTTTAGCTTGAAAACCTGTGGCGTTACATCTTACAGCTTCAAATGCGTAACTTTAAGGTTAAGGAAGCAAAAAAACTTTTTTAGGTACTACAATAAAAGAGAGGATGGTTTCAGGAGAGTTTTATTAACATGTTCTATATTAAAGTTTTTTAATATTAAACATGGCAGGAGATGAAATGGTTTACTGACATTGATTTTTAGAAAGTTGACCTGCCAATGCAATGTCAATTAAAGGTTCTTCATAAAGTCAGGAATGATATTACAAAATTGAGATTTTTAAAACTTATTCATAGTAATCTTGTAACAACTAAATACTGCCTTTCTATTTTTGAGGAAATATTCTTATAGTAAGCAAACGAAAATGTTGAAAAAATATAACTTGAAAGGACACAAATCATTTGCAGTAGTCTTCTTTAATTTTTAAATCAAGATTTACTGACTGATTCACTTATTTAACCTTATTCAGTTATTTAACCTCTAAAACTCAAAAAAACATATCTGAGGTCTTCCCTGGTAGTATAGTGGATGGGAATCCGCCTGCCAAGGCAGGGAACACAGGTTCGATCCCTGGTGCAGAAGGATTCCACATGCTGTGGAGCAGCTAGGCCCATGAGCCACAACTACCGAGCCTGTGCTCTGCAACAAGAGAAGCCCCCACAATGAGAGGCCCACACACCGCAACCAAGAGTAGTTAGTCCCCAATTGCCCCAACTAGAGAAAGCCCACATGCAGCAATGAAGACCCAGTGCAACCAAAAATACATAATAAAATGTTTAAAAAACATATCTGAAAGACGAGAATAAAAATAGAACTGTCACTCATGAGGATTTCCACTAGAATTAAAATAATGAGTATATGTGTATACAAGGCATTTGAAACAAAATCTGGCACTAAGTAAACACTGAAAAATGTCTATAAAAGATCAAAACTACAAATATCCTTTTAATAAGAAAAATATTCTACTATTTTAATTAAAAAAAGAACATCTTAAATTACTTTACTGAATAATTTGCTTAGAAATTAATGAAAATAAACCATTCAATTGGTTTTTTTGAGGCCCATGTCTAAAATTTTAACAGGAGTAATTTTTGCAAGTAAAATGAAAAACTGATCATGGGGTAGAGTTAAAAAGAATAGACGGTACAGAAATCTAAAAGCTATATTTGTTTATATCTCAAACATTAAGAAAAAAACAAAAATGTCTGCTAACTAAATTTAATATATTAATTTTCTTAAATAATTTAAATCATATATGTAGTGATTAGAAATTTGTTAACATATAGGCATAATTTTTACTTTTAAGTTAATTTTTAATTTTTCAAATTCTAATTAGAAGAAACAAGTTTTTTTTTCCTTTATATCTAATTGTATAATAATTCCTGTCTGAAACTGAAAAGATGAATAGTTTCCCATAACAAATGGTGTAACTCTGTTATTTTCCAACTTAGATTTGAAATTACAAGAATACAATTCACATACATGTGATTATGACATATCCTCACGCATCTTAAATATATAAATATACTTTGCTTTATAAATGGTACTTTTATGTTAATATTCTCTTTTGGCATTTTTATTTAAGAATTATGGTAATAAGCGTTAATCTAGTCTTCTTAGTCAAATCGCTACTGTACCTTGTAAAGCAGAGTGAAGAGCACAATGTGCAAAGTTTTACAGTGCAGAAGTCTCATGAGACCTTTATAGCTGGGATGGAGTGGTGTCCTTTTCTTATAGGGTGGCCAAGGATTTCCAGGGAATTTTCCACTCTGTTTTAAACTATAAAAATAAAATAAAACCAAAATTAGATGATAGACACAAGATTAAACTGTGATTTAAATGGTGATTCCATAGCTTCAATCATATACATTACATGCTACTTTAGCACTTTTTGTAATAACTTTATGTACAGACCAGCAAATTTCCTCTATCTTTTCTGGATATACCATACTATTGATTCATTACTATTGAATTCACAGCCAAGAGCACTGTAACAGCCTGAACAAAGCTTATCTAACAACAAATCTTCTCTGTAAGGCACATCAAAGCCTTCTTACCCTCAGCAACACTACACGGTACTCTGGTACGCCATGTGGGAGACATTCTATAGAGCAAAATCACCAAAGGACAAAAATTCAAAAACATAGCACTGAATTGACCATGAAAAGGACACTTGTCTATAGTACGAGCTGAAACAAGAGGGCAGAGTTTTGCTTTTTCCCACTTGAATCTAGGTGCCCTCTGCACATCCACTCAAATCTGAAAATAACCAGTAAGGTGCTCTGAGTATTGATTCAAGGTTTACAAATAAATTTACCAAGTAATCAAATTAGCAAATATAGAATTTGAAAATAATGAGGATCAACTGTATATGACAGAATTAGCATTATAAATCAGTGAGAAAATCATGGATTCTTCAGTAAATAGTCCTGGAGCTGGTTTTCTGCACGGGGAAAAAAATACACCACTACTTCACTCTATAAAAATCAACTGCAGGTGGATTAAAGATCCAAATATAAAAAAATAAAACTTGAGAACTAATAAAATTTAGACAATCTAACCAAAAAACCATCAAAGATAACCCATACACCACTTTCAATGCAAGAATCATGGAGGGAAATTAAGAAGTTTTTTTTAAAAGCTCAATTTCACCCAGTAATCCAGAGAATGTATGTCATACATTCAGCATTCAAAGTTAAAATGACATAATGAACATAAATATTTAATTTTACTTTCACTCAAAACTCCAATGAAAATAAAGTTAACAGTTTAAGATGAAAAACAGTAACTTTAAGATGAAAAACACAGGATGAGGAAAATCCAAAAAGGAAAAGAAAACAAAAATTTTGTTAATCGGAAAGCAAGTGGCTATGTGGATGATTCTAGTAAACCTAAGAAAGCCAAATCACAAGAAGGCAAGGGAGACGGCTGAAAATCAACCCCAATTACTCTGCAGAATACTTAAAAGGCTCAGAAACTGGAAGCACCTGGTACTTCAATAATTGGGAGTTGAGCGTGTGCTTGCGTACTCAGTCATGTCCAACTCTTTGCGACCCCATGGATTGTATGTAGCCCGCCAGGCTTCTCTGTCCATGGGATTATCCCAGCAAGAATACTGGAGGGGGTTGCCGTTTCCTCCTCCAGGGGATCTTCCCAACACAGGGATCAAACCCGCATCTCTCCTGTCTCCTGCTCTGGCAGGTGGATTCTTTACCACTGAGCCACCTAGGAAGCTGGAGTTGAGGAGATAGGAGGCTAAAATGAGGACTGGATGAAAACTGCTTCACCCCATCCCAACAGAATTCTGGCTGGAGAATTCATCTCTGAAGAAGGTAAAACACAAGCATGGTTTAGGGTAGGAGGATATGCGGTTAAAGTCATCAAATGCATTTTGATTCAGAATACTTAGGCTTTGACTCCATTTCATTTACAAAATAATGGCAGTCAGACCACTATATTCTGGGCAATATTTGAAAATACTTCTTTGAGAAATCTTACAACACCAAAAAGAAAGTTTCAAAGAGACTAACATAGGGGCTTCTCAACAAACCTGCTTGCTCAAATCACCCCAGAGTGTTGTAGGATCCACAACATCCACCAAGGCACTGAGAGCTAGCTCTTCCTCACAAGCAGCCAGAATCATTAGCTATCCTAGGAACGTCTCCAACATGAAAGCTAGAGACCTAACAGTGGAAGACTCAGCTAAAGGGAAAAGGATGTTATGCAGCTAGGGGAAAGAAAGTCTTAAAGATAAAAATTACAAGAAGAGGCAAAATGCTTTCCTGTTAAACCTATATAACACAGGTTTGCAAGGGGAAAATTAGTGCAGCCCACATAGCCATATTAGCAGAATTTCCTGACATCCGAATGAGACAAGAACACGACAAAAAGGAAACAACTAACTCATAGTCTGGTCTCCATACAGGAGTTGATTTTTCCTGAATATCTTCTGAGACAAGGATAGGCTAAGCTGGCTTTTTAGGCATTTCAAGATCCTTCTGTCTGTGGGTATGTTGAGAGCAAAGGCACACTCTTAAAGATGCTGATGTGATTCCTCAACATAATATTGATGAGAAAAAACAATACAGGCAAGAGAAAGAAGAGGAAATGGCAGCTTCTCAGGAAACTGCTGATATTCCAGGATGTAGCCATAGAACCTACTCAGGATGAGTGGGAATTTATGGACATCACTCAATGGGAACTACACTTGGTCTCCCTAGGTCCTGTCTGTAAGCCAGACGTGGTTACCTTTATGGACCAAAAGAAGGATCCCTGGGACATGAAGGAAATGGAGACAACAGCCATAAATCTAGGAACTGGGGCTACCACCCAAGAGGAGAATGGTGACTTCAGGATGAGCTCAAGGTTTCTGGGGCACCCCCCTATTACCTTACCACCAAACAATCAGAAAAAAGTCGCATATCCTGTAGCCCTCCCCCCAGATTTTGCCTATAAAAACTTCTCTCTAAAAACCATGGGGGAATTTGGGGTTTTCTAGAGCACAAGCCTCTTGTTCTTTTTGCTTGGTCCTGCAATAAACCCTTCTCTGCTTAAACAAAAAAAAATTACCATTAACATACCAGAGAAATAAGTTGCATCTATGATTCAAGAAGAGGGTGTCATTACATTGCTTAAAAAAAAAAAAGAAAAAAACTGGTTTCTATATAATACTATAGTGGCTACATATAAGCATAATTTTAAAAATAATTCCAATAGTATATAATAAAATGTTTTAATTATATTTCATTTAGCACAGAAAAGCAATTTTTAGCTTTTGTTTGCTTTAAGCACTAGGCCCCTAAATATGCAATGCCTAGATTAATAAAGTGTTCTGACATAAAGGTTATATATTTGTTTACGGCAGCAGGTAACATCATTTGACTGCTCTTTTCAAAATCATTAATGGAATAATGTAAACAAAAAGCTACATGACAGAAAAAAAATTTTAAGTGACTCAAACCAACACCTAATTACTGACTAGTCTGAGACAAAAATGACATGTATAAACTCATACAACATACTTTAAAACATGGGCCAACAACCGTTAACCTTCAAGATGGGAAGCAACATAAGTATCAGAAATTACAGTTCAAAAAATTTGCTTTCCAGCTGAATTTAAAATAAACACTATATAAAAACCACATTTGTCTTTTGGAAATGGCCTAGATTATAGTTCCAACACTGCCATTAACTGAACTTCTCTGGACCACAATGTCCTCGTATATAAAATATAATACTAAACTGAATAAATGTTTTTCCAACTGTTGGTTTGTTTTGTTCTTGTTGGGTTTTGTTTGATTTTTCACTTTAAAAGCTGAACTGTCCACTAAAGGGTATTTTGGAAGGGAGTCAGGAGAGCGAGATGAGCCACCTTCGCTTTTTTAGCCCTCCTCTTGCTACTGCCCAGCTCCTTCTTGCAGTGATGGCCCCCAAGACATTTCTACAGAAGCTGGAGAGAAGATCTTGAAGGCTTTTTACAGCAATTTTCCAGCAAAGATTGAAGCATCACACAAAGAAAATGGCTTATTTTCACTTAAACTCTTGGCACAAAAAAATTTAAGAAACTTTATTTTCATTCATTTAGCAATTACTGATTATCTACAAAGTGCCTAGTAACCAGGTAGATTCTGGAGACACAACAGCCTTAATTTACCTACTCATTTTCTCCATAATTCTTCAAAACACCTTTCTATTACCTTCTTGAAATAAAAAAAAATCACACTAGGTAAAATCAGTTTCACCACTTTTGTTCCTTAAAACTAAAATAAGATGAAAATGACCAATAGCCAATAAGCCCCACACTTTAGGGTTATTTCCCAGTTGTGTTATAATAAAAAGTGAACCAGTCAATTATGCTATCATATAAGACATATCAATAAAAGAAAGAGATGTTATATTTCATATACAAAATAAATTTTAAAACAAATAAGTTTTACATAGATACAAACATATTCATATCCATACTTATTTTAAATATACAAAATACTATTGGGTTACTAAAGTTTGTACATAAAATTTCACAGATTTACATGACAATGATTTTAATATGAAGCTAACATGTATTTCTGTTATTATTCTTTGTTTCTTTAAAACAAAGATTTTCAAACTGTCAAGAAACATCACAACATTTCAGAAATATTTCTAAGAAACTATAAAGGCATTGTACAGGAATTCAAAAACAAAATGAGGAGAATGAGAGAATGAGAAAAAATATAAAGCAAAACAGGAGAGAGGAAATTTAATAAAAACAGTTCTAAGAATATGGTTTTCTCTATGCAAAGCAGTTACAAGTCAAAATATGACATGGTTCTAAACAACTAATAACACAAAATAAGTCAGAAAATACAAGGTACCTACAAACAGAAAAGGTTACCTGTATGTCAGTATAGGTTTAAACCAGCTTTCTCAACCTTGACACTAATGACATTCAAGGCCAGAAATTCTTAGTCGTGGGGACCAGACTTAGCCTATGCTACATGTTAATTTTAGCCCTCTGCAAGTCCGTAGACAATGGCAAATGTCCCCTGGAGGACAAAATTCATTCTGACTGGGAACCACTGGTCTAAATGAAGGAAATTAACTTCTCAAAGCTCAAGTAAAAATCTTCTATTTGAAAAATAAAAGACCACAGTTCTCTTTGCTTCACACAGTGCCTGGTATTTAATAATGCACTCAGTAAATGCATGTGTGTGTTTAGTCGCGTCTGACTCTGCGACCCCATGGCTGTAGCCTGCCAGGATCCTGTGTCATGGGATTCTCTAGGCAAGAGTACTGGAATTAGTAGCCATTTCTTCCTTCACAGGATCTTCCCAACCCCAGGATCAAACCCACATGCCCTGCATCTCCTGCACTGGCAAATGGATTCCTTACCACAGAGCCACCTGGGAAGCCCTTACTCAATAAATGTGCATTGTCAAATTGAATTTCACTTTTAAAACTGATTACATTAAGTATTTAATGACTCTTTCAAGGCCTGGAAAGCTTCAGGCCAATCCTAGTCCAAATTGCTATGTATTACAAAGTAAAGCAGAATAATAAAATTAACTATATATTTACTTCTTACATATTCAATGACAAGCTACCACATACTCCCCCTGAAAAAAAGCAGAGCCACTTAAGACAACAAACAGTATTTATGAAGGCCAGACTAGGTTTTCCATGGAAATGCTTCCTCCCACCCATCTTTCATTTTCAGCATAAACAATTTCAAATTTATTTACTCAATGAACAACACTGTGAATGTCAATTATGTGCCAGCAATGAGACAGATTCTGAAGATATAAAAGAGAAACAGACAAAAATAACTTCCTTCAAGTAATAAGAAAACAAACAAAAAAAAAAGCAAAAAAATAGTTGTAAAAAGCAAACAAATAGTTACACAACTATACAAAAACTATATAAAGAAGTTGCTAAGAAAGGAGAATCTAAGGCTATCTCCCCAAGAGTTTTAGAGAAAAGTAGAGAGAAATGCCATTTCCTTCTCCAACGCATGAAAGTGAAAAGTGAAAGTGAAGTTGCTCAGTTGTGTCCGACTCTTAGTGACCCCATGGACTACAGCCCACCAGGCTCCTCTGTCCATGAGATTTTCCAGGCAAGAGTACTGGAGTGGGTTGCCGTTGCCTTCTCCAAAGGGAGTGGAGAGCATGCTAAAATTCTGCATTATAAACTTTCTTCAGATGTATCTATTATGGTTCTTAAATTCAACATATATCTATTACTACAAACTCTTGGCAAAGAGAAGTTTCAATTATACCCAATATCTGTATTTACACTTTGATACTTATATGAACAAATATTTTCTCAAGATCAAATACATTTAAATCATTTCAAACTTGTTTTCAAAATGTTTGCACACAAATGAACTGAGCACAAATGAAAAGATGATATTCTATAATGCTCAGCAATACATTAACCATTTAATGTTTAAAAACAGGAGGAAATATTGGGTTGGCCAAAACACTGATTCAGGTCTTTCTGTAAACTCTTATGGAAGAGCCTGAACAAATTTTTTGTTCTTGCTGTTGTTCAGTTGCTCAGTCGTGTCCAACTCTGTGCCAACCCATGGACTGTGGCCTACCAGGCTCCTCTGTCCATGGGATTACCCAGGCAAGAATACCATAGGGGGATGCCATTTCCTCCCCAGGGGATCTCCCTGACTTAGGGATCGAACCCACGTCCCCACATCTCCTGCACTGAAGACAGATTCTCAACCAGTGACCAGCAGCAAAGACCCCATAAGAACTTTTTGGCCAATACAATACTACATTAAAAAGCAATATACAACAATAATATATTAGACTGAATTCTCCATTAAAAAGATAGCCTCAAAACTTTTCTGCAATTATCAACATTTTAACTATTTTGTTAAACATTTACATAGAAAATTCACTTTACTTTGGCTATTTTCCCAGTTGTTGAGAATACAGCAGTGTTACCACACTTTTTGTAGTTACCCACCGTCTCTGACATGAGACCATTTCATTCTTTTAACTAGTGCCTCCTCTACTGGTTTAAAAGCAGAACAGCACAAAATCCAGCTTTGCACTCCACTGGTCAAACAGCAACTATACACGTTTGTTATTTTTTATGCTTATTAGTGCTTTCTATAATTTATTTTTATCAGATTAGTGTCAGATTTTAGATCAAGATCTAGAGAATATAAATCTCAGCCACATTCTTTTTTAATCTTAAAATATTTCTTTCCTCTAAAGACTTAAAGTATACTTTAATGAGAGCATTATCACATTTGTGTTATAATTGAATTTTTTCTTATAAACAGAAGATATCCATTATTATACTAATCAATATAACAGACTTACAATGCTGTGTATCTGTCCATCGCAGACTGCACGTCTCTACGGTAAACTGTTCGAAGAATGACCATGACGGGGTCAAATTCGTGATCCCAGACTTCAGCTATCATTCAAAAGAGAGCAGAAAGAAAACACTGATGACTTCTTAGGAATCAAGTCGATCCCTAACGACTGTGCGTGCATGCTGAGTCGCTCAGTAGTATCTGACTTTTCTGCAGCCCCATGGACTGTAGCCCACCAGGCTTCTTTGTCCACAGAATTTTCCAGGCAAGAATGCTGGAGTGGGTTGCCATTTCCTCCTCCAGGGGATCTCCCCAGAGATCGAATCCATGTCTCCTTGTCTCCTGCACTGGCAGGAGATTCTTTACAATTGAGTCTCTAATGACTAATTACATTTCAGTATATCTTAAATTTAAAAGATGGTAAAGTTTAATTTGACTGAATTTCCCTCGTGGCTCAAGGGTAAACAATCTGCCTGCCAATGCAGGAGACACAGGTTCAATCCCTGGGTTGAGAAGATCTCTTACAGAAGGAAACTGCAACCCACTCCAGTATTCTTGCCTTGGAAATCCCATGAACAGAGGAGTTTGGCAGGCTACAGTTCATGGGATCACAATGGAGTAGGACACAACTTAGCAACCAAACAACAACTTTTGGAGCAAGGAAATGGTAAAACAGATGAGAAGCGATGTCCACTACCCACACTCATGTTAACAAGAGTAGGCCTGCTTTCATTGCTTTTGTGAAATAAATTCATTTAAGGCTTAATTCCCCAAAACTGCAAATTTATTTTAAATAGTTTTTAAAAAAAGGTTAAAAACAACTCATCCATTCCAACTTTTATTTTACAAAGAAGAAGTCAAATCCAAAGATAAAACACTGACTTTCTCAACGTCACACAACTAGCTGATACAATTCAGTATTTTATGTGAATGTGACACTCAGTTTCTTGATTCTAATTTCAAATGTCCAGTGCTCTGCCTCAGTGTCTCAAAATTTACTGTGTGACAACCATCCTATAGAGATTGGTAAAAAAGCAGATTTCCACAATCTATCCCCAGAAATCTAGACGAGAGCAGACTGGGGTTTAGGGATAGAAAATTGTATTTTAATAAGGACCCCAACATGAATAAGTCTGACAAAGGTAATGCTCACATCACACGTTATTAATAAGCATAGCACTATACAAGAACATCATCCTACTTCTAAGCGCATCTAAATTTTAGATACAAAGTGTTCTCTACAATAAAGAAATACTGTGCTTTTCCTTTAATGGAATACATTCCAACCAGAGATCCTGGATTGTTCTTGCTTCCTTTGTGAACTCTCTGAAAATTCCCACAAGATAAGGCTTATTTTGGTGCCTTTTATCAAACACAGTACATGTTATTTACAACTTCAAAGTGGGCATCATTTTTTCACTTAGACAACCAATGTCAGGGGTCAGGGGTGCAAGAAACCTGTAACCTCTACTTTCTTCAAAATTTCAATTTAATGAATATGTGACAGTGAAGAAGAAAAGATCATGGATAAAAATTTCACCTACTTCTGGCTTTTATCAAGCATGTCTCTACAAAGCCAGGGAGAAAACCTTAGAAAACCAATCATTTAAGGAAAAGGTTTCTATGTATTTATGAAGGTTTAAAACATATGAGAACATTATCACTATTCCATATAGATTTTTAACTGTTTCAAATTAAACTTAGGGTAGTGACAACTATTTCAAAATCAAATTTAAAAGGCAAATACACTCAGAGTGTTTTTAAGTATATATTTTACATCATAATTTCAAGCTCATTCACTTACAAACATAAACTTGTGTTCATAGATAAAGTTCCTTTTATAATTTAGACTCATCTCAGAAGTCTTACTATAACATAAATCATAGATTTTTAAATAAAAGGAATCAATATCACAGTATACTGAAAAAGAGAAACATACATGTAAGAAAGTTGAGGGGGAAACCAAAGCTAAGGAAATAAAAGGCAAACATTTTGTTTCAGTATACACAACGAGCCTTCAAAAAACCTGATATTTGAAAAATATATTCATAGATATAAACGTACCTTTAGGAGTATACATGCCTTGTTGCATAGAACCTCCAGGTTCAAAAACAGGAGCCTTAAAATCAGCTACCGCTGATAAAACTGATTCAAAGCTATAACTTCCTGGAATAATACCACTTTTAGGATTTGGATTTTCTGGAATATGATGCATGTGTCAAGAAAAAAAATTAATAACTAAAAGTCAGATTTATAATCTTATTAAGGTATTAGTTTCCAACTTTCTTTGCTAAAATATTCCTGTCTTGAGAACCCCATGAACAGTATGAAAAGGCAAAAAGACAGGACACTGAAAAATGAACACCCCAGGTCAGTAGGTGTCCAATATGCTAATGGAGATCAGTGGAGAAATAACTCCAGAAAGAATGAAGAGACGGAGCCAAAGCAAAAACAACACTCAACTGTGGATGTGATTGATGATGAAAGTAAAGTCTGATGCTGTAAAGAACAGTATTGCCGACAAACCTGAATGTTAGGTCCATAAATCAAGGTAAATTGCAAGTGGTCAAACAAGATGGCAAGAGTGAATGTCGACAGAACAGTATTGCCGACAAACCTGAATGTTAGGTCCATGAATCAAGGTAAATTGCAAGTGGTCAAACAGGAGATGGCAAGAGTGAATGTCGACATCTCAGGAATCAATGAACTTAAAAGGACTGGAATGGGTGAATTTAACTCAGATGACCATTGTATCTACTACTACGGGCAAGAATTCCTTAGAAGAAATGGAGTAGCCCTCATAGTCAACAGAAGAGTCTGTAAGGCAGTACTTGGGTGTAATCTCAAAAACGACAGAATGATCCCTGTTTGTTTCCAAGGCAAACCATTCAGTATCACAGTAATCCAAGTCTATGCCCCAACCAGCAACGCTGAAGAAGCTGAAGTTGAACGGTTCTATAAAGACCTACAAGACCTTCTAGAACTAACACCCAAAAAAGATGTCCTTTTCATCACAGGGGACTGGAATGCAAAAGTAGGAAGTCAAGAGATAACTCGAGTAACAGGCAAGTTTGGCCTTGGAGTACAAAATGAAGCAGCGCAAGGGTTAACAGAGTTTTGCCAAAAGAATGCACTGGTCACAGCAAACACCCTCTTCCTACAACACAAGAGAAGACTCTACAGATGGACATCACCAGATGGTCAACACCGAAATCAGACTGACTATATCCATTGCAGCCAAAGATGGAGAAGTTCTATACAGCCAGCAAAAACAAGACCAGGAGCCAACTGTGGCTTAAATCATGAACTCCTTATTGCCAAATTCAGACTTAAATTGAAGAAAGAGGGGGAAACCACCAGACCATTCAGGTATGACCTAAATCAAATCCCTTATGATTATACAGTGGAAGTGACAAACAGATTCAAGGGATTAGATCTGATAGAATGCCTGAAGAACAATGGATGGAGATTCGTGACACTGTACAGGAGGCAGTGATCAAGACCATTCCCAAGAAAAAGAAATGCAAAAAGGCAAGATGGTTGTCTGAGGAGGCCTTACAAATAGCTGCGAAAAGAAGAGAAGTGAAAGGCAAAGGAGAAAAGGAAAGATATATTCATTTGAATGCAGAGTTCCAAAGAATAGCAAGGAGAGATAACAAAGCCTTCCTCAGTGATCAATGCAAAGAAACAGAGGAAAATAACAGAATGGGAAAGACTAGAGATCTCTTCAAGAAAATTAGAGATACCAAGGGAACATTTCATACAAAGATGGGCACAATGAAGGACAGAAATGGTATGGACCTAACAGAAGCAGAAGATATTAAGAAGTGGCAAGAATACACAGAAGAACTATACAAAAAAGATCTTCATGACCCAGATAACCACGATGGTGTGATCACTGGCCTAGAACCAGACATCCTGGAAAGCAAAGTCAAGTGGGCCTTAGGAAGCATCACTATGAACAAAGCTAGTGGAGGTGATGGAATTCCAGGTGAACTATTTCAAATCCTAAATGATGATGCTGTGAAAGTGCTGCACTCAATATGCCAGCAAATTTGGAAAACTCAGCAGTGGCCACAGGACTGGAAAAGGTCAGTTTTCTTTCCAAACAACCCCCAAGAAAGGCAATGCCAAAGAATGCTCAAACTACCACACAATGGCATTCATCTCACAAGCTAGCAAAGTAATGCTCAAAATTCTCCAAGCAAGGCTTCAACAGTATGTGAACAGTGAACTTCCAGAGGGTCAAGCTGGATTTAAAAAAGGTAGAGGAACCAGAGATCAAATTGCCAACATCCTTTGGATCATCAAAAAAGCAAGAGAGTTTCAGAAAAACTCTACTTCTGTTTTACTGACTACACAAAGCCTTTGACTGTGTGGATCACAATAAACTGTGGAAAATTCTTAAAGAGATGGGAATACCAGACCACCTTACTGCCTCCTGAGAAACCTGTATGCAGGTCAAGAAGCAACAGTCAGAACAGTACATGGAACAACAAACTGTTTCCAAATAGGGAAAGGAGTACATCAAGGCTGTATATTGTCATCCTGCTTATTTAACTTATATGTAGAGTACATCATCCAAAATGCCAGGCTGGATGAAGCACAAGCTGGATTCAAGATTGCTGGGAGAAATATCAATAACCTCAGATATGCAGATGACACCATCCTTATGGCAGAAAGCAAAGAAGAACTGAAGAGCCTCTTGATGAAAGTGAAAGAGGAGAGTGAAAAAGTTGGCTTGAAACTCAACATTCAGAAAACTAAGATCATGGCATCCAGTCCCATCACTTCATGGCAAACAGAAAGGGGAACAATGGAAGCAGTGACAGACTTTATTTCGGGGGGCTCCAAAATGACTGCAGATGGTGACTGCAGCCATGAAATTAAGACGCTTACTCCTTGGAAGGAAAGCCATGACCAACCTAGACAGTATTAAAAAACAGAGACATTACTTGGCCAACAAAGGTCCATCTAGTCAAAGATATGGTTTTCCCAGTAGTCATGTATGGATATGAGACCATAAAGAAAGCTGAGCACCGAAAAATTGATGCTTTTGAACTGTGGAGTTGGAGAAGACTCTTGAGAGTCCCTTGGACTGCAAGGAGATCTAAAAAGTCAATCCTAAAGGAAATCAGTCCTAAGTATTCATTGGAAGAACTGATGCTGAAGCTGAAGCTCCAATACTCTGGCCACCTGATGCTAAGAACTGACTCACTGGAAAAGACCCTGATGCTGGGAAAGATGGAAGGCAGGAGGAGAAGGGGATGACAGAGGATGAGATGGTCGGATGGCATCATTGACTCAACTGACATAAGTCTGAGCAAGCTCAGTGAGTGGGTGATGGACAGGGAAGCCTGGTGTGCTGCAGTCAATGGGGTCGCAAAGAGTCTCACATGACTAAGACTGAACTCAACTGAACTGAATTGGCTGTAATATATAAAGCTGGCCACAAGAGGGCTACATAATACAACAGTTCAATAATAACTTTTTTAACTGTGATTTTTAAAAATAGCTTAATGCAGCTTAATTTTTAAAATAGCTTATTTTTAAGATAGCTTAATTAATAGCTTACTAATAAATTATATGCTGAAGTAGTTCTGATGTATATTCCCCCCAAAACAAAAGAATACAGTTTCAGGAAATGAAAAAAAAAACCTTTTAAAATTAATCTCCATTTTCAACAATTTGCAAATAATGTTATATATTTCATCTTCGAAAATCAAAGACAGTATACTAAATATCAGCCCAGATTTTTACGAGCAAAGATTATTTCATAAAAGACACAAAATATCCTCCTCAAAATAAGAATGAAAAAATACTAAGCAAATTTTTCAAAAAGAAGAAAACCAGAAAACCCTAGATCCTTTCCTATTGGTTTCACATTAAAGCTATATAATTTTTTCTAAATTCAAAGTTATGGAGAATTCTTTTGCTCTTTTACAGCACTGATACACAGTGATACACATAAAGGCTGAATGAAATCATCAAACAGTATCAAGTTGTTGTTTGCTTAAGAAAATCTTCAAGGTTATCAAATAGACTTTCTAATAGGAGCCAGTTCATAAAATTTTAGTCAATTATTTCAAACAAAATCATAATGTACAAAGTAAATTCAAAAACTCACAAAGCAAATTTTACCACTAAATAACATGATAACCTTTGTCTAAAACTTTATGAAGAATACCTTAAAAACATAATAAAGTGTCCACTGAATCCTCAGTCCTATAGAGAACCTTAAGGTTTTAAAGTTTGTAGACAATAGCCTTTGCCCTTCAAAGCCTCTTGGTTTAAAACTGAATTCTCAGGAAAAAAATACTCAATGTTTAAAACTCTGATAATTATAAGACATAACTCTAAATTTTAATGATGAATTCCATCCTGGTTATACAAATATAGTAGACCTAGCTGCCTTTTACCAAGTGTCCAGCTCCCTTTTACTACTGCTATCCTAGGTCAGGTTCTGGGGTGCCCAGAGCAGAGTCCTGATGCTTAAACAAAGTCTAACAAGGGCACCCTGAGAGATGATGATTAGAAGCAAATCTGCCACTGGTCTTGAACACAGAATTGAACAAAAAAATTGGGAGTTTTTTTCCATATTATTTTCCAACCTCAAAAAAAAAAGTTTTAATCAGAAAGTGATATATTTTAATCCATAAATATTACTTGTAATTTAGATCCTACAACTAAAAGAAAATTAAACTCTTAAAAGGATATGAGGTCCAGCAATGAACTGTGTGTTCTGTCATTCATACACAGCTGGGCTACCATCTCTGCTCTGAGAATCTCATCATCAGACATTCCTAAAATTAAAAATAGAATTAATATATCTGAATATTTATATATTATAAAGAAACAACTTACCACACAATTAAGTTATTTTACCAAAAATGAGATGCTTCAAAAATCATAGGGCAAAGAAAACAATGCCCCAATATAACTGCAGTTTAACTGCCCTGCTATTTGCAGTTCCCTTAAGTAAGGGTTCAAAGAATATTCTAAAAGGAGTATTAACAGTAAAACATATTGTGTCAAGAGTATGAAATGCATCCTTTCCTTTTTTTCCATAAACCAGTTACTACCACAGGGTAAGGGGAGGAAAGGGAGGTACCCAAGTATTTGTATTAGTGCTTTTTACCTAAATGTAAACGAAGACTCAAAAGAATCACAAGAAATGTAAGAGCGCCTTCTAACATGGATCTCTCATGCTCTGCATCAAGTACTGTGTTTTGATGTTGTGAAGCCATTGTCAACAAATCCACTACCTTAAATCTATTAAAAAAATATTTGAGACAGATTTTTTTAAAGTTAAGACAAAATTAACTTAAATTCCAAATACTTCCTAATACCTGTATTAATAAAACTATGCTTACCTTTCAAAGACAGATGAAATAAAATAATCTGGATCAAGTCTAGATGCACAAACCTTTAAAAGATCAATAAATAAATAAATAAAAATAAAACCCACAAGGTTTATTTCTCAGTAGTATTTATTTATTCAGTATTCTTCTTTTTTTAATTTAAATTTATTTAATTGGAGGCTACTTTACAATATTGTATTGGTTTTCCCATACATCAACATGAATCCACCACGGGTGTACATGTGTTCCCAATCCTGAACCCCCCTCCCACCTCCCTCCCCATACCATCCCTCTGGGTCATCCCAGTGCACCAGCCCCGAGCACCCTGTATCCTGCATCGAACCTAGACTGGCGATTCGTTTCCTATATGATATTAGACATGGTTCAATGCCTCTTTTTCTTTTTTTCTTCCTCTTTTCCACCTCTGGGTACGCACATGGCTTGCAGGATCTTAGTTCCCCAACTAGGGATTGAACCTGGGCCCTTGACAGTGAAAGCACCAAGTCCTAAGCACTGGACCATGAGGAAATTCCCCAGTTTTATTTCTTGTGTTTATCATTCCTCTTATTTTCTGTATCGTATTTGTTCCAACAGCTTACCTGGAAGCAAGTCTTTCATATGCAAGTCACTCTCGCCCTTTATTTAACTCACAGACCAACCCAATACATCCGCAGGCCCCTCGGCCAGGGCAGGTACCAGAGAGCTGGGGATGGCCTTTATGCCCCAAAGCCCACCAAGATGATTCAAACCAGCCAATGCTAAACTACTTCCCTAGCCCTGCCTTGCCTTTCCTATGGAAACCTCAATAAAGCTTCTGATCTAGGATTTCCCCTCATTCCTCTGTCCCCTGACAAAAATCTAATGCTTCCCCTTTGGTCCTGTGTGGCATGGCATGCCCCTCTCCCTTTGGAAAATGTAAGTAATAAAATTCTTCTTTCAATAGCACTGACCTCTCTGTGTCCTCATTTAGTCACCTCTACAAATTAAAATCCCACAGGTACAAATGAGATACTTCTGAAGTTCAACATCTCCATCACTAGACTGGCTTACCTGTAACAGGTAAATGTCAGGATCAATCATGGAATTACAGAAATGAGACTGGACATAGGTCATGGCTTGTCCTTTGATCTGCAGACCATTTCTTACCCACATATTGCTATGGATTTCAGCAAGACTTGCCTAGTAAAACAAAAATTAATTGAACAAACAAGTCATCTATAGTCAACCTTTATAAAATCATGTTACGATAAACAATCATTTCAAAATATTTTACAGCTTAATCAGAGCATAAGCCTGATATTCTATCTAGTATTCAGGATAGTCAGTTCAAATATATAATTTTAAAATAATCACTATATTTTATATACTCCTTCTTTTGGAGCTTATATATGAGTTAAGTTGCCATGATGACTCCTGGGTACATTTATAATAATATTCACTGAAACCTTAAATGAGGTCTCCTGCATTGCAGACAGGTTCTTTACCGTCTGAGCCACTAGGGACTCCAGCCAGCCCAAAAGCCTAAATACATACCTGAATTTGTAGTGGGTGAATCATTAGTTTCATTAACATTTCCTGATCTGGCAAAACAGAATCCAAATCTAGTTCTTGACATTTCACAGCCTAAAAATTGTTATTAAAAAAGTTACTAATTTAATACATATTTCCCAATGTTCATAAAACAGATGAACAGAGTATTTAATGAAAACTTTTACCTTACTCAAAAACATAGCGTAATAACGATGTAGTGGCAGATGAAAAGTAACTTGGTTAGGTGCTGGCTGGAAAGAAAGAAAATCCAGAAGTCAAATAATACTTTACCAAATTCAAAGGTTTTAAAATGCTAAAACAACACTTCCACCTTGATTTATTGGCCTACACTTTTTTTTATCAAAAAGTAAGATTTTAGACGTTATAGTTTAAAAACCCCACTGTAGAAAAAAGTATTACAATTTAAAGACCCAAATGCAAGTTCCTTAAAGGCAGAAACTATATACTCAAACTATATACTCAATCCTCTGATGCATCTCGTACAGAATAAGGGATGGAAGACGTTTCCCTTTACAGTCGGCCATTTCAGAATCTTCAAATGCATGCACAACAAATGTGATGATAATAACAAAAACAATAATCACAGCTAACATTCACTGAGTGTGCCAGTCACCGTGCTGATAAGCACTTTATTCATATTTAATTTAATCCTAGGAGACCCCTATGGGGTAGAAATTGAATATTCCAATTTTATAAATAGGGAAATTCAATTTTAAAAAACTTAACTTCCTAAAGCTAACATGTAGTGAACTGAGAAGCTAGTCTGCTATATTCAGAATTATCTGAGGGTCTGACTACAGCCCTATCCTGAAGTGCAGTTAAAGGGCTTACCTAGCTGGATGAGATGCTCCCCATATCAGTGGTGAACACAGACTCTATAGGAAAGCTTAGTACAGTACACGTCAGAGATCTTTGATATCCTTGTGGATATTATAAAAAGTGTATTTTAAATCTGTGACTCCCATGGGTCACACTATTGCTAAAGGGCAAACACAAATTGTTGTTTTTCTTAAACAAGAAAAATGAAACATTAAAAGATATCATTTGTTTTTAATGCTTCTATAAATTTTTAGTAGTTTTCTCCTGTTAAAAAAATCTAGCCAAAACATTCTCATAATTATGCTAATATAGTATCATATTGAGTCATAAAGATTTGAAATGTCACCATCCCTGAAAGAGTTTTTTCCAAAACCAGTATGAGAAAAAAATCCTCTTTAACATGTGAATAACCATCTATAGAAAGTTGTTCTAATAAATGTCTGACTTCCAGAAAAAGGGAGGAATTTCTGACACATGCTGCAATTTGGATGAACCTTTGAGACATTATGCTAAGTGAAATAAACCAGTCACAAAAATACATATACTGTATGATTCCACTTAGGTATGCCAAGCAGTCAATATCATAGAGACACAAAGTATAATGATGGCTGCCAGAGGCTGGGGGTAAGGGAAAATGAGATTATTG
Organism: Budorcas taxicolor; assembly: GCF_023091745.1. NCBI lineage: Eukaryota > Metazoa > Chordata > Mammalia > Artiodactyla > Bovidae > Budorcas > Budorcas taxicolor. Next base: position 70,742,959 of record NC_068911.1, read on the forward strand.
GGTTTGCTGGGGACAGAGTTTCAGTTTTACTAAACAAAGTTCTGGAGGTTGGTTGCACAAGAATGTGAATAACTGTATACTTTAAAAAAGGTTTAAAAGGTGGTAAATTTTATGTGCATTTCACCATAATCAAAAATAAAAATCAAACAAGTTTGCCCTATATTACTATCATCGTTTGAGTAACATAACATATACTAACTAGCTAAATCAGAATCTCCTTCAATTTCCTTTGAAGGCATCAAGAACAGTGGTGAAGAGCAGGCTCTTAAAAGCTGGGTTTGCATGCATTCAAATCCAGACTCTGCCACCTATAGCTATAAAACTGAGAGCAAGTTACTTCTCTGTGCCTAAGCTGCCCCATCCATAAAGTGAAGATAATAAGCAGATGGACAACTGTGAGGATAAAGTAAAAGAACACAGAACTCAACACACATTTCTATTAATTGCTAAGCCATAGGCTCTATCTTGTCTTTTAAGGCTTGAGCATATGTTAAACACACATTCTTCTGCAGCTTTACATTCCATAATCTCCCTTTGTCCAATGTCACAAATAAGCTACTTGAAAAACTCTTTTAACACTCCTTCCAAATATACTGAGGTGTTTCTTAGATTCCATTCTCAGCTTTCCACTGTTCCCATTTGAGACACTTCGTTCAGTTTATAGCTTCAACTGCCAACACAAGATGACTACTAAATCTCAGCAGAAATTTCACTCCTGAACTCCAAACCCTACATTCAAGTATCTACCGAACATCAACACTTATTTAACATCCCATGGGGACCACAAATACACTGTGTCCAGATCAAACTCAGCATCTTTGCCCTAAAACTCAATCTTTCTCAATGTTTCTTCTGCAAATTCCCAGTAATAGAAATCTGAAATGTAAACTCTTTCCTTCTCTCAAATCTCCTCACTTGCTAAGGCGTCAAAGTGTGTTTGATTTTCTAAGTACCTCTTAATTCTACTTTTTCCTCTTTCCACATTGCCTCTAACCAACCTTAGCTCAGGCTCTCAACATTTAGTGCCCAGATTTCAGTGCTAACCTTTGCTTCTATTCTTACCCTCTATAAGAAGCTTTTTGTGGTATCTGTCTAGCTCACAAACCTCCCTCTTCTTCTCAGAATGTCCCTTCCTCCGCCCTTTCCAAATACATACACACAGGAATTGGAGCCTGCCAGTCAAGTTTAGAGCAGTCACATCTGACTAGATCAGGGCAGGGGATCCCTATCCCATCATGGGCAATGAGGTTCTCTCTCACTTGAAAACTGAACTGGGATTTAAAGACATCTGTGGAGATTCTTGGAGTATGGCTGAAACTGCAATATAAGACAATTATAGGAAGATAATGTTTAACAAAGGCAAAAAAAAAAAAGCACAGAAAAACCAATCTACAGAAAGAGAAGAAAAAAATGAGGCAGAAAGAGCAAGGAAAAGCAAGAGACAAGAGCTCCTGTTCAGCATTCCACTCAGTTCCTGAAGTCCAGAATGCCATAAGATCCCTGAACGATCTCTCTGTACTCATAATAAAGTATCGCTCCTTTAAATCAGGCTGCCTTAAAAGTGTTTTAAAAAGAAGCTTAATTAATACATCTACTTAAATCTGTTTTTAAATGCATATTAAATTTTCATACTGCCAGGAGATAGTCTTACTGAACATTACTTTAACCCTGTACTTCTCCATTTATCATCTTTTAATGGCTCCCTATAGTTTTAACCTCCTTTAACTGTCCAACTCTTGAGAGATAGGACTCTCCGGCCTTATCTATTGTCATATAAACTCATACACTATAAGTAGAGCCTTTGTATATGCTCTTCCCTTGGCCTCAAATGCTATATATACTTGCTCCCGCTGGATTAATGTACCATAAGACTTTGCTGAAATAACATTTCTACTAGGAAGTTTTTCCTGAGTCCCTCAGGGTAAATCAGATGCTCCACTCTATTCTCCCCTATAGCACCCTCGTCAGAACTTTATACAGAAGCATTCTGATCATATTAGCCATTTACTTGTCTTCCATTTCCCCAAATTAGGAACCCTTTCATCACTGTAACCCCAGTGTTTAGAACATAGTAAACATTCAATAAATATTTGCTGGGTAAACACACGTTCTACTTTTCTCTCATGAGAGAAGACTCTAACTACTCTGCTATATACTCATAAATGTTGCTCTGCTATACACTCATAAATGATATTTAGAATTTCAGGATTCTTTAGAATTTCAGTCTACACTTTGGGAAAAATTTATTCCATCCTGTGTTCTAAGTGATTGTTTGATATGTCTTAATTCAATTCAAAAATTATTATTTACTTCATCTGTGCTGGATTACTGCAATAACTTCTGACCTCCATACTCAGGCTGACAGAACAAATATTTATCACATACGAAATACATGCCTTTTGGTCAATCCTCACTAGCTAATAGTATTATCTTAAAGAAATGAGTAGACAGACTCGGTAATGCTTTAAAACAAACAAAAACACTGTCAAGAAGACACAGCTATTTGATTTGTGGCAGAGCAACAGTTTTTACTCAGGTATGCCTAATTCTAAAGCTCTTTTCATTGCCAACAGCTAGTACAGCTGAAATACTACCAGACAAGCAGTTGAGAGATGTAGGCTCTAGACCCAGAATTATTAGTAGTTTGCCATAAAACTACAGGCAAGTCACTTAATATCTCTATCTCCATTTTACATCTATGAAAAAGGAAAGGATAACAATATCTTCCCTACTTAACCAGGGTTGTTTTCAGAAACAAATATGTCAAAGCACTTTAAGAAACAAGAAACTTTTAAACATCGTAAAAGACATATTGTTTGATTCCCAAATGCTACTTAAACTTTCATTCTTTTTTCTTTCATTCTTTATTTAATTCTTCTCAGTTCATTATCAATGACAATTACTTCTGCTCATACCCACAGAGCAGTGACCAATTGATAAAGCTGTGGTGCATTTTCCATCAATCTCCTCTATTCTATTCACATTTGCACTGCCACTTTTTCCTCCCTGAAAGAAACTGATATTCACTCCTGAGAAATACACATTTAATAACATTAAAAAATATATCCTTCTCTAGGAAATAAGCAAATACAGTTAACATACTGTAGAATCCCCTAAATAACAAATGATTGGTCTCTTACTTCCTCCTTTTTTAAAGCCTAGTGATTTTATGCTTATTCTGACATCTTTCCCTTATCCCATGAAAAGACATTCATTATTTTCAAGGTTAAATGAGATCTACACTTCTTTTCTTAAATGCTTTTACATAATCAAAAATATACATACCTCATCTACGAAGTTAATAGCATCAAACCAGTCTTGAAGAGCTTCAAGGCAATATCTAACAACATTTCGGGTATATTCTTGAGTTTCCTAAAATAATAAGCCTTATAAATTTACAGTATATAAGTATATATATGCTCAACTTCAAAATATATGCAATGTATAAAAATAGTTATGTGTATTATATACATGTAAAATAATAAAATATACATATGTTCAAAATAACCACATTTGCCATTTCAAGAAATCATTTCACAAACTAATAGTAAAAATTAGTGATAGTCATAAAAATTAAAGAACACAATATATCACCCTCTATATAATATATTCCTGAAAATGAATCAAAGCTGAAATAAATTTATGTGATGTAAACTGGATTCCATTTCAAGAGATCCTAAAAATGTAAGTTCCCTACTGTTATTATTGGATGGAGTTTCATTTAGAATGATAAAAATAAAAGTTTCAGAAATGGATGGTTGCACAACATTGAGAATGTATGTATTTAATGTCACTGAATTATATACCTAAAAATGGGTTAAAGCAGTAAAAAAGAAAAATTATGTTATGCATATTTTGCCACAATAAAAAAAAGAGGGCAGAACATAGGAGTACTATAAACAGCCTGTGAATATCTTAGCTTGCAAATGACTATGTTCCCCTTAAAATAAGGGTACTGTGGAAGAATATTGTGAGCTTCCTGGATGGCGCTAGTGGTAAAGAACCTGTCTCCCAGTGCAGGAAATATAGAGAGACCCAAGTTTGACCCTGGGTCGGGAAAATCCCTTGGGGGAGAGCATGGCAACCCACTCCAGTATTCTTCCCTAAAGAATCCCTTGGACAAAGGAGCCTGGCAGGCTACAGTTCATAGGGTCGCAAAGAGTAGGACATGACTGAAGTAACTTAGCACACACACACGAAAGAATACTGTAATGTTTTACGGAGAAATTGATTCAGTGAAATGGGAAAGTATTAAGTTAAACATGGAAAAATAAATCATGATACCCTCTCTTTAAAAAATTAGGCAAAGGATTTGAATAGACATTTCTCCAAAGAGGATCTACAAATGACAAATATGCACAAGAAAAGATGCCAATACTATCAGTCATTAGGAAAATGCAAATCAAAGTCACAATGAGATACCACTTTATACCTATTTGGATGGTTGTAATTTTTGAAATGTAAAATAAGTGTTGGCAAGAATACAGAGCAACAAACTCTCATACATAGCTGGTAGAAATATAAAACGGTGCAGCCGTTTTTAAGTTAAACAGAGTTACCATGAAAGTGAAAATGAAGAGTGCTCAGTCGTGTCCTACTCTTTGCGACCCCATGGACTATATGGTCCATGGCATTCTCCAGGCCAGAATACTGGAGTGGGGAGCCGTTCCCTTCTCCAGCACATCTTCCCAACCCAGGGATAGAACCCAGGTCTCTCGCACTGCAGGTGGATTCTTTACCAGCTGAGCCACCAGGGAAGCCCACAGAGCTACCACATGACCAAGCAATTCTACTCTCATATACCCAAGAGAGCTGAAAACATACATTCACACAAAAACCTATACAAATGTTCACAGCAACATTACCCACAGAGCCAAAAACCGAAATCAACCCATAAATGGACAAATAAGTGTGATACCCCTGTGCTATGGAATACTATTTAGGAGATTAGCGCCTTCCAGGAAACGAGACGAGGTTGGAACGGAGAGGCTGCGTTTTCTTTTTTGGCAGGGGGTAGGGGCACAGTGTTGAAAACGTTCTGGAACTAGTGGTGACTGCAGCACAACTTTGTGAATACACTGTAAACTACTTAATTGTATAGTTTAAGAAGATTAAAATGGCTCTCAATAAAAAGGTTTTAGAAAAACATTTTGGGGCATCAATGTCAACAAAAGGTACCATCACGGTCAAACAGGTTCCTGTTATTGAAGAAGCAAATGGAAACAAGGTGCATACAACGCTCTATGTCATACTAGCACTACATCTGACAAGTGCTGGTTAAGTTCTGCAAAGAGTCACCGCCAGACTCAACTTATGTCTAGCTTGCAGTAATCTAAAGCTTGCCACTAGATGGAAATTTCACAGCTTATTTGTTCCCGTTTAGGAAGCAAAAATTAGTGACATTCTAGAAATGTGCCATCCCTTTATCCAAGCTAGCTATTATTAATTTAGTATAACTTGTTCAATGATCCCTTAGCACTTTTAAGAACCAAATAGCATACAAGGCAATCATACAAAGAAAGTAAGCTATGAGGTGAAGTTTTCTTTTTTATTGCTAATCCTCTAGTTTTACATTTTATAATTAAAAAACATAAAGAAACAGCTTTTTAAATACTCTTTTTTTCTAGTTTACATTTCTAAAACCTCAACACTGCTGCTAAAAATCTCTAGACATTCCTCTTTAAGAGACAATTATAGCAAAGTGATAAAAAGCACTGGTTCTGAAATCAGATAGATTTGTTTTCAAACTCAAGCTTCTACTTGTAGTTGTGTAAATGTGGGAGAGTTGTTCAACCTCTGAAAAAAAAGGGATGATACTCTCTACTTTATAAGAGATGCTATGAAGATTAGATAAGAACATAACATGAGGAATATAGTGTAAGAATAAAGTCTGGCATAGTATAGGTTCTCAACAAGAGAACATCTTATCTAGGAACCAGATGTCCCTTTAGCTGACAAACTCCTCTCTTATTACAAGATAACATGAGCTCATTTTTCTCTAAGGGACCCAAAATACAATGAAATCCTGGCCTTCAAAAGTGAAAAATAACTACTGCCTGAAAACAATGATTTCTCTTCATCACAGAGAGAAACATAGCTTCAGTCTTATAATCCAAATTCATTCTAAACAGTTGTCAGAATAATCTTCCTAAAATACTGATCTTCTCATATCAACATCAGATCAGTCCTCTCTCCAAAGGCAGCATCTCTTCTGTTGGCTTATATGATGCTGCATTCTTCTGTTTATTTTCTCCTTTCCCTTTCTGACATTTAAATGTTAACTTTTTCTTCAAAGTCCATTTCCCTTTTCTCCCAACTTGACTACATTCCATCCCCTGGCAATAAATGCCATTTTTATTCTCAAGGGTCTAAAATTTATACCCTAGCCCAGACTTCTTTGAGTACAAAACTCATATATCCAACTGCTTATTCACTATTTCCACTTGGATGTTTCAGAGGCATCTCAAACTTATCTAACTCTGAAAACTTTAAACCTGCTTTTCTATTATCTTTTTCACCTCTGTAAAATTATCTCCATATACAGCTACTCAAAAATTTATCTAACTCATCAATAACATACAATCCATCACCAACCCTCTTGATTCTACCTTCAAAATACATCTTTAACATTCAAAATGCACCTTTAATACATCTTGAATTTCAAACCTGAAATTTCTACAATATCACCACAGCATCTTAACTGGTCTATTTGCTACTAGTCTTGATGCTCCCCATACTCTCCTCAATCCAGTCTTTCCAAACAAACAGAATGAACTTTTAAATGTAAGTCTGATCACATCAAACCCCTACTTTAAAATATTCACTGGCTTCTCCTTAAAATTAAATCCAAGGCTCATTAACATGATCTATAAGAACCTGCATTAATAATCTACTCTCTGCCTATCTCTCCAATTCCATCTTATTCTCTGGCTCCAGCCACAAACTCCTTAAAAAGACCAATCACCTACTCATTGGGGGTAGGTTATTCCATACCGTCTCCCTTACTACCAGCCCTAATCCCACTTTTATTCTTCATATAGCTGGCTTCTTCATATTCTTTCTTCAAAAAGGCCTTCCCTGATCCTCAAAACCATCAATCTCCACACTCATCATTCTCACAGTAACCTGATATTTTCCTGTAGAATATTTACAAACGCTTATAAAACAAGTCTACATGCCTACTTACTTAATGTCTATCTCTGCTATTAGACTGCTCCATAGAGCAAGAACATCTATTTGATTTGTCTGACACCCGAAACCCAAACATCTACATAGCATCTGGCATAGAAGAGCGTTCAATAGACTTTTTTTTTAATAAATGAACAAACAAATCTCATATTAGATGACATGGTTTTTTTTTTTTTTTTAATAAATGCTACAATGGAAATTAAAGGAAGTACTATAAAAACAGAGACTAGAATCATAAATCTGAAAGAAGTTAAAATGAGCAGATTACATGTCAGCTGAGTCTTTGAATACAATCTTTGAAAAGCTAATACTAATGGCTTTTCATTCCAGTTAGAACTGCTGCCAAGATCCTACTGTACACCAAACAAGTCAAAATCTCTAGCAGTGACACTTAAGCATATATATTTTTTAAGCTTCCCAGATGATTCTCATATAACAGAAGCACTGGACTAAGCAGAAAGAATGAGTGTGTATGTCAAAAAAAAAAAAAGGACTAATTTGAACAAAACCACTGAAATCAAGAAAGGAACTGCATGCTGAGGAATACTAATCAAGCCAATGAAAGCATGGAGGTAGATGGGGTATAGGAAGGCAAATTATTACAAATACGTTGAAGACAAATTGTGGAAGTTCTTAAATGCCTCTACAGGAAATAAGGACATTATCCTGTAGACAGAAAGGAATGTGAATGATTTTTAAGCGAAGGAGAAATAAGCACAGAGCTCAGAGACTTAGATATTAGGAAAGACTAGAGTAGGAAGAATCTAGAGGCAGAAAAATCAGTTAAGAAGTTACCTTAACAACCAAGATTTTAAAAATACTGACATAAAGAAATAAAACAGAGGAAAGAAGTGGTAGAGAGACATTTCTGGACAAAAGGGAGAATTCACGGTATCTGATTACAGTCTGAACACAGCTGGGGAGGTTTCTATACTGGAAACCTGCATCATTTATAACAGCATACATAAAATGACATAAAGGACACAGTATAGACACAGGTTTTTAAAAAGTTAGTTAGGAACCTGAGAAAACTCATGTACCTATAAGGAGAATACCAGAATATTCTGACATTCTACCCTGAATAACCAGAGCTATTGGAAATTTGAACCTGGCTAGCCTGTAACAAAGTTGTGAGTCATCTGCATTAAGAGAAAGCTGGAGTCATGAGAGAAAATAGAAAGCCACTTAAAGAAACACATATATTTAAAGAATATATGTAAAAGAGTCTCATAATAACCCTGTGAGTAAGAGCAGGCTTTGCTGTCCCATTTCTGTTTTGTTCCCTTTAGGTTTTTAAAAGAAAAAGTCTGAGAAGTTCAAATGGTTTTAAATGAGTTGACCAAGTCACCTAAGTTGAAAGAGGCAGAACCAAAAGCACTATACAACCTTTTGCAGCGTGCTTACTGGAACAGGCTAGCAGGTAGGACTTCATGGGATCCAAACAGCAAAATCTTTAAGTCCTTAGTTTCGTAGGGTCAGGAGATAACATTTTTCTGAACTATCCAAGGATTCTGGAGACCCATCAAACCAATACTTTAAAATGCAAAGGTAGATATATGTATTTTTATAGAAAGACAAAAACACATGCAATTATAAGTGAGCTGGGCTTCCCTGGTGGCTCAGACGGTAAAGCGTCTGCCGGCAGTGCGAGAGACCCGGGTTTGATCCCTGGGTTGAGAAGATCTCCTGGAGAAAGAAATGGCAACCCACTCCAGTACTCTTGCCTGGAAAATTCCATGCGCTGAGGAGCCTGGTAGGCTACAGTCCATTGGGTCGCAAAGAGTTGGACACGACTTCATGTTTCTTAACCAATTATAAGAATTTATGTTGTTGTTATATACTCTTAGGTTCTTTTCACAAACAGGAATTGTATGAAATGTATATTGATTTTGTTCTTGGAATCTTAAAAGTGTAAACTTTAAGTTTATCCTCATCCCTTGAAAGATAAGAAACATTAGGTAACTAACTGATAATGGATAAAATGAAACAATAAAGATGAATGTGCAGCTACAAAGACTATTTATAATAAGGGAAGGTTAGAAAGATCTGATAATTCATTTACATACATCAAGTCCAACCTACCTAAGAATAATCATTACTGTCTTAGGTCAATTTTCACAGAGCTGAATTCAAAATTAAACACTGCATATTATTATATACAAGTAAACAAGTCAATGTTTCCATAAATCTTCTTCTTAAAATTATTTTAAAGGTAAATACAGAAATTAACAAAAATATTTTCAACATACCCTAACTTTACAGTGTGATAGGAGTCCCCACATTGGCTGTGCACAGGCTTCAAGTTCAGCAGCAAAGGCAGCATAGTAGGTCTGAGATTCAAACTCCACATGCTCATTTAGTTCTCGCTTATTTAAGTTCATACCTTACAAAAATTAAAACAGATATAAACCATGCCAAATGGAAACAAACACCCATACTCAAAATCAAGTAAAATACTTCCTCATACCAAACAGATTTTAATGTTCACAGATGGCATAAATGACAAAATATATACAGAAATTAATAAATTATTAAAAATAAAATAGTCTGGTCCTTTCGGAATTCTTCATAAACAAGACTTTCTTAAAAACATTTTGTGAACTATCTTTCTTATATAACATAATTGAATATATTAAATAAACTCAAAACCATTTTAATCGGTACTGGTTGAACTTTTTATGGAAGTGTTAACAATCGTTCTTATAAGAAAATTTCTAGATAAATGCTTTAAAATGCTTTTTAAAATTACACTGCTATTTTCTATATAATTGTTTGACTTTTTTCATAACTCTGATATGTTTCATGAGCACTTTATTAAATACTTACAAATATCAATTAAAATGAGACATTTCACATGTAACTGAATGATGTGCTATTTCTTTTCTTTCAATTAGGGTCTGATAGTTTACTAGTAGTAATTTTGCAAACTAAAATAAATAAATAAGAAAAAGACTGAAATTCATACCTTGAAAGAAAGATACAAAGTTCATCCATGTCACTAATAAGCCATGGTCCTCCAAAAATCTCTTAGCCACACTTTGATGAGAAAGGATATTAATAAAATCACTGACAAGAGGCCAATAAGTGTTATTCTTCAGCAATGCTTCTCCACAATTCACTACAACATGTAAACTATTTTCTTCATCTAAAACAGACAGAAACACATACACCCAGAAAAAATTAGCTTAAAAAAGATAGCCTTACCAATGATAAAGATTATATATTTTAGAATCAGAGTCACCTAAATTCAAACCCCAACCTGACATTTAATACCTATATGGCTTCAGGTATATTACATAACTCTGAATCAATTTCCTCACCTATAAAAATGGGAAAAAAACACATATATCAAGGGAATTAAATGAAACGTTAATATAACACTTAGCACATCATTATAATTATTATTACTACCTGTCAAACATATTACACGATACTGAGTTATGAAACTATAAAAAACATAAAGCCTTAAAAAAAAAAAGCCTCAAAGTTTAAACACATCATTGGAAGGAAGCGATAGGGAGGATTAGGCTTGTATAAAATCTTTAGTATTAGAAGTTATAGCATGTATGTATTAGCTCTCTTGACCTATTTCCCTATTCCAGCTTAACTGATTCACGGGACAAACAAGCCCCCCATTACCCCTGTAAAACAAATTAACACCCATAATACACAGCATGCTCAAAGTTGAGCCTATTTCAGACTACACAAGACCCAAGGTATATGCTTATCCAGAGTCTGTTTTTGTTTCTGTTCATACTAATTGTTCTGTGTATTATAACCATAAAATTTAAATCACAAGTATATAATCTGATAAAACACGAATACATAAATAGAGCTATTATAAAAACTGGATCATAAGCTTTTGAAAGACAATAAAAGTGCCTAAGAAAATCTTGGAGAAGAAAAATCGTAAGAGTACAGAAGATTTTCAAAACTCAGACTGTTTCATAAAAATTTTTATGTTCTTATTCTACTTTAAAGAAACTGAAAATGGAAATCACAAGTGCTGCTTTACAAACGTAGTATATACAAGAAGGATAAGAGAGAATTCCAGTAAAGAATACAATAACTTACAAATGCTTTGCCCAAAATGAAAAGACTGGAGAACAAACAAGCACTCTTGTGATTTCAGTTAAAATCCTCTGTTTCAGATATCTATGTATCATTTTTTACAATTCCTCACTCTAATCAACTTTCTAACTAACCACTCTATTGTCAAACTCATCAGTGAAGAGGGCTTCTACTGTACTTCATATTTTCATAAATTAAATTTAGGTTTCAGTCCATGAAATTATTTCACCCAACTCAAACTTAACAACATATGAAACAGGACCCACAACAGAATGAGAGAGGGTATAGCTGAATGAGGAAATGGAGATAAGGGAAGGTTTACAGATTACCCACACCTAAGATTTGGAAACAGTGACAGCCTTTATTTTTTGGGCTCCAAAATCACTGCAGATGGTGACTGCAGCCATGAAATTGAAAGACGCTTACTCCTTGGAAGGAGAGTTATGACCAACGTAGACAGCATATTCAAAAGCAGAGACATTACTTTGCCAACAAAGGTCCATCTAGTCAAGGCTATAGTTTTTCCAGTGGTCATGTATGGATGTGAGAGTTGGACTATAAAGAAAGCTGAGTGCTAAAGAACTGATGCTTTTGAACTGTTGTGCTGGAGTAGACTCTTGAGAGTCCCCTGGACTGCAAGGAGATCCAACTCGTCCATCCTCAAGGACATCAGTCCTGGGTGTTCATTGGAAGGACTGATGTTGAAGCTGAAACTGCAATCCTTTGGCCACCTCATGCAAAGAGCTGACTCATTAAAAAGACCCTGATGCTGGAAAAGATTGAGGGCCTGAAGGAGAGGGGGACGATAGAGGATCAGACAGCTGGATGGCAGCACCGACTCAATGGACATGAGTTTGGGTAAACTCCGGGAGTTGGTGATGGACAAGGAGGCCTGGCGTGCTGCAGTTCATGCGGTCGCGAAGAGTCGGACACGACTGAGCAAATGAACTGAACTGAAGACCAGCCATTATGAGTGACTGAGCAGTTGATTTTGATGGGACAGTGCTTAGGGACGCCGAGATTTTTTTACCTTTTATAAACATTGAGAATCACTGTTTAATTGAAATCAGAGGATGAATAAGCAAAATACAATTAATCAAAATCACTACTTTCCTGACACTGCTTTAAATACTACTGTCCTTGTGAAAAATACCTTGGAATCTACAATGAAACAAAATGACTAGAACTTCTATTTTTATCCAACTGATACTTTTCCAAATATAGATACAGAGAGAGCAGCGATTCAGTGTTAGATGATATTCAGTTCAGTTCAGTTCAGTTCAGTCGCCCAGTCGTGCCCGATTCTTTGCAACCCCATAAATTGCAGCACGCCAGGCCTCCCTATCCATCACCAACTCCCGGAGTTCACTCAGGCTCACATCCATAGAGTTAGTGATGCCATCCAGCCATCTCATCCTCTGTCGTCCCCTTCTCCTCTGTCGTCCCCTTCTCCTCCTGCCCCCAATCCCTCCCAGCATCAGAGTCTTTTCCAATGAGTCAACTCTTCACATGAGGTGGCCAAAGTACTGGAGTTTCAGCTTTAGCATCATTCCTTCCAAAGAGCACCCAGGGCTGTTCTCCTTTAGAATGGACTGGTTGGATCTCCTTGCAGTCACTCAGCAACAAATATTTACTGAGTTCCTACAGAGAGTCCAGCATTCTAGTAAGCTCTGAAAATAAAGTGGACAGTACATCAAGATTTTATACAGTCTCTTTCTCTGCTGAGATTAATATAAGAAGACACAGCATGGTAGCGCTGTAATAGAAAGAGTACAAGAAGTCCTAAGAACAAATAAAGCTGGTCTACAATTTAGGAAAAAAGAGTTTCCTGAGGAAGTGATGTTTATACTGAGATTTACAGAATGATGTAGAAATTGTGATTAGCCAAGCAAACTACACACAAGGAGGAAAGGGTATTCTAGGTAGAGGAAGCAGTATAAAAAAGATTGGAACTACTGGACAAAGAATGCAGAGGTTACGTGGCACCAGTGAGTCTAGACGGCCTTATAAATCAGCTTTAGGAGTCTGCAGTTCATGAGACGAGAATGGCAAGCCACAGAGGGGGTTTTAAGCAAGAGAGGACATGAACAGATGTTTAGTGTGGAGAGTGATTATAGAAGAGTGCTGATGACCAGTAACAGAAGGCCTAGAGATGGCAATGGCTTGAATGATGGTGCTGGCATAAAGAGCAGAGATGAAAAGAACTGGTTATTCTAATATATTTAGAAGGATTTAAATGACAGATCTGGTGATGGTCACTATATCTACAAAGAGTAAGAAATCAAAACTGACTCCTAGGTTTTAGGTTGGGCAGCTCTGTAGATGGTTAGTGTGGTGCCAAAACACCAACTTGAGCACTAACACACACAAACTTACTTGAGCACTTACACACACACACATGTAATAGGAAAAAAGCAGAACTTCATAGAGAGAGAATGAGTTTTTGGTGTTGACACTGTGTGTGTGAGGTGCTTGCAGATATCCAAAGAATATAGTTCAATAAATAATATGATATTCAAGACAGATGATCAATCTGGCATTATGAGCAACTATAGACATTCCTACAGTTATGCAACACATGGTTTAAAGTTCCATTCTACACAGACAATTTCACAGGACAAACTGTAACATTTCAGGGATATGGAAAAGTATAAGAAAGTAAAAGTATAAGGAAGGGGTCACGTACTACTAGAGGCTTTTTTCTTTCAATCTTCAGTTATTGCTGTGGCCATGTGAATACTCACTGTATCAGCTCCTACATTTACTAACAGTATAGACAAAATTTTCAAACACTGTCTAATGACAATGCATACAAAGGCTAGACGGAGGCTATTACAAACTAAAAAGCGTACAGAACTTGGGTAATATCTGTGGCTAATTCAATATATTTAAAGCTCATTCCAATACTCTTCATGTAAAAACAAGGAAAACACATGGTGTTTTTAGAAAACCAGTAAATATGTGCCATGAAATGTTACATACTTTAGAAAGAGGAAACAAAACCAGCATTGGAGCTAAAGATAGTGTTAGACTTGGCTTAGAAATAATGTAATTTGTTGCTAGAAAAAAATACATTTATATTTAAAGATCTTAGCAATGCTACTTATAGCTATTTAGCTTTTGGAATATTCAATCTGTGTAAGAACTTCCAGGACAGACTAACTGCAGTAGAAGAAAGCATACATAGAAAGCAATGAAGACTATGTAATACAATTTCAGAAAATACGGGAAAAGTAAGAAACACAGGGATAGCAAGACCAAGTGCCAAGAAACAACAACACTGACAGAATAAGCAGAAAATCATTCCACACCACACAAACAACGGAGAAGCAACAGTGTGAAATGCTAATGAAAATCAAGCAAGATAAGGTCCAGTGTTTTATCACCAGCTCCCTTATCATGTAGTCATAGAAAGGGTGACCATACAATTAATTATATAAACTGGAACACTTTTGAGAGTAAAAAAGACTGTATTAAAATTGATGTCAAAATAACAGGCATAACCTGGACCAGTTCTAGGAAAAGTAGGACACGTGGCTAACAGAGTCCTGGACAATTCTGGAGAAGCAACAGAACGATGGGAACAAACACTAGATGGAGGTGGGTTAATGAGAGACTGGAAGTTAAGGAAACAAACACAAAAACTCTCTCAGGAAAGCAGGCTAGAAAAAAAGAATGGGAGGCAGACTCATATACATCATCTTCCCAAACAGTCTTCTCTAAAACGCAAGCCATACATAATAAGCATAGCTAAACCACCTAGTCAAGAAAAAAGATTCAATTCTTTTGAAAAGAGTAGATACTTTTCATTTTTTCAAGTTTGTCAGTTTATAAATTAAAAATGCTATATTTGTGAAAAGTCCTTTTCTAATTATATAATTCTATGTATAAGAATATCATTGATACAGTTCAACGTTGACAGATACTATTTCAAAACAGAAAAAGAGTAATATACACAGTTGATGGTCAGGGAGCTGGCGTGCTGCAGTCCATGGGGTTGCAAAGAGTTGGACACGACTGAGCGACTGAACTGAACTGAATATACACAGCTAAGTATCTAATAAAGAAAAGGGCATCCTACACAAAGATAGAAAAATAATGCAAATCAGTTTTTAATATTTCCATCAAAAAGGTAAAGAAGTATACTGCTTTATGTAAATAATATATTACTCTCCCATTATATTTACAATGGGAATCAGAGTTATTGTACATAGTGAGGCAGAGTATGACTTTTGAAGTCAGACACCTAGACTGACACTCACAGCTATAAAACCATAGATCACTGACTTCTCAACTCCCTAAGCCACAGTTGCCTCATCGTTGCCTCATCTCTAAAATGGAAAAAAACAGTATCTACTCCCCAGAATTACTGATGGTTAAATTAGATAAAACATATTAAAGCACTGGGAAAGAAACCATGGTATACAGTGAGCGCTCAAAAGATGGCAGCTATCATCATTATTAGTGAGTTATTACATAGAAGGCATCATGCCTGCCTATATATTTATTGACCCCTATATAAATTTTCAGGCTATGGTACTGCACCTGAGAATAGGCAGACTATCAGTATAAAGAGAAAACAGGAGCTGGTATGCAAAAGGAGACAACAGTAGAAGGCACGTTTCAAGCATAAGATCTCCCATTCACAGAGAATGGAAAAGTCCTAAGATTAAATTTGATGCAGTTTGTTATTATTTTTTAAATTTAGCTCCAAGTGTCAACAAGTGAAGACAAAGTCCTATTAAAATTGGCCTGCCTATACTGTGGCTAAGAACAAAGATTCTGACATCAGGAGATAGAAAGTCCTTCTTGGTTCTGTCATCTACTAACTATATATTCTACGACAAATGACTCAATTTCTCTAAGCCTCAATTTACTCATCTTTAAAGTGACTCGTTGGAAAAGACTTTGATGCTGGGAGGGATTGGGGGCAGGAGGAGAAGGGGACGACAGAGGATGAGATGGCTGGATGGCATCACGGACTCGATGGACGTGAGTCTGAGTGAACTCCGGGAGTTGGTGACGGACAGCGAGGCCTGGCGTGCTGCAATTCATGGGTCGCAAAGAGTCAGACACGACTGAGTGACTGAACTGAACTGAACCGAAACTGGAAATAATAACACCAATCTAGAGAGTTGTTCCTGGAATAGGAAATGGCAATCCACTCCAGTATGTTGCCTGGATAATCCCATGGACAGAAGAGCCTGGCAGAATGCAGTCCATGGGGTCGCAGAGTCAAACAGGACTGAAAGACTGAGCATACACAGGGAGTTGTTCAGAAATTTAATTGAAACAATGTATAAATAATATTAACACAGTGCCTCAGTTCAGTTCAGTCACTCAGTTGTCACTCAGTCGTGTCCGACTCTTTGCGACCCCATGAATCGCAGCACGCCAGGCCTCCCTGTCCATCACCAACTCCCGGAGTTCACTCAGATTCAAGTCCGTCGAGTCAGTGATGCCATCCAGCCATCTCATCCTCAGTCATGCCCTTCTCCTCCTGCCCCCAATCCCTCCCAGCATCAGAGTCTTTTTCAATGAGTCAGCTCTTCGCATGAGGTGGCCAAAGTACTGGAGTTTCAGCTTTAGCATCATTCCTTCCAAAGAAATCCCAGGGTTGATCTCCTTCAGAATGGACTGGTTGGATCTCCTTGCAGTCCAAGGGACTCTCAAGAGTCTTCTCCAACACCACAGTTCAAAAGCATCAATTCTTCGGCGCTCAGCCTTCTTCACAGTCCAACTCTCACATCCATCATGACCAATGGAAAAACCATAGCCTTGACTAGACGGACCTTAGTCAGCAAAGTAATGTCTCTGCTTCTGAATATGCTATCTAGGTTGGTCCTAACTTTTCCTCCAAGGAGTGAGCGTCTTTTAATTTCATGGCTGCAATCACCATCTGCAGCGATTTTGGAGGCCAAAAAAACACAGTGCCTAGTACATAGCAAATACTCAAATAATATAAATTATTATGAGGAGGTAAAGTCAAGACAAAAGACCACAAACAAGTAAGAATGGGAGGAATCCCTAAAAATGTTATGGCAATATGAAAAGGCATAAAGCAAGAAAATTAAAGATCACACTAAAGGAACATATAAAAGGCAAGATTTATTTCAACTTTTAAATTATAAAAGTATACACATATAAAACGTCTAAAGCTGACAGTAACAAATTCATGACTGCAAAAATAGAACTATATCTAATAAGAAAATGGTTAAATAAGTTACGGTAAAGTCATATGATAGTACTATCTGCAATCATTAAAAAACATGTTCTTAATGTGTACACTTGACAGAATATTTTACAGTACATATTCTTATCTATAAAAATACTCAGCTCACAAAAAGAAATGAAACATCCCAAGATGTTAACAAGTTATTTGTGAATAACAGAACCGTATTTAAAGTTTTTCTTTAAATTTTGCTAAAAACTTTTCAAGCTTTAACAAATATGTATTATAATATTTTTAAAAGCTAAGTTTTTAAGGCTAGTTATGCAAAGTGTACTTATAAAACCAGTGAAAATAATTCTGAGTTTACCTTGTAGCTCACTTTTAATAAGGCAACTTTCCATCATGTATAACAGCACAGTGACCATAATATCCAGCAGCTGACATTCTTCTGTTACCTGTCTGGCTAGCTCTTCATTGCTGAACAACTGAACACTAATATGCACAATTCTGTTAGACATAGTGTCCGATTCGTGACTTTTCTTCAGTGTCTTCATAATGAAAGCATAATGTTGAACAAAAGTTTTTGTAAAAGCAACCTGTAAAATATTTTAAACAGGAAGAAAAAAACACAGTTTAAGTTTGCTAGCACATTTTCAACATATTATACTAGCATTTTAAAGTATAAAATGGTATAAAGTATAAAAAGCATAAAGTATAAATTATAAAGTACAAAATTTATAAAGCTAAGCTATGATTAGCTTATGACAATGTCTAAGACAACTGGAAAAGTAATTTCAATGATGGTAGTCTTACATTTGTCCCTTTTTTGAAAATTTGCAAAATAGTTTGATAGTTAAAAAAATATTCAATATGCATTTTAAATTACTAAATTTTTAAAGCAATTACAAAGATGGTTTAAAAACACAAATCTTCACTTTGCACAAAGGTATCAATTCACTAATGTCAAAGTATGTCTTTGTCCTGTGCTAACTACTTTAGCAATAAAATCTAAAGTCTCATTTGAAAATCGAGTTGTTTACACAACTAAACAATAAGTGAGTCAATGTGACTACTCCAAAAGAAATGATATTTTTTCCTATTTGATCTGAAAGCCAACCAATATTTAAGTTTTCTTTTTTGGGTACCATATACACTTCATCCATTGTTTTCTCAAGGAGACATAAACATACAAAACAGCATTATTAAAGTGTCACTCCTAAAGAGGCTTTACTTCTTAAACCATAAGAAGAGCTAAACCATGATTCACTGTCTTTTCAGACACAAGGCTGTATAACTTTGCCATAAACATAGAAGAGTAACTGGTGGGTCCACACCCTCTGAGACTAGAGACTTCACTCATCTACTTGTGTACATGAGTCAATACTATTGTGTCTTTAACAGTTATGGCCAGAAGCTACTAACTCTGTACTTTTGCCATGCTGAATCTCACAATCTAAATTCAGTTGTCCCCATTAAACATTTTCTCAAAGCATGTTGCATCTTTCTCCTTTAGAGAATTTACTACAATTTTTAACCACATATTTATTTGTGTAATTGTGCTTTTGTTTGTCCCCCAGCAATTTCTCTGGACCAAGTCTCATGCAGAAGGGTAACCCTAAGAATCCTGCTCTCTAAAAGTGCTTTGATTCAGATCTAAAATACTGTGCTTTTTGTGTAGGCCCTCTTTTGGCAACTGAGCTGAGAAATATATCAAAAAGATTTAATGTTGAAAAGGCAAAGAAAGGTGACCAAAGTTCAGAAAAGAAGGAAAAAATGTAGATACCTTATACTCTTGATCTGGAAGCATGTTGAGTAAGAAAGTCACCATCTTCTGGGGAAATTCATACTTTATTGTCCAAAACAATAGCTCTTCTAAGAAACTTTTATGTTTCAAAACATCCATTATGGATTGATCTACATAAGAAAAATAAAATTCACCCTAATGATTTAAGTTGCTCATCTCATTTAAACCTTACTATAACAACCCAGCAATCTCAAATATCTGAATATGCCTAAAAATCAAGGCTATCCTTTCAATAATTGAAATGATAATACTAACAATATCAAGTTGTTTCTATAATGTCCACAGTACAATAAAATACGTAGTCCTTATAATTCAGCATAAAGTAGTTACTAGAAAAATAATTACTTATCCTTAAACAAAAGAACCAGACATGAAACAATGAACTGGTTTCAAATTGGGAAAAGAGTATGTCAAAGCAGTATATTGTCACCCTGCTATTTTAACTTATATGCAGAGTACATCATGCAAAATGCCAGGCTGGATGAAGCACAAGCTGGAATCAAAGACTGCTGGGAGAAATATCAATAACCTCAGATATGCAGATGACACCACCTTTATGGCAGAAAACGAACAGAAACAAGAGCCTCTTGATAAAAGTGAAAGAGGAGAGTGAAAAAGCTGGCTTAAAAATCAATATTCAAAAACTAAGATGATGGCATCCAGTCCCATCACTTCGTGACAAATAGATGGGCAAACAATGGAAAACAGTGTCAGACTTAATTTTCTTGGGCTCCAAAATCACTGCAGGTGGTGACTGCAGCCATGAAATTAAAGGAAGCTTACTCCTTAGAAGAAAAGCTATGACCAACCTAGACAGCATATTAAAAAGCAGAGACATTACTTTGCCAACAAAGGTCCGTCTAGTCAAAGCTACGGTTTTTCCAGTAGTCATGTATGGATGTGAGAGTTGGACCATAAAGAAAGCTGAGAGCCGAACAATTGATACTTTTGACCTGTGGTGTTGGAGAAGACTCTTGAGAGTCCCTTGGACTGCAAGGAGATCAAACCAGTCCATCCTAAAGGAAATCAGTCCTTTAGAATATTCACTGGAAGAACTGATGCCGAAGCTGAAGTTCCAATACTTTGGCTACCTGATGCGAAGAGCTGACTCATTTGAAAAGACCCTGATGCTGGGAATGACTGAGGGCAGGAGGAGAAGGGGATGAAAGAAGAGAAAGTTGGATGGCATCACCGACTCGATGGACATGAGTTTGAGCAAGGTCCAGGAGTTGGTGATGGACGGGGACGCCTGGAGTGCTGCAGTTCATGGGGTCACAAATAGTCAGACACAACTGAGTGACTGAACTGAAGCATAAGCCCTTTATCTAAAACTTCTACTATCATTTAGAACAATTATCTTACAAGGACAATATTCATGGCACATAATTTAAATAGTAATAATTTTAAACTAAAAACATACTATTAAGGACAAACTCCAATTTTGTTTTAAAAAGCATTTATAGAATAATTTATCTATTTCTTTAAAATTATCCTTCATAAATGAAATGTTAACTTCACTAGAGAAAATATCATTAGTGCACAGCTTACTCTAATATACAAAAGCATTTACTCTCTTCTGGTAGGAACATACCAGGAAACATATAGAAAATCAGCTATGTTTACATGCACTGGACTCAGGATGTCCTCTTCAGACATACAGGAAACAGGAAATGGATGTCCATTTTGAATTAAAAGGTATTCGAAGGGGGAATAAATTATCTCCTAGAAGCCTATTTCTAAAGCCAAGTGCCACTTCTTGAGGGTTAGGCTCTCTCCTGCCTATCTCTGCCTCCTTGCCTTGCTGAATCAACAGAAAGGTCTCAACTGGTACGTGAGGAACTGAATTTTTTTAAATTTTACACTGGAGTATATTTGATTACCAATGCTGTGTTAGTTTCAAGGTGTACAGCAAAGTGTGAATTGAATGTTTTTCATACTTTAGTTCTCTTTTACCCCTCCAAACGAACTAGAAAATTCTATTAATCTTTACTAAAGCAAACTATCTTGGGATACTGCTCTGAATCATCAACTCCATATAAGGGCATTAAGTATCAACTATGGACTGGTTCAGTGCTTAAGCAAGAACTAGAGTTAGAGGAGAGATCTGAAAAACCAGTATCCCATGAATCAAAATACTCAGGTACAGCCCTAACTAATTACATGCCAAGTAGTCTTCCAGGGTAATCTTGCAGAATTTTTAATTAACCCTATCCCAATCCTATCCCCGTGCTACAGTTCTTCTATTATTGAGTAATGTGTTCATATCATAAGGTGGCTCAGTGGTAAAGAATCTGCCTGCCGATGCAGGAGACTCAACAAGAGAGGCAAGTTTGATCCCTGGGTCAGAAAGATCCTCTGGAGGAGGAAATGGCAACCCTCTCCAGTATTCTTACCTGGAAAACCCCAAAGACGGAGGAGCCTGACGGGCTACAGTCCAGGGGGTGGCAAAAGAGCCAGACACAATTTAGCGACTAAACAATAACATCATTATCTCCTCAGGTAATGAGTCTAAAAGAGTAACCTCAATATTTAATCACTCTCTTGATTTTTTTGTAAAACACTGAGTTTAATAAGACATATCAGATATAACTTTAATCCAACTTTCCATTAATAATTAACAACCACTATTTTCAGAATAACAAATTCATTAATCTAGAAACACTATAATTTAAACTATACAGAGACAAAAATATCTGCTAATCCCCCATCTAACTCCCTTTCAGTGGAGCCTTCAGTATAAGCCATATACAGAAGGACTAAACATAGAAATACAATTATACTATACAGCTTTTATTTGGAAATAAAAATTTTTTATTTTTCAAATCTCACAATTTTCTACTTGTACAACAGAAATCTCTTCCTCCTGCCACTTCCAGGATATGGCAATGATTTAAAAGAGAAATGATCAGTTTTGCAAGAAATGAGGTAAAATATATTCAAAGGTCACATTGATAGATTCAAAGTCAAAAAGTAACAAAATTAGGGGCCAAATGAATTAGGTGACAGGAATAAAAAGATTATAATTAAAAATTAGAATATAACCTACAGCACACATTGCTGAAGCCAATTTATTTCTCAAAATTCACTTGGTACTAACATGACTGAGAATTTCACTGACTACCAAAAAAATATCCCTGCCAGATAAGTGCTTCTGAAAATAATTACAAAGCTGAACAAAACTAGTACTATTTATTCTTTTTTTTTAAACTAGTAGTATTTATTCTTAAATTCATAGTTATAACTCTCTGCAAGTTTATATTAGCCAAAGAAAAGTCTGAAGCTACCATAATTGTATATCAAGTATTAAAAATTAGATATATTAACTTCGTTTTAAATAAATAAAATAATCAAATACCCCAGAAAAGCTCTGCCTTCTATTAAAATGAAAATAGCTGCTATTATGTACAATCCAATTTTTCTATCTTCAGACACAAAAGTGGGGGTGAGGGGTGAACCACAATGTCTTCACTGTTATTCTTAAAAGATACCAGTTTGCCAAGATATTTAAAGCATGTGTTACGTGTTTTATATGTTATGTTATAGAAATCTGGCTAGAAATGCTTTCATTAGTCATGTATGATTATTACCTTTAAAATCTTGATTAAACTATCATGACCTTCACAACACCTAAAACCACTTCAAGCGAAATTGTAAAACAAAATTTCTGAATTAGTATGTGGCATAAATGAATGATAGCTTTTAATTTAGACAGTAGAGTCCAGGCTCTGCAACTCACCAGCTCATCTTGACCATGTTAGCTGAAATCCTCTAGGCCTAAGCTTTTTCATCCTTAAAACTGAACTTTTGAAAATAGGCAGTGATGTGTTTGTTAGCACAGTGCCTCTCCTCTTGTCCATCATTACATATTTTATTTTCAGCTCGCTTTCAAACTGTTGAATCAAATTCTTAAAAAAACTAAACCACTCTGGACTTCAGACATTTTCAAAGGCAACAATCACTTCTTGAAAAGAGTTTCTACTAACTGAAAAAGCCATTTCTTCAATGTACATACTCAAACCAAACATGATAACTAATCAAGTCTAAAATCTCTTTACTACTTCTTACCAGTAAAGGGAAGGAAAAGACAACAATCTATCTCAAATGCAAAAAAATTCAGGTATAAAAGAAAATAAACTTCAACGTGAAATCTGCATAAAAAATGTCTTAAGCCAGAGTTTGACCAAGCTGAAGGAAAACAATGACCTCTTAACACCACGAGAGGTTATTTTCTGAACATCCCTGAAGCTTAAACTCAAGTATATGCCTAACAATCTCCTCCAACTCAGATGTATCTCAAGGACTCAGGTAAGCACATGCATAATTCTGGTTAAGTCAAAAAGCCAGGTAGCCAAATGGGTTTCTAATTTCTTTCAGGCATTACAGATTTTCTTCAGGGCCAAGAAAAAGGGGAACATGAAGCAGGCGTGCGTCCTGGACAGCAAATCAAATTTCATGCCCTCTGCTAACAGTCCATAAGTTGAATGCAGCAACGTGAGTAACTAAGAACATACTTACAAAATGAGCCTCAACTGAAACTGTCTGCTTGCTCCACCTTTCCAAGCAGTCTTAAACTTTCCAAAAGACACACTTGGCAGTAGAAAAAAGAATCTTTTCATGAAAATATTTTAACCTCTGAAGACTTTCTAACAGATCATACTAACCCAGAAAATAAGACCATGCTAAGATGTAGAAATCCATTTCAAAAATGGAGCACAGGCTACCAGCTAATAACAAGTACTCTTGAAAAGCTTTTAGGGAGGGTCAAGAAAATATAGTGATAAAGCATTTAAACTCTGGGATTTGAATTAAGGACCTACCTCTCATTAGCTGTTATGCCTAACATGCCTTCATTCCTCATTCATAAAACAGTAGTAACAATAAAACCTACTACATATGGTTACTGTGAGAATGAAATGACAGAATGCACATGCAGTGATTAGCACTATGTCTAGCATATACAAAAGTTCGATAAATATTACTAATCTATTCCCTCACTACAGGCACATCTACTTTCTCCTTTGCATCAATATATATTGAGTCCCTACTGAGCCCTTAATATGTGTTAAGTGCCATTCATTCTCATTTTCTTTCACTCTTGTTACTTCTTCTGATACATACCCACACTACTTCCCTGCGGCTCATCCTTTTTCATTCTAGAAATTGCATACCCCAGATTACAAAAAGATACAAATCAAATTTAAGCTTTATACCAAAAACGCTGGATCCAAATCAAAAGATTCAATGAGAAGACTATTTTTCTGGCTCAAATATAATATTGCTCATTTTATGAAGAAAACAATGAATAAAAATCCCAACAGTAAGGGTTTCCCTTGCTTTTGAGGTCCCCAACAACCATCCCCTATCAACTCTTTCTCCATATTGAACACATCTAATAACATAACTCTCTCTTCAAACAGCTTTGATGGCCAGCCAACCAAGTGCTCTTAGTAATTAAGCATTTTTTAACACAAGAAAAAAAACAAAATATAAATACCTTTGGTGTTACTGCTTAGTTTGACCCTCTTTCTCTTGCCCAGACCTTGACTCCCATCCTGATCCTCCTGGAGAAAAACAAAATTAGCATTATCTGTAGTCCTAGTCATGAATTTATATATTTTTTGTAAATTTAAATATGCTTATAAATTATATTAAATATAAAATACAGGTGTGCTTACATATTATTAATAATTTTACTCTTATGTATTTGCTATAATAAAATATACTTTAATACTGATAACTTTTAATTGAAATTTAATTTAAAATTAGCATTATAATTGAATATATCATGAAAATTCTTAGGATTAAAATGTAAGAATTCTTAAACTTAATCTGTGCCTCTAATGAAAGACTCTCAAATGCCGCAAAATCCCAAAATAAAAATCTTCCTAACTTATAAACAAAATATTAAATGCACAAAGAAGCTAAAGGGGAGGAGGGAAAAGATTAGCATAGGAAGGACGAGGAGAAGGAGAAGGGGGTTAAAGCAATGAATAGAGGAAAAGTTTTGAAGAGTCTAATACAAGCAAATGAGTTCAAGAGATCAAGTTCTGAAAAATAAGCACAGTATGTTAGAAGCTGGAGTTGATGGTCAAAAAAACATTAATAAAAACAAATTATTATGTGGCTCAGATGGTAAAGCATCTGCCCGCAATGCAGGAGACTGGGGTTTGATCCCTGGGTCGGGAAGATCCCTGGAGAAGGAAATGGCAACCCACTCCAGTACTCTTGCCTGGAAAATTCCATGGACTGAGGAGCCTGGTAGGCTACAGTCCATGGGGTCACAAAGAGTTGGACACAACTGAGCGACTTCACTTTCACTTTTACTAGGAAAGAAAACCCAAGAAGAAAATATATGTATTTCTGCTCACACGTGATATATCCATTCCTGAAAAAAATACCTCACATTAAAAATAACAAGGCTTATGGGGAATAGAAGAGTGAGGGACAGACCATCCACAACCTATTCTGTAACCAAGGAAGTGTATAACCAAAGATATAACAAAAGAATAATTGGTACCTGGGGAGATCATTTGGATGCCCAGGCAAACATCTTGGAGTGGTTTGAGTGTGTCTCACGGGCTGTTAACAACATACCACCACAACAGAGTGAGAAGACAGCTGGCCGAGACAACATAAAGGGAAGAGGAGCAAAGGAAGCAGCCTGCTAGCAGGGAAACCAACAGTGAAGCTAGGAATGTGCCTCTAAAGCAGGAAGCCATGGGTGCAGCTGCTCAGTTCTAATTTCCTTCAAATGCTGCTGAAAAGGTTCCTTCTCCCTTCACAGATGAGGGTGTGTTTCTCTCCAGATAAAGGACATGACTATGCCCCATTATCCCAGATCTCCTGAACTATTACATAGTTCAGGGAAGATTACACAGGAATCCAAAACTTCCATGTTATACTGACATCTTTTTCCTATTTTCCAAACATATATGAATCAACTGGTATTATAAAGACATGCGTGGTAGTATTTTGGCATACTGTCTGTTATGCTAACCAATTACACTGATGGCAGGATAGAACCATGGTACAAATTCCCAGACACTTTCTCAATTAAATCAAACCTCCAAAGCAGAAAAGCCTCAGCTTTATGCTACAGCTCAACCCACTGGTATAGTATTCTTGGCCTATATACCAAGCCTTAACTGCAAGTTTCTGACAAGTCCAGCATCAGCCCTAAGGACCAGTCTGGAGGTTCCCAAAGATACCTCAGAGCTCAGTCATTCAGCATTTACTAAGCACTTCGATATGCCCTCTGTTAACCCCCACCGAAGCCAGGCCTCTATGGTCATCTACTTGGCAACAATAGTGACAGTCAAACAAATTATACTGCCTCATCCTTTGCCACCCCCACCTTGTCCAAAGAGAAACCCAGCCAGTATGAAATGTGGAGCCATAAAAGACAGATATACGAATGTAAACCATGCCACAAGACCCAGAAGACTGTAAAATTTGAGATTTTAGCTAATAGTCATTTATGAAACTGTTCTTCTGGCCAGAGAAAAAGACAAAAAAAAAACCAAAACTTTTAATATTATAATCCAGGGTAGGATTATTTCATAATTTCAAATAAAAACTTTCTATGAAAAGTGTATCCTTGGTCAAGCAATGGCCTTGACAATACAAAGTTTTAAAAATTTCCCAAACTGACACTTTAAAGGACAAGTAAAATTAGTCAAGCTAGGGAGAGAAAAGTCATTCCAAGAAGGCATAAAGACGAAAGTCTAGAAACGAAGATTAACCTGACATCATCATAGATACCAAATTCAGCTAGGAAGAGCGTCTGCCTCCATTTAAACAGGTGGGATAATGGGTACTCTTGTACTACACTTGAGACAGTATATAACAGAACAATTTTCCTGAATGGCAATTTGTCAATACACATATGCAAAGTCATTAAAGTATATCTATCACTGGAACAGAAATTCCAGTTCTAAGAATTTATCTTAAAGAAATAATCAGACAAGTGAATAGGGACTATCTGCATAACACTCATCACACTGTTATTTATTTACAATGGCAAAAAAAAGAAAAAAAAAACTTTGGTTTCCAACAGCAGAGCAGGGAATTAGGGAAATAAATTATAGCACAAATATACTCTTTAAAGAAAAACAACACTAGAGTTCCATATTCATTATGACCAGGTAAATGTTCAAAACCTATTACTATAAATTAGAAAAAAAAAAAAAGCATGCTATGAAGGATAGCATATAGACTATGAAATCATTTAAGTAGTGATACCACACACAAATAAAATATGTTAAAATATACTCTTTGTTACAGATATTTAAAACTACCATTAGTAAGAAAAGCAAGTTACAGAATAGCATATATAGCATGGAGTCTCTAAAATATACCATGTATAAAATCTGTTAGAATATATATGGTTAGAGTAAGTCACCTCCAAATGATAGAGTAATAGGTAATTTCATCATCTTTTTGCTAATATTAATTTTCTATTTATTCAATGATGACAATGAATTATAGCTTTAAGCTAATGAAATTAAAAGACGCTTACTCCTTGGAAGAAAAGTTATGACCAACCTAGACAGCATATTCAAAAGCAGAGACATTACTTTGCCAACAAAGGTCCATCTAGTCAAGGCTATATGGTTTTTCCAGTGGTCATGTATAGATGTGAGAGTTGAGCACCGAAGAATTGATGCTTTTGAACTGTGGTGTTGGAGAAGACTCTTAAGAGTCCCTTGGACTGCAAGGAGATCCAACCAGTCCATTCTGAAGGAGATCAGCCCTGGGATTTCTTTGGAAGGAATGATGCTGAAGCTGAAACTCCAGTACTTTGGCCACCTCATGCGAAGAGCTGACTCATTGGAAAAGACTCTGATGCTGGGAGGGATTGGGGGCAGGAGGAGAAGGGGATGACAGAGGATGAGATGGCTGGATGGCATCACTGACTCAATGGACGTGAGTCTGAGTGAACTCCGGGAGTTGGTGATGGACAGGGAGACCTGGCGTGCTGCAATGCATGGGGTCGCAAAGAATCGGACATGACTGAGCGACTGAACTGAACTGAATGAATGTTTTTAATACTAATTATGATTTCCAATCCTAACTACAACAATCTACTCAAGATAATGGATTAGTGTGTTATCTATTTCAAGTTCTATTTTTTTTGGCCGCACCTCGCAGCATGCAGGATCTTAGTTCGCCAACCAGCGATAGAACACCCGCCCCTGCTGTGGAAGCATGGAGTCTTAACTACTGGACCACCAGGGAAATACCAAGAAAGAACAAAAGTTTCAACGAACAGGAATAACTTCCAGTGGTGGGATATTCAGGCATTAAGGATGATGAAAACAATTTAGTTATGATGACAACAAAACCCCACCCCAAACTCAAGATGGAGAGTAGAGTTCTTCCCTTTTATCCACGAGAAAACAGTATAGAACCCTGGGGGAAAATAATGGGTCCAGTGAACAAGAGAGGAAATAAACAACCTCAACTGAGACAGCATTCATACAGCTCTCAGAAACACTCTCAAAAAACGTTAACTAGGTTCCTGAGCAGAGAAATAGACAACACTGCAGGTGTGTTTCAGGCACAGGCAGACTCCCTTCCTAGCTGAGTTTGATATCTATGTCCAATAGCAGAGAAGACTCTTACCCCACCTTGCCCTCCCCAACTCCCCAGAAAACAGATTCAAACTCCTAGCCTGCAAAGTTTACAGGTGGTTTTCAACCCAAATTAATCGTTCTTTCTTTGATGGATTTACTGGACAGATGAAAAAACATGAGCTCCGTAAAAAGAAGTCAAGTTAAATTCACAGTTGGTTAAAACAATACTCAATGTTAATACAAAACACACAAGGCTAAAACGAACATTTAACATAGCAGATTATAAAAATAAAATCCAAAGGAGGTCTTGAGAAACTAGAATAAAGTGAAAACATTTATGTAAGCCACTGTAACATGAGACTGTTTGCTTTAAATTAATTTTACAAATACAAAGCAGAGAGGGAGCTCTCAAACTTGTCAGCTGTAAATCTGAAGGGGTGAGTGAGTGAGGGACCTGAGTATTTCATTTGACCACTGGGGCTTCTGCCACAGTTTAGCACTGCTGCTAAAATGCTAACAAAAAATCTTAGGCCTAAAGGAAGCCATAACATGCTTCATGAGAACCTGTCCTTGTGACTCTGTACCAAAATCAGATCATAATTTTAAAAGGGAATGAAGAGGTGAAAGAGCTATGAACAGCAGAGAATACTGTATAACTAAAGCTAAAAAGTTAAAGGGGTGTCTAATGGGAGTAAAATTAAAATGTTTCCATAGGGAAAAACAAGAAAGGTGGGAAAATTATAATATTTAACACGGTATTGAGAAGAGGTTCCTAATAATTGGAGCTATCAAAGAAAGGATCAAGTTGCCTCATTAGCTAGGTCATCTCTCAACCACTGGAAGTGTTTATGGAGAGGCTGATCATTTGTGAGCAATGTCATAAAATCAAACGCTAAACTGGCAAAGAAATGTCTTAAATATTTCTAAGGCCTCCTCACCAAAATTTCTGTGATTCCCGACTCTATCCTTTACCATTAATGTAATTTATAACTAATTAAAATCAAACCTTGTACCTCTAAAAGTAAAGTCATATTTTTCTTTTACTTATTCATTTATGAAAAGTTATTTTAGCTTTCAATTGCAATAATCGTGCTTTTGCTACAAGTTCTGAGCAAATTAGTTTTAACTCTTCACTGGATTCTTTCTTGAATAAAAGCAAGAATATTGACAGCACATTTACATAGTAACTTATTTTGTTAAGTGATTATTTCTCTTATGTAAGAGTATGAAATGCGTAAGACTAGAGGCAAACAAATTAATAAATAGTGGTAATCTCTGGACAGCACAGCTGGAGGTAAATGCTCTCTTTTTTCTATTTGTCAATTTTTCCATAATGGACGTTCAAATTTTATGGTTACACGAGGGAAAATGTGTTTATTTATTTATTTAATTTGTATTAACAGTTAAATGTATCAAAGTCACAAAGATTAATGATCTGGTCAATACACATAGATAAATGGACACTGCTTATGGTAATAGCCTCAGTGAAAATAATCTTTCCTTGAAAAGTTATCTTGATTTAAACAGTACTATTTTCTCTAAGAAACTCTCTATTACACCCATGTATATATAATACTGGAGATAATTTTCTTTTGAACTGAATTATCTGATGACTGAACAAATCAAAACAAAAAATGAATAAACATTAAATTCTCATTTTAAAGTACTTCATAAAGTTAAAATGTGTTTCTATTTTATTTCGGCTTCATTCAACACAAAGAACATTTTCAACTCTTATTACATATTAGCTACACACACCAAAAAAAAAAGAAACAGTAAGTAGTAGTAGTATGAAGAATGTCATGTGTATAAATAGCCCTGCTGAGTACATAATGTTCTGTTACTCTAGGGACAGCAGGGACAAATATCTGACACAACTTGTATGAATAAAATTAAGTAGACAGCAGTATGCTCATTCAAGTAAAACTTTAAACAGGAAAAATCTTGCTGCTGTTAAAGAGTTTCAAACCTGTTTCTTCATTTTTCAGACTGGCAGAATTAGACTACGCCTAGGATCTCTTCCAATTCAAACTTACAACATTTTCTTAATTGTTATAACTCCCTCTCTATAGCAGTTTTTGAGATGTCATTGCCCTCTTCTCACCCTGTCTCCCTTTTCATATACTTTGCTAAATTATAAGAATAAAATCACGAAAGGGGTTTGTTCAATAACCCTATGGGCCTGTAGAGTAAGGATGTAGAAATTCCAATCCTTAAGCCATATTCAGCTCTTCACTAAATTTCAAATATAAATGCTAAAAGCAAACATATAATTTGTGACTGCAGTTGCAAAACAAAATGTAATATGGCTTTAAAAGCTTTAAAGAAATTTTTAAATGGCATAAAATAGAGATTTAAGAACATCTGTATCAGTTCAGTTCAGTGACTCAGTCATGTCTGACTCTGTGATCCCATGGACTGCAGCACACCAGGCTTCCCTGTCCATCAGCAACCTCCAGAACTTGCTCAAACTCATGTCCATTGATTTGGTGATGCCATCTAGGCATCTTATCCTCCGTCGTCCCCTTCTCCTCCTGCCTTCAATCTTTCCCAGAATCAGGGACGTTTCTAATGAGTCAGTTCTTTGCATCAGGTGGCCAAAGTACTGGAGCTTCAGCTTCAGCAACAGTTCTTCCAATGAATATTCAGGACTGATTTCCTTTAGAATGGACTGGTTCCATCTCACTGCAATCCAAGGGACTCTCAAGAGTCTTCTCCAACACCACAGTTAAAAAGCCTCAATTCTGGTACACTTATATTAACATTTTCTATCTCCTTATCCTTTCATCTACTTTCTCCTTTATTTATTCCATCCTTATTAAATTACTGCTTGCATTTTCATCATTTATATATGTAAAAATGCTTTGAAAAGAACTATAACACAAATTTAAAATAGTTTTAAATCAGTTTTTTCAAACATCATTAGGCTTCACAGGTGGCACAATAGATAAAGAATCTGCCTACAATGCAAGAGACATGGATTTGATCCCTAGGTCGGGAAGATCCCCTAGAGTAGGAAATGGCAACCCACTCCAGTATTCTTGTCTGGAGACTTCCATGGCCTGGAAATTTCCAAAAGCCTGGAAAGCTGCATTCCATAGGGCTGCAAAGAGTCGGACATGACTGAGCAACTGAGCACAGGGAACTCTACTTAATGCCCTGTGGTGCCTTAAATGGGAAGTAAATCCCCAAAAGAGGGGATACACATATATACATGGCTGACTCACTTTGCTGCACAGCAGAAAATAATACAAAATTGTAAAGCAATATATTACAATAAGGTTTTTAAGAAAGAGGATGGAAATTCTTATATTTTCCCTCTAAATATATCACATTAAAACTCAGTTAACTTACTTATTTATGATTACCTAGGCACAAAAGGAAGCCTTTTCCATCCAAATCACTGGTCCTAATAAAATAATGTTTCTCATTATGAAATAAAAGCACAGTAGAGACCCCAAGTAGAGATTAGCAAAAAAGTTATGGTAATTTTAGTTTCCATTTTAATCAAATTCAAAACTGTATTCTGTTCCTTAAGTTGCAATGAATCCTAGTAAAATTTTAATATGTCCCTTTTCATTCTACCAAGGTAAAGATCAATTTTTTTAAAACTCTCTTATAACTTTAAATATAAGCTTTCATTCTCTTGAGATATAATAATACAACTATTATACTAAGGAAAACTTTGATCTTCTTTAAAACCCTACAGTTGCCATTTCTGGCTAAAGTGGTATTTCATTATCATGTAATGGTTTTTCCCAACAGACAAGTACCACTTAAATAGACAGGAAATTACATAATCAATCACTATATTGTATTTAGCTATAATCACCAGTCATTTCTAGGCTGCCAAGAGAATCCAGGAAAAAGAATGGCAAATTTCACAACCTGGTTGTGGAAATTTTGAAACATGTTTATAAATTCTTTGACATCCCTACCTTCTGAGAGGTGGAATTTGCCTCCTTCTGCATTGAACCGACCTTAGCAACTCATAAGGAACAGAATGCAGTGGAAGTGATAGTATGTAAAGTTCCAAGGCTAACACAGAAACGGCTCCACAGCTGCTGCTCTTGGGTTACTCACATTGGGAAAAGCCACAACTGTATGAGAAGCCCAACAACTTGAGACCACCATGCTGGAGAAGCCACACGCAGGCTGAGTTCCCTGTGCACAGCCAGCATCAACTGGTAGCCCTGTTCAAGCATCTTATATCTCTAATTCAGCTGACCCTTCAGATGACTGCAGTTTCTCAGCCAACAAATAACAGGAATCTTGTGAGATAACCTAAGTGAGAACTGCCCAGCTGCCATTCCCAAATTTCTGAGTCATAAAATTGTTAACAAAACAAAAAATGGTAATTGTAAGCAACAAAGTTTAGGACAAATTTGCTGCACAGAAATAATAAGAATGGTTGGGTTTATCCACCTTACACTAAAAACTCTAGACCAACAGAGAGGAGACTTAGCATCCATTTGCAACTCTACTACTAACGAGATGGAATTCACTTGTCGAGTGGATCAGTTTATTATTTGAGATTCAGCTTCCTCATCTATAAGAAAGTTAGGCAAGAGGAACGCTCTAGAATTCATAATTTTTTAAACCTTCAAATTGCCTCCTTCACAACTTTTCCATTTCTAGCTCAAGACTTGACTTTGTTAGTATGTAAGTCAAGAAAACATATATGAAATTTTTGATTTAAAAAATTATGATCACAATCTTAAAATAGAAAATTTCCTATCACTAAAACCCTTCTATGACTGGCCCTGGGTAATGGTCTTATCTTGGTACTTTTCCATACTTGTCATCTTAAATATGTGTGTGTGCCTTTTTTAAACCGAAAAATACAGTCTCATAAAATTTAAGATATGCCTACCCTATAGTCTGGGGCTTTCCAGATGCCACTAGTGGTAAAGAATCGGCCTCCCAATGCAAGAGATGGAAGACACCCAGGTTTGATCCCCGGGTCAGGAAGATCCCTGGAGAAAGGAATGGCTACCCACTCCAGTATTCTTGCCTGGAAAATCCCACGGACAGAGGAACCTGGCGGGCTACAGTCCATGGAGTCCCGAAGAGTCAGACACAACTGAACAACTAACACTTGCACTTTTCACCCTGTAGTCAAGCAATTCCGTATCTTACAGAGTTACCTGCTCGAAAAGAAATACAAGCACTGTATCTTATAATAAAAAATTGGAAATTACAAAAATGACTGGATAAACTGTGCTTACTCATATTTCAGAATGCTGGTAAAACAACTACAATGTGTAATATTTGAGTAAACTTTCAATTTAAAATTTTAAAGATAAACTTCATTACTCTTAATCCATGTTTTAATAAACTTATTTTCTCTGGAAAGACAAGCAAAAATATTTATCATATGACCCATGGTAGCTGAAAATTTCAGTATTTCAATCCCTTCCACATACAAAGCATTAGGACAAAAAACATTTATCAAGAGCCTAATTTGTATCTGGTTCATGAGAGATAATACATATGTTATTCCCTTTAATCCTAACACTAGAATAATCACCCTTTTTCCATGAGAAAATTCATACTAGGAAGCTTCAAACCTGGCAGAAAGCATTGCGATACTATGAGGCAATATTCAAACTCAGATCTGTCTAACAAGAGCTCAAGTTCCTTTTAAAGAAAAACCACAGTGGATATCCCTTCAACTTACATCCAGCTGAACAATTCTACTTCAAATTTTTAAGTTTTCAGATGTCCAAATGACCCCATTTTCATTCCATTTAAAGGATATGATAAATACATAAAGTATAAAAAGTACTTTTTTTTTAATTGGAGGGTAACTGCTTTACAATGTTGTGTTGGTTTCTGCCATACAATGTGAATCAGCCATTAAGTATATATACACATATATATATATATATATCCCTCCCACCCCACTCGCATGCCACCCCTCTGGGTGATCCCAGAGCAGCGGGCTGGGCTCCCTGTGTCATACAGCAGCTTCCCACTGGTGATCTGTTTTACTAAATGGTAGCATATACATGTCAATGTATACACAATGTCTCTCAATTCATCCCTCCCTCTCCTTCCCCTGCTGTTTCCACAAGTCCACTCTCTATGTCTGCATCTCTATTCCTGCCCTACAAACAGGATCATCAGTACCATTTTTATAAATTCCATATATGTGTTCATATACTATATTTGTTTTTTCTCTTTCTGACTTACTTCATTTTGTGTAACAGGCTCTATGTTCATCCCCCTCAGTTCAACTGACTCACATTCATCCTTTTTATGGCTAAGTAATATTCCATTGTATACATGTACCACAACTTCTTTATCCATTGATCAGTCAATGGGCATCTAGGTTGTTTCCATGTCCTGGCAATTGTAAATAGCGCTGCTATGAACATTGAGATGCATGTGTCTTTCTGAATCATGATTTTCTCAGGGTGTATGCCCAGCAGTGGGACTGCTGGGTCATAGCTTTTATTGTTAGTTAAAAAGTACTTTTAAATAAACTAAAAGTTAAATTATAAAATACAATTTAAAGATCAAAAAGATCTTACTGCCTTTAAATATAAATATCAAGTATACTTCACAAACTCTAGGTAGTCTCAGCTACTATCACAAAAATAGCATTTTATGAGAATGCAAATTGAAATGAAGTATTTTGAAGTTGTCACCATCAACAAGTATTTACTGTAACATAATCATAATTAAGGAGTAAATGATTACATAAATTATATTACACATAGAAGTTGATGAAACAAAGAATCCAAGAGAAATGAACAGAAGGAACACAGAGAGGACCTAAAGAACAGAGTAAAAGCAATGGTAATAAACAAAGAAAGGCCCTATTTCAAATCCTGTGATATCCCTCACAAAGTTACTTCTAGAAGAAATTCAAAAGCACCACCCCCCGACCCTGGGTGCACACTCACACAGAAGGATCTCCTTCCAGCACCCTACCATAAAATATGGTGTTGCTACAATGTTCAGTTCAGTTGCTCGTAGTGTCCGACTCTTTGCGACCCCATGAATCGCAGCACGCCAGGCCTCCCTGTCCATCACCAACTCCTGGAGTTCACTCAGACTCATGTCCGAGTCAGGGATGCCATCCAGCCATCTCATCCTTGGTCCCCCCCTTCTCCTCCTGCTCCCACTCCCTCCCAGCATCAGAGTCTTTTCCAATGAGTCAACTCTTTGCATGAGGTGGCCAAAGTACTGGAGTTTCAGCTTTAGCATCATTCCCTCCAAAGAAATCTCAGTGTTGATCTCCTTCAGAATGGACTGGTTGGATCTCCAATGGGCAAACAGTGGAAACAGTGTCAGACTTTATTTTTGGGGGCTCCAAAATCACTGCAGATGGTGATTGCAGCCATGAAATTAAAAGACGCTTACTCCCTGGAAGAAAAGTTATCACCAACCTAGATAGCATATTCAAAAGCAGAGACATTACTTTGCTAACTAAGGTCCATCTAGTCAAGGCTATGGTTTTTCCTGTGGTCATGTATGGATGCGAAAGTTGGACTGTGAAGAAGGCTGAGCGCCGAAGAATTGATGCTTTTGAACTGTGGTGTTGGAGAAAACTCTTGAGAGTCCCTTGGACTGCAAGGAGACCCAACCAGTCCATTCTGAAGGAGATCAGCCCTGGGATTTCTCTGGAAGGAATGATGCTACAATGTACCTATGTACAATTAAAGTCACCACTGCCTATCCAATTTGTTGAAAATTAACAAGTTCCTGTTAATTGTTAACTAAATGAGATTTCACAAAATGGTACATTTTGTAGGAGCCTTCTTATAGGGGAAATATGCTACTACAAACTTTAAATTATAAGGCATCAGATCAATTGTAACATATCCATAAAAGAAATCATGCTTTCAAAAGAAGGATATTTGGCTTAGTTCATATGACATTATCACATCAAAATGGGTTTTTTCAAAAGAAAAAAATGTAAATGCTTAAAAACAATTTAGTTTTTAAAATGTCCAATATTAAATGTATAAATCAATAAAAATATGAAATTTAAGTTTTATAAAAACCAAGATTATAAACAACTATAGATCAAAAAGGAATTTTTCCTTATAAACTGCATACTAACAAACTACAGGAATGTTATATGTAATTTATTAGAAATATTAATAAACTATAAAAATTGACATTTCAAACTGACAGTCTATTTCTCAGTACTTTGCTTTTTTCAATAACTCTTGAGATATAAGATATAACTTTATTATGAGATTAGAAAAGAAGCACATTTCATATTCTTCTAACAAATTATTCTAGACTTAGCTAATTTTTAAAAAAATAATTTCATTGTACATATGACCACCACTTGGATAAATCTGGGGATATTTTCATAGGAGAAATATCTATGCCTTTCTAGCTCTCATTTCTAAACTATGAAAATAGAAATGAATTTACAAATAAGAAGTAAAAATCTAGCTGCAGTCCTCATCCTGTCACTAAGTAATTCTGTGACCTTGACTAAGTTATTCCACTCTGGGCTTCAGTGTCCATGTCTACAAAATGAAGAATTTCAACTACAAAATATCCACAAATTTGTATGGTAGTTCTAAAACTTTTAAATTCTACTTTTTAAACGTTTCAAATGTTAACTCACCTCATCTGAAGAATCTAGTTGTCCCAATGTTCCTGCTGCACTTGCAAAACCTTTGGAAAGGAGAAAAAAAGTTGTCCTTCATAACCGTTATATGTTACTTTAACCTTAAAATTACTTTAAAACATAACAATATCAAAAGCTAAAGTTTTGTTAAGACAACTCATTCTAACAGTTATCTTGGCAGAATTCAACATTCATCTTTAATAAATCTGGGCCCAATCAGTTTATATATCAATAGGAAACCTCCAGTGAAAACCCAGATTTAATAATCACAAATAATGTTTCAGAAGGACTGCTTTCTTTTCTTTTTAAACCATGGTTTACTAAAACATTGAACTACTAAAGTTTTGGGCTACTCTTAAATAGCAACTGCTACACTTTTCATGAGTTCAAATTAGAACCTTTGATAAACTAACTGCATCCCTTTGAAGAAAAACAGAGTATCTTCTTTGACTAATCTATCCTTTCTTGCTTACAAATTTTTACTACTTTTATTACTTTCCTTACAAAGAATGACACAGCACTTAAATTTCTTCAATGAGTAAAGCTTGAGGGGTTTCTTGTTTTAATACAGAAAAGTTACCGTTGTTCAAATTAAGTATTTAAACAAACCTTGAACTGCCAAAGTGCTAGCGCCAGCAGATGGCTCTTGTATACCGTATACAAGTTTATCCTCAGGATATGTAAGTCCAGAGCTCTTCAAAGCTATAAGGTATTTTTCATGACTTTTCCTTGCACAAGCATTTTCTCCAAGACCTAATATTTTAAAGTACATTTAAAATTCAGAAAAAAAAATATTCCGTTCAAAACATAAGTACAGCCACCTCAATAAATAATGTATACACATATAAAATATATGACTATTCTAATTGGAGGGGAAACCCTAGAATTAGTAACATAAAATAGCTATCAGTCACTTCTGTGCTCATGTTTGGTATTAATAATATACAGCATGTTTATAGCAAATAATGAAATCCAGTAAGTAATTGAGCATCTTAAAGATGCCAGAGATTATATACAAAACACAGGGGGTTCAAAGATCAATAAAACATGATTCCTATCTTCAAGGAACTTTTATTGTGAAGAAAGGCAGATAATATGGTAAGTGACAAATCTGTAGCACACTTCACCACTGGGTTTCACAATCTGTGCTCTTATAATACCATGCAACCAGACTTACCCAAAGCAAAGTTTTGGGAAAGGCTTCCTAGGGAAAAGAGTGGAATTTTCAAATGTTATAACTGAGACTTCATTTCTGTTTTGCCAAGCATAAAATGTTTTTATAATGACACTGAAGTAATCAAAAGCATAACTTGTACGGAAGTATCACTTTAAACAAATTTATTCCAAAATTTTGAGTAGTTTAGGTTCTAGAATTAAACAATCCTAGACATTTCACTTAGTATTTGATCATATTAATGACAAGTTTGTCTTCTATTTTGATTTCTAATATATTATGGAGAATAGAAAAATAATAAAAGAAAAAGACTGACATTTGAAAGTTCTTTAAAAGAAAAAATTATTCTCTGGAAGCCAAGTTACCATGTCATTTGCCACCTCTTAAACTGAGAAGCCTGGCGGGCTACTGTCTATGGCATCACAAAGAGTCAAGACACAATTGAGTGACTAAGCAAACATATACACACACACACACAAACGGAGACTACACATCTTTAATTAAGGTTTCAATCTCTCTGATTATAAAAATATATAGTAAATGAGTTTCTTTAATATTTGCTGAGCTTTCCTCAATTTCCTCTCTTTGCTAGTCTCAATAATTAGAATAGAATAGCTTTGTTTTTTTAAATCTCTGCCCAATCTCTGGCCTAATTAAAAAACTAAAAACAAAAATGAAAATAAAACTTTCAGCACAGATTAAACAGGAATACATCTATCCTTCAATTCAAGTCCAAAATTAAAAGCAACCACAGTTTATAAAAAATAAAGGACTTCAAGGGTCCTACATAAGAAATGACTAAATATCTCCTGAAAAACAAAAATCATATGTTTATCTCAGTAACGATAAATGAAATTTTTGTAATGCTTTTAATTAACAAAATATACTGCAGAGACTTCTCTGGTGGTCCCGTGGTTGAGAATCCCTGCTTCCCTGGCAGGGGTGCAGGTTCACTCTTTGGTCATGGAACTAAGATCCCACATCCCAGGCAGTGTGGCCAAAAGAACACAAAACTTTCCTTTAATTATTTCTTAATTTAGTTGATCATATTTTCCTTTAACTTCCTGAACATATATGTAATAGTTTTTTAATCTCTTTATCTGCTAAATTCAACATCTAGGCCATTTCAAGGTCAATTTCTATTAGTGGCCTTTTTCTTGGCTATACAGCACAATTTCTTATTTTTTTGTCTAACAGTTTTTATTGTATACTGGACATTCTGATGAAACATTATCAAAGATTTTGGATTCTGCTATCTTCCTTTGAAGAGTGTCAATTTTAATTCTGCAAGACTTACAGCCTGATCACATAGAATCTCTGAAGACTCAGTTTTATAGTTTGTAAGGGGCAAATCCCTTACTATTTTACAGTGGAAGTAACAAACAGATTCAACAGATTAGATCTGAGAGACAGAGTGCCTGAAGAACTATGGACGGAGGTTCGTGACACTGTACAGGAGGCAGCAATCAAGACCATCCCCAAGAAAAAATGCAAAAAGGCAAAATGATTGTCTGATGAGGCTTTACAACGGGGAGGGAGGAGAAGAGGGGTTCAGGATGGGGAACACGTGTATACCTGTGGCAGATTCACGTTGATGTATGGCAAAACCAGTGCAATATTGTAAAGTAATTAACCTCCAATTAAATAAATTTATATTTAAAAAATAATAATTTTTTTAAAAAGAGCTGTTAAAAGAAGAAAAGAGAAAGGCAAAGGAGAAAAGGAAAGATACGCCCATTTGAATGCAGAGTTTCAAACAATAGCAAGGAGAGATAAGAAAGCCTTCCTCAGTGATCAATGCAAAGAAACAGAGGAAAACAACAGAATGGTAAAGACTAGAGATCTCTTCAAGAAAATTAGACATAACCTATGGAACATTTCATGCAAAGATGGGCACAATAAAGGACAGAAATGGTATGGACCTAACAGAAGCAGAAGATATTAAGAAGAGGTGGCAACAATACACAGAAGAACTATACAAAAAAGATTTTCATGACACAGCTAACCACGATGGCGTGATCACTCTCTAGCAGCCAGACATCCTGAATGTGAAGTCAAGTGGGCCTTAGGAGGCATCACTACGAACAAAGCTAGTGGAGGTGATAGAATTCCAGTTGAGCTATTTCAAACCCTAAAAGATGATGCTGTGAAAGTGCTGCACTCAATATGCCAGCAAATTTGGCCACAGGACTGGAAAAGGTCAGTTTTCATTCCAATCCCTAAGAAAGGCAATGTCAAAGAATGCTCAGACTACTGCACAATTACACTCATCTCACACGCTAGTAAAGTAATGCTCAAAATTCTCCAAGCCAGGCTTCAACAGTATATGAACTTCCAGATAGTCAACCTGGATTTAGAAAAGGCAGAGGACCCAGAGATCAAATTGCCAACATCCGCTGGATCATCAAAAGAGCAAAAGAGTTCCAGAAAAACATCTACTTTTGCTTTATTGATTACGCCAAAGCCTTTGACTGTGTGGATCACAACAAACTGTGGAAAATTCTTAAAGAGATGGGAATACTAGACCACCTTACCTGCCTCCTGAGAAATCTGCATGCAGGTCAAGAAACAACAGTTAGAACTGGACATGGAAAAACAGATTGGTTCCAAATCAGGAAAGGAGTACGTCAAGGTGGTATATTGTCATCCTGTTATTTAACTTATATGCAGAGTATATCATGCGAAATGCCAACCTAGATGAACCACAAGCTGAAATCAAGACTGCCAGAAATATCAATAATCTCAGATACGCAGATAACATCACCCTCATGGCAGAAAGCGAAGAACTAAAGAGCCTCTTGATGAAAGTGAAAGAGAAGAGTGAAAAAGTTGGCTTAAAGCTCAAAAATCAGAAAACTAAGTAATAGTCCCATCACTTCATGGCAAACAGATGGAGAAACAATGGAAACAGTGACAGACTCTATTTTGGGGGGCTCCAAAATCACTGCAGATCATGACTGTAGCAATGAAATTAAAAGATGCTTTGCTCCTTGGAAGAAAAGCTATGACCAACCTAGACAGCATACTAAAAAGCAGAGACATTACTTTACCAACAAAGGTCCATCTAGTCAAAGCTATGGTTTTTCCAGTAGTCATGTATGGAATGAGAGTTGGACTATAAAGAATACTGAGCACTGAAGAATTAATGCTTTTGAACTGTGGTGTTGGAGAAGACTCTTGAAAGTCCCTTGGACTGCAAGGAGACCCAATCAGTCCATCCTAAAGGAAATCAGTCCTGAATATTTATTGGAAGAACTGATGCTGAAGTTGAAACTCTAATACTTTGACCACCTGATGCAAAGAACTGACTCACTGGAAAAGACTCTGATGCTGGGAAAGACTGAAGGTGGGAGGAGCAGGGGACGACAGAGGATGAGATGGTTGGATGGCATCCCCGACATGGTGGACATGAGTTTCAGTAAGATCCAGGAGTTGGTGATGGACAGGGAAGCCTGGAGTGCTGCAGTCCATGGGGTCGCAAAGAATCAGACATGACTGAGTGACTGAACTGAACTGAAGGGGCAAATTTATGGAACGCCCAAGATTCTTTGGGCTTCCCTGGTAGCTCAGATGGTAAAAACATCTGCCTATAATGCAGGAGACCCAGCTTTGATCCCTGGGTTGAGAAGATTCTCTGGACAAGGGAATGGCAACCCAATCCCTTTCTTTCCCAAGTATTCTTGCCTGGAAAATTCCATGGAC
The DNA here is from genome assembly GCF_023091745.1 of Budorcas taxicolor. NCBI lineage: Eukaryota > Metazoa > Chordata > Mammalia > Artiodactyla > Bovidae > Budorcas > Budorcas taxicolor. The sequence continues at coordinate 70,785,244 of NC_068911.1, forward strand.
AGAGTAGCCTGGCAGACTACAGTCCATGGGGTCGCAAAGAGTCGGACACGATGGAACAACTCACACTTTCACTTTCAAGATTCTTTAAAAGCCCTATAAATTGGCAGGAATAATCTCCAAACTCTGTCAAGGTTCTAGGCTTCATTAAGGCTGACCTGGAGTAGAACTTACTTTAAGGTATATGGCCTTCTGGTGTGTCAACTTGATGCCTAGTGTATTAATAAGGTCTCACCAGTTCAGTTGAGCTGATACTCCAGTGTCTCCCAACACTGCCTAATTTCCATTATCTCTATTATATTTATCTTTACTATCTGCCATTAACCCCACAGCACTCTTTAGTAAGTCTTAGGTAGTCTCATCCTATATATGTGTATCTCAGTTCTCAGCCAAGCACTTTCAGGTTCCTCATACATCTGACCCACAAACTTGCTATTCTGCCCCAAAGATTCCACAGATGCCCTACACTGTGACCTCTGCCCCTTAACTCAGCTGGACCACCACACTCTGCTTCAATGCCAGCCCTCCACGTTACAGTCAGAAAGTTTTCCCCAGACAGAGATTCAGAGAATTGTGAGGCCCAGCTCATGCTTTTCGTTTCTCTAAAAGGTTTTATAGTCCTGTGTTTCCTGTTGTCTAATGTCTGAAAACAATTGCCTCACATTTTTTTCCGGTTTTATGTTATGACATAAGGGCTAGCAATTTTTTGGTATGGAGGTTTTGTTAATGTCACCTCCCCTCACTAGACCATAAGTTTTGTAAGGGCAGGGATAGGAATATTTGGTTTACTATGTACCTTCCCCACCCAAGCTCTAATATGTAGCCCAAAGCCAATCAGATAAGACTATCTATAAATAACACATGATTAACAATACACATAAAAACTTCACCACTCTAAAGAAGGAAGATAAATTTCAATTTTCAAAATATGCTGTTCATAAAAAATATTATTTAAAAGCACAAAGAACATTATTTAAAATATTCATAAGATTTTAAAGTAATTGATATATTTACCAAACTATAAATTTGAGCTAAGTTACCAAGATGTAAAAACTATTTTACATTACAGTACAAACATATTTAACAACTTTAAGTTTCATAACTTAAATTCTACATCACTATAAAATCCGAAGTTATACACACAAAAGTTTAGGGATACCAAACATGAAGACACAAGAATGATGGCTATTACTGTTTGGAGAAAGGGAGGTAGAGTATAATTACAAATACGTCACACCCAACTTGGGAAGTCTGGGTTCTAGTCCCAACTCCAAAATCAGTTAATCGTGATGTCTTAAACTGGTCATTTAATCTTTCTGGGGTTCAGTTTCTTTATCCATAATATAAGACGTATTCTTAATAACTTTTAGCTTTAGCATTCTACTAAAAAATCTACATTTTACTTTTAAATTTTAAAATACATAATTTTTCATTATTACAGTAACATAAGTAAATTTTAACTTTCTTCTCTTTGAAATTTTACTCACCAGAAGTCAGATCTTTGTAGTTTTGTTGGTTTGTTAAAACCTGAGTAAGAACAGACCGCATTGCTCCTCCCATTTTAGTTAGATCTTCTAAAAAGGAAATTTGAGGTTCCAAAAGCTGAAGGACTTTATTAAGGTCTTTCTCTGATGGAACATCAGCTGCTAAAAAAAAAAAAAAAAAATGCAATCAATTTTCTTTAATATATTTTGCTAAGAATAATATTTTATTCCCTTAAAAACACAGTAACTTAGATAACAGCATTTTATAATCAAAAAGTTAATTTAAGAACTCTTCAGAAAGCAGGCACCTACTCAGCACCCAGCTAGGGTAGACTTGTTTAGGAATTCAGTCCTCTGAGAAAAGACTGATGGAGAAAAGAGATGACTTCATAAGGTACTGGATGTCCCAAGTGGCTCAGACAGTAGAAAATAAGTCTACAATGCAGGAGACCTAGGTTCAATCCCTGGGTCAGGAAGATCCCCTGAAGAAGGAAATGGCAACCTACTCCAGTATTCTTGCCTAAAGAATTCCATGGAGAGAGGAGCCTGGTGGGCCACAGTCCATGGGGTTGTAAAGAGTTAGAAATGACTAAGTGACTTTCACTCACTCACACACTCACTCATAAAGTATTAATCACTTAATCTGTGTAAAATGCATTCAACTTAGGGTTCTATGCTTACAGATATATACATGTAATCAAAAGATCATCTCAAAATTAGATAAACAGAGTTTAAGAAAAAGTTAAGATTACTCTCTAAAACAAAACAAGACAGAAATCAAATATATTCAGATATTATAAGAATATCAGGACAAACATATGTCAGTTCTAAATTAAAATCTGTGTAGCAAATAATCCATCCTTTATCATATTCCAAAAATAAAGACTCATGTTAGCTAAAGGTCAAAGCAACTAATTAGAAAAATATGGATGTTTTTACCAGAACAATTTTAAAATACCAGGCAAGATATGCTGGTAGAGGGGAACAGAAGAAATCTAGAAATCTGGACAGCAACTTAAAAAGAACAGTTAAGAGGAAAAGAAAAAAAAGATGTCTGAGAAAAACTGAGGCCTAAAAGAAAGAAATGGAGAGAGAGATTTAGAGCTTAATCGCAACCGGTTAAAAGAATGCATATAAGGGAGCTAACAGGTGGCCTGTGTGCCCAAAGGAGACATCAAGTTCCTTAAACACTTACTGAGTATCTACTATATGACAGGCACTGAGAAGCAAAACTAAGTAAGACACAGTTCCTACCCCCAAGGAACCCCCAACCTAGTTCAAAGATAATCTGTGAATAAAATTCCAGATAACTCCGAGTCATGGAATCCAAACCAAAAACCTTACTTTCTCAGTGGAAAACCATACTGTGTATTATTCTTCTTTCTATTCTCCCCAATGACTTATGTCACAACATAGTAGAAATTTAATTAACACTTGTTTTTGATTTACAGGGGCTCTAACACAAGCTCTGACAGAAAGGATGGTAAAGTGAAATGAAAAACAGAACTCCAGGTAACTGTCAAACCATAAAATTATCTCAGCTTCCATTATCTCAGATTAGATGATTTCAAGTACTCTCTTTAATCTTTTTCTCTTTAATTTCAAACAGTGATCTATGCACAAATGAATGTAGTAGTTTACTTTTGCACAGACATAAGAAATTAATGCTGAGTACAAGCAGTAATACAGAGAGAAAAGCTTCATGAACCTAAGTTCTCAAAATTCATCTTAAAACAAAAAAAGTGCTTCCATTCATTCCTTTATGTTTTCGGATAATGGTAACATAATTATCAAAGCTATGTACCTATGTCATCCACCTCTTGTAACTGCTAAGTGTCACCAAGGAAAATATAAATATAATATATACTCATATTAATTACTCTTTGATTAAACTAATGGTAAGCTTTAAGATTTGCATAATGTGATTTCTACCTATTATTTTTCTAAAATAGGACACTTGCAGCATAAAATGTGAATGTCCAAAAAAAATCTGTTAACTAACATATGTGAAATAAAATGGAAGGAAATTTCAATAACACTGCTGGTCTCCAGTTCCTTCATTCCAAAGAGAAAGCAGTTTGGGACTAAATCAAAACAATATTCCTTTCTCTATTTTAATGCATACCAGAAGTATTTGACAAAAGACTGTATATTCTGCTTAAAATGTAGAAGTGAGGAACTATAAGTATTTGCTCACAATGCAAATAACATAATAGTTTTAGAAATGATGACGATACTATAATTCTTCGCACTTCTAGATGCAAGAGAGAAGATAAAACATGTGTGCCACAGTTTCAAATTGGATTTAAAATTACTTACAGAATTAAATAATTTAAAAGCTCTAAAAGTAATGCAAATGCAGTCCCTTAAATGATAAAAATGCAAATATCTCTAGAAAGGCCAAAGACATCATAAAAAGTTAATGTTTGGTTCATATCACTAATTGATATCTGTAATTCACAATGTCAGATTAAGAACTTTAATAAATGATATCTAAATCGAGACATTTAACTAAAGCATATTAATCAAGATTGTGACTACATCTTAAAAAGTAAGAATAATATCAGTAATTTGCATGTTTCTTTTCTCTTTTCAATACAATCAGGATACTCAGAGAGATACATTCTACCAACAATATGGGAATAAGCAATTTGTTCCCTAAGTTGTTCTATACAGAGTGGAATATATATACCTCTACAAAAAAAGGAGGAGGGAGAGAGACTGGTGAAATAGTTTATCTCCTAAAAATCTAAGTTAAAGTCAAACACTTTCAGGACTTCTTAATTCTGCTCTATCACAATACAATCACAAATCAAATCACTTCAATCCCATAAAATAATTATTTCCTCTTCTGCAGAAGGCCAAATAAGTTTGATCAGAGACATTTACAACCGAGCAAAAGAGACTGCCATACTGTGCCGACTACAAGGTTATCTATGAGGTCATATAATTGATATTTAGTGTGCTTTTATTTAGTATATCATAGTCATCACATAAAAAACATTAAGCCAAAAAAAAAGGTATCTGAAAAAACTCACCTCATTGTTAACGCTAAACTCTGTTAATTGAGAACTTAAAAAGAGTACTAACAAAAAGTAGATTAAACATACCTGGTTCATTATAGCCTTCTCTTAAATACTGAATAAGACAAAAAATAAATCTTGGAAGAACAAATTCAGACATCATCAGTAAGTCTTTGGGGACACAGGGAATATTTGAACTTGATTTAATTTGATGCCTTTTGCAAAACCTGTAATAGGAAAAAGAAAAAAAAATTAATGATGCTGTCAAATCTGCTAAGAATATATTAATTCTATTTACAATATCCATAAAAAGAATGTGGGTCAATATCAAAAGGAATATTACTCTTTTTATGATTTTAAGGCACCAAGTTAAAAGAATATAGTTTTAACTGGTCTTTAAATAAAAATTGGCACTGAGGAAAATTTCTTCCTAGTAAAACATCATACCAGTTACATTTCAACTAGAATACAAAAAGAAAATCTCATTACCAATTTTATACTTTTTAACTGCAATTTATTAGTTTCAAGGATTAATTTATTACTTTCACTCTTTATAAATCATTAAGTACAAATTGATTATTTCCCAAACTTGGGAATTATAACTTGGAATTATTTTAAAAACTTGCATTTTTCATTAACTATTTTGAATTTATTGCATTAATGAATAGATAAGTGATACAAATACTTAAAGTTTATTTGAAAAGTATATACACAAGTATGCACATTACTTCTGATCTTATTTATAGTAATTTTAAAGTATGACTGGTATATTTGAGCAAAACTGAAGTAAACTATTTTATATTTATAATCTGAATAGTCATAAATAAGATATTTTGTGACCAAACACAAAGTAAACACACTAAACATAAAACATACCTAGAAAGAAACTTATTACAACAGAAGGAGAAACTATTTTAGCTGAAAAACATAAAAAATAGAGAACAGAGAAAAACCACATTCCCAAATGGAAAAACCTTTTAAAAAAAAGTCTCTCTCACCAAACGCAATGACATTAGATTTAAATTTCAATGGGACTAATCACAAACTAATTCTACAGTTCAAATGGAAAATCATATGTGTGAAAGAAAATAAGTAAAACGTCTGACAAAATGATTAATGACAGTGACCTACACTTTAAAACAGGACAAATCCAATATAATTTAAAATATGTAGTAATGTCTCTATAATGACCCATATGAGAAAAGAACCAAAAAAAGAGTGGATATAAGCATATATATATAACTGATTCACTTTGCTGTCAACTATACACCAATAAAAAAAATTTTTTAATAAAAACAAAATAAAATCTGTGATAATATATCAATAAACCACAATGGATTCCAGAAACAGACTATGTAATACCTAAGTGACTTAATGTAGGGGGGTAGAAGTTTTTCAATAAATTACTAAAGGACTAATTGATTACATGCAGGAAATAAATTTGATCCTTATCTTATACCATATACAAACTATATTCCACATAGATGAAAAATCAAGCAGGAAAAAATTTACCAGGAAGAAAATAAAATATTACTTATATTATCTCAAAGAACAGAAGTCAAAGTAAGATTTAAAACTAAAAGTCATAGAAGAAAGATAAAAATTGGCTACACAAATTAAAAGTTTCTATGCAGAAAACAATTACAAACTGGAAAAAATATTTATAACATATAAAAGATTGATATATATGATCTTTAAACTCTTGAAAAATGGGTTCAAAAGAAAATAATTCATAAAAAATCAACCAAGGTCATGGGCAATTCACAAAAGAAGTGAATGACCAACAAACATATGAAAAGATGTTCAAGTTGTGCAATAATCAAATGAATGAAGTTTATTAAAACAAAAAATGAGCAATTCGAAAAGCACCATTTTTTATACCTATAAAATAACTGACCCATGCAATAGAGTCATTAAAGAAAGGCTTAAAGAAAAATTTTCCACTTAGAGAACAGACTGTTACATCGATATCAATCTTAGTATCACCAGAGGAGGGGAAAAAAAAAATCAGATGCTATGATGCTTCTGAAGTACACAGTGCCATATACAAGAGTTTTTACCAAACAAGTTGAACCTAAATGACACTAGAGCTAAGCAGTGAAGTCTCTAGAGCTAAGAGATAAAGAAACAAGTTAAATGACACCATAAGAAAGCGAACAGAAAAATCATGAAAGTAGAACATTATATAGGACAAGTGACTCCACTGCAGCTGATCACTGCAACCTGTCAGTGGCTGAGAGAAAAAGGAGAGAGAAGGAGCACCAGCTAAAGAGCTTGAAAGACCCAGCAGCCAAATGTCACATGAGAAACCTAAACCAGCCTGAAAAGGGTAGGTTTTAGAAAACAGAAGTCCAATTAAGAACTGAGTGCTAAAAAAAAAAAAGAACTGAGTACTAGTTTGTTAAATAATTTTATTAGGTAAGATAATGGCATTGTGGTTATGTAAGAAAATGTTCATGGATATTTAACAGTAGTAAGGAATTAACTTTGTTTAGGTATGACAACAGCATTGTGGTTATCACTGAATAGGACAGTCTTATCTTTTAGATTTCTCTATATAAATGTTTATGAATAAAATGCTACAATGTATGAGACTAGCTTCAAAATAATTTGGTTGTGTGAAGGAAAATAAGTAGGAGTATACCAAGCCCAGCTTGAGTTGTTAACTGTAGAAACTGGGAGACTGATAAGGGGTTTTGTTATATTATGCTTATTAAGCAGAATGTGGGCCAATGTCAAAGCCAATAAAGTACCACCAGTTTCAGATTTTTAAGACATCAAGAAAAAAGAATGTAGTTTTAATTGGTCCTTAACAAAACATCACCAAAGGAGTTTTTTCCTCATAAAATATTGTATCAATTAAGTTACACCCATTGCTTTTAGACCTGTATGAAATTTTCTCCACTAAAGGGCTAAAAAATTTTTTTAAGAAAGAAAATACATTTTTTTAAAGATGAATACTGAAGCATACCGGGGGGTGATCAAATATGCTTGGAATTTGTTTCAAAACACTTTGGCAAAACAGAAAAAAGAGGCAAAGGAGGCAAATGAGTCAAAAATCTTGATAAACATTGAGTCCGATGATGGGTTCAAAGTTCTATCTTTACCTTTGTGTATGGCTGAAATTTTTGATAACATAAAAGTGTTTTTTCATCTTGCAGATTAGGGAAAATTCACTTTATTAACTCACTGGAAAGCATGTTCAGAAAATTGTTATCATACACATGGAAGAGTAAATAGATCCAGTTTGGGATAACATTTTAACAATATCTATTAATACTTTGGGCTTCCCTGGAGGCTCAGACGGTAAAGAATCCGACTGCAATGCAGCAGACGTGGGTTCAAGCTCTGGGTTGGGATGGTCCCCTGAAGGAGAGCATGACAACCCACTCCAGTAATCTTGCCTGGAGAAGCCCATGGACAGAGGAGCCTGGTGAACTACATTCTATGGGTGGCAAAGAGTCAGACACAAATGAGCAACAAATGAGCAACAAATAAGCCCAGTGCAGCATCAACACTTTAAGTATTCATAACCTTAGCTAAGCATTTCTCTTTCTTATAACTACACAGAAATAATTCTAAATTTGCAAGAATATATCTACAGATATATTCACTGTACCACAGTTTGTAATGCAAAAATGTTAGGAATTACTCATGTAATAGAATAAAGATTAACCAAAATTTTGTAGATCAATAAAAAACACTGAATTTGTTATAAAGAATGAGGTAGATCAACAAGTACTGAAGTGGAATTATATTTAAAATAAGTGAGAAAAGAATTGTACACCATACATATATATGTACATATATATAAAATAATCTTTTATAAATAAAATTTTGGAAAAAGAATAGAAAAGAATATAACATCTGTAAGAAGAAAAATATTTAGAAAAATATACACCAAACTTGGTAGAAATTAACTGAAAATGGGATACAGCATACTTTTACTGTCTACATTAATTGTACCTACAATGTTTAAAATCTGTAAGATAAATATATGTATACTGTGTAATCAAAAGGAAAAAACCTACCCCCAAAATAAACAATAAGTTATGCCATTCATTTGGCTTTAGTTCCACAATTTGAACATTCATTCTTAACCTTTTTTGGCTAATAGATCCTTTTCAGACTCTAATGAAAGTTATAACTCTTTCTTAAGGAGAAATATACACAAACACACAAAAATAAAACAGAGTGCTCACATACTACTTAAGTCTATCTACCCTTAAAGCAGAGCCTCCAAACATCAGGTCAACAGATTATAGTGTAGAGATAGGTAGACTGCCTCAGTCCTCACACAGATAGACAGGCAGGGTCTGAGCAGCCTCCTCAGCTGCTTCTGTTTCCCATCCAAATATCATTTCCATATTTATCATAGAATGAAAAAAGTTAGGAAAAAAAAAAGTTACACCCTAAAAGGGCTTCCCTGGTGGCTCAGCTGGTAAAGAATCCGCCTTCAGTACAGGAGACCTAGGTTCGACCCCTGGGTTGGGAAGACCCCCTGGAGAAGGGAGTGGCTGCTCGGTCCAGTATTCTGGCCTGGAGAACTCCATGGACGGGACAGTCCATGCGGTCGCAGAGTCAGGCAGGGCTGGGCAACTTTCACTTTTCACTTTCACTTTTCAGTACACCTAAAAGTTCAAATCTTTATTTAAAGGGAAATAGGAACTTAAGAACTTCTTTCAGATAAGGTACACAAAATCTAAGTAAAATCAAAGAAACTTTTAAAATTCTCCCCTAAATCTAACATAATTTAACTGAAGTGCTTATAAGCATGAATGTAGAAACAAAGCTTTCTTAGACGCTTTCTGTTTACGAAAGAAATGAATTCAAAAGAACTACTGAATGGAGAGTGAAGAACATTTCAGTTCAGTTCAGTTGCTCAGTCGTGTCCAACTCTTTGCAACCCCATGAACCGCAGCACACCAGGCCTCCCTGTCCATCACCAACTCCCAGAGTCCACCCAAACCCATGTCCATCGAGTCGGTGATGCCATCTAGCCATCTCATCCTCTGTCGTCACCTTCTCCTCCTACCCTCAATCTTTCCCAGCATGAGGGTCTTTTCAATGAGTCAGCTCTTCGCATGAGGTGGCCAAAGGATTGCAGTTTCAGATTCAACATCAGTCCTTCCAATGAACACCCAGGACTGATCTCCTTTAGGATGGACTGGTTGGATCTTACAGTCCAAGAGACTCTCAAGAGTCTTCTCCAACACCACAGTTCAAAAGCATCAATTCTTCGGCGCTTAGCTTTCTTCACAGTCCAACTCTCACATCCATACATGACTACTGGAAAAACCATTGCCTTGACTAGACGGACCTTTGTGGACAAAGTAATGTCTCTGCTTTTGAATATGCTATCTAGGTTGGTCATAACTTTTCTTCCAAGGAGTAAGCGTCTTTTAATTTCATGGCTGCAGTCACCATCTGCAGTGATTTCGGAGCCCCCAAAAATAAAGTCTGACACTGTTTCCACTGTTTCCCCATCTATCTGCCATGAAGTGATGGGACCAGATGCCATGATCTTAGTTTTCTGAATGTTGAGCTTTAAGCCAACTTTTTTGCTTTCCTCTTTCACTTTCATCAAGAGGCTCTTTAGTTCTTCTTCGCTTTTCTGCCATGAGAGTGGTGTCATCTGTGTATCTGAGGTTATTGATATTTCTCCCAGCAATCTTGATTCCAGCTTGTGTTTCTTCCAGTCCAGCGTTTCTCATGATGTACTCTGCATATAAGTTAAATAAGCAGGGTGACAATATACAGCCTTGACGTACTCCTTTTCCTATTTGGAACCAGTCTCTTGTTCCCTGTCCAGTTCTAACTGTTGCTTCCTGACCTGCATAAAGGTTTCTCAAGAGGCAGGTCAGGTCAGTGTCAAATGGCTTTGAGGAATAACATTTCAACCTGGAACAAAGGTGAAGGAACAGCAAGAATGGTCTAAGCAACTTAGAAACTGAGGTTACAAAAATAACTATAAGATACTATACGTGTGTGCTAAGTCACTTCAGTCGTGTCTGACTCTTTGCGACCCCATGGACTGTAGCCCACCAGGCTCCTCTGTCCATGGAATTCTCCAGGCAAGAATACTGCAGTGGGTTGCCAATTCCTTCTCCAATAAGACACTATGAGATTGACAAAAAAAAATTGGTTTTTGTATTTTAGTCTGAGAAATAATATGGGGAACTAAAGCATCTTACATATTACATAGGAAGTGCTCAATAAAGGTTTGGTGAAACAAAGATTTAATCTAATAGTAGAATTCCAAAAATGATTTCAAGGGCATCGAATTAAAGAAAAAACAGAACTCATTTAATAATCCCAGTTTTCAAACATGTTTTTAAGAACCACTATATGACTGGCACTTAGGCCTTAGGAATAGAGGCCTTGCTCTCATGCAGCTAACTTTCTATCGAGGGGAGAAGAGGGTTGAGGCAGAGGATAGAGAAACAAATTAATATGAAAAATAAGCTCTACGAAATAATACCACAGCATGATTTATAGAACGGGTCTATTAGGCACCTTTAAATTGGGTTTGTCAGAGAAGGCCTTTCTGAAGACTTGACATCTGGGCTACAGACCAAATGAAATGAAGGAGCTAGGCTAGGCATGCAAAGCTCTGTGGGTTGAGCATATTGTCAAGAGGTATGACAAATGAGACTACATACAATCAGGTTCTAAAGCTCTCCCCAGGTGAATAGAGAGAGGGCTTTTAGACAATCAGTATGGCTCCAAAGGAAAAATGGCAGGAAGTAATGTGTTTGCATTTGCAATTCATAGGTCACAGATTTTTTCTTCCAGGAACCCAACAGTTCTGAATGAGTAAGAAGGTTAAATATTTCTTAGTGAAACAAGATGTTATGGCAATAAATAGGATAGTCAAATAGAACTATAGAAACTGTTGATAAAATAGCATCTCCAAATTTTATTTTACCTCAACTTGAAAAAAAGTTCTGTCATTGAACTGACAGAAAATTGCCCAAAAGCCAAGTGTTCAGCTCAATAAAGTATCACAAACTGAACACATCCATTTTAGCAGCAACCAGATCAAGCAACAAAATATTATCAGCATCCCAGATGCCCTCTGTGTGATTCCCCTACTACCAAATTTAAATGACTAAAAACAGAGTTCTTATATGCTGAAAAAAAGAGAGGGGGCAGAACAGGACAAGAGGGAAAGGGATAGGATGACAAGAAAGGAAAAGGACCACAGGATTCTGGTCATCCATTTGCAAATTACTAAGACTTGGCTGGGGGGAAGAAGGGCAAGGAGAAGCCAGCTCAAATAACTCAACCACATATTTAAAAATTAGAAAAGCATCTGAGATAAGCTCCCCTAAAAATTAGACTATGGCATGTACATTACATTCCTAACTCAGCACAAATTACATACAAAGAATAATTTCACATATAATCTAAGGTAATTCATAGAGAGGGCTTTCTTGGTAGCTCAGTGGTAAAGAATTCGCCTGACAATAGAGGAGATGCCGGGTTCAATTTCTGGACTGGGAATATGTCCTAGAGAAGGAAATGGCAACCCACTCCAGCATTCTTGCCTGGAAAATGACATAGACAGAGTAGCCTGGCGGGCTACAATAAATGGGGTCACAAAAGAGTCAGACACGACTTAGCAACTAAACTTGGCAACTAAACAATGACAATTTATAGAGATCCCTAGAAAGACATGCATCCCAAATTAAAAGCCCCTGAAATAATCTCTTCATTTTACAGATAGGGAAATAAAAGAACCACTAAATGACCTACCTAATAAAATTGCTAAAAGATTCCTGAAGATCACAAAAGGCATATCATAAAGATATATATGATATGCAGCAAATCTACATACATAATATGACCTCAGTAAAAATATCAATAAAGAATAAACAAGGTGATCCTAAAGTTCCAATGGAAAATTAAAAGCTAAGAATCCTCTGTAAAATAAATGTAATGAGAGTAGAGTAGTTTTATCAGGTACTAATTTATTTTAAGGTTAGAATAATCAAAACAGTGTTGCTATCCAGCCTTTAGGCAGTTTACATTCTAGAGAGCAGACATTAATGATAAATGCAATTAAGTAAACTATAAAATAAACAAAGAGGGAGTTGGGACAGAAATTCACCTCTATGTGTTCTTACCTTGTATCTCTGTATTTTTACATCTTTCTCATGCATGGCTTCAGTAAAGAACAGACTAACCTCATGTCTAAAACTGTTCTATTACATGAATAGTTAAGAAATAAAAGGAAACATTTTAAATTCCATCTAGATAGGTTTAATATTATTTACTGGGGCCTAAAGTACTAGAAAAGCAAAAGATTAATAAAAATTAAAAGTTCTAATTGGGAAAGGAATACATCAAGGTTGTATATTGTCACCCTACTTAGTTAATTTATAAATAAGCAGAGTACATCATGTGAAATGCTTGGCTGGATGAAGCATAAGCCAGAATCAAGATTACTGGTATCAGTAATGCAATTATCCTTCAATGAAAAATAAACTTTTAAAAATTAAAAATTAAATTTAAAAAATGATTACTGGGAGAAATCAATAACCTCAGATATGCAGATGAAACCACCCTTATGGCAGAAAGCAAAGAAGAATAAAGAGCCCCTTGATAAAGGTAAAGAGGAAAGTGAAAAAGCTGACTTAAAACTCAACATTCAAAAAACTAACATTATGGCATCCAGTCCCATCACTTCACGGCAAATAAATGGGGAAACAATGGAAAACAGTGAGAGACTTCATTTCCTTGGACTCCAAAATCACTGTGGACAGTGACTGAAGGCATGAAATTAAAAGACACTTGTTCCTTGGAAGAAAAGTTATGACCAACCTAGACAGCATATTCAAAAGCAGAGACATTACTTTGCCAACAAAGGTCCATCTAGTCAAGGTTATGGTTTTTCCAGGAGTCTTGTACAGATGTGAGAGCTGGACAAGAAAAAACTTTGAGCACCGAAGAATTGATGCCTTTGTCCTGTGGTGCTAGAGAAGACTCTTGACAGCCCCTTGTACTGAAACGAGATCAAACCAGTCAATCTTCAAGGAAATCAACCCTAAATATTCATTGGAAGGACTGATGCAAGCTGAAACTCCAATACTCTGGCCACCTGATGCGAAGAGCTGACTCAGTAGAAAAGACCCTGAGACTGGGAAAGATTGAAGGCAGAAGGAGAAGTGGATGACAGAGGATGAGATGGTTGGATGGCATCACTGACTCAATGGACATGAGTTTGAATAAGCTCCGGGAGATAGTGAAGGACAGGGAAGGCTGGCATGCTGCATTCCATGGGGTCACAGAATCGGACACAACTGATTGGCTGAACAACAAAAAAGTTCTAAATTTACTTAAAGAAAGCATATAAAATTAGAAAATTTGAAGGTAAAATTAGAGACGTACGCACATTTAACTTTTAAGATAGCAAATAAACTATAAACTGAATGCCTGAAGGCAGAAAGAAAACAACGCAGCACCGGTACCTGAAAAGATATTCCCAATGGGCATGTAAACTACTGTGAGTCCCGAAACAGAATCAGGTACACGTGGGATTTAATTCATGACATGGGTAGATCTCAAATCTATGGGAAAAACCTGGCTCATTCAGAGCAATGGTATTGAGATAACTGAATAACCAGGCAGTTTAGGGGCAGGAAAGAGAATCTCCTAACATCTTATACCATGATAATAAATAAGACCCATATCAAACTTCTACAGATGAAAAATACGTTAGAAACAAAAAAATACACCTGATGGGATAACAGTATATAAGACACTAGAAAGAGATTAGTAATTTACTGACAAAGCAGTAAGAAACTATGCAAAATAATGCATGAAGACCGCGAAAAAAGAGCATCTCAGTGAAGAGTGGGATTAAAAACAAGCAATATTGCCTTACACTGGAATCCCAAAAAGAGGAGAAAGAGAAACAGAACAAATATGTGAAGAATGGTCAAATTTTTTCCAAATGTACTGAAAATCATAACATTACAGATCTAAGAACTCACAAAGCAACCAATATATAAAAGCAGACTTTTCATCAGAAATCACAGAATCCAGAACACAATGGAGAGACACATTTAAAGTGCTAAAACAAAATAGCCCTGCAAATCCAGAATTCTTAACAGAAATAACTTTTAAAACTGAGAAATAAAAACTTTTTAGACAAAGTCTAGGAGAATTCATTGTCATTATAAAATTAATTAAAATAAATTTTACAAGCAGCCCTATGATAAGCCCACATTTTGAAAAACTTACCTTCCCATTAACAGGCATGTGAGTGACCCATCTTGGAAGTAGACCCTTCAGTCCCAAGAAGCCTTCAGAAGACTATAACCCCAGCCACAATCTTAACTACAACCCCTTGAGAGATACTATGCATACAATGCCATAACCACACCCCTAAGCCACTTCAGAATCCTTGGTACACAAAAAGTATAAGAAAATATATGTCTGCCATTTTAAGCTGCTCAGTTTAGAAGTGATTTGTTACACAGCAATAGATAACTACTAAAATACTATCAATCAATTACACCTAACTGAACACTACACCCTACAGCAGCTGGACACTCATTTCACTGCTCATAAAATATGTCTCAAAAATTTCTTTTTAGATGTTTAAGAAGCAAGTGGATATTATCAACTCACAGAATTATATAACCAACTTCAGTTCGGTTCAGGCACTCAGTCCTGTCCGACTCTCTGTGACCCCATAGACTGCAGCACGCAAGGCTTCCCTGTCCTTCACCAACTCCCAGAGCGTGCTCAACTCTTGTCCATCAAGTCAGTGATACCACCCAACCATTTCATCCTCTGTTGTCCCCTTTTCCTCCTGCCTTCGATCTTTCCCAGCATCAGAGTCTTTTCCAATGAGTCGGCTGCTTGCATCAAGTGGCTAAAGTATTGGAGTTTCAGCTTCAGCACCAGTCCGTCCAATGAATATTCAGGACTGATTTCCTTTAGGATGGACTGACTTGATCTCCTTGCTGTTCAAATGACTCTCAAGAGTCTTCTCTAACACCACAATTCAAAAGCATCAATTCTTCAGCGCTCAGCCTTCTTTGAGGTTCAATTCTCATATTTATATATGAATGACTACTGGAAAAACCATAGCTTTGACTAGACGGACCTTTCTCAACAAAGTAACGTCTCTGCTTTTTAATATGCTGTCTAAGTTAGTCATAACTTTCCTTCTAAGGAGAAAGCGTCTTTTAATTTCATGCCTTCAGTCACCGTCCACAGTGATTTTGGAGCCCAAGGACATAAAGTCTCTCACTGTTTCCACTGCTTCCTCATCTATTTGCCATGAAGTGATGGGACCGGATGCCATGATCCTAGTTTTCTGAATGTTGAGTTTTAAGCCAGTCTTTTCACTCTCCTCTTTCACTTTCATCAAGAGGCTCTTTAGTCCTTCTTTGCTTTCTGCCATAAGGGTGATGTTATCTGCATATCTGAGGTTATTGATATCTCTGGCAATCTTGATTTCAGCTTGTGCTACATCTAGGCTGGTATTTCACATGATAGATTCTGCATATAAGTTAAATAAGCAGGGTGATAATATACAGCCCTGACATACTCCTTTCCCAATTTGGAACCAGTCCATTGTTCCATGTCTGTTTTAACTGTTGCTTCTTGACCTATATACAGATTTTTCAGGAGGCAGGTAAGGTGGTCTGGTATTCCCATCTCTTTAAGAATTTTCCACAGTTTGTTGTGATCCACACAGTCAAAGGCTTTGGCTTAGTCAATAAAGCAGAAACAGATGTTTTTCTGGAACTCTCTTGCTTTCCCTATGATCCAACAGATCATAGAAACCAACTTAAACATCAGATAGTATTTTTAAATAATCATGTATATTTATCAACATATACAGTGCACAGAATTAGCACAAGGCATATATTTCTAATGCATATACCCACTCTCCATGCCCCTTCTGTTATGAACTGAAATGAGGCCACCTAACATTCATACATTGAAGGCTTAATTTCCAGTGTGACTGTATTTGGAAACAGGACCTTTGACTAGGTAATTAAAGCTAAGTGAAGTCATAGGGTGGGGCCCTAGTCCAATAAGACTGGTGTCCTTTAAGAAGAAAAGAGACACCAGTAACACAGGCACACAGAAGAAAGGCCATATGGAGACAGAGAGAAAGCGGGCATCTGCAAGGCAAAGAGAGAGGCTCCCGGTGAGATCGAGCCCCAACCTGCCAGCGTCTTGATCCAGCCTCAGGAAAGAAATCTCTGTTATGTAAGCCCCCTCATCTGCGGTAACACGCTACAGCAGTGAGACTACTATACACCCTCATTAAGACATGACTCCTAAACACACGATGGAGCCAGGCTTATTGCCAGCACCAAAATTAGTCCAGACCAAAGACTCATGGCAATACTGACATGCAGAAAATAAAAAAGAATATATGCGTCTTACCAACTTTGTGGAATTGAAGCATTTTAAACTTATACCACGTTAAGTATGCTCTCAGGCCACACACTAAACTAAGAAATCAGTAACAGACATATCTAAAAAAGTCCCCCAAATTTGGAAATTAAATAACACGCCTGTAAATAACACATGGACCAAAAAAAAGAAATAAAACTACACTGGGACAATTGTTTCAAACCTATAGTATTTGCAAAGACCAAAAATTTGATGGTATACTGTTCTGGTCAGGTAGTAAAGCGACAGACATCCTCACTGTACTGTTGGGAAAGGTGTAAATTAACACACCAAATATGAGGACTATTAAAAGTAAAACCACACAATCATTTGACCCAGTAATCCATAGGTTAGAATCAGGACAGTCTAATTTTTAATCTGGAGCTCTTATCCACCATACCTGTGAAGACATTTTCTCAAACCACAGTTAAAAGAAAAAATTCCCATATGCTGTCCAAGTAAAAGAGATAAACTGGAAGATGTAGGCCAGCCAACATACTGTAATTCCCTTAGCTTTCAATGGTTTTAAGAAACAAAGAGAATATCAAAAGCACGGCTAATTCAAAAAGTCTGATTCAACAGGAAGTCTAGACTGGCAGCTGGCCAGGGAGCACAGTCTTGGGACCCACTTAATCAGGGGTGATTAACAGTCCAGCCTGTGACCCTACCTAATCAGTGACCAAACAGTTACACCATCCAGCCAGGGAACAGTCTGTGACCCTGCCCAACTAGAAGCACTTATGGAGCCCAGACAGTGGTCCCGCTTGACCATGAATCCCAGCCAGCAGCCCCACCCACCCAGGAAGCCTAGCTAGTAAATTCATCCAACCACAGGCCCTCGCCAGCAGGCCCCTCCCAACCTCAAAGTAGGACAGTGGCCCTACCTCACTAGACATGCTGAAAGCAAATGCTGCCTGCTAGTAAACACTACCAATTGGCCCATCCAGAATCCCAAAGTGGGTTGACTAGAGGTCTTTTCCTGTCAAAGGGAACCTAAGGAGACCACCTCCTCAAATGCACAGATGCCAACACAAGGACAGAAGGATCACGAAGAAATCAAATAAGCCTGATATCACTGAAGGAAATTAATAAAGCTCCAATAATGGACCCTGAAGAAATGGAGATCTATGAACTGAATGATAAGAAATTCAAAATAATACTGTTAAAGAAGTTTTGTGAACTATAGAAAATACAAATAAACAATTAAATGAAAATGGGAGAAATACATGAATAAAATTAGTTCAAAAAGATACGGAAGGCATCCCTGTGGACCAAAGGTAAAGAATCTGCCTGCCAATGCAGGGGTCACGGGTTCAATCCCTGGTCTGGGAAGATCCCACACGCCAAGGGGCAACTAAGCCTGTGCACCACGACTACTGAGGCGGCACACAGGCGCCCACGAGCCACAAGTTCTGAAGCCCACATGCCTAGAGCCCAAGTTCCGCCACAAGAGAAGCCATAGCAATGAGGAGCCGGTGCACCCCAAAAAGAGTAGCCCCTACTCACTACAGCTAGAGAAAGTCTGTGCACAACAATCTCAGTGCAACCAAAAATAAAAACAAATACAGAAAGAAGTCTTAAAAAAAAGAAAAAGATATGGAAACCATAACTGATGGTCCAATGGTGAAGAATCTTCTTGGCAATGCAGATAACATAAGTTTGATCCCTGGTCCAGAAACCAATATCCCACAGGCCACAGAGCAACTAAGCCTGTGTGCTGTAACTACTAAACCCACATTCTCCAGTGCCCATGCACCACAAACAGAGAGCCCACACGTGTGACACCTACTGAGCCTATGCGCCACAACTGGAGAGTCTGTGTGCTGCAGTGAAAGATCCGGTGTGATGCAATGGAGATCCCACGTGCTGCAATGAACACCTGACACAACCAAATAAACAAACACGTGGAGACCACTTTTTAAAACAAACAGAAATCCTAGAGCTGAACAGTATGATTGAACTAAAAAAATTAAGACAAAACTTCAACAGACTTCAATGAAGCAGAAAGTTATCAGTGAACTTGAAGAAAAATCACCTGAAATTACCCAGTCAGAGGTGCAAAAAGAAATGAGAACTAATGAATAAAGTCAAAAGGACTAATGGGACAACATTCAAAGAACAAATATATGGATTATGGGAATTACAAAAAGAGAAGAGAGAGAAGGGGATCAAAAGTTTACTTAGAGATATACTGGCTGAAAACTTTCCAAGCTGGGGAAATAGATGGACATTCAGATTCATGAGACCCTAAAGCTCCTAAATAGGTTAAGCCCAAAAAGGGCTACATTGAGACACATTATAATTAAGTTACCCAAAGACAAAGAGAGAAATCTGAAAGCTGCAACAGAAAAGTGAATCATCACATAAGGGAGCTCCCATATCTGCAAGGGGATTTCTCAACAGAAATCTCACAAGCCAGGAAAAAGCAGAGTGAGATACTCAAAATACTGAGAGAAAAAACTGCCAACCAAGAAACTATGCCCAGCAAAAGTGCCTTCAGAATTGAAAAAGAGATAAAGATATTCCTAAACAAACAGACAAAACCTGAAGGAGATCATCAGTAGATGTAACTTACAAAAAAATGCTGAAAGAAATTCTTAAACTGGAATGAAAAGATGCTAATTAATAAACTAAAAAACATATAAATGTGTAAAATTCACCAGTTAAGGTAAATATATAGTCAAAGTCATATTCTCTAATATTGCAAAAGTGGTGTGTAAATCACTTTCAACTCATATGAAACTTCAAAAAATGAGTGTATTAAAAATAACCATAATTTAGTAACTGTTAACCAGATGGAAAATATCAAAATCAGATTGATTATATTCTTTGCAGCCAAAGACAGGGAAGATCTATATAGTCAGCAAAAACAAGACCTGGAGCTGACTGTGGCTCAGATCATAAGCTCCTTATTGCAAACTTCAGGCTTAAATTGAAGAAAGTAGAGAAAACCACTATACCATTCAGGTATGATCTAAATTTAATCCCTTATGATTATACAGAGGAGGTGATGAATAGATTCAAGGGATCAGATCTGTTAAATCGAGTGCTTGAATAACTATGGATGGAGGTTTGTAACACTGTACAGGAGGCAATGACCAAAACTATCCCAAAGGAAAAGACAATGCAAGAAGGCAAAATGGTTGTCTGAGGAGGCTTTACACATAGCTGAGCATAGAAGAGAAGCAAAAGGCAAGGGAGAAAGAGAAAGATACGCCCAACTGAATGCAGAGTTCCAGAGAATAGAAAGGAGACATAAGAAAGCATTAAGTGAACAAGGCAAAGAAATAGAGGAAAGCAATAAAATGAGAAAGACAAGATCTCTTCAAGAAAACTGGAGATACCAAGGAACATTTCAAGCAAAGATGAGCACAATAAAGGACAGAAATGGTAAGGATCTAACAAAAGTAGAAGAGATTAAGAGTCTCTTACCAAAATCTACCAACCAGTTAAAGAATTAATACCAATCCTTCTCAAAATCTTACAAGTATTTAAGGAAAGAATGCTTCCAAATTCATTTTATGAGGCAGCAGTACCCTAATAGCAAAGCAAAAATTCTCAAAAGAATGCTAGCAAACCAAATTCAACAGTACACCACAAGATTAGACACCAGAATCAAGTGAGATTTATCTTTGGGATGTAAGGATGATTCAATATACACAGAACAGTCAATGTGATATACCACATTAACAAATGAAGGATTAAATTCATGATAATCTCAACAGACGCAAATCCTGCATCTGATGAAATTAGTAAACATCGATAAAAATTCTCAACAAACTGGGTACAGATGGAATGCACCTCAACATAAACAAGGCCATAAATGACAAGTCCAGAAACATAATATTGAATAGTGAAAAGCTGAAAGTTTCTCCCCTGAGACCAAGAACAAGAATACTCAGTCTCATTAGTTCTAGTCAACACAGCACTGGAAGTCTCAACTAGAGCAACTGCACAACAGAAAGAAATGAAAGGTGTCCAAATCAGAAAGAAAGATATGAAATAAACTCTGTACACAGATGACATGCCACTATATACAGAAAATTCTAAAGACTACACCAAAAAAAACTGTTAAAACTAATACTACTAGTTACTGGATACAAACGGACATACAAAAATCAACTGCGTTTTTATCCACTAACAGTAAACTACCTGAAAGATAAATGAAGAAATTCCATTTACAATAGCACCAAAAACAATAAAAAAAAATACACAGGAATAAATTTAACAAAGGACGTGAAAGAGTTGTGTGCTAAAAGCTACAAAATACTAATGAAAGAAACTGAAGAAAATTCAAATAAATAGAAAGATATTCCACGTTCATGGATGAAAATTAATAGTAAAACACCCATACTACCCAAAGCAATCTACAGATTCAATGCAATCCCCCTCAAAATTCCAAAGGCATTTTTCACAGAAATACGATCCCAAAATTCATTCAGAACAACAAAAGATTCCAAATAGCCAAAGTAACCTTGAGAAAAAAAGGCAGGTGGAGGCATCTCACTTCCTGATTTCAAACTGTGCTATACAGTTACAGTAATCAAAACAGAATGATACTGACTAAAAACAGACACATGAATCAATAAAACAGAATAGAAACTCCAGACATAAACTCATGCATATTGGTCAACTAAAATCTGACACAGAAGCCAAGAACACACAAGGGGTAAAGGATAATCTCTTCAATAAATGGTGCTGGGAAAACTGTATATTCACATGCAAAGGAATAAAACTGGATGCCTATCTCAGATACTCACAAAAATTAACTCAAAATGAATTATATACCCTTAAATGTAAGCCATCATAAACTTTGAGGGGGAATAAAAAAGAAAAAGAAAAAACTCTTGACCCTGGCTTTGGAAATTATTTGTTTTTATATGAAACCAAAAATATAAGCAACAAAAACAAACTAGTGGAATTATCTCAAAGTAAAAAGTTTCTTCTACACAGCAAAGAAAGTAATCAACAAAATGAAAAGGCAACATAAGGAATGGAAGAAAATACTTGCAAACCAAGTTAAAGGTTAATATTCAAAATATACAAAGAACTTATACAATGAAATAGCAAAAAATAATAACAACAATAATTCTGACTTTAAAATGAGCAGAGGACTTGAATACATGTTTTTCCAAAGATGGCATACAAACTAACAAGTACATTAAAAGGTGCTAAACATCATTAATTATTCAGTTCAGTTCAGTTGCTCAGTCATGTCCAACTCTTTGCAACCCCATGGACTGCAGCACACCAGGCTTCCCTGTCCATCACCAATGTTCAGAACTTGCTCAAACCCATGTCCATCAAGTCAATGATGCCATCCAACCATCTCATCCTCTGTCATCCTATTCTCCTCCTGCCTTCAATCTTTCCCAGCATCAAGGTCTTTTCCACTGAGTTAGTTCTTTACATCAGGTGGCCAAAGGATTGGAGCTTCAGCTTCAGCATCAGTCCTTCCAATAAATATTCAGGACTGATTTCCCTTAGGATTAACTGGTTTGACACTAATCATGAGGGAACTGTACATCAAAACCAGAGGGAGATTATCACCTCACATCTGTTAGGATGACTTTTATCAAAAAGACGAGAACTATTGTTAAAAAGGATGTGAAGAAAAGAGGACTCATTCACTGGCGGAAATGTAAACTGGCACAGCATTATGGAAAACAGTATGAGGTTTCTCAAAAAATTAAAAACAGAATTAGCATATGATCCAGCAATCCTCACTTCTGGATATATCTGAAGGAAATTAAGTCACTATCTCAAAGAGATATCTGCACCCCCATGTTTACTGTAGCATTATCCAATAGCAAAGACATGGAAACAAGTGTCAGTCAACAGATGATGGACAAAGACAATGTGAGACAGATATATATATACATATATATACATATATATAATGGGAAAAGTTATCTGCCATAAAAAGAGGGAAGTCCTGCCATTTGTGAAAATATGGATGAACTTAAGAGTTAGAGAGCTTTATGCAAAGGAAGATAAGTCAGAGAAAGACAAATACTTTGTGATCTCACTTATAAGTGGAATCTAAAAAAGCTGAACTCAGAGAAACAGAGAGTAGAATGGTAGTTGTCAGGGGTTTGGTATGGGGGAAATGGATTGTTGGTCACGGGGTACAAACTTCCACTTATAAGGTAAATAAGTTCTGGGGATCTAATGTATAGCATGGTGACTACAGTTAACAATATTGTATTATATACTTGAAATGTGCTAAGAAAGTAGATCTTAAAAGTTCTTAACACACGAAAAAAGGATATGAGGTGATGAATGTGTTAACTAACCTTGTGATAATCATTTCGTAATATATACATATATCAAATTGTCATGTTATATATTTTATATTTATATAATTTTGTCAATTATACCTCAATAAAGCTAGAGAGGAGAAACCAGGCTTCATGGTCCTTCCAATAATATGACAATAAAAAATTATATTGGTTTAAGAATCTATTATATATAGTATTTTAATATCAGGATTAAGGCTAATCCTCTCTCATCTCTTCCTAATCTCAATGCCTAATACCCTAATAACTCTCTATAGCCTTTTTTAGTCTTAAAAAAAAAAAACTTATCACCTTTAAGTTTCATATTAACCTGAATTCATTTTCTATTAAAATTAAAATAATATAAAATATTTATCAATACTTAAAGATCTATGTTTTAATGTAGATAGTGGCACATGAATGTTCCCATTAAAATTATTTATATTGTATATATACACTTTATATATAAGTTCCTGTGTATGCAAATTTGATAACATAAAAAACCTAAGACTTACTGATACAGATACTCATAATAGTGAGTAATACTCAGTATTACTTCAAATAAATCTAAGCCAGGGTATCACTTCCTTCTTTCTAAACTTAATCGCCAGTGTTAAATTTCAGTTTCATAGAAACCAAAATAAACTTCTTTTCTCTTAGAGTACCAAACTGCAAGATGGATAATTAAGTACCTGATGAGAAATATAATTAACAAAACTATAACACATTAAGTTAATAATTTCAGAGATAAAGAACACCTACCTTATTTTTCTATTATTGTTTAAAAAATAAATCTATATCTCAGGGGATCTTCTGACCACAATTATTTAATAGATTTCTCTTTTTCTTTCTTCCTTATTCTCTCCTCCACACACACATATATATGTGTGTATATATATATATATATATATATATATACACACCAACAACAAACATAAATTCACGCAGATTTCAAAGAAACTAAGTCCCTTTATAAAGGGGGAAAAGTACACTTAGGAGACTCATAAATATAGATATGAGAGTCAGACATGACTTAGTGACTAAACAACAAAGCCACAAACCAGGCGAAAATATTTTTAAATTATATATCTGATAGAGGGTTTATATCCACAATAGATAAGGAACTACCAAAACTTAGTAATTAGAAACAAACAAAGGAAACTAACAAGGAAAAAACAGTCAACATATTTGAATCAATACTTTACCAAAGAAAAGAAATGAATGGCAAATAAGCATAAGAAAATACGTTCAATATCATCAGTCATGAGGGAAATGCAAATTAATTCTATAATGATATCCCACTACACACCTATTCAGTTCAGTTCAGTCACTCAGTCATATCTGACTCTGTGCAACCCCATGAACCCCAGCACGCCAGACCTCCCTGTCCATCACAAACTGCTGGAGCCTACCCAAACCCATGTCCATTGAGTCGGTGATGTCATCCAACCATCTCATTCTCTGTTGTCCCCTTCTCTTCCCACCCTCAATCTTTCCCAGGATCACGGTCTTTTCAAATGAGTCAGCTTTTCGCATCAGGTGGCCAAAGGATTGCAGTTTCAGCTTCAACATCAGTCCTTCCAATTAACACCCCAGACTGATTTCCTTTAGGATGGACTGGCTGGATCTCCTTGCAGTCCAAGGGACTTCTTCTCCAACACCACAGTTCAAAAGCATCAATCCTTCAGCACTCACTTTTCTTTATAGTCCAACTCTCACATCCATACATGACTAGTGGAAAAACCATTGCCTTGACTAGACAGACCTTTGTTGGCAAAGTAATGTCTCTGCTTTTGAATATGCTGTCTAGCTTGGTCATAACTTTCCTTCCAAGGAGCAAGCATCTTTTAATTTCATGGCTGCAGTCACCATCTGCAGTGATTTTGGAGCCCCCAAAAAATAAAGTGTGACACCGTTTCCACTCTTTCCCCATCTATTTCCCATGAAGTGATGGGACCAGATGCCATGATCTTCGTTTTCTGAATGTTGAGCTTTAAGCCAATTTTTTCACTCTCCTCTTTCACTTTCATCAAGAGGCTTTTTAGTTCCTCTTCACTTTCTGCCGTAAGGGTGGTGTCATCTGCATATCTGAGGTTATTGAGATTTGTCCTGGCAATCTTGATTCCAGCTTGTGCTTCCTCCAGCCCAGCGTTTCTCATGATGTATTCTGCATATAAGATAAATAAACAGGGTGACAATATACAGCCTTGAGGTACTCCTTTTCCTATTTGGAACCAGTCTGTTGTTCCCTGTCCAGTTCTAACTGTCGCTTCCTAACCTGAATACAGGTTTCTCAAGAGGCAGGTCAGGTAGTCTGGTTTTCCCATCACCTTCAGAATTTTCCAGTTTATTGTGATCCACATAGTCAAAGGCTTTGGCACAGTCAATAAAGCAGAAATAGATGTTTTTCTGAAATAGATGTTCTCTCTTGCTTTTTCGCTGATCCAGCTACTGCTGCTGCTAAGTCACTTCAGTCGTGTCCGACTCTGTGCGACCCCACAGATGGCAGCCCACCAGGCTCCCCTGTCCCTGGGATTCTCCAGGCAAGAACACTGGAGTGGGTTGCCATTACCTTCTCCAATGCATGAAAGTAAAAAGTGAAAGTGAAGTCACTCAGTCGTATCCGACTCTTAGCGACCCCATGGACTGCAGCCTACCAGGCTCTTCCATCCATGGGATATTCCAGGCAAGAGTACTGGAGTGAGGTGCCATTGCCTTCTCCTGCTGATCAGTGGATGTTCACAATTTGATCTCTGGTTCCTCTGCCTTTTCTAAAACCAGCTTGAACATCAGGAAGTTCACGGTTCACATATTCCTGAAGCCTGCTTAAAGAAGAGCATTACTTTACTAGCATGTAAGATGAGTGCAATTGTGCAGTAGTCTAAGCATTCTTTGGCATTGCCTTTCTTTGGGATTGGAATGAAAACTGACCTTTTCCAGTCCTGTGGCCACTGCTAAGTTTTCCAAATTTGCTGACATATTAAGTGCAGCACTTTCACAACATCATCTTTTAGGATTTGAAATAACTCAACTGGAATTCCATCACCTCTACTAGCTTTGTTCATAGTGATGCACACCTATTAGAACAGCTAAAATTAAAAAGACTGACCACAGCAATCATTTGCAAGGATGCAGAAGATTTGGAACTTACACACTGCTGGTAGGAATGCAGAATGGAATACCCACAAAGGAAAACATTTTGAAAGTTTCTTTAAAAGCTACACATCATGTAATTAACGCCACTGAACTGCACACTTCATTTATTTTATATATATATCTATAAAACCACAATAAAAATGTTTTAAAAATGTTTTAAGTTAAATACACATCTATCATATGATCCACTCATTACACACCTAGGTATTTACCAAAGGAAAGTATCCATATAAAAACTGGTTAATATCCACATAAAGACTTGAATATGAGTATTTCATAACAGCTATATTTGTTATACTCAAAAACTAGAAACTACTCAAATGTTCATTGACAGATTAACAGATAGACAAATTGTGTTATAACCTGATGGTCAAATACTACTGAGCAATAAAGGAATGAACTAGTGACATACAACAAAATAAATGAACCTAAAATGGTTATGCTGAGTGAAGAACACCAGATCAAATATATATATACATATTTCCATGCCAGGATGACTTAATCTGCCCTGTCTTTGAGGATGCCTTATAAGAAGCACAAGCGCAGGCAGCTGCAACGGCAACAAGCATGGCAGAGAGGAGCTACCCCATGTCCGAGGTCAGGGGAAGAAGCCAGGAGGACCCCATGCCCGAGGGGCGGCAGTCAAGAGGAGCTACCCCACGTCCAAGGTCAGGGGCAGCGGCCAAGAGTGCCAGGCTGCAACAGCGCAGGAACAGCCGACAGGAGCTACCCAAGTCCAAGGTCGGGGCGGTGGCCGGGAGGAGCTACCCCATGTCCAAGGAGCGGTGACTGCCCGGGCGCAAGAGGGCCTAGAGGAGCTATCCCATGTTCAAGGCAAGGAGGGGCAGGGTGAGGAGATACCCCTCGTCCAAGGTAAGGAGCAGTGGCTGCGCTTTGCTGGAGCAGCCGTGAAGAGATACCCCACGTCCAAGGTAAGTGAAATCCAAGTAAAACAGTAAGTGTTGCAAGAAGGCATCAGAGGGCAGACACACTGAAACCATACTCACAGAAAACTAGTCAATCTACTCACACTAGGACCACAGCCTTGTCTAACTCAATGAAACTAAGCCATGCTCTGTGGTGCCACCCAAGACAGGCAGGTCATGGTGGAGAGGTCTGACAGAATGTGGTCCACTGGAGAAGGGAATGGCAAACCACTTCAGTATTCTTGCCTTGAGAACCCCATGAACAGTATGAAAAGGCAAAAAGATAGGACACTGAAAGAGGAACTCCCCAGGTCGGTAGGTGCCCAATATGCTAATGGAGATCAGTGGAGAAATAACTCCAGAAAGAATGAAGAGACGGAGCCAAAGCAAAAATAATACCCAGCTATGGATGTGACTGGTGATAGAAGCAAGGTCTGATGCTGTAAAGAGCAATACTGCACAGGAACCTGGAATGTCAGGTCCATGAATCAAGGCAAATTGGAAGCGGTCAAACAGGAGATGGCAAGAGTGAATGTTGACATTCTAGGAATCACCGAACTAAAACGGACTGGAACGGGTGAATTTAACTCAGATGACCATTATATCTACTACTGTGGGGAGGAATCCCTCAGAAGAAATGGAGTAGCCATCTTGGTCAACAAGAGTCCAAAATGCAGTACTTGGATGCAATCTCAAAAACAACAGAATGATCTCCGTTCGTCTCCAAGGCAAACCATTCAATATCACAGTAATCCAAGTCTATGCCCCAATAAGCAATGCTAAAGAAGCTGAACAGTTCCATGAAAACCTATAAGACCTTTCAGAACTAACACCCCCAAAAAATGTCCTTTTCATTATAGGGGACTGGAATGCCAAAGTAGGAAGTCAAGAAACACCTGGAGTAACAGGCAAATTTGGCCTTGGAATGCGGAATGAAGCAGGGCAAAGACTAATAGAGTTTTGCCAAGAAAATGCACTGGTCATAGCAAACACCCTCTTCCAACAACACAAGAGAAGACTCTACACATGGACATCACCAGATGGTCAACACTGAAATCAGACTGATTATATTCTTTGCAGCCAAAGAGGGAGATGCTCTATACAGTCAGCAAAAACAGGACCGGGGGCTGACTGTGGCTCAGATCATGAACTCCTTATTGCCAAATTCAGACTTAAATCGAAGAAAGTAGGGAAAACCACTAGACCATTCAAGTATGACCTAAATCAAATCCCTTATGATTATACAGTGGAAGTGAGAAAATAGATTTATGGGACTATATCTGATAGATAGAGTGCCTGATGAACTATGGACTGAGGTTCGTGATACTGTACAGGAGACAGGGATCAAGACCATCCCCATGGAAAAGAAATGCAGGAAAGCAAAATGGCTGTCTGAGGAGGCCTTACAAATAGCTGTGAAAAGAAGAGAAGCCAAAAGCAAAGGAGAAAAGGAAAGATATAAGCATCTGAATGCAGAGTTCCACAGAATAGCAAGAAGAGATACGAAAGCCTTCCTCAGCGATCAATGCAGAGAAATAGAGGAAAACAACAGAATGGGAAAGACTAGAGATCTCTTCAAGAAAATTAGAGATACCAAGGGAATATTTCCTGCAAAGATGGGCTCGATAAAGGACAGAAACAGTATGGACCTAACAGAAGCAGAAGATATTAAGAAGACGTGGCAAGAATACACAGAAGAACTATATAAAAAAGATCTTCATGACCAAGATAATCACGATGGTGTGATCACTCACCTAGAGCCAGACATCCTGGAATGTGAAGTCAAGTGGGCCTTAGGAAGCATCACTACGAACAAAGCTAGTGGAGGTGATGGAATTCCAGTTGAGCTATTTCAAATTCTGAAAGATGATGCTGTGAAAGTGCTGCACTCAATATGCCAGCAAAGTTGGAAAACTCAGCAGTGGCCACAGGACTGGAAAAGGTCAGTTTTCATTCCAATCCCAAAGAAAGGCAATGCCAAAGAATGCTCAAACTACCGCACTCATCTCACATGCTAGTCAAGTAATGCTCAAAATTCTCCAACCAGGCTCAGCAATACGTGAACTGTGAACCTCCAGATGTTAGAGCTGGTTTTAGAAAAGGCAGAGGAACCAGAGATTAAATTGCCAACATCTGTTGGATCATCGAAAAAGCAAGAGAATTCCAGAAAAACATCTATTTCTGCTTTATTGACTATGCCAAAGCCTTTGACTGTGTGGATCACAAGAAACTGGGGAAAATTCTGAAAGAGATGGGAATACCAGACCACCTGACCTGCCTCTTGAGAAACCTATATTCAGGTCAGGGGGCAACAGTTAGAACTGGACATGGAACAACAGACTGGCTCCAAATAGGAAAAGGAGTACGTCAAGGCTGTATATTGTCACCCTGCTTATTTAACTTATATGCAGAGTACATCATGAGAAACACTGGGCTGGAAGAAGCACAAGCTGGAATCAAGATTGCTGGGAGAAATATCAATAACCACAGATATGCAGATGACACCACCCTTATGGCAGAAAGTGAAAAGCAACTAAAAAGCCTCTTGATGAAAATGAAAGAGAGTGAAAAAGTTGGCTTAAAGCTCAACATTCAGAAAACGAAGATCATGGCATCTGGTCCCATCACTTCATGGCTAATAGATGGGGAAACAGTGGAAACAGTGTCAGACTTTATTTTTCTGGGCTCCAAAATCACTGCAGATAGTGACTGCAGCCATGAAATTAAAAGACGCTTACTCCTTGGAAGAAAAGTTATGACCAAGCTAGACAGCATATTCAAAAGCAGAGACATTACTTTGCCAACAAAGGTCCATCCAGTCAAGGCTATGGTTTCTCCTGTGGTCATGTATGGACGTGAGAGTTTGACTGTGAAGAAAGCTGAGCACTGAAGAATTGATGCTTTTGAACTGTGGTGTTGGAGAAGACTCTTGAGAGTCCCTTGGACTCAAGGAGATCCAACCATTCCATTCTAAAGGAGATCAGTCCTGGGTGTTCTTTGGAAGGAATGATGCTAAAGCTGAAACTCCAGTACTTTGGCCACCTCACACGAAGAGCTGACTCACTGGAAAAGACCCTGATTCTGGGAGGGATTGGGGGCAGGATGAAAAGGGGACGACAGAGGATGTGATGGCTGGATGGCATCACCGACTCCATGGACGTGAGTTTCAGTTAACTCCAGGAGTTGGTGATGGACAGGGAAGCCTGGTATGCTGCAATTTATGGGGTCGCAAAGAGTCAGATACGACTGAGCGACTGAACTGACTGATACACACACACACACACACACACACACACACACACACACACACACATGAAAATTTACTGTACTTTAAATTGTGCAACTTACTGCTGTCGTTGTTGTTTAGTCACTAAGTCATGTCTGACTTTTGGGGACCCCATGGACTGTAGCCCACCAGGCTCTTCTCTATCCCTAGGATTTCCCAGGCAAGAATACTGGAGTGGGTTGCCATTTCCTTCTCCAGGGAATCTTACCAACGCAGGGATAGAACCCATCCATGACTCTTGAGTCTCCTGCATTGGTAGGCAGATTCTTTACCACTGAGCCAATTATTTCTTATCAAGCTATTCCAAAAACATGCCCTCAAAACCATATGCAATGGCCTTGGTCAAGCATTCCAATTCAACACTTTGATAAAAGGGTATGCTTAACAGTTCTATCTGTAAGAGCACTAGCGTAATAGAATATCATTACAGTACGCCAATGTTTCATAGTCCTGGGCAATCAATTAGAGTAATAACCATTCTATTTTATGTGTTTAGTGTCACATTTAGTTTAAAAGAAAAAACCTGAAGTAGGCAGGTTTTGATCTGCCTACCATCCCTATTTTACATGTGAGAAAAACTACAGCCTAGGAAAACTGAGTGATTTACCAAAGGACAAAAAGACAAAAAACGTTGGGAAGAGCAACCGAAACAAGTCCTTACAGTTAGCAAGACCAACATCAAAGGTCCCCTGTCAAAATATAAGGGTTCTTCAGAGATGACTGATAAGCTAACTGGAGTTTTGTGGTAGTAAAAATATCATACTGAATAAATCAAAAATATATTCATGCCAACCAGCATTCCAGGAATTCTTTCCATTATTACAGGTTAGATTTCCCAAGATTCTTTAAAGAATATATTCCATTAAATTGTCCCCACTCTCCCAATAAAATCACCTACAAAAGCAGAATTATCTCTACCTGAGCAATGGGTAAGATTTAAAATTCCCTTAAGAAGTCAAAACCACAAATCTAGGCTTCATGCAAGTCTGGGATTTATATTATTCTTGCAGCTTTGGAACCCCCAAACTAAAAATCAATTTTTAAAATCGACACTGGACCAATGATAAAACTCAAATTCTCTGTAAAATTTTCCTTAAAGATTTTTCTAGAAATGAAATTTACATTCATTCAAATTAAAAACTTAATAGACACACTGGACAGCAGATCAGATAGAACTGAAGAAGGAAGTACCAAGAAGACAGATCTGAGGAAATTACCTCAATTCAGGGGGGAAAAAAAGATAAATGGATAGAAAGTGAGTGAGCTCTCTTTAGGAGACAGAATGAGAAGATCCAATAAATACAATAACATGGTATCCAAAACAGAAAATAAAGATAGTAGAGACTCAAAATTCAAGGAGATGATGGTTGAGAATTTTCAGAACTGATGAGAGGCACAAATCCTCACCTAGAACCAGTCCAACAAACAGACACATCACAGTGAAACTACAGATTACCAAAAAATAAACTTTGAAAGAAACCAATTAAATAGGCAGATTAACCACAAAAGAACAACTAGACGGAATATAAGCTCTCAGCAACAGAGACCAGAAGACAACAGAAAAGTATATTCACAGTGTAAGGGAAAAGAAACGTCAACTAAAACTCTCAACTCAGTTAAAATATTATTCGAGGGGCTTCCCTGGTGGTCCAGTGGTTAAGAATCCGTTTCACAATGCAATGGACACCTGGTCAATCCCTGGTCTGGGAAGAGCCCATGTGCCACGGAGCAACTAAGCCTGTGTGCCACAACAACTGATCCCACACTCCCGAGTCCAGGAGCTGCAACTACTGAAAGCCGCGCGCACCGAGAGCCTGTGCTCCACGAGGGAAGGCACTACAACAAGAAGCCCACGCACTGCAAGGAAGAGCAGCCCTCACTCACCACAGCCAGAGAAAGCCTATGTGCAGCAGTGAGGACCCACCGTACCCAAAAAATACGTAAATCTTAATCACATTTATATACACATACACAGATTACTGTAATACACAGATTAGCTATTAGAAGAGACTTCAAAGATTGCTTGATCTATATTAAAAAATTAATAGCATTTGAATACTTTTATAATACAAAATATTAGGAAAAAGCAATAAAAAAGAAATTAGAAAAGCAATTTTTAAATGATAGCATCTATAGTAGAAATAAAAATAAATTATCCAGGAATAAATCTAACAAAAGCTACACAATTCATGGAGGAAATTACTTTACTTACAGAAAAAACAATTTGGATTACTCTCATGGTTAGGCAGATTTAATACTACTCAACAAAGTGTGTTTTCTACTGAAAAGAATTCCACTGCATGATTAAACCACAGTTTACTAATCTCATTGCTTCTATTTTTTTTCCTATTACAAATAGTATAATGAACATCCTTCTAGAGCCTCCTTCTGCAGTGCCCTAAAATGTAATGTGATTCCAATAAATAACTAACAGAATTTTCCACAGAACTTGACAAGATGACCCTGAAATTGAAACGAAAAAGTTGGGACCAAGTATAGCCAAAATTCTTTTGAAGAACAATAAGGAAAATCTTGCCATATTGAGATTTATTCTAATGTTATAATAATTAAAACAGTATGATATTGTTACAAGAGACATACCAATACAAGGGTTTAAGACATATACAGGAAACTGATACAAGATCTGTCATATAGCGGCAGTGAGATCAATGAAGAAAAAAATGATTGTTTAATAAATGGTGCCAGATATTGACAGTGGTCAAGACATGAAAGTAACCTGAATGTCCACTGACAAATGAATAGATGAAGAAGATGTGGTATGCGCAATGCCATATTACTCAGCCACTAAAAATGGTGAAATAATGCCATCAGCAGCAACACAGATGGACCTAGACACTATCATACCAAGTGAAGAAAGACAAATAGCATATGAAATCATTTATTTGTAGAAACTAAAGACAAAAAATAATACAGATGTACTTATTAACAAAAGAAAAACAAATTCACAGACTTAGAGAATGAACCTGTGGTTACCAGAGTTGGGGGCGGGGTGGAAGGGGGGCATTTGGGGAGTTCGGGACTGACAGGAATACACTGTTATATTTAAAATAGAAAACCACACAAATGTCCACTCTAGTCTGTATTATTTGTGTCTTTTTAAAGTAATCCTCTTTACCTTTCTTTTAAAAAATGCTTATAGCTTTTTTTTAAATCTAATTGAGGGTAACTGTGTTTTATTTTATCTTATTTACTTATTTATTTTTGGCTGTGCCGGGTCCTTGCTGCTGTGCGGGCCCATCCATGCTCAGCAACAAGAGAAGCCACCACAATGAGAAGCTCACACAGCATAACTAGAGAGCGGCCCCTGCTCTCCACAGCTAGAGAAAAGCCTGCAGTTCACAAAAGAAGACATTAAATGGCCTAAAAACATGTGAAAACATGCTTGTTTATATCCAACAGACTGGCAAAATTTTTCAAATATATTCTTTATTTTCTTAATGTATCAGCAACTCTTGATAAATAGAAAAACGGGAACTCAAATTCCTGGTGGAAGAGTAACTGGAAGTAAATTGGATAAAGCAATGGAAATCAATTCTCAGCTATCTAGTAAGGTGTGCTGAAGAACGCACAGCCTATGATCCAGCAATCCCTCTCCTCAGACTCCAGCCTAAAAAAAGTTCTGGTATATCTACACAAAGAGACACATACAAAGATGTTCACTGAAGCCCTTTCGGAAACAATGAAAAATGTAAACAATCTAACTGCCCCCTCAGCAAAGAAAAAGATAAGCAAACTATGGTTTAATCATACTATAGAATGTTTAATAACAATTAGAAATTAATAAACTAGTCTATTTTAGTAACATAGTAAATGAACAAGGCAAGATGAAGAAGGATTAATAGAAAATAATTTATGTCAATTTTCCATACTAAAAGAATTATACACACATATATAGTTTAAATGTAGTACATTTAAGCAAATGTAAAACATATTGAATAAATATAAAAGTAAAACATGCATGCATATGACACAGGAATTTCAGGATAATGGTAATTCTTAGGGAGGAAAAGATATAGAGAGAAGAGGATCTTTCATTTTTTTGACTGAAAAAAGCTCTAAGGCAAATTTAACAAAGTTGACCTCTATTAATCTTAATGGTGAGTATAAAAGTACTTGTTATATTTTTATACTTTTATGTATATTGAAAATGGTTCATAGCTGAAAATAGTTTTAGACTTTAATATGAAATACAAATTAGAAAAAAATTACAATTTAACCAGACTTCCACACTGCTGTTGTACTTAAACCTCATAACAATAAAGATGACTAGAAATTACACTCAGCTCAAGTAGAATCTTCTCCACTAAGC
Organism: Budorcas taxicolor; assembly: GCF_023091745.1. Taxonomy (NCBI): domain Eukaryota; kingdom Metazoa; phylum Chordata; class Mammalia; order Artiodactyla; family Bovidae; genus Budorcas; species Budorcas taxicolor. The sequence goes on from NC_068911.1 coordinate 70,820,150, forward strand.
AGAATCTGTCTACATTATTTCTAGTAAATTAGCAATGACAAAAAGTACAATGAACACAGAACAGAGGACAAAGATTTCTTTAACTCTTCTTCCTCCAAGCTCTTAGTACAGGAGGAGTGTTGTGCTCCTTTGTTTGAATTTGTGACTTGAGTTAGATGGATACTGCTATGGAGAAAATTCCAGATTCACAGGGAAGAAAATTTCACAAGAAATCCATGTAAATACACAAATAAAACTCTGAATATGAGCAAAGAAAACACAAATAAAAGAGATACATATGGCAAGGTCCTCATCATAAAATCTTTATTGAAAGTTTGCTATTTGTAGGGATAGAAACTAAAAATGAAAAAAAACAACTGTTAATTCAGAAAATCAAATCCTGCAGTATGGTTTCACACTGTATGTATGCTATAGGAGTGCTGCCCTTACACATGAGCTTGACAGTAAAAATAAAACTTGCAACCGGACTTTGCAGCACAGGATACAAACTGAGACTTCAAGGACAGGAATACAAACAGTGAACTAAAATTAAAAAAAAGTAACAGAGAGGGTCCTACTGCAATGGAGACAATAAAGCTGGCAATGTACGTAGAGGCCATGTTGTGGAAAACACTGACGCCAGGCTAAAGGCTTCAGACATTAGCCTATAAAATATGAGAAGTTACTGTAAGCAAAGTTGTGACATATGTGAAGCATAATTCTGTATGAGTGAAGGTCAGACTGAACTGTGAAATTATTACAGGCAGGAAAGTAGTAATTATCATGGAATAGATTATTATGTCATGAAGTCTTGGCCTAAGGTAACAGCAGAGAATGAAAAGAACAAATCTAAGAGAAAACAAAGGAACAGGTCTTAGTATCAAGCATGTGAGGAGAGGAAAAGGAAAGAATCAATAATGATACAAGCAGACACTGTTAGATATCCACCCAAAATCCACTCCTCTGTTTTTCCCCAGCCATGAGACAACAAAGACAAAATAAAAACAAACTGAGTGATGAAACAAAAGTTTATAAAAAGACAGTGTCCCTGTAACACTGAACTAGTCCTGAGATGCAAAACAATAAATGCTTCAAAGTTTAAGCCGCTAATAGCTGGGATTTCTGACAAGGAGGGAAAATTAAACTAATTTAAACAAAAAGAAAGAAAAGGAAAATCTTTTTTGGAGAGATATACAGCTGATTCAGTTTTCGACATGCTGACATTAAGGTAATGGAAGGGTAGTCAAGTGGACAAAATTTTCCAAACTGGTATGACTCAAAAATAATAGCTTCCTAGATTTAATCAATGAATCTCTGATTATTCAAATTTACAGATTTCTTTACCTCAGGATTTTTTTAAAATGTTATACATTGCAGATAGCCAAAAATACACAACATGTAATATTTCCCAAGTTTGTCTGACCACAGTACACCCCTCAGTAGATCTCTGTAAAACATGTCTAGAGATATAGGTATAAGTAAGTATAGCTGATCCTTGAAACTTTGAGTATTCTAGAAAGAACTCAGTAATATATGAAAGGATAACACAATTAGAGTATTACCATTTTGTAGCCCCTAATGAAATAATGGATCTAGACAGTGATAGTCAATAGCTGCAAAAATCTTTGACATGATATGGAGCTTTACGACATATGGATTGGGCTGACAAACCTGAACACGCTGATCAGCCTCACATTTACTCAAGAAGGGACCAGCAGATATTCTGTGACTCCTGCTACAATTCAACAGGAAGTATGACACCATTATAAAGTTTTCTTGCACCACCTCTCCAAAAACAGAACCTAAAATTTGATCAAGACTCTAGATCCAGCTACCAGTTTACAGGAAATAATGGGCACAGGAACAAGTTAAATATCACAGAGCTGCAATCATTAAATCCCAGAACGTTGATTTCTTCAACTAATAAATTCAAAGAAGGAAAAAAGAGTGGAGAAAACTATAAATTAAGATTCTTCTAAGAACTGGAAACCAAGTACAATAGTAGAACTCTGCATCCTAATCCTAATTCAACCCTAAGAAATCATTTATGAGACAAGTGGGAAAATCTGAACACTCACTGGATAGCTGAAGATATTAAAAAATAACTATGAATATTTTAGTACTATAATTGTGGTAACAGTACTACAATCCTTTGTGATAAAATACACATAAAATTTATCATTTTAACCATTTTAAGTGGTTTTAAGGATATTCACATTATTATGCAACCATCACCACCATACAACTCAAGAACATTTTTATCTTCCCAAACTGAAACTCTACCCATTAAACAACTCCTCACTTCCATCTTGCCAAGCCCCTGGCAACCACCATTCTACTTTCTCTCTTGGTAATTAAACGACTGCAAGAACTTCATATAAATAGGATCATACAATATTTGTCTTTTTATGGCAGGTTTATTCATTTAGCATAAGATTTTCAAGGTTCATCTATATTGTAGCTCGTGTCTGAATGTCACTCCTTGTAAAGGCTGAATGATATTCTTTCTTATGAATATACCATGTTTTGTTTATCCATTCATCTGTCAATAAACATTTGGGTTCTATTTTATTTTTAAGGGTTCATATCTCTTTACTGAAATACAGAAATATTTATAAGCTGAACTGTAAGATAGCTGAGATTTGCTTCAAAATACTTCAGTGTGGGAGGAGAGGGCAGTGGGGGAAGGGATAACAGATGAAAAAGATATCATTTCTCACTTATCAGATTAACAAAGATCAGAAAAACTGGTAACACCATATATACTGGCCAAGATGTTGGGAAACATGGTCTTTCATACATTATTGGTAAAAGTATAAATTAATTTCTTTGGAGGGCGCTATCAAAGTTTAAAATGCACATTTCCATTAACCAAGATATTACTTCAGGGAGTTTATCTTCACACATATACTCACACATACACAAAGACGTGTATACAAGAATACTGACTATGGTTATGCTTATATTAAGCCCAAGACTTAATTTACATGTCTATCCGTAGTGAACTGACTGAATAAATTACAGTAAAATACAAAAATATCAAAATGCAATAGATTACAATTTAAAAAGAAAATCAAATTGTTCTCCATGTACTAATAAGAGACAGTTTCAATAAGTATGTTCGGGGGAAAAGCAAGGTACAGAGAGCGTAACACTATTCATCCAGACATCCACGGCTTCAATTCCTAGCACTCAGTTCAGTTCAGTCACTCAGTCATGTCCAACTCTTTGCGACCCCATGAACCACAGGACACCAGGCCTCCCTGTTCATCACCAACTACCGGAGTCTACCCAAACCCATGTCCATTTAAGTCGGCGATGCCATCCAACCATCTCATCCTCTGTCGTCCCCTTTTCCTCTGCCCTCAATCTTTCCCAGCATCAGGGTGTTTTCAAATGAGTCAGCTCTTCGCATCAGGTGGCCAAAGTATTTCTAGCACTGCCACACACCAAATAACCTAAAAACTTTCCACAACAAAACATCTAGAAATGCTGAATAAATTATAAGTAAAATCTTTTCAGTTATAATTAAGTTAAATTATAATTTGAGTTATAATTTAGTTACAATTAAGCTCCAAAGAAAGGGAAATCTCTCACTGAGAAGTGGGATGGAGCAAAGAGGAAACTTTACTTTTTACTTTATCCACCTATTTTTATGTTATAATCAGTAAGTATTACTTTTGAAATTGAAAAATAATAACAATTTCTGAAGCACACTGAAAAAAGATGCTTTGGTTGGTATGTCATATTTTTGAATGAAAATCATAGGAAGTTGTTCCCTTAAAAGAGTCTTTTAAGGGTAGAAGAATGGGGATAGTAGTACTGCCTCAGATTCAAACTGGCACACCATAAACCCTGTATGCCAGGGTGGAATGAAGTCAGCTTTTTATAGCTGAAATAAAATTTTTTATTCACCACTGTCTGCACAAATCGTTGAAAATAAAATTTCTTCTCCTAAAAAAAAAAGATGCTGTGGATTTAATAATCCATGCCACCTCCTGAATAACTAAAGCAATGTGACTTCAGGGTAAACTTTAAGGTAAAACAGTCACTAGTTTATCCAATTTAATTCAACACATACTATCTACCTTGTAAGCAAGCGCAAAAGCCTTTGAATAATAATAGCAAGATGAATTTTTTAATTTTTAAAGAGTTTAAAATCTGTAGGAAGAATAAGGAAGGTAGCAAAAAAAAATCTGTAATGCAAAATAGAATATGAAAACAGTCATCCTCTGCATCAAAATTTGAAAACTAAATGTTTAAAATTCTAATTTCCGGTTTGTAACATCAGAACCCCAAACCAGTCAAACATTATTTTATATTTTCCATTACTATTCTTAAAATTTATTTATCTTTAAAATTTTTACTTAAATTTCTTTTTATTTATTTATTTTTTGGACATGCTGCAAAGCTCGGAATCTTAGTTCCCTGACCAGGGATTAAACTCACACCTCTAGCATTGGAAGCAGGAAGTCCAAAGACACAATTACTAATACACAATTTCTATAGGCTTTGTAATCTCTTCCCACAAATGAATTCTCAGCTGTTTTCTTCCTTTGATTTGTATACCTGTTAATATGCCACATTTATTACTACTAATCAAAGAATACTCAATCCTCCTTGCATATTTCTATAATTATAAATCTGAAAATTAAACAGTAATACAGGTTGTAATGGACCAAATATTTGATTCTTCCCATCTCCAATCATACAACATCCTACCCAAAACAGTCAGACACTTGGGGAAAGGATTAAGGCACAGCAGGGTTTTTCTTTTATTAAGAACAAGATACAGAGAACAATAGAATCCTTCCTTTAAAATTTACTGAATACGATATACAAACTTCTATGACAATTAAAATAACAAACACCACCAAAATCAACACATCTTCGATCTTTAGCAACCAAAAATATTTTTAAGAAATATCAAACACTGAAAAAAGTTACATTCCATCCATGTGAGGGTAGTCCAGCTTTGCCCACCAGGAATTTTTTAATGATTCCCAGTTCTAAAAAGATTCTAGAGGCAGCCTTTCAACCTGCACCACTGGTTAACATCCTGTGTCTCTCAAGGCAGTAATTAGGTGCATAGCCCAAAAGAATTATCCTGTCCAACCCAAAGAGTTGTAAAAATTTCAGAATAATCTCATGGCCGTATTATTGTTTATTGTTCACTCTTGCCCGTCATGAAACGGCATGGCAACTGCTGGCATGTACAGACACTAGCCATGCATTTTAGACAGACAATAATAATTTTAGTACTATAGATCCCCTGGAGAAGGACAGGGCAACCCACTCCAGTATTCTTGCCTGGAGAATCCCATGGACAGAGGAGCCTGGTGGGCTACAGTCCATAGCGTCGCAGAGTCAGACACGACTGAGCACACACGCGTGTATCATCTCGTAAGGGGAGGCTTGCCTGATTAGGGGAAAGATAAGAATCTACAAGATGTCAGTAAAGGCAAATGCTATGAGGTTAAGCTATGGACCGGCTGCAGACCAGATGCCCTAAAACTGTACAAGGACCTTGAAAGCAACTCACTGAGATATTTCTGCTCCCACAATGAAGCATCACAATGAGAGATCAGATATGCATCTCATCCAAATGAACCTGATAATTATGCCCCTTGGTTCTAAAATTCAGGAAAGAATCAATATTATCTTCTACTTTATGTACTCTGCAGGTTTCTTAAATGTTAACCTTGACTAAGAAGTAAAAATGTCTAATTATCTGTTCCAATTCCTCTGTTTTGAAATCCCTCTTAAATGTTTTTAACAGGTAAGATTTTAAAAAGAAAAAAAGGAGTAACTAAGAATGGCATATTTTAAAAAAAGAACACAGTAACGAATGAAAGTACCAATAAGAATGTTATTTGTAAAGGCAATAGAATGGTGAAGCTGTCAGGCTCTGGCATAAAGACGCACAGCCAACTACTTGTGTAATCCTGAGCGAGTGTCTTAAACCCTGTGCCCTACTTTCCTCTTCTGTACAATGGGGATAATGAGTAACAGTCTTGGAGTTATTGATTAAATCAGCTAATCATGTAAAGCAGGTTTTAATATTTGATCATTATTTTCCAAACAGGTGGATAAAAATTCAAAATTTTAATAGCATTCTGTTGATGAGGCTGTTGTGAAACAGTCACGTGCTCTGCTTACTACTAAGCCTTATGCGGGGCAATCTGGAAATTTCACTTTATTTATACCATTGATACTCTTGCACAGGTGTGAAAAGAAGGTATATCAGCTTGTAATTTCATACTGGAACCAAAATGTCCATCAAAAGTGATGACTAAGAATGGCAAATTTATGACATGAAACACTATGCAGACTTTTTTTAACAGAGTACACTGATTTACTGACATAAACCTCTTAAGTGAAAAATGCAAGATGCATAGACTAATGTATACGATATAAAGAGATTGAAAAATCAAAATACATATTCACCCTTGTTTTCACACTAAGAGAAACTAAAAGCGACGGAAAGAATCTGGACAGACAGGAGACAGGATGAGAGGGAAACTTAAAACTGTGTATATTTTTGTTTTTTTGCTTTTTTAGCTAAAAAAATTTTACCCATTCAATTATCAATTTTGAAAGTATTTTTTAAGTGTTAGGCACACACTCTAAAGTTAGCAAATGTTAGCTGCAATTATTACTATTGTCGTCAGCAGCAGCAGAATTACAAGTATTACCATTATTAGCAAGCTCCTTTCTGAAGCTTTTTCTTACTCCCTCTGCACAGAAGCCTCCTCTAACTAACTCCCAGACTGTTTAAGGAACTTACCATTTTCTACTCTTGCATAAGCTGCTTAAGACATAGGTCATGTATCTACCTAATAGATACAAACATCTTGCAGTAACAGTAACCTACAGGTAATGGTAACCTACTCCAAGGAAAACAGAGACCATTGCTAAAGGGATTATACTCTACCATTAATTATAAGTCCTGAAAATCGAAAAACTTGAATAACTGGATTTGCTAACATTCTTTCAGATACTACCCAACCAAAAAGCTCTCTTTGAGCTTTTTTCTTCTCACAGGACTTCCCCAGACATCATGTCCCAAGCCAAGACACAACATGTACCAACTCTTTAACTCCCTGCAATCTCTGAAACGTCTTTTGGCAAATCCCAACACCCTGGTACAACACTCCTATCGAAAAAGCATCTGTTGAGTGTTTCCTTTTAGATAGAGGTTCGCGTATTAGTCCGTGAATAAAGTGCCCTTTTAACTAGAGAAGACCTAGCACTTGATTCCTAATTCGCTCAGTGTGTTGTTTGTTCTGGTGTGGAGGGTATTCTATAACTGACTGCTCGCTCAGTAGCTCAATTCTAGCTGTCATTCCAGCACACCAAATACTCCACTGACAGCTCAACAGTCACTTTTCATTCAGGCCCCTCCCCTTCCCTCCCCTCTCAACCCCCATCAGCTCAGGAGCTCCTTCCCTACACTGACATACTGACAGTTCAGAAGCCCCTTTCCACAAGCTGTCCTCCGCTGCAGCTGCAAGACCACTTCCCCCACTCTCATCATCCCGCGACCCAATTTAGTCCCCAATATCATCGCTCTCCCAAATAATCCAAATCACATCATCAGTTTCTTCCCAAGAAACGGGCGGCTCTAAAGCCTTCCCCAGCAAGTACACAATTGACAGCTCGACACCAGATTCCTGAAGAATCCTTTCCTCTTCCCTCCGCTCCTACTCTAGGCACTGGCTCTTTTCTCGCAATCACTCGTTCGCCCCGGCTACCCCGAAATTCCCAGCCTCGTTCTCTAAATACGCTCTCCGCTCTCCCCTCCTCCCCATCCCCTTTCCACCGCTGACAGCTCAGTCACTTCCATCCCCATGTGGCTGCACCTTCCCCCACTTCTTTCTCCTGACAGCTCGGAGTCGGCTCCGAGCTTCCCCTCCCCGAGGCCTCTCCAGACTCGGCCTGGGCAATCCCGCGGTGTCCCCCGCCCCGGGGAAAGGCTCCACTCACCCACTCTCCCGCATCACGTTGCTGTCTCCGCAGTCGCAGGCACCCCCGGCCTGGCTACGGAACATGTTGAAGTCGTGTCCGGTGTGGTCACCCTGGTGGAAGCACTCGGCGCAAAGCGACATGCAGGGGGAGATGCCGCACGTCCGGCAGCGGTAGGCCACGAAGTTGGCTGTCCAGACCAGGCCGCATAGCGCCGCGGGGTCGTAGGCCCGCACCGCCGCGCAGAACTCGTCGTAGCCTCCGCCGCCCGCCAGAAGGCACTTACACCACTCCAGAGCCTCCTCCTCGGCCGCCCCCGGACCGCCCCCGCCGCCGGCCGCCGCCGCCTCCTCGCCGTCCGCAGCCGCTGCCAGCGGCCGCTCGGCGCTCAGCACCCGCTCCAGCAGCGCCTGCAGCTCCTCAGCACCTGCCCGGTTGTCCGGCCGGCTGAGGGCCGCTTTCAGGTGCGCGGCGGTGGCTGCTTTGTCCAGGGCCAGGCCGGGAGCAGGCACCTCGGCTTGGGGTGGCTGCGGCCCCCCGACGGCCGCAGCGGCCGCCGCCGCCATGATGAGAGCTCAGAATTTGGAGAGTCCAGGGCCGGCGGCTCCTCCCGGGAGGGTGGGGGAATTGACTGCTGCGATTGCTCGGTCCGCCCAACTCTCGCGATACCCCGGGGCTGCCGCGCACCTCCGCCTGCGTCGCCGCCCATGCACACGCCCCCTCCCGCTGGGGTGCGGGCTTCCCGACCCTCTAGTCTGGGACAGTCCTCCCGTTTCTTTCTTCAGCCTTTTGGCTCTCTTGTAGTTGAAAACCACTAAAAGAAGGGACTCTCCTTCTTTAAAAATTTGATATGGGTAATATAGAAAACCTTTAATATGGACCTTTTTTCCCTTTATTTACCTGAACTATAAAAGACAGCCTCTTTCAGATGTATTTCGGCATCTCCATTTCGTTTTGAGATACAGATTTCCACTATTATCAAACCCTTAATTACTATTGAATTACTATTATTACTGAAAAAAAAACTAACTCCCCTCCTCCCCGAATCAATTCCTACCTTCGCACTACTATCAGTTTCAACTTCTAATACATTTTTTAGAGGACTAGGATATATTCTTACTCTCTCTCCTGTTCAAAATCTTTAGTGGAAGCAAAACTCAAACACTACTTGAATCTTCTGTTAAAGTCCACCACTAACCTGTCTTTCTATCATTATCTCCTGGTGCTACTCTAATTTTTCTATTTGAAAGAAATCAATGGGACTCTTCAGTGTTTTCTGAAAGATGCTTTCTTGTTTCCTGCCCCTGGTCTGTATTGCTCCTAGTGCCACCCATACTCCACCCCATAAAATCACCCTACACTCCTAGCAATGTCTGTGTGTTTCATTTTCCTTCTTCCAAAGAAAATGGTTTTGAACTTATTTGATGATATAACATTGCTTTTCATTGTAAAAAAAAAACCTCATCCCCACCACACTACTAATTGGTAAGTTTTCTGAGGGCAAAGAATGAGTCTTCATCATTGTCCATAAGTGTTCAAATATTGGCCGATTATTGTCATTAAATGGAATATAATTAGAATAGATAACTTGTTGCATATTTATTGTGCCCCATTCTTTATGTATGTTATTTAACTATCTCAATAATCCTATAAAGAAATTAAACTTACAGAGGTGGTTTATGTGTCCCAAAAACACACAACTGGCAATTAAATATGACTAGAAACCAAGTTCATCTGAATCCAAAGTCCTACTTTTTCTATTACATCAATGCTTCCCAAACTTTCCTGATCCTAAGACTCACCTGAAGTTCTTACCCACAAAATATATTCCCAGGCTCTACCCCAGACCCAAGGTATCAAAATCTCTAGAAGTTACACTGTCCTATCAGGCAAAATCTGAATCTTAAAAGAGATTGTCATTAACAGTCCTTCCAGAACTAAAAACCACAGCTTATTAAGTTTCCATAGCTCATCTCCAGAGAACTGGATGTATTATTAAAAGTAATTTAGGAATATATAACAAAGGACAACCAAGAAGGAATAAAACTCTAGGAGAAGCAATCCAAAGAAGTAGAATAAGTATTTCCAATTCATAAACAGTGAAATAAATGAATCTAACATAACAAAAACATACTATTTCACACATCTTGACCAGACTCGACATTAATAAAGCATTTCACAATCATTTAACAGTGACTAATAATTCAATAATTCCCTTTATGAATCACCAAATCGTAAACCAAATAAAATCCAGAAACATTTCAAATGAAGGTAGAACTCGTGTGTATTCACTAATCCGTGTTTTTGGTTTCTGGCAGTAGAAGCAGTGTGCTGGTATTTCACCAGGATGGCTTGCCTGTGGAGAATAACAAGGGCGCCTGTTCTGCTTGACCATGACGATGCATGCTGGCAAATGAAGCCTTTTCAGCACGCCTCAGTGGTCTCCACATGCTCTGCAAAATTTCTACAAAATTCCACCACTTGCCACCAGTGCCTTCTTTCTGTAACAAAAACAAAAACAAGTTTAAATATCACCCCCTATTTTAGTTACATAGACACTGCCATGCGTATACAGAAACCTGGACATGTGCTAGATTTCCCACCTACTCTGTGAGGATAGCAGATATGGTCAACATCAGAGAACCATTAAGAATAACTAGTAATAACAAAAATAGAAATAACCCAAGTGAAAAATGGGCTAAAAAGGTGAACAGACATTTTACCAAAGAAAATACATAAGTGGACAATCAGATCTAATCCCTTGAATTTATTTCTTATGGGATTCAGTTCAGTTCAGTTCAGTCGCTCAGTCGTGTCTGACTCTTTGCGACTCCGTGCATCGCAGCACGCCAGGCTTCCCTGTCCATCACCAACTCCTGGAGTTCACTCAAACTCATGTCCGTCGAGTGGGTGATGCCATCCAGCCATCTCATCCTCTGTCATCCCCTTCTCCTCCTGCCCCCAATCCCTACCAGCATCAGAGTCTTTTCCATTGAGTCAACTCTTCGCATGAGGTGGCCAAAGTACTGGAATTTCAGCTTTAGCATCATTCCCTCCAAAGAAATCCCAGGGCTGATCTCCTTCAGAATGTTATGGGATTACAGACGTATAAAAATACATGTAACATATAAAAATATATAGACATTAAAAATCGACATATAAAAGATTCTAAACATCATTATTCATTAAGAAAATATAAGTCAAAATTATGAGATATTACTACACACACTCACCAATTGGCAATAATCAGAAAGAGAGACAATAACAAATGTTAAAAATAGGACTCCTCATACAACACTGATGGGAATGTAAAATGGTACAGCTTCTTGGGAAAACAGTTTGGCAGTTATGTACTTACAGTGTTAAACATAACTTTACCACATAACTCTACAATTCCACTTCTAGGAATCTACCCAAGAGAATCTAAAATATATATCCAAACAAAAACTTGTAGATGAATACTCACAGCAGTATTATTCACAGTTGGAAAGAAAGAAAGAAAGAAAAAAAAAAACCTGGAAGAGATCCAAGGCTCTATCAATTTGTAAATGGATAAACCAAATGTGATGTTTTTGTATAATGGTTACTATTTAACAATACAAAGAAGTGAAGTGCATGCTACAATACGGATGAATTTCAAAAATCTTATGTCAATGAAAGAAATCAGACACACCAAAAATATGTATTGTATTGTCCCATTTATTTGAACTGTCCAGAAAGGTACATTTATAGAGACACAAGATAGACTAACAGTTGTCTTAAGCTGGGAGTTAAGAACAGGGAGTAATTACAAGTTAACACAAGATATCTTTTTAGGATGACAGGAATGTATTAAAGATGGCTTATGTTGATGGTTGCACAGCTATGTGAATTTACTGAAAATCATTTATTTCTACTCTAAAAGTAGGTAGATTTTATGGTATGAAATCATACTGCAATAAAAGTCAATAATATAATTAATATTACTTCTTATTTGAGATGAATGAAATAATCAAATTTCTGTCCAGGTGGAAACTATATTACTGCTTGAGCTTTCAAAATCCATGTGACAGGCTCTCAAATCTTTGCCTCTCCTAGGATGTCTGGGGTTTGGATTGTTTGGATCCAGAAAGTTTGCCATTTTTCTCTTTCAACTCATTAGTGTAAAATAAAAACTATTCTTCTGAATTACCTCTCAAGTCACTGTGCTGTGTCATGAGAAATTCCTACAACTATCATATTTCCTTGAGGGAAAGCCGATTGAAATTCAGCTGAAAAGTCTGTGCTCATTTAAATACATTTAAAGGCTATACCTTATGAGATTACATTGAATCATGCTGTTACTCTACAGAAGACATTGAATAAATAACAATGCAACATACTGCATTACAAAAAGCCAAGAAATAATATCTTAAAAACTATGTGTATTTATATATCCCATCTTAATTTGTGCAAATAAGAATCTTATGATATTTCTAAACTGGCTTTTCAAATCAAAATAAACCACACACACATAGGTAAAGGCTATAAATAACAGTTGCTTCCAAAATTAGGGACCCTTGAAAGAGAATTTAAATCAATGTAAGCTCTCCAAAGTTGGTTTTTGTTGCTGTTGTTTGTTTGTTTGTTTGTTGGCCTCACTACATGTGAGATCTCAGTTCCCTGGTCAGGGGTGGAACCCATACTGCCTGCAGTAGAAGCACAGACTCCTAACCACAGGACTGCCAGGGAATGCCCTCCAAAGTTATTTTTGTATTTATCCAGACTCTCTTGGTTTCAAGAGACAAAAACTTGAATTAGCTTAAGCCAAAAAAAGCATCATATTAGATCATATAAACAATGGAGGGAAGGGAAAAGTGAATTTGGGATACATCTCCACATTTGCTTTCAGTGAGCATTAGCTCCATTGTCCCCAGCTCTAGGTCACATCTCCACAACCTCACAACAGAGAAAAAGGGTCTCTTCTTTGCCAGATCCACTTAAAACCCTGGGAAGGAACTCATGGCCCACTCAAGGCCGAAGCCACCCTTATCACCAGAAGTAGGAGGAGATACCTGCTGGGAAATTAAAACATACAAGATACCTACAACTATATTAACTTCTCAATTTCTGCCTAGCATCTTAATACACACCAAACTTTCTCTATATGCATAGCCAGTTCCCCAGCTTTAATGACAATTGTTGAAATTCACACCATAAGAAACACTGTGCCAACCATGTATGAGGAACTCTGCCAGATGATCACATTTAAGATTCATGACAACCCTGAGAAGTAATCATCATTATCCCCATTTTACAAATAGCAATGATACCCTTCATTTCATAGCCTTCAAAACATAAAAAAGAACACTAGGAGAGCATCCATTCATTGTTCCTACATGTGCCTGTCTCTCCCTTCTCCTCTTTCACCCACTCTACCCCCTTCCCCTCCTCTCTCCCTCCCTCCCTTCCTTCCTTCAAAACTGAGTCCTTGAAGACTTTGCAACTGTACGTAACTGTGATTCTCTCATTTGCTTAATATTGAAACAAGGTCATTTTTAACAAGTTTCTCAACTCATGCTTTAGAAATATTTGGGGGAAAAAAGCATGACAGTACATAAAGGATTTTGACCTATATTAGCTCCTCTACAAACTGGTCTTTTCCAAGGTTATAAATGCTTATCAACTCTGCGATCTTTTTTATTACCATTTAGTACCGTTACAGACCTGGGTTCACTCCCTGGGTCGGGAAGATCTCCTGGAGAAGGAAATGGCAACTCACTCCAGCATTCTTGCCTGGAAAATCCCATGGACGCAGAAGCCTGGTAGGCTACAGTCCATGGGGTCACAAAGAGTCAGACACGACTGAGCGACTTCACTTCACTTACTACCTTTACAAGTTGTCCTAATTTCCTCCTCCTCTTTTTTCAAACAAAGGAAAGTTTCCTTCCATGCACCTTTACTAAAGACTGTAAGATTTTCACCCATGCAACAAATTCATTGCTTTATTCATGCAACAAAATAATTCAACACATATCTGTTGAGACACTACCAGTTGCTCTCTGCAAGAGCTGAGGACAGCACTGTGCACAAAACAGACATGGTCCATGGCATGGCCTGGCATGACACAACTCCAGGGGGCACCATTCACACAGAACACAGTGGTCCTGCCACAGAGTTTATAGACTGATGGAAGCGTATTATGAATTGGTATCTAATCTACAAATGCATTATTACTGTTGCTATAATTATTATTTCTGATCTTGACATGAGAAAACATTTGTAATGGACACAAAAAGTATTAACAGCAAAAGAGAAGACTGAAAAAATGGGTTACAAAATTTTAACTTTCTGTTCTTTAAAGATACCATTAACAGTTAAGAGTTTCTGTTTGGGATGATTAAAAAAAAATTGGAAATGGATGGTTAAACAACGTCATGAACATAATTATTACCACTGATTTTTACCCTAAAAAAATGGTTAAAATGGCAAATTGTTATATGTATCTTACCATGATTTTTAAAAAGTAATAGCATAATATAACAAAAACCACTGAATTGTACACTTTAAATTGGTGAATTGTATGGCATGTGAATTACATCTCAAGAAAACTGTTAATAAAAAGAGACTACTAAGAGTAACAAGGCAAGCTAAAGAGTAGGAGACAATCTTTGCAACATGTCTGACCCAAAAAGGATGTGCTTCTAGAATATATATTGAATTCCTACCAACCAAAAAGGAAATGAATCATCCCAATAGAAAATTGAACAAGAGACTTCAACACACATTTCATAAAGGAAGATACCCAAATGGCAAAATAAACATGTGAAATTAATAATCAGAGAACTGCTAATTAAAACCATATTGAGTGTACTACTATACATTCAACAGGATGGCTACAATTTAAAAGACTAATAAGGGTGAGGATGTGGAGCACCTAGAACTATCAACTAGCATCAGCAGGAGTACAAAATGGTTCAGCGACTTTGGGAAAAAGTTCCACAGTTTCTTATAAAGTTAAACAAACGTCTACTCTATGATCCAAAAATTACCCTTAAGAGAAACAAAAACATACATATCCAGAAGAAACATAAGTAAGAATATTCATAGTAATGTTATTCATAGTAGCCAAAAACTGGAAATAATTCAAATGTACATCAAAAATGAATGTATAAATACTGGACTTCTCTTGTGTTTCACTCCCAATACAGGGATGTGAGTTTGATCCCTGGTCAGGGAACTAAGATCCTGTATGCTACAGACAGTGGCAAAAATACATAAATAAATCCATAAACAAATTGTAGTATATTTCATGCAGTACAATACTACTCAATGATAGAAATGAATGATGTACATCAGGTATGAAGCTCAAAAACGTAATGCTAAGTGAAAAAAAGCAAAAAAAA
Source organism: Budorcas taxicolor (assembly GCF_023091745.1). NCBI lineage: Eukaryota > Metazoa > Chordata > Mammalia > Artiodactyla > Bovidae > Budorcas > Budorcas taxicolor. Next base: position 70,835,458 of record NC_068911.1, read on the forward strand.
GTATGTTTGCATGATTCGATTTATATGAAGTCTTACAACAGGCAAAAGTAATCTGTGACAATGAAAATCAAAACAATGGTTGCCTGTGGACTGGCGGTAATTGATTGGTAGGATCAGAAGGGGAATTACTGGGATGAATGGAACTATATCTTAATTGGGGTGTTGTTTACGTTGTATATTATTCACATTTCATCAAACTATACACAAGATTTGTGCATTTTGTGTAAACTACATCTTAATTTTAAAAATGGAAACAAACTAAATACTCTTTAAAGTAAAATAAATATAGTATATTCATATAATAGCTTCCCAGATGGCTCAGCAGTAAAGAATCTGCCTGCCAATGCAGAAGACTTGGGTTGGATGCCTGGATCAGGAAGATTCCCTGGAGAAAGAACTGGCAACCCATACCAGTATTCTTGCCTGAGAAATCCCCTGGACAGAGGAGCCTGGTGGGCTACAGTTCATGCGGTCACAAAGAGTCAGACACGACTAAAGGGACTGAGCACTCAGCCTGCATGCAATAATGAAAATGAGCAGACACGGAAGAATCTTGCATATATGCTGTTGATCAAAAGAAATATGACATAGTGGATATGATTATACTTATATAAAGTAAAAGAATAGTAAAATTAACCTATGGCTTTAAAAGTCAGGAGAATTATTACTTTTGGAGAGGGGGGCAGGCGAGTGATTGGAGGATGCTTTCCAGGTGTTGATAGTATTCTATCTCTTCCTTTCTAATCTTGATGGTGATTAAACAGATTTGTTCCCTGTATTCACTTGTTCAGTGAGCTGTTCATTTATAATTTGTGCCTATATATGTTCAGTTCAGTTCAGTCGCTCAGTCGTGTCCGACTCTTCACAACCCCATGAATCGCAGCATGCCAGGCCTCCCTGTCCATCACCAACTCCCGGAGTTCCACCAAACTCATGTGCATCAAGTCGGTGATGCCACCCAGCCATCTCATCCTCTGTCGTCCCCTTCTCCTCCTCCCCCGAATCCTTCCCAGCATCAGGGTCTTTTCCAATGAGTCAACTCTTCACATGAGGTGGCCAAAATATTGGAGCTTCAGCCTCAGCATCAATCCTTCCAATGAACACCCAGGATTGGTCTCCTTTAGGATGGACTGGTTGGATCTTCTTACAGTCCAAGGGACTGTCAAGACTCTTCTCCAACACCAGTTCAAAAGCATCATTTCTTCGGCACTCAGCTTTCTTCACAGTCCAACACTCACATCCATACATGACCACTGGAAAAACCATAGCCTTGACTAGACGGACCTTTATTGGCAAAGTAATGTCTCTGCTTTTTAATATGCTATCTACATTGATAATAACTTTCCTTCCAAGGACTAAGCGTCTTTTAACTATACATGTGACATGTCAACAAATTTTTTATAATTAGTACTACTTGTAAGGAAGATACATATTTTGCACGTAATAATTTATGAATAAGTAAACGGATCTTCAAATTTGGAAAACTCAGCAGTGGCCACAGAAATGGAAACGGTCAGTTTTCATTCAAATCCCAAAGAAAGGCAATGCCAAAGAATGCTCAAACTACTGCACAATTACACTCATTTCACACGCTAGTAAAGTAATGCTCAAAATTCTCCAAGCCAGGCTTCAGCAATACGTGAACCGTGAACAGTGGTCATGTATGGATGTGAGAGTTGGACTGTGAAGAAAGCTGAGCGCCGAAGAATTAATGCTTTTGAACTGTGGTGTTGAAGAAGACTCTTGAGAGTCCCTTGGACTGCAAGGAGATCCAACCAGTCCATCCTAAAGGAGATCAGTCCTGTGTGTTCATTGGAAGGACTGATGCTGAAGCTGAAACTCCAATACTTGGGCCACCTCATGCGAAGAGTTGACTCATTGGAAAAGACCCTGATGCTGGGAAAGATTAAGGGTGGGAGGAGAAGGGGACGACAGAGGATGAGATGGCTGGATGGCATCACCGACTCGATGGACATGAGTTTGGGTAAACTCTGGGAGTTGGTGATGGACAGGGAGGCCTGGTGTGCTGTGATTCATGGGATAGCAAAGAGTCAGCCACGACTGAGCAACTGAACTGAACTGAAATAGATGTTCAGCACTGAAAAAGAAACATTCCAGATTTGAAGGTTAAATGTGATTATGAATTCACTTAAATTGAAATATTAGGAAATATACTTTCTAATATTAGAAATATTAGAATAGTTCATACTTAAATTTCAGTCAGTAATCAATTCTCAAAGTATAGCTTGCAGACTTTTAAGGGGACCAAGATCCTTGCAGGAAGTCAAGATTATTTTTGTAATAATAATACATTATTTGCTTTTCAATTTCTCATTATTTCAGAAGCATAGAGTGAAATTTTCCAAATGGTACAGGATATATCATGATGTCATCATTCAGGCCATGAAATGTGTCCTTTTGTATTCTTATGTGTTTTAGAACATTCTGAAGTACACTAGTAGGATTAGAACTTAAATATGTGTATTTTCAGAGATTAAGTTTTTTTCTCAGTACTTCTACCATATTCTTACTAGCTATATTCAGTTATTTCTACTATGGTCTCTGCAACTTCATTATCATGGACTAAATTGTTATTTAGAAATTATGAAGTTATCACACCCATGCAAACAAAAAATAGTACTATTTGCTGTTTCAGTTTTCAACAATTTTAATTTGAAAACATTTCTAAATTTTTAATTTTATGCAAAACTGTTGCTTTTAAGAAATTAATAATTTTTTTTCCAAAATAGAAGATTTACATTTAAGAATGACTCTTTGGCTTAAAAGAGGGGAGATGAAATCTACAAGTGGCTAGACTTGCTGTTTTCCTTGTATTTGGGCAGATTTAGGGCCATATAAAGGAGAGGGCAATGGCACCCCACTCCAGTACTCTTGCCTGGAAAATCCCATGGACAGAGGAGCCTGGTGGGCTGCAGTCCATGAGGTCACTAAGAGTCAGACACGACTGAGTGACTTCACTTTCACTTTTCACTTTCATGCATTGGAGAAGGAAATGGCAACCCACTCCAGTGTTCTTGCCTGGAGAATCCCAGGGACGGGGGAGCCTGGTGGGCTGCCATTTATGGGGTCGCACAAAGTTGGACACGACTGAAGTGACTTAGCAGCAGCAGCAGCAGTGCCATATAATCATCAAACAGGATCTTCAATGTGAATGTTAGGCAGTAAACACATTTCATGTTAAACATTCAGAGTATTGAATAACTTTCCTGAATCTCATGGTTTATCCTCCAACAACTGCAATGACATTTGCACTGATGTTGCAAAAGCTAACAATGAATAAAACTGTTTGTAACTTAATATAAATCAAGGAAATAGCACTGAACTATCTAGTTGACATGTATTTGTCTCTCTTAAATACTTGCAGAAAAACAAGCCAGCTTCCCTCTAAAATGGCCTCCAGTTCAGTCATTCAGTCATGTCCTACTCTTGGCGACCCCAAGAACCACAGCACACCAGGCCTCCCTGTCCATCACCAACTCCCGGAGTCTACCCAAACCCATGTCCATTGAGTCGGTGATGCCATCCAACCATCTCATCCTCTGTTGTCCCCTTCTCCTCCCACCCTCAATCTTTCCCAGCATCAGGGTCTTTTCAAATGAAGCTCTTCGCATCACCTATAGATTGTTATATAATATTGAGTATAATTCCCTGTGCTCTACAGTAGGTCCTTGTTGGTTATCTATTTCATACAGAGTAACATATATATATACACACACATATATATATATATTCAGGTGGCCAAAGTATTGGAGTTTCAGCTTCAACTTCAGTCCTTCCAGTGAACACCAAGGACTGATCTCCTTTAGGATGGACTGGTTGGATCTCCTTGCAGTCCAAGGGACTCTCAAGAGTCTTTTCCAAGCCCACAGTTCAAAAGCGTCAATTCTTCGGCGCTCAGCTTTCTTTATAGCCCAACTCTCACATCCATACATGACTACTGGAAAAACCATAGCCTCAATTCCCTCTAAAATGCCTCAATAAAGCAGCAAAAAACATTAACTTTATTACATTTTGATGCATGAGGATACACTTTAAAATTCTCAATGACTTAGTGATTTCACATAAAGCACTTTTATTGTATACTGAAATATTTGTAGTCTCCAGGAAATAGCATATGTGCAATGTTGTAAGCTAAACTAGCAGCTTTAAGAAAAAAAAAAAATTGCGGCAAACTATACATAACAACTGCTGCTGCTGCTGCTGCTAAGTCGCTTCATTCGTGTCGGACTCTGTGCAACCCCAGAGACGGCAGCCCACCAGGCTCCCTCGTCCCTGGGATTCTCCAAGCAAGAACACTGAAGTGGGTTGCCATTTCCTTCTCCAATGCATGAAAGTGAAAAGTGAAAGTGAAGTCACTCAGTCGTGTCTGACTCTTCGCGACCCCATGGACTGCAGCCTACCAGGCTCCTCCATCCATGGGATTTTCCAGGCAAGACTACTGGAGTGGGTTGCCGTTGCCTTCTCCGATACATAACAACAAATGAACTTATTTCCAAAACAGAAAGACACCCCCAGACACAGAAAACAAACTTATGGTTACCAAAGAGGAAAGGGGGGTAGGGGGAGGGATAAATTAAAAGGTTGGGATTAACATATATATATACTACTATGTATGAAATAGATAACCAACAAGGACCTACTGTAAAGCACAGAGAATTCTACTCAATATTATATAATAATCTATAGGGAAAAGAATATACATAGCTAATATTATGCTTAATAGCCAACATTTTCTGTAATATAGACAATATTACTCTAAAATCTATATGAAATGGCAAAGGAATTCAAATAGCTAAAATAATTTATAAAAAGAATAAAGTGGGAGGAACTGGCCTACCCAATTTCAAGATGCATTGTATAGCTTCAGTAATCAGGACTGCATGGTACTAGAGGATGTATGGACACATAAAACAATGGAACAGATTAGGAAAATCCAGAAATTGACCCACTCAAATACATTCAATTGAATTTTCACAAAGGTGCAAAAATAATACTGGAGAAAGTATAGCCTTTTAAACAAACGGTGCAGAAGCAAATGGACATTCCTAGGGAAGGGGGCTAAGCTTCTAACTAAACACCATGTGTGTGTGTTCAGTCCCTTCAGTCACATCCAACTCTTTGCAATGCTATGGACGATAGCCCACCAGGCTCCTCTGTTCATGAGATTCTGTACACAAGTTTCTACAATTTTACTTGTAATAAATGAAAACTTGAAGGAACCGAGATGTTCTCCAATGAACGAACATTTAAACAAATTGGTACATCCATACCACAGCAGCAAAAAGGTACAAACTACTGATACAACAACTTAGAAAGATCTCCAGAAAATTATGCTAAATTTAAAAAAGCCATTCTCAAAAGTTTGTATACCTATACCTCCATTTACATAAAATTCTTGAAATGACAAGATTCTAAAAATGGAAAACAGATTAATAGTTGCTAGGGGTTAAAAACTAGTGGGGACTGAAATGAGGTGGGTATGGCTACAAAAGGAGTAACAGGAAGGACCTTGGAGATCATGGAAACGCTGTCGTGACTGTATCTGTCAATCTTGGTTGTGATACTATACCACAGTTTTGCAAACTGTAACTGTAAGGGGAAATGGTAAAAGATGCACAGTATCTCCATGTGCTGTTTTTCATGATTATACATGAATCTAAAATTACCTCAAAATAAAATTTTAAATTCAGTTTTTAAAAATAGAACGACAGCAAAAATACTTCAGCTGGCACTAGAGATAAAAAACCCACCTGCCAATGCAGGAAACAAGAGACTCTGGTTCAATCCCTGGGTCCGGAAGTTCTCCTGGAGAAGGAAATGGCAACCCACTCCAGTACTCTTGCCTCCAGAGGAGCCTGGCGGGCTACCGTCCACGGGGTCGTAAAAGAGTCGAACACGACTGTTCTTCCAGGTATCCGGCTAGTCTGGATCATCTATTTAGCTCAAACTGCTTACTCTATCTCCTTTCTCTCAACAGATACCACCATCAACAAATATTTATTAGGCAGTTGTTATGTGACAAGAACTTTATGAACTACCTTTACTTGCTAAGAACTTTACTCATTTAATCCTCATAACAGAGAACTTCGAATTCTATTTTTCATGTTAAGTAGCAACTTCAGACACCACTCTCTCTACTTCATCCACATGCCTCCTCGACCTTTTTTTCTTCCATTGAAAATAAAAAGAAGGGTCCACTCCCCAAACTAAGGGCAAACTTTTCACTTAAGCACTGTACGCTTCCCTCTCAGGATCCTGACTCCATCCAATATCCTTGTTCTTGCATTTTGAACCCCTACCTTTCAACTACTCCTACTCTGTCTGAATTTAGATATGTTCACGAATACTCCCATCAATTAAAAAATAAAAAGCTTCCCGCAACCTAACTAAACATCAACCATTCTCACTCTTCTTGCAGCCACTTTTCTTTCAAACTGTTCCTATGTATTCTTCCTACTTCCTTAACTTTAGTCCCTAATCCACTACAAACTGGCTTCTGCTCCTACCCCATGAAAGCCTAGTTTCTTTCCAGCAGTTGACACCACTTCCCATTCTTTTATCTAAATCCTCTCTTGTTTGGGCTTCTCTGACATCACCACCCTGTGAGAGCTGAAGTAAGTGACACAGTTGACCTAAAAAGAGGGAAACAAAGTAGGACAAGAGACTGGCATAGAAAGAAAAGGTGAGGGGAGGTTGCTACTTTTTGAGCGGGGGCTTGGGACACAGTACGCAGAAAGGGCCACCGTGGGCGCTAAAACAAAGTGAGAGAGATTTTCACTATCAGCTTCATCCTCTTTCTCCCCTCCTCCTTTAAGGGCCTGACGGTACTCAAGGAAAAACGACAGGGTAATGACCACTCGAGAGACGGCTGGGGCCGGCCGCTAGGCTGCGAGAATGGCGGGCACTCCTTGTGGCGCGGACTCCACCGAGTTGGCGGCGGCGGGGGCGGCGCTCGGGTGTCGGCGGAACCCATGCGCGAGGCCGCTGTTGCAGCTCGGCGCGGGGCCGCTGGGGGGCGGACGCGTGTGCGCGTGCGTGGCGGCCCTTCCGGCCCGGGCAGAGGCAGGAGCAGCGTCTGGAAGTGCAGGAATGTGGCGTGTGGATCCCTTGGCGACTCCAGTCGAGTAACCGTGCGGGATACCTTGTAGGCGGGTTGAAGCCTGGTCGCGGACTCCACCCGCCGCTGCCGCTAGGAGAAGAGCGGGAACCTCTCGGGCTGGGTGTCCTCAGCTTGGCCCTCAGCCAGCGACGCTGAAAAAGATAAGGGGAAAGGGGTCGGTGAGGAGATGCAGGTGAAGTAGGTTTCTCTACAGATCCAGTGCCTTTAAACCCTGCGCACACTTTTTTAAAAATGAAAAAATTAAGGCTTAAGGAGCTAGAGAGTCGCCTGCAACAAGTGGATGGATTCGAAAAGCCCAAGCTCCTTCTAGAACAGTATCCAACCAGGCCGCACATTGCAGGTAGGGCGGCTGCTGATCACGCCCTTGTTTTGCGGGCTAGTCCTGTCTACTCGTTCTTATAATGAAAATAAGACAGTTATTTGGATACAAGAATGTCTAAAGAAATTTTCTAAGATTTCACGTTGCGTGGGAGAGGACTTCCTTGACACTGCAGCTGAAAACATCCCACGCACAGGACACACTGTCGTTTTACCGTTTGGTTTTCTGCATACCCCTTAATACTGTTAGACATCTTTTTAGTGTGTTTATTAATCTCATTACACAATTAACTCCCTGAAGGCAAAACTGTGCTCGTTTTGTTCACACAATTCCCAGTGTCTAGAGTCCCTTATACTACTTAGGAGCTCAGTAAACATTTGCTAAATTTCCTAGTGCAACGAATTTACCGGTGCAAGGATTCCTACGCGCTATACTCTGCCCTAGAAATGAATACTAAAGTTGGTAGTAGAAAGACTTGAGTTTTAACAAATTCAGAATAGGTGCAATATTAAAAATGAGGATGAATTTCAGTTTTAACAAATGATCTGAGAATCAGCAGTGTTGCTTAATAAGGATTGGTGCTAGAAGTAAAAGAACACAGGAAAAACCATTATATTTAATAAACATATTACCAAAGTCATTGAGAGAGTCTTTGGAAGGTTAAGTTGTTGGGAACACCAGCAGGGAGGAATCCCCTTAACTTCGACATAGTTCTGTTTCTAAGCTGCTGAAGAAGGTCAGGGAAAAAACGTGTGTACCCACACTTTGCTCCAACGTATTGTCATAATTCCAATCAAATTGTGTCTGGGGTAAGACCAGTTTTCCCAGTGTAGATAATGATTTCTTTAGTGTCTTCTGGCTGTGGTGGAATCGTGTTTTTTTTCCCCCCAAATAACAATCAGTTGTTTCAAACCCAGTGTGAACATACACATAGTTGTGCTAGTTCTTTGAGATACTATCTCCAAAGACATTAACACCTGCAGCAGTAATCAACAGCAGTCACTCGGAGACATCCCTGTAATTGTGTGTTTTGATAAAACCTCTGGATCCTGGGGCATCAGTGATGGCCAGCAACCTTTGGTAGGTTCAGAGATAGGCAGGGAGGTATCAGTGGATATTATTCATGCTTAACCTCCATATATTCCCCACTTTCGTGTATTTAAAAGATCCCTTTCCCATCTCAGCAGCCTCTGTTCTGCTCCTCAATAGTTCTCTTATCAGGTTTCATTAGTAGATATTGTTTCTGCAGATCATAAGTATATGTGTGTGAATATTTGTGTGTAAAGGCTATATTGTGGATGTAGGTCTTTTCCTTTCCTATTCTAGCTTAATAACACAGAATATTATGATGACTTGAACTTTGTTCTCCAGTTGAGGATTTGTGTAAAGAAAATTTAATTATGTTATTATTTTTAAACCTGGAACATGAATTTGGGGGAGAGCTTAATGCAAGAGGAAAAATTGTTTTACAAAGGGTCATTTGCACAAATTGGATTTTGGTCATCCACTTACTTACTCTTTAATATATTTTTTGATCTTTCAGCATGTATGCTCTATACAATCCATAATACATATGATGACATTGAAAATAAAGTGATTGCAGATCTAGGATGTGGCTGTGGAGTGCTTAGCATTGGAACTGCAATGCTAGGAGCAGGGTATGTGATCCACTATATTTCTATTTTAGTATGGGGTAGTTTTAATAAGAGTAAATAAAATCAACTGAATTATATTTATGAGACTCTATAGTACATGATGAGAGGAGCCAGAATCCAACACTGAGTACATTTTGAATGGGCAGAACATCAAAACAAACTTTAAAAAAAAAAAAAGTAACAGCAGCAATTAGAAGCCTATATTTTATATGAACCTGAGTTTCCAACCCCTGACATTTTGGGAAATCATGCTGTTGAAAGGCATTACTCACTGTCACTTGGCCAGTTGGGTTAAGATCGTACATGGTTTTGGTTTTGTTGTTTTGATTTAGGAGCTATAAGTATTTACTTTGTGTTTTATATTTATAGGTTGTGTGTTGGATTTGACATAGATGAAGATGCATTGGAAATATTTAATAGGAATGTAGAAGAGTTTGAGTTAACAAATGTAGACATGGTTCAATGTGATGTATGCTCATTATCTAACAGACTGTCCAAATCATTTGATACAGTAATTATGAATCCTCCCTTTGGGACCAAAAATAATAAAGGTTAGTAATAAGAATCAGCTGTGCTGGTATCTTTGTAAAAAAGCAAGTTTTGAAAACCATTTTCTCATTGGATTGTTGGGTTAATTGACTTTATCACTGTTCATTAATAAGCCAGTCTCTTACCTGTATAATTATGATAATTTCAATCTCAATTTTTCAATCTTTGTTTTCATAAATTTGTGCTAAGTGAACAAATTTATTCACCTATTATTTATTCTTCATCTGATTTCTAGAATGATTTACCTAACTCTTTTCAAGATTTCCTATAAAGTGTTTTATACTTTTAAAACCTCTTTTTAATGCTTCAACATTCAAAGATTTCAGTAACAATGACTTACTGTGGCTATTTATTTTGTCTGTTTTGTGGGCAAGGAGGGTAGGGAGTGAGTAACAGAGGAAAAGATATACATAGTTTTAAAAGCCCTCCCTCCACCTGCCCCCACCATTCTGATTACTACTTTACCTGTTCTCTTCTGCCCTCTTTGAAAGTTGTTAATTTGGAATATATTAAAATTTTTACTTTAGCCTCATTTAAATGAGACAGTATAATTCTGATTTTATTCCATCAACCTTAAAAGATATTTAGACATCTTAGATATTTGTACCCTGTCTTGTTACAGAAAGAATTTGAAACAGCTATTTTGGAGTTTGAAAAAAAAATGTTTCCAAATCCCCAGTATTCCTTTAATCTTCTATTTTGATAACAGTTTTTTCTACTTTTAACAGGGACAGATATGGCATTTCTGAAGACTGCTTTAGAAATGGCAAGAACCGCAGTATATTCTTTACACAAATCCTCAACTAGAGAAGTAAGTTCAAATCATCAAAATATTCCATGTCATTTACTTTTAAATTCATGACAGTGTTTGAGGGATTTACTATCAGTACTAAATACCAAGGTATCTAATTCTCCTGAAATTTTTAAACATCTGGCACTTGGAAACTAAATTTTCTCCTTAACTAACTAGCATTTATGAGTAGCTTTATTTGCCAAAGATTTGTCCAGGCAGGAATTAACAGGAAAGAGATTATGTAATTCAGGAATAGAGAAGTATGGTGTAACTGTGGTTATAGTATCTCCTGGTTTGCTTGGGTAAGTCCTGGTTGATGCCTGTAATCCCAGTGTCTCTGTATGGCCTACAGTACTTAAGAGAGGCAAGAACAGCCTGGTTTTTAACACTGAGCCTGGGAAGCTAAACTAATCTGAGTTCAGAACCCATTTCTTATTTTTTATTGTCAGCACATGACACATGAAGGTGCATAAGACATATTCTAGAAAATTGGGGATGGGGTGGCACAGTTTTTTAGTGTTAGTTTAACATAGTCATCAAGAACTCAAGACTGCAGAGCCAGACTACCTAGGTTCAAATCTGCTGCTTCACAACTGTCTTCTTTTGGTCAAGGTTCATTTTGAGTTCATTCGAGTTCACTTTCATCACTTACCCTGTACTCACCTATACTCTTATAGCATAAGGAACTAAGAGTACTTTATACTTTGTAGGGTTGATGTGTGGATTAAATGAGTTAATGTTTACAAAGCACTTATAATAGTGTATGGCAATTGCTATGTTAGCGGTTATTTTTAAGTGATATATGTATTAAGAGATTTAAGATTTTGTAGGAAAAATATTTGTATAAATAGTGTACTGGAATTTGGTTGGAGACAAATTATGACTATATGGTAATCTAATAACCTTTAAAATACATAAAATTACATAGCTAAAAATATATATAGGCATACCTGCCGTTTATTGTGTGGGGCTTCCCCTGATGGCTCAGACAGTAAAGAATCCACTTGCAATGCGGGAGACCTGGTTCGATCCCTGGGTTGGGAAGATCCCCTGGAGGAGAGCCTGGCAACCCACCCCAGTATTCTTGCCTGGAGAATCTCCATGGACAGAGGAGCTTGGTCGGCTACAGTCCATGGGGTCGCACAGTTGGACACGACTGAGCCACTAAGCGCAGCCTAGGATTGCACTGTACAGATAATGCACTTTTGCAGGTTTAAGGTTTGTGACAACCTTGCATCAAGCAAGTCTGTCAGCACCATTTTCCCAACAGCATTTACTGACTGTGTCTCTGCTCATTTTGGTCATCCTTGCAATATTTCAAACTTTTTTATTGTATTTGTTGGGTGTTGGTGCTCTTTGATATTACTGTTATAGTCGTTTTTGGCATTGTTTAGCTGAGCGACTTCACTTTCACTCTTCACTTTCATGCATTGGAGAAGGAAATGGCAACCCACTCCAGTATTCTTGCCTGGAGAATCCCAGGGACAGAGGAGCCTAGTGGGCTGCCATCTATGGGGTCGCACAATTGGACACGACTGAAGTGACTTAGCAGCAGGAGCAGCAGCAGCAAGAAAGTAGTTTTTAATTAAAATATATACTTTTGGGGGACTTCCCTGGTGGTCCAGTGGTTAAGAATCTGTGCTTCCACTTCCGGGGGCATGGTCTGATCCATGGTCAGGTAACTAAGGTCCCACATGCTGTGAGTTCCAGCCCCCAAAAAAGTACTTTTTAAAGACAGAATGCTATTGCACACTAAAAGACTACAGTATAGTGGAAACAGAACTTTTATATGCACGGGAAACAAAAATTATTCAGGTTACTTACTCTTGTGATATTCACTTTATTATTTTGGGTCTGTTACCAAGCCTGTAATACTTCTGAGGTACGCCTGAATACTGCTAAACAATTTGTAGTGATACCTGTAGGTACACAGCAGAACGCAATATAACTTTACTGGTAAATAAATCCCCATTCAGTGAGACCAAACACCAATAATTATTGATATCTAAAAAAGCCTGTATTGAGGAGGTCCCCAGGACCATCCTCAGGTTTGATGATTCACAGGGAAGTCTAACAGGACTGAGCGTATAGTCATACTCATGACTGTGATTTATTACAGCTAAAAGTTACAGAGCAAAATCAGCAAAAAGGGGTGGCTCAGATGGTAAACCGTCTGTCTACAATGCGGGAGACCCAGGTTCGATCCCTGAGTTGGAAAGATCCCCTGGAGAAGGAAATGGCAACCCACTCCAGTACTATTGCCTGGAAAATCCCATGGATGGAGGAGCCTGGTAGGCTATGGTCCATGGCGTCGCGAAGAGTCACACACGACTGAGCAACTCGGTTGGTTGGTTGGTTGGTTGGTTGGTTGGTGTAGGTCACAGTCCAGGAAAAACCAGGTGCAAACTTCCAGAGTTCCCTCGCAGTGGAGTTATATGGGATGCACTTAATTTTTCCAGCAAAGAATTTTTGTGACAAGGCACGTGAAATGTTGTTAACCAGGGAAGGTCACTGGAGACGTGGTGCCAAGGGTTTTTACTGGGGACTGATCCCATATGCACCCCTTTGCCTGGCACATACCCAAATTCCAGACTCTCAGAAGCAAAACAGGTATTCAGCATAAACAGTTTAAGTACAGTAAGCCACTGTTATTAAGGAATGGGGAGTGAAAACTCTCAAAAATCTAAGTTCCTATACTCCAGCCAAAGGCCAGACTAATATGTAGACCTTCCAAGGATAAGCAGTCAGGCCTGCTGTGGATTCTTCTGCACAGCCTGGCATAGGTCTTATATTACTCATACATAGTTCATGAAAACCAAGTAAAATATGCCAATAAAGAGTGCAACTAAGCAGCAAAGTCTAATAACTTGAATACACTGCTATAGTCACATTACCAGGGAATGTCTGTCTTCATTGTTTGGTAGTGCCATGTTCCACCACCAGGAGGCAGCGGTATCAGCATTGTCTAGGCTGGCTTAATAGAATTTTAAGCAAATATCTCTGGGAGTTGGTGATGGACAGGGAACCCTGGCGTGCTGCAGTCCATCAGGTCGCGAAGAGTTGGACATGACTGAGTGACTGAACTGAACTGAAGCAAATATTTACCTAAATACAGTTTTCTATTTTGGCAATGCATCAGTATTTCCATTAGCAGAGTAACTAAATAGTTTGAGAAATTAATCTGGTGTGTGTTATGCATATTGTGAAGGAGGTGTGATGATGGACTTTTAATATTAAAGTCCTTAGATTATGCTATAGATATATTTGCTATAAGCTTTGTGATAATTTTGCTTAAGTATTCTACTGTAACTAGTATCATTATCATTGAAGCTTATTTCAGACAGACCCCTTAACTATAGACCCTTGTCTCTTTTAAGTACTTGGCCCTCTATTCATAATATAGGTGCATTTGATACAACTTTTTGATAGAAAATTTGATAGAAAGCATGTCCTGGAAGACTTATATAATTTACTGAAAACTGCTACCGGCACCCAAGTATTTGTTCTTTGCAGGCTCAGACAGAACCCATCAGTGACTCCAATAAGCTAGATGACTCTAAAAGTTGTTGCCTTATCTTCTTTCATTAGGCACTATGAGAACTTAAGTTCTTGGCTCATAGTTAAGTATGTGAACCTCAAATTTAGGGGAATTTAAATAGCTAAAACCAGCATTTAGTACTTGTTTTGTGTGCTACCACAGTTCAAAGCACTTTTCACAGTCTACAACAATCTGATGAGAAACCATTACTATCTTCATTTAACAGATGAGGGACCTGAGGCACAGAAAGCATAATTTTCTCAGGGTTACATAGCTAGCAGAGCTTTAGTTCAAATGCAGGGTGTCTGATTCCAGAAACTATGTCCTTAACCTCTATACCATACTGCCACTGAATTGCCCATGGACACAGATCTCTGCTGGTTTTTGGGAGAGCTGTGTATTTATCTTTATTTTTATGCACATCAAAGTCCATCAAAGGACTTCTGAAGTAACAGCTTTATTACTTGAATTATAGTTTAGTTCAGATTATTAAATAGCTTGGCTTACTATAATATTATCCATCCAGTTGAAAAAAATTTTAAAGGTCTAAATTCCAATGAAATTTTAAAAGCTTGAAAACTTACAATCAAGTATGAGTATAACTGTTTTAAGACCAACTCACATTAACATGTTTATGTTCAGCATATTCAAAAGAAAGCTGCAGAGTGGAAAGTCAAGATAGATATTATTGCAGGTAAGACGATTTTTAAGTTTCTCACAAAACAAATCTCAACCATAATTATCTGTTTGGTAATGGGTTGCAAATGGAGTAAAGGGAGGGTATCAGTGTTTGCTCAAGATTATCCCAATTTATGCATTTTACTGAGAACTTTTAAGTGATCTAAGAGCTTGGGCTTAAGAGTTTGTTAGGTCTTTGTTTGAAATCCATTCCTGAAACATACCACCAGACTATGCTTGGATTACTTTTCTATTTCAATTTTCTAATTGTTCCTGGAGTCAAATAACATGAAGCTTTTTCTTTTAATGGGGGGAAGAATATAATCATCCACACTATGTAAATCATGTAAATCATTTTTATTAGGAAATTGCATAATAATACTCACAGACATCAAAATGGGAAAAGCATATAACTAGAAGCTGACTATAACCCCAATAATTCTGAAAAGTCTGAAATAAGAATATACAATAAGGGGGAATTTTTTTTTTTTGGATTGGATTTAACAACTAGAACTGTCACCTTCATAATAATTAGTAATGTGTACAAGTCTGTATTCCTATTCAGTACTGTCAGTCCTTACTTAGTTTAAGATATAACATGCAACATGGAGACCTTAGAACAGTTCCAATAGTAGTATACCAAGCCAGAGCCTTGCTACTCCCAAGTGTGGTTGTCAAGTACGGACCATCAGCCTTGACATCCCTTGGGAGCTTGTCAGACTTGCAGGATTCTGGCTCCACCCAGACATACTGAATTACAATCTGCATTTGAACAGGATTTGATTTGAAGGTGATTTGTTTACACATTAAAATTTGAGAGCTGTGATTTAGAGAGCGCGCTTAGTAGGAAGATAAATAGCTACTTACTACCGTTACTAAAATCCAAACCGGAAATTTTTAAGATAATCATGGTTATTACGAAATTGGTAGCTATAGATTATTTAGGAAATTACAAATAAGACGGTACTACTATATCAAGGGTGGTAAATGTTTGGAAGTATAATTTTCATCCTTAGGTGGCTTTTGTTTTATAGAGCTGCGATACGACCTGCCAGCATCATACAAGTTTCATAAAAAAAAATCAGTAAGTCTCTTGATTCTGATTTATCCACATTCAGTACTGAAAAACTTCACAATAAGTAATTATTTCTAATGTTATCAAGTTGCTTGAGTAAATACAGAAAGCCAGCGTAGAAGATAAATATTTTGCTAAAACAGAATGGGCCTATAATCACAACAGCCAATATGCTGGTTTAACATGAATTCTTTCTCCAATACTTTGGGCACAAAAATAAAAAAAAATAAACTTAGTTTATTTTTATGCAGTATACATTTTATTACTTTGTACTGATACATTCTCATATTACAAAGGCAATTCTTAATGGAAGAATGTTTCTTTTGGTATTTGAATAATCCAAAAGAACACAAACAGAAGTGCACATTAAAAAACATTTCGATAACAAAAGACAAGTTCAACAACAACAACAAAATCTTCCTTTCTTTCAGGTAGACATCGAAGTGGATCTAATTCGGTTTTCTTTTTAACAGCTTCCAAAGACAAAAGCAGCTTAAAATCTAATTAAAATGAATTAAAAATTTGTTTATTAAACTACTGGTCTCCGGCACCATTTTCTGTTTTCCGTTGTTTTGACAGAGGTTCTTCTTTGTCTGTTTCTTCTCTTGCTCTTTTTACTGTTCCTATACAATAAAAACTTTCGTTACAGGCACTGAAAGCACTACTCTCGAGCATAATTATCAAAAATAATTTTGTTTAAAAAGATTAGCAATAACTTCCCTACACTAATGAGGAAAGGCTTTTCCTTTAGTACAGACCTGCTCTCTAAATTTAGCTTCCAAATATTTTTGTTTTCCACATGTAACACCATAACCAAGGTCAATCACAATCTGATGATATCACTTAAACAAAACCACACTGCTGTTCTTGCCCAAATAATTTTTCATCAAAGTACCAAAGAACTTAGGAAAACTTACCAGATGCACCCTTTTCATCACGTTCATCATCACTATCGAATTTAGTTTTCTTGCCCTGAAACTGTACTTTTCCTTTAGCAGACCCAGCCTGGGCAGCTTTATTTCCCTTTCCTTTTCCTTTAAATCTGCGGCCTGTAGAGACATAATTAAGAAATCATCAATCTTTTAAATCTCTTGTCATTGTCTTTTAACACCAATTATAAATTTTTAACCAAGTAAATGAGTTAAATTGTAAAAGAAAACCAGACCTTTTGACTTCCATTTGTTGAGAGATTCTTGTTGATCTTCTATAATTTTTTTCAGTGCTTCTTTTTCCACATCTCCTTCTAGTACTTCCCAAGTGACTTCTTTGTTCCTTAGTTGTAGGTTACCATTATTGGCCTCTTTTGCTTTATCCAGTGCTTCCTTAGCTTTTTCTTTAAATAGAATTATTCCCTACACCAAAGACAGAAAACAAAAGCCAGGGAATTCTACTGAACATTGGACATCAGGAAGGAAGTTATTAAAAAACTTGCAGTCACTAATTTCCAGTAGTTATTCACAGCACAATCTCAAAAATATCAGTCAGACATCATGTTCAGTTACAACAGTAATAAAACAATTGCTTTCTTCTTTAATGTCATCTTAAGATAAAAGTTTCTATGGGTTTTTTAATTGATTGGTAGAAAGCATATGAATATCTCCAAACCTCTTTGGCTCCTCTGACAAAGTGTATCCATTTTATTTCACCATGATTTGAGAAAAGGGTGTGCAAATCTTCTCTACATGTCTGATCATCTAAGTCTCCTGAAAATTTCAGCAAGCAGCCAATCTTTTCTTCTAGAGATTTCTGTAAAAATATACAAGGCAATATAAAGTTTCTTAAAAGCAACCACAAACCAGACATGGCATGTATCACTCTCTACATATATAAGGAATAACTAGAAGCTAAAATGCTGTTTTGAAGTTAAGTAGTTGGTGTGTTTTCCTTTATCATCTTTTGTTCTGCATGGCTTCTGATTTTAACTTATTTTAACTTCTCCAGCAAGTAATCACTAGTTATTATATAAATCTTATTGCTCGGGATAAGTAGTAATTTTAGGCAATATTTGGCTAGTACTTCAGTGCATTGACAACTGCAGACCTGCTTACATATTTTCATTAAAAAGTCCCCAGAGCTTTTTATTCTAACTTTGAATTACAGATTTCTTAAGAGACTAGTAATATATACTTACCATTTCAGCATTTTCTGCTAGCTTTTGTTTTTCTTCTTGCTCTCTACAAATAAAAATATCATTAGAACATTTCCATCTACTTTATGCATAAGAAAATTAAACCCTGATAAAGTTAACCTTAATCATGATTACTAATCATGTTACTACTTAGTAACAAAAGCCAGTCCTTGGGTTTTCTGACTGATGCTAGAATGCAACAGAATGTGGCCCTAGGTTTATCAAGGCAGCTTAGGACCTCAGTAGTTCATTAGCAGAAGAAAGGTCTATTGCTACTCATATTTCAGAGCTCATCATCAGCTTCACATCCCAGAACCAATAACTTTACCTTTGTCGAAGCTTTAAGGAACTAAAATGTGATTAGCTAAACATACTTACTGTTTAGCTCGTAATTTAGCTTCTATTTTATTTTGCTTTCTTTCTTCACTTTTTTTGGTGAAGTAATCTTCCCTAAGGACACAAAATGTAAAGGCTAAGTTCATGAGAACTTTCGAAGACTGACAGTTAAATTGAATGATTTAAGATATCACATAAGAATAAATGTTACATTTTCTATTAAGATAATTACCTATAAATTCAAAATACACTAAGAAAGTTACTCTTATTTTTAAAATAACAGCCTAACAAATAATTCACATGCCATAAAATTCACCCTTTTAAAGTACATAATTCAATGACTTACAGTATAACACTGAGAGCATGATTTATCACTATGCATTTCTAGGTCTGTCAGGTTTATTCTAAGTACTTAGTATTTAGAAGACTGTACAATCCAAAGGAGGAGATTATGGGCCTGCAATTCACTTTTCATGAAAATGTCAAGTCTGTGCTAGTTTTGACACAAAGGGAGATACACAAGAATGTGATTCAAACCTATTTATTAATCCTCTGTACTGTATGAAAACACAGGCATATAGACTATGAGAAATACAAATAGATAATGACTGTACAGTGATCTATTCTCTAACCACAACAAAAGCTCCGATTTTACCATCAAGCCTAATTATAAGTTTCACATACAAAACAAGTACTGAAACTTAACCTTCTTTATTCATTGCTAGCAGTGAGAAGGTCCTAATAAACCCTTCCTTACAGTCAAAGGACTAATAGTACCACTGAAAGAACTTCAAGTATTTCTCAAAGAATGCCTAAGGATACTAAAAATACTGGTCTTACCCCAGTGTTTCAATTCTAGATAACTAAGTGCCCTCCCCTCAAAAAAGTCAGCAGACTTACTTGAAAAGTATTAGCAGGTCTGTGTCTTTGTACTTCTGGCCAGGGGTCTCAACAAACTTTTTAGCTGACTCAATACTATCAAATACAGCAAATATTGAACCCTTTGAAAAAAGGAAGAAAAAAAATTTTTTTAAGTTACATCCCAAATAATTTTCAACCAGAAAAAGTAACAACATACAAGCATACCTTAAATGCTTTGTGCAACGTTCTTCTCATCTGAATATTTAGTACTTGACCTTTATCTTCTAACCATTCTTTTATGTCATCAAGAGCTGCATCAGTTGGGAAGCCTTTCTATGAAAAGAAGAAACACACAAATGGCATCTCAAGTAAACAATGTCTCAGAAATTCTGATTTACTGTGTCTTGAAATAAAGCCAGGATATACATATTATCTTTCTGTCTCTTAAATGTTTAATAGCTCTAGTTAAAAGCCGTTGTTGACCAGTGCAATAGAAGTGACCCATTTACTGGTATCCACTTCAAAATAATCCAGGTAGGGCAAAGATAAAGCCAAATTAATCACGTTAATAACTGTTGGATAATGGTACATTACATATTCAGTCTACTTTTGTATGTCTGAATTTTTGCAGTATAAAAAAATCTACTTAAAAATCAATGTTAAAGAAAATAGCTATCAAGTTTAACTGTTGATAAATAACAGCTGATATGCACTGGGTGCTTACAGTATGTCAAAGATTTTGCCCTATGTTGTATGGATTTTTTTTTTTTTTTCATTTAATTCTAACATTAGTTCTATAAGGTAAAAAATATCCCCACGTAGGACGGTAAGGCTTAGAAAGGTTAAGAACATTGCCCAAGAATATACAGCAAGTGGTGAAGCTATGATTCCTGAGTCCTTATTCTTATCCAATACGAATCTATGTTATTTCTAAATAACTTTTAAGATACAATTAAAGGCCCACTTACAATATAAACAGATCTGTTTTTTACATCATTTTTGTACTCATCAGTCACTTCAGGGAGGGGTTTGCTTGGAGATCTTCTAATTTTAGTTTTATCTTCACTTATTTCCATGAGTTCTGCCTTTGATTTGCTCAGGGCTTCTACTATTACATTAAAGTCTGTCGTCAAACGGTTTAACCTGAAAGAATACATATAAAAGCATTGTAAGATTTAGGAAAAGCCCTTGCTGTTAACAGAAAATCTAATAACTTAAAAATGTTTTTACCTATTAAACTTTATCATTATCTCCAAAGGTACCCAGCCTTCATCCAGTTTGATCTGTTCCTTTAAAAATTTGTCCCGTGGCAAATTGAAGTCTCCAAAATAATACTGCAAGATAATTACAATATACTGCAGAGCACTGTAGAATCCGACTCTAATCGTGGAGTTTTCAAAATTACCATTACATCACCAAGTTCTAGTTTTTAAAAGTAGCAATATGTGTCAAAAGTTAACTGGCAATAAACATTTTCCCTTAAATACACTTTAATAAAATACTTATAATACAAATTAAAACTAAAAATGACTATTGAAACAATGTAATTAGCAGATATGATAATAGAAAGCCTTAAAACAAATTTAAGGATTTAATAAATGAAAAGCCTCATTTCAGTGTGGAAAGAAGAGATTGTTATAAAAACTGGAATAAACTTGTTAATCACTCTAATTTTAATTTTTGAAAAATTAGAAAAATCTAAAAGTGTATTAAATTTCCTATGTTACAACTTTACTAATTTCTTTACAATTGT
Organism: Budorcas taxicolor; assembly: GCF_023091745.1. Lineage (NCBI taxonomy): Eukaryota > Metazoa > Chordata > Mammalia > Artiodactyla > Bovidae > Budorcas > Budorcas taxicolor. The sequence continues at coordinate 70,856,284 of NC_068911.1, forward strand.
GAAGAAAATTACAAATTATTGTGTTCAATATTCACAGGATACAAAAAATTTATCAAAACTTATAATTGAAAGCAATGAAAAACATTTTCACCTAACAAGTTTGCCAAGAATTCTAAAAACAAGAATACCTAGTATTGGCTTGAACACAGAGAAATGGTCATGCAGGTAGAGAGAGATTAACCAGCAGTAAATATCAAATATCAAGTTATTAAGAAAAATCGTGCATACCCTCGAGGCAGCAATCAGTAAACATGTTTAGTGTTTATTTATAAAGATACTCATCACATTGGAAATATCCTACATATCAATAGTAAATGGTATAAATTATTGATGATATGAAACTACTACCCCAAAATGCATCCTATTTTTGGTAAGAGGGAAAGGGAAAAAAATTATGTTATCGTGAGTACAGACCAGTGTGTGAAAGGGTCATCAGTCTTTTAACTTTGACTACCTCAAGAGCATGAGATTTGAGAAGGGGTAGGTTGTGGAAGGGACATTACTGACCTTTTCCACATACATTTTTGTACTATTCCAAATACTGAAATAGAGTAATTTATAATTTTTCTTCACAATTACAAAGAAATTAGTTAAAAAAAAAAGTTGTAACACAGGCACTTCAAAATAACAGAGAAGTGCAACTTTTTACAATACCTAAATTTAAAAAAAAGTTTAAGAGAACTTTGAGAACAGACACTTAAAAGTTATGATGACTGAGAAGACCTAATTGAGTAGAAAAACTATCAGGACCTTCAAGAATAAAGTGCTATTTAACAGGGAAGGTATTTCACAAAGAATTTTTAAATTATCCTTCTATGTGCTACATATTATTCAAAAATGTTTAACATTTTATGAACTACTGTACACCTCACAACCATCTTATGAGGGTACTAATTCTATCCTCACTTTATAGACCAGGAAACAAAAGCAGTAAAGAAGTTAAGTTAAGCTGGTCTGTAGTGTTACCTTTTGAATGGGTTTTAGAAATTGGCCCCACCAATATAAAACTGTACACTACTGTGCACCTACCTTAACACCAAGAACCAAAAACAAACCAGAATGTTCAATAGGTCAATATATCAAAATTAAATGCTCTATCTTTAAGGTCCTAAATCTCCTCTCAAAGAGTGTGTTTTCACATTGTAATACCACAAGAATCATACCTCAATTTGATGACAGATCTTGGCCTCCAGAGCAGCCATTTTTTCATTATCACCATTTTCAGCCATTCTGGCTATCTGCAAAAATTTCCAAATTGGCGTAAAAGTTATTTACCTTTTACAGAGAACTCAAGACATTTAAAAGAATGTTTTAATTATCAATATCCCACTCTTTTCCTAAATAAAAAACAATTTCACAGGTTCAATTTCTCTACTCAATTTTCTAATTTCAACAAAAGAAAAATTTTGAAATAAGTGATGGAAAACTATCAACGATCCTCACTTTTTTCAGTCAATCATTGTTCTATCCTCTATAACAAAGTGAGTGGGTCATCTTCATTTAGCTGATCCAGAAGGGTCTGAGGGAAAAAACTCCATGCATTTAAGCATGTCAGTTGTCAATATCATGGATCTGTCTTGTTTGGTGTGACTGAATTTCTTAAAAATCAGCCACAGTTGATTTACTAAAAACAAGATTATGTTATCAAAACTTTTGGGTGAAACAAAATTTTAAAAATGTTACACAGCGTTAAATAAATTAATGCTAATATTAAGGAATATATGAAAATGCTCATTTGAGAAGCTGAGAACACTAAAACAACATTAAACTGGAGTATGCCTACTATTTGGGCGTCTCAGGCAGCACCAGTGGTAAAGAACCCGCCTACCAGTGCAGAAGACAGCCCTGGAGGGCATGGCAACCCACTCCAGTATTCTTGCCTAGAGAATCCCATGGACAGAGCCGCTTTCTGGGCTGCTGTCCATAAGGTCACAGGGTCGGACATGACTGAAGCTGGCTGAGCACGCACATACACATGCCTACTAACATTGGTTAACCTTACAGCCACATTCCTGTTTCACATCACTCACAATAACACTGCAAGAAAATCGTGTAAGTCTGTGAAGTTGGTTTGCTAGGACTAACAGTCTCCTGACTTCAAATTATTTGCTTCTAGTACTCCATTAAGCCATCAAAACACACTGTATAAAAGTATATTTAGAAGAATTCATCAAGGCTATCTGCCATTAGTTAACTCTAGTGATACATTTGTTGGAGGCAACCCTTTATAACTTGTAATTACCATGCAATAACATGGATGCACACTGGAAGTTCTCCTATGGTGCAACACCTTACTAACAAAATTTGGTCAATCTTACGCAATGGGTTTTCCACCACGATTCCTAAGTTATTACCGTGATATGTTGTTGTTTAGTCGCTTAGTCGTGTCCGACTCTTTTGCGATCCCATGGACTGCAGCCTACCAGGCTCCTCTGTCCACGGAAATTCCCAGGCAAGAATACTGGAGTGGGTTTCTATTTCCTTGTCCAGGGGATCTTCCAGACTCAGGGATCGAACCAGCGTCTCCTGCACTGGCAGGCGAGTTCTTTACCACTGAGACACGAGGGAAGCCCTACTGTACTCCAGAGCCTTCTATAAAGAAAAGGGTGACATGAAAGAACTATTTAGTCCCTGTAACACTTCTTTGGCCTACTCAAAACTGGAACTTCATTTCATGAGATACACTCTTAGAATGTACAACTGAAACATTACCCACGTTTTTCAATTTCGCTCAGAAGCCCTGATGTGAGTGAATAATGACCGTTAAAATCCAACAGAGTGACGCCAGGAGAACATCTGCGGCCCCGATTCCCTGACCCCAGTCTGCCTCGTATGATCCAAGAAACCCTTCTGCGTTTAACCCACATCAACCTCCCCGGAATCTTATACAGCCCAACCAAACATTCGCTTTCGGCGACACTGCAAAACGGTGAAGACACGAAACCTTAAAGACGCAGTGGGGATGCAGGCAGCCTGCGTCCAAATAATCCGCCACAGCCCGTCCCAAAGCAACCAATTGGTCGCCTGGGCCCCAGCCACGTGCGAGGAAATCCTCGCTACCGCGAAGAACGCAGAATCGACTCCCCACCTCGCAGCGGCCCGCGCCCCTTAGCCCCCAGCGCAGCTTGCCACCACGGGCTGCGGCCCACGCGGCGCTCGCCCGGAACGCGAGGAAGGCGAGGAGCGGACGCACCCAGCGTGAGGCAGCAATGAAAGGGACGCGCCGTCGCGCAACACGCAAAACAGACCCTTTTGTACTTTCTTCTCTTTAGCCACCGACAGTTGCTCACCTTTCAGTTCCTGTCCCCACTGAGACGCGCCACAGGGTCACCAAGCAGCGTCTGCACTCCTCTGAGCCACCGGCTTTCCCACCTCGCGTAAAGAAGATGGGGGCCGTCCCGGCAACCCTTGCGGGCAAAGTGGGCGGGGCTTCCGGCGCACCCGAGCCGGCTCCGCCCTGTGAGCATGCGCCTCGGCTGCAAGCTCCCCAAGGTCTGAGAAGTCCTGCGCATTGTTTCGGTGAGATTGAGTTACGATATTCAGGAGCACTTTGGAAGTGTTAGGGTAAATATTTATTTTTAAGTATTTCTGGACAGCATTTGTATTTCCAGACCTTCCGTGGGCTCTCCATTCACATGAAGTGGTTGACTGTACTTTAAAAAAAAATTGTTTTGATTATCCGTAGTAGTTAACCCATTTTTAAAAAATGACAAGTAAAACATTTCATTTTTTAAATGAAAAATTCATGGAATCTTAAAGTTGAGGGGAAAAAATATAGTAGAGACTTTAGGAGCTGGAACTCTTGAAATCAGACTGCCTGCGGTCAGCAGCTCTCCAGTTTGCAGGTTGTGTGACTTTGGGAAAGGTACTCAACCTCTCTATCCTTCATATATAAAATGGGGCCAGTGATAACTATATTACACTTTATATAGCTGTCGTGAGTATAAAACATGGTACAACGTATACCTTTTGTCGGGAACTGTGCCTGGCGTATAATAATAGGAGCAGCATCAGTTCAGTTCAGTCGCTCAGTCGTGTCCGACTCTTTGCAACCCCATGAATTGCAGCACATCAGGCCTCCCTGTCCATCACCAACTCCCGGAGTTCACCCAAACTCACAGCCATCGAGTCGGTGATGCCATCCAGCCATCTCATCCTCTGTCGTCCCCTTCTCCTCCTGCCCTCAATCCCTCCCAGCATCAGAGTCTTTTCAAATGAGTCAGCTCTTCACATCAGGTGGCCAAAGGATTGCAGTTTCAGCTTCAACATCAGTCCTTCCAATGAACGCCCAGGACTGATCTCTTTTAGGATGGACTGGTTGGATCTCCTTGCAGTCCAAGGGACTCGCAAGAGTCTTCTCCAACACCACAGTTCAAAAGCATCAATTCTTTGGCACTCAGCTTTCTTTATAGTCCAACTCTCACATCCATACATGACCACTGGAAAAACCATAGCCCTGGCTAGATGGACCTTTGTGGACAAAGTAATGTCTCTGCTTTTGAATATGCTGTCCAGGTTGGTCATAACTTTCCTTCCAAGAAGTAAGCGTCTTTTAATTTCATGGCTGCAATCACCATCTGCAGTGATTTTGGAGCCCCCCCAAATAAAGTCAGCATATATTAATCTAAAACAAGAAACGTTTTAAGAGACCAAAATGCCATCCATAATAGTGCAGAAACCTACTGCTCTATTAGAGGGCCTTTTTTTTTGAACCAGCTGCAAAGACTGTAGGATCTTAGTTCCCCCACCAGGGACTGAACTCTGTCCCTCAGTAGTGAAAGTCCAGCACCCTCACCACTGGACTGCCAGGGAATTCCCAAGAGCCCCTTTCTATTAGTATACTTTTTGCACAATAATTTTATTCACTTAAAGGAGTTTTTTCTTGTGGTAAAGCAAATCTTTCCAGCATTTTCTTGAAAATTTAAAACGTCTGGTGAAATAGTCTGTTAAGTGAGTTCAGAGTTTTTTGGCAGTTCCAAAACAGATCAAATGAATTTATCTGAAAAAAAAAATTCAGTTATAGATTCAGTCCAGACATTACATCAAGCCAATGAGAAAAAATTGAGTTATGCTGAGATAATTTAAATTCAAATTAATCATGTTCACTTTTATCCACTCAACAAATATTTATCAAGTCTCTACTTTGTGCCAGACAAAATAAAAACAATTCACTTTTTGATCAAGTTAGAATATAAGTATTTAATAGGACAAATCATATGCATGTCAGGGTAGCCCCACTCAGTGGTTCTGAATATTATTTACTCCATGCCTACTAATGTCCTGGTATGGAGTTTGGCAGTGGGAATAAAAAGAAGACCCAGACTCTGCCTAGAGACAGTGACACCTGAACAAATGTCCCTGCTCCTTTATGCCCCCACAATGTCTGGGTAAACTACAGATACAGTCTACTAAGAGAAACCACACTTATTGCAGAAGATATATTTACTGTTCCCATCAGGCCCCTGGTCCTTTACACTCCCATTCTTCTTCCTTGTCTCTCTCTTATAGGGGCCAAGCTCTATGCAGCTACCACCCTTCAGGGAGAATGGATTCCTGGCTGCACACAAGGAAAGTTGTTTTTTCAGATGAAGAACCAAAAAGACTCTCTCATGCTGATATCCATTTCTCTCATACCATAACTGTGCAGGATAGTATATTAAAGACCATCTTTTTGAGTGTCAACTTAGTAAAAATATTCTAGAGAGTAACTTGGTAATAATATGTGCTAAAGTTAATGATATGCATAGTTGATGCCCCCAAAGTCTACTCCTAAAAGTGTATTCTAGGGAAATTTTTACAAATGTGCTTAAGAAGGTATGTTCAAGAATATTCATAAGTGCATGATATATAAATGCAAAGAATTGGAAGTACACTAAAGAGCCACCAAAAAAAGAATGGCCAACTAAATTGTGGTATAATTAAACAATGAACTAATAAACTATACAGTAATGAAAACACATAAACCAAACTGCGTGCATTAACACTGATGAAATTCACAAACATGATGCTAAGTAGAAAAAAAAATTTTAGAAGAAATATAAGTAGCACCCCTAGCCATTGTGGCAATGAAAAATCCCTCTACATTTCTAAACACTAAGAGATGGTTATTGCTTTTCCCCTTCCTTTTCTCCAATACTGAGAACAATTAGTCTAGCATAATGGCATTATTCTAGCTTAGTTAGGCATTTAGTTTGAACTATTTGTTAGTCATCCAGGTAGAGGTGTCAAGTGGACAGCTGATAGATGAGTTTGCAACATAGGAGAGAAGGCAAGGTTGGAGATACAAATTTTGGAGTTATTAACATAAAGAAAACATTTAAAGTCATGACATTAGATGACTTCTCCTAGAGAGAGTATCAGTTCAGTTCAGTTCAGTCGCTCAATCGTGTCCGACTCTTTGCGACCCCATTAATCGCAGCATGCCAGGCCTCCCTGTCCATCACCAACTCCCAGAGTACACTCAGACTCACGTCCATTGAGTCCGTGATGCCATCCAGCCATCTCACCCTCGGTCGTCCCCTTCTCCTCCTGCCCCCAATCCCTCCCAGCATCAGAGTCTTTTCCAATGAGTCAACTCTTTGCATCAGGTGGCCAAAGTACTGGAGTTTCAGCTTTAGCATCATTCCTTCCAAAGAAATCCCAGGGTTGATCTCCTTCAGAATGGACTGGTTGGATCTCCTTGCAGTCCAAGGGACTCTCAAGAGTCTTCTCCAACACCACAGTTCAAAAGCATCAATTCTTCGGCGCTCAGCCTTCTTCACAGTCCAACTCTCACATCCATACATGACCACAGGAAAAACCATAGCCTCGACTAGACGGACCTTAGTCGGCAAAGTAATGTCTCTGCTTTTGAATATACTATCTAGGTTGGTCATCACTTTTCTTCCAAGGAGTAAGCATCTTTTAATTTCATGGCTGCAGTCACCATCTGCAGTGATTTTGGAGCCCCCAAAAATAAAGTCTGACACTGTTTCCACTGTTTCCCCATCTATTTCCCATGAAGTGATGGGACCAGATACCATGATCTTCGTTTTCTGAATGTTGAGCTTTAAGCCAACTTTTTCACTCTCCTCTTTCACTTTCATCAAGAGGCTTTTTAGCTCCTCTTCACTTTCTGCCATAAGGGTGGTGTTATCTGCATATCTGAGGTTATTGATATTTCTCCTGGCAATCTTGATTCCAGCTTGTGTTTCTTCCAGCCCAGCGTTTCTCATGATGTACTCTGCATATAAGTTAAATAAGCAGGGTGACAATATACAGCCTTGACGTACTCCTTTTCCTATTTGGAACCAGTGTGTTGTTCCATGTCCAGTTCTAACTGTTGCTTCCTGACCTGCATACAGATTTCTCAAGAGGCAGGTTAGGTGGTCTGGTATTCCCACCTCTTGAAGAATTTTCCACAGTTTCTTGTGATCCACACAGTCAAAGGCTTTGGCATAGTCATAAGAGCCCAAGACTGAACCTTCTAGCATTCCAACTTTTGGGATATTGGATAAAGTAGGAGAAGCATGCACAGGAACTAGAATAAGCTCAGCATTCAGAAAACGAAGATCATGGCATCCGGTCCCATCACTTCATGGAAAATAGATGGGGAAACAGTGGCTGACTTTATTTTTCTGTGCTCCAAAATCACTGCAGATGGTGATTGCAGCCATGAAATTAAAAGACGCTTACTCCCTGGAAGGAAAGTTATGACCAACCTGGACAGCATATTCAAAAGCAGAGACATTACTTTGTCCACAAAGGTCCATCTAGCCAAGGCTATGGTTTTTCCAGTGGTCATGTATGGATGTGAGAGTTGGACTATAAAGAAAGCTGAGTGCCAAAGAATTGATGCTTTTGAACTGTGGTGTTGGAGAAGACTCTTGCGAGTCCCTTGGACTGCAAGGAGATCCAACCAGTCCATCCTAAAGGAGATCAGTCCTGGGTGTTCATTGGAAGGACTGATGTTGAAGCTGAAACTGCAATCCTTTGGCCACCTGATGTGAAGAGCTGACTCATTTGAAAAGACCCAGATGCTGGGAAAGATTGAGAGTGGGATGAAAAGGGGATGACAGAGGATGAGATGGTTGGATGGCATCACTGACTCAATGGACATGAGTTTGGGTGAACTCTGGGAGTTGGTGATGGACAGGGAGGTCTAGCGTGCTGTGGTTCATGGGGTCACAAAGTCAGACACGACTGAGCGACTGAATTGAACTGAAGTCCCTAATAGCATAGAGTGCCAAACCAACCCTGGTGGCCTCCTAGAATGGATATACCACTTAATCAAAATTTTTTAAAAAGCAGATATGTCTTTGCTAGATTGACACAAAAATGTAGATTGCTAGATTTTAGATCTGAGTTAAGCAACAGATCTGTCACTAAGTGGCAGAATACGCTAATAAATCAAAGCTCCAGGCCAAGAGCCCCACTCTGAGGCTGCTTGGCTTGTGCTAGACCTTTATGTTTCTGTGTTTGTGTAAGATGTGTCAGAATGCCTAAAAGCCAGAAATCCAGTGTCTCTCTGAGCTTTGGGAATAGGTTGTAGGACTTTTTTTTTTTTTCTGTCTTCCTGCTAATAGATTTTTTAATATATGACAGAATCTTGTCTGAGACCTGCCATTATATAACAGATATATAAGAGATCACCTGAGCATGAGATTCTTGGAGGGAGACTTAGAGCCTGACCCTATGTCTGATAATTGGAGGCCTCTAATATCCCCTCAGTTATCTACTAATTGTGAGTAACCAAGTTTTCTTGAGTCATTTTTTACATTTGACCCAATGCACAGGTTGACATATATGTAAATTGTAAGTAGACCTTATATAGGCAACAGAGAGAGACATACAGAGATTCGCTCAGTTCTGTCCAACTCTTTGCAACCCTGTGTACTATATCTGACCAGGCTCCTCTGTCCATGGGATTTCCCAGGCAAGAATACTGGAGTGGGTTTCCATGCTCTCCTCTAGGGGAATCTTCCTGACCCAGGAATCGAACATATGGAAATTCATAAAACAGCACAGGTTCTATACTAAGATTTCATTTAAAATAAAATATTTGTGACACATAAAGGGAAAAGAAGGAGCTTTTATGGGCAGGGGGCAGGTAGCTGTAAATTTTTTTTTAACTTTAAAAACAAAAATTATACAAACAGTGAAGTGCATGAATTTCAAGGGTATGACTTGATGAAGTTTCACAAATGAACACTACCTTGTAAACACCACCCAAACCAAGAGAACATTTTCAGCACTCCAGAAAGTTCCCTCTTCCAGTCAATACCTCCTTAAAAGTAACCAGCACAGATTAGCTTTCCCTGTTCCAGAAAGTCATGTAACTGGAATCATGTAGTAAATATATATGTGGTATATGAATGTGCTGCTGCTGCTGCTAAGTCGCTTCAGTCGTGTCTGACTCTGTGCGACCCCATAGACGGCAGCCCACCAGGCTCCCCCGTCCCTGGGATTCTCCAGGCAAGAACACTGGAGTGGGTTGCCATTTCCTTCTCCAATGCATGAAAGTGAAAAGTGAATGAAGTCGCTCAGTCGTGTCCAACTCTTAGCAACCCCATGGACTGCAGCCCACCAGGCTCCTCCAACCATGGGATTTTCCAGGCAAGAGTACTGGAGTGGGGTGCCACTGCCTTCTCCGGGGATATGAATGTACCACAATTGATGTACCTATTCTTCTGTTGGTGGATATTTGGGTGTTATGAATAAGCTGATCTGAACAGTGCTGTGCATGTCTTTGGGTAGATGTGTGTGCTCATTTCTGTGATTTATAGCTAATAGCGAAATTACTGAGTCACTGGGCAGGCATATGTTTAGCTTTACCATGCACTGCCAAATGGCTTACTAAAGTGCTCAGATCATTTTCCACTTGTACCAGCAATATATCTGCTAAGTATCCTGGACAACACCCTATCATTCTTTTTAATTTTGGCCATTCTAATGATGGTGGTTTCTCATTGTGCCTTTAATTTGCGTTTCCTTGATGATTTCTGACTGTAGCCTGCCAGGCTCCTCTGTCCATGGGATTTGCCAGGCAAGAATATTGGAGTGGGTTACCATTTCCTTCTCCAGAGGATCTTCCCAACTCAGGGATCAAACTCGTGTCTCCTGCATTGACAGGTAGATTCTTTACCGCTGAGCTACCAGGGAAGCCGCACATAGTCAAGTACATTGTATTTAAACTATTTACATAGTATTTACATTGAATTAGGTATTATAATTAATCTAGACATGACATAAAGTATATAAAAAGATGTGTGTAGATTATATACAAATACTGACATTTTGTAACAGACTTGAGCATCTGTAGATTTTGGTATCCACAGGGGGTCCTGGAACCAATTTCCCCTGCAGATACCAAGGGACAACTACATACACACACTCACATGCACGTGCGCGCGCACACACACACACACACACACACACACACAGAGGGAATATTACTCAGCCACACACAATAAAAGAAATCTTCACATAGGTGAGAACATGGATGGACCTTGAGAACATTATGCCAAGTGAAATAAGTCAGATAGAGACAGACAAATATGTATTATCTCACTTAATAATGTGGAATCTAAAAAAACAAAACAAATAATTTTTTAAAAACCCAGTTCATGGTACAGAGAACAGACTGATGGTTGCCAGAGGCAGGGTGCTAGATAGGTAAAATGGGTGAAAGGAGTCAAAGGAACAAATTTTCAATTATAAAATAAAGAAATCAAGGGAACACAACACACAGCATAGTGACTATACTGAGTAATGACACTAAGGGCAATCATCAGTTAGATCTCTTACCCTATAATTTACTTAATAAATAGTATCCTGTAACCTGCCTTCACTGATTAAACTCGCCTTGATTGTTTCTACAAATTGCATACTTTCTAAGCGCCACCATGGTTATATAACATTTTTCAAGATTCCTTTAACCAGCCCCTATGTTATCTAACATCTCTGACATAGATTGGTTTCTCTGGTGTCTCAGCTGGTAAAGAATCTGCCTGCAAGGCGGGAGACCTGGGCTCGATCCCTGGGTCGGGAAGATCCCTTGGAGAAGGAAATGGCAACCCACTCCAGTATTCTTGCCTGGAGAATCTCATGGACAGAGGAGCCTAATGGGCTACAGTCCATGGGGTCACAGGAGTCAGACACAACTTAGCGACTAAAGCACCACCACTGACATACAGGTTGCTATAGTAGTGGCTGCATAAGTTGTTTCTCAGGTAAAATGGACCTATGTTGCCCAGTTCAAGCCGGTTCAGACCACTGACCATTTAACTAGTCCTGCATAAGTGTCCAGTGGATGACATTTTGATGTCAAAGGGTTAAAATTCCACCTTCGGATTATGCTACCACCCCTGTTTTCTGAATGTACATCCTCTGAAGAAGGTTGTCATCCAGATACATCTGCACAGAACATAGATTACTTCCCTTCTTTCTTGACTCTGATGGTCTTTCTCATACCCCAGACCACCCTGCTTCTTTATCCCATAAATATCCCGAGTCTCTTGCCTTGGAATAGGTGAATTTTAGGTTTGTTCTCCCACCCACTCCTTGCTTGCCTGCTTTGTGAATAAACCCTTTCTCTGCTGCAAAGCTTGGAGCCCCCACGTTTGGCTTGCTGCAGTCTGACAAATGAACCTGCTTGGATAGCATTAATACTGTATTGCACCTTGCAAGTTACTGAGAAAGCAAATCTTACAAGTTCTCATCACAAGGGGAAAATTGTAACTATGTATGGTGACTAATGATAACCAGATTTGTGGTAAACATTTTGCTATATATATATATATATATATAATCATGAGGTTCTACACCTGAAACAAATACAATGTTACATATCAAGTACACCTCAATTTTAAAAAGAGTAAAGAAAATGGTTAAAATGGTAAAGTCATATGTATATTTCCACATTATAAATTTTTAAAGAAACCAGGTAATCAACTAAAAAGAAGATAAATCTCCTTGAGATTGGTCTAACAAAGGGCTCATTTCCATGAGACCCCTCCTACCACATCCAGGCCATGAGGACAGCTTAGGCTGCTGCCGGAGAAAGAATCCACCCTAACAAGGTGGCAAATGAGCCAGTGCAGGCGCCATGGCAAGCTTAGGTACTTCCGGCCCTCTGTCCTGACCCCAAAGAAAGATTGTATCAGAGGCAGAAGGGTGTCATACTGTGGTATACTCATTCAGAAGGTCTGGTTCAGATAGATTCAATAATTCTATACTGGATAATCTTTTATGTTTTAAAATTCTATTAAAAAAATAAGTAACTTGAAAAGGCAGGTTTATATACTATTACATTCAGTGGAGTGAATGCCTCCTGATTCATCATATGGGTTCTCAGTTCCCATAGATTTGACATGGGTTTCAATAGTAAAGCTTTCTATACTTTTTGTCTCTCTCACTGGAAAGTCAACTCTTTGAGGACACAAGCATATTCCTCAATCTTCTATTAAACTAATACTCACTGTGCATAAATTATCTTCTTTTATTAAATATATTTTCCAGTATTCTTGCCCAGAAAATCCCACGGACAGAGGAGCCTGGTGGGTTACAGTCCAGGGGATCGCAAAGAGTCAGACATGACTGAGCACACACACACACCCACCACACACACATTAAATATGTTTACTGTAGAAACAGTGGTGGATGATATAATTTAGTAAGCTGAAAACTGGACCACTGAATCTGGCCTGGGTTCAGGGAATAGAGACTAAAGACTTAGCCTCCACTCAAGTTGCTGTTACTTTGATTTTGTTCTGAATAAGCTAACAAGCAGAGTGAAAGATACAAACAAGATGTACATGCCAGAGAGTGAATGTGTCTTCCCATAGCCTCTCTTGTGTCTTTCAGAAGACACCCAAAGTTTGCATTTCTTAGCAATTCTGCAGGTGGGATACCCCTCAAGGCAAAGCCTCAGGAACAACTTAGACTATCATAGAAGGTAATTACCTTGAGACTCAGCGAGCCATGGCCAGGCCTAACTGCCATGCTCTGGGCCTTGAAATTCTTATGCCCACAGTCAGACGGTCTCCCATTTCCTCTGAGTACAAGAGAGGGCCTGGGAGTGCTCCATTGCATCTTTTTGGGTTTTTCATGGGCAGGCCTTATGAAAAACAATAGGAAACCCATACATGAAATTGAACCCAAGTATCATCAAGCAAGGGCTTCCCTGATGGCTCAGATGGTAAAGCATCTGTCTGCAGTGCGGGAGACCCAAGTTCAATCCCTGAGTTGGGACGATCCCCTGGAGAAGGAAATGGCAGCCCACTCCAGTACTCTTGCCTGGAAAATCCCATGGATGGAGGAGCCTAGTAGGCTACAATCCATGGGGTCGTAAAGAGTCAGACATGACTGAGCGACTTCACTTTCACTTTCATCATCAAGCAGTGTATTAATATATAGAAAATTATGGTTGCTATTGCTTAGTTTTAACATGAATTGTTAATTCCACAAATATAGATGGCCTGCCTACCACGTGTTTGAAGATACAAAAGTAAATGAAACAGCCCCTGCCTCCTGTATTAGGAAAGCTTGGAGTCTTGTTAAATTCATTGTGCCTTTCTCTAAGACCCTTACTTTACGGAGGGTGGACAGGAAAAAAACAGGATACACTGGTTTGAAACTTTTTTTTCAAGTTTATTATCATTAATTCCAGGTTGTTTAATAACCTTTTGATCTCTTTTGGTTTTCCCCTATCCCTCTGTCCTCTGCTATTTCCCCTAAAATAATACTCAGTGTCTGTTTTCATTAACTCGATATGTTTACTCTGAAAACAAGGCTGTGTGCATGCTCAGTTGCTAAGTCATGTCCAACTCTTGGAGACCCAATGGACTATAGCTCGCCAGGCTCCTCTGTCCATGGAATTCCCAAGCAAGAATATTGGAATGTGTTGCTGTTTCCTTCTCCAGGAGATCTTCCTGACCCAGGGACCAAACCTTAGGCTCCTGTACTTCCAGGCAGATTCTTTACCACCAAACCACCTGGGAAGCCCTGAAAACAGAGCTGAGGGTTATCAACTTGAAAGATTGATTCCTCTTTGTCTCTGGCTAAGGCAAACTTTGGGAGACTCACAAGAATATGCAGAGATTTATTCTAGTTCTTAGAGTGCTAGAAAGGATCACTGACAGAGACAGACAGAACTTCATCATTTTAGGATTTCAGGAGTGTATTGTGGAAGATCAAATGTGGACATGTGAGTCAGCCAGTAGTAGGCTTTGTACAATCTCAAATTCCAGATTAATCTGAAGAAAATGAACTTGTTTTCATGAAAATTCACCCTTTGTATTTCTTAAGAATTATTGGTTAATGAGTGCATATACTTCTTTCTATAATTGTTCCTGGATTTTGTAGATGCAAAATATTCTAAAAGAATTAACTAAGCCTAGGGAAAATCCTTTTACATAGTAAGTATACAAAAGATCTCAGAGTATACATACCTCAGGGCCTTTGAACTATTTGTTTTCAAAGTTCTAGTCTTTCTTCCTTCAGGCCTGAGCACAAATGTCATATCAGAGAGAACTTTGCTGACCACCATATATAAATAGAACCTCTCTCACAATTTTGCCATTCCATCTTCATCCAGATTTAATTTTTTGGTAACATTTATCACCAACTTCTTTTTCAATTTTACTGAGATATAATTGACATACAGCACTGTATAAGTTTAAGGTACACAGCATAATGATTTGACTTCCATATATCATGAAATGATTACCACAATACACTTTTTTTACTCTATCTTGGAGCTTGCTCATGTATTATGGCTGTATAATATCCCATTGTGCAGTAGTGTCATGATTTAAATAATTTTACATGGACATGTAGATTGTTCTCAGTCTTTTCCTGCTCCAAACAATCTTGCAATGGATAAACTTGTATACATGTTATTTCACACATATGTAAATACATCTGTAAGATAAATCCCTAGATATTAGAGTGATAAACAACACTCTTCATCTTCACCCAGGTTTCTGAGCCAATTGAGACATAAATCAAAAGCATTAGGCAGACAGGTGATCAAAACTATGACCTTTATTACTGATAAGATCTGATACTAAAGAATGTGACTTAACATTTACTTACATAAGAGGGCTTCCTAATTCTGAATCTCTCCATTTAATCATAGGTAATGTTGGTCACCTACAGGCCTCTCAGAATAGGTTTTGGAGAGAGAAAGGGCTGAGTGGAGCCTTCCCTGTTTATTCTTTACAAATGTAATAATTATAATAGAAAAGTCATCCCTTTTGTGCAGTCATTATGGAAAACAGTATGGAGATGCCTCAAGAAATTAAAAACAGAATGACCAGAAGACCTAGAAATTTCACTTGCAGGTATTTATCTGAAGAAAATGAAAACATCAATTAGAAAGGACACAAGCATTATTTACAACAGCCAAGATATGGAAGCAGTCTAAATGCCAATCAATAGATGAATGGATAAAGAAGATTTTGTATATATTAATATAATGGAATAGTACTCAGCCAAAAGAATGAAATCTTGCCATTTGTGACAACATGAATGGACCTTGAGGGTATTATGCTAAGTGAAATAAGTCACGGAAAGACAAATACTGTATGATTTCACTTATATGTGCAATCTAAGAAACAAATGAATAAATGTAGCAAAACCAAAATGGTTGTAAATATAGAGAACAAACAGGTGGTTGCCAGAGGGTGGAGAAGTGAGGGGAGGAAAGAAATAGATGAAGGATATTAAGAGGTAAAAACTTCCAGTTGCAAAATAAATGAGTCACGGATATAAAAAATACAGTGTGGGGAATATAGTCAATAAATGTAATACTTTGTATGGTGATATAACTAGACTTATTGTGGTGATTATTTTGAAATATGGAATCACTATGTTGTCTATCAGGAAGTAATAAAGTGTGGTGGGTCAATTTACTTCAAAAACAAACTCACAGAAAAAGAGGTCAAATGTGTAATTACTAGAGAGAGGGGGTGGGGTGGGCGAACTGGATGAAGACAGTTAAAAGACACAAACTTAATTTACAAGGTAAATAAGTACTAGGAATGTAATGTGCAATGTGCAACATGTTAAATATAATTAGCACTGCTGTATGTTAGATGTGAAAGTTTTAGGGGAGTAAATCCTAAGTGTTCTCATCACAGAGAAAAGGTTTTATGTATTTCTCTAAATGCTTATCTATATAAGATGATAGGTGGTCACTAAACTTACTGTGATGATCGTTCTGTGATGTAGGTCAAGTCTTTGTGTCGCAGATCTTAATGTTACACAGTGCTGTATGTCACGTGTCACATATCTCAAAAACACAGGAATTTAAAACCGAACAACAGCACAATGATAGTCATTCCTCCCTCTCTAGGAAGAAGCAAGTGGGGGTGTTAAGCTAGTAGAGCTACTTCCACGTGGAAGGGCCACTGGGAGAGGGGAAGAAGTGTTCCCACCCTAACAAGGAAGTCTTCTGACCCGAAAGGATTTGCACTTATATTATAGATCAGTGAGACAGCATAGAAAACCCAGAAATAAGCCCACACACTTATGGTCAATTAATCTATGACAAAGAGGGCAAGAATATACAAAAAAAGAAAAGACAGTCCCTTCAATAAGTGGTGCTGGAGGACTTCCCTGGGGGCTCAGTGGATGAGAATCCGCCTGCCAATGCAGGGGACACAGGTTTGATCCCTGGTCCAGGAAGAGTCCACACGCCACAGAGCAACCGAGCCCTTGTGTTGTAACTGCTGAAGCCCATGCACCCACAGCCTATGCTCCGCAACAAGAGGGGTTGCTGCAATGCCGCGCCTGAGCACAGCGATGAAGAGCAGCCTCCACTCTCCCCAGCTAGAGAAAGCCCGAGTGCAACAACGGAGGTCCAGCACAAAAAAGTAAAATTAACTAATTAATATTTCTCAAAAAGAGAAGATAATATATTTTTTAAAATAAGTGGTGCTAGGAAACCTGGACAGCTACATGGAAAAGAATGAAATTAGAACATTTTCTCACACCATATACCAAAAAGCTCAAAATGAATTAAAGAACTAAATGTAAAACCAGATACTATAAAACTACTAGAAGAAAACATAGGCAGAACACTCTCTGACATAAATCGCAGCAGTATTTTTTTTAAATTTTCTCCTAGAGTAATGGAAGAGCAAAAATAAGCAAATGGAACCTAATTAAACTTAAAAGCTTCTGTACAGCAAAGGAAACCATAAAAAAATGAGAACACAACTTACAGACTGTGAGAAAATATTTGAAAGATGCTACTGACAAGGGATTATTTCCAAAATATACAAAATATTAAAAAACAAATAACCCAATTAAAAAAAAAAAAACAGACAGAAGACTTAAATAGACATTTCTCCAAAGGAGACATACAGATAGTCACTGGCATATGAGAAGATGCTCAATATCGCTAATTATTAGAGAAAGGCAAATTAAAACTACGATGAGATATCACTTCACACCAGTCAGAGTGGCCATCATTGAAAAGTCTACAGGGCTTCCCTAGTGGGTCATGTGGTAAAGAATCCACCTGCCTATGCAGGAGACACTGGTTTGATCTCTGATCTGGGGAGATCCCACATGCTGCAGAGCAAATAAGCCCACGTGCCACAACTGTTGAGAATGTGCTCTAGAACCTGGGAGCCACAGCTGAGCCCATGTGCTGCAACCGCTGAAGCCCGTGCACCCTAGAACCTGTGCTCAGCAGCATGAGAAGCCACCACAATGTGAAGCCTGTGCACTGTAACCAGAGAAAAGCCTGCACAGCAACAAAGACCCAGCTCAGCCGTAGATAAATGAATAAAATTATTTTTTAAAAGTCTACAGATAATAAACGCTGAAGAGGGTATGGAGGAAAAGGAACCCTCCTACACTGTTGGTGGGAATGTAAATTGGTACAGCCACTATGGAATACAGTATGGAGGTTTCTTGAACAACTACAGAGAGTTATCATGTGACCCTGCAATCCCACTGCTGGGCCTGAATCTGGAGAAAACTCCAACTCAAAAACACACACGCACCCCAGTGTTCTTAGCAGTACTATTTGCAACTGCCAAGACATGGAAACAACTTAAATGTCCATCTACAGATGAATGGATAAAGAAGACATGATATATATACAATAGAATATTACTCAGCCACAAAAAAGAAGGAACTAATGACATTTGTAGTAACATAAGATGGACCTACAGACAGTCATATTAAATGAAGTAAGTAGATAGAGAAAGACAAATATCTTGTGATACCAACTACATGTGAAATCTAAAAAAAAATGATCAAAATGAACTTATTTACAAAACTGAAATAGACTCAGACATAAAAAACAAATTTATGGCTTCCAAATAGGATAGTGGGGAGGCAGGAGTAGAGACGAATTAGGAGTCTGGGATTGACATAAATACACTATTATATATAAAATAGATGAACAAGGGTCTACTATATAGCGTGCCTGCATGCTGTCATTTCAGTTGTGTCCAAATCTTTGCAACCCCAGGGACTGAGCCCACCAGGCTCCTCTGTCCATGGAATTCTCCAGACAAGAATACTGGAGTGGGTTGCCATGGCTCTTCCCGACCCAGGGATCAAACCCAAGTCTCATGACTTCTCAGCTGGCAGGTGGATTCTTTACCACTAGCCCCACCTGGGAAGCCCCTACTGTATAACACAGGATGAGTGAGTGAGTGAAGTTGCTCAGTCGTGTCTGACTCTTGGTGCTGTAGCCTCCCAGGTTCCTCTGTCCACGGGATTTTCCAGGCAAGAATACTAGAGTGGGTTTCCATTTCCTTCTCCATAGGATCTTCCGGACCCAGGGATCGAACTCAGGTTTCCCGCATTGCAGGCAGACTCTTTACCATCTGAGCCACCAGGGAATCCTAAATCACTTTGCAGTACACTTGATAATAGCACATAGTAAATTAAACATACTTCAGGTTCAGTTCAGTTCAGTTCAGTCACTCAGTCATGTCTCTTTGCGACCCCATGAACCACAGCACGCCAGGCCTCCCTGTCCATCACCAACTGCCAGAGTCTACCCAAACCCATGTCCATTGAGTCGGTGATGTCATCCAACCATCTCATCCTCTGTCGTCCCCTTCTCCTCCTCCTCTCAATCTGTCCCAGCATCAGTGTCTTTTCAAATGAGTCAGCTCTTTGCATCAGGTGGCCAAAGTATTGGCGATTCAGCTTCATCATCAGTTCTTCCAATGAACACCCAGGACTGATCTCCTTTAGGATGGACTGGTTGGATCTCTTTGCAGCCCAAGGGACTCTCAAGAGTCTTCTCCAACACCACAGTTCAAAAGCATTAATTCTTCGGCGCTCAGCTTTCTTTATAGTTCAACTTTCACATCCATAAATGACTACTGGAAAAACCATAGCCTTGACTGGACGGACCTTTGTAGACAAAGTAATGTCTCTGCTTTTTAAGAAAGGTTAAATGGCCTGGTTCAAAATTGGGAAAGGAATACATCAAGGCTGTATATTGTTATCATGCTTATTTAACTTATATACAGAGAATATCATGCGAAATTCCAGACTGGATGAAGCACAAGTCTGAATCAAGGTTGCTGAGTGCTTGCTTCCAAGCACATATACTAAAATTGGAGGGATACAGGGAAGATTAGCAAGGCCCCTGCCCAAGAATGCAAATTCATAAAGCATTCCATATTTTTGATGTTTGACAGGAAACAACAAAATTTTGTAAAGCAATTATCCTTCAATTAAAAATAAATAAATTTTAAACAAAGATTGCTGGGAGAAATATCAATAACCTCAGATATGCAGATGATACCACTCTAATGGCAGAAAGAGAAGAGAAATTAAAGAGCCTCTTGATGAAGGTGAAAGAAGACAATGCAAAAGCTGGCTTAAAACTCAACATTCAATAAACAAACATCGTGGCATCCAGGTCCATCACTTCATGGCAAATAGATGGGGAAACAATGACAGTGACAGGCTTTATTTTTGCCTTATCCACAATCGATGTGGATGGTGACTGCAGCCAGGAAATTAAAAGGCGCTTGCTTGTTGGAAGCTATGACAAACCTAGACAGCACATTAAAAAAGCAGAGACATTATTTCCTGACTTTGCTGTCCATATAGTCAAAGCTATGGTTTTTCCAGTAGTCAGGTACCAATGTGAGAGGTGGACCATAAAAAAGGCTGAGTGCCAAAGAATTGATGCCTTCAAACTGTGGTGTTGGAGAAGACTCTTGAGAGTCCCTTGGACTGCAAGGAGATCCAAACAGTCAATCCTAAAGGAAATCAACCCTGAATATTCACTGGAAGGACTGACGCTGAAGCTGAAGCTCCAATACTTTGGCCACCTGATGTGAAGAGATGACTCATTGGAAAAGACACCCCCGATGCTGGGAAAAACTGAAGGCAGGAGAAGGGGACAAAAGAGGACAAGATGGTTGGATGGCATCACTGACTCAATGGACATGGGTTTGAGCAAACTCCTGGAAATAGTGAAGGACCAAGAATCCTGGTGTGCTGCAGTCCATGACATTGCAGAGCTGGACACGACTGAGAGACTGAACAACGACAAAACTCCTTCTGGGTGAGCACCAGTATAGGCCCAGACACACATGAAAATGTACTATAAAAGTTTTCCAATTATCTGGTTTTCTACTCACGTTTCAGTACCTGAGGTTTTAACCTTGCTTCTTTATCTTGAAATATAGCACACCAGATTTTAATTATAGTAGCTTACAATAGCTTTATAGCATTTTAGTATCTGGCAGAGACTGTTAATGGTTCCAGTATCTGTTACCCCCTTCTTTCCGTCTATAACAAGACTCTAAGCTTCTACCTGAGCATGTGACTCTCCATCTTTGTGTCCACCTACAACAGCACACATGTGTACTACTGGAAGGACATAGACTCTATTCCAAATAAAATGGAGAGTCATCACAGGGATTTGCACAGAGGAGTAACATGATCGGGCTATTTCTGTTGTCAGCAGGGATTTATTTGCTCATCAGCAAAACCTGGTGAGTACAACGCAAGGCATTTCTCAAATAGAACCAGATCAGAACTAAAGCTGCTCTACAGGTTGAGACTAGGATGACAGAGAACTGAGTGGGTGGCTCTCCCTTCGCTTCACTCCGGTTCTTCTAAACGTTTGGGTTTTACAGAAAGGGAAGGGGAATGGAAAGGGAAGGAGCCTGATGAGAGTTTTGGATCTTAGATTTATGAGACAGGATGCTATGCTGCTTCCAGAGATGTTGTTTTACTTTCTGGCAGTTGTTTTCTCATAAAACTTTGAGCTTCCTCATTGAAAAAGATTTCAAAGCTTCAGCTCATCTACTGCAATGGCCAGGAACATCTTTATTTATTACTTATGAGTAAAAACACAGGTTCAAAAATAAATACATTTTTTAAAAAGTAGGTTCACAGAAGGCGGATGTCATTATGGAAAGATGCCCAGTTAGAACTACTTTTTAAAACATTACAGGTGCACTGATGAAAAACACAAATAGGAAATACAAAGCCACAAAATGCACTGAAAGACTGAAGTTGTGTCCAGCCAAGAGAATAATGATAATTTATATGGGCACAATTTTGATTTAAACTTTCTAACAGTTCCGTGAACTAAGTGTGTGCTGTGATTTTGGTGGAGTTGAGGAAATGTTTGGACACAGTGGGGCTTCTAAACAGTGGGCAGTTTCAGCCCCAAACCTTCTAAGAGAGCTTCCTTCTTGTTTAAGAGACCAAGGTTATGGACACTGTCGTGTTGCCTTTCTAACTTCTTTTAAAAGCAAAGATTAAAAAAAAAAAAAAAAGGATACATTGTTAAACCAGTAACTTTGGGTTTCCATTCCTATTTAACGACCACTGGAAAATAATTGTATGTGTCCTTTGTGGTGCTGGAGAAGACTCTTGAGAGTGCCTTGGACTGCAAGGAGATCCAACCAGTCAATTCTAAAGGAAATCAGTCCTGAATATTCATGGGAAGGACTGATGCTGAAGCTGAAGCTCCAATACTTTGGCCACCTGATGCAAAGAAGTGACTCATTGGAAAAGGCCCTGATGCTGGGAAAGATTGAAGGTGGGAGGAGAAGGGGACGACAGAGGATGAGATGGTTGGATGACATCACCAACTTAATGGACATGAGCTTACTCAAGCTCCAGGAGTTGGTGATGGACAGGGAGACCTGGCGTGCTGCAGTCCATGGGGTCACAGAGAGTCGGACACGACTGAGTGACTGAACTGAACTCTGTGTTTTCTGGACCTGCTGTTAGGCCGAGTGGGAAATGTTATCCAAAAAAGTCTTATAAGTTCTTGGCTGAGCCTCCAAAAATAAATGTCTTTTACTAGAAATTAGAGGATATAAAAGCAGAAAGAAGCTCTAATAAGGACTGTATTTCAGAAACTTTTAAAAATTATGAAGAACAAAGTGCTCTAAAACTTCACTTTCAATGTATGTTTAAAATTCCCGAGTGGGATTATTTACCATTCTTTTCTTCTGTCTGATGTAAAGTCTCAGGTGGTAGTTAGTCAGTTTCAACCTCACCTCCCCATTTACTATCTGGAATTTTGAAGAGGTCCAAAATTATTGAAAATTTATACCCAAAATGCTTGTCAGTATTATTATTCTGAGAATGGGGTGTGTGTGTGTGAGAGAGAGAGAGAGAGAAAGAAGTGGAATAAAACGAATTATAAAGTGATTTTTTTAATCCTGTTATGCCAGGTGACTTTGAAAACCAGGATACTTTCTGTGAAAAAAAGGGATATAGATATTGGGCTAAAAAAGACTAGGTAAATACCCTGTGGAGCTTTTACCACTTCCTGACAATGCTGGGACCTTAGAAATTTTTAACTGTAATTATTTCTCTCCTGCATTTAGTATTTTTATTATTATGCATTTTAATTTTAGGCCTAGAAACATGGGACAATCTAGTAGCAATAAGCATCCGTAGTATCCAGACTATGGTCTTGAAATACCAGTTTTCACTGCAAGAAATCAGGGCTGCTTGGAGAAATGGCTGATTAAAGGTTTGAGGAAGGAAATGTTCAAGATGAATCAGGAGAATCTTGTCACACCAGACAGCAAAGGAATCATCAAAAACTACTGGAGTTGTGCCAAAAGGAACTGGGAAGCTATCTTCAGAGCCTTTCACTGGCCCATGATGATAAACAGAGCATCAATAAGAGTAACTGCAATGGACTGAAAGATGCTAAGTGTATTTAAATCCATGAGTTCATAATGATTTAAAAAACCAATAAATCTAATAAATCACCTTTGAAGGATGCTAACAACTATTCATTTTGCAAACAGATACATAAAGTTAGGAATCAAGCCATTTCTTCTACCTTTCCCATACAAACTATACCTCCAGATAAACAACTAGTAAGTGAAGGAAGATTTCTCTTTATAGAAATATTTCAACAAATACACCAAGAAGAGAGAGCACTGGAAATCACCATTTTG
Source organism: Budorcas taxicolor (assembly GCF_023091745.1). Lineage (NCBI taxonomy): Eukaryota > Metazoa > Chordata > Mammalia > Artiodactyla > Bovidae > Budorcas > Budorcas taxicolor. The sequence continues at coordinate 70,879,695 of NC_068911.1, forward strand.
CAACCCCTAATGAATTAAGGATTGCGTATTGAGCATCTGTGGCTGCTAACATCTGAGACAATTATGTCTTTTGATGAAGGAACACACCACCACCTGTGAAGCAGTTTTGACCAAAACAAAAGAAAAATGAAATCTGAATCTGATTAAGCTTTTGGATTTAACTACAGACTTACAGGAAACATGGAGGACAGAGGAATATGCTAAACTACACAATAGGAACACAATCAGTACAATCTCAACCCTGGAAAAATGGAATAAATGATCTAGCTTCTTCAACAAATAAATTGCAAGGAGTTAAAGAAATAAATTATTTGTTCTAGTTCTGTGAAAAATATCGCTGGTAGCTTGATAGGGATTGCATTGAATTTGTAAATTGCTTTGGGTAGTATACTCATTTTCACTATATTGATTCTTCCAATCCATGAACATGGTATATTTCTCCATCTATTAGTGTCCTCTTTGATTTCTTTCATCAGTGTTTTATAGTTTTCTATATATAGGTCTTTAGTTTCTTTAGGTAGATATATTCCTAAGTATTTTATTCTTTTTGTTGCAATGGTGAATGGAATTGTTTCCTTAATTTCTTTTTCTACTTTCTCATTATTAGTGTATAGGAATGCAAGAGATTTCTGTGTGTTGATTTTATAGCCTGCAACTTTACTATATTCATTGATCAGCTCTGTAATTTTCTGGTGGAGTCTTTACTGCAAACAGTGAGAGTTTTACTTCTTCTTTTCTAATTTGGATTCCTTTTATTTCTTTTTCTGCTCTGATTGCTGTGGCCAAAACTTCCAGAACTATGTTGAATAGTAGCAGTGAAACTGGGCACCCTTGTCTTGTTCCTGACTTTAGGGGAAATGCTTTCAATTTTTCACCATTGAGGATAATGTTTGCTGTGGGTTTGTCATATATAGCTTTTATTATGTTGAGGTATGTTCCTTCTATTCCTGCTTTCTCAAGAGTTTTTATCATAAATGGATGTTGAATTTTATCAAAGGCCTTCTCTGCATCTATTGAGATAATCATATGGTTTTTATTTTTCAATTTGTTAATGTGGTGAATTACATTGATTTATTTGCAGATATTGAAGAATCCTTGCATCCCTGGGATAAAGCCCACTTGGTCATGGTGTATGATCTTTTTAATGTGTTGTTGGATTCTGATTGCTAGAATTTTATTGAGTATTTTTGCATCTATGTTCATCAGTGATACTGGCCTGTAGTTTTCTTTTTTTGTAGTATCTTTGTCAGGTTTTCCAAAGCAATCTTGAGAAAGAAGAATGGAACTGGAGGAATCAACTTGCCTGACTTCAGGCTCTACTACAAAGCCACAGTCATCAAGACAGTATGGTACTGGCACAAAGACAGAAATATAGATCAATGGAACAAAATAGAAAGCCCAGAGATAAATCCACACACATATGGACACCTTATCTTTGACAAAGGAGGCAAGAATATACAATGGAGTAAAGACAATCTCTTTAACAAGTGGTGCTGGGAAAACTGGTCAACCACTTGTAAAAGAATGAAACTAGATCACTTCCTAACACCGCACACGAAAATAAACTCAAAATGGATTAAAAATCTAAATGTAAGACCAGAAACTATAAAACTCCTAGAGGAGAACATAGGCAAAACACTCTCCGACATAAACCACAGCAGGATCCTCTATGATCCACCTCCCAGAATTCTGGAAATAAAAGCAAAAATAAACAAATGGGATCTAATTAAAATTAAAAGCTTCTGCACAACAAAGGAAAATATAAGCAAGGTGAAAAGACAGCCTTCTGAATGGGAGAAAATAATAGCAAATGAAGCAACTGACAAACAACTAATCTCAAAAATATACAAGCAACTTATGCAGCTCAATTCCAGAAAAATAAACGACCCAATCAAAAAATGGGCCAAAGAACTAAATAGACATTTCTCCAAAGAAGACATACAGATGGCTAACAAACACATGAAAAGATGCTCAACCTCACTCATTATTAGAGAAATGCAAATCAAAACCACAATGAGGTACCACTTCACACTAGTCAGAATGTCTGCAATCCAAAAATCTGCAAGCAATAAATGCTGGAGAGGGTGTGGAGAAAAGGGAACCCTCCTACACTGTTGGTGGGAATGCAAACTAGTACAGCCACTATGGAGAACAGTGTGGAGATACCTTAAAAAATTGCAAATAGAACTGCCATATGACCCAGCAATCCCACTGCTGGGCATACACACCGAGGAAACCAGAATTGAAAGAGACACGTGTACCCCAATGTTCATCGCAGCACTGTTTATAATAGCCAGGACATGGAAACAACCTAGATGTCCATCAGCAGATGAATGGATAAGAAAGCTGTGGTATATATACACAATGGAGTATTACTCAGCCGTTAAAAAGAATACATTTGAATCAGTTCTGATGAGATGGATGAAACTGGAGCCGATTATACAGAGTGAAGTAAGCCAGAAAGAAAAACACCAATACAGTATACTAACACATATATATGGAATTTAGAAAGATAGCAATGATGACCCTGTATGCAAGACAGCCAAAAAGACACAGATGTGTATAGCGGACTTTTGGACTCAGAGGGAGAGGGAGAGGGTGGGATGATTTGGGAGAATGGCATTGAAACATGTATACTATCATGTAAGAATCGAATCACCAGTCTATGTCCGATGCAGGATACAGCATGCTTGGGGCTGGTGCACGGGGATGACCCGGAGGGATGTTGTGGGGAGGGAAGTGGGAGGGGGGTTCATGTTTGGGATCGCATGTACACCCGTGGTGGATTCATGTCAATGTATGGCAAAACCAATACAGTATTATAAAGTAAAATAAAGTAAAAAAGTTAAAATAAATAAATAAATTAATTAATTTAAAAAAATAAAGAAAGAAGAGCTAGCTGGGGAACTTATAGATGAAGAGACCTTAAAAAGTTTTTCATGCATGTGAAAATAAAGGTTAATGTGCCCTTAAGCAAGTAGCCTAGATCTTGATCCTATTTCACTTGCAGTTTAAAAATAAGATTTGTGAGAAACAGCAACTTTCAAAATTTTGATATTTAGAGTCTTAATTAAGTCATACTTAAAATCATCTCCACAACTTTAATTATTTTGTAAAATAGTGTTTGCCGCCCCCTCAAAAGCAATGGCTTACATTTAATTACAATAAAATATTTCTCAGTCATACAACAGTGATTTGGAACTTGGAACCATTCCAGCTGAAATGTTTATCCTTCTTAATCCATTCTTGGTACATATATCAAGAGCAAAAAAAAAAAAAAAAAAAAGAAATTTTGCAGAAAACAGGAGCTGGAAATAAAACATCTCAGATCACAAACTATTTTTCAAGATCCTTCATGCACCTCCAGATACTTTTCTGTAAAACTGATACCATCATCCTCCAGAAATGTTAGACCCTGAGAAGACTAAGATGGGATTCATGATCTCAAAATTAGCCGAGAGACATAATATGCACATATAAATGTTAAATTCTTTAAATGTGACAATGGGAGTTGTACTGCGGCTGAAACCGTTAGGAAAGAATTTCCAGTGGTTAGGCTTAAGTCAGGATTTTATAAGACCTGGACAAGCTGAAAAGGGAGGTAAAGATGATCCTAACTGTTCTCATCTGTTCATAAAAGAGCTCTCTAAAGTACTACTGGATAAAAAAAAATATTGGTTCAGCATTAAATGCAGATATTCTTAAAGGCAATAAAATTGTCTATAATTCAGTTACAGGATGAAATAGTCTATAATTCAGTTGTTTCATTAATTCAGAAGCTTAATTGTTCTTCAATTCAACTGGCCCCAATTCAAGCAGCTTTACCATATATACAGTGATTTATTTATTTTTATTGAAAATACAAAGTAATATTAAAGAAAAGTATTTAAATAATTTAAAAATCATTCCATATCCCCTACACTAACACAGTGAATTTCAGTTCTGCATATTACTTTCCACATGCATGAAGATTTTATAGTCATAATGATAGTGTACATATCATTTTATATTGTGTTTACTTTACTTATCATATCACAGACATGTCCACGTTTCTATACAGTATTCTGAACAATTATTTTAATGGCAGTATAAGACTTCACTCTTTTTATTAACCCAACTTTCTTCTTTGACATTTAGATTATTTCCAATTTTTTGTTATTGAAAATAATGCAGACGTAAGCAGCCTCATGCATTTATCTTTCTGTTTGTTTGTTATGCTTTAGGTTACAATATCAAGGAGTAAAATTTATGAGGAAAAGATATGGTCATTATTATGGCCCTTTTTATGTAGTACCATATTTATTCCCAAAGGGTTATATCTTTTTAAAATGCCTTTTGAAATGAATACATTAAACAGGTTCCTTCTAAAATTTAAAAATAAGTCAGAAGAATTAGGTAGTTTTACAGTTACATATTTAAGGTTAAAAATAAGTATTGCCTCTTAAAAAATGATGAGTGTGGGTAGATGATCTAACAGATTTTACTAAGTTTAGGTGAGTTAAGCAATGCTTCCTTCCAAACTTTTCTCAAGTCATGGCACACTTGGAAAGTGATATGGTGGGTATGATGGAGAAAATGGACCAAGATGCTTCTGGCCCAGAAGCTGCAGCCACCCAGACCACCTCAGGCAACCCCAAGAGATGTGGGATCCATGTCTAGGCACCTCTGTCACCCAAAGTACCAGTGTGCCTGGGAAGGGAAGCTCTAACTGACAGTGGGTTAAGTGACTCAATCCAGTTCACAAAATCTAGTTAGTGGAAAATGAATTCAAATTTCTTTTCATTAATGTATTTTCTACTATATTACAATGTTCTACAAGCTTTCCAGCTCAAAGTTCAATTTCATATGCAGACACATATCTATACTTATGAACAAAGAGCATTTTCTAACATGCTTAAATTAAAGATACCTAAACTAGCAATTTACATCAAAGCTGAAAATTAAAAATAGTTCTTAGGATCAGCAGATATTCAACTACTTTCTCTGCAGTTTTTCGTATTTTCATTCTTTTAGTTTATAAACTCTATGAATAGTAATAATCTTCTGCACAGTATCTTGTATATCTCTGTTGTCAGTAAATAATCATAACAATAAATAATACATACTATGAAAGAAAAACACTAAAGTCCATTCTAAATAATTCTAAAGGTGAAAAAAAAGCTTAAGTGTTGATTTTGTAGAGGTAGAGAATATTCCTCCTTGTATTTCAAATTCCTTGCTAGCTAAGTGGAAACAATGTACACTATTACATTACAGGATCGTAAGAGATACCTCATTCCACAGAATGATTTTGACCTACACCCAGTGTTGCTGCTACCAGGAGAAAAAATTTGCTACAAAGGCATTTCACCTTTGACCAAGTGTCCAGCATTCCAAATCACCTTTGATGAGCAAAGATTATAGGTGTTGACTCCATTGATTTATTCAACTGTAAATATACAAAAGATTTTTCTTGACCATTAATCACTAGGTTGAGGTGTAGAGTGGGGGTTAGGAATAAGAATTTACCTATTATGTGCCAGGCCACAGTAACAAGTAAGAGACTCCAAACCCTACATTCTTTTCTTACTACCCCATGAAACAGTGACTACTTGGTCATTTCTTTGGACGTGATCAGACATTATACACACACACACACCCATGGGACCTCATGGCACTTGGAAGATTACCCACAATTTCCCACTTATTAAGATCTGGATCATATTTCTCAATGCTCTGAAGATACGTCCCCTTTGAGTAGGAATAGCCCCCAGTGACGTAAATGCATCCATTCATGATGACGGCACCACACTCCATCCTCCTTTCCATCATGGGCGCGATCTCTCTCCACTCATTCTGTTCAGGGTCATAGCATTCTGCGATTGTAGTTTGTCCACCAACTAGATAGAGCTTATTTTCAAATGGGACTGAACACAGTCCATATTCTATTAAAAAGAAAAAAGAAAGCACATTTTTATTAGGGTAAACAAACAGAAGAGATACCTCAGGGTAGTGATGTAATAATGCTTTACAATTTGGCTTACAAAAATAGAGTAGTTGTGACATTTTGATTCCAGCACACACTACTGCAACATGGACCCTTAAAATCTGCTCCCAGGTTCAGATGACTAGTTCCTGCCACTGTCTTTCAGATTATCCTTAAACTGGCTTCTCAGGGTGCTGGGAAGAACTCATCCTCAGACCACTACCCTTCTGGGAACTTCCCAGCACAGGCACCTTTTCTCTATGCCTGTGTGTAAAAGGTGTAGCAGCAGAGTCCCTCTGCCATGAACATGTCCTAGGTAACCGGTGTAGGATCGTTCGGGCCTTAGCAGCTAACCCTCAACTGGTACGTGCTGCCACAGATGCTTGCCTCTTTCATACTGCTGGTTAAGTTTAGGACACAAGAAGTTAGAGAAACACAAGCCAGTTTGCTAGGGGAACTACAGTCTGTGACCTTGAGAAGCTGTGGAAGGTGCTCAAAGGCAGAAGGCTGCTGTGTGAAGTCTGTCTCCTGGAGCTGGGAGTCCACTTCTTGGGGCTGAGCCTTCCAGGCTGTTTCAATTTCTTCATTTTATCTCCCCCTCCATATTCAAACCTGCTGGCTGTTCAAGGCCCTGGGATCTCTGGCAACCTCACTTCCTCTCCCTTCTTCCAGGGCTGTGTCTAGGATGAGGCAAGTGATGTGCCTAGAGCACAAACCATGACGAGGTGCTTCCTCTCCGAGTGACTCCTTCCGTTTTGGGCCTCAGGTGTCTCACTTGCCTGACGCTAGTCCCAGCCCTGTTTCTAACATCCCAGCCCTTAGTGCTCACATCTCTCCCAGCCTGGGAGTTCATTCTGTGGAATGTCAACTACAGACCTGAAGGAAGAGCAGGAGTTGTCAGTGGGATGAATATTATAGCAAACAAATGAAGAGTTAGCTTTCCACTGCTGAGCTGTTTCTTCTGTCTGGAAGTCTTTCCTTTGCATAGCTGCCTGCTTCTCGTCATGCAGTTCTCATCTTACTGTCAACTCCTCACTGGGCTTTCCCCTGTCATCCAACCTGCAGGAACCAGTCAGCTGTCTCTACCACATCACCCTACTTTAATTCTCTCTGTAGTATGTCCCACGATCTGATGTGGTTCCTGTTTACAGTCTCTCTCTTCCTTCCAGCAGTGCAGGAACTGTGTCCTGCCCAATGCTCCATCCTATTTGGAGGATGGCAAATGTCTGGCACCTTGTAAGGACTCAGTAAACGCTTGTTGGATCAATGAATGAATTGTACCTTGTACCCTCTGTGCCCAAATATGCACTCCCAATACTTCATGGAAAAAAAACTTATAAGGCCTTCTTTAAAAAGAAAGAATGCACAACCATTCTTTGATTTCCCCTGTAAGTAGGGAAGACAGGTTCTTATCAGTAAAGCTGTTGCTATTTAGGCTTCAAACCATAAGGATAAGTCTGAGAAGATTGGTATTTCTGCTTTGAGTCCACGTGCTGATGTTCTCCAGTTTCTGACATCCAAGAATTCTCCCACTTCTGAAAACCCATTTATTCCTTTTCAGTTAAATAAATGTAGAATTTTTATAGGACTTCATTAGTTTTTGAGTACTTGTGACATATTATTTATATAAATTATGAGTCATTCTGTTAAATGGTTACTGTGAAAATTAATGATGATACAAAAATTTTATCAGTTGGTATAAATGATTCAACAGTGAGCTTAGTAGGCTATTTTTAAACTATTCAGATCTTGCCAAAAAAAATCATCATTTTGTGACTCAGGTTAAAGAAGACTCTCAATCTTTCCATAGCAACAAAAATGTCCAAAATAAAGTGACTCCTGGGCTCTCTATTCTGAGTCATTGATGTATGTATCTGGTTTTGTGCCAGTACCATACTCTTTTGATTAATGCAGTTTTGTAGTATAGACTGAAGTCACTGATTCCTCCAACTCTGTTCTTTTTCAAGAGTGTTTTGGCTATTCAGGGTCTTCTGTTTTTCCATACAAATTTTAACATTATTTATTCTAGTTCTATGAAAAATACCCTTGGTGTTCTGATAGGGATTGCACTGAATCTGTAGACTGCCTCAGGATAAATGTGGTCATCTTAACAATATTAATTCTTCCAATCCATGAACACAGTATATCTTTCCATCTGTTTGCGTCATCTTCAATTGTTTTCATCAGTGCTTCCGTTTTCTGAGCACAGGTCTTTACCTCTTAGGCAGGTTTATTCCCAGCCATTTTATTTTATTTTTTGATGCAATGGTAAATGAGATTGTTTATTTAATTTCTCTTTCATTGTTAGTGTATAGAAATGCAATAGATTTCTATATGTTAATCCTGTATCCTTATGAGCAATTACTCTACATCAGATGAGGCAAGAATATACAATGGAGAAAAAAAAAGTCTCTTCAATAAGTGGTGTGCTGGGAAAACTGGACAGCTACATGGAAAAGAATGAAATCAGAAGGTTGGCTCACACCATATACAAAAATAAACTCAAAATACAGTGAAGACTTAAATGTAAGGCTATTTACTATAAAACTCTTAAAACATAAGCAGAACACTCTTTAACATAAATTGCATCAAGATCTTTTTCAATCCACCACTTAAAGAGTTCAGTTCAGTCGCTCAGTCATGTCCGACTCTTTGCAACCACTTAGAGTAATGAAAATAAAAACAAAAATAAGCAAATGGGACCTAACGAAACTTAAAAGCTTTTGCACAGCAAAGGAAGCATAAACAAAATGAAAAGACAACCCTCAGAATGGGAGAAAGTATATGCAAATGAAGCAACTGACAAAAGATTAATCTCCAAAATACACAAGGAGCTCATGTGACTCAATATCAAACAAACAAACAACCCAATCAAAAAATGGGCAGAAGATCTAAACAGACATTTCTCCAAAGAAGACATATGGCTAAAAAGCATATGAAAAGATGTTCATTATCACCAATTATTAGAGACATGCAAATCAAAACCACAATGCAGTATTACCTCACACTGGTCAGCATAGCTATCATCAAAAAATCTATAAACAATAAATGCTGATGAAGATGTGGAAAAAATAGAACCTTCCTATATTGTTGGTGGGAATGCAAAGTGGTATAGCCACTAGGGAAAACAGCATGGAGGGTCCTTAAAAAACTAATCATAGAACTACCATATCTTCCAGAAATCCCATTCCTAAGCATACATCTGGAGAAAACCATGCTTTGAAAAGATACATGCACCCCAATGTTCACTGTAGCACTATTTACAATAGCCAAGACATAGAAGCAACTTACTGTCTATGGAGACATGAATGGATAAAGGTGATATATTTATACAATTGAATATTACTCAGCCATAAAAAGGAATAAAATAATGGAACATAGGTAGATCTAGAGATAATCATATTAAGTGAAGGAAAATAGACAAAGACAAATACCATGTGATATCACTTACACGTAGAATCTAAAAAAATGATACAAATGAACTCATTTACAAAATAGAAATAGACTCACAGACACAGAAAACACACTATGGTTACCAAAGCGGGTAGTGTAGTGGGGAGATAAGTAGGAGTTTGGGGATGAACATATACATACTACCATATATAAAACAGGTGAACAACAGGACCTTATTGGATAGCACAGGTAACTCTACTCAATACTCTGTGAATGGTCTATGTGGGGAAAGAATCTAAATGAGAGTGGAGACATACATGTATATAACTGGTTCACTGTGCTGTATACCTGAAACTAACACAATATTGTAAATCAATTAAACTTCATTAAACATGAACAAATAAACATTTTTTAAATGACAAAGCCAAAAACACAATGGATGAACAGATAAAAAAGATATGGTGTGTGTGTGTATATATATATATATATATATATACATATATATATATATATATATATATATATATATATAAAGGAATACTATTCCACAATAAAAAAGAATGAAATTTTGCCATTGGCAACAATGGATGGATTTGGAAAGTATTCGGGCTTCCCAGGTAGCACTAACAGTAAGGAACTCTCCTGCCAATGCAGGTAAATGTAAGAGATGCAGGTTCTATCCCTGAGTTGGGAAGATCCCCTGGAGGCGGGTATGGCAACTCACACCAGTATTCTTGCCTGGAGAATCCCTTGGACGGAGGAGCCTGGTGGGCTATGGTCCATAGGGTCCCAAAGAGTCAGATAGGACCGAAGCAACTTAGCACACATGGAGAATATTATGCTAAGTGAAACAAGGCAGACAAAGACAAATACTGCACGAATCACTTATATGTGGAGTCTAAAATATAAAACAAGCTAGCGACTACAACAAAAAAGAGCTAGACTCGCAGACTAGAGAAGAAACTGGTGGCTACCAGTGGGGAAAGGGAGTGGGGGAGGAGCAAGATGGGGCGGGAGACTAAGAAAGTGCCAACTATTATGTATAAAATAAATAGCTAGAAGGATATATTGTAAAACACAGGGGATACAGCCAATATTTTATAATAACTCTAGAGTATAAAAATTTTTTAATTATAAATCACTGTTGTACATCTAGAACTTATATTGTGCATAAACTACATCTCAGTTTTTAAAAAGTATAAAAATAAAGTGATTCCTGGTATTTTTTCCCATTACCCAAATGCAACATAATGTTCTATTATAGTTGGTGGAGACCTGCTCAGCTGTAACTGACTTTTTTCTTATTGGTTACTCTATGAAGCTACTGAGGCTAAGGTACTGTATCTTGTTTATCGAGCTCCTAGCACTATACACAGTATTAGAAAGCACTCAGCAAATATCTGTTGGACAAACGAATGAATGAGCAATTTCAAACCCAGTATGAAAATAGCTCAGAGTTTACACACAAATGTTCACTATAAAAACATGGCAGTCGATATTCAGTTTTACAAGAGTGATCGGAACAAAGCCACGCAGGCATCTGGAAACAACCATAATATTTTCAGGTATTCAATATCCACTTAAAAAAAAATGCTTTAAAAATTTTACCTAAGATTTTTTTTCTCACTGAAAAGAACTGTAAAGCTTATCTAATCTAACTTCCTTATTTTGCTGGAAAGTAAGACCCAAGAGCTTAAGCTGCTGCCCAAGATTAGACAAGTAAATAACCGGCAGAGCCAAGAGAGAACATTCTCCCCACTGGACACAGCTCTCCACGGATTTTTCTTCCCTATCTCTTACTGCTTCTCCTGGGTTCTTCACACATTCTTCTTTCTTTCTCAGCTCACCCTTTAACTAACGCTGTTTCTCAAGATTCTGCTCATTTATGTGTTGTTAGTCCCAACCTCCCAAGGCATCTTATTCACCTCCACACCTGGCCATCATCTCTAAGCAAACAATGCCCAGGTCTCTGTATTTACCCACGTTCTTCCTCCTACTGCAGAACCACACTTCTCATTGCTTTCTGGACAGCTCTTCTAAGTTGTGTTAGTTGTCCAGTCGTGCCCAACTCTTTGCAACCCCATAGACTCTAGCCCAGCAGGCTCCTCTGTCCATGGAGTTCTTCAGGCAAGAGTGCTGGAGTGGGTTGCCATTCCCTTCTCCAGGGGATCTTCCCAACCCAGGGATTGAACCTTGATCTGCACTGCAGGCAGATTCTTTACTGTCTGAGTAACTAGTTCTTGACATTTCACTCAAAACTGAGCTCGTCATCCCTCCACTTCTCCCCTCCCATTGGTTGCTACTTCAGTGCTGCCAGTCAATGAGCCAGACAGTCTTGCCCTTATCTCCAATGTCCAATCACCCAAGGGGGGTGATCACTACCATTCAATCAGTGGTGAACCTGTACTATTCCTCACACCTGCCTGTTTTCCACTCCTACCACTGCAGGCTCTCAGTACTTCTCCCCTGGCCTATTATAGCTTTAGTAGGCCTCCCTGCCATCTTTCTCCCAGTCTACTCTCAAAGGAACTCTTTTCTTAAAACTAAAACTGACAGTGCAGCCTTCTCTTGCTCTGAAACTTGGGCAGTTCTCTATTTTTAAAGTTTACGCCCCAATGTTCATCGCAGCACTGTTTATAACAGCCAGGACATGGAAACAACCTAGATGTCCATCAGCAGATGAATGGATAAGAAAGCTGTGGTACATATACACAATGGAGTATTACTCAGCCGTTAAAAAGAATACATTTGAATCAGTTCTGTTGAGATGGATGAAACTGGAGCCAATTATACAGAGTGAAGTAAGCCAGAAAGAAAAACACCAATACAGTATACTAACACATATATATGGAATTTAGAAAGATGGCAATGATGACCCTGTATGCAAGACAGCCAAAAAGACACAGATGTGTATAGCGGACTTTTGGACTCAGAGGGAGAGGGAGAGGGTGGGATGATTTGGGAGAATGGCACTGAAACATGTATACTATCATGTAAGAATCGAATCACCAGTCTATGTCTGATGCAGGATACAGCATGCTTGGTGCTGGTGCACGGGGATGACCCAGAGGGATGTTGTGGGGAGGGAGGTGGGAGGGGGGTTCATGTTTGGGATCGCATGTACACCCGTGGTGGATTCGTGTCAATGTATGGCAAAACCAATACAGTATTGTAAAGTAAAATAAAGTAAAAATAAAAATTAAAAAAAAAAAAGATCACTTGTAGAGATATACATGCAGTGTGTTTTAGAAGGAAATGTTACTATAGTAAAAAAAATAAATAAATAAATCTTTGAAAATGTTAAAATAAATAAATAAATAAAGTTTACGGAGGCCACTCAAAGCCCTCCGTGACATGATTTTCAAATGAACTTTGTCACTCAGTCTCTCACTCTTCCCTCTTGCACCTCACGCACACCTCTACTCCCAAGAACTGGAGTAAACCTGGAAATTTCCCACCAGCATTCCTTCATTGGCTAACTTTCTGCCAGAAAGCCTAACTCATAAGAACCTACTCCTGGAAGCCTTCTAAGATTGTCAGATTCCCCTTAACCAGACTGACGCTCTCTCTACCCTCAATCTCAAAGCACTCATTTGTAAGATTGTCTTGTGTTCCTGTTACGTATGTGTATTTACTACTATATTCTGACTTTCTGTGGCAGTAAAATTAATCATCTTTAATATCTCACGTAATAACTATCAATAGAATGGTATCTTTCCCAAGGTAGTGAAGTGAAGTGAAGTGAAGTCACTCAGTCGTGTCCGACTCTTTGCGACCCCATGGACTGTAGCCTGCTCAGGCTCCTCTGCCCATGGGATTCTCCAGGCAAGAACACTGGAGTGGGCTGCCATTTCCTTCTCCAGGGGATCTTCCCAACCCAGGGATCGAACCTGGGTCTCCTGCATTGCAGGCAGACGCTTTATCCTCTGAGCCACCAGGGAATGTTATCTTGAATTTGATGGAATTATACTCCCCTGTCTTTCAACTATACAAAGCAATCACACTTAAAAGCATTAAGAAAAAAGATAACATTTATATTACCTTTTAAAAATAATAACAGTCATTTAGTTGCAGTCTATGCTACATATCTATTAGGTAGACTCATGACTGGCATTTTACAGTCCTCAGGAGGTGCTCCTAAAATGTATGGGAAGCATGTTATTGTTGTTCAGTTACTAAATCACGTCTGACTCTTGCGACCCCATAGTCCTCCTCTGTCCATGAGATTTCCCAGTCAAGAATACTGGGGTGGGTTGCCATTTCCTTTTCCTGGAGATCTTCCCAACCCAGGGATGGAACTGCGTTTCCTACATTGGCAGGCAGATTCTTTACCACTGAGCCACCTGGGAAGCCCCATAGGAAGCATGAGTTGCTATAATTCAGAGGATGTAGATCCAAACGCTTCCCAGGGCCAAGGAGATAACAGGTTAGCCGAATGAAGCAGGCTAGGGGTAAGAAATACAGCAGCCCCCCCACCCCCGCAAGGTCTATGATGTGATAAGCATGGAATAGACTCTGGTGAAATGGAAGCCTCATCTGAAGGGAATAGCCACTACCTGGCCCCAGTGATTGCTGCCAGGAAGGAATAAGATCCAAGGTTGACAGATCTTGCAATTTTCCTAAAGGCCAGAAATAATGATTTTTATTTGAAATCTCCTAAATTTTAAATATTGATAACAAGCCAGTTAAAAAATATTTTGAACACTGTGAGAGCCAAACAGAAGATATACAACATAGGTGATAATATGATATCTTCATTTCTCATTTTATGTTCAACATGAATTAAAATGCTCCATGTGGAATTCTATGTTCCCAGGAATTGATACTGTAATTTAATATTCATTTCTGACTGATTTTTCAATTTGCCATGGCTTTACATCCTTTAGCTTAAGTCTTACTAAGCCACCTGGAGTGGCTCTCCATCAGTCAACAGCCATATCCAGTTTAACTGTGTTATGGAAGATTTATTTTTAAAGGAATCCCTTTATGAAATATAAATTAAGCTTCTAATTTAGACAACTGCCCTCTGATTTGTTGATCTGACTTTTCATATGTTGGATTTTCTTTGTAAAGGTAAGTCAGAATAATATCTAACTTATAAGGTTAACATGAGGATCAAATGAAGTAACAGTGTAGTTGTGCAGAGCATGGGCTCCCAGCCAGGCTGCCTGGATCTGAAACTCACAACAGCCTGAGCTAGCTGACCATGGGCAACCTATTCACTGTCTGTGTGCCTCAGGGACCTATAAAACAGTAAGTTGTATCTAGTTCACAGGACTGCTGTGGCTCAGATGGTGAGGAATATGCCTGCAATGCACGAGACCTGGGTTTGAGCCCTGGGTTGGGAAGATCCCCTGGAGAGGGCATGGCAACCCACTCCAGTATTCTTGCCTGGAGACTCCCATGGACAGAGGAGCTTGATGGGCTACAGTCCGCGGGTTTGCACAGAGTTGGACATGACTCAGTGATTAACACTTTCACTGGATTAATACATGTGAAAGTACCAGAAAAGTTAGTGCCTGACACATACTTGGGCTTCCCTGGTGGCTCAGAGGGTAAAGCATCTAAACTTAGCTATTACAGGCATACCTTGAAGAAACTGAAGTTCAGTCAGAACATAGTAATAAAGTGAGCATCGCAATAAAGGGTCCACATGTATTTTTTGGTTTCCCAGGGCATAAAAAGTTATGGTTACACTATACTGTAGTCTATTAAGCGTGCAATAGCATAATGTTTTATGTCTAGAAAAACAATAAATGTATGTTAATTTTTAAATGTTTTATTGCTAAAAATGCCAATTCAATTAGAATAGAATATCAAAGATCACCAGAACAAATATAATAATTACAAAAAAGTTTGAAAACATGGTGAGAATTACCAAAATGTGACAGGACACAGTGAGCAAAGGCTGCTGGGAAAATGCCACTGACAGAATTCCCAAGGCAGGGTTGCCACAGACCTTCAATGTGTACAAAATGCAATATCTACCAAGCACACAAAAACAAGGCATGCCTGTATTCAATATGATGTTATTCTCTACTATAATTTCACTAGTTATCACAGAAAGTTGTGGGGATTCTAGGATAATATATCTGAACTACTAGGAGATGGATCACCACCTCCACGATGTCTTCAAGAGCCAGGACAGCGTCTGGCTGATTGTTGCGAAAGTCCTCCTGTACATGGAGACACAGCCCCAGATTCAGGTGTGCTCGCCCTGAACTGTGAGGTGACGCACATGATGCACGGTCGAACTAGCTGCATTGGTTAAGAGCAGGAGAGCTTGCTCCCTTCCAGAGAGGCAGACCACTTACTGGTTATGCCACAGGTTAATGCGCTCAAACTTCCTGACTTTAAATCCTGACCCACCACTTCCAAACCGTGACCTTGGCAAAGCTGCTTACCCCTTCTAAGCCTCCATTTTCAAATATGTAAAACGGGTAAACAATACCAACTCACAGGGTTGTAGTTAGAATTTAAGGTAGTATTTCATGCCAAGTGCTTAGGCAGTACTTGACCTATGGAAAGTGCTCAAGAATGTTAGCTATTACTATTATTCTCGGATGGGTCAAGCTTGTGAATTTTGATTATGCTCTCCAGTGACTGACATAGCAGCCTGATGCCATATGGAAAATGATTCAAAGTAGTAAAGTGATACGGTGACATGAAACTTTCCTAATGAAAAGAATCTTAACCAGATGGTATAACTGTAACAAGTTTATGCTTTCCCCTGAGCCTTACCCAAAGAGACAAGCCAAAGAACAAAGGACACCACAGAAGGCAGGCCATTCTTTGTGGGCAGACAAGATCCTGGGATGACTGTTAAGGCCGACAGACAGCCCTGCTCATCACAGGAGTAAGTGCTTCACACCTATTGAAACCCAGAAAGGACATGCTTCTTTAAGAAAAAAAAAAAATCATCTCCTAAAAGGAATTAACAGATATCCTTTCCAACTATTTGACAGACTAGTGTTTTTACCTGTCCATAAAAATTCTGTTTTCTGTAACACATGTATTAAATGAAAAAAAAATACAACTAAGGAATAGGAAACAGAAGAAAAGAAGCTTTGTTAAAAAATTTTTTTAAAGAACTAATACTTTTAACCACACAGGCTTAAAATATTTGTCATGTAAAGACATCAGGGAAAGTATCTGTAGATGTCCTCAAATTGGAATAAGTTAATTATGATTGTTATCAGATAACATGTGACTATTTGGGGCTTTTTAATTATACCCAAGTGTAGTCTACTATAAATTTAGCACTGTCTGCTGCTGCTGCTGCTAAGTCACTTCAGTCGTGTCCAACTCTGTGCGACCCCATAGACAGCAGCCCACCAGGCTCCCCAGTCCCTGGGATTCTCCAGGCAAGAACACCAGAGTGGGTTGCCATTTCCTTCTCCAATGCATGAAAGTGAAAAGTGAAAGCGAAGTCACTCAGTCGGGTCCGACTCCCGGCGACCCCATGGACTGCCGCCCACCAGGCTCCCCCGTCTACTTCCAGCATATTCTTAGCCATCTTTTATGCTGATAAGCGGCATCACAACATGTGCAATTTGAGACAGTAATTTGTTACCTGGATGCGGGCTGGAGGTGATGAGGCTCCATTCATTGATATCTGAATTGTAGCTCTGGACCTTGTCATAGGTGCAGCTGCCTCTGTACCCGCAGTGGCCGCCAATGACGTAGATAACTTCATGCAAGACACAAGCAGTAGCATTTCCCACACCTGTGTGTTAAATTAAAATCACGTCTTCAGATTGGTCTTTTTGTTTTGCAATGAATATTGGACTAAGTTTATTATTGCTTTTGTTAATATGGACATTAGACACAAGGCATTAGCCTAGGAGTTATGAAGGATAGAAAAAAAATTTTTTTAAAGCTTCCTCAGTTTTTTTTTTTTTTTTTAAGGGAGAGGTGAGACATTAATACAAATAATTAGAATGCAGGGTAAAGAACTCCTGTGAGTGTTCAGAGCAAGGAGACATTGCTTTGTCTAGGGGAATCACGGCAGAATTTGACCTGGGCCTTGGTAGGTAGCCTTTGGCAGGTAGAGGTAAGAGAAAGCCATCCGAAGAGGAGGGAAAGGAGAACATAAAGACTCATTGGGCAATGTCATGTAGCCCGGATTGATTGCCAGCACTTGAGCAGGTAGGTGGCACTCTGGTGCTGTCGTGTGGGAATTAAAGCTGACGTGGTAAATTGAAGCTGACACGGCAAAAGGTCCTCATGCCTGACTAAGAAACATACAATTAATTCGGCAGGACATTTTAAACAGAGGAAGAGAGGGACTACAGAAATAGAAGGGCAAGAGTCAGAAAGAGAGAGGTATTGGCGCAGGTGCAAAGTACTGAGGGTCTGACTTAGACTGGGCCTTGAGTATGCGGGAAGGATACCGAGGTAAGAGACACAGAGGAACAGATGGGCCTCAAAGACTGACTGCATCTAAGACTCATTCTGAGGTCCTGAGCGCAGAAAACTGGGAAACATCGATGCCACAGAAAAACAAAGAGGAAGTGGATTCATCAGGGGAAGAAGACACGAGCAAGAAAAAAGTGAAAAGAAAGTGCTCAGTCATGTCCAACTCTTTGCGACCCCATGGACTGTAGCCTACCAGGCTCCTCCGTCCATGGGATTTTCCAGGCAAGAGTGCTGGAGTGGGTTGCCATTTCCTTCTCCAAGGGAGAAAGATGAGGAGGCTCATTTTAGTTGAAAACGCCAGGTTAGTCTTTTAAGCAACATTTTACGTAGCCCATTCTGAGCAAGGTGCAGTTCAATCTGCCTGTACATTTCTACTCCAAAACAAAAGCGAGTTTGTAAGCAGTGCAGTTATGATGAAGGAGAAAAAAGTTAGGATTTTCTAAACAGCCAAGTATTTGTTTTTAATGAATCTTTTTGGCTGTACCGAGTCCCACATGGGATCTTACTTCCCCCACCAGGTACTGAACCCACCTCCCGTGCACTGGAAGCTTGCAGTCTTAACCGCTGGACCGCCAGGGAAGTCCTAAACAGTCAAGTATTTATCTCTTCTCTGTACATGACTAAACTAAAAAAGGAAATGAATTTGAAATTTGACTCTGCCCAATTTCGGTGCTCCTGACTGGGGAAAGCTGCTAGTTCACTTCATGACTACAAAATAAAACAAGTTGGGGAACATAGTGCTATTCTTCCTAGAGACAAATGGGAAACTTAAAGTTCAGCACGAGTCCACCCATCAGAACCAGCACTTGCGAAAAGTGCACATAACTGACAAAAGTGTTACCCTTCCCGGGGATGGTCAGATATAATCAAGAATCAAAATTTAAGTTAAAAAATATAAAGTAAAATAAAGTAAAGTAAAAATAAAAAGTAAAGTAAAGTAAAATAAAGTAAAAAGAAAAATTAAAAAAAATATATATATAAAACTCTGGAATTTCAGACCCAGCTAGGAGGTAGGGGAGGACTTCAGTGTAAGAGGATCTTCCATTCCACTCAAGGCTAAGGTGAGAACACTTGCGGCTTTCTTTACGGTGTAGACACCCTTGCTGCATTTTTCTTTCCAGAAACATGGTTTCAAATAAGGTTTAACAACATTTCATAAAGTAATACATTTCAACCCTCAAAGAAATATACTCTAAACTACAAAACCACTGAATCTGTGATCTTATCATTAAGAAGCAGAGGCAGAAATATAGCTAGGTTTACAACAGCTGCTAAAATAATCTGAACTTTCTTTGTTTCTTTCATAGGAAAGGAGTTAGGATATTTAGAGCCACTCTAGGGAGGAGAATTAGTAAATGGGGGAGTCAAGCTCAGGCAGAGTGAAAACCAGAGCAGCAACAGCACTGAGCTTGAAGCCACGTCTCCCATGCTGCCAACTACTGCGGAAACTTTGGGCATGCAGGAGAGAGGCTGGAATTGAATATGAAAGATACTTCTGCCCTATCAAAGCTGACATGTTCTTCTATAAGGATGGTCATGACAGGACTTCCCTAGTGGTCCAGTGGTTAAGACTCTGTGTTCCCAGTGCAGGGACACAGGTTCAGTCCTTGGTCAGGCAACTAGATCCCAATGCTGCAATAAAGGTCAAAGATTCCACGTGCCACAACTACGACCCAGCACGCCAAATAAATAAGCATCTTAAAGTGTTCATGACCATCATGCCTAACCCTTACTGAGTGCTTACTCTATGCCTGTCACTGCTCTAAGTGATTCACATGCATAAATTAAACTAATCCTCTCAAACCCTAAACCATGTAATGTTGTTACCCCCATTGTACAGATGGCAAAACTGGGGCACAGGGAGATTAAACCATTTGCCTAAGCTCACCAGCAAGTAAGTGAGAGGTTAAGATTTAGACCCAGGCAGCTTGGCCTCAGAAGCAGTGTGCCTGGTCACAAGACCATTTTGTGTCTCAGGCTTCCTGTTCTCATCCAAGGATCACACCGGGTCAGATTCCCAGGCCAGGTCAGATTCCCACACCCTCGCTAGCATTAAAAAAGAAACAGAAAGGCCTGGGAAGAAACATCTGGGATAAAATGACTCAAATTTAGTTACAACCTACCAGTTTGTGTGCAACTCCCCAGCACCGATGAATATATGTAATGAAATAAATGAGATTACAGCTTAACTTTTCTTCCAGTAGGAGGGAACAACAACAAGGCTAATCTGGTACCAAACACAGCGAAAAATACAGTGCCTATCAGACAAATACTGAGACCCAATTGTGTGCATCGCTGTGTGGGCCGCGTGCAGAAGACAGGGGATCTGCCCCTCTCCTCTACCCTCTAAGATATGACTGGAATCACAAAGAGCAGAGGCTATGTGTCCTCTAGTTTTTGAAAGAATGTAATTTGTTATACCCTACAGGGACCAAACCTTTCAAGGTTTTAATGAAAGACCTTTTAAAAGACAGACGATCAAATGAGAAAAAAAAAAAAAGGTGAATATTTAAAAGCAAGACTCAAAAAGCTTTGATTTCAAGAGCAAACAAAATAATAATAATAATAAATAAACATGAATAAAACTACCCAGCTTTTCTCTTCATTTAGCCTTTGATTTAAATATAAATTCTTGACTGAAAGCAAGATGTAGATTCAAAGAGGCTCTAGAGTAGGTACAATGAATTAGATTGTTTTCTTATAAAAATAACATTTCTTTTCCAGCCTGGGTAGCATACTCTGACCAAATAACTCTCAGTCAAGTTGAGGACTGCTGTATTATATTTTTACTTAGAACATTCTAGGTAGCATTACTTGATTTGTATAATCCAACTATAGCTCCAAGGTAGCATTCCAAAGTGATAAATTTTTTATAATGTTATCTGTGAAAGACCCTTTGTCTAATCTCAAACACCTAAAAAATACAGAATAAACACGGTCTGCACTTACCTTTAATCATGTTTGCAATAGGAATCCACTTCTCTTTCAATGGATCATAGAACTCAGCCTCTTCTGCTGGAGCCCCTTTTCTGTAACCACCTAAAGCATAGACACAGCCACCCAAGGTGACTGCACAGTGGTAATACCTGGCATTGAGCATTGGCAAACCTTCTGTCCATTCATCACCTTCACTGTTATAGATCCACACTGTATCAAGAGCTTCAATGTTATCAGTTCTGTAACCTCCGGTTACATAAATATTGGGTCCCAAACATGTAACACCATAACTCTCCCTAGTATAATCTGGTATTTCTGCCCCTTGGATCCAAACATTTGTCAAAGGATCCCATATGTGTACCTCTGATAAAGGGTGCCAGTAATAGCCTCCAATGATATACATTGTGGCTGTGGATCGCTGAGAAATCTCTTTATGCATGGGATTCAAAGCATTGTATATTAGAGATCGGATCTTATTTTCAGTTAATAGGCAGCTTCTTTGAAGGCCTAAAGCTGTTTTTAAATACACTGGATCTATATCTATGTTGATATAGCTTAATAGATTATATAGGCATTCAATTCGATTTTCTACATCATGAGCAGTCCACTTAATAACTGGCTCTATGACAGCTTCTTCTCTCCAAACACTGAGATTCTTTCTGGACAAGATAAAGAGAAACTTTTCAAGGCTGATTTCCAGAAATTCTTCTTGTTGCCATACTTCCTTAAACCTTGAGCACAGAATTCTTCGAGATTCCTTCTCTAGTTCCGGACACACATGAAATTCTGCAAAGGAGTGCATTCCAATACAATTATCAATATCCAAGTGCCTTACCAAAAACTGCTCACATGCTTTCTTCACTGAAAGGAACTGTAGCAGATCAGCTGCTTCAAGCAGGCTTTGAACATTTCTTTTAGTTATCTCAATTTGGGAAGTGTACGCATAATTTACAAGGCCTTCCAAGATATCATGGTGGATGCCAGAGATCTTTATTTTATTTTTAAATTTTTCTTTCATGTCAGCTGTGAACATTGCCTTAAAATAATTGCTGCAAGCAGCTAAAACAGCTCGGTGACAACGGAAGATTATGCCTGAAGGACACTGAAGGGTAATATCAGTAAATAATCCATCCAAGTAAAATGTTCTGAATGCATCCAGAAAATCCACTGGATGCGTGGTATCCTTGAAAAGGTAAATATAATCTTCTTGTCCTTTTAGCGCCATGGCTGCAATAAACATGAAACAAACGTGTTTTCAATTTTGTATATTATCCCAGGTAATCAGTGCCCAATATTCCTGTCATTACAATGATTGATTAACATCGAATATACAAAACTAGATAGGCTAAGTTTAGCAGTCTAAGTCACAAATGCAAAACGTGGATAGACTATTTCATAATTTATATGACGGTCAATTTAATTTCAGGGTAGCTCGTAGTCTGATATGAGGCCCCCAGATTGTTCAGTGGTCCTCTCAAGAAGAGATACTGATTTGCTACCCCATTCACCCAATGTCTTCAATCTGCCCCGAGTTAGCGGTCCTAGAGAGAGCTCACATTTGACAATCCAAGCGTCCAAGAGATCACCTCACTCGAGGCTGGACCTTGGCCGGCCCCAATTCAACCTTTCCCCCGAGCTCCGTCTTCAAGTCGCATCGATTGCCAGGAAAGGGATGATAGAAATGTAACAGATTAGAAGAAATCTCGGAAAAGGGAAACCCTGTGCCTTTCTGCTCAAGGAAGGACAGACAGGAAAGCGGCCGGACGGCGGCCCCTCTATCCCCGCGCCAGCTCCGCGGACTGCCGCAGGGGTTTCCGCGCGCCGCGCGCCTGGGCCCGGAGCCGGCGTTCCCGCCCGGGGACCGCCCCGCCCGGGGGCCGGCGCGGGGACTCGCTCCGAGGGCGCCGCGTGCCGTCCACTGGGCCGGGTGCCGCGTCCCTCTGTCCCGGGCCGCGGCACAGGTGTGGGGAGGGCGTCGCGGACGGCCCCGCGCCCGGCCCGGCCCGCCGCCCGCGCGGCCATTGTCTCCGCGCCGCTGCCGCAGGCGGGCTCGGAAGGCGGCGTGGCCTCGCTCCCCGCGTCCGGCCCCGCTCGCTCCCCGCCGGCTGGCCTCGGGCGGCGGGTCCGTTCCGCACCTACCTCCGGCAGTGGCTCCGGGACGCGGTGCGGACCTGCGGGCTAGCGGCGAGCGGGGGCGGGGGCGCCTCCGGACCCTCTGACCATCTTTGGAAGAGGCGCGGCGGCGGCTGCCTGCTAGCGCAGCTCCAGCCCACAAGCGGCTCCTATTTTGGTGCCCCGGCTGCTCCCCGCCTCCAACCGAACAGCCCCCCACGCGGCTGGGGCGCGGGGCCACTCGCGGGAACTCACGGGTGGCGGGGCCGCGCTGCGGGCAGGAGCGGGGTGGGCGCGCGGGCGCGCGGCTGCACTCCTACCCGAGGCTCCCCCTGCCGCAGGTGGGGAGGCTTCTGCGAGGAGACCGCCCGGGCCGCTTTTCCCTCTTTCCTTAGACCTGTCTCCCTAGCCCCACCCCCACGCAGACACTCCCGAGAGTATTCTCTCTAGACAAACTCTCTAAGTCCCGAATTAGAACCAGATATAGGGATTGGGGACCTCCTTTCTCCCTCCTTCAGTAGCTCTCCCCAGCCCAGGACCTAATTGTGGAGTGGAATTGCGGGTGCATGTTGGAGAGAAGCAACAAAGCTGAAGGTCTGGGGTTCATTTTGAGGTTACCTTCCAAATGCCAGAAGTAGGGGCTGTTTTCCCATGTACTCCATCCCACCCTTAGGAGAGTACTCTGGAGCCCCGGGCACTAATTTGTTCAGTGTGGGTTAACTTGGAGCTTTGAGAAACACTGAAAGCAGCCAGGGCCAAAGATTCCGTTTCCAGTATTTAGAGTAGCTGGAAGGAGCAGCCTCCAGTCTTTCTTCTGGTGGCAGCCAGTCCAATCACGGAAAGGTGTTTATATGCTATACCAGAAAGTTCATTTTCTTGTTCCAACAAAACCTAATATCAAATATTTCCATTTATTCATTCATTTGCAAGAGTGTATTGAGTGCCTGCTTAGGCATAGGCACTGGTTAACGATGTAGTAAAAGATGGTCCATAACTTTCATGGAATTTACAGTGTAGTCCATTGCTTCAAGGCAAATAGATGGAGAAACAATGGAAACAGTGACAGACCATTTTCTCGGGCTCCAAAATCACTGTGGACGGTGACTGCAGCCATGAAATTAAGACAGTTGCTTCTTGGAAGAAAAGCTATAACAAACGTAGACTGTGTTAAAAAGCAGAGACATCACTTTGCCAACAAAGGTCCATCTAGTCAAAGCTATGGTTTTTCCAGTAGTCATGTACAGATGTGAGAGTTGGACCATAAAGAAGGTTGAGTGCAGAAGAACTGATGCCTTTGAACTGTGGTGCTGGAGAAGACTCTTGAGAGTCCCTTGGACTTCGAGGAGATCAAATCAGTCAGTCCTAAAGGAAATCAGTCCTGAATATTCATTGGAAGGACTGCTGCTGGAGCTGAAGCTCCAGCCACCTGATGCAAGCAGCCAACTCATTGGGAAAAGACTTTGATGCTTGGAAAGATTGAAGACAGGAGGAAAAGGGGATGACAGAGGGTGAGATGGCTCGATAGCATCACCAACTCAATGGACACAAGCTTGAACAAACTCTGGGAGATGGTGAAGGACAGAGAAGCCTGGTGTGCTGCGGTCCATGGGGTCGCAAAGAATGGGATATGACTTAGCAACTGAACAATAATAACAACAGTGAAGTATATGTTTTTCTGGAACTCTGTTGCTTTTTCGATGATCCAACAGATGTTGGCAATTTGGTCTCTGGTTCCTTTGCTTTTTCTAAATCCAGCTTGAATATCTGGAATTTCACGGTTCATATACTGTTGAAGCCTGGCTTGGAGAATTTTGACTATGGTGATGGGTAAATGCCTAAGCACTGTTAATTTCCCACTAGCCTTGAGGATTCTGAAGCTAAAGCCCTCTAGTATACTTAATGGGCTTCCCTAGTGGCTCAGGCGGAGAAGGCAATGGCGACCCACTCCAGTACTCTTACCTGGAGACTCCCATGGACAGAGGAGCCTGGTAGGCTGCGGTCCATGGGGTCGCTAGGAGTCAGGCACGACTGAGCGATTTCACTTTCACTTGTCGCTTTCATGCATTGGAGAAGGAAATGGCAACCCACGCCAGTATTCTTGCCTGGAGAATCGCAGGGACAAAGGGACCTAGTGGGCTGCCATCTATGGGGTTGCAAAGAGTTGGACATGATTGAATCAACTTAGCAGCAGCAGGAGCAGCAACAACAGTGTAGCCAGCTTAAGGGAGGAAGGAGACCAGGATGAAAGAACACCAGAGCCCAGTGTGTTTCTCAGAATATGGTCTGAGAGACCATATACAAACAGACAATGACCAGACTGTATATGACAACAGAACTCTGAACCACCCAAAAAGCCCAAGAAGCCAAACCACAACTTCTGCAGCAATTAGACTAGAATAATTAGACCAGCAATTAGCCCAGATTACTGGCGTGGGTTGCCATTTCCTTCTCCAGGGGATCTTTCTGACCCAGGAAGTGGTCAGTGACAGCCAGCTTACCGATTTTTACCCCTACTTCCAACTCAGGACCAACCAGAGAAAGCCAATTTGTTCCTCATACCAATCGCATAAAATATTCCTTGATTCTAGTAGTTGGCCAGGAGCTTTATTTGCCAGGCCAACAACCTCCAATAAAGCATACTGGAGACCTTCCTCTTCTTCCTCTTTTACAAAGCTTGTCCACTCCCCTACCTGCCTTTGAGCTTCTATCAAAGGCAAATGACCCTCTGACTCTCTGGCTATAGCAAGATCTGAATAAATGGCCCCTGTTCTCATTTGAGTGATTTTAGTTTAATTCCACAAGTCAGACCATCTCAATTCAATTATGTGGGATGCTAGAATCTGCATTTTAATCAAGGGCATCAGATGATTCTTTTGCACAATTAGAATCTCGGACCTAAAATGGGAGAAAGATGAAAGATTTACTATCTCAACATTTGGTAAACAGTTTAGTAGAGAAGAAAAGTACATGAGATCTTTTTCAGGCTTAGTATTCTCCTGTGTCACTTATCCATCATGTAGCTTAACTGAGCTTCTCCGATCCTTAATTTTCTGTCTTGTAAAAGAAAATATCAGTACTTTCTCAACTAACATAAAGTTACTGGAAAGATAAAGCAAAATTATGACTGATGCTGAAACTGAAGCTCCAATACTTTGGCTGCCTAATGCGAAGAGCCAACTGATTGGAAAAGACCCTGATGCTGGGAAAGATTGAGGGCAGGAGGAAAAGGGTAAGACCAAGGATGAGATGGTTGAATAGCATCACCGACTCGAACATGAGTTTAAGCAAACTACGGGAAATGGTGAAAGACAGGGAAGTCTGGTGCGCTGCAGTCTACAGGGTGCAAAGCATCAGACATGACTTAGCAACTAATCAAATGACCATGAAAGTACTTAGGATATGGTATATAAATATTAACTATTATAATGAAAGACTGTGAGTATGTGTGTTAGTCGCTCAGTCGTGTCCAACTCTTTGCAACTCCATGAACTGTAGCCCGCCAGACTCCTCTGACCATAGAATTCTCCAGCCAAGAATACTGGAGTGGGTTGCCATTCCTTTCTCCAGAGGCTCGTCCCAATCCAGTGATCAAACTCAGGTCTCCTGCATTGCAGGCAGATTTTTTACCATCTGAGCCACCAGAGAAGCCCACAATGAAAGGATATTTACACTCCTCTATCACAACCTCAATTTGAAAATTAGTATCTTATTAACATTTCTTCCAAAATGACAAACTTTGTAGTTAATTGTAATTACAGTTTGTCCTTCATAATGAGAAGTGATGTCATTGTTGGTGTTGTCATTCGAGGACATAATTGTGATTGATTGAAGACGGAAGTGTGGCTGTTTGTGGCATGATGCTGTTTGTTGTACAGTAAGTATAGGCTCTATCTAACTCAAAGAAGGGCTTCTAGAATCATAATAGCTTGTAAACATGTAACAAATGATTCTTGAATAACCGAATTCACTACTATATTGTCATTTGTGTAGTTATTTCAGATGGCTGCAGAGCCCAGTTAATACTTTTGCTTTCATTGCCTGACATTCATTGGTTTTGAATTATTGCTTAAAGTATATATCAGCTACATGTCTACTATAACTAAACGAAAAGACCCAAAAAAGTGCATATCAGTATAGAGTAGACTGCTTTAACCTGCCAGAAGAAGAGCAACCTGCCAGCAGAAGGGTATGGGCGGGAGCAGTTCCTCGCTTTATCAGAAATCCACTGCAAATGCTAATAGATGCGATGCACTCAGAAATATATAATTAGCGTTCATAAATCAAATAAATTAATGACACTCTTCAAGAAAACAACCATGCTGTCTGTGAATCCAAGTCTTAGGGAAATAAAGAGCCGCCATAAGATGAGACATGAAAGACTCGTGGCAGACCCTGAGATTGGCATGGACTTGGAATCCTTTGGACATCACACTGTACTGTTCAAAAGACACTTAGTTTCTAAAAATAACAATTTTGTTTGTTGCTTTTACCTTATTAGTACATCTTTCCACTAAATGTTGCTACATCCTTAAATGTTTGGTATGCTAATTGTGATAGCATTATCAATACATGTAAACGTGCCAATGTATACAGAAAATTTTGTGTACTTCATTTAAGCTACTCGTTAGGATGAGTTGATGTTAAGTGTAAAAAAAAAAAGGTATAATTTATAAAGCCACTGAATACAGCTGTATAAGTTGTGCACTGCACAATTCCCACTCATTCCACTCAGATTGCTATGTAAACAGTCTCAGGAATTGTACGGTATAAAACCAGCACAGGTACATGGGGCTGCCCTGGAGTTGCTATGTCTTGGCAAAGCCTTTTTGGTATGCTTCCTGGAAAATAAACATTCTGATGACTGGGCAACAAGTGCTTTCACAAGTCAGAAGGTTTCCAGTTCCTTGTTTTCAACAAAAGTCAAAGAGCATTTTTGACAAATAACTTGGAAAGAATCCATGAAATGAATAGCACTGCTATAATAAAATTCCTCTCATTCCTATCTAGTTGTCTGTGTGAACACATTTTCTCAGGGACTATATCTATAGAAATGAAAAACAGGAATATCACTGATCCTAAAGTCTGTCTCATGCCAGCAGGAAGCAATACTTAGCCAAGATACATGGTCTAAATGAAAGGAAAATAGCCCAACTCATCAGACTGAAATAATTTTTGATAAATTTTTACTTTTGATTTAATTTAAGCACATTTAAGCATTGTTTGGTTAAATATAATAATCAGTTCAGTTCAGTTCAGTCGCTCAGTCGTGTCCGACTTTTAATCAGCCTAGAAACTTTTTTACTACTTGAGAATCAAGAACATAAAATAGTTAAAATAGTTAAAATTCTAATTTATGTACTAAATTCTAATTTTTTAAATGCTAATTCTAATTTTTGTTTCAGAGAAGCTTAAACGGTACTAAGATTTTCAAGTAAAAAAATATATAGATGATCCTTTCTTTGAATGTTTCCAATATGCATAAATTTCAGTTACCACCATTTTGTTAAATAACACCAATCCATCAAACAGGGTTCAAATTTTAATTACTCTTGTGTATTTTTAATAACTTTAACTGCATAAAATAGAAATTTTGTCCTCTAGCTCTTCAGTCCACAAATCACTGCCTAAATAACAGATGAGCACCATGGTTGATGACCAATCACGTCTCTTCTTTCAAAGTCCATGGTGATTGGTCACTGTGCATCTGTTATTCAGTTCACAGACAGACGACAAAGCTTCTAGTTGTCTTGCCTCCTGTCTGTGATAAGTCTGCACAGTATTTTACAAAAATAGATGATTGAAAGAGGGCACTGGACAACGAAAATGAAAATGTAGCAAAGAACTAAAAGTGATATTGCCAAAAGTAGAGCTTGAATTTAGCAGAATGAAGTTCTAGGAGAGAGAGCTGAGCATGGGAACGCTGACAGTGCCACCAGTGAAGACTAGATGGCAGCCAGCTGAACTTGGTGCAGGTGAACCTTTTGACTTAAAGAGGAAAGTGGTTGTTGTTGACAAAAAGGGTAACAGTGTCCTAGAAGAAGTAACGCTGGTAAAAATTTCCACTTTCAAAAGAACTCTTGGAGACATGTCACAACATTGCAAGTGCAAAGGATAAAATGTCAGCAGACGAATGGATAAGAAAGCTGTGGTCCATATACACAATGGAGTATTACTCAGCCATCAAAAAGAGTACATTTGAATCCATTCTAATGAGGTGGATGAAAGTGGAGCTGATTATACAGAGTGAAGTAAGCCAGAAAGAAAAACACCAATACAGTATACTAACACATATATATGGAATTTAGAAAGATGGTAATGATAACCCCGTATGAGAGACAGCAAAAGAGACACAGATGTATAGAACAGACTTTTGGACACTGTGGGAGAGGGAGAGGGTGGGATGATATGGGATAATGGCATTGAAACATGTATACTATCATGTAAGAAACGAATCGCCAGTCTAGGTTTGATACAGGATACAGGATGCTGGGGGATGCTGCACTGGGATAACCCAGAGATATGGTATGGGGAGGGAGGAGGGAGGGGGGTTCAGGATTGGGAACTCATGTACACCCATGGCAGATTCATGTCAATGTATGGCAAAACCAATACAGTATTGTAAAGTAAAATAAATTAATTAAAAAGTCAATCTCTAAAAAAAATAAATAAATAAAAATTTTAGTTAACTGTTTTTTTCATTGAACTAGAATAAACTTTTTTATGTTTCGGTAATTTAAAAAAAATGTTAGAAGCTGATCCAAATTTAGAAGTATGACAATTCACTAAGGCATAGAAACATGATCACTCTCTATTGTAAGTTATAGGACAAAAACAAGGTGGTGAAAACACTTTATTCTTAATAAATGTTTTACCAAAAAAAAATCACACTTTTATTTCCAATGTTTCTAATTGCAGTGTGTATGTGTCAGTTGCTCAGTCAGTGTCCGGTTCTTTCTACCCATGGATTGTAGCCCACTAGGCTTCTCTGTCCATGGAATTCTCCAGGCAAGAATACTGGAGTGGGTTGCCATTTCCTTCTCCAGGGGATCTTTCCAGGAGAAGGAACTGAACCCGGGTCTCCTGCATTGCAGGCTGACTCTTTACTGTCTGAGACACCAGGGAAGTGTACCAAGTAAATACTGGTCTTACTGTTTTTCATTTTCCTATACATTTATAGGAAATGTATAGAAACTGTCTTCCTATACAAGTCAGTTTTTAATATTCTGACAAAAAAACCTAGAGGTCACAGGACAATCACAGTTGTTGTTACTGATTATAAAGATTATTTTGGATGATAACTTTGCAAATTTTCATATGAGGACTGCCTATATTTTCAGTAGGACAACATTCTCTGGGAGAAGTGGAATAGAAATATGAGCTTGAGAAAAAAAAAAAAAAAAGAGGGCTTCTCTGACGGTCCATTGGATAAGAATTCACCTGGCAATGCAAGGGATACCAGTTCGATTTCCGGTCTGGGAAGACCCCACATGCCTTGGAGCCACTAAGCCTGTGCACCATGATTACTTAGCACTCGAGAGCCTGCAAGCTGCCACTATTGAAGACTGCCCCCAAAAAAGAGAAGCTACTGCAGTGAAAAGCCCACACACCACAATGAAAAATAGCCCCCCTTGCCACAACAAGAGAGAGCCTGCATGCAGCAACCAAGGCCCACCACAGCCAAAAATAAACAATAAATCTTTAAAAAGAATAAGATAAAAATTTCCCACTGTTAAAGAACAACTTGTTTACGTATTTTTAAAGGAATTATGGTAAGTTTCAAATAATTATAGTTAGCTTTCACTAAATAGATTTTAAAGTATTATTTTAAAGCCTACTAAAAAGTCACTATTTATAATATTCTAGAAATTATAACCTTGGAAAATGTTTCAACTTATAATGAAAAGTTTTCAATATCTATCTTAAAATGTGGAAGTGAGTCCATATGTTACTTTTGGGGTACTTGTTCAAAAAACATATGAAAGACCACTGGTTCATTCTCAAAATAGAAACTAGCTTACTACTCTTTGAAGGAGGGTCATTTAAAAGATAGTGGTTCACTGAGGAAATGTTTTTGGGTGCCACAGTTCAGTTCAGTTCAGTCGCTCAGTTGTATCTGACTCTTTGCAACCCCATGAATTGCAGCATGCCAGGCCTCTCTGTCCATCACTAACTCCTGGAATTCACTCAGACTCACATCCATCGAGTCAGTGATGCCATCCAGCCATCTCATCCTCTGTCGTCCCCTTCTGCTCCTGCCCCCAATCCCTCCCAGCATCAGAGTCTTTTCCAGTGAGTCAACTCTTCACATGAGGTGGCCAAAGTATTGGAGTTTCAGCTTTAGCATCATTACTTCCAAAGAAATCCCAGGACTGATCTCCTTTAGAACGGACTAGTTGGATCTCCTTGCAGTCCAAGGGACTCTCAAGTCTTCTCCAACACCGCAGTTCAAAAGCATCAATTCTTCGGTGCTCAGCTTTCTTCACAGTCCAACTCTCACATCCATACATGACCACAGGAAAAACCATAGCCTTGACTAGACGGACCTTTGTTGGCAAAGTAATGTCTCTGCTTTTCAATGTGTTATCTAGGCTGGTCATAACTTTCCTTTCAAGGAGTTAGCATCTTTTAATTTCATGGCTGCAGTCACCATCTGCAGTGATTTTGGAGCCCCCCCAAATAAAGTCTGACACGGTTTCCACTGTTTTCCCATCTATTTCCTGTGAAGCGATGGGACCAGATGCCATGATCTTAAGTTTTCTGAATATTGAGCTTTAAGCCAATTTTTTCACTCTCCTCTTTCACTTTCATCAAGAGGTTCTTTGGTTCCTCTTCACTTTCTGCCATAAGGGTGGTGTCATCTGCATATCTGAGGTTATTGATATTTCTCCTGGCAATCTTGATTCCAGCTTGTGTTTCTTCCAGTCCAGCGTTTCTCATGATGTACTCTGCATATAAGATAAATAAGCAGGGTGACAATATACAGCCTTGACATACTCCTTTTCCTATTTAGAACCAGTCTGTTGTTCTATCTCCAGTTCTAACTGTTGCTTCCTGACCTGCATACAGATTTCTCAAGAGGCAGGTCAGGTGGTCTGGTATTCCCATCTCTTTCAGAATTTTCCACAGTTTCTTGTGATCCACACAGTCAAAGGCTTTGGCATAGTCAATAAAGCAGAAATAGATGTTTTTCTGGAACTCTTGCTTTTTCCATGATCCAGTGGATGCTGGCAATTTGATCTCTGGTTCCTCTGCCTTTTCTAAAACCAGCTTGAACATCTGGAAGTTCACGTTCACGTATTGCTGAAGCCTGGCTTGGAGAATTTTGAGCATTACTTGACTAGCACGTGAGATGAGTGCCATTGTGCAGTAGTTTGAGCATTCTTTGGCATTGCCTTTCTTTGGGATTGGAATGAAAACTGACCTTTTCCAGTCCTGTGGCCACTGCTGAGTCTTCCAACTTTGCTGGCATGTTGAGTGCAGCACTTTCACAGCATCATCTTCCAGGATTTGAAACAGCTCAACTGGAATTCCATCACCTCCACTAGCTTTGTTCATAGTGATGCTTTCTAAGGCCCACTTGACTTCACATTCCAGGATATCTGGCTCTAGGTGGGTGATCACACCATCATGATTATCTGGGTCGTGAAGATCCTTTTTATACAGTTCTTCTGTGTATTCTTGCCACATCTTCTTAATCTCTTCTGCTTCTGTTAGGTCCATACCATTTCTGTCCTTTATCGAGCCCATCTTTGCATGAAATATTCCCTTGGTATCTCTAATTTTCTTGAAGAGATCTCTAGTCTTTCCCATTCTGTTGTTTTCCTCTATTTCTTTGCATTGATCGCTGAAGAAGGCTTTCTTATCTCTTCTTGCTATTCTTTGGAACTCTGCATTCAGATACTTATATCTTTCCTTTTCCCCTTTGCTTTCACTTCTCTTCTTTTCACAGGTATTTGTAAGGCCCCCCCAGACAGCCATTTTGCGTTTTTGCATTTCTTTATCTTGGGGATGGTCTTGATCCCTGTCTCCTGTACAATGTCAGGAACCTCCATCCATAGTTCCTCACGCACTCTATCTATCATATATAGTCCCAGTGCCACAGGTAAAGCTAAATTTCAGATAAAATTAATACATGGCAGAAGATAATAAACTAGGATCTTTTTCAAACAGGAAAAGCAATAGAAACTCAAATCTTCTGGGATTCTCCAGGCAAGAATACTCGAGTGGGTTGCCATTCCCTTCTCCAGGGGAACTTCTTGATGCAGGGACTGAACTCAGGTCTCCTACCACAGGTGGAACTTTACAGTCTGAGCCACCAGGGAAGCCATTCTTCTGGCTGAAAGTGTTAGTCACACAGTCGTGTCTGTCTCTCTGGGACCCCATGGACTACATAGCCCGTCAGGCTCCTCTGTCCTTAGAATTCTCCAGGCAAGAATACTGGAGTGGGTAGCCTTTCCCTTATCCAGGGGATCTTCCCTACCCAGGGATCAAACCCAGGTCTCCCACACTGCAGCAGATTCTTTGCCATCTGAGCCAGCGGGGACCCAGAAAAAGTAAGAGCACTGGCTCAAATCAACCCAAATAGACTGATACTCTCCTAAGTCACAGATTAAAACTGTCCAATGATTCTCTATTTCATTTAGTAAAAATCAAAGTACTTACAAGGATCTCCAGCACCCCCTTACCCAGCCCAGCTTCTCCCCTCACCAGGAATGGGTTGCCTCAGGGTCTCACTGCTAGGTGTTCCTTTCGCCTGCCCAGCTTTTTACCCAAAAATACTATATGACCTGGTCACTCACCTCTACTGGATTTTTTGCTCAAATATCAACTTCCCAACAAGGCCTTTTTTTTTTTTTTTACCAACCTATTTAAAATTATCTCCACATCCTACCTGTTATTTCCTATTCCCCTTCCCAGCTTTAATTCATAATCCTTATTACCATCGATGGTATCATATATTTTGCATATTTTTTAGTTTGTTGTGAGATTTCTCCCACTAGAACATAAACTCCATGAAAGCAGTGATTTTATGTTTTGCTCACTGTATATCCCCCATTCATTCTAGTATTCCTAAAACAGTGTCTGCCACATAACAGGCACTCTATTAAAGATTTTTTAAAGGAGTGAAAATATGAGCAGATTATAAGACAGACTTTCAGAATTTGCTTTAAAAACTTGCTCAGGGCTCAGAGTTCTTCAAGAAATTATATAAATGACAATCCACAGACACTGCCTTCCTGCAGAACATGATCTAAAAGTTTCGTTCTTTTTTTAATTTTCAAATTCAAAGCATCCGGCTTATTTTTTAATTAATGCATGAATTTGTGTTTGGCTGTGCTGGGTCTTCATTGCTGCACGTGGGCTTCTCTCTACTATGGAGAGCAGAGGCTGCTCCCTAGCTGCAGGGCTCCGGCTTCTCATTCCAATGGCTTCCCTTGTTGAAAGCATATGGGTTGCAATAGCTGTGCCTTCTGGGCTCTACAGCTCGGTAGTTGTGGTGTGTGGGCTTAGTTGCTTCGCAGCGTGTGGGCTCTTCACAGATCAGGGGTTAAGCCCGTGTCTACTGCCTTGGCAGGCAGATTCTCTACCACTGAGCCACTAGGGAAGGCTGCATCTGGTTTGTATATCTCTTCATTTTCCTTCTCACTCACAGCATGCTTAGGAGGTCTTTATCACTTCTACCTTGACTTACTGCAAGACTTTTCTGTGTCATCTCTTCCTTTTCCTCCCAAGCTGTACATTACCTTTCATACCACCTGAACACAACTTTCTTGACATCACTTCCCTTTACTTGCTCCTAAGAGGTACCTGGAAGAAATTCAGACTCCACTGATTAGCTTACAAATCTGTCCATAAATTGGCCAAATCCTACTTACAAAGCTTTATTCCACTACTCCCCAGTGTAAACATTTAACTTCATCAGGCCAGATATTAATACAGCATCACTACCTAAAGAATATGCTGTACCCACCCCTATCGTGGCTCACATTATTCCCTTCATCTGGGAAGCTCTATCAAGTCCTTTCCATTTTTCCAGGTCCTTTCCATGCTTAAGGTACAGACACAGTCTACCTCTTTCATAAAGCTTCTATCACAGTTAATCAATTGAGCGAATACAAAACACAATACTGTATGGTCATCTAGTCCTTCCTTGACTTAAACACTTTCTATGCTGATTACTAAGATGCTTTATGATGCATACTTGGGAATTATGAATTACATATATATGTATCTCACCTCTTCAATCAAACTGTAAACGCTTTGAAGGACATCATTCTTTGTAAGACATAGTCCTATACTTCTTAAACGTCCACAGGTTTTTGTTTAGGTTTGCTTTCTTGCACATAGTAGACTCTCAAAATATTTGCTTACTGTAGTATTTTTATCCCCTCAAAAATTGTGCAATAGGATATTTTTCTGGATTTAAATCTGAAAAAGGTTAACTTGTTAATAAATCCCTAAAAGAACATATTCTTATATTGAACTGAGGGAAGTAGAACATTGCATAGACCGAGTTGTGAAAAGGGTTAAGACTTTTGGTATGTAACAAAATCCAGAATATGACTGTAGAGTGGTACAAAAAATTTTGAATTAACAAGTTTTCCAGTTTGCACAGTTTTAAAATCCTGTGTGACAAATGTTAGTTTAATTGTAACCATATTTTACTAGTTGTTTAAACCTAAATCTGAAATTTTATTATTTGAATATAAAAGACAAACTAATTTTTTACTAAATAATGTCTTCCATAAACAATGAGTGTTTCTAAGAATGTCTGTGTTAGGAAACATTTATGTTAATGTTTTGTTTCAACATGAACCATCATCACATAGATATCAGTTTGTACGACATAAACAAGTAAGATAGATTTAGCTTTCGGCCAGAAATATATTATTCCATAAGCCCTAGTAGAGCACATCAAAAAATCTCTCAACAGAACCATCACACTGTCCACCTGAAAAAGAAACCCACCAGAAGGTACAAAAATGATAGGGTTTTAGGTAAAAGAGTTAAGGCAATTAATTACTATTAATGTATTCCCTATAGCTGGTCTCATCTAAAGATGTGCTGTGGGGTTGTTAAGTCAGTAAAGGGCTCTCCCTCTCATCTTTTGAAAGAAAAAAGCATATCTCATAATAGGGGTAGGAAGTGGCTGTGAATTCCAGTCCCATCATCACACTATTAGCAGAGCTCGGTCTGGGGCCTGGCTGTGATTTACCAGCTAACCCCTGGAAGGAGCTTACGAGACTATAAGTGATGATCATTTCTAACTCTCCTTCAGGACTAGTACAAACTAGGAGCTAAAAAAAAAAATGGAAATGCCATGACAGTAAATGAATATGTGGGCATATCAGAGATAACATTTTTTTTAAAGTAGAATAAAGATGTAATTATAACTCATATTATAAAAGACTGTACTTGTACTACAAAAGCAGATTGAAACTAATAGATTTGTTGTGCCACAGTACATACAATATATAGGAATTTCCAGGTGGTGCTAGTGGTAAAGAAACCTCCTGCCAATGCAGGAGATGTGAGATACACAGGTTTGATCCCTGGGTCGGGAAGATCCCCTGGAGGATCTTCGATGGCAACCCACCCCAGTATTCTTGCCTGGAGAATCCCATGCACAGAGGAGCCTGGTGGGCTACTCCATAGGATCACACAGAGCCAGACAGGACTGAAACAACTTCGCGCAGCACAGCACATACAGTACATGGGTAGGAAAAGAAGCCACACATGCATCTAATGCATGAAGGAGGTGACTTAGGCATCAGGAATATTAAGCACACAGGTGGTGATTGCTATGATGTGACAAGGCCATGGACTTGGTCGTAAGGAAATTATTACACAGGGGAAAATATTTTGGAGCCATCGCTGTAAGAGTAGCAGTATTCTGTACGTACAATTGCTGTATCTTCACTTCATCCAGAGATAAAGCATACAGACTTTTAGCCATTAAGTAGTTCTCAAACAGGGATTATTGGCAATGTCTAGAGATGCTTTTGGTTGTCACAACTTGCCAGTGAAGTGAAAGTTGCTCAGTCGTGTCCAACTCTAGTCCATGGAATTCTCCAGGCCAGAATACTGGAGCTGTTCCCTTCTCCAGGGGATCTTTCCAACCCAGGGGTTGAACCCAGGTCTCTTGTATTGCAGGCAGATTCTTTACCAGCTGAGACACATGGGAAGCCCAAGTACACTGGAATGGGTAGCCTATCACTTCTCCAGTGGATCTTTCCCACCCAGGAATCAAACAGGGGTCTCCTGCACTGCAGGCAGATTCTTTACCAACTGAGCTAACAGGGAAGCCCTGTTATATACCTTCCTAATACAGTAGCTTATAGCGTATACTTTTCTAATAGCTTGTAGCTTCCTAATAATAGCTTGTAGCTTATACCTTCATAATACAGTAACCATGTCAGACTTCAATAGTGTTTTCTTATTTTACTATATGGATTCTTTAAAGGACAAGGATCTTTCCTGTTTTCCTTCCTCCCAACTTCCCTCCCTCCCTCTCTTCCTTCCTTTCTCTTTACCATTCTTTCTTAATTTTTTAATCTCTTCATTCCATTTAAAGCACAAAAATGTAAATTTAAATTAAAAAATTTAACCTTAAAGAATATTAATACAGGTAAATACCTAGGCTATAATTTTAAGTGATAAAAGCAATATAACAATTATAATAATAATCCATCTATGTCAATGAGCACTATATATATATATACACACACACATATATAATAGATACACACACACATACATATATACAAACACATTTGGGGGAAATTCTGAAAGAATTTGGTGCATGGTGACATTATAAGCAACTACTTTGCAAATGTCACCCAAGCAGTGAAGCAGCACTGGGGTGTCTGGACAATAGTAAGCAGTGCTTGGCAAAGTTCTTATCTGGAAGTTGCTGGAGAAGGTCTGGGCACAGATTTGGGTGCATGTGTGACCTGTGCAGTCAGAAGGATCCCACTCTTGGTTTAATGCTTTGCTGTCTTGGAATCCTCAATAATCTTTGAACAAGAGGTTTCATATTTTCAGTGTGTTCTGGGTCTCACAAATTACGTGTAGTCAGTCCTGTGTGAGCAGCTTAGGGTTATAGGGTGTGCTCTGTCTCAGGAGGTCTTGATTTCTTTATTTTTCTTTTTAAAGTACAGTCATATTATAAAAAATTAGAAAAGATATTAGCAGGAAAAGTTAAGTCCCTGTTAAACTCTCAAAGGCAGAGACATTTTTACAAGCATCTCTCCATAGGTCACAATGATGTTCAGTGTCTGGTCAGAAGAATAAAAAGTAATTTGTTACTGTATAAATTGCCAAACACATAATTACAAAAGAGCAAGGTGTATGAAAATCAGACTTTTCCTTGAGATTAGCTATTGTGTTAGTTTTTACTGCTATGTAACAAATTAACACAAATTTAGCAGTTTAAAACAACACAAAAACATTGTCACAAGTATCTGTAGGTCAAAAATCTGGGCACAGTGTAGCTGGGTTCTCAGCTCAGGGTCTCACCAGGCTGAAATCAAGGTGCCAGCCTGGGCTGTGTTTCTCATCTGGGGCTCACAGTCCTCTTTCAGGCTCACATGACTGGTGGCAGAATTCATTTCCTTGCAGTTTATTGTAGGATTGTAGTCCCTGTTTCTTTGTTGGCTGTCAGCCAGAGGCTGCTCTCAGCTCTACAGGCTGTCCACATTCCTCATTATATGCCTTCTTCCATCTTTAAACCAGCCATGGCATGTTGAATCTTTCTTGTGGTTTGAATCACTGACTTCCTTTTCCGCTACCAGCCAGGAAAACGCTCTGCTTTTAAAGGGCTCATGTGTTTAGATCAGGTCCAACCCAGACAATCTATTTTGAAGTCAATTGTGCCATAAACCATAACCTAATCATAGTAGTAAAATACATCAAATTCACAGTACTAAGGATTATGTTTAGTGTGTACACCAGGGCATGGGACATCTCAGGGACCATTTTAGAATTCTGCCTACCATGGCTATCCTAGGGTCTCCTGTGAAGAACAGGAAGTTCCTCTACTTCTCTGTCCAATCCTATTATGATATTAATAGTCTTTCTTAATTTCTATTTTTAATTCTAGCATCTCTATAAGCTCACAGTTTAGCATAATAAAATTGGCCATGGAAAATCCACGTAGCTTTCATGGAAACAGAGATTCTTTTGCTTTCAAAGGAAAATTTTTAGAGAACAAGAATCTTACCTTTTACAAATCCTAATTAGTGTGTATCAATATATTTGTTTCATTAAATCTAACATAATCTAATGAGATAAT
The DNA here is from genome assembly GCF_023091745.1 of Budorcas taxicolor. Taxonomy (NCBI): domain Eukaryota; kingdom Metazoa; phylum Chordata; class Mammalia; order Artiodactyla; family Bovidae; genus Budorcas; species Budorcas taxicolor. The sequence goes on from NC_068911.1 coordinate 70,918,814, forward strand.
AAGGTACACACTAAATTTAGATGTTCATATTTAAAAATAAAGATTAAGAACAAATTATCTAGAAATAATAAAACAAGGTTTAGAAAAGATGAACACAATATTAATATAATGCAAAGAATATTTATCACAGATATAACAACATTAGTATCTTCCATATACAAAGTACTCAGAAAAGCAGATAAGCAGAACACAGATCTTATAGGTAAATGAGCAAAGGACATGTCCAGACATTTAAAAAAGAGGAAATAGAACTAACTTAATAAAGGTGGACCTCCGTGAACTAACACTGAGTGTATACTATGTGCGTGAGGTGCTGGCATAAATGACAAGGGCAGCGTTTCTGTTCAGATCCAGACACTGTTGTGGTTGTGGCCAGCATCCGTTCTTGTCTGGTGCTTCTGCTTTTATTAGCTGGCTCCTGTGCTGCAGTAGTTGCTAAATACATTGACCATTACCACTGATTGTGTGCAAAACGCTTCATTACCTGTAGTAGGCTGAATAATGGCCACCAAAAGATATCACGTCCTAATCCCTTGAACCCATAAATGCTCCCTGGAACCCATAAATGGTCGCAAAGAGTTGGACGTGACTGAGCAAGTGAACAGTAGGGAAAATGGGTCTTTAGAGATGGAAGTTAGGGATCCTGACTTGGGGAGATTGTCCTGGAGTATCTAGTTAGGCTCGGAATGCAATTACAAGTGTCCTTATAGGAACAGGGCAGAGGGAGACTTGACACAGAAGAGGAGAGAGCAGTGTGGTCACGAAGGGAAAGGCTGGGAAGACGATGCAGCCATAAGCCGAGGAGGGCAGGCAGCGCTAGAAGCTGGAGGAGACAATAGACTCTCCCCTCAGGTCTTCAGGAGGGTTGCCGGGCTGACACCAGGTTTCAGCCCAGCGAAACTGTTCGCGTTTTTAGCCTCTGGAACTGTGAGTGTTTTAAGCTACCCAGGTTGTGTTACTTTGTTAGAGCAGCCATAATAAGCTAATAGCATGTCCAGTTCAGTATATCTTTACAGCACTCTTAGGGGTGGTAAGTTCCATTATCATCTCCACATAAAGGATAAGAAAATTGAGATGTTTGGAGGCCAGGAATTAACCCAATCCAGGGCTAGAATTCAAATTCAGGTCTAACATACAGCAGAGCTTTTAATCACCATGTAAAATTAGGAATTAAAAATGAGATACTACAATTTCTGTTTCTGGAGGAACTGGGACTGGTCTAACCATCCCACTATAAACAATAAGAAAACTTGACAAAATATATGAAACAGGAGTTTCCAGGCACTGAACAACAGGCAGCACAGGAATGTGATCCGTAAGAGAAGAGAAAACAAATGAAGTCAGTCCTATAATTGCCTGCATTTCTACCTGGAGACGTTTTCCAGCCTGAGGTGCAGGCAAGGGGAATCCCAACCAGACCACAGTAGTCTCATTGAGTCGAGGAGCTGGAGGTAAGTTTGGGGGAGGAGAACTGGCTGCAATTTGTAGGACAGGGTATCAGATAGGAAGGAGCTAAATGGAGAAAGAGTTTCAGAAGTCTGGAGGAGGAACTGTCCCCTTGACTCTATGGTTAGATACTAAGACACACATGCATAGGGCAAAACACTGTAAGTCTGGCAAAGAATGATCCCAAGACCATCACAAATTAAGTTATTCCCAGAGTTCACACAGAGCTGGAAAAGATCTAAGTTCCAATTGAAGCCAGAGAAGTACATGGTTTTTTTACACTGGGAAACAAAGAAGGAAAGGGGACAAAAAAAGGTTTATGTTAAAAGAGAAAGAAGAAAAAAAAATTTAAAAGATGGCTAGATAGAGGAATGGACAGGTATGTGATAAAATAAGCAGAGTAAAATGTTAATGTAAAATCTAGACAGCAGGTATCCATGCGTTCACTGTAAAATTAAAGGACTGGTAGGGCAGTATTACGAAAAACTTTATGCCCATAAATTTCACATGAAATGGACAAAGTCCTTGAGAGACACTTTACTGGCTTAAAAGCATATCCAACATCCTTCAACTTCTCCCTCAAAGGTAGAGTTTAATTCCCCTCCCTTTGACAGTGAGCTTGACTTTGTATTGGTTTAACAACTAAAATATGGTGGAATTGATGATGTTTGATTTCTGAGACTACGTCACAAAGGCATTGTGGTTTCCTCTTTGCCCTCTTTCTTGGATTGGTCACTTGGCAGGAAACTATGTCTTTAGGACATTCAAGCAACACTGAAGACACCCATGTGGTTGAACATTGAGACCCTTCTGCCAACAGTCAGCAAAAAGTTGAGATTCCCAGAAACAATCAGTGAGAAACTGAGGCCTCCTGCCAAAAACCATGTAAGCCAGCTACCTTGCAAGCAGATCCTTCAGCTCTAGTCAAGCTTTCATATGACTAGAGCTGGAGGTGACATCCTGACCTGAGGTCCTGAGCCAGAATAATCCAGTTAAGTGCCCTTGAGCCAGAGAAACTGTGAGATAACTAATGCTGAGTTGTAACCTGTCAAATTCTGAGGTAATTTACTATGCAGCAAAAGATAACAAACTGTCACACACTGCCAAAGCTTACTCAAGAAATACTATACAACCTGAATCTATAAACAACTGAAACTGAATGAGTAGTTAAAAACCTTCCAACAAAGAGAACTCCAGGTCTAGATGTCTTCACTCTTCAACTTTATTGAACATTTAAGAAAAAAAAAATCAGCTGTTATAAATTACTCCTTTCAAAGTCATCTTATCCCCCTCTCTAGCTGCTTTATGCTTTTTCCATCATAGATTATTGGTAGTTTTAAAAGGATGTGGTTTCATGTGGTTTTATTTTCCTGTTTGGGATTCATAAGAACTCTTGAATGTGCGGTTTGATGTCTTTCATCAGCTTTATAAGGTTCTGTCATTATCTTCAAATATATTGCTTGTTTCATTTTCTCCTCTTTCCGAGACACCAATTTCCTATGTTAGATCTCGCTATATCTTCTACCTCTTAATCTCTCTTCTGCATTTTCATTGTTTTTTCTCCGCTGTATTTGTGTGTTTTCTTCTAACTTGTGTTTATTCACTAGTTCTCTCATGAGCTATGCCTGTTCTATTATCAAATCCATCTATCAAGATTCTAATTTTAGTCATGGTACTTTTAGTTCTAGTATTTCCAAATTATGTAATTTTCAGCTCTGCCAAAATTCTCATAAGTTTAGTTTGTGTCTGAAAACTCCAATTCCTGAAGCTCATGCAGATATGTTTAAGTACAAGCTTCTGCTGGTGTTCATTTTTCTCTCTTGGTGTGGCTACTTTTTACCATGTGTCCTACAATATACTTACCAAACGGTTTAGATTTTGCAACCTACTGCATTAATTTGGCATTGCTACAAACAGTATTACCACAAACAGCATATTCAAACAACATACATTTTCTCATATATTCTATAATGACCGGGATAAACACAAAGGTGTGGTCACTCACCTAGGGAGTCAGACATCCTAGAGCGTGAAATCAAGTGGGTCTTACTACAAACAAAGCTAGCAGAGGTGATGGAATTCTAGTTAAGCTATTTCAAATCCCAAAAGATGATGCTGTTAAAGTGCTGCACTCAACATGTCAGCAAATTTGGAAAACTCAGCAGTAGCCACAAGACTGGAAAAGGTCAGTTTTCATTCCAATTCCAAAGAAGGGCAGTGCCAAAGAATGTTCAAACTACTGGACAACTGCACTCACTTCACATGCTAGCAAGGTTACGCAGAAAATCCTTCAAGCTAGGTTTCGGCAGTATGTGAACTGAAAAATTCCAGATGTACAAGCTGGGTTTAGAAAAGGCAAAGGTACCAGATGCCAAACTGCCAACATTTGTTGGATCATAGAGAAAGCAAGGGAATTCCAGATAAGCATCTACTTATGCTTCATTGACTACACTAAAGCCTTTGACTGTGTGGATCGCAACAAACTGTGGGAAATTATCAGAGATGGGAATTCCAAATCACCTTCTATCTCCTGAGAAACCTGCATGTGGGTCAAGCAACAGTTAGAACGTTACATGGAACAACCTGATAATTTGATTGGTTCAAAATTGGGAAAGAAGTACAAGGCTGTATATTGTCACCCTGCTTATTGAACTCATATGCAGAGTACATCATGCAAAATACCAGGCTGGATAAATCACAAGCTGGAATCAAAATTGCCAGGAGAAATATCAATAACCTCAGCTATGCAAATGACACCACTCTAATGGCAGAAAGTGAAGAGGAACTAGAGAGCCTCTTGATGTTGGTGAAAGAAGAGTGAAAAAGCTGGCTTAAACATTCGAAAAACTAAGATCCTGGCACCTAATCTCGTCACTTCACGGCAAGCAGAAGGGGAAAAAGAAGCAGCAGTGACAGATTTTATTTTCTTGAACTCCAAAGTCATTGCAGATGGTGAATGCAGCCATGAAATTAAAAGATGCCTGCTCCTTAAAAGGAAGGCTATGACAAACCTAGACCATCTATTAAAAAGCAAAGACATCACTTTACCAACAAAGGTCCATATAGTCAAAGCTATGATTTTTCCAGTAGTCATGTACAGATTTGAGAGTTGAACAATAAATAATACTTAGTGGTGAAGAATTGATGCTTTCGAACTGTGGTGTCAAGAGAAGACTCTTGAGAGTCCCTTGGACAGCAAGATCAAACCAGTCAATCCTAAAGGAAGTTAACCCTGAATATTCATTGGAAGGACTGATGCTGAAATTGAAGCTTCAATACTTTGGCCACCTGATGCAAAGAGCTGACTCATTGGAAAAGACCCTGATGCTGGGAAAAATCGAAGGCAGGAGATGGGGACAACAGAGGCTAAGATGGTTGGATGGCACCACCAACTCAACAGACATAAGCCTAAGCAAACTCTGGGAGATAGTGGACAGGGAAGTCTGACATGCTGCAGTCCATGGGGTCACAAAGAGTCAGACACAACTTAGTGACTAAACAATATTCTGTAGATCAGGAGTCCAAGCATAGCTCAAAAGGGCGTTTCAGGGTCTTACAAGGCTAAATCAAGCTGTTAGCCTGAGCTGTGATCTCAGCTGAGGTTCCACTACCCAAACTCACCTGGTTGCAGTACTCAGTTCTCTGCAGACTTTTGGACCCAGGACCTACTTCTTGTTATTAGCTAAAGGCCACCCTCAGTTGTTTGCCACGTGGCCCTCTCGGAAGGCCAGTTCACAACATGGCAGCTTGCTTCTTCAAAATCACCAAGGGAGAGTTTTTTAAGATCAGCATAAGAATCTGATATAATATAGTCACAGACACATTAATAATATATCCCATCATCTTTGTGGCAATGTATTGATTAGGTGACAGACCTTCTCCACACACGCAGAGCCAAGACCAGCTTATAGAGATTATGGGGGGTTACCTGATAGACTGACTGCTCACCATACTAGGGATAGTAACTTCCTCCTAACAGTTCAGATTTGCTTTAGCCAAGCATCTGGGAACTCTAAAAACTGTAGATAACTTCAGTCCAATTTCAGGGATTGAGAGTATTCAGAAGTGAGCTGCCTACCCTTTGAAGCCCTGCTTACTTCTGTTAACTAAGAAGCAAGCAGGTCACTGTTACACATCATGGGCAGCCTTTTGGGATCATTATTCAAAAAGCAAGGGTTTATGAGTGCAGGCCTCATACTTCAATACCTCTTCCCCCAGGTCCCATTAAGATTGTCAAGACAGCCACTCAGTATCTCAGATGCCATTCAGAGAATGCCCAGCCCTTTCAGGTAAAAGCAGCTCACTACCTAAGTTTTGGGGGTTCCTTAGTTATTGTTTATCATCATTAGCTCTCTCATGTCTTTAAGCAGATATTTTAAAAATTTGTTCAGCTATCAGCTTCCCAGATGCAATCTGTAGAAGATCTGGTCCAAATTACTTGATCTACAACTATAGAAGAAAGTCTTTTTTTTTTTTTTAACATCTATAATTTATCATTTGTTACTGGCTTCAACTTGTAGAGAAATTCCAATTTATAACAGTGTTTCAACATAATCTAACCTATTAATTTAAAGCAAGACAAAGTTTACTTTTTCAACTTGGAAAAAAATAAGAGTACTGATTTTTTCCCATAAAAGTACATTGAACATTTTTATTTCTGGAGCTTTCCATATGGAAAAGAAAATCCTATTATATAATGAATATTTATGCCTATAACATGTGAACCTAGAAATTAACATGGTACTACAAAACTTTCTAGGTCAGTTGACATTTTGCTAATATCCCTATATGAAACAGTTTCTTAAATACTGAATATTCCTACAAATTGTATATTACATCACTCAATACTTAACTGCCAAACAGTAATAACATACTGATTAAATCAGCATTCTTGAGTTATAGTCTGTGATGATGATATAAATTTAAAATATCTGGCCTTTCAAAGATGTAGAAAGTTAGTATCATTTGAACTTATAATGTTCAGCAACAGTTTTAGCAGGAGTGATTTTGTTTCAGAGGGCTTATCCTTTACATAAACTCGTTCTCTGTTTTGGTAATCATTTTATTTGTAGTAATTTTTTTCTTTTTATAAAATGCATTGTTCAAAGTTTTCTGAGAAATGGAATTTGCAGTTATCTCCTACACCCAAAGCATAGTACTTATCATTTATCAATTGTGTGAATTTCCCTTGTTCATTTGTATTCCAAATATACGAAGTTCAAGTAAAAAAAAATAAAATATTTGAAGAACATTAATTTGTATTTCATTTCAAAAGAAAATTGTGAAATTGATCTTGGGCAAGATACTGAATTCTTACCTCTAAAATTAATTGATTTGGAACTAGTGAATTCTTACGTGAATTAAGAATTTGGTTATATTTTTAAAATCTGTAACTTTTCAGATATACTTTGGAAATAAATACCTAAGCAAAACTCAGACTATTCTCTCTGGGAATAAATTAAAAAATACAATCTATTAACCATCTTTGGTAGAAACCACTAGTTGCACTTACCTCAATTTTGTACTCCATTTCCCCCCAATTTTTCCTAGGCATATGACTATCTGGAATAAAAACTATTTTTCATCCTTCCTTGTAGTTAGGTATTGTAAGTTTTGGCCAATGAAATTTAAATGAGGTTGCAACCTTCTCTCTCACTACCCTCCTTGCTGGCCAGAATGTAGATGTGACAGATGGAGTCTGAACAACAATCTTGGATCATGAGTTGGAAGCCAAGTGCTGAGGTTGGTGGAACAAACAGACCTTGAGATACTAAATTCTGAAATTCTTTTAAGTGAGAGCAAAAACTTTTTCTTTTTTAAAGCCTTATTTGGAGTTTTATGCTGCTGTATCTAATCTTAACCGATACACATTTCAATTGCTGGCATATTATTCTTTTATTAGAAATTGTAAATAAGAAATTATTTCAACACCTGAGGACCAAGATACAACAGAAAATTCCATCGGCTCAAGATTTTGACACATCCTATAGAGAGTTTTCTGTAAAGCATATCCCTTCCGTGGCATAGCAATATCGTTCTTCTTTAAAAAAGTTACCGGACAGACATCGTTTCCTCCATCACCTATATAAACAATTCGTGTATAATTCACTCCTTGTTGTAACTGCTCACCTACAAATTCTACCAAAGCTACATTTTTGCAAAGATTTTGGGGGCACCGAGTACAAGAATGAGTGTGATGTTTTTCCACAGTGAGATGACCATTGCTATCAAATGCTGCTGGATTTGTAAACACTTTATCAAACACATCATGAAAATTGGTAGCTTCTAAAACCCAATCTATGAAGACTGAATTTGAATCTGAAATAATAATGCAGTCAAATTTATTCTTGTTCTTTTTTATGAAGTTTAAAAGTTCCACCATCCCTGGAGTGAAAGGCATTGATATCATTGCCCTCTTCATTTCATCTTCTCTTACACCTTCATCTCCCAAATACTTAAAGACTCTGCCCATGAATTCTGTCCAAAATCCCTTTTTGTAAGAATCTTGCAGTTCAATAGGAAGCTTTTTCTCTGGAGCACATTGTACAATCCAGGTGTCACTATTATCATCTATGATTGTATTGTCAAAGTCAAAAACCAACAAAATTTTCATGGTTCCAGAAACAGATTTGGGTTACCCTGGAAAAGAAGAAATATTATTTCCTAAACATATGTTGTTTTATGTATCTAGCTATGAGGTGAAGTGTGAAAGTATTAGTCACTCAGTCATGTCTGACTCTTTGCAACTTCATGGACTGTAGCCCCCCAGGCTCTTCTGTCCATGGAATTCTCCAGGCAAGAACCCTGGAGTGGGTAGCCATTCCCTCCTCCAGGGGATTCCCGCCCTGGGATGGAACCTGGGTCTCTCACATTGCAGGCAGATTCTTTACCATCTGAGCCACCAGGGAAGCCCAACCTAGCTATAGTTATCTATTTAACAACTCTTAATCTGCTAAAAAACAAAGGACGAATATAAACAAGTTAAAATGACCAAGCACTAGAAGACCCACTATTTAAGCACTTTTTCCTAAGAAATAAAGTTTATATCTGAGTATGTTAAATGAATGGAAAACAGAATATCTAAAAAGGATACTCATGATATTATTGTGTTCCTGAGGAAGTGCTTCTTCGAGCACTCAGAATTAAACTACAGAGCAATTCAATGAGAGAAGAAATTAAACAATTGTTCCCTTAAACTTTAATTCAGAAAAGTTGTAAAATAAGACAGGAAAAATGCAGGTCAATCATTCTTATTGTCTTTAAATTACTGATCACAAACTTATTAGTTTAAAATATTTACAATAATCTTCATACTAAATAATAGGTCATGTACAATACAGATTCTCTGTGAACTAACCAAAATTCTGACCACATTTAACATAATGTGAAATCTTGTAAACCTTAAATAACTTTTCTAAAAAGGTTTTTAGCTTGAAATCATTGTCAATGTTAATCAAATGGTTGCTTGATGCTGTACCTGAAATTCTCAAATTACTTGAACTGGAAGCGGATTAAATTCTCCCAGACTAGAAATAACACATGTTAACAAAACCACATTTATTTATATTTCCTCTAGATAGTTTAACTCTGGAGTGCCAAATAATCTGGATATACATGAGCAATCACATTGCTTTTGATTTGACAATTACTCAAGTCTCTGTTTTCATTAAAAGATAATAAAGGTCATTAGCTATAAATTTCAAGAGAAAAGGAAAGAATAAACTGGTCATAGATGGTGTGAATGAATATCATCATGTAAAAAAGGTAATTATACAGAATTCCCAGGAAAAGCTGCAATTAATGTCTGTAAACAACAACAACAAAAAAATTGTTTTTTAAGAGTAAGTTGTATTTTTTGAGATATCTGGACTAAGACATTGGACTAAAAACCTCACAATCTCACCACCTCATTTAACTGTCAGCAGCTCATTTAGTAGGAATTATTATTATCTTCATCTTAAAGATATGTAAGGGTTTCCCCGGTAGCTCAAAGACAGTAAAGAATCAGCCTGCAATGTGGGAGACCTGGGTTCAATTCCTGGGTTGGGAAGAACCCTTGGAGGAGGGCATGGCAACCCACTCCAGTATTCTTGCCTCGAGAATCCCCATGGACAGAAGAGCCTGGTGGGCTATAGTCTATGGGGTCACAAAGAGTCAGACGCAACTGAGCTTAAAGATAGGTAAACAGGAGCTCAAGTATTAAGTTGGTTAGGTATTAGTTAAATGGCAGAGCTAGAATTTGGATTCAAGTCTGCCTGATTCCAAAGTTCACGCTTTAGTAATACATTCTAGTGCCTAAGAAATAGAATAAAGACTATTCATCCGTTTAAAAATAAAATAGTAAGTAAGCCAATTGACGAAAAGATGTTAAATATAAAAACACTGATTAATTTCAATGTACACACTAACCATGATATTGTATCTGTGATCTACTTTACAACCTTTATGAGGTTTTAGTAAGAAGTTTCAAAATGAAAAAAGAAGAGATCAATTAAAAATAGAAAACATGATATTTATCTATATGTGAGTGAAGTGAAGTTGCTCAGTTGTGTCCAACTCTTTGCAACCCCATGGGCTGTAGCCTGCCAGGCTCCTCAGTCCAAGGGATTTTCCAGGCAAGATACTGGAGTGGTTTGCCATTTCCTTCTCCAGGGGATCTTCGCAACTCAGGGATCAAACCCTGGTCTCCCACACTGTAGGCACATTCTTTACCATCTGAGCCACACATGATCACATCTATATGTATTCTCTGGTTTATAATGATACATATCCATTAGTAGAAACTGAGACTAGAGCTTATGACTCATATACAAGTAAGCATTTTTGGTCTCTCAATTTAGAATATCTGGAGAATAACTAACCTAGAGGTTGTATCTCCTGTTGTATGCATTTAGATGGCATAAAATATTCTGATAGTCTGGATCCTTCAATCTCTAAATGTCTATCCAGGGGTCTCTAGCTTTCAAAGATTTAAGTGCAGAATTCACTTTCCCTAGAAACAATATAATAAATAACAATAAAGCACAGTTGACAATCCCATTAGGACTGCACCTAAGCACATTTTAAATTAAAATGCTTTTTAGGCATTCTGAATTTATACATAATTTAAAAAATTTTTGCAAATGTAACTGGGTTGAAAAGTGTTTCAAGCCTAGACTTAATCAGCCACAAGTTACTAAAATCCCTGCAATATTAACCTCCAAGTAAGATGTATCATAAATCTGAAGTTAACAAAGTTCCAACTGTGTTAACTCAGTTTCACTGCTAAGTATTAATTTTTATCAACTGTACTTTTCCTAATTTCAGATCTTTTTCTATTAGTTTTTTTCCCCACCACTCAACACAAACCTTCAAAAAAAAAAAAAACTTACCCAATATAGTATTTCCAAGACAATCTTCCTTCAGCATACAGCTTCAGTTAAATAGTCATGACTATCTTCAGCTTTAAACACCGGCCAGTTTCTAACCAACATTACTCCTATGCTATATGCAGGGGAAAAGAGTCTTCTGGTTTGGAGCAAGGGAATGGAGACTTCTTAAATTCTAAAATAAAGGTATTTAAGGCCTTTTCAAATTTATGTTTTCTAATATGCTTTCTTTTACATCAGAAAAGTACCTACTGGCAATGGGAGAAATAAAATTTTGTTTAAACAAAAAGTTTAAATACAAAACAGGGAGTGTTATGTGAATATAAGTTCCAATAAGGAAAACTAGAAGCTACATACAAGAATAAGAAACTGCTTAAATAAGATATGCACATGACAGTCACATAACAGAACATTTATTTCAGCAGTGAAAGGTTAAAACGTTCAAATTAAACAAACAAGTCACAAAAGAGTGTTTACAGTATAACCTCATTTTTGTTTTTAAAAAAGAAATATCTATGTACAGTGGTAGCCTCAAATGCAGTTTCTATACTTATTTTGTAATAAAGGTGCTCCCCCACCCCCCAGAATAATTTAAGCTCTGTTTCAAAGTGCATATGCTACCTTCTTAATTTCACAACAAAAGGGGAAAAAAAGGAGTGGAGGTGTAATTTTAGATACACTTGGCTGTAAAGATCCATGGACCAGTTAGAACCAAGTGCTGTTAAGTCAAATCATAACTGAACATTATGTCAAACTGGCAAATTACTGACACCAAATCTTGTAAGATTCAATACTTTTTGTAACCAATTTAGTTAAAATTCCACAGAATTTTTGTTGAGAGTAATCTCCTTGGGTCTCTAGTGGTTCTGCATACCTTGTAAGCAAGGTACTCACTGCCCTTTGCTCCGGACTGTTGTCTCAAAAATGTTATGTACAGCAAACCGTTTTGAAAGGCATGCATCCTATGGCAACTGAGGCAAAATTACTGCTATTCTGGCTACTGCTGTTAATTTATCACCTATCTAGAGGGCTGCATCTTCTACAAAACTGTGGCAGGCCGAGTAAAACCTCTCTCTTGCCAGTTTCTGACTTTTTAAAAACTATGCTTCCAAAAACCCACCAATGTTATATGTGCAAAACTGTATTTCTGTCAACAAGTATTTTTATTAATCCTTTCACACTTACCAGCATTACGATGGATCATCTGATAGAAAACCTGAATAAAAATAGTACAACTATGTGTTAGAACTTTAGTGACTAAAAATCCTACCTCCCTTACCAAATTGAGCAACTCCAATTTGATGCCTAATGTGTAAGTGTCCTACCCAACTAGCTTGTAATCATTTGTACCTCGATTTGTTAGGAAAGATCTTTTGAAATCAAGTCTGTATCCACTCTTAACAGGTTTTTGTGTCCTTAGAGGTCTGACTGGTCCTCCAAATACATTCAATTTAGTATACGGCATTTACCGAGCGATTACAGATTTCTTAAAGGTCCTAACATGAATATTTCAATCCAAGTTTTAACATTCTGATAAAAAAACAAAAGCAATTACGCCCCATCTAGCCCGGACCATGCCTTAGAAACCAAAGTATTTAAAAATAGATTTTCTGTCAATTAATTCTTGAGTATCCACAGTTAAGGGAGCCGGGCTTTGCCCTTCTTACTCCCGCGAGAAGGTCCGGGGGCCACACACGCCAAGCCCAGGCCTCGTTCTCCCACACACCTGCCCGGTACATCCCGAAAATAGGGGCTGGAACCTAGTTTGGTGTCGTTTCCCGCGGGGTAGGATGACGAGGGGAGCACCTGGCCGAGCGCGGCCGGGTCCCCAGGACTCCTCACTGACCCAGGCCAGGGGTCCGCAGCCATGCTAGACTCGGCGCCGCTCCCGCGTACTCTGTCCTCCAGCCTCGTCCGGGTGCCGGAAAAAGAGGGCCCTCGACTCGCACACCCGGCCTCGACTTTCCGCGCAGGCGCAATCTCCCTTCTCCAGCCCCATCTGGAGCCTACAGCGGCGCGTTCTTCGTTCCTCGGAGACGATTACCGTCACTTCCTGTGGCGTTGCTAAGCAACTGCGTGGTTTGGCGAAAACTGCCGCCTGGAGGCCGCGGAGCTTTCGCTTCAAATCGCCTTTCCAAGCTTGAGCACGCCGCGGGCACCTTAGGGATGCTGGTGCGATTCGGAAGGCGCAGTGGACAGGCGAAGGAAAGCACGGGTGAGCTGAACTGGCCCATCCCGGCACAGGGATTGTTTCTGGTTCCCAAGCATGGGGGGAGAGGCGAGGGTACATTACCTTCTGAAACGGGCTCCACCATATAAAAACAGCACTGTGGGCATCGTCGGTCTCCGTGTGAATTAAACAGTTTTGACCATGGATGGGTGGGTAGGTGGGAAGTTTACAGAAATAAGGGTAGAGAAAAGAAGTCAGAAACTTAACAGTTGACTAGCTCGTCTGGGTCTCAAGCTGCGCAGTTGCAGCTCCAAAAGTCTGGTGTTTGCTGAATTCTCTCGCACTTAAGCTTTGTTATTCGTTGAGTGACTTGGAATGTATTTTGGAAATATAAGTGACCTCATTAGAGTCTTAGCTCTACTGTGAACCTACTGAGTGCTCTTAGGAAAGTGTCTGAAGGAAAGTCTCATTTTCAAATCTAGAATGAAAGTAATGTTTCACCCTACGGCATATACTCTGATATATCAGAGTGTAAAAATAATGCTATTTAAGATGCATTAACAAACATGACCTTTTATAAAAATTTGATTTTGTAATAGAAGTAGCTTAGAACACTTAAAGAACTCTATTAATTTCAGTGATTTTGGTTTCTTAAGTCTGTAAATTCCCAATTAATGTTCTCATGGTGACATTAGAACCTTGGGAACTTAGATTATCTTCATGTCATTGCTTCAGTAGCAATCGAGTCCCTTGTGCCAAGTGAGAGCCAGCCATTCTCCCACCCAGTGGGCACTAGTGCATATTTATGCTGTGGAAAACTTAAGTACCAGCAGAGGATCACGACATGTAGGAGACAGTACTCAAGGGGCATGTACTGAAAAACACAATTGTTCCGACATATTCACTTTCTTGTATATGAAGTACTGCACTGGGAGTTCCCTGGTGGTGCAGTGGTTAGGACTGGATGCTTTCACTGCCTGGACTGTTTGCAATCCCTGGTGGAGGAACTAAGATCCCACAAACCTCAGGGAGCAAAAAGGAAAGAAAAAGTGCCATGTGAAAATATTTACCTGATAGATTAACTCTGGCAGTTGGTCCAGAAGTTTGCATCTGAGCCTCACTGCTACATTATATCTTCATTTGATACTGAGATTTCAAGAAGTTAAATAACTTGCCCAAGTTTACATAGTAAGGAATTGACTGAGCAAGGACTCAAATTTATGTCCTCTGATTTTTAAATCTTGTATCAGTTCAGTTCAGTTCAGTTGCTCAGTTGTGTCTGACTCTTTGCAACTCCATGAATCGCAGCACACCAGGCCTCCCTGTCCATCACCAACTCCCGGAGTTCACTCAGACTCACATCCATCGAGTCCGTGATGCCATCCAGCCATCTCATCCTCTGTCGTCCCCTTCTCCTCCTGCCCCCAATCCCTCCCAGCATCAGAGTCTTTTCCAATGAGTCAACTCTTCGCATGAGGTGGCCAGAGTATTGGAGTTTCACCTTTAGCATCATTCCTTCCAAAGAACACCCATGGTTGATCTCCTTTAGAATGGACTGGTTGGATCTCCTTGCAGTCCAAGGGACTCTCAAGAGTCTTCTCCAACACCACAGTTCAAAAGCATCAATTCTTTGGCACTCAGCTTTCTTCACAGTCCAACTCTCACATCCATACATGACCACTGGAAAAACCATAGCCTTGACCAGACAGACCTTTGTTGGCAAAGTAATGTCTCTGTTTTTCAATATGCTATCTAGGTTGGTCATAACTTTTCTTTCAAGGAGTAAGCGTCTTTTAATTTCATGGCTGCAGCCACCATCTGCAGTGATTTTGGAGCCCCAAAGTACTTTCCACCTAATCCCAGCTGTTCTTAAGATAACAAGAATAAAATTATTCTTTGAAACAACTTCCAGATAGTATGCCAATATAGAAATGTCTGTGAAAAATCGGTTAAATTTCTCTTGAAAGTTTTTAACTCATTTTTAAAAATTTATTAGAAATGAAGTACTGTGAAGAAGATCAAGTTCTCTATCCACCTCTACTGCCTAGCAAAGTAGATCTCCGGCAGGTCACCATAATTCCATACAATGAGTGGGAAAGGATTCGAGATAGCCTAGACAGTTTGACCAGAGAAGCAGCATGCCTTCGTGCAGAAAGAAAAGCAAAGAAAGAAATGCATTTACGATCCCAAGAAGTGGTAAAACACTGGACTAATACATACGCAGTAAGTATTAACCACCTGAGGGTGCATGTGCGCTGAAGACTGACTCTTCTTAGTACTCTTTTATAAATATTTCTAAGATGTAAAATAGCATTACAGTGCATTGAAACACATTTTCAACAGCTTTATTTAGGTATAAGTGGCATATAGTAAACTGGATATATTTAAAGTGTACTTTAAGATTGGACGTGTTTATTTACCCCTGAAACCATTATTATAATCAAGAGAATGAACATATAATTGCCCCCCAGAAAGTTTTCCTGAACCCCCATTTTACTTCCTCTCATTTTTCCCCATGCTTCCTCCAGTGTCTCCAGGCAACCACTGATCTGCTGTCTATTATAAATTTCAGACAATTATTTAGAAATTCTTTCATGTTTTGTATCAATTATTCATTTTATTGCTGAGCAGTATTCCATTGTATGGCTATAACACAGTTTGTTATTATGCTCAGTTGTTGATGGATAGACATCAAGGAGATATTGACATTTGAGCTGCATCAGAAAATAAAGACAGTTTTATGAATTTTACTTCTTTTCCATTCGGGGTGTCTTTTAGTTCTTTCTTTCTCTTTCTTTTCTTTTTGCCTTATTGTACAGGAATGGATGTTTGATTTTTAAAGTGCTTTTTTTTTTTTTTTACTTGTCTCTGTTGACATAATCATGAAGTTTTCATTCTTAATTTTGTTATATGGTGAATTGATCAGTATTCAAACATTGAAGCAAGATTGTATTCCTGGGATAAATGTTTGCTGGTCATATGTTATCTTTTTGATGGTTTCAGTTTGTTAAAATGTTAATTTTTGCATATGTGTTCATGAGGAATATTGGTCTTCTTGAAATGATGTTGGTGGTCTTGAAATGATATTGGTTTTCTTGAAATGTCTTTGTCTGGTTTGGATATCAGGGTGATGCTGGTTATTGTTATGATGGAGGATTGTGCAGAAACACAGGTCTTGAAACTGAGGAACCAAGGAGCTTCTTAAGGTATCCAGGCAGCTTCTTTTCATCTGTCTCTGATTTGTCTGACATTCCATCTTTTTCTAGAATGATATATGTCTTTGCTGTGCCCTTCTCTGTGCATCTGTAAGATTCTGTACCTAAGAGGTACGTAACCTGAATTTTAGTGCCATGTACATGAGTGGGAATCTACTTCAAAGTGGGGAGATGTCCTCTGACTCCTTTTATTATCTCACCTGGGGAGAAATGCTGGGAAAAGATATTCTCATCCCCCTACAGCACTTGCCTGGATCATTGAGGAACTGAGAGGCAGAATTTTTTCCTGTTTTAAATTTTTAAAACTCTGTGCAAGCATATCTGCTTAGAGAGTTCTCACTTTTCCCTACCCCCCAACTTTGCATATTTCCTCACTGTGTTGCAAGGTACATTATCTATCTTTAGGAGGGGACACAGAAAGTTTGTCTTTCCTTGCTTTAGGAACAGTGTTCATAATTTATGAAGTCTCTTTTTTCTAAAAGAGGGAAGAGTTACATCATGACTGATATCATATATGTAATATAATATGTGACATTCTGAAAAAGGCAAAACCTACAGGGAGAGAAAACAGATCAGTGATTGCCAAAGGGTACAGGTTGGGGGGAATAGTTGACTCTAACAGGACATGAGGGGAGGATGGAACTGTTCTATAAGTGACTATGCATTTGTAAAACTGTATGCTAAAAGAGCGTATATGACATATACTGTAAAATATTTGATTTTAGAAAAGCCCTTGGTCCATAAATAGATGGAAGTGTGAAATATACTCCATTTGGTTTTTTTTTCCAGAAGTACCACACTACACCTAATACTTTACACTTTCATGGGTGTTAAAGAAGAAAAAATATGTAGTAAGTCTAGTAGAAACATAATAATAAAAACTGCAGTATAGGCACAGGGATTGGCAAAATGATTCATCAGTAGAGAGAGCCTGGAAGCAATCCTGTGTTATACATGGGAGCCTGCCAAGTGCTAGAAATGTCATTGCAAGTTAGATGGAAAAAGATGGAAATTCCATAACAGATACTGAAATAACTGGCATATGGAAAAGATGAAATTATATCCCAATGGTACAGAATATACAAAAATGAATTTCAGCTGGATTTAAGACCTACATGTGGAAAAATGGAACATTTAAAAATAAATCATAGGATAGCTTCAAGGTTTCTGGGCTCAAACGGTAAAGCAACTGCCTACAGTGTGGGAGACCTGGGTTCAGTCCCTGGGTCGGGAAGCTCCCCTGGAGAAGGAAATGGTAACCCACTCCAGTATTCTTGCCTGGAAAATCCCATGGATGGAGAAGCCTAGTAGGCTACAGACCATGGGGTCGCAAAGAGTCGGACACGACTGAGCGACTTCACTTCACTTTCAAGATTTTCTTAAGATGTAGAAAATATGACCCATAAAGGAGAAAATGACTTCATCCACACGAGACATTGGCTACCTCCACAGGGGTGTAGGAGAACATGTGAAGTACGCTGTTGCTGATTTTTTAAAGGGCTTCCCTGGTGGCTCAGTGGTAAAGAATCCGCCTGCCCATGCAGGAGACACGGTTCCATCCCTGATCCAGGAGGATCCCACGTACTGTGGAGCAATCGAGCCTGTGCTCCACAACTATTATTGAGCCTCTGCCCTGGAGCCCGGGAGCCACAGCCGCGGAAGCCCGCACGCCCTGGAGCCCGTGCTCCCCAGTGACGGAAGCCACCAATGAGAAGCTCACACGTCACGAGAGAGTAGTCCCAGCTCACTGCAGAGAAGAGCCCTCGCAGCAACGAAGACCGAGCACAGCCAGGAATAGATAGATAAAGAAAGGGACAAAAGTAGCAATATTATTTATTAAATATAGAATGGAATTATGGAAATAAATGTGAGAAACTAAGGTGTTTATCTTAGAGATTCCAGGATTGGAGGGAGAGTTCCATTATATACTTTTATAATATTTTAGATTTTGAACCATGTAAATGTATTACCTAAAAAATTGAATTAAAGATTAGCTCATAAGTATAACCTCCTATTTATTAATGGTGCAAATACAATACTCAGGGAAAGCTCTAATTATAATGTTAAATTTTGTAAGGTTAAATTACAAAATGAAAACAGACTACTGCTTTTATTTTTTTGTAGGGGATGAAAGAACAGAAACTTAAAGCCAAGAAGAAGCGTGATGAAGAAATAGAAGCAGAAAGACAAATTCTTGATATAGAAGAAGCAATATACAAACAAGGAGAAAGGAAAAAGGCCATTGAACTTGCAAAGCAATACCAATTTTACCAGACAGAACGAGTGAAAAACTTTCATGTACTACTTGGGTTTTCTTACATTTTATGTATATTTAACACATCTGTATATAACTAGACTTCATTTTCTTAAAATATTGCAATTTTTTTTTTTGTAGTCAGGACTTCTTCTTAGTAGAGTTATGAAAGAACGGGATGCACAGATTGAATTCCAAAAGAGTAAAATAAAATCAGATAAAAAATGGGAGGAACAACTGAAACTCAATGTTGAAAAAGCTTTTAAAGAAGAACGAGAAAAAGCAGAAAAACAACGCAGAGAAAGAGTGGCTCTTGCTAAAGATCATTTAAAACAGTATGTATATATAAATTACCTTTTTTTGTACCTTTTTCTTTTTCTCATAAAGATACAGCTTTTTTTCTGATTATAAAAGTAACATATGCTGATATACTTAGTAAGTAGAAAAAAAATAACAAGAAAGAGGTTAAGAATCACTATTACTCCTTTGGTGGCGTAGTCGCTAAGTCGTGTCTGACTCTGCGACCCCGTTTACTTTAGCCTCCCAGCCTCCTCTGTCCATAGGGTTTTCCAGGCAAGAATACTGGAGTGGGTTGCCATTTCCTTCTCCAAGGGATCATCCCAACCCAGGGATCGAACTTTGGTCTCCTGCATTGCAGGTGGATTATTGCTTTATCCAAAGATAATATATTAGTTACAATTGTTATAATAATGCCACACAATCTAGTGGCATTCAACAGTAAACATTTATTTTTCATGTGTGTATGGTGGTTTGGGCTTGGCTGGGCAGCTTCTCCTCAAACTGTAGGACAGCTGGGTTTGCTTGTTACTGCAGGAAGGGCTCTGATCCTATTCCATGTGGATCTCATTTTGAGGTCTAGGATGGAGGGACAGCAAGCACCAGGGGAAAATTGCTTTTATGATATTGACAGATGCTAAAGAATTAGCTTGCAAGCAAATGGCTAAACCCAAAGAGTGTCAAAGGGTAAGGAAATACACTTGGCCTATCATGAGCCTCTAGTCACATCACTGTGCTGACTTCAGTGGGACAGAGCCATAGACTTAGAATGGAAGTGAGGCGTGAGGGAGTCTATCTTTTTGAACAATAATTGCCGGGGTCCAGCCCCGGTGGAACCAGGGTAATTCGAAGGAGAGACGGATAGGCGAGGGAAAAACTTATTTATATAGAAATATAAAAGAGATTAAGAAGAAATAGTGTAGTAGGAAAATTAAGTGGAGAAAGGAGGCTGAGTAACTTGGCTTACGGGGAAGACCAATAAAATCTCAGGACAAGAGATTTGCACCATCTACACTGGGCCACTGGCGCCCACTTGAATATCGAAGGGTGCCCCGCCTTAGGCTCCCTTTCGCGTGGGTCTTAGAAGCCAGGACAAGTAAGTAGACTTGGTGAGCCACCCCGCTCCACATGGGAATTCACCCTGAAATTAGAGTAAAGAGGAGAGGGAGGGAGAGGGAGAAAAAGAGAGACAGAGAGACACGGGGGGGAGCCAGATTCCCAAGAAACTAGGCCGAGAGACTAGTCCGAGAAACTGGTCCATCCTTTATTGTTCAGAAGGCCTTTTATACTTTTGATAAAACATGGAGATCAATGGGTAACACAAAGTTATGCAGCGTTAGCAGCCCAGATTCTTATCAAAAGCCAGGCTTTTCTCTCTGCATACCTAGTTGTATACACAAATCTTAGGTAATTTACATTATCTTCCGGCCAAAAGGGCCAATTAACATTTTACAGTCCTTTTCTGATAAGGTTTGTCAACCAGAAGGCTTATTTGTGTTGATCTTCCCAAAGTCTGGTGCCACTCTCAGAAAAACACTAAATAAAGTTACATTCTTACACAGCAAAGATACCACAATTTATAACAAGTAAAAGGAGTACAGTGATTTATAACAAAAGAAAAGTAATTAACTCAAAAGTCTAGTGTTGCTAACATCAAAACTACTATATATCTTTTTCCATATCCCGTTTACATTGATTAACATTCTCCCAGGTGCCTAAAAGATAAAGAATATGGAGGCCTGGCAGCAATCATTGACTCAACAGTGAAATCCTGTCACCAATATGATTTTTAGCTCTTTAAAAAAGGCTCTGTATCTTTAAGATGCTTTTAAGCTTTGTGCCTCTCGCAGTTGGGGGGCTGTAAGCAATTCACAAGCTGTAAGAGGTCCGGGGGAACCTGTTAGGCAAGCTAGAGAGCTACCAGAGGGGTTTAACTGAAACATCCCTTTCAAATGCAGAAGACTAAAGCCCTGATTTGACTTTTTCCAGCAAATATCAGAAGAGTGGAAAAGCAGGCAGACTCTGGTCTTGGTGGGGTGGATGCTCAGGAAATTCCAGGGGGAACCCCTGAAGCCTGATCACGTCCTTGCGTTTTGTCAGGCTTCCTTCTGCATGACCTTGTCACGGGCGGGATTCCTCACGCTGGCCCCCGGCAAATAATTTAATCCAACACAGTAATTTGTTATTGTCTTGGTATGTAGCCATATAGATTTTTTTGATGATAGTGGTAGACAGGGTCTCATTCACTGAAGTATAATTTATATTTAATAAAATCCACTCTTTAAAAAGCATATTGCTGGGAATTCCCTGGTGGTCCATTAATTAGGACTCTGTACTTCCACTGCCAAGGGACTAGGGTTCAATCCCCAGTTGGGGAACTAAGATCCCGTAAGTCATGCCCTATGCCCCCGCAAAGCATACTGCTGTATAATCACCTCCAAATCAAGATGTAGAACACTTGACTGCCCCCCAAAATTCCCTCATGCCCCTTTGCATTAAGTTCGGTCCCCCACCCTTGGCCCTTGGTAATCATTGACCCACTGATACAGACTTTTTTTCTGAGCATGTATGCTCACATTCTATAAAATAACACTGGATCCACACTATTGTTTTACGGAATGTTTTCTTCACACACCAGTAGTCTCTGTGCTCAGTCTTGTCTGATTCTTTGTGGCTCAGAGGACTGTAGCCCACCAGTCTCCTCTGTCTGTGGAATTTTTCTGGCAAGTGTACTGGAGTGGGTTGCCGTTGCCTACTCTAGGGGATCTTCCCAACCCAGGGATCAAACCTGTGTCTCCTGCATTGGTAGGCAGTTCTTTACCACTAGCACTGCCTGGGAAGTCCCTAGTATGTCATGAAATCTTGCCATGTTGGTAAATGGAAATCCAAGCTGATTTTTTTTAACCTAGCTATTACTGTACATATGAAGAGAATATTTGGGTGCTATTGTACTTACTTTTCTAAATAACTGATGCATGCACATAGGAAGAGGCACAGAGGGGATTCAGTGAAAAGTCTCTTCCTCGTCCATCAGACCATTTTCCTCATACTATAGTTTAAATGTATTAATATATACATTGTATTAATGTATCAAAAAATAAATAGTACTGTTTAAGGACATTTTTACCATTTTTAAAGAAAAAATATTTTTATACTTATTACATCATTCATTCATCATTAATTATTTTTAAATATAATTAAATAAAATAGGATATAAATTAATAATCACCAGAAATGCTGTGATCCAGATTAAGTACTATTAACATATGAGTGTATATTCATCTGCTCCTCAAAATTTTCTTTTAAATTTCATAAACTATGAATGAATAATTGGAGAAGGCAATGGCACCCCACTCCAGTATTCTTGCCTGGAAAATCCCATGGATGGAGGAGCCTGGTAGGCTTCAGTCCATAGGGTCTCGAAGAGTCAGACACGACTGAGCGACTTCACTTTCATTTTCACTTTCATTCATTGGAGAAGGAAATGGCAACCCACCCCAGTGTTCTTGCCTGGAGAATCCCAGGGACGGGGGAGCCTGGTGGGCTGCTGTCCCTGGGGTCGCACAGACTCGGACATGACTGAAGTGACTTAGCAGCAGCAGCAGCAGATATTAATTTATTAGACATATTGCAGATTTTTGTCATCAGTATTTGGAAAATATGGCCTATTTTATTGTTTGTCTTCAGTTAGTATGAGAGTCTGCCTGTGACTCACAGTCGGCATGATGAGTGAGGACAGGGCAAATAAGGGACTCTGTGATGCCAAAATCCCCCCAAAGAGGATTTTTGATCAACACCCTTAAAAAAATTATTGTAAAGACACTTTAAAAATATAGATGAGGTTGATTACATCAGGGAAGTCCCAAATGTAAGCTGCTTGAGGGCAGGAACATGTGTTGATTGGCTGGACGGGATGTGTGGATGCCTACACACAGACACCTCAGGCTGGAGCTGACTTGGCAGTATGCTGAGAATCGACTACCAAACGTGGGCAGTCAGAATCTGTGATAAACCACTGATGGTGCATGCTCCTGGTGGTGATGGTAGGGGGACTGAGGCTGTGGGTTGTACAGTTCAGTTCAGTTGCTCAGTCATGTCTGACTCTTTGAGACCCCATGAATTGCAGCACTCCAGGCCTCCCTTTCCATCACCAGCTCCCAGAGTTCACCCAAACTCATGTCCATCCAGTCAGTGATGCCATCCAGCCATCTCATCCTCTGTCGTCCCCTTCTCCTGCCCCTAATCCCTCCCAGCATCAGAGTCTTTTCCAATGAGTCAACTCTTCACATGAGGTGGCCAAAGTACTGGAGTTTCAGCTTCAGCATCATTCCTTCCAAAGAAATCCCAGGGCTGATCTCCTTCAGAATGGACTGGTTGGATCTCCTTGCAGTCCAAGGGACTCTCAAGAGTCTTCTCCAACACCACAGTTCAAAAGCATCAATTCTTTGGTGCTCAGCTTTCTTCACAGTCAAACTCTCACATCCGTACATGACCACAGGAAAAACCGTAGCCTTGACTAGACGGACCTTTGTTGGCAAAGTAATGTCTCTGCTTTTCAATATGCTATCTAGGTTGGTCATAACTTTCCTTCCAAGGAGTAAGCGTCTTTTAATTTCATGGCTGCAGCCACCATCTGCAGTGATTTTGGAGCCCCCAAAAATAAAGTCTGACACCGTTTCCACTGTTTCCCCATCTATTTCCCATGAAGTGATGGGACCAGATGCCATGATCTTTGTTTTCTGAATGTTGAGCTTTAAGCCAACTTTTTCACTCTCTTCTTTCACTTTCATCAAGAGGCTTTTGAGTTCCTCTTCACTTTCTGCCATAAGGGGGGTGTCATCTGCATATCTGAGGTTATTGATATTTCTCCTGGCAATCTTGATTCCAGCTTGTGTTTCTTCCAGTCCAGCGTTTCTCATGATGTACTCTGCATAGAAGTTAAATAAGCAAGGTGACAATATACAGCCTTGACGTACTCCTTTTCCTATTTGGAACCAGTGTGTTATTTCATGTCCAGTTCTAACTGTTGCTTCCTGACCTGCATATAGGTTTCTCAAGATGCAGGTCAGGGGTCTTGTATTCCCATCTCTTGAACAATTTTCCACAGTTTCTTGTGATCCACACAGTCAAAGGCTTTGGCATAGTCAGTAAAGCAGAAATAGATGTTTTTCTGGCACTCTCTTGCTTTTTCGATGATCTAGCGGATGTTGGCAATTTGATCTCTGGTTCCTCTGCCTTTTCTAAAACCAGCTTGAACATCTGGAAGTTCACAGTTCACACATTGCTGAGCCTGGCTTGGAGAATTTTGAGCATTACTTGACTAGCGTGTGAGATGAGTGCAATTGTGCGGTAGTTTGAGCATTCTTTGGCATTGCCTTTCTTTGGGATTGGAATGAAAACTGACCTTTTCCAGTCCTATGGCCACTGCTGAGTTTTCCAACTTTGTTGGCATATTGAGTGCAGCACTTTCACAGCATCATCTTTCAGGATTTGAAACAGCTCAATAGGAATTCCATCACCTCCACTAGCTTTGTTCGTAGTGATGCTTCCAAGGCCCACTTGACTTCACATTCCAAGATGTCTGGCTCTAGGTGAGTGATCACACCATCGTGATTATCTTGGTCATGAAAATCTTTTTTGTACAGTTCTGTGTATTCTTGCCACGTCTTAATATCTTCTGCTTCTGTTAGGTCCATACCATTTCTGTCCTTTATCGAGCCCATCTTTGCATGAAATGTTCCCTTGGTATCTCTAATTTTCTTGAAGAGATCTCTAGTCTTTCCCATTCTGTTGTTTTCCTCTATTTCTTGGCATTGATCGCTTAAGAAGGCTTTCTTATCTCTTCTTGCTATTCTTTGGAACTCTGCATTCAGATGCTTATGTCTTTCCTTTTCTTCTTTGCTTTTTGCTTCTCTTCTTTTCACAGCTATTTGTAAGGCCTTCCCAGACAGCCATTTTGCGTTTTTGCGTCTCTTTTCCATGGGGATGTTCTTGATCCCTGTCTCCTGTACAATGTCACAAACCTCATTCCATATTTCATCAGGCACTCTATCTATCAGATCTAGGCCCTTAAATCTATTTCTCACTTCCACTGTATAATCAAGAGATTTGATTTAGGTCATACCTGAATGGTCTAGTGGTTTTCCCTACTTTCTTTAAGTCTGAATTTGGCAATAAGGAGTTCATGATCTGAGCCACAGTCAGCTTTGTTGTGGATTGTACAGAGCTGGTGCTAAATCCAGATCGGAGCTCTGCAGTGAGGAGGCTGCTCAGGGATCTCTGAAGAACTCACAGGCAAGCCTGTGAGAGAACCAGCACTAGATGACTCATCAGTCTGAAGGCATCAGTAGTGTTAGCTAGGGCGAGGATAACAGCCAGAATGGCCAGCAGGGTAAGGAAATCGTTGCCTTTCTTCTATCAAACCCCATTTTCTAAGGGGCAAGGTCCATAGCTTAGTGTCTTGTAGTGCTGAAGTGGAAAAGCAGAAGGGATTAGGGACTTCTCTGTAACACAGTGTCACCATCTCAGCATACTGTCTGTTGTTCAGTAGGCTGGTTCTTTCTAAAGGAAAGAAACATTTAAATCTGGTCTAGGGCTTAATTATTGTGAGTAATGAAGCAAATTTGAAGAAAGAAAAATAATTGGCAATCCTGGGATAACCAAGTTTGGATTTGGTTTTTATCACTGCTCTTTACCTATCTGTTCTTGTTCCCAAAGAAATCCAGAAGTTTTCTTTTACAGCTTCAAATCATCCCAGTCAGAATCTAATTCATTTCATTAAAATATATTCTATTTTTCTGCTTCACTCTCAGTTTTAGTTGTTGTTGTTTTTTTTCTTTAGAATAAAAGAACATGAAGAGGAAGAAGAAAAAAGGAGGAAAGAGGAAGAAAAGGATGCTGAGGAAATAAAACGACAGAACTCATTATATGAAATAGAAATGAAAAAAAAACAAGGAAAGAAAAAAGAAGAGATCAATGATAGCAGGAGGCTATTTTTTGTAAGTAGATATTATTCAGAAATGTATCTCTTCAAGAAATGTACAAAGTCCAATGCCTAATTTTCAGTATATTTTTTATAAACAATAGTGGAGTAGAAAACAAGTTTACTATTAAGTTGGGTTTCTAGGTATAGTTTGAGGGGAACTATATTTGCTGTTGTTTCACATGTATGTGCTATTACTTATGAACAAGAATTAAGAGAAGGAGACGTTTTGTCCAATGAATTTTCTTATCTTTAAAATGAGAGCTGTTACAAGCAATGAATGGGGTGATACGTGTTCAGTATCTGACGCACTATTAACTTGTGCTCCATCAGTTCAGTTCGGTTGCTCAGTCGTGTCCGACTCTTTGCGACCCCATGAATCGCAGCATGCCAGGCCTCCCTGTCCATCACCATCTCCCAGAGTTCACTCAGACTCACATCCATCGAGTCCGTGATGCCATCCAGCCATCTCATCCTCTGTCATCCCCTTCTCCTCCTGCCCCCAATCCCTCCCAGCATCAGAGTCTTTTCCAGTGAGTCAACTCTTCGCATAAGTTGGCCAAAGTACTGGAGTTTCAGCTTTAGCATCATTCCTTCCAAAGAAATCCCAGGGCTGATCTCCTTCAGAATGGACTGGTTGGATCTCCTTGCAGTCCAAGGGACTCTCAAGAGTCTTCTCCAACACCACAGTTCAAAAGCATCAATTCTTCGGCGCTCAGCCTTCTTCACAGTCCAACTCTCACATCCATACATGACCACAGGAAAAACCATAGTCTTGACTAGACGGACCTTAGTCGGCAAAGTAATGCCTCTGTTTTTCAATATGCTGTCTAGCTTGATCATAACTTTTCTTCCAAGGAGTAAGCGTCTTTTAATTTCATGGCTGCAGTCACCATCTGCAGTGATTTTGGAGCCCCCAAAAATAAAGTCTGACACTGTTTCCACTGCTTCCCCATCTATTTCCCATGAAGTGATGGGACCAGATGCCATGATCTTTGTTTTCTGAATGTTGAGCTTTAAGCCAAGTTTTTCACTCTCCACTTTCACTTTCATCAGGAGGCTTTTTAGTTCCTCTTCACTTTCTGCCATAAGGGTGGTGTCATCTGCATATCTGCATATCTGCATATCTGAGGGTGGTGTCATCTGCATATCTGCATATCTGCATATCTGAGGTTATTGCTATTTCTCCCAGCAATCTTGATTCCAGCTTGTGTTTCTTCCAGTCCAGCATTTCTCATGATGTACTCTGCATATAAGTTAAATAAGCAGGGTGACAATATACAGCCTTGACGTACTCCTTTTCCTATTTGGAACCAGTGTGTTATTCCATGTCCAGTTCTAACTGTTGCTTCCTGACCTGCATATAGGTTTCTCAAGATGCAGGTCAGGGGTCTTGTATTCCCATCTCTTGAACAATTTTCCACAGTTTCTTGTGATCCACACAGTCAAAGGCTTTGGCATAGTCAATAAAGCAGAAATAGATGTTTTTCTGGCACTCTCTTGCTTTTTCGATGATCTAGCGGATGTTGGCAATTTGATCTCTGGTTCCTCTGCCTTTTCTCAATCCAGCTTGAACATCAGGAAGTTCACGGTTCACGTATTGCTGAAGCCTGGCTTGGAGAATTTTGAGCATTACTTTACTAGCATGTGAGATGAGTGTAATTGTGCAGTAGTTTAATAATTGTTTTAGGGTTGTTGTAATTTATTTTGTAATATTTAACATCCTTTTCTTTATAAAGTTAGTTTTTATTCTTAAGTAACATATTCGTTGTTGTTGTTTAGTCGCTAAGTTGTGTCTGACTTTCACGAAGTTACATACATACAGATTTAAAACATCAAACATCACAAATCGCTTAGAGTAGCAGTCCTTGCTCCACTCCGTCTGCTTCTTGGAATATTATATTCTAAATAATCCACATATTTTTAAAAATATATTAAGCTTTTAAGATATGTATCTGGATTTATCAATTTTAAATGTTTTCTGTCTCTCTGTCCTAAAGAGGATTTAGCTCTTTTCTGATACTACCCTCTTCTCATTCTCTTCTCCCTAAATAATCAGGGTATAATTTTAGTTTAATCATTATTATGATTAAATGAATATTGTTCATCAAAGAGTTAATATACTATGACTGTATTTTTTGCTTCCATAAATATGCTTCTGTGATTAAAATAATTGTCATTGTTTTCATTTGCTTTAAAGTTGTACACCTCAATTTTTTCCATATGTTCCATGTTCTGTCAAATGGATGATACTAGTTTTCAAGTGTTCAACTAAGTAATATTAAATTATCTATGTTATTGGTTTTGTTGGTACTCCCACATCCAGAGTCCCTGCTCTTTAGGCCTGCTGCTCAGCTGCCATTCTGGGCCTTCCCTGTGCCAATTTCCTGGGTCACAGCTCCTATTTCCTCAACCTTAAGCCTTCCTCTTTCTTGGTTTATTCCTTCATCTTGCTGAAATACATCTTTGAGTAGCTTCTGAAGAAAGGCTATAGAGGAGGTGAAATTTTTGACTTCTTATCTGGAAAGGTTATCATCTAAGGTAATGCTTGCTTTATAGTTTGGATGTAGAATTCTGGGTTCAGAATTCAGAGTTGTGTATTTACAGTTTCTTAATCATTTAGCTTTCAGTGTTGCTATTGAGAAGTTATATCCCATTTATGGTCTTCATCTTATGTGTGTAAGCTACTGTGTTTGGCTTTTTCTTTCCTTTTCTCTGTTTCTCTGAAAGCTCTCAGAGTCTCTAAGATTTCACAGGGACATACCTTGTGTAGGTCTTTTTCATTTTGCTAAGCACTCAGTTGATGCTTTAACCCATAAATGTGTCAAGTTTTCTTATTTCTTCTATAATTTTGTCCCTTTCTATTTTGTTTTCTCTGTTCTAAAACCCCTCTGGACTTTCTGAAGTGATGCTGTAATTTTTAAAAAATAGTTTCTCATATTATTAGTTAGGGTACAAGCATATAACAGAAAACTCAAAATGAAAAATATAAAAAATTACAAAATAAATTGCAACAGTACCTTAAAAATTAATCCTTTATTTGAAGAGCAGAGCTAATCTTTCCAAGGCTGATATGATTCCTCCAGAATCAACAAGGAATGAGACAGCTTTTCTTTTTTTGCCTTCCTATTCTCAGAACAGAGGTGGCTTCTGTTCTCAGGATTGCCTCATGGCCTTGAATAACTGCTGGAGCTCCCCCTGTCCTGACCAGACTCCAGGCAGCAGGAAGAAGAAAGGATGAAGGACAGAAAAGAGTGTTCTATCTTTTCTCCTTTTAAGGAACCTTTTCAGAACTCCCACTTAACAATTTCCATTAAAGCTCATTGGTTGTAATTTAGTGACACCTCGCTGAAAAGAACGCTTGGAAATATAGTCTTCTAGCTGAGACTGTTACCATTCTGAACAAAATCTGGGTTCTGCTACTTATGCAGAAGGGAAGAAAGACTCTTCAGTAGGCAGTTAATTATTCCTGCCATTTTTTTTTTTTTTTACTTTGAGAGTTATCCCCAACTTTGTCTTCTAAATATTCTATTGAATTTTTAATTTTAGTGATGAAAGTTTTAATTTCAAAGTATTATAGAATACCAGTAATATCATTATTCCTTTTGCATGAAATCTTATTCTTGGTTCATGAATATAATATTTTTATCTCTCCAAGTCACTTTGGAATAGGACAGACCTGTTTTGAATGCTAACTTGGCTTCTTACTAGCTATGTGACCTTGAGCTGAGGCTTTCAACTTTTAAAAAATCAGAATTAACTTTTAAATTCTAGTCTTTTCTTATTATAAAAATCCTTATGAACATTACAATAACTTAGAAAGAACAGTAAAATAAAGCTTTTAAGAAATAATTCAAAACAATCACTTTTAAGAGTTTGATATTTTCATTACCTTTTCATGTCAACTAATCTATCTCCTAGCCAGATTACAGGCTTTTAAAAGTAATATCCCATAAAATAGAAGACTACTTAAGCATAGTAGGTACATAGTAACCTTGAGTTATAAATATGTTGGAATAATAAATAATTGCACCTAGTTACTTTTACCTTGAATTCACTTCTACTTTTTTTTTTCCTTTTCCCCTTTTCTTTTTTTTTAATTTAAATTTTATTTTTTTTACTTTACAATAGTGTATTGGTTTTGCCATACATTGACATGAATCCACCACAGGTGTACATGAGTTCCCAACCCTGAACCCCCCTCCCATGGTAACAGAAGCACAGATCTGCCTGTATATCCCGGCTGTTGTGTTTATTTTTTTATTTTTATTTTTTTCCGGCTGTTGTGTTTAAAGGCACTTATTATTGTGATGGCTAACTGAGGTCAGGTAGTAGAATATGTGCTGATATGAACAGATTTTTATTTTTTGTTTAAAAAATGACCTAGTTAAAAAATTTTTATCAGTATATACATCTGTATAATTTTTTGTATATGTGTAAAAAGAAAGCCTAGACAAGAAATTCGTTTCAGAGTAATCGAGCCTGGAGGGTGGAATTAGGCATAGGAAGATAGTAGATGTGGTAGGAAAAATTTTACACTGTGTTTTTAAAATATTTTAAATTTGTAAAAAAAAAACAACAACAAAATAAATTTGTATAGCATATGACTGTATTAACTATTCAAACATTAAATGAGATTATATATATTTACTGTATTTTAAAATTACATTAATAGTATTGTTTTAGATTACATAGTTGTAAAGAAATATTTGAAAAGAAATACAGAAAATTAAGAAGATGTAAAAGTCATCTATAATCTCATACCCTAGAGACAACTACTGTTAACATTTGATGCATTTCTTCCAGTTATATATTCAGTATAAACTTATATGTGCATGAAAAACTAAAATACACTATGGTAATGCTTTATATTCTGCTTTTTCCTCCTAGTTACTGATTGTTATTTATATCTTCCAATGTCCTTGAGAGCATAGTTTAACTGTTTCTCCATCATTGAATATTTAGAAGTTGTTTTCAATTTTTCAATATTATAAATAACTCTGAGATGAAATACATGGTACAGGAAATTTAATGCCCAGCTATGATTATCTCCTTGAGATAAATTTCCAAGAGAGAAATAATTATATTAGAAGCTGACCATTTGACAGGTTCCTATTAGATATCTATATGTTGAGACTCTTCTTTGTGATAACACAATTTCCCCCTTGCCCCAGGAACATTTGAATGATAAACATATCATCAAAGCTGTAGAACAGCAGCAGCAAGAGGAAGAAGATGAAAAGATTAGAAAATTCATCAAAGCAAAAAAGCGTCTTACACAAATGGGGAAAGAGAAGGAAGCTGAAAAACACAGGTCAGTGTCTAAAATAATTTTTGTGCTTAATAAAGTACTATCTGAAATTATTTTAAATCAGAAGTTATGATATGAAAGTGCAGTCTTTAGGAATAAAGGACTTATTATTTTATGTATATTTAGTGACTTTGTGATTTCAGCTTGGAGCATGTGAATGGGGGTTCCGATGGAATATTGATGTCATCTCTGTGGTTCAGTTCAGTTCAGTCGCTCAGTTGTGTCCGACTCTTTGCGACCCCATGAATCACAGCACACCAGTCCTCCCTGTCCATCACCAACTCCCAGAGTTCACCCAAACTCAGGTCCATCGAGTCGGTGACGCCATCCAGCCATCTCATCCTCTGTCGTCCCCTGCTCCTCCTGCCCCCAATCCCTCCCAGCATCAGAGTCTTTTCCAATGAATCAACTCTTCGCATGAGGTGGCCAAAGTATTGAAGTTTCAGCTTTAGCATCATTCCTTCCAAAGGACACCCAGGACTGATCTCATTCAGAATGGACTGGTTGGATCTCCTTGCAGTCCAAGGGAATCTCAAGACTCTTGTCCAACACCACAGTTCAAAAGCATCAATTCTTTGGCGCTCAGCTTTCTTCACAGTCCAACTCTCACATCCATACATGACTGGTGGAAAAACCATAGCCTTGACTAGACGGACCTTTTTTGGCAAAGTAATGTCTCTGCATCTATGTGGTAGATGACTGGAAATACTGAATATCTCTGCTTTAGGAGATTGGTATGAGAGCTGTATAAAAGCTGGAGATGGCTTTATGAGCCATTGATATACAAGTGGCAGCTGGAACTGTGGGTACAGGTGAGCTCACCTAGGGGAGTAGATAAGAAATGAAGGTGACATAGTCCGTGTGGAAATCCATAGTTAAAGGTCAAATGGAGAACAAAGATAATATGAAGACCAAGGAATAGTTTCCAGAGAATGGAGGAAAAGCAAAGAAACTGCAAAGGGTGTGTGTGTGAGAGAGAGAGAGAATTTACTAAGCAGAGAGCAGTCATCAGTGTTAGGTGACTAGAGGGAAAGAGTTTTAAAGTACAGCACTCAACAGATGTAGAGGTCGTTGCTTACCTTAGTGAGCAATTTGGGATGAGATGAGTGAAGATACAGTACATCGTGTTTTTGCCTAGATTATGCTTTACACTTGTGCAAAACCCTCTGGTGGCTTCACACCACACTTAAGAGTGTTGATTATGGCCCATAAGGCTCTGTACCCATCCTAATTCCCAGTGACCCTAACTCCCTCTCCCAAACCTCATCCCTTACTGTTCTCTTTCTTTCCCTCTTCCTCACTTACACTGAGTTTCTCCTGTACCCTCTTTGGGAAATTTTCACCTCCCTTGACTCTTTCAGATCTTCACTCAAATATTGTCTTCTCATTCCAGACATCCCTGTGTTATTTAAAATTATAACCCCATACCCCACATTGCTTATCACTTTAATGGCTTTTTTTCATTGGTGATCCAATACTATTTTAATTATTTAGTTTGCTGTGTCTCTACCCCAACTATTGTGAAAGCTCCACAAAGGCAGAGATTTTTAATGTTTTTGTTTACTTCTATGTCCCAATAGCTGCAATAGTCCCTGGCACATAGTAGATGATCAATAAAAGTGTTTAGAAAAACACTTTGTTTTTGAAAGCGCAGGTGAAATGTGACTTTTTCCACGAAGGCTTCCTTTTCCATTTACCCACATGACTTTCTAGGTTTATTGTGGCCTTTTGCCTGCATAGTTATTTCCGTAACTGCCTTTTCTGCACTTTATTTTTTTATTCGTTACTTTTTGGCTGTTCTGGGTCTTTGGCGCTGTGTGGCCTTTCTCTAGTTGCAGGGAGCAGAAGCTGCTCTCTAGTCATAGAGCGCGGCTTCTCATCGCAGTGGCTTCTCTTGTGGAACACAGGCTTTAGGGCATGTGGATTTCAGCAGTTGTGGATTGGGCTTAGTTGCTCCATGGCCTGTGGGATTTTCCCAGACTAGGATCAAACCTGTGTCTCCTGCACAGGCAGGCAGATTCTTCACCACTGAGACAGCAGGGAAGCCCTTTTCCCACTTTAGGTTGTCACTTCCTTGGGGCATGCACTGTGTCCTTTCTCTTCGCTTCTCCAGTGTGGCTTTGCAAACTCACTCTGATCAGTGAATATGTCACAACTCAAGTTAAAAGTTTTTGCCCAATTTCCTAAACCAAAATGCCCCCATTCCTTTAACAGATAGGCAGTTATTGTTGATGATGTGCCAGGCACTATGCTTGGCCCTGAACTAGAGAGAGGACTTAACCTGGTGCAAAAGGAAAGTTATCTATCTTCATTTAAAGTATGTTGGCTCCGTAACAAAACCATTCTTGAAGACTTGACTAGTAAATGGTTATTTTGTTACAGGCTAATGGAGGAACGGAGAGAAAGAATAAATAACTTCCTGAGTAAACTAATGAAAGAGAAATTTGACAATGAAGATTTGATTATTGCTAGAGATATTGCAGAAGCTGAGGCTGAGTGGGAAAAAAGAGAAAGAGAAAAGTATG
The DNA here is from genome assembly GCF_023091745.1 of Budorcas taxicolor. Lineage (NCBI taxonomy): Eukaryota > Metazoa > Chordata > Mammalia > Artiodactyla > Bovidae > Budorcas > Budorcas taxicolor. The sequence continues at coordinate 70,952,382 of NC_068911.1, forward strand.
AAAAAAACAAAGCAGAATTAAAAGCAATCGCAGAACATAGAGCTCTTGTGGTAAGCAATTCACTAAGTAAAAATCAAACAAAATGGAGCCCTTTGCTGCAGTTTCTCCTAACTTACTCCCTCTGCTTCTCTGACAAAAAACTAAGCGATTTGAAAAACATTGCATAAAATTATCTTCCAATATTCTTGAAATCAGACCATGTTTACTTTCTAATAGAAGATGACATGATAATTACAAATAAGATCTTTATAGATGCAAAGTATAGTCTCTTCGGTTTCAGAAGCATCTGAAATGTAAAAAAGTTATTAACTTTCATTTGAATGTTTTTAAGATAAACCAGGTAAAAATTACCCCATTGTGTTTCTGTGTATCTTAATACTTCAGAATTTATCCCTTACATGACTGACTTTCGTAAGATTTAGTTTTTAAGCATTATAGCAGTTATATAATGCTATAAATGTTTCCCTATTTTGAGATGGTCTTGCTTTTCTGTTCCTATATTTTTTAAAACCAATATCATTCTACTTACGTTTTCATTGTTTCTTGATATTACTAGAACAAAAAGTAAATTGGCCATGTGGGAGTCACCCCAACTTTTGGCGCTTTCATTGCGCCTGGCTGACTTTCCACTTGGAACTTGCTAACTTCAAGGCCATTGGTTGCTAAAAATGGTTTTTTCTTTTGCCTTCTGTCATCTAGATGAAGAATAAAGAGGAAGAAGAAAGACAAAGGAAAACAGAGGCTACAGAACAATTGCTAGCTATCCTAAAAGCAGACCAGATTTTCTGGGAGCATGAAAAGGAAAAAAAGCGGAAAGCTGATAAAGAACGTCGAGAAGTTCAAGATGCCCATATTCAGCAAATGGTAATTATTCCTACTTATAAATAAATATGTAATATAGATTTCATGAACTTTGGTTCCCAAAACAGTTTTACCAAGTAAGATTAGACAGTTGCTATGGTTATGACACAATAAAATGTACTAAAAATGTGAAGTTACTTTTTATCAGTATTGAAGTTTCCGTACTAGGTTTATGTCTTTTGTACAGATATTTATCTTTCTTCAGTTTCAATTGCATTTTAGTAAATGTGAAAGAAAATACAAATGCATATGGCAGGCCATAATGCTTTTTTTACTTTTTCCCCTCTTTTATAACTATTTTCCAGAGAATATGTTGATTGGGATCTCATAGGTTTCACTTCTGAGGTGAGTGGGGGTCCCAGAGATTTGAGAACATGTATGCAGGACTGGGCATGTAATCATGTTTCTGAAAACTGTTTTCCGGAATAGCTCTACCATTTTCCATTCTTCCCAGCAATGTATGCAAAAACAAGTCACTCCACATCCTTGCCAACACTTGTTATTGCCATCTTTTAATTTTTAACAATTCTAGCATAGTGTTTGGAGAAGGCAGTGGCACCCCACTCCAGTACTCTTGCCTGGAAAATCCCATGGACGGAGGAGCCTGGTGGGCTGCAGTCCACGGGGTCGCTAAGAGTCGGACACGACTGAGCGACTTCACTTTCACTTTTCACTTTCACGCACTGGAGAAGGAAATGGCAACCCACTCCAGTGTTCTTGCCTGGAGAATCCCAAGGACGGGGGAGCCTGGTGGGCTGCTGTCTATGGGGTCGCACAGAGTTGGACACGACTGAAACCACTTAGCAGCAGCAGCATAGTGTTATCTCATGGTGTTGTTTTGCATTTCCTAACTAAAGATGTTGAACATCTTTTCATGTTCTTTTTAGTTGTTGTGTGCCTTATTTTGTGTTTACTTAAATCTTTTGCCAGCTATTTAGTTGGGTTGTTAATGTGGTGAAACATACATATTTACTATTTTTAATCATAGTCCAAGGGCATTAAGCACATTTATACTGAGATGTAGTTGTCAGCACTGTCCGTCACCTTAACTTTTTCATCATCCTACTCTGAAACTCTGTACACATTAAAGAGCAACTGTCTGTTCTGTCTTCCTCCCATTTCCTAGTAACCACTGTTCAACTTTTTGTCTCTGTGAATTTGCTATTCTAAGTACCTCATATTAGTGAAATCATACAGTATTTGTCCTTTTTTCTTATTTCACTGAACATAGTGTCTTCAAGGTTCATTCACATTGCAGCATGTCAGTTTCATTCCTTCTTAATGATGAATAATATTCCATTGTACATATATATCAGATTTTGCTTATCCACACATCCATCAGTGGATATTTGGGTGGTTCCCGTATTTTGGCCATTGCAAATAATGACTCTGTGCACACTGTTATATAGATAGATACCTGTTTGAGTTCCTGCTTTCCATTCTTTTGCTTATATTCCCACAAGTGGAATTGCGAGATCATATAGTAATTCTGTGCAGTTGTTTTTCAGAAACACCATACCGTTTTCTACAGCAGTTGCAGCATTTCATGGAGCCACCAGCAACGTTCAAGTTCTACCTTCTCCAAATTCTCAACTCTCGTTTTCTGTCTGTTGTTGCTTATCATCATGGATTTGAAGTGGTATCTCACGGTTTTCACATGCATTTCCCTCATGATTAGTGATATTGAGCATCTTTTCATATACTTACTGACCATTTCCATTCAGACTTCCTTCAGCACGTTTTATAGCCCAGGTAGGCTAGTGACAAATGTTTTTATGGAGAAGTCTTTATCTTGCTTTTATTGGATACGAAATTAATTGGATGTCATTAGTTTTTTCAGCCTTTTGACTGTTCCAGTGTCTTCTGGCCTTCACCATTTATGACTGGAAATCTGTTAATAGTGTTTGTCCCCGTATGTGATGTGTCATTTGTCTCTTGCTCTCTTGCTGATTACAAGCTTTTTTATTGTGGCTTCCTGCAGATTGACTGTGATTTTTTTTTTTTTTTGAGTTTTTCCTATTTGAGATTTGTGGTGGGTCTTGGACGTGCTAGTTAATATCACCAAATGTGGGGAGTATTTTACTATTTCAAGTATTTTTTCCTACCTCTTTATCCCTTTTTTCTTCAGGGACCTAGTTTGCACATGCAGAGACATCTGATACTGTGCCAGAAATCTGACATTCTGTTCATTTTAGTCAATAACTTTTTCTCCAGATAGATACTTTCTATTGACCTACTTTCAAATTCACTGATTCTGATGCTGAGCTCACCTAGTGAGCTTTTCATTTGTTATTGAACTTTCAACTCTACAGTTTTCTATAGTTTCTAATTCTGTGATTCCCAATTCACTTGTTCTGAGCATATTTCTTTTAATTTACTGGATATTTTCATAACTGCTTTGAAATCTAATTGCCAAAGTCAATATGTAGTCTCATTAATAGTTGTAACTTTTATAACTATTAAAGTTATATAATTTTCTGTTGAACTTTCTTTCCTGAAAATAATATAACATTTTCCTATTTCTTTGCAGTGATTTTTGGCTGAAAATCGAACACTTTATATAGAATATGTTGCAGATTGTTTTGTTCTGAGGGTTGTTGCTTTTTTAGTAGGCAGTTGCTTTCCCTGGATGCAAACTATGAAATCTGCCTTCACCATAGTACCTCTGATGTCTTTGCTCACTTTTACGTTTTAAAGCCTGGATCCCTAGGGTTCTTTCCTCACTGTACTGGTTTTGTTTGACATTCATCCAGTAATATGGGTAGAGTTTATGTTCAGACACCTTTAGCCAGTAAAGCTTTTACTCCTATGCCTGCTATGAAAGCTGTGTGCAGGTTGAGATTGGTAGTCCAAAAGTTCTCCTGTGTGGTTGTATTTTTATCAGTCAGGAATGTGTGTAGATTTATGATTACACAGCTCTCTCTCATTCCAGAATCTCCTCATCCTATTTCTAGCTGTTTTGTCACTTGGTCCAAATAGAATCTGCCGTCATTGTCCAATAATCTGCCTGTTTTCACAACCTGAGCTAGAGGGATAGCAATGCCTTCCAGACAAGAATGTTATGAACTTGTACTTCTTACCTTCTGATCTAGTTTTTCAGGAAAAAAAACTTTTCAAGCTATAGCCTGTACATAGTCATTTACCAATGCTCTGAAATGGTTGACTTTAATAATCAACTTTTCTGTGGAGTTTTGCCCAACCTCATGTGGCCATTATCAGAAGTAGGATCTGCCACATTATTTTGAAGCAAATACCAAATATCATTATCATTTTATCAATGTATATTTCAGTATATTTCAATGTATATATCAGTATCTATCTCTAAAACCCAGGGACTCTTTAGAAATTGACATAATCACAATCCTGTTATCACACCTAAAACATTCAAAAAATATGTAACATTTAACATTCAGTGTTGTTTCAATTTCCACCAGATTGTCTCATGAATTATTTTTTAAAGGTTTTTGAGGATGAAACAGGGTCCATATATTCTATTTGGTTGATTGATATATCTTTCAAGTTTCTTGTAACCTGTAACTCTTCCTTCATTCCCATCCTTCTTGTTCTTAGTCTCCTTGTCTTCATTATGTTTATCTTGCAATTTGTTGAAGGAACTGGGTTTGTCTTTTCAAATTACAGTCTGGATTTTGTGGGCAGCCATGCAGGGTAGTATAGTTCCTTATATTTCATGCAAAATCCAAGGGAAGTCAGATTCAGGCTCAATTTCTTGCTGAAAATCCCTCACAATCGGTGCTGTGTATTTCCCCTAGAAGGCATGTGATAACTGTTGTCTCACTTTCTGTGACACAAGCAGACTTTGGTGATTGTTACCTAGATTTAATTCGTAGGTGGCAAAATGCATTTTCTCCTTCCTTCTCATTGACTGCTTTTCAAATAAATTTTCATGATCAGCAATTGGTTTCCTTAAATACAATTTTAAGACAGGATAAATATTTGAATTTCACTTTTTTGTTTTCAAATGATTAGCTCTCTAACATCTCCTAAGGCTTTTGTTACTTTACCTCCCAAGTGATCATTTTTAGGATTTTAAACCAATCAATATTTTACAAATCTGTATTTGACGTATATAGTTTGAGGTACCAGTCATATGATCCATTATGGTTATCCTTTCCTTCCACTCTCATTTCCTTTCTGTACTTAAAAAACATTTATCCCTGTTCCCTCAATGTTTCTACAAAACTGCTACCAAATCAGTTTATCCCAGTTGCTCCTTGTCAGGATCCCAAATTTTAGCATTTTACCATTCATGAGACAGTTTTTAGCCTTTTCTGTTTTTTCTTAATGTTATTTAATGTCATTTTCTATTTTTTTCAAATTCCTGGTGTCTGTCCCTATTCAACAAATAGCATAAAAGTCCTAGCGTTGAAATACAGCTTTCTAATAAAAATTTGGTTTTGTATTGAATACAAAATAGTTGTTCTATTTCATCAGAAATTTCAGTTTGATTTTAAGCTACTATTTTATGCTGAAGTGTTTGGTTACTGATTTTGAAAATATTTGCATGAATGTTATTATAATATATTCACAAGTGAATTTTTTATAAACTCAGCACTTCTTAAAATGCATCAGATACAATGAAAAGCTATCAACCAAAATATAGAAATCTTTAAAAAGCCATCAGTCACTTCATATAATATAAACAGAACATTTTTGTAAATTATAAAAAGGAAAAAATGAAATGCTAGTAAACTAGTTCTTTGACAGGTTGCTTATTTTACCTAGCTTCTGATCAGCCTACATTGATAAATGTCCAACTTCAGATTCTTAGGAAACAGAGAATGTAATTAGTTTAACTTAATTCAGATATTCATTGAAGATTTAATCTTATGTGGCTGGGTCACATGGTGTATGTGGCTGGTTTGGGATAGCAGGTCTGGGTGCATCCTTTCAGAATAGCGGATGACTGGGACAGTGATTGGTATGCCTTCTATACCTGTGAAAGAACACACCTTATAATCGGTAGAAACAGGATTTTAAACTTGGTTATTTTAATCTTAACTTCATGCTATATTGTTTGAAGATGTACAATCACATAGTAAGGTAAGCTTCACTGAGCCACTGCTTTGAACATAATGGGAGAAGCATGGGAGAATTTCTGAAATAAATTATATAGTTAAGTCAGGACTTGTCAAACGTCAATGAATTTAAAAGCTGTATCTACAACTTCATATGCTATGTGTGTTTAGAAAATTGGTCAATTTTCTAAACGTATCACTATGTAGTTATATTTTCTCTTTCCCAAACAGGCCAAACATAAGTTTAATGCACTGCAAGCAAAACAAGCAGAATCAGAGTACTGCAGACTTACTGAAGCACTTGTGGCTGAAAAGGAGAAGGAATTTCAGGATTATGCCAGAGAAGTAATTGAATCTGAGTCTGAATCGACAAACAAATATATTTATCCTCTTGTAAAAGCTGTACAGGAAGGACCTGGAGGTGGCCATGGACCAGTTTTAGTGGACAGAGGTGGATTAAGACCCAGCTATCAGGCGAATGATATCACTGGAGTCCAGCTCCCTTTTTATAACTCTCGGGGATCGAAATATAATAATTTTCAAAAGTCTAAGGGAAGGCTAGGTTTTACATGGTAGAAAAAAGTTTATTTTTAAGATTAAGAAGACTAATTTGTAGCTAATCTGAGCTACACATTCAAGTGAATTATATGCTTATAATTTGTTAATAAAGCTGCTTTTCATCTAAGTACAATTATGTCTGACCTAATTGATTCTTCCCCATTCAAGATTAAGTCAGATTTTTTTATTCTGATAAATGATATATATAACAAAATGTATAATTTTAGCTATTTAAGAATATTCAGTGGCATTAAGTATATTCATAATATTGTACAACCATTACCATTTATCTAGTTCCAGAAGTTTTTCATTGTTCCAAACGGAAACCCTGTTATCTATACCTGTTAGCACACAACTGTTCGAATCCACTAATTCGATAAAGCATAGCTAAAACTTGTGGCAAAGATGTAAACTGGAACTAAAACATTTCGGGTTATTGAGAGGTCTTGGGGGTGGGGGAGGTGTAAAAATTATGAATCAGCACTACTGAAAAAGAAATACAGTATTAGGAAATATGTTTAGGAAAGAAACCTAGAAAGCAATGAAAATAGAAAACACAAAGTGAAACTAAAAGTATTTTAATACATAAATCTGTACAGTCCATATGACACACTCACATTTTACATATTCTCCTGGCTTAATAAAACATTTAAAAACACTCCAGAATTTGAAAATTTAGTAATATTCACCTACTAACACATATAAATCACTGAATGGTCAAAATGTTTTTATTTAAGCATATATATGTTCAGTGACTCTCAAGTTAACTAGGTTCATTTTCCCTAACGACGTCTCATTTAAATTAAAAAAAAAAAAAAAAGAAGAAGAAACCAAAAACTAGACAGTATGTTTTATAAAACTTAGTTAACGTTTATATGGCTTTATAACGGTAAGTGTTATATTAAAACTAGCAGGCACAGAATATAATACAATGTTCCCACTGCTGAGAAATTTGGAGGAATTAAAAAGCAAATGGTACCATTCCAGTAGATAGTTAATTCCATGTATAACCTTAAAAGTTTGCTGAGGCAAAAGACACCTTGCAACATGAAGCATTACGATTAAACAAGTACACTAAAACTTATCCCTAAACCTGGAAATTGTCACTGCTGGCTAAATTCTTAAAAGAAGTTCACTACCGTTAAAATTCTGCTCAGTTTTTTCCCAGTACAATTTCTGTATCCTTGTGGGTAAAATAAAAAGTATTAAATGATTTATTTCATTATTAGCTTTTAATAAAAATAAAGTCCAAATAAACTAATACAATCAATAATTTAAAAAATACAAAACAAACCATTTGATAGTATAGTTTATTTAATACAATGTTTAACTATAAAAGTTGATACAGTTTCAGAGTTTAAAGTCTGTAAAATGCAGTTTGCATAAAACAGTTTAACAGTTACTAGACTAATGATAAGAGAAGCAGCATTTTGAAACTAATTATACAACTGCAACAAGTTTTATTCCTAAATTTCATTAAAAAAATATACATCACAGTGACTTTTGAGCTAGGAAAAGAAGTACATTTTAACCTCATTTGTTTTTCCCTTCCACAAAGAGAGCAGCCGCAACTTTTAACATCCTCACATACAAATACCCAATTATCTTATCCTTCAAAATACTATAAACACACAAAGGGGAAACAAAATATACAGCATGTGCTTTTGGTAAATATAGGTATTTGCTTGCAAAAAGGTGGTGGTGGGGAAACACACCAATCAATCCCACCATACCTCCCTGTACATGAAAACAAACAAATCCCCTGACAACTCCCTTCTTCAACCTTCCTGATGGAATTTTTAAAAATTTGTGATTTTTCTTTTCCTTTCGTATTTACTTGTGTCACAACACAGGCCAGAATTTACATTTGCCTCAATCCTTTAAAGGCAGCTGGGAACTCACTATTAGCCAATGTTCCACTCCTGGAGTTTATTTTTCAAACAAGAATTTGTAGCAAAACAAATCTTTTCACAATAAAACAGGTTAAAACCTACTACCCTTGGGGAGTCTATTCAACAGTAAATGTTGGAATACCAAACTGAATGATTACAGTAAATACAACCAAAAGGAGACAGAAAAACAGCCCATTTCATGTTTCTTTTTAACAATGATATGGTGTATATTTAAAGTACCTTCTATTGAAGGTAAAGGAAACAAGTTTCTATAGACATCTACTATAAAAGTTCAAAGTGTGATTACCAAAAAAAACAAACTGCCACCTACAGTAAAGCAAAATCAACTACTAAAAAATATACTGATTTGTTCCACTAACTTGAAAACAAATTAGAACTGCCAATTAATATTACTACTCCAAATACCAGAACACCAACACGTAGCTATCCCCAATATTAAAGAAAATTTTACTTTTCAGTTTCATTTTCTACTGGGCACAAGGATCAAAGGCCATTAGGCAAAGCTCAGATGAGTTAATATTACATTTGTGCAAAGATTTCTATAAGACAAATTCTTTGAAATCTCTGTGAGGGATCTGATTAAGACAACTTAGAAACTATCATGCTCTATAGTTTTTAAATGTTTTAAAGCAACCTGGTATCTTCCCTACAAGCTCATTAACATTAATCTCTCTGAAGCGTCAATTCTGTGGCAGATGACTTACAAAGAAAAAGAATTCACAGGAAATAATCATAAAAAATTTTCATTTCTCAGTTATTGCCAACCAGGCAATAAAAGCAAACTAAAAATCTTTAAATGGATTTAAATCCGCTTAAACATGTTTGAGTTTACAGTTTACCTCAAAGTAATTATACCAACTTGGCAGGAAACAAATAGTTGACTTTCAGGAAAACAGTTGTTCAAAGTAAAAAGGGTTGCACAACTATTAAAAAGGTAATGAAAGAATTACTTGATCAGTGCAGTATTCAGATGCAAAGGCAGATGTATGTATGGTTAATGCTGTTTGTTCATTTTCTAAATGTTATTTACATTCTGAAAATAAAATCTAGCTGATTGTCATCCTTCACTTCAACTCCTTCACCATACCTAACTGTAAAAACAGCTAACAGTTTTTCTAAGTCTAGAAATAATGCTTAGCATGGAATTGCTTCTTTGATAACCAAAATAGAATATTACTTAAAGCAATTACTAGTTTTCCCCCCTGTGGTTACTTATCTGTAAATTCTTAGTAGATAAAAGTTCCGGGATCAGACAACATACAAGTATTTTTTAATTAGCATGGATTTTCTTTTTTTGTTGTTGTTATTAGAAATCCTTTCTTAAACAGCACCCTTCTTGAAGCTCAAATAGTTTATAACAAAGACTTTTTAAATGCAGTTCACTGAATTTAAGACAAGCGAAAACTAAAATATATAACACATTATACAGCTTGGGGACTCAGGACTCAATTATCTCTAAGGTTTGTGATAAAAATCTCTAAGGAATCAATCACCCTGGATTATCATAAACATTTATTACTTTTATCATTAGGAAAAAGATTCAGTAAGACCCTGATATGGATATTTGTTTCAGGAAATCCAAACAATCTTATAATCATCACCCTATTTATTACATAAGTATCATTACTGTATTAATCAATAATGGGAAGTATTATATTAATAAGCATTGCTTTGCTCAGTACAAATAGCATGAGTAGCTACTGGATTTACCAAGAAGCTGCCTGGTAATAAGTAGCTGTAAGTATCAAATCAGGGATAAGTAAGTAGCTATTTGATACTATGTTGACAAATATTAAAGTACAAAACACTCTAAAGGCAACTACTAATTGGAATTCTGAAATTTCTTTTCAAATGAGGCAGGTTTTGTGTTTACTGGATGTTCAGTATTCTATTTAGAAGAGAAATTACAGAATAAAAGGCCACACATCACTAAAATAGCAATATACAACACACAAACTTCTAAATGGACTTTGGATATCTTTAGTGTTTAACTCTGTAAGCTATCAAATTTTGCCACTTTCTACTCTATGTGGCAATGTTATACATGCCAAGTTAAAATAATGATTAGTAGTAATAATACAAAGCCACCTGAAGAGAAGGAAATCAGAGTCATAAACATGCTACAGCCTGTGGTACATATATAAAAGAGATGCGTTTTCTTGCCAGTTGAAACTCAGTTATGAGACTTAGAGGGGTCAGTCAAAGTTAAAAAAAACAAACCAACCACCATGCAACGTTAACACTGAACTCTAGGTTAGTGGCCAAAAAGAGAACTCTCGTAAGTTAATGGGTCAGTACCAACAATTTTTAGAATTTGTCTAACAAAGACCTGCATGAGTGGTATGTTTTAGTGAGGAAAGTATTTTTTTTCATTTTAGAGAAGGGCAATGACAATAACAACAATTACAGAACATTCGCCAAAAGTAAGTTTCATCTCTTCAGACCAAAAGAAACACAGAATTGAGAATTACAACCTGATCCTCAAGGTTTAGCTCTTGTTAGATGCTGTATAACAGCAACTCAAGCCCAATCAGTACATCAACTGAAAAAAATACTCAACTATATCTATAGACAGTTGATAAAACAGGAAAAATAAGAAACAAGCTACTGGTAGCACTATAAAGAATAACATATGAAGTGCAATATAAATATTTTAAAGCACAAATTACTGTAAAATCAAAAGTGATGACTTAATATCTCAAGTTATTAGGGGCCCACTTCTGTATAATTAAAAGCTGCTGTTGCAAGCCTCTATTATAAATGCAATAAAAAAATCTATGTAAGATTTCTTCTACCAAGTGGCTTCTAAAGTTACTTTAATCATGAGAAACACAAGCTTCTATAATAATGTATTCCAACAATCAGTTATCCTTCTTTCCAATTGGCTGATCACACAAATTAGGGAATAGAAGAGCATGTTTGCTACTGGCTGATTGTTGCAACACAAAAAAGCATACATGAAATAGTTAAACACAGCACACAGTATTACACCAAAATGTTTTTCTCATTTCAAGTTTATTAAAACTTTAGCAGTACAAATTATCCAGGCTGCAGATTATCAAAAGATCAACTCAATAAAGTCCACATTGGGAAAAAAAAAAAAAAGACAATCCCAAAACAATGAAAAGAAAAAAACAACATAAAGAAGATCATCAGCAAGTCTCTAAAACTTAAAATCTGAGACAGAATGGAAATAAGAAGTTTATATAACTCACTCATCCACTTTTGTCTTCATCTGTTCCAGGGCTTGATTCATGATCAAATTTTTTATTTTTATCATGTGCGTGGTCATTTTCTTGACCCTTTGATTTTTGGTTTTCTTTTTCCACTGAGGATCTGGTCTTCTCATCCTCCTTATTTTTCAAGGTGGAGAACTTTAATTCATTGTCCTGACTACTTTGTTTCACTTTTGAGAATGGACTTTGATCTCTATCTGCCTTTTTTTCCCTATTACTATTTGAACTACTATGATCACGATTTTTAGAGTACATTCTCTTCTCACCCTCAGAATTCTCTTTTCTGTGTGAACTTCTACTTTCTTGGTTTCTGTATTTTTCCTTGTTTCTGCTTTGACTTTCTTCTCTCTCCGAGCTCCGTGAATCTCTCCTCCTCCTCCTCCTATCTTTACTTCTTGACCTTCCTGGCGTCGCTCTTCTCTCTCGGCTCCGTGACCTGCCTCTTCTCCTGTACTCCTGTTCCCTGTGTCTATGATGCTCCTTGCTTCTGCTGCGGTCTCGCTCATGGCTTCTGGAGCGCACTCTTCTGCTCCTGTCCCTACTTCTGCTTCGTTCCTTTGTTCTACTGTTGTAACTGTGTTTGCTTTTAGTGACATCACGTTCTCTACTCCTAGACTGTGCACGTCTGTCTTTGTCCTTACTTTTATTATGATCATGCTCATTGTTTTTGGATTCTAACTGTTTAGACTTCTCTTTACTTCTACTCCTTTCCTGATCTTTTCCTTTAGAGTCGGGTTTTTCTTTTTCTTTAACATTCTCATGATCCCTTTCTTTACTCCTTGACTTCATCCTCTTTTCTTCATGTCTATTATGCTTTGTGTCTCTTTCCTTACTTTTGGATTTCTCTTTGCTCTTACTCTTACTTTTTGATTTGGCCCTTTTCTTTACCTTGTTCTTATATTTATCATCTTTTTCTGAATTTCTTCTGATTTCTCTTTCTTTGCTGTTAGATTTATGGTCTTTAACTTTCTTTTCCTTTTCGCTTTTCCTGTTTGGACTCTCAGACACATGCCTATGATCAGTTATCTTTTTCTCTTTTACTCTAACTGGGCTTCTTTGATTTTCTTTTATTTCATTTAACTCACTCCTAAAAAATGAAGAAAAAAAAGTTTTGGGGAGACTTTATTAGCTGAAATAATATTCTATTTTCCTTAAGATTTTACTGAAATGACTCTAAATCAAATAATTTAAAATAGTTAAAACAATACTTATTACCACATTTGTAATAAGAGTTAAATCTTACTTATCCCCTTTAATCCATCTTTCACCACTCGATACTCTCATTCTTTGAGCTCTCTGCATCTCCTGCCTCCAATGTGGAGGAGTCTCACTACGTCTGAAACGATCCCTTGATCTGGATCTAGAAGGAGTTCGGTAACGCTTTAAAAAAATAGAGGGAAAAAAAATTAACATATAAAAACATGAAAGTATTACAACAGTTGCTAAAGTGTATGTACTTTTAGGTTTCAAAAAATGTCTGATATTTCCATGCCCTCTAAAATAACTAAACTCTCCCAATTTTCAGGTAGGAAATCAATGAGGCATGACATGGTTTGATATGTTTCCACTGCTAATGAAATGTGTCCTTATATATTCTTGTTTTAAATAATTCTTGAGTTTAAGTTCTAAAAGAGTAAATATTGACAGCTATAACCCACATCAACAAAAGCTCTTTTAAATCTTCCATCATTTTTAAGAGTGTAAAGAGGTCCTAAGACAAAAAAGTTTAAGAACTGCCATGAGACCAGTTAGGAAGCCATTTATAGTTCAGAGAATATATAATGGTGAATTGAACTCAGATGGTAGGAGTGTAACTTGAGAGAAGTAGATGGATTTCAGCATATCTGAGAGGCTGAACGAACAGGATTTGGTGACAGAGAAGTTATAAACGGTAGAAAAGAAAGATGAGAAATAAAATGATTCTTGGGCTTCAGGTTTAAGTAACTGCACAAGTGGAGGTGTTGATCACTGAGACCAGGAACCTAAAGGAGGGTCAGGCCTGAAGAAGAAGAGTGCTTATGCTCAACCCTGTAAATGCTGAGTTCGAAGTGTCCACTAGGCACCTAAACAGTCATCAAATAAGGCTCTGGTACCATAAAAGCAGATGAAAAACTGAGTTTTCAGTGCACAGGTACCCAGTGAAATTATGAGACTGATGAGACTGCCCAAGAAGCAAAGAGAGTGAGAAGAGTCAGCACTCTAAGGTACTACAGTATTTAAAGATCAGGCAGAGGAGTATGAACTGGCATTGGGAATTTAAGACAGCCTAGCCAGAGACAGCGAGAAAAGACAATGGAAGTAAAGGAGAAAGAGTAACAAGGAGGGAGATTAACAAAGACAAAGGCTGAAGGATCCAGTGGATTTTGTGACATGGAACTGACCATAAAGCAAGTGCTGTTTTCAGGAGAACAGCAGAAGACAACCTGGAATGCCTAAGGAACAGGTAGGAAGTGAAGAGATAACATACTAAGTATAGCCTCGTTTGTTAAAAGGCTGCAAACACAAGAAGATATTTAAATTCTGAAGAGAAGAATCCAGTGAAGAAAAAGGGCATGAAACCTAAGAATAGGATTAATTTTTAATAAGAGTAGACACACAGTGGTCAGGAAGTAATAAAGAGGCACAAGAAAAACCTCAATCTCATTTTATACCATGTACATGTAAAATCCATTAACATCTCATGGACTTTCAGCATAGAAGAACCAACACAAAGAAGTACTATAAAAAGAGAACATACAATTCAATATCCACATCTACTCTAAATTTTAACTAAATTTTTAATTTTAAATTTTTTTAAATTAAAAAAATTTTTTAATGTGAAAAAAAAAATCAAACACTCCAAGATTTAAGATAAATGCAATATTATCAGGATTTCTGGGAAAATAATCACCTACCCTTGGTCCTCTTCCTTTAATTTTCCTGCCAGACCTAGTAACTAAAAGTCGTCTCTGGTATGAAGGAGGCTGGGAGTTAGGTAGATTACTAGAAGGAAGCAAAGGGAAAATTAAAACACATTATATAATAAAAATAAATCTGGAGAACATCGCTCTATTAATCTAAACGAATAAACTTAAAATGGTGGTTCTCAACGAGGAATATTATCAGTTTTAATAGGTATTTGGAAACGTAGGGGAGCATTTTAACAACTGTCAGTGAGGAGAGGGTGCTACTGGCACTGAGTGACCACAAGTCAGGAATGCCAGAATCTTGTAATGCATGAGGATGAGCAACTATTCTGTTCCCAAATGCCAACTGTTTTGTTGAGACATACTGTTACATAATCTTTACGAAGATAAAGTCAACTTGATAGTGCTAAGGAACATGAGAAAACTTGGAGTAGGCTGTATGCTGTTAAGAGAACAATTTTAAAGCTATCTGATTCTTAAGTACCTCATTATCCTACCAGCAGTTATTCACTGGTGATAAAACTATGGATAAGTGCAACTGATGTGAATTAAAGAGATAACTTGGTCTGAATTAGAAAAATATTTAATATCATGCTTTATATAAAAAAGGGAAACTACTTATTTTCAAATAATAATATGAATATTAGCACTAACAACATTTATGTACGCTATATTTGAAAATGTATTTTAAAGTAGTTCAAATATTTTCTCCTTAATGTTTATGTCCTTAGAAACATCCTTTCCTAACAGTTGAGTAAACAAAATTCAATCCATCAAAATTAACACAATTCAAGTAACCAAGATTTATTTTTATATTTTTACTGTATTGTGAAAGTACAGGGTGAATGAGCAGGTTTTTATCACTTTTATGTTATTTCTGATCAAAAATAAGAGAAAGATATCTATCTTTTTTCCCTATTTTTGAATATTAAAATGATACATAAAGAACCAACACAACTAATGTGAATTATGTAGAAACATTGTCAAAGTACTTGAATATACTATCAATTTTCAATACCACAATATTGTAAACCAGGCAAGGAAAAAAGCATTTTCTCCCACCAGACAAACTGAAACATAAAGGTTCTCACTTGCTTAAAAATTTAAGGTATATAAGTAACCAAGTAAAACATTTGTTTTACATGGAATTTGTCTGGAATGCCACTTAACATACCTTTTTGCCATTTGTAGTGGTTTTTTAAAAAGTCACTTTTATTTAAAAATCTGTCTAAATTAAGTCAATTTATCTTTTCAGCTGTGTGACTGGCAAAAAGGAGCTTTGCTAACACTATCCAATTAAAAAATTTCAATCTTAGGACAAGGTCACCAATTAAACCTTATCTAAAATTTTAAAAACTGTTGCTTTTTTTCTTTTTAAAGAAAAGTTCTGTGGTACAGAATGAAGGGCTCTTTGTAAAATAAACATATTGACATACCATTCTCTCTCTCTCTCTCTCTCTCTGTTCTTCCTTTCCTTTTCATCAGCTTTAGGAGGACTTTTTCTCATTAGGAATCTGTTTTCAGGTATTGGAGGGATTTCTTCTGGACGGACAGTAGACTGGGGTTGTGCTTCAAGATTTTCAGCCTCACTTTCACTAGATGCACTTAAAAGAAATACACAAACAAGTTCCATTTGGTTATTATGTACCCACCTCAAGTTTCCAATTGTTGGTCTTTCTTTCCTTTGTAAATATTCTATTTATCTATCATCTGGCCCCCCACTGCTGACCAAAGATGCAGTTACATGGGGAAAATACTCGTTCCTCTGACAAACCAACCTAAAACCAAAACCAAATCTACCTATTATCACATTTTCAAAAAATACTTTCCTTTAAAATGGAACCAAAATATTCCAAATGCACTGCACTGATAAATTTAAAATACTTTAAAATATAGGAAAAGAAACTGCTTTAGAGGCAACGGGCTTATGAATGTGAGCTTTAGTACAAAGATTTTTTTCAGACACAACAGAAAAGAAAGTAAATATGCTGACATAATCTGCTTTATGCTATCATAGGAGGAAAAAAAAAGGAAAATACTCATTGGTTTCCTACAATTCTTACTAATTTTAAATTCCTTCCATAAAATACAAACGTATCTAATCAAAAAGTCATTGAGTTCAGACAAAATGAACTGAATGATTTTGTTGAAAATTGAAATGTACCCAAATTTAATCTATAGACTGCAGAATATCAGAATGGTCTTATATGTCATGCTATGAAGTATTTCTATTTTTTCATTGATTCAATATCCCAATAGCTTTATATATAAACAGGTAATTAGAATACAAAGCCAGTACTGTAAAAGTAAATTAAGACCTTTTCTTGCTTTTCTTTCGCTTCTTCTTCTCTTTCTTGTGTTTACGAGAATTTTTCCTATGTTTCTTCTTTCTTTTTTTTGATTTCTCTTCAGAAGCACTTTCAGAATCAGAAGAATCAGAAGAGGACTGAGAATCGCTTGAGCTATCTGAGTCACTGGATGATGAGGAGGAAGATGATTTATGCCTTTTCTTTTCTTCTTTCTTAGCTTTAATAAAAAGCAAAATGGTTCGGTCAACACTTTTTAGACAAACTTTGTAAGAGGAAATTTAGATTTTTTTTTTGGCAGATTCTCCAAGTCCAGTATTTAACACTTAGTTCATCCAGCTATTTGAACTGAACAGTACATACAGGAAAGCAGTTAAGATTCAAGATTAGAATCCAGACCTTCAGATTCATGGGATTCCCAGATGGCTCAGTGATAAAGAACCCACCTGTCAATGTAGGAGACATCAGAGACATGGGTTCGATCCCTGGGTCAGGAAGATCCCCTAGAGAAGGAAATGGCAACCCACTCCAGTATTCTTGCCAGGAAAATCCCATGGACAGAGGAGCCTGGTGAGCTACAGTCCATGGGGTCACACAGAGTCGGGCATCACTGAAAACGTACGTGTGCACACGCACACATCCACTAGATTCATGGGTCTGAGTTATATCTGTATCTAAAGAATTCTGGGAAAGTTAACAGGTAAAAACACTAAACTAAGTCAATTTCAGGAATTAGTTGAATAACATTTTTTTAAAGCACAGAAATAACACTCAAGAATCTCAGATTCTAATATTTTTATAGTTTTCAACTTTTTCTCTTATTATCAATATTGGAAGCAGAACTGTAGGAGAGAAGTAACAGAAAAAATACTTTGCATGTATGTGGAAAGGTAAGAAACACGATTCCATTGGAATGGGCTTATTCAATGCCTAAGCATCCCTCTAATGATTAGAACCTGTGCTCACCAACAAACGAAGCCCCCACATGCTGTATTATATAGAGAAAGCCCAATGAAGACCCAGGGAAGCCCCCCAAAAAGTTAATTTCAAATTGAAATTTTATTTTGGGTCAAAGAAAGTTTTAATTTTTAAAAGGGATCACCAAACTCAAATGATTTAAGGACTAGGAAACTAACACAAATAAGTGAAGTTAATCAGGAACTGGGGAAAGACGTGACAGACTGGATAGAGCCTGGCCCACCTAAAATTATTCTAATTCAAACCATGGTGGACTTAAAGAAGTGAATTCAACTATCCAATTAAAACAGGGGTGGGGGCTGGGGGGTAGTTTCTCTGATGATCCAGTGGTTGAGAATACTTCTGCCAAAGCAGGGACATGGGTTTGATCCCTACTCTGGGAAGATCCTACATTCGACGTGGCAACTAAGCCTGTGGGCCACAACTGCTGAGCCAGCACTTCGGGGCCCATGAGTCGCAACTACTGAGCATGCGTGCTGCAAGTACTGATCTCCACGTGCCGAGAGCTTGTGCTCCCCAACAAGAGAAGCCTCAACGACGATAATTCTGCGCACCACAACAGAGTAGCCCCACCCACAACGAGAGAAAGTCCTTGCGCAGCAATGAACACTCACACAGCCAAAAGAAAACAAAACAGCATCTGATCAATTTTCTAGGTCTAACTACAAAGTTATACGAACCAGAAGCACAGAAGGAACACATTACATTATACAACAATGCAAGTAGTAAAATTCAGTGTGTGCAATAATGGGAAAGAAACCCTACAGGTAAAATGACCTAGCTTGTTCAACAAATAAATCTCAAGAAAACATAAAAAGAAATGGTGGGAAATCTGTGAAAAACAAACCAAAAAATGACAAGACCAATCCAAATGTTTGAACCTGATTTCGATTCAAACTCAAAAATCAAAAAAATTAACATTTGTAAACTTAGAAATGTGAACACTGTGAAGATTTTTTACATTTAGGAATATATGTGTATATGCCTGCATATGCTTATGGTATGCTTACTTTTTTTTAGAAGAGTCACCTTTTAGAGATAAATAGTGAAAAACTTATCAATAAAAACATTATGCTTAGAACTTGCTCCAAACAGGAAATGGAAGTGGCCCAGGATAGGAAACATGAAATTGGTCATAAGTTAATTGGTAAAGCTGGGTAATGAACATGGTGATTTGTTATACTATTTCAACCACTCTAGTAAATGTTAATATTTTCCATAATTTAAAAAATCAAAGAGGACAAAAAAATCTATCTTTGGGACTGACTATTGGCTCTCTGTTTACTGACCTTAACTGAAAGGGTTCACAGTTGGTTTGTAACCTTTCTGTGTTCCCCTCTCAGGAACACCTGAGGATCTGGCACTGGACCAAATGATTCTTGAAACTTTTTTTAAAAATGAATTTAGTGGCTTAAAACAACAACTATTTACTATTTCTCACAAATCAAAAGGTCAGCTGAGTAGCTTTGCTGAACAGGCCTGAGACCTACTGATTTATTGTTGTTGTTGTTTTTGACATTTTGTGTGGCATGTGGGATCTTAGTTCCCTGCAGGATCAGAGCCGCACTCCCTGCACTGGGAGCATGGAGCCTTAACCACCGTACCACCAGGGAAGTTCTAGGGCTCTGCTGATCTTGCTGGGGATTCTTGAAACTCTTACCTCAGAATTTATAGGAGTGCACTGATTTGTAGAGGTTAAATGAGGATCTGGCTAAGTTACTGTACACTTGACCAAGGGTTTGTGATTCACCATCAAGATTTAGTAATGATGAGATGCTGCTGCACTGGAGAATGGCAACTAGATATAAATGCTGAAGGGATACCAGAGGTAAAAGCTTCACTAAACTAAGGTAGTCTTTTCTCACCTTATCATGCTTCTCAGGACCATGAACCTATTAATACTAAGCATGAGATGCCCGGGACATATGCAAGCTCTGCCTAGAACCAGAGATCTCCACTATGACACTGCTGTTCAAGCTGTGCTGCTTCTTGTCCTGCATCCTTTCATAATGATCAATACGCTTAGTGCTGAGGGAAGCCTATCTTGTCTCATGAATCCACCTGTTCATCTCATCCCAAGACCACTGTTGCTGGTGAGGCAGAGTGGGAATGTGAACTGAAAAACCTACTTGTATATACTAAAAACCTGAGGTACGGGGATTAGGAGGGAGAATAAAAGTTAAAGAAACCCAAGGAAGGAAATAAATTCATAATGAATATGAGAAACTCTAAATAAAAATATCTGAGACTATATAATATGCAGGCAAAATAAAAATATTTCACCTAAGCAGAGAAGGGGCTTCCCTGGTGCTCAGTGGTAAGGAACTTGCCTGCCAATGCAGGAGACATGGGTTCAATCTCTGGCTCAGGAGGATCCCCAGGAGAAGGAAATGGCAACCCACTATAGTATTCTTGCCTGGGAAATCTCAATGGACAAAGAAGCCTGGCAGGCTAAAGTCCATAGGGTCTCAAAGAGCTGAACACAACTTAGTGACTAAACAACAACAACAACAAGCACAGAATACAGCTGTTAAAATTACCTGACAAAACATAGTCATGCTTTACCCCATGATTAACAAAGCTTTATTCACCAGCTCCAATTCATACTTATTTTACATTGTGATTCTTTCCAGTTGGTTTCTTAAAAAGCAAGCCCAGTCTCCCTATTACATGTATTGAGGATGCAAGTGTTAATTCCTCACTCGCATCCACCTCTTCGCAACCCCATGGACTATACAGCCTGCCAGTCTCCTCTGTCCATAGAGTTCTCCAGGCAAGAATACTGGAGTGGGTTGCCATCCCCTTCTCTAGGGGATCTTCCCGACCCAAGGATCAAACCCCGATCTCCTGCATTGCAGGCAGATTCTTCACTGTCTGAGCTACCAGGAAAGCCCTCTAAATGTATTAAATACATTTAAGAAACCATTATTTAGTTTTCACATCACTTTTCATGTAAGCATTTGAGAGAAGCAAAATATCACAACAGTACAGAAGATCAGAAGGAGATTCATAACTATTTTTAGGGCAATATAATCTGCCTGAGACATGGACAGAGATGAGGAAAGGCTTTTCAATGACTACTGTTTTATGCTTTCTAAATTTTGAACAAAATGTATTAACTTTTAAAATTGAAGAAAATTTAATACTCTCAAATCTGTTAACAGTTGTCACCACATTCTCCAAAAAACCCCCAAACCTACTGTCTAACCACTTAAATAAAATCTATTTCAAAGCATCATTTATAAGCATGTAACTATCCTTAAAATAAAATGAAATAGTACTGAAAGCAAAACACAATGCAAGTTAAGAATCATTAACTGGATAAATGGATTTAATGGAAAAAAAGGAATTACAAAGAGCAACACTTTTAAACTCTTGGTAGGTGTGGTAATATTACCAGATACTGACTTTACTAGTATGATGTTAAGGTGAAAAGACAAGTTTCCAGAACATTTTACTTATAAAAATGTAAGGTAAGAAAATGCTGCTTTACTAGCTTTTTGAGAGCTATAAATTTTATACCAATTAATTTCACATGAAACTTTTATATTGAAGAAAACTTCCAGGCCATCATCAAAATAAGGTTTGAAAAATGGAATTATACCTAAAATAACCCTCTTTTCATTTAAAAATTACTGGGTCTCCCCTCTAAACAGTTTCTAAGTTTAATATCCCACTATTTTCCATGAAAAGTGCCATCACCATGGCTCTTAATCCCAGAATAAGGACACTGAAATAGGATCCTGTCACCATACAAATGAGTCTCTGATCTTTTCCACTGTTCCCTAAGAACAAGGTTTACCAGCTGCTTCCTCTGTTGTGCTCTTCTTTTTGTATTGCCAGGTAATCTGTTTTCTATTACATATATGCAAGATTTCTGCTCATTTAACTGTTTACTGCCATTTGCCATAACTCAGCACTCGTGTTTCTATGTACTCTGTTAATATATCACTGGTCCCATCTCATGCTGCATGGTAAAGGTGTACAGATATCTCTTTAACTGCAGTGAACTCTGAAGAGACCAGCACGATCTGAGATCATGGTAACTTCTAAAAAACCAGGAAGTGTTCTTATCAAAGCAGTGGTCTGTGTTCTCTCCTCCTTTCTGCCCGCCCCTTGATAGCCTCTACATGGATGCAGTTTTGGTTAGTCTCCAGTGTTCCCCCTCTGCACCTGTTGGAAGGATGTTCTCCTTGACTCTGAACCTTCTCAGGCACATTCAAATAGCCAGAAAAAGTAGAATTTCCAATCTCACAACAGCAAAGGGACAAAGGCACAAGATGATTGCCCAGACTCACCAAGACCACATATAGGTGGGCCCAGACAGTCAGATTTCTTCAGAAGTCTTTTTGTTTTCTTTAAGGAAGTTAGAAAAAGAAAAGAAAAAAAATTCTATATTTATTTTTTTTTAAATTGGGATGTGTATCCCTCAAACAAGGTTTTGAATATGATGACAATGAATACCATTGTGCTACCCAAAGCTTTTTGACTATTTCCAGTTTAAGACTGTAAGAAGGCCATCAAACATAAACTGGATGTAAGACATAGCTACGCCTAAAAAAAAAAGATCATACATATGCATGACAAAATTCATTATGACCAGTGTTCTGAATGATAACTGAAGGACTGTAGGGTAACAGGCGCCAAACTGTGATCCTTCCATAGTATGATCCAGAACAGAGCAGGCATGAACAGTATGCTTGAAACAAACCTGAACTTTTCAATAACTCCTGCGAAGACACTAACAAAGGGACAAATTTTCCTCAACTGATGAAACTGATAAGGGCAAGATATGCTTCCTTAGCATGAGTCTGAGGAACACACATTAGAACACTACATCAGCTTTCAGCACAACTTCCTGGCCACAATGGCACGGGCAAAATTAGTATTTATCACTTCAGGTGAAAATATATGATAAAAACATAATAATATATAAACAGTGACATTCATTCACCTTCTCATCCATTCAGCAAATATTCAAACACTGACCAGTTAATACCAAAAAGAATTTTTACACCAAATGTAATAGAGAGTCTATGATAACTTCTATGGTTTAAGATGTAAGCTTTTTAATTACCTCAATCTCTTTCTAAATATGTAACCACACAGCACTCTTAACTGTTATAAGCAAAGAGTAGATCCTAACATAAGATCCTTAAAAATCATAAAACACAAGAAAAAAGCCAAAAAACAACTGTTGAGTACAAAATAAAATATGAAGACTTTTCTACATGATATGGGAAGAAATGTAAACCAAAATATTCTAATTGTACCAACAACACTTTGAAGAATAAAATGGCAAGATTCATGGTCTAAAATTTTCGAAGTTCAATATAGATTGCTTTTTAGTTTTTATTAAAAATAAGTCTTCTCCAGGGATTTCTCTGGCACTCCAGTGGTTAGGACTTGATACTTTCACTGCCATGGGCCTAGCTTTGATCCCTGGTTGGGAAACTAAGATCTCACAAACCCTGTCTGTGTGTCTGTGGATTCTCCTCCAGAAACATTGTGGGTCTTTTTATATTAAAGCAAAATGAAATGTACATATTACAGAGCACATCAGTATACTTAAAACTTGAGAACAGAATGTTCTACTTAGGGGAATCCTGAAAGGAATATTAAAGATTTTAATGAGTTAGCAACACCTAAGAAACAAAGCTTTAGATCTGGAGCCAGCAAACTTGGGTCCAGTTCCCTGATGTGGTCAAGAACAATTTCCTTGACTGTATCTGTAAAATGAGAGAAATAGTATTATACAGTTCTCATGAAGCTGAGAGAAGAAAGGTTATAGATGATGCTCACATTTGTTAAACATGAAAAACTAAGTACTGATATTACTTATTATTCTTAGATGGTTAAGAATAGGTCAATTCAATATTTTATTGCTTTCCATACAGATTTGAAGGTAAACTCACCTCATTACTTTGAGACTGTCAGACTCAATATGTGTAATAAACAATAGAAACTACATATTTAATATAAAGATTTTAAATACTTAAAACCAAGTTCTTACCATTTCAGATAGTATCACAGCAAACTACCAGTTGTGTTAACTTGAAGTGTTCTTGTTTAAGTAAAAAAAGTGTCTCAAACGTGGCAGATGCTTATGAATCTAAGCAGTGCATGAAGGGGAAATGATTTATCCCCATAAAGTTTGTTAGCCTGTTAATCTCTTCAATTGTCATCCTCCCCACACTCTTTTCCTAGAAGAGAACTTACCATACTATTTAGACAACTACACTTTTCAAAAAATCTAAAAAATAACGTGGAAGCAGAAGGATGAATTACTATAAATTAATGACAAGGAAAGTTAATCAGTTTCACAGTAAATCAACAAAACATGGAGTAAGGTAAAACACATTTAAAAAATACAAAAATACATTAAAAATACACAAAAATGTCATACTGATGTTCACTCTAGTATAAAGTTCATGCCAACTAATTTAAGACTGTTTTGTGCACATAAAAGTTAGCAGAAATATACACTTGCATTTACCTTTAGATTTTGGAACTAGTTCTCCACAACTGAGTATCCGCACCTCAGCAAATGGTTTGCTAGCTGCATCTGTTTTCTGGTTTTCTATTTCTCTCACAACTTCTTGACCAGAAATCACTTGCCCAAAAACCACATGATGCCTAAAAAGTCAAGTAAAGATGATTAAATAAAAGTTTCTTATTTTAATATATTAATTTAAAATAGGTTGTAAAATACATGAAAATCATCTTTACCCATCTAAATGAGGAGTTGGTTTTGTTGTTCTTTTGGAAGTCATCAAATAGAAGAATAAAAACAAAGTCAGAGAAAAACAAAGTTAGCATCTCTAAAAAGGAAAAGAAAATAACTGCATTGGAAACAATGTAGAAAACAAGAATTCATACATACATTAACATAATAGGATCTTATTTACCTTAATCTTAAATAGAATCGAATGCAAGATGCTTTTGACATAATGCATTTTCAAAATTTTGTTCTGAAACACCTATACATTATTGAAAACATACATGAACTTAAAGTTGATGCTTTGTTGTTACATCTATCCATCCATGTTTCTTGCATGTAACTGGGTTCTTACTGAATATCCGTAACTGTACAATATCTACTATCTGGGTATACCATAACTTACCAAAACATTGGACCAGTTTAACAACAGAGCTTTTCAGCCTTAGCATTTTAAACAGTTAGAGCCCAGGTCACATTCTGATGCATTCACATGTGTTCCATGGGGCCTGAACAGAAGTGGTCCATCCTGTATATTATAAATTTTTAAACTAGCTGCCAAGATTTACAAATTTGGATACTTCTATATAAAAATCCATATTCCAGACCTTTTGTAAAACTTGGAAGATGCAGCACTTGGCATGTGGCAATAATTGGTCAAGCTGAGTATTCCTGTCTTTTCTAATATAAAGATTAATAATTAAGTTTCTCATCCCAGCAGTCTTTATTCCCTTATGTTACCTGCCTAAGACCTATAGGTCTTAGAGTTTGTTATCCCTAACATAAAGTAAATCTCATGTTGAAGAAAGAGATCTGCATTAAAATTTAGACAAAATCTAAAATAAGCAAAGTCATTTTAAAAAATCCTTTTTTTCTTCACATCAATCTTAAAACTTTGTAGTTAAGAAAGCTGCTATCTGAGTAGCTATGAAGAATACTGATACATCGGACTAAAGATGGGTACTGTATAAGATTCATTATTTTAAAAAATCTTTTAAAAAGCATTAGAAATTTGAAAGAAGGAACACAATTTAAGCTAACCTTTGGTTAAAACACAAGCAATACTACTAAAAAAATTCTAACGTATACATGTATTTCATGTACAAGTTAGAACTTTAAAATAAGCTCACCTTTTTTTAAAAAGTGATAACCTGTTATTGTTTTCTCACTGTAACAGCTGTAATCACCTCAACTTGATAAAAGCACCTAGAAATGTAAAAACCTAGGTGTACACTATATATGTATTTATGTTATATTCAGTATATACAATTTGCATCAAGATATAGTAAATCCTCACTTCACAGACTGCATATTTGCCCACGGGCTTGCTCACTATAATTTATTTGTAACCCCTAAATCAACACTTGCAGTGCTTCACAGTCATTCTCAGACTGGTGAAAAAGTGATGAGAATGGCAAAACTAGAACAAATAACGCTAAAAACTAGCATTATTTGTATGATGCTTGTAGGAATGTGAAATGATGTAGCCATTGTGGAAAAGTTTGATGGTTCTTTAAGTAGCTAACCATACAATCACCATATAATCCAGCAATTCTACTTCTAGGTATATATCCAAAAGAACTGAAAACAGGGACTCAAACAAATACGTCCATGTGCCAATGTTCACTGCAGCATTATTCACAACAGACAAAAAGTAGAAACAGCCCAAATGTCCACTAACAAATAAATATGGATAAACAAAATGTGGTATGTATATATACTGGAAAGATACTCAACCACAAAAAAGAAGGAAGTTCTGATACATGCTATAAAACATGGATAAACCTTCAAAACATGCTAAGTGAAATACGTTAGACACAAAAGGACAAATATTGTATGATTCCTCTTCTATATACAGAATAGGCAAATGCTCAGAGACAGAAAGTAGAATAAAGGTTACCAAGTGGCTGCGTGGAAGGGGAAATGGCTACTCTATGGAATGATGAAATAGTTTTGGAAATAGTGGTGGTAGCTGCACAATTCTGTGAATATAAATAATATCACTGACTTAGTTACAAATAGTTAAAACAGCAAATTTTATATGTTACCACAATATTTTTTTTAAAGATTAAAAAACTGAAGTTGTTTCTGTTAAAAAAAAAAACAAACAAAGAAGTAAAGATGAGTTAACCAGAATTGGAAAGAGGACAGGAGAAACCAACACTAGGAAGATTCTGAGAATATACATGTGAATTTAACACAGGGGTTTTGGTTAGCACAGGAATGATTTTATTTTAAAAAGTGAAAATAAATGGTAACAGTGTTGCTGAGGATCTGGTAAAATTAGCACTTCCTTTTGGAGAAGGAAATGGCAACCCACGCCAGTACTCTTGCCTTGAAAATGCCATGGACAGAGGAGCTTGGTGCAGGCTACTGCCCATGGGGTCCCAAAGAGTTGGGCACGACTGAGCAACTTCACTTTCACGTTGGAAGTCAATGCAGCAATATATATGTAAAGCCTTAAACATGTATAAATATCTGACTAAGTAAACCTCCAGTCACTTACATAGAAGAATTTAAAAATGCATCAAACAATAGGTACAACAGTGTTCACTGGAGCAGTTTGAAAACAAGAAGCAACCAAATGTTCAAAACTGAGATTAAATAAATAAAACCATAGAACATTCAAACAATGGATTAACATGTACTATTAAAATGATACTAATTCATATTTAGTAACATACAAAGAAATTTATATTACATCCGAAAGTTGATTACAGAGTATATGCAACTCTGTATTTTTATTCCATGAAAAGATGCATTTGGGGAGAGGATTGTTTTTCTTCTTTTTAATCTGTGTCTTCTAAACAACAAACGTGATATAAGCTGTTTCTGTTTAAAAAATCAGGAACATCCACACATAGGTAATTGGCTAAATAAATTACAGTATATAAAAATACAATATAGTACTATGCATTTATGAAAAAAATGAAAAAGATTTCTATGAACTGATATGAAATGATTTCTAGGATATATCAAGTGAACAGAGAAAAACATTATGTACAGTATGCTACCTACTGTATAAGAAAAAATGAAAAATAAGAAAAAAGTGTGCATCTGTGCTTATGTTTGTAAAAAGAAACACAGAAAAATAAGCCAGAAACTAATGAGGTTGGTTATTAATATGGACAGGTGGTGTAAAAAGGGGTGAAAAAATGGGGGAATGGAAATGGAGTGAAGAGTTAGGTGGGAGTGATAATTCCATGGTATTCTCTCTGCTTTGACTCTTAGAATCATATTAATGTTTTAAAAGCTTAAAAAAGAGGACAAAAACCAAATCAATCTGGCAGGAAAAACAAATGAAATATAATCAGAAACAAATGAATATAACATATTTTGAGTCATAAAACCATACAAAATTTATACTAGAAAGTACTAACAAAAGTCACTTTTAAATGTGATAACTACATATCCTCACTTTAAAAACAAAAATTGCTATAAACAGTGAACTCTAGTTAGTACATTACTTTTCCCAGTGTTATAGGGTGGCAATTTTTAAATCTAGGAGTCAACAAATGAGTAGAATTTTTTTAACATAATGGAAGAGAGATTTCTCATGGTTGAAGAAGGGAGTTACAAATATGAAATAGGAAACACAGAAATAATCCATATGGTGCTTACAGATTAAATTCTTCTGAGACCAAAAGAGTTTATGTTACTGAAGAGCAGAGCAAATTTTTACCCATGGAACATGATAAAAAACATGAATTGCTGACATGAGCCCTAGTAACAATTTTTTAATGGTCAGAATTGGAAAACAGTAGTAGTATTGACTTTGGATTACAAATAAACTTAGTAAGTTAGCAAATTCACAAATACAGAATCTTTGAAAAATGAGGAACATTTTTTACTCTCTTTTAAGTAAGTAATTTATAAAGAGATACTCACTGCAAATATTCTGTTCCTTAATTTATCCTCCATAGATAATTTTTTCCTGGATCAATTACTACTGAGATGATTGCAAAACAGGGACATCTCTAACTCTACAATTTCTTTTACATGTATTAGTTGCATTCTACTAAGAAGTTTTTCTTTCTCCCTTCTTATTCATTTACTATTTATTTCTGAATGGACGCCTGGATTTCTATTTTATTTGATAATATGATATCATCACTACTTATTTTCAAAATAATCAATGCTCAACTTGTCCTCATTTGGCCAGTGGAAACTCTACCCCTTCAAACTGGCTCCTGTGTCCTTTTCACAAAAGCTTTCATCATTTGAAAACTTTAGCAGTACAGCTGACCTCCCCTTTCAGCAAAAGGGGAGGCCAGCTGTATTGCTAAATTCTTTGTTCTTCCACCTTTAAAAATTCTCCCCCTTATAGGTACCTCTCTTATTAGTGATCAGTAGCAGGAATACAGAAAAATGACACACCAAAA
Source organism: Budorcas taxicolor (assembly GCF_023091745.1). NCBI lineage: Eukaryota > Metazoa > Chordata > Mammalia > Artiodactyla > Bovidae > Budorcas > Budorcas taxicolor. The sequence goes on from NC_068911.1 coordinate 70,981,276, forward strand.
AACGGATATTTTAAATCAGATCATAAATTCTTACATGAAGAACTGTGAGCCATTTGTATCCTTCCCTCTGTTGGCCATTGACAAGAGAAATTCTTTATTGTGTTTAACAGCAAAACTCTCATCTATAAAGAAGCAAAGTTTTCAGTTACATTACAGGCATAATTTTCCCCTCAAAATTCATTTTCACCCCTCTATATATCTTGGGTTCCTATCATGTGATCTTTAGTGCCAAGCAAAATTTAGATTAAAAAGTCAGGGTAAGAGAAATCTAATATTAACCAATTCCCTCCCCTATCTTTTCATATTAAAATATTTTTAATTTTCAATCATTTGCTATAAAATCCAAATACTATACCAATCTTTCTTCAATATTATTTTTAGCACACAGAGGTACTCATTAACTTAATTTCTGCTATTGATAAAGAAAATAGCTTATTGCAAAGAAAGCAGATTGTCTTCCAATATTGTATTAGAACAAGAAAAAAGAATGTGAAATTTCACTGACTCCCAAAAGTTAAAGATGGGTAATATGAAATTAATTCCACAACCACATGTTTACTCGTTCAAATGATCTTCACATTAATAGAAATTCCACAGAGAAAACGTAAATTTGGGGAAAACATTACAGCCAAATTTAGAATATCAAAGATTTTTTTAAAAAATCTTCATAGAAAAATGGACACACAAAAATGTTGGTATTATCACTAAGAAATACAGCTGAATCTCTCTTTTAATAAAGATTAAGATGAAGCTTTTAATTTACAAGTAAACATTAAATGTTTAATTTAAACATAAATATTTTTACCTTCAAAAAATCCTCCATAAATGGATTCCCCTCCTCGTCCATTTCCTAAGAATGAAAAGCGTGAACTCTTAGAACTGTTTCGTCAGTAATTTCCTTCAAGTATTCCTAAACAAAATGCTTCTTACAAAGTAGGTACCTGAATGACTTTATACCAACAATACTCAAAGGTTCACAGCAAATCATAAAAGATAATACTGAAAAGTTCCCAAATTACTTTTTCTATTCTCTGATACAACAATATGAGTGTGACAAAGCCTATTAATATCTGTAGAAAAAAGACTGTTCAGATTCTAATGATTGTGTAGGTCCTTTAACAGAAATTACTAGTAGCTTTCAAAGTGTCTTTAAAAACACAGTTTCAGTATTTTTACAAAAAGAAAGACAGTAAAAACTATACTGTAGTAAAAGATAACTGGATGTGACAAAATGAAACATGAACACAGAAAGGCTACTAAGAGATATATAGTGGGTTTTTGTTGTTGTTGTTGTTTAGTTGCTAAGTCGTGTCTGACTCTTGTGTGACCCCATAGACTGTAGTCTGCCAGGCTCCTCTGGCCATGGGATTCTTCAGGCAAGAATACTGAAGTGGGGTGCCACTTCCTTCTCTAGGGGATCTTCCTGACCTAGGAATCGAACCTGCATCCCCCTCTTTGGCAGGTGATTTTTTACCACTGAGCCATCAGGGAAGCCAATGTCTTGTGTTTTATCCAAAAGCAAATTTCTGAAATTAATTCATGCATCAAAGATGAATTTTTTTTCCTACGTTTTTCCTCCTTTATGTCTATTTCTATGAGTTGTTCCAATTTTTATTTTTGGCCATGTCAGGCAGCTTACAGAATCTCAGTTCCCCAACCAGGAACTGAACCTGGGCCCTCAGCAGTGAACGCTTCGTATCCCAACTACTGGACCACCAAGGAATTTCCAGTACTTTTTGTTTGACCAAATGATTAAGTGGGCTGAAAAGAAAATTGGACCAGTACTTCCAGATACTTGTCTAACTTTCAGATCAATGTACATAAGAATAAAAGAATATAAATTTATAAAAAAAGAATATTTGATTTTGTTTAGTAAGAATTAAAGTCTTACCTTCACTGAAGTCACCACCTTGAACCATAAAATCTTTGACAACTCGATGAAAGAGACAACTTTTATAATGTAATGGCTTCTGAGTTGATTTCCCTGTCCCCTTTTCACCTAAAGAGAAGAAAAATTAGTAGGCTATTAAGTAGAAAAGAAATTAAGGAAATAGTATTAGAGCAATATTAATGATGAAATCACAGGAAAAATTTTTTTCCCATACTTCTTTAATTTTGGAAGTATGATGAATGATGAGATGATGAATGTTAACTAAATTTATTGCGATAACCACTTTATGATGTATGTAAATCAAATCACTATGCTCCACACCTGAACTCATACAGTGCTATATGTCAATCACATCTCAATAAAACTGAAAGAAAAATTTAAATAAAATGAATAAATAAAAAATTATTTCTCTTGATCTATAAAGACTTCCTAAGCTACAGAATTTTCACTCAATCCCAGGAATTCTTTTAAAAATTAATTTAAAAATCACCCATGCTTTTCTAGTGAGTGGAAAAATCAATCTCTGATATAATCCTATTGCAATTAATATGTCTAAGAATTACTTTCCCGTCTAGTCAATGTTGCAAATCAGCATCCTGAGAAAGAAAAATACAATGCATGAACAAATCTAAAATGTGTTAAACTGAAACTATTAGGGTGAGTGAAAATGTCAACAAACCTGTACAAAGACATCGAAAGTTCTCGCATGTTTTGGGGCACACATCAGAAAATAATTCAAAGACAACTCTTCCAGCTGAAAAAGAAGGTAGCTGGTTTATATTTCTTCATGTAAAGATAATTTAAAATATTAAATATTCATGTATAAATGTCAAATAGGGACATTAATTTCCTTACCAGGTTGATTATTAATGGCAATGTCAAAAAAACATCTAGGACGCTGAACCTTTATTCCCATGGCGTCAATACTTCAATCTGAGTAAAATGGTTTCAGGCAAACACATTAAAACAGCAAAGATTTTTCATAAATTTCTGAAGAGAAAACAAAACAAAACTGTGGAGCATAAACAAGAAATGTAGTCTGAATTTATTTTAGTATTTACTTCCATGACATAAATTACATGATTATTTTCTTTGAAAGATTATACCACATCTTGTAGAAAAGACATAAAAGGTTTAGCCATTATATAAAACAATTTCTATTTTAAAAACCAAATACAGACTGCCACCTCAAACAGAAAATTGTATCAAGTCTGTATGATTAGTGAACTAGAGACAGGTTACCTTTAAATAGGGAAAAAATCAAGGACACACTGATCCAATCTTTTTGCTCCTAGAAAACAAAAATAAATTTTGATTAAAATAGTGGAGTTTTAAAAAGAAAGACATTCAAATTCCTAAAATAATTCCCCAAGGAAAAAAGAAAGTGGACTACTTTAACAATAGTTATATATATGGTAGATTACATTATGAGTAAAAATTCATTACATTTTACATATGAAGTTATTTTTTGATCATGAACAACAGCCTATACTGATCTATCTAATGTAGACAAAAACATCAATAAGTGAGATACTCTATGTAAGTTTTATCTACAGAGTAGGTAGCTACTAGTTAAGACATTGTTTTCATAAGCATGTAAGGACTTCCTCCAAATTCTAATACCTGGTGGAGAATGACAGGGTAAAGTGAAAAGCAGAAGAAACAAAGGTACTTAGTATAAACAGCATTCAAAACAATGAACTATAAAAATCTGTCTATCTGTTCAAAATAGAGACTAAATGAAATGTTTATGCTTTTGTGAAAATTATGTCTTAAAGCTAGTAGCTCAGTAAGCTCAGTAAGCAATGAATGATACTTTAAATCGAGTTAAATTTTTATAGATTCACAGAGTTATAGGAAATAATACACAGAGATACATGTTTCCCCATGGTAACATTTTACAAAATTATAGTATAATAGCACAGCTGTAGGGTAAAAAGCGTAACAATGCTGACACAATCTACATTTCCCCAGTTCTAGCAGTACTCATTTGTGTGTATTTATTTAGTTCTACAAAATTTTATTAAATACATAGGTACATATTATCTACCACCATTCCTTATCAATTTTACACACACCACAACCACAGGTAAGAAGAGTCAACAATAAAAGACTGCCCAAATCACCAACAATTTGAAAAATACAAATCCTATGTATTTATTCATTGTTGTATGGAAAAGGGGGGTTACAAACTACTTTTTCTGCAACCTCCTCCATTTTTTATTTCTAGAAGATACAATATATATACTAACTAAACAAACTAAAATTTGTTTCATATGAAACAAAAAGAGGCCTTTCAATCCTCCAGGAAGATTATAGACATAGACTTCCTGAAAACAATAAAACAAAACAAAAACTTATTAATTTTAATAGCTTGCTAAGTTTGAGCATTTTTATTTGTATAAAATTTCAATGTATGCACATCTGAAGTTGAGAATACACTGGATCCATAAATCTGAGGAAACTATCTTATCTCAAAGAAAAATATTAAATTATTATTGATACTTAGTACCTGATTATCTTTTATCTTCTAAATAACTTGTGCAGGCCTTCTTAAAATCTCTACATTTGGAGGCAGAAAAAAGAGGAAATTTAGAGACTTAGTTATTTTCCTCCATAAAAAACTTCTAAAGTTAGCTGTTTAGCCACAATATCCCAAAGATTTCCATTCTCAGAAAAAGAGTATAGATAGCACTGCCTAGAACATACCAAATTGTTTACAATTACAGTTGATCTCCTATTTACTGTATTCTTAAAAACTCTTTATTTGAAAAACAGGTAAATATTATGAAAGCTTACAAAGTACTTCCTAAGACCCTTAATCTTCTAGATAAAATTTTTGATGATTTTCCAAGTTTCTCAATTCTAAGGCATACTGTAAACAATCTTATAATTCTGAGACTTTGCAATCACAATAAATGGTATCACTAATTTATGGAGTTAGGACTATAAGTAGAAGCTACTAGGATAGCTGTTTGCTCTGTTTTTTTTTTTTTTTTTTTTTTGGCTGTTGTTTAAGTGCTGCTTATATGGGTAAGTTTACTTTGGGAAAACATTAAACTCCACTTAGAATTTGTGTAGTTTCTGGTATGTTATGTTACACTAAATTTACTTTGTTAAAACTTTATCTAAAACAAAATTCTTGGGGTTCCTGGTGTCTCCTCCAAAGCAGGAGACACGGGTTCCATCCCTCATCCATGCTGCAGAGCACTAAGCCCAGACACCACAACTACTGAGCCTGTGCTCTGGAGCCTGGGAGCTGCAACTGCTGAGCTCACATGCCCTGGAGCCAGCGCGTCACAGTAAGAGGAGCCACTGCAAGAAGAACCCCGTGCTCCACAACTAAGAGTCGCCCCGCATTTGCCACAACCAGAGAAAAGCCCGAGCAGCAGGGAAGACCCAGCCCAGCCAAAAATAAATAAATAAATATTTTTTAAAAATGAAATTCTTATTTCTCTACCCCTGATTCTCTCAAAATAGTAAACACCATTATCCAACCCAGCTGCTACCACTGAAGAAAACATAAATTTTATTGAACTCATTATGTCCAAAATATTATTTCAACATATAATCAACATAACATGCTATTAATGATGATTCACATTCTCTTTCTGTTACTATCCTGTGCTAAGTTGCTTCAGTCATATCTGACTGTGAGACCCCCCTATGGACTGTATGTAGCCTGCCAGGCTCCTCTGCCCGTGGGATTCTCCAGGCAAAAATAAGGGAATTATTTGCCATGTTACCAAGTCTTACAAGTCTTGGAAACTGAGCGGGTTGGTTTTTTTTTTTTTTGGCCTTACTTCGAGGCTTGTGGGATCTTTGTTCCCTGACCAGGAATCACACCTGGGCCACTGCAGCAGAGGTCAGGTTCTAACCACTGGACTGCCAGGGAATTTCCAGAAATCAGTGTTTATGCCACATTTCAAATGTTCTATAACCACACGTGGCTGGTGGCTACTGTACTGGACAGCATGGTTCTGAATACTTCAGCTCATGTTGATCTCTACAACTTTATGGAAAAATTTCCCAAGTTGGCTTCAGCCACACTGGAGATCCTGCTGTTCTTCAAAAGTCTGTGTTCAGTCATGCTCTTTGCAATCGCATGGACAGCAGCCCACCAGGCTCCTCTGTCCATGGGATTTCCCAAGCAAGAACACTGGCCACTCCAGTAGCCATTCCCTTCTCCAGGGGATCTTCCCAACCTAGGGATCGAATCCACATCTCCTGAATCGGCAGGTTGAATCTTTACCACTGTGCCGCCTGGGAAGACCCAACAGCCAAGGCCCAGCCTTCGTCAAGTCTTTCGCATTTACTGTGCCCTCTGAGGAATGCTCTTACCCCGGCTCTTCACACGGTTCACGTCTCCACTTAAGTCGGTGCTCAAGGATCACCTCCTCGTGGAAATCACTCTTTGCTAGCATATTCACAGAAGCAGGCCCTATCCCCCAGCACTTTGTATTCCCTTATTCTGCTCTACTTCTCTTCCTAGCACTTATTGCTACTTGATACTTTAAGTTTTTGTATATTTTCCTCTTACTAGAATATAAGCTTCATGATGTGAGAGACCTCTTCAGTTTTGCTCCCTCTTAATTCCAAAGTGCCTCAAACAGTACTTGATTATGGCAGGAAACCAATATTTAATAAATCAATAAACATACAAGGAAGACTAGGCATGTGTGAGAATGCTTTTCTGCAACACTGCAATAACAATAATTAAAAGGAAACAACCAAAATGTCCCCAAATGAGATAATATCTGAGTAAATTGTGGTATATACATGCTATTTAATACTATAAAACAGCTTAAAAAGTCTTTACGCACACTATCCAAAACACCTGTTTAGGTGAAAAGAAAAAACAAAGTTGCATTCAAGTATTTTTTTTAATACCCTAAAATAATAGTCTGCTTCCACAGAGAGAAAGGTCTTGAGATAAATACCAAAACTTCAAATAGTAAGTACTCTATAGGGGTACAGGAGTAAGGATGGAAGTCAATGAGGGTCTTTAACTATAATGTTTGAATCTGCAACAAGAATATGTTCACGTATTAGTTTCCAATTTAAAGAAAGACATATCTCCAAAGTAAAATAAAATAGCAGAAAATATGTGAAAATATTTAGAGCGTGTTTCTAAGTGAAAGAGTCATAGACGATTTTTGTTTTAGTTTTCTCATTTTCTAAGTTTTCTATGACAAATACAGACCTGTAAAAGTAACTCTTCAAATGAGCATTCAAGACTTAACATATTTTTAAAGTGTTTCACTTTCAGGCATACTACTGTTGTTTCATATTTGAATCTAGAAGATTTCAGGAAATTATTTTTCTTTTCACAAAACTGTGTACCCCTCCAAAGGAAGGGTACATTTGCTCCAAAGGAAGTAAGGAAAAATACTTGAGTATTTACCTAAATAAACTTTGGATGTTAAGTAACTTTTCAGGTTCACTAACAATGAAATAAATAATGGAGACAAACTTGAGAATCCTTTGGACTGCAAGGAGATCCAACCAGTCCATCCTAAAGGAAATCAACCCTGAATATTCATTGGAAGGACTGTTGCTCAAGCTGAAGCTCCAATATTTTGGCCAACTGATGTGAAGAGCTGACTCACTGAGAAGGAGGTGGGCAGAAGATGAGACAATTAGATAGCATTACCAACTCAGTGGACATGAACTTGAGCAAACTCCAGGAGATAGTGGACGATAGGGCAGCCTGGTATGCTGCAGTCCTTGGGATTGTACGACTTAGTGACTGAACAACAAATAATAAATAAATAAATAACGGAGACAAACAGATTTGATCTCATGAAAAAATGTATTATTTCTATTTTTCAAACGGAAATTAGAAAGTAAAAAATTGGGGGAAATATTTCCAAACATGATGTGCTAGTTTCCTTACTGCAGAACACTGGCAAGGCCCATACTACTCACTGAAGAACATGAAGCACCTTTGGTCCCGATATGTAAATATCAGTCCATGTGACAACCAAAAGCAGCCCTCTCACTGTCCCTCTTCCCCTCCTTGAGGACTGTATGGTCCATGCAGGCAACAATTAAAAGCACAAAGGCTACCCAGGGGACTATAAACAAACAATTCATAAAAAAATGAAATAAAAAATATAAACAGTATGAAAACTTTGGCTAAGCAACTTGGCACTGTAGACCAAGAATATATTCATAATCATTCTAACCTTTAACACTTTAGTAACTCAAACTCTTTGAATGTCTCTGTTGCTGCAAAGTCACATCAGTCGTCTCCAACTCTGTGCGACCCCAGAGATGGCAGCCCACCAGGCTCCCCCGTCCCTGGGATTCTCCAGGCAAGAACACTGGAGTGGGTTGCCATTTCCTTCTCCAATGCATGGAAGTGAAAAGTGAAAGTGAAGTCGCTCAGTCGTGTCTGACTCTTAGCGACCCCATGGACTGCAGCCCACCAGGCTCCTCCATCCATGGGATTTTCCAGGCAAGAGTACTGGAATGGGGTGCCATCGCCTTCTCCGTTGAATGTCTCCAAACGCAGCCATTTAAAAATAAAATCTTCTTTAAAGAAAGTGAAAGTGAAGTCGCTCAGTCGTGTCTGACTCTTAGCGACCCCATGGACTGTAGCCCACCACGCTCCTCCATCCATAGAAATTTCTAGGCAAGAGTACTGGAGTGGGTTGCCATTTCCTTCTCCTGGGGATCTTCCCAACCCGGGAATCGAACCCTGGACTCCCGCATTGCAGGCAGATGCTTTACCGTCTGAGCCACCAGGGAATAATAATTAGGAACAATCTAACAGTTCATACAGCTTAAAAAAAAAACAGACAGACGTAAGACCTAAATAGACATTTCTCCAAAGAAGACATACAGATGTTCCAAAATACACATGAAAAGGCGCTGAATTTCATCACCAATTATTAAAAGAATTGCAAATCCAAACTACAACGAGGTTATCACTTCACACCAGTCAGAATGGCCATTATCAAAAAATCAGGGCTTCCCTGGTGGCTCAGTGGTGAAGAATCTGCCTGCCAATGCAGGAGACACGCATTCGATCCCTGATCTGGGAAAATCCCACCTCCCTTGGAGCAGTTAAGCCCAAATGCCCCAGTAGCAATTAAGCTACTGAGAGTATGCTCTAGAGCCCAGGAGCTCCAACAAGAGAAGCCACTGCAATGAGAAGCCAGTGCATCACAGACCCAGCACGGCCAAAAATAAATAAAATTATTTTGAAAACATTTACAAACAACCAATGATGGAGAGGCTGCGGATAAAAGATAACCCTCCTACACTGTTGATGAGAATGTAAACTGGTGTAGCTACTATGGAAAATAGTATACAGGTTCCTTAAGAAAACGAAAAACTGAATTACCATATGATCCAGCAATCCCACTCCCAGGCATAAAATCAGAGAAAAACACCGTTCAAAAAGATACAGGCTCATTTCAGCAGTGTTTACAACAGTCAAGACATGGAAGCAACCTAAATGTTGGTCGATAGATGAATGGGTAAAGAAGATGTGGTATACATACAAGATGGACTATTAGTCATAAAAAGAATGAAATCCCAAGTGCTGCCACATGGATGGTCTTAGAGATTATCATATTAACTGAAGTAAGTCAGAGAAAGACAAATATCATGGCATCACTTATATGTGGAATCTTAAAAAATGATACAAATGACCTTATTTACAAAACAGAAATAAACTCATAGGAAATAAACTTATGGTTACTAAAGGGGATGCAGCGGGAGGGAGTTAGAAGTTGGGAATTATATACACAAAGACACACTGCTGCTGCTGCTGCTAAGTCACTTCAGTTGTGTCCAACTCTGTGCGACCCCATAGACAGCAGCCCACCAGGCTCCCCCGTCCCTGGGATTCTCCAGGCAAGAACACCGGAGTGTGTTGCCATTTCCTTCTCCAATGCGTGAAAGTGAAAAATGAAAGTGACGTCACTCAGTCGTGTCCAACTCTCAGCGACCCCATGGACTGCAGCCTTCCAGGCTCCTCCGTCCATGGGATTTTCCAGGCAATGTGTCTTTATATCAAATAGGACCTACTTTATATCAACAAGGACCTACTGTATAGCATAGGGAACTATACTCAGTATCTTGTAATAATCTATAATGGAAAAGAATCTGAAAAAGAATACACACACACACAACTGAATCACTCTGCTGTACACTTGCAACTAACACAACATTGTAAATTAACCTTACTTCTATAAAAAATAAACGAAACAAAAAACCAACCTAAATGTCTAACATGACAAGTAAATTAAGAACTATTCATTTGATGGACTGCTACGCTGCTTATGAAAATATAATTTTTAATATAACATGGAAAAAATGTTTAAGTGAAAAAAATAGCAAAATTATGTAGTATAAAGGATTTTAATGGTAAAAAAATTCATATACTGTCACTGTAGTGCTTTTCATAATAGTAAAAAAAGTTGTATACTGATAGAATTGGTTAAATAAATGCTATCATCATGAAATGGATGGTATTCATCTAGCCATTGGAAATCATATTCTTACATGTTAAAATAACAGAGGTAACATTTTTCACCAACTGGATTGAAAGAAATAAAAAATGCTGACCTCATATATTACTGACGCTAGCAAAGGGGTAAATCTGATAATCCTTTGCCAACGTGAAACACACATTACAAATGCATTAACGGCCCTTTGACTCAACAACCCTATTCCGAGGAATTTATGTATCATTCACGAAAATAAGGTATGCACAAGGTCATACAAGGCACCATCAGGCCATAAACCTAACTGTACATAAAGGAGGAAGAGGTTACATAAATCATACGACCTCCGTAAAAGTTACTGGCTATAAAAAGGAATGAGGAAGCTGGTTATCTGCTATCTCCCAGGCCTTTTAAGTAAAAAACAAAAAACAAACAACAACAACAACAAACTACAGAAACGTATATGGTATATTTTCTTTGTATTTTTTCAAAAGAACTTTTAAAGAAAATGTGTTTTGTCTAATACAGACGCATCTGGTGGGAGAGAAAATGGGTAGCTGGGGAAGATGGGGAAGATTTTTTTTACCGTATAACTTTTCAATTTTATGCCACTACTAATACTAAAGCACACTAATACTACCGTTAAAAGTTCTTTAAAAATAAAACTGAAAAAGAAAAATTATCAAAGACCACTCACAGATGAGAAGATATTCATAATATATTAGGTGAAAGAAAGCAAGTTAGCAAGCAGTATTATCTGTAAGATTCCAATTTTACACGTATCAAATGCACATAAAAAAGATATCATTCAATAAAAAACGGAAATTCTGCCATTTGCAACAACATGGTTGGACCTTAAAGACAATAAGCTAAGTGAAATTAAGTCACCAGAGAAATACTGTATGATCTTACTTGTATGTGGAATTTGAAAGTAAATTAAAAAATATATTCACACATGCACAAACATACCGAACTCAGAGAGAAAGATACCAGATTTACGGTTACCAGAGGCAGGGGCTAGGCTTGAGGGAACTGGATGAAATGGTTACAAGGTACAAACTTTCAGTTATAAGATAAGTAACTCCTAGGGATGTAATATACAACATTGTTAACACAGTTAGCACTGCTGTTTGGTATATTTGAAAGCTGCTAAGAGAATAAAGTTCTAAAAGTTCTCACCACAAGGAAAAAGCATCATTTTTCCCCCTTGTTTCTGTATGAGATGGTGGATGTTAAACTGAACTTATTGTGGCAATCATTCTTCAATGTGTAAGTCAATTCATTATGTTATGCACTTTACACTTGCACAGTGCTATACCTCAATAAAACTAAAAGGAAAAACAGGATTTACATCAAAATATTAATCGTGAACTATGCAGCATTACTTACAGACATGGAAACAACTTAAATGTCCCCTAATAAGTGGATAAAGAAAATGTGTCACACACACACATTGAGGAATATTATTTAGTCACAAAAAAGGAAGAAAATCCTTCCACTTGTGACAAGATGGATGAGCCTCAGGGACATTGTGTTAAGTGAAAACAGTCAGGCAGAGAAAAACAAATACTGTACAATCTCATACATGGAATCATAAAACAAAACAAAAACCCCCCCAAATCTGACCTTATAAAGTCCCAAGAAAATAGTGTGCATGCATGCATGCTAAGTCTCTTCAGTTGGTCTGACTCTTTGCGACCCCATGGACTGTAGGCCACCAGGCTCCTCTGTCCACAGGATTCTCCAGGCAAGATACTGGAGGGGGTTGCCATGCCCTTCTCCAGGGGATCTTCCCAACCCAGGGATCAAACCCATGTCTCTTACATCTCCTGCACTGCATGGCTAGCGCCACCTGGGAAGCCCCAAGAATACAGGGTACAGCATGGCGAGTAATACTGCGCTCTGTATTTGAAAGTTGTTAAACAGATGATCTTGTCACAATGAAAAAAAAATTTGTATGTGAGGTGAACGGCAACTAGACTTACTATGGTGATCATTTTGCAATATATACACACAGTCACACACACGTGGGCTTTGCTCATAGCTCAGCAGGTACAGATCTGCCTGCAATGCAGAAGACCTGGTTTCGATCCCTGGGTCAGGAAGCTCCCCTGAAGAAGGGAATGGCTACCTACTCCAGTATTCTTGCCTGGAGAATCCCATGGACAGGGGAGCGTGGCAGGCTACAGTCCACGGGGTCGCAAGAGTTGGACATGACTAAGCGACTAAACCATCACCGCCATCAATCACATACACAGTGAATTATGCACACATAATCATAGACACAGTGATCATGTCGTACATCTGGAACAAATTTAAAGTTATGTGTCAATTACACTTAAAACAAAAGGATATACAACAAAATATTAACTCTGATAATATCTGGGTCATGAATTCAAGGGTAATTGTTATGTATTTCTGTTTTCCAAATTTTCTTCAACAGGTATAATTTTATAATCAAGAAAATACTTTTAAGAAATACTAACAAAATGAGATAATTTTCTGCTTATTAAAATAGAAAAGATCTTTTAAAAGAATAATTCCCAATACAGTAAGCAAATCCACTGGAAAAGTATCTAAAAACTATTTATACCTCAAACTGGTTTATACCTTAAAAATCCAATTGCTAGGAATCTACTGTAAGGAACCATCTTAGAAAGCCTTCATGTATAAAGTTGGCCATGTCAGTGCTTCTTTTATACTATTCGAAGTAACCTTTTCAGTATTATGAAAAATGATAATTGAACAAAATATCACAGTTGTGGAAGCAATGCTTACAGTGATCAATAACTTGAAAATGCTCATAATTTGTTAAAAATACTCGATATAAAACAATAATGTAGTAGTATTACAATCACATAAACTACTCCTTCAAATTCAGAGATTTACAAAAGACAAAAAAAGACCGAAAGGAAATAATTACTGCAGTATTTGGTTTCAAGACTGGAGGGTGGGGATATATGTATGTATGTGTATAGCTGATTCACTATATGTGAATCACAGAAACTAACACAACATTGTAAGCCAACTATATTCCAATTACAAAAAAAAAACCCTGAAGAGTGTTTTTGCCTCACTGTACTTCTTTCTACTTCTTTAATAAACATAACTGCTATTATAAATAAAAATTCATAATATAATAAAAAATGTACATACAATCTAAGATTATAATGTACATGTCTCTGTGTGGTTATAATACGCATTTAGGTAACACCACACAGGGATACTTTTCTTAGAAACAGATTTAAATGGTATCTTGAAATAACAAATCAAATATGCTTTAAATTTAAGAAACATGAAAGACAGGAAATTATTATTAAAAGCACTATATAAATACCTTAATATGTAAATGTTCTAACATTAATAGCTAATGAAGAACAATGATGACACAAAAGATGGCTCAATGCCATGTCTCTAACATTACTGATATCAGATTTTATCTAATCAGAAAGAGGATACAGTATTCCCTCTTTAATTATGATTTCCTGTTATTACACTATCTAAAAAATGCAACACAAACATCTAGTCCATTTCTTTTTCTTTTTAAGGAGTAAAGAGGTGGCGCTAGTGGTAAAGAACTTGCCTGCCAATGCAGGATATGTAAGAGATGCAGTTCGATCCCTGAGTTGGGAGGAACCCTGGAGGAGGGCATGGCAATCCACTCCAGTATTCTTGCCTGGAGAACCCCCTGGAAAGAGGAGCCTGGTGGGCTACAGTCCCTAGGGTTGCACAGAGTCAAACATACCTGAAGCAACTCAGCATGTACGCAAAGAGAAAACAATACTGATAGATACCAAAAACACAATTCAGGACAAAAATCAAGTCTACACAATTTTCAAGCCTATGCAATTTTCAATAAAATAAGTCACGAATTTCCTAAAAATAGTTCACAAAGAAAGCTTTCAGAGCAATAATCTGCAGGTGAACTGTTCACTGCATAGCTGTTTAATCTAAACGAGTTGCAGCTATTCCTGTAAAATGTAGCTATATTTTTTTTTTAAAAAAAATCATCGTATCGCGCAACATGCCCCATTCCTGTACAGCAATCAGCATAGTATACTCCATTAGATGAGGTACATATGTTCCTGTCTGACCTAGTTTCCACTACTGCATGTTAGCTGTTACCATTTATCATTTACTTGAGCGCTTGAATTCACCTTACCTGCCTGACTCCCTCCAAAATCTGAGTATTTGATACTTACTTCCATCCACTTTATTTACAAAAAAAATACTTTTAAAGATAATCAGTAAAGCTAACAAGCTCATGAAAAAAGTTGAATAAAATTAAGCCCTAACTTTTAACATTTTAATGTATATTCTTTAAGTTTCTTTTAAGCAGATAGAATTACAAATATTTTATCAATAGTATCATAGTCACATTAATATGTCAATAATATATAATGCAATAAAATTTCAAAATATTAAATGCTAGGATGTATGATATGCCCTGTGCTCTTGCGCTCAGTTGTGTCCAACTCTTTGTGACCCCATGGACTACAGCCTGTCAGGCTCCTCTGTCCCTGGAATTTTGCAGGCAAGAACACTGGAATGGGTTAGCATTTTCTACCCTAAGGGATCTTCATGACCCAGGGATCGAATCTGTGTCTCTTATGTGTCCTGTATTGGCAGGTGGATTCTTTACCACTGCTCCACCTGAAACTTCTGCAACAAATATATTTCATAAAAATATCAGAGATGAAACAAATTCATAAGTAAAAAATTTATCTTGTAGCTTCAGACATGAAATAATTTCCATATTCACCTAAAGTAACATGAAGGTTGGAGGTGGGGGGCAGAAGGACATAGGCAACTGATTATTAAAACATACGGTAAAAAAACACAGTATTTGTAATTGTGCTTTGTTGCTGAGTCGTGTCCAACTCTTTGCAACCCCGTGAACTGTAGCCCACCAGGCTCCTCTGTCCATAGGGATTCTTCAGGCAAGAATACTGGAGTGGGTTGCCACGCCTTCCTCTAGGGGATCTTCCCAACCCAGGGATTGAACCCAGGTTTTCTGCATTGCAGGAAGATTCTTTACCAGCTGAGCCACCAGGGAAGCCCCGAAGTGAAAGTGAAATTTGTAATTAGGCAATAAATAACGCAGTGACTTTATTACATTCTTTAATACATGGAATTACATTCATAATCCCAAGAATCACTTGGAAGTTTCACACAATCTGAGGGAGTCTGCAGAGTACTAAGTCTTGAAAATGGAGATAGTAAATACTCTTAACTATTGCAATGACAAGCAGGTCTTTGCCCTTTCTGATTCCCTTGGTTAATTCCTAATTGTCCTTAAAGATTGAACACAGCCAAAGTACAGTCTAGGAATTTCACCCTGACTCTCTGAAGTTAAAATGATTGTTTGTTGAATTTTATTTTCATTATCATAAATTTGTCTGGAGAAGGAAACGGCAACCCGCTCTAGTATTCTTGCCTGGAGAATCCCATAGACAGAGGTGCTGGCGGGTTACAGTCCATAGGGTCGCAAAAGAGTCAGACAAAACTTAACAACTAAACAATAACAAACTCCTTGAACTTAGAACCTTTCTATCTTCAACACCAAGCACAATGCCTGGTCCAGCACTACACTGCCAAACAGAATGCTAGTTAAGGCTTGAGCAGACTTACCCAGTGCCTCTTCTCCCACACGCTTCCCACAGGGAGTATTGCTAATATGTATCTGTGGTGAGTAAATCCTCTCAGCCTATTCCACAACTGAAAGCAGCTTATTCTTTAGATATGCCTACTGAGGCTGCATTCTGTTAACAAAGTGTCTATTTTCTTTTCTTTAAACAGAATCCACTATAAGAGAGCATTTTCAGTTCAAGAGCAAGAAATAAAGATGGGAAGCTCTCATCTGTTTAAGTTTAATAAAACAGGTAGCAATTTTCATAGAAGACTTGCACCTCTAAGTGCAATCATATTAAGTTAAATTAATTAAAAGTATAGCAGATATTGAAGACTTTCAAGGACAGCAATCTAACATCACATTTTACATTATTCTCTACCTTATGGGGAAACAGTGGAAACAGTGTCAGACTTTATTTTTGGGGGCTCCAAAATCACTGCAGATGGTGATTGCAGCCATGAAATTAAAAGATGCTTACTGCTTGGAAGAAAAGTTATGACCAACCTAGATAGCATATTCAAAAGCAGAGACATTACTTTGCCAACAAAGGGCCATCTAGTCAAGGCTATGGTTTTTCCTGTGGTCATGTATGGATGTGAGAGTTGGACTGTGAAGAAAGCTGAGCACCGAAGAATTCAGGCTTCTGAACTGTGGTGTTGGAGAAGACTCTTGAGAGTCCCCTGGACTGCAAGGAGATCCAACCAGTCCATTCTGAAGGAGATCAGCCCTGGGATTTCTTTGGAGGGAAAGATGCTGAAGCTGAAACTCCAGTACTTTGGCCACCTCATGCGAAGAGTTGACTCACTGGAAAAGACTCTGATGCCGGGAGGGATTGGGGGCAGGAGGAGAAGGGGACGACAGAGGATGAGATGGCTGGATGGCATCACTGACTCGATGGACATGAGTCTGAGTGAACTCCGGGAGATGGTGATGGACAGGGAGGCCTGGCGTGCTGCGATTCATGGGGTTGCAAAGGGGTGGACATGACTGAGCGACTGAACTGAACTACCTTAATGTAGTTCACAGAAATCGAATGAGAAATAAAAACAAGATTGGTTAAAATATCTAAATACATTTATGAATGCCAGGTTGTTAGTGAACTAAGTACAAATAAGTTGACATTCTGGGGTGTCAGAAAAGGCAACTATGATCTTCCATATAGTTCCTTTTCCCTTAGTGTCTCTGATAGTCACAAACCTCTGCACTGGTAAAAACATGGTTAAAAACGTATAGGCAGTTAGTAGGGCTTCCCTGGTGGCTCAGATGGTAAAGAATCTTCTTGCAATGCAGTAGACCTGGGTCTGCCCTGAGTCAAGAAGATCCCCTGGAGAAGAGAATGGCCATCCACTCCAGTATTCTTGCCTGGAGAATTCCAAGGACAGAGAAGACTGGTGGGCTGCACTCCCTGGGTCGCGAACAGTCAGGCTCGACTGAGCAACTAACTCACTTCACTTTCAGGCACTTACTAAATTCCTAAATCCTTCAGAAAAGTTAAAAAGAGAAAAGCTGGTGTGACACCAAGTTTGGTGTTAAATAACTTACTGCACGTACAATCTGAGAGACATAAAAATCTAGTACAACTATGCTGCCGCTGCTAAGTTGCTTCAGTCATGTCTGACTCTGTGGGACCCCACAGACGGCAGCCCACCAGGCTCCCCTGTCCCTGGGATTCTCCTGGCAAGAACATTGGAGTGGGTTGCCATTTCCTTCTCCAACAACTATGCTAGTGCAAACTAAAAAGCATATACCAACTGGGGAGTCGCTGCTAATATTCTTAATATTGTACCTGCAATTATCTAAGCTCTTATAACGATAAACTTATCCCACTGTCTCAACAGAGAGAACCAAACCATCTTAGCACTGTTATTTAATCCAGTAACTCCTAAATAAAAAATTACAGACTTTTGAAGTTTGAAGGATATAGGTAATCTGGTTCAATCTTCTAATTGTATAGACTTGGGAACAAGAAGACTAGAGCGTTGAAGTGACTGGCTCAAAGTCCCAAGTGGAAAAAAAAAAAAGGCAAGTTTTCTGGTTAAGATTATAGCTTCACTGTTAAAAGTAGCTTATAACCTGTGCCTGATTCATACTGATGTAAGGCAAAAACCATCACAATATTGTACAGTAATTATCCTCCAATTAAAGAAAGAAAGTAGCTTATTCATAAGTATTCCAAATAATGGTTACATAATTTTACTTTTCATCAAGTGACACGATGCAAAGATTTAATTATGAATAAACCTTAAGCTAAAGTTTATGCACAATTAACAGTAGCTTACTAATATATACAATCAGGCTTCATGCAGTTTTAAAATAAGTAGATTAAGGAATCATTCATGCTTAAAAAAATAACTGTTTTAATATCAAAAATTGATACCCATAAGTATGACATAATTAAATTCCAAGAACAAGTTGGTAATCATTTTAAGCCACTACTCAAACTAAAACGAAGTATAAAACATTTCCTGTCTGGTACTAAAAATACAAAGTCCCAGTTACAGCATATACAGAATTTATAACACTGCCTGTAGTATATTTCAAGATGCAAGAACTGCCTTACAGAAATAAAAATATATGGAGTTCTTATGGAGACCATATATTCATTAAACCAAGTCAAAACCACTGACATTTAATGAAAACTAAAAACTGGCACTAATAATAAAAACAAAAAAGAAGAAAAAAAACTGTGTAGCAGAGAGATTGGCAATAAACTCTTCAAATAACTTGAATTAATTATCTATGGATTCCAACTACATATAACAAGTAAGACACATTAGTACATGAGGATAGAGAATAAATAATACATTCTAATCCTGTTGAAATATCCTATACATAAAACAATAAGGGAAAACATCAACATATATTTCTCAAAAAAGCAACACTTGAAGAACTGTAGATGATGTCCTGACAACTAGTAGAACTAGTTCATCCCACTCTAACTATTACCAATTTCCCGATGTATGGGAGAATGGATGCTCTCTGACAGGAAAACCTAATTTAAAATATGCAAAATATCAAAAGAATAAAGACTTTACCTAAAGAACACCAATACTGCAAGACCACAGTATCAAGCACCACAAATGAAAGGCCTTTAGTAAGTCACAATAAATGTAACGTATGCTTTTCACTCATAGGGGAACCACTGAGCTCTTACTCAAAGCTAATTTTACACAGAATTTTAACAAACCTGAATATTTACTTTTGATAGCCCACAGCTTGATAATAACCTGAAATTAGAATATAATTTTATAGATGAAAAAAAACCTGAGGTTCAGAAAGATGGTTGGATCAGAAAAGAACTCAAAATTTCGAACCTTGTAAGTTTGCTTACTTGTACACTCCTGACAACAGGGGAAGGCAACCCTGACAAAAGTTCGCAAAAGCAAAAACCTTAAAAAGTAAACAAAATTTTTAAAAACGCACAGAATCCTACTACAAGACAAGACGCCATTAGGATCTCAGGACACCAATACTCTTGAATCATAAAGAAAACGTTAAGGTAAAGAGAGCTCTGTTTAAAACAGATGTATGTAATTCCTTACAGAGAAGATCCCACCTTAAATGATTAAACTAAAAAAAAGGAGGAGTGATAAAACGGGTAAATTTTCGCATACATAAAAAACATGAATTAGAGAAATAGCCATTCTAGATGTCGGTGCCTTTTCTGGATTTTATACCGCGATTTCAAAACTGTTTACACACCCCCCTCTCCATCATCTGTACAAACCGGCCATTCTTTGCCAAACGGTAAAACACAGACTCACTTTTTTTTAATCTGGTTTTGACTACTGAAAATTAACCGTACCCCCTAGTTTCCACAACATTTAATTGTTCCTTGGACGCATTTCTGACCACTATTGCAAACACTTGGTCCTGCATAAAGTACTATTGTGGGAAGAAATGAAAATCAATGCACAAAATGGTGCTTTTATAACATTTTTAAAACGACCAAGAGTTTCCCACTCCTGCAGACCTCGATTCAGCGCCTTAAAAGACTAAAGACTAGCCAAATTCGCACACTTCCCGCAAAGCATTTGGAATTCCGAAGCCATCACCTTCCTCCAAGAGTAATCCCTCCTAAAAGGCCTGCGCTGCTCACAGTTCTTCGGAAACGTGGGAGAACTTGGAGTCAGTTCTGGGATAAGAAGGGAAGAGCCTGGATTGGAGTTTGGGGAGAACTAAGTGGCCTGTGCCACTACACTACGCAAGACAGTCGCTATGAGAGGAAAAGGTCTGAGCAGGGGGAAAGCCTGTCTTCGTTCTAATCTTAACCCCTGAGATCCAGGCTCCTTGCCTGCCACTCTCCACCCCTAATGTGACAGGATGGCAGGTAACGCGTCCCGTTTCCCCACCTATCCTCCCACCTACCCCGCACTCGTGCTCGGTCTTACGATTTTGAAGCATCAAAATCACCCCAGCTCCCTGGAGTTCAGGCCACCGTCGCTGCCGCCATATTACAGCTTGTGCGGCAAAATGCGTCAGGGAGGGAGGTGTGCGCCTGAGAAGGGAGGGCGGGGGCTGGGAAGGGGAGGGCCATTTTCCAGGTCCGGAAGGCACGGCTGGAAGCCCTCTCCAGCAGCACCTGCTGCAAAGCTAGCGCCACGATCCTCGGGGGCCGCTCTGGGATCGGGCAGCCCCAATATCTTGAGAGGAAGACGGTTAAGTCGGTCTGGGCCTATCGCGCCGGCTCCGCCCCTCTTCTAGGGCCCTTCCCGCTCTCGCACCCCGGCATTGCTGCAAAGGACAGTACCGAAACAACACAGGCTCTGCGCCACCTACTTGCACCAGTCCGGTCTCCTCTTCCCGGGGTCCGGTCCTTTAAAGCGCTTCAAATCTACCGCCGCCAGAAAAGGCGCTAAAGACCACTAACCGACTCCCTCCCCCCACAACCCAGTCCCGGCGTGGAGGGGAAACGTCGCGCCGGAAATACGTCACTGCTCGGTGGCCCGCGTCTTCTGGTGATCCTTTGCTTGCGTTACCTCGCCGTCCCTGGAGTTCTAGGATTTTGGAGCGAGTTAAATGCCTGGCCCATAGGTAGCTTAGTGGTTTCTGTGTAAGTTGATTGACAGCGTATGTAACCGTTAGAATGCCAAGTCTTTCGTGAAATGGAAGTGCTTCACTTAATAAACATTGATTGAGCTTCTGCCAGGGTATTGGGAAGGAGACCCTACTTTCAAAGAGCTTCCCAGGTCAGCTTCTAGTTAATGCTGTGACACACATTAAAAAAAAAAAAAGAAATGAACAAGTGCTATTTGAGGAAAGAAGGAAATTATAGAGGACATTGACGCCCTTTGTTGTCTTTTAAAAATATTCTCAGCAACCCCATGATATGTTATTATCCTTGTTTCAAAGATAAAGAAATTGAGGCTCAAGGAAGATAAGTGCGTTCCCAAATACATTGTTCCTAAATACCAAAGTAAGGCTTTGACTCCAAATCCAGTGCTTTCTGGGGAGAACACTATTTAGGACATATGTTGCTATTTAATTGTTTCAAGAGGTTAAGTGTTCCTAGATTGTTCAGTTCAGTTCAGTTCAGTCGCTCAGTCGTCTCCGAATCTTTGCGACCCCATGAATCGCAGCACGCTAGGCCTCCCTGTCCATCACCATCGCCCGGAGTTCACTCAGACTCACGTCCATCGAGTCAGTGATGCCATCCAGCCATCTCATCCTCGGTCGACCCCTTCTCCTGCCCCTCAATCCCTCCCAGCATCAGTCTTTTCCAATGAGTCAACTCTTCGCATGAGGTGGCCAAAGTACTGGAGCTTCAGCTTTAGCATCAGTCCTTCCAAAGAAATCCCAGGGTTGCTCTCCTTCAGAATGGACTGGTTGGATCTCCTTGCAGTCCAAGGGACTCTCAAGAGTCTTCTCCAACACCACAGTTCAAAAGCATCAATTCTTCGGTGCTCAGCTTTCTTCACAGTCCAACTCTCACATCCATACATGACCACAGGAAAAACCATAGCCTTGACTAGACGGACCTTAGCCGGCAAAGTAATGTCTCTGCTTTTGAATATGCTGTCTAGGTTGGTCATAACTTTTCTTCCAAGGAGTAAGCGTCTTTTAATTTCATGGCTGCAGTCACCATCTGCAGTGATTTTGAAGCCCCAAAAATAAAGTCTGACACTGTTTCCACCGTTTCCCCATCTATTTCCCATGAAGTGATGGGACCGGATGCCATGATCTTCGTTTTCTGAATGTTGAGCTTTAGGCCAACTTTTTCACTCTCTTCTTTCACTTTCATCAAGAGGCTTTTTAGTTCCTCTTCACTTTCTGCCATAAGGGTGGTGTCATCTGCATATCTGAGGTTATTGATATTTCTCCCAGCAATCTTGATTCCAGCTTGTGCTTCTTCCAGCCCAGTGTTTCTCATCATGTACTCTGCATAGAAGTTAAATAAGCAGGGTGACAATATACAGCCTTGATGTACTCCTTTTCCTATTTGGAACCAGTCTGTTGTTCCATGTCCAGTTCTAACTGTTGCTTCCTGACCTGCATACAGATTTCTCAAGAGGCAGGTCAGGTGGTCTGGTATTCCCATCTCTCTCAGAATTTTCCACAGTTTCTTATGATCCACACAGTCAAAGGCTTGGACATAGTCAATAAAGCAGAAATAGATATTTTTCTGTCACTCTCTTGCTTTTTCAATGATCCAGCGGATGTTGGCAATTTGATCTCTGGTTCCTCTGCCTTTTCTAAAACCAGCTTGAACATCAGGGAGTTCACGGTTCACGTATTGCTGAAGCCTGGCTTGGAGAATTTTGAGCATCACTTTACTAGCATGTGAGATGAGTGCAATTGTGCGGTAGTTTGAGCATTCTTTGGCATTGCCTTTCTTTGGAATTGGAATAAAAACTGACCTTTTCCAGTCCTATGGCCACTGCTGAGTTTTCCAAATGTGCTGGCATATTGAGTGCAGCACTTTCACAGCATCATCTTTCAGGATTTGAAACAGCTCAACTGGAATTCCATCACCTCCACTAGCTTTGTTCGTAGTGATGCTTTCTAAGGCCCACTTGACTTCACATTCCAAGATGTCTGGTTCTAGATTAGTGATCACATCATCATGATTATCTGGGTTGTGAAGATCTTTTTTATACAGTTGTTCTGTGTACTCTTGCCATGTCTTCTTAATATCTTCTGCTTCTGCTAGGTCCATACCATTTCTGTCCTTTATCGAGCCCATCTTTGCATGAAATATTCCCTTGGTATCTCTAATTTTCTTAAAGAGATCTCTAGTCTTTCCCATTCTGTTGTTTTCCTCTATTTCTTAGCATTGATCGCTTAAGAAGGCTTTCTTATCTCTTCTTGCTATTCTTTGGAACTCTGCATTCAGATGCTTATATCTTTCCTTTTCTCCTTTGCTTTTCACCTGTCTTCCTTTCACAGCTATTTGTAAGGCCTCCCCAGACAGCCATTTTGCTTATTTGCATTTCTTTTCCATGGGGATGGTCTTGATCCCTGTCTCCTGTACAATGTCACAAACCTCATTCCATAGTTCATCAGGCACTCTATCTATCAGATCTAGGCCCTTAAATCTATTTCTCACTTCCACTGTATAATCATAAGAGATTTGATTTAGGTCGTACCTGAATGGTCTAGGTTTTCCCTATTTTCTTCAATTTGAGTCTGAATTTGGTAATAAGATTGTTAGAATTATAATAATCCTCCCTGATATTCAGGCGAGTTGAGGGCAGTCATTGTGAAGATATGCCATGTGTTTTAAAGAAAACAGCCCCCTTGTGATGGTTAGTGTTATGTAACAACTTGGCTAGGATATGGTGGCCAGTTATTTGGTCAGATAGTCTAGATGTGTTTCCCAAGGTATATTTTAGATGTGGTAAACATTTACAATTCCAAGACTTAAAGTAAAGCAGGGTGGGGCTCATCCAATCAGCTTAAGGCCTTGAGAGCAGAGGCTGAGATTTCCTAAGGAAGAAAGCGTTATGCCTCAAGATGGCATTATAGAAACTTTGCCTGGGTTTCCAACATGCTTGGCCTGCTGTGTTGATTTCAAACTCAAGACTGCAATATCAACTCTTACATACACTTAGAACCTGCTCACCCACCTTACCGATTTCAGACTTTCCAGCCCCCACAATTGTAAGCCAATTCCTTACAATAAATCTGTTTTTCTGTAAAAACAAACAAAAGGAAACAGAGGACTTAGATTTTATTATTGTATGAAAAGAAAGTTACAATTATTTAAAATTTTCACCCCTTTATCTTTGGTAAATCAGTAATTATCAACAACAGCTGAGCATGTGGTAGGTACACTTAAGGGTCTTCACCGGTTTTATTAGCTATATAACTGAGAGGACAATCCTGGCCACTTTAAGCCATTGCTTTCATTGCAGGAAAGTAGCGTCATACTCCGAAGAAGGCAATGGCATCCCACTCCAGTACTCTTGCCTGGAAAATCCCATGGACGGAGGAACCTGGTGGGCTGCAGTCCATGGGGCCGCTAGGAGTCGGACACGACTGAGCGACTTCACTTTCACTTTTCACTTTCACGCATTGGAGAAGGAAATGGCAACCCACTCCAGTGTTCTTGCCTGGAGAATCCCAGGGACGGGGGAGCCTGGTGGGCTGCCGTCTATGGGGTCGCACAGAGTCGGACACGACCGAAGCAACTTAGCAACAGCAGCAGCAGCGTCATACTCATCTTCAAACGATTTAGAGGGTATGTGAGTTCACACTTTGCAGTGAGGAGGGCAATTCTTTAGTACCTTTAAAATTCTAATTTATAGTGAGCACTATATTGAGATAGATTTTTGTAAGCATTCATTTGATTTTTGCTAATTCAGATTCCTTAGAATATACTTTTATTTAACTGTGATATACAGATTCATTTCTTAGATTTCTACTTGTAGGGGTAATGTGTAACATTGCTATGACATTGGTGTAGTTTCCCTCTTTCTCATCCATTTAGTTAGACACAATCTTTGAGGATATGGTACAGATTATACCGTAGTTAACATTTTGAGGTGTACAAAGGTAGTATTACTAGTTTGTTCCAGGATATACTTTTTTTCTTAGAGAGATAGACTTTTATATGAAGTCACTGAAGAATTATTTAATAGTAAAGTATTAATAAGTACTTAGATATAGTATCCATTATAAATGGTCACATTTTAGAGGATTCATGAAAGAAGTCTTGAAGCAGCTTTACAAATGTCAGTTCAAAGACTGGTGGCTGGTGGTGAACTATGACAAAGTTTTCACTATTCTTTTCTTAAGAAGAGTTTTTTTGGGGGAAATTCCCTGGTGATCCAGTGGTTAGGACTCTAGCGCTGTCACTTCTGGGACCCTGGGTTCAATCCCTGGTCAGGGAACTAAAATCCCATAAGCCACATCTTTTCTTAGACTGTGGTAGTTGCTTTCGTTATCCAGATGTCCTTACTTGAATGAATGAAAAACTGGTGTGCTTTGCTGGGTCCCAAACATGTTGAAAGTTCAATGGTCTTTGAAATCGAAAACTTTCCTAAATAAATTTGACATGATTTATTGTTCTAAGAAAGAACGTCTTGCAAGTAAAAGGAAGTATTACCTCCAACAATATGGTGGCTTAAGAAACAAAGGACTTATTTCTCTCTTAAATAATAGGTCTGGTGAGTGGACCAGATCAAAGGGCAACTCTCCTCCATATAGTCAGTCAGGACCTTACGTTCCCTATATGTAATTCCAACATACTCCAGGGCCTTGACATTGCATGATTAGATTAGAGTGTATTGCCTTGAGTTTCAGCCATCAGGAAAACATTACAAAAACTAAGATCCTGGCATCCAGTACCATCACTTCATGACAAATTGAGAAGTGGAAACAGTGACAGATTTTATTTTCTTGGGCTCTAAAATCACTGCAGATGGTGACCGCAGCCACAAAATTAAAAGATGCTTGCTGCTTGGAAGATAAGCTATGACAAACCTAAACAGTGTATTAAAAAGCAGAGACATCACTTTCTCAACAAAGGTTCATATAATCAAAGCTATGGTTTTTCCAGTAGTCATGTATGGATGTGAGAGTTGGACCATAAAGAAGACTGTCACTATCATTCAGGCCTATTGTTTCCGGGAGCTGGTCTGGCACTCATAGCTTAGCCTTGGTATTTCTGCTGAACATAACAATTGCACAGAATACCAACATGAAACAAGGCCACTTTCTGACTGATGCATCAGGACCAAAACAAGACCATACCATAATCATACCTGAACTTAGACCAAAAACAGTATTGTCCAAACCACGAAAAATGACCAAACATCCACCTGTTGTGGCTAGTAGGGGTGACAGCTGCTTCTTTACCAATCCCAGCTTTAACTGAGCTTCATTCTTTCTGCCTTCTAGATAAAATATATTAAGATGCCCAGTAAATTCCTCATACTAGCCAATCTAGAGCATCCCTATTAAACTTCCACAAGATAACACAAGGGCAAAAATTGATTGTGGTGATATTCCACAACTCTGAATTACAAAAAGTCACTGAATTTTACCCTGTGAATGGGTGAATTGTATGGTGTGTAAATAATTTCTCAATAAAGCTGTTAATAAAAATTGTGGTCTAGAACTGGGACCTGTCTGCCATGACACAGTGCAGAAATGGAGAGAAGTTTTGATGCTTTTATAGTCATTCCATAGCTATTCCATCGGAGAAGCTATTCCATACATATTGAATATAATAAGAAATAATCTGCACATGTCTTTTCCACATTTAAGTTTTCAGATTTCACTTTTCTAAATATTCATTTATGTTGTATGTTATAAAAATATCAGTGTTTCATGGACTGGGAGAAAACCTATTATAGCTGAGAAACGAGTACCCTAAAGGCTTCCCTGGTGGCTCAGCGGTAAAGAATCCACCAGCCAATGCAGGACACGCGGGTTCCATCCCTCGGTCAGAAAAAGCCCCTGAGGAAATAGCATCCCAGTCCAGTATTTTTGCCTGGGAAATCCATCCCATGGCCATAGGAGCCTGGTGGATTATAGTCCATGCAGTCACAACAGAGTCCCACACGACTTAGCGACTAAACAACAAGGACCTATAATTACAATGGTTTAAGACATGCTTTTTGAACTGTGGTGCTGGAGAAGACTCTTGCGAGTCCCTTGGGCTGCAAGAAGATCCAACCAGTCCATCCTGAAGGAGATCAGTCCTGGGTGTTCATTAGAAGGACTGATGCTGAGGCTGAAACTCCAATACTTTGGCCACCTCATGCGAAGAGCTGACTCACTGGAAAAGACCCTGATGCTGGGAGGGACTGGGGGCAGGAGGAGAAGGGGACGACAGAAGATGAGATGGCTGGATGGCATCACCCACTCGATGCACATTAGTTTGGGTGAACTCCGGGAGTTGGTGATCGACAGGGAGGCCTGGCGTGCTGCAATTCATGGAGTCGCAAAGCGTCGGATGCGACTGAGCGACTGAACTGAACTGAACTGAAGACGTTCTACCCAAGTCTCTCTCAATGAGGAACTACAATACCCAGAATTCCCCCCAAAATACGTATGCCACGTCTATTCCACGTCCCTCGCCGCGAGGTCCCCTGGGGCATGTAGTGCATGCTTTTGGCTGTGCACGCTGGGCTCCCTCGGCCTTTTTTCCGGATTTTGAAAAGGACACCACCATAAGAAAGGTCTGGGATAGAAGGGAGGCGTGAGTGACATAACCAAGCCTGTTGCGTCCCATACTAGGGGACCAGGAATAGCCATGAGTTCTCAGCCCTCCTAACCAGCTTTCCCCGCGATTCTCCAGAAAAGTTCCCTGGCGTTGAGGAAAGAATTTGCCCGAAAATCAGGATCGGGTGACGGCGATAGGTTTTCTTCTTTTCCCCGCACGTTTCGGTTCCGGGGTACAGAGTTCTGAGGCTTCCTTCCAGGTATTGTATTTCCCGTAGCGCGGAGGACTAGGGCAGGGCTGAGCTCTCTCCCTGCGGGACCAGGAGACCACATTCGTTCAGCGCCACTGTGTGCCAAGCGCCGAAGATGCCTGCCATTTTCAAAGGGTGCTGCTGCCCTATATACCCTGCACTATACCTGTTCGCGGCGGGTGCCTATCTCTATAGTCCCGAGATCCCTCCTTTGGTAGAGTCAGTTTCCCAAGGTCGGTTAGCTGGGTCGGTTAGACTTGTCACTGGTGTTCTAAGCCGTGAGCTACTTCCTCTTTCAGCTGTAGACAGGCAGGAGATTCTTGAAGATATCTTTGCTTTGTGCGGGGATTTTTGTGTATGTGTGTGTCGCAAGTCAGACTGGGTCAGGATTCAGTGCAGATTGCCACAGAGTAGCGTGCAGACAGCTTGGCGTAGCGATAGACAGGATTTTGAGGCATACTTTTAACATTGGTTTGTTCATGTAATGAGGATGTTCAGGTTGAAACGGTGAAAAAACTACGTGGTAGTCCCAGCTTCATTAGTACTAGAGTAGATTTTTAATCTTTATGAAAGTAGGTTTTATCTGTAAAATTCAAATGATAGTATCTCTCTGGCAGGTTGAGAGAATTTATTGGGATAATACTTTAAAAGTCCGTTGTAAACTGTTGTAGAAGTGTTAGATAATATGGTTTTAGTCCCAGCTTTTCTAACCATTGTTTCTCAACTAGAAATTTAGACATACTTTAAAAACAAATTATTCTGTTTCATAATAATCTTTGGTTTCCATGTTGCTTCACCACACCCTGATACATTACTTGATTTCTTCATATTTCCTGATTGGGCTCTAATCATCTCGTTTATTGCTTAAAACCTACCTAAGGCCAATATAGTGATTAAATTGATTGGATGCTTTTAGAGTACAAGGAGAAAGAAGCAAGAAATTATCTTGAAATTAAATATACCAGAGACTATCCTTCTGAAAAAAACATTTGAAAAATTGTGGCTATGAATTAATGGCTACTTTTTGTAAAAACTATAAAGGCAGTATACTTATTTATTGCAAAGAGTTTGGTTTGGGTCCCCCAACCCCATCTGGTTTTATAGTCAAATTTGAAAACTATGTGTCAGATTTAACATTATTTTTAGCTGTGTTGGGCCTTTCTTGCTGTGCATGGGCTTTTTCTAGTTGCAGCAAGCAGGGGCTTCTCATTGTAATGGCTTCTCTTGTTGAGGAGCACAGGCTCTAGATTTTAGTAGCTGTGGTGCAAGGGCTTAGTTGCTCCGCAGCATGCAGAATCGTACCTGACCAGGGATCAAACCTGTGTCCCCTGTATTGGCAGGTTGACTCTTAAGCACTGGACCACCAGGGTAGTCCAGACTTAACATTTTTTTAGATGAAATGCAGAAAGAAACCCCTTTTCCTGGACATGTCACTTTGGATCAAATCCTGCTCTCTGGGTCGGGCTAAGAACAAAGTCTATAGTTATTTCAGAAAAAAAGTTGTTCCTGTAATGAGAATTTTGGAATTAATTTGGTATTAATAACATAAGTATGACTATGTTAAACCAATTTCTTTACAGAAGCTGCATATTGAAATGGGATTTGGAGTCATCATAATGGAAGCAAAATACATGAAGGAAAAACAGTTATTTTTATACCAGCACATTGCACCTGACTACTAATTGCAAATGGTTTTCTTTACCTAAGAAAATTTGTGATATAAATGAAAAGATAGTTTTTTTTCCCTAGATTCATTATTTACAATATGCTTTGCCTAAGAGCTATTCGTCCATTCTCCTGGAGAGTGTTTCACTTTCGACCCTTTAGTTTTGAGCCATTAATTAGTCAGATGAATAACTGTACAGATGAAGAGCAAATATTCGGTCTTATTGAAAAAAACAAATCCCTACTTTCAGAAAAGCAAGTGGGATGTGCACTCAGTATGCTTTGGCAGTTTCAAAAGCAGAAGACCAGCTCAGTAAAAAATGCGGACTGTGTCAGAAACCATCCCCAATTTCTTACTCTTTGTAATTTAGCTACAGCTAAAATGGGATTCATGAGTGACAGTACCTTGGTAAATGTGTTATACATCATACAACAGTAAGTAATGTGCTTTTAGGTTTTATAGAAATGATTATAGTTTATTTTTATATTTTAACTTTATACAAATCTCTTTGAAATGAAAAGCAATGTGGTTTTTTCCCTTAAAATAGTTTTCCTGATCATCTAATATTTTAAAGATACTTGGCGGATATTCTTTGATTACAGTAATCATTCCACTGTGTACATGTGTATCAAAACTTAATACTGAAGGTGACTTTTTATATGCCCTCTATCCCAAGACTATGGCCAGAGGAATATTAAGGTCACCAAGAATAATTTGGAGGTTGCCAAAGACTTGTTTTTGAAGTGTTTTCAAGTCTGACCGAGAACTCTGACATTTCGAAATGAATAAGATATGAATGTTTAAAATCATGTTTTCTTTAAAAAAAAAAATAACAAAATATTATGCTGTATAACCTAAATATATACAATATTTGTTAATCATACATCAATAAAGCTGGGGAAAAATTTTTAAAAAAAGAAATTTTACATTATTTGGAGAGGAATTCAGCAGCTGTACAAAGGAAAAAAGAGCAAAAAAGTTAAAATTAATCTGTTTATTAGTCTCATTGGTGAAAATTATTGAAGTTAAATAGTTGTCTAAGTAGCTATAGATGTCAGCACCACACAGAGCAGAGATACAGTTGTTTTTATTAGGGATTGGTGTATACAGAAAGGGGCTTAAGGCTTTTCTTATTTTGGGGGGTAGGGTTAGACTAAAAAAGAATGATATACCTTTTATATCAGTGATAATACTGTTTATAGTGATATACCTATAAACAAAATAATTTTATTTCTAAGATTTATCCTAAGAAAGTAATCTAAAATACAAGTTAAGATTCCTGTACATGGTTATTCATTCCAGCATTGTTTATAATATTGAAAAACTAAGATCCTAGTTAATGGGAGAAGGAAATGGCAACCCACTCCAGTGTTCTTGCCTGGAGAATCCCAGGGACGGGGGGAGCCTGGTGGGCTGGCATCTATGGGGTCGCACAGAGTCGGACACGACTGAAGCGACTTAGTAGTAGTAGTAAGTAGGTAAATGTTTAAATGATATTATTTCACATAATTAATAGTATACAACCATTAAAAATTATGTTTTGAAGTATATGTAAAGATAATGGGCAAATGTCCACAATATAGTGTTAACTTACTAAAAGAGGCAAGATACAAACATGTGAAAGAAATACATATATTTCATTAAGTGTGTAGAGAAAAAACTGAAAAGAAATGCTCCAAATTAATGATGGTGAGTATTTATGAGTAGCAGAGTTATAAATTATTTTTATTACCCTATTGAAGTTTCTCTTTATTTTATAAACTTTCTCTTTTAAAAATATTTTTGTAATCAGAGCAAAGTAGTACATGTTAGATGTACTTTTAAGATAAAACATATCATTGAACATTTTCATTGTTCAGTGGACGGCACTGAAATGTTATAGATAAAAGGATGAGGAGGGCATGGGATAAAGTATAGGTGTTTATTAGGTAGTGCTGAGAAATCAGAATACTGAAATGGGACCAGACCAGAAATAAGGGTTGACTGTGTAAGAATGTAGTAACTTGAGGTTCACTTTTGCATTATAATTCTTACTGCATATGTGCTTTTAATAATTTTAAAATGTTTCTCTGTGGAAAATTATTTTCTCTTGATTTTCTTGAGGTTTGGTATTGAGGCCCATGACTCACTAGTTGAAGCACTTGTTACAGAAGCATGGAGAAGATTGGAAAGGCAAGTACTCTGGGTTCTTCAGCTAAGATCAGGGTTATTCTTTTAAGGATTAGCACAGTGAAATCTTGTAGCGGAGGAATAGGGAGCTGCTGCCTAACTATCAAGCTTTATTGAAATGTATTTAGGAATTTCCCTGGTGGTCCCGTGGTTAATACTGTGCTTCCACTGCAGGAAGCACGGATTTGATCCCTTTTTGGGGAACTAAGATCCTGCATGATGCATGATGTGGCCAAAAAGTTTTAAAAAGAAAAAAATATATTTAAGTTCAGTTTAGTTTTAGGGTTTTTTGATTGTGTTAAGGTGTGTTTTTCTAGCACAGTGAAATCTTGTAGGAAGAGAATGGGGAATGTGTTTTTTTCCTTAAGAGAAAGAAGGTATTTCAAATATTCCTTAAGGCTGCAGAATGTAGGTGCTTTTAAACATATATAATTAATCAAAATATAGTTAAGCTAAAGTCATTGCTATTCTTAGGCTATGCTTTTTAAACTTTCTTTTCTGAAAGAATTTTGCTTCAGAAGGAAAAAATTCTGAGTGATAGGCTCTCAGTAAAATCCCTAGATGTTCATAAAAAGAGAAAGAAGAATGAGTTTATGAGAAAGAAAGATTTTACTGTTTAACAACATCTATAGGTACTTGCCTATCACTTCATTTTTATGAAGATGCAATGAACAGAGCTCATAGGTATCTTAGAATATTTCAGGTCCACTACTGTGAATAGTATCAATTTAGATATCTTTCCTACTCTACACATAGCTATATCTTTAGCATACTTCCATAATCAATGATCATCTAAAACAGGGAACGCCAGAAAGTTGGCTGCCTGCTCGCCCGTTTGTGGGGAACCTGGTGCTAAAGCATTCATAGGCAATTTGCTTCTGGGTTGGGGTTTCCTACATAGCAGAGCAGCTCCCTGCTGAGAGTCTGCCCTCGACACAGTGTTTGTAAAAAAATTAAAATAGAAAAAAAAGAGAGAGAAAAAAATAAATTTAAAAATATGTAGAAAAATATGAAATTTATTCAGAGTATTATAAGTTCAGTTCAGTTCAGTTGCTGAGTCATGTCTAACTCTGTGACCCCCTGGACTGCAGGACGGCAGGCTTACCTGTCCATCACCAACTCCCGAAGCTTGCTCAAACTCATGCCCATCAAGTTGGTGATGCCATCCAACCATCTCATTCTCTGTTGTCCCCTTCTCCTCCCACCTTCAATCTTTCCCAGCATCAGGGTCTTTTCCAATGAGTCAGTTCTTTGCATCAGGTGGCCAGAGTACTGGAGTTTCAGCTTCATCATTAGTCCTTCCAATGAATATTCAGGACTGACTTCCTTAGGATGGACTGGTTGGATCTCCTTGCAGGCCAAGGGCCTCTCAAGGGTCTTCTCCAACACCACAGTTCAAAATCATCAATTCTTTGGTGCTCAGCTTTGTTTATAGTCCAGCTCTCACATCCATACATGATTACTGGAAAAACCATAGCTTTGACTAGACGGATCTTAGTTGGCAAAGTAATACCTCTGCTTTTTAATTTGCCAGAAAATTTAGAAAATTTGGAGTACAGAGAAGCTTATTGTATTCTGTACTATACTATTTATATTTTATAAGAATATATAAAAAATAATAAAAGAATACATGAAAAGCTCTCCATTTATAAAACAGCTGAGGGCTCTTAGCTGTACCAGAGGGCATTTGGGTGATTTCTGAAAACTTAGAATTTTTAAACTTAAGGGTTCTGGGTATCCATGGTCCATTATTAGTGGGATAAAACAAATATTAGTGATGAAAGAAAAATCAAGGTGGGAAAGAGACAGGAGCTTTTAGAAACCACAGAACAACACTCCCTCTAAACCAAATAGTAACTTAGGGCAGAAGAGAAGGGATTGCCTAAGATAAGAAACAGTAACTATTTGTAGATGAGAGGACCAGTCATCCTCATCATTCTTTTTTAGTGTATTGCTTTTTAAAGCATAAACAATGATAAATTCTTACAGTTGTAGTCGTACATGACTGCAGGGTGAGCTCTGTAGGCTTTTGTTGTGTGAGCTGAGTTAAATTAAACAAGGGACCCAACAGATTGCAAGCTACCCAAAGCAAATTGGCTGTCTGAGGAGGCCTTACAAATAGCTGTGAAAAGAAGAGAAGCGAAAAGCAAAGGAGAAAAGGAACGATATACCCATTTGAATGCAGAGTTCCAAAGAATGGCAAGGAGAGATAAGAAAGCCTTCCTCAGCGATCAGTGCAAAGAAACAGAGGAAAACAACAGAATGGGAAAGACTAGAGATCTCTTCAAGAAAATTAGAGATACCAAGGGAACATTTCATGCAAAGATGGGCACAATAAAAGACAGAAATGGAATGGAACTAACAGAAGCAGAAGATTTTAAGAAGAGGTGACAAGAATACACAGAAGAACTATACAAAAAAGATCTTCACGACCCAGATAATCATGATGGTATGGTCACTCACCTAGAGCCAGACATCCTGGAATGTGAAGTCAAGTGGGCCTTAGGAAGCATCGCTACAAACAAAGCTAGTGGAGGTGATGGAATTCCAGTTGAGCTATTTCGGATCCTAAAAGATGATGCTGTGAAAGTGCTGCACTCAATATGCCAGCAAATTTGGAAAACTCAGCAGTGGCCACAGGACTGGAAAAGGTCTGTTTTCATTCCAATCCCAAAGAAAGGCAATGCCAAAGAATGCTCAAACTACCGCACAATTGCACTCATCTCACACGCTAGCAAAGTAATGCTCAAAATTCTCCAAGCCAGGCTTCAGCAATACGTGAACCGTGAACTTCCAGATGTTCAAGCTGGATTTAGAAAAGGCAGAGGAACCAGAGATCAAATTGCCAACATCTGCTGGATCATGGAAAAAGCAAGAGAGTTCCAGAAAAACATCTACTTTATTGACTATGCCAAAGCCTTTGACTGTGTGGATCACAAGAAACTGTGGAAAATTCTGAAAGAGATGGAAATACCAGACCACCTGACCTGCTTCTTGAGAAATCTGTATGCAGGTCAGGAAGCAACAGTTAGAACTGGACATGGAACAACAGACTGGTTCCAAATCAGGAAATGAGCACGTTAAGGCTATATATTGTCACCCTGCTTATTTAACTTATATGTATGCAGAGTCCATCATGAGAAACGCTGGGCATGGTGAAGCACAAGCTGGAATCAAGATTGCCAGGAGAAATATCAGTAACCACAGATATGCAGATGACACTACCCTTATGGCAGAAAGTGAAGAAGAACTAAAGAGCCTCTTGATGAAAGTGAAAGAGGAGAGTGAAAAAGTTGGCTTAAGTGAGTGAGTGAAGTGAAGTCTCTCAGTCGTGTCCGACTCTTTGCGACCCCATGGACTGTAGCCTTCCAGGCTCCTCTGTCCATGATATTTTCCAGGCAATAGTACTGGAGTGGATTGCCATTTCCTTCTCCAGGGGATCTTTCCAACCCAGGGACTGAATCCGGGTCTCCTGGCATTGTAGACAGATGCTTTACCATCTGAGCCACCAGGGAAGTCACATTCAGAAAACTAAGATCATGGCATCCAGTCCTATCACTTCATGGCAAATGGATGGGGTAACAGTGGAAACAGTGGCTGACTTTATTTTTCTGGGCTCCAAAATCACTGCAGATGGTGATTGTAGCCATGAAATTAAAAGATGCTTACTCCTTGGAAGGAGAGTTATGACCAACCTAGATAGCATATTCAAAAGCAGAGACATTACTTTGTCAACAAAGGTCCATCTAGTCAAGGCTATGGTTTTTTCTGTGGTCATGTATGGATGTGAGAGTTGGACTGTGAAGAAAGCTGAGCGCCAAAGAATTGATGCTTTTGAACTGTGGTGTTGGAGAAGACTCTTGAGAGTCCCTTGGACTGCAAGGAGATCCAACCAGTCCATCCTAAAGGAGATCAGTCCTGGGTGTTCATTGGAAGGACTGATGCTGAGGCTAAAACTCCAATCCTTTGGCCACCTGATGTGAAGAGCTGACTCATTTGAAAAGACCCTGATGCTGGGAGAGATTGAAGGTGGGAGGAGAAGAGGACGACAGAGGATGAGATGGCTGGATGGTATCACAGACTCAGTGGACATAAGTTTGAGTGAACTCCGGGAGTTGGTTCTGGACAGGGAGGCCTGCCGTGCTGCAGTCCATGGGATTGCAAATAGTTGAACACGACTGAGCGACTGGACTGATGCAACAAATTTCTGGGCTTAGAAATTTCACATCCATTTACTGAATGGTGTTTATAGTTAATCTCATTATCTAAACCGATCTGTCTTCGTATCTCCAGGTTTGCGTTCTCTCTACCTGTAACTGTCTTTTTGTTGAGGGCAAGGAAAACAATCTTTGTCCTTTGGTGAGGTAGAGAGATCAGTATAATGAACTCCTATGTACCCATCTGCTGCCGCTGCTGCTGAGTCGCTTCAGTCGTGTCCAACTCTGTGCGACCCCATAGATGGCAGCCCACCAGGCTCCCCCGTCCCTGGGATTCTCCAGGCAAGAACACTGGAGTGGGTTGCCATTTCCTTCTCCAGTGCATGAAAGTGAAAAGTCAAAGTGAAGTTGCTCAGTTGTGTCCGACTCTTAGCAACCCCATGGACTGCAGCCCACCAGGCTCCTCTGCCCATGGGATTTTCCAGGCAAGAGTACTGGAGTGGGGTGCCATTGCCTTCTCTGATGTACCCACCAACCAGTGTCAATAATTACCAACATACAGCAGTCTTGTTTTGTCTGGATATTCTCCAGTTCCCTCCCTACCGTTCAGTATAGTTAAAATTGTGGTATAATTTTACCAGTAAATACCTTAATATGTATTTCTGAGAGACAAAAAGCACTCTTTTAAAAGTATGTATAATCACCATGCTATTATTATACCTAAGAAAAATGATTAATTATTTCTTATTATCACCTAATAACTGTCTGAGTTCAAATTTCTTTGCCTGCTCTATAAAGGTCTTTTTAAAGGCAGTTTGTTTAAATAACTATCCAAACATGGTATACACATTGTATTTAGTTGCCATGTCTCAAGTTTTTCTCTGCTTTTGTTTTTTCTGGTAAGTACTCATTAAAGAATATCGTAAAAATATACCAATTTTTATAGTTACACCAGTCATAAGTATACATCTTGATAAATTTTCACATACTTAAAATACTCATATATTTCTATGTAATAGCACCAAGATCAAAACACAGAATATCACTAGTTTCCCCAAAGTTCCTTTCGTGCTCTCTTCCAGTTACTCCCCACTTCTCTGTCCCAACAGTGACCACTGTCTTGACTTCTAACACCAGAAATTAGTTTTCTTTCTATAAAAATGAAATCCTATAGTAAGAACTCTTATACCTAGTTTTTTCACTCAATATATTTTAAAGATTCTTCTGTGTTAATTGCACTATTCTTTTTTATTGCTGTATGGAATTCTAGGAATATGTGCAGTTATTCATTATACTCTTGATGGAGATTGAGATCGTTGCTTTTTTTTGTTTTACTATTACATATCGTGCTGCTGTGAAATTCCTTATGCTTGTCTTTAAGTGAATTCAAAGTCTTTAGAAATCTACAACAATTCTCCCTTCTGCTCTTTTGTCTTGCCATTTTTGTTGAAGAAATTGGGTCATCTGTCTTATAGACAAAATCAGGTTTTTCAAGCATGATTATAGTAGAGGTTGTTTTATTTATTTTTAAAATATTTTTGGTTTTATGTGTTAATATGGGCTTTCCTGGTGGCTCAGATGGTAAAGAATCCGCCTGCAATGTGGGAGACCTGGATTCCATTGCTGGGTTGGGAAGATCCCCTGGAGAAAGGAACGGCTACCCATTCCAGTATTCTTTTTTGTGTGTGTGCTAGAAAGCAATGTCTTTTATTTAAAGTTGTTTATTTCTTTTTTGTTTTTTGCAGAAAACTTTTAATGGGTGATTTTTTTTAATTTATTTATTTTTAATCAAAGGATAATTGCTTAACAGAATTTTGTTGTTTTCTGTATTCTTGTCTGGAGAATCCCCATGGACAGAGGAGCCTGGCAGGCTACAGTCCATGGGGTGGCAAAGAGTCAGACACGACTGAGCGACTTTCACTTTCACATAGAACCTTGAGTTGAAATTGTTCTGTCACCTGAAAAAATTAATAAGTAAAATGATTCAAATAACTTTGAGTGTTTCTC
Source organism: Budorcas taxicolor (assembly GCF_023091745.1). Taxonomy (NCBI): domain Eukaryota; kingdom Metazoa; phylum Chordata; class Mammalia; order Artiodactyla; family Bovidae; genus Budorcas; species Budorcas taxicolor. The sequence goes on from NC_068911.1 coordinate 71,019,118, forward strand.
CCCCCTTTTAAAAATCTTCGAGAAGAATGTGGCTTTTTAACTCTTAGCTTGGGTTACTTTTAGTAATAGATAACATTTTAGAAAATTCATTTTATGTTAGTGATGTATTAGTTTTTTAAATTTTTGCCTATTTTATAACTGTATATTATGTTTTAAGTGAGAATAAATAATAAGGATCCTCTTTGTATATTTCCTTTAATAGGTTTGATATTAGTGTGCTGTCAAAATTTTCCTCTTGCCTGGCAGATCAACATTTACATTATAGTCCATTAATGGGAAAAATAGCTGATATTGTAAATAGGAACTTGGAAAACATACAGGATTTAAGGTAAGTTTATTTAGGGGCTTTGTGTTGTGGTGGAAAGATTCTGGACTTTGAGTGCACACACACTTAGACTTGCTACTTCCTAACTATGTGACTTTTTTCTCTTGCAAGTTCATGGTCCTCACCTACAGAACAGGAATAGTAAGTAGTATCTACTGTGCAATGTTGCTGTGGGAATTAGACATAAAATATGTAAACTATGACACAACATTGTTGAGCTCTGTGATTTTTTCCTTACTTGCAAGCTAACATGTTTGCTTGCCATCCTTACGACCTCATTTAACCTTAAATTACCTCCCCAAAGGCCCTATCTCTAAATATAGTCACATTGCCAGTGGGGCTTTAACATATAAATTTGTGGGGAGAGGGCATAGTTTCGTTTGTAGCCTACACCAGTGTTCATAGTAACATTAGTCGCACTCGCTGAAGGGAGGAAACAACCTAAATGTCTGTCAGCAAATGAATGGACAATCAAAATTTTGTATATACCCACAATGGAGTATCATTCAACCTTGAAAAGGAAGGAAATCCTGATATATCCTACAACATGTATAAACCCTGCAGACATTTTGCCAGTGAAATAAGCCAGACACAGAAGGACAGATATTGTATGAATCCCCTTTATATGAGGTGCCTGGAGTAGTCAAATTCATAGAAAAAAGTAGAATGGTAGTTGCCGGGTGTTGAAGGAGGGGAGAATGGGGAGTTACTATTTAATGGGTAAGAAGTTTTAGTTTGAGAAGATGAAAAAGTCCTGCAGTGGATGATGGTGATGGGTGTATAGCAGTGTGAATGTACTTAATACCACTGAACTATATATTTTAAAATGTTTAAAATGGTAAATTTTACTTTATATATATTTTCACACACACATGAAAGTAGCTTGTAAAAGCAGAGATAATAAAAAGCACTGTAAATTTTTTTAACTTAAAAAAATTCTTATAGACCCATTTGAGAAGCTAATGAAATCTTTGGGTACTTCCCCACTCCAAATTGCAATTACAATTAAAAAAATCATATCCAAGTTTATAATTACACTAAATAGCAACACTAGGTTACTAATTTCTGTTAATTGATGTTAACATTAAACATTTGGATTAGAGAAGCTGAAGTATTATACAACTGGGTTTTTAAAAAATAATTTGTTTTATTGGAAAGATTGAAGAAATTTTGAAGCAAAAAACTTCAAATAGTTCCACTAACTGAGATAGTGGAATGGTTGAGATAATTTTAAATTCACGTTTTCATGTCTTTTTTGTAGATGTTTTCTAATTATCATCCCCACATGTTTGTTACATACCTTTTACATTTTACATTCCTTATTCATTATTAGGTGTATTCCTGTATGTAGAGTTTTATGATTTTTGTATTAGGTAAGAACTGTCTCCTTCTGAAAGGAGAAATGTCTCCTTTGTAATTTTGGTGTCTTCTACAGTGCCAGGAGATTGATTTATGTTTCTTAAAAGTGTTTATTGAGTGAAAAAATACTCATTCAATATTGTCCTACTGTTATATATTAATATTAATATAGCATAAAACATTAAAAATATCAAATCATTCATTAGAGAGAAATATTTTGCCAGTATTTTTACTGGTAGATTATAAATACAGAGAAAGGAGTAATAAAGCAAAGTCTACTTCTGAAAATTAGAGAATGAGACCTTCCGTGTTGCATTCAATTGGCTGTTGGCACAGTGATTTCTGAGTAAATTTCATTAAAATATTTCCCTTCAAAGTATTTATCTATAGAACAAGATATTATACACATTCAACAAAAATTATTATTCAATCCTTTTTTTGTCTACAGGCTTTTGATTACTAGGAGATCAGAATTCAAGTTCCACTAGTATTTAAAAGATAAGTTTTGTTGTATAAATAAAGCCTGTAGTATTTTTATCAATTCCTTTCTGTTTCTAAGCATTTAGTCTTAAGATTTTTCATTATTCTTAGATAATGTAAACCTTTTGCATCTTCTTCCTCTTTCAGGTCCTTGTCTGTTTTGATGGTCAGCATATCTTCTTTAATATCACAGCGTTTTCAAGAGAAATTAGTGAACAAAGCAGAATTACTTTTTGACACTATGGATTCTTCCCAGGTCAACACTGCAAGAAGAATAGTACAGTTTCTTCGAAATATTAGATATAGATATTACCCACTATTAGAAAGGTGTAATAAAGTATTTTTGAGCAATATGAACCATCTTGATTTGGATTCCATCAGTAAAATACTTAGTCTATACTACTCTCTACAGTTTCATAGTTTTGAATTTATTTTAATGACTAAGGAGAGGCTAACAGAAATGATTCCTCTGTTTGACCACCCTGCTAGCTGTGTAAAATTGTTTGTAGCATTGGGACCCATGGCAGGACCTGAAGAAAAGAAACAGTAAGTTCAGCTAAAAGCGCTTTACTTTTCCTGTTAAGAATATATGGAGTCTTCAGGCATAGATCTCCTTGCAGTTCTAAAAGTCAGAAAAGTCGCTCCACTCAAAAGTAGAAGGGAGCTGAGTACTCTGCTCCTTGATCTTTCTCTGGTTATCCTAACTTATATCTCAAACTCAGTCTCCTAAGGTGTTTTGAATGGGGGCCAGTAATCCCTTGGGGGTCAACATAGCACTGCTGAAGGAGAACATCGTATCAGTGCTATTCTTCTCCCTTCTTAGGCCGTGTGACTGGCTTTGGTGGTTGTGGTGGTTTAGTTACTAAGTAGTGTCCCACTCTTTTGTGACCCCATGGTCTGTAGCCCCCCAGGCTCCTCTGTCCATGGGATTTCCCCAGCAAGAATACTGGAGTGGGTTGCCATTTCTTTTTCCAGGGGATCTTTCTGACCCAGGGATTCAACCTGTGTCTCCTGCATTGGCAGGTGGATTTTTTATCACTGAGCCACCAAGGAAGCCCCTGTAAAGATGAGCAAATATTAAATTAATACATGATTAGTAGGTATGAGCAAACAGATTAAGTGTGATGAGTCGATTCAGTTAAGCAGGGGTTCCAGGAATTACATATTGGGTATATGTATATGTCTTTGTTTCTGTTAGCAAAGACTTCATAGAGAGTTTTTGAGAGTCTTCTAAATTACGTGAAGAAATTTAAGGGTACATTTTAAGAGACTGGATCAAGATGGGAATAAGATGAGTATTAAAAAACTTTTATTGGCAGTTTTTTCTTGTCACCAAGTACTGTTAAAATCTCTTATGCCAGGGCAGAGACAGGGCAGTCTCTGACTTCAGGAAATTTTTATTCCACTTGGAAGTATAGAAATAGGTAATTGAAATATGTAAATACCATGACACGTCAATATAGTTTATGAGTATACTAAAAAATAGATATAGATAGTAATTGCTGTGGGCAGACAGAAAAGTGAGAGAAAAATGTGGATAAAATGGTTGGGGAAAAGCTATGGGGAGAAGCTGGGTTTGAAATACTTGATAAGGTTAGTGAAAAGGATGGTGTGGAACTATCCAGAATGAATAGAGAATTAGTTTGCCATGCTTTCTTCAGATTTCATATTTTGGACTTGCCTTCTAAATTATTCTAAAAGACACTTATATACTTATCACTGCACTACTTTGGATGATTTCAAAATTTACCATCTTAGTAAATTTTCAGTTTATAGTGTTATAATAAGTACTTAGTGTTAAGGTTTCTGTTAATATGTAGATACGGTGACTTCCTGGTCAGATCTTACTAAGTTTTAAAAAATTGGGGCAATATTGAAATATCAATTGTTTGCTCCATAGCTCTTTCCTACTGAATAATTTCATTGAATTATTGTATTTTATACCCAATGAAACCATACCTTATTTGAAAATCATTAATTAAAAACATTTTATTTATATTTTTTAAGAGTTTAAGATTATACTGAGGCCTTAGTTTCTTTGAAGAAAATACATTTTTCTTTTTTTTTTTTCATTTTTCTTTATTTAATAATATTTTGTGTTATCCCCAATTAGGTGGGGAGAAAATTAGAATTATATATTTAATCTATTTTTTAAATTTAGTTTTTGTTTATATTATTTCTATTTATTACCTAAGAACTGTTATTTATAAAAATTTAACAAACTAGTCATTAATTTTCTAACATATGTTTCTTTGCTTCTAGACTTAAATCAACTATATTATTGATGTCAGAGGAGCTGACTGGCCAGCAGGCCCTGGCAGTGATGGGAGCAATGGAAGAGATGGAAAGCAGAAATTCACGTCTGATTAAAAAGTATACTTTCCTGAAATTTTTGGTGTGAAGTTTAGTCGACATTCATAAGTTGCTTATTTTTGAGAAAAAAAAAAATTTTTTTTCCTATAATCTTGGTTTTGAAGAAATAAATAATTAACATTTAAGTCATTGTTTATTTTCTAAATAATTTTTCAAAACAGGTTTTTAATTGTTTACAACATCTTTCATTTCATTTGCTGCTATTCTTATTCTCAGGCAGAGGATTATAATCTAGGAAAGTGAAGAGCATAAAGCACAAGTGACTTCTTAAAAAGACAGTTTCTGAAGAACAGTTAACATCTATCTACATGAACTTGAATTGTTTCATACTATAGTTGTTACCTTGAAATCATACTGCAGCATACTGGCTTTTTAAACTTGAGATTTAAGAAGAAACAAACATATGTGGTTCAGATTGTGTATATTTATTATTTCATTGTGTATTATATATTCCTTTAAAAAATATTCCTTCTGCCCTAGTTCCTCCAGTTTATTGACTGTTTGCATTTTTCATTGCTTTTAAGCATCTCCATTAGAGGACCATACTGGATTTAAGGAAGAAAAATCATTTTACATTTCTGTCGTCATCTTGAGACAGTTCGTCAAGAACAGAAAACCTTGAATCATTCATTGCTGTTTCTCTAGCACAGAGCATGTCTGGCATGAAACAGCTCCTCAGTAAAAGTTTAATAATAGTACATGAGTAAACTGGTTATAATACATGTTTTATCATTCTTTTTAGGATTACTTCAATTCTGCATAAACATTTGGATAACTATAAACCAGTAGAGTTGTTGAGAATAACTCAAGCGTTGATTTTTCTACATTTTCAAAGTAAAGAGCTTTTTGTGAGACTCAGAGAATTACTACTTAGGTAAGATTAAAATAGATGTGTTTAAGTCTTTCATTGTATAATCTAGCCTGTTTTGTTATGTATAAGTTTAGTTATATAAAAGTTGTTGGAACTTTCGAAAACAAATGGGTAGATTATTATTAAAATTATTAAGACACTTATCTTGCTGCCTTGCCCATTCTGCCAGTGCTTGTGCTTGATACATTTTCAGATGGAAGTGAGGTCAGTGGGGTGATGAGAGCTCTAGGGCATGAACACATAATACCAAGCCATTCTCCTTTCCTGCAGTAATGGGCTAACCATCCATGAAAAGATTAGAGCTGCTGAAGAAGGCAAAGCTCCATTTAGGACTACTCCCATTTGTAGGCCTTTAGTCTGCTTGCTTGCCTGTTTTAAGGAATAATTAAAATTTAATTTATTTTAAAATGTATTTATTTACTTTTGGCTGTGAGGGTCTTCACTGCTGCCTGGGCTTTTCTCTAATTGAAGTGAGTGGGGGCTACTCTCTAGCTGTGGTGCACGGGCTGCTCGTTGCGATGGCTCCTCTTGTTGCGGAGCACAGGTTCTGGACTCGCAGACTTCAGCAGTTGGGGCATGTCGTCTCAGTAGTTGCGGCCCTTGGGCTGTAGAGCTCAGGTTCAGTAGTTATGGCGCATAGGCTTAAGTTGCTCCATAGCATGTGGGATCTTCCTGGATCAGGGGTCTAACCTGTGTCTCCTGCATTGGCAGTGAGTGCGTGAGTGAAGTCGCTCAGTCATGTCCGACTCTTCGCAACCCCATGGACTGTAGCCTACCAGGCTCCTCCTTCCATGGGATTCTCCAGGCAAGAGTAGGCAGGTGGACTCTTTATCACTGAGCCACCCGGAGGGTCCAAGGCATATTAAAATTTAAAATTTTAAAACTAAAATATGTGGTGGCAATGTTAGTAAAGTATATTCATATGATTTTCCCTTTTATAATTAAAAAAATTTTGCATTTCTATGAATATAGCATTCCTGTTTCAACTAAGAAGTTATTCAGTTTTCCATTGATTTTTATTTTACTTTAAGATGGAGTGTTCCAATTAAAAATTTTGACTTTAAGGATCAAAATAATGACTTGAATGAAATTAAAACCAGATTAATCTTTTTCCTCCTCTGTTTTTCCCGTACTAGTTTGATTTCTTACTGTGATTTTTGAAAGACCAGGCATGTGACTTTATGTTGTAATCAAGACTGACATATAATTGAAAATGATTTTTGCTGTAATAAAATGATATGCTATTATGGTTAAGGATTTGAACTGAGGAATAAGAGGTAGCACTTTATCAGGTGAGAATTTAGCATAATAGATATGTTACAAGAAGGTTCACTGTTTTCTTAAATAGCTTTCTTATCACGGTGATTAGGTACAGGATTGTTTCTTCACTCCATATTTATTAATAACATCCACTTTCATATAGCCTCTGAATTAAGTATTTAATATAATTATGTTCTAAATTAGGTATCGTAAACTGGCCCAGAGACATGATTTATTTGGTCAGTACAGTGTTTCTTAAAATAGTAAATTACACAATACTATTGGCCTACAGGTATGCTAACAGAAAAGACAGGAGTGGGAGCATCACAGGAGATTTCACTTTATCGGTAATGTTTTGTTTACTTTATTAAAAAATTTGGAGCAGATATGGCAATGTTGAAGTTTAGTAATTCTGCGTAGCAAGAGCCTCTACATACCTCTGTAGTTTTAAATTTAACCCTTCCCCCACTTCAGTGCAGGTTGTGCGAAGGAATACAATCTAGTTAAAATAGTTGACATAAATGTTTGTGTGAATATCTCCTGAAACTATCTGGGGAACCCAGGGAATTCATGTACTGGAATAATATGTTCTTTAAAAAAAAAAAAGATGATATATTGAACTATCTATATAAAACAGACATATTCCCTCCTCTTGACCCTACTCCCTCCTCTTTACTCCTACCCCCTTCCCCAAGCTAACTGTTGTCCCTGCTTCTAACTGCATGGATTAGTTTTGCCTGTTTAGTGCGTTGCTTCTTTTGTTTAACATTTTATTTATGAGATTTACCCATGTGTTTGCTATATATTCTTGTAAGAACGTAACATGCTTTTTTTAGTCTATTTTAATGTTGATAGATATTTGATTTATTTCCAGTTTTTGGCTACTGCTGTGGTGAACATCCTCATTTGTATCTTTTAGTGAACATATGTATACATCTGTGTGGGTATTTACTGAGGAGTATGATTGTTGATTATACGTATGTTATAATATGTTCACCTTCAGCAGATCCTGCTAAATAGTTTTCTATTTTGTCTTCCTTTCTTTTTAACAGTTTCCCAACTAGGGATTGCACCCGGGCTACAGCAGTGAAACCCGGAATCCTAATCACTAGTCCACCAGGGAACTCTAAATAGTTTTCTAAAGTGACTGTACCAGTTTATTTACCACTAGCAAAATGTGAGCATTCCTGTTTCTTGAGATCTTCACCAGCTCTTGGTACATTTTTATTTTAGCCATGCTGATAGGTTTGTGGTAGAACGTAAATAAACGCAATTGCATCTGTTGTGAGTTTTGGAATTTTAGGGAACACTATAAGGAAAGCATCAAGTGGAGTCTGGCATGTTTGTGTCTCTTGGAGGTTTATTTTCAGATTAGTATCACAAGATTGGCAAATACTGAGAGTTCCTACCCGTTGGGTCAATTCTGTAAACAGATACAACTCTGGAGGTCTTTTCTTTTCTTTATATAAAATAGCATATTAATTTTTTGTGGTTATAAGAATACAATACTCATTTAGTACTTATTGAGTACCTACTTTGTGTCAGGCAGTGGGCCAGATATGTGAAAATCATTTTGATTGTAGTTTATAAGCATAATAATTGGGTGTTCACACTATTGGGTGAGATGTGCTTCCCTCAGATCTGTTATGAGGTCAACACGTGACCCATCTCATGTGAAAAAAAAAAAAATCAGTTTGAAAACAGAAAGAAGTGTAAAGGAGAAAATAGTCATTTGTAAGCCCTTTCATTTATGGTGAGCAGTTTGGTTTATTGTTTGGTTTATTTGCTTGTGGTGTGTATCATCTATATGTTTTTCTCACAGTTGAGAATCAGGAACGTACAGCTTTGTGTTCCTCCTCCCATACGCTTAACGTTAACAGCATTTTCCTACATCATTTAAAGCTATTTGTAAATATTTTTAGTGATTGGATATTGCCCATCATACGACTGTATCATAATTACCTTAACTATTCCCCTTCCTGGGTGTGTAGACTGTTTTCAAATTTTAGCCACATAAAAAAATATGATGAATAATGTAACATAAAATCTTTGCCTTCATTTTAGATTACTTTCTTAGGCTAGTTTACTAGACTAAGATTGATCATGTCAAATGATGTAATTACTTTTAAAGTTCTTAAGCTATACTGCTAAATTACTTTCCAGAAAGGTTGCACCAACTTTTTAAATTTACTATTAGTGAATGAGAAAGTCTGTATCAATATACCCTTGCTAGCCTTGAATATCATCATTATTTTAATATGCTAACTTAATATGTTTAAAAGTCAATCAGTTTTCTTTTAATTTATATTTGATCATCTCTTCCAGTACTTCTAAACTTAAAAGATGCTTTAAAAGCTCCCAGTTTTTAATTTGTATTTTAACAACTGCTGTCCTGGTGGTGGGTCTCTAAGCATAGGGATTTGGGAAAGAAGGAGTAGAGAAGGGATTGTATGCTCTGTGTTTGTCTTTTTTGTCTGTTTTTTTTAAAAGGTTGGGCTTCTTATGTTGCAGAAGAAGGGGATCACTGTTATTGAGTGGTTACTCTTTGCCTGTTCTAGATCATACCAGCTTTTGACAGGTCACATCCAGAAATTCAGTCCAAATTCTGTCTCTCACAAGAGCTCTGCAGACATTGTTCTAACGTAGACCTTTTGTTTGTCAGGGACTATGGTTTTATTTTTGCATAAAAAAATGAGGATATGCTTTAGAACATCTTACAGCTTCCCTTGACTTCCCTTAGTAAGGGAAACTTGTCATCTTTGAATTTATCTAACCCTTTTATTTATTTTTATTTATTTATTTATTTTTAGCTGTACTGGGTCTTGGCTGCTGTGCAGGCTTTTCTCTAGTTGTGGCAAGCAGGGGCTACTCTAGTTGTGGTACATGGGCTTCTCACTGCTGTGGCTTCTCTTGTTGTGGAGCATGGGCTTTCAGGGTGCAAGGGCTTTCGTACTTGCAGCATGTGGGCTCAGCAGTTGAGGCTCCCGGGCTCTAGAGCACAGGCTCAGTAGTTGTAGCACACAGGCTTAGTTGATCCAGGCATGTGGGATCTTCTGGACTAAGGATCGAACTCATCTGCACTGGCAGGCGGATTCTTTACCACTGAGCACCAGGGAAGCCCCTAACCCTTTTCAAATTATATTTTAAAACTGCCACACCTATTAAGTGTAGTAATAATTATATATTCACGTTTTAATTCTTATAACTAAGTTTTGTTGCTGATAGATTCATTCTGTTGTTTTTATTTTTCCTTCTTTCTTTATAGTTATTTGAAGGTCAGTGTCATACCTAGTGAGATTTCCATCCTGGTCTATGCTCTTTCGATGCTTCCTTCTGCTCACCTGGACGAAGTGAGGATGTCTCAGATTGAAGCAGTTTTGCCACAGTGTGACCTACATGACCTGAATATTTTTGCAGCATCTGTTTTAAGATGTATTCAGTATGATCACATGTATCTGGATAATATTCCTGGGAAACAGTTGAAAGTACTTCAAAAATTAGATCACTATGGTCATCAGAGACTACAAGAATGTAAAAGTTTGAATCTGTTATGGGAAGAAGTTAAATCTTTAAAAGGAGACTGGTTTGCTGATTCACTTCTTGAAGAAACAGTTGTTACCTTACAGCGTTTGATGGATGAAATCAATTACATCAATGTTGCAGGGATTGCATCTTTCATTTCTAGAACCAACTACCTCAGTACTTCACTACTTGATAAGATAGCCTCAGTGGTCCTTCAACAGATTGAAAAGGTGAAATTGAAATGTTGCATATTATTGTCGACTTCTAGAAGCATAAATGTTTGTAATAAGTGCTTGAAGAGCTTGATTGGAATTTGAAGTTTAAAACTTAAGCTCTAGTTTCTGGTTAAATAATAATAGTTGTGTTAGGATAATGGAGATATATGATTTTTGCTTTCTTTTTCTTATTTTCTATAGTCCTGTGATACTTTTACTATTAAAACTATTCAAAAGAGTAAGATAAAGGTGAAAACTGAGAAAATTTGTAGGTCTTCACTGACTTTAGAATAATTGAACTGTCAGTGTGTCTTCCTAGTTTAATTTCTGGAACTTGTAAAATGCTGTTTGTTTGTTTTTTAAATTTATTTACTTTTGGCTGTGCAATTGTCGGTGTGTCTTCTTGCAGTTTTATTTCTGGAACTTGTAAAATGCTGTTTGTTTGTTTTTTAAATTAATTAATTTGCTTTTGGCTGTGCTGGGTCTTAGTGGCTTCATGGGCTTTTCTCCAGTTAGGGGCTACTCTCTAGTTGCAATGCATGGGCTTCCCATTGCAGTGGCTTCTGTTGTTGCTGGGAGCCCAAGCTCTGGAGTTGTGGCACATGGGCTTAGTTTTTCCATGGCATGTGGGATCTTCCCAGACCAGGGATGGAACCCGTGTCTCCTGCTTTGGCAGATGAATTCTTTACCGCAGAGCCACCAGGGAAGCCCCAGTGATGCTTTTTGAATTATGTGAGAAAACAGTTGCTTACAAAATCAGTTATATATATCAGAATATGGTTTTTACTTAGAAGACAGTATTTCTAATAAGTGAAAATAAAAGTCTATCTTTTTGCCTAGCATAGTGCCTGCTGTTTATTAAGTATTGGATGAATGAACTTTAAAAAAAGAATGAAAGAAAAATGAAGTCTGATTATTATTATAAATTAGGAAGCTTTCTTGTTATATGAAGAGTCTATAAAATACACTTATATCATGGAAATTAGTGATACTGTCTTGTCATTTCAATGACTAAGGAATTCTGGAACAGAATTTTATACTTATAAAATCAATTTGTAACTTATCTGATTTATTTTTCCTACATTAATATTTAGTTACTAGAGATTAGTGATGGAATTAAATAGATTATAGCCAGATAGAGAACTTATTAACAGTGATACATGTGTCATTTAACTGTGGGCATGTTCATTTAACTATAGGCTTGTTTGACAAAGAGTTCTACTTAGGATAATAATTAGGCTAAATTTTGTTTTGTTTTGCTGAGGTTTAAACAGTAATTTTTTTGTTCTATTTTTTACAGATTCATCCTTTTGCAATTCTTGCTATTATTCTTCCATTCAGCACCCTGAACTATGATCCACCTCAATGGGATGAATTTTTTGGAACTTGCATTCAACACCTTAATTCTTACTTAAGTAGGTATATTGTTTAGTCCTACATGGATGAGGAGGTTGGAGAATACTATTGCTGCTACTCTTAAGACATACTGTTTTTTAAAGGATAACAAAAATACCCATGAGTTTTATACCTTCAAAAAAATGTTTTGGATCCATTTTTAAAAACTTTTTTATTATGATAAATGTCAAACTTGCATTAGAAAATAGAGACTTGAACAAGTAGCACTTGTGAACTCACTAAGTAGATTCAGTAATTGTTCACATTTTATCATATTTGCTTTATCGTTTCTCTTGCTCTCATTTTTTCTATGCCATTTCAAAGTAAGTTGTAGGCAATGTGACTCTTTACATTTAATTGCTTAGACATACACCTTTTAAGAATAATGATCTCCTAAGTCACCACAATACTGTTACCACATAGAGAAAATTAATTGTCTCCTGATATATAATATAGGGCTTCCCTGATAGCTCAATCAGTAAAGAATCTGCCCGCAATGCAGGAGACAGGGTCGGAAGATCCTTGGATTGGAAGATCCTCTGGAGAAGGAAATGGCAACCCACCCCAATATTCTTGCCTGGGAAAGCCCATGGACAGAGGAGCCTGGAGGGCTACTATTTATAGGGTTGCAAAAGAGTCAGACATGACTTAGAGCCTAAACAACAATATGTAATATACAATCTATTTTTAAGTCTCCCTCATTATTCCCAAAATACCTTATTTACAGTTATTTTTTTGGACACAGGATCCAAACAAGGTCCACTCATTCCAGTAGGTTATTTCTCTAACATTTTGCCAGATTTGTTCTGTGTGTTTGTGTGTGTGTGTGTTTGTGTATATGATGAACCACTGGAAATGCCAGCCCTAAATACTTCAGGTTATAAGGACATTCTCCTATGAAAACACAATGCCAGTATCACACTTAAGAAAATGAACAAGTACCACTTACTACCTAGTATTAGTCACTCAGCCATGTCCAGCTCTTTGTGACCCCATAGCCTGCTGTCCATGGAATTCTCCAGGCAAGAATACTGGAGTGGGTAGCCATTCCCTTCTCCAGGGGATCTTCCCAACCCAGGGATCAGACCTGCATCTCCTACATCTGCTGCATTGTGGGAAGGTTCTTTACCTTCTAAACCAACTGGGAAGCTACTGCCTACTCAGTCCAAAATAAAAATTTCCCAATTGTCACCAAATTTTCTTTGATAAATTTTTTAAAGAAACTAATGTTGGGCTACATCACTTTCTCCCTATCTTTTTTTCTCTTGACATTTTTTTTTTTTTCTAAAAGGGATTGGCCATTTATTATGGGTTGTGCCACATTCTGGATTTGTTTGAGTGCTTTCTTTTAACTTGCTCCTCCATCATCTGTATCCCTAGTAAACTGGAAGTTAGTTATAGATGCTTGGTTAGATTCAGAGTAAACATTTTCAGCAAAAAATGTTTTGTATGTGGAGCTGTATATCTGATATTTGTATCATTTCTGGAGACATATAACATTTGATTGTTTTTGTCAATTTTAATAGTTTTGGTTTTTTTAAAATAGAAAACAAATATTTCTTAAGGTCCTTTATAGATATTTATTAATTGTCAGAAAGGTTGTTGTTCTGGTGCTGATTATTATGTCTCGTCCCTGGTGGCTCAGAGGTTAAAGCATATGCCTCTAATACAGGAGACCTGGGTTCGATCCCTGGGTTGGGAAGATCCCCTGGAGAAGGAAATGGCAACCCACTCCAGTATTCTTGCCTGGAGAAGCCCATGGATGGAGGAGCCTGGTGGGCTACAGTCCATGGGGTCGCAAAGAGTCGGACACGACTGAGCAACTTAACTTCTAACTTCTTCTTAAAAAGTCTAAATAGTGTTTTAGTACCAGAAAAAAGGTGGAATAGAAATATTCCTTCCTACTACTGGCCTTAGCAGAAGCAGTATGTGAGGACAGCAAAGACAGGAAATTATTTTTTTCTTTTCATTTATTTTGGTCCTGAATTGTATTTGTTTCTATTTGGCCTTAAAGAAAAAGGCTTTATGTGGCTTCTCTTCTCAGACTCATACGTCTTGCATGTCGGGATAATGTGAGAGTTTTAGAGGTGAAATGTCTAGCTCAGTAGTTCTGCTTTTTCAGTCAGTATTCACCAAGTACTTACTGTCAGGTGGTCGTTAGTCACTGGAGATATAGGAGAGAGTAAAAACCAGATAGACTTAACCATCATTGAGTTTACTTTCTGGCGGGGTGAAACTGCTGTACATAATCAGCAAGTTCATAAGCTCAAATGGTGATAAGAATCTAGCAGTACTAGAGCAGGGCAGGTATGTAGGATGGAGGATAGTGAGGCGGGCCAGGTGGAGTAAGGAGATGTCATTGACCGTGGATTGAATGAAGTGAGGGAGTGACCCATGCCCAAAGTTGGAGAGGAGCATCCCAGGATAAAGAAAAGCAAGTGCAAAGGGCCATGAGGTGAGAACATGCTTGATTTCTTTTTCGGAACAGTAGATTCAGTGTGGCAGGAATGGAATGAGGGAGACCAAGTTGATAGGAGAAGAAACTGGCTTTCCTCAGAACTTTTTGCTGTGCCTGGAGAGTAAGAAATACTCATTCTGTTATCCAAGCAACAAATACTTAACTGAGAGCTTCTGTGTCCAGCATAAGATGTTAGGCTCTATTTTATGGTATGTTTCTCTAGGCTTATAGACCTCTAGTTAGTCTGTGTGAGACAGTATAAATATATTAATGATGTCAGTATGATGTTCATGGACTTTGGTACATTTTTTGTAGGATCTTTGTGCCAGATAGTATCTGACCTATTTTTGTGTCTCTAATAGACAAGTAAAATGCGACTGTGACGTGTGTGTTTATTCATGTACAGATGTATGCATGTGTGGCATTCATATATACTCCCCTTTTAGTAATAGAACTATTCATAGAAAGATGAGACTTGAAACTGAAAGGTGAGACTTTGCATATGCTTTCTTGGTTGTTCAGTTGTGTGTCAACAACCAGAAGGAAATGAAAGTACATTCTTTTTTTTTTTTTTTCCTTCAAATAAGGGATATAAGAGATGAGAGTTTGAGAAGTACAGCTTTGATTTTTGAAGACTTTACTGTGAAAATGATTGCAAAATTCTTAGAGACCTAAAGCAGAATTTTAAGTAATTTATGGAATGATACTTTTCTTTATTTTAAATAAATATTAGTTTTGACAGATCAGTTTTGCTGGTAGAGATCATCACGTAACCTTGTTTGTGACTTGATCTTGCTTTATTAAATAAACTCAGCAATACAGTTGGAAGATTTAACATCTGTTTTTCGTCGTTTGAAAGAACATTTGCTGCTAAAGGTGCATTTTAGGTGATCCCTTCCCTCTCATCAGAAATGTCTTTTGGCACAGAAAGACAAATATCAATATCAAAGACAAATATCAAAACAGATATCACCATGTGATATCACTTATATGGGTAATCTAAAGTATCATACAAATGAACATATTGACAAAACAGGAACAGACTCGTGACATAGAAAACAAACTTACAGTTGGTTACCAAAGGGGAAAGGGATGGGAGGGATAAATTAGGAGATTAGGATTAGTGGATAAAAACTACTATATATAAAGTATATAAACAAGTTCCTACCATATAGCACAGGGAACTGTATTCAGTGTCTTGTAATAAACTATAATGGAAAAGAATATGAAAGAAGAGAATATATGTATATGTTCTCTTTTTAAAAAAATATATATATATAACTGAATCACTGTGCTGTACCTCAGAAACTAACACAACATTGTAAATCAACTATACTCCAATAAAAAATTAAAAAGAAAGAGAGAAAGGAAATTCCTCTTGGATGAGGCAAATCAGGTAAATAACTGCAAGCCTTGTACTCTGGGATGCACAGTGTGGTGCTGGCTGACCTATCAGGGAAGAGGTGCTAGATGAGACCTGATCTTCATACGTGTCTGTCCTCCGCCTGGGGGTCTGAGAGCCCTAGAAAGCAGCACAGCACAGCAGTTCAGACTCCAGAGCTGGACTCTCCCAAGTTAAATCTCACCCTCCACTAGCCAGTCATGCTGAGGCACGTCATTAAACTTCTCTGTGCTTCAGTTCACTTGGTTTATAAAGTGGAGATAATAATCATTCCTATTGTACGCTAAAATGAGGTTTTAAATGAGGTAGTATTTGTAAAGTGCTTAGAATGATTCTCCACACAGGCTGAGCACTATTATCATCAGTATATAGAGAATGGTGGCCTTTCTTACTTTTACATACTTTACTGACTTTTTGTTTCCTTTTTTTTTCCCCCATTATATATAGGAGTTTTTATTGAAAAACAAAACCAAAAACAAACATGTGTACTTGAACGTCAAAAGTTATTGTTAATCACAGAAACAGACATCTCAAGTTAATGATTTTCGTGCTTTTCTATGTGTGGTAAAATACAAGAGCCTGGGCTCACTGAAATTTTTCCTTTGATATGAATCTTAACTACCTAGGGCCAGTGTCCTGTGTTTCTGAATTCCCCTCTGGGTGCACCATTGTAGGTGGTTGCAGTGGCTGATGGCTTGGTAGTATGACCTTTTGTTTCCAGTCTTTCTCTTTTCAAGGCAATTTAAAGACTTTTATTGGAAGTGTAATAATAATGCAGACATGTTTATACATCATTTATATATATATACATGTATACACACACACACATATACATAGTGTATGTGGATTTTATAGAAATTGAATCATGTAAGAAATCAGTACCCAGATCAAAAAAATAGAATATTATCAAGAGCATGGTAACCTTCCTGGCTTTCTTTTCTGTTCTTCCTCCACCCAAAAGTAACCACTTTACTACCATACTTACCTGTGACAGTATAGGTTAATTTTGTCAAGGTTGTGTTCGTATCATTTTTTAAAAACCTGGTTTTACTGAATAAAGTATGTATTTACATGTATGTGAAGCAGCTGTACATTTTAATTTTTTTTTCTTAATTTTGTTTTAGGTGTATTGGATCCTCTCGTGTTAGTGTTTCTTGGTTACTCTTTGGCCACGCTTCAGTATTTTCCAGAAGATCTATTGAAGGCAATTTTTAACATCAAATTCTTAGCCAGATTAGATTCTCAACTTGAGCGTATGTATCAACAATTTAATCTACTACATTATCACTTATATTTAAATCCGAGTTTCAGCTCTGCCTACCTACTTAAAGCATTTAAATGTTCATACTGATTTTTTTCTCTTTACTATTGTAGAATATAGAACAGTATGAAATAGAAAATGAAAGATTATTCATAATCTTACCACCAAGTGAAACTACCACTTTTAATATTTTAGAATGTTTCTTTTATGTCTCCTGCCTTCATATATATACGTTGATATATCTATATGTTTTAAGACAAAATTTGAATTATATATATATTCACTTTGTCTGTTGCCTTTTATCATTGAACTATATTTTGAAAGATTTTCCATGCCATTATATATTTTTTTGATGTCATTGTTTGTTTTTTGTTTGTAGAATCTGGCATTGTCCTCATCTTTGTTTCCTTAGGATAAGTTGCTAAATGTGGAATATTAGGTCAATGAATATTCTTTGGCAGTATTTTTTTAAATATGGTTTTAACATTCATAATTAGGGAGGACAACATAGATGTTGGTCCTAATGATCCCATTGAGTGTAATAATTTAAAAATATAGAACATATATATACAAATGAAATGATTTTATAATATGAAAAGAAAAGTTACAGTCATTAATGGGATAAATGAATGTGAAAAATGAATTGTCTTTGCTGAGTTCAAAGTCTATTAATGTATTTTTAAAATTTCAGTTATATGTTCATCTCTAAACATGAAGGTCCAATTTCGTCTTATGGAATTAAATAGAGCAGTCTGCTTGGAATGTCCTGAATATCAGATTCCGTGGTTTCATGACCGCTTCTGTCAACAACACTATAATAAAGGTTTGAGTTTTCTTTGGGTCAGAAAGTAAAGTTTAATTCTAAAGCACATTATTAGGTAGTGCACTGTTTTTATTGTTTAACCTATCATGACACCAGAATTCCAAAGTGCCATAACTTGTTTAATGGAAACATTTTGTAGATGAAATTTGTGTTGTAAAAATTGCTTAATATTTAGGACACTAAACCTCTTTTGGGAGAGAGCCAAAGAGCTTATATTGAATTTAATGTCATTGCATATGGTATTATTAATACAGCAAGGCTCTTGTTGGAAATATTAATTTTTATTTTTTAGTTTATAGATGTGAAATGATTTTTGTTCAAAAACTGATTATTTTAAGTGAGCTAATTGTTTTTATTTCATGAAGATTTTGGCAGCATGAATGGAGCACAACAGCAGATTTATAAAATGTTAGCAGAGGTACTGGGAGGAATCAATTTTGTGAAAGCCTCTGTTCTTACACCTTATTACTACACAATAGGTAAGTCTTTCATAGGTTATTAACAATTTTCAGGAAATCAGACTAAATAGAATCATCTCATCAGTTGGAATTTTAAAACTTTAAAAAAGTTATTTCATTATCTTGAAGATTTTCAGAGAATTCCCTGGTAGTCCAGTGGTTAGAACTTTGTGCTTCCACTTGTAGGGAGCGTAGGTTTGATCTGGGCTGGAGGAAGCAGAAGCTAGAACCAAGATTGCCAGGAGAAATATCAATAACCTCATATAGGAAGATGACACCACCCTTATGGCAGAAAGTGAAGAAGAACTAAGGAGCCTCTTGATGAAAGTGAAAGAGGAGAGTGAAAAAGTTGGCTTAAAGCTCAACATTCAGAAAACGAAGTGGCATCTGGTCCTAGCACTTCATGGGAAATAGATGGGGAAACAGTGGAAACAGTGGCTGACTTTATTTTTCTGGGCTCCAGAATCACTGCAGATAGTGATTGCAGCCACGAAATTAAAAGACACTTACTGCTTGGAAGAAAAGTTATGACCAACCTAGATAGCATATTAAAAAGCAGAGACATTACTTTGCCAACAAAGGTCCATCTAGTCAAGGCAATGGTTTTTCCAGTAGTCACGTACGGATGTAAGAGTTGGCCTATAAATAAAGCTGAGTGCCGAAGAATTGATGCTCTTGAACTGTGGTGTTGGAGAAGACTCTTGAGAGTCCCTTGGACTGCAAGGAGATCCAACCAGTCCATCCTAAAGGAGATCAGTCCTGGATGTTTGTTGAAAGGACTGATGTTGAAGCTGAACTCCAATACTTTGGCCACCTGATGCAGAGAGCTGACTCATTTGAAAAGACCCTGATGCTGGGCAAGATTGAGGGCAGGAGGTGGAAGGGACGACAGAGGATGAGAGTGTTGGATGGCATCACCAACACAATGGACATGGGTTTGAGTGGACTCCGGGAGCTGGGGATGGACAGGGAGGCCTGGTGTGCTGCGATTCATGGGGTTGCAAAGAGTCGGACATGACTGAGTGACTGAACTGAACTGAACTGAACAGGAAACTGGGATCATTATGTCCCAAGCCCATTGTATTGCCAGTTCATATTTGTATTAATACCTTATGTTGTCAAGTAGCTTATTTTTATGTGAAAATATATATGTCATTAAAAATAAGATTTAATTGGTAATATTTGTATATAAAGATATGGTATAATGAATACAATTATATGATTACCATTTAGTACCATTTCATACAATGGTATGATTACCATTTAGTACCACTTAGTACAATGGTACTAAGATTGGGAAGAAAACACTTACTTATATGATACATAACACATGCTTATAGAGAAGGGACAGATAACCTAAAAAAGGAAAACCACCCATGATACAACCACTGTTTACTTTTGATGTCTGTTTTTCTCTTTCTGGCTTTTTTTTTTTCATTTTTAATGACATTTGTTTTCTTTCTAAATTTTACAAGGAGTTCATGTGTACAAGCAATATGTATCTTAAAAAATTCTGAATTTTTAAAACCAAAATGACTTTTTATAGTATGTAACTTTAAAAGTGAAGTGAAAGTGACAGTCGCTCAGTTGTGTCTTACTGTGACCCCGTGGACTGTAGTAGTAGTCCATGGAATTCTCCAGGTCAGAATACTGGAATGGGTAGCCTTTCCCTTCTCCAGGGGATCTTCCCAACCCGGGGATCAAGCCCAGCTCTCATTTATTGCAGGCAGATTCTTAACCAGCTGAGCCACAGGGAAGCCCAACTTTGTTTATATATTGTGAATATTTTTTCTATGTCAGCAAATATACAACATTATTTTTAGTAACTGTATGTATTTCATTGAATGAGTATGCTATAGTTTACTAAGGTTTTTTGCTGCTCTGTGCATCTCTTAAACAATGCTATAATTTCATATAACAACACTAATAGTAACTGATACACTCACATATTGATTATCATGTGAGACATTATTTAATCATTTTATTTATTTTAAAACTTTATTTGTTTATTTATTTTTGGCTTCCTGGGTCTTTGTTGCTGCACGGGCTTTTCTCTGACTGTGTGAGCGTGGCTACTCTCTAGTTGCAGTGTGTGCGCTTCTTACCGCAGTGGCTTCTCTTGTTGTGAGCACAGGCTCTAAGAACGCGTGGGCTTAGTAACTGGGGTGCACGGGTTTAGTTGTGTTCTTAGTAACTGGGGTGCATGGGTTTAGTTGTGTTCTTAGTAACTGGGGTGCATGGGTTTAGTTGTGTTCTTAGTAACTGGGGTGCATGGGTTTAGTTGTGTTCTTAGTAACTGAGGTGCATGGGTTTAGTTGTGTTCTTAGTAACTGGGGTGCATGGGTTTAGTTGTGTTCTTAGTAACTGGGGTGCATGGGTCTAGTTGCTCTGTTGCATGTGGGATCTTCCCACACCAGGGATCGAACCAATGTCTCCTGCATTGGCAGGCAGATTCTTTACCACTAAGCTACCAGGCAAGCCCTTAAGTACTTTATATATAATAAGCTTATTATATCCCCTTAAGTTTTGCAAATACTGTATTTTTATAGATGAGGAAACTGAGGCCCAGAGACATTGTTTGCCCAAGGTTATATAGCTGGCAAATGGCAAAGCCAGAATGACTTATGCATTCTAGCTCCAGAATTCATTCTCTTAAAAATGAGAAAAGTATATTTCATGTTTCATAATTAACTTGAAGATGCTTCAGTGCCTCAGTTTCCCTTAAGAATAGGTAATTAAATCCAGTCTTCTTTTTCATTCCTTGTTTCTTTTTTCATTTTTTCTTGGTTTAAATACTTTTATCATTGTTTTTATTATGGGAAAAATTTCATATATATACAAAAATAGAATAGTATAATGAACCCTCATCCAGCATTAAAAATGGTCAATACTCACTAACCAGAATCCCACCTGATCCTTTCCAAACAAATCACAGATAATATATCATTTCAGAATGTATATATCTAAAAGGATATATAACCATAGTGCCGTCATTTTCATCTCTACAACTGTTCACAATAATTTCTTAATATTATATTGCTTATCAACATTTAAGTATCTCCATTATCTTGTATATGTTGTATCTTACTGTTTGTTAAAATTGGAATCCAAATTTTCCCTTTGGGTGATCTGTCTTTTTAAGTTCTACCTTTCTGTCGTTTTTCCCCTTACAGTTTATTTATTGAAAATAAGTTATTTGTTTTTTCATATTTTGAACTTTTCCAGTTTCAGTTCTGTGATGTCATTCAACATGTTCCTGCATCCCCCATTTTTCCTGTAAACCAATAGTTAGATCTAGAGGTTTGACTAGATTAGTCAGCTAGGTTAGTTTGGGGACAGTAGTGGTGGTTTTTTTTGCCAGCTCTTTCATAAGTGGTATGTGCTTATTGCATCTTATCATAAGACATACAATTCTAGTTGTCTTACTATTATTATATTAGGATTCATCAGTGTGTTTGTAGGTCATCAGTGCATCCATTAGGAAGTTTGCTCCTCAGCTTGTCACCTAATGATTTTAGCAGCCATTTAAATTATTACTTAAATGCATCATTCATCAGGGGTAGCAAAGTAGTGATATTGTGCATCTATCATTTCTTCTGCATTTATTACCTGGAATTTGTCTAAAAAGAACTTTCCTATGTCAGCTGTTTAGTTACCCGGTATACAGTTCATACAGGAAAGACAGGATGCTTGCCTGGATCTTTGTCTTTGCTAATTTTCTGATGAGTTGGTTTAGCTTCTTAGACTGTGAACAAGAGATTTAAAGGGATTGAGATAAAACTTCTTAATGTGATTTGGCTTGAAGTGAAGTCGCTTAGTTGTGTCCAATTCTTTGTGACCCCATGGACTGTAGCCTACAAGGCTCCTCCATCCATAGGATTTTCCAGGCAAGAATACTAGAGTGAGTTGCCATTTCCTTTTCCAGGAGATCTTCCCAACCTAGGGATCGAACCTGAGTCTCCCGGATTGCAGGCAGATGCTTTACCATCTGAGCTACCAAGGAAGCTGTGATTTGGCTTAGTGCAGTGCTAATTATAGCCCTTGTGCTAACCAATAGTTTGGTAATACTTGCTGGTTGATTTTTATTGACTGACTTCAAAGATCATATAATAAGTTGGATAGGGACTTCCCTGGCAGTCCAGTGGTTAAGACTCTGTACTTCCACTGCAGGGGACATGTATTCTATGCCTGGCAGGGGAACTAAGATCTTGCATGCCACATGGTGTGGCCTAAATAAATAAATGGAATAATTAGAGAGGATAATTAGAGAGGTACCTCATTCTTCATGTTTGTGAGTGTGTGTCTTTATATACATGTGTAAATATTTAAGATATATCTTAAAATTTTACCTATAAGAATTTACCTGATTCATATTGTTGGTTCCTGTGCTTCCTTATAGACTTTGAGTGTATCTTGGATAAAAGGAGAAACCCTATTCCTTATGGAAGCCATAATACAACTTTGGAAAAACTGCCAAAAATACATTTGGAATCAAATACTCAAATAGCTGGATCAAGACTGCCACCAGGAGCTGAAAAGTAACTTTCTTTTAGCTTCAGATTTTATTATCTAAATGTTAAATCTGACACAACTTAATGAGCTCAACTATCAAGGATTGTTTATAGTAGAATATACCCCTCATATATGTCACAAATTCTACCTACATACCCTTGCTTTTGTTGTGCTTTCTGCCTGAATCTCCATCCTTCACTGTCCAAAGCTGAGCAGTCTCTAAAGCACTAACCTTGCCATTGTCTTCTTTGGAAATAAATAGTATCTTCTTCTTTGAACCTCCTATGCCTCTATACTTTTCTGAAAAGCACACAGCTGCTTCCTGCACTGAATTACAGTTATATGCTGCATATCTTACGTTCTTTGTTTGACTATTTGTTGTTCAGTTGCTCAGTTGTGTCTAACTCTTTGCAACCCCGTGGGCTGCAGCGTGGCAGGCTTCCCTGTCCTACACTATCTCCTGGAGTTTGCTCAAATTCATGTCCATTGAGTCGATGATGCCATCCAACCATCTATCTCATCCTCTGTCACCCTCTTCTCCTCCTCCTGCCCTCAATCTTTCCCTGTATCAGGGTCTTTTCCAGTGAGTCAGCTCTTCGCATCAAGTGGCCAAAGTACTGGAGCTTCAGCTTCAGCATCAGTCCTTCCAGTGAATATTCAGGACTGATCTCCTTTAGGATGGACTGGTTGGATCTCTTTGCAGTCCAAGGGACTCTCAAGAGTCTTCTTCAGCACCACAGATCAAAAGCATCAATTCTTCAGCACTTAGCCTTCTTTATGGTCCAACTGTCACACCTGTACATGACTGCTGGAAAGATCATAGCTTGGACTAGATGGACCTATCAGCGAAGTGATGTCTCTGCTTTTTAATACGTTTGACTATAAGCTGTGTCTTTTTTATTTTTATGTCTCTCACAGTACCTTACATATGGTAGGTGAATAATAAATATATGCAGGACAGAGAAACACAGATGAAAGCATGTAGATACTATAATTTGGTTTAATCTAATGAAGAGGATTACCTGTCATTAATAACTAAATATAAAAATAACTTCGTATAGTCAGTTGGCTTTTTTAGTTCATAAGGATACACCCTTGTTTCTGAAATGTTTCTAATTACTCATTTTCTCACTTTAATTTCAGAAGTAAATATTTATTTTTCTTACATAGGATTGCTTTGGAATTTTTGGATTCAAGAGCATTTTGTAGAAACATCCCTCATTTAAAAGGAAAATCTGCTATGAAAAAACGACATTTGGAAATTTTGGGCTATCATGTGATTCAGGTATGAAATACTTATATAATTCAGCCTCTAAAAACCCCGAGACATTGGTTTTACATGTATCCTCTTTTAAGGTGAAAGTTATAGATTTACCTTTTTTTTAATATTAAGAGCTATATTAAAATATCTCTGAAATAGAATACTCTCCATTTTTTTTGAAGAATAGCAAATAAAAATCAATTTTTAAATTGTCTCTAGACGATCTCTTGATTTTTATATTTATCTTACAATGAAGAGAGGCTCTATGGAGATGGATGGAGTTATAAGAGAAAAAGGCTAGTGTATAAATATAAGACAGTCACATAGGAAAAAGCGTCTATTCTTGCTATTGTAGGAACTAGGAGCATGAAAGCTTTGAGGCAGAGAAGGGTCTTCCAGCTGTTGTCATGGAGGACAACCTTCCAAAAAGGGTTCAAAGGCTATGCTTATGTAAACTAACATCTTAGGGTCTCACAGCTCTTTTCAGTATTCTTAGAAGCCTTCCCTGATCTTTTTCGTTGTTGCTTTCGAGCTTTCGTTTAGACTACAGTACTTATTTTACAGATCCCTCATTTCGAATGGAACTCCATGGCACTGTCAACAAGGGATGCTCGAATGGACTACCTGAGAGAACGGATATTTGGAGAAGGCAAATCATGATTGTAGCTTTTACTGAAAATGAGTTATCATGTTGTGTCATATTTGGACTGAATTTAATTAAGTGGCTTGACTCAATTAAAAAGTAATAATGTAGAACTGACTGATTTCTAGGTCAATTGAATATTAAAATTAACATACATTTTACAATTGAGTATTTTCTCTACTGTCTAGTTGGGAAACTTTAAAATTCTTAATATAAAAGACATGTAGCTTTTAGGAAACTTAAATAGTTTGCTGTTCATTCTTTGAGTGCATATTATGTGCCAAGAACTATTTTATTTTTTATTTTGTTTTAATTATTTTTTGTTCCAAGAACTATTTTAGATACTGGGTATACTGGAGTTAGTACAGTATATCTTTCATGGATTGAGTTAAACACAATAAATTAACACAGTTTGTTATATCAATATCTTAGATGATATTAAAAACTGTGGAGAAAAATTTGAACCTTGGTGGGGGAGTGATAGGGATATTGTGGGTGGGTGTAATTTATATCGGGTAATCTGGGAAAGGCTCACTGAGGTGATATTTGAGTCAAGACATAAGGAGTTATCTGGGAGTGGAGAACTCTAGGCAGAAGCACCAGTAAGTGCAAGTATTCCTGGCATGTTTGAAAATAAAAGGAATCTACCGTGGCTGGAGCACAAGTGGGAGTTGGAGGTTAGAAGTATATGAAAGGGTAAGATTGATAACAGTGTCAAATATATACTACCTCCTGGCTACCCTGAGATAAGAGGCCATTGGAGAGTTCCTAGTAAAGAAATAAAAACTCGTATTTTCACTGGATCACTTTTGCTACTCTGTTTAGCTGATGAGAAAAAAACTGCAGTGGGGCAACTGTATAAGCAGGGAAATCCATTAAAAGATGATTGCAGTAATCCAGACGAGAAGTGACTTGGAGAGAGTAGTAGCAGTGGAGGTAACGAGAAGTTGTCAGTTTTTTAATGTATTTTGAAGGCAGAAGCAACATCACTTGCTCACTGATTGGATAATGAGGTATGAGAGAAAGGAGTCAAAGATAATTCTAAGTTCTTGTCCGGAGCATCTAAAAGGATGCCATTGCCATTGACTGAGATTGGGAAGTCTATGAAAAGAGGAAGGGGGTGGAGTAGGAGAAGATCATGGGTTTGGTTTTAGACATATAGAGTCTGTGATACCTTTTAAACATCTAAGAGGAGATATCAAGCAGGCAATTCAATAAATGAATTTGGAGGTCATGGGAATGGTCCAGGCCTTAGTTATACATTTGTCAGGTGACAGCAGTTTTTAATGTGATGAGAGATGATGGAGTCGCTAAAATGTGATTAGAAGAGAGTGTGAATGGAGGAGAGGTCTGAGGATTTGAAGTCCTGGCCCCCCAACATGAAGTCAAGAAGAAGAGGAAGAGCCAGATGCTGCTGATGGTTCAGGTAAGATGAGGACTGGGCAGTGTCCATTAAACTTAGTAACATGCAAATCATTGTTAGCCTTGAAAAGAGTACGTTTGGTGAAGTGGTGGGTATGAAAGCTTGACTGCTTTAAGAAAAAGTGGGAGGAGATAGTTTTCTTACAAATGGAAGCAAAGAAAGGGGGTCGTAGCTAAGGGGAAAGTAGACCCATCTTTTAAAAACTTTTGTTTCATTTATTTAAAAACTGTTTCTATTTATTTATTTTGGGGTCTTCATTGCTGTGAGGGCTTTTCTCTAGTTGTGGTGAGCAGGGGAATACTCTCTAGTTGCAGTGCCTGAGCTTCTTATTGCCGTGGCTTCTCTCTTTGTGGAGCACTAGGGCTCTAGGGCACACAGGCTTCAGTAGTTCTGGCATACAGGCTTAGTTGCTCTGTGGCATGTGGGCTCTTCCCAAACTAGGGATTGAACCTGTGTCTCCTACAATGGTGGGTAGATTCTTTATCACTGAGCCACCAGGAAGCCCCCAAAGTAGGCCAATCTTGACCTGGTCTGATCCCATACATTTTGAGGGAATAATGATTTTCTTTCTGTCTTATATTTATTTCATAACACAGTTACTAAGAGCCTACTGTGTGATAAACTCCCTAACCCTTATTCCAAGAGTTATATATGTGTGCTTAGCAGAAAGCCATATTGTAACTACCCACAGGCTACTTGGTGGGGGTGCAGGTCATTGGCCATCTGAAACTTCATCTTCCAACTCTGTGACCCTCTAAATTCATCCTGTCCCAAAACAAGTTGTTAGCCAGAGTGCCTTGAATCTTAAGCATAGCTTTAGAACATGTGACCTGCACGTGTTTTGGTCCATTGATATTTAATTTAGGCTTAGTTGAAGTACTTGTTTAAAATATCCAATTACTGTGCATGATTTGAGCTCCAAAATGTGAACTTCACAGAACCTTTGAAAAACAGAATCAGAATTGGAAGCAAATGGAAAATGTCTCCTTGTAACCCATCTCCCTCATTTTGAATTTCCTCATGATATTCATTTGTGTTTGCTGAAATCCTGTTCTAAGGGCTTGTTATCCACATTCATGAGTGTGTTTTATTTCCCAAGCAAATGATTATAGGAACTAAACCCCCAAGTAGGTTGAAATATCTTACTGTCCAACTTTTAGAATTAAATCATTAAGCTGATGAGGGTTATAAGTGGTTTCCTTTGGATATAAATTAAAACCCAGTTTTTGTATGATTAATATATTCATACATGGAAATCTTGATTAAATGACCCTTAAGGTACCATCTGACTTCTCATGTACATCTCTTACTTCCCTTTCTCTAAGCTGCCTGATGCAAATGGTTTTATGTCCTTATATTTCTGTTTGATGATTTTTCTATCTAAATAACTTTGGTTGCTATAAATAAAAATGTCCCTTTTTTTTGATTGTTATATATTCCATAAAATCCAACTTTATATAGTCAGTTTTTAGTGTACTCACAAGATTATGCCACCAACACCACTACCTAATTCTAGAACAGTTATTTATTCTAGAACGTCATCACTACCTAATTCTAGAACAGTTATTCTAGAACATCATCCCAAAGCGTTGTTTTTACAACTTAATCTCATGTCTACATAGATCAGCACTCTCCCCCACAAAGTAACCACTATCATGCTTTTATAGTAGACTTCCCTTAATAATTCTATCACCACCATCATGTTCTTATAGTAAAGACTTTCCCTTAATAATTCTGTCACCCAAGTTTGCATCTCTAGACATCATAATTTCCCACCCCTACCTTATTTTTCTCTACCTAATCTTTAAAAACATTCTTTTTTTGCATTTTAATTTTTTTGACCACACCATGCAGCATTCAGGAAGATCCTCAACCATGGATCGAACCCCAGACCCCTGCACTGGAAGTGCAGAGTCCTAACCACTGGACTGCCAGGGAAGTCCCTCCTACCCCAGCTTTTAAGTCTGTCTTAATCTATTAGCATCTCTCCTTCTTTAACAATTTATCTGCTAAATAACCTGTAGTTGCCCACCTTTGGGATTTGCTGATTGTATACTCAGGGTGCAGTTCAATATAGAAAAGTACTCAAGATTATACTTCAGAGATCCATAGTAAGACTAAATTTTATTGAATGTTTCCATATTTATGATGCAGAAAATAAAGCTATAGCTTTATTTTATAAATATGAACATTCATATTTTTATGCAGTTTCTTAACAAGTAATAATGGAATACTCCAAGTCAGTTCCAATTCAGGCCTCTCAGAAAATAACACAGATAAGGCTAGAAGTCAAACATGTCTGTGAAAGCACATGAGACCCATATGCCATGATTAAGTTCATGACTTGCAGACAGTAGAATGTTATGGTTTTGGACAGACTGAGATGTCATCTTACTATGTATGCTAAGAACAGACAATTTGAATGTAGGGTTTTACATCCCAGGAAATAGAATAATACAGTCATCCTTCTTTCTATCAGAAATTTGCAAATAGGTAGCTCTTTATAGATAAAACTCAAAGCAATGAATACACACCTTTCTCCATACCACCTGCTGGCCCCAAATTCTGCCCCAGCAATTAAGGAATCAATCCTTTTCCTAAGATTGCCTCCCAACCTACAGATACTGCAGTTAAGGACTTGAAGACTGTGATTTACTGGTTTTTAATTTAAAATTTTAAAATTTGATTTAAATCACAATATACCAGTGTTGCAAAAAGAAAGGGGAGAAAAGAAAGAAAACTTGAATTTGACTATTTTTGCTTAGAGACTTTTCCCTTTCAAATGAAATCCATTTATTCCGTTTCCAAAGTCTTCTCACAGCATATAATCTTTAATATACTGCACAGGGTTCTTGTAATATCTTGAAGCATGAGGAAAGGTTTTTGCTATTTAAAATTTTTTTTAATGTAAATGTACATATTTCATTCTCCAGTTTCATTTGTAATAGAAAAAGGAGTGTAAAGGCACCTTAACAATGCAAATGAAAGGATTAATAAACTCAAATTTAGGAAGCTCCTTTATATTGAGACAGATTAACAAGAGAAATAATCTGTTCAATTTAACATTTATTATTTTTTTAAGCTCTGATTGTTACATTGAAAATTCAGTAACTTTGAGGTTTTGATGCCCACTGCTAATCTCTTGGACAATAACAAAGTAGATAATTTCTACATGGAATCTCTGTATAGGCTTTTTAAAAACAATAAATTAAGGCCCTATGATCCAAACAGACCACCTCCCTATCTATTATATTTTTTCACCTTCTTGTTTATAGCTTAGACAGTTTGAAGAGATTTAACCGTGTTGCTAGGCAACTAGCTCCTGAAGCATAACGTATTTCCTTCAGCATCCCAGCCCATTCTTTTTTATCGTCTTCATACCTGATGGAGAAAAAGAATGTAATAAGTTGTTTTAAAGTAGACAGTTCTATAGATCTCCTGGTATTAAATATTTCTCTGAGAAAACCCCATTTGATCTTACCCAGAGGAGGATGCACCTGACTCTTAGACTAACCCTTGAATTCCTCCAAAAATGTGCATTCTCTGAGCATATACCCAAATTATTGCCACGGTATTTGATCTGGATGCTTAGGCAGTTAAACCTTCTCTGGGAATCAAAGACTGTCCAGTGATGATAAGTAACAGGCAATTAATCCTTCACCTCTGGACTGCTAAAGATGGCTGGTCCCCATGAATCCAGGTCAGCAAAGAGTAAGAACTGGGAAGAGCAGAGACAATTAAGTCACCTTGATTGTGATTTCAGCTGTAGCCATACACCAGTGTGATGCAAGGCACTGACACTAGGGGTCACTCTGTAAGAAACTATTGCTCTTCCCCTTTACTGTCCTGTGTGAGTGCTGCTCTTAGACTCTGCACTGGACCTTAGGTAAGAACTGGTCACCCTCTCTGAATATTCAGGGTCATGAAGACACAGACGACTTGAGTCCCTTTGAGACCTGTGTGCTTTTCCTTTGCCTGGTGCCTGGTGCTTGAAATGCCATCTCTGCATGAGAAATTCCTCAACATTGCCTTCTCTCTGAAGCCCTTCTCGCCTTCCTGAAGCAGAGTTTGTTTTGTCTTCATTTCTTACGGTGTTCTTTGTATGGTATCCATTGATGATAACAATTATCATCCTATTTTAATGTTTTTATATTTATGTCTTCAACAAGCTCAAAGTTACATGTACTTTATTCACTTTAGTATCTTCCCTTCTCCAGAAGCTATCAATACTTGGCACATAGGAAATACTCCCAAATCATTCTGTGATGAGTGAATGAGATTTAAAATAATTTAAAAATTAGCTGATGCCTATGTTAGAGTTGAGAATCACTGCCTATTCTTGTTTTCCAAGCAAGAATTATTATCCCTGTTTTTCAAAAACCCTAACCTTTCCAGCCCTCCATTATTTCATCCTTTTTTTCTGCCGCTTCCAGTGTTTACCCATCTCACCCTCTTGCTGAGTCTTTCCTCCCTGGGGATCTCCAGTTTCTTTATCTTCTTCCCTCTTTTTTGAAGGGAAAGTAGTAATAGTTAACTTCCTTTTATAGCCACTTTCTCTTGCCCTCTACACAGCTAGTTACTGTTACAATAACATAGAGAAATGATGTCTGATGCACAAAATAATTGTTTGGTTAAGCTGCCAGCCTTTGAGCCTTCCAGTTCACCAGCTGGGAAAAAGGCATGTACTGGTTCAGGTATAGAACAAATATTATCCATTTTTCTCTCTTAGGCTTAGTGGTATGCCTCCAAAACTGTACTTATAAATTTAAATCTGTAAGCAAATCTAAAGCATAAATTTGGCAGTTTCTGGATGAGTATAGCCAAAGCTATGGTTTTTCCAGTAATCATGTGTGGATGTGAGAGTTGGGCCATAAAGAAGGCTCAGCACCAAAAAATTGATGCTTTTGAACTGTGGTGTTGGAGAAGAATCTTGAGAGTCCCTTGGACTGGAAGGTGATCAAACCACTCAACCCTAAAGGAAATCAACCTTGAATATTCTTTGGAAGGACTGATGCTGAAGCTGAAGCTCCAATACTTTGACCCTGATGCAAAGAGATGATTCATTTGAAAATACCCTGATGTTGGGAAACGGGAGGAAGAGAAAAGGATGGCAGAGGATGAGATGGTTAGCATAACCAACTCAATGGACATGAATTTGAGCAAACTCTGGAAGACAGTGATGGACAGGGAAGCCTGGAGTGCTGCAGTCCATGGAGTCACAAAGAGTTGGATGCAACTTAGAGACTGAACAACCACAAAATATATCGTGAACTCACGCTCACCTCAGGCAACTGAGATCTACCTCCTATAAACTTAGATCAGCAAGCATGACGCCTAGGCTGAAGACCACACAGGGGGGGACCTGATAGTGACTAGACATCTACATACTGTACGCCCTGCCTCAACTGTGTTACCATGTGACTCTCTTTTATGATACAAGTTACACTTCTTCTCCCAAGACCTCTGGATACACTGGTCTCTATATGCTATTCACTTCATTAGAAACTATGGTAAAACACACACACACACCTTCTTTATAAATACATTCATTTTAAGTTTAACTGTAAAATAGTTCAATTGAGTAACACCTGTAAGTGTCATACTTGGGAGACCTGCCCAGCACCGATCTTAGAGGTCAATGCTTTTCACTTCTCTTTTAAAAAGTTTTTATAACTGAACACTCTGAAAATTGGAAACATATTTAAATTAGATTCAAAATAGAATGAATGAATCATGGAAAACTCAAGAGGTTAAATGTTTCTTCAGAGACCTGTTCACTTAGGAAATACTCTGTGTGAGGAAGGTAAGTGGTTTGGAAGGCTTTACTCTATGGGATGCCTAGAGCATTCATTACACTTTTAAAACTGGAAGGGAGCTTAAAGGATGAGTTGTCCAGCTCTTAATTATTGATTAAGATATAGGCCCCAGTAAGTTCTTTCCCAAGCTCACAGCTAATTAGAAACAGTACTTGATTAAGTAAGTGGCAATGTGAAAAAGTTCAATAGGTTCTAAGAGTGTTTACCACCAAAAAGTAGTGTACATTTTGGGAAAGTCTGGCTTCCCAAAGTACATTTTGAAGTCTGTACTTCAAAACCGTTTTGTCTTACTTGGCTTAATATTTAGTTCGGAAAACTGGAGTGAGCAAAACTTACTTCCATATGTCATTGACTTCAGTGGGTGCAAATTCTTTAGATTCCAGCTGAATCATGGCGAAACCACCGATGGCATACAGGGATCCAGCCAAGCTGACCAAACTGATGGAACTTCTTTCTTGGGGAAATTCAGTCATTACTTCCCACCTGGGAATCATTGAAGATATAGTTAATGTAAACCTTAAAAAAAATGCCAAATGTATTTACTGAATAGCTATAAAAAAAATAGTGAAAAATTTTGAGTAGCATAGGCATCCAAAATTAGAAGATTAAATT
The DNA here is from genome assembly GCF_023091745.1 of Budorcas taxicolor. Classification (NCBI taxonomy): domain Eukaryota; kingdom Metazoa; phylum Chordata; class Mammalia; order Artiodactyla; family Bovidae; genus Budorcas; species Budorcas taxicolor. Next base: position 71,051,587 of record NC_068911.1, read on the forward strand.
TGCTACTGGAAAATATCTAAATATTCCTTTATTTGAAAGGTCTAACCAGATGCGATTTTAAGGCCCTCAATATATCAATCCAAAAATACTTCACCTTCATCAGTTAGCACCTTCAACAGTGGTTATCAAACTGTGTGCCATAAATAGTGGAGTATTGGGGGGGCAATTCTAGGGTTCCTAGGCCCTACTGTGTTGGGTTTCATTTGAATGCTAATACAAATTTTAAAAATCTTTGAGCTCCATGGTGTCTCAAGAAATCTCCAAACCCTTGTTAATAAAGCATGTGAAAAGGATAGTTTCGGGCTCCCCAAGTTACACTAGTGGTAAAGAATCCACCTGCCAATGCAGGAGACACAAGTTCTATCCCTGGGTCAGAAAGAGTCCCCTGGAGGAGGAAATGGCAATGCACTGCAGTATTCTTCCCTGGAAAATTCAATGGACAGAGGAGCATGGTGGGCTACAGTCCATGGGGTCATGAAGAGTTGGACACGACTGAGCACATATGAGGACAGTTAACAAACTAGGGTTGGAAATTTTCTTTTTAATAATTTATCCTTCATCCTTTTAAATAAAGGATTTATGGGAACTTTTTAATGTTAATGGCTGTATGAAATAGGACCACTAAAGATAATATCAATCAAAATAGTTGGAAGTATCAAGTCTAGAATGAGCTAGTCATTTTGGTAGCTCTCTTCCAGTACTCTGGCATTAAAAGTGGACCTCATAGTTTTTCTCTAAATATATCATCTGTTTAACTATAAGAAATAATATACGTACATTGTAGAAAATCTGGAGAAACAAGTTATAGAAGAAAACAACTATCACCCATGATCCTATCCTTCAAATATAATCATAAGCAAAACTTTGCTATATTTGTCATTTAAAAATGCATATAAATTTAAATATCCATCTATACATATGTACTGGAGAAGGCAATGGCAACCCACTCCAGTACTCTTGCCTGGAAAATCCCATGGATGGAGGAGCCTGGTAGGCTGCAGTCCATGGGGTCACTAAGGGTCGGACACGACTGAGAGACTTCACTTTCACTTTTCACTTTCATGCATTGGAGAAGGAAATGGCAACCCACTCCAGTGTTCTTGCCTGGAGAATCCCAGGGACTGGGGAGCCTGGTGGGCTGCCGTCTATGGGGTCGCACAGAGTCGACACGACTGAAACGACTTAGCAGCAGCAGCAGCAGCAGCATACATACGTACAAAACTAATAATATAGAGTATTTACAGTTTTATATGTTGCTGCTTTAACTTCTTATGGGTGTTTACCCATATTATATAGTCTTCAAAAACATGATTTTTAATGATCATAAAAATCCAATTCCATAAAACTTCCTTGTAATTTATAGATTAATTAAAGTCTGTGAAGAAGGCTGAGCGCTGAAGGATTGATGCTTTTGAATGGTGGTGTTGGAGAAGACTCTTGAGAGTCCCTTGGACTGCAAGGAGATCCAACCAGTCCATTCTGTAGGAGATCAGTCCTGGGATTTCTTTGGAAGGAATGATGCTGAAGCTGAAACTCCAGTACTTTGGCCACCTCATGCGAAGAGTTGACTCATTGGAAAAGACTTTGATGCTGGGAGGGATTGGGGGCAGAAGGAGAAGGGGACGACAGAGGATGAGATGGCTGGATGGCATCACTGACTTGATGGATGTGAATCTGAGTGAACTCCGGGAGTTGGTGATGGACAGGGAGGCCTGGCGTGCTGCGATTCATGGGGTCACAAAGAGTCACACACGACTGAGTGACTGAACTGAACTGAAAGTCTATTTTGAACTGTGGTGTAGGAGAAGACTCTCGAGAGTCCCTTGGACTGCAAGGAGATCAAACCAGTCCATCCTAAAGGAGATCAGTCCTGAGTATTCACTGGAAGGACTGATGTGAAGCTGAAACTCCAATACTTTGGCCACCTGGTACGAAGAGCTGACTCATTTGAAAAGACCCTAATGCTGGGAAAGATTGAAGGTGGGGGTAGAAGGGGACGACAGAGGATGAGATGGTTGGATCGCATCACCGACTCAATGGACATGAGGTTGAGTAGACTGTGGGAGTTGGTGATGGACAGGGAGGACTGGAGTGCTGCAATCCATGGGGTTGCAAAGAGTCGGACATGACTGAGCGACTGAACTGAACTGAACTGAACTGAACTGAACTGAAAGTCTATTTTGTAATCAGGCATACTTGGTTCCTTAAAAAAGTAATAACAGTGTTCTAATTTTTTCTTTATTGCTAAACTAGGAGCATAAAAACTATATACTCATCTAGATATATGAGCTCAAAAACTTGAAAAGGACTAATTCTATATAAAGAATATATGTCCTGTATCTTCACATTTAACTTTAAGCCAATACAATCTTAAAAGTGAAAAAAAGAGAAAATTATAAAGAACACAAAAGAATCAAATATCTGAAGCATTCATCCTTTACAAATATCACAAACTAAGTGGAGGTCTTTTAATATTTAAAGAAACTACACATTCCAAATCAAATAACCTTATAGAGAGATGTATATCCACTATTGTGTATGTAATTATTCAGAAGTATTACCTTTGCAAGGCTAGATTCACAAAATTAATAACAAGTGAGGGCAAATTGGTTACTCCAACATTAACTTGAGGGTCATGTATTCCAAATTACAAACACACACAATGCATCAAAATGTTAGGTGTTTCATGCCTATAACACCAAAAGAAATACAGACAAAGACACTTCCTCTTCAGTCCCTGCCTCCCTGCCCTCCTTTCCCCTTGTCCAAATTAGAAATTGAAGCATACAGTGATTCATATTCCATAGTAAGAGGTAACAGCTTACTTATTGGTGTTGAGGTCAAAAGCTTCAACTGAAGCTGAAAGACCGTCTTCAGTGACACCTCCAGCAATCACAATTTTGCCTTTATGGACTGCCACTCCAAACATGGAACGAGGGATCTTCATTGGAGCCAAATCTTTCCAATCTCCTTTTTTGGGGTTGTAGACAAATACTCTGTTTGTACATTTTCTGTAAACAAAACACAACAAAATGGTCCTTTAAGAATTTTCCTTTTTTGAAAAAAACAACTTGACTAATCACTTAGCTTTGGTTCTCATTTGAAATATGTAATATAGTGAGGATCAGAAAAATTCTTAATCTGAACATATGCCACCAAGCAAAGGACAATAATACGAGAACCAAAAACTATTTTATAACAATTATGCTACTGGAAGGTAGCATCCTTTACTTTTGGCAATTGCCTAGAGGCCCAGGAAGCATAGATTTTAATCCTATCTGCTACTAAGTTAAATGGAAAACATGAATAGAGTTAACAAATTTCATAAATTCTTTATTGTGCCTCCGTTACAAAAGTGTTTATTCATTTCATTATCTGAATATCCTAAGAATGAATCAGTTAACGTAAAAAATACTTAGGTGTGAATGTACCTATTTTCAATGTTCATTACATTTTATTCTATCACTAATATACCAATACATTTTAAGAAATCTGGGACTAAAGATTAGACAACTAGTCATCTGAGCTGATGAGTAACAAGAACAATTTTACATGCTAAATGCTACCAGAAAAACCTGGACCCATCTGAATTATCTTTCTTAGGTTCTTATTCCATAATTTACTGATGGGAGTTTGAATTTCAAATAACAATTAACTGGATATATCTGGTAAAGCAAAGAGCAACAAAACAAAACCTCAACTTTTTTTTCACTAGTTTTATAAAAGACCAGATTTCTGGAGTAGAAGCATTTCCTGTAAGATATGACTATGAGTATTATCTTAAAACTCCACTCAGTGGCAAAAACCAGTATATTTCAGTGCTTGCTTTTAGATAATGACTCATTTCAAAGTTCTTGACTCTGGCATTTGTCAAGCAATGTTGTCTTGGTTAATCATATTCTCAAGATGAATATATTACTGACAAGACCATATGCTTCTTACTGACATATCAATTTCCTAGTTACTAATACTACTTGAAGGAAACAATTTAAATTATTTGGCAGGGTCACTATGTTTGCAAAGTCAAAACACTGCTTAACACAGATTTTCCATTCCATTTACTGAGGAAAAATGCCCCAAATAAGATTTAGCACAGAGTGTGTTTATAATATGGCCTTCCTTTAAATGTTTATTTAATGGGAATATCTGGCATTAAGGAGGATATCAAGATTTCAGAATATGTTATCATTGAATATAGATTATATAAAAACTCATTGCTTTTAAAAATCACATATTCTATAATATATATCATTTTAATTGAATCATACCATTAATTTTTAACTCTAGAATATAGTTCTTTAATTCTAGCACATTTCCATATTTTACTCTCCTTTCCTGCTTTTTTTTTTTGCCACTTTATTTATTTTTTAATTAAAGGATAACTGCTTTACAGAATTTTGTTGTTTTCTGTCAAATACCAACAAGAATCAGCCATAGGTACACCCATGTCCCCTTCTTCCTGGACTTCCTTCCCATCTCCCTCCCCATTCCACCCTTCTAGATTGTCACAGAACCCCTGTTTGAGTTCCCTGAGTCATACAGCAAATTCTTATTGACTCTCTATTTTATATGTGGTATTGTAAGTTTCCATGTTACTCTCTCCATACATCTCACGCTCTTCCTCCTCCCCCTACCCGGTGTCCATAGGTCTGTTCTCTATGTCTGTTTCTCCACTGCTGCCCTGCAAAACCTAGAGACTATTATACAGAGTGAAGTAAGTCAGAAAGAGAAATATAAATATCGTATTCTGATGCATATATATGGAATCTAGAAAGATGGTACTGATGAATTTATTTGCAGGGCAGCAATGGAAAAAGAGACACAGAGAATAGTCCTTAAATTCTTAATTCTAGCTTCCTTTCCAGGACTGGACAACTTTTAACCTGGGCAAGTGATACAAACCAAATTAGGCAGAGTTTTCAGGGGCAGGAAATTTGTTATCATTATTGAAATAAAAAATCATCATTTTATCAAACAGGCTACTGGCTTAACGGACTTCTGGAGCACTCTGAACTCACTTCTTCCATAAGATCTCTTTCCTAATTACCTACCCCTTGAGAAGTATCTAAAAATCAAGTTATATCCTCTTCTTCTCCTAAGAGACTGGGTGCTACTGAGTATTCCAGGTATATTTCTTCTGTTTGATCAGTGCCTGTTTGTGACCAGTTGTTAAATATTTTGAATATCATTTGTCCAGGAATAAATATGTGAAACATTGCTGAGGAAAGAGCTGCCTGCTTTTCAGTCACCATGTTTTTCAGTTTCAAACTCAACTATCTAAATTCTCTGTTATGAATGTAAAGTACAAAATCCATGACTTTTTTATACACTATTGTTTTAGTAGCTATATTTTAAATGCTATATTAAAGAGATATGCTTAATTTTTATCTATCAATACTTATGGCTAAATCCATAAAAAGTCCACTGGTTTTAATGTAGTAAAATATAATTATAAATTAGCCAAATAAAAGACTTGATTATGCTCCTAAATGCTGCTTTTCCATTGTAAGAAAGCTTATGATGGAGCTATTATGCTCATTCCTAGCAATATATTGGGCATATACAAACTGACTTCAGCAGTTTAATAATTTTATACAGTTTTCCTTCATAAGTGATTATTACTATCCTCCAATAACATTTCAAAACTTTATTTTAAAATTTTGCTTCCAAAATGTTAAAGGTGAGAACCAAGTATCATTCCAGTATAAACAGAAGGGAACTCTTGTAATAAAAAATCACCTGGATATAAACCATAAGATTTTAGGGTACTTACTTATCATCTGTCTTTCCTCCAAGACAATATATCATCCCCTTATGTGAAATCACACTATGGCCATAGACTTTGATAGGAAGCTTTTTAACTTCATTCCATTTGGCTGCCCTAAAATCAGAAGATGATAGAATTTATATGCTTTCAGTAAATTTCAGGTTCTAAAATTATGATTTTGTTATAGACACTCATATACTTGAATGCTTAGGAAATGAAAATATGCCAACTTACACAGGATCATAGCATAATACTGTATCCAGAGAAGCCTCTGTTTGAAGGTCTTTGCCTGCAACTACATAGATTTTGTCATCTATCTCTCCCAGACCGAAGAGACACCTAGCTGAAGGCAGAGGTGGGAGTCCAACCCACTCAGATGCTACATTATCAAGCTGAAAGAAAGAAAAAAAAGAGGAATTGTGAAGCTTGTTATAGGTGTACCAAAAAATACGCTATACTTTGTTGTTTGGAATTGATTGAGATAGTAGAAGATCTCATAAATTTAAAACTATAACTCAGAAAGGATCATATTTTACCTTTGAATTACCAGGAAAAATGAGAAAATCTACACAGCCTACCAAATAGCTAAAAATACTCAAACCTGGAGAACTTGGGAAAAGGAAAGCGAGAATAAAATAAAGTCACCAGAGCTTAGTTAGAACTGTGAGATTTCTTGTCAAACTTTCTTCCCACATTACCTTGTTCAGGTTGAAAAAGGAATCAATACTTCGAGGACATTGGGGAAATAGATTGTCACTGTAGGGAGGGTCACAGTATGTGAGTGACCCCCGCAAGCTATATTTAACAAGCTCCAAGCTGGTGCCCAGGACAGCTGGACCTGTCGCTCAGTTCACAGACAACTGGGACGTTAGATATTATCTTTTCTTCTTTCCTTAAACATTTTTAAGTTCTCCATGCTTCACTTTATTACTTTAGATACAGGCAGGTGTTATAGCCTATAACCTCCCAGGTTTTTGTGGGAGTGATTTAAAATGCTCTTTTCCTTCCCTCCCACTGTTTCTCTCTTTCTGATTTTAATTAGAAAGGAATTCTGCTTGTTTTTGCTATTGCGAATTCTGTGAGCCTAAGACAGCCTCCAAGAGCCCATGCTCTGGGATATGTGATTGATTCTAATATGGCTGGCATCAGCTTTAGCACTATTGGTAATTTTAAGATTTTCCACTTTGCATTTTAGGACACCAAGGCATAAGAATGCTGCTTTCTGAGGGAGTGCAGTCAGAGATTGTTGTTCTCTCTAGTGCTATTTCTATGTAGCAGAAGAAAAAGGAAAAAAACCCAGAATAACTGCATACCAAGAACAGATGCAGATATTCAAGTCTGTGGTATATCGAGATGGTGATCACTAATGTATTCATTTTTGGAAAAAAGTCCTTTATCAAGAAACCAGTAGGTAGTATAGAAGCAATAATAATGACAATTATCGACTTTTTGGGATTCCCTGGTGGCTCACTGGCAAAGAATCCATCTGCCAATGTAGGAGATGTGGGTTCAATCCTTGGTCAGGAAGATCCCTTGGAGAAGGAAATGGCAACCCACTCCAGTATTCTTGCCTGAGAAATCCCATGGACAGAGGAGCCTGGTGGGCTACAGTTCACAGGGTCACAAAAGAGTCGGACATGACTGAGTGACTAAACAACAGCAAAGGGCTTTTTACTCTGTGATAGGCTTCATACTAGGTGCTTTATGCAGGAAATCTAATTTAGTCCTCTCTTTTGTTATCCCTGATTCAGAGAGGAGAAAACAGGCACAGGAAGGCTAAACAATTTGCCCAAGCTCACAGAGCTTTTAAGTGATACTCAATGCAAGCTATATAAATTCGTAGTTTGGTTTTTTTTTTTCTTTTTTTCAATGGGAGCAGCAGCCATCATAATCCCAAATCAGAGGGTTTACTGCCCACATTACCCAATACTGTCTACCTTCCCATACTACCCCTGATAGGGCACTTCCTACAGTAGACTGCCTGCCAGGTGTTTTTACAGACGAGTTGTCAAGCTATTTAACCTCTCTGGCTTCAGTTTTCTCATCCCTAAAATTAGAGTTTGGACTCAGAATACTTAAGATGTGGCGCTGTTCAAAGATTTGATGAAACTGTTAATTCTATGGGAAAAAACCCTCTCTTATCTAGGTAAAAAAATTATAATCTAATTCTAGTATACAACCAAAGGTCATATGAATCCTGACTTAATACATTTTAAACAGAGGTGACAAAGCAGAAAATACAAAACCTGAAATTCTCACACATTTTCTCGTGAGTCATAATCCTCTTTCACAGGTGTTTTTATCCTGGCTCACTATTTTATCCTTGTCTCACTATTTGTGCCTTTTAAAGGAGCAAGGCATACGAAATAATAGGGAGTTGACCTTTTCAACTTTGAATAACTGTTTTTGTAGCTATAAGGAACATCAAGCGTGCTTCCTGAACCAGAAATGTGAGGCTATGTCAATAAAAGCAAGGGTAGCGATAGGATAGAAGGGACTAAAGATAAGGCTAGAAGTATTCTTCGGATCTGATTTCCAGGTTATTTGTATTTTAATGTCACTTTTACTTCCTAGATATATTATTGTCTTTTCAATTGACTTTACCCTTTCTGAAATTTATCTGAATTTAAAACTAGCCCTTAGGAAGTTTTCTGGCCCACATTCAAATACTTATGATTACAGCTTTTATTGTTATTTTTATATTTCATAGTTAACATCCTTTAATGGAATTTGGAAAATTAAGAAGCATGATTGAATGTATTACATTTTTTTGAGATTAGTAGAAGATGGTTAAAGAGTGTGTTTTATAAACGCTCGGTATGTCACACAATTTGAAATCGCTCAGTGACTGTGGTGTGACATTCTATACTTACTTATCTTTGGCCTTTCGAATTCAAGGCCCATAAACTATAGGCCATGAGTAGCCATGACCTAAACAAACCCTTTTGAACTATCTGTAAGCTACAAAGTACTAGTATTGGTATTAAAGATAAAGTCACTGATTCCTTCATAAACTGGTAAAGTATAATGTGTTGGTAACATGAAACTAATGCCTTTCAAACAAACTACAGATAGTTTGTTTAGGAGGATCTCTCTTCTTGGAAACTTCTATGGTTTCATAAAACAGATTAAGTTGCAATAATGTCTAAGTACAACTCTGATCCAAAGAAATTTGATCATTTATCATAAATAAAAATTTCTAAATACAATTAATCGATTCAAACTAGTGACATTTGTATAGATAGTATTTCCTCAAAGGTAATCCAAAGTGTGTAAAATACTTATACAAGTTCTTTTCACTTTCAATATAATTGTATTTTAGGCAGTAAGCCACAATTAAGAGATGAAATGCTACCTCTGAGAATTTCAAATCAAGCACTTGGAAAAAGGTAGAAAATCTGATCAATTATAACTTTTTGTAGAGTACTTTGATTTTTGGAAAATACCTATTTTTCAGAAAGAGGATACAAGATTAAATTTTGTTTTTACTAAAATACTGGACTTTAAAGGATTACAGTCACAATCAACTATAAACATGACATTTTAGGTAAAAGAGCATAAAGAAAATCATGAGCCACCACTTGTACATGAATTAGAACCTCATTCTTCATGAAAATGTTTATTAAATATGAACAAGCAGCTAACTGATCTAAATATTTGTCAGTACTTAATGAAAATGCAAGGGACTGGAATAGGACGTCAAGTATTGATAGAATACAGTACAAGGAGCCTAAGTAATTCACAATCAGCTAACCAGATGGTGACTAACATCCTTCCCTTATGTCTCTGCATATGTGAAGATAGCCTTTCTTACCTGGAAGAAGTAGGACTGTAGGGGCTGAGCTTTATTTTCTTCATCCACATACAGCCCTCCTACCACATACACCTGATTTTGTTGGGTAACGATGCTGGAATGATTTCTGGGGATCTGCTCAGCCAGCGCGGTAAGGTAGCATTCATTTTCCGTGGGATCATAAGCCACAGCAGCTGTGTCATTAACCAGGAGGATGAGGTCCTTGACAAACATTCCATGCCTGGGAATATCATTCAGGTAACCAGGAAGTAAATCTTCATCGCCAACATCACCATTCACCTCGCCAGCCCCGGCCTTCGCTGTGTTTTTGCTAGGTTCTGGGAGTTTGCCTGCAAAGGCATCTTTGAGAACTTTGATTTTTTTCTGGAGTTCTGGGTTGCTTTTAATTATATCATCTTTTTCAACATGATCTTTAAAATATTTTTCTGTCATAAGGCGAAAACGAATACAATCAAACACTTCGCTAAGGTTTTTAACCCTATTTTCTTTGTCTGTTCGCACCCATTTCATCACTGCCTCAAATACTGCTTCTTCCTTTTCTACATTTAGGCTGTCATTGGAAATGACTGAGATCAGCTCCTGCGGAGACAGTTGCATGAAGTCCTCTTCCTTACAAATCTGTACAAAGCGATCAGACACAAATTCACGGGCAGAGATGGCAAGTCTCGGGCAGTCAAGAAGAAGTCCTAATCTTAGAATAGCTAGACAGTTACCAGGAGCAAGTCTTTTCTGAAGATAAGAAACGCAGACAGTGAACACGGAGGGGATCTGAAAGCGGCTGGCCAATGCAAAAATATCCTGCACATTTCCGTCATTGAGATCAATACTGGCAGAGTATAGGTACTTAATGATTAAATCCAGTACAGCAGGATCCACATTATCTAATACTACCTCCTTTTTTTTCGCCTCATCAATTTCAGATAAAAAATACTCACGGAAGTAAGGACTACAAGCTGACAAAATCAATCTGTGGCAAGGAAGACTTTTGTCACCTGCTTTTAGGGTGCAATCGATGAATTTTTTCTCATCCAGGAGATCTTTTAGACCATCCTGAAGAAGGGTGGATTGGTAAAGCCGCAGTTCCTCTGCGAGTTCCCGCTGGGAATCCATTTTGTGAGTAACCTGGGTAAGGAAGGGGACACTAAGGCCTTAGCTCCTCACAGCACACAGGTCTAGCAGTAAAAAGGCAGATCAGTGTGCTCTGCCCAGCTTGAAGCCTTTGCAATTTAATCCCACCAGCTAAATATAGAAACCAGTGCTAACAACGGGAATGTAGGAGAGCTAGTTTGGAAGAAGAGTTGCTCTTGCAGCTGTCAGAGATTGAAAGGAACAACTGGAACTTTTAATCACTAAGGAAACAGCTAAGAAACGAGAGATTTAAATGAAGTGGAAAGCTTTAAAATACATAAAGCGTTAGAAGATAGGCTAATAAAGGATACCACAAGAAAATGTTCATTGAACTAACAGAAAACTGAATCATAAAAATGAGTCAGTCTGCTAAAACTGGTCTAGTGGCAAGCTACTTGGCTATCTGAATTAATGATGCAAAGGTCAAGAATATCAGGTGAGTTCATTTGAATACTCATAAGCAAGATCCTCTTTCCAGTAACTGTTATAAATGTTTATTTTCTACTTAAAACAGCAGGATATATAATATTCTTTGAGAAGTAGGAAACTTAAAGACTGCTACTTAGGCAGATTATTTTTTTGGAAAAAACCTTTAAAAGAATAATACCCCCCCAATTCACGACTAAATTAAATGGAAAGAAACTGCTAACTTTATAAGATATCCTAAATTATCATTATTCTTAAGCGGAAAAACTATAATTAGTATTGATTAAATTATGATATTACTCGTTCACACTCTGCCTTGCTCTGCAAAGGATTTGATGTGGCAAACAACAATAATAAAACCAGGAAAAAAGGTTAAAAGTTGACATTAGGGGAAAAAAAAGTCCCACAACATATACACTATGATTAATAAAGATATTCTACAGTTTTAAGTGGTGATCTCTTATTAAATAAAAATTTAAAAAATGGAACAGATGTAACCCTATCAGAACAATGTAATCAACAGAACACAGCAAAATCAGGACGAAGTGCTACATGCCTCGTATTATTTGAAAAACAGGCTTTATACATGAAAAAAAAAAAAGAATATACAACTAGAATATAAGCTGTTGACTATAATAGAACACACCATATTAAGTATGGGATGCAGAAGGCTGACTTGAAAAAAACTGATCCTTTGTTTATACACAAATAGCATCATATACTTCTTCATGAAATATTTTATTATAAAATTGTTATCACATTATAAAAAACTCAGTCAGGGTGAAAATATATTGTACTTTCAAAGACTGGTATTCTTAAACATGCTCAAAAGAACATAAGCTCCATAAACACAGGGATTTGGGGAGGTTTGGTTTGTTCAGTGCTATAGCCACACGACCTCATGAGTGCTCCATAAACATTTGTCGAAGGAATGAATGAATGTCCTTAGATTAGGGAAATATGTATTTTTAAATTTCAAGTTCTCCATCCATGAGTAAAGGTTTTTTCCTCTTATTTTACATCACGGTGAAGTCAATGGTACTGTCAGCTGCTAAAACAACAGCTGAGAGAAGAGTTCGTTGACTCTTTTTCCATTTATAGATGCCACTAAAGGTTTTAACACTAGAAAAAACTAACAGCTGCTCTCTTGTTTAAACAATAAATGACTCATTTCTCTCTACACGTAACACCTAACATTTGAAAAGATTAATGAGTCAGATGCAAGCATCATAATATGACATTTGAGATTATTACTTACTAATCAGCAACTTTATAGTCTGTTTGGCTTGAAAAACTATTGAAATAATATTCCGAGCTTCATTTTGTGATCTGTATATATTTTTCAAGCACACTTTCCCCCTAATATAGGTTATTATAACTCCATCCCTTAAAAATCCTTTCCTATTTAAATACAGAACCAATTAATAGTTTTTGTTTATTGATTTTTATTAAACCCAGGTTGTGTGTATGTGTGCTGCTCAGTCGTGTCTGACTCTTTGCGACCCCACGAACCGTAACCCACCAGGCTTCTTTGTCATGGAATTCTCCAGGCAAGAATACTGGAGTGGACTGCCATTCCCTTCTCCAGAGACACTCAGGTTAGCACTTGATTATTACATGTCTATGGTTGTGCATACAGTTGCATTATCTTAAATGATTTTACACACTCAGTTTTTTCACTCTAGAGAAATAGGGCTCCTTTGTTTAATTTTAATGTTTTGACAAAAGTTCCTTACAACATTTCTTTATACTGAAGCAAAGGCAAAAAAAAAAAAAGTGATGCCAGAGAAGTCACCAAATCTTACCTGACCAAGAAATCAGAAAATATTGAACTTTTGAACACTTCAAGGAAGTTTCAAGGAATACAAAGAGAAAGTCAATAAATGAACTATTTATTTACAAACTATTTAAAGTTATTTTCTTATAAATGTATTCTTGCCAAAATGATATTGAAATTATTTACAAAACAGTACCCAAAACTTTACATAGGGAATTGATATCCTCCAAAGTTAGCTATAATTTTTGGTTTCTACATAAATTATTACCTAAAAATGGTAAGCTTAAGGTTTGTAATTTATATTAGAGTTGGCTTACATTGTTATAAATATATTTAAACCAGAATTTTATAATTAAGAAAGCAGTATTTGATTTCTCCATAAGAAGAGTCTTATACTTTCAAATAATATTTTCAGAACATTTAATGGTGCTGCATAAACTCTTTATTAAGCTCAATATAATACAGTCTTTTAATATCCACAGACTAATAATTTATAAGTACTAGGTACAAAATAAACATATTTACAACAAACCAGAAAGATTTCGATTACAATTTCAAATATAATTTTTTTAGAAGACTGGCAGTAAAATCTTAGATAAATGATCTTTTTCTTAATCATTAAAAAACTCTCTTAAAAACTTTTCTGTAAATGTAAAAACTATTCCATGCCTTATAGTAGGCGACTAGTATCTTTAATCTTGAGATATCTGTAAATAGAAATTCAGCTCAACTCAAGATCAACTCATTACTTCCCAAAGTCCCTGTAGGGTGAATCCATCCTTCAATTTCTCTATTGCAAGCCCCAGTTCTTCTGAAAACACAGGTTCACGATCTTGTTGCTTTTTGGGAGATAAGAGGATGAGATGGGAATAGAGAAGGTGAGCAAGGAAGAGGAAAAAAAAACAAAAAATAGGTTTCACATAAGTGTGTGAATACTGAACACTGGAATATAGAAAGTTTTTTTCATACACTGTAGGTAAAATATCCTTACCTTGTTGCCATCAGCAAAATAAGCCTATAAGACAAAGAAAATTATATTTCACATACTTGACACATAATAGATTAAGAGGTTAAGGAACAGGTAATTAATTTACAGAAAAATTCTGGAAGTAACTATATTTTATATTCTGTTACTGTGTTTTTAATGGTTTTCTCACCTATCTTTACAAAGCTGGTAGCAGAATGCACTTTTGTCAATATTAATGTCTTCAAGAGTTATGCTAAATTTAAGTGCTAAAACTGTGCTTTGTAATCGGTGAATAGTTAGCATTGTTAACTTGAAAGTAGATGAGAGAATGATTTAGCAGATATAAAATTTTACCCCGACTTTTGGCTTAAAAGATGCTGGCAAAACAAAACAAAGCAGTAAGTGCTTCAGTGTGTCAGCAAATGCACACACACTGAGGTTGTAATAGTTTACAATTAACTATCTTATACTTAGCTTAAAATTTTTCATTCCCAGAGCAGTACGCTAGTCAGATTCATAGACCACAGTATATAGAAAGCATTATTATTATTTTGGCTATTAAATAATACAGATTTGCAAACAAGAAATTTTACTGTTCAAATACAAATCCATTTTAAAATAATACACCTATAAAATTAAAAGGAGGGAGGTCAACTATATTTAACATATTCTATTATCTTAAAGTATGAAAACACTTTTCACATTATCTGAAATCCTCTGAATAAGTTATGTTCTCAAATTATTTCCCAGTTTGGTAATTTAAAAGTATTCTCTCACACAAAAAATTCCCTACCTCGGAAAAAAAAATTCTCCAACTCATGTTTAAAACACTCTAAAAAGTCTCAAGCTTTATGATATTTTACACACTTAAACCATTATTTAATTGAACATGACTCAGAGTTAAAAAAAAGAAAAACACAAGAAATTTAGTGATGCTCCTTCATAATGCTCACCACAAAAGCATCCGTGTGATCATCAGAGTCTATCTCTACATCATCTTGAATTTGTTTGACAGTCAGAGCTTCAAGGGGCTGTGGCTGAAAATCAGTAGATGTTAAAAAGAATCAGTAGATGTTAAAGTGCATCAATAAGACCATATTAAACAAATAAATAATTTTAGTAGAATGTGCTATAAGAGTTGTAAATACCTGTAAAAGGATATCACAATTACCAACTACTCAAGGCTTACAAAAATCACTGCATAATTTATATTATATTAAAACTTACATGAATAATGAGTCAGTTAAATCTAAGCTTTTAAATCTGATGTTAGTATCATCAAAAGAGTTCAAATGAAAAATTTACACAAACTTGATATGATACTTAGAAGTATTCATAAAGAAAAAAAACTCTCATTGGGCTTTATCTGATTTTCTGATAGTTAAAAACTCTCTGGTAGTTTAAAAACCTAACTTGTATAATAGCATATTTTAAAATTTCCTCGAAGCAGTCATTGAATAGAATTTGTGAAAAAAGAAATTCGTGAAAAAAGAACTAAGATTTGTATGGAATATTCTAAAAGTAAAGCAAAGTACATATAGTACTGATATCTATTAATTCACTTTTCAAATATTTGAATATCTTTAGTGTATGAGGTGCTATGCTGGCTACCTCCTCTGTCCATGAGATTCTCCACGCAAGAATATTGGAGTGGGTTGCCATGCCCTCCTCCAGGGGATCTTCCCGACCCAGGGATTGAACCCACATCTTTTACATCGCCTGCTTTGGTAGGCGGATTCTTTACCACTAGCACCACCTGGGAACCCCCATGCTGGTACTACCAAAAGTATAAAGTTTTCACCCTTACCACAGAAGGTGTGTAATATAGTTGGAGTGGAGTGAAGGATAAAATACAATTATAAGTAACTAAATATCAAGTTGAACTATAAGAAATTGCCATTTTACTTTTTTAAAATGGTCAAATATTAATAATATCATATGGTTCAACCTACAGAAAATAGCTGTAACAAATGCAGTGTCTAT
Source organism: Budorcas taxicolor (assembly GCF_023091745.1). NCBI lineage: Eukaryota > Metazoa > Chordata > Mammalia > Artiodactyla > Bovidae > Budorcas > Budorcas taxicolor. The sequence continues at coordinate 71,067,449 of NC_068911.1, forward strand.
TGTAATAGGAGAGTTTGGCGACAGCACAACTTCTGGCTTGTGCATACCAGAAACTTTCATGAAGAAAAGGCTGGCATGTGACTGAGGGCTTTTAGGACAAGGATGATTTTCACAGATAGGATTAGGGGAAAGGGTATTCCTGGCAGAGGGGATCAGCATCAGCAAAGGTGAGAAACCACAGGATCTGGCTGAAGAGGAATAATACAACATGGTCAGAACATGAGAGTCCCACGAGGCAGAGGAGCTAAGCAGGAATATTGTACTGAACAATGCCAAGGAGTATCACTCACACTGGTTGTGCAGATAAGGTGGGGAAGGTAGACTGGAGTCTACTGAAATTTTTAAATACCAGCTCAGACAATGTGGACTATTTACGGGTAATTTGTGGGGGAGAGTTAATGTAGGAGTGTAGTGCTGACAAGAGGTTGACCTGATTCCCTAGTCTGAGAACAGCTGGTATTTCAACCACGTTTAGAACTTGTGACTGTGTCTAAGTAAATTAACCTATCTAAGCCTCGGTCTCCATAACTGTGAGATGGAGATTATAATAACGATGATGATACAGTTCATAGTGTTTTTGGCAGGATTAAATGAGATGAGGCATTTAAAATTCTCAGAGCAGTGAACAACAAAGAGTAGGCACTCAACACAGTCATTCAACAATTATGACTATTCACTAAGAGTCTAGTATGTGCTGCTTTTGATTGCTGGAGACAGAGTGGTTAAAGAAAATAGACAGAAATCCCTGACTTCGTGAACATTATTTATAGTGGAGGAGACTGATTAGTGTTACCAAAAATAAAGCAAGCAAGCGAGAGAGCAAATAAACAAGCAAAATAAGGGATAAAAAAGTGACAGGGGTTGTTGTTGTAGATGGATAGTCAGGGAAGACCTCCCTCAACAGGTGTCTTTGGAGTAGGACTTACACGTAGTGACACAGCGAGTTACTATGGCTAACTGTTATTACACACTGAGGGCCAAAGTAGGGAAAAAAGGAAAAATGAAAGGTAGCAAGAGAATGGGTAGCAGCGTCTCCCAGGTGCTGGCCACTTTATGGACACAGTCAATAACTTTGTGAAAGAGATTATCTTTATTTTATAATGTGAAAACTGAAGCTCAAATCCACCTAGAATCACAAATAAATGATGAAATTAGAATCGAAGTCAGAATTGTCAGGTTCCAAGGACCATGGTTGTTCTACAACATTATTCTACAAGCAAAAGTAGCAAAGGAAACTGCAGTTTGAATGGAAAGAAAGGGATAGGGACAGGGGAGAGGATGGTATAATTGGCTGAATGTTTAAAATGAGATAACGGGAAAAATAAATAATGGTAAATCCCAGGGTTTTGAGCACATCTGACTTTAACAATAAGGTAGTAAATAAATAGATAAATCAGTAGGATTTTGATTTTGAGAAAAAATGACAAGATTTTAGGTATGCCAAGTTTGAGATACTCAATCATGTCCTACTGTATCTCACTGATTTGGAAAGTTATTGATTAAATTACTAAGATAAAATTTTAAAGGAGAAATTCAATTCATGTTATTTGAATGTTCATCTATGTGAAAATATTCAATAATACTTGGAACCATGAAAAGCTGAGAGAGTATGCCAAGGTCAGAAAGATCTGGGAGTCATCTACATAAGTACCAGCTGAAGAAACTGGAGGAGCAAGTGATATTGCTGAGGAATATACAGAGGAGGCAGAGCGAAAGGGAGAATGCTGGAAGCCGTGCAGGCTGGGAAGAAAGCAGAAAGGATGGTTAAGGAGATAAAATACCGAAGAGTGTCCAATACTGTGTCAACAACCCAAAGGCAAACTTCAGTTGGAAGGGGAAGGGGATATATATGGAATTTGACAGGGAGAGAAAAAAGAAGCACAACGAAGTTGAAGTCAGAGGGTATGAGTTAGTACTTAGCTGTCCAATCCAACTTTTTGATCTTCCCTGGCCACCTGCTGTAGTAGTCCAAGAGCAGGAGAAGAGACAGATAATATGTGTGATATACGATATAGCTCGACATGCGTAGTACTGTTTGGGATACTGATGAAAGAGTGGGTGGACACCAGCAATAAACCAGACAGTGAGGGCCTCAGCAAAAGAACAGAGAGCAAGGGAGCCTGGGACAGAGCGTCCCTGGCAAGGGTACTGCTGTCAGAGCAGATGGTGAGGAGTCTCTAATGGAGTGGCTGGGAGGACACCAGTGAACCACCAGATGACGAGGGGCCCACGGGCAGAGGCTGAAGAGTAAAGCCAAAAGACAGATGATGGACCCGGAGAGCAGTGACTGGGGCAGAAACTAGAAGTCACGAGGAAGACAAAGAGCAGACAGGCAAGCGTGATATTCAAAGTGTTTCATAACTGACTTGGAAGAGGCTCTGATAAATATGAACTGACACAGGCCACACTGATGAAGCAGTCTCCTGCTGTTGCTATACTGTGGTCACTAGGGGAAGAAAACAGTGTTTGTGAGGCCTGTAAGGTTTGACCAAATGCTGATGGGTGGCTGAAGTAGAATAAAAATAAAGTTATCAGAACGAGAGATTTAAGTCTCTGTACATCAGAAGAGCCTTGCATATGGGGACATCTTTGGATAGACTGCTACACAGATGGGCAGGAATGAATGGTGAAGCAGCCAGGGAGAAGACAGGTGGTAGGCACAAGTAAGAGTCAGCCATACCGACTAAGCAGAGTCTGTATATTCATCATTTTAAACATGGTTTAAAATTAAATTTTGCATAAAGCTAACTGAAGTTTATAGATTATATAAAGACAATTCAGCAAATTCTATACATCACACACTGAACAAAATACCTTTTCTTCCATCTCGTAATCCACTCCAAATATAGGATTGGCAGAATAGACTTTGTGAAGTGAGTTGATCTCCTTAACTGATTCTTGTAGTTTCTCCACAGGATCTATTTTAAAGCCAAGAACATATCCTCCACTCTACAAGAAAAAATAATGAAAAACCAGAAAACAAGCCTGAGGAATCATTTACAACATATGATAAACTACAGTTCTAATTGTTCTTATTTCAGAACACAATATGTAAGCTGATTTTTTTAAATTAAATTTTTTATTATAAAAACTTCCAGCATACACAAAAATAGAAGAGTACAATAACTGTCCATGTAGCTATCATCCAGCTTCAAAAAGTAACAACATATGGCCAACTCTGTTCCATCTTTAACTTTCCCATCCCCCAAATCTCCTCCCCTTACCCACTCAGAATTATTTTGAAGTATCCAGATATCACATAAATTCATCTGTAAATATCAAAGGTAATATTTCAAGATTAAAAAAATACACTACTGTAGATTATGAAGGTCAAGGGAATTAAGTTTTTCCTGAGCTTGACCTTGAAAATGAATAGACTATATATTAAAAGACAAAAGGGAATGGCATACCTGTTGTTGGAGAAAAAGTATTAAAAAAATTAAGTACCCATATGGTGATGGTTGAGAGCAATTTGCTCTGGGGTGAGAGTATATGTTTTTGGGCTCAAATCCTGGTTTTACAACAAACTTCCTAGCTGTGTGATGTTGGGAGATTCTTTTTTTTTTCTTTCTGCTGTGCCACGAGGCCTGCAGGCTCTTAGTTCCCTGACCAGAGATTGAGCCCAGGTCGTGGCAGTATAAGAGTGCTGACTCTTAACCACTGAACTGCTGGGGAATTCCCATTTAAGCTTTAATTTCCTAACCATAAAATGGTTATCATGTTGTTGTGAATACAGTAAACACTCAATAAATGGCAGCTACCAATCTATAGGCCAGGGGAAAGGAGCAGACATTCCTGTTTAAATTTAGAATTCAGAAGAGAAACACCTCTTTCAAAAAATTTATAAGTATAAATTACGCCTGGCATAATGGGGCACAGCAGTTTCTAACTAGATACAGTATAACCTGTGTTTGGGAGTATAAAATCTCAAATAGGGTGTGTGTATCTGTGTATACCTTTGCTGCTCAGTCTTGTGAATCAGTCAGACCTAGAAGCAAAAGCTAGCTCTACTGCTTACTACTTATGAGACCATGGACAAGGTTCCTAACTTCTCCAAGCCTCAGTTTCCTTGACTGTAAAATGGGGAAAAATAGTAACTGTATCATAGGGTTGTATAAAGACTGAAATAATGTCACGACCATAATCATAACTAATATGTCTGCCCAATAAAGAAACATAAGCAGGATTCTTTCCATGGGAACAATTAACCTCATGTTACAGCTAATATTCTTCTTGGATATAAACTGGTTACTATATAAATAAAACTAAAAACATAGACTGTCATACAGTTTTTAAAATCTATTAAAGATTAATAAAAATGTAAAACATCTTACCTGCTGAGAGCTTTCTATGACAAGAGCTAAACCAAATTTTGAATCTCTAATCTTTATTGACCGCTAGATGTAAAACGAAAAAGAAAAAAAATGTTTGTTTTTATCTGACAGTAGTGACATTTTAACAGTAGTTTTCCAACTTTTACACAGTAACTACTTTTAATAGTTTGAAAAACAGAATTCTTCCCTTTTCTTTTTCCTCACGCTCCCATGGAGATCAAGTAAATAAAAATTCTCATACTGGAAATAGGCAACAAATTTGTAAGGTAATACAAAGACAATGCCGCTGAAATATGCACAAAATTCTGACTTAAATGTTCCCTGCTTCAGGGAGTCCACAACTTCCCTGAATATTTTAAACCAAAGACCAACAATCTTTTAGATATGGAAAGCCAGTGTCTTTGGTGGTTTCTAAGGCTAGGTTAGTTTTTAAAAGTCACATGTGCCTCCTGTTTCTTATATCATAGATGGCTAAATTCTGAAAGAACCCCCATTCCATTTACTGAAGAAAAAAAAGAAAGTATGGGTATTCATCACTGGGCATCAAGGAAGCCTGGGATAGGTCAAACGTTAAGTGTGACATGAGGATGAAATTTGGCTAGCAGGGGAGCAGTGACACCAGTGACCTGGAAGAAGGGTAGAGGGACAGAAGCATAATGACATGCAGGACCTGTAGAAAGTGACACAAAATGTACTCACTGGTAGGGTTAGAGAGAACCATGGAGAATCTAACATTATGACCAGCAGACCAAAGGCCCTAGAAGGATAGTGTTTGTGGTAGGTGATGGGGTATCATATACCCAGAAAAAGATGGGTACTGTAAGGTGAGAAAGAAAAAGAGAGAGACAGACAGACTAAATGGTAATTGTAATGAAAACCTGGCCTTCCATTTAGATTACTTCATACCCTGCCAGGCGTATACAGAGTCCTGGTTAAGAACCATAGAACAGTGGCATCCTGGTTATGAACAGCTAATGTAACCAGGTGACTGAGGTTGACAGAGGCTGTCAAGAAAGAAACTGGCAAGAAGATGTGTGTGTGTGTGTGTGTATATATATACATATATATATACATCTATAGGAATGGAAAAATCATAGCTTTGACTAGACGGACCTTTGCTGGCAAAGTAACATCTCTGCTTTTTAATATGCTGTCTAGGTTGGTTATAGCATAAAGAAAGCTGAGCACTGAAGAACTGACACTTTTGAACTGTGGTGCTGGAAAATACTCTTGAGAGTCTCTTGGACTGCAAGATCCAACCATTTAGTCCTAAAGGAAATCAGTCCTGAATATTCATTGGAAGGACTGATGCTAAACCTGAAACTCCAATACTTTAGCCACCTGATGCGAAGAACTGACTGAATGGAAAAGACCCTGATGTTGGGAAAGATTGAAGGTGGAAGGAGAAGGGGATGACAGAGGATGACATGGTTGGATGCCATCACCAACTTGATGGGATATGAGTTTGAGTAGGCTCCGGGAGTTGGTGATGGACAGGGAAGCCTGGCGTGCTGCGGTCCATGGGGTCGCAAAGGGTTGGACACGAATGAGCAATTGAACTGATAGGCGGGGAGTCAGGGCAATGGCTGAGGCACAGAGCTGAAGTTAGAAAATGATTGCCTCCGTGACAGACTGGCAGTATCAGATTGCAAGTTGTTTAGGCCAGGCTGAATTCATTCCAGAGTCCATATTTGGCAACTGTATTCTTAAAAAAACAAAAAGTACACTACTTGAAGAACAGAAAGCACAGGTTGTTTACTACTCAATAATTAAGTTTTCAGCATAATAGAGGCTGAGCAAGCTATAGCATATGTAAATGCAATGTAAAACAGCAATGAACAATACTAACATCAATTATATCAAATGCCTGTGTAGACTCTCACATTTTCCTAGCTATGGTGTTAATTCTTATATTTCTTTAGATGACCAGAAATAATTTTCTTCCTATCAGATCCTACATTTTTTTGTTTAATGTATTGCTTTTCTCCACCAGACTGGAAGCTTCTTAAAGGCAGAAACTGTGTTCTGGTTCACGACTTTCATTACTGAGCACAGGGTAAGTGCTCACTATTTGGCAAATCAATGATCAGATACTTTAAAGTAATTCACATATAAAACAACTTAGCAAAAGATAGGCTTGGGAATATTTTGCAAATAATTATCTTTCTCACAGGTCAAGAAATCTTTCTTAAAAATAAAACTTTCCAGGTATCACATACATTACATCTAATACTCAATAAACATTTAGTAATGAAACTGGTTAGTCTTAAGACTACTTATATTCTACAATAAGGGTGATCATCACAGGATAACCTTACAGGATTTTTATTAACTATTTTTATGTTTCATCTAATTTGCACTGGGATCTGATGAGCAGTTTTTTAAATATATAAAATGAAATCCTTCAGCTTATTGGAGTTTACGATTTGTTTCACTGAATCACATACTTACCATTTAAGCAGTGCAGAGTTAAAAGAATCACTTTTATCCACTCCCAAAACAAATTGATCTCAGATGTAAATAGTTCTTATTCTAAATTCTAACAGCTTTAATTTAACTTAAGCTAAAATCATTATCAATAAAAGCCATCTTGATTCCTTTCACCAAACCTGTGGTATGAATCCAACTTATACTACAGGCTGTATCTGAATACAATAAAAACACTTCATTCACAGAATCAATGAATCTATTCTGGCTTTAAAAGGGTTTGAGCGGAAAGTAGCAAGCCATAAAGTGTGTGAGTCAGTGAGCCATGCCAAAGAACACTATATATTGGGTTGGCCAAAAAGGTTGTTCGTTTTTCTATAAGCTTCCCTGCAAAGTACTTTGAATAAAATCTAAGAAAAATCACCTTAATCTGTGTGATAATTATCTAAAATTAAAAATTTATTGAGGTATACTTAATTTACAAGGTTGTGCCAATTTCAGGTACACAGCAAAATGAATCTGCCATACAAATACATATACCCACTCTTCTCCAGATTCCCTTCCCATATAGACCATTACAGAGTACTAAGAGTTCTCTGTACTATACAGTAGGTCCTTATTTATTTTATATACACTGGGGGCTTCCCTGATAGCTCAGTTGGTAAAAGAATCTGCTTGCAATGCAGGAGACCCTGGTTCAATCCCTGGGTTGGGAAGATCCGCTGGAGAAGGAATAGGCTACTCACTGCAGTATTCTTGGGCTTCCTTTGTGGCTCAGCTGGTGAAGAATCCACCTGCAATGTGGGGGACCTGGGTTCGATCCCTGGGTTGGGAAAATCACCTGGAGAAGGGCAAAGCTACCCACTCCAGTATTCTGGCCTGGAGAATTACATGGACTATATAGTCAGTGGGGTCAGAGTTGGACACGACTGAGCGACTTTCACTTCACTTCACTTCACATACATTAGTGTGCATGTGTCAATCCCAACTTTCCAATTTATCCTTCCCTCTTACCTTCCAATAACCATACGTTTATCTTCTGCATCTGTGCTATTTAAACTTTTAGAATCCAGCATGTGCATGCATGCTCAGTTGCTAAGTCGTGTCCAACTCTTTTACAATCCTGAGGACTGTAGTCCACCAGGCTCCTCTGTCCATGGGATTTTCCAAGCAAGAATATTGGAGTGGGCAGCCATTTCCTTCTCCAGGGGATCTTCCCGACCCAGGGGTTGAACCTACACCTCCTGCATTGGCAGGTGGATTCTTTACCACTGAGCCACCTGGCAAGCCCAGAATCCAGTATATTTTTCTCTTAATGAAAACAGAAATGTAAGCTGATAATGGTGCTGTTTCGCTTGATTGTAAATACAATTGGGTCTTTTCTGATTATCAACATTTAAAAAGTATGCTCTCAGCTAAACTGCTGTCACTTAAAAAGGGGAAGAGAATCCCCAAAGTCCTGTTAACTGTTGAATAGAAATTATTTATTCTACATTAAAATAAGGTCATCGAAATGCATGTACTTACAATTTGCAGATATGGTATACTGACGTTAAAACTGTCATTCATATTTGCATGCCACACAATTCTCACATTGGTAATAAAAAAGGTTCCTAAATTTCCCTGTGAAGGAGAATGATGAGAGGGACATCAGTGATCATGTCTGAATACTTACTCTTTACTTTCTAAACATGAGAATAATTCTGATTATCACAGCAGCATAAAATACCAGAATTGAGCATTATGAGGAGTTACTCAGATGTGGAGCTGTCTATATCCTATAACATATTTATCATAGTCCACAACTAGAACTTTTCAAGTGAGCAAAGCTTACTCACAATTTAAGCTTATGATTCCATGTTTAGCAAGAGCACAATGTTTTACCACAGTGGTTATCAGCTGAAACTAGGCTGTAACACCCATGAAGGCTGGAAACTATTCTTAGTAAGAGACAATTTTTTTCTAGAAATTGATTTGTTACTTGTTCCAACTATTAGTTGCTTATATGTTTCATCTGGTTATAATTTCAAGAGGAAATGAAAAGTTACAATAATGGATGTAGGAGTCACCAAGTGAGTTAACATGTTTAATTCCATCAAGACTGGATTAAAAGGCTTCCATGACAGTCCACCCTATGACTCACCTCAATTAGCCTAAGTTTTGGTGTGGAGGGTAGTGTAGTAAGGGAGAAAGAGCGAGACTGTGGGATAAACTAGCTGTGGAAGTCACCTAAGTCTTTAGGGCCTAAGTTTTTCATCTGTAAGTGAATAGTAAGAGACTGGACTAGATGATCCTCTAAGGTCCATGTAAGCTCTAAAGTTTACATAAAACAACTGTTGCTAAAAAGAGTATAAGAATATGAAAATCAGAGTATATTTATATCAAGAGCTATAATGCTAATATTAAGAGTTAAATAAATATACAAACCCAATCATAAATGGAAAAATGATTATCAAAGAAAGCACTGCCCCAAAAAGTTCGTTAGTTCTTTGCATGGTACCTGATCACTTGATAAATTCCATACTCCATTGATTTTATTATATACATTTTCTTGTGGTAATAATCTTAGTTGCTTATTTTGAATTAGAGCACTTCTCAATTTAAAATCACGATACATTTTAGAAGTTTCATATGCTCTATAAAAAAAGAATAAAAGATTAATTCAAACTGAAAATGTGGTTTTCTTAGATTATGTCTATTTATCTACAAAAATACACATTTGTACATCACTCAAATAGCTATTAAGGTAAGTTTAAAAAATTGCTTTTGGTTGATAAGTTTTGGTGACTATAGTCTTTTGTACTATATTTGTCATTTCAGTGTAGTATTTACAAATTTTATCTCAGTAACCTAAATTTGAGATGTCTAACAGTATGGCACAAATGAGAAGAAGCAAATTTTTTCTTTAAGCTGAAAAACAATGCTTGTAAAAATAGACATGAATATTAATTTTTCTATCAAAAAGCTTCCCTTCATTTCTCTGTTTTAGGTAAAAGCACAATTATTCTCTTAACATAAATAGGAGTACAATTACTTTTCCACTGAAACCTGAAAATTTATGCCCACATCTACCTATATACAGAAAATTAGAATGAATCTGTACCAACTCCAAAAGGAACTCTAAGACAGAGTATGTATCTGTGTGTGTCTGCATAATAAATTCCTAGACTTTTTCTTTCTGTGTTTCCCTACTGATCAATAACAAAAACAGAAGAAAATTCTGATTAACTTTTGGTTAATTCTAATTTTAACTCCACAAAATACAAGCTAATTTACCCTTTTATCAAAGCTAAAGTGTTTTCCTGGCCTGAACAACTTTAAATGTCATTTATATAAGTTATAACATGTATTGTTAAACTAATGAGTGTTACTTTAATCTTCTAATATATGAATTATGAAAAAGCAGAATTTTAGCATTTGCCCATAAATCTTAATTTCCTTTAGGACTGTAAACATCAATATTTAACCAGTGGAAAAAATGGAAATTATTTATCTATAAATTGTTTTGGGGAAACACCCAACATATTTATACTATTAAGAAAAAGGAGCTTCCTGGCTCCCTTCATACTCCATTTCATATTACTTCTCTAAGTGAAATAAAGAGATATGAATCAGGTATATGCTTAAGAGAACTAAAAAAAATATGCTTTCACACAAAAACTTGTATATGCATGTTCATCCTAATAGCTAAGAAGTGGAAACAACCCAAATGTCCATCAGCTAATGAGTGGATAAACAAAACATGTGTCCATAGAGTGGAATCTTATTCCACTATAAAAAGGAGAGATGTACTGATATATGACACAGCATGCAGCATGTCTGAAGACATCACATAAGTGAAGGGAGTCAGACACAGAACGCCACTATGTTCTGTGATTCCATTTATATGAAATTCCCAGAATAGGCAAATCCACAGAGACAGAAAGTAAACCAGTGGTTGCCAAGAGCCACAGGGAGGAGGGACTACGGAGTGACTACTATGAGGGTTTCTTTTCGGGGTACTGAAAATATTCTGGAATTGAGTAGTGGTGAATATACTAACATTACTAAATTGTAAACTTTAAAATGGTAAATTTCATGTTATGTGAATTCTATCTCCAAGAAAATCAAACCATTATACATTAAAAAGTCATCAACAAAATTTTAAAAAATAACTAGGAAACTAATAAATTTTCAATACACATACCAGTAAAATTAAGAAATTTACAACAGAAAACTATATACATAGCCAAAGAGTATGAAAAATTTCAACATCACTAGTAATAAAAGGAATTCAAATTAAAACAACAGTATATATGTGTGTGTGTGTATATATATACACACACACACACATACACATACTATATATCTGCATGTAAAAAAAAATCTTGTGTGTATATACTTTTTTTTCTCCTGGCCTGGCATCTTAGCCAAACTTTTAAGAAAACCACACTAATTAGGGCTGGTTCAAAAAAAAAAAAAAAAAAAAAGAGCTGAGGTAGTAAAGAAGAGAATAGCTAAACAAAAATCCAAAACTCTTTAGAGAAATCACCCAATCATGCCTTCTACTGTTAGAAAAATAATCTTAATTCCTTAATTGAATTATTCAATTTACCAAGATTATTTTGAATAATCTTAATTTGATGAATTAAGTTGAATGAATTCTGTTTCATTTTTAAACTATCTTGGTAGCTAATTTAACAGTTTTATGTGTTTTATAAATAACTTCAAAGTGAAAGTGAAAGTTGCTCAGTCGTGTCTGACTCTTTGCAATCCTAAAGTCCATGGAATTCTCCAGGCCAGAATACTGGAGTGGGTAACTTGTTCCCTTCTCCAGGGGACCTTCCCAACCCAGGGATTGAACCCAGGTCTCCCACATTGCAGGCGGATTCTTTATCAGCTGAGCCACCAGGAAAGACCTTCAAAGTGTTTAAACAGTAATGCAACATGTTCTATGTATCTTTGGGAAGTCTGCAACAGACCTTGGAGGAAGGCAGCACTATATGTCAAAATTTTATCCTCTAAACCTTTATATCATAAAATTACCTTAAAAATATTCAATAATCTATCAAGTATTACCATACCTGTGTACTGCAATCAGAGAAGTATAAAGTCTAGGACTTCCAGGAACCAAATTCGTAAATATAAACTCAAAACGAGTATTGTTACATTTTGTTAGTACATAAAGAGCTTCAGTTTGGCCTCGTAATTTCTGTAAGGACAAATTTTAAGAGCAATTTCTTATTTACAGTGAAAACAAACATCAATCTCAGATATCTACTGTTTCCTCACTATGTATATTTCAATAAGATTTTTCTGACTTACAGAATTAGCAGTCCTTGTTGTAATATTCAATATGCAGTTGTAACCAATAGCTAAAATTCAAAAGTAAAGAATTTAAAGAACATGATACAATGAACTAAGGGGAAAAAACATATATATATATATACACAGAACTCTAAGCTTAAAAAATCAAATATATATAAAAACACAACTTTAAAAAATTTTAAGAAACATCTACAAATAAGTTAAATAATTAAAAGAAATATAAAGCTAATTCTGCCTCTTTTGAACAAACAAAAATAAAGTCTAGCTGGATAATCTACAATAGTTTAAAAAACAAGTGAAACAACATTTAACACAATGAAAGGTTGTACTTTTTATTAGAATTTAGATCTCCCTTGAAACAGGTTATAGAAAATTTCAAAGCAGAGGAAAAAACAAAACCAAAAATCAATGTAAAAGCATTAATCTTATAAGCATCCAAGAGACAAAGCGGACAGATTGAAAAAACATTTCTTTTGCATTATCATGCAGTCTGTGGTTAATCTAGGATTTCTTAAGTTTTTATCAATGAAAACTGTTCACATATTTCATGGTATAGCTTTTTTTTTTTTGGTTTCAAGAGCCACTGTGCAAGCTGATGTGGCAAATCACTTTTTCTTGCATGCTTTCTAATAAAGATACTTACAAAGATTGACTCTGGGTAATGCCAAAGAGTGCCAGATAATTCTTAAATTTGTTACTAAGAGTCTACCTAAAAGCAAACAAACAGAACATCAGGTTACCTTACCTGAGGACCCACTTCTGTAATACTGAATGAGATGGACATGAAACTTCTGGCCCAGCAACAATAGCAACACTTGTAGATGTTTTTCACACATTTATTAATTGACAATATTGATTGAGCATATAGATTCTAGGTAAGGTATAAAATATGTGATTTAGAATCCCAGAGAAACAAAATCTGACAGTTGACAGAAAAAATACAGGTATTCACTGCCAACAGCTTGGTTTGACTCAACTGATAAACGAGAAAAGTTTGTACTTTTTTTTTCCTGATAGAAGCTGTTCTGGGGGTCCTAGCAGGTCATATGCGTCCAACTGAGTATGTGTGAGAGACAGTATAATTACTAAGCCATTCAGTGAAATTACATTTCTCAAAGAACTCTCATATACACATGAATCCCTGCCATATGAGTGCTCTCTTAGCAGTTCTCATTTAAATGAGCCTTTTTTTTTCCTATGAACAAATTTTTTCCTCATATGTAGTTATAGCTAGGCTGAAGTCTGTTAAAGGCTTATGCTTTTCATCTTTAGCCTCAAACTGATGTTCTTACACTGAAATATGCTCAAAGTTAGATAAGCTTCATTTCTCAAAGTATATCCTATAGAACAGTAGTCCCTATAGATGCCCCAAGGCAAAAAAAAAATCAAGTAAATCTATGCATGGTAAACTATATGTCTTAGAAATATAAAATACCATTGTGTGTGTGTTATGTTGCTTCAGTCGTGTCTGACTCTTTGCAACCCTATGGACGGTAGCCCACCAGGCTCCTGTCCATGGGATTCTCTAGGCAAGAATACTGGAGTGGGTTGCCATGGCCTCCTCCAGGGGATCTTCCCAACCCAGGAATCGAACCCACACCTCTTAGGTCTCCTGCACTGGCAGGCAGGTTCACCGAAACAGAGGATGCGATGGTTAGACGTCATCACCAACTCAATGCACGTGAGTTTCAGCAAACTCCAGGAGATAGTGAAGGACAGGGAAGTCTGCCATGCTGCAGTCCAAGGGGTCGCAAAGAGTCTAATATGACTTAGTGACTGAACAACAACAACTTTGTTTCACACAGCATTTCTTCACCAAATTATAACCATGGGATTCTTTTGATGAGTAATCTATAGCCATGACATACTCCTTCCTCCATGAAAAAACCCCTAGACTATCTAAAATCAGAGAAACTAAGCATGGGGTCGCAAAGAGTTGGACACGACTGAGCGACTGAACTGAACTGACTGAAGCCTGTGTGAATGCCAGAATGAGATGCAATAGGAGATTCTAAAACCAAAGGAAGGCATCTCAAGGGAAACTGGAGCATTACATGATATGTTTGACAAACAGTAAGTCACCCAGCATGGCTAGAGTGTAAAGTTCCCACAAGACCACAGAAGAATGGTCTTCTGGACTGCACCCATCAACTGGGGTCAAACAGAAATGAGATGGATCTCTTAAACTAGGTTAACTGAGGTCTGTTTACAGAAGAACTTATTACAATAGTATCAGGAACCATAAGCAACATATAATGCTGTTTCATGTCTTATTCTCCAGCTAATATAACTTAACATTTTAAATTTAAACCAGAAACATAAAATACATTAGAAATATACTCACCTCTATCCCCATTATTTCCTTTGGTGTCTTCAACTGAATCTAAACAATCAATAAGGACTTCTCCAGGTCTTGTTTTCATTTGTCTAAAATAAATATAAAGGCTTTAATATTTTAGCTACAACATCCACTTACAATCGTGGGAGGGAAAAGACATCTGTATATAAAACAGGCAAAAGTGTAAATGATACAGTACCGAATGCTCAGCCATCTGAAAATAAGCTTTGCAAGAACTTTAAGAACCTGGTGACCAAGTGGGGCCTGGAGTGACCAGGGACATGCAGAGAAGCCAGAAATAAAGAGAAAGCATTTAGAGAAATAAGAGAGAGAGAAGAGAATCCATGATTAAAGACCTCAGAAGTAAGAAATGATAAGAGAATGTGGGGAGACTGGCCTGGCTGGGGAAGAAGGTACATGTTAAGAGAGAGTGAAAAATACAATAGGATAAGTGACAACAAACCAGATTATGGAGAACTAGAATGCCAGTCAGACAGATATGGGTTTTATCTGGTGTACAGTGGAGAAGCCCCAGAGGTTTCTGTATAGAGCAAAGAAGTCATGCAGTTACAGAAGGAACGGATTAAAGCAAAGCAACATTCCTGCTGCTGCGAAGTCGGTTCAGTCATGTCCAACTCTGTGCGACCCCATAGACGGCAGCCCACCAGGCTCCCCCGTCCCTGGGATTCTCCAGGCAAGAACACTGGAGTGGGTTGCCATTTCCTTCCCCAATGCATGAAAGTGAAAAGTGAAAGTGAAGTCTCTCAGTCATGTCCGATCTTGGCGACCCCATGGACTGCAGCCCACCAGGCTCCTCTGTCCATGAGATTTTCCAGGCAAGAGTAGGACTTGGTAAAAAATCAGATAAAGGAGACACAAGAAAATAAAGAATGAAGAAAAGGTTGCTGACTGACAGAATGCAATCTAGAGTGTCCATAAAAAAGAAAAAGAAAAACCCAGCAGAATATGTGGTGGAGCTTTGTAACACATTCTCAATAAAGCTAACTCAATTATCTATTGGAAATACAGACATGATCATATCAAGTTCCTGCTTCAAAGCCAAGTAAGTTATCCCAATGCCTAGAAGAAGGAAGTTCAAAATCCTCAACTGAATATTTCATAATCTGGCTAATTTACCTTTCTATTTGCACCTCTTCCCTCTACTTGCCAGATCCTGCCTTCTAGCCAATGAGATTTTGGAATACTCTCCTCCTGTCTCCTCTAGCAAGGCCCTGCTCATTCATCAGGGCTCAATTCAGATTATTTTTTGAGGCCTTCCCTAGGAATAATGCACTTTTTTGTTTCTACAATCTTCCAGCTTTTTGTTCATTTTTTTCAATGATGGTATTTACCACATTTTAAATAGTTGTCTGTATGTATCCCTGCACTAGAATGGTGGGGTGGGGTGGTGTCATTTCCTATTATTTTGTATCTTTATTTTTTAAATTTTTTGCATCTCCCACCATGGGATTCTCCAGGCAAGAATAGTGGAGTGGGCTGCCATTTCCGCCTCCAGGGGTTCTTCCCCACCCAGGGATCCAACCTGCTTCTCTTACATCTGCATTGGCAGGCGAGTTCTTTACCACTAGCGTCACCTGGGGAGAAGGCAACGGCACCCCACTCCAGTACTCTTGCCTGGAAAATCCCATGGACGGAGGAGCCTGGTAGGCTACAGTCCATGGGGTCGCTAAGAGTCGGACACAACTGAGCGACTTCACTTTCACTTTTCACTTTCATGCACTGGAGAAAGAAATGGCAACCCACTCCAGTGTTCTTGCCTGAAAAATCCCAGGGACGGGAGAGCCTGGTGGGCTGCCGTCTATGGGGTCGCACAGAGTCGGACACTACTGAAGTGACTTAGTAGTAGTAGTAGTAGCGCCACCTGGGAAGCCCCAGTTAACAGCACAGTAACCAGCACATACCAAGGATTTTATAAATGTTTAATAAACTGAAAACGTTCATGAAATGGACCTCTGCTTGATTAAGAACTTTCCAGGGTAATAGAAAAAGTCAAAGAATGTGTGCAACATATTACTGTCACATAACTATAAATTCCCTTCTCTCACAACTGTCTTAAATGATCCAAGACCATCTTAGTAATAGACATCTAGCCACAACTAAGTCTGGGAAATTAATATTTCATTTTTTCCACCGAAGAAAATTCTGTTCATAATAAAGAACATAAGAAGTGGCTAAAAAGCAGCAAACCATTACTAAAAACCTTAATTTTACTATTTTTCAATACTTAACACTCAACGTTGGATGGCATCACCAATGGACATGAGTTTAAGTAGGCTGCGGGAGTTGGTGATGGACAGGCAAGCTTGGAGTGCTGCAGTCCATAACGTCGCAGAGTCGGACGTGACTGAGCGACTAAACTGAATACCCAATGGGCATTTTTTCCTGGAATGCTGGTAGGAAGTTTCTAACTATTCTTTAAAACATTAAATTTCCTAAAACAGGATTTCTGTTTGCGAGACTTCAAAAGGAGGTTCCTTCTTACTGTTGGTGATTTGGAAGCTTACCATGGGAATAAAGTTTGCATGCTGGGGGATTCTGGAGAATGCTTACTCCCTCTTCCTTCGGAGACTCAAGCTTTAGAATGAAGTCATTTTTCTAAGGGCCCACAATGTATGTCCTTATTTTAGACCTAGTTTTAGAATCCTCGTTTCCTGAGTCGCTGCCCCAGGTTCCTTCCACCATAAGAAACTGGCACGGCAAGTTCACTAGGGTGTTCTAGACGCCCAAGCCCTCGGCGGTCCGGGCCGTGTTTGGGCTAAGCTTCCTGATAGATTACCCGGGCCAAGCCAAGCCCTAGGATTTTACGGGACCGAAACGGCGTACAACCTAGAAGAGCCCCGGCTGTGGGGCCTCGGGAGGGCCGCAGGGCCCCGGCCAGTCTGGGGTTTCTTGAGGCGAGCCCAGCAGCGACAACCTCCTCCCACCCTCGATAGGCCCGTGAGCCGCGGGGTCGTAGACTCGGTCCGCGGGTCGGGAAATCGCGTTGCGACGCCTCCTACAGGCTCCAGGCCCTTGGGGAATCTTGGCGACTCACTGTGAGGAAACGTCGAAGCGGACATCCCGGTCCTCCCAAAGCGCATCCAGCACCGACATGCTGACCACAGCGGTGGAGGCCGGGTGGCGTCCCGCCGGCTCCAAGGCAACCAGTCGCCCCTGTCACGATGTCTACGGAAGGCGCCGAGGCCCAAACTTCCTCGAGGTAACGTCGCGCTTTCCCGGCCCTGTCGGATTTGAGGATTTGAGGCTCCAGGCAGGATTCTGCGACTCAAAGAAGCCGAGCTGACCCCTGGCCAGGAGCTGGTGCTTGACTTCTGAGTGACCTTCCTCGCCTCCTTAGAGCTCGTCGCAACCACTCTTTCCATTTCTCTACCCTGTCAAAAAATTCAAACTTAAGAAATTTCCCTGGGCGTCTGCTGGTTAAGACTTGGCGCTTCCAGTACTGAGGGCCCCGGGTCTGATCCCTGATCGGAGACCTATTAATAAGATGTTGCAAGCTACAGGACGTGGCAAACTCACCTGTAAACATGTGCTACATTTAATGAAAAAGCAAGGATAACGTAGAAAGTCTGAGAGCCCTGGAAGATTATTCCCAGATCTTAAAACTTAAGCAATAAAACCCCAACATTTGCACAGGTGGATGTCAGAATTGTTATATGCCCGTCCTTCATTTGTACCTTCCCCTCTACCCCCCTGTTGAAGTGGAATGTCTCTGTTCTCCTCTGACTGTCCCACCGTTGTATGATGGGAGTCTTGGGAGCGCTGGTGTCTTTAGTTTTACAGGTCACCAGGGGGAATTGTGCTTCAAGGAAATGTACTTAATGGCTTATAGCCAGGAGCTTCATTTATTGTTATTGTCGTTCAGTCCATGAGTCATGTCTGTGTCTTTGTGACCCCATGGACTGCAGCATTCCAGGCTTCACTGTCCTTCATTATCTTCCTTAGTTGCGCAAACGTATGTCCATTGAGTTGGTGATGCCATCCAACCATCTTTGTTCTGTCACCCTCTTCTCCTTTTGTCTTCAATTTTTCCCAGCATCAGGGTCTTTTCTAATGAGTCGACTCTTCACGTCAGGTGGCCAAAGTATTGGAGCTTCAGCTTCGGCATCAGTCCTTCCTGTGAATATTCAGGAGCTTCATTTGCTCAGATGTAAATGATTTCGAGGATGAGATCCTGGATTTTTCTTTTTTTTTTTTACTTTACAATACTATATTGGTTTTGCCATACATTGACATGAATCCACCACAGGTGTACATGAGTTCCCAACCCTGAACCCCCCTCCCACCACCCTCCCCATATCATCTCTCTGGGTCATCCCAGTGCATCAGCCCCAAGCATCCTGTATCCCACATCAAACCTAGACTAGTGATTCGTTTCTTACATGATAGTATACATGTTTCAGTGCCATTCTCTCAAATCATCCCACCCTCTCCCTCTCCGACAGAGTCCAAAAGTGTGTTCTTTACATCTGTGTCTCTTTTGCTGTCTCGCATACAGGGTTATCATTACCATCTTTCTAAATTCCATATATATGTGTTAGTATACTGTTTTTTTTTTCCTTTCTGGCTTACTTCACTCTGTATAATCGGCTCCAGTTTCATCCACCTCATTAGAACTGATTCAAATGTATTCTTTTTAATGACTGAGTAATACTCCATTGTGTATATGTACCACAGCTTTCTTATCCATTTGTCTGCTGATGGACATCTAGGTTGCTTCCATGTCCTGGCTATTATAAACAGTGCTGCGATGAACATTGGAGTACATGTGTCTCTTTCAATTCTGGTTTCCTTGGTGTGTATGCCCAGCAGTGGGATTGCTGGGTCATAAGGCAGTTATATTTCCAGTTTTTTAAGGAATCTCCACACTGTTCTCCATAGTGGTTGTACTAGTTTGCATTCCCACCAACAGTGTAAGAGGGTTCCCTTTTCTCCACACCCTCTCTAGCATTTATTGCTTGTAGACTTTTGGATCGCAGCCATTCTGACTGGTGTGAAATGGTACCTCATTGTGGTCTTGATTTGCATTTCTCTGATAATGAGTGATGTTGAGCATCTTTTCATGTGTTTGTTAGCCATCCGTATGTCTTCTTTGGAGAAATGTCTATTTAGTTCTTTGGCCCATTTTTTGATTGGGTCATTTATTTTTCTGGAATTGAGCTGCATAAGTTGCTTGTATATTTTTGAGATTAGTTGTTTGTCAGTTGCTTCATTTGTTATTATTTTCTCCCATTCAGAAGGCTGTCTTTTCACCTTGCTTATAGTTTCCTTTGTTGTGCAGAAGCTTTTAATTTTAATTAGATCCCATTTGTTTATTTTTGCTTTTATTTCCAGTATTCTGGGAGGTGGATCATAGAGGGAGCTCCTGGATTTTGAACTGATGCTGTAATGTGATGAGAGAGAAACCCTGGGAAGGAGAGAACATTTTTTGTTGTTGTTGTCTTTTGTTTTCCTTTGCAAGAGGCATGAATTGTTGAGGGCTATAGGTATAGTCCCAGGTGGCCTCTAAGATTCCCACTCCTGGTATACATACCTTATGTAATCCCTCCTCCTTGAAGGTGGAAGAACCTATGAATATGAAAGGATATCAGTTCTGTGGTTAGACTGTGTGGTGTAGCAAAGATGAAAGAGTTTTGCAGATGCAATTAATGCCCTTTGAATTAGGAAAAAGGGAGACTGTTCTTGGTGGGCCTGAACTTATCAGGTGAGCCCTGAAACTAGATTTTCTTGCTGGCTTTAATGAAATAGTCTCCAAGTTGTGATAAATCTACATAGCTAGGGACTGAGGGCAACCTTTAAGAGCTAAGAGCCAGCAAGAAAACAGTGACTCCTGTCATCCACCCACAAGGAACCAGTTCTGCCAAGGAACCTGAATAAGCCCCGAAGAGGTCCCCAAACCTCAGATGAGATCACATCCCTGCTGACATATGATTTCAGGTAAGACCCTGAGAAATAACTCTGCCAAGATTCTTGACCCACAGAAAACACTGTGAAACATTACGTTTGTATTGTTTTAAACATCTAAGGTGGTGACAGTTTATTATGGCACTATTAAATTAATACACTGACATCTCAGTAGGACCTTTGAAATGAAGTTTGAAATGACTATTTTTTGGTCCTTCTAACTGGACCCTCATATTCTTTGTTTCCCAGACTCTTTTTTTCTCCTGCCTTCATAAGTAAAGTTTCTTTTGTGTGTTTTTACGTTTAAAATCAATTTTATTGAGATATGATTTACATATAATAAAATGTACCTATTTTAAGTGTACTCTTTGATGAATTTTGACAAGTGTATGCATCCATGTAACCACTTCCATTATGAAGCTACAGACCATTTCCATCACTGTAAAAGGTTTTTTCTTGCCCTTTTGAAATTAACTTCAAATCCTAGAAACAAGTTGTTTGCTTTCTATCACAGCAGATTTTTTTTCATTATTTTTGTTTTGGTTAAAATATATATGTATATAGATATAGATATAGATATTAACTTCTTATTGGTTATATCTCTGAAAATATTTTCTCCCATTTCATAGATTGTCTTTTTGGTTTTTGGATGGTTTCTTTTACTGTGCAAGAGCTTTTAAGTCTAATTAGGTCCCATTTGTTTATTTTTGCTTTTGGAGACAGATTCACAAAAATATTGCTATGATTTATGTCGATCAGTATAAATGATAGGAGTTTTAGGAGTTTTATTGTTTCTGGTCTTAAATTTAGATCTTTAATCCATTTTGAGTTTATTTTTGTATATGGTGTTAGAGAACGTTCTAATTTCATTCTTTTACATGCAGCTCAACAGTTTTCCCAGTGCTACTTATTGAAGAGACTTATATTTCTCCATTGTATAGTCTTGCCTTCTTTGTTGTAGATTAATTGACTGCAGTGTGAGCTTACTTCTGGGCTCTCTATTCTGTTTCGTTGATCTATGTGTCTGTTTTTTATAGCAGTACCATACTGTTTTGATAACTGTGGCTTTGTAGTATAGTCTGAAGTCAGGGAGTGTGATTTTTCCAACTCTGTTGTTCTTTCTCAAGATTATTTGTCTATTCAGTGTCTTTCATGTTTCCATACAAGTTTTAAAATTATTTGTTCTAGTTCTGTGTAAAATGTCATTGTTATTTTGATATGAATTGCACTGAATTGGTAGATTGCCTTGGGTAGTATCTAGCACCATTTGTTGGACCACTCTTGCCTCCCTGCTCCTTTTAAAAACACCTATTAAGGCCTTAGGGGGAAATATGTAACATTAGAGCCTAGTGAAACAATGAATATTCTGGATAGCAAAGGAGCACAGAAGAGTCAAAACAAGAATAAAAAGCTAGTTTTATCCTTATGTCACTGAGTCATCTTTTCTCCCTACTCCACCCATCTCCTTTTAAAAATGGTTGCTTTTATTAATGTTGAAAGTTCATGGGTAATAAAAAGAAATTTTCCTCTAAGGCAGGGATACCCAAGCTTCAGGATCTAATGTCTGATGATCTGAGGTAGAACTGAAGTAACAGTGATAGAAATAAAGTGCACAATAAATGCAATGTGGTTGAATCATCCTGAAACCTCCCCCGACTCCTGATCCATGGAAAAATTGTTTTCCACAAAACTGGTCCCTGGTGCCAAAAAGGATGGGGACCACTGCTCTAAGGTGTCAGCTTTCATCTTCATTGAGTGTCTACAGTATTTTAGATGCCCTAAGATGTTGTCTTTTCTTTTGTAAAGAAAAGATGCAACTTATTAGGAAGGTATTCACTAAGCCAAAATATACTTTATAATCTTAAGATTTAAAAAATCTAAAATCTAGATTTTACATAGCATAAAAATATGCTTCAGTGCAAACATTTTACTCTTTGTTGAGTTAAATAGCAATTGATGTTATTGAAATATATTCCTATCTTGAAGCAAAATTATTGCACTTAGCAACAACTTTCCAAGTACAACTACTAGAAAATTGATCTTAAGCAAAAAGGCTTTAAGGAGAGGAATAATTATATTTGTCCTATTCCAAGTGTTTGATTTATTCCTTAACTCTGACTTTTCCTTAATTTCTGTGTGAAGACAATTATTAGATACATGTCACAAGTTCCTGAGCAGTGTTTATTATGCTGCTGCTGCTGCTGCTAAGTCGCTTCAGTCGTGTCCGACTCTGTGCAACCCCATAGACGGCCTCCTGCCAGGCTCCTCTGTCCCTGGGATTCTCCAGGCAAGAACGCTGGAGTGGGTTGCCATTTCCTTCTCCAATGCATGAAAGTAAAAAGTGAAAGTGAAGTCGCTCAGTCGTGTCCAACTCTCATTGACCTCATAGACTGCAGCCTGCCAGGCTCCTCTGTCCATGGGATTTTCCAGGCAAGAGGACTGGAGTGGGGTGCCATTGCCATCTCCGTTAATTTACTTTACAATATAGAGGAGCTATAAGAGAGTTTTAATGTTACTATATAACATTTTATTTTAAAATATTTAATCTGTATACTGAAATGTTGAATTTATAGACTCCTTTGTTCTTTGTTGAGCAAGGATTTTCTTATCATAAAGAAGTTATGGAGTCCACTTCAGATTTCAAGCTTATGCAAAATAAAGTGAAACATTATGGCTTATATACAAGATGTTCTGTAGGATGTTTTCCTGGGCTTCATAAAGAATGCTTTATTAAATGACATTTTATTCTGTCACTGAAAAGGTTAACGCTGCTCATGTAACCTAGTGAAACACAAAAATTCTCAATTTGTGACTAGACTCATGAGCAATTAATCTATGCCATTAGGAATAGTATGCTATCCTCAAAAAAAGTTCATTTTCTTAAGGTATCACATCCAAACTATATGCATTCTTGCTCGATTGGATTGAGTTGATGTTTTGTATATGAGTTTGGCAGCGGATTATGCGAAGTGGGTGAATCCCAGTTTTGATGGGGACGGCAAAGGTTAGTGGGGCGTGAGAGGAAGGCTATGTACCCATCACCTCATGTCTTCCTACTGAGACACCTAGATGTCTTTGTAATAGCTTTGGCCCCTGTGTTTTGACGGTAGTCATGGGAGAAATCAGGTCACTTTTCTTCTCAATGACAACAGCTCCACTGGTCTCCAGTCAGATCAAATTAGAAACAAACTGATGACTCCTAAGTGTATCACTCTGGTTACATTTACCTTACTTCAGTGTCTCTTCCCTAAACTTTAAAAGACTTCAGTATCATTATTGCTGCTGCTGCTGGTAAGTCACTTCAGTCGTGTCCGACTCTGTGCGACCCCATAGACGGCAGCCCACCAGGCTCCCCCATCCATGGGATTCTGAAGGCAAGAACACTGGAGTGGGTTGCCATTTCCTTCTCCAGTGCATGAAAGTGAAAAGTGAAAGTGAAGTTGCTCAGTCGTGTCCGACTCTTCATGACCCCAACACAGCCAGGTTACCCCAGAACTCTAATGTTATATTGCATTATTTGCCAATGGTCAGGAATTCTGAACTATTGAATTCTTGATTCCCAATATGTGTTCATGCTTTTCTTTTTTTTTTCTTTCATGATTTTTTTTATGCTGTTCTCTGCCTGGATAGACCCACCTCCCTAATCTTAACCTATTAGACTATCAAGTTATACTCCTGAATTTGTATATATATTACTTCAAACCTCCACTAAAAAATGTGCAAGCTTTTGCGTATTGGTCATCATTGACAAAATGATTGACATTTCTGTGACAATAACCGTACCAACAGTAAGTCAGTCATTTATATGTATATTATATTATCATAATATCCATTACACTCAGCACATTGTATGTCCTTGATCTAAGTTGATCTACATCATGGCTCCTGTGTATCTTCTGTATTAAAAAGGACAAAGAAAATGTAATTATTTATATTTCATTATTAGTCATTTTTATAAAACCTTTTACAAACAATTTAAACTCATACCTGCAAAGTAAATCCACTGTGATACCCACAATTATTTTAATAGCATGCCATTACTAGTACTAGTAACACATTTAGAAGGTTATTATTTTGTTTTACAGTATGATTTATATACTCAAATTGAGGTTCAGTGCTCAATGGGCTGATAAAATTGCAACTCCTCACAGCATTAAACATAAACATTACGAATGGAATGGATTTAATCATTATTGTTCTTTCATGCAAATCTAAAATACAAAAACAATCTGATGATATTGAACTATTTACGGTACATTAACCACTGGGTTAAATTTTAAAGATTGAAGACGTTATAGAAAGAAGAAAATAGTTATTGTCTATTTCTTAGAATTTCTATTATCTACTGATTGCAACATAACTAGTAAAGCTTAGAAAATCCATTTTAACAGCTATAATATTATCTGTACTAATAAAAAAGCAAATAGTACTAAAAATATTTTCCAGAGGCTGTCAAGTTATATACTTTTAGAATGTTCATAATGTGAGGGGAGGAGGAAAGTGAGGGAGAGAAGGGGTGAGGCCTGGAGGTAGGCTGAAGTGGAAATGGCAATTTTAGTATAATGGCAGAAGGTAATTTGAATGGCAAGGGCATCTAACTCTGTATTTTAAGTTATCTATAGAATTGTGAAGTAAACACCATTCATCTCCAACACAAAGCCTTTGTGGAAATGTTTTCTCCCCTGTAGAAATTAGAAAGTGGTGCTAAATTTCATGGTTCAGAACAGGGTCAGGGAGGTGTGCAAATACAGCAATGCATGATGTGAACCCCTTAGTTCAGGGAAAGCGAAAGCTTGGAGCTGCTGGTAACTGTGAGAAGATATCCCTCTGGGATATCAGACATCTTGGGTGCATGGTTGGATATTGCAGAAAACCTGGAGTAATGTTTTAGCCAGTCTTATCTCAGTATTATAGGCAAGGTGATACAGCTGACACCTGAGGTTCATATAGATTAATACCTATTTTCATATATGAGTATAATGATATCTTGGAAATTCAATGAAGAGGTAGAATGGTCTTTCCCCTTATAGTTATTCTCATAGGTTTCATATTCTAGCTACAGTGATTCTTTGGTCTGTAAGACGTTTGCTTGTTTTTTTCCCTTACTTGGCTGCCCTACATGGCTTGCAGGGTCTCAATTCCATGACCAGGGATTGAATCTGGGCCATGGCAGTAGAAGTGCCAAGTCCTAACCACCAGACCACCAGGGAACTCCCTTGATCTGTAAGGCAGTATTCTCTTCTTCACATACTTGCTGCTTGCATCAGCTGGGAATGGCAAAGATTAGGACTTGGACTCCTTGCGAGTGCCCTGGGAGTTCCTATTTATCTTTTCCAATAGCATTTGCCATATAACACTATCTTGCATTCAGCGCAGTATTATTTTTCAGTTAATTAACATATTTATTCAGCTTTGTGAAAAAAAATAGCCAAAAATTCTATCCATATGACATTAGAGGGAAACATAAATTCACACTTTACCATCTTGACATCGAGAGACTTTGATGTTATATAATCACATATAACAATGTGTCATTTATAGTTCACTTTTCTTTCATTTGACATTATTTAGATCTTAGGTACTTCAACATCTGATGTATATCAGTGCCTCATCCTGGATTTGCCAAAAGAGGCCTGTAGAGCAGTTTAGACATAGGCACTTGCTACCTAACTAAGCCTTAATATCCCTGGTAGAAAAAACATTAAAATTTATACTTGTGAAATGAACATTCAGATTTAAAAGTACCATTAAAGTGTGTTGGTGGGAGTCAGGGGTTTTGAAAATAAGTGACAGTAAAGAATGACTAATCGGGAAAGATCTTCAAAAGATCCTTTATGAGAGAATTTCTTCATACTTAGGCGGGAACAGGAGATAATAGAGTAAAAAGTTGCAAACTCCTCCACAGAACTCACACTCTCTCTTTGAGAACACTTCTATTTTTTTTTTTAATTAGTAAAAATGACAAAAATGATTGCTCCAAAATCATAAAACAATACGGAAAGGTATAGAATGAAGAGTAAAAGTACTTCTTCATCTGCCCCCTTTCTTCCAATAGCACTTTTCATCCCCAAAGTAACCATTGTTAATAGTTTGGTCTATTTCCTCCCAAAACTCTTTTATATATTCCTGAATATTCTTACACATACATATCCCTAAACTGAGGCAAGAATATAGATAAAGAGAAGGGGTCATACTGCATATATTGTTCTGTGTGTAGGTATCAAATCAGAGGGAATATAGATATCAACCTGACTTATTACTGGTAATGTCAACCTTGATCACTAGGTAAGGTGGTGTCTGCCCCAGGTTTCTCCACAGCAAAGTTACTATTTTTCCATGCTGTCTTCTTTGGAAGTGAGTTGCTAAGTCCAGCCCACACTTAAGGGAAAGAGAAGTAAGGTCCATATCCTGGAGGAAAGTGTTGTTAGTTGCTCAGTCGTGTCTGACTCTTTGTGATCCCATAGGCTGTAGCCTGCCAAGGTCCTCTGTCCATGGAATTCTCCAGGCAAGAATACTGGAGTGGGTTGCCATTTCCTTCTCCAGAGGATCTTCCCAACCCAGGGATCTAACCTCAGTGTCCAGCATTGCAGGCAGATTCTTTCCTGATGGAGCCACCGGGAAGCTCCTATCCTGGAAGAGGAAGTATCTAAATATATTACTTGGAATTCTGTAAGAAAGATATCCCTTCTATTCCATTTATTTGTTTAGCCAATAATTTATATGTGTCAATATGGACACATGGATACTTAATTTATTCTTTGGAGTATTAACAATCCTGTAGAGGTTTATTTTGTTGCTCAAATTCACATGCATTTAAGTTCATTCACTGTCTCACTCACTCCCTCTCACTCTCTTCAAAGATATATTTAAAAGAGGAGCAGTCATAATAGGATTCTATTTATGGTTTTAGCTCCTTACTCATTCCTTTCTCAGTGAGTCACTGGTTTTTAATGTCTGCCTTCTAATGGAGTGAGAGTCAGGTGGATGATGAGCTGTGTGTGAGGCTACACTCTAAGCTGAGTGGAGACAGCTTAGTGAGGGAAGGATTGGAGCTCTGTGTTCCTTACCAGCTCATACCAAACACTTATTATTGACAATATTAGTGACTTTTGGACCCTTCAGCACTGTCCATTCCTAATCAAAAGTCAGAAATAACCAGGTTCCCAGAATTAACTGGGATTAATTTATTAAAAAATTCCTCTCTCAAAGACTGGACTGAAGTAACCAGTGAGTTATATGTTTTTACTGGTTTGGATGAAATTGAAAAATTGACTAAAAAGGAATCTACAAGTTTTGGCAAAAATTACCATAGCTTTCTTTAATTAGATTAATTATAATGTTTATTTTAAAAGCATTTTTAAAAAAGGCAAATTCAACTCAGGCCATGTTTGATTTTTATTTATTTTTTATTTTTTTATGTTTGGTTTTTAGATGACCAAGGGATTGTAAATTTTTTTTAATGTTCATCTTTATCTCAGGTAAGAAAAGGCCTTATTGGGCCTTGCCTGGTGGTCTAGTGGTTAAAAACTCAAGACTTGGGAACTAAGATTCTGCATGCCATGCGTAGTGCCACCAAAAAAAAGAAGAAAAAAAGAAGCCTTATCAGCGTCTCATGTTTTCAAGTGAAACACTTTCACTGCAGTTCAAAACTATGCGTGTGTGCATGCTCAGCCATGTCTGACCCTCTGCAACTCTGTGGACTGTGTCAGGCTCCTCCATCCATGGGATTTCCCAGGCAAGAGAACTGGAGTGGGTTGCCATTTCCTCCTCCAGGGATCTTCCCAACTCAGGGGTCAAACCTGCATCTCCTGCCTCATCTCCTATATTGGCAGTATATATACATACGTGTGTGTGTGTGTGTATGTGTATGTATATATATATATGTATAGTTGTACAGTGTGTATATACACACACACACACATATATATATGTATATATGTACAGTGTTGTGTTAGTTGGGCTTCCCTTCTGGCTCAGCTGGTAAAGAATCTACCTGCAATGCAGGAGACCTGGGTTCGATCCCTGCCTTGGGAAGATCCCCTGGAGAATGGAAAGGCTACCCACTCCAGTATTCTTGCCTGGAGAATTCCATGGACTGTAAAGTCCATGGGGTTGCAAAGATTCAGACACAACTGAGCAACTTTCACTTTCATAGTTGATTTACGATGTTGTGTTAGTTTTAGGTATACAGCTCATTGATTCAGTTTTTGAGATTCTTTACCATTATAGGGTATTATAAGATATTTAGTATAATTTGTTGTACTACATAGTACATCCTTGTTGGTTATCTTTTCAAAACTGTATTTTAATTGAATCCATGTTTGGGAATGTATTTCAGATAACTATTGAGTTCATAATAGCAAGCTTTGTAGTGACCACAGCAGCTGTTATTTCATCATGCCATTGAGCAATGTTTGTTTATTTATTTATTTATTTATTTTTGGCTGTGCTGAATCTTCATTGCTACATATGGGCTTTCTCCAGTTGTGGTGACGGGGGCTGCTCACTGTAAGGGGGCTTCTCAACGTGGTGGCTTCTCTTGTGTGGCTCTCAGGCTCTAGAGCACGGGCTCAGTATTTGTGGCAGAGCGGCTTAGTTATTCCACGGCCTGTGGGATCCTCCCTGGCCAGGGATTGAACCCAAGTCTCCTGCTGTTTTCTAAGTTTATCGTCAACCTCTTTCTTCGGATTATCTCTGAACTTGGATAACTATCAGGTTCCTTTCAGTTGAGATTATAAGAAAGTTAACAGTCACTATTTCATGCCCACTTAGGAGACCTGCCTTGGAAGTTTGAGTTGGGATTGTCTAGCGTAATTCATGGATCATGGGGTGTGTAGAAAATGAAAATTCACTTGGTCATGGAGGGATCTCTGAGAAAATCTGAAAAAAATGTTCCATAACAGCTGAAACTAAGGCACGACCAGAGGTTGTGTGACTGCCAACTGAACATTGGCTCTCAAACTCAGCTATCTATAACTCTGGAGTCTTTAAAATTCCTAAGATCCAAGCTGGACCCTGGACAAATGGAGGGAGAATCTCTGGGGACACAGCTCCGGCATCAGTGGTTTTTAAAACTCCTCATGTGATTCCGACGTATAACCAGGGTTGGGAATTCCTGCAACAGAGGGATGCCCTAGGTAGTTACAAAATAGCTGGGTACTTGGAGAATAATGAAACAGAGGGTTCAAATGTGTAGTCACAGTGGCAGGTGTTCGAAATTGTAGGTAGTCCACTGTTAAAATGAGCTTCTATTTAACTGATCAATCCCAAACAGCAGCACTAATGTTACAAACAGCAGGGATTTATTTGCTTATCACTATTAACTCTCCAGAATGATCCCGTGGAGGCAAGCAGGCAATTATACAGATAAAGAGATAATACACGTTACTAAGAAAACTTAAAATTCAAGTTTCAGATGTTGTCTGGCACGTGAACAGGGTGGCACCACCAATGTGCTCACTGTACCAGGCCAGGACCGGCTGAGATTCCACATCCTGCAGCACTACCAGATCAGCTCAGGCTACAGGTCTCCTCAGCCACCTTCTAAACTGGCAAGAATAGAGGGTAAGCATGATCAAGGTCAAGGACTTTAAATCCAGGCAAATCTGGATTCTAATAACAGTTAATACTTATATAGGGTTTTCCATATGCCAGACACTGTACTAAGTGCTTTAGGTATTAACTTATTTGAATCTTACAATCTCTCTAGAAGGTAGGTATTAGCATCTGTTCCTTACAGAGGTGACCTGAAGCACAGAGAGTTTAAGGAACTTGTCTGAGGTCTTACAGGTAGTGTGTTACAGAATTCAGGATTTGAACCCAGAAAGGGTGGCTCTTGAGTCTGTACTTTTATCTGTTACTCAACAGTCCTGCATACCAGGGAGGCAGCCTGCCTTCGGTATGTTATTGAGTCTCGCTGTCTCATTTTAATAATACTTATGTTACAGGATTGTTGGGAGGGAAACAGCTGGTATAATGCTTGGCACAGTTTTCTTTCTGTTGATGTTATTCTCCACTGCCAGGCAGGTTATTGTCAGCTCCTTCTGCCCTGTGGGCCTGGGTGGAGAACTTATATGTTTACTTAATGATTAACTAAGAGAGACTAGCAGAGCTTTGCAGTTAATTTTTCTTGTCTCTACTTCAGAATATAAGATAATAGATACTAGTATTGTACCCAAACAGATTCCACATTCT
Organism: Budorcas taxicolor; assembly: GCF_023091745.1. Classification (NCBI taxonomy): domain Eukaryota; kingdom Metazoa; phylum Chordata; class Mammalia; order Artiodactyla; family Bovidae; genus Budorcas; species Budorcas taxicolor. The sequence continues at coordinate 71,097,971 of NC_068911.1, forward strand.
CTCAGACCACACTTAAGGAGTAATGATTTCATTTTTGCACCTTGTTTTATGTCCCTGGATATGTTTCAGTGTCTCCTGGTTTACAGTCTGTGGGAACTTGAATCGCATTTGTATCCTGCTGTTCAGGCCTACTTTTTTTTCAGGTCTCCTTTTGCTTTTCTGTGTATTCATTATATTGATTTTTGAGAGTTTGATAATGAAACTCCAACTAAAAATCTTAATTTCTCTGCTTAAAAAATCATTGTAATATATAGTGAAACTATATGTAACTTTGTTCTGTATTTTCCAAGCCTCCTGTAAATATGGTATCATACTTTCATAATTTAAAAAATCAAAACTAAAGAGAAAAAAAGAACTAATGATTTCAGAAGATGATTAATTTCAGCCACTTTTGTCCTGAGTAAAATCAGCTTCACTACAACTTGGCTGTACAGTTTAGCTAAGTTAAGAAATCCACTCCGCCTTCTCCCGCCACCGAGGGAGTCATTACATATTGGGCACTACTCTTTAAACACTTTTCTGGAAGCAGAAACCCAAAAATCCAGTCTTGGTAGTTGAAGTGGAGACGAAAGAATTGCTTTCCTTTGCCACTTAAAAAGTTTACATGTTATGGCACCATTTACATGAGATTTCCAGAATAAGGGAATCCACAGAGACAGAATGGAGAAAGACTGAGAATGGGGAGTGACTGCTAGTGGGTGTGGGTTTCTTTTTGATATGAAAACAATGTTCTGAAATTAGATAGTGATAATGATGGCACAATTCTCTGAACATACAGAAAAAGAAACTGACTTGTACAATTTAAATGAGTGAATTTCACAGCATGTAAGTATCTTAAAAATGCTGTTATAAAACAAAATCATTCATGTGAATGGTGTTCACTTTGTCTCGTATGCCTTCAGTGGTGCCGAGAAGGAGGAAGGCACCAGCTCGATGGATGTTTTACAGATGACTGCTGCTCACCTTAGCAGTGATAGATGGATAGCACTGCTCACAGAATGTAGGATTTTGAGGACAGTTTTCAGGTTGAGTAACTGAGAGGCTATTTGTGGTGACCAAGTTCTCTGCAGGGATTCTAAGCCAAATTCCTAATCTACTGCTATCCTAAGCAAAGCCTGATTATCCAGAGCTATGATGAGAGTGATCAGGTATGTCCAAACCTCTTGGCATATTGTGATTTGCATGGTACCTATCACATGGTCATTAAATCTGTGATAAATGAATAAATGAGTGAGACTCCCTAAAAGCTGGCTTAAAACTCAACATTTAAAAAACGAAGATCATGGCATCTGGGGAAACAATGGAAACAGTGACAGACTTTATTTTCTTGGGCTCCAAAATCACTGCAGATGGTGACTGCAGCCATGAAATTAAAAGACTCTTGCTCCTTGGAAGAAGAGCTATGGCCAACTTAGACAGCATATTGAAAAGCAGAGACATTACTTTGTCCACAAAGGTCTGTCTAGTCAAAGCTGTGGTTTTTCCAATAGTCATGTATGGATGTGAGAGTTGGACCATAAAGAAAGCTGAGCGCCAAAGAATTGATGCGTTTGAACTGTGGTGTTGGAGAAGACTCTTGAGAGTCCCTTGGACTGCAAGGAGATCAAACCTCTCAATACTAAATGAAATCAGTCCTGAATATTTATTGGAAGGACTGACACTGAAGCTGAAGCTCCAATACTTTGGTCACCTGATGCAAAGAACTGACTCATTGGAAATGACCCTGATGCTGGGAAAGATTGGAGGCGGGAGGAGAAGGGGATGACAGAGTATGAGATGGTTGGATGGCATCACCGACTTGATAGACATGAGTTTGAGTAAACTCTGAGAGTTGGTGATGGAGAGGGAAGCCTGGTGTGCTTCAGTCCATGAGGTCGAAAAGAGCTGGACATGACTGAGCGACTGAACTACTGAACTGATGGATCCTTTGGGTTGGAGTGAAGTCTCTGAACACAAATAGTTCTTCTTTTTTTTAACACCTGGGACAACTGCAGTGTGCTCTGAATTATATTGATACAGTATTTAGAACATCTATACACAATGAATTATATTAATATGTTTACCTTCTGAAAGACTTCAGGATACAAAAATAATGCCCTCTCCCTCTCTCTCCTCAGTACTTAGGCATTACTTAGTCTTTAAAAAAATTTTTTTTAATTGAAGTATAGTTGATTTACAATGTTGTGTTACAATGGTTGTGTTTCAGGTGTACAGCAAAGTGATTCAGCTATACATATACATACAGACATATATGTATGTGTATACACACACACACATAGTCTTCTTCAGATTCTTTTCCATTATAGGTTATAATAAGATAAAGAATATAGTTCCATGTTCTATACAATAGGGCCTTGGTTATTTATTTTTATATATAGTTGTATATATCTATTAATCCCAAGCTCCTAATTTATCTCTTCCCTCCTTTCCCTTTGGTACTCATGTGTTTTTTGAGTCTGTGAGTCCTTGTAACCAGGTTACTTTGTATTTTTTAGATTCCACATATAAGTAATATCATATGGTTAAGAGGAGGTGAGGGTGTGGGTGTGGGTGGATGGGTTGTGGGGGAATGATTCTATTTAAACTATTCCTTAGAGCAATAGTGACACCCTGTGGTAAATTCATATTATAGGCTATAGTATACAGTGGATGGGTGTGGGTTCCCTACTTGTCTACTTGAAGGCAGAAAGTACTGTCAACCAAATTAATCAGACTTCAAATTAAATGAGAATGTACTGAGTGCCTCCTATGTACAGGAACTATGCCAGTGCCTTCATAGATATTATTTCTTTCTAGTATTCATCCAGATGACCATATGCTAAACTAATTTTGTATATATCTGTGTTTCAGCTGGCTAAGTGGTAAAGATCTGCCTGCCAATGCTGGAGATGTGAGTTTGATCCCTGAGTTGGGAAGATCCCCTGGAGAAGGAAATGGCAACCCACTCCAGTATTCTTGCCTGGGAAATCCCATGGACAGAGGAGCCTGGTGGGTTATTGCCCATGGGGTGGCAAAAGAATTGGATACAATTTAGCAATCCAGAACTCCTAAAATTGTGTGGAAAATATGTGTATATGTATTTCTAGGGAAATGGACTCTTACCTTTAGTAATACACTCCCATGGGTTCCTTGCTCCCATAACACTTGACATTGCTCCCTTAGAGCATGTCTCTAACAATGCCATTATGATATCTTTGAACTAGCTTCATCAATCTCTTTTTCTTTGTAAGCTGCCGTTTCTTCCAGCAAACCATGCTCACCCTAGGCTTAAAAGCCAACATAAAAAAACTTCAAAGAAAAAGGGAAAGAGAGGCAGAAAGAAAAAAAGCAAGAAGAATAAGGCTAGATAGCAGCACAGCAGTGTAGAGTGAAAAGAGCACTGGGATCTGTCAGTTTCAAATCCATCACTTCTGCCCATTTGAGCTTAGTCACATTAGTTATTCTTTGAGTCTTAATTTCTTCATCTGCAAAATGGAGAGAATAATGTCAGAGAATTATTTAAGAATCAATAGGTGGCAACAAGTTTTTAGTTACAATTAAATGTATAATCCATGAGAGAAAAAAGTGATAAAATGAACTTTATTAAAATTTAAAACTTCTGTTGTGCAAAAGAGACTAAGATAATGAAAAGATTCTGGTGGTCCAGAGGTTAGGACTCAGCACTTTCACTGCCATGGCCCCAGGTTTTTATCCCTAGTTGGGGAACTAAGATCCCACAAGCTGCACGGAGTGGTCAAAAAACAAAAAGCCCCAGACTGAGAGAAAATATGTGCAAAACAGATGTCTAATAAAGGATTTGTATTCAAAATATATAGAGAATCCACTGAGAAAACTTATGCTTTTAAGTTTGAAAGTGATAATCTATTATACAAACATACATTTTTATTTATAACACATATTTTTCTGATTATAAAATAGTACAATCAGCATAGAAAACATAAAAATGAGTGAAAAGGATAAACAAAAAAGTTAGTGTATCCCATATCTCAGCAATAACAATTGTTAACATTTTGATGTTTTTCTTTCCTTTTTTGCAAAGCATTCATGCATACATTTATGTGGTATCATTAGTTAACTGATGTTTAAAGTTATCCTGTTTGTTCCACCTGTGGGCAAGGGGGGTCTGGATTGCTATGGAGAGGAGGAGTGCCTTTCCAACACAGAGGTTTAGAGTGTCCAATCCTGGTCTATTGGGTGACATCAGCTGAGCTCTGGAGCTGCATCTGGGTCAGGGTTGAGAAGAGAAGGTAGATGTTCTCCTCAGGTATGTGCTTGCTGCCTCTTCTGTCTCTGAACAGATCCGGTCTGTGTTCGAGTGTGCATGTGTGAGCATGCACACAGAGGGAAAGGAAGAAGGTAGAGAGGCCAGGGCTGACCCTGAGTGCTTGCCCTGCTGGCTGCTCATGGGCTAGGATGGTTTTAGGAAGCCCCTTCTCAAGGACTTTTTCCTTGAGAACATTTCTGTCGAGGGATAATATAAATACACAAATGTGCAAGTCATAAGTATACAACTAGAATTTTAAAAAAATGTCGATGCACCGAGATCTAGAAATACAACCAGCACCCCAGAACTCCTCGTAGTATTCTCTCTTCCAGGGATTATCTGCCACATAATTGACCTGACTTCTAATACCATAGGTCATTTTTGTCTGCCGAACAGATTTTTTTGATTCTTTAATGGATTCATAAAGGGAACTATTGTATCTTCATAAACACTCTGAAAAGAGTAAAGTTGCACTAATGTCAATAATTTGGAACCAGAGTTTCACTAAGGCAAGGAAGCCAATCAGATGATAGGCCGGTGGCCTCTGATGTGGGAAGATATCACAGCCTTGTTTACTAGGCTATCACGGAGCCTGTCTAACCTGTGCCTGATCTACTGCTTTCAATCTTTCTCTTCCAATTTCAGATGGTACCAGCTGCCCTGACTCATGCCCTGCCAGACAAAACTAACCCCCACAGCCTTCCCCTTGTCCTGATCCTTGGCAGCTTGATATCTGCTAAGCCTGCTATATTGCCCACTATGACTTTAACCAGGCATTCTTGCTCCTCATTTTAGGAGAATTTGGAAAGATCTAGGCCTAGGTAATATTGGAGAAGGAAATGGCAACCCACTCCAGTGTTCTTGTCTGGAGAATCCCAGAGACGGGGGAGCCTGGTAGGCTGCCGTCTATGGGGTCACACAGAGCTGGACACGACTGAAGTGACTTAGCAGCAGCAGCAGCAGGCCTAGATAATACAGACTGAGAAAACAAAAGAGTAAAATATAAAGAGTAAGGTCAAAGAATTGAAAAGAACAGGAAAGAACAGAGGCATTTTTTTTCTTTTGTTAAATTTTATGACATAAAACTTGCTAGAAGCCCCCTGTTTGTTCTCTGTGCAGGTTTAGTTTTTGTTTGTTTGTTTGTTTGTTTGCTTGTTTTTACATGTTCTGCACATCTTCCCTGTTGCTGGTTGGAAATCATTACGACATCCTGGAAGTCTGTTTTGGGACCGTTGGTGTGAGCAGGAGGCCACAGAGATTTTGTGAGCACTCTGTATATAATGTACAATGTAATGAGTTGTAGGGAGTTGGAGCTACAAACTGGGTGATGGTGAGTTACAATACCCTTTATAATTTAGAATAAAGAATGTGGGTTTGGAGAGACCTTCGAGATTAAAGAGATTAATCCTTTACTCAGTGAAGTAGTCCCTTTGACAATAACCTTGACAGATGATTATTTAACATCTGCTTAAACATTTTCAATGATTTCCAGTGACAAGAAGCTCACTGTTTTTCTAGGCAAGTCATTTTATTTATTCCCATCCTGAACTATCATAAAGCTTCTCTGTATAATGATTTGAGGTCTCCCTTCTTGCAACTGCTTCCTAGGGAACCCAGTTATTTCCTCAGGAGTAATAAAGAATAAGATTTAGTAATCTAGTGGGCAGTTTTCCTATGGTGAGAGAGTTACCATGTCATTCCTTCCGGTCTTCAAGTTAAATATCTCAGTTCTTTCCACCATCCCGTACGTAGCCATCTTGGTCTCCTTCCTGAAGACGGTGTTAATTTTATCAATGTCCAACTAGAACAGAATACCACAGATGTGGTCAGATCAGTGTAGGATCTAATGGGTCTATAAATTTCTCTGATTTGTATTTAATTCTCCCATTAATGTAGCCAAAGCTGGGTTTTTTGTTTGTTGGCTGGTTGGTCTGGTGTTGGTCCTCAAGTCACACTTTTGGCATATATTGAGCTGTAATCAATAAAAACGGTCATAACTTATTTTTAAAATTTATATGGTTAAAAATTAACATACAGTGAAACTAACATTTTCTGTGAACAGTTCTGTGACTCTTACACATGCATAGATTTGTGTAAGCACCACCACACTCAAGGTACAGAACAATTCCACCCCCACCCCACCCCTAATTTCCTCCTATTACACCTTTGTAATCACACCCTCCTCTCGCTCCTAAGCCCTGGAAAGTACTAGTCTGTTTTCCATCAGTTATAGTTTTGTCTTTTCAAGAATGTAGTATAAGCAGAATCATTCGGTATATAACTTTTAGACTGGGTTTTTTCACTCATTAAACTGCCTTTGTGACTCATTCAGTTTGTTGCATGTATCATTGGTTCATTCCTTGATGCTGAATAGTATTACATTGTATGACTGTACCATTGTTTGTTTATCTATTCACCGGTATGAAGATATTTAGTTGTTTCCAGTTTGGGACAATTTTTATAGAGTTACTATAACCAATCACATACTAGTTTCTGTCATAGGTAGTTTTCATTTCTCCTAAATACTGAGATGTGGGATTGTTGAGAAACACCTAAAAAAAAAAACCCCAAAAACCTTCAAATGGCTTTCCAGGTTAGTTGCACCATTTTGCTTTTCCATCAGTGATATTTGAGAGTTGCAGTCCTTCTGCATACATGCCAGCACCTGGTATTGTCAGTATGTAAAATTTTTTAGCCATTCTAATATATGTTTACTGATATTTCATTCTAGTGTTAATTTACATTTCCCTATCTAGGCAAATTGGAAGTGGTCAAACGAGATGGCAAGGGTGAACGTCGACATTCTAGAAATCAGCGAACTAAGATGGACTGGAATGGGTGAATTTAACTCAGATGACCATTATATCTACTACTGCGGGCAGGAATCCCGCAGAAGAAATGGAGTAGCCATCATGGTCAACAAAAGAGTCCGAAATGCAGTACTTGGATGCAATCTCAAAAACAACAGAATGATCTCCGTTCGTCTCCAAGGCAAACCATTCAATATCACAGTTATCCAAGTCTATGCCCCGAGCAGTAACGCTGAAGAAACCGAAGTTGAACGGTTTTATGAAGACCTACAAGACCTTTTAGAATTAACACCCAAAAAAGATGTCCTTTTCATTACAGGGGACTGGAATGCAAAAGTAGGAAGTCAAGAAACACCTGGAGTTACAGGCAAATTTGGCCTTGGAATGCGGAATGAAGCAGGGCAAAGACTAATAGAGTTTTGCCAAAAAAATGCACTGGTCATAGCAAACACCCTCTTCCAACAACAGAAGAGAAGACTCTACACATGGACATCACCAGGTGGTCAACACCAAAATCAGATTGATTATATTCTTTGCAGCCAAAGATGGAGAAGCTCTATACAGTCAACAAAACAAGACCAGGAGCTGACTGTGGCTCAGATCATGAACTCCTTATTACCAAATTCAGACTCAAATTGAAGAAAATAGGGAAAACCGCTAGACCATTCAGGTATGACCTAAACCAAATCCCTTATGATTATACAGTGGAAGTGAGAAATAGATTTAAGGGCCTAGATCTGATAGATAGAGTTCCTGATGAACTATGGAATGAGGTTCATGACATTGTACAGGAGACAGGGATCAAGACCATCCCATGGAAAAGAAATGCAAATAAGCAAAATGGCTGTCTGGGGAGGCCTTACAAATAGCTGTGAAAAGAAGAAAGGCAAAAAGCAAAGGAGAAAAGGAAAGATATAAGCATCTGAATGCAGAGTTCCAAAGAATAGCAAGAAGAGATAAGAAAGCCTTCTTTAGCGATCAATGCAAAGAAATAGAGGAAAACAATAGAATGGGAAAGACTAGAGATCTCTTTAAGAAAATCAGAGATACCAAGGGAACATTTCATGCAAAGATGGGCTCGATAAAGGACAGAAATGGTATGGACCTAACAGAAGCAGAAGGTATTAAGAAGAGGTGGCAAGAATACACGGCAGAACTGTACAAAAAAGATCTTCACGACCCAGATAATCATGATGATGTGATCACTAATCTAGAGCCAGACATCTTGGAAAGTGAAGTCAAGTGGGCCTTAGAAAGCATCACTATGAACAAAGCTAGTGGAGGTGATGGAATTCCAGTGGAGCTATTTCAAATCCTGAAAGATGATGCTGTGAAAGTGCTGCACTCAATATGCCGGCAAATTTGGAAAACTCAGCAGTGGCCACAGGACTAGAAAAAGTCAGTTTTCATTCCAATTCCAAAGAAAGGCAATGCAAAAGAATGCTGAAACTACCACACAATTGCACTCATCTCACACGCTAGTAAAGTAATGCTCAAAATTCTCCAAGCCAGGCTTCAGTAATACGTGAACCGTGAACTTCCTGATGTTCAAGCTGGTTTTAGAAAAGGCAGAGGAACCAGAGATCAAATTGCCAACATCCGCTGAATCATGGAAAAAGCCAGAGAGTTCCAGAAAAACATCTATTTCTGCTTTATTGACTATGCCCAAGCCTTTGACTGTGTGGATCACAAGAAACTGTGGAAAATTCTGAGAGAGATGGGAATACCAGACCACCTGACCTGCCTCTTGAGAAATCTGTATGCAGGTCAGGAAGCAACAGTTAGAACTGGACATGGAACAACAGATTGGTTCCAAATAGGAAAAGGAGTACGTCAAGGCTGTATATTGTCACCCTGCTTATTTATCTTATATGCAGAGTACATCATGAGAAACGCTGGACTGGAAGAAACACAGGCTGGAATCAATATTGCCAGGAGAAATATCAATAACCTCAGATATGCAGATGACACCACCCTTATGGCAGAAAGTGAAGAGGAACTCAAAAGCCTCTTGATGAAAGTGAAAGAGAGTGAAAAAGTTGGCTTAAAGCTCAACATTCAGAAAATGAACATCATGGCATCCAGTCCCATCACTTCATTGGAAATAGATGGGGAAACAGTGGAAACAGTGTCAGACTTTATTTTTTTGGGCTCCAAAATCACTGCAGATGGTGATTGCTGCCATGAAATTAAAAGACGCTTACTCCTTGGAAGAAAAGTTATGACCAACCTAGACAGCATATTCAAAAGCAGAGACATTACTTTGCCGACTAAGGTCCGTCTAGTCAAGGCTATGGTTTTTCCTGTGGTCATGATGGATGTGAGAGTTGGACTGTGAAGAAGGCAGAGCGCCGAAGAATTGATGCTTTCAAACTGTGGTGTTGGAGAAGACTCTTGAGAGTCCCTTGGACTGCAAGGAGATCCAACCAGTCCATTCTGAAGGAGATCAGCCCTGGGATTTCTTTGGAAGGAATGATGCTAAAGCTGAAACTCCAGTACTTTGGCCACCTCATGCGAAGAGTTGACTCATTGGAAAAGACTCTGATGCTGGGAGGGATTGAGGGCAGGAGGAGAAGGGGACAACAGAAGCTGAGATGGCTGGATGGCATCACGGACTCGATGGACATGAGTCTGAGTGAACTTCGGGAGTTGGTGATGGACAGGGAGGCCTGGCGTGCTGCGATTCATGGGGTCGCAAAGAGTCAGACACGACTGAGTGACTGAACTGAACTGAATGGCTAAAGATGTTGGACTATACTAATTTGCCTTCTGTGTATCCTTTCTAGTGAAATGTCAGCTCACATTTATTTTTTTTCAATTTTTAATTAAGTTGTTTTATTATTGAATTTTGAGATTTAAAAATATCTATATCTCTCTATCTGTATATGTATTTATAAATATATGGACTTCCCTGGTGGCACAGTAGATAAGAATCTGCCTGCCAATGCAGGGGACACGGGTTTGATCCCTGGTCTGTGAAGATCCCATATGCTGCAGAGCAACTAAACCCGTGTGCCACAGTTACAGGGCCTGGGCTTGAGAGCCTGAGAGCCACAACTACTGAGCCCCAGAACCTAGAGCCTGTGCTCCCCAAGAGAAGCCACTGCAATGAGAAGCCTCCGTACTGCATCTAGAGAATCAGCCCGTGCACAGCCAAAAATAAATAAATAAATACAGCAATGTGTGCATGTCAATGAATAAATAAATATAGCGGTATGTACATGTCAATCTCAGGCAAGAGTTTAAAAAATTAAAAAAATATATATATATATATTCTAGACACAAGTCCTTTATCAAACATATAACTTGCAAGTAATTTCCCCCAATCTGAAGGTTGTTTTTCATTCTCTTCACAGTGAATATCTTTTATAGAGGAGAAGTTTTTAACTTGGATGAAGTTCAATTTATCAGATTTTTTCCTTCTAGAGATTGTGTTTTTGGTGTCATTCATGTCCAAGAACTCTGCCTAAACCCAGGTCATGAAACTTTTTATTTTTCTCCTTCTAACTGTTGTATAGTTTTGTGTTTTTACTGTTAGGTCTATAACATACTTTGATTAGTTTTTGTATATGATTTAAGATATGGGTTGTTGTATTTTTTCTGGATGCCCAATTGTTCAAACACCATTTATTGAAAAACATCATCCTTTCTCCATTGAAACGTCTTTCCATCTTTGTCAAAATTAATATATGTGTGGTTTTATTTCTGGACTTCATTCTATTCTGTTAATTTATGTCTATTCCTTTGCTAATAATACACTCTCTTGATTATTGTAGCTTTGTAGTAAAACATAAAATAGAGTAGTGTGATTCCTCCAAATTTATTTCTTTTTTAAAAGTACTATGGCTATTCTACTTCCTTGGCTTTCCCATATATTTCCTATATTTATGAAAAAATCCTGCTAGGGGAATTCCCTGGATGCCTAGTGGTTAGGACTGCAGCAGGTACAGGCTAGATCTCCGGTCGAGGAACGAAGATCCCACTTGCTATGTGATACGAACCAAAAAAAAAAAAAAAATCCTGCTAGAATTATGATTGGAATTGCATTAAAAGTTTTTTGAAAAAGATAGTTGATGTAAGATCAGTTGACATCTTTACTGTGTCAAGTCTCCCAATCCTTGAATGTAGTATGTATCTCCATTTATTTATCTATTTTAAACCAGTGTTTTGAGGTTTACATCATACAGTTCTTACAAACATTTTGTAAGGTTTATACATAGATACTTCATTTTTTGGAGCTACTGTAAGTGGTAATGTGTTTTAAATTTCAGTATTCAATTGTTTATTGCTCCCAAATGAAAATATGATTGGTGTTTTTCTTTTGGTTTTGTAGCCTGTGATCTTGCTAATCTAGGAGGTTTTTTGTCGACTCCCTTGGGATTTTCTACACATTATCTATGAAACAGTTCTATTTTTTTCTTCAAATCTGTATTCATTTTATAGTTTTCTTGCTTTATTTCACTTGTTAAGCATTCTACTATGATGTTGAATTGGTGTGGTGAGAGTGAATATCCTTGTCACGTTTCTGACCTTAGAGGGAACACATTCCGTATTTTATCAGTTAGTATGATGTTAGCTGTAGGTTTGTTTGTTTTGAGGGTGCCTTTCTCAATAGGTTGAGAAAGAACTCATCTATTTCTAATTTGTGGAGACTTTTTATCTGGGATGGAAGTTGAATTTATCAAATGTTTTTTCTACATCAATTGAGATGATCATGTGGCTTAAAAAAATTTTTTTAGGCTATTGATATGGTAGACACATTTCTTTTTTCCTAATATAAATCATTATATAATTACCTATAAACATTGCTTCCACTGTATCCCACAATTTGTTGTATGTTAGTATTTTGTTTTCATTCAATTAAAAATATTTTCTATTTTCATTTTCTTTGAATATATACCCAAAGAGTGAAATTGCTAGATCAGAGGGTAGTTTTATTTTCAGTCTTTTGAGGAACCTCCACACTGTTCTTCATAGTGGCTGCACCAATTTACATTCCTACTAACAGGGTATAGGGTTCCCTTTTCTCCACATCTTTGCCAACATTTGTTATTTGTGGTCTTTTTGATGAGAGCTGTCATCTCTTTTTGCAAAGTAAATTACTTCATGTTGGGAAGTAATAGTAACCTCCTCTCCTTTTGTGCACTGTTTGAATTCACTGGTGGCACAGCTGATAAAGAATCCACCTGCAATGTGGGAGACCTGGGTTCGATCCCTGGGTTGGGAAGATCCCCTGGAGAAGAGAAAGGCTACCCACTCCAGCATTCTGACCTGGAGAAGTCCATGGACTGTATAGTCCTCGGGGTCCCAAAGAGTCGGACATGACTGAGCAACTTTCACTTTCAAACTTTGTCATGTAGGCATTGACCCATGTCCTTTCTGTCCATTGTATTTCATGGATTTGTTGTGCTCCATTGCTTCAGTCGTGTCTGAGTCTTTGCTACCCTAAGGACTGTAGCTGCCAGGCTCCTCTGTCCATGGAATTTTTCAGGCTAGAATACTGAAATGGGTTGTCATTTTCTTCTCCAGAGGATCTTCCCTACCCAGGGATCGAACTGGTGTCTCCTGAGTCTCCAGCACTGCAGGTGGATTCTTTACCACCTGAGCCACTGGGGAAGCCTCTTTGTTGTTTTAATGTGTACAGTTGTCATTAATCCCTTATTTTGTTGTATCTTCAACCAATTTATTCTTTAAAATATTGACTAGGTTAAGACTAAGAAAAGAACTTTGTAAGAATATTATAAAAGACCTATAGGTTTATTCATTTATCTGTTTCATTTTATTAAATGCCTACTACCATATGCCAGGTACTTTCTAATGCCCTGAGTACATGGAGAAAAAATAAAATCTGTTGACAAGAGATTCAGAAAACAATGTGCTCTGATACATCAGTGGATAAACTTAACTAAATCAATGCAGATTTTTTGAACCTGAGTCAGGTTTTTGGTGCATAGAGAAGACATCAGTTCAGTTCAGTCGCTCAGTCATGCCTGACTCTTTGCGACCCCATGAATCGCAGCACACCAGGCCTCCCTGTCCATCACCAACTCCTGGAGTTCACTCAGACTCATGTCCATCGAGTCAGTGATGCCATCCAGCCATCTCATCCTCTGTCGTCCCCTTCTCCTCCTGCCCCCAATCTGATGCTCCCAGCATCAGAGACTTTTCCAATGAGTCAACTCTTCGCATGAGGTGGCCAAAGTACTGGAGTTTCAGCTTTAGCATCAGTCCTTCCAAAGAAATCCCAGGACTGATCTCCTTCAGAATGGACTGGTTGGATCTCCTTGCAGTCCAAGGGACTCTCAAGAGTCTTCTCCAACACCACAGTTTGAAAGCATCAATTCTTCGGCGCTCTGCCTTCTTCACAGTCCAACTCTCACATCCATACATGACCACAGGAAAAACCATAGCCTTGACTAAACGGACCTCAGTCAGCAAAGTAATGTCGCTGCTTTTGAATATATTATCTAGGTTGGTCATAACTTTTCTTCCAAGGAGTAAGCATCTTTTCATTTCATGGCTGCGGTCACCATCTGCAGTGATTTTGGAGCCCCAAAAAATAGAAGTCTGACACTGTTTCCACTGTTTCCCCATCTATTTCCCATGAAGTGATGGGACTGGATGCCATGATGTTCATTTTCTGAATGTTGAGCTTTAAGCCAACTTTTAATGACAATCCCTTCCATCTTAAAGTTGTCAATCTTATCTGTCCTATCACATTGCTTTGATTTCTCCATTTTGCCTACAAAACTATCATGAAAACCCTTTGACACATGACTTTCTGAAATCCCTAACTTATATCAGATATCTATCTCTGATCTACCAATATAGACATCTTATCAGAAAAAAAAAAAAGATAAATTTGTGAGCCTTGCTCCAGTTTCTTTTCTAAATGCTAATCAACTCCTTTAATCCACTTTATATTTTCTGGAGCTTGGCATCAGCTAATGGACAGAATCTAGAGCCCAGTTTTTCCCTTTCAGAAAGCAAGCTGAAGATATCGCTGGTGGTCCAGTCAATGCAGAGGGCCGGGATTCGATCCCTTGTCAGAGAACTAGATCCTATATGCTGCAGCCAAGAGTTTGCATGCCACAACTGAAGATCCCGTGTGCCACAACTAAGACCTGGTAAAGCCAAATAAATAAATGAATAAAATTTTTAAAAAAGCCAAGCTGTTTGTTTATATTAATTCCCCTCTACCAACCTAAATGTCATCCAACGTCATCCAACGATGGACCATCCTGTTTTCTATAATCAGACTCTAACTCCTCCTTTTCCTGTGGTTATATTTTCACTTACTTCTCTTAGAAGCTTTCTGGAGGGAGGAGATGGGTAATCACCATCAGAGCAATTGATCTTTAGAGAGAGTGGAGGAGAGAGAGCCAGAAGATGATGAATCCTGGTGCTGTTGTCTGTGCTTAGGCCGTAATTTGGAAGGCACCTTTGCTCATCACTATATCACTAATGCTAGGCCTTATTTTGAATGTAGATGTTTGGGATTAGAGTGATACTCACTGGTGGTATATTCATTACTATAAATCAGTGATATTCACTAGTGGTTAGTGATATTCATTCACACTCTTGATTTGACAGTATTTCAAGGGTAGGAACGGAGAAGACAATGCCAACCCACTCCAGTACTCTTGCCTGGAAAATCCCATGGATGGAGGAGCCTGGTAGGCTGTAGTCCATGGGGTCGCTGAGGGTCGGACACGACTGAGCGACTTCCCTTTCACTTTTCACTTTCACGCATTGGAGAAGGAAATGGCAACCCGCTCCAGTGTTCTTGCCTGGTGAATCCCAGGGACGGGGGAGCCTGGTGGGCTGCCGTCTATGGGGTCACACAGAGTTGGACACGACTGAAGTGACTTAGCAGCAGCAGCAGCAGCAAGGGTAGGAAAAGTGGATGCAAATGGAACTATTAGCAGAAAGGATTTATTTCAAGACACAGAATGATTTAACAGACATTATTTGCATTTTCAAAATATGATTGTGCCTGTTCCTATTATGTGCACTTTCTCAGCACCCCTGAAATCCAGGTAACACTAATTTTGGAAAAAAAGTTACTGTTAAAGCCAAAAGCTCTTCTTTTCACCTCTCATAATGATAGCATGATAATTTGTATACAGGAGACCGGATTAATACCTTCTCCTGTTGGAGTCCAGTAAATCTTGTGATCCAGTCTCTTCCATGACAAATATAACTATTGCCTTACTACCAGATACTTTAAAACAACACAAACAGCAATAAGAGCAAGAGAAGCAGCAACAAAACTGCTCTTGCAAAATCCTGATTCCACATCTAAGTTGCACAGATTCAATACTTCCAAATAATTGCCTTACGCTGCCCCCCTCCCCTTGCTCTCTCATTTCCCAATACAGAACTTTCCCACTAAAATCAATCATTCTTTGTCTCGGCTCTTATTTTCCTATGTACGGGAGTTAGAATGATTCTAGACAGTTAATTAGCCATAAATTGTTCTCTAAAACATAGAACATGTCAGCTGCTTTTGTAAACCTCCTATGTTCCATTTTCCTTCAGTGCTTTTTAAAAAAATAAACCTAATTGTATTAATGCAGTGGCATATTTATTACTCACCTTTTCACTCTTTATGCTGATCCCTGGCTGCCCATGGGGTCCTTTGAATTGATCAAAACCGCAATCCCCTTTGTAAGAAACCACAATCCCACATTTACTCTAACAATGGGAACCCATAGCCATGTGTTGCTTCAACGTGGGTCACCAGGAGCACATCAAAGCAAAAGCTGTGACTTGCTTGGGTCCCTCTTGAGTTTTTACTTTCCCAGCTTCAGAGGCACAGGAGTGACTTAAAAAAAAAAAAAAAAAAAAAAAAAAGCCTGCCCTCATTCTCATTATGTGTTTTAGGAGGGAAAATGGAAAATCTTATTAAAAAGAAAACGATATCTCTTTTCTCCACTCAGACCAGAATTTTTCTGAACAAATCCCAGGACAAGAAAAGAATAGAGAAGGAGAATGACTAAATAGGAGAATTGAGCTGTCAAGCTCCCTGGAAAGCAGGAGTTATGTGAAAGATGTAAATTTTGCCACATGTTAGGTTAAAGTGAAAGTCTCTCAGTTGTGTCCAACTCTTTGTGACCCCATGGAATTTTCCAGGCCAGAATACTGGAGTGGGTAGTCACTCCCTTCTCCAGGGGATCTTCTCAACCCAGAGATCAAACCCAGAGATCTCCCGCATTGCAGGCAGATTCTTTACCAGCAGAGACACCAGTGAAGCCCAAGGATACTGGAGTGGGTCGCCTATCCCTTTTCCAGTGGATCTTTCCAATCCAGGAATTGAACCAGGGTCTCCTGCATGGCAGGCAGATTCTTTTTAGGTAGTTTGTTCATTTATCCTTCCATCCCTCCCTCCATCCATCCATCCATTCATCCATCCATCCATCCATCCATTCATCCATCCATCTGTCCCTTACTCTGTAGAGATGTTAGACTCAGAGACCATGATCTCAAACACCTTCAGAGTATGAAAAAGGTTTAAAGACTGAAAGATGGGAATGTGGGTGAATTGGAAAACACACATCTCATCTTAAAGAAGGAGTTAAAGCCTTAGCGTTTAGGAAGAATACAACTGCAGTGTGAACTGAATTCAGTCAAATGTAAACTGAATTTCCAAGAAAAGCAGGAAACCCAAGTTTTATAAAAAAATCTTCCAACTTCTTTCCTTGATTTGTACATCTTTTTTAAATAACTCTTTTGAACTTTTTATTTTATGCTGGCGTATAGTTGATTAATAGTGTTGTGATAATTTCAGGTAAACAGCAAAGGGGGTTGACCATACATATACATGTATCCATTAAAAATCTTCCAACTTTTAAATGTTGAAATCAGCTATCTGATAATTTTAAAATCACTGTACAAAATGTATCTGTATTCTGAATTTAACTAGCACTTCAAGACATCCAGGGCTCCACTGTCCTTTAGATGTTTAGAGACGAAAGAGGTCAGAAGTGATTATGCTACAAAGCATATATATTAAATATTTTGTAATAACCTACAATAGAAAATCTGAAAAAAATATACATCTATATATGTTTCTGAATCACCTTGCTGTACACCTGAAACTAGCTCAGAATTATAAGTCAGTTATAGTTTGATTTAAAAAAGAACAGAAAATTAATATCATAGCTATAATAAAGAAAAATATCCTGAATTCAAAAAAACCTTTTTATTCTGTCTTTGATTCTAATTTCCCAGTCATTCCCTCATCAGGAGCAATTTCCATTACCAGTTTGTTTTTTTTTTAAAATACTTATTTGTTTATTATTTGGGCTTCCCAGGTGGCTCAGTGGTAAAGAATCCACCTGCCAATGCAGGAAGCGCAGGTTCAATCCCTGGATGGGGAAGATTCCCTGGAGAAGGAAATGTTAACCCACTCCAATATTCTTGCTTGGGAATCCCCTGGACAGAGGAACCTGGTGGGCTGCAGTTCATGGGATTGCAAAAGAATTGGACATGACTCAGCAACTAAACAACAACATTTGTTATTTATTTGGCTTTGCTGGATCTTAGTTGCAGCAGGTGGGATCTACTTCCCCTACCAGGCATGGAACTCAGGCCTCTTGCATTGGGAATATGGAGTCTTAGCCCCTGAACCACCAGGGAAAGTCTCATCAGTTTCCTATGTATGTTCCAAGATATATCCTATAGGCATATATATATTCTTTAAAAACAACCACAACAATAAAGGGATAAACATTGTCTTGCATTTTATTTTCCCATTTACGACTTTTGGATATTACTTTTAATCAATATGTATTGGTTAAATATATATTAATATTTTATAAATATGATTAAATGTTTTATATGTATCATATATAAAAACTCATTATTTCCTTGCTATGTAGTACTTTATTATATGGTAGTACCATAATTTATTTAATTCTCCTGAGTGATTTTAGTATTTTTTTCTATTCAAGCAAAATCATGAATGTCCTTGTATATGAGTCTTTGAATATAAATAAAAGTGTAACAGTAGAATAAAAGTTTAGATGTGAAACCGCCAGGTAAAAGAGTATATGCATTTAAGTTTTGACCTATTTTACTTACTGTATTTCAAAGAGATTGCCGACCTATGGCACTCCCCACGTGGGCTACCTGTGGCAGTGAAGTCTTGCTGACAACACAATGTATTATCAGATTTTTAAACTTTTCATTTGATAATTCCATTGATGTTTTCACTTTTATTTCTTATCTGTGAGCAAGGGTGAACATCTTTTGAAAATCACTTGCTTTCCTTTTTTCAGTTATTCATTAAACATTTATTGACCATGTACAGTATGCTATGCATTGTGCGAGGTACTGAAAATCTGAACCAAATACACACAATTTGTGATTCATGGCGTAGATTGTCTACTAGGGGTGACAGGCATGAAACAATCAATTACAGAAACAACTATGTGAGTACTGTTGGGATGAGGGTATGGTGCTCAGAGAGTGTGTAACAGGGCGCCTATCCTGGTCTAGGAGGATAAGGGGAACTTCTGGGAGAATTAAGCTGAGACTGGAAGAAGGACAAGAGTTAACAGGATGCTAACAGTAACATCACAATGCCTTGGTCTCCCTCTCCTGACCCTCCCAGGTACTGGGGAGTGACTGCACTTTCTTTTTATTTCAGACTCAGCCCCACCTGACTAAGAGGTAATCAGAGAACAGAACAGGAAAACAAATCTGAATTAGTTTATTTTCATTATTCTGGTGAAAAGTGTGGTGGCTGAAATCACTGACCAAATTTTATCATTTTGCAATAAGTGTTATATATATATTTTTTTCCCTGCTGTGCCATTTGGGATTTTAGTTCTCCAACCAGAGATCAAACCTGTGCTCCCTGCATTGGGAGTGCAGAGTCTTAACCATTGAACAGCGAGGGAAGTCCCTGAAAGACTTGTTAATTTTAATATCCTATTTGTTAGTCAACAATCAAGAGATAAAATAATTGAGATTGTTTGGAATATTTGACAGAATGACAAGTTTTGCACCCCCTCCAAATTTTTGACTGGTTACCAAAAATTGGATTCCTTTACCTAAACTTAATGCTGTCTAACAATTGTTAAATCATGAACGTTTGCTAAAAAGATCTTTTCTCAATTATAGCCATTTATAATATTGAGACCTTGACAATAAAATTTCATATTAAAAAAAAAGGAAATTAGCAGTCAGCAAATAACTTGGGGAAAGACTACTGGGAATTCACGTGACCTCAGCCTAGACCTCATTGTGTCACCTTGTTATCATAATATCGCCTTATTTTAATCCTGTCTGAAACTATCTGAGGTTGGTATTATTGGGAATTCGCTCACGGTTCCGTAGTTAGGACTCTGCGCTTCCACTGCTAGGGGCACAGTTCTGATCCCTGGTTGGGGAGCTAAGATCCCCTATCCCACATATTGTGTTGCATGGACCAAAAAAATGAGAATGGCATTATACTGATAAGATTCAGGTTGCTATCTATATTTGAGCTGTTGGTACCCTCATGCTGTAAAGTCTGTATGGTTGTGATAATTCCATAGGCATAATTCAAAGATATTGTAGGTTTGGCTCCAGACCACCACAGTAATGCAAATATCACAATAAAATGAGTCACACAAAGTTTTTGGTTTCCCAGTGCATATAAAAATTATGTTTACTTTTCTATAAAATCTAGTCTCAGTTCAGTTCAGTCGCTCAGTCGTGTCCGACTGTTTGCGACCCCATGAATCACAGCACGCCAGGCCTCCCTGGCCATCACCAACTCCCGGAGTTCACTTAGACTCACGTCCATCGAGTCCGTGATGCCATCCAGCCATCTCATCCTCGGTTGTCCCCTTCTCCTCCTGCCCCTAATCCCTCCCAGCATCAGAGTCTTTTCCAATGAGTCAACTCTTCGCATGAGGTGGCCAAAGTACTGGAGTTTCAGCTTCAGCATCATTCCTTCCAAAGAAATCCCAGGGCTGATCTTCAGAATGGACTGGTTGGATCTCCTTGCAGTCCAAGGGACCCTCAAGAGTCTTCTCCAACACCACAGTTCAAAAGCATCAATTCTTCGGCGCTCAGCCTTCTTCACAGTCCAACTCTCACATCCATACATGTCTACTAGTGTGCAATAATATTATGCCTAAAAAAAAATGTATATACCTTAATTAAAAGATAACATTGTTAAATAATGCTAACCATCATTTAGGCTTCCAGCAAGTCATAATCTGCTGGTGGAGGGCCTTATTTCAGTGTTGATGGCTGCTGACCGGTCAGGGTGGTGGCTGAGGATTGGGGCAGCCATGGTAATTTCTTAAAACAGCAATGCCATTTGCCACATTGGCTGACTCTTCCTTTCAGGAACGATTTCTCTGTAGCATGCAGTGCTGTTTGATGGCATTTTACCGCAGGAGAACTTTAAAAATTGGGAGTCTATCCTCTCAAACTCTGCTGCTGTTTATCAGCTAAGTTTATGTACATTCTGGATCCTTTGTTGTTATTTCAACAGTCTTCACAGCCTCTTTACCAGGAGTAGATTCCATTTTCAGAAAACACTTTGCTCATCCACAAGAAGCAATTCCCCATCCTTTAAACTTTTATCATGAGGTTGCAGCAATACAGCCACATCTTCAGGCTTCATTTCTAATTCTAGTTTTCTTCCTTTCCCCACCATATCTGCAGTTACTTCCTTCATTGTAGTCTTGAACTCCTCAAAGTCATCTATGAGGGTTGGAATCAACTTCCAAATTCCTGTGTATGTTAATATTTTGACCTCTTGATACGAATTATGGATGTTCTTAATGGCGCCCAGAATGGTGAATACTTTCTAGAAGGTTTTTGGTTTACTTTTCCCAGATCAATCAGAAAAATCTCTTATCTATCACAGCTTATAGCCTTATGAAATATACTTAAATAATGACTTGAAAGTCAAAACTACTTCTTGATTCATGGGCTTCAGAATGGGTGTTTTTTTTTTTTTTTCTGTGCAGTAGGACCCAACTGTGGGCTTAAAATATTCAGTAAACCCACAGTAAAGCTGTCATCCATGCTTTGTTGTTCCATTTATAGAGCAGAGGCAGAGTAGATTTAGCATAGCTCTTTTTTAAACAATTTTTATTTATTTATTTATATATTTTGTTGTGCCATGCTGCATGTGGGATCTTAGCTTTCTGACCAGGGATTGAACCCATGCCTTCTGCACTAGAACTTGATGTCTTAACCACTGGACCACTTGGGAAGCATGGTTCTTAAGGGCCCTAGAATTTTCTGAAAAGTAAATGAATGTTGACTTCAACTTAAAGTCACCAGCTGCATTAGCCCCTAACTAGGGAGCCTGTCCTTGAGGCTTTGAAGCTTGACATTGTCTTTTCTATGGCTGTGGAAGTCCTAGATGACCTCTTCTTCCAATATGAGGCTGTTTCTCCCACACAGAAAATTTCTGATTAAGAGTAGCCAACATCAGTAATTATCTCAGCTAGATCTTCTGGATAACTTGCTGCATAACTTGATAACTTCTATATCAGCACTTGCTGCTTCACCTTGTACCCTTATGTCAGGGGGATGGCATCTTTCCTTAAACCTCATGAACCAACTCTGCTAGTTTCAAACTTTTCTTCTGCAGCTTCTCTACCTCTCCATCTTCACTGAATTGAAGTAAGTTAGGGCCTTGATCTGGATTAGGCTTTGCCTTAAAGGAATGTCGTGGTTGGTTTGATCTTCTGTCCAAACCACTAAAACTTTCTCCATATCAGCAATAAGGCTGTTTCACTCTCTCATCATTCATGTGTTTACTGAAGTAGCCCTTATAAGTACCTTCAATAACTTTTCCTTTGCAGTCTCAACCTAGCTAACTGGTACAAGAGAGCTAGCTTTTGGCCTTTTCTTTTTTCTTTTGACATGCCTTCTCTCTTAAGTGTAATCATTTCCAGCTTTTGATTAAAGTGAAAGACTCTCCCTTTCACTTGAATACTTAGAAACCATTGTAGGGTTATGGGCCTAAATTTTCATATTTTGTCTCAGGGAACAGAGAGGCCTGAGGGGAGAGAGGACAGAGACAGAGAGACAGAGAACGGCCAGTTGGTGGAGCAGTCAGCACACACACAACATATTGATCAAGTTTGCTGTCTTACGTGGGTGTGGCTTGTAGCACCCCCGAAACAATTGTAATGTCACAGATCACTGTAACAAACATAATAATAATGAAAAATTAGAAATATTGTGAAAATTACCAAAATGTGTCACAAAGACATGAAGTGAGTAAATGCTAATGGAAAAATAGCTCTGTTTGACTTGCTGGAGGCAGAATTGCCACAAACCTTCAATTTGTAAAAAATAAAATCTTCGAAGCACAATAAAATGAGGTAAGCCTGTTAGTAGCTTCTGGAAGAGTAGTTGGTTAGTTTTGTAGGGTCATAAAGTCAATAGCTTTATGATAACCACATGGGGGAGCTCAACCTTTCTTAACAGTTACCTTAGAAAATCACATTTTTTGTTTTTGTTTGCATATTTATTTATTGCAATTACTTTTTATTTTTATCAATCACCCACAAAATTAAAAATATTCAGTTGGTGTTACCTCCCTTCTCTGCAACTTTTAGTCTTATTCCCTAGAACCACTATTTTTTTTAGCTGTTTTCACAAGTATTTGGCTCTCTGTTTCTAAATGTGGACTTAAGACTATTCTATCTTGATTTAACAACTTTAGATAGTATATTATATATGTTCTGTTATGGTAGATGTGGATTTACAGTCAAGCACTCTAACCACCAGGCTACACCAAGCTCCCCCCCACCATCTCCCATCCCATCCCCCTCCCACCCCTGCCCTTGCCACACAGACACACAGCAGTTGTGTAATTAGAATACTTTCAAGTGAGAATTACAGAAAACCTTGATTCTACTGGCTTAATAAGGGAATTTGTTATCTCCACTTAAGTCTGAAAATCGTGTTTTTCAAGGTTGCACAAAAGGTTGCACAATTCAGTGAAGCACTGAAACCTGAGAGCTTTTGTTCTTTGCTCTGCTGTCCTTGAGGTGTTGACTTTATCTTCAGGTTGACTGCCCTCATGATTGATAGATGGTAGAAGCATATTTATTTGTCTTTTCCACATGTCCAGAGGAACATGGACAGGGCAGTGTCTTTGCCCTTCTGTTTAAGAAGCCTCTCAACAGAATCAGATCTATGTTTCTTCCTAAAACTATCACAATTAAAGGCATTGGAACTAACTAGATTTACCCTTTAGGACTGGTGTTGGGCTCAGCCTCCCCTTAAGCACATTGCCAAACAGAAAATGGTAGTTACTAGAACAAAGTCTAGGTGGAGGAAGGTGGGAGATGGAGGGAAGGGATGTTGGAGAGGCAGTAAACACTCTGCCATAATAATAGAATTATGTCATAATTTTTGGTTCAATTGATAGTCCTGCATAGATCATATATTATTCACTTCTGGGCCAAATAATGTTTTATGGTTTAATTTATGTGCTTTTACTGTTGTCATGCTTGCTTTTCCTGAAGTTGATGATTATAATATTCATTTTACTTATATACTTTTCAGTACTCCTCCTTATTTTTTTCCTATGAGATTTGTCCAACTCCCCTCAATACTTTCCCAAATGCTGAGCAAGTCAGATAGTTTATTAACTTCATACCTTTTTCTGGGAGCTTATCTCCAGGAAGCTCCCTGGGGATCACTCTGGACTGGTTGTTCTCTGGGTCAGTTGTCAAACTGTGGTTATCCTGTAACTCATTCTTAAATTTGACATTCCGTTTTGGAGATCCACAAATTTTCTTTTTCTTGATTCATTTGGTTATTTTTCTGAATTCTTATTAGCTTTCTAAGGAAGGAAGTTTGTATAACTTTTGTGTATCTGTAAATGCTTTTAGTTTACTCTAAAGCTTGACCAGGTATAAAATTCTAACTTGAATTTCTTGCCTGGGGCACAGATCATGAAATCCTTATTGCAAAATTCAGACTTAAATTGAAGAAAGTGGGGAGAACTACTAGGCCATTCAGGTATGACCTAAATCAAATCCCTTAGATTATACAGTGGAAGTGACAAATAGACTCAAGATTAGATCTGATAGACAGATTGCCTGAAGAACTATGGATGGAGGTTCGTGACATTGTGCACGAGGAGGGGATCAAAACTATCCCTAAGAAAAAGAAATGAAAAAAGGAAAAATGGTTGTCTGAGAAGGCCTTACAAATAGCTTAGAAAAGAAGAGAAGCAAAAGGCATTGGAGGAAAGAAAAGATATACCCATGTGAATGCAGAGTTCTAAAGAATGGCAAGGAGGGATAAGAAAGCCTTCCTAAGTGAACAATGCAAAGAAATTGAGGAAAACAATAGAATGGGAAAGACTAGAAATCTCTTCAAGAAAATTAGAGATTTCAAGGGAATATTTCATGCAAAGATGAGCACAATAAAGGACAGAAATCGTATGGACCTAACAGAAGCAGAAGATATGAAGAAGAGGTGGTAAGAATACACAGAAGAACTATACAAAAAAGATCTTAATGACCCAGATAACCACAATGGTATGATCACTCACCTATAGCCAGACATCTTGGAGTGCGAAATCAAGTGGGCCTTAGGAAGCAACACTTGGAACAAAGCTAGTGGAGGTGATGGAATTCCAGTTGAGCTATTTAAAATCCTAAAAGATGATACTGTGAAAGTGCTGTGCTCAATATGCCAGCAAATTTGGAAAATTCAACAGTGGCCACAGGACTAGAAAAGGTCAAAATTTATTCCAATCCCAAAGAATGGCAGTGTCAAAGAATATTCAAACTACTGCACAATTGCATTCATTTCACATGCTAGCAAAGTAAGCTCAAAATCCTCCAAGCTAGGCTTCAACAGTATGTGAATCAAGAACTTCCAAATGTTCAAGCTGGGTTTAGAAAAGGCAGGGGAACCAGAGATCAAATTGCCAACATCCATTGGATCATAGAAAAACCAAGAGAATTCCAGAAAAAAATCTGCTTCTCCTTCATTGACTATGCCAAAGCCTTTGACTGTGTGGATCACAACAAACTGTGGAAAATTCTTAAAGAGATGGGAATACCAGATCATGTTACCTGCCTCCTGAGCAATCTGTATGCAGGTCAAGAAGCAAGAGTTAGAACTGAACCAGTTAGACTGGTTCAGTATTGAGAAAGGAGTACATCAAGGCTGTATATTGTCACCCTGTTTATTTAACTTATACACAGAGTATATCATGCGAAATGCTGGGATGGGTGCAACACAAGCTGGAATCTCTATTTCTCCAACACAAGCTGGAGAAATATCAATAACCTCAAATATTCAGATGGT
The DNA here is from genome assembly GCF_023091745.1 of Budorcas taxicolor. Taxonomy (NCBI): domain Eukaryota; kingdom Metazoa; phylum Chordata; class Mammalia; order Artiodactyla; family Bovidae; genus Budorcas; species Budorcas taxicolor. Next base: position 71,123,345 of record NC_068911.1, read on the forward strand.
ACCACCCTTATGGCAGAAAGTGAAGAAGAACTAGAGAGCCTCTTGATGAAGGTGAAAGAGGAGAGCGAAAAAGCTGGCTTAAAACAACATTCAAAAAATGAAGATCTTGGCATCCAGTCCCATCACTTCATGGCAAATAGATGGGGAAATAATGGAAACAGTGACAGACTTTATTTTCTTGGGCTCCAAAATCACTGTGGGCAGGGACTGCAGCCTTGAATTTAAAACGCTTGCTCTTGAGATTAACTTGCTCCTTGGAAGAGAAGCTATGACCAACCTCAGTTCAGTTTGGTTCAGTTGCTCAGTCATGTCTGACTCTTTGCCACCCCATGAATCGCAGCATACCAGGCATCCCTGTCCATCACCAACTCCCAGAGTTCACTCAAACTCACGTCCATCAAGTCAGTGATGCCATCCAGCCATCTCATCCTCTGTCATCCCCTTCTCCTCCTGCCCCCAATCCCTCCCAGCATCAGAGTCCCAATGAGTCAACTCTTCGCATGAGGTGGCCAAAGTATTGGAGTTTCAGCTTCAGCATCATTCCCTCCAAAGAAATCCCAGGGCTGATCTCCTTCAGAATGGACTGGTTGGATCTCCTTGCAGTCCAAGGGACTCTCAAGAGTCTTCTCCAACACCACAGTTCAAAAGCATCAATTCTTCGGTGCTCAGCTTTCTTCACAGTCCAACTCTCACATCCATACATGACCACTGGAAAAACCATAGCCTTGAGTAGATGGACCTTAGTCGGCAAAGTAATGTCCCTGCTTTTAAATATGCTATCTAGGTTGGTCATAAATTTTCTTCCAAGGAGCAAGCGTCTTTTAATTTCATGGCTGCAGTCACCATCTGCAGTGATTTTGGAGCTCAAAAAAATAAAGTCTGACACTGTTTCCACATCTATTTCCCATGAAGTGATGGGACCAGATGCCATGATCTTCATTTTCTGAATGTTGAGCTTTAAGCCAACTTTTTCACTCTCCTCTTTCACTTTCATCAAGAGGCTTTTGAGTTCCTCTTCACTTTCTGCCATAAGGGTGGTGTCATCTGCATAACTGAGGTTATTGTTATTTCTCCCGGCAATCTTGATTCCAGCTTGTGCTTCTTCCAGCCCAGCGTTTCTCATGATGTACTCTAGATGCATATTAAAAAGCAGAGACATTACTTTGCTGACAAAGGTCCATCTAGTCAAAGCTATGGTTTTTCTAGTAGTTGTGTATGGATGTGAGAGTTGAACCATAAAGAAAGCCGAACGTCAAAGAATTGATGCTTTTGAACTGTGGTGTTGGAGAAGACTCTTGAGAGTCCCTTGGACTGCAAAGAGATCCAACCAGTCAATCCTAAAGGAAATCAGTCATGAATATTCACTGGAAGGACTGATGCTCAAGCTGAAGTTCCAATACTTTGGCCACCTGATGGGAAGAGCTGATTCATTAAAAAAGACCCTGATGCTGGGAAAGATTGAAGGCAGGAGGAGAAGGGGATGAAAGAGGATGAGACGGTTGTATGGCATCACCGACTCAATGGACATGAGTTTGAGCAAGCTCTGGGAGATGGTGAAGGAATGGGAAGCTTGGCTTGCTGCAGTCCATGGGGTCGCAAAGAGTCAGACACGACTGAGTGACTGAACAACAGCGACAATAACGACTATAAAAACAACAACAAGGTCATTACTGAGAAGGTCAAGCCATTCTCATTCCTGTTCACTTGTGTGTGATCTTTTATTCTCTCTTCTGAAGACTTAAAGGATTTTCATGTTATTCCCAATGATCAGTAACTATAGGATGCTGTCCTTGGAGTGAGACATCTGAAATTAATAGTCCTAATCATTTGGTGAGTCTTTTAAAGCTATAGATTTGGGTCCTTCAGCTCCACTGAAGTGAAATGAAGTGAAGTGAAGTGAAAGTTGCTCAGTCATGTCCAACTCTTTGTGACCCCATGGACTGTGGCCCACCAGGCTCCTGTCAGTGGAATTCCCCAGGCCAGAATACTGGAGTGGGTAGCCTTTCCCTTCTCCAGGGAATCTTTCTAACCCGAGGGATCAAAATCAGATCTCCTGCATTGCAGGCGGATTCTTTACCAGCCAGCTACCAGGGAAGCCCTGAGCTCCGCTAGTTATCATGAATTATTTCTTAGATTATCACTCTTTAATTTTTTTCTTTTCTTCTCTTTCTGGCACTTAGAATGATCAGATTCCATAATCTGGACTAATATTCTGATTTTCTTATCTTTTGTATTTTTCATCTTTCCCTTGTTCCCCGATCCCTTTTTTTCATACTTTCTGGGAAGACTATTTTCCAACCTTTCTATTTAATTACAACTTTTTCAGTGTATAGATTTTAAGAGCTCTTTCTTGTTCCTGGATTACTTGTTTTTGATGCATTGTTTTTAAGGATACCTTCTAGCTAAGGTTATTCTCTTTGTAAGTTTTTATCTCTTCCCTGTATTGTTTATCCCCTTTTCCCTTTCCACTCCTTGAGTTTTTCTGTTGTTTCTCCCTTTCTTTTCATGCTTGCTTGTTGTGAATTCTCTCTTCCATGTTGTTGTCTTCCAGAAATAGCTGTTTAAAATCTGATAGAGCATTCAGTTATATTTAAGGGTGGAATCCCAAGCAGTTGGTTGGAAGTTTGTTTGTAGCCACTTCTCCTATGGAATCTTTCATGATTCCTCTAACCTCTGTGCTTTTAGTCTTTTAATCCCCAAAGCACTCTGAATCTCTCTTATGGCATTCACTTTCTGCTTTATATCAGTTACCTCTAACCTAGTCTTATACATGTAAACTCTTCTATGAGATATGGATTCATTCTCCTGGGATAAGTTGCATTAAACCAGCCTGGATAACTTTGGAACATTTTCTTTCTTCTATTTCACTGTCAATGCTATTTATTATTGTCAATTCTTGTTAATCAGGAACATGGTTGAAATTCCTGGATTAACTTTGCACAATCTGGGAAAAACAGCCGTAGAATTGTTTGACAAATTTAATAATTAAAAATTATCTATCAGTATTTTATTTTTGTATTTTCACTGATTTGTGGGCAGCATAGTTATCCTCCAAGGTGTTGGGTCTGTCAGTCATCAGGGAGATGATACCCCAAGAACTCACAAAAAATAGCTTGGTAAAACCTGGAGTGATTTGTAAACATCTACTGAATCAAAGAGTGATGTGTAATAAATGACTCTCAACTCAAACTAAAGTGTGATTAGAAAAGGAATATTTCTTTTAAAGATGGTGAAGGGCTTCTAAGAAACATAGTGAAAGTGAATACATTTTTGTCAACTTCCTTAGCAATAGTCATTGTTTCATTAACTATCAAGAATATATAGTTTTTAAGAAGATAATTATTTTAGTGCTAATAGATTATGTATTTTACGTCTCTGTTATGAACTAAAAAGAACATTTACCTTGAAACATTGCCATATAATTATATATCATGAAAAAATTGCTAGTGTGCAAAATGATGGTTTAAAAAAAATCAAGTGAACTGATATAAAAGAGTTGATGCAAAGCTTACTAAAATTTTCTGAAAGGTGTAAAAATTGAAAGCTTAATCTATGTTGATGGTGAACAAGTCACAGTTTGTTTCCCTTTGCAACTAAACAAAAAAAAAGTTGACTCTTGACAATTTTCCTGAATCTTAAGTGTAACAGAGATTTGTTTGCTTAGTTAATTCCCTGAAGGGCTTCCCGGGTGGCACTTGCTTAGTTCCTCAGTCATGTCCAACTCTTTGTGACCCCATGAACTATAGCCTGCCAGGCTACTCTCTTCATGGGGTTTTCCAGGCAAGAATACTAGAGTGGGTTGCCATTCCCTTCTCTGGGGGATCTTCCCAAACCAGGGGTTGAACCCAGGTCTCCGGCATTGAAGGCAGATTCTTTACTATCTGAGCCACCAAGAACCTGCCTGCCAATGCATGAGACATAATAGACTCGAGTTTAATCCCAGAGTTCGGAAGATCCCCTGGAAGAGGGCATGGCAACCCACTCCAGTATTCTTGAGAAGATGAATTCTCCTTATTCTGGAGAATCCCACAGATAGAGGAGCCGACAGATAGAGGATGTGGCAGGCTACATCTATAGGTCACATGGGTTGCACACAACTGAAACGACTTAGCATGCAAGCACAGACAATTCCCTGAAATCTGTGGTGTGTGAGTATGTATGTTTCTGTGCTTGTGTGTGTACTTGGCTTGGTGAAGTGGTAGAAGGGGAAGAAAGCAGGGTGCTTGATCCCAGAGAAGCCTTACCTTTGCCTGATAACCCCAAATGGGTTATATTTTCCAAATGGGAAAATAATGGCAAAAAGTAGAGGCGTACTTAGAACATTAATGTGGGTACTAAAAGAATGGTGAAAAAAGGTATGGTAGTTTTAAGAATTGGCTGCTATTTCTTTGACATGCCTCCCATCAAGGAGTATATACCCTCTCCCTTTGAATCTCGGCTGGCTTCTGACCCCCTCAATAACCCATAGATGGAGCAGAAGTGATGCTGTGTGCCTCCTGAGGCAAGGCGAGAAAGGTGATATAGATTCAGCTTTTGGAACCCTGAGCCACCATGTAAGTTCCCATACTGCCATATTGAGAGAAAATCCATATCACACAAGAGGCCATGTGTAGGTGCTCAGAACCAGTAAGGGTCTCAGCTGATAGGCGGTGTCACCTATTAGACATTTGAGTGAATATACCTCCAGATGATTCTAGCACATCTCTTCCTCCCATGCCATAATCAATGCCAGCTGTTGAATCTTCCCGACTGAAGCCTCAAGTGTCACAGAGCAGAGACAAGTCATATTTGCTGTGCCCTGTTAAAATTTCTGATCCACAAAATTCACAAGCATACTGAAATGGTTGTTTTAAGCCTCTAAGTTTTAGGGTAATTTGCTACGTGGCAATAGTGATAAAAAAGAAGGGACAAAAGGGAGTAGATTAGTCAGGTTCTAGGGGAAGAAAGCTGGGTTGTGAGATGACTGTGCTGAACAGAAGCAAATTTTCTAAACACACAGGTAGATCGTGAGTGAGCCTCAGGTGACAGCCCTTAACTGTTCTGGTATCACCCTAGGAATTCTTCAGATATAGTAACAAACACAAGAATGTAATAGAATTAAAATACTAATGTTTTCTTATTATTTTTTTTTCCTAAGAGGTAAGAAACGGATTTATTCAGATACAGAGAGACACACACTCCAGAGTGTGGGCCATCGTAGAGGGCAAGTGCACCCATTCTCTTATTCTGTACAGTCTTTCATGAGTTCCTCCAGCTTCTATGGAATATTGCTGGGTGGCACAGTTCCCTTTCCTAGTACTCTTGGTGACACCTGAAGTATGTTATTAATAATACTGACATGAAGTTGTGTTAAGAAGATTAGTAAAAGTAACTACATCAAACATTAGAAGTTAACTTCACATAGAACGTGTGTGACTACAAACTCTGCACCGTTGATCTAATTTGCAAATATTCAATAATACCACTTAACTCCTCTTGTAGGGGGTAGATAAGCCCCTGAGCACATTTAGTCTGTGCCCAGTCATCTTGCATTTCCTGAAATGTGGAGCAAGCGGCAAATCTTCAAGTTCAAGCCCAGGTGAGCTATTGTCTCTCTTCACCATTGCCCCGCCTCCTCTGTCTGTTTTTTGGCTGTGAACATTTTTACCTCTTGCTTCCGATCATCTTCAGTGATACAGACCAAGCAGTAGCCATCGACTGTTGAAATTATTCTCTGTATAACTTTCTGAGGCTGTAGAACCATGGGTGCACAAACTTCTTTAAATATGTTTATTTGGCTGTGCTGGGTCTTAGTGGCGGCACACAGGATCTTTGATCTTTCAGTGTGCACATCTTTTAGTTGCAGCGTGTGAACTCCAAGCTGCAGCATATGGGAACTAGTTCCCTGACTAGGGTTCTAACCTGGGCCCCCTGTACTGGGAGCTCAGAGTCCTAGTCACTGGACCACCAGGGAAGTCCCTACACAAACGTTTTTTGATATTGATGGGGGAGAGGAAACCTGAAGTTTTTGCAGATGGTTGCCAACTTGTTTATCCCTTCACTGTATTGCTTTCCTTTCTTGGCCAAAGAGTTGCTCTTGTTTCCATTGGGTTCTTTGGGGGAAGAAAAACAGGAGTCCTGTTTTTCAGGACTCTCTTATAACATGCATGTATTGTACCGAGGGTAAATAAGAATCAAGCTGGGCCAACATTTAATGATAACAGTGTGAGTGAAGTCGCTCAGTCGTGTCCGACTCTTTGTGACCCCATGGACTGTAGCCTACCAGGCTTCTCCGTCCATGGGATTCTCCAGGCAAGAATACTGGAGTGGGTTACCATTTCCTTCTCCAGGGGATCTTCCTGACCCAGGGATCAAACCCAGGTCTCCCGCATTGGAGGCAGACGCTTTAACCTCTGAGCCACCAGGAAGCCCATTAAATGAGTTAAAATTGAACTTTCTTTTATTCTCCGTAACTGAACCCATGTTGTCGATGAGTCCTTATTCCCTCTGATAGTAGAAAACACTTGTAAAGGGATCTAGAAATGAAAATTTAAGCTAAGATCCTAAATGACAAATGCCAGCTGTCGGAGTGGATTGTGAGGATTTGTAAAATTTCAAGGGAAATTTCTAAATCTTTTTCATATCCAAGTTCTAAAGGATAGGGTTGGAGATGGGAAGAGAGGATTGGATGGAGGATGTCTTTGAAGAGAGCTCTGTTGTGAGCCCTCCCTGCCTCCTTGCTGTTCAACTAAATCTGGTGGGAAAAGTTCCTCAGGAATCTTGCTATGAGATTCATGTAGTTGAGGGTGGGGTGAGGCAGAGTGTAGCCCTGTGAACTGATGTCTGACTTCTGAGGGAAAAATGTAAAAGACAGGAATGTGGGCTATCCAGCTGATCCAAGGTGGGAGCAAAGGATGTGTTTGTGTGTTTTCTCAATCAGATGTGATCATTGGGAGAAAAGACAGGCCTGAGGCTCCCTGAGGCCTGAGGCCAGGGAGGCCTGGTGTGCTGCAGTCCATGGGGTCGAAAAGAGTCACGACTGAGTGACTGAACTGAATTGAGGTTCTTTGAAATCCCAAGCCTGGACTGAATGATGGGAACCCAAGGGAAAGAATGGACTGTGGAATGTCAAGGGGGAGCAACTAGCAGGGTGGGGGGTGGGAGAGATGCATCCACTAGGACCAGAAACAAAATAGAATGTTCCCAGTGAGGATTTCTAGAGTCCTAAAAGGGACCATACATTTAAAGCCAGCTTTAAACATCTATTGGATCAGAGAGCAAGGACCATTTCATGACAGTTTCAATTAGCTAATAACTTTCCTGTTCTCCCTCCCTGTTCCCCTTTTACTTCTCTCCTCCTGCTTTGACCCTTGAAAAGTTGAATAACACATAGCAAAATAAGACATAGGTGAGAAGGAGTAAAAGCTTAGGGTGGAGAAATGAAATCATATTCCAGTTGTTGGTTGACTTACCTACAAACACCTCAGTTGGAAGAGGGTAGAAGTTAAATTTAATGTTTTGGTGGTTACTTGAGATTGCATAGTTTCATATTTCTCGTGAGACTTTGTTTGCAACTCAATGTGACCATTTGGGGTTTTATCACCTAAGAATGACCAGAAAAGTCTAGGACTACCTGAATTTCATTCTGGGTGAAAGGAGGAGGGAACCAAGGAGCAGACTCTTCACTTGCAATTTTTACTTCCCATCTTGTCCCAACCTAGAAAGATCTTGTATCCTTTTAGGGTTAAAAAGATGCCCTTTCTTTCAATATGGAACCATTGCTATGGGTATCACAAAATTCTCTGATTAGTCTTTTAGGTTTTAGCTGAAATCTTGCAAGTCAAGTCCTGTTGCATTTCAAAACAGATTAATCACTGTATTTTCTCAAGGACTTGTAACTCAGGCCCTTTGCTTTTGTTTTCAGACTGTCTCTTCTGTGAGCTGAGGGAGCAACTTAATTAGTTTCCTTATTCTAGGCTAGGTAGATATGTAGCCTCAGGGAAACTAGGAATTACTACCAGTTAGGCTGCAGTCCATGGGGTCGCTGAGGGTCAGATGTGACTGACCGACTTCACTTTCACTTTTCAATTTCATGCATTGGAGAAGGAAACGGTAACCCACTTCAGGGTTTTTGCCTGGAGAATCCCAGGGACGGGGAGCCTGGTGGGCTGCCGTCTATGGGGTCGCACAGAGTTGGACACGACTGAAGCGACTTAGCAGCAGCAGCAGGAAACCAAAATTGCATTTGTTCACTATTTAAAAAAATGTTATCCCGCCTCACACCAATATTAGTCAGGCCCATGGCATGTAGTTCCACTGGTCTCCATTTGGCTTATAACGTACTAAGGTAGGGGCTTCCCAGGTGGGCTCAGCAGTAGAGAATCTGCCTGCAAAAGTGGAGAGGCGAGTTTGATCCCTGGGTCAGGAAGATTTTCTGGAGGAGGAAATGGCAACCCATTTCTGTATTCTTGCCTGGAAAAATCCCATGAACAGAGGAGCCTTGTGAGCTACAGTCCATGGGGTCACAAAGAGTCAGACTATACCGACCTCTGTTGGCAAAGTGATGTTTTTGCTTTTTAATACTCTGTCTAGGTTTGGCATAGCTTTTCTTCCAAGGCGCAAGCATCTTAATTTCGTGGCTGCAGTCACCATCTGCAGCAATTTGGGAGCCCTAGAAAATAAAGTCTGTCACTGTTTGCACTTTTTCCCCATCTATTTGCCATGAAGTGATGGGACCAGAAGGTCGGCGGTACCATGTGATGTTTCTGAGTTATACGAGCAGGTGTAGAAATATCAGTTGAAATATCAGGTATAGAAATACCATTTCAGCAATTGTGGTGATTCATTTCAGTTCAGTTCAGTTGCTCAGTCATGTCCGACTGTTCATGACTCCATGAACCGCCATACACCAAGCCTCCCTGTCCATCACCAACTCCCAGAGTTAACCCAAACTCATGTCCATTGAGTCAGTGATGCCATCCAACCATCTCATCCTCTGTCGTCCCCTTCTCCTCCTGCCCTCAATCTTTCCCAGTATCAGGGTCTTTTCCAATTCAGGTGGCCAAAGTATTGGAGTTCAGCTTCAACATCAGTCCTTCCAATGAACACCCAGGACTGATCTCCTTTAGGATGGACTGATTGGATCTCCTGGCAGTCCAAGGGACTCTCAAGAGTCTTCTCCAACACCACAGTTCAAAAGCATCAACTCTTCGGCACTCAGTTTTCTTTATAGTCCAAGTCTCACATCCACACATGACTACTGGAAAAACCATAGCCCTGACTAGACGGATCTTTGCAGATAAATTAATGAGCTTTAAACCAACTTTTTCACTCTCTTCTTTCACTTTCAGGAATTATTGCTTCCTTCAATTTGTGGATTTGTGAGATCTCAGCTGGTGAAGCAAAATAAAGTAAAATCAAAGTCAAATGGCACTAGAGGAGGTGCTAGGGAAAGACCTTTATTATTGGTCAATATGATATGGCAATTTTATTTTTTTTTGATATGGCAATTTTAAATCTTACCTCAACTTGCAACGTTGTATGTTAGAGTCATCATTATCTGAGTTATGCGGCCAGAAGTTCTTTTTATATTCAGTTCCACAAATCTTACCCTTGTGGTTAAAAAAAGAAAGAGTGAAGTTTAGGTACAGATAGAATAATATCTCAAATAAAGTTTTGGACTGCAGTTCCTTAAGGAACATGGAATAACATGATTCAATCAGTATTCTGGAATCAACTGTATGCTCCACATAGTATAGTATTTGCTTTTATTCTTGAAGATGGGGTAACATTTTAATGACTAGAAACTGGGAAAATCTTATTGGCCACACTCTTTGAAAGATCTTTGATAATTTGTACCATTCTTCCAGGCTATTCATTTATGGTCACTTACTGGTTGATTCCTTAAACTCAATTTGTTATAAATACAGATACTGTATTTATATCTTTGTGCTTCAGTCAAAAACAATACATTCTCTAGGGGATATCCTTCCATGTTTTCTGGTTTTGTTTTTCTGAGCTTTTCACAATTCTATAAATTATTAAAAATTGATTGTAGTGTAAAACAGTTCTTGTCTATAGACATGTAAATTCTATCCTGTCTAGTAGAGGTGCAGTTGACTATTCTCTCCCACTACAGAAAAAGCTAGTTTTGCCTCTGTTTGCATGTTCTTTTCACCATTTCTTTACTCCATGGAAATTTGTGCTTTTTGACTTCTTTGAATTGGTTGTAACACCTCCTCACTTTCCTCATTGAGTTAAATAAAATCTTTAACACATTCATTTTCATAACTGTATGAGATGATTTTACCTTAAAAATTATCTTTTGACAATGTATTGTCAAAAATTTTAGTGTCTGGCAATCCAATGGTGATTATTGCAACAGAGATTTGATATGGAACAATAAGTTTGAAATCATTTATCTTGGAAAATCAGTGGCTTTGGTGATTATGCTGTGTAGCCTGTTATTTATGGGCAACAGTTAAAAAGGCAAGGAATGTGCATGTTTGCGGCAAGAGAATTCTGATGACTGTGAAACTCCCTCTGGTCACCTTTCCATTACTGAACCAGAATGAAGGCACCAAAAGTCAACATCAAATTACAGCAGGCAAGGCCGCCCATACATCTCTCTACTTCAGGGCATCCAGAAGGAGTTCTTTTCTGATAATATCAGTGGAGATCATCTCCTAGAAGCTTAGAAAAATGTAAAGGCTGGTTTCTGTATTTAACTAGGAGACTTCTGATGTTTTCTGATGGCAAATTAAAAAAAAATCAGAGTGGTTCCCTGGCATGAAAATCTTCTCCAAACACAGAATATTATTATAGCAGCAAGTCATGAAAAAGGTCTGACATAGGTTGACATCCATGACCTTGTCAACATTGATGGGAACTTGTGTGGAAACCAACTGTTGTCCTCTTTGAAGTCTGAAGGTTTGAGTAGACTCTAGCTGCTTTGCTAGGGCGCTGACACTGATTTGTTCTGATCTCTCCCCTTTAAGATTCTCTTACCAATTTGGCTGCTGCACAAGTGCTTCCAGGGGCATGTGCTACCATTCCTCACAAATACGGTCGCATACTTGGCTTTATAGTTTTTGACACAGAAGAAAACAATGCCAACTGAAGTGTAGCATAGTCACTTGTTGAAGTATAAACACATTCTAAGGAGGTGTGTTTTCCCCATCTATTGGCCTCATTTATCAACTCCACTTTTGATACTCAGACAGGAAGGGAGAAAGTGTCATGCGTGGTCACCTTAAAGTCTAATTAGAGCAGAGATGTCACATAAGCCTGACACTTTCTTGGTGATGAGAAGAGAGTTACCCCCATCTAACCTTGATAATAATTATTTAAATAATTGTTGCACAGTTGCTTCATATGAAACACATTCATGTTTCATTTGTTAATCTGGAAGTTGAAGCCACTTTGTAAGAGCCTTGTGCCTATCTTCTGCTACGGCTCCAAATTTTGATTAAATGATTCCTGAATTTACATGATTGGGATCATCACTGAAGTTCCTACGTTGGAGGTGGCTTTGTTTACCACCTCAGTTTCCATAACTGTAAAGTGGAATAGTAATCACCACTTCATAGATTGCTCTAAGTATTTAAAATACTGTATGTAAACTACCCAGATAGTAGGCCCATAATATGGCATCTACTCTAAACTGGTTAAGATGTAAGTCCCAGTAAAGGATAAGAGCTCCAGCCTTGTGACCCAAGACAGATGCTGTCTGAGGGACTTCCATGACTTGGGTCAGGGAGAGGTCACGTAGATCCTGGCTACTTGAAATTCCAGGGCTCATGCCTAGCAGAGTACACCTGGTCTACAGGCTGAAGGGCCTGGGGCTGCTGATAAGGACTGGCTCAGAACAGGCCTAGGACTGAGGCTACCTCCTATGGAGGTCAGAGGACAAAAAGGGCATTCGGAGAAGGCAGAAAATGTCAGTACTCTTTGTTGGTAAGATTCACTTGTGATCTAGTGGAGTGGTCTTTGGTCTTTTCTCTAAGGAGACCGGATCTTTTGGGAGGATACTGAATTCTCAAATGTGTGTGGGGGAGTTATATGTCTTGCAGTTTTACTGTTGCAGGAGGAGAGGACATTAGCAATCATGACATTTATTCATAGACTCCTTCCACATGTATTATTACATATGATTCTGCCGCAAATGTGAATATTGTCATTTTTGTTTAGTACATGAGGAAAAGAATGTAGAGAGTAATCAGATGACTGGGCCATGTTACATTTGGGACTAGAATCTAGATAGCCTTTCTTCTAGGCCAGAGCATTTCCCATTTGTATAGGTTTAAAACTAAAATGTATTGAAGAGATTTTTGGTACTGATAGTAGGGCTTATTTTCCTCTGTGACTTGTGGGATATTTTTAAAATTTGTTTCTAATTGAAGGATAATTGCTTTACAATGTTGTATTGGTTTCTGCCATATATAAACATGAAACAGCCATAAGTATGCATATATCCCCCCCCTCCTGAACCTCCTTCCCAACCCCCACCCCACCCCATCCCTCTAGGTTGTCACAAAGCACCTGGTTGAGCATCTTGCGCTATATAGCAATTTCCCACTAGTTTCACTAATAGCTTAGTTGGTAAAGAATCCGTCTGCAATGTAGGAGACTCTGGTTCGATTCCTGGGTCGGGAAGATCTCCTGGAGAAGGGATAGGCTACCCACTCCAGTATTCTTGGGCTTCCTTTGTGGCTCAGCTGGTAAAGAATCCGCCTGCAAATGCGGGAGACCTGGGTTAGATCCCTGGGTTGGGAAGATCCCCTGGAGAAGAGAAAGCCTACCACTCCAGTGTTCTTGCCTGGAGAATTTCATGGACTGTAAAGTCCACGGGGTCACAAAGAGTCGGACACGACCGGGCAACTTTCACTTTCATCTGTCTTACATATGGTAATGTACAGGTTTCAGTGCTACTCTCTCAATTCCTTCCACCCTTTTCTTGCCCCCGCTGTGACCCACAAGTCTGTTCTCTGTGTCTGCGTCTCTATTTCTGCCCTGTAAATCGACTTGTGGGATTTTTAAAGCTGTACAACAGCATATGGGTAACTTTTAATTGTATCTCTATGTAGATTACACACAGAATAAAATTTTATGGCAGAATTTACGTACCCAGTCCCAGGGAAACCTTGCCCAACTGTGCACGTTTTGACATAGCAAACAGTTAATAAACGGGATGGTTCTGGATTTGTCTGACGCTAGCTGTGTGGCTTTAGGCAAGTTTCCTAGTCTTTAAAAAGACTTGTCATTCTGTGGGCTTCCCTGGTGACTCAGACGGGTTTATTGCAAAGAATCCATCTGCAATGCAGGAGGTCTGGTTTGATCCCTGGGTCGGGAAGATCCTTTGGAGGAGGAAATGGCAATCCACTCAAGTATTTTTGCCTGGGAGATTCCATGGACAGAGGAGCCTGGTGGGCTACAGTCCACGGGGTCGCAAAGAATCAGACACAACTGAGCAACTAACACACATGCAGAGTCATTTTAGCCTTAGTGCCTTAAGTGATCTGTGAAGAGTTCCTTCAGCTCTGAGTAATAATAATACTGTGATCCAAACACTGTATGTTACAGACAGTATCATTTATGGGTATCACCCTCCTTGATAGCAGAGGACCCTGACGCTCAAAGAGATGAACAGATTTGCCAAGGTTGCAAATGGAAGACCAGTTTTCAGTGCAGGACGGGAACCTCAAAGTCCTTGCTGTTCTCCTGTGCCAGGTCACCCATGAGTTTGTCTTTCTTCCTTTACTGGTGAGAAGTCAAAGAATTGTCAGAGTAGCAGCCTCTAGCATGGAGGTTCCCCCTCAGGCATGCGTAGGATACCTATTGAAGAACACGGAAGAATGTCTCCACTTTGATTTACATTTTTCTCATACTTGAAGCTTTTCTATTTTGGGGGTGTATTTTTAAAATGTATATGATGTATAAATACATTGATTTACACACATCACACATGGAGGTTTGTGGGGTAGTCAGTAAATATGTTTTTTTCCTGAAAGAAAAATTTTTTAGAGAGCCCTGACTGTCAATCTAATTTTAATTTTTCATTAAAAAGTTATTGTGAAAATAAATAGGCCATAAAAATATTGTCTAATAGAAACGCAGTTGCAGATAGTTCTAATTTAGATTATTTGACCTGTTAGATTATTTATACTTTTAGATTATCTGGGGCCACTATTTTACGTCAGAGCAGATGCCAGAAGGCTGATTGAAGAAGAGATGTCTGCTTTGTGTGCTTTGTGTGGGTATTATTTGACTTTCTATTTTTTTTTTTTTTCCTTTTGGCCTCACTGCTCAGCATGTGGGATTTTAGCTTCTAACTATGGACTGAACCTGTGACCCCTGCAGTGGCGTCCTACCCACTGGATCACTGGGGAAGCCCCTACTTGACTTTCATAATCTTGCTTTTATTATAGTAGTAATAATAGCTGCTGTTTATATATCTGTGCCAGGTATAGTCATAAGCATTTAAAGTTGTACCTTATTTAATCCTCACCATGGCTCTGTAAGTCAGGAATAATAGTTCCATTTTATAGAGAAGAAAATTGAAATTTAGTAAAGTGCTGAGACTTGCTCCAGATTACCCATTTAGAGGTTGGACTTTGATTTTTCTGACTCCATAATTCACTTCTTTCTTGTTTGGTAATCTCTGTTAAACAGGTTAGATATATTTGCTAAAATATTAATTTTATAAAAATCAAGATTTTTTTTGTTTCTCCTTTAGAGTCATTAAAATGGATCCTACAATACATCTCATCTAAACCTTAACAAAAAATTTCCAAAGTACTCATATAAGAGATCATTCTAAAAAATTATATATTTTATTTCTTTTTCTACTCCTTAAATAGAGATAAAACTAACTCTGAAAGGGTTACCTAATTAGCATATTTTATGGACAACTATATCACTCTCAAGATTCTAAAAGTATTAAATATTGAATTATTAGAAATAACTTAAAATAGGTTATTTTTCTGTTTGATATAGGAAGAGTTAAGGCTGTAAATTATTTTATTGTCTATTTAGGTTTGCTACATAATTTCAATTTGTCCCATTAGTTTCTATCAGAAATTGAATACATTGTTTTGTCAACAGAAGGCAAATTACTTTCTAATGTTAGGTTAACAAAAAGCAAACAAAGATACAGAAAAAAAAATCTATTAATTATGTGTGAAGTAATATTTACTAATTTAATCTGGCTTTGTAAGATATAATTCACTTTCAGTGAACAAGTCATAGACTTAAGTAATACTCAATGGAGATTTTGGAAAATGGCAAATCACATAGAAAAGAATTTCAGGGATAAAGAAAATTAAATTTGGCCACTGGGTGTCCATGTTGATCCATATTCACTAGTAGTTAGGGCAAGAGAAATAAATCTTTTAAGTGACTTCAGCTTTTCTTTGTAGTTCTCTTTCCAGAGAGTTAAAGGAATGCTTTTATTTAATAACTAACACAGTAACACATTTTCTCTTTCAAAGTCTTTGTGATTTCTTTCACCACCATGAAGAATCTTCATAAAATCCGAAGAGAAAAAAAGACTTAAAAAAAGCACCAAAAGAACCCCTTTAACAAAAATGGAATCTTTGGGGGCTAAGCTGTGTCTTGACTGAGTGTGTAAGATAGCCCTGGGTCACTTTATTTTTGCACACTACTCTCACCATATAAAATTTCTAAGTCTTATAGGTCATATATTGGTCTGGAAAATATAGTTTCTTAGTGAAATGGTGCATTTTTTTTCATTATTACTTTTCCAAACTTGGAAAAAAGTAGAACTACAAAAGATATATAGTGTGAGGGAGACATATTGCCCCCACAATTAATTGCCTTACATTTGCCTTTTTCTAATGTATCCTAGGAGTACATCAAGGCTGTGTATTGACACCCTGCTTATTTAACTTCTATGCAGAGTACACCATGAGAAATGCTGGGCTGGATGAAGCACAGGCTGGAATCAAGACTGCCTGGAGAAATATTAATAACTTTGGATACGCAGATGACACCACCGTCATGGCAGAAAACGAAGAGGAACTAAAGAGCCTCTTGATGACAGTGAAAGAGGAGAGCGAAAAAACTGACTTAAAACTCAACATTCAGGAAAGTAAGATCATGGCATCCAGTCCCATCACTTCATGGGAAATAGGTGGGGAAACAGTGGAAACAGTGACAGATTTTATTTTCTTGGGCTCCAAAATCACTGCAGATGGTAACTGCAGCCATGAAATTAAAGGATGCTTGCTCCTTGGAAGAAAAGCTATGACCAACTTAGACAGCATATTAAAAAGCAGAGACATTACTTTGCTGACAAAGATCCATCTAGTCAAAGCTATGGTTTTTCCAGTAGTCATGTATGGATGTGAGAGTTGGACCATAAAGAAGGCTGAACACTGAAGAACTGATACTTTGAACTGTAGTTTTAGAGAAGACTCTTGAGAGTCCGTTGGACTACAAGGAGATGGATATGAATCAGTCCTGAATATACGTTGGAAGGACTAACACTGAAGCTGAAGCTCCACTACTCTGGCCACCTAATGAGAAGAACTGACTCATTGAAAAAAACCAAAATGCTGGAAAAATTGAAGGCAGGAGGAGAAGGAGATGACAGAGGATGAGATGGTTGGATGGCATCACCAACTTGATAGACATCAGTTTGAGCACGGTCCGGGAGTTGGTGATGGACAGGGAGGCCTGGCATGCTTCAGTCCATGGGGTTGCAAAGAGTCGGACATGACTGAATGACTGAACTGAACTGACTTGAATGTATCCTAGAATCTGGATATACTCTATACATACATAAACACTTTCTGTATATATCTCCTTCCATTTGCAGGTACACAAGTGGCACAAAATACATGCCATTCTGAAACTAAAAAAAAGTTATTAGTGTACCTTGGAAGTTGCTTCAGGTTAGTTAATATAGGTCTGCCTCATTCTGAATTGAGATCATACTTTTTTAAAGATGGGGCTTCCCTGGTGGCTCAGATGGTAGAAAATTCACTTGCAGTGCAGGAGACCAGAGTTTGATCCTTGGATCGGGAAGATTCCCTGGAGAAGGGAATAGCTACCCACTCCAGTATTCTTATCTGGAGAATTATGGGCAGAGGAGCCTGGCGGGTTACAGTCCATGGGGTTGCAGAGTCAGACATGACTGAGTGATTAACACTTTTACTTTTCAAAAAAAAAAAAAAAATAGTAACCAGTGCTCTGATGTTCTCATCTCTTAGGATTTAAAAGTGGCACTGAAGGCAAGAATCTGGTTGGATGTGCCAATCCAGATTAGAGGAAATGGAACGCAGAAAAGTTCGAAACCCTTACCTCGGATGGTCTGCAAGTCTTTGATGCCCCTTTTCCTCCTCCTCCTTCCAAACCCCTCCAACAATCCTGAACAGAACTCTGACTTCTGTTATCTTACACTCCCTGATAAGTCTTTTTAGAAGCTGATGGTCTACTTATGCCAAGCCACATCCATATGATGGTCCTCAAGACATACCATAGCAGAAGAAAAGATAACATAAAATTAGATAAAGCTAGATATTTGCAAATAACATTTTAAAAAGCCCTCTCATTTGCATTAAAACAATGGAGCTTGATTTCATTCATCTCTGAACTGCCGAACTGGACTGAGCGTTTTCATCTTCTCAAATTTAGTAGTTTGACTTAAGTCTGTTATCCTGTAAACAGGGTTATCCAAAATGAGTCTCTATAATTATGGTGGGTTGCTGTGGCCCCAGATTTACCCTTTCATTAAGTTAGACTGACATTGAAACCATTCTGGACAAAGTGTCAGTAATATTTCCAAAACCAGTGGAATCGAGATGTGTTGAGATAGAGTCTTAACAGGTAGCCGATGATTCCTGACTTTCTGGCCTTGCTCTACTCAGTTCTTGGGTTTCAATATCCCCTCCCATCCCAAGCTCCTTGGGAGACTATCTCTAGGTTTTGAATTCATTTGGTTTTGAGCACTTTCAGTCTTGTTCCGTATCCCTTGGGATCATTAGAGTACCCTGGGAGTTAAGTACTGGGGTGTACTTTTTTACCAAGCTGTGTTCTCTTTCTCAGTACAGGTCCCTTGGTTGGTAAAAGGACCTTTGAAAAGACTCAGGGCTTCCATAAATGGTATAAAACTGGCCCATTTGGAGCAACTCTGTTGCTTTGCCCTCTAAGAATTAGGACACATGGTCGGCTCTTGTGTCCAGAGGGGACTATTGGATGTTTAAGGCCCTGGAGAAGGAAATGGCAACCTACTCCAGTATTCTGCCTGGAGAATCCCAGGGACGGGGGAGCCTGGTGGGCTGCTGTCTATGGGGTCGCACAGAGTCGGACACGACTGAAGTGACTTAGCAGCAGCAGTAGCAAGGCCCTGTTAGGATGTTCAGAGGCTGCCCTTGATTTGCAGCTAAAGTCTCTAGTGGCCTCCAAAGCATCCGTTATACCTTGACTGGGAATAACTTTAAGTCAATGCAGCCCAGTAGGTTGATAAGCAGGCTTCTGGAGCAGTGTTTCAATGCATCTTTAAACTTTGCTACTGTTTAACTTATCAGACCTTGAAAGCATTAACACAGCTTCTGAAAGAGTCCAGCGTAAATGAGGAGGGCCAGAGGTGCCAGCAGCACAGAGTGGCTCTGAGGTCCCCACCACCAGTGATGCAGAAGAATGAGTTTCCTTTCTGGATTGCTCAGGGGAACTTTGGTCTCTAGCTTCTACTTCTGCCTTCAGCTGGTAACTGCTGCCAAAACCAGGGTCAGATTAGCCTTTTGGAAAGACAAGTATGAGAATTAGTGTCATTTCTTACATGCCTCTGGGCTAGGTGGTAACAGTTTGTTCATCTGTGAAATAAAAAATGATAATTGCACTGTCCGTGAAAGCAATGGGATGTTTGTAAAGAATTTGGCACAACTCAACAAATAGAGGTCACTGGCATTAAGAAAGTTGCTTTAGTAGTTACCTGAACAGGGTAATTTTAGTTGTTCCTTGTCTAAAAGAGGACCTGCACTCCTGATGTGATGCATAACATTTTATAACTAAAAATTCACTTTGGGGGCTTCCCTTGTGGCTCAGGATCACTGGTGGTGAGCAGGGTCCTGGGAAAACGGGTCCTGGGCAAACGGGTCCTGGGCAAACCAGCCCTTTTCGGAGGGAGTAAAGGAGGGAAGAGAGGCCCAAAAAGGCCACTGATGTGAGGGAAAGAGGTCCTCACAGCCCGTGGGAAGATCCCTGGGGACAGATGCCTCCCCCACCTTTGAATGGCCTTGTTCTTTCAGCTTTTGGTGGAAAGATCTCTGGCCTGGAGACCATCTCTAGTCCTCGTTTGCTTTATGACCTTGGGCGAGTCACTACTTCTCTCTGGGCCCCAGTTATCCCTAAAACTTCCACCAATGCTAACACTCTTTAATTTTCCAGAAAGGCTTGTGCAGTTACAAGACTGGTCGATCTACTCAGGCCACTTAGCCGAGGTGACCGGACTTGAGTGAACCTTTCTTCAGTTATGGGTGGAATGAGGCGACCTATTTATTGAGTCACTTGTATTCCTTTATCATCAGTTGCAAATTGCGTGACTCAAGGCTCATTAATGTTTTTCTAAAATTATCATGGGATTCCTGTCCTAATTCCTGGCTGTCTTTAAAAATTCGAGATGGGGTGAATGCTGAGCTTGTAGGATCGTCTCCAGTCTCGTTACTACTGAGGCTCTCTTTCCTTTGATCCAGATGGTGTGGTGGCCCGATTCTCCCAGTGCCTGGCTGAGTTTCGGACGTGGTTAAGAACCAACTGGTTGAGGTTCAATGCAGACAAGACGGATGTGATGCTGGTAGGCAGGGGCATACTTGGAGATTAAGGGACGGAAAGTCCAAACTCACTCAAGTATATAAATGTTACATTACTCTTCCAGTGTTTGAGAACACTGGGCCAGTAATTTCTAGAGTTTGGATGAGATTAAAAAATCATGTCAACAATATAAAAACTATCAAAATAACAATTTGTCATAATTTGATAAAATGGAGCCACTGGATAAAGCTGTATGTAAAAATTACAAACAGGAAAACCAGAACTGTTCTTTGCAGAACCAAAAGGCTATATACATGTTTTGGGGTAGTGTTAATAAAAATCAAACTGAGAAAAAGATGACCCAAATTGTCGCATAGATGGGGGACTTCCACAGTAATACATTACTGCTTTGTAATTTACATGCTGCCTGCTACAGTAAAGGTAAAACTCAATTTATCTAAAACGTCATTTTTAAAAATATGTGAAGTTTTTTTGACATTTAGGTATTCTCAATCTAATTAGTAGCTACCCATACATTTTAACCTGCATATCATGTGCAGGGTGTCACTTTTAAATAAAAATTTAAGGAAATAGTCTCAAACGGGACTCTGAAAATTGTTAGACACAGAATTTGGTTTTAGGGTTTTGAATGTACTATATTAATCTATTTCATTCAAACAGCCCCAGAGTCTAAATTGTTGCAAATATTTTCTTGATGCATTTTGAGAGGTACCTTTTTGAATTTCATAACATGCATATATAGTATTCCTTATATCTGAATCAGGTATTGGTCCTGAAAGGTTATATTTCTTAGGTACATGTAAAATTGCCAGGTTTATTTATTGGTTAGTTTGAGGTACTGGTTGAAGAAAAATTGAGACCTTAAAATGCTTTTATTAAAAGCAAAATAGTAACTTTGAGGAGTTTGTGTGTGTGTGTATGTGTATTGCAGCATCTGTAAAATTGTTAAATAACTTTTTAAATGGAATATGAAGTAAATTGCTTAAAAATAGTTTCCCAATATAATAGCAATTTTGAATAACTTAATGTGGTAAAAGTTAATGTAAGTTTGCCTGAAAATAAGGAAGCCTTTAGATGGGGAATGGGAGCTAAAAAGGCATTTATTCAGGCTTTGTAGTGATTTTTGTTTTGTTTTGTTTTGGGACATTAGTTACAAATCTCACATATAATTAGAATTAACCACACCTTTTTGCTTAACTGTAAACATTTTACAGAACTGCCTAACAGAATTCTAACAGAACTACCATTTTGGATATCACAATAGTAAGGACTATAAACTATAATGATTTTAAACAGCTCATACGTAAGGGTGAATTTTCTCACGCCTTCAACTCTGTAACGTTCCCTTTTCTGCTCCTCTAGTGTCAGTTCAGTTCAGTTCAATCACTCAGTCGTGTCTGACTCTTTGCAACCCCATGAATCGCAGCACGCCAGGCCTCCCTGTCCATCACCATCTCCAGGAGTTCACCCAAACTCACATCCATCGAGTCAGTGATGCCATCCAGCCATCTCATCCTCTGTCATCCCCTTTTCCTCCTGCCCCCAATCCCTCCCAGCATCAGAGTCTTTTCCAGTGAGTCAACTCTTCGCATGAGGTGGCCAAAATTCTGGAGTTTCAGCTTTAGCATCATTTCTTCCAAAGAACACCCAGGACTGATCTCCTTACCAGCAGTCTTTAAAGGTTTATTTTTTGGTAACCCAAGTATAAATATTGAGTGTATCTGGATACAAAGAAGACACCTATTGAATTAATCCAAGGTGCTGAAGAACTCAGGGTAAGGGACGACAATAACAAGGAGGTAGATTCTAATAAAAAGAAGAATGTTCCAAACATTAGAGGTTTTTTTGGAGAACAGCCTTTTTATGAGACACTGAGTGCATTGGAGGTGTTTAAGCGTAGGCAGGAAAGCCTGGTAGTGGGGAACCAGAATGAGGGATTCCTGCCTAGACAGTTTAGGAACTGATTAAAGACCTCTATGGTCCCATCCAACAGTAAAATTCTGTGACTAATAAATTAACTAATTTATACATATTTGATACTGAAGAGGTATACAAGAGTTTTGAGAAAGACTTTGTGTTCTTTAAGACCCAGGTTTGATCCATGGGTTGGGAAGATCCCCTAGAGAAGGAAATGCCAGCCCACTCCAATACTTTTGCTTGGAGAATCCCATGGACAGAGGAGCCTGGCAGGCTAAGTCCAGGGGTTGCAGAGAGTTGGACACGACTGAGCGACTAACACATGACACGTGACTGGTGGCTCGGTGGTAGAGAATCCACCTGCCAGTGCAGGAGACATGGGTTTGATCCCTGATCCAGGAAGATCTCACATGCTACAGAGCAATTTAGCCTGTGCACCATGACTATTGAACCTGTGCTCCAGAGCCTGGCAGCTGCAACTACTGAAGCCCGTGCACCCTGGAGTCCAAGTGCTCAGCAACAAGAGAAGCCACTGCAATGAGAAGCCTGTACATCACAACCAGAGAGTGGCTCCCACTCACTGCAACTAGTGAAGAGCCTGTGCAGCAACAAAGACCCAGTACAGCCAAAAAATTACTTTTAAAAATCAAAATGTCTTGGTAAGTGGAAACACTTCCGTGAGAGAGGACACGGAAAACTGGCAGCCATTTACACGTTAGTCAGAGTAAACTAATCTTATTTTGATAGGGAGTGATAGGGGCACTGGATCCTTTGGAGAAGAGAAAAGATTTCCCACTGAGTAGAGGCAAAGCAAAGATTATTAAGGCTCTGGTCCCTACAGACAAACTTCTTCGACTTTAGAGTTATATGCAGAGTTCCTCTATTTGCTTGATGTCTGTGCCCCTTTGAAGAGAAATGTCATCGAGTGATCTACGCGTATTTAGTCTCATGGTTCCCTCGCTCCATTATCAATCACTCATGAACCTATTTGCTTAACTTAGAGCAAGACTGAAACAGTGTGGGAGCAGGGAGCCCAGATCTGCTCTCTTTAGCACAGGTATAATGTCATAATATTTGTCTTTGAAGGAATATAATAGGTGTTATGCTGCTGCTAAGTCGCTTCAGTCGTGTCCGACTCTGTGCGACCCCATAGACGGCAGCCCACCAGGCTCCCCCGTCCCTGGGATTCTCCAGGCAAGAACAGTGGAGTGGGTTGCCATTTCCTTCTCCAATGCATGAAAGTGAAAAGGGAAAGTGAAGTCACTGAGTCGTGTCCGACTCTTCGCGACCCCATGGACTGCAGCCTACGGGCTCCTCCGCCCATGGGATTTTCCAGGCAAGAGTACTGGAGTGGGGTGCCATTGCCTTCTCCAATAAGCATTATATATATATATACACACACATATACACACATATATACCTATATGCACACAAACTCTCTCCCTCTGTCTCTATATATGTGTTAGTCACTCAGTTTTGTCTGACTCTTTGCAACCCTATAGACTGAAGCACAACCAGGCTTCTCTGTCCATGGAATTCTCCAAGAAAGAATACTGGAGTGGGTTGCCTTGCCCTTCCCAATCCAGGAATCAAACCCGGGTCTCCTACATTGCAGGCAGATTCTTTAATGCCTGAGCCACAGGAAGGCCCCCTTTTGTTCCAATATGGTGCTTATTGAATAATATTCAACATAGCTGAGTTGTCAAACAATAAATGCCTGGGATAGCAGATAGGTAAGACCAATACATATCTGCAGATTTTATCTGGAGCTAATTACTCAGAAAAGACACAGTTCAATTGCATGAATATTTATACTTTCTAAAATGAACCTATCTGATTAGAAGTCAGAATAGGAGGTTACCCTTGGGGGAAGTAACCAAAACGGTTAAAGGGGAGCTTTCTGTGATGTTGATAATGTTATATTTCTTGGTCTGGTGCTGACTACATGAATTAACTTATGAAAAATTCATCTAACTGTATACTTAATGATTTTTGTGTCTTTTTTATTCTTTAATTTTAAAAAAGTTTACTTAGAAGAATATAGATTGTCTAGTTACCATCTATATGAAAGACCTTTAGGTGCTATATTTTATACTTTGATTAAAGTAAAAATTGAAGCAAGTAGTGGGAAGGCAGAGGTGTAATGATTGTATTTAATCCTCCACTGTTGTTCTTTTATTGTCTCCTGGAAGTCCATGCATGCTTGCTCAGTCGTGTCTGACTCTTTGCAATCCCATGGACTGCAGCCCACCAGGTTCCTCTTTCCATGGGATTTTCCAGGCAAGAATACTGGAATGGGTTGCCTTTTCCTCCTCCAGAGGATCTTCCCAAGCCAGGGATCAAACCCAAGCCTCCTGAGTCTCCTACATGGGCCGGTGAATGCTTTCACCGCTGAGCTACCTAGGAGGCCAAAAGAGCTAAATTTATTTAAGAAACATAACAGATAAAAATCTACCTCTTGGGCATCTTTTGACTAAATTGTATTGGAAGATACACAGGTTTGTAGGTTTATGATTATTACCATGAGCCACAGGTTAGAAATGTTTATCGTCTTTTTAAGTGCACTTCTCTGATTGTCTTTCCACCCCCTCAGTAAAGGACATGACAATTCCTCATCTGATCCTTGCAAGGACATCGCTTACGGAAGGAGGAGGGAGCAGAGGTGCTAGATGTAAAACCCTGAGTTGAGCAGAGGTTTTTAGGTGTTCAGCACGTTTCTCTGCTTCTGCTCCTCACAGTGAGAAGGCTTGTACAGGGCAGGTCCAAGCATATTTTTCTTGAAATGAATGTTAGCATAGAAGGGAGTGGGAATTAATGGGTTTTTATCAAGAAATAGGAGGAGGAGGCGGCTGAATGATATTGATGTGGAGCTGACTACGGCCTGCCACCTATTTCTCATCCTTTGATCTTTTGCCATGATTTCCACCTTTAAAAGTTTTAATTAAGGCTTTGCCATGGAAAATATGGCAACCTTATGGGCCCACCGGAGTATGTTCAATCCCTGAAGTTTTATAAATTTTACCATCTAAATTAATTGTAGGCAACCTGGGACATTTTATATTTAAAAATAACTATCAGTTTTCTAGAAATGTAATAACAATTATCTCCAGGTTCTGTGTTCTCATGTGTTAGCTACATTTTTGTTAATATGACAACTCACTGTATGATGCTTTTTTTTTTCATCCAGAGTTGCTAAAACATTCTTTTGAAATGTAGTGGGAATTCCCTCAATTTCACTTTCCCTTTTTTGGTTGAAATAAAAAACATTAATTTAAAAAATATACATGTCAGCTTTAGCAACGAAAACTGTTCTTATGTCACTTGAAACAGTCAAAAATGGCAAGAACCTTGTCAACATTCTAATTTGGTTCATATAATCATTTGCCCCCTTTGGCTCCCTATATTTTTTCAGTTTTTTCCAGGTATGACTGACAAAAAAAAATAAAATAAGATATTTAAACTGTGCAATCTAATGATTTGATACATGTATACATTGTGAAACCTATATGCAGGTCAGGAAGCAACAGTTAGAACTGGACATGGAACAGACTGGTTCCTAATAGGAAAAGGAGTACGTCAAGGCTGTATATTGTCACCCTGCTTATTTAACTTCTATGCAGAGTACATCATGAGAAACACTGGGATGGAAGAAGCACAAGCTGGAATCAAGATTGCCGGGAGAAATATCAATAACCTCAGATACGCAGATGACACCACCCTTATGGCAGAAAGTGAAGAGGAACTAAAAAGCCTCTTGATGAAAGTGAAAGAGGAGAGTGAAAAAGTGGGCTTAAAGCTCAACATTCAGAAAACGAAGATCATGGCATCTGGTCCCATCACTTCATGGGAAATAGATGGGGAAACAGTGGAAACAGTGTCAGACTTTATTTTTTTGAGCTCCAAAATCAGTGCAGATGGTGACTGCAGCCATGAAATTAAAAGACACTTACTCCTTGGAAGGAAAGTTATGACCAACCTAGATAGCATATTCCAAAGCAGAGACATTACTTTGTCTACAAAGGTCCATCTAGTCAAGGCTACAGTTTTTCCAGTGGTCATGTATGGATGTGAGAGTTGGACTGTGAAGAAAGCTGAGTGCCGAAGAATTGATGCTTTTGAACTGTGGTGTTGGAGAAGACTCTTGAGAGTCCCTTGGACTGCAAGGAGATCCAACCAGTCCATCCTAAAGGAGATCAGCCCTGGGATTTCTTTGGAAGGAATGATACTAAAGCTGAAACTCCAATACTTCGGCCACCTCATGCCAAGAGTTGACTCATTGGAAAAGACTCTGATGCTGGGAAATATTGGGGGCAGGAGGAGAAGGGGATGACAGAGGATGAGATGGCTGGATGGCATTACCAACTTGATGGACATGAGTTTGAGTGAACTCTGGGAGTTGGTGATGGACAGGGATGCCTGGTATGCTGCGATTCATGGGGTGGCAAACAGTTGGACACAACTGAGCGACTGAACTGAACTGAACTGATACATTGTGAAAAAATGCATACATTGCATTAATTAACACATCCATCCTCTCTCTCTCTCTCTCTCTCTCTTTTTTTTTTTGTGAGAACATCTAAGTTTTACTCTCTTAGCAGATTTCAATTACACACTAAAGGGATCATGTTACACATTGGATCATTTGATCCTCTGACCTCATTCATCTTATAACTGAAAGTTTTAATCTTTTTATCAATCTTTCCTTATTTCACTTTTCTATTCTTTGTTTCTCTGAATTTGACTTTTTTTTTTAGATTGCATGTGTAAATGATGCCATGCAGTATACTCATCTTCTAACTGGCTGATTTCATTTTGCACACTATTTAGTTCCCTATTTAAAGTGTGCTAAAACTCCTTGGTCCCAGCTCTGTGCATCTCAAAGTCAGTCCAAAGACATTTATGAGTAAATAAAAACAGATTAAAGTTCAAAGAGCAAACATCTTGACTTAGTGCTATTTAAAGTTCAGATTTTACAAAATGTAGTTTGCCATATAGTTCAGCAGTCCCACTTATGGTCTGTTCATTATGTATCAAGCTCCAAGTCAGGCATTACACAACACAATGACATTCAAAGTTGCATTTGGATAGAAGTGGTGTGAATCTTCCTCAGTTTGAGAATGAAGCAGTTGTATCAGACAGAAACTCAAACAGAAAATGGTCTCTGAGATTTGTTTTGTGCTGCATATTCACTCTTTTGATCTTTCCATCTTTCAATATGTTATTTGAAAGCCATGTCTTTAGAAATGCAGTGATGCATTCAAAATAAATTAAATGACAAAGCTTCAAACACAGCCACTATTTAAAAAATTATAGGTAGCCGAGAGAAGAAAACAAAAACACACAAGTGAAACACTGTGGTTGCTATTGTGAAAGACTGGTGTAAGTGAAATTAAGACACAGGTATTGACTCAGTACTTATTTTGAGACCCAGATATTAAATGAGTAAATTTTTTCCATTGAGTGATATCAGGAAACTTCTTTTAAAAAAATGCCATGCTTAGGACTTCCATTGAAAAGATTCCGACGCTACTATTCCTGCCTGCAGCCACATTCCAGTCCTATCTCTAGTTCAGAGATCTGAGAGTCTGAGTTAAAGAGATTTTACTTAAAGAGATTTTACAAAATTATAATTTTTTTTTCTTTTCACTGTAACTCAGCCTGAGGGCTTTTCATCTAAGTTGTCATTCCTGGGGGAAAACAAAGACCTACCTTCAAACCTGGTAATACTTTCTTGGCTGACTGCAGATAACAGTATTTTTGCCATAAAGTTGACTTTGATTAGTTTAAAATTACTCCAGTGAATTTGTTGTCAAAGGAGATGTAATATCTTTGCATAAATTTCATATCTTTATTTTCAATAATTGGCATATAGCACTTTTACATATTTACCCTTGTTGTCAAGGAATGAAGTCTGATTTAAGATCACCAAAAGTTGTTTTCATGGTATATGTGTAAGTGGGATTCTGATTAATTAATAAACTGACTGTTCTTTTTCCCTACCATGGACTTATGGGCATACTCTTTTCTCTTATTTTGTTGTCTAGAGAGTCATTTACTTGTACCTAAATTAACTAACATCTATAGGAAATCAGAAGATAAGAGTATTATATGAGTCTCTCTTTTCTCCCCTAATAGTGGCTCATATAGTTTAGCCTGCTTAATGCAGTCCTGTGTAGCCATGCCATGCTAAGTCACTTCAGTCATGTCCGACTCTGTGAGACCCTATGGACTGTAGCCTGTCAGGTTCCTCTGTCCATGGGATTCTCCAGGCAAGAATACTGGAGTGGGTTGCCATGCCCTCCTCCAGGGGATCTTCCCAACCCAGGGATCAAACTCACATCTCTTAGGTCGCTTGCTTTGGCAGATGGATTCTTTACCACTAGTGCCACTGGGAAGCTCCTCTGTCCATGGAATTCCCCAGGCAAGAATACTGGAGTGGGTAGCCATTCCCTTCTCCAGGGGATCTTCCCAACCCAGGGATAGAACCCATGTCTCCTGCATTGCAGTCAAATTCTTTACTGTCTGAGCTACCAGGGAAGCCTGATCCCATCTAGTGTTCTTTCAAAAACAGATATGTTTATAGGGACTTCCCTGGTGATCTAGTGGTTAGGACTTGGCCCTTTCCCTGCAGAGGCCTGAGTTTGATCCCTGTTTGGGGAGCTAAGATAAGACCCCACAAACTGCACAGTGTGGCCAAAAAACAAAAACCAGGTACATTTAAACATACAGTTATAAATAACTAGTGATTACTTGGAATGTAATGTACCACATGATAAATACAATTAACACTGCTGTTATATATGAAAGGTGTTGTGAATTCTCATCACAAGGAAAAATATTTTTTTCTATTTTTAAAATTTTATTTCAATATGAAGTGAGTGTTCACCAAACTTTCTGTTTAATCGGTTAATCATCTCATGATGTAAGTCAAATCATTACACTGTACACCTTAAATGTATACAGTGCTATATGTCAATTATATCGCAATAAAACTGGAAGAAAAAAACATTTGATGACATTTGATGACATTCAGAGGGCAGACAGACTGAAACCACAATCACAGACAACTAGCCAATCTGATCACATGGACCACAGTCTTGTCTAACTCAATGAAACTAAGCCATGCCGTGTTGGGCCACCCAAGACGGATGGGTCATGGTGGAGAGGTCTGACAGAATGTGGTCCACTGGAGAAGGGAATGGCAAACCACTTCAATATTCTTGCCTTGAAAACTGCATGAACAGTATGAACAGGCAAAAAGATAGGACACTGAAAGATGAACTCCCCAGGTCAGTAGGTGCCCAGTATGCTACTGGAGATCAGTGGAGAGATAACTCCAGAAAGAATGAAGGGATGGAGCCAAGGCAAAAACAACACCCAGTTGTGGATGTGACTGGTGATAGAAGCAAGGTCCGATCCTGTAAAGAGCAATATTGCATAGGAACTTGGAATGTTAGGTCCATGAATCAAGGCAAATTGGAAGTGGTCAAACAGGAGGTGGCGAGAATGAATGTCAACATTCTAGGAATCAGCGAACTAAGATGGACTGGAATGGGTGAATTTAACTCAGATGACTATTATATCTACTACTGCGGGCAGGAATCCCTCAGAAGAAATGGAGTAGCCATCATGGTCAACAAAAGAGTCTGAGATGCAGTACTTGGATGCAATCTCAAAAACGACAGAATGATCTCTGTTTGTTTCCAAGGCAAACCATTCAGTATCACAGTAATCCAAGTCTATGCCCCGAGCTGTAATGCTGAAGAAGCTGAAGTTGAATGGTTCTATGAAGACTTACAAGACCTTTTAGAACTAACACTTAAAAAAGATGTCCTTTTCATTACAGGACCTGGAATGCAAAAGTAGGAAGTCAAGAAGCACATGGAACAACAGGCAAAATTGGCCTTGGAATACAGAATGAAGTGGGGCAAAGGCTAATAGAGTTTTCCCAAGAGAACGCACTGGTCATAGCAAACACCCTCTTCCAACAACACAAGAGAAGATCTACACATGGACATCACCAGATGGTCAACACTGAAATCAGATTGATTATATTCTTTGTAGCCAAAATGGAGAAGCTCTATATAGTCAGCAAAAACAAGACTGGGAGCTGACTGTGGCTCAGATCATGAACTCCTTATTGCCAAATTCAGACTTAAATCAAAGAAAGTAGGGAAAACAACTAGACCATTCAGGTATGATCTAAATCAAATCCCTTATGATTATACACTGGAAGTGAGAAATAGATTTAAGGGACTAGATCTGATAGACAGAGTGCCTAATGAACTATGGATGGAGGTTCATGACATTGTACAGGAGACAGGGATCAAGACCATCCCCAAGAAAAAGAAATGCAAAAAAGCAAAATGGCTGTCTGAGGAGGCCTTACAAATAGCTGTGAAAAGAAGAGAAAAGCAAAGAAGAAAAGGAAAGATATAAGCATCTGAATGCAGAGTTCCAAAGAATAGCAAGGAGAGATAAGAAAGCCTTCTTCAGCGATCAATGCAAAGAAATAGAGGAAAACAATAGAATGGGAAAGATTAGAGATCTCTTCAAGAAAATTAAAGATACCAAGGGAATATTTCATGCAAAGATGGGCTCAATAAAGGACAGAAATGGTATGGACCTAACAGAAGCAGAAGATATTAAGAAGAGGTTGCAAGAATACACAGAAGAACTGTACAAAAAAGACCTTCATGACCCAGATAATCACGATGTTGTGATCGCTCTCCTAGAGCCAGACATCCTGGAATGTGAAGTCAAGTGGGCCTTAGGAAGCATCACTATGAACAAAGCTAGTGGAGGTGATGGAATTCCAGTGGAGCTATTTCAAATCCTGAAAGATGATGCTGTGAAAGTGCTGCACTCAATATGCCGGCAAATTTGGAAAACTCAGCAGTGGCCACAGGACTGGAAAAGGTCAGTTTTCATTCCAATCCCAAAGAAAGGCAATGCCAAAGAATGCTCAAACCACCGCACAATTGCACTCATCTCACACACTAGTAAAGTAATGCTCAAAATTCTCCAAGCGAAGCTTCAGCAATATGTGAAACGCAAACTTCCAGATGTTCAAGCTGGTTTTAGAAAAGGCAGAGGAACCAGAGATCAAACTGCCAACATCTGCTGGATCATCAAAAAAGCCAGAGAGTTCCAGAAAAACATCTATTTCTGCTTTATTGACTATGCCAAAGCCTTTGACTGTGTGGATCACAAGAAACTGTGGAAAATTCTGAAAGAGATGGGAATACCAGACCACCTCTTGAAGTGAAAGTGAAAGTGAAGTCACTCAGTCGTGTCCGACTCTTTGAGACACCATGGACTGTAGCCTATCAGGATCCTCCGTTATGGGATTTTCCAGGCAAGAGTGCTGGAGTAGATTGCCATTTCCTTCTCCAGGGGATCTTCCTGACCCAGGAATCGAAGCCAGGTCTCCCACATTGCAGGCAGATGCTTTACCATCTGAGCTACCAGGGAAGCCTGACCTGCCTCTTGAGAAACCTGTATGCAGGTCAGGAGCAACAGTTAGAACTGGACATGGAACAACAGACTGGTTCCAAACAGGAAAAAGAGTACGTCAAGGCTGTATATTGTCACCCTGCTTATTTAACTTCTATGCAGAGTCATCATGAGAAACGCTGGGCTGGAAGAAGCACAAGCTGGAGTCAAGATTGCTGGGAGAAATATTAATAACCTTAGATATGCAGATGACACCACCCTTATGGCAGAAAGTGAAGAGGAACTCAAAAGCCTCTTGATGAAAGTGAAAGAGGAGAGTGAAAAAGTGGGCTTAAAGCTCAACATGGCATCTGGTCCCATCACTTCATGGGAAATAGATGGGGAAACAGTGGAAACAGTGTCAGGCTTTATTTTGGGGGGCTCCAAAATCACTGCAGATGGTGATTGCAGCCATGAAATTAAAAGACACTTACTCCTTGGAAGGAAAGTTATGACCAGCCTAGACAGCATATTCAAAAGCAGAGACATTACTTTGT
Organism: Budorcas taxicolor; assembly: GCF_023091745.1. NCBI lineage: Eukaryota > Metazoa > Chordata > Mammalia > Artiodactyla > Bovidae > Budorcas > Budorcas taxicolor. Next base: position 71,155,024 of record NC_068911.1, read on the forward strand.
CTACAAAGGTCCGTCTAGTCAAAGCTATGGTTTTTCCAGTGGTCATGTATGGATGTGAGAGTTGGACTATAAAGAAAGCTGAGCACCGAAGAATGATGCATTTGAACTGTGGTGCTAGAGAAGACTCTTGAGAGTCCCGTGGACTGCAAGAAAATCCAATCAGTCCATCGTAAAGGAGATCAGCCCTGGGTGTTCATTGGAAGGACTGATGTTGAAGCTGAAACTCCAATCCTTTGGCCACCTGATGCAAAGAGCTGACTCATTGGAAAAGACCTTGATGCTGGGAGGGATTGGGGGCAGGAGGAGAAGGGGTGACAGAGGATGAGGTGGTTGGATAGCATCACTGACTCAATGGACATGAGTTTGGGTAAATTCTGGAAGTTGGTGATGGACAGGGAGGCCCTGGCGTGCTTTGGTTCATGTGGTTGCAAAAAGTTGGACATGACTGAGTGACTGAACTGAACTGAACTGAACTGATGACATTCAAATGCCAACATTTGAAAATTGTTTGTAATGAAAACCCAGATTTCTGGCTTCTGTTACAAAATTAGGCACTGAGAATAACAGGACTAACTTGCAGAACAATAATTGGCTGCATAACGTTTCTAAGGTTATCTATAACAATATGAGAAACATTTGAAGCACACTTTGTACTTTACACAGTATGTCTCATTGGATCATATCAATAGCCTCTGAAATGAATGTTATTGACATTCCCTCTTTATGGGAGAATGAAGCAATCTATAAGAGGTATGATTTTTTCCATAACATCTTGCCACATTGTTTTAACTTAAAAAATTTATTTATTTATTGGCTGTGCCGGGTCTTAATTGTGGCATGTGGTATCTAGTTCCCCGAGCAGGGCTCGAACCTGGGCCCCTTGCATTGGGAGCTCGGAGCCTTAGCCTCTGGACCACCAGGGAAGTCTCTGTTTTAATTTTTGAAATAAAATTGAATCTGTTTCAGAATTCTTGTTTGCCGAGGTCAGTAAACAACTCAAAATAAAGTACTCACCTTGGCTTGGAAGTACTCTGGTCTTGTGGACAGGATGGGAGGGCTGGGTCTTTCAACTATGGTGGTCACTATTATCAGTCTACTCCTCCCGCTACATGGTGCCCTGTAACACCCAGCCCATTCACTGTTCCGCTCCAGGTAGACGACATCCTTTCCCAGGGTCCTCTCTAGCTTTTGCAGGCTTGGCCGTGGACAGCCCCATTCCTGTTCCCAAGGCTGTGGCCCTCCACTGGTATCCCTGTACCATTCGACATTCAGGTTTCCTGTGGGGAAGCTGGTGGAGGCTTCCCTTCCTCAGAGATCCACCCCTATCCTTTCCCAGTCTTTCAGGGATCCAGCAATGCTTGGGGGCCCAGGCAAACCCTCTCCTTTCCTTGCATGGGCTGAGCCTTCCTGAAAGGAAGCTTAGGAAACATAAAACATTGTTATCTTTCCTGAGGCAAATGAACCCCAAACTTGGACCATAGGGGCCTGGCTGTATTTTTTGAATGGGAAATAGGAAAGGAACATTTGTTTTCTTTTTTGTTGATGAATTCACAGCAGCCCCCAAAACACTAATTATTTATAGTCCATGCTGGAGCAGTACTAGAAAGCTTTCAAAGCAAGTGAGACCTGCTTTCTGGGAGTTTCTCTTTTCATCAGAATTAACCCATTGACATTTCATAGGTCCAAAAAATATAAAAACTGATAGCTTCACTGAACACATCTGAAATTGGACACTCTAGTAGGTCTTTGATAGTAGTATCAGTAGTGTTAGATGCTCAGTCGGGTCTGACTCTTAGACTCCACAGACTGTAGCCCGCCAGGCTCCTCTGTCCATGGGATTCTCCAGGCAAGAATACTGGAGTAGATTGCCATTCCCTTCTCCAGGAGACCTTCCCAACCCAGGGATCAAGCCCAGGTCTCCTGCATTACAAGCAGATTCTTTACTGTCTGAGCTACAGGGAAGATCAGGTCTTTGATAAGTGAAGACAAAACTTCAGTCTTTAATGAAGGTCCTTTGAAACAGCTGATTTCTCATGGACAATTCTTCAACAGTACCCCATTCCCCATCTTTTTGGCTTTGTTTTTATGAGACATTTTGAGTACTAAGAGTTAGTGCTTTTTCCACTGATTTTTGTTCTGATAGTCACATACCTAGTTCTTGGGCCAAAAGAGTATCTTTAGTCAAAAAGTGCTTATAGATCTGAGGAGAACCCTGGACAATTTAAGGACTTCTTATGGCCTTGCTCTCAGCTGTGGAGACCTTAGCTGTAAATATAATACAGTTCAGATGGTCTCTAGTTCTACCCTCCAGTAACAGATACTTCTAACAGGAGAGTTCTACCTGTTTCTCTTTCTTGCAAATTAAAAAGGCCTTTGTGAGGCTGAAGTTATTACATCTCATAAAGAACCACAGTGGACTCTGATGAATGATGGTAAGAAATGAACGTACACAGCACTGAGGTTTATACTACATGGTGAAAAATGTGAGGTCATTAATTGCATGCACTCCGAGAAAGACTGAAGAAGAGAAGAGTGGTATCTTGATTTTCTAGAGGAACTTCTACCTTGTAGTTGTCCATAAAAATAACTGATACTTACTGAACATTAATTCTTACAAAAACTGTATGCTGTAAGCACCATGATTAGTCCCACTTTGCAGAGGAAGAGACTGAGTCCCAGGGACGTTCCAAGATGAGGTTGTGTTGCCAAGGTTACATAGCGGCGGCGAGGGGAGTAGAGGGGAAGTATGAGCTCAGGTAACGTAGCTGTCAATTATGATGGTAGCCCGTGTTAGGCTCATTGGCTTTATTATTGGAAGAATCTGAGGGAAACTTGCTAAAAATACCATCTTTCTGTAATACCAGCAATGCTCCCCTGGTAAGTGCTGCCAGCCCTAAAGTTGGTTGGCAGTGTTGCCCAGCCAAGATTGCCTGTGAAACCTCTTACGCATTGAATGTGTACAAAGACAGCAGTAAGAGCTAAACATTTCCTTTTCTAACCTCCCCCAGGGTTTATCAGGTAAAACAGTTACCTTAATCATCTCAAGGTCCCAGGGTTGGAACTTTGCTTTATCCTAAAAGATGATTTGTGGGAAGTTTCCTAACTAAGAAAACACCTTGGCAAAAGGGTAAAAAATTGACTATTTAGTGACTCTCAATCCAGGAGGTTCAGGACTTTTGGATTACTGACGAAGTTCATCTACTTTGACAGTCATATAGGACTTTGAGGGACTGGCACATTTTTATTAACTGTCTGTTAAGCCACCAGACATGCAAATGTAGACTCGACATACCGAAATACAGTCATAAAATGCTGGGGTGTTTTGGGTGTAGAGGGGCACATCTGAAGAATAAAATCATGCAAGTTTATGTCTGTTTTATTCAAAACACCAATAGTATGACTATGACCAATCTAATCCAAATATCTTCTACTTTTCAGGCTATATAATTTTTTTAACACACTTTGCTCAGTAGTTTGTGCAGTGTACTGAATTCCAGATGAGAGTGTGGAGTAAGATTTAAAGTATTACTATATTTAAAATTTGATCTTTGTGATTATTAATGATTTTTAGCATGTAATTAAGAAGAAGAAAAAAAAAAAAAGAAGAAGAAGAAGCAACCACTAGGTTATTCATATTCTTTGCTCCCAATAATTCTTTTTGACTGTGGCATTGAAGTGTCTTATCCCCTAAGCTATCTCTTTCTAATACCCTTTCTCTTCCAACTGAGTTCAGTTCAGTTCAGTTCAGTTCAGTCACTCAGTCGTGTCCAACTCTTTGCAACCCCATGAATCACAGCACACCAGGCCTCCCTGTCCATCACCAACTCCCAGAGTTCACTCAAACTCATGTCCATCGAGTCGATGATGCCATCCAGCCATCTCATCCTCTGTCGTCCCCTTTTCCTCCTGCCCCTGATCCCTCCCAGCATCAGAGTCTTTTCCAATGAGTCAACTCTTGGCATGAGGTGGCCGAAGTATTGGAGTTTCAGCCTCAGCATCATTCCTTCCAAAGAACACCCAGGACTGATCTCCTTTAGGATGGACTGGTTGGATCTCCTTGCAGTCCAAGGGACTCTCAAGAGTCTTCTCCAACACCACAGTTCAAAAGCATCAATTCTTCGGCACTTAGCTTTCTTCACAGTCCAACTCTCACATCCATACATGACCACTGGAAAAACCGTAGCCTTGACTAGACGGATCTTTGTTGGCAAAGTAATGTCTCTGCTTTTGAATATGCTATCTAGGTTGGTCATAACTCTCCTTCCCTAGGAGTAAGCGTCTTTTAATTTCATGGCTGCAGTCACCATCTGCAGTGATTTTGGAGCCCCCAAAAATAAAGTCTGACACTGTTTCCACTGTTTCCCCACCTATTTCCCATGAAGTGATGGGACCAGATGCCATGATCTTCGTTTTCTGAATGTTGAGCTTTAAGCCCACTTTTTCACTCTCCTCTTTCACTTTCATCAAGAGGCTTTTTAGTTCCTCTTCACTTTCTGCCATAAGGGTGGTGTCATCTGCATATCTGAGGTTATTGATATTTCTCCCGGCAATCCTGACTCCAGCTTGTGCTTCTTCCAGCCCAGCGTTTCTCATGATGTACTCTGCATAGAAGTTAAATAAGCAGGGTGACAATATACGGCCTTGACGTACTCCTTTTCCTATTAGGAACCAGTCTGTTCCATGTCCAGTTCTAACTGTTGCTTCCTGAACTGTATATAGATAATTATCTAATTATTGATTGAAATAACCATACGAACAAGAAAGATAATAGAAGTCTTCCCATGATTGGTGAATGAAGACGGGAGACCAAGTGAAAATCTGCCAACTCTGAGGACACAGAGGCAAAGGCACTCAGGTATGGAAGATATACTTGTCTTCATTCACCCTCTGGAGTGGGCTATGCTGGAAGAAAAAAAAAATTGCAAATTTCTCTTCTAAAACTTCTGTTATAAAGTACCTCCAATTTTTCCAGTTTGAGAAATAGTAATGGTTTTATTAGAAGGAGTCACATAAGTAGTAAATTGGTTTTTAAAGAATGATTTTTGAAGCTACTAGTTCAACAGGTTTCTGTCATTTTGCCCACAGTTATCATGATCAGTAATCAGAAGGCAGCTGGATCAATGTCCCTCTGCTACTCACCAAACATTGTTAATGGTAGGTTGTATTTTTATTTTTACTGTAATTTTAAAACCTTTTCTATTTAGCATGATTTGCCTTTCAGATTGTGGTATTTCTAGGTTTAAGTATTATTTTATGAGACCATCACCTTTATGTTGATAGAACATACAAGTTCTGAAGAACATAGGTACATTTTTATTTCTACTGTTGATGATATATCATCCAAATGTTGTCTTGCAATATATTCAAATATAACAAGTTATTCTTCTTGTGATATATTTGTTACTAAAGAAGTTCCTGTAACAACAGGGTGCCCTGCAATCATTAGGTAGAACATACTATGCTTTCAGCTAAAAAAATTAGAATTTTGGATAACTTGTATCTGTCAGTGGAGCTTGATAACTTAACAGTACTTTATTTTTGCTTGAGTTTTGTGGTGATTCTAACCAATGTGATTAAAAAAATTCTGTAACGAAATATATCAACTTTTAGAAGAACTGAGTAACAGTAAGTTGGTATTTTTCAAATGACTAGTGCATAATTTCACAAAATCAATTCAAAAGTGTAAGGTAGACCAACAGACTTTAATATAACCAAAGATGAAAATTTCATTGATATGGTTTCAGATTCATTATTTGTAATTGACCTTTAAGAAACTACAACTTGTTGAGTTTTAGTGTAGCATCAGAGAATAGTCACAAGTGTATAAAAATATATTTAAAAATTTTAATTATGAAAGAACCATTTAAAGGCACTGGAGAGCATTAAGACGTTCAACAACTTGAGAGACTGAGATATAAAAAAGAAAGAAAACATTGAGGTAAGCCCCCAAATCTACTGCTTTTCTTCTCAAGGCATTTCCACTTTGTAAGTTGCACTGAACTAAAAGGTCTAATGTAAAGTGGATGCTAAGATGTTAAAGATTACCCAGAGCTTTGGTAATATGATGGTGCTGATGAGGTAAATACCGGAGTTCATATCTCATATATTTCCACTGAGATACCCGAGGGGCTGCACCCTAGCAGTAGGGCAGAGCAGCACCAGCTCAGCTCTCAAGAAGACTTAAATCTCGTCTTGAGACACCTCGGTCTAACTGGATCAAGGATTCACCGCTATTCTAACTGCCTACTTGAAGGAAATAAATCCCCTTTGGAGAAGATTTCATCATCTACAGCCTGCACAATGTTTCATAGTCAATATAAAGTATTCAATTAAAATTTGCCATCCACACCAGGAGCTAGAATGGAAAGAGACTGAAGACAAAAATATAATTAATTAAAAACAAATCCAAAGTTGGCTCTTTGAAAAGACCAACAAAATTGATAACTGACAAGGATAAAAGTGTTAGTCACTCAGTCGTGTCTGACTTTTTGTGACCCCATGGACTGTAGCCCTCCAGGCTCTTCTGTCCATGGAATTCTCCAGGCAAGAATACTGGAGTGGGTTGCCATGCCCTTCTCCAGGGGATCTTCCCAACCCAGGGATCGAACCCAGGTCTCCTGCATTGCAGGCAAATTCTTTTTCAGTCTGAGCCACCAGGGAAGCCCCATGTAGTAATGAAGAGAGAGATCATATAACAAATCATGCAGATTCTAAAAAGATGATAAGAGGATGTAATGAACAAGCTTATGCCAGTATGTTTAAAATTTTGAATTAAATGGAAAGATTCCTGGAAAAGCACAAATTGCTAACACCAACATGAGGAAAAAGCAGAAAAATCAACCTCTTGGTGGCATGCTGATTACAATGGAGTTTTTCATATGAAGGGAGAAATGATTTGTCCTTCCTAGAATCAACAGATCCTCTAAGTATGAGTTTCTTTTCCCTTCCCAAACTGCTCCACCAACACTATAATTATGATGATCTATTAAATTCCCATTTAAATGACCAGCTCAATAACAAAACTATGGGATTGGGGTACTGTCAGCTAAGATGTAGTATGTGCAGATAGATGATACTCTGTCCCCAAGGAGAGGAAGAAAAACTGGTATCTCTCACCATTATCTCAAGAATTTGCTAAATGACAGGAATGTAATTAAGCTCTGCTGGTTTAGAGGGTCTTGTTCCTTGACAAGACCCTCTAAACCAGCAGAGCTTAATTACAGTAATGATTCCACTAAGGGACACAATAAAAGTACCACAAAACATTTAGGTATGACAACTGCCTGGGCACTTGGCTCCTCATCCAGGCTTCACCTCACCTTATACTGGAAGAATTATGCTCCAGGAATCTTCTGCAGCATGCCTTTTACTTTTTGCCCTGGAGCTTCTCCATTGCTGCAGACATTGGCTGGCTCAGCAAGCATAAATGCAGATTACAGGTTAAAGGGAAAGTAATGCCCATGAATATAACTTTTTACCAACAGCAAATGGAAGCTGATAGAGAAATACTTCTGCTTGATAGTCAGGTGGATAATTCTGAAAAGCCTTTACTACTCTGTTTAGAAGGCTCTGGGAGAACTAAATGCCAGACATCACAGTGGTCACATTGATATAGCGCCTGTTTATAGCTTTCCTCCTTGAAGTTATTTCTCAAATAAATGACTTGCACTCAAGTGTTTGTTTCAAGACTCTTCTTTCAGGGAAAGTACAAGCTTAGGTGAAGCTGATCATACTGGATTCAAGTTGTAGGTCTAATAACTGTGTAACATTTGGAAAATCACTTAACTTCTCTGGGCTTAGCTTCCTTTTCTGGATAGTAGGAGTGATTATAGTAACTACTTCATTGAGTTGCTGTGATAAAATAACCTGATGTTCCTAAAGCACTTTGAACTGTGTTTAGCATGTAGTAAGCACTACGTAAATGTTAGCTATTACTTGCTCGAGGATCATTTTTTTCCAATGAGGTACTCAACTTTCTATTAATTTCTAGGAACCTTTCTATATTATTAAATAATTTTTTTGGTCATGGGTGTGAATTTTCCAATTTGTCTTTAAATTGTTTATTGTGTTATTGTGTTTTTCACTAACAAAATCACTTGATTTTTATAGGTAAAACTATTCCTATAGTTTTACTATAGGTGTCAATTCTTTCCATTCTATCTTCATGTTTTATAATATTAGGCTTCCCCATTCTATTATTATAAAAATAAAATGTAATAAAAAGAATTTCTCCAGGCAACTCATTCAAAACAAGGTGTATCAGTATTTGCATGCTAGTTAGCTGGAACTTTGCTTGATGTCAGCAAGTTTTCATATGCATGTAAGATTCTTTCATGCTTACTCACTCAATCGTGTCCCATTCTGTGTGACCCCATGGACTGCAGCACGCTAGGCTCCTCTGTCCATGGGAGAATAGAATAGCAGAGTGGATTGCCATTTCCTTCTCCGGGGGATCTTCCTGACCCAGGGATTGAACTCCTGTCTCCTGCATCTCGTGCATTGGCAGGCAGATTCTTTACCACTCTTAGATAATTTCTGACATATATTGAATATTCAGAAAATTTTAGTTACTAATTTTATTATTTTTTAAAAATGTGTTCATAAAACAAAATAAAGAGGAGACCTTGACTGATTATAGGACTGAGTCAGAGATTTTAGAAGCTGAACCTGAAGAATCTTGTGGGGCTGAAAAGTAAGGAAGTGTTCAAAACAAACAAACAAAAAAACCCCAAACCCCACAATGATGAGAGTATGTTAAAGGGACAAAGGAATGAAATGAAAGAGTTCCAAGAGACGAAACAACCTAAAACAGTTTGAGCAATAAAATAATACAATATTGGATTATGATCCAAACTATGAAATAAATATCCATAATTCCATAGTGATATAAATAAATAATTGTATAAAGAAATAATTAGGTTGGCTTTACCCCAATACAAAATGGCTTTGGTGTTAAAAAAATTAAAAAAACAAAAAAGTACATAATTAGGGACAAACAGATAAATGCATTCATGCAGAAGAATTCCCTTACTTTGCCCTTAAATAAGTGGAGTGTGGGGTGTGCATAAATACTTCCTTCTAAAGAGGACAGGATGAAAATCAGGGAAAGGAGCGATTGCTATGTAGCAACATGACAAACATGACTTCAGCCAGATGGTCAAAATTAACATCAGCATAAGTCGTGTTGACAGTACGTACTGTTGATATGATGTGAGGATTATGGCTGTTTACCTCTGTCATCTTGCCCCCACGAAACCCTAGTCAAATTATGAAAAAAAAATTAGACAAATCTTAATTGAGGGGCATTGTACAAAGCATCTGACTAGTACTCTTCAGAGTTGTCAAAGTCACCCAAACCAAAAATAACGTCTGAAAAACTGTCCCAGCCAATGAGTGTTTAAGGAGACATGATGACTAAGTATAATGTAACCCTGGATGGGATCCTGGAATAGAAAGAGGGCATTAGGTAAAAGAAAATCCAAAAAAGTATGGACTTTAGTTCCTAAATCAATATCAATAATGGCTCATTGATTGTTACAAATGCACCATACTAATCTAAGTTGTTTATAATACGCTAAAACGGTTGTAGGATGTATGGGAGCTCTCTGTACTATCTTTGCAATTTTTATGTAAATCTATTCTACAATTAAAAAGTTTATTTTAAAAAGACTTTGAGAAATACAAAGTTTATTGGAGGAGTTATGACCGTAATCAAAGACCTACTACCACGAAGTGAAAATGTTAATGAAGGTGAGTGTCTGATGGAATAGGATTACAGGAAAGAGACGCTCTGGGAAAGAAAGAGGTGATTTTCTCACAAAGGAGAAAATATTTGAGCTGAGGCTTGAGGAGAAAATAGCAGTTGGTCAACTGGAGAGAAGAGAGAAATTAAGTACTTTTCTCATTCAGTTTGCATCTACTTAAACATTGCTGAAGCATAAGAACTGAGATGCATATTCTGCATTTTGAAATACTTCTTAGCATGCCCCATCTTAATGTCTGTTTCTCTTGACTGAACTCTTATAGTCCTTTGCCTATGGCATTGTCCAGTTACTAAGAAGATGATACTAGCAGAAGTAGGTTTTAGATGAATTTTTGATTCTGTTCTTGATCTAAAGGCCTGAATTCTATCTTCAAGGTTTAGTTGCTACACACCTTTTGATTGCACTTTCAGTTTCTCATCCTTGAACTAGTGAAATTTGAGAGCAGATGATTCTTTGTTATGAGATGGGAGAGAGGATAAGGTGGAAGGAAAGGTTTGTCCTGTTCTTTGTAGGATGTTGAGCAACATCCCACGTTTCTACCCACTAGATGACAGTACAACTTCCAGTTACAGCAACTAAGTGAAAGAAAGTGAAATTATCAGTTGCTCAATCATGTCCAACTCTTTGTGACCCCATGGACTGTAGCCCTCCAGGCTCCTCTGTCCATGGAATTCTCCAGACAAGAATACTGGAGTGGGTTGCCATTCCCTTTTCCAGGGGATCTTCCTGACCCAGGGATCGAACCCAGGTCTCCCACAGTGCCAGGTAGATTCTTTGCCATCTGAGTCAGCAGGGAAGCCACAGCAACCAAAAAGGTCTGCAAATATTGCCAACTTCTCAGGTGTCACTAGTGGTAAAGAATTCACCTGCTAATTCAGGAGATGCCAGAGATGCTGGTTCGATCCTTGGGTCAGGAGGATCCTTTGGAGTGAGAAATGACAACCCACTGCAGTATTCTTGCCTGGAAAATTCCATGGACAGAGGAGTCTAGTGGATTAGTCTGTGGGTCTGCAAAGAGCTGGACACGACTGAGTAACTAAGCACACACCTCCCTGGGACATTAGAGAAATAATGCTCATTTTATAACTCAGATTGCAACTTTAATTGTAGGCCTTCAAGGCAAGGATAGCTAGAGAGGTTAAAACTCTGACATACCTTGAGGATGCTTCTAATAGCATGCAAGATCTCAAGATCTCTTCAGAGTAAGTTGCATCTTATACTGTTTTATTTCATTTGTTCACTTATTTAATCTGCATACATTTATTGATTGGCTTGCCATGTATCAGATCCCAAGTCAAGTTCTGAGAATTTGGTGTTAACTGACTCATTGGAAAAGACACTGATGTTGGGAAAGACTGAAGGCAGGAGGAAAAGGGAACGACACAGGATGAGATGGTTGAATGGCATTTCCAGCTTGATGAACATGAACAAGCTCCAGCAGATAGTGAAGGACAGGGAAGCCTGGTGTGCTGCAGTCCATGGGGTTGCAAAGAGTTGGACATGACTGAGCAACTGAACAACAACAGGCTATAAAGGAGTTGGATTGTCTTCAGTTCAGTTCAGTCGCTGTCATGTCCAACTCTGTGACCCTATGGACTGTTGCGTGCCAGGCTTCCTGACCTTCACTATATCCTGGAGCTTGCTCAAACTCATGTCCATCAAGTCGGTGATGCCATCTACCATCTCTTTTCCAATGAGTTGGCTCTTTGCATCAGGTGAACAAATTACTGGAGCTTCAGCTTCAGTCTCAGACATTCCAATAGATATTCAGGGTTGATTTCCTTTAGGTTCGACTGGTTTGATCTCCTTGTAATCCAAGGGACTCTCAAGAGTCCCTTAATAGGGAACCTGGCTGAATTCTGAAGCAGGTCTCCAAGCAAAGTTGTTTATGGAAGACTGGAATTATGTCTAATGGTGATACTGAGATAGCTGTCCTACTTGATTTCACCTGAAGCATGATGCATGGATTCTGACTTTATATAGGCTCTTTCTTCATGCATGTAGTACTCCTTATCACAGACCTCTCTGTGGCCCTCCAGCCCTTTCATAACCCCTGAGATTAGAGATGCACCTTGGGAATTGTATTGGTCTTGGGTATATTCAAAAGCAGAGACATTACTTTGCCGACTAAGGTCCATCTAGTCAAGGCTATGGTTTTTCCTGTGGTCATGTATGGATGTGAAAGTTGGACTGTGAAGAAGGCTGAGCACTGAAGAATTGATGCTTTTGAACTGTGGTGTTGGAGAAGACTCTTGAGAGTCCCTTGGACTGCAAGGAGATCCAACCAGTCCATTCTGAAGGAGATCAGCCCTGGGATTTCTTTGGAAGGACTGATGCTAAAGCTGAAAGTCCAGTACTTTGGCCACCTCATGCGAAGAGTTGACTCATTGGAAAAGACTCTGATGCTGGGAGGGATTGGGGGCAGGAGGAGAAGGGGACAACAGAGGATGAGATGGCTGGATGGCATCACGGACTCGATGGACGTGCGTCTGAGTGAACTCCAGGAGCTGGTGATGGCCAGGGAGGCCTGGTGTGCTGCGATTCATGGGGTCGCAAAGAGTCGGACACGACTGAGCGACTGAACTGAACTGAACTGGGCTCTCAAGAGTCATTATCCAGGCAGCTGTTTTCACTGACCTTTTTCTATGGAAATTGCTCCTGAGAGAGAGGAATTTGAAAGTGGGAGGCTAACCAAGTTGACCCTGCTACTGTATTTCTAGCCCTCCTCACGATGCACTATCAAGTACCTCTGCACATACTCTTGACTGGCGCTTGTGGTACCATCACCATCTGAACATGTATGCCTGCCTTAGGCCCACCTGATTCTCAGGGCTTCCAGCCATCCTGTCTTTAAATCCTAAATTTTTCAGGCAAGTCCTAATTCTATTGAATTTTTTTTTTTTTTCCCAATCAGTGAGACTCATTAGATTCTCAACTGTTTCTTTAAACCTCTGCCAAGATGTTCCCTATGACTGTATTTTCAAAGAAAGAGGATTGCCTTGTCATATTATACCTGGTATCTCTGTCTTTGGTTTAGAAGACATGGCTGCTGCCTTAGTTGTCCTTTTAGGTCTTGCTGTGGCTTTTCCAGGCCTGGTTACCCACAAGAAAAAGTGTTGACTCAGGACTGCTTATGGCTCATGGCTCAGGATGCAGTTCTGAGACTGGCAAATAAAAAGTTGGAAAAAACAAACGAACGATGTCCTTTCTTTGTGAGCAGCAGTTATTACTACATCAGAAGCATACTGGAACTGCTTGATTGGTGAGATACCTGTAGTGTCTTTTTGGCACTTTTGTATGGTTTTGGTCTGGCTCTGTTTTACAGAGGGCAGAAATTCATTCAAGCTTCCTCAGGGAAAAGGAGGATGATTTTAAGGGTAATCTAGGTTAGTAACTAGACCTGGAGTGCTGTCAGGAATTTAGATAGCCCCGTGAAACTCTGCCTTATCCCCCTTAGGCACCTTAATCTCACCCTCAAGGGTGGGAAAGCAGACAGTGTGTTTGCGAAACCAGGTGGAAGCCAATGTGGCTGCGGACAGATTGTCACATGAGGGTCACGAGATAGCCAGTGGCCAGATCATTCAAGAGCTTGTAGCAATGCAAAAATCTTTGAATTTTATTCCAGTGAGAATGGGGAAACTATTGAAGTGTTAAGACCAAGTGATTGATACAGTCTTGTGGAAGTCGCTCAGTCGTGTCCAGTTCTTTGCGATGCCCTGGACTATACAGTCCGTGGAATTCTCGAGGCCAGAATACTGGAGTGGATAGCCTTTCCCTTCTCCAGGGGATCTTCCTAACCCAGGGATCGAACCTAGGTCTCCTGCATTGGAGGCAGATTCTTTACTAGCTGAGCCACAGTGGAAGCTTATATGGTCTGGATGACTGCAAAAAATTACTCTGGCATCAGAGTGAAAAAATTTGAGGAGGCTGAGGGAATACAACAAGTGTTGTGTCAAAGAGCTGGGCTGGGGAAATCAAGAGAGCTATAAGGGGTATTGAAGAGTCTCCTAAGGCAGTAGGGGTGGTTAGGGAAGGCTTCCTGGAAGAAGAGATATTTCAGATGAGACTGGAAATTTGAGAAAGTCGAGTAAGACCTAACCAGATGAGGGGAAGGATTGGTAGGTGAATAATACTTTAGACAGAGGGAATAGTAGGAGCAAATCCTGGGAGACAAGAGAGGAATTGTCCTTGTGGAATTTCTGACTTGATGCAAAGTTTTTAAAACTTAAAAAAAAAATCATTTTAATATAATTTTAAGCTCACAGAAATGTTGCAGTAGTGCAGGAGACATTGCCCTTTGCCCATGTGCTCACTTTCTCTCTTCCTAATTTATAAATTTTGAAATTATGTTTCTGGATGTATTTATATTTTGTCTGTGTCTCTCAGGTGGGATCTTACTTCCCAGACCAGGGATTGAATCCCAGCCCCAGCAGGGAAGGTGCAGAGTCTGAAACATTGGACCACAAGGAATTCCCATTCCTGAACCCTTAAATATTTTAGGATATGTTCCCTATAAACAAGGACATTATCTTTTACAACCAATATGAGACATTATAGGATATTATTATTCAATCTATAGCCCACGTTAAAATGCCTCTGATTTTCCCAATAATGTCCTTTGGAGCTATTTCCCCTGCTAGTCCAAGTCCAAACCAAGCCTGTGCATTGCACTTAATTGTCTTATCTCTAAAAATCCCCTCAGCTTACAGTATGTCCCTGTTTGGATTCTTCTGATGCTTTCTCATGACTGTGTTATGCATTTGCGTAGGTATACCCTGTGGTATCTGCTTTGTTTACCCTATGTCTAGCTTCTGTAATCTTGATGCATCTGCCCTTGCCTGCATTTGCTGGATACACCTTGTCCTAATAATATACATGAGTCACCTTGCCTTGATCTCCTGCCTCCTCCAGAGTTGGGGGTGGGGGAGGGTGTTATGTTCAAATACAAGCACATTATGTTCAAATACTAACTATACTATCCTAAACCTGCTTACCTGGCCTATCTATTCCCTGTTCCTTCCTGTGGAAACAGTAAAGGTGCTTGCCCCCAGTTCCCTCCTTTTGCTCTCGGAGTGATGACTTTGGCGGTTGCCTGGTGGGTTCCAATGTCCTGACCTGTATTCCCTCTTCTGGGATCTGTGAGTATAATAAACTGTCTTTTCAATGGCTGTCTCCTGATCTGTTGACCTTAACATACCTAAGTAATGGTAGCTCAGATGGTAAAGAATCTGCCTACAATGTAGGCAACCAGGGTTCGATTCGTGAGTCAGGAAGATCCCGTGGAGAAAGGAATGGCAATCCACTCCAGTATTCTGCCTGGAGAATCCCATGAACAAAGGAGCCTGGTGGGCTATAGTCCATGGGGTCACAAAGAGTTGGACATGACTGAGTGACTAACACACAACACATACACGTTAAAACACCTGCCAGGTTCTAAACTTGTTACTATTACTCTAATTAATAAGTAGTTTATGGAGAGATACTTCAAACTTTTTTGACTGAGATGCATAACAAGAAATATATTTTACATTGTGGAATGTCTGTTTCACAAGAGTTTTGTGAAACAACA
The DNA here is from genome assembly GCF_023091745.1 of Budorcas taxicolor. NCBI lineage: Eukaryota > Metazoa > Chordata > Mammalia > Artiodactyla > Bovidae > Budorcas > Budorcas taxicolor. The sequence continues at coordinate 71,170,357 of NC_068911.1, forward strand.
CGTATCCTCTCCATATGAAAGTTATTTTACTTTCTATTCTGCTCTGTTTTATTTGAAAATAATTCTTGTCTGACCTACTACGTTGATTTCATAACCCTCTAATAGTTAATTACCTTTGTCTGAAAGCACTAGTCTGGTGGAAGTATCACTCTGATCATCTGCTTCCATTCCCATCTGCTTCCATTCCCATCTGTGGAATGGAAAATAGATGTGACAGGGCAGACTGATAGCAAGGACTCCATTATAAGGATCTAGCCATAATTCAGGTGAGAGAGTTGTGCTATTGGCAACGAGATTGAGAAAAATGATTGATTTGAGAAGAAGTGATTGGATTGAGGAACTTGTATATGGAGTACAGAAGAGAAAGGGGTCAAAAAGAACAATTTCTCGGACTTCCCTGGTGGTCCAGTGGCTAGCACTGCAAGCTCCCAATGCAGGGGGCCCAAGTTTGATCCCTGGTTGGAGGAACTAGATCTCAGAAGCCACAACTAAAAAGATCCCACATGGTGCAATTAAGACCTATCACAGCAAAATAAAAATAAATATTTTTTTAAAAATGACAATTTTAGCCTTGGCCTGTGGGGTAGATGGTGGTGCCCCTTACTGAGATAAGAAACACTAAAGGTTTATAGTTCAGGCTCCATCATGCTAAGTTTGAACTCTTATGGACATTGGATTGGAACTGTCCAGTGAACAGTTAGCTCTGTGGCACCAAGAGGCAAATCTGGGTTAGATTATTAGCAAGCTGGAGTTGGACTGTACTCAAGAAGTTTTTCCACTCCCTGTCCACTACAGGAAGCAGAAGTTAAGTCAGAATAGTAACAAATGTTTTGAAAATATTTCCAGTAGTTCGGCACTGAGATGCATAAAAAATAAAGTCAAAAATATACTTAGGAAATCAATGAATACAAATTTAGTAGAATAAATCTCACTTTTCAGCACTTTCCTCTCTTTTGGTTAACGGCACTGTAAAGTCCTCTTTGTACAGATGTAGAGAGAGATGTGGAACATAAAGAAATTTTGCATTATATAGAAACTTGTGTTCTATGAAACAGTGCTGCCGTAAATCAAAACTGAGCTAGCCTGCGCTTTCCCGGATGCTAGTCCTTAGTTTAAATCCCCCAAATCTAACAACAGGCATTCTCAGGTATAGATACCGAGATAAAAACTGGCGCACGGTGCAGGCTGTAAAAAGATGTCTGGTTTTAAGTGGCATGAGTTTGGTATTGCACTGAAAAATTGGGGTTTTCTAGTGGGAAAGAGTGTAGATGTGCGAGTTTACATACAGTGTTGGGATTGATAGGCTGTGTTTCATTATTGGTCCCTCATCCTCTATCCCCACCTCTTCATCTGCTCCCCTCCCTCCAGTCCTCCCTCCATTCTTCCCCTCTTCTCTGGCGTTTTTCTGGGATTAACGGCGGGGTCGGCCCTATACACAAACGCAGCTGGTTCGTACGGTCAGCCTGAGCCCTGCTGTGCAACCACGTCAGGAATTCCAGTAAGTTGGCAACACTGCAGCACAAAGACAACAACAATGAGGGAAACCCTTCAGTGCAGAAAGGAATGTTTGGAGCCCGCGCTGCTACACAGAGAAAGGACACAAACACCGCCCCCACGCCCGCCCCTTCGCCCCCGATCGCGCCTGCGCTCCCTCTCCCGCACCTCCAGCACCCCACGCGCGCCCGGGGCTGGACGCAGCCCCTCCGGCGCCCCGGGAGCCCCACCCGCGCACCGCCTGGGGCGCGCGCCTCCCCAGCGCCCGCAGCGGCTCTTTGTAATTGTAGTGCGGGGACGCTCATTGACTATGCAGGGCGGCCCCGGCGGGCGTCGGAGTGCTCTGACCCCGGCGCGGTCTCGTACCATCGCCCCGGCCGCCCGGAACCGGCATAAATCACCCACCGAGACTAAAATGCAGCTTCTCGCCCCCTCGCCCCCTCCCTCCTCCCGCTCGCCTCGTCCCCCTGACTTCCCAGCCCCCCATGCCCTTCGGGTCCCCATTCCTGCCTCCTCCGCGGCGCCGCCCAGCGCCAGAGGCTGCGCAGGGAGGCAAATAGCGTCCCAGTGACTTCGGTCGGGGCCGAGAACTCTGGATTCCCAGTTCTTGAGAAGAAAGCTGCTAAATCTCTCCCGCCCCTGCTCGCACCTTACTCTTTTTTAAGTCAAAGTTTTCTCTATCTGGGTCTATTTCTCTCGTCTTGTCTTTCAAAAGTAGTATCTATTTCCCCTTCCCCTTCCGCTCAAAGCTTCACCAGCCACTAAATCCTGGACTGTTTGGGGTCAGTAGAGTTCCACAGAGTCTCTCAAGATCCAGGCTCGGGGAGAACGGGTGGCAGTATCTGGGTCGGGGACTACGTGGGTGCTGGGCTGTCGTCTTGACGGCCATGGCTCCTCCGAGAGAAAGGGCTCCTGACTGAAAGGGCTCCAGGATCAGGGCCTGGCTCCGGGGTAAGGAAATTCCGGGGTGACCCTTGGCCTAGAAACGGTTCCTTCTCACATAGGGCTCCACGTGGCCAGGAAAGAGGTTGCACGGATCCTCCTTCTTTCTGTGGGCACTGGAGCCACGTATCGGCTGAGGACGATGCTCAAGTTTCTCTCACAGTGCTCTTTGGGGCTCCCTCCTCCAGGCCCCGCCAGCCTGGCTAACGCTGACCCCAAAGAAAGGAGTGGCGGGATTCTCTGAACCCCTTTAGTTTCTCCCTCACATGAAAGGGCACCTGCACCGTCGAGAAGACGTTTATTCTTTCAGTTTTGCTTCAAAATGATCAGATTTGTAAGAAGCACGACCTGGCCGTGACACCTGTAGACGTGGTGCGTAAGAAAATCTCAACAAGGATCCGACGCGCCCCCATCACCCCAACATTGATCTAACTCCCCCCGTAACTCGTGAAAACATAGCGAACGCCATCTCAGCGCCCAGATCTACAGGGGAAACCCGGGTGTCTGAGGGAGCTTGAGGATTGTAGACTAGAGAATAAAATAGCCACAAGTCTCGATCGAGCAAGCTCTCCATTCCTCTTTCCCCTTCCCTCCTCCTCCTTCCCTTATTTTCCCTTTTCAAAACCTGTATAGGTGGCCGACATCCTTGTGGACCGCCTAGCCTACTTCTGTGAGGAGACCAATCCTGCCCGCGTGTGATTGTGTCAGTGTAAGTGTGTGACGGTGATGAGCGTGTGTGCGCGTATGAATGAGTGTGTACCTGGGAAGTGTGCGTGCACGTGTGAGCGGGTGCGTGTGCGCGCGCGGCTGTCTGTAGGAGTGCATGCGTGAGAGTGCACGCGTGTGTTCGGGTCCCGACTCCTCTCAAAGCTGCAAAGTGCAGGGGGCGGGCCGGGCGGCAGGGGGCCTGCCCCGCGGGATTCCCGCAGGCTAGTTCCGGGGCGGGCGGGTCTAAAGGGCTTTATGCATGGTCTGGAGGGTGGGGACTGGCGCCGGTAGAAAACGCGATTCCTCGGGCGCGGGTCCCGGCTTTCTGCCACTAGAAGCCCGCAGAGGTGTGGCCCTGAAAGAGCGCTCCCCAGTGGAGGCGCTGCAGTGCCGAGTGCGACGTGCGCCCACCTCCCGGGGAAGGAACGGCGAGGCCGGGGACCCGGACAGTCGCTGGGATGGAGCGCTGGGCGGCGGCGGCAGCGAGCACGCTGCTGCTGGCTTTCGCCGCCTGCCTGGCGCCGGCCAGTGGCGGAGGTAAGCGCCCACCGGTCCGAGCTCCACGCCGAGTGCGGGACTTCCCTGGCTGCGGCAGGGTCGGGTCCGCCGGCGAGCGGAGGGGGCTGCGGCCGGCAGAGGCCAGGAGCGGGAGGCGGCCGGACAGCTCCCTGTGGGGCACTCAGGTTGCCCTGCGTGGGGCCAGCAGGAGCGCACCTCCTTCGCCCGCCCCGGCAGTGAGCTGTCCCAAACTTGAGAAAGCAGCCCCTGCGGTTTCGGTGACAGCACACCCCACAAGGACCCCGCCTTTGTTCCCACGGAGGTTTGTCCCAACCCTCCTGGAAGGTCCTTTGCTGCTCTCCCTGTGAGTCCGCAGCCTGCTCCCCGCGGCTGGTTTCTTCTCTCCGGGGCCAAGCGGTCCTCCGCGCTGCTCGGTGCGCAGTTTTCCACCTGCAGCGCCCCGCCCGGGAATCCCTTCGCGCGCCCAGGCTGCGGGCTCGAGCACCCCGCCTTTCCGCAGCAGCGAAACTTGGTCTCGCCGTGACCCCCAAGAGACCGCATCTCGATAAAGATCATTCTCTAGCCGAGATAAGGCCGGGAGGTGGGATTGGCCGAGAGAGCGGCTGATACGCTGCAGCATTTTCTTGAAGGGTTTCCCTTTCCAGCCGGGAAGTGGAGGCTTTTGTGTTGATGAATGGGGCTCGTCTGCGCGGCCAGAGTTTTGAGGGCTCGAATGGAGAAAGTTTCTGCGATGAAGCGCTGTAAACTTCTCTCAAGTTGTCGGGAGAGTTTTAGTTTTTCACAGGAACGGAGGCGAGGGGAAGAGGAGGAGGGAGTAGTGGAGAGAATAAAAAGTAAGACGGGAGGAGGAGAGAAGACAAGTAGAGAGTAAAAGGGAGAGAAGGAGGGGAAAGAGAGAGATCGGGGGCTGGGGTCGGGGAGAAGGAGAGAGAGAGAGGAAGCTAGGGATGAATGGGAGAGGCGAGGAGGCAGGGGAACAAGCGAGCTCTCTCCCTGGCTTTGCGTTGCTAGGTAGCAGCGAAGAGCTGCGTGTGACCGACCACCAGACAGACAGAGCGGACGCTGCTGCCTCCAAGGGGACTAATCTGTCTGTGGGGACGGGAGACCACCCTCTCCCCCACCACCCCTTCCTCCCGCTTCTTCCTTCTCGGACAACTTAATTGCCCTACAATGAAAATGAAGCCCCTATTGTTGTAGGATTAGCCAAAGCAATACATTGATTTTCCTGGATCACATATTAGGGTTGAAGAGTGGGGACTGCAGAAGCCCCCATTTATGGGAGAGAGAGGGGATGGGCCAGTGGCATGTATTCAAATGGTTAATCTGCTTTCTTTCCTCAATTCTTAGAGTAAGCTCCTTAGAGGGAATCAACTAAGTAATTATACAGCAACTCCTAGCAGTACACATTGCAGACTTCCTGGGAAGAAGTTTGGAAACACCAACAAACCTCACTGGTCGTGTAAAAATCTTTGGAAAAGGAGGGGAGGCAGGAAGAGAACGTTAATAATTATAACGTTGAAAACCTTTTCTCAGGGTTGGTAACAGAGAAAGAGAATTTATTATTATTGTGGAGAGTTTGTCCTAATTATAGCCACAAGTTTTACTATGTTCTTGTCAGTGCCTGGCAAAAGGAAACCTTGTCTGGATTAAACTGGGATACGTCTGGATTAAACTGGGATACATCTGGGTTGTCCGCATACAACCCAAACAGATGTTTTCATCACTGTGTTAATGTCTTAGTCATCAAATAACCTGTACTTACTCTTCTTGGTAGTTTAGACCCATCCATCTTTCATTCTATAATAATAATCACATAATAATAATATGTATAGTATATATCATATACTTTTATGTGGCAGGCCCTGTTCTAAGTATTTCACACTTGTTGAAATTTAGTCTTTTATCATGCCCCTTTTTAAGTAAGCACTCTTACTGTTTCTATTTTACAGATGGGAAGTGAAGGCATAGACCAGTTAACTTCCTTAAGGTCATATGGCTAGCAAATCACTGTGAGACAATTGCCAGAGATTCTGATTCCAGAGGCTTTAACTAAACTGTTCTAGTATATGGCTCTTTTGTACTAGAAATGTCATACCCCCTTAGTTACTGTCCACGTGTGAAGTTACTAAAGAAGCCAAGGGACTTTTTGCAAGTCTTTGCCACATACTGTAGAATTTGCTTGCTGCTCATAACTGGATATTTCCAGAAGCTCTTTGCATGTTTCTATCCTCACTCTTAGTCTTCCCAATTGATCATTTTTACATACATGTCCTCTGAATATTGTCAACCTGGGGCTTTAAGATTTCTAGATTCCTGTTGGATTGATTTTTGACTTAGATGAAGAAGTATGATGACATTGTAAATGCCCTTATTTTAGCATAAAATATTTTAGGTAAGATCACCCTGTAAACTTCATATCATTAGAAACTGGAAAGTGTTTTGCAGTTAGTCTTTTAAAAAATATTGCATATCTGTGGCTAGAAATTATTTGCACTGCCCTCTATTTTGCATAATGCTTTTCTAAAAATACGGGAGGGCCTGAAGCAATGGCTTCACCTCATTCTAGCTGTGTGACCTTGGGGAAGTCCTTTAACTTTGCATGGCTCAGATTGCTTATCTGTAAAACTGGGAGAATCTATTCTGTGACATTTTGTGAACATAAAGTGGTAAGTGTGCCTTAGCGTAGTGTAAGGCATTGTAGACAATGATAATGAACTGATAGCTCTTTTTATTACTTTGATTCACAATACCTTTTCTTGCTTACTGATCATATTTCTAATTTCAAAATGCACATGAGAATATCTTTAAGTATTTTCCACCTAACATTTCTCTGAAGAATTCCCAGATTCCAGGATGTGATTTGAAGTTTTTCAGAAAATGTTATGGTTTCTCAGGACAATGATATTCTTTCATGCAATAGAAGTTTGATTGTGCCCTTAATAGGATCAGGTTTTATGACAATTACATCTTTGGGTACAGTTTATATGCTTAGAAGTGTTGTGTGGCAAGTAGCAAACAGGCAACATTTTGGTTCTATTACGTGTCTATTACCTGTTGCTGCTTTTATTTCACAGCAATTGGCTTTTCTTTCTCTTTGTGAAGTTCTTCCTTGCCAGTCTTTGGGGCTTCTGCTTAAACTTCCTGTCCCTGCCCTATTTTAATATAAACTTTTATAACCTTTAGATATATCATTTGGACTGCTTGGCATTATTTTATAGCTAAGTAACTAAACCCTAGTGGAGAAGGAAATGGCAACCCACTCCAATGTTCTTGCCTGGAGAATCCCAGGGATGGGGGAGCCTGGTGGGCTGCTGTCTATGGGGTCGCACAGAGTTGGACATGACTGAAGCGACTTAGCTGCAACTAAAGCCTGGAGGGAGACTGAAAGGAGTGAAAGGGTGGGGATTAAGTGCCTTACCTAAAGGGCATTGATAGAGCCAGGGTCTGAACCGGAGACTCCTCATTCTTCTACAAGACCTCTTTTAGATGCATGTCCTCTAAATGTCCCCACATTGAGATCTATAGATTCCTTTTGTGTTGATCCTGAATTATCAGTTGAGGCAAAGTATGATGAAAAGATTATCTTGGGCGAATCTTTAGCTGGGTGGGTTACCTGTCTCAAGCCTAAGCTGAATCTTATGATAGATTGATATAACCATGTGTTTTTAGCTGGATCCAGAACTCCCAAAGTCTGTGCCTCTGGATCCATTTTTTAAAAATTGTGGACCATCAGAGCACATTTCTGAAGAGCTGATAAAACTCAGATATTAATAGTTATAGTCTATTAATTTTGTGATCTTGAAGAATTAAAAAAATCATTACACTGTGGCAATCCACAAACATTTATTAATAAGCATCTACAGTGTGCTAGTAAGATAGCAGTATCAATATAACAGAAAGGTTAAGGAAGATGAGAACTGAAAAGAGGAGTCTAGATTCCACAGTTAAAATGGGGGGCAACTTGGTGTTTAAGATTCTGAGATAGTCATTTTCTAGTTCCTAATAACTCTGGCTAGGATTTCACCAATATTAGATTTGACACATTCCAGCCTCAGTGTTTTGGGCTGCTTTTAGAATGATCAGATTGGTAGATGTTTTGAAATGTCAGAGATATTTCTTTGATGTTTCCCATGTTTATAAAGGGCCTGTACAAATGTTCCCTAATTGATTTCTTGACCATCTTAGCATTGTGAGACAAAGTAGGAAAAGTGTACATTTGGGGATTAGAGGATCTGGATTTGAAAGTTGCCTCTGCCAGTTTCTATCTGGGAGATTCATTACAACATACTCAAATGCTCTAGGCTGGTTTTATCTATAAAATGGGCACATGTTTACCTCATAGGGTAGTTATGCCAGTTAACTGAAAGGAGAGTGAAATGCTTTTTAGACTGTGAGGTCTCATGTATTTCTATCCATCATGACTGCCCTTTTCAAGAATTTAACTTTTTCTAAACTTGTGGAGAAGATATTGTATCTTGGTATCAACCCTCGCCCCCTTTTTAGTACAAGGGATCTTTAAATGATTTTCTTGTGCATCTTTGACACAGTGCTTTATTGGCTACAGCAACTTTACACATTAGTCTGAATTCTCATGTTTGTAAATGACAGAAAACTCAGTTAAACTGCTTGAAGCCAAAAGGAAGGAGTATTGAAATATATAGTTGAAAGATAGAGCTATTAGGTTGAATCATATGGGATTGTTGTTTTCCTAGGTCAGAAGCAGTCAAATTTGGCAATTTGGTTCAACCTAGTATAATTGGGCCGGAGAAGGCAATGGCACCCCACTCCAGTACTCTTGCCTGGAAAATTCCATGGACGGAGGAGCCTGGTAGGCTGCGGTCCATGGGGTCGCTAAGAGTCGGACACGACTGAGCGACTTCACTTTCACTTTTCACTTTCATGCATTGGAGAAGGACATGGCAACCCACTCTAGTGTTCTTGCCTGGAGAATCCCAGGGACGGGGGAGCCTGGTGGGCTGCCGTCTGTGGGGTCGCGCAGGGTCGGACACGACTTAGCAGCAGCAGCAGTATAGTTGGGTGCTCAGGCTACTCCATGTTGATTGGTTTCTCTATCTCCTGGTTCTGAGATGACTGTGTACTCTAGCGTGTTCTTCTCTGGTGTCACATCCTTTAATGTTATGTCCGATGGAAAAAAAAAAAAGTTTTGTTTTAATTATACTCTGCAAAAGTCTCTATTGCATTTCAGGGACTCCTCTTACGTCATAAGCTCATTGGAGAACCAGTCACTATATCCAGGGATATGAAATGTGCCTCTGGCTTAGACTTGAGTCACATGCTTCATCTCTGAAGTCACAGACTGAAGTCTAGACCCCAGAGGGAAAATGAGATAAGGCCCCCAGGAGAATGGTGAATAGATGTGGAGTTGTAGAAACAACAGATATCTGGAACACCTTATCAGATAAAACCAGTTTTCCATTTTGTGTATGAAGACAGACTTGAAATTTCTTAAGAGTAGGGGATCCTGGGATAACTCAATAATTGAAGAGGGAAAAGTCTTGCAAATATTAAAGCAAGACACATGATGTTGTGTTCTTGTGATCATGTGGCAACTAGAAGGTTGTTTTATAGACTAAGGGATTCTTATTTGGAGCTTTACTTTGTGATGGACTGGAATGTTCTGGAAAATGATCTGAGAGATCAAAGTATGGAAACTCTTGAGTCCTTTGTAAGATTTCATTTTTCAGCAAGTCCTAATCTTTTACTGTCACTAAAGGGAAGGAGAAAATGCTAGTGTGTACTTCCACACTGGTTTGATTTTGATGTGGGAAGGCTGTGGAGGATACTTTTTGTTGTTAAGAAACAGAAAACCCACCTCCAGTTGGCTTAAACAATTAAGGGTATTTATTGACTCATGTAAGCAAAAACTTCTGAGGCAGAGTGGGATTCAGGTAAGGTGCATTCAGGGCTCCAGTTCTCTTTCTTTGTGTTCTTCTTGACTCTACTCCCCTCTAGGTTTCAGCTTTGTTTTCAGGCTGGCTTCCCATATTATATTAGAGCTGCCCGGGCAAATGGGGCTACATGTTTTCTTGATCCTATCTAGGGACAACTTTGAGATTTCAGCTGTGTTCTCAAAAGTATTACTTCATCACAATTTATAGAATGTGATAATCTCTAGGGTCCCTACATGGAAATAAGCTAGATTCTTAAGCTTGGCATATCATAAAAATTACCTGGGGAACTTTAAATATCTATTCTTAGGCCAAAACTCACACATACTATATCAGGAGTATGGAATCTGTATTTTAAGTAATTCTGAGAGTCAGATGATTTGGAAACAACTGATCTGGGTAACCTGTCTCATGTTTAGTTTTGTAAACTGAAACTAACTTGCCATGGCAAATTCCTTCCACTAGGCAGTGAAGAGTACTCCAGTTATATCTATTCTTTCTTTTGGATGGGGATGTTACAAGGTAGCTACGGTAACAAGGAAAACTACTCATTTACATCCAAGGGTGATATGAAGTACTGCCCCCATTTCTGGCAGTCTCCTTTCCTGGCCAATATGACAGTCCCTCCCTGCAGCCACTGTTTGTGTCTTAATTGGATTCTTTGCTTTCTCTGCTTTTTCCTTGGACACCCTTGATGTCCTTCCTCCCACTGTTAAGAATCTGAGGTTCTTTGAGCTGACCCAAGTCGGGAATTCATCTCAAGAGCATCCCCTGGCAGAGCTCACTGGCATCTATCCCATTATGGCATTGGGAGTTATTAGAAAATTTATTGCCCAACTCTTTGTTGATCCCACTGGGACTTAGAGTCCATTGATCCTGCCACCTCTTCACTGTCCCTCAAATCCCTCAGTTATTTACCTCCTTAGCTGATATGGCCCATCGTTAGCGTCACTTCCTTGCCTCCACCCTCAGCAGTCTGGTCCTCTTTTCTCAGGCCTCCAACACCACCTGCTCAAACAACATTGCTTCTTATAGATATGAAAACAGAAGCAATCAACAGAAGGACGCAAATTCTCATAACTCAACCATCATCATTTGCACCTCAGCCTGTATATGGAGAAGGCAATCGCACCCCACTCCAGTACTCCTGCTTGGAAAATCCCATGGATGGAGGAGCCTGGTAGGCTGCAGTCCGTGGGGTCGCTGAGGACGACTGAGCGACTTCACTTTCACTTTTCGCTTTCATGCATTGGAGAAGGCAATGGCAACCCACTCCAGTGTTCTTGCCTGGAGAATCCCAGGGACGGGGGAGCCTGGTGGGCTGCCGTCTACGGGGTCGCACAGAGTCGGACAAGACTGAAGCGACTTAGCAGCAGCAGCAGCGGCCTGTATATTTTGTCTTTCCTCCTGTTCCTCGGGACAAACTCCCCATGCTCTGTAGTCCAGCCAGTTCACTCACGTTCCAGATCGTACTCTGTGTCACCTCTCACCATTTGTCTCCTCTCATCAAATCTTCATTTTCCCCACATTCCCTTCTTGCTGTCACCTATTTCCTCTGTACCTTGGCAAAATTCCTTGGCAGATTTATCTTTATCCACTGTAATTTTGCTCAGTTTTTCTCATATCCATGCCTTTCAGGTGTTTTTTTTCCACCACCCTCGACCAAGGTGTTTCTTTGGCCAGGGTCACTGGTGACTTCCACTTTGTTAAATCCAAAGGCCCATTCTCAGCTCTCCTCTTGTTTAGCTAACTAGCAACACTGCACACAGTGTATCCTGCCTTCCACCATGAAACAGTTTGGCTTCCAAGAAACTGCATTCTCCTGGCTTCCTTCCTTCCTTGTTGGCCTCCCCTTGTTCCCTCATGCTTCCTTCCATCCACCTTTCTGATTGCTTTTCATCTCTATCTGCGTTGCTTTGGGCTCATTCTGTCTCGTGTGCTAACTTATACATTTAGGACGATAATCCAGGCCCTACCCTAAGCTCTAGTCCTGTATGTCCAACTGCTTATTTGATAACCTGGTTGTACAAGAGTCATTTCAGACTTACATCCAAAAACTGAACTCCCGATCTCCACTAATGCCCCAAACCTGCTTTATCCACTGATTTCCCCGTCTTGGAAAGTGACTACTCCATCTTTGCTTAGACTCCAAACTTTGGACTCTTTCTTTTTATACCTTACATCCAACCCATCAGAAAATCCCATCATTTCAATCATCGGAATATATGTAGAATCCAAACAGTTTTGAAACTGGTAACTGGTCTTTACCACTGCTGTGTTGACCTGGGTCATGATCACCTATTACCTGGATTATTGCAATGCCTTCCCTAACTGATCACCGGGTGCTCTTCGGTCCCCCTCCTGTCAACTCTCAGCCCCCTTTAAAAACCAGTTGGATCTTGTCATTCCTCTACTCTAAAGTACCAAAGGCTTCTGTCACGCATGAAGTGGATTTTTCAGAAACAGATGCTGAGATGGACTTTGGAGTGCGAGATATTAATGAGGATCAGTGTCTGTGGAGGGAAGGGGAGGAAGCGGGAACAGGCAGAGGAAGAAACTGAGGTGGGTAAGGCCTCGATTGACCCAGTGGGGAGTTCTGGAGCTGCAGCTGGCAAGAAGAATGTTCTGTGTCAGGCTGAATTGGCTTTCCTCAGTTGCTGGATGTGGCCTACCCTAGCAAGGTACCTTTCTATTGATACAACTGAGGTGGACCTTGGAGGAGTTGAGTATAGGCAGAGAGTCCTTCCTTGCAGCTGGCCCTTCCTTGCAGGGGAGTCTCGGTGGTGCATCTCTGCATCTCCCTGGCTACCATTGCTCCCCAGCTCATACAGAGTCAGAGTCCAGGTGGACCCTAACTGTTAGCTTGGACATCCCCTGAACTGTCTCCTTCTCTCCTGCCACTCACAGTGCAACGGTTATTGTTCAGTTGCTCAGTCGAGTCCAGCTCTTGGCGACCTCATGGACTGAAGCACGCCAGGGTTCCCTGTCCTTCACCATCTCCTGGAGGTTGCCCAAACTCGTGTACGTTGAGTCGGTGATGCCATCCAACCACCTCGTCCTCTGTTGTCCCCTTCTCCTGCCTTCAATCTTTCCCAGCATCAGGGTCTTTTCTAATGAATCAGCTCTTTGCATCCAGTGGCAAAGTATTAGAGCTTCAGCTTTAGCATTAGTCCTTCAAATGAGTATTCAGGGTTTATTTCCTTTAGGACTGCCTGGTTTGATATCCTTGCAGTCCAAGGGACTCTCAAGAGTCTTCTCCAGCACCACAGTTGGAAAGCATCAATTTTTTGGCACACAACCTTCTTTATAATCCATCTCTCACATTGTACACGACAACTGGAAAAGCCATAGCTTTGGGTAGATGGACCTTTGTCAGCAAAGTAATGTCTGTGCTTTTTAATACACTGTCTAGGTATTCTTGCTTTATTCCCAACATAGTGAGCACATTAAGGCCTTCGTACTTGTTTCCTCTCTTCTTGAACACTCTTGCCTCAGACTATGCATGACCTGCCCCTCACCTTGTACAGGTCATTGCTTATAGGTCACTTTCTTAGTGTTGATTTCTCAGATTCTTTGCTCTTTCTTCACTGCACTTATCACCCTCTGACGTAATGGACATTGTTTTTTTGTTGTTGTTGTTTCTTTACTTTGTTTCTCTTTTCTAAGATATAAATTCCAGGACCGCAGACATTTTTGTGTCTCTTATTCATTGTCCTATTCCTAGTACCAAGAATTGGGCTAACTAAATAAATCTAACTTGAATGAATGATGGATAGATGCCACCATGGGTACTAAAACTAAGAAGGGCAGCCTCCGCTCATCACTATGTCCCTGGTATTGCCAGCCGCTAATTCCGCCAGGCTCCTGGAGGCCCCATCAAGGTTCTGATGGAGGAAAAAAGAAAATTGCTGTCTCTATCAAAACAAGTGGCTTAGCAACGCTATTTCTTTCCATTTGACTCTCCCCCTTCCTCCGCCTCACTGCCCCCCAACTGCTGATGACTCCCAACGCATTTGATTGTAGCGTATTCTGCATCGGTCTTTTTAACTTCCACCCCAGACACTTGGCTACTCTGTGAGAATCCCCTGTACATACAGAATGGGTCATTCTGCTATTTTAAGGACAGATTTGATACAGTAGCTTTTACAAAAAGATAAGCCAAAGTTTTTAGACTTTATGTTAGTGGACTGTCACTCTGTGTTTAAACAGAACACAAAAGAAATCTGTCTGAGACCACGGCCCAGTGAAAACAGCCTTGATCAGACAAAAGGCCCTCTGAAGAGGGGAGTGGTTTCCCAAGTCGGGGAGGCGGCGTGGACTGGGGAGGAAAGAACATCACATGTCAAGTCAGGACATTCATGGGTCTTGTTCCTGATGAATGAAGAAAAAATGGGCCCAGTTGAAGAGGGCCAGACTGCTGAAAACTGCCCATGGCTGCTCGTCCCTGGGTGCAGTCTTTCTCACTTTAGACCCTTTTTTTAAATTGAAAAAAGTTATTTATTTGGCTATGCCTGGTCTTCGTGGTGGCATGTGGGATCCAGTTCCCTAACCAGGGATTGAACCCAGGCACCCTGCATTGGGAGCACAGAGTCTCAGCCACTGGACCACCAGTGAAGTCCCTAGACCCCATTCTTTTGATGGCTTTGTAATGCAAGCATGACCGAGTAGTTCAGAGGCAGAGGAATGACTCAGTGACATGCATGTCAGTTGTTGGCATACAGATGGTATTTAAAGTCACGAGATAGGATGAAACTACCAAAGCAACGCAAATAGAGATGAAAAGTAATCAGAAAGGTAGATGGGAGTAAGCATGAGGGAACAAGGAGAGGCCAGCAAGGAAGGAAGGAAAGCAGGAGAGTGAAGAAGTTGGGAGAATGACCTGAAATAATTATTGCTAAAATTTTTGAGTGTTTTCTATGTGCCTGATACAGTCCTAAGTGTTTACAGGTGTAACTTTACCCACTTCTTTATTATTAACAGTTTGAATTCTATGGATAAAGAACTAAGGCAGGGACTTCCCTGGTTAAGACTTGGTGCTTCCAATGCAAAGGGTACAGGTTTGATCCCTGACTGGGGAACTAAGGTCCCACATCCCTTGCAGCAAAAAAAAAAAAAAAAAAAAAGATAAATAAAACAGAAGAAACAAGACAAAGATAGGGTAGGTAGTTTGCCCATAGCCATCTAATTAGTAAGTGGTGAAACCAAGATTTGACCCCAGAGTGCTTATTCTTATGTGTTATCACTGGGTAGATAGAATCAAGTGAAAGATAGTGCCTCTGTGTCCATCAAAGCCTCATTTAATGGCTTATATTATGATCAGGTGACCTCATTTCAGAAGCTGGTACCTTTGCAACTCAACTCTTGGACATTTTTGTGCTATTTTTTCATTCATTCCTTGTTGATGGAGGCCATATCATGTTTTGACATCAAGTAACTGGAAACAACAAAGGATAGATTCCTGCCACATGGGCCTGTCCAAAGCAGCTTACCCTGAAAGAGTACATTTCCATTGTAACCCAGTTTTCCCTCTGTTCTTTTTAGGTACTGGCTGATTCCTGCTTGCTGACTTTCTCCTCTGCTACCCTTCTGTTATCTAAGAATGTCTTTTCTATAATTACACATCTTTTAATTCAAAAGACCCTTTGACTATCAGAGAGAGTTCTATTTTAACTTCCTTTTAGGGATGGCAGTGCAGATATTGAAAGTTGTCTGTTGCTTCCTACTTGATGGAAAAATTCCTACTAAGTTCCCTCATTCAAAGTCCTAGAAGAAAGTAATGAACAACCAAGTGAGAACTGAGACTCTTGGCAACCAAAAAGGTTGTTCCTGGAGAGATGGGGAAGGCATTTGCATATGGTTGGAAGGGCTGGAATGTCTCTTGGCTCCAAAGTGTCTCTCACCCTGGCCAGAGATGTCTGCCATTAGCACCAGTTCTTTAAAGGAATACATTCTTCCCCTTGAAACTCTGGTTAAAGTGCAGAAATGTTTACCCTTGTCTCACCAAGTAGTTAGCTGAGATAATAATGCACAGAAAACATTCCTGAGTGAGGTTCAGAGAGAAGGAGATGCAAAGTTGATAGTTTGATAGGGGGTGGGGACGAAAGAAAGGAAGAAGGTATTTGAAGGTGAGAGTCTTGGAAGGGAGCCGACTTCATCTCCTAATTGTTTTGCTTAAATCAGCTTTTCTAGATAACAGAGATGTTATTGCTTGTTCTTTTTCCTTAGGATGACATTATGGGGAGTTTCTGCTGTGAATCTGTTCAATTGACATCAAAGATTGAACGTCTTACTTTCTAAGGCTTCCCTGGTGGTGCAGAGGTTAAAGCGTCTGCCTGCAATGTGGGAGGCCTGGGTTTGATCCCTGGATCGGGAAGATCCCCTGGAGAAGGAAATGGCAACCCACTCCAGTATTCTTGCCTGGAGACTCCCATGGATGGAGGAGCTTGGTGGGCTACACTCCACAGGTCACAAAGAGTTGGGCACGACTGAGCAACTTCACTTTCTCTTTCCTCTAATTAGCTTAGTAGAAATAAGATTGTTAGAACAAAAGGAAAGGTTGACCCTAAAAGCAACAAAGTCGCAGCGCTCAATCAGTCATTCCTTAGGGATTTATTGGCATCAGGTAAGGTCGAGAGGAAGCTTTTGGATTTAGTGTAAATGGAAGTTACAATTTTTCTAGACCATAATGATGACTATTAATAGGAAATCCAGTTTTATTCCTTAGTATGCAATAAAACAACAGTTTTCATGTGGATAAGGTAAAAGCCACACATTTCTTAAGTCAATTGCTAAATGGTTAACTTTTATGTACCACCTCTCTGAATTATTTTTCTAGTTCACTTCTGACATAAAAATTTACTTCTTCCCTAATATTTGGTGCAGTGAGGTGTTGAAAGAATTTGCTAAGTAATCACTGGAAGCTGAGATTCTAGTGAAAAACAAAATGCATGGTTTAAAAATTGAACGTACTAACTGGGAGAGAGCAAAGATTAGATGCTTCTTTCTGTAAATAATTAAACCCAGCAGGGCAGACAAGAGAGGACATGGGGCTTGAGCTAAGAAGGATGCATAGGGTATTGAACACTTTCACTTCCCTGTGAGGGCAATCAAAGAGGTCTTTAATAGTTCTTGCTGATTGTGAATATGTGCAACAAAATCCTTAATCCAGATTTACTTCTCAAGCATTTTGCTGTGATTGAAGGAATGAGAAAGGGAAGAGAAGAGGAACTGTTTGATTGAGGCCCTTTAGCACTCTTTCTCTCTAGGAGGCCAAGTGTGGTTTGTCACAGTGACCTGGGACTTTGGTTCCCTTCAGGACCACCACCTAGCACTGAGGGTGCATAGGTAGATCAAAGACAATTGGTTTTGCTTTTTCTTCCCGAGAAGCAGTGGATCTATGAATTGAGAGCTGGATTAACACAAGACACATAGGATGGATTCTTTCTGATTTTCCCTTTCAGAGTTGGTTTTCTTACTCTCCACACCGTCTCCACTTTTTTGAGGTGGTTGGTCTTAATTTTTTTATCTGTAAAAAAAGAGAAAAAGATTTTACAGTTTTCCTATGGGTAAGCTTGAATATTAGCCTTAATGAAGAGCTTTATCATTTAAATTAACGTAGACTTAAATTGTACATGTATCGTTTTATAAATTTTCATACATGTATATATTTGTGTAACCAGCACCATGACTGGGATTAGAACAGTTCAGTAGCCCCCAACCCCCTCGATTCCCGTATGCTATTGCTGTAGTTACACTCTCCAAATAAAGTTTCTCAGTTCTTTTTTTTTTTGAAATCTCACTTTCCCATATGAAAGCCTCAATTTCTGCCTTTCATTTGTTCATTTTAATGCAAGAAGTATTTCTAACTCATTTTTGAAGTAATTCAAAATGACATGGGTGAATGGTGAGGTTGCAAGCTTGGTTTCCCCCTATTACATGGAGGAAAAAACTCTGGAAAGATAGCTCTTTTCAGTATACTCTTTCAGTATAGCCATATAGGAAAAAAGTTGGCCTAAACTTGGCTTGTCGCTAGATTGGAATCTGCAAAGAAAACACACTCAAGAAGTCTCCCTTGAAGCAGAGGACAGAGGTTTATTTTATATTTAACGATTTACCCCTTGACACCTGGGAAATGATTAGTTGATGTTTTCAAAGAAGATTAAGTCAGTGTGGTTAATTAACTGTGGTAATCAGGTGACTTAACTTAATTAACTCCTTGTTAACAGTTTCCATCAATTTTGTAAATAAATGACTGAATCAGTAAATTATACTCAAGATTAAAGGCTATATTTCCTGATTTATTTTATTGATGACAAATTAGAGAATTTTCTCATCTCATTCTCTTCCTGCCATCCTTACAAATGAGAACTAGCTGGTTATAGTTTGAGAGGAATGCACCAGAGTAACTTTTAATGTATGGCTTTAAGGAAAAGTCAGGTGACAGGACACTTGAAAAGATTTAGGGGAATGAAACTTAACCAGCATATACATAGCAACATTAAGGGAGGATGGGGGTAGCAAGTAATGATAAAACTCACTTTAGGATAAGCTTTTAACTATGAAGTCTTTAATGTTTTGTTTTCTTTTTTCTAAGTGAAAAATGAATGAGTGATATAACAATTTGTTTTTTAGCTAGAAATAAATTTGAGTGGATATTTAGATATTCTAAATGGAGAAGGAAATGGCAACCCACTCCAGTATTCTTGCCTGGAGAATCCCATGGACGGAGGAGCTTGGTGGGCTACAGTCCACGGGTCGCAAAGAGTCGGACATGACTGAGCGACTTCACTTTCACTTTAGATATTCTATTGAGAAGGAACTTACCAAAATGTTGGGATGTAGTGATTGTATTAGTCAGTAAAGCTCGACTGCAGGTTTAAAGTGCCATACAAATATACAACTAAAATGTTTTTATTTTTAGAACCCTTATAGTTGAAAATTCTCTTCCTTACTTACATGATTATGTCTTGGTCTCCAAACAATGAGATGAACATAACCAAACTGTCCCCCATCCCACTGCAGTTTCTGAAAGGCATTGAACACTCAGGGGATTTGCATTTGTAGGACAGGTGATAGAGGGTTATTTAGGATTCCTTCCAGAAGGAATATTTGGCATCTTGAATAATGTATGAGAAGTGAGAATATATTTATGAATTTGCAAAAATTCAGTGCTAACATCAATCAGATTTTATAAGGAGAAAATTCCTACAGTTTCCTTGAAGGCAGCCTAAATTTTGGGGATGAGCTGAAGCCAGTGATATAAATTTACATTTCTGGCCGCTGAGCAAAATGTTGGGCTCTTTCCACTATTATGGAAGCTCTCTGGTCCTGCCCCCTGCCCCCTTCTCCACCTACCCAAGGATCCTCAGTCTGAAGGGTCTCCTCTGGACACAGTTCACCTGTGGTTGAACCCTGTCTGGTGCTGGAACACTGCCTGGTCCTGGAACACTGCCTGGTGGTAAGTTCCAGAGATGTACCTCTAGACTGCTTGACCTCTCTGAGCTTCAGTTTCCTGGACTACTTAGTGATTTCTACTCCACAGGTTCCTGAGAATATTTAAAGGACATTGTGAGCATGCAGGGTCCGGCACTTGGTGAGCATTCAGTAAACCTTTGGCCCCACAGGGAACCTGGTGCTAAATCATTCATAGTTGACCAGCTCTTGCTTAGGTCAATGCAGCAGAGCAGCCACCATGCTGTGTCTTTTGAAATAAAGGAACCACTTGTCACATTCTCTATCCATAGAACTTGTTGGAGGAAAAATATTAAAAAAATTTTTTTATAAGGAGAGGGAAGTCAAGGAAGCATTAGAAGACAGCCATTGTACCTTGCTTTTCTACCCCCAAGAACATTTATTTGGGCTTTCCCCTCTAGGGCTTGAAATCACAGACCCAAAATGTCATGTTATGTAGTATTTCAAACTTCTCAATAGGCTCAGTGTTTCCATTTTGTGTGTCTTGTACCTACTTCCTGTAAATCTGGTCCTCTGCAGAGTTGACTGGTGATGTCTTTGTAACTCTGAGAACAAGAGTGATGGACACATGGGTCTAAGTAGAGCTCAGATGTGCCCTCTGGTCAAGGAGAAAGCTTTTCAGAGGGAGGAGTGTGTTCAAAGATGAACCCTCGGCTTTTAAGCAGACCGTGTAAGGATCATAAATAGTGATTTTTCCCCCTCTTTTAATAGTTTCTTATTCTGTAAAAATAGACAATGGTCCATTGCTGCTGCTGCTGCTGATAAGTCGCCTCAGTCGTGTCCGACTCTGTGCGACCCCATAGACGGCAGCCCACCAGGCTTCCCGGTCCCTAGGATTCTCCAGGCAAGAACACTGGAGTGGGTTGCCATTTCCTTCTCCAATGCATGAAAGTGAAAAGTGAAAGTGAAAGCGCTCAGTCGCGACCGACTCTGTGCGATCTGTTAGTGCTCCATAAATGCCTGGTGAGTTGAATTGACAACAAGGAAGCACTCAGTGGCTTTAGAGGGTGCCAGGATCTTACAAAATTTCTTTTTTCTTTACATCAAAGGAAACCTGCTTCAAGTACTCTCTTGGTAATTTGAAGTCATGCGTCAGTGACATAGGATGAAGAGTGTGTTTTTTTCTTGGTCATGCCCTATACATTTCTGCCTCTGTGCCAGTTCCAGTTTGTTCCTTCTGCCAGGGACACCCTTCCCTCAGACCCACATATTGAAGCTTAAATGCACCTTTCTCCACAGGGCTTTTCTTGGTTTCCAGTGAATGTTATCTGAGCCTCTCTCACAACACTTATCATCACACCATGAATTAAAATTATTTATGCATTTTCTCTCTTTCTCTAGCACAGGACCGCTGATGCTGAGTTATGCTTGCCTCCTCTGGTATCCTCTGTCTGGCACAGAGCCATGTGTAAGCAGGAAACTCAAGAGATCTTTTAGTGGAAAGTTCTCTGAGTTATAGTATAGCACCTCTGTCCTCCAGGGTAGGTGACAGGCATGCTCTACTGCAGACTGCTGTTGCAGAGAGGATTGTGTTTGGCTTTGTTTCTCCCTTACATAACCAGCAGTAGGAGGCTGACTTGGTACTTCCATGGTATCATCAGGGACCTACGTACCTATCTTCCTGCTCCACCAGCCTCTGCAGGTGGCTTCCATCCCTAAGGTCACCTCAATGTCCAAAGTAGTGCCTGTAGCCATGGCTACCTCTGCTGTATGTTAGGTGTGGAAATGGAGGATGAAAAAGAAGGCCTAATCTCTCTCTTTAAAAGAGACTTCCCAGAAGTCCTGCACAATCCTATCGCTTGCATTTCATCTCATTGGTTAAAACTTGCTCCAGTGACCAGACTTAGCTGAAGTCTGGGAAATATAGCCTTTTGGCCGAATACACTGTTCACCTGAATAAAACTGGGATTCTGTGTCTGAAGGAGGAAGAGGAATGAGCATTGTGGTAGGCTATTGTGGTCCTGACCGTGGACAGTCAGGTGACCCTGGGCATTTGTTCTACTTCGAGGACCACACTTTTGTTAAGATACTAGAACTGGATTTGGAGGATAGATGCAAGGAGGATGAGAGAACTGGAAGCATGTTTTGGGAGAAATGATAGAAAAACTTGATGTTTCTTTTGGAGAAGAAAAGAATCAGAGGAACAATGGTTAGCTCTCTCTTCAAATATTCAAAGGACCATCATATGGAAGAAGGATAAAGCGTTTTTTGTGTTTTTTTTTTTTGTGGTTATGCTTCATGGCATGTGGGATCTTAGTTCCCTGATCAGGGTTGGAACCTGTTACCCCTGCAGTGGAAGTGTGGTGTCCTAACCACTGGACCGCCAGGGAGATCCCCTGGAGAGGTTTCCCAAGGAAGTCCCTAAAGCCTATTTCTAATGATTCTAAGGGGTAAGAAGGGAGTTGTAGGCACATAGGATGCACCAAAAGAAGGCTGGGGTTTTGAACCCAGGTGTAGACTTTCTCTCTAGAGTCTTTACGGTCTCTTTTAACCTTTGACCTTATTGAAATGTATACATATATATGCATCTGTGAGTCTGATTTTGCAGTTAGCAATAGTTCTTGTTCAGAATCCCCTTTTCAGTGGTTGCTGTAATGGTGCTACTGCATTGCAGTTTACATTTTGAAAAGCTCAGGACTCGTTTGCTTTACGCGTGATCTTTTTCAAAATGTCATTGACAGTCAGAAACAATTTCCACGTGCAGGCTGAAATGAGAATTCTTAGACTGTAGATACTAATCTCAGGGCTTAATAATTGCATATTGTTTAACTTAGTAATTCAGTAAATATTGTCACCAACAACTTCTTTGGACTAAGATATCTGTGCTTAGGTGACTGGTTAATGTTATTAGTTAAACGTGAATTCTTTTAAATTATTACTAAACGTTTTAAATGCCAGAAATGTAATTGCTGCAGTGTCTTTTAAAAAAATTGGGATATAGTTGCTCCATGAAAACAGAGACATTGTCAAGCAAAGAAATAAACTAGAAGAGTTAATTTATCTTACTAAATAGATTTATTTTTGGAAGTGCATAGATTTAAATCTGAAAACTTGCCTATCTTTGTAAATTAAGTTCTGTTGTTCTATTTCAGTTTAATTTTGAATATACATACGTTCTTTTGTGAACGTCGGATATAAGAAATACTTAGTTGAGGAGATAGTGTAATTTTTAAAAGGCTTCCCAGGTGGCACAGTAGTAAAGAATCCACCTGCCAATGTAGGAGACACAAGAGATGTGGGTTTGATCCCTGGATTGCGAAGACTCCCTGGAGTTGGAAATGGCAACGCACTCTAGTATTCTTGCCTGAAAAATTCCATGGACAGAGGAGCCTGGCGGGCTATACTCCAGCGGATCACAAACAGACTAACTGAGCACACACACATGTACTTTAAAATAGAAGTGATAATTTAATAATATGATATGAAATTTCTGTATTAAATCAGCTTTTTGGAGGGTATAAACTATGATTCTAATTAGGGTAATTTAGAACTGGGTTGCAGATTATGAACACAGAAGTGCTAGAGTATAAGCAAATATGTATGGAACAAACAAACACTGAAAAATTCAAAGGGAGACCATATATAGAGTTTAAAGGGTCAGAAGACACCTGCTTAAAAATAGTAACCATGGCTAACTTTTGTGGACCATGTCCTTATGTGCCAGGCCCATACTTTTTATTTATTTATTTAATTATTATTTTTTTCAGTCCCATACTTTAAAAAACAATTATTTATTTATTTTGTCAGGTTCTTAGTTGCCTCATTGTGGCATTCAGATTTAGTTACCTTGGAGCATGTGGGGTCTTTGTTCTCCAGCCAGGGATCCAACTCTGCGTCCCCTACATTGTTAGGCAGATTCCTAACCACTGGACTGCCAGGAAAGTCCCAGGCCCATACTTCTTACCCTATCTTCATTTTAACTTTAAGAGTAGGAGCTCTTATTCTCATTTTTAGATGAGGAAACTGAGGCATAGAAATTAACTAACATGCTACCATAGTGTTAGTAAGAGGTGGAGCTAGAGGTTTGAACCCAGGTGTGGATGTCAGGGGTTTCTCTCTGGAAAGTCACTGGGTTTCTAATCTTCCCTCTTCTCTCCCTTTCCTCACCCTACTCCTCCCACCCCCATTTTAGAGTAATATATCAAGAACACAGCCATCTGGTTATTCAGACTTTGTCTTTTAAACTTCTGTCGAAAAGCTGTTGGCTTTTAGACATGCTGGGTTGAATGGAAGATGGGAAAAGTAGACTCCTCTACTTGAGATGCATTCCTACAGGTGTAGTGGAAAGTATACCTTCAGGAAAGTGTATCAGCTCCATTCCTTAACGGCAAGCTTTGAAACACTGGGCTTCTGTGTATGTGTGTGTGTGTGTGTGTGTGTGTGTGTGTACATGCATATGTACACAGATATACACATACACATTGGGTGGAGTTGGTAAATCTTACATTTCCAATGGAAAGAAATCTTTGAGTTACAAACAGTAGAGCAAGGGGTTTTGGTTTACAAAAGAACCAAAGCTACAGTATTTCAGTAAATCATATTCATTACTTGATTCTCTTGGGTTTTGGCATCATTCATTTTAGGGCCTTTTTCTAAGTCCCAGATTAATCTAAAACACAATACAGTGATTCAGAGATGTTACCAGTTCTCCTGGGAAACCCCTGGACTGTATTTTTGATGGCCTGTGCTTTTATGGAAAAATGCTATCTCAGTGCTGATGACATTTCTGCTATCAGCAAAGATAGCTGACCATGTACCACATTTGGAGTCCTATTAAGATCCTAAAATCTGTGTCATCATTCTGGTGAAGAAGATATTTGGGCACTGAAAGTGAAAGTGTTAGTCGCTCAATCGTGTCCGACTCTTTGGGATCCCATGGACTGCAGCCCACCAGGCTCCTCTGTCCATGGGATTCTCCAGGCAAGAATACTGGAGTGGGTTGCCATTTCCTTCTCCAGGGGATCTTCCTGACCCAGGGATGGATCCTGGGTCTCCTGCATTGAAGGCAGATTCTTTACTGTCTGAGCTACCAGGCAAGCCTAAAATGCCACAATTAGAAATTTCACTTCTTTGAGGGCTTCCTGTTTTCTGCTGAAAGTACCAGTATCTACAGAAAGCTTAAAAACTCACTTAAACTTTGCTGTAAGTTCACTTAGGCTCAGGTTTTGAGGCTCAGAACACTTTGGCCACATCATGGGGATCTAAAGGGAAGAGAAGGAAAGGATTTTTAGACTTGGGTGGGGGAAATGAAGCAGAGGTGGGACTCTAACTAGATAAGGCCTTAATCGCCTCATTCCTGGACTATCAGAGGAATCTTTTAGGTTTAAGTTGCTTTTCCCTCTTTGTAACTTTACCTACCAAACTTAGTGAAGTGTTGAGTGCTCTTAACAAACAGTGAACATACTCTTATTCAGGGAAGAACTGGCCTCACTTAGTCCTGGCAGGAGTGGGCTGGTTGTATGGGCTTGACTGAGGACAGCCAAATTGTCCTGGACTTTCTGTCTTTGCTGTTGTGTCCTGACAGTTGTTATTCTGTTTCCTCAAGCATACAAATAGGTGTTCTGCCAGAACCTCAACACATGCTGTTGGATTGAGTTGAGTTTGGAGTGCTTGCTGTATGAGGTGGAGACTATTTCGGAGGGTGATGAGAATTGTGTTTCATTACCAGGAAAGCCTGGGGCTGGGGTCATGGCAACGATGGGGTACTTTATTCCTCCTTTTGGAAGGGTTGGATCAGAGAGAAGGTAATAACTGAAGATGATAAAGTTTTCCTTTGGATATATTGCAAGTCATAAATCACATATGATTTTAGTCAAAGAATATGTACATTTGTAGCATTTTTATATTGTGTAAGTGAACATTTAGAGAATTCAGATACCGAATATCTTAAGCATTCTAAAGAAGAATTTGGAATTTCATGTTTTTGAACCTAGGCCCTGGAGAATTTATGAACTTTCTCAATGAAAAGCTTTTTAGCTTAGCTTCAGTTGATTAAAATCCTGAATTTCTTTTATGTCCTCAGTTCTATGCCATATGTTGAGGGAAGTGCTGAGGTCAAGGGGAATACTTTTATGACCATAAAAAAGTTGCTGTGTCCAAGTTAATATAATGATTTAAAATCCACTCTGGGAAAGCCTCTATATTTATCATCAAATTTTTGTGTGTGTGTTGAAATTAGACACTTATGGGAGTTTGCATAAAAACTCCAGAGGCTCACCTGAGATTGAGTGATTTGAAATAGATGAAGAATAAAAATGTTTATTGTAGGAAAACGCATTGAGAATAAAATAGAAAACCAGTGGCAAGCTTGGTTTTGGCCCCAGCTTGACCTGTGTTTCCTAGGATAAATCTGGATTTTCAGTCTTGTCCTTAATCTCAGACTGGGCCAGTGGCTACTTTGTTCATGGGCAGGCAACCAACCACCTTGCTCTAAATGCTGAGCTTCTCACAAGCAAGGGGGCTCAGGTTCTGGGAGTTTTCTCTCAATTTGTTAGGGGAACAGACAGGTCTTATCTGGTGGAGGCACTGGTTCTTGAATATTTTACTTTGTAGGCTCTTAGAATATTTGAGATGGATGAGAAGTGGGTATGCCCAGGAGGGAGTCACCCTTCACAGAGAGACTGCTGTCCTTCAGGCTTTGTACTTGTGGTTTACAGGGACCTCTTTAATCCTCATCAGAACTTGGTTTTGCAGGTCAGAAATTTTGCAGGTAAGGTAACAGCATGAAAAAAGTGTGAAAGTGTTAGTTGTGTCCAACTCTTTTCAATCCCATGGACTGTAGCCTTCCAGGCTCCTTTGTCCATAGAATCTCCAGGCAAGAACACTGGAGTGGGTTGACATTTCCTTCTCCAGGGGATCTTCCTGACCAGGGGATCAAACCTGTGTCTCCTGCTTCAGCAGGAAGATTCTTTAGCACTGAGCTACCTGGGAAACCCAGGGAACTCCATATCAGAGTTTAAATCCATGTTCACCAATCTGAGTCAGTTAAGCAAGAAATCGTTACCAACTGAAAATTTAATAGTGAATAAAACAGAATTCCAGCCTTCATGGAACTTTTTGAATGATATGGGAACAGTAGTCTGTGCTACCTGTGTGTCTTGGATCTTAGTCTGGTGTTTTCTCTATCACTATCTTATTTTAGCCCTAATTGAAAAATCTGACTTTCTTACTAAATTTAATTAAAATTGTCTTTAAATAATAGCTGTATTTGGAATCTCAACTTATTCATTGTCTAAGTCAGCACTGTATAATTCTAGATGTCTAATTTTCAGAATTAAGATGATAATTAAAAACTCCATTCTTGACCAAAATTCCTAATACCAGTTTATTTTCTTGTAGTTTTTTAAAAAGTGTAATACAGGCAAAATTCCAGTAAGCAATAGTTTTAATTTTTTGTGTCAGAGATTTTGTTGTATGTACTTCCTAGTATAGTTTATTGCATGGTTAACACTTTATTATGAAAATAGATTCTTACGGTCATTACTTATTGATACTTAAATACAGATTAGGTGAAATCTTAGGAAACATGTTACCTTTTTCTTCCTGCTTTTGACCATCACTGCAGATAAATTTATAATTTTATTTAAGCTTCTCTTAATAATGGGGAATTATAAATTCACTGTATTTAGTCAGAAACCCAAATACTATTTCATTACACATGGATATTAGTGGGTGATAATATAATATTGTTGATTCCGTGTCAACAAGCTATTGAGTTTCACATTATAACATGAGGTGATGACATTTATGGAGCCTGGAAGTGATTTGGAGACCCATAAATGCTATTTAAGCCCAGGCATAACAAACCAGGGCCAAAGGACTCCTGGTTTAACAGATAGCCTGCTGGTGAGGCATGTCCTGAAGTTCTTTTTGTTCAGTCTGCTAAAATCACTGTAGTAGAGGAGACACAGGAAATTTTATATCATTCTACCATGAAAGTCTTTGCAAATGTAACAGATCCTATTTTATGGCTCCCCAAGTTACCAAATACACCTTTACCTTTGACTCTGCAGGGAAACTAACTTTATGTACAGGTCAGCAAATCGCCTATAATAAAAATTACAAATTTTTAAAAAACTTTTTGTATTGAGGAATAACCGATTAACAATGTTGTGATCGTTTCAGGTGAACAGCAAGGGACTCAGGATTCGGAAACATGTATCCATTACCCCTCAAACTTCCCTGTGATCCAGCATGTACTATAACATTGAGCAGAGATCCATGTGCTATAACAATTACACATTTTGATTTGTGGAATCAGATCTTCTCTTGTGGCTTCCTTTTCCCCCTATTTTTTTTTTTTTGTAGGGGTGGGTACGGAGTACTCCAGAGTAATGCTGCACATAAACAGTTTGTATAATATGGGTCGAGGTCAGGGGAAGGGGGGAGTTCCATCGTTTATTGAATTAGCAGAGAATGACCCAGACACATAAAGAGGCTCCCAGGGGTTTGAGGTTGGCTTCTAAAGAGTCTTTTGGACTCTCAAGAGAGTCAATATGGAAGATAATTGTTCCATTGGTAGTTAGATTGGAAGAAAAATGGCAGGATCCATTATAAAAGTCCACAAATCATCATGATCTCAAGGCTTTATCAATCTTTTGGAAATCAGCTTCACCCACATTATTCTAATGCGTCTCATATCGTTTGTTTATTGATTTGGTTACTAGGAGGTTCTGTGCTAGGCTCTGGGATTACAGAGGTGTTTATTCCTGCTTTTAGGAGCTCACACTTTAGAATAATGTGCTGTTCTTGATAGAATCATAATAAATTCCTGTCACCTTGGTATCACTCTTCTTTTGGTCTCTTATTCTCATTTACTTTTTCTGTCCTTTATTTTTCATATATATATCAGGTCATGGTGGGAGAATTTTGAGCTTCTTATAAAACCCTTTCTGAGATATAAGGTGACTAGAAGGGAAAAAAGGTCAGTGTTTGTGTAAACACTATAGTAAGCCCCACCATAAGCCTCACAATGATCAATATTTCTGGCCAGAGTTGTCATTAGACTAGCTTATTGATGTGTAAGCATTGGTTGCTTCAGAGTAAATTTCATGCATATATATACAATTATATATATTATATACAATATATATACAACTATACCTAATCTCCACTTTCTGAAAATGTACAGATTTCAAGTGAGAGCTCAGAGTTCCTAGCATGAAATTTGTGACCTATAAACCCACTTAGCAGTTACAAACCGGTCCAGCCTGGATTTGGGCCACTGTTAAAGAAGAATGAGTTACCATTTTGTACCACTGAGGTTAGGGTACAATACTAGGTCTCATTGTGTTTAGCATTTGGACACTGATATTGGTTGACTTTGGTATCTCTCCTTTCCTCCCCCCTCTCTTCCTTTTTCTTCCCCTTTTCTCCTTCTTCCTCTATTTCTGCTTTTATCCCTTTTCATGTCTTGAGAGCATATTGGTGTAACTATTGTGAACAGTCAAGAACTAAATAGCATAGAGTAAGGGACTAAGTACAGCAAAGGGTTTGTTAAATAAAAACAAGGAAAAAGTGTACAGCACAAAAGAATATCGCCATTATTTTGTAACAAAGTGAAGTGAAGTAGCTCAGTTATGTCCGACTCTTTGTGACCCCAGGGACTGTAGCCTGCCAGGCTCCTCAGTCCATGGGATTTTCCAGGCAAGAATACTGGAGTGGGTTGCCATTTCTTCTCCAGGGGGTCTTTCTGACCCAGGGATCAAACCTGGCTCTCCCAGCATTGTAGGCAGACGCTTTACCGTCTGAGCTACTAGGAATTCCCATGTTTTGTAGTAACTTTATTTATTTATTGGTTGAGCTGGGTTTTTGTTGCTGTGTGCGGGCTTTCTCTAGTTGCAGAGAGCAGGGCCTATTCTTCCCTGTGGTGCTAGGGCTTCTCACTGCGGTGGCGTCTCTTGTTGTGGAGCATGGGCTCTTGGGCATGTGGGCTGCAGTGGTTGTGGCACTTGGGCTTACTGTGGCGCACGGGCTTAGTTGCTTCATGGCATGTTGGATCTTCCTGGATCTGGGATCAAACCTGGGTCCCCTACACTGGCAGGTGGATTCTTATCCATAGTACCATCAGGGAACTCCTCTAATAACTTTAAGTGGAGTATAAGCTACACAAATGTTGATTCACTATATTGAACACCTGAAACAGTATTGTTGGTCAATTAAAGTTAATAATAAAAGTTAAAAAAGATAAGATCAGAACAAGAAAGTATTTGTGTGATTCAGTCCAGAAGACCTGTTTTGTAGTTACAAATGATTTCCCCTGTGACTGTAGAGAATCACCAAATCCATCAACTGGGGGTCAATTTCTTCTTCTCCTGCTATTGTCCTAATTTCCAGTTTTAAGCCATTGATCATTTGATAACCTGTGATCTAATTTACTTAAGATGACCAAAACAGCAATGACGCCTGTATCTTTACCACACGTGTATTGATTTGACTAATGATTCAACACTTGGGACTAATTCATGAGAGAAACCCTGGTTTGGTGCTATTTATAAACTCTGCATTCGGCGTGAGAGTGGGTCTATCACACCCTATAAAAGCCTTAAGCAGGAAAGCGGTTTGCCTGGATCTGTGTAGTCCCTTATTTCTCAGAAGTGTGTGATTTTCCTTTTTAGTTTTTTATTGCATTGAACTATTTCCCCAATATTTTAGACTACTAATCAATAAGCCATGTAGGAATACCTTGGGCAGCTGGGGTTGGAAATCAGCTCTTAAATGGGGGTTATTTATAGTTTTTGTACAAGTCATGTTAAGACATGGTGTTGAAGGAGGCTGGACTCTTTCCTGATGGAGCTGGATTCACTGGGTTCTTATTAACCAGAGCAGGGGACTATGTTCTTTGGTTTGGATAGTGTTCTTTCAGCATCCTAT
The DNA here is from genome assembly GCF_023091745.1 of Budorcas taxicolor. Taxonomy (NCBI): domain Eukaryota; kingdom Metazoa; phylum Chordata; class Mammalia; order Artiodactyla; family Bovidae; genus Budorcas; species Budorcas taxicolor. The sequence goes on from NC_068911.1 coordinate 71,200,272, forward strand.
ACATGTAGCTCTTTGGCTATCAGATAACCAGTTAGTTCCTTGGTGGGGATTGGGGACAAAGTTCTTGGGCTTAGTTTTCTCCCAGGTGGAGTATGCGTCCCTCTGTAGGAACCTCAGTGACTCAGCTGCTAAAGAAAACAGCATGGATTATATGAGAAAATACAGGAAAGACTAAAACAAACACAGTTTCAGTGTTTGGTACTGGCTGGCAGGAAGTTTTCACTGCTGAGTGTTCTTGGTCAAAATAGCTTCTTTTGAATGTTTTAGGCACTCAGATGATTGTCAATTAATATCTTTCTTTCTTTCTTTATAAGTGTGGCAGGGTGAGGAGAGGGTGTTTGAGAAAAGTATATATACATATATATTTTGTTCTAATAATTACACAGATGGGAAAAGGTTGCACCAGAAGCAGGTGTGTTTCTGACTTTGCTTTTCACAGCAGTGATCCTTTCCATTAGTGAAGAACAACTGCCTGAGGACTTAAGATTTTGGCTTGTTTTTTTTTTTTTTTTTTCTGTGACTCCCCTCACCCTTGAATGGGTAAGTCTGTGGACTCCTGACAGAGCACTCCAGGGTGAAACAGGCTTTCCTGGAACTGGGATTCTTTATCACACTCCCATGGAAGTTCATTTCAAGGTGCTGGTACTAGTAGCTGGGGCATGATATTGCCCAACCCCAGGCCCTCTTATTGATGGGTGGGAGGGAGTATGATTACCAATAAAGAAATTTTATTATCTTTAGGAGGGAAGAATTTATTATAGGGGTTTTCTTAGATGATCTCTTTCATGTGGGGTAAGACATTTTGAGCTCTGAACGTCCAAGCCGCTTAGGTGTTCTAAGTTGTTCTCCACCGGGGGTGGTACCACCACTCTCAAGGGTGTTTGGACATGCATGTTACATCACAGGGGATGGGCACTCTTGTCATTCCACTTGTAAGGGGCCACCTACTGTCATGTGGCACAGCTTTGGGGTCATACTACCTGCTGTGCCCAGCGCAGTTGAATGATTTTCCTACCCTACATGCCCATCGCATTCCTGTCAAGAGTCCCTGGGAAGTGTGGTTTTATTTATATTTCAGTGCTGTGCTGATGGACCGTCTGATTGTAGGGCTAAGAGGTGCTTAAGGAAAAAGAAGTGGTGTGGAAGAGATGAGGGTAGAGGAGAACGGCTGGTAGCTAGTGTTTAAACAAGAGGAGGGAGGAATAGCTCAGTTAGAAAAGGTGGCAATGTAACTTCCCACTTCCCAGAACTGAGAGGCGTCTCTGATAGTGTATCATGCTATTCTGCTGCCTTTTGATCATTGAAAAGACACTTTAAAAATTACTAAATCTTTCAGCAGTCTTTGCAACCTGCTATCTCACAAGGACTGGCTGCATTCCACATGCTGGATGCTCAGACACATCCATTCAGCTTGGAAAAGACAGAACACTAGGAGGCCTTGGGTGGTACCTGTGGAAACTGCTGGCCATCTGCCAGGCATTGAATCAGTTGTGGGGCAACTGGAAGGGCTGCAGGGTGAGCCCCATGCCTACCAGAGCCTTTGAGTTAACCACCCACTGCCTTGCTCAGCAAGCTCTTGCTCTGGGCAAGGTTCTGAGGAGCCCAAGGCCTTCTCATGGCCAAATCTGTATCTTCATTCAGATTTGCATCCACCCAGAGAGCCTTTTAGTTTTAATAGTTACTGAAGTGAAAGTGAAAATGTTCAATTGTGTCCGACTCTTTGTGACCCCATGGACTGTAGCCCACCAGGCTCCTTTGTCCATGGAATTCTCCAGGCAAGAATACTGGAATGGGATGCCATTCTCTTCTCCAGGGGATCTTCCTGACCCAGGGATCAAACCCAGGTCTCCTGCATGGCAGGCAGATTCTTTACAGTCTGAGCCAGCAGGGAAGCCCAATAGATTTACTTGCAGTAAAGATTTCTTAGTTTTCTCACTCTCAACCCACTTGACCATGTCACTCTGTTCTTGACATTCAAGGCCCTTTCTTCTCCATCACCCAGCGTCATTGTCCCCCATGTTTGAAGAGGTTCCCGTGCTTGGGCTTTGGAGGCCTGCTCATTAGACTTCAACCAAGCTGGGCCTCCTTCAAGTTGTTTGGACCCTATACAAAGGCTGGTCTCTCCGACATCCACCCAAGTCCTGGTCTTTCACACAGGCCCAGTGCAGTCTTTTCTCCTTCAAGAAGCCTTCTTTCATCACACCATCTTATGGTGTTCATTTTTTTCCTCCGTGAGACCAGTTGGTTCTTACTATCTCTGGTGCTTATTTGGAACCAAATCATCTGCTGTCATATGGTACAGCTCTGGGGTCATACTACCTGCTGTGTGAATCCCTGCTTCTCCATCTACCAGTTGTGAGATTTGGTCAAGCCTCAGTTTTCTCATCTATGAAATGGGGCTATTAATACTATCTCATAGTATTATAGCAGTATTATCTCATAGTTGTGAGGATAAGTAAGATCATCTGTGGGAAACACTTAAAATACTGCTGGCACTTAATAAGTAAATTATGAGTAATTGAAAACTGTCATTTGTTTTGTGGGATGTGAGATGAAGAGTAGAATATAGGTCCTGGGTCTGAATCATTTTCTGCAAAAAATTCATTTTCTGCATCTGTGGGAATTTGACTGATGTCTCTGAGGTGCAAGTTCTCCTACTAAGGAAATAGAACTCTCACTTCATCTATTTCTAAAGTAATCTAATGGATGTGTATAAAGATTTTTATATCATCTATATCATCATTTTTATATCATCAGTACATAGTAGGTACTTAACAAATACCAGCTATTGTTGTTATATGGTTATGTAATTTGTAATGCATAAATAACTTTTGTTCCCAATAAATTTATAAACTCTCTTATATAGAGAGATCATAGCTTATCATTCTTTGTTTCTTTCACAAACCTTAAAGTCTTGCACATAGTGGGTATAATTTTTTGTGTGGCTTTTTTGAATCTGACATCATATTCTTTTGGTCTTTTTTTTAAAAAGAAACTGCATTTAAGTAATGTGTGTACATGATCACTCATCAACTGGCTTTGTGGTTTTCCCTCAAAGCCCTTGACTTTTTGAAATATACTTTTTGCTTTGTTTTTCATTGTTAAAAAGACTTTATTACAATATTACTTCAGTTTTATGTTCTGGTTTTTTGGTCGTGAGGCATGTGGAATCTTAACTCCCTGATCAGGAATCAAACCCATACCCCTCTCCACTGGGAGGTGAAGTCTTAACCACTGCACCACCAGGGAAGTCCCTTGAAATATCCTTTTAATACCAATATTGTTTCCCTCTATCAAAACGTCAGGGCTCTGAAACAATTTGAGGAAGCAGTCAACTCAATTTGTTTGTAAACTGGATTTAAAAAAAAAGTAATTCTGGCCACTTATTTGGCGGCCTGTTCTGAAAGCCAGGCAGCTAAAATGCTGCACGTGAAGAGTAGTGTTAATAGGTTGGTTTGCTGTACCTGTCTTGCTTCAGTTCCATCAGTTGAGTTGGCTGTTCCACTAGTTGACATTAGGCAGGGCAAGGTCACCAGACAATTTGTTACCCTTGGGTATCACGGCTGCAGTGTCAAGTTTGGAAATTAGCAAGTGACTTTAAATCTTCCAAAGGGGACAGGCCTTGTTGCTATGGATAAGGTATGAAAATTGTAGTAAACCATCACCGGTTTATAAACATCACAAATATGTTTGTCTGCACCAAAGGAGTAAAAGTAAATACCAAAAAAGTAAAGTAAAAATTATGGGTGAATTGAGGAGTGTATTTGAGTTCAGGGAAGGTAGGATTATTAAAATGCCACATAGCGTTAAATGCTTTTAAAAAGAGCACATGTACCTCCTCAGGTAGACCAAAAGTGTCTGGATAGAACAGCATGTGTTAGAGGATCGAGTAGGAAAATAGGATTTGCCATAGAAATTACCTTACTCTGTTAACTTTGGACAATGTTCCATTGACTACAACTTGCCCTTTTCTTCTAAGAAGAGAATTCATGAGAGGAAAAAGAAACTGTTATAGGGAAAGAGCAAACAAATGAAACATTAATATGGTAATATTTTTCTCTTTCTTTTAAAACGTTTAGATAGTCCTCCTATTTCAGATTAAACCAGGTTTCATTTTTCTTTCTATAGATTTAAGATAGTAAGTTTCAATTAAAAGACATTGTTTGCCTTGATGGTTTTATGAATCTCTTGTCTGTAATGATCCCAACAGACTGAATTTTACAAAGAGAAATCCTCATTTCCTGGTAAATATGTGTTTACTGTCTCATGTGCCCAGCACTGTGCTTAGAGGCTGTGAAGGATACAGAAGTGGTGCTCTCAATTCTGTGCTGTGCCCTTTTGGGAAAAACAAACTTCTTTCCTCCTTGAGGCATTATCTGTTACTCTAGTATCTTATCTTAACACATTCTTAGCCCAACACTTAAACCAGGAAACTCTATGGCTATTTATGAAGAAAGGATTACTCCTGTTTTTCTCCAGCTTGGAGCTCTGTAAGGTTAAAAAACAGGTTATTCCTATGTCCACTGTAATTTTTCTTGAAGAGATTGAAACTTTAAAAATTTCCCTGCATTGCTTTTAAAAAAAATTTTTTTTAATTGAAGTATATTTGATTTGTAATGTGTTAATTTCTACTGTATAGCAAAGTGATTCAGTTATATATATATATATACACATTCTTTCTTTTCATATATATTTCATATATACACATTCATATTCTTTTCCATTATGTTTATCACAGTACATATTCCCTTTGTAATATTAATAGAATGGATGACAGTTTTCTAACAATAGTGGAGCATTTGGTTGATAAGTTATCACCCAGCAATGATAGAGTACCCATTTGCTTTTCTTGAGAGGTGTTTCCAAATAATAGTCATTTGGGACTTATAACAGACATGGAAGTTGACATTGAAAAGATGAACTTGGTGAATTATCATGGATCTATTGTTATAAGAATTATCTATAAGTTGAGTGAATTGGGCTTCATATATTTAGATGATTGAGTATTTGGGAGGTCAGATGTGAAAAATATGAACTAGAAAGGGTTACTTAATTGCAAAACTTCCCCTATCAATTAAAAAAATTTTTAATGTGTGATATTTAACAATTGCCTTTTAAGTGCTTAAGAAATTAATCTTGTGTATCTATTTTGTATTTTTTCATGATATGCTTAACTTCATATTTAGCAAAAACAAAGAACAACCTCAACATTTGACTTGTAATAAAAGTTGCTTAAATGAAAAGAGAAAAAAGGTTGATTAAGAAATAACTACGTATATAATATATGTGTGTGTATTTAAAACAGGCAGTACTGAGACTTTGCTTCAGTATGCTCAGTTTCTAAGTGTATGATTTTTCTAGCGATAGGAAACTCTTTGTAAGTGGACTGACCTTTAGACAGCTACACTTTTTCAACCAGAAATTATTAGATACTAAGGGAAACAAATGTACTGAATTTACAAATGTATTATGTTGGATTGCTAACAATAGACCTAATTGATAAAAGTGATTTAATATATGTTGTGTTAATAGCTAAACCTCCAAAGCCTCTAATCTCTCATGGAAATATTGCTTTGTAGAACAAAATCCAATGAGAAGTTCTGGGATTCCAGAGTGAATTTGTACATTCCTTAGGGGCATTTTTGCAAGGGAGGTTGTTGTGTTTTAAAGGTAGTTGATAAGAGACCTGCACCACCAACCCCAGACCTGCACCACCAACCACCATCATGCATTAGTCTATAGAAGGTATTTGGGTGTACGTATTCCTGTACCACTCGGTACCACCATTTAGTCAAGGAAAGTTTCTGACCATTTGCAGCATACATTATAAATCAGGATGTCACTACCAGACAATCAGATTTGAACATTCCATGAACAAAGTAGCCTATATCCCCTACGAATAGATCACTTAACTATGTTTATGTCATGCTGTTGATATGCCTGCCTTTACACAAGACAGGATAGCACGTTGCTTATTTATTTTGGGAGTAGGTAATTGATCTGTATATTTACTTAATTTCAGGTTAGTTAGTCAAACATTGAAATGGATAATTTAGCATGATTGCTTAAATGCCTGGGGAAAGTATAATTATTCTTCCAACCCCCCAAATTATTCCTCTACCACCATGGGCTTGTGAAAGAATAATTTTGAGTCTTCTCCAAGTTGGGCTGATGTTGGCTGCTCTCTTACAAAAAAACACGATAATGATACAGCACATAATGTATGGAGAGGTCGCTGGTCAGGTATTTGGGAAAACTCTGAGGACCTCCAACTGCCAGATCAGTCCCCCAGGGAGAAGTAGGAAAACTGCAGGATATACTGGTTGAATTTAATTAATTTCTTTAAGTTATATTCTCTTTCTGGTATCACCAGGGGTATCACTGCCACTTGGAAATGTGGCAACTTTGATGCCAAGTTTGTGTACTCAAGATTGGCTGCAGAGATTTTTTTGTTTTTTGGCCTTTGTTTATCGCCGGAGAAGAGCTGTACCTGACATCTTACAAATAAGTTACAAACAAAAAGCCAAGATGTTGGTCTGTATCTAAGAACAAAGAACCATAAATTGCTGTACATGATTTAGTAATAAAAAGGGACTTAAAAAAACTGTAGCGTGTGAAACTGAAAAAAAAAGCACTATCACACATATGAAAAAGTTACTCATGATGTTATTAATCAGCGATAGCTACCCTTAGCATTCTGGTCTTTTCTGTGCTTTTTTTCTTTTATATATACTTTTGGTAAAATTTTGTTCCTTTGTCTTTGTTACATTATATTACAAATATTTCTCCAAATCATTTAGTTCCTCATAACTATTTTAATGAGTTCCTAATATGATATATAGATATAGATACATGAAAATTTAATCATTTTCACATTGGATATTTAGGAGGCTTGCAATTTCATTTATCATAAATAATACTAAGATGAAAATCTCCAGACATAAATTTTTAAATTCTCTGCCTCGTTCCTTAAGGGATAAAAAAAGACCTAGAAGCTTGTTAAAGTGTAGAAGTAAAAGTATTAAATTAAATTAAAGAAGTATTTAAATTAAAGAATAAGTGCTTTTAAAAAGCAGGATAACTGTTGTCAAATTGCTTTCCAGATTCCTTACATCAAGGTGGCTTCTAGTTAGCTGTGTGTGAAAATGACCTTCCTGCAAACCCCAAAACAGAATATAATCATAAAAATGTTTTCCTAATTGTATATATAAGTAATTTACATCCTTTGATTACTAATTAGTGGGACACTTTTTTATTTCATCAAAAATTTGTATTTCTTTGAAATATCTGTGTGGATAACTTTTTAAACTGGCTTTCTCTGGCTTGTGGGATTACAGGATGTCGCAGTAATGAGTTCCTGTGCCAACCTGGGCTGTGTATTACTGCGTCCTGGCGGTGTGATGGGACCCGAGACTGCCCAAATGGCGTGGATGAAATTGGCTGCCGTAAGTGAAGAGGGGCGGGGCTCAGCGCTGTTCTGAGTGACAGAAGTGATTTCAGCTGTAACAAAGACAGAGTTGTGACTTTAATATTTGTACTGAGCTCCAATCTTCAGCGTTAAAGTGGCATTAAAATTCAGACCCTTTTGAGGAAGAGGTTCCGTTCACATCAGTTTGTGTCTTATCCAAACACCTTGGTACGGAACCAACTTTCTGAGTTGTTTTCTGAAGCGTATAAGCGATTATTTCATATTATGCAGTCTGCAAATTTTGTGCACGAACAAGAACAAAAAAATAATGTCTGTACTGCTGTGATTTGCAATTCAGGGAGTCTGTTTTCACAAACAGGGTGTAGTAGGATGTGGAGGAACTTGTGTGAATTACTATAAAGAGGTCATAGAAGTGGCTAGTGTGGCTTATATTCTTAAAAATTTCAGTTAAAAACATGATATAGACACCAACTTTAACTTTTTAACTTACAAGTAATTATGAAAATCATTTTCCACGTTATTTCTTTGTTTATTTCTGTCCATAATATTCTGAAGTAGGCTTCAGATGAGGAAACTGAGGCATAAAGAAGCTGTTATCTACTGAAGGCTTCCTGCTTGCTGTACTAATTCCAACCCTTATATCCATTTTTCTCCCACCTCGCCATAGGAGATCTATCACACTATTGCAGTTTCATCCATTTTGATAGGTGAATAGGCGATGATTATAATCCAAAAACCAAGAAGGCAGGTGAAAATTTGAGTTGTTTGCCATCCTTTGGCACAACAGAACAAACTTTGGTGTATTGTTTGGATGACAGTGCACTTTGAGAATGGGAGAAGTGTGGGGCATAGGTGTTGGAGGTACTTCTCAAATTTTCATGCAGTAATGGATCACCTTGAGAGCTTGTTAAAGTGTAGGGTTTAATTCCACATGCTTGAGGTGGGGTCTGAGATTCGGCATTCTGCAAGCTCCCAGGAGATGCTGACGTTGCTAGTCTGGAAACCACACTTTGAGTAAGCGAGTAGTTCTATTTGTAGAGACATGATCATGTGTTATCTATTTGCCTCCTGGGCTTACTGAGTTCATTTTAGGTTAAACACTAGGAGCAGAAAGTTAAGAGTGTATTCTGATATAAAGGAATAACAGTTACACCAACAGATTTGTCAATGTCCCATAGCAATGATAACAGCAACATACCAATGACAATAGTGATTGTACCTAATTCGCATGGCACTTTCACATATGATGGGGCTTCCCCAGTGGATCAGAAGGTGAAGGATCTGCCTGCAATTCAGAATACCTGGGTTTGATCCCTGGGTCAGGAAGATCCCCTGGAGAAGGGAATGGCAACCCACTTCAGATTTCTTGCCTGGAGAAGTCTATCAACAGAAGAGCCTGGAAGGCTACAGTCCATGGGGTAGCAGAAAGTCAGACATGACTGAGCAGACAACACTTCACATATGTTACTCTTCTTATTTTTTACAGCAGGGTGAGAAAAGTATAGACCCCATTTTATGATGCATACATTGAGATTCAGAGACCCTGCTCAAGATTTTAAAGCAAATAAATTGTGGAAATAATAAAATGATTTGATTTGGGGGTCTTATTTTCCAAATCTCAAGGATTTTACAATTTATCCTCATGCTTTACTATTGTTGTTACAATACAACACACTTCAAGTAATGTAATAATTATAAACTAATGGTTGATTTTATTAAAATTAAAAATGTAATTAAAATTAAAATTTAATATTGTTTTGGTCATAACTTTGTATGTGTGTTTTTGTATGTATGTATGCTATTTGTTTTATTCTCTGGAATTTTGTATCTCTTTGGATCATCATTTGTTGTGATACCATTGAGATTATTTGACAGTGAACACTGGCTAAGGTCCACAGACTCTAAGGTGTTTTAATATTTGCTATCAAATATATTGAGCAGTAGTTGACGTACTTCCTTTAAAAGGAGTATTGCTTGTTGGTATAATAGGGTGGATGTTTGACACAATGAGTTCTTTTCTGGTTTATTTTAGCCACCAGTAGTTGCCATTCCAACCAGTTCCTGTGTCCGAATGAACAGCTCTGTATCCCTGAGAGCTGGGTATGTGATGGGGAAGATGACTGCAATGATGGTGCGGATGAACGTCGGCATTGCCGTAAGTGCTTGTAGAGGAGTCTTGCTTTGGCCCTTTGGCCACCTTAAATTCTAACCTTTACAAATACAAAACACAATGAAATGATCCTTTGTAAATGAAAGAAGTTGAACCTTGAAGGACAAGGAAACCTGTGCCAGCCATCTCACCCAGGGGTTGGATGATACTTAAAGTGTGAATGTGCTAAAGATTTATCAATACATCCCTGTGATTTAGATTCCCAGCGTTTAATTCAGGTTATGTTACATTTAAGAGTGAAACAAAACACTTTTTGGTGTCTATATGTGAGGGTCTTCATTTGTCTGGCAGTTGGATGTTTTGGCTGCAAAGAATGAAAAAATGTAACTCAAAAAATTTAAACAAAAAGGGAATTTATGATCCACACAACAAATATAAATGTAGCATTGTTCCAGGATTGACTGGAAGATAATGAAAAATCTCAGTTCCTTGAATTAATAACATCATCCAATTTTCTTCCACTGTTCTGCCCTCCTGTCTTTTTAGTCTGTTGGCTTTTCATGATTGCATGAAAGCTGTAGAAGTCCTGAATTTTACATCCCTATAACTCACATTTCAATATCTAGAAGAGAAAGCATCAACATCTTGATGGACTGAGATGGAGAGAAGATACAAGGCTGTAATGAACCACCTCTAGCTCCTGACCTCAGGTGTCCCCTGGAACTATCCAGCTCTGATTACTGTGTAGCATTCATCTTTGAACTTTCCCACATTCTGTTTCATTACATGCACATCCCACAAATCAGTGGCCATCTGTCATCACTACATCCCACAAATCAGTGGCCATCTATCATCACTCTGTGTTGGTTTTGAGATAGCCATGATCCTGTTGGCATTTTCTCATAGTCATTGCCCACAAACATCACAGAAGAAACAGATGTTTTGATGAGTACTTCATGTGAGAGCTTGTTTAGTTGTTAGGTGACTAGAAGTGGAGATGCTATGAGCTTCAGTGGGTTCTGGGTGTATTTATAAAAAAAATGGAATTTAGTCCAGGAATTTTGAGGCCAGCACGGAGTATGAACTCTTCTCAGTTGGGCCACTAGATGCCTTCTTTTGAGGAAAGTAATGGAAATTCTCAATACTCATGAGTTTGACTTTGGTGTAAAGTTGAACGTAGACTGTATTAAACAATCTGTTCGGACTTGTCAGTGCTGGTCATGTGGTCTGCCATCCAGCAACAAAGAGATGGTGGTCCTTGGGACAAAGTGGTTAAGAAGAAACCAGTGAAATATGTATAACTGTGAACGGTGGTGGTGTGGTGGTGACAGATTGCAGTCTTGAGGAAGGTACAGACAGGAGCAGCTCAAGGCCAAATGGGAGCATGGCGTATCTAAATCAGGTCCAGCTATGAATCAGGACTTAAGGTGAATTAGCAAAATAGGAGCAGGAAAATGGTTCAGCAGTACTGAAAGGAGGAAGGAAACATACCAGGGGTAATGGGGAGCAGGAAGAAATCCTTGTTTCTAGGAAATCTGTCTGGGCTCTGATATTCTCTGACTGGCCTCTCAAAGGTCCTAGAGGAAAAGGATGACCTCCGTGCTTGATTGTGAAGCTCCCGAGAGCAGTGACTATGCTTTAGTCAGCTTCTATCCCTAAGGCTTGCTATTCTGTGTCACAGGTAGTAAGTTCTTGATAAATGGACACTGAATGAATGAATGACTGGTTATTTATCTTTTGGCTTCATATGCCATTTAGTTCCATTTCCCCTTGCTGCTGGCACAGAGTAGGAAGAAAGCTGAGCTGTAGGTTGTGATGCAGTGTGTGGTAGATGACCTGTTGCTAATACTGCATAGAGGGCATGGGAACTGCCAAGGGCCACAGCTCGGGGAGATTCTATAATTTGTAAGCGATGCTTCATACTATTTTAAATGGGTATGGATTTCATAAGGTAACTCTTACATTTAAAATTTTGTATTGTGTTTTCATCACATCATATTTCCCCCAGATGCTTCTCTTTTTATGTGGACAATTTTAAAAAGTCCCATCATATTTCCTGCATCAAACTCACAGAATAGAATTCACATGAAACAACCATTCATTCGATTTTGTCCGATTTATCCAGAGACAGATTTGATAAGCTACTGATGTTCTGCCTTCACCTACCATAATCACCTACCATTTAAGCCAGCTTAAATGTCTGTTTATAAAACTGACACATATTCAGTATAGAAAGCTTATAAAATAAGTCTTCTCTAAGACTCTAAAGAAAAACATCACTTACATTTCTGATATTCAGAAATAATTACTGTTCACCCTTTGGCATATTTCCTTCTGAGGGGAATTTTTGTTGTTGTTCAGCCGCTAAGTTGTGTCCGACTCTTTGTGATCCCATGGACTGTAGCATGCGAGGCTTCCTCATCCTTCACTATCTCCTTGAGTTTTCTCTAACTCATGTCCATTGAATCAATGATTCTGTCGAACCATCTCATCCTCTGTTGCTCCTTTCTTCCCCTGCCTTCAGTTTCTCCCAGCATTGGGGCCTTTTCCAATGAGTCAGCTCTTTTGCATCAGGTGGCCAAAGTCCTGGAGCCTTAGCTTCAGTATCAGTCCTTCCAGTAAATATTCAGGGTGGATTTCCTTTAGGATTGACTGGTTTGATCTCCTTGCAAGGGGGACCTTGATTAATACCTATACTTGCAAAATTCGTATTTCATCCATCCTTTTTACTGTGTAGGTTTTCAAGCTATATTGTATTCTCAATACATGTTGATAATATAATTGTCTACACTCACAAACTTGAGTGTTTTGGGTATTTTGATAGTATGCTTGTCCTAACACCCTTGCTTTCACATTGTAAGATGTCTCCCTTAGGGTAGCCAGGTACTCTACCTGGTGACCCTATGAATTTTATGCTCAGTGTATGGGTTACTTGCCTTTACTTTTAAATTTCCTCATTCATATTTGTTAATGTTGTCACATTTGTTAATTGATTTGTGTTCTTCAGTAATTTTTTTTTCCTTTCACAGCTGGGATAACATGCTCCAGCCGTCAGTTTACCTGTGAGAATGGTGAATGTATCCCAGGGGAATTCAGATGTGACCATTCCACAGACTGCTTAGATGGAACTGATGAGAAAAACTGCCGTGAGTTTCTTAAAGCCTTTGCCCTGTATTTAGTTTCGCCTTTGTCCCTTTGGCATTTTAATCAATTTGTTGATGGATAAAAATGCCTACAATATGCCTCTTGTTATTGAAATCTCTTGGCAGATTCTTTTGTGGATTAGAGGTGATGTTCTGATAGGAGTCTATTTTTAGCAAGACATTCGGAGTGTGTCCTGCCTTAGCACATTAAGTTTCTGTATGTCTTGAAGTAAGAAACTTTTAACTTTATTTTTTTCGGCTTGTTTTTCTTTCTTTCTTTTTAAAATAAACTTTAACATAGAGTCACAAAAAGTTGGCGAGTACAAAACCCAGTCTGATCAATTTTAACTTTTATCACATTACGATGGTGAGCTTCTAGGTCAAATGTCTTTGGCCAATAAGAGTTTTTCCGTTCCTGTGGACTCAATGTTTTCCAGCTTACCTTTGGAAATGTGTTACATGTTGAAAATGGCTTTCTGTAATGGAAGAATACATCAGTTTGTAACTGATCACCACAAGATAAAGCCTACAAATCGCAGTGTTCTGCATATAATGAATATTTAATTATTACCATAAGCAAAATAAGAAAGTGAAATCATGTGCATGATTTACTTCTTACAAATGAGTAAAGAATAATCTGCCTCTTTTGAGATTTATGTAGAATTTTTAGAATACGAGAATATACTAATTATTCTGTTGTGTCCTTCCTCTAGTCCATCTAACTCTGTCTTTAGTCTCAGATATACCCATTTTCTCTCAAAGCCCTTATAAGTCTATCATTTCATACATTTTTCCAGAGCTTCCTTGAGTTTTTATGTCTTTCCTCCTGACATTCCTTCTGGTAGGCTGCATTTTAAACTTCAAGGAGTTATTTAATATTTCGTATTTTAATAATCAGTGGATGGATTTTGCACCTTAGAAATCTTGATCATAAACTTCTTGGTTATTGTGTCTTCACCTAAAAATTTAAGTTTTAGTCTATTCTCCTGAGGCAAGTCTTTAATTATTTGCCCATTTTGATATGATTTTAGTTCTCTGGACTGTCCCTAAGTTCTTTCCTTTGGTAGACTGTATGAGAAGCGTACACTTTCCAATATGGCACCATGCCTGGAGTGGGAGCTGACATAAACTGGTTATGAGCACATTGTTTGTATTTACTGTACAAACTGTGCTCTTGAAGGAAGAAATACTGGTGTGTATGCCAGATCCATGCTGCAGCCTATCATCACACAGTACAATAAACAAAACAAAAAACTTCTCCAGTGCTTTCTTCCCTTGTAGGTTACTTTGCTTTCAGAGGAGGCTCTGCTATTTGTCTTTATGTCTCTATTTCCTAGCAGTTTCTGGTGAAGTTCTGTTGTAATTTCCAACTTACATGTTTTCTTTTGAAAGAGATTATGTTGCTTCTATTTCGGATCTTCTTTCACTTGAGAAAATTAATGTAAAATTTAGACTTAATTTAATACTGGCAGTTTTAGAGACAGCGGTGTATGTCTGGAGGTCACAAATGTAAGTCCAGAATCAAGGGCTCCCCTTTGAGTACTTTGTAAAGCAAATAATAAATCCTTTATGGTGGCAAGTGAAGAAAATATTTTTCATTAAGAATAGAGACAAATCATACATTATATTTTGCTGTATTGTGTAAACTTCAAAGTGTTATGTAAATTCCAGTGGTTACTCTTATTAGGCCGCTCACAGAGAACAATAGCACCAGTATTACAGTACTGTCTTATGAATAAAGTAACTGAACCAGCAAGGACAGAGTGGCTTGTTCAAGGGTAAGTGGTGTGTGGCAGGGCTAGAGCTCAGCTCGTCCTCTGGTCCAAGTCTGGTGATTGGTGTTCATGAAGGACTTTATTTACAGAAGGAGGAAGTCCTACCTTGTGCAAGAACAAAATGGGTGACCTGTGCCACCGGCCTGCATCTTTATCCCTTATTTACGAATGGATAAAAAATGAATGCTTTATTGCAAATGCAGTGGGACTTGCGGAAATGCTATTTTAGGCAAAATAAAAGGCAGCCAAAACAGACTATTTGGACTTATTCCATGTGAACACCCTGCAGCCAAGTCTCAAGTCACCAATACAACTGCCTCATGACTTTGCCAATGGGCCTTCTGGAAAAAAAGCTGGCAGGGTTCAGGTAGCTCTTGTAGGAATGAAGGAAAGGAAGTGAGTTTTGTAAAATGTCTGGGCTGGAGTTCATAATCAAGATTTTGTTTATATATTTTTTAAGTACATACAAATAATTGTCGAACTAGAGTTAAAGCTCATTGTTTCTGGAATCATACAAGTCATGAATCCTTCAGGGTTCATGGCCCTAAAGTGAATCTCACCACGTAAGGGGGTTTTGCAATGAGATTTCTTTCTTCCTATTTTTCTCTACCTTGTTTATTTATTGCTACATGTTATTTAAGGACTAGTATAAAAGAAATTTAACAAAGCAGAGGAAATGAAAAAAGAATCTTCGTACTTCCCTGTTAGTGCCTTGGTCTCCTGGCCATAGCCAGGTTCGTATAAGAAGGAAAGGAATGACCTGGATCAAAGTGTTTAATAAGTGCCAGCATGCAGGGGCAGGATTGGCCTTACTTTATTTTTCCTCTTTGTTTGGAGATCCTGTGGGAAGTGAGAGGGCATCAGGCACTATCTTATTCAGTTTTCACATCAGTACTACAAGGTACTTTACAGAGATCCTTAAATATCATCAAGAAGTAAGGGTGGATGAACCAAGATATTAACCTAGGTCTAAATGCTATGCCCATGCCCTTGGAATATTTGTCTTTGTATAAGATGTTTACAGAACATTTTGCCTCCAGATTACATAGCTATTTTATTATTAAAATGATACATTAAAAGCTTTTTATTATGGGAAGTTTTAAACATCATCAAAAGCAGAGTGATCGCATCAGCTTATAGCTAATTTTGTCTTACCTATGTTTCCTTGTTTTTCTTTCCATTATTTTGAAGCAGTTCTCAGATCAGTTTTGTCTTTAGGTAATTCCATATCTAATTGCTAACATTCAAGGAAAGACTAAAACGTAATGCTGTCAGCTCTGTGTGTGTGTACTCCATCATGTATGACTCTTTGTGACCCGTGGACTGTAGCCCACCAGGCTCCTCCATCCATGTCCATGGGATTTCTCAGGCAAGAATACTGGAGTGGGTTGCCATTTGCTACTCCAGGGGATCTTCCTGAACCAGTGATAGAACCCACATTTCCCACATCTCCTGCATTGGTAGGCAGAGTCTTTACCACTGCACCACCTGGGAAGCAAGTAATCAGATATCCATCCAGTTTTTAAAAGTTCTCCAAGTGGCTTATTATTTTTTATTTGAAATAAAAACCCAAAGAAAATTTATATTTTCTTTAGACAAGTCAGTTAGCAACTGACTTTTCCTGGAGTTTCCTATATTTTTATTTTTTGCTCATTGCACTTTCTAATGTTTTTAAACTGCCCCAGAACTGTACTTCCTGAAAATTGGTAGTTAGATCGAAAGTAAGTTTCTTTAGTCTTAAAAATAATGACATTTGGGTCCAATAATTATGGTGGGGAGCTGTCTCATGCATTGTAAAATGGCTCTCAGTATCCCTCTAGTGGCCTGTGTCCACTAGAAGCCAGTAGCACCTCCCAACTGTGAGAACCAAAAGTGTTTCCAAACAGTGTCAATTGTCCTCTGGGAGCAGAATTCCTTCCCCTGCTCTATCTGAAGACAGCACTATCTAGAAACTTGTACAGTGGCAAGGATGTGTATGTCTGTATGTGGGTAAGGGCAACAGCGCTTTGTATATAAAGGTATGTATTTCCATCAGAAGGCTCCTAATGTCTAACTGTCCCTTTGTGAGGTCAGCAGCCGTTGATGGTCATGTTAAGATCCATTTAGTCATAGGGGTACATAGCTATTTTAAACATCACTTCAAATATATAGCAGCTGTTTATTAGTTATTTTAAATTAGAATGTTTCCACATGATGAAGGATTAAGTGAGGCTTTGCCAGAAATCATTTTTGTGATACTTTGTTCTATTGTTTCTGCAGTCATGATGCATAGGAAAATGCTCATGTACAGACAGAATCAGTGTATGAATATGGCTTTGTCTGTTCTCAGGAATAATATTGTCTGTGGGAATGAGTGTTCTAGGCACTAGAAACACTTAAATATAGTGATGGATGTTGGAAAATTGCCAAGAAGGACTTATTTCTTTTCCCCAAATATTTGAAAGGATCAGGAAACTTGACTCTGTAGTTCATAGTCCTGTCAGCTCAGACCCCTAGGGATATAGTTCTTACTCCTTCAAACTTTTAAGGTCAAGATCTTGAGCTGTGTCCATTCCAGGCACTCTTTTTACAGCACAAAGAGTGGTGTATAAAGGTCCACTCAGGGAGGCAGGGAGAAGGGAGGGGAAAGAATGAGTGAGATGATGAGGAAGGCAAGGGTATGAAGGTCCCAATAAAAGGATTGTCCTTGAAATGAATTGTAATAAGAAATAAGTAAGTGAGTAAATAAGTGAGTAAAATAAATAAATTTATAAATAAATTTCTTATTATATCTGATCTTTTTGTCTGCTGTATTCCTATATGCACAAGTCACAGATATTTATGGTTATTCTGCTGTTTGGGAACTTTCTGAATTGTGTGTGTTTGTGTGTGTGTGTGCGCGCACGCGTATGTGTATAGCTGTGAAATAGGTAAAAGTTCATTTTCCCTAAGTTATTTTGCTCTTCAAGCTGGCCACCTGTAAAGTGGCACTTTCTATTAAACAGCTTATTAATTGTTATTTTTTAAGGAACAGAGATTCGAAACTGCCATCTATGTTGCTTTTAATGAGATTAGCATCAAGGGAAACCCAGTCCCTCAGAGTCCAAGATAAGCATCAGAACAGTGCAGCAATTATGGGTCATTCAATCATGGGTCACGCACTGACTTTTGGTTGTTCAAAAATAGTATAATTTTTTTCTGGTGAAGTAAACAGATTATTTCATTTTTATCAAGTGCCATATTAGCATGCTTTTGGTGTGAGTAAAACTAGTGCTAATTATCATTGGTTTGCAGCCTTCTCTTTTGTTACTTAGGAATGCCAAAGAAAGGGTCAAATCCCTGTTACAATGAAGGCTTTCTTGCTGGTAATCAGCAGTGTTTGGTCTCCCTGCCACTGGGGTGGCTTTGTCTCTGACGTTTTATTTCCATTGATGTTCTGTTCTTTAGAATTTTGTATACTTTGGGCTTCCCAGGTGGCTCAGTGGTAGAGAATCCAGCTGCCAATATAGGAGACACAAGAAACATGATTCAGTCCCTGGGTGGGGAAGATCCCAGGTGCAGGAAATGGCAGCCCACTCCAGTATTCTGAAAAATTCCATGGGCTGAGGACCCTGATGGGTTACAGTCCATGGGGTCGCAAAGAGTTGAACATGACTGAGCAACTGAACACATACCTTACTCTATATATGTCTAACTGCTGAAATGCCAACTGGGGGCATAATTGAGGGTGGGTAGTGAAGCAGAGAGGAGAAGGCAATGGCACCCCACTCTAGTATTCTTGCCTGGAAAATCCCATGGACAGAGGAGCCTGGTAGGCTGCAGGCCATGGGGTCGCTAAGAGTCGGGCACGACTGAGCGACTTCACTTTCACTTTTCACTTTCATGCATTGGAGAAGGAAATGGCAAGGCACTCCAGTGTTCTTGCCTGGAGAATCCCAGGGACAGAGGAGCCTAGTGGGCTGCCGTCTATGGGGTCGCACAGAGTCGGACACGACTGAAGCGACTTAGCAGCAGCAGCGGTGAAGCAGAGAGATAAGTCATTCTGTGAACAGTGATACCTGGTGACAGACATGTTCATCAAATTCAGCCTTGCTCTTACTGTTTTCTCTACTTCAGGCGAGAAGGAAGAAGCAGAGAGATGGAGCCTTTTTTTTTTAATGATTCTCGCAGTTTGAGATAGGATTCAGAACCCTGATTTCTTGAGGAAAGAGATCTTGCAAGCACATTATAAATATCTCTCATCTCTTAAAAGATGTTAAGATCTGTTTCAGCCGTTACATAGAGTTGTGTTTAATAACTGTCTCCATTTCCTCTTTCTTCTTTGAACTCACTGAAAACTGTCCATCTCCATTCTCCCCAAAACATTCTTTTTTTAAAAAAAAATTTTTGTTTATTTTTTAATTGAAGGATAATTGCTTTACAGAATTTTGTTTTCTGTCAAACCTCAACATGAATCAGCCATAGGTATACATATGTACATATGTATACAAAAACATTCTTGAAAATGTCACCAATGACCTCCATTTTGCTAAACCCAATGGTTCTTGTTTGAACATCTCCTTATCAGAGAGCTACTCCTCACTGTCACTCTTTCTCATTTATTTTAATGTCTGTCCTCCTACTCTCCTAAATAAATAAATAAAGTTCTATGAGAGCGAAGATTTTATGAAGTTCATCACTTTCTCTCTAGTACTTTGCATGCATACGAAGTCATTCAGTTGTGTCTGACTTTTTGCAACCCCGTGGACTGTAGCCCGCTAGACTCCTCTGTGCATGGAATTCTCCAGGCAAGAATACTGATCTCTCTTCTCCAGGAGATCTTCCCAACCCAGGAAATGGGTCTCCTGCATTGCAGGCAGATTCTTTATCATCACCATGAAATACTTTCAAAAAGCTGTGCTACTTATAATTTCACTTATAATCTCTTTATCCAGTTCTTACCGTGGTGTCTAGGAAGATGAATTTCAATAAATATATGTTGCATTATTCCTTGGGACATTTGAGGCACAATTTTCCATTCTGTTTCTCAGTTATTCCATCCCCAGTGCTCATGTGAGATTTTTATTATTTAAAAAATTCCTACTCTGTCAGTCTTATCTCATTTGCAGATTTTGGTGATAGCTCTGTGTATGAGAAGAAGGTACTGCAGATCCAGAATCTTTGGAGCAGCCCTCTTGGGTGCTTTTTAAAACTGGTCTGAGATCAGTTCACCACAAACTGAAACCAGGTAGGGATTTAGGGCTTAGGACCTAGTAGCTTAAAGGGACGGTGGTAAAGAAACTAGGTAAGTTGATGTGTTCCCTTTTTTTGCTTCAGGTTCCTAAAAAGCTGCTCAGACTAAACTTGATGTTAGCCCAATTTTAGTAGCCCTTGGGAAGATCATATTTGCTTTCTCTTGCCAAGGTACTGAATTGCTATTTCCATTTTATAAATATTACTATATGTATGCTTTTCATTGAAAGATGCTTCTAATTAATTTTGCAAAGAGGCAGGAAATGCTTCTCTGTTGCCCACTTGCACTCCTTTATACATGGTGACTTACTTCAGGGACTGGATTAAACTGACACAGGAGGTGGGAGGGGGCCAGGGAGGTAGGCTGGTCTTCTGCCACTTTGTGGTCTGTTTTCGGTTTTTTGACATAGACTATTTTTTTTTTAACTTTTAATTTTATATTCCAGTATAGCTGGGTAACAATGTTGTGATAGTTTCAGGTGGACAGTGAAGGGACTCACTCATACATATACATGATCCATTCTCCCATTAAGTCCCTAATGTGGACCATTTTTCAAGTCTTTATTGAATTTGTTACAATATTGCTTCTGTTTTATGTTTTGGTTTTTTGGCCATGAGACATAGAAATCTTAGCTCCCTACCAGGGATCAAACACACACCCCCTGCATTGGAAGGCAAAGTCTTAACCACTAGACCACAAGGGAAGTCACGTGGTCTGTTTTTTTGGTATGGACTCTCTTGTTTGTCCTGTACTCTTAAAAAGCTGTTTCTTAGCGTAGGGTTTCCTGGAATCCCTAGATTATATCAGATTGAAGTCCTTAGTAGAATATAAAATAATCTGATGAAATTTATATTTGACCTCACTTCTCCAGACTTACCAAAGTGAAATGAGAAACTAAATGGGGGAAAAAAAAACACAAACTTTTTTCTTGGGTTTTCTTCTTCTCTTTCTTTTCATATGATTTTTAAAAATCTCTTGCTTTCATTCAGTTTCATTCTTTTCCCTATAAATTCCTCTTCCTATTACTCTGAAGTCTGTAAGTACTAGAAGTACCTATTATAGTGGTTAGGAATATGCACTGTGGGGCCAGGTTGACTGAATTTGAATTCTAATTCTCCAGCTTACCAGTCATATGACTTTTTTTCAAATTGTTCAACCTCCTTATACCTCAGAGAGGCACAGATACAAGATCTATGAAATGGGAATAATAGTAGTAACTACCTCATTGGGATGTTACAAGGACAAAATAAGTTCATATGTATTGAGTACTTGAACAGGCTTCTGGCACATCATTTTCAATACGTGTTTTTGATGATGATTATTGTTTTTGCTTATTTAACTCTGGGGATAGTACTTTTACTAAATGCTGGCAGTCAAACTAGTAAACTTTTCTGGCAAATCATTACTCTGACTGGATTATCTTGCCTTGGAACTGAACTAACAAAGTTACTTATAAAGGATGACTCTAGGACCTTGGAAAATCCCAGGTGCTATTCAGGACTTATTTCTTGTTTTCCTTTTAATCTTGGCTTAAGCATCATAATATACCTTTAAGATACCTTCTCTTTCTTCAGAATCAGTTTGTCTTCTTGGCTAATTTGTCAAATTCTGAGAATAGAATGTATTTAGAACCTTTCTATGAAGATAATGAAGAGTAGTGCCTAATATCTGTGTCTTACTCTGCTGTGGATGATTTTCATTCGGGAAAATCAGTGAGTTTCTCAAACCACCTCTTCCTCCTTGATTATGCAAATAGAGCTATAGCATGGAAATTTCTTGCTCCAAGCCAGATCATTAGCAGAGAAAACACTTAAAACACCGTCAAGTACCAATCCTACATGTATATTTGGAGGCAGCTCCCAATTTCGAGGAGCAAACCTGGACATGAATCATTTTGAAAATTGGAGAAAGGAAGGGAGATGTAAGAGGATGCATTTTTTGACACTTGGAATGAAGTATGAACAGCTTTCTTGTCTCTGACCAAGCTGATAGTAAATCTGTCAGTCAGCTGAGGATTTGCCCTGCACACCTTCTGGTCTCTGCTATGCCTGACTAAATGTATGGGGATACCCATAGGAAGGACTGCACGGAGCCAAAACACAAAATATAAAAACACGGAGCCAAAACACAAAAAATGCAAGAAAAAATTCTTGCCTTTTTTGTATCCGGTCAACTTTAGTAGTCTGGGGCTTAGTTAATAGGTACTTGTCAATCTTTCCATTAAAACAAAACTTACAAGGATGATATTCTCTGGTATTCTTATACAGTATCTTCTCTCTTACTACCCTTCCCCTTTACTGGAAGTCCTGTAGGACATTTCAACTACATGATGGATTTGTCCCATGGGAAAAAGTTTACAGGGTTAGACTCAGACTCTCCATCCAAGCAAATAAACCAAAAAGTTAGACTTCAGAAAGGTACATTATCACCCAAGTATTGTGACTTCCTGTTTTCTGGGTAGATTGAAACTCATTAATACTGTTAGCAGTAGAAATCTTTAAAGGAAATAGAATTTGCTCATTTCTTAACTTTGTTCAGTGTACAACTTGGACCTTTTCCCTCTGTGGGGTGTTCAAAGAGGGAAAAGCTTTTAGAAACAGTTTGCCATATCTTCTGTATATTTTATGTTTTGGCTCCGTGCAGTCCTTACTATGGGTATCCCCGAATATTTAGTCAGGCACAGCAGAGACCAGAAGGTGTGCAGGGCAAATCCTCAGCTGACTGACAGATTTACTATCAGCTTGGTCAGAGACAAGAAAGCTGTTCATACTTCATTCCAAGTGTCAAACTACTGACCTCTAATCTTACCAATATGGTTGACATATCAGCTTGATGACATCAAGCTGGCCTTGTTGTTTGTGGTGCTGATGTATCATGTCAGCAAACTTCAGTTATATTAGTGGATACTAGTTTTCAGTGTGGGAATGGCCCTCAGAAAGGATGGGGAGAACAAGAGATCTGCCCAGAATATTGGCCTCAGTTCCTTCATATCTACAATAATCACCTTAAATGAAAGAGTCACAGTCCGTGCCCACATAAAATTTCTTCCTGATAGATATCTCCTTTATTGTAAAGAGGTTGGGTTTTCTAAGATTTCCTTCCTGCTTGCTGCTCTCTGAATAGCCTAGATGGCATACTACTATCCAGTGCAAGGGGGAAAGGAATCACTTGCTGGACTCAGCTGGCTTCTAGGCATCTCTTGAAGGGAGAATGAATAAACTGAGCTATGTGACCCTTTGAAGATGCATTTGGGATGTGTGCCTTATGATGAAAAGACAGCAATAACCCTAAACACTAACTGGTTCTTGGTTGATTAAACAAATAAAATTTGCAAAGAAATTAAATTTTATCAGTTATGAAATGCCTCCCATTTTAGTATACATTTGTTTGTGTGCAACTTGGCAATTAGAGTATTTATAGACACTTAATAGACTAGCTTTGAGCTTCTGGAGGTGAGGATATTTGTGCTTACTCTTCTACTGTGGAACATCATGAAGTGGGACTGCTGTCTGATCTTGGAGATGTACCCTTTTCTTACTGAAAAAGAAATTAGAGGAGAATCTGAGAATCACTATGAAAACAAGCTTTAATGAAACAAAAAATAGACCAAGAAAGATATCATACTTGTGAGAGGGAGACTCTTAAAAGACCGTAAAGGGCAGAAGTTCACACTATTTTTAAAAACTTTTCAACCTAAAAAGTTCAGCTGTGATAACTCTGGTACTCCCAAGCATTTCTTGAGAGCAATGGGTAAATGACCTAGTCTCTGTACTGAATGATGGGGATTTGAGTAAGATAGGATCCTTGATCTCAGGGGATTTCATAATGTCATGGGGGAAACAGATAATCAGTGAACAGAATGGAGCCTATAGTAAGGGGGTCATGAGATATGTTCCAAGTCTGGGGAAGCACAAGGGAGGGGCTGATAGTACCTTTTTCCTTCAAGGGAACATCCTGATTTTTCCACTGAGAGAAAACCAGGGCTAAAAAGCATTTGGCTAACGGCAGTGAAGTGATCGTCAGTACATAATATGGTAACAATGATTTGGGCTTGTAGCTCATATCGTGCTTTTGCAGAGCACATTATGCTTTTCAGAGTGCTTTGCTAGACATTGTCTTTCGGAGGTTCCTGTATGTGTGGATGAGAAAATGGTGACACAGAAAAGATGAATAATTCAAGTAAGAGTAAATAGGTATGGAGTGGCACCCCAGGTCCCAGGTTTCCTGGCTTCTTGGCCTGTTTTCTTTCTTTGACCCTGCAGCCAAAGAACCAGCCCTTCATCTCCCGAACCATGTGTGATGGTACGTTGCTTTCCTGGGGTGTTATTTATATTATGTGAAAGAATGTTCATTTTGACAAGTTAAAATTTCTTCTCATTCTTCGGCTTGGAGTTCACAAGTCACTTTAGAGCCCAGTTCCCTGGGCTTCCATTCCCCCCTACTATGCCCTCTCAAAGCACTCTGTACTTAGAACATTAAGCACATAGTCCAGTTTGTAATTTGCTGTTTGTGTCATTCTTAGGTTATCCAAAGAATGTCTCTTTTGTTTACCAATATATGTTCAGCAGTTAGTGTCTAGGATATGGTAGTCATTCAAGAAGCGATTGCTAAGCAACATCTTCATTTAAGATTTGTGTGCTATTTCCATTCTTTCAGGATACCCAGTATGTGAGCAGCTAACTTGTGCCAGCGGAGCCTGCTATAATACCAGTCAGAGATGTAATGGGCAGGTTGATTGCAGAGATGCCTCTGATGAACGCAACTGCAGTAAGTAATATGCTGAAGCTGGTTTACTGGCCAGTTATGCACATTTCTGCTCAAGTTTTGTTCAGTGAATTCATGTTGGTGGCTTGAAAGTCAGCCGTGGTGGAGTATTTTACACTGTGGAAATTGGCAGATAGGATAAGTGAGGACTTTTATGTTCCTGGAGAACTGGTTATTAAACATTTACCAGCACACTGCTGCGTGGTAGGAATCTTTTGAAACTTGAGATAGACTCTTCCTATGAAATTAAGTGGCTACAGTGAAATTGAAATTCTCTTTTCTTTTCCCTTTTAACCTTGTGTCCCAGCTCACCTATGCTCGCGCACTGAGTTTCAGTGTGGCAGTGGGCAGTGCATTCCTAGAACCTACGTCTGTGACCATGAAATTGACTGTGAAGATGGCAGTGATGAACGTTCTTGCAGTACGGTGACTTCCTCATTTTGGGGCATACTGTTAGGAATGCTCTTGTCTTTGTATTTTTCCCCCCTACTGATGTATTATTCTTTTCAAATAAAAGAGTCACCTCTGGCAGAGGAGGCCAGAATATCATTTAGGGCCCATGACATGAACCTCAGCAGTGTTGCTGAACTTAGACTTCTTTACCTTCCAAAGATCTGTGTAGAGTTGAAGTGTTGCTCATGGATAGTTTGCATTCTTTTCTTAGGCCACAAAGATATAGGGCATATTGTATTACTGGATTTCCTTTCTGGCACCTGGGCTTATTTCAGTGCTAAATTGAGAGGAATGTGATATCATGGAATGAGTTACTCAGAATCATTGAGTCCTAGACAGCAATTACCGTGCTTGTGGTCAAGTGAGAGAATGTTGGCCACTGGCATTTCTGTAGCATCTTTGTCAGTCTGTATTCTTTGCTCTGTGTCCATTTATAGCTATTTTGTTTTTCATCTCGATGCACTTGATTTTCATGTCCTGAACCCAAAGCTACTGTTTTCTTCTCCCCCTTCTCTCTTCTTCTCTTTCTCTCTTTTTTTTTTGTTCCTTTTTGTCAAGATAGTTAAGGGACTAAATGGGCGTAGAAATTTCAGTTTCTTGGAGCTCAGTTTAGGTGGCAGGGTGAGCACTTTGATTTCTTTGTATCTTTGGAGTGTAGCTGTCATTTTATTTTCTTCCAGGTGCTTATCGGACCTGCAAAGGCAATGAATTCACTTGCCCTAATGGTGTCTGCATTGCACAGAGTTGGGTTTGTGATGGGGAAGGTGACTGTGCAGATAACGCTGATGAAGATGGATGTGGTAAGGAGGGGAAGAGCTTCTGATTGGAAAGTATTTTCCAATTTTCAAGCAAGCGTTTTCCAGGTCTTGCTTTTCCTACTTTCCTTGTTAGAAATTATCTGTGTGACATGCAAGTTTCCAGATTGGCTGGACTGACAGGGTATTTTGGGTGAGGAAGAGTGGTTCCCCTAGCTTTTTCTAAAAAGACACAGAATTCAAATATAGCATAAATTGTAATCCTTTCCTAACAGTAAGGCCAAATAGATAGGACAGCCTCTCCCCCTTTACAGCCCTATCTGAGGTTTTCTTTTTAAGACTTTTATCTTAATTAGATTTATCTATATAAAAGAAGTAGTCTGGGGAAGGAGCAAAAATAGGGGAAAATGTGATTTGTCTTAAGACCTTACAACCATGAAGAACGACTGAGCTGAAGATTGGTAGATGTAGGAGAGGCCACTATTGGGAGAAGTGAGAAGGAAATTGTCAGTGATGTTCATCCCCTTCACTGGGCAGTTATCAGCAGTACCTCCAACAGCTTGGAAACTGCTAACACCCACACGTAAAGCAAGTTACCTTTATGATTCTAGCCCGGATATATTAATAATGTTGCTTGTTTTGGTTGGGAGCATCCATTGGTTTCATGTTTCAGTATTGCAAGAAGTTGTGTTCCAACTTCTGGGTTATAATCTTTCTTGTACTGTTGACCATTCACTAAAGAAACAGAACAAAACCAACCAAAAATCACACATACACACACACACAAACTCAGGAATCCTGGCATTAGATAGCTCTAGTTCTATTGTTCGTAATTTAATAACTGAATGTTCTCCTACAGGTTATTCATATAGTTTGTTGATAACTCAGGCCCATTTCTGCTTCTTACTCTTATAATTTGGCTGGGAGTTGCCTCCCCTAGGAGGACTGGAACCTAAATAATAACATTTACTATTCTTTAGAATCTCAATAAAAGGTCAGTTGTAGCGCTAGAAACTACTTGTTTATTGTGAAATATTGGTCATTTGTAGGTTTCTTGTTTACCTGATCTCTATCCCCTCTTAACGATGTATTGAAAAATGGCTGGGTCTGCCTCTTATGTGGCCTATTGTAACTCTCTTTTTACCCCACAGAAAGCAAAATTAATCGTACCTTTGAATGTTACCCAAATGAATGGGCCTGTCCAAAGTCTGGAAAATGCATCCCAATTTCTAAAGTTTGTGATGGGACTTTAGATTGTCCAGGAGGAGAAGACGAAAGCAATATCACTGCAGGACAACAGTGTGGTGAGTATGGAAATTTATCTGGACATCTTTCAGATAATGGTGTCTCTGTTTTTCTATAACAGATTGCCATATATAGAGAGTATCAGTTGGTGTTTGCAGAATGAACAATTCCAAGACTTAGTAGCTCTAACCAACAAGCATTTGTTGTTTCTCACAGTCCTGTGGGTTGGCAACATTATTCTTTTGGCCTGAACCAGCTCACTCACATCGCAGGATGCGCCAGCAAAAGCATGGCTAGTCCAGGCGTGTTTGCCTGGTCGTGGAAAGGGCAAACCCCAGTGAACAAGCTCTTCTAAGCCTCGACTTATGTCATGTTTCCTAAGTGTTCTATTGGCCAAAAGAAGTCACACTGATCTCAGATTTAATGGACTGAAGAAATAGACTCCATTTCTTGATGGGAGGAATTTATAAATATCTGTGACTCTTCCTCCCCCTCCCCCCGCATCTCCTTCCCAGAAAGAATGGTTTTAATGGTAATTGTGATGACTCTAAAAGTATTCTGGAGATTTTATTCCCTGGATTATACCTGGAAAAAGTGTTGCTGGCTTTACTCAAAAACTTCTGGTTTCAGGGATCTATACTTGGAGTTACCCACCCCCGCACCCCCACTCCGTAGCCGTAGAATATTTCCCCACTATAAGCCATCACTTCTGTGGACAGCTGGCTGTCCTGTAGGAAAATGCATTTCATGGCCTTGATTTCTCTCTGAATTATCTTGTAGTTGCCTGGCAGTGACTGTGAACTATAACCCAAAAGTTTTGGTGATTTCTTTTCCATGAAAAAAAGAGGCTTCTTGTTTATCCCACCCCCCCCCCCCCCCATTTCTTTGGGAGCCCTTTTAAATAGTCCTAGTGCAAAAGTTAGAAAACAAAAATTAATTGTAGCTAGCTTGGATTAATTAGCTTTTTAAGTTAAAAGTTTAGTGTTTAGTGTTCAGTGGCTTGGAAATTGGGAATATCCTTCTATTCTTTCTAGATAGAAGAAATAGATATCTAGATAGATATCTTTCTATTTAGATATCCTAATATCTTTCTAGACACAAAGATAGACTTTCGACCAGATTTTTTTCATGAACAGCACTTCTGATGCCTTGTGCTTACACTTAGTTATAATGAATTTTTAAAAATATGTCCTGAGTTTTTATTGCATCATACTGCAGGCTTGAATGGGGACAGATTTTCTGTGTTACTGCATACTTACTGAGCTTTTACTTTGGAAAGTTCTTACTTCTTATAAATCAGCCTTGTCCAGAGATCGCCTTTCATTTCAGAAAGTCTTTTTCTCTGTTTAGATGTGAATCTGTGTCCGTCCTTGGGATGTGAATACCAATGCCACAAGTCACCAGGTGGAGGGATTTGTTACTGCCCCCCAGGTTTTATTGTCAACCAAAATAGAACCAGTAACTGCGTCGGTAAGTGACAGTCTTTCATCACAGTACTTACAGCACTGCGGGCACTCCCTTTAACATCAAGGAGTTTGTATTTGTGGAGAGGAGGATCTGTTAACAAAGAGCAACACAGTCTTCACTGAAAACCTGGCCAATATGAAGTTTTAACTCTGAGAAGCTTTTGTGAGGTGCCCATGGCAAAAGAGTGGTTGGATGATGAGTGAGTAAACTCGCTGCTTGTATGTCTGTCCAGTACCTAATGATGGAGCTTGTTTTGATACATTGTGTATTGCTGTTTTATATATTTGGAAGCAGAATTATATAGCCATACTTGTTAAATACAGTTGGCCCTCCCTATCTGTGAATTCTTCAATCTCCAGTTCAGTCAACTGGGGAATCAAATAAGAAGGGGAGTGGGGTGGGGCAGAAAGTTCCCAAAAGCAAAACTTGAACTTTCTGTGTGCAAGCAGCTATTTACATAGCACTTAGGACTCCAAGCTTTCACTGCCAAGGGCCAGGGTTCCCTGGTCAGGGAACTAAGATCCCACAAGCCGTGTGGTGTGGGCAAAAATGAGTAAATGAATAAATAAAATAAACAAGCACAAAAGAAACACTCTGGTTTACAAACTCTGGAGAAAGTCTGTTTCCTGAGTTTCTGACACGGAAACCCTGCTGACGCTCTCTTCTGTAAGTGTGAGACTGCTCGGGCTGTCTGATGCTTGTCAGGCTCCTCCTCCCCCTATACTGCCACCCAGCTGCCAACCCGATTTCCAGTCTTAGTTCTCCAGGCCTTCCCCCTTTCTCTTACTAGAAAAGGAATTCCGGTAGAGATACCGGAAGCCACATCCTCAGCGTTACATTTGTTTTTCTCTCTTTTTCCTCTCAATCCTAAAGAGAAATTTGGGCTGGGCTGCCTTGTAGTTGGAACTCAGTAGGCCATGAAATGTTTTCAGGAAAAGGGATTTGCTCTTTAAGAATCCCTGGTTCATTCTTGTGATACCTTGCAACCTATTCTTTAGTCTCTCCACAACCCCTCCTCCGCCCTCCGCCCTCCTTCTAGAGCCACATTTGTTTTGCAGCATCTTTTCTAATACTTAAGCCTGTGATGAGGTTTGAGTTGTAGGTCAGAGAGAGGTCCAGGCTGCTTCAATTTTTTGCATCCTTTAAGAAATGAAAAACTTTCATAACAAGATTTTTACATTTAAATCTATTAATGAACGTAACAGAATTTTGCAGTGTTATGCTGTACACAGGATCATTTCAGAATTCAAGAACACATTTGGTTCTACTACTACGGGAAGTAGTCCGATACTTGGGCACTAATTCTAAGGTCCACAAAGATCTTTCAGTCCCTTTACGACGTACCTAGACTTCAGTACAGATGACCTCTTTTGGATACAAGCTCAAAAGTCTGCAATTTTGAGTTTTGTGAATGTGAGGCCTTCTGCTACCTGCAGAGACTTTCTCTGTGACCTTTCTTGTCCTTTAAGAATGTACCTTTGCCTCTGAGTTTTGAAGCTGGATTAACGATTATTTCACATTTCTTTTCAAGAAGACTATATTTTGCTTTCTTGGTAAAGAGAACCTATTAGTTTCAATACATGCCATTATAAAACCAGTTACACTCACTTCAGCTGAGCTTTTAGAGAATTGTTTAGGTCTGCTCTTTCAAGCATTTCAGTTGAACAAACACTCTCTGTATGCCTGTAATCCTCTGCATGCCTGAGTTACCACCGAAGCTTCAGGTGTTGGAAACCCATGCAATGTTTATCAGCTTAGCCGTGGCTCCCCAGGGGATGCCTCAGTGATTGTTAAGAATAAAATGGAATAATCATGACAGGAAATCTTTCCTTCTACCATTCTCTGCTCCTGGTAGTCTTAACCTAGCTGTGGAGACTCTTAAGGCAAGCCACCAGAGCAGTTTACTGGACTATTGTTTTTGATTGACAAGGACATGCTGTTTGTTGAGGGAATGACATCGTGGTGCAGCCTTAGGGCAGGAAGGTCATTTAGCATGGTGGGATTGGACAGCCAGCTGGATCAGAGGGTATCCGAGCGGGATTTTTTTTTTTTTTTTAATTACTCTCAAAGCAGTATTTGTTGGTAAGAGGGGACAAAGAGTAAAAAAGGAAAGTAAATGAAGGTGACTTGGGCTGGAAAGGAGGATTTTGAAGCAGCATTTTATTGTTTTGTAGTTTCCATTACCTTTGCTACTCTCTTTAAAATCCTCAGGTCTCCCTTTCATTTTTCTTGTCTTTCTTTTGGCTGACAATGGATGGATATTAATTAGCCTTTATTCTTCTTTGTAATGATGAACAGAATCTTACTCCGTCTTTATTTTTTTTTTTTTTTGGTGCATTTTTTTTTTAATTTTTTTTTATTTTTTTTAATTTTAAAATCTTTAATTCTTACATGTGTTCCCAAACATGAACCCCCCTCCCACCTCCCTCCCCATAACATCTCTGTGGGTCATCCCCATGCACCAGCCCCAAGCATGCTGTATCCTGCGTCAGACATAGACTAGCGATTCAATTCTTACATGATAGTATACATGATAGAATGCCCTTACTCCATCTTTAAAAGTGACAGTGTTTATTTACTCATTTAAACCTGTAGAGTACTTGTAACCCAGATGGTAGGAAGGGCATTTGCACCCAAGAATTCCTAGTTATGACTTCTCCACCCTCTTTTTGACATGAGAACTCCTGTTTCCAGGGTAACTCCAGATCCTTAGACATAGTCATAGTGTCTTGGATTCAGAATGAGGTCATGATACCCTGGGAGTTGAAGGGCGAATGTCCTGTACATTCCTACTGAAGCAAAGCCTCACGTGGTGTTTTCTCAGAAAGGAAGTTAGGGCACAGAAGAAATAGATCAAATGTTGGCTTTTGGTCTATACCCACATGTCCTTTTACCTTGTCATGTCCAAATTGGATTAATTTTTTCTTTGTCACTGTCCTGGGGATGAAAGATGTGCTGGTCTGTGTTGTTATACTTGATCTGGAGGGAAAACGGGAACCATTATCTTGATCCCAGGACTTTCTTGGTCTTTTTTTTAATTAAAATTTTTTTCTTTTTTAGATTTTGACTGTGCTGGGTCTTCGTTGTGGCACATGGGCTTTCTGTCTAGTTAATGGCACTTGGGGGCTTCTCTAGTTGTGGAGCCTGGGCCCTAGAATGCAAGGGCTCAGTAGCTGTGGGATCTTAGTTCCCCCACCAGGCATCAAACCCATGTCTCTTGCACTGGAAGGCAGATTCTTAACCACTGGACCACCAGGAAATTCCTTCTTGGTCTTTCTTGTTGGGGAGTCACAGGATGGTGGGGCATGCAGCAGGCGTGGTAGAATTCAACTCACAGCTTTGCAAATGTTCTCAGATCCCAGAAATTCTAGAGAACCCCAGACCTGCGAGTCTCAGGAGTTATAATTTACTTGAGAATTTTCTGAAGCCCTAGGGGATAGGAGCCTGTTGATTTAGGCTGTGGACCTCATTCTCCAAAGAGAGCAGGGCGAAAGGGGGTGAAGAGTGAATATGAACTTCGAGGGTCAAATGAAATATTTGGCACCAGTTATCCAAGGATAGGACAATTTCTGTGCCCTTTAAGCTTCATAATCTTAAAGAAAGACATGTGTGTTTTTCTTCCCTGCCCCCATGTTGTATTGTTTATGTGTCAGTTATATGGAAAGTCTTTTTACTATCCGATAGAACTGGGACTACTTGGCCATTGAACAGAGCTCTATTGTGTAATGGATTTTCAACAACTACATATTAAATGAATGAATAATGCTAATGAGTAAGCAGAAGAGAATGTATTTTTCATGACTTAAAAATGATTTTAATTTTGGTGATGACTTTTGACATCAGAGAAAAGGATAAACAGACCTTTCCAGATACTTTATTTCATACTTTATTTGTGTCTCATTGAGCAGTTGGATATAAGGCAGTTCTTTCTGCAGTGATGGAGATGTCTGTGTCCTCCAGTATGGTAACCACTAATCACATGTGGCTGTCAGCATTTGAAATGTGGCAAGTGTGACTGAGAAATTGCATTATTAAGTTTATTTCCATTTAGTTCATCTAAATATAACTTAGAGAAGCTGCAGAGAGCTAGTGTCTACCACATTGGAAAGCACAATTTTAAAAGGATATATTTATACAAAAATTTTATATTTTTTTAATTAAAATTAAATTTTTGTAGTATAGCAAAATTTTGTATCAGGTATTTTGTAAACCATCATTAGTAAATGAAATGCAAAGGCAATGAGTCCAAGCAGTGTTGTGCATCACCTGCAATGTTATCCTTTATGTAGATTTTAAAGAACTTGTGTTTTTCCTTAGTATGACAATGCCTGTGGCCTGCCTCCCCAGGGGGTACTTTCTTAGGCAGTTGCATCACCAGATTCCTGTATAGCTTGTCCAAGATTTTTTTCAGAAAGTGCTCAACCCATGTTGTTCAACATTATTATAACTGGTTGTTTCCTATGTGGCAGATTTTGATGATTGCCAGATATGGGGAGTTTGTGACCAGATATGTGAAGACCGAATTGGCCATCACCGGTGTCACTGTGTAGAGGGGTATGTCTTGGAGCGCCAGAAGCACTGCAGAGCTAATTCTTCTTGTGAGTAAATTAAAGACACTCGTGTTTCTGACCGGTAAACGTCTATCCTCTTTGCATAGCAGAAGTCAAAAGAAATATCAGCATTAAGGCAGATGGTGGGTTTGATTACCACAAATCAGATGTGGCCCCTGCTGTTGGAAGAATGGGTCAACATTAATTTCATGCTGTTAGGGACCAACTTGTGGATTAATAGTGGTTGGGTTTTTTAAATTTTATTGATTGCTTGTTCACTTTGGGCCTGAAATAGTATATCATCTACCACATAAATTTTATGAGTACATTTGACCTATTTTTAGTTAATGTACCTACCACAGGGTGACAAATATCAATAGGCACTGTTTATGCAAAATTTTTTTAGAGGTGGTTCAAAATGGACCTGCTAAATTTGGATTACAGCTTGTGAAAATGCCTTCATTATAAGAATACTGTGGTATAGAAAAGTCAGGAAAATTTTTGTCACTGTGGATTTCTGGGTAATAAGATCTTGACTTCACTCTCTCTTCCCAGTTATTATTATTTTTTTCCCACACCTGTTTAAACTGCCGTTAATGTCTTTCTGAAACTGATTTGCCCATCTATGAGTGGACTATTTTCTAGTTGTTTTTGTGTAGAAAATACCTGATATGCTGTGGACTAACTTTAGTTACTTATTTATTTTTGAACAGGTGCATACTCATATTTTCAAAAATTTCACATTATTGAGAAGTTATATGACCACCTCCCCACCCCCTATTACCCATTCCACTCTGCCCAGTTTCCCACTTCGCCTCTCCTATGGATAATCACTGTTTATTTTAATTCTAGAGATTATTAAATGCATAATTAAGAATATGCAAATGTAGACATTTAACTCTATTTTTACATATATGGTAGTAAACTATACATACAGTTCTTCATTTTGCTAATGTTGCATATTATATTTTTAAGGGCTTACCATATCAATATGGAGAACTCTAATTTTGTTTTATTTTTATCTGAAGTATAGTTGGTTTCCAGTGTTTCAGGTCTACAGTGTTTTTTAATGGTGGCAGAATCCGTTTTTTGGATGTATATAATTTAACTAGTCCTTTAGTGATGAACTTTTATATTATTTCTTATCCTTTGACATTAGCAAATCAGACTTCAATGAATAACTGTATTCATTTTGCATTCTTGTAAGTATATGCGTGTAGCAGGTTTGGATCCACCATTGCCATGTTTTCCACATGGGGTGGTTTCCCATTAATCTTTAAAATGGGTTTTGTGTTTTACACAATCTTAAGTTGCACCTGGGGAAAGGTGCCCATATCATCAAAGATACCTCAGTGTCATCGAACCAGCATTTAGGACACTTGAGTTTTTGACAGACTCTGTTCCTAACTTACTGTGATTTTGGACATTTCATTAAACCTCTTTGTGCCTTAATTTGCCCACCTGTAAAATGGGTAAAATGATATGTATTTCTACATACACATTCTGATATGTATTTTCTGAAGGTTTAAAACCAAATAAGAAAACATAGTTGTAAGTTGCTTCATCATCTCTGTTCACTTGAAGGACTGACAATGCCTTCCTTCTTCACATTTAGTTGGTGAGGCCTTTGTGATCTTCTCCGATGGTCGAGATTTGCTAAAGGGTAGCATTCATGGAAACAACTTTCAGATTCTGGCAGAGTCTCAAAATCGTGGATTGGCTGTGGGTGTGGATTTTCACTATCGGCTACGCAGAGTCTTTTGGACTGACATTGTGCAAAATAAGGTAAATAGAAATTTCTGGAGTATAGCTTGGGACCTGATAGAACTCCAAGCACAAAGTGTTGAGAGTTTTTCATTTTGGGAGGAGTAGGGAGGGAAGTTCCTTTGTTTTCTAACAAAAAAGGCCCTTGAGATATTTTATGTTAATCAGCACCTTTTACAGCTATAGTATTACATGTGACCTATTAAACAAAGCAGTCTATTATATGGATTAGCCTTGAGCAACTTTTAATTTTATTCGAAATGGAGTCCAAAAGCCTAATTAAAAGAAATAGTAGACATTCTTTCAAAACTGGATAGATATTTGGTAGTAATTTTTGAAACTAGATCATTTAAAATGTAAAAACTATTCTGCTTTCCTGGATGATAAAAATCAGATTTTATCTGCATCTTCTAAATGGAACTGTAATTGAGCATTGGGTAACAAATATTGACAGTATTTTGTTTAACAGCCAAAATTTCATTCTGCTCTCTTATTTGGAAAACGTGATGGATCTGATTTCAACTTTGAGTAATGCAACGGAGATTTTTAAAACATAAATTTTAGAGATTCTTAAAGAGTTAAAGATATTTTATTTCTTCTTACATTTCCTTGTACAAGTAATACAATTTTAATTCAGTTAATGGATAAATTCCATAAATTTTCCAAAAATTGAAACTTTGGATTATTAGTAGGTCTGATTTAATAACAGCTAGAAATCAAAACAAACCATTTCCACCTGTGCCACCAAAAATCCACATTGAATTAAACTTTCACTAACTACTTAAGAATTAGAGATGCAGGCTTTTTAAAAAAAAACTCAACTTTTTATATATGCCTCACATGCTTTTAACAAAATGCCCCACCACCTCCTATTAACCCATGATGTAAAATAAAATGTCTCTAGTAAATTTTTTTTTAGTTCACATGACTGATTTCAACACCAAAGATAAGTCCCTGGAAAACTCTCCCAACTAGTTATGATTAAGAGGTTTAATAATTTTGGTTTTTCTTTCAGGTTTTTTCAGTTGACATCTCTGGTTCACGTATCAGAGAAGTTCTTGGTGTTTCTATCGAAGACCCAGAGAATCTGGCTGTGGATTGGGTAAATAATAAACTTTATATTGTGGAGACCAGAGTCAACTGCATAGATGTGGTAAATTTGGATGGAAGCCATCGGATTACCCTTATAAGTGAACATTTGGGACATCCTAGAGGAATTGCTGTGGACCCAACTGTTGGGTAAGTTATTTGCAAACATACTGATTTCAGCATTTTTTGAGTTTCATTTCTCCCCTTTAGATAAAACATCCATTGGCATAGTTGAAGATTCTTTATGCTCTGTACTGTAGAATCCTTGTTTATTTCATATCTCTTTTCATAGCAGCTTTAAAGGGGTTAGCTAAATATAATCCAATTTGAGGATGTGCAGTCCAAATATACCTACCAATGTCCTAAATATATGTAGTTATCGGGGTATGAATTTTATGCTTAGTGTTTGCCATGTTTTCCTGGCTGAGAGATTGAATTCTTTTTTCTGACTCACTCTAATAGTATTGTCACAACTAAACCATTATTAATGTGATCACTCTTAAGTTGTGAGGTTGTTTTAAGCAGTGGATAGATCTAAAACCACTAGGTGGTGTTTTAGAGGGCTTTGAAGAACCCCAGTTCTTTATGCCTCAGTACAGAAAGAATTTAGCAAGAGGGAAAGTAATAGATAAGCGATTTATTAGCATAGGATGTTAATGTTGCCCTGCCCCGAGTACTTAGTGGGTTACATTTTTATAATCAAAGGAAGAGAGAGGAGGTGGATAAGACCACCTTCTTTTTCATTCTTTGAGTCTTTGGTCATTAATTCCTCCTATTTGTTGGGTGGGAGAGTTTTTGAGATGTATCTAGGATCATCATGGCACTATGGAAAAAATTCAGATCTCAGTACGAGTGTCTTTCACTTTGTAATATCACCTTTCCCTAAATTAGTATTTTTGTACATGCAAAGAACAGGCCCTAGGTGTCATTAACTTGTTGACGTCACTGGGCAGGTTGTAGGCCTTATTTTCCATGATTGTTTTGCTGTTTTGAGGCATGTCTCATGCTTCTGTTGCATGGTTTTGTTGGTAAGCAATTTAGCTTGGTTTTGTTGGTAAGCACACCAGTCTGGCTTTGATGCTATGCCACTTGCTCTGCTTTATAAGTCAAGCAAACCCACATTGTTTGATGATTTTTCCACTACTTTCTTGAGTGCTCTTTAACTTACTGTGGTCTCCCAAAGCCTCCCTAAAGTTCCTTCTCTATCTGCAATCCCGAACGGAGTTTCTAAGCTAACAGTCTGAAGACTCTACCCTGTCCCTACCAGACCTATCCCTTTTAGTGATTTCCTGTTAGAGACCAGTGTTGAGATGTCAGTGTTTTCTCCAGGTATAAATTAAAATTTTCCTGATCTTCACATTTAAGACCAGTTATGTAGAGACTAGCTTTTGCCTAGATTTTCACAGTTGGGTCTTAGAAGTGTTGGATGAACTTGAGGCCGCTTAAGTGCTGGTGATTATTCATTTCTATTTCATGGTCTGTCCTTCCTTGAAAATGATGTATATGATGTCTAGACTGTGCCTTAGAATGAGGAATTAAGGAGGGAAATGGCTTGATAGATTTTTTTCCTGGTAGCGGTTTTGTTGGCTGTAAATAGAGAAGTGAAAGATGGGGTCAGGGAACAGGGGAGAAAAATTAAGAAGGTTAGAAGGTAGATAAGCTTTTTTTCTTTTTTTTTGCCTGCAAATTGTGCATTTTCATAGTTGCTATTTGGAGTTTTTGAACCCCCGCCTCCACAATTGGTCCTCACAGTCTCTGATTTTTAATGCTTTAAAATTTCTCTTTTGTTTTAAACCTCCGTGGTTCTCTTATCAGCTAGAAGAGATTTCCATTGATCCAAACACACAATCTCAAAAGATATTTACTAAGTAAACTTGTAAAATAGCTGATTCTCTCATCTTTTGTTTTTCTTTTGTAGTTATTTATTTTTCTCAGATTGGCAGAATGTTTTTGGAGTACCGAGGATAGAAAGAGCTTACATGGATGGCTCCAACCGTAAAGACTTGGTAACAACAAAGCTGGGATGGCCTGGTGGGATAACCCTGGATTTGGTATCAAAGCGTGTTTACTGGGTTGACTCCCGATTTGATTACATTGAGACTGTAACTTACGATGGACTTAAAAGGTAAGAAGTTTTTTTTTTTTTAATACATATTTATAAGTTTGGGAGAAGTATGTAAAATTTATGGGGAGGGATACTGAAGAACTAGAATTAAAAGACTGCTTTGTTGGTTGGCATAACTTGAATGATCTTTGTGTTGACATTTGCATGATGTGACCTGCTCTGAGTTTTAACTTGTTCCATGTTAACACTCAAATTTGATTTCTCTTCTCCAAACCCTCCCCACTCCCAGATGAAGCACATTATTTTCATTAACTCCTGGGTTCATTTTTCTGGGTCCCTTAGGGTTTGTTTCAGAGAAGGCAATGGCACCCCGCTCCAGTACTCTTGCCTGGAAAATCCCATGGATGGAGGAGCCTGGTAGGCTGCAGTCCATGGGGGTCGCTAAGAGTCGGACATGACTGAAGTGACTTAGCTGTAGGGTTTGTTTCCAAAGGTCATTTTATAGTTTAGTTTTCTATTTTCCCCCTAGTAAATAGGTTTAACATTATCTGGTGGGAATTCACTGGATTATACTGCTCTTATATATTTTTCAAACCTTAAAGAGAAATTCTGACTTTTTACCTGATATCCTTCAAAGGCATTTAAACAACCTTTGAATGCAGACTATGGCATACTTTTTTCCTTCATCTTCTTAGTCAGATTAGAGTTGGCCATAGATTAATTTAATTGTTAACTATTTTACATCCTCTTCTTTTGGTGTTTTCAAAAACTGGTTAAAACAGCCTTTAACTTTTGACCAAGAAAAATTACTCATGTCAATTTGATTTTTCCAAATGACATGATCTTATTTTCTCAATTAAAAGACCATGATACTTTTGTTTCTCCTTTATTTGTAAGGATGGTATCACAGTTTGCCACAATCTCTATTTGTTTAAATGAAGAGATTGAGTATTAAGGTTATGACTTTTTATTACTGAAACTGGTTCCCAAAGTGAGAATATGAATTAACCTAATGACAAAAATAGTCATATAAATGAGATGACTGAGAAATTGCCTACCTTTTTTCTCGTTCATGAACCATCCTCCACCTCACTTTGTGTGGCCTCAGT
Source organism: Budorcas taxicolor (assembly GCF_023091745.1). Classification (NCBI taxonomy): domain Eukaryota; kingdom Metazoa; phylum Chordata; class Mammalia; order Artiodactyla; family Bovidae; genus Budorcas; species Budorcas taxicolor. Next base: position 71,239,202 of record NC_068911.1, read on the forward strand.
GAATGACTGATTCCGTAGATGTAGTCATGGCAGCATTGTTGATTTCTTCCCCTTGTCTGGCACTTCTTACCTCTCTTGTCTTCCATTTAAGCAGTTCTGGGCACTCTGTCTCCACTATCATGTGATTAGCCGGCAGTTTAATCAAGCAAAGGCATGTCAGTGGTAGCCCTGTGCTTTCTGCTCTCTGGTGACATCAGAAATAGGTGTGTGTTTGCCATGTGTCGAATTTTCCAACTTGCTGTCTTGTTCCCTAGTGGCTGAGAAATTGTCAGTGGTGCAGTGTTGTGGGTGAAGTGAGTGTTGAAGGCATCTTCTACCAGATTTCCCATCCCTTGTTACACTCTTTCTCCTAGGAATTTCAAAATGATGTTTCACATCTTAGCCCTTTTATATGTGGGGCAACCTTAAAAGAATGAAGAACAAACAGGTGGGAAAGCAGTAATTTCTCAAAAAATTTAGCTAGGGCAGGGACTGTTCTATAAGTGCCAAGGCTCTTTTCTAAGAGGCAACATGGAAGTCCTTCTAGCAAGTATTGACAGCAATACACCTGCATCTTAAAATGTATCTTGACTATATATTCTATAGTAGTAGCTAGCAACTTTTTTTTTTTTGAGACTTCCCTGGTGGCTCAGATGGTGAAGCGACTGCCTACATTGCGGGAAACCCGGGTTCAATGTGAACTAATTCCACCTTTAATCAAAACTGTATTGTGTATCTCTTTTGTAACAGGATGACAGTAATTCATGGAGGTGCAGACATTCCTCATCCCTTTTCAATAAGCTTGTTTGAAGGACAGTTGTTCTTCACTGATTGGACAAAGATGGCTGTATTGAAGGCAAACAAGTTCAAGGAGACTAACCCCAGATTGTACTACCGCTCTTCCCTGAAGCCGTTTGGAGTGACTGTTTACCATGGCCTCAGGCAGCCCGATGGTAGGCTCCCCCCAACAGAGGAAAAACCCTGCTTGGTACAGGCCTTGGTTAGAAAGGTCTTCTCGAAGTTCTCATGAGATTTGGGAGGTGTTCTCAAATGTTTGATGGATTATCTAGAGAGTTAAACTAGCTGAAATTAGCTTTGCAGGTCATGGGTATTTTAGAGAAGTTGATGTATTTCAGAATTAAAAGGCCCAGTCTACAAAGAACATAGAGATGTGTTTAACAGACATTTATTGGCATATGCAGTGTACCAGATCCTGAATACAGGCTGGAGAAAGAGCAGCAAATACACCAAATACACTAAAATTGCCCATCCTTTGTCTACTGGGAGAAATCTCCTAATTCAACTTTCTAATAGTACAGTCAAAGAAGTCAGACCCAGAAGAAGGAAATGACATGCTTAAGCGGCCATTTCATTTGAGTAGTGCCAGAGCTTTTTTTTTCTTCTTCTTCTTCCTTGTATGACACCTGTTTAGCATTGGGTTTGGTGTCTCTCAGGATAGTCACTAATCAAAGAAATGAAATATTTTGATTCAGACACTGTTAAGTCTTATGTTATTTTATAATAAGTTTTGTTTCAAGGTTTTAAACTGACATGACTGGACTGTGTCCATAGCTCTTTTCTGCATTTGCTTATGCATCAGAGGAAAAAAAAAAACACAAACTAGGCTATGTTGGAAGAAAGCTTAATATCAGTGAACAGTAATTCAGAGAAAGAAAGATTTAACTTTAAATCTCTAATGCTAAGTGATGAGTCTGGCTTTCTGGAGAAAGACTATAAAGTTATTAGGCTGATTTAAAAACCCAAACAAACCTACCTCTAGAACTGATAGTTTCGGATGACTACCCTTCCTACATAAACAAACACTTCATTGGAAAATATGTACTATAGATATATAATATATATTATATATCTATATGAAAGTATATACTATATTAGAAAATATCTATTTGGAATGATCAATTCATGGCTGCTAAACTCACATCTGCCCTTGACCAAAAGTATAACCCAGTTTCATCATCTAAATTATATTATTTGCCTCAGAGTGATACCTGCCTATGTTTCTCAAAATGAATCTACTTGAGAAGGTAAAGAGACTATTTTAAAGAGTAAGTTGAAGGATAAGAAAACAATTTCAAAAGCAGACATTTTTAACTTTGACAGCCTTGCGTACTATGAACTTTCTAAAGTCATTGCCTTGAGAATTGTTTTTAGATGTATAGACTGGTTTTTGTTTCAGACATGTAGGGTTTTGGAATTAGATCTGGATTTGAATATTAGTTTAGTTGTTTAACAACCAAATAATCTTGAGCAAGTTGTCAAACCTTTTGGAACTTCGGTTTCCTTTTCTGTAAAATTGGGATAATAATGTTTACCTCTTAGAATCTTTGGTGGTAAATTGTCTTACAAAGTAAGTATCCAGGGAGGTTATTTGGGGGAAGTCAAATTTTAATCACTGATGCTAGCAGACAAAGTGATATAGTTACTGGGAGGATAAGAACCCTCAAGGCTATTCAATTTCAATTTTTTGTGTGTGTGTCGCCACTATCAGTTTAAGAGTAGATTCAAGAGCAGCAATGGGATTGGGAGCAGTTAAATGGATGTATACAGTAATAACCAGTAGTGATGTCTCCAAGGAGTTGCAAACCCATTTCACCCATAGGTCGCAAAGTGGCTTCGCATGTCTTGGATAAATAAGCATTTCTAATTGAGATTTAACAGTGCACATTTTTCCTTCCAGCAAGAAATCCATGTGCACATGAAAATGGGGGCTGTCAGCACATCTGTGTCCTCAGCCACAGAACATTCAATGGTGGTTTGGGTTACCGTTGCAAGTGTAGGCTTGGCTACATTCCGGATTGGGATGACTATCACTGTGTTGGTAAGATCACTTTTGGACTATCTTTCTGACAGTCAGCACAGGGCTGTGCGTGCACTGCTTTGGGACTGGGCCAGCTCCCTGTAGCACTTCTTCACAGCGAATAAGCTTTTGGTAGCCCATGGGCATCTTCCTTTGTAGGCACCATTCCTTTTGTACAAAGAACGTGTTTGAAGATGTAAATTTCCATCATTTGGGACACATTCAGGGTTTCCTTGGGTGACTGTCATTCCTGAAATCACTTTCTTTCTTTAAACTATGCTCTTGAAATTCATAGAATTTAATTTTGAGCCTTTTACTCTACCACATGTATACCTTTAGATGTTAGTCTTAACCCTAGTGGGAAGCACTGCCATCACTTTTATTGACTACTTTTAGCTCACCATTTTGCCAGTCAGGTAATCACATCTTGATCCCACCTCGCTTTACGGCTGTATTCCAAACTAAACTCCTAAATGTTGGGGTAGCTCATTTCTTCATCTGGCATTTACTCCTCAGTTTAGATTTTCTCTCTGTATCTGCTTCTATGCTCTGGTTTTCATTCGTGCCTTAAATGCATAGTCTTCCTCTTTGATCACCTACACATCTACTCACATTAAAATAACGCTACCTCGTTTTCATCTGGTGATGAAATGCACTTCTCTCATTTATTGTCCCTTTGAAAACTCTCCTTTTTAATTAGTGCTTTTGACACATTCTTACTCCCTGCTGTTACTTCTGGATTAGTATGTAAATTCTCTTATTTTAACTTCAACAAATTTGTTCACTTTGTAGGTCATCCTAGATTCAGATAAAAATCACCCTCACTGCAAAAACCATGTTCTCCTTTTTGATTTCCTGGTCCATTGTCTCTGCCTTCTTTGATTTTACACATCCTTTCTTCTTTCCTGTTTCCTTCATTCCTCTCCTCCCTTTCTGCTTTCCTTCCTTTGTTTCTTTCTAAATAATTTACCTGATTGCTGTTAATTTTCTTTTTTGCTGGTCTTCGCATCTCCTAAACTGCAGTGGGATTCTTGATATAGATCTCTACACAAAAGTTAATGTAACTTGAGAATTTTGATGGAATCATTATTCAGTTAATACCAATTTGGAAATTCAGCGTATGGACGCTATGTGTTATATAAGTTTAATCCTAAGAATAAATTTCTCAGGGAGAAGTAAGATTGTAATACTTACTGCCTTTATAGTATTTTCCTTCTTTCCATTATTTCTAACTATGTTTTTTACTTATTTTTTGTACTTATTTCAGAATTATCAGATGTGACTTAGGGGGGTAAAAGTAATTTCTCTGGAACTGGGAGAAGGTAAGAACCATGCTGTGCTTGACTGCGTGTGTCCTTCTTTCTACAGCTGCTGAACGGTTTCTGCTCTTTTCATCTAATCTGGCTGTTCGTGGCATCCCACTCACCCTCTCTCACCAGACGGATGTCATCCTTCCAGTGGCAGGATCTTCTTCCGTCTTCCTTGGGATTGATTTTGATGCCCGCGAGAAGGCTATCTTTTTTTCAGATACGAAGAAAAACATTATTTATAGACAAAAGCTTGATGGTACAGGTAAGAATGGTTTTAAAGTTTTTTTTTTCTCTCTTGTTTTATCTGTTTTCAATAATAATACAAATCATTTGCCCTATAAAACTTTTGCATTCACTTCTTAAGCAGGATATTTTACTAAGCTTGCTAAATATTTTTAAATAGGGAAATCTATAAATTAGGTCTAAGCGAACACTTCCTTTATTTTCAAAAAAAGTTACAAATGAGACTGCATTTTAAAACATTTATTGATGTAATTGGACAGCTACAAATATTGCCATATTGACACTTCATAAAAGGAGGGTTAAATGTATGAAAGCTGTTAATGGGTTAATTGACTAGAGGCTGTTCCCTTTTCAAGCCGCCAAATTGAGCCAATGGAATGATCTCTGTCTAGGATTGCTACACTACCTAAATGGAATAAGAATATTTATTTTTACAATATATGAATTATATGTAAATATAGATTTATTGTAAGTTTCTAGTTAATTGGAATTCTGTTAAAATCTTCATAATCCTCACAAAAAGATAAATTATAGTCAGTCAGACCTTATCAGTTGGGTACTATTATGATCCAGTACTTTGATTTTACCATCCACTAATGGGTTGAAAACTGAAGTCTGAAAAAAAAGAGTAGCCAGAATAACATAGCAACTAAGAGGGCCAGCTCAGGAGCCCACTGCTTAGTTTCAAAACCTGACCTCTCACATTTCTTAGTTGTATAATCTTGGGAATGTTACTGTGAAATAGGAATAATAATAAAGGCACTACATAACTCAATGTTTTTGATAGGATTTTAGGTTAATGCATTTAAAACACCTAGAATGATGCCTGGAAAATATTAAATATTTTCAGTAAATGTTAGCTAGATAGTTGGATAGCACCACTGACTCAATGGACGTGAGTTTGAGCAAACTCTGGGAAATAGTGAAGGCCAGGGAAACCTGGTGTGCTCCAATTCATGGAGTCACAAAGAGTTGGACATGACTTAGCAACTGAAGAACGACAAAAGCTATTATTGTAGCTGTTATCAATGAAAAACTATTACTCTGCTCCACCCTGCCCAACTCAGACTTGCTCACTAGAGGTGATTCCTTACCATTCTTTTATCCCCATGTTTCTAAATACTTACACTTACTAATACTTACACTGTTACTAATACTTACTAATACAATTATTAGTAAGTATTAGTAATTAGTAAGTTACTAATACTTAATAATGTTTATACTGTTACTGAGTCCAAGCTCATACAACTCACTGCAAGGCAGGCTAGTAACCTAGAGATAAGTTGTTCCAGCCAGGAATAGCAACTTTATTTGGAAAGCCAACAGACCAAGAAATTGGTGGACTAGTATCCCAAAAAACCATCTTACCTAAGTTAGAATTCAGGCCTCTTTTATATTAAAAGCAGAGAGGATTTGGCTGGTGAATCTTTTGTCCTTGGAGCTATCCATGTAATCTGTTTACCGTGTTGCTATAAACTACCAACAAAGCAAAAGCTGTTCTCTGTTCTGCAACTTTTTATCTCTACAGAAAGAAAGTAGAAAGTATTAGTTACTCAGTCATGTCTGACTCTTTGAGACCCCATAGACTGTAGCCCACTAGACTCCACTGTCCAAGAAATTCTCCAGACAAGAATACTGGAGTGGGTTGCCATTCCCTTCTCCAGGTATCTTCCTGACCCAGGGATCAAACCCACGTCTCCTGCATCACAGACAGATTCTTTACCACTAGGGCCCCCTGGGAAGCCTTTTATCTGTGTGTGTGTGTGTGTTCAGTCACTCAGTCTTGTCCAACTCTTTGTGACCCAATGAACTATAGCTTCCCAGGCTCCTCTGTCCAAGGAATTCTCCAGAAAAGAAGAGTGGAGTGGGTTGCTATTTGCTACTCTAGGGTTTTATCTCTACATGAAAGGAAAATAATATACCTTTAAATGTCACAGCCTTGAGAATGGGCTATCCTGTGTATTTTATCCCATAGGCAACATTCCTTTACAAAAGGTGCCGAGCCTGCACGACTAACCACAGGCAGCAGAGAACAAAGGTTAGAGCTAAAGGAATAGATGCAATATGGAATCAGGGTTATTCTTCTCTGTTGGAGTACCTTTTCTTGATTTGTCATTTTAGACATTTATTTTCCTTGTTACAGATAAGGAATCAACTCTCCTTTTCCCTCCTCTTCTCCCTAAAAAGCTAGAACGTAATTTTTTGTTCACTGCTAAATCAAGTAGTCTTTCATAATGACATTTCTTGAACAAATGTTGATCCCCCCCGCCCCACCCCCCCACTCCGGAGTTTAACAATTGCTCCATCTTAATTTGCTTAGTTTCTTCTATAGCTATTATATTTTCCCCAAACAGATCTATCAAGTGCTTATCTGTGTATCTACATATTTATCAAATGCAAAATCTGTGATTTTTTTTTTTTCCCCTCTGCTGTATAGTTGAATCTGGCACACAGCTCTTCTGACCTCCATCTGCTGTTTCTCTCTGTTGGTTTTCCTATTTCTGGCAAGCCATTTATTTCTCTTTCCAGACTTATTTCCATACTTTGCTGAAACACATTATATCATAGCTTTAAATGGGTAGGGTGGCATATAAATTGAGTCTGAATCTACTTTTATTTTGTCCTGCAATCCGATCATTTGACAAGGTGTAGGGTGAAAGCAGTTTTACCTTAGATATTTGAAGACACTGATGCACTCTCTTCTAGTAGCCCATGTCGGAAGGCCTATGCCGTCAGCAGTAGCCTTTCAGTGTATATGACCTTTCTGGGGGGAGAGTCTTTTTGTTTCTTTTTGGAAGCTTTTAGAATCTTTTTGTGATCCTTTTCATCTTGAGATTTCTCTCCTATTCTGGGAGTTTTCTTGCCCCTGCTTTTTCTATGCAAGCATGTTAGGTTACTCATCTGTTTTCTTATCTTTCCTTTCCTAGTTTTCATCTCTATCATTTCGTTCTACTTTCAGTGAGACTTTTTTTGACATTTTAGTTTTAGTCTATCAGATATTTAATTTTCAATGTTGAAGAGCTGCTTCTTGCTCTCTGATTATCTCTTTTTAAAAATAAAGCCTTGGACTTCCCTGGTGGTTCAGTGGCTAGAACTCCATGCTCCCAAAGCAGGGGGCTCAGATGTGATCCCTGGTCAAGGAACCAGACCCCACATTCCTCAACTAAGACCCAGTGCAAATAAATAAATAAATAAATTGGAAAATAAATTTAATCTTTTCTTAGTCTATGAAGGTATTAATTACATTAAATGATTAATTTTTCTCTTTCCATTTCCTTTGGGTTGCTTTTTCTTTTGGGGTTGTTTTCAGATGTCCTTTTTATGAAGGAAACTTAAGTTTCTTTGAGCCTTGTTTGATAGTAAGAGCAAAGCTATAAAGTGCTGGCCAGAAAGCTATAGGTATGAATGGGCCTCATCAGTTGGTTATCAAGCAGCCTTTTTGTTGAGAAGTTTCCAAATGTCAGTATCAGCAAATCCTTTCTGGAGATAGTCAATTTCTCCTTCTCCCTGTTGGGGTGAGGAGTAAGAGGGGGAAGCTGGTATCTGTGTTCTGGGAGCAGTGCAGATGAGAGGGGGCGTAGGCCCCTTCAGTTCGGTGTTCGCAGGCAGAATCCTCCTGTGTTCAGTTCTGTGCAGAACCCAGTCCTCTGTCATGCCACACGTCCTCAGCCCACAGCCTCTCTGCTTGAGTTTCCTCCAAGGAAAAAAATCTCAGATCTCTTGGAAGGGGCAGAGGAGAGGAGTGTCTCAGATGCTCGGGGTCTTGGGTTCAGCTGTTCCCCGTACCACCTTTTTGATTTATTTATTGGCTGCGGTGAGTCTTCACTGTTGCATGTGGGCTTTCTCTTGTTGCAGCGAGCAAGGGCTACTCTTGCTTGTGATGTGTGGGCTTCTCATTGCGGTAGCGTCTCTTGTTCCAGCACACAAGCTCTAGGTGTGCAGGCTTCAGTATTTGCTGCCCTTGGGCTCTAGAGCGTTGGCTCAGGAGTTGTGGTGCACGGGCATAGTTGCTCCATGGCTTGTGGGATCTTCCCTGACCAGGGATCAAACCGGTGTCCCTTGCATTACAAGGCAGATTCTTAACCACTGGACCGCCAGGGAAGCCTCTATACCAGGGTAGTTACTCACCCCTGCCTTTTTCAGAATCTGCTGCCTCTGCATGCAGATAAGCTGAGGCTTCTGCATGTGTGGGTGTTGGTGCTCACCTCTGCTGATATATCTCACCTTTTATTTAGTTAGTTATCCCTTCTCCAGTTTCTTTCTCTTCTTTCTGTTCTTCTACTGGAAGGAAGAGGAGATAAACTTGTGGTTAATCTGTTAGTTTGAACCAGAAGACCTTTTTTCTGGGGACTGGAATTACATCTGCAGAGCTGCTGCTCACAGGCTGTCTCCCGTGGGTGCCTCCACGGGTCAGCTTCCTATAGTTTTGGCAACTGCAGTTCTCATCATGGTTTTCTTTCTTCTTTTTTAAAAAAAATAAACTTCAAGTCCACATGCTGAGAAAATTGCCTTTTAAAATAGTGGTTAAACTCTTTGCACTTTGGTTAGGGAGATATTATGTTTGCTGTTTTTCCCAGTGAGAAGTGAAATTCAATGAGTTTATGTGCAAAAACTGTTCGAAGTCAAATTGAAGTCAATATGGGCTGACCCTCAGGGAACTTGCCCCATCAGTGATCCTTTCTCTTCTTCAACTTTTTTTGTTCTATTGACTTATCCTCATCAGATATGCTCATGAGATATGAAGTCTCTCTCATCCTAAAAATCCTTCCACCCACCCTCTATTTCATGTTCCTCTTTGATTGCAGTCTTCTGTCCTCAAGTTTGTGGACAAGCACCTTGAAAGTTTGGTGTACATTTTTTAAGCCCTACTTCCATATCTACATTTCTCACCTCTTTGCACTATGTCACTTTCTTGAAACCAATCTTATCCTAGTCATCTCCAGTCACTTTGTTATAAACTTCCAGTTCTTATCTTTGGCACCTTAGTCATTTTCTTAAATGTTTTTTCCCTTTGAAAACAAACACACTCCTGAATTTCCTTCTGTTTCTTGACCATTATTTCTACTGTTCCTTAAACATTTATTCTTTCAGTTCAGTTTAGTTCAGTCGCTCAGTCCTGCCTGACTCTTTGCGATGCCATGAACCACAGCACGCCAGGCCTCCCTGTCCATCACCAGCTCCCAGAGTCCACCCAACCCATGTCCATTGAGTCAGTGATGCCATCCAATGATCTCATCCTCTGTCATCCCCTTCTCCTCCTGCCCTCAATCTTTTCCAGCGTCAGGGTCTTTTCCAATGAGTAAGCTCTTCACATCAGGTGGCCAAAGTATTGGAGTTTCAGCTTCAACATCAGTTCTACCAATGAACACCCAGTACTGATCTGCTTTAGGATGGACTGGTTGGAACTCCTTGCAGTCCAAGGGACTCTTAAGAGTCTTCTCCAACACCACGGTTCAAAAGCATCAATTCTTCAGTGCTCAGCTTTCTTTATACTCCACCTCTCACCTCCATACATGACCACTGGAAAAACCATAGCTTTGACTAGATGGACCTTTGTTGACAAAGTAATGTCTCTGCTTTTGAATATGCTGTCTAGGTTGGTCATAACTTTCCTTCCAAGGAAAACGTCTTTTAATGTCATGGTTGCAATCACCATCTGCAGTGATTTTGGAGCCCCCCAAAATAAAATCTGACATTGTTTCCACTATTTCCCCATCTATTTGCCTGAAGTGATGGGACCAGATGCCATGATCTTTGTTTTCTGAATGTTGAGCTTTAAGCCAAATTTTTCACTCTCCTCTTTCACTTTCATCAAGAGGCTCTTTAGTTCTTCACTTTCTGCCATAAGGGTGGTGTCATCTGCATATGTGAGGTTACTGATATTTCTCCCAGCAATCTTGATTCCAGCTTGTGCTTCCTCCAGCCCAGCATTTCTCATGATGTACTCTGCATATAATTTAAATAAGCAGGGTGACAATATACAGCCTTGACGTACACCTTTTCCTATTTGGAACCAGTCTGTTGTTCCATGTCCAGTTAGTTCTAACTGTTGCTCCTGACCTGCATACAGGTTTCTCAAGAGGCAGGTCAGGTGGTCTGGTATTCCCATCTCTTGAAGAATTTTCCACAGTTTATTGTGATCCACACAGTCAAAGGCTTTGGCATAGTCAATAAAGCAGAAATAGATGTTTTTCTGGAATTCTCTTGCTTTTTTGATGATCCAGCGGATGTTGGCGATTTGATCTCTGGTTCCTCTGCCTTTTCTAAAACCACCTTGAACTTCTGGAAGTTCATGGTTCGCATATTGCTGAAGCCTAGCTTGGAGAATTTTAAGCATTACTTTACTAGCATGTGAGATGAGTACAATTTTGCAGTAGTTTGAGCATTCTTTGGCATTGCCTTTCTTTGGGATTGCAATGAAAACTGACCTTTTCCAGTCCTGTGGCCACTGCTGAGTTTTCCAAATTTGCTGGCATATTGAGTGCAGCACTTTCACAGCATCATCTTAGGATTTGAAATAGCTCAACTGAATTCCATCACCTCCGCTAGTTTTGTTTTTTCTTTATCTGTCCTATATGCAATTGTGTTCAACATGGGTCCTCTCTTCTAATTGTGCGTTTTCTTCCACATAATTCTGCACCTTCTGTGTCTTTCATTACCATCTAATGTATTAAGTAGAAATTAGTGTAGGGAAACATATGATAGGCCATTTCCTGAATGCTTTTCCTCCTAACCTGGAGAATGAAGGGAAAGATCAGGGAAGGATTCTTGCAGAAAGTGCTAAAAGTCTCAAACCAAGCCCACATTCTGGTGTTCACATCCATTGCACCAATTGCCTCTTGGATACTTCACCTGGATATTCCACAGACCACCTGAAAACCAATGTGTCTAAATATTCACCATTCTTCCTCCTCTCCAGACCTCCTGCCCCAAGGGAAAGGTGTTACCTCTTACCTGCTGCCCCACCCTCCCCAAATCTGGTGGTCACCCAAACTTCTTCCTTTTGTTTAGCCTCTATCATTAGCTTGTTAACCTCTAGCCATGCTTCTGAACATGTGGAATCCTCAGGGTCTCTCCTTCCCACTTCCACATCTTTTCTACAGCCCTTCATTCACCACTTCCTTTGGGAAACCTCTCCGTAGGACTTCGCTGGTGGTCCAGTGGTTAAGGGTTTGCTTCCACTTCATGGGGCATTGGTTAAATCCGTGGTTAGGGAATTATGATCCTGCATGCCATGTGGTTGGGTCAAGATAAGTAAATAAATAAAAGCAAAACACCTCTCTACACCTGTTGTCATTGTTCAGTTGCTAAGTCGTGTCTGACTCTTTGCAACCCCATGGATTGCAGCACACCAGGCTACCCTTTCTTTCACCATCTCCTGGAGTTTGCTCATATTCATATCAGTGATGCTGGTTAACCATCTCATCCTCCTGTACTTCCTGCCATAATTTCCATACCATCCTGTGCATACCTCTATCACAGCAGCCAGTATTCTTCTATTGCTTTCCCTCTTGCCGTAATTGCCTCCCCTCACCTCTCCTACTTCATTATAGATATCTTGAAGACAGTGTCCACATTTCTGTCAAGATGCTTCAATTTTATATGACTCAGTTTCCGCATGTGGAAAGTAGAGATAACAGTAATTCCTGTTCTTGAGCTGTTGTGAGGATGGATGAATTCATGTAAAGTACTTGGGCTCCTTTCAGGCTCATGAAGTGAAGTGAAGTGAAGTCGCTCAGTTGTGTCTGACTCTTTGTGACCCCATGGATTGTAGCCTACCAGGCTCCTCCATCCATGGGAATTTCCAGGCAAGAATACTGAAGTGGGTTGCCATTTCCTTCTCTAGGAGATCTTCCTGACCCGGGATTGAACCCTGGTCTCCCTCACTGTAGGCAGACTCTTTACTGTCTGAGCCATCAGGGAAGTGGTGGCTCATAGTAAGTGCTCAGTATAAGCTGCTGTTAGTAATACTATTAGCAATATCATGTTTCCTCAATGTCTAGTATGGTGTCTAGCACACAGAGGACTTAATAAATGGAAAAGAGACTAGACTTGTTCCATCAAAAGAAAGAGGCGTGATTGTTTACTCTGATTCACATTTTTTTTTTTTTTTTAAGAAAAAGGAGGGGGAAAGGCATAAAAATTCACCAAGGAAAAAGTGGTCTTTGTTTCTCCTCATACCCAGTTCTGATTTCCTTTCTGGCTGCTGGGCTTTCCCAAACTTGGCAACTTTGTGGCTATGAAAGGATTGTTGATGAGAAGGTTGGGCGGGAATGCCTCACAGATACCCCCAGTCGTACCTGGCAGTGTCAGCTTATCAGTGCTGTCTGTGGGTGGTGGTTGTGAGTATGTGAACTCAGGTATCTCTTCTTCAGATGTTCTGTACTGAGAAATTTTTTCTGAAAGGTTGAACAAGGGAGTAAATCCAGGCCATACCACTGCTGGTTCTGTTTAACAGAATCATATCTATTCTTTGAGATCCAGACGTTTGGAGATGAGTAGATTCTAGGTTTATCTCATGTGTTGCTTTGCAGTTTACAGTTGCTTTTTTTTTTTTTTTAAAGAATTTCATGTTACTGAAATATTCTTTGCATGCTCACACAAAGTTTAAATATGCAGTGATAGGAAAATGTATATCATATAAAATATGCTTACTTTAAACCATGTCCATATTTTAATTTACAGGAAGAGAAATTATCACAGCTAACAGGGTGCCAGGTGTTCAAAGTTTGAGTTTTGATTGGATTTCGAGGAATCTCTATTGGACAGATTCTTCTTATAGGAGTGTCAGTGTCATAAAGCTAGCTGATAAATCAAGACGTACAATCATCCAGAATTTAAATAACCCACGGTCAATCGTAGTTCATCCTACTGCTGGGTAAGTATGTTCATGTTTTCTTAAGAAAACAAGTGATGCCATAGGTATTTGACAAATTTAGTAAATACAAGATTGAACCATGTAAATTGAAATCACCTTAGATTGTATCCTTTTAGCATATGCTGAAATTATCACTTTACCTCCTTTCAAACACTTTCTCCTAAGTTTTGGCTTTCCCAGCCTTCCCCGAACTGTGTTTTTTTCATAGTCACATAGAACCAAACAGTGAGTCACAGATTCTGTGGAGAAGGAATGAATATGCAGCAGAATTATCAGGAAAGGCTCAAATTCCTTCCCAGCTTTAATGCATTGATGCAAAGCTTACCAAAGCTTCCTAAATCGTTCAGTAGTTTTCAGAACGAAAAGTCTTTCGGACCACGAAGTGTTTAACCACTGCATTGTTGATGGAGTCAGGCAAGAAAAGACAGAGCATTTCACATCATCCCTTCTAGTTCTTACCTTTTTTATTTAAATATGTTTGATAGTTTGATAGCGTACCATAAAGTCTAAAGCCAGGTAGTTATGTTTTAATAGAGTAATAGAAAAGTGATAACTGGTAACTTACTAAAGCCTGATTGAGGGTACATAGCAAACACTTTACATAGTGCATAATCTCATCTAATCCAAAAGCTGGTTTGTGAGTGAGTATATACAAGACCTGTTTTGGACCTCAGAGAGATAAAGTAACTTGCTAAAGGACCCACACCTATTAAGCAACAGTTAGTATTAAAATTCCAGACCTATCTGACTGCAAAGCCTGTGTGTCTAACATATTTTAAAACTGACGATGGTATTGATAAGAAGTTTTATTGCCCGATAGAGAGTTAAATGTTGATTTTCTAGTGAATTTATCTTAAGCTAAGTCTTTGGCAGTAGGTTTTAAAAAGGCGTTAAATTCCTTTCCTAATCAGTCATTCATTTAAAACAATATGAAGTCACATTTCAGAAAGTTACCTTTTGGAAAAGACTCATTTTAGTTCTTAAGGCTCACATGAAACAGAAGAGCTTTCCTCCGCTATACTTATATTTTTGCTACCCTTCGAAATTAAAAAAAAAAGGCATAAAAAGATGTCTTGGGTAAGACATCTTGGGTACATTGATTTGGGTGCATTTTTAATCAGGAATGAAATGCTTTGCTGCAAATTCCTTGTGGAAGATGATTGAAGAGTCATCTAGTGGATCCTGGATGTTTAATCTAGAAAGAAAATGAGACAATATAAAATCTGTTTTTGCTTTTGTTTTGCTCATCGTTTATTTTATTTCAAGGACATGTAGTATTAATAATCTGAATTGTGTCTTTTTAAAGAACCTACTTGGTGACAATAGTCCTGAAATCTATCACAATGGTTCTCTGCCCTGGATGCTCATTTTAATGCTATTTGTATTTTCTATATTTTTTTTAATATAAACCCTACAGAAAACTAGTTTGCAGCAATTCTCTGGAGAATCTGTGTTTGTGTTAGATCTAAGTTATGTAGTTTGTATCAATGTTAACATCTTTGATTTATTAACTCCTTTTCTAGGTATATATTCTTCTCGGTTTGGTACCGTCCTGCTAAAATCCTGAGAGCATGGGCTGATGGATCTAACATTTTACCTATAGTAAACACTACTCTTGGGTGGCCCAGTGGGCTGTCCATTGATTGGAGGTAAGTAGGAATCATCCCAAATTGCTGCTAAGGGAGACATATTGTAGTTGGCCAGCTTCTGCTGGGATGAAAATGTATGCATTAAAATGAATATTCTGAAAATTGTTAGATGAAGCAGAATAGGGCAAGACTCAGGGAAATAGAAGAAGGATTTGATGAAGTACTGGTCATGTGTAATTTTTACAGAGGCCATCTTGAGGATAGGAAATCTTTGGTGTCAACAAATATATATTTGCCTATATGTACTATGGGAGGATTTTTAGAATATCAGATTTTAAATTTTAAGATATTGATCTGTCAAGGAATATAGGAAAAGGTGGAGAAGGAAATGGCAACCCACTCCAGTGTTCTTGCCTGGAGAATCCCAGGGACGGGGGAGCCTGGTGGGCTGCTGTCTTTGGGGTCGCACAGAGTCGGACACGACTGAAGCGACTTAGCAGCAGCAGCAGCAACAGGGTAAATGAGCTTAGATATGTCAAATACAAAAGCAGTTCATAGGAGGAAAAATAGGAAGAGATGTGTTTAACCTTTCAAACATAAGTCACTAACAGTATTTTTCCTAAATGTGAATTTAATAAGGCAAAAACTAAAATTCTTAACTTGAAGATAACATTTCAGGTTTTCTAAGACATTTGAAAATCACTTCATGAAAGTTGCTTTGTTTTTCTGGGGAACATAAGACTATTAAACTTCGCTTAATGAATGAATTGCTGTTGTTTAGTTGCTAAGTCGTGTATGACTCTTCTGCGACCCCATGGACTGTCCAGCTCTTAGTCGTGTCCAACTCTTTCCACCCCATGGACTGTAGCCCACCAGGTTCCTCTGTCCATGGGATTTCCCAGGCAAGAATACTGGCCTGGGTTGCCATTTCCTTCTTCAGGGAGTCTTCCTGACCCAGGGATCGAACCCATGTCTCCTGCAATGCAGACGGATTCTTTACTGCTGTTCCACCAGGGAAGCCCTTGATTTGAATGCCCTTAGTATAAGGTGTGCTTTTTTAGTTTCTGAATAACCAATAACCAAGTATTTTGTTATTCTAGTTCTTCACGATTGTACTGGATAGATGCCTTTTTTGATAAAATTGAGCACAGTACCTTTGATGGTTCAGACAGAAAAGCCCTGACCAATATACCTCAGTTGACAAATCCATTTGGACTTGCTGTCTCTCAAGGTATGTTTTGAAGCAAAAGTGTTTTATTTATACTGTGCAAGCTGTATAAAACTCATCCTCATTTGGCAATCTCATAATTCCAGAAAAACTGGTCACTTATGAAATGGTGCTCTTATGTCTAAATAAAACATTTGGTTTGTTGATGAAATATTAATTTTTTTCTGTTTGAGGCATTTTTATATAACAGTGCATCTGTTTTCTTCCTCCCATCTCCCCTCTTGTGAGTATAGGCATGTTCTTGTGGGTTCAGTTGCTGGGAATAAGAATCTAGCTTGGCACCACGAAACAGGTGGTTTGCTTATTCTTGATTGATAGTAGAGGTTCTGTGAATGATTGTGTAGCATGTGCCAGGCCAAGAGAGTGGAGAAACTAAAATCTACCCTGGTTCTGCTTGACAAACCATAATTAATCTAGTTAGAGAGGTGCCATTTTGTGATCCACCAAAGCCCCTACACTTACGCTAGTTGTGTCTCAGGTTGAGACTTCCTGCATGCGTGCTAAGTCACTCAGTTTGACTCACAAAGTATCTGACTCTTTGCGACTCTACGGACTATAGCCCTCCAGGCTCCTCTGTCCATGGAATTCTCCAGGGAAGAATACAGGAGTGGTTGCCATGCCCTCCGCCCAGGGGATCTTCCTCGCCCAGGGGATCTTCCTGACCCAGGGATTGAACCCACGTCTCCTGCATTGCAGGTGAATTCTTTTCCATTGAGCCACCAGGGAAGTCCTGAAATTTTGTACTGTGAATAACTGTCATACTGCTTTAAAAAAAAGTGGACATTGACTATAATTCAAAGACTTTCTCATACACATGTAGTATGGAATGAATAACTAGTAAATATACTCCATATTCCCCCCCTGTTTTCTGTGGAGGAGTGCATGTTATTTTAAAATATTTTAAGTGCTCTTGTGAGATTTTTGAGTCAGTTATAAATATGCAGCCCCCCTCTCCCCAGCCTGTGCATTCTTTTCCCCTTTCTACTAATGCTGTCCAACACATCCTATTTGCTCTCACATAGGAACAGTATAAACATGTTAAATTTTCTCTGCTGTTTGCTGGAATATTTTGCAATGAAATGAAAATGCAGTTTTTATTTAATTGCTGGTTTGCAGTTTGATTGCCAGTTAGGCTAAATATGATTTAGTGAGTCCAATGACTGATTAGTCATTGATTAGACCATAGATAAGGAAAACTGATTTTATGATAAAATTTGTGACATCTTAGTCATTTTCTGGTGAGTTGGAATTTTTAGTTGGTTATTGCTTTTTCCGTTGGAAAACTCTATTGAAATATGCATTTATTTCCCTGCTTTAGTATCTTAGGTAAAAAGAACACAATTGAATTTTTGATGTTTAAAATCTTGTATGGCCTATTTCATTTTTAGCTTTGTGGAGCATTATTGTCTTTTAAGGTGTAGGAACACTTATGTGGATAAAATTTTATTGATCCCTAAACATGCACTAACATTTCCTTCTTGAACTATGTCTATGCTTTGCCTTCTCAAAGCTCATTTTGAAATTTGAGAGTTAAATTAAAAAAAAAAAATGTTCTCATTAAACATAGGATATAAAATGTTTGACCTGGAAGAGAACTTAGAGATGAATTTTACTAGAAACATGAGCCCCCACACAGTGAAGATCACTCAGCAGTTTAGTACTCAGTCTCCTGAGGCATCATCTCATATTGTACAAAAGAATCCTGAGATTAAAAAAATTTTTACCCATAGAAGTCTAAGCCCAATTACTATTAAGTACCATCACAATATTCCATATTCCAATATTCTTCCCTGAATCTGAACACTACTATTATTAAAAATATAGGCTTCTTCTAGATAAAATCTCTCTCAGATACTAGCAACTCTTTCTACTGTTTTTATTCCCTAGCACTCTGGTGTCAGCAAGTATTCTTCCAACTCTATTGTTTTATTAAAGGTCCTTAGCTTCAGAGGCTCAAAAGTCAACAAATAAATTTTTTCTTTAAGAAAAAAAAATATATATATATATATAAGCTTCTAAAGAGTCATTTCTAGAATTGCAAGTTATGGAAAACAGAAACGTATTTATTTAAACAGATACTTATGAAAGAAGCTTCCCACATTTAGAAGAAGCATTACAAACATATTGCATTTTCCCAGGTGAGCTGTGGCAAATAAACTTATCACCATATTTCTTCTTAGACTATATATATGTTACTGATTGGAGACGTGGTATTATTCGATTCGGGAAATACAATACTGGACAATCGGTTATTCTCCGAA
Source organism: Budorcas taxicolor (assembly GCF_023091745.1). NCBI lineage: Eukaryota > Metazoa > Chordata > Mammalia > Artiodactyla > Bovidae > Budorcas > Budorcas taxicolor. The sequence goes on from NC_068911.1 coordinate 71,257,508, forward strand.
GTGGTGTTGGTTCTGTAATGCGTGCGAAAGTATATGATTCTAGAGTCCAGACAGGTGAGTAATGTTGCCAGGTTGTTTTGCATGGATGTATTTAATACGATGGCTCCTTTTACCTTTAAATACTTCTTATTTACTATAACTCCTGATAGTTTTATCTTCCTGTCACTGAGATAATTTTAATGTGTAAGAATTTCTATTCAACTCTACTAACTTTAAGCATATGGGAGGAAAAACACATTTCAGCACTTCTCTGTATTTAAATTGAATGTGTCATTTGGCGTGTTCCTTTCCAAGAAGAAGTCAGTTTCTAATATTGGGTCTGACAAGTATTCTTTTCCATTCATTTTTCATCACAAACCAAACCTGTGATCAACCTAAAAGGAATGCGCTTAACTCCCCTGTTTGGGGGCATTGCTTTTTCAGGGTCTAATGCCTGTAACCGACCCACCAATCCAAATGGCGACTGCAGCCACTTCTGCTTCCCAGTGCCGAGTTCCCAGCGGGTGTGTGGTTGCCCCTACGGAATGAGTCTGGCTTCTGACCATTTGACATGTGTGGAGAACGCCTCCCAAGAGCCGCCGGTGGAGCAGTGTGGCCCTCTTTCCTTCTCCTGTCACAATGGCAGATGCGTGCCCCTTCGGTATCGCTGTGATGGATTTGATGACTGTCTGGATAACAGTGATGAGGTTCAATGTACCACATATAGTAAGTAGCTTATACATTAGTGATACGTCCTATGATCTATATGGAGAGAGGTACGCTTTAAAAAAAAGGCTTAGGTTATCTCTATAGGAAAAAAGGAATATGTACTCTAAAGGGTTTTAGAAAGCTAGACGATTAATATTATGCATAGATAATGTTACAGATGATTTCTAGCATTATTTGGACTATCCTCAATAAAATTTTTTTCTGACATTGGATGGACATGCAGAATCACTGCATCTTGGCCTCTCCTACCCCAAATAAATGGGATCTAACCTATAGTACTGGAGAGAATGGTATCATGGAATAAATGTTTGCAAAAATGGCTTTTGAAAATCTCATGTACTGTATTCCTTTTTCCTCCTGTAGGTGTAAAATGGATTATGGGTGAAATGGTGATTTTAACCTTTATAATCTTTTGATGGTAATCCAATTTATAATAAATACTATTGTGATCTCAGAAATTCCTATCAAGGAGACATTAATAGAAATGACATTTGAAAATAAAAGTGCTCGTTTGTACATTTTTGAAATTTCTAAAGGTTTATTTTGTTTTGTTTTATTTTGCACTTTTCTTTTTTAAAAGTGCAGATTTTTACATAAATGTTTTATCAATTTCAAATGAGCCATATGATGAGAGGAAGCATAGCTTAGAAGCAAAGGATGGGCCTTACAGTCGTGACAACTAGAGTTTTGGTCTTGGGCAGATGCCTAAGCCTCTCAAAGCCTCAATTTCCTCATCTGTAAAAATGCAGATAATTATATGTACCTGGCAGTATCCTTGTGAAGATTCAGAGAAAAAAGAAATATGTAAATAATAGTTGCCAAATAAACATCAGCAAATGATGATGACTTTTACATTTTGTATAATGCTCTCATTGAAAGGTAAGATCTCATTTAAAAGGCTGTAAAAACCAATGTCTTTAGGACCAATGTGTTTCTATTGTAGATGCTACCTGTTCACCTTTAGCATTTGAGTGTAAACGTGAAGGACACTGCATTCCCTCAATGTGGCGATGTGATGGAGAGAACGACTGTCTGGATGGCAGCGATGAGCAGAACTGCCCCACTCGAGCACCCACTTCCTGCCGTGCCAATCAATTCACCTGTGACAATAACTTCTGTATCCCAAGGAGCTGGGTCTGTGACACAGATAATGATTGTAGGGATGGATCAGATGAAAAGTCATGCAGTAAGTTTTGAACTGATTTCTCTTGGCTGGTCAGCCTATTAAATAGATTTGAACCATGAGTAGGCCTTGAGTACTTTCCTTGAATGCTCATATAATTTTCATTGTATCTTAGCCACTTCTGTTCCATCTGCCAACCAGTGTATTAATAGGCTGTAAAAGCAAAGACATGGGAAGTCTTGCTAAATATTTTCTATGGAAGCAAAACAAGGACTGTCTTTGATATCTAACTAATATCCCGACGGAAACTGGAAAATAAAAATCCCACAACTAACTGTTCAGATATTTAAAACAATTCCGCTTTCTAAATCATATAAACACACCCAGATGTTTAGCTACTGGTTTTTCTTGTCATTTATACAGGCAAAAAGACAATAGAATAAAAAGGCAAAGAACATTTCAATTTCATTAAATCTTACCCACCTGCACAGAGGGGGTACAGAGTTCTCTGGACTAAGTTCTGTTTTGGTTGCATGATTTGGCTAGTCCCTTTTTTTCAGGACTAGATGAGCTTTAAGATCCCCTCTAGCTTTCACATTCTGTGAGACTATATTATGATTCCTATTTTGGGTTGTGGAGGCAGCCCGTCTGACCCTAAGGCTATGTCTCTTCAGCCAGCTAGGGTCCTGGTTTTGAGGATAGTTCTGCTTAGACTTTGGGTTAAATTCAGTTGTCATGATCCAGTTAAATCCAGTTATCATGTGGACCATGCTCCATGACCACAGGCCATCCTGTCTTGTGGGCTGGATTTCATTGCTTAGCTGTGCAGAAGAGTCTTGGACTTCATAGTATTCATGAGGTGTAGTCCAAAGCAAGGCCATGATGCTTATCTTCTACATATGGTCTGTTTTTCAAAGTATCCTCACAGTTTCTGACTCTGACATATATTATTTCTGTTCCTGTCTCCAAGAACACGATCTGCCTGACGTGCAGGAATTTTGAGCACACATACAACTGAGATAATTTATGTATTTCCTAAGCATTGTGCAGTTTGGCTCTGGTACACATTGGACAAGAAATAAACTATTAACTTGGTTTTGTTTTTGGATGACATTAGATTATACACAGACATGTTCACCTACTCAGTTTCAATGCCCTGGTCACCGATGTATTGCCCTATCTTTTGTCTGTGATGGGACCAAGGACTGTGCTGATGGGTCTGATGAGATTGGTTGTAGTAAGTACACTGTTTTACTTTTTTAATTAATTAACTAATTGCTTAATTAATCCACTGAGGTTATAAGTCCATAACTGATTTATATGTTTCAGGTGTACAATATACTAATTAACATTCAAAGATTAAACTCATTTATAATTGTAAAATATCAGCTATATTCCCTTTGTAGTGTAATATATTCCTGTAGCTTATCCCTATCTTGCCCCTGTCTCCTTCCTTCTGCCCACTGTTAACCACTTGCTTGTTTTCTATGTCTGTGAGTCTGTTTCTTTTTGGTTATTTTCATTAGTTTGTTTTAGTTTTTAGATTCCACATATAAGTGACATTATATGGTATTTGTCTTTTTCTTAATGACTAAGTCCATCCATGTTGTTGCAGATGGCAAGATTTCATTCTTTTTTATGGCTGAGTGGTGCTCCATTGTGTGTGTAAATATATATATCTCACATTTTCTTTATCTATTCCTCTGTTTATGGACAAATAAGCTGCTTACCTATCTTGGCTATTGTAATAATGGTTTATTTTTATTCATGATGTTTAGAAAAATTTCGATGTTCAGTTGTTCCTTGGGTTAATTTCTAATATTTTTCTCTCATTTTCAGTAATTAACTGCACTGCTTCTCAATTCACATGTGTTAGTAATGGTCAGTGTATTAGCAAGACATATCGTTGTGATGGTGTTTTTGACTGCGATGACCACTCTGATGAGACAGATTGTCGTAAGTACCATATACCTAGCATGTTTCAGGTGACAGGGTCATTTCTTATTTACCAGGATTGCTCTTACCACAGATTTTCTCTTAGATAAGCTAGAGGAAAGGCAGCCTAATTAACAAAACATTGTCCAAGGACCGCAATATTGATTGTATAAGAAAATGAAATCAATGTCACCAAATAGGGATAAATTGTGAATCAAGTAGTTGTAAATGGGCACTTTCAAATTGTCTTTTGAGTAGGTTAACTATTTCTCAGGTATTTTTCTTTTCAGTATTACCTGGGGCATTCAAAATTAGTGGGTTTCAATGAGGTTTGCCATATATAAAGATATTTTAATGGCTTCTTTTAAGTCTCAATAGGGAGGTCACATCAAGCAAATCATTTGTTTAGTATCTGCTAACATGTTTTCTGTGGTCTTTGTTCTGGGAGTCTGATAGAAAGTAAGAAACAAAGCAAGGCAGATAATTATAAGGGCTTTGTAGAAATGGTACAGATAAAATTTAATGAAGGTTCCGAGAAAAGACATTTTTTGAGGGTTCAAGGAGGACTTCATGGACTATAAATCTGATGGACCTTATAAACTTCACAGGCTGTAGACCTGATAATGGAAAGGATTTGTTATTGCCATTTTTATATTAAACAAGGTGAGGTGGATCATAAAAAGTAGGTTTCTATCAATTCTCCTCCCTAATCAGAAAACAGGGTTTCCCTGATGGCTCAGTGGTACAGAATCCACCTGCCAATGCAGGAGATGAGGGTTTGATCCCTAGGTCCAGAAGATCCCTGGAGAAGGAAATGGCAACCCACTCCACTATTCTTGCCTAGAGAATCCCGTGGACCATGGAGCCTGGTGGGTTATAGTCCCTGGGGTCGCAAAGAACCCAGGACACGACTGAGCGACTATAACAACAATCAGAAAAGCATGGTTTAAATCTATGGATAAAAGAAAATATAAATGCTTACATACTTAATAAGTGTGTACAACACCCAGAAATTCTTAATCACCGAAGTTTCTGTTTCACATTGAAAGCATGGAATTCTTCTCAGGTGATCTGAGGTTGAAGTGCCATTGCCTCTAGCTTTCTATTACCTTACAAGGTCCCTGGGAGAGAGTTTGGGTTTACTCCTGTGAAATAGGCAAGCATTCAATAGAACTGCTTGATGAATAGTGGAAAGTTTGCAAAGAATGGAAGATTTACAGTCATCTTGGCTTCATCATCATTTCAGTCACTCAGTCATGTCCGGCTCTTTGCGACCGCATGAACTGCAGCACACCAGGCCTCCCTGTCCATCATCAACTCCCGGCTGCTGCTGCTGCTGCTAAGTCGCTTCAGTCATGTCCAACTCTGTGCGACCCCATAGACGGCAGCCCACCAGGTTCCCCCATCCCTGGGATTCTCCAGGCAAGAACACTGGAGTGGGTTGCCATTTCCTTCTTCAATGCATGAAAGTGAAAAGTGAAAGTGAAGTCGCTTAGTCATGTCCGACTTTTTGCAACCCCGTGGACTGCAGCCTACCAGGCTCCTCCATCCATGGGATTTTCCAGGCAAGAGTACTGGAGTGGGGTGCCATTGCCTTCTCCAATTTGCATGTTACTCCAGGTATTTCTTGACTTCCTACTTGGCTTCATTTAGTATAATTCATTTGAGGGAAAATGATAACATCCAAATATATGAAATACATGAATTCCATGTCACCATAGCTGTTTAACCTCTATTAAATTCTCTGGTGATTTTTTATTATTTAATCCAAAGTTAGAAACACAGGAAATAATAATTTTCTTTTGACTCAGGGACTTCTATCCATTGTACATCCGTTTTTTTGTTATCAGATCCATTAATCAGATCAGACAGAGAAGACAACCATATATTTAGATGTTAATATTGCATTTGTCATAATCATTATTAGAAACTCGCCATTGATCCAAAGTGATTTCTTCTGAACCTAGGAGTTATGTAAAAGGGATTATGGATCACATTCACAAACGCATTTTCCCCATGCTGTTCTCTTAGCAACCAGGCCTCCTGGTATGTGCCACCAAGATGAATTCCAGTGCCAAGAAGATGGGATCTGCATTCCGAAGACCTGGGAGTGTGATGGGCATGAGGACTGCCTCCAGGGATCTGATGAGCACAATGGCTGTCCCCCCAAAACCTGCCATCCATCTCATTTCGTCTGTCAAAATGGAAACTGCATCTATAGAAGTTGGCTCTGTGATGGGGACAATGATTGCGGAGACATGAGTGATGAGAAGGACTGCCCTACTCAGCCCTTTCAGTGTCCCAGTTGGCAGTGGCAATGCCCCGGCCATAGCATCTGTGTGAATCTGAGTGCAGTGTGTGATGGTGTCCCTGACTGCCCCGGTGGGACAGATGAGTCCCCACTTTGCAGTAAGTCTCCTGACCACAGTTTGCTGGCCATGAACTCATCCTGAGCAGTGGCCAGCTGTGTGTCATCATCGTCACAATCACCATGTAGTTCTTGAGGAAGGAATCTCAGTTCTCTGAATTTCAACCTGTGTAGGGATAGCCCTCATGGAATTCAAATAAATCATCACTGGATAGTATTTCTCATTTAATCCTTTGCACCCAGTTCTGTGTTTTTACTTCATTAGATCATCAAATTAAATTTGGTTCTGTTGGGTAATGCGCTCATAAGTTTTTCTAACTTTCATATTTCCTAATTTCAATCAGAACTTGCCACAAAACAAGTAAAGTCCAGGGATTTGTGTTTGCTGTGATTAAAATCCTGTGATTGGCATATCATCCTAATTACTGTCCTTTCTTTCTTTGCTCTTTAATCAATGCTCACTCTCAGATGAACCCCAGCCAGGTATGACTGCAAAGTGTTTTAGATTCTTATGATTTTATTTGCATTGCGTTTGTGCTGAAAATGTCCTAATCATTTTGACTTACTTCCCCTTCTGGTACATGTTTCATACCATGACTGTTATATAAGAGTACACATGGAAGTAGAGCGTATTTGCATCTACAGGCAGATAACTATCTTGGGTGCCTTGGGCATAGTCATTTCAGCCCTGAAAGTGAGGATGATGGCATGTTAGTGTATCTATGCCCTCTAGTCTTTCAGTTGTCTTTCCCCTTTGTAAACCTTTTAACTCTGTTCTTCAATGTCAAAGTCTCATCTTCCATATCTATGTAGGTAGAAGAATGACAGAAAACAAATGGGAAGTAATTTAGGTCTCTTTGCATGCTTTACCAATGACAGTTATGTTTCTTTATGTTTAGTTTATATTTCCTCCACGTTTCTCTCATTGCACTAAATGGAGTTATATTAGAAGGTTGTAGTGAAGAAAGTGGTCCAAGTCCAGTGGATGTGAAAGATGGTAAATCCTTAAGCAAGTCAGAGCACTGGACATCGTATGGACCTCATCCATGTGGATTCTGCTCATAGCTCATGCTTGGGTATTGTGTTGAGGGTGATGTGAGACTGTATGACATGTAATATAACAGAGTGAACCAAAGAAGCAAAGATTCCTGACTTTTCCCCTTTGTGATTTCTTTTTCTTTATTCTAGACCAGAATAGCTGCTCAGATTCCAATGGTGGTTGTACTCACCAGTGTATTCAAGGGCCTTATGGGGCCCAATGCCAGTGTCCATTGGGATACCTGCTTGGCAATGACTCTAAGACCTGCGAAGACATAGATGAATGTCGTACTCCAGGCTTTTGTAGCCAGTACTGTTACAACATGAGAGGTTCTTTCCGGTGCTGGTGTGATTCAGAATACAGGCTAGATGCTGATCAGAGGACTTGTAAAGTTACAGGTAATGAAAGTGAACTAACTCCAGCTACCATCTACATACTCCAGACACCATCTTTGTATAATGCCTAATGAGTTAAATTCAACCAGTATTAATTCTGGGCTTCCCAGAGGGTGCAGTGGTAAAGAATCTGCCTGCCAATGCAGGTAGATGTAAGAAACGCAGGTTCAATACCTGACTCAGGAAGATCCCCTGGAATTGGAAATGGCAACCCACTCCAGTATTCTTGCCTGGCAAATTCCATGGACAGAGGAGCCTGACGGGCTACAGTCCATGGGGTGGCAAAGAGTTGGACATGACTGAGCACAGCACACACATAGTATTAATTCAGTTTCTGTGACATGAAAGTGTTTGTACTATGTGTTAGGGTATTGATGTGGCTGCTTTAAATGTGACCAAATAAATAATACTAAAACCAAAGAGGCAGTTTTTTATTTTCAGGTAGGAGTCTGGAGGGTAGAGGGTTCGGGGGTAAAAACTGGTGTGCCTTCCATCCAGGAATCCAGTGATCTTGCTCCAGAGTTTGCCAGCTCCCGGGAAGTATGAAAGGGGCGAGCAGCTTCCTTTTAAGGGTGATACCAGGAATTTGACACATCATTTGTGTTTGCATTTTATTGATGGAAATTTAGTCATATATTCTCTCCAAATTGAAATGGAAATGGAGAAACACCTCTAGCTCTTAGGTCCTGTGCTTTGCTAAAACTTAGCATAATTTATTACCAAAAAGGAAGAAGAGAGAGGACATGGGAATGATTAGAAATCTCTGCCACAGCTGAATGCAGAGTACAAAATAAGCAAGTACAAAAGTAACTATAGTAACAGGAAGAATGCAAGAATAGTTCACTCCAGGTTGATAGATAAACACTGAAGTGTAATTCAAGGATGAAATTTTGAAAGCTTACTTTCAGTACTTATGAAAATCAGCTATTAAGGTAACATCATTCTTATAGGAGTTTTTGTTTGTTTTTCCCCATTACTCTAGTTTGGAATGGCATCTTCTTTCTTTTATCAAAGGTATTGCATCAAATATTGTTGTTTCTCCCATAATCGTTGACACTTTGTATTTTCTTCTTGGACAGAATCTCAAAGTCTGTTACTGGTGGCGAGTCAGAGCCAGCTTGTTGCTGGCAATATGACCCAGAATGGGTATTTTGTCTACCCGGTTATCCAACACGGTTCTCACATTGTGGCTGTTGATTTTGATTCAGTCAGTGGTCGTATCTTTTGGTCTGATGGAACTCAGGGTAAAATCTGGAGTGCGTTTCAAAATGGAACAGATAGAAAACTAGTAAGTACATAAGTACATGTCTACTGGCCTTTGATCTGACTAGTTCCCCAGTCTCAGGTCTATTTGCTGTTAATCACCAGTGAGAGAAGGTCCTACCTTATCTTAAGTGGTTCTCATGTCTCCCTCTGGGCCATTCATACTTAAAAGCCCTGGATGTTCCTGACTCCTATCTGATGGGATCTGAAGGGAGAGACTTGAATCTGAATACCAGGCTATATGATACAGAGACCTCATTGCATCTTGGAAGTCCCATCTGCATTTTTTTTTTCCTAGTGGGTAAAAAACAAGGGAGACACAGGGGAGGTTGCTTTTCTTTCTTTTGTCTTTTAAAATTATTTTTTTAATTTGTTATTTCTTTTCTACCGTGGTTTATTATATAGGATAGTGAATATAGTTCCTTGTGCTATATAATAGGACCTTGTAGTTGAAGTTGCTTTTCTTAGCTTTAATTCAGTTATGTTTCTTGATCAGTATCCCAGAGTTTCAGTTTCTTCATCCTTGGTGGTTATGTTTCCTCTGCCCCTTAGAACTTTATTTTGTAATTGTTGGCTCTCAATCAATAAAGGCATTACTTTTGCCATGAGAACACTGTAAAGCTTCATAGAGTGGCCAACTTAGCAAATGGATACAGTTTTTGTTTAATTGAAAAAATTCTGAAATCAAAACTCCACACTAATCCAACAATAGAGTATTCAATTCTGCACAATCTTGTAGCTTTTCCCTAGAAAACCCTACTGTTTGTACATGGGAAGACCACATTTTCTATTCCTCACATGAAAGCATAAGACAAGTTAGATGATGCCTTATTCTCAATTTTCATTTTATTTCTATGTTTGGATTATTTCTCGAGAGGTCACTTATTATTCACTTTTGGCTTTAGGTACTCGACAGTGGTGTCAGCATGACTGGAGATATTGCAGTCGATTGGATAGGACGCAATCTTTACTGGACAGACATTTCCCTGCGAACAATTGAAGTCGCGAAACTGGATGGGAGCCACAGGACTGTGCTGCTTAGTGAAAACATAACAAATCTAGGGGGACTAGTAGTAGATCCCAGAGCTACGTAAGACATTTTTTTTTTTCTTAAATATCATGTTGCCTTAACATTGTATGAGAAGAAATAACAGTAACGTGATATGGCTAATACTCATATCACAGTATTTTAAATGATCCCTTGTTTCGACGTCTCTATATAAATGTTAGCCATACAGCTAGTTGTTGCTGTCTTGCTTTATCTGAGTAGTCTTCATAAAGTACACAAGAGCAATCGGTTGTTCACTTAAATGAAAGATCACGTTACTTTTTAGCTTGCAAGTATATGATGAAGTCTCTAACAAATGCATGCAGTAAAACACTTCATATTTATACAACCAAAAGCCAGGTTTTCTTGCTTCAGTTTCATATTGTTTACTACAACTTCCTTTTAGGTCATGTAAGGAGATTTTTGCCTCCTGGCCCTAAAGGAAAGAAGAAATTCTCTCATGCTTAGAAATCTTTGAGGGCTTCTTTCCTTGAATTTCCTTAGGTTGTCTTCTGCAGGAAGATGAGCTAGGCAAATCATGTTCAATGCAGTGTAGACGTGCTAAATATTATACAGTATTACACACCAGTGAAATTTATGATGAATCTGATGATGAATAACGACTTTCTTAAAAATGACAGGGTAGATAAACAAGGACAGATAGACTCTTCTAGATCACTGTATGTGGATTGTACAGAAACACAAATCAGCATGGAGACACTTCAGTGTGTCACACTGTACTGCATGTTTTATGAATGTTATAAAAACACCCAGATGGCTTGTGATTGCATTATGATTGCAGTTTTACTTTGTGACATAGTAAGCTCTCACATATACTCTAAACTGAAGATGTGTTATTTTAAGCAGAGCATAAACATGATATTCTATTATTTATTTATATTTTATTATTTTTTTATTTTACTTTACAGTACTGTATTGGTTTTGCCATACACCCACATGAATATTCTATTATTTAAAATGACAATTAGTTTCCATGTAGAAACATGTCCTGTCTGATTGGTAACTCATTTCTTTTCAGTGACCGCGTGATGTTCTGGTCTGACTGGGGCAGTCACCCTCGCATTGAGCGAGCTAGCATGGATGGCAGTCAGCGCACCATCATTGTGCAAGAGAAGATATACTGGCCCAATGGATTAGCTCTCGACTACCCCAATAGGCTACTCTATTTCATGGATGGCTATCTTGATTTCATAGACTTCTGTCACTACGATGGAAGCAACCGGAGGCAGGTGATAGCCAGTGATTTGGTAAGTTGGTAGCAAAGAAAGGAAATTAAAGCACGATCATGGTTTAGTAGGAAGCATATGGAGTAAAAGAAAAGTAAGAAATTCACTTCTGTGTCATAGACATCCAGAAAATATCAACAGGAAGGAGGGCCGGTCCATCTTTTTTCACAGAAAATCATTATTCCTGTTCATGGTCCAGGAAGGATTAATAGCTTGCGTGATTTAGTTGATCTGTTATTTAGCTGATGCCAATCTGTTGTTTCCATGTAAATAATGATTTAATTATATGTAAATTCCTCAATGAAATCATAGTTTGTTGCATATTTTGTATTTTTATTCAGGAAATTCTGGTGAATTTATTTTCACAAGTTAAATGCAAAAATGAAGAAAAAATATATTTTACTAAAGAGCTTTTGAATCCTTCAGAGTAAAGATGAAGGCTAAATGACACAGGTCCATGAAAGTATTTTTGATTTGTCAGTGGGATATAGGTCAAGAAGTATATTTTTTTCTATCTCTTGAGCAAGGATTTGGCTATGTCTTTATTAAGTGAAATGCTAAAGGAAACCATCTTCTTGGGTAGGTATCCCTTCCTACTTTGTTCATCTTAGTTTTTATTTCTAGGTCTCACTGTTCTCTTCTGCTTCACAGATCCTGCGCCATCCTTATTCCCTAAGTCTCTTTGAAGATACTGTGTACTGGAGTGACCGTGCTACTCATGAGGTTATGAAAGCCAATAAGTGGCATGGGGGGAACCAGTCAGTGGTGATGACTCTTCACCAGCCTCTTGGCATTGTTGTGGTTCATCCTGCAAAACAACCAGTTTGTAAGTGATAGACATATCTTTCCTGGGTATAGCTTGGAAAACATTGATTCTGGGAATGTAAAATGTGTAATTTTGCAGACTCATTTGTTTGGACAGTGTATTTCCATGATTTTTATTTTGTCATGGAAAACACAAATCTTTTTTGTCTTTACATACTCAAAGTCTCCCTGGTTTTTTTCTCTCACTTGCTCTTGCCACACTGGGCTTCACTGGACTTCCTTTCAGTGCAGAAGCATATCAGGCGTCTTCCCATGGCTGAATGTCTGCACTGGCTCTTCCCTCTGCCCTGGGGTGCTCCTTGCCCAGATCTCTGAGGTGCTCCTTCTGTTACTCTCAGATGGTCCTTTGTGCCTTCATTCTCTCAGATGGCTCTTGACCATCCTCTCATTCTTTTGTTCTTTGTTTTCACGTTCTGAAGTCACACAATTTATGAGTTTAGTTCTGGTTCCCTTTGTCATAATAACGGCCTCATAGTCACAGTATTCCCAGTTTCCTGCATTGGCAGTTAGGTTCTTTACCACTAGCACCACCTTGAAAGCCTGTTTGGCTTTACTAGGTTTTGAGTGAACGAATGGATTACTGCATCTGACAAAGTGTATGTAATGAGAATATATAAGATCTAGAGAATATCCTATCAGCATAGGATGCACACCAAATCTCTTTACTTCAAGGAATAGAAACACAACACAAAGATATCACCAATTAAAAAAAGAAAGATTATTACCGAACCAGAACTTTCACAACAGTAGGTAAGGTCACATAGAGAACACAACTTGGTTTCATTTAACATAAAAAGATCTTTTGGGGGTCAGCCAAGGAGACGCATCTTATGTAGCATCAAATTTCTACTTCTAAGCTCTGGGTTACTCAGGGGCTGTTTGTTCATAATCCATTTACAGACTGGATTGATCTGTGACCTTGGGTAAGTCATTCTTCTCTCTTATGCCTCTTAAGAACCTTATGTTGAAAGATGATGTTGGAGAAGGGTGAAGTAGTTAAGGGCAAAAACCGAACTAGCCAAGGTAACTTATATATTTGGGTATCCAAATATTGGAGACTTCTGGGATTACAGTTTTTAATCGAGATATAATTGACAAATGACATTGCATTTGTTTTAGGTGTGCAACATAATGATTGGATATTTATATATATTGTGAAATGATCAATGCGAGATTAGTGAACATCCATCACCACATATTTTTCTGTGATTAGAACTTTTAAGATCAACTCTTTAGTCTTCATGCTGTACATTACATCCACAAGACTGCTTTATGTTGTAACTGGAAGTTTCCACCTTTTGACCACCTTCATACTTTTTGCTACCTTGCATTCCCTGCTTCTGGCAAGCACCAATCTGTTTTTTATTTTTTAATTTAGATTTCATATGAAAATGATATCATTATACCCTCCAGGTCTGTCTATGTTGTTGCAAATGGAGTATTTTCTTCTTTTTTTGGTGGCTGATTAATATTTGATTATATGCATGTTTATATACACACTCTATCGTCTTTGTCCATTCATTCTGTTCACTTTAATGTGGGCAGTTTTCCATTCACCTGGTTTTCTTCTCTTTGTATTACAGCCTCAAATCCATGCAGCAATACCCGATGCAGCCATCTGTGCCTGCTTTCCTCAAAGAGTCTTTTCTCCTGTGCTTGTCCTTCCGGGTGGAGTCTTGCTCGTGATTCTGTGACTTGCGTGAGAGGTAGAGTATGTCCTTTAAGTACGCTCTGAAGGTGGAACTTGCCATCGAACTCTAAGGCACTTGCTGATGGAGTGTGTGCTGTTTCCTCTGATCAGCAGGTATCTGTGGGGTGTGTGCCGTATGGGGTGAGTTAATTGAGCACCATAAACAAAAATTGATTTACAATCAACCATATACAGAAACTCCATTACAAATGAGTTGTAATTGAAACATAGTTTCTATATATGGAGCCAATATTACGTGTGCCTGCGGTTCAGCATTCTTTAACCTCAAACTTTTTCTTACCTGGTTATAGGCAGGCAAGCTGTGATAATGGGAAGTTCCAGATTCTGCATTTAGAAATAAAAATCGTGGCTGTTTGTGGATAGTTATCTCATTTTAAAAAATATTTATTTTTATTTATTTGTTTGGCTGTACTGGGCTAGCTGTGGCACATGGGAGTTTTTAGCTGTGGCATGTGAACTCTGCAGCATGTGAACTCACAGTTGCATGGCATGTGGGATCTAGGTTCCTGACCTGGGATCAGACCTGGACTCCTGCACTGAGTGTGTGGAGTCTTAACCTTGGACCACAAGGAAAGTGCCCCCTTGTTTCATTTTTTATTCTCATAACCAGTAGTCAATAAAGAGTGTTACAGTGTGGGTGTTCTGACTCCAGTTTCAGTACCTTTACTGTTTATTATTTTAACGTGCTCTAAAAATGAAACTTTTCTTTGTATGAAGTACTTTGAGTGATTATTTGAGCAATTTATTCTTCATCTCATCCTAGATATCTTACTGGGTTGATTGAAGAGTATGTGACTATTATACTCAGTACTTTAGGGATCGAGAAAGGAAGGATAAGATATAGTCAATCCACGAAGGGAATTTCTAAGAAATCATTTTCCTTTGCTTAAAAATCTAAAGAGGTAGTATAAACAAGTTTCTTTCACTACTCAGCGAAGAGGAGTAAACATATTTTCATACTGATAAAAATGGCTGTGGACAAGTTAAAAGTAAATGTTTAATGGTGAAAAATTCCTAAATTAAGAGAAAAGTAGTCTTAATCCTAGAGAAAAATTTAGTTCTCAAAAGGAAAATATATTCCTGAATCCAGGAAATTTATGGTGTTTACAGGATATACAGATGCAAGGTTACTGAAAATTTAATTCCATCAGCATGTAATATTTTGCAGTGATACTTTTGTGATGAAAGATTTTAATTATTGGTAATGCTTACAAAGGGATTGGCATTTGCAATGTTTCTTCAGAGATTTATTCTGAACCTAATCCTTGTTGACATTGTTTAATTTAGTGTGTCCTCAGAGTCTTTCAGCAGAAGATTAAACGGGGCTATAGACATTCTTTGTATAAAACATTCTTTCACCACGGAAAGATTGTTGGACTGTGCTTTGGGGATTGGTGTCATCTACATTACTATCTGATAGTGATTGATAAGTGTCAACCCTAAAAAATACCTTTTCTTATTTCACAAATAGTTCCACTAGTGGTTTCCCATGGACTGATTTTTACTGAGGTGGAACTTTTTCAACATTTTCCAACAGGCTTCTGAGCACCGGTTGGGTTACTGAGTGCTAATATATGTGAACTAAAAAAAAAAAAATTACTTTTTTTTTTCAACAAGAAGCTTAGAAGACAACATTTATAGATGAAAATAGTTTATTTAAATATTTGATCACCTTTAAAATTTTGTCTGTCCAATGTCTAGAATAGCTTTGGAAGTTCTTGTATAAGATTAAGTGAAAAAGCACAGATTGTTTAATATTGGCTATATATTCATAAAATCATGCATTAAAAAAATCTGGAGGACAGGATACACAAATGTCAATAGTGCTTACTGTTGGGAAGGGAGATTATGAAGTATTTCTATTTTTTCCTAATTTTATGTTATAAAATTTTAATGGGAGAGCTTTCTCTATATAAAATAGTTTTTTTATTATTTATCAAATATGTTCTCCAAGTGCCAAAAAGCCCCCCAAACTCAAACCATCTTCCCAGCACCCCCTAATATTAAGAGCTGCATATCCAAAATAGGGTTGTATAAGGTCTGACTCTGGGAGGAACTATGCTTGGGAGTCATAAATGCCACCTCTAATGACAGCGTAAATTTTTCATTCCCGACTGTTGTCTTTTCACTTCTTTGCTCTGCTAACACTAATCTTAATTCTTAATAAGATAATGACATGAAAAATAAAAATGAGGACACTTTCTTTTCTCCTGATCTCCTTTCCAGCCAATCCTAGATGCTGCTGTGCCTACTCTTTCATGGCCATGGTCCATATCCTCTGTCTGGTCCCCCAGAGTCCAAGTTCCTTGAGGATAAACCCGATTCCTTCACATATGCCCATGGCACACAGTGTCACTTAGGGAATGTTGAATGGATGACAAGCCTTTCAGTATCATTTTTTGTTTATTTTCCATTCATGTGTTTTTCGCATGTTTATGCCTTTATTGATATGGAGAGTTATAAAATTAGTCCTTTTTTCTTCTCCATAGAGCACTTTTCATGCACCTTCCTATGCCACCTGCTGTCTTGGTGGTCACTTCTGCCAGTGCAGCGTTAAATGATACCCCACCTCTAATCTATGGCCTGCAAATGCTCATTGGTTGTAAACCCTCTCAAACACACCCACAGTAAACAGACGGAGGTGCTGAGACCTATCCCTAGGGAGGAGAATTGGCTGAAGGAGTAGCTCTGGAGGAAGAACTTATTAGAGGAGGAGTCCGGGAGGCCCATGTTTGGTGGATAAGAGATGAAGATTTTTCAGCCTCAAGCAGTGCTTTAGTTAACAATTCTTCCAATTAAGCAAAAGAAAAATTACCCTAAAAAGAGCAGAATCAGATTTTGAGTAAGTAAAAATTCCCCTGTGAAATTGAGAAATATTTCTTATTTCTCTGAACTAATGAACATTTATAATATATAATTAATTAATCATTAAATATGATCTCAGAATAATTTCAGGGTACATTTGAAACTCATAATTTTTAATTTCTGTATTTAAATCAAATGTATTCAGGAGTGATTTGATATTCAATAAATAGTACCCAGCATGTACTTTTTGCAGAACAGTGATTAAGAACATAGGTTTTAGATTCCAAGTGACCTTGGTTATTTTGCAACAACAACAAAAGGCTTTAGGGAGAGAAATTAAAAGAATAAGAATTTGTTTGCTGCATATTGTATAGCATGCATTCTCAATAAATGAGGATTGCTATTTTGATTATTGCAGTTGTTCAGAAAAGAGGAAAAGCAGCTGAGCGAGGCAAGGTTTGGGAGTTAATCTCGTTGCATTGTTTCCTGCAAGAGTTGCATAGCTGTGGGAGGCTCCTTGGCCTCAGTTGTTTTTGAAAACAGCATTGCTGGTTGCTGTGAAAGACTAAATGCTATATATTGTAGTACTTTTCAGGAATAGTTGCAAATTTCAAATCTGTACTAGGTTAATAATCAATTGAGTCAATTCATTTCTCAGTAATGGAAATGTCAGGAACAAGGAAAAGCTAATCGGATGTAAAAGAAAGTAAAGAAAAAATTGTCAAAATAATCCTGCTGAAGATGCAAAGCTTCCCGCATGATCAAAATAATGCAAACACCATTTTTAGCCCATGAAGATTATGCAGTAATTAATCATTTTATACTTTGTCTTAATAGGTGATGTCTTAATAACACAAACTCACATTTCAAAGTTTTCCTTTTCTCACAGGAATGATAATAAAACCCTACTCATGAACTTTATTAGTTTTTTCATAATGGGCCTACAGTCTGGAGAAGATGATCTCTGAGAAAGGACCTCATTATCTATTAAAGAGCCTACATAAAGTGACAGTTTAAATAAGCTATTATGAAGATGTTTAAATTGCAATATATAGATACTTTTGAGAACTTCAGAAGACACTCTACATATTTATTTATCTGTGCATCCATTTATTCATGTATGGGGTCATTCAGTTAGCAAATATTTATTAGACAACTATTCCAAGCTCTGGGGACATAATAGTGAGTAAACTGAAGGGGGTCACTGCCCTTTGGGAGTTAGAATCTAATGCAGAAGATAGACATTAGTCAAACAATAATTGGTGCAGTTATAAATTAGATTTACTTAGTAATTAGACTCTTTCATAAACACTAGGCAACACTTTGTGGTATTATTTTCTAAAAATACTTAAAACTAATGAACTGCCATTCACCAAGAAGAGACTACAAATTTTCTTTTGCCCCAAAATGTGAAAATCCAACTTTCCCTTGCCTGAGGCATTCTGCATCTAGAAATGGAAGAACTTTTTGTCTGTGACTATCCAAACATGGATAGTTTAGCAGTGTGAATAAGGAATTAATGAAGTTTAAGGCAAACGCTGATCTACCTTGGGTGATTCCAGAAGTCTTTTATGTGAAATTGGTGATCTGGTGACCCACACCCACTGTGAAACCCAATGGAAAAACCTGAATTTTCTGGTGAAATATCTATCATGCATTATAATTATTGCCATGATCCTTCGGTGGCATTTTATCCTATCAAATGGTAATAATCCTTTGCCCTCTGTTAGTCTAAATATCTGGGATATAATTTTGAGTGATATTCTGTTATTTTCACAGATGATCAAGCATTCCTAATAGTTGTAAGAAACAGTATAATTTTTGGAATTTCCCTTAATCCTGACGTGAAGACCTTTGATGGTATGGTGCCCATATCAGGGGTACGCAATGGTTATGATGTTGCAGTTGATTACTCAGAGCAATTCATCTATTGGCTTGAAAATCCAGTAAGTTTCGAATAACATTCCAAGTAGGTAGCTTGTTCTTGAAGAGCCTACCTTCACGGAGGCCTTCTTACATTTTTGCTTGTGGGTGTCGGGGTGGGAATGACCCATACAGAAATTAGTTTAACACTAAGCCTTTTTAAATTCAGTGAGGGACGTCAATGGGAAGTTGGCCTGGAGCAAAGACCCAATAATAAAGACGTTTAAGCTCTTGGGTGCATTTATTCATTCATTAAGTATTAAGTGACTACTACTTTCCCTGCAGTGAACTGGCTGCTTCCAACTGCAGAGTACATGCCAAGAGGAAGCAGTAACCAAGTTTGCTCTTGAGCTTTAATCTAGCGGAAGATATTAGACCAACCATAAGAATGATCTTCACTTAAGACCAAAGGCAATAATTCCCTAAGGGAATTTCAGGAAAACATCTGATGTGGCTGCTGTGGCCTTCACTCAGAATCTTTGTCCCTAGGAGAAAAGAGAACATTCCTCCAATTTCCTTCCCACTGGGACTCTTTCTTTACCTATTAGAGAAGAAACCTGTGAGAATGGGGAAGGGGCAAGGAGAACATGAATGATTCAGTGTTGCTGGCATTAGTGTTTTACACAGTGAGCCCACCCAATGGCGCTGGCACTTTGCATTTCTTCCACGCATGAAGTATCTTAAAGCCACTGCAGTGAAGAAGCTGTGACCTTGAAACAGCTCACCATTCTTTGTCTTTTTCACCAGGGTGAAATTCACAGAGTGAAGACAGATGGAACCAACAGGACAGTGTTTGCTCCTCTGTCAAGTCTGGGGGCTTCTGCGAGCCTGGCCTTAGACTGGCTATCAAGAAACCTTTATTTTACTGATCACGTGTCTCGATCAATTAAGGTAGTAATTCCATAAAACTATTGACACAAACACTGGTTTCTGATTCGTGTAAAATTTCAGGGAATGCTGTCATATGGAGGAAGGAAAAAGGGAAATTAGTAATAGTTCTCTGAAGACAAGGAGAAACCTAAAAACTGAAACTTTCTACTGGGCTATTTTGTCTCCACCTGAGTATCAATGGCAGCCTGTTAATAATTTAATAAATAACAATTTATTAAAATGTACACAAAGATAAATAAAAATTATGTAACAAATTCAGTGTAAAGGGAAGCTTATAATAAGCAAGGCCCATTTTCATCATTTTTCCCCATCAAGTATCCAATGTTATTTCAGTCTAAGCCAAATTTATAGATTGCCATTGTTCTGAGATGGAAATCTATGACTCTAACAATGAAACAGAAAGTAGAAACTTGATTCTAATCCCTTTGATGCTTTCCTTAGTGAGATAAGTGTTCTTTTCACTCTAATTCCCAGAAGAAATTCTATAGGGGCACAAGTATGAAATCACATGAAGTAACTCAGAGGTAACTTGACTAGTGTTGGTTTACTCCAGTCTGGGATGAGGTTAAGACATGTGAGGGTTTATTAATTCAGAGTGAGAATGAGAATTCCTAATGCAAAGAGGCAGTCTTGGGAATGTGACAGTAAGGTGACAGTCCACTGCTCTGGATGAAGCGTCAGTTAGTCAGTCGGTCTCTTTGGGACATTCAGAAAGATTGATGTTAACAATGAGGAAGCTGCACAGTAGCCTTCCTCAGTAGCCTCCAGTAGCCATCCAAACCTTACAACATTGCTGAGGGCCGACATGAGCAGTTAACGGTCACAGTGACAGGGATATTCACCGTATGTACTCAGTATCCTAATCTCAAGCCAAGTAGAATCAGCAGCTCCTAACATGAAGGGAAACTTGGAGGCTCATCTGGTTCAAGCTCTTCATTTGGTAAGAATGTTAAGCCCACAGAAGTCAGCTTCACTACCCTGATTCTGGGAGGTGGGATGGGAAGGGGTGGGTGGTCTGATTTTGCCTTGTTATAAACCACAAGTTCAGCAGTCCATCCCGCTTCAACCCCCTTGGACAGTGACAGAAGGTATTTTGCACAACTTCAACTAAAAATATCACTGGCCCAAGACAAGGCAATATATACTGCCCAAGACCTTTAGTACCAAACTCACATTCTCTAGAGGCCACTCGGTACAAAACTGTCTTCTTTCCAAATGGCAATTTATCTGCTCCTGTTTTGTAAAGAGGGTCTTCTCTTGTGGACTGATAGTCTTTCAAGAGCAGGGCACTTGTCTCCTCCATTGGGGTTAGATAGCACCAGTTGAAGAACTGAGTATGTGCGTGTGTATGTGTGCATGTGTGTGTATTGGTGAGGCTACTTTAACCATGGAAACTTAAATTGTGCCCCAAATGCAGCAGGGTCCAGAGGAAAGAAAGCTTGCTTTGGAGTCCTGGCTTCGAGTCTGGCTTGTTTGCTCATTTGTCCATTCATTCAACAAACACTAGTAAATGCTTTCCATGGATCAGTACCATGGTTGTGTGTATGTTCAGTCGCTCAGTCATGTCTGACTAAAGATCCCATACAGTCCCAGGACTGTAGCCTCAGGCTCCTCTGTCCATGGAATGCTCTAGTCAAGCATACATGAGGGGGTTGCCATTTCCTTCTCCAGAGTATCTTCCTGACCCAGGGATTGAACCCTGATCTCCTGCATTGCTGGCAGAGTCTTGACTGACTGAGCTACCAGAGTCGGAGTAACTCATGTTGGATTCCAGCTTTTCCACTAGGGGTAGCTGTGTGCTCACTCACTGAAAGCAATTTTGTAACTGAAAAGTGAAACATACAGAAAGGCTGTCTGTGAGAGAGCTCCAGCTATTCCAAAAAACCAAGGAGACTTTCCTTTGAGCCAAAGACATCCTTAGGAAAAGGAGAGAAATTGTAGCCGAAAGAGGCAAATTGAAAAACTTCTTTCTAATCCAAATAGGAGAAAAAGCTGTTACACAGGAGAGAGAAAAATAGAAAGAGTGAGAGAGAGAAGGATGTGTGTGTGTGTGTGTATGTAAAAGAATGAGGGAGGGAGAAAGATGTGTATAGATAGAAAGGCAAAGATAGAAAGAAACATTAATCAGTTTGTATTGAAATACGATTTTATAGAAAAGGCTTTGTGCAAATCAACAGGCGTTTTCTTATTTCTTACGAGTGTTTCTCACCTCAGACTGTCTCAAGTGCATACTAAAATAGCCTTGTTTCTATAGGAAACTGCTTCTGGTCCAGCAATGCATATCTCTCAGTGGTGTTTCACAGTGGTATAACACTGTAGTTACAACAATTCAAGCAAGATTGCTTAAAAACATTCCAATAACAATAGGAAAATTTCCTAACAATGGGAAAACCACAAATCCTCTCTAGGCCTCTTCTTTATTACCTTATATGGGCATAATAGTGGCATCCATCTCATAAAGTCACTGTGAGGATTAAATCCAATAGTGCTTAATATAATGCCTGCTATATAGTGGGTTCCCATAAACAGGTCGATAAAAAACATTGACTTTAGTTGTGCCAGGTGCTGTGCAAAGCACTTTACATGAATTTTCCCATGTTGCTGGGACCTCTATGCAGAAGGGACCATTATCTTCCACACTTGACTAACACAGTTCAGTGAGGTGAATTTACTTGCTTCAGGTCCTGTAGTCAGTCATGTAGGATCTGGCAGGGCTGGCACTGGCACACAGGCCATTAACGTGGCACAGAACTCACTCAAGTGAATTAGATGGTTTGCTCAACTGTGTTTGCAGTGATGGACCACTGGGTGCTCTGGTCCATTCATCAGGGCACAGGAAACCTGTGGGGCTCCCTTTGGACGGTTCTCATCTTTTTCTGAAGGCATTTTGTAGTTTCACCCAGGCAGTGATCCGCATAAATAGCTTCTCCTGAATTTTTAGATAAATTGCAAATAGAAATTTGAGAGGTGATATCATTTTCTTACTCCCATTTTCCATTGAGCTGATTTTTCTCATAGCTCTGAGATGCAATTAGGGATTATCTACCATGCAAACCCTCTCATTCACCCCAATCATAGTTTGAATTTGTTGTGTGTTTCAGTTTTCCTTCATCTTAGCTTTCTTATTTTCCTCTTATACAGGTTGTGACACTTGGAGGAGATGTCAGTTACGGGAAAACCCTGATTACCAATGATGGTACGAGTCTTGGAGTTGGTTTGCCAGTTGGCATAACTGTCGATCCTATTAATGGGTGAGTGTTCATTCAGAAATAGCATATGTCTTCTATACAGCAACACTTTTGTTAGTATTATGATCTGATAAAATAGAAGATTTCAAACATAGGACCTCTTCTGATTTCATATGCCAGCATTTGAAAAATATAGATCCCAGGGCTTCTCTAGTAGATCAGTGGGAAAGAATCTGTCTGCCAGTGTGGGAGATGCGGGTTGGATCCCACGTGCCGCAGAGCAGCTACACCTGTGTGCCACAACAATGGAGCCTGTGCTCTAGAGCCTGGGGGCCTCAACTACTGAAGCCCGCCTGCCCTAGAGCCTGCACTCTGCAGCAAGAGAAGCCACGGCAATGAGAAAGAAGCCTGTGTACCACAACTACAGACTAGCCCCTGCTCGCCCCAACTAGAGTAAAGCGCGCATGCAGCAAAGCCCCAGCACGGCCAGAAAAAAGAGAAAGAAATTATATAAACAAGAAGGAGAAGGAAATGGCAACCCACCCCAGTATTCTTGCCTGGAGGATCTCATGGACAGAGGAACCTGGCTGGCTACAGTTCATGGGGTCGCAAGAGTCAGATACGACTTGGTGACTAAACCACCACCACCATATAAAAAAGAAAATATAGATCTTGGTACAAAAGAAATAACTGTTAAGTTATATGTGATATGTATCTTTCAAATTAATAACCCTGTATTTCAAACAGGCAAGAATTTCAGGCATTTTAAAATAGAGTGAACAATTATATATTTTGACTTTGAATGAATGTGGAAAGCTTGAAATAGACCTTGAAGGGTGAGAAGACCACCAGTAGATGGAGGATGGCTTGCAGCTGAGAAGTGGTACTTGAGGCCAAAGAGCGGTGGAGGCCCAGAAGCATGGTGGTACTTAGCATGGTTGTGTAGAGGGCGGGAACCAGAGACTTCGAGTAAGGGACAGTTGACTAGATGGGAGAGATACAGCAGCTAAAGCCACTTGGAGATGAATCAGGGAGGGGCTAATTAATGTCATGCTAAGGAGTTGTACTGTATTTTTATTTTTTTTTTTGAGAAATAAGGAGCCAGCAAGAAATTTGGAGGAAAGGAATGATAGAATCTAATCTGTATTTTAGAAAGATTAATCAGGATTGGAGTGGCAAGAGTCAGGGGAAAAAGAAAATGTTTAGCTAGTGATGAGAGTTCTTAGCTAAGGTTATGTAGCTTAAATTTTTAGTGAACTCAGAATTCATAAGAGTTTTGTGACTTTGTCCAGAAAACTTTTTGGCAACCTGGATTGGGAGAGGAGAAAGAGAATAATGACAGGTACTTACAGTGAGCAGTTAGCAAGTAAAGGAGATCTAAGAGTATTGTTAAAACAGTTAAAATGGTATGCGGTCCAGGCATAGAGGGATTGAAGGTTTGAGAGCTCAGATGAATTTTAAGGGCAGAGGATAGGTTCAATGGAAGAAGTAAAATAGGAGAAAGGAAGAGATGGAAGAGTTTGGTTGACTTTCAGAGTTTGAAAACTTAGAGGTAAAGAAGTTTAGAATTGGAGAGTAGGTTCATGGGAAGGGTATATTGGATTGATGGTGAAAGAAAGATGCCAATAAAGATGATTGGAATTAGGGGTTTGAGGAATCGTAGAAGAGTTTGAGAGGGCTGTCTGGTGAAGCAGGAGGTGAGTTCGAAAGGAATGAACACTTCTAGAAAACTCATGTCTAGAAGTTATGTCCTCAGTGGAAATGGAAAGCAACCTTCACATAGTTTAATGAAATTGGTAATTCTGTGTGCTGATTGGGATTCATGTGTATACAATGCATTTTCCATCATGAAAATTGGAAAATTAAGTAGCTTATCTTGTGGTAATAGATTTGGAAAAGAAATAAAGAAGGCTGAGAGGTGATCAGGAAGGTACCTGAATGTTTTTGCATTAGCTCTTTCTTTTCTGGTGTGCTTAGCAGTATGTGAGTCTGGAACTGACGGTTGATACAGGCTTTTTAGTCCATGAACTTCCTGTGTGACCAAGCTAAAGGATTGTCCATCAGTGGAAAATGGTGTCCTGTGTCAGATTTCATTTTAAGTGGCCTCTCTCCCAATAATAACTGGGAAGTATACAGACATTAGAGAACACTAGTTATGAATTCCTCCACGCTGTATGTAACAGGATATTGATATTTCAGACTTCCTCCATTGAATGGTGTGCCTCCTGAGGACAAGAAAGATTTGTTTTTCATTTAAATATATAGTGAAAATGTTTCACTAAATACCTTTATTTTTCATGGTTGTAGGAAACTGTACTGGTCAGACCGAGGAACCAACAATGGCCTTCCCCCTAAGATTGCCAGTGCCAACATGGATGGCAAATCTCCAAGAACTCTCTTTACTGGGAGCCTTGAAAATGTGGCATTCATCACCCTTGATATTGAGGAGCAGAAACTCTACTGGGCAGTCAGCAGCACGGGAGTGGTATGTGCCCCATTCTAGTCTGTTGGTCTTCGTTGCGGAACTTGGGCAGTTGACATCCATTGTTCTGAGTTGTCTGGCAGTGGTTCTCAAACAATCTTGGCCACTTTTGGGGGCTTCCCAGGTGGCACTAGTTGTAAAGAACCCACCTACCAGTGCAGGAGACGTGGAAGAGATGTGGGTTCGATCTCTGGGTTGGGAAGATCTGGGGAGGGCATGGCGACCCACACCACTATTCTTGCCTAGAGAAACCCTTGGACAGAGGAGCCTGGCGGGCTACAGTCCATAACATCACGACTGAAGCGACTTAGCATGCACGCACATGCACCAGAGGACTTATTGCCCTTTCTCTCCATAACTTCTTTCCTTGAGGTCCAGTTCTTTACAGAATGTTATTTTTTCCCTTTTTCTTTCTTTTTCTTCAAGATAAATTCCATTTCTCATTCCACATTTGTCCTCTAAGAGCCTTTTCTTTTTAAACAGAAAGCTTCTGAGCTCAATAGACATCTGTTCACAGATGCCTGTTATTTTCTGGTAGTTGTAATGTGTGAGGTCTCCCTTTCTTGGTCATTTTAAACTTCAAGATGAAGTTCATTATAATCTGCAATAAAAAATAGGAAGTATACAATTTCATTCATTCACAGAAATAACACTTGATCTTTACTATTGTGCTTATGTAGCCGATCTGGAACTAGGCACAAAGAAGGTACTCAGTAATAATTATTGATCAGCTACAGTATTGTTTTGGTTGTTGAATGTGTGCTAGTTGCTTCCTTGCTTTAGAGAACAGGAGTGATTTCAGGTCTGTTTATGACATAGACGCTTTTCAAAAAGTGGTCCTGTAGATTTGATTTTCAGTTCATGATAGCTTGACGGGGACTCATCTCACTCTTAATATGTGATTATAATGAAGAAATGTAGTGATGTGTGTGAAAGCCCTTTACAGAAGTACTTGCCGCATGCTGTGATTTCTGCATACAAGTTAGGATGTCCCAGACCAGACTACCCAGCAGCTCCCACTTCCTGTTTCCACATCTGCTCTGCCCTCTGCAATCTGTGAGCCGGTTGGTGGTGTGACTTCCATCCTTTCTCCTAGGCTAGAACCCTCATATTCCTCCTTCACTCTATTTAATCATCACAAAAATCCCGGCAGTTTGTCCCTGAGCGTCTTCTCTCACTTAAGTCCAGCCTTTTCTGCCACCTGCACCATTCTGAATCACTTCTCTCTAGCTATCTTGGAATGAAACTGCTTGCATGATGGAGGCATGTGGTCTTCATAAAACTACAAGGAACCTTGAGCCCTGGCCCAGATAAGTAGCTCCAGATTCCTGAGCCAAGTGTGGTCAGCTCATCTGGTCCCAGTTACTCCCTCAGCAGCTCTCCTCAGAGATTATCTCCCTTGTGCTGCACCCTTCTGGAATTTTTGTTGGTTTCCAGGACATAGCCTGCTCTTGTAACTGCTGGATTCCCTTGCCAAGAGAGGCAGGGAGTGACACCCATTTGTCTCTCTCGCCAGCAGTTCAGATCCTGACACAGAGGAAGATCAAACCAGCTATGTCTATAATTTTTTTTTCTTCCAGAGCAGACTGCTTATCACTTCCTGTTAGGAACTTCATTCTTGAGTTCTTCTCTAGTTCACCACAGTCATTTTGAGGCTGACTTATTACTATGCTGATTTAATACCGCTGTCTTGCTGTCTTCTGTGTGTGTTGAGTACGTTTCCTATCTCCATTGCAGAAATGGTTGGTGAAGATGTTAAACTCAGGGCCAGTTAGCATACAGTATCCTTGACCAGAATATCACATGCAGGGATTAGTTCCCTATTTTTCACTATGCCATCTGAGAAGGTTGACTGGCTTACTTGGCCTCCCTTTCCAGGGAAACACCCCTGGAAAGGATGGAATGCTATCTACGTGTGAATATTAAGTGAATATTAGTTTTAAACATTTGCCTCATTTCACCATGAATCAGTCAATATCAAAAATTCTAACCTTTCAGATTGAAAGAGGAAATGTGGACGGAACAAATCGAATGATCCTGGTAAACCATCTTTCATACCCCTGGGGACTTGCTGTCCATGGCCCCTTCCTTTATTACTCCGATGAAGAATACGAGGTCATTGAAAGAGTTGACAAGGCTACGGGGGCCAACAAAATAGTCTTGAGAAATAATCTCCCAGATCTCAGGGGCCTTAAAATTTACCAAAGCCGTGGTGAGTATTTGTCACTGAAGCATACATTCATGTGTGTTCAATGAATATATCTATGCACTTACATGTCTGCATACAACCCCACCACACACAGAAACCTGTGTGCATACAGAAATAGAAATTATCTATTAATTTTAATAGATAAAATTAATATTAATTTTAATATTAAAGCCATGCTTT
This sequence comes from Budorcas taxicolor, assembly GCF_023091745.1. Lineage (NCBI taxonomy): Eukaryota > Metazoa > Chordata > Mammalia > Artiodactyla > Bovidae > Budorcas > Budorcas taxicolor. The sequence goes on from NC_068911.1 coordinate 71,284,848, forward strand.
AAAACCATTAATATTAAAGCTATTAATAAAGCCAATATTAAAGCTATTAGTATTAGTGAAGCTATTAGCTATAAGTATTAAGCCATGCTTAATATTTTTAAAATATTAAGCATGGCTAAGTGTCAAAGACTAATCTGGCATCTGAAAGGCCCGATTCACTTCAGAGTAAACTTTCTCCCATTCATTCCCCATCACTTTTTACTTTGCTTTTGTTTATTGCCCTCCCTGACGTAATTATGTATGTGTTTATTGTCTGAGTTCTTCATTAGTATGTAACCTTTATAGGGACAGGCATTTTGTCTGTCTTGTTTCTTGCTCTCTACCCAGTAACTAGAATAGTTACAGGAGCACTGGAGGTTGGATACCTACTGGAAAAGTGAATAACATGATAGAATTTTTTTAATCTTAAAAGGAGTACTCTTAGGTGTGCTTTTTTGAGATAATGTAACTTTTGATTTTCTCCTTTTAATTAGTATTATGACCTAGAGATAATTTTTTTATTTTGAAATATCTGGCCTAAGATTACCAAGTAATTTGTTTATTGTCCTATAACCTAGGTTTGTCACTTGATATTTTATTGCATATTCAAAAAAAACTTCAAGTATTCTTATTTAATATACGTTAAATCAAATATCCATCACTTTTGATCGTATAATTAAAATTGATAGAATTTTAAATTGTAGCACATAGGTTATTCTTCTAACTCTTGAATGATTGGTGGAAGAAAAACAATTGGTGCTCCATTCTCTACTATGATATAACATAAACTGTTACATGGTTGTGGTCCTATTTTAAACCTCTGTGTGTTAGTTCTAGAAGCACTAGGCTCTCCAATATTGTTCTTAGGTTAACTCAGATTCCGTATTTTGTTATTGACTTTTATAATGACCCCAGAATTTGACACTGAGTGGCAAATAGATGGGGTGAAAAGTTAAAAACTAATTGTGATTTCATTTAGGCTCCGAATCCTCAAATGGCTGCAGCAACAACATGAATGTCTGTCAGCAAATTTGCCTGCCTGTACCAGGAAGACTGTTCTCCTGTGCCTGCGCCACCGGATTTAAACTGAATCCTGATCAGCGGACCTGCTCTCCATATAATTCTTTCATTGTTGTTTCCACGCTGAGGACAATCAGGGGCTTTAGCTTGCAATTGTCAGACCATTCAGAAGCCATGGTGCCAGTGGCAGGCCCAGGTAAGTTCCTCCAATACAAGTAACATTTGACCCCATGTGATGCCATGTTGAAGTCCTTGGTGCCATATAGCATTTCTCCACGTTTGGATTCAGTGCGTAAGGAAGCGTGTTTATTCTGCTTGATAACCATATTCACATGTGCTCATGATTGATCTCTGCTTTCCTATGTCTAAAAAGTCATCTAAGTTACCATCTTGTAAATATATTATACAGTCAGCAAGTTTTTCATCCAGCTCTGCATTTTGAAAAATATCTAATGCCGAAAAGTTGAAAAGTGTAGTGAACACCGTTATACTTGCTAGATTCAACCATTGTTAACATTTTGCTATGACTGATTAAGTTTGATCACCTCGTAATGGTGATCACCATGAAATCTCTGCCTTTTTGCCCCTCTACAATTTATATGAAATTTTTGGGTTTATATTTTGATACCCTCTGAATATCTTTTCCCCCAAGCATCTTTTATTCATTGGTTTTTATCTTTGTCTGAAATGACGATTTAATTGGGAATTGCCAAATGGTTCTTTTTCTTGTTTTATCATTCCTTCTACATTCATTCTTCTCTCCTTTTTATTATCACATACACTCAAGTTTTTATTTCTTTAATTCAGTGTAAAATCATTTCGCATAATTGTTCTTTTGATGCGCCAATTGATCCATTTTGTCTGGGAAGAGCCTCTCATATTGCTGTCTGTATTCTTTTGACATGATTCCATTAGTGTTTGAATGCTTCCTTGCTTCCTGGCCTAATAAATATGTTCCAGGCTTACCTTATACCTTCCCTTCCCAAACCTATGCTTAACCATTTCTCCCAGAAATGGGAGTACTCTTTATAGTGGGAAGAAGAAACTAAGATCTGGGGGTAGTTGTGCTCATTGCATCTGGGAAATAAATAGTTTTATTTCATAATTGGGGCGTGGTTTGAGCAAAGGGGATTTGGAATGAGGGTTAGAGAGGAAGGGCAAACATTTTTAAAAGTTCTAGTTCAAGCTAGAGCATAGTTTAACAATCTTTCTTTAATGTTCCAGGACGAAATGCACTGCATGTGGATGTGGACGTATCCTCTGGCTTTATTTATTGGTGTGATTTTAACATCTCTGTGACATCTAATAATGCAATCCGTAGAATCAAACCCGATGGGTCTAATTTTACAAACATCGTTACAGATGGGATAGGAGTAAACGGAATCCGGGGTATTGCAGTGGATTGGGTAGCAGGTGGGTAAGCTGTATAGTGATTTTATTGAAAAGCTTTTTGTGTTTGCATTTCTGTCATCTTATTTATACTATAAAGTTTAACATACATGTGGCAGATCTATTTTCCTAGATGTTTATTGAGATTATTTAAGATAAGTTGAATTGAGTTTTTAGAATAAATGTAACAGCCTTGTGCCTGTTAACGATAGTGTTTCAGTTGACAGATTCATTATAGATGATCTCATTATAGATTATTTACTGAGTTGTTGGCAAAATGGAAAGAAATATTTAATTATGTGGACTTATTTCACCCTTAAAGGAACATCTATTTTCTAAATTAGAAATGTCTAAATTTTCAAAGAGAAAGGAATGTCAAAATATAATATAAACCATAAAATGGCATTTATTTTATTTTATTTTTTTCTTTTTTCAATCATTTATTTTAAAGCTGAGCAATTTTAGTTGCTGAATTCTTAGTTGCTTCCTTGTGTTATTTATGATACCTTTGATTAGTAGGTACTTTGTTGTAGTTAATTGAAATGCCTGACCCAATATTATATTAACTTTTCTATACTGATTTATATACTTAATTTTGAATTACCATGCAGTTTTTAATGATACATTGAAAAACAACAGTCTATGGGCCAAATGTAGCCCGTGCTACGTGGTTTTGTTGGAACACAGCCATGCCCATTCATTTATGTATTGTAAACTATCTTCCCACCATACTTTTTGCTCTAGCATTTACTTTGTTCTGTAATGCCCAAATTCTGGTGACTTTAGAAGGTCCATGGGATGAAAACATCTACACTAGTTAGAAACAACCTATTTAGTCCCTAAGAAGAAATATTTATTTTTCTAAGCCTAAACTGAGATATTTATCCTCCTGGGAAAGACAACATTTACTGGCTTAAACCTCTATCTTACAAGAGCTATCTTCTTCTTTTTTCTTGGTTTGCCATTAATCAGCATGCTCTCTCATTTTCCTGCAGGAAATCTTTATTTCACCAATGCTTTCAGATCTGAAACACTGATAGAAGTTCTAAGGATCAATACCACCCACCGCCACATTCTCCTTAAAACCATAGTGGATATGCCCAGAGACATTGTTGTGGACCCCAAGAATCGATATCTCTTCTGGTCTGACTATGGGCAGAACCCAAAGATTGAACGGTCTTTTCTTGACTGTACCAATCGAACTGTGCTTGTATCAGACATCACTGCCACACCACGGGGCTTGGCATTGGATCACAGCAGTAACTACATTTATTGGGTTGATGACGCTGTGGATTTAATTGCAAGGATCAGCATTGAGGGAGGGGAATCTGAAGTGATTCGGTTCGGCAGTCATTACCCAGCTCCTTATGCCATCACTGTATTTGGAAATTCTATCATATGGGTAGACAGGAATTTAAAGAAAATCCTCCAAGCCAGCAAGGAACCAAATAGAGCAGATCGACCAACAGTGATAAGGGACAATATTGATTGGCTAAGAGATGTGACCATCTTTGACCAGAGTGTCCAGCCTCGGTCACCAGCAGAGGTCAACAACAACCCTTGCTTGGGAAATAATGGAGGATGCACCCATTTCTGCTTTGCTCTGCCTAAATCACAAACCCCTAAATGTGACTGTGCCTTTGGGACTCTGCAAGCTGATGGCAAGAGCTGTGCCGTTTCATCAGAAAATTTCCTCATCTTTGCCTTGGATGATTCCTTGAGGAGCTTACGTTTTGACCCCAAAGACTATAGCCAACCTTTCCCAGCAATAAGTGTGGAAAAAATGGCTGTGGCCCTAGACTATGACAGCATAGATAACAGAATCTACTTCACACAACTTTTGCCATCTGGGAAAGGCCAGATTTCCTATATCAACCTGAATTCAAGGAGCAGTCCTCCCACTGTTGTTGTTTCGGGTAAGTGCACTCTAAGTGTAGCTTATCTTGGGAGGAGATGCAATGGGATCAACACGCATGGATGACCCAGGGATTCTAAAATGCTTGTTGAGATTCTGACTTCTTTTTGTGTGTTTGTTGGTTCTATATCCAGGCATAGGGAGTCCTGAGGGCATTGCCTTTGACTGGGTCAATAAAAGAATTTATTACAGTGACTACACCAATCAGATGATTAAGTCCATTGCCACGGATGGGTCTAGACACGCTGTGATAGCCCAGGTTCCAAAGCCAAGAGGAATTGTGTTAGATCCTTGCCAAGGGTATGTCATGATTGCTTATTTCTGGAGGGAGTGGGGTCTGAAATTATCTTATGTTAATAGAGAGCCAGTGTTTCGTGGACTTGTAATACTGTAGGACAGATTAAGGGGTGAAAGAGCATGAGTGACCTTACTTGGGAAGGAACTCTGGTTGGTGCTCCTAGGAAGTTTGGCCGCATACTAGGGAATTAATGCCCTGACTCAGTAAATCCCTGTTGGACAAGTTGTATGGGTGGGAATGGAGTAAGCTTCCATTTGCTCTATTGGTGTCAAATATAACTGTTATATTTGCAGTTAAAAGAATGCTGCTGTCTTTCTTAAGTAAAAAGAAGTGTGAGTTCCTTGTGGTGAATTACGACTCCTTTTGGATCACTAGGTACATGTATTGGACCGACTGGGGTACCAATGCCAAAATCGAGACTGCCACAATGGGTGGATACTCCCGAAGAAGCTTGGTGGACGGGGGCCTGGTCTGGCCCAACGGGCTCACTATGGACTATGAACAAAACCTTCTCTACTGGGCAGATGCTAATCTGTACGTGTCTGTGGGTATTGATGAGATTTCTTCCTCCCTGTTTGAAAGAAGAGGGATATGCATAATATGGTGCAATGCTGGTGAATATGCCTGTGAAAATTGATCTCTATCATGAGACTGAGTAATTATGAACTGACAGACACCTAAAGATGCATTACTGGACAAGTTAATTTCAACTATGGTTATAAATATAATCATTCAGTTTATAATCATGTAACTACCTCAGAAAATGAATGACTTTAAATGTACACTGATAGTAACTTTTCTCTGGGTTTTAACATTCAGTGTCTTGTAAAAGCATTTTCCTTCAGTCTTTGTCTTTTGATCATCTTCTCAAAAAACAAATTATTTCTTGTGCCAGCTTCTTCTCAGTCCATTTCACAATATTTTCTTTATAAACTTCTGTCAGCTCTAATTTTTGCATGTAACTCTCCAATTACTTCTGAAATTACACATATTCCCATCATCCTAATGATTGAAGATATGAGATGATTTTGTTTATTATGGCTGGTGTCTGCATGTTGGGAATCTTAAACTTTCCTTGCTTATTTTCTTATGATTTTGGTCTCATGATGCCGAGCACCTAAGACCTTTATTTTCTCACTTGAAATAAAGCAGGGATGTTTTGTGTCTAAATTAGGAAGATATCTCAAAGTCAATGACAAATGGAAAAACTCATTAAGTGGGTGGGAAGGGAAAACTAATTCACATTTTATTGAGTGACTACTATGTGCCAAACACCAAGACAGGTATTATTTCCAAGCAAGAGGTGTATTATTTCACAATACTCCCCACTGTTCGTTTCTTTTTCCTGTTTCATTTAGTAGGATTACTTGTGGGTTATATTAATATTTGGGTATCATTTATATAGGCCATTGTTTAATAAGGAGATGAAGTTCTCCCATTACCAGAAGAAACATTTCTTGCTGCCATATGGTCCACTTGAAAGGAAAGTTGGGGGCTTGTGTAATTGCGCTGAGGCATTGGGTGCCAGTTGAGGACCTTAATCCTTCTAGAGTCTAGTATTTTCTTTTTTCTTTTTCCATCTTCATTTTAGGGAGAAGATTGAGCGCATGGATCTAGAGCGCTATCTGCGGGAGGTCATTGTCAGCAGAGCCAACAGTCCTTTTGGCTTGGCTCTTTATGGCCAGTATATTTACTGGACTGACATGCTCACTCAGAAAATTTATCGAGCTAACAAAGTTGATGGGTCAGATCAGACTGCAGTGACCATGACCCTTCCCTTTCGGCCTAAGGGTATTTGTGCTGTTGTGAAGGGCCAACAACAATGTCACAGTCCTTGTGATCGGTTTAATGGGGGCTGTAGCCATATTTGTGCACCAGGTAAATACTTTGGCCACCTCTTGCGAAGAGTTGACTCATTGGAAAAGACCCTGATGCTGGGAGGGATCGGGGGCAGGAGGAGAAGGAGACGACAGAGGATGAGATGGCTGGATGGCATCACCGACTCGATGCACATGAGTTTGGGTGAACTCCGGGAGTTGGTGATGGACAGGGAGGCCTGGCGTGCAGCAATTCATGGGGTCACAAAGAGTCAGACATGACTGAGCAACTGAACTGAACTGAACTGAACCAAAAGCATTGGGCACAAAGATAGAATCATGGAGAGTGATAATAATGATGACCACTAGTAGGGAAGGCTGAGGGAATATTCAGCTCCAGCATGAACAAAGATTCTCCTTGTTTTCAGAGGAATTTCTAAAATAGATTTCAGGGTTTGTATGTTAAGAAGAAGACTGAAGGTTTTTTTTTTTTCTTTCCTATTCCATATGGAGCCTTCTTACAATGACATTTTTAAATCAAGCTTGATGGAGGTAGAAAGAAATATGCAGGTTTGGCTGCTGCATATCATGTCTTGAATAGAAATTTCATCAATGAACTAATGTTCCTCATTAAAGGATTTAATACTTTCACTTAGGAGGTACTGTTTATGGTTGAATAAACAGAGTGTGCCTCAGAAGTGTGTTTTATAGAGAACAATAAATTCATAAGAGGATGTGCCTTTTGAGACTATTGCTGTGCAGATTTTGCTGAGAATCATTGTTTTAATGTTTCAGTGAAGATAAGAAATAGTGGTTTAAAGATTAGGGTGAATTAGCCACATTCATTAGAAATTGGTGGTTGTTCACATTGATGAAAACATAACATAGAGCAGAGTTTCCATGTCTTAGAGTGTGTTTAATAATATAGAAGCTGTTGCCAGTGATCTTCAGGGCAAGAAAATATCAGTGTTTGCTACAGAAATATTTTGCTTTTTTCTGGGCTTACCTTTCTTCAGGTCCAAATGGCCCTGAGTGCCAGTGTCCGCATGAGGGCCGCTGGTACCTGGCCAACAACAATAAGTACTGCATCCAGGATAACGGTACCCGGTGTGACAGTTCCAAGTTCACCTGCCTCAGTGGGAAGTGCATCCCTGACCAGCTGCAATGTAATGACATCGATGACTGTGGTGACAGCAGTGATGAGCTGGAAACTCTCTGTGGTGAGCTGGACTCTTGGAACTTTTGAAGTTCACGGTGTACCTTGTGTTTGTTCCTTTTACAAGCGAAGATCATGTACCCTGAGAATCTAGACTGCACTTTGCTTAAATCACGCAACAGCTGATACATGCGCTGTGAAGTAGTGTTCGATGCTTTATTAGGAAGCACCTCTGAAGTGCACCTAAGAAGGAGCAGAGATGCTGCATGCATGTCTGGGGAGCTCTGGGAAAATGACTTAACTTCTCTGAGCTTCAGTCCCATGAAAGCATTGTGTTTGCATGCTTTAATGAAGCTGAGATAAACTTATACATTGAGATGGTGGAGGAATGGAGTGACTTTGCCATTTGCGTCAAATCCTCCATTTGCTTAAAAAAAAGTATACAACATATTTGCTTAATTTAACTAATTTAAAGTTTGAGCTCACTTTGCATGCAGTACATGTGGCAGCTTTTGCCTTGGAAGGTCAACCCAAAGTGTCTTATTTTACTTGATTGTATCTTTTTAGAAAACGGGATGATGCTTTATTTTGCGAGCTTCTTCAATGTTGTTTTAAATATTTTGTTCCCCTCCTCTTAGCGTTTCACAGCTGCCCTTCGACAAGCTTCACCTGTGCCAATGGGCGATGTGTCCCATACAGTGATCGCTGTGATCACTACAATGACTGTGGCGACAACAGTGATGAGGCAGGCTGCCGTTTCAGGGCTTGTAACAAAACAGAATTTACTTGCAGTAACGGAAGGTGCATCCCTTCTGAATTAGTCTGCGACGGGATAGACAACTGCCACGATGGCAATGCTTCAGATGAGAAAAATTGCTGTAAGTTCATCTTACGTTCTTATTGGGCTTTGGAGCCTTGAACTCTCAGAGCCTGGGAGATGTAAAGACGATGCCTTTCTGATAAAAAAACTGACAGTATTCGTCTAAAACGTACATTTCATTTTACATGTCTACTAGTGATTTTTAAAAATAATTCGACCTAATATTTGATTTGACTACTTTCCCCTTCTATATTTTATCTTTGGTTTGTGTTTCTGATTATTGTGAAGCTTCACCAATGATTACTGACAAAATTGATTGATTAATATATGTGGTTAATGTTTGTTATGCACAAAGCTATGTAGCACAGTGTTGACTGAAATGATTTGGTAAATTGCTTTTTAGTGAGTTGCTTTTCCCAAATTTCTGGAACTTACAGTTTAGCATCTTGAGAAAACAGTAGCACAGAGTATGAGCAAAAATGCATTTTCAGTTCGGGTACATCGACATACTCTTCTGTCTTTGTATGTGGTTATACACAATATTTATTTGGGTGTGGCAGTATTATTGCCTGGATAATCCTATAGACAGAGGAGCCTGGTGGGCTACAGTCCATGGGGTCACAAAGATCCAGACATGACTGGATGACATCCAGAGCATGAACCCATGCTTTTTTGTTGTTCTTTTTTTTAACAAGTGGTCAATATGTTTCATCCATGTCCTCCAACTTTTTTCCTGAGTATTTTAAAGCAAATTCCAGAAACACATGTCAATGATAAAGACATTTGTTTTCAAATTTAAAAAATGTTTTTAAAATTTTAATTGGAGGATAATCTGCTTTACAATGTTATGTTGGTTTCTGCCATACAACAAGGTAAATCAGCCGTAAGTATACATATACCCCTTCCCTGAGCCTCCCTCCCTTCCCACCTCATCTCATGCCTCTAGATCTTCACAAAGTACCAGGCTGAGCTCCCACTAGTTATCTGTTTTATACATGGTAATAGACATTTTGAAAAACAGCTACTATTCTAGCATTATGCTCAACAAAATCAACAATACTTACTTAATGTCCTCTGGTACTAAGTCCATATTCAAATTTTATTACTTAGCCCCAAAATGGCAACAGTTCATCTGTTCACATCAGGATTCAAAGTCTACACGTTGATTTAGGCTGGAATTGAGACCTAGACCTTTGATTACATTAGACTTAGTTCTTTGGGCAAGAACACTTCATAGGTGGAGCTGTCTATTTCTTGTTGTATCACATCATGAAGCACATAATGCTTGATTGTTCCACTTTAAGTGAGGGCGATATTAATTTTGAAGTCAGTTTGAATCTTCCCTTTAGGAAGTTCCCATCAATCTTTCACCCAGTGGTTTTTAACCATGGATGGTTGTTCCATGAATTTATTATTACTTTAAGGATTACAAATCAGATATTTAAAATTTTTACTATTCCATCCACATTTATTAGCTCAGGTTCTCTAAAGAAGAAATTTCCCTTATCAGCTATTTTGTTACTCTGAAATACAATTCTGTGGAGGAAATGTTTGATTCTTTCTTTCTCTTTTCAGTTTTCAGAGTAGTAAGTTGGTGACCAATGAGCATTAAGCTTTGGCTTTGTTTTGTTTTTACTATTGTATTAAACTCATGGATTTTTACATATTTGAGTTTTAATGAGATGAAGTAATTTATAGCTTTCGGTGCTTAATTGTCCTATTTTTGGCAGCGGGAATCCCGCTAAGTTGGGTCCTTTTTTATTTTGACTTAATCCTATTCAATCTTCCATAGTGCATTTCAGACTTGTGCATGTCTTGTCTCAGACCTGGAATTTCTCTCATTCCTTTTGTGTGTGGTATTTAAAAATTACTGGGACTTCCCTCCAAGTCCAGTGGTTAAGACTTCCGACACAGAGGATATGGATTCAGTCTCTAGTTGGGGAACAAAGATCCCACATACCTCATGGCCAAAAGACCAACACATAAAACAGAAGCAATATTGTAATTTAATAGACTTTAAAAAAAATTAAAATTACACAGTGTTGGGTTACCTATTCCTATTTGGCCTTTATTGCTTCTAGGCCTTTTTAGTGGACAGAACTAGGAAATACAGTTCTAAAGGGAAAAAAATGATATTGGTATTTTCCATTTTAATTTAAGATAAACAGGTTTTTACCTTTTAGATTTTATAATCACATCTCTTACACTTAAAATCTTAGTTTGTAATAGGTGACATAGTCACTTATTTGCTTTATTTTATAATACTTTCAAAGTAACCATACAAATGTAATTAAACATTTTATGTCCTTCTTGTTCTTAGATTGTTTCCCGCTAGAAATATGCAGTCATTTGTTACTGTTTCCAAATGTTGAAAATTGCTTTTCTTTATGCATTTTTATTTCATTGTGTTCATTTATAAAAAATCATGTGCGTGGATTCATAGTCATATAAAAATTGTATGACAAGGTACACTCACAGACGTCCTTCATGCTTGCCCTCTCCACCCTGTTCCCTCCATACTATTCTCGATCTGTTCATAGGAGTGACAGTTTTCGTTAGTTTATCTTTGCACTTTTGTTTTAAATGTAAGCATTTCTTTCTTGCTGGACACACACAGTTACACAAAAGATAGCCTAGTGTTGTGCTTTCCTGCTGTTAATGCATCCTGGAGGTCATGCCATCTTTCCTTATCAGTATATAGAGATCTTCTTCATTCATGTTACTCCATTGTATGGGGAGTGAGGAGAGTGGGAAGTCTTGCTGATGCTATTAAATAATGAAAACAGGAAATGCTCTTTTTGCTAGAGACTATATGGCATCACACAACTGTCATGAATTATGCCTCTCTGCTTCCCTTCTGCTGGTTTGCTTGTGCAGTAGATCGGTTAGCATGGACATATATGATGTACATGTGATGAATATGTTCCAAATTGTTTATCTGGTTGTCTTTTTCAAGCTGAACGCACGTGCCATCCTGGATACACAAAATGTGCGAATTCAACGATTTGTATTCCACGTTCTTTCTTGTGTGATGGAGACGATGATTGTGGAGATATGAGTGATGAAAACCCCATTTTCTGTGGTAAGATAAACCTCTTTTTGTGGTTCCAGGCATGCATGTCTTGAGCTCATAAAGACACATGCCTTGTGTGTTTCAGCTAATTTCAATTTGTCCTTTCAAGTTGACTTTGTAAATAGATACAGTAGGCAGTTATTTAGGATGTAATTGGAGGGGCATAAGAAATCCCTTCTCTCTGTTCCCTGGCTGGATGCCTGACTCAATATTTCTTCCAGGGATCAACTGTAATGCATAACCTCCTATAACCTCTTTTGTCTTCAGGAACTACAGGCAGAATTTGCAAAATAAGCCCTCATATTTATTCTCAATACGTTTATAATAGCCATTAGTAACGGAAAGAATTTTTGTTTTTTTCATATGTTTGACTTTCAGAAACCTTAATTTCATATTTAGCTGTTTGGTTCAATCAAATAATTTCTTATATTTATAGCTCAAATTCTTAAATTTAATAACTTTGAAACTATTAGTGTAAATAGATGCATCCTTTAAGAATTTAGTAACGGTCACCAGGCCAGGTTACAATCCAAGAATCCAGCAACAAGAGGAAATGGAAAATCTAGAAAACACATCAGACCATAACCTCAGGTTATGTGAGAAAAGTTTACACATAGGCAGAATCATTTACTCAAATAAGTTACAAGGATGAATAAGAGCAAAACTTTGATAATTCTCTAGAATCATGGTCTATTATGGCTTAAAAGGTTGTGTGTAGGGTGATTTGGTTATTTTTTCTTTTCAGTAGAATTTATTTTGTGTTATGGCAGAAAACATAGAACCATGTTTTCTTTTATCTATAATTTGATTTCATGTATCAAAACATAGTCTTTCTGGTATTTCTAATAAGTGCAATTCATTTTCTGAATCTCTGGAACTTAGGAAAAAAATTCTAGGACACTGGAAAAGTATTGCTCTCCCATGTTCTTTCCTCTGGCTGGAAAACTTCTATAAAAACTCAGGCCTCAGTCTTCCTGTCTTGGCAACTCCTACCCAGTTCAGAGATATAGGCAGGTTATTAGGAACAAGCTTGTGTGTTGCTCATGGATTTTATCTTCTTTACCTACTGCAGCCACTAGGTCGTGTAAGAGCGATGAGTTCCATTGCACCTCTGGGCCCTGTATTCCTGCACGTTGGTATTGTGATCATGAAAAAGACTGTTCTGACGGCTCTGACGAACCTCCCACTTGTGGTAAGAGAGTGAGCCAGCATTAAAAGCACTGTGATGCAGCTGGCACCCCTCTTCCAACTACTTCAAATGTAAACTAGGGTTCTGGCTGGGGAATGTTTGCACTCCTTGCTGATACCCCTCAGCAGATATTCATTAAAAGCCTGGTCATGTAGGGCACTGGGTGGGTTGTTGGGCAGGATATGGAAGTCGCTGATTGATGCAGACAAAAAGTTGCACCTACCAACAGTTGGTGATGCACCTACTACCTGCCTGGTTTGTGGAACTCAGTTAACTGTAATTGACTCTGAATTGGAATTTCTGAATTTGGGTGAGTTCTCACCCGTAAGACTATGGGAGGATCTAAAGGTTATTGAGAGCATGATGTACATGCTGAGGGGGCAGGTGAGGGGCACACGTTTCTTCCTGCTCTGTGTACCAGCTGAGGGGTTAGGGTCCCAAGGCCATCTGAGCCTCCTGAGATGTTCCAAGGACCTAGTTATATTCTTGGAGGCAGTTGTCTGTTGCTTGTGTTTGAAGGCTGTTATTTACCTTTGCAAACCCAAATCTGTATCTATGCATAATTTTTTTAACATAATTGTAAAAATATGAATGTACAGTCTTCTATATTGCTTTTTTTAGGGGGTCTGGCAATATTGTTGTATGTGGCCATGCTTGTCTTTTCTTTTCTTTTTTTTTTTAAAGATTTTTTTGACATTGACCATTAAAAAAAAGTTTTTATTGAATTTGTTACAGTATTGCTTCTGTTTTATGTTTTCTTTTTTCTTGGCCATGAGGAATGTGGGATCTTAGCTCCCTGCCCAGGTATCGAACCCACACCCTCTGAATTGGAAGGTGAAGTCTTGATCACTGGGCCGCCAGGGAAGTCTGTCATGCTTGTCTTTATAAAGTTTCATTAAAATACAGCTGCGTTATAGTATCAGGTAGTTGTGAGAAAGAACATATGGCCTGAAGCTTAAATATGTATATACTGTCTGGTTAAGAGAGACTTCTCTAACCCATGTTGTCATCTTCATCCTCTTGTTTAATGGCTGTGTGATATTCCATTGAGTGGCTATATGATCATTGAGTTAACTGCCTCTATTTTAAGTATTTAGATTGCTTTATTTTTTCTGGTATTATAAATATCACTGTAGTAAGTACCATCACTTTTTTTGGAGGGGTATTTTCTTAAGACCATTAGCCTAGTTTTGCAGCTGAATTCAGGCTATTTTCTATTCCTGTTTTCCCTTGGGCTCAAATTCTGTGGCTAATAGAGAGTGGTATTAGAAGCTCCTTGACAATTTCTTTTTCCCCAACACTAAAAGTTTTGTAGAAAACAAAGGGCACACAGAGTTTTAAGGAGCTGTAAAAGAAATAGTAAATGTTGGGTGAGTAGAAAGGTCTTAGAGATTATTTTAAATATACGAACTATTGGTTCAGATATATGAAGAATAAATAGTTTCCAAACTTCTCCATGGGAACCAAAGTCATTATCAATTAGTACCAACTATCTGACATATTTAAATAGAAGTAAAAACACAATCTAATATTAATGGATTTTCATAATATACAGAGGTATTTTTTTCTTCTAGTTTTATTGAGATTGACATATAGAACTGTGTAAATTTAAAGTGTAGAACATAATGATTTACATACATCATGAAACAATTATCACAGTAAGTTTAGTGAACATCCAATACACAGATATTATTTTAAAGAAATAATAAGATGTATATAAAAGAATGAAATCCCCATTCTTTCACCCTCTTACAATCCCCTCACCTCCAGACATAACTGCTATTAAGTGTGAATTCTTTATCTATACATCCTGACATATAGGGAATTTACTATATATATATATCTTTCTGCTGTCCCCCTCCCACTTTTTTTTAATCCTAACAATATCTTATCAGTTAGAAAATACTCCTCTCCCTCTTGAACCTCCCTGCCATCTCCCTCCCCACCCCACCCCTCTAGGTTATTACAGAGCCTCTGTTTGAGTTTCCTGAGTTATACAGCAAATTCCCATTGGCTGTCTCTTTTATATGTGGTAATAGAAAACAACAAAATTCTGTAAAGCATTGTCCTTCAATTAAAAAATGCCGGGGTCCTGCCCCGGTGGATCCAGGGTGATTCAAAGGTGGGGACGGAGTCGGCATCTTTGGAAAAATACATATTTAATCACAGATACAGAGAGATTAGAAATGGATAGTGTAGTCGGAAGATTAGTGGAGAAAAGGAGGCTGAACAACTTGGATTACGTGGAATAGCATCCATGCTCCAGATGGGAATTCAGCCAGAAAAACGGGAGCAAGAAAGAAGCGACATGGGGGAATCAGTCTTTCCGGAAACTGATCCGATTTCTTTATTTTTGGGTTTGCTTATATACCTTTTGTTACACATAGGGATGAATACAGAGTCACACGGGGGTCAGCAGTCCTGACCTTTATCAAAATCAGGTGCTTCACATAAATGTATAAAAAAATAGGTCTTAGGGATATTACATCATCTTCTGGCCATGAGTGAGACCTGCTGACATTTTATGATCCTTTCTTTCTGATAACCAAAAAACTTATTTTTTCCAAGTGTGTTTTTTTCTTAAACCACGCACCACCCTCCAAATAAAGTTACATTCCTATAGGGTGAGGGTGTAGTGAGTTACAATCAAGAAAGGAATTTATTTAACCCAAGGTTAACATGATTAGTCTTAAAGGTTAATACTTATTTCTTCCTATATGCTTAAAGGTTAATACTTATTTCTTCCTATATGCTAGTTATATTCATTATAAAGGTAGGGAACATGGAGATTTAGCAGCAAACATCAGCCTAACAAATGAAAATCCTTTCACCAATGCTCCTCTTAAGATCTGTTTAGTCTTAAGATATGATAAAGTTACATTTTTACATAGCAAGGACACAGTGATTTATAACAAAGTACAGTGATCTATTACAAAAGAGAAAATCCATTAACTCAAAAAGTCTAGTATTGCTAACATCAAAAACTACTGTATTTCCTTTTCTATATTCCAAATACATTAATTTATTCCCAGGTGCCTAAGGATATGAAGGCCTGGCGGCAATCATTGACTCAACAAGAAGAAAAAGCCCTATGCTAATTAAGACTCTCCAAATACTCCAAAACTCTGTGCTGTTTATGGTTGAGAGGTAGTAAACAATCATGTGTGTAGTGGCAGCAGTATGGATAATCCTGTCACACAAGTCTGTCAGCAGAGAGGTTTGACCTGAGACATCCTTGTCCCACCCAGAGCAGGGAATTAGCAGCAATTATTGACACAACAAATGAAAAACCCTTCACCAATATAATTCCTAACCAACCCATTATACTAATAATTTCTAACTCCACAAGAGAATTTGCCTTTAGTAAGTCTAAAACATCTCGTGCCTCTCAGATTGGGAGGCTGTAAACAATCACATGTGGCCAGACGAACCTATGCAGGTGGGCTAGATAACCTTCAGAGGAGTCCGTAAGCTGAAACACTCTTGTCACGCCCAGGAATTTTTATTGCCTTGGAGCTGCATCTCCGAGAGAAATGGTGATGGGGGAGAGCCCCCCGTAAAGTCAGAGGTGTAGGTGAGAGCATAAAACAGACTCTGGTTTTGGGGTTAGATGCTCGGGAACAGGGGGTTTCCTGAGGCTTGATCACGCCTTTGCGTATGCCAAGCCTCCTTCCTCATGACCTTTGCCATGGGCGGAATTCCTCACGCTGGCCCCCGGCAAAAAAATAAATTAATAAAAACAGAAAATACTCCTCCATCTTATCTTTGTACTGCTGAATAGTGCTGTAAAGTGTAGATGTTTCATGTGTTTTTATCCCTTTCCCAACTGCTGAGCATTTAGCTTGTTTCCATTTTTTCCTTGTAAGACGTAATGCTGGAATGAACATCCTGTGTATGTGGGAAGGCTCGATCTCTGGGAGTAGGTTTCCTGTGTTAAAGCCTTTCAAAGGCTGTATCGATATATACTCCATTCTTACCAGCTCATGGAAGTTCACATTTTCTCCTTACTGTTATCACTGTGCTGTATTTTAATAGTTAAAATTAAATATTCTTTTGCCTTAGGCTAATTTTGAGGGATCTCTGGGATTCTGGGCATATGACAACTTGATTCGTTAACATGTGGGATATGATTAAAGAATTCTAATTGGTGTTCTAGGAAGCCTTTGTTATAGTGTGTTTCTCTCAGGATTCCTGACTGCACATGATTCTTCTCACCAAGAGTGCTTTTTTTTTTCCCCCAGAGTTTTCTCAGTCAACATGTGCCAGTGATTATTTCAAGTGTGACAATAACAGGTGCATCCCAACGATGTGGGTCTGTGATGGTGATAATGACTGTGGAGACATGAGTGATGAGGATGAAAGACACAGCTGCAGTAAGTGCAAACAATTAATTCCTCTATAGAGTCACATTTCAGGGAAACAGTAGCTTTATTTTTCTGTCTTTGGAGAATATGGTTGTCACACAGGTTCTTCTTTATTGAAAGTACACAGATAGAATGTTATCTTTATTCTGCTCAGGAATGTTTTATATTATCTACATAAATGCTTTTAAATGATGAAAAATGATTTTAATGTTTCTTTTTGTGTTGCATTTAGGTAATGGAAATAGTGTCCCACATTTCTAGAACAGATAAAGAGAGCTCAGTTGGCCACTGAGTTAGCAGCTTTAATACTGTTGCAATTAATTGTGCCTCTAGTTTTATCCATTATCCTAGAGTTGTTAAGGGGGGCGGGGCAGGGGTCATTCTTTTAAGTGAATTATGGAACAGACTATGAAACAACATTTCCCATTACCAGCAGAGCATAGAACTCTAAATTCAGGTGTCTTAGAGTATCTTTCCATGGTAGGATAATAAAAGCAATGACTCAATGATCTTTGCATTCGATTGTTACCTCATATGTCCATGACTTTGGTGATGGCCCCTGTTTCTCCATATCCTCTATGAAATGGGTTGGCAGCTGCCCAAATCTAGACTGTAGTGTGTACTTCTCTCCCATATCTCTTCTTCAAGACCCCCTTCCTTTTGTCTCCTCTTCACCCTCAGATAAAATATCTCTATTCTATTCTGCAGAGTTTCATGATTACATGTTAGCATTTTAGCTCTTTCCTGAAGTGTCATGGTTTCTGTCAACTCTTTTTAAAAAAAATTTAAATTTATTTATTTTAATTGAAGGCTAATTACTTTACAATATTGTATTGGTTCTGCCATACATCAACACCACCACGGGTGTACACGTGCTCCCCATCCTGAACTCCCTCCCACCTCCTTCCCCGTACCATCCCTCTGGGTCATCCTAGTGCACCAGCCCCAAGCATCCTGTATCCTGCATCGAACCTGGACTGGCGATTCGTTTCATATATGATATTATACATGTTTCAATGCCATTCTCCCAAATCATCCCCCCTCTCGCTCTCTCACAGAGTCCAAAAGACTGTTCTATACATCTGTGTCTCTTTTGCTGTCTCACATACAGGGTTATCGTTACCATCTTTCTAAATTCCATATATATGCATTGGTATACTGTATTGGCAGAGAAGGCAATGGCACCCCACTCCAGTACTCTTGCTTGGAAAATCCCATGGATGGAGGAGCCTGGTGGGCTGCAGTCCATGGGGTCGCGAAGAGTTGGACACGACTGAGCGACTTCACTTTCACTTTACTTTCATGCATTGGAGAAGGAAATGGCAACCCACTCCAGTGTTCTTGCCTGGAGAATCCCAGGGACGGGGGAGCCTGGTGGGCTGCCATCTATGGGGTCGCATAGAGTCGGACACGACTGAAGCGACTTAGCAGCAGCAGCAGCAGCAGCATACTGTATTGGTGTTTTTCTTTCTGGCTTACTTCACTCTGTATAATCGGCTCCAGTTTCTTTTTTTTTTTTTTTTTCAAACCACAGAAAAATATATCTTCCCTCAACATACATATAACACAATCAGGCCTTCATATGCATCGATTCGCCAACTATCAAGTCATACAAATATGGATGTAAAATATCACAATACATTCCAAAGTTTAAAAGTGATGGATATTGACTTTTGCCCGCTGGTGCTTCTTTTGATGTCATCTCCATCATATTAGCTATGACAATGAATCATGTGCTGTGCTGAGTCACTTACATTGTGTCCAACTCTTTGGGATCATATGGACTAGGCCCCACCAGGCTCCTCTCTCCATGAGATTCTCTAGGCAAGGATACTGGAGTGGGTTGCCATGCTCTCCCTCAGGAGATCTTCCCGCCCCAGGGATCGAATCCATATCTCCTATGTGTCCTGCATGGGTATGTTCCGCATGTTCTTTACCACTAGAACCACCTGGGAAGCCCCAAGACACATGAACATCAGTGGATTTGGGGATCCACGGGGCATATACAGAACCATTCCTCCAACAAAACTGAAGAATGACTTGAAAATCTCAAACAAAACATGAGTATATGTGTTCACAAACTTCACGGAGCACGGGTTTCTTCGATCTGAAAACTGGCGTCGATGAAGGACTGTGTGAAGAATGCTTCAAAGTCTATTTGGCAAACACAGCCTAAGTTGGCTATATTTAGTCCTCAGATGAATGGGATGTCATGAGTACTGGTCGTTTCAAATAAGTAGCATGTGAAGCTGTTTACACTTATTGGGATGCGTGGTATGCCACATTCACACATTTCAGTAGCATTGGTGCCAAAACGATACATTTCTCAGGGGAAGCTTCTACATGGACTCTTGGGATCAGAGCTCTAACTCATACACACATACTTTTCCTTTTCAAATGATCCTGCATGATAAGCAAACAAAACACTGGATGAACACCTAGACGGTGAGCTCTGTACTAAATGACTTTAAAGCCAGTAGATGGAATGAGCTGATGAGGAAGACTACAAACGAGTCATCTTCTTCAACTTGGTCAAACTGCTCACAGTCATACAAGTGAATGAAAAGTTGAGCCTGTTGTCATTCAATCCAGACGAAGTTCAAGGGAAGCTGCGATGCTCACTGCCCTTGAAGGAGTCCACGTGGAATGAAGAAGTACTGTGGGAAGTCTATTAGTAACCACCATGTCTTGGGTCCTCTGGATGACCTACAGAATTCTGGAGAGGTCAGGTGATGGGAGGCTCCAGTTCAGAGGTCCTACCAACCTCCCAGGATCCACTTCGCTGGAATCCATCTCAGCTGAGTGATGTGTGTGCCCCCAAGAAGGATCCCAGTTCAGAATGCCTGTGGTCCACAGCCCTCCACTCTGCTCGCTGGATGCCGATCAACAGGGACCCAGGAGCCCACGAAACGAGCATTCCCAGCTGCAATGGCGAGCCCTGAGAGCACCTCGGCTCCAGTTTCATCCACCTCATTTGAACTGATTCAAATGCATTCTTTTTAATGGCTGAGTGATACTGCATTGTTTATATGTACCACACCTTTCTTATCCATTCATCTGCTGATGGACATCTAGGTTGCTTCCATGTCCTGGCTATTATAAACAGTGCTGCGATGAACATTGGGATGCACGTGTCTATTTCAATTCTGGCTTCTTCAGTGTGTATGCCCAGCACTGGGATTGCTGGGTCATAAGGCAGTTCTATTTCCAGTTTTTTAAGGAATCTCCATACTGTTCTCCATAGTGGCTTTACTAGTTTGCATTCCCACCAGCAGTGTAAGAGGGTTCCCTTTTCTCCACACCCTCTCCAGCATTTATTGCTTGTAGACTTTTGGATCACAGCCATTCTGACTGGCGTGAAATGGTACTTCATTGTGGTTTTGATTTGCATTTCTCTAATAATGAGTGATATTGAGCATCTTTTCATGTGTGTGTTAGCCATCTGTATGTCTCCTTTGGAGAAATGTCTATTTAGTTCTTTGGCCCATTTTTTGATTGAGTCATTTATTTTTCTGGAATTGAGCTGTAGGAGTTGCTTGTATATTTTTGAGATTAGTTGTTTGTCAGTTGCTTCATTTGCTATTATTTTCTCCCCTTCTGAAGGATGTCTTTTCACCTTGCTTATAGTTTCCTATGTTGTGCAGAAGCTTTTAATTTTAATTAGGTTCCATTTGTTTATTTCTGCTTTTATTTCCAATATTCTGGGAGGTGGGCCATAGAGGATCCTGCTGTGATTTATGTGGGAGAGTGTTTTGCCTTTGTTCTCCTCTAGCAGCTTTATAGTTTATGGTCTTATGTTTAGATCTTTAATCCATTTTGAGTTTATTTTTGTGTATGGTGTTAAAAAGTGTTCTAGTTTCATTCTTTTACAAGTGGTTGACCAGTTTTTCCAGCACCACTTGTTAAAGAGATTGTCTTTAATCTATATTATATTCTTGCCTCCTTTGTCAAAGATAAGGTGTCCATATGTGTGTGGATTTATCTCTGGGCTTTCTATTTTGTTCCACTGATCTATATTTCTGTCTTTGTGCCAGTACCATACTGTCTTGATGACTGTGGCTTTGTAGTACAGCCTGAAGTCAGGCAGGTTGATTCCTCCAGTTCCATTCTTCTTTCTCAAGATTGCTTTGGCTATTCAAGGTTTTTTGTATTTCCATACAAATTGTGAAATTATTTGTTCTAGCTCTGTGAAAAATACCATTGGTAGCTTGATAGGGATTGCATTGACTCTATGGATTGCTTTGGGTAGTATACTCATTTTCACTATATTGATTCTTCCGATCCATGAACATAGTATATTTCTCCATCTATTAGTGTCCTTTTTGATTTCTTTCACCAGTGTTTTATAGTTTTCTATATATAGGTCTTTTGTTCTTTAGGGAGATATATTCCTAAGTATTTTATTCTTTTTGTTGCAATGGTGAATGGAATTGTTTCCTTAATTTCTCTTTCTATTTTCTCATTAGTGTATAGGAATGCAAGGGATTTCTGTGTGTTGATTTTATATCCTGCAACTTTACTATATTCATTTATTAGTTCTAGTAATTTTCTGGTGGAGTCTTTAGGGTTTTCTATGTAGAGGATCATGTCATCTGCAAACAGTGAGAGTTTTACTTCTTCTTTTCCAATTTGGATTCCTTTTATTTCTTTTTCTGCTCTGATTGCTGTGGTCAAAACTTCCAAAACTAGGTTGAATAGTAGCAGTGAGAGTGGGCACCCTTGTCTTGTTCCTGACTTTAGGAGAAATGCTTTCAGTTTTTCACCATTGAGGATAATGTTTGCTATGGGTTTGTCATATATAGCTTTTATTATGTTGAGGTATGTTCCTTCTATTCCTGCTTTCTGGAGAGTTTTTATCATAAATGGATGTTGAATTTTGTCCAAGGCTTTCTCTGCATCTATTGAGATAATCATATGGCTTTTATTTTTCAATTTGTTAATGTGGTGTATTATATTGATTGATTTTCAGATATTGAAGAATCCTTGCATCCCTGGGATAAAGCCCACTTGGTCATGGTGTATGATCTTTTTAATGTGTTGTTGGATTCTGATTGCTAGAGTTTTGTTAAGGGTTTTTGCATCTATGTTCATCAGTGATATTGGCCTATAGTTTTCTTTTTTGTGGCATCTTTGTCAGGTTTTGGTATTAGGGTGATGGTGGCCTCATAGAATGAGTTTGGGAGTTTACCCTCCTCTGCAGTTTTCTGGAAGAGTCTGAATAGGATAGGTGTTAGTTCTCTAAATTTTTGGTAGAATTCAGCTGTGAAGCCGTCTGGACCTGGGCTTTTGTTTGCTGGAAGATTTCTAATTACAGTCTCAATTTCCATGCTTGTGATGGTCTGTTAAGATTTTCTATTTCTTCCTGGTTCAGTTTTGGAAAGTTGTACTTTTCTAAGAATTTGTGCATTTCTTCCATGTTGTCCATTTTATTGGCATATAATTGCTGATAGTAGTCTTTTATGACCCTTTGTATTTCTGTGTTGTCTGTTGTGATCTCTCCATTTTCATTTCTAATTTTATTGATTTGATTTTTCTCCCTTTGTTTCGTGATGAGTCTGGCTAATGGTTTGTCAATTTTATTTATACTTTCAAAGAACCAGCTTTTGACTTTGTTGATTTTTGCTATGGTCTCTTTTGTTTCTTTTGCATTTATTTCTGCCCTAATTTTTAAGATTTATTTCCGCCCTAATTTTTAAGATTTATTTCCTTCTAGTAACCCTGGGGTTCTTCATTTCTTCCTTCTCTAGTTGCTTTAGGTGTACAGTTAGGTTATTTGTTTGACTTTTTTCTTGTTTCTTGAGGTATGCCTGTATTGCTATGAACTTTCCCCTTAGCACTGCTTTTATTGTGTTTTCATTGTCATTCATTTCTATGCATATTTTGATTTCTTTTTTGATTTCTTCTGTGATTTGTTGGTTATTCAACGGCGTGTTGTTCAGCCTTCATATGTTGAAATTTTTAATAGTTTTTCTCCTGTAATTGAGATCTAATCTTACTGCATTGTGGTCAGAAAAGATGCTTGAAATGATTTCAATTTTTTTGAATTTACCAAGGCTAGATTTATGGCCCAGGATGTGATCTGTCCTGGAGAAGGTTCCGTGTGCACTTGAGAAAAAGGTGAAATTCATTGTTTTGGGGTGAAATGTCCTATAGATATCAATTAGGTCTAACTGGTCTATTGTAGCATTTAAAGTTTCTGTTCTTTGTTAATTTTCTGTTTAATTGATCTGTCCATAGGTGTGAGTGGGGTATTAAAGTCTCCCACTATTATTGTGTTATTGTTAATTTCCCCTTTCATACTTGTTAGCATTTGTCTTACATATTGCAGTGCTCCTATGTTGGGTGCATATATATTTATAATTGTTATCTCTTCTTCTTGGATTGATCCTTTGATCATTATGTAGTGTCCTTCTTTGTCTCTTCACAGCCTTTGTTTTAAAGTCTATTTTATCTGATATGAGTATTGCTACTCCTGCTTTCTTTTGGTCTCTATTTGGGCGGAATATCTTTTTCCAGCCCTTCACTTTCAGTCTGTATGTGTCCCGTGTTTTGAGATGGGTCTCTTGTAGACAACATATATAGGGGTCTTGTGTTTGTATCCATTCAGCCAGTCTTTGTCTTTTCGTTGGGGCATTCAACCTTTTTACATTTAAGGTAATTATTGATAAGTATGATCCCATTGCCATTTACTTTATTGTTTTGGGTTCAAGTTTATACACCTTTTTTGTGTTTCCTGTCTGGAGAAGATCCTTTAGCATTTGTTGGAGAGCTGAATTCTCTCAGCTTTTGCTTGTCTGTAAAGCTTTTGATTTCTCCTTCATATTTGAATGAGATCCTTGCTGGGTACAGTAATCTGGGCTGTAGGTTATTTTCTTTTATCACTTTAAGTATGTCTTGCCATTCTCTCTGGGCCTGAAGAGTTTCTATTGAAAGATCAGCTGTTATCTTTATGGGAATTGCCTTATGTGTTATTTGTTGTTTTTCCCTTGCTCCTTTTAATATTTGTTCTTTGTGTTTGATCTTTGTTAATTTGATTAATATGTGTCTTGGGGTGTTTCACCTTGGGTTTATTCTATTTGGGACTCTCTGGGTTTCTTGGACTTGGGTGATTATTTCCTTCCCCATTTTAGGGAAGTTTTCAACTATTATCTCCTCAAGTATTTTCTCATGGTCTTTCTTTTTGTCTTCTTCTTCTGGGACTCCTATGATTCAAATGTTGGGGCGTTTAATATGGAGGTCTCTGAGATTGTCCTCATTTCTTTTAATTCGTTTTTCTTTTTTCCTCTCTGATTCATTAATTTCTACCATTCTATCTTCTACTTCACTAATCCTATCTTCTGCCTCTGTTATTTTACTATTTGTTGCCTCCAGAGTGTTTTTGATCTCATTTATTGCATTATTCATTATATATTGACTCTTTTTTATTTCTTCTAGGTCCTTGTTAAACCTTTCTTGCATCTTCTCAATCCTTGTTTCCAGGCTATTTATCTGTGATTCCATTTTGATTTCAAGGTTTTGGATCATTTGCACTATCATTATTCGGATTTCTTTATCAGGTAGATTCCCTATCTCTTCCTCTTTTGTTTGGTTTGGTGGACATTTATCCTGTTCCTTTACTTGCTGCATATTTCTCTGTCTCTTCATCTTGTTTATATTGTTGAGTTTGGGGTGGTCTTTCTGTATTCTGGCAGTTTGTGGAGTTTTCTTTATTGTGGAGTCTCCTCGCTGTGGGTGAGGTTGTACGGGAGGCTTGTCAAGGTTTCTTGGTTAGGGAAGCTTGTGTTCTGGTGGGTGGAGCTGGATTTCTTCTCTCTGGAGTGCAATGAAGTGTCCAGTACTGAGTTATGAGCTGTCAATGGGTTTGGAGTAACTTTGGGCAGCCTGTATATTGAAGCTCAGGGCTGTGTTCCTGTGTTGCTGGAGAATTTGTGTGGTATGTCTTACTCTGGAACTTGTTGGCCCTTAGTTGGTGCTTGGTTTCAGTGTAGGTATGGAGGCGTTTGATGAGCTCCTGTCAATTAATGTTCCCTGGAGTCAGGAGTTCTCTGGTGTTCTCAGGATTTGGACTTAAGCCTCCTGCTTCTGGTTTTCAGTCTTATTTTTACAGTAGTCTCAAGACTTCTCCTTCTATACGGCACCCTTCAAGCGTCTTGAATTTGGTGACAAGATGGCTTCTGCAGTTAGAAAACAGCATCCATTATCCTGGGGGGAGGAGAGCTGCCAGCGTGAGTTGCAAAAGTTGTGCTTCACCTTCGCCCAGAGTTCAAAGCGCCAGCACTCCGGCCCAGCTGCAGGCTGGCTGCCCTCTCTTGCCCTGCTCCCGCCTTCCCCACCCTCTCAGCCCTACACCATGTCAGGAATCCGGGCAGGCACCGAGCTAGGAGCTGACCTCTGTCGACTCTTATTAACAAGTACTCTTCCTATATATCTAGCAAAGAAGCACTAGCTTTTTAGAAAATTCTGTGATTTTTTGCTGTCTAGTTAACCATTGTGAGTTTCACTTTTCTCATAAAACTGGCGTAAAAATGCCTATCTCACATTGTGTTTGTGTGATTATACTTTATAAAATAAAAATAATTACCAAAGGTATGGGATTTTTAGTATCCAATTAATAAAATGCAAGTAGTTTTCTATATCCCTAAGGGAAAAATATGACCTTACATTAATTTTATGGAAATTAAATTATGAGGTGTTTATCTTTACTTTTTACTTCTGAAAAAAATTCAAGATTGAAAGCATTTAAAATGAAAATTTGGGAGAGTAATTTGTCTTCCTATTTTCCCTTCATTTCCTTTCATCCCTTAGACTATTATGTAATGTAAAGCAAGATAAATATTGATTCAAAATGAACTTGACTGCTGGAATGAGCTCTCATATGATTCCTGATTCTCTTTGTGCTTTAGCTTCTGAAAATCGCAACTGCTCAAGTTCTGAGTTTGCCTGTGCAGTTGGTGTGCGTCCACACAGAGGGTGTATCCCTGAATCATGGATTTGTGATGGTGAAGCGGATTGCCTTGATGCCTCTGATGAGCACCAGAATTGCACCAGGAGATCCTGCTTTGGAACAGAGTTCGTCTGTAACAATGGCTTGTGTATCCCCAACCACTTCAGGTGAATTGGGGATTAAAAAACTTATTAACAAACCTTAAATGTCCATGAGGCAGGGCTGGGGCCCATGATACTTTTCATGGCCTCTAAAAATGTTTGGACTTCTTTTAAAATCAAAAGGAAAAAAATAAAGAGAACTTCAAAGAAAGTGTTTACATACTAAATAATAATATATATGCCTTTATACCAACGTTGTCCTTAAATATAATTTTAAATATTTTTATGGAGGAAGGGGCCCATGAAAGCAGAAGTGCCTGGGGTCCATGAAGGTCATAACGTGACCTTGCACAGAGGATCAGAGAGATGAGTGAAGTGGGCTTAGTAGAAGAAAATTCTTTCCTGAGGCAGCTGACGCTCAGGGTTTGCCAGCTGGAATAGAGGCATGGGCGTAAGAAATACTTCATTCAATTCTTTCTGCTATAAGAAAAGTAGCAGTGTGAGCAGGATGATAAATGGGACTGTATGCTGTGGCTCAGGGTCAGCCTGACAACAGAGAGAGGCAGATGAGGTGGACTGTGGGCGTGTGCTCCAGCTAAGAGACACAGACACCAGTCAGCATCATGTGTTTGGAGAGAAATTGGGGATCTGGATTTTCACCTGAAATATTCTGATTTTAAGTGGTACTGGGTCTCATGATACAGGTGTGACCGGAACAATGACTGTGGTGACTACAGTGATGAGAGGGGCTGTGTGTACCCTACCTGCGGCGAGACCCTTTTTACGTGTCAGAACGGACTCTGCATTAATAAGGCCTATGTCTGTGATGGGGACAATGACTGTAGAGATAACTCTGATGAGCTGGAGCACCTCTGTCACACCCCAGAAACCACATGTCCCCCTCATCAGTTCAGGTGTGACAATGGGAACTGCATTGAGATGGTGAAAGTCTGTAACCACTTCCCTGACTGCTTAGACAGCAGTGATGAGAAAGGATGTGGTGAGTATAATGGAAAATTAGGGAAAAGGAAATGAGGGGGACTGAACGTGGATTCTCAACCCTTTCTGACTTAGTAGGACCTTTCAGTTGGTTCTCTAAGTAGCACACTGCCAGAAAATTACTGTTGTTTGTCTATGAAGAAGCAAGGATTTCTTGGTCTAAAAGGTCAGTCACACACATTTTTCAACTAATCATCAGTTAGTCATTCATTATAGAGAATAGGAGATAAACAAATTAAGGCCATCTATCTAAGAGCAGACAGTGGTGATCATGCAATGACTTGTTGCTTTAACTGCCCCTCCTACATTCCTTAATCTGTTCTTAATTTTCATCCTCAGGTGACTAAAGGGGAAGGTTTAACTGGAAGTCCCCCTCCCACCCCACCCCTAACCCCACCCTGGTTGTACTAGTTGTTAAAACCATTGGTGAAGGATCAAGGAAGGAAGTTGAGAAAGAGTGACTTTTGAATAATGTAGGGCCTTTAGAAATCCCTTTTTATGTCCCTGTTTATTTGTCTTTTTTAGCATGATTCATTAATAACTTCAGTTCAGTTCAGTTCAGTTCAGTCACTCAGTCGTGTCCGACTCTTTGCGACCCCATGAATTGCAGCACGCCAGGCCTCCCTGGCCATCACTAACTCCTGGAGTTCACTCAGACTCACGTCCATCGAGTCAGTGATGCCATCCAGCCATCTCATCCTCTGTCGTCCCCTTCTCCTCCTGCCCCCAATCCCTCCCAGCATCAGAGTCTTGTCCAATGAGTCAACTCTTCGCATCAGGTGGCCAAAGTACTGGAGTTTCAGCTTTAGCATCATTCCTTCCAAAGAAATCCCAGGGCTGATCTCCTTCAGAATGGACTGGTTGGATCTCCTTGCAGTCCAAGGGACTCTCAAGAGTCTTCTCCAACACCACAGTTCAAACGCATCAATTCTTCAGCGCTCAGCCTTCTTCACAGTCCAACTCTCACATCCATACATGACCACAGGAAAAATCAACCATAGCCTTGACTAGACGGACCTTTGTTGGCAAAGTAATGTCTCTGCTTTTCAATATGCTATCTAGGTTGGTCATAACTTTCCTTCCAAGGAGTAAGCATCTTTTAATTTCATGGCTGCAGTCAATATCTACAGTGATTTTGGAGCCCAAAAAATAGTCTGACACTGTTTCCCCATCTATTTTCCATGAAGTGATGGGACCGGATGCCATGATCTTCGTTTTCTGAATGTTGAGCTTTAAGCCAACTTTTTCACTCTCCACTTTCACTTTCATCAAGAGGCTTTTTAGTTCCTCTTCACTTTCTGCCATAAGGGTGGTGTCATCTGCATATGTGAGGTTATTGATATTTCTTCCGGCAGTCTTGATTCCAGCTTGTGTTTCTTCCAGTCCAGCGTTTCTCATGATGTACTCTGCATATAAGTTAAATAAGCAGGGTGACAATATACAGCCTTGACGTACTCCTTTTCCTGTTTGGAACCAGTCTGTTGTTCCATGTCCAGTTCTAACTGTTGCTTAAGAACTTGGCTCTGTCCAAACCCAACCAAAAAAAAAGAACTGCATCTGTCCAGCGGGAAGGCTGACTTTTTTGACCATTATGGTGGGTCCATTACTGACAACTTAGGTTCTCTGATAACTGTCTTTTACCTTACAGGCATTAATGAGTGCAATGACCCTACGCTCAGTGGTTGTAACCAAAACTGCACAGACACCTTAACCAGTTTCTATTGTTCTTGTAACCCTGGTTACAAGCTGTTGTCTGACAAGAGGACTTGTGTTGATATTGATGAATGCAAGGAGACACCCTTCATCTGTAGCCAAAAGTGTGAGAACTTACCTGGCACTTACATCTGCAAATGTGCCCCAGGCTACATCCGTGAGCCAGATGGAAAGACCTGCCGGCAGAACAGCAACATCGAGCCTGATCTCATTTTTAGCAACCGTTACTATTTGAGAAATCTAACTATCTATGACAATTTATACTCCCTCATCTTGCAAGGATTGGGTAACGTTGTGGCATTGGATTTTGACCGAGTAGAAAAGAGATTGTACTGGCTTGATATAGAGAATAAAGTCATTGAGAGAATGTTTGTGAATAAGACAAACAGGGAGACAGTCCTAAAGCACAATCTACCAGGTGCGGAAAGTCTGGCTGTCGACTGGGTTACCAGGTAAGAAAAAAGCTATTTAAAAGTTAACAAGTTTTTGTTTTTTAAAAAGTGTTCTAGCCAGGCTTTCATCTTAATAGGGAATTGATCTTTCCCACTTGGGTTACCAGGTAGAAACATTTTAATGCTTCTGCATGTTTTGTTTTTGTCGTTGCTGTTTTCTGGTGTGTACCTAATAATCAAATGGGATACCACAGAATCTAAAATCTAGTGACTTTTAAGAATTTATGATATGAATTTTATGGGGGGGCACATCACAAAGGAAGAAAGAGCTCTGTTATTACTGGAGGTATGTGAAGGGATGATTCATGCTTTGGTTGGTTCAGTCATTTAAAGCTGTTGCCTAAGTGTGATGCTATTCTAGGGACTGGGGTTTGGAGGTAAACAAGACAGACACAGCCCCTGCTTTCCTGGAATTCACAGGCTCCTTAACAATGCTAGTCATTCCCAACTTGGGCTGGTTATAAATTAAAGAATGGCTAACTTGAAACTCTGAGCATCTTTATGGTAGACAGTGGTATTTTAATTCAACTCTACCAGTTCAATCACACTTCTCACATCTCTATTGAATCAGACACTTGGCTTTGTGGTTGACAGGAAGCTGCATGCACTTAGGCTGCAAATATTATTGCTTTGGTCACCCCAGACACACAGAGGATGCTTCCACATCTTTTCTGTTTTATCGTCTTAAGAGTAAAGATGGGGAATGGAGAATTGACTTCCTAGTTCTAGTTGAATAATAGCCTGCCTGCTCCAAAACTGCCTGCAGAATAATCAATAAAATATTGATGTGAATACAAATATTTTATATATAATGACTTTGTGGGGTGTCAAAAAGCATAGCAACTAATGATTTGCAGGAACAGAACTAACTGTGGTACCTCTTCTTATCTTGTCCTTTGCTTCAATGCAGGGAAAGATAGATAATATTTTAACCTTGATATTGTCATTCAGCCCTCTCTCCCCAAAACTGGTAGGATGGTATTTTCCCCTGGACTTTAGCTGCTTTCCTCTTGTTCTAGGCATGTGCTTGACCAGGGGAAAGAATTAGATACATGTGTGGTAGTCAGGAAGACGGAGTGAAAAAGTCTAGGGTGATTGTAGGATAAAATATCTTATGACTGAAGCATTTCCTCAGATGTTCAAGAAAGATTCCAACCAGATTAAACATTCCTTAAAACACAAGGCAGAGTAGAACCTAGTCACATTTAGGCTTAGAGGGGGCAGTTCTAAGATACAATTACTTGGAAATTTGAACTAATCTTCCCAGTATCAATCAAGATGTCCACAATAAACTCAAAGATGTTTGGTTCCCAAAGCCCTTAAACTTGATATACTAGTTTTTCAAAGCACAGTGCAAAATTTCACAGTGGAAAATTGGACTGGCTGTCAGTCCTCTTAATTTTTCCCTATATGGGGATGGAGTGTCTTCTCCATATTCTGTTCACATGTCAGTGTTTTGATCATTGAATAAAGAGGAATTAGTGAGTTGGCAGTGAGCTCCAGAGAGTAGAGTGCCCTATGGTATAGCCAGTCTTGAATTAATTCCTGCTCTAGCTCTTACTAACCTCTGGGTCTCAGCAGCCTTATCAAGAAAACAAGAGTAACAGTAGAACTTACTCTGGCAGTTGTTGTGATCTTAGCCCAGGGCCTGGCACTGAGTATGAGCGTGTTCAGTCTCTAAGTTGTATCCTGCTCTTTGCAACCCTATGGACTATAGCCCACCAGTCTCCTCTGTCTTGGGATTTTGCTGGTAAGTATACTGGATTGAGTTTTCATTTCCTCCTCCAGTGGATCTTCCAGACCCAGGGATCAAACCCAAGTCTCCTGTGTCTCCTGCATTGGCAGGAAGATTCTTTACCACTGAGTCCCCCGGGAAATCTGGCATTGAATAGATAGTTACTATTATTGTTGCTATTATTACCCTCTACAGTGATAGAATCCAAAATTGTAGCCATCTCAGTCATCAGTACTCACCCAAGTGAGCAAGGCTTGTACATTTTTGCATACTCCTTTCCTCATCTGCAAGCCTAAGATGGTACTACTGTCCTGACAGTTAACTCTGACACCTAGTATGATTGGATCGTGTTTACCTCTGGCAAGGAGACGTTGAAGCTTTCGGAAGAGAAATCATTTCAGTGGAAATTGACTATCAGACATTCTAGGAGTATTGAACTTTGGAAGGTTATGGATACTTTAAGACTGGTGATTTGATTAAATGAAATTTGCCACAGGTTAAGAAAGTCATTTTGCCAGCCTAGTGCGACAAGGCCAGGGAGGTGTCAAGTTTTTCTTTATCTTAAGGATGCCAGCATTCAGAGTTCCCTTTTGCAGTCTCAAGGCTGCACTTGAGACAAGTTTCCTTGACTCCACATATAAACTGTAATTCACGATACTTATTGATTGCTCTCATTTCTGCTTCCTTGCTCCTGTGAAGCTTGGATCATTACCTGGAAAGATGCCTTTTGCTGTATGAAGCAAGTAAAGCCAAAATCCTTCTGTGGCCCCACAATTCTCTACTGTAAGGTGACATCCCCTTGAAAACTCAATGAAAACTCAATCCAGTATACTTACCAGGAAAATCCCAAGACAGAGGAGACTGGTGGGCTATAGTCCATAGGGTTGCAAAGCACACATTATTGCGTCTTTTTTTGCTTCATTGCAGGAAGGTCAACTGTTTTCCTCTTGTCATTTTTTGCATGGGGGAAAAGTGCTTGGATAGGACATTGTGTGGCTAAATGTACATTGTTTTACAAGTAAAATGGCTCTAACTCCTGCCTCTCCGTTTGCAGAAAGCTCTATTGGGTGGATTCCTACCTGCATTGCCTTTCTGTCTCTGACCTCAGTGGTCGATACCGCCGCAAGTTGGCTGAGCACTGTGTGGATGCCAACAACACCTTCTGCTTTGAGAATCCTAGAGGACTTGTACTTCACCCTCAATATGGGTATTGTCTTCCTGTAATCTCAGGCTCTTCTTTTACGCCCTTCTTCCACCTCTGTTACCAAAAAGGCTGTTCACGTAGTGATCTCAAGGCCAGTATCTTGCTGGAATTTGTCTTCTCCTTTTTCTACCTGGTAAATGGCTTAGTATAATGGCTAGAAGCACGACTTGTTCAAATAATATTCATATGCTATTTTCTTTGCCATGATACATCACTTCACTTATAAAGGTACATATTTTGGCTGCATGCAAGTAAATCATGGTTAAGAAAACAACAACTCACCTTTTTTGGACTTTCCATGTCAAATATACTGAAATCTCTAGTTTATCATGTTCATTCCTGAGAATTTCCTACACATTATCCCCTTTTAGATTCCTTTCTGTTAGTTCTCGTTCCTTTATGAAATGCTCTGTAGGATGTAAATTGTGTTTCTCTAATTGGAGAAAGCTTGTGCCTTTGCCACTGAGTTCCTCTGGCTTCAGGGACTGACATGTTGTGTTTGTTCCAACAGGCACGTCTACTGGGCAGACTGGGGTGACCGAGCATACATTGGGAGAGTAGGCATGGATGGAACCCATAAGTCTCTGATTATCTCTACCAAGATCATGTGGCCCAATGGCCTCACCATTGATTACACCAATGATCTACTCTACTGGGCAGATGCCCACCTGGGTTACATTGAGTACGTACATAGAAAAGAATAAAGCAAACCGTATAACTCTTCATTTCAAGCACCAGCGTTTGTGTTGCCGGGACATTATTCCTAGGCAGCTTCTAATTGGCCTGTTTGTAAAAAGTCACTCTGAGGTCGCTTCTAACTAAAGTGCTTATAGGCAGCTCGCCGAGCTCTGAGACATGGTACAAGAGAAAGAGTGTGAACTTTGAAGCCATCCAGATCACAGTTTTGTTTTGGTGCTTTTACTTCTTACACTCCTAAAAAAGCAGCTAGTAATCTCTCCACTATGGTAGTCAGCCTAGTGCTCAACTCATCTTAATTTCCTTATCCCTTTACTCTGCCCTTCCCTTCCAAATATATGATAAATAGACTTGGAAACATTATACTGTTCAATGAAGAATACTCCTTGTAAAAAAGGTCATGCAAATTTTTGGCCAAGCAATATGTGTTTATTTTGGAGGCATTGCTAATTATGGCATAGTTAGACGATGGTGATGTCTTCTGGGTATTTATGAATTCGTACCCAGATACACAGCTTATTGCATGCAAAAAACAAGATCTTTGAAAATTGTGGCATTCTGTTAAATTTATCTTGAAAAAAATTTCACTTGAGAAAAAATACTCATAAAAGTGTCTGAGCTCTCTATGTAGAGATCATGCAAGAAGTGAAAGAGAAGAGATCAAGACTGCTTTCTGGTTTATGAATTTTTAAAAAAGAAACAGATAATGACTATGTTCTGGTCATTTGTCTGCAGTCTTAGCAACAGAGATCCAGAAGATTGACCTCTGGTTTTCCTATGCCTTCTTTAAGTTTTCATAAATTAAGATATTTTGGAAAATTTCCTGACATCCCATGGCTAATGTTATCAACTTTGTAGTTGCTAGATCATTCCACCTCTTGTGGGAGTTTTAGGGTCTGTGCCCAGATTTTTAAATATTAAAGTAACAGTGAAGTGAAAGTCACTCAGTCATGTCCGACTCTTTGTGACCCCATGGACTAAACAGTCCATGAAATTCTCCAGGCCAGAATACTGGAGTGGGTAGCCATTCCCTTCTCCAGGGGATCTTCCCAACTCAGGGGTCAAACTCAGGTCTCCCACATTGCAGGTGGATTCTTTACCATCTGAGCCACCAGGGAAGCACCAAAGTAACAATATTCTGATATAATTTCCTAGCCAAATTCCATGATATTCATTGATTTATTAGCTTCTCCATCCTTAAAGGCATTAGAGGAGAGGCATGATCTTCACTGAGTCACTCTTGCTTTGATCCTAGGTACTCTGATTTGGATGGCCGCCATCGGCACACAGTATACGAAACTGGCACACTGTCTCACCCCTTTGCTATTACCATTTTTGAAGACACCATTTATTGGACAGATTGGAATACAAAGACAGTTGAAAAGGGAAACAAATACAATGGGTCAAATAGAGTGGTGCTGTTGAACGTAACGCACAGGCCGTATGACATCCATGTCTATCATCCTTACAGGCAGCCAATTGGTGAGTAGTTGATTCAGAAGTTTTTGCACAGTTACTCAGAAGCGTTTGCACAGTTACTTTAGGGTCTTGTGCATGCTGCTCTTGGTTTTTTTTTTTTTCATTTTTTAAATCATTAATATCATAATTTATACTGGAAATGATGTTACTTGTTAATGTTTTCTATGAAACAAATGTTGAGAGTTGAGGGGATGGAAATTAAAGGTATAGAGTTTATTCCCCTGTTTCTGGAAAAGGCTGCTGATGATTCTTTTTTCATAGTACCTGCTATATTCTTAAAGATCTTGGGTTTGTTTTTTTTTTAGTAAGAATCAACAGTTATTGTATGTTGCCTTGACATTTCAGTCCTACTTAAGAAAGCACCTTTGAAAAATAAGGACTTTCCTGTATAACCACAATAAATTGTAATACCTAAGAGATGTATTATAATCACATGGATGTATTTATAAAAATCATTTCTTTACTAAGATTGATCTACTGAAATGATCAAAAGAAATGCTTCAAGGAAAGTTACAGTAACCATAAAATATAATTTATTAAATGGCTATTTGCATTTGTTATCTAGCCAAGTTCTGGAATATTCTTTGGGGATAGAGTACATTTTGTGGGCCTGCTAGGTCATGTTGTCTTAAACTTGGAAGTTAGGAAACATATCATAAACATATGATAAACTTGGAAGTTAGGATATATGAGAACTGGCAAACTATTTTTTACTGGAAGGTAATATTCTTCATATTATTTAGCAGAAGTTCCAATTCATCTTTACCTCTGAATGGCAGTCCAGAAAATTAGTATAGATGTTGCTTAGTTTATCTGTCAACTTGATTCTGGGCCGAGTTGCCTGTTGCCTTCTGTTGCCTGTATCCTTAGGAGGAGAGAATATAGCATCTGTTGGAAAGTAAAACTTTAACTTACGTTCTGGGTGCATGGAGGTAAGCTAAACCTCCCACTTGCTCTCCAGGAACGTTCTTTTTTAATGGAATGTGGGATCTAGTTCCTTAAACAAGAATCAAACCTGTGCCCCCTGCACTGGGAGTGTGGAGTCCTAACCACTGGACCACCAGGAAACTTTGAGAGATCTTTTCTAGCAGTGAGGAAGCCTCACTTCTGCACATAAATCAGTTTATGGTATCAGCAACAGGGTTGCTAACACAGCTCTACCATATGTCTTCTTTATGAACTTTTTGAAAAAGCATGTATCTAGGGTAATGATGAGTTTTATGTGGCAGGTAATCAGCTCTTCCATGCTTTAAGTGAATGAATATATGTTTTCTCCCTTCTTTCACTAGTGGCTAATCCCTGTGGTACGAACAATGGTGGCTGTTCTCATCTCTGCCTCATCAAAGAAGGAGGTGTTGGATTCACTTGCGAGTGTCCAGATAACTTCTATACCGTCCAGCGTGGTCACAACACCCAGTGCCTGCCCATGTGCTCTAGCACCCAATTCCTGTGTGCCAACAGCGAAATGTAAGACTCGCTCCTGCCTCTCTCCACTGCCTCTACAGCCTTTGGACACACATTGAACTTCAAGGCCCCTGGGGATGAGAGTTTTCTAATGAACAAGATTTTGACTAATTAACATGGCTCATTTAGGATACACCAAGACTGTCTCCAACTGTCCAACTTCAGTCTGAAGTCTCCAGCTTCAGATAATTTCTTCCATGAAAGGAGGCATTTTGGGAACCAAATAGTTAACACCCAGGCATGCAAATTTTCATATCTGTAACAAGGAAGCAAACTGTGTGTGTTTTATTTCTAATGAATTGCCCAAAGTCTCAGGGTCAAGAATGTACATAGGTGTACACTGAGAAACAGCCCTTAGCAATGATAGAATTTCCCCATCTTTTTCAAACACATGCTGGCCTAGCTCCTCAGTTAACTATGCTAGAGGATCGAGGGTCACACAAATCTATTTTTGATCATTTGTATTTGTTATAAAACATGGTCACAGATTATTTCCCTCACAGTGGGTACAGCCCTGGATGAGTAGGTGTTCAGAGTCAGAGTGAGATTAAGAGGAGGTGTTATGCAAACCATAGCATCTAAGATTCAGTGCCAAATTATTTTGATGATTGAGTAAAGAATCCTAGAGTAAGAATCTAGCATACCCCATCACGATGTAGACTCTCAACAAATGGTAGTGCCTCCAGCTTCCCAGCCCATAGCCTAATGTCATCTCTCCCTCTGACTGATAGCTGTAACCAGCCTTCTGGTACCCAGAACGCACACTTCACTGTTGGCTGTGGCAGGAATTTGGTCATGATGCTCAAAGCACTTTTTCAGCATGTGGTGGGTCTTAACACACCTGTTCTATCTAACCTAGTTATGTTTTCTCTGAAGATTATGCCACAGTAACCAGGGTTGAATCGATCCTCTTCTTGGGCCATGATAAAACGCTCGCATATCATTGCTTGAAATTCAGCTTTGCCTTCTTCTCTCTGGATGGTCATTGCCTGCTCCTCTAACTGCCTGTTGCTTTGCTAAGAGAAGTGCTGTTTCCTTTGTGCAGGTGTATTCCTATCTGGTGGAAATGTGATGGGCGGAGAGACTGCTTGGATGGTTCTGATGAACCTGTCACTTGCCCACAGCGCTTCTGCGCATTAGGAATGTTCCAGTGCACCGATGGCAACTGCACCAGCTCACACTCCCTATGCAATCTGCGTCGGGACTGCCCTGATGGGTCGGATGAAGACCCTGTGCTTTGTGGTGAGTGGAATCCCTCTCTATGTTCTTTGCCCACTTCTGGATTTGATCATGTACAATCACAGTTCTGTGGGGGTTTTCTGAATGTCAAATCAAAATCTGGTCCAAAATCCTGGGGGAGGAAAAAGACAACTCAGAGTCCATCCCACATCTATAAGTTGTCTATATTGGTGGTTTTTTGCTGTGTACTGTATATAGAGTCTTCTTTAAGAGCTAATATTGAGGGTGAAATCAGGGATTCCCGCATTTCAAACAGGGACTCTCAGTTGTGATATTTGTTTATGTCTCCAGTTTTAAAAAGCACCCTCTCAAAAAACAAACAAACAAACAAAAAAAAAAAACAAAACAAAAAATCTCCACTAAAACCCAAAAAACACTGGGATAACCCAGAGAGATGATATGGGGAGAGAGGTGGGAGGGGGGTTCAGGATTGGGAATTCATGTACACCCATGGTGGATTCATGTCAATGTATGGCAAAACCAATACAGCATTGTAAAGTAAAATTTTAAAAAAATAAATAAAATTAAAAAAAAAAAATAAATAAAACCCCCCAAACAACCCTCCAAACCAAAGGTAGCACATCAACAGTAGCAACAAACATAAAGTTTGAAAACCATTGTCCATTAGAGCAACAGGTACCAGAGAAAGTGAATTCAGTAGGCTGTCAGTCCTCATCCTTTAATGTTATATGCAAGAAAAAGATCTTTAAGAATATAAGAGACGGTAATAGTCAAAGGACTATCTGCCCGTGTAGCGTTACTGGTTAATAATGAGTACATTAGGCCATAAGTCCTCTAAAAGGAAAGTATAGTGGAGTTCTACAGGATCCCTTAGTGTAAGTTACAGGCTTTAGTGTAAATTAGAAGTTCCTGAAGGCTTCAAAACTGATAACCAAATGCCACCGCTTGCAGAGCATCACCAGTGTGAGCCCTACGAATGGCAGTGCGCCAACAAACGTTGCATTCCGGAATCCTGGCAGTGTGACATGGAGGACGACTGTGACGATAACTCAGACGAAGACAGCTCCCACTGCGCCAACAGGACCTGCCGGCCCGGCTACTTCAAGTGTGCCAACGGCCACTGCATCCCTCAGACGTGGAAGTGTGACGTAGACAACGACTGCGGAGACTACTCAGACGAGCCCTTGCAGGAATGCTGTGAGTTCTGTGTGCAGGTCTAGCCTGAGAGCAGCTCTGTGTGGCTGGAGAGAGTACATGGCCCCTGCTGTATCCCTGTGGCATGCACCCTCTTCGCTCTCCCCAAGAATGCACAGGAGAGCCGCACGCTCAGCCTGCAGCTTGAACCACATCCCTGGGTCTCAAATGGCAGATTCCTGGTCTCTGCCCACGGAATGTCTAACTACAGAAT
This sequence comes from Budorcas taxicolor, assembly GCF_023091745.1. Taxonomy (NCBI): domain Eukaryota; kingdom Metazoa; phylum Chordata; class Mammalia; order Artiodactyla; family Bovidae; genus Budorcas; species Budorcas taxicolor. The sequence goes on from NC_068911.1 coordinate 71,323,263, forward strand.
ATGATAAAAGAACTTACATTTTTATCTTGCACCTTCTGTTTTGAGCCTCAGAGAAAGCTGGTGAGAGACAGCGAAGGTGAATGAGGGACCTGAACCTCATGTGAAGTGATTTTTTTTAACTTCAAACCCAGTAAAAAAATGTACCAGCGTACCTTTTCCCCCATCCCACCCCATTCCCCACCAACAGTCTGACCACAACATAAATGAGTGGTAATGATGTGTTGAGAAAACCTGAGGTCTCTGTATTTCTACTCTGAGGGAACAAATCACACCTAAAGGAGACACAGGCTTCCCAGGTGACTCAGTGGTAAAGAACCCACCTGCCAGTGCAAGAGAGGTGGGTTCAATCCCTGGGCTGGGGAGATCCCCTGGAGTAGGAACTGGCAACCCACTCCAGTATTCTTGCCTGAAAAATTCCATGGACAGAGAAGCCTGGTGGGCTGCAGTCCATGGGGCTGCAGAGAGTCAGCCACACGACTGAGCAACTGAGCACAAAAGAGACACAGTTGCCAAAAAGACAGAGTCTGCTTGGTTGATAACATGGTCACTGTGGAAAGGTGTCTTTGGTTTCCTGGCTGGACCACGACTTCAGTTCTTACTTTGCTCCCTCCTGTCTTTTCAGTGGGCCCCTCCTATCGCTGTGATAACTATACAGAATTCAGCTGTAAAACAAACTACCGCTGCATCCCGAAGTGGGCCGTGTGCAACGGTGTCAACGACTGCAGGGACAACAGTGATGAGCAGGACTGTGGTAGGAGGGGTGGCAGTGGAGGGGGGAGGGGCGAGCAACTTACCAGGAGGGGAGGCCGGATTTCCCGTATCATCCTTCCTTTGTTTGCCTGTAATAACATGTTGCATTTTATAGCAATTTTATAGGGATCCCAGCATTTTACAGGGGTACTGGGAGGTTCATTTATATCATCTTAAATGAAATCTTTCCCAAAATGTGAAGCTGTTAGGAATTTGCATAATTTCTCACAAATGGGAAAGTCTTATTTACATTTGACAAGTTTGTCGTGTCTTACAGGTTGATTGAAATGGATGGGAGGGAGGAAGCAGAGAAAAGATTTGATATGTATCTCTAAAAAGGATATTTCAAAATCAGAATATTTCTTATTTGGAGGTTTTGGTATTTCCAATGTGTCTCTGACCTTCCACATCTTTTGTGTTTGGCAATATAGAAAGAATCTATGAACAAAAGGCCAAATGAATTGATGGAATTTTCCAAGATTAGGCATATTCTCTAGCTGAAAAACAGTGTGTGTTGTGTTTAGTTGGAAGAGAGGTAGGAAAGATAATGAGTTATTTTAATAACACTGAATCTAATCACCTAGAGACAATGTAATATGTTTTGTTTGCTGGCAGCATCACTTAATTTTCCTTTTCAGGCCTTTGTTGCAAATTACAAGCCAGGGACCAAATCAGTTTTTGAACTGTTTCTACAAAAGAGAATGGATTTTTTTTTTTTTTTTTTTTTTGTCGCTCCCATGAACTGTAGTCTACCAGGCTTCTCTGTCCATGGGATTTTCCAGGCAAGAGTACTGGAGTGGGTTGCCATTTCCTTCTCTGAGAATGGATTTAGTTTCAAATAGTAGGATAGGTTCAGTTTAGCCTAAAGAGGAGTATTGGCAGTGAATGTGGCTGGCATTCCTCTTTCTGGGAGTTTTGAGACTATGGTAGCATAAGCGTCAGACCATCTCAAGAGAGCCAGTACTACTTTGGCATTCCTTGACCATGGGCTTCTGAAGTATTTGCAATGACTGTGATTTGCAGAGTCGATGACATGCAAACCTTCTGGGGAATTTCGGTGTACAAATCACCGCTGCATCCCTCTTCGCTGGAGATGTGATGGGCAAAATGACTGTGGAGACCGCTCCGACGAGGAAAACTGTGGTGAGTGTTCGAGGTCCTTCTTTCCCATGTGCCAGTGGAGTGGTGATGTCTGCTCTTTGTAACTCAGTTGTCAATGCCATTCATCCTCAAAGGGTGGGATGATGGCTGTCTGATCTCTTGCTTTCTGACTGGTACATTTCTACTTTTCAGCTTCTTCTTAGCAGATTGTAATCGCGCTCTAGGAAAAGAATATTTACCCAAGTATATCTTTGTCTGTTAATTTATTTACACTCAACAACATCTTTTTTTTCAAAAAGAACTTGAGGTGACTTACATCATTGCCTTATGATATGTATCAATTTCAGATTAACTAATATGAAATATACTCTAACTTTTGTCTCCTTTTGGAAATGAGAAAGAATGGGCAGTGGAGAGAATCAGGCTGCTGGTTTCACCTGCAATTATAACTGACTAAAAACAGACTTACAATTGAAGTGAAAAGTCTATTTTTGCAGGTTGGATGGTCTGGAACTTGAGGCACAGGAGGGGGTTGGGCACAGAGGACACTTAGGCCAGTCCTCTGTGTATGATTCCTGGTGCCCTCTAATGGCCATGTGGCTTTTCTTTTCAGCCCCCCGGAAATGCACAGAGAGCGAGTTTCGATGTGATGATCAGAGCTGTATTCCTTCTCGATGGGTCTGTGACCAAACCAATGACTGTGGGGACAACTCAGATGAGCGGGACTGCGGTAACTGTTACAGCAATTTGAGGGGCTTCCCAGGGAGTCTCGTACTAGGATCAGCACATTGAAGGGGAGTAGGGAATTCGGTATTCTTTCTTGGGAAATCCCATGGATAGAGGAGCCTGGTGAGCTACAGTCCATAGGGTCACAAAGAGTTGGACATCCCTTAGCCATGAAACAACAACAGGGACTTCCAATGTGTGTTTGTAAGGTTTTATAGAGTAAGATGACTTTTGTGTATTTTAGGTAATATATAAACCTTAGCATTACAGTACCTTCTTCTCTGTACTTTCTATGCATTATGATTACCTTAGAGCATTCTAGATCAATAATAGGGGAAAATCCCAAGAGAGTTTTTAAAATCTCATTTTAACTAGAGGAGAGATTGGTACTTCCATCTCCATATCTTGAATAGAGAGTTTATTCACTCACTAACCACAAGTTGTGGGTTTGTTGTGAGCCAGTCACTGGGTATGGATAGGAATGTGATAGAATACTTACTACCCTCCACAGAGCTAAAACTTGTCTGAGAATTCCAAGGCACCTTGGAAATAACATTCTTTCCTTTTCAGAGATGATGACCTGCCGTCCTGGATATTTTCAGTGTGATAGTGGGCACTGTATTTCTGAACATATGAAGTGCAATGGGTTGGCTGACTGTCGCGATGCCTCTGATGAAGCCAATTGTCGTAAGTTTCCAGACAACTGGTATGGTTATAGCTGTTTAGACCCATTAGCCACCACTTCTTAGATTGAAAGGTCATAGATATTTTCTATTCAGCATTCATTGACAATTATCAATTTATGTGGGGCTTGAGTCAACATGTCTATATATTTCACAGTAGTTATTCAAGTACATTTCACTAATAATATTTCAAATATTATTTATATAGAGAGAATATATTATGTCTGTGCTAATGGAAGTATTTATATGTCATCAAATACTCTACAAATCATTAATTGGATAAAAACTTGGCAGGAAAAGAATATTCAAGCAATGAATAAATGGGTATTCAACCATATTGAAGTTCTAGCATTAAGCATTTTCTGAATTGTAATAAAGGCATATAAAACTGTTTGAAAGTATAAAGCCTATATGATCATTTGTATTTTAGTCTTTTTGAACCACTGAATAAATATTAACTATTGATGCTTATCTATGATGGATTTTGTTGATCATGGGTTTGCCACATCTTAAAACCTTGGTTTCCAAGAGACTTTAAATGTATGATAGGAAAAGCCAGTGCTGGCACTGCTGAAAAGTTTCACTTACCTGAAAAAGAAAAAAACCCAATGCTGACCATAGAATGACTCATGTCATTAAATACTGGGCTTAGTCAACTACCCTTAAGAAACATTCTATTAGAATTTCAAGACGGTTTAAGGCCGCAGTACTTGTGGTTGAATCAGGAAAGAGCAGGCTATAATGGAATGCTTTCTATTAGGAGAATTCTTTCTATAAAAGGAGAAATAGCCAGCTAGCTTTCCAAAAAAGTATCTTTTTCTAATAATTTGAATATGTCTCCTCCCCACCCACAGCCACCCGCTTTCCCAATGGTGCATACTGCCCGGCTACTATGTTTGAATGTAAAAATCATGTTTGTATCCATTCATCTTGGAAATGTGATGGTGATAATGACTGTGGTGATGGTTCTGATGAAGAACTCCATCTGTGCTGTGAGTGAGAGATTGAGGGGTGGTGTTGTCAATGTTTCTTACGTGGAGCATAAGTGGGAGGGCATTTGTACAGTTTTTGTGTATTGGACACATGATCTGATTAGTGCACTTTCCTTGGCCTTCCTGCTTAGTTCTCTACTTGGAACATGAGAAAGTTGGGCAGACATCCATAGTTTTAAACATTTTTGTGGCCTTTGAAAACAGTGGCCTCAAAAGAAATAGTTGGAAAACCAATATGCATAACTAAAGGCAGGTCTGTTGTGGTCGAAGTCTGAGTTAGGGTGGAGTGTGTCTCTCTCCTGCTCCACCCCACTTTCAGTGCCCCTCAGAGTACTTCTGCCAAATCCCTGGAGCTTCACAGAACACCTTTAGGAAATATTAAAACCACTTAATGTTTAAACTCACTTCACTTTACATCATAATTCAAGCCCATCTAATTCCTTTCTGTTGTATGATGCATATTTATTTTTTAAACCAGTCAGTCTCAATGTGGGTACCCATCCGAATCTCTTGGGGAAAGGTGCTTTGGAAGCACATGCTCTGGTCCCATTAGACCTATCAAATGTCCAAGGACATTTTGGGTCTGGGCAAAAATATATTGAAAAAGCTCCTTAGGTTTTGATTTGGTCTCTTGGTTGAGAACTACTGCATTTTAGCAAAGTAAATGAACATAAGTTTGTTTTGATCATTTTGCTCCATGCCTTGAGTCATTGGAGATCTCAGGCGTCATCTCTATTACTAAGAGAGTCAGTGTCACCTGGGGACCTGTTAGAAACACAGATTCATGGGCCCATCCCACGTCTACCCAATCAGAATCTCTGGCAGTGGAGGCCAGCAATCTCTGCATTAGTAAGCTGCCCACCCACCTCCCCAATCCCTCCCTCACCCACCATGTGATTCAGATGCAAGCCAAGGTTAAGAATGTCATGTGAGTAGAAGGCCTCCATTCCTCTTGAAACTCTTAATTCTTAGTCTCATTTAGCTGTAATTCGCTTCTGAGATTCTCATCACCTCTTCCATTCAATTTCCTAGATTCCTCACTATTCATTTTAGCCCTCACTATTCATTTTTAGGATTTGACTCTAGAAAATAATAAATCAGAATAGTCCTTCCATCAAGAGAATTTAATTATATTATATAATTAAAATATAAATTACATTATATTTTCCCAGTGGCATCCCAATATTTCCCTTGCCCCATCTTTTCTTCTAAGGAACTAACAGTAGTTGGTTTTGTTTTTCACTTGAAGAGTCTTGAAAAAGAGCTTAAACATGTGTAACTGTCAAATAAAAAATCCTGGAAAAGTTGTTTCCCACTATAAGATAAAGTGCCCATAGTTAATAAGATTAAACTTTGGGGAGACAGAGACACAGCTACGTGAAACAGTGATCAGCGCTGTTTTATAATGTTACATTTTCCTCTCACCACAAATAATCCTTGTGAAGTTCTATTAACAATACTTCCAAGAGCCAACTTTTGCAGCTGTTCTTTTTTTCCCCTCAACCTCATTAAAAATCTGTCCTCTTGCTTCCTGTGTGTGGTACCAAGGCAGAAGGAAAATTAAACAGCCCATGTCCTCCATGGGAAAGAGGAAGACACCTGTGTGTTGAATTCTGAATTCCTGGTACATGTATAGAGGACCGTGTCCCTATTCTAACCAAGGGCCCTGGGTTTTACCTGTAGGTTCTTCACATGGGCATGAGCATCAGCCAGAGATCTAACTCTGGGTAGAAGAATGAATCTGTGTTTGCTTTGAGATGTCAACTTTGAAAGTAATAGGTGAGGAAATTGAGGAAGGAAATTGCATCATGGTGTAGAACTTTAATGAAAAGACTTCATTCTCTGGACTGTAGTCGGAGGGACACACAGTGAGCTCCTGGCTGTTAGGATGAGAGTTCATGTATAGTCCTGCTGGTCTCCAACCTCCTGGCCACCCTTGTCCTCCTCACTCTAGCTCCAGCCACAGAGATCTTCTATTCAGGTCCAGAAGCCTGCCATCTTCTTCCTGACCCAGACTCTTCCCATGTGAAGCCTCTTCCGACCTCTCCTCCCCTAGATCTATATCAGATCTTCCCAGTAGATGCTTTCATAGCATTTTCCTTTGGGGCTCTTACCACAGTTGTAGTTGAATAGTTAACTTGTGAAGTTGGTTTCTCTGCTAGAATAAAAGTCCCATGAGGATAAGGACTGTGTCTTTCTTTTCCCCAGTTGAACCTGGTGCACAGCACAACACCAGGGTGTCAACAAGACACTCAAGATGAGTTTGTCGATTGGTTAAACTAATAAGCCAATAAGGGGCGAACCAAGCAAGCCCACGCCTGGTGCTGGCAACAAGAGTGTTTTTAGATGCTGACCCTTATGTTCTACTCTTAACGTAGACTCTTGCTTTTTCATCTTGTGCTCTAGTAAATGTTGCCTGTGACTCACCATACCGTTTCCGGTGTGACAACAATCGCTGCATTTATCGTCATGAGGTGTGCAACCAGGAGGATGACTGTGGAGATGGAAGTGATGAGAAAGAGGAGCTCTGTAAGCAAAAGTCAAAAGGGGGAAGGGAAAAAGAAAGGCCCCCAATTGTCTGCAGTCCGCAAAATGCACCTCAGGGATTTCAGTCTGTTCTATAGAGGCTTGAGCTGTGCGTATGACTGCAGATCTCCATGGACATTAATGTTTGCAAGACTCGTTAAACACACAGTACTCAGATGCAGCCCTTCCCCCATTCTTCCTATTTCATTTGAACCAGATGTTGGAAAGTTCCTTAAGGAAGTGAGAACAAATACTAAATAGTGGTTTGAGTCGCACTTGAAAAACTAATGGTTTATCTCTTTTCAAAGATGAGGTTCGGTCACTCTTCAGCCTAGAGCTTCTGGGGATGGGAACTTCTCAATGTCCCGCTGAAAAGCTCATGTTAAGGCTGCACTAGTGTTCACAGGGCTTAGCTAATATCCTTCTTTAAAGTGAAAATGCATTTCCCAGAAGAGAAAAATGATAGATTATTTTAAGAGATAAATGGCTGCATTTAATATTTTAGGTATTGAGAAATCTTTTCCATTTTGAGATCGTTTTTCATCTATCCATTGAAGGAAAGAGCTGATTAATTTTCTGGGCAATTTAGTTTACCTAGAAAAAGTCAGTCAGGAAGGTTATTTATCCTGAGTCCAATTACTTTTTTTCCAAAAAGGATATTATCTGGGGAAATTTGGATAAATGCTTTTCTAGTCTCTATTCCTGATATTGATGTGGCCTTAGAATGCTTACTGCCAGTTGCCATCCTGTGTCAGGCAGACTTTGATACTATCGCCATGTTCACACTTGTACCCTCCCTCTCCTTCCCCTTTTTGGGACAGAGATGAGCCAATGGTTATAACATTGTTAATATGTTTGTTTGAAGCATAATACAAAAAAATGAAAACCTAGAAATAAAACTTTTTTAAAAAATTGGGGCAGGTTTACATCTTTTCGTCTTCTGTTTCCACTTCCTCTGTTAATCCTGCCAGACATTTGTAGGATGTGATCAAATCCCAGAGTGGAAAAAAGGGATAGGAAGCTAAAATTCCTCCCAAGGAGGAATTGTTAGAGGAATCACTGCTAGGCATCACAGTAGACGAACTGCAACATTTCAGCAGCTTACACCAGCAGAGGCCTAAAGTTTGGTGAAGGTCAAGCAGCCCCGTTCATCCTGTATTAAGCCATCCGGAACACATAGTCTTCAAGGTTGCTGAGGCGGGAGAAGAGAGAAATGGAGGAGAGAGTTTCCTTACTTCCTAGGCCTGGAAGTGACAGGTGTCCATTATGCTCATAGTCCATTGGCCGGATCTGGCCCCAAGCTAACTGCAAGGGAGACCAGGAATTGTAGGGAAGCACCAGCTTATTTGTGAGAAACACTGTGTCTGCCACAGAAGGAAGCATCTTGTTTCGCAGAAGAGAATGTTTTGACTTGAGCTTATTCTTAAATTACAGGTGTAGAACCGACTCCTAGACCTTGTACCCCGGATGAATTTAAGTGTAGCAATGGGCGTTGCATTCCGCAGCACCGGGTGTGTGATCACGTTAATGACTGTGGTGACAATTTCGATGAGACGGGATGCAGTAAGTAAATAATTATTTTTGTACTTCATGATAGTAACTCAGGTTACCTTACTGAAAAACTTGCAATAACATAAAGTAAATGGTAACCACATTGGTCTTTAGTTTACATGTTGTGTTTCTTTATTGAACATTTTTTCTGTACCAGACATTGTGCTGAATACTGCATGGACTATTTCATTTTATCCATGTAACAATCCTGTGAGTTAGGTATTGTTTGTCTCTCTGTCACTCTCTTTTAAACAAATGAGGAAACCACCCTACAGGTTAAATAAATTGGCTGTGTCTTCCTGTCATTAAGAAATTGAGTCAGGATTTGAACTCTAGTCTCCTAACTGCAAGGCACATCCTCTTCCTAGTTCACTAGGTAGCTGTCAGCACCTTTAAGCTATTTATTTTGTTTCTAAGTTTGCACTTGTTTTTCGTCTTAAGCCGAATGCAGTATCTTTGGCACAGAGGGGAAGAGTAGTTGGTAAGAATGGAAATGTCAGGACATTCTTAGTGGTCCAGTGGTTAAGACTGTGCTCCCAATGCAGGGGGCCTGGTTCGATCCCTGGTTGGGGAACTAGAACCCACATGCTACAACTAAAGATCCCATACGCTGCAACTAAGACCCGGCACTGCCAATAAATTTAAAATATATATTTTTAAAAGAATAGAAATGTCACAGGGGACCTTGGAAGGAGCACAGATTTTTAAGAGAGGATTTTTGTATAGGAAAAGTATGATGTACACAAACAAGGGATGATTCTAGCTTAACAGGAAGTGAATGTTGGAATGGCATGCTAATAATTTGCCCAGGGATGGGGGAGCCTGGTGGGCTGCCATCTATGGGGTCGCAGAGTCGGACACGACTGAAGTGACTTAGCAGCAGCAGCAGCAGCAGCAGCAGCAGCAGCAGCAGCAGCAGTCCTGTATAGTGTTTGTGAAATGCTTTCACATACGTCCTTTTTTTATATGTATAATTTTTATCTATTTATGTCTTTTTGGCTGCACTAGGTCTTCATTTCTGTGCGGGGGCTTTCCTCTAGTTGTAGGGAGAGGGGGCTGCTCTTCATTGCAGTGTGTGGGCTTCTTGTTGCAGGGGCTTCTCTTGTTGCGGAGCACAAGCTGTAGCGTGTGTGGGCTTCACTAGTTGAAGCTTCCGGGCTAGCACACAGGCTCAGTAGTTGGTTGTGGTGCGTGGGCTTAGTTTCTCCACGGTATGTGGGATCCTCCCTGACCAGGGATTGAACCTGTGTTTCCTGCATTAGCAAATGGGTTCTGCGCCACTGAGCCACCAGGGAAGCCCCACATACATTCTTGAGTTTGTTACTCAAATTAGCTCCAGGGGATTACTCTGTGTGAAGTCACACAGAGTGGCAGGGGCAGAATTGGAACAGTCCTGGGACTGCAGACTGGAAGAACTGGCTCCCACTTCCTCTGCCACTAGCTGTGCCACTTAGAGTACATACTAACATTGCCAGGCCTCAATTTCTCTTTAGGAAAAAGGAGGGAGTTCTTCAAAGCCTACAAGTCTGGACGTGGTAACATTAGTTAGCTCCGCGTGCTTCCAACTTCCTGGGCTTTAGTAGCCTTTTTCTGAGGCCTCTCAAGGATTTCCTGGCAAATTTTTCTCCTGCGTGGGCTACAAAGGAAGATGAAGAACCAACCATATTTAGTTGATTTCACATTTGTTTCACACACTTTCTCAATAGGATTGGAGTTTTTGACATAATAATGTGGCTGAAATTAAATATTTAAAAGGCATAAACATGAGGGGATTTGCAGAACCAAAAGGTTGATTTGGGTTCTGATGCCTGGAGACTAACTGATAATGTGAATGGTTCCAGAACTTTGGGGTATTTCCAAATTAGGCTTGGATCAAGCATTGGTTTCTTTTGTAGTTGCCCATGCAAATTAAAAGGCTTAAAATCAGCCATAGTACCTTTTCTTTTTAAGGTAACTTCCTTGCTGAGGAATTGTTTATTTATATTTTTGGTTGTGCTGGGTCTTCATTTTTGCAGCGATCAGGGGCTACTGTTTTGGAGTGTGGGCTCTAGGCTCGGAGGCTTCAGTAGTTGCTGCTCAAAGGCTCTAGATCACGGGCTCAGTGGTTGTGGAGCAGAGGCTTGCTTGCCCCATGGCATGTGGGATCTTCCTGGACCAGAAATCGAACTGGTGTCTCCTACACTGCAAGGCAGGTTCTTCACCATAGTACTTTTAATTCAAATGACATTGAGTTAAAAGCAGGGTTTATTTAAGGGAACTAGGTAGCCCAGGCATTAATGTGGTATGGAAGCAACATTTCTTTTCAGATATTAAGCGGATCTGTGATGGAATTCAGTCTTACTGCATTGGGCTACTTTGACGAAGATACAGAATTCTCATTTAAATACCAGTTCTTGGGTGCTGCTCATCTGCTTGCTTTCCTTTTCATTTCCCTTTCTCCTCCTCCTTTTCTTTTAAACAGGATCAATGCCTTCTATTTATATGTGTGTGTATATATATGCTATATATACATGTATACACACATGAGATAGATATATATATATATATATATTATTTGGGCTTCCCAGGTGGCCCTAGTGGTAAAGAACCCGCCTGCCAATGCAGAAGATGTAAGGGATGCGAGTTTGATCCCTGGGTCAGGAAGAGCCCCTGAGGAGGGCATGGCAACCTACTTCAGTATTCTTACCTGGAGAATCCCATGGACAGAGGAACCTGATGGGCTACGGTCCATAGGGTCACAAGGAATCAGACAGTACTGAAGTGACTTAGCATGCATGCACACAAATATTATTTATATATTGACATCATTATATAAGAGTAAGATAGTGGAGCAAGTGGTAACAGTTGTAAAGGGTCCCTGGCTTTTTAATTCTGTCCAGAAATGGATGCTTGAAGAATGATCTTGGCAGTGCAGAGTATAATCAGAAAATTGCCTCAAGGATCTAACATTACATATATTTGTACAAATGGAATTCAGGGCATTGGCAGATACACCTGTAGAGAGGTCTCTGATACTCAGCGAAGCTTATGGAAAGGGGTCGTCTCAAGACTTTCTGTTCTCTGATGGCCATCTGTAGGTGTTTTTCTGATAGGCCACTTGAGTGTTCACTTGTGCTTCATCTGCTTTGTACCTTTCATTTGTAATGGTGGGATTTTGCATTTCAGATAGAGGAAAAGACAGATCATGTGCTGAAAGTCTGTGTGAACACAACTGTACCCAGTTACCTGAAGGAGGATTCATCTGCTCCTGTAGACCTGGATTCAAACCCAACAGTATTGACAGAAACCTCTGTGAAGGTAGAGTATATTTCCTCCAGTTCCTATTAGGAGCACCGTGTACTCTCCACTCATTCCCTTTTATTAAACATGGTTTAATTCCCTGCATGGGGCTAAGCTCATGCCAGTTGCGTTTTTTCCGTGCTGTCTCACCAGTGTCTGGCATAGCACTGGGTGATAGTTCATCTTCAGTAATGTCTGTGAAATTGATGTGATGAATGAAGGCTTGGCTGATGATGGCTGCTTATTGTATCAGTATGTGAGATCAAAATTTCTTTTTAACAAGCACAAGTCTGCCTTTCTTCAGACAATACGTATTATTACACCCTTCCTTATGTCAGACTTAGGTAAATGAGTTCTAAGATGGGGCGCTTACCAAGATGGTAAATATCAAGTAGGATTTTAGGTGTATTTGATCATTTGAATTTACTGTTCCTATTTCATGAGGTACCATACTCAGATGTTAGAATAGTTCTTTTGAGGGCTGATGCCTAAGAACTCAGTTGAAAAAGACAAATCAGTGTCGCCCCTTCCTGGAACCAGTTAGCAGGAGGGAAGTGGTACCAAATACCAGTGGCACAACAGCTTCTTCCCCAAAAGGAAAATCTTATTCTGCTGAGTCAGACTGCTTCTGTTTAAATCTGGTCTTTGGGACTTTGGGTTCAATTACAGTCCACACCTGAGAGAGTCGTTTTGGAAGATCAAAAGAGGGAACAACCTGAAATGCATGTGAAATAGTATCTGAAGTTTGGTCAGTGTTCTGCAGATGTTGGCATCATGACTTGTGTTCATCTGCACTTTCCTCATCCTTATTGCTTGTGAATATGGATTTAAACAGAAGCAGGATCTCTAAGGAAGGGATGGGCTCTAAGCAGATATTGCCCACTTGGTTTTATTTTGCCTGCAGACATCAATGAATGTATGCAGTTCGGGAGTTGTCCTCAGATCTGCCATAACACTAAAGGAAGTTATGAGTGTTCCTGCGCCGAAGGGTTCACGTCTCTGAGTGACAGATATGGAGAACGGTGTGCGGCTGACGGTATGATGTATTGACGGGGGATTAACTGACTTTCGAAGACTCCAAGCCGAGGGCTACAATATACCAGGAAATAAACTTTTGAGTCCTGTTTTTTAAATTCACCAGCTACTTCTCTTCCAACACCCAACCCACTCTCTTCTCCTCTCCCCTGCCAAATCAAGACAATAACCAGAACCCCCAACAAATACATAGACACTGAAACAAGAGTCAAGTGTTATTATTCTGGATTTAGCCTCTGGTCCACCTGGATAAAAACTTCAAAAAGTGGACAAGATATCCCTCTCCAGAGGATTCAGACAACAAATGCCTCTGTGTAGGATGGTGGTCAGCAAAGCCTTCCACTCCACTGAGGTCAAGTTTGAGGTCCAGTAATCCAAAATAGGTCACAAAACACATCCCATTCAATGGGTCATAGTCAGTTGGGGCAGATTAGGAACACTCTGTTGACAAACCTTTTTTTTTAATTGTTCATGGACTACTGATCACAGACAGAAAGAGTCTGGCTTATTTACGACTTCAATCATTAGCTCTGCATTTTTGGTTAATGCCAGTATCTGTGAATCAGGCCTGAGTAAAAGCAGAAATAGAGACTACATAAAAATGGCAAAAGAAAAAGTCAGAAGTATCACAGTCCAGAGTTCTGACATAAATCAGCATATCTCAGTTAAGGAGTCTTTATAATCTTATGGATTTGAATTTAAAGTTTGTAATTGAGTTTAAGGACTTGATAAAAAGGTGACATTTTTATTTTGCATATTAAGGGTAAAATGGCTGTTCAATTTCTTTGTACAAATTGAGTTTTTGTACAAAGCATACATTTGACTAGCATACTTAAATATTTTACCCTCTAAGCATTTTTGACTCTGAATGCAAACTAGGCATTTGAACAGTTGGTGTGGTAATTAAGCAGCAAATTAGAAAATCTTCAACTCTTTTAACCAAAGAGATGACTGAAATGAGAAATTGATGTAGAACATTATATCAAGATAAAGGAAATACATAAAATGAACTTTTAAAAGTTACTTAAATTGGGTTTGATTGACATTATGCAAGTAAATTAAAAAAAATTCTAGACAGTGTATCTTGGAATAGTCACCATTTACATAGCTGCTTTAACTGGAAAAAGAAGAAAATAAGAACAAGCTGGTTTTTTGTCATTAGCTAGAAGCGAAACTAGGTCATGGAGCTGATTACCTGCTAAAAGAATCGTTAAAATCTGTCAGTAAAGAATGAGAAATGAAGACTTCTGGGTAAACTTTTAGTAAGACTCTGTATATTGAATTTCTTCTGTGAGACTGAATGTCTACAATCTTATTTGTTTTATTGTCAGTGAAAAAACAATCAGTGAAAAAGAGGTAACTATCCAGGGATCTCAGTCTTTACTTTGCTTTAAACTGTTACCTAAAGATAAAGAACTGATTATATCCCTAACAGAAATGGAGACAAGAATGTCACAGATTTTGCAACCCAGTTTATGGTCAGCTCCCCTGATTAGCAGAGTTCAGTTCCTAGAAAAATGTGTGTGTGTTTAAGGACAGGGAGGATATCTGCTGTTTTATATCCAAAATTCAGGTAGAATTCAAATAGATTAATCAGCCCTTCTTTTGTTTCCAGGCAGTCCTCCTTTGCTGCTACTGCCTGAAAATGTGAGAATTCGAAAATACAATCTCTCATCACTTCAGTTCTCAGAGTACCTTGAAGACCAGGAGCGCATTCAGGCTATGGATTACGACTGGGATCCGGAGGGCACAGGCCTCAGTGAGTATGAACCCTGGCATCTGCTACCGATATCAGCTGAGTCCACTGGGTGATAAGGTGTTGAACTTTGGGGAATGGATTTTTAATGAGCAAGTGTTGCTGCCTGAGTGGAAGAGGACGCTCCTCCCACCCGGCATGCTCTGGACCGCTTAGTGTGGCCGTGTGCCCAGACTGTTTCCCAACTTCTCACTGAACCTTCTCCCATCTCTGGGGACTGTTCTTTCAGGACCGCCTCACATCCCTTTGTTCACTGTCTCCTTGTCTTTGCTCTTGCCAAGACTGTTCTTCCCCACCACTCTATGGTTGGAACATTTCTACTCAAAGACCCAGTTCAAAGTCACCTCCCTTCTGGTAAATCTTTGATGATCTCGGTTCTATGAACCTGTAGCATCTTATCCACATTGGATTGAGTTTACAGCTAGTTGTCAACACATCTTTCTCCCTACACCTTAACCACGTGCTCTTTGGAGACAGAGATTGAATCAAATTCATCTCCACATGCCTGGCATCTGACCCAGCATCTAGTTTAGTGTATGCGGTGTGTGTTGATGAAGGAAAAATAAGTGATGCTTACTGCCGAGTCTCTTATGGTTCTGTATGGCATGCGGGAGATGGTTGTTGGGCAGGAAAACTTATATTGTATGCCTGTCTCCCTCGTCTACTGGCTTTATGACCTTAAATAATTGTAACAACTCTCTGGATCTCTATTTCTTATCTGTAAAATAAGAGCAGTAATCTTGCTCAGCCTGGCTCCCTCTGAGAGTTGTTTTGAAAGTCAAATGAGATGATAGATATGAACATGCTTTGCAAACTAACTATGTAAGATTTATTTTACATTTCATCATACAGGGCAGTAAACTTTTCAAGAATGGTTCCTACCTAGGGAAGTGTGTGCCCTGAAAGGCACAGTCTTCCTATGCTTTTAAAAAGAAAATTTTATTTTTTTTGGCCACAGTATGTGACATGTGGGATCTTAGTTCCCTGACCAGGGATCGAACCCCTGTTCGCCTTCGTGGAAGGTGGAGTCTTAATTGCTGGACCATAGGAAAGTTCCTTCCTGTGCTGTTTAAAGTGCCTGCTATCCAATATCTTTTAGTATATACATAAAAAAACGACTTCTCTTCTACACAGCTTCATTATTGCCAGTATGGACTTAAACTGTTAACAATTTGCCTCTAGTTAATCTATATATTCCCTTTTTGAAACTAAAACATGATCTTAATGAGGGTAAACAGGCTCTTGGCTGAAATATATTTTAATGAATTACCATTAAATAGAGATGACTAATTATCAGGTTATCATTGAAGCTTTTATAGCTAGTATCTCAAGTATGATAGATTTTGAGGTTTGATCATAGTGGTTTCATTGAACTATTAGTATTACAGGAACACTGAGGAGGCAGAGACATGAATGAATGACCAGTACTTCACCTGATTAGACTCCAGTTCTTCCCTTACCTGATGCTGGTTACACACGCCTGATCTCTGTGTCTCACCTCCGCAGGTGTTGTATATTACACTGTGCTAGGGGAGCGCTCTAATTCCGGTGCTATCAAACGTGCCTACATTCCCAACTTTGAATCTGGAAACAATAATCCCGTGATGGAAATTAACCTGGACCTGAAATACATAGTGCAGCCTGATGGGCTAGCAGTGGACTGGGTTGGAAGGTAAGTTTAGCTTCATTTTCTTCTGCCTATTCTACTTTTCTGGCCAGAGCTCCCCTCTGCTCAGCTTGGCACATGAATTGAATTGACCCAGATTATGGGTGCACTCAGCCTCGGGGCAGCTGAGTGATACCTGAACTTACTCCCGTCCCACCACCTCCCTCTGTTTACCCAGTGGGGTAACGAGATAAACTTTATCACTTCCTGTTTTCTGTGTGCCTCAAAAATGTGAGGAAAGCCCCAAGGTCAAGATTTTATATTCTATCTAGGAGAGCATTTTTGTCAACAGAATTCTGGATTCCAAAATGAACTACCAGAATGGCAGCACTGCTCATATGGTGAAGAAATGGGACAGCCTGGCATTCTACCAGCAAAGCAGTTGAGATGAAACACTTTCCTTGATGCTGATTATTTTGAGGGGGAGCAGTCCACACGTTGTGTTCCTGGCAGGCTGTGTTGTCTGAACATATTGGAAGTTTGACTTTCCTGTTTAAGGTTTGGGTTTGAGCTAATAGGGGTGCTCTTCTAGAACTTCAGGAACCAGAACCAGTTTAAATGATGTCTAAATAAGAACCTTAAGTGGGCTTATCATCCGATAAATTCAGGAGATGCAAACTGATGTGGAAGAAGCCTTCTTCAAGGAAGAGCCCTGGGTTGGAATAACATTTACAGGAAAGTGACTACATTACAATCAGAACTCAATCATTTGTAGAATCATTATGTCCTTCTAATGAAGTAGTAGTGGAATATGTTTGCTGCCCTCTGAGACAACAGAGAGTCATCTGTCATATTAATTTTCACCTCTTCGCACACTTCTCTAGTACTCCTGGAAGACTTAAGCATCTTTGCAGAAGTTAGGCAAGCCCCACTGTACCTGCAGGCTAACCGGAGACTCATTTCAGCAACTCCTATCAGGAAACAAGACCTCGGAGAGTCACGAATGGCACCTCTAGACTTTAGCACCTCCTTCTGAAAACCAGCCTCGCAATGGCAGATCTTTCTTCTTGTTTGAAGTTTTCCCTCTTTCTCAGCCTTAATGAATGAGTGAATTTAAGAAAGTACTGCAAGCTCTTTCTGCTTGAGACTGACACCTGAAGCCTGAGGAATAAGGGCAGGGTGGCTTTGCTGAGTTTGCTATTTTGAGTGGCTATTTCCACTCATCCCTGAAGCTGATGCCAGATTCCTAATGATTCTGGTGGACTCTTGGCTGAGGAAGAAGCTGACTTACAGGCAGTCAGAATGAAAGGCCCACAGAGCCTTACGACTCCTACCTAGAAGCAGTTGTCTCATAATCATGCCAGGTGTGAGGGTCACCATCATTACCCGTCCTGGCTGATACAGCTCAGCTGCTTCACTGAATACCCCTTCATCCCACACCCCATCACTTGTAACTTCCCTCAGATGTCCCCTGGCTGAAGAAACTGGGGCATTCCTGAGAGACAGAGGCTGTGCTCTCATCACTGGTGTCTAAGTAGCTGTCTTGCTGGCCAGAACTTCCAAACTAAATGCTCTGGTCTTCACACCTCTACCCTGGAAGTCCAATCTAGACTTTTCAGTTGTTTAACTTTGTCTCTCTAAATTCAGGCATATTTACTGGTCAGATGCCAGGAGGCAACGGATTGAAGTGGCTGAACTTGATGGAAGGTACAGAAAGTGGCTGATTTCCACTGAACTGGGTCAACCAGCTGCAATAGTTGTGAATCCCAAACTAGGGTAAGTACTTGAAGGAGTCCTTAATGTGCAATATTTTCCTCTGGGTTCTCAAAAAAAATTATTTTCAATAATTTTCAATTATTCCCAATTGTACTGAAGTTGTCCTTGCACCTTTTTGAGTGGCAGCTATGACTGTTTTCAAGAACTATAATATGCCCTAAAGATCATTTAGGACCAAACAGGCTTCAGTAGACAAATACTGCGTATGGGGAAGGGTTTAGCCACATTTTTCGACACCGCGGTTTATCTAAAATCCATACATTTCTCAGTAGAATTTAGGGATTGAGCAACACCGGATGATTGGTTTAGACTCGAGATTGCAAAGTGGTGGCTGATGGGCTAAATATGGCACGTATACTTATTGGACTTGAACTTCAGAGCTTTACATAAATGTAGTTGGTAGCATTACATATTTAAAAGATGATTTATTTATTTATTGGCTGCATCAGGTCTTAGTTTCAGCACGTGGGCTCTTTGTTGCAATGTGAGGGTTTCTTTATAGTTGCGAGTCACAGGCTTAGCCCCTCTGAAGTATTTGGGATCATAGTTCTTCAACCACGGATGGGATCCAAGTCCCCTGCATTGGAAGGTGGGTTCTTAACCACTGGACCACCAGGAAAGTCCTGATAATATTAAAATTTTAAAAAAATATTTGTATTTCTGGTTTGAAAAATCAGAATAACTGTTGACCGTATGTGGATATGCCTTCCTTGGTGCAGCATTGCCTGGAACTCTTAGGCTAGGGCTTGGCTTAATGTGGTGTTTGCCCATCACTCTGCATTCACAGCTGCCCTGCACCATCCATTTATCTTGCTTGCCTGATCCTTTCTCGGTACTTAACGTGGTGCAATCCTTGGTTTACTCTGTTCTTCTACAATCAAGTATTAATTGGATGCAAAAGAATACAGTTTCAAAGAGTTAGGATGAGGAAAGGAATCTTTTATTTTTTTTTCTCAGATACATTCCAAACACAGAATCGTGCCTTATACAGTGGGCATTCAAGAAACAGCCTTTATGATTATATATATTGAAGGGTCTGAATATATATCCTAGGACAGGACTGTCCAGGTTGTATTTGGAATGTGCAGTTCTCATGAAGGAGAGCTCACAGATGCGCCAGCTCCCGCCTGTCTTTCCCTGTCCCGTGGAGATATAAAAGCAGCATCCTTTAGGACCCAGGCCTCTTTGAAAATCAGTTGGTTTTTCCACCTGATGAAATGCTGCCACGAGGAAACCTTCTGTTACAGGTTTATGTACTGGACTGACTGGGGCGAAAACCCTAAAATCGAGTCCGCTTGGATGGATGGGGAGCGTCGGAAAGTCTTGGTTCAGGAGGATCTTGGTTGGCCAACAGGCCTCTGTATAGATTATATGAATGATGACCGGATCTACTGGAGTGACCTCAAGGACAACATTGTTGAAACCATCAAATATGATGGAACCGATAGGAGAATTGTGGTAACTTCAGGTTAGAAATTTCACTTTCGATTTCATATATTAATTAATGTGTTTCCAGTCTCTTTGCCCCCTTTTTCCCAAGAAGGAATCCTAATCTTAGGAGACGGTTTATATAGTTTCTTCCATACCATTCTGCCCAGCTCCCAGCTGCTGATTCAAATGCAAATGAACCTGTTAGGAGTTCTTTCTTGTATCAGAAAAGTCTTTTTTGTATCATTAAAAAAAAAACCAAAAACTGCTCTTGGCATCAGATGTTAAAATAACCATTTCTTGTTAGGTTGCCCTGATAGAGGTGATGATCCTATGTTACAGTGGTTATATCCAGGTCTAATTCCTTCTAGATACATTCGTTTTTAACATGCTAAATTGCTTTTTATGCAAGACTGGAAACATTTAGGAGAGTAGCATTTTGTTTTCTTGCCTAAATTCTACAGACCTGAAAAATCCAGCACTTATCAAGTTTTCCTGATAAGTGGTATCTTATGTTTAAGAAAAAAATTTCTCTGCCATACAAATTGTTTTGAACACGTGTGTACCTGTGGTGGATTCATGTTGATGTATGGCAAAATCAATACAATATTGTAAAGTAATTAACCTCCAATTAAAATAAATAAATTTATATTAACAAAAATAAAAATAAATAAATAAAAGTAAAATAAAACCAGCAACTTGAAAGTGAGCAAGTCCCCTATAATTGGTGTCAGCCTGTAGGCACTGGTCCAGTTTAATTTCTGTTATCTTGGTCTCCTGGCGTGGCACACTTTCACGGCCATGTGTACAGAGAGTCTATGGATGTTGCTGGAATTTTAAGGTGTTGCCTTAGCGATTGATCTGAGCAGCTTGACTTCCAACCTAGGAGTGGAGCTTGGGTATCTTCTTTTCGATAACCTTGTTTTGTTTTTGCTTTTTCCCTGTGGGTGAACAGCGGTGAACCCTTATAGTCTGGACATCTTTGAGAGCCAGTTATACTGGACATCTAAGGATAAGGGAGAAGTGTGGATCCAAGATAAATTTGGGCGAAACAAGAAAGAGAAATTGCTGACAGTGAACCCTTGGCTTACTCAAGTTCGAGTCTTCCATCAACGGAAATATAATCATTCAGGTAGTCACAAACCTTATTTCAAATCAATGGCTATAGTCTTTCTGGAAAATGGTGGTGGATAATAATAGCTGACCTCCCTGTGCCTGAAACATGTGTGTGTGTGTGTATTTTAATCATTTTGACGAGAGAAAGATAAAATTGGAGACAAAATGAAACGATGCAGATATGAAGTAAAAATCCTTCAGTCCTTGTTGTTGCTTGCAGTGTGGGAATGTCTTCTTAGGCCACAGAATCCAGGATGGGTTAGACCCCTGATAAATGTAAGTGGGGTTGACAAGTCACATAATAATAGGTTTCATGGACATCAGAAGTCTTACTCACTCTTAATTGCAAGGTCAGGCTAGTCAAGTCATCCTGAGCTAGGCAAGCCTTAGCTTAAAGCTTGAAGTTCTGGGTCCTGCTTCTTCAGGTGGTGGTTGTTTGTTGCTCAGTTGTGTCTGACTCTTTGTGGCCCCATGGACTGTACCCCGTCGGGCTCCTCTGGCCATGGGATTTCCCAGGGCAAGAATACTGGAGTGGGGTGCCATTTCCTTCTCAAAGAGATCTTCCCGACCCAGGGATCGAACCCATCTCCTGCATTGCAGACAGAGCCAGGGGGATGTGTTCTAATTCATCCTTCATCATTGTGTGGAGTAACGTGAATGGGAAAGAACATTTTTGAAGTGAGGAGAGGAACTAGAAATCTGCCCAAGTCATCCAAGCAGTAGATAAGCTTTAAACCCAGAGATGATTTTTAAACTCTATTCCATTCAACCCAAAGCTCAGCATCTTTCTATTCTGGTCCAGTTGTCAGTAAACCCAGCTCTGGCTTGAATTCTATGGCTCTGTGTGAGCTCCATCCCAATTCGATTTAAGTCTGGATTTCTGTGACAGGGCCTCAGTAATTGTAATAAAGGCGATGCTGATAATCAGAGCTCTAAACTCCCTCGCCTTGCAAATAATGAAACTGAAGCCCAGAAGAAAAACTTCTCTTTGGAGAGCAGGGGTGAAAAATCACATCCACTGTATGCTTTGGCTGCAATACACTTTTGGATCTATCCAGATTTGGATATTGACACATCTTGATATGATGGTGGGGTCTTACTGACCTTTTGAAATATCTCAGATTACTTAGTGCTGATGGACTTTTGCAGTCATGCGGTGAGCCAGGCAGACACCCACCATCCAGACTTGCCAGGGCCGTAGGGGAGATAGGCGATGCCACTAGAAAATGTGAGGGGCACAGAAGTGGGGTGGAGGGCACAGGGAGGGACAGTGCCATGTTGGTGAGGTAGCAGGGAAGGGGAGTGTAAAGGGGGTGAGTTGTCAGGTGTCACGTGGCCTAAAGGTATCAGGATGTTGCCTGAGCTCAGATGTCGCCTGGCCACAACTCAGCGGATGGACATGTCCCTGGCGGGAGCGTTCATTCCCTCCTCAGCAACTAATCACTGTTCTCATCTGCTTTCCAGTGCCCAACCGCTGTAAGAATGTCTGCAGCCACTTGTGCCTTCTGAGACCTAAGGGATACACCTGCGCCTGTCCCCAAGGCTCCAGATTTCTAGAAGGGAGTATCACAGTGTGTGATGCAGGTAGGGACGCTGCCTGGGCAGCCGTGGGGGCTGGGGGGGAGCTCCTTTGCCCTCTTTAGTAGATTCCCTTACCTAGGCTTCACCTTTTTCAGGAGCCTGAAGAATCCCTGGGTACTGGTCTCTTGCAGAAGAGAGTGGGGGTGGCTGGAAGGAAGGATGGGAGATCTGGGAACTATGAACAGAGCTGAGTGGGACTGAAGGGGCCAAACGGAACTTGTGTCCCTGTGATTTCTGAGAATTGTTTGCCAAAATCTGTAGAGATTTACATCCAGTGCCCCTAAATCGACTGTTAGGTTGTCTTATAAAGACATTTTGAAGAGTGACTTTTCTATAAGGCCTCATCCTCCTCAATCTGCCCCATACTGGATCCCAGTCACCCCAGAATCTATTCAGCCTTACTGGGAGTTCCTCAAAGTGGAGAACCAGGCTCCAGAGGTTGTGGGGTGATGCTTATCCTGTACAGAGGGGAGACACAGAGAGAGTTCACTCTTCTTCCCATTTGCTTATTTCAAGTTCTGACAACTGAAAAAAGGCCACGTTTTAAAATGTACTTTATGCTGTTGACAGATGGAAGCTGAAATAAGTAAGCAGTGGTTTAATTCTCATCCCAAATGCTATAGATCACCTATTCTTGGCAAGACCTTTCTTCAGTGACTTTATTAAGGAATTAAAAAGCCATAGGTAGTAACTAGTTAGTGTCCCTAACTAGTATCCAGTGCTTGATAAGGATGATAGGAACATCATCCTGTTCACTAGCCACCCATTTTATGGCTCACATTCTGGGGAAATGAAGAGCATAACCATGTTCTGCCACCAGGGGGAGCAAGCAGTGAAGCAAGGCCCCACCTGTTGACTCTTCCCAATCAGGCTGAAAAGTTGCAGGTTTAGAGAAAGAACTCAGCAAGTTACCACCCCTTCTGCTCTCTCTATCCCCACTGTGTCCCAGTGCTGCTGGGGAAGTATTTGCAAGATTATGATTGTTAGCAAAGGTAATTTTGAAGGTCTTAAAAAATGAGATCTCCAGTCAGCTGTCTATCAAGTATCTATTGATCTGTATCTGTGTGTCTGTTTATTGATCAATGGATTGCTGATGCTTCAAAGTCTTCAGTGGATGTTTCAGGGTGTGCCTAGATTGAGCTCTTGATTTTACTGGGTTCGAAAAGAAGCATTCTGAAAACTTCAAATGAAATGTGAATGTCCTAAGAGATTTACCACAATGTTCTTTTTAACTATTAGTGTGTATTTTCAGGAGTCTAGTATCGCTCCACTATTTGGGGGGGAGGGTGGGGGCTGCTATAAACTGCCTTTTTTTTTCCCTATCAAGTATATGTTAGTCGCCAAGACCTTCTTGATAAAGGAATTCATCTGACTTAAGGGCAAGGTATCATTTTGATAGAGAGGATAATCAGCAGCCCCGCCCCATTCACTCCCTACTCCAGCTTGGGCTGAAACAAGTTTGCAGGTTGGGGAGGTGCTCTGCTGAGTGTGGCTAACTCACACATATGTGACTCTTTCTTTCTGCAGCCATTGTAGGTGCTGTCACCATGCCCCCGCCATGCAGGTGTATGAACGGAGGAAACTGCTATTTTGATGAGAATAACCTCCCCAAATGCAAGTAAGTCTGAATGTTGAGGTCTGAGCTGTAGGTCTTATCCCTTCTGGGGGGAAGTTGAGACCCTTAACAACAAGCACGAGAGCCTTGTCAGTTTTCATATCATAAGCAGCTTGCCCTCCAGTGGGGGAGTCCACAGAGAACTAAGGAAGTACTTCTCAAAGTATCATGTGCATTAGAATCACCTGGGGCTTTGGAAAAAAATGCCCATCTCATTCACAGGGATCCTGCATTTCTAACTCCTGGGGGGAAAGAAAGTGAAAGTCTCTCCGTTGTGTCTTACTCTCTGTGACCCCATGGACTATACAGTCCATGGAATACTCTAGGCCAGAATACTGGAGTGGATAGCCTATCCCTTCTCCAGGGGATCTTCCAGACCCAGGAGTCGAACCGGGGTTTCCTGCATTGTAGGCGGGTTCTTTACCAGCTGAGCTACCAGGGAAGCCCCGCTCCTGAGGGGATGCCACAGAATTGTGTGCCCCGTTTTGGGGAGCAAGGAGTTAGAGAAATGACAACCCAATTTTCCTCCTCACCTGGAATTGCCAGTTTTAACTGGGAGAGCAGCCATTAGCAGAGCTGCTTCAGTTCTGAGCTCTCCAGAGGAAGAGACTGGGCTAAAGGTTTGGAAAGCAGAAAATTATCAAGAAAGGTCTTCACATGGTGCACAGAGATTTTCATGAAAGCATGTCCGAAGGAAGAACACGATGAAGGTTTCCGGGTTTACTCTCCAAGGAAGAATTCCATAGATTAGAGAAGACACCAATAGGTCAATTTGACGAGTCTGACTCCGTAGATGGCACAGCTGTTCTCTGTGAGAGTGAATTTCCATGATCAGATTACAGCCAAAACCTAAGGAAGCAACAGCTCATGAATGGTTCTTCCTTTCCTTTCAGGTGTTCTGGTGGCTACCTGGGAGAATATTGTGAAATGGGGCTTTCACAAGGCGTTCCTCCAGGAACAAGTAAGTTTTAGGGATAATGAGGGATCTGGGAGTGCATTGTGCCCCCTCAGTTGAGTGCTGTCTATAATCTGTTTAATGCAGTTTTGGAAGAAGTAAAGGTTCTAGC
This sequence comes from Budorcas taxicolor, assembly GCF_023091745.1. Lineage (NCBI taxonomy): Eukaryota > Metazoa > Chordata > Mammalia > Artiodactyla > Bovidae > Budorcas > Budorcas taxicolor. The sequence continues at coordinate 71,347,851 of NC_068911.1, forward strand.
CGCCAGCCCCTGCGGCTCAGCTAGCTCGCTCTTTTCCTTCTTCTCACGCTCATACATTTTCTTCTTCCCTCTTCGGCAGCGGCGTCCGTGCTGTTGACGATCATCTTGATCATCGTAATTGCCGCTTTAGCCGCTTTAGGATTTTTCCACTATCGGAAAACTGGCTCCATTTTGCCTTCTCTGCCCAAGCTGTCAAGGTCGGTTTCTTTATGTGGAATGTTGATTTTAGAGATCTGGATGATCTGTAACCACATGAATGACTTAGTTCTGTTTTAAATTAAAAATCATCCCAGAGTGTTCACCTACTCTGCAGAAACAAAAGATGCTGAACTGAAAGCAGTCACTTCTTTGATTGCTTCTCTGAAGCCTGAGTACAAATCACATTTTAGAGTGCAAATGGTTGTGTCTACCAGGTTACACTGGAGAACAATGTCGGCTGTGTTGAGGGGCCAGGCTTGCTTTCCCCTAGTGCCGGGCCGGCCCTCTCCTGGTTCTTAAGCATTCAGGAATGTGCTTGAACACTTCCGGGTGACCAAGGGAATTTACACCTGTACATGATGTGTAAATTCAAAAGTGGGATTCAAGCCTTTCAATTAAGTAAGAGTTAGCTAGGAAACTAGCTAGACAATTATTGCAAAAGGTTAAAAAAAAAATAACAAGACACTGTTTGATTATTTCTTTTCAGCTTAAGCCATCTTAAATCCTCTGAAAATGGAAATGGGGTGACCTTCAGATCAGGGGAAGATGTGAACATGGATATTGGAGTAACTGGTTTTGGGCCTGAGTCTGCTATTGACAGATCACTGGCAATGGTGAGTGTGTTTACAAAATGGCTATTTGAAGGTTAACATTTTTACTGTTTTATCAAAGAAATACTTAAGAAAAATCTATTTATTTATTTATTTATTTGGGTGCATCTTGTCTTAGTTGCAGCATGCGGGATCTTCACTGTGGCACATGGACTCTCTAGTTGAGGCCCAGGGCTCAGTAGTTGAGGTACCTGGGCTTAGCTGCACGTGGATCTTAGTTCCCCAATTAGGGATTGAACCTATTCCTTGCATCACAAGGTGGATTCTTAACTGCTGGACCACCTGGGAAGTCCCAAGAAACCCTTTTTATAAAGAGTAAAATTCAGCTACTGAAAAAAAAAAAAAAGAAATACAGTATGCCCCTCAGAAGAAAATCTTCACTCTACAAAGTTAGGAAACTCTGAGCTTGTTGCAGAAATGTGTCTAAAAACGTTCGTAATGAAACTGAAGTGAACCCCTGAGCTAAAAGTAAGTCACACTGTTGACCTGGAATCTTGCCCAGTTTTAAGTTTAATTGAAATCTTAAAACAATCTATGTTTGGGGGAAACAGGGGAGAGGGACCATGACATTATGTCTTTATTTGATGACTTTTTATATGTTAAAGGAAGAGGCAGGGAGATACATGTTGCCAAGTCTCATATATTTTCCCACTGATGTAATGTTGGGATAAACATGGTTTTTGAGTCGGTGAAGGTGAAGTCGCTCAGTCGTGTCCGACTCTTTGCGACCCTGTGGACTGTAGCCCTACCAGGCTTCTCCATCCATGGGATTCTCCAGGCAAGAATACTGGAATGGGTTACCATTTCCTTCTTCAGGAGATCTTCCCGACCCAGGGATCGAACCCGGGTCTACTCACATTGGAGGCAGCCGCTTTAACCTCTGAGCCAGCAGGGAAGCCCTTAACTCAGTGGTTGGTTCAAATCCCAGCTCTGCCAGCTTCTAAGTAAGTGATAGAAGCATGGAGCTTGAACTTTCTGTCCCCACCTGGAGAGTGATCCCTCTTGTGAGGACCAAACACTTTATGAGAGGACTAGGATCCATGCAGTGTTTACATTCGGTGATGGGAAGCCATTCTCAGTGTTTTGCCTCCCCGCCAAATCTTTCTTTCTTTTTCGTCCTTGCCTAAAAGCGTGGTGTTATCCATTCTTCTTTCCCCTTCTGCCACTTCTCTTTGCTTCTCTTCCACCTCTCACCCTTCTATGTCCAAAGCCAACCTCCAAGTGGCTTTGCCTTAAGGACCCATAGAGTGCTCAGAAATGGGAAGAGCGTTTTTGTTTCCCTGAGCTGATGAGTTAGGGCATTTATGTCGCAGTGTGTGCCGTATGGAGGTCTTGTGTCTCTGCTGGCTTTTCTTTTCTTCTTTTGGGGTCAGTTCGGCAAAGCACCTCACATACCTCCTATAAGGAGTGCATTTTCTGCTGTGTGTGAACCAGGTTTGCATGGTATAATCCTTTGTTTCCTTCATCAGAATGAACATTTTGCCACAGACTTCGGGAAGCCGCCCATAATATTTGAGAACCCGACATACTCCTCCAAGGACGCTGCTATCACAGTGGCTCAGCCAACAACAGCCCCGGTGAGAAACCACAGTCCTTTCTGTCAGGTGCTGCTGCTGTTGAGTCTTGTTCTTTGGAATAATGTGCCTTTAGCATCCTCCCACACTTCCCTCCATGGAAGGAAGCACGGTGGTCCCTTCCTCAGCTTCATGCTCCGCAGTCACAGGACTGGCCCAAGGACAGAAGGCCTGAAAACAATCAGAATCCTGGGGGTGCCAGCCAAGAGCAGTTTCATCCTGAGTGATAGAGCAAGAGGTCTGAGCGCATTCAATGGCGGATGTGGTGCCTGGCGCACGCAGGTGCTTTGTAAATATCTGTGAGCTGAGTGAGTGGACAGTCCTCAGGCCGTTATGCAGAGGCCTGGGGGACTGGGCACACATTGTGTCTGGTCCTTACTGGTATCAGTTCAGTTCATTTCAGTCACTCAGTCGTGTCCAACTCTTTGCAACCCCATGAATCGCAGCACGCCAGGCCTCCCTGTCCATCACCAACTCCCAGAGTTCACTCAGATTCATGTCCATCGAGTCCGTGATGCCATCCAGCCATCTCATCCTCCTTCTCCTGCCCCCAATCCCTCCCAGCATCAGAGTCTTTTCCAATGAGTCAACTCTTTGCATGAGGTGGCCAAGTACTAGAGTTTCAGCTTTAGCATCATTCCTTCCAAAGCAATCCCAGGGCTGATCTCCTTCAGAATGGACTGGTTGGATCTCCTTGCAGTCCAAGGGACTCTCAAGAGTCTTCTCCAACACCACAGTTCAAAAGCATCAATTCTTCGGCGCTCATGAGGGTATAATTTGAGGTGACTTCCCTGCTTGCCTTTCTCATACTTTTCTGGAAAATGCAGAGGTCTCTGAGGTTGGTAGACAGGTACCAAAACTTCCTTTGGTACGGTCCTATTACTCACTTATCTTTAAGAGGAACAGAGAGATAAATTAGACAGATGGATGGAGGGACGTTTCTTCATTAGGTCCGGATCAGTAGTCCCAATGCCACTGCCAGTACCTGTCAATTGTCAGTTAGCCTGTCTTCCTCTTGTCAGAACCACTAGAGCTAAACTGCTTTTGCATCAGGAGATATAGTACATTTTAGTATGACAGAAATAGAGTGTGACCAGTAATGAGTGGTCCCAAGAATATTCTATCTCATGCCTGATTCCTGGGAGAATCAGGCATGAGATAGGCAGCTTAGTCATTGGCGCTCCTGATTTGGGGGAGATGAGAGTGATGTTTATTCCTGGACCACAGGGTTGGTTTCACACAATGAAAATGGTGCCTGATCATATTTGTAGGGGAGCAAGGTGGTAAGCAGAATCAAAGAGTTGATAAACTTTACAGGAAAAAATCTTTCAAACCTGAATAATGGCCTTCATTATGCACGCAGGTAACTGAATCTGGAACAGTGTATAACAAAAACTATGGAAGCCCCATAAACCCTGCTGAACTAGTTACAGACACAAAGCCAACTTCCTCAAGTGATGAAACTCAGGTAACAGTGACTGAATGATATGGGATTTGGGAAGGACTTTGGAATTGCTGGGTTTATGAATCCTAGGCCAACTAGAGAGACCGTGATAGGCTCACAGATCCCAAGATGTGTAGGCAATTAGTAAAGATGATTTTAAAAATAATAAATTGAAAACATTCTACTGAATAAAGCTACATTCTAACATTGAGTTGGGAATGATGTTCCTTGTGACACGGGAGACAAAGCAGGAAAGAAGGGTGGCATACTTCTGAACCCAGCCTCTTCAAATCAGAGGCGTTTAATTTGAGATAACAACTTAAAATGAATAAAGACCTCACTGTGTCAATAATACATATAGAGAACCTTTTCCTTTCCTGTGCACTGCAGTTTTTCGGCTGTGTAGGTCTTTGTTCCCTTAATAATGCATGTTGCTTTTACTCTACTGTTGTTACCGATGTTCACCACTTGATGGCGCTAATCTACACTCGCTTGATCTTTCCATCTAACATCATTGTCCTCAATGTGCCAGGCACAGTGTTTAACACTGAAGAGTAAAAGAAAAAAAAAAACACTAGATGGAGCTTCTCTATCTTGTCTGCAGACCCTTTGAAATTTGTAAACTATGTGGTCTACAGAGAGCAATTCAATAAATTTGATACAAAGCTTTACATGAATGGATAATATATCATTAGTTTTAATAGACACATGTTGCTAAGTCACTTCAGTTGTGTCTGACTCTGTGTGACCCCATAGACGGCAGCCCACCAGGATCCCCCATCCCTGGGATTCTCCAGGCAAGAACACTGGAGTGGGTTGCCATTTCCTTCTCTAATGCATGAAAGTGAAAAGTGAAAGGGAAGTCGCTCAGTTGTGTCCGACTCTTCGCAACCCCATGGACTGCAGCCCACCAGGCTCCTCCATCCATGGGATTTTCCAGGCAAGAGTACTGGAGTAGGGTGCCATCACTTTCTCCGTTAATAGACACATAGGAAGAAGCTATTTCAGATATAGCTGTTTGATTCTGGGCAACTATTTTACCTCTGGGCACTAGAGTCCTTACTATTACTCACTGGGAGCACTATTGGCATCTTGGGTTGGGCAGTCCTTTGTGGCACAAAACGATGCTACACGTTGCTGGACATTCTAGTATTTCTGGCCCCTGTTCACCGAGTGCCAGTAGTTTCTCCAGAGCACTGTGATCCCTCCCCTCCCCTCAGCCCCTAAACATACACTCCCATTGAAAACAGTAGGATCTGGGATGTTCTAAGGTTCTATGACTTTTGTGAAGTAATATAAAGGAACAAAAGCCCAAGGGTAGTTAGAAACCTTACCATTTTATAGAATAACCCCTGTTCTCAAATTGCAGAATCTATAAACAAAATTAGTGTCTGCAAAGTCATGTTGGATTCTCAGCACTTCACACTGGTTCCTGTTCTGCTCGTTCAGGTCAAAATAAAAGTTGAACTAAATTGATGCTAATGAGGAGAGCTTATAACAAAGGTGCCTTTGTCCACCTTTTCATCTTTCATTTACTAATTTCTTCCTACACACACACACACACACACACACACATGCACACACAAATCTAGTCTTAGGAATTTCCACTTTCATATTTTTGATATTTCATATTTTCAAAGGATTGCATATTTTTCTTTAAGCTACAGTGAGAAGTTTATTTTGCAGACTACTTTTCCACAGACACCAGAATACCTAAATGTCACGTGTTGGTTCCCCAAGTCTGACTCGGCCTCGCGGCAGTGCCACATCTACATTCTGTTCTCAAGTCCAGTGATCCCCTTCTTTGGACAGAGCTCTCTCCCAGCTGAGCAGGAAGGGGAACGTGATGGGGATTCTGCAACCTCTGCCCTGCATGACAGTCATCAGAAACACTGAGAGCCTCTCTCAAGTAGAGCAGACCTTTATCAATTGCAGACCTTTTCTTTCTCATCTCCATCTTTGCAATACACTGGCTCTTCTTACTTTTTTCTTTTTTTAATCAGTTGAGGCTGAGCTCTAAGGTCTGTCCTCCATGGTAAGTCCACGGATTTGTCTATGACCTTTGCCTCCTGGGAACTGAGATAACAGCCAGAGTGGCTTAAAGCAGTAGAAGCCCTTGGTTAGGATGACCTTCGGTTGACATTAATGTGCCAGAGAGGCTTACATTTTTCTCTTTCATCAATAAATCTGCTCAAAGGACTCGAAAAACATGAACTCCTATGGTTTAGTTCTGTCATTTTCAAAAGTTGTGTTGACATGCATTGGACTTCCCAAGAAGATAACAATGAAAATCACCACTGCTTCTCTTGTTAGTGATTACTCAAGTCCATGGGGCCATTCCACACTGAAGCAATGAGTTTGGGCCTTCCTCATTAAGGATAGGTTTCTAGAGGCCGGGCTTTGACCTGAGTATCTCCATCTTCCTCCTGGTGGTGGCTGTGTGCTGAGTAGGTGCTCAGTTAAACGTGAGTGAATGCCTCCTTCTACTTCTGTATTCGAATGCCCTCTAGCCCTCCACATGTTGGCCGCTACTTTCAGAGGGGGAGGCACTTCACAAAGCACACGTGCTGCCTTAGCTGCCTGCAGGAGGGCGTGGTCTGTTTCCTGGTCTCCTGTGCTCTCCTCTCCTTCCAGCTGGCAGCCAGAACTGCGGCCAGCTCTCTACCATGGGCAGCGTTTCTGTAAGACAGGGGCCGTTCATCACAGTCCAGGGCGACTTCTCTCTGGGTCCTTTAGTTTTGAGGCCTCTGAATCCTAGAGGCATTGCCTGCTCCTCTACCTACAATTTAGTTCAGCGATTTTGCTGAGACCCCCTTTCCTCATCTGCAAAATAGATATAATCAGAGCCTTTGCCTTGCAGAGTCATTGGGAAGATTAAATCAGAAGCGTGCAAGGCTCTTAGAATAGTCCCTGACACATAGTAAGCACTCAGTCAATCTTCAGTTTAGTTCAGTCACGCAGTCATGTCCAATTCTTTGCGACCCCATGAACCGCAGCATGCCAAGCCTCCCTGTCCATTACCAACTCCCAGAGTCCACCCAAACTCATGTCCATTGAGTCAGTGATGCCATCCAAACATCTCATACTCTGTCATCCCCTTCTCCTCCTGCCCTCAATCTTTCCCAGCATCAGGGTCTTTTCAAATGAGTCAGCTCTTCACATTGGGTAGCCAAAGTATTGGAGTTTCAGCTTCAACATCAGTCCTTCCAATTCTGAACACCCAGGACTGATCTCCTTTAGGATGGACTGGTTGCATCTCCTTGCAGTCCAAGGGACTCTCAAGAGTCTTCTCCAACACCACAGTTCAAAAGCATCAGTTCTTCAGGACTCAGCTTTCTTTATAGTCCAACTCTCACATCCAGACATGACCACTGGAAAAACCATAGCCTTGACTAGACAGACCTTTGTAGACAAAGTAATGTCTCTGCTTTTTAATATGTCTAGGCTGGTCATAACTTTCCTTCCAAGGAGTAAGCGTCTTTTAATTTCATGGCTGCAATCACCATCTACAGTGATTTTGGAGCCCCCCAAAACAAAGTCTGACACTGTTTCCACTGTTTCCCCATCTATTTCCCATGGAGTGATGGGACTGGATGCCATGATCTTAGTTTCTGAATGTTGAGCTTTAAGCCAACTTTTTCACTCTCCTCTTTCTCTTTCATCAAGAGGCTCTTTAGTTCTTCTTGCCGTAAGGGTGGTGTCATCTGCATATCGCTTTCCAAGTGGCTGCATTTTTGTGTTGTTTTGAGTTACTGTAGTTTATACTTTGGCTGTTAATTGTTGGTTTTATGTACTCTTTGTTGTGAGATCAGTTGGCATGAGGGATCTGAGTTCCCCGATCAGGGATCACACCCAAGCCCCTGCTTGGAGGCACAGCGTCTTAACAGCTGGGCCGCCAGGGAAGCCCCTGTTAGTTGTTTTCGTTATCATCACAATGGCAGGAGGAAATGGTGACAGGATACGGAATATAATGGAGTCGACCAAGGATCAATACGAGATGAGGTTACAGTCTGGCTTGTCCCTTAAAGTTTCAGGCAGCCCCTGAAGAAAGCTCTTGCCTGTCTCTGTCAAAACTTCCGGATTCTCGGGCACAGATTCTGTGAACTATACATTTCAGATCAAGCAAGTGTTCTGAAATTATTAGATGACAAGAGCCCAGAGTTTCAGTGACTCTTCAGGGCCCACCCATGGGAGAACTGAACAATTTCCTGCATGGGCCGGAAAGTTCCAAGTTCCAAATTGCTTTTTCCCTCTGTAAGAAGAAATTTTAAAACCTAGGCTGGGAGGAAGAAACAAAAAATTCCATTACCGAAAGTTTTCTGTTTCCCTCTTTTTCGTTTAGCCAACAAAATGGAATATCTTCAAACGAAAACCGAGACAAAATACCAACTTTGAAAATCCATTCTATTCCGAGGTAATTGTTAACAATTTTTCTCAGCCCAGGCATTCTTTCTTAGCATTAACTTGCTAAATCAGGCATGCACTCAGATTATTCTGAGCAGATTGGCCACAATTTGTCTTCTCCACAACAAAGCCACTTCCCATCATGTTGGAAATAAGTGACAGATTCTTGTTTCTTTGTGGTTTTAGATGGAGAATGAACCAAAGGTCAGTGCTGCTGTGACCCCACCTCCATCACCTTCTCCTCCTGCTACGGTTTCTTGGAAAAAAGGCTCAACTCCAGGCTACAGTGCAACAGAAGACACATTTAAAGACACTGCAAATCTTGTTAGAGAAGACTCAGAGGCATAACTGTGCTGGCTATTTAGGGAACAATTAGAAACACACTTTTGCACATTTTTTTTTTTTTTTTTTACAAACAGATGAAAAAAATTAACATTCAGTACTTTATTAAAAGAATATATTTTCCCCCCTGTACTCCTGTAGTTGGTCCTGTTTGTGGAAACAATGCCTTGTGTGTCTTTTTTACTCATCTCACATTTTTACAACTAATTACCACCTTGTACTATATGTATATCTTTGCACTGAAACTCTCTGAAGGTAATGCTATAAATATACTGTACATTTGTAAATTTTGGAAAGATTATCACATCATTAAATTTGCTAATGAAAGTATCTGCTGAATTGGTTAGTGATCATTACATTCAGTGATCCACTGAAGAAAGGAATTGACTCGGGGCCTTTAGCAATGTCAGAAGAGGCACCACCCTAAGACCCTATAGCATTATCAAGGAAGGGAATCCAGGCCCCACTCTTGGGTCTGTTTTCACTCATCAGCACTTAGTGTTCAGTTTGACCTGCTGAATAGTATATCCCTAGAGATGCAGATGAAACAGAAGCTTGAAAGAACTATTCAGTTTCATCCTCCTGCCTGTTGGCATTGTCCAGTCAGAACTCTGGTTCCTATTACCTCCCTAGCTACCAGGTCAACATGTTTATGTTAATGTCTGAGGAAAAGCTCATGTCCTTAAGTCTAAGTATCCTGCAAAGAGTTTGCAATCTAGTCACATGAACTTTCATTTGATGGACCATAGGGTGATCGACACCCTTTCCTGGCACCTCAGGTGGTCACCTACTCTAGAAACTGGAGCTGAGCGAATGAAAAGCAAATCTGTCTTCATAAAGGAAGGTGCAAAGTAAATACCAGCAGAGCAAAGCCTCAGCTGGATTTTGTGTTTCTCTGTGTGAAAATTTTCCTTATAACGACTATTTATTTTCTCAATTGAACATGAATAGAAAGGGAAACCATTCTTATTGAGCCTGGCTTAGATTCTTTAGCAAAATCGTACGTTTGTATCAGAATGTATTGCAGGGTCTAGCCTTCCTCCTGAATCTAGACTCTAGTCTCCACAGCCGGAACTGTGGCAGGAATACAGTTTCCACACTAGGTAGCATTCCCGGTTCTCTGTGCTAATAATGCACATTTTACAACAATGAATGAATGAGTGTATGAGTGGAGAGATGGATGAATGAAACATGTACTACTGATGATTTTATTCCCGAGTTCTCAAAATATTTTTTGCTCATATTTTGAGTGCTTATTGTAATTATTTTGAAATGTACTTTGATTAGAAAAGCGAATGGAAATGATGCTGCTGAAAAATTTCTAATAAAGGTGTATTTTATCAGACTTCTGCTGTGTGCTTTATAAATCCAGGTTATGAATTGGTTGTATTTTGCTGTGCCTGGAACTTGGGACATTGAGGGCGAGGCATCAGGGAACCAGGATTTCCCGGGGTTCAAGAAGGGAGGAGAAGGAAGAGGAATCCACAGGTCATGTAGCCCCGAAACTGGCCTGGGGGGTGGGAGTGAACACAGGAGGGTAAAGTGTAGGTTTCCACCTGAACTCTGGGCGGGCAGTCCCCACAGTTGTCTTAAAGAATCATCCAATCCCCCTCCCCTTTCCTTCCTCACAACCTAGGACCCCAGCCAGTTTCCCACTTTGGATCTGATGGTGATGGGAAGGCAGCAGCAAGGTCACAGCTGGAGAGGATTTTGTTCAGCTTGCCATTTGGGCTCCAATGGGGTGTGTGAGCCATACCAGCCCAAAGTCAGAGTCAAAGGGAGTTCAAAACGATTGTGATTTCCAGCTTTGGTATTTGTCTTGGGCCTTAAGCTCGATAAGAAATAATCTGGGGAATTTAAAAAATGAGAATTAATTTCCTGCTTAGCTTCATTTCTGGGTCTCCCTCGGAGGGACCTAGAAGGCATGCTGCTGCGTGTCTGTTCTCAGCCATGTGAGCTGGTACTTGCGGCTGACCGTCAGTGGGTGGGTCATCCCTCCTTGGTTGGCTCTCCCAGCTGGGGTCCTGCCCCTGCTTTATTCTCTCCTGGTGAGAAGTTATGCCAGGTGTGTGTGTGGCGGGGGAGGGGGAGATTGGGAAACAGGGTGCTGTTTAGAGGATGGAAAAGCTGATGTGACTCAGTATCACATCACATGAAGCCAGGTCCATCCTAAAGGAAATCAACCCTGAATGTTCATTGGAAAGACTGATGCTCAAGCTCAAGTTCCAATACTTTGGCCACCTGATGTGAAGAGCTGACTCATTGGAAAAGACCCTGATCCTGGGAAAGATTGACGGCAGAAGGAGAAAGGGGTGACAGAGGATGAGATGGTTGAACGGCATCACCGACTCAATGGGCATGAGTTTGAGCAAGCTCCAGGAGATAGCGAAAGACAAGGAAGCCTGGCGTGCTGCAGTCTGTAAGTTCACAAAGAGTCAGACATGACTGAGTGACTGAACAACAGTCACATGAAGTGGAAACAATTTTACCAGCAGAAATGTGCTGTTGCACAGTGTAAAATCACAACCACGAGAAGGTTTGTCCACGGGAAGCTGTTGGATCACACTGGTCATCTGTCCAGAGCTTCCCATTGATTTTTTTTTTTTTACTATCCCTTACTCACTCACTCACTTGCCTATGTTCTTACCAGCATTCAGTTGCAAACTCAAACTTAACTATGAGTTTAAGGAAAAGGTGTGAGAGGACAGCTTTTAGTGGGGAATTCCATCCATTAATTCTTGGCTTTTTTTTTTTTTTTCCTGAATTAGGAAAAGATCACTAATATTTGATTTTTGAGATAGAGTACGTTAGTCTGGCTCAAAAATGAGAGCTAGTTAGGCCCTGGGGTGAGGGAGGGGTCTGAGGAAACTGGTTATAGATATACATTCTGGAAAGAGGCCTGGCCCCACAGCCTGGAGCCCTGGGTTGCCCTTGAACTCTCAGCCTCTTTTCAGTCTTCCCCTTTGCATTCATCAAAGTCAGAAGCCACAAGTCATACTGAAGATGACATATGATTATATGTTTCATCTTTTTTAAAAATTCTAATTTTATCTTGGAGTATATTTGATTTACAGTGAAAAGAATTTGGACATACATGGAAGGTGTCTAAAACCTGGGAGAGGAAGGCCAGCTCTGGAGAGCATTGCCTCATGCCTCCAGTGGTCCTAACCATGGCCATCTCAAGGTGAGGATCAACAAAAATCACTAGGCTTGTCAACTCCTGAAAGTTACCAGCTTTGTGGAGAACGTTTAATCCCACCAATTATGTGCCTCTTCCTGGAAGTGAATTCAGAATATTTTGTTTGAAAATCAACCACGTGTCTGCATTCACTTTGTGTCCATAATATTCTGGAATAAACTACAGGAGACAAAGCAAACAGGTCTCCAGAAATTATCTGACATCACTGAGTCCACTAGCTAACAATATAGTCATCGAATGCTGTCCCATCTTATGCAGACTAGAGAGGAAGGGCTCATATTTCTGCTCCTCTGATAATTAGCATCCCCCAATGATCATCATTTGCTAAGAGCACACTTTTCCAACCAATTACTTTCATCACAGGGGCTAGGCCATCCTGCTGCTAATCACTGAGCCTCAGCTGCTGCTTCTGTGGAAAACAGAGAGGGAGGCTATGAGAGTTCAGTGCGAAAATACATCAATATGTAGAGAGTGTATGCAGCCCACTGCCTGGCACCAAGCCCTGAATCCCCAGTAGCCGTGATTTTGATCATTATTAAATGGAAGAGAAGGGAAGAGTTTTGTTTTTTTTTTTAATGAAGAAATGTACTTTGGGCTTCCCAGGTAGCACAAGTGGTAAAGAACCTGCCTGCCAATGCAGGGGACATGGGTTCAATCCCTGGTCTGGGAAGATCCCACAGGCTGCAGAGTGGCTAGGCCTGTGCACCACACCTACTGAGCCTGTGCTCTGGGGCCCAGGAACTGCAGCTGCTGAACCCTGGGTACCCTAGACCCTGCGCTCTGCAGCAAGAGAAGACACTGCAAAGAGAAGTCCTTGTGCCGCAACCAGAGAGTAGCCCCTGTTCACCGCAACTAGAGGAAAGCCTACATGATGATGAAGACCCAGCACCGCCAAAATGAGCAAATAAATAACATCAATTTTTAAAATAGAAACGTATTTTTCATATCTTTGTAGAATGCGATTTCATGTTTAATTAATTAATTACTTTTGGCCACACTGCGCAGCACATGGCATCTTTGTTCCCTGACCAGGGATCGAACTTGTGCCTCCTGCAATGGAAGTGCAGAGGCCTAACTCGTAGACAGCCAGGAAGTTCTCCGGGAAATGTATCTTTACAAGCTCCTTGGGGATTTTAACATGAAGCCAAGGATAAAAGTACTAATCTAAATAGAAGTCGCTAATCTTTTTTCTAATGATGGATGTTATAGGGGTGGTCAAGATTTTCTCTGGGGCCTGTGGAAGAATGCATAGATCTTGTATGTAATGAGGCTGGAGTGTAGATGATAAAATGTAGAGTCTCATTTTATTGTCATGCAAGAGTAATGGGAAGGCAGTAAAGAGCCCTGGGTGTGAAAGATGGGGATCCCGAGGCTGAGAAAGGGTGAGTTCATACTCCCATCACAGGCTGGGGAACATGGCCCAGGTTTTCCCGGTGCCCCATATCCAGGCTTTCGCTGAATTAAAGAACAGGTTGATGTAGGAATTTGATAGAACATATTTAAAGCCTATTCTTCTTATCTCTTCCCATGTTTCCAGACTCCAGAGGACTTTAATTATGCTCTCTTAGTTTCCCTAAACTCTGCTGTGGCTGCGATTCCTCAAGAGGCCTTTTGGGGGCCAGGGAAGAGGAGATGAGAACATCCTGAGTCTTCTTGACGTTAGAGACTTTTACCTCACGATGAGTGGGATACAGTCTATTTCCAAGAGTGCAGCTGTATATTTATTGCTTCTAAGTTTTCATTTGTTGAGATTTTTTTTTTTTTTTTGCAAATTTGAAATTTAAAGGATAAGCAATCTTGAGCTGTTCTTGGCAACGGTGCTTTGCCGCTGTTTTCCAAATTTTCAAGGGACTGGATTCACTCAGTGGAGGTCAACGGAGATGCTACCATTTGCTGCACAGAAATGTTCCCCACATTATGGAGGTGGTGCTTGGACTCTGGGCTCAGGAAGTCCATTTACCTGTCATTGGCCTTCACTCAGGGCCTCTCGAAAACAGACAGTAGTCATACGGGCAAGGAACCCCTCTCCTAGAGAAAGGGAACCTCTGAGTGGCCATGGGACCTTGGATCAGTTGTTTCACCTCCCAGATGGTTAGTAACTATCTGGAAAGTGAAGTGGTTGGACAAGTTTATTGCTAAGTTCTTTGGTTTTCAAGTTCAATGACTTCTCTCTACTTCAGTCTTAATTTGGAATTTGGTTCAATTCAAAATCACTGCCGCTGTTTCAGTAAGTTCTAAGCCTGTTACATCAACTTCAAAGAAGACAGCTTCAATTATAGCTTCTTAGTTTTTATCCTCAAATGCTGTCTCTCTCTAGGTGAGCTATCAAAGAGATACATTTTAGAAAATCTTTTCTTTTTCTGAAGTATCTGAAAGCCTGCCGATAAGTTTCAGGCCTGAAAGTTGCCACCAGGGATTTATTTTTGCAGGAAACTCCTGCAAACATCCTTTGTAGAGCCAAGGCCACGGGGGTCTTTCATGGGATCCCAGGCCCACGGAGTGTTTCCTAAGGTGTATGAAGGGACCCTAGTCAGAGAGTAAAGCTGGCTGGAGGACCAGGAAGTCACCTCTGACGAGCCACTGGCATCCTGCAGACTTTTGATGAGATGCGAGGCCCTTAAATGGGCTCTGGATGAAAGAACAGGTGAACCTAGGAGTAAAATAAATTAACTCCGATTTTCAATTCTTTTCATGTTAAACCTGAATTTACTTTTTAACTGTGGTAAGATATATATAACGTAAAATTTTAAATTTGGATTTTTAGTCATCTATCTGACATCGGGAGCTGTTTTTTTTTTTCCCCAAGATGGCCTTAGAAGGCTTCGTGTAATGGCTTTGAAAATCACTGAGGCATGGTATTCCTTCTGATATTCTGACTGTGTCAGGGCCCATGAAAAGAGGTCAGAAACCAGAGCTCAGCTCAGTCCAGGCCAACAGGAAATGCCCTAGTCTCCTATGAGAGACATGGGAATTACTTCTCAGAAGGGGCTGGGCTGCAGTGTTCAGAGAGCAAAGCTACCACTTAATAACTTAAGCAAATCGCCGCCTTGGCTTACCTGGAAAGGTGAAGTAGAGTTGGAGCCAGGACTGTTTCCCTAACTAGCTGGCTGACCTTGTAAAACCTGTTGAGTTCCTCCAAATTTCTGTTTCTTAACTTAAAAAAAAAAAAAAAAAGAAGAAGATAAATTCCATAGGGACACCAAGAGGACAGTATTTATTTCTTCATTCTACAAATGTTGAACAAGCATCTACTAGGTACCATGGAATGGTATCAAATAGTAATAGCTAACATTTCCAGAGCGCTTTATGTAAAGTATCTCATTTGATTCTGGAAGCCTTATACTGAAAGTACTATTTCACTATTTTACAGACCAGAAAACAGAGGGGTAGATAGACAGCTAAAACCACAGATAGCAAGCTGCTTTTTTATTTTTAATAAAAAATTAGAAAATTATATTTTGGTAATTATAGTTATAAAATAATTCAGTGATTTTGTGTACATGATAAAGCACAAAACAACAAGCTCTGGCACAAGATCATGACCTAGGAAAAATTTTCCTTTACTTCCTCCATTTTATTTCTGTAGATTGTTAGTGACCTGTACTGTTCAGCAACGACAACTGTGTGAAAGTGAAAGCAAAAGTCACTCAGCCGTGTCCGAGTCTTTCCATGGGCTACACACTCCATGAACTCTCCAGGCCAGAATACTGGAGTGGGCAGCCTTTCCCTTCTCCAGGGGATCTTCCCAACCCAGGGACTGAACCCAGGTCTCCCGCATTGCAGGCAGATTCTTTACCCGCTGAGCCACAAGGGAAGCCCAACAACTATAAGAGCAGGTATTTACTGAAGGTTTCCTATGTTTCCAGGACATTTTCTAAGCTCTTTCCAAGTATTAACTCATATAATCCTCCCAGCAACTCTATGAAGTAGGTTATCATCCCCATTTTACAGATGAGGAAACTGAGCTAAGAGAGGTTAAATAACTTGCACAAAGTCTTAGAGGTATTACGTGTTGGATCTGAGACCCTACCTCAGTCCAGCCCCCGAGTCCACACTCCACACCCCTGTGCCTCATTGAGTCCTCCCACAGGCTGGCGAGGAAATACCCTGCCCCACTCCACCCCCAGCTAAGTCCCTCTCGATCCCCGTCCTACTCTGCGCTGACTGCCCAACAGCTTCTACTTTTAAAAACCGTTCCTAAAGCCTGTCTAAACTACCAGTTCAAAGGAAGCCTTCAGTGACTCGTATGCTACTGGATTCAGGTCAGTGCTTTCTGGCCCCTGTGGGTTAGTATTCTGGCTTCAGGTAATGAAACTGTGATTTAATAAGAGCCCCCGGAGGAGAGGTCCCACGAGGGGCCTCCCTGTGCTGGGCTGGCTCCTGGGCTCCTTCCCCAGCTGGGTGCTGCCTTCTCCCTCTGTGAAGGGCCACACCAGCCTAGCCCAGCTGTGCCCACCAGCAGTAACCTTTTCTTCATGCAGTCATTAGCATTTAAATATAGAACAAACCAATGCCTCAATTTATTCTGTGGAGAAATAAATCTGCCAGGACAGGCTCAATATTCCTGGTGCGTCTCCTGCTGTGTCTGACCTGGCAAGGCTCTTGTTTCTGAGAAACAAAAGAGGCAGAAAAATGTGAAAAGCAGCCTAAATGATTTTTCTGAGCTCTGCCTCAAATGTGTGGTAGAGTCAAACAGCTCAGACAGCTAACCCTACCCTAATTGTTATTTGTTATTTATAATTTTCTGGGCAGGGAGGAATGGTGTGTGTGCGTGTGTGTGTCTTTCTTTAATCAAGCAAGATGCACACCCTTTTTCTGCCTTCACAGGACCTTCTAAGCTCACCTCCATTCTAGTCCTGGTGCACATTTAATAATCCTTTCTCTTGTTTCTCTCTCTCTCCAACCCCATGTCAGTGTCCCAGGGACCATGACCAGCTTTCACTTCTCTATCCATAGCTCCTAACATAGCACCTGGCATGTAATGAATGCTGAATAAATGTTAGCTGAGCTTCCATGGTGGCTCAGATGTAAAGAATCCACCTGCAATGCAGGAGACCCGGGTTTGATCCCTGGGTTGGGAAGATCCCCTGGAGAAGAGCATGGCAACCCACTCCAGTATTCTTGCCTGGAGAATCCCCATGGACAGAGGAGGCCGGCTGACTCCAGTCCATGGGGTCGCAAAGGGCCGGACATGACTGAATGACTAAGCACACACGCAAATGTTAGCTAAGGAAATAAATGGGAAAAAAAACCCTAAGGGCTACGGCAAGAAAGAAATCCATCAAACCCTGAACCTCCAGTGGAAGGAGAGTGCTCTTACAAACACGTCTGTCTTTGGCCTACTTCGCTGGGTGGTTCAGGGTTCAAGTGTGTGAGGTTAGTTGGTCACGATCAAGTGCCATTTAAATTTGTGTCTTGACTTTTTTCTTCTGAGCTCCTAGGACTCACAAAGGCTTTTCATTGAACAGAATGGTTAAATGTTGTGTAAAAGACATCTGAAGAATTAAGCTCATGCTCTTCCAGAAAGATGACTGAGAGGGAATGAGCCATCACTAAAAGCTCACGTTTATGTAGGTAGGAAGGCTCCACCCCTCTCATGCCACTCAAGCTCTAAAACTTCAGTATTCTGCACAGGACAGTGGTGCAGAGAGCCACTCACAAAACCAGCCTGACTGTCTGGCCTTTTGAGCCTACGCTGGCTAGGACCCCAGGCCTGTGATAGCTGGGGTCTGCAGGGCAGT
This sequence comes from Budorcas taxicolor, assembly GCF_023091745.1. Taxonomy (NCBI): domain Eukaryota; kingdom Metazoa; phylum Chordata; class Mammalia; order Artiodactyla; family Bovidae; genus Budorcas; species Budorcas taxicolor. Next base: position 71,365,364 of record NC_068911.1, read on the forward strand.
TAGCAAGATCTGTTTTGCACACAGGCTCTTGTTTAGGGGGTACACCAAGCTGAGGGAGGTACTGTTATTGCATCCCCATTTTACGGAGGAGGAAACTGAGTTATAAAATTAAAACTGCAGCTCAGGATGGCTCAGCTAGGTAGTGGCAAAGCCAACCTCTGAACCCAGGAGCTTCAACCCAGAGCCACATCTCTAACCTTGGTCGGTACTTTTTTCCAGTTCATCTCTACCTAAAACACAGTGTAATGGAAAGAGTCCTGTTCCAGGCAGGAGGAGACCCAAGACTTATTCCAAGCTGGTCAAAATTTAGCAATGTGATCTCAGAAAGTTGCCTGCTTTTTGTTGTTTCCTAAAACGGGATAGAAGATCACTGCTTTACAACCTAAATGTCCACTGACAGTTGAATGGACTAAGGAGGTATGGTATATGTATACAGCGAAACATTCAGTACAGTTACTCAGTTGTGTCCAACTCTTTGCAACCCCATGAATCGCAGCACGCCAGGCCTCCCTGTCCATCACCAACTCCCAGAGTTCACTCAAACTCACGTCCATCGAGTCGGTGATGCCATCCAGCCATCTCATCCTCTGTCGTCCCCTTCTTCTCCTGCCCCCAATCCCTCCCAGCATCAGAGTCTTTTCCAATGAGTCAACTCTTCGCATGAGGTGGCCAAAGTACCGGAGTTTCAGCTTCAGCATCATTCCTTCCAAAGAACACCCAGGACTGGTCTCCTTTAGAATGGACTGGTTGGATCTCCTTGCAGTCTCAGCCATAAAAAGAATGAAATAATGCCATTGCAGCAACATGGATGGATCTAGAGATTATCACACTAAGTGAACTAAGTCAGACAAAGACAGATACCACATGATATTGGTTACATGCAGAATCTAAAATACAATACATATGAACTTAATCACACAACAGAAACAGACCCACAGACATAGAAAACAAACCTGTGCTTTCTTAGGTTACCTTAGGTTACAAAGGGAAAAGTGGGGTAGGGGTAAATGGGGAGTACGGGATTAACAGATACAAACCACTATACATAAAATAAACAAGTATTTACTCTGTAGTACACAGAGCTGTGTTCAGTATCTTGTAAAAACCTAAAATGGAACAGAGTGTGAAAAAGATTGCATATGCATATATATGTCTCTGATTCACTTTGCTGTACACCTGAAACATTGTACTTTAATAAAGAAATGAAAAATGTTTTATTTTCTAAAGAACATTACCGCATTAAAGCCTTTCATAAAAGAAGATCCTCCTTAATTAATTCCATGGGGTCCATGCTTTGAATGTATTATTTTAAGAAGAATTATATTTATTGAGTACCAGTTACCTTTCTTCCCATGTTTTATTAATCCAGTCAAATCAGACTCTCAGTTTCAGTGAGGTTCTGCTTGTCCATGTCACCTAGTTTCCACCTTCTCTTTTCCTGTGTCCCACCACGGATTATTTTTCTTAGTCTTAGACACCATTTTCTATGCAATAAGTCTGTTTACTCGGTTTCATCTGTCTGGGCCAGCAATTTATCTGCCTTATTCTCCTCTGTGTCCTCAGGGTCTAACATCTAGCAGGCGCTTGATGAGTTGTTGGGCTCATGAGTAAATTGACTTATTGGTATTGGCAAGCCTGTTAGCTGAGGCTATTGAAGGGTAAGCCATGAAATAAGGCTTTAAAGGTATTGAAAATAACTTGAAGAGCTCCATTTTTGCTCTGTAGAAGTCTATAGGCTCCGGGTTTGATATTGCTGGGTGGAATGACCTCTAAACTCCCATTTGCTGAAATTTCACAACCCAGTGGATTTCCCTTGTGAAGATGACTGGAGAGATTCACCGAAGACTGGACAGGGGGGTGTCTTTCTCCCAATTCAAGTGAAGTAGCGAACACTCTGGAGCCACCTGCCATACCCATCTGTCTGCAAGCAGGGTCACCCCAAGGCCAGGTGACATAGCATAACTGTATTCATGGTGGAGAGATGTTTATGGTAGTAGAAGTTCTTTAAAGATCCAAACTGATAGGAAACCTATACCCTTTCCACTCACACACTTTTTTTCCTTTACACACTTAATGTGTAAGTTGAAGGAACTGGGAAAAAGACTCCCTTTATCCTCTCATATATATATATGAAAGATGCTTGGATCTATCCCTTTAAGAAACTAAACATTAATATTATGGGACCTCATGAATGTCGTGGAAAAGCCATGTGTACGGTCATAAGGATGGGTGGACGAAGGCAGGCTGGGCAGAGGTAGAAGCTCAGCTCAGATGCAGTTGCCGTGGAGGCCTCAGCCAATGGCACAGGATGCTCTGGAGCTGGGAATGGTCCTTCCGAGTCAGCCTTCACTGAGGCTGGGGCCAAGCCTTTGGTCTCTTCATCAGCCAGGCATTGGTCACCTACCACCCTGTGTTAGTCTATTCGGGCCACTGTAACAGAACACCATAGACCGAGTGGCATACAAACAATAGAAATTGATTTGCTTCAGTTCTGGAGGCTGGGAAGTTCAAGATCAAGGCACTCGCAGACTCAGTGTCTGGTGAGAGCCCACTTCTTGCTTCACAGACAGAGGCCATCTTCTCACTGCGTCCTCACACGGCAGAAGGAATAAAATTCTCTGAGGTCTCTTTTATAGGAGCGCAGTCTCACTCATGAAGGCTCCACCCTCACGACCTAATCACCTTTCAAAGGCCACGCCTCCAGATACCATCACACTGGGGTCAGGGGTCCCCTAATACAAACATTCAGTCTCCATCACACCTCCGTATCCTTGGCTGAGGCAGCTCAATGGCTGCGGGCAAGTCCATCAAAGGCCATAGTCCTGGGCCCTTGGCATCTGAGGGGTGGGTGCAGAGGCCCCTAGTGGGGATCGGGAACTTTCATCTGTCACCATATCCTATAGCATACTTGATTTGTCAGAATGGAATAGGATAGAACAATTTCCCCTGCCAGGACTGTGTTGCACTCAGCAAACAAGGAATCAACATGGAAACAAAGATGGCCTGGTCCTCCGTTTGCCAGACCTCCTGGCAGGGCAGCCAACACAAGAATAATCTCCAGAGGAAGGTTCCTAACCGCCTCTCCCTCTGGCCTCACCTTCTGACCTTCCCTTCCCCTCTTCTCTGTTAGTTTTATTTCCAGCTAAGTTGTCAGTGGCAGCCTTTGATGGGCATGAGGTTAGTCCTTAGAGAAGGAGGTTGAGGGGACAGGGAGGGGCTTGCCCTTCCAGGTTAGGGGGCAGGGAAGGGAGTGGGAGTCCTCTTTCTGGGTCAGAACCCTTTTGCTGACAGAATGACACATGTGCCCAACTACCTTCCAAGATACAGAACGTAAAACTGAGCTGCTGCTGCTGAGTCGCTTCAGCTGTGTCCGACTCTGCAACTCCATAAACTGTAGCCCGCCAGGCTCCTCTGTCCATGGAACAATCCAGGCAAGAATACTGGAGGGGGTTGCCATAGTGGGCACCAAACATTCTATCTTTTGAAAGAGTGGAATTTTGATCTTGTAGATTAAAGGGTATTTCCCTGAGACCATGTACTAGCAGAGGTGTGTCCTGGGCTTGTTTGTTTGTTTTCGTCTTTGGAGAGCAATGAATCACCCTAAAGAAGTAAACAGAAATTCAGATCTAGGAAGTTCTGCTGCTGCTGCTGCTAAGTAGCTTCAGTCGTGTCCGACTCCGTGCGACCCAATGGACTGTAGTCCACCAGGCTCCTCTGTCCATGAGATTCTCCTTGTGGGTTACCATGCCTTCCTCCAGGGGATCTTCCCAACCCAGGGATAGAACCTGCATCTCTTACTTCTCCTGCGTTAGCAGGCGGGTTCTTTACCACCAGTGCCACCTGAGAAGCTCAGGGAGGTCGAGACTGTGCTTGACTTAGTGAGTCTACTTTCTGACCTCGCTGGGAGCTTGGTCCCTCTACGTGTCCACTTGCATCTTTAGCTCTTTGACTAGTGAGTTGTGCATGTTTCATACTGGATTGCAAAGGAAATTTACATTTTCTAATTTTTTTTTCCATAAAATATACCAGTCCTTCAGATGCCAGGTAACAGCTTTAGAATGAATCTATTATCCTAACGCTTTATTGGAAATGGAGTGATCTACAACACGACTTACCCCTTTGATAATTATGGCTTCCTGCGGCTTCAAGGAGGCTTGAGAAAACCTCTAGTTAGATCCACGAGGTCGTGGTCATGAAGACAGCCTCCCCACCCCTACCTTGTTGGCATATGAGCCAGGGCTCCCAGCCTTCCAGTCACCCCTACTCTCCCCTTAGGGCAGGTGGTGCTAGTGGTAGAGTCTGTCCGCCAATGCAAGAGACGCAAGAGACTCAGGTTCAGTCTCTGGGGCGGGAAGACCCCACGGAGGAGGAAATGGCAACCCACTCCAGCACTCTTGCCCGGAGACTCTCACAGACAGAGGAGCCTGCTGGGCTGCGGTCCATGCGCTTGCAGAGAGTCGGACATGACTGAGTGACTAAGCACAAATACCCTCAGCCCTCAGCTTGTGGGAAAAGAGGGACCCCTTACGGGTCTGTGAGTCCAGCAGACAAGGAAGAGGGGCTGACAGAAGTGTGAACAGCCCGGGCCATCAAACCGGGGTTTTGGAGCCCATCTATATTGGTGAGGAACTGTAGTTCCCAGACCACCAAGCCCGGTGCTGAAGACACGGATTCAGGCATTGCAGGAAGCCTGGCCTGGAGTCCGGGTTTACTTACTTACCCAGCGTATTCCTGCAGAGCATGATTTAATCTCCAGGTACCTCAGGCTTGTTTCATTTTTGTTTTATTCTTTTGTTTCTTTTTAACTGAGTAAAACAGTGTGATAGTAGCAGGCTCCTAGGTTATTATGAAAACGAACTGAGACGACAGGAATGTGAGCTTCGTGAGGACAGGGGCATTTGTTTCACTGCGGGGCTGTAGTCCCAAGGCTCACTCTTGGCGCTGAAATAACTGACCAATCACAGCACACGGCCTGGGTTACAGCCAGTGCTCATAGCAACACAGCTGCTGTTGCTCTGCTGGGAATGTCTCCCTCCAGCCTGCTGCTTCCAGGTCACAACGTGTGCCAGGCATTCTTGTGCACACTCACGGGAGGGCCCAGGCGCACTTGGTCGAGAATTGACCGGCTGGGTTCCTTCGATGACTCAGCAGATGGCAGACCTATGAGAGGGACCGTGTGATTGTGGTGGCAGATTCCAGTGTTCTTGCCTGGTGCCTGCAGAGGGGTGGGGGTTGGGGATTTCAAAGGGCGAGAATCCTGGGATGCTGGAAGAGTGGCTGTTAGGTGCTGGAGCGGAGGAGGAGTGGTGGGGAGGGGGTGGAATGGCGGGGAGCCAAAAGACAGTATGTGCTGAGTTTGTTTTAGGAAATTTGCCAGGAAAGCAGAAAGTCCTCCTTCCCTTTTCTGTATTCTCCTCTCCCCCAGGACGGAGCCTAGCCCAGTCAGCTCTGTAGCTGAGCCACATTTTGGGCCCGCGGGCTCTCGCTCGCTAGAGAGGGACTTGGACCGCCAGCTGGCACCTTGTTTCTATGAGGAATTCATTCTCAGTTCCCAGCAGATGATGGATGGCACTGGTCTCAGAAAGAAACCCGTTCTGTGCTCTGTTCGGGAGTCCAGACACATCAGGGCTTGATTTTGGTGGGGCCACTGGGGAGTTCTGCTTGCATACTAGAGACCTCACAGGCCCCCAAGCAGAATGGAAGCAGACTCTTGGGCCGACAGTCGGTTCCAGCGCAGAATATTCTTGAATTCTTGAATAAATTGGAGGGTCTCCAATTGGTTTCCAGTTGCAAACTGGAGGCCAAAGAGCTTTCACCTCCTTGACGTGCTAGGGGTCTAGCAGGGGAAGAACTTCACTTGAAGAGACGGCCATGCGCCAGCTGGCCCAAAGCTTGGCTGAGTTTCAAGGAACACTGTGAGACGGGCCATCAAAGTGTTCATATTTTCTCCCAGGCATGTTCGCAAGGGCGCTCTGGCCACATGTCCTGGGAAAGACACTTATGAAACGAGCACAGAAGGCCACAGGAAGATGTGCAACACTAGGGGTGTTAAGGAAGCCCAGAAAGAGAAGTCCTTTCTTAAGTAGCTCTCAAAGATTGATTGTGCTGGTGGGAGGGGTCTTCTCCTGGGCGAGCAGTGACCAGGCCATGTTACATTGTGGGGGTAGATGGGAAGATGACAAATCCTTCTACAGCATTCAAGCGCTGAGCAGGCCACCTGAGAGAAGGGGAGTGCTGGGAACAGGGCAGCTGGCAGGGCTGTGGGTGCCCACAGCCTCCTGGCACCCAGAACCTCACCCACCCTGCCTGGATATAACCTTGGCTACCGTCAGAACTGGAGCTACCTGTATAAAGACACTTCTGGATTACATGACTTTTGAAATTTGGGGACTTACTATAATGGATCTCAGTTTGGGGGTCTTCTCCCACCTACTGAGAAAGAGAGAGGAGGAGTTTGAGGAGCCAGCCAGATGGCTCCAATGTTAATGGGCCAAACATAATACATAAGATAGAACTGTTTCCAGTGAGTTCCCGGCCTTGCCTTGTTAGTGCGGCAAACCGATTTAACCCTGGTGGCTCAGACAGTAATGAATCCATCTGCAATGCAGGAGACCAGGGTTTGATCCCTGGGTCAGGAAGATCCCCTGGAGAAGGGAATGGCAACCCACCCCAGTATTCTTGCCTGGAGAATTCCATGGACAGAGGAGCCTGGTGGGCTGTAGTCCATGGAGTGCAGAGTCAGACACGACTGAAAGACTAACACCCTCAAAGAGCAGCCAGATCATTCCCACTGCCTCCATCCCCTCTCCCCGCCCTCAGCAAGAATGCTAGGAATTGTTGCCAAAGGATGGGAAGCAAAGAAACAAACACCAGATATTGACCAGGCAGTGTTGCAGTTCTTTTCACAGATTATAAACTATTTGATTAGCTTCAAAAAACATGCCAGCATGTTCCAATTACCCTCAAGAAGGAAGGCAGAGGGGAAAAAACATTGCCTAAGAGATGTTAAAAGGTAATTCCTAAACCCAATCTAGGCAGGTGGTTTTCACCAAACTCACCTGGCATCACTTCATCACGGGGAATGGTCAGAAAACGGCTGTTTTCTGTCCCTGCCCAGTGAGGGCTCGAGGGCCCCAAGGGGCCTCAGATGGCTGACTGGAGGTGGGGGATGGCCAAAGGCCAAAGGTAGTGAGCAGAAGAGCATGTCTGCTCAATCAGAAGACGCCCACTGGGCTGCCAGGAGATCCTGACTCTCCAGTGCTGCTGTGCTGCTCTGGGCCGCCTCTGGAAGGTCATTCCCAGTCCCTGGGCCTCCTCCACCCAACCCCCCGGCCCTTAAAAAATGTGACTCCTAATACCCGCCCCCATCTCAATAAGGAGCTAAAACCCAAGAAATGTTAAAAGGTGTTAAGGCCTTGGAGAAGGTTTCCACGGAGGGGCGGTGGCCCCAGCAGCAGGAGGTGCACAAGTGTTTGCGTTTCACACCAAAGGCAAGGGCATGAAAGTCGCATCCGACTCTTTGCGACCCCATGGACTGTAGTCCGCCAGGCTCCTCTGTCCATGGGATTCTCCAGGCAAGAATACTGGAGTGATAGCCGTGCTCTCCTGTGGGGGATCTTCCTGACCCAGGGATCGAACCTATGTCTCTTATGTCTCCGGCATTGGTGGACGGGTTCTTTACCAGGAGCACCACCTGGGAAGCCCTGGTTCTGCACTAGCAGATACAACATAGTCTTTGCCTGGTCTCTGCCCTACATCTCCTACAGCAGAATTCCCCTGCTTCCCAAGGATACCAAGGCAAAGAAATATCTACAAACTCTGATTCCTTTCAAAGAGTGCCAGGAATTTTGCACGTGGGTATAATTCATCTTCTAGGAATGGAAGTTTTTGTTGTTGTTTCCGCACCATGCAGCTGTTTATATTAGGTTTGGTTTGACAGCCGATTCCGGCTTTATCTAAATGTGTCTTCCCCCACAGGCAGGGTGGACTTGCCCCTGAGTTAATCACGCATCACCTGCTGTGAGCCCAGACCTCAGAGAGGGAGGAGCAAGAGAAACTTAGCACTCACTCTGGGTCTCCGCAAAGCAGTGGATAATGATGCTGGATTCTTGTTTATGATTATGCTTAGCCAGAGAATTCCCCAAATTCATTGTCACATCTTGTTACAGAGACGTGCCTGCTCTGGAGGGGCCCCCTCCAGGTGCATCTCTGGGGAGCAGGCAAACAAAGGAAGAAACACTGGAGCCAAGTCATTACTGGGACCAAAGTGACAGGATGGAGGGACTGTGAAGAAATGATCTGCACAATTAGCAGCCTGGCAAGTCTACAGACGCTACTCGTTAAGGTTTCCCCTAATACGCTGATGGGGCTTTGCAGCAGACTTTAGCTTCCGATCCCTCTTGGGAGTGACAACAATAGAGCATTGAGGCTGACTGGCAGCACCTCACAGGGCCCGTTTATGCATTCCCAAGCTTGCGTGAGGAGGGGAGGCAAATGCCTTCAGTACAGCAGTGGTCCCGGCCTCTTGTCAAGACTCCAGCCATCTTTCTCCCTGGTCTGGAAAGAGCTTTGGCTCCAGCACAAGGAGGTCAGTGGGAGAGGCCAAGAGAAGGTCAGACTACTTTCTCTTTCTTCTTTCTTTCTTGTTAGTCATGGTTAGTGGCGGGATTTTTAAAAAGATCCCAAAGCACGAAGCGGGAGACTTGAATATTCTGATTTGCATATTCATGTCAAACCTGTGTTGCCAGCACTTGGTTATTTCAAAGGCTTGTTGCCAAGAGCCCAGCCCTGAAAGGCCTGAGCACGTCGGGGGCACCTGGGGCTGCTGTGAGAGGCTTAAGGAGGGAGAGCACCCTGCCCTTCCCTCCGCTTCTCTCTGCTGGTTCTCTGGTCTTCCCCGGGTGAAATGAAAGACACCTTCTCCAAGGAGCAGACTTCACCTGTCCACGCTCCTTTCTTCCTAAAGACACGTAAGCACGTGAGCTGGGGGCGCCAGAGAGGCACAGGACTTTGGAGATGACAGGTGTTTTTCCTGTATGCCTTGTAGTGTTTTTGATCACCATCATTGGATGTTTTCTGTGTTATTCTGGGTTATCCTGGGAGTGTTAGTCACTCAGTCATGTCGGACTCTTTGTGACCCCGTGGACTGTAGCCAGTCAGGCTCCTCTGTCCATGGGATTCTCCAGGCAAGAATGCTGGAGTGGATAGCCTTTCGCTTCTCCAGGGGATCTTCCCGACTCAGGGATTGAACTCAGGTCTCTCACAATGCAGGTGGATTCTTTACCATCTGAGCCACAAGGAAAGCCCTAGAAGCTTCTGGGTTATCCTAGAAGCTAGCAATATTGGGGCTGGGAGAAAGATACTTTTCTGTCCGACAGAGGGGATCTGTTTTTTACGGTGTTCTCACAGCACAAAACTGCAGCATATCGGATTTAGATAGTCTACAAGGAGGAATTCTTCCGTAGGAAAAGCTATGAAACGAAGAAGTGAGTTCGTCTTGAAACGGGAGATTTTAATCCGTTGGAAGTGATATTTCTCAGGGGTAGAGAGATTGCATTCCTTCTCAATCAGTTCAAACAGGGTCCTTTCTGGGAATCTCAGGGATTTTATGAGTATCTGGCGCCCACTGGTGGCCAAATGGCAGTACTGGCCTTGCATGCTTTGTTCCTGACCAACATGGGGCACAGGTGTGAGGAGTCAGGAGCGGAATCTCAATGTGCCTCCATTTGTTTCCTGGGGCCAGAGCTGTTGCGGGGAGTAGAGGCAGGGATGGGGCTGGCTGCAATAAGTGGCTTGTCCAGTCGCCTGACCGGGAAGCCACAGTGTCCTGCACCACACCACTTGGACAAAGGACTGACTGTATCCTTACTGAGAATCAACATGAGGGGACCAGGTCTGCGCAGTGGAATGACATCAACTTTGGGAATTAAAGAGACTAGAGCTCAACTCCTAACTTCTTGGACTAAACACTTAATCTTTTGGATGGAGTCACTTTCAGAATGGTGATAGGAATAAGTGCCAACAAAATGCCTGCTGCCTCTCAGTAAACCCCAGCACCCTTTGCCTCATGCCTGTCCCTCATCCCAAATTTGAAACAGCTCCCTGGGTCCAATTCACTTGACACACAGCTCTGTGGGCTGGCTTCATGCATATACTATTTTTTTATAAAAATATTATAAAGGTTTGTGGGTTTTTGTTTTTTGTAGCTTTGTGTGTTAGCTGCTCAGTCGTGTCCAACTGTTTCCACCCCGTGGACTGTAGCCTGCCAGGCTCCTCTGTCCATGGAATTCTCCAGGCAAGAATATTGGCTGCTGCTGCTGCTAAGTCGCTTCAGTCGTGTCCAACTCTGTGTGACCCCATAGACGGCAGCCCCACAGGCTCCCCTGCCCTGGGATTCTCCAGGCAAGAACACTGGAGTGGGTTGCCATTTCCTTCTCCGATGCATGAAAGTAAAAAGTGAAAGTGATGTTGCTCAGCTGTGTCCGACTCTTCATGACCCCATGGACTGCAGCCCACCAGGCTCCTCCGCCCATGGGCTTTTCCAGGCAAGAGTACCAGAGTGGGGTGCCATCACCTTCTCCAGGAAATCTTCCCAACCCAGGGATCAAACCCAGGTTCCTGCATGGCAGGCAGATTCTTTACCACCCGAGCCACCAGGTTTGCTGCTTTAATTGATTTTAAAAAGTGGTCTTGAGACATTCCTGGTGGTCCAGCAGTTAAGACTCTGCATTCCCCATGCAGGGGACCTGGGTTCCATCCCTAGTTAGGAAACTAGGCCTAGCGTGTTACTACTAAAACCACCCCCCCCCACCCCCATGCAACAAAGGTCCCACTTGCTACAGCCAAGTAAATAAATATTAAAAAAAAAGAAAAACGCCTGCTCCCTGGCTCTCTCACCCCTGCTTCTCCCCTTTCCCTAACCTCTTTCCCAAACCCTTATTTAAAAGTCGGTCTCACTTAAATTTGACCCTAAAGTAGCTCATGCGACCATTTCCATCTGAGATGTGGCCGTTGCACTTAGACAATTATGAGACACAGCTGAGCCTTCAGGCATGCCCTGCCTGTTGGCCAGTGAGGAAATCCATTAATGGCCATCATGGAGGCACCAGGACCTCCAGACAGCAAACTCTCGTCTTGCTGATATATTTCTTCCGGCTTCACTAGAAGTCATGAATAGATCTTCCTAGTGACCCAGTCTAATGTAATATCAGAATATCTTCACAACAAATATCAAGTCTTTTTCGCTTCTAGTTTTCCTCCTATCGTCATTCATTTGGGACAGCTTTTCTGTCACAGAGGAGCTGGGATTTAATCACAAAACGCTTTTCTGCCTTCCGTTTTCACTGTGGAGGAAAGAAAGGGAGATTACTGATTGCCTAGATAGGCAAGGTAAGAGGGGGAATCTTTACAGACTGCACAGACTAGCTTGTCTGACTGTGGCCTTAACTACTTGAATGAGGATTAAGTAGAACGCATGACTAGGTCATTGTGGAAACTGGTCATGTGTGTGGAAAGGGGCAGCAGACGTGGAGACATGCAAGTATCTGCTTGTCCGGGCCAGTCAGAGATGTATGTGTGAGTGCGTATGTAGGGTCCTTGGGCATGAGAGCCAACCTCTCCCAAATCTCTAGTGTTCTTACCTGTAAAATAAGGCATCTTAATAGCACTTATCATAATGTTGAGATTATATCTGATAATGGATTACAGTCCACAGTCACATAAAAAGTGTTTAATAGTGTGTCCACTATTTTTAATGGACTATTATTCATTCACTTTCTTTCTCCTTTAACTGATTTTGGGTTCATCTGGTATCTTTGGAAACTTCCTTGGCAATTTACAGAAGTACAGGTGGTCTTACTTCACTTCCTGCTGAAATGGAAGGGCAATTGTTATTTTAACCTTCTAGGGGCTTCCCAGGTAGCTCAGTGGTAAAGACTCTGCCTGCCATGCAGGAGACATGAGAGATGCTGGTTCGATCCCTGTGACGGGAAGATCCCCTGGGGAAGAAATGGCAACCCACTCCAGTATTCTTGCGGGGTGAATCCCCTGGATAGAGGAGCCTGAAGGGCTAGTCCCTGGGGTCACAAAGAGTCAAACATGACTTAGTAACTGAACAACAACAAGGGATGAAATACAGAGAGGGGTCTGTATTTCTGCAACGGGACATTCTGCCAGCTCCCAACTTGGCTCTGAAACCAGAATATGCTCAGAAAACGCTTGTCACCTAAACTGGAGCCAATACAATGCTTACTAGGAAATACGCCAAGTGCAGGCACCCCCTCATATACCCTCTGTCTAGCATAAGTCTTCTGGGAGGGTGTCCCAAGTGGGGTCCCCTTGGTTTGTACTTAGTTTGGGTTTAAATGGATATTTGTAACCAAGACTTTTAAGTCATGTCCCCTAAATGATGTTTCTCTTGTCCCTTAAAAACAGACAGGACCTCCTGATCATGTTACATAGCCCACATTCACCTTACTTTTTTCCACAGTGCCCTTGTCAGAGTGTTGGAGTTGATCATGATGGCTCAAGTTCAATAACCAACCACAGCATTTCCTGTGGTTTCCATTGCATTTCATTACACTGTATTAGAAAAGTACAAGAGGAAATGGTGTTATGTTACCCAGGAGAAAAGCGATGATTTCAGCAATTTTCTGATAGCGCAGAAGCAATCAACACCAGATCCAAATGCCACTGAAGATTTTGTCTGAGAGCCCATTCTTCCAAGATGAATGTGGTGGTTGTTTCTGATATGATTTTCACAGTTCAAAGCTCTGTATGGAAGACCAAGTAGATTGATTTCACTGGTAAGAGATATAATTTAGTGCTGTGGCTTGGATAATTTAAAAATATATGCTCCTTGAGCGAGAAGGGCCTTTGGCAGCATCTGTTGCTGGGGCCTGCCTCTAAGAGGCGTCCTACATACAAGCTGATGGTCCTCACCGCTACCCAGCTGCTCTAGGTGCTGCCTAAGTTGAGAATCCTTTTCTGAGCTCTCATCTTCTTTGTAACCACCTTGCAAGGTGGTTGTGTGAGAAATGAACGAGGTAGTTTTGCATAGCAAACAGTGCTTGCTGTGAGTGGAGTAGCTGCTCAATATATGGTACCAGCATTACGGATGTCATCATCATCGTCAATATTATCATCGCTATCTTGTTTCTGCAACTCTTCTGGAGTCAGGGATCTTAGATTTCTATTGAGTCCTGCTTTGGGGTGTCCCATCTTTCTCACAGGAGAAGCAGCCTATTTCTTATCGGAGCCTCATTCTGTGGTTGCTCTGACAGAAAATGTTTCTCAAGTCTTCTCATCTTTCAGGGCATCTGTTCCCTTTTCTTTGAACTTAGACAATAGATCAGAGATCTGAAGGGCCTAGAAGCTCTGCTCTCTCTGTTGCAACACTCTTCTAGTAACTGAAGCTTTGCCAGGTCCATCCTGCACCTTGGACTGCCTTCCTCTAGAGTCCCAGCACCTTGGCGGGGACCCTCCATGGGGTGTGTGCTGGGAAAACAGTGGCTGATGGATATTGTGTGTGTGTGTGTGTGTTTTCTCATGTCTTATTTCTTTCCCCTTTCATTACTCTGAGGGCTCTGCTGTAGTTTCAATCCCTTTTTATTACACTTAACTTAAACAACTGGGGAGAACAAAAGTCACTGATCTTGCCTTTGGCCAGTGATCCAAACAGGCTGAGAGGGGGGCTGACCTACAGTAAGTTCTGCCATAAACCAAGGCTGATTTGAGAAGATTTCAAATGAACAGAATGAACAATCACAATCACTGACATTTATTGAGGATTGTGCTAATCTTTGATATGCATTCACTAATTCTTATAACCATCTGAGGGACAGTCTATAGGTGAGGAATTAAAGGTTGAGAAATTGTGTTCCTGCTCAGGGTGAATCTAGTGTGAAGGCTGGAGCTTAGTTTTAACTCCAGCAGCTTGATCCAAGAGTCCTTGTTCTCAACCAGTTGTGAAGCACTTCTGAACAGGTTTATGACAGTTTTGTAAAGGTACTCCCTTGGGAAAGATGCTTAAAGGGAAGAAGGTGGACCAGGTGAGCGCCTACATATTACTTTCACCCCAAGATTCTGCCAAACCAGTGCCATGTTGAGAATATCCCATGGTTCTGGAATAAAGTAGCCCATGGTGGTAGCTTTGGCACAGTGCTAAGTAATCCGCCTGCAAATGCGAGAGACGGGGTTCAATCCCTGGGCCAGGAAGATCCGCTGGAGAAGGGAACGGCAGCCCACTCCAGTATTTTTGCCTGGAGAATTCCATGGACAGAGGAGCCTGGCAGGCTACAGTCTATGGGTTGCAAGGAATTAGATGTGACTGAGTGACTAAGCACTGACTGTGAGCTCTATTGGATGGCTTAGACAACAGAAATGTATTGTCTTTCCAGGAGTTCTAGAGGCCAGGAGTCAGGGTTGCCTCCTTCTAAAGGCCGTGAGGGAAGGATCTGTTCCAGGCTCCACCCCTTGGCTTACAGATGCCCTTCTCCCTGAGTCTTTTCACGTTATGTTGTTTTCTCTCTCTATGTGTGGGTCTGTGTCCAACCTTCCCTATTTATAAGGATATCAGCCATACTGGATGAGGGCCCACTCTAATGACCTCACTGTAAGAAAAAAAGAAGAAAAGGAAGGATTCAGTCAGTGTCTAACCTTAGAACCCTTGGCTGTTGCTGAAATGGAACGAACTCTCAGTGTATCAAACACTATTGAGGAATTAGATATCCCCCAAGAGAATGTATTGTTTTCAAACTTGTTTCCTTAAAGAGTTAATTAGCCTCTGGTAGAGGAGCACTTTACCTTCAGCACCATTTATTAATGTGTTGGTGATTCCACTTGGAACTGCTCATGTTGGTAAGCAGCGTTCTTAAGAACTATTTACAACTAACACTATTATCTCCTTTCTTATTTCATTCAAGATAAAGAGCACTGCTGCAACTAAATTAGAGAGGAAACCAGGCTGTAGGGAATACAAACTTTAAGATGTATTAATGAAACAGTAAGATTTAATGAATTCATGTGTTGATTTAAGGCTGAGGAAATGAAATGCTGACTTCACAGCTGCCTGTTGCCTAAGCCTGGGTCAGATTTACACAGCAAACTGAAAGCTTGTTTTAAAGACTTCTACACTCCTGTTCATTAATGTTTGAATGTGTTGTGGAGGAAAGTGTGTAGAGTCCAGCACTGCTACCATTGTGTAAAAATGGGTGCAGGGAGGACTCTATGTCCGTAGTTATTTACACATCTCGGGAAGGCCTTGTGAGAAGCTACTAGCTAGGCACTAGAGGCCTGGTGGGAAGAAAACTAGGTTTCTACTATACACACTGAATGCTTTAATTTATTTAAACTTCATCCATTGATAAAAAGCAAGTCCATGTTTTGGATAATTGCACACACTTCTGGTTGCTAAGGTGGGGTGGGGGAGTTAGGGGAGAGATGGATTGGGAGGTTGGGCTTACCAGATGTGAGCTATTATATGAAGAACAAATAAGCAACAATGTCCTACTGTATACATAAAATTATATTCCCTATCCTATGATAAGCTATAAGGAAAATAATACTAAAAATATATATATGTATCTCAAATCACTGTTGCGCAGCAGAAACCAATACAACATTGTAAATCAACTATACTTCAATTAAAAAGTTACTAGATAAATATATATTCCATAGGGAATGTC
The DNA here is from genome assembly GCF_023091745.1 of Budorcas taxicolor. Lineage (NCBI taxonomy): Eukaryota > Metazoa > Chordata > Mammalia > Artiodactyla > Bovidae > Budorcas > Budorcas taxicolor. The sequence goes on from NC_068911.1 coordinate 71,381,047, forward strand.
CCTCCTTCTTTTGATTTTCCTACTATAGCTTAGCTCTCCCTCTCTTTCCATCTCTTCCTGAAAGTAGAGTATTTGAACTATTCAAAAACATGGACATTTCAAGCTCCTTGGAACCTCGAAGAATCCTTCCGGGCTCTGGGCATGGTATGAAGTTCAGCAGCAGTTCATCTTGAGGTCTGTGAGCGCCTCTTTGAGCACGACCCCCCTTCTTTCCCCTTGTTGGAGGCTAAGACAGCTTTCAAGGCTTGAAGAAATAGTACTCCAGACCTTGTGAGAAGCTGGGTGAGAGACATTTGGCCTATGGCTTCCTCAGGCTTTGGAGACTGGGAATTCTTTGCTGTCTTTACTGGTATATGCTATATCTGAGGAAAGCCCCTTGCCCCAGTCACAGATTCTTAGGTTTGCGAGTCTGCAAACGTCAACCAAGTCAGCCACCCCGACCCCCTGTTACTTGAACCCCTGCTCCAGCATTTCCCCGGCACGGGCTGTGCTTCCTGTGCTCACCCACCTGCTGTGCTTAGCTTCAGGCAAGCTTTTACTGGCAAAAAAACACCTCCTTATATGACGCTGAACTTGAATTTCATGTGACTTTCACCCATGACCCTGGACCTTTCTCTTTGTCATCTGGAAATGAGTTTAATTCTTGTTTCACAGGGAGACTCCTTCAGGTGGGTTGTCTTCCCTCAGGCTCTCCTTCCAAGTAAACAACACGAGAGTTTTCAGCTCTGCTCCCACTCCTACTCGATTTCCCGGCCCCCCTCTTCAGATTATCTGTGGCCACACAAGAGTGGGGTTCAGGTCAGTGCAGGCTCAATTTTACTAGCGCTCTGAGCAGTTGGGAGGAGACACAGCCATTATCAACTTTACTCTCTATGTTGTAAATTTAAAGCTTAAACCAAGATTGAAACATCATTTACGTTTTTCTTCCTTGTGAGGGACGGTGGAGGAGGGCTTTTACATCATTACATCATTACGTCACACTGTTGCCTCACTTTGAGCTGATGTTACATGAAACGCCCCAGTCACTTCCACAACGTGGCTCTGAGTCCTGTGCTTGCTTTATTGGAACCACAGGGAGGCTCTGCTTCCTCCTCTTTATCGGCTTGTCTTGCTAGTCTGTGGTTAAAACTCACAGACACATTCTAGACCCAGATTCTGTTCTATGGTTTTCCTCCGGTAGGCTGATGAATCCCTTCATCTAAGTTGATGGTAAAAGCGCTTCTCTCTCGGGCAGAACTTGGGTCAGATTCTGTTCCCTTTAGAAGGGAAGGCATGCCAGTGGAGGGAGGGGGCATGAAGAAGACTTGAGTGTTTGGAGAGTGTTTGTCCTTTTTTCCACTTGATCTTCCTTGAAGCACACAGGCTCTCCATTGAGGTGCACAGGCTTATCCAGCCATGGTACAAGGCACATGTGATCTTAGTTCCTTAACCCGGGGTCAAACCTGCATTCCCTACTCCGGAATTCTTAACCAATGGACCACCAGAGAAGTCCCTTAGAGAGTTTTCTGACCAGACTCCCTTATATCCAGAATGAGCACTGGAATTTGTAAAGTGTGGAGATAATTGTATTTCTGCTTATGAAAACAAAGCAGAATTTCTTTTTGAATTTCTTTTTTATTTTTTAATATAAATTTATTTATTTTAATTGGAAGCTAATTACTTTACAATATTGTATTGGTTTTGCCATACATCAGCATGAATCCGCCACAGGTATTCACGTGTATACAGTTGCTGGTATACAGTGTGAATCCTGAACCCCCTCCAACTGCTCTCCCCGTACCATCCCTCTGAGTCGTCTCAGTGCACCAGCCCCAAACATCTTAGAAGGGTATTAGCAGCAGTGGTAGAGAGTAAGTAGGAAAATGAGAAGAGCTTGCATTTCCCTCAAGGGTTCAAGAACATGGGGAAGGAGCCAGGGGGTTCACTGGCCAGGAGGCAGCCTTATGCTTTCTGTACTCAGAACTTCAGCACTTTTCATTTAGGATGGCTATAGAGTTCCAGAAAAAAACTTGAAGAAAACATTTTGGGATTAAAGTCCACTGTTAATTTTTCTCTCTCACTCTCTTCTTCTTCTTTTTTTTTTTTTGAAGAGGAAATATAGGAACTGTTAGGGTTAAAAGTGACTTGGACGTTAGGATCCTCTTTTGTCAGATGGGTCAGTAAAAGTGACTGTTGTGTAATAGTTGTAAAGATTAGGTGAGAAAATGCAGGAACAGTCTTTTGGGTGAACCCTGACTCATTTGAAAGGCTCAGTGGACACACTATTATTATCATGATGGCTGTAGAAACAGTGGCCGTTTTCCCCCCTCTCCTCTCCACTGATCATTTTTGGCTCAAAAATAATGAAGAACATTCTATTAACTAGAGCTAGTCAACAAGGTAATTGGAGGTGGAGATCCTCCCATTTTTCAGTGGTACTGGAGCAGAAACTTGTCCTACTGGGAATGTTGTTAGTGGAAATTACTGTGTGAGACAGTCTAAGCTACATGTTCTGCTCAGCCAAGTCGGAGTGTCCAGCTACATTCCTAGTAATATCTTCAGTGTGTTAGTGGTAGGAGGTCCAAGTGCTACATTGGCCCAGCTAAGATCCCCTCATTTCTCTCATTAGTATTTCCAGGGCTAGTGGCAGCCACAGTGGCTAGGATCAGTAGGATCACTGTCCACCCCATTACCCCCAAGTGGTATTTAGAGGATTATTTCTCTGCATTGCAAAAAATACAGCCATAGGGAAACATAGGCTTCACAGGGTCTTACTCTGCCATTCCTTTTTCCTTTTTCTGATCTTAAAAGCCTAGAGATTCGCATGTACACCCGTGGTGGATTCATGTCAATGTATGGCAAAACAAATACAGTATTGTAAAGTAAAATGAAGTAAAAATTAAAAAAAAATTTAAAAAAAGAATAAAATAATAAATAAACAAATAAAAGTCAAAAAAAAAAAAAGCCTAGAGATTCAAAGAGTTGATCTTGGGTCAGGACAGATCATCTAAGGCCTTTATTAAGATTAGTGAAAATTATTTATGCATAAATATATGAAACAACAACAATAAATAAAATCAACAACAAAAAAGAAAGAACAAAATACAGTTAGATAGAAGATTTCAAGCACCTGAGGAATGATGTACAAGTGCTTTTGTTATTTTACCACAAGTGAGAAAATTTTTTAAATAGAATCTAGGAAAACAAAACGGTGTGTATTTATATATGCTAAAAACTATGCATTTCTCTATGCACAGTCATTATGGGCTAGGCAATACTCATGTTAGATTAATTTAATAGAGATTTTGCTTCTGTAGATCCAGTACTGAAGTTTAGAAAACTACTCTGTAAGATGCAATTTCTATATAATTACAGTGGTTCTGAGCATGAGTTCTGGCATCAGCCTGCCTGGGTTTGAACACTGGCCCACACCTGGGCAAATTGTTCACCCCTCTGTGACTTCATTTCACTGTCTCCAAAATACATACCTCCAAAATATATAAGGAACTATTCCAACCTAATAGCCAAAAACCAAATAACCTGATTTTAAAAATGGGCAAAAGACTTGAATAGACATTTCTTTGAAGAAGATATTCAATTGACTAACAGGTACATTAAAAGATGTTTAATATCACTAATCATCAAATAAGGTGAATTAAAACCATAATGAAGTATCACCTTACACCTGTTAGGGTGGCTGTTGTCAAGAAGGCAAAAGATGTGTTGGTGAGGATGTAGAGAAACTGAAATGCTTAAGCGTTGTTGATGGGAATGTAATATGGTACAGTTGCTTTGGAAAACACTATGAAGTTTCCTCAAAAAATTAAACATGATCCAGCAGTCCCGCTTCTGGGCATTTAATCCAAAAGGAGTGAAATCAGAATCATGAAGAGATATTTGTGCTTCCATGTTTATTGTAACACTGTTTAAAATAGCCAAAATGTGGAGAAACAAATGAAATATTCACCTATAGATGAATGGATTAAAGAAAATGTGGTATATACACACAGTACAATATTATTCAGCATTAAAAAAGAAGAGAATTCTATATGCCTCAACTTGGATGAACTTAAAAGACATTACTCTAAGTGAAATAAGCCAGTCACAGAAGGACAGATATTGCATGTTAATACTTAGATGAGGTGTATAAAATAGTCAAACTCATAGAAGCCAGGAGTAGAATGGGGGTTGCCAGGGACTGAGGGGATTGGGCAATGGGAAGCTGTTCTTCAACTGGTATAAAATTTCATTTATGCAAGATGATTGAGCTCCTGAGATCTGTTGTATAACATCATGCCTAAGTTTACAATATTGTATTGTATACTTCATTTGTTAAGAGGCGGGATTTTATGTTGTGTTCTTACCACATTAAAAACAAATGAAAAGCAAAAAAAAAAAAAAAAAAAAAAAACCCAACCCACCAAAAACCTGTATCTAAGAGACGGTTGTGTGCTTAGTCGCTCAATCATATCCAACTCTTTGAGACTTCATGGACCATAGCCCACCAGGCTCCTCTGTCCATGGGGATTCTCCAGGCAAGAATACTGAAATGGGTTGCCATGCACTCCTCCAGGGGATCTTCCCAACCCATGGATTAAACCCAGGTCTCCCACATTGCAGGTGGATTCTTTACCATCTAAGCCACCAGGGAAGCAAACCAGGTAAGGCGGAATCCAGATGGTTAGGGTTAGGTAAAATCATTCATGCAAAGTACAAATGCTTTAAGAACCTGACATGCACTCAGGGTTAAATAACCATTATTATATCTTTATTATACCAGTGGGAACCCAGGTTGCTTGGATTACTTGATCCAAGTTACCATCATTAGTTGGGTGGCATCATGCTTAAGTTCTAGTCACCATAAATCAGAGGGAAAAACCGACCTAGAGGATTGAGAGTAAATATTTAACTTAGGTGTTTGACTGGTTGGGTTTGGTCAGAGCTTATGCTGTGCAGCTATAGAGATTGCTTTCCATCTCCAGTTTCTCAAAAGGAGCTGAAATGAAACTGTTCAGGGCAGTTGCTGGTATACAGTGTGACAGGATGCTGCGTTGCTTTGCAAGACCTGTTTCAGACTAGGGCACTATTTATTTCCAGGGACGAATGAGGCAAGAGCTGTGATCTGGCTCTTTCCTGGGCAGATGCTATGTGCAAAATGAGCTTAGAAAGCTTGTTAAACCAGAATCTGCATTCAGTTCAGTTCAGTTCAGTCGCTCAGTTGTGTCCAACTCTTTGCGACCCCAGGAATCGCAGCACACCAGGCCTCCCTGTCCAACACCAACTCCCGGAGTTCACTCAGACTCACGTCCATTGAGTCAGTGATGCCATCCAGCCATCTCATCCTCTGTCGTCCCCTTCTCCTCCTGCCCCAAATCCCTCCCAGCATCAGAGTCTTTTCCAGTGAGTCAGCTCTTCGCATGAGGTGGCCAAAGTACTGGAGTTTCAGCTTTAGCATCATTCCTTCCAAAGAAATCCCAGGGTTGATCTCTTCAGAATGGACTGGTTGGATCTCCTTGCAGTCCAAGGGACTCTCAAGAGTCTTCTCCAACACCACAGTTCACAAGCATCAATTCTTAGGCACTCAGCCTTCTTCACAGTCCAACTCTCACATCCATACATGACCACAGGAAAAACCATAGCCTTGACTAGAGGGACCTTAGTCGGCAAAGTAATGTCCCTGCTTTTGAATATGCTATCTAGGTTGGTCATAACTTTTCTTTCAAGGAGTAATCCTCTTTTAATTTCATGGCTGCAATCACCATCTGCAGTGATTTTGGAGCCCCAAAAATAAAGTCTGACACTGTTTCCACTGTTTCCCCATCTATTTCCCATGAAGTGATGGGACCGGATGCCATGATCTTCATTTTCTGAATGTTGAGCTTTAGGGCAACTTTTTCACTCTCTGCTTTCACTTTCATCAAGAGGCTTTTTAGTTCCTCTTCACTTTCTGCCATAAGGGTGGTGTCATCTGCTTATCTGAGGTTATTGATATTTCTCCCGGCAATCTTGATTCCAGCTTGTGCTTCTTCCAGTCCAGTGTTCCTCATGATGTACTCTGCATATAAGTTAAATAAGCAGGGTGACAATATATAGCCTTGACGTACTCCTTTTCCTATTTGGAGCCAGTCTGTTGTTCCATGTCCAATTCTACCTGTTGCTTCCTGACCTGCATACAGATTTCTCAAGAGGCAGGTCAGGTGGTCTGGTATTCCCATCTCTTGAAGAATTTTCCACAGTTTATTGTGATCCACACAGTCAAAGGCTTTGGCATAGTCAATAAAGCAGAAATAGATGTTTTTCTGGAACTCTCTTGCTTTTTCCATGATCCAGCAGATGTTGGCAATCTGATCTCTGGTTCCTCTGCCTTTTCTAAAACCAGCTTGAACATCAGGAAGTTCACGGTTCTCGTATTGCTGAAGCCTGGCTTGGAGAATTTTGAGCATTCCTTTACTAGCATGTGAGATGAGTGCAATTGTGCGGTAGTTTGAGCATTCTTTGTCATTGCCTTTTTTTGGAATTGGAATGAAAACTGACCTTTTCCAGTCCTGTGGCCACTGCTGAGTTTTCCAAATTTGCTGGCATATTGAGTGCAGCACTTTCGCAGCATCATCTTTCAGGATTTGAAAGAGTTCAACTGGAATTCCACCACCTCCACTAGCTTCGTTAGAACCCTAGTAATTTTAATGCCTCATATAGAAGAATGGATTTACTCATATTTTGTTTTAAGAAGTGAATCATGTTGATGTATGGCAAAACCAATACAATACTGTAAAGTAATTAGCCTCCAATTAAAATAAATAAATTTATATTTTTTTAAAAAAGAAGTGAATCACAGAGTTGAAGAATGCCAACAGTGTATCAGCAGAATTGTCTTATTTTTCAACACGCAAAAACTTGTGAAACTGTTGGCCAGTATTATCTTTATAAACAGTGGTGTAGATTAAGTTGTCACAAATAATTCATAAATATTAAAAAAAACTTTTCATTTTGAATATGTTTAGCTCTTCCCTCCACACTGATGAGACTGAGATATTTTGTGTTCTTGAGAATTTTGGGGATTAATAGAATGGAGAAGCGCTGAAACTGATAATTTTTCTTAGACGCTCCTGGAAATTTCCCTCATTAAATGTTGGGCTGGGTTTCCCACAGAAGTTTTAGAGTTTCTGGGGAGATTTTAAATAGAAAGGGATTCTCTTCAGCCTGGATGACGTAGACATGCCCTGCCTACAGGCAGAAAAATGGACAAAATGAGGTCTGATGCCCCCTTTTTCTGTGACCACTGAACCCTAAGTCTCAACTTAGACACAGGCTCCTTCACAGTGTCTCTGGACCAACAGGTCATGAGAAATCTCTATGGCAACAAACCAGCATTAGGGAGCCCCTTGCAGAAATACTCAAAGGCTTGAGGAAGTTACAGGATTTTGTCTGAAAAGACACACTGACAGCACATGTAATGCAGCTGGCAAGCTTGATCTTAAGTGCTAGACTGCACCTTGGAAGGATTAACACAGGCTAATTTCTGCATTTATTCAACACATATTTACTGAACACTGGTCTATATGCCAGCACTCTGCTAGTCAAAGGAATAGGAAGGTAAGCAAACCAACGTGGGTCCTGATTTCATGAAACTTTTAAATTTTGATAAGAAAGGCCAATATTACCTAACTTACCTGTCACACAAATACATAATTACAGAGTGTTATAAGCTCCTTGAAGTAAATTACAGACTGTGGTAAGAATGTATAAGATGGGAATGTCGTTGGAATGAAGAGATGGCGGTAGGAATTTGGAATTGTATGGGCTTGTCCGAGAAGGGGTTGAGTCTGTAGGATGAAGAAACTAGACAAGCAGGTAAAATGGGAACGTTCTAGGGAGAAGCATGGGCAAAGGTCCTCGGATGGCAAAATGAAGACAGTAGCCTAAAATGAAGGTTTGTGAAGTGTGCTGGGACAATGTGGTTTATGTCATGTATTTTAATCTTAGTCAAAGGGCAATGGGAACACACTGAAGAGTTTGGGGAAGTGGAAGTGGGGAGAAAAGCAGCGAGATCAGACTTTAATTTTGAGCAATCTGACTGCAGTGAGGAGAAACCATCGAAGGCACAGAGTAAATATGCTGTCGTTGAGGTAAGAGATGACAGAAGCTTAGACAGATGGTTGCCCTAGAGGTCAAGAGGAGTAGATGGACCCGAGATCTCCTTCAGTTCAGTTCAGTTCAGTAGCTCAGTCGTGTCCGACTCTTTGCGACCCCATGAATCGCAGCACACCAGGCCTCCCTGTCCATCACCAACTCCCAGAGTTCACTCAGATTCACATCCATCGAGTCAGTGATGCCATCCAGCCATCTCATCCTCCGTCATCCCCTCCTCCTCCTCCTGCCCCCAATCTCTCCCAGCATCAGAGTCTTTTCCAATGAGTCAACTCTTCACATGAGGTGGCCAATGTACTGGAGTTTCAGCTTCAGCATCATTCTTTCCAAAGAACACCCAGGGCTGATCTCCTTTAGAATGGACTGGTTGGTCTCTTTGCAGTTAGGAGATAACATTGATGGTACTTGGTGCTGGACCTGGAAAGAGTTGGTGGAGTGAGGGAGATAGAAACTCCAGGTTTGAATGTATTGTTCACATAGAGCTACATCAGACAGAGCTGGCTTTTTAGATCAGATCAAGGGAAAGATCTGGAACACTTTCTTGATCCCTCTAAACTAAGTGGGGAGGGACCTCCCTAGCTTGAAGTGGTAGAAGATGATATCTCAATTCATCTTTTTTAAAAAAATTTATTTGGCTGTGCCAAGTCTTAGTTGTGGCATGTGGGATCTAGTTCCCTAACCAGGGATTGAACCCAGGCCCCCTGCATTGGGAGTGCAGAGTCTTAGCCACTGAACCACCAGGGAAGTTCCTCAATTCATCTTGACCAGGGATTCCTGGAGAAGTCCCTCTAAGGTATCCTGAGCAGTGGCCTCAGTCTTTGGTTTACCTTTAAAAAAAAAAAAAATTTAATTTATTTATTTTAATTGGAGGCTAATTACTATACAATATTGTAGTGGTTTTTGCCATACACTGACATGAATCAACCATGGATGTATATGCATTCCCCATCCTAAACCTCCTTCCCACCTCCCTCCCCATCCCATCCCTCAGGGTCATCCCAGTGCACCAGCCCTGAGCACACTGTCTCATGCACCGAACCCGGACTGGCAATCTGTTTCACATAGGGTAATGTACACGTTTCAATGTTATTCTCTCAAATCATCCCACCCTTGCCTTTTCCCACAGAGTCCAAAAGTCTGTTCTTTACATCTGTGTCTCTTTTGCTATCTTGTATATAGGGTCATCATTACCATCTTTCTAAATTCCATATATATGCATAAATATACTGTATTGGTGTTTTTCTTTCTGACTTACTTCACTCTGTATAATAGGCTCTGGTTTCATCCACTTCTGGTTTACCTTAAGCTCTGTTAAGAAAGGGACTATGTCTTTTTCTTGACTGTTGGCCAGGGCTTAGCAGAAAGCCCAGCACATATGTCCACCAAAATATTATTGATAAATATATGATATTTTCCCAAAAGCACAGAGAATATAAGAAGCAATGGCGAGATGGGGAGAAGTCTAGAAACCTATACTTCAGACCTTTGGCGCAGTGACCCTCCCTCCCTCCCTCCTAGGTCATGTGCTTTTGTTGAGACTATGCCTTTCTACTTCAAATACCCTCATCTCCTCATTTAGTTGAAAAAACTTTAAAAGTTACTTGGGTGAATATATTTGGTTTTATTTTGAAGTGATACCATAATTTGGCAGCATTTATTTAAGTATAGCATTTTTTTTCAGTTGGATGAAACAGGGAGTTATCAATTATAACTACATGGAGAAATGAGTAAAGAAGTCAGGTCTATGCAAAACAAAGGCAATAACCATTAGGAAAGTTCAGGACTTCCCAGGTGGCTCAGACAGTAAAGAATCTGCCAGAGATTCTTGCAGGAGACCCAGGTTCTATTCCTGGGTCAGGAAGATCCCCTAGAGAAGGAAATGGCAACCCACTCCAGGATTCTTGCCTGGAGAATTCCAAGGACAGAGAAGCCTGGCGGGCTACAGTCCATGGGGTCACACAAAGTCACACATGACTGAGCATGCATGCACGCGAGCTCAACTACACAGTGGAAAGTTCAGCAAGGGAGGTTCTGGAAGATTCTAAAAGTCTGGGCAGCCCTAAGGGCCTGGAAGGTTGGGGAGCAGCAGGCTAGATTTGTTTTACAATATTTATTTACTTGGCTGCATCAGGTTGTAGTTGTGGGCATGTGGGATCTGTAGCTGTGCCATGTGGGATTCAGTTCCCTGACCAAGCATCAAACCCAGGCTCACCTGAATTGAGAGCATGGAGCCTTAGCCACTGAACCACCAGGGAAGTCCCAGGTTAGATATTTTTAAAGCAATGAAATGAACCCAAGATCTAGGAATTCAAGGTGAGAAGGAGAAGCCTCAGCAAACGATGTGGATGAACTTCATCTCCAAGGACAAGATGAGTGACAATTGCCTAGTGTTAATTCCAACCAGAAGAAATCAGGGATGTACAGGTGGAATGGTCTCTGGGCCTTGTAGGACCAAGATGGAGATGAGTCCACTGATAGGTAGTGAGGATAGTTGAGATAACTTTGCTTGAGAATTTTTTTTTTTTTTTTGAGAATTTTTCTATATGATTCTTGTTGTGACTGTCTTCATTTTCATGTAAAAAGGATGAGCGTATCTTTTCTCAAAATAATGAAACATATGGACCTGATACCATTGGAAATTTGTTTTTGAAAGTCATCAATATGTTGTAAATGTCAAAGGAGGAAACTCCTTCATAGGCAGATGTTTCCAGAAAGGTGAGTAAAAATGAATAGGATTACTGACATCTTCAAAAGAACGTGGTTTTAAGCAGCAGATATTAAATATTTTCTTCACAGTAAATTCAGTGTGTGTGTGTGTGTGTGTGCATGCACATGCATGCACAAATATACACACTAGATAATTTCCCCAACTCTTTCACTCTGTGTTATTCTGTGGTTGCCCAAGCATGTTAGTTGCGCGGTTGTGCCTGACTCTTTGCGACCCCTTGGACTGTAGCCCAACAGACTCCTCTGTCTATGGGATTCTCCAGGCATGATTACTGGAGAGGGTTGCCATTTCCTTTTCCAGGGGATCTTCCAAACCCAGGGACTGAATCCCAGTCTTCTGCAAAGAGGTAGATTCTTTACCATCTTAGCCACCAGGGAAGCCCATATTATCCCGCAACAGATATTAAAATTTGACACTTTGGGTTTTTTCATGTAAATATTCAACCAACCTTTGTAAGTGATACTGGGTGCTGGGGTTTGGGGAAGCATCTGTTTAGGCAGTTTCTTTTGGATGGGGTGTGGGTTCAGAGTCAACCCAGTTTAGAACCATTAAATGAGCCAGCAGCAGGCCTGCTCTCACCGTAACTGCCGGTACAAGAGAGTCTCTGAATTTAGCTCTGTATTTTCATGGGGCTTTAGAGACACCTCACATACTGGATTTCCCAACCATCTCAAGTGTAAGTTTAAAAGAGTCTATGTCTCGTTACATTTACAAGCCTCAGGACAAACACACAGGCTCTACATTTTTCTTCTTTTGGAATGACAAGTTCCTCTGCTCTTACCACCTATCCGCAGATGGTGGTCCTGGAATCTCTCTACCTACACTTTTATACCTGTTTCTCTTTTTCAGTCCTCTTATTCCTTCTCTGATTTTCCTTCCCTCCTACTTGCACTCTTACCTAGCATTTTTCTGCTGCCCCTTAGCTTCTACCAGTCTCACAAGGCCCCTTTACCCTTTCTTCTCCTGCCCCCATTGACGCTCACAGAACTGGGTTCCAGTCCTTCAGAATCTTATTCTCAGCAAGATAGTACATCCAATCCCCCTTTAAGAAATTATTTTACTTATCTCTTAATATTTTGATCAGAAACAAATATTTAACATTCAGGAGTCACTCTAAGTGATATGGATTAGAAGCATGGGACAGGCACGGGTGAAAAATCATTTTGGATGGGAAAGCCTGTCCACTTTCCATACATTATAACCAGCAGGCAAAGGCTAAATATCGGGCAGGTGCCATCCCTGCCCATCTTCTCAAGAAAAATTTAAGGAGGGACCCTGGGACCTCAAAGGTGATGGTGGCAGCCCGTCTTTTTACCAAAAGGAGTTTGATCTAAATGAGTCCAGTTTGGATTAGGTAAAGAATGAGATTGAGATGTGTCCTAGAAATCAGCCAATTTCACAGCCTGGGGCAGGTATTTGTCATTAGCTGAGTCATACTGCCTTGGGATTAGCCAGCTCTACTTTCTGTTTCAACAATAAAAAGTCTTGCAAAACTGCTGGCATGTGAGACAGAGGGATCCAGAAAGTTTTGGCATCTTTTCCAGCAGCATAACGGGTTTTAGGGAAGAGACTTGTGAGAGCATGATCCATGCACTCCACCACCAGGGACAGATCCACGTTCACAAAGGATGCGGTGCCTTTCAATTGTTCTAGGCCTGTAAAAAAAGAGACAGAAGCACATTTACCCTGTGGAAGAAGGGGCGTAGGGGAGTGTGAAGCTAGGTTGCAAAGGGGAGGACGCAGTGAGGGAATTTATTTTGAATTTGCCATTATAACTGGGTCCGCTTGTGGTGGGTTTTTATCTATTCCTCAGAAAAGGAAGCAGCAGTGATTTCTTTAGATTGTTGGCTCTCAGACTTGAGTGAGCAGCAGAATCTCCTAGAGAGCTTGTTCGAAGCCAGAACCCAGGAAGTTAGTAGTTTGTATAAACATGGTGGTAGTAGTATAAACACAGTGCTTCTTAAAACAAATCTGATATAGGAAATGTGTGTGCACATGCTTGCGCATGTATGTGTGCACTAATATAGCACGTGCCTCTATAATTCAGTGAATAAAGAGAGACTCATCCACTAAAGCCCTGACTCAGGAAGCTAAAGGTATCCTGGTTCTCAGCAAATGAATTGTTTGAGTAATGAGCCAAGATAGCTTTAAAGAGACAGTGACTGGTGATGGCTTGAAGCATTCCTCCTACGCTCTTAAAACATATTTTAAATTGTGTATCCTCAAGGGAAAATCGATTGTGTTAAATCTTTTGACTTCAGCTCCCAGTAGCCACAAGCTGTTCCAAGAGCCTAACTGAGGTTAGCTCAGAAGTCTTAAGTCTATTTTAAACTCCTATGACTCCAATCTGGGAAACGAAGCAAAGTGAGTTTAAATTTGTGGTCTGCTTTGGATCTATGAGTCTCGCTGATCTCAAAGTCTTGGCTTGGAGAACTGTAATAAGAGCAACCAGGACAAAATCGGGCTCTAAGCCTTTCGTAATTCTGAGAAAGGACCCCTGACCCAGAGGCCAAGTCAAAAAAATTTGAGATAGAAGTTGATGATACATTCTCAGGCATCTAGAAAATATCAATTTCAACATCAAACAGGGAAAGCTCTTTTCAATGAGGGATTTTGTTCTCGAACTTAGAGGCTTCGGAGTCGGTGAGTGAGCAACAGCATTTAGTGGCAGTGGTCGTGACCTGATATGTCGTGACATGTCAGCACTGCGAGGTTTGTCAAACCAGACGTTCTAGTTGACATATATGTACCTGTATGCATGTGTCTGTGTGTGTGTGTGTGTGTGTGCAGTGGGGTAGTTGCAGAAGTCAGTCATTCTCCCCCAGTAGATATGACTAGGCTTGGCTCCACCTTGAATACTCCTGGCCTCGAACCTTGCCACAGCTGGCTGTCTTAGCTAAGCCCGCCAAAGAAGAGGCAGGATCACAGCTGGGGTTAGGGTGACACCACGTCAGGTGGAACTCCTGGCTCAAAGCAGGAGCTTAGTAAGTGTTTGAGGACTAGTGAGTAAATGTTAATAGGGCCGGGAAGACTGATATGGAGGCAAGAGCCCCAATACAGGAAGTTCCAGCAGGTCCTCAAAGCCTCATTCCCATTACAGTGCATGGCAGAGAATAGATGGCCAAGTCAGGCCATCTGGGTTCAAATCCAGCTCTTCCACTTACTAGCTGTGCTACTTTGGGCAAGTTACATCCCTGTGCCTCTGCTTCTGTAAAATCCAGAGGATTTGTTTGGGTGTTTTAAATGAAAGAGTTTGTGTAAAGTGCTTAGAATGGTGACAAGTATATAGTGAATGTTTACTATGTGTTACTCATTGTTATCTAACCTTTATGATTATTCCTCCAGCCTTGACTCAGTCTGACTTACCTTATTTCTCCTTCCATCTCCACTGCCATGCATTCCTGCTGCGGAAAGCTTCCACCCAAATATTAATAATTTCTTCCTGTTTAGGTCATGTTCAAACCTGACCTTTCCTATGAAGGTTTCTTAGCCAGAAATGCTTTGATCCTGTGCTGAATTTCTTGAGCAGTTAGAGACTGTACTATCTAGCACTCCTTCTAGGCTGTTGGGTTGTGTCTCAGAAATAAAGATTGAGTTTCTTGCATGTCGTAAATCTCAGTGTTCAGAGTCATCTGGTTACTTTCTGTTGTCACCTGGATTGTAAGTTAGTCAGAGTCTGAGTCTTTGAATGAGTGGTAGGTGATCACCAAAAAGAGGTGGTTTGTGTAGATCTAATGACCATGGGCTCCAGTCCAGGCATTGCTCTGAGGAGCTGTATAAACTTGGGTAGGGCATTTCCCCTTCCCAAGCCTCTGCTTGCTGCTATAGTTCTTTTGAGGAATAAATGATACAATTCGTAAGGCATTTAGTATAGAACTTACCACTTAGTAAATGCTCAGTAAGGGTTTATAAACACGAGCAAGAGATGACACTAATTAATAGGGACTCCTGATCTATATTTGAGATCTCTACTGGTGTATTACCATGATAACCTTATTTTTGCCTTTCTGTTCGAGTCTCTTTCAAGCTGTCTAGGACAATGAACCCCATAGGACCCTGGGTCCACCCCAAAGCTCACTTTTCTTGATGTAGCTTTCTCCATATTGTTGTTTGATGTCTGGAGACAGATGCTTCCAAATGGCAAGTTTTTTTTCAGCAGCCTTTTCTGGATCTGACAAATTGGTTTTGAACAATCCTGGTTCAATGCAAGCGACATGCACACCAAAAGCTTTCATGTCCCTCCTGTGAAAAGAGCCAGTTGAAGACATTTAATTCAGGCTTATTTGAATAATGTTTGCTTATAAATATTTTCATGGAATCACAGAATGGTGTGCCCAGGAAAGAGCATCGTATTCTACCATCTCAGTTTGCAGATGAGGAACTGAACTATGGGATGGATCATCTTCCACATTCCAGACTGGCTACTATGCAGTATACATGTGGGACACATCTGAATAGCACAGCAAAGTCTTTGAAAGTGAACAAACATTGGGAACAAACCACAGAAGTTTGGTTGGAAGTTGTGACCTGAACACAAGCTGGTCAATTATCTGCTAAAAACAACAATAACAACAGAAACCTATCAACATTCTCCCCAGAATTTAATAAGACTCATAGTTTCATGCTGTACCAAGTGTTTAGCAAGGCCGAAGTAACACAGATGTTGGAATTATCAAAGTCTTTAACGTGCTTGTTACAGACATGCTCCAAGAGAGAGACACTCCTGAAGTAAATGGGAATTTAGAAAGCTTCAGAAAAGAGAGAAAAGATAAAGAAGAACCAAGTGAAAATTTTACACTTGAAAAATGCATTAACCAAAATAAAATATTTACTGGCTAGACTCATTAGTAAAATGAAGAAGATGAAGGAAAGTCAATGAATTTGAAGATAGATCACTAGAAATTTCCTAATTTGAACAGCAGAGAGATTTGAACAATGATTGACAAAGTGAACAGAACCATAGGAATCTGTGGGACAAAATCAAAAGGTCTAATATTTGTGTTAGAATCCCAGAAGGAAGAGAAAGAGTGGATTGTAGATAAAAAATGTTTGGAGAAACAATGGCTGAAACCTCCTCAGATATGTGAAAAGGCATAAAGCTACAGATTGGAGAAGCCCAGTGAACCTCAGACATCATAAACCCAAAGAGTGAACCTCAGACATCATAAACTGAAAGAAACTAATGCCTGGGGCACTGAATTGAAGGATTTATTAAATTGGTCCTTTAATGCTTTTATTCTCTGGAGTTCTCTGGTGACCCATAGCAAAAAGAGGTAGTCAGTGCTTTCTTGTGGTAGCAAAATCTTCACATTAGATTAGCAAGCTTGTGTGTGTGTGTGTGTGTGTGTGTGTGTGTGAGTCACTCAGTCTTGTCCGACTCTTTGCCACCCCACGGACTATAGCTCGCCAGGCTCCTCTGTCTATGGGATTCTCCAGGCAAGAATAATAGAGTGGGTTGCCGTTCCCTTCTCCAGGGTAGCAAGCTTCTAAGTTTTATTTGGAAATAGAAGCATCAGAGGAAAGCTGTCTTTCTTGTCCTTAGGGTAGAGGTGGGACGGTTACCATTCACTCAGCTATAGTGTGTGAAATTTGAGTTCAGAACTTGCAACAAGCGGGAAAAAATGTTGCATCACTAAGTCATTACTTTATCAGATAATTTTCTACTGAGGGTTTTAAATAAGATATCACTGTTGTGTCTGCATCTGACAGTAATACCAACAGAGAGACCTGATTTAGTTCCTCTCTGTGATTCCCTAACTATTAAACAAGCTAATCTGTTGAATACAAATTTGCCACCACTATTCACATATGCATTAATGCAAAAAGGAGAAAAGACTTTAAAAGATTTAGGTTCAAATCCTATTCTACCACTTGACAGCTGGGTGACCTTGGGGGAGTTATCTCATCTTTCTTAGCTTCAGTGGTATCATTTAGATTTTATTTCTCACTTTAAAAATTTTTTTTCCTTATGTTTTGCTTCAAACCCGTGTGTCAAGGGCTGACTTTCAGTATCATAAATTGGGAATAGTTTAAAGCACGAAATAGAGTGTCTGGTTGATAAATGTTCAGTGAGTGTTAGTGGTTATTATTTGCTAAGATGTCCATGTTTGCTTTACCTTAAGCTGTCATTGAAGCCTTCTACTGCATATTTAGATGGAGAATAGCCCCCTCCACCAAATGCAAGCCGACCCCCAATGCTGGAGACATTGATAATTCTCCCTCGAGCCTTTTTGACCAAGGGAAGCATGTTTAACGTGACACTGATGAGTCCAAACAGGTTCACTTCAACAGGTTCTCTGTAGTCCTCGACCGTCAGCCAGTCGTTGGGTGCCAGCACACCAAGAATGCCAGCGTTGTTGATCAGACCCCAGAGACCTAGAACAGAGCGGAAGGGAAGGAGGTGTGGCACAAGGTGACATTTATATAGGCCTCCTTGATGGAAATACAGCTCTGCCTTATCTGATGGTGCCATTTCCTCCTTCCAGTCACATTCCTTCCTGCTTTGAATACTTGCAGTTTGGGGAAGTGATAGTACAGTGGGTGGGAGGTTAAACTGAAACGGCTGAACTTTCGTTACTGGAAACCAACCTCACAATTTTTCTGTTTCTGCTTAGAATGTCAAACACTATCTGAGTGAGACTTTTTCATCTCAGATGTGAGGAGATTGCTCTATTTTTCCTATCATGCTGGATGGCATAGCCAGAGAATACTTATGAACTGTTTTTATAGACAAAGAACAACATCGATCTATTTCACATTTATTTTTTGGTAAAAATCCAATCATTCACCTGTCTTATTTTATGATGGGAAACATTTAACATTGTTAAAAGTGTTTGGCATTCAAGCATTAAAATATTATTTGGAGCCTTATCAAACCACTGCTTTTGAGGTTCAGAGTCTCAACTATATAATGAAGATGTGATAAAGAAAAATCATATCTGTTTGTTTTTTCCTTTGTGGATTCAAATATCTTCATCCATGAGAGTATTTCAAACTTCATTCAAGGAAATAAAATAAAAAGTCTTCTAGTTCAGAATGCTCCTATCTTTGCAGAATCTAATGCAGAATGAGGTCTGATGACTCCCTATTCTACCACGACTGCCTAAGACACATTTGCTCAGATCGCCAGACTATTTTCTTCCTTTCCCAGTGACATTGTGTGAGCTCTGGAACCATTTTGCAGTCAGAAGATGGTCCTGGATATCCAGATGGCAATTCAAGGGTTGCCCTCAGGATCTACTGTAGCTTTTGGCCCCAAGTTTGCTATGTAAGTGGCTAGAGTAGCACTTCACAGAAAAAGGCCAGTTAACACAATCATCTCAGTTCTAAATTCACCCATGTGAACATTTGAGAAGATAACATGGGCTGTGTCTCTCATGCATGCAATGTAGAAATATTCAGGGCTAGCCTAAACTTTCTCCCATCTTCTCCAGTACACAACTGGTATTTAGCAGACTTTTTTTTTTTTTTGGAAAGACCATTTAAAATCAGACTATTTACTTTCATTTAGCTTTGCTTACTTCTCAACACCCCCTCCATTCCCCTCATTTTCACATCACTCACCTTTCTCTCCAACCTGGTTTTTCACCCACTGGGCAGCCCTCTTGACATTTTCTGGGTCAGTTACATCCAGAAGCACGGTATGAAGCCTCTCTGAAGTTTCTGCCTTTAAAGCTGTTGATCCTGATTCAGTCAGACAGGCAGCAATTACATGAAATCCTTTCTTATCAAAAGTTCTGGCTGCCAAGTTTCCAAAGCCAGTATCACATCCAGTGATGAAAATGTACTTATCAGTGATATTTGCGATCTTTAGCTGTCTTTTATAATTCCACAGAAAACCACAAAGGATCAGAAGAGCTAACAGCCAAAAGAGCATTTTTTTCCTGTTGTATGACAAGGACACTTCTTTCTTGAACAATAAAAGAAGATGGCGTCCTGACTGTTCAGAATTAGAAAGAAAATTCAAATTAGAACCATTAGGGCATAATAACCCAGAGTGATGAACTTAAGATATCTTAATGCATTTGGATGGATACATAGATGGTTAAAAATACAATAACTCTTGTTTGGTTGGGAAGATGGCCATTTAAGTGTTAAACTACACCTATCATATGTGCGTGTGTGTGCTCAGTCGTGTCTGATTCTTTGTGACCCGCATGGACTGTTTTTCTCCGGGCTCCTCTGTCCATGGGATTCTCCAGGCAAAAACACTGGAGTGGATTGCCATTTTTTCCTCTAAAGGATCTTCCCGACTTAGGGATCAAACCTGTGTCTCCTGCATTGCAGGCAGATTCTTTACCACTAAGCCACAAGGGTTTCCCAAGTGGCAGAGAAAGTAACTGGCAAAATTGACGTGGGTCATTGGGTTGATTTTACTTTTTTTCTCTCTCTATATATGCAAATATTTCTTTGCTTAATAAGGAATATGAACATAAACACAGATAGAATGATACACACTCGTGCACACAGACACACAACACTATTTCTGTTATTTTACAAGGAATAGATTGTTTCAGATAAAAAATAATTCAATATATTTTCACTTATTGTGGAAAATTTGGACTCTGCTTTCATCTTTTTTTCCTGCTGAAAGATCTATAGCTAAAGAAGGAAAAAATGGGTAAGAAAAATAAGTCAGAGGTAAAAGGAAGGTTTGTGCAAACTAGTTGGTTCTTGTGGTATAGCTGTGACTATTTCTAAAGCAGTCAGGTTTTTAGACTATTGTGACTTAAAAATTTGGTATAGTTTTTCCAAATCTTCCCTCTGTAGGAATTATTGATTTGTTGCAAGTCGATGTCTATGTAGCAAGATTTCCCCTTTTCAAATAAATAAATACATTTAAAATATATAATTTTGAGGGGTGGAGTGGTGTAACCGACTCTTGCAAAATTTCATATTTAGACATTTTAAGGAAATTTCATGTTTATGCATTCAATTAGTATAGCGTTTTGCTCAAGCCTAGGTCTTGATAAAAAATTGTTGAATAACTAAAAGTTGACTATACTCACTAAATGGATTCTGTAACCTTTGTGGTAATCCAAACTCCCAAGGGAATTATGTGAAAAATGCAGATATTCATGGGGTTTAATGTGCCCTAGAGCTGAGAGTCAGAGAAGGCAATGGCACCCCACTCCAGTACTCTTGCCTGGAAAATCCCATGGATGGAGGAGCCTGGTAGGCTGCAGTCCATGGGGTTGTGAAGAGTAAGACACGACTGAACGACTTCACTTTCACTTTTCACTTTCATGCACTGGAGAAGGAAATGGCAACCCACTCCAGTGTTCTTGCCTAGAGAATCCCAGGGATGGGGGAGCCTGGTGGGCTGCTGTCTATGGGGTCGCACAGAGTCGGATACGACTGAAGTGACTTAGCAGCAGCAGCAGCAGCAGAGCTGCGAGTGGAAACTCTGTGTTGTAGGGTTTTGCTGCTGGCAGGCAGGCCTAAGGGAGCAATAGTAAAACAATGGCTTACTTCCGTAAAGCGTTCTGCCTTTCACTTTTGCATATAGGTCTCACTAGATCCTCTTCATAGCCTTTTCAGTTAGAAAGGGCTCATTACTTGCCTCATTTTATAGGATAATTAATATGCCAATTAATAAATGTAAAAGGAAAATTGGAATTAGCAAATCATCATGTGGCAGCTGACAAAGTAACAGCTGTCCCAGGCAATTCTAAACTAGTGGGGGAAATTCCGATGAGAAACAGTAACTATAGAATCTCAAAGAATCTCTGCATAAGGCTCGTACTAATCAAAAAGAGAGCAATAGTAATCTCACAGTGGAGAAATCTGACGGATACCGCTTGAACCAAGTGATAAAAGTGAACGCTACAGAGACGACAAAATGCAGAGGAGTAGCTGGACATGGAGTACTTCTCTCTCCATGGATGCATCAGGGATGTATCTTCAGATCCAACGATCTCACAGAGCACCAGCTGAGAGCTGGCAGGAGTGCCTGACCACCGGAAAGGAATATGGATCCACACAAAACTCAGTAAGAGGAAGGAAGGAAGGAAGGGAAAATTAGGAGAGTGAGTAGGACTGGATCTGCACTCAGGGGGTGAAGGAACTAAAGCAGGGGTGAGATTCCCACACCAGAGCAATAGTTTGGGACAGAGAGGAGGCATTTGAGGCTGTTGGAGAGTGAATCAATTGATCTGTGACATTCTGAATGGAGCAGAGAACCACAGCCCTACCTGTCCAGGACACAGGTCCCTCTGTACGCGCAGTCGCTGGGAGCTGGACCGTTGGGATTAGAGAGCAATCCCGAAGTGAGGACTGCTGGTGACTGCAGGAGATGGCCTGAAGGGATGTGAGGGAGGCGATCACGGTGGGAGTGCCCTTGAAGGAGAGCTGGGCAGCCACGGAGGCAGGGCCCTATTGCTGAAGCATGTGCAGGGGGTGGAGCCACCACTGTAGCCTCTCTCTCTCCCCACAGGCCAGAGCCAGCAGCTGACCAGTAGAGCAAGACCCCAGAGATGGTGGTCCTTGGGGGGCCTGATGCACCAAACAACAGAGAAAGATCAGAGCCAGGAGGGCCCTTTGAGCACCTGCTTCACCAAGCAACAAAGAAGGACCAGCTAGGGAAGTCCTTTGAATGCCAGCTTCCAGAGGCTAGAAAAAGACTCTATGTCTGTGCTAAATTGCTTCAGTTATGTCCCACTCTGTGCGACCCTGTGAACTGCACCCTGCCAACCTCCTCTGTCCATGGGATTCTCCAAGCAAAAATATTGGAATGGGTTGCCATGCCTCCTCCTGGGGGCTCTTCCCAGCCCAAGGATCAAACCCATGTCTCTTATATCTCCTGCATTAGCAGGTGGGTTCTTTATCACTAGCACCACCTGGGAAGCCCCTGAAAAAGAGTCAAATAGCACTTTATCTCCTATGCCCATGGCCACCGGCTTCCCTACACTTTTGGCCCCGCCAGGTTCCCCACACTCTGAACGGCCGTGCCACCTCCATGCCCAGTCCTCGCTGGTGCAGAGCTGCCAGAGGCTAGAAGGCAAAAGCCTCACTAGTGCCGTACCTCCTGCTCCTGTGGCCGCCGCCTCCCCTGCATGCACGGTGCTGCCAGGGTCCCCACAATTCAAGCAGCTGCGATACCTCCACTCTTGATCCTCATTGGGGCAGGCCCACGTCCTCCAGGGCAGCCTCAGGAGTGAACTCCCATGGAGAACCTGCATGCAGTGGTGGGGATAAAACCCCAATTGAGCTCCAGGGGCAGAGTGGCTAAGGAAGAGGATTGAAAATCTCTCCACCAGCTGTACAAGCTGCAGATTAAATCCACACAACCAACTAGGTAGACTCTGTGCCTATGGAATATATAAAAGGACAATAAGAGAAAGAAAAAAAGAAAAAACACATAAAAGAAAAAAACCCTAGCCCTGGCAACTGTGGACATTGGAGGCAAGTACACATAGGAGTAGAGGCTATGTCCAAAGAACAGTGCAGTGTCGGAGGGCTTCCTAGGAGGTGGAGGTGTAGCTACTGCTCCCTATATACATTTTTTTCTTTTTTTCCCCTTTCCTCTCTTTTCTCCTCTCTCCCCCCTTTCCCCTTTTATATCCTTTTAATCTTTCCCCCCTTTTTTCTTTTTCATATATTTCTGATTTTCTTCCTTTTTTTCATTCTCTTTTTTCTCTCTTCCTTTTGTAAATGTGTGAGTTTCTTTGAGTGCTCTTGGCAATTGAGTGTTGTTTTCACCATTAGTCTTGAGGTTTTGTCTTCTGTGCTGTGATCCCTGTGAAGTCTTGGTGCTACAGTATGGGAAGGAACCAATAGCAGACTATTGGAGGCAGAAAAATGGGTAAGTGATCTGGAAGACAGAATGGTGGAAAGAACTGAAGCAGAGCAGAATGAAGAAAAAAAAAAGGAAGAAATGAGGACAGTCTCAGAGACCTCTGGAACAACATTAAGCACAATAACATATGAAATATAAGGATCTCAGAAGAAGAGGGGAAAAAAAGGCATGAGAAAATATTTGCGGAGATAATAGTCAAAAATATCCTTAACTTGGGAAAGGAAATAACCATCCAAATCCAGGAAGCCCTGAGTCCAATACAGGATAAACCCAAGGAGAAATACACCAAGACACATATTAATCAAACTAATGAAAATTAAACACAAAGAACAAATATTAAAAGCAGCAAGGGAAAAGCAGCAAATAACACACAAGGGGATTCTCATAAGGCTAACAGCTAATCTTTCAACAGAAACTCTGGCCAGAAGGGAGTGACGAGGTATACTTAAAGTGATGAAAGAAACAAAATTACAACAAAGATTACTCTCTCTAGTAAGGATCTCATTCAGATTCAAAGGAGAATTCAAAAGCTTTACAGATAAGCAAAAAAAAAAAAGATAAGAGAATTCAGCGTCACCAAACCAGCTTCACAACAAATGCTAAAGAAACTTCTCTAAGTTGGAAACACAAAAGAAAGAAAAGACCTACAAAAACAAACCCAAAAGAATAAAGTAAATAGTAATAGGATCATTAGTTAATTAGTATTAGTCGCTCAGTCGTGTCCAACTCTTTGTGACCCCATGAACTGTAGCCCACCAGGCTCCTCTGTCCATGGAATTCCTCAGGCAAGAATATTGAAGTGGATAGCCATTTTCTTCTCCAGGGGCTCTTCCTGACCTAGAGATTGAATCTAGGTCTCCTGCATTGCAGGCAGATTCTTTACTGTCTGAGCCACCAGGGAAGCCCCATACATATCATATATATCAATCATTATGTTAAATGTAAATTGACTAAATGCTCCAATTAAAAGATACAATGGATACAAAAACAAGACCCTAATATATGCTGTCTACAAGAGACCGACCTCAGACCTAGGGACACACAGACTCAAAGTGAGGAGCTGGAAAAAGATATTCCATGCAGATGGAAATCAGAAGAAAGCAGGATAGCCATAGTCATATCGGATAAAATAGACTTTAAAATAAAGACTGTTATAAGAGACAAGGAAGGACACTACATGATGATCCAGGAATCAATCCAAGAAGAAGATATAAAAATTATAAATTATATGCATCTAACATAGGAGCACCTCAATACTAAGGCAAATGCTAATAACTATTAAAGGGCAAATTGACAGTAACACAATAATAGTGCAGGTCTTTAATACTCCATTAATACCAATAGACCGATCTACCAGACAGAAAATTAATAAGAAAACACAAGCCTTAAATGGTACATTATATCAGTTGGACCTAACTGATATTTATAGGGCTTTTTATGCAAAAACAGCAGCTTTCACTTTTTCTCAAGCGCACATGGAACTTTCTCCAAGATAGAGCACATTTTGGGTCACAAATCAAGCCTTGGTAAATTTTAAAAAATTGAAATCATTTCAAGCATCTTTTCCAACCACAAGGCTATAAGACTAGATATCAGCTACAGGGGAAAAAAACTACCAAGAACACAAACACGTGGAGGCTAAACAATACACTTCTGAGTGACCAACGTATTATTGAAGAAGTCAAAAAAGAAATCCAGGTATACTTAGAAACATGACAATGAAAACAACAATTCCAAACCTACAGGAAGCACTAAAAGTAGAGCTAAGTGGGAAGCTTATACCAATACAAACCTCCCTTAAAAATCAATAAAAACATCGAATAAGCAACCTAACCTTACACCTAAAGCAACTACAAAAAGAAGAACAAAAAACCCTAAAGTTTGTATAAGGGAAGAAATCATAAAGATCAGAGCAGAAATAAATGAAGGAGACAATAGCAACTTTTGATCCTGTACCGGAAAATCATTTTTTCTTTTGTCAAAAAGAACATTTTTAGGTTGACAAGTGAAATTTGAGTAAGCTCTGTAGATCTGATAAACAATAAATATTACATGAATATCAAATTCTCAGTTTTGATCACTTCTATGATTATGTAGAAAATGTCCTACTTTTTAGGAAATACACATGGAAGTATTTAAGGATTAAGTAGCACCATGTCTCCAGCTTACTCTTAAATGGTTTAGGAAATAATAAAAATATGTATATAAACAAACATTAAGAATATGTACATTCTCTAAAGAGAGAATAAGAACGTAAGTGTGGTACAATGTCAATATCTGGGGATTCTGGGTTGTGCTATTCTTTCCACTTTTCCATAAATTTGAAATTAACTCAAACCAAAAAATTCAAAATTTGGCAAAGGAAAATGATTTTTTTTTTTTTAATGAGAAAAGTGTTCATTTGACTGCTTTGAGTTCCATGCACAGGATAGGTGAGAAGTTTCATATCCAGAACTTCAGAGTCTAGTGACCTTGGACACCAAGTTTTCTACCTTCTTCTCTTTGGGAAGTTCACCTTCATAACCACTGGAGGAAAGCAAAAACTCAGACCAAATCAGTCAGATTCCCTCTCCCTCCTCATCTTATCCATCTCCCCCCTCAACTTCCTCCTTCCCTGGCCAAACCAATTTTTCCCGGGTGACAAGCAAACAGAGAGGAGGTTTTAGTTGTTAGGGATGGGCTCACATTAAAATGTGTTGTCCTCATTAGTTACTCCTTAGGGCTGAGGGTTATTTCAGATGCTGGTGTCCCAGCCTGCAGCCTGAATCCAAGGACTGCCAGGCTTGACCTATGGCTTTGCAAAGTCTGCCCTTTCCCCAAAGATTACCATGCAAAAATACTGCTTCTTCTTCAGTCCCTAAGGCTCACACACCTCTAGGTCATTGGACCAAGTCAGCCACAAACCAACACATACCTTTGTCCTCTAATTTTAGCCAAGATGCCACCTTTGAGTAATAACCCTCGGTCAGTCAGAGTTGCTGAGAACATGACCCGTACACAGAAGCTGACTGATGGTTGATTGGTTCATTGACCACTGGGAAGTAAATGAGTAACAGCAACTCACAGGGCTGCATCAGCCTTACTCTGCCAGCTGTGGTCACCTCCATATGGGTCCTTGGTGCCAGCAATTCAGTCAGGGCATTGACTTTGGTTGCTTGGGTTGTTGGCATCTCTGTGTGTTTTCCAATTTATCTCACAGCATTTATTGGAAATTGTATTTCCAATTTATCTCCCTGCTTAGTAGGCGTACAAATCTCTCAGCAAGAAATGCCTAGGTCTGCAGGGTCCCTCTAGCACCCAGGGACTGTGAGCTTATTGACTCATCAAGGCCAAGAACTGAGTAAGAGAAAGCAGATCTTCAGCCCCTATAGCTCAATGCATGAGGTGGGGTGCAGTTCTGAGCGTACGTCCTCTGAACAGGTCATGGAGTGTTTTCTTCAGCCAAAATCAACACTAGCCAATTTGCCAGTAAAAATTTAGAAAGCAAGGACCAAGGTCACACACACACACATACACAAGAGACATTAAATCAGGGTTTAGGTGCTGAAGCCTTGGAATCAGGCAGATCAAGTTTCAGGTTCAGTTCCTCTACCATCAGAGGGCCTTTGGGTGAATTGTTATGTTACTTTTATTTCCATTTTCTATCTGTAAAATAGAGATAACTTCTACCTTGAAGAATGTCGTTATTTAGTCGCTAAGTCTTATCCAACTCCTCATGACTGTATGAACTATACCCCGCCAGGCTCTTCTGTCCACGGGATTCTCCAGGCAAGAATACTGAAGTGGGTTGCCATTTCCTCCTCCAAGGGATCTTCCAGACCTAGGAATTGGACTCATGTCTCCTGCATATTCTGCACTGGCAGATAGATTCTTTACCACTGCGCCACTGGGGAAGCCCGCCTTGAAGAGTACCTGGTGAAATGAAATGACGGGCACACAGGAAGAGCCTTGTCATGTGGCAGGATTGGCTGCTGTATGCATTGCTCAAGTCTTAGCATGGGGTTCTCAGCCTCAGTATTTTTGCAGTTTTGGCCAGATAATTCTTTATCATGGGGGGTCTCTCCTGTGTATTACAGGATGTTTAGCACCACCCTGGCCTCTGACACTTAGATGCCAGTAGTCCTCTTCCCCAGTTGTGACAACCAAAAATGTCTCCAGACATTGCCAGATGTTCCCCTAGGAATAAAATTCCTCCCAGTAGAGAACTGCTGGTCTAGTGTTTCCTTGTCTTGGAGGTCCAGAATGGTACAGTATTCAGAACTGCTGGAAACTGCTGAAAACCCAGACTGGAAATACAGTCTTTGTTTCCTTAGTAGTGACACATTGATGAAAGTTTATATTTTTTATGGTCTTACCAGAAAATTTTTATTATTTATAAATACTGGATGGCATCATCAGCTCAATGGACATGAGTCTGAGCAAACTCGTGGAGATAGTGAAGGACAGGGAAGCCTGGAGTGCCACACTCCATCTGGTTGTGAAGAGACAGACATGACTTAGCAATTGAACAACAATAAATTCATAGCCTGCTGCAGCAAGCATTAATATCTATGCTTTTAAAAAGTTTCCTAGGAACCTTGCTGGTGGTCTAGTGGTTAAGAATCTGCCTTTAAATGCAGGACACTGAGGTTCAATCACTGTTTGGGGAACTAAGATACCACATGCTGTGTGGAGCACCTAAGCCCATGGGCTGCAACTACTGAGCTTGTGTATTTGAGTCCACGCAATACAACTGGAGAGTTTGTGCATCGCACCACAGGGATCTCACATGCTGCAACTAAGAGCCGAGGCAGCCAAATAAATAAAATAAATGAATATACATATTTTGAAAATTGCCTTTTTGTCATCAGGAAGATAGGAGGCAGTGAGCAAAGCCAAATCTATGTATGTTACCATTTGTGAATTTAGAAATTACCAAATGAGCACTCACAGCATTTATGAGGCCTAAATTCCAGCTGAGCCTTTTGAGTTTGGACCACTATGAACTCCTCTGGGGTGCCCTTCAGATGAGTACCACTGACTACAGAATTCGAAGAATGCTCTGAGAAAGCCATGGTCCTTGGGATTCCCAGTTGACCAAGCCAGGTAGGAATGATAGTAACTCTATGATCTATTGAGTGGCTCAGCTGGTAAAGAATCTGCCTGCAGTGCGGAAGACCTGGGTTCGATCCCTGGATTGGGAAGATCCCCTGGAGAAGGGAAGGGCTACCTACTCCTGCATTTGGCCTGGAGAATTCCATGGACTATACAGTCCATGGGGTCGCAAAGAGTTGGACACGACTGAGTGAATTTCACTTCACTTCACCACTGTCTAGGCCCTCTGCTAAGATCTAGAAATATCTATCTCATTCAAACCTTACAGTAAAATTATCTCTATTTTATGGATGAGGAAACAAATTCAGAAATGCATGTTAATGGGCTCAAGATAGAACTGTGTTGTTTCAGGCCACTCAGTCCCAACATCCATCCTTTAATTGTCTGCTCCACCGTTACTGGGATTCCCACTCAACTCTGGGAGTCTGGACTGTGTGTACACTTCTCTATACCACCATGCCTAATGATACTTGATACAAAGTAAATACATGTAGAAGGAAAGAAGAAAGAAAGAGAAGAAAGTTTCACTTGAGCACCAGGCGTCTAGCGATAACTGGATTGATTTTTGAGCCCTTTGAATCATCAGGGCATCCTCTTCTCCTTCTGCTTGTCATCAGATAGTCACACTTCCCATTTAGATAACTTTGAACATTACTGAAGAAAGTTCCTATAAAATTTATCTCATTAAATTATCAAAATACTTCTGCGAGCTAAGTAGGGTTAGTGTCAGACATAAGATCATTTGCCAGAGAGTGGCTAGAACTAAAAATTTCATCTCTGAACTCCTAAACTGTGTTAAAAAAAAAAAAAGACAGAGAGAGAAAGAAAAGTGGAACTAGAAAGAGATGAACACATTATTAATCAATAGGAAAAATTAAAATATATTATCAAAATTCTCCATGACGCCACAAAGACTCAAAAAAGGAGAACTAGGTTTCTCTTTGATCTGTATTTGAAGGGCTGAAGAGTAACTGCTTGTTTGCAGCTATTGGAAAATATTACAACTCAATTGCTGTCCTTGTCCACTTCTGCTTCTTTTAATTTTCTCTTCCTGGGTTTCTCTTCTTGGTTAAAATATCTAAAATAAGATCCTTTGATTTCACTTCTCTTATTCATCTTCCTCCACCCTTTAAAAATAAATGAGAGATTCTTAAAAAAAATAAGATAAAAAATAATGTCTCCATGTTTCAGAGTCATTATGAGGTATGCTTTTTATGAGAGGTAGAGTTCTATGTAGTTACTTCCTCCCAATCAAGTTGGTTTTATTTCCACAAAACTTCACAAAGAGAAAGCAATACTGAATCTAGTCAATCACACTGTCTGTTAGGGTATTTATTGAATCTTTATTTTTATTTTTTTCAATTTGATGCAAGTGTGACCTGAGGTGGATTAACAATTAAGCTTTTTAAATCAAAATACATCAAATAGAGAACATTTATCAAAAAGCTTTCTAAATATTTTCCTTCTGAGTTTCTCTTGCACAAGCTTTCTTAAGGTTGACAGCAGTCTCATTGGACATGTATGTCCCTTGTCCATTTAAATCTTGTAAACCTGGGATTTCTCTGGTAGTCCAGTGGTTAGGAGTCTACCTTGCAATGCAGGAGACGTGGGTTCAATTCCTGGTCATGGAACTAAGATCCCACATACTGCAGAGTGATTAAGCCCACGTTGTGCAAAAATTGAGCCTGTATACCACAACCAGTCAATAGGAAAGTGAAAATATGTTATCAAAATTCTCCACCGCGCCACAAAGACACAAAGGAAATAAAAAAAGAACTAGTTTTCCCTTTTATCTGCACACAAAGTCCAAACACCACAATGAAAGACCCTGCATGATGCAACCAAAATCCCACAAATTGAAACTGACTTGACACAGCCACATAAATAAATAAATATTATAAACCTGGTTAACTGACGCCAGACGCCTTTTTATTTTTATCTTTTCATTGAATCAAGAAATTCTGTCACTATTTAACATAACTGGCCATTCTGAGATTTTTGTGACACATTCCTTTAAGAAAAATGACATTTGTGCCTAATGATACAAACTAAGCATATGACTAATGAATGATATTTTTTGTGAAGAAAGTCTTCATGTTGGTCACCCAGAAATCTAAAAAAATTTTAAATGGAGCCAAGGGATCTCACCTAAAATAGTCTTACATGAGCATCAGATTAAAATAATAAGAATGATTATGGTGTCCCACTGAGATCGTTGAGGTGATATTCATCCTTGTAAGTTCCCTCAGACAGTGTAATGAAGAAGCTCCTTCGTTAGTTACATTCCTTTTGAATCCTGCTTCTTGCAGGAGGGAGGTGACCCTCAGGACCCAGTGTGCCTTGTGTAATGGGACACTGAAGTGTGTGTGTGGGGGGGAGTGCTTCTTTTGCAGGCTCTTTCAGTCTCCTGGCTGAGCCTGGAGGTGTGCCAGCCCACTCTTTTGTAGGGAAGACCTGATGAGTTTATGTTTTGCATTTTTAGTTCTAAGGAAAAAACCTATCTCCGATTTTCTTTTGACTTCTCTCAAAACTTTAAAATTATAATTCATCAAATCATCTGCAATAACACTTAATATTCTCAGTCTTTTCTAGGTTTATTATTTTGCCAGCACGCTTTCTGATATTATTGGCAGGTTAAGAATTATTGCTAAAGCCATGGTTACCTTATTTATGTTGCTGAGTAAGCACTGCTAACTGGAAGACATGATATATTAAATGTTATTATAGCTTACAGTTATGCAAAGCTTCAAGGAGGCTTGCAATATAGAGAGAATGTTATGTACAGTTGCAGAAAGTGTGTTCAAATCTTCAGTATATTTCTTTTCATCTCAGTTATCTTTGAGCAGTTTTTAATGGCAACACCTTGAGAAAGTGACATTCAATTTAAGAGTTTTAAATCCAGTTCCCATTATTTTCCATTTGATATATGAAATAATAAATTTTCCTTGAATTCAGATATTGAACTTTGTTCTAAAAATTGGGGACACTTTTCAAATATCACAAATAAAGCAAAGATGATACAACATTTAATTCTATTTTATGCAGTGTCTAGCCAAGGATATTTTTAGGGCACCTACTAAGCTAAATAAAGCACAGTCCTTACCCTGGAACTAAGAGTATAGCAGGATATTTCAGAACTATTTGTTCAAACTTAAATTGAATTATAATTTAAAAATGTGTTTTTTTTTAAAAACTTTTCCCCCAACAACTGTTAAAAATCAATCCATTGAGAAAGACCGCACCACCACTTGGATTGTAAAGCCTTTAACAAGGATTGCCCTTGAAGACACTAAACTGACTTCCTCCCTCTGTTATTTGTACGTTGGAGGTTTCAGGTAAAATTCCAACCCATGAATAATAAAACAGAGTGAATATCTGAAGCAGACTTATTGTCATCCCAGTGTCCAGGAATCAAATGTGCATTGAGGAATATCCCTGCTTTCTCCTGGACTAAACAGCATCTTTCTCACTCAGCTTAGTGTGTGTGTGTGTATTTGCCTAAATTGCCCTCTGAAAGTGCTGGTAAAGCAGGTAGACAAACAGGCCCGACCTGCAGTTGGTAGCAAATCTGTTGTTCCAACCAGGAACTCAGCTGAGATTCCCACTCTTTTTAGAGCTCTTCCCCACTCCAGTTTCCAATTAATTATAAGATTCATAGATGGTGTCAAATAGGTACAGAAAGATGAACTAGAGGGAGATCTAATGGTAACTCTAGGGTGACAAAGAACATTCAAAGAGAAACCTGGGGAAGGAAGTTCAAGGCAAGGTTTCTGGTGGCATTGAGCTTTTTTCTGTGATGAGATGAACCCAGTGGCCATCACAGCCTCCTAACGTATCATTAAAAAAAAAAATAGCAACTGCTGAACACAGCATGAAAGACAACTTGATTTATTACGTAAGAGTGAGGAAAATCAAGACAGTTTGAAGACTGACATGAGAAATGAAGGAATGAGTGGCAGAACTCCATCAACGGTTACCTTATTTAAGATGAACTGGGACACAGAAGCTGTTGTGACCTTGCTGGGCTGCTTGTAATCTGCCTGATCTGGCCGCTGTGCTGGGGGAAGGAAGGATTGTGTCACCCTGACCTCGCAGATCCTCTTAAGGTAGAGATGCCTGGGCTTCCGTCAAGCTCAAAGTACTTAAGTGTGTGAGGAGTCCGCAGGTTCCCTCCTCGCTCTGTGAGTCACTGTGACTCGGGTTGATGACTAAATTTGTCTTCTTCAGATGGAGGAAGCCAAGAAGCTCTGGGTCATGTGTTACCAAAGGAATCTGCAGTATCTTTAGCAAATAAAATGTAGTAACTTTTAGAAGGGACTTAAAAATGATCAGTGACAGCTTTTTCATTGTGAGTACTGAAATAATTAACATGGAGACATTTTGTAAATTGCCTGATACATTGTTTTAATTATTTAACTTTTGAGTTATGATGATTGTTCATGATCTCTAGTTATTTTTTTCATCCTGTTAATAGTACTCCTTCCTTTCAAAGAGACTCGGTAGGGGGAATCAGTCCCTGATGGTTCTTTTTACCACCTAAAAAAACACCCTGATAAGCAAGAAGATCAAAACTAGTGTAATGAGAGAGTGGACTTATAAGTCTTAATTTGTATTTTAAGGTACGACAAGGAGATACTGACCCTGGTGGCTCAGATGGTAAAAATGTCTGCCTACAATGTGGGAGACCTGGGTTCAATCCCTGGGTCGGGAAGATCCCCTGGAGAAGGAAATGGCAACCCACTCCAGTACTCTTGCCTAGAAAATCCCATGGATGGAGGAGCCTGGTCATGGGGTAGCAAAGAGTCAGACACGACTGAATAATTTCACTTTCACTTTCAAGGAGATACTGAGACCACTGGGAATGGGAAAGGATGCCCCTTCTTTCCCAGCATTGGTCTATTTTAGAAACGATCACAACTGACCTGGCATATCCTGAAATGCAGTGGGAAGTGCTGAGGCTGCAGGTGCTAATATGTACCACCACCTCCTCTCCCCTGCCCCCGAAGCTGACCACCTATATCTTAGGCACACAGGCTGGTACAAACGCCTCTGATTGTTTAGTTTCAGTCCCTTTACATACTACTTTATTGCTACATGTCTCAGATTCCCCAAGCTTCTGTGTTCCTTCTTCGAAAAGGGCAGTTTCTTGTGATTGGGCTGGGTGGATGAATGAACTTACTTGTCTAGGTAGAGTCTAGATAACTGCTATCACTCTTCAGATTACACATGGACCTTTTTTCTCCAAGTGAACAAACATTAAAACTGAAATTTACTTAGGTAAAGTTTTGTCATCACTTCATGGCAAATAGACAGGGAAACAATGGAAACAGTGAGAGACTATTTTGGGGGACTCCAAAATAACTGTAGATGGCGACTGCAGCCATGAAATTAAGACACTTGCTCCTTGGAAGAAAAGGTATGACCAACCTAGACAGGACATTAAAAGCAGAGACATGACTTTGCCAACAAAGGTCAGTCTAGGCAAAGCTATGGTTTTTCCAATAGTCATGTACCGATATGAGAGTTGGACTCATAAAGAAAGCTGAGCACCAAAGAACTGATGGTTTTGAACTGTGGTGTTGGAGAAGACCCTTGAGAGTCCCTTGGAGTGCAAGGAGATCCAACCAGTCCATCTTAAAGGAAATCAGTCCTGAATATTCATTGGAAAGACTGATGCTGAAGCTGAAACTCCAGTACATTGGCCACCTGATGTGAAGAACTGACTCACTGGAAAAGACCCTGATGCTGGGAGTAAGATTGAAAGCAGGAGGAGAGGGGGATGACAGAGGATGAGATGGTTGGATGGCATCACCGACGCAATGGACATGAGTTTGAGCAAGCTCCGGGAGTTGGTGGTGGACAGGGAAGCCTGGCGTGCTGCAGTCCGTGGGGTTGCAAAGAGTCGGACCCGACTGAGTGGCTGAACTGAACTGCAAGATTTAGAGTGCCCGAAATGTCCAAATAGAGCTCTTCCCCTTCGACGTTCCAGAAGTCAGAGTAGGCCTTACATTGGAACCTTTTTTGAGAGATAGTACATTGACTGACATCCACATGAAGAAAGACACAACCACTTAACATCTGACCCTTGATGCGAGCAAGTTACTGTCACTGAGAGGTGGAGGCAGCCATAGGCACCCGGGTGGTAATGAGGTAGACACTCAAGAAGGACCAAGAAAACACTAGTAGTAGGTTTTATTGACTCAGTCATCTTGTTTAGTGCAGCCCCATTTTAAAACCTTTCCAAATAGACTTTTAAAACAATCAGATGTTTTGACTGATTTGCATGTTCTGAAGCAGAATTCTGGACATGTGTCTGGATTCCTCAATTCCAGTGGACCCAATTTAGGAGTTCGGCTCCTGTAGCACTGGCACCAGGGTTGGAACACTTGCTTCCTCTGTCAAATGATCCTATTTAGGTGTTCAGTTAAAGGGATCATGTATTAGCAGTGTGTTATCTGGACTGGCATCATATCTGCATCAAGTTCACTGAAGTGCTAAACTTTCTTTCATTCTCATTCCTTAATAAGGCTATGAGGGTGTTTCTTTTATTCAGAACTCTCCTTTTGTTAGATTTCTGGTCATCAAAGGTGAGATAAAAAATCCGGAGCCAAGTTGCCATTCTATTTTCTTTCCAATTTCCTTTTAAAAAAGAAGATTGCACTGTGAACTTCATTCAAGCGTAAATGTCAATGTTGATAATTGGGATGTAATTATATGGGGGTAAAGCTAGATACTGCCATAGAAAAAACACTAAACATATGACTCTCCTTTTTCTTCTAAATGTGTATGTCCCCCGTATTTCCCTCTGATTTCTGCCCAAGGATGCCTTCTCTACTCTTCTCCAGACACCAAAACACAAGGAGAATATCCAGACCTGAGGCTGTCTCAAGTGATAACCATCAGGCTGATTGTTCCTGCACTGTGCTGGGGTGTCCAAGCCACAGGTAATCCTGAAATGGGAATCAAATGGAGAAAATGACTAATCCCAGTGCTGTGGGCTATAGCAGAACAAATTCCTAGAGTATGGCTGGCGTCACTCTTGTAAGAGTTGTCAGAGGGGTAAGGCTGTTCACGGAGTTTGCGTGTTGACCAACTTCTTCCTAAATAATAATAGTCTTCTCTCCAAGGTCACTCTAGCAGAGTGTGTTTCTCTGAATAACTATGAATTGAATTTATGGCTTCCTATTTTAGAAAGTACACTTTGAAATTTCTACCTCCTCCCTTTGTCAACAGGTTCCTAGTTTCACTGTATAGGTTCCCCTTACTATACCGACAATGCTTCTGACACAGCTTTCAAAAAAGGCTGTAGTGGTTCACCTGTCCACCAGCAAGGGATGAACTCCCAGCAAGGGAATTAATGCCGAGGAGCTTAATTCCAAATATTGTTCATAAAGCATAGCTAGGCTTGGTCAAAACCAGGATTTCTGTTTTTCATCTGGCATTTCCTGACTGTCCCAACAATAAGATGAAGCTGGGGTAATCATTTGTTTCTCTACACTGTAAGATCCTTAGGTATAATAATAATAAGGGACTGAGTCATGGGTACATTTGGTAGATTCTTTGAAAAAAGATTCTTATTTGCAGAACACATCATTTCAACTGAAACAAGAGGTCTTTGTTTGAAACGTGGGGTGAGGAGTATTATATTGGTGACTGTTGTCCTTCAAGAGCAAGAGAAGATGGGCGAGAATGGAGGGAAAGGAACAGAAGAACTGGGGATTCCCAGCAACACAGAGAGTTGCGGGAAATAGCATGGAGGTTTAGTAAGAAAAATGTGGCTCTCACAGAGGGTAGGAAGTGGTTACTCCTTCTGGTGTGACCAACACATGTAGATCATTACATTGTTTTTATTCCCTGGCTTAAGAATGATCCTCTTACTAAGTTTACTGGTTTCTTCCTATCCAAGACAACTTCCTTTTCCCAGAATCTTAACTGAGATGATAAAGAATCAAATGAAATCAAGAGCAGATGCTTCATAAATCCTATTGTGTAATATGCAAGTACCATCCAGTAGGAAAGAACTCACTAGGAACCAGGAAATGGAAAAGAGGTAAAGACAACCTTCAGCAGTTAGAGATAACTGGACTCGAACCCTGTTTTAAGGTCTTCTGGAATGTTTGTTCTGTGCCAGCCTGTGTTAGGCTCATGAGGTATAAGGATGACTGAGTAGGGCCTTTCCTATTGAGGAATCACTCATCATTCATTGGTTAATTGTGGATTAAGGAAGCTCATAGAGCTTCTTCTTCTTGAATGCCCCTTGCTGGCTCCCAACATGTGACCCTCATTTGTGACTATTTTTCATTCCTTGAGACTGTTTTAGATTGTCAGAGAAAGGGTGAGTTCATCCCTTGCTGGTGGACATGTGAACCACTACAGCCTTTTTTGAAAGCTGTCTGGAAACATTTATTAAAGTAAAAAATATGAATTACTTTTTGAGCCAGCAGTCCCAGTCCTGGGAATCCATTCTATAAAAACAAAGCTAATATGAACTTATGAATAAGATGCGGCAACAAGATCCAGGAACAAAGTGGTGGCCAGTAAGAGTGGGATGGCTAAGTAAACTGTGGTAGATATGTACACGGAATATTATTTTGAAGCTGTGAAATATAACAAATTATGGCTCTGCCATTTGGCGTGGAAGGTTTCCCATGACCTCCTTTTTGTAAGGCAGACAGGAATCTCTATATGCATGTACATAAAGATATTTAAGTGAACAGGGAGAAAATATGGAGGGATATGCCCTGGGTTGTTACTATTGGTCACTCGTAGATGGGTGGTGTAGGTGAATCAACAATGGGATAAAGCAAGAGAGAAAGGAAAAGATTTTGTTGTTGTTGTTGTTGTTGTGTTGCATGACTTGTGGGAATTCTCTAACCAGGGACTGAACCCAGGCCCTTCGCAGTGAAAGCTCAGTGTCCTGACCACTGGACCTCCAGGGAAAGATATTTTTAAAAGACTGGACTGAAAATGATTTGACTCAACACAGTGCTAACTAAGATAAAGTCCTGTCATACTGTTAGGGGACGCACATGGACTGAAGCCGCCCACCCTGGCCAGGCCCTTTCGTAACCATTTACAAGAGTTGCTTTATGACAGGAGATCCTGGTAAGGAATACAGAACTAATAAGCCACTACCAACCGGAAGAGTTCGGGAAAGGTCAAAAGGAGACACCGCATGTCTGTCCACTTCCCAGAATCTGTCTCGCTAGCATCCATTTTGGCTGAGTGATGCGTGCACCACCAGGAAAGACTCTGAAGTAGAATGATTGGCCAAAGACCACCCAGAAACTAATCCCATCACCATAAAACCTGAGACTGCGAGCCACGGGGCAGAGCAGTTCTCCTGGGTTCCCTCACCCTGCTGCTCTCCACCCGGGTGCCCTTTCCCAATAAAATCTCTTGCTTTGTCAGCACGTGTCTCCTCAGACAATTCTTTTCCGAGTGTTAGACAAGAGCCCGCTCCTAGGGCCCTGAAGGGAGGCCTCCCCCTTCCTACAATAATATGTCTACTCCCCCCCGCAAAACCAAACATCAAAACCAAAAAAAAACACACAAAAACCCTGATTCTTATAGAGCCTTTACATCCAATTACCAATTTATAGGCAATATAAAGAAAAGAGGAAACAGTCAAACTATATCCGGGGGGCTATAATCAATAAACCAATGATGGACTCCTAAGGGCAAACAACTTGATTTATTCAATAAAAATAAATCACACACGAAACAATGGAGAAGGAATCTACTGATGAAAGGAGATTTAAAAGATACAACCATCTGTAGTATGCAGGCCTTATTTGTATCCTGAAGGAACACAGTTTAAAACAACAATAAATCCATTTATAGCAATTTTTATGGACCAGTTGGAAATTTAAATAATGGATAGTTGATTATGGTAAATAGTTTTTATTAATTTTGCAGATATGATATGGTATTAGAGTTATCAATAAAGGAGCTCATATCATTTATGTTAATTACTGAATTTTAATGGATGAAATAATATGATATCTGGGAGTTATTTCAAAATACCATGGAAGGAGTGAATGAGGGTGTGGCCGGGCCAGTAGTTGTAAGTTGATGGTGGAGTGAGTGATGGGTACATGGGCCTTCAGGATACTAATTTGTCTACTTTTATGTATGTTTGAAATATCCCATTATAAAAAGTTGAAAACATGATATAACCACATTTTGTTATTTATATAAAGTTTTTTGGCAAATTTTTAAATTAAGCAAATTAAAAAGCAAGACTTACTTTGAGATATATAACATATCTCTTTTATCAGTGTTTCCATGAATTAAAGTTCAAAACTGAAATAAAGCATTGCAGAAAACGGGACCATACTGAGATTAGCTTCTGGTCTTATAACCTGTGCCTGAGATGAATATCTTGTTAAGAACAGACTGCCCACCTATTGGAAAGCATAGTTTTGTTGTAGGCTTTTTACATTCTAAATGTGATTTCAAATTTTCTCTGCTCCTTTGTCATAATGTTAAAAAGTAAGATACCTCATTACTATTTTACAAAATGCATCAAAAGCTTTCCCTATAATGGAATTGAGCCTGTATTTGCTAGCCAACAGCACCCAATGTCAATTCAAATGTTTTTGATATTAATCAAGGAAATCAGTCTGGCCTCATGTATTTCTTATCCAAAATGCTTTCCCAGCTGTTATGGGAAATACAAATATTAATAATATGGAACACAAACTTGACCATCAACAAGTTTGCGATGTCTGGAACAATCATTGTTTTTAAACATAAATATCTTTATCTTCTAGATGCATCTGGATTCATTTAGTTTGCAATATATATTGACACCATTACATTGACTGAAATCTGTGAAATGTTTGCTAGCCTTTCTGCTTTTCTGAATATAATGTTCATGTCCCGCTTGAATGCAATGAAGTAAACCTGGCATTTTGATGGTTGCTTATTTTAAAACGTGAATTATTAGCTTGAAAGCAAACTGCTGATAAACTAATTGGAATTCAAAGCATCACGTGATGGGAATGGCAATATTGTTAATGAAGCCGACCTGCTTATGCAGAGCCTGTAGTGATTAGGACTAATGTGTTTAGGACTCTGGGCTTCCTCTGCAGCGGGCTTGGCTTTGATCCCTGGTTGTGGACCTAAGAGCCCATATGCCTTGACAGGGCCAAAAAAAAAAAGTGAAAGCTTATAGTCTTTAAATCTTTTCTGCGCATTGATGCTGCTCTGGGCATGTGCTCGGCTTTCTAGATTCCCTGGTACCCTTAGGAGTTTTTCAAAGCCTTTATTCCCCAGAATCTCACTACACAGCCTTTTTTTCCTTTTATCATGTTTATTGCTTCCTTCAACTGTTGATTTTCATCCCAGGTGGCAGCAGCTTGTTCCTTTGGCTGCCAGTATTTTTGAGGAACATCCTTCACCCTGAGGGCATTGCAAGACAGGTGAAACAAAGGCAAGCTCCTTGTGGTGGTTCTTCAGGGAACTCACAGATACGTCAAAACAAGTGTGAATCCTTGGGAACAAGGTTTTTTCTACTCTCTCCAATATCATGCATTCATACTTGGAATTCAAATTGCCATCTTGAAGAATACCATGTGTGAGGGGGTAAAGCTAAGTTAAAATGTTACAGATTCTCTTATTATGTTTTAGTGGCCTTCTGCTTAAATGTTTAGTGGGTTACTGTAAAGCTTTGTTTATCTTCCAGTGTTCCAATAAGGTTGATCCTTACAGGACCGTTACTCTCTACTCCTCTGACCCCCGAGTAAATGAGTAAATGTTTAAAAATGAAAATTAGATCCTATTATTCCTTTGCTGGGCCAGAACTCATGAATGTGGTTTTCAAGGTCCTGCACGATCAACCTTCCCCTACCCATCCAGCCACAGGCCACACCACTCTCTCCCTTTCTTAGGCCATCCTCTCCAAAAGCCTCAGTCTAAGTTAAATCCCTCTTCTCAAAAACCTCTTGAACATTTTCTTAATAGACTTTATGAAATTTGTCATCATTTCTATGGTTACTTGTATAATTATTTATTTATTATTGGTTCTCCTTTGGATTATAAATTTCATGAGACTGTTGCAGGAAGGCAGACCCCTTCTAGGGCCCGAAACTGGGCTCTTGTCTAATACTCAGAAATGAATTGTCCGAGGAGACACATGTGCTGACAAAGCAAGAGATTTTATTGGGAAAATGCACCCGGGTGGAGAGCAGTAGGGTAAGGGAACCCAGGAGAACAGCTGTGCCGTGTGGCTCACAGTCTCAAGTTTTATGGTGATGGGATTAGTTTCTGGGTGGTCTTTGGCCAATCATTCTAATTCAGTCTTTCCTGGTGGCGCACACATCGCTCAGCCATGATGGATGCTAGCGAGAGGGATTCTGGGAAGTGGACGGACATGCGGTGTCTCCTTTTGACCTTTCCCGAACTCTTCCGGTTGGTGGTGGCTTATTAGTTCCGTATTCCTTATCAGGATCCCCTGTCATAAAACAACTCATGCAAATGGTTACTATGGTGCCTGGCCAGGGTGGGCGGTTTCAATCAGTGTGCTTCCCCTGACAAGACTATGTCTGTTTCGCTCGTCATCTCTATCCATAGTGCCTATCATGATACTGAGCTAATAGTCGATGATAAATGAATATTTGTTGAGTTAATAAATGAAAGAAAGAGCAGATTTGGGATCAGAAGCAGTCTATTGTGATTTTTTTCCAGGGGCAACAGCATTAAGTGTCTCCTGGGCACCTGTCTACATGCTAGCAATGGGAGCAAACTCTCCTTTTCCCCTGTTCCCCCTTATATGTGTCAGGAGTATGATCCAGTTTGTTCAAGGACTGCTCTGGGATGAAGGAACTGAATGCCAAGATGAGCCAGGGGCAAGAGCAGAATTTTTATGTTCAAGATGAACTAGGAATTACCAATGAAGAAGGAGAGAAGCTAAACCCATTAGATTAAAAAAAAATTCTATTATTAAAGTATTTACAGTTGAAGTTGATTTACAATGTTGGGTTAATCACAGCAAAGTGATTCAGTTCTATTTATATACACACACATATATATGTATATGTAGATATATATATATGTGTGTGTGTGTGTATGTATGTATATATATATATATTCTTTTACAGATTCTTTCCCCTTATAGGCTATTACAAAATAGTATAGTTCCCTATGCTATATAGTAGGTCCTTGTTGGCCACCTTACACACTGCTATACTCAGTAGTGTGTGTGTTAATCACAAACTCCTAATTTATCCCTTCCCCCATCTTTCCTCTTTGAAGTTCAAAAGGCCATTAGTTTATGAAGACATATTTCTCATCAATGTTATGATGATATAAATAAAACAAAAATGTGGGCAAAAGACATTGGAGTTATGGTAAAATCTAACAGCTGTGTCAAAAAACACAGCTGCAGGCCCTTCCAAGGGGAAATTTAAAAATGTGAATCCAGTGGAATGTGAAGAAAAGAGGAAGCAGGTTCTCACTGTTGGGAGTTAAAAGTAGTTAAGGGGCTTAAAGATTTGAAGGTGAAAATTGAGAGGCAACATTGGAAATTATGAAGAAAGATATATATACTTTAAGATTGCTGTGAATTTTAGCCTGATTATAAAAGTTAAATATGAATGTTATGAAACTTAGGATATTGTAGGGGAAACAAATGGAGTTTCATGCTTGGAAAGGGTGTAGGTGTTTTTAATAATTGTTTAGTTGTTGTTAGTTGCGTAGTCACATCTGACTCTTTGCTTCCCCGTGGGCTGTAGCCCACCAGGCTCCTCCATGGGATTTCTTGGCAAGAATACTGGAGTGGGTTGCCATTTCTATACATTATCTTTTTATTGAAATACCAGTCCAATCACACATGACCAAGAATATTCAAATAATAAACCAAATATAATCAGATGTTAAAGATCAGTCCTTAAACATTGTAGTCAATCATGCCAGGCTTACCTGTGATTTCACTTATATAAAGCCATGGCCATACCTCACTAGCCACTGCACTATTTGGCACAGTCTTCTTAACTGTGAGCTATTTGCAGCGACCAGTTTGAGCACTGCTGATGATTTTTTCAGGTTCGAAGTAGTTGTAGAAGTCTCAGCAGAGGTTGGAGAAGCCAGCTTCATCGTAAGGTCTGAGGCCAAGATGTGGCTAACCCAGGCTTTGAGTAAGTCATAGCACCATTTATTAGCACTAGAGCCTTCTCAGTGAGATTACGGACAAACTGTCACCTTTAACAGTTGACTGAATTAGGTATAGGTAGTTTACAAGGCTGATAAGAATAAGGGGATCCAGGAAGCAGGAGTGTGGAGGAGAGCAGAGCTTAATGTTTTGCCAGTGTATCTGAGCTGGCAGTGACACGTCAGGAATAGGGCTGAGGGAGGAGAGGGAAGTCAGTAATCATTTAGGTGGGGGCTCACTCAGAGAGGCCATCAGACGTTGTTGGAATGAAGATTTGAGGTGAATCATTGCAGAGTCACTTAGTTGGGCTGTCTCTTCCTCTTTTTTTTCCTTCTTCTTTTCTTGTGCCATTTTCTGAATTCCCTCTGATCAAATCTTCAGAATGTATAAAATGGTATACCTGTGTCTATGTGTATTTGCCTATATCTCCTTGAGAAATAATAATGCAATTTAATTTCTGGAGCTATCTAGGAATGTAAGAGGATCTGTTAGCTTGTGTCCAGCTGGATGTGCAAGAATATCCTGGTAGTAGTGGCTTAAATAAGAAGAGCAATGATGTCACAGTACATGAAATCTGGAGGTATTTGGTTCCAGGGTTGGTTCAGTGGTTCAATTATGTCATCAAAGCCCAGACTCTTTATCTCTCCACCCTGTTGTCCCAGCATGTGACTCTTCATTTTTTTTAAGTATGTCATGTATCTCATGATCACCAGATATAATTTCTTAAGTTCTGACTTAGAGGCAAAAGCTCCAACTTAGAATATGATAGATACATTGTGAGATTTGTTTCTGCTTGGTATACATGTGTGTAGGCACACACACATACATTCATTGATACCAAAAATAAAGACTTAAAGAGCAGTCCATGGAGGGGTGGTGGTGGAAACAACTAGTGACTGTCCTTAGAATATGCCCATAAGGAACATGTGAAATCTTGAAATGAATTCCTGAGAATGCAAGCAATCACCCTTCCACGCCCAATAAAGAAGTATGTGCACGCTCAGTCACGTCTGACTCTTTGCAAGCCCATGGACTATATAGCCTGCCAGGCTCCTCTGTCCATGGGATTTCCCAGGCAAGAATACTGGAGTGGGTTGCCACTTCCTTCTCCAGGGGACCTTCCCAATCCAGGGATCGAACCCACGTCTCCTGCACCGGCAGGCGGAATCTTTACAACTGAGCCACGTGGGGATCCCGATAAAGAAGTTCATGCTCAATCATTTCAGTTGTGTCCATCTCTTTGTGACTCAAGGTACTGTAGCCCACAAGGCTCTTCTGTCCATGGGATTCTCCTAGCAAGAATACTGGAGTGGGGTGCCATTTCCCAGTCCAGGGGACAAAGAAATGAGGATGTGGCAAACAAGCAAGTATGGGGTGGGCTGTGGTTTAAAGAGAAGGACACCTGACTACAGCCCAGGATAGAAGAGGGCTCTGGGAGCCCAGGATGGGCTCTGACATACGGTCTGCTGAAACCCTTGGGCTGGATGAGAAGACAGTCTCTAGAGTAATGGCAGCTGACTCGACTTCTCCGTCAGAGTTGGCTACAAGTTGAACGTGGCTGCAAGTCCTCTATTTGGCCACATCTCAGTTTGAGGTTTGATGATCATGACCAGGGGCCCCTGGTTAATCACTCTTCATCATTTCTGTTTAAAATTGTGACATTCATAGTTCCAGAGAATAGCAAGGAGAGATAAGAAAGACTTCCTCAGCGATCAATGCAAAGAAACAGAGGAAAACAACAGAACGGGAAGGACTAGAGATCTCTTCAAGAAAATTAGAGATACCAAGGGAACATTCCATGCAAAGATGGGCTCGATAAAGGACAGAAATGGTATGGACATAACCGCAGCAGAAGATATTAAGAAGAGGTGGCAAGAATACACAGAAGAACTGTACAAAAAATATCTTCATGACCAAGATAATAATGATGGTGTGATCACTCACCTAGAGCCAGACATCTTGGAATGTGAAGTCAAGTGGGCCTTAGAAAGCATCACTATGAACAAAGCTAGTGGAGGTGATGGAATTCCAGTTGAGCTCTTTCAAATCCTGAAAGATGATGCTGCGAAAGTGCTGCACTCAATATGCCAGCAAATTAGGAAAACTCAGCAGTGGCCACAGGACTGGAAAAAGTCAGTTTTCATTCCAATCCCAAAGAAAGGCAATGCCAAAGAATGCTCAAACTACCGCACAATTGCACTCATTTCACACGCAAGGAAGGTAATGCTCAAAATTTTCCAAGCCAGGCTTCAGCAATACGTGAA
This sequence comes from Budorcas taxicolor, assembly GCF_023091745.1. Lineage (NCBI taxonomy): Eukaryota > Metazoa > Chordata > Mammalia > Artiodactyla > Bovidae > Budorcas > Budorcas taxicolor. The sequence continues at coordinate 71,425,209 of NC_068911.1, forward strand.
CCGTGAACTCCCTGATGTTCAAGCTGGTTTTAGAAAAGGCAGAGGAACCAGAGAACAAATTGCCAACATCCACTGAATCATGGAAAAAGAAAGAGAGTTCCAGAAAAACATCTATTTCTGCTTTATTGACTATGCCAAAGCCTTTGACTGTATGGATCACAATAGACTGTGGAAAATTCTTCAAGAGATGGGAATACCAGACCGCCTGACCTGCCTCTTGAGAAACCTATATGCAGGTCAGGTAGCAACAGTTAGAACTGGACATGGAACAACAGACTGGTTCCAAAGAGGAAAAGGAGTACGTCAAGGCTGTATATTGTCATCCTGCTTGTTTAACTTATATGCAGAATACATCATATATGTAGAGTACATACTTATACGCAGAGAAACGCTGGGCTGGAATAAGCACAAGCTGGAATCGAGATTGCTGGGAGAAATCTCAATAACCTCAGATATGCAGATGACACCACCCTTATGGCAGAAAGTGAAAAGTGGAAGTGAAAGTGAAAGTGAAGTCATTTCTGACTCTTTGTGACCCCATGGACTGTAACCTACCAGGCTTCTCCGTCCATGGGATTCTCCAGGCAAGAATACTGGAGTGGGTTGCCATTTCCTTCTCCAGGCAATCTTTCCCAACCCAGGGATTGAACCTGGGTCTCCCGCCTTGCAGGTAGATGCTTTAACCTCTGAGCCACCAGGGAAGCCCATGGCAGAAAGTGAAGAGGAACTAAAAAGCCTCTTGAAGAAAGTGAAAGAGGAGAGTGAAAAGGTTGGCTTAAAGCTCAACATTCAGAAAACTAAGATCATGACATCTGGTCCCATCACTTCATGGGAAATAGATGGGGAAACAGTGAGAACAGTGTCAGACTTTATCTTTTGGGGCTCCAAAATCACTGCAGATGGTGACTGCAGCCATGAAATTAAAAGACACCTTCTCCTTGGAAGGGAAGTTATGACCAACCTAGATAGCATATTCAAAAGCAGAGACATTACTTTGCCAACAAAGATCCGTCTAGTCAAGGCTATTGTTTTTCCAGTGGTCACGTATGGATGTGAGAGTTGGACTGTGAAGAAGGCTGAGCACCGAAGAATTGATGCTTTTGAACTGTGGTGTTGGAGAATACTCTTGAGAGTCTGTTGGACTGCAAAGAGGTCCAACCAGTCCATCCTAAAGGAGATCAGTCCTGGGTGTTCTCTGGAAGGACTGATGCTGAAGCTGTAACTCCAATACTTTGGCCACCTGACGGGAAGAGGTGACTCACTGGAAAAGACTCTGATGCTGGGAGGGATTGGGGGCAGGAGGAGAAGGGAACGACAGAGGATGAGATGGCTGGATGGCATCACTGACTCGATGGACATGAGTTTGAGTGAACTTCGGGAGTTGGTGGTGGACAGGGAGGCCTGGTGTGCTGCAATTCATGGGGTCGCAAAGAGTCGGACACGACTGAGTGACTGAACTGAACTGAACTGAACTGAACATGTGCCTGGACAAGTGTCATCGAGAAGCCATGAACTGGTGAATCATGTCTAGATAGCTCATCGTTTTAGAGAAGTGTTTCAAAGCTAAGTTTCCTGTTGTCATAAGGCATTGCCTAGAGTCAGTAAGAATGGAACTGGGGAGCCTTCAACAGTAATTTACAACATACAATAAAAATAATGTTCCTGCCTTCACTCTTTCACTGGTAAGAATGCTAGTTTACAACATCCACCTGGATTGAAAAGCTTATATAGAGAATTGTATCTTGGTCATATGAGACTATTGGATTGCTGTCCAAAGGTATGATTGACTGATTTGGTAAGACTGGTTCCTTGTTGCCAAGTTATGCTACCTGAAGGATGAATTGCCTTGCTTTAAGCTAGGAAGTAGTATATAACCACTCACACCTTATTTATAACCACTTGGCATAGATTACTGTGAATTATGACTGATGATTACCTACTGCCCATGCCTTACCAACCCCACCCCCTTAGATCCCAGCAAAGGAATGGTTTTCAGGACTGATAGATCACTTTAAGAAGAGAACTGTCCCACGTAAAGTCAAGACAGGAAAAGCCAATTCACCCAAGCTTCAGGCAGTCTTGCCCCTCTCCAGTGAGAAAGGCATTCATTTAACAGTTCAAGTGACTACTCAGCACCAAAGGCACAGCCACTTGTTTAAGATTTTTGTTCTGTAGCAGAAGTCTTTCTGATTTCTTTCTTCTTTATTTTTAAAAAACCCTCTGTTTTCATTTATTTAATGATTATTGAGATTGACCTTGTTTAATGCTTGTTTTTTGTTGTTGTTTTGTTTTTTAAAAATTTTTGGCCACATCTCTTGGCATGTGAGATACTAGTTCCCTAACCAGGGATCAGACTTGTACCTCCTTGGATTGTAAGGCAGAATCTTGACCACTAGACTGCCAGAGAAGTCCCTTTTTCTTTTTTATTAATTTTAGCTATTCTTCTCTCTTTTCAAATTACTGATTTTCCCTTGTAATTTTTATAACTATGTGTGCAATGATGAGCCTTTGGGGAAAGGCAAGAACTACCATACTCAAAAGCATGAAAAAGATGTGCTCATGAATGAAGTCTATATTTTTTTCTGCCAGCTTTCTTCATTAGAAAGGGAAACAAAAATAGAAATTCTGACCAAGTACTGAGTACTGAAAAGGATAAATATCTGTGGAGTTCAAAGAATTTCTTTCAGATAATTGTAAGTTACAACTTGCTTAGGGAGCATAAAACATCCAGAAATATGTTGAGGTCACTCAACTCACTGCTTGTGGTTCCCATGATCATTTCAAAGGAAGCATGATTTGAAGGCCATCCTGAAGGGTGGTATGTGTCAAGTGTTTTACTCTAGATGACCAAACAGGTAGAGCCTGAAGGAGTTCCAGGAGCCAAGGCCAGATGTGACAGATGGCTGGGACAGGCTGTCCACGGAGCCAAAGGGGATGCCAAGCATTGTTCAGATTAGAGCCAGCTTGTGGGAGAAGTGGGCCCAGGTGAGAGTTCTGGAGGGGGTTGGAGCTACCTACAGGTTTAAGACCATTAGGCCATACCACTGAGTAACAGCTTCGGACACCACCACACTGGGCTAGTCTACATAAGGATAAACCAAGATTGTGATGCAGACAAAGACCTAGAATCCACAGAACGCTTGCCTGTGATGTCCAGATGAAGGCCCCCATTTTTCTGCAGAGGCTAGAGTCTCTAGGGCAGAGAAGTAAAGATTGAACTGCAACTAGTATCTGGAGAGCACCCAGAGTTTCTAGATATATTTTCAAAACATCATTCTTAGTATACATTTTATTAAACATCCTTTTAGAGATTGCCTCTTGCCATATAGTTTATTCTTTTAATATAATAACTTGCATATTACAGATAGGAAGTTTTCTCTTATTGTATACAATTCAGAAGATACAGAAAAGCACAAGGCAGAATCTAAAACTCACCCATGTTCACATTTTTATAGCTTACAGATAATCACTTTTATATTTTCTTGTATTTTCTTCAGGTCACTTTTATATGTCTATAAATATACTAATTTGGATAGATACAAATTTTACCTCACTGCCTGCCTGGGGGTGAGTCATAGGATAAAAGAAGTGGAAGAGGAAAAATGGATGGGTTACTGGTTCACAGTGTTATGCTTTCATGCTGATCTCCAATCATCCCCGCACAGCCATGGATATCTTGACTTCTTGGGAAGGGCTTCTACTTCATGACTATCAATACCATATCTGGGTGTCAATCATGGGAACCCTTGACTAGTCAAAATAGGATTGAGAAACTTCATTAAAAAATTTTCAAACATATATTTTTCACGGCACAGCTAGTTGTAGGATGTGATTAAGGAGGGTGCCTAATTGGTGGCTTGGGGGATGTTGGTGTATACATCCACATGCCAGCCAGATAGATTAACATCTCAGGCTCTACACTAAAATTTCCGAATCTTTAAGTGTAGTCTCTAGGAGTCAGATAAACTTGGTGGTACCCATGCTGGAGGAGAAACTGCTCTGCCCCTAGATCCAAAACACTTTCTTTTCAAAGTCCAGCATATTTGCTCAGGATCTATGGCACAGGGAAGTTCAGACAGGCTTTGTCATCTTATGAAGGTGGTATTACCACTCCCATTCTACAGATGAAGGAACTGAGGTTAATAGAGATTAAATAATGTGCCCAAAGTCACTCGGCTAGTGTGTGAACTCAAATCATTGTGTTTCTAAAGCCTATGTCTTGAGATCGGTTAGCTTTTAACCAAATCTCCTGTGCCCACAGCTAGACTTCATCTCCCAGTCTCTCTGGCAGTAGGTATGGCCATGTGACAGAAAGCCCTGGCCAATGAAGTGTGGTGGAAGTGATGGCTGCCTCTTCCAGGCTTGTCCATGGCGACTGCCCACACATAATGTTCCATATTTTCTCTTCCCTTCGTGTGATGGCTGGATGCCAATGTACAAGGAGACCTTGGAATCCACATGTGGAGGATGGTGGTGCCTTGTCAGCTTGGGGCCCTGAATGACTTGTGGAGCAGAGCACCTTCCCCTGCCACCAATTTTCCTTCACTCGAAACCTATTGGACTTCATATGAGTCCACGTATCATTAGCAGCTGTCATTCAGTTCAGTTCAGTCGTTCAGTCGTGTCCGACTCTTTGTGACCCCATGAACCGCAGCACGCCAGGCCTCCCTGTCCATCACCATCTCCCAGAGTCCACCCAAACCCAAGTCCATTGAGTCGGTGATGCCATCCAGCCATCTCATCCTCTGTTGTCCCCTTCTCCTGCCTTCAATCTTTCCCAGCATCAGGGTCTTTTCAAATGAGTCAGCTCTTCATATCAGGGGGCCAAATTTTTGGAGTTTCAGCTTCAGCATCAGTCCTTCCAATGAACATCCAGGACTGATTTCCTTTAGGATGGACTGGTTGGATTTCCTTGCAGTCCAAGGGACTCTCAAGAGTCTTATCTGACACCATAGTTCAAAAGCATCAGTTCTTCGGTGCTCAGCTTTCTTTATAGCCCAATTCTCACATCCATACATGACTACTGGAAAAACCATAGCCTTGACTAGATGGACTTTTGTTGACAAAGTAATGTCTCTGCTTTTTAACCTGTCTAGGTTGGTCATAACTTTCCTATCAAGGAGAAGGCATCTTTTAATTTCATGGCTGCAATCACCATCTGCAGTGATTTTGGAGCCCAGAAAAATAGTCAGCCACTGTTTCCACTATTTCCCCATCTATTTGCCATCAAGTGATGGTACTGGATGCCATGATCTTAGTTTTCTGAATGCTGAGCTTTAAGCAAACTTTTTCACTCTCCTCTTTCACTTTCATCAAGAGGCTCTTCTTCACTTTCTGCCATAAGGGTGGTGTCATCTGCATATCTGAGGTTATTGAGATTTCTCCCTCCAATCTTGATTCCAGCTTGTGCTTCTTCCAGCCCAGCATTTCTCATGATGTACTCTGCATATAAGTTAAATAAACAGGGTGACAATATACAGCCTTGACGGACTCCTTTTCCTATTTGGAACCGGTCTGTTGTTCCATGTCCAATTCTAACTGTTGCTTCCTGACCTGCATACAGATTTCTCAAGAGGCAGGTCAGGTGGTCTGGTATTCCCATCTCCTTCAAAATTTTCCATAGTTTATTGTGATCCACCTTAACTAAATCATATAGCAGGTAGGTAGCAGAACCAGAACACTAACTTGGGTCTTGTGGCTCCATTAACCTGTGCTTTTTTCACAGTACCATTTTGCCTCCTTCTGGAATGAACAAACTACAGAAATTATACCCTTCTGGGGGAATTCCCTGGCAGTCCAGTGGTCAGGACTCCATGCTTTATTTGCAGGCAGCAAGGTTTGATCCCTTGTCAAGGAACCAAGATCATGCAAGCTGCATGATGTGGCCAAAAAAAAAAAAAAAAAAGTATTCTCCCAACAGCTGGCTTTAAGAACACAGAGCTACCCAAGGAAGCTCTAATCTAGCCATTTTTCTCTCTGCTAATCTCTGTGCCACAAAAACACAGCCAATTATGTGTTAACTGATTCAAGTTGTCTTTTTGCAGTTTATATTGGTTTTCAGGGTGGTAATGACCAAGCAAAAGAGTGCGTCATTTGTGTACATGTGCAAGCTCCCCTGGACTGAAATTTCAGTCTTACCTTGGCTGTAACTCAGCCTGTCAGCACTGAAAACCCTTCTTTACCTGTCTTTCCCTACTTAAACTAGACATCACTGTTTGCCAAGAAAACACCATTTTCTAATCTCTTCACTCAGTAGACATCTGGTCCTTCTTAATGCTGCCTGCATGTGTTCTAAGACCTTGAAGAAGTGAAAGTGTTAGTCACTCTCTTCCAACACTCTTTTTCTGATGACTCCTGTCCTGACTGAGATGTCACATTTTAAATACTTGAGAGATGCACTGAACATTTGACCTTTAATGCTATTTAATTTATATTCCTTAATTGCTTTTTACGTGAAACCTAATCTTCCTTTTAAGATTTAAACATTCTCAGGGACAACTTAATGTTGTCCCTGGACGACCAAGTTAATGTTTACAAGTTGGAAATCAGCAGAACACCCAACATGGTGTCACGTAAATAAATTTTTTAAAATTATTTATTTATTTATTTTTGGCTGTGCTGAGTCTTCATTGCTGCGCGCAGACCTTCTCTAGTTGCGGAGCCTGGGGCCTGCCCTTTAGTTGTGGTGGCTTCTCTTGTTGTGGAGCATGGGCTCTAGGCCCTCAAGCTTCCATATTTGCTGCCTGTGAGCCCAGCAGTTGTGGCTCGTGGGCTCCAGAGCCCAGGCTCAGTAGTTGTGGTGTACTGGCTTCATTGCCCTGCAGCATGTGAGATCCTCCCAGACCAGGGATTAAACTGGTGTCTTGCATTGCAAGGCAGATTCTTAACCACTGGACCACCAGGGGATCCCAATAATTTGTTTTTGAATGGTGTAAGGAAGGAAAGCAATGCAGCTTCTTTTATTTCTTCCATAGTGGGTGCCCATAATGATCTGCAACACAAGTTTTTAAACAATCGTTGGCCAAATTCTTCCTTGAGGCAGTTTGAGGCGTGATTTTGAAATGTCCAAGTTGGTCTACTGTGACTTCTGAGGCTCTACAATAGGGGTTCTCAAGCTTCAGTATGCCAGGGGCCACCCCCAGAATTCCTGACTCAGTAGGCCTGAGTAGAGCCCAGGTTTTCTGTTTCTAACGGCTGCTGCTGCTGCTGCTGGTCTAGCCCTCGCAGCCTGAGAAGCTCTGCGTACTTCCAGCACACGGATGCCGTCTGTTACTGCTTCCCCTGCTCGCCCTACTCCACACGCTCCCCTGCGCCAGGGCTTCTGCGTTTACTGTTTTCCCAGACACTCCTGCACTTTCTTCCTTATCTCAGGTCATTCCTTATACGTCATCTTTCCATTCACCTGATTTCAAATGACAACACTCTCTGCCCCCTCTCCCACCTGCCACACACACACACACATGCACACACACACGCGCACATGCTCACACATACACACTCCTTTTCAAATCCCTTTCCTGATGTTTTCCTCCATAGGATTTATCACAACCTGACATATATGTTTTCTTTGTTTTCTGTCTACCTCCTGTCCACACCAGACCATAAGATTGCTGAGGACAAGGATTCTCATTCATTCCTGTGTCTCAGAGGAATGAACAGTGTTTGGCATATAGTAAGCACTCAAACAGTAGTTGATGTTTTAACTGGAGGACAGCAGGGACTATAACCCTATAGTCTTCAGACCATGAACCATAAAGAAAACACACCTACTGCTGAAACAAAACAGGAATGATTAACATGGCATTCACTCTGCCCGGGCTGAGTTAGTCGAGGGGCTAGAGTTGAAGGAGCAAAGGAAGACACCATTAGCCCTCCCAGAAGCCCTGGACAGGTCACTGTCCTGTCCTTACTTCTTATCTATAGGATGAGGGGGTTGGATGAGGTGTCTGCAATCTTGTTTTCTGCTCTAAAACTCCAGGCTTTATCTTCCTCCAGGTCTACACGCCCCACAAAGGGAAGTTTAGGACCGAGGGACCAGTGAGAAGCTTGCTCAGTTTTCTCCTGAGCATTTTCATCCTTTGGCTTCTGTCAACAATTTCACCAAAACAAAGTTAGCAAAATTCTGCTGAGAATCTCCTCCCAATCAAAAGTATGATCCCACAGCAGTGCTGCCTTTTTGGTTTTATGTCAAGTTTTTTCTCCTGTGTCCTAGCAGAGACATTACTTTCCTGACTAAGGTCCATCTAGTCAAGGCTATGGTTTTTCCAGTAGTCATGTATGGTTGTGAGAGTTGGACTGTGAAGAAGGCTGAGTGCCGAAGAATTGATGCTTTTGAACTGTGGTGTTGGAGAAGACTCTTGAGAGTCCCTTGGACTGCAAGGAGATCCAACCAGTCCATTCTGAAGGAGATCAGCCCTGGGATTTCTTTGGAAAGAATGATGCTATAGCTGAAACTCTAGTACTTTGGCCACCTCATGCGAAGAGTTGACTCATTGGAAAAGACTGTGATGCTGGGAGGGATTGGGGGCAGGAGGAGAAGGGGACGACAGAGGATGAGATGGCTGGATGGCATCACGGACTCGATGGACATGAGTCTGAGTGAGCTCCGGGAGTTGGTGTTGGACAGGGAGGCCTGGCGTGCTGCGATTCATGGGGTCGCAAAGAGTCAGACACGACTGAGTGACTGAACTGAACTGAACTGATGCCACACCCAACATTATTCTAGCTTCATTGCCTCAGAAGTCAACCCACTCCTGGGATTCTCAAACCAGTTCAGATAGGGGAACATCAAGAAATCTTTCTCATCTTTGCTGACCTTGATATATTGAGACTTTAACACCTAAATATAATAATCCACAGAATTTGGGGCTAAATCACAAACTGTCTTATATATAAAATCCAGTAGAGACAAACAGTAGTGGAAGCTGAATTACAAAGCAAGGCTTATGGCAGAAAAATTTGTAATGTAAAAATTTTGATATTATCATTTATGTTGATCTTACTTTCTGCAAACTGAGAAGCACTGGTTGGCCCACAGCATTTCAGAGTATGGGATCAAAGAGGGTTAGCTTAGAAGGGTGAGGAGCATAGGTTCTGAAGCCACTGGTTATAAGAACTTGTGTGGATTATTCATCTCTCTGAGTTTTAGTTTCCTCCACTATGAAGTGGGGATGCCGATGACAGCACCTAACTCCTATGGTTGTGGAGAAGTCCAAATAAGGTGGTACTCTTCAACTCTTAAACAGAGCCAGGTACTCAGTAAGGGGATGACTAACGTTGGCTGTTACTATTCATTTCTGAGGATCATAGTGAGACATGTTTAGGAAAGGGTTTGCTCAGGAGAGGGAGAGAGAAGAAATGAGAGCCTTTGAGAAGATGGAAGGACCAACAAGAAGGGAGAGGAACAGATATGGGTGGCAGCACAAAGCTGTTGGAGAAGCTATATGTATTGATTTGACTTGGTTTTCCATTCGTTTAAAACTTTAAAAACGAAAGCCTTACACAGGGCTTCATTTGGCAGGTAGAGCCTGAGGTTATTGACTGTTCAGACCAGGGTGCAAGGGTCATCTGAGCACTCAGAGTTTTGAGCAAAAGTCTGTTTCAGGTGTTCTTTGAGATTATCTGTTTCCACGAAACTCTGGGCTTGGGGGACAGTAATATCAGGGCCCTGCACAAGGATTTTCCAAGAGTGATCTTTCAAATTGAAGAGGAAAAGTTTCAAGGTATTTTTTTTTCTGCCTTGTTACATTTTTAAGTAACTTTTCAAATATAATGATCTATAAGAGAAGACTTGGACGTAGCCAGAATCAGTGCTCTCCCTGGGCACTCCAGCTCCCTTCCTTTGAAGCCAAGTCAACACAGTCCAAAGCCAGTTGGCACTGTCAGAAAGCTTCCCAAGAACATTGTGTTTGTGGTTATTATTTTGAATGCATTCAACTTTTCCTCAGGTGTCACTGAACTCTGCTCAGTCTGGCCTTCGGGGCATTGACCCTTAAGCAAATAGATAGTGTTTTCAAAAAAGCTTGAATTCTGTTCAGGGCTTTAAATGAGGAAAACTGGAGCTGAAACAGGTTGGAAAACCTTTTGATTCTCTACAGTGGAGTCCATTGTTTCTTCTGGTTTCTTCAAGTTCATGTTCCCAGGTAAGTGACTTATACTGTCTAGAGGATTTGAAGATTATGTCTGCAAGCCCATTTCCTTTAAGTCTTACTTTGTGGGGTGTTGTGTTTCTGACTCATAAAGGCTGGCATCTTGTTATACACGAACAATGGTACAAGGCTTGGATAGGAACTTGCAGAATACATTAATGATTTCATAATATCTATGATATATATGATACAGATGACTATTGTTTTCTATCTCATTTATAGTACTGCTTATAGTAATGCTTTTTATGCATCAATTCTCTTGAGAGTGTGTGTGTGTGTGTGTGTGTGTGTGTGTGTGTGTGTGGTGTGTTGGGGAGTGGTATATGGGAGTATGTGATGGGTGAACAGATAATAATCTGCCCAAAGTATAAATGCTAGCAAACTTTTTAAACTTGGCTTTATGAAAATGCAGTTGTGTTTTTCACTGACCACCACAAAATCTTACCCCAGAAAGCTGCTGCTGCTTTAATCAGAACTATACCAACTCCATTCTCCTAGTTTTCAGTAATTTAGATGCTGAGCTCTGGATTCATGGCTAGAAGCGGAAATGTTGGATTCTAGAATCTAATTTCCATTTTTCAGTTTCCCTAGCCAGTAGAAATCACAGGTTGCTGATGATTTGAACACATTGATCAAATATCATTTACTTTAAGACTGAGTATGAAGTGAGGCATTTCTGAACATTTTGAGGGGGGAAGAGCCTTCTAGACATTTTGGAGACAAATTATAACGATTATCCTTAGAACTCTTAATATTGGAAACTGATAGTGGTTATTATTAAACTTTTGAAGTATTGACTTATTTACAGGCTTATGCTTAACAGAAGTTCTTGCTGTGTGCATCCACCCTCATCCCTACCCCCCAAACTCCAGACTTATACTCTGCCCTGTAACACTCCGGTAGTTATCTGTTTCAAGCTTCCATCTCCCTGCCTAGGGGATTACACTCCCCTCCCCACCCCACCCCACTCAGTTATAAGCCCTTGAATAATTAGCGTATCCTACTACTAGAGTGACAGTGACCGATATTTGACGATGAATGCTGGAAGTGGATTGGAAGCAATTTAGGAAGAAAACATTGCCCACTTTGTGGTTTTAGAAGACCTTGAAATTGCTAGAAAATGCCAAGTCCCATTTCGGTAACCAAGCATTAGGGTTATGTTGCTTTATGAAGGTGAAAGAACTATGCATGTAGAGTGCTGGGAGGAACTTTGGTGTTAAATCCTATTTTCCTCAAGAGCAGTTCATTAGTTCTTCATCTGAACTGTGACTCTGTGAAGCAGGGCTACCCATGTGCACCTCAAGAATCACTGTGTATTTCTTTCCCTTCTCCATGGGCTGTAGCCTCCAGGGCAGAAGGTCCTCAGTCTCATTATCCCTGGACTGTGTCTTTATTGACACACACGGTCACCCCACAACTTTTTTATCCGCAAGACAGTATTTTTCTATTTTTCTTGCTTTTCAGTATAAATCAACATTTCTTTCCTCCTCTGATGATCCTTGGGGAAAGAAATCATTGGCTGGGTTTGATAATAACAAAGGGTGCCCTTCCTACATCACTATGTGTCAGCAGTGAAAGACATTCCAAGGGCTCCTTTAAAAAATTAGAATTTGTGGTTTCAAAGGGGACTTGAAAATTCACCAGGAGCAGGAGCAGCTCTGGTCTCTGAGCAGCTCAGGGCAGGGGAGATCATGGTTCTAGTGGCCTTGAATGGTCTTACAGAAGGGAGGACTTTATAAGAGAAAAGCCAAGGCCCATGTTCATGCTGGGATATGGGGTGAAGGAGGCCACGTCTCACATCTCCTCACTCCCCACCACCCCACGCCTCAGCTCTGCAGTGGCTGCAAGCGTGTTTAGATCTTCCTAAACATTGAAGCCTAAATGTGGAAAAACCTTTGCTTTTTCCTCCTGAGCTCAGTCTAGGCAAGATCAACATGTTTCAAAAATAGTATTCTGAAGAAAATGAACGCAGAACAAATCTCCCTGAAGAAAATTCAAAGCCAAGAATAGTGGCAGAGTTCAGAAGCCATGTCCTAAATTGACAAGAGCCGGGCCCCGTTGGCTCGGCTGTCCCACCACACAGCCTATTTCCTTTGGCCACCTCAGGCCGGGTTGCCTGGGAGGGAGGTGACCCGTGTATGCTCTTGGCCTGGTAAGTGAGGGGGCACCACTGCTGGCTCTGGGGGATTTCTATCCTTCCCAACCTGCTCTCTTACTCTAAGAGTATGGACTTATCAGAGTGTTATGGGTTTTTTTGAAAGTATAAATATGATTGTATGCTTCCTTTGCCTAAAAGTCCTTATTAAAGGCCTAAGTCCTCAGCATTACTAAGGAGTTTGATGTCCTGAGGAATGAGGCAGCCACGTTCTCCAGAGCTGTTCCATCCACCGTCCTTCAGACTCACTGGACACCCTTGGGTCCTTGTGTATTGTCGCTCAAGTCTGGGCTTTTGCATGAGCCTGGAACTCCTCTTCTCCTGTTTCCTTGGCTAACTTGCCCCATTTTCAAGGCCTCATCTTAAAAGCACTGGCTGCAGAGCCTTCCCCAACTCTCCAGGTGGGGACAGGGCCCTGCTTGAGGGTCTTGGAGATGCCTGTACTTCTCCTTTACTCCATGTCATCGGGTTTATTTCTTACGTGTCATCTGTCTTCCCTGCACAACGTGAGCTCCATGAGGACAGGTAGGTTGGAGGGCCTGTGCTCCGTTAGATTTTTAGGTTGCTTAAATCAGGTTCTCAAAGGTTTCTCCCCAGGCTTCAGGCTGTTCTGAACTGATCTAATAATGCAGGGGTCTGCAAATATATCTGTGAAGGGCTAGACAGTGAATATTTTAGGCGTCGGTGGGAAGGTGGGAATCATCTCTGTCACAGTAGCTCTGACCTGCCATTGTAGCCCCAAAGCAGCCAAGGACAAAGCAAAAACAAATGGTCATGACTGAGTTCCAGTAAAACTGTATGTATAAAAACAGGCAGTGGGTTGAAGGCCTCTATTATTGTCCTATCCTTCAGCCTGGAAGGATTCCAGCTCCCAGGAGAACTATTTTTACCTTGACATTTCTTTTCCCTCCCTCCCTCCTTCCTTCCTTGCTCCTTCCCTTTCTTTCTGCCCTTCTCTCTTGCCTTCTTCTCTCCTCCCTCTTCCCTTCTTTCTTTCCCATTTCTCCTACACTGTCAATAGCCAGTTGCTAGTGTTGACCCAGTCTTTGGTGAAGGTCAGCCCACTCATCTGTTGCTCCAGACTGGTGTCTTGAAGTCACACCAGCAGCCTCATTGGGCACTTAGAATCTTTGATTAGCTCCTGGCATGGCCTGTGGAACCTTGGATCTCCTCCAGTCTTGACAGCCTTAACCCCTGGGTCCACTGCTTCCTTAGCCCTCTCTCTGAGGTCTGTCAATGTCCCAGGTTCACTCGGGTGACCCATCCAGGTGCTGCTGTCTGCTTACTCTCTCTCCTCCCTGGCAGTGGTCTTCCAGAATGTTGTTGCTAAAGTTCTAAGGTAGAAAAATCCTTGATATGTCTACCAAAGGGTTTCCCTTATGGCTCAGGCAGTAGAGAATCCTCCTGCAAGGCAGGAGACCTGGGTTTGATCCCTGGGTTGGGAAGATTCCTTGGAGAAAGGAATGGAAGCCCACTCCAGCACCTTTCCTGGAGAATCCCATGAGCATAGAAGCCAGGCAAGCTATAGTCCATGGGATTGCAAAGAGTCAGACTTGACTGAGCAACTAACACTATGTCTACCAATAAAGATCAGGAGACTGTTCTCTAATGTGGATTTCTGTGTTGATAAGATTACAGTTTATCAAAGAAAAAGAAACTTCAACCCTGAATAGTTCAACAGAAGCACATTGTAGTATATGAGTCATAGACCATGTGCCATTTGGCAGAGGGGGAAATTTGTGTTGGCATGAGCAATTCAGAATTGTTGGAGGATTCCATGATTAGGTGGCCAAAATCTGCTGACCAGTGCTTAGAAATCTTGCTTTCCCACTTTGAGCATCTAGGTTCTCTTAAGTTTATCAGAAGACCATATTTTTTTCTGGAAGACATTAAAAACTGAGTCTGTTTTCAAATAGATTTTTCAGAGATGAGGATAATTTACTACATAAGAAGGTGGAGTAAGGGACCTCCCTGGTGGCCCAGTGGTTAAAACTTTGCCTTCTGGTGCAAGGGGTACTGGTTTGATCCTGTCAGGGAGCTAAGATTCCTCCATATCTTGTGGTCAAAACCCCAAAATTTAAGTAAAAGAAGCTATATTGTAACAAATTCAATAAAGACTTTAAAAATGGCCCACATCAAAAGAAAAAAAATCTTAAAAAAAAAAAAAAGGTAGTGTGAAAAGGAAATAGCTTGATACCTTTTAACTCTGAGTTCTTTGTTGTGGGTTAAAGTACAATTTTGTTATTACAAACTAAGAATCTCTCATTAAAGCTTCCTGCAATGTATGATACCCAAGTACCTTCCCCACACGTCAGGAAGCTCAAGAACCAATTGTTAGCTTAGATGCTATGGATAATAGCTGAGACAGTACAATTAGATTACTTGATATCAGCTTGCACTCTTAAATCATAAATCTTAAATCAGGTGAGGAGGAGGCATATTCTCATTACCCTGTATAAAAAATGTTTGTCACTGAAATCTAGGTTCCTGCTCTTTTCAGGGTTTAGGAGACTGGCAGAGATGTTCTCCAGCATCAGCTATATGAGTTTCCCAGAATCTAATCTAATAAAAAGGGAATTAGTCAGTGGGAAAAAACATGGTCTAATGATACATCAGAGTACACGTACAATGATATGAGGCCATTCATCTAATATCTAATTTTTGAAACATTGTTCCTTTTTTTTCCTGGAAAATACCAGGGGCAAAGCCTTCATTTATTCTTTCTAGTCATTTTGATATCTCCTTGCACTTTCCCAAAAGTAGTGTTAGAAAACTGCCACTGTCTTTGTGGATGCACGCAAGTAATTAATATTTTCAACACAGTGACCTTTAAAAGCCATCATGGCCATTTCACAGCTGGCTGCAGAGAAGGCAACTAGCTCTCATTTCTGACTGAGCAACTGAGGCTTGTCTTGCAGCACTGGAGAGTGTGTGTCTTTTAAAATACAGGTCCTTAGAGCGGACTACCGAAGTTCAGAGTGATGCACTGAACTCTGAGAAAGAAAACAAACAGAACAGCTCCAGATATTTGGTAGCTGGCCTGGAACTCAGAGCTAAACTGTATTATTCCCTTATTAGAAATAAACGATCTCTGTACATAATGTATATCAGAATGCTTTTAAAGGTTAACTATATATGTCATACAAGCAAGTTGTACCTTCTTCCTTTTTTCCTCTGTGCTACACAGTATTCTCATTAGCCATCTCTTCCACACAAGTGATGTATATATGTCAACCTCAATGTCCCCACTCATCCTTTGGTAGGCACATCCCATGTACTCCACCTCTGCTTTGCAAGCAGGTTCATCTGTACTATTTCTCTAGATTCCACATATATATATTAATATACAATGTTTGTTTTTCTCTTTCTGACTTATTTCCCTCTGTATGGCAATTCCATCCATGTCTCTGAAAATGGCACACCCTGTTCCTTTTTATGGCTGAATAATATTCCATTATATATATGTACCATATCTTTATTTGTTCTTTTGTTGAGGGGGAGTTAGTGTTTAATGGGGATAGAGTTTCAGGAGATGGATGATGGTGAGAGTTGCACAAAACTATAAATGTACTTACTGCCTCTGAACTGTACAGTTAATTATGGTTAAAATAGCATATTTTATATTATGTGACTTTTTACCACACACACAAAAAACATTAAAAAACAAAAGCGTCAGGGCCAAACAAAGAAATAATTTCATAGAATACTCACTGTATTACTCAATGTGCTCTAAGGTAACAGAAACAGTAGGATTATATACAGAAAGAGATTTACTGTGCGGGATTGAGTCACATGACTGCAGAGGCTGAGGAGTTCTTGATCTGCCGTCTGCAAGATGCAGGCCCAGGGAAGTCGAGGGTATAGTTCCAGTTCAGATCTAAAGGTCTAAGAGCCAAGGGAGCTGTTGGCATAAGTCTCAGCTGGAATCCGAAGGCCCAAGAACCAGGAGAGCGAATATTGGAGTGCACAAAAAGTTGGATGTCCCAGCTAAAGCAAATGGGAAAATTCAGCCTTCCTCAGCCTTAAAAAAATTAAGGCTGACATGTATTTGTTGGCATATACCATTATGTCAGTTTAAGGCATATATATAATGACATGTTAATTTGACACATTTATATTTATTACAATATGATTACCACTATATTTTAGCCAGTAACTTTATCATATCACATCATTATTATTATTTGTTTTGTGATGAGAACATTTAAAATCTAGGCCCCTAGCAACTTTGAGGTATACAGCAGAGTATTGTTGACTGCCACCACTGTGCTGTACATTAAATCTCCAGATTGTAAAATGGAGATCACAAAAATCACTATATTCAGAAGGAAGTAAAAGGCAAGCAGACCTCATATGAACCCAAATGTATAGAATATCTGGGGAAATAGAGAGGGAGAGGGAGAGACTAGGTTGGTTTATTAGCTTCTGCTTAGTAGATGATCTGAGGAGGGCAGGTGGGGCTGGGGTAGGGGAACTTGGTTGCCAAGCCTGAAGGGCAAAGGGAGCATTCTCTGCCTTCTCCTTTTGGGACAGCTGATGTACAGATTTAGTTTCCTGTCATTTTCATACCTATCCTGCAAGGTGAATTTTACCACCATCACCATCATTGCCTGACTTAAAAGGTGGAGAAGTCAGGGCCCAGAGAAAGGTTAAAAAGCATATCCAACAACACAGAGTGAAGCTGTAGGCAGTAACAAAATCTGAGAAACTCCAAAGTTCACAGGCAAGACACTACACCAATGGCCTCTAAACACTGCCAAATATTTGCACACCATTGGAAAGAAATCTTTTGAAATGAAGCCAGGAAAAACATTGGAGACTGAATTTTTTCATAAAAATCTTATTTAAGATTAGGAAATGAAATATTATAACCATTGTTAAAGTTTTATTATTGTCCCCTTATCAAAGAGTTTCTTAGCCTCTTGAAAAAGTTTTTGGTCAAAATTTCAAAAATAGTGTGACCAGCAAACATTGCAGACTGAATGTATTATTGCTATAGTAAAGAAATTTTGTTGTTGGATAAAAGAATTTTGAATTAGGTATTTTTTTTAGTATTTGTTTTACTGACCTGATAAACAACATAATTAATGTTTTCTCACTCTACTTCTTAATATTGAGTTTATTAAAAAATTTTTTTTAATAAATCATGTTGAAAGGTACTATTATCCTGATAGTACTTTTGATATGATGTGATGAGAAGGATACTTTACCTCCATGGTCTTCCTCTCCAAAACGTACAACTCTTGTCTAATCATGAGAAAAACAGCAGATAAATCCCAATTTAAGGAACACTGTACAAAACAATTCCTCAGTACGTCTCAAAACTGTCAAGATCATCAAAAGCAAGAGAGTTGTAAGAAATTGTCATGGCTAAGAGAAGCTTACAGAGATTTCACAATTTAATGTAATGTGTTTATAGCTTCCCAATGCTTTGTACTATTGGATATTTAATCTTTGCCAGTATTTCAGTGAGCGTTTTTAGTATTTGTCATCGATCTGTATCCAAATTTATTCATTGGATTACAATATAATGATTTTTTTCTAATTTTATGAGCTTTTAAATTTTAGGAAATTAATTCTGATTAAATATCTTTTTCATCTATCAAAATGATCAAAAATGTTTACATTAGAAAATCATTGCATTCCTGGTATCAGCATTTCTCACTATATTTTTTTATAAACTACTAAATTATACTGAATATATTTAGTATTTTAAAATCTATTTTCAAAGTAATTATAGTTCTGTTTTTTTCCTTATAACATTTTTTTCTTGTTTTGATGTCAAGGTTACACTTGTGTTACAAAATGAATTAGGTAGCAGTTTCTCTGGTCCATGCTGAACTTGCCATATTCTGCATCTAGTGGCTGCATTTACAAAGGAGCACTGAACCTACCCACAGTATTTGACAGTATTTGGCTGTCATTGGTCAGCTTCACTGACCCAAGAATGTCACCAGTGGGTTGTGCCTTTCTACTGGTTTTTAGTTTTACTCACTTAAAAAAAAATCAATCAAATAAACAAGCAAACGCAGATAAGAAGAAAGAACAAATAACAGCTATCCACCTATCAACCAGAGAAACCCATAGTCGATGGTTTGGGATTATTATTTCCTAATAATTAAACTCTTTCATGGGATTATCAACTAACTAAAAAGCCTGCTTTTGTCTGAGATTGTTAGTTAAGGAAATTTCTTGAACCAAATTGTTCTTCTGTTTGGCTACACTGATTAAAGATGAGAAAATAAATAATAGTTGCAATGATTCTTTTTTAAAAAAGTTTATTTATTTTTAATTGGAGGATAATTGCTTTACAGTATGGTGTTGGTTTCTGCCGTATATCAACATGAATCAGCCATAGGTATACATATGTCCCCTCCCTCTTGAAGTTCCCTCCCATCTCCACCTGATCCCAGCCCTCTAGGTTTTTACAGAGCACTGGTTTGAGCTCCCTGAGTCATACAGCAAATTCACACCAGCTATTTATTTACATATGGCAGTGTATATGCTTCCGTGCTACTCTTTCCATTTGTCCCACCCCCTCCTCCCCCACTGCTATGTCCACAGCTGTTCTCTATGTCTGTGTCTCCATTGCTGCCCTTCAAAGAAGTTCATCAGAACCATCTTTCTAGATTTCATATACATGCATTGATATATGATATTTGTTTTTCTCTTTCTGACTCACTTCACTCTGTATAATAGACTCTAGGTTCATCTTTTTAGAAATGACTCAAATGCATTCCATTTTATGGATGAGTAATATTTCATTGTATATATATACTACAGCTTCTTTATCCCATTCATTTGCTGATGGACATCTAGCTTGCTTCCTTGTTCTAGCTATTGTAAATAGTGCTGCAATGAATATTGGGATACATGTGTCTTTTTCAGTTGTGGTTTTCTCAGGGTATATTTCTCAGGGTACTGGTCTTCCAGTGGTGAGACTGTTGGGTCATATGGTAGTTTTATTCCTAGTTTTTTAAAGTAATCTCCATACTGTTCTCCATAGTAGCTGTATCAGTTTACATTCCCTTCAACAGTGCAAGAGAGTTCCCTTTTTTCCACACTCCAGCATTTATTGTTTATAGATTTTTGGATGATGGCCATTCCGACTGGTATGAGGTGATATCTCATTACAGTTTTAATTTGCATTTCTCTAATAATGAGTAATGTTGAGCATCTTTCCATATGTTTATTAGCCATCTGTATGTCTTCTTCACTGAAATGTATGTTTAGGTCTTCTGCCTCTTTTTTGATTGAGTTGTTTGTTTTTCTGATATTGAGTTGCATGAGCTGCTTGTATATTTTGGAAATTAATCCTTTATCAGTTGTTTCATTTGCTATTATTTTCTCCCATTCTGAGGGTAGTCTTTTCACCTTGTTTATAGTTTCTTTTACTGTACAAAGTTTTAAAGTTTAATTAGGTCCCATTTGTTTATTTTTGTTTTTATTTCCATTACTCTGGAAAGTGGGTCATAGAGGATCTTGCTATGATATATGGCATAGACTGTTTTCCTCTAAGAGTTTCTGACCTTACATTTAGGTCTTTAATCCGTTTTGAGTTTAGTTTTGTGTCTGGTGTTAGGAAGTGTCTTAATTTCATTCTTTAACATGTAGCTGTCCAGTTTTCCCAGAAGCACTTATTGAAGAGAACATCTTTTCTCCATTGCATATTCTTACCTCCTTTGTCAAAGATAAGGTGCCCATAGATGCATGGGTTTATCTCTGGGCTATCTTATTCCTTTGCTCTATATTTCTGCTTTTGTGAAAATACCATACTGTTTTAATGACTGTAGCTTTGTAGTATAGTCTGAATCAGGCAGGTTGATTCCTCCAGTTTCATTCTTCTTTCTCAAGATTGCTTCAGCTATTCAGGGTCTTTTGTATTTCCATACAAATTGTGAAATTTCTTGTTCTGGTTCTGTGAAAAATGCCATTGGTAATTTGACAGGGATTGCACTGAATCTGTAGATTGCTTTTAGTAGTATAGTCATTTTCACAATACTGATTCTTCCAACACAGGAACATGGACTGTTTCTCCATCTGTTTATGTTGTCTTTGACTTCTTTCATCAGTGTCTTATAGTTTTCTGTACAGTTCTTTTGTCTCCTTAGGTAGGTTTATTCCTAGGTATTTTATTCTTTTTGTTGCAAGAGTAAATGAGATTGATTTCTTAATTTCTCTTTCTGATTTTTCATTGTTAGTGTATAGGAATGCAAGTGATTTCTGTATATTGATTTTGTATCCTGCAACTTTACTAAATTGTCTAATTGGCTCTAGTAATTTTCTGATAGTATTTTAAGGGTTTCTATGTATAGTATCATGTCTTCTGCAAACAGTGAGAGTTTTACTTCTTCTTTTCCAATCTGGATTCCTTTCATTTCCTTATAATCTTTCTCTAATTGCCCTGGCTAGGTCTTCAAAAACTATGTTGAATAATAGTGGTGAGGGACGGTAGCCTTGTCTTATTCCTGGTCTTAGAAGAAATGCTTTCAGTTTTTCACCATTGAGAATAATGTTTGCACTGGATTTATCATATACAGCCTTTGTTATGTTGAGGTAGGTTTCTTCTATGCCCATTTTTGGATGAGTTATTATCATAAATGGGTGCTGAATTTATTCAAAAGCTTTTTCTGCATCTATTGAGATTATCATGATTATAATATAATTTTTATCTTTCAGTTTGTTAATACAGAGTATCACAATGATTGATTTGTGTATATTGAAGAAGCCTTGTATCCCTGGAATAAACCCAACTTGATAATGGTGTATGACCTTTTTAATATGTTGTTGAATTCTGTTTGCTAGAATTTTTTTGAGGATTTTTGCATATATGTTCATCAGTGATATTGGCCTATAATTTTATTTTTTTGTGTGATGTCTTTATCTGGTTTTGGTATCAGGGTGATAGTGGCCTTGTAGAATGAGTTTGGAAGTGTTCTTTCCTCTGCAATTTTTTGGAAGCGTTTGAGAAGGATAGGCATTAGCTCATCTCTAAATGTCTAAGGAATTCACTTGTGGAGCCAATTGGCCCTGTGCTTTTGTTTTTTGAGGGATTTTTTGACCACAGTTTTGATTTCACTGTTTGTGGTTGGCTTATTCATAGTTTCTGTTTCTTCCTGGCTCAGTTTTGGAAGGTTGAACTTTTCTAAGAATCTGTCCATTTCTTCCAGGTTGTCCATTGTATTGGCATATAAAGTTGCTCATAATAGTCTCTTACGATCCTTTGTATGTCTGCATTGTCAATTGTAACTTCTCCTTTTTCATCTCTAATTTTGTTGATTTGATTCTTCTCCCCTTTTTCCTAGTTGAGTCTGGCTAATAGTTTGTCAATTTTGTTTATCTTCTCAAAGAACCAACTTTCAGTTTTATTAGTCTTTACTATTGTTTCATTTATTTCTACTCTGATCTTTATGATTTATTTCCTTCTATTAACCTTGAGGGTTTTTGTTCTTTTCCAGTTGTTTTAGGTGTAAAATTAGGTTGTCTACTTGATGTTTTTCTTGTTTCTTAAGGTAGGATTGTATTGCTATAAGCTCGCCTCTTAGAACAGCTTTTGCTGTGTCCCATAGGTTTTGAGTCATCATGTTTTCATTGCATTTGTTTCTAGGAATTTTTTAATTTCCTTTTTAATTTCTTCAGTAACCTGTTCATTATTTAGAAATGTATTGTTTAATCTCCATGTGTTTGTGCTTTTTTACAGTTTTTTTTCCCCTGTAATTGATATCTAGTTTCATAGCATTGTGGTCATAAAAGATGTTTGATACAATTTCAATTTTTTTTAATTTACTAAGGCTTGATTTATGACTCAAGATGTGGTCTATGCTTGAGAATATTCCATGTGCACTTGAGAAGAAAATGTATTGTTCTGCTTTTAGATGAAATGTCCCGAAGATATCAGTTAGGTCCCATCTGGTCTAATGTGTCACTTAACACTGTGTTTCCTTATTAATTTTCTGTTTTGATGATCTCTCCATTGATGCAAGTGGAATGTCAAGTGCCCTACTACTATTGTGTTACTGTCAATTTCCCCTTTTATGTCTGTTAGTGTTTGCTTTATGTATTGTGGTGCTCCTATGTTGGGTGCATAAATACTTAAAATTGTTGTGTCTTCTTCTTGTATTGATCCCTTGACCATTATGTAGTGACCTTCATTATTTCTTTTAATTTTCTTTATTTTGAGGTCTATTTTGTCTGATATGAAAATTGCTACTCTGGCTTCTCTTTGATTTCCATTCGCATGGAATATCTTTTTCCATCCTCTCACTTTCATTCTGTGTGTGCCTCTAGGTCTGAAGTGGGTCTCTTGTAGACAGCATATATGTGGGTCTTGTTTTTGTATCCATTTAGCCTGTCTGTGTGTTTTGGTTGGAGCAGTAATCCCTTCGCATTTAAAGTAATTATTGATATATACTTTCTTATTGGCATTCTTCAAAATTGTTTTTGTAGGTCTTTTCCTTCTCTTGTGGTTCCTGCCTATAGGTCTCTTTAACATTGTTGTAAACTGGTTTAGGGGGGCTATATTCTCTCAACTTTTGTTTGTCTGTAAAACTTTTGATTTTTCCATCAACTTTGAATGAGATCCTTGTCAGGTAGAGTAATCTTGGTTGTATATTTTCCCCTTTCAATACTTTACATACATCCTGCCATTTCCTCTGGTCTTCAGAGTGTCTGCTGAAAGATCAACTGTTAATCTTATGGGGTTCCTTTGGTATGTTACTTGCTGCTTTTCCCTTGCTGTTTTTAATATTCCTTCTCTGTTTAATCTTGGTTAGCTTGATTAGTATGTGTCTTGGCATGTTTCTCCTTGGATTTATCCTCTATGGGACTCTGTGCTTCTTGGATCAATTGACTATTGCTTTTCCCATGTTAGGGAAGTTTTCCACTATAATCTTTTCAAAAATTTTCTCAGACCCTTTGTTTTTCTCATCTTCTTCTAGGACCCCTATAATTCAAATGTTAGTACCTTTAATATTGTCCCAGAGGTATCTGAGACTATCCTCAATTCTTCTCACTCTCCTCTTATCTATTCTTCAGTTATTTCCACTATTCTATCTTCTAGCTCATTTATCTGTTTTTCTGCCTCAGTTATGCTGCTATTGATTTCTTCTAGAATATTTTTAATTTCAATATTTGTGTTGTTTGTCTCTGTTTATTCTTAATTTCTTCTAGGTCTTTGTTAAATGTGTTAATTGATCCTTGCAGTTTCTCCATTCTGTTTTTGAGGTTTTGGGTGATCTTTACTATCATTATTTTGAATTCTTTTTCATGTAGTTAGCATATTTCCTCTTCGTTTATTTGGTCTTGTGAATTTTCACCTTGTTCCTTCATTTGTATAATATTCCTCTGCCTTTTCATTTTTTTCTAACTTACTTTGTCTGAGGTCTTCTTTTCCCAGGCTTTAGGGTCATATACCTTCTTTTTGGACTGCCCTCGGTGGGTGAGGTTGGTCCAGTGGTTTGTGTAGGCTTTGTGTTGGGAGGGACTTGTGTCTGCATTCCAGTAGGAGGAGGTGAGTTTTTTTCCCCTCTGATGGACAGGATTGTGTGAGGTGGTAGGTTTTGGGGTATCTGTGGCAAGCTTCTCTGCTAGTGATTGGGTTTGTGTTTTTGTCTTACTTGTTGGCTGGGTGAGGTGTCTTGCACTGGGTGCTGCTGGCAGTTGGGTGATTCCAGGTCTTAGATACAGGTGGAGGTCTTCATGGGAGTTCTCAATAATCAATACTCCCTGGCATCAGTAGGTGTCTGGCAGTCGGCTGTCCTGGATTCAGAACTTCCACTCCAAAGGCTCAGGCCAAATCTTTGCCTGGGGAACTGACACACCACAAGTCATTTGTTATGGCACTAAAGGGGATTAAAACCAAAACACAAGAATAGCAAAACAAAACAAAATGAGAGACCAAAGAGGAGCCCCAGACAAATGGTAAATACAAAATCAAGCAAATAATAACAAAAACAAAGGAACACACATACACACACACACACACACAAAACCCAAAATAGTCCAAAGACAAGAAAGTACAAGAGAGTGGCTTGGCAAACAAAGGAAGCCAAAAATGATACCAACCTATTAAAAACAGAACTAACTAAAACACAAATTGGTAAACAAGACCAAAGCAGAGTGTCAACTGGAGAATAAGCAAAGAAAACAAACCAAACTAACAAACACGATGAAATAAACAAAGAAAAGGAAGAAAAGAAATAAAAGATTTATATATATTAAAGAATAACTACAGCAGGAAAAGAACAGTAAGAAAACAAACAAACAAAATTTAAAAAAGACAAAAGCCCCACAGAATCACACAAAAACAATGAAGAGGTAGAATTATATAAAGAAATCAAAAGTGTGATTAAAAAAAAGTTCTCAAAAACTTAGAGTTAATAGTAATAATAAAATCAACAACCATAGCAACAAAGAAAAAAAGAAGAAGATAAACTAGGATCAACTGCAGAACAAATTAAAATGTATGAATAATAAGTGTTTTTCTTGGATCTCAGCTGCCAGTGTCCTTTCCTTCACTGTGAGTCACCATCCACCTCTGCCTCCCTAGGATGCCCTCCAATACCGGACTGATGTCTGGACCTGCTGTGGGAACAGCTCAGACTAATCTGGCCCTATTCCTGCGTGTTCTTGCCTGCAGTGTCCACAGCTACCAGAGCTAGTGTGTTTTCTTTTGTGATAGCTCTCATTGTCCTTTTATATATTCCATAGACACAGTCTTCCTAATTGATCATGTGGATTTAATCTGCACCTTGTACAGCTGGTGGAAAGGTTTTTGACCCTCTTCCTTAGCCACACTGCCCTTGGAGTTCAGTTGTGGTTTTATCCCCACCTCTGCACGTGGGTCATCCACAGGAGTTTGCTCCTGAGGCTGCCCTGGCAGACTTAGGTCTGCCTTAGTGAGGACCGGGAGTGGAGGTGGCACAGCTGCTTGGATCACAGGGACTGTGGTGGTGCCAAGTGTGCAGAGATAATGGTGGCCTCAGGCGCAGGAGCTATGGCACTATCACAGTCTTTTTCTAGCCTCTGGCAGCTGGCATTCAAAAGGCCTCTCTGGCTGGTTCTTCTCTGTTGCTTGGTGCAGCAGCCACTCAAAGGTCTCCACTGGCTAGAGTCCTTCTCTATTGCTCTGTGCATCAGACACTCAAAGGGTAACCCTCTCTGGAGTCTTTCTCTATTGGTCAGTTGCCAGCACTAGCGTGTGTGGGGAAAGAAGCTAAAGAGATGGCTCCTCCCCCTGCATATGACTCAACAGTATCGCTTTGCTTCAGGGGCTACTCAGCATTGCTCCAAAGGCATTCTCCACCATGGTCTCCTCCCTCATGTCCCGTTGGGCTGTCTCCCAGCAGTCAACAGCAACCCTCACCCTGGGATTGCTCTCCAGTCCCTATGCTCCAGCTCCCAGCTGCTGTGTATTTCAGGAGACTTGGGTCCCTGACCAGGGTACATACGGCTGCAGCAAGGATTGTCTGGTTCTCACTCCATTCAGACAGTCACAGATCAGCTGCTTCACTCTCCAACAGCCTCAAATACTTTCCCTGAGTCTCCAACGATTGCTTCAATCTGGGGATCTGACCCCTGCTTCAGTTCCCCTCACCCCAGGTGCAGGTCCAGTCCTGCTCGTTCTCCTCTTTTCCCCTTCCTTCCTTTGTCCTACTGAGTTTTGGATCTATATATTCCTTTCCAGTGGTCAGGGACTCCTGTCTGCTCTCAGCTGGTGTTCTGCGAGACCGTCTGCATCTGAAGGTGTATTCCTGATGTATCCATGGAGACAGATGTACTGCCCATCTGGCTACTCCTTCGCCATCTTGTCTTCCTCTGCAGTCACTCTTTTCTTTTATTTTCTAGGGTTTTTTTTTTTTTTTTTTTTGCTGTGAACTGCAATTGTTATGTCTGACTCAGTAATTCTTCGCAGTGTGAAGAAATTTGGAGAGGACAATCATGGGTTTGAGTCAGACAGCTCATGTAAGTGGCCTTTTTATCTTATTGTCTCTTGTACAAAAAAAAGTGAAAACAAAAGTGGAACAAACTAGTGAAGATATTCAAGGAGCAGAGAAAATTCAGCAACAATAAGTAGAACTATTACCTCATATTCTTCTTACACAACCTGGGTATTTCTCCCAAGAATCCATGTAATATAACTGCTGAGAGTGCTAGGTAAGAATGGATAAATCTTGGGAGAGTGAAACATCTCACTATAAATATTTTTTTCCATGGATAGACTGAGGTTGTTTTAGCACTGGCTCAGATGGTAAAGAATCTGCCTGAAATGCAGGAGAGCTGGGTTTGATCCCTGGGTCAAGAAGATCCCCTGGAGAAGGGCATGGCTACCCATTCCAGTATTCTTGCCTGGAGAATTCCATGGACAGAGGAGCCTGTTGGGCTACAGTCCATGGAGTCGCAAAAAGTCAGACATGACTGAGCGACTAACACTTTCAATGCTTTTATTATTATTACCTTTATTTGTATATTGCTATAATTGATTATAGTAATATGCATTTAGTGAGCATTGCTCTCTGAGAGGACTGGTACAAAGACACTGCTGGCCAGAGTGAGGTAAAGTGGATGGGGATCCATAGCACAAGTACCTAGAGTGTGGTAAGGGCAGATGATTTCCAAAAGTCCTATGATTTTACATTTTATAGAAAAGGAAACTGAGACTTAGATACATTGTCTTAAGCTTGACAAAGATTGCGTGACTATTGATTAAAGGAGCCATAACCCTAACCCAGTTCTGACTCCCAAATATGAGAGGTTAATCTTTATCTACACTATAATGCCTCTTTACTCTGTATGAAATGAAATGAAAATGCCAGGGGAACCAGGATGTGCTGTCCCATGATGATGGCTGACATTAAAATCCTGGGTTCCTTTCACTATGGCTTCCCTATGCCCATGACCCTGAACCCCTGCTTTCATCTCTTCCCTTCCATCTGCTCTGACTTATGCTAGGGAAAGTAATATGTGGCTCAATTCAATGGCTTCTACTGGCACGGGGGTGTCAATGACATCTTATTGTCTGTATTTTATGGTCTGTATTTTAAGTAGATAAATTCTGATGTTTCTAAAAAACCAAACGATAAATAAGTATTCATTTTATTTGGTAGTTCAAAAAAATCAGATTTTTCTGTAACTAATGTACAAATATTGGTCTTTAGTTAGCATTCAGAAGATAAAAAGATTTCATTTTCTGGAGAAAATGTAGTCAAGACAGCAGTCCTATATGTGAAACAGTGTTTTCTTCTATAATACGGAGGAAGACAGAGAAAGGTGAAAAAGCAAATAATTATTTTGTGTTGTTCCATGAATAAAATAATCATAGAAATGTTTTTCCAGAGCAAAATTGTTAATGATTATGTTTCATTTTGTCATTACGATTAACTGCTTTATGTATTGTTTTTATCCTGACAGATAACAATGATAAAAAATCAAAGTAAGTGACTGCTTCAACAATGCAACACATTTTCAAAATAATTCCCCTAATATTCACATAAAAGGCACAAAGCAGAAGCAATATTTTCATATACATTGCACTGCCTACAAAATGGTATATATAATCCATTCCTTTTCTATTTAAAACAATCCTATAACTTGATTTCAAAAATCTTTGGCAATATTCCTTCTGGATTAGGTTCAAATATCCCCTATATGTCCAGGAACCCCACAGAATTTCTGACTTAAACAAGCAGAGGAAAAGTTGGACATGTAAGGTTTCATGGTTGCAGAGGAGGTTCTTTTTACAGAAGAAAATCCCAATTCTTCCCAAAAGCAAATTGTAGAAACCTAAAATGTAGTGACTAGATATTTCTCTTTAAGAGTTGAAATTCTCTTATAAACCAAAAATCAGTTTACCCTAATTTGCCATGAGGACAGGATTAATGGATTATGATTTAGAAGATAAGGAGGTGCCAGCTACGTTTCTGAAATGGAGGTGGTGGAAAGGTAAAGGCTGAAGATGTGTAAAACATTTTAAGTGTTAATACTGCACGACAGAGAGAGCTGGTGGTTGTGGCAACACTAGCTTTTCACTTGGAATGGTAGGATCAGTTGAGGACAGAAGAACCACTCTTGTCTCATTGGGTGCGAAACAGATAGAAAAGGGCATGGGTGCAGAGAAATGGAGGATGCAGATAAATGAGCTGCAGTGAGAGGATAAGCAGGAAGGTTGAGTGAGTACTCTGGTTTTTAGAGAAAATGAACCTATGTCTGCATAGATGTGGTAACGGGGAGTGAGAAGATCACAGTGAAAGTTTGATAAAGCCACTGAGGGGAATGGGAACAATCTGTAGAGGAATGAAATATCGTGCCTTGGGTTGAGTTGAGGTTGAAGACCATATTCATTCATTCATTTCACAAGTATTAATTGAGGACTTGCTGGGAATCATCTGCCTGGTAAAGCATCTGCCTGCAATCCAGGAGACCTGGGTTCGATCCCTGGGTTGGGAAGATTCCCTGGAGAAGGAAATGGCAACCCACTACAGTACTCTTGCCTGCAGAATTCCATGAACAGAGGAGCCTGGTGGACTACAGTCCATGGGGTTGCAAAGAGTCGGACACGACTGAGCAACTAACACACATACACACATGCTGGGTATCAGGCACTGGTTTAGACGCTGAAGATACAGAAAAGAAAAAAAAATAGGCAGACATCTCTGTCTTGAGGAACTTAACATGCCTTTGAAGAGTTCTCTCCTTTAGTGAGGGAGACATAATAAACACCATAAATAAATAAAATATATAGCATGGTAGATAATGATAGTTTATCATCCCCTTTCTAAGAAAAAACAATAAACATGGAAATGGAGATTTGAAATGATGTGGGGGGAAAGTTGAAATTTTAAAGACTTTGACCATGGATGGCCCCCTTGAAAAGGCAGCTTTTGAGAGAAGATATGAAGGAGGTGAGGGAGTTCTCCATTTTATTATCCGAAGAAAGAACACTTTGGTGAGAGGAAATAGCAAGTGCGAACACCCAGAGGTGGGAACAGATTTGGTACGGATGAAAGTCAGCAGAGAGGCCAGGCGGCTTGGGTGGAGTGAAGCAGGAGGAAACAGGTAAGAGAGTCAACTGGCCAGATCACAGAGGGCTTTGGACGTATCAGCAAGGGTTTGTGATTCCACCCTGAGCTGGAAGGGAAGCTTAGGGCAGCTGAGCACTAAGCACAGCAGGTGTCGGTATCTGTTTAGATGGTGGAGAGGTTGTCTTCTGTGGGCCTAACAGCCTGGCTTCAGGAGGAGAAGGAGGAACAGTGGACTGAATGCAGAGATGGAGTTTCCAAAGATGAATCTGCAAAAAAGGATTGAGGATGATGGTGAGAGCATGGTCCAAATGGCTGGCAATGGGACCTGGAATGCCTGGAGGAGGAGAATCTTTTTTTTTTTTTAATTTACTTTCTCTTTGGTTGTGGCAGGTCTTTGCTGCTTCGCTCTAGCTTTCTCTAGTTGCAGAGAGCGGGGCTTCTCTCCATCTGGGCGTCTCGTTGCAGTGGTTTCCCTTGTTGCAGAGCAAAAGCTCCAGGTGCATGGCCTCAGTAATTGCTGCTTGTGGACTCTCAAGCACTGGCTCAGTGGTTGTGACGCATGGGCTTAGTTGCTCCAAGGCATGCGGAATCTTCCCAGACAGAGATTGAACCCCTGGCCCCTGCAATGACAGGCAGATGCTTATCCAATGTATCACCAGGCAAGTCCAAGGAAGGAAAATCTTGATGGTATTTAGTGATTGTAAGTAAATGGAGGGTTTAAAGAACTAGGCTTCCCTGGTGGCTCAGATGATAAAGAATCTGTCTGCAATGCAGGAGACCCAGGTTTGATCCCTGGGTTGAAAAGATCCTCTGGAGGAAGAAATGGCAGCCCACTCCAGTATTCTTGCCGTGGGAAATTCCAGAGATAGAGGAGCCTGGTGGGAGAGTTGGACATGACTGAGCAACTAACACACAAAGAACTGTGGGTCTCAACTGAGATGACAAACTGGTATGGAAGGAGGAAGGAAGTGAGAAAACAAGATGCGTGGGTATTCCCAAAGAGCCAATGGAGTAGAGCGGTTCCTGGTGGAAATAATACCTAAGGTGTATTCGTGAATAGATAACTTGGGTGAATTAGACCTACTTGGCATTAGAAAGTTCAAGAATGGGTTAAGGACAATTTTCTGAGCAAT
Source organism: Budorcas taxicolor (assembly GCF_023091745.1). Taxonomy (NCBI): domain Eukaryota; kingdom Metazoa; phylum Chordata; class Mammalia; order Artiodactyla; family Bovidae; genus Budorcas; species Budorcas taxicolor. The sequence continues at coordinate 71,455,663 of NC_068911.1, forward strand.
AAATTGAACAAGAAATAGTAAGTAAATATGGTTTTAAGGGAAGTATGGGAGTTTTTGAATTTTTCATATCAGCACTATTTGATGTAGTTGCAAGCTTTTTAAGAGCTAGAAGCAATAAATTAGATAATCCAACCACCTAAATTTACTCACAAGGAAATGAAGGTAGATATAAACTAAGGGTCAACGCTGAGGTTCCACAGTTATTTGTTACTACAGCTGGGGGTGCAGAGTACTTTTTGCTTTCTCTCAAAGAGAGAAAAAACCTCTCTGAAAAAACCTCAGTGAATCTCTACTGAACAAGAGACACAGCTATACTGAAATTGCTAGAAGAGGTAAATCTGAAAGTAATAGTTTTTAAGATACCAGTTTTGGAAAGAATTTCACAGCCAGTGGGGACTTTCATTCTTACTAAAGAATGACTCATGAAATCACAATTTAGGGAGAATTTCTCATTGCTTTGGAAAGGATGGTCTGTAAGTCCCCATGTTTTTCTCTTCAGGTTACAAGATGAGAAGAAAGGTGGTAGCAGTCAAGTTGGCTTCTTTCGATTGGTAATAAAACTATGCTGATTAATGGCATAGGTTTTGCAACTGTGAGTTGTTCAGATCATGGAGAAAATGTTAATTTTTTAGTCATATTGGCAGGTGCTTAACTATAGTGATCACTTTTTTCAGTCATAAACTTTGTCTATGTGACAACATGTGGATCAGTAATTAGAAATATATTGCTGATTAAACACACACATTCTATCTGGTAGATCAGAAAAGTGTTCTAGAAGATAATCTCTAAGTCCCTAATGATCATTTTAGTAAGGAAAATTGTCACAGTAACCATGCTAAGCATATTTATTCTTGTGATGCCTTTAGAAGTTCCATAGTGTAGGTATTTTCTTCAAATTTGCAAAATGGAGACATTTCTGGGCACAAGCAGATGCTCTTCATTATCAATATCGGTTCTGGGAGCCGATTTCTACTATTGCTGAATAAGCCATATGGAGCATCTACATGGCAATAGCATCAGTGTCAGTGATTGTTCCCCTCTAAGTTGGGGATCGAAATCTAAGAACTAAATTCAGCTCTTGATGTAAAGAGAATAAATTAGAGGCTAGGAAGGAAAGAACATGAGTTAACAACGTAAGAGTTTAATGACTTGGATAATTGATGCACCGTTATTTCAGTGTTAGTGAGAACTCTACATTTCAATTAAAACAATTCCCTTAAGACTTGGTGTTGAACACTATTTATCAGACTCTAGTAACTAAAATTAAATAGTCCTCCTACCTCTCCTGCTTTTCACCCATAGATGATCTCTGAATCCTTTGTTTTTCAAGTTTCGATTTTCTTCAAAGACTGACATTTGCCTGATGTGCATGGGGAGTTTATGTGCGCTTCTCCATGGAGCAGCCTATCCAGGTGTGCTACTCATTTTTGGCACAATGACAGATGTTTTTATTGAGTATGACATGGAATTACAAGAACTCAGTATCCCTGGAAAAGCATGTGTGAATAACACCATAGTGTGGACCAACGGCTCCCTCAACCAGAACACGACAAATGGGACACGCTGCGGGTAGGCTGCTATTTGTTTTTACTTTTTTGTTTGCTCATATCTCAGCTTGTAATTCAAAATTTGTAAAGAGAACCTTACAGGAAGGACATGGAGTGGTATCTAACATGGAATGAACAGAAACAAATTTACACATATTTCTATAAATTACTCTGCCCTGAAGTTCTTATTCCACTGGGTTTTAAAATTCCAACAACAGCAACAAAATACAGAATTGAAAATTACTCATTAAATATGTACCCAAATGTCACACTTTGTAGACAGTAGGCTTGAGAATGACACTATCAATACTTAATATCATTGGAAGGTGACTCATAAATTTTGCTTGAGTGCTTGTCATTTCTCATATCTGAGACTTCCTTTTCCCTTCCTTCCTCTCTCTTCCCCCCTTTCCTCTTTCCTTCCTTCCTCTCTTCTCTTTTGTCCCCCAGCTTCTGTGGCTGTGGCTGATGACCCACTTGACTGCCAGTCTTCTCTCTACAATGGGAATTTCATCATTCCTGTGCTCTCAGACTTGGAGTAGGGGTCACTGGCCTCAACTAGCAGTTGAGTTGCTGTGAAAGAGTGACGTGGTGCTAGGAACAGAAGATAGCCGTGCAGAATTAGCCAGAGCTCACTGTGCTCCTGTTCTGTCTGTGATAAGCCTGACCACGTAATCAGTGAGTCTGCAGTATACGCAGGGTTGACTCACTGTCATAGGACTTTGCAGCCTGCCTCATGCTGCCTCAGGGCCAGAACAAGATCATTTTCACATATAAACTCACTCAGGTTCAAGAATCAAGAGCAGGGCACATCCTGGCTAGACAGACACTTGGAATGGCTCCCTCAAGTGATTCTCCACCATTTAAAAATTTTTCTGTAGGCTTGATTCCAGATTATGACAAATCCATCTAAATTACTGATATTCTTCCTTAATATTTGTGGTTAGCATCTTTCATTCATCTACTCATTCAACCAAAATTTTTGGAACACCAGTTATATACCTGGAAAATGTGTAAGCATAAAGGCTACACATTTATCTTATGAGTAGTGGTATCTTATGAGTAATGGTCCTTATCTTTATGGAGCTCACGTCTCATTGGTGAGACCATCATGAAATCAATGATCATGCAGATAAATATGTAGTTATGAACTGGTTAGCACTTGACAGAAAAGTACAGGACAACATACAGTGCACAGAATTATCCTTAAAAAATAAGCCTACTCATAAGAAATAAATTTCCAACATATAAATGTGTATATTTCTCTTCTAAATTTGGAAGTAATATAACAATTTGTATAAAAAAGAGACTGTCTGCAATGACAGTCTTTAAAATATTTTTATGTGCGCTAGGTGGCTTGCAAGATCTTAGTTCCCCAACCAGGGATTGAACCTGAGTCCTCTGCAGAGTCCTAACCACTGGACACCCAGGGGATTCACAATGACAATCTTTTATTTTCTTTCATTTATGTTGGAGAACAGAAGACTTGAACTGATATTTACAGAGTGATATGACTACAAAATGTGAACTAATCACTTCCCCCTTTGGAAAAACAAATCCATTCAGACTTTCATATGTAAAAAGACCCCAGTTGTTAATAACATCAGTCAATCCTAAAGGAAATCAACCCTGAATATTCACTGGAAGGACTGATGTTGAAGCTGAAGCTCCAAAACTTTGGCCATCCTATGAGAAGAGTTGACTCATTGGAAAAGACCCTGATACTAGGAAATATTGAGGGCAGGAAGAGAAGAGGGTGATGAAGGATGAGATAGTTGGATGGCATCATCAACTCAATAGACATGAGTTTGAGCAAGCTCTGGGAGATAGTGAAGGAGAGGGAAGCCTGACATGCTGCAGTCCATGGGGTCGCAAAGAGTCAGACACGACTGAGCGACTGGAAAACAATAACACTCGTGAAAATAAACTCAACAGAAAGATCCTGAAAGTATATCCTATAATGCCTTCAAAATTGGAAATAAATGTTAGAGGGACTGGCATTTGAGACATATTCAAGATAACAAGTGCTCTTAGATAAACTGAAGAATGAATGAAGGAGAGGAGGAGCTACCCCACACCCGAGGTCAGAGGCGGCCGAGAGGAGCAAGGAGCGGTGGCTGGAGCCCAATGGATTCCACGGACAGAGGAGCCTGGTGGGCTGCAGTCCATGGGGTCACAAACAGCCGGACATGACTGAGTGACTAACACTTAACATGTGTGAGGGGTCCTGTTTCTTCACACTCACACCAACACTTGTTATTATCTATATCTTGACTGTAGCTCCATGCATGCATGTGTGCTCACTTGTGTCTGACTCTTAGCTACCCTATGGACCGAGATTTCCAGGCAAGGATACTGCAGTGGGTTGCCATCTCCTCCTCCAGGGGATCTTCCTGACCCAGGGATTGAATCTGAATCTCCTGTACCTCCTTGCATTGGCAAGTGGATTCTTTATCACTGAGCCATGTGGGAAGCCCTGACTGTAGCTCCAGTAGGCTGAATAATGGTCCCCAAAGATATCTACGATATTCCTGTGAATGTTACCCTGTATGGGAAGAAGAGTCTATGCAGATATAACTAACTAAAATATCTTGGGGAGATTATACTGGATTACCCAGGTGAGCCCTAACTGCAATCATGAGTAGTTTTACTCGTGATGGTTACTAAAGAGACGGTTACTAAAAAGAGGCAGAAGGAGATCTGACTTTAGAGAGAAAAAGAGACAAAGGTGCCTATAAGGGACTGGAGTGAGATCCCAAGCTCAGGAATGCCTGTAGCTACCTGAAGCTGGAAGAGGAAGAAACAGATTCTCCTCTAGAGCCTTTGCAGAACGTGCACCCCCGCCAGCACCTTGACTTCAATCCTGTGAAGCTGATCTCAGACTTCTGGTCTCCAGAAATGTGAGAAAGATGGAGATATGTGTAGATATCAAAGAGCGACATAAGGAATCTTTGAATGAAGAAAATATTCTGCTCTTCATTGTATCCAAGTCAACATCTTCGTTGTGATAATGTCCAACAGTTTTGCAAGATGTTACCACTGGGGGAAAACTATATAAAGGGCGTGCAGAATCTCTCTGTAATATAGCTCACAATGGCATTAGCCATTCTGGCAATGTGCTAGCATAGTGTGAGGGTATTCTATAAAGCATCTTCACCTAGTAATAAATCATTTGTCCATAGGTCAATGTCCCATGCATTGAGGAATATGGATCCTTGATATTTTGGAAGTAGGATATGGATCCATTTCTACCAGTTGGGTTGCCATTGATATTCACTCTAATGCAATGGCCCGCAACCTTCTTGGCACCAGGGACTGAGTTTGTGGAAGACATTTTTTTCCCATGGATAGGGTGTGGGGAGGAAGGTTTCAAGATGATTCAAGTGCATTGCATTTATTATACACTTTGTTTCTAACCTAATGCTGCCACTGAGCTAATGGGAGGTACCCGTATGCGACCCAGAGGCTGGGGACCTACTCTAAGGTGTCAATGCTACTGAGTCCACAGTGCATAAGAACCGCTATGAACCCCTACAGTTCATAAAAACCCTAGTGAAAGGAGAGCTTCTGGTGAGTCAATACATCTTGTCATAAAGACCTCCTAGGTATCTTCAATGAGAAATCTAAGGCTTTAGGACATCTGAAACCTCGGTATACATTGCTGTTGTTCAGTCGCTAAGTCATGTCTGATTTTTTGTGACCCCATGGACTACAGTGCACCAGGCTTCCCTATCTTTCACTATTTCCTGGAGTTTGCTCAAACTCATATCATTGACTGATTCAATTTTATTTATCTTATTTTTCTTAAAAAGCAAGGCAAGAATCCTCATATCATCTATTTTACCTTTTCCCTCTAATTGATATTTTTCTCCCCTCTTCTCTCTTTGACAAATGTGTCAGGGCAATCTTAATTCACTCAAGTAGGCATATGTCAGTTTTGCTGTTAAAAAGAAAGACACTCAAATCACCTATAAACTTTATAGAATACTTTCTAGGATTTTATAATCACGATAGTTTTCCACCATGCAGATGATAAAGAGTCTGATGTGCAATCAAAGGATCCAAGTCAATCTCCTGTTTTCCTTCCAACAGTTTTTCTGATAGGCTTGCCCTGTTGTCCCAGAAATATTCCCAAATAGTCTTTAAAACTCTAATGATTCTTCCCAGAATAAATAAAACTGAGTTAATGATTCATCTCTGGGGTGCCTCGTGAGTGAGAAGAACCACAAACCACACATGTTGCTATCCACACCCCCCAACAGTGATGCAATTTTCCTGAACTTTGCTCCAGTAAATCCCACAGCTGAGTCAATGGGTCCTTCATCCATGACTGGCAGCTGCATTTTTCATGACAGGCACTCTCTCACCTCTGCTTACATAGTCTATAGAATAAATGCATTCCAAGGAACCTAAGTAAAACTTTTTGACAAATGCTCATAGTTTTCTGTTTCGGGGACACACAAATTTTATTTCACAAACAGAAAACCAAGAGCATGCACTCATTTATACATTAGAAATCTTTACTCATCAGTTCAGTTCAGTCGCTTGGTTGTGTCCGACTCTTTGCGACCCCATGAACTGCAGCACGCCAGGCCTCCCTGTCCATAATCAACACCTGGAGTCCACCCAAACCCATGTCCATTGAGTCAGTGATGCCTTCCAACCATATTATCCTCCGTCATCCCCTTCTCCTCCTGCCCTCAATCTTTCCCAGTGTCAGGGTCTTTTCAAATGAGTCAGCTTTTCGCATCAGGTGACCAAAATATTGGAGTTTCAGCTTCAACATCAGTCCTTCCAATGAACACCCAGGACTGATCTCCTTTAAGATGGACTGGTTGGATCTCCTTGCAGTCCAAGGGAGTCTTCTCCAACACCACAGTTCAAAAGCATCAATTCTTTGGCACTCAGCTTTCTTCACAGTCCAACTCTCACATCCATACATGACTACAGGAAAAACCATAGCCTTGACTAGACGGACCTTTGTTGACAAAGTGACGTCTCTGCTTTTTAATATGTTGTCTAGGTTGGTCATAACTTTCTTTCCCAAGAGTAAGTGTCTTTTAATTTCATGGCTGTAAGCACCACCTGCAGTGATTTTGGAGCCCCCCAAAATAAAGTCTGACACTGTTTTACTGTTTCCCCGTCTATTTCCCATGAAGTGATGGGACCGGATGCCGTGACCTTCGTTTTCTGAATGTTGAGCTTTAAGCCAACGTTTCCACTCTCCTCTTTCACTTTCATCAAGAGGCCCTTTAGTTCCTCTTCACTTTCTGTCATAAGGGTGATGTCATCTGCATATCTGAGGTTATTGATATTTCTCCCGGCAGTCTTGATTCCAGCTTGTGCTTCCTTCAGCCCAGTGTTTCTCATGATGTACTCTGCATATAAGTTAAATAAGCAGGGTGACAATATATATAATACTCATAATACTACCGTATACACTCTATCTTTGTAGGAATTTAGGATTTGAAAAGGCCTCTGATTGTGGATACTTGTATATAAGTTTATGATTTTCTAGATCTTGTTCACTCTAGGGGTCCCCTTAAATCATCAAGAAAAACTAGGAATGTGGTAAACACAGACATATTAGCTGGTTTGGAAACTGTCAGAAGGGTAGCCTAAGGCAGTTGTTTCCTTCCTCTTTAGTATTTTTCAAGTGAAAGAAAAATCTAGAAACCATTTAGTACCTACTATGTGTAACATATTGTATCAGGCTTCGGCAGCGAAAGCAAGCAGTGTTTGCTCTCAAGTCACTCATAGTTTACTAGCAAGAGAAACATGAATATACTCGAAATAAATATATTCAATAAAAATATTGAATAACAGTGCAAAATGGCAATAAAATCTGCCATGGAATAATAGTTTGTTCTGAATTAAATAAATTATAATTAAATACTTGGTCTGAATTCAGTAGAGGGAAAGAACAATTCAAACTTGGGTCACAAAAGGAAGGCTGATAGAAGCAGAAAGCTGGTAGAATGAGAACATCTAGGCTAAAGAGGATACTTTCTGATTCTCTAAAGAAATGGGTATCTAGCTTGTCTCTGTGGCTCAGATGTAACATCAACCAAAGTGTTAATTTTCTAGTGATAAAACTTATTTCCCAAAAGCAATTTCAGAATCATTTTTTTCTTCCCTTCCTGCCCCTTCCAATTCCAAACCCTGTTTCACAATGTGATAGCTTTGATGGGAAAATGCTGTATAGTTTCCTTGCTTCCTCACAAATTCTTTGACTTCAACCTTAGAGATTGTCCTGGAGAGCAAAGTTTTCTGGGCTGTGGTCAGCAGAAAGACTTGGTGAAGAAATTGTTTTTCTCTCTCTATGGGATGACAGGGGCTTCCCTTGTGGCTCAGCAGTAAAGAATCTGCCTGCCAATGCAGGAGATGTGGGTTCAATCCCTTGGTTAGGAAGATCCCTTGGAGGAGGAAGTGGCAACCCATTCCAGTATTCCTGCCTGGAAAATTTCATGGTCAAAAGAACCTGGTGGGCTACAGTCCATGGGGTCACAAAGAGTAGGACACAACTTAACAACTAAACAACAACAAAACAATGGGAAGGATGACACACACATTTCTCCCACTGTTACTCTGAGAGGAAGGAGTTGAAAGTTGTTACCTAGAGTAAGTAACATAAGTTGTTACTTAGAGTAGGTAACATAAGCCTCCTGATTTACAGCACACCTCTCTCTACCAGTGCCTTTGCAGACACTGGTCTGGCTTTTTGAAATCTTTCTCCAGCTGTGACTGTGCTTTCAGTAGTAATGACCACGAGTGAAATGGGCCTCAGTGGACAGAGCTCTAGGCTGCCATCTAGGGTCCTCTGTCTTCCCTCAACTGCCTATTAATTACTACACAACGCTCGCATCTCCACCTGTAAACACGAAGGAGGTAGGCATGTTTGCTACGATGGGTACCGTGAGGTCTGTTTGGGGATTTGGATTGATTGTAATTCTACACAGATAAAATGCTTTATCCATTTTATTTACGATATGTATGTAACATACAATGTGTATATTTTAAATATATAATATGTGTATTTTAAAATCCTCTGCACAAAGGTAATCTTTGGTACCTGTGAGTCTTACCAGTTTTTCCCCTCTTTTGAAGGTTTCTGGACATTGAGTCCGAAATGGTCAACTTTGCCAGTTACTATGCTGGCGTCGCTGTCGGAGTGCTTGTCACAGGATATTTTCAAGTTAGTGACACTTGCATTTTATTTATAGATCAACATCTGGGTTCAAAGACATGACAATGAAATGCAAAATGTGTTCTTTAAAGTTATTCAGAAGCCCCAAGGACTACAGTTTTATTTCAGGGGGATGAAGAGGATGGAAAGAATTTTTCCTCTCAGGTGGGGAGGAGGATATGGGCACTTGCATAGCAGGGTAGAGAACAGACATTCTGCTTCAGTGTGTTGCCCTCCCCTGCCCTCCCTGCTTCAGTCTCTCTTCTAAACTCAGAAATAGCGGTAGATGTTTTCATACAAGGAGACTGGGTCCCTGTGGAAAGTGGATGTGGGGAATTGGAGGAAAGCAAGCTTGACTTTCTTTTTTCTCTTGAATTCCAACCCAAATTCTGTAAACTGAACCCATATTCTAGATTTCAGTTATGGGAGGGCTTGGTGTTATTTAACTCTTACTAAGGAAGAAAAACATTTTATCTTTTGCCTTCTCATGTAGAGAAAATAATAAATTCCTCCTACTCTCCATTCACTTATGAATTCTGGGAAGTTAGTTTCAGTTATAAAGAGAAATGACTTAATCCTCATCCATCCCCACCATCCTGGCACTAAAGCTTTAATGACAGGCTTCTTTTGCTTGGGAGGGAAACCGTAGGCAAGATTCCCTGCTCATGTCATAATTTTTGTCTTACTTTTTTCTGAAAATCATTGTCCAAGAGCTTGAAAGCTGCAGGCATTCATGTTAAGTCATTTCAGGCGTGTCTGACTCGTTGTGACCCTTTGGGCCATAGCCCATTAGGCTCCTCTGACCATGGGATTCTCCAGGCAAGAGTACCAGAGTGGATTGCCATGCCCTCCTCCAGGGCTGAAAACTCTATATGCATGCTTATTGGCAGGGCTCTCAGGAGAAAACTTTACTTGGAAGTGGCATCAAAAGTAGTGATTTAGGAGCAAAATTTTACTTTTGGTGTGATGAGCCTTCTACACATGAGGAGAGTGACAGTTAATAAGGTTAACTCTGGAAGTGGTCAAGCTGGATTCAAACCCAAGTCTCTGGCTTCCCTGTTCACAGGGTTCCACCTGTCTCCACTCTCAGCTGCAGATGTCAGAGCTCACACTTTAGTTCTGAACAAGAGGCATGTTGTGAATTACTTACCTCTTTTTTTCAGCTGTTCTAGTGAAAGTATTTTCTAATGAAAAGAGAAGGAATTAATGCCTGTTCTTATCACAATGCTAAACATTCCTTGCTCCATTTCCAGATATGCTGTTGGGTAATTGCTGCAGCTCGTCAGATACAGAAAATGAGAAAATTTTACTTTAGGAGCATAATGAGGATGGAAATTGGATGGTTTGACTGCAATTCAGTGGGAGAGCTGAATACAAGATTTTCTGAGTAAGTGGCTGGTAGGATTTTTTTTCTTTTTCTTTTTTTGGCCTGCACCACAGGGCATGTGAGCTCCAGTTCCCTGACTAGGGATTGAACCTATGCACCGTGCAGTGGAAGCACGGAGTCTTAACCACTGGACTGCCAGGTAAGTCCCTGGTAGGATGTTTTAATGGACATGTGATTTTTCTCTAATGGAACTTTTGTTTCTAAATTAATGACAATTGCAGAAACATTTTCAGTTCTTTTTGCTGCATTTTGTCTCTTAAGTTGGGCTTTTATAGGAAGCGTGACTTTTTCATAGGTAATGGTTTATCAAATTATTATGTATTATAGACGACAGTTTAAAAGAAGTAGGGTTATTTGGCCTTGAAAGGAGAAACTGAGGGATGTCACAATCTATGTCCCCATAAGGAAAACAATACAATCAGAATGAATTATTAATATCTTGCTTTGTCTGTTGATGTAATTTCTGCACATAAAAACAAAAGCAAAAAATTCAAAATAATTTGAGACAGATTTAAACTGAAAACTGGATTTAAATCCAGTTTATTTCTAAATACTTTGTTGTAGTTTAGTCACTAAGTCATGTCTGACTCTCTGTGACCCCCATGGACTGCAGCCCGCCAGGCTCCTCTGTCCATGGGATTTCCTAGGTAAAGTACTGGAGTGGGTTACCAAGCCCTTCTCCAGGGGATCTTCCTGATCCAAGGATTGAACCTGTATCTCCTGTATTGGCAGGCAAATTCTTTACCACTAAGTCACCCACAAAGCCCTACCTAAATATTAGTTTGAGTCGTTAATAGCATCCCCCCCCAACCCCATGTAATTTTTGAATGAGCCAAGCCCTGATTAATGAGAACTGTTGAAACTTATTGAAATTTGAGGTCCCATGAAAGACATTTAGCAGTGTAGTGACAATAAAAGAGGACTGAATATTGGGATCCCTAGTCTCCAGCACTGATTCTGCCTTTACGTATTTTGACTTTGAATAGATACTTATCCTTGTTAGAATACAATTGTCTAATCTCTATGTAATATCTTAGATCCTTTTGCTATTAAGTCCTGACCCTTGTTTGCTCCATCTGGACCTGAGATTATGGAAGGTTTGTAGGAATATGAATTTAATGTAATTATTGTCAACCAATACTCTGGAGCACTTACCCTGTGCAAGGCATTAAGGTATACCACAGAACTCCTGATCTCAAGGAACTTAAATAGCAAATAATCAGAGCTAATATATATTGATCGCTTATAATATGCTAGGCACTGTTCTACATACTTGACATATATTAACTAATCCTCATTGCTACCTATTGAGGTAGGTTCTGTTATTATCCCTATTTTATAGATGAGGAAACTGAGACACAGAAAGATTAAGTAACTTGCCCGAGAAGAGCTGTGTTTAAATTCAGAGTCTGGCTCCAGAGTCAGGACTGTTAACCACTCTCCTATACTACCTATAAGCAGGAAGCAATAATTACATGCACATACACGAAAACATGTATATGGATTAATTGGAGGCTTCCCTGATGGCTCATCAGGTAAGGAATCTGCCTGCAATGCAGGAGACGCAGGAGACACAGGTTAAATCCCTGGGTCAGGAAGATCCCTTGCAGGAGTAAATGGCAACCCACTCTAGTATTTCTTGCCTGAAAAATCCCATGAACAGAGGAACCTGGTGGGTAATAGTTCAGTGGGTTACAAAGAGTCAGATATGACTAAACCACTAAGCACACACACACAGATTAATCACATTGCTATAATACTTCTCCCTGGAGGATTATATAAATTTTTACGAAATAGGTGGTATGTGAATAGAACTTTGAGACTGAAAAGATTTAGCATATATAAAGAAAAGAAGGGTTCTTCATGTCAGACCGGGATGTTAGCTTTCAGTTCAGTTCAGTTCAGTCACTCAGTCATGTCCAATTCTTTGCAACCCCTGGACTGTAGCATGCCAGGCTTCCCTGTCCATCACCAACTCCCGGAGCTTGTTCAAACTCATGTCCATTGAGTTGGCGATGCCATCCAACCACCTCATCCTCTGTCGTCCCCTTCTCCTCCTGCCTTCAATCTTTCCCAGTATCAGGGTCTTTTCCAACGAGTCAGTTCTTTGCATCAGGTGCCCAAAATATTGGAGTTTCAGCTTTAGCATCAGTCCTTCCAGTGAATATTCAGGACTGATTTCCTTTAGGATTGATTGGTTGGATCTCCTCACACTCCAAGGGACTCTCGAGTCTTCTCCAACACCACAGTTCAAAATCATCAATTCTTTGGCGCTCAGCTTTCTTTAAGACTCCAACTCTTACATCCATACATGACTACTGGAAAAACCATAGCTTTGTTGGGAAAGCAATGTCTCTGTTTTTTAATATGCTGTCTAGGTTGGTCATAACTTTTCTTCCAAGGAACAAGCGTCTTTTAATTTCATGGCTGCAGTCACCATCTGAAGTGATTTTGGAGCTTAAGAAAATAGTCTCTCACTGTTTCCATTGTTTCCCCATCTATTTGCCATGAAGTGATAGGACTGGGTGCCATGATCTTAGTTTTTTGAATGTTGAGAAAGAAAAAGAGACAAATAAGATGGTTTCCAAAAGCCTTTGCCTAGGTTGAGTAAACATTAGTTGGTAAAATTGGATTAAAGGCAAACTCTGTTGGCTATGAGGGTAGAGGCTTAATGACCTTCCACACTACAGCAAATTTTCCAAGACATGAGAAGCTACAAAGTTTCCCAAGGGCAATGGGATACAGAAATGGGAGCATTTAGGAAAAAAAAGGTTAAACTTTCTGGGCAAGAGATTCGAATTGACCAAATTCAGTTTTAGTGATCACAGCCTCTTTTGTTTCTAGTGATGTTAACAAGGTCAATGATGCCATTGCTGACCAAATGGGTATTTTCATTCAGCGCATGACCACGAGCATCTTTGGGTTCCTGATGGGATTTTACCAGGGTTGGAAACTGACCTTGGTTATTATCTCTGTCAGCCCTCTCATTGGGATTGGAGCAGCCATCATTGGTCTGGTAAGAATGTCTTCTCACTTCTCTCCATGGGAAGACTTTTGCACTGAGAAACAGCCAAAAATGTGAAACTTGTTTCCCTTCTCCTGAGTGTTAAGTTAATATCATTTTCACTACATTGATTTATTTTGTTTGATTATTACTCAGTATCAAATAACATTCCATTATTAAAGGTGACTGTTTTAATAACACATATATTATTATATTAGTAATATTAAAAATGTGCTTAGTCATTCAGTCATGTCCAACTCTTTGTGACCCCATGGACTGAAGTCTGCCAGGCTCCTCTGTCCATGTGGATTCTCCAGGCAAGAATACTGGAGTAGGTTGCCACGTTCTCCTCCAATAATAACTGTATTAACTGTACATTTACTATTTTGCCAGGCATTATTAGGAGCTTCATGGACATGATCTATAATTTTGCAACAATCTTATAAAGTATTAATGCCATTTTAAATATAAGAAACGGAGGCTCAGAGAGGTAAAGGGACTTTTACAGAACTGCACAGCCAGCAAGAGACAGAATGGAAGTCGAATTCAAGGAAGCCTGATTCCAAATCCCTACCCACTGTCTAGTGTACATATGGCTTCCGTGGTCTCTCAAGTTTAGATGCTTCCCTCAGAAAAACCCAGCAAATACACCTGGATCAGTACCAAGCACATACAAGAGATTTCCGCAATCACACTGTGATCTCCATCCCATGTGATCAGTTTCAGAGAGGTATCTGACCCATTCAGAGAAGTATCCCAGTCAGTTTCCATTCCCCAGATATGCAAGTCAGGAAAAAGTGTAGGAGTAGGAACTTGGGGTCATCCCCCCAAAAAACACTCCCAAAGACTGAGAAATTATTTCATTTTACTTTCAGAGCAGTCATATGAGATAACACATCATGGGATCTGGTACACTAATAATTTGCTGTAAATGAGAATAGAGTTTAAGTGGAAAACTGCACACATATTCAGATCACTGAGCAACAAGTACCAATCTCCATGACTATATTTTCTAGCAAAATATTCTCTACCCTCCACTGGCTATATTACTCAAACACATCCCAGGTAATACAGAGTGACAATAGCAAAGAGCTCACTCTACTTAAGTAGGTCACCACCTGGCTCTATCACTTGGCTCAAGAAAAATATGTTTAACCTGTCAAATGTCAGTTTCCTCCTTGTTAAAATAAAGTTAATAACCCCCAAAGTCATTGTGATGACTCAAGGCATTATCCATGTTATACACTTAGCACAGCAGTAGGCACAGAATTAATTGCTAAAGAGATATTAGCTTTTATTTTTTTCTCAATCTACTGAATCATGCAAGCTTTACAACAGTTTTTCCTATCAAATGCTTTCCAGTGGCACTCCAGGAAAGCCTCAACTTTTTCAGCGGGTTGTTGGGGACTCTGCAAACATTTGATTCAGCATTTTTCCCCTCTAAATATATTTAATCTCTTACTTCAAACCCACCATAGATTAATAATCACCCTTAAATGGCTCATGTGTCACATTTTAACATGTTGGAGACCAATAACATGGCCTGGCTTACTTGGACTCAAACAGGCTCAAAGCATAGTTTCTCTTGTCATCTTAGTGTCTATATTTCAACTTCTTGTAAATGTGTCACCAATTTGGAATGTTGCAGTTCTGCACTGGTTTCTTCTTGGATTCAGGTCTGTGCATGTTTGTGTAAAATGATGTGAGCAATTTTACAAAGCTCAATTCAAAAGCAGAACAGAAAAAGGGGGAGGGGCAATATATGACATATTAGAAGTGATTGTGGGTCTTGTATGCCTTTTCTGACTTTTATATTTACTGTAGGAAACATGATATTGCCAATATGCATCTTTTAAGCTCCTATATCAGTTTAGCTGGGGTATTAAGAGATTCTTTAATGTGATTCCCTGGTGGGTCAGATGGTAAAGAATCTGCCTGCAATTCAGGAGACCAGGGTTTGATCCCTGGGTTGGGAAGACCTCCTGTAGAAGGGAATGGCCACCCACTCTAGTATTTTTGCCTGGAGAATTCCATGGACAGAGGAGCCTGGCAGGCTACAGTCCACGGGGTTGCAAAGAGTTGGACACAACTGAGTGACTAACATTTTCACTTTTCATTTTACAATAAAAACTGATAACATTTGCAACTACGGAATTTTCTCATTACCTATCGGCTTCTCTGGTGGCTCAGTGTTAAAGAATCCACCTACCAATGCAGGAGACACGGGTTCAATACCTGTGTTGGGAAAATCCCCTGGAGAAGGAAATGGAAACCCAATCCAGTTTTCTTGCTTGGAAAATCCCACGGCAGACTACAGCCCATGGGGTCTCAAAAGAGATGGGCACAACTTAGCGACTAAACAACAATAACATGCCACCTCTATATATTTTAGAAGTACATTAGAAGAGAATTGTGGTAAAAACTGCAGTGGCATCCATACTAACCAAATTCAAATTTTAATGTTGACAAAACGATTCTCACTTTATTGTTGCCTTTTCAATCTTGTGAAATAAATATACTGGAATAAAATACTACTTGTATGCTAAAATTCTAAGATTTTGTTTGATGAGAGTTTTGCTGCTAAAAGTTTGGAAAAACTTGGAATATAAACTCCCTTAGTCTGGGTACTATGTATACTTTTTAGATTTCTGAGTCAGTTAATCTTTCACAACATTTGCTTTCTCCCCTTCCTGTTTCTTAACCTGTGTCAGTGAATTCTTTTGGTGGTTGATTCTAAATAGGACTCAATTCAAGTCCAATTTTAGAAGAAGTAACTTGTGTAATATCAAGTGCAATGTCTTTTTCTTTCCTTTTGTGAAAGGCAAACCTAGTTAATTGATCCCCTACAGTAGAGTCAAAGTGGTATAATATTCATCTGAGGTTTTCTCCTTTGGAATTGCCTCTGCATATCATATCATGTGTCTGGCTGCTCAGAACCTCTTTCTTATTCTACATTCTAACCAATATGATGCCTGCATGGGCCTTGGTCTTTGTATCTGGTATTTGTAAACTATAACATGGCCTTTGGCCAATAGTAATGAAATGTGACAATTTGACTTGAAAACATCATTAATATGGTGACCAAAGCGCTGTGGTCCCACAAAATGCTCTATCTGGGACTTAATCTGTGAGAGGTTTTTTGATGCTGACTTTTAATGGAATAATTTTGATATGTCAACAAACATCCATGAATGAAGCTTGGTGGTGGCAGTGGTTTAGTTGCCAAGCCTTATCTGACTCTTTTGTGATGCTCTCTGTTTCTGGGATTTCCCAGGCAAGAATATGGGGGTGGGTTGCCATTTCCTTCTCCAGAGGATCTTCCCAATACAGGGACTGAACCCGAGTCTCCTACATTCCAAGTGGTCTCTGGCATTGCTGGCGGTCTCTGGCATTGCTGGCGGTCTCTGGCATTGCAGGTGGTCTCTGGCATTGCTGGCGGTCTCTGGCATTGCAGGCAGTCTGCATTGCTGGCGGTCTCTGGCATCGCAGGCGGTCTCTGGCATCGCAGGCTGTCTCTGGCATCACTGGCGGTCTCTGGCGTCTCAGGCGGTCTCTGGCATCGCAGGCGGTCTCTGGCATCGCTGGCGGTCTCTGGCATCGCAGGCGGTCTCTGGCATCGCAGGCGGTCTCTGACATTGCTGGCAGTCTGCACTGCTGGCGGTCTCTGGCATTGCAGGCGGAGTCTTTACCGACTAAGCCACCAGGGGAACCCAGATGAAGCTTAACATGGCTCAAACTTGGACCAAATTCTTTCTTTGGTAAACACTGTTCCAGTGGGAATCTAGTTTTGTCTTAAGCCATACCACATGTTTACTCTGCCAAATGAACCACTGAGTGACAAGGTGACTTACCTAATTATCTGGTCTTCACATTTTATTTTCTTCTTTTGGATTTCAGAGTGTGTCCAGATTTACCGACTATGAATTAAGGGCCTATGCCAAAGCTGGCTCAGTTGCTGATGAAGTCATATCATCTATCCGAACAGTGGCTGCTTTTGGTGGTGAGAAAAAAGAGGTTGAAAGGTTAGTTAATTGAGGGACTTCCTTGTTGAGTCAGTGGTTAAAACTCCGAGCTTCCAATGCTGGGGCTGTGCATTCTATCTATCCCTGGTCAGGGAACTGAGATCCCACATGACTCGCAGCAAAGCCAAAAAATAAAATAAAAGGGGAGTAAGAAATGAAAGAAAAAAAAAAACTTAGTTAATTGAAAGGTCTGACACTTCCTTGGAGTTTGTTGATCTGCACACTACCCTGAATCTTCCCTCGTTTGGTATAAAGTGGCAGATTCACCTTGCTCTGGTACCCAGAGGGAACTTTTGTTCAAGAAATAGCTAAGCAAAATAATGAGATTGGTGAAACACATACAAAAACTCCCAAACCTTTAGCTTCTTGTTTTTGAAGATGATGTAGTTGGTGGTTTTTAAAAAGCCATTCTAGTTTGGATACTTACATCAAACTCTGATGATGTGTGTGTACACACCCCCCACATACTTCATGCCAGTTTAAACCACTGTCTTCTGCCATTAAGGAAAAGCTTACAAGATTTAAAATGCAATTCTGCACATTTTTATTGAATAGCATTTTATTCAATGTGTTTTCTTAGCTACTGTATGCTCATTTGAAGTCCAAGATTTCCATTCAGTCAAACAAAATTTGACATTGATATATTATAGACCATCATTCTAGGCGATAACTGTTCATGAATATCAAAACCTAAATGGCCAAAATAACACAATTGTTAAAACTTTGATTTTGTTTATTTTTCCATTTTTTTAGTATTTATTGAGTGTTTTTCAGGTTCTAGGTACTGATTCTATAAAATAGCCACCAACTTAATTAAACTCATTTCATATGTTGTAGATCTGGCATGATCACATTCTCAGTTGCTGCTAAATTCACCAAATGAAAAATAAAATAGGACTTACAATATCTAATTATCCTCTTTTCTTTTTTCTCTTTTGCTTCTTCTGGTTGTAGAAAAATAAGTTTACCATATTTGTCATAAAAAATTTCAATAGCCCATTTCCTCCACTATGAGAGATATTATCTTTCATACCATGTGACTTAATAAAAGAATTCAAACTCAAAGAGTGTTGCAGTGAAAAGTAAAGAAAAGGAATGAGGGTTTTTTTCTTTTTTTTTTTCCTGAGGACAAGAAGATAAAGAGAACAGTGAGAAGACCTGAACAATCCTACTTTTTTTTACTTTAACTGCTCCTACTCTGCTTATCTATAACTAAGTTTGCTTTTCTGCCCCCTTACTCTGCAAGAGTTACATATCACACCTATTATCCTTTGCTTACATTTGCAACAGCTTCTTCCCCTTGTGGTGCAGAGGTTAAAGCGTCTGCATGCAATGTGGGAGACCTGGGTTCAATCCCTGGGTCAGGAAGATCCCCTGGAGAAGGAAATGGCAACCCACTCCAGTACTCTTGCCTGGAGAATCCCATGGACGGAGGAGCTTGGTGGGCTACAGTCCATGGGTCGCAAAGAGTAGGACACAACTGAGTGACTTCACTTTCACTTTCACTTTCACTTCCCCTTGTAGCTCTTCTTTCTACATATCAGGAAGAAGGCCACAGAGCCATGGAACTGCCAAACTCAATTACTGGGTTATTGATGCTAGCATATGTTTTTGAACAAGATCCTAACACCTTTGTTTCTCATCACTGGCTCCTGACTGCAAGCCCTCATCTTATATAAGCCCCTAGACTCCTCATGGAGTGGGTCACAGTTCTTGAGGCATGAGCCTACTGTGTTTCTCTCTCTGCCGGCTGAGAATTAAAGGCAGCTTTCTATTTCCTCCAAACTCTGTCTCTGTATTTTCTTATTCCGTTCCAGTCAGCAGATAAAGTGACGCTTTTGGCCAGCAACAACAGTACTGGACCTCTCACGTCCAAATCTTTTTGTTGAAGGTTTTTTTCTCCTGGGGGCAAAACTCGCCCCATCGTACTCATCTAAGAAATCATCAACTATGAGACTTTCTTAGGCAACGTCTATCGATACATTGTCAATGCCAGCTTGAAACAAATTTCAAGAAACTACACAGATGTGATTGTTGTCTTCGTTCCCTACAGCTGCTCTGTGTTTGGAGTGATTTTATTTTCGTTGATTAAAACCACTGCATTGCGGCCTGTTTTAAACATTTTAACTTAAGCTGCTGTTGCTAAAATAGACTCAAATGTTTTCTCTTCACAGGTATGAGAAAAATCTTGTGTTTGCCCAGCGCTGGGGAATTAGAAAAGGGATAGTGATGGGATTCTTTACTGGATTCATGTGGTGTCTCATCTTCTTGTGCTACGCGCTGGCCTTCTGGTATGGCTCCAAACTTGTCCTGGATGACGAAGAATATACACCAGGAGTTCTTGTCCAGGTACTTCCATCTTGATGACCTAGACAGAACATTTCCTGCCTGTATCTGGGAAAAGTCCAGAGAAGGCATTTTGTTTATTCCGTTAGTGCCTGAGACAGGACAGCCTCAGTGATTTGATGGAGTCCATCTGCAGATACAAGCAATACTTAAGACTTTTATAGTAAAGGGATGTTGAGCATTTGAGTTGATAAGATTCACAATTCAATGCTTTTCAATCAATGGAAGATTTTATAGCTGTAAAACAAAGATTTTTCTAACTGAGTCCAAAAGATAATATGTCATGAAAATGGAAAGACACGAATCTCTCAGGTAAAAATTAAGTTTATGTGGTTGAGCTTAATAATAGCATGAGATATGTGCTGGACATAGTTGTGAAACAAAATGAGTTACTAAAATATGAAGACAATAATACCCTCAACTGAACAGATAATACAGGCATATTTTATTTCTCACTTGAACTGTAGCCAAGCTATAGCCAATGCCTTGGCTACTTTAATTTACAATATCTTTTCAGTTGTTCTTTCAAGAATTAATTATTGAACATCTACTATATGCCAGATTAATATGAAGTGCAGAGGATTCAATAGTGAGCAAAAGAAGTGTGATCTTTGCCCTGATGGAATTTACAGTTTAGTGGGGGCAGGTGAGCAATAACTAAATAATCACATCACTGTGTAATGAGAATGGTATTATATGCTACAGAGGACAGGGCCCTCAACTGTGAAGAGCAGGGTAACCAGGTGTGGCTGGGGTCAGGGAAAGCTCTTCCTCTTGCTTGCTATCCCCAAATCTGCCCCCGCTGCCACCTTTATAGCTCCTGTCCTTGTTCAAATTCTTAACTGGATGGCACTTCCCCAGTCACGTGTTCCATGATCATCCTCTCTTTTTTTTCTCTTCTTGGGGCTTCCATGGTGGCTCCGTGGTAAAGAATCTGCCTGCCAATGCAGGAGACCTGGGTTTGATCCCTAGGACAGGAAGATCCTCTGGAGAAGGGAATGGCACCCCACTCCAGTACTCTTGCCTGGAAAATCCCATGGAAGGAGGAGCCTGGTGGGCTGCAGTCCATGGGGTCGCGAAGAGTCGGACACGACTGAGTGACTTCCCTTTCACTTTTCACTTTCATGCAATGGAGAAGGAAATGGCACCCCACTCCAGTGTTCTTGCCTGGAGAATCCCAGGGACAGGGAGCCTGGTGGGCTGCCGTCTCTGGGGTCACACAGAGTCAGACATGCCTGAAGCGACTTAGCAGCAGCAGCAGGGAAAGTTGAATAGAAATTTTATTTGCAAATAGAAATGATTATTAGAGGCCAGGCTATAATCATTCTAAGCCACTGACTTTATTTCATTAAGAACCTGATAATACACTAAGAATGACTTTTAAAAAATATATTTATATATTGTTTAGCTGCACTGGGTCTTAGCTGTGGCACATGGGATCTTTAGTTGTGGCACGTGGATTCTTAGTTGCAGCATGTGGGATCTAGTTCCCTAACCAGGGGTTGAACCCAGGCCACCTGCATTGAGAGCTTGGAGGCTTAGCCACTGGACCACCGTGGAAGTGCCATTAAGAATGACTTTATAAATTTTGGTTTTTCTTTTAAAGATAAACAGTTGGCGTCACTTGAACTTTGTTTTAAAAAATTAAATATGATGAATCCTGTTTAAAATGTTTTGTAAACCTGAAAGGGATAGCATAGATGGAAAGTGTTACTGTTATTATAATTTAAGCACTTACTTAATAACTTTAATACAGCTTTGCACATTTGAAAAGCCAGTGAAAGTACTGCAGGTCTAAAATCTGATTGTTAAGTCTTTTTCTTTATTGACCTAATGACTCTTAAGAACTTCCAACTTTACCAAACCAGAAATACCTGTAGTTGACTTCAGTCTCAGCAGCTTGTATCTTCTCATTCTGCAGAAAGGCATTCATTGAGAAAAGACATTCTTCTTATGATTCCTTGACTTTGAGTAGAGGAGAGAAGTGTTCACAAATAACAGTTTCAGAGGGAATAATGAGAAAATGATAAATTGAAAATACACAATTCTGGTTGGAACTGTTGGATTAAAAAAAAAAAACCCTTGGTGAATCTCTCTAGAAATGATCCAATTTTATGGTTTTGTTAAAAGGTAAATTCAGGCATATTAAAACTTCTGGGGAAAAAAAAGTAAAAATTAAAATAAAAATTAAAAAAAAAAAAACTTCTGGGAGTTTATTTGAGCAAAAATAATTCCAGTTGGGCATATCAAACCAGGAGTAGCTAGAGAGGTTCTATTAATAGAAGTTAGGGAAAAGACTTAAACAGAGAAGAGAAGAGGAGGAAGCAAAGCCAGGAAATTATTTGGCTGGCTGTAGCTTACGTAATTGCCTTATTTTGTTGTTGTTTTAGTTGCTAAGCTATGTCCTACTCTTTGTGACCCCATGGACTGCAGCATACCAGGTGACTAGATAGCATCACCGGCTCAACGGACATTACTTTTACCTAACTCTGGGAGGTAGTTGCCTTATTTTGGAAAGCCTCTTTGGCTGTTTGTGATTTAGCTTTGTAGTTAGGTTTTGATTTCTTAGCCTTGAGGCATTCAGGGTTAGGTTTTGGTGGCTTACATAATCTGCTAAGGCATTAAGGCTACCTCAGTCTAATGGCAACCTTGTTTAAATCATTTAACAAGTTTTCACCTTCAAGTTTCCTGCCCAGTGGATTATAGGCTACTGTATACCTTCTAGAAAGAATTCCTTCTGTCAACTGATACTTCTTGAGGACTTACTATGTGCAGACATGATATGTAATATGTCTCTAACTTTCAATCATCAGTTACTAACCTCATCTCTTACTCCTTATAAGCCACCATTTATATCTTAAGAAATTTTTCTCTGGGAAGAGGAGAGACATTCTTTACCAGTATAACTGTTGGTAAGCACTCCCTTTCTGGTTCTTTCTCTTTCTTTCTCTTGCGTGTGCATGCACTTTACTGGCCATCCTCTGAGCTGTGAACTATTAAGGCTGAGTTTGCATGAGCTGAGTGTTTTTAATCCACTAAACTAATTAACAATTAGGTTAATCTAACACATTTTGTGATGCACAAAATCATTATTGGCCGCATGGTAATTGGGCCTAAATGGTAAGTAGTTCACATAAATGGCTGTAATTAGTATCACTTGTACATGGACAAAAACCACACTCTGTGATCTATTAACAAAAAAAGATAAAAGGGAACTGAATGATGCTGAAGTCTGCTCTTTCATGCCCCTTTTAAGTTTCAGGACTTGGTAATGAAAAAGTAACAGCAGTAATAGAGAGGAGCATTATTTAGTGTATACAAGGTGTCAAGCACTGAGTATTTAATATAATTACCATGTGTAATAGTCACAACTTCATTCTGTAACTGATGCCATTATGCCACCACTTAAAAATGAGATGGAGCCACGAGGTGAGAATTATATGCCAAGTAGCAGAGGGTGGGATTTGAGCCCAGATTTCTGTGATTCTGGGACCCGACCCATTAAGCACTGTTTTCCTGTTCCTGAATCTCTTCCAAAGGGCCACAGATTTCATTTTATTTATTTAATTGAAGTACAGTTGATTTACCATGTTGTGTTAGTTTCAAGTGTATAGGAAAGTGATTCAGTTATACATATATATATATATATATATTCTTTTTCAGATTCTTTTCCGCTATAGGTTATTATAAGATATTGCATACATTGATAGTTCCCTGTGTAGGTCCTTGTTGTTTATCATTCTATATGTCATAGTTTGCATCTGTTAGTCCCAAACTCCCAATTCATCCCTCCCCTACTCCCCTCTCCTTTGGTAACCACAAGTTTGCTTTCTGTGCACAGATCCCCTCTCCAGCATAGCACACCCGCAGGTACACTGTTTCTCAGAGGCTTCCTTCACCCACCTTCTTCCCACACTGACGTTTACAGGGCTAAAGAGTGTGATATTTGGATTGAGAGATGATGCTCTCCCAGGAGATGTGCTAGCTCCTGCAATGGTATTAGTGCTTGTGATGCAGGAGACCCAGACCAGATCCCTGGGCTGGGAGGATCCCCTGGAGAAGGGAGTGGCAACCCCCTCCAGTATTCTCATCTGGAGAATTCCATGGACAGAGGAGCCTGGTGGTGGGCGGAGGGGGCGGGGGGGGGGGGGGGCGGTAAGAGTCAGACACAACTGAGCAACTAACACTTTTTCTTTCTGTCTGTCTCACTCACTCTTCACCTAAGAACCCTAAGAGAGATATTCATTTCAGGTAATGCTTGCAAAAACCAGGCTGATCAAGGGTTTAACTTCAAACTTCAGTTTAGGCCACTAGTGAATTGGTCTAGACCAAGGGTCAGCAAACAATGGTCCACAAATCAAATTGAGACTGTGGCCTGTTTTTGTAAATGACATTTTATTGGAACATAGGCACCATCACTTTTTTCCTACTGTCTATGATTGCTTTTGTCCTACATAGTTGAGGAATTAAGTTGAATAACTGCTTCAGCCCATATGGTCTGAAAAGCCTAAAATCTTTACTAACAGGTCCTTTATGGAAAATGTTTACCAACTCTTGAACTAGGACATGTGGAAAATTAAACCAAGAACAAGTACTGTTCTGTCTGTTCATCTTATCACTTCCTATGTGGAATCTCACTTCTTTCATCTCCATCATCACTATTATTTCTGTAGCTGTCTTTAATCATCTCTACACACATTATCATTTAATCCCTGTAAAAACTCCTTGATGTATATGCAGTCATTTCCCCCATGTTATCAATAATGAAATCAGGGCTTGAGAGATTAAGTAATCTGCCCATGGGAGGAATACCTGCCATAATTAAGGGAAAGGACAGATGGACAGATGGAGAACAGATGAAGAGAGAATGTTTGTCTCCATGCATAGCCTAGGGGATTCAGGAAGAAGTCAAGATGCTGGCCCACAGCATCATGATGTATAGAATAGAGAGGATATTGGAGAGGGAGGAGATGGCTGACAGGCTCTGAGAAGCCCCATTGCCTGGCCATAAGGGAAAAAGAGAATGGGGAAGAATTTGGGGGCATTTTTTTCTGATGTGGTATAATCCATGGAAAGAATCCAGCTATGGAACTACCGCAGATTAGGATCACTTTATTACCTGAAAAAGACTACATTCAAGCAGGAGTCAACCTTTATTTTAGCTCAGGAAATAACTCCAATCCTCAATAGATGGCGACCGAGGAAACAGCCTCCATGTGAGTCACGCGACAAACCATCATTCTTTGGTTGAAAGGGTAGAGAGAAAGAATCCTGTGCTCATCCTAGAGGCCAGCATGAGCAATTGGCTCTTCCTTTACAAAGAGCACTGATGAAAACAGTGCTGTTGGCTAGGAACAACTGACCGTGATCAGGTAGCCTTCCCCTAACTTAGAGAGATGGCCAGGTTTATGAGTCAAAGGACGTCTTCCCCAGCTCTACGCAGGAAGCTGGCTACTCCACTTGTGTGCAGTAGCAGCAGATGAGCCTGACAGCTGGACAAAACGTGAATGGAGAAAGTGAAAGTCACTCAGTCATGTCTGACTTTTGTGACCCCATGGACTGTATATTCCATGGAATTCTCCAGGCCAGAATACTAGAGTCGGTAGCCTTTCCCTTCTCCAGGGAATCTTTCCAACCCAGGAATCGAACTGGGGTCTCCTGCATTGCAGGCGGATTCCTAACCAACTGAACTATCAGGGAAGCCCTTTATTCAAATAGTGCTCTACCACTTAATATACATTGAGACATTAAGAAAGTTAGGCAGCCTCTATACACCTCTGTTTTCTTTATTATTTTAAGGATTAAATGAAATATTACAAGTAAAGCACTTAGAAACATACCTTATTATTGTTGTTATTATTACTGGTGGTAGTGGTATAACTGTGCATGCGTGAGTGCTAAGTGGCTTCAGTCGTGTCCAACCCTTTGCGACCCTATGGACTGCAGTCTGCCAGGATCCTGTGTCCATGGAATTCTCCAGGCAAGAATACTAGAGTCCTCCTCCATAGGATCTTCCCAACCCAGGGATCAAACCCTCATCTCTTACGTCTATCTGCATTGGCAGGTGGGTTTTTTTATCACTAGCGTCACCTGGGAAACCAGGTATAGCAGTAGTTATCCTAAAAATTAGTTTACTAGTAGCAGGAATATAGCAGTAGCAGGAAGCACACATTGCACGTAACAAACACTGGTATATTCAAGCTAATAATAGTGTCTCTATTGTTTCAGCAACCCTTTCACCAGAAAACCATTGTAAGACTGTTTATATAATGAGTCAAATTCTTGCGCCATGACTCTAACCCACTCAGTGTCTATATGCTGCCTTACTTACACCTCTTCTGACCTAAAAGCATGTTATTCTTTGTAGAATAGTGATGTTCAATAAAAAATAATGTATTCTTTTAAATCATAATAGTAAAAAAATTGGAGATACTTTATAGTACAAAAGATATCCCAAGTGTTTCCAAAGAGTTATTTAGCTTTCAGACTCCTGCAGAAGGAACTTCCCTGGTGGTGCAACGAATAGGAGTCTGCCTGCCAACGTAGGGGACATTGGTTCACTCCCTGGTCCAGAAAGATTCCACATGTTGAGGAGCAGCTAAGCCCATGCACCACAACTACCAGCCCTAGAGCCCAGGAGCTGCAACTACTGAGCCCTCACAGCTAAAGCCTATGCGCCACAAGAGAAGCCGCTGCAATGAGAAGCCTGCATGTCAAATTGAAGAGACGCATCTAGAGAAAGCCTGCATGCAGCAATGAAGACCGAGTGCAACAAAGAACAAATTAATTAAAATAAATAAATATTTTAAAAAGCTATGTTGTGAGCTGTCCTATGGAGAGGACCAAGTGTTAAGGACTACATGTCTCTGACCAACAAAGACCTAAGGTGGTCTGTTCACAGCCATAAAAAAAAAAAAAAAAAAAAAACTCCCATGAAAGAATATTTCTGAGAAAATTTTGACTTTACATGGATAGCCCAAATGACAATGAACACTATTTACAAACTGATGAAAACTATGTTTCTCTCTTTTTATTTCAGATTTTCCTTAGTGTCATAGTAGGAGCTTTAAATCTTGGCAATGCCTCTTCCTGTTTGGAAGCCTTTGCAGCTGGGCGTGCTGCAGCCGCCAGCGTCTTTGAGACAATAGACCGGGTATGTAAAAGCCAAAAGTAGAGGCCTGCCGGGGTGCAGCCCTGGTGGATCCAAGGAATTCGAAGGGGAGATGGCATCAGTGAGGAGAGATTTATTTATTTAGAAATATAAAGAGAGATTAGGAAAGAATAGTGTAGTAGGAAAATTAGTGGAGAAAAGAGGCTGAATAACTTGGTTTACATCAAAAACCAATAAAACTCCGAGACAAGGAGTTTGCAACATCTACGTAGGCTACCAGCGCCGACTTGAATAGCGGAGGGTGCCCTGCCTTGGGCTCCCTCTCGCGTGGGTCTTAGAAGCCAGGGCAAATAAGTAGACACAGTGAGCCTCCACTCTCCAGATGGGAATTCAGCCAGAAAAGGGAGAAAAGAACGACATGGGGGAGCCAAGCATCGGTGCCAGACCCACAACTTTATTTTCAAAAGCAGCTTATATACCCCAAGTTGTACATAAAGAAATAATGGAATATGCAGAGTTATGCAGGGGCAGCAGTCCTGACCCTTATTGAGACCAGGTTTTCTTTTTGCATACCTTCCCATATACAAAAGGTCTTAGGTGGTTTTACATCATCTTCTGACCAGGGGGCCTGTTAACATTTTTATGGCTCTTTTCCTAGATAAATGTCTATCAACCAGAAAACTCTTTTTCCCTTGAAGTGTTTTCTCTTTAATCTGCATCACCCCCAAAGTCCTAAATAAAGTTATATTCCTGTAGAACAAAGGTGCAGTGGGTTATAACAAAGAAAGTACTTAACTCAAAGATCTAATGTTGCTAATACCAGGGCTACTACCTGTTTTTTCTACATGCCAACTATATCAACAAGTGAAAATTTGGCAGCAAGTATTGGCTCAACAAATGAAACCCTTAATCAGCCCTATTCTAATGATTTTGACTCCTCGGAAGCTCCTACATTCCTAGGATGTTTTAAGCTTTCTGTGCCTCTTGTGGTCAGGAGGCTGCAAACAATCACATGCGCAGCTGTTAACAGTCCGGCAGGCAGGCTAGAAAGCCATCAGAGGGGTTTTTGGATTGAAACACTCTTATTATGCCCAGGAGACTTATTATCTAAAAGCTCTAAATTAACTTTTTCCAGAAAAAGGTGGTGGGGGACAGCCCCCTGTTAATGTCAGAAGAGTAGGTGGAAAGCATAACACAGTAAAGCAGGCAGACTCTGGTTTGGGGGCAGATGCATGAGCAGATCCAGCGAGGCTCCCTTAAGGCCCAACTTGCCTTTGCCTGTTGGGCCCCTTAACCTCATGACCTTTGCCACAGGCAGGACTCCTCATGCTGGCTCCCGGCAGAGGCCATTAGCAAGTTGAGGGTGGGGAGAGAAATGAACTCATGAGGAATTTATCCTCAGTGTTAAAAAATATGAGGAACTATCACAACGCCCTTCATTTAGCAATACTTAATAAGTCTTGTCATGAGCCAGACCGCAGTATGAGATGGGAGTGCAAGAGTGAAATACAGCAAATAAGGCCCCTCCTCTCATATCATATGGGAAATAGGCACTGGCATATCCAAAGATAGGATAATATTAGACAGTGATAAGTACAATGGTGCCTCAGATGGTAAAGAATCCGCCTGCAATTTGGGAGACCTGGTTCAATCCTGGGTTGGGAAGATCCTCTGTAGGAGGGCATGGCAACCCACTTCAGTATTCTTGCCTGGAGAATTCCATGAATAGAAGAGCCTGGCGGGCAGCAGTCCATGTGGTTGCAAAGAGCTGGACGCAACTGAGCAACTAAGAAGCAGCAGCAAGACAGTAATGGAAATAAAACAGGTCACTGCGATAGCAGTTGGGGTAGGGGAAGGAGACTTTATATTGAGTGACAGTGATGCCACTTATGAACTGAGAACCAAAGCAGGTGAGTCAGCCATGCAAAAAAGTACTTGGGAGAGGAGTGATGCCTGGGAGGTAAGAGCAGGGAGTGTATTCATGGGAGAGACCTCCAGGTTGGAAAAGGGCTTGGTGAGTGCAAGGAACTAAAACAGTCAGTGTAACTGAACAGAGTGAGCAAGAAAGAAGATGGAGAGATGGGAAGCAGCCAGATCATACAGGACTTTAAGACCCAGTTCATAAGATTAGATTAACTTCTAAATGTGACAGAAAGTCTGCAGGCTTTGACCCTGGTAGCCTAGCTAAGATTTTCCTGATTAATCTATTGGAGCACACTGGACGTCAAGATAGAAAGATCAAAATCCAAGAACATCTTCTCTGAGAAGACGCTCAGGACTGAGTCAGAAGCCCTGGAAATCCAGACGTGCATTGTGGGTCCCTACATTGTTAGTGTTGGTGAGATTAGAATCTGCTTGAGGAAACTGTCCATCACTTTATCTGTCTTATATTTTGGGGTTTCATTTATTGGGCTATAGAAAGATAGTTGAAAACCTTGTAGAGCGATCCAAGTTCTACCTCATTCTTGGCTTTGTTGTATGCTCAAATAAGAGGTGTCTAAAAGTCCCTTGAAACTACTACAAAAAATTAAGGCATTTAAAAATTATTATTTTTACTAGAGAATAAAGAAGGAGAAATAGATGACACTGTAGCCCCAGAAAGAGTTAGGATGATGAGTTTCTCTCACGAGGGTAAGAGAAGAAAGAAGTTGACCCTGAGCGTTCTGGTAGCAGGAGGTAACCCTCACTCTAGCCTGATTATCCACCATGGTTAAGGTCTGAATTAGGCTCACTACTAGCAGCCATGGAGGTGAAATTCAGCATGTCAGTTAAAAGTTGGTGGCATCTGGGGACACCACTTGAGAACAGTCAGTTAGTGTCAGTCATCATCTACAATAGTCAAATGTAGGGTGCTATTGGGTCTTGACCACTTTAGACTCCTCTACTTCCTCAATGAACAAATGTGTATCGTCTGTCAAGTTAGGTAATGGTGACGATCACATAAAAGAAAAAACATTAAAACTCCTGTAGACTGTCTTTTTGGGTATCTCAATATTATAATACTCCATAATAGTATCAATATATTATATACCAATATATTAATTACAGATTAATACCATATATTATATTGTGATATTTTCACTATCTAAAGTATATCATAGTAATATAAAGTAAATACTAATTAAATTAAGTTAATGTGATAATGTTTTATACAAATTATATGATCATGGCAGTTTTAATTATAATTAATTATACATTATTTATGTAAATTTGGTTATATATAAATCTACATAATCTACATAATATATAATATAGTTTAATACAATTATATAGCAATAGTAATTACACAGTAAACATCTCAACATTCATTTCCCAATAAGTGTTAGTGAATATTATTACTATTATTAATACAATTTAATGTAGAAGCAGCTTATCTTTGGCAATGTTTAGCCTGATTACTGTTCTGTGTTATGAATAAATTCAAACTGAGATGGACAGTAAATGCATGTTATACATGCTATTGCTCAATCCCTTTTACATTCCACTTCAGAAACCCCTCATTGACTGTATGTCAGAAGATGGTTACAAGCTGGATCGCATTAAGGGTGAAATTGAATTCCATAATGTGACCTTCCACTATCCTTCCAGACCAGAGGTGAAGGTACGTGCCAATCTTTTTCCAGTTTTCTTCTTTGATGATTCATTTCCAGAGCCACAAATTATTTGTTTTTCTGAAGCATGACTCATTTTCCAGAAAAAAGGCACAGAGGCATGTTTCTCTGGAAGTGTCCTCAGGTCTTGTTCCTTAGGCCACTAACCACATTCCTTTTGCTAATAATAATATACAAATCTCTTTGGTAGGAACAGTTTGGTAGCACATTCAGGTTAAGTCAGCTGAGTGACACTCTGTTGAAATGAGTGGCAGGTCCTGTCACTGTGAGAGCAAGCTAAACAAACTGCAAGGCAATCTGAACAATCCAGGACAGCTGTGCCAAATATCTCTTTAGAGGCTGCAGAAGGTAGAACCCTGCATGGGTGGGGTATGAAGTGGCAAAGGAAAGCTGCTCTCTGAAATTTTTTACTTCCTATCCATGTTTACAAGGATCATTAGATCAGTCCTTAGAGGAAAGGTAATTTTGTAATCTTATAATCACTGTCTTGTACTATGCAATTGTTCTGGGCACAAGGTAATGAAAATTTACAGTGTTCCCACACCTACTGAGCAAGTGTCTTTAAAGGCAATTTACCCTACAGGAAACTTAGAATCTACTTCTCTAAAAGAACTGGCTTTGGAAGGAAAGGAGACTTATTCCTCATTTTTAACAGAGTATCTTTAGCTACCCTTTCTTTTCATTTATTTACTTTTAATTGAAAAAATAGTTGATGCAAAATATTGTGCTCTCAGCTGTACTACATAGCAATTAGATATTTGCATACATTATGAAATGATCACTGTGGTAAGTCTAGCTATCATCTGCCCCTATCCAGAATCATTACAATATTATTGACCATATTCCTTATGTTGTATATTATGTCCACGTGCCTTATTTATTTTATAACTTCAGGCTTCTACCTCCTTAACCCCCTCACATATTTCCCCCTCTGGCAATCTCTCATTTGTTCTCTGTATCTCTGAGTCTGTTTTCATTTTGTTTTGCTCGTTTGCTTATTTTATTTTTTAGATTCTACATATAAGTGAGATCATACAGTATTTGTCCTTCTCTGTCTGATATTTCACTTAGCATAATACTTTTTAGATTCATCCATGTTGTCACAAACACCAATATTTAATATTTTATGTATGAGTATATTCCTTTGTGTGTATGTGAGTATACATATGCATATATATACGTATATATATATTCATCAATAGATAAATGAGTATAGAAGATGTATATATATATATATATATATACCACATTTTATTTACTCATTCATCCATTGATCTATTTAGATTGCTTCCATATCTTGGCTATTGTAAATAATACTGCAATGAACACTGGTATGCATATATCTTTTCAAATTAATGTTTCTGTTTTTTTTCTGATAAATACACAGCAGTGAAATTTCGGGATCATTTGGCAGTTCCATTTTTAATATTTTGAGGAAACTTTGACTGTTTTCCATAGTTAGCTACTCTTCCTTAATATTTCTATTATCCCCACAGAGGTCATGGAAATGCAACTTAATTTTAATACTACATAGTTGTAACATAAGTAAATTTATATATATACACATAGAAACAAATATACATCATACATACATACTTCAGTTCAGTTCAGTTCAGTCACTCAGTCGTGTCCGACTCTTTGCGACCCCATGAATCGCAGCACACCAGGCCTCCCTGTCCATCACCAACTCCTGGAGTTCACTCAAACTCACGTCCATCGAGTCTGTGATGCCATCCAGCCATCTCATCCTCTGTCGTCCCCTTCTCCTCCTGCCCCCAATCCCTCCCAGCATCAGAGTCTTTTCCAATGAGTCAACTCTTTGCATGAGGTGGCCAAAGTACTGGAGTTTCAGCGTTAGCATCATTCCTTCCAAAGCAATCCCAGGGCTGATCTCCTTCAGAGTGGACTGTTGGGATCTCCTTCAGAGTGGACTGGTGGGATCTCCTTACTTATATATGTATATAAGATAGGTACATGTATATTCTGATATTTCTGAAGTATATTCTTGATTACAACACACATACATATATAAACATTAAATGTAAAAAGTGCCTAGTGAAATATAAATAATAAGGTAGTACTTACTCGGTAAACATTTTTGAATAAATGGCTAAAAACTTACTTTATAATATCTGTTCAGAGACAGCTGTTCAACAAATACCAGTTGAACTGAAATACATTTATTTGATTTCTGTTTTATCTTCTATTCTCAATGCCAGTAGTTTGCTTTAACAAAGTCTTCTACTGCTAAGTGACTTTCTCTCCTAAGCTAATTGGGACAGTCTCCTTGAGGTAACCTGGCATGTCAGAAATGTTTTAAATTGGATTTTGGAACATAGTTCTCGAGGTTGGCCTGGCTTATTTACTTCAACAGTGTTACCACATGTCATTTTATTTGTTGGCTATGGCTATTGGTAGTGTGCTAAATGCTAAAACCACATCCTAGCACTGTTTACTAATTTTTCTGGTTATTAGTGAAATTCAATGGCTGTTGCTATGAGGGCATAAGTAAACACATACACAGGATCCTAACAAAGTGTTCTGACTTGTAGCCTAATTGATGATGATCTGAACATTGTTCTTTTCTTTTCTCTGCAGATTTTAAATAAACTTAGCACAGTCATTAAATCAGGGGAAGTGACAGCTGTGGTAGGATCCAGTGGAGCTGGGAAAAGCACAGCGCTGCAGCTCATTCAGCGATTCTATGATCCCACTGAAGGCATGGTGTGTATCTTCTAGAAACTTCATAATACACGGGGATGTGTGCACGGATGCTCAGTCGTGTTCAACTCTTTGCAATCTCATGGACTAGCCAGGCTCCTCTGTGCATGGAATTTTCGAGGCAAGAATATTGGAGTGGGGTGCCATTTCCTACTCCAGAGGATCTTTCTGACCCAGGGATGGAACCTGTGTCTTCTGCCTCTCCTGCATTGGCAGACAGATTCTCTATCAATGAGCCACCTGGGGGTAGGAGATTGAAAATGGTGATATATTGGTCAAATACAAACACCTAGCAAACACTGACAGCACTTTGACATCTGCATAGTTCAGTTAATGATTTGCTTGGTTTGGTTTTTTGGCTGTAACCTGCGGTATGTGGGATTTTCTCTCCATTGTAGTTGTGTTCGATGAATAATCAGTCCATCTGCTCAGTGATGTAACTGAATGTACAGATACATTCAAAATGGTATTGCTGCCTTTTCAGTGAGGGAAAATTTCCATTTCTTTCTTTGTATTATAACAAAATTGTTATTATTCCCTAAAGTTCTCCAAACACTAAGTATAAGAAAGCTTACATGGCCGGAATTAACAGAGAACAGCTCTTGATTGTTACTCTGAGATGTTAGGTCTAAAAATAATTACATTAGTGTTGCAAACTACTTAGTCTCTTTCTCCTTGTGTTTGTCTGACTGTAAATATAGACTGAAATTTAAAAATATTAATAATTGCTATTTATCACATATTATATGTCAAATACTTTATAGAGATCATTACTTGTTTTCACAGCAACTTCCAAAGATAAATATTCCCATTTTACAAATGAGGAAGCAACTCTCAGAGAAATTGAGAGTTGCCCCAGATTTGAACCCAGATCTGTTGGATGTCAAACACTATGCTCTTTTCACTCTGCCTCGTAACCATTCTTGTTAATATCTCCTTGATGCCTTGAGATAGAATCATTTGACACTATATTAAATGACTTCTTCCATGCAATGAGCTCTATATAATGCAGGTACTGTCAGAGTGACATGTCAAATGTGATGAGGTTTTCTTCTTTCACAGACACTTTACTCTCTGATTGGGTATTCTTTGCTACATACCACTATAATTATACTCTGAATATATAGATATCATGTTTTTTATATAAAATGTTTATATTTTTGCTAATCGTAATGTTTATTTACTTATCCCATTTATAGTTTCAATTGCATTTGAACACCTGTGTGTCATTTGATGAATCAAGCCAGAAAGTAAGATTTTGTTCTGAAACATACACATATATGCAAGATAGAGACCACTGGTCATTTTCTTTGTATCTTTTGAAGTTCATTTTGGCTTCAAATCAAAAGATAGAAATATTTAAAATATGATGAATAACTGACCGTACTCTTCATTGAGAAATTAAAACTTTTTCTATTCTTGGGCCAATCGAGTTAAACTGAGTAACCTTTATATTAATTGTGTTTCTACAATGAATTGTCCTACAGCTATGCTTGATTTCAACTTATATTGTCATCCTTATATTAACAAATACATTATAAGAGGAATTGTTTTACACAGTCTTGTGGGTCTCGTTTTTTCTCCTCATAGATCAAGTACAGCACAGTAGTAGTATTCAGAATCTTGAAGGATTCCAAGAGAAGTGATGTTGTGGTTTTTGTTCTCTAGGTGACCTTGGATGGCCATGACATTCGCTCTCTTAACATCCAGTGGCTCAGAGCTCAGATTGGGATAGTGGAGCAAGAGCCTGTTCTGTTTTCCACCACCATTGCAGAGAACATTCGCTATGGCAGAAAAGATGCAACGATGGAAGATATAGTCCGAGCAGCCAAGGAAGCCAATGCCTACAACTTCATCATGGACCTACCACAGGTACCCCTAGCCTCTCATTCCAGAGGGAAACCCAGAATTCATAGAGGGAAAAAATTACATAGTAATACGCATTGCTTTTCATTTGCATTCTAAATGATCAATGTCACGTTTTCATTTTGTGCCTGGAAATGTACTTTGAATTCCCCTCTTTGTCTGAAAATATGTTGTGGTTAATACATTAAAATCTACCAAACTGCAGCACCTTCTTTTAGAAGCTGGCTTTAACATAGATACAGTTTCCTTATTCCACCTATTTAAACATTTGTCTAAGCAGATGATAAATTTGTCATGTGGTAGTAACTTTCACAGTGCTTTTGATGTCTGCAACTATTACTGTTCTCAGATTTTCTGGTGTTTGGGCTGTTAATACTGTGTCTTCAGTACTGTGTCTCACATATTCAAAATTTCCTCATTTATCTTCATTTTATATAATAGCAATGACAAAAAACAACTCAGTATTATACTTGTATGGATTTCTTGGCCAATGGTCTGCTAAATCAAAGAAGAATTATTATTACTATTTAACACATATATAGTGCTCACTACTGGAGAAGGCAATGGCAACCCACTCCAGTACTCTTGCCTGGAAAATCCCATGGAAGGAGGAGCCTGGTGGGCTACAGTCCATGGGGGCGCAAAGAGTCGGACATGACTGAGCGACTTCACTTTCACTTTTCGCTTTCATGCACTGGAGGAGGAAATGGCAACCCACTCCAGTGTTCTTACCTGGAGGATCCCGGGGACAGAGGAGCCTGGTGGACTGCCATCTATGGGGTCGCACAGAGTCGGACACAACTGACGTGACTTAGCAGCAGCAGCAGTGCTTACTACATATCAGGCACTTTTCTAAGCACTTCACATCTATTAGTTCATTTAACTCTCCCAATCATCCTGTCAGGCAGCTATATTATTATCTCCATCTACAGATGGAGAATTGAGGTTCCAAGAGGTCAAATCACTTGCTCAAGGCAAGGTTCTCATCCAAGGTGGTCCTGGTTCCACAGTCTGTGCTCTAGAATATGTCCTTCTCAGCCTTCCAAAATGCTTGCATGAATAGGATTCCAGCTGTGTGTATGACATAGTCTAGTGGTTAAACAATATAAAGCTTCAGAATCAGACCGCCTCTGGACAAATCCCACCTTCTGCACTTTTAAGATTTATGAGCTTGGACAAGTTACTTTACCACCTTAGACTACAACATTACTTTATCTATCTGTTAAGGAGAATAGCAGTACCTGCCTCATGGCATATCAGTCAGGACTAAATGAGATGATATGTGTAAAGAGTTCAGATCCACGCTTTCTACATGGTAAATTCTCAACTCATGTTGCTAATATAAGTGAGATAAAAGACTGACCACATCGCCCCATTGTGAGATTCCAGTGTAATACTGGGCATGCAAGATAGTAACTATTCGCTGTTCATGGTAGTGATTATAAAGCTACTTTGATCTTTCATTCATAATATATAGACAACTTTAGTGTTGTGTTTTTCTGTGTTGTCTGGCTAGAAGAAAGAGACAAGGAATTGACATATGCTTTAATCCTCTAAGATGGATTTTCAGGATACTGATTAACTTTTATTGTGGTGGAAACATTTTACTTGAAGTTGAGCTAAAAAGAAACAGTTTTATCATCCAGAATAAAAGAATAAATCAATATCTTTATTTTACACACAAATATTGATTAGATAATAACCTGTTTCAGGAAAGGATTTTTTTTTTTTTTAAGTGAAAGATGGATGTGTGAAAACTCCTGCTTGAGGAGGAAGCTAGAAAGGACCTTTGTAATGAACGGATCACTGTCAGGATCCATCAAATTCTTGCTCTTCATCATTGATGTTGCTTTGTTATGAATGGATCACTGTCAGGATCCATCAAATTCTTGCTCTTCATCATTGATGCTGCTTTGTAATGAATGGGTCACTGTCAGGATCCATCAAATTCTTGCTCTTCATCACTGATACTGTTGATGTTGCCTTCTTCCTAGCAATTTGACACTCTTGTTGGAGAAGGAGGAGGCCAGATGAGTGGCGGGCAGAAACAAAGAATAGCCATCGCCAGAGCCCTTGTTCGGAACCCAAAGATCCTGCTTTTGGACATGGCCACCTCGGCTCTGGACAATGAGAGTGAAGCCATGGTGCAAGAGGCACTGAGTAAGGTTTGTTGAGAGTCTAAGTTCCTTTCATAAGTCCGTGTGGAAATTCTTGTGTTGTAGGAAAGGCCTCTGTGAAGAGAGGAGAAAGAGAGACAGAGAGAGACAGTGAGAGAAGGACTACATGGGCCATTGTATCTTTTTGGAAAATATTGGCTCACCACAATGTTCCTCAGAGTTGAACAGAAGACATATGATTTGCTTCTAAAGGCGGCACATGTAAAATTTGTTACGTCTAACTCACAATATGTGATTTAAAAAATTTACATTTTGGGTGTAAGATGTCAATTAATAGCAGCACCTGGAGCAACGCGTGATGTGCTTATTAGCCACAAGAAAGTACGCTGATATTTTCTAACGTCTGTTTAGCCTATTTAAGAATCTTCTTAGGGATCGAGCCTCTGCCTTACTTGTGGATTCTGAGACAGTCCAAATGGCACTGTCAGCTTTATCTTACAGTCTGACTCGGTGCACTGTACATTCTCACAGGTTCAGCATGGGCACACAATCATTTCTGTCGCTCATCGCCTATCTACAATCAGAAGTGCTGATGTCATTATCGGTTTTGAACATGGTACAGCAGTGGAAAGAGGCACCCATGAAGAACTGTTGGAAAGGAAAGGCGTTTACTTCACTCTAATAACTCTGCAAAGTCAAGGAGACCAAGCCTTTAATGAAAAAGACATAAAAGGCAAGTGCCCTTTCAGTTATGCTTATACATTATGTTAAATAATTAGCATATATGATGTTTTTGGATTTCTATGCATTGTAATATATAGTGTCTTAGTTGTTTTCCTCAAAGCCCTGGGGGACATTACGTAGATGATAAAGGAAAGAACAGACACTCAGGAGGTTTAGTTATTGATAAGTCATAGTGCTAAAACCCAGGTCTACTGAGGAAGAAACTTCAATTCCATCCCCTTTTTCCGCCTCACACTTTGCAAATAAGAGAGTCTTCCTAGAATGTCCTGCACTCAGCATGAGCTCTCTTCTTATTGGTTGAGTGAATTAAACAATGACTAAAAAGTTTTATGCATATTTTCATTAGTGTAGGTAGATACTTCAGGTCCTAATGTACTTGCTCCTTTTCAATCTGAATTTTCTTTTTTTTTTTTTGCCACATCATGTGACATGTAGGATCCAGTTCTCTGACAAAGGATCAAACCCATGCCCCCTGCAGTGGAAGCATGGAGTCTTAACCTCTGGATTTGGTGGTTTATCTAAACCTATGTTAAGCATCCATTACAAACTTTCTCTCCCATATCAAATCTGGATTTGTTAACACTATTGGGTAAAATGACTGTATACATTGAACATGTGATTTATTCTGAAAAGATTTTTTTTTTAATTTGGTTCATCTACTTTTTTTTTTTTTTTTTTTTGCCACCTCTAGTGGATTTCTCTGACTTCCTTGGTGGCTCAGACAGCAAAGAACCTGCCTGCAATGCAAGAGGTCTGGGTTTGATCCCTAGGTTGGGAAGATCTCCTGAAGAAGGGAATGGCAACCCACTCCAGTATTCTTGCTGGAGAATTCCATGGCTACAGTCCATGGTGTCAAAAAGAGTTGGACACAATTGAGCAACTAATGCTGTCACTTTTTCTTTTCAGTAGGTTTCTCACAAGATTTTTCTGTCATTCATATCAGCTATAGCTATAGGTATCTATTTCTGTGGTGATAACACATAGGCTGCCATATAATTCAAAAGATTCAATCCTGCTGAGTATTTTTAATTTTTTTATTGTTAGAATGTGCTGGACAAATGTTAGCTTTTAGTTATTGCAATAAAGTTAACAGGTTGTTTGAGATCAGACACAGTAACGATATGCTATGCAAATATAGTAAATAATCTTATTTTGCTTTGATTCTGCTTATTGTATACACTAAGGGATCACTCGTGTTGTATTGAATAGGAAAAGATGAAACCGAAGATGCCTTACTTGAGAGAAAACAGACCTTTAGCAGAGGGAGCTACCAGGCTAGCTTAAGGTAAGCTCAGGCAACGGGGCAGATTTTAAAGTTTTCAGATGCTTTCAGGAACCCTCTGCAGCTAAGATCTTCTGGCAATATCTCAGGTACACTTGGAAAGCCCTTACACACAGCCCCAGGTCCTGTGTAATAGGTCGCCGTACTGACATTTCTGTCTCCAACCCATAGAGGTTTTCAAAATTTGGCTTCTCATTTTATTGAGGGTAGGGGGTCATGATAAAGACACTCTGTAGTTAAAATGTTGTTTATTGAGCTTAGAAAGGGGATTTTAAAAAATCTGTGTTTAGACTTATCTCCCAGAGTTAACTGTGGTATGAAGCACTGTCTTAAATGGAAGTCAAATTCATGCCTTTAGCTCCATTCTTTAACCTACTGAGCTGCAATTGAATTACAAATATTTCTGTTGCCAGAGTTCCCCATCCAAGGTCAAATCATTCTTTAACTAGATGAAATATGAGATGTGTCATCTAACACTTAAAGCATATTTTCCTAAACATGAACTTTTTTTTTCCTGGGTCAATCTGTGGGTATTGACTTCCAAAGCATATTTTTGGAGCATGCTGTAGCAAGACTGTAAATTTAATCTTTCATTCTGGTTTAAAAGTTTAAAAAAAAATAGTTCCATTAATGTTAAAGGTCTGTATATTAAGAAAAATTCTGCCCAGGGTATTTGTGTGTATTTCTGAAAATGTTATTCAAGATCTTTTTTCCTTAAGTTCGGAGACTATTTGTAGGCAATAGACTGACATTTCCCTGCCTTGTCCCTTATCATTTCTAGGATATTTGATTCAAGGCTGTGCTCTAAACAAAGGCTCAATTTATGACTTGCTCATTCAAGATAGCTAATTGTTTATTGAAAAATGGTTAAACAGGCTTAAAATATAATATTCTAGAAACAACTCCAAGTAGTTCAAACACAGATTTGTTTACTTTTAATATTCAAAGACTAGTTAACTGGGTTTTATGCTTAGGGGTTTTATTTTTCCTTTTAAGAACAGGTCTATTCAGAAAATTTCAAGAAATGCTAGTTTCATTGAATTTTTTCAGGTAATAAACAATAGTTCAAATGTAAAAGCTATAAAAATTGCCAAAATTGTTGGGTAATTTTTAAGGACATCTAGCATGAATTATTTCACCATTTTTTTTTCTGATTGGAAGGAAAAAAATTATAAAGGTCATCAGAATCACAGTTTGAAGATATCAACTAACTTCTTAAACCCAGAAAATGACTAGGCATCTCTTTTGATCACTAAGTTAAAGGTTGCAAAGAGGAATGCATCTCATGGTGAGGTCAAAAGAAAATAAATAGTTTCTTAATTTTTCAGATGAACAGAATTTTCCCCATTCTAAGTAGTTTACTTAACAGTTTGCTATTAGGCCCAGATAACT
Organism: Budorcas taxicolor; assembly: GCF_023091745.1. Lineage (NCBI taxonomy): Eukaryota > Metazoa > Chordata > Mammalia > Artiodactyla > Bovidae > Budorcas > Budorcas taxicolor. The sequence goes on from NC_068911.1 coordinate 71,495,999, forward strand.
GTTTTAATATAAACATTTCTTATTTGGCTATTAGTTCTTACAAATTCTACATTTTGGTGACTAGGGAGAGAAGCCAAGAAATACAACCTGTACACAGAAAGTAGCTATTAACCTCCTACAGAGAAAGATTTATAGGTCTGAGTAAGAAAGTCTGTTAAAAATATCTTATTGTGTATGCTGACAGATTTTTTTTTTAAGAGGACTAATTGAAATGTTAATTTGTATCTTATTTTCTCGGTCTGATGCCTAAGTCTCTCTTTGGTAATATATTTTAGATTCAAGAACAATTTCCATGGATGACAATAATTTCCTAAATAATAATGTTGAGAGAGTGAGAACATATATTCCCAAATTAGCTGTTTTTGTTTCCCATGAGAAGTGGTACACAGCTTCTGAGGAAGGGAGGGGCAGCCGTTGCAGGTTCTACAAAGGGGAGTGACAGAATTCTAACGCTGGTGTTTATGGTAGACCAGAGCGGGTGGGTCGGGCCCCTGCCTCGCACCCTTACTGTTCATGGTCTCCTTGGGGCAGCTTATGCTAGACAGGTAGAATGCTGGATGAACGGGCAACAGGGAATGAGAGAAAGAGAGATTTAAGAAACATAAGATTAAAGTAGTAGAGGGGATAAGGACTGATGTCTTCCCTGCTCAGAACTGGGAGGTAGTCAACTATATTTTGATGCCCTCTTCTTCTCCACATACTCCTTGTCTGCCAATGCTCTGACTGTCTTTTTTAGGCCCATAACCTTCAGTCTCAGCCCTCTCTTGCACTCAGCTCTCTCTAGCTGACACAGAGCTATCCCTCACACCTTTAGGAGTTGAGCTCTTGACCTCAGTTACCTAACTTAGAGAAATGACTCTATTGCTGCAGAGTTTCAGGCCACATGGGATGGGCTTGGGTGTCCCAGAAGCCAGTTTGGTAGCAGGAAGTCTGAGTGGGGTGTGGTTTCATGCCTGATCACAATGAGAGTTTGAGCAAGAGCGAGAGGGAGGACTTGACGGAAATGCACCTGTTGAACCTGGTGACTAAGAGGATCAAGATGCCGTCAAATGAACGTGGGAATAAGTGAGGGTCATGAACTTGATGCACGGCTGTCTTCTCAGGGATAGGCGAGCATCTGTAATAGGCAGGTGCCACCTTGGTGTTCTAGTCTAGCTTAACCTGAATACCAGAGAAGGCAATGGCAAGCCATTCCAGTACTCTTACCTAGAACATCTCATGGACGGAGGAGCCTAGTAGGCTGCAGTCCATGGGGTCGCCACTAGTCGGACACAACTGAGTGACTTCATTTTCACTTTTCACTTTTATTGGAGAAGGAAATGCAACCCACTCCAGTGTTCTTGCCTGGAGAATCCCAGGGACGGCAGAGCCTGGTGGGCTGCCACCTATGGGGTCGCGCAGAGTCGGACACGGCTGAAGCGACTTAGCAGCAGCAGCAGCAGCAGCAACCTGAATACAGATGATAGGAGACTTATGAATAACACCATCTGGATTGCACTACCACAGCTGATGCAGATCTCCTCGTCACTACAATCTCCCTCTTTACACGGTATTTCTTCAGGCTAAGTGCTTTGAGAATGTAACTTCCATCCTTCCAAGTCTTCAGGATTACCTTTACCACTTAGCAGTCTATTTGCAAATGGCTAAAAACCTCAGCCAACCTGGTTTAACCTTTAAAGGGGAAGAAAAACAACATAACTTAATAGTTCAAAGAGGCTTTGGCTTCAGGCAAGACTGGAGCTTCAGTGACTTGGTCAAGATACATACAATTTCTTTTTCTTCCCTTCTCAGCTCTACTTTTTTTTTCAGTATTCTTTTTTTAGGAAGCTTCTTTTCTTGACATAATTGCCAACAGCTTCCAGTGTCACATACTTTCAAATTTAACCTAGAAGAGAGTAGAAATCTCCTTCCCAGAAACCTCAGGGAAAATCAAAACGACTTGAATCACTTCCTATGTCTGCTCTATACTAAGTTTTTGTAACTAGTAACCATATCTCCATACTTCTCTTTATATCATTCTGTCAATCAGCAATGCTCTTTCCTCTAGCCTACAGATACCCACAGCCTACCTTAGCCACTTCCTCCATGAAGCCTGACATATGGTCTTTTATCCTTTAAATTTCCATACTGTTTATTTAAACCTGCTTTATAGCACTTATTACAGTCTTCCTTATATTAGGGTTGCTTACATGCATAGTTCTTCTATGATACTTTAAGCGCCTTAAGGGAGAAGTCTGGAATTGTCCGGTCTTTGTGCCCCTTCAGAGCACCTAACTTTGATTTGTACGTTGTAGGTGCACAATCATCTTCTGTTGAATGAATCAGTGAACACTTCAAGCTAAATTATATTTCAATAATATATTTGTTAATTAAATCCATCCCTAAAGGCTGTATGTAGCCTGGAGAAATTTCCACTAGGGTCCCTGTTTCCTCCTACTAGTCTATTTGTGTCCAGGAAAATCCCATGGATGGAGGAGCCTGGTGGGCTGCAGTCCATGGGGTTGCTAAGAGTCGGACACGACTGAGCGACTTCACTTTCACCTTTCACTTGCATGCATTGGAGAAGGAAATGGCAACCCACTCCAGTGTTCTTGCCTGGAGAATCCCAGGGACGGGGAAGCCTGGTGGGCTGCCGTCTATGGGGCCGCACAGAGTCGGACACGACTGAAGTGACTTGGCAGCAGCAGAATTATGCTAAAGCAAACATCAGGGAGAGAGAGAAAGAGAGAGATCAAAACTCATCCTACAGTCCTAAGGGAGGTAATAGTGATGGGCCATTGCCATTGCAGCAATAGCAGAACCGTGTGGGTTTGGGATAGATTTGAGTCTTGGATGCCTTTTTTTTTGGTGGACTAGAGAAACAACTCTGTCCCTTCTCTTCCTCCCTCTGTGTGTGTACTCTGAATCAGGGTTTAGCTTGGCGCGGTAGCAACCCGACTGATAGTTCTGTCAAACCCACTCAGGAAGCTCCTGCCTCTGACACAGGTGATGTAAACTTGGAGCCAGTTGAGTCCTGTTCCAACAAGCCACAGACTAATTCATCTTTCTTTTTACTTACAGAGCTTCCATCCGACAACGGTCCAAGTCTCAGCTTTCTTACCTGGGACATGAATCGTCATTAGCACTTGTAGATCATAAGTCTACGCATGAACAAGACAGAAAGGTCAGACACCAATGGCTCATGTGGGGATGGAAGAAGTCTCTCCTGGGGACTGTCGTATGCCCTTTAAGCTTAGAATCTGAGTTTTCAAGGCCTTTATTTAGTAATATTTCACTGCTGCTACTGCTGCTGCTAAGTCGCTTCAGTCATGTCTGACTCTGTGCAACCCCATAGACAGCAGCCCACCAGGTTCCACCGTCCCTGGGATTCTCCAGACAAGAACACTGGAGTGGGTTGCCATTTCCTTCTCCAATGCGTGAAAGTGGAAAGTGAAAGTGAAATTGCTCAGTCACGACCCCATGGACTGCAGCCCACCAGGCTCCTCCGTCCATGGGATTTCCCAGGGAAGAGCACTAGAGTGGGGTGCCATTGCCTTCTCCTATGTTTCACTAAGTCAAACTAAATGGGAGGCTCCATTAAGACCTGAATGAAGCTCTAAATTTTATATCATGTTTTACATAATATTTTAAAAGAAGCATAAATAATAAAACATTTTTAAGAATACATGGTAACTAAGATGAAGTATTAAAAGTTCACTGATAATTCTTATGTGAGCCATTCTAATAAACATAATTACATGTACTTAGCAGACTATTTGATTATGTAGGAATCCCTTTCAAGTTCTTAAGACTATCTGAAAACTTTTCTTTGTAAAACTTTAAATCTCCTTCTTAAATAATTATAATAATTATAAAGTGTTTGATACAAGTTACTGCAAATTTTAAATTAATGGGGACTGATTAGGTTTTAGAGACATTTGTTTACTTAATACAATTTTATAATAATTGTTTTAGGGTACATTTTAAATTAACACTATTAATTTTAGCACTATTCAAAGCAACATAAAAATGAAATAGATAGGAGAAAAATCAACACATATAATGGCGCCCCACTCCAGTACTCTTGCCTAGAAAATCCCATGGGCGAAGGAGCCTGGTGGGCTGCAGTGCAGTCCGTGGGGTCACTGAGGGTTGGGCACGACTGAGCGGCTTCGCTTTCACTTTTCACTTTCATGCATGGGAGAAGGAAATGGCAACCCACTCCAGGGTTCTTGCCTGGAGAATCCCAGGGACGGGGGAGCCTGGTGGGCTGCCATCTTTGGGGTCGCACAGAGTCAGACACAACTGAAGCAACTTAGCAGCAGTAGCAGCAGCAGCAACAATATTCAACTTTGTTCATCAGGATGTCCACTGCTGCAGTGGACACAGTCTAACCTTCATATAAGGCGACCATCCCTCCTGCTCAGAGCCTTTCTTAATCACTGAACTTTATTCTTCAGCTCTCATCCTCTCATTTTCAATCCCCCATTACTCTTCATTTCAGTCTTTTCATGGCAATTTTCTTATTGAGGCTTATTTCAGATCATGTTGTCTTATCCCATTACTAAATTACAAGCTTCTTAAAGTTAGTAACTATTATTTGTGTTTGTATCAACTTGGGCATCTTGCTTTGCCTGGAAACTCCTTTATCTGGTTACCATTAGCCTACCAGGCTCCTCGGTCCATGGGATTTTGCAGGCAAGGGTAGGGAGTGGGTTGCCATTTCCTTCTCCAGGGGATCTTCCCGACCCAGGGATTGAACCCGGGTCTCCCACATTGTAGGCAGATGTTTTACTGTCTGAGCTACCAGGGAAGTTCTGGTTACCATGAGACCTAGCAAACATTTCTGTTTATTTGCCACATGTAAACCTAGAACCAACTGAGTCCTGTCCCAACCTTGTCATAATCTACAGACTCTTTCATCTTTCTGTTTAGTTACAGAGCTGCACATGGTAGGACATCAAGTGATTTTTAAAACTAGGATGAAAAATTAACTTTTTATAGTAAAATAAAGTCCAAACCACAAGATTTATCAAAGAAAATGAGTCAGAGAATATTTTAATTACAAGCACATCCATTATGCATGATGTAATTTCAAATCATCTTTAAAACTTTCAGTATAAGAATCCTTTTGGGGAGTAATTATAAACACTGATTCACAATGCCCAATTTGGAATAAAGTACTACGTACGATTTTATGACTATGATGGAAGGATTATTAAGGCTCTCTTTTGGTTTTAAGATATTAATAATAAATAGCATTCTTAATTATCTAATGTTGTTATTGTTGTCGTTGTTCAGTTGCTAAGTGGTGTTTGCCTCTGAATAGTTCTTCAGTCGCTAATTGGTATTCGACTCTGAATAGATAGTGTTCTCAGTATCTAATATAGCTGGTTTAAATAAACTTCATAGAGGAACACTTTGTCTCAGGAACAGCAGGGTGGATCCAAGGAGAGAAAATGTTTAGCAAGCGTGGTTGCTTACTGCATCTTGCCATTAAGGACTCAGCACCTCTTCTCATTCTAGAAATAGTTTTTTCATTTATATCTGTGGTACTGCCACCCATAAGTATAAGAGGCATTATACAAGGAGTTTAATAAGCTTCAAGGAAGAAAGAACCAAACACTACATTGACATTTCAAACATAACAGCACCAATTGTATTCAATTTTTTGCATTTTTATTTTTTCCCCTAGTTTCTGGGAAAATATTTGACAACAAATACAAGAGAATTAGGAAGAAAAAGAAAATCCAATTTTATTATTGTTGAAGCTGGTAGATGGCTCAGCACTGTTGCAGAGAACAATCAGTTTTCCTGAAGATCTGACGATCAGGTTCCCAGACTTCTGATGCAGGGAAAACTCAGAAGGGAGTTATTTAAATAAAAGGAAATCTAAATCAAATACAGAGAGTAGTTTCAGAGAAAACAAAACTACTCCCTAAGTATTCTACTCATCAGCATTGCCAATTAGAATATAATAAATAACTCAATTAAATGGAAACCAAGAATCTGCCTGCAATGAAGGAGACCCAGTTTCAGTTCCTGGGTGGGGGAACAATCTCTTGGAGAAGGGATTGGCAACCCACTCCAACACTCTGCCTAGAAAATCCATGGACAGAAGAGCCTGGTGGGCTACAGTCCATGGGGTAGCAAGGAGTTGGTTGTGACAGAGCATCTGAGCAGAGAGAGTGTGATTTTAAAAGGATGACACTTTGATTTCTTTCTTTAGTTAAGGGAGGAAAAGGGAAAAAGTGACAGAGAGCCAATGTGATTCTGCTAAAGGCAGAAGTGAAACAGGCCTTGTGCTTATATTAATACTGGTCATTTGTATGAAAATTATCTTAGAACTTTTTTGATTTAAAAATTAAATATTTTAAAAAAGGAAACAGCAGAATCAGTATTGGTAGAATTTAATATAAGGACTTCCTATTCAGAGTAAATTTTAAAGTATGTTAGATATTTAGGTTATTTTAATCCCAAGTAAATTTTAAAGTATTTTGATAGTTAACTAAATTCTTTAAGATCAAACACTGGTAAAAAAGTTTTTTTTCATATTTTGATGAAGAAGCTCTAACCTGACTGTTGTTTGGGAATTGTTCCATTTTGTGTGGCAAGGCAAAAAGGTTTACTTATATAAAGGCGTTATCTCCACCTTGTGGTCTCTTTGGGTTTTGACTCTGAAAATTTGAGATGGTTTCAAAAGTCTGTGCTTCCAAAGTGTAAGTGGGGTGTCTGACCCAACGTTTCATAGCTAGCTGGTGACAGAGCCAAGACTATAGCCTGTTTTCTCTTGGTCTCCAAGCTATACTCTTGGCTTTCATAAATCACATCACAGTTATAATGCTAATAAAATTGAGATTAGGATTAGGGGAAAACTGCAGGCTAAAGCTTCCAGTCTCTGATATCCAGGCACCTCTTTCAGAGGAACTAAAAGATAGAATATGTATGAGAGTATGTCAAGGTCAAATATTAAAAACCCATCACTTCATCACAGCTAACTTATAGTAGGGTTTAGGGATTGGTTAGGAGCTAGGACAGGGTTTCCCAGGTGGCTCAGTGGTAAAGAATCCACCTGCCAATGCAGGAGATGGGAGTTCAGTCCCTAGCTTGGGAAGATCCCCAGGAGAAGTAAATGACAATCCACTCAAAAAATCTGGAAAATCTCATGGGCAGAGGAGCCTGGAGGCAAGGTCCATTGGGTTGCAAAGAGGCTAACATGACTGAGTGACTGAGGACACACACACGTAGGAGATAGGACAGGAGATCTATAAAAGTGACTGCTAGTATTCGATCATTTGGAAAGTTCCTGTTTCTTGGTCATAGTTACCATTTCCTATCATCATATCTTAAAGTTGTCATCAAGGCAGGAGACCGCCTATGGGTTGGCATGAAGAAATCGATGTAACAAAATATAGAAATCTGGACATGAGATTTAAGTAGGACGTTATATTTTTACCTGAGCTACACAGGATATGGATGGCAGGAATCTGGGAAAAGCCCTTTGTTAAGCATTGAACCATCTACCTTGTAAGTAAGTGATCAGTATTTTTTTAAATAAAAATTTTTTTTTGCATTTATATGCCACGAGCATAAAAGCTTCATTCATTCTTTCATCCAATGAACACTGACTGCACACCTAACAAGTGCCAGATATTGTCTTAGGGATGCAAAGATGAGCAAGAGCACTGTCCTTCTTCCTTCACTGGAGCTGCTGGCAGGATACTAGTTACGTGTGATAAATAAGTGAGCACTGTGCAACTTATCATTGATACAATAGAGGAAGGAACTGCAGTGAGGAAGCGGATATAAACTTTTATAATTTTGTCTGTCTGTGAGTTACTGGTTTGCTGTGAATTTACTATATCTATGTATATATACTTATCTATGTGTATATATATACACACCTATATATATTTTGGGGCTTCCCTGATAGTTCATCTGGTAAAGAATCTGCCTGCAATGCAGGAGACCCCAGTTTGATTCTTGGGTTGGAAAGATCTGCTGGAGAAGGGATAGGCTACCCACTTCAGTGTTCTTGGGTTTCCTTTGTGGCTCAGCTGGTAAAGAATCTGCCTGTAATGCAGGAGACCTGGGTTTGATCCCTGGGTTGGGAAGATCCCCTGGAGAAGAGAATAGCTACCCACTCTAGTATTCTGGCCTGGAGAATTCCATTGACTGTGCAGTCCATGGGGCTGCAAAGAGTCAGACACCACTGAGCGACTTTCACTTTAATACATATCTTTAGCCTTTTAGCTTTTTTTAGATGAGTTAATTTGTCTTTAGCTTTGCAAAATCCCAGAGGAAAAAACCCTTCTGTATATAATGACTTCCGTTTTCTTTTGTTCTTATACTACTTTTAGTTCAGTTGCTCAGTCATGTTCAACTCTTTGCAAGCCCATGGACTGCAGCACACCAGGCCTCCCTGTCCATCACCAACTGCCAGAGTTGGCAGGGCAAAGGCTAACAGAGTTTTGCCAAGAGAATGCACTGGTTACTCAGACTCATGTCCATTGAGTCAGTGATGCCATCCAACCATCTCATCCTCTGTCACCCCCTTCTCCTCCTGCCTTCAATCTTTCCCGGCATCAGGGTCTTTTCAAATGAGTCAGCTCTTCACATCAGGTGGCCAAAGTATTGGAGTTTCAGCTTCAACATCAGTCTTTCCAATGAATATTCAGAGGTGATTTCCTTTAGGATTGGCTGGTTTATTCTCCTTACTGTCCAAGGGACTTTCAAGAGTCTTCTCCAACACCACAGTTCAAAAGCATCGATTTTTCAGTGTTTAGCCTTCTTTACGGCCCAACTCTCACATCCATACAGGGCAAAGGCTAACAGAGTTTTGCCAAGAGAATGCACTGGTCATAGCAAACACCCTCTTCCAAGAAGCTATCAAGTTAGCCTGAAGCAATTTTATGGATGCTGGAGAGTACATAAGAGCTGTGTCAGAGATGAAAGACTTTACTCAGAGCATGAGCGGGAGCCAGTGCACAGCATTTCCACTGACTCCCCAGCCTACCCTGACTTCTCAGCTGATGAAAGAGAAATAGGTGACACCAGCAAAGGAGGGGGAAGAGGAATCCTAGGCTTGAGAAACCTGGTGTTTTTATAATGGACGGTAAGCCCTTGTCTTAGGATGGAAGCACTATCCCCCTCCTCCAAGGCTATTTGCTATACCAACATTCTTGCGAAATTCTTGAGAAAACAGCCTCAACAAAGGTGGTCAGTTCCTCTTTTCACCAGATGTGCAGAAACACGAGAGAGCCATAGAGAACTTTGTCTATTTCTTTCCTTCTGAGGAGGAGAAGGCAACTGAGCCCCAGAGAGCCAAAGTGCTCAGTGATATATTCCACTAGTGGCCACGTTGGACTCATCCAAGAACCACATTCTTTCCACATGCCCGTTTCCCCCATGCTTTCACAGGCACCTTTCTTCCTCTCTGCATTGATTTCCTAGAGTTGAGTAAGACATCAGAGATGAAATTATTGAAGGATTTGCTGCATGAGTGAGTAGCAACTATTGAGGGCAGACCAAGAGAGAACCTGAAATGGAGGCATTGACAGATCCATCACCAAGCAAGCTCTCCCTCCATCCTATTTGGCTTGCAACTAGAATATGGACACCAGGCTTTTATTTCAATTAAACTGGTAATGAAATCTTTGACTTTGGAAGCAAAAGGATAGTATCTGAAGTTCCTTACTGTTGTCTGTTCCTGACAGTCAGCTCCTTAAGGGGTAAATAACTGTGTTAATGAAATAGAACACTAACAGTTCTGTAGTCAATTTGCTGTAGACATTTTTAGTATATTTTAATAGAAAAAAATTTTTTTAAATCAACACAGATCTATGTAAGCCACCTAAAATCTTTTCTCAAACAAAGCAAACAATAAATTTAGCAAATTATTGAAGAATGGGCCTAACGACCAAGTACTGAAGAATATCATTAGCAAGGAAAACTGATGGTAAAGATGATGAAGTTCTGAATATAATTTTTGCCTTCAAGAGGCTAAAAATTAGCTAGCTCTGACACTTTAATGGCAATTAAAGAAATTGGAATGGGGAAATTTTAAAATAATTTGTATTCCTTGTAAAGAACATGCACAATTTAGAAATCCAAATTGATTACCATTTACTTCTGGGCACTAATTAAAGAAAACCTTCACAGAAATACACAACTGATAACCATTGTCCCCAGTTAATACATTTTAAAAATTATTTTGCGTTGTTTAGATACACTGGCCTGCCTTAGGGCTTGAGGCAGTCACTAAACTTTGACATTTATGAAGGACATATCTTGAAAATTTCACAAATCCTAGAATATGTAAATACCACTCACTATAGCACAAAGGGTTGCAAAGAGTCAGACACAACTGAAGCGACATAGCACTCACATACTCACTATAGCACAAAAATGGTTTTAAATTGGGAGTTATTTTTCTTATAGATCCAGCTTATTTACTACTCCCCAAGTGTTAATATCTATGCAATTGTGAAACGAGAACTACCAGCTCACCTTCAGATGAGCAGACATCTAAAATCAATCCCATCCAAGGCATAGCACGTTGTTGCTGTTTAGTCCCTAAATCATGTCTGACTCTTCTGTGACCCCATGGACTATAGCAGCTCACAACGCTCCTCTGTCCATGGGACCAGCCAGGCAAGAATACTGGAGCGGGTTGCCATTTCCTACTCCAGGGGTTCTTCTCGACCCAGGGGTTGAACCTGTGTCTCCTGCACTGGCAGGCAGATTCTTTACCACTGAGCTAGCAGGGAGCCCCAAGTCATAGCATGGCGGCAAGCAGTTCAGAGCCATCTCTCACAAAATATCGTATCACCATGTCCTATAGGTCTTCGAGGTCACTCAAAACCAATCAAACCATGACTCAACTCTATGAATGCCAAAGGGACCACTGTATAATAAAAGAGTACGTGCAAACATTTAAATGATTAATGTAACCTCCTCTCCCCTCAAGGACAAGAACATTCCTGTGGAAGAAGAAATTGAACCAGCCCCAGTGAGGAGGATTCTGAAACTCAATGCTCGAGAATGGCCCTACATGCTGGTAGGGTCTGTGGGTGCAGCTGTCAATGGGACAGTCACACCCATGTATGCCTTTTTATTCAGCCAGATTCTTGGGGTAAGCAAGCAGCTGGACCAGCTTTACTCTCCTTTTACCTTTTGTCTATCAGTGGATGCTGTCACTTTTGATAGGTTGGTTCTTTGTTGTAATGTATTCAACTTTTTTAAAGTTTTTTTTTGTTATTGTTGTTCTTTTAGTTCTTTCTCCCCTCCTCTCATCTCTAAAGAATTAAAAATGTCTCAAGTCTCCAACAAACAGGAGGTGAGAAGACAAAGGGGAGACTCTCATTTGGACTGGCAGTACACTCTGACAGTCACTGTGTCTGTTAAAAAAAAAAAAAGACAAAAAAGACTATGGCTGCAAACTTAGTGTCAAAAGAGGGCAGTTTACCCATATGCAAGCCAAATAAGAATGCAAAGCAAGTTCACTGAATGATATAAAAGGATTTGGGAGCCATTTCGATCTTGCTGATCAGCTGAGGTACAAAGCTTGAATTGTAATAGCAAGTGTTCCTGCACGTCGCATAGTACTCTGCTCTTCTGCTCATTGCACCATTGAAATGGGCAGTTGGGGGAGAAAACGGGAAAAGGAAGAGAGAACTGAAATAAGGCATGTACAAAGAATAAACTTATTTCAGTTTTTCATCTCCTAAGAGTTTTGATATTCTCCATCTGATATTATTGCTGTAAAATAATAATAATAATATTGATGATAATAAGTACAAACATTAATTATGCACTATCTAAGAAATTTATATATAATAGTTTACTAAACTTTCCTAATAACCAGCTATGGTAGGTATTCTTATTGTTTCTATTTGACAAAGGAGCAAACTAAAGAACTTAGAGGAGTAAGTGATGGATCTGGGATTCAAATCCAGGCAATGTGACTGCAGAGCTGAGTTCCAATAAAATCTTATCATTGAGAAGTCAGTTCTCGAAATGTTGTCATATTTTCTCAGTTGAAATTCACACACACACACGAATCCTATGAGATCAACAAGGAGGAAAACCTAGAATCCTAGAGAACTTATGAACTTGTTCAAGGTCACACAGGGTCACAGAAGGTGGTGGGACCAGCCCTATAACCAGCTTTTCCGAAGGCTAGCCTAAAGGATGTGTAAGAGTCCCAGGTTTCAGTTTCCCCCTCTACTTTTCTTTCACTTTTATGGTCTGTCTGGCAGAGATCCTGACCAGAAAATTGTCCCAGCAGGATGTAGAAAGACCGGTAGAGCCCACAAACCAAACCAAATCAATCCTAAGGGGAGCGCCCCAGCCCTTGCTTCAGTTTTCACACTGCCCCCTTGTGGTAAGTGCGGAAATCACCATAAAGGTAGGAAATGGAAAACACAGAGATCAGCTCTGGTAAATCAAATTTCTGGTTATGCTGAAAACATCTTGATAACTAATTTATATTCCTTAATATGTAGGAAGTACAGTACCCTAAATATAATAGCAATGTCCTTTTATTCACTTAACAGATACTTGTTGATTATCTCCCCTGGCCTAGGGACTGGCATGCTAGTGAGGGTGCCTTCCCTAATGGAGTTTCCAGTCTATGTGGAAGACAGACGTTAAACTGAAAAATCCACTCACATTCACAAAATAGTTACTGATCACTTACTGTTTCCCAGACAATGTTGCTGGTGTTAAGAGTACAGTGAGGAACAAGAAAACCAGAGCCCTCCCTGCTCTCAGAAAGCTAACAGTCTCCTAGAGAGAGGCTCCAGAAATGCATTCACTCAGCAGTGATGTAGACGCAGAGCGTGTAGGGGATGGCATTGAATCTGTTAAGACCCAAGGCCCTAGACGTTTGCTTTTAAATTAAAGCCAGGATTCAGCGCCTTCGCTTTTCATCTCTTTTTCTCATGAATGCAGAGTAAGGAATGTGCTCACTCAACTTCAAACCCTGTGTATGAGCTGCTTTGCAAAGAGTCCTGGATTACCCACCAGGAGACTCCTTTACTGCCCTGGAGTCACACCATGCTACTTCTTTCATGATATCTCAGTTTCCTTAACTATAAAAGGAAGGATTGACAAGAAGGCTCTGTAAAAGATACCCTCCAGCTCCTGTGGGCTATTGAGTGGCCAAGTCAGAAAAAAATTGATGATTCAAATGATAACACCTGCCCTCCAAGAGCACCCACTTGGTTACTGATGGTGAGACTATTCTCTGTGACTCTTTGGGTCACAACCAGAAAATCCTAGCCTAAGCAATTGAGGTTTTTACCTAAGGACCAAAAGGATTGGAGATGAAATCCAAAATCTGTTCATCACTGATGTTCTCACAGGGTTAAGTTAGCTAGGAGAATAAAGCTTTATTCTTTTTCTTCTTTGATAAACAAGGTTGTTTTTGTCTCTTAGCATAATTATCACAGATTCATCAGTGGGTTCATGATGCTTTCATCTCATAGGGTATAATCATGAGTCAGATAATAGTCTGGTTTTAATTGTGCTACTGTCATTCTGACATATCTAAAGGGCACAATATTCGCATTTGGTATTGAGACCATAGTTTGTAACAAGGGTACAGCAAAAAAGTTGGGCATTAGGAGCCTGGTTGCTAATCTTGTGAAGCCTCAATGTATATGTAAGTCTTACTTTCTCTGGTTCACTTTCACTGGGTCTATTTGGCTTGGAACAGTCGTTTGGATGTAGCATGCTGGGGAAAGGGATTCCCAGATGGCGCTAATGGTAAAGAATCTCCCTGCCAATGTAGGAGATGTAAGAGATGCGGGTTTGATCCCTGGACTGGGAAGAACACCTGGGAGGGCATGGCAACCCGCTCCAGTGTTCTTGCCTAGAGAATCCCATGGACAGAGAGCCTGGCAGGCTGCATAGGGTCACAGAGGGTCAGACACGACTGAAGCGACTTAGCGCACAGCACACACCTATGCTGGGGAAAAGCTTGAATGTTGGAGTCAGCCAGCCTTGGATTTGCTGCATTCTCTGTCCTGTACTGTTTGTGTGTGTTTAGGCAAGTGGCTTCTTCTTGATGAGTCTTCGTTTCCTTATCTGTAATATGGGACAAGAAAAGCTACCTCACTGGGTTGTATTAAGAATCTCAATTTTAAGGAAATCCTCATTTAAATTAAAGTAGATTAACTAATACATTTGTATCTAGTAAATAGCAGGAATCTAATTAAATTTCATTTTCTCCCTAGACTCACCTTTACAAGATGGTGTAGATGTGTGTGCAAACTATAGCTGGTCTAAAAACAGAGAAACCTATGGATGGGCAGCCCTTGGGGGTGCATTTCAGGAAGAATGTACAAAGGACTCACGCAGTAGAGTTTAGGGGTAAAGGTTACAGATAGGTGATGCGCAATCTTGAATTTAATATTAGCCAAACATTCTTTTTTTTAATACTGAGAAGATGGATATTACCCAGAACCAACAGAGTTGTGCCCAGAAAAAAAAAAACGTTGCACTAGAATCTGGAAAACAGGCATTTCCTTCAGAGTGCCTTGAAGAATTATGAATGGACGTTCGTAACATTTTACAGGAGGTGGTGATCAAGACTATCCCCAAGATAAAGAAATGCAAAAAGACAAAGTGGTTATCTGAGCAGACCTTATAAATAGCTGAAAAAAGAAGAGAAGTGAAAGGCAAAGGAGAAAAAGAAAGATATACCCATCTGAATGCAGAGTTCCAAAGAATAGCAAGGAGAAATAAGAAAGTCTTCTTCAGTGATCAATGCAAAGAAATAGAGGAAAACAATACAATGGGAAAGACTAGAGATCTCTTCAAGAAAATTAGAGATACCAAGGGAATATTTCATGTAAAGATGGGCACAATAAAGGAAAGAAGTGGTATGGACCTAACAGAAGCAGAAGATATTAAGTAGAGGTGGCAAGAATACACAGAAGAGCTATACAAAAAAGAGCGTCAGGACCGAGATAACCATGATGGTGTGATCACTCACCAAGAGTCAGACATACTAGAAAGCGAAGTCAAGTGGGTCTTAGGAATCATCACTACAAACAAAGCTAGTGGAGGTGATGAAATTCCAGTTGAGCTATTTCAAATCTTGAAAGATGATGCTGTGAAAGTGCTGCACTCAATATGCCAACAAATTTGGGAAACTCAGCAGTGGCCACAGGACTGGAAAAGGTCAGTTTTCATTCCAATCCCAAAGAAAGGCAATGCCAAAGAATGTTCAAACTGCCACATAATGGTACTCATCTCACATGCTAGCAAAGTAATGCTCAAAATTCTCCAAGCCAGGCCACAAATAGCATGTGAACCATGAACTTCCAGATGGTCAAGCTGGATTTAGAAAAGGCAGAGAAACCAGAGATCAAATTGCCAACATCTGCTGGATCATCGGAAAAGCAAGAGAGTTCCAGAAAAACATCTATTTCTGCTTTATTGACTATGCCAAAGCCTTTGTGTGGATCACAACAAACTGTGGAAAATTCTGAAAGAATTGGGAATACCAGACCACCTGACCTGCCTCCTGAGAAATCTGTATGCAGGTCAAGAAGCAACAGTTAGAACCAGATATGGAACAATGGACTGGTTCCAAATTGGGAAAGGAGTACATCAAGGCTGTATATTGTCACCCTGCTTATTTAACTTATATGCAGAGTACATCATGAGAAACGCTGGGCTGGAAGAAGCACAAGCTGGAATCAAGATTGCAAGAAGTATCAAAACCTCAGATATGCAGATGACACCACCCTTATGGCAGAAAGTGAAGAAGAACCAAAGAGCCTCTTGATGAAAGTGAAAGAGGAGAGTGAAAAGCTGGTTTAAAACTCAACATTCAAAAATCTAAAAGCATGGCATCCGGTCCCACCACTTCATGGCAAATAGATGGGGAAAAAATGAGAGACTGGAAACAGTGAAAGACTATTTTGGGGGCTCCAAAATCACTGCAGATGGTGACTGCAGCCATGAAATTAAGACACTTGCTCCTTGGAAGTAAAGTTATGACCAACCTACACAGCATATTAAAAAGCAGAGACATTACTTTGCCAACAAAGGTCCCTCTAGTCAAAGCTATGCTTTTTCCAGTGGTCATGTATGGATGTGAGAGTTGGACTATAAAGAAGCCTGAGCACTGAAGAATTGATGCTTTTGAACTACGGTGCTGGAGAAGACTCTTGAGGGTCTCTTGGACAACAAAGAGATTCAACCAGTCCATCCTAAAGGAGATCAGTCCTAAATATTCATTGGAGGGACTGATGCCAAAGCTGAAACTCCAATACTTCGACTACCTGAGGCGAACAGCTGACTCATTTGAAAAGACCCTGATGCTGGCAAAGATTCAAGGTGGGAGGAGAAGGGGACGACAGAGGATGAGATGGTTGGATGGCATCACTAACTCGATTGACATGAGTTTGAACGAGCTCCGGGAGTTGGTGATGGACTGGGAAGCCTGGCGTGCTGCAGTCCATGGGGTTGCAAAAAGTTGAATACAACTGAGCGACTGAACAGAACAGAACAGAGCAATAACCACCAGCTAAACAAACCTGGCGGAGAAGGCAATGGCACCCCACTCCAGTGCTCTTGCCTGGAAAATCCCGTGGACGGAGGAGCCTGGTAAGCTGCAGTCCATGGGGTTGCTGAGACTCGGACATGACTGAGCGACTTCACTTTCAATTTTCACTTTCATGCATTGGAGAAGGAAATGGCAACCCACTCCAGTGTTCTTGCCTAGAGAATCCCAGGGACAGAGGAGCCTGGTGGGCTGCCGTCTATGGGGTCGCACAGAGTCGGACACAACTGAAGCGACTTAGCAGCAGCAGCAGCAGCAGCAAACAAACCTGAACAGAGGACTTGAGCTTGTGGGCTTTAGTGTCCCATCTGTAAAATAAAATGGTTAATCTGTAGTGCTATAGTCCATGATTATAATAAAGAACCACAGGGAGGAATGAGAGTTATGGCATCACAGTTTAGGGTTTGGGGGGATTTGTATAATGTTTTTTAAAACCAAACTGAAATATAAGTTCTTTTATTTATAAACTGTAAAATAAACTTACATGAGTTATTCCGTGCTGGGATGAATGACTGTGGCATCTTGTGAACCCACTTCATTCATTAAGAATGAATATATCTTTTATTAGTAAGAGCTATAAAGGCCCCAGAAACTCTGTCCTGGAAACAATACATCTCATTAATTTAGAACACCTCCTCCCATTTCGAAATTTGTGATGATTTCAATGGGTTACTTCTGCTTCACAAAAAAGGGCTTGTTAATGGAGAAGTAAACATTGCTTTCAGGAGATTTATTTGGCATACAGCAGGCACTCGAATATTTATTGAATAAATGGTTTGCTTTGAGCAACTGCTTGCTGGCATTGTTCTAGTTATTCAAATTAATGCAGAGCAATCAATAAAGATTTATTGTGCAGTTCTCTAATGAATAGTCTTTCTGAACTCTCACAGCTCCCTCATGTAGTCTGAATTAGGAAGGTTTTGTTGTACCTAAAACCTATTGTAAGGCGATGTTATTAAGAGTATGCAGCTGTTCTTCACATTTTCTTGTTGCAACAGCTTGGGCTATTGTTAGTTACTTGAACATGTGCCTCTAAGTTCAGAATATACCTATGAATATAGTTTGCCACTTATTATAGACTGGAAAAAAACCCACTCATAATTTCCTTAGTATTTTTTTGAGGGGGATGTTTTCAACTTCGGATGATTTAGAGGCAGCAACTTCAGCCTCTGATGGATGAAAGCTTTTCTGTCCTACCCAATCCCAGTCAATGCCTTGATAGCTAGTAGCTTTGGTGTGGGTACATGCCAGCTGCTTTTTTAATGATGCTATTATTTGTATATATATATATATAAATACTATAAAACTAATACTAGGAGAGAATATTCTTAGATTCTCAAGTAACTTCCCCACTTCTTTCCTTTCTTCTTTTCTTTTTCCCTTACCTTATTATGTAAAGACTTTGAAGCATTCATCATATTTTTCATCTGTATCAAAGAAAAGTCAATAAAATTGCCTACAGCAGGCAAAGAAGCAAGGTAAAAATTCTTTAAATCACAACTAGTGGTTTCCATTCACCAGCCTTCCTTCTCCACAGATAAAGTACACATATTCAGAGTTAACTTTGGTTTAATACTAGTATGTTTATAGTGAACTTGTTTTTAATCCAATGCCTAAGAGAAATTTCTTTTAAACATATTTGAATTTATTTCTTTTGCTGTTGTTTGTAATAATAAAGTGACCTCCTTGCTTACTGTCTTGCAAAGACTTTCTCGATTCCTGATAAAGAAGAACAAAGATCGCAGATCCATGGTGTGTGCCTGCTCTTTGTGGCAATAGGCTGTCTCTCTCTTTGCACTCAGTTTTTGCAGGTAAAGAATTTTATTTTTCAGCAAGCAATTTAGCTATTTTCTGCCATTGCAAGTTAAAATATCACTAAAGATTCCTTTATGTTTTAGGGATATGCTTTTGCCAAATCTGGGGAACTTCTGACAAAAAGGCTACGTAAATTGGGTTTCAGAGCAATGTTAGGGCAAGATATCGGCTGGTTCGATGACCTCAGAAATAGCCCCGGAGCCCTGACAACAAGGCTTGCTACAGATGCTTCCCAAGTTCAAGGGGTAAGCCACGGGGGAAACCAGGGATGTCGCAACTGGAGGAGACTTTCTTTCCTTTGCGTATTCTGATAATTACATACGTTGTAATTGTTGTTCAGTCGCTCAGTCATGTCTGAACTCTTTGCAACCCCATGGATAGCAGCACACCAGGCTTCCCTGTCCTTCACCATCTCCCAGACCTTGCTCAAACTCATGTCCATTGAGTTGGTGATGCCATTCAACCATCTCATCCTCTGTGGTCTCCTTCTCCTCCCACCTTCAATCTTTCCCAGCATCAGGGTCTTTTCTAATGAGTCAGCTGTTTGCATCACATGGCTGAAGTATTGGAGTTTCAGCTTCAGCATCAGTCCTTCCAATGAATATTCAGGACTGATTCCCCTTAGGATTGACTGGTTTGATCTTCTTGCAGTCCAAGGGACTCTGAAGAGTCTTCTCCAACACCACAGCTCAAAAGCATCAATTCTTCAGTACTCAGCCTTCTATATGGTCCAACTCTCACATCCATATATGACTACTGGAAAAACCATAGCTTTGACTATACGAACCTTTGCTGGCAAAGTAATGTCTCTGTTTTTTTAATACACTGTCAAGATTTGTCATAGCTTTTCTTCCAAGGAGCAAGCATCTTTTAATTTCATGGCTGTAGTCACCATCTACAGTGATTTTGGAGCCCAAGAAAATAAAGTCTGTCACTGTTTCCATCATTTCCCCATCTATTTGCCAAGAAATGCTATGGATGCTATGGATGCTATGATTTTAGTTTTTGAATGTTGAGTTTTAAGCCAGCTTTTCCCCTCTCTTTCACTTTCAAGAGGTTTTTTTAGAATTACGTAGGTATTTCATATGAAATGGGAACTCTTGGGACTAGGGTACCCCAAAGCCACATTTTCTCTCATTTCCAAAGCTGACAAACAGCAGTGAAAGCAAACTGTCTCCTCAGCAGTGCCGAGAATCAGTGTTACAGCATGAATCGAAATCTGTCAGGGTTTCGGATTTCCTGCAAGTTTAGTAACAGAACTTTTCCAAGTCTCCTTTCTCAGATTATTTTTAGGCCGAGGCTCGGATTACACGGGACTTAATAGCGCCCCCCAGAGGGCGTATAGGTAAACGCCTTCTTCCACAGGTGCTCGGGGTTATAAATTAGTTTTAGGAAAAGAGAAGTTGTTCTGAGCAGTTCAGGAAATCAAGGGAGAGATGGAGATGATCGCTACCTAGAATCCTGACACATTCCAAAGCCTGTGTATCTGAGTAATGGAGACTCAGCTGTGGTTTCTTAGCCCCAGAACCTGTTGCCTTGTTCAGGAGACGTACCCACATGTACAAGGTGAGGCTACACCTTTATAAAATCAAGCATTTGGATTAAAGTGATGAGAGATCACCTTGCCTCCCAACACTTCTACTCGCTTTCCATTATAAAAAGGCAAAGAGGAAAAAAGTCATGGTTTGCGTGTGAGGCTCTTTCTGGAAGAAAAAACTTGCTGGATTGCCGGTGCCTTACTGTATGTATATCTCAACTCCTACCAGTTCAACCAACAATGTGGACAATGACATGGAGATTTTCAAAGGAATATAGAATCCTTTTACTGAGAGGAAAGTCCCTGTAAATTTTTCGTGTTGATCCTTCTAGGCTTTTTCTCTGGGACTTCCCTGGTGGCTCAGACAATAAAGAATCTGTCTGAAATGCAGGAAACCCAGGTTTGATCTCTGGGTCAGGAAGATTCCCTGGAGAAGGGAATGGCTACCCACTGCAGTATCCTTGCTTGGAAAATTCCATGGACAGAGGAGACTGGCAGGCTACAGGCCATGGGATTGCAAACAGCTGAACTGAGCGACTAACACATGTTTACATAGGTTTTTTCTGTGGAAATGTGTTTCTCACAGTCTTTGGGTTACACTCTGTGTATCATTTTGTAATCTTTCTTTTTTTCCGTCAAGCAACCTAATTTTAGCATATTTTTGCCCTTATATATTCTTCTATGGGAGAAGGAAGTGGCAACCCACTCCAGTGTTCTTGCCTGGAGAATCCCAGGGACAGGGGAGCCTGGTGGGCTGCTCTCTATGGGGTCACACAGAGTCGGACACGATTGAAGTGACTTAGCAGCAGTAGCATTCTTCTATGATGAATTTTTAATGACTATATAATTCATTATTTTTATATATCACAATTTCTTAAAGAGTTTCCCATTTAAGTCTCCTCCTTGTAAGTAATTTATATCATTTTATATCAGGCTTGGCATATTCTTGATTATTTTTTTAGTTCTTAAAATGTAATCATTGGATCAAAATGTATAATCACTTTGAAAGGTTTTAATATGCATTATCTAGCTGCTTAAAGAGTTTATACCAATTTTACTCCTACCATCTGAGTTTCTGGTATCTAGTTCACCTTATTCTTGACCTTAGACTAAATAAATAAGCCATAAGCTCATTTCTACTATTTTTGCAAACTTCAATCTTCAAGTTTTATAGGTTATTCATTATCACTAGAATTAATCTCTCACTGACTGCTCTAGCTCTGATACCCATGAAATGAGATTAGTCAATAGATGAGCTCCCAAGAAGCTGTGAATAAGATGTAATACTTTTATTAATCCGGCGTTCAAATGCTCTACGGGGGTATCATTATGTAGAAGATTCTCCCTTTTTTAAACATAGAACTACTACTATACGATCAGTGATTTCATTCCTAAGTATATATACCTGAAAGAATTGAAAGCAGGGACACAAACAAATACTTGTACACCCATGTTCATATCACCATTATTCATTATGGTCAAAAGCTGAAAGCAACTCAAGTGTTTATCAACAGCAATGAATAAACAAAATATGGTATATACTCACTATGGAATATTGTTCAACTTTAAAATAAATAAAATTCTGATGCCTGGTCTAACATGGATGAACCTTGAAAATATTATGCTTAGTAAAATCAGCTAGACATAGAGGGATAAATGTTGATGGTTTCGCTTGTATGTGGTACCTAGAATTGACAAAGTCACAGAGACAGAAAATAGGATAGAGGTTAACAGGAGCTGGAGAGAGGGAGGAAGGGGTGTTAATATTGATTGGGTATAGAGTTTTTGTTAGGGATAATGAAAAAGCTTTGGGAATAAATATGGTGACGGTTACATGACATTGTGAAGGTATTTAATACCACTGGTTTATACTTTTAGGAATGGCTAAAATGACAAACGTTATGTTTTATATATATTATATATTACAATTTTATCAGAATAATTTAAACAATCTATCTTTTTGCTATAAAACAACCTTCTCATAATGTTTAATCAGAGACTGCATATCTGAGATTGTTTGATTGCTTTTGGTTTGCAGGCTACAGGCTCTCAGATCGGGATGATGGTCAATGCCTTCACTAACATCGCTGTGGCTATGATCATTGCCTTCTTCTTTAGCTGGAAGCTAAGCCTGGTTATAGTGTGCTTCTTCCCTTTCTTGGCTTTATCGGGAGCCATACAGACCAGAATGTTGATGGGATTTGCCACTCATGACAAGGAGTCCCTGGAAGTAGCGGGACAGGTAATCTCCTACACCCACTGTTCAGGCTGCTTATGGCTGCATGGCTATCAAACTGCTAAGGAATAGTACAAATAGGCCTAAGGAAGCTGTTAGCCTGCAATCACTCATGGTTAGAAACTTCCCATTAGCCTTTATCATATATGCCTCTGATGCTATGAGATTGAGCAGATGTGGAGAAATAGTGGGGCAAACACAGAGGTTACATGTTCCGTTTACTCCCATACAGTTATCTTTTCCCACATCCCAATTTGGCATAGTATCCTCTTTTGCAGGAGTGGATGGTTACCTTTATTGTCTGTTCTTCTTCTTTTTTTTTTTTTTCACCTAATGGTTTCTCCAGGTCATACTACCGACATAGAAAGGAATTACCATCTTTTTGGCACACACTTTTAACTTTCACACTTCAGTGTCTGCTAGACTTGTGGCAAATATCTTTCCCAAAGAGAACCATGAGATACATACAGCTTAGATCCTGAATACACTTAAGCTGCAGCTATGCACTTTGAAGACTGTTCTAATTAAATCTGGCATAGACATTTATCAGGGACAAGAAATCATCCGCACACACTTAAATACACCCTCCCCTTTTAATAAATTTACTCTCAACTAAGGTTTGTCTCTTTGAAGAGGAAAAGTTAACATAGCCCAAGTAGGTAGAAGCCAAAAGAATTTTGTATGCCAGTGATAGAAGGTAGCCCACTTTTGTACCTTTTTTGGGATAGGACCCTAATTCAGAAATAGTCATTATTTACCCTAGAGTTTTCATTCCAATTCTAAAGAAAGGCAATGCCAAAGAATGTTCAAACTACCGCACAATTGCACTCATCTCACATGCTAGTAAAGTAATGCTCAAAATTCTCCAAGCCAGGCTTCAGCAATACGTGAACCGTGAACTTCCAGATGTTCAAGCTGGTTTTAGAAAAGGCAGAGGAGACACAGATCAAATTGCCAACATCCACTGGATCATTGAAAAAGCAAGAGAGTTCCAGAAAAACAGCTATTTCTGCTTCATTGACTATGCCAAAGCCTTTGACTATGTGGATCACATTAAACTGTGGAAAATTCTGAAAGAGATGGGAATACCAGACCACCTGACCTGCCTCTTGAGAAATCTGTATGCAGGTCACGAAGCAACAGTTAGAACTGGACATGGAACAACAGACTGGTTCCAAATAGGAAAAGGAGTACGTCAAGGCTGTATATTGTCACCCTGTTTATTTAACTTATATGCAGAGTACATCATGAGAAACGCTGGGCTGGAAGAAGCACAAGCTGGAATCAAGATTGCCGGGAGAAAAATCAATAACCTCAGATATGCAGATGACACCACCCTTATGGCAGAAAGTGAAGAGGAACTAAAAAGCCTCTTGATGAAAGTGAAAGAGGAGAGTGAAAAAGTTGGCTTAAAGCTCAACATTCAGAAAACGAAGATCATGGCATCCGGTCCCATCACTTCATGGGAAATAGATGGGGAAACAGTGGAAACAGTGTCAGACTTTATTTTTGGGGGCTCCAAAATCACTGCAGATGGTGACTGCAGCCATGAAATTAAAAGATGCTTACTCCTTAGAAAGAAAGTTATGACCAACCTAGATGGCATATTCAAAAGCAGAGACATTACTTTGCCAACAAAGGTCCGTCTAGTCAAGGCTATGGTTTTTCCAGTGGTCATGTATGGATGTGAGAGTTGGACTGTGAAGAAAGCTGAGCATCAAAGAATTGATGATTTTGAACTGTGGTGTTGGAGAAGACTCTTGAGAGTCCCTTGGACTGCAAGGAAATCCAACCAGTCCATTCTGAAGAAGATCAGCCCTGGGTGTTCATTGGAAGGAATGATGCTAAAGCTGAAACTCCAGTACTTTGGCCACCTCATGCGAATAGTTGACTCATTGGACAAGACTCTGATGCTGGGAGGGATTGAGGGCAGGAGGAAAAGGGGACGACAGAGGGTGAGATGGCTGGATGGCATCACCGACTTGATGGACATGAGTTTGAGTGAACTCTAGGAGATGGTGATGGATAGGGAGGCCTGGCATGCTGTGATTCCTGGGGTCGCAAAGAGTCGGACACGACTGAGCAACTGAACTGAAATGAGGGACTGAAACAAATACAAATTCATAGTATAGACTGAAAAATAAGCTTTATACTTAACTTTTCTTACATAATATTTTGTCAGGATAATTTTAAGAAATAAAATCTAATATTTTAAATTTATATTATGTAAACAATCTTCTGTCTCAGACACATCTAAAGAAACCATTTTGGACATTTCAAATGAATTCATAAAGAGAGCCTTCTGTACCATTTTTCTCCCTCTCCTCTCTTCCTCAACAGTTAGAGGCAATGAAGCCATGTTCTCTTCAGTTCAGTTCAGTCACTCAGTCATGTCTGACTCTTTGTGACCCCGTGAACCACAGCCCGCCAGGCCTCCCTGTCCATCACCAACTGCTGGAGTCTACCCAAACCCATGTCCATTGAGTCGGTGATGCCATCCAACCATCCTATCCTCTGTTGACCCCTTCTCCTCCTGCACTCAATCTGTCCCAGCATCAGGGTCTTTTCCAATGAGTCAGCTCTTCGCATCAAGTGGCCAAAGTACTGGAGTTTCAGCTTCAGCATCAGTCCTTCCAATGAACACCCAGGACTGATCTCCTTTAGGATGGACTGGTTGGATCTCCTTGCAGTCCAAGGGACTCTCAAGAGTCTTCTCCAACACCACAGTTCAAAAGCATCAATTCTTCAGCACTCAGCTTTCTTCACAGTCCAACTGTCACATTCATATATGACTACTGAAAAAACCATAGCCTTGACTAGACAGACCTTTGTTAGTAGTGAGTAGAACTTGAACTGATAGGATGTCTCAGGGTCTAGTCAAGTTGATTTCCAGCAACTGCTTTGTGTTCCCAGAAGATGTGATGTGTATCACCTTCTGCCATTTGCACTGGATCTAATCCATGTAACCACTGAAAATGTCATGAAAGTAGTTAGCTCTGCTCTTTTATTTCTAAAGCTCTTTTTCCTTCTTCAGATTACAAATGAAGCCCTCAGTAATATCCGTACTGTGGCTGGGATTGGAAAGGAGAGGCAGTTTATAGAAGCGTTTGAGGCAGAACTGGAGAAGCCATACAAGACAGCCCTCCGAAAAGCGAATATTTACGGACTCTGCTTTGGTTTTTCCCAGTGCATTGTGTTTGTTGCTAATTCTGCTTCCTACAGATATGGAGGTTACTTAATTCCCAATGAAGGGCTCCATTTCAGCTATGTGTTCAGGTGAGGAATGTCTGGCTAAAATCATAAAAGATCAACATTCAAGGGAGGAATAGTCTGGTCCGATTTGTTAGTGGCTGCCATTTAAACCATCCCAAACTTGGTGTCTTAAACAGCTGAGATTTATTATTTCTTAAAGATTCTGTGGGTTTTCAGGGTGGTAATAGTTCTGGACTGTGCTGATTCAGTTAGGCTCCTGAGTGGCCTTCTGTCTCCATGTGGCCTGTTAGCAGCCTGTTTTCTTTGCTTTGTGCTCTTGGAAGACAGAAGATTACCAGCCCCAGTGTGCACGTGCTTGCCAAGTCTCTGCATGCATCACATTTTCTAACATCTCTTTAGCCAAAGAAAGTTCTATATGACAAAGCCCAGATTCAAAGGAAAGAGGAATGTAACCCATCTTTTGATGAGAGGGTCTGATAAATGTTTCTCCTTTCTGCCCATGCTGCTATCACACAGCACTGACACTGGGTGGACGTCCTACAGTTCAGTTTATACTGACACTGTTTACCTGGAGGTAGCACGGGCTCCTCTCGCAGGTTAAGGACTTGGTGCTACAGGACTGCCTCTCCCTCAGTCCTCCATACCAGCGCAAGCCTAGGTCACCTCCTGTGCTTCTCACCAACCAGCTAGAGACCCAGGGTTCCCATGACATCCTCTTCAGCTTTGATTTATATGCTAGAGTGTTTCATAGAACTCAGAGGAACACTTTACTTCCTAGATTACCAGTTCATTGGGCTTCCCGGGTGGCGTAGTCATAAAGAATCTGCCTGCCGATGCAGGAAGATGCAAGAGATGTGGGTTCAATACCTAGGTGGGAAGATCCCCTGGAGTAGGAAATGGCATGCGACTCCAGTATTTTTGCCTAGAAAATTCCGCGGACAGAGGAGCCTGGCAGGCTCACAGGGCCACAAAGAGTCTGACATGACTGAACACACACAGCACACAGCTCAGAAACAGCCAGATGGAAGAGACCCAAAGGGTGTGCTGTGTGGGAAGGGCTTGGAGCTTTCATACTCTCTCCAGGAACGCCACTCTCCCCAGATCTCCACATCTTCTCCAAACCAGAGGCTCTATGAACTCTGTCTTTGGGGTCTTTTATGGAGGCTCCATCTTGTTAGACCTGATTAGTTAAATCATTGACCATCAGTCAAAGTCAATATCCAGCCTCTTCCCTTCCCTGAGGTCTGAGAAGGGACTGAAGTTCCATCTCTCTGATCACATGGTTGACTCTCCTGGCAACCAGGCCCCATCCTTAGGTTGTGTGCGTGCGCTTAGTCACTCAGTCGTGTCTGACTCTTTGGGACCCCATGGGCTGTATCCTGTCACGTGCCTCTGTCCATGGAATTTTCCTGGAAAGAATACTGGAGTGTACTGCCATTTCCTACTCCGGGGGATTTTCCTGACCCAGGGATCGAACCTGAATCACTTGCCCATCTCTTTTGCATCTCCTGCATTGGCAGGTGGATTCTTTTCCCCGGTGCCACCTGGGAAACCCATCCTTAGGTTATCCAGAGTTTTTAGAAAAGCCAGTTCCTTAATGTAACAAAAGACACATTGATCCTCTCAAAATTGGGGAAATTCCACAGGTCTAGGAGCTCCAAGCCAGAAACTGACAGAAGACCAAATTTATATTTCTTACTAGAAGTCCCAATATCAGAGGAGTAAAAAGTCATATTGCAAAGGAATGTGTATAGAGTAATAAGATTAATTAAGCATTTTCACAGTCTACCATATGGGTTAATGCTGAGAAAGCCTAGAAGCCTAAAATAAGATGGTTCATAGATCTGCTTCATTTGAACTCTACTTCTTGCTAAGAAGGCAAGTCTCCAGCTGACTCTTCCTAGGTAGAGAGAGCAAAGACCCAGTCAGGGGAATCATGTTCCTTTCTTATAGCTGGGGTCTGCTCTTCTAAGAAGATTAGCTTTGAGTCCAGTTTCTCACATTTCCAGAGCCTGAGGGTGTCAGGGTACCAAGGAACTGGGTGTACATGCATAGGAGTGTGATGTGATGGGGTGGGGGACCTCGAAAGAATGAGGGGGAGATGGTCTGAGAAAACCCTGGAGGACATTAGGAAAATCAGCCCTAGTAAAAGTCTGCTCTCGAGTCATGAACCAGTTCTGTCTTCTTGCCTTCTATCTTCTCCTAGAAATAAAAGAAAACTTTTCTCCTGCCCCACTACACCCCCCACCCACCAGAAAGTATCTTTTCTAAATTTTTGTGTATTTAGAGCTACTAACGCCAAATTGGAAATCACAAACTGTTGACTTATTTAGTTTAGATAAGATTTTTGAAGAATTATTTGCCAACATGTGAAAATCAGAGACAATAGAAAACTCCTGATTTCTGCCTTCACTTTAAAAACTGAAAGATAACCTCCCATCACTTCCTGTTTTATTCCAGGTGCTTGTCATTGCTTTAAGCTTTGAACTGGGATCCTAGAGATGTTTGGGTTTGCAGATCTGCCCTAAAACCGTTTCTGCTTATAAACTGAGCAGTAAAACATACAAAGAGTTGGACACAACTGAGCGACTAAGCAACTAAGCACAAGCACACACAATGTGCATAAGCTGGGATGCGCAGAAGGATTCAGGCAATCACATCTTTCTCATGCTGTCTGAAGAATGAATTACATGCTTGCTTGGCACAGAATTGATGCTTATATCACCAATCATTTTCACACACTGATCATAGATTCATAGAATGTTAACATTGTATTGGATTGACCAAAATGTTCATTTTGGTTTTTCCATAACAACTTTGAAAAAGTTCCAATGAATTTTTTCATTGCCCCTAATAAAAAAGTCCAAGGCAATCTGGTGATCTTTCAACTACTCTTTTTTTTCCCCCAAGAAGTCTTTTTCTCAAACAACTTTGTTTTAAAGGCTGCTCTACTTGAAGCTGGGTTTGGAAGTTTGAACTCCCTTGTGCAATCCTCCCCTCACCCTTTCTTGTTAGAACACAACTTAAACACCATTCATCTCCCCATCTTCCCATTCCCAGATAAGTCTAAAGAGACCTGTTCAAGGCTTCTTAGTCCTTTCCAAGGCTAGACCCCCCAGACTCTGGCCTCTTAGGCCACCACACCAACCACACTGCCCCCTTTCTAGCTGGGTGTCTGTCTGATTGCAGGGTGATCTCTTCAGTTGTACTGAGTGCAACAGCTCTTGGGAGAGCCTCCTCTTACACACCAAGTTATGCCAAAGCTAAAATCTCAGCTGCACGCTTTTTCCAACTGCTGGACCGACGACCTGCAATCAATGTGTATAGCAGTGCAGGTGAAAGATGGGTAAGTACTGGAGGTGGGGTAAGGAGTGCAGTGTGTGTCTGCTGG
Organism: Budorcas taxicolor; assembly: GCF_023091745.1. Taxonomy (NCBI): domain Eukaryota; kingdom Metazoa; phylum Chordata; class Mammalia; order Artiodactyla; family Bovidae; genus Budorcas; species Budorcas taxicolor. Next base: position 71,524,749 of record NC_068911.1, read on the forward strand.
ACAGCATTGGGGCTGCTTATTTAAGACCACTTAGCTTTGAAATTGTGTAGTAGATGGGTGCATTCGTATGCACTCAGAATGAGCAGATAGTAGATTTATCAATGTAAAGGAATGAAGTACATTAGCATTAAAATTATTCATAAAGCTGGCATTTGAATAAGGCAATGCTATCCAGTGAATACTTGTTTTATAATACACAGTCGCTATAAAACACACTTAATTCCAGAATGAATGAGGCTGTAAGTCTTTGAGACTTGCACAATCACTGTGATTTTACTGATGTTCTGCTATGGAATGTAGAAAAACCAGTTTCTCCTGTACTGTAATACTGACTTATTTCATGTTTATCTCAGTTCCACATACCTTCATGTGGACGCTCAGAAAATCAATTTGATCTCAATGAAATATCACTTTTTCTGATTAATAGTTCCTACAGGTGTCTTTTTAGGTCTTCCTTGCTTGATTTTTAATATCCCAGTATGTTCAAGAGAGCAAAACAACCTAAACTCTAGTAAAGTTAACTAAATTCAGAAATCTTAAAATTGGTCAAATGCCCCATTTCTCCTTTAGTTCAGTAAAAGGCAAGTCTCTGTGTAGTTTATTAAATGTCTATCCCTTTCTAGAGTTCGCATGTCAGATAGTACAACTAAAGGTTTTCACCTTTGCAATTCAGAGTTCAAGTAACTTTCTGTGGAGGTCATTTCAAGTGTAAAGTTATTATTTTAAATATTTGGGGAAACAAAACTGTAGGAGTTTGCATAGTTACTGGCTTCTGTGATGTAATCATCTCTTTTCTTCTCTTCCATGCAGAATGACTGACAAGGAAGTCCCCTTAGGTTATAATGGGAATATTTGATCTCTTGATCAAATATCTTTAAACTCAATGCCCCACCCTCCATTTATTCTACATCTGTTAAAATAGGGAATAGAATGCTGTTTCATTAAGTTGCTGTCCTTATACTTTGCATTTTGGCAGCTTGTTGTTAAAGGTATCTTAAGCAAGGATTTAAAACTCAGGTGCATTCTCAACAGTCTAGATACTAGCAGGAGAATATATAATTCTAATCTTTCCATCCACAGGACAACTTCCGGGGACAGATTGACTTTGTTGACTGTAAATTTACATATCCTTCCCGCCCTGATGTACAAGTTCTAAATGGTCTTTCAGTGTCTGTTGGTCCAGGGAAAACCCTGGCATTTGTTGGGAGCAGCGGATGTGGTAAAAGCACCAGCGTTCAGCTGTTGGAACGTTTCTATGATCCTGACCAAGGGAAGGTGGTAAGCAATGCAAATGCCTTTGAGAATTTAGCATTCTGCAGAGGATCTCCAACTTCTTACAGGGGGTCTTCAAGGTTGTGCCTTACCAGACTCATTCTGAAGCGCTTGCCTCGGGCAATATTCTCCAGTTCCAGTCATTTGCTGCTTGACCTGATTCTACCTCACAATTTCTAATGTTAGATTCATTCTTCCCAGTTCCAGATGGTCTCCTGACCAGACAGGCAAAGAAAACTGCAAAGCTGGAGATGAATGTATTTAATAGAAGCATTCACTTACCTGTAAATGGGGCAGAAAGTGCAGACTAATCAAGAAACTAATGACTGGGAACAGAAAAAGTGGGGGATGATGAGAAACACAATGATAAATGAGTAAGAAAGGGAATTTAATATGAAAAATCCGAGACAATCCTGGTTCAAGAAGCTAAAGTCTAAATAATATAAGGGTCTCAAATTGGTAGTCACGTGCCTTAAATCTTTGGTAAAGATATTTGAAAAATTGGTGGCTTGCTTTGTTGCTTATTTTCTACAGAATTTCTTCTCTTCTTTTCTTTTTCCTTTCTATCTTTCCAAATAATATCTGCAGAGGAGTACAAAGTAAAATAAGAAATATTTGTAAAAACAAAGCAAAACAAAACAAAACCAACCTTTTAATCCACCATTTCCACCCCACCCCCCTTTTTCTGCTCAAAGGCAACTATTTTTAATCACTTGATGTTTTTAGATCTCCCAACAATTACCTCAGTGTCCCTAAATAATATGCTCATGTTGCTATTTCTTGATTTAACAAATTTAGACCCTCTGTTGATTTATTTGCAAGAGATGGAAATTTAGCTGCCCTTCCTCCTCTCCCCTCCTTTGACCCTCCTCCTCCCAATATGGTTATACTACTTTTAAAAGCTCTTCTTTTTGGAAATTTAATGAATACAGTTTTGTTTCTTTCCCATCACCTGCAGGTAACATTTCTTGAATCCTCATTTTCTAAGATGAGATTAGCAATTCTACCTCTATTTTCACTTTTTCCTCCCCCTCCCTTTTTTTTTTTTTGCCTCTCAATCCCTAATAGCTACACTTTTATTTTATCAAGAATATAAAATGCTTCCATTTTGTTTATACTATTTACAGCTTTTCCTCTAGGCTGATTCTAAAAGTTGAAAATCTATTAACTTTTCTTATGGCTATGGAAATATCGTTCATCTCACAGTTAAAAAGTGAGGTACATTAGCATCACAGTTTCTTTTCTTGCTTTCCTGAAAGACTTTCTTTCTTTCTTGTATTCTCTGCCTTTATAAAATCTTTAGGTTCTTCCCATGTTCTACATCGATACTTATTCTGAGGAGCCTGCTTCTTTCCTTTATTTCTGCCACAGCCTGGACTAATTGCATCCTATATCTGTTCAGCAATTGTCAGTCTATGAGTTTCCCGCAGTATCTTTTGGATTCGGTCCATTATTTCCTAGTTCATGTATTTTCCTCTTTCTTTGGTTTCCCCTCTTATATTGTTGGAGTGCATCTGTAAATAGTTTTCTAAGAAATGATTCAGAGGTGTGAGTCTGATTGAATCCACATATTTTGAAAAAGGACTTTCTGATACCCCTGAATAATGTAATTGTCACTACAATGAGGATAGAAAACATGATGAAGAGAAATGCTGAGGGAAATTTGAAAGAGGTAACTAAAGTTTCCTTTGCATAAAGCAAAACAGGGAAACAAGCAAACCGATACTGGTAAAATCCAGGAAATTATGAAAATAAGGAGTAAGAGTTGATTATCTGAAGATTATAGTCACTTCTTTTATTAATTTTAGGTATAGGGATTTTATTTGTTTGAAATTATTTGGTGATTGATGACTCTAGGAAGTCCATGGCACTGGGGGTCTGATCTCTGCAAAGGAGAGGATCCAGTTTAACCAAATGTCAGATCTTTCATGACTGTCACCTGGGTAGACTGTGAACTAACTACATGACAGGCAGGAATTCGAATCCTTCATGTTCAACTTCTTTAACATTAACTTGCATATTAAGCATATTTCTCTGAATGTACTCAGCGAATGTTCTGGTCACAGATAGAAAGCAATGCCCATGAAAAATATCAATATGTTTCCTTGCATTTCATAGACACAATGTATTTTATTACATCATTGTAAAACTTTCTTACAGACATTTTTCATTTAGAAAAATACCACCTTTAATGCAATTTTTAAAAATTCTGTTTGCTCTTATGGAAGCTAACAAACGCAGGCATTCAACGTTTTTAGCATTTAATTGGGTGCCTATGTCAGATTTGTTGGAGAAGGAAATGGCAACCCACTCCAGTGTTCTTGCCTGGAGAATCCCAGGGACGGGGGTGCCTGGTGGGCTGCCATCTATGAGGTCGCACAGAGTTGGACACTACTGAAGTGACTTAGCAGCATGTCAGACTTTATTTTTTGGAGCTCCAAAATCACTGCAGATGGTGACTGCAGCCATGAAATTAAAAGACGCTTACTCCTTGGAAGGAAAGTTATAACCAACCTAGATAGCATATTGAAAAGCAGAGACATTACTTTGCCAACAAAGGTCTGTCTAGTCAAGGCTATGGTTTTTCCAGTGGTCATGTATTGATGTGAGAGTTGGACTGTGAAGAAAGCTGAGCACTGAAGAATTGATGTTTTTGAACTGTGGTGTTGGAGAAGACTCTTGAGAGTTCCTTGGACTGCAAGGAGATCCAACAAGTCCATTCTAAGGGAGGTCAGCCCTGGGTGTTCTTTGGAAGGAATGATGCTAAAGCTGAAACTCCAGTACTTTGGCCACCTCATGCGAAGAGTTGACTCTTTGGAAAGGACTCTGATGCTAGGAGGGATTGGGGGCAGGAGGAGAAGGGGACGACAGAGGATGAGATGGCTGGATGGCATCACTGACTCGATGGACGTGAGTTTGCCTGAACTCTGGGAGTTGGTGATGGACAGGGAGGCCTGGCGCGCTGCAATTCGTGGGGTCACAAAGAGTTGGACATGACTGAGCGACTGAACTGAACTGAACTGAACTGATGATGTGCCCAGATTAGTTCCTGTGGGAAATTCTAAGGAACATGAACCATGTCTTCTGTCTTCTGGGAGCTTACTCTCAGAATACTCCCATATAGATAACAATCAGCAAACAGTTCCAGTACTTAATTAAGTATTAGTGCTTTGCAGTGTGTAAGTACTATGGAAAATGCATAAAGGAAGAGGAGCAAGGGCTAATTGTTGGGGAATGCCATATACTTTTTCTAGTAGTGTTTGCGTTTTATGCTGCCAACATATTATCTAAAATATAGTATATCCATACTACTTAACATAATCTTTTTCTGAAATCATGGGGCTAAATACTTTATAGTAGTACGTTAGACATACTATCCTTTTGCTGTCCTAGGTCTTTTAAGTGGAAGAGCTCGAATGGTGGATATTTGAATTCCTGTGCTCAACTGCCTAAATAAATCGTGTTGTTGTCATTGTTGTTCAGTCACTAGGTTGTGTCCTACTCTTTGCAACCACATGAAGTGCAGCTCACCAGGCCTCCCTGCCCCTCATTATCTCCTGGAGTTTGCCCAAGTTTATGTCCATTGAGTCCATGATGCTATTCAATCATAAAAATAGATCATGAGTTCCTAGAAAATAGAGATTTTTTTTTTCTATATTATACCAAAGACTGCCTAGCATGGTACCTTTGTGGCAGGTTATTCTGTATATATCTGTTGGTTGACCAAGTGAATAAATATACTTCTTTCTTACTGGGATTCATTATCTTCAATCATTCAGAGGTTAGTATCATTGAAATTAATGGGTTTGAGTCTTATATTGTCCAATAGCTTTACATAGGAAACCCCATTTCATAACCCATGGAGTCTCAAAATTGAGCAATTATGTGTACTTGGAGAGGATGTGCTACACCCGAAGATAAGGGAAGTTTCTGTTTTCTGAACTAGATAATGTGCCTTTCTTGTTTGATATCACCTGTAGAGCTAGAGTTTGGGAAACGAACAAACAAAACCATGTCTGACCGCAACTTTGACACCGCTTCTGGCAGACACCACCTCCAGAGGTCAAAGGCAACATAATTTATTTCCAAGAATCCTGAGCTTGTTGTCTCTTAAGCAAAGCACGCACTTGCATAACACTAACTCTAGGACGTGAGCTTTCCTCACTGCTGGAATTCTAAAATTCAGGGCTCTGGTTGTCGTTTCTGTTGGCAGATGATAGATGGGCATGACAGCAAAAACGTAAACATCCAGTTCCTCCGCTCAAACATTGGAATCGTTTCCCAGGAACCAGTGTTGTTTGCCTGTAGCATAATGGACAACATCAAGTATGGAGACACCACCAAAGAAATCCCTATGGAAAAGGTTATAGAAGCTGCGAAGCAGGCTCAGCTGCATGACTTTGTAATGTCCCTCCCAGAGGTATGTGCACAGTCAGAGTCGTTCCTGATGGGAGACAGGGAGAGAGCAATAGAACAACCAGAAAGTCATTATGACTGTAGCTCAAGGAGAAGGTCAAAGGCAACACAACTTATTCCCCAGTGCCCTGGGATGGTCTCAGCCTTTTAAGCAAAATAAATGTCCTTCATCAACATAACCTTTAGGGGTTTATAAAATTTTTTTTGATGTGGACCATTTTTAAAGTCTTTATTGAATTTGTTACAATATTGCTTCTGTTGTTTGTGTTCTGGCTTTTTTACCTTGACCGAACCCACAATCTCTGTATTGCAAAATGAAGTCTTAACCACTGAATTGCCAGGTAAGTCCCTAATCGTTAGTTTTGAACAGTATTATATTATCCAATGCAAGGTATGTTATAGAACTTGTTGTACAAAAAGTAATACCACATTGAGCATCAGCTTGCCTGTGTGTGCTTAGTCACTCGGTTGTGTCCAGCTCTTTGTGACTCCATGGACTGTAGACTTCCAGGCTCTGTTCATGGGATTCCTCAGGCAAGAATACTGGAGTGAGTGGCTGTTCCCTTCTCCAGGGGATCTTTCTGACCCAGGGATTGAACCCAGATCTCCTGCATTGCAGACAGATTCTTTACAGTCTGAACCACTAGGGAAGCTCTGAGTATCAGCTTAGCATAATGGAAAAAAAAAAAAAAATCCTGAGATTTGGAGCAGACATTGATTTGAATCCAAGTGAGGTCACTTTCTAGTGTAAAGTTACTTCTGTAACTTTGGGACAACTACTTTTCTTTTCTGAGACTCAGTCATCTACAAAAAGGTAAAAGATAACTTAGAATGAAAGAGTATACAAAATAGCCACAAAAAAGAAAGCTGCTTCTGTTATTACTGTCATTGTCATTCCATTACTTGGCAGCAACTATTATACATGTAGAGTAAGCTGCACTCCGTTTGGAGTAAGTCTCACTTTCCCAGAGCCAAGTCTGAGTGCAGTGTAACATTGACCCTAAATTTTTCCATCCACCAATGCTCTTTCTTGGTGTTCAATCACAAAGAAAATGAAAACATGGAAACTGAAAAATTTTCAAAAAAGAAACTGAAAAATAGGTAATAAGGAGGAAATTATTTCTGTGAACATTAAATGATAATCTGGCTAGAGTAGTTAGTACCATACCTGATGCACAGTAAATACTCTGTGAATGTAACTTATTTTACAAAAGCCTTCATCAAGGGATTCTCTTCCATAATTTCATAAAAATGACAAATATGTGAACTAGTTATTAATATCTAAATTGTCAGATGAGTTTTCAGCTCACAGAAATTTAAATAATTTGTTCATGATCACAGAGCTAGGATATAGCAAGAGTGAAATTCAAAGCAAGGCTTGCCTTCCAGAACAATGCCACCTCAACAAGGAAATGGATGAGAAGATCTCCCAAAGGTCCTGACATTCTAGGACCATTCTGTCTTGGAAAGATCTTCCAGACAGGAGATTGGAAATCAGGGAATCTTACATCAGGGAGGATCTCATACTAAGGAGAAAGAGATTAAAAAATAAATACAGAGAAAAGGATACAAAGTCCCCTTGTTTTCCAGCATGAAAGGTCACAAATGCCATATTTTTTTTAGATCCTAGATGGATTTGAAGTCCTTTATAGAAATGATTCACAATTTCATAAAACAACAAATTGTTTAAATCCTGAGGAGTCATTGATGGGGGCTCCATAAAGCACAGGAGCATGCTTCTGGTTCTGAAATTTACCATATGTTTTCCAGAAATATGAAACTAATGTTGGGTCCCAGGGGTCTCAACTGTCTCGAGGAGAGAAACAACGCATTGCTATTGCTCGGGCTATTGTACGGGATCCGAAAATCTTGCTGCTAGATGAAGCTACTTCTGCCTTAGACACAGAAAGTGAAAAGGTAGGTATTGATTTTCTAAGCCTTAGACCATTGTAAATAAGTCTCTTGCTGTAATATTTGTCCTTATAAAATGGTAGTATTGTTAATTTTCTGATTCACAGTAGAAATGGCTACTCCTTTGCAGAACCAAGAGACAATAGTTTAGAGAAAGGATTTAAAATAGGATTGCTTCAAATAAAAAAAATTTTTAACTTTAAAATAAGAATTGTTTTTAAAATTGTTTAGGTTAGGTGACATTTTTTTCAAGGGCAAATGATTAGCTATCTTAAGTAAAATAAAATAATCCTGGCTATCTGTTAGGCATTTCATATTTTACAGTTCTAAAGTTCTGTGGCAGAGAAGATGGGAAGCATACAAAACAAAGAGGTGGTTTCTGACATGCATTTTGCATAAAAGCAAATGCAATTGGGCAAAACACAATTATGAAATTTACCATTTATAATTAACTCCTTAAAAATTAGGATTCTGTTTTGGAGACAGCTAAATTGTCCTCAATGAAGAATGGTAGGGAATGACCACCTAACGGCTACCTTACATTGTTTTCCTGGTTTTATTTTATTAATATTGAACTAGACCATTGAGTAATATAAAATTACTTCATGGTCTCATCAGGTTCAGTGAAATTTTTCAGCCTGTGGACTGCCATTTAAATCATTGATGCATTGCATTCAGCAAGTATTTTTTAGACCTCTCTCTCATATCAAGCCCTGAATATAGTGATGTTACTCAGGTGGCATGAAGCAGAACTCAGGCAATAGCAGACTAGGGAACAAACATATGTCTTTGCACCAACTTTCCATCTTCTCTTTGTAGACAGTGCAAGTGGCCCTGGACAAAGCCAGAGAAGGTCGAACCTGCATTGTCATTGCCCATCGTTTGTCCACCATCCGGAACTCAGATATCATTGCCGTCATGTCACAGGGGACAGTGATTGAAAAGGGGACCCATGAAGAACTGATGGCTCAGAAAGGGGCCTATTACAAACTTGTTACCACAGGCGCCCCCATCAGTTGACCTGACTTATGAGATTCATGCACAGATGGTACACCAACTACAGGAGTGCCAAGGACTGTTTTTTGTTTTTTTGTTTTTCTTTAAGCAGAAATAATGATATTTTACTTTTACAGACATACATTGGAACTGAGCTAGTTGACCTTCAATAATAATTTAGTTTTAAATGTTTGTATATAGAAAAGGAAAGAAACCAGGGTCATCGGCAGTAAGAATCCAGTGTCAAGCAGCCATCATCCAGTGCTTTCACCAGCCCCAGTTATTCCATGGGAATTAGCGAGACATCGTGATGTGGAGGAAATAAGACTTGCAATTCGCCAGGGGCAGAGAACCATCCCTTGCATTTTGAACACTTGAGGTACACAGAGCCTGGTCTAGACTAGACACTTGACAAATATCTACTGAGCTGGACCAAGGTCATATGGAGAAGAACAGAAGGACTGAAGACTGGCTGTTTTTTGATTGAAGTTTTCTTGCATGTGAAAGCAGATTCATCCATCTCTAAGTATGAGGAGAGGAAGGAGGACTTATACTTTGGACACTCTCAGACTGAAAGGGGCAGAAAAAGACAGGTATTAAAAAGGGTTTACCAGTCAGGAATGTTGATTTATAGATTCAAGGTGTAGTACGTGGGTGGTGAAGTCCTCATTTACTGGACTAGGTTCTGCCATGCGGCTGGAGCAGGGGGCTCTATCCTAGGTCTTGTACTCCTCTTCACCCCTGTTCACATGGGTTGCTGTCCTTTTGTTTCCCCAAGGCCCAGCATGAAGTGAAAATAGTGGACTTTACCTTGTGTGAGTGTTTTCTTCCCATGGCCAACAAATGAAATTCTGCCTACAAAGGAAGCCTGAGCTATTATATCGAGGTATATTATTTATGTCTCGGGTCTAGTGTTTCCTGGTGAATAACCACGCAGGTGGTTTAGCAGGCTAACTAGTTGCAACAGAAGAACGGATGGTTGTGAAGTCAGAAAGGGAGAGGGTAGAGGGCAGCATTCTACTTATGACAAACGGCAGTGATAAGTTGCAGAATAAAGATGCCTTCAAGAAGGAATTAAGCTTTGTAGGAAGCACGTGCTTATCCTGTAATACTGAAGAAGAAAGACCAACATCCATTTGTTTTAAGTTTTTGTTTCAGAAGAAGAACATAAGCTATGTGCTAGGAGGCTGCCAGTTTCCTGGAATAGACTGGATGATTAAATTATTTTTAAATAAGATACTTCGAAGTTTTTGATGAGAGGGAAGAACTTGACTGGAGAGGGTTTGAAATGATTTGCGAAAACATTTGAATTACAACTTCAAAAATACAGAAGTAAATAAAGTTGCAAGTTTATTTTACAATGTCAGGGACTGCCAATGTCTTCATTTTTGTCTTATATCCTGTACCACTCGTGAAGATTTGGTTTCTATAATTTTGCATTATTGTGTCTCAGGTGATGGAAAGACTTGCTTAATCTGTTGTGACTGACATTATCTCAAGTCTTTCTGTAATTTCTAACGTTTTCAGGATGGGTTCTGTTGTGTTCAAACTCTTTCCATAACCCCAGTTAATAAAACTTGATGGAAGAAAAAAATACAAGGATTGGAAGATAAAGTTGGGAAAATTTTTCTGAGGGTAGGACAAAAAGACCTGAAAAGTAGAAAAAGACTTAGAGGAACAATTCAGGAGATGCAATAATTAGATCTTACCTGGGCACACCATTATGCAGTTTTGGAAAACTGAGGCAAAGGAGAAGATACTAAAAGCTTCCAAGAGAAGGGGAATGTATAATAAAGAAGCATAATGACATAGGACCTCTTGGCTGTGACACTGAAAGTCAGAAGACCTAAAGATTTGCCTTCAGAATTCTGAGGGAAAAATTATTTCTGTTCTGGAATTTTATTCCCAGCAAACTATTCTCAAGAATGAGAGATGCCTAAAGAAATTCTGCTGTGTAAGAGTTTCAAAATTGTATGGAAGCAGGTGCCTATAAACCAGAAATGTTACTATTTGAGAAAAAAAATAGAAGAACTGACCTCCAACTTTTTGTCTAGAAACACTTTTTCATGTAGTTACTCTAGGTCTATTCTACCTGTGCTCTTGAGAAATTATTTCAATAAAAAGACACTTTGAATTTAATGACGCAGTCATGCATACAATTTTTGGCAACTGTACACTCGTTTAAAACTGTAAATCCAGTAATATTTTGATGTTATGTCCTTAAAGAGGAAAATACATAGGATCATAATTAGATATAGTTCACTACACATTTTTTTAATGCGTTAAAGGTAAGGTTCCTATCCTAAGAAAATATCAGAATTTTCTCATCAGTCTGTTTTAGGATCCCACATTATATTTCCAACTAATGAGTTGAATTTATTAATATGTCTTATGCATGTAGAATCTCTCTGCAATCAGATCAATAAGGATATTAGTGGGGATAAAAAATTGCAAATTTGGCTGCTCTTTCCAAACATATTTTGAGATAAATTTACATATGCGTGTGTACCATTATAAAAGAAGCATTATGTCCATTTGTATTGCTTAAATTTCCAGGTCAAGTGAACAGTCTCACCGGCCTACAAGAGATGGCAGGTGAAATTAACTGAAATCCAATTCCAATTTCTTTCACACTGTGTTCAGTTAAATACCCAATTAATTTAAATGGATAGACTGTAAATAAAGCAATGCACATGATTATCATCTAATTAGCACTGGCCAGCATTATAATGTGCTCATTAGTGAGTTGTATGGGATCCTAAGGCTCATAATGAGTAACCAGGGTACACGTGACTGGCATGTAGCTGTCTGAATGCAGCTACTAAACTCGATAAACCATCACTAAGACAGAATGCACGGTAGGAAACGGAAGAATACACAGCCAGACAGTAAGTTGACAATTTCTTTCTTCCTATAATACAAGGATAGCTCCTACTCTCAGAGACAAAGAGATAAATGTGAGGGCAACAGAGCAGCTGGGAATAGAAAGGGAACTGTTCACTCAAGGTGACCCAAAATGAGTATCTGTAATAATTAAGAATGATTATAGACAAGAAAGAAAATTGTGCTATCTTATTGGTTAAGAGTATATATTTCTTTTCTTCTTATAAAACTTATTTATTTTTTAACTGAAGGATAATTGCTTTATGTAATTTTGTTGATTTCTGCCAGACATCAACATGAATCAGTCATAGGTATGAGAGTATATATTTCTGATAGATCAAGTATGGAATCAAAGTAACAGATGAACAATGTTTTCATAAAATTCCTTAGAAGTTGAAAATTCAGTGGATCATTTAAATATACCCTGTAGTAACATTCACAAAGCATTTCATAATTTAGAAGCCACTTTGCCGTCACAATTTTTGTTATTGTGAAACCATTTCGTAGTTTGCAGAGGAGGAAGGCAGCTCTAAGTTGCATTCATTGTTATGTACATAAGGAGTTAAGTTGACACCCAATCCTACACCCTCTCCCCTTGCATGCTTCTGTTTCAGAAGTCGGAAAGTAAAATACTTACCTTCCCAGACTCTTGCAGCTAGAGGAGGTCATGTGACTACTGTGGTCAATGAAATACAGGCACAAGTCTCTGTGGAGGCTTTCCCTTCTGGAATAAAGCCTGGGTTGAAGAAAACACATTTGCTTTCCCCCTTTCTTCTTTCCTGGATGCACAATGACCATGCTGTGACCACTTGGACAGAAGCCATCCACTGTGGATGGCAGAGCAGGAAGACAGACTGAGCCTGATTCTTGGACACCGTTGAGCAGCTATTGCAGCCTGGACTGCCTACCCCCAGCCATCCTGTTAAACACATACAAACACCTTTCACTTGTTTAAGCACTGAAGTGGTTTGTTACAGTTGTAATTGTTGTTGTTAATTATAGATTAACACACTCAGTAGATAAAGATTTTTATTAATAAAAAATGTTCAAACATAAAGATAATAAAGCAATGTTGAAATACTGATGTATTCACAGATGACCTCAAAATATGACCTTTAAATCCAGAGGTATTCCACAAACATTAAGTGAAAGAAAGAATTAATATGTCTTTTTGCAAATGTCACTGCTATGAGAAGGAAATGTCACTGGATGGATGTCCTTTGCAGCTCATTGTAGTTGTTTTCTAGAAGCATTTCACGTACCCTGCTTCATTATGCTTTAAGCAAAGGAGACTTTACTTAAACACTTGGTGCTTTGTTACTATGCTTTCTCATCCTCTCACATTATTAATATAAAATTGGTGCCAGACTGGGAATGGCCTGGCTTCCATGGGCGGGTTATAGACAGACTTGAAAAGAAAGTGATTCAAGAAGAGGATGAATTTGAAACAGAAGGGACTAGAATAGATGGGGAATCAAGTCACCAGCTAATTTGCAGCTAGAGACAGTCTCAACCCAATTCTTCCAAGCCCACAGGCTGGAGATAATCCAGGCTATCCAGAGCCTGGACCAAAGGGATATATTGAACTCAACCTTATATCTCTATCACCGAAAGGAATTTAATAAGTGTTTCTCAGGTGTTTGGGGAGGGTGGAGAAGTTAGAGAGGAAAAAAAGAAAAAAAGACAGAAGGGGCCCTGTTTCAGCCGGAGAAGATTTTTAGAGCTATGGGGAACTGAACTTCTAATTTAATTTAGTGTGGTCATCCTCAAAAGTCTTGGCATCATATAATTTGATGTTAGAGTTGTGTTGTAGTCAAGAAGTACATTTCAACAGCCATAAGAATTATAAAGTAAACATTATCGTTATGTCTTCATGCTATGCTTAGTTGCTCAGTCCTCTGACTCAGTTGCTCAGTCATCGGTCTCAGCCTATGGACTGGAGCCCACCAGGCTCCTCTGTCCGTGGGGATTCTCCAGGCAAGAATACTGGGGTAAGTTGCCATGCCCTCCTCCAGGGGATCTTCCCAACCCAGGGTTCGAACCCAGGCCTCCTCTATTGCAGGTGGATTCTTTACCATCTGAGCCACCAGGGAATCCCAAGAATACTGGAGTGGGTAGCCTATCCCTTCTTCAGGGAAACTTTCTGACCCAGGAATCAAACCAGGGTCTCCTGCATTACAGGTGGATTTTTCACCAGCTGAGTTACCAGGGAAGCCCCTTATGTCTTTGAGAGATCCGTAATTAGTTCACAACAAACTTACTAAAATGCTATTTCAAAGTTCTAATCACTTCCCTCATATAGCAGGGTTGGTTAAGTACCTCCAAGCCTTCTTCACACAAAGGAAACTTTTGTCCTTCCCCTTCTTCTCAGTCAGCCTGTTACCATACATATCCCATTAGTATTTCTTCCAGCAAGAAGAATATCCTCTTTAGGATGTTAAGGAAAGGGAAATGGACTGGTGATTTAGTTATAGAATCTCTTTTGTAAGACAGGGGCTTTATTTTTTTTTTTTTCTTTTTTGTTAATTAACAATTTTTTATTGAAGGATAATTGCTTTGCAGAATTTTGTTATTTTCTGTCAAATCTCAAGATGAATCAGCCATAGGTGTACATATATCCCCTCCCTTTTGCCCTCCCTCCCATCTCTCTCCCCATCCTACCCCACTAGGTTGATACAGAGAGACAGGGGCTTTCCTGGTGGTTCAGATGGTAACAAATCTGCCTACAATGACGGAGACCCAGGTTTGATCCCTGGGTTGGGAAGATCCCCTGGAGAAGGGAATGGCTACCCATTCCAGTATTCAGGCCTGGAGAATTCCTTGGACAGAGGAGCCTGGTGGGTTACAGTCCATGGGGTCACAGAGAGTCAGACAGGACTGAGAGACTAATACTTTCTTCCTTATGTAAGATAAGCAAGTAGGAAGTCTGTGAATATTTTCATGTGACTATTTTGGGCCTCAAACATCAATTACATTATTTCATATCTCCATGAATCAAGGCGAATTGGAAGTGGTCAAACAGGAGATGGCAAGAGTGAACATCAATATTCTAGGAATCAGCGAACTAAAATGGACTGGAATGGGTGAATTTAACTCAGATGACCATTATATCTACTACTGCGGGCACGAATCCCTTAGAAGAAATGGAGTCGCCATCATGGTCAACAAAAGAGTCCGAAATGCAGGACTTGGATGCAATCTCAAAAACGACAGGATGATCTCTGTCTCCAAGGCAAACCATTCAATATCACAGTAATCCAAGTCTATGCCCCAACCAGTAACACTGAAGAAGCTGAAGTTGAATGGTTCTATGAACACCTACAAGACCTTTTAGAACTAACACCCAAAAAAGATGTCCTTTTCATTGTAGGGGACTGGAATGCAAAAGTAGGAAGTCAAGAAACACCTGGAGTAACAGGAAAATTTGGCCTTGGAATATGGAATGAAGCAGGGAAAAGACTAATAGGATTTTGCCAAGAGAACGCACTGGTCGTAGCAAACACCCTCTTCCAACAACAAAAGAGAAGACTCTACACGTGGACATCACCAGATGGTCAACACCGAAATCAGATTGATTACATTCTTTGCAGCCAAAGATGGAGAAGCTCTATACAGTCAGCAAAAACAAGACTGGGAGCTAACTGTGGCTTAGATCATGAACTCCTTATTGCCAAATTCAGACTCAAATTGAAGAAAGTAGGGAAAACCACTGGACCATTCAGGTATGACCTAAATCAAATCCCTTATGATTATACAGTGGAAGTGAGAAATAGATTTAAGGGACTCTATCTGATAGATAGAGTGCCTGATGAACTATGGACTGAGGTTAGTGACATTGTACAGGAGACAGGGATCAAGACCATCTTCATAGAAAAGAAATGCAAAAAAAACAAAATGGCTGTCTGGGGAGGCCTTACAAATAGCTGTGAAAAGAAGAGAAGCGAAAAGCAAAGGAGAAAAGGAAAGATATAAGCATCTGAATGTAGAGTTCCAAAGAATAGCAAGGAGAGATAAGAAAGCCTTCCTCAGTGATCAGTGCAAAGAAATAGAGGAAAACAACAGAATGGGAAAGACTAGAGATCTCTTTAAGAAAATTAGAGATACCAAGGGAACATTTCATGCAAAGATGGGCTCGATAAAGGACAGAAATGGTATGGACCTAACAGAAGCAGAAGATACTAAGAAGAGGTGGCAAGAATACACAGAAGAACTGTACAAAAAAGATCTTCATGACCAAGATAATCATGATGGTGTGATTACTCACCTAGAGCCAGACATCCTGGAATGTGAAGTCAAGTGGGCCTTAGAAAGCATCACTACGAACAAAGCTAGCAGAGATGATGGAATTCAAGTGGAGCTATTTCAGATCCTGAAAGATGATGCTGTGAAAGTGCTGCACTCAATATGCCAGCAAATCTGGAAAACTCAGCAGTGGCCACAGGACTAGAAAAGGTCAGCTTTCATTCCAATCCCAAAGAAAGGCAATGCCAAAGAATGCTCAAACTACCTCACAATTGCACTCATCTCAGACACTAGTAAAGTAATGCTCAATATTCTCCAAGCCAGGCTTCAGCAATACGTGAACTATGAACTTCCAGATGTTCAAGATGGTTTTAGAAAAGGCTGAGGAACCAGAGATCAAATTGCCAACATCCACTGGATCATGGAAAAAGCAAGAGAGTTCCAGAAAAACATCTATTTCTGCTTTATTGACTATGCCAAAGCCTTTGACTGTGTGGATCACAATGCTGCTGCTGCTGCTGCTAAGTCGCTTCAGTCGTGTCTGACTCTGTGCGACCCCATAGACGGCAGCCCACCAGGCTTGCCCGTCCCTGGGATTCTCCAGGCAAGAACACTGGAGTGGGTTGCCATTTCCTTCTCCAATGCATGAAAGTAAAAAGTGAAAGTGAAGTCGCTCAGTCGTGTCTGACTCTTCGCAACCCCATGGATTGCAGCCCACCAGGCTCCTCTGTCCATGGGATTTTCCAGGCAAGAGTACTGCAGTGGGGTGCCATCGCCTTCTCCGTGGATCACAATAAACTGTGGAAAATTCTGAAAGAGATGGGAATACCAGACCACCTGTTCTGCCTCTTGAGAAACCTATATGCAGGTCAGGAAGCAACAGTTAGAACTGGACATGGAACAACACACTGGTTCCAAATAGGAAAAGGAGTATGTCAAGGCTGTATATTGTCACCCTGTTTATTTAACTTATATGCAGAGGACATCATGAGAAACGCTGGGCTGGAAGAAGCACAAGCTGGAATCAAGATTGGTGGGAGAAATCTCAATAACCTCAGATATGCAGATGACACCACCCTTATGGCAGAAAGTGAAGAGGAACTTAAAAGCCTCTTGATGTAAGTGAAAGAGGAGAGCAAAAAAGTTGGCTTAAAGCTCAACATTCAGAAAATGAAGATCATGGCATCTGGTCCCATCACTTCATGGCAAATAGATGGGGAAACAGTGAAAACAGTGTCAGACTTTATCTTTTGGGGCTCCAAAATCACTGCAGATGGTGACTGCAGCCATGAAATTAAAAGACGCTTATTCCTTGGAAGGAAAGTTATGACCAACCTAGATAGTATATTCAAAAGCAGAGACATTACTTTGCCAACAAAGGTCTGTTTAGTGAAGGCTACGGTTTTTCCTGTGGTCATGTATGGATGTGAGAGTTGGACTGTGAAGAAGGCTGAGCACCAAAGAATTGATGCTTTTGAACTGTGGTGCTGGAGAAGACTCTTGAGAGTCCCTTGGACTGCAAGGAAATCCAGCCAGTCCATTCTGAAGGAGGTCAGCCCTGGGATTTCTTTGGAAGGAATGATGCTAAAGCTGAAACTCCAGTACTTTGGCCACCTCATGCGAAGAGTTGACTCATTGGAAAAGACTCTGATGCTGGGAGGGATTGGGGGCAGGAGGAGAAGGGGATGACAGAGGATGAGATGGCTGGATGGCATCACTGACTCGATGGACATGAGTTTGAGTGAACTCTGGGAGTTGGTGATGGACAGGGAGGCCTGGCGTGCTGCGATTCCTTTGGGTTGTAAAGAGTCGGACATGGCTGAGCGACTGAACTGAACTGATGCATCTCTTTTCATAGTGATACAATTCAGATTCTAATTGGAATAGGATGTTTTAAAGAACCAAATGTATTATATAAATCTAAACCTCTTTATTAAAGTATCATATTACAAAATGGAGCACACTTTAGAATTTACAGCCTTGTTCATTGCAAGTAAGTAAAACTTAATGTGAGGGCTTCCCATGTGGCTCAGTGGTAAAGAATCTGCCTGTAACTCAGGAGATGCAGGTAATCCTTGTATTGGGAAGATGTCCTAGAGCAGGAAATGGCAACCTACTCCAGTACCCTTGCCTGGAAAATTCCAAGGACAGAGGAGCCTGGTGGACTACCATGGGGCCACAAAAAGTCAGATACGACTGAGCGATAACACACACAGCATTTAATGTAATTGGCTCTTCTTCCAGTTTTATGGAATGAGATCCTTCGAGTTGCAGCATTTCAGAGCTAGAAGGAACCTTTCATCCTAAGTCCATTTTAAGTCTCTCATTTGAGAAACTGGTCAACTGAATCCACCAACATTAAAAGGACTCCCAGCATCCCAGGAGTTAAACACAGAGACATGTTGGAACCTATCAAAGGACTCGATCCAGGGTACTTGCTGCCAAGCTCCACAAAGTCTTTCGTACATCTATCTGTCTATGAATCTGCTAACACCTGCCCCCTTGAGTTCTGACACCTTTGGGGATCTATACAGGGACATGCGGTACCACTTTTTGATTGGCCAGCATGAGCAGGGCATCAACACCTCAATGCTAAAAAAGTTAGGCTCACACAAAAATTTCATAAACTCAGGAATATTTACTTCTCCCTTAAGTCAATGCAATCTTTAAATATAAAGACAGCAAGGCCTCTATGATTTCTTTCACTCAAAAAAATTGTAAAAAGGCAGAGTTCGGAATGATTCTGAAGAAAAAGATCTCAAGGATCAGATGCTTTCAATGCACAGTTGTTGAGCTTGAGGGCAATGGTGGTGTCTGAGAAAGGCAGTGATGGGTGAATGCAATGTGCACCTTTAGAAAACCTCTTCCATCAATGGCAGGGTATGTGAGGTGACATCACAGTCTGGCCTATACTGCTCCTAAGATACAGACTGAATCCAAGGAGAATTCAAGTCCTTGATCAGAAGTTGGGGTGTAATTGGCCTACTTGATATGAAAGGCAGGGGGGAGCTGGAGGAGAAAGGAAGCTCTTCATCTTAACCAGCTTTGGGTTTCTTTCCCAGACACACATGAGCCTGCTCCTCCTGAAGAGTGCCCAGGCTGTCCCAGGGCAGAGGTTGCTGTTCCCACGTGCGCCAGCACTGGAGATGGGCAGAGGTGGGTGGTACTGATCTCTCCGGGGGGCAGCCCCTGGTCTGTGCCACAAACACCAGTAGACAGAACACAGCTGCTACCCTTCTCTCCTTACCCTCCCTGGTCCCCAGCAGCTTCTTTAGAACACAGTGGTCTTCAGGGGAAGTATCACAGGTTTTGAGCTGAAGACAAATTCAGAAATCTTGTGGCAAAATCTTCAAAAAAAGATTTGAAGAAATTTAAAAATTCAAACAGAAAATAATTAATCGGTCTTACATTAACCTTTATAACCTCAATCTTTGAGTTTCTTTCCTCTTTGAGGGCAGTCACTTCTGTGCTGCCAAAAGAAACAAGATGTGATTTCTTCCAGGTCATCACTGAGATCACCATCAAAGAATCGCAAAGATAGTAATTAGTACTCCACACCAAATCAGCCTCAGATTTGACATAAATTGCATTTGTCCTCTGCAGAACTAAAAGGAAGCACTTATATTTCTTAGAGTTTTCTAATGAGTTGCTGTCATTTGGCAGAAGTTTCTGAAATATTGCTTCTTATAGACCTTGCTTCTCATTAGCATTTTTTAAAAGAAAAAACAAAATGAAGATTTAAAAAAAAGAAGTACCACTGCTTTACCTTCAGTATGGAATCAGCCTCAGAAAGCATTAAAGGTAAGGGGAAGGAAAATTAGGAACACTACCTTAGTTTCTTGGAAACTTTGAGGTCCATTTTTCCAGGAGGCTGTTTGCAATTTCCAGAGAGGCTTGGACAGTCAGTCAATGAGGGCCAAATCCTCAGGTGCAACTAGACATTGGCGATTCTTTTTAAACAGTTTCTGAATATCCTCGGAAGAACTGGTATACAGAGTATAGGTATGACAGACCCAGCCAAGCAGGAAAACTTGGACAGGCAGTCATCCATCCATAGGAATATTGGATAAAGCTCCACTCAGCTTTGTGACCCTTCAAGGGTTTCTGGGGCACAGAGGGAGGAAAAACCCAAACTCTCTGGTCTGAGGCAACAGGGCTAGGAGTCCTGGGAGACCAAGGTGGTTCCAGTCCATAGGACAGAGTAAGACAAGAGAGCTCCACAGACAGACTTTCAGATCTGCAGAGGATTTTCCTCAAAATCACAGCAATTTACTGTTAGCTTTTTAAAATTTCCTTTCAAATGTGTAAACATCACAATGGGATTTACTTATCACCATGCATGTTTTGTTGGCTTCACAGGTGGCGCTGGTGGTAAAGAACCTGCTTGACAATGCAGGAGACTTAAGAGACGTGAGTTTGACCCCTGGGTTGAGAAGATGCCCTGGAGAAGGGCATGGCAACCCACTCCAGTATCTTGCCTTAAGAATCCCCATAGACAGAGGAGCCTGGTGGGCTACAATCCATGAGGTCGCAAAGAGCCAGACATGACTGAAGCAATTTAGCATGCATACACATGCATGTTTTATACCTTGTTGACAGTAGCTATTTTTCTTTTTTTTTCATCTGAAAAGTAACATCCGTAAGCTAATCAGATCTCCAGACTGGAACAAACATACCTTGTCCGTCCATGTTCCACCAGTAAATTTTTCTACACGAAACAAAGCATTTAATATCAATTCACACTGTCTCACAGGAATGTGGTAGAGGTGACAATACAAAAAACTATTTTTGACTTCACAGGAGAATTCTATCAAATATTTAAAGAAGAGCTAATGCCTATCCTTCAAAACTCTCAAAAAATTGCAAAGGAAGGAACACTTCCAAACTCATTCTATGAGGCTACCATCACCCTGGTACCAAAACCAGACAAACACAACACAAAAAAAGAACACCAATATCACTGATGAACATAGATGCAAAAATCCTCAACAAAATTTTAGCAAACAGAATTCAGCAACACATCAAAAAGCTCATACACCATGATCAAGTTCGGTTTATTCCTAGAATGCAAGGATTCTTCAATAAATGCAAATCAATCAGTGTGATACACCATATTAACAAACTGAAAGATAAAAATCATATGATAATCTCAATAGATGCAGAAAAAGCCTCTGACAAAATTCAGCACCCATTTATAACTAAAACTCTTTCAAAAATGGGCATAGAAGGAACTTACCTCAACATAGTAAAGGCCATATATGATAAGCATACAGCAAACGTTATTCTCAATGGCAAATAACTGAAAGCATTCCCCCTGACATCAGGAACAAGACAAGTGTGTCCACTTTCACCACTAATATTCAACATAGTTTTGGAAGTCCTAGATACAGCAATCAGAGAAGAAAAAGAAATGAAAGGAATCCAAATCAGAAAAGAAGAAGTAAAGCTCTCACTGTTTGCAGATGACATGACACTGTACATAGAAAATCCTAAAGATAGTATCAAAAATTATTAGAGCTAATCAGTGAATTTAGCAAAGTTGCAGGATACACAATCAATACATAGAAATCACTTGCATTTCTATACACTAACAATGAAAAATCAGAAAGAAAAGTTAAGGAATTAATCCCATTCACCATTGAAACAAAAAAAATTAAATATCTAGGAATAAACTTACCTAAGGAGACAAAAGAACTGTACACAGAAAATTATAAGACACTAATGAAAGAAATCAAAGATGACATAAACAGATGGAGAGATATTCCATGTTCCTGGGTAGGAAGAATCAATATTATGAAAATGACTGTACTACCAAATGCAATCTACAGATTCATTGTGATCTCTGTCAAATTACCAATGGCATCTTTCACAGAACTAGAACAAAAAAATTTCACAATTCATATGGAAACACAAAAGACCCTGAATAGCCAAAAGAAAAGAGAGAGAAAGAAGAGAAAGAAGAATGGAGCTAGAGGAATCAACCTTCCTGATTTCAGATCATACTACAAAGCTACAGTCATCAAGACAGTATGGTACTGGCACAAAAACAGAAATATAGACAAATGGAACAAGATAGAAAGCCCAGAAATAAACCCATGCACCTATGGGTACCTTATATTTGACAAAGGAGGCAAGAACATACAATGGGGCAAAGACAGCCTCTTCAATAAATGGTGCTGGGGAAACTGGACAGCTACATGTAAAAGAATGAAATTAGAACACTTCCCAACACCATACACAAAGATAAACTCAGAATGGATTAAAGACCTAAATGTAAGACCAGAAACTACAAAACTCTTAGAGGAAAACATAGGCAGAACTCTCAATGACATAAATCAAAGCAAGATCCCCTATGAGCTACCTCTTAGAACAACAGAAATAAAAACAAAAGTAAATAAGTGGGACCTGATTAAACTTAAAAGCTTTTTCACAGCAAAGGAAACTATAAGCAAGGTGAAAAGACAGTCCTCGGACTGGGAGAAAATAATAGCAAATGAAACAACTGACAAAGGATTAATTTCCAAAATACACAAGCAGTTCATACAACTCAATGCCAGGAAAACAAACAACCCATGAAAAAGTGGGAAAATGACCTGAACAGACATTTCTCCAAAGAAGACATACAGATGGCTAACAAACACATGAAAAGATACTCAACCTCCCTCATTATTAGAGAAAGGCAAATCAAAACCAAAATGAGTTACCACCTCACACCAGTCAGAATAGCCATCATCAAAATGTCTACAAACAATAAATGCTGGAGAGGATGTGGAGAAAAGGGAACACTCTTGCACTGTTGGTGGGAATGTAAATTGATACAGCCACTATGGAAGACGGTATGAAGATTCCTTAAAAAACTAGGAATAAAACCACCATATGACCCAGCAATCCCACTCCTATGAGTATACCCTGAGGAAATCAAAATTGAAAAGCACACATGTATCCCATTGTTCATTGCAGCACTATTTACAATAGCTAGAACATGGAAGCAACCTAGATGTCCATCGACAGATGAATGGATAAAGATATTGTGATACATATACACAATGGAATATTACTAGGCCAAAAAAAGGAATGCCTTTGAGTCAGTTCTGATGAGGTGGATGAACCTAGAACCTATTATACAGAATGAAGCGAGTGAGAAAGAGAAAGGTAAATATCATATTCTAACACATATATATGGAATCTAGAAGAATGGTGGTGAAGAACTTATTTCTAGGGCAGCAATGGAGAAACAGACATAGAGAATAGACTTATGGACATGGGGAGAGGGGAGGAAAGGGTGAGATTTATGGAAAGAGTAACATGGAAACTTACATTACCACATATAAAATAGATAGCCAATGGGAATTTGCTGTATGGCTCAGGAAACTCAAACAGGGACCTTCTATCAACCTAGAGGAATGGGTTGGGGAGGGAGATGGGAGGGAGGTTCAAAAGGGAGGGGATATATTTATATCTATGGCTGATTCATGCTGAGGTTTGACAGAGAACAACAAAATTCTGCAAAGCAACTATCCTTCAATTAAAATATAAGAAGAGAAAACAAAATTTTTTTTCAGGAAAAAGCACTGTGTGATTTGATCTGTGCTATCCAATTCAGTAGCTACAGATGCACACAACTATTTAACTTTAATTAAAAATAAATAAAATTTAAAAATGCAATTCCTCAGTTGTGTTAGCTGCATTTCAAGAAAGTAATGAAATGCATTTTAATAGCCATACATGGCTAGTGGCTACAACATTGGACAGCACAGGCATAGAATATTTCCATTACTGTATAAAGTTCAATTGAAGTGCTGGAATATGGAATATACAGACTTCATATCCTTAAGAAATGAATAACTTCTTAAAAAACAAGTCTTTTGACTTTCTCTTATACCAAGGTGTTTTTTTTCTTTTGTATGCACCAAATTTATTTACAAGGTGTGAATAAATATAAAGCATTGAGAGATACAACTTTGAGCTTCAAGGGCATCTTATAAGAATTTAAAAAATCATCCTTCTGTTATACTGAAATAGGCATAGAGAATGTACCAACTTAACACTATGAGGCAGATATCCTTTCAATGGGTTGTCAAAGGAAAGAGATTCAACACTCTTCTTGGTAGCTAGTTTCAGCAATAATAAATTAATTTGCATTCCTTTCAAATGTATGCTTGATTAGACAGTTTCTCAAGTCCCCTGTCTAGATTTCTCATCTTGAAAACTCATATTGACACTTTTCTTCTGAATATGTAGCTATGCAGACATTTTGAATATATGGTTAAGTTACAGTAAGTCAAATGAGCTCAATTTCCCTTTCTTTTGGCAAATAATTTGGAACCAGTAGAGTCTTTTCCATCAGGTTTAAAGGCAGGTATTTTCTCCAAGGCAGTGAAAAGCTCTTCCTCTAGCTGTCTAAGCAGTTTCAGTTTGCAAAAGCAGCTCGCTACCATATGAATCCCTCCAGGAGACTTCAACTAGGGCAAAGAGGGGAATTTTATCACATGGGGACTTTAGGACTTTATGGCAGATGGGGTTTGAGTTGTTGGGGATTAATGATAGAAAATGAGCCCATACCTCATCCTATTCCCCTTCTGAGGATCATGCATCACCCCACAGACAGGACTTGCAATGTGGTGGCTGAAGAGAGCATCTCTGTGAGAATCAAGAAGAGATTTATGGTGGAGTCAAACATTGTAGCAGAATCCCACTGGGTATCAGCATCCCACTTTCCTCAGGCCTTAGTGACGGCAGGCTGATGCTGTGTCGGGATGGGTGATTCTTCAAAACAAACATTACTATTTCAAGTGAAACTTTGATAAAGGGCTCTCAGACAGGAGGGAGATCTCTGACATGTGCAGAGGTGTATGTAATGAGGCATGTGTGCTTAGGCACTTCAGTCATGTCTGACTCTGTGCTACCCATGAACTGCAGTCTGCCAGGCTCCTCTGCCCATGAGATTCTCCAGGCAAGAATATTGGAGTCGGTTGCCAATTCCTTTTCCAGGGAATCTTACTGACCCAGGGATTGAACCTGTGCTTCATGAAGGATTAAAGGATTGGTGTGACTTTCTACTGACCAAGAGTGGGGTGAGGTGGGAGGGATTGAACTAATGAACAAGGGGCAACATCTTCAGTATCATATGGCTCTCTTTCACCCAAAGCCCCCATTGACTTGAGAAAAATTTCATTCTTAACATTATCATTCATCATCTTCACCTTCTTGCTTAGGAATCACTCAACCTCCGAAACCAAGTTCAGTTACCTTTTTAAACAAAAGCTATCACAAATTGTGTTGTGTAAAAGTAACAGCTTATACTTAGTATACTTGGAAAGGGACAAATAATTACTTTGATTTTGAGAGGTTTTGTTAGCCTCAACTAATATTTTGTCAAATAGCACTTGCTAGAACTGGTGTTTTCATACATATTTATGGATTATTTAATATAATATCTGAAATAATTCATATATTGGTATTCTTCAGAAGAGTTACATAAAGCATTGTGGCAGATCACAGGTCACTACAATATGTAGCAAAATCTGACTCAGAATGTACTTGATTGAAATGAAATAGTTATCAACTTAAAGTTTAGAATTACTAGGTCCAATGAAGGGGAAAGAAATTAACTGAAAAACTTTTAGTATGTTAGCACTCCATCAATAATAACTTCCTAAAGTAAAACTGTATATTTTCATCACAGTTCAGTATATGCAGAACTCAACTAATAAATATAAGCATTTCACAATTTTCCTGGGTTAGAGCATGACCTACAGGAAGGCACTCAATTTCCCTGGTTTTGAAAGATTAGCTCCTAAAAATAACATATAAGGAGGACATAATGAAGAGATAAACCTTTGGGGTGGAGTAAATAATGTTCTAAGCAGAGAGTCTTCAGAAGAGTTTATTAAAATGTTAGAAAACATTACCATAAAACAGAGACCAAGAGTTAAGAAGAGATTCAAGTCCAGAAAGTAACCCAGCCTATTTTCTTCCCTGTGGATATGTAACCATAACTAGAGCTACTGCTGGCCCCATCCGTACCCAGCATACCTGATATAAGTCAAACAGTATATGATATTTTAAGGTCATTTCTGGAAAAGTTACCAACTTGCATGGCAAACATCATAGAACTTATGTAAAAGCATTCATTCCTATAGATTCTTGAAGAAACAAAATACAGTGTCATGTAAATATGTGTCAGAAGATTGGGTTCTAATGTTCTGATGGTGGTGGGATAACAGTGAGTTTTTTCACCTGAATAAACCTCCATTTCCTTATCTAATCACTGAGGGGATCAGATCTGACTGCCATTAAAAGGCCCACAGGAGCCAGAAGCAACCTGACTTTAAGATGATAAAGTTTTCTGATGCTGGTGGTTCTCTGAGGTACTGAAAACAGCGACAGCATGCAGAGTGCCTGTCTCCTTCTGGTGACAGTCAGCATGCAGAGTGCCTATCTCCTTCTGGTGACAGTCAGCATGCAGAGTGCCTGTCTCCTTCTGGTGACAGTCAGCATGCAGAGTGCCTGTCTCCTTCTGGTGACAGTCAGCATGCAGAGTGCCTGTCTCCTTCTGGTGACAGTCAGCTACAGTGGATTGTCTCCAGGTGGGAATGCAGGCCCTGTGTGACCACACAGTCAGATTACTCAGGAAAATACAGAAATTCAAACTTTTATGTCAAATATCCTGGTTTTAAAATATTGGCAGCTAATCTAAAACTAGGGCTTCTCTGGGGGCTCAGGGGTAAAGAATCTGCCTGCAATGCAGGAGTTCCAGGGTTCAAACCCTAGGTGGGGAAGATCCCCTGGAGAAGGGAATGGCTACCCACTCCAGTATTCTTGCCTGAAGAATTCCATGGACAGAGGAGCCTAGCAGGCTACCATCCCTGGGGGTCACAAAAAGTCAAACAGGAATGGTTGACTAACATACTCTCTAAAAGATGGGGTAACACAGGTAACTCTGAAGGCCAAATTAAACATATATGTGAATGGACTGGGTCTTGTGGCTGCCATTTGTGACCCCTAACTGGAAGCCTCCAGTTTCTATCTGCCCTGTTGGTCCTCTGTGAGGATGGGGTAGCGTCATCCTGGGGCCACAGGCATTAGCCCTCCACACAATTCTAATTAAGCTTTTTTGCACTTGGTTTCATTAACATATGAATACAGTAGGGAATCAGGGCAACCACAGTCAGTGGGATGGACGCACTTTTACAGAAAGACAGCACGTAAAACAAATACTCGGTGTCAGTGGGGATCTTGATGAAATGGTAGAGCTGCAGGGTGGTCAACGAGGCCAGGGCACAGACCAGCCGGAAGCTCAGCCTGTAGCCGTTTTCTCCTCGACAGCTCCTGAGGAACATCTCTGAGTTAATTGCAAAGCCCAAGCCAAAGAGGACTCCGAGGTTTCTCACAAGTCCGGCAAAAGGTGTGGTGTCGATGTGGATCCAGTCGGGGTTGGCGCACCACTTCTTGGCTATGGGCACAGACCACAGCAGGTCAATGTCAAGAAGTCTGAGAAGCAGGTAAAAGCCAAGTGCAAACAGGAAGAGGAACAGGTTGGTCTTCAGGTATGTGCTCAGGCTGGCTGTTTGGATACCTGGAGTGTATTCAAAGACCTCCGCTACCAGGACGCCTGGGGATTGGAAAGCAGCACTGAACAGAACTGTGTGCCTTTGAGACTCTCAGGAATCATTCCTCTCTGCATTAAAGAATTTAGCCACAGTTTTCAATGATAAAGGGCTATAGAAACCTAGGTTCTATCCATTTTCCAAAGCCTGTTTTTTAAGGCAGTAACTGAAATCTCACTTTTCCCATGATCTTTTACCCATCCACATTAGCACAGGGGGGATCTTTCAGGAGTCCAGGGCACTGAGTGACAACCCACTTTATAGGCAGAGCACTGATCTACTGCTGCTGCTGTGAAGTCGCTTCAGTCGTGTCCAACTCTGTGCGACCCCAGAGACGGCAGCCCACCAGGCTCCGCCGTCCCTGGGATTCTCCAGGCAAGAACATTGGAGTGGGTTGCCATTTCCTTCTCCAGTGCATGAAAGTAAAAGTGAAAGTGAAGTCGCTCAGTCATGTCCGACTCCTAGCGACCCCATGGACTGCAGCCTACCAGGCTCCTCCACCCATGGGATTTTCCAGGCAAGAATACTGGAGTGGGTTGCCATTGCCTTCTCTGGAGAACTGATCTAGGTGCTTGCAATTAATATTTCAATTGCCACAGCCAGTTCATGTAGACAGCCTTTGAAAGATATGTGGAGTTGAAAAGCGGAAACTCGATCATTGAGAATGCTGGTAGAAATACAAAGCAGCTGCTGAATGAAGTCCACAGTTAGGTAATAATCACTGCAGGTGTTTCCGAGAGAGTAACATGGTGTGCAGGTTGGAAGTCCATTATTAAGTCTCCCAAACCAAGACACAAGCACACTGTCCTTTGTGGTGGTTCGGGAGTTGGACTCAGCACTAGTCACACTTCAGAGAAGCCCAACCGTGTCACCAAGAGGTTATGCACTTATACTTTTGAGTGAGAATGTGCCATTGCCTGTATGGAGAATTTGAGAGATAGGAAGAACCACTTAAGCTCCTAGGGCAGCATTAAGTTATCAGTGGCTTGATAGAATTACCTGAGTTTGGGGAAATCAATTAGCAGGGAGAATCTGACAACATAAAACAAAGGACACTAAAGCTTTCAATGATACAATAAAAGGAGTGATCATATTTACCACCAATTACTCCAAGAATAACTTGATGAGGAAAATGTGTTGCTATGAATACTCTGGAGATGCAGACACTGATTTGAATCAACCAAAAAAGACTCCAAAGAAATGACCAAGTCAGTCTACGATGGAAAAATAGAGAAAAGCATAAAAAGCAAAGGAACAATATCACTCATAAAAATGGGTGAGGGGTTGACACCAGATGATCTTTCATAGAGGAATCTTCTAGCTGTGATGTAATATCATAATTCTAGAGGGTCTTTCAATTTTTTTTTGCACTCCATAGGATTTCAAATGTTTTAACAGACGTTTCTATATTTATCGATGCATTAAACTGAACCAGTGCTGGGCTATATTGTGAAATTTTAATAAATGCTGTAAAAAGAAACCAACTTGGCATCCTGATAATTATTCTAATGAAGGGAGATTCAAATTTGAGGGAATTATTAATATCTACAGTGATCTAGAATAAATTATATATATTTTTACTCCCTGTCATATGTGCTTCCTCTTTCCTCTCTCAACGTCTCTTTGCTTGAAGAAAACTCACAGAAGAGGCAGCTGCCAATCTGATGAAAAGCACACAGGCATTCCATCAAGGGCAAGTTTTCATTGGGTTTAATTTCAAGACTCTCAAGCTCTCAAGAGTCCTGGTTCCTTGGTTTTTGACACGTAGAAAATAAGAAACAGAAAGTGACCTATGGGTTATATATGTTGAATTAGAAGCAGTAGTATGCAGAAAACTTATAAAAAATATTTAAGTCCAAGCAATCTTCATCATTTTAATAAAAAATATTAGCAATAATGAGTTCTAGGAATCCTTGATGGTTCTGAATGATTTGTCCCTGATAATTGGACTAAATTTTGGATATTGAAAAGTTAAGGAATAGAGAGAAACAAGACTTTCAAAGAGAAAGTAAGCAGGGATTATGCATATGGAAGAAGGATCAACAAGGATGTGGTAATATTTAGGCAAGGTGTGGGCACTCAGTACACTTTGATGGATCAACGAAATGATGCAGTTATAAGAATCAAAGAAGCAGCGAGATTTTTTTTTTACAAGAAACAAATAATTTTCCAGGTTTGAGAACTGGAGGAGAAAATGAACTACAGAGAAAAGGCAGGGCTTATCTAGATTCTTAATTTGAAAAATTGTTAAAATGCTAATTTTTAAAAATTACATGTTTTTACCATTGTTGTTTTGGATTGGATAATGAATACCTTAAGGCATACAGGTCACAGTCTCATTAGGATAAACTTTAAAGATGCCCAAATTCCTTTGGTTATTTGTTTTGTATATTACCCAATATTACTCTAAAAAGTGGAATATGAGATGGACCTTGGAAATTCTTTATTATAGAGAACTTCCATGTAATGGTGTATTTTATAGTATCTTTTATGCAATTACCTGGAGAATCTTATCTCAGACTGCCTAATGATTTATGATTAAAGTGATGCTCAAAATTGTTTTAATGATAGTTAAAGTATATCAGGGAAGAAAAGAAGGAAAAAGTATAAAAATTTTGAATAATTTAAAGGTCTAAGCCTTTCAGAATGTTATGAATCTACTAACATTAAATCTACTAACATTAGAATTTAAGTTTGCTTCTGGACGTTTTTAATTAAAAGACTGCATAATATTTAAAGCTAGACTGTAAGTTATTTATGTCAAAATCATTAGTTATTCAAAGAAGAAAGCATAATTATACTAAAGTAATCAATGCATTAGAGGGGAATGAGGCTTCTCAAAAATTGCAAAAATACTTCCTTATATAATTTTAGATGACTTTTTTATGAACTACTAAAGTGAGTATAGTATTATGGGAACCCCAAAGGCACACTTAAAAAGTCATTAATCAATTAAACATTTCCAACCCTGTAACGTGGTAATCACTGTGAGCTAATTAGGGTATTATCTTAAAGCAAAATATTAACTTCTATTCATTTTGCTATATTGGCTATGATAGAATTGACTAAGCACATTTCAATAACTAAAAATGCACTAAACTGAATTTTTAAAAAGACTTTCTATGTTTAAAACTGTCATGTTCCAGTGCCACAGAGATTGGAGCAAAGCTGACCTGTGCAGAGTGATGAAAGACTTATCCATCTGACTGACGGTGTGGCTCAGGGCTGCTGTCACCATGACATACCAGACACATGACGAACCCATCGCATGGCCAGATGGGCTTCCTGCAACAAGAAAGTGGCAGTCCGTTGGAAAGGTGGTTAATAGAGTACAACCATCAGAAGTGGACAATAGAATAGCATACTAGCCATGAATTTTACAAATAGCTCAGAAAAAAGCCATAGATAGGACATAGTCTATATGTAATGTTTAGTAATGGGTAGAAACAAAGAAAATTGAATCAAAATTGAGTCACATACTATTTCAAAAAATGTCCCCAGGTTATTCAAGTTTGTTGAAGTCCAGAAATCAAAATGTTCAAGTCTAATTAGGAACTCAGGCTGTTGCATCAAAAAATCTGCCACATCCTTAGTCATTCTTCATATGCAGTTGTTTTTAACTGATGACAAAATTGAAGTACTCGGATTGAATCTTGAATCAGCTTATTTTCCTTGGGCTGAAAAGTCAAACATCTTAAAGCTATCACTGCTGTGTCTGATTTCCCAACTCACTGCTATGTACTAGCTACCCCTATGCCCATCTTGTGACTGGTTGCTGTGCTAGGAGTCTTTGTCATTAAAAGGAAAAGGGAAGCTACAAAGTGGCATCAATCCTGGCAGAATAAATCTGCAGACAGGAAGCCTTTCTACTCCCAGAATGTCTTTCCCATGTCGCTAGATCTTTTTTTAAAAAATCACTTTGTTTTGATGTACTCCTTGAGTTTTTACCAAGTGGAGATTCACTGAGCTTAAACATCAGTCTCTTTGAAAAACACCAAATTAAATAAAGACAGATCTATGATTTATGGATCTCTTTCTTTCAAATCGATTTCTTAAACAGAAATTGTCAGGGCTTTTTATATGTTTCATGTGTTGGAAAACTTCAAGGAGTGAATGTAAAATGTAGTATTTTTTTTCTTCTTTTCCAGAAAATGTCTCGTAAGACAGAGCATGTGCTGGGAAGTTCTGGGATAAACCAAAGTAGTATTTCAATTGTCCCAAATACTACCATCCATCCATCCATCTTGCATTGTTTTCACAAAGAGAAAATACATACTGTCCCTGACATGATGGAATGCACAGTCTATTGAAGGAGTCAGATATTAAATAACTAATAGTATAGTACTATATAGTACTGTTTTATAGTATTTTAACAGATGGATGCCTACTTTTTTGGTAGCAAAAAAAAAAAAATCCAAAAACTTATTAGGAACTTACACATTCGCTGTATTCAAAGTTAGTCTCAGGATGTCAAATGCCAAGAATTTTATGCTATGTAACAAACTGTGTGGAGGTACAATATAACACAATCTTACAAATTAAAACAATATGCAATTTACCTTTTATATATATATTTAAAATTTTTATAGTCTTAAACTCAATTCTCATAGTAAAGATTTTATACTCATACAAAATCTTACTTATGAGAGAGTGGACCAAGAAGTCTACTTATACACTGTATACACAAGAGAAAAAGCAAAGTGGGAAGAAATAACTCTACGATTAGAGAGAATTTCGGCAGGCAATAGTAATACCAGGAAGTCCTTACCTTTCTTACAGA
Source organism: Budorcas taxicolor (assembly GCF_023091745.1). Lineage (NCBI taxonomy): Eukaryota > Metazoa > Chordata > Mammalia > Artiodactyla > Bovidae > Budorcas > Budorcas taxicolor. The sequence goes on from NC_068911.1 coordinate 71,556,858, forward strand.
AACCCTGTCTATTGTCTCATTTATGTGATTCTCAGAGGATCTATAATAACTTTGAAAGGTGCACAGCAGCAGATAAATCAGCATTTCCAGTATTTTAATATAGTTTTTAAAAAATGTGTTCTAGTTAATTGTCTTTTGTTTGTTTCTATATCAAACCATGACCTTCTTCCAAAAAAAAATGTCAAGAATAAAATCATTTGGGGAATAGTCTCTTAACTTATCCTTTTACAAATTTTTAAAAAATGAAATTTTCTTACTCATAAATAAGTTTTACCCTTTTCACTAGCAATTTTTGTTTATGAACTTTTAGCATCCTCACCATGCTGTTTTCTTTAAAACCCTCTATGATATTGTACAGTCATTAGGTGATAATCATGTACAATGGCTATCTGTTGGAATATCTTTAGAAACCTGAGGCTGCTTTAATAGCTTACCTGGACCTGTTTCGCATGTAGTGGGGAACTGTTCAAGGCATGGACTTGAGTGATTTGGGTAAATCTGAGTTTCTTGGACCCACCAGTAAGGCCGATGACCAAATAATATCCTGTATTTAAAGAAATATAAATATGCATGTATGTTTAAACACACAGTTGTTACTTAATTGGAGACTAGCTATTCTCTTCTATAAAAATGACTCAAGCAGACTGTTGATGAGGAAAGCTCATTATTGAGAGAGTTTGAAAGAATTTAAGTTCTGCTCTGTCTCTCATTATAGAGGATGAGTCACACAGAGATTTGGCATCCTAGTTTCCAATAAAAACAGGGACTTTTTCCCTTGCAAGGGAAGTCTTCCGGTGCTTTGGATACTTAGACTGAAAATATCAAAGTGGTCCTTGGAATGATTAATCTTTTCATTATGGTGCAATTTGTTTAACTCACTTCTTGGTGTATCACACCATATTTGTTATAGGCTTTTGGAATTTACTTCTAAGTCAGATAAAGTATAGACTCCTATGCTTTTTTGTAAGTTCTGTTTACGAATAGGTGTTTCAAGTTAACCGGTATGTTTGAAAGATTTGCCAGGTAAAACTATACACATCTGAAATGTGATCATTAAGCCAAAGCTACAAATTTAAGAAGAAGCTTTATGAAGAATGAAACAAAACAGAAGGCTTACCATTTAAAAATAAGATTGAACCAATCCCCAATGACTGCTACCCATATCATCTTAGTTCCAACTGTCTGATTAAGTTGAAACCAAAGTGGAAAATAAATGGCAAAGATATTCCGGGGATCTCCAACACTGGACATAAAATTTAGAAAACTGTAGTAAGCTCGGTAGTCCTTCTGCAAATGCTGAATAGCGAGCACTCCATTCCTATGAAGGAAATCCATCTTGAAAGAGAGGCAGTTCTAAACACAGACTGAGTGGAGCTGAAGTGCTCTGAGTTCCACCATTTTTATACGTTACTCTCTCGGCGTGTCCAGCCATTACTGTGACATGTGATACTGACCATCTGTGGAGAGGGCATGTCTATCCTCTGCTGAAAAGTTCATCGGCTTTATGATTTTAATTGATGCTAAAAGAGGTGAAGTACATGCTGATCTGTGGCAAGTCGAGGGGAAATTTGGGTAGAGACACAATGCATTTCTTATGCAGTCTGTCTTTTGTGTGAACAGTTGGATCATGTTTGCTTGAAATTTTTGTACGGTTCATTTCCTTCAAGGGCAGAGACATTAGCAATTTCTGTGCTTCACTAGAAGACTATGTAAATAATTACTGCATGTCAAATAGCCCTTAAAGCAATGCATTTTAATTTAAAATAGACTGTGGCTCTTTGACTATTTTATTGGGTCTTTCAGGAAAACGGATGAGTAAATATCTAGGCATGAAAAATTTATATGATAGGACAGTATTTTCTGATTGCAGATGTTAAAAATATTTTGGTATTTCCTTATCAGCAAAGAGAATAATATGAGAGATGTGGAACAGAGAAGAAAATACATGGAGTATATGAAATCTGGAAGGAAATGTGTTATTTTTCGACTGTGAGGCCAGAAAGCAGATATGGAGATTACTGAGTAGTGGGTCTACTAGATGGTAGAACTGTTAGGAATGAGGCTTATTTTTATTGGCTAGCAAAAACAATTGAGAGCATGGGAGAGTTGCTCATGTGAGAGAGCCCAAGAAAATAAAGTCAGTCACTGTTTCCATTGTTTTCCCATCTATTTGCCATGAAGTGATGGGACTGCATGCCATGATATTAGTTTTTTGAATGTTGAGTTTTAATCCAGCTTTTTCACTCCCCTCTTTTACCTTCATGAAGAGGCTCTTTAGTTCCTCTTCACTTTCTGCCATAAGGATGGTGTCATCTGCATATCTGAAAAGCGAAAGTGAAAGTTGCTCAGTTGTGTCCGACTCTTTACGACCCCATGGACAATATAGTCTATGGAATTCTCCAGGCCAGAATACTGGAGTGAGTAGCCTTTCCCTTCTCCAGGGGATCTTCCCAACCCAGGGATTGAACCCAGGTCTCCTGCATTGCAGGCGAATTCTTTACCAACTGAGCTATCAGGGAAGCCCTGCATACCTGAGGTAATTGATATCTCTCCTGGCAATCTTGATTCCAGCTTGTGCTTCATCCAGCCCAGCGTTTCACATGATGTACTCCACCCCACTCCAGTACTCTTGCCTGGAAAATCCCATGGATGGAGGAGCCTGGTAGGCTGCAGTCCATGGGGTAGCTAAGAGTCGGACACAACTCAGTGTGTGACAGTGACTTCACTTTCACTTTTCACTTTCATGCATTGGAGAAGGAAACGGCAACCCACTCCAGTGTTCTTGCCTGGAGAATCCTAGTGACGGGGGAGCCTGGTGGGCTGCCATCTATGAGGTCGCACAGAGTCAGACATGACTGAAGTGAATTAGCAGCAGCAACTCTGCATAAAAGTTAAATAAACACTCAATATGCCAGCAAATTTAGAAAGCTTAGCGTGGCCACGGGACTGGCCCCATCATTTAATGGCACCTTATTATGGGGATCCAGTGTCTATAGGTACCTCCCCAGGCTCTTTGCTTCTCCTGGAGGAAATGTTTTGACTGACCAGTCTTTTGGGGTGCTTTTTTAAAAAATGCTATGCCTTTCCCAGATATATTAAATTTCTGGTTATGGAAGTTAGTTATTAGCATTTAAAAAATACTTTCCAAATGATTGCAATGAGCAGTTAAGGTTGAAATCATTGATATAAAGCAATTCATACATAACTTGTTCTCCTTTTGGCCTTAAACCCCTCCCTCTGTCAAAAGTCTACCTAAAAGAAGCTTTACTGACATTTATATGTCAACTATTGGGCTTAACTGGACTTCCCATTACATTCGATTTTTGCACTAAGTGATGCATCTTGTTGTCAAGTCTTTGGAGACTCTATCTCTGGAATGAAAAAAAACCCCAATCTCCAGAAGAGGTAAAGCAGCGGAGGTAATTGAAGTGCACTTCTCATAAAATAGGGTATAGTGATGGCAACTTTGCTCACTGAGTTTTCTGTGCTTCCCTCCCAAAAAGAGCTTAAAATACTGCCTGGCTTCTATGGGTCTGACAGTCACTAAGTAGGACTACAAATGGCATCAGATCATTTTTCAGAAAGTGTCTTTAAATGTCTTCCAGGAAATGAGTATTAATCTCTGTCCATGGTGAGAACCTCACAGTCTCCTATATTATTTTTACTGTGGTGGGAGGAGAGCCAGGAAGCAGTCAGCCAACACTGGCTCTCCCCAGGTTTTGCTCTCCCCTTGGGCAGACTACAGACTATGAATTATATTCACTCTCATTCTCCTACTACTGTGCTAATCTGATCTGAGGGATGTTTGGGATAAAATTAATTGTGCTGAAAACTCAGTTGTGCTTTAGAATGTCTTGCATTTGTGGTCTGCCAGTTATTTACCTTTAAAAATACTCCATCTTGGGACTTTGCTGGTGGTCCAGTCGCTAAGACTCTGTGCTCCTGATGCAGGGGGACTGGGTTCAATCTCTGGTCAGTGAACTAGATCCCACATGCTGCAACTAAGACCTGGCACAGCCAAATTAATAAAAAAAAATTTAAAAAAACACTCCACCTTATTATCCAATTTTAACTTCACCAAGGTCTTCATTTTCAGGATGAGGAAATGAACAAGTACCTGCCCAGGTCATTTTTTTAGTATGGGAGGCTGCTTGGAAATGAAATTTTGTTTCCGGAGCAATGATTTTTCTCGATCTAAGCCTTGTCTTGGCTGCTTAAGGCCAATATTGATGAGATCAACAGCTTGTTTCAAATGTTTTTAGCCACCCAGACCTCCAGTCTCCCTGTATCGTGACTGGTTGACACTGAACCACATCTGGTCAGCTGGCTGATCACTAAGAGGACTTCACAGATACAGTCGCCACTTGGAATTGTTGGATGGCTCATCCCATCATTTGATAACAGGGACACAGTTGTTGTGGGTACTCAGCGGCTACTGTTAGCTTCCAGTTGCTGACATCTTCCCTGGAGGAAATATAAAGTGGGACAAAGATGGGTCCCTCCAGAGCTTATGGGGAGCTCTGATGCTCATCTGCTGCTGATGGCCCTGGGACCCAGCATATGTTTTCTTCTCTGAGAATAATCATGTATGGAAATAAATTGTGCTGTGCTAAGTTGCTTCAGTCGTGTCTGACTCTTTGTGACCCTATGGACCACAGCCTGCCAGGCTTCACTGTCCATGGGACTCTCCAGGCAAGAATACTGGAGTGGGTTGCCATTTCCATCTCCAGGGGATCTTTCTGACCCAGGAATCAAACCTGTATCTTTTATGTCTCCTGCATTGCCAGGCAGGTTCTTTAAGACTGCTAAGTCACTTCAGTTATGTCTGACTCTGTGCGACCCCGTAGACGGCAGCCCACCAGGCTCCCCCATCCCTGGGATTCTCCAGGCAAGAACACTGGAGTGGGTTGCCGTTTCCTTCTCCAATGCATGAAAGTGAAGTCGCTCAGTTGTGTCCGACTCTTAGCGACCCCACGGACCACAGCCTACCCAGGCTCCTCTGTCCATGGGATTTTCCAGGCAAGAGTACTGGAGTGGGATGCCATTGCCTTCTCTGTCTTTAAGACTAGCACCACCAAATAAATTAAATTTACTCAGATGAGAGCAAACGGAGCTTATTTATTCTGCTTGCTATAGCAAGGGCCAGCCACCATCTCATGCATCTGACAAAAACACAAAAGTGGACAGAGGATTGGAAACACTTTATTTAAAAAAAGGAAGGAAGGCCTCAGGGTTGCTCTGATAAAAGGTGGTTGGTGGCATGTGTAATCTGGAGATGAGCTTCTAGAAGCAGAGCATCTTAGGTGATCAGTTTGGGAAACCATTTGGTTTTCTCCGGTTGGTCCTGAGTTGAAGGCAGGGGCAAAAAAACTAGCAGTCATTGACCAAGTTCTGAGCACTATGGGCGTTTTGCTTCAGATGTTGTGGATCAGAGTTCTGTTGTTATATTTGGTCTGGCCATTGTCCGTTTGTATACTCTGTCTTTCACAAGACAAATTGAATAAGCATATGTCAGAAGCAATTTATGCAGCACCCCACCAAGAAATAAGGGACTCCCTGTGATTCTGAGTCTATAATTCTTATTTATTAATATTTATTTATTTGGCTGCGCTGGGTCTCAGTTGCGGTAGTTGGGATCTTCTATCTTTGTTGCAGTTTGGAGGATCATTAGTTGTGATATGTGACATTCTTAGTTGCAAACTTAGTTGCATCCTGTGGGATCTAGTTCCTTGACCAAGGATGGAACCTGGGCGCCCTGCATTGAGAGTGCAAAGTTCTAGCCACTGGACCCCCAGGGAAATCCCTATAATTCTTACTATTAATTGAGTTAAAATGAGGATATGTGCTTGCTTGCCAAGGACAAATCAATTTATTCAGGTATATCATGACTCTGTGAGGCATCGGCCTTGACTAATCAGGGTCTGTACTCTTGGCCTTTTTGTTTTTGCATAATCAGTTTCTATAATTTCCATAATCTCTTTAATGAACCATGAAGAAAGACATTACTTTGCTTTATTCTTTTTCTAAGATGTGTTTGAGCCATATATTTTATCATATTCTTTCTTCAGAAACTTCCTTAAATTATAATGTGAATGACATTAAATACATTTTGTCTTACAGTTAAAAATTTAACTTCTTACTCATTCAGTACTTCAGAGTCTGTGAACTGTGAGGAAGTTGGTTGCACATTAGCTTTTCATCTTAGGTGGATAATTTAGAAAGACTGTCTCCTGAGGACTCTCTGCTTCTGTAGACTGTGGGATAATTAACCACAGCAAAACACCTTGATTTCTTTTGTCTCTCAACAGCAACTGCTAAATCTGTTTCTTTCCCATAGTTCATCATTTTTCATCTTTTCCTATTTTAGCTTATATATACATTCTCGGCATTGACTTCTCCAACCAGCTCCCTCATTCCTGTAATAGTGCTTTTTCTCTGACACTCTTTTCTTTTAGGGATTTTATTCCTCTGCTAGGGCTAACATATGCAGTATCAGACTGGGTGGTTTAGATAACAGAAATTGGAGTCCACAAGTCCAAGATAAAGGTGTCACAGGGTTGGTTTCTTCAGTGGCCTCCATCCTTGGTTTGCAGGTGGCATCTTCTCTTTGCATCCTCACATGGTCTTCCTGCTGTGAAACTGTGTCCTAATCTCTTTTTATAAGGACATGAGTCACATTGCATTAATGCCCAACTCTAATGTCCTCATTTTGACTTAGTTACCACTTTAAAGACCCTAATTCCAAAACAGTCACATTTGCTATTACAGTGGTTTAGGACTTCAACATATGACTTCAGAGAGGCGGGGATGTGGGATGCAATTCAGCCCATTAACAGAGAAATGATTACAATTTGTGATTGTATATTCATCTTGAGCTTCTGTGTTTAATCTCTGTCTCCAGCACCTGCACCACAGTACAAGTTCCATAAAATAAGGGATCATGTTTTCTGTGTGTATGAACCACCAGTACAGTCCCTAGCACAAACCCATGCAGAATCTGATTTTCCATGATGCTGGAGAAGCTTGCATGGGTCCCTGCCGTGGCAGTTTATTACTGAGTGATGATGCGAGTTTCAACATTCAGAAAACGAAGATCATGGCGTCTGGTCCCATCACTTCATGGGAAATAGATGGGGAAACAGTGGAAACAGTGTCAGACTTTATCTTTTTGGGCTCCAGAATCACTGCAGATGGTGATTGTAGCCATGAAATTAAAAGATGCTTACTCCTTGGAAGAAAAGTTATGACCAACCTAGATAGCATATTCAAAAGCAGAGACATTACTTTGCTGACTAAGGTCCGTCTAGTCAAGGCTATGGTTTTTCCTGTGGTCATGTATGGATGTGAGCATTGGACTGTGAAGAAGGCTGAGCGCCAAAGAATTGGTGCATTTGAACTGTGGTGTTGGAGAAGACTCTTGAGAGTCCCTTGGACTGCAAGGAGATCAGCCCTGGGATTTCTTTGGAAGGAATGATGCTAAAGCTGAAACTCCAGTACTTTGGCCACCTCATGCGAAGAGTTGACTCATTGGAAAAAACTCTGATGCTGGGAGGGATTGGGAGCAGGAGGAGAAGGGGACGACCGAGGATGAGATGGCTGGATGGCATCACAGACTCGATGGACGTAAGTCTGAGTGAACTCCGGGAGATGGTGATGGACAGGGAGGCCTGGCGTGCTGCAATTCATGGGGTCACAAAAAGTCGGACACGACTGAGCTACTGAACTGAACTGATGCGAGTTGTAATAATACCCATTTTTAATTCTTTTTCTCAAAGAGAGGCTCCAATATTATAGGAGTTTTAAAGCCCACAAAATCTGGAACTAACCCTAGGTCTATTATTGTTATTTAGTAAATATTTCTTGGGGCTTCTCAGGTGATTCAGTGGTAAAGAACCTGCTTGCCAATTCAGGAGATGGAGACGAAGATTCAGTCCCTGAATCAGGAAGATCCCTTAGAGGAGGAAAGGGCAACCCACCTCAGTATTCTTTCCTGGAAAATCCCATGGACAGAGGAAACTAGTCAGCTACAGTCCATAGGGTTGCAAAGAGTCAGACACAACTGAGTGGCTGAGCATGCATGCAAACATTTCTTAAATGAATAGATTATTGAACAAAACTTGATGTGACTGCTAACTTATAAAGAGGCAGTTAATCTAAACTCAAATACATTTTCTTACAGAGATGACACTATAAAGTGGCCAGAACAAGAAAGCTTCTTTAAGGTAAAGAAAATTACAGATAATGTTTATCTAAGAAAAAAGTAATATATGTATGCATCTGTTTATGCTTAAAGATAATAGGAAAATAAGCAGTTTAAAATGTTTTAAGGTTATCTGTAAAGAAATGAAGGGAATATATGTAGGGAATGGGAAACAGTTGATTTCTTTAAATATTCTTATTTTTTAGATTTGAATTTGAAATCATGTAAATAGCTTACATAATTATAAAATTTAATTGAATTTTTAAACCAGTTCTTGCAAAAAAATTTTAAATGGGACAAATGATTAAAAGGAAAACAATGCTTACTTGACCCATTATACCTGTAAAGTATTTCCTTCCAGCTCTACAGCGCTTATATGTGTTCATGATTTTGTTCCTATGGGAAATCTCTTTTCAAGCATTTCCTTAGTCCTCCTCAGTTTGCCATCTGCCACCAGTTGCTTGAGGGTGGAGATGCTCCCCAGAACTTACCCTGTGTGGGTCATGGCAGGAGAGAGATGCAGGAGGTTGGTTCTTTTCAATACTAATGATCTTCAAATGTATCTTTTCCCACCAATAACAAGAGTCTTCTTGATAAACTGGGTCATTTCAAAGTCAAAGATGGTAGAGTTCAAGGCTTCTCCCAAATTGATTCACCAAATAAGATTTACATTATTTGTTTGCTTACTTATTTTTGGCTGAGTTGGGTTTTCATTGCTGCGTGGACTTTTCTCTAGTTGCCGCGATCTGGGGCTCCTCTTCATCGTGGTACAAGAGCTTCTCACTGCAGTTGCTTCTCTTGTTGCAGAGCATGGGCTCCAAGGCTTCAGTAGTTGCAGCTCCAGGACTCTAGAGCACAGGCTCAGTAGTTGTGGCCCACAGGCTTAGTTGCTCCACGGCATCTGGGATCCCAGATTGGGAATTGAACCTGTGTCTCTTGCATTGGCAGGCAAATATTTTACCACTGAGCCATCAGTGAAGCCCAGTAAAGCCATTTCTAAGACAATTCACAGGAATCCCATCCTGTGGCTGTCCATGGTGCTTATGCCCAGGATCCCTTCATTTCCTCCATCTCTTCAGAGTTATCATCAATCTTTCAGTCTCCTTACCACAATTTGTCCCGATAACATTTTTCCTCTTAATGTCTAGATTAAAAACATTTCTTTTTGTTGGGGGCAGAGATTAATTACAAGTTTGGAATTAACATACGCACAATACTGTATATAAAAAAAAATAGATAGACAACAAGGATAAACAAACTGTATAGTACAGGGAACTAAATTCAATAGTTTGTAATCACTTATGGCAGAAAGTGAAGAGGAACTAAAAAGCCTCTTGATGAAAGTAAAAAATGAGAGTGAAAAAGTTGGCTTAAAGCTCAACATTCAGAAAACTAAGATCATGGCATCTGGTTCCATCACTTCATGGGAAATAGATGGGGAAACAATAGAAACAGTGTCAAACTTTATTTTGGGGGGCTCCAAAATCACTGCAGATGGTGTCTGCAGCCATGAAATTAAAAGACGCTTACTCCTTGGAAGAAAAGTTATGACCAACCTAGATAGCATATTCAAAAGCAGAGATATTACTATATTACTTTGCCGACTAAGGTCCGTCTAGTCAAGGCTATGGTTTTTCCAGTAGTCATGTATGGATGTGAGAGTTGAACTGTGAAGAAGGCTGAGCACCGAAGGATTGATGCTTTTGAACTGTGGTGTTGGAGAAGACTCTTGAGAGTCCCTTGGACTGCAAGGAGATCCAACCAGTCCATTCTGAAGGAGATCAGCCCTGGGATTGCTTTGGAAGGAATGATGTTAAAGCTGAAACTCCAGTACTTTGGCCACCTCATGCGAAGAATTGACTCATTGGAAAAGACTCTGATGCTGGGAGGGATTGGGGGCAGGAGGAGAAGGGGATGACAGAGGATGAGATGGCTGGATGGCATCACTGACTCGATGGATGTGAGTCTGAGTGAACTCCGGGAGTTGGTAATGGACAGGGAGGCCTGGTGTGCTGCGATTCAAGGGTCGCAAAGGGTTGGACACGACTAAGCGACTGAACTGAACTGATAATGAAAGAGAATTTGAAGAAGAATGTATCACTTTCCTGTACACTTGAAACAAACACAACATTGTCAGTTAACTACATTCAATAAAAAAGATCTTTTAATCTGATAGCCAGTCTCAAAATCTTGTACTGTTGCCTTATTTTTAGTTAATTCCAATAGTTGAATGATTCCAGTTCTATCGAAAACTTTCTTATTCTGACTCATTTAGATTTTCTTAAGATTTGGATTTGCAGTAAATCCCGCCTATTTTACTTAGATTACAATTTGTAGGCAGAGACTAGAATTTCTGCAATATGCTTTGCCATGCCAAATATGATGTAACCACAAGATACATTCTTATAACATAAACCATTCATCTATGAGTTGTAGCACTCACTGTAATGCAGCATCATTCAGAGATATGACTTGGCTTGTGCCACTGATGTAGTGGCAATAAGCAAAAATTTATTTTGGAGGCACTGACCTTTAACGTCTCTGTGTATGGTCATTATCTTTTTACCACAAGCTTATCTGCCTTCTCAAAAATAAATTGTGTTTGAGATCTGTCCAGTGTCACCTTGCAATGTAAAATGGATTTATTTCAGACTGAGTTTATACCCTAGTGACTTTCAGAAAATAATTACCTCCACTCTGGCTAGCATCCCAGGAATATTGGCATTCCATATGACACTATTATCAGTGACCCAGCTACAGATGTTCCAGGTACACCCTCCACGAGTCTCATTATGCATTCTTTTCTAGAAATGATCATGACCTGTACATCTATAATCTGTTTTCTTGGATCACCAAAGGACCCAATGGAGTTGTCCATTGGGCAATACTATTCATGTTCTCCAAAGTAGTTAAGATACTTCATAGCTGGATTCATATCTTATAGATGGCCTAAAGAGTTTCTACTATGTGTACTCTCAAACTTTGTGGTTTAGTCATTAAGTCGTGTCCAACTCTTATGACCCCATGGACTGTAATCCACCAGCCTCCTCTGTCCATGGAATTTTCCAGGCAAGAATACTGGAGTGGGTTGCCATTTCCTTCTCCAGGGGAAGACAACTTTAGCGTGCATCAGAATAACCTGGAGGGCTTACTAAAGCACTGATCACTGGGACCCACATCCAAAATTTTCAATTCAGTAGGAATGGAGGTCAGTCTGAAAATTGACATTTCCAACAAATTCGTAGATGAGGGTGTTGTTGTTGCATGAAGAACATCACTTTGAGAACACTAGTGTTCTTGCATGAAGAATCCCAGGGACAGGGGAGCCTGGTGGGCTGCCGTCACTGGGGTCGCAGAGAGTTGGACACGACTGAAGCGACTTAGCAGTGGTATATGACACGATTCTTACATGTACTGTTCAGGACAGGGATAACTCACACCTCAAGGAGTTTATAGTCTCATCGGGAAAATATTTATGTAAATAAATATCATAAATAAATAACATACTGCCCTTAGGGGCTAACAGATGAGTAAACCAACAAGAAGAAAAGCAGATTTAACTTTCCATTTATGAGATTAGGGAAGTGTATATGGAGGAGGTACCAAGTGACTGAGCCTGGATCAATGGGTGGAATTTAGAAATGTAGTTCTATGATGAAATGGAGAAATATATTCCATTTGAAATATATTGCATTTTTAAACTGTAGGACAAAATCTCCATTTTTATATTTATGAGAATTCAAAGTCTGAAACTTTAATAAATTTTCAGTTGTCTCAAAAATGTCAAATTGTGTTTCTAAAACAGATTTTATTGCAATGATGTTAATCAATTAATGGTAATGTTTTTAATGTGCTAATGCTGTCGTGGTTATGTCAAAACGAGTTCTTATCTTTTAGAAAAGCATACTGAGATTTTTGTGCATGAAATGACATGTTGTTTGGGAGAGTGGATGGGTCTGGACAGAGCAGAGTTGACCAATGGTTGGTGGTAGCTGGGGCCCTGTGACAGGTATGTGAGAGATTCATTGTATTATTTTATTAATTTTTGTGTATATTATTAATTATTTATAATAATTTCCCACCCAAAACAGAAACTATATGAGCAAAATTAAAGAAGTACAGGGCTCATCGTTTATTTCTATTAAAATATAAAGTAAACAATCGAACAGTAAGGGTAAAATGGTAACTTGAGACCATTTCATTCAATGATTTGACTTGAATGCCACTAAGGTGTATGGACTATATTTTTAAGATAATGAAGGAACACTGAGAGTGTTTTGAACAGGGAAATAGTATGCACTCTGAGAATATTATTGTGGCAATGGTAGGCAAAACAGATCAGGAGGGCAAGAGTCTGAAGGTAAGAACCATGTAGTAAGGGTCTGAATAGAGATCTAGAGAATAGAAGGAAGGGAAGGTGAGGGTGGTGGTGTATAGGTGAGTCTGTAGGCGTTGGCGGGCTTCATAGGTGGTGCTGGTGGTAAAGAACCCACCTGCCAATGCAAGAGACTTAAGAGACACAGGTTCGATCCCTGGGTCTGGAAGATCCCCTGGAGGAGGGCATGGCAATCCACTCCAGTATTCTTGCCAGGAGAATCCCATAGATAGAGCAGCCTGGAGGGCTACAGTCCATAGGGTTGCTAAGAGTTGGAAAGGACTGAAGCACCTTAGCACACAAGCATGTGGGTGTTGGCAACCAGTTAACCATAAAGGAATCATGGAAGATCCCAAGATTCTGAACTTCAGGACTGGGAAAACACCAGTGCCGTTAAAAGAAAGGGAATATTTACCAAGAAAATGATAAAGTTTGTTTTTGAAATATTACTAGTGAGGGATTTTTGTGATCTGACCGGGAGATTCATAGAAATATGTGATTGAAGTACAGAAAAGTAGGCAAGACAAGATGAATCTGAGAGACATCTATGTGAGATGAGATTGCCCTGGAAAATAAGTTGGAGGGAAAAGTGAGTCATGGACTTTAGGAAGCATCTAAATTTCGGGATTAGAGAGGAGAATAGGAACCGGCGAAGGGACTACTAGAGTGGTAGAAGGTGTAGAACTTCACATTCATGTAGGTATTTTTTAGCATCAACTATTCTGCCCAACAACAATTAGACCAAAATTTAATTGTGAGAAATTAAAACTGAATATTCTTTGTACACCTATGTTCATAGCAGCATTATTCAAAATAACCAAAAGGTGTAAACAACTCAAATAATCATCAATGGATGAATGGAGAAACAAAATGTATATGCATATGTATTAGGCAGGGTGCTACTGAGAAACAGTACCGAGAGGATGTGTATACATATATAATAAGGAATTTGCTTCTGTGAGGATTTTCTGGATGTTTCTGCCTACTTCTGCCTACAAGTCAACCTAGCAAAAACAGTCCATTAAAGAGGACAAAAAAATAAGTCAGCTATAAGATATTCATCCTACTGGAAGAGATGTAGTTGTAGCCTATGTCAGTCTTGAATATCTCAAAGCCTTGCTGATGAGCTTTTTCCAGTTTGCTCATGGATCAGTCATGTGTGTCTAGATTCCATCAGAGAAATGGTCCAAGCATTATTCCAAGCTGAAGAAATAATTTATTATCTTGAATTAGTAATGGTCTAAAGAAATTGCTGAAACTCTTTTCTGATTATTGTTAAAAATTTAGTTTCCATTGTGCTGAGATTAAAATTGTACTTGTGAAACACTGGTAAATTATTAAATGGATAATACTAATTAATTCAACTTGGATTGAGGTGGAAGGGACACATTCTGTATTTATCCGGACATAGCAGAATATATGTTTCCTTAAAATCAAAATTGTATGAGCAGAGTGATAGTCTTGTTTTGGGAGCTATATGCATTGCCCTAGCTAAAGGTAGTATCGAATTGCAACAATTTCTCTCTTTCTTTGCTACTGTAGATTTTGTTCTATTTAAAGTCTTATTTATATGTGTTTAATAGGATAGTGTATTGAATAGGATGTGGGTAGTATATAAATCATAATAACAAAAAACCATTTTATGTTACAAGGACCTAGTCCAAGGTATTCTCATTTACTTTCTTTTTTAGTCTTCACATAGGGTATATGAAGAAGATATTATTATTATTATTATTACCCTCACTTTATAGATAAGGAAACTGAGATTAAAGAGACCAAGTAACTTGCCCATCATCACACTTAGCAAATTGGTGGAGTCCATCATCACATTTAGCAAATTCAAACCCAGGAAGACTTATTGCAGAGTTGAAATGCTACCCAATCTGTAATTAATTGAAGAAATAAATTGACTGCAAGACATTAGTTGCTTTGTTAATATCATCAACAATAATCTCTCAAACTCAACATATTAAAATTATAACTCATGATGCTTCTTCCTCCCCGCAACACTTCTCCCTGAACACACCAGATCTGCTGAAAAGACAGCTTCAGTTCTGCCATCAGCATCATCATTGTCTCAAACCTTAAATTACCTCTGCCTTACTACTCTCCTTTTCACATTAATCTACAATACAGCCGATCAGAGACAACAGGTAGCAAGAATCCTGGATATTAAAAGTTTTTATGTATTATTTTTCACTGAAGTATTGTTGAAAATATTGTAAATCAAAACTACATTAGTTTCAGGTATACAACGGTAATGCTTCAATATTTTTAGAGATTATATTCCAGTTAAAGTTATCATAAAATATTGGCTATATTCTCTATGCTATATAAAATATTCTTGTAGTTTATTCATCATTTACATAGTAGTTTGTATTTCTTAATCCCCTACCCTTATCTTGCCCCTCCCTTTCACTATTAAAAATTTTGTGTTGCTGAGTTTCTACTGGGGCAGGGACTACCAGTATTAGTTACTGCCTTTTCATGTCTCTGTTTTAATTCACAGGGTTAAAACGAGAGTCAAGAAATTTTGGATTTTGTTATTATTATTAGCCAATAAACAGTAATATTTCAGCCACTAGACAGATTAAGCAATGGTATTTTATAAGCTTTATTAATTTTATTTAAACTACCTATAGTATAAAGGCTATATACTTGGCAACAGAATACAATTAAAGTTCACTATTTATATTTTGTGCGGAATCCTTTATCTGAAAAGGATGAATGGCCAGTCAGGCGAGACCTCCAGGAACTGTTAATACTTTCCTGAAATAAAGCTGACGAGGTCAGCAGTTCTCAAAAGAGAACTACCAATCCCAGAATGCCACTTTCTGTATCTTTCTCGCGAGAATCCCCGAGGGCTAGATCAACCAATCCCTTCATGAAAGAGCCTACGTTATAAGCCAATAAGAAGGCGTATGTGAGCCCAAAGGCGGGAGGCGGGAGGCGGAAGGCGCCCTAGGTTTGAAATAGGAAAGTTGGCTCGGCTGCGGCAGCGGATTTTGTAGTTCGGCTGTTGGTGGAAATCGATTCAGGTCTTGTGGGCAGATGGCTGGGCTCAGGCCTGCCGGAGAAGGTGGGAATTGAGCTGGGCTCGAAACCCGCCTGTCGCGGTAGGGGAAAGTGGGTTTGGAGGCGGAATGCGTATTTGGGGGGCGGAGCATGAAATGTACCTCTTGTTGCTGTTTAGGGAGCAGAATGGGCAGCCACAAGGCAGAGGGGTTTGGGGTTTCACCGAAGACAAGTCTGCGAATTTTCTGGGGAGATTTTATGTCATTGGGAAGGTTGTAGCGTTACAGAAAACTGATAGGACCTGGGATCTTACAGAACATCCTTTCACAGGAGAGAACTGAGGCCGGGAAATTCGAGGTTGCTTGTACAGGTCCTGGACTAAACCCACTAAACTCTCCTCCAGTTTCCGTTTTACTGCCACCTTTCCTGATCTGGAGGTGGAGGAGGAAGAAGGAGTGTAGATATGTGGGATCTTATCCCATGATAGGGGCTGCGCCTTCTGGGACCTGGCAATCCAGGCCGGAATCAAAAGGGTCAGAGTTGGAAGGAGTCTTAGCAGTCCCCAACTTTACTTGTGAGAAAACGGAGGCAGAGTCATATTTCCCAGGGTCAGAGTGAGTGTTGTGTGGGGATAACACTCATTACTACTAATGAATTCCTAGGGAGTGATGGTGTTCTGATTTCCTGCTGCACCTATACCATAGTTAAGTTTCGGTGGCTCGATCTGCCCTGGGATATTTAGAGTTAAAAGTAAGTTGCTATGAGAGTAGGGGTTTAAGGGATGCACATTACCCTATCAACAAGGATTTGCTGTATAGCACGGTAAATTGAAATCTTGTAATAAACTATAATGGAATCGAGTAGAAAAATAGAATATAGATATATATATGACTGAATCACTTTGTTGTACACCTAAAACTAACACAGTATTGTAAATCAACTATGCTTCAGTGTATTAAAGTAAGTTGCTAACCATTTTCTAGCAAATTTCAAACTGCCAAAATATGTGGCTGATATGATTTCAGTAACTTAAAAAGTACAATGTGTGTCCTATTTGTTTTGTAGCCTTGTCTTACAAAATGGTAGATGATGAACTGGCACTATTTGATAAAAGCATAAATGAATTTTGGAATAAATTCAAAAGCACTGTCAATGACACCTCCTGTCAGATGGTGGGACTAAGAGAAGCCTACAAGGACTCCATTAAAGCATTTGCAGGTACCTACATTTAATGCATAACATGCTGTTATTCTTTGTTGTTCTTGTTTGTTTGTTAGTGTAATTTCAACTGAATTGAAACTTCAACTCCTTTTCTCTTTCAGAAAAGCTGTCTGTGAAATTAAAGGAAGAAGAACGGATGGTTGAAATGTTTCTGGAGTATCAAAATCGTATGTGACAAACTGTAGAAATAGATCATAGAGAGTTTTTTTAGATTAAACATCTTCATAAAATCCCTCATACAAGTAAAACAGTGTGTTTGTATATATCAGTTCAGTTCAATCGTTCAGTTGTGTCCCACTCTTTGCAACCCCTTGGCCTGCAGCATGCCAAGCTTCCCTGTCCATCGGCAACTCCCAGAGCTTGCTCAAACTCATGTCCATCGAGTCAGTGATGCCATCCAACCATCTCATCCTCTGTCATCCCCTTCTCCTCCTGCCTTCAGTATTTCCCAGCATCAGGGTCTTTTCCAGTGAGTCAGTTCTTTGCATCAGGTGGCCAAAGTATTGGAGCTTCAGCTTGAGCATCAGTCCTTCCAATGAATATTCAGGACTGATTTCCTTTAGGATGGACTGGTTGGATCTCCTTGCAGTCCAAGGGACTCTCAAGAGTCTTCTCCAACACCACAGTTCAAAAGCATCAATTCTTTGGCTCTCAGCTTTCTTTATGGTCCAACTCTGATATATATATGTATGTATGTATGTATGTATGTATGTATATGTATATACAGCTTCCCTGGGGGTTAGTGGTAAAGAATTTGCCTGCCAATGCAGGAGTAACAAGAGAAGTGGGTTCAATCCCTGGGTTGGGAAGATCCCCTGGAGGAGGAAATGGCAACCCACTCCAGTATTCTTGCCTGGAAAATTTCAGAGGAGCCTGGCAGGCTATAGTCCATGGGGTCACAAAGAGCTGGACTGAGCACACACGCACACAATTCAGCTTAATAAATAGAACATCCCATGTTATACCTTCCTCTTCTCTCACTTTCTAGAACTAATCTATCAGTATTTTACTTTAGTATTGAGGTTTTGAATGTTACATATGTGGCAGCATTTCATATTAATATGTATTCTGTCCCTTTTTCACTTAGCATTTGCTCGTGAGAGTAATCTTCACTGATGTATAAATGCCCATATTTTTAAAAAATGAGTTTCACAGACTAGAATACAAAATCAGTACCTGTTCATCACACTGATGTATAAATGCCTATATTTTTTTAAAATGAGTTTCACAACTTTGAAAAACTGGAGTTCTCTCAGCTCTTTGGGTGTAGGTTTAAGATCTGACAGTTTTTCTCTATATATTTTTATTGTTCCTGCCTTTCTTTTCTACCACTCTGCAGATTGTCCAGAGTGGATTAGCAGCTTTTACTGAATTCTCACACACAGACCACAGGCTTGTAGCCACAGGCCAAAATCCACTGGAGATACTAAATTTTGCCAAACCATGTTTTGAACACTGTCAAATCAGAGTATCTTTACACGGGACGCATGTACTTAATGTGCTACAGTCCCTGATTGTTTCTTCTGCTTTGATTTGCCTTGACCACTTACTTATTTGGCCCCTGAAGGCATGTGATTTTGGAACTCCTGGGAGGCTGTTATAGAAGACTTCTACTCAGGTCCACTTTCTTAGCTGCCCTGAAGCTTCCATGCCCTTTTACTGCTTCTCATTCCCTCTGTAACCAGCAGCAGGAAGGAAAATCACACAATCCTTCAAATTTTAGAATAAAAACATTCCTATACATAGTATTTATGTACCACTTACTAGCTTAAAATTTTTCACACCATCATTAGATACCCTAATCCTGTGAGGTAAATAAATGGGACACCCATTATTATACTTGTTTTTCGTTGTTCATTTGCTCAGTCGTGTCTGACTCTGCAACCCCATGAATTGCAGTATGCTAGGCTTCCCTGTCCTTCCCCATCTTCCGGAGCTTGCTCAAACTTACGTCCATTGAGTCGGTGATGCCATCCAACCGTCTCATCCTCTGTCATCCCCTTCTCCTCCTGCCTTCAACCTTTCCCAACATCAGGGTCTTTTCTAATGAGTCAGCACTTTGCATCAGGTGGCCAAAATACTCCCTTTACAACTGAGGAAAAGAGGACCCACAGTTCTGATTGAATCAAGGTCCTTGGGTAACAGCTGAGAAGCCAGATGGCAACTGAGAACTTCTGACATTTAAATCTGCATCTCTTTTGCAGTAAAATTCTACTTAATTATCCTTAAAAAGTAGCATTTTTCTTTCTGGTAATTCCGATTAGATGTTTATTTTAAAATTATGTCTTATATAATCTGATCATGTCCACAAAGTCTTAGAAAATACAGAAAAGTGTGTAATTGGTATGTTATTGCTTTATTTGCGTATCTGTGATTACTGGGTTTACATTATCTTTTGTATTTGTTAACCATCTTTGTTTTCTGTTTCCTCTGTTCATTCCTTTGTCCTTTTCTTTCGAATTTATATTTGTATCTTCTTTAGATTAAGAATAGTAACCTTTGTTTACGGATAGTTTTATCGTTAAAAGCATGACCTTGGAAGTTAAGACCTAAGTTTGGATCCAGGTCTTACTGTTCATTGCATTCTAGCAGGTAAAGCTGTGAGCAAGTTATTGAACTGCTGAGACTTCTTTTTCTTCTTCTTTGTTTTAATTGAAGTCACGGTTAGTTTACAGGGTGTTAGTTGCGGGTATACAGCAAAGTGATTCAGTTATATATACATATTTATTGTTTTTCAGATTTTTTTCCCTTACAGGTTATTACAAAATATTGAGTAGAGTTCCCTGTGCTATACAGTAGGTCCTTGTTGATTATCTATTTTATATATATTAGTTTTTTCTTTTAAAAAAGAGTAAGATGGCCATCATAATTGCATTATTGTGAAATGACTAAATTTATATAAGAGCAAGTATTTAGCTTAGAGTTTTTATACTTATTTGATTGAAATGTAAGTGTCTGCTTGCATGCCTTTCTCTTCAGTTTCCTTTTGCCTACAAGTAAAAAGATCTTTCCCCATATAGTTAATTTTATATTCACAGATACTGCCTTTTAGGTTTTATAAAGTTTCATTTTACATTTAAATATTTAATTTAAATGTGGATTTTATTTTGGATTTCAGCACTGTTTGGGGAACAATTTACCTTTTGATTTATGATATTTATCATATTAATTTCATATATATACCCATATTTGTTTGCAAACTTTTGTTTGTTTCCCTGGTGGCTCAGACGGTAAAGCGTCTGTCTACAATGCGGGAGACCCCCGTTCGATCCCTGGGTCGGGAAGATCCCCTGGAGAAGGAAATGGCAGCCCACTCCACTATTCTTGCCTGGAGAATCCCATGGACAGAGGAGCCTGGTAGGCTACAGTCCCTGGGGTCGTAAAGAGTTGGACACAACTGAGCGACTTCGCTTATTTCACAGCACCACTATTGTGTTAATACTGTCACAGTCACAGTTGTTAAATCTGATAGGGCAAGTCCCTTTTCTTTTGTTTTTCTCACCATATTTCCTAGCTGTTCTCACCTGTGTAATTACTTTTGTTGGATCTTCCCTTTCTATTACCTCCAAATTCCACAGGGGCTTTATTAAACACAGAAATGGGTTTGGGAAGCATTTATATCTTTATAATATTTAGAAGCTTAAAATGTCTCTCCATATAACTGGGTCAAATGTATCCCTGAGACAAGTTTTGCATTTTTTTTTCCTTACAAAGCATACATATATCTTGACCTAGATTATTCCTGAATGTCTTGATTTCCCCCTTCCTTCTTCGGTTCAGTCAGTTGAGTTCACTCAGTCTTGTCCAAATCTTGGTGACCCCATGGACTGCAGCACGCCAGGCCTCCCTGTCTATAACCAACTTCCAGAGTTTACTGAAACTCATGTCCATCGAGTCGGTGATGCCATCAAACCATCTCATCCTCTGTCGTTCCTTTCTCCTCCTACCTTCAATCTTTCCCAGCATCAGAGTCTTTTCCAGTGAGTTAGTTCTTCACATCAAGTGGCCAAAGTATTGAAATGTAAGCTTGAGCATCAGTCCCTCCAATGAATATTCAGAACTGATTTCCTTTAGGATTGACTGGTTTGATCTCCTTGCAGTCCAAGGGACTCTCAAGAGTCTTTTCTAACACCACAGTTCAAAAGCATCAATTCTTTGGCACTCAGCTTTCTTTAGAGTCCAACTCTCACATCCTGATTTGGAACCAGTCTGTTGTTCCATGTGCAGTTCTAACTGTTGCTTCCTGACCTGCATACAGATTTCTCAGGAGGCAGGTCAGGTGGTCTGGTATTTCCCATCTCTAAGAATTTTCCACAGTTTGTTGTGATCCACACAGTCAGAAGCTTGGGCGTAGTCAATAAAGCAGAAATAGATGTTTTTCTGGAATTCTTGCTTTTTCTATGATCCAACGGATGTTGGCGATTTGATCTCTGGTTTCTCTGCCTTTTCTAAATCCAGCTTGACCATCTGAAGTTCACGGTTCACATACTGTTGAAGCCTGGCTTAGAGAATTTTGACCATTACTTTACTAGCATGTGAGATGAGTGCAATTGTGCGGAAGTTTGAGCATTCTTTGGCATTGCCTTTCTTTGGTATTAGAATGAAAACAGACCTTTTCCAGTCCTGTGGCCACTGCTGAGTCTTCCAAATTTGCTGGCATATTGAGTGCAGCTCTTTCACAGCATCATCTTTCAGGATTTGAAATAGTTCAGTTCAATTCAGTCACTCAGTTGTGTCCGACTCTTTGCAACCCCATGAATTGCAGCACGCAAGGCCTCCCTGTCCATCACCAACTCCCGGAGTTCACTCAGACTCACATCCATCCAGTCCATGATGCCATCCAGCCATCTCATCCTCGGTCATCCCTTTCTCTTCCTGCCCCCAATCCCTCCCAGCATCAGAGTCTTTTCCAATGAGTCAACTCTTCGCATGAGGTGGCCGAAGTACTGGAGCTTCAGCTTTAGCATCATTCCTTCCAAAGAAATCCCAGGGTTGATCTCCTTCAGAATGGACTGGTTGGAGCTCCTTGCAGTCCAAGGGACTCTCAAGAGTCTTCTCCAACACCACAGTTCAAAAGCATCAATTCTTTGGCGCTCAGCCTTCTTCACAGTCCAATTCTCACATCCATACATGACCACAGGAAAAACCATAGCCTTGACAGATGGACCTTAGTCAGCAAAGTAATGTCTCTGCTTTTGAATATGCTATCTAGGTTGGTCATAACTTTTCTTCCAAGGAGTAAGCGTCTTTTAATTTCATGGCTGTCAACTGGAATTCCATCACCTCCACTAGCTTTGTTCATAGTTATATTCCCTAAGGCCCACTTGACTTCACATTCCAGTATGTCTGGCTCTAGGTGAGTGATCACACCATCGTGGTTATCTGGGTCATGAAGATCTTTTTAATATAGTTCTTCTGTGTACTCTTCCTTCTTCACTGCCTCCTTACCGTCCTCTCTTCCTCTCTCCTTTCTTCTATCATTTTGGTATATTTCAGAATATACCAGATATCTAGCATTAAAATTAGGTATTTCTTCAAAGCATCTGAAAAGCCATCTTTAGAGTTTGTTCATCTTTGGTGGTGTTTTCTTTATGTACTTATTTGATGGGGAGAGCTGCAAAGGTCATGATCTTCTGATTTTGTATTTCTTGGTTTAATTTAGCATTCTCATTTAAAAATGCATTTTTTGTCTCCTCATTTTTGTTTTCAAAGACAAATAGGAAAGGATAAGGATTCTTGTTCTTTTACGGTTTTTTAATTGTTAGGAAATGTTTATCAATTAAAACATTAATTTTGTGAAAGTCAGTTTTTGCTCTTTTTATAGACACATGCTGATGAGCAAAGCATATAGATTTTAGCTAATACTTTGTGCTTCTTGCAGAAATCTGCAGACAGAATAAGCTCATTCAAGAGAAAAAAGAGAACTTATTAAAGTTGATTGCTGAAGTAAAAGACAAAAACCAGGAAGTGGAGGCACTGACTGCAAATATCCAGGATCTTAAGGAAGAATATGCTAGGAAGAAGGAAAGTAAGTTTCCAGTTGTACAGGTATTTAAAACAATCTAAATTTCAAAGTAGTGATGGCTCACAGTTATGTACATGTTGCCTTCTCCCCAGTTCATTGCCAGAAGTAGCTAACATACTTTAAGGCCATAGCCAGTCCCTCACCTCTCTCCGCAAGGTGTCTGTGAAATTTGCGAAGTAGGTTTTATTTTCCTTCTTTTGCTTAAAGAGCCTTTTTTGGTTTTTTTCTGTCTTTTTAAAAACTTACTTAGTTTTAATTAAAGGCAATTGCTTTACAGTATTGTGGTGGTTTCTGCCAAACATCAACATGAATCAGCCATAGGTATACCAGCGTCCCTCCCTAATGAGCCTCCCTCCCACCTCCCCCAATTCCACCCCTCTAGGTTATTACAGAGCCCCAGTTTGAGTTCCCTTAGTCATACAGCAATTGCAGTTGGCTGTCTGTTTTACATATGGTAATGTATGTTTCCATGTTACTCTCTCCGTATATTCCACCCTGTCCTTCCTAACCCTCATGTCCATAAATCTGTTCTCTATGTCTGTTTCTCCATTGCTTCCTGCAATTTCTCAGTACCATCTTTCCAGATTCCATATATATACATTAGTGAAGACTGATCCTTTTGATTTCTGACAGAACCAGAGAATAATGAAATTGAGTTTCATTATTGTGGGAGTTTAATTAAGCAGAGTGGGAGACAGTTTCACTAAATAAGATTTGCCTGGGAGAAACCATCGTGTAATTTATGCAACAGATTGATTGATCACGCATCCTCTGCCAGGAACTATTAAGCGTGTTCTTCATGCTGTAAAGCCTCTTTGTCTAAGACTTTTATGTTTTTTTTTAAAAAGGTGCTTCTTTTATATAGAAGACTTGTTTGCCCATAAATGAAATAATCAATTCTAAAATCTCTTGAATATAGCAAAGTTTGTTTAGTGAATGCTCTTTCTTATAAAGTTTGTGTACGAATCGACATTATTTTTTTCAACTCTTAAGTATTACTTAGGGAATATTGCATTAACTTTTGAAAAAAAGTTCTAAACTAGCATGAAAGAACGCTGACTTCCTATTTAAAATAATAGAATATTTTTCCAGTGAAGCAACTGATACATTTTTGGCTAACTAAAAAAAGCGAAATAGTGTACAAGAAGTCTTTATGTTTCTCTGCTAAGCTTGCAAGTCCTTGGCCTATTTATTCATGCTGCTTTATAATAAAATAGAACAAAACTTATTACTCTTAATACTGGTATGTATTTTTTCATGCAGTTTTTCCTTCCAGCTTGAATGAACAAAAGCCCCTTTTGCTAATTGGTGGAGATAGAAAGTGTAATAAATGTAAATGTAAGCTGATTTATTTGCCTGGTATCATTTTTATGGTTGTTTTTAAGTTTTTTAAAATTAGTTAAAAGAATATTAACTGAATGTTATTTAAAATATTCTATACTCATTGTATGTGGTTTTTAATCATAGCTATTTCCACTGCTAACAAAGCTAATGAAGAGAGGTTGAAAAGGCTACAGAAATCTGCAGACTTATATAAAGATCGACTTGGACTAGAAATTCGAAAAATTTATGGTTAGTATATTAATGTAAGTAAAACATAGGATATTTGAAAAGTCTGTCTTAAGTAGAAAAGAATCTTTAAAATATTTAAAATAATGACCACATTGTTAATTTTTTAAACAGTAAGAAAAAAATTACCGAACTTTTATCACCCTAATGTAATTACTCCTGCCTTGGTTATTTATCATCCAGCATTTTAGTAAATGTATTTTAGGCATAGTTGCCAGCATGAAAAAAAATTTTTTTCTTCCTTGTTCTTACCAGTGTTGTATGATTAGTATTTCTCGAATTGCTATAGCCTTCATAATGGTAATTTTAACATAGTGGTATAATCATTCATTCCATAAGTGTAGCTTAATTTATTCAGTCTTTTATCTATTGTTTAACCCGTATATTACTCTAAGTTTAACACTTGGATTTTACATTTTTCAGTTTTAGAAATACTATAGTGGACATACATAGACTTCTCCATTTGGGGGGCACAATTTTCATGAAATTCCCAGAGGTGAATTACTGAGTTAAAGCATAGGAATATTTCTGCCGCTGTTACATATCTATGTGTCCATTTATAGAAATATTTATGGTGTTGGGAGTCCCCAAGATTACATTCCATTTTGGTGACTTCACTAGAAAGATTTACAAGGCTCAGGGTGGCTCAGATTTATGGCAGTGAAAGAATGCAAAACAAAATCAGCCCAAAGAAAAAAGTCACGTGGGGCAAAATCTAGAGGAAACAAGTTTTCAAGAGCATTAAGCCAGTGGAGTCACACAGGATGTGATTAATCCCGTCAGCGTCGAATTGTGACAGGACACGTGACGTGTTGTCTACCAGGGAACCTCATGAGAGACTCTGGAAGCTTGGCCTCGTTTTGCTTGGACTTCACCCCAGGAATTACTTGCATTGCTGATTTTGCTGTATCCTTTCACTGTAATCATAGGTCTGAGTACAACCAGTGGTGAGCCCCAGGAATCCTCCTAGTGAATTTTCAAACCTGTGGTGGTCTTGGGGATCTCTGATATCCCAGACAAGGACCAGTCTTGCAAGCAGACCTTTTCTGGGGACAGAAGTCTCAGGCCTGCTAGGCCAACTCTTTTATGCAATCTGTGTATAATGTAAAGAGTACCCATTTCATTGTTATTTGTGCCAGAATTGTAGTTTCTTTTTAAAGATTTTTGGTTTATTTTATTATCTGGCAGTTGATTAGATAATAGAACCTTTTTAAAAATACATTTCTTTGATTATTAATGAAAATGTAACCATTTTCCCCATTTATTTACCAATTATACTTCTTTCTAAAATTGGACCCTCTATTCATAAATCTGTTTGCCTTAGTTTTGGTGTTTTTCCTATCTGTCAGAATGAGTCTTTAATGCAAAATATTAACCTTTGCTTAGAGGAGAACATGAAGACCAGCTCTGAACTTTTAAAAAAATTGTACTTAGTTTCAATTGGGGGACAACTGCTTTACAATATTGTGTTGGTTTCTAAAAATGTGGAACGCTTCATAAATTTGCATGATATCCTTTCACAGCGGTGATGCTAATCTTCTCTGTAACATTCCAATTTTAGTGTATGTGCTACTGAAGCAAGCGTAACTCTGAACTTTTGATCCATTGGTCTTTATCTTCACTGTTATCCTGAGGTGCTTTTTTGTGTTTTGTTTAGTTTTGTCTCAAAACCACTTTTAAAGCTTTAAAATTATTTTTAGATTTAAAGTAGAAGTTTCTCATAGTTCCCAAAGTCAGGAAATACTGTTTTATAGCAGTGTAGATATTAATCAGAGGTGGAGGGAAGAAAGCTCATCTCAATGGAGAGCTTTGGCACAATAAAATAATTCTCATACTAAATAATTTAATCCCTTTTTTCAGGTGATAAATTGCAGTTTATATTCACTGATATTGACCCTAAGCATCCTGATCACCCATTTATGTTTTCCCTGTGCCTAAATGAAGCAAGGGACTATGAAGGTATGTAGCCCTATCTCTTAACTGGTATTTAAGATTGGCATCCCAGAATGTTATTTGACTTAGAACATAAAGTAACGTGAAGGCAAGTAATATTCCCACAAGATGTTGCTTTCTTTTCCAGTCTTGCTTCTTGTGATACTGTCTTCTAAAGGCAATGACTATAGTTTTGATTTATAGATAGTATCCAGTCCATAGGGTCACGAAGAGTCAGACACAACTGAGCGATTTCACTTTCACTTTTCACTTTCATGCATTGGAGAAAGAAATGGCAACCCACTCCAGTGTTCTTGCCTTGAGAATCCCAGGGATGGGGGAGCCTGGTGGGCTGCCGTCTATGGGGTCACACAGAGTCGGACACGACTGAAGTGACTTAGCAGCAGCAGAAACCTTAATAAGTAACTTCTCTTCCGGATGGCACAGAGCCACAATGGCTGAAAGAGTTAAAAGACCAACGATCACTGCATTTCATATGCAAGTATGAATTATCCTCTTAGAGAACTTAAAGCTAAAGCTGTAAAGGATATGACTGCCTAAATGTGAATATTGTATGTGATCTAAGTAGATGATTTTCAATTTGAATGTGATAATTTAATTTCCAAAAAATAAATTTTAAAATATTCCTATCCTGAAAATCCCAAATGTTGATAATTTTGCTTCATTGCTGCTTCTACAGTGGACCAGAAAGGTCTTTAATGTGTGGGAAGTTATATGTTTGGCAATAGTGTGAACAAAAAGAATGGAAATTTATTTATCTCTTTTTATTATTCTAATGTTAAGGATTCTAAAGTAATCCTTAACTTACTGGAATTCAGAAAAATGGTTCTTAGCTCTTTATATCTGTGTCCGCAAAGCATTTGTATTAATAGCAGATGGACACTCAGGAAAATGGCTGAGTCGGCTCCCTGATCTGATGTGACTTAGTGACTCGAGTTTATATTTTAGGAATATAGTTCAAGTACAAATTTTTTTTTTTTTTCTCTCTCTAGGTAAATATCTTCTAATCTGATGGCTGCTAACTTTTAAAAAGCAAATCCCAAGACCTCTTACCTAGCTTCTCAGTTTTCTCTAAATTGGATAGCCTCTCTTGTTATATAGTGTTATAGTTTTTGATAATGTATTAAAATACAGTGTACAGTATAAATTTGGAACCAGGGGTGCTCTTTGCTATTCTTTCTCTGCTTTGGTCATGGGCCTTGTTTCCCAAGCAGTCTCTGCCAAAGAACTAGAAATCTGACAGGCTTCAATTTTTTCTCCTTGGACAAAGGACAAGACTGATGATAGAGAAAGTTGAATCATTCCTTTCCTTTGACCACCTTCACAGGAGACTTGCTCCTAGTATGTACCAGCTGGTGCAACTGCATGTGAGGGCCATATTGTTATTTGTGACTCTGAGTCCCATTTGGCCATGTAAATACAACTTTGGGAATAGCAGCTACATTTTCTAATGATCCCCATTTCAGTTGTAAAGCAGCAGATGTTTCTTTCCATAGTTGTCAGTTATTAAGGGTTGGCATTGAAAGTTGTTCTTTTTTTGATCGAGTGGTTAGAAATTAGATTTGAGGCCCAATTTTGCACAGAAAACTGACAACAGTTTAAAAAAAATACTGTTAAAATAGTTGAAATAGTTAAAATGTATGGGAAAGATGATAGGAAATGGCCTTCTGTTCTGTATCTCTGAGCTCTTCAATCCTTGATTACCATCTATTTAAAATAAGATTGTAGTATTTAATATTTGAATATTTAGAGATTAAACAAAGGAAAGGCCCAAAAAATAGTTAGGATATGAAAATCAAGTTTGTGTGTCATTCTGTGCTGAAAGCATTTCAGGAAAATGGAATTGAAATGACTTGAATCATATGAGAGCATCTAAGTTAGAAATACTTCTCTTCTAAAAATATTGTCTTCTTTTTTTTTCCTCCTAGTGTCAGATAGTGCTCCTCATCTTGAGTGCCTTGCAGAATTTCAAGAAAAAGTAAGGCAGACCAACAATTTTTCGGCTTTTCTTGCCAACGTTCGGAAAGCTTTTACTGCCCTGGTTTATAATTGATATATAAATGGTGTGTAAAAACCGTTATCCCTTTGTGTTTCTCTTTTGAAAAAAACTGTCATTATTCGATGTTTGTCTATAATCTTTATTTTTGTAACATTTCTGTGTGCTGATTTTTGTCAATTATTTTAATTGAAATCTTGGGAAAGAAGGTTTAAGTCAAGCTATAAGAAGTCATGGATCAGTAATGATAAAAAATGAAGGGACTGAGTCCAACCTGTGGTTTGCAACTTCTAAAATGTACTTCACAGAGTAAATGCTATCATCCTAATGTCTTAAAGGAAGGAATGTTTTTATCCTATACCAAGAGGGATCTACAGTTAAAGGACAAACCTTTGTATCAGAAGAAAGTTGGCAGTGTTCTAAAATATCTAGAAAAGGATCTAATTTTGAAAATCCAAATGTAGAAAATTCATAAGCAGTTTCCGTTTTGTAATATTTATACTGGTTAGTTGTGGTCTAGACATATATTTGACATCTTTGGAGTCTATTCAGTACAGACTAGAACTCAGTCAGTTTTCTTCTAGGATTTCATTTTTGTCACTATTCTTTCCTTTTAAATTTGGTTTTGTTTAGGTCTGCTGGCTTTAGTGGAAGACACATACTACTGTCTCAGGATATCTTGGGCACGCCTAAAAGCCCTGGAGCAGTGGCCTCCATGCTTCTAGCTACATCTGGCTTCCCCTTGTTGTCTGGTGGGGGGAGGTTAAGCCAGTTGTCTAGGCAGGGCTGGAGGGAGCTTCAGAGCACCATCCCTCAGCTGCCTCTCATGTCTAGGACTTGGCCCAGGGTTCTGCTCACGATCGTATAGCAGTGGAATTTATCTAAGAATGCTGTGGACTAGTGGGAATGTTATTACTCAGCCATTCCCAGTGTGCAGAGCAGCTTTTAGGTACCACCGATTGATACTATCTCTGCAGAGATGCAAGGCTGATAAACTGCCCTGGAGATTGGGGTGTGTGGTACAAATTATCATCTTATCCTGTCTTAGCATGAGCTTGGCTAAAGAAGTATTTTAACAGGCAGTTCAGTGAGCAGACTGTCCAGTTTTCCTAGGCAAACCTTCACATTTGGCTTTATTTTGTAATATACCTACATTTAAATGAATATAGAAAGCCATATCAAAATCCAGCTTTGGTTTTTATGGACCTGGCTTGGTTTGGAGTTTAAATTATATAAGCAGGATCCATTTCTTAGCTGTTTCTCCTGGGTTAAGATTCCATGTGGTAAACCCCAGCAATTTCAAGCTCATCTCAATCTCTGAACCAATCACTGGTGATCAGAAGAGTAAAGTATATACATTGGATTAGGTTAGATCCTCTGGAAACCCAGGTCTGGAGGTGGATTAAGCACGATAACTGAGCTAAGAGTAGGGATGTTATTCTTTAAATGGAAATAGACACTAAATGTTTAACATAAAAAAGATAGCAGATGACTATTATAGTGAGTACATATTTACTGAATTCCCTGCTTGAAATATAACAAGGAACAAAAAATTTAAGAAGATATTTCATTCATTAAAACTAGAGGAAAACCACATATCCTACCACAAATTCTGGATATAATGTTTTGAACCATAGAGTGAAAAGGCACCAGGCATTGATTCTGAAAGATCTTTTTTACCTGCAACTTAGAGAAATGAAGATTGGGGATGAGAGACTTAATGGGGAGCTCTCCGCTTAGATCCATTTCTCCTCAAGGACCACCATTCTTCACTTCTAACTGGGGGTCCGTCTCGTCAAAGCTATGGTTTTTCCAGTAGTCATGTCCAGATGTGAGAGTTGGACCATGAAGAAGATTGAGCGCCAAAGAATTGATGCTTTCAAACTCTGGTGCTCGAAAAGACTTGAGAGTCCCTTGGACTGCAAGAAGATCAAACCAGTCCATCCTAAAGGAAAGCAACCCTGAATATTCATTGGAAGGACTGATGCTGAAGCTGAAGCTCCAACACTTCGGCCGCCTGATGCGAAGAGCCAACTCACCGGAAAAGACCTTGTTGCTGGGAAAGATTGAGGACAGGAGGAGAAGGGGGTGACAGGATGAGATGGTTAGATGGCATCATTCACTCAACGGACATAAGTTTGAGCAAACTACAGGAGATAATGAAGAACAGGGAACCTGGTGTGTTACAGTCCACGGAGTTGCAAAGAGTGGGACACAACTGAGCAACTGAACAATAATGACAAGCTTAAATTTTAAAGTTTGATACATTATGAAAATTGTGCTTTGAATGGTTAAGAATACATATGAAAGGGAAACCAAGCTAGTCCATTAAACTTCCTCTATCTGTTTTATTTAGGATGGTATGTTGTGAAAACAAAATAATAGTTTTCAGCATTTAAAACCTTCCTGATACAGAAATAAAGCACAAGATATAAGATACAAAGTACAATTTCTTAAATGGGAAAGAAATATGCCTAAGTAATAAAACTAATTGAAATGGAATCTCAGTGGGGTACACTAACCTATTCCATATTTTGTAATAAAATGGAACAAGAACTCTAAAATTAAACTCAATCACTAGTTAAGTTGAACAAACAGAATCAGCACAAAATCTGCTAAAATGTAAGTTTTGATTTCCCATCTAATGAGGATTAGAAAATGTTGCTTCTCCTCCAGTTCAGAGGATTCTGATACAGAGACAATTAGTTATACTTTAATTTGTGTACCGTGACAGTGAATTGCCTGTTTAGCTATAAAGCTAGCATAGTATCTTTCCAGGTGGCTCAGTGGTAAAGAATCCGCCTGCTAACGCAGAAGAAGGAGACATGGGTTCTATCCCTGGGTTGGGAAGATCCCCTGGAGGAGGAAATATGGCCCACTCAGGTATTCTTGCCTGGAAAATTTCACGGACAGGGGAGCTTGGTGGGCTACAGTCCATGGGATGGCACAAAGTTGGACACAAACAACTGAGCATGCAAAATAGCATAGTAGCTAACATGCAGTAGAAACTTAGTAAGTATTTGTCAATGTGGAGCACATTTCCAGACTCAGCAGAAAATTAATGGGAAATTTAAATTACACATTTGAAAAGGAGCTGACTTGTTCGGTAACACTTACAGGCATGTTGCTGAGATGTCCAGCAATTTTTAACAGGTAAAGACAGCTGTATAGGTAGTTCTTGAAAAAATGGTAAGCTAATCGAGAACAAGACTCTGAATAAGACAAGGGTTTCATCTTTGTAGAAAAAGAGTCTTGTCAAAAGTAAGTAAAATGGAGAGTATGCAAGCTATTTCGAATCAGCTCCTTTCATAGTATTGTTAAACATGTTGTGTGAAATATGAACAATGTATGATGGGATATGTGAAGAATGTTTGGAGTTTATAGACACGTTACTCTCCTTATCAACTAGGCAAGCTGGAGGTAGCTGCTAGGCTAAGGTGCAACAAATGGAAAAACTTCAAGGAAGAAATTAGTTTACTCAGCTGTATAGATTTTTACAAAAATTCAGAAAGAGGCAATATTTAAGGTTCAAATAAATGTGATCTGTATAATGGTAAACCTTGAATAAATGCTCTGTGTGTGAAAAATTCTGCTTTCCAGCATCAACATGGTAACATGAAAAGATTTGAGAATTAAGATGTGGTCCAGTTGTTGCTCTGTTATCAAAATTGATACATGATCTTGGACAAATCAGTTAATCTTTTTGAGCTTAAGTCTTCTCTCCAACCAAACTGCACTATGTGTAATTTCCCAAACTTGCCTTTTTTTGTTGTTGAGCAGGCCAAGGAAGTTTTCTTCTATTTTCAGTTAATTAAAAGTAATTATCATAAATGTTTGTTGCATTTTATTGTGTTTTTCTGTATCTGTATGGATTTTCATCTTGTAGCTGTTAATATGGTGATTTATATTAATAGGTTTTAAAAAAAAGTTGAATTAAACTTGCCTTCCTGGACTAAATCTTAGTCATGGCGTGCAGTCTGTTTAGTTTTGTTTTTAATAATGCTAGATTCAGTTTTGTGAAATTTGCTTTAAATTTTTACTTCTATAACCATGAATTAGATTGGCTTATAATTTTCCTTTGTGTATTAACATCATCTGATGTTGGTATCATGGTTATCCTAGGTCCCAGACCCTTGAAAATAGTTGAGATGTGTTCCTTTCTTGTCTGTTTCTGAAAAAGTTTGATTAAGGGCTTATGGCTTTCGAACACACATAGAAAACTCTCTTGAGCCTGTGTTTTCTTTGTAGGAAGATGCTTTTAGAAAAATGCATGTTAACTTTTTAATAGTTATTGAATTACTTAATTATTCTGTTTCTTCCTGAGAAATACATACTTTTTTGAGAAATTTGTCTCTTGCAGACTTTTTTTTGCAAATTAATTGGTGTGAAGTTGTTAATAATATATACTTTTGGTTTTTGATATCTACTGCACCTGTAGTGTGTCTCCTTTTTTCTTAGAAATAATGCTGCTTTATTTATGCCTTTCTTGTGCTTCCCTGGTGGCTCAAATGGTGAAAAAATCTGCCTGTAATACAGGAGACCTGGGTTCAATCCCTGGGTCAGGAAGATCCCCTGGAGAAGGGAGCAGCCACCCACTCCAGTGTTCTTGCCTGGAGAATTCCATGGTATTCAGGAACCTGGCAAGCTACAGTCCAAGGGGTTGCAAGAGTCAGACCTGACTCAGTGGCTAACACTTTCACTTTCATGACTTTCTTAATTTTGCCAGAGGTTTGCTCTGTTGATTAACCCTTTCAAAGAACCAACAAATAGCTTTATTCATTGGTTTATTCACAGCTTTATTCAGCCTCTTGTCTTATATGTCATTAATTTCTGATCTTTTCATTTATTTGCTTTAGGTGGTTTCTGATGTTTTTATAAATTCATAATCAGGATGCTTAATTCATTAATTTTATCCTTTTTCCTCTGGTACTTTTAAGTTGCTTTCCTGAAACTATAGGTTTTAGTATGTAGTAACTTTCTTATTTTTTATTTCTAACAGTTAAAATTTTCTATTAAGATCTATTCTTTGGCCATGTGTTATTTAGAAGTGTGTGTGTCTGCACATGTCCTTGTATGTGTACAGGGACACATAACATATGTGTTCTCCGAACACACAGGGTTTTTTCACTTATTCTTTTCTTAATGATCTCTTACATTGTCGTCACACAATTTCTAGAGCATTACTTTGTGGCCTCGTATGTAATCAGTTTTTTAAAATAATAATTTTATTTATTTTTGGCCGTGCTAGTCCTCGTTGCTGCATGGCCTTTCCCCTAGTTGTGAGCAGGGGCTGCCCTCTAGTTGTGTGTGTGGGCTTCCCATTGTGGTGGCTTCTCTTGTTATGGAGCAGATTCCAGAGCTCTCAGGCCTCAGTAGTCAAGGCATGTGGGCTCAGTAGTGTGGTTCCCAGGCTCAATAGTTGTGGTCCACGGGCTTAGTCGCCCCATGGCATGTGAGATCTTCCCAGATCAAGGATCAAACCTGTGTCTCCTGCACTGGCAGGCGGATTCTTTACTGCTGAGCCACTATGGAAACCCTGGAATTACTTTTATACATGTGTACTTTACAGGGGTTACATTTTATCTGCAGCACCATTTTATCTGCCCATAGCGTTCAGCTCAGACTTCCCTTGTGGCTCAGCTGGTAAAGAATCCGCCTGCAATGTGGGAGACTTGGGTTTGATCCCTGGGTTGGGAAGATCCCTTGGAGAAGGGAAAGGCTACCCACTCCAGTATTCTGGCCTGGAGATTTCCATGGACTGTATATCCACAGGGTCGCAAAGAGTTGGATACGAATGAGTGACTAACACACACACACACACACAGTATTGGTCTGTTTCCATTTCAGAAGACAGACTGAGGGCTCTTTGAGGAAAAGGATTTACTGTCTTTCTAGTATTGAAGCAACAGATCAGTGAATAGTAATTCCTCTTTACCCTTCAAAATCCCTTCTTTTGATCCCCTGCCCTCAAGCCCATCTTTCCAGAGTTAGACATTATTCCTACTCCTGTCGCCACAGACAATGGGATCTATCGCTATGTTGATTCTCTTTCCAAATTTGGCTGATGGCCCCTGAGGCCATAAAGACTCTAGGGGAGGAGGGACTTTTTCTTGGAAGCTGGAACAAAGTTATATTATGTTCAAATTACTAATCAGTTAAAACCTTATAATACTGTACAATAAAATTTACTTTAACCCAAATTGAATATTATTTTACTCTCTGATGAATCAGATAATACTCTATGAATATTAATTATTATGAGTAATTGAAATGCAGAAAAGTGAAATTAATCTTTCTGGTTGACATGACAGGATAATGGATAGTCAGAATTTATTGTACCAGAAAGAAGATAAAATAGAGTAATGTCTTTGATATTTTTAGTAAAAATCTGACTCAGACCTCTACTGCCTATATTTCAGGTTGCTAATGTTGCTAGAAAATTCCTGACATAAGAAAATTGCCTAGTGGAGTATAATTATGAAAGCCCAATTAAGAGTTTAAAAGTCTTAATATTAAAAAAATTATTCTCTGTGGAAGACTTGGGAACATCATTAATATTCCCAATATGCACTTAATTTTTACCTAAATCTAAGTAGTACCATCCCTACCTGTCCTGCTAGAAAATTCTTGCCTTTCTAAGATGATATCCAAGTCTATTATACCCCAAAATATTTGTATTTTTATCTAGTTTCATACTATAGTGTTTCTTTGAAGTTTAAAAATTACATATCGCAGATGCAAAAAAAATAATTTGCAGCAACATTTTAAACCAGGAAAACCATTTATGTCTTTACAAAGTAAAACTGCTTTAGGAAGAAAGAGGGGCCCCTTTGAAAATTACTTCTAAAGAGTTTCAGGGTCCAATCATCATTATCATCAATTTACACAAATGATCGCGTGTAGGCTGCAGTCAATTGCTACACAATTTCTTTTATCCATCAAGGCTTAATGGAAAGAAGATGAAAAGGAAATAGAAATTCCAAATCTCTGTTCATGGTCTTAATGGCCTATTATTCAGCCAACTTTCAACACGTGGAAAGCCTTCGTTAATACGCCATTAAGGATGACTTTAAAACTTCTGATCTGTTCTTCTGGGCTGTAAGTTATATCTCACATAACAAGTTTTACTTAAGCTCCTTCCGGTCTGATATCTGTATCTATAAATATCTTTGTTAGTTATATCCTGCTTTAGGAGTGTAATGCGTCCTGCTTTAGGAGTGTAATGGGGCAGAGTATAAAAAATATATGTAGCTTATTTAAAATATATTTGAAAATTTCCTTTTTCACAGTATAAAACTTGACAAGTTAAAAAAAAGAAGTAGGGGGCAGGAGAGTAATAGAATGGATTTTAATCATTCCTTTAATGTGAGACTATTTGGCACAAAAGTAAATCTGATTAGACGTTCTCGCAATATCTTGACCTTCCGTTCAATGGAGTGTGTGATCTCCAGAGTGACGTAGGCCAGTTTCTGATATGCTGCTGTATCACGCCTCTCCATTCTAAAATGTTCTTCTTGGGGAAAGTTTGGGGGCCTACTCTCTCATTCTCCATCTTTTCCCATTGTAGGGCATTTGCGGAAGCAGCAGAAATCTCTCTAAATTTTCCATTTTGACAGAAAATTCTGGTTTTTAGAACTTATCATTCAAACTGGAGACTCATTAGCATTTAAGTGTCTGTCACTGAAAAGTTGCTTAGGATATTCCTTGCATCACGGCCTGGAAGGAAATTACAGAATTCCTAGTTTCTGAATTGGTGTATGAAGTTTCCAGCTGGGCAGGGAGGCATGAAATTTCAGGCACTGTCTCCTTCCTAACCCTTTTCTATCAGCCTTGCTCTTATTCTCAGATCTCCAGCCATCTCTGACTCACACTTGACCTCATGCTAAGAGCAATTCTGTTTGTGGGTCGGGATATGTAAGAAGCCACTAACTCAGAAGGTCACTGGCTCAGGATGGAACTCCTTTCTGCCCTGAGGTCCTCTGCCTGGCATAGAGTCCTCTTGTCTACCAACTTGTCTTCCGACCACACTGACTAGCCACCCTGGCTCATGATCCTTTATTCTGCTGTCCTTAACTTGGGTCTGCCTCACTGGTGCTTTACCTGCCTGTCTCTGCTGAGGTCTTCTTTTTAGACTTGATATGTATTCTTCCCCTTCTCCCTGGCCTTGCTTGACCCCTTGTGGGCCTACTGTGGCTGTTGCCACCCAAGACTTGAGGAAAAGGACGTCTGCATCCTAATCTCTGTTGCACCACCAGAAAACTATCTGACTTCAGGCTAAACTGCTCTGCACTCAGCCTTTTCTCCCTGTGAGAGGGGCTGTTTGGGG
Source organism: Budorcas taxicolor (assembly GCF_023091745.1). Classification (NCBI taxonomy): domain Eukaryota; kingdom Metazoa; phylum Chordata; class Mammalia; order Artiodactyla; family Bovidae; genus Budorcas; species Budorcas taxicolor. The sequence goes on from NC_068911.1 coordinate 71,593,538, forward strand.
TTATTTCTAGAGTCTTTTAGAAAATTCTAGGAACATGGTACATCTTTTTCACCTCTTTTTACCTTCCATCTTCTGACTCTGTTTCAAAGAACTAAGAGTGCAGAATGCCATGATGTGCCTGCATCATGGGCTCATCGGCATCATGCCTGCATCATGGACCCAGTTAGGAAGATAAACCTGTGAAGACGACAGCATTTCCCTTTATTTGCATCACATTGTATAATTAACAGTGTGTAAGATGATGCCTTCAGAATTTCACTCATGCTTGTGAAGCTGTGTTCCCGGCATTTGAAGGAAGCTCCTCCACATAAGCGGCAGGAAAATGACCCTTTTTTCCCTTTAAAGAGCCAAACCACCATCCTTCATCTTTCTTCTTGTATATCGTCACGATGTCGCCTGTGAAAACGCACATACATTTAGTTAGACAAGTGAGTTCCTGCGATTAATACCTTCCCGAGTTTGATCAGTTAAGATAGTTTTTAAGGAGATTCTGCTTTCAAGGAGTTACTTGGTAGCATCACTTTTCTGCAGGTGATTCAGACAAAGCAAAACTTATTGACCACCTCTGCATGAAGCAGGCAGAATGCAGAGAATATTAAAAAGTTAGGTGATGGACGACTGAGTTGTGCCATAAAGTAGTTTGATTAGAAACAAAATCACTTTGGATCCTATGTCCTTGTGCTGCCTGGTTCACTTTGGATAGAACTGATGGGTTGTCACCAAACTCTTCCTTGGTGTCTGTGCTTTAAGGGCATGTTGGTGGGCACCATTGTTTGGTATGCTATTAAGAGTATGTCTTGGCTACCAGAATTTTCTTTAGATCAAAGCAGCTTCTCTTCACTGTATGTGCCAGCTTCATAGCCCAAAGTTCCAACCTACAGCTTTGCACAATAATATAACCCCTTGTTCAACAATTTAGAAGATTTGAATAAAATATCAATTTGAAGACAATACTCCTTTAAAGCAATGATTGAAGTAAATGGAATTCCTAGGAAACACATGGCTCTTCTCTAATTCTGTTAAAAAACAAGATAAAAACACTAGTCCCCATCTTGTGAGAGAGTCCTTTCTCTCTGGCTGCGTCCTGTACGTCAAAGTGGAAACATCCCCTTCCTTCAGGATCCAAGAGCTACTTGATCTTTAGCATCATCACAAAGTCACTTTCAGTTTTTTTTTTTCCTTTCACTTTTCTCCCCAGTAATTTTCTTTCTAAGGCAAAGGAGACTGTCAACCCCCCTTCTATCTTTCCTTGGGCACATCACTATTTTTTCTTGCAATAGATCATTCTCAGTCTAGAAACTCTGTCTAATGTGTTCTCTCAGGTCAATAGATTGACACAATCCACTACTGGAATTCAAACACATAATTTATGGACGACTATGGCCATCCAGTAATTAAGACTCCACGGTTCCAATAGGAGAGGCGCAGGTTTGATCCTTTGTTTCCCTAAGACACCAACATGTCATTCCATTTAAAGAACCCACTTGGGATATAATGTATAAGTAGGCTTTGCAACCAACAGAGAACCGAAGACAAACAAGATGATCAATTTAAGGTATTAACTATGTAACTCAAACTCAGGATCCTGGGTTCTAGGTGGCATCTGGGGTATGCGTTTTAACTCATATGGAAAGTGGGTAAACTGCATTTCATTTACTCACTGATATAGGTAGTCTTAGGATGGCGTGATGAATAACAAAGTGACTTCTATAACACTTAAAACTTTTAAATTAAAGGCAACATTGGTTTCAGATGAAAGCAGGAGTGGGGTCTACTTTCTATTTCCTTTTTTCTTGTCTTTACTTATTTCTGAGCTATAAGGTAAAGTAACTGCATGGAAAACTCTGACTGGCAAACTGAAAAGGAAGCGCCCATGAACCAATAGCAAATATGTGGTGGTGTCCCTGTTGTTTAACTGTTAAATCCATTTTGACTTTCTGTTGATTCTGGGTGCTGTGTCCTGGTCATGGAATATAAATTTTCTCCTATGATACAATTCTTTCTCACTAACATTTTCATCTCCAGATCTCTGCCTTAGCTTAACATTCGAACGTGGTTGCTAACTGAACATACAAAGAAAGTTGAGGTGATAACCTTTTCTCATTTAATAATCTTGAGGTTTTCACAACCCCTTGTTGTTCAGTCACCAAGTTGTGTCTGACTCTTTGTGACCCTATGGACGGCAGCCTGCCAGGCTTCTCTGACCCTCACTATCTCCCGGAGTTTGCCCAAGTTCATGTCCAATGAATCGGTGATGCCATCCAACCATCTCATCCTCTGTCGCCCTCTTATCCGTCTGTCTTCAATCTTCCCAGCATCAGGGTCTTTTCCTAAGAGTCAGCTGTTCGCATCAAGTGGTCAAAGTATTGAAGCTTCAGCTTTAGCATCAGTCCTTCCCAAGAGTATTCAGGGTTGATTTCCTTTAAGATTGACTGGTTTGATCTCCTTGCTCTCCAAGCGACTCAAGAGTCTTCTCCAGCGCCACAATTTGAAAGCATCAATTCTTTGGTTCTCTGCCTTCTTTATTGTCCAGCTCTCATATCCATACATGATTACTGGGAAGACCATAACCTTGACTATATGGAGCACTGCTGGAAAAGTGGTGTCTTTGCTTTTTAACACACCGTCTAGCTTTCCTGCCAAGAAGCAAGTGTCTTCTAATTTCATGGCTGCAGTCACCATTCGCAGTGATCTTAGAGCTCAGGAAGAGGGAATCTGTCACCGCTTCCACCTTTCCCCCTTCTATTGGCCATAAAGTGATGGGACTGAATGCCACGATCTTAGTTTTTTTAATATTGAGTTTTAAGCCAGCTTTTTCACTCTCTTCCTTCACCCTCATCAAGTGGCTCTTTAGTTCCTCTTTGATTTCTGCCATTAGAGTGTTATCATCTGCATATCTGAGGTTGTCCTTACAGAATACCTTCTAATGTTAAACAAAAATCTGTGACATGGAGAAGGGGATCTGACTTCTTTGATTAGTTGTAAAACCCCTTTTTGAGAGAGAAATAGGAGAAATATTAAGCTGAGAGTCCTCTGACCCAGGTTCTAGAACTGGCATTTAGCTTAAGCCATGAGAGGAAGTGACATCACACTCCAGTATGTGTAGCTTCTAAAAACGAAAAAGGTGGGGCTGCGCCTCTGATAACTGTCCATTACTGATATTCTACCCCAACTGAGCACTGTGATTAACAGCGTGACTGGGTTTCCAAGTTCAAATCCTGAGCCTCGACTGCTAGTGACTTTAACCAAAGTACTTCACATTTCTACGTCTCAGTCTCCTCACTCATAAAACAGGCATAAATAATACCTCAAAAGGTTTTTATGAATATTAAATTGGACAGTGTGTTTGCAGGAATGTCTGGCACCTGGTAAATACTGCATAGATATCAGCTGTTTTTATTATGTGAACTTTCTTTTTGGTGTGCTTATCTGTCTTCTAAGAAGGGTAATTATAAACCTGAACTGATTTAACATGGTACTAACTTTAAAAGCTAAGACAAAGGTTATAGTCAAGTTAAAGATTTCACGTGAGAAGGCAAGTCAACTATTTGAGAATGATTCTTACCTTTTTCCAAGTCCAATTCATCATCTTGCCTGGCTTGAAAAGAATATAAGGCCTTGCAAAGACCATTGCCGAGCTGGGTCACACCAGAGGCTGAAAGTTGGATCAAGTTTTAGTGACTAATGCTGGGTCAGTAGGCAAGATGAACACAGTGGGAAAGTGGTCTTGTTTTCACCACATTGTGCAGAGCTTGAATATGTTGAAATCTTCCCCAAAGGAAAGTTTATCATTGTACATAATACTCACTCTTTGATTCAGTAACCATTTCTGATGTAGGTACTATGAGAATGAACTATGTATATTATATACTCCAAAGCTATAATATAGAAAATAAGTCGAGACAAAAATCATTATAGTAGTAATAATAATGATGACAGTTTTAAATTGTTTTCCATGTGAATTTCATATCGGTCAATCTGTGTTGACCGATGTTGTATTTGTGTCTTGGAAAACCCACACTTGTTTTTCCCATCAGGAATATATTGGAGCAGGAGCTTCCTACCATTATCCCCAGGTACTTAGGGAACTGTTTCTTAAACTGTGCAACCATGGGTCTTTAATGTACAGGTGGACTACAATGGCCTGGGTTTGACTGAAACTCATTTTTGCCAAGTTCTAATCAAGAACCTAGAGAGTCGAGGTTGTGGTAATACTCTAGTTGAAAAATAATGGGTAATGAAACGTGCTTGTGTGGATGTGTGTGTGTGTGTGTGTGTGGCGGGGGGGTTGAAAGGTAAAAGGCAGTGGGGGTAGATGGACAAATGACCGAAGTCAAGTGACTGAACAAAGCCAGTAGGCTTTGGGATCGCGATGTTTCTCATGCAGAGGACGGGGTTTCTTTGGCAGTTTGGAGGAGGCTGTGGAGACAGGGCTGCAGAGCTCCTCACCGTGTTTCCAGGGTGAGCGTGTGGACAACAAATTGAGGCTGTCTGAATAACATGGATGCTGGGGACTGGGGGTACCTTCCCTAAAACATTAGCGAATTCTTCCCCCCCCCCCCACCTGCATTCTTCTTGAGTCCTTCCCACCTTTTGGATGACATATGCACAGAAAGCTACACATTCTAATAAATTAAGCAGTCCTGATTGAAATGTTAATTTCCTTGAGCCAATTTATATCAATGTGGTTCTGAAAATAAAATATAATTTTGGCAATGTGCTTTACTGATAGGACCCAGCCTCGAATTATTCTGGTCATGAGATTACCTGTAGACGAAGGACTTGGAATTCTCTGCCCATCAGAAGATGCCCTGTTTACAATATTCTCTAATCTCTTCGTCAGTACGGGCCGAGATATTCTCACAGAACTATGTGTCTGCTGCTGTTTGAATAGGGGGGAAAAGACATTTTTAACAGCGCTATCAACAGAAGTATTTGAGAAAAGTAACTCTTCTGCAACTGTTTTCCTCAGGAAACTGTTTTTTAATTATTGGGTGAAGGATATAAAGAAATCATTCGATACATTTCTAAATCCTACTATAGTGAGGTTTTGTTACTGAAACCTTAATATTTTCAGAATTCAGTTCAGTTCAGCCGCTCAGTCGTGTCCTACTCTTTGTGACCCCATGAATTGCAGCACGCCAGGCCTCCCTGTCCATCACGAACTCCCAGAGTTCACTCAGACTCACGTCCATTGAGTCAGTGATGCCATCCAGCCATCTCATCCTCTGTTGTCCCCTCTCCTCCTGCTCCCAATCCTTCCCAGCATCAGAGTCTTTTCCAATGAGTCAACTCTTTGCAAGAGGTGGCCAAAGTACTGGAGTTTCAGCTTCAGCATCAGTCCTTCCAAAGAACACCCAGGACTGATCTCCTTTAGAATTAGATATTACTATATTTTATAGCCTGTGTTTGCAATTCTGACCTGCAGCCTTAAGCCAAGTAATATTTACACCATTCCTTCTATAAATTCAACTTTAATTGGTTTTGATGCAAGTGAAATAATCATGACTTTGTAAATGACTGAGACCCTTTTAGAGCTCAGGTCTCAGAAAGAAAACTGTCCCTTCATCACAAGGTAGTTACAGCTCCCTCTTCTGGTAGCAAATGGAGAACAGCTAACCGTGTATACTCACATGCTCATCAATGCCTAGAGTGAAACACTGGGAAAGCATTAATACATGTGTGTGAACCTTTTAATTGTGCTCACACATTATCAACATCATGTACTATGTTAAATGGATGAGACTACTGCTTATCACAAAATCTTACAATTTAGGTCTGTAATAGAAATTTTACTGTAAGAGCATGTTCAAAGGATAAGGTTAGAAAATGAGAAGAAGGAACCCAAAGTATTTTTAACTCATTAATTTACCTATGAATACAAAGAATTTGTTCATTTGTGTTTAGTCTTTGTTACTGTGCTCAAAAAATAATTAAATTTATCTTAAAATTGTGCAATTGGAGATTTGAGCATATGGCATATATAATTCATAACAGCTTTTTTGACCTGATGCGGCTTTGAGTCATTCTACCCAACAAGGCCAGTCAAGGAATTATAACCAGCCTCTTAAATGTTTACCTTTTCTTTCCACTTGAAGATGGAGTTACTACAGGGATGGTTGGGTTGAGGTCTTTGCTCAAGTTCTGCTAACACGGATGACAGTTTATAGGAGTTTGCTTGCAGAAGGTCTAGTTTCAAGCTATTCTGTGGAAACAGCATTTGACCACATGAGTAAATTTCTAGAGAAGGAGGCACAACTCACTGTGGCTGGATAAAGGGACATCAGGATAACTTCCAAGATGACAAAGAGGTTCAGAAAAGTACACATTCAACTCATGTGCAATTCATTTGCAGAAAATGTTGAAGAGAGAAAAATAATGGGCTTTAAGAAGTCTAAAGAAAGCCTTAGTTGTTGAGTGCGTCTTATTCTGGAACCTTGTAAAAAAGGTAAACCAGAAAGCTTGATAGGTATATTACTCATCATTTTGTGACAAAGAAGAGTTTTACTTAACTTTCTGCTGAGGAATGGGGAAAGAGAATAGTAAGTGCTGATTCCAGAAGGCAGGCTTTCAGGGGGCTTTGAAGAAAGGCAATGGAGCCATGGGCACTTAACATAAAGAAGAGAATTGACTCTTGTCATCAGAATCAAACTAAAATGATGTGTGGCAGGGTTTTTGTTGGTGGTGGTATTATTTCTTGAAGAGGTGAGGTCTTATATTACCTGGAAAGTTTGCAGTAACACTTCTGAAAACTAGAAACAATATTCTGGGCTATTTGAATATAAAAATAAAGAGTGAAACTAAAGCTATTAGTCTCTCCTGTTTTCAATTTGACCTTGAACTAAAACTTTATATTGACTTCTCTGGCAAGTTGTGGTCAGTCAAGGTAAATCAAAGCACAGAGTCTAAATACTGGAAAGAGTCTGCTTATCCAACATTCTCCTCACCGTTGCCTCTCCCTTCTCCACATCTCCAGACTGGGGATCCCCCTTTTTTTTTCTTTCTACTTTTTGGCTGTGCCACTAGGAAATCCAGGATCTTGATTCCCCGACCAGGGATCAAACCTGTGCCACCTGCAGTGGAAGCGAGGTGTCTGAACCACTGGACTGCCAGGGAAGTCTGCAGCCTGGGATTCATAATCCTAACATCCCTGTCAGGGGACCACAGCCATGGACCAAACACCTCCAGTCGACAGGGAAGGGCTCTAGTCCTTGGAACAATTCACTGCACAGCGGGCAGGCACACCTAAGGTGCAATCCAAAGCTCCTCCGTGGCTTCTAGCCTTAGATCCAGTCTGCACTTGGGAACATCAAGAGCAAGTCTTTCTGTTCTGTGGTGTGTTCCTTCTGGTATCCAAAGATAATATCTGCCCCCATACACTTTCAGTTTCTGCAACAATTTCTCAGAGAATATGGCTTGCCAACATTCTTGTTTCAAATATGGCACTGGACCAAGGGCCAATGAAATAGGAAATAGAGATTCCCCTGCAAGAAACCTCCCCTGCCTAAGACAAAATCAATCTACCACCATTACTGGTAATAGTTTCCCTCCCCCAGATGTGGGGGTATATAATCTCTGACACAGATATTTGGCATCCACTATTTGAAGACCCTTTTTGCTTCATCACTAAATCCTAAACACTATAAATTCAGGGGTTAGATCATCTCCCATCTTGCATCCTCCACTGTGTGAATCAGGCCAGTTGTGTGCCCGGAAGATCCTAATACAAATTCTATATTAATGACAAAATGCTATGCAAGAACCCAAAGAAATAAACTTATAAATTAATGCCATCATAAAATGCTTCATATGATTTCCTTTTGGTAAATATCATTTACACTGAATTAGTTAACCAAACATTTTATGTTGTCACAGAAAATGTCTTTCAGTCTGTTTTATAATTTTATAAAAATTGTAGCCATATGTCACTGCAAGGATATTAGACCTCTGTTCCCAAGTGAACAGAATTCAGGCCTGTCTTTTCACAAAAAGTGCCAGGTTTATTCCTGAAACAGCACCTCCACTAAAGGAAGCTGCTGCTAAAAACCAGATAAACAATACCTGGCTGCGTCCGTCTATTTTTACCAAAGGACTACTGAAATCGTTCTTCGGACAGAATTTATTAGGTATGTACTTTTTACAAGAGTGTTAGATAGGCTACGTGCAAGGAAAGGAAAACTGGCCCAGCTTCCTGGATCCTTCAAAACATTGCTAAAAATTTAATCTCTTCCTGAATTCTTCTCAAATTAACCCCAATCAGCTTTCTCTCCAATCATAACAAATTGTGTACCTTGCCACACATAGGTCACAGTATTTGTTTTTATTCCTGTATAAAATTCATGGGCCTTTGCTAACCTTTTTATAATGTGGGTTCCTCTGAAGAGGTCACACTGCCCATCAATTGCAACAAATGTCTGGGTGCTGCTGCAGTCCAGCCTTTCGGCAAAAAGTGCCACTCTCTACCTCCACTGATGGCACCTCCTCTCCCCTCACAATGACCTTGGCCTCTGAGGTTTTTCTCCTTGTTTCCCTGGAAGCTCACACCCTAAACAGCCATCTTCCTTTCCCCTACATCCACATCTCTCCTTTCCCCTAGTATTCTCAGAAGACCCTGATGTTGGCTCAGGGATAAATGGAAAACGGCATCTCTATAATAATTACCAGGATTTCAGCTCTCCTCTGTGCACTGTGCTAGCATTTTCTAAATACTGCTTCAACCTCACAAAACCCCTTTGAGCTAAGTACCAACATCCCTCCTTCCAAGATGAGAAAACTGAACCTGTCCCAGGTCCCTGTAACTGGCCGAGGTAGATCCGGATGCAGGCCTTTCTGAAAGCAGACCCTGCGTTTGTTTTTCAGTCACATCTGTTAACTGAGATAGCACACATGATTTCCAGACCTTGACTGAGTGATTCTATGCTGGGGGCGGGGGAGGGATTTTATTTTAGGCACATTTCCACCCCCTGCCCTGGGAGGACACTAAAGCAAACATCTCTAAGTAGCTGGATTTTTCCAGATTCCTCAAACCACTTGTCAAGGAGCTGACCGTACAAGCTCTCTGACTAGACTGTTCTGTGTCATGAGAAAGGAAAGGCAAACAGAGGTCAAATGGGCCAGAACACAGGCGTTCCCCAAATAGCTCCTTCAGCATTAAGTCTACCAAACTGCACTCTGCAAATATTTACCTCGTCCATTAAGGCTGCTGTGCTTTTTTCGCTCTCTGAGTCTGAGAAGGAGGAGTGGCTGGAGTAGGCTCTCAGCATTCGTTCCAAGCCTGCAAGTGAAATCATACTGCCAGTCACCACTGGTCAGTCCTGGAGGGGCAGGGGTTAAAGGTGGTTATACTCAGAGGGAGCTAGAGCCCAGAACCGATTCCTGGAGCATTTCCCCAATGGCTGGAGCTGCTTGTGTATGTAGTTGCTAAATTTTACTGAATGGGTGACCTGTACCTTCATTTAATGACATTAGAGAAATACTGGTGCTTAAGGAGTCTTGATTGTTGTTCAAGATGAAAGACTCAGGATGAGCTTTGAATCCTTCTTGTAGATCCATTCTGTGGCAGTTCCCTAACATTTTACCATGATCTTAAGTTCTCCTCTGCTGGTGTTTACATTTCTAAACATTTTGCTCTCTTGGATTTCCTATCAAGTATTACATTGCAATAGTGTTCTCGGGTCCACAAAAAACAAGCTCCACATATCAGAATCCCACGTATGAAATTGTTTTCATTATCTGTGGCACTTTAGAGCTTCTTCATGTTCTAACATATCTAACCTCTAAGCATAGGATTTAATTTGAACACTTTTCACATCGTTCAGCAAGTTGGTTTAAAAACGAGCAAGTGGTGATCATTCTGTAAAGTACAGAAATATTGAATCATTAAGTTGTGCACCTAGAACTAAGATAGTGCTGTATATCAATAATACTTCAGTACAAAATAAATTAATTAAAAAAGTCTTAAATCACCGATTAACACCCCTCCAATGGAATAATATAAACTAATACGGGAAAAATAAATAAATGGAAGCCTTGTACATAGGAGGTTTTTGTTGTCTAGTTGCTAAGTCCTGTCTGACTCTTTGCGACCCCAAGGACTGTAGCCCACTAGGCTCCTCTGTCCTTGGGCTTTCCCAGGCAAGAATACTGGCCTGGGTTGCCATTTCCTTCTCCAGGGGATCTTCCCAACCCTGGGATCGAACCTGGGTCTCCTACATTGGCAGGCAGGTTCTTTACGACTAGCGCCACCTGGGAAGTAAACCACCTAGGAGGTTTACTATGTTTTAATCCAAACTAATTGTCCTTCATGTCAGCCAATTTCAGGAACAGAGTAAAATGTTACATTTCTAGAAACGGTGGTATAGTACTTATAAAAATCTCACAGATGGACCAAAATGTCATGTTTAATTTTTTTTGCTCTCTCCTTTGAGCGAAAATTTTTCTTTATTCACACAAATTAGGTCTGACATTTGGTCCTTTAAACGAGATGATCCCTGCACCAGTCAGCAAAAGCAGACGCACCCCAACTCTGAATGAAACCTCAGAATAGAATACTTTCCCTCACCAGGCCAATCAAAGGGATAGTTACATACCTTCTTGGTCTCGCGAGACTTTTTCAATATCTTTCTGCAGTCTCAACAGTTTTGATTTTATTGAAGATGTCTGTCGCTCTTTACTCATTGCATTTTTAGGATCTTCTTCCTTTAGGAAAAAAGAAGGAAGTTTAACAATTTCAGTGGAAAAAAAGGAAGAGTTGCTACTCCTAGTTGCACTGAGACTTTCACTGCTACATTCTAAGTTAACTTAATGGAAGGAAAAAAATAATAATAAAACCAGGATAATCTTTGGTTTTCCACAGATAGTTTTACTTTTTTAGACCTGCTTAATAAGAAGACATCTTGCTCACAACTGGTAAGTATATAGCCAAGAACTTACTTTAACAGAAAAAATCACCCTTGGAAAGTGAATGTTACTATAGCTATTTCATAGACGTGCATGGCTCACCAAGGTCAGGGGCATGAGAGCTTTAAGAAGACTAGCTGGTTTAACCAGGACCTTTCAGTTGAGGGGAAGGAGGGCAGAAGTTACTCCTTACAGGAGAAATGGCACAAGCAAAGGATAGAGGGAGGATTTTGTGTGAAATAAAAAATAAACATACCAGTTGCTTGAGCAAATACAGTGAGAGAAAAAAATTATCTAAGTAGTTTAGGTCAGATTTGAGGGCTGAAGTAGAAATTTTATCCTGTAGATTGAGAACTATTAATTATGTGAGAGCTTTCATAAGCATTATTTCCAGAACTGAAAGAATAAAGATGCTAGGACACAGTGTAAATGCCTAGTAACAAGTCAAAGAGCAAATGTCCTCTAGTGATATGCAACTTAAAATGATTAAAACCTTTGTGTGCAAAAACAAAAAGGTGTTAGGTCTGGTGGGGGGGGGGGTGGCTGATCATGAATGCAGTAGAGACAGAAATCTTGGAGAAAGAGGGAAAACTGATGACTGAGGATGGAAGTGGAGGAGTCAGGACTTATCTGAAAAGGAAGGAGAAAGACTGGGACCCTAAATATTGGTGGAGAGAATAGCTTTAGAAAGATTGTCCTGAAGAAAGGGAAGCGTGGCAATTTAGAGCAAAGAGAATACTGTAATAGCCTTTATAAAAATATAATGAGATTAAAATATTTAATCTATATGCTGTGTTCAGTTCAGTTCAGTCGCTCAGTCATGTCCAACTCTTTGTGACCCCATGAACCGCAGCACGCCAGGCCTCCCTGTCCATCACCAACTCCTGGAGTCCACCCAAACCCATGTCCACTGTGTCAGTGATGCCATCCAACCATCTCATCCACTGTCGCCCCCTTCTCCTCCTGCCCTCAATCTTTCCCAGCATCAGGGTCTTTTCAAATGAGTCAGCTCTTCGCATCAGGTGGCCAAAGTTTTGGAATTTCAGCTTCAGCATCAGTCCTTCCAATGAACACCCAGGATCTTCTTTAGGATGGACTGGTTGGATCTCCTTGCAGTCCAAGGGACTCTCAAGAGTCTTCTCCAACACCACAGTTCAAAAGCATCAATTCTTTGGCACTCAGCTTTCTTCACAGTCCAACTTTCACATCCATACATGACCACAGGAAAAACCATAGCCTTGACTAGACGGACCTTTGTTGGCCAAGTAATGTCTCTGCTTTTGAATATGCTATCTAGGTTGGTCATAACTTTGCTTCCAAGGAGTAAGCATCTTTTAACTTCATGGCTGCAAACACCATCTACAGTGATTCTGGAGCCCCAAAAAATAAAGTCGACACTGTTTCCACTCTTTCCCCATCTATTTCCCATGAAGTGATGAGACCAGATGCCATGATCTTAGTTTTCTGAATGTTGAGCTTTCAGCAAACTTTTTCACTCTCCTCTTTCACTTTCATCAAGAGGCTTTTTAGTTCCTCTTCACTGTCTTACCCTAGTTCATGTGAATTCTGCAGCACTCGATAAAACTCAGTCTACACTTACTGCTAATGTCTATAAAGTTATAAAGTTAGATTTTGGAGGTGTTTTGCTTTAAGAACATTATTGCTGTTGTCCAGTCACTGTCGTGTCTGACTTTTTTCTTTCCTATGGACTGCAGGACACCAGGCCTCCCTGTCCCTCATTGTCTCCCAGAGTTTGCCCAAGTTCATGTCCATTGAATCAGTGATCCAACCATCTTATTCTCCCCCTCCTCTCCTCCTGCCCTCAAAATTTCCCAGCAGGGAAAGATTCAGGGTCTTTTCCAATGAGTTGGCTCTTTACATCAGATGGCCAAAGTATTGGAGCCTCAGCTTCAGCATCAGTCTTTCCAATGAATATTCAGGGTTGATTTCCTTTAGGATTGACTGGTTTGATCTCTTTGTAGTCCAAGGGACTCAAGAGTCTTCTCTAGCACAATTGAAAAGCATCAGGAATATTAAGGATATTAGGACAAGCTTATTCTCCCAGTTGGAGAATCAGTCCATTCTCTTAGAAAACGTACATAGTCATTAGTTCTGGTGCAATTAAGTGACCTAAAAACCAAAATTTCCCCTGGGCACATCAATTAAAGATAAACCATTGTGGCTGCTTCTTTATGTTTCAATAGGACCTTAGTCAAATTTTCAAGGAGAATGACCCTAATTTTATTGACAGGTTAGCTTACAGAGATATTTTCACAAGAAAGTAATAGATGTGTTTTATTGTACATTGTCTCATCTCGGGCATCACTTACACTATTTGGAAGGAAAAAGGTACTTTCCCCATATAATCAAATCTTCCTTCCCACTTTCATCTCTATCTTTGTTTCTGCTTTGAACAGACATTGCTATTGCTAATTTACTTTGTCTTTCATAGGAAGCTCAGATCAATACTCTGTAATAACCTAAATGGGAAAAGAATTTGAAAAAGAATAGATACGTGTATTTGTATGACTAAGTCACTTTGCTGTACACCGGAAACCAACACAACATTGTTAATCAATTATGCTCCAATGAAAATTAGTTTTTTTATTAAAAAAATTAAATATTTGCTTCAGAAATGAAAAGATTCAGTCTAAGATCCTCTTTGACTTTCTTCCCTGGCAGAGAATACTGAAGACATATTTTCATCACCCCATCTGTAAACCACAGTTTTTAAACTCAGGCAGACTATAAAAAGTCAATATTTTAATTTACAAAACAACGTTTCTTTTACAATTGCTCTCAATTAAAAAAAGAAGGAATCCCTCATTATGAGACTAAGGTTCCCCACAAATGAAACCTCCTTCCATCCATACTTACAAAGTAGTCAGTTAATAGGAACTCGGATTTATTTTCTGTAGATGAGACTGTGGTTTCTTCCATGAGAGCCTGGATATCTTTTTCGATGTCTATCTTGCTGATGGCACAGTGAATCTGCGTGTGGCACTGCAAGGCCAAGGAAAGCAGAACAAGGTTGCAGAAGACACGTTTCCTGCCAGTTCTTACCACGCACACCAGAGACGGCAAACTCTCTACTACTCACTGTGGTCAAGGTTTGGCCAAAAACAGAAATATGTTGGGAGTACTGGTTTAAGTTATTACACAAGAGTTGAATTCTTTCCTTCTCCAGCTCCAGGATGCTCTGAAAGGGTAAAAAATGAAATTACATCAGCCCTCTGTTATATTTACAAAACTAAAGGCGCCCACCAAGCACTAACACAATGAAGAAAGTCTGAGTGAGCTGTCCTGTTTGTGCCCCTTGATCCAAACTGCAGAGGGGGCAGGTTCCCAGGAGAGGAATGGATTTGGTGTCTGTCTATTTATCCTCCATTAGGATTAATTTCAGCTTCCCTGGTGGCTCAGGGGTAAAGAATCCATGGCAATGCAAGAGATGCAGGAGATGTGGGTTTGATTCCTGGGTCGGGAAGATCCCCTGGAGGAGGGCATGGCAACCCACTCCAGTATTCTTGCCTGGAGAATTCCATAGACAGAGGAGCCTGGTGGGCTACAGTCCACAGGGTTGCAAAGAGTTGGACATGACTGAGCATGCACACATGCAGGATTTTCATTCTCATACTTTCACCGTCTTTTCTAGGCCAAAAGGCACACAGGTGGATGCCATAGGTTACCTGATGTTCACAAAGAAGGGGGAGAAAGGAATCATTTGAAATCATTTGTGCATTCCAGAAAAAGAATGAAGCCCAGTAAAAGCCCTTCTGTATTTAGGAACTGTAGTCAGACACTAAATATTTCTAGAATTGTTTGCAGCGCATACAAGGCATTCTGTTAGTCTTTGCAGGGACAACGATGATGAGATGCAAATTCTCTTCTTAACGAAGCTTGTGTGATGAGACCAGAACCTTAAAGTCTGACCAAGTCGTTTTCCTGGCCTGGGAGTTCAGAGACTACTCTTTGAAGGTGGGGATACAGCCTTCTCATTATGTGTGGGATGAAAAAATTCCACTCTTGGAGTTTTAGTTGGCTTGTTTTTTTAACTGGGAAGTATCAATGAAATTGTGGAGGTCACATTTGGCTTGTCAGCCATTAACATTTTAGAAAAAGTTAGTTATTAGGCTCTTGCCACTCACTGGGAGCCAAGCTGTGGACTGCTTATTTTGAGGAAATAGAGAAGTTCAGAGAAGGCTGGGTCAAGTGGAATACACCCTGGGGATTCCTAGGCTATGTTGGGGACTGCAGGAGGCTGCTGGGTATGTGCCCAGATACTGTGGGTTTGACAGAGGTGGCAGGTGTCCAAGACATAATGCCACATTCTGTTTCTGTAAGGACAAGGCCTGGGCTTTCCCTCTTTGTCCAGAGGCTGGGCTGGTTCCTCTCATACCTGCCATTCTGCCTCACCCCTTCCCACAGTAAAGAGCACTCAGCAAGAGTCCTTCATGAGGAAGAATGCTGTTGTGGGCAAATCAGTGGCTAACATCACCAAAGAAGTAAGAGGGGTGGCCTGTATTCAGCCCCTTAGGTGGTGTGGGGGTGTGGGGGCATCACAGAGGCCACTGGCTTCTCTCATCCTGCTTCTCAGCACACCTGCAGGAGCCACTGGCCTGTCCAGTACAGTGTTCCTTTATATCCCTGTATGTAGACTGCATTCATATCCTGTTGTTATTTCACCTGTGGTACATAGTCATTAAATTTTTAAAAAAATTGTGTAGCTGTTGCGTAAAGCTTACCATTTTCTCCAGTTTCAAGTGGTCAGTTCAGTGTCATTAAGTCCATCCAAATCATTGTGCAACCACTACCACTATCCATATCCAGGATTTTTTTTCATCTTGCAAAACTGCAACTCGGTGCCCATTAAACAATAACTCCCCATTCTCCTTCCCCTCATCATCCCAGCAGCCACAATTCTACTTGCTGTCTTCTATGAATCTGAAACTAAGTGTCTCATCTAAGAAGAATCATAAAATATTTGTCCTTTTGTGTCTGGCTTATTTCACTTAGCATAAAATCTTCAACATTCATCCTTGTTGTAGCCTGGGTCAGAATTTCCTTCCTTTTAAGGATGAATAATGTTCTGCTGTCTGGAAACACCACACTTTACTAGTATACAGTCATTTTAATGCTACTATGAAATGCAAGTGGTAGAAGGTTGCAGTAACTGTGAACATCTATGTCAACCACATGCAAACTTTGATCCTGTGCCAAGTGTCTTGACTTTTGAACTGGGGAGTCCGGAGCTCTGCTCCCCAAGGCCATCTTCCTTCTCTAGTCAGAATCTGCACAATTTTTATAAGTCAATGGGAATGATAAACCTTTTGTTTCTGCTGTTGGTCTCCTGAGTCTTTCTCCAAAATCTCAAGTACCAGCCATTTGAATGTGCCCTCTGTCTCCCAGATACAGGATTAAAAAGACCCAGAAGAGTAGCCTAGTAAATGTAAACGCTTCTTCACAGGGCACAAACTCTACGCCTCCTCTAACAAATACGTAAAATAAACTCTGCTCAGTGTCTTGGACCGCAAGTGAGACCGTCTTCAGAGAGAAAGAGTCTTTACATTATAGAAGAAGATCTGGAAAGCAGCTGTTACAGTTTAGCACTACAAGCAAAGGACAGGATGGAAAACAAAAGCCAGGTTTGGGAAATACATTGAATCCCCACTGGGCAGCTGTTTCTTTACTATGACAAATGCTGAGCCACTAGCATCAGTCTGAGACTAGAATAATCCTGTCCCTTGCTGGCAATGGTAATAGTTAAAAGATTTTAATTACATTTCATGGAAATCGTTAAGATGATCTATGTTTGCTCATGAAAAGAGGCTGAGATAAATTCCACTGTGCAAAGGGGAAATCCATATCTTATTTAATGAATTATTGCTTTCTATTATCTTGTTCTTTTTGTATAAAATAAGGTGCAGAGAAGCAAGAGACTCTGGAGGAGTCAAATTTTCCTCATGTGTTTTCACAACAGCATGTGAAAGGAAACTGCGATCAAGGAGTTATCAAGGAAGAGCAGATGGAGAGGTTGTCTGGGCCCAGGCTTCATGATAATTCACACTCTTCATTCATTCTTTTCATTTCCTGCTGTTCTGGCCTTCCGGTTAGAACTACCCAGGGAGCTTGGAGGGACTTCATTTTCATCTAAATTGTTTTCCTGAAACTGATCAAAGAAATATCTTGCTTTTTCTTGAGCAGAAACTCTTAAACTTTACTATGCATAGCAATCACCAAGACCCCTTCCTAAAATCATTCAGAAGTTGTGACTCATCCCATGTAGGCAGGCACTCAGAAATCTACATTAAAAAAATTTTTTTTTTTAGCCTAAAACTTCTCATTCCCAACTCAGGGCTTAAGAGCCAGTTTATCCTCAATTTTATTTATTTATTTTGACTGCCCTGCACAGCACGTGGAATCTTAGCTTTTCCACCAGGGACCGAACCTGAGGCCCCCTGCAATGGAAATGTGGAATCTTAACCACTGGACTACCAGAGAAGTCCAGGAACCTAAATTTTAACAAGCACACTAGACGTTGTTCTGGGGCCATAAAGGGCTATAAGAAAATACATTTTAAAACCATTTCTAATTCTTCCACCCAGAGAGGACCCCTGTTAACATTTTGATATATTTTACTCTGTTGAGGTATATATGTATGTGTGATTTTATATTTCTAGTTATCAACCGAATTATTCAAATTGCTATACTGTTTTTTCACTTAACATTGTTCATAAGCAGTTTCCAATGCTATTAGTTTCCAAAACACTGTTTTAATTAATAATCCCTTGTATAGAATGTATTGATTTATTTAGCCATCTTCTTAACATTGCCACTTGTATTGTTTCTTCCCTTTTACTTTTAATGTATTTGAACGGAAATATGTGTTTTGTTTTTCATTTATTTCCTTAAGATGGATTTATGGAAAGGAAATTAGGTTTTTCAACCCAGGTTCTAAGAGAGAATTAAGCCCTAATGTCCTAAGGCATCTGCTGTCTGCACTGAGTTACCATCTCTCCATCGCATCTAAAGTGGTATTAGTTTCCATCATCCTCGGGGAACTGAGAAAACACCCACTCACATTATTTTCTGTGTCCTGTGGCTCACATGAGGAACACTGGTTGAGAATGTGAACATTTTTAGGATTCTTTGCACTTATTGCAAATGGTTTTCTAAAATAATTCCTCGAGTAAATATTACCAATAGCAAACATTTGATTTGTGGTCATTTTTGATAGAGTGGCTATTACTGTTTTATTTTGGCCTCATACATTATTTTATTTTGCACAGTTTGCAAGATTTTAGTTCCTGACCAGGGACTGAAGCCAGGCCCACATCAGTGAGAACACAGAGTCCTAACCACTGGACCACAATGAGATTCTTATTATTTTTCAAAATATATTACAGGTTATTTCTGCCAACTGAATTGTTTTTTCTTGGAAGGTAGGAAGTATGGATTGAACATATAATTATGAAGTGATGACTCATTTTGACATATATTTGTGGAATTGGTTTCATTTCTTAATATTTGCACTTGAAATTTTATAATATTTTTCACAGTTTCTAGTAAACTGCCTTGAGCACAGTTCAGTGAATGTCCTCTGAAAGAATTTGTGATTCCAGTCTGGAGAATCAGACCAGACAGAGGAAGAACAGCTGGCGAATGGAGGAAAATAATGAAATGGAACAACCCTGGTGGACCCATTTCTATCTCCCACACTTCTAATAAATTCTCTTTTAATTGAGTTCAGCCAACTTTCATTATATGCCTTCATGAATATCACATGTTACTCCTGTCATTTGTAAACAACAGAGAGTAAGAATACACAGTGTAATATGTGAATCAATGACTTGTTGGTATAGACTCAGTATGTACAAGCCAGGGAAATAGTAAGGAAGGGAATCCTTATTGGTTAAGGTGAGGCAAGGATGACTCAACAGGAACATCTCAAGTGGGTCTAGTGGGGCTGGGTTTGGCATTCCGGGGGCAGAGAATAGCTCAAAGCCAGAGGAGCAGTTTAGAACCTAATAGAACTCATGTGGGATAAGAGGGACTGTGTGAACTCATAGGAAGAAGGGGTAATGTTCCAGTGTTTTCCAGCACGGTGGGGGCAACAAACCAGGAGACAAAAAAGGTGAAAGGAAACCTTTCTTTTCTTAATGGAGATTCTGGCTTCTAGTAGATTCTCCATGTGATTTGGATTCTTAAAAAAAAAAAAAAAAGAAAACCTAGGATCGTAAATATTTTTAAAGCTGAACTGAATGGAGGTTTTTTGAAATAAAAGTAAATGTACATCTGATCACCATCAGAAAGACTTTATAAGTGAAGAAGATAATGTCCATAATGTTTCAATGTAAAAGTAGGGACTGCTGAAAGTGGGGTGTGGTGGGAAGAGAAGGTGGAGGAAGACCCTAAAAGAAGAAAAAGACTCTGAGGAAAAGGAAGGCGAGACCCAGTAAGAGCCTCTGGTAAGGGTAGTTAGTAACAGCTCCATCTAACACACCTTGAAGGCCAGCTAGGTGTGCGCTACACCAGGACGTGTGCACTACATCCTGGCAGCAGTAAGAACCACAATTATCCCCCATTGCTGTGAGGTAGACAGGAGGGTGAGGTGGATGGAGACGGAGAGGTTAAATGTGTTTCTCATAGCCCTTGAAGGGTGCCTAGGAGCAGTGATTTCTCTCCCACACAAAGCCTCCTTGGAAAAAGAAAAATAAAAAACCAGGAATGCATAACTTACCTGGAAGCAATTTTCCAGTGTGTTCTCCCATTTCAGTCTGGTAGAACAGCTTGCCACGTTTTTTTGGTAGTAATTTTCATCTTCTTTCGATAACTTCTCGGTTGATTTTTTCAGTTTATTGAGGAGCTAAAGTAAAACATCAGCGTCACATATTCAGGAACACATTTATGAAAGTCTTTGGTAATTCCAGAGAAAGAATTACATGCATCCCCATGATGAGTTTCTCATCTCCCAGCTAAAGTCACAAACAGTAACAGTAGATGATGAAATCAAACATCTTTCTCAGAAAACAGGGATGTCAGAACTGAAAGGAAGCCTAAGGCCCTTTCAGTAGGATTCCTTCAGTTTTTCTATGAGGAAACAGAGGTCCTTAAATATGATGTGATATGTCTGCTTTCATCAGATGAGGGACGAGGCCAAATGACAGGTGAGGAGAAGCAAGTTCAGATCAGGAAGTTGCAACTCCAGACTGTAATCTACTGGTGATTCTTGTACTCTTATTTAGTAAATTCTTTAGTCCTCGGTATTTCTTACGGGCACAGGTAGTTCAGTTCAGTTCAGTTCAGTCACTCAGTCATGTCCGACTCTTTGCAACCCCATGAATTGCAGCACGCCAGGCCTCCCTGTCCATCACCAACTCCCGGAGTTCACCCAAACCCACGTCCATCGAGTCAGTGATGCCATCCAGCCATCTCATTCTCTGTCGTCCCCTTCTCCTCCTGCCCCCAATCCCTCCCAGCATCAGAGTCTTTTCCAATGAGTCAATTCTTCGCATGAGGTGGCCAAAGTACTGGAGTTTCAGTTTTAGCATCAGTCCTTCCAAAGAACACCCAGGACTGATCTCCTTTAGAATGGACTGGTTGGATCTCCTTCCAGTCCATGGGACTCTCCAGTATCTTCTCCACAGGTAGAGATTTGTACAATTAGATAATTTGTAGAACTGGCATTAGGTCTGGAACATTCTGTCACTTCACTATGTAAACTCTGCAGTATAACTCTTGAATCAAACTTCAGGATTAGAGTCCTGGTTCTTACTGCCGGTGAGTTACTTAAACTTCACAAGACACAGTTTTCTCATCTTTGTGATGGGCATAGCGATGCTCCCACTTCATTGTATTGTTTGTTTTCTGTTTTTTTTGTTTTTTTTTTTGCTTTTGGCCACACTGCATGGCATGTAAAAATCTTAGTTTCCCAACCAGGGATTGAACCTGCTCCCCCCGCACTGGAAGCGCGCAGTCTTAGCCACTGAACCACCACAGGGGAATCCCCACTGTGTTGTCTTGAGGAGTCCAGCAGGTGATGCAGGCACACTGCTCAAAATTTATCAGTAGCATAGCACTCAAAGACAAGGGAGCATTACTATTACCAGTGAAGAGCCTGTGGTTGTTCAGTCACTCAGTTGTGTCCGACTCTGCAAAGAGCCTGATACATGCCCTTCTTCACTGTAAGTTATGGACAGCTTGACAAATGCTTTCCTACGTTTGTCAAATGGGAAATCTCCAGCTTCCCATCAGGGATCCTGATTCCCGATAATCTGCACCTTAACTAAGAGCCCCCCTGGCCGATCACCCTAACTGGCCATTCTGATGGTAAAAATCAAAGTCATACAAAACTCTCTGGACCAGGATAGCTTGAATTGAATCCTCAAAATCTCACATCTTTGAGAAAGGGAGACATTGCATTATAAGAAGGATTCTCAGCCTTTAATATGCCTAGGAATGAGCAGACTTTCTTGGAAATTTTCAGGGTCCCACAAGTAGCAATATTGATTCGGTAGTTCTCTAGTGGGACTGGGAAATCTGAATTTTCATTGCCTCCTCAGATGATTCTGAAGCAAATGGTCCCAAGGGTCCCTCTGATTTAAGCAGTTTAAGAGTTTCAAGGATAGAGATAAATGTTTTTAAGAATGCCCCTCTTTATGTTTAAGGACATTCTAACGAACATTTCAGTAATGAACATTCATCCAAAATGCTGAATGTTAACACCATTCACTATTATTCCAGTTCACATGCTGGCCATTCAGCTGTCCCTCAGCTCTGATGTATGGTTTACTCAGGACATGGTTGGTCTTGCATATCAAGTGTAATGAGCCATGTATCCATAGAGACATGAGCTTGTGAATTTTAGCCTAATAATGATACAGAGAAAGACTCGAATGTGCACCATGCTATACTTGGCCGAGTTATTGTTCTCTGGTTCTTGTTGAGTGTGCCCAGGCCCCTAGCAATAAGAATGGAGTCGCTTTGGAGGTGACAACCCATGTTGATCAGCCTGCACTATATAACTATTGACTAGAAGTTTCTGCTCAGCAAACTTACAGCAAATAACCCCAAACAGATACAGAAGAATGGAGACTCATACTCTAATTTAAGAAACTTTTCAGAAACTTTTCTTAAATTTGTCAGATTAAATACTTTTTCTGTGCTCTTTTCTTTCTCTTGGAACAAACATCTCATCCATCCATTCATTCATCAACATTTCTTGACACCACGACTGTGTCACGTACTAGACACTGGGAATAGATAAAGGGATACATAGGCTCCTTCTCTAGTCGGGGACCAACACAGACCATTGCTGTTCTGTGTGATAGATCCCAGGACTAGAGAAGTATCACAGAGTGACCCCTGTGTGAATAAACCTAAAATGAAAGTAGGAATTGGTTAGGCAAAGTAGCTTGACGTGATATCAAAAGCACATTTTTGGTGAGCTTGGAGCACTCAGTTTGAGAGGAAGAACAGGAAGTGAAAGTGCTGAAGAGTTAGGCAAGGATCAAGTCAGGGAGGGTCTTAAACATAGAGGAGTTGTTCCTTAGTCTGAGGTCGCCTGGGTGTATTTTCAGGCTTTTTAAAGGAGAGTGATACACTCAGATTAAAGTTCCAGAGAAGTGAGCCTGGCTTGTATATGGGGAATAGCTAAGGGGATGCAGCACTGAAAGCCGAGACACCAGTTTGTCACCTGAAGTAACCCAAGTAGTGATGACAGTGGCCTGGGAGGGAGTAGTGGCTGTGGAGAGAAGTATGCGCAGATAATTCAAGAATGATTTCGGCTAGGACTCAGAATTGGGAGGATATGGTGGATGGTAATATTCAAAGATATGAAAAACAGAGGCATAAAAAATACTTTTGGTAGAGGGGAGGGATGGTTTTGATTTTGGATATTGAGTTTGTTTGAAGTGCCAGAGTGCAGTTTAGAAACTGGTTTGGTTTGGAGATATAAACTGGCGTATCATCGGCAGAGACATAGTAGATGGAGCCTTGAGGAAGTATTTGTTGAGTAGCTGTTGTTATTGAGCACTTGATATTGAGAGTACTGTGTCAGACTCGAGATGCAAGCCGAATAACACAGAATGAGGCCCAGGAGGGATATCATCAGACACAGCAATATGGACAGTTCAGGCAGAACAAGGGAAGTCCATAAAGCAGCTTAAGAAAAAATTGACAGGGAAACCAAAAGAGTAAGATTTGTTGAAGTTGAGAATATTTCTAGAAGGGGAAATTTAATGGTGATTAACGCCTCTATGAAATTAAATTGAATCAGAACTGGAAAGCACCCATTAGCTTTAGCAACAAGGACCACATTGTATTTAAGGTAAGAACATTCCTAGCAAATTGCTGGGGAAATCTTGGTGGTTGCTTTGAGAAGTGAACAGATGAGGAAGTGGAAACAGAGCACAGATAACCCTTTCAATGAATCTTGCTGTAAAAACAAAGAGGGACTTCCCTGGTGGTCCGTTGGTTAAGACTCTGCACTTCCAATGCAGGGAGGCATGGATTCAATCCCTGGGCAGGGGTGGGGACTAAGATCCCACATGCTGCACAGCACAGGCAAGAAGTCAAAACATAAAGAGATGATATGTGGAGAGGAACAGGACTGTGGTCATGGAGGGCGTCTCCCTGACTCTTTCTACTCTCCCGAGATGGAGGGAAGTTGAGAAGGCTGATGGGAAGCAACTTAGAGAGGAGTCTGTCTGAGATCCAGGAGAGAAGGGAATAATCAAGGGAAGGGTCACTGAGAGGAGGCGGGGATGGGAGTCAGAACGCAGGATGAAAAGCTGGCCTGTCCCTCTGCGCTGCAGCAGGCAGGCGGCCGTGCTGGCCGCTGTGTTCTCTGCGACGCTGTAGGTGAGATGGTCTGCCGAGAGCGGATGATGGCGACCGAGTAGTGAGAAGCTTGAAAATGTAGCTCAGCTTCTGGGGAGAGTAAGGACTGCTGAGCAGGAAAACAAGAAGGACTGATGAGCGGCACCAGACCAGGCCAAGATCATGGGCAGGCCTCTGCGAGAGGCAAAGATGAGTGCCGCCTTAGGTGTTTAGCCTTGGGACTAAAAGTGAGAAAGCTACCAGATAAAGTGATGAAGGCGGTAGGGGTCTGTGATGTAATGACAGCCAAGGGTTATAGTTAGCAGGACCAGCTGGAGAAAGGTGGAAGGAGGATCACAGACTTCTGTCTCCCAGGAAAGCGGCTAATGAGGGAAGGAAGCAGAAACTCAACACTTGGCTGCCCATGCTTTCCCCCTTGTTATTCCCTGACGTCAGTGAAGAATAGCTTCTAATGAGGGCCCCGAATGCCTACAGCAGGGTCCCAGAGCTTAGGTTTTTAACCTACTTTGGTTTTGCCTCCTCCTTGGAAGCTATCTCATTATTTAATCCTTGTTATTATGATCATTTCAAACTGTGAAGATTGACACAAGAACCCTACAAAATCTTGCTAACAATGAATTTAAGTTATTCAGCTAATAGTTTCTCAGGTGAGATGGAGTTACTCGGTGATGACAATTCTTGTCTTCTTTTAAGGATGTTTTGGGTTGCAGTGTGTGGCCTGCATTTTCTTAGAGGGAGCCCATCTTTAGGGGAAGATATTGACTATTTCAGAAGTTTCCAGTCTGGGGTGCACATCACAAGGGGTATGCAAGATAATTAGTATCCCAATAATATTTGTGTTCATTTCTGCATAGAGTGTTCCAGCTTGCTCTTATTCAATATGTGAATTGATACTGGTGCCCACGCATGGACAGTTGAGGATTCTGGAGGGAGAGTGGAAATTTTACAACATGAGATGCTGATGTGGGTCCTTACACACATTTCTTCACTCTCAGTATCTATGTACATGTGTCCATCACAAGGAGTCTGGATCATATGGATTTGCAGATGTATTATCTAGCTTTATTTATTTATTAATTTATATTTTTGGTCTCACCACTCAGCATTTGGAATCTTAGTTCCCTGACCAGGGATTGAACACGAGTCCTCTGCAGTGGAAGCTCGAAGTCTTAACCACTGAACTGCCAGGGAAGTCCTCATCTAGCTTCAGTTAGGTTCATACACAAAATTGACACATGCTTTATGCAGATTTCTGCTGTGAAGCTATAGGTTGATGTTAACAATGCAAGCACGAGAAAGCCACAGGAAATGCTAACAATACAAATGCAAGAAAGCCACAGGAAAACGTCAGAGCTCCTGCTTTCTCCAGCTCAGGATGACGGCTGCATCATCACCCATGTGAAAAGGTGAAAACTGGCGTGATCTAATAAGAGCTGATAAGAAGCTGACCAAAAACTTGACATTATAAGAGGACATACTAGAAACACGAATTTATATTTCACTAAAGCTGAAACTCTAGTACTTTGGCCACCTCATGTGAAGAGTTGACTCATTGGAAAAGACTCTGATGCTGGGAGGGATGGGGGCAGGAGGAGAAGGGGACGACCGAGGATGAGATGGCTGGATGGCATCACTGACTCGATGGACGCGAGTCTGGGTGAACTCCGGGAGTTGGTGATGGACAAGGGAGGCCTGGCGTGCTGCGATTCATGGGGTCGCAGAGTCGGACACGACTGAGCAACTGGACTGAAATGAACTGAACTGAACTGAGGGTTAAGGCTGAACCTTGTCCCACATGTGTATTTTATTTGTAAATGTTGCTGAATGACTATATGAAGTCATCATGATCAACTAATCACTGAAAATATTATTTCATTTTTACCACATCCTTCAAATATTTCCACTTTTTTATGTTTTATAATGTTTATAACATTAATATAATATAAAAGTATAAATAGGATATACAGGATAGGTAAAGTACATTATATGTTATGCATATGTATATCTTACTTATTTGGAGTATGAGCTTATTTGGGGTGTTTAATAGTGCTCCTTATCAAAAACATTGGACACTGGTTTTCTTTGTCATCTGTTGATAATACCTTTCAAAAATATGTGGAGACCAGGAATAACTTTGGATCCCATCTCATACTCTGCCACACTACAGCTCTGCAGAGACCCCACACAGAGGTGGAGTCAGCCAATTCTCCTGTGTTCACAGCTAACGGCAGGAAGCTCATCCATCGCTAAGCCACATGTACTCAGCTGGCCATGAGATGTTACCTTCTGCTTCTCCTTCTCAGTTGTAATCTGCTTGGAGCTTTCTACAAGATGGAAAAGTGCTTCATGCTTCTTGGTGCTAACCATCAATTTCTTCTTGGCCTAGAGTCAAAAACATACAAGAAAAGCAAAGAAGGATCAGAAACTAGTGTCAAGAGAAAAACTCTTCTGTTCTGGAACAAGTTATATTCACGTGCTAGCTTGAGTGATTGTGTATTTTTAGTTCTTTATTTATGCCCTCACCCCAAAATCTGCTAAAACACCACAGTGGCTAATATTTTGCCCTGAGAACCGTTGTATATTTTTTCATTGCATTGAGTTCATTCAAGAGGGTCATATATTTTGTTAAATCATTGAAGGCTAAGTCTACAAACCATAATTGAGGTCATTTTAAGATGCTCTCCTAAAACTCAGAGCAAAAGGAAAATTTTGCTCCCTGATGCTCTGGCTTGAGAGCTGGGCATCTGCCTGACATCCTGCGAACTACCCTGAATTTGCAGCAGGCAGGTGGAGGGAGGAGTTGGAAAGGAAGAGCATTTAAAGTCCCCCTCCTCTGCTGATGCCTCCAACCTTGGCACGGATTATAATTAAGTGATTGTTCTTTGTTGCCTACAGCCCCAGCTCTGGATGTTCCAGAGATAAATCAATAGAATCTGGTTTGAGTTGGATTCAGCCTGTTTAGGAACTGGGTCGATTGAAAAGGCTGTATGGTTTTTCACCTCAAGTTGCAAGGACTGTAAAACCAGATAATGAAGCGGAAAATTCACGTCTCTCTTCCCCTAGGAAATCAGAGGCAAAGCCTTCTGAATGTCTCTAAACACGTGAAACCTCTATAAAAGGGAATTCAAGGAACAAGCAGCTCAGAGAGCCCGCCTCCTCCCTCCTTCTGTTGGTCACATGCCTGCTGATAAATGAGAGCAGGAGGCAAGAACATTTGGTCCTTTAAGGCTTTTCACTTGCATCTCCAAAACAGACTATGCTTCATTACTGAATGAAGACATGCTGAATCCCTTGAATTGTAACTGGAGAGAAAATTATTATAGCACAAGCATTTTATGTTCTCTAATTTCTCTGTCAATCTTCATAAAAATAAAATCATTTTACTTAGAAAAATTACTTGGTGGAAACTGGGAAATAAGAAGGGTTTTTTGGTTGTTGTTCCTGAAAGCAGTGACAGCTACTGAAAATGGTTTCTCTTCCCATCTATTATATCAAATTTTCCATGAAAGCTGAATATTTAAGAATGAATTTTTTGAAAACAAACTGTTTGAGAAAGCTCATAAATCAAGAGCAAACTTGGAAACAAATGACTGGACACTGTTTATGGGATGTTCACATACTTACTATAAAAGTGATTCTCATGAGCATCCTTTTACTGGGATTACTATTGTCAGTATAGAAATTCACTTTTCTCAAACATTTAGAATTAATGTCCTTGTCTTAGGGAGCCCTCGGTTCCAGCAGCAGCTTCAGAGGCAACATTGAGGGCTGAAATGGGGCCCCCAGTTTCTGAAGGTGTCTCCCCTTATTTGGCACTCATGAGTGTCTACTTGAGAAAGAAGAATCTTTTGGGGCACCAGTACTTTCGAGATGAAAAAGGAGAATTTCAACTTTGGGAGTCCAAGTCTTCTCAAAGGGGATCATTGGGTTTTCTGAGCAGATTCCCTCTGCACTGGCTTCTAGTCTTTCCCACTCAAAATGAATTCCTTCTAAACTGGATTGTTCTAGAATAATCTTCTGTACATACATATGGGCACCATCTGTGATTCTCTCTGCTTACGACCATATAGTGATGCCCTAAATTCTCACATCAGATCATAACTTCTCTCCTTAGAAGTCATTCACTATTTCCTGCACACATGTTATTAATATCTAGCCAGTATACTTTAAATTACATGAAACAAGAACCGTGTCTTAGTGCAGCGTGCTGCCCAAGAAGCGGGTCGTACATATTCATGGAATCAGTACAGGCATTCCCCTTTACACATCTTTACCCATCCCTCAACCATGCTCCTCTCACTGGAGAAACAGAGGTCACGAATGGCCTTCTATAAAAGATAAGACCAAAACTCAGTATTCATATCATGCCCTAAGTTACAAATTATACAGAGAGGCAGTCAGTGTAGGTAACGGTTAAGGTCAGTAACCTGGAGCTCAGGTTACTTGGTTCAACTATTAACCAGTTTTGTAACCTTAGAAGATTATTAACCTCTGTGTCTACACTTCCCCACCCATCTATAAAATGGGACAACACAGTCATATACCACATTGGTTGGTTTTTGTGATGATTCAATACATAAATATATATAGCACTTGACATACAATAAAAGCTACTTATTAGCTATAAATGAAAGCCATATTTGGAGTTTTGCTCCTCTATAGATTTAGTTGAAAGATTTGTTGTTGTTGTTGTTTAGTCATTAAGTTGTGTTAGTCTCTTGCGACCCCATAGACTGTACCCCTCCAGGCTCCTCATTCCATGGGATTTCCATGGACATATCTATATAATAACTCAGATGAGGAAACATTCTTCTCTTCGGTCAGCACTTACAAATACTGACACTAAAGTACATGGGGCTTCCCTTGTGGCTCAGATGGTAAAGAGTCTTCCTGCAATGCTGGAGACCCAGGTTCAATATCTGGGATGGGAAGATCCCCTGGAGAAGGGAATGGCAGTCCACTCCAGTAGCCTTGCTAAGAGAATTCCATGGATAGAGGAGCCTGGCAGGCTACAGCCCATGGGGTTGCAAAGAGTCTGACACAACTGAACACTTTAACTTCAGAAAAAAAAAAGATCCCATTTGTGCAAATGCCAAAAGCTTCAATCCTAAATATTGAGTTTATACAAATGACATTTGTGTATACTTGCCTTAATTTGTTGATTCCAGTTGCTAATGACAAGATTTGCTGTCTTCTCAACTTCGTTATCAAGCTATCAAGGGGGAAAAAGGGAAAAAAATTTTTTTCTTTTTGTTGAGTCATGGTGCTGGCTTATTAATTATAGTACAATTAGTATCATAAGCAATAGAAATTTAAAAAACTTACAGTGGACATATTTCCTGAGAAAGTAGCCAACTCTCTTTTCCTCAGGTCAAGAATCTTATCACAGGATTTAGTATGAATGCATTTGGTTGGTAAGATAATCATTTCTAATATATAGTTATATTAAAAAAACATAAATGGGTACAATCTGTGTGGAGTGGAGGAGGAACTTGTGTAACTTGATATCACGTCTCATCCTATCACTTCCTTTTCTGCTTCATTCTGTGGAGCCCACACTTTAACACCCTGAGAAATGGTAGAAGTCCTTCAGTGGTAACTTAGCTAAGTGTCTTATAATTTCTGAAGTAAACACTGCTTTAATTTTAAAGAGATTGAATCCTTCATCATAATTAACTTTTTCTCCTACTTTACAATAGCCAGTGGATCAGTAATAAAGCTGATGAAAATGGACCTAGGCAACCTCGTAAGGAGACCAGATTTAAGTGAGGGCAAAACCTTTTACCCAAACTATAAACCTTTCCTCTAAACCCTTAGACCAGCCATCATTCAACCACCTTGAGATCTAGCAACACTGTGCTTTTATTTTTTCTTATCAGTTCATTAAACTTGGATTATATGTTTTATTGTAACAAATATGATTAAAATAATTTTATGCATTGTGCCACTTTTGACTTTCTGCGGCTGAAATGCGGATCAAGTTCACTTTAAAAATTCCAATCTTTTGTGAGAAAATGTGATAGGGTGATAGGGGTGCAATGTTATTTAGTCACTCAGTCATGTCCAACTCTTTGCGACCCGGTGAACTGTAGCCCACCAGGCTCCTCTAGAGGTCCATGGGATTTCCCAGACAAGGATACTGCAATGGGGTGCCATTTCCTTCTCCAGGGGATCTTCTAAACCCAGGGACTGAACCTATGCCTCTTGAATTGGCAGGCAAATTCTTTACCGCTAAGCCACCAGGGAAGCCCAGGGGTGCAATAGGGATGGGCAAATATGAAACAATTATGAACTGAACCAGCAGTGTGGGGACCGTGATATTAATTATCTAAAGCAATGGGGTAAGAATGATAGCACTGTGTCTGATTTAGTAAGTACTAAGGACATGCTGGTGATTATCATATTATTATGTGGTATGAAAATATTTTGTAATTAATGAAATATAGACTAGTGTTTGATTTCTATTATGATGATTTGCAAAGGCAGAAGATTATATTACTTTTTTCTGATAACTACTGTAAACTTCCCCATCATCCTAGCCCTAAGGAAGGCATCCATTCTAGTAAAAATACATGGATGTTCACCCAACATTGATTCCATTTCCTGACTTAGTTTCATAAGTTCAAATAAGATTTTTTCAGTATCATTTCTCTTCCATCAGGGCTTTCATAAATCCCCTCATCCTACGGACTTACCACCTTTAAGACTGGCTTTCTCTGACTTAAAACTCCGCTTAGCTACTGCCCCTACCCTTTGCAAAGACCTACTATTACTGCTCTGAACTTCTCACCTTACCAGACAGTGACACCATCTCTATTAGAGCTAAGCAGTGTTTATTAAATACCCCTTTATGTTGCCTGGAAATATATTTTGAAGTACTTACTGATTATATGATGCACAAATAAAAGGAAAAGGAGCGCAAATGAAACTGTTCTGGAAGGAAAGGTACATAGGCCATACAGATGACCAGGGGCCCTGAAGTATTATTTATTTTTCTTTAATTTTAAGGCTGTTTGATACCTATAGCAATACCTATTATTGCTTTAACCTAATCTCAAACTGAAAAGTATAAAAAAGCATTTCCTCTTAAAATTGTGTTTATAATTCTGTTTACTAAAGGAATACTTATTTATTGAAAAGCAATATAAATACCAAAAAATACAAAAAAATTAAATAAAAATAGCCTCTAATTCCACTATCTAGAGATAATCATTCTGGGAAGGTGCATCTAGGTTTTTTTTCTATGCATATATACACACATTTATTTTACAAAATTGAAGTTACATTGTTAGATTTGCTCATTTTGTTTTTTAATTTAGCACTACATCCCCATACCATTAAATTATTCTATAAGATTTTTAATGGTTACATTCCATTGCTTGAATTTATCCTAATTTATCTTTGGAAGATGAAAATGTTTCCATTTTTTCACAACTATAAACAAGGCTTCAACAAACATCCTCATACATAAATCTTTGGATTTGTGTTTATTTTTATGATGAAATTCCTAAAACTTAGTATCACTTTTTGATTACCTAGCTCTTGAGCCAAAGGCAGAAATCTTGCTTTAACAGGGAAGAAAAGAAATATTTTGACTCACTGATTTTCTCTTTTTTTCATGTGCACTCAGGACTTGATGAGCTGGTTTTATTGCTTCCAACTCAATTGCTTTGCCAAGTTTTCTGGAAATAGAACATAAAAGACACACAAGCCTACTATTAGGATTTATATCTACCTTCCAAATTATTTTCTGAGGAAATAAAATAGTGTGTTACAGCATATCTACTCAGTGCAAGTTTGCACGGGAGTATTTGTAGTATACCCACTTTAAATATTTATGACTCCCTTTGGGGTTGGAGCAAGGCTGGGCTGTGAGTACTCACTGATGCAGGTCCCCTGCAGACTTCATGCCCTCCGAGACCCAGGCCCAGGCACTGGCAAGACAGCTGGAGAGAAAAACAAGGGAGGACAAGTGTGGGTGTCATTTTCCCAGGAGTCCCAGAAATAAAGCATTCCATCTGATTCCTGCATTTGGCAATTGTACTCATATCCCCAGTCCTGTTTCAATTTCTCCATGGGATTAAAGCCAACATATTTATTTGCACTGTAATCGTTACATGATCTGCTTTTTTTCCCCAGTCATTTTCATTCCGATTTCCATTTCATGTCTGTAAAGTATCAGGAAAACAAAGTAAGCAAGGATGAGAAGGCATTTAGAACAGGTGGGAGAGAGCATGCCAGAGGTAGAAGACCCTTAAAGACGATCTTTTCAGGCTCTTCATTTTACAGATGAACCAACAGAGGCTCAGAGAAGTTGAGTGATGGATGACTTCAGAGCCCTGCTCATTCCCTGTGTGCTCAGATTGCCTGCTGGCCTTTAGGAACACAGCTCAGATACTCCACAGTATTGTGAACAGTATCTCAGTTTCACAAAAGGGCTGCTCTGCCCTGACCCAAGTAGCACAAAGAGAGAATCAAGAAACATGATGCTATTTTTCTTCTACATATAGTTGGCCGTCAAATAGCAAGCCCATTGTATCAATAAACCGAAGGGATAGACCCAGTGTAGACTTTGATGGAAAGGAGAGGACAGATCGGTGCCCTTACTGAGAGCAAGATGACGCAGAGATTTTGCCTCCAAATGACTTGGGCTTGACACGCCGAGGGGGTTTGTCAGGCTGCACCTGGCAGCCGCAGAATGGGAGGACTAGATCAAAGGATGTCAGATTTTCTATGCATCCAAAGCCAGGCACAAAACCAGGCATAAGAGAGGAACTACTGTATGCTCCCAGTTATAGGAAAGTCCAGAAGAGACAAAATACTCTAGATCGAAAAAAAGCAGATCTGTGTTACCTTGGGACTGTGTTGGGGAAAGGACTATAAACAGGTACGAGGCATCTTTTGGTGTGATGAAAATAGGTATATTTTGATTTTGGTGGCGGCTGCATGGTGTATACTTATAACAAAATCGATCAAAATATATACTTAAAATGTGTGCTTATTATTGCATGCAAATTAAATCTCAGTAGAATTTTTTTTTTTTTTTTTTTTGGTCTGTTTGCTTGTTTTGCAAGAAATCCAAGTACACTTTCAGGAAGAGAATCTGACTTTTGCCCCTAGGAGGCGCAGGGCAGCAGAGCAGGAACATGAAGGCACTGACCTCAGAGGGTCTGTGTCTGAATCTACAAGCTCCCCTTTGTGTCCTGCTCGACCTTGGAAGAATCAGTTTCTCTGACCCTCACTTAATTGGTCTTTGAGAATAGAAATAATTTGGGTTATTATACAAGTACCTCACAGAAATTATATGAGGTAGGTTTTATTTCCATTTTAAATACACTATGCACTGAGAGGGAAGATAGGGACTTTTCAGGTGGCACAGTGGTAAAGAATCCACTTGCCAATGCAAGAGACTCAGGTTCAATCTCTGGGTGGGGAAGATCCCTTGGAGGAGGAAATGGCAACCCACTCTAGTGTTCTTGCCTGGGAAATCCCATGGACAGAGGAGCCTGGCAGGCTACAGTCCTTAGGGTCGCAAAGAGTCAGACACAACTTACGGACTGAGCACGAGATTCCTGATCCACCCAGTTGGTAAGTGATAGAGCCAGAATTAAAACCTGGGCAATCTGAAAAGGTCTATTTATATTCAACCAGGGTGCTCTACTAGTTTCTTTGCAAGCTGAAACTGTTAGTCACTCAGTCATGTCCAACTCTTTGCGACTCCATGGACTGCAACCCACCAGGCTCCTCTGTCCATGGACTTCTCCAGGCAAGAATACTGGAGTGGGTTGCCATTCCCAACTCCAGGGGAATCTTCCTGACCTAGGGAGTGAACCCAGGTCTCCTGCATTACAGGAAGATTCTTTACCATCTGAGCCACCAGGAAAGCCCCAGGCTACTAAAATACTGTCCTAAAAATCAAGCTCAAAGTCAGAGCGATTTCAGAGCCACTATTTGCTGTTATAGGATGATGCCTAAGGAGGAGTAAGAATGCTCCACAAGGCTTCTATTTTTTCTTTCCCTCTTTCTTTTACCATCAGAAGGGGTCTTTGTAATGACACTGCCATTGGGTGACATCTGCAAACAATAGTCAAATCTTTGTAACAAATTATCACTAATGGACTGTTTTATAAGAATACCACTATCTTTCCTCTCTTTCCCAAGAGAAGTAATTGACTTCATTTTCAACTGAATTGAAAAACACTTGCAAACCAACATTTTTTTCAGCACCTGATCTGTTAATGTCTTTACATATATTAACTCATTTAATATGCACCCCAGTACCCACCCTCCCCCCCCACACACAAAGGAGCATACCTTGTTACTCCATATAACAGAAGAGGAAATCAAGGGAGGCCAGGTTATTTGTTGAAAGTCATAAAATTGAGATAAAGCGGGATACACACTTCAGGACGTCAAGACCTTCCGACGTAACAAATCTGCTTCCCAAGTTAGTATCATCACCAAGGCCTTTTCTTAATATGATATTAGGCCTCACAACAACACAGGATGAATTCAGTTCTGAAATTCATTATCTGTGTCACAAATTTCTTAAACTCTCCAAGCTTTAAGTCCTTGTGTGTAAATAGGGATCATAAAAAGACTTCTCAGAGATTGTTGTGAGGATTAAATGTAGCGAATCTAGAAAAGCATTTAACGCAGTGTCTGGCACACAGTAAGTACCCAAGAACTGGAAACCAGGCTTGATGCTCTGGACCTGCCACCTTTATAAAAGGAAGCTGGAACTGAACATATGTTGAAGGAGGAAACAAACAGAACAGGCTCCACCTTGAAAGCAGGACTCCATCTTGGGCTGGACTGCGGACTTTGAGCTATATGCTCAGTATCTACGGAAAGGACAAACCAACTGGAAAACCAGACCCTCCCGATGGAAGAGCCCCAGGGTTCGTAGGTAGACTCTCCATCACCTAAAAGAATACCCTAATTATCTGTGTAACCGAATAGAATCAGAAATTCTATTATGCTTATTGGGGTATGACCACAGGCCTATTGATAATTGTCCATGGTTAGCTACCTTGGCTTAAACGGCATATCACGGGTTTAAGGCATACAAATCATGGGTTAACTTTGATTGTATTCTTCTTGTCCTTTGTTCAGACTAGTTTCAGAGAATTTGGGGAGGTGGATTTGAGCAGGTACACTTACGGTATACAAGGTTTTCACAAAAACTGGCTGGGGTTCTTGGCTAAAAGAAGACTCTGCCTTGGGCCCGCCAGAGTAATAAACTGCACTCCACTATCTGCACTGTCCTGAGTGAGTTTGTTTCCCGGAACGCGTGGCTACAACAATGTCACTTTTAAAAAATTATTTTTAAGAGTGATTTTTGCCTTACCTCTTCCATGTACTTACTTTTTCTTTGTGCTCTGTAATGTTTTGCTTAGCTTGGTTGCCAGTTTCTGAAGTCCTTTGGCATAATTAATCTCCAGATTTGCCCTGTTAGCAAAGGCAAAGTTGTTGGATAGGATACAATGACTGGAAATCAAGAAAAACACACATGCATACACAAAGATTTGAAGGACTCAGGCTGATAATGGAACGCATAAAGAGGTGATTTGTCTACTAGAAGGATTCTCCTGTCCTAGGTGTAATCCTTAAAGATATCCAGGAGAGTCCTAAAAAGGGAGAGAAGTTTTCATTTAACCTTCTTGTACAGTAGCATTATGGGTTGGACTGTGTTCCTGAAAGGTTGTTGCTAAACCATGAAAGACGCCGGGATTCTTGGCCTCCGGAGGAGAAGAATTCAATCCGGGGCCAGAGACAAGGCTTGATCGCTCAGAGCTTTTGTGTAATAAAGTTTTATTAAAGTATAAAAGAGATAGAAAAGGCTTCTGACAAAGACATCAGAAGGGAGCTGAAAGAGTGCCTCCCTGCTAGTCTTTAGCTGGATGTTATATAGCTACTGCTGCTACTGCTGCTGCTAAGTCGCTTCAGTCGTGTCCAACCCTGTGCGACCCCATAGACAGCAATCCACCAGGCTCCCCCATCCCTGGGATTCTCAAGGCAAGAACACTGGAGTGGGTTGCCATTTCCCTCTCCAATGCATGAAAGTGAAAAGTGAAAGGGAAGTCGCTCAGTCGTGTCTGACTCTTTGCTACCCCATGGACTGTAGTCTACCAGGCTCCTCCGTCCATGGGATTTTCCAGGCAAGAGTACTGGAGTGGGTTGCCACTGCCTACTAGCAGTCCACTAATTAAAGAAAGGAAATGTCTCAAAACTAAGAGAATGGTACCAGGCCCCCTCACCCACAAGATGCATTTTGAGACAACCTTGGCACCAGGGCCATAAAATGATTGACAAGAATCTTGAAGAAGGGCAGATTTCCATACAATTATACAGTTTCATTAACCCAGATTAGGAGAGCAACATATGAGTATAACACACTGGTTTGTCTGAGCCTTTAGGCAGAACTGACTTGAAGACTGAGTCTGGGGTTGTTAGGACCAAACTGAAGCCAGGACAGGCTCTAAGGGGCAGGCTAGGCCTGAGGTTTAGTCTCTAGGAAAGCTGAGGCACTGGGAACTCCCACAGGCAATGTAGCTCGACCAATCAGAAGAAATCCCTGTAGCTCCCCCCGCCCATGCCAGACCTGAGCCAATCCGGATAGGGATGCGAGGTTAAAAGTCCTGCGAGTCCATACGGTTTAACCCATCAGCTATGCTGTTACAGGAACAAAGAACCGTCTGTATAAAAGTAGGTGTGATTCAGAGCTCGGGGCTCTCGTCAAGACTCCACTGCACTGGATGAGACTTGAGCCCTAGCTAGCAATAAACCCCTTCATGCTTTTGCATTGCTGTGGACGTCTTATTCTCTCAGTTTTGGGGACTCGGACTCTGGGCACAACAGGGTAAATATATAGTGCATCAACAAAGCTTAAGACAAACATTTCCATAAGAAAAATGCATTGGTTAGCTCAAGGTTTAAGAAAAGTTAAGCTCAGGTGGAACCAGGTGTCATAATGGCAACACAGAATTTTAAGAGAAACCTCTTTTTTAATTTGTATAGAGAAGGGGGAAAAATGCAACCCTAATTTGTTTCCTCCTGCCGTTAAGAGAG
Source organism: Budorcas taxicolor (assembly GCF_023091745.1). Taxonomy (NCBI): domain Eukaryota; kingdom Metazoa; phylum Chordata; class Mammalia; order Artiodactyla; family Bovidae; genus Budorcas; species Budorcas taxicolor. The sequence goes on from NC_068911.1 coordinate 71,630,345, forward strand.
AGAAAAAAATGTCTGACACTTGCAGCCTATCTCCTCCGTTTGGAGACCCCTGGCCTTCCTGCTTGTTACCCTCTCATGCTTAAGTCCTAACCCGTTTGTCTGTGAATGTGACCTTATTTGAAAATTGAGTCTTTGCAAATGATCAAGTTCAGATGTAGTCACTGGGATGAGCTAGAACTCAATATGGATATGTCCTAATGAAAGGAAGAAATTTGAGCATAGACACACACAGACACACACATGGAGAATACTGTGTAAAGATGAAGAGTCAGAGGTCGGGATGATGAATTGCAAGCTAAGGATCCTGAAGGTTAAACGCCAGCGGCTAGGAGAGAGGCGTGGAACAGATCCTCCCTCACAGTCCCTGGAAGGAACCAACCTGGCCGACGCATTGATCTCAGACTTCCAGCCTCCAGGACTGTGACACAATAATGTTTCTGTAGTTTAAGCTACAAGAAGTGACAGTAAGATTGGAAGTTTAGTTACCCAGTCTGTGGTGCCTTGCTATGGCAGTCCTTGCAAACTATTCCAACTCCTTTCCGACTTATCCTGAGACATCAGCACCATCAGACTAGCTCTAGACTATGATAGCTGGTAATAAGATAATAATGGAATTAACCAAACGGTAACTTTCTAATTGGGGCTTCCCTGGTGGCTCAGTAATAAAGCATCCGCCTGCTGATGGAGGAGACTCAGGTTCAATCCCTGGGTGGGGAAGATCCCTGGAAGAGGAAATGGCAATCCACTCCAGTATTCTTGCCTGGAAAACTCCATGGACATAGGAGCCTGGCAGGCTAGAGTCCATGGTGTTCCAAAAAAGTTGGACATGACTTATCCACTAAACAGCATGCTTCCTAATGGGCCAACACGGAATTTAGAAGATGAATTCCCATGAGTTTGTATGCAAGACAAGACCCATTAGGGAATCTGGGCATGCCCCTCAAAAGAAATCTCAGTTCTTTGGGATAGATTGAATCACTCTCATCTTAAACTGATTTTTCCATGTCCCATTCTAGGCCCATCTATAACTAAAATGAAGACACATTTTTATTCATCTCGTCACTTTTCAATGAAAATAATAAAAATGTAAGAAATTAAGTTGAATTTATACTATGTTTTTCATCTTACTATAGACCAAAGAGTCTTTATTACATATTTTTCAGTCTTTTAATTCTACTTTTATTATAAAACATCTTTAAAAATTATTTGACTCCATTTCATTTGGGGAACAATCTCAGGACTCTCCAGTAATTAACTTAATACTTGGATGTTCTCACACAAATTAGACTCAGTGTTATGGACCAAAGAAGGAAAGACAGTTCTCTTTTATAAGAGAAATCCAGACATCATGGGCTATGAACCTGTTGCTAAATTTCTATTCATTTTTCTTCATTAGTACAGCTGTGCACCAAGTTATTTTACCACTTTTTAAAAGAAAGAAGACTGTTGCAGGATGTATGTTAAGGCCTAGGTGCAGAAAACACCCATTTGGTAGCAGGCCTTGTTCAAGAATAAGAAAAAGTTAAGGCAAATATTTTTAAATAATGAAGATGATAAAGAAATAACTCATAGTGTTATACAAAGATTTCTCTGCTCTTGGAATAAGTTCTGACTGATGGAGAGAGAGAGTCCTGGTTGGCAGCAAGCTCAAAGAGACCACCACCCTCAATGAACTTGAATGTTCTAGAATCCCAGGAGAGGCTCAGTAAAGTGGCTTTAGGAAACTTTAAAAGGAAGTAATCAGACTTACCTTAAGGGGTTTTATGATAATTAAGATGTGGCAATCACCCAAATAGAGGCTCAAAGACGAGAGTGATGTCTATTGACCTGCACCATCTGACCCCTGGTCCTCTTTCTGATTTCTCCTCCTGTCATCCCCTTGTTCACCATACCCTTGTTCAGTAGCCATATGTCATCCTGCCTCAGGGTCTTTGCGCATGCTGTGGCCTCTGCCAGGTAGTTCGTCTGCTACATAACCCCATGGCAGTCTCCTTCATGTCAATTTCAACCAGTCTTGTGCAAACATCACTGCCTCAGAGGCCTATTGAAAAGAGCACTCTTGTCACTATCCCCTACAGCTTTAATTATGCCCTAGCATTTATCACTATCTTACATCACATAATTTTTTGGTGTGCTTCTTTGAACATCTCTAGTGTGAAAGCTCCATCAGGATCAGGATTTTGTATTACTCATTGCTATATCTCTAGGCTTAGAACAGTGCTTGGCGTGTTATTGGTACTCAGCATGTATTTCTTGAATGAATGAATGGACTTCCTATCAGGTCTTGGTTAGGATTTTTAACCAGTCTCCACTACAAGTCCGTTCTCATTTCACTACTTTTGAAAACTTTAAAGTGCTGAATTATTTAAATTCAGTCCCACAAGTTTGAACTGTGCTTAGCTCTGACGTCAGTGTACACAACTCTCTAGCACTTGCAACAGCTAGACACATAAACCCTCTCCTAACCCATCCTAACCAGAGGGATCTTTAGGAGTTTCATTTCTAGCATTCCATTCTTGCTTGGAAGCCACACATAGAACATTAAATGTGATGATGCATTTGTTGTGCTCAGATAGTGATAGGCACCAAATGAGTTCTTAATAAATATTAATTTTTCTAATATTGTTAGGGAAGCACCCTGATTGAAACTGCCCACCCTGGCCAGGCACCATAGTAACCATTTGCATGAGTTGTTTTATTACAGGAGGTTCTGGTAAGGAACATGGAACTAATAAACCTCCACCAACTGGAAGAGTTCGGGAAAGGTCAAAAGGAGACACCACATGTCCGACCACCTCCCAGAATCCTCCTCTCTGGCATCCATCTTGGCTGAACAAGGCATACACCACCAGGAAGATCTCTGAGTCAGAATGATTGGCTAAAGAAAACCCAGAAACTAATCCCATCACCATAAAACCTGAGACTGCAAGCCATGTGACAGAGAAGTTCTCCTGGGTTCCCTTACCCTCCTGCTCTCCGCCAGGCGCCCTTTCCCAATAAAATCTCTTGCTTTGTCAGCACATGTGTCTCCTCGGACAATTCATTTCTGAGTGTTAGACAAGAGCCCAGTTTCAGGCCCTGGAAGGGGTCCCCCTCCCTGCAACCATATGATTATGCGTATGTATCCAAAAGAATTTCTAAACATTCAGAACAGCCAAAATATACAGAGACAGAGAGGTGTGGGGGAAAGAAGGCACAATTTTCTCCTCCACAGCTCCAGAACCATTTTCAATGGCTCCCACAGGAAAGGGAATGCTGTCAGGCACAGGCTCTTCCTCAGAATTCAGTTTCACTTTTACATAGTTCTTGCAGGTCGTAAAAGATAGCTCAGAGGCTAAGCAGAAATAAAAAAGACAATGTCGAGAGTGTGAAGCATGGTGTTCCTTTACATCCTTAACCCTTTCTGATTCGCCTGCAGGGTTGGGGGGAGAGGGGGAGGAATGGGCTTTGGTGGCAAGAAGGGAGAGGGTCCTGCTCACTTTGAACTGATGGGCTCTTCTGTTTTGAGCCCCGTGTCTCTGCTGGCTTTCTCTCATGAACGGTAGGAAACCAGCCTAAAGAGACCGAATTACCACACAGCATCTCTTGCTTTGGAAGGCTTCTCTTTACATACAATTATCTTAGAAATCGACAGGAAGTGGATTTGTAGTTTTATAGGTTGGTATACAGCTTAAAAATTCTTGTAATCCTGCCGCGAAGTTTGTGTCCAAACAGTGCAGTCCCTCCTGACAAATCTGTGACATGTTGATGAGGCTTTACCTGTGTTTTGTCTACACAGAAACTAGTGACTCCAGCATTTATTATACAACATGACAGGCAACATTCTAAGTGCTTCAGGTATGTTTCCTCATAACCTGCAATCACTCCCATCAGGAAGGCACACTGACTCTACCCATTTCGTGGAGGAGAACACTGAGGCACAGAGAGTTTAGTAGGTAACTTGCCCTGCTGGAGGACACTCATGAAGAAGTGACAGCTGGGATGCAAACCCAGGTAGTCTGGCTCAAGAACCTGCCTGCCCAGCATTCCACTCTCCCACCTCTGAAACTGGAGAATTACGGGGGAGTCAGAGGCAAATGGTTTTTAAAATTGACACCGCTTCTCCCTCTGCCTTTAACTGCGGTGTTCTGATTCACCACAACTCATGAGGCTTAGCAGCTAGAAATGGGATCACAGCAGCCTAGGAGAAGACTGAATGAGCTTCCTGCGGCTTCTTCCAAAAGCATCTGTGCAGTTAGTTGTAAGGCGCTTTCCTGGATGAGGACGGGGAGGTCTTGAAGGTCTAGAAAAGTGGGGAAGGAGGGGTTCTGATATCACATGTCACCAAGGTAGACCTCTGAGGCCAGACTGAGCTGGACACAGCCTCTCTGAGCAGCACAATTGTACCGTTCATCTCTCTGCCTTCAATACTCTATTGGTAGCCCTACTACATAAATGTATTAGTTTCCTGGATGGCTCAGATGGTAAGGAATCTGCCTGCAATGCAGGAGACCCAGGTTCAGTCCCTGGGTTGGGGAGATCTCCTGGGGAAGGAAATGTCAACCTACTTCATTATTCTTGCCTGGAGCATTTCATGAACAGAAGAGCCTGGCGGGCTACAGTCCATGGGGTCCAAAGAATTGAACATGACTTAGCGACTTAAACCACCACAATACATAAATATTATGTGTATTTCATATTTAACACCAACATTCAGGACTTCCCTGGTGGCTCAGATGGTAAAGCGTCTGTCTACAATGCGGGAGACCTGGGTTCGATCCCTGGGTCGGGAAGATCCCCTGGAGAAGGAAATGGCAATCCACTCCAGTACTATTGCCTGGAAAATCCTATGGACAGAGGAGCCTGGTAGGCTACAGTTCATGGGGTCACAAAGAGTTGTCAACCAAGTGAAACAGGCTGCAGTCATTTCCTCTTGTATTTTAACACTAATGACCATTTGAGAATCCTCAGCAGATCCCCCTACATGTCAGAAGGTAAGGAAATGAGAAAGTGGGGAGGGTGAACTTGTGTACAGGAGAGGAACATGTTGCTAGGCTCCTTTTCTGGTGAGTTTGCCTACAACTGAAAAACTCTCTGGCCTCTGACCCTAAATGGCTTTATCTTAGCAGAGGTTAATGGGTAAATTCCTCCTCAGAGAAAAATCACTCTAAAAGCCACATTCCAACAGGCAAGTGTGGAGAGAGCTGTCTTTTTTATAGGTTGGAATGCTTGTAAGTTGGAATAAACACTGCCATGTGGCTCATCTGTTCTTAGGGTCCCATGAAGCAAAATATATATCCTTTCCGGATTTCTGCTAAACAGAAATGAATGGACAGAGTCAGAAAGGGACACATTTGCCCAAGGCAGACATGGCAGTGTGCACCCCCAGCCACACTGGTTTCTTCTAAGGCATCTGCTTTAATATGGCTTCTAGCCTGGAAGACAACACATGCGAAGAAAGTCAACAGAGGCAGAGTTAATGTCAAACTGAGACATGGACTTTTCCCTCCTCATTAAAATGATTGGAAACTAGTTTATAAGAACATTGAGCTAATGTTCTAGCCCTACAGCTACTGTATCTAATAGGAGTTGAGATTCTCTCTCCAACCAATTGTCTTGGCACATGTGAAATTGATGATGTATCTTTTTGGATGGGTAACTCAATCTTAGAATATTCCAGTGAGTCTTAATAATCCCTGACCAGGGAAATGGCATGCACTGACTTTTAATCCAGTTATATTCTAATTTCCTCTCAGCATGTGGAGGCAGGTCAACACATTTTCATTAGTAATAATGAAGATCAACCAATAAGTCAAAGACTAACATTTGTCTTAGGTTTGAAAATAAATCATATTTAAAAAAACATGAGAGACAGAAAATATGTGGTATCAGATTCAATATTTTAGACAGGGCACAAATTAAACTGTAAGACTATAAGGGACCGGGTAATCAATTACCAAGTACTCTACTCTAAGAAAATTAAGATGATAAAAAAAGATTAAAAATGAAAACTGCAGCTGCTTCTGTGTCTGTGAGGAATTGGTTAAAATTGAACGAAGGCTCTCTCAAGACTGAAAACAGCAGGTGACAAAACCCTCCCTTTATTATGAATTAAGAGGAAATTGTAGTCCTCTGAAACTCTTTGCAATATTACAGCCCCATTCCTGGCCTTCTGCTTTCTATCAGCAACAGCTTCTTGGGGCCTGGTGTGCTGATATTTTCCACACAAGCTTTATCAGTTTGCCATTTGAAAAACAGCAGCAAGCTCACACAGATAAGCTGTATTTAAAAGTTAAAACAATTTGAAAATTGAAAGACATTTTTACACAGGTGCTGCTTTTTGAGCAGTGGGATTCTCTGGCTAGCCCACAATACCCACTTCATCATTACTCATTGCCTTTATTCTGGTTCCTGAGAACTGACTGTGGCTCAGATCATGAACTCCTTATTGCCAAATTCAGACTTAAACTGAAGAAAGTAGGGAAAACCACTAGACCATTCAGGTATGACCTAAATCAAATCCCTTATGATTATACAGTGCAAGTGAGAAATAGATTTAAGGGACTAGATCTGATAGATAGAGTGCCTGATGAACTATGGACTGAGGTTCGTTACATTGTACAGGAGACAGGGATCAAGACCATCCCCATGGAAAAGAAATGCAAGAAAGCAAAATGGCTATCTGAGGAGGCCTTACAAATAGCTCTGAACAGAAGAGAAAAGCCAAGGAGAAAAGGGAAGATATAAGCATCTGAATGCAGAGTTCCAAAGAATAGCAAGAAGAGATAAGAAAGCCTTCCTCAGCGATCAATGCAAAGAAATAGAGGAAAACAACAGAATGGGAAAGACTAGAGATCTCTTCAAGAAAATTAGAGATACCAAGGGAACATTTCATGCAAAGATGGGCTCGATAAAGAACAGAAATGGTATGGACCTAACAGAAGCAGAAGATACTAAGAAGAGGTGGCAAGAATACACAGAAGAACTGTACAAAAAAGATCTTCACGACCAAGATAATCATGATGGTGTGATCACTCACCTACAGCCAGACATCCTGGAATGTGAAGTCAAGTGGGCCTTGGAAAGCATCACTACGAACAAAGCTAGTGGAGGTGATGGAATTCCAGTTGAGCTATTTCAAATCCTGAAAGATGATGCTGTAAAAGTGCTGCACTCGATATGCCAGCAAATCTGGAAAACTCAGCAGTGGCCACAGGACTGAAAAAGGTCAGTTTTCATTCCAATCCCAAAGAAAGTCAATGCCAAAGAATGCTCAAACTACCACACAATTGCACTCGTCTCACACGCTAGGAAAGTAATGCTCAAAATTCTCCAAGCCAGGCTTCAGCAATACGTGAACCGTGAACTTCCTGATGTTCAAGCTGGTTTTAGAAAAGGCAGAGGAACCAGAGATCAAATTGCCAACATCTGCTGGATCATGGAAAAAGCAAGAGAGTTCCAGAAAAACATCTACTTCTGCTTTCTTGACTATGCCAAAGCCTTTGACTGTGTGGATCACAAGAAACTGTGGAAAATTCTGAGAGAGATGGGACCACCTGACCTGCCTCTTGAGAAACCTATATGCAGGTCAGGAAGCAACAGTTAGAACTGGACATGGAACAACAGACTGGTTCCAAATAGGAAAAGGAGTACGTCAAGGCTATATATTGTCACCCTACTTATTTAATTTATATGCAGAGTACATCATGAGAAACGCTGGGCTGGAAGAAGCACAAGCTGGAATCAAGATTGCCGGGAGAAATATCAATAACCTCAGATACGCAGATGACACCACCCTTATGGCAGAAAGTGAAGAGGAACTAAAAAGCCTCTTGAAGAAAGTGAAAGAGGAGAGTGAAAAAGTTGGCTTGAAGCTCATCATTCAGAAAATGAAGATCATGACATCTGGTCCCATCACTTCATGGGAAATAGATGGGGAAACAGTGGAAACAGTGTCAGACTTTATTTTTTGGGTCTCCAAAATCACTGCAGATGGTGATTGCAGCCATGAAATTAAAAAACGTTTACTCCTTGGAAGAAAGGTTATGACCAACCTAGACAGCATATTCAAAAGCAGAGACATTACTTTGCCGACTAACGTCCGTCTAGTCAAGGCTATGGTTTTTCCAGTGGTCATGTATGGATGAGAGAGTTGGACTGTGAAGAAGGCTGAGCATTGAAGAATTGATGCTTTTGAACTGTGGTGTTGGAGAAGACTCTTGAGAGTCCCTTGGACTGCAAGGAGATCCAACCAGTCCATTCTAAAGGAGATCAGCCCTGGGATTTTTTTGGAGGGAATGATGCTGAAGCTGAAACTCTAGTACTTTGGCCACCTTATGCGAAGAGTTGACTCACTGGAAAAGACTCTGATGCTGGGAGGGATTTGGGGCAGGAGGAGAAGGGGACGACAGAGGATGAGATGGCTGGATGGCATCACTGACTCGATGGACGTGAGTCTGAGTGAACTCCGGGAGTTGGTGATGGACAAGGAGGCCTGGCGTGCTGCGATTCATGGGGTCGCAAAGAGTCGGACACGACTGAGCGACTGAACTGAACTGAACTGAACTGAGAACAGTGTATAAAAGGAGAAATAGGAAGATGAGACTTGGAGGTCACGCTGCTTGGGTGCCCAGTCTGGGAGTTTCACTGAGTCTCTGCTTGCTTCTGGCCCAGGGGATGCACAGCAAAGGTTGGTCTAGCACCTTAGATCCTCTGTGTCTGTTAATTCTTGAACTGAGTGAGTTTATATGGGTGGGGGGAGAGAGTGTTGTTATGGGGGAAGTCAGGTGAAATGGACAAGAAAGGCAGTTTTTTAAACTTTTCAACTAGAAAGCAAAATTTTATACAGAATCCCACCATATTATATAGATGTTGTGTTCTGAATAAGTGGGAACAGGAGTGAAAAAGGGTTCTGAGTCCTGCCCTTTAATTTCTTCCTACCTGCTAAAGTGACCCCTGAGAGCTTCCCACAGACCTCTATGCTACCAGGTACAAAAGCCACTGGGCTTGATGACCACAGGTGTCCCTTACCATAGAAAACCCTAAAACATTGTGAAGGGAACTGGATCACTACCATAGCTATGCCCCAAACTGCCTGCCCACCTGGAAGATGCCCTCACGCCATGCCTGGGTAGATCTGAGTAGAAATTACAATACGCCTCCTTTTCCATATCCCCATCTGTAAGTTAGGTGTGGATGAGAGTATTCACATACTGCACTGGATTGTGAGACTTTATCTAAGAGAAACCAAAGATAAGGTGCATTTAATGCACTTCCTGGTCTCTTCTATGATTTTATTATTCTATTCTAGCTTTTGTTCAAAATACTCTATGTAAGTACATTTCTTTGACACACTCATTCATTACTCCTTGTAAAGAGCTTAACTTAAACTTCTAAAAAGTTGTGAGTGCCTGAAGGCACAGAATCACTCACGAGAATACATTTATTCCCTCAGTGAGCATCCAATGAATGCCTACTCTGTGCAAGTCATGCAGGATACAAAGACCCTTAAGGAGTTCAGTGTCCAGGAGTGGAGACAGACAAGTGAGCAGAAAGGCAGTGCTGCCATAGCAGAGATAAATACTAGTGGAGTCTTGACTTGAAGGCCAACCAGAGTGGGATGACTGAGTTCTGAAGAATGCATTGGGTGGAAGCTGGCACTGAAGGCAGAAGTGTCTCCTGGGCAGAGGATACAGCGTGTACCACTGCCAGGACCCATGATGGCAGGTAGGAGGGGTGAGGGGGTGATTGCAAGTGGTTCTACAAGCAGCGACCGTAAGTAAGATGGAGAGATGTGATCTGAGAGATGTGCTGTTAGAGATGTAATCTTTAAGCTGATCTTAAAGTTCCTTCTATGAAATACTACAAAGGTTGAATTTTATCCTAAAGGTCATGGAAACCTCTGAAGGGTCTTAAAGAGGGTCCTGACCACAAAGTGAAAGAAAGCTCCCTAGTTGAGGCAGCTTGCTTGGGTGAGAAAAATTAGATCCTCTGAAGGGACACAGCTGTGAGCCCAGGTACATGAAGGCTGAGAGTGAATTAGATTTCTACTTTCACAATGCCCCTCAGCCAGGTGCCTTCATGAAGTGTACAAACTGCCCAGCGGCAGGGCAGTACCCCAGGCAGAGGACAGGTTAAGAGTGTTCTGCCCGAACAATGGCAGAGGCCATGAAATGAAAACAATGCTAGCGGAGCAGAGGTGTTTGGAAGAGAGAAATATAAGGACTTGGTCATGAGTTGAGACAGAAGAGGAGCTTCCCTGGTGGCTCACACAGTAAAGAATCTGCCTGAAATGCAGAATATCTGGGTTCGATCCTTGGGTCAGGAAGATCCCCAGAGAAGGGAAAGGCTACCCACCCCAGTATTCTTGCCTGGAGAAGTCCATGGACAGAGAGCCTGGTGGGCTACAGTCCAAGGGATTGCAGAGTCGGACGCAACTGAGCAGCCACTGACCACCTCACTGAGACAGAAGAAGGGGTTGTGGGTGGCTCCCCCGTATTGGGCTTGCCTGGGTGAGCAGAGGTCCTGGTAATCATGGTTAAAAATCCAGAAGGAGTGAGTACCAGCTTTGGGGAAAAGCTGATCAACTCTATTTGGATAAGCTTCCATTGTGGTTTCATGGAGCTTTCAGCTGGAACTATCCAATAGACTGTTGGATATATGGTTTGAAGTACAGGTTAAGACGTATTGCCTAGTACATATGGGAGCTATCAATATGCAGAAAAGGGCTGAAGTTGTGGGAACTAAGATCACGCAAGCTATGGGTAGACTAGAAAAGGTAAGGATTTATTAAAGATTTCATTTTAATCACTTATCTTTTATTGACAGCCTCTGCAATGCATTGTAGATGAAACAATGACCAACTACACTTGCTTCTTTGTTGTCTTCTTTTCTTTTTAATTAAAAAACATTTTTTTATGTCCAGAGTTGTGGTACTTGCTGTTTGAAAACCTGATCTTAAGCTTTCATAGAGGAAAAAAATAATTGATTTTCCCCATCAAAGCCTGTTTACACTTTAGCTATGTGGGGCAGGGAACCAAATGTTCAGTTTCTAGAAATGTGCCTTTGTCTTTTTGGATCTAATCTGTGATTGTTTTGAAGTGAATGTGATGGTTTTGGCATTAGGCAGTTTAGGAGCTGCTGTGTGTTTCTGGCTAAATCTGAGTTGCTACTACAAAAAAAGGAAACTGAAGCAGCTAATTAGATAAAAGAAGCTAAGCACAGCCATGAATTACAGAATTTCCAGGCAAAATGGTGTTTCAATTCCAACACACTTTTCTATCACCACCAATTAGAACAAATGCAAGAAGGCAGCTGAGCTTGGAAATAGAACATTATCTGGCCTTGAAGCTTGATTGGGATGCAGTCCCTTGTAGCCAGGAGCTAATACAGATGTGTTAGCAGAACCACATTCCGATGGATTCTTAAGCAAGGTGTCTGCAATTGTTAATATCCAAGGATAGTAAAGGCCCTGTTTAACAATACAGGTGTAATAATAAGAAAATAAACCTTAAACTAGCTTTCATTTTTTTATTAATTCAATCTATAAATATTTACTGAATGCATTTTATGTGGCAGGTATTAAGCACCATATGCCCTCTCACTAAATCTTTCATATGTTGGCTGCTGGATTTGTCTTCATGAATTTCTATGTCATGATTTTCTGTGTCTCGGTAGAAATGCCTGCTATACATATTCTAAGGGTACACCTTTACTTGTCTGATGGTGTTTCCTGTTACTTGTCTATACTCTTAAGTAATACGATGTTCTCAGTCACTCAGTGATGTCCAACTCCATGGACTATAGCTCACCAGGCTCCTCTGTTCATGGGATTCTCCAGTTAAGAATACTGAAGTGGGTTGCCATTCCTTTCTCCAGGGGATCTATCCCACTTAGGGACTGAACCCCGGTCTCCTGCATTGGAGGTGGATTCTTTACGGTCAAGTCATTAGGAAAGCCCAAGTAATATGATAGCTTCTTTGCAAGAGTATTGGCTTTCTAGGCATTTTCCTGATACCAAGGAAAGGTATCACTGATTCATATGTAATAAGCACATCTTATTTTCCATTTAAAAGGAAAATAAGCCAAGTGCTCATGTCTGGATAACTGGTGGGAAACAGCTTTTTATCTTTTGTATGTCTGGGAAAGTAACTACTGCTAACTAACTACAGAATGGGGACAGTGAAGGCAAGTGTAATACCAGCTATGTTGGTTGCGACCACTCCTCCTTTTGATATGGTACTTATGTTCTCAAACACTTCTTTGGAAGAGATAGGAACCTCAGACTCACTCCCAGTGGGAAAGAAATGACCCAGTCATGGAGGGAGGTAGCATCTGTCTTTGCCAGCTGACATGTAGGGAATTTGTTGGGAAAAAAAATACAATATACCACATATTCATAGATTAGTAGGGACTTTGTGTCCATTAGAAAACAATTGTTTGGAAACACCTACTCTTTTAGCATGGATGACATCCTTTAGGTTAACTACATGATCCAAGAGCTGAGAAAAGGAAGGAGAGCTTCAAGCCCAAGTGTGAGAGGGCATTGCCAAATGTACATTTATCAGGAATAAATATAAAGCAACTCACACAAGGTATCTTGGTTAAGGGGAAATGATTTAATTGTGAAAGATGAGCTTTCCCATTGTTCAGGAAAGCATTCATTGCATACATGACCTAATAGCCAGCATAATTCTTTGGGTCTAGGTAAACCAGTAGATCCCCTCTTTGTATTTATGCTATGCAAATTTTACCCCAGAGATGTGCACATAATTTTGCTAGATTTTCAAATTCTGTATTCTGCTCTATGAAGAGATAAAACTGTGAAGGGAGATATCTTTAGCTACCCAAGTGTCTCTCCTTTGCTGGAACCCATTTGCCATTCTGGAACGTGTGGGAAAGTTTACACATGAATAGGTCTAGGGCAGATGGAAGCCTGAGGAAGCAACTTCAAGAGAGACACAGGTAAGAAAGGAAGGTTTTGACTGTATGCAAAGTAGGTGTGTCTGTGGCAAGGCAAGATGTAGAGTTACATAGACAAGGGAGAAAGAACAGGGCCATTTTGGAGAAATAATTCTCTTAAACTTACTCAGTTATTTGTTGAGTTTGTTTATCAGGCATTATCCATCATCGACCTTCTAGCTTTATAGCTCTCTACCAGGCACTAGTTTTGAACCTGTAGATGCCAAATAATCAAGGCTCAGCTTACTGTAACCCAGGTCACTTGTACGGTTACTCTATGTACAGATTCTTCCTGATCTGCAGGAGGGAGCTGTTTTCTAATTTAGGTAATAGGTTGAACTTGTATAATAGTTAACTGGTCTTATTTTACATAGTTTCCTTTGAGATGGATAAAAAAATATTTTTCTTACAGAAAAAAAAAATTCCCTCCAAGATTGGTCCTCTCTCTTCTTTTCATAGAATTAAAGCAATTTGGCCATTAAGTGAGAAATTACTTGTTTAAACTTGTTTTCTTTTTGACTCCATTTGACAAACCTGGTTCGGTTCAGTTCAGTTCAGCCGCTCAGTCGTGTCCGACTCTTTGTGACCCCATGAACCGCAGCATGCCAGGCCTCCTTGTCCATCACCAACTGCAGGAATCTACCCAAACCCATGTCCATTGAGTTGGTGATGCCATCCAACCATCTCATCCTCTGTCGTTCCCTTCTCTTCCTGCCCTCAATCTTTCCCAGCATCAGGGTCTTTTCAAACCTGGATACTTCTTTATAAAAGCATGTTTGAACTCTCCTGTATCTTTCCTTGGCCTCGTTCATAGCTTTATCAGGATGTTCTCCCTTGCTCTTGACTTACTAACACCGGATGCAATTAACTCAGACATCTTTGCTCTTACAAAGGCACATGTACAGTATTGTAAACCTGAAATGGATTCCCTTGAAAGAATAACCAATCTCTTTTGAAGGTCTCTTTGGAATTGTTTATTACAGAACTGTCTACACATAGAGAAACGGCCTAAGCACCCTGTAGGCCCAGTTCAATCCTCGGGGACTCTAATTTTAAGCAGGAATTTTTGTAATTTCTTGACTGAGTTAAGTGTGTTCATTTCAGCACAGTGAAGAGCTTTATACATGATCATATCTAGTATTAAGAGAAGATGATACTTCTGTGTATGGTGACTCTTTATTCATCCATGTCCCCACTCAAAAGACACTTACTGAAGAAGTCAAAAGGCCAGACTCTGAGAGCTCAGCATACAAAGATGAGTAAGACACAGCCGCTGCCCTTGCCAGGGAGATAGAAAAGCAGACGAATAATTGCCATCAGTGTGAAGAGCACAGTAATGGGGGTACATGTCAGGCACAATGTGGGCCCCAGGAGAGGGTGATAATCAGAGGGACTTGACTGAGCTTTCCCAAGCAGAATTACTTCCTGTTGTTTCCTGATTTTTATGGTACCCCAGTGATAAATGTGCAATAGCGAAGAATCACTCTTCAAACTGATTTCTCAAGTACTAAAATATAACACTGCATTCTGGAAAGTAGGACAGCTTGTAATCACTCCTCCAGTCATGTCCCTGGGTGCAACTAAAGAGGAAGCACTGCTCTGTGCAAACATGCATTTTGTACCTTTGCTGAAGAATGGATGTGATCTGCTTGCAGAAATCTTCTCCATTTTGAGAAAACTCCTTCAGGTTCTTGTATACTTTATTATACTGAAACAGAAAAGATGTACAGAAGGGTTAGGAGCACTCCCAAAGACTGAACTCCTGTAAATTCAGAATGCTGCTGTGAGGAGGGCTGTCATCATAAATGATCCTGCAGCTACAGAATGCACACTTTGATGAGTTCTTAAAAATAAAGAGGAAGTCTCTTCTGTCTGGATGTGAAAGACCCTGGAGAACTTTTCAAAAATAGAGCTGGTCTATCTGTTTCTTCCTAGGCCAAATGCAAACTCTTCATCAGTGGGTGAAGTTGGATTCCTGTCACACCTCTTAGTCCCAGGAAAGCTAAAAATACATCCTGAAATACATTGCAGATTCATGTTATGTCACCCCCACAAATTCCAATATAATATTTCTGGACCTCAAGACAAACCCTGAACCATTAAAGTGAGTCTTTCTTGACTGTGATAGAAAATGTAAGTGAATAATTTGTTAATAAAATTTCTCCTAGTCCCCTCTATATCTCATTGAACTTCAGTAATAAGAATGTTATAATAATGAGTTGAACATTTTGGTTGAACCAAACCTTTATATATTTATAAATAAACCTTTATTAGTGTATCTATATATGAATTTAATTGTAGACAAAAATATTCCAATCGAAAGATTTTTGTCATGTGGCTCAAAACCCCACAATGTTCTTCCGAACATTGTATTGCTGAGGATAGACATAGATGACGATTGCCCAGAGGGAGAGGGTGTCAGTTGATTCTGCTGCTTTTCTGACAACAAAGTGGGTGAGAGAGATGATTAAGTCTCAAACACACCATCTCAGTGTTTCCATCTGGGAAACGGGATGGCCCATTTCATTTTTCAAAATGAGATTGCACCCAGGAGGATGCAAATTCTGTGTAGACTGAGTGTCATGCAGTGACTCTTTGCTCATGCAATGAACCAGCCCCTTCCTGACCTCAGATGTCGTGGGCACGCTGCTGGTCACCCTGCTGAGAAGGAGAAAGGGCAGCAAACTCAGACTTCCTGAGAACCTCCTATGGGGCGACCATGTTTCCATACAGGAATCTTCAGGGCAAGACAACTTCTTAGCTGTCGCCTAGCACCTGGAGTAAGGGGCTGGTGGACTGGCAAATAGGACATAGGTCACAGAGGAAGAAAAACCTAGAGAAAGGACAGAAACAGGCTCCTATCTTCAGGGGTGGAGCCAACCAACACCTAGGATGTAGTTACATGCTGCTGCTGCTGCTAAGTCACTTCAGTCATGTCTAACTCTGTGTGACCACATAGACGGCAGCCCACCAGGCTCCCCTGTCCCTGGGATTCTCCAGGCAGAAGTACTGGAGTGGGGTGCCATTTCATTCTCCAATGCATGAAAGTGAAAAGTGAAAGTGAAGTGGCTCAGTCGTGTCTGACCCTCAGCGACCCCATGGACTGCAGCCTACCAGGCTCCTCCGTCCATGGGATTTTCCAGGCAGGAGTACTGGAGTGGGGTGCCATTGCACATAGTCTTATAGATACCAAATCCTTTGATCTTTATGCAGCAGTTTAACTTTCCCCTGAATTTAACAAAGAAAGCCACCACAGGATCTGGTAGATGCACAATAGGAGAAAACAGCTTCACTGAAACCACCCAGAACGCAAGGACTGGGGTCAGAGTGTAAAGGTCTTTAGGAGGACATTGTTGACTCCTAAAGCAAGGTTTGCAAAATCATGGGTTTACAGCACCGTCAGACACTTGGATAAGGGAGGAGCAGGCTGGGGACAGTGAGCTGGAGGGACAGTGAGCTGGAGGGACAGCTGCCACAACAGCTCTGGACCACAAGCCAGCTTTCTTGTTCAAAAAAGCTGAAATAAGGATTGGGATCTGAAATATATATATATATATTTTTTTTATTGCAGCAAACGAGTCACAAAATTTTAAACTATCTTCCAAGCAAGCAAAACACACTTGGGTGTAGCTTTCATTATGAAGAAATGACTCTCTCAAATGAACTTACTTACCAAACAGAAAGAGACTCACAGACTTAGAAAATAAATTTATGGTTGCTTGGGGGAGGGGGTAGTTTGGGAGTTTGGGAAGGTCATTGCTGTATTCAAAATGGATAACCAACAAGGACCTATTGCATAGCACATGGAACTCTACTCAATGTTATATGCCAGCCTGGATGGGAGAGGGTTTGGGGTTTTGGATGCACGTATACGTATGGCTGAGTCCCCTTGTTGTTCACCTGAAACTACAACAACATTAATAGGCTATACGTGCTCAGCTGTGTCCAACTCTTTGCAACCATATGGACTGTAGCCCTCCGGGCTCCTCTGTCCATGGGGCTTTCCAGGCAAGAAGACTGGAGTGTATAGCCATTCCCTTCTCCAGGGGTTCTTCCTGACCCAGGGATTGAACCCATATTTCCTGTGTCTCCTGTATTGGCAGGTGGATTCTTTAACACTGAGCCACCTGTGAAGCCGATTGGTTATACCTCAGTACAAAATAAAGTTTAAAGTTTGCAAAGGAAAAAAGAAATGCTTCTCCTCTGAGACATGAGAGTTAAACCACAGTGTGGCAACTAAGATTTCTCATTTTTATTTTCATAAACGTAAATTGTTATCTGTGAATGACATGATACTCTCAGGCCTCTGCTTCCCCTTACAAGTACGATGGGAGAGTTTGGTAAGCATTTTCAAATTGCTTAGCTTTTTTGTTTATTTCTTAGTTACCTAAACATTTTCACTAAATTCTCCCTTAAGGCTTTTATTTCCTTCCCATAACACTGAATAACATCAATAAAACACAACTAGGTATCATGAAAAGCAAATAAAGAAATGTTAAGCAGGCACATGCCCTTGGAATAAAGTCATTTCTCAGCCTCTCTCACCCTTAGGTGTAGCCATGCAATTAAATGCTTCCCAAAGAGAGATGGGTGAAAGTTCATGTTGGATTTCAGTGAAAATTCCTTCCTCCTCTTTCCTGAATCTGGGAATTAAAATGACAGCTGTGCCATAAGGTTATCTTGAGGGTGGATGCCACATGCTAAGATTTTAGGTCAGAAAGAGAGAGAGCCTGGATCCTGAGGGCCTCTACCTGAGCCCTAACTCTCTACTTAGGGACATATTTTATGTATGGGAGGACTATAACGATAGGCTTTCTTTTTTAAAGCCACTCTTATTTGGCATGTCTAAAATATATAGCTAAACATCGTTCTAAATTGGAGTTTTATCTTTTTAACATCTACAAGTGATTTATTTATTTTTTGTTTGTTTTATTTTTACAGTGTTGTGTTGGTTTCTGCCATACAACAATGTGAACTAGCCATAATTATACATATATCTCCTCCCTCCCTCACCTCCTCCAGTCCCATCCCTCCAGGTCATCATGGGGCACCAGACTTTTTGTTTTAAATTATGAAACATTATTATGTTTCAGAAATAATAATACATACACTAATTATGATATCCCTTTATATTCTTGCTACCTAAGTTATAGAGATAACAGCACTTTTCTTCTCTTTTTTCAACATTGCAATATTATATTTTCTTTCTTTCTTTCTTGTTTTTGACCAAGCCAAGCTGCTTGTGGGATCTCAGTTCCCTGACCAGAGCTTGAACCCAGGCTACACAATGAAAGCCTGGAATCCTAACTACTAGGCCACCAGAGAACTCTCTGTTTCTGCTCTTTTTAAGCAACGTTTTCTTTCCCTTTCATAATTTCTTTGACTATTCTTGTGCAATTATTCTTCCCTATGAACATTTATCTAATTACAATTTTTAAAAATCCCCACTGAGATCTTAATTGGAATTGCATTACATCTATATATCTCAATTTGAGGAAATTAACTTTTTTATGGTATTTAGACTTCCCATCCAAGGGCACAGTAAGTCTTTTCATTAGTTCAAATCTTATTTCATGTTCAATAAAATTTTATGATTTTTTATAGGTCCTGTAGCATTCTTGTTTATTTAGAAATATCTCACAGTATTACACAGTATTAAGCAGTGTCCTTTGAAATAACATCCTGTTTCTCTCTCTAGCTTACACCAAAGCAGAAATAAAGAAAGACTCAACAAAAACATCAGGGGGCCATGTGCAGGGGAGAAATATTTGGATGCCTGCTTGCAAAGTGAGCTTTTCTGCTCTTAAACACAATAAGGTCTAATACTTTGGCTATCTGATGCAAAAAGCTGAGTCAAGACACTAATGCTGGGAAAGATTGAAGGCAAAAAGAGAAGCGAGTGGCAGAAGATGAGATGGTTGGATAGCATCCCTGACTCAATGGACATGAATTTGAGCAAACACCAGGAGATAGTGGAGAACAGGGATGCCTGGTGTGCTGCAGCCCAGCGGGTCGCAAAGAGTGGGACATGGCTTAGTGACTGAACAATAACAAGGAGGAGACAAAGCAGAGGGCCAGATGGCAGGATTTGGAGCCTTCAGGGCAGAAGCGAGGAGAAGAAACTCCCACCTGGATAACCAGGAGTGGAGGGAAGGGTCTCTGTGATGAGCTGTCTGAGGGCACAGACTCCTGCAGCCCACCATCACCAGAAGAGACAATTTGCAACCAAAGTCCTGGGGAAAGAATCGGGTGCCTCAGACACAATGTGTGAGGATGGGGCTAGTAGGAGAAACCTTGTCTCTAACGGAAGTGGGACAGAACCAGTTGAGAATTTTTCCCTGTTCTGGGGCTACTGCATTTCCCGAACTTATCAAGGCATCAAAACTCTCCAAGACACATTTAAAAAATACAATCTCCAGAGAACAGCATTGAAATATGTACATTACGTTAACATGTACATTATGTAAAATAGATGATCAGTGCAAGTTTGATTCATGAAACAGGGCGCCCAAAAGCCTGTGCTCAGGGACAACCCAGAGAGAGGGTGGGGAGGAAGTGGGGGAGGGGGGTTTAGGATGGGGGGGACACATATATACCTGTGACCAACTCATGTTGATGTATGGCAAAAACCATCACAATATTGTAAAGTGATTATTCTCCAATTAAAATAAATAAATTAATTTTTAAAAATACTATCTCCAGAAGACTAGTTCTAGAAAGTCAGACAGCCCTGAAAATTTATAAACCAATGATTCAAAACTCAACTGCTTTTAGTGTAGAGTGGGTGAGCTATGGAATTATGGAGACCACCTGTCTTTCTCAAAGGTATTCATAGTTATCTATTTTAAATAAGAGTCTGCTCAAATCAAATCATATCTTATGGCTTCAACTGCCCCTAGGAGTCCCGGTTTTAGATTTTGAAAGATTTCCTGTCATTTAATAGACTAGTACGTCCTTTTTTCACATCATGGTATCTGTAGAAAGTGATATCTGTCTTGGAACAATGTAATAAATGGAGAAAGTTGTTCAAGGCAGAGGCAACTGGCCACTGAGCTCAGCCCCCCAGCTATACCCTACCTGTAACCCCTCCCCCAAACCGGTGTGCAGATACACACAAGTTGGGAAATTCTTCAATACATTACATTGTTGTTAACTCAATGATCAAATAAAAATGGGATGTTCTGCTTATTACAGCAATGGGGAGAATCTTTAACTCTACATACAATGTACTGGACACTCCCCAACAAACTGAGATAAACAGACTGAGATAAAGGTGACATCAATAAATAAAAAAGTTGCTAAGAATACCTTCATTATTTCAGCATAACCACTTCTTTAGATTCATTGATTCTGTACTTTTCATCTTGCACTATCTATTCAGACTTGAAGATAAAAGCTGTGGTGCTGGGAGCCAGCATGAGGAACTCCGCCTGTGGCAAAGGTCATGAGGAAGGAGGCTCGGCATACGCAAAGGCGGGATCGAGCCTCAGGAGACCCCCTGTTCCCAAGCATGTACCCCCAATAACCAGAGTCTGCCTGCTTTACTGTGTTATGCTTTCCACCTATTCTTCTGACATTAACAGGGGGCTGTCCCCCCACCACCTTTTTCTGTAAAAAGTTAATTTAGAGCTTTTAGATAATAAATCTCCTGGGCATAATATGAGTGTTTCAATCCAAAAATCCCTCTGATGGCTTTCTAGCCTGCCTGCTGGACTCTTACAGCTGCGCATGTGATTGTTTGCAGCCTCCTGACTGGCCTCCTGACCACGAAAGGCACAGGAAGCTTAAAACATCCTAGGAATGTAGAGGCTTCCGAGGAGTCAAAATCATTAGAATAGGACTGATTAAGGGTTTCATTTGTTGAGCCAATACTTGCTGCCAAGTTTTCATATCTTTTATTTGTAGACATAGTTGGTATATAGAAAAAACAGGTAGTAGCCCTGGTATTAGCAACATTAGATCTTTGAGTTAAGTACCTTCTTTGTTATAACCCACTGCACCCTTGTTCTACAGGAATGGAACTTTGTATATTTAGTATTTTGAGGGTGATGAAGATTAAGGAAAAACACTTCAAGGGAAAAAGAGTTTTCTGGTTGATAGACATTTATCTAGGAAAAGAGCCATAAAAATGTTAACAGGCCTCTTGGCCCAAAGATAATGTAAACCACCTGACACCTTTTTGTATACAGGAAGGTATGCAAAAAGAAAGCCTGGTCTCAGTAAGGGTCAGGACTGCTGCCCCTGCATAACTCTGCATATTCCATTATTTTTTATGTACAACTTGGGGTATATAAGCTACTTTTGAAAATAAAGTTGTGGTTCTGGCACCGATGCTTGGCTCCCCCATGTCATTCTTTTCTCCCTTTTCTGGCTGAATTCCCATCTGGAACATGGAGGCTCACCGTGTCTACTTATTTGCCCTGACTTCTAAGACCCACGCGAGAGGGAGCCCAAGGCGGGGCACCCTCCACTATTCAAGCGGGCGCTGGTGGCCTACGTAGACGATGCAAGTTCCTTGTCTTGGAACTTGATTATTTTCCACATAAACCAAGTTATTCAGCATCTTTACTCCACTAATTTTCCTACTACACTATTCTTTCCTAATCTCTCTTTATATTTCTAAATAAATAAGTTTTTCCTCGCCAACTCCGTTCCTGCTTCGAATTCCCTGGATCTACCAGGGCTGGACCCCGGCACTGTGGAAAGCAGACTCACATAAACATCAAAGGAGACCCCAGAGACAACCTCATCCAGTGTGTGTGTGTGTGTGTGTGTGTGTGTGTGTGTAGGCGGTGGGGTGCATATGTAAGCAGAAAATCTTGGGACCTTCCCTGCTTTGGGAGGATCAAATCCCTTGACCTTGGCTTTGGCTTTCCCTCTCCTCTCCCATCTCTCTTCCCCACCCTGTCTCACCCACCAGAGGGGTCTCTGAAGGGATTCCATGGACCACAGTTTGGAAACTACTAAAGTCCAATCCTCTTCTTTTATAGTTAAGGCCCAAACAGCAAAAGATAGCTTCATTAGTTAGGGACAGAACTGTGATTAGAAATGTTAGGGGAGCAAATCAACCTGAGAATCCATCAGAAATAAATATATTTTATAAACAGGTGGTCAGTATAATCATGTTTCCCTGGTAGCTCAGCTGGTAAAGAATTCACCTGCAATGCGGGAGACCTGAGTTCGATCCCTGAGTGGGGGAGATTCCCCTGGAAGAGGGCATGGCAACCCACTCTAGTATTCTTGCCTGGAGAATCCCATGGACAGAGGACCCTGGCAGCCTACAGTCCACAGGGTCACAAAGAGTCAGACAAGAATGAAGCAACATAGCATGCACACACGCAGATAACCACACTAAGTGAACTCAGAGTGGCATCACCTTTCAGCATTATGAGCAGTGCAGATGGCTCCTCAACGTCATCAACAGGCACAGAAGAATTTGCTCTGCTCAGAATAATGAGGAAGATCATTTTTTCGTGTTCTTTTCCCACCTAGTGAGCTTTTGAATATCCCACCCCTTACCAAATATTCATTCCAAGAAAGAACCTACTGTTGATCTTACATCTCCCTATGAATTTACTGTATGAACAGGCTGCTTTTCCCTGGGGTCATTAATTACTGGGAAAAAAAGATTTTTTCCTGATAAAGAGATTGCAGACTGGTGGAGAAATAAGCAGGATCTTTCTGAGACCCTAAAAATCCCTTTAGGTAGACAGCTGATGTACACAGACATTTCCTATTCTGCCAGTAAGAAAGTGTTTCTGCCCAGCGCTTATAAGCAAATTCTGTTGGATAAATATTATCTTTACAAAAAAAACTTAGTAGTCTAGGCAAATGGCACATGAAATGAAAGATGAAAAATGGAAATGAAAATGCTCTATATCCACCTTGGCCTAGCTGTTCTTTCTAACTTTCCATGTTTTGAATGTTTAAAAAGGTAAAATTGAGCTAGTCTAGAAAAATTCACTTTATTCTAAGTGCCAGTATGAAAAGTTTGGGGGTTTTTTTTGGGTGGGGGAGGGATAATGATGATCCACATAGTGTTAAACAAACCTGATATTCTACTTAAATTTAATTAAATAAGCTTTTGTTCAATGCCTTTCATATGCCAGGCACTGTGCTACTGATTTCATGTGATGTAATATCCTCTAGGGGATTTCTTGTACTTATTAGGCATCCGGGTAATATTTGGAATCTCCCTGGCAGGCTGTCATAGATTGTGAGATACGGAACATTAAAGAACACAATCTGCTTCATCCTTTCCTCTTACTACTTTACAGACAAGGAAACAGAGGCCCACAAAATGTGAAATGGCACATCATATGTCTCATTGATGGTGTGGGCCAAGGACAACCACACCAGATTCAAGCTGCCTCCTTATCTCGATAGTGTCCCAGAATCCCGCAGGAGCCGTGGACCATTGCCCTGTCATCCTCTGTATCAGTGCCAGTTAACATCATGAGAGTTAACATCCTACGGCCCAGGCTGAACCACTGAGATGGGAAGCTCAAGTTGGCATCTGAACCCACAGGACTGTTTCAACAGCTGACTGTGTGGCCCTAAGAGGCTGACTATGTGGACCCAAGAAAGCCTGCTTTGACAGTCCCTTCCTGGATAGTGAAGGGGTGAGTAAGAGCAAAACCTCGGCCATAGCTTACTACTTGCCCTTGATTTCTTTGGCATTGTTTCTTAGGAAGGTGCTATTTTTTTTTCAATGATTAGATTATTTCATTCGAAGATAATTTGATCCAGTCTGTTTCCTTACACATGGATTTGAAAATGATTTCCCTTGGCATATTTTTAGGTTTAGAAGCTAAGCCCACAGGCATTAAAGCATCAAGTCCCAGAGCCAATTCTTCTCTTTTTCAAAAACAGGACTTTAAAAAATCTCCTTCAAATAAGTCCTGACAGTCTCAAGAGTAGTTAAAAACTCTACACAGCACTCAAGCAACATGTGTGCTACCCTAGTGACTGATAATTTGAGCATAGACACTAACCCGGATCTGTGAGGTAGAATGGCCCAACTATCAGTCTGTTTTGTTCATTGGAGCATGACCTAAAAGAAGAGGTTTGTAAATTTTTTTGCAGACTGGTGAAACCTATTTTACTCATAAAAATATTTTCAAACTCATAAAACAAAATAACAGGATTATAAAGAAAACTATATTGATATATGTTTTATAAAACATAATTTAAAATCAGGATATTTTGTATGCTCTTTAATTAACATACTAAATAACAAGTCTTAAAAATTACTCACATTTTTAAGTCACACTGAGTGTGTATAAATGCTATTTCTAGGTATCTGTAACCAACTCTAACATTATATAAAAATATAAGCGATTTTCATTAGTCGCAAGGTCACAGACACTGCTGTTGTATTAAGGTTTGCTACTTATATTCAAAACTGGGGGAAATTCTTAATTACAGTTAGAAACTAACACAAATAAAGAGGTCATGTTTTTTCCCATTGAAGGTCACTCAACCCACTGATTTCCCCTGCTGGGGTAGACCAAGTTCAGAACTGTAGCTAAGCTACATGTTCATGAATTCTTTTTAATGTAGGAATATTGGTACAACACAATGCCTTAAGCAGCACCTACTCTTCCCCCAAGTTCAAGATATTATAATATTTTATATAACCAACCTCTTACTATTTTTTAAACTTTTTATTTTGCTTTGGGGTATAGCCGATTAACAATGTTGTGATAGTTTCAGATGAACAGCAAAGGGGACTCAGGAAGGCTTTATGAATATAACTGTGCCCTGTGCAACCTCAGGGACTCATGAAACGGGATGTTTTACAGGTGGTTAAAACTTTGGACTCATTTTGGTTTCTTCATGAAACTCCCTGTTTCACAAAGCATTCTTTTGCAGTCCACTCTGTTGTTTTATTCTGTTCCTAAATTTCAGGCTCATCTTCACACAGCATTGTTCCCCAAGCACAAACCAGGACTGCGCCAGGAAATCAACTCTAATGCTTGATGGAGATGAAACAGTTGCAAATAAATAAAGATTCCTTGACTTTAGAGGAGTCAGAAACCCTGGCTGAAGGAATATCCTCCCACTCTCTACTCCCAGACTATGATTGGTAGCACTGGGCCTAGAGAGACAACCTTCAAGTTTAGAGATAAGGACAGAAGTCCTTGGGGCAATGGTCCAGTGTAGGGAAAAGGACCTGTGCTTGTCAGGGAGGGAGAATTAAGCTGACACAGAGACATGGTGATGGATTGTCTTGGGAGCTGCTCAAAGGAAACAGTTCTCCTAGTTCTGGATCTAGAGTCAGCCTTGGAAAGGAATGTTAGGCTTTTAGCTTTTTTTAACTTGTCCTGGCTTTCCTCTCCACTATCTCACTCTTCTCTTGTTCTTGACTTTCTTCTTTAGTGATCATCGATGCCAAGTTTTTGCTTCCACTTATTGTATCCCCCCATCAATTCACCCACCCCATGCAAAAACATCACCAAAGTATCAACGGGGAGAAAGGAGAGGAGTTAACGTTTTAGTAAGGGAGCAAGTGCAAGGAGTGAAAAATAAACAAATAACAAATACATAAATGATAAAAGACTTTGAAAAGTGACCTGTGCTTACCAAAAAGAGAAAAGATTGCTGGAGGAAATCTAAGGCAAGTGGTTTCACTCTTAAACTCTGAATGCAACCATATTGTTGGAATTTTTTTTACAGATAGTAATACACATATCACTATTTGTAAAAACAATAGTAACATACAATAGTAATACACATATTACTATTATATTTTAAAAAGTGAAAGTAGGCAGAGCCCGTTACTATGTTCTCATTATTACTATTACTAGCCACTATGACTTTATCTCATTTAGCAGGTCTGATTCCTGACTCATTTGGTGGGATGACAGTTTCAGTTTCATCTTCACTAAGCCTATACATTCCACATCCATTGAATAAACACAAATGAAACCAATAATTCTCTGCTGATTTTTTTCTTTAGGGTTTTATTACAGCCCCTGTTGATCTGCTTCTCCACCTTTTTTTGTTTTTAAATAAAATACTTGAAGGATGAATGCAGTCCCTTGCTTCTGATGTCACCAGTTTTAGCTTCTTGGCATCATTTCTTGGGACAACACAACAACGATCCTTGATTACTTTATTTCCTCCCTCCACCCTTTGTTTTAACTGCTTCTCATTTCCTAAATTACATCTCTGCTTTTGTGGCTAACGACCTCACAATGTCTCTGCACTTTTGAACAACTTTCTGTTTTTATTAATGCTCTCAGGATAGTAACAAACAAGTCAGTAAACGTGTCCAAGGACCACTGCAGGCTGGACAGTGCAGCCTGTACTTCCTCCTGTGGGACTTGCTGTTCTGGGCTCTAAATGAAAGGGGAAAATACGCAAAAGCCTTGCACCCGACTTAATTCCTAAAGCCCCAAACTGGCTGCAGATATTCTGCACGTTTGTGTGTCCCTGCTGTGTTCTACATTGGCACCACTGGTATGTTTCCCAAACAACCACCATCTGCATGTAAATATAATGTTATACCCACTCAAAGTTTTTCCAAGAATAGGAAAATAAAATATGACAATTACCTGCCCTGTCATTAGCTAGAAAGAGCTCTGTTTTAAATTAAACCAAAGAACAACCACAGACTTTCGTTCCAGTGCCAATATCCAAACATGTTTGGCTTCTGAGCGTCTCAAATTTCTTAAGTTCAAATCCATTAGTATATAAATCTACTCCTAAGCTGCCTTTCACACGCAGGCACGCAAACCACACGGAGTTACTCACCGAACAGTCTGTCAGTGGGTCCCTCATGGTGAAATGCTGTTTGCTTCAGTCCTTTTACCTACGCTCCGGCATTCAGGATGCTGCACCCAAAGCTGGGTGTGTCCTGGACTTCCGGGATTCAAAGGGCCTAGAGTACGTCAGTCCTTGTCAAACACTCCAAGAAGGAAGTCCCAGCCCTGGACTTTAATCCCATTTGCTTTCTGAAAAAGCAAAGAATGGCTCCGGGTTAAGAGCGCTGGAGTGAGATGGTGAGAATGATTTCTGTAAATAGTTAGGGGTCAGAATACTGAGTTGTGAACTGCATGGCCTTGAAAGACAGCCCAGAGGTTATAAAGTGTTCCTGGTGATTCAGTCACTCAGGGCTGGTAGTAGAGAGATTCTCTAACCTTGCTGTATTCACTATGTTTTTTTATTATCTGTTTTCTGATGCTTTGACACACTGGGGCCTTTGGGGTTGACGTGGAAGGATTGCCCCTTCCAGGATTAGCTAATTCCTTGAGACAGACAGCAAGCAACCAACTTGTAAGCATGGTTTTGATATGGAATACAACCAGTCCAGAGCCAGACCTGCAATCACCTCTCTCACCTACCTCTCACACATCAAGTCAATATCCCCCTGCCCCAAACCATCCAGGGACAAGGTATCAAACAATCAAGACCACTCCCTATATAACCAGGATTTCCCTGGTGGACGGTAAAGCGTCAGCCTACAATGCGGGAGACCTGGGTTCGATCCCTGGGTTGGGAAGATCCCCTGGAGAAGGAAATGGCAACCCACTGCAGTATTCTTGCCTGGAAAATCCCATGGACGAAGGAGCCTGGTTGGTTATTGTCCATGGGGTCGCAAAGAGTTGGACACGACTGAGCGACTTCACTTCGCTATATAACCAGGGCTTCCCAGGTGGCACTAGTGATAAAGAGCCTGCCTGCCAATGCAGGAGATGTAAGAGATTCAGATTCAATCTCTGGGTCAGAAGATCCCCTGGAGGAGGGCATGGCAACCCACTCCAGTATTCTTGCCTGAAGAATTCTCTGAACAGAGAAGACTGGCGGGCTACAGCCCATAGGTTTGTGAAGGGTTGGACAAGACTGAAGCAACTTAGTATGCACCCACGCATGCTTTATAACCATGACTGTAGTGGAAAATGCCCAGAAAAGCGTATGAGGGAGCAGGCATGTAGTAAGCACCTCAAGTGCCTAACCCAACCCCCTCACTACTACCCCAAAAGAACCAAGAGGCTAAACTATCAAGTTAAGAAAGATTTTTCTATGTTCACCCTTATTTTTTTTCAATCACTCAAGAGGATAAATCAAACCAGAAATCAGCCATTAGCAATTTATTTTTTAAATTGTTTTCTCTGCACCTGTGGCCTGTGGTCAATCCTGAGATTTCCAGCTAATGGCCTATAATAACTGGTCTGTGGGTAGCTTTGCTCGGATTGGTGGATGGGTAAATGCAGGTACACAGCCTGGAAGGAGTTCCACCCATACAGCCCAGTGGAACACTTCAGAGCTGCCCACATGACTCAGACTCCACTTACCTGCCCATGGTATGCAAACGCTATACACAGTATCCTTGGGCTTCCCTGGTGGCTCAGACGGTAAAAAACCCGCCTGCAATGCGGGAGACCTGGGTTCGATTCCTGGGTTGGGAAGAGATTGAAGGGGGAGCAAAGGGAAGATCCCAGGAGGAGGGCATGGCAACCCCCTCCAGTATTCTTGCTTGGAGAATCCCCATGGACTTTTTTGAGGAGCCTGATGGGCTATACAGTCCATGGGTTCACAAAGAACTGGACATGACTGAACAACACAGCAGAGCACAGCCGCGCAGAAATAACACATGCAGCGGCAGAGACAATAAGGGCGGAAGACCTTCCGTGTAACCCAGGGGCCCCTAACCTCTGGGACGTGCACCAGCACCTCCTGTCAGTTCGGCGGCAGCATTAGATTAGAGTGACACACAGTGTGACAAGAGATAAATATAACAGTGCATAACAGTGGTTCAATGTGACAGTACAATAAATATAATACATTTTAATCATCCCCAAACCATTCCTTCCCACCCCTGGTTCGTGGAAAAATTGTCTTCCATGAAATTCGTCTCTGGTGCCAAAATGATTGGGGACTGCTGTTGTAATCTGAGTAGAGAGAAGGGGTCCTTAGGGACCTCCATTCACTCACTTAACAATGTTCTACCCCGAGCTTCTGCCAAGGAAGGTTATCACTGGAGGTTACAACATGGAGTCCTAGCTATCCAGGGCTAGAATTAGATAAGCTCCCTGCCGCACTGAAAGAGGCTTAAGACACACCGTAAACTGAGGTTAATAACATGTTACTCACTCAGATCCCACTGGAGGACTCCCTTGCCCTCAGAGAGGGTAAACAGACTTGGCCTGTGCCTCGGATCCAGAGCCTGGGGCAGCTCAGTGTCTTCCCCCAGTTCCTGCTGCACTTGCCTCAGTTCAGGCCTAACCCAGCTCAGCATGGGGAGATTGGCCTCCCTTACCAATCCCCACAAGAAATACTGTCACCCCAAGCTACTGTGGCCTCTGTGGCCCTCTGAGAGGTTGGGAGGACATTCCCACACCCATACTTCTCATGTGTGTCTCTTCCAGCAGGCTAACTAGTTTTCCCTTAGACCTCCTGGGGAAATTAAAATATCTCCATCTTACTATAGTCTTCCTACCACAGGCTATTTCTTGTGAAGGAAGCTGGGTGTCCTGAGAATTGTATATGGAGAATTAGAGTTTGGCTATTTGATAAGCTTTTCAGAGGGTGTTTGAATCTGCAACAAAACTTTGATTTTGGATGTTAGAAGAGGGCTGTGTTTATCTCTTGTCACAATGTGTGTGTGTTAGATGCTTAGTCGTGTCTGACTCTTTGCAACCCAATGGACTGGGGCCTGCCAGGCTCCTCTGTCCACGGAATTTCCCACTCCAAATGGCAGTTGGAGTGGATTGCCATTTCCTTCTCCAGAAGGTCTTCCTGACCCAGGGATTGAACCCAGGTCTCTTGCATTGCAGGTAGGTGCTTTACCATCTGAGCCACCAGGAAAGCCCCTTGTCACAATAATGCTGCGTAAAAACTAAGATCACGTGCATGAAGCAAGGCATCCAGAGCTGGTGCTCTGGTACAACCTTGAGGAACAGGGTGGGGAGGGAGGCAGGAGGGGGTTCAGGATGGTGGGACGCAGGTACGCCTGTGGCTGATTCCTGCCGCTGTATGGCAAAACCCACCACAATATTGTGAAGTAATTAGCCTCCAATTAAAATAAATATATTAATAAAAAGAAAAAAAGAATCCCCCGCCCAAAAAAAAAAAAACTAAGATCATGGCATCTGGTCCCATTACTTCATGGAAAATAGATGGGGAAACAATGGAAAAAGTGACAGACTTTATTTTGGGGGGGCTCCAAAATCACTGCAGATGCTGACTGCAGCCATGAAATTAAAAGACACTTATTCCTTGGAAGAAAAGCTATGACAAACCTAGACAGCATATTGAAAGGCAGAGACAGTACTCTCTGTAACAAATGTCCGTATAGTCGAAGTTATGTTTTTTCCAGTAGTCATGTATGGATGTGTGAGTTGAACCATAAAGAAGGCTGAACGCTGAAGAATTGATGCTTTTGAGCTGTGGTGTTGGAGAAGACTCTTGAGAGTCCCTTGGACTGCAAGGAGATCAAACCAGTCAATCCTAAAGGAAATCAGTCCTGAATACTCATTGGGAGGACTGATGCTGAAGCTGAAACTCCAATAATTTACCACCTGATTCGAAAGCCAACTCATTGAAAAAGACCCTGATGCTGGGAAAGATTGAAGGCAGGAGGAGAAAGGGACAACAGAGGATGATGAGATGGTTGGATGGCATCACCGACTCAATGGACATGAGTTTGAGCAAGCTCCGGGAGATGGTGAAGGACAGGGAAGCCTGGCATGCTGCAGTCCATGGGGTTGCAAAGGGTTGGATATGACTGAGCAACTGAACGACAACAATAAATGGAAGATCCAGTGGTTTCAAATGACTTTCTTTAGTCCACAAATGGGCGGTTTAGTTGAGTGGTTCTTTGGTTCTCTTTGGGCCCACTCATGCAAAAGCAGGTCATCTCCAAACGTCTGTTGATCTTGGCAGGGCAGTTCTTCTGGGCTCTGCTGGGCGGGTGACTGGCTGGGAGCTGAGGTGAGTTTTTCTCAACCTGAAGCCTAAGCCAGACTGTTCTAGGGTGTGTTGAGGAGCCAAGAGTGGGTGGAAGTGCTCAAGCCTCTCCAAGTGCAGGCTTGGAATGGACACACCATCACTTTGGCTCCATTCAGCTGACCAAGGCCAGTCACAGGCCAGCCCCAATTCAAGGGGGTAGGGAAGATTCCAGTCCTTAGTGGGAGGAGCCGAGTGTCTCACTCCAAAGGGCACAGACACAGAAATGGGCAAAGAGCTGCATTTTACATTCAATACACTACACAGTCAATATTTGTTCTTCAGTGACTAGAAAGATAAAAGTGGATAGGACACCACTGAAAGGGAGGACTGAAATATGTCAACCTTTCCTTTTCTTCAATTCAACCTCAGGGGACCTGTTTGGAACTTCAGCAGAGGTTGAGGTCAGGAAGAGAAACAAGGGGAGTTGAGTTCATGACAGACTTTAGACATTGGTTTGGAAATGGGGTGGTTCTCCTTTTTGACCCCACACCCCATCCTATACATACACACCCCTCCCCCGCAGAGGGTGGAGGGGGTCGGGGGGCAGTAGCAGAGCAGGTTCTCCAAGGTGGCTGCAGCCCCAGAGGCTGTGGCTGGTGAGGCACCTTGGAAAGGAAGCCAGAGGAGACCAACTTGAACAAGTTTGTCCTCGAGCAGATGAGAATCCACAACCCCTGACTCCCAGAAATGGCCCAGTGAGACTGAGGAGAGGAAGTTGAGTTCCTGTGTGAGCAAGAAGGTGAAGAGCCTTCTAGTTTTGGAATTGGTATTAGCATCACCTCGCTTGTATCTATAGGTTGGTGAGAATTCTATATAGTGAAGCATCTCAAAGAAGGTATTTTATATATTTTTTTCTAAACAAGTGGGTGCCCAAGGCATCTTTTAAACTTTGTTCTCTTCAGGCTTGTCTCTCGTCATATGTTCTTGGCTTGCCCTCATTCTCTGGCTTCATTCCAGTACGGGGCTTCAGCTGACCTACTCTTCGCTCATTCAGATCCTTGTCTTCCTGCTTCCTTTCCCAGTCTGTGTTCAGCATTCGCCTTCCCGGCATGACCTCTCTGCAGAAAGAAAATCTGCAGTGGATTGATCTGGAAGCCACTCCTCTGCACTCCACCCACCCCATTTGGTGCTGTCTCTAAGGCAGGCTTGCCTCCAACAACATGAGGATGCATTTGTTAAGTGTCTATAAGCAGTTGTTGGGTGTCTTAAGTCAGTAAGAAGGAGCCCAAGAGTAATAGAGGTGCCTGCATGCTAAGTTGCT
Organism: Budorcas taxicolor; assembly: GCF_023091745.1. Lineage (NCBI taxonomy): Eukaryota > Metazoa > Chordata > Mammalia > Artiodactyla > Bovidae > Budorcas > Budorcas taxicolor. Next base: position 71,662,500 of record NC_068911.1, read on the forward strand.
TCAGTGACCTCACACACTATAGCCCTCCAGGCTCCTCTGTCCAGTCCATAGGAGTCTCCAGGCAAGAATACTGGAGTGGGTTGCCAGGCCCTGCTCCAGGGGATCTTCCTGACCCAGGGATTAAACCCGTGTCTCTTACATCTCCTGTGTTGGCAGGCAGGTTCTTTACCATTAGCACTGTTGTAGCCAAGCATTCCGGGAAACAAACTCACTCAGAAGGACAATGCAGATAGTGGAGTGAAGTTTATTACACCGGTGGGCCCAAGGCAGAGTCTCCTCTTAGCCAAGGATCCCGACGAGTTTTTGCGAAAACCTTACATACTCTAAGCGTACATACACAAACCCACCTCCCCAAATTCCCTGAAATTAGTCTGAACAAAGGAAAAGAAAGATACAATCAAAGTTAACCCATGACTCGTATACCTTAAGCCTAGGTAGTTGCTGCTGCTGCTGCTGCTGCTAAGTCACTTCAGTCGTGTCCGAGTCTGTGCGAACCCATAGATGGCAGCCCACCAGGCTCTGCCGTCCCTGGGATTCTCCAAGCAAGAACACTGGAGTGGGTTGCCATTTCCTTCTCCAGTGCATGAAAGTGAAAAGCGAAAGGGAAGTTGCTCAGTCGTGTCTGACTGTTAACAGTGGACAATTATGAATAGGCCTGTGGTCATACCCCAATAAGCATAATAGAATTTATGATTTTATTTGGTTACACAGATAATTAGGGTATTCTTTTAGGCAACAGAGAGTCTAGGTGTGAGCCCTGGGGCTCCTCCATCCGGGGGGTCTAGTTTTCCAGTTATGTCGTTTCCATAGATACTGGGCATATAGCTCAAAGTCCACAGTCCAGCCCAAGATGAAGTTCTGGTTTCACGATGGAGCCTGTTCTGTCTGTTTTCTCTTTCAGCCCCACCTGGGAAGCGTGTAACAGAGGTTAAGAGCAATTCAAAACTTGCCTTGACATTTCTTTAGTAGCCAAAGCATGTGAAGAATTGGAAATGGCACAAGCATGTATCAATAGGGACTTGGTTAAATACCTTAAGGTAATATGGGCTCACATTTAGAGGACTTACCATGTGTCAATATTTAATATTTCTAAAGCTATACTAAGTGCTTTATAAACATTAACTTTTAAAATCATCATAGCAATCACTTGAGATATATCTGTATTATTTTGATCCTTATAATACACATAGGGAAACTGAGGCACAGGATGGTTAGGTGACTTACCTAAGGTCACACAGTTAGGAGTTAGAGAGCTGGAATTCATCTAACTCCAGTGCTTCTGTGTTTCATTACTATGCTGCCTTGCTACTCAACCCGGACATTGAAGTGAAAGAGCCAAACAATGAGGACAGAGTATAAAATACACAACAGGTTTCAAGAGAAGTATGAGTCTAGTTTGTTACCTGTGTAAGAAAAAAAGATCCAGACACATAGACACCAGGCAGATAATACTATAGCTCCGAAGGACGGAACCGTGGAGGACTCTTCCTTTCAAGGGCCTACATTTCTATGTAATTTTAACATTTAAAACATATACTGCTTTGAAAACAAATAAGACAACTAACACTTTTTTAAAAGGATAACAATTAGGCTAACTTTAATTTTAATCTTTTAAAAAAGTTAGAACCAATAAGTGAAACGGAGACAGCAGGCCGTGTTAGTCCATGTCTTCATGACTTTGTATGATGCTGGTTCCTTCTCCCTAGAATTCCTTCTACCTTTAAGTTGCCTCAGTGGGCTTTCATTTATCTACAAAGTCCAGCTGGAGATATTTTCCCCAGACACAGTTCACTCTTGCCTTTGTACTACTGTTATCCAAAGCTTGCCCTTCTTTTAATTAATCTATCCTATTGTATGAAGATTATTAGTTTAATGGTCTGCCTCCCACACTACTCAGTGAGCTCCTTATATAAAGTATGTGGAGCAAGGAAGTGTTCAATAAATAAATGTTTTCATTTAATGGAATTAAATTCTGAGAAAGTGGTCCCATTAGCTAGTTCCTCTTCATCCATAAGATGAGAATGTTGCTTTTGAGTAGGCCTGTATCCTTAATTCTCAGGAAGCAGAGTTCAAAACTTTGAGAGTCAAGATAAGTATGACCTCTGGGCAGGAACTCTAAAATGGGAAACAGTCCAAATGCCCTTGGGAGTCTCTGCTGCTCTGATTAAAAATGGCCTTGACAAGCAGGAAACTGAGAAGGAATCAGAAGAATCCCAACGGGCCACTTAGAGAACTTTCTTGGAGATTTGTTGGTTAAAAATATATAAACATATGAGATAAGAAGGCTTGGGACCAAGGATTTAATCAAAAGGTGGCCTAACGCTAAGAATAGATTTTTAAAAACTGGAGTCTAAAATGAGCCAAGTTCTGCAAATTTGCCAGAAACATCGGAAGGAATTTTTACCATATCCACAGCAAGAAGAATGCGAAGGGAGACCATCGGGGTGGGGGCTGTTGAACCATTTCTGATGACTGAGTGAGCAGCAGCGCTTGGTCAGGTTGCAGGGTTCCAGATGTTTCAGGGTCGGGCAGAGAGGCTGGCCAGCAGTCGATCACGTCTTCACCGCGCCTTGACACAGCCTGCTTCTGAGTCCTGGACGAAGCCGAATGCTCCTCAGCCTGTTAGAGCCGACAGAGGACCAGTATCCTCTTTGCAGTCATTCCAAGCACATTAGAGCCACGGACAGTGTTTACAAGACATGACGTCACCTCCATCAATCGCCCTCAGAAGGAACTATAGAAGCAATCTCATTCTGACTAAACGACTTTTTATTTTTAGTCTCTGGTGGTTTGCTGCAGTGATTAGTTTCCTTAATTTCCATGTCTCCCCAGAGCTGGAAGAAACATTTCTAAAGCCTTGCCTTAGTGCATATATTAAAAAGAAAAAGAAAAAAAATCTCTGCCCAAAGTCTCAGGGTAAGAAAACAAACGAAAATCTACCTAATTCAGAAGTGCTAATGAGTGTTTTCCAGAGAAGGAAATGGCACCCCACTCCAGTACTCTTGCCTGGAAAATCCCATGGACAGAGAAACCTGATACGCTGCAGTCCATGGGGTCGCTAAGGGTCGGACACGACAGAGCAACTTCACTTTCACTTTTCACTTTCATGCATTGGAGAAGAAAATGGCAACCACTCCAGTGTTCTTGCCTGGAGAATCCCAGGGATGGGGGAGCCTGGTGGGCTGCCATCTCTGGGGTCACACAGAGTCAGACAAGACTGAAGTGACTTAGCAGCAGCAGCAGCAGCAGCAATGAGTGTTTTAAACTACAGCAGGAGTGGAGGAAGGGTCTGTGTGAGGGGGAAAACAAGGATATTGTTACTGTTAATAGTCAGCCTAATTTGTAGCATCTAAAGTAACTTTTAGTTTGTATGGATTATCTGGTGGTTTAAAAATAGCACAAAAGGTGTGTGTGTGTGTGTGTGTGTTTTACCACTTTCCACTTCATAAAAATTTCCTAATTTTTAAATTGAAGTCCAAATGATCACAATTAAGTTACTTTATAAATACAAACCAGGCCTGTATTCATTGTGCTAGGGCTGAATTTTCACTGTGCGTGTCCAAGTTTCATATATATTAATTTAAAATCTCCAGGTGTTAATAGAATAAAGATGAAATCAAATGGATAAATTTGCATAAAGAAAATTAGTATAAATTTGCTTTTCTCCAATAAGCCCTGGGAAATGAAAACTTAATGGACAACTAATTAACAATCAAGTCATCCTACAGCCATGCTCCATGGCCCAACTTCCCCCCAAAAGCACAACAGGATATTTCACAAATGCAGATTAGTCTAAATTACATTATATCTTCACTGGCTCACCTGTGTTAATATTCATGGGAATCACTTACATTTTCCTAAGCTCATCTAGGACCAGTCTTACAGATTTCAATTAAAATGCACTCTGGAATGTCAAGCAGAGGCTTGATTTGGTCCGCAGATCACAGTTTGGCATTTTTGTTTATGTAAATAATGTGCCAACCAGGATTTATTTGCCTTTTCATCTTGGTTATACTTCTCCATTATAAATCATCAATTATAGTTATTTCCTATAAATCACTGCCAGGTTATGGAGATAGAATCTCAGAAAACAAAAGCACTCCAAGGAGTTGTTTACCTCGGTTCCTTTGGCAGCAAGAACTGAGGAGCTGGGGGATGGGCATGGAGAGGAGGAAGGGCTTTACTATTTCTCTTTTCACATTTATAATTTTATATGATGTGTTTGTAGTACCTATTCAGAAGAATAAACTAATTTGTTAAAGCCATTGCATATCCCTGGGACTGAGCATGCAGTGCATAAACCGGTTTACTCAGAACTTAGATTGTCAACCAGTCCTCTGTGTATTTATTTAAAATCTCCCCCTGTTGTCTTCTTAAACTATTTAACCCCTTATTCAGCTTCTTTCACAACTTCCAGAAATGGTCCTCCTGAAAAATCACTGTTTCTTTCATTTCTCCTGCTTGGAAGCATCTTATGTGGGGATACCTGGTAGCTCAGCTAGTAAAGAATTTGCCTGCAATGCAGGAGACCTGGGTTCAATCCCCGGGTTGGGAAGATCCCTTGGAGGAAGGCCTGGCAACCTACTCCAGTATTCTTGCCTGGAGAATTCTGTGGACACAGGAGCCTGGAGGACTATAGTTCATGGGATCGCAAAGAGTCAGACAGAAGTGAGCAGCTAACAACACTACGTAAGACCTCAGTGAATGACTGAAAGAATGAATAGGTATCAATGAGTTAGCAGTTGTGTGCTATGCTTAGTCACGTGGGTAATCATTCCCTTCTCCAGGGGATCTTCCCAACCAAGGGATCGAACCTGAGTCTTCAGCACTGCAGGCAGATTCTCTACCACTTGAGCCACCAGGGTAGCATGGTGAGGGATATGAAGATGAATAAACTCCAATATCTTCTTTCAAGGCACTCAGTGTGATGAAAGGAGGCTGTATTATATTGTGATAGATTATACGAAAGAGGTCTTTACAGAAATGTGATGGAAATTCCAGAAAAGTACCCTGCTTGCTCATCTTGGCTGGGGAAGGGAAGAATGCCAGAAAACACTAGCAAGAGACGATCACACTTGCTGATGCTCAGAGGGCACATATTAGTTATCTGTGCATAATAGAGTAGTGTTGTTTTGTTGAGAAGAGTGCCTTGAGCTCAGGTTTGTGTTGAGGCTGAAGAGATACTCAGAGATAAGATGTGGGAAGCCTCAGGTGCCATGTTCTAATTTTAACCCAAAGGTAATTGGAGCCACATAGGGGTCTTTTTCCATGTAGGAAATTAAGCATACTGTGATATTCAGATGTGCATTCGAGACTGATCACTCACGGCATATGAAGACTCTGAAGAGGGGCGACGTAAGGAGCAGGAAGAGTGGGAGCTTGTTGCCAGGAGAAAAATAGTGAACCCTTAACATGGAGAGGAAAGGGTGGAGTTCTACAGTGGAACCAGGAGGACATACTGATGAATTGGATTGGAAGTAAACAATGAAGAAGTGGGTGGGTCTAGAATGAAGCCTCGGCTTCTGGAATCCTCCGTAAGATTCCCTTCTCTATGGCCTCCATAGGAGGGCAGGAATTAATAGGATAGGCTTTGGCATGTGAAAAATACGATTTTAAAAGTTGGTTGTACTATACATTAGTACGTTAATTTGGGGGGAAATTTCTTAACCCCCTTTAAGCCTTAATTTCCTTATATGTAAAATGGAAATAATATACCACATGACTCATAGCAGAGTGTACACAATAAAATGTTCAATAAACACTAGCTATTTATATGACTGATCTTTTTATTTTTGCAAAATAAGGTAAGGCATTATTAAAGATGATTGCACAATATTATACACATAGAACACTGAAAACTACAACTATTATAACTTAAAAACTGCAAAAAAAACCCAGCATGAGTATTCTACTTAACAAGCAACGTAGAATTTTCAAGAAGTTTTAGCTTATGTATTTTCTTCTCTCACTAAACTTCCCTTTAAGAGAATGAGACACTTTGTATTACTTTATTGCTCTTGGAACTCAAAGATGACAGTCTCATTTTTAAAGTGACTTTGTCGCATCTGAACAAGTGCAAATTTCACTTGAGACACTATTAGGGTTTTGAAAACAAATATACGGATTTTAAAATTTATCTCAAAGTTGCAGACAAATTGTAAGTTCAGTACCCAGAATTCTTTTTTCATACCTTAATATTTCAGTGTGTATTTCCTGCAAACAAGGACATAATTCAACAAAACCACAGTACAACCATCAAAAGCAGGAAATTAACACTGATTTATTACTACCATCTACCTCTCAGTTCCACCAATTGTCCTCATCGTGGTCTCCATCGCCGCAGAATCTAGTCCAGGCTCGTGCGCTGCCTCTAGTTGTCAAATCTCCTCTGTTTGTTTCACTCTGGAGCAGTTCTTCAGTCTTTGCTTGACTTTAATGCCATTGAGACACTTGCTGCTGCTGCTGCTGCTAAGTCGCTTCAGTCGTGTCCAGCTCTGTGCGACCCCATAGACGGCAGCCCACGAGGCTCCCTCGTCCCTGAGATTCTCCAGGCAAGAACACTGGAGTGGGTTGCCATTTTCTTCTCCAATGCATGAAAGTGAAAAGTGAAAGGGAAGTCATTCAGTTGTGTCCGACTCTTCGCAACTCCATGGACGGCAGCCCACCAGGCTCCTACGTCCCTGGGATTCTCCAGGCAAGAGTGCTGGGGTGGGTGCCGTTGCCTTCTCCTGAGACACTTGAGGATTACCAATTAATTATTTTGTAGATTTTGTAGTTTTTGTATTTGCCCCTACATTTGTACTTATTTGATATTTGCTCACGATTAGATTCAAGTTAGGCACCTTTGGCAGAAATATCACAGAAACAATGCTGCTTTCTTATTACATCCAATCAAGTGACTAAGATTCCATTTCTATCATTACTGATGGTGTTTACTTAATGGAGATGGCATCTGCCAGGCTTCTTTGCTGTAAAATTACAACTTCCACCTTTGAGGTTAATAAATATGTAGAAGAGATGTACCTTGAGACTATGCAAAACACCTCATTCCTCATCAAACTTCCAGTTTATTTATTTACTGGTTTATATGAGCTCAGTCTCTCAGGCTCAGTGTCTCATGCTGGGCCCCACCTTGTATGAACCCCCTCTTCACCCCACCCTGGTTCTCCATGCAGTGCCGTCCTCTCTCTGCAGACATCTCCTTAAGCCCATTTGGCCTCCAGCACCAGACTGTGGGCCATCATGACCTGCCCTCCTCGCCCCCCACCACCTGGCACAGACATCGTCCTGTTCTGTCCCATCCTAGGAATGAACAGGTCAGAAAGAAAAGAGAAGGGAAGGAAGGGAGAGAGAGGCAGAAGGGGGAGGTCATCTTTATCTAGTTCGCTCCGTCTTGTCCAGTTCTTTGTGACTGTTTGCGACCTCATGGACTGTAGCCTGCCATGCTCCTCTGTCCATGGGATTTTTTTCAGGTAAAAATACTGGAATGCTGCTGCTGCTGCTGCTGCTAAGTCGCTTCAGTCGTGTCCGACTCTGTGCGACCCCCGAGACGACAGCCCACCAGGCTCCCCCATCCCTGGGATTCTCAAGGAAAGAACACTGGAGTGGGTTGCCATTTCCTTCTCCAATGCATGAAAGTGAAAAGTGAAAGTGAAGTCGCTCAGTCGTGTCCGACTCTTAGTGACCCCATGGACTGTAGCCCACCAGGCTCCTCCATCCAGTAAGAGTACTGGAGTGGGGTGCCATTGCCTTCTCTGAATACTGGAATGGGTTGCCATTTTCTCTTTCAGGGGGGTTTCCTGACCCAGGAAATACATAAATACATAAATAATAAACCCATCATTATCATTAACATCATTGGACTTCTTTCTATCTTTGTTATCAGTGAATTGTTTGCTGGCTTATCCTCTTCCTTGCATTGTTCTGCTCTGGGTATTTTCCAAGTTTCCAGTTTAGAAGGCAACAGACGAATGACTCAGAGCTCCAACTACGTTATCTGCATCACTGCTTTCTGATTCTGAGACCCAGGCAGGGTTCTTATTCTCTTTATACATCTGTCTCTCTCTCTGAAAAAAAATGAAAATAATAATGGTACCTGGTTGTAGTCCCATCTTTCCAATTTTGGGCAGACATTTCCAAGTGAATGGACTCACATCAGCTCAAATTCAAAATGTAAAAATCAGCTCATTTTCCCCTTACAAAGCATGTTCGTCTTCCTGAAGCCCCTATTTCTGTAAATACACACATTCATGCTACAAGCATTTATTGAGCACTTACTGTTAGCAAGCATGGTGGCTAAGAATCCAGATATAAAAAGCAAGGTCTTTGCCCCCAAGATGCTTAGAGTGGTTGTGTGGTAGTGGTAGTGTGGTGGAGTGGATGCTTAGTGAGGAGGATAGTGTGATGAGCACTCTGACGGAGTTAAACGGTGGCATCTTTTCTTCTCTAGGACGAGTACCACATTCCAAGAGGCTAAGGCTTTCTAGCGGGTGGCCCACACAGAGTTAGCTGGATGGAGACGAGGGCCAAGGTCTTCTAGGCAGAGTGAGCAGCATGGCCAAAGAGCTGCAGATACAACGCAGCACAGCATGCTCTGAGACCACAGCCTTGAGAAACAGATCCAGAGAGGTCGTGGGGAGGGATGAGGATGGAATGAAGGTGACCGGGTTCAGGGGGCACTGCTGAGGGCTTACTCTTTGGTTCTCCTAAACCCTTTGTCTCAGATGACCTTCTTCCCACGTGACTCACTCAAATCCTACCATTCTTTTAAAAAACTATTTTATTTTATTTATTATTTATGTATTTGGATGCACTGGTGTTAGTTACACATGATCTTCGATGGGGCATGCAGGATCTTCCAGGCGTGGCACGTGGGATCTAGTTCCACGACGAGGGATCAAACCCAGGCCCCTTGCACTGGAAGCGTGGAGTCTTAGCCGCTGGACCATCGGGGGAGTCCTGTGAATCCTATCCATTATTGTTGACTTTCTCCCTGAGACCTTTTCTTATCTGATCTTGAAACAACTTCCCTCTTCTCCTAACTTTTCTGGCAATAACTACCCTATAGTGTATTTCATATGATGATGATAATAATGTCTTATATATGTGGAGTAGTCACAGTCTTCAAAAGCATTTTATCTTTATCATAAAGTTTGATTTGCATACTAGAACAAGTACCATTTCTTTTACAGCTTTGTTGACCCATTAAAGTGACCACTGCTTGTGCCTTGCTCTTCTAAGTAGGCTGAGAACCCCTTCAATTCAGCAGCTTTGCCTTTGTCTTATTTATCTCTCTCACAATGCCTACCAGAAAGTCTCACAGAGAACTGGTGCTCAAGGCATGTATTGACTTACGATTGATGTGAATTTCACTGAAGTCATTAATACTGTAGTTCTGTGTGTTTTCAGCTAGCATGGCGTATATTATCTTATATATCCTAGGGAATGACTTGTAAGTGGTATAACTAAGAAATGCAGCACTCAAGTATAGTATGTCAAGGCTCTGTTCTAGGAACCATCTAGTGCCCTCAGCTGAGAGGAAAAAATGCTCATTACCTTAAAAACCTTTGAGGACCCTTTGAGATCATCTTTGGTGATGTGGCTCCATATGGCCTGGCATCCTACACCTTGCTTGCTGGCTGTTTCAAGTAATCTAATTAACAGGTCTAAGATCTGATCTAAGATCTGGGATCTAAGTAATCTCAGTTATGACTCAAAAAAGAAGAGATGATAATTGCCCTTATTTTTTCCTATAACTTCCTACCTCTGTAGCACTTCATCCCTACTCACCCTTAGGAGTACTTCCCTAGAGATTTTCAGCTGAGTCTTAAAACCCAGACTCTGAATAACAATTTTCACTACCTAGATACCTTCTCTACTTCTAATCTACAATGTGTTGAATTACTGAACTGCTTGAATTGGCTCCTTTTAAACCTGTGTTCTGGGTTACATGCATGCCCCTACAAGCTCCCAGAGTGAGGCTGAGGAAAGATATGTGTGCTTTGTGAAGTGGAACACCGCAGTGAACTTGGAAAATTGAGTTCAGTCATTGATGTATTAGGCTTATTGAGAATTTTCCCTAAGAAAGGCCTCTGATGTAGTTGAGAGCACTAAACAATATAATGTTGAAAACAGGGAAAATACGAATGAAAACTGCAGGGGAAAACATTTGAAATCTGTAAGAAAAATTAAAGGTGGTAATTAAAAAAAGCCAGTGGACAATTCAAATGCAGTAGAAATCTGGGCATCTGAGGTCTGCAGAAACAAAGGCAAACATTGGAAGAGGTGTATTGCACTAGGAATATATATATTTTGAAATCACTCAGATATAGGGTCAAGTCTCAGTTCTACTGCCTGACAGCTGGGTGACAGAGATACTTAACTTCTTTGAGTCATAGTTTCTGCCTTTGTAAGTTGTGGGTGATTGCGGTGTGCTGGTAAATATTTAATAACTGGACAATACAAACAGACAAAATCTCAGTTTGCAGGTTTTGCCCATTTTCATAGAGCAAATTCTCCCACCACAACCAATTTCAAGCTGCCCATTTAATATCACTAAACATACTCTTGGGAAGAAGTGCATGGTAGCACACCATCATACTTCAAGAACATAGGTGATAGTAAAATGTATGAAAATAATTAGAAAGGGATTTTTTTTAGTATTATCTATATTTGAAATATAATCTTAAATTATAAGTTTATATAATTTCAATAATGGCTATTTAATAACCAGTTTGCAAAATTCCAGGATATTTAACAATCAGCTCAAACAAGCTTTGTTCAGGCAAATGTTATCAGGTGCTTTTGGCTGTGCATTCAGTGTCAATGAATTAGAAATATATTTTACATACAAGTGTCTTTAAACAAAAACATGTGTAAAACAAAAGTTATGTATTGATCAGTTGATGCAAACACTGTGGCCAGGGGCTCTCAGGAAAGCAGCCCCGTGTTTTTCTCACGGGAGCGGTAATTAACACTGAGTGTATAGAACATCACCCCTGACAGTAAAAAGAATCAAGTGGAACTGCCTTTTTGGGGATGGTTTGATTAAGACAGTTCTGCACTTAGCACAATGCCTGCACACAGTAGGAAAGCCCTAGGAGGTCCCCCTTTCTCCTGCATCTCGACTTCCCTGCCTGGGTAGTCTGTGTTAAACCTTGCAGGCTAGCTCAGTCACACCCATCAGTTATGAAATCTACAAATAGCAAGTGTTGTTATTGTTGGATGCTCACCTCCTTCAGGGAGGTGTTATGGAATTTGTGATCATCCATCAATTTATAGCCCATTAGATGCCTTTGAACAACACAAAGAAAGGTGTTAACAGTAACAACACAAAAGAATTACACTCAGTCAGGTAGTTTGCCCTCCTCCCCAAGTTTCTCCCCTGGCTGATGATTGCCAATCCCTCATCTTTTTTCAAACTGCTTTCCTTAAAGGAAACTGGAGGCTTTTCCTGTACCAGAGCTCAGTAAAATCTTCTACCTTTCATTCTCTGTCCAAACTCAGTTTGTTGCCTGAGGGTTGAATCCTCAGTGATGCTCAGCCCTTTATTTCTTCCAATAGCCATGCAGCCATCACCCTGCCTTATCACGTGATGCCCACCACACCGCTGCACACACCACTGACTTGCTCCAAGTTGGAGCAGTTTTCCCAGTCATGGTTAGGATCGGCATTATTTAAAATAATGTTCCAGTCATGGTTAGTATGGTCATCATTTTAAAAGCCCTGTTCTTTTTTTCATGAAAAATGACAGCATATCAGATTATGCTATTCTTGCTTAAGTCCTTGAAAGATTTTCTATTACTCTTACCTAAAACTTGCCCTCCTTACTCTGGCACACAGACTCTGTTGCTCCCTAACTTTTGAATGTCAACACCTGCACTCTCCTCCTTGTTTATCTTGCTTCATCACATTGGCCTTCTCACTGCTCCTTGAACTTACAAGTCTGTTCCCACATCGGAACCTTTGAGTTTCAGGCTTCTGCTGCCTGGTCTACAGCCATCCAAGTTCCTCCTCCAGCCACTCCTGCCAGTCACGTGCATACTCAGTCGTGTCCGGCTCTGCAGCCCCGTGGATTGTAGCCCACCAGGCTTCTCTGTCCATGATATTTTTCAGGCAAGGATACTGGAGTGGGTTGCTGTCCTCGTCCATGGAATCTTACCAACCCAGGGATTAAACCCACGTCTCCTGCATCTCTTGCACTGCAGGCAGATTCTTTGCCATGAGCCATTGGGGAAGCGCCCTGACAGTCACATCTCAGCCCAAATCACCTGTCTGCAAGGTGTCTGTGACTGTGTAGTCTGAAGAGCCCTGGCAGAACCATGCAATCCCTTCGTTCCTTCATTACTTTTATCCATTGTCATTATGTGACATCAATGTGTTTTATGGGTTAAATTGTGTCCCCCCCAAATACATATTAAGTCCTAACCCCTAGCACCTCAGGAGGTGACTGTTTTTGCCAATAAGGGCTTGAAAGAGGTGCTTAAGATACTTTTCACACTTATGCATTCTATGTACATTTCCCTAATAGTCCCTAAAATAGGTTATGTGTATGAATCAGTGTTTATTGCAGAAGATAGATGGATGTTAACTTTTTGCCAAATTACGATACCCTTGAAACTTTGTTTTTTCCCTTTTGTTGGAAAAAAGAAATTAATATAACAAAAATTTCATCGATGGTTAAAAAAAGAGGTGATTAAGGTAAAATAAGGCTCTTAGGTTAGGCCATAATTCAGAATGACTGCTGTCCTAAAAAGAAGACGTTAGGACACAGACAGATACACAGAGAAAAGACGGTGTGAAGACACCGTAAGAAGGCAAGCCAAGGAGAGGGAACTCTGAAAACAATCAACCCTGCTGACACTTTGATTTCAGACTTTTGTCTCCAGAGCCAGGGGAAGAGGGGGAAGTGATAAATTTCTGTTAAGTCACCCTGTCTGTGATATCTTGTTACGGCAGCCCTGACAAACTAATATTCATCATTTTTTGTTTTTGTTTTTCCCTTTCGTTACTAAATTATAAATTTCATGAAAGCAGGAATTATATGTGTCTTATTCACCCTTCTAGTCTTAATGTCTACAACAATTCCTAGCACCAAATGGGCTTTCTATAAATATTTTTAAATGATTGATGATTGAAGGATGCATCCAGGAACGTGAGCCTTTGCTGTTTCTAGCTATGCCAACTACTGTTGTCGTTCAGTTGCTCTTTCATGTCCGACACTTCGCTACGCCATGGATTGTGGCACGCCAGGCATCCCTGTCCTTCACTATCTCCTGGAGTTTGCTCAGACTCATGTCCATTGAATCAGTGGTGCTACTCAACCATCTCATCCTCTGTCACCCCCTTCTCCTCCTACCTGCAATCTTTCCCAGCATCAGGGTCTTTTCTAATGAGTCAGCTCTTCACATCAGGTGGCCAAAGTAGTGAAGCTTCAGCTTCAGCATCAGTCCTTCCAATGAGTATTCAGGGTTGATTTCCTTTACAATTGACTGGCTTGATCTCCTTGCAGTCCAACGGACTCTCAAGAGTCTTCTCCAGCACCACAGTTTGAAAGCATCAGTTCTTCTGTCTCCACTTTTTTTATGGTCTAACTCTCACAGCCATAGATGACTACTGGAAAAACCATAGCTTTGACTAGTGTTATTATTCATTACTTTAAAAACAAGCAAAATGCTTGCCTAAAGAATTGCTTCAATACTTGTTATGAGTCCCAGAGCTTAGACCTTCTTAGCCCATTTTTTTCCCCACAAATCTAGTTGATTAATTCTCCCAGCTCTTCAACGCCCTTTCTGCTGAGTTCTTCTGTTTGTTTCTAGTTACTTCTCTAACCTGCATCTTTCTCCACTTATGTCCTGGGTGTCTGGATCTGTGAAGCTGGTGATGCCACTTCCCTTATCTGAATCCTACCACAAACCCTTCAACATTTCTGTCCCTGGCACCAGTGAGAGGATGTAGGCCCGCCGCCCCCCACCTCCCCCACCCCCCCATGACAGGGAAAGACTTGGAGACAAATTGAGAAAATGCTCATCTTGCTTCCTAAGTAATGCAATATTTATTGCTGACAGCTCACACCTCACCAGCGGGTTCTTGTTTCTCCAATATTTTTTGTGCCCTGTTAATTGCCTGGCCCTAGGCAAGTCTCCAGAAACACCACCAGAACCCAGCTTTATGCTGGTTATTCTGTTTGCTGTTCATGTCCACCCCCAACCAGATCTCTGATCCACATGTGGGAGACTGACCCCTCCTGTTCACATCTCCCTGGGCCCCCATTGGGAGCGTTCCAGCTGAGTGCAGCCAATGGCGGCGTGAGGGTGGGCATAAAGAGAGATATCAGAGGATGTTGGCTCCCCACTCAAGTGTCCAGTCCCCACAGGGCAGCTTCTCCACGCCACCTCCTTTTAATGGCCTCTGGTTATAGCCGAGGGTGGTAACTGCTTCCCATGCTTGCTGGACTCTGGGTGATTTACCATCCCATGTTTGATCTTACAGTCCCACCCAGGCCTCTGGAAATAGTCCTTTCATTGAAGTTTCTCCCACTTAACCATCTAACAGTGACTTCTGCTTCCTGCCTGGACTCTGAAAGATACTTGACATAATTTTCAAGCTGCAGTGTTTAGGAATGATACAACTTTCCTTTCCTCAGGTTACAGCGGCTTTGGGGATGTGGTCCTCAGGCTCCATTCACTGAGGTGGTTGTTCTGAGGGGCCGCCCTGCATGCTGGTGCGTGACCCTGCTGCTGGGCTGCCCTGCCATCTTTCACCATTGTTGGCACCGCTGCCACTGCTCCGGGTGAAGCAAGCAGGGGGCTGATGGAAACAGAAAGCGCATGTACCCAGATGGATGTTTCCCAGCGGTAAGGAAGGGGGCCCAGAGAAGCCGAGTTGCATCATGACTATTTGAGAGAGATGCTTGTAGAGTTAGAGCATAGATGCTACGCTATGTTAACAGATCTGGAAGACTTCCTGGCTTCCCCAAATGATGCATCGCTAATAGTCCTTTTGTGCCTCAGAAAAATTTTGGTGGTTTATTACAGTAACACATACTTGGAGTCAGAATGTTGTTGGGGGTGGTTATGATATGTGCAATATTTTTAATAGGGTGTTTGCTTAATTTTTTATAATCCTGGTGGTGATGGGGGTGTCTGGTTGAATGTCAGTGCTATTTTTATAGCTCTTGAAATATGAGATGACATAAACTTAGAGCAGAAGAGCCGCTGGGGGAGACAGAGTTACACAGGAAAGAAAAAGAGTGAGAGAAGATCTAACAAAGTGGAGCACAGACCCCGAGAAGATGTTGTCAAGCACACATTCTTTGAGGGACAATTTTGTGTGTGTTGGGCTTTGTGTTGTTTATCCTAAGTGCCTTTTTTATAGCTTGGTAAAAATCAGTACAGTTTGATATATTTGAACGGATAACTTTGTAAATTCTAGTTTTTCAGAATGAAGTACTATATAAAATTTAACTTGAAGCTTTTATATCTTGTCAAAGTGATATTATAACATAGATATGTTATATATGTACATATAACATATACATGTAAGTCTGCTAAATTAACCTTTGTTAAGTGGAGCACAGGGTGTTGTAGGGTGAACCAACAACAGAGTCCAACAGACCACAAGAGAACTTGAAATAGAGAGGTTTATTATTCACAGGTCCTGGGGGGAGTACATGGCACACCAGGAGGGGCCACACAGGAATGTCAGGCAGAGTACAGACAGAGAGAAAGAGACAGGATCTGGGGCACATGCCTTTAGTAGGGTGCCTGGGGGCAGAGCCTTGGAGTACCTGGGCTATGGCCAGATCGGTCAGTTCAAGCCAAAAGAAAGAGTTTTTGGTAAGCCCCCTGCCCTGGGGAGGGTGGGTCTTCTCTAAGGGGTGCATAAGGCATACAGAAGCACTGGGAGGCGGGAGACTGTTGATCACAAGGGCTGTTGGGGAAGTCATATCAGGGGGTTACATTTGCTTGTGACTTTGGGCTGCTATTTGGGACATGCACCTGTAGGAGGGGCTAGTGTCAAGCTATGGTCCCTGCAGGCTGTTTGCCAAACAAAATGGATGCTGAGATAGCAACACCATTAAGTAGCTTAGCTAAATTCTTGACAAAAGAACCTATAACAATATATATATATATATAACGTATAAATACTACATTCCTTTTTCGTAATCATAGCGACTACTGGGATTTGAGGAGGCTTACAAGAAAACTGCAGGATGATGTGAACACTGAAATCAATCTTGTCCAGGAAGATGTGGCAGGTTACCCATACAAGTTCAGTGGTGCTTACAGAAAAGGGCATTTACTCTGTACTCTTAAGACTTATCTTTATTATGAAAGTGTTTTCAAAGTAAAATGATCCTCATAATAATGACTGCTTCCAGAGATCAAGAATGAATAATTATATTTTCATATAAAAATCAGCAAAATACAGTAACAATACATAAAATAATTCTAAGTGGCTAACAGTACATCATTCCATTTCTGACAGAGATGCTCAAGCACTGAATTGTCTTAACAAGTAAGGTTTTGTCACCTATCCTATTTCTCACTGCAAGTTGAAAACAAATCCCCAAACTAACCACCTCCCTTTTGCATGACACCAAATGGCTATGGAGGTAACTGATCATGTGGGCAAAAAGGAGATGAAAATCATGAGCTTAGAGGCTATGAAACTTTGGGAAATCAAACTTGGAGGCTATTTTCCATATTTAAATAAATGAAGTGCGATGTTAAAGTTCCAGAATCACCATATAACTGTACTATTACAGAGTGAATTTCTATTTGGCAACTAATCTTTAAAAACCCCTATTTTTTTAAGGGCAGATTTACAATCAGTTTAAAAAAACTGTTGTAGATCCAAAAGAAAAAAAAATTGTCTCTATAAAACCTAATTTTCACTTAAAATAGAAATCACACCAACAGCTGTTATTCCTTGGTTTCCAGGCCATGCAACACATACCAAATAAGAAGCCAAGCTCTCATTGACTTGTGTTGAGGAAAACAGGCTCATATGGGAACAATATATATATATTTTTTAATGGAATCAGAGAAGGAAGTGTGATACACAACTGATCCAATGGTTATTGGGAAATTGATAGCAGATAAGAGACAATATTTTGATTGATTTTATTATGAGTTCCAGATTTATGGGAAGGTGAGTGAAAGGTAAACAAGCTATCTTAGGCTAACAGTCCCTTCCCATTCCTTCCTGGGCACTCCTGAGATGTCTAGTCTTGTGGAGACATCATATTATGTGCCATCTGCTCGCAGAGACTTGTGTGTCTTTGATTGGATGGGGATCTTAGCTTATGGACATTTGGTCATGTGTTCCATTCAAAGGCTTCAGGTTGAACTCACATTGGAAAGACTAAGGTGGGTGATTACAGATCTTACTAATAGCTACTTATAATGTTTTATGTTCTTTAATACAATTTTCTCCACAAAACACAGCATCAGGTATGCTTCCAGTGAGCATATGTGAGGCATTTCGACAGCACAGAGTGGACAAGTGGACATCTACTTGTCCACTACCTCCTCAATATCTACTGATCGTCCCCTAGGGGACGGGAGGAGACCATGCATGCAAATGCAAACCACAGGGCCTGTTTCCAGCCTATTAAAAGGGAAGAATTAAATGTGGCCACAGTGAACCAGTGTTAATCACTATCTGGTAATTTGAAAATGGTACAATTTCATTTTACCAAGAGAAATTTAAACCTACTATGGGGACAACAATCACGTCACTTAAAAAAATATCTTGCTGCACTTTGCATGAACTGTTTGTGACTGACAGTACTCCTTTCATGGACAGGACACTGGTGCAGACTTTGATCTGATTTGATTTTTTCTTATTTGAACACTAGAAACATTTCAGGGCTACTAATGTTTATCTACAAAGCAGGAATCAGCCAAAGACAAAGAGGGGGAAAAAAGTAAGCTAATTAGAATCTTAAGACCTCAAATAGCATGTGAAATGTAAACATTTAATCTCTTACTTCTAAAGAATTTCTTGAAACCTCTTTGGACACAATGACATCATAGGACATATTAATAAAGAGAATTATTTAATACCTTTGTAACTATTCTGTATAATTTTCATACTTCAAATTAAGAAAAAATGCTCAAATATTCAGGCAACTTTGGCATTAACATCTCCAAGTAAGGGACAAAAATAACTACCAATGCAAAAATCATGAGCAGCTCATGGGTGTCCCTAAAGTTCTCTCGGAAGAGCTCTTTTTTAAAAACTCAGGTGTGCCGAAATGAAATACGGTTTACTTCAGCCCAAATAACAATGAGGTTGACATATACAGAGTGGAAAATTCAGACCCTTCCTACCCAAGGTGCAAGTGTGCAGTTTGTTCAAATTCAAACTCTGTCAAATACTCAGAATGAAAGTTTGGCAACAAAATAGGACATTTTCAGGTTTACCTGTTATTTTGGCTACAGGTGACCTAATTTTATCCCACTAAAGAGTTATTTCTCTCACCCAATTGCTTGTTTACTTTGGAGAGCCTACCTTCCTTCCTAGCTCATCTTTGTCAGATGCCTGTTTCATTATCTGATGGTATCTCAGGACACCATCTGTCCAGCAGCCGAGCTGGATCTGAATGTTAATAAAATCCTTGGGTGAAGCAGAAATCTTGTGCATTTTCCTCAACACTTACTTTAATAATCCAAAATATGGATAGCTGCTCCCCTACTCTCAACATTTGTAATACTTAATTTGGAAATGGGGACTACTTAGATGCTGACCTTTAGGGCCTTCATGATCTGAACTCTGAGGCAAAGAGGCTGAAAGGAGTCTTCCCCTCTCAGCTGTGGAGGTGGTATGAAAAGGCAGTACAAAGGGAGGTGGAAAGTTTCTATTGCACATGGTAGATGGTTTCCATGAAGAGAATATGGATAAGGATGAGTCAGTGATGTTTTGGTTTTATCATGTTTTTTTTTGAGAAACCTACATGTACATACACAGATCACACATTTTTATATCATTTATTGACCCAAGGCCAAATTCTACTTGAATTTCTACATTTCTCTCCCTCTAATTGGTCTAGAAAAGCTATAGAATTGGAGAATAAAATATTACTTTTTCTAGATTCCTTCCTACATACCCCTTTGTACCTTGGGAAGATTTGAATATGACCAGGACAGGCTAAGTCAATTAATGGGAAGCAACATTCCTACTAACCTACAGCTGACATTACAATACACACTTCCAAACCTATGGCCTGGCACAGGTAGAATATTCGAGATCTCACAGATTTTTCTCTCTCAGGCTTATCAGGCCACCATGGGACAGCGGTAGACAGAGATACATTATTCTTTATCTCAAAAGACCTACAAACACCACTTTGATGAATCAAAAAGAACTCTTTGCCTTAAAATGTAAAATTAAACACAAATGTATTGATACATAGAAGACTGCGTTGTTACTGTCAGTGGTCAGGGAGGCTCTGAGAATTCCCAATTCTCCTTCTAAGTGACTTTTGGGAAGAACAAAAGGCAGATGTTCAGATGTCTTTGCTAAGGACAGGCAATTTTCTTCATGTCACGCAAGTCTTCTAAACCTTTAATTTACAAGCAGATCTTCTGAAGTTATTCTTCTATGCTAAAGAGTGTCAAATGGCCCAAACGGAAGCACACTGTGGCTTTCTGGTTTATTTCACCCATCAGAGGCCTTGCTGTGATACTGAAGCAAGGCACGAGGCTTTCTTCTGTTCCATGTTTTAGCTGAGAAGACATTTTCACCTTATCAAAAATTTTCAGCTATAACATGCTTGCTGCTTTACTTTTTATGTATCTGCATTTTAGCAGATGTTTAGATGACTTGACAAGTACTTTTCATATTTAATGATTGGTCTTACAACTTGACCATCCATAAATTACTCTCCTAGACATACCCCTGTTCTGTGAAATAAAAAGGTTTTCCAAGAAGAGTTAATTATACCATTTCGTCAACAAAAAAGCAGACATATTTCTAAGGCCCTTCAATCATTACTATGGACCGTACAAAAAACACATTATTTTATAAATAGGTGGGAAGAGATTTAACATTTACAGTGTGAGGTTTTGTTTGGGAGCATTCTTTTAAGTATTAACAATCATGGTGCACATTGTGGGCACAAAGTTTTACTTCAATTAAAAAAAAAACTGAACTGAATGTGAGTGGCTTTGGGCAGGACGTGCACTTTTTAGTCCTTTGCCGTCCCTTTCACTAGTCGTGACCTGCACACTGATATCACTTTGGGGTTTTGGACTCTTTGTTTCAGGAGACAGTCTTCCTGATTTATGAAATAAGTATTTATAATAGCTTTTTATTCCCTTTTACGAAAAGCTGGAAGAAAAGAGATAAAATCTTTGGTTTATGTGTATGGTTTTCTTATCTATACGTAAATAACACTGCCCTGTAGGAGACGACGGACACTTATTTTTTCAGTAGTCTTTCTCATTTACTGAGTAGAATTTTTGTTGCCTTTTTTTTTTTCCTGGAAATAGTTCCATTTGAACAAAAATTCCTCGAAAATGAACAAGTCCTTCAAAGAAGCAGACAAAAGGACCTACAGTGTAACCCTGCTCAGTTTCTAGTAACAGGAAATTCTGTTATGTTAGGGTTATGTTTAAGGAGAAAAGACAAAGGGTAAAATGGTCTTATTCTCACTGACTTTATTTTGCCCAGAAAAACAACAACAACAACAACAAACAAGATCAAATACTAGATAGGGTGCTTTCTTGAAAGCTGGTTGCAGTAATGTGCTTTGCACTAGAGGTGACTTTTGGCAACTCTTTGAAGTCCCCTTTTTCTGCCCCCAAATATACGTAGCTTTTTTTTTTCATACCATAGTGGAAGACTGCACTAATTAAAGGGGTAGTGGTAAAACCTGGTTGAAATCTGCTGCTCTCTTTGTATTATTCTCAGGTCATGGGACAAATTCCCAGCTGGAAGACTGATTTCTGTGTTTGTGACCATGAACTTAAGTCTTCCTTCAGAGCTGGAGCACTGACCCCATAATGGAGAACAAAGAAAAAAAAGTCTCCGTAACCTAAAAAGTTAATCCCCAACCAGCTACCATTCTCACTGAAGAAACTTTGGCTGTGTGCGCAAGAAATGAAGTCTATTCCAAAGCAATTTAACACATACAAAACAATTTTAAATCCTCCAATAACCACACTCTATTTGGAACAACTGATTGACCATGAAGGGCTTCCCTCGTAGCTTAGTTGGTAAAGACGCTACCTGCAGTGCAGGAGACCCGGGTTCGACTGCAACCCACTCCAGTGTTCTTGCCTGGAGAATCCCATGGACAGGGGAGTCTGACAGGCTACAGTCCACGGGGTCGCAAGAGTCGGGCATGACTTCACGACTAAACCACCACCACCAACTGACCATGAAAAATAACAAGTACAAAACTGAGCTCATCCTGTTTCAACTTTACACTGGGAGAAAGGTCACTTGAGACCGAATAGGCCATTTCAGAACGGGCATTGTGACACAAAGAGAGCAAACCTATTTGGAGCTGCACGAGAATCTTGCACTGAGGTTTGCTTGCTCTAAGTGACCAATTAAGCTGATGCTCCTAGTGGACTAGGTCACAGCAAGAAAGGGATAGAAGCAAACGGAGCATCTCCCTCACTGTCATGAACCCAGAGAGTAAAAAGAGTGAGGAAACCCTCTTTTGTCCACAGATTTACAAACAAATACAAAAAGAAAATAAATAATATTCTAAGACAGTACAAATGCAAATACCGTTCCCTTGTGTCAATTACATAAAGCATGCCTACATATATAGAATGGTAATTCTTCTTCATTCACGGACAGGACATATGGCAGTGCACTATTCAAAATGTTTTGATAATCCTAAATTTTGTTTCTGGTGCTGAGAGATTATGACAGGAACTGCATTTGCAATTTATTAAATACTTCCAGGA
Source organism: Budorcas taxicolor (assembly GCF_023091745.1). NCBI lineage: Eukaryota > Metazoa > Chordata > Mammalia > Artiodactyla > Bovidae > Budorcas > Budorcas taxicolor. Next base: position 71,684,429 of record NC_068911.1, read on the forward strand.
ATGAACAGTTCACTTTGTTTGGGACTTGTAGTTTTGAGTAATTAATCATCCATGGCACAAGCGCCAGTGAGGAGATACCCGTTGGTACCACTGGTCCCATTGGTGGTGGTCGCAGTATGGGAGTTCTTTCCTGGAGGTTCCGAGTCCTCCTCATCCGAGCTAGACTCAATATCACTTCGATCATCCTTGGACACCTGCGGAACACAAGAAGGTGAGTGCAACAGGCTCTGAAGAAATCATAAAGGTATAGCATGCTCAGAAGTACATGCGGTCATACATAAAGGAAAACATCTAAGTGTTTAAAAGGTCAAACAGGATAGGAACACTGCCAGAGTAATACATTCCTTTTCATTGGAGATAGAACAAAGTCAGTGATCAAGGGATGTAGGTGGACTTAGGCATCACAGGGGGTTAGCCTTGCTGATTTCCTGAAGTTACCTTTGGATATTTAGAATGTACTAGACCATGAACCCCACTCTTACTGGCAAAGGAGCATACCATACTACTAGAATGGCACTATAGGAATTTGGTACAAATAGAACTATTTATTCTTTGATGATCACATTCTCTTTGAGAATCCTTTACAGTCAGCTCTCAATTACGCTAATGGAGATATTTACTAGCTCTGATCATTAAAACATCATTCTTATTTGGCTTTTTAATGTTTTCTTGTATGATTTAATTTGTCTTTCTGTCTGCTAGAATTAAGTAGAAATTTTGTTTTATATACAACATAACAACTAATGGCAGCAGGAGGCATTTGGGGTACCCGCTGGGTAAGGAATTGTTTAAAATATTTCCCAAGAAAAATCTAGTGACTGGATCATCATAAATTGACTCCCATCATCATGAACTGACTCCCATCATTCCAAAGTTCTTCCATCCTCCATTCAGACTCATCCAATCATGAGGATGACTTGGCATCAGGATATAAGTCTATACATTTCCATAAAGAATGAAAAAAAACCATATGGTCTCATAAGGAGGTAATGTAGGAAGAAATTAAGGAAATACTCTACTGCTTTTAAATTAAAATCGTTTGTACCTCCTACTTTATGCCTACAGACATAGTGAACATTTATCCCAACAGGCCTTAACACCCCTGAGTAACTGAGTGGCAATAGGGACCTGGTGGCTTGTTTGGCTTCAAAGAATGTTTCCCAATCTAGTCCCTTTTGATTCTCTAAAGGCTGGGCTGAAAAGCTGGCAGAGTCTCCTGGGAAGCATTTCAGAATGAACTGAGGGATTTCCTACATCTCATTCTCTCTGTGTCACTGCTACCCTCCAACTGGAGAATGGTGGAACCCACTGCACTCCCAACCTGAGAAGCCCCCCATTCCTGCAGGACAATTATCACCTCTATCAAGTGGGGTGGGTTTGGGAGAAGGTGAGAACTGAGCACTGCTGCTCCAGCCTAAGCAGAGATGATTGAGTAAATATGTAAAAATGGATCTCACTCTAATGGCCCTTGAGATGAGACTTAGCTCACAAGGACCATCTCCAAGAAAATTTAGATACTGAAACACCGAAAGGACTGGATTATAAGGATACTTTAACTTAAAAATAAAAGATGGGTCACAAAGACAGCATTAGAATAAAAGCTCCACTACATTTAGCAATCCATTAGTCATAAATTAAGCTGCTAATGGGAAAGAAAACTCCAGTTTTAAAGAGTGATTAATTTACATTTGCATGCTTAGTAAGATTATTTTTAATTACATTTGGAAAAAAATTTATACTTAAGTTACCTTCAAAGAAAGGAACAGTTTAGAGTATCTTAAAATAACGCACGGGAATATAAAGCCCATGACTCGTGGCTAAAAGTTTGAAGCCTGAGATCTGGAATAAAATTGATTGCCTCCTTGAAAAGTTGAAGGAGTAAGCTGGAGAGAAGACAATATACCTGGTAGAAATAGCAGTGCAATAAGGCCACAACTTATCTAATCTATGGCCCCCTTGCATTTTCAGTTACCATTATCATATTGACAGTATTGTGCAATTTGTATGCAAATAAGGACAGGAGAGGCTTTTTGTTGTTGTTTTTGTTAGTAGAAATACATGCTCATTTTAGAGTAGGAGGTCATAAAGAAAGAGATAAACTTTTGCTTCTAAACAATTCATTGCTCTAATTATTTTCGATTTACATAGGAGATGATGCCAAGTATAGGCTTCATACTACGTGGCTCGATGCCCCGAGCCTCCGTGGCAGGTGCTTACGGAGGACAAAGTGGTCAGGTGCTGTCCTGCAGCCCAGGGCAGTCTTGGCAAAGAGCTGATGCTCAGACCTCCCTGCTGGAACATGCTGATCCTCTCCTCAACTTAGTTCCGCTTCTCCTACTTCACTTTGGTCTATTTCTGTTTTTCAACCAATGTTGAGCACCAGTGAAAGAAATCCACTTCTTTCTCTATTGGATCATGCAAAATGTAGCAGAATGCAGGCTCACACAAAAGGGCACTAACTGAGCTGTCCCTAGCATCCCTCACAGCTGGTGGGAGCCACACCTTGGTTAGAGCCTCGAGGCAGTGTCAACAGATTAGACAGAACAATATGCATGGAGGCAAAAGCACCAGAGTGTTGTTCCAAAGGCTAACGTGGAAGCCAGGATGGAGAGAGAGAGGGGTGAGAAACTTACATGTAAAGGGTTCCACTTCCCAGACTTCCAGGTGGGCAGAAGGAAGAGAACAAACAACGAAAGTAAGAAAATGTTGCAGAGAATGTTCCAGAAAAGTCACTGCTCTACACAGAGGGGTTGAGGCCCAGGATGCTTTATTATGAGCCCCATTTTTAACCAAAGAGATTTAACTAAATATTTACTGGCAAGTTATAAATGGTCAGAATGCATCAAGTAACACTTCTGATAAAAGAGTTATTAAATTTCTGTTTAATATAAATATAATCAGAGAAGGACCAAAGGAGATAGAGAAAGGGAGAACAGGAACACAGTCAATAATGTATTTCCATGAATCTAAAATTATGAATGCAGCTCGTTCAGCAAAGCAATGCAGATCACTCAGCAAAGCAATACTACATGTAAAAAAATCACTAAGAGAAAATGAAAATTTGTATTATGTTTCCAAGAGGTTATGCTAAACTTTGAAGGAGAAAAAGCAGTTTTGATGAAATTCTAAATAATAAATAATGTTCTTGGTGATTCAGAAGAACCCCAAACCATAATTTTCTGTGACATATTAGAAAGGGTGAGTGTTATCTTACCTTGCCTTTTGAAATAGCTTTGCAAGCTATTTTTACGATCAAGTAAGACCAGAAGCAGTTCAAGCCTTGTATTACCAACAGCAGTAGGTTAAAAACCCACCAGGAAGGGTAAGGTCCAACAATCTCCCAACTTTCAAATAATGTGGTATTTAACACCCTAAGGAAAAGGAGAAAGTAATCATTGAACACAACTTTTCACTGCCTTCAAAGGAACTCTAGTTACTGCAAAGAAGCATGAACCCACTGATACCCACTGACTGCTCCCTTGCAAGGATGGTCTGGAAGCTAACTACTTCACCTAAGAGTCATCACCTGGATGATTCCACAAGTGACATCACATTCCTTAGGATTCTAGCTTGAATAGTGTACTTAGGTTCCCCTTCATTTTTGTTGTCATTTCTTCCATTAATTTTCATCACAGGTTTTGATTGATTCTATTTCTCATTACTTGTTAAAAGGCCTGTACTGTCCTTGTTGCTTTGCGTCTTTAAGTAAGTGTGAGGAACATCATTTAGTAACATTACATTGCAAGAAAAAAGGAGCAATTAATTTCAGAAACACCAGTGAAGCTTAAACTACATGCCTAGCATAGTGAGAGTTGGCATATACATAAGACCTAACCCCTGTCCTCAAGTGGTTTATAGCCTCAAAGGAGAGCCTTAATTTTGGGCTGGGTCCATATTTTGTAAGCCTTTTCCTGGTAAAGAACTGGAAACTGAAAGATATTATACGGAAGTGATGTCTTGAGATGAGTGTTGGAAGGATTTTTTTTTTAATTATTAGAATATACCAAGTATACTTAGTTTTAAGAGTATGTACTTAAGGCAGGCAGAAGTGTTTGAAGTAATTGCTTGTCTTTGTTATCCACCATCAGGACTAGGACGGAGCAGCCACGTGGGGCAGATAAACGATACAGGATGGTGGTCTCAGCGCGTCACACTCATCCCTGCTGTGTCTACTCCTAAGCCGCTGGAAGGTGATTTTTGCCTTCTGGACTCACAGTGCCGCCACACAGAAGCTCAGCAGTCACAGATTTTCGAATTATTCCATTTCTTTGCCTTCCTCCTGAGTGCTGGGCTGGTTTGGAGATCTCAGTAGGTTAACAAAACTCATCTAAGTGTATTTCCACCAACTGTCACTGCACTGCTTTGCCAGGACCCTACAGGAGAGGTCAGGTGGACAGGACTTGGTGACTAAGGGAGAAGGATGGAAAACTCTTGAATGCAAGACCACTTGTGCAAGAGCAGAAGGCACATATACAGAGCATTTTAATATAAGAGTGTGATGAGTGCTTTGAAAAAAGTTAAGAAGAGTACTTAGTAAATTCACAAAGGGAAAAACAAATTGAGTTAAGAGATCAAGAAAAAATGGAGAATGAATACTAGAAAAACAGGTCTGTGTCCAGTTCAGCTAACCTGCAGTCAACAGACCAGAATGAGACAGAGTGTGACTCTCATCCTGCCATGCTAGTTACCTCTCAAGAACAATGCTCAACACACGTGGATGTTAAAATTCTAAAATTGAGAGTATGGGATTTAATTTGACAATTCATTAGGAGTATACTACTCTATGATATAATAGTAGTATTCATTCTGGTGGAAGAGGACCAACATTAGGAAATCTATTAATAAAATTATCACACATCCATAGGCCAAATCGGTACAAACCTAATTATTTCAACTGCACTAAGAGACATTTGGCAATGTTCAATTCCCCATTGCTGATATTTAAAATCTGGAACTCAAAGTACTTAATATGATTTTTATTCAATTCAACTCAGCAGTGGGCATAATATCGGAGTTATTGACTTTATAATCAGGAACAGTCAGCATCACCATTATTATTTAACCCTATTCTGGAGGTTCCAGCTATAAAGTGTGGTAGAAATAATAGGCATTAAAATAATTAAAATAATAGGCGTTAAATTTCTATAACAGCAATGAAAATTTCCAATAACAGAGTGGTTAAAAATTATAAAGAAATTCTAGAAATTATTAAGTCACTCAAAGTGGTAAATATGTTTCAAGACTTTCTTTTGATAGATAAAAATCATAATATCCCAACTTCATAAGATAAATATATATTTTGTATACACACAGAGAAAATGAAGAGAATTATAATTCATTGGAAGATATTAATCAAAGCCATGTTGGACTTTCTTTGGTGGACTGGGGAATTTTTCATTTTCTTTAAAAAATTTATTTATTTATTTAGGCTGTGCTGGGCCTTTGTTGCTGCTCGGGTTTTTCTCTAGTTGACGCAAGCGAGGGCTACTCTCTAGTAGCAGCGAGAGGGCTCCTCTTGTCGCAGAGCCTGGGCTTGATTGCACGCGGACTCCAGTAGTTGCAGCACGTGGGCTCAGATATTGCAGTTTCTGAGCTCCAGAGCACAGGCTCAGTAATCGCGGCGCACGGGCTCAGCTGCTCTTCGGCATGCGGGATCTTCCCGGGTCAGAGACTGAATCCGTGTCTCCTACACTGGCAGGTGGATTCCTTGCCACTGAGCCACCAGGGAAACCCTATATTTTCTTCTTTACATTCTTCATTTTTCCAAATCCATCACCAATAATTAGGAAAAAAACACAAGTTTTTTTGTAAAAAGGAATAAGTTAGGATAATGCCTGTAAAGACGCAGCCATCTCTTTTTACACCAGGTTGTGGGCCCCAGGACAACAGGTCTAAACAAAGTTCAACTCCTGGATAGTGAGAGAGGACTCCTACATCTCATTTTTTTCTATCTCCAGCACCTTGCAAAATACTGGGAAGTGATTTGCTTACTGGACCTGCTGGCTGATAGACCGTGTGTTTGTTCAGTAATCAAATAGACAGATATGCACAAGACAGCTCTGGAATAATCACAATAGTTTTCTTTCAGAACCAGCTCTGCTTCTTGACATAGTAAACATGTTGACCTTCAGAGGGAATTTAGTCTCATTTGAACAAAAAGAGGTCTTGTAGAAATGGCAACAATGACTGTGTGATGCTACGCATTATAAATTAGCCTTTGCTGAATTATGGGTTTGAGAGCCTTTCTCACCATTATAGTTTGTTTGGCTTATTATGAACAGAGTGTCATGCAGTCGCTGGTGACATGATATCCACATTAATTTTGGAAATGCTGCATCAGAATTCATAGGCTTTGCCATGACAGTCAGTGGCATCTCTGAGATTCCGCTCAGAAGTAATGGATTTCTTTGAAAATTGACTTGGCTGCCTGCAGAGACCTTTGGGAAAATACAATCAGTGCACCAAATGGATTTATCTCTCAGTGAGAAGCTGGGGAAGAAAAACAACATATGAGGAATTGGGACTGAGGAGAGAGATATTATGCCACCTGGATTCTGAAAAACAGTGAACCCAGGAAACAGAGCCTCTGTTTAGCCACGAAATGTTTCTCATGAGAACACTGTCCCCTTTGGGGCAAACTATTAAAATGGTGATTATAGGATTTTGCCCTTTCCCAGAGGTTAGGGTTGCTGCTGCTGCTAAGTCGCTTCAGTAGTGTCCGACTCTGTGCGACCCCATAGACGGCAGCCCACCAGGCTCCCCCGTCCCTGGGATTCTCCAGGCAAGAACACTGGAGTGGGTTGTCATTTCCTTCTCCAACGTATGAACGTGAAAAGTGAAAGTGAAGTCGCTCAGTCGTGTCCGACTCTAGCGACCCCATGGACTGCAGCCTACCAGGCTCCTCTGTCCATGGAATTTTCCAGGCAAGAGTACACTGGAGTGGGGTGCCATTGCCTTCTCCGAGGTTAGGGTTAGGAGTGTCTATTTAATGATGTCATTACAAATCTATGGTGACAGGTCTCTGAAGAGCGGTTATATCTGAGGGAGGGCTACTGGAGGGACAAGGAGGGAGGCGGCTGGGATGCTGGAAACATCCTTGATCTTGATTCAGGTGGTAATTATGAAGATTATTTACAGGCAAAATTTTACAAATGTATCAAGTTATATATTGAAGATCTATGTAGGACATTGTGAACATTATATCTCCATCAACTAAAACATAAAAAAGTACTCTTGGGCCAAACACTGCCAATTTGCAACCTCTGGGTTGCATAGTTACTATATTATCAGTATTTCTACCTGCCCTCCTCCCCCGTGCCACCACCTAATATAAATTCAAGGTATACCTTCTGAGAAAACAGATTGTTTTCCTTTCCCCCAAATAGCCTACAGCATCAAACCTCCTGTTGCTCTAATCAAGTGGTGGAGAGTTTGGAGACACCAGGGACCAGAAAAGGCCATTTTCCTTTTCATTAAGGTTAGGCTCACTTAACCACTAGATGGCGCATCACGCATGTACAAAATGTGCTCAAGTAGGTCTATTCTGCCAGAACCTTGTGCCATAGTCTGGGTCCCAGGCAAAAAAAATCACTCCATCATCAGGTAACACCTTCCTAAGAATCTCTCTAAACAATGGAATCAAGAGTCCCAGTCCCTTCTGTGCTTCTTTCTTCCTGCATAATTCCCACTAGAAATGATGCCTGCAGGGCAAAGCTCCAAGCAGTTCACTGGTGATGTGAAGACGCACAAGTTGCCACCCCAATAGTTTAGCTTTGATGGGGTATTTTAATGGCTTTTTAATGAATCATGAGAATTTAGTCTGACTGTGACCTATAGTTACTTTTGCTCATGCTTTCCTTTTATGGATTCTTCATATTAAATTTGATTATTTCAGAAATATGTATATACAGGCTACGTGGGGATTGTGGGGGAGGGGAATATATACATTTGTACAGAAAATTTTACCTTTTTTTTAAGCAAAGCAAACTCATGCCAGTGTGACTTCTGCTTTCCCCTTAAATCTCAAAATTTCTAACGTTTCCTACTGTCAGAGAGCACAGTGTCAAAAGATCTCCACTGATATCTCATTCAGAAAAGCTATAACCGGTGCCTTTCCCCCATTCTTATCATGACTGCCAACTCAAGAGTTTAGGTTTATATGCAAAGTTATGCAAAGTTAGATAAACATCCTTACTTTCCACTCCATGTATCTTACTTTTAAAATATCCCACTGATTTAGAGGCAGGACCACATATCAATGGTTGGAATATTAAAGATGACAGAGGCCCGAGTTCTTTCACTATATGAATGAAGTTATAGGTGGGTGATTATGATGAGGCCATGGTAAGTAACCATAAGCTTTGCCTGCTCCCTGCCCCCTGCTACCTCCACCTAAAAGCTCCATCTGAGCCTTGGGTTTTGTGTTTCTAGAGTGGTCTATATAAAAACCACAATAATTAGAGGGGCTTCCCAGATGGAACTAGTGGTAAAGAACCTGCCTGCCAATGCAGGAGACGTAAGAGATGCGGGTTTGATCCCTAGGTCGGGAAGGTCCCTTGGAGGAGGGCATGGCAACCCACTCTAGCATTCTTGCTTGGAGAATCCCACGGACAGAGGAGCCAGGTGGGCTACAGTCCAGAGGGTTGCAAAGAGCCAGAGGCCACTGAAGCAACATGGCATGAACACACATACTCAAATATCCAAAGAGGGTCAAGACTGCTTCTCAGGGAGAATCAGGTTCAGGGCCTCACGCTGGGGATTGCTGCATGAAGCCAGTGGGGGTAGACTAGAAAGGGAAACTTGTTTTACAGTCAGAATTAAGGTGTTCTTTACTTTAGAGCTTTTGAATGGCCTTTGACTTTGCTTTTTCAGAGAGACTGCAGTATATTTCAGGATGTGTGCGACTCTGGCATTTATTTTCATTCGACCTACATGAAACATAAAAGAAAAGTAGATTCTACCTGAAACTTATCCATAATCTACTGGCATGTTTTGCTCATTTTAAAGTAGATGCTAGTAGAAAAGCATTTATAATGTACTCTCAACAGAAACCATGAACACAATACCTGAAAAAGGAGTCAGGTAGTTAATTCACTGTGATAAGAAATCCTCTTTGTCCTGGGTTTCTTAAGGCAGTAAAAACCCCAGGCCTAAAGAACAATTTGGTCAAGTGTTGGGTAGTCAAGGCTGCTACATGACTGACAAACTCACTCTCAATTTTCTTTTAACAAGATGGTCCCACCCACAGCTTGGGTTTCTCCACAGCACTAGTGTGGGTCAGCAAGATCTCTTTTAGGAGGACAGCTTCTGGGTGGCTTGCAGCCTGGGTGCCTAATTATCTCAAATAATAGATACACGAAGTCTGTAGCAGACACAGGAGTGATTTCTCTATCCTTGATAGGAAGCGAAACTTGAACATGGAGGGACCATCTGTCTTTCTTCTAGCAATGGGCATATCAGTTCTGTCGTATTCTATCCAAGTAAGACATGGGATCAATTCGTTTATTTTTATTTTTAGGTCATAGGCTGGTCAGACTTAGACACTGATCCCTTATAACACAGCACGCTTGTCTCTGGTGACTTCCTTGCCAAGGTGGATGTTTTTCTCAAAATTAGTCATTGCCCTCTTGCTGTCCCATTTGCCATCTGTCCGCCTGAGTTCCCAACCCCTTCACTGCCTGGTCTGCCTTTCTGTGTTCCTGACCTCCCAACCTGAGTTTCTCTATCCTAGAACATGTCCATCAAGCTGTATCCTGATTCTTACATGCCTGCTTTCAACCCTCTGCCTACCTCTTAGTTACCTACATGACCCTACAACAGACTACTCTGGTTCCCAATAACTGCTCTCTATTAAATAGTTAGCATGTGTTGAGCACTGGCCCAAACATGATAAATACATGTACTATGCTTAGTTGCTCAGTCGTGTCTGACTCTGCGACCTCATGGACTGTAGCCCACCAGGCTCCTCTGTCCATGGGGATTCTCCAGGCAAGAATACGGGAGGGGGTTGCCATGCAACCCCCCAGGGGATCTTCCCAACCCAGGGATCAAACCGAGGTCTCCTGCATTGCAGGCAGATTCTTTACTGTCTGAGCCACCAGGGAAGCCCATGAATACTGGAGTGGGTGGCCTATTCCTTCTCCAGGGGATTTTCCTGACCCAGGAAATTGAACCAAGGTCTCCTGCATTGCAGGCAGACTCTTTACCAGCTGAGCTACCAGAGAAGCCTGTTATTTACATGATTCTTTCAAAAACTCACACAGTAGAAATCCCATATAGTAGAATACTTACACTAGCTAACATTTATTCTTAACTATGTGTTAGGTACTGGGCTCAGGTTTTACATGCTTTAACTCATTAAACCCTCATGAAATAAACCTTATGGATAAATCCTATTTTTTCTAAGTAGGTACTATTATATCTATTTTACAGTTGAAGAAACTTAAGCACAGGTTTGTCTGTATACCCAACACTACCCCCTCACTGTGGGGTATACATATTAGTAAGCCTCAAAGAACTCATAATTAAGTTGAGGAGCTGGGGTTGGAATATAAATTGGCATATTGTATTTGGTGGATAATGCTACCACATGTATCAAAATGTTCATATCTACTGAGGCTGTGAATCTATTTCCAAACCTTTTTTCCTAAGGAAGAGTTTCAGGGATTTATAAGATTTAGCCGTAAGGATATTCATTTAAATATTATTTATAGCAGCACATTACTTGAAATATCCTAGATAATGTCTAAAAATAGAGTACTTATGAATAAACAATGATCTTCTCATAAGATGAAATACTCGTAGCTAATAAAATTATGTTATAGAAGAATATTTAATGAAGTGGAAAAAAGTTTATGGTACAATGTTAAATGAGAAAAACAAAGCTATAAAACAGTATGTGCAGAATGAGCCCATTTTGGTAAAGAAGATGTAATTTTAAGCATATAAAATGTTAGAAACAAAGATATCAAATTATGAACAGCAGTTATTTCAGAACTATGGGACTTTTCTTTTCTTTGTGGTGTTTCATATTCCATGACATTTCTATAATGAAATTTAACTACAACATGTATATAATTCCATAAATAAATATCAGTTTAAGTTAAAACTTGAGGAAATCCAGTGAGAATGATAATTGATTGCTGTTGTTGCTGTTCAGTTGCTAAGTTGTGTCTGACTCTGTGACCGCCTGGAATGCAGCACGCCAGGCTCTTCTGTCCTCCACTATCTCCCAGAGTTTGCTCAAATGCATGTCCATCGAGTTAGTGATGCAAACGATCTCATCCTCTACCACCCCTTTCTCCTTTTGCCTTCAATAGCTAAGTGCTATCCAAAGCCTCTGAAGGCCTATCTAGGGCAAAGAAGGTAACAAATTTTTGTAGAGGTGGATGGATTTCCTGAAAGCCACCTCCTCCAAGGCTCAGAGCTGCAGAGGGGCAGCCCGGCTTGGCTGGGGGCGGGGGGGAGGGTTCTCCCTGAAGTCCCAGCTTCCTGCTCTGGATGGGGAGATGGTGACTGACAGCAATTGTCTGTGGTCACACCAGCTGGTCGTCCTGTTCCCTCAGGCAGGCAGGTTTTATATGAGTGGGGTGGGGGTGGCTGGCTCCTGGGAGTGCTGAGGAGAGCTGCTCACAGGGCAGAGCAGGGCGTCCAGTGGTGGCGAAGCCTCTGCCTCTCTGGGATAAGTCTGTTCACAGTGCGGCCTCCAAAGGCGGAAGCTTTTATTTCCTCTGAACAAAAGCAGCAGCTCGCTAAATTCAACCGTGGTTATGGGTGTGGAGATTTCTGAGATGGCAGAGAGGCCAACTGAACACACGTCCTAAGCACACTTGATTTGATCACTTTTGTCCCTGGAACGGGGGTTTGTTGGCCTGTTTGGGGCTGTTTTCATCAGAGTTCCCGGGATTTAGAGCTAATAACCGGCCTAAGAACTGTGAGACACACCTGGTCTCTGTACTCTCCTTCTGTTACTTTCTTATTTCATGATTTTGTGAAAGAAATGCGTCTGCAAGATATAAGAGACAGCTTCCGAAAACTATGGGTGCAACACCTGCAAATCTTGTCTTTGGGGGCAGGAAGAAATGGAAAGAGGATGGGGAAAGGGGGTAGAGAGAGAAGGCAATGTGGGATGGGAAATGGGCAGACAAACCAAGGAAGAGACAGGAGGCCTGCTTCCCTGGGGCCGTGCTCCAGCCTGGATCTTGAATCAGGACCAGGCCTTGCACAAACTCAGCGTGACATTTAATACCACCCTGTTCCTGGGATTAAATGTTACACTAATAAAAAGAGAGCCGCAAGACAAACAGTTGTGCCCTGGAAGTGGAGAGGGGAGAGGCTGTGCAAAGCTCAGGGCATGAAACTGAGCTGCTTCCACCTGTAACTGCCTGCTGCAAATCTGCCCAGTGTGATTTATTTGCTGGCAAATTCAGCGCAGGTGTGTATTCTAACAATTTACTGAGGAAGCAAGAATTACAAACCCTAACTTGCAGAGAGGGAAGGCCAAACTGCAGCAAACCTAGAGCCCCCCACCCCAGCATCTGACTCAGGGGTCCCAGGACGGCCGCTCAGCCAGGGTGTGCAGTTTCAGGACAGCAAAGAGTTCTTTTGCAGAAATCCCAACTGAAGATAGATCAAGGTAGTGGCCCTTGGACAAGTGGTTTTATTTGTTAAAACTCATCTTTGAATACTTTAAAGGCTAAAACTCCAATACTTTGGCCACCTGATGCGAAGAGCCCATTTACTGGGAAAGACCCTGATGCTGGGAAAGATTGAGGGCAGGAGGCGAAGGGGGCAACAGAGGATGAGAAGGTTGGATGGCATCACCGACTCAATGGACATAAGTTTGAGCAAACTCTGGGAGATAGTGAAGGACAGGGAAGCCTGGGGTGCCTCAGCCCATGGGGTTGCAAAGAGTCGGACACGACTGAGTGACTCAACAAAAACAACACAGTTTCCTGGGGGCTTCATCTAAAAACCAAAAAAAAAAAAAAATTAACTGGCAGGACAAGATACTCTGGTCCTACTAGTTAGAGTGTGCGTGTGTGTGTGTGTGTGTGTGCGTGTGCACTCAGATGTGTCTGACTGCGGAGCCCATGGGCTATAGGTAGCCTGCCAGGCGCCTCTGTCCATGGGATTTTCCAGGCAAGAATACTGGAGTGGGCTGCCACTGCCTTCTCCGGTGTTTAACTATACTTATCCATTCAACCTCAGTTACTTCTTCCCGTAGTCCCCGGTCACAAACAGAATGTTTACCGTCAGTGAGCTGAATATCTTCTGTCACTGACAGAAACAGCATTAGCCAAGGCCTTACCCTAAATCACAGAGAAAATTTCTTACACACCATTGGCTATCCCTGTGTACAGCACCTAGCACCTTGTTAGGAGGTGTGAGTGGCATTTGGGTGCCAATCTGGTACAGCTTTCACTCACATACATCATAGATGTTGATGAGTAAAGTGCTACATCACTGATGGAAAAGTAGGGAGAGCATATGAACAGATCACAGAGGAAATACAAATGCATTTGAAAACATGAATGAAATGTTCTACTGTGCTTATAATCCAATCAATGCTAAATTAAAATAAGAGATACTTATGCCAAAATTTGGGGGCTGATGTATCAACAACATCTGCAGCCCACTTTCAGATGATTTGGCAAGTGTAAGAGAAATGCATGTGTGTCAAAGAAATGCCATGAGTATGCAAGAGGTCACAGCTGATGAACGCAGGTGAGGAGCATATATATTTTTAAGTTCAGGAATATGCATGCAGTACTCTTTTTAACAGTGAAAAAGAAACAAATAGATGGTTAGTATGCATATCTATATGGTGGTATGTTAGTCATACATTAAAATTATGTCTTTTAATGGCATAGGATAATCCTCACAACTTAGTGAAAAGTGAAAAAAATCATATTAAATCATATGTAGTACGATACTCAGTTTTTGAATGCAAAATGTGATTAAAAGGAAATATTCCAAAATGTCCACATGGGTTAGTTCTGATTCTAGGAATTTAAAATAAAAGATTTTCTACATTTTCCAAATGTATGGACTATTCTTATAACGAGAGAAAACACTTGAGAACTTTTTTCAAGAATGATGATGATTTCAAGAAACACTTTTATGCTTTCAAGTTAAGTTTAAAAATATCTCTTTGCATCCCATTGTCAGCAGGAGGAGAGGTGGGGCTGAACACCTTTAGAAAGATGCCCAAAGTGTACACACACATGGAGGGGGCTCGAATCTGAGCCACAGCTGTTGGTTTTAGGATTCACGTTTCTATAAGCAAGCATCCTTAGCATGGCACTCAGGTGGTACTAAAGAGACAAATCCAAGGAAAAAAAAAACCCAGGAGGTCAGGTGGACCTTTCAGATTATTCTCCCCAACTCTTGCTCTACTGAGATCCTGCCTGGAGCCCATTGGCAGGGAGGTGGGCTTCCATTTGCATTCTTGTCCTGGGGGGCCACAGGTGAAGATGAGGGGCTGGGGTGAAGCACACAGCAGTTCAGTTCAGCTGCTCAGTCGTGTCTGACTCTTTGTGACCCCGTGGACTGTGGCACGCCGGGCCTCCCTGTCCATCACCAGCTCCCGGAGTTCACTCAGACTCACGTCCATCGAGTCAGTGATGCCATGCAGCCATCTCATCCTCTGTCATCCCCTTCTCCTGCCTTCATTCAATCTTTCCCAGCATCAGGGCCTTTTCCAATGAGTCGGTTCTTCGCATCAGGTGGCCAAAGTATTGGAGTTTCAGCTTCAGTATCAGTGAATATTCAGGACTGATTTCCTTTAGGATGGACTGGTTGGATCTCTTTGGAGTCAAATACTGGCTTTCTGGCATATATTTTTGGTTCAGGAATTATTTAAATATACATGTGATGTCTGGAGTTTGTATTAATATAAATATACATAATATGTTCACTGAGAATGTTCAAAATCAGGTTTTAGTCAGATGGTGTTTTTCAGTTTAAAACTAATTCCTCTTTAATCTGTAGAATTTAGAAACCTGATTTCTCCAGGTCCCACCTTGCGCAGGCACTTCAGTGAGGCTGTCCTGTAGGCTGGTGGCTCCCAGGCCTGTGGGTTGCTGGAATTCCCTGGGGAGCATCAACAGTACTGACACCTGTGATGGCCTCCAGAGACTGTCATTCAAATAGTCTGGGGTATAGCTTGAGTGGTGTGTTCTTTGAAAGGTCCCCAGATGATCCCAATGTGCAGACAAGTTTGGGAACTGCCTCTTTCATTCTCTATTTCCTTTCCCGACTTGTTTTTTTAAAAACCCACAAACACTTTTGATCAACCATTTCTGCTTTCAGTAGACATGATGCTTCTGGGTCATTTATGTTTGCATGCGGCAGAATGATATTTACCAGGCTTCGCATGAAATGTTTAAAATGTTGTCCCCTCTCCTACTTTAATGAGAACAACGGTGCCCTGGCATCAGAATCCCCAAGCTGGAGGTTACAAACTATCCTGATTCAGAGAAACCTGAGGACCCCATTCTTCCCTGCGCCTTGATTACCCTCCTTTGGGTTACACAAAGGTTATGCTTAACCTCCCAGGATTTTGCAGAAATTGTTCTTTGAAGCGAGTCTGAAGCATGAGCTTGTGAACTCATTCAGACAATAAGTAAAGCCTGACACAAAAGAAGCAAAGTGTCCACACATGCAGATGAAGAAGCCCAAAGCTGGAAGAGATGATGGTGTCCTTATCCCTGCCCACACATAATTGATACTAAAAGTGATTCCAAACCACAAAACTAAGAAAATTCCTAAAAATCTTTTTTTTTTTTTTGGCATGGGAAATCAAGTCAATTCTTGTTGAAATGTAAAAATATTAAAAAAAAATATTTATAGCCCACTTTGGGTCCTAAGCACACAATTTTTTTTAAAAGTCTTCATTGAATTTGTTACAATACCACTTCTGCTTTATGTTTTTGTTTTTTGGCCCTGGGGCATGTGGCATCCTAATTCCCCAAACAAGGATTGAACCGACACACCCTATATTCGAAGGTGAAGTCTTAAACGTCGACTACCAGCGACGTCCCCTAATACCGCACACTTAACTGGCCTTTTAGGTACCCTGCATGGAGTGTCCTTGGTGAGTGTCTGTAACTCATCACCCAGTTATGATGACTCGGATCACTTAACATCCAACTTGCTAAAGAGAAAACAATGACCATTATAGATTTTTACTTGATAAGAATAGTCCCCTTTAAATTCAGTCAATATTGCCAAGTTGCCTACGATATATCACTGGGCTTGTTATGTTTAAAACACCAGAGGAGACTATATAAAAGATTTTCATGTTCATTTTTGAAAAGCAACTCTCACATGGCTCCAGCTAGTAACTCACTGTCTGTTCAACCTTACCTCAAGTAGCCTCTTGCATTGGGATGGCAGATATAAATATGGACACAAATATTACTCTGCTTCTCTAACTGGGAGGGTTAGGAATGGCCCCATGGAGTGTGAGGCCGTGGGGCAACCAACCCCTTCCTCACAGAGGATATTGAGATAAGGGAAAACCAGTCTGCCTGAAAAGGCAGTCGAAATTCCAAATAAGCACTCGTCCCAAGGAGAAGGATGTTGAGCGGCAGCAGGGAGCCATCCTACTGTTCTGAAGCTGTGATGCTCAAAGATCTCAGGAATAATTGTAATCATTTGAATTACTCTTCTGCTTTGATCCTTCTAACACTGCCCACTGCAATTAGACTAAAATCCCAAACACATCCCAAGGCCCATAAAAATCCCCAATCTTGGACCTCTCCTACCTCCCCAACCTCAGGTCTGACCGCCTCCCTCTTGTTCATCAAGCTTCTTTCTGTTCCAGAAACAGGCCGACACTCTTCGCACCCCAGGGAGTTTCCTATGCTTGGCCGCTTCCTGTGACTTATCTTTTAATGTGTGTCTATTTCATTTTAGATACTTTCCTATGATTCCACTGCCTCTCACTTTAAAGCATAAGCTCTAAGAGTGCAGCGATTATGTGCATCTGACCCGCTTTAGGCACCGTAGGGAACCCTAGGTCCTGATAACAGGGGATGCTTGACCAATTCTCTTTCCAAGAAAACCGACAGCAGGTGTGACCCTCCCTTCAGCAGCCCCCAGAGGATCCCTGCTGGATACACTGATCTATAAGTACAGATAGAGCCAGGCAGCTTTTCACACTTGCCTCGTGATATTTATACCCATAGGTATAATTTTTCAGTGCATCCTGCTGTAATTGTTTTGGGTCTGTTTACTGCCGAGACGTTCATTTTCACAGAAGCATTAGACACGCAACAGGAAAAAAAAATGAGAACATTAGGCCCCTGAAAATAAAATTATTAGGATGCTAAGCAATAAAGGAGATGACACCTCACATTGAGGCTACTACAGAGAGGTTTTGGAAGACCTTTCAAGTGAACGCTGGAACACCCACAACCAAAGCAAACTGCAAAACCAACAAAATGCTAACGCTGTGCATTTTTATCATTATCCACTGTGATTTGTTTCTTCCTCTGCAGGGCATGACAAATGACACTGAAGTCAAAGCTCAACTTTTTTCCCCTTAAAGCCGTGACTATTTTCCTTGGAGCCTGGGCCCTCGACAACCACGCAGCTGCCAAGAATGTGCTCATCCCTTGAAACAAATGCTATGCTGAAACTGATGTTTTCAGGTGCCAACTGTATAGCCTGAGAACGTCTATGTTATTTACATGCCTCTCGTACCAAGGAATCAATGCTGAGAATATCACTGCTGCTGATTCTTGAATGTAGTGGTCACACTTGTGGTCTTTGGATATGAAGAGTGACATGCCATTAAAGTGTGCCCGCCTGAGTGGTCCTGAAATAACAATTTTGCTGATTTCTCTGTGAACTTTGATCTCATTACCAGCCTGCTCTAACAAAACAAATAAGCACACAGTCAAAATCATGCTTGTGATTCTTCAGTGTGGTTTTCCAGCCAAGTTTGTCTTTTGTTTTGTTTTGAGATACTCCTGCACACACCACACACACACACACACACACACACACACACACCCTGCCTGCTTGGTACCTCCTGCACACCACATACACACACACACACACACACACACACACACACCCTGCCTGCTTGGTACCTCCTGCACAACACACACACACACACACTCCTGCACACACACACACACACACACCCTGCCTGCTTGGTACCTCCTGCACAACACACACACACACACACACACACACCCCTGCCTGCCTGCCTGCTTGGTACCTCCTGCACACACCACACACACACCACACACACACACACACACACCCTGCCTGCTTGGTACCTCCTGCACACCACATACACACACACACACACACACACACACCCCCTGCCTGCTTGGTACCTCCTGCACACCACACACACACACACACACACACACACCCTGCCTGCTTGGTACCTCCTGCACACCACACACACACACACACACACACACACCCCTGCCTGCTTGGTACCTCCTGCACACCACACACACACACACACACACACACACACACACACACACCCCTGCCTGCTTGGTACCTCCTGCACACCACACACACACACACACACACACACACACACACACACCCCTGCCTGCTTGGTACCTCCTGCACACCACACACACACACACACACACACACACACACACACACACACCCCTGCCTGCTTGGTACCTCCTGCACACCACACACACACACACACACACACACCCCTGCCTGCTTGGTACCTCCTGCACACCACACACACACACACACACACACACACACACACACACACCCCTGCCTGCTTGGTACCTCCTGCACACCACACACACACATACACACACACACACACACACACACACACCCCTGCCTGCTTGGTACCTCCTCTGGGTTATTTACAATCCCCACCTATTCCTATTACATGTAACACCACTGCCACAACTACCTCCACTCTTATTCGTAATCATTATAACTCCAGAGATGTACTATTGTTTTTATCCCCAAATTTTACAGAAGAGTTTAGACTGAGTAGGTAATTTACCCAGAGTCATGCAGTCACAGGGACAGGCCCAGGATTTGAAGATATACTGGGTTTATCCAGCACTCATTCTGATAACCACCATCTCCTTACTTCAGTAAATGGCTTTAGCCCTCATTGAGTTACTTAAGTCAAAATTGTGGGGTCACCCATTTACAGTTCCAACTCCTTTATCCATCTTCTCCATAACCAATGTGACTGCACAACCTATCAATCTCCTAAATTCATTTGGAAACCATTTACTTCTGTCTTTCCTGCTACTACTACACTCTGCCACCATCAACTCCTACCTAGGCAGTTACTGTAATAGGCTTCTAAATAGACTAGTCCCCAAGTTAGACCTTGCTGCAAGATGATTACAAACAAAAAGGCAATGTGAACTCATCAGTCCCACATTCCCAATCTATCCCTCCCTCTACTCTTCCCCACTGTAGATAACCAATAAGGAGGACCTGTTGCATAGCACAGGGAAAGCTGCTCAATATTCTGTAAAAACCTAAATGGGAAAAGAATTTGAAAGACAGATACATGTATACATGTAATTGAATCACTGCACTGTACACCTGAAACTAACTCGAAATTGTTAATCAACTATGCTCCAATATAAAATAAAAATTACACAAAAACTTACCAATTCCATAAACATCACAAAATCCAGAGAAATAAAGGAACACTTTAATTAACAACAATAACAAAAAGGCAATGTGAGTAATGAAATCAGGTAGCAGTGTTTGGGGTCATCCAGACAATCCAGACTATGTATATTTTAAAATTTAGGCTGTCAATGTGAACCACTTCAAAACACGCCCTCAGTTCTCGAGTAGATACAAGAGCCCCCAGTGCCCAAGCTGACCCAGACTCATTCTTCAGATGGCAGCTTCAAAGTCATTCCTTAGGGAGCCATTCTCTGACTCTCGGAACAGGCTGGATCCTCAGAGCGGCCCATTGGTCATACCTACCTGTAGCTGTGTGATTGACACCTGCCTCCCTAGAGTGACAGCGTCATGAAGGCAGGGACTGCAGACTCTGCCTTTTCGCTGTTGGTCTCAAATACCTAGTAGAGTGTTCAGCAAATAGCAGGATTTCAAATATTTGTGGGATAAATGAAATTTGCCCATAAATGAATGGAAATTAGAACGGCTTTAGTATTTTCTAATTCTGAATGTAATATATATTGTGTAGAAATTTCAGGCTATCTAGGAAAAGTTAAGAAAGTAAAGTCAATTCCTTTCAAGTTTTCTTTTTTCTTCAAATTGGACTTGATCAACATTTATTTGCATCTGCTGAGAATCGACTTTGTGGGAAGTGCCTTCAAACCATGTGTATATGACTGAAAATCCATGGGATTTTCCCCTTATTAGGTACCAAATGTGCCCTAATTTTGGGAAAGGACACAAGATTAATCTTCCCCTCACTCTTCTTTGCCATATTGACCTTGTCCACATCAGTTCCTAATTTGGCCTGGGGCACATAAGTAACATCCCCCTAAATGCTGGTTCTTCCATCTTCCCTCTCCTTGGCAGATTCTTTCCCATCCTCATCATACCTTGCTAGACAGTAGAATCAGTTGTGTTATACAATATACACTGAGGATTCAGCTATTTGTACTCAGCAAAAAATATAATACAGCATAAAAGAATTGAGAACAAAAGAAAAATACTTTAGATAACGTGGGACAAGCCATCCGCCACCTTCTTAACTTGCTAGAGGTAGGGGCATGAACCTCTGTACCCTTGGACCGCCTCAGTTCTTGCCTTACTTGCCTTTCATAATAAGGACTGTCTTATTATATGCATTATAAATGTAGGAATATACACTCAATTTTTACATATGACCGAACCTTGGAACCTAGTCCTTGGGTCACATGCTATTGCATTTCATACTGTGTTCTCCCCTCTCTGCTTTCATTTATGTGTCACCTTAGGATGGTGTATCCTCCTTCAATTGACCACCTATTTATTCCTCAAGGCCCAGCTCAAATACCACTTTATCAGCATCCTGGCATCCCTGATCAGAATTAACCAAAGCTTCTATTGTACTCTCACCACAAAACTGTATACTTCTCTTTACCACTCTCTGCTGCAGGCTGTGGATTGGGGCTTGCTGTCTACTGTCTGAACTGGATCACAAGCTCCTTGAGAAGAGGTATCATACGTATTTTTGTGTCCCTGGCAGGTAGCCCAGAGCCTGTGTAAGCTTTTGATAATTTACGCTTGATAAAAAAACAGAGCCTCGTGAAATTTTCTTTGACCTATAACCTATTAAAACACCCACGATACAAATTCTCAGTTACAATGTTCAGTGCCATGCTTGCTCCCAAGTCTACCCCCTCAATGGATTGCTTGTTTAATTTAATATACTCAAGTTTTATTCTCAGGAGTGATAGTTAACACTAAGCCAGAGCTTAAAGCTTTATGAGGTACAGTATAATCTATAAAAATATTGAATCACTATATTGTACACTTGGGCTTTCCTGGTGGCACAGATAGTAAAGAATCCGCCTGCAACGCAGGAGACCTGGGTTTGACCCCTGGCTTGGGAAGATCTCCTGGAGAAGGGAATGGCTACCCACTCCAGTATTCTGGGCTGGAGAATTCCATGGACTGTATAGTCCATGGGGTCGCAAAGAGTTGGACACAACTGAGCAACTGTCACTTTCATGCTGTACACCTAAAACTAATGTAATATTGTAAATCTAATCTTTCTAAAAGAACATTAAGGAGAAGCAGAAACCTGGAAACAAAACTCTCTAAAGTCCTAAACATCCATATTCTCCCATCCAAGTACTAAGCCAGACCCTGCTTCGTTTCTGAGATCAGATGAGAGCGTCCACATTCAGGGTGGTATGGCCATGGACTAAACTTCATATTCTTAGAAGAACACACCTATCATGATGTTAAAATACCAATTATATAGCAAACTTTAGACATATCACCAGAGACAAAAAGTAGCCATTCTGTTTGGCTCCAGATAAATAGCTATTGTTTATTGTTTAGTAATTACCACCATCTGTCATTTAAAATTTTCACACCATCTGTCAATAACTGCATGCAGAACACAGCTGATTCATACCTCTTCTTGTTGGTCAGATGCAATGAGCTCTACCCAGATAACTATTAGCAAAGAACAATGCTTGACTTCTGTACCCAACTTCATTTGTCACAGAGGGAATCTCACCTTAAGTCCATCAGTTCAAAATAGGAGTCTCTCATCCTGTGTATAAACTAGAACTAACTTTCATATTTTGGTTTTTAACTTCTATTGTTGAAAATTTCAAATATATACATGAGGAGAAATACAATAAAGACCCTAACACCTCAATAAACCCTCATCAGCAGCTTCAGTGATAATTAACTCACAGTCAACGTGTTTTCATCCCTATCTTCCTCTCCCTGCCTACCTTAAATTATTTGGAAACTAATTCTCGACATCATATTATTTAATCTATAAATATTTCAAGCTCTTGGAAAAAAGACCTAACCACAATGCTATTGTCACACCTAAAACAGGGACAATAATTCACATTCACCCGATGAGCCCATTTTGATCCTGCTGTAGAAATGGATCTCGTTAAATATCTCCCTGTAAACAGCTCAAAAGCCCTTTATAAACTGTACACGTGATGACTGACTATTACAATGCTACTTGAAGGACAAAGAAGACCAGCTTGTTCCCTGAAGGCTGCTTAATACTGATCTCAGTTTTTGGGGAGGGGTTGCATATTTTACTCCTTATAAGGTAAAGAAAATAGTCATTGGCACCCACACTACTGTAACAACCCTGACAGCCACTTTTTCAGCATTGCCCAGGGTTACAAATGCATGTAATTGCCTGCTGGACTTTAGCTGTACATGTGAACAACTGGTTTTCCACAGAGCAACCATTCATTTTATAATCTCACATCTCCCCTAATGAATTTCCTATGAATGCTGGTATTAAAGAATCTGAAAGAGGAAGACCTCTTTTTAAAGTTAAATACCATATTTTTCATAAGGTTGCTGCAGAATTTTTTCCTTACACATTAGAGAAAAAGGACATTTATGCAAAGAAATGTCTTTCTGTGAGCCCAATATTGAATTTTCCATTGTTGGTGCTCAGTGTCTCTTGGGAGGCTCTTAATTGAATCAGTCTTGAAAGGTTTTCTTTGTGTTTTCCCTCAGACCCTCTTACAGATTACAGAAGCATTGATAGTGAGTACAGCTCTAATGGAAGATGCTGTCATCTCATTACTCAGCCTGGTCTCTGTCTCAATAGCTCATACCTCTTAAGTGGCTGGCATGCTATCAGGTCAAAAAGAGGTCAAGGTAGCAAGACAGGAAGCAGTAGCTCTTCACAGGGGACAGAAAAATAGTGGTGGAGAGAAAGAGATGGTACATTCACTATCTAATCACCCTAGCACATGCTGCTAAGTCTCTTCAGTCGTGTCCGACTCTGTGCGACCCCAGAATGGCAGCAGGCTCCCCCGTCCCTGGGATTTTCCAGGCAAGAATACTGGAGTGGGGTGCCATTTCCTTCTCCAATGCATGTAAGTGAAAAGTGAAAGGGAAGTCGCTCAGTTGTGTCCGACTCTTGGCGACCCCATGGACTGCAGCCCACCAGGCTCCTCCATCCATGAGATTTTCCAGGCAAGAGTACTGGAGTGGGGTGCCATTGCCTTCTCCAACCCTAGCACATACTCCAGACTAATTTACCCAAGTATAGAGGAAGGTCCACACGTTTACCCAATGAAGACCAGGGAACATAACAGAATTCTGCAGTGGTTTCTGAGGGCAAGGCACAGTATGGATGAAACTGGAGCCGATTATACAGAGTGAAGTAAGCCAGAAAGAAAAACACCAATACAGTATACTAACACATATATATATGGAATTTAGAAAGATGGCAATGACGACCCTGTATGCAAGACAGGAAAAAAGACACAGCTGTGTATAATGGACTTTTGGACTCAGAGGGAGAGGGAGAGGGTGGGATGATTTGGGAGAATGGCATTCTATCATGTATACTATCATGTAAGAATTGAATCGCCAGTCTATGTCTGACGCAGGATACAGCATGCTTGGGGCTGGTGCATGGGGATGACCCACAGAGATGTTATGGGGAGGGAGGTGGGAGGGGGGTTCATGTTTGGGAACACATGTAAGAATTAAAGATTTTAAAATTAAAAAAATAATAATAATAATAATTAAATTAAAAAAATAAATAAAGGAAAAAAAATTTTTGCAAAATTAAAAAAAAAAAAAAGAGCTTATGGGGTGGGTCATCCACAGGGGGCATGGCTTTCATGTGGCTACCTGCCATGCCAGGGTTGTTTTCTCACATGCATCATCTTAATCTGAAAACTTGGCCGGGAAAGGCTAGCCATCAGGATATGATTCCTGTCTCTGTCTAAATGCTTCAGCTGAATTACTTGCAACTTTTCCTGTTCTATATTGAATAGTCAGACATCTCCTTGACTTCAGCTTTATTTCCTTAAAGAATCCCCCTCTGCCTCAGTACCCCATCTAAAGCCCCCTGTGTCTGATCATGTCCTCACTGACATATATGAACCATCATTTTCAAATAAGCTAGAAACAGTGCTGTCTAGTGCTCTAAACCTCGAGGCATTTTTTTGTTGTTGTTGCGCACTCTCATTGATGCACACAAAAACTCAGCCAAAAACCACTTCATTACACTCAACAGTAGACGCAGCAAAAGAAGGGAGAAGACAGGCGATTTGGAAAGGTCCACGAAAAGTAAGTTCGTATCAAGATGAAAACTTGAACAGGATCCTTAATTCCTCGTCTGACATTGTTTCCACATTGTCTCACTTAAGAGGAGATTTTGAAAAACAATCAGCCCTTCTAGACTGTTGGGAAATAGTTTTCCAATATCCTTGGCCCATGTAAGTTCAATGACACATTCTATACATACATACACTCACATATTCATGCGTGTTGCTTTGCCATTATTATCTGATTAAAGTGGAAGGAATAGTTTTAATAGTTGAAAAAGAAGTGAAATAGGACAATAATTAAAATGTTACACATGTAACCCATATGTGTATGTGTGTGTGTATATATATATGTATGTATGTATACATCTTTGTTTATCAATTTTTCTTGAGGTCTGACCAAGGGTTTTCCTTTCACATATGGGCTCTCTGGTTGACCTTTCTTGCATACACCATTTTTGAAATGTTAAATCTATAATTTCTACTTTGGGCTTCTTTAAAGTAGAGTGAAAACTTAAAGCCACTTGGAAGCAATATGAGTGCAGAAGACTTTCGGGTTTTTATAATTTTCCTCCAGTCTTTCAGAGCTGTCTCATCTACAGTTAATTCAATAGCAGTCTTTTAGATACAGTTGTCCCTCAGTCTCCCTGGGGGAATGGTTCCAGGACCCCCACAGATACCAAAATCCTCAGGTGCTCAAGACCCTTATGTAATTGCCTAGTACAGTCAGTCTCTCGGGACTTCCCTAGTGGCTCAGATGGTAAAGAATCTGCCTGCAATACTGGAGACCTGGATACCATCCCTGGGTCAGGAAGATCCCCTGGAGAAGGAAATGGCAACCCACTCCAGTATTCTTGCCTGGAAAATCCTATGGACAGATGAGCCTGGTAGACTACAGTCCATGGGGTCGCAAAGAGTCGGACACGACTGAGTAACTTCACTTCTTCACTTCACAGTCGCTCTCAGGAATCATGGGTTCCTTAACTCTGGATCCAAACAACAAGCAGCTTGAATTCATGGTTGGTTGAACCCATGGAGGTAGAAACTGTGGGTTGGGAGGGCCAACTATACCTGCTTTTTAGTTTTCACAAATGTTTAACTTCTATAGTTTTAGAAGAAGCTCTTTTGTTTTTGCATTTATGTTTAATATGTCATTTAGTATTTTTTTTATACTGAATGATAAAATCACACATATAACTGGCAGAGGTTGGCAGGCAATCATTTGACTCTTCGAAGGCGTGTGACTCTACCACTGGGCGAAGTCCTTAGGCATCGCACAGAGTAGTGGGAGCTCCAATACTTTGGCCACCTGATGCAGAGATTTGATTCACTGGAAAAGACCCCGATGCTGGGGAAGATTGAGGGCAGGAAGAGAAGTGGGTGACAGAGGATGAGATGGTTGGATGGCATCATCGATGCAGCAGGCATGAGTTAGAATAAGCTCTGGGAAATAGAGAAGGACAGGGAAGCCTGGTGTGCTGCAGTCCCCATGATGGACATGACTTAGAGATTGAACACCAAAACACCAAGAGTAGTGGGCACATCCTGAACTGCTTGAGTGCCATGGGTTTGCTCTACTGGGGAAAAGCAGTGTCTCTTCACATAGGGGAGTGGGGCAGCTAAGTAGAAGATGACTAACTGTTTCTGGTTTTTTTCCTCCTAAGAAGCAATACAGTTTGGTAGAAAAAACATCCAGCAAGAAGAAGACTATCCACAGCTCTGGGACTGGGCCCGAAGGACTTCATGCAGTTGTATAACTTTCTCTGGGTGCTCAGTTCTCTCATTAGAAAATTAAGAAAATGGACACAGGCGTGGTTGCTTACAGCACTGGGAATGAGAAAGATTCTTGGCCCTGGACTTGGCCCAGTAGAAAAATCATGCCATGATTGATTGTCAGTGTCTGCTCTGGGTAGTTAAGAGGGAAGTGGTAAAACACACTCATATCATCTTGTAGCTAGGTAATTCGGATCCCTGTGTAATGAAAAGGATGCAAGCTTCAGGACTGCAGTTAACTCTTGTGACCTTCAGCAAAGTCAATTACTTCTATGAGCCTCGGGAAAGCAGGAGAACTGCTGGGGGACCTAGGTAAGATATCTTCTAAATGTTATCCTTGGATTATCCTCTACTCTGACCCAATTAGATATTCCTTATGTAGTCTCCAATAACATGCTGCACATCCTCTGCCTTAATACTTACTACATAGACATAAGTTATAATTATATTGTAAAGATTGAGGTTATATTTAAGCTAAACTTTAAGTGTAAGAAGTGCATCTCACATATATAAGCCCTGACAAAACATCAGCGCACAGTGTGTGCATGCTAAGTCATTTCAGTCATGTCTGACCATAGCCCCCCAGGCTCCTCTGTCAATGGGATTTTCCAGGCAAGAATACTGCAGTGGGTTACCATACCCTCCTCCAGGGGATCTTTCCGACCCAGGGATCAAACCCGCATCTCTTATGTCTCCTGCATTGGCAGGTGGATTCTTTACCACTAGTGCCACCTGTGTACTCGGTAACTATTTTGTCAAATAAATGGAACCATTCTTGTACTAAGAGCTTAGCACAATATAGGTAACAGGTGCTCAATAAATACTAATTTTCCTTTCCTTCCTAAATTGTACAATCCTGGATGAAGAGTTTCATGTGCACAGAGACACAATTTCCTTTTCTCTTCTATCCTTGAATAATATTTAGGCTGAATATAAAAATATAGAAACCTGAAGAGTGGATACTAAGAGAAGTATCTTAGTATTAAAGTGTTATGAAGTTTTTTGAGCCTTCTAACTCCACATAAAATTTTAATATAATATGAGTATCAGATTATTTTCCTGGTTGCAAAGTATGGTATGAAGATGGTTTTAGATGTGAGATGAACAGGAATGAGTTATATATTTATGTGAATGTGTATTTTACAAAATATTGGGTTAGCCAAAAAGTTTGTTTGGGTTTTTTCATAAGGTGTTACAGAGAAACCTAAATGAACTTTATGGCCAATTCAATATAACTCATCCTGTTTAATTTTCTGTAGTAATATAACGATTTTGTTTAAACTGAATATCTAAAAGTAAAAATAAGTGAGTCTATTTCTTACTTGAAAGGAAAGCTTTCAAGTAAGAAATAATAGTATATGGTTCTGGCACAAATTATAGTTTGAAAGTGGCCAGAGTTAAAGAAACTTATAACTAGGAAATTGGCATCGCTGACTCAATGGACATGAACTTGGGCAAACTCTGAGAGATAGTGAGGGACAGGGAGGCCTGGTATGCTGCGTCCATGGGGTCTTGAAGAGTCAGACATAACTTAGCAAGTAAACAACAACAATACAACATAACTAGCTAAAAGCATGGAAATTTTCTATAGCTAAACTGGTTTGACTTTTCTCAGTTGTAGGGAGGACAATTCTCAAGTTTTCTGTAAATTTTTATTTACTTACATTAAAATTAAAGGTATACACAAGGAAATTGTTGATCATTCATCTTAGGCATGTGTATTGGAGATTATAATTTTCTGCAGCCTATATGTTATTAAGCCTTTTTCTTTTAGAAAAATCATTCAGCAATGAAACAATGGCATTTTAAAGATGACAATATCTCATGGTATTCTATGAAGAACATTATTATTTCTAGGTCTTCATCCTCTAAACAATTTTGAGAACCATAGGTTCAGAGCATCAGTGCTCAAGTGGGGCTGAGGTTGCCCCCCCAGGAAGCATTTGGCAATGGAGGACATTTTTAGCTGTCATAACTAGGGTGTCTGTGCTGCTGACATCTAGTGAACAGAGGCCAGGGACGCTGCTGAACATCCCGTAATCCACATGATAATCCCCAGCAAAGAATTACCTGACTCAAATGTCGATAGTGCTAAAGTTGAGAAACCCTGCTTTAGAGTTTTGTTTATAAATGACTTATAAACATCTTGATCTAACACCCACAGTTGAATGTTTAACATGTTCTGATGAGGCTGTAAATACCTACTTCCAAACTTATTTTCAGAAAGCAATAGGAAAAAAAAGAGACCTCATAGAATTTTAACCCCCTTTTTAAAAATTACTCCTCCATTTAGTTTCTAAAAACATTTGTTTGTTCATTTATTTGGCTGTGCCAGGTCTTAGCTGTGGCATGTGGGATTTTTAGTTGCAGACTATGGGGTCTAATTCTCTCACCAGGGACTGAACCCAGGCCTGTTGCATAGGGAGCGTAGTCTTAGTCACTGGACCACCAAGGAAGTTCCTCCAGTTAGTTTTTGAGAGTAAGCTGGTTGAAAAAGCACCTAAATTATTATGGTACAATATCTACCCTTAGTTGATAGATCAGCTCAAGTCACCAGCTAAGGTCTTCCAAATGTCTTCTACGTTCCATGGCAAATAACCTCCAAGCTTATGAAGCAAGTTTTCTCACTTCTGACTGTGTTGGCATCTACATGGGTTTGTGTGGGGCACATGTGTGCAACCCTAGCCTGTATTCTCACCTGTTGCCTGGCACAGAGTTGGGCCTGGTGTAGGGGGTCCACCCATTCTTATCATGTTCTATGATATACTGAGTGATGATAAGTTATCAATGGGAAATCAATTTCTTTAGCCTTTCTACACTTCCTTGTCTACCTTTCTGGGCTCTATTAGCCTGGAAAAAATATTTCCTCAGGGCTGCTGGTGAGCAAGTCTCACTAGCATTTCCTACTTTATTCAGAAGCCATTTCTGTCCAAGGATCACACTCTTATTAGAGGCCTAAAGCAGTCTGATAAGAAACGTTTCCACGTTTGATCTAAATAGAAGAAAGAGACCAGGGCGTCACCCTCCATTCCCGACACACCTCAGGAGCAAACTGTACTTGTAAAATTTTTTAGGACACAGGAATGACTGAAGAGGGTACAATAATTTATATAGGGGCTCCCCTGGTGGTTCAGTTGGTAAAGAATCCACCTGCAATGCAGGAGGCCAGAATTTGATCCCTGGGTAGGGAAGATCCCCTGGAGAAGGAAATGGCAACCCACTCCAGTATGCTTGCTTGGAGAATCCCATGGACAGAGGAGCCTGGTGGGCTACAGTCCATGGGGTCACAAGAGTAGGACACAACTGAGCAACTAAACCACCAATAATTTGTAGCCCTATATCTACCATAACATCAACTGAATTAGTTCTTGATTTTATATGCTTTTGGGGAGGTTGGGGGAGAGGAAATAGAGGTGAAATTTTTTTTTTAATTTGACGTTAAGTTGCATTAATACTGATCGCTCTGAATGGGCCAGACACAGAGTTAACTGGTCCCATATTGACTGAATAATCAAAGTGCTGTACTATCCAACAGAAGAGGGGTGACAACATAAGGATCGGTCTTGTCAACTTTGAAAGGACACATACTCAGTAAAGAACTCGTTTGAGCAGAGTGAAAGTATCTCAATACTTTGATTTGTGGTTGGATAATTTTTAACTTTTAGCTCACAGGGTTTTTTTTTTTTTTTAAGATTGTTCCACTT
Source organism: Budorcas taxicolor (assembly GCF_023091745.1). NCBI lineage: Eukaryota > Metazoa > Chordata > Mammalia > Artiodactyla > Bovidae > Budorcas > Budorcas taxicolor. The sequence continues at coordinate 71,714,625 of NC_068911.1, forward strand.
TATGCTTAAGGAGCTGAAATTCTACAGTGTCATTTGCCAGGATACTGATTATATATAAGTGGGAGATTTTTTTTTATCAACAATAAATGTCTTGCATTGTGAAAATAGCAGCTTGACTCCCACATTCATTTAGCAGCAGCAGGCATGAAATGGATTGGCCCTTTTGAATTATTCCAGAAATGTGCTCCAGATGCACGTAGATAGATCACTAAATATAAATCTCATTGCTTGTTTCTTTTGTTTTTTGCCCCACTGCTAAGCAACTTTTAAAACTGGTATAGGATGAATTCTTTATCACCGCTATCCTTCAGAATAAAATTAAGTTTATCAGAAAGCAATGAATGTTCCCGAAATACAATCTGATAAATCCTATTGACTACTGCAAGTTGCAACTGGTTGACTGCCAAATGCTGCCATTTTGACGTGTGAGTCTTTTTTGTTTCTGAAGGATTTGTTTATTTGCATGGTTTGGTGTTAGTTTCCTATTTATAGTGGCATATGTTATACCAGGGCTTCTCTGATAGCTCAGCTGATAAGAATCCGCCTGCAATGCAGGAGGCCCCAGTTCGATTCCTGGGCCGGAATCCCCTGGGGAAGGGATAGGCTACCCACTCCAGTATTCTTGGGCTTCTTTCATGGCTCAGATGGTGAAGAATCTGCCTGCAATGTGGGAGGCCTGGGTTCGATCCCTGGTTTGGGACGATCCCCTGGAAGAGGGCATGGCAACCCACTCCAGTATTCTTGCCTGGGGAATTTCCATGGGCAGAAATGCCTGGTGGGCCACAGTTCATGGGGTCACAAAGAGTCGGACACAACTGAGCAACTAAGCACATGTTATACCAACAAGGTGTGCTGCGTACACATCCTTTCCTTTTGAAGAACGTAAGATGTGTAGTTAGCTGGCAGGTCCCAGCAGCAGGGCCTTCAGAATCTGCCACAGCGTCTGAGATGAGGTCTGGGGAGTGCTTAGCCAATGACTGAACATGCAGCAGTAACAGAGGCTGCCCATTTCTGCCCAGCCCAGGACTCTTTTAATGGGTACTCATTGCTCTGGAGTTGTCTGTGGGGCTGGTTGAGACTGTCAGATCAGCATCACTGTCTGAAGCTCTGACTGCCCTCCTCCTGCTTCCTTCACTTTATCTTTGGCAGGAATAACACTTAATAAACCTTTGGCCCTCCTAACTCCATCTCAGCATTTGTTTCTCGAAGGACCCAACTGATACACAACATACAGATGTTGTTACCAAAACAGGAAGAGTGAAAAATTCTATGCTGCATTTTGGGCCAATGGCCAGTGAGCTGCAAATACTTCCTGGGGACCGTGAACACCAATGCTAATAACTCAATTCGTGTATTGTGCTGTGATGCTCCATACTGGTATTTCTGCTCTGACTGTGTGTGTATGTACGCTCAGTCGCTCAGCTGTCTCTGATACTTGGTGACCCTATGGACTGTAGCCCGCCAGGCTCCCCTCTGTCCATATTTCCAAGGCAAGAACACTAGAGTGGGTTGCTATTTCCTCCTCCATGGGAACTCTTCAACCCAGGGATGGAATCCGTACTTCTTGCATCTCCTGCATTGGCAGGCAGGTTCTTTACCACTGAGCCATCAGGGAAGCCCTCTGCTCTGATTCAGTTCAGTTCAGTTCAGTTCAGTCGGTATCTCTTGCATCTCCTACATTGGCGGGCAGGTTCTTTACCGCTGAGCCATCAGGGAAGCCCTCTGCTCTGACTGGGCAGTAGCAAAATCTCCCTGGGGTCCCTGGGGCCTCAAACCAGTAACCATAACCACCTCTTGGGACCCTGAGGGTTAATAAGGTCCAAATCTAGTGAGAATCCGAAAAGAGGATTAGCTTTTACACTCTTTCAAGTGCTGCAGAAATTGGTTAAGAAAAGACTCCTTTGAACAGCAGGATGGGCTGTCTTGAAAGATATTAATTGCCGTTTCCTCATGAGATCTGGGGGAGTAAGCTGATGAAAGGAAAAGCACTAATATGAAAGGGAATCTATGTAAATTCACTTTGAAAACCAATTGGCTATTTTCAAATTGTGTGTTTCATTTGTTCTGCTTCCATGGACAGGTGAAGCGCTCTGTTTCAAAGTATTTACCCACCCCAAGCACTTCACTGCCTGCTGAGGGAAGAAGACAGTCGATCACACCCTTCCCAATGGGAGGAGGGTGGAAGGACTCATGTTTCCTTCGGCGATAAAGAAAGTGAAAACAAAGTAAGGTAAACTCAGAAAGGTAAACTCAGAAAACAAAAATAGGATCATGAAGCATACATAAAAACCGGATTCCTTTCTTTCACCTGATCTATCCTGGGAATCTCTGAACTTCTTCCATGGGTTGAATCCCATGGCCGGTCATGTCAACAGAGTCCCCAGTAACACACAGGCTCCACTGAACCCTTTGGTTGGAGGCTGACCATTAACACTGTTAACAATCCCTACCTATTCACCCCTTACTCATTGATTTCCTTGTCCTCTTCCTAGGTTACACAGACTGGATTTAGAAATCAGGGAAACATTACATCCACTTTAAATTCTGAGTACAGAAGGTCATTCTATTCAAAGGAACACTGAAAAAAGCCATTTTAAGTGAATCCATTTAAAATGGAACATAAATTTCATAGAAAAGAGTGAACAAAAGGGTCCATCAAGACTTTATTTTGAGAAATGAATATAAAATTCATGAAAGTGAATTTATCTTCCATTTAATCAAATTTAGGTTATAATTGCAATTATGCTGTAATTCTTAGCGCAAACTAAAAACAAATGAAGGAACTTCCCCACTGGTCCAGTGGTTCAAGACTCCGTGCTTCCAATGCAGAGGGCATAGGTTTGATCCCTAGTTGGGGGATTAAGATCCTACATGCTGTGTGGTGCAGCCAAAAAATAAATAAATAAAATAAATAAAAAGAATAATGATCTATTCTTCAAAAATGAATGAAGCATGAAGAGGGTTACATAAGTTTCTTCAAAAAGAAGTGATGGTAGTATTACGACAATTTTAAGGAAAATTTAAGAATACTGAAGGGCTTTACCATTTACCAAGGGTCTCTCACAATCCTTTGAATTCCACACCTTTCCTTGAAGTACCCATCACATCACCATCCTTGTAGATTTTCCTTTTTTCAACTGTTGAATTGTTTGCCAACTCCTTTGGTCATGACTTAGGTGTGTTTTAGGAGGAGATCAACATCACTTTCATTGACTTCAAGAAATCTTGCATATTGCGCATCAGATACAAGTTCTCACTTTGCAAGTAACTTACATTGGTTTGACACTCTTCTTTCATCTCACTAGACTGGGGAGGAAGGTTCTAATGGTACAAGAGAGGAATATTTGAGAAGGCACTAATCTTGAGTTAACTCATCACTCAATCAATCCTTTCTTGCAATAATGAACTTTATTCCTTCCAGTACTCTGGCCACCTCATGAGAAGAGTTGACTCACTGGAAAAGACTCTGATGCTGGGAGGGATTGGGGGCAGGAGGAGAAGGGGATGACAGAGGATGAGATGGCTGGATGGCATCACTGACTCAATGGATGCAAGTCTGAGTGAACTCCGGGAGTTGGTGATGGACAGGGAGGCCTGGCATGCTGCGATTCATGGGGTCGCAAAGAGTCGGACACGACTGAGCGACTGAACTGAACTGAACTGAATTTCTGAGAACCAGTTAGAGAAATCACAGATAGCCAGGATGTTTTCAATTAGTCCTTAAAGTTGCTATACCTTCTTTCACGTGTAGGATGTTAAATTGAAAACATTTTTACCAACAATCTAGAGATACTGAGTCTTCCTAATGTCAGTGGCAGAACCAAGGAAATGGCCAGAGTTAGCCTAGTCTATGGACCACACTGCTGTACTGATCCCCTGCACAGAGTGAATTAAAGCAGAGAATATTAGCAAAGAACACTGAAGGTATATTTCTGCCCTTAACCATGATGAAAGCTCACTGCAGCCTTGGCAAAGTCACTTAACTTTTTTGGGTTTTGATTGTCTCTACAGTCTTGTACAACAAGAGATAGTTATGATTACTGATTTGGGGCCATAAAGATACCAGGGAGATTTTGTTACTACCAGTTCAGAGAGCTGATATACCAATTTGGGTGATAACCCAGTACCTAAACTGAATCATCGGTATTAAATGGTCAAGGTGCCCAGGAAATGACTACAGTTCACTGACCACTGGCTTAAATGGCAATCAGTTCATGTTATTGCTCTGTTATCATTCCCTGGGACCCCACACCCCAATGCCAATGCAACCCCCAAATGTTGTCAGGTATGAGCGTGGTTTTGTCAGAAAGGAATTATAGACCATCAGATATGCCTTTCTACCACACGCACATCCTCCAGTCCACTCTTTCACTCTTTTTTTTCTGCCTCATGCTTCCGAAGGACAAGTTTCCTACTCTTAGAGGGCTACCCACCACCTGGCTATTAACCTGCTGGGGTGCTGACTGCTCAGTCTTCTCTCCTTCTTTCATCGCTAGTATCACCAGTCGCTTCCTTTGCACTAACTCAAGGAATCGTGGGTACCTGAGACATCATCTAATTGGAACCAGCACTGGATGCTTGCCTCTCTTCCTTCACTTCTCTGAAAAGCCGAAGTCTCTTCTTTAAGCATGGGTACCTCACTGATACTTCCAAGTACTCTTTCTCCTCTGTTTTTAAAAGGAAGCGCAGATGTCCTACATTCTATAAAAATCTTTATTTGATACTGTATTCCATCTAATGATCATCTTATTTCCTTCCTTCTACACACGGCAACCTTTTTAAAACATGTCATCTACATCTATTCTCTTCTTGCTACCATCCCTACATCCCCTGCTCAGAATCTGTTGCAGGGATCACTCTATAAATAAATTTCTCACTGAAAGGTCACCAACCCTTTTATCATCATGAAATCATAGACTCTGTACATTTTAGAAGACATTTTTGACATTTATTCCAAGCCTCTCATTTTATAGATGAAGAACACATGCACAGTCTCATAGGACCAGTAGTCTCATTTGCCTTGGTGCCTCTTGCAGAACTTGATATTGTACACTTTTTCCTTTTTCTGAACAATGTAGGTTAATAATAAAAATCTTGTCAATCTGATTTTTTTTTTTGGATCAGCTCAAAGAGATGGCCTGAACATTAACTGAGTATACATTAGACACAAAGACAAGATGACTACTCACATGTGCTTGTTTCAATCCAGATTCTTGGGTGAGATCTCTATCACCCTTCACCTACCACTGTACTATCACCAGGCTTCAAGTTACTTTCAAGTTATTTTTGTAATCATCAGAGGCTCTTGTTATTGGAAGAATTCAATAGAAATGTATTTAAGTCTCCTTCCTGTGGAGTTGAGCTGCTTCTTCCTTAGTAAAAAATAACTATATATTGCTCTTCTACTATAAATGAAGATATTCATTTGGCTAAATGGTGACTGTAGTAACTAAAATACCTTACTGTCAAACATCTTTCTCCTTTCTTTGAAAGGAAAGTGCATCATTTTTCACTGCCAAGAAGTTTCTCAGATATAGGAAAGGTAAGGAAAATAAGCCATCATTACCCACCAGAACAGAGAGAGAACTTGAAGAAGAAAAACTGACTTCTCTTCTTTCTTTACTTTAGGAAAAACAGCCTGGATCTGTTCTCAAATGGTTTGGGGATACTGGCTATTTCTCAAGGTTCTCAACATACTGGTCCAGGGAAATATATCCCGAGGATGGGCAGAAATGATGGTGGGGATGTTTCAGGCTTCCCCGCTGGCTCAGCAGGTAAAGAATCTGCCTGCAATGCAGGAGACACAGGAGATGCAGGTTTGATCCCTGGGTCAGGAAGACTGCCTGGAGGAGGAAATAGCAACCCACTCCAGTATTCTTGCCTGAAAAAAATCCTATCGACAGAGGAGCCTGGTGGGCTACCGTCCCAATGGTCACAAAGAGTTGGACCTGGCTGAGGGTCTAAACACACATGTTTTAGACATTTTTGTAGCATCAAGAGTCTCCAGATACAACAAGTGCAGGTAAAATGGTTTTAATGGAACTGTTAGGTTTCTATGTAAATGCAATAGAACTGCCTTCTTTAAAATATCAAAGCCATTATGGTCAATTTATGTGGAAAATATAGCATTCAGTTTTATTCCTCTCATTTCTTTTGCAGCAGGCAATCAATAACCTCACTGCTTTTTAATTACTAAAAAGAGAAGCTACATGAAGCAGCTGGCATGATATTTATCTGATGTTGATAAGAGTAAGCCAAAGTTTTACTATATGATATACATAAAATACATAAACAGAAATATACTATATTTAAGATAAATATATACTTATCTCACATAGATATTTACCTATGATAAATAAGATACATATTTATACATAGTTTTAAAAGATACAAATAAGATATAGATGATAAAGTACACATATATTACATCTTTACCAAATATCTACTTGTCTATCTATATATCTCACATACACAACAGAGCATCACTTTATTTTACTTTTTTGTGAGTAAAAACTAGGCTAGAAGATAAAAATAAGCAGTGCTCTTAGCTGCGCATGCAGTTATTTTCAGAATAAGGCAATCTTTTGCCATCCTCCCCAAATCTTTGAAGGACGGGTAGAAATCAAGCTAAAAAGAAAAGCAGGACAGTCACGAGCCATTATGTCTGGTAAAGGCCACCCCAGTCTAGTCCTCTGCCCTCTGTGTCTGAAAGAGGGCTTCTCCCAAACACTAGCTGCAGCGTGGCATGTGGGGCGCACAAATGATGTAGGGGGATTAGTTAGGATATGTGGGCTCAAGAGATGAGGGAGTTGAAGTAAGCATTACTCTGGCATTCAGAATATTTCTCCTTGATTTTGGGAGAAAGAAAATAAAAAGAATGATACTCTATTATATTGAAATAAGGAAACAGACTACCTGCCTGCAGAGAACACATTTATGAAAGTGAATTCTGAATTAAGACTTAGAGTAAATCAAAGCTTTATTGTCAAGTAAATCAGCAAACTTAAGAGCATAGGAGCTCTGAGCACAGTACTGGGTATACAAATGGGGATTGTGACATGGTCCCAGCCCTGCTTGGAACTCGCTGCTGAGTGGAGACGGGTGACAAGGAAATTAACGATCACCAAACAATAGAACAGAACAGTGTTTCAGGAGAACACAGAGCAATTGCTCCTGAGAGTAGGGGACTCAAACATCTAATTAAATTTTTGAGTGAGGTGAAGAGGACACAATTTAAAACAAATGCGGTCCTGCGGCTAGTAGAGCAAAGGGGGTCAAGCTCCATGAATAATTCGCTGCTAAGAGATAGTCAATCAAGCTCTGTTTCTTCTGGACTTTGTCGATGCACTTGAACCTCTTCTGTGAAGCACCTGACTTATTTCTGGAAGATATTACAGACTTAATATAAGAAAGGGTCTTCACCCTTTTTAATAAAGTGCTGACTTTGCAGGCTATGTCCCTAACATCAGCCAGTGTTCTGAAGAGAAGTAATTTAAGAGACTTGTACACAAAGAAAAAAAAAAAGAAAAACTCCTTCACTGCTTCATGTTAGCCCTTGAATTGACTGACTGGGATGTGTTCACAGGGTACTTTGAATAACAACTGAAAGTATTCATTGCTTTATCAAGTGTTTGCCCTTCAGTAGCAGACAAAAGACAGAACACCCTTACATGTCCACGGAATAAGAACCAGTAAAATGTGGTGGGCGAAAATCCTGATTAGTGGAAACACTCTAGTTAACTTACTGATAACCAGAAATTTTTCCTTATTTTGTTTTGTTCATTTATTATTAGTCAAATGGCATAATAAAAAGTCACTGAAAATATTTTACTAATTTTTGATGGTTCATATTGATGTATTGCTTCAATACACTAACTATGATTGCAGAGAACAGGTGAGAAGACAGGAGACTTATTTTGGAGGCTGTTTGAATAGCCCTGGAGGCTATTTCCAGTCCATCTCTCTGAAGGAGATCAGCCCTGGGATTTCTTTGGAAGGAATGATGCTAAAGCTGAAACTCCAGTACTTTGGCCACTTCATGCGAAGAGTTGACTCATTGGAAAAGACTTTGATGCTGGGAGGGATTGGGGGCAGGAGGAGAAGGGGACGACAGAGGATGAGATGGCTGGATGGCATCACTGACTCGATGGACGTGAGTCTGAGTGAACTCTGGGAGTTGGTGATGGACAGGGAGGCCTGGCGTGCTGCGATTCATGGGGTGGCAAAGAGTTGGACACGACTGAACTGACTGAACTGAACTGAACTGGAGGCTATTTGGGGAAATAATCCTCAATATTTCCTTATTTTAGTATCAGATACTACCGGGCAATAGGATTATGCTACTAGACTATTCCATTTTACAAATACATTTTTATTACACTTGCATTTCAATTCAGAGTGAGTGAAGTGAGTGAAGTCGTTCAGTTGTGTCCGACTCTTTGCGACCCCATGGACTGTAGCCTAACCAGCTTCCTCCGTCCATGGGATTTTCCAGGCAAGAATACTGGAGTGGGTTGCCATTTCCTACTCCAGGAGATCTTCCCGACCCAGGGATTGAACCCAGGTCTCCCGCATTGTAGGCAGACCAGGGAAGATCAACTCAGAAGACAACCTAAAAATGTTAAGTAACTAAAATAGTACTTCTCTGTCTCTCAAAATTTAAAAAACACCTGGAATTGTTTCAGTCTGGCTATTCCTCTGTGCCATTAAAAAGCAGAATGTACTCACAATCATTTCTTCAAACAGGTTTTAATAAATATTTCAATGAATGGTCCATACTACATTTCAACAACTACTGAATATGTAACTCATAGGTCACAATACAATGTATTCAGTTCAGTTCAGTCAGTTCAGTCGCTCAGTCATGTCCGACTCTTTGCGACTCCATGAATCGCAGCACTCCAGGCCTCCCTGTCCATCACCAACTCCCGGAGTTCACTCAGACTCACGTCCAACGAGTCAGTGATGCCTTAGCAACCAACAAATCAAATGAAACATTGATACCCCGACAACTCAGTTTAAAGGCATGAGTTGGGATTGTGTGGGATACAAAGTAATCTAAGATACTAGTATCTGTGAAAATTAGGTGTGTGTTTACATGCTGTCTGTTGCAAAAAAAAGGAGTCAGGACAGCTACATTGGGCTACTGCCAGTTGCTCTGAGAGATGTGGAATCTGCTATGAATTTGAGGATGGGCCTTGACGTAAGTCCCAGGTGGAGGCTGGAACAACTGTTCAGGATGCTAGGACAGAATTAATTACTGTGCTGAGACGATGTTGTGTGCCCCTGCGCACTTTCTTCGGTGGTCCCACGGATGGAGGAAACGTGCTCTATTTGTTTTTCCTATCTGTCTTTCTCTTGGATGGCTGCCCTTTTCCTATGCTGCCCTGGAACCTCTGGACAACGTCCCCTCTTCGTGCTTCAATAAAGAGGACCCATGTCACTGTGTCCCCCACTCACCACTTTCCCCACCAGACTTCAAGTCAGCCTGCAGTTTCAGTATATCTACATGGTCTATGACTTTCCTTATATATCTTTAACTCTTGGATCTCCAACTTGTTGGCACTTAGCATTCCTAATTAACCATTTCTGTCTTATTATCTGCTGTGGACAGTGGCAGCAGTTATTAAACAATTGCATGATTCTGCTTTTATAAATCTGTCTGAGCAAAATCATTTGATGGCTGGAATGCTCCCCTGCTTTTAAAAGCTACTGAGTCATTGCCAGCTTCATCTTCCTGGATTGGCTGATTCTGTATCATAAAGAAAGATGCACTATGGGCTACAGAGTCTCAGTCACGACTGTGCCAAATTACACGGGAAATCCTAAAATCTTATTTATTTATTAAATATTTAATGACAGTTTTGCAGCGTTGAGTGTTCCTGGGCTCATGACCTAATCAATACCTATACCCTCACAACACTCTTATTCTGCCTGACATACAGCTGGCTCACAGTGAGTGCACTGAACAGATCTGTAAAGAATAAGCGGCTCTTTGTCTAGGAAGAATTTGAGAAGTTCTTGCTCCCTTGCCCTAAAGACATGGAAAGTTTAATAATACATGGTAAGATACACCCGCCCTACACACCCAAGGAATAGGTATGAGTCTAGAGATGTGGGTGATACTGTGGTTCTGTCTTTTTGGCTACACTGCTATCCCAGAAGTGACAGTCAGAGGCAAGGATGAAGTTCTGAAAATGAAAGGACACAGTCAGGGTGGCCTCCACTGATAATGACATAGAGGCCTGTGCATGGGCCTGTGGAGGGAGGGTTTCTCAGTTCAGCTTTGGACCAGCTTGAGACTGCCCCTGGCCTACTTCCCAGTCTAGACAAGAACCCAAAGCTTCTGAGAATACCAGACCACCTAACCTGCCTCTTGAGAAATCTGTATGCAGGCCAGGAAGCAACAGTTAGAACTAGACATGGAACAACAGACTGGTTCCAAATAGGAAAAGGAGTATGTCAAGGCTGTATATTGTCACCCTGCTTATTTAACTTATATGCAGAGTACATCATGAGAAACGCTGGACTGGAAGAAACATAAGCTGGAATCAAGATTGCTGGGAGAAATATCAATAACCTCAGATATGCAGATGACACCACCCTTATGGCAGAAAGTGAAGAGGAACTAAAAAGCCTCTTGATGAAAGTGAAAGAGGAGAGTGAAAAAGTGGGCTTAAAGCTCAACATTCAGAAAATGAAGATCATGGCATCTGGTCCCATCACTCCATGGGAAATAGATGGAGAAACAGTGGAAACAGTGTCAGATTTTATTTTTGGGGGCTCCAAAATCACTGCAGATGGTGATTGCAGCCATGAAATTAAAAGACGCTTACTCCTTGGAAGAAAAGTTATGACCAACCTAGATAGCATATTCAAAAGCAGAGACATTACTTTGCCAACAAAGGTCCATCTAGTCAAGGCTATGGTTTTTCCAGTGGTCATGTATGGATGTGAGAGTTGGACTGTGAAGAAGGCTGAGCGCCAAAGAATTGATGCTTTTGAACTGTGGTGTTGGAGAAGACTCTTGAGAGTCCCTTGGACTGCAAGGAGATCCAACCAGTCCATTCTGAAGGAGATCAGCCTTGGGATTTCTTTGGAAGGAATGATGCTAAAGCTGAAACTCCAGTACTTTGGCCACCTCATGCGAAGAGTTGACTCATTGGAAAAGACTCTGATGCTGGGAGGGATTGGGGGCAGGAGGAGAAGGGGATGACAGAGGATGAGATGGCTGGATGGCATCACTGACTCGATGGACGTGAATCTGAGTGAACTCGGGGAGTTGGTGATGGACAGGGAGGCCTGGCGTGCTGCGATTCATGGGGTCGCAAAGAGTCGGACACGACTGAGCGACTGAACTGAACTGAACAGCTTGTCCAAATTTGTGAACCCCAAAATGAATCTTTCCAGATATTCAGAAAAGCATATAAGCCACACTACTTTGGTAAAATGTGTCATGAAAAATGAATCAGAGATGATATTCTCACATGCATCTAGATGAATTTCAAATCTTATTATGGAAAACAGTAAAAGAATGATCTAGGCTCCTTGTAACTTTTTTTCTTTTTAATTGCAGAGACTTTCAGAGAGTGCAAATCAGCAAATGATTTCCCTACTTTACAGAGAGCCATAGAAAGTAACATTCTGAGAAGCCACATGCTTCTGTTGGAACAGCAGAGACCACCAGAGGTACATATTTGACTCTAACTTTCCTGTAGTCAAGGGCTTGGCATTTGGTAGGAAATGGATGAGGATATGGAAAGTCAACATTAGGCCATATGAAGAGGCTCTGATCATGGTGGTATGCCCATTCTTGGCTGGACAATGACTTGTGAATCTGTTCCTCGCAGAAAAGAACTAGCCTAACCTATACTCGCATTTTGGGAGATTCTGTGCAGAGCAATATTTACTTCTGCTGGCTCAAGATAGGTATAGTCATTTCAGATTTGAGAGACTAAGGCAACCCAGCTCATGCCCATTACTACACGCTCACCGAGAACTGAGAAGGGATAAAACAAGGTATTTTGCATGTCATAATTGGAGACAGCATTTAAGAATTTTATTTCAAAAGTATCTATAGTTATGTCTCCTTAGGCTAGACTGGTTGGAGGTTATCAAATGTATAAAAATTTCTGACCACTTGGCCGTAATAGGAATTTCCACGTCTAACAGTAATATAACACCTTTTTAAAAAGGTTTAATCATTCCTTCCAAAGAAATCCCAGGGCTGATCACCTTCCAAATGGACTGGTTGGATCTCCTTGCAGTCCAAGGGACTCTCAAGAGTCTTCTCCAACACCACAGTTCAAAAGCATCAATTCTTTGGTGCTCAGCTTTCTTCACAGTCCAACTCTCACATCCATACATGACCACTGAAAAAACCAAAGCCTTGACTAGATGGACCTTTGTTGGCAAAGCAATGTCTCTGCTTTTGAATATGCTATCTAGGATGGTCATAACTTTCCTCCCAAGCAGTAAGCGTCTTTTAATTTCACAGCTGCAGTCACCATCTGCAGTGATTTTGGAGCCCCCCAAAATAAAGTCTGACACTGATTTCTTTGCAAGCAATGATGCTAAAGCTGAAACTCCAGTACTGTGGCCACCTCATGCGAAGAGTTGACTCATTGGAAAAGACTCTGATGCTGGGAGGGGTTGGGGGCAGGAGGAGAAGGGGACGACAGAGGATGAGATGGCTGGATGGCATCACTGACTCAATGTATGTGAGTCTGAGTGAACTCCGGGAGTTGGTGATGGACAGGGAGGCCTAGCGTGCTGCGATTTATGGCGTCACAAAGAGTCGGACATGACTGAGAGACTGAACTGAACTGAATAGTTATAAAGTACTTTATAATTATAGAACACTGCTACAAATAATATTTCATTTTATCCTTAATATTTCCTGGTAAGGTAGGCAGAACAATTACTACTATTTTTGTCTGATGAGACCACAGATGTACAGAAGCTATGCACCTGGGCTTCCCACAAGCAGCGAGGAGGAGAAGCGTGACTCCAAGCCAGCAGACTCTCTACTGACTGCACCACGCACCTTCCCTTTCAGGATCTTTGTGGCTTTGCCTTTCCCGATACCAGATTTCTAACGTATGGCCAGAAGATGACAATGCTTACAGTGTAGTGTCTTGGCTGGAGCACAATAAAAGGGACAATCATTTAGAAATGATTCTTTTTTTAAAATGCAACAACTACCAAAAATGTATCTCATCAACAGCTTTATGGCCTAATCCTTAAATAACATAGTACACTGTACTGTAGGAAGGACAATTAGAACTTGCTGAATTAAACTGATGTCAGGAGATCAGAGTTCAGAGAGACTGGGTCAATCACTGACTAAATGAGTTTCTCTGTATAATAGAGAAACTGCACCTATGTACTTCACAACAATTTAAGGTGCTCAACAAAGACAACAGATGTGAGACCATATTACTCAGCCATAAAAAGGAATGAGACTGGGTTGTTTGTAGAGATGTGGGTAGTGCAGTAACTCAGAAAGAGAAAAATAAATATTGTATATTAACACATATATGTGGAGCCTAAAAAAATGGTACAGATGAACCTCTCTGCAGGACAGGAATAGAGTCACAGATGTAGAGAGCAGATCTGTGGACACAGTAGAGGAAGGAGAGGGTGGGATGAACTGAGAGAGCAGCATTGACATATTCGCCCTACGTGTGCAAAACAGGCAGCTTAGAGGGAAGCGGCTGCACAGTACAGGGAGCTCAGCTCCGTGAGGCAGGAGGACAGAGGGGGGCCCAGACCATATACGTATACACAGAGCGGATTCACTTCATGACACAACATTGTAAAGCAATCATACTCTAATAAAAACATAATTGAAATGTATCTAATTCACTCAACAAATACTTACTGAGTAGCCACTGTGAGCAACGCATTGTGACAGATGCTGTGAGACTGAGCACAACTTACCCCCTGCAGATTAAAACCAAACTTCATAAAACACTGAAAATTGTTAAGAACTTCAGGGACCACACACAAATGGAGTTGAGGAAAGACAGATGCAGATCATTTATAACGATGGAAAAGCTTACTTTCAAAAAGGAGCAAATGAAGGACTGTCCAGTTGCTAAAACACATAGACTTTCGAGTAGATGTAATAATGTGAACCACATAACCAATTTCAAAGAATTAGCATGCAAAAAAATAATGCAATATCAAGAATTTTTAATACTGATTACATGTTAAAATCATATAATTTGGATATACTGAGTTAAATAAAACATGTTAGTGGATATTACCTGTTTCTTTTACTTTTTTAAATGTAATTACTAGAAAATTTTAAATTACTATGAAGCCTGAATTATATCACTAATTCTATTGGACTGTGCTGTTTTACGGCCAAAAGGGAAGTCCAGGCAGTGCACGGTTCTGAAATGGCTAATTATGGTGTATGCCATCTTTGTGAGGCATGGATCAAAGATATAACACAGAATGAGCCAAGTATCATCAAACCCACAAATCACAAAAATTCTGATGGCCACGTGGGAACACAATTATAGTTGGAAGGAACCTGCAGGGTATTACTGGTGATTCCAAAGTAAATGGATTCAAAACTAAAAGAAGTGAGGGCATAAAAATCATTCTGTTTCTCCTTCCAGCTAAAGCACAAATATCTGAGGGAGAAATAAGTCTATGAAACCCTTGTTAGAACTGAAGACCAATCTAGCTCCAGCACTTAGCCTCGACCAGTGACTATTTCACACACATATTTGAAAAGACCCTGATGCTGGGAAAGATTGAAGGCGGGAGAAGAAGCGGACGACCCAGGATGAGATGGTTGGATGGCATCACCGACTCAATGGACATGAGTTTGGGTAAACTCTGGGAGTTGGTGATGGACAGGGAGGCCTGGTGTGCTGCAGTCCATGGGGTCTCAAAGAGTTGGACACAACTGAGCGACTGAACTGAACTGAGGTGATACTCTATCTAGAATCATGCTCTACTTGGCTGACAGAGCTCCTTAGTGCATGCGACCAAACTGGTTAATATCAGCAATCGACTTACATTCCTCATACCCAATAAATGTTCAGAAAATAACTGACAATCTCTACATCCCACACAATTATTGACCAGAATACTGAAGGGACCTGTAGGGATTCAAGTGCCCAAGAGAGGCCCTTGTCTTAACAAATTCTCAGCACTCAGCCCAGTACTAGTGACACAGTAAGTGCCCAGTAAATATTCATTAAATACACAAAAAGTGGTAGTATATTAGAAGGTAAAAGTCCACATCTATATGGAAAGGGCAGGAACCAGAAATTACAGACTGGTGAGCACTTAGAAATAAAGAGCCAGGAAGGAGCCAGCAAAGGCCAAAGCCAAAAACCAAGCCAGCCAGTTGGGCCATGAATCTTTTTCTGCCCAACACCACGTGTACAGAGCAGGAACTTGATGTTCACAAGACCTCTGACAAAGTCTTTTACAACACCTTTTAAAAATATGGAGAAATAGCAGGCCTAATGACAAAGCAGTTATAAGACAGTAACGAACAGAAAATCATAAAGACAGACTGGTGGTTGAGAGATGGAGGTCAACGTGAAGAAATTCTTCAGTAGTGTACACAGGAGTCCCTCTGGGTCAACATTCGCTTCAGTGAGCTGGGAGAAGCGTGAAAGGCATGTTTGCAAGTAACATAAAAGTAGCAGGGTAAGTGCAGCAGTGGATATGGTTCAGAAGAGCCTAATCAGGCCTGAATATCTGAAAACAGCATGATGAAATCTAATAGAAATAAATGTAGGTGGTCTGATTAGGTATGCAAATAAGTCAGAATTAGAAATAAAAATACATTAAAAACTAGATAAATGTAAGCTGAAGGCGATCTAGTCTGGCAGCAGCTCGGCTGTTTATCAAGACTGCCTGCGGAACGCTAATGCAGAGACAAACTGCCTCGGAAGAAATGCAGTTCTAAGCACAGCTTTTTGTTAGTGCTTTTACATTTTGTATCGGCTAGTCCACACTCAGAACATTGTGACAACAGGAATTCTGAGGAACAAACGAAGGAGAACAACAAACAGGAATCATTGAAGGGATTAGAGATGCTTTTGAAGAGAATGCCTACAGATGATATGGCAGAAACCCTCCCATTCTTAAGAGTTTTCAGTTAGAAGTGGTTGGGTACACTTTGTTTTCCAAAAGGCACTTTTTTGAGGAAGGGAAGGAGTCACAGATCTCTTTTAGAATCTAATAGAGCCATGGGTCCTCTCCCTAGGAAAAAAAAATGTACACACATATGTTTTATAAACAGTTTCAGGGGGTTTTAATCAGATTAAGAACCCTTCATTTAGAAATTCTAAGGACCCAGGTTTCTGTTTCATATAAAAAATTATTTCTTCCTTGACCTCTAAAGCAATACTCTTGATGAGGAACTGAGAGAATTCCTACCCTGGGCAGAGGGGTAGGACAGGGGTCTGGAGCCAGTCACCTGTATTGTCCCTCCCAATTTTAGGAGTCACTAATCTGAAATAAATTTTTGAATGGCTTCACAGTATTTAGGCAAATACTTAAAACACTTTTTTTTTTTATTGTCATTCACCTTACTATTTTAAATACTCTCAATGCCCATTACACTCTAGTAATTGAAACAGGGTCAAAACAAAGGTCATCCAAGCACTCACATCGTTTATGAGACATATCTGACAAGGACTTCATTCACTAGATGCCCAATCACAATGGGAGCAGGTATACAGAAATTATTTCTTGTCCGCAAGCAATAAAATATTTCTCTCCACAAGCTGCTTTTTGAAAAACTTGACTGCACAAAGGGCTGAGATGGCAGGAAACCTACAGTATTTGCAATATTATAAGCTCTTGGTTTGCATTTCTGGTTATAGGGATTTTTCTAAGCAGCTGGCTTATGTTATCATCACAGGACATACCCATAAGTTATCTCATTAGCAGCATTACATAATTTCTATATTCTGAGTTTATCTTCTTGGTATCTCATTGCTGTCTAAACCGGAAGAGCTTTTCGACATTAGCTAGAAAGGAGGAGATACATCTCAGCTTTCATTCTATCCTTAAAAGACAGAATGAAAGCAAATGTAAGTCCTTAATAGTGATGCTTACTTTTTAAAAACTAGGTTCTCAGAAATTCTAAGCAGGAAAAGATTTCTGTTTTTCTTTTGAGAAAATTTTCCTGGATTTTCCTTGACTTTCTTCTATTTAAATTCCTACCCCTAGTTCTGCTCATAATCTTGAAAGAGCTCCAATCCTGAAATAAGTATAGATACATTATAGTCAAAATTACTTAATGTTTCCTACCTACAATCATATAAAACTATTATAATGAGTTTGATAAATGCCTTCTGCCAACACAGGGTGCTGCTGCCGGGATGCAATTTTCGTAACAAGTAGGTGTCCAAAAGGGCTGTGAGTCTCAAGGAGAAGGTGTGTGTGTGTATATGTGTGTGTGTGTGTATGGGGTGAGATTAATTTGCCTATGGAATGTCAATGATAGATGTTACTCACTTAAAAATCCCGTTTTTATAGTTTTTCTATTGGGCTGAAAAGGTATCACTGAAGCCCTTCATTTCTCCACCTTCTCCCCTTCCATTGCTGTAATTTCCCATTCAAATCCATTTCCCCAAATGGAATTTAAAAAATCTGTCATCAGTGGTAGACTTTAAGTGAACTGGAGGAATAATACTTTTTTTAGAAATAATAATCTCCATAAAGATTAATGACAGTAGATTTATTTTCTATACAAGAGACTGTCATATTTCATCAAAATCTGTCATATAGCTCTCAACCAAAGAAAAGATGTCCAGACAGTAAGGGGCCACAGAGAATTTTAAGGGTTACTTTTGAGTTATATTTTCATCTGCTTTAGCTATAAATGCAGCTGATGAGAATTATATAGGATAGTGGTCCTAAAACTTGAATGTAGCAGTCATCAGGAAGGCGTATCAAAATCCAAAATGCCAGGCCCCATACCCTGAGTCTGTGATTCAGTAGGTCTGGGGTAGATGGGGCCCCAGAGGTTACCACCCCAGAGGTGATTCTGCTGCTGTGGCTAGTAAATCCTTGATGAACGACTGGTACAGGAAGATCCCAGATATCTAACTGGTTGCAACACCATACTTCCTTTCTTAATGCAAACTTTCATGGCTAAGGTTTTTGCATCATATTTTAGGACTGGAGCCTAAAATGGCTGACAGGTTCTTGTGGCTTAAGAACCTACGCAAGCCACATCCTTCTCTAACATTCATGGAGTGGGGTGCCATTGCCTTCTCCGAACAATCCTGTAGAAAGAATTAATAAAGAAGACAACTCCCTTCTGGAAGAAGAAATCAAGCTGTTTCTTGAGTCTCTCCCTCACTTTCTTTAACCTTCTTACTAAGTATCTGGAGTAAAGTTCAACAGGAAAATGTTTCATAAAACCTATTCTGGATGGGGTGGCCTTATCAGAAACAAGATAGGCCCACTTACCAGAGAGGAAATACACCCAGTCGTGTGGTGATAAAAACCATGGCAAACATAACAAACAGGAGATCACAAATTTTCTGAAACTTGGCGTAATTTGCCATTTTGGCAGCCTATAAAAGGAAGGAATGTGAAAGATTAATTGAGTTAAACTGATAAATGGAAAGCTTCTTTCAATATGGACGAGTCTCCTCTAAGATATAACTTACCAGATGCATAAAACTGCCTGCTACTTTGAAATGTCATGCATCATGCATCATATTTATAAATTACCCATAAGTCAAGTGAAATGCGGTATTAGCCATAAGTAGAACTACTGACTGTTACAGATTTAATAAAATATTCAGCAACCTGAAAAATTCAATTATATGGTTGACTTCAGGAAAACAGAAAAATAAGAAATTCTTGCATTACAGATAATACTAGCAAGCCAAAGACACCAAAACAGGAATTTGGCATAACAGGTCAAAATAGAAAAGTGCTAGATAATCCTTTAACTTTTAATGAATTCCAAATACTAAGGTTACAAACTTTATAGACAATATATTGAGCCTTCCTGTACTTTTTCCTCCTTCATACTCAGAGTTACAGGTTTTTCTTAAACAGGTAAAAGGAGGTCTCTGGGGACAGTTTCTTGGCTTATTCTCACAAATTTAGAAACGAAGAATGTGTCAAGATGATGTTATTTCAGTGAATCCATTTAGGTATCATTTTCAAATCTACATTATTGGGTAATTTTCTAGATGAAAGTCACTAGTGTTCAGAATGTCTATGAGAAGTACACTAACAACTTATGGTAGTGATTTAAGTGACCACTTTTTATATTATAAATTAGTCGAGGAAAGAAATACATCCCTTTCTCTACCATTTACTTTTTATAGATGATTCTAAGCAAGAACAGGTGACACTGAAAACAAAATTGTGCTTGATTACCTCTTTTTACATTTTCACATATAATTCACAGTACCCACACACTGGCTTATAAACTGAAGATGTATTTCAAATTCACGACATTATTTTCTACTTCTTGTAAAGTTAAAATAGCTGAGCCAGACTTGAAAGGCTTGCTGACAGTATCCATAGAAGTTATAACTTAAGATCTTTAAGTAAAATATGAAGCTATGAGAGAAATACATTCCTAAAAGGAAATATCAATATCTATTAACTGAGTGGAAGCCAGGATTATGAACCTTTAATTTCGTGAATACTTTGTATGTGACATTACAACTTATACTAAAGGAATAAAAAAAGCATCTTCTGCCTCCTTCTGGCTATGTAAACCATGTAGTTTTTCTTTTACATTCATTCACCAGTATTCAGTAACAAGCATTAAACATCAAATTTTCTGAAATGTCTAAGCCATAGATTCCACTTTGAAGAGTCAACATATCACATTTTTTGGATATTCATTTTTTGGATATTCTCAAGCATTATTTTATAATGTCAAATAGAATCCAAGGGATGAAGAACATTTCCTTTTAAACCTTTGTTTAAAAAGGAGTCATTCACATGACTTGGACTTCTGGAATCTTTTTCTTTTTTAGATAAAAGTGGTAGATGATGATTCAGTCCACACTTTCTGAATTATGGCTCTGCCAAGCACCAGGCCATCCATTTCCACAGACAAGAGCTGGCAGATTATACAGGATTGATTTCGAGATGGTAGATTGCTGTATACGTTTCTACCTCCAAGCACACTGAGGATTTAACCACATGGTAACTGATTTTCAGGGAATTGCCTTTGTACTAATTCTATTTCTTTTAAAAAATGTGCTGAATAGAATCTAGCTTAAATCACTTAAAAATAGTGCCAACCCTTCGTATGACATATCTAGCCCATTAGGAATATTTTTTTTGTTTCATAACCTTATAGGGACCAGAGTCTTTAATGAAGTGCTGTATATACTTCAAACCTTGACTAATTGCCTTTATAGTAGATTCAATTTTACGACCTGAAATTTCTGCTTATATTGCAATAACAAATCATTATTTGAGGGCACTTCTATTTTATATTCACAGTGGCAGCATAAGCTTCAAAGGGGCAGAACTGTAGGGCGAAAGGAATAAAAAATCAGAATACAGACTCTAAGACCCATTTCTACATGGAATTTGTACTTTGGTAAGTTTATTTTTGACCAATTATGTAAATTTCTTAGCATTAAAGTGAAAAACTGTAATTATATAACCTTACTGAGCATGTCTCTTCATGGGGGCCAATATTAAGAGAAAATACCACACCAAAATTTTACTTGGGATTTTATCTTTTGAAATATGTTTAGAAGCATTTTTATTTTTCATTCTTTTTTGCTATTTTAATAATTCTAAGTGGTAATGGTTTAGAAAGTTAACTAAAGTGCAACCAATCTCTCTTCAGGTATTCTTAACATGTATATGCATAGAAAACAGTTTTCATGTAAAATTTGCAATGCATATATACTTTCACTGTAAAAATACTAGGACAATATTTAATATTAATATACATAATCTACACATATATATAGGCAATAAAAACTATGACTGTTAATTTCATCAGGATGGACAACTAATAACTATAGTGAATTATACATACCTTCCAGATAAATCAGTGTGAAACTTGTAACATTAGAAACAAAGCCTATTCAAATAGTAATTTTCCTATTGTAAAACATTAATTTCTTAAGTGTGGAAGGGTAAAGGTTTTCATTATTCTGTTAATAAAGAATGCTAACTTGGTGAATAGTTTTTGCACACAAATTTGTATATTAAAGTCTCACTTTCACCAATTAGACCTACAGAGAAACACTCCATAGATTCAAAGAAGTCATATCCTACCTTCTCCCAACACCATCTAGCATATCCTAGAAGAACTGAGGATCTGAGGGATTCCTTAAATTTCAGATTTTGTACTCTATATATGAAAAGAAAACTTTTACCTCTAGAAGAGCATCGGCTGAATCGTGGAGACAGAGGATCAGGGTCCCTACTCGGGCCATGTTGTTGACATATGAAAAGGTAATCAAGAGAATAGCTACAAGGTGGTGCAGGAACATAACGCCAAAGTCCTGGGAAGCAGAAGACACAGGCATGTTAGTTAGGATTTAGCAGCATCACAGTCTTTCCATCTATTCATCCATTCATCTAATACTTCTGAGGAACCCAGTGGGCCCAGCACTGGGGACACTAAAATGAGTAATATATAGTTCCTACTCTCTGAGAGTTCACCATGTCGTGGGAGAGACACGCAGGAGACCAGTGACTCTGGACAATGTGATCAATACCAGGGCTAAGGCCAGATCATAAACACTGTTTTGTACTAAGCCAAGGAATTTAAAGCTAGGGAGAAAATTGCCATATAGAATTTGTGAATGAAAAAATATTACCTGCCATATCAGAAGACAAAGGATGTTGCAGCCATCAAATTACAGTCTCCTCTAGAGTGAGCACTGAGGAAACTCAGGATGGAAAGAAGATGCCCACCAGCAGTCAGTCACTGCAGTGCACCCTGGCAGTGCACCTTGAGGAGGCTCAGGATGAGAAAGCAGAAGATCCTGGCCCCAGATTGCTGAGGTGCATGCCGAAGGAATGAGTGATATGCATGGGACAGTCATCTTCCTATACACAGAAAAGCACTAAGTCCCTTAACTTGAGATATCTGGTTTTCTTTAATAATAATCTTTTGCTATTCTGACTACCTGGTCTTTGTTGTAGAAACTCCTGTATATCCTGGGTCCCCCTTTGTCTCTTTGGAGTAATCTCTCAGAGTGATCTGAGATGCTATGTCCGCAGCTTAAGTCCTCAGTTTTGTCAACTTTTTGACAATAATTTTCAACTTTTAAATTGTACATTTTTTTTCAGTTGACAGGTTTCAAGCTCAGAAAGGTATTATTTGGATTTGCACATTAGGAAACTCTTCTAGGCAGCAGTGCAGGGCCAACTGGACCACTTCTCTAACTACTAGTGGCTAGGGTTTGGCATCCTTCTCCTGGAATATGCCCAACGGAATGTTAAAATATGAATTGTAATATGTTGGCATTTCTGATGGCATTTCTACACAAACAAGCTCTGAATTTTAACCATTATCTGTCTGTAGTCATTAGAAAAAAAAATAACTGGCAAACGTAATGGGAATTTGGCCATCCTTATTTTGATCAATTTCAAGGCTGCTTCCTGGCCCATGTGAAAAGATCATCTTTCTCCACTACTGCTTTATCTCCTGACCACTTGGACACATTTATTGTAACATGGAATTTATATTGCTTGGAAATGCTTTTACTGACACTTTTATTTAGTGTGTATTTCTCCCAGAGTAAACTCGAAGTCTCTGGGACTTCAGTGCCAAGACCAGCTCTAATGATGACCTACTTGAAACCATGGACCATTCAGAGATAAATGAGACAAAATTAGAAGCATATTATGAAACTGAGAGAAAGAGAAAAAAAAGAAAGTGACTGTATGTACAGATACATACACTCTTTATTAAGTAGCTATTGATGTCACACAGTTTGGGGTCTGAAAGTCAATTTTGATGACTTAAATGGTTCCAAAACATTTAAACAATGTTTTTTGCTTACATCCTGAAAGTAACTAATGATAATCTATAAGTAATAAAATACTACACCTATAAGGTCCTTTTGCCATATATTTCCTTGTATAGTTTCCACATTGAAAAATTCCAATCATTTTAATTTATGTAACTTAAACTTATAAAGCTATGGATTCTTCTACTGTTTAAATTCCTGTGATACAGAACTCTTTAAGAATATCTTTTTATGTTTTATAAATTCAAGCTTTAAATGACAATGATGAAGTAAAGCCACATGGGTATATTTTAAAAAACACAATGTTTAAATGGTTCTGTATACACTTTGGTGTCCAGAGGTTACTTTTCTGCATTTATGGATAACCATACTGACTTATTATTGGGATTCCCCAATAGCTCAGTGGGTAAAGAATCTGCCTTCAATGCAGGAGACAGGAAATGTGGGTACAGTCCCTGGGTCTGGAAGATCCCCTAGAGGATGAAATAGCAATCCACTCCAGCATTCTTGCCTAAAAAAGTGCCATGGAGAAAGGATCCTGGTGAGTGACAGTCCAAAGGGTTGCAAAGAGTCAGACGTGACTGAGTGACTGAGCATACATATTGGTTTTTTAATTTATTCTAGTAAGTAGCTCATATTTACTGGAATAAACAATGGATTAGTTTCCTAAATAAGGTCAGATATGTTAAAAAATGAAATAGAACTATTTTTCTTATTTTCAGTTAACCTCGACTTCACTTTCACTTTTCACTTTCACGCATTGGAGAAGGAACTAGCAACCCACTCCAGTGTTCTTGCCTGGAGAATCCCAGGGACGGGGTGCCTGGTGGGCTGCCGTCTATGGGG
Organism: Budorcas taxicolor; assembly: GCF_023091745.1. Taxonomy (NCBI): domain Eukaryota; kingdom Metazoa; phylum Chordata; class Mammalia; order Artiodactyla; family Bovidae; genus Budorcas; species Budorcas taxicolor. Next base: position 71,738,441 of record NC_068911.1, read on the forward strand.
TCGCACAGAGTCGGACACGACTGAAGCGACTTGGCAGCAGCAGCCACAGAAGTCTCAAAATGAGCTGTGTGGCATGACGGTAGACACCACTGTGGGCAGAATCGTGTCCTGCATCAGCTCCTTCTAAGGCCCACAGCAGAGCTGCAGGATGAAGTCGTGCAAATTCCTGCCGCCTGTGGACCTATCACCACGCTCCTCGCTCTAGACCCACATCTGCATCTCGGATTAGCTCTCAGCTCGTGGCGAGAGAGACGAAGACCATGCTCCGAGTTTAGTCAGTGACCATACGCAGACTCAACTTACCAGTTTTACCTATTTCTCTTGACTTCTCTGACGCTTTTGTAGTTATCTAGGGTCTCCCTAAAGGATTAAAGTTGAACAATACCGAAAGTGCCTTAAGTGAAGTGAAGTGAAGTGAAGTTGCTCAGTCGTGTCTGACTCTTCGCGACCCCATGGACTGTAGCCCACCAGGCTCCTCCGTCCACGGGATTTTCCAGGCAAGAGTACTGGAGCGGGGTGCCATTTTCTTCTCCAGGGGATCTTCCCAACCCAGGGATCGAACCCAGGCCTCCCGCATTGTAGGCAGACGCTTTACCGTCTGAGCCGCCAGGGAAGCCCTCAAAGTGCCTTAAGCATATAAAAAAATTGCTCTGATAATGTTTCCCAGGGGAAGATGACATCTCTTCACTCAAGGCTGTCATCAGAAATGTATTCGGTTTCATCACCTAGAGTAATCTACCAGACAATAGCTACTTCAAAACAATGGATCAATTGAAGTGGAGCTAACCTATCAACTGCTATTTTATACTATCTCAAAAATATAATTAAATAAAACCATAGAGTGTTAATTCAACAGTTCAGTGAGTTTATATTCACCCATGCTGAATACATAGATTTTAAAATCTAACTAGTTGAGTACCTAACCAGAACAATACTGTCCACATTTCCCATTGTTTAGCCCTGAGTGATTGCTCTTGATTTACTGAAAGAGAAGAGGTTTTCTTGATTTAATTTTAAAATGAATATAAATTGATTAAAACCTTATGGAGGATTAGGGCCATTTTATAAATAAGTTTCCTAATATGTATCTGATATAAATGTCAATAAATAAAACAATGCCCTTGGCAATATAGCAAGGTTGCCCTAAAAACAAGAGACTTGCTTTGTTTGCTTTGTGAAAGTTTGCTTTGTGAAGATGATTTTTGCATATAAATAACCTGGTTCTAGAAAACATTTATTACTGAGGGGCTCAGAGCTATGCTCACAGCAGAAGACCAATTTTCATTATATGTCATATCTGTATGAATATAAAAAGCATGAATAATGGATTTTGTCTTTTACATTTCTGCTTCAGGAAGCATTATACACACTGAAATACCTTTAATAAAAGCCATGCAATCATTATTTTTTGTGTTACTCTCATTCCCTCATTGTGACATTTTTCTGAATAGGCAGTGAATCTGGTACAAATAACAGTTTTTAAACAAATTGTCAATTTAGACTTTATCAACAACTTGTGGGAAACTCCCATCCTCTTGTTTGTTACTGCTGAAAGTAAATGGTGTATTAATATATCTATACCCAGGCAAGCTGCAGGAAACTTAGCATTTAGGTTGAGAATGTTTCTTCCATTTTTGGTAGTATCAATTAGGTAGAGAGACTGTGATTTCTTGTTGGCCTTCATACTGAAGACAGATCCCAAAGCCCTTATTTCAAACAGACTGGCCTGGCTACCTGCCTCAGTGGTCCCCAACCTCCTATTGCTCTGCCGTATTGTTTCTGGGCATATTCATAGCCAGTGTCAAGGGTTCCTTCTACATTCCCTGCACGATATTTACCTCAACCTCAGCCCTCATTCTAGTGGCTTCTCCCATGGCAATTATCAGAGATAGGAAAAAATATAGATATGGTCTTGCTGCTACTGCTAAGTCGCTTCAGTCATGTCCGACTCTGTGCGACCCCAGAGACGGCAGCCCACCAGGCTCCCCCGTCCCTGGGATTCTCCAGGCAAGAACACTGGAGTGGGGTGCCATTTCCTTCTCCAAAGCATGAAAGTGAAAAGTGAAAGTGAAGTCACTCAGTCGTGTCCGACTCTTAGCGACCCCACGGTCTGCAGCCTACCAGGCTCCTCTGCCCATGGGATTTTCCAGGCAAGAGTACTGGAGTGGGGTGCCATTGCCTTCTCCAAGATACGGTCTTGACTCAAGTACAATTAGAATAAGACTAAAACGAAGAAATTGAAGGAAAAGCCATCCATTTTAATACCAGAAGCTGGGAAGAAAACATTGTTTTTTTTTTTCCATATTACATTTCTGAATGGCATCTAGAGAACCCAGAACAGAGTCTCAGTCTATTTTGTGTAGCGTCCACATCAGAAACTTGTAGGTGCAGATAAACTTCTAGTTACTTGGGATCCATCCCCAACTGTTATTGGTAGAATGAGAATGGGCATCCTTAACTCAGTTATCCAGGGGAATGCTCTCCACAACAAAATATTAGCACCGAAGGGCCATAGGGACCGCAGTCTGATGTTCTATATGTTGGAACTCCATTTGCAGTGGTCAAGCTGAACGAACAAGGCTTTGAAATAATACTGTTTTCAGAAAACACGTAAATTCACATTGATGTACATATTCTTATGAAAGCAAAATTAAATATCATTTCTTATTAAAAAAACTTCCACTACAAACAAGAAGCTTGTCCTCTAAATTCCCATTTGCTGGCTAAAGTACTAACAATTTCACGCAGTTTCTTTTGGGAATAATCTTTGCAACAAATAAAGAAAAGCATTGGTGAAGCTTCTCAAAAAAAAAATTAAGATCAAGATATTAAGTGATGGTTAATTCAGATGTGCATGGGTGGTGAAAAACGTGAAATACCACTAAAGTGCAAGACAAAGAAAAGACTCTTCTCTCTGGGATGCAAATAACAGAAGCAGCTTTACCAAATTAAACAAATATCATTAATAAACATACTCTAACTCATGAATTGTTGTTTACTTGTTCAGTCATGTCCAATCTTTGTAACCCCATGGATTGTAGCCTGCCAGGCTCCTCTTTCCATGGGATTTTCCAGGCAAGAATACTGGAGAGGGTTGCCAACTCCTTTGCCAGGGGATCTCCCTGACCCAGGGATAGGAATGAGGTAATACCATGTTACCCATTTAGCAGATTTTCAAACTCTCTAAGAAACAGAATGAAAGAAACATAAATTGAAGCTGATTTCATTTTACAGCCACTACAGCAGTAATAGAAATCTCTTATTTCTATTTTAAAAAAATAGTTTTCCTATTTGAGTCTTCAGGTACAAAGAAATTAATAGGGTTGTTAACAGAGTAACATGTTCTTTTTTTCTAGAGAGCAACAACAGTTTCCCCATCTCTTCTCTTGGGATCGTGCAACCTGGGAATAAAGCTCAGAATGTTGGGGAGCAATACGGCTGTGCAGAAAGTGGACTTCAAGCCTGTAACTTGGCATCATATAGGGAAGAGTGGCCACACAGGCTCCACCTTCACTCCAGAATGAACACACATGGAGTGTGTGAACTTCAGACAAAACTTACACATGCCAAGAACAATCATAGTTAAACACTTTTCCCATTGAGTGAATATGAAGATATAATAGATACTCAAACTGGTTATGGATAGCTGAAGTCCTATGCATGAATATATATATTGATATGTTAACAAATTTATATATCTATCTGCTGCTGCTGCTAAGTCGCTTCAGTCATGTCCAACTCTGTGCGACCCCATAGACGGCAGCCCACCAGGCACCCCGTCCCTGGGATTCTCCAGGCAAGAACACTGGAATGGGTTGCCATTTCCTTCTCTAATGTCTGAAAGTGAAAAGCGAAAGTGAAGTTGCTCAGTCATGTCCGACTCCTAGCGACCCCATGGACTGCAGCCCACCAGGCTCCTCCGTCCATGGGATTTTCCAGGCAACAGTACTGGAGTGGGGTGCCATTGCCTTCTCCGTATATCTATCTATATTTCTCTTAAAAGGCAAAGAAACAGAATACTAACTGTCTAGGTTGTAAAGACAATGACTGAAATAAAAGAACATTCAGAGTGATTTATAAAAATCTGTTAATTCTGATTTGCCCATATTAGGCAACTTGAAAATTATACCTTTCTGTTACCAGCCCATGACGTAAGAATTTCACATAATGTATGCAAATGTAAATGTCAACTTTTGGGGTATCTGCAACCTCCCACAATTTACTTGGTTATTATATTTTTAGCTGGCCTTGAGTTTTGGCTTACTCTGAAGAGAACTGGTTAAATGTGTCATTTAAAGAAGGGTATTTCAAATAACGAGGTTCTTCAAAAATTGTAGTTGAAATTCACTTTCATTATTATGTATAGCCTCTACTCTAGTGTAAATATTTATGGGAAAATGTGGAAATGGATGAAAAAATGTGATTTGTTTGGATAATGTTTAATTATAAAGAGGTGGAGTCCTGAAGGAATGATTCAATTAGCCCATCTCTGATATCAATCCATGAATAAAACCTCATCCACACAAAATCTAGAGACAAATTTATTTCTACACTTTTTCCCCAATAGAGTAGATTTTTCACTTTGGCGACTAAATATATACAGATTTAGGTCATTGAGGCAGATAACTGTCTCATACAAACATCATTATGAAAATAGTAAGTGCTAAGATATTAATTGGTTAAAGACTTTACGCTTGCTATCGTTAGTACTGAAATGTTTTAAAAACTATGTGCTGATATGATGTGAATATCTCTCTCTGCCATTCTTAAAGCTGACATCCTCACTCTTCACCAAATAGGCACATCCAGGTGACTCAACTTTAGAGCAGAGAAAGACAAACTACAGACTCCAGGCCGAATCTAGCCCTTATTTGTTTTTGTAAATAATATGTTATTAGAACACAGCAACATCCATTTGTTTAATCACTGTTTATGGCAGTGTTCTTGCTACAGTGATAGAGTTAAATAGTTGCAACAGAGACTGTACAGCTCTCGAGTTTAAAATATTTACTATCTGGCCCTTTAGAAAAAACTTTGATGACCTCCGCCTTAGAGTCACATCAAAGAGCGTAATATGTGAAACAGTCTTGTAATTTGAGATATCGCAATCTCATAGGCTCACGGCTGGCTTCATCACATTTTCTTTAGATAAAGAATAAGTAAGGGGTTTAATTTTCACAGCTGTTCTGAAGCAACCCATTCAGTATTACTTTCAAAATTCAGATAAATTATTAAAAAAAAACACTTTTGGCAGATATCTCCATCAAAATCCTCATGATAAATTATAACTACAACTTTAAGAGCTTTTGAAAAGCTTAAGCTTTTGTGAAAACAAGAGCTGTCCTTCTGGATGCAACATTAGCCTCTCTACCACAACATGTGCCATTACTTCAGAGCTTCTGGGAACATACATAAATGAAATAAAGAACTGCTGTAGCAGCAGTGTTTACCCAGTCTTTCTCCTGTGTAACAAAGATGGCACCATTTTAAGATCAAGAACTCATAATCTCATGTACTTTGAATTATTTAGTTAATATTTAATCTTCAATTGATTTTATTACTGAGGGAAAAGATGCAATAAAATTTTGTTTGCACAACAGAAAGCAGCAGGATAGTGCCACTGCTTCCCTCCCACTATGCCTGCCCAGGGCCTGGAACTTCATCTGAGACTCTCTGGAGTCCTCCTTGCTTTCTGCCTCTCTTCCCCTCCAAAGTACGCTCTCCGGATGCATTCCGCTTTCAAGTGATGTAGGTATTTTTCTTAATCATACACACATGTCTTTTTTCTCATTGAATTTTGGGTATTTAGATGTTCTCCATCACTACAAGTCTTGCCAAATTACAAGCGCCAGTAGTCAGAAGCCAAAATATCCATCTTCTGGGTGCAGTTGAAATTACTCTTGGTCCAGCCGCACTAATTTGTACAGCTTTTCATGCTAGAAGGGTCACTTCTGGGACATTTAAAATACACCCAATGTAACAGTCTTAAGTGATGTGCAAGTTAACAGATTCTGCTCTCCTTTTTATCCGGCGTGAGGGTCGGGTGGGAAATAACACAGTGGACAAAGGGCCAACACCAGATAGCAAATAAACTCATTCAGGCTGAAAACATCCAGAACGATCAGTAGGGGGCAGATTGGGCTCAACTAAAATCAGAGCGATCCCAGAACTCAAAAGCCATCATCCTCACATTTACTGTCAAGCCTGTGCCATGTGTTAGGTTGTGTCTGACTCTGCGACCCCATTGACTGTAGCCCGCCAGGCTCCTCTGTCTGTGGGATTCTCCAGGCAAGAATACTGAGTGGGCTGCCATTTCCTCCTTCAAACCCTGGAGGTTCTAAATGACAAATCAGGTCTCAATTTGGTGCTTTGGATGGAAGAAGAAAAAGTCTCCTCTAGGTCAGCCACAGGGAAGGCAATGGCACCCCATTCCAGTACTCTTGCCTGGAAAATCCCATGGACGGAGGAGCCTGGTAGGCTGCAGTCCATGGGGTCGCTAAGAGTTGGACACGACTGAGAGACTTCACTTTCACTTTTCACTTTCACGCATTGGAGAAGGAAATGGCACCCCACTCCAGCGTTCTTGCCTGGAGAATCCCAGGGATGGCGGAGCCTGGTGGGCTGCTGGGATGATGCTGTAAGTTGTCAGGAGGGGTTCAGGGAAACTCTTATTATTATTATCATCAGCCTTATTGTCTCTCCTCTAATTCCTCTTCCTTCCACTGCCTAAACTCCCCACCTGCCTTCACCAACAGGCAGGACTCTCCCTGTAAAACTCACCTGTCACCTTCCCTGCCTCCATGCAGTACTCTGGCCCTTCAGGGATTTTTCCTGGCTGGAAGGCTTTGTATTTTCTCTTCTTTTCTCCAAGCCCCACTCCTATTTGAGTATCTGGTGAACTTCTATCCACCCTGAGACTTGCCTACTAATTCTAAGGTTTCAGAAGGTTCGGACACGGTGATTTATTCCCAACAACGCCATAAGGCAAGTACTGTTTGAATGCCATTCTATAAAGAAACTGAGGCACGGAGAAGCTGTGAGATTTCTCTAGAGTCACATGGTAAGGACAGGCTTGAGGCACATCAGCATCTAATTCTGTGTGACTGGAGAGGTCAGGCGCCCATCACAGTGGACTGCTTCTCAGAAACAAGAGCACAAGGAAGGATGACAATAAGGAAGGTGGTGGCAGGGGGAGGACCCTTCTGAAAACACAGATAAGTGGGAGCCTATCACACAGAACAAGGTTGTTTCTAGGGGACAGGAAGAGAAGGGGATCAAGAGCAAAGGGGAGGATTAGCCATGAGTGGAAGAGGTGCCTCTTCTTGGGAGGGCCAAAGGAGAGGATATGTCATGGGTCTGTTTATATTTAAGAGGATAGAAATGAAGGGAATTCACTGAGTCAGGGAGATGGTTAGATAGATAGATAACAGATAGACAGTAAGCCAAAGTAGACGTTTTCCCAAGACTCCTAGGATGACTTATGGGAAACTCTCCAGGGGAAGCAGAATGAAATCTCCTATTAAAAGTGAAAGTGAAACTCACTCAGTCGTGTCTGACTCTTTGCAACCCCTTGGACTATACAGAGCATGGAATTCTCCAGGCCAGAATACTAGAGTGGGTAGCCTTTCCCTTCTCCAGGGGATCTTCCCAACCCAGGGATCGAAATGGAGTCTCCTGCATTGCAGGCAGATTCTTTACCAACAGAGCTATCAGGGAAGCCCCCCAAAAGGGGACACTGTGGCTGCATGGGCCAGGAAAACAACCTGGACCTCCTGCGTGGCAGGCAAGACTTCTGCCAATGAACCACCCATGCACCAATGAAAGTGATACTTTCCAAACGTCAGTGGCATCTCTCAAGGGAGGGTGGGATCCCCGAGGGCCTGGACTTAAGGACCCAGAGCACTGGAGCAACAGCACTGTGTTGGTCCCGGGTGCAGGTCTCTCTGTAATGTGGCAATGCTGTGGCCCTTGGCACCACCCTGGCAAAAGAGGTTCCTGCTGTCACTTCTCATGCTTGGACAGCAGTAGGTGCCACCACAATGCCCCAGGGCTGTAGCTGGGCTGGTCATCTAACTGAGATTTAAAGATGTTTAAGAGCATCTCTGGTGAGGTGCTTGGGAGTTTGATTGCTGGAACAAGCTACTAATTTTGAATAAAATCTCATAAAATTGCCCCATAAGACATTTCCCCCCCAATCCACCCCAGACAAGACTGTTCTATTGTTCTCCCACGAGCCTGCACACAGCCCTGGCTTAAAATGCTTTGATCATCAGTGGTGGCTTACTAAAAGGAGCTGCCTCTTCTTCCCTTCTTTGATTCTGAAGTCACTACAGTGAGAAAAAAACAGAAAGAGCCCTCAGAGTCAGCAGTATCTGCCTTGGAAGAAACCTAAGCTTGGAGGGCAGGATCTTGCTACTCCAGTCATAAGGGAACACACAAAAGAACAACTTGGTGCCTCTGTGAAAGAGTGGTTAAGTGGTCTGCCTGCCAGTGTCTACAAGTAGCAGCACTGAGGTCACCCAGGGAGAATTCTACATCATCCTCCACCCTCTCAGGATGATTGGGTGTCATCTGGTGTGATTTCAGCCTTTCCAGCAAAGAGAGGAGATGCTGATACAATCTGAGGCATCACCCGAGAGTCATATCCTTGTTGTTGTTCGTTGTTCAGTCGCTCAGTCATGTCAGAATCTTTGCGACTCCATGGACTGCAGCGCGCCAGGCTTCCCTGTCCTTCACCACCTCTGGGAGCTTGCTCAAACTCACGTCCATCAAGTCGGTGATGCCATCCAACCATCTCGTCCTCTGTTGCCCCCTTCTCCTGCTGCCTTCAATCTTTCCCAGCATCAGGGTCTTTTCCAGTAAGTCAGCTGTTTGCATCAAGGTGGCCAACGTATTAGAGCTTCAGCTTCAGCATCAGTCCCTCCAATGAACATTCAGGACTGATTTTGTTTAGAATTGACTGGTGTGATCTCCCTGCAGTCCAAGGGACTCTGGAGAGTCTTCTCCAACACCACAGCGCAAAAGCATCAATTCTTCAGCTCTCAGTCTTCTTTATGGTCCAGCTCTCACATCTGTACATGACTGCTGGAAAAACCATTGCTTTGACTATACAGATCTTTGTTGGCAAAGTAATGTCTCTGCTTTTTAATACACTGTCATATCCTTAGGAAAGACTTAAAAATAATCTAGGGACACTCTCGGAGGTCCAGTGGTTAATTGGTTAAGACTCTGTGCTCCCAATGCAGGGGGGCACTGGTTCCATTTCTGGTCTGGGAAGTAAGATCCCACATGCTCCACAGCACAGCCAAAATAAATAAGTAAAGTAAAGAGACGTTTTCTTAAAAAGAATAAAAATAATCTAGATGAGCAATTCTTAAATGTTCTGGTGTCAGGAGCATATTCTTAAAAATTATTGAGGACACCAAAAATTGTTTGTTTATGTGGGTCATATCTATCAGTATTTACCACACGGGACATGAAAACTGGGAAAAATTTAAAAACATGTAAAACATGCTTATTAATTTATTTTAAATAAAATTCATTATGTTAATTAACATAAATATATTTATAAAAAATAACCACATTTTCCAAAACTTTAAAAATATCATGAAGAGAGTGGTATTGTTTTCAGTTCAGTTCAGTTCAGTCGCTCAGTCATGTCCGACTCTTTGTGACTCCATTAATAGCAGCACACCAGGTCTCCCCGTCTATCACCAACTCCCGGAGTTCACTCAGACTCACGTCCATCGAGTTGGTGATGCCATCCAGCCATCTCAGCCATCCGTCCCCTTCTCCTCCTGCCCCCAATCCCTCCCAGCATCAGAGTCTTTTCCAATGAGTCAACCCTTTGCATGAGGTGGCCAAAGTACTGGAGTTTCAGCTTTAGCATCATTCCTTCCAAAGAAATCCCAGGGCTGATCTCCTTCAGAATGGACTGGTTGGATCTCCTTGCAGTCCAAGGGACTCTCAGGAGTCTTCTCCAACACCACAGTTCAAAAACATCAATTTTTCGGTGCTCAGGTTTCTTCACAGTCCAACTCTCACATCCATACATGACCACTGGAAAAACCATAGCCTTGACTAGATGGACCTTTGTTGGCAAAGTAATGTCTCTGCTTTTCAATATGTTACCTAGGTTGGTCACAACTTTCCTTGCAAGGAGTAAGCGTCTTTTAATTTCATGGCTGCAATCACCATCTGCAGTGATTTTGGAGCTCAAAAAAATAAAGTCTGACGCTGTTTCCACTGTTTCCCCATCTATTTCCCATGAAGTGATGGGACCGAATGCCATGATCTTCGTTTTCTGAATGTTGAGCTTTAAGCCAACTTTTTCGCTCTCCTCTTTCACTTTCATCAAGAGGCTTTTTAGTTCCTCTTCACTTTCTGCCAAAGGGTGGTGTCATCTGCATATCTGAGGTTACTGATATTTCTCCCGGCAATCTTGGTATTGTTTTACATGATTGCAAATCTCTTTGATGCCTGTCTCATGCTGGTTTCATCATGGCATATATATTCAATCTGTTGCCCAGTTATTTTGGTTAAAGTATGTAAAGAAAATCTAGTATCACATAGTTGGAAATGGGAGAAGTATCTTAATAGTCTTTTTCAGATAGTTATGGTTATTTTCCCTTGATATTCCAAATCTTGACAAGAGGGACATTCTTAAAGGTTAGTTGCAATATGGAATTTAAAATTATATCAATAAAATTTTCATGTTCTGTTACATAAAATCTTTTGGTCTGTCTTCACCTTTGAATGGATCTTTCACTCACGCATACTTTCGGAGCATCATGCATCATTTGGAAAACATTGGCTCATGGAGTTAAAGAAACATTTTGCACAATGTGTTAAAAACCACATTTATTGTCATTACTACCAATCTCCTGAGAAAAGTCTTTGAGTATTGAGATGCTATACAGCTCTTGCTGGTGGACACAAGTCTTCTAAAAAAATCTAATTTTTTCTTGAAAGTTTGAGTTTTATCATTGACAACAAATAATGTCAATGGTTTTACTTGAAACACCTCAATAAGTTTACTCTGTGCATCTTCAGTAATGTGTCTACCAAATACACACAATGGAATAACTATAGTTTGTCATTCTTTCAAGTAAAAATTAGATTTTGGGGGGGGGAAAGCAACTAGCACAGCCCTCAGTGGAAAACACTAACCGCGTGTAACTTTTCTTGAGACACACTGGATGTTGTTCTGCAGCAGAAGCTCTTCCTGGCTCCTTCCCATTTCATCAGACAAAATAAAAAAAAATTAAATGTACACTCAAGAATTAGAGATTTAATAAATTACTAATTTATTAATTACTAATTACACTTTTTACTAATTCAACAAGAGCATTCTCAAGTAAAACCGACATTTTTCCTTCCTGCAAGCACGTGGCAGAGAGGAATACAAAAGCTACTACTCATACTGTTTGGTGCCACTGCTAGCAATTTCGCCATTACTTTTGCATGATCAGTGTAAAGTTCAATGCAGTGAGAAAGGTAAATGACATCCCAGCATTATTATGATTTCAGTTTTAATGTTGTAGATCTTCTGAAAGGGTCTCAGGAATCTCTAGGTGTCTGAAGACCACACTTTGAGAACTGCTAATTTTTACAAATGACTTCCAAATACTGTTCTGCTGCTGCTGCTGCTGCTGCTGCTGCTAAGTTGCCTCAGTCGTGTCCGACTGTACGACCCCATAGACAGCAGCCCACCAGGCTCCGCCTTCCCCGGAATTCTCCAGGCAAGAATGCTGGAGTGGGTTGCCATTGCCTTCTCTGAAAATACTATTCTAGGAGGTGATAATCAGCAGATTATTAATAGTAGTTGTGCCAGTTAGGATAAGCTAGATCATGTGGCAATAATGAAACGCTTAAAATCTCAATGGTTTATAAGAAAAGTCTATGTCTTATTCTATTGTATGTTACCGACTCGCTGGGCAGGGGGCACTCTGTTTATCGCCGTCACTTAGGGACCGGATGGAGCAGCCTGCATCTCAAAGGTTATCAATTGCTATGCAAGTGAAAGTGGTTAGTCTCTCAGTTGCGTCTGACTCTGCAACTCCACGGACTGTAGCTCCCCAGGCTCTTCTGTCCGTGGGATTTTCCAGGCAAGAATACTTGGAGTACTTGGAGTGGGTAGCCATTCCCTTCTCCAAGGGATCTTCCTGACCCAAGGATTGAACCTGGGTCTCCGGTACTACAGGCAGATTCTTTACCATCTGAGCCACCAGGGAAGCCCCATCGTGCTAGAGGGAAAAGAGACTCTAGTGGGTCTCACACTAGCAATTCCATTGCATCATTGACTAAGTCAGTTCTGCCCACAGCCTACCAGCCATCTGGTCATCTCCAACCACAAGAAGGGGCACGGCTGAGTGTACCATCCTCAAGCACGTGCTTGAGAGGAGAGAGCTGGCAACCTTTGGTGAGTCACACTGACAATTACAGTAATAGCCAACATTTATGGAGCCTTTGGTATGTGCTGTGCACTGTTTCAACAGCTTGTACCACTTAGCTGTGCTCATCACACTCCCAGGAGGTAGGTTATATGAACTCTATTCTTTGGATCAGGACACAAAGGCACAGAGAGGTAAGCTACGTTGCTCAAGGTCACACCAAATTAGGAGAGGTGCTGGGGAGGTAGAAGGACTCAGAGCCCATGGCTTCAACCTCTAAGAAGACACATAACCCATAACTTTCCCCAGTCTTGAGCAAAATGAGAGAGAGAAAAACTTTTCATAATTGTAAATAGAAAGCATTGTCCTTTTTTTCCCCTTTAAAATCTTTTCTCTTTTAAAATGTTAGGATGTCCTTTCTTTTATGAAGTAATTTCCTTACCAGCAAAAGTAAAAGGTTGGCAGCTTTAAGTTAACTCCTTTTCCTAATGATTTCTGCTCATTTTAACCGATCCAAAGTAGAAAAATTTGTGACCACTAGTTTAGGAGGTTTTATGATTTATTTTTGGTCCTAGCACTCTGCTTTGATTCAACCAAATTTTAGTCATTGTGTGTTGGGTACTGCTCTGAGTTCTGTCAACCATTGTACTAGATAGATGGTTTCATGGACATTGTTTTATTTAATTCTATGCCACACTGCTGCTGCTGCTGCTGCTAAGTCACTTCAGTCGTGTCCAACTCTGTGCGACCCCAGAGACGGCAGCCCACCAGGCTCCCCCATCCCTCGGATTCTCTAAGCAAGAACACTGGAGTGGGTTGCCATTTCCTTCTCCATACTGCTTCCTTATTAAAAGATTAAAACACGTTTTTTTTTTAATCCTAAAGCTAACTGAAACAGGAAAGACCTGGAGCATGGCAGGCCCCCACAAGGCAGCTAAAGTCCTCAAAGCAATAGATACCAGCAATTTTCCACAAAAGTTACCAAAGAGCAAACATAAGCTTCTCAATAAGTTTCTCACTAAACTTCATCATCATCACCTCTCTCTGTCAGGGATCTTTCATGAGATAAAGTTTTTCTCTCAGGTTAAAGACCAAAAGAGCAATAAGTTGATTTCACCAGCTGGGTCTTAGAACTCAACCATGGGTGATTTTTTGCAAAGCACTCTAAACACAAGCAAGGTTCACTGGTCGAAGGCCCAGGGACACAAGGCTTACACACCAGCAAGCTGTTCTGAGCTCCAACATAGTCATATTTATTAACTTCCATTAGAAAATTTAGGTGTACAGGAGAAATACTTATTGTGAACAGGTGCTGGAAAACAGAATCTTAATAAAAATTAAGCCTTGGGAAATAAAAGGTGATTCAAACAATATTGAATACCAAGAATATACCTGTTGTTTTTTTTTAATAAGGTACCTTAATGATTTTTTTTTTTTTTTTACAAAAGAAGAAAGGCAAAAAGGAAGAGAAGGAGAGCAGAATGGGCAGAAGAAGAAAGAAGGAAGGAAAAAAATCCTCAAAAAGATACACATACCTTGGTAGCATACAATAGAATACTTAAATTATGAGTCCACTATACCAAATGATTGCCTCTTGACTGCACCTCTTCTCTGGGAATATTAACAGCATGTATGTCATCACTGACCAAATAAGTACCAACCCTGGAGATGACCAAGAGAGGCAAGGTGTTCTATCACCATAGAGATGAAAGTTCTCCAATCATTTTTAAACTCCAGATTCTGCTTGGCAACAGAGCAATTAAAAAAAAAAACAGATGGTAATACTAGGACATTTCTAGAGGGGGAGAGTTTGTGAATATAAAAGCCATTTTTAGAAAGACTTGTGAACCAATTAAATCACAAAGAGTTATTCATGAACCTCACCTTTTAAGGTATTGATTCTAACAGCTGGGGGCATGCATTTAGATCAAACATTTATAAATTCTGGTCCCTATTTGAAAACGGTTATTCAAGTTCATTGCTATTTGATAGGGCAAGTAAAGAAATATTTTTATAACCTTTCTATTTAACCACTATATGTATAGGCTTCAGAAATTGATTATCATGGGTGTCAATGGGTGTCTTCAAATATCTCTATTCTATAATTAGGAGGAGGGTTGTTTTTAGAGGGTGAGGGCTTAGTTAACAGTTGCAGTATAGAAGGTGGGGATGTATTTGGCAACAGAATATACCAGAAGTCCTTGCTGATGGCTGGAATGGCAGGTCTTGGGGTGGGAGGGAAGTGAGGCAGGAACCCCCGAGGATCTGCAGTGGCTGTAGCCATGGTTTGAAGGAAAAAAGGAAGGATTAATGAGCAACTCACTAACGAGAGATAACCAGAGCACAGAAGACCTTCTTTATTAAAATCTGTGCAGAGTAAAAGCACATATGGTAGTAGCCAAATTCCCATTTTGTACAAGAAACAAGACTAAGCCAGCTGCACCAGGAACGTTCAAAGGTACTCTGACCAAGGGGAGAAGGAAGAGGAGCCAGATGGCCACAGCAAGCTATAGCGTTGACCAGAAAGTGTATATATTATTAATTTAGCAACACTGACAACATGGGCAGGCCTGAATAAATTCCATTTTCATGGACCTCACTGTAAAATGCCCCTTTTTGTAGGCTTTCTCTGCACTGACGCAAGATAAGTGAAAAGCATACAAAATGATACACTTTAGCCCCTGAAATGAATCCACTTATAATTACTATTAAGAAAACGGTAATTTGTCATAACACAATGAAGCCTCTGTTGAGTCCTCTTGGCTCAGTGAAAAGACACGGTGCATGCATGCTGAGGAAGGTCAAGCGAGAGGAAGTGGCTTGGTGAGGACTAGGCTCCTGGGGGCCAAGTAGCAGTCAGTTTTGCTTCCATTCATCTCTGACTCAAGATGGCATTTCTAATTGTCATGAAGCAAAAGAGGAACAAATAAAGTGGCAAAGAATGGCAGAAGGCCCATTGCCTCTACAGTCAGGAGCATGGAGGGGCAAGTCAGCACAAGATTGTGGACATATCCAGCGGCTCATCTATGAGGAATCACGGGACTGTGCTGGGTGAACTTGGGCTCTAATTTATTCCCACATTGTACAGCCTTGAAAATTCACTGTACATCAATTTTCTCAATTAGAAGATGGGAAGAACAGTCAAAACTCCTTCTTTGTTACACAAGTGTTTTCTGTGACTACCTGGAAAAAGTTCTCCTCAAAAGAAAAATACAATCTGTATTCTTCGGCCTTAAGCAGGCCATTTCGACACATGCTACAACATGGATGAACCTGAGGCCATTGTGCTAAGTGAAATATGTCAGTCACAACAGGACACATGTGGTGGGATTCCACTTAAATGAGGTAAGGAGTCATCAAATTCATAGAGACAGAAAGTAGAATGGTCGTTTTCAGTGATGGGGTTGGAGGTGGTAGGAACGGGGATTTGTTGACTAATGGGTACAGAATGTCAGTTCCACAACATGAAAGGGGTTCTGGAAACGGGTTGCACAACAGTGTGAATGTGCATAACACTACTGAACTGTACACTTAAAAATAGTTAAGATGGTAAATTTTATGTTTTGACTTTTCCCAAAATGAATGATTTCAAAAATAAATAAATAAAATGCACAACAGGCCTGGCACTGTAGAGAGCATCACTCTACAAGTATTGACTACAGGATTGAAGAAGACTCCTTGTATAAGAGAGACAAGATCTAACTGGCTTATCATCACTGAAAGATCTTTAAACATTTTCAGAAACGGACCCAAGCATTTGGTGCAATGAGTAAGGGAACCACCAAATAAGCCTCAGCCCTGACAGGAACCATCTGCCTCTGAGAATCAGATGACACGTACCGCGTTAAGGCTGTGTTGTCAGGACAGACAGCCTTTTGCCCGTCCAGTAAGCCAGTGCCACAGGAGACTGGAGGGGGCAGACCTGGGGGAGGTGGCGCAGGTGCTGCTGCTGCCGCTGCTAAGTTGCTTCAGTCGTGTCCGACTCTGTGCAACCGCATAGACAGCAGCCCACCAGGCTCCCCCGTCCCTGGGATTCTCCAGGCATGAGGTGCAGGTACTAGGTACATGTTTTTCTGCTGCCACTTGGACATTTTGCAATTTGGCAGATTACCAATCTAACCAAGAAATGATTTGTTACAGTATTGTGATCCCTCACAATGCACAGTACTATTTGCAAAGAAGCTTAGAAGATATCCATTAGCAGTCAGAAGACATTCTGATGAATCCATTTACTCATTCACCCTAAACTTACTGAGCCCCACCCGAGGCAGGTGCACTGGCAGTCCCGAGAGGTATAAAGATGAACATATCCTGCTCTTTGCCTGCCAAGTCTGGTGAAGGGAGATAGATTCCAGCCACAGGCAAAGTCTTGTAAAAAACAAAGATGTCATGGAAAAAATGTGTTTGAACAATGGAGAGACGATATTTGTAACTAAGACATATGTGTGTGTCAGGGGGAGGAGAGACTGGAGTGGTGGGTTGGAATCATGGTGACAAACCTGAATATCTCCCCAGGTAGTCTGGCTTTGTTTTGAGGATTTGAGAAACATAACTCTTAGATGGCAGGTAGACAAGAATAACTACTTAGAAAGGAGGGCCATTTAAGAGGCTGCTGTAATAGATTAAGCTAAAATAGGACTCAAACTAAATGTGTCAGTGACACTAAGGAAGTAGGTACAAGGAGTGGCAAAGAGGAGAGCAAAGGAAGGCTTCTAGCTTACATGACTATCGGTGACAAATATTACTGGAGGAAGAACGAGACTAGGGGAAGACAATGTCTTCAGTTGGGAACACTTTGTATTATGGCTCAGACTTCTCATTCATAAAAGGAAAATTAATAATAGATGATCAGATGGGATCTTAGCACTATGGTGAGGATTAAATGGTGAAATAACAAGAAGAAGATCATACTTTCATTTATCATTAGTTTTGTGTAAGTGTGGAACCCAGAGAAGATTTGGGACAGGAGACAGTTGGGAGTTACTGGTATAGGCATAATTGTTAATAGTGCCAAAGGGTGTAAGCTGGATCACCCAGGGAGATGACACCTGTAATCTAGCAGCAGACCCTGGTGCATGCAAATATGCAGAACACGGTGGGTGGGGGCTGGAGTGGAGGCCAGCAGAGACGGCTTTGAAGAAGTGATCCAAATATGAGAATCTGGAAAAAACAGCCTCACGGGAAAACAACAACAACAGTGAACAGCCAAAAGCACCAATTCTGGCCAGAAGCTGATAAGATGAGAACTAGAATGAGAGGGTTTAACACTGAAGAGGTCAAGAGTACCATGAGCAAAAGCTACTCCAGTGGAGGGTAGGGTGAAAGCCAGTTACAGCTCACTTAGGAATGCTGTATTTTCCTGACATATTTTGACATTACATAACTCTTTATTTGGGGAAATCTTCATTCTTTAGGGCTGGAACACTGAGCTTTCACTCTCTCCCAGGAGTCACAGATACAATTTTTCCTCTTCATTTCATTTGGACAACAGAGGGACTTGGGACTCAGACTGAGAGGAAATAAATGCCGTTAAGAATCATTCAGTTCAGTTCAGTCGCTCAGTCGTGTCCGACTCTTTGCGACCCCATGAATCGCAGCACGCCAGGCCTCCCTGTCCATCACCAACTCCCGGAGTTGCTATATTTTATCACTGAGGAAAGAACACTAGGTTTGGGGTTGGGGGAGAGTGAAGAGACAATGGGATTAAAATATAGAACAACCCAAACAAAAGTAGAGAATCTTCTATAATAATGCCAAAAGTCATACTAATTCAGTACTGATGGGAGAACAGAAGTGGGTGCTTCTGAGACTCTACACCCATCTGCCAAGGGTCACGAAAAACGCCTGTCTGCAAGTCCTTTACAACATACCAACTCTTACCTTTCTTTTGATATCAGTGAACTGGGAAAACATTAAAGACCAATAAAACGACAGCTCCAGGATATAATAGTAGTGAAGGTCAGGTGTGAGTGGCTGAGGATCAAAGAGAAAAAGGCATGATTAATAACTGATAGGAAATAAAATCTGTTTCAAACATCTCAAGCTCAATCTTGGAAAGTGACATGGTCTTACACCTCCACAAATTCCAGCCCCACTCTCTCTGTCAATAAGAGAGCTTTGAAGGATTCCTCTAATCCACAGCTTGATGGAATTAGTTTTGTTTCATCTCCAACCAGAAAAGTGACAACTGGTATGAACATCTGGCATTGGTACCCAATTCGCAATTAATTTCAACAATCGCATTTATGGTTCTCTGACATGCGTCTCTACAAGACTCCTTTAGGCAACTTGCAAAAAAATTCTAACACATACACAGAAAAAATAAATCTGGACAGCTCCCATGAGATTCTTTGAGATTCCTGTACTCAATTCCGTGAGTACAGGGACCACAGGAGGTGAAAGAAGCTGGGGTACTATATGAGTCATTGAGGCACAGTTTCAGATTCTGTCTTAATTGGAGCTTTTTTTGTTTTTAGAAAATGTCCTATACATTGTAAAGATTTTTAAAAAGATAATTCCAAAATATTTATTACAAGATCAGGGGGACAAGGAAGCTGCTAAGAGATACCAGGTTAGGCACCTACCAGGGAAGATGAGATCAAGCCCCAGTTTCACAGTTTAAGTAGTTATAAAACTTGGGCCTTGGTTTACTTATTGGAAAATGGAGGTAACATCTGCTTTACCTGCCTCAGAGGTCCAGGAATGAGGAGAGGCTCAGAGAGGCAGTGGAAGTCAATGCTATTTATTTTGCACATAAATCCATAAAGACAAAACGGAGTTTTAAAAAAACATTTTTGATGAGTTGTTTTTAATTGTTTCCCTGAGTTATACTGAAATAACTTGATTTCCCCAATGAATGAAAGACCTTTGAAACTCATTACACGAACACATCCACACCACTGCATACAAGCAATAGTATACATGGTAAATACAACTGAAACTGAAATGCTCTGTAAACCAATAACAGCATAATGACTAAGTCGTGTGAGAAGCACTCACTTAACTACCAACTCTAAGCATGGACACCAAGAAAAACAGTTGTTCCCCTCATCTCTCTTTGTCAACAAAACACATGAGGAACAGGATCCTTTCCATGCAGGATGCCATTACAGGATACAGAACTGTAAACGACAATATTCTGAGTATAATATTTTAAGTTCATAAAACAGCAGTTGCGACTGAGAATTACAATGGTGTGCAGCAAGTGGTCGCTTTCACAGTTACTTTAGTCTCGATCAGATGGCCTTGGAATGTTCAGATCTCTCTGACCATGTCATGTTGTTGATTTTCAGTCTTTCCTAATTTGAATAAACCATGTGAAAGAGATGGAAATGCAAACTGGAATCCCCATTTCAATGTGTTCCTAGCTTTGAACTTGTCCTAAGGAATAGCCAACGCCACTCCCAATCCCCTGTTGCAACACAGTGTGTAATAAAGAAGAAGCAGGGCACGCCTGCTGTCCATTAACTTTGTTAGACCAAATGCCTCTAAAAAGGCAATCTATAGAATCTCAAACTCAAAAATCCACATCGCTTACTACAATGTCAGTCTCTTTATTTTATCAACAAAATACATGGTTGTATTTGTTTCTCTTAAATAATATATCTCAGTTGAACTAGAAATTCTAGAACTGTTTCAGCAAGACATTTCTAGAGAAGTCCCACTTTGATATTCAAATAGTAACTGAGCTAGAGACCACAACACATGGTAATATTACTAAATTCAAGATCCGAGGCAAGGGTATATCTGTGGGCAGGGATCTGAAATGCTTTCTGTCTGGGATATGACTTAAATCTCATTTTCAATAATGCTATTTCTGTCTATGTGTAACAGGACAAGCCCATTTTTCCATGCTCAGGGATATGGTGTTTCATTTACATCTACAGAGGCTGCTCCTAAGCCACAAAATGAACCAAATTCAGCATGTCTATCCCAGCTCCTTACTCAAGCTTTGCCCACTAGCTGTTGAGACAGGCCAGGGCTATTCTCAGCCCAAATGCAGATGGGCTATTACAAGGAGGACTTATCCACCTACTGAAGTGATCATATCTTACTCTTCAGCAAACACACCTTCCACACTTCCTCCATCTGCTCAAGCAAGTGAACACTGATTCTGAACTAACAGAAAGTACCTTCCTCACTAGGCTATATCCACTTATCAAGCAGCAGGGGCAAAGTGGGGACAAAAAGCAAGGTGGCTGCCCAACCTGCTGGGACCTGCCAGAAACCACGGTGCTGGCTTAGGAAGAGCTCCCCATATGTAAAAATCCAGACAGCAATGCGTCCTTACCTGATAGGGGTAGTTGTACCAGCAATGCTTTGTATTCCACAGCCAGGGGGTCTGAAAAACACAACAGAGAAACCATTTTACATGTTTTGGAAAAGAAGCAGGATAAGAGAAGTTTATGACAGATTCTGGCCTCCCAATATTTCGGGATTTCAATAATCTACCTGTGTGAGAACTGAAGGACTTAGTACAATCGGGAATGGGAGAGCAAAGAAATGAAGAGTCCATCATGCATTCTCTCTGGGGAATCCTCTAAACTCAACCAGCAGTATTTCCGGCTGCTTCTAGGATAGAGTCCTGGATGGCACTTTTTTATATTGTGCTGGTTCAGTAGACACATTCCTGCTAGGTAACCAGCCTCAACAGCAGAGTTCTTCAAGTGTCTCACTAAGATCCATGGCAAATCCTCCATCTCACTATTATCAATAAACAATGTTGACAGTTGATGCACATTTCTTTGAAACTCCTCCAATTCATTGTTCACCAAGCAACATTATTCATCAATTGTTTCATGCCTTGACTGGGGTCAGGAGCAGGCAGGTACACTTATTTCAGTTGGACTAGCTCTGACTAATTCCAGGCCTGAGTAGATTAACCCTCACAGTACACTCCACTCCTGACTCGTTGTCAAGGTCTTTTTAAGAAAAAACAATCTTTCTTAATTTAACATAATCACTTGCCTTACCACATTGTAAAATTAAAGAGAACATCTAAGTATACACACAGATTCCAAACATTTTTAATAAGCAGGTAGGGTTGGTAAGGATTTGAATAGACAGCTCAACCATCCCCTAACACCAGCACAAACTTTCTCATATTTCTGCACTAACTTTACAATTCTTTTGCATCCCTAATCTTGGTGGTATACATCTATATATATCTGATACACATCTCTATGTTTCTTACTATTAGGAAACATAATCTATCATTAATCCAATCTGTGTGTAGGTTTATATATCTCAAAATAATAAAACTGTCATTGAAAGATTAATGTCAGATATATTTGTACTGACCTAACCTTCCTGTCAGACTTTATATTTTGGGCTCCAAAATCACTGCAGATGGTGACTGCAGCCATGAAATTAAAAGACACTTACTCCTTGGAAGGAAAGTTATGACCAACCCAGATAGCATATTCAAAAGCAGAGACATTACTTTGCCAACAAAGGTCTGTCTAGTCAAGGCTATGGCTTTTCCAGTGGTCATGTATGGATGTGAAAGTTGGACTGTGAAGAAAGCTGAGCGCCGAAGAATTGATGCTTTTGAACTGTGGTGTTGGGGAAGACTCTTGAGAGTCCCTTGGACTGCAAGGAGATCCAACCACTCCATTCTAAAGGAGATCAGTCCTGGGTGTTCTTTGGAAAGACTGATGCTGAAGCTGAAGCTCCAGCACTTTGGCCACCTCATGTGAAGAGTTGACTCATTGGAAAAGACTCTGATGCTGGGAGGGATTGGGGGCAGGAGGAGAAGGGGACAACAGAGGATGAGATGGCTGGATGGCGTCACCGACTCGATGGACGTGAGTCTGAGTGAACTCCGGGAGTTGGTGATGGACAGGGAGGCCTGGCGTGCTGCGATTCATGGGGTCGCAAAGAGTCGGACATGACTGAGCGACTGAACTGAACTGAACTGAACCTTCCTGTTTGGTCCCAGGTCCTGTAAGAGCAAAAGTTGGTCCCAGCTGCACTAGGATAACTTAGTTGTCTCTCTGAAAGCCACAGAGGTTTCTTTCCACCTTGCATTGATGAGGATGAGGATGAGGAGGATATTACAGAGTATTTGTAGAGTTCTCCCTATGACCATACACTTTTTTTTGGAGGATACATTGTTTTTTGAGAATTTTCCTCCATGATCTATTATTTATTTAACCAATTAAAAAGTTGTTTCTCTTTCAAAGTGAAAGTGCTGGTCATTCACTCGTGTCTGACTCTTTGTGATCCCATAGATTGTAGCCTGCCAGGCTCCTCTGTCCGTGGAATTTTCCAGGCAAGATTACTGGGCGGGGGGGGGGGGGGGGGGCGGGGGGGGGTTGCCATTTCTCACTCACATGTATGGACTCATTTAATCCTTATAGTAAGTAGCAGTAGTATTTCCCTCATTTTATAGATAGGTGAATTCAGACCCTGAGCCCACAGTTAACTGCCTCGGTTAAACAGCCAGGCAGGACCAGAGCTGCATATCAAGCTCAGACTGTCTGGTCTTAAAGCCAAACACAGCCACTGTGACTCTGCCTTTAAGTCTGATAAAAACTGAACCAGGCGTTAGTTCAGGGAGCTAGGCAGAAGTGAAAAGTCACGCCATGCCCTAAACCTAATGATGTTCGGGGATCTTTACAGCCTCGTCTGACGTAGGCACTCCTGGTTCTCCCTCCTTTTTTCCTGCTTTCACCATCTGCTACCTGCGCAATGCTATACATATCACGTGGTCCCTATGCTCCAAACATCCTGGATGCCCAAGTTGCCTGTCTGACTGTCTTCTCCATTTCTCATGTGCATGACATTGAGGTTTATGACTGACCAACCTCATGCAGTGATTATAAAGATCAAATGAGGGAACAAGTGAAAACATGATGCAGAGCCTTCAGAAGTTTGAATGTCTTCTATAAACAACACAAGTCCATGGAGGAAGACGTAGAAAATATTGAAAATAATAATAAAAATAATTGAATTCTTGTCACTACTAACATTTTAATATACAGCCCATTTTGAGCCTCTTTTCTATATAATATAGATATTGATACAGACATGGATAGATTTGTCCTTAAACACATACATACATACATTATTTTTAATTTTGGGCACAACACAGCAAAATCTATTTTAAAGTAGAGCACAAATATTATTTATTACCTTTCTCCCTGATAAAACTGTTTACTATCTCTACAATTGACTGAAAGTCCCTGAGGGAAAACTATGTCATATTCTTACGTTTTTCTCTCCAGCATGAGACACTCAAGGTGACAGTTCAGCATTCATTACTGAATGCTAATGAAAAGGAATACAGAATTAAATCCAAGACCTATAAAAAGCCTTGTACTGTTTTTCTGAATGTATCAGTCCCCAGTGCACAGGGCAAGTGTGTGCTTGCTTCTAAAGACAGAGTGGAAATCTCCTCCACTATAGTCATCCTTCCCATTAGAGACAAAAGAGCAAAGGTATGACTCCTACTGACCCAGGAACACCCATCATTTAGAGCTTCCCTTCCTTTGTGAGCTTCTTCTAACCCCCAGGCTCTTCTCTGGGTGCATCAGATGTGCATCGCCTAGACCTGCTTGTATCATGTGTGAAAGTGGACTGATCTGCAGAAACAGTGGGTAAGTCTTTGTCTCTCACTGGGTTCTGCCTCCTTAAAGCAGGGGTAAAGAACACCGAGAATTTGATGGGGCTACCAGGGCCACGGGATTCCCAGGGGGCAGAGTGGTAGAGAACCTGCCTGCCAATGCCACAGATGCAGGTTTGATCGCTGGGACAGGAAGGTTCCCTGGAGAAGGAAATGGCAACCCACTCCAGTATTCTTGCCTGGGAAACCCCATGGAAAGAAGGAGCCTGGTGGGTTATAGTCCATGGGGTCACAAAAAGAGTTGGATACAACTTAAGAGACTAAACAACCACAAACAACCACTACCAGGGCCATAGCTCAGCTTGGAAGCTTGCCAGTCACACATGTAAATAAGCACTGGAACATACTTATTTCAGAGTGCATGTTCATGTGTACTTCCTACTTTGATGATACTAGATATTAATATATTCCATATGCTACATTTTTCTAGGGTCTCATGTTCAGTTCAGTTCAGTAGCTCAGTCGTGTCCGACTCTTTGCAACCCCATGAATCGCAGCACGCCAGGCCTCCCTGTCCATCACCAACTCCCGGAGTTCACTCAGACTCACATACATCGAGTCAGTGATGCCATCCAGCCATCTCATCCTCTGTCGTCCCCTTCTCCTCCTGCCCCCAATCCCTCCCAGCATCAGAGTCTTTTTCAATGAGTCAACTCCACATGAGGTGGCCAAAGTACTGGAGTTTCAGCTTCAGCATCATTCCCTCCAAAAAAATCCCAGGGCTGATCTCCTTTAGAATGGACTGGTGGGATCTCCTTGCAGTTCATGGGACTCTCAAGAGTCTTCTCCAACACCACAGTTCAAAAGCATCAATTCTTTGGCGCTCAGCTTTCTTCACAGTCCAACTCTCACATCCATACATGACCACTGGAAAAACCATAGCCTTGACTAGACGGACGTTTGTTATGGTCCCTCAAACTCTTTGAGACAGAATAAATGCTGTCTTTCCCAAAAAACAGATGAGAAGACAAGTCCATGAAAAGGTGATTCTCCTGATTTCTAATAGCTCAACACAAGTGCATGAATCTGGATTGCTGCTTATAATTTAATGCATTAGGTATAACATCTTTAGTTTCAACTGATATCATAAATCTATGGTTTTTTAGAATCAGTTTTTTTCAAATATCTTTAGAGCAATTTCCTTGTTCATTTGATATCAAAATCTGTATAAGCATTAACATAATTAAGAACACAAAAAACTGCAATATTTAGATGTCAAGAAAGAATAATGGTGATTAAGAAACACACTGAAAGCCCTCATTTCATAAGGATGAGCCTAGCATCTTCCTACATAATTAGAGAAAAGCTCTGAACCTAGGACAGTGCAAGGTGATTCAAGCACATTTTCTGGAAATAGAAATGCCTTTTTACATGGCATTACCCAAAGAAAGGCAATGCCAAAGAATGCTCAAACTACCACACAATTGCACTCATCTCACATGCTAGTAAAGTAATGCTCAAAATTCTCCAAGCCAGGCTTCAGCAATACATGAACCGTGAACTTCCTGATGTTCAAGCTGGTTTTAGAAAAAGCAGAGGGACCAGAGATCAAATTGCCAACATCCGCTGGATCATGGAAAAAGCAAGAAAGTTCCAGAAAAACATCTCTTTCTGCTTTATTGACTATGCCAAAGCCTTTGACTGTGTGGATCACAATAAACTGTGGAAAATTCTGAGAGAGATGGGAATACCAGACCACCTGACCTGCCTCTTGAGTAACCTATATGCAGCTCAGGAAGCAACAGTTAAAACAGGACATGGAACAACAGACTGGTTCCAAATAGAAAAAGGAGTACGTCAAGGCTGTATATTGTCACCCTGCTTATTTAACTTATATGCAGAGTACATTATGAGAAACGCTGGGCTGGAAGAAGCACAAGCTGGAATCAAGATTGCTGGGAGAAATCTCAATCACTTCAGATATGCAGATGACACTACCCTTATGGCAGAAAGTGAAGAGGAACTAAAAAGCCTGTTGATGAAAGTGAAAGAGGAGAGTGAAAAAGTTGGCTTAAGGCTCAACATTCAGAAAACTAAGATCATGGCATCTGGTCCCATCACTTCTTGGGAAATAGATGGGGAAACAGTGGAAACAGTGTCAGACTTTATTTTTTGGGCTCCAAAATCACTGCAGATGGTGATTGCAGCCATGAAATTAAAAGACGCTTACTCCTTGGAAGAAAAGTTATGACCAACCTAGATAGCATATTGAAAAGCAGAGACATTACTTTGCCGACTAAGGTCCATCTAGTCAAGGCTGTGGTTTTTTCAGTAGTCATGTATGGATGTGAGAGTTGGACTGTGAAGAAGGCAGAGCACCAAAGAATTGATGCTTTTGAACTGTGGTGTTGGAGAAGACTCTTGAGAATTGCTTGGACTGCAAGGAGATCCAACCAGTCCATTCTGAAGGAGATCAGCCCTGGGATTTCTTTGGAAGGACTGATGCTAAAGCTGTAACTCCAATACTTTGGCCACCTCACGCGAAGAGTTGACTCATTGAAAAAGACTTTGATGCTGGGAGGGATTGGGGGCAGGAGGAGAAGGGGACGACAGAGGATGAGATGGCTGGATGGCATCACTGACTCGATGGACGTGAGTCTGAGTGAACTCCGGGAGTTGGTGATGGACAGGGAGGCCTGGCGTGCTGCGATTCATGGGGTCGCAAAGAGTCGGACACGACTGAGCACTGAACTGACAATAACAGGAGACAATATCAACGCTGGAAAATCCAAAAACTCAGTGATTCTCAAACCTTGGCCTTCCAATAAGACTCACTTTATTTCCCCTGAAAGATATACTCTTAAATAATGATATGAAGCACTTTACAGATTTTAAAGTATTTTATATATGTTACCTCATTTAATTTTCATAGGAACATTGTAAGTGCTCAACTAACATAGCATGCAGGTGCCAGAAAGGATAAAGAACATGTTGGCATGGAAGCTCCTCAAACTATTAAAATGCGGGTTCTGATTCAGTAGGCCTGGCTTGGGGCTGATATTCTACATTTTGACAAGTTTCAAGATGATGCTCAGACCTTGGACCACACTTTGAGTAGTAAGGTGCTACAGAAAAGTAAGGAGGATGATCCAACTTGGTACTACCAGGTGTAAGACACTTTGCTAGGCACTTTGTTATAATATTTCACAATTCAGTGTTAGCTGAATAAATGAATGAATTATTTCTCATCTAACAGTAGCCATATGGAATAGAAGTTGTTAGTAAAACAGTAGTTAGCTGGAGACAGTGCTTCTCAACCAACATCCATGCTTGCTAGAACCACACACCTAAGATATATATGGTGGAAGAGATGTGAGCAGGGTTGACATGGGCCACTTTGGGATGCCACTCCTAGTGATGAATGTGAATGAGCTGTTCTCATCCTTTCTCCATTTCCATCAGAGGAAGATAGTAAGGGCTGGAGCTGTCATCTTTGACCCTGAGATAGAAGTTTCTGTTGATGTTAGTGTCAGAGGCCTCCTACTAGCCCTGGTCTGCTTAACTTGGACTATATGTGTGAGACAGATAAATTCCTATCATTTTTCTTATACATATATACACATAGCCTGTATTCTAATAGAATCATCTAATAGTTGCAGGACCACCATGGATTCCAAAATCCAAGGAATCCAAAATCCCCCATTTTGTATGGTAGTCTGGGGTGACTTACACAGCATTGTAAGACAACTCTTCATATATGGTACTTAATAGCTATTAAAGTGTGTGTGTGTCTGTGTCTGTTTATGTGTGTGTGCTTAGTCACTCAGTCATGCCTGACGCTTTGCAACCCCACAGAATGTAGCCCACCAGGCTCCTCTGTCCATGGGGATTCTCTAGGCAAGAATACTAGAGTGGGTTGCCATGCCCTTCTCTAGGGGATCTTCTCACCCAGGGATCAAACCCAGGTCTCCCACACTGCAGGCAGATTCTTTACTGTCTGAGCCACTAGGGAAGCTACTAATGTACACATCAACTAATTTCAATTTAAGATTTACAAAAGATCTGAACAAGACTAAGACCATAAAAGAGTACAAAATGAATGACTTTTAACATTCTCGATTTAAAACACAATGTATTTATCTCTGGGCTTTCTATTTTGTTCCATTGATCTATATGTCTGTCTTTGTGCCAGTACCATACTGTTTTGATGACTGTGGCTTTGTAGTAGAGCCTGAAGTCAGGCGAGTTGATTCCTCCAGTTCCATTCTTCTTTCTCAAGATTGCTTTGGCAATTCGAGGTTTTTTGTATTTCCATACAAATCTTGAAATTATTTGTTCTAGTTCTGTGAAAAATATGGCTGGTAGCTTGATAGGGATTGCATTGAATTTGTAAATTGCTTTGGGTAGTATACTCATTTTCACTATATTGATTCTTCCGATCCATGAACATGGTATATTTCTCCATCTATTAGTGTCCTCTTTGATTTCTTTCATCAGTGTTTTATAGTTTTCTATATATAGGTCTTTAGTTTCTTTGGGTAGATATATTCCTAAGTATTTTATTCTTTTCGTTGCAATGGTGAATGGAATTGTTTCCTTAATTTCTTTTTCTACTTTCTCATTATTAGTGTATAGGAATGCAAGGGATTTCTGTGTGTTGATTTTATATCCTGCAACTTTACTATATTCATTGATGAGCTTTAGTAATTTTCTGGTGGAGTCTTTAGTGTTTTCCATGTAGAGGATCATGTCATCTGCAAACAGTGAGATCACACACATATGGACACCTTATCTTTGACAAAGGAGGCAAGAATATACAATGGAGTAAAGACAATCTCTTTAACAAGTGGTGCTGGGAAAACTGGTCAACCACTTGTAAAAGAATGAAACTAGATCACTTTCTAACACCGCACACAAAAATAAACTCAAAATGGATTAAAGATCTAAATGTAAGACCAGAAACTATAAAACTCCTAGAGGAGAACATAGGCAAAACACTCTCAGACATAAATCAAAGCAGGATCCTCTATGATCCACCTCCCAGAATTCTGGAAATAAAAGCAAAAATAAACAAATGGGATCTAATTAAAATTAAAAGCTTCTGCACAACAAAGGAAAATATCAGCAAGGTGAAAAGACAGCCTTCTGAATGGGAGAAAATAATAGCAAATGACGCAACTGACAAACAACTAATCTCAAAAATATACAAGCAACTTATGCAGCTCAATTCCAGAAAAATAAACGACCCAATCAAAAAATGGGCCAAAGAACTAAATAGACATTTCTCCAAAGAAGACATACGGATGGCTAACAAACACATGAAAAGATGCTCAACATCACTCATTATTAGAGAAATGCAAATCAAAACCACAATGAGGTACCACTTCACACCAGTCAGAATGGCTGCGGTCCAAAAATCTGCAAGCAATAAATGCTGGAGAGGGTGTGGAGAAAAGGGAACCCTCCTACACTGTTGGTGGGAATGCAAACTAGTACAGCCACTATGGAGAACAGTGTGGAGATTCCTTAAAAAATTGCAAATAGAACTCCCTTATGACCCAGCAATCCCACTGCTGGGCATACACACCGAGGAAACCAGAATTAAAAGAGACACAGGTACCCCAATGTTCATCGCAGCACTGTTTATAATAGCCAGGACATGGAAACAACCTAGATGTCCATCAGCAGATGAATGGATAAGAAAGCTGTGGTACATATACACAATGGAGTATTACTCAGCCATTAAAAAGAATTCATTTGAATCAGTTCTGATGAGATGGATGAAACTGGAGCCGATTATACAGAGTGAAGTAAGCCAGAAAGAAAAACACCAATACAGTATACTAACACATATATATGGAATTTAGAAAGATGGCAATGACGACCCTGTATGCAAGACAGGAAAAAAGACACAGCTGTGTATAATGGACTTTTGGACTCAGAGGGAGAGGGAGAGGGTGGGATGATTTGGGAGAATGGCATTCTATCATGTATACTATCATGTAAGAATTGAATCGCCAGTCTATGTCTGACGCAGGATACAGCATGCTTGGGGCTGGTGCATGGGGATGACCCACAGAGATGTTATGGGGAGGGAGGTGGGAGGGGGGTTCATGTTTGGGAACACATGTAAGAATTAAAGATTTTAAAATTAAAAAAAAATAAAATAAAAAATAAAAAAATAAAACACAATGTAGAATGACATTTTCATTATGTTATGTACATCTGCTCCCAGACACAATACTTGAGATACAACTTGGCCACACACACATCCAACAATAGCACAGTGTCCCAGGGGAGGCTTCTGTAGCTCTTCTTACCCTGAGCAAACCCAACCCCAGCACCGGGATGGAGGTCAGATGTGCTGCTGGAGGTCAAAAGCAGTCCTCATTCGCCTTTTGACTAATGCATAAGATTCAGTGTGTATTCTGTGATTATTTTTTTAAGCAACAGCAAATGTGATTTTTTAAAAAATCCGGTTTCTTTTTTATCAGTTGTTCTGGAGAGGTTTCATAGTGAATAGGACTAACAAAAATAGATGAGGTTTGATCATTTCACTTCACTATCTGGAATAAGATAGGTTTGGTCTTATTTTTTTTTAAAGTTCCATTTGATATACTTCTTAAAAACAATAGTTAAAAAATGTGTTCTATTAATTTCTGAGAGTTTGATATTGAAATTCCAACTAAAAATCTTATCTACTTAAAACAAACAATTGTAATATGTAGTGGAACTATATGGAACCTTGTTCTGTATTCTCCAAAGCCTCCTGTAAATGTGTTATCATACTTTCACAATTCAAAAAATAAAAAAGAAAGATAAAAAATAAAAAGGGCTCAGCAGATATAAACAAGGTCCTACTGTACAGAACACAGAATGATATTCAATATTCTGTCATAAACCATAATGGAAAGGAAAGTATATATGAAATATATTCCTTTTCAATATGAAAAGGAATGTGTAATATATATAACTTCGAAAATATATGAATCACTTTGCTACAGAGCAGAAACTAACACAATGTTGTAAATCAACAATACTTTAATAAAATAATTTTAAAAATAAATAAATGTACCCTTCAGTTATTATGATGATGAATCAATCATCAGCTATCAAGAAGGCCTTGTCCAAGCTAATAAAATGTATAACGCTAAGGGTGAACCTTATGTAACCTATGGACTTTGGGTGATTATGATGCATCAATACAGGCTCATCAGTTATAACAAATGTACCACTCTGGTGGGGGATTTGATAGTGGGAGAGAATATGCATATGTGAGGCCAGGGGTACATGGGCAATCTCATACTTCAATTTTTCTATGAACATAAAACTTCTCAAAAATATTAAATCTTAAAGAAAATCAAGGTTAACTCAGATCACTAACACTTATCATGCCTCGTAAACTAATGGAATAACTGAGCTTGAAGGAAAAGATCAGAAAAAAAGGATGCTCAGTTAAACTGGCAAGTGTTAAATGATTAAATGGAAATTTAAATACACATACACACCTTTTTTTTCAAGAATTGGTTGGTACCTTCAGCCGAACAAATAGTAGTCTCTTTGAATTAATAAATATTTTGATATAACAAAAGAACATGAATCACAGAGAGTATTAAAAACATTTCATTGCCTCACCAAAAGTGTGAAAGAGGTGTGGGTCTTTACCTGAAATCAGCATCTGAGAAGCAAACTTTCATCTTTCACTATTTCCATCCAAACTCTTAGGTGGCTTTCATAAAGCTCAGGTGTGACAACAGTGAAGGAATACAGTCTAAGAGACCTACTGGCTTCTGAATAGTTTAAGTATGAAATACACAGAGCCTTGGATTATGTTTTTAAATGCCAGGAAGTGAGCTCCCTGCACTACTCTGAAATTTCTTTCACTGAAACTACTGAAAACACTTTAACTGAGTTATACTTGAACCTTACACCTCTGGCTTATACTGTAGATGTACTGTAAGAACATGAGAAAAATGCTTCCTGTCTGCAATGTGTTTATACGGGAAAGGTTAACTCTAGGTAACCACTGAAACTGAATGTATAACTTCCAATGATATTTTTCCTTTTAAATTTAGTCCAATGGGGAGACTTCTTCTCTTTGCAAATGTTTAGCATGTTTCCTGTTACCAAATCATTATCTTTTCACCATGGTTTTGGGAAATTAGGATCTAATTCTGAAGCTCAGTCACAACAATTGTTACTGTCTCAACATTTTTGCTTATTTTTCCTTTTGTGGGTACTTTTTGATGGTAATATCTATATTAACAGCTTTATTACAGAAACATTGTGAATTCTCTTCAGAAATGTTGAACAGCATAATTTCAAATCAAATCCATTCAAAATGATAACCTACCATTTTTATTTAATACATATTGTGAAGTAACTCAGAATCGAAAGAAATATTTTATGCCTTGTAAGTTTAAAAACTGATCAATAAACTGTATTTGGGAT
Organism: Budorcas taxicolor; assembly: GCF_023091745.1. Taxonomy (NCBI): domain Eukaryota; kingdom Metazoa; phylum Chordata; class Mammalia; order Artiodactyla; family Bovidae; genus Budorcas; species Budorcas taxicolor. Next base: position 71,770,850 of record NC_068911.1, read on the forward strand.
GAAAAGAATGAAGCCAGAAGTCTCTGAGCAGCCTGAAGATGCAGTTGATCAGTGATGAATAGTCTAGAACAGTCTCCAGCATGCAAGAGTTACCCTTTCCTCCTTTGCTGGGTCAGGAGATATGTGACTATAAATCTACAAAGCAGAGTGGTGACCCCTCCCTAGAGGCCCTTGGCATCTGCATTAGCTTTGAAAGCTCTTATGATGTGCAAATGTAATTTAGACTTGACCTCATGATCATTATATAAAGATAGCAGCTTTTCATATTGATCAAACTTTAAAAAAGATGCTAGTCTTCAGGACCTAGTGAAGTATGTGCTTTCAGCACACTCAGCAATCAGTTTAGAACGTAATATGCAGATCTGTCAGGCATACAAAAATAGAAGGAATTCCTCAGAGATGGGTATTGAGGTTATAGGGTTTCCTTGAGGGCTTCATCACAGAACCAAAGAGAAAGAAATCTTAGTGGATTTTCCATGCCATTTAAAACCTTCCAGCAGTGGTTCTCAACTTTTTCTGCCTTTGCTCAGCTGAGGGACTAACTCCACATGTACCTCATAGTAACTGAGGCTGTGATTCTCAAGAGTCTGGAGAACAGGAGGCTTAAAAAGACACCTGTCTACATTAATTCAGATGTGTACTCTCCTCTGGGCCAGTGAGAATCACTGCAAAGTAGAATGGACAGATTAATTCCATGTTTAGAATAGAAATTGGGATAAAGGAACCAGATGAAGAAAAGGGAAGATGAAATAAAGAAGTGGAAAGACCTACTGGGAAAGGAAAATCCTGAGAATGTCCACATGGGGGTGGCGGAGGTAGGGGAGAGATGTGTAGAGAGGGTGGCCAGTGCAGAATTTGGGAATGAGGCCGATCAGAATGGCCGTTGTGAGCAAAGAAGAACAAAAGAGCATTGCTCAGCACCCAGTTCTACAAGGGTTCCGTTGACCCACTGCAGTCACCTAATGCCAGCGCAACCCTGAGGGGAATTCAGGATGAAAAACAGGATGAAGCACTGTGTGCTGTGGGTGAACAGGCCCCATAGGTAGGTAGATGGATTTCTCAGGAAGAATTTCAATGACCCTGATTCTTGAATCTTCCCATATATAGACAAACACTAAAATCACTAGCTTGAGATATCTGTTCTTTATGACTGGCAGTGACTTTTTATGAAAATGTATTCTTGACAGTGTATTTCCTGGCCAAAAAAAAAATAATAATAATATATATACTGCCTCTTCCCACCTGTTTGGAGCAATTCCTCAGAGCTGTCTCCTGGGGTATAGTCCTCAGTACACCACACTCCAGTACTCTTGCCTGGAAAATCCCATGGACAGAGGAGCCTGGTAGGCTGCAGTCTATAGGGTCGCAAAGAGTCGGACACGACTGAGCGACTTCACTTTCACTTTTCACTTTCATGCACTGGAGAAGGAAATGGCAAACCCACTCCAGTGTTCTTGCCTGGAGAATCCCAGGGATGGGGGAGCCTGGTGGTCTTCCATCTATGGGGTCACACAGAGTTGGACATGACTGATGCGACTTAGCAGCACAGTTCTTCTATTTAAGGTCTTAAGACCTTGAATAAAACTTAACTTTGCAATTCTTATGTTGCATGTTTTTCTTTAAGTCAACACTATTGAGAAACACAGAATTAGTCAAAAGACCGTATAAGGAAACAATTGTAACACAGAACAAAAAATTAAGATCTCTAATGTGTAAAAACCCATAAAAATTGACTAAAACATTTAAATATCCCATCAGAAAAATGGGGAGAAGACACAAACAGGCAACATACTAAACAAACAAACAAATAAAATGTGACCAAAAACGTATGTAAAAATTACAGGTTAAAGTGAGACAGAATTTTTTTACCTGAGTCTGAAAATATCCGAAGAGGTTTATACCCAGGGGTTAGCAGTGCATAGGGAAAGCAGTACTCTGCAAACTAGAATAATCTTTCTAAAAAGTAATTTTGTCTTCAAAATCTGTACATCCTTTAAAGCAGCATTTATTGTTTTTAAAAAAATCAGACTCAGAGTAAAGGCTTTGAGTATGTGGATTTCCACTACCATTCCTTTTCTAGTAATGAAAAATCGAAATAAATGTAATTGTTCAATAAAATTGAACACTGGCATGTTCCTACCTGGGATTTGGTGGGTGCAGACTCTGAGATGAGAACATCGGTGCTGGCTGGTTATTTGGGAGTTGACCTCAGGAAACTAGAAAAACGGGGAATACCCAGTGTGGTTTTCAGGAATGAGCTGGTTACTGTTGTGGGCAACTACACCTCAACTCCGCTGAGGACCTCTGCAGAATTACAGAGCACACATCTTACAACTGTCCCAACACAGGACAGGGAGGCTGAGGCATATATCTACCAACTCTCATACGCCATTGGTTGAGGTTCCAGTATTAACACCTATTGTATCTAGGTTGTACCTTCCTGTGTCTGGTAACCTTTGCAGCTTAGGAGAAAGCAGAGCAGAGATAGGGCACAGCTCCTATCTGATGTGGGACACTGTCAAAAGTGCATGGCACTGTCCACCACAGCTATACTAATATCAGATGGACTACACTGCAGATGGTGACCGCGGCCATGAAATTAAAAGACACTTACTCCTTGGAAGAAAAGTTATGACCAACCTAGATAGTACATTCAAAAGCAGAGACATTACTTTGCCGACTAAGGTCCATCTAGTCAAGGCTGTGGTTTTTCCAGTGGTCATGTGTGGATGTGAGAGTTGGACTATGAAGAAGGCTGAGTGCCAAAGAATTGATGCTTTTGAACTGTGGTGTTGGAGAACACTCTTGAGAGTCCCTTGGACTGCAAGGAGATCCAACCAGTCCATTCTGAAGGAGATCAGCCCTGGGATTTCTTTGGAAGGACTGATGCTGAAGCTGAAACTCCAGTACTTTGGCCACCTCATGCGAAGAGTTGACTCATTGGAAAAGACTCTGATGCTGGGAGGGATTGAGGGCAGGAGGAGAAGGGGCCGACAGAGGATGAGATGGCTGGATGGCATCACTGACTCAATGGACGTGAGTTTGAGTGAACTCCGGGAGTTGGTGATGGACAGGGAAGCCTGGCGTGCTGTGATTCATGGGGTCACAAAGCGTCGGACACGACTGAGCGACTGAACTGAACTGAACTGGACAGGGATAAAACCAGTACATTCACATTTTAAGTTAAAATCAAATTGCAAGTAGAATATACAGTCTATCTTGTGTTTAAAGTAGATATATACAGATATATATTTACACACACACACACACACACACAAAATATGACTGGCAGGATATTTACCAAGAGTTAATTAGTGTTTATCTTTAAGTAATGAGTATCTCAGATGATTTTCACTTTTTAAAAAATGTTTATATTTCAATATTAAGCCATGCAAGTAATTGTAGCTATAATTTTCTACAATGAACAGGGCATATTGCAATAATAAAAAGAAGCTAAGTCTATGTACCTTTAATAGGTCTGATTTAAAAAACACATTTGCTCTATATTTAAAAATAACATTAATGATATTAACTATTACAATCCTCAAATTGTTCAATAATTCCAATTAATTTAAAACTAAAAACTAGTATATGAAACAACCGCCTTCAGAGCATTTATGTGTTGACTTTGATATTTCAAGTATAAATCAATCATCAGTAATTTAATTCTAAATTCTCCATTAAGAGAAAGTGGAAAGGGGAAAATAATAAGATGAGCAAATAACGCAGAATAAAGTTTGCACTCATTACAGTGATGATCAATCATTTTGCCATTCACCCCACCCACTCTCATTTCAAAGAGCCTCAATAATCTCTTTTTAGTGTGGTTAGTTGTTCAGTCATATCCAACTCTTTGCTACCCCATGGACTATAGCCTGTTAGGCTCCTCTGTCCATGGAATTCTCCAGGCAAGAATACTGGAGTGGTTTGTCATTTCCTCCTCCAGGGGATCTTCCCAACCCAGAGGTTAAAATCACATGTCCCGCGTCTCCTGCAGTGTAGGCAGATTCTTTACCTACTGAACCAATGGGAAAGGTGGGCACTTTCTTATTACTTTGAAACCAGTTTACCTGCATTCTAATATCTTTCTGCTAATATAATTGCACCCTCCTTGTTTACTTGCTCTTTCAAGTATTCAGTAGCCTCCATGTACCAGACATTCTGCTACGCATGAAGATACTAGGGACAAGTTCTCCATTTTCTAGGAACTTACCATCTGCTGGGTAATCAAAACAAAACAATATGTTATAGATGAAGTAAACACAGGCTGCAGAGGGGCAGATCCACCCAGCCCAGTCTGGAAGGGAGAGGTGGCAGAGGACAGCTCCACTAGGTGGCACCATAGTAGTTGAGGACAGAGGGACAAGCAGAAGATGGTGGAGGGGGAGAGAAACTCCGATGGAGAACTTGTTTTTTTAATCTTTCAGGAGTCATGTCATAGTTCCAACATCATTTTCATAATCCCTTTCTTTGCCTTATTCTCCAGAAGCCTAAAAAACACTAAACGCCTTCTCATTTCCAACTCAGAAGGTGAAATGTCTCTGGCTGGCTGTCCATGTTTCTGCTATGTTGGCTGTCCACTGTGACCGGGTAGGACTAACTCCACTCTGCCCAATAAATGTTCCCTGCTCTCCTCGGGCCAGGCACCTTGCTGTGTGTGCCTCATTAATTCCCATCTCCATGCCTTAACTACTCCTGCACCTTGTATCCGGCTTGTCATCTCTACCCCACTGCCTGCTGGTCAGTATCCTAGGCACTATCTGATTGGCCTCCTGGGGTCACACAGCCTGCTAGAGGCTACTAGCTCCACCAGTAACAGAGAGCTAGTGATACACGTGTACCTGTCCTGTACAGAAAGGTCTTCTTACTCCTACTTTAACATTTATTCAAGACGGGGAGAAACAATAATATGAAGGTGGAGAAAGCATGAAAAAAATAAAGCAATGAACTTAAAAGAATGAAATGTGAGTGAAAACTTGGTTATTTTTCTTCACAATGGCTCTTATTCTGAACTGAATATTTGTAGACATTTTCTTAAAAATGGTGAGCCTGTCACTTCAAGAGACTCAAATGAAAGTATTTGTTGCCAATGATAAAATTCAAGAAAATATTAGTAATATGCCTAACAGATTCCCATTTGTTAAAAACTTTTTGGAGGGGAAAAGTGAAACAATGACAAATATTCTTCCATTTTTTCTTGCTTTTGATATTTATAATAATGTGCCAATATTTGTAAGATCTGTATAACTCAGTGAACCAACAGTTTCCAAATGACTGATGCATGATGTTAAATAATCACACCTGGATGAGAGGGAAAGAGAAATCAATGGATGTTAATGTAACCAAGCATTTAAATTTCACTGACATTAAAGAAATCACTTTTTCTTGAGTTTTGGCATCATATCAAAGAAGAATATCTACAATTTTCTGGAAAACATTACTAAGATATTTCCACGTTTTCCAATTTTATATCTTTGTGAGACTAGATGTTCTTTATATAAATCAACCAAATACACACATTCACACACTCGTGACAGACTGAATGTTGCTGTTGTTCAGACACTAAGTCGTGTCCAACTCTTTGCAACCCCAGGGACTGCAGCACACCAGGCTTCCCTGTCCTTCATCATCCCCCGGAGTTTGCTCAAACTTGTGTCCATCGAGTCAGTGATACCATCCAACCACCACATCCTCCATTGCCCCCTTCTCCTCTTGCCCTCAATCTTTCCTAGCATCAGGGTCTTTTCCAATGAGTCAGCTCTTTGCATCAGGTACCCAAAGTATTAGCACTTCAGCTTCAGCATCAGTCCTTCCAGTGAATATTCAGTGTAGGAATGAGAATCCAGTTCTCCTCTACTAAATCATACATTAGGGGTTATTACAAAAATCTCTAATTTTTGTTTTGGACAATATAGTTTTTTTTTTTTCGTAAACTGTTGTTTCCATGTAATAACTGTTTGTTGCTATTTTAACTCAATTCATAAATGCTTTTACAACTCCCCAGCTTTAATTTCTAACACAATAAGTATCGACAGATATGACTAATAAAAACAAAAACTCTTTAAAATTCTTATGACTGTTACCAGTATAAAGGGGTCCTAAAACCAAGAAGTTTGAAAACCATTGTGTTCGAGGACAGCAGATCAACAGAATGAAAAGAACCAAGTCTCCAAAGATGGTGTGGAGCAGAGATCATGGGGGTGGCAGGGAGGGAAGATAGTGGCTAGAAGGGAGCACAACGGGGGCTTCTCGCTCCGGGTGTTGGAAAAATGAGCATGTTATATTGTGGAGAGTCAGCAAGTTGCCCAGTTTTGGTACCTATCTTTTACTTCAATAAAATAGATTAAAAAAAAAAAAAACTACTGGACACTTCAGCTTGATATTTCTTATCTACAAAATAAGACTTGCTTTTTAATATGTTATGTAGTCACCTTGTCTGTGTATTCTATCTTCAATAGGCTACATTATATGAATCATGAATCCAAACATATTAAGTAGAGACAGTCCTATGTTTCCTGAACTCCTGAACTTCCAGTCATTTTCTGTCTAGATTGGCCATAAATGGCTCTCAGTTCAGTTCAGTTGCTCAGCCATGTCCGACTCTTTGCGACCCCATGAACACATTTTATATGAGGAACATGTTAGAAGGAAAAATTATATCATGCTATCATTATTTGAGAAAGCTGCAAGAAAACACAAAATTCAGATAGTTGCAAAGCAGCCAGATCTCTGTAACATTCAATTATGTGGCTGGAGAACACCTCTTTTTTTTGAAAGGCAGGGGAATCTAGCAATAGAGAAATAAAAGTTCCTTAATTTCCCAGTCGCTGCAATCACTGAAAGAACACACGATGGGGAAGAGAGAACCAGAAAGGACAGAGCAGCCCCTCCGTATGGCCTAGCGTCCTGTCAACCGGCTGAGTGACAGTGGCTAAGTCAACTCACCCATCTGGTTGCTCATGTGTGAGCCTAGGAGACGGTGTAATTTCCATGATCCCTCAAGCCCTAAATGTCACCATTCTCTCTGACCCCCTTTATTTCCCCCAAAGACAAAAATCTTAGTTTCCTGTGTGTGCTCTAATCTTGTTTCAAGCTCTGACACCCCATTAATGAAAATACAGTATCAGAAGGAAATCCTCTGTTTTCTTCTTCAAAGGGACTCCAGCTTTCCACTGCAATTTAGACATTCTGAATCACTGACAAAATTTAGTCACTCTTATTAAACACAATATAATAAAAAGCTCATTTTGCCCAATATCATTATATGTGAATAAAAGTCATAAAGTGAGAAATTACTTTTTAGTGTGTCCTCTATCTGTGAAACTCAAGTTTTATATTATGTTTGGTATTGATGATTAAAATTTTCTAAATTAAACACTGATGAAAATTTGATGATGATATTTTAATTTAGGAAAATAATTAGTCCCTTTCCTTACAGTCACTTTCATATATTAAAATTCAGAAGGGAATTCACAATTCAGTTTACCATTACTCATTACTAATAGGACAAATGATCAAACTATATCCTTTAAATGAGTGGTACATCCTTATATATTATTTATCTTCTAATTAGGATAGAGAAATTGTCCTTTGAGTTGCTGAGTTAATTACAAAGAAGGAATTGATCGTTATGCAGTTTAGTTTCTGATTTTAATCAAGCCTGTTTTCCTGTCTTCCCAGCTTCCGATCTTATAAAGATACGTAATTATTTTGAGGTGGAGAGGAAGCCAAAAGATACAAATCTGATAGATTAATGCAATTGAGTTACATCAAGGGGCTGAACCAGCAATACAGAAGTGGTTTGCTGAATATAAGATAAAGCTTTCCTTTAGATGAATAAAGAGAGCTTTTAAAAATCAATGAGGTGAAAAGGCCGGATGATTAATGAAATCGGCATGATACTGAAAATGAAATCTTGAACTATCGTTGTTGTTTAGTTGTTAAGTTGTGTCCAACTCTTCTGCAACCCATGGACTGTAGCCCGCTAGGCTCCTCTGTCCATGGGATTTTCCAGGCAAGAATACTGGAGTGGCTTGCCATTTCCTCCTCCAAAATTATCTTTATGTGGAAGCAAAAACAAGATGGCCAAGTAGTCACGGTATATTCCTGACCAACCTTTCTATGGAAATAGGACCCACCTTCCTTTTTACATTCTGTTGTATCCATATATCTTGGAGATATTGCAGGTTCAGTTCCAGAGCAGGGAATAAAGCAAGGCACACGAAGTTTTTGGCTTTCCAGTGCATATAAAAGTTACGTTTATACTATACTATAGTCTATTAAGTATACAATAGTCTTCTGTCTAATACATTATGTGAGCCTTTTGTGAGTCATAATCTTTTTATTCTGGAAGGGCCTCGCCTCCAGGTTGATTGCTGCTGACTGATCAGGGCATGGTGGTTGCTGAAGGCTGGTATGGCTATGGCAATTTCTTAAAATGAGACAGCAATGAAATGTGCTGCATCAATTGCGCTTTCCTTGCATAAACAACTTCTCTATAGTGTACAGCGCTACACTACATTTTGATAACATTTTACCCAGAGTAGAACTCCTTTTAAAATTGGAGTCAGTCCTCTCAAATTCTGCCACTGCTTTATCAACTAAGTTTATGTAATATTTTAAATCCTTTGTTGTCATTCCAACAACCTTCACAGCATCTTCACCAAGAGTAGATTCCATCTCAAGAAACCACTTTCTCTGCTCATCCTTGAAAAGCAGCTCTTCACCCATGAAGGTTTATTCATGAGATCACAGTAGTGCAGGTGCATCTTCAGGCTTCACTTCTAGTTCTCTTCCTGTTCCCACTGTATCTGCACTGACTTCCTCCACAGCAGTCTTGATTCCCCTTAAAGTCATCCATGAGGGATAGAATCACCTTCTTCTGTACTCCTGTAAAGGTCTGTATTTTGACCTTTCCCCCATGGGTCATACATGTTCTTGATGACATCTAGAATGGTGAGTCCTCTCTAGAAGGTATTCAATGGACAGTTTTGCACAGGTCCATATATGGCACCTTATAGCCTTACAAAATGTATTCCTTAAATAACACCTGAAAGTCAAAATTACTCCTTAAACCATGGGCCACAGTATGGCTGTTGTGTTAGCAGGCATGAAAACAACACGAATCTCACTGTACATCTTCACTGGAGCTCTTAGGTGATGAGGTGCATTGTCAGTGAGCAATAATAATTTGAAAGGAACCTTTTTTTTTTTTTTTCCTGAGCAGTAGGTCTCAGGAAAACAGTGGGCTTAAAATACTCAATAAACCATGCTGTAAATTGGTGCGCTGTCATTCAGGTTTTGTTGTTCCATTTAAAGCACAGGCAGAGAAGACCTAACACAATTCTTAAGGGCCTAGGATTTCAGGAGTGATAAATGAACACATATCAACGTAAAGTCACCAGCTGCATTAGCCTCTAACAAGAGAGTGAGCTGTTCTTTGAAGCTTTGAAACCAGGCATTGACTTCTTTCTATCTGTGAAAGTCCTAGGTAGTATCTTCTTCCAGTACAAGGCTATTTTACCCACATTTAAAACCTATCATTTAGGGTAGCCACTTTCATCAACTGTCTTAGCTGGATCTTCTGGATAACTTGCTGCAATATCAGCACTGTATTAGCACTTGCTGGTTCACCCTGCACTTTGATGTCATGAAGACGGCTTCTTCCCTTAAATCTCATGAACCAACCTCATGAGCTGCAGACTCTTCTACCGCAGCTTTCTCACTTCTCTCAGCCTTCACAGATTTGAAGATAGTCAAGACCTTGCTCTGGATTAGACGTTGGCATGTGGGAATATTGTCACTGGTTTGACCTTCTCTCCACACCACTAAAACTTTTTCCATGTCAGCAATAAATTGCTTCACTTTCTTTCTGTGTGTTCACTGGAGTACCACTTTTAATTTCTTTCAAGAACTTTTTCTTTGCATTCATAACTTGGCTGTTTGGTGCCAGAGTCTTGTCTTCGGTCTTAATTTTCGACATAGCTACCTACCTCACTAGGCTTAATCATTTCCCACTTTTGATTTAAAATGAAAGATGTACAACTCTTCTTTTCAGAGGAACATTTAGAGGCCTTTATAAGGTTATTGGGCTTCCCAGGTGGCACTAGTGGTAAAGAACCTGTTTGCCAATGCAGGAGACATAGGAGACGCAGGTTCAATCCCTGGATTGGGAAGATCCCCGGAGTAGGAAATGGCACCCCATTCCAGTACTCTCGCCTGCAGAACCCCATGGACAGAGGAGCCTGGCAGGCTACAGTCCATGGTATCACAAAGAGTTGGACACAACTAAAGCAACTTAGCACGCATAAGGTTATTAATTGCCCTAATCTCAATGTTGTCATGTCTCAGGGAATGGAGAGGGAAAGGAGAATAGGAAATAGCCTGTCAATGGAGCAGTCAGAACGCACACAACATTTATCAATTAAGTCTGCTCTCTTATGTGGGTATAGTCTATGAATCCCTAAAACAATTATACAATAGTATCATTGAAGATAACTGATCACAGGTCAGCATAACTAATGTAATAATAATGAAAAAGTTTGAAATATTTTGAGAATTACCCATTTGTGACACAAACTTGTTTAACTTGTGACACAGAGGCACAAAATAAGCAAATGCTGTTGGAAAAAATGGTGCCAATAGACTTGCTGATGTAGGGTGGCCACAAACCTTCAATTTGTAAAAAAGAGAGCATCTGCACACAATAAAACAAAGTATGCTTGTACTTGTCAAGTGCTTCTTTGTTTTGTTTACCTCAAAACCTATGAATTTCTGAGTTCACAGATGTCTACACTATTAACCCATCAGTGTTCCCTTTCTTGTAGTTTGATTCATGCTCTCATGAGGTTATATTTGTTACTTGCCAAATGCCTGATTCTTCAAGCACATACACTATCAGTTATAGAACCTGCCTGTGTAAATGAGTGAAAAATAAGGTCATTTATTGTACTAGAAATTGGCAGTGCAGAAAAAGGCCATGAAGTTGAACCAAGCTGGAGCCATCTGTCTCCAGGCAAAGGCATACAAATGACTTCCTGACTTCAGTCCACGGTTCCAGGGACTACAACATCGAAAACATGCACGAGCCAATCTTTAAATGGGAAACAGCCACAGACAATGAAATTTTACTTGCTCCAAAACAAACAATTTTAGTAATTGAGCTGAGAAGACACATTATTCTGTTATCATTGGGAAGTATTATCTAGAAGACTTACACCAAGCTGAAGTGCAATTATCCTTTAATGAATGCATCATTGAGTTAAATGACAATGGTATTTTGGCTCTTCAATCAGAGTTTCAAAAATACTCTAATTGGAGGGCTTTTGCCACCATAAGCATATCATGTATTCTATAGGGTGGGGCTTCCCAGATGCCGCAGTGGTAAAGTAACCACCTGCCAATGCAGCAGATGCAAGAGACGCAGGTTCAATTCCTGGGCTGGGAAGATCCCATGGAGAAAGAAATCGCAACCTGCTCCAGTATTCTGGAAAAGTCTGTGGACAGAGGAGTCTGGCAGGCTACAGTCCATGAGGCTGTACAGAGTCAAATGTGACTGAGCACATATATGCATGCTTCAGGGTATCTCATTTTGGAGTGCTTAAATATAACCAGGGACCAGTTCTATGAACACATGGTTTATAAACTGAGTGAGAAGTCATCAATTTACCTTCTGATTCTAGAACAAACGTTCTGGGAAAAAATGACCCATTTTTTATACACCATTGGTTACAAATAGAAATAAAATACATATCTTACCTAACAGTATTCTAAAAGGCTTGTGTTACATGTATTGTTCCAGTGAACAAAATGTAAACCAAGATAGAAACTATAACATCAAATTGCTTTATAATGGGATTGACTATAATTTTGTCCCTGGAAAAGCTAGAAGGACACCCAAGGAGAGGAAAATTACATTTAGTTCAAACAGACAGTAATCAAAAACTGTCTCAATATAGGGAAAGTTGGCATCTGTAACAAGCTCCAACAGTAATAAGAGGGAACAGAAGGGAAGATCAGCTGTACTATGGATTTCCTTAGTTTAGGTTTATATTTATCTAAATAACACCACTGTAATAGTGGCATAAAAATAAACTGCTGAGACAATTAAATGCCTGAAATATTCTTATTATTTATCCTGCAATAACATTCACTTATCCAGCACCTGGCTCTGTGCCAGGTCATATCCTAGGGACTAGGGATCTAGGAGTGAACAAAACTAACAGAAAATCACTGTTTCTGCAGTTTATTTTCTGGTGGAGGATACTGATAATAAGTAAGATAAATAAGGAAAAGTATGTACTATGTTATATATGGTGAAGGCTCAGAAGAGAAAATCCAGCATGAAAGGGATACATCAATGCAAATCAGTCATAATTGTGTATATATATATATCCCCTCCCTGTTGAGCCTCCCTCCTCTCCCTATCCCACCCCTCTAGGTCATCACAGTGCTGCAGGTTGGGCTCACAGTGTTATACTACAACTTTCCACCAGGTGCCTATTTTACATATGATAGTGTGCCTACGTCAACGGTACTTTCTCAATCTCTCTTCCCCTCTTCTTCCCCACTGTGGCCACTAATCTGTTCTCTATATTACGTCTCTATTTCTTCTCTGTAAATAGTTTCATCAGAACAATCTTCTAGATTCCATATGTATGCATTAATACACCATATCTGTTTTTCTCTTTCTGACTTACTTCCCTTTGTGTCCCAGGATCTAAGTTCATCTGCCTCACAAGAACTGATTTGAATTTGTTCCTTTTTATGGCTGAGTAATATTCCCTTGTATATATGTACCACAACTTCTTTATCCATTCATCTGTTGAACATCTAGGTTGCTTCCATGTCCTGGCTATTGTAAATAATGCTGCAATGAACCCTGGGGTACGTTTAGCTTTTAACTGGTAATAACTTTACCACTGCTTCCCAAATCTATCAGTCTACACATCATCTTTGTGAGTATTAAAGTTGCATCCTTAGGGATGGTCCTGGCTAATTCCACTTAGGACTTTGCTGAAAAGAGCACTGAAATGGGAGTGATGTGATGATGGGGGAGGAACAGTTACAGAGACCCATATCTTCAGCAAGGGTGGCATTCTTGGGAAAGTTAGAGAATAAAAAAAAAAAACAACACTGCAGATAAATTTAATGTTTTACTGCATGGACCTGCTTCCTCATCTAAATTGACATGTTGTCAGCTGTAAAAATAGTGAGATTTTCTGTTTCAATTCTCTGCTCTAAAAAATGGCCATGACGATTATTGTACTAGGTTTTATGAAACTGAAGATATATAGAGGCAATAATTTTAAAAGAAAAAACTTCTTAGAAACGGAAGTCACTGATTTTATTCCTTAGATGACCTGCATCACAACATACTGTGATAACAAGACAACAAGTAAGGAATACAGAAGTCAATTCATTGAAGACATCAGACTGGGGGTATAATCAGGATTGTGAAGCTGTGTTTTTCACACTGAAGATACTACATGATGAATACTTAAATTTTCAATACTGTCTGCTTGACCCATGTATTTAATCATTCTGGTCTTTAAACTAAAATCTATTGTTCCTATACCACCCATTCTCCTCATACAATCACATATGTTGATCCAGACCTCTTACGACAATTTCCCATTTTATGTTTCAGAATAATCCAGAAGCAGATGACTTAATACAGTGGGTGTTATTTCTGGGAAATACATTAAAGGGAATAAGCTCTGTTAATCAAATGCTGCAATTACATGAGGGAAACAATCAGAATCACTTTTATTTTTTAACCTATGGACTCCTGGTATCAATTCCAGACTTAATAAGTCATAAGACAGAATGTTTGTGGGGGGTGGCAGTTAGTGACCAGTTATGTGTACTGGACCCAGTTATGTTATCAAGTTCCCTGGGTGATTCAGATCTGCAGGATTAGAACTACTGCACTGAGGTAAGCTGCTGAAACCTACAAAGTGAAAGAAAGTGAAGTCGCTCAGTTATGTCCAACTCTTTGCGACCCCATGGACTGTAGCCCATCAGGCTCTTCCGTCCATGGGATTTTCCAGGCAAGAGTGCTGGAGTGGATTGCCATTTCCTTCTCCAGGGGATCTTCCTGACCCAGGAATCAAACCCAGGTCTCCTGCATTGTAGACAGACGCTTTGCCATCTGAGCCCCCAGGGAAGCCCCTACAAAGCCTACAGTAAGTAACGTGCCAAGTGAGGAATTCTGCAAAAAAGCAGTTTGTCTCCACCTGCTTCATCTGCTCTGCATGTTCCCACCTTTCTGTGAAGAATGGTGTTCAGGTTCTAAGTACCTCACATGACTTGACAAGTAGGGGAGTAGAAAGTCACACTTGCTTGGGGATTTTACTGTTTATTTTAGTAAAGATACTTTCCAGAATGGCAACCATATAGCACAGGTATCTTGGACATGAAAGAGACACCCAATAGGACCAGTGATAATAGGCTTATTCTGCTCATTACAAAGACAGTTTTATCTATCCTGAGCACTTGCTTATACCGATGTTACTCTCCCATTTCTTCCTTAGTGGTAGAAGGCCAATTTTAAATTGAGCACATTGTCTCTTAAATAAACAAAGAGATACTTCTCAGCCTTCTTGCAGCTAAGTATCTAGCTGTGTGTCTCAATTCTGATCTATGAAGTAAAATGGTATGTGAGATGTTCATAAAGGCTACATAATGAGATGACTCAGATGGCAAACAACTTTTTACCTATTCAGCTCTCCTTCTTTGGGGAAATTGTTTCACTGAAGTGATGGCTGGAGTTTCAGCAGCCATTTTGTAACAGGAAGTAATCTTCAAGATAGAAGCTATGTATTAGCATCCTGGAGCAAAAAGATAGAATATCCCTGTATCCTAAATGATGGAGCCATCATTTCAGATGCCAACTGCCTGCCTCCCTCCAGACTTATTTTACATGAGAAATAAGCTTTTTCCTTCTGTAAGCCACTATTATGATTATTATTAGCTATATGCTCCAAAGCTAAGCTTAACTAATATCATAAAAAGGAACACCATGGGACATATAAAGTCAAGGAGAGATTTCAATGGTGTATAGAACCCATCCTGTGAATTCTTAATATACTGATTATTGCTGAAGCAATAAACTAATTTACCTAATCTTGGTGTATCAAAGAATAACTAGTATACGTTAACAGTGCTAGACTTGATAAAAGAGTAGAATTGAAAGTGGAGAGCAGGAGATGAACTAGAGAGCCAGGTCACAGAAACAGTCACTGGCATATGCTATCTTGCTGATCATGGAGTAGGAGATAAAGAGGAAGTGAAGATGACCCCAAGATCTCCAGCTTGATTGACTGCTGCAGATAGTAATGCCCATAAATAAGATGGGGGATGCCACAGGAGGAGTAAAGAGGAAAGGAAGCGCATGAGCTTGGTGCTGACCTTGAGCGGCTTTTGAAATGCTTATGGATACAAATGCAAAGTCTAGGAGAAAGTGAGAAAACAATCCAGGAATTCAAGTTCACTTGCTATTCTGCTTTTGAGAAACATTTGATGATTCCACACCAATTACTCAATGAAGCCCAAGCTCCCTACTTTCGAGGCCATTTATGACCTGGCTTCAACCTAGCTTTTAACATCTCTATCTCTTTGCCCACAAGGCCCTACCAAAAACAAACGCAAGCCTTATGTTCAAGTCACATATAACTTCATGGCTTTCCTCAAACATGCTTCATAGAAGTTCATGCATATTCCTTTCACAAGAAACATAATCCGCCTTGCTACAAATATCTCTTTATCTGTCTGCCTCCCACATGGGACAGAACTATTAGAAGACCTCACCAACTATCTTGGGTAGAGCACATTGAGAGATAAGTACTCCAATATCTGCTTCATTAACAGAAGCTCACACAGCAAGCATCCGTGTTTTTGCTTACTCTGCTTTCCTTATCTGGGACACAGAAAGGAATCAATGATGACCCAGAGTAATCAGGGCTGGGTGAATAATACAGTGGTGCCTTTTATCTGCTGAGATCAGATCAGAAAAGGATAGAAAAAAAGAAAATGCCCGACAGCTAGCAGGAGTAGGGGAATTTTATATAAAGAGGAAACAAATACACTCGGGTCTCTGATAACTTTTACCTCATGTGGCAAAAGCCATCCAGAGCACGGGATGGATAGTTCATGTTTAGTATAGGGAGACGGAAGAATGACAAGGGAGAAAGCACCAGAGTGCTCAAGAGGAGGAGTGGGTTGGATTCTGAAAAGCGTGGTAGGAAACCTCCGCAGGCCACCAGAGCACAATAGACACTTCACTCAGAAAACCAGTCCCGTCAGCAGAACAGGGATACGCCCTCCCCTCAGTGGTCTGCAGCTGCGCTTGTGAACCTGACAAAGCTCACTGTTAGAAAAGGTCTGGAGCGTTCTTATTGAAAGGTTTTCCACCTGCCACTAGGGCATCTGCCAATACCAGGAACCTAGGGTTTGACCTGGAGAAGGCAATGGCACCCCACTCCAGTACTCTTGCCTGGAAAATCCCATGGGCAGAGGAGCCTGGTAGGCTGCAGACCGTGGGGTTGCTAAGAGTCAGACACGACTGAGTGACTTCGCTTTCACTTTTCACTTTCATGCATTGGAGAAGGAAATGGCAACCCACTCCAGTGTTCTTGCCTGGAGAATTCCAGGGATGAGGGAGCCTGGTGGGCTGCCGTCTATGGGGTCGCACAGAGTCGGACATGACTGCAGCGACTTAGCAGCAGCAGCAGCAGCAGCAGCAGAGTTTGACCTGAGTTGGGAAGATTCCCTAGAGGAGGCAATGGCAACCCACTCCAGTATTCTTGCCTAGGAAATCCCATGGACAGAGAAGCCTGGTGGGCTGCAGATCAGATCAGAAAAGAATAGAAAAAAAGAAAATGCCCAACAGCTAGCAGGAGTAGGGGAATTTTATATAAAGAGGAAACAAGTACACTCGAGTCTCTGATAACTTTTACTTCATGTGGCAAAAGGCATCCAGAGCACGGGATGGATAGTCCATGGTGTCCCAAAGAGTCAGACGTGACTTAGCGGCTAAACAACAACTGGACAAAAGAAACCACTGTGTGGAATCCAGAAGCCTTTTAATATAATATAAAACATAATGAAGTATGTGAAATGTATTGGCTACAAAATGATTTAAGTTGGTAAGAAAAAAACATATTTTAATTAGCAAAAAAAAAAAACCAAAAAGAACCCCGAAGTCAGGTTTATAGGACTATGAGCAATTGTATTCAATTTTTTAAAATAAAGCATTGAATGGTACACCGAGACTCAAAGATCTCAGCCAAAAATAATTATTACTGAGAATCTGGTGATTGCAATAATCTGTCCTGATGTGTTGCCAACTGTTTTACTAGAGAACAGAATATTCTTATTTAAAAGACAGTAATATAACTGTAAGTCAATCAATTTGCATAAATCTTTTGGTTAAAAATAATCTAAAAACTATATCCATTGATCTTTAGCAATATAATCCAAAAAGATAGAAAAAAATAACCCCAAAGGCACTGTGAATGTAACATTTTCCATCAAGCATGGCTGCATGTAGCAACCTTTGCAGACATTTGTATTACATCCCATCTTGTTACTTTGTGTATCTGGCTCTCCACAGGGATTCTGGTTTTCAAAGGTGCTGGTAATTCTCACCTAAATATTCCCAGTAACTTTGTGATGCATGCCCTGAATGCATGCAAGAAAGACAAAATCTAACTCTTAAATCTGTGGAGTGAAAATGTTGGGATTAAATTCACTCTAGAGAAACAATAACCCTCTGAGGGTTATTGGAATAACTGGAAATACAAGCAGTAGATAGGAACTGTCAAGTGTTTTCCTGAAACCTTAAATGTGGAAAAAGATTTTGTCAGGGATGAAAAATGGGGACCACTGTCCTCCTTTTCACTCACTGCCCATAACTTATAAATTATGGCCTGTCTACAAATAATGCATTTAGTACTCGGGAAATTATTTAGAATTAATAGGCATCACGATTCTCCAGCTGATAGTCTAGCAGATAATCTTACATGCTTAACTGAAATAACTTTTAAATCTTTATTTAATTTCAAAACCATAATTAAGGATATTAATGATAGAAATTTTAAATAAGCATTTTCCTAGAATGTTCACTGTTGTGATACAACTATACTTGAATTTGATTTAGTTTCTCCTTTTCCCTTTTCTTCTTGAATCACACCTGCCTTCTCTCAGGACACAGATACCCCAGAGCTGCTGATGCAGCAAAGCAACTCAGACTTCCCTGCCTGCATAGGATCCTTGACCCCCACCTCCATTCCAGATAGGAATCCCCTACAGATTTATTTAGGGGCTTCCCAGTTGGCTCAGATGGTAAAGAATTCGCTTGCAATGCAGGAGACCTAAGTTCAATTGCTGAGTCAGGAAGATCCCCTGGAGAAGGGAATGGCTACCCACTCCAGTATTCTTGCCTGGAGAATCCCATGGACAGAGGAGCTTGGCAGGCTACAGTCCATGGGGTTGCAAAGAGTTGGACACAACTGAGTGACTAACACTTTCACTTTTAGGGGGCTTTCACTCTCAGGTGGCACAGTGTAAAGAACCCTCCTGTCAGTGCAGGAGCTGAAGGAGACGTGGGTTCTATCCCTAGGTTGGGAGGAGGAAATGGCAACCTACTCCAGTATTCTTGTCAGGATAGTCCTGTGGAGAGAGGAGTCAGGTGGGCTACAGTTCATGGGGCTGAAAAAAGTTGGACATGGCTGAATCAGTGAGCGTTCACATATTTAAACATATTATTTCTTTGTTCAGTTACATGAAAATCAGGAGACAGTTCTAATTATTACACCTCTATCATTCAACATCAAATTTCAAAGGATCAAAGCATATACTGTAGGACAGAAGTGGTCAATTTTGTAACTGCTTCTAGGTCAAATTTTTTTCCCACCATGCAACAAACTTACCTATTAAGAAAAAAATGGCAGGGATAAATTTTTCTTTCAGATGGCTTCAGAACAAAACTGAAGCAAAAATGAAATAATGAAAAAAAAAATAACGTGATGGTGAAGACTCTGTGAAATCTTTAGAAAAAGTGGACACCCAAAGATAATGATACCATAGGTACGGTTTTACTCATAGAGAACGCAGGCTAGTCAAAGACTTCCTTTTAAATTCCTATGAACGTGTTTCAAAAGTCACAGATAAGGGTCAAGATATATTATGAACAAATTTTTCCTTACCATATGTTTGGTTCATATCTGTTACAGAGGTTAGAACATAGTCTAAGAACATTCAGATAAAAGTTTTAGATTTGTTCCAATCACACCCCTCAGAGGAAAGGAAAAGAAAATCAGAGAAAAGCTTTCCTATGATGAGGCATTACTAGTTACAGGTGAAAATATCACCAGTAACAGTCTAAAAGGCAGAGATGGTTAGAAAGTAGGGGGTGGGGAACTCACTAGATGATAGCTGGCCAGCATGTGGTAACAGAAAGAGGAGGGTCTCTCAAAACTCCTTTATTTGGGGGAGGGGTGAAAGGAAGGGAGGAAGGTGAGGCTCTAGATTCCCTTAAATGTATAAGTCTTCAGGGCAGAAGCCACAATCTGACTGAAGTGTCCTTAGAAACCAACCCTGTACTTCACACAGAAAGGCTGCTTAATAGATGCACTGAATGTTTTGCTGAGTGAATTTTTGAGCCAGCCATGTATACACACACAGAATTTTCATTTCTTTTTCACACATGGTCCATGCACAAGGATAAAGATCTCCATGCCCTGGCAGTTGTACTAGCAATAGAAAGCACATGCTCACTCCAAGCAGAGCACGTCCACATTCTTATCCCATCTGACTTTTCTCCTCCATTAAATAGAACAAAATCTGTTTTCTTGACTTCACGCCACAAGGCAAGACTCAGGTTTCACTCTGGCTCTTTACGAGCATATTCCATACAAAGGAAATGGCATTCAGCTCTTCATCTAAATGTTCTCGCATGTGGGTGTTTGTCTTAATTCTAGGCTGAATGCTCAGGCTGTACTAATCATTGCGCCAGGCACCAGGGACATTATAATGAACAAGCCAGGCAAAGAGTTCACAGCTCAAGTGATTTTTTAGGAAAACAACAACAACAACAACAAACAGACAATATAGTAAGATAGTATTAGAGTAACATTAGGTACCAGGAGGAGAGATAACATTGCATATGTTGGAGAGATTGGAAATGGTAGTGGGAGTTAGTATTAATCTTTCCTTTATTTATACATCTTATGATAATTTCACTAATTAAAATAGAAATTTTAAAGTAACATGATTGACAATATATATTAGCTTGATTCTATTATTTAAAATAATGCACATGTATGCTATTTATGCATAAAACATCTTCCATACACACAAGAAGTACTTAAAAAAACTGAGGGAAGGAATTAGTGGAGGGTAGATGGAAGAACCTTTTCATCTTTATGCTCTTCTATACCATTTGAATGTCTTCCATGTGCATGTGTAATATGAAGCAAAAAATGACTTTTAAATGTGGAATGAAATTAAAAAGAAAAGTAGTGACAGATTGAAGGCAAGGGTGACAAAATCATTATGATAAATCAAAGGTGGGTTACAAACATGATTATTAGCTTTCTAGTGATCAACTTCTTGGAAGAAAAGCTATGACAAACCAAGACAGCGTTTTAAAAAGCAGAGGCATTACTTTGCTGACAAATGTCCATCTACTCAAAGCTATGGTTTTTTCAGTAGTCGTGTATGGATGTGAGAGTTGGACCATAAAAAAGGCTGAGTGCTGAAGAATTGATGCCTTTGAACTGTGATGTTGGAGAAGACTCTTGACAGTCCCTTGGACTGCAAGGAAATTCAACCAGTCCATCCTAAAGGAGATCAATCCTGAATATTCATTGGAAGAACTGATGCTGAAGCTCCAATACTTTGGCCACCTGATGCGAAGAGCTGACTCGTTAGAAAAGACCCTGATGCTGGGAAAGATTGAGGGCAGGAGGAGAAGGGGACAACAGAGGACGAGATGGTTGGATGGCATCACCGACTCAATGGACATGAGTTTGATCAAGCTCCAGGAGATGGTGAAGGAAGGGAAGCCTGGCGTGCTGCAGTCCATGCAGTTACAAATAGTGGGACACAGCTGAGCATCTGAACAACAACAACAGGGATCAACTCAGAAGGGTGAAGTTTACAAGGTCCAGGAAATAAAAGCAGAGTAATTTGCTCAGGGAATTTACGAATTCTCATTATTAAGACACGAGACAAATTTCTCCTAGGAGTCCTCATGAGGAAGATGCTGTGTGACCCACAATATATAGATATGCTTATAATATCCACAGTGACTGGTTTCATCAGCCTTCTGCCGATAATGATCCCTAACAGAGGTGGATGGCAACACACCAAATGTAACTCACAAAAGCATTTCTGAAGGGGGCCAGTTCAGTCTAAAAGCTCTGGATAAAGATGGCTTGAGTTCAAATGACAGTCCCACCACATAATCTTCTATAAGAACTTAAACAAATAACTTGATGTTTCTGTACCTCAGTTTCTTCATCTGCCCCATAGGGTTCTGTGAGCAATAAAGAAATGAGTACATACTTACATTTTAGCAAATACTCAATCCACATTAGCGATTTCCATGCACATCCCTGAATTTTCTCTGACCTAAACCTTTAATAGGGCGCTAAGCATGGCCAGTCCTGGGGGCTGTGGTCCTTGTCACGTGACAAATACTTTACAGCACACCAAGATGAAGGCAGCAGAGGTCTCAAGGTTCTACTACCTGGGACAGCTTAAATCTACTTCCCTGGGATCCCCTCTAGGATCCTGAAAGAGATAACTTATTGCACAGAGTTGTTTATTTTCTTTTTACATTATCATTTAAAATGAGTATAAACTACAGACTAGGCATTATTCATTCAATTTTTATAATAAGGCTCTTGTGTGTGTGTGTGTGTGTAAGTGCACGCTTAGTCATGTTTGACTCTTTGCAACCCCATGGACTGTAGCCTGCCAGGATCCTCTGTCCATGGAATTCTCCATGAAAGAATACTGGAGTGGGTTGCCTTTTCCTTCTCCAGGGGATCTTCCCCACTGGGGGACTGAACCTGAATCTCTTGTGTCTCCTGCACTGGCAGGTGGGTTCTTTATCAGCTGAGCCACCAGAGAAGCCCAATAAGGCTCTTATATAGATCCAATCATCATCTAATTTTACAGATAAGGAAACAGGCAAAGAGAAGGTAACTTATAACATGTCAAATATGCCATAAATGGCAGAACCAAGACTCCATCTGGTCCAGCAAACTGGCTCACGCCTACTCTCGACTGTGGCATTGTATTATGCCACATATTACATAGGTCAAAGTTACGAAACATCCATCACAAATCAAGATGGCTTACTACGGAATAGCTTTACTTTCTGGCAAGATTTAAGCCCCTTCTATGTAACAAAAACATTAATATCATGTAAAGGAATGCTTATTCCATATGTATGTTTGCTGGGCTGATGGTGATGGGGTAACAGTTGGAGCGTGAGGTAGAGAGGGAACACTTACTAATCACATCATGTCAAGATGAAGAGATATCAGAAAATGGCTCACAGAAATGTCCAATTGCTCCAAGAGAAGACTGCTTCTATTGGCTCTACCTATTATGACATGCTATGATGGCAAATCTGCTGCTGCTGCTGCTGCTAAGTTGCTTCAGTCGTGTCCGACCCTGTGCGACCCCATAGACAGCCTCCCACCAGGCTCCCCTGTCCCTGGGATTCTCCAGACAAGAACACTGGAGTGGGTTGCCATTTCCTTCTCCAATGCAAGAAAGTGAAAAGTGAAAGTGAAGTCGCTCAGTCGTGTCTGACCCTTAGCATGGACTGCAGCCTACCAGGCTCCTCCGTCCATGGGATTTTCCAGGCAAGAGTACTGGAGTGGGGTGCCATTGCCTTCTCCGATGGCAAGTCTATATAAAAGCAAACAATATGGCGTGATCTGTTCATGCAGCTTGTTCCACAGCAGATCTCCATATTCAGCCTTTCACATCACTTCTGCCAGACTTCTTCAGTTCAGTTCAGTTCAGTCACTCAGTCGTGTCCGACTCCTCATGACCCCATGAATTGCAGCACGCCAGGCCTCCCTGTCCATCACCAACTCCCGGAGTTCACCCAGACTCAGGTCCATCAAGTCAGTGATGCCATCCAGCCATCTCATCCTCTGTCATCCCCTTTTCCTCCTGCCCTCAATCCCTCCCAGCATCAGAGTCTTTTCCAATGAGTCAACTCTTCCCATGAGGTGGCCAAAGTACTGGAGTTTCAGCTTTAGCATCATTCCTTCCAAAGAACACCCAGGGCTGATCTCCTTTAGAATGGACTGGTTGGATCTCCTTGAAGTCCAAGGGACTCTCAAGAGTCTTCTCCAACACCACAGTTCAAAAGCATCAATTCTTCAGTGCTCAGCTTTCTTCACAGTCCAACTCTTCCATCCATACAAGCTAGTGGAGGTGATGGAATCCAGTTGAGCTATTTCAAATCCTAAAAGATGATGCTATGAAAGTGCTGCACTCAACATGCCAGCAAATTTGGAAAACTCAGCAGTGGCCACAGGACTGGAAAAGGTCAGTTTTCATTCCAATCCCAAAGAAAGGCAATGCCAAAGAATGCTCAAACTACCACACAATTGCACTCATCTCACATGCTAGTAATGTTCAAAATTCTCCAAGCCAGGCTTCAGCAAAACGTGAACTGTGAAATTCCAGATGTTCAAGCTGGTTTTAGAAAAGGCCGAGGAACCAGAGATCAAATTGCCAACATCCGCTGGATCATGGAAAAAGCAAGAGAGTTCCAGAAAAACATCTCTTTATGCTTTATTGACTATGCCAAAGCCTTTGACTGTGTGGATCACAATAAACTGTGGAAAATTCTGAAAGAGATGGGAATACCAGACCATCTGACCTGCCTCTTGAGAAACCTATATGCAGGTCAGGAAGCAACAGTTAGAACTGGACATGGAACAACAGACTGGTTCCAAATAGAAAAAGGAGTACGTCAAGGCTGTATATTGTCACCCTGCTGATTGAACTTCTATGCAGAGTACATCATGAGAAACACTGGGCTGGAAGAAGCACAAGCTGGAATCAAGATTGCTGGGAGAAAGATCAATAACCTCAGATATGCAGATGACACCACCCTTATGGCAGAAAGTGAAGAGGAACTGAAAAGTTCCTCTTGATGAAAGTGAAAGAGGAGAGCAAAAAAGTTGGCTTAAAGCTCATTCAGAAAACAAAGATCATGGCATCTTGTCCCATCACTTCATGGGAAATAGATGGGGAAACAGTGTCAGACTTTATTTTTTGGGCTCCAAAATCACTGCAGATGGTGACTGCAGCCATGAAATTAAAAGACGCTTACTCCTTGGAAGGAAAGTTATGACCAACCTAGATAGCATATTGAAAAGCAGAGACATTACTTTGCCAACAAAGACATTTTCAAGAGGGGTTTAAAAATCTAACAGGGTCTGGGGAACACAGTTCAAAGTCCAGGTGCACTCTGGTCGCTAGGTATGAGTAATCTACATTCACAATGTGTCAGGCAAGCAGAGGGTGTATAATTTGGATATAATGTAGAAGATGATAAAGGGGGAAAAGTTTACAATTTTAAGGGACTAGGAATGAATTAATGTACACATAGATACATGGAAAAACCACATGTGCTGATCTATCCTATCAGACTTGCTTGTATAAGTAAATTCCTTGGGAACAGAGGTGGTTTTCTTCTTGTCCCTATAGACCTAGTATCAGTACAGTAAGTCTTCAATGACTGTTGATTAAACTGAATGGATTGGGGCATCCTCATACTACTCCAGGTTGGGGAGTGGAGACAGGGAAATCATATCCCCATATAAATCATATCCCCATATAAATCATATCCCCATATAAATCATATCCTCATATATATCATATCCCCATATAAATCATATCCTCATATAAATCATATCCCCATATAAATCATATCCCCATACTTCCTATGTTCTAAAGCAAAAAGGAATATCTTCTCAAGCAAACGTAAAGGTGGCTACAAAGGTATTTTGAAAGACTAAAATGGCACTGTTATTTTAAAATACAATCTACACCAACCACAATGAAATACCACCTCACATGTGTCAGATGACTATCATCAAAAAGGCAACAAATAACAAATGTTGGCAAGGATGTCTCTATCTCCCTCCCTTGGACACTGTTGATGGGACTGTAAGTTGGTGCAACTGCTATGGAAAATGGTATGGAGGTTTCTCAAAAAATTAAAAGTAGAACTGCCACATCATCCAGCAATTTCACTTTGGGTATTTACCTGAAGAAAACAAAAACACTAACTGGAAAAGATGTATGCAACCAATGTTCACTGCAGCATTATGTACAATAGCCAAGGTACGGAAGCATCCTGTATTAGATGAACGGATAAAGATGATGTGGGAAATATATGCAATGGAATAGTACTCAGCCACTAAAAAAAAAGTACTACCATTTTAGACAACATGGATAGATCTAGAGAATATTACGCTAAGTGAAATAAATTACAGAGAGAAAGAGAAACCACCATATTTATAAGTGGAGTCTAAAAAAGCAAAATGAAAAAGGACTCATAGACACAGAGAACACACGGGTGGTTTCCCAAGTGGAGGGGGGTGGGGTGGGCAAAATAGTTGGAGGGGATTGAGAGATACAATCCACCAGTTATAAAAGTAAATAAGCCATGAGGATGTATAGCACAAGGAATATGGTCAATAATATTGCAATAACTTTGAACAGGGACAGATGGTTACTAGTCTTATCATGGTGATCATTTCATAATGTATACAAATATCAAATCACTAGGTAGTACACCTGAAACTAACATAGTATTGTATGTCAATATATTTCAATTAAAAAAAAAAACCCATAATTTACAGCGAGGCAAGTTTCACATACATGAGTTAGTTCTCCAACATAATATCTATAATTGTTTTAAAATTCTTCCCAAGGTTAAAAAAAGATATGACACAAACCAATGAAGAATGTTTCTGTGATAATTTATATCATAGTCTTTTGTAGCATGTGAGGAACTCTTAGTAGAGGAAACAGCTATGGCAGCATGGACTTTTTTTTCCCCCAAACCTTGAACACTGTATCCAACAGATGGTTCTCCCAAAGATATCAGCCATTGGATGAGTCATTACCTGAGAAGTACCCCCACACAGCTTACTGTTGAAAGGATGATCCCAGGAATATACACAGTACCACCCATACAGTTACTGACCAAGTCAGAAAACCCCACTATTAAGAATCCATTCCTTAAGGATAATACCATCTTTAAAAAAAGAAAAGAAAAGCCAATTGTCCTGAAGAGTAATACAAAACTCAAGAGTAATATAAAACCAGAACCTTCCTTAATGACAGTTGAAAGCAAGGCCTTTTAGGAAGTTAAAAAAAATTTTTTTAATATAAGATTTAGGGAAGAAATGGATGACAACTTGCAGAGATCATATGTCTTGAATTTTCTTAATACATATTTAGTCATCAAAAATTCTGCATTAATATTTTATAAACTATCGAAATGTCTTCAAAACTTCAACAGACTAATATACAAGTTGTATTTTCCAAAACTGCCTACTGCATACATTTGTTGTTGGTAATTCATATATGTCCTATTTTTGGTTGGAAACATGTTCAGTGTCCTCAGAAGGCTAGGTACGGACCCAATACCTAGGAAAAGAAGGAAGAGTGCAGAAAAGAGAGAGAAGATGACTCTAAAAGTTAACTGTTCATTTAATTATTTTTCTCCTGTCAGCACTGTTAATCATTTATGAAACCATTCATAAGGGAACCCTCTTCTCCATTTCCCCCTCGCCCCTTCATCCTCTATTTCACATACAGCAATTCACTTAAAAAAAAAAAAAACACATCAGACAAACCATACCCTTTTGGGTCTTTCACATGGGTTACTGAAAAGATAAAATGATAAAAGTGAAGTCACTCAGTCGTGTCCGACTCTTTGCGACCCCATGGACTGTAGCCTGTCAGGCTCCTCTGTCCATGGGCTTTTCCAAGCAAGAGTGCTGGAGTGGATTGCCATTTCCTTCTCCAGGGGATCTCCCCGACCCAGGAAATCGAACCCGGGTCTCCCACATTGCAGGCAGACGCTTTACCATCTGCGCCACCAGGGAAGCCAAGATGATAAAGAGTTTACTTATTAAAAATTCCTTCTCCACTAAACATAAACACTAGTTCATAACACAGCTTGCTCACATACTGAAGTTCAGAAGAGCCATCCTAGGGAAACTCTGCCAATGTCCTGACATTTCCGTTTAGAAAGTACAGTCAATTGCCTTAAGGACTGAGCATAAACTAAGATGTAGTGGAAGCAGTGCAATGAGAATAATTCCCAATTCTCCTTCAATTATCTTACCTATGAAATACAAACAGTATACACATTTCTCTAAAAGTTCACAGGACTATGATAAGCCATACAAGTACGTATCCAAGTACTGTCACAGATCAGTAAGCAAAGCAGGTAAAATAGCAGCAACTAAAATAGGTGATAGGTGTTTCACATGGCATCACATGGCTAAAAGAAATTCTTCAACATCAAGAAGTTTCTCTTGGAATTTTGCCTCTTCTCTCAGTCTTATTTTCTGAACTTCAACATTATGTACTTTGATTTTTCTTTTGATTCTGTGTTTTTTCAATTCTGAAAACACTGCTTATCCAGGTTGAGACAGGTTATTCTTTTTAATGTGTATATAACCACACGTCCAGGTCTTTCACCTGCTTCAAAAGAAAGAAAAACCCAAAGCCAGAGGAGTTCAGGATCTATCACGCAAACTCATCTTCTATAAGTAGGACACGCTATCAGTTCAGTTCAGGTGCTCAGTTGCTCAGTCGTGTCTGACTCTTTGCTACCCCATGAATCGCAGCACGCCAGGCCTCTCTGTCCATCACCAACTCCCGGAGTTCACTCAGACTCACGTCCATCGAGTCCGTGATGCCATCCAGCCATCTCATCCTCTGTCGTCCCCTTCTCCTCCTGCCCCCAGTCCCTCCCAGCATCAGAGTCTTTTCCAATGAGTCAACTCTTCGCATGAGGTGGCCAAAGTACTGGAGCTTCAGCTTTAGCATCATTCCTTCCAAAGAAATCCCAGGGCTGATCTCCTTTAGAATGGACTGGTTGGATCTCCTTGCAGTCCAAGGGACTCTCAAGAGTTTTCTCCAACACCACAGTTCAAAGGCATCAATTCTTCGGCGCTCAGTTTTCTTCACAGTCCAACTCTCACATCCATACATGACTACTGGAAAAACCATAGCCTTGACTAGATGGACCTTTGTTGGCAAAGTAATGTCTCTGCTTTTGAATATGCTATCTAGGTTGGTCATAACTTTCCTTCCAAGGAGTAACCGTCTTAATTTCATGGCTGCAGTCACCATCTGCAGTGATTTTGGAGCCCCCCAAAATAAAATCTGACACTGTTTCCGCTGTTTCCCCATCTATTTCCCATGAAGTGATGGGACCAGATGCCATGATCTTCGTTTTCTGAATGTTGAGCTTTAAGCCAACTTTTTCACTCTCCTCTTTCACTTTCATCAAGAGGCTTTTTAGTTCCTCTTCACTTTCTGCCATAGGGTGGTGTCATCTGCATATCTGAGGTTATTGATCTTTCTCCCGGCAATCTTGATTCCAGCTTGTGTTTCTTTCACTCCAGCGTTTCTCATGACGTACTCTGCATAGAAGTTAAAAAAGCAGGGTGACAATATATAGCCTTGACGTACTCCTTTTCCTATTTGGAACCAGTCTGTTGTTCCATGTCCAGTTCTAACTGTTGCTTCCTGACCTGCATACAGATTTCTTAAGAGGTAGGTTAGGTAGTCTGGTATTCCCATCTCTTTCAGAATTTTCCACAGTTTATTGTGATCCACACAGTCAAAGGCTTTGGCATAGTCAATAAAGCAGAAATAGATGTTTTTCTGGAACTCTCTTCCTTTTTCCATGATCCAGCGGATGTTAGCAATTTGATCTCTGGTTCCTCTGCCTTTTCTAAAACCAGCGTGAAGTTCATGGTTCATGTATTGCTGAAGCCTGGCTTGGAGAATTTTGAGCATTACTTTACTAGCATGTGAGATGAGTGCAATTGTGTGGTAGTTGGAGCATTCTTTGGCATTGCCATTCTTTGGCATTGCCTTTCTTTGGGATTGGAATGAAAACTGACCTTTTCCAGTCCTGTGGCCACTGCTGAGTTTTCCAAATTTGCTGGCATGTTGAGTGCGGCACTTTCACAGCATCATCTTTCAGGATTTGAAACAGCTCAACTGGAATTCCGTCACCTCCAGTAGCTTTGTTCGTAGTGATGCTTTCTAAGGCCCACTTGACTTCACATTCCAGGATGTCTGGCTCTAGATGAGTGATCACACCATCGTGATTATCCAGGTCGTGGAGATCTTTTTTGTACAGTTCTTCTGTGTGTTCTTGCCACCTCTTCTTAATATCTTCTGCTTCTGTTAGGTCCAGACCATTTCTGTCCTTTATTGAGCCCATCTTTGCATGAAATGTTCCCTTGGTATCTCTAACTTTCTTGACGAGATCTCTAGTCTTTCCCATTCTGTTGTTTTCCTCTATTTCTTTGCAATGACCACTGAGGAAGGCTTTCTTATCTCTTCTTGCTATTCTTTGGAACTCTGCATTCAGATGCTTATATCTTTCCTTTTCTCCTTTATTTTTCACCTCTCTTCTTTTCACAGCTGTTTGTAAGGCCTCCCCAGACAGCCATTTTGATTTTCTGCATTTCTTTTCCATGGGGATGGTCTTGATCCCTGTCTCCTGTACAATGTCATGAACCTCCATCCATAGTTCATCAGGCACTCTATCTATCAGATCGAGTCCCTTAAATCTATTTCTTACTTCCATTGTATAATCATAAGGGATTTGATTTAGGTCATACCTGAATGGTCTAGTGATTTTCCCTACTTTCTTCAATTTAAGTCTGAATTCATGATCTGAGCCACAGTGAGCTCCCAGTCTTGTTTTTGCTGACTGTATAGAGCTTCTCCATCTTCTGCTGCAAAGAATATAATCAATCTGATTTCAGTATTGGCCATCTGGTGATGTCCATGTGTAGAGTCTTCTCTTGTGTTGTTGGAAGAGGGTGTTTGCTGTGACCAGTGCATTCTCTTGGCAGAACTCTATTAGCCTTTGCTCCACTTCATTCTGTGTACTCCAAGGCCAAATTTGCCTGTTATTACAGGTGTTTCCTGACTTCCTACTTTTGCATTCCAGTCCCCTATAATGAAAAGGACATCTTTTTTGGGTGTGTGTTCTAAAAGGTCTTGTAGGTCTTCATAGAACCATTCAACTTCAGCTTCTTCAGCGTTACTGGTTGGGGCATAGACTTGGATTACTGTGATATTGACTGGTTTGCCTTGGAAATGAACAGAGATAATTCTGTCATTTTTGAGATTGCATCCAAGTACTGCATTTTGGACTCTTTTGTTGATCATGATGGCTACTCCATTTCTTCTAAGGACACACTATGCAGAAGCCCAAACTCCATTTGAAACTCAAAATCCCTGAGAAAATTTGCAGGCAACTCCTAAATGTGCGTTTATTATACATATTTCTTGCTTTCCTCATAAGTCAACTCAGGATTAGTGCTACCATCACCTTTGGGCAAATAACTGCTTTGTAATAAGAGATGGCCATCAACAAGGCTCTCTTTCTAATCCTCTGGTATCTGTTTAGGGGGAAAAGTCTACTGACCTCAATAAGACTAATGAGAGACAAGAAACCCACAGCAAAGATGGTGCTTTCCTCTTGGAAGCCAAAATTCACACTGCTCTTATGATTAAGGATAATGTACCTAGCTATGGTCTAGCAGCATGTAACTCCCACCTTTAGGATGGGCAGGCTTAGGTTAAACCCTTGTGCCTCGGTGTCTGAAGAAGGGACCTTGGTCACATTAATCTCGCTGGCCTTCAGATGCTTCATCTATCACAGAGCTCCTAAGATTATCAATAAGAATAGTTGTCTATGCTTTATAAAAGCAAATGTGTCCTGGGCGTCCCTGGTAGCTCAGTGGTAAAGAATCTCCTGCCAATGCAGGAGACACGGGTTTGATCAGTGATCCAGAAAGATCCCACGTGCCGTGGAGCAACCAGGTGCATGTGCCACAACTGTAAGCCTGTGCTCTAGAGCCTGGGAGCTGTGACTACTGAGCCCACTCATCACAAGTACTGAAGCCTGTGTGCCCTAGAGCCTGTGCTCCAAAAGAGAAGACACCTCAGTGAGAAGCCTGCACGCGGCAACTACAGAGTAGCCCCACTCTCCACAACTAGAGAAAAACCTGGGTAGCAACAAAGACCCAGCTAGAGTCAAAAACAGATGAATTTTTTTTTTTTTAAGTAAATGTGTCCTGTAAAAGCATGAGGTAAGCATTGGGGTCATTACTTATCTTCAAACATCAGGACTTGAAATGTCATGACATAAAATATACTTTCACATGAAATTCCATCACAGACTGATGGCTAGAGCACACTCAGAGCTGGTTTTGTACTGGTGTGGCCACCATGATTTATCCATATGCTTCTATGTGTCTTGCTTTGTGAGTTACAGCATACATTTTAAAAATGTACAGCCAAGTCACAGACTTTCAAGACAAACAGATTCTATAAGTTTGACTTAGGCAACACCTTATTCCAGTGACTAAAAACAAAATTCAATTAAATTATATTATTATATCAACTTATAATTTCTATCTCTAGGCTCCAATGTCTTTTGATTCCTGAGATGCATGAAGAATCTGAGTTTATGAGTATAAGTGCTTTGTAATTTAAAACTAAAGGTTTTCAACTTTAAAATTCATTAGGAAGATATACTGAGAGAGACATTTTATAGAATGGCTAATAATGAGAATTAACTCATCCTACTAACTTTTCTTTCCAACATTAACCTGGTGCCAAAAGGGGCCATCTGACCACCATTTCCAAGCAGATGACTTTCTAATTACTTATTAAAGAAAAATGTTTTCCAAGTCCTGGGGCCTATTGCTAAGACAGGGATTTGTAAGTTCCAGCTCATTTATTGGTTTTGGCAGAATTTTACTGTGACAGTTGTTAGCCTTGCTGGCTGCGACAGTATTTCTCTGCTGCAGCAGTCCACAGAAGAGATGTCCTAGATTATTAATAAAACCTAGGGGAACCAAGTAACAGTGATGAAGATTTAAACATGTAACTGATAACTGAAAGCAATAACTCACAAATATTTAATATAATGAAACCAGCGTAGCATACCACAGAAGGTCCTCAGGCCATGTAATTTTAGGACAAGGTTTTTAAATCTCTTTCAAAGGAGAATTATAATCCTTCTTTGTACTGCAGGGGAAAAATTCCACCTGCTCATGAGCATCCTTGTTTTATGAATAGTCCCTTGATGTGATCTACATGGCCATTATCTGTATCAGATCCATCTAGTTGAAAAAGGCCCCTCATCAATAAAAGTGGAACAGCCATTGGAAATGGTAGCTGTGGGGACTGGCTGGGGTGCAGCCTGGCATTGAAATCTCTCCCCTTCAGGGCTTCATTAGGAAAACAGTCATTTACAACCAGAACATTTAGTATATTTCATTGTTCTCCCAAGAGACTTGCAAACCTTTCAATGATATTCTTTAAAAATGTTCTTTCATTTGTTTTGTTTATATTAGATTCTACATATAAGTGAAATCATATGGTATTTGTTTTTCTTCTGTCTGACTTGTTTCACTTAGCATAATACCCTCTAGGGCCATACATGTTGTTGAAAATGAAAAGATTTCATTCTTTTTTATGGCTGAGTAATATTCCTGCAGGGTGTGTGTGTGTGTGTGTGTGTGTGTGTGTGTGTACATACCACATCTTCTTGATCTGTTCATCTATCACTGGGCACTTAAGCTGCTTCTATAACTTGGCTACTGGGAATAATGCTGCAATGAACATATGGACAAAGGTGTGCCTATATCTTTCCAATAGTGTTTTTGATCTTTTGGGGGAAATACCCAGAAGGGGAATTGCTAGATTTTATGGCAAGGTAGTTATATCTTTAATTTTTTGAGGACTCTCTATATTGTTTTCCATAGTGAATCCATCTATTTAGATTTCCACCAACAAAGCAAGAAGGTTCCCTTTTCTCCACATCCTTGTCAACACTTATTTGTTGTTATTTTGATTCTAACAAGGGTGAGGTGGTATCTATCTCATTGTGGTTTTGATTTGCATTTCCCTGATATTAGTGATATTGAGCATCTTTTCATGTGCCTGTCTATAATATGTACGTCTTCTTTGGAAAAATATCTATGCAGGTCCCCTGCTCATTTTTAATTGTATTTTTTATGTTCAGTTGTATGTTTTCTTTGCATATTTTGGGTATTAAGCTCTTACCAGATATTCACTTGCAAAGATCTTCTCTCATTTCATAGGTGGCCTTTTTGTTTTGTTGACAGTTTTTCTTATAGAAACAAAGTCACAGATACAGAGAACAAACAGGTGGTTGCCAGAGGGGATGGGAGTGGAGGAATGAGTGAAATAGGTAGGAAAAGTAAGAGGCAGAAACCTGTAGTTACGAAGTGAGTGAGTCTTGAGGATGAAATGTACGGCATGGGGAAGAGATTCAATAATAATGTAACATCTCTGTATGATGACAGATCGTAACTAGACTTATCATGGTGGCCCATTTTTTAATGTATAGAAATAGCGAATCACTATGTGTGTACCAAGAACTAGCATCATGTTTGTTGTAAGCCCATTATACTTCAACAAACAGAGAAACAAACTTACAGAAAAAGAGGTCAGATCTGTGGTTACCAGAAGTCGGGGGCAGCGGGACGGGGAATTGGATGAAGGTGGTCAAAAGGTACAAACTTCTAGCTATAAGATCAATAAGTACTAGGGACACAGTGTAAAACCAGATTAATATAATTAATGCTGCAGTGTGTTTTTTTTTTTTTTTTGCAGTGTGTTTTATATTAAAGTTGTTAAGAGGGAAACCCTAAGAGTTTATATCACTAGGAAAAAAAAGCTTTTTCCTTTATGTATCTATATGAAATGGTGGATGTTCACTAAACCAACTGTGGTGATCATGATGTATCTAAGTCAAATCATTGTGTTATATACCTTGAACTTACAGGGTGCTGTATGTTACTTATATCTCAATAAAAGTGGAAGTAAAGAAAGCCTTCTTTCGCATTTATTTTACTCTCAGTGACTTGATTAGGGTACTGCCCTTTAGAGAGGCCAGATTTTATATCCACGTTATTCACTCCACGTATCTGCGTACACTCCACATATAACGGCTGAGTGTCAGACAAAGATGGCTATGGTTCTTGATATCAAATGGAAAAAGATGACACAGTCAACTGGTCACAGAAATCGAACAGGGATCACAGTTACCTTTCCCACATGATTTTTCATTTACTCTTACAAGGAATGAAACTGAATGAATGTGTATTTGTGAGACATCAAGAGGGAGAGCATGATTCCCTCAAGACAGTCGCAATTGGTTCCCTAAGTGGTCAGCGTGAGGGGATGAGGGAAGAGCCAGAGCTCCCAGGATATTTTTGTCATTGCGTATGTAACAATAAATCAGTTTTTAGTTATTATTTTATTCACTTTGGTAGCCTCACATTATTTTCCCTATTTGTAAATGTTCAGGTCTGATTAAACTTGAATTACAACTAATATAAGTACGGTTTAGGAAACTAATAACAATGTATTATTTTGTTCCTTTTTTTAATATCCAACCCTGATATTTAGACTTCCCCGATGGCTCAGATGGTAAAGTGTCTGCCTACAATGCAGGATTGGGAAGATCCTCTGGAAAAGGAAATGGCAACCCACTCCAGTATTCTTGCCTGGAAAAATCCCATGGATGTAGGAGCCTGGTGGGCTACAGTCCATGGGGTTGCAAAGAGTCAGACATGACTGGGCTTTCACTTTTCTTTCACCCTGATATTTAGCAGGTAAGGACTTGGGACTTCGAGACCATTAATGTTATTATGCAGTTAATTGAACACACTTGAGTTTCCTTTGAAAGCAAAGGACTAGAGCTGAGAAAATAGCAATATGACTTAATCCCTCCGTCAAGCAATAAATTAGTAAACTATATTAACATTTAGCTCTTGAATTAACTCACTATTCATAAATTTCCACCTATCATTAACTGGTAGTCCATTTTTAGGGGCAACGTTTTGATTATCAACATGAACAGAGGTAAAAATTTAGAAGTCAGCTAGCCTCAGAGAGTGAAAAGTTTCAAATTAATGAAGCTTCTGGCAACAGATTCACTAGTGACCCTAATGACTAGTTTCTATGAATCGAGTTTTCTTATTTGACTATTATCATCACTGTCTGTCAGCAATTGCAATCGCAAATTTACAGTCACTTCACAACTGCTTCTTAACATGTCTCATGTGAGGTCAAATGACATGAGGATTATCATGAAGCTGCAGAAAAACAAAGTGAGATAATGTATGAAAAGGAGATTTGTAAACAACAATATACTGCACAGAACTGCTTCACCAGCTGATAAATTATAATCACTGGAGTAGCAGGGCCTTGTTTTATGAACTCCCTGGGATAAAGCACTCATTCTTTCAAAAGATCCCGATTTGGAAAGCACGAGGGCTTAGATGTGTTAGATCTGTCTCGGATGGAAGTCACTTTTACAAACCATGTTACTTGCTTCCTTCTTCTCTTTAGTTTACAGAACTAATTTTTAACTGTTCCAAAGGCCAGGGAGTTAAGGGCATAAATGATCACTTTGGAAGAGAAACATTGTTTGGCCCTAACACATTATCCTTAAGAGGAGGAAAAGAGCATTCTACCTTCAGCAGACATGAAAACCTAGGTAAAAACGGAGCTGGGACTGCGGTCATTGTAATGAGCATCCCTGTAAAACATCACAAATCCACTTCTCTTCAGTCATCTCAGCACTGCCATATAAAAAAGTGAGTTAGTGAGGCTATTGACTATTTTTTTTTAAGGTTAAAAAGTTTTTATTCTTACTCCTTTTCCCATTCATTTTTTAAAATATATATTTTTATTTTTTTAAATCGAAGGATAACTGCTTTATAGAATTATTTAAGAAAAATTATAGCACAGATTAAACATCTGCTTCCCAAGAAGACCCCTTCATTCCTTTAATCACAGAAACTTTCTCTCCCCAGTATTCCCATTTCCTTTTATCTTCCCACCTAATCTCCTCCAGCTACTCTTCACTCCTGCCCACCCCCCACACTGCCCAGTTCACAGGACTGCTACAGTCCTAAAAGGAACATATTTACCTGTTCCTAGAGGAATATGTTTGTATTGGTCAAGAAGATGATACTGATCAAAAATGAGGCATATGGGCATGAGTAATTGTTGGTGGTTTTACATAGGTGATTTTATTTGGTAGCAGGAAAAACAAAATGCATATTCACAATTATAAATAAATCCCGTGAAATGAATTGACATAATAACTGGAGGGCCACAATACTACACCACATAGCTGCCATCGACACAGACTTGGTTAAGTTGAATCCAACAATCCACGGAAGCCAGATAAAGGAGAGAAAAGCAACCAGATATTGCTTATGGAATGTCATAAATGCTGCTGCTGCCAAGTTGCTTCAGTCATGTCCGACTCTGTGCGACCTCATAGACGGCAGCCCACCAGGCTCCCCCATCCCTGGGATTCTCTAGGCAAGAATACTGGAGTGGGTTGCCATTTCCTTCTCCAGTGCAGGAAAGTGAAAAGTGAAAGTGAAGTTGTTCAGTCGTGTCCGACTCTTAGCGACCCCATGGATTGCAGCCTACTGGGCTCTTCCATCCATGGGATTTTCCAGGCAAGAGTACTGGAGTGGGGTGCCATTGCCTTCTCCATAAATAGATAAAGGGAAAAAAGTACTTTAAATCACCTCAGCATCTCTCTATGAATTAATATGGTGGTGACTTCAGTGCTTCAGGAGTCAGGCTATTTCAGTTAAAGATGGTGTTGATCTGGAGAAGGAAATGGCGACCCACTCCAGTACTCTTGCCTGGAGAATTCCATGGTCAGAGGAGCCTGGCAGGCTACAGTCCATGGGGTCACAAAGAGTCAGACACGACTAAGTGACTAACACACAATCATACACTATAAGAGCATTTGACAGGAGCCTTTTTTTACTCCGCATAATACCTTTGATCTCCATGTTAGTTATTTCATACATCAATACTTTATTCTGTTTTCTCCAAGTAGAATTCCAGGCTAAGGATGCACCATGATTTAACTGTCTACCCCTTGTAAGATATTTGATTTTCCCCCATAGGTTTTGGGCTGCTACAAATAAAACTGCTAAGAACAGATAAATAAATAAAGATGGTGTTGATATTTGTGGGTCAGGCCAAAGACATGCAAAGGAATTAACAATTGATGAGGCATATTCAGTGCTCAGAGCAGGAGGGAAGGCTGTAGGAAACAAGGAATAAGCTTAGTTAATGATTTGGTGGTGAACAGGCAAACAGGACAACAGAGTGGAGGCCATCTCTCCCCCGGCTCTCTACCAGGACTATTGGACACCACTTGGCACCTGTGGCTCCTGCCCCTCCCGCCATGAGACACCAACTCAGATGCCTGCAGGAAAGAAAACGGAACACTGAGTTATCCTTCCCAAATGGACAGATGTTTCTTTGGCTTTTACCACCTATTCCCTTAATGTCCGAATTAAACCTGGAACAAGTAAGCAACTACAGATGAAGTATTAGGACGGAGAACAGCAGTGCCTTTTTCAAAAGTTTGCATTCCTTTTTCTTTTTCCCCTTCTCTATTTTTGAAAGTTGCCTTATTTCTCAACACACCTTGCTGAATACGTCATAGCCATCAGTTTAATCTCCTTGACCTTACAGACAGATGGTAGATCTGGTTCAACAGCTATTTACTGAGATTCTGTTTTCAGGAACTGACCTTTGGTGTTTATCATAAGACTGAGAAAGGACATAAGTAACCGTGCGACAAGTACAGCAAACAAGCTCTTCCGAGTCCACTATGGGGGCACAGGGTGCTACGGGGCAGGGGAGGCAAGGGCTTAGGACAGACAGCCCAGAGGGAAAGAGGAAGGGAATGGGAAGGAAGAGGGGTGACGCCTGAGCGAAGACTTCTGTAATCAGCAGGAAGTAGCCAGGTCAGGCAGGGGTGATACCATTTATGTCAACCACTGGCAAACAAACAGAGTTGCTAGCAGGGGGCAAAAAGCAGATCATTCCCATTAGAAAACGAAATGTTCTACTTTCTAGTACAGTAAGTTAAAAGCTTTTTCTGTTGAAAAAAATATAAAAACAGGATTTCTGGAAACTTTATGCTCATATACATTTTAGTAGAACTTCAAAACACTTTTCAAACTAAAACTATTCTTGCATTTTATTATTTCTCTCCCATCTTTCCTGCCATAAAATATCCACAGTAAAGACATAGTATTATATCAGTGAATAGTGAACTGCTTTTAAGAATTTAACTGAACATTGAAATGGAATATTTTTACTAAGAGAGGTCATTTAAAAGTGATGAATGTGGGCAAAGACTCACAGGACCTGGGGCTGAATGCCAGATCTGCTACTTATTGTTACTTAACCTCTTTGAAACTATTTCTTTTTTCTCTTTTAAATGGGGGTAATAACACACACATCAGAAGGTCAGGGAGACGATCAATTAAGTACCACAATGCAGGACACAGCGCAGAAGAACACGTGGCAGGAGTCTGAGAAAGCATGTGGCTGCCAGGGTTGAATACCGTTCTTTCTTTCAAAGTCAGCTGTTGTCTCTCCCCTAGATATCACAGACCTAAATGTATATTTTTTAAATTATTTGTCTTATGGACTAAGTATAACTTTAAAAAAATAAAGAGCAGTTTTTGTCTCTTCCAAAACAAAAAAACAAAAGTATTCATTACCTTCATTCCAATGTGGATAGCCCTTGTTTTTTTTTTTTTTTCTCCTGAACTGTGGTGTTGGAGAAGACTCTTGAGAGCCCCTTGGACTGCAAGGAGATCAAACCAGTCCATCCTAAAGGAAATCAATCCTGAATATTCATTGGAAAGACTGATGCTGAAGCTGAAGCTCCAATACTTTGGGCACCTGATATGAAGAGC
Organism: Budorcas taxicolor; assembly: GCF_023091745.1. Taxonomy (NCBI): domain Eukaryota; kingdom Metazoa; phylum Chordata; class Mammalia; order Artiodactyla; family Bovidae; genus Budorcas; species Budorcas taxicolor. The sequence continues at coordinate 71,809,966 of NC_068911.1, forward strand.
CAACTCATTAGAAAAGACCCTGATGCTGGCAAAGATTGAAGGCAGGAGGAGAAGGGGACAACAGGGGATGAGATGGTTGGATGCCATCACCAGCTTGATGGACATGAGTTTGAGCAAGCTCCAGGAGATGGTGAAGGACAGAAGATCCTGGTGTGCTGCAGTCCATGGGGTCACAAAGAGTCAGACACGACTGAGCAACTGAACAACGACAACTAAGTTAGAGACCCTAAATGGAAAATACAAGTGCTTTCTCCTCCTGTGCAAACAGATCACAACAGAAATAGCTACACATTTTCCTGGCCAGGATATAAGCCTTCATTCTTCTGGAAAAGAAACAGGAGAAATCTTTTTTAAACTTACACTTGTCCTCCCCACTCCCACCACTCTTTTTAGAAGTAACTTTGAAATACAACTGCAAACATTCTGTCCCCTTTTCTCCTTTAAAAAATTCAACACTGCCTCTCCAGTACTGGAGAAGCGTTCACAACAAGCAGGAAATGCTTTACCTGTCTGAAATTGACCACATTTTGGTGAGCATATTTGACACAAAAATCTACAACTGAGACACTAGAGCCCATTTCTCCCGCACAGGGGCCAATGCCAGGGATAACAGCTATCAAGACTGTTACATCAGCCAACACAGTTCCCCTGCCTCCAGCTTTTGCCATGTCTAATTCATTCCTCATGCTTCACCAAGTGGTCCTTCTCCATCACTAATTCAATTGTCTGTCACCTTCTCATTTCACCTTTCCTGACTAAACAAGAGCTAAATTCTTGACCTGGTAAGAACAGCCTTTGCCTGTTGGTCCCTTTGTCTCCCAGCTTCATCATGCTGGCTGTCCCCCTTTCTCTTCTGCCTCCAGACACACTCTCCACTTCCCAAGTTACAGCCTTAACACTTTCCATTCTTTCCCAACACTGCTCCTCCCCTCACCTCCTTTGCTCATCATCAACATCAGCAGAAGTCTCTGTCTTTTATCCTCAATACCACCTCCTAGTGCAGTCTTCCCTGAGCACCTGGTCAAAACTTCTCACATGCTACCTGATGTCAAATATATTGGTGAGCAAGTCATAGCTTCCATTAACTTGTAAGCTCTTGAAGAACAAGGAATTTCTGACCCTTCCAAAGAGAAACTTTAGATTTTATGCTACCTCAGGTCTTAATAAAAATCAAAATTTTGTTACAGAATTTAATTAAATTTTGTCCCCATGACTTCTCAAGATAACGGAATAACACGAACATTTATTGCAGAAGCAGATGTGTTCCCACCTGTGAATCGTCTCCACTTTTATATAAGAAGCAATGAATGCAAAATGACTCCAACTTTAAATATTCCAAATGGCACTGCTTTCTAAATATATTAGTGACTGTCTTCTGAGAGATCAGGAGAAATAAGTAGAAGCTTTTCACAGTGCAATGGGCTGGATAATGGCCTCCAAAGATATCCAAGTCCTAATCCCTAAATCTGTAACTATTACTTTATCTGGGAAAATCAACTTACAGATGCGATCAGGAGAATGATCTTGAGATGGGGAAAGCACCATGGTTTATCTGGATGGATCCTGACTATAATCACAAATATAAGAGGAAGATAGAGAGGGATCTGACTATAGAAAAGGAGAAGGCAATATGACAGAAGCAGAGATTGGAGTGATGAGCTTTGAAGAAGAGGAAGGGGCCAGAAGTTAAGGAATACGTGCAACCAATGGGAGCTGACAAGGAAAGTAAATTCTTCCCTCTAGTTTCCAAAAGAAGCAGCTCTGCGGCTACTCTGACTTTTGCCCAGTGAAACTGATTTTGGATTTCTGACCACAGGACTGTAAGAGATTAACTTCGTGTTCACTGTTTTAAGCCACTAAGTCTGTTAATTTGTCAGTGAGTATTTAGCTTTTTATGGGTACCATACTATAACACAGCATAAGGTCCCTTATGTTAGGGCCCTTAACACAAGTGAGGTCCCTGGATCAGTGTTGCCATCATCATCATTCGAGTACTTGCTGGAGACAGAAATCCTCAGGCCTCGTCCAAATCTATGGAATCAGAAGCTCTGAGTTAAGCCTAGCTATCTGTGGCTTAACAAGCCCTCCTGGTGATTCTCAGACATGGTCAAGTTTAAGACCCACTCTTGGAACATTTTTTTTCTTTGAACTTGGTAATTATTCAGATGTCCCACATTTTAACAAGATGAAATAATCTCATATTATAATATTGCTTCACTTATTTGAAATAAATGCTATAAGGACATCTTAAATGCACGGCTGCAAAAATAAACAAAAAAAGTCTTAAAATAATGAGAGGCTATTACAAATCTAAAGTCTTTTTTCTCTTGCAGGTGGGTATGAATACAATCACTGGCATTAGCTACTAAATCAAATAATTTTTCTTAGCAATCAAAATAGATTTTAAATTAATGGAATCACAAACCAGTACTTTTCCTCACAATTTCTCTATTATTCAGGAGTCCATTCTGTACTTCTATCAATTTCTTGCCCTAGGATTGCCATATTGAGCACATGAGGATAAAACCTCCAATGTTACATTAAGTGTGATTTTTTTATAATTCAAATGTAGTTAAGCAGGAACTTCTTAAAAGGAGAAGAATAGCATTTCTAATCTGATACCTAAAAAGTAGGCACAACTTTTCCACAACATGATGACACAAAAGCTATTCCTTCAGAAAGCCAGACTTCATACTACAAGCCCCTGTTTATTCAATGACTGAATTAATGTGTCACGTCTGGATAAGAGATGTTCCCATAGTCAAACAGAATCATAATCTAAACTCTATTTTTAATGTATACATTTTCATCCACAGGACTACAGCAGTTATGCATATAACTTGTAGGACTGTGTTTTTCTTTGCAGTAGCATATTTGGCAATCAGAATTTTGCCAGTCTCTGTTGATCATACTCCATGCTTATGCAGTACAAAGAAATCACCTAGAGGAGGCCACTGTTTGAGAATAAAGGACTGGTGAATAAGGAAGGGAAGTGGGAAACTATTTCCCAGCCTGGAACCTTGTAAATTAGGTCAACCGATCCCAAATCAAATCATATCCACAGTATTTAGTAATTTCATTTTTACATGGCCCCTTTTTCATAATTCACATGAAATCAAGATAATTAGCAAAGCACTGCTATCTCAATTTCTTTCCAGCTTCAACCGTTAAAGAAAAACTGAGGTGAGGGTGACAGGAACCATTATTAGGAACGAAGTGAGAAGAGATCCTTCCTGCTTCACGCTTCATATCAGTGGTGATGCCTGCACACACAGGTGCGCGTGTGCACACCCGTCATACAGCAATGATGCTCACGTGTGCCCACGCACACAGAGCATTGCAGTCTACCCACTACCTCCATTTGTATTGGAATAGGTAGTTCCAAATAAGATTTTTCTGCTTATGCTGAATACCATGCACCCTATTAAGAATCCATGTTTGGGTATTTTATTAATATATTTACTTTTAACATCCTAAACAAAAACCTGTTATGGAAAGGAAGACACCTCCACAAAGGAGATGCTGACAACTGACCAGAGCGCTATTGCCTAGGAAAACAGACTATGTTTCCTTCCTCTGTGGTTACTAAATGCCTTCCTAGTACCCAAGTCACTGCAGAAACAACTACTAGAGTCTTACCAGTTAATTAACTTGAGGAAGATGGACCTGACTCTGTCCTAGACAGGAAGGGAAAGTGAAATGCTAATGGTTACACTGTACTCTGCAATCTTCATTGTATCCGGACGACACCGTGTACTGTAAAGGAGAGTGGAGAACACTTTATCTTTCAGTCTAGGGGCCTGAGAATCAGTCTGATGCTCCCTGGATACATGGTTCACACAACTGTGGTAATGGAATCCCTTAGACATCCTGAAACATCCTTCAGTCAGCAATTAGCAGTGAGACCCTGGGTACCAGTCACCATGGCTTTACTAACTGGGTTACATATACACATACTTCTTAAGACATAAGACAGAAATACTGGAAACCCTCAATCTACTCCTCATAACTAATATTCTAAGGATAGATCTGGTTAGATGTACTACTCACATAAGTGGAAGAATTTGGCCAGAATTCAAACTACCTGCCAGTTCAGGGGAAAAAGGCAATTTTATCTAATTTTACTGCCAACCCTGTATATAAAATTAATAGGAAATAGGGTAACCACAAATAATGAGAATTCTCAACTAATCTCCATGCTTGATTTCAGTCATGAATTTTTCAACTTTTCCCCCAAATTTTTAAATAAAATTGCTATGAAATAGCAAAGATCTGTTTAATTGAAAGAAATGTCTAAAAGAAGATGATACTCCAACAGGGAGGATCTGAAAGTAAGCAAGTGGGACTGGGTACCTAGAATAGTCAAATTCGTAGAGTCAGAAAGTACACTGGTAGATGCCAGGGGTGGGGGCTGGGGGGGACAGGGAGTTAGTGTTTAATGGGGACGGAGTTTCAGTTTAGGAAGGTGAAAAATTCGGGAGATGGATAACGGTGAGAGTTGCACACCAATGTGAACAAACCTACCACCACTGAACTGTACAGTCAAATGTATTTAAAATAGTATGTTTTATATCATGTGACTTTTATCACAATAAAAGAGATTAAAGAAAAAGGAGAGTGAGCAAGTAGGGCAGAGAAGGGTGAAGTGGGACTACAGGGAAAGAACCAGTAGTTGGAGCAATCATGTTGCTTGCAGAGGGTTACAATAGTAATGGAGGAAAAGTAATGTCAGTGTCTCGTTAGGCTCTGTTGGTGAGGATTAAGGATATAATTTCACGGCCATTCATAGCTGGATGAGGCTGGGGAGATGGATGTAGTTGAAATGACTTTCCACCATTATCTTAGACTTCTCTGCTCCATTCATTGACCGCTCTGGGGTATGTGGAAGGAGAAGGAGCAGGACCCACAGAGAAGACGTAGGGAAGAGGTAGTGTCATGTGTTAATGAGAGACTTTGTATCGGGGTCAGGAAAGAGGCAGGATGCCCCTTCCACACAAACACCAGGCTTCTTTACAATAAGGACACAGAAGAACTAAGCCCTCATTAGCTGCAAAGTCCAATCTCTTTAAAACAACAATCAAGCCCTTCCCAAATACATTACCAGTATTATTTCCCCAATTTCTCCATCATGTAGTCTCAAACAGACCTTGTTTTGTTTTCCAGTTTTCCCACTCTGTTCTTCTTACCTAAGAATGCTTTCACCAATACAGTATACTAACGCATATATCGGAGAAGGCAATGGCACCCCACTCCAGTACTCTTTCCTGGAAAATCCATGGACGGAGGAGCCTGGTAGGCTGCAGTCCATGGGGTCGCTAAGAGTCAGACACGACTGAGTGACTTCACTTTCACTTTTTACTTTCATGCATTGGAGAAGGAAATGGCAACCCACTCCAGTATTCTTGCCTGGAGAATCCCAGGGACAGAGGAGCCTAATGGGCTGCCGTCTATGAGGTCGCACAGAGTCGGACACAACTGAAGCAACTTAGCACCAGCAGCAGCAGCAGCAGCAGCAGCAGCAGCAGCAGCAGCAGCAATGCATATATATGGAATTTAGAAAGATGGTAACGATAACCCTGTATGCGAGACAGCAAAAGAGACACAGATGTATAGAACAGTCTTTTGGACTCTGTGGGAGAGGGAGAGAATGGGATGATTTGGGAGAATGGCATTGAAATATGTATAATATCATATACGAAACAAATCGCCAGTCGAGGTTTGATGCAGGATACAGGATGCTTGGGGCTGGTGCACTGGGATGACCCAGAGGGATGGTATGGGGAGAGAGGTGGGAGGGGGGCTCGGGATTGGGAACACGTGTACACCCGTGGCGGATTTATGTTGATGTATGGCAAAACCACTACAGTATTGTAAAGTAATTAGCCTCCAATTAAAATAAATAAATTTAAATTAAAAAAAGAATGCTTTCACTAGCCACCCCCCTCCCCCACACTCCGTCAATGACAACCCATTCAGGAGGGCTCAAACTAAATACTACTTCCCTGCAGTTTTCTTCAATTCCCTCAGTTGCATCTCTTTCCCATGCTCAAGACAGAACCCTATACTTCTATCATTCATCACAGAGTCTCAAAGTGTAAGTATTAATAGAAAAATCTTGACTTTCTACTGTACTATAAGATCCTCACAGGCAAGAATTATTCCTTCCCTCTCCTCTTCTATCTACCACTATGTCTTGGCAGCACAGATGTTTGATAAATGTTAGCTAAGTTGAATTAAATTCCTATGTTATTGATGATCCCAGGGAAGGGAAGAACAACAATAGTATTAGCTCAGGAACTCAGACTGACCTGCTGTTTTATCTGTGATGCTCAGAATAATTGGGCTTCCTTGATAGTTCAGTTTGTAAAGAATCTGCCTGCAATGCAGGAGCTGCTGCTGCTGCTGCTAAGTCGCTTCAGTCGTGCCAATGCAGGAGACCTCAGTTGAATTCTGGAAGATCCCCTGGAGAAAGGAAAGGCTACCCATTCCAGTATTCTTGGGCTTCCCTTGTGGCTCAGCTAGTAAAGAATCCGCCTACAATGCAGGTGACCTGGGTTCGATCCCTAGGTTGGGAAGATCCCCTGGAGAAAGGAAAGGCTACCCATTCCAGTATTCTGGCCTGGAGAATTCCATGGACTGCAGAGTCCATGGGGTCACAAAGAGTCAGACACAACTGCTTTCACTTAGAATAATCTCTCTCATAGGTAAGAACTCAAAAGACACTGAATTAAAGAATGAACAAATGAAGAGAGATCAGTAACTCCCAACAGTAATAGGCCAGGCTCTTGGAAGAGCCCTTTAAACAACAGTTTTTGATCCTCAAATGTCTTGTGCCCACATGTGCAGTCAGCACCAGCAGAAGCTGCTTTATATGGAGCTACAGGAGGACCAAACACCATCATTAATTTTTTTCACTGAAGAGTAAGTTACAGTTACAGTGCACAAATCTAAGTGCACAGAAACACGCTATGTCTCCATACGTATACACCCACATCAACTGTCTACATACATATTCACCTATGTCACCATCACCCAGATTGAGATCTAGGATACTTTCAGCATTCCAGCAGGCTCTCTCCTGCCCTCTCCCATACAACTACCTCTATCACGACAGATTAATTCTGCCTGAAAACAAAAACTTTATTCTTTCCACTGTTCACTGCTTTATAGAAGCCTAAATACCCTGAGGACAAAATGGCCATCTTCCCTGTGCTTTGGAAAAATCATTCCAAGGTGACTGGTATCACAGACTGTTGTGCAAAAAATCCTAAAATAATGACAGCAATGGCCTCTAGCAGGAGGGCCATTCCCGCGTGCCTTAATAATGGAGAAGGGGGCAAAAACAAAACCCTGGGCCGTGTGTCTCACCTTACAGCAAACTGTAGCTGAACCAGTATCCAGATGCTCCTTGAGCCAGTTTCTCAGAGCCACACATGGAGCTCTGGACAGAGCAAGCGCTGGCCACCTCTGCTTCATACCCAGTCCTTGGGCTAAGTACCCCCGACCCCACCTCTCATGGCCAGGATCAAGTCTTTCCTGAAGAGACGAAACTGGCTGCAGAACTGAACATCTCATTACTTCCCTCCAGAAAGCTCCTTTTTGTTTTTTTTTTTTAAAGCAAAGAACATGTGGTTTGTTTCATTATCGTTGGTGAGGACAATGTTTTATTATGATGACCACTGTATGCGAAAGCCATTAACTCTCAGATTTTACTAAAAAAACAAACCTAAGAAAAAGAAACCCTTTTTGAATTCAGTAAAGAATTTTAAGTGTCAGATGATGCTTCAACTAATGCAAAGTGAACGTGCAGGTACAGATTTTGAAACATGGATCAATATTTCATATCAAATTACCTGAACTCTTCTGAGAGTGACTAGTTTTCTATTCCCCACGGAAACAGGAGACAAATACTAATGCAAGCCAGTTCTCAGGCACTGCTGTCAGCCAAAGGAAGCCTGTGGCACTAGCTTTGTTACAGCATATAAATGAGGACCAATGTTTTCATAGTCAAGCTGAGCTCTAAACATTTTGAGACGTGTAAGTCTATGCCTTGAGGGCACTATTTAATAATGAAATCATATTTAAATCAGGGTTATTTCAGTAGTCTCTGAACTGTAAGTCAGCTTTTATTTTGAAAGTTTCTACAAAGTTGGTATTTTATTAAGGAAGCTGAAAAGATTAATGGTTTGATCAAGCACCAACTCCACAAACCCTTGTATATATAATTACCTAAGAGCAAGTATCACTCAGTAAGGTAGAAGTCACCACATATACGTGGAAATTCACGTAAGCACCTCCTCCTCCCACAAAAATCCATTTCAGCTTCATGAACTCCTGCAAGTCCTGAAATCTTTCTACCGCATGGCCTGGAGAAAGCTCTCGATGTGAATGTCATTCTCTCAAGACAAAGCCTGAACACAAAATGAAAATTTGGGTAAAAGGTTTCTTGATGTTCTTTAGGGAAAGTTAAGCATCACTACTAGAGAAGGAAATGGCAACCCCCTCCAGTACTCTTGCCTGGAAAATCCCGGAGGAGCCTGGTGGGCTGCAGTCCATGGGGTCGCAAAGAATCGGACACAACTAAGCAACTTCACTTTCACTTTTCATTCTCATGAACTGGAGAAGGAAATGGCAACCCACTCCAGTGTTCTTGCCTGCAGAATCCAGGGATGGGGGAGCCTGGTGGGCTGCAGTTTCTGGGATCGCACAGAGTCGGACACGACTGAAGGGACTTAGCAGTAGCAAGCATTACTACAAACAAAGCTAGTGGAGGTGATGGAATTCCAGTTGAGCTATTTCAAATCTTAAAAGATGATGCTGTGAAAGTGCTGCACTCAATATGCCAGCAAATTTGGAAAACTCAGCAGTGGCCACAGGACTGGAAAAGCTCAGTTTTCATTCCAGTTCCAAAGAAAGGCAATGCCAAAGAATGCTCAAACTACCACACAATTGCACTCATCTCACACACTACTAAAGTAATGCTCAAAATTCTCCAAGCCAGGCTTCAGCAATATGTGAACCATGAACTTCCAGATGTTCAAGCTGGTTTTAGAAAAGGCAGAAGAACCAGAGATCAAATTGCCAACATCCGCTGGATCATCGAAAAAGCAAGAGAGTTCCAGAAAAACATTTATTTCTGCTTTATTGACTATGCCAAAGCCTTTGACTGTGTGGATTACAATAAACTGTGGAAAATTCTGAAAGAGATGGGAATACCAGACCACCTGAAGTGCCTCCTGAGAAATCTGTATACAGGTCAAGAAGCAGCTGTTAGAACTAGACATGGAACAACAGACTGGTTCCAAATAGGAACAAGAGTGCATCAGGATTGTATATTGTCACCCTACTTATTTAACTTACATGCAGAGTACATCATGAGAAATGCTGGCCTGGAGGAAGCACAAGCCGGAATCAAGATTGCCGGGAGAAATACCAATAACCTGAGATATGCAGATGACACCACCCTTATGGAAGAAATTGAAGAACAACTAAAGAGTCTCTTGATGAAAGTAAAAGAGGAGAGTGAAAAAGTTGGCTTAAAGCTCAACATTCAGAAAACGAAGATCATGGCATCTGGTCCCATCACTTCATGGCAAATAGATGGGGAAACAGTGGCTGACTTTATTTTTCTGTGCTCCAAAATCACTTCAGATGGTGACTGCAGCCATGAAATTAAAAGATGCTTACTCCTTGGAAGGAAAGTGAAATGAAGTCACTCAGTCATGTCCAATTCTTTGTGACCCCATGGACTGCAGCCTACCAGGCTCCTTAGTCTGTGGAATTTTCCGGGCAAGAGTACTGGAGTGGGTTGCCATTTCCTTCTCCAGGGGATCTTCCCAACCCAGGGATTGAACCTGGGTCTCCTGCATTGTAGACAGACGCTTTACCTTCTGAGCCACCAGGGTGGAGAGTTATGACCAACGTAGACAGCATATTAAAAAGCAGAGACATTACTTTGCCAACAAAGGTTGATCTAGTCAAGGCTATGGTTTTTCCAGTGGTCATGTATGGATGTGAGAGTTGGACTATAAAGAAAGCTGAGTGCCAAAGAATTGATGCTTTTGAACTGTGGTGTCAAAGAAGACTCTTGAGAGTCCCTTGGACTGCAAGGAGATCCAACCAGTCCATTCTAAAGGAAATCAGTCCTGGGTGTTCATTGGAAGGACTGATGTTGAAGCTGAAACTCTAATACTTTGGCCACCTGATGTAAAGAGCTGACTCATTGGAAAAGACCCTGATGCTGGGAAAGATTGAGGGCAGGAGGAGAAGGGGACGACAGAGGATGAGATGGTTGGATGGTATCACCGACTCAATGGACATGAGTCTGGGTGAACTCCAGGAGTTGGTGATGGACAGGGAGGCCTGGAGTGCTGCAGTTCTTGGGATCGTAGAGTCGGACATGACTGAGTGTCTAAACTGAACTGAACTGAATACTTGATCTTAGTCAAAAGGCATCCCAGGAGACTCAGCAGTCAAGAATCCAGATGCCTGCAATGCAGCAGACTCAGGAGACCTGAGTTCAATCCCTGGACTGGGACGATCCCTGTAGAGGAGGAAATGGCAACCCACGCCAGTATTCTTGGGGCTTCCCTAATAGCTCAGTTAGTAAAGAATCCACCTGCAATGTGGGAGACCTCGGTTCAATCCCTAGTTTGAGAAGATCCCCTGAAGAAGGGAAAGGTTACCCATTCCAGTATTCTGGCCTGGAGAATTCCATGGACTGTATGGTGTCGCAAAGATTCGAACACGACTAAGCGACTTTCACTTTAGCCAAAAAGCTGAGAAGTGATGGGGGAAAGTTTAAACAACCTAAATCAAATTTGTTGCCATCTCATTAAATTAAAAGCTATAACCTCAGTGCTGAAGGAATGGTTTTATCATCTGAAGTTTTAATTTACTCTAGGCAATCAACAATTTACATTTCCTGAGCTACAGAAAATACTGAATTTTATCAACTAGCTTCTTACTGTAAATAGTATATAAGTTTTCTAGTCACATCATAGAAAGTATAACAGAAGGAGAGAATAAATTGTATTGTATAATTATTGGGTTGGCCAAAAGTCCATACCACCTTAAGGAAAAACCCAAATGAACCTTTGGCCACCCTAGTACATTGTTGGTTAGTATAAAAAGGGACATCTATACACGTCAGAAAATTAGGAGACAATTTCTGATAAGATCTAAATTACTAAGAATACAGCAAGACACCAATTCTCAGCTTTACCAAAGCGAGTTCATTTGGAAGCAGAAAAATGAAACAAATGCGATGCTTAATTTGGACGTTTTGAATATAATCACTAAATTTAACTCTGTGTTCTGAATATGAATTCAGTTATAAGACAGAGACTCTGCTTTTCCTTAGTCGCTGCTCAAGCCTCATCAGCCCAGTAGACCTACTCAGTCAGTAACTAAGCCTGGACACAAGTAGGCTATATAGCCAAATATGCTGCTGCTGCTGCTAAGTTGCTTCAGTCGTGTCTGACTCTGTGAGACCCCATAGATGACAGCCCACCAGGCTCCTCTGTCCCTGGGATTCTCCAGGCAAGAATACTGGAGTGGGTTTCCATTTCCTTCTCCAATAGCCAAACAGACCTAGATTTAAATCTCAGCCCTCCCACTGACTTGGCCACATTACTGACCCTTTGCTAGCCTTGGTTCCTTCATGTATAAGGATGAGGAGTTATACAGTGCAACACATGTGAAATGAATAAGAATGTCTGGCCCACAGTGAGTGCTCAGCACAGTGTAACTATCCTTATCATGATTACGATTATGATTAGCGATGCAAAATTTCATTCTGGCTATACACTAAGCCAAGAATGTTTCCAAAGCATTACCCCCAAAAAGGTGGGACTTGCATTGTGAAAGAGGTTTTTAAAGTATTATATGAAATGAAGAATTTATTGTCTAACACAGGCCATGTAAATCTGTTATGGAAAAAGAGCTTAAATCTTACCAGAATCCCACTGAAGACTAAAGAAGCTCATTAGAGAGTCTATGCTACGGAACCCTGTTCAGTGTCATGAGGCAGCCTGGATGCGAGCAGAGTATGAGGGAGAGTGGATACATGCAGACCTGTGGCTGAGTCCCCTTGCTGTTCACTTGAAACTATCACAACACTGTTAATTGGCTACGTTGTTGTTGTTCAGTCACCCAGTTGTGTCTGAGTCTTCACTTCAGAAAGAATTCAAAGGCTATACCTCAATACAAAATAAAAAGCTAAGAAAGAAGTCTGTGCTAGGGCCATAGAGAGGCATTCTGGGCAATAAGACCTCAGAGAAGCCCTGAGAGAAAATGCGGGCACTAGGGCAGTCAGGATTAAGTAAACAAGAACAGATGGGGAGTTTTTAAATGAAACTTCCACATGTCTTTGCCATTTAAATGCAACACAACTTCAAAAAACATTTTTCTCCTTTTAAAAGTTACAACTGACACAAAAATAAACTCAGAATGAATTAAAGATCTAAATGTAAGACCAGAAACTATAAAACTCCTAGAGAAGAACATAGGCAAAACACTCTCAGACATAAACCACAGCAGGATCCTCTATGATCCACCTCCCAGAATTCTGGAAATAAAAGCAAAAATAAACAAATGGGATCTAATTAAAATTAAAAGCTTCTGCACAACAAAGGAAAATATAAGCAAGGTGAAAAGACAGCCTTCTGAATGGGAGAAAATAATAGCAAATGAAGCAACTGACAAACAACTAATCTCAAAAATATACAAGCAACTTATGCAGCTCAATTCCAGAAAAATAAATGACCCAATCAAAAAATGGGCCAAAGAACTAAATAGACATTTCTCCAAAGAAGACATACAGATGGCTAACAAACACATGAAAAGATGCTCAACATCACTCATTATTAGAGAAATGCAAATCAAAACCACAATGAGGTACCACTTCATACCAGTCAGAATGTCTGCGATCCAAAAGTCTGCAAGCAATAAATGCTGGAGAGGGTGTGGAGAAAAGGGAACCCTCCTACACTGTTGGTGGGAATGCAAACTAGTACAGCCACTATGGAGAATAGTGTGGAGATTCATTAAAAAATTGCAAATAGAACTGCCTTATGACCCAGCAATCCCACTGCTGGGCATACACACTGAGGAAACCAGAATTGAAAGAGACACGTGTACCCCAATGTTCATCGCAGCACTGTTTATAATAGCCAGGACATGGAAGCAACCTAGACGTACATCAGCAGATGAATGGATAAGAAAGCTGTGGTACATATACACAACGGAGTATTACGCAGCCATTAAAAAGAATACATTTGAATCAGTTCTGATGAGATGGATGAAACTGGAGCCAATTATAGAGAGTGAAGTAAGCCAGAAAGAAAAACACCAACACAATATACTAACACACATATATGGAATTTAGAAAGATGGTAATGATGACCCTGTATGCGAGACAGCAAAAGAGACACAGATGTGTAGAGCAGACTTTTGGACTCAGAGGGAGAGGGAGAGGGTGGGATGATTTGGGAGAATGGCATTGAAACATGTATACTATCATGTAAGAAATGAATTGCCAGTCTATGTCTGATGCAGGATACAGCATGCTTGGGGCTGGTGCACGGGGATGACCCAGAGGGATGTTATGGGGAGGGAGGTGGGAGGGGGGTTCATGTTTGGGATCGCATGTACACCCGTGGTGGATTCATGTCAATGTATGGCAAAACCAATACAGTATTGTAAAGTAAAATAAAGTAAAAATTAAAAAAAAAAAAGAAGAAGAAGATCCTGTGTGCTACAACTAAGACCAGGTGCAGCTAATTAAATAAATATTAAAAACTGCAAACACTTTCACAATCCATAATTTCACAAATCATGCACAATCATTTCTATCCTAATTCCTGTATCTTAAGGTTAACTTTTTAAATAAAAAAGAAAAAGAAAATAGTGAAGATATTTTGAGAAAAATGAACCATCCACAATTCCTCTCTAAAAGAAGTCTTAACATTTTTTTTACCTATTTCATCCAATTTGCTATATATATATATGATTTTAAAAGCAAAATCAATGAGTTTTCAAAACAATGAGTTTGTTACTTATTTTCATGTAATGTTCTATTTAATGTTTCACTAGCACTACAAATAATGTAGTAATTTTATGGTCATTATTTTTAAGTTGTTGCATGCTATTTTGCCATTTTGATAACAACAATTTAAACAATTCTAATATTAAGCATCAAGGTTGTTTTACGTTCTATTTCGGATTTGCTATATAATTTGCATATAAGTGTATGTGTGTATAAATATTTTTAAGTTGTAATAAAACTTTATACATGTATATTTTTTGCTTCCATATAATTCATTCCTCAGGATTAATTCATAGAAGTTGAATTGCTAAGTCACAGTATATGAACATTCTTATGGTTATTATTCTATATCACCATTTTGCTTTCTAAACAGGTTTGTACCAGCTTGCCATTATGATCAGCTATTTCAAAATCTTCACTGAATTATGGAGTACGAGTTTTTAAATGTTATATATATTAAAATAATAAAAATAATTTAAAATGTTGCATTAGACTACATTACTAATTTTAGAGATGTAGCAATTCAATCCCAGAGAATCTAACTTGTTTAACATTGCAAAACTGATTAATGGCCAGGTCTTCTGGCTCCTTCTTCAGGGTCCTCACTGAAACACACTATCTTCAGTTTCTCTCTGGCTTCAGAATATTCTTCTCAGATAGGATACCAGACATAAGTCAAGGGCAAATGAAAGGTATGAGGGAATCAGAAAATATTCAAGAGGACAGATGTGGGAAGGAGATATGGAAGATACAATAAGGAGAAGCCTTGAAGGGCAATTTCCTCAGGTCACGCCAGACAATTTCCATTCCAGGCAGTACATTTACCTGTTTGCAAGCATCAAAGCAGTCAGGACAAAGGAGTTCACTGGACTAGATGGCAGCGGCAGCACAAGACGGAAAGCTTCATGTTAGAGGATTATGGGAGACAGACATTCACAGCTGCCAAGAGCCCCCTCTAAATCAGTAATAATTAGTGTTATGTCTTACATTTTCAAAGTACTATAGAGTTTCCACAGAACTCCTATATGCAAGCTGAGAAAGCCAAGGCAAGCATCATCTTCCCATTTCACAGATGAGAAAAATGAGGTTCCAGGGAGCAAAGGTACCATTAAGCACAACTGGCAGAGCAGAGACTGAAACTTTAGTCCCATGATGTTCTCCCATAGTGATGTGACTTCTATTTCCTAGCCAGGTGAATTTACTAATAAAAATTAAAAACATTTCTTGAACTACTAGATTTTGAAACTTGTTTTCTAAATTTTATTTTTTTTAAACAACCTAGAAATTGTAAACCACAAGACTGAGATTCTTTCTTCAGGCAAGTCAATCGATTCTTTTAAAATTGTTTCTTCTTTTCTGAAATGAGAAATCTGAGATAGTTGATCTTTAGGGTCCCTTTCCAATGTCTACCGTATTCTATGTCATTTGATGGGGCATTTTTCTTAAGTAAAACTCCTAATGTCAAGCCTCCTTAAACAAGCGATGTGCTGTAAGCAATTTCAAAATTTTAAAACAATACAAAGAAAACTCTTATTGGACACATATTATAATGACTGGACAATTTTTACTTCCATATCAAAACAGGCAAAAGGATGACAATGTTACTTTCACTTCAGAAAGATTCCAAGAGAAAGAACCAACAAGGAAAAGGGAACACCTTGAAACATGACACCAGAAGAATATTCTGGCTTTCTTTGTTGACCTTTGAAAAGCACACCCAATGAATAATGAGAAGTTATGCCGTAATTCAGGCCAGGTTCAGAAAGTTTAAGGGAAATGGGTAAAGTGCTCAGCTGGCCAAGGTACTTTTCAAATGTGAGTGTTCACCCCTGGTTAGTCATGAAGTCAATATAATCAGTAGCAATCTGCATATTTTTAAAATGTAATGAAATAAATTATGGTAAGTTGTCAGAGTGTATCATAGAATACAGCACAGTGGGAAGTCTGTTTTTTTTCTTTTGCATAAAAGAATTTTATTTAGTGGTCAGATCCCAGTGAATAATGCCTGTCATCGCTTGATTCTGTTAACATGAGGTATTAGATATGCTCTTAACAAAGTGTATAGTGCATCACCAAAAGCTATTTAGTTTGGATTAGGTAGAGTAAAAGAAAACTTCGAAAATCTTTGTTCTTTGATAGAATTTCTAAAATATAAAAATGAAAAAAACCCAAAGCAGTATTCAAAAATGATAAATGTCACTTTGGACTATGGCAACCCACTCCAGGATCCTTGCCTGGGAAATCCCATGGACAGAAGAGCATGGCGCACTGCGGTCCAAAGGTTTGTGACGAGTCAGACGTGACTGAGCAGGGATAGCAGCAGCCTTTTGAGAACACTCTGTGCTTGTTTCTTTTTCTCATGTTTTACTTATCCCTTAGAGGTAGTCTCACTCCCCCATCTAACCCTCACTCATGATTTCATAGGTGGACGGTCTTGAGCTGGCTCCAAGGAGCTGGTCCCTTGCTGAGCTCTGAATCTAGGTAGGCACTAGAGGAGGCAGGAAGACTGCTAGATGAAGAAAGAATGGCTCCTTTCTGTTTTGCTTCCCGTTCTCGCCTTCACCCCCAGCCCCACTCTCACCCACCCTCCAGCATTGCATCTGCACCCCAGACCGTGCATCCCAGAGGCTGCACTTGGTTGCATTCTTCCCTCATTCTCAGAATCAGCCTCCTTGTGGTTTCTGAGATGTAACAGCCGGTCACCGTTTTCTCAGCAGAAGGCCTGTCCAGCTCCATGGTTCCTTCTTCAAGTGTCCGCGTTCTAATAACCCCAACTCCTTCCTACAGGCCTCCATCCTCAGAGCTGTAGCTTCTTCCTGCCATTACTGCCTCCATGGGACCTCAGTGTAGCACTGAGCAAAGTGTTGTGGGCAGACAAGCTCCAGTCCTTGAAATGTTTGTTATTGTTTCATCAGAATGTCAATTAACTACGTTGCTAAGCACACTGTTCAGTTCTGCCGATTCTTCTTCAGAGATAGATTCTCTCAAAAAAAGAAGCAGTGAGTTGATTTGCATTCAAGTCAAGCTCCTTATCTCATGGCAGACTGGTAGCAAACAGCAGATCAATTACTCTGAATAATATCATCTTAGTGACTTGCTCCGGAGAAGGCGATGGCACCCCACTCCAGTACTCTTGCCTGGAAAATCCCATGGATGGAGGAGCCTGGTAGGCTGCAGTCCATGTGGTCGCTAGGAGTCGGACACGACTGAGCGACTTCACTTTCACTTTTCCTTTCCTGCATTGGAGAAGGAAATGGCAACCCACTCCAGTGTTCTTGCCTGGAGAATCCCAGGGACGGGGGAGCCTAGTGGGCTGCCGTCTATGGGGTCACACAGAGTCAGACACGACTGAAGCGAGTTAGCAGCAGCAGCAGCGACTTGCTCTTGGTTTATAATTCTTAACATTATAGTCACTGCAAGAATCACTCCTGTGGTTTCTGTCTCCTAATGGAGACCCTGACTGATAGAGAGTTAGGTAGAGATATATTTTGAGTAAACTTTATTTTAATTGTATATATGCCTGTGTATGGGCTTTCCAGGTTATGCTAGTGGTAAAGGACCTGCCTGCCAATGCTGGATACATAAGAGACGCACGTTCGATCCCTGGGTCAGGAAGACCCCCTGGAGGAGGGCATGGTAACCCACTCTAGTATTCTTGCCTGGAGAATCCCCATGGACAGAGTAGCTTGGCGGGCTACAATCCATGGAGTCACAGGGTCAGACATGACTGAAGTGACTTAGCACACACACACGCATGCATGTGTAGAAAACTGTGATATAAAATGTGCCTTATGGTCAAAAAGTTGTTATTATGTTAGCCTAATGGATAGATTACATAGAAAAAAAAAATTACCTAAGTCCCGGTTGCAAATGTATCTCAGGGATTCCCTGTGACACTATATTTTTAAAAAATTAGTAAAGGAACTCAAAGAAAGTATTTAAGGAGCTCTACTCAATATAAACTTCCACCTACAAATGAGAAAAAAGATAATAATAAGTGAGAGATAACTTACTCTATTTTCAAAGGTTTGACATATGGTTCCTTTCAAGACCTAGAAAAATGTATTAATTTGTATGAGTACATTGTGTGCTGGGACTTCAGAGTACCTCAACTAATTCTGTGTCTTTTATGAAAGTACTTGTCTCTGCCAATCATATTTATGGAGCAAAGAGTCACTTGTGTCAACAATTACAGGAGCAGACTATTAAAACTATTTAAATAGTTTAGATTCTACTATTTAAATACATCCTACTAACTCAACAATGACTTCACTTAATAGTTCACTAACGTGTGTGTAAGGTCTATGCCTGTCAGGGTCTACTTCCATCATCAGATTTACTGCTGGCTCTAAAGGCAGCTTGGAGCTAAGAAAGCAAAGACAGCATTATAACATCTGCACACCTAAGCAGTAGCTCCTCACCATAAATGAGGTACACCCTCTTATCTGTCATCATGAAACTATAGAAAACATTTTGTTGATTTCCTATGAGTGAACACACACACACACTTTCTTTGTAGGGTGTCTGAAAATATGGAGCCAATGATTTCATCCTTTATTATAGAACTATCCATAGGGTGGCCACACAATTTATCACCTATACTGGGTCAGTACAAGAGGCAGGTAGGTGCCCAGGACCCTGAGACAATTCACGCGGAAGTCAGCCTGTGTCTTGCTCTGAAAATATGTTCACATATCAACTATAGGAACTATGACACAATGGAGGGGAAATCAACACAGAGTAAGTGATAAAAGGTACAATAGATCAATATTTCTCTTATGCTTCTAAATACCTTGCATATGAAAACTATTTCTAGTCACATAGGGTCTTTTCCCATCATATAGCCTTTCTTCAGAAAAACTAGAATATGTTAAAGTTCTACAAACAGAAACAACAACTACATTAGGTTAAGTTTCCTAGCTTAACCAAAGAAGGAAGTCATCTGAAAATCATGCTGCGGTTAAGGCAGGCTGGTAAAGTGGGGGAGAGTACTAGAACAAGAGATAGCAGTATGTGTTTCACTTCAGATTCAGCCCTTTCATAAACTCACTGTGTGACCTGTAGAATGCCACCTACCCTTTCTGGATGTCCGCTGCCTCAGCTGTGAAATGAAAGAGTTAGACAGGATAGCTTATGATATCCTTTGCAGTTAGCTCAGTCATATGGATTCCATGTACACTATTCTATCTTGCATTATGACCAAACTCTAAACCATACAGCTCATCCCAAACTGAGTGCTTCTTAGTATCAAAGGAAGAAACCCCCAATACAAATTAATCCAACAAGAACAACATCTAGCTCTCTTCATTTTCAAGCATTTATTACAGATAGAAGCAGCTGAAACGGTTACAGTTTAAGGAACAACAATTTTCAAGCAAACATTCTATTGAGAAACTCTCTTACTGCCTTCTACAGAGCCACTGAGAAACTAGAGAATGAAAACTACTATTGTTCCATTTGGTTCCATTCGGTCTGTGTAGGGACAGAATGAAGCAGAGTTGTGTCAGAGTGCTTCCTGTTCTGATGACAGAGGGCCAGGCTTGCTGAATGAGAGCTTTTAAAAGAGACCGCGTCCTGCAGATCTAGGGAAAAGGGCAAAAAAGTGTTCCTGGCTCTCACCATCTCTCCTTGCTCACCATCATCAACAGAACCTGACATGAATTCCAAGCCTTGACTTCAGTTAGCAACTCAATATTCCCATGATGCCCAACTCTCCCATGTCAGCTGAAACTCCATCCAAAGTTATTTCCTCTTCCGAGGTAGTAAAGTTGGAAGTATAAAAGCTCTATAGCCATTTTTTCTCTCTACAGCTCTATAGCCAATTCTTTCCATCTTCCCCCCAGATAAGTAAACTTAAAAACTGGAACAGTAGGGCTCCAAAATAAACAGTTTCCACCATATTTATTTACCCCAGTTGAGAACGTCTTCATACTTCGCATACAAAGTGAAGTTCACTCTTTTAAATCTATTCAAATGACCTCTGGGCCATGTAGTCTTATTAAGTGAAAAATAAGTGCAGTTGCTAAAGGATAAGAGAACAAGCAAAAAGAATATTTCCTCTAGGAAACTATGATACTGGGAAACAACCATTATTTATAACAGAATTTGCCACAGGCAGACAATATCTTACTACTCAGACTCGAAAAATAAAAGGTAATTTTCATACAAATATTTACATGAGAATTTACAAGTAAGGAATGTCACTTGGCACAATGCCCCACTTTGAAAATAAAAATGTGCTAAATAAAGATAACACTGACACCACTTTAAAGAATAACACCATAAAATATTTTTTAAAAATAAGTTTCCACCTTCTGCCAACTCACTATTGTATGATTGTGAAACTTGAAGTTAAGCAGCCTAACTTGCTACTGCTATTACATGTCCTCGTGAGACGAAGTTAGGCAGCCTAATTTGTTAGTGCTATTAAACACTGAAATAATGAAGAAAAAGACTATGACAGCCTTAAAGAATTGTTTTCGTAGCTAACGGTGCCTTGGTTTATGTAGAATAGCAAAGCACAGTCTAGGAAAGGAATGGAGTTTTCCACTGGCAGTTGGTGTCATCTTGTTGGTAGCTTTGCAAGACACTAAATTCTAATTTATACTGGCAAAGGCTATGGTAATAACACTCAATGCCACAACTGACCTTTTTAAGTTGTGTGATGTGGTAACTCTAACGTCTTTTCGAGCCTCAGATGAATTTTATAAGTTTCTAAAGCCTATGGGTAGCAGATAACCAACTAGAGTGGTCCGAGGACTTAGCAATATCAAAGCAAATTATTTTCAAAACTGTTTTCTACATATGCCTAAAAGTTACTTACTACAAAGAATAAATCAACAATATTTTTATAAATCAAAGAAAACGCACAAATAACTCTTAGCAAGTCTTATGACTGTTTAAAATACTACTTCTGTCACATCAGAAAACATGAGATATAGACTTACAATTACATGAGAATTATATAAAATAATTTGACAGATCCTACCTTTTTCAGGTACCGGATTCCATAGGTAAATATATAAAGGCCATATGAAAATTTCCACCTGTGGAAAGTTTAAAAAGCATTCTATGATACTCAGTTTAAATATTTCATAGCACATTCTGAAATACATGTGTGAAAAAAATTCCATTAAAAGAACCCCCCCACACACACACCTTTGCCCCAACCAGGGATTAGACATAATTAGTGACTTCAGTTCAGTTGCTCAGTCGTGTCCGACTCTTTGCGACCCCATAAATTGCAGCACGCCAGGCCTCCCTGTCCATCACCAACTCCCGGAGTTCACTCAGACTCACGTCCATCGAGTCAGTGATGCCATCCAGCCATCTCATCCTCTGTCGTCCCCTTCTCCTCCTGCCCCCAGTCCCTCCCAGCATCAGAGTCTTTTCCAATGAGTCAACTCTTTGCCTGAGGTAGCCAAAGTACTGGAGTTTCAGCTTTAGCATCATTCCTTCCAAAGAAATCCCAGGGCTGATCTCCTTTAGAATGGACTGGTTGGATCTCCTTGCAGTCCAAGGGACTCTCAAGAGTCTTCTCCAGCACCACAGTTCAGAAGCATCAATTCTTCGGTGCTCAGCTTTCTTCACAGTCCAACTCTCACATCCACACATGACTACTGGAAAAACCATAGCCTTGACTAGATGGACCTTTGTTGGCAAAGTAATATCTCTGCTTTTGAATATACTATCTAGGTTGGTCATAACTTTCCTTCCAAGGAGTAAGCCTCTTTTAATTTCATGGCTGCAATCACCATCTGCAGTGATTTTGGAGCCCAAAAAAATAAAGTCTGACACTGTTTCCACTGTTTCCCCATCTATTTCCCATGAAGTGATGGGACCCGATGCCATGATCTTCGTTTTCTGAATGTTGAGCTTTAAGCCAACTTTTTCACTCTCCTCTTTCACTTTCATCAAGAGGCTTTTTAGTTCCTCTTCACTTTCTGCCATAGGGTGGTGTCATCTGCATATCTGAGGTTATTGATATTTCTCCCAGCAATCTTGATTCCAGCTTGTGCTTCTTCCAGCCCAGCGTTTCTCATGATGTACTCTGCACAGAAGTTAAATAAGCAGGGTGACAATATACAGCCTTGATGTACTCCTTTTCCTATTTGGAACCAGTCTGTTGTTCCATGTCCAGTTCTAACTGTTGCTTCCTGGCCTGCATATAGGTTTCTCAAGAGGCAGGTCAGGTGGTCTGATATTCCCATCTCTTTCAGAATTTTCCACAGTTTGTTGTGATCCACACAGTCAAAGGCTTTGGCATAGTCAATAAAGCAGTAAGAGATGTTTTTCTGGAACTCTATTGCTTTTTCGATGATCCAGCAGATGTTGGCAATTTGATCTCTGGTTCCTCTGCCTTTTCTAAAACCAGCTTGAACATCTGGAAGTTCATGGTTCACGTATTGCTGAAGCCTGGCTTGGAGAATTTTTAGCATTACTTTAGTAGTGTATGAGATGAGTGCAATTGTGCGGTAGTTTGAGCATTCTTTGATATTGCCTTTCTTTGGAGTTGGAATGAAAACTGACCTTTTCCAGTCCTGTGGCCACTGCTGAGTTTTCCAAATTTGCTGGCATATTGCGTGTAGCACTTTTACAGCATCATCTTTCAGGATTTGAAATAGCTCAACTGGAATTCCATCACCTCCACTAGCTTTGTTCGTAGTGATGCTTTCTAAGGCCCACTTGACTTCACATTCCAGGATGTCTGGCTCTAGGTGAGTGATTGCACCATCGTGATATATGGTCTAGAGTATGGTCTATATTCTTTTTCAAATTAATTTCCCTTACAGGTTATTACAACTTATTGAGTAGATTTCCCTGTGCTATACAGTAGGTCCTTGTTGTTGATCTATCTTATATATAGTAGTGCATATATGTTAATTCCGTTCTAATTCATCCCTTTCCCTTCCCTTCTGATAAACCATAACAAGTAAGATTTTTTGTAAAGGTTATTTGAGGAGATGATTCAGGTTACAAAGCTTTTTTGAGGTAAGAAGAAAAGAACAATAGCAGTGAGCTCAGAGAGCTGAGTAAGACTCGACCGTAGATGCAAATGTTCCTGAGTTTCATTCCTGGACTGAATGACTCTTCAAACATCCTGGAATTCAAGTCAGAAGTAACCTTTAGAGAAGAGTTTTGAATTTTAGGATTGAAAATCATCAACGAATAATCCATAAAACCTGAATTCAGACAGGAACAAAAAGCAATGATTCTAAAACTTCTTACAAAAGCCTTCTTTTAAGTAAAGTCAGTTTACTTACTGCAGTGTCAAAGTCAAGGCCTTAATTTTAACCCCATCTCCATTATCAATTTTTTTGGTGGCTGCGGGTGAGAGTATCTGTGTATTTCTTTCTGTTAGGATGTATAAATTCTAAATCAGAAGTGAAGACCTGGTATGGCTCTAAGGGTATGTATCTCATGCAGTTATACAGAGCATGATGCTAGGTTTAATGTTTTGCTGTTACTATCTTGAAATTCTTAATAATTGTTGAACAAGGAGCTCCATATTTTATTGTTCATTGGTTCCTAGAATTATATAGCTGGTTCTGGTCAAGATTCATAGATTCTCTTAAATTTGAGCAAACCTCTTGATATCTCTTGACCTCAATTCCATCTCTATAATGGGAGAGTGGTTTATATTATACTGTTTTTGATATTTACACTGTTTTGATACATTGATATCCTAAGGATTTGATGGAAAAAGTAATTTCCACTTCTCTCTAGTTCCTCTGACTCATGATTGTATTAAACCAGCCTAATTCATGCATTTGCAAGTCACTTTTTGGTCTCTGAAGACAAGTGAATTCACAACTCCTAGACTAAATGATTTAAACAGCTGTTTCAGCTCTAGAACTCTGTTGTCCACTCACCAAGTCATGCCCAACTCTTTGTGACCTAGTGGACTGCAGCATGCCAGGCTTTCCTGTCCCTCACCATCTCCTGGAGTTCACCCAAGTTCATGTCCATTGCATCAGTGATGTCATTCTATCTTCTCCTCCTCTGTTGCCCTCTTCTCCTTTGCCCTCTTCACCTCCCCTTCACGGCCTTGTCACGTCAAAGGGACTTGCATAACTCAATGAAGCTATGAGCCATGCCATGCAGGGCACCCAAGATGGATGAATCATAGTGGAGAGTTCTGACAAAACATGAGCCACTGGAGGAAGGAACAGCAAACCCCCAGTATACTTGCCGTGAGAGCCCCATTAACTATATGACACTTAGATCAGGCAGTTTTTACAGATAACAAAGAAACTTTATGAAAGTCATTGGAACCCCTATAATCACTCATGTAACTACATTTTCTTTCATAAAATGACCCAGCTTTCATAAGACATAGATTATATTATAGGAACATGAATGCCTCCATCATCTGAATAACAATCTGTGATGAATATCTATAAGGCAGAGTTTATTTCCACCAAATATCTACAGAAGCAATATTTTCAAGGATTTTTCCATATTCAGGAAGTCCTTTGTTTTATTTTTGTAGTTTCATGTAAGTTACAGTTTTAAATGGTGCCTAGCTACCAGCCATTGACACAACCCCTCTCAACCTCCCACTAAAATATCTATTAAAAAGAAAGGTAAATAAAGGTGCATGCAACCACAGAAAGTAAAAAATGACCTTGTACCTATTGCAGGAATCAAAGAATTTACAGAAGAAAAAAAAAAGAATAAAATTAGAAATAAAAATATAATTAGAGGCAACAAGAAACAAGCTATTGGTCTTAAAGGAAGTAGGAAAATCTGAGTATATCTTCCTATCTCCACTTTCTGCCGTCTTGTACAGAAATGCAAAAATCTGCATCAATCAGAAACCTAGACAGCCCTCTGACATGAATGAAACTTTTGAGGCAGGAGGAGAATCCCCCCACCTTGTCAATTCATGACTGTTCAAAAGATGAGTAAGAAAAAAGAAGTATTTAGCACCCTGGGAGTTCCAGTTACAGAGAAGGTGACTTAGGGGCAAAGTGATTCATGGTGGTGTTGCGTTCTGGAGGTTGGAGTTCTTACAACCCATTTAACTGACAGAGAACAAGATATAGAGATAGCTGCTCTATGTGAAATTCTTCTGGTCCACTGAAAGTAGACCAAGGCCTATAGTCATCAACCTGCTACAAGGTCAGAGAGCTAAAAGAGGACTTTTACTAGCAAAAAAGAGAACAGAGAGTGGGGTAAAAGTCAATCTATACATCTTCTCTACGAGCAGGTCTAGATGGATATTTCCAAATTCAGGAATGAAAAAAATCTAAATGTCAACACAGGTCTACTAAGAAGTATTTATTGCATAAATACGGAAAGAAAAGAGCATGCTAAGGATCCAAAGAAAGAACCATCTCCTAAAGTTAACTCCGGGGAGGAATCCGATGTCATTTTTAGAAAAGCATTTGGTGTTGTTAGATATGTCTCCTAAAATCAGAAGAAGAAAGCCACAAATTAGTAACACTACTGGGTAAGATAAAAAGAGATTATAAGTGAAACAAAAAAGCAATATAAGGATTCTAAAAATGAAGTGAAGGAATATTATCCACATGAGGGGGAAGGGAAAAAATGTACACATATCCTGCTAAAAATCATTGATGTAGAAGATAAACCATCTCCATAGGGCTGGAGAAAAGAACCAATAGATGAAAGACCTAAGATCCAGAGAATCAGAAAAATCAAGTCTAATTATAGCTGCTTCTGAGAAAACTCAACTGAAGGATTTAAACGGAATAACCAAAGATAACACTGAAAAAAAAAAACCAACTGACTGAAAAGAATAAGGTCAACATTGTATTCTGAACAATATCAATTCAAAGCCACATCCTGACAAATTTTGAATCCTTGGGTTAAAAAAAAATCCTTCAATATCCATGCACAAAAACAAAAAAAGTCAACATACAAATCAATTGAAAATATGTCACCATCAAAGGAACAGATATCCAGTGGTCTTAACTTCTCCTTTGCATCACTAAATTTATAGAAAAGAGAGAACATTCCATCAAAGAAAGCTACTGCCAACCAAACTGCTTTCATCTGTTAAAAAAAATAAAAGTAAAACATTCTCAGATAATCAAAAGTTCTGAAAATACATTACTCTTTAACCATTATGAAACAAATTACTTTGGTCAATTCCAACTCATGGAGATACAAGCAAAAGTTAAGAATTCAAAAAGTATGATTTTAGAATAAAAGAAGTATTGTTAACAGCATAAATAATTGCTATAAATTTCATTGGCGAAATTTGGGCAAACAATGCCCAATAAACTGTGGAAAATTCTGAAAGAGATGGGAATACTGGACCACCTGACCTGCCTCTTGAGAAACCTGTATGCAGGTTAGGAAGTAACAGTTAGAACTAGACATGGAACAAATAGGAAAAGGAGTACATCAAGGCTGTATATTGTCACCCTGCTTATTTAACTTATATGCAGAATACATCATGAGAAACGCTGGGCTGGAGGAAGCACAAGCTGGAATCAAGATTGCTGGGAGAAATATCAATAACCTCAGATATGCAGATGACACCACCCTTATGGCAGAAGGTGGAGAAGAACTAAAGAGCCTCTTGATGAAAGTGAAAGAGAAGAGTGAAAAAGTTGGCTTAAAGCTCAACATTCAGAAAACTAAGATCATGGCATCCGGTCCCATCACTTCATGGCAAATAGATGGGGAAACAGTGGAAACAGTGTCAGACTTTATTTTTCTGGGCTCCAAAATCACTGCAGATGGTGATTGCAGCCATGAAATTAAAAGATGCTTGCTCCTTGGAAGGAAAGTTATGGCCAACCTAGATAGCATATTAAAAAGCAGAGACATTATTTTGCCAACAAAGGTCCGTCTAGTCAAGGCTATGGCTTTTCCAGTAGTCATCTATGGATGTGAGAGTTGGACTATAAAGAAAGCTGAGAGCCGAAGAATTGATGCTTTTGAACTGTGGTGTTGGAGAAGACTCTTCAAGAGTCCCTTGGACTGCAAGGAGATCCAGTCAGTCCATCCTAAATGAGATGAGTCCTGGATGACTGATGTTGAAGCTGAAACTCCAATACTTTGGCCACCTGATGCGGAGAGCTGACTCATTTGAAGACCCTGATACTAGGAAAGATTGAGGGCAGGAGAAGAGGACAACAGAGGATGAGACAGTTGGATAGCATCACCGACACAATGGACATGGGTTTGGGTGAACTCCGGGAGTTGGTGATGGACAGGGAGGCCTGGCGTGCTGAGGTTCATGGGGTCGCAAAGAGTCGGACACGACTGAGCAACTGAACTGAACTGAACTGAACTGAATGCCCAGTTAAATGCTACTGTTCTTAAGGAGCAATTTAGTACAAAATATTTAAAAACAATAATCAAAGGATGAATTATCAGATTATATTACTGGAAGAAGGGACTGGAGAAGGGAAGCATTAAATTTATTCTTGAAGAGAAATTTCAAGACACTGTGGTCATGGTAAGAGAAATATAGTTAAAAGAATGTTTCTTTAAAAACTTAGAGGATGTTTGGTTAAAGATGGCAACGTTTTGGGTGCACTGAATTGGGTGATGGGTGATAGGTCTGATGGGTGCATGAATTTACCTATGTGCCTTTATGAATATAGCACTAAACAGGCAGAAGAGGAACTTTGTTAAGGAAAGCATAAACTCAAAAGGACACAGACAACAGGGTTGAGGATAAACACCTCACTGTGGAGCCTGTTGTCAGAACCAGGGGCTGGCTGGATCCTAAGCTGTGGTTGGAGGATGCTCAGAATCACCAGAGAATCCCAGAAAGATTCCAGATGAGAAAGCAACTCTGCAAGGGAGGAACCTCTATTGGACCGAGAGGCCTCAGGATTAGCTTGCCCAATTCCAGACTGTTGCTAAGTGGCAAAACCAGGACATAAACCTAGTGTAACACTCTCTCAAAAGCCTCCCCTCAAATTCCACAGAATTAGCATGCATTTCTCTGCCTAGATGTGTTCCACACTACACTTGTTTGGACATGGAAACCTTTTACAGCCATCAAGCCTGAAAATGAGAATGGAAAGCTAGCAAAGACTACCACCCACAGAATCTGTTTTATTGTCCTTATACAATAAGGCTGAAAGGGTTCTTTGTCAAAGTAAGACTAATAAAATGTGTCATAAAAGCAGAGAATCAGAGTGTTGAGGTCTTCTGTTTTATTGCCAGGTGTCACTCACATGGCACAGGGGTCCTAACTGATAGAGGAGGCAGATGCAGGGAGAAGACATCCAGGAGCAGCTCCCTGAGCTCAACTTAGCACATCATCCTCGAGAAAGGAGGACAGCCCATGGGGCCAATTTCTTTACAACATTTCTGGAGTACTTGCTCTGGGCTAACAGCTGTTCTGAGCCCTTTACAAGCAGAAAGTCATTCAGTGAAAACTATTCCACACAACAAAGTAGGTACTATTAACATCATCCCTAATTTTCCTTCAAATGAGGAAATAAGCCCAGAGAGGTTCACTGACTTCTCAAAGGTCACACAGCCAGGAAGGGAGAACACCAGAACTGCAAACCAGGCAGCATGATTTCAACTCTTAACTATTATGCTCTGCTGCCTCTTCTTGATGTTACACAGCTGAAAACTGAAGACAATGTATTCGGCTGAAATGGTATTTCCAACCAAGGGGCCATTCATAGATACCACATGATGAGAACAGTCTCTGTCCTGATGACTAGAAACTGGCTGCTTGCAAAATTGGAAGTAGGGAAGGGCTGCACTGGGGATTCTTCTCAATACCAGGGCACTTAGACAATACTGAGCTTATTCACTAAAGTCACCAGTAAAATCCCAGGACCCTTCTCCGTCTTAGCCACTCATCTTGTCCATGTACTGCAACACTATTCCTCCTTTGAGATTTATGTCAAATGCTAGCTATTCCATGAAGCCATCTTTTCTGAGCACTGCAACAATGAAAGCATTATAATTCTCTGACGGTGTGTTTCTTACCTCCTTATCTCATCTTTGATTACAGCCACAAACCTCCGACTTGCTTGTGAGCTCCAAGTATGACTGAATATTATTTATTTTGTGTTTCTGACAGCAGAGTGTTTGGCGAGAAATAGTTCCTAAATTGACATCTGAATTTTTATTAATGGTATGAGCACTCCCTTTAACTTCTTTACGTATAGGTTTATTTTAACCAAAATAGTCTTTAATCAAATAATTTTACCAACTGTTTCCAGGAACTGTGCAAAATATGAGTAAGAAAGGGGAAAGACATGCCAAATGCTTGTAATGCAGTTTTTTTACATGACCAATATAGCAAAAATTTGGAATCAAAGAAAGTCAACTCTGGAATGGTCTAAATAATAATTTAAAAATACTGTTGCTGAATGCAAAACTAGGATGCCTTATTAGAACACATATTAGCATGTAGTTCCTTTGATTCTGACTGAATTTATCAATTTGAGACATGACAATTGCTAAGTCATGTCTGCCTCTTTGTGATCCCAAGGACTGCAGCACGCCAGGCTCCTCTGTCCTCCACTGTCGCTCAGTTTGCTCAAATTCATGTCCATTGAGTTGGTGGTACAATCTAACCATCTCATCCTCTGCTACCCACTTCTTCTTTTGCTTTCAATCCTTCCCAGTATTAGGGTCTTTTCCAATCAGTCAATTCTTTCCATCGGGTGACCAAAGTATTAGAGCTTCAGCTTCAGTATCAGTCCTTCCAATGAATACTCAGGACTGATTTCCTTTAGGATTGGCTGGTTTGATCTGCTTGCAGTCCAGGGGACTCTCAAGAGTCTTCTCCAGCACCACAGTTCCAACACATCAGTTCTTGAGCACTCAGCCTTCTTTATGGACCAACTCTCATATCCATACATGACTACTGGAAAAACCATAGCTTTGACTATATGGACCTTTGCCAGCACAGTGATGTCTCTGCTTTTTAATATGTTATTTAGGTTTGTCATAGGTTTTCTTTCCAACGAGCCAGTGTCTTTTGATTTCACAGCTGCAGTCACTATCCTCAGTGATTTTGGAGCCCAAGAAAAGAAAATCTATCACTGCTTCCACTTCTTCATAGTGAAACTATGGAGTTTGATAAATGAAAAAATATTCTGAAATTAATTAGTAAAGACTTTGTATACTGATATGGTTGTACATTGGTATTTGTGGGGGAATTGATACCAAATAACAGTGTCAAATATCAAAATCCAAGGATGCTAAAGCCCCTTATATAAAATGGTATAGTGTTTGCCTACAAACTATACACATTCTCCTGTACACTTTGAATCATTTCTAGAGTATCTAATACAATGTAAATGTTATGTAAATAGCTGCTAGTATGTGGCAAATTCAAATTTTGCATTTTGAAACTTTCTGGACTTATTTTTCCCAAATATTTTCAATCCCTGGTTGGTTGAAATTTGTGGAAATGGAACCCACAGACACAGAAAGCCAACTGTACTTTACATAAATCTATCCTTTCACCTCCCAAGGATCGAACCTGGGTCCCCTGCATTGCAGGTAGATTCTTTATTGTCTGAGCCACCGGGAAGCCCCACAAAGGAGATTAAATTCCTGTTTTTCTACTGAAAACCTCAAAGCTTATGACTTTCATAAGGTACGAACAAAGCTACAGTATAAACATGGTATACTCATATTTCATCATTTCTCCAGTCAAGTACATCAGGACTTAAGAACACCCTTCAAAATGGATTCTGTGTATCAGATACATTTACTTCCACAGTGGTGTTTTTTTTTTTTTTTTTACTTTATTTTACTTTACAATACTGTATTGGTTTTGCCATACATTGACATGAATCCATCACGGGTGTACATGAGTTTCCAAACATGAACCCCCCTCCCACCTCCCACCCCATATCATCTCTCTGGATCATCCCCGTGCACCAACCCCAAGCATCCTGTATCCTGCATCAAACACAGACTGGCGATTCGTTTCTTACAAGATAGTATACATGTTTCAATGCCATTCTCCCAAATCATCCCACCCTCTCCCTCTCCCTCAGAGTCCAAAAGTCCGCTCTACACATCTGTGTCTCTCTTGCTGTCTCGCATACAGGGTCATCATTACCATCTTTCTAAATTCCATATATATGTGTCAGTATACTGTATTGGTGTTTTTCTTTCTGGCTTTCTTCACTCTGTATAATCGGCTCCAGTTTCGTTCATCTCATTAGAACTGATTCAAATGTATTCTTTTTAATGGCTGAGTAATACTCCATTGTGTATATGTCCCACCGCTTTCTTATCCATTCATCTGCTGATGGACATCTAGGTTGTTTCCATGTCCTGGCTATTATAAACAGTGCTGCGATGAACATTGGGGTACACGTGTCTCTTTCTATTCTGGTTTTCCTCGGTGTGTATGCCCAGCAGTGGGATTGCTGGGTCATAAGGCAGTTCTATTTGCAATTTTTTAAGGAATCTCCACACTGTTCTCCATAGTGGCCCACCAGCAGTGCAAGAGGGTTCCCTTTTCTCCACACCCTCTCCAGTATTTATTGCTTGCAGACTTTTGGATCGCGGCCATTCCACAGTGTTTTGAAGTGAAGTTAACTGTGGCTTCAAACTTAATGGCCATCTTAATCATCAACTTTATGAAGTGAACAGTACTTCTATTTACTGGGCGTTCTTTGAGGATCAACTAAGTATTTTCACAAGTCAGTAGTAGCTGCATTCCTTGAGCACTCACTTAATGCCTGGTACCATCACAGGCTTTTGTATGCACTAACTTATTCTCATGTTATGAGAACCCTATGGGGTAGATGCTACTATCATTCCGATCCTACGGACATGGAAAAATAATTTAGGTCACTTGCCTAAAAGCACAGTTAGCAAGTAATGAATTAGGGGATTCAAACCCAGGCAATCTGATTCCAGGGACCACACTCCTTTCTACTACATACTGCCTCTTTATTTTAACATAAAAGTTAAAACAGAAGTTATATTTTTTATTGCAAAGTACATTACTCTATAGCTTTTTCTCCAAACATATTAAGCAAAATCAGTGGAATTATTCCGACAGCTATGGCCTCCACTTTCAAGCTCCTTTTTGATGCTAAGGCAGGAGGGCAAATAAAACTCTCTTGTCTTCTCTTCCTTTCTCCACAAATGTTAAGCATACACTCGAAGTGAAATGACTTGGCAAGATTCCTGGTTAAGAGTTGGTGTCATGAATGTGTGATGCTTACCCTAGAAGGACAACAGCTTAAGGGCAAAGATTTGGTCTTACAGGTGTTTGAGTGCAACACTGGTATATTTCTGTGTATATAAATCAAAGCTATCCACCTCCCAATTTTTATGTTTGAACACAAGTTTTTCTTAATTAATTAATTTATTTAATTGGAGGCTAATTACTTTACAATATTGTAGTGGTTCTTGCCATACTTTGACATAAATTAGCCTTGGGTATGCATGTGTCCCCCATTCTGAATCCCCCACCCCTCTCCATCCCATCCCTCAGGGTTGTCCCAGTGCACCAGCCCTGAGCACCCTGTCTCATGCATAGAACCTGGACTGGAGATCTATTTCACATATGGTAATATACATGTTTCAATGCTATTCTCTCAAATCATCCCACCCTCTCCCTCTCCCACAGAGTCCAAAAGTCTATTCTTTATATCTGTGTCTCTTTTGCTGTCTCGCATATAGGATCATTGTTACCATCTTTCTAAATTCCATATATATGCGTTAATATACTGTATTTGTGTTTTTCTTTCTGACTTACTTCACTCTGTATAATCGGCTCCAGTTTCATCCACCTCATTAGAACTGATTCAAATGCATTCTTTTTAATGGCTGAGTAATATCCCATTGTGTATATGTACCACAGCTTTCTTATCCATTCATCTGCTGATGGACATCTAGGTTGCTTCCGTGTCCTGGCTATTATGAACAGTGCTGGAATGAACATTGGGGTACATGTGTCTCTTTCCATTCTGGTTTCCTCAGTGTGTATGCCCAGCAGTAGGATTGCTGGGTCGTATGGCAGTTCTATTTTCAGTTTTTTAAGGAATCTCCACACTGTTCTCCATAGTGGCTGTACTAGTTTGCATTCCCACCAACAGCATAAGAGGGTTCCCTTTTCTCCACACCCTCTCCAGCATTTATTGTTTGTAGACTTTTTGATGGCAGCCATTCTGACTGGCGTGAGATGGTACCTCATTGTGGTTTTGATTTGCATTTCTCTGATAATGAGTGATGTTGAGCACTTTTTCATGTGAACACAAGCTTCTCTTAACAGCCTTGATCTATCGAATAGCCTTGTTTTTTCACCAGCGAAGGTAGTGATCCCAGGGGGTCCATCCACACCCTTGTTCTACCAGTGAAAACATCAGGTTCAGAGAAATGTGTAACTTCCCTATGTTCCCAGATAACTTGGTGAAAGAAAACAGGGCTCCTCATTTTTCACACCAGGTCTCCTTTGTCTACATCTTAAAAGCCCTATAGCCTTAAGGTCTAGACTAGAAACAGATAATGACACCCTGAGTTCAGAAAATACTCAGGGTGATACACTCAGAATTGATACACTGCCAATTCTCTGAGAAAGCATGTAATGTCCATTAGTGCACAGACATCAAATTTCACAAATTATTATTATTTTTTTTACAGAGCCACAGGTGCCAGACTTCTGTTCATCTGGGTGGTTGGTGGGTTGGCTGGATTTTTGGTTTGTAGAACAAAATTAGGTCCTTCAATTGTATTTTGCATTCAGTAAGTCTAACAAAGCCATCAGACATCACTGAACCGTGTTAATGATGCAGACACATGTTTCTTTCTTGTTCCACAGGGTTTTAGCCAAAATACTTCCCCTCAAAGATTAGACATGGGTTCGACCCCTGAGTTGGGAAGATCCCCTGGAGCAGGAAATGGCAACCCACTCCAGTATTCTTGCCTGGAAAATCCCAGGGACAGAGGAGCCTGGGGGGCTACAATTCATAGGGTCACAATGAGTTGGACATGACTGAAGTGACTTAGCATGCAAAGATTAGTTTTAGAATGCAGCATTTTGAAGTGAAGATAGATTTGAAGTCTTAGTTAAACAATTGATAGGTTTTATCTGAAGACATTTTTAAAAAGAGATAACAATTTTTACGTCTGTATTCTCCATTTCAAATTGTTACTGGGACACTAATTTTATTAATTGAAGACAACAGAGATGATCATCAGCTAGGAAGACAGTCAATTGATTTTAGCTTGAAAAATTCCATAAATTTAAAGAATGAAACAAAGATGAGATTAAAGATTCTTTTCTTGGAAACTCTGATATACAATCTAAATTCCCAAGATGGCGTTCAAACTTTAATCAGTTTAGGAATCCAAAGAAATAGTCTAGCTAGGAGAAAAGATATGACTCAGCCTATGGAACAATTATGCAGACCTGAGTTTCACTTCAAAGCAAACATCCCCTAAAATTATTTCTATGTCCATCAATAAGTAACTCGGTGACTCTAAGTAGTTTTCCTCATTTGCTGAAGGCTCAGCTTTCACTTTTCACTTTCATGCACTGGAGAAGGAAATGGCAACCCACTCCACTGTTCTTGCCTGGAGAATCCCAGGGACGGGGGAGCATGGTGGGCTGCCATCTATGCGGTCTCACAGAGATGGACACGACTGAAGCGACTTAGCAGCAGCAGCAGCTGTTTCTCTGTTTGAGAGGCAACAGACTTATCAACGCAGTCACTGAGGTTGGAGGTAAGTCAAACCTATTCACTTCATTCTCAGGATCAGTGTGAACTTAATCTGAGCCAGAACTGTCTTCATTAAATCATTGATTCAAAAACAGGTTAGGCACTTCTGTAACATGCAAAATAATGTTATATATTTCATGAATATACATACTCATATACATATATACACATATATGTAGCATAAAAATAAAGAAGGAAATATAAACACCAAATTGAGGATAGAGATTGACTGGAGGGTAGAGCAGAACATAGAAGGTGTCTATAGAGAGCTTCAGCTGTTTCTGTAATATTTTAATCCTTTAAAATAAGACTAGAGAGAGCTCAGAGGGTCTCTATTATATTAGTCTCTGTATTGAAGAATCAGTTCAGTTCACTTCAGTCGCTCAGTCATGTCCGACTCTTTGTGACCCTGTGAATATCGCAGCACGCCAGGCCTCCCTGTCCATCACCATCTTCCGGAGTTCACTCAGACTCACGTCCATCGAGTCTGTGATGCCATCCAGCCATCTCATTCTCTCTCGTCCCCTCTCCTCCTGCCCCCAATCCTGGCATCAGAGTCTTTTCCAGTGAGTCAACTCTTCACATGAGGTGGCCAAAGTACTGGAGTTTCAGCTTTAGCATCATTCCTTCCAAAGAAATCCCAGGGCTGATCTCCTTCAGAATGGACTTCTTGGATCTCCTTGTAGTCCAAGGGACTCTCAAGAGTCTTCTCCAACACCACAGTTCAAAAGCATCAATTCTTCGGCGCTCAGCCTTCTCCACAGTCCAACTCTCACATCCATACATGACCACTGGAAAAACCATAGCCTTGACTAGACGGGCCTTAGTCAGCAAAGTAATGTCTCTGTTTTTGAATATACTACCTAGGTTAGTCATAACTTTGCTTCCAAGGAGTAAGCGTCTTTTAATTTCATGGCTGCAATCACCATCTGCAGTGATTTTCGAGCCCAAAAAATAAAGTCTGACACTGTTTCCACTGTTTCCCCATCTATTTCCCATGAAGTGATGGGACCCGATGCCATGATCTTTGTTTTCTGAATGTTGAGCTTTAAGCCAACTTTTTCACTCTCCTCTTTCACTTTCATCAAGAAGCTTTTTAGTTCCTCTTCACTTTCTGCCATAAGGGTGGTGTCATCTGCATATCTGAGGTTATTGATATTTCTCCCGGCAATCTTGATTCCAGCTTGTGCTTCTTCCAGTCCAGCGTTTCTCATGATGTACTCTGCACAGAAGTTAAATAAGCAGGGTGACAATATACAGCCTTGAGGTACTCCTTTACCTATTTGGAACCAGTCTGTTGTGCCATGTCCAGTTCTAACTGTTGCTTCCTGACCTGCATACAGATTCCTCAATAGGCAGGTCAGGTGGTCTGGTATTCCCATCTCTTGAAGAATTTTCCACAGTTTATTGTGATCCACACACTCAAAGGCTTTGGCATAGTCAATAAAGCAGAAATAGATGTTTTTCTGGAACTCTCTTGCTTTTTCGATGATCCAGCAGATGTTGGCAATTTGATCTCTGGTTCCTCTGCCTTTTCTAAAACCAGCTTGAACGTCAGGGAGTTCACGGTTCACGTATTGCTGAAGCCTGGCTTGGAGAATTTTGAGCATTACTTTACTAGCATGTGAGATGAGTGCAATTGTGCGGCAGTTTGAGCATTCTTTGGCATTGCCTTTCTTTGGAGTTGGAATGAAAACTGACCTTTTCCAGTCCTGTGGCCACTTCATTATAAAAAAAGATACTGTGAATAAGAATTATGTTCAGTAAAACATATTACAGTAAATGATTATGTCTTTTCCTTTCTCATACCTGGAAACTATGAATGGCTTTTTCATTGTATACCATCAGTCCAAGCATCATTTTCTAAGCATCATAACTAGTTTTACTCTTTTCCTGTCATTTATAGTTATGCTTTGAGGGCTAAAATTACTACTGGAAAAGTTTCAGGTATTGTCCACATTTTATACTGACTTCTAAATCTACTGTGAACTATTTTTTAGATTAAACTACTTTGATTTGGATATTGACTTTTTTTAATGCTTTGTTTGTAAATTCTAACAGCAGTCAAATTTTACTGATTCTCTCTTCAGTTCTCTATTGGGGTCCATTCTTTTCTTTCCAGGTTGATTTCTCTTGTCAAATGCCCAGCAAGGTTGAATTCAGCATCTCTGGCCTTTGGCCCCTCCCATGAGTCTTTCCAACATCAGTCCCAGGCTCCTACAATCTACTCAAAATACAACTGCCAAAAATCAACATCCATAAATGACATTCTGTTAGGTCACTGTGTCTATGAAACACTTCTCCTTACTCCTCGAATTCCCCTGAATACGGACTAAACATATGAGCTTCAAGTCCATTCATTTATACGCAAGTTTGAAAGGCCACAACTTGTAGAAATCAGAAAAAGATAAATGAG
Source organism: Budorcas taxicolor (assembly GCF_023091745.1). Classification (NCBI taxonomy): domain Eukaryota; kingdom Metazoa; phylum Chordata; class Mammalia; order Artiodactyla; family Bovidae; genus Budorcas; species Budorcas taxicolor. The sequence continues at coordinate 71,847,083 of NC_068911.1, forward strand.
CATTTTCCAACAAACATTTGTTCAGGATAAGGATAAAGGAAGGAATAAAATCAAGATTATCCTCCTGTTGCCAAAAATAAAATCAGTCAATATGACTTTGGAACATGTACTTGCAAATGTCACAATTCTTAAGTGTGTGGTTAAGGCAAAAGCAGCCAAATATTTATTACCACCTAACGTCAAGCTAATGTTATGTGTCCCTTGTACATCAAGTGCTTTCATAGTCTCTATGTACTTTCTTTTTTCTTATCTGAAAGCAGACTGAAGACAAAGAGTCATTTTCAGATGCTGTGATTGCACAGGAAAGAAAGAAATGGAAATGAATGGTACTCCAATTTGAAAAATGTACATACATACTTTTGCATTTAAACAGGAAATTCATTTGTATCTCTCTATTGCCCTGTTTGGTATCAACTTTCTGTCATAGGCTATAGCACATCTCATAACTGGAGGAGAGACAGAGCTCAGGCCATTCATAGGGCCTGGCACAGAGATCCTCTCTTACCCTTAAATCCTGCCTACAGTTCTTGTATAAAATTTCTTTAGTTTCCTCATCTGAAAAATGGGGGTGAAAATATGTAATTTTCAGTATTGTTAGAATTTAATGAGAAATGAAAGAAAAGATTAAAACACAGAGAAATATGCTCAGGGATGGACCCTAGGATGGTATGTAGGCTCATTCTTGATTTACTTGCCCCGACATACCAGTCTCACCATGCATTCATACATCATATTTCACCTCCTGGTGTTCGTTTGTTTTTTGAAATATTTTTTCCACCCACACCCACACCATTTGTCATCCTCCAGCTCCTTCAGCCCATTTACCACCACATTCTCGTCTTGGACTTTTAAGCTGTCTGTGAAGAATACAGATTTGTTCATGTAGATGTTTATTTATGTGTGTGCATGTATGTGTATGGACTTCTCAGGTGGCACAATGGTAAAAAACCTCCCTACAAATGCAGGAGACATGGGTTCAGTCCCTGGGTAGAGAAGATCCCCTGGAGAAGGAAATGGTAACCTGCCCCAGTATTCCATGCCTGGAAAATCCCATGGACAGAGGAGCCTAGTGGGCTACAGTCTATGGGGTCACAAAGAGTCAGACATGACTGAGAACACACACACACGTGTATATGTATGTATGAACATAGATATATGTATCAAGTAAATATATAGTATATGTATGTGTATAAACATGCATATCTATGTGCATGTATATGTATGTACATATAAAAGTTAAGTCCAAGAATATCAAGGATCTTCTAATTGGAAACAAATACAGGTATGTAGACCTCTGACCTAGTATCTTCTATGTGGGAGAGGATGATGTTCTTGCTCCATCCTCTATTAGGGAAAGAAAAGTAAGAGCAGACAAACAATTTGGAGTCACAAGGCACTTTCCAAAACAGTCAGTTAACTTGTACTCCTGTATAAGAAAATAAGCCATTTCATGAAATTGAGCCTAGTTACAACACACACAATGAAATTCTTGGCTGACTGGTCACCATGTGACTTGTATGCTGACTGAAAAAGTAATGAGTTGCCCACATGCCAGCTATATTCATAAAGTAGCACCTCATCTTTTACATAACCGGAACACTCCATTCACTGTGAGTACTGGAAGACAATGAGCTGCCCACTTTAAAGTCGCATCATGCTACCAAAAAACTGTCAGAACTAATAAATGAATCACAGGATACAAAATCAAGATACAGAAATCTGTGACATTTCTGTGCATTTACAAACTATCAGCAAGAGAAATTAAGAAAATAATCCCATTTACAATTGCATCAAAAAGAAATTTTCCCTGGTCTCCATCCACTTCCCCAAAGCAGAAGTATTTGTACCCATAATATACTGTTCTAATATTAATATTTATTATAGTTATCTCTTAAGCAGATAACTGATGCTGGGAATAATTAAGGGCAGGAGAAGGGGGCGACAGAGGATGAGATGGTTGGATAGAATCACTGACTCAAAGGACATGAATTTGAGCAAAAATAGTGAAGGGCAGGAAATCCTGGCACACTGCAGTCCATGTGATCACAGTCGGACAGGACTTAGCGACTGACTAACAACAATGCTTTAAGAGACCAACAATCAGTTGATTTTTCATTTCCAAGTGAAAGATCTGTGCCTTAATTCTGCCCAAGACTCACTTTAGGGAGGCTGCATTCTCCCTGGGCTGGAATACTGGATCCACGGGGGCTTTCATTTCAGTCTTTCTGAGTGAGCATGGGCGCTCCCTGTGATTCTACTATAAAATGAAGATAATAACATCTACTTCAAAGGGTTTGAGTGAGGATTAAGTGAGATGATACTTGTAAAGTACAGAGAATGGCATTTCAATATGTGGCAAATGTTTAATAACTCTTATCTTTATTATTTTTATATAGCACGTATATGACATATACCCCAGAAATGATTCCTGAATTAAGTCTTATGGTTAACTGTACGGGCCAGTGCCAATGGCTATACACACCACTAAATTATCACAGGACTTTAAGGAAAGACATTTTGTATGAGATTTGAAAAAGATACAAGGTTAAAGGAAGCCTTCCTTCCACTAAAGTGGTTAAGCAATAGGTCATGTAAATGAGGGACTCTCTGTTGCTTCTTTATTAAATTTATGTGTTAGAATTTGGCTGACTTCTTATTTTCCCCTTGTTTGCAGTTTTGAAGTTATTTAATATTTAATGTTACAAAACCACTTGAGATTGCTGCTACACTAAATCTGTATATTGTACATGCAGTTCTGAAAATGCTAAGAGCAAAATTTAGTAGAGCTGGAAAGTGAAAAGTATAGCAGTGAATTTCCATGGCAATGTGGTGTTATAAATAAGATATGATACGTGGAGAAATTGATCACCGAAGATGTACAGATGAATGAGTTTATGTTTATTCATGGGTTTTTTTTAAAACTCCTGTGCATTGAGATATTTTATAGCCACAAAATTAAATATCTGAACTTCAAGGTCATCATCTAAAACCTGTCAACACCCTGCCTCTAAATGAGGGACTGCAAACTTAAATCCTTTGGGCACCACGCCAGTCAGGCAAACAAGGAGATGGTTAGGCTGAGCTCTGGGTGAGCAGCCACTGGCACTCAATCCCCATGCTGGCAGTGGGGCAGGAGGTGCTCAGGGCTGTGGCAATCTCAATACCCCACTGAAATAAGGGTCAGTCAAATGTCAAGACAAATCCAAAGTGAACTGTGGCCAGAATTCTCCCATTTTGCAGAGAAAGCTGGCAGTCTGATATTTTATGTATTTTATATGAAATCTGATTTTTAAATAAATGCTGGCAATTAACTTGACTGCAAACTAAAACACTAAAAAGGCCAAACAAAATACATCTTGAAGGCTGGATTCAACCTGGGGTCACGAGTTCACAACTTTTGCTTTCATATGTGGCAGAAATGGGTGGGATGTTTTATTTTTAACCCTTACTCTCCAAATTACATAAATAAGCTGGAATGGAACTCTGCTTTCCCAAGGCATGGAATTTTCATGGGTAAAATTTCATCCTAATTTTCTAATGACCTAATGAACTCTTGATCAATTCTCAGAAAATGTCCAGCAACCAAAAATGGAGAGAAGTCAAATCAAAGAAATTCTACATGTAATTATGCTCACAGACTGCCATTCATTAAGGAGGATAAATTGAGCAATTACTTAATGCCTAGACATGCAAGGATCTAAAATGAATAAGTCATAATCCTTCTCTTAAGAAGCTGACAATCTAACAGGCTGTTTCTTGATGGGCTCTGGCTGCAAATCTAAGAAAGCCTTTCTATTTGAGGCCATCATTCGCATCCTCTGTCTGCACTTTGAGCTTGGGACAATATCCAAACAGTAGCTTTTATCTCAGGGTCATCCTGCCCTAGTGTCTCTAGGGGAAAATGCCTGGAGATCTCAGTTCTTCCACATCAGCTCTGGGAATCTGATTAAAATGGAGATGGTGTCGCATCTGTCCCTTCTTTCTGTGAGCTGAGGTGAGAGAGGGGTGGGGTACAGATGTAGTGGGCGACCAGACAGGAAACCCAAGAAAAAGTTCCACTGGACCCAGTGTCCAAATCCCCTGAAGACTTTTGTAGGAACACAGAGCAGGAGAATGGTCAGGAGATTAATGGCACTAACGCAATGGGAAAGTGTCTGGAGGAGGGGCATGGGGAATGGGCAAGTGAGGGATGGGGGGGGGCAGTCGGTAAGACATTTACTATCAGAGTTTCAATAGCAAATCAGTTACTCATAGATGATGGCAAATGTTAACGGGAAAACAATTCAAATTATAAAATAAAATGTATTCACAATTTTCCTGGAACATCTATACTATGTAATTGAAGGCAGATATATACAGTCAAACAGACAAATCAATTCTCAAGGGGTTCCTTGTAATCACTTGTACATATTTGGGATGTTATGACCAATGTAATAAATACACATTCTTTCTCTGCATCATTGCATGCTTTAGAGTAACACAATTTCCTGGAGCTGTGAAAGCTCTTTCATGTAGAACCTCAGGATAACTGGGGTAGCACTGCCAAGAAAGGAGACAGACCGAGAAGCAAGCAGGTTCTTAGGGAAAGAATGGCATGCAGATTTTCTCAGAACCAAGGACTTCTTTCTGAAAGGGGTAAACAATGAAAGCCTGTAGTCTTCCTGGAAGTGGTCTCTGCCTCCAAGATTTTGCCTATTTTCAGCCAGATTGAGACTCCTAAAAGAACAATTCTGCAGACACTTTAATGAACTGACTCTGGGGTTTTCAATAATCAGAGCCCACCTTTAGACTCCTACTGTGGTCACCATTAGCCCCATGTGTGTGTCCCCTGGGACAGCAGACCTGGGCCCACTGCTGCCTCAACCCCCCTTCATCATGTGTCCAGAACCACTCTCCTCCACAAGGCCCACTTATCACTTCTCTGCAAGACTTTCCTTTCTTTTTCCAACTCTCTGCTCCACAGAAAATTACAGGATTCTTTTGCTCCGTTAACCACTACCCCCATAACATCACAGACAAGCAAACAAGCAGAACAAAAAAAAGCCTACTGACCACCTACTGTTTTCCAGCCACTTAAGTACATTTGCATATGTAATTCCACTTTATGTATCACAGCAATTCTTCCAGGAAGGTGCTGTTTTCCTCTTAAACAAGTGAGATCCTTGCACAGAGAGCAAACCTGGCTTGTGTGAGGTCACACTGTAAATACAGGAGTGAGGAATCAAACTCCAGATGTCACTTAGGATGTGTGACACTAAAGCCCTATGAACTTCGTAGAGCAGCACTCTGCCTATCACAGAACAAGAACAAAGACGATAATAAAAATAATAGCTAACACTTACTGAGTAATTACCAACGGATACTTCTAAGCACTTTATGTGTTCTAATTCACTAATCCTCACAAGTGGATACAATGATAGCTCCCATCTTAAGAGATGTGGTACCACTCCAGTACTCTTGGAAAATCCCATGGATGGAGGAGCCTGGTGGGCTGCAGTCCATGGGGTCGCTAAGAGTCGGACACCACTGAGCGACTTCACTTTCACTTTTCACTTTCATGCATTGGAGAAGGACAGGGCAACCCACTCCAGTGTTCTTGCCTGGAGAATCCCAGGGACGGGGGAGCCCGGTGGGCTGCCGTCTCTGGGGTCGCATAGAGTCGGACACGACTGAAGCGACTTAGCAGCAGCAGCAGCAGGGAGACACATAAAGACTGAGCAACTTGCCTGAGTTCACAGGTCTTCTAAGTGGCAGAGTCCATGCTCTCGGTGGACATGCCATCCTACCCCATCTACTGTCTCATGGTGACACCTAACTGCTTCCTGAGACTTTTATTGCTAGTTTTTATGTTTACCTTTTCTCACTATATCCCCTATCATTCTTTTTTACATCAGAAAGGCAAGTCTTGAGAAAAAACCAAAATGTTAAAAGGAATGAGTGCTGGAAGGAGAGATGGGAAGAGGAAAAGAGAGACGGAAAAGGAACAGTCATTTCATGGTCTGAAATGATGACACCCTCAGGATATCCTCAAGATGCAACTAACCATCAAGCTGAAACAAACAACATCTTCTCATTTACTGATGACCTTGAAGCCACTTTTGACAGCCACACCCTAAATGGAACAAAGGAGTAAAGAGAGATAGGTACCAGGTAAGCCTGGAGCTAGTTAGGGCCCTGGCACATTGCAGGTATCCAAAACCCCCAACAATGTGACACTACAACCAACCCAACCCCTCACTGATGCACTGCAGGAGTTCAATAAGCTCTTACAAATGTCAGTTTCGGAATAAAATAATTAAAATGAGGAAAAATACTGGAAACAACTTCCATGTCATGAATTCACAATTCATGTTTCAAGGGACACTGCCCTCCAAAAGACACCAGTAAGAAAACAAAAGACACACGTCACAGACTGGGTGAAAAAGTCTGTGAGTCATCTACCTGATAAAGGATTTATATCAAGAATATATAAAAAACTCCTGAAACTCAATAAAAAGAAGAGAAACTCAATTTAAAAGTAGGTAAAAGATCTGAACAGACATTTCACTAAACAAAATACATATATATGGATGGCCAATAATCATATGAAAAGATACTCAACATCATTATTCATGAGAAGGATAAAATGAGATACCACTTTACACCCACTAGGAAGACTGTAATCAAAAAGACAGTACTAAGTATTCCCTAGAATGTAGAGAAACCGGAACCCTCACACAATGCTGATGGGACTATAAAATGGTGTAGCCGCTCTGGAAAACAGCTTGATAGTTTCTTAGAAAGTTAAATTTATTATATGGCCCAGCAATTCCTCTTTTAGGTATCTACCCAAGAGAAATAGAAACATGCCCACACAAAGACTTGTATGTGAATGTTCATAGAACATGACTCCTAACATCCAAAAGAAAAAAAAAAATGAACACAAATAATCCAATGTTCAACAATTGGTGAATGGATAAACAAAATGTGGTCTATTCATTTATTCAAAGTACTGATACATGACACAAAATGTATGAAACTCGAAAACATGCCAAGTGAAAGTCAGCCACAAAAGCACACATACTGGACGATTCCATTTATTTGAAATGCCCAGAAAAAGGCAAATCTATTGAAACAGAAAATAGATTAGCGGTTGTCAAGGGCTGGGGGAATGCAGCAAATGGGCACAGTGTTCTTTCTGGAGCGACGGAAATGCTATGAAATTGAATGGTGATGCTTATACAACTCCATAAATTTACTAAAAAATAATTAAGTGGTACCCTTAAAGTGGATGAATTTTATAGTATGCCAATGATACTTCACTAAAGCTGTTAAACAACAGCAATGCCTCTGCTCCCTGCTTCGACTCCAGCAGCTCTCACTGAGTGCAGGACTGCTTACCCGGCTGTCAGTATTCTATCTCCTCCCCAGGACAATCAGCTCACAACTGAGCTTCTCTCTTGGATGCACTTGAAAGTACAGAACACTGAAGGACACAGGTGCCCAAAGTATTTCATGATGGAAACACTTAGGGAAGGTTCCACTCAGTGAGAGCCCTAGAGCTGACTCTTTAACAAAGAAGGGTGCTCTAGAATTCTCTTCTAGAGAATCACCACCATGTCACATTTATTATTCCAACGGCACAAACACAGCTGCACACTGCAAGGGATTTCCTGCCTTCTGCTTCTGTTCAAAGGGAACATCTACCCGCCTGTTCCCTCCCCCTTTCTGTAAGAAAATCCACCACAGGCCATTTACCCAAATAAACCTCTTAATGCATTTATTGTTGACTCTGTTTTGGACATTTGAGTTTCCCCTTCAACAAAAGAGTATTGAGTATACCCTCCCCACTCCCATCCTCACTGGCCAGATAAGTTCCTGCTGCAGGGACACTTCCAAAGTATACTATGAGGGCTTCTGGTTAATTTTTTTAACACGTGGCACCAAATCTTTCGTGCACCCCTACTCACTGACCCCTGAAAACACTGCCATGGTATGTGTGCTCAGTCATGTTTGACTCTTTGAGACCACATGGACTGTAGCCTGCCAAGCTCTTCTGTCCATAGAATTTTCCAGGCAAGAACACTGGAGTGGGTTGTCATTTCCTCCTCCAGGGGATCTTCCTGACCCAGGGGTTGAACCCATGTCTCTTGCTTGTCCTGTATTAGCAGGCAGATTCTTGACCACTAGCGCCACCTGGGAAGCCCCCTGAAAGTGTTAGTGGCTCAGTGGTGTCCGACTCTGTGACCCCATGGACTATAGGCCACCAGGCTCCTCTGTCCTTGGGATTCTCCAGGCAAGAACACTTGAGTGGGGTACCATTTCCTTCTCCAGGGTATCTTTCCAACCCAGGGATAGAACCTGGGTCTCCTGAATTGGCAGGCAGATTCTTTACCACCTGAGCCACCAGGGAAGACAACACTATGAAACATTTCTATTAGAAGATACTGGTTTTGATAACTTAGAAGAGGAATTTAGATGAATAGAACAAACAGGTAGGACTATTTCTTATCACCAAGATTAGGAGACATGTCTGTGACATTATTCCCTAGATGAGGGATTGGCAAACTTTTTCTGGAAGGGCCAGATAAAAAATACTTTAGGACTGTGGGCCAAGAGGCAAAATCAAAGTATTATGCAAGTTCTTATATAGCCATTTAAAATGTAATCACTTAAAAATGGAAAAACCGTGGTGATCTCACAGGGCGTACAAAATCAGGCAGCAGGCCAGATGTGACTGGCCATAGTTTGCCAATCCTGCCCTAGACACACAAGCATATCACACTCCACCCATCTTTGCAGACATCCTGGCAATGTGGAATCAGACCTTTGAGAAGTTGTGTATTTGAAAGCCATAACCTTTTAAGCAGCCCAAACCTACTATAAGCATAAGTTGCTGACTATTTTCAAGTTGGAGGGGAAATGGGGTTAAAGGAAAAGACTGAAACCAAAGGCAAATCTTAATTAAAATTAAGAAGGGTTCCAAGTAATGTGTTAGTCAGGCAGTCATGTCCTACACTTTGCAACCCCATGGACTGCAGCCTGCCAGGCTCCTCTGTCCGTGGAATTTTCCAGTCAAGAATACTGGAGTGGGTTGCCATTCCCTTCTCCAGGGGATCTTCCCGACCCAGGGATCAAATCCCCATCTCTCGCTTCTCCTGCCTTAGCAGGTGGACTCTTTACCACTAGCATCACCTGGGAAACCCCATGGAAGCGTTGGTCACTCAACTGTGTCTGACTCTTTGCGACCCCATGGATTGTAACCCACTGGGCTCCTCTGTCCATGGAATTTTCCAGACAAGAATACTGCAGTGGGTTGCCATTGCCTTCTCCAGGGGATCTTCCCAACCCAGGGATCGAACCCAGGTCTCCTGCATTGCAGGCAGATTCTTTACCAGCTGAGCCACCAGGGAAGCCCAGGTAATGTAAAAATATATAAATCTTTGTTTGGTCACTCCTAAGAGACTGAGGATGACTCCCATTTGATTTCTAACAAGTTTTTTTTTTTTTTCAAACCCTATCTAACAGTCCTCCATAATTCCACTGCACAAATAAACCAAACAGGTTTACTGTTCCCCTACTTATCTCAGGGTCTCAGTCAATAGAATGCCGAAATTAAGACCTAGAGACAGATTTGGATGTAGAGCATGGACTAGAGAGAACATAGCTGACTTACAGACAAAGCTCACCTACCTAAACTCCATTTCTTAACACTTAGCAGGCTCTAGGATCAAAGGCCTTCAAAGGAAGCTCCTCATTCTGAGCCTTCGTCTCCTAATGACCACGGTTCTTTGTGAATCAGGCCAACAACTTCAGCCTAGCTCTGCTTCTGAAAACGTCACATCAGAGAGGCTATAACCACAGTTAGGTCTCTCAGTGACATCTGTGAGAAAGTAGGACTGGAAGAAGCTGAGCTATGCCTGTGGTCCAGGTCACAAGTGAAAGATGTTAAAAGGGTGTGGTGTGGCTGCTACGAGGGTTCCTGGCATTTTGTGGAGAAATGGGCATCAGTGAAACCCGGCACATCCACAAATATTAAAATCTCTTATACAGCAAATTCCCACTGGCTCTCTACTTTACATAGGGTAATGTACATGTTTCAGTGCTAATCTTTGCTGTATGCAGCAGAGAGCTCAAACCTGGTGCTCTGTGACCACCTAGAGGGGTGGGATGGGGTGGGAGGTGCGAGAAGGGGGATTCAACAGGAAGGGGACATATGTATACCTACAGTTGATTCCTGCTGATGTTTAGCAGAAAAAACACAATATTGCAAAGCAATTATCCTCCAATTAAAAATAAATAAATTAAAAAAATTTTTTTAAATAAATTTTAAAAATATTTTAAAGTCAAGGCACTATTTAGCTAAATCATCCTTTGCTTTTATTGTTCAAAATTAATGCCCAGATGCTAATTTATTTACATGCCTAACTGATAATCAAATCTTGCACTTATTTTCTTTAAATGTCACAAATATACTCATTGGGGTACCCACTGGCTTTTTTCAACCCCTCCCTAACAAGGTAACACAAGTAGCCATCTAAATGGGTGATTCAGTGGGCCAGATGCAAATGTTCAAATACGGAGGGAGGGTCTGCACTTCCCCCACCCCCAACGTGCCTTTGATTTCCCTTTCCCCAAAGTGGTAAGATACTCAGCAAACACATCACATTACAAACAGCACCTGGACATTCCAATGACAACCCAGTGAGCAGCAGCTAACGAAGAAGTCAGGAGCTCTGAACATCTGTTTCTGATTCCATAGGATGCAAGATTATTGTTACGATATCTTTCTACATGGGAATGTTGAGGTGGAGGGATGGGGGTATTTTTCCAACCCCTTTGAACTATAAGTAGATAATTTATACATTTCACAAAATGTAAGCTCATGGGATAAATTATCTGCAACATGTTTCATGCTGATTTGGAGACTGTTCAGTGCCCCTAAAGAGTTTCCCTGAAATAACAGCATTATAGGAAGCTTTTTTGGGGTAGGGGGCCAATGCTGACCTGTTCAGATTTGAGAGGCTGGGTCTGGGGGTCAAATACTGTCTACATCCCAGGAAGTAACTATTACAGTCAAACCTCAAACTCCAGTCCTCGATGTACACACAAATAACTACAACCTTGAACTTCACTTCACTAGATTTTTCCCTCTCAATGTTAACTCATGATATTGATGAATGTAAGTTAATTTATATCCACTGACTGCATTGCATGTGTGGATATTTATTATTTATCCTTTTCTGCTCCCTGGTAGCAAACAACATGTCTGAATTCTTCATTTAAACTCTCTTGGCAAAACCAATACAATATTGTAAAGTAATTAGCCTCCAATTAAAATAAATAAATTTAAATTTAAAAAATAATAAACTCTCTGAATACCAGCACTGCAGGCTTCCCTGATAGCTCAGTTGGTAAAGAACCCACCCGCAATGCAGAAGACCCCAGTTCGATTCCTGGGTCTGGAAGATCCATTGGAGAAGGGATAGGCTACCCACTCCAGGCTACCCACTCCAGTATTCTTGGGCTTCCCTTGTGGCTCAGCTGGTGAAGAATCCACCAGCAATGCAGCTGGGTTCAATCCCTGGGTTGGGAAGATCCCCTGGAGAAGGGAAAGGCTACCCACTCCAGTATTCTGGCCTGGAGAATTCCATGGACTATACAGTCCATGGGGTCTCAAAGAGTCAGACACAACTGAGCTACTTTCACTTCACACAAACACTGCATAATTCTGGGTGCTCAAAAATGTTATTTGACCACATGATCTTCTGTAAAAAATAAAAGTCTATTACACACACAGGTAGGTTGATCTGGGTGATGTTTTACTTATTAAAGATTAATCCAAGCTATACCAACAAAAGTCTATCTAGTCAAAGCTATGGTTTTTCCAGTAGTCATGTATGGATGTGCGAGTTGGACTTATAAAGAAAGCTGAGCACCAAAGAATTAATGCTTTTGAACTGTGGTATTGGAGAAGACTCTTGAGAGTCCCTTGGATTGCAAGGAGATCCAACCAGCCCATCCTAAAGGAAATCAGTCCTGAATGTTCATTGGAAGGACTGAGGCTAAAGCTGAAACTCCAGTACTTTGGCCATCTCATGCAAAGAACGGATTCATTTGAAAAGATCCTAATGCTGGGAAAGATTGAAGGCAGGAGAAGGGGATGACAGAGGATGAGATGGTTGGATGGCATCACTAACTTGATGGACATGAGTTTGAGCAGGCTCTGAGAGTTGGTGATGGACAGGGAAGCCTGGTGTGCTGCAGTGCATGGGGTCACAAAGAGTTGCACATGACTGAGCAACTGAACTGAAGTGAACTGAATCCAAGCTATAAAGTCTTGGGTTAAACTAAAGCTATTGCTTTTAGCAATGGGCCAATATCATTTCAGGACTTAGACATTTAGCAAAGAAACTGAAATCATAGGGAATAAAGTACTATACAGACAGATAATTCATGTATCTTATCTCTAGTTGTATCCAGAGATATAGTTCTATAGAAATACAGGCTATATATAGAATATATTAGTATAAAATTTCTATAAATATTTCTATGCTATTCAGTTTTTGCTAAATTGATTTTTAATATGCCACTTGATAAAAACAGTTGTAAAAATAAATCTTCTTAAACTTTTTATATGAAAGGAATAAAGAATAAAGCAATGCTTGTTTTGGTAATATTCTTGGCATTTGTGACCACCTCCTTCTTAAATTTCACTACTACCATCAAAGTATGTACATAGCATACTGACTGCCTCCCAAACACCTGTCTAAACCAACTTCATTGGCTTGGCATTTCATTTAAAGTATGGATGAGTTTGTACTATAGAAGGGCGGTAAATTTTACTTCGTGCTTCCTTTTCTGGAAGTCCTTTAAAATGTTCTGTTTCTGTATTTTCCAGTTGAAACTTGCATGCAAATATAAAGCCTATGAATTAAATTTGTTTTTAAAAGTTACCAAGATAAGGCATGGAGAAGGAAATGTTAATCCACGCCAGTGGATTGCTTGCAGAATCCCACAGACAGAGGAGTCTGGAAGGCTACTGTCCATGGGGTTGCAACGAGTCAGACATGACTTAGTGACTAAACAAGATAAGGCAAAAAAAAAATGGTGTCTACCTGAGCAGCTTTCATTTTCTCCCCTATAAACTGAGATGGCTGGACTACCTGAATGCTAGTGCTAGGAAACTCTTTAATCAGAAGTGACCACTGGTCTCTCTCTTTGGAAAGCAAAGGTCAAAGCAGAGGTCCACAAATGACCAGCAAATGAGCAGATAATACTGTCTATAAATACAAACTAACTTTAAATCATGAGTTAACTTCAAGGAAAGAAATAGATTAGATGTATTGAGAGCCGCAGTTGTACCGGGGGCTTGTTGAAAATTGTTTCCCAGATTAGGCCATGACCTTATGTGGGAGACTGTGACAATATCTTTTATGGAATTCTAGATGGCAAGAGAAAGCCACCTGTTATGTCAGCTGACAATGGATATTTTTACCCATCTTTGTGCAGGGGAGTAGATGTAGGCAATCTGCCTGGTTGAATCATAGGGTGTAGGCTGAAGTGTAGTAAGTACTGGGTGGGGAGGGGTATAAAAAAACTGACAGAGAAGGCTTGAATTCCATGGTAATAATTCCACATTTCCTCTAGAGGGTAGAAAAAAAATCAATCTATGAGGTCTATTTGGGTGTGGTGTTTCTAGATACACTGAAGATAGTTTTAGTATATTGGTAAACAGATGGAGTGGTGATTAACTTTGCCCAGAAAAGTAGGAACTGGATTTGGGTACTAGTTATACATGAGCATTATAAAAGCATCAGATCAATTACATTCAATCCTGAAATTGAAAGAGTGCAGAGCATTATATTGGAGGCTATAGGAAATGGAAAGTGCCTTTAAGGAATGTCCAGTCGAGAACTTCCAGTCAAAAGTGGGATGGAATACACAGACAGTAAATATTGGAGAGAGAGTGTGGAGAGGAGGGAACCCTCCTACGATGTTGGTGGGAATGTAAACTGGTACAGCTACTATGGAGAACAGTACGGAGTTCCCTTAAAAAAAAAAACTAAACTAAAAATTGAGCTACCATATGACACTGCAGTCCCACTCCTGGGCCTATATCCAGAGAAAAAACATGATTGAAAGGATACATCCACCCCAATATTCATTGCAGCCCTGTTTACAATAGGCAGGACATGGAAGCAACCTAAATGTCCATCGACAGAGGAATGGATAAGGAAAATGTGCTGCATATACACAATGGAATATTACTCAGCCATTAAAAACAGTGAAATAATGCCGTGTGCAGCAACACGGATGGGCCCAGAGAGTGTCATACTGAGTGAAGTAAGTCAGACAGAGAAGGAGAGGTATCCTGGCTGTCCCTTATATGTGGAATCTAAAAAGAAACAATACAAATGAACTTACAAAACAGAAACAAACTCACAGACTTAGAGAAAGAGCCTGTGATTGCTGGGGGGAAGGATTGGCAGCAGGGATAGTTAGGGAGTTTGGGATGGACATGTACTCTGCTATATTTTAAATGGATAACCAACAAGCACCTACTGAATAGTACATGGAACTCTGTTCAAAATTACATGGCAGCCTGAATGGGAGGGGAGTCTGGGGGAGAATGGATCATGTATATGTACAGCTGAGTCCCTTCACTGTTCACCTGAAACTATCACAACATCGTTTGTTAATCGGCTACACCCCAATACAAAGTAAAAAGTTTTTAAAAATAAAATAAGAAGAAGTGGGATGGAATAAATATACAAATAGCCACAACTCAGGAAGACACATGAGAAATTCTATCAAGTTGCCTTCAGGTTTCAGAAGCCAAGAGGTTGAGCAGTAGAAACACCACTTCAAGGCTGAGAAGATATATGAAAAGGGTATAGAGCAACAACATGGACCTTGAGGGTCTCTTGCTTGAAGAATACAGCTGTTTCCTAATCACAGGGTGAGAAGTTGAGTAAATAAACCCATGACTAAGCAGATATCACTGTCATTTATAATGTTTATGGTGAAAAGCGAAAGCAGGAAGGAGAAGCCTTCCATGTGCAAGTTACAAATGTTATCACCATCCAATAAGGAAGGCATCGCTGTATCATCAGTCAAGGGGGTTTCAGACAGGCTCACAGGAGGGGAACCCAGACTTCAAACCTGGTTAATATGACACCAAAGTCCACCCTGCTCCCAACCCCTCACCATATTTATGCTGCCAGTGTATGAAAATTCCATTACTAGAGACAGAAAACCTTGGTGAAGAAATGACTGGTTATAAAAATGTAAATATCCTAAAGTCAAATCACACACTAATACATTATCAACTATTAATACTCTTGCTAAAATATGTATAAGGAAGTTGAAGGATAGTAGAGGATTGGCTCAAGGGAAACGGGGTAAGAGCTGGACAGAAGAGATTTCTGTATCCTTCTGGCATGCTGAGTCCTTGGTAGCAAGAAGGTTCTAGATAAAAGGAAAGAGGTCAAGATAAATAAAGACTCCTCTTTGTCAAATCGAGTTTGATGTAGAAGCGATGTTAACAGTAGCCACCACAGGTACTGAGTATTTTGTTCGCACAGCTAAAATGTCTCTAACTTCAAAACACAGCTAGCATTCTTATTTTCCTACCTTCCTTCAAAAATCCTTTAAGAAATTTTCTCTTTGATCCACAAGAAAATCAAAATTCATTACACTCTTTGGAAAGTGCCAAGTACATAATCACCTACTGTGTTTTCTTCCTAGTTCCCCAAATATACCCTAAACTTTCCTGCATCCATGTCTTCTGAACTGAGTCCTAGTTCCCCAAATATACCCTAAACTTTCCTGCATCCATGTCTTCGCTCATGCTGTTTCCTCCAACAGAAACCTCCATTTACCACCCTCAAAATACCACGCTTCCTGGAGAGCCCATCCCAAGCTGTGAAGCTCACCCTGCTATTCTCAACCTGGCATGCACACTCTGTCTGAACCCTTAAAGGGCTCAGCTTATATTTCCCTTTTGGCATATATTCATTTTCCTTTGCCTGGGAGTCATTTTGGTTCTTGTTTTCTATCTGCTAGTAGTGTGTTAAATCCCCTTTTAGGGAAAGAGCTTATCTCTATATCACCAGCTGCACTTCATGTGGTATTCAAAATTCAATAAACATTTGTGACACTTAATTAAATCTATCCAAGACAGTCAACCAAGTTACACATGTAAAGTCCAAGACAATGTTCCTAATAAAGAGGGGCTTGATGGTCTAGAAGCATTCATATGGTTCTCAAACTGTATCTTGAAACCTCAAATATCCATAAAACCACATGGAAAAGTCTCAAACAGATGCGATACCTATATCTCAAATGACTGTCAGCAAATGATCTCTTTCCTGAAATTACATCCATCCAGAGAACAATGTTGTTTCATCTAAAAGTTGCTGAACTACTTAAATTCAGAAGTCTTTCAGAATGAGACAATAAACCTTGGCAGGTCACAGTTGGATTTACTCTGACAATACTCAGTTAAAAATATATCTGTGTCTCCTTTGTTCTTAAGCGTACCTGAACTCTCATTACTGGCAGAAGCAAAGATGTAAAGAGCAAAATATAGAAAGGATAAGAATTTACTGCCATTCTTCAAAAAGTAATGACTCATGGGAAGCATTTCTAGGATAATCACGTCTAAAACACATTCATAACTGTGTTTCACATGTCCCTAGAAGGAATGGGAGTGAGAAATAAGATTTGAGGGGATAGACAAAAAACCCACACACGCACATATACCAGTATTTTTCCTCTACTCAGAGAAGCAGCCTTGTTCCTATCTTCCCATTTTCTACAAGGCAACCTGGGTCAATCTGCTGAACCTATCAGAGCCTCAGTTTCCTTAAATATTACAAAGAAAACAGGGAAGGAGGAGGGACTCCTTCTATCTCTTCATCTACATCTCAGGCTTGTTGTGATGATGAAATTAAATAACACTCACACAAGCTCCTTGAAAAGTAGCGAGCTACATGAATGTCAAGTTGCTGTTATCACAACCTACTCACTTACTCCCCTCAGCCTCATCTGACACGTCTTTTCTCTTGCTAGATAGCCAGAAAAAGGTCTCAAGAGCAGAGAGTTAGTTTTGATCATTTCCAGTAAGATTCTTCTCCCATATAATACTTCCTCTTCCCAAACTTACCAGATTATCCCAAGACAAAGCTCAGATTTTATATTAATTTTCTCATGTCATATCACTACAGTACTTGACACCACTTTTAAATGGAAATTAAGATATTTCAAAAGACAGATCTGTATTAGTGAAGATTAATAAAAAGTCTTATAAGCAAGTCATCAGTTTTGCTTTCTGTAACTGGTTGGGGAACTGAGATCTATCTTTTCACTAAATCTGTAGTTCTATTTTCTGTGATCGCATTGTGTTTTGGGATTGCCATATATTAACTATTAAGGTTAAACAAACACCATATAATAATCTTTAGCCTATTTAAATTCCCTGTTCCAGTAAACCACATCTTTGTAACTATTTTTTCACCTTTAAAAAACATATACAAATAAATAATAATAAAACAATCAGATGTGAAAAAAGAAAACCCTATGATTAATCACAGTACCATACATACTGAGGATTTCTTTTTTTCTTCCCCCAAAGAACACTGTCAAATATTTAAGTCCTCACAGTCTTTTATTTACAGAATCCTCTCTCAAGTACTTTATTTTGAACAAAGAAGTACTCTTTGAATGAAGATACTCAAATCTGAAACAATCTCAAAAGTCAGCTGACAGAATTGTCTATTTAAAGGAAGCAAAGAAATTGAACAAAAGCTTAATCATGATCTACAGGGTTGTAACCTCACAGTTGTTCATAGTAGATGTCACTGAAAAGAAATCTTTTAAAAACAGTACAGAAATTGGCCACATTTTGGAGCTCTCCAATATACATTTACAGACAGAGAGCTGAAAAAGAAAGATGAAATGTGTGCTAGGGACTGGGATAAGCTTTAGAAATAGCTTCATACACGGATATCCAAAACATGAAGGTCTACGCAGTTTAGATGGGTGGGACTGAAGAGACAGAATCTGGCACACTGTGCTAGATGACTTCAGAGTAGCTCGGTTACACTAAAGACATGATATCAAAGATGCAGACGGAGGCTCTGACTAAATCATTTCCTGAAAGTGGAGAGAAAAAGACATTATTTCTACATACACATAGTAAATAATGTTATTAATATACGTCTCATATTATTCTGCCTCTAAAAGTTTATATATTCAGGCTGGCTTTATCTTATTATTGGGAACCAGGGGACCTGCGTTATATCTGAGGGCACCCTACCGTCACTCACCTATAGGCCTCTATGGAAAGAAACAGAAGCTAATTTCCCAATAGTGTGAAAGTGAATCAGTGATAAGTTAGAATATTGACTTCAAAGCTCAGTTACTAGATTCAAGAAAGAGCAAAGACGCAGGGAATAGAGTATTATATTTAAAGGCAACAGGGGACACTATTTATCACTTTTGCTGTCAAGAAAGAATTTTCCCACTCTAATCTTCTACTTCAGCAAAAGCCAAATAAACAAAAAGTTGCACCAACACCGGAACATTTGTTGTTAACTAAAAATTTTGTGTACTAACGGAGACACAAAAGTTCAATGGATCAAGAAAATAAAAAAGGCATTAAACTGAATTGTGAGTTTTTCCTTTAATCTCACATTTTCCCACTCCCTTTGTACTCTGCTGAGGTCACTCTTTGGCATTTTCCTGAACAAAAAATGTATTCTAGAGGGAGACTGGGAAGTCAGGTAAAAACTGGCTCTAGAGCCCAAACTCCCCCCACCCACCAAAATCTGTTAATTCTCACTTTGCACGATCCTATAATCAACAGTGCAATGAATGCCCTCAATCAGATCAAAAGCAAAGCCACTCATTTTATGTCAAACCGAGTTTCTTCCCTTTGTAACTCATGAATAGAATCCAAGTCTACTAGCCAGATTGTGAAAACTTACCAACAAATATTGAGCTTTGGCAGCTATCATAATAATAATTTTTAAAGTCTTGCTACTTTGGGCACCCTTCCTTCACATCTGGAAGAAAATATGAGACCCATTTAAGTCTACTTACATTAAACAATAAATCCTGCCAAAAATTAAAAAATCTATAAAATTCCCTTTAATCTCCTCTAGGAAATCTTAAATAATGATGTAAACAGCAGCCTACCTTTCTTGCCAATTGTAAGGCAACATTCATAAAAGCCAAATAGCAGGAGATGTTAGTGAATGTCTGTATGAAGAATAGGTGAAGGTACTATCAATTCAAAACATTAAAATGCATTTGCTGTGCTATATCTGAACATATGTAATAATAATGATAATGAGAGATATTTTTCAGAAGTGTCATCAGTCACATACTAAACACAACATTTAGTGTTATGTCACTCAAATCAGTCAAAGTTACTATTATAAAGGATTCAATATGAGGGGATGCAGGATTTAAGAAGAAAAATAAAAAGAGTAAAGGGGGAAATGAACAGATGCAATTATGAAATTAATACTTTGGTCTTTTATTCATTGATTTTTACCATTCTCCAAGTGCCTCAACCTTTAATTTCACTGTGGTCTAACTCTAAGAACTCTCAAGTGGAAACCACATGAAAGGGAAGTTCAGGCTAAAATCTCAGACTAAACAACAATTCCTCTCTTCAGACTGAAAATGCTCTCCCAAAGAGCTCACCAGCTGACAGTCAGGAGTTTGCAGTGGAACTGTTCCAAAGTGCTGCATGTGAATACATCTGCTCCTTGTCCTCTTGTGTAAACGCTTCCCCTGGTGACAAACTGCATCCAGCAAACCTTCCTAAAAGCAACCAAGAAGTGACTTGAAAGTACGGGAGCTCACGCCCGGGCAGCCTGCCCTCTCCTCAACACCTTGATTCCTGGTGCTCACGAGTCCTTACAAACATCCCCTGGAGGGCAAGGGCAGCATCAAACACTTTGGGTACTGACACAGAGGGCTCATGTGAGATGCATACTTAGCAACATACTCCTTAGAAAGGCAGGGGCTCTCTCTGCCAACCAGGAAGTGTCAATCAAACATCCCAAGAGGGCCACATCGCAGGGTGGGGTGGAGGAGCTCTTATCTTCATAACACTGATGGTTAAACTCCAACTGAGGGCTATGGTCAGTTCACTAACAATGCTTTCAACTTGAGAATCAGCTGCAAGCTGGAGTCCCAATTCTTAAAACCCTGAAGTAACACTAGGAAGCTCTCTACATTTCAAAGGAAGGAAATGTATTCCTTAGGCCACCCTGAGTCAATCAACAAACCATCCTATATTCACTAAGCATACTTTTCATACATTTTCCCAGTCTAGCTGGAGAGAAAACAAATCACTAAAAGACAGGTGAAGCAAAAAAGGAATAATTCCAAATGGTAGGTAATGGCTACAATAGGTAATTATTACTACCACAGGGGTTCAAAGAAAAATGTCCTCATGGAGAGATTTATGTGAGAAAGAGTAGTAGAGACTTAGGCTGAACCTGGAAGAATAGGAGGGACTTACATTGGGGGAGGAAGGGAAAATAGCAGAGCTAAGAAGGGGAAATAGGAACAAGCAGGCATGTGCAGCAAAGCGTGCGGGATTTGTTCACCCAGAAGATAGAAGATGAAGGGG
Source organism: Budorcas taxicolor (assembly GCF_023091745.1). NCBI lineage: Eukaryota > Metazoa > Chordata > Mammalia > Artiodactyla > Bovidae > Budorcas > Budorcas taxicolor. The sequence continues at coordinate 71,867,715 of NC_068911.1, forward strand.
TGGGGCTGAGTGAGAGAAGGGACCACATGGAACTAGATTCTAGGTGGCTGTAAGAGGTGTGGCAATGGGCAGACGAGCAGTATGGAGATGGACAGACGGGAAAGGAGTGGATGAAGAAGAGGTCAGATGCAGATGGAAAATAATAAAATGAAATGCAAGGGAAAGAGATATGTGTGTTTATAAAACCTCAACCTCTCCATTAGAATGTGAGCACTGTTACTTCATCATATTCCCAGGATACAGCATAGGGCTTGTCATAAGCGATAAAAATAACCAATGACTACTGAAAAGTTTTTCATTCATTCAAAAAACTAAGATGATGACATCCAGTCCCATCGCTTCATGGCAAACAGATGGGGAAAAAGTGGAAACAGTGGCAAATTTTATTTTCTTGAGCTCCAAAATCACCGCAGATGGCAACTGCAGCCATGAAATTAAAAGATGCTTGCTCTTTGGAAGAAAAGCTATGACAAACTTAGGCAGCATATTAAAAACAAGAAACATCACTTTGCTGACAAAGGTCCATCTAATCAAAGTTATGATTTTTCCAGTAGTCATGTACAAATGTGAAAGTTGGACCATAGAGAAGACTGCGTGCTGAAGAATTGATGCTTTTGAATTGTGGTGCTGGAGAAGACTCTCGAGAGTCCCTCGGACTGCAAGCAGATCAAACCAGTCAATCCTAAAGAGAAAATCAACCCTGAATATTTTTTGGAAGGACTGATGCTGAAGCTGAAGCTTTAATACTTAGGCCACCTGATGTGAAGAGCTGACTCTTTAGAAAAGACCTTGATGCTGGGAAAGATTGAGGGCAGGAGAAGGGGGTGACAGGATGAGACTGTTGGATGGCATAATTGACTCAGTGGACATGAGTTTGAGCAAACTCCAGGAGCTGGTGAAGGACAGAGAAGCCTGGCGTGCTGCAGTCCATGGGGTCGCAAAGGGTCAGACACGACTTAGCAACTAAACAACAACTGAAAGGTTACTCTGAGCCATACTCCATAGCACATGACTTACATATATGAGCTATTAATTTTGAGTTTATACTATTTTCTTCATTTGATGAACTAGGAGACCAAGGATCAGCAATGCAAATTGCTGAGCCAGAGCTAGGTCATATTGTTAGGGAACCACTGACCAAAACTGCTCGCCTTGGCCAGGAACAATGATAACTATTTTCCTGAGTAGTCTCACAACTGGAGGTCCTGGTAACAAATAAGCTGCTGCCACTGAAAACTAACTGGGAGGATCTGGGAGGGGCCCAAAGGAAGGAGGAGACACCAGCCCATACTATTGTTCTGCCAACCTCCCAGAATCCTTTGCACTGGAATCCATCTTGGCTGAGAGATGCATGTGCCACCAGGAAGGACCTTAAAGCAGACCAGATATGGGCCAAGCAAGATGACTGGCCAAAGACAGCCTGCAGACTAACCCAATAACATATAACCTGAGACTGCGAGCCACGTGGCAGAGCAGTTCTCCTGGGTTCCCTTCCCTGTTGCTCCCCTGCCTTGGCGCCCCTTCCCAGGAAAGTCTTTTGCTTTAGCAGCATGTGTGTCTCCTTGGATAGTTCATTTCCGGGTGTTAGACAAGCGTCCACTCTCAAGCCTTGGAAGGGATCCCCCTTGCTCCAACAGCATGCGCCTGGATTCACACCCTTGTCTCTCTGACTCCCAAGTGCATCTGCGAAGAGAAGGTCTGACGGGGAAGGACCTGTTCTGTGTCCACTGCTGCATCTCCAGCAGCTAGATCAATGCCTGGAGTGCAGAGAAGACACACTGCTCGCATTTCAGAATGAACGAAGCTTAACCAGCGTTCGTCTTGTTTTGCTACATAATAAGTGTTCCCATTTGAGTGAGTCACTAAATGAAGCAAGCAAGCACCAAGTGATTTACATAAGACACTAACAATAAAACATTTGGGAAATTTTAAAACACTGCCTCAGAAATAACTTTTGTAAGTATAATAACAATACTCACACAAAGGCATAATTGTTTCTTCATTAAAGGGAAAATATTCAGGAAGTTATTTGTATATAAAATGAAATAATAATGAACATTAACAGAAGCCCCAAGGCACAGAACCTAAAATAACTTGGAGCTTTAAAATAGAACATAAATATCAGAGAGTTGGTAAACTCAAAAGTACAACTAAAGGCAACCTGGTGATATCATTCTCAAGGCATACTGACACACAAAGCAGAGTAACAAACCATTTACGGTTCATGTTTTCAGGGAAACAGGCATTTCTGTACTAAGACAAAGGAGTCTTAGTATAGAGTCCCATGAACCATTACAAAGTTCAGGCATGGGACTTCCCTGGTGGTCTGGGGAAGGGTCCAGGCTCTTCCACTACAGGGGGCGTGAGTTCAATCCCTGATTGGGAAACCAACATGCCGCATGGTGCAGCTAAATAAATAAGTAAACAGAAAAGAGGAAGTTTTGGCAAAATTAGAAGACAAGCATAAATATAATATTTTCTGGAGAAAAACTTTAATTAGATTTTAGAAAGGAATTGGGACCAAAGATGTGCTGCAAAGTTTTATAACATAAATAAAAGCAGGAAAAATTTCCTAATTGTAACATATCTTTACAGCCAAAGACTTTTTATCCTAGTGAAAACCACTGAATTCCAGAACTGTAAAATAATAAATTTGTGCTGTTTTAAGCCACTAAGTTTTTTGTAAACTGTTACAGTTGCAATAGGAAACTGATACAAGTAATAATACCCCAAATGGGTCCCTTTAGTGAAGTTGTTATTATGGGAATGGGTATTTTTGTCCTAACACTGATGGGCTCCCAGGCACTTCCTCCAGTACACAGTAGCATCAGTGCCGAAGGAAAATCTGCTCCCCAACCTCACTGGGAAGGGTTTGTAAAAGCTGGGCTGTGGATCTAAGCAGTCACTAGTCACGAGCATAAGCTGCTCCCTTGAAATCCCTCATCCCACCGCCCCGGCCCTCCATTCCCTCTGTAATTCCCCAGGGGACCACAGCAAAGGCCTGCCTTCATCCCGCACTGCACAGTGCTGTCAGGATCCTCTTCATTTTCACTCCCATCAAAGCCTCTTCTTGCTCAGAACTTTCAACGACCACTGTCACCCCCTGGCTAGACTCCAATGCTGGCTTTCATGACACTCCTCATGAGCCTCAAAGCTGCTCCAGCCTCACCTCCCTTCCCACAGCCTCAGCTCCAGCCAGAAGGGCAGATTCAGGCTCTTGGGGCTTTCCTTGGCCAATTACTTTTTCTACCCATTCTCTCTTTTTCATCTGACAAAATTTAATCCATTTTTGCTGGCTTACCTGAAACACCACTTTCTCCATCAAACCACTGTATTCTTCAAAACATTGTTCTCTCACCCCCATCTGAAGTTCCATGACCTTTCGTAAACAAAGTGCCTAGCACAATGCCTGGCATTAATACATTCCTCTCATTTGTGGCATTTATTTTATTCTCATCTCATCCCTGCTCCTAAATCCAATGTTGTATCAGCATTGTCTCACTTATATCTGGTATGATACCCAGTTGACAGGTGCCAACACAACCAACGTAAGTTTGGATACCAGCTGCTATTCTGTATGCAGACTCAGGGGATCTATGAGGAGGACCACTCTATTCCTTTAGAACCTTCCATGGTTCCCTTACCTAAAATCTGAGGAGGTTTAGGAATGCCTAGGTTGTGATACATTGGCTTAGTTGCTCCTCAGCATGTGGAATCTTCCTAGATCAGGGATCAAACCCACATCCCCTGCACTGGCAGGGGGATTCCTATCCCCTGCACCACCAAAGAAGTCTGCCAATGAAAGTCTTAGTGAATAAATAATGTTGGTTTTAGGATAAGGCTAAGACGAATAAGCATTAGTCACAGGGTATTTCAAGGATAAGCCCCATGTATACTAGGTAACACCGCTAACCCAAGTTCTTTAGAAGTGAGATATTATTTAAATACCACTCATCTCAACTTGGGCTTCAAATTCTCATGCTGTCAGCCATTTTTTCACATCTGCTCGTGAAGACATCATTTTTCCTCTAGAACATGAAATTTCATGCCACGGATAGTGAAGTCATTTGGGTCTTGCTGCCTTCCAGAGATGATGGAAAACAGCACCAACAATATTTTATGATGACTTGTGAATAATTTAAAAATCATCTTTATCTTTTTAAAAGTATAGTTATTTTGATCAAGCAATGAAATTACCTCGACTCTATTCTAAGGATACTCCAAAGTACAGGGGGAAAAAAATACACAGAGATTTTCATCATTTGCAGAGATAAACCTGACACCTGAGCCATTACAAATGGCTCTAAGACACTTAATTAAGAATGTTCCTAGGTATAAGAGAGTAATGAAATAAACCTTGGGTCAGCCCCTAGATGCAATATTCTATAGCTGTGTAAGTAAACACTTAAAAAGTGGCGTGGGATGTTGGTGTCCTGGAAGCTGCATCATGCAAACCCCACCTGTCCATCGAAAGGTGGAGAGCACAAGCCAGTGATTTCGATTCATTCTTTGTAATACACCTTCTTGGCTATGGACTTTGGGCAAGTTACTCAGATTCTTTAAGTCTCAATTTCTTTGACTATAAAATGAGAACAAAAATAGAACCTACCACAGATGAGCATCATGAAGACTTGATAGGTTAATGAATAGGAGATGCTTAGTCCAATGTTGGCCATCAACTAGGAGTACACTTTCAAATCTAATGCTCTAAAAAAGTGGGAGATAAAATCGTATATGCAATATGATCCCCCAACTATATTAAAAAGCATAAAATACACTGAACAATGCTTTAACTAATTATATTAATATATTTCCCATTTTTACTTTATTTTCCAAGATTCTATAATTTTAGATATCCTTATATTGTTGTTCAGTCACTCAGTCCAACTCTTCGCAACTCTTACTCAAACTCATGTCCATTGAGTCAGTGATGCCAACTCAATGGATATAATGGGGATAAAAAGCAATCAGTTTTACTTTAAAACTTCACCTCCAAAAGGCTTGCATTAAAATCTGCACTGCATACATACACAAGTATATATACATACATACAGTACATATATATGTATACATGTATTTGATAGTTGATTCAAATATTTTTATTTAGTCATTTCTCTCTGATAACTTTATTCATAGGATAGCCTATTTAAACTACTTACTCAGCTTAAGTCAGCAATGTCTAAAAGATCAAATTAAGCCATAGCTTTCTGACAAAAGGATAGGCTTTACTCTTCTATTTCTTTTAACTATGACCATGACCTTTTCCAGCTACCCAGGTAAAAGAAATTTCACAGGAAGAAAGCTGTTTGGTAATTTGGACAAATGCACCAGGTCAGAAATTTAGCTGATTTGTTGGACTCCCTGAAGCTGGCCTTGCACAGCTGAAAGCTCTCCCAGCTGAGTTCCAGTCATCTGCCTAGTTCTGGAGTCTTCTCCCGGGGACTGTACTCATTTAACAAATGTGAGGCAGCCGAAGTCTTTCATCCAGCAAGATCTTCTTTTAACTCATGGCCTGTATGAGTCAGCTTTTAATTCTAGGGCCAGATATAAAATGTATACACTCTTGAACCCAGAAATTCCACTTTTAGGGACTTCTACTAAAAACAAAAGCAACTTTACATGAAATGTACACTGAAGAATGCTTCTTGAAGCATACTTTTGAATGGTTATACCAATAAAAAATTGAATAACAAATTAAATTTCTGCCAAATGCAGTCATTAGTCAGAAAAATGAGATACATCCGTATGTACTGACTGTACTGACCTGGAAAGATGTCTTTACTAAATAAGTAAGTGAGGCAGAAGAAGTACCAGAACAAAGTGCAAAGCATGAACTCTTGCAAAAATTATACTCAGATGCACAAAAACATGGAAATTCACATCAGAGATTAATTCTAAGGCATGCATGCATACATGGTATTAGAGCTAGGGTAAAGATCAGTGGTTATCACAAACACTTCTCTATCATTTTAATTTGCGGCAATGACTGTATAATGACAGAGGCTGTGAGGATATAGTAGGAGAGCTTAGGACCCAGAGCCACAGTGCCTGGGCTCAAATCCCAGCTCTACTTCTTTCTAGTCAACACCTCTATTTCTCTGCTTCCTCTTCTTTCAAATCAAGATAATGATAGGACCTACCTCTAGGTTGTTAACAGATTAAATAACTTAATACATTTAAAATAAAACCCTCAGTTGCATGTATTAGGATGTTTACTACCCAGAGAGAGACAGAGACAGAGGAAGAAAGAAAGAAAGGTGGAAAGAGAGAGAATAACATCTATTGGTGAGGATGTGGAGAAATTAGAACCTATGTTCACTGTTGGTGGAAATGTAAAATACTGCAGCCTCTATAGAAAACAGTATGGGTGGTTCCTCGAAGAACTAAAAAGAAAACTACCATGGGATTCAGCAATTCCACTTCTGGCTATACACCCAAAAGAACTGAAGGCAGGGTTTCAAACAACTATCTGTACACCATGCACACAGCAGCATTCACAACAGCCAAGAAGCAGAAGCAACCTAAGTGTCCGTCAAAGGATGAACAGATAAAATGTGGTCCATACAGAAAATGGAATTTATTTTTTTTCAGTCTTAAATGGAAGGAAACTCTGATGCATGCTATCTCATAGATGAATCTTGAGGACATTATGGTAAGTGAATACACCAGTCACCAAAGGACAAATACTTTACAATTCTACTTATATGAGAATAGTGAAGACAGGAAGTAAAGTGGTGGTTTCCAGGGGATGCAAGGAGGAGGGAATGGGGAGATAGTGTTTAAAGGGTACGGTTTCACTTTTGAAGATAAAAAGAAATCTGGGAATGGATTGTGGTGATGGCTGTACAACATATGTACTTAATGCCACTGAACTGCACACTTGTAAATGGTTTAGCCGGAACATTAAATTTTACCACAACTTACCAGTTATTCACCAAATCTCACCACGATTTTTTAAAACTTTAATAAAATAAAAAATAAAGCCCTTAAAACATTATCTGGCCCAAAATAAGTACTTAATAAATTTTAGTAGTAATAATAATGTGACACTCATTATATCCCACTTTTGCATTTTAAAACTGAGATTTTCAAAAACTAAGCTAAGATGAAGACCCTCACCTACCCACAACTCAAGTTCTTTTAGCAATTTTATATAAATCACACTAACTGCATGAATATCAAAAGTCATCTTCTGAAGCTTCTTTTTTAAAATATATCCCCTCTAGCAAGGCAAAGAAGGTTTTTCACAGCCAGGAGCTAACACTTAGCTAATACCTCTGGCCATAAAGGAACAGAGGAGAAAAGCATTTGCCTTCACATGGCACTGAGACAGAGGCCAAGAGGCAGTGATTCTGCACTCACAAGCCTCTGGCAAGGAGAAGCACTGTTCTGCTCTTGTTTTCAGCTTCACTCTCTCCTAAATTGGTGTAACCCAGCCACCACCAAAGTAACATTGTCAAACTACTCCCAGGTGGCATTAGTGGTAAAGAACTCTAAAGGGCAACACACTCCAGTAGTCTTGCCTGGAGAATCCCATGGACAGAGGAGCCTGGCAGGCGGCGGTACACAGGGTCACAAAGAGTTAGACATGACTGAAGCGACTTAGCAGGCAGCACACACACATTTTGCTACCACATTCAGTAGCTATTGTGCAGGAATAAAATTTGCCACAACAAAATGTCTTTTTGGCCTGAGAATTACTGTGAGCTAAAAGCAATCAAGGCCCTTAAGACTTAGGAAGAAACTCTGACCTTCCCTCTGAGTGCCTAAAATAATTCAGAGAGCCTGTTCACAGAAGAGAGCTATCACAGACATGTCTGCAAAGAACATGGGCTTGGAGTGGTGGGGAAACTCTAGGCAGAGCCGACATTTGAGTCCAGGCTGTGTCTAGTTGTCTCTACAATATCCAGCAACATTTGTTTACTGAGCACTTGTTTTTCTATTTCCATGTCAGTTGCCTTCTTCCCCTTTGAAGTCCCAAACCACTACCCCCAACATCGTCTTTTGGCTTTAGTTGAAGATGGTATATAAGATGAGGGCTTCTGCTATTTTGGTGAGTTACTCAGTTTTCCTGGGTTTCTCTCATATACAATACTATTAAACTTGGTTCAATTTTCTCCTGTTAATTTTTCTCTTGTCAATTTAATTCTCAGAGCAGCTAGAAGAACCTAGAAGGAGAGAGAAAAATTTCTTCCTCTTTAACACCACCATACAATATGATCTCCTTGGTCATTTTTAACACAATGTCATGAGATACATAGAGAGGGATATCCTAAAATGTAACATGCATCCCTTATGGAGAAAACAGAATGTGCTGTATGAAGAAATCAGAATTTAAAGACATACTGATTCAGATTTAACTAACATTTATTAAGCACCCCTAGTATACAAGAAGGTACCAAGAAATTTGACACATTGCTTTATTTAAAGCTCATAACTGCCTTCTGAAATATGTAATATAATCTCCATTTTCTAAGTCAGGAAATGTCTTCTGAATTCCTAACATTATTTTCTACTTCTTGGAAAGTTGAATTAGCTGAGTCACACTTGAAAAGATTGTTGAGCCACTTCTGTTTCTCCCTTTGGTTCCCTGGCACAGACTCAGCTGTGCTTACTTTGGTGGCAGAAGCAGGGTAAATGACACTGGTGCTTTGCTTTCTAACTGCCCAACATTTGCACATAAAAAAGGTCAAACTAAAATAATGCCTGGAAGGGGAAAGAAGTTACAGAGGGAGACAGACAGTCCCACATTTGCCAAGGGTCAGCCTTAGCTTCCTCCCAGGTTAGTGGGAACTTTATGCGCCTCTGGTCCTTCCCTCTGGCACACCTAGCAGCCACATTCTTCTAATTTATTTCAAACACTTTTCCTTTTACTTAAAGCCTGAGACCAGATTATAATCACAACAATGACCACAACAGCAGAGAGAGACTTCAGAGCCACAGACACTGTGAACAGCCCTTTAGGAATGATCCCCCTTACACTTAAATTACAGATGAAGAATGGGAGTCCTATTGAGGCAAAAGTGGCTAATATAGTCCCTGAATCCAGCTCTGACTTCACAGCCTGGGCATTTTAACCATGGGAAAGTCAGTGATAGGCAATGAATGCAGAACCCAAGTTCCTTGGGGGCTGCCTCTGTGTTCCATCCATCACAGTCTCTCCTGCACTTATTGTCAGCACGCACTAGGAGCTCCATGAATATTTACTGAATCAAAGAAACAGCACTGTAATATGGAGAGTAACCAAGAATCTGGTCTCAACCTCCCTACCCAGACTCAGGCAGGTGCTGTCTGCTCAGCATCCTGTGAGCAAGCATCTCCACTGTTATTAACGGCCGGTCCCCTGAGAAGCAGCAAGTCATGTATTTCCTGAAACAGGTCAAAGAACATACACCACTCCCACGCTTACTGATTTCAACGAGAAGAAACAACCACCTCTTGTAGCACACAAAAAGATGGATTTGACCTTTGGTTTCATTAAACTCTCAAGACAGGAGTTAAAATCCTGGTCACTGTTTCTGCTAGTCTCTCCCATTTAGAGTGTTCCTCAGTCTCTCCCATCTAGAGTGTTCCAAAGACTGACAATGAATGCAGCCATTAATCTAGAGATATTTACTTACATATATTCTACTTCCTCCAACCATTTCAAAGGAAAATAATCTAAGCACTGTCCTTAACCACTTTATTTTATGCCATAAAACAGAAAGCAAATAAAACATGACTTCTTGCAGCTGTTTTTGTTTGTTAATGTCTAGGGTAGAAAAAAGGAAAGCTCTAGCCACAAATTCTCCATAGCAAATTGCCAGTTGGCACTTTCTAGTTTCAGTGAAAAAAAAAAAAAAAAAAAGCCTTGAAGTATGTGAATAGATTTTAATTCAAACAGTAATATCTAATCCTAAGTGACTGGTATCACACTGTTGTCTATTTTTAAAGAGTCTGGAATAAACTGAAGAGTTCCTAGGAGCCTATGTTAGCAGAGAGGTCCTCAGTGAAATGGTAAAGTTGTGTAAAAAGAAATGAGGAAATGTGGCCAAATGTAGTCTTGGTGAAACGCCCAGAAGCTGGGCACATGTGCTCCTACAATTCAGTCATGGATAGGTGAATAATGGTATCACTGTGTCTGTCTGTCTATCTGTCTCACACATGCCACACACGCAGACTCCACTGAAAAGTTTTTCTGTGTATATATTATCAAAAAAAAAAAAAAAAACAATTGCCAAGGATCTGGTATTTTCTATACATAGATATCGCACAAATACCAAAAACACAAGAGTTGAGAGACCTAAAAACAGTTTTCTTTTAAGGCTACAGTTCGCTGCAGTTCAACTCATAAAATTTACTTACAATTAGTCTCGGTGGTTATGTGGAGAAAGAAGCATGGGTGTGTTAGGATCAGTCACACACAGCTTGACTCTCATTATATATCTCACTTCATACACACATACACACACAGAGGCAATTTAATTAACTTTTCTGAATTGAAGTCACATTGCCTATTCAATAGGAGTGTCATGAGGATTAAATAAGATGACACAAGTAGAAAACATGGCTCATAATAGATGTTCAATAAATGTTACATGCTATCATGATGGCAGAGGTCATGATGGCAAAAGGCTGCTAAAAATAACTACTAAAGAGAATCTTTACAGTGCCTAGGAAAAGCCCCAGCACAGTCACCAGTCATTTTGCTGAATGAGAGAATGCATTCCATATCCACGCATGACAAATACAGTAACGCTACATCAGAGTGAGAGAGCAATTAAAATTACACAAATAAATCCATCCTGTAACCTTTAAACTAACTATACACTCCTGACAACCCACTTCTCTGAAGGTCCTGCTTTGTGCTCGTTATCCTCTTCCCAAAGTTCAAACAACCTTGACAATGTTAAAGGTAGGTATTTCTGAACTACTCTCTGAAGACCTAATGACTGGTTTGGTCTTAGGCCCAATGAGGCCCTCCAAGAGTTCAGTTCACTGCGTCTGGTTAAACTACAGCCCTTTCTTCAAAGGGAAAAGAGAAAGTAAACAAGCAAGGAGCAAGAAATGCTAAACAGATTCTATGACTGACTGAAAACTTGCAGCAGTTGGCTCTGCCCTTATCCACAAGGACTGGGGCTGTTCCTTGACTCTAAGAAGTAAAGCATTTTCTGCTTTCACACCTTTCTTAGGTGATTCATTGCCCAATCACTTTCCTGGTGGAGTGTCTATCCTTGTGAAAGGGAAATGCTAATCAGTCCTCATACACCACTTGTCCATACCTGTCTCTACTTGCCTCCCTTCTCCATCAGTTCATATACCACACTGCCACTAACGTATGTTTCTAAGGTTCAAAATTTTACTCAAGATTCCCATCCTCACAGAGGCACTTTGCTTAGCACTCCCAACCTGATCAATCTATGCTGAATATAATCAACATTCTCCACACCATCTCAACTTGATTATAGTCACATCTGTCTGTGCATCACTTTGAAAGAGTGAGCATTGCTCCTCCATTGTTTTCTGTCACATATTAACCAGAAATCTATTCACTGCTGCTGCTGCTGCTGCTGCTGCTGCTGCTGCTAAGTCACTTCAGTAGTGTCGGACTCTGTGCGACCCCATAGACGGCAGCCCACCAGGCTCCCCCGTCCCTGGGATTCTCCAGGCAAGAACACTGGAGTGGGTTGCCATTTCCTTCTCCAATGCATGAAAGTGAAAAGTGAAAGGGAAGTCGCTCAGTCATGTCCGACTCTTCGCGACCCCATGGACTGCAGCCCACCAGGTTCCTCTGTCCATGGGATTTTCCAGGCAAGAGTACTGGAGTGGGGTGCCATTGCCTTCTCTGAATCTCTTCACCAGGTATTGCCTAATACACACCAGGGAACAATGGAGGGAAATCTGTACTTCCATGTCTTTTAAAGGCCACATCCCTTAAGACTTTTCTAAAACCATAATTGCACACTGTGGGTACTTAGCAAAGATGGCTATTTCATTGCTCATTAGGAAAGTTGTATGCAGTTTTAGGAAATTGCTGTAGTCAAATTGGGAGTCATATTGGATACAAGGCCAAGCAGACCTTGTTTAACTTCATATCAACATTGAAACGATGCAGCACATAAAATAACGGTGTTTCCAAGTTAGACTGTTCAAAATCTTCTACCACATTTAAAGCCTTTGTATGCAGAGCACATTTTCTTTTTATTACATACTTACTAGATGCAATCTCAAAAACAACAGAATGATCTCTGTTCGTTTCCAAGGCAAACCTTTCAATATCACAGTAATCCAAGTCTATGCCCTGACCAGTAATGCTGAAGAAGCTGAAGTTGAACGGTTCTATGAAGACCTACAAGACCTTCTAGAACTAACACCCGAAAAAGATGTCCTTTTCTTTATAGGGGACTGGAGTTCAAAAGTAGGAAGTCAAGAGATACCTGGAGTAACAGGCAAATTTGGCCTTGGAGTACAATACGAAGCAGGGCAAAGGCTAACAAAATTTTGCCAAGAGAACGCACTGGTCATAGCAAACATCCTCTCCCAACAACACAAGAGAACACTCTACACATGGACATCACCAGATGGTCAACACTGAAATCAGATTGATTATATTTTTTGCACCCAAAGATGGAAAAACTCTATAGTCAGCAAAAATAAGACCAGGAGCTGGCTGTGGCTCAGATCATGAACTCCTTATTGACAAATTCAGACTTAAGTTGAAGAAGGTAGGGGAAACCACTAGACCATTCAGGGATGACCTAAATCAAACCTCTTATATTTATACACTGGAAGTGACAAATAGATTCAAGGGATTAGACCTGACAGACAGAGTGCCTGAAGAACTATGGATGGAGGTTTGTGACATTGTACAGAAGGCAGTGATCAAGACCATACCCAAGAAAAAGAAATGCAAAAAGGCAAAATGGTTGTCTGAGGAAGCCTTACAAATAGCTGAGAAAAGAAGAGAAGCTAAAGGCAAAGGAGAAAAGGAAAGATATACCTATTTGAATGCAGAGTTCCAAGGAATAGCAAGGAGAGATTAAAAAAAAAAACCTTCCTCAGTGATCAATGCAAAGAAATAGAGGAAAACAACAGAATGGGAAAGATTAGAGATCTCTTCAAGAAAATTAGAGATACCAAGGGAATATTTCATGCAAATATGAGTACAATAAAGGACAGAAATGGTATGGACCTAACAGAAGCAGAAGATACTAAGAAGAGGTGGCAAGAATACACAGAAGAACTATACAAAAAAGATCTTCATGACCCAGAAAACCACAATAGTGTGATCACTCACCTAGAGCCAGACATCCTGGAATGTGAAGTCAAGTGGGCCTTAGGAAGCATCACTATGAACAAAGCTAGTGGAGGTGATGGAATTCCAGTTGAGCTATTTCAAATCCTGAAAGATGATGCTGTGAAAGTGCTGCACTCAATATGCCAACAAATTTGGAAAACTCAGCAGTGGCCACATGACTGGAAAAGGTCTGCTTTCATCCTAATCCCAAAGAAAGGCAACGCCAAAGAATGCTCCAACTACTGCATAATTGCACTCTTCTCACATGCTAGCAAAGCAATGCTCAAAATTCTCCAAGCCAGGCTTCAATAGTATGTGAACCATGAACTTCCAGGTATTCAAGCTTGATTTAGAAAAAGGAGAGGAACCAGAGACCAAATTGCCAACATTCACTAGATCATCAAAAAAGCAAGAGAGTTCCAGAAAAACATCTACTTCTGCTTTATTGACTATGCCAAAGCCTTGGACTGTGTGGATCACAACAAACTGTGGAAAATTCTTCAAGAGATGGGAATACCAGACCACCTGACCTGCATCCTGAGAAATCTGTATGCAGGTCAGGAAGCAACAGTTAGAACTGGACATGGAACAACAGACTGGTTCCAAATTGGGAAAGGAGTATGTCAAGGCTATATACTGTCCCCCTACTTATTTAACTTACATGCAGAGTACATCAAGTGAAATGTTGGGCTGTATGAAGCACAAGCTGGAATCAAGAATGCCAGGAGAAATATCAATAACCTCAGATATGCAGATGATACCACCCTTATGGCAGAAAGCGAAGAGGAGCTAAAGAGCCTCTTGATGAAAGTGAAAGAGGAGAGTGAAAAAGTTGGCTTAAAACTCAACATTCAGAAATCTAAGATCAATGCATCCAGTCCCATCATTTCATGGCAAATAGATGGAGAAACAATGGAAACAGTGACAGACTTTATTTTTTTGGGCTCCAAAATCACTGCAGATGGTGACTGCAGCCATGAAATTAAAAGACGCTTGCTCCTTGGAAGAAAAACTATTACCAACCCAGACAGCATATTAAAAAGCAGAGACAGTTTCTCAACAAAGGTCCGTCTAGTCAAAGCTATGGTTTTTCCTTTAGTTGTGCATGGATGTGAGAGTTGGACTATAAAGAAAGCTGAGCAGTAAAGAATTGATCCTTTTGAACTGTGGTGTTGGAAAAGACTCCTGAGAGTCCCTTGGACTGCAAGGAGATCCAATCAGTCCATCTTGAAGGAAATCAGTGCTGAATATTCATTGGAAGGACTGATGCTGAGGTTGAAACTCCAATATTTTGGCTGCCTGATGTGAAGAACTGACTCATTTGAAAAGATCCTGATGCTGGGAGGGATTGAAGGCAGGAGGAGAAGGGGACAACAGAGGACGAGATGGTTGGATGGCATCACACACTCAATGGACATGAGTCTGAGTGAGCTCCGGGAGTTGGTGATGAACAGGGAAGCCTGGGGTGCTGCAGTCCATGGGGTCGCACAGAGTCAGACATGACTGAGTGACTGGATTTAAGATCTTTTTAATACTTCCTTTTTCAGAAATAGCAAGCTAGGCTATTCAGACTAATTCCTTGTCACTCTGGTCTATTAGAAACAACTAAACTTCTCAATCCAAAATAATTTTAAAATCATCAGAGTAACAGCGGAGTAAGAAACTATTAGGACAAAAATATAAGGGATGTTGGGAACCAAAGACCTAAGTAGAGCACCAACATTCTTCTCACCTCAAGGTCATCTGCCATAGTCAGTAACTCTAGGCTTCTGTTTTGACAGCCTCCTGGAGAAAAGGGAAAAGAACCAAGACCCAAAGATGGGGATATTATAGATATGGTCCATGTTACATAGATAGGATGAGTGTGAACCATACATAAACATTACTTCTACCCCTAACTATGGGCAACTATAATAATGGCTGCCTTGGTATTAAGAAGGAGAAAAAAGAAAAAGAAAAACTTTTCTATGTGGTCAAAGATCCACAACCATCACTGTAACCTAAGGTCACTATGCCTTTGTGGTCCTGATTATCTTAAACCATGGATTTGATTTTAGTGCTATAGTGGTAGTATCTAAAAATATTTTACAGAGACACATGTATAAATTCTCTGGAGAATGGTATCTTCTTCCTAGGCCTTAAGCATTATTCCAGTACTTTTTAAGAATAAAGAATAGCACAAAATTAAAGTAGATAGGAAAAAAACAGTTATCACAAATCAGAGTTGGTAAGAAACCCACAAATATTGAAACTATCAAATACAGATTTTAGAATAGCTATGCTTACTCTAGGAAAAGAAATTTAAAAAAAAAAACAGGGAAAATGTATCTGCAAAGAATAGGAAACATTTTATAAAAAATGACAAAGCAGGTTTTTATTTTCTGTACACATGAAACTAACACAACATTGTAAATCAATTTTATTTCAATCAAAATATACATGTATTCAATAAAAGTGATCAAGTGGGTATTTTAGAAAGACCAATAGAATTTCTACAATTAAAAAAGTACAACCAAATTAAAACGTGGTTGGAAAAGGAAATCATAGAGTTAATAAGAGCACTGGTGATTTGGAAGATAGGTCAGATGACATTTAACATACAGCTATAAAAATAAAAAATGAAAAATACAAAAAAAATCTTAGATACATGGAAGATAGAATGAAATGTCTAATATATCTCATTATAGTTACAGAAGAAGAAAATAGAATAGGGAAGAGGTAATATTTGTAGAGGTGATGATTGAGAATTTTCCAGAACTGATGACAGATAGCAACCCATAGATTAAGAAGCACAGTGAATCTTAAGAGTAAGTTTTTAAACTATAATTTTACATAGCATACTGAAAATACAGAAAGACTAAGAGAAAAATTGTAAAGCATACAGAGGGGAAGAGGGGCATTATCTTCAAAGGAAAGACACACCTATATCAACTTCTCTACAACAAAGTGAGCAAGAAGAGAGTGGAATGACATCATCAATGTGCTGAAAGAAAACAACTGTCTATCATATTCTCAACTCAGAGAAAACAATTTTCAAGAATAAGAGGAACACGTATTTGTTTTTAGACAACAAAAACAAAGAGATTTCATCTATAGAAAACCTTAAGGATCTTCAGGCAAGAAATGAATGATTGCAGATAGAAGGTCTAAGAACAAAAAAAGAATGAAAAATAAAGAAAATGGTAAATATGTATGCAAATCTAAAAGAACATTAACTCTATGTGGCCGTAGGTTAACAATGTCTTCAGATTAAAATACACAGAATGAAAGGCATGAGTCAGGAGGGGGTATATGTAGATAAAAATATTCTAAATACATCAGCTCTTCTGGGAGAAGGGTTAAAAAACTGGATTAATATTGATTTTGATAACTTAAGTATAACCATTGCAATTTTTAGAGTAACTACCAAATAGCTTAAAAACTGAATTTATAATTTCAAAACCACCAAGGAAAATGGAATCATAAAAATAATAAATGCAAAAGTCAAGAAAGATGAGATAAAGAAACATAAAACAAACAAAGCAATAGAAAACACAAATCAGGATGAAGATTTAAAAGTATTTAAAAGTGATGCTATTAAGTGGCTATTGGCTAAGCTCCAGTGGAAAGAAAGAGAACAAATATTTTCAGTCTGAATTAAAACAAAATCCTAACATTTATTATCTAGGGGAAAAAACATCTAAACATAAAAATACAAAAGAGTTAAACAAAAATCTGGAAAAAATATTATGCAAATAACCATTAAAATAAAATTGGTGTGGCTACATTAATATGAAACAAAACTGACTTTAAGGTAAAAAGCATTATTATATATGAGAATCACTTCATACTAACAAAACATTCAATGTACTAGAAATTCATTATAATTTTAAATGTATATATACCTAACAGCTAGCCTAAAATATTTATAATGCAATACTGACAGAATTACAAGGATGAACAGAAAAATTCATAATCATAGTTGGAGATTTTAAACATTTTCCTCAGTAACTGACAGAATGAGCAGATTCTCTCCCCCAAAGAAGTAAAATACAGGAGACTTGAGGATTATGATTAAAATTGTCAACAAATGGAAGTTATACAACACTATAATCAACGATTATAGAACTCACATTCTTGTAAAGTCTACAAAGAACCTTTATAAACAGTGACCATACACTGGACTTTAAAACAATCTCAACAAATTTCTAAAGAGAAAAATCATACAAGGAATGATCTTCTATCAGAAGCTAGAAATAATTAAAAAATCTGAAATTAAAAAAATCTAAATAATTACTGAATCAAAGAACAAAATGTACTAGAAAACAGAAAATTTTATATCAAGTAGTAACAAAACACAAATGTTAAAAACTATAGGATGTATAGCTTTTATCCCACACAGAAACAGACACTGAAACATTATATAATGTTGCAACATTATGTTATGGATATTATTGTGTTGTGAATATTAATTTGCAACATTAATTTATGGTTACCCTATCTAAGCCCAAATTCTCCACCTAGTCGTACAGCAGAGAAACTCATGACAGTGTGCCCAGAAATATATGCACAAGAATATTCATAGCATTATTTTTTGCAGAAGCTCCAAGTTGGAAACAACCCAAATATCCAACAGTAGAAGAGATCAATGTCCTGTGATATGTTTATACAATGAAATACCATCCAGCAGTGAAAAACGAAAAACCTGCTGCCAATCACACATACACAGTCAGCATGGATATACCTTAGAAGCACACTCCGGAGCAGAAGAGGCCGCACATAAAAGAAAACGTACAGTATGATCCTATTCATATTCAGTTTAAAAACAGGCAAAACTAAACTGTGTTGTTTTGGAATACATGTATAAACAATAAGACTGAAAGTAAAAGTAAGAAAATAATTCCCACAAAAGTGATACACTCATTCATTTCTTGGGAAGAAAGGCAGTGTTGTGCTAGGCAAGGAGTTCTTGAAAGGCGGGGGGACAGGGTTGCTGAGAACTGCGCCCAGACAATCAAAGCTATGGGGCAGCACATTCTAGGAAGAAGGAACAGCAAGTGCAAAGGCCTATAGGTAGGAATGAGTTGGCAAAGTGATGTCCCTGGAGCCTAGTGGGAGGAGATGAAGTCAGAGAGGCCAACAGCCAAGACCTAGATGAGGCAAGGGCCCTGCAGGCCAGGGTGACTCGTTTAGATTTTACTAAAGGGTATAGACCAGGAGGGGGGCCTTCCCAGGTGGCTCAGTGGTAAAGATTCTACCTGCAAATCAGGAAATGTTGGTTCGATCCCTGGGTGGGGAAGAGTCCCTGGAGGAAGAAACAGCAACCCACTCCAGTATTCTTGCTTGAAGAATCCTATGGACAGAGGAGCCTGGCAGGCTACAGTCCATGGGGTTGCAAAGAGTCAGATATGACTGAGTGAAAGTGATAGTTGCTCAGTCGTCTCCGACTCTTTGCAACCCCTTGGAATTCTCCAAGCCAAAATACTGAAGTGGGTAGCCTTTCCCTTCTCCAGGGGATCTTCCCAACCCAGGGAAGACATGACTGAGCACACACCCAAAGAAGAGACAGGGAGAGAGGCAAGCGTCTTATGGGAGCACCAAGTGGTTATCCAAGTGCCAGGCAAAGGCAGGGGTGATAAGAGGAAGACTCGAAAAGAGGAAGATTCTCAAAAAGAGAATCAAAAAAATACTGTCTGATTCCACTTATATGATCTACTTAGAATAGTCAAATTAATAGGGTGAGAAAGCACTCTGGGAGATGCCAGGGGCAGGGGACTCTGAAGCAATGAGAATGAGTCAAAAGCAGAGAAAGAGGGATGGAGGCGGGGCCTGAGTCAAAATGTGCACAGAACTCTGAGCAGTGACTTATGCCTGGAGCATAACATGCAAGGAAGGGACTACTGAGCCCTTTGCACTTGAGGCCACAGGAAAACAAGGCCATTTACAGACGCAGGCCATGGGCTTCCCTGGTGGCTCAGTGGTGAGGAGTCCACTTATCAACGCAGGAGACACGGTTTGAGCCCTGGTCCGAGAGGATCCCACAATGCCGGGAAGCAACTAAGCCTGTGCGCCACAACTACTGAGCCTGTGCAAAGCCACAACGACTGACACTACATGCTGCCGCTACTGAAGCCCATGGGTCCTAGAGTCCGTGCTCCACAAGAGAAGCCACCATAATGAGAAGCCTGTGCATTGCAACACAGAGTAGCCCATGCTTGCCTCAACTAGAGAAAAGCTGGCATGGCAATGAAGACGCAGCACACTCCATGGAGACACACAGATGGCACACAAACCCATGAAAAGATGCTCAACGTGGCTCATTATTAGAGAAATGCAAATCATAACTACAATGAAATATCACTTCATACCAGTCCGAATGGCCATCACCAAAAAATCTACAAACATTAAATGCTGGAGAGGGTGTGCAGAAAAGGAAACCTTCTTGCACTGTTGGTGGGAATGTAAACTGATACAGCCACTATGGAAGACAGACTGGAGATTCCTCAAAAAACTAGGAATAAAACTACCATATAACACAGCAGTTTCACTACTAGGCATATACTCCGAGGAAACCAAAATTTAAAAAGACACATGTACCTCAGTGTTCATTGAAGCACTATTTACAATAGCCAGGACAGGGAATCAACCTAGATGTCCACCAACAGACGAATGTCTAAAGAAGTGTAGTACATATATACAATGGAATATAAGTCAGCCATAATTTGAGTCAGTTCTAATGAGGTGGATGAACCTAGAACCTATTATACAGAGTGAAAAAGAGAAAAATATTTTATATTAATGCATATTTATGGAATCTAGAAAGTGGTACTGATAAATCTATTTGCAGAGGCTTCCCTGGTGGCTCAGATGGTAAAGTGTCTGCCTGCAGTGCGGGAGACCCGGGTTCAATTCCTGGGTCGGGAAGATCCCCTGGAGAAGGAAATGGCAACCCACTCTAGTACTCTTGCCTGGAAAATCCCATGGACGGAGAAGCCAGATAGGGGTCGCAAAGCGTCGGACACGACTGAGCGACTTCACTTTCACTTTCACTTTCAATGGAGACACAGACATAGAGAACAGACATACGGACGTGGGGGAGGGGGAGAAAGGAGAGGGTGGGATGTATGGAGAGAGTAACATGGAAACATATACATTACCATATGTAAAATAGGTTGCCAATGGGAAATTGCTATGTGACTCAGGGAACTCAAACTGGGGCTCTGTAACAACCTAGGAGGTGGGAAGGAGAGGGAGGTGGGAGGAAGGGGACCTATGGCTGATTCATGGTGAGGTTTGGCAGAAACCAACACAATATTATAAAGCAATTATCCTTAAAAATAAATTTAATTATTAAGAAAAGACTCAGCACAGCCAGAAATAAATAAATAAAATTATTTTTTAAAAAAACAAAAATACATGCCCTAGGTCTCTAATTTGGAGGCTTTCCCCTAAAGCATATTAAGCATATTAATTTTGTACACACATCCCATATTATTGTTTTATTTGTTAAAATTTTTTAAGATAATTTTTATAACTTTCAGTTGAAGAATTTGTTATCCTAAAGATATGGCAAAATGTACATCATAGTTGAAGCTGTATAACAGATACAGGGAAATTCATTACACTATTCTCTCTTCTTTTGCACATATGTTAAAATTCCTATAATAATAAGTTACAACTGAAAAAATAATGTCTTTCTGCTGTTGAGATTAAAACTTTACTATATTTATATAAAATCTTTGGATGTGAATTGAGCCATTAAATCATATCTTGCAGACATTTAATTAAATATTTAATAATTTCAGGGGCAAAAGGATTTGGAGATAATTATCAGAGGCAGAGGATTACTTTTTAAGTATCAAAAAAGACTCACTCAAGAGATTTTATGAAAATCCATCTCTTACATTTTTTGTTTTTGATTTGCTTGATTATCTTACTAATGAATTCCTTATTTGTAAAGGGAGAAACCTGGATCGAAATCACTTTCTGAGGATACAATGGACAATGTATAAAGAGAAGAAAAAAAAGAAAAAAGAAACAAACAAAGAAAAAAATGCTGCTTGTCTTTTTTTCTGATTTCTTCTCTCTTTCTGCTTACTTATATGCAGATTTAGAAACTGGCTGGCTGGCTACAGGCATATCTGGATGTTCTTCTTAAAATTAAAAGTCTAAATTAAATAAGAATATCTAATGCATCAAATTAGCCAAAGCTCCAGAGAAATCCACGTGGCAGCTTAAGAATCTTCAGCATGTGTATAGAATTTCTCAGGACAGAAGGGAGTTCGGGATGGAACATCCCCCAGTTTAACAAGAATTTACTACCTCAGCAACTCACAGGATAATGAACTAAAAGATACAATAGTGCTTTACTAAAATGGGGACATCTTCCTTAAAGGTAACCATATGCAAACTAGGCTCTATGATTCAGTTTTGTCCCCTCAGTGACTCCAAAGTTACAGAGTGACTGAAGGACATAAGCGACTTGCCCTCCCTCCTCTAAACAATGAACATGGAAAGAATAAAGATTGAGTAAACACGCGTTAGTTGTCTTAGTCAACCCTGCTCCTGTAATAAAATGCCATAGACTGTGTGGCTTACACAATAAACATTTCTTTCTCACGGTTCTAGAGACTGGAAAGTCCAAGGTCAAAGTGACAGCAGATTCAGTTTTTGTTCAGGGTTCTCTGAACTTCCAGATGTTCAAGCTGGATTTAGAAAAGTCAGAGGAACCAGAGATTAAATTGCCAACAATCGTTGGATCATCGAAAAAGCAAGGGCTTTCCAGAAAAACATCTACTTTTGCTTTATTGACTATGCCAAAGCTTTTGACTGTGTGGATCACAATAAATTGTAGAAAATTCTGAAAGACATGGGAATACCAGACCACTTGACCTGCCTCTTGAGAAATCTGTATGCAGGTCAGGAAGCAACAGTTAGAACTGGACATGGAACAACAGACTGGTTCCAAATTGGGAAAGGAGTACGTCAAGGCTGTATACTGTCACCCTGCTTATTTAACTTCTATGCAGAGTACATCATGCGAAATGTTGGGCTGGATTAAGCACAAGCTGGAATCAAGATTGTTGGGAGAAATATCAATAACCTCAGATATGTAGATGACACCACCCTTATGGCAGAAAGTGAAGAACTAAAGAGCCTCTAGATGAAAGTGAAAGAAGAGAGTGAAAAAGTTGGCTTAAAGCTCAACATTCAGAAAACTAAGATCAATGCATCCAGTCTCATCACTTCATGGCAAATAGATAGGGAAACAATGGAAACAGTGACAGACTTTGGGCTCCAAAATCACTGCAGATGGTGACTGCAGCCATGAAAAGAAGCTTGCTCCTTGGAAGTAAAGTTATGGCCAACCTAGACAGCATATTAAAAAGCAGAGACATTATTTTGTCAACAAAGGTCTGTCTAGTCAAAGCTATGGTTTTTCCTGTCATGTATGGATGTGAGAGTTGGACCATGAAGAAAGTTGAGCAACAAAGAATTGATGCTTTTGAACCATGGTGTTGGAGAAGACTCTTGAGAGTCCCTTGGACAGTAAGGAGATCCAACCAGTCCATCCTAAAGAATATCAATCCTGAATATTCATTGGAAGGACTGATGCTCAAGCTGAAGTTCCAATACTTTGGCCACCTGATACGAAGAGGTGACTCATTTGAAAAGACCCTGATGCTGGGAAAGATTGAAGGTGGGGGGAAAACGGGACAACAGAGGATGAGATGGTTGGATGGCATCACTTGACTCAATGGACATGAGTTTGAGTAAACTCCGGAGTTAGTGATGGACAGGAAAGCCTGGCGTGCTGCAGTCCATGGGGTCGCAAAGTTTCGGACACGACAGAGCACCTGAACTGACTGACTCTGCCTGGCTTGCAGATGGCCACCATTTAGCTGTGTGTTCACGTGACTTCTTCACATGAGCAAGAGAGGAAACTCTGGTGTCTCTTCCTCCTCTTTACACTGGTACTGATCCATCATGCAGGTACCAACCCCCTGACTGTATCTAACCCTAATTATTTCCCAAAGGCCTCCATCTCCAGATACCATATTAGGGATTAGGGATTCAACATACAAACTTTGGATGGACACAAACATTCAGTCGCTGACACTGGTTAATACCAGTTCCACAGTCCAGTGTGATAAATGCCTGCTCTAAAGCTGCACCAGCTATCCAGGCCAGGGCCCTACACCTCTGCTTTCAACCTAGCTGCTCATTTAAGCAGCCATTCATTGCACTGTGAAGCCGTGTCCCAACTCAGCAGCTTTGGGTATTAAAGAGAGGCCTCACTTAACTGACACTTCTTTCCTAGAAAAGGCACTATAATTCCCAATGCCCTCACTGCCTGGCCCCCCAAACATGCCAGATAAACACACTCCATCCAAAGAAATGAATAAATACACTTCTGGACAATCATTTTACACTTTCTGTTCTCAAAATTCTAATACTTCGTTCTCCCTCCTCATTCTCTGCTGATTACCCTGTTTCCTACTTCACTGAGATGGTAGATGCCATCTCTCGCCTTGCCACAACAGCTCAACTTGATTCTACCTGCCTGCATCGCAGCTCAGGTTCTCTGGTTTTCTGCCTGGCCATGCTCCTACCAAACGCAACTAGTACCTGGACGCAGCATTCCTGTTCCTCCTGACTAACCAGAGATACAACACTCATCCTCTCTCCCCTCTCTCACATCATCAATTTCTCCCCCTCTACTGGATCACTCCCATTGGCATACAAACATGCTATAATTTTTCCCTTCTTAAAAAAAAAAAAACTTATTATAAGTCAACTATACCTCAATTTAAAAATTAATAAAAAACTTAAATATAAAAAAGCTTTAAAAAAAAAAAAAAAAGCTTTAACCCCATGTTTCTCCCTGAGTTACCACTCTCCTCCTCTGAACTTCTCTTTTACAACAAAATTCTCTAAAGTTCCCCATATTTCATATTTTTCTCCTCCCATTTTCTCTTGAGGTCTTAGACTGAAGTTTTCACCCCTGACACTCCATCCAAACTCCCCTTGTCAAAGATACCAAGGACTTACATGACACCCATGATCAAGTAAAACAGACTCTTCTCAGTCATGGACTTACAAGACCCATTAGCAGCGTCTGACATGCTGATCTTCAGCACCTTCTTCCTCCGACTCACTCCCCCTCCGTCATCGTCTCCTCTGTTAACTCCTTAACTCCACCATGCCTAACACAAGCACACCCCAAGGCTCAGGCCTCAGACACCTTCTCCTCTTATCCTCATTCCCTTTCTGATCTCACAGTCTCCGGGCTTTAAATACAATCTGTGCACTGACAGTCACCACATTTATACCCGTAACCCTGTCCCTGACCTCACTCTTCATACACCCAGCTGCACAGGACACGCTTCCAACAGGCACAGACCTGACATGACCAAAACTGAGCCTCCAAGCTTGTTCCTAAGACCTGTTCCTCCCTCACTCGCCTCAACTCAGCAAATGGCATCTCTGGCCCTCTACCTGCTTGGGCCAAACCCTGGGGGCAATGTTGAATTGCTCACTTGCTCTCATACAACACAACCAATCTCTCAGCATATTCTCTACTCTATCCTCACAATAAATCAGGGTCTGAAATTTACACAGAAAGAATATTTAAGCAAGTAGGGCATGATGCTAACAACTGGCGAATCTGGATGAAGTTGATACAGAATATCTTATGCCATACTCTTGGTGGTTTAGTCACCAAGTCATGCATGACTCTTTGTGACCCCATGGACTGAAGCCTGCCACGCTCCTCTGTCCATGGGATTTTCCAGGCAAGAATAGTGGAGTGTGTCACCATTTCCTTCTCCAGGGGATCTTCTCCACCCAGGGATCAAACCTGGGTCTCTTACGTTTCACACAGATCTTTAATTCCCTGGTGGCTCACGAAGGAATTAAAACTTCAAATTTAAAATTATTTCAAAATAAAAAAGTACAATGAAAGAAAAAAAATGTAAGAGACGTAACAACCAAATATAATAAATGAATATTAATTCGGTTTTATCTAAAAAGAAACACACATATAAGAGGCAACTAACTCTGGGAGGACAACTCGGGGAATCTGAAATGAACTTTGTATTAGTTTGGTGTGATAATGGCATTCTGTTTCTGTAGGGGAAC
Source organism: Budorcas taxicolor (assembly GCF_023091745.1). NCBI lineage: Eukaryota > Metazoa > Chordata > Mammalia > Artiodactyla > Bovidae > Budorcas > Budorcas taxicolor. The sequence goes on from NC_068911.1 coordinate 71,893,111, forward strand.
ATCCTTATTTTCTGAGCTTCACGGTGAAGCACAAAAGCTTCTGACATCTGTAATTTACTTTGAAATGGTTCACCAAAAAATGGCATAGGTAAACCAAATAGGTCAAAATGTTGATGAACATATGGGTGTTTGCTAAATTTTCCTTTTTTTAAGTCTGAAATTCTTCAAAATTAAAACTTGTTTTTTAATATCCTGAAGTCTCCTTACGATCCCCACTACTAGTACCTTGGGTCAAAGCCACTGAGAACTCTCCCTGGATGACTGCAGTAACTTCTTCCTGATCTCCCACACTCACTCTTTTCTTTTAATCTTTCTTAAAAATTAACTAATTTATTTTAATTGGAGGCTAATTACTTTATAATACTGTGGTGGTTTTTGCCATACATTGCCATGAACCAGCCATGGGTGTACATGCGTACCGCATCCTGAACCCTCGACGCCCTCCCTCCCATCCCAGCCCTCAGGGTTGTCCCAGTGCACTGGCTTTGACGCCCTGTTTCATGCATCGAAGTTGGACTGGAGATCTGTTTCGCATATGGTAATATACATGTTTCAGTGCTATTCTCTCAAATCATCCCACCCTCATCTTCTCCCACAGAGTCCAAAAGTTTGTTCTTTTTATCTGTCTCTTTTGCTGTCTCGCATACAGGGTCATCGTTACCGCCTTTCTAAATTCCATATATATGCATTAATATACTGTATTGATGTCTTTCTTTCTGGCTTACTTCACTCTGTATTCCAGTTTCATCCACCTCATTAGAACTGATTCAAATGTGTTCTTTTTAATAGCTGAGCAATATTCCATTGTGTATATGTAACGCAGCTTTCTTATCCATTTGTCTGCCAATGGATATCTAGGTTGCTTCCATGTCCTGACTATTGTACACAGTGCTGTGATGAACATTGGGATATACATGTCTCTTTCAATCCTGGTTTCCTCGGTGTGTATGCCCAGCAATGGGATTGCTGGGCTGTATGGCAGTTCTATTTCCAGTTTTTTAAGGAATCTCCACACTGTTCTCCATAGTGGCTGAACTAGTTTGCATTCCCAGCAACAGTGTAAGAGGGTTCCCTTTTCTCTGCACCCTCTCCGGTATTCATTGTTTGTAGACTTCTTGATAGCAGCCATTCTGACCAGCGTGAGATGGTACCTCATTGCGGTTTTGATTTGCATTTCTCTGATAATGAGTGACGTTGAGCATCTTTTCATGTGTTTGTTAGCCATCTGTATGTCTTTTTGGAAAAATGTCTGTTTAGTTCTTTGGCTCATTTTTTGATTGGGTCGTTTATTTTTCTGGTATTGAGCTGCAGGAGCTGCTTGAATATTTTGAGATTAATCCTTTGTCAGTTGCTTCATTTGTTATTATTTTCTTCCATTTTGAAGGCTGTCTTTCCACCTTGCTTATTCGTTCCTCCGTTGTGCAAAAGCTTTTAAGTTTAATTAGGTCCCATTTGTTTATTTTTGTTTTTAAATTTAATTCCATTACTCTGGGAGGTGGGTCACAGAGGATCCTGCCGTGATTTTTGTCAGTGTTTTCCCTATGTTTTCCTCTAGGAGTTTTATAGTTTTTGGTCTTGCATTTAGATCTTTAATACATTTTGAGTTTATTTTTGTGTGCAGTGCTAGAAAGTGTTCTAGTTTCATTCTTTTACGGGTCCCACACCCACTCTGATCTCTCATTCTGAACATATCAGCCAGTATGAACGTGTCAGAATGCTACTCAGGCCACATCTCCCTGTGAGTTTACAGCTCTGCAATGGGCTCTTTCTCAGAATAAAATACCAGTCTTTTCAGGGATCTGTAGGGCCACCCACTTACCTCACCTCCTTACTTCTCTCTCCCCCACATCCCCTCAGTCTGAGACACCCCTGACCTCATACCGGCCAGGCACACTCCTCCTCAGGGACCTGCAATTGCTCCCACTCCACTCAAGAGCTCTCCTCATCTCTTTGGGCTTTGGTTCAAACGCCACCTTCTCAGTTGTGACTTGCTGACACTCCCTAAACGTTCATACCCACACACACTCCTGACCTTTCTTTCAGTTTAATTTTCCTCCAGAGTGCTTCAAACCAACTGATATCCTATGTATTTTATTTATTTGTCCATTGTATCTTCCCCCACCCTGATGCCATGTAAACTACATCTTAAGACCTTTAGGATGGATGGCATACAGTAGGCACTCAAAATGTATTTGGGCAATGCATGAACTTGGTAAACAATTCCCAGAAGGTTGTTAGCTCTAAAATACGTGTTCATGCTCGAGTGTTCAGTCACTCAGTCCTGTCCGACTCTTTGCAACAGCATGGACTACAGCTCACCAGGCTGCTCTGTCCATGGGATTTTCCAGGAAAGAATGCTGGAGTGAGTAGCCATTTCTTCCCCCAGGGGATCTCCTGCACCCAGGGGTCAAACCTTCATCTCCTGCCTTGGCAAGCAGATTCATTACCACGGAGACACTGGGGAACCCCAAGCCCAAAATAAGTGTTCATTCATTCTAAAAACATATATTGGGCATCTTCTCCATGCACAGTCCATGTGCTAGGAATTCAAGCAGGGGTAAGATGGACCTTTATCTTAAAATAGTTTATAGGTTACCTGATAAAAACACAAGTAAGGGTTTCCCTGACAGCTCAGTTGGAAAAGAATCCACCTGCAATGCAGGAGACCCTGGTTTGATTCCTGGGTCAGGAAGATCCGCTGGAGAAGGGATAGGCTACCCCCACTCCAGTATTCTTGGGCTTCCCTTGTGGCTCAGACAGTAAAGAATCTGCCCGCAAAGCGGGAGACCTGGGTTCGATCCCTGGGTTGGGAAGATCCCCTGGAGAAGGGAAAGGCTACCCACTCCAGTATTCTAGCCTAGAGAATTCCATGGACTGTATAGTCCATGGGGTTGCAAAGAGTCGGACACGACTGAGCAACTTTCACTTCACTTCACAAGAGCAATAAACTCTTATGTTATCATTAAATGGGCTCACAAAAGCATGAACTGTCAGTGCTACTAGGGGAAAAAGAGAATGGGAGTGTGAGGCCTCCTTCATCGATGACATGACGCCACACGGATTATGATTTTTTCCCAGGTCTGCTCTCATTGGACGCTAAGCACAGTGCCCACCATAAACTCATCATTCAATAAATGCCCAGAGTTTGTTCATCAAGGGTAAACAGAGTCTTGACAGATGAGCAGATCCTTGTCAAGTCAACAAGGCAGCGGAAAGGACATCCTAGGGGGCGGGGGGTGAGAGCATTAGCAAAGGCCATGGGGCAAGAACAAACCTGGCACCTCCATCTAGCACCACAATCCAAAGAGGGATGGATTTTTATAAATTCTCATGGAATTCTTGAGGCAAGCGGCAACTTGTTCAAGAAACGAGTCCATACACAGGACGTCCTTCTTTCTTTTAAGGATAGTTATACAGCTGCTACTAATCATCATCAAGGGGCTTCCCTGGTGGCTCAGACGGTAAAGAATCCACCTGCAGTGTGGGAGACCTGGGTTCGATCCCTGGGTTGGGAAGATCCCCTGGAAGAGGGAGGGCATGGCAACCCACTCTAGTATTCTTGCCTGAAGAAGCCCATGGGCTACAGTCCATGGGGTCACAAAGAGTTGGACATAGCTGAAGGACTAACACACACACACTAAGCATCATTAGTATGGTAACTGCTATCATTTATTAAAGCACTTACAAATGTGAGTGTATCATATATCCAGGACAACTCACTTCAAATTTGAAGTACTGTTTTGACTCATGTTAAGTTTCAAGACACTGAGGCAGAGTGAGTTGGCAAGTGGCTCAGTGGTAAAGAATCAGCCTGTAATGTAGGAGACACAGGAGACATGGGTTCGATCCCTGGATTGGGAAGATCCCCTGGAGAAGGAAATGGCTACCCACTCCAGTATTTGTTTTCTGGAAAATTCCATGGACAGAAGAGCCTGGCAGGCTACAGTCCATGGGGTCACAAAGAGTTGAACATGACTGACTAACACACACACTCATCATCATTAGTATGATAACGGCTAACCTTTATTAAAGCGCTTGCAAATATGAGTGTTTCACATGTCCAGAACAACTGATTTTAGATTTGAAGTACTGTTTTGACCCATGTTAAGCTTCAAGACACTGAGGCAGGGTGAGCTGGCAAGCAATAGAGATACACAGGGCTTCCCTGGTAGCTCAGCTGACGAATTTGCCTACAATGCAGGAGATCCCAGTTTGATTTCTGGTGAGGAATATCCCCCAGAGAAGGGACAGGTCACCCACTCCAGTATTCTTGGGCTTCCCTGGTAGCTCAAATGGTAAAGAATACACCTGCAATGCGGGAGACCTAGGTTCGATCCCTGGGTTGGGAAGATCCCTTGGAAGAGGGCCTGGCAACGCACTCCAGTATTCTTGCCTGGAGAATCCCCATGGACAGAGGAGCCTGGTGGGCTACAGTCCATGGGGTCGCAAAGAGTCGGACACAACTGTGAGACTAAGCACAGCACAGCACACAGATAGGCAGGTAGAATGGGCATCCTAGACCCTGCGGGACGCTGGGCCCTGTGTGCCTTGACTTCTTCACCAAAATATAAGCCTCCTAGTTCTACCACAGGGAGAAGGCAATGGCACCCCACTCCAGTACTCTTGCCTGGAGAATTCCAGGGACGGGGGAGCCTGGTGGGCTGCAGTCCATGGGGTCGCTAAGAGTCGGAGACGACTGAGCGACTTCAGTTTCACTTTTCACTTTTCACTTTCATGCATTGGAGAAGGAAATGGCAACCCACTCCAATGTTCTTGCCTGGAGAATCCCAGGGACGGGGGAGCCTGGTGGGCTGCCATCTCTGGGGTCGCACAGAGTCGGATACGACTGAAGTGACTTAGCAGTAGCAGTTCTACCACAGAGCCTTTTCCTGATGTTCAAGAAAAGTGAAGGACTGTGGTTTCAAATTACATGCCACTTTAAAAGTCAGAAAGCCAGAAAATCATGTTCTCACTCCAATCTCCAAGCTTTTCTCTAAAGAAAGAGAAATTATATTATTATACATTATCATAATTTAAATTATTTTAAAATAGAAATAGAACCTAGATAAAAAGCATGTGGTACCCTAGGGTATTACATACATTTGGAATAGTATCATTTGACTAGGCAGGGGAATTCAATTCATTTTTGCCAACCTTTAACACAGAAAAATTTAAAAAGTAATTACTTTTCTCAAGCTTTTACCATGTGTTCAGTGTTTCTTAGGTATTTCACAGAGATTATTTTATTTAACTCTTATGACAACTCTTCCAAGTTTTTAAGATTATTAGCCTTTTTACAGATAAGGAAACTGAGGTTTAGAGGGTAAAGTATAGAAACAGTTCGTCCATTAAGGAAAGAGGTCCTAATTTTCCAACTAACATTTGATACAGAACTCAGCATGTAGTAAATACTCAAAAATGTTTGCTGAATCACATAAGTACTGGGGAGAAACAGAAATAAGCAACAAAGTTTTAGATTTTAGTACACCGGAGGTTTGGCCAGGACTCATTTCAACCCTTTATAATTTAAGATAAAACAATATTTCATTTTTTAATCAGTTAAATTTAAACGACACACACAAGTTCAAGTCCTGCTTCAGAATTAAAATCAATGAGAACTGAAATCAGTTCAAATTGGACACATTTTCACAATTAAAATTAGTAACGGGAGAGAAAATCTTAGATGAAACCTACCAACTGAATGAATAACCAAAGAAAAAGAGGACTGTCCCTTTGCAAAGGAAACATGAAGAACAAGTTGGAGGAAATTCTGTATTTGGCAGCTTCTTGAGGTCTGTATGGACCCCATACAGTGTTTCAGATACAAATTTAAGCCTCTCACACCTTCTTTCTCAAAATAGGGCATGAACCACACTCACCACACACTGAGGACTTCTTACTTGGCTTCTGTGTTTCTAGAATTGGTACCTCAATCTTCACGTCATTGGGTTGGATCTAAGAAAAGCTAGAAAGCACTTTCACAATGTCTACCCTCTCCACCCAGTCATCTACTCTTGTTCCCACCCTTCTACCCAGAGAGAAGAAAGGAATACCTAAAAGAAAGACCAGTGATGGCTGTGGATGAAAGCTAGTTTCCATTGACCAGGAGCACCAAATAGACCCAGCTTAAGCAAGGAATCTGCACACTTAGTGACTCTCCCAGCATTCAGAACAATAAGAACCCTGGAAAGGCCCCACTATAGGATGATCACCTGTTATTCCACAGCTGCTGCTGCTGCTGCTAAGTCACTTCAGTCGTGTCTGACTCTGTGTGACCCCAGAGATGGCAGCCCACCAGGCTCCCCCGTCCCTGGGATTCTCCAGGCAAGAACACTGGAGTGGGTTGCCATTTCCTTCTTCAATGCATGAAAGTGAAAAGTGAAAGTGAAGTCACTCAGTCGTGTCTGACTCTTCGCAACCCCATGGACTCCAGCCTACCAGGCTCCTCTGCCCATGGGATTCTCCAGGCAAGAGTACTGGAGTGGGGTGTCATTTCCTTCTCCGGTTATTCCACAGCTATCACTAGACAAATATGGTTTCCCTGTATCCAAAGATTGAAATTCCATAAAGAAAATTCAATATTTTATATACTTCCATATTAATTTTGTCACTCAAATCCATCGTAAAATGCGTTTACAAGAAGCTATCTACATGGACCAATTCTTAAATCTGTTTATCTCAAATCTGGTTTGCTAACCCACAAGTACCCGTTATAATAAGATGACTCAGCCCTGTCCCCAGGGAGTGCTACACACACAGGCTGTACCTTCTTCCTCTCCTAAACTCCAGTACCAGAACACAGCAGTTTTGTGCTCTTTACTTTCAAATCCCCCGGCCCCTAGCCTCTGCCACAGACAGGCCCTTTGTAACCCCTTGAGAAACCGAAGTGAATTAAGTCCTGTAGGCGCTCGATTTTTTTTCTGGATTTTCTGAGACAATCTTTATTTCAAATAATCACTTGTTCCCAAAAGCATACAAGCACACTCATGCTTTCCTGACTGCATGTCCCACTTTGTTTTGCTTTTTTAATGTTGGATAGACTGCAGAGTGCTGAGTTAATGATATATTACTAGTTTTCATGGGTCCCCTACCCTGATTTTTTTCCTGTAAAATATGATACAGTTGGTATAGCCAGTGGTTCAGTTCAGTTGCTTAGTTGTGCCCTACTCTTTGCAACCCCAGGGCTGCAGCGTGCCTGTCAGTCACCAATTCCTGAAGCTTGCTCAGTCTCACATCCATCAAGTCGGTGATGCCAACCATCTCATCCTCTGTCGTCCCCTTCTCCTCCTGCCTTCAATCTTTTCCAGCATCAGGGTCTTTTCTAATGAGTCAGTTCTTCACATCAGGTGGTATAGCCAATAGTGAGGTAATAATTTAACTTTCTTTCTTTTTCCCTTGAGTGTTTAATTTCTGCATGTGTGTGGTGGGAGTGGAGTGGGGTCGGGGAGAAGAGGTCATCATGACAATTCTATGCACTCTTCAGAGGACAAGGCAAAAGGCTGGAAGGCAGACCACACACGAGAAACACGGGAAGGTGCCTGCTCAAAATCACCTCTAGGAGGTATCTCCCAATGAGAGATTTACGTTCAATGAGCAAGTTATTTTTTTCCCCAACAACAAGATGAACAGTTCAATTTTAATCATACATTGGTATGAGGCACTGATAATAAAAGCCAATTCCATTCCTACGTGAGCCAAGTACGTAGCAAACATGGGATTTTTGTGAAAGCAGGTAAAGCGAGAACATTTTAGAAAAAGGTCAGATGGCCCTAGTTATGTACTTATAGAAGAAAGGGTAGGAAGGAATGCCCTAGGTCTCAGCCTGGCAATAGGGCTGCAGTTGCCTCTTGAGTCTTCCTCTCCTATTCACCCTCATGCTGACCGCAGTTCCCCAAACCCACCACATCCCTTGGGCTATTTATCTTCCTGAAGCCGGCTTGGCACCTTCATTCTTTCTCTACCTGGCCAAGGTAATCATCCTTAAAAATTCAGCAGTGTCACCTCCTCCAGGGAGCCTTTTCTGCTCCGTTCCTCCTCATCTCTATATTCCCTAGGACTACAGGTACACCTTGGAGATACAGGGGGTTCAGTTGAAGATCACTGCAATAAAGCAAATAGCACAACAAAGTGATTTAAATGACTTTTTTGGTTTCCTAGTGCATGTAAGTTATGTTTACAATATACTACAGTCTATTAAGTCTATTGTCTTAAAAAATGTACAAATCTTAGTTTAAAAATACCATACTGCTAAAAAGAGCCAAAACATACTAGTAACATCAAAGATCACTGATCATCATAATAAATACAATAATGAAGAAAAGTTAGAAAGATTGTGAGAATTACCAAAATGTGACACGTACACACAAAATGTGACATCAAAGGAGCAAATGCTGTTAGAAAAATGATGCCAAAAGCCTTGCTCGATGCAGAGCTGCCACAAATTTTCAATTGGTAAAAAATACAATATCTGCAAAGTGCAATAAAACAAAGCCCAATAAAGCAAGAGACGCCTATATTTGAAAGACAATAAACTCGAGGTTCTAATTAAATTTAGTCGTAAGGCAAGCCAATGTGCTGTAAAAGATACAATAACTGGTTGACAGCTTGGTCTCATTTCTCCATGGATGCAAAAATCCCATGTCTTAGCCTTCAGAATGGGCTACACAGTGGCATAGAGGTAAACCCACATTTCCCATAGAACTCTAGAACAGCTATCAATGGACATGTGACAACATACCAAGAATTAAAACAATCCTGTCATTCTTTTTAATGAAGGAAGAAATTTTAGTAAAAAAGAAAAAGTACAATGCTAAATGAGGAAATGAATCAACAAACAAAAAATGTTTATACTACGAACAAAAGACTTCAAAGATAAGAGCTTAGGTACAACCCACAAAATAAAATTAGCTATTGGCACAGTATTGCCATGAATCAACACCCATTTTAAATGTATTCAAGTATTTTGTATTTTGCAATATAATCTTTTCATTTTTCATATTCATTCAATTTTGTTACTAATTTTCTCTACTGTATCTCTGAAGGCAAAACTGCTTTATGGCTAATTAGTTATATGGCAAAAATGCTTGTGGCAAAGATGTTTACAGCAAGGATGCTTATGGTGGAAATGCCAGACACGAGCTGCATGGTTCTGGGTTGGTTACTCCACTCCTCTTTGCTTTGGTTTCTTCATAGGTAAGAAAGGTTTTTAAGGCTGAACACATTACAGAGGGTGGTGATGAGGGTTAAGTGTAAAGGCCCCATTATGGAATCCAGAATATAACATAACCTTGGTGAATATATATTTATTTCCCCTCCTTGTTGGGAGTCTAGTTTTCCTACCTGCATGAGGTATCTACTACATCTGAAAGATGGAAGATGAAAACATGAATTTTCATTATATCTGGAGCTAAATAAAGAGAGTGCAGGCATTATCAGAATCCTGCAGATTAGCCAAGACTTGCGTACTAACCTTTATTTTTTAATTAGAGGAAAACTGCTCTACAATGTTGTGTTGGTTTTGTGCTGTACAACAATTATGGCTGATTCACGTACTAACCTTTAATGCCAACTCTGCTGCTAGCCTTGACCTGTGTGTTGTGGTGCACCACATGTGTGGCACGCAGAAATTGCCTCACTCACAGTGCATCCTCCACACAACAGTATCATTAAATTTCTACATAGTTGAGCCCTAAGCACAGTGTATAACCTCCCATCAGTGGGCAACTGCTCTGCTCTGAGTCAGTATATGGGCAAAATAAGAAAAATTGGCCAAATTTGAAGTGATTTTCTAAAATAGTTTGCTCGTATCCTGACAGCCCTAAAGACAAAGCCAGCAGCTCAAGTTGTATTTAGAATGAAAATAATTAGCTTTAATTGCTCTTAGCTAAGTTTCCAATCACATGGAGAGCTCATTATGAATTTAGATTCGGGGAGGCCTGAACTTGCTTCCCTGATAGTCACTTGGAATCTGTTCAAATCTTTCCAAAAGAGACAAGGCTGGACCTCCTGTTGTTCTCTTCCAAGTACCTACCCTCCCCACTATCACCATCTCACAGAGAAACTCATTCACCCCTTACATTAGTAGGTGGTATAGTCAAATGTCAGGAGTCACATGCTATGTTTCAACTTTCAAGATGTGTGTGCATACTCAGTTGCTCAGTTTTTCTGACTCTTTGAGACCCTATGGACTGTAGCTCACCAGATTCTTCTGTTTCCCAGGCAAGAATACTGGAGTGGGTTACCATTTCCTTCTCCAGGGGATCTTCCCAGTCCAGGGATCGAATGCACACCTCCTGCGTGTCTGCTTTGGCAGGGGGATTCTTTACCACTGAGCCACCTGGGAAGGCCAACTTTTAAGACAAGTATGCTCAATTAGTGATGATAGAGGATTCTTTTACACCTCCTGTCTGCCCCTGGCTAAAGAAGGTGGCCATCATGAGTTAATCACAGAAGGGAGAATAGCTGGGAGGAAGCAGAAGGCAAGTGGCCCTGCAACAACACCAGGCAGGAGGTGAGTGCAAAGTGGGGGGCAGGGGCAAAAGACAAAAGAGAAGGGGAGGAGGGGAAAACCACACTGGATTCCCAAGGAGAAGCAACAGCACTTCCTTCTCAACAACCTAAAATACAGTTCTCCTGACGGCAAATTAATAACAAGACTCAGAAAATCCCATGGCTGGAGCAATAAAGAAGTCCTAGAAAGGAGCCATATCACTTAAGTCTTGTAGCTCATGGCTCTCTAGCTAAGGTACTTAACAACTGTACTAATAACAGAATCAACTGCCTGGTGAGTCCCACAAAGTCAGAAGTTGATGCTTACCCAACTCTGCAGCCTGCTTGAAAGGGAACCAGGCACTGAGAGACTCTCGTTTAATCCCCTAAATAGGAATCATTTCCCCTTGACAGAAGAGGTATCTGGGAAACTTACCATATTCGCTAAGGGTAACAGAACTTGAGCCAGGACATGGACCTGCTGCTGCTGCTAAGTCACTTTAGTCGTGTCCGACTCTGTGTGACCCCATAGACGGCAGCCCACCAGGCTCCCCTGTCCCTGGGATTCTCCAGGCAAGAACACTGGAGTGGATAGGACATGGACCAGGTAATCTGATTTCTGTCCTCAAATATGTACAAGATCCATTGCCCCCTTAACCTTTCACTTGCACTTAGGAGGTAACCAACAAATATTACCTAAACAGCAAACTCTGTCCCCAGAAGCCACACTGACCTCCTAAGGCTGCTCGGACTATCCCAGCCCCAGCAGAGACGGCTTTACCAAAGCCAGCACTGCGGGAAACCCAGCTTTGTTCCTCCCTCCCTCCTGGCGGAGACAAGCTGTGTCCTTCTCAGAATCGCCTGGGCAAGTTTTAAATCTCTGTGGTTCAAAGATATTCACTGTGTTCTGACATTTTTCATGGGGCGCTTCAAAAGCCTGGGCTTCTAGAGGCACAGCGGGCCTGGCTCCCTGCTGGAGTAGGACACCTTTTCTCATCCACTTTTGTCATATCGCTACTTAGCAGCCAGCCAAAGGCTCCAATGCTCTGAACTCAGGTGGATTTTGCATCTTTTTTGTATGTGTCAGTAAAGTCCAAGTTGACAGCCCTTTGAGCCCACGTGGATTCTGCCCCCCTTGGGGTTCCACAGGATGAAAGAGTTTTGCTCTAAACTGAGAAGCTGCTTCCCATGCATCTCCTTGGATTTCTCCTCTCCAAATGGTAAATGCCACAGCCACCTCTGCCAGGGAAGGTGCCCACAGCCAGCGCATGGGTGTGACAGGCTATAGTCTTCCCCTGGTAACCATGGAGGATTAGTTCCAGGATGCCTACAGATACCCAAATCTTCAGATGCTTCAGTCCCTTTTAATAATGGCGTAGTACAGCCAGTCCTCTGTACCTGCAGGTTACAGAGGCATGGGTTCCACATCTGCAGACACAGGGCTCACTGTACTAGCTATTTGTTGCTTCTGTCACACGAATGTGACTAACAGAGTCCAGTGATGTGGAAGGCAGCTAACATTTACTACCCGCTTACTATATGCAAGACACCTCTCTAAACACTTTATATATGTTAATTCCTTTTAGGCTTCACAAAGGCCCCATGAGGCAGGCACTACTGTTATGCCTGTTTCACAAACAACGAAACTGAAGCTTAGGGTGGTCAGACAACTCTCCCAAACACCCCCACATACCTCTTCATATTAGAGAAGAGACTCAAACTCACAGACCTGGCTCCTAGAGTTCACTACATCATAGTCCTGCTGTAAACCATATGCTGAAATCATAAATGTCTCCCAACATTGCTTGGGCGTAACATGAATTTCACATTAGCTTACATGCAATTTAATCTGCCAGAAACACTAGGTGGAAGCAGAAAACTATAATGAGTTGAGGTAGGAGGAGGAAGGAGGCAGTGTAGGAATACGCAAAACACACACATACATGCACACACACACGCACACACACACACACGCCCCTCAACAACTCCAAGCTACTTCAGTTCACATGTGTCGCGAGATAAACCACCATTGTTACAACTTTCTCTCCCATTTCAGATCACCCTCCTCCCACCCCCTCAAGCAGCTTACGAGCTAGAACCCCTCACACACTGTTTTGGATGGCATTCATATATTCAAACCCTAACCCCTAATGGGACGGTATTTGGAAATAGACCTTTGAGGAAGTAACTAAGGTTAAATGAGGTCGTAAGAGTGGCAAACTAGTCCAGTATGACTGGTGTCCTTACAAGAAGAGGGAAGGACCCCGTGAAGACCCAGGGAGAAGGCAGCCACATGCGAGGCAAGGAGAGAGGCCTCCAGAGAAATCAACTCTGTCACATCTTGATCTTGGACTTCCAACCTCTGGAACAGTAAGAAATACATTTCTGTTGTGTAAGCCACTCCGTCTGTGCTATTTAATTATGCATCCCTAACAAATGAACGGCTTCCCTGGTGATGCAGAGGTTAAAGCGTCTCCCTGCAATGTGGGAGACCTGGGTTCAATCCCTGGGTCGGGAAGATCCCCCGGAGAAGGAAATGGCAGCCCACTCCAGTATTCCTGCCTGGAGAATCCCATGGACGGAGGAGCCTGGTGGGCTACAGCCCACGGGTCACAAAGAGTTGGACACGACTGAGGGACTATAGGCTTCCCTGGTAGCTCAGCTGGTAAAGAATCTGCTTGCAAGGCAGGAGACCCCAGTTTGATTCCTGGGTCAGAAAGATCCCCTGGAGGAGGGCATGACAACCCACTTCAGCATTTTTGCCTGGAGAATCCCATGGACAGAGGAGCCTGGTGGGTTACAGTCCATGGGGTCACAAAGAGTTGGACACAACTGAGCGACTGAGCACAGCACAACAAACTAATATACCAAATTACAGGCGGACTTCAGGTCCTTTTCAAGGTAAAGTGCCATATTTATTATAGTCGTCACGTATTTCTTAGCCATTCAACATGTGTGAAACTATGCTCTGTTTATCAGGTTCCTATCTTTATTTGAAATTTGTCACTGATGATGCTTTGAGCGCTCGGCCCCTGACTCATTTTTCTCATAAGCCCTACATTGTGTTTTTATGTTTTTAAGTGCAATTGTGCCTGCCGTGGCGGTTTTTAGGAATATATACATCCTGTTGGGAGAAGGCAATGGCACCCCACTCCAGTACTCTTGCCTGGAAAATCCCATGGGTGGAGGAGCCTGGTAGGCTACAGTCCATGGGGTTGCTGAGATTCAGACACGAATGAGCGACTTCCCTTTCGCTTTTTGCTTTCACGCGTTGAAGAAGGAAATGGCAACCCACTCCAGTGTTCTTGTCTGGAGAATCCCAGGGACGGCGGAGCCTGGTGGGCTGCTGCCTATGGGGTCGCACAGAGTTGGACACGACTGAAGTGACTTAGCAGCGGCATACATCCTGTTATAACACAGTGGCTCAACTGCCACTCAGGGGTAAATGATCATAGAGACTGAAAATAAAGCGTAACACATAGTGCTTCCACAGCCTCAATCAGTGGAAGGCACTGACTCTGGCACGCTGAGGAGGCAGGGTCTGTAAAAATCTCAAGGAGGGCAGGAATCACACTCAGATACATATATGCATGAGTATTTGTGTGAAGAAATCGATACAATACTGTATAAGTAGTAAAAGTGAAAGTGTTTATATCTGGGTGATGGGCTTTGGAGTGTTTTCCCCAATTTTTAAATAAGCATTATATATACATATATAGAGGGAATATGTCCTCTATAATCAAAGTTGATTATAATGATTTTCACTATTTCGTTCTAAATTGCATATTAATAACTTTTAAAATAGACTACATAACAATAAGAAATGGCATATAGATTCAAAACCTGGCAGACAAGAATTAAATAAGAACATTAAGCCTTAATAAATTCAGTTACTCCTCCATATACTCTGTCCTTTTCATAACTATCCATGTTAAATAAAATTATTGGGAAAACTACAGAGCCTTGAGAAATCCAGGATTTAAAGAAAACTGACCAGCAGTACCTCAGATGCAGTCAGCTCGGCCAAAGAATGGCCTCTCTGATATTTTTAGTGAAAATCTGTTTTCCTTAATTAGCTGGTACATATGAGTTAGAGGCCTAGCCATATGCCATCAAGGAATGTGAGAGGCTTGATCTAAATGGAAAAGCTGAGTTCACTTTTCACAGATGGTAGGTGTGGAGCAGAAAAATTGAGAAAAGTTTCAAAAGCTTTCTCACAGCAGAAGACTAGACTGTATATAGTTCAGTTCATCAATCTTCAGAATTTCTGTAGTGAAAGTTACACTCTCTTAAGAACACTAACAGCTTCAAAGAGGGTCTGATGGACTAATGAAACAGTACAGCATCAAAGCACTGTGCCCCAGAAATATTAAAGATGGGCACTGGGCTTCCCTGGTGGCTCAGACAGTAAAGAATCTGCCTGAAAAGCAGGAAACGTGGGTTCAGCCCCTGGGTCTGGAAGATCCCCTGGAGAAGGGAATGGCTACTCACTCCAGTATTCTTGCCTGGAGAATTCCATGGACAGAGGAGCCTGGCAGGCTAGTCCATGGGGTTTGCAAAGAGTCAGACATGACTGAGCAACTAAACACACAGACACACACACTGATTACAGAACTGTTCTAATGCTTCTATTAAATAGCAACTCTTTGGGCAATGGTGACTATGCCTGTAGCTATAATATCATTTTTTTTTTTTTCCTAAAACTCTGACAGAACTGCTAATAGTATTGTAATCCTCAAGCAGGATTTAGCAAACTATGGCTTGCTGGCCACATCCAGTCTGCCATCTGTTTTCCTAGAGCCCATGAGTTAAGAACAGTTTTTAAAATTTTTAATGCTTGAAAAAAAAATTAAGAATAATGCTCCACGGGGGCGTCCCTGGTGGTCCAGTGGTTGAGAATCTGCCTGGCAATGCAGAAGATACAGGTTCAATCTCTGGTCTGGGAGGATCCAACATGCCGCGGGGCAACTAACCCCATAAGCCACAACTACTAAGCCCACGTACTTGCAACAGCTGAAGCCCACATGCCCGAGAGCCTGTGCTCCACAACAAGAGAAGCCACTGCCAGGAGAAGCTTGGGCACTGCAGCTAAGGAGTAGTCCCCACTTGCTGCAACTAGAGAAAAGCCCTCGCACAACAAGACCCAATGCAGCCAACAATAAAATAAATTAAAAAAAGAATAATGCTTCATGACCCGTGAAAATGACAAGTTCACATTTCAGTACCATAATTAAAGTTTTATTGGAACCCAGCCACGCACATGTGCTTTGTCTCTGACTGTTTTTGTTGAGACAATAGCTGAGTTGTATTGTGATAAGGTTCACGTGGCTAAAAATATTTCCTTTCCATTTACAGGAAAAATTTTCTGCTCCCTGCTCCAAGTTACAACTGAACTGAATACAAACCATGAATTTAAAACCATTTAAAATAGTCAAGAATAGTCATGAACATCAAGACGTTCACTGACTCAACCAAATTTGAACAATAACTAGATGTGTAACTACATACTTTAAAAGTTGTTCATCAATCCAAGGACTATTGTATATTAATGGGAAACAATCATCATCACAACAGTAAGAAAACAACTCTACAATGTACTTTTCAAGAACTAAGAGGTTGTCCTTCAATTTTTTAAGGACTAATTTTTTCCAGACTTAGGATCAGCATCAGTGCTTTGTCAGTCAAAAATCCCAGTACCAAAAAAATAAATAAATAAAGATGACATTCCTTTAAAAGATAATACTTTCTCATTCTTTGCTTTAAAAATTACATCAATCTTCAGGAACCTTTGGTAGCTACTTTGTAAATGAGGCTCATGTCATGATCTGATGGAGAAAGAAAATAAGTTACATTTTCTCTTTGGCAAAATTTCACCCATCATAAGACTATAAAATACATGGAAGATTCTAGAACAGTTTACAATCATTGAGTTGTTGTCGGATTTTTTTTTTTTCTGCAAACAGATGGCTGGGTTATGAAAACTTGTTGAATATATTCACCACACAATTTCCTCAGATCAAAGATTGATCTGAAATAAAGGAATATACATCTCAATTCATTGTATCCTTAGAGCCCTATTTCCTCTCCTCAACCCCATCAATGATTAGGCTCCACATTCTTCCATAGGTCACAAGACAGCATCAATAATTTGTCCAAGTAAAACAGCTAGCAAATAAAAATAGTGATTGAGCTGGTGGCATGTGGGCAACTGGTTAGGCCACTCCTACCTCACTGTTGAGTTATCCTTACTTCAAGGGAATCACAAATTAAGATCACAGTGGGACTCTTTTGCAGAAATAAAGTCACAGTTCCAAAAGGTTTTTGGTTTTTTGCGGGGCACAGCGGACTTTCATTTCACAGCACTCTTGAGAAAGCCGCAGCCAAGGAAGAGGAAGTGATCCTCCCTTGGGGGATGTGCAGCTCATCCTGGTAGGCAGGACCCTGCCTGGGCCAGTTCGTGGGACCCTTTCTGCCCGTCCTTTACCTGGCTGCCAGAAGGTTCCCTATTTTGGGCAATGTGCTGCCACTGAACAGAAGCATCCACATATGGCAGCACTTG
This sequence comes from Budorcas taxicolor, assembly GCF_023091745.1. NCBI lineage: Eukaryota > Metazoa > Chordata > Mammalia > Artiodactyla > Bovidae > Budorcas > Budorcas taxicolor. Next base: position 71,910,158 of record NC_068911.1, read on the forward strand.
GGGGAGTTTTAATCAGCACCAACACTAAAATGGAATTCCTAAAGAAAAGACTGCACTCAAAATGTCAGCAAATTTGAAAAAACTCAGCAGTGGCCACAGGACTGGAAAAGGTCAGTTTTCATTCCAGTCCCAAAGAAGGGCAATGCCAAAGAATGTTCAAACTACCAGACAATTGCACTGATTTCATATGCTAGTAAGGTTATGCTCAAAATCCTTCAAGCTAGGTTTCAGCAGTACGTGAACTGAGAACTTCCAGATGAACAGGCTAGATTTAGAAAAGGCAGAAGAATTAGAGATCAAATTATCAACATTCACTAGATCAGAGGGAAAGCAAGGAAATTCCAGAAAAACATCTGTTTCTGCCTCATTAACTATGCTAAAGCCTTTGACTGGGCAGATCACAACAAACTGGAAAATTCTTAAAGAGATGGGAGTACCAGACCACCTTACCTGTCTCATGAGAAACCTGTATGTAGGTCAAGAAGCAACAGTTAGAACCAGACATGGAATAACTGACAGGTTCGAAACTGTATTTTTGTCTCTCTCCATATTTAACTTATATGCAGAGTGCATCATGCGAAATCCAGGCCTGGATGAATCACAAGCCGGGATCCAGATTGCCAGAAGAAATATCAACAACTTCAATTATGCAGATGATACAACTCTCATGGCAGAAAGCGAAGAGGAACTAAAGAGCCTTTTGATGAGGGTGAAAGAGGAGAGGAAAAAGTTGGCTTAAAAACTCAACTTTCAAAACATGAAGATCATGGCATCCAGTCCCATCACTCTGTGGCAAATAGAAGGGGAAAAATGGAAGCAGTGGCAGATTTTGTTTTCTTGGGCTCCAAAATCACTGCGGATGGTGACTACAGCCATGAAATTAATAGACGCTTGTTCCTCGGAAGGAAAGCGATGACAAACCTAGACAGCATATTGAAAAACAGACATCATTTTGCTGACAAAACTCTGTATAATCAAAACTATGGTTTTTCCAGTAGGCATGTACAGATGTGAAAACTGGATCATAAAGAAGGCTGGGGACTGAAGGATTGATGCTTTCAAATTGTGGAGCTAGAGAAGACTCTTGAGAGTCCCTTGGACAACAAGGAGATCAAACCAGTCAATCCTCAAAGAAATCAATCCTAAATATTTATTGGAAGGAGGGTTGCTGAAGCCGAAGCTCCAACACTTTGGCCACCTGATGCAAAGAGCCAACTCACTGGAAAGGACCCTGATGCCAGGAAAGATTGAAGGCAGAAGGAGAAGGGCATGACAGAGGATGAGATGGCTAGATAGCATCACCAACTCAAAGGACATGAATTTGAGCAGACTCCAGGAGATAGTGGAGGACAGAGAAACCTGGCATGCTGCAGTCCATGGGGTGGCAAAGAGTAGGACATGACTTAGTGACTGAACAGCAACAACAGAGAAAAGACAGTCTCAGGCCCTCATCTTACAAGAGTCCATATGGAGCAAGCTGCAACCCAATTCAATTTAGAAGAAACTTGTTGGTTCTAAGTGAGAGCTTTTAGCCAGAGGATCCATGGTTTGAGGCTATGGAAACTTTGCCTTCCTCCTCTAACAACTACATCAAGATAATATAAAAATAAATAATATTTTCAATAAAAATAAAACTTTCAGAATAAGTGTCATCTCCTTTTTATAAACTGTTCACTCACTCTTGAAAATCTCTATTTCAGTTGCCAATAAGGATTTAAAATCTTCTGGAAGAAATATTCATCAAAATTTACACAGCTGCTGATGACTGACATCAAGCATGAAGGAAAAAAAAAATCACATCAATGTTTCAACACACTACTCGCAGAACAACTTCTATTCAGTCCATCTGTACTAAATGGGTGTGCCAAAAATTGGACAGGCCAACAGATGGCTACCAGCATTGTTTGGCATGCATATCAGTGCTGTTCTACACTGCTAAAAGACGAAGCATGCTCCCCTGAAGGAATTCTATAGTTTCTAAAATAATAACTTACATAACAGAAAAACTAGAGAATCTTCACATTTGAGCCTAGATCCACAAGCCCCAAATCTGTGCTGTCTTGCAAATTTGAATTTTAGTGCTTTTGAAAAGCAGTCATCTCTTTTCAGAGATTAGTGCTTCTTAACCAGGGATGTGTTATTATAAGTATTCAGGGTATTCCTTCCAAGATAGGCCCTCACTTGGGTCAGCATACGGAATAAGACAACCAGAGGCGGGGCCTAGGCGTGTGTATTTTGAAAAGCACACCAGGTGCCTGTGAAGTGCATCCCTGATTAAGAACAAGCTTTCCAGATCATCTTTTATACTGATGAGCAAATAACCATGACATACACATCTGCACACATAGACCAATATAATTTTGCTTAATTCCTCAAGGTGTTGTCTCAATGTTCTCCTTTGCCACCTCAATCTTTCCTCTGAACTCTTGTCTTTGAAGTTGTCTCACTGTTCAGTAATTTTCCCAGACAAATTTTAAGCCAAATGGTGTCTATATTAGGCACTCTTCATTTGGGGAGGCAGGATGCCAACTTAGATGAGCAAACCCTTCCAAAATAACGCCTTCATAACATACAGTCACTTAAAAAATACTTATTCAGCAGACTATATGTTGTAATAAAGGCTGAGAAGAATGTGAGAAAAACAAGATACAATTTTTGTGTCCTCAAGGAGCACATGTGATACAATTAGGGTGAAAATATACAGACAAGCTAAGAAAAGCTAAATATTCACATAAACAAAGCATGTTGTTCAGTTCAGTTCAGTCACTCAGTTGTGTCCGACTCTTTGTGACCCATGAACTGCAGCATGCCAGGCCTCCCTGTCCATCACCAATTCCCGGAGTTCACCCAAACCCATGTCCATCGAGTCAGTGATGCCATCCAACCATCTCATCCTCTGTCGTCCCCTTCTCCTCCTGCCTTCAATCTTTCCCAGCATCAGGGTCTTTTCAAATGAGTCAGCTCTTCGCATCAGGTGGCCAAAGTATTGGAGTATCAGCTTCAACATCAGTCCTTCCAATGAACACCCAGGATTGATCTCCTTTAGGATGGACTGGTTGGATCTCCTTGCAGTCCAGGGGACTCTCAAGAGTCTTCTCCAACACCACAGTTCAAAAGCATCAATTCTTCGGTGCTCAGCTTTCTTTATAGTCCAACTCTCACATCCATACATGACCACTGGAAAAACCATAGCCTTGACTAGATGGACCTTTGTTGGCAAAGTAATGTCTCTGCTTTTTAATATGCTGTCTAGGTTGGTCATAACTTTCCTTCCAAAGCATGTTGATTCAGTATTAAATGACTAGTACTTACAATAAAAACTCTGAAAATTCAGAAGAACTAGTGCTTACTCCGGATCCAACTGTCAAGGCAGATTACTGAGAAGGCCTGCGGTTTGAAGAATGGGTCAGGAATAAAAGGGTGTGGCAGAGGAATGCAGGTGTTCCATGCTAAGAACATATCACAAACCGAGGCAGGAATGACCAAGGAATGGGCAGTGAAAACACAGTCCCCTAGAAGGAAAGGGGTCATTTGGGTGGCCAATACCAAACAAATAAAAGCCAGGCTCTAGTTTTCAGATTAAAGAACCTAAGATATTGTTGTTGTTTAGTCGCTCAGCCATGTCTGCCTCTTCGTGACTTCATGGACTACACCATGCCAGGCGTCCCTGTCCTTCATTATCTCCTGGAGCTTACTCAAACTCATGTCCATTGAATTAGTGATATCATCTAACCATTTAATCTTCTGTTGTCCCCTTCTCCTGCTTTCAATCTTTCCCAGTATTAGAGTCTTTTCTAATGAGTCAGCTCTTCACATCAGGCAGCCAAAATATTGGAGCTTCGTCTTCAGCATCAGTCTTTCCAATGAATATTCAGGGTTGATTTCCTTTAGGATTGACTGGTTTGATCTCCTTGCTGTCCAAGGGACTCTCAAGAAGGTTCTCTAGCACCACAATTCAAAAGTATCAATTCTTCAGCATTCAGCCTTCTTCATGGTCCAACTCTCACATCCATACATGACTATAAAAACCACGACTATACAGACCTTTGTTGGCAAAGTAATGTCTCTGCTTTTGAATAAACTGTCTAAAAAAAAATGAATAAACTGTCTAGGTTTGTCATAGCTTTTCTTCCAAGGAGTAAGCATCTTTTAATTTCATGGCTACAGTCACCATCTGCAGTGATTTTGGAGCCCAAGAAAATAAAGTCTGTCACTGTTTTCATTATTTCTCCATCTATTTGCCATGAAGTGATGGGACTGGATGCCATGATCTTATTTTTTTGAATGTTGAGTTTTATGCCAGCTTTTTCACTCTCCTCTTTAACCTTCATCAAGAGCTTCTTGATTTATCTATAAGATTTATCTTACAGAAAAATCATTAAGTTGTAAACCAAAAGACCATGGAGATAGTAGTATTTTAGGAAACCGTAGTTTTTTGTAGCAAACAAAATATCTGTAAGTATGAGGTAAATAAGAGACCTAGGAGAGGAATTAGGATCAGTGCCATAGCAGTTGGCTTTACAAAGAACATGGCAAAAAGTGAAGAGGAACTAAAAAGCCTCTTGATGAAAGTGAAAGTGGAGAGTGAAAAAGTTGGCTTAAAGCTCAACATTCAGAAAACGAAGATCATGGCATCCAGTTCCATCACTTCATGGGAAATAGATGGGCAAACAGTGGAAACAGCGTCAGACTTTATTTTTGGGGGCTCCAAAAGGTCCGTCTAGTCGAGGCTATGGTTTTTCGTCTGGTCATGTATGGATGTGAGAGTTGGACTGTGAAGAAGGCTGAGCACCAAAGAATTGATGCTTTTGAACTGTGGTGTTGGAGAAGACTCTTGAGAGTCCCTTGGACTGCAAGGAGATCCAACCAGTCCATTCTGAAGGAGATCAGCCCTGGGATTTCTTTGGAGGGAATGATGCTAAAGCTGGAACTCCAGTACTTTGGCCACCTCATGCAAAGAGTTGACTCATTGGAAAAGACTCTGATGCTGGGAGGGATCAGGGGCAGGAGGAGAAGGGGACAACAGAAGATGAGATGGCTGGATGGCATCACTGACTCGATGGATGTGAGTCTGAGTGAACTACGGGAGTTGGTGATGGACAGGGAGGCCTGGTGTGCTGCGATTCATGGGGTCGCAAAGGGTCGGACACGACTGAGCGACTGAACTGAACTGAACTGAATGGAACTAATGGGAGTGGCTAATTGGGTTGAGTTTCCAGCTGTAACAGAACGGAGGCATACAAACAATTGGAGAAAGAGGGAAGTCAGACATGAAAGCTAATCAGAGTTTAGAGTGAGAGACAGCAGAATGATGCTGCAGAAGAAACCTCTACATTGGACAGATAACTTTGGAAGATGCTGATGAAGGGAGCGAAGTAGAATGAGAAAAATAAAGGTCAAATCTGGAGAAGCAGCCCTTTAAAGACCCAGTGAAAATGCAGAACAAATGGTGTGAACAGAGGCCCTTGGAAAGCCAAGAGTAAAAACCTGGTGGCCACTCAGAAGTCAAGAAAGAAGAGAGTTTCAAAGCAAAGTTCAACAAAGGAGAGGTCAAGGCCACTGTTACCGACTGTTCTAGTCCCAGGAACCCTGATTTATGCCCTAACCCATAGCTGATCTTTCTCCTTTAGTCTTTACTGGCTGTCCATACCAACCATATAGAACACATACACATTTATCTCTTAGTGTCTATAATGGATCCACACATACTTAGATATTCCTGTGACACTATCATATGAAGCTTCTTGAGGGAGAAGATCCTAATCAATACTCTATGCACCACCCACCCGTACTGTGTTTTCACATTACCAAGTCTCTAGTAATCATTTAAAAAGTTTTAACTGATTATAACTATGAACATCCAGGTAATTGTGGTATACAGATAAAAATGAGCTGAATTCAGGAAGAAGACACTGGTACACTGCTTAGCCTTGCTATTCAAAATGTGGTCAATGGACCAGTGGAATCACCTGGGAACTTGTTAAATATTCAATTTTGGCTGCTATCCCAGACTGAGCAACTGAATCAGATGCATTTTAACAAGATCCAGGTGATTGATTCCTGTGATACTGGCACAGAAAGTGGTGTTGACTCTATAGAATGGAAAGGGATTGCACTGAGTCCCCAAAGAAGTTGAAGGAAAGGAAGATGGCACACGAATTTCACCCCATGGGCATGTGCCTAGACCCTGTATGTGTGGGTGCTCAATCGTGTCTGACTCTTTGCAACCCCGTGGACTGTAGCGCACCAGGGTTCTCTACCCATGGAATTTTCTGGAGTGGGTTGCCATTTCCTACTCCAGGGGACAATCCCGACCCAGGGATCGAACCTGTGTCTCTTGCATCTCCTGCACTGGCAGGCAATTCTTTACCACTAACACCACCTCAGAAGCCCTCTTCACCTCTACTCAGACCTGCTGCTCAGAAATGGAGCCCAGGCCCTTTGTGCATGTGTTACAACCAGACCAGGAAGCTATTCCGGCTTTTGATCAGGAGCCCAGATCTATAAATCCTTCTTCCATAAACTGCCACTAGTTCAATTATAGGAAGGGCTTTGCATATTCTATCTGCTAGGTTGTTTGTCCAGTTTTATAAATATTCTGACCTTCTGAAGACCCTGTTTATGTTTCCCATATTTGTCCAGCCTGAGGATTTATGATATTATTCTGCCTCTCATTCATTTATCCCATAAAATTACATTTCCCTCTAAGCTTTAGATTGCAATTGTTAACATACTTTTTTCAGCATAATTGAAAGCTAAACTTGAAAATGCAACTTTGACCCCAAAAGGAAAGAGCTATACTGACAGCATTATTGTTTAAGGGACCAGGTATCAGGAAAAAGCTCCCAAAGAAAAGCACTGTTAGACAAAGGCAGTCTCATCTCAAAGGATGAAGACCACGTAGAGCAACCAGTCTCGAGGCAGAATCTTGCCTTTGTTGGGGATGTGCTTGATGCTTCAATATGTTTTTCTCTAACTTTTCTACAGATGTGGATTTTGAGTGTTACTAGTTCAAAATAACACTGTGCTCAAAGAGTTCTCTGCAGGCCTTTTACTATTTTTAACAGCTTTATTGACTTCTAATTTACACATCAAAAAGTTCACATGTCAGAAATGGAAGAGACTTTCATTCTACCCCGCACTTCAAGCAATGCTTCATTGAACTCACCAAAGAATATAATATAGCCATTTCTTTAAACTCCAGGAAGACAGGACATTATCATGACCCTCTGATAATATATCCTAGTATCTCAGCTTTTATCAGTGGAAAGTACATTGTAACAATAAAAGTCCCCTCTATTAAAATGCAAAATATAAAAGTAATGGCTTTTTGTGCTGCATTTCAAAGGTAGTTGACTGAAAATACCACTGTAGGCCTTGTAATCTGCCTGCTGTGTTGAAACTCCACTAGGAAGCAAACTTCATTTACTGCATCAGATGTAGAAATCACAAATTCTGACAAACTACTATCCCCCAGTTTTTCAGGGACTACTTTTTCCCAACAGAAGGCATGCTTTTGGCGGCTGGGGCTGGGGGGGAGGGGGCGGGTCCTGCTGGAGCCTGCACCAAGCCATTATTTTTCACCTCAAGGATGGAATGAATAAGTTAAACAGGTTTTTCTTTCAAAAAAATAAAGAGCAACTCACATGCTCTCGCAGAACCTCTTCAGCGTGCTTGGTTTCTCCTGGTTGCGTCTTTGTCGGAACCAGCGTTGAATGCTGCGAACATCCCAGTCCAGCTGCTTGGAGAGGCCCTCCAATCTCTTTTCATCAGGATGCTATGAAACAAGGTACCAGGAAAACATTTTCATCTTCACTATAAATAGATCTGCCCTGGTCTATACTGGAGATAATTGTTTTCCCTGTATTTTCTATCCACTACTTAGCTGGCTATATTGAATACTGAGGACCAAGGCCTTCCATCAGCAGCATGAACAAAGACAACCATTTAGGACAAGAAAAGTCGCTCATTATGAAACAACACTGAAAATATAAATCTCACTCTAATGCTTGTACTTCTTATCAGCAACAAAGACTCAGTGAAATGGCCAACTGGCTAAGCCAGCTCCACCAAGCTACCAGGAAAGGAATTAAGTAAAGGTGAGTTGGCCAAAAGACCTCATTCAAATATTTCACTTTCTCAGGAGAAAATACTGTGCCAATTATCAAATATCAAACAATGTAGGACAGACAAAAAGCCTGGAATAATCCCCAAATATGCCATTTTAGCCTAAGGTACCAATTCCACTTAAAAGACACGTTTTCTCTCTCTTCCTCTTCAATTTCCCATCTTCACTTCTTTATACATTCATTTTGACTATTCTTTTCTTGGTCTTCCTGTTGACTAGAACTCCATCAGATTTTTTACAATGACTATGCATTACCTGAAAGTGCAAACTTGGTGAAGTAGAAAGAGAACCATATAATAGCATCATCGACTCAGTGGACTTGAGTTTGAGCAGATTCCAGGAGGGCTTCCCTGGTAGCTCAGCTGGTAAAGAATCTGCCTGCAACATATGAGACCCCAGTTCAATCCCTGGATAGGGAAGATCCCCTGGAGCAGGGCATGGCAACCCACTCCAGTATTCTTGCTGGGGAATCCCCATGGACAGATAAGCCTGGTGGGCTATCGTGCATGGGATTGCAAACAGTCAGACACGACTGAGCGACTGAACAATAATAATAATATTACTCTGTTTCTCGTTCCCATTTCTAAAAATTAGGAGATGACAGACATAGGTTCAGTTCTTGTTCTGATGAACTTTCTGAGCCTCAGTTTCCTCATCTGTTCAAACGAAGATTACTTATCCACCTAAACAGTGCTGAGGACCAAATGCAAAAATGTATGCAAATCTCAGTACATATTAGTTCTGTCCCTCCTCTCTTCTGTGTCCTGCCAGCAATTACATGAGGGTGACCTGTCATACAACAAAACTAAACTGAGTTAGTTCTACTTCTTTATTTATTCTACCATTGCTTTGTAATTAAGGAGATGTTAATAATCAGAAGACAGAACCACAAATGGGGTAGGGGAAGACAGGCCAACAGCTTTCAAGTCCTAAGGGTGGAAGGTACATGTGACACCTTTTTAAAGCCTCTCAAGAAATTCAAGGTGTCAGACACACAGAAAACACAGCAAATGGCCTTAGTCTTATGACTGAGGTTATAAAATGTGCTGAGCTTGGGTCTGTGAAAGTTATTTGCTAACTTTCAGTGAGGCATGTACTCTGTGGTATTTTTCTTAGAAGAATACCTGGCTATACTCTCCTCTGTCTCTCAATTTAAAAATATGACAGAGAGAAAATGCACAGCCTACAATAAGAATAACTCCAGAAAGAATGAACGGATGGAGCCAAAGCAAAAACAACACCCAGTTGTGGGTGTGACTGGTGATAGAAGTAAGGTCCAATGCTGTAAAGAGCAATATTGCATAGGAACCTGGAATGTCAGGTCCATGAATCAAGGCAAATTAGAAGTGGTCAAACAGGAGATGGCAAGGGTGAACGTCGACATTCTAGGAATCAGCGAACTAAAATGGACTGGAATGGGTGAATTAAACTCAGATGACCATTATATCTACTACTGCGGGCAGGAATCCCTCAGAAGAAATGGAGCAGCCATCATGGTCAACAAGAGAGTCCGAAATGCAGTACTTGGATGCAATCTCAAAAACGACAGAATGATCTCTGTTTGTCTCCAAGGCAAACCATTCAATATCACAGTAATCCAAGTCTATGCCCCAACCAGTAACGCGGAACAAACTGAAGTTGAACGGTTTTATGAAGACCTACAAGACCTTTTAGAACTAACACCCAAAAAAGATGTCCTTTTCATTATAGGGGACTGGAATGCAAAAGTAGGAAGTCAAGAAACACCTGGAGTAACAGGCAAATTTGGCCTTGGAATGCAGAATGAAGCAGGGCAAAGACTAATAGAGTTTTGCAAGAAAATGCACTGGTCATAGCAAACACCCTCTCCCAACAACACAAGAGAAGACTCTACACATGGACATCACCAGATGGTCAACACCGAAGTCAGTTTGATTATATTCTTTGCAGCCAAAGATGGAGAAGCTCTATACAGTCAACAAAAACAAGACCAGGAGCTGACTGTGGCTCAGATCATGAACTCCTTATTACCAAATTCAGACTTAAATTGAAGAAAGTAGGGAAAACCGCTAGACCATTCAGGTATGACCTAAATCAAATCCATTATGATTATACAGTGGAAGTAAGAAATAGATTTAAGGGCCTAGATCTGATAGATAGAGTGCCTGATGAACTACGGAATGAGGTTCGTGACATTGTACAGGAGACAGGGATCAAGACCATCCCCATGGAAAAGAAATGCAAAAAAGCAAAATGGCTGTCTGGGGAGGCCTTACAAACAGCTGTGAAAAGAAGAGAGGTGAAAAGCAAAGGAGAAAAGGAAAGATATAAGCATCTGAATGCAGAGTTCCAAAGAATAGCAAGAAGAGAAAACAAAGCCTTCTTCAGTGATCAATGCAAAGAAATAGAGGAAAACAACAGAATGGGAACGACTAGAGATCTCTTCAAGAAAATTAGAGATACCAAGGGAACATTTCATGCAAAGATGGGCTCGATAAAGGACAGAAATGGTCTGGACCTAACAGATACAGAAGATATTAAGAAGAGGTGGCAAGAATACATGGAAGAACTGTACAAAAAAGATCTTCATGACCCAGATAATCATGATGATGTGATCACTAATCTCGAGGCAGACATCTTGGAATGTGAAGTCAAGTGGGCCTTAGAAAGCATCACTACGAACAAAGCTAGTGGAGGTGATGGAATTCCAGTTGAGCTGTTTCAAATTCTGAAAGATGATGCTGTGAAAGTGCTGCACTCAATATGCCAGCAAATTTGGAAAACTCAGCAGTGGCCACAGGACGGGAAAAGGTCAGTTTTCATTCCAATTCCAAAGAAAGGCAATACCAAAGAATGCTCAAACTACCACACAACTGCACTCATCTCACATGCTAGTAAAGTAATGCTCAAAATTCTCCAAGCCAGGCTTCAGCAATACGTGAACCTTGAACTCCCTGATGTTCAAGCTGGTTTTAGAAAAGGCAGAGGAACCAGAGATCAAATTGCCAACATCCGCTGGATCGTGGAAAAAGCAAGAGAGTTCCAGAAAAACATCTATTTCTGCTTTATTGACTATGCCAAAGCCTTGGACTATGTGGATCACAATAAACTGTGGAAAATTCTTCAAGAGATGGGAATACCAGACCACCTAACCTGCCACTTGAGAAATCTGTATGCAGGTCAGGAAGCAACAGTTAGAACTGGACATGGAACAACAGACCGGTTCCAAATAGGTAAAGGAGTACCTCAAGGCTGTATATTGTCACCCTGCTTATTTAACTTATATGCAGAGTACATCATGAGAAACGCTGGACTGGAAGAAACACAAGCTGGAATCAAGATTGCCGGGAGAAATATCAATAACCTCAGATATGCAGATGACACCACCCTTATGGCAGAAAGTGAAGAGGAACTAAAAAGCCTCTTGATGAAAGTGAAAGAGGAGAGTGAAAAAGTTGGCTTAAAGCTCAACATTCAGAAAACGAAGATCATGGCATCGGGTCCCACCACTTCATGGGAAATAGATGGGGAAACAGTGGAAACAGTGTCAGACTTTATTTTGGGGGGCTCCAAAACCAGTGCAGATGGTGACTGTAGCCATGAAATTAAAAGATGCTTACTCCTTGGAAGGAAAGTTATGACCAACCTAGATAGCATATTCAAAAGCAGAGGCATTACTTTGCTGACTAAGGTCCGTCTAGTCAAGGTTAGGGTTTTTCCTGTGGTCCTGTATGGATGTGAAAGTTGGACTGTGAAGAAGGCTGAGTGCCAAAGAATTGATGCTTTTGAACTGTGGTGTTGGAGAAGACTCTTGAGAGTCCCTTGGACTGCAAGGAGACCCAACCAGTCCATTCTGAAGGAGATCAGCCCTGGGTGTTCTTTGGAAGGAATGATGCTTAAGCTGAAACTCCAGGACTTTGGCCACCTCATGAGAAGAGTTGACTCATTGGAAAAGACTCTGATGCTGGGAGGTGTTGGGGGCAGGGGATGACAGAGGATGAGATGGCTGGATGGCATCACTGACTCAATGGACGTGAGTCTGAGTGAACTCCAGGAGTTGGTGATGGACAGGGAGGCCTGGCGTGCTGCAATTCATGGGGTCGCAAAGAGTTGGACACGACTGAGCGACTGAACTGACAATAAGAATACCCTGGCTCTACTATTTTCTTAAAGGAATTCATTTTTAATTTTCATTCATTTTCTAAGTCTATTGAATTGGTAAACCATTCATATGGTTCACAAAATAAAAATTATCCCAAATTTCACCTTCCAATTTGTACCTATTCTCTCAGTTCCTACTCTCCCCTTCTTACAAGGTAATGGGCTATTCAATTTCTTCTTAAAGTTATCTTATCAAATATAAGCAAAGTTGGATATGCCTTCTTATATCCACCCCCTCACACCTTCACACAAAGTTGTTGTATTATTTTGGACTTTGGGTTTTTCACTTTACAATATATGTTGGAATATTTCCATATCACAGTATTAGGAACACCCTCCTTTTGTAGAACTATATGGACATGCCACAATTTACTTATCCACTCCACTACTAATGCCCACTCAGGTAGCTTCCACACTTCCACTACTATACACAATGCTGCAATAAATAACATTGTCGTGGGTTATTTTATACACATATCAGTTCAGTTCAGTCGCTCAGTCGTGTCCGACTCTTTGCAACCCCATGGACTGCAGTACACCAGGCCTCCCTATCCAACACCAACTCCCAGAGTTTACTCAAACTCTTGTCCATTGTGTCGGTGACGCCATCCAACCATCTCATCCTCTGTTGTCTCCTTCTCCTCCTGCCATCAATCCGTCCCAGCATCAGGGTCTTTTCAAATGAGTCCGTTCTTTGCATCAGGTGGCCAAAGTATTGCAGTTTCAGCTTCAGCATCAGTCCTTCCAATGAATATTCGGACTGATTTCCTTTAGGATGGACTGGTTGGATCTCCTTGCAGTTCAAGGGACTCTCAAGAGTCTTCTCCAACACCACAGTTTAAAAGCATGATTCTTCGGTGCTCAGCTTTTTTAATAGTCCAACTCTCACATCCATACATTACTGGAAAAACCATAGCTTTGACACATATACACATATCATATCAGTTCAGTTCAGTTCAGTTCAGTCGCTCAGTCACGTCCAACTCTTTGTGACCCCATGAATCACAGCACGCCAGGCCTCCCTGTCCATCACCAACTCCAGGAGTTCACTCAGACTAACGGACACGAATGTTAGCTGACTGGTTTTAAAAAATTAAACAGACAGGTAATTCTGGATTAATTTTCCATACTATAGTTTTGCTAACTCAATTTCTATGTTTATCTTTATTAATTTCTTCCTTCTGTTTGCCTTCATTTTGTTGGTCTTTTTCCAATGTTTAAGCAAGTGGTTTTATATATATGTACAATATATGTATATATATATGAATATGAGTTTTCATATGAGTACTACTTTGGCATAGTACATAAGTAGTACTTCCATCACTGTTTCCTAAATATTCTGAAATTTTATTTTTACACAAAAGTTAATTAAGAAAACAAGAGCTTTGCTGATTTCTAGTATTAGTAAATTGTGCTTATTTTAGAAATTTGTACCATTTTTATATAAGTAAAGGTTAATTTTTAAAAATATTTAACATGTTCTTGAAAAGATAGTATAGTCTCTACATTCAGAATACAGGGTTCTAAATGTACTCTTTAATCACCCTCATTATGCTTTTTAGAATTAGTTGCTATATTGTTTTTTATATGTTCTGTTTCATATTTTGACCTGTCATGACCCAGATGTAAATTAAAATTTTTTACTATTAAATAAGTTTTTCTTTTGTTCTTTTCTATAAGTATATGGATACACTAATATTTAATGTATGTATATTCATAACCATTTTAATTTCATTGTGAATTATATCCTTTGGCAATAAAAAGCCAATATTTCATTTCATTTCAACCTTTTGGTCTAGAACTCTTTCTTTAAATAAAAACAGATACCCTACTTTCTTATTTATATTTGTCTATAAACCTTTACTCATCCTTTTATTTTCAATGTCTATAGTTACTTTATCTAAAGGTAAATTTCATAAGTTATGTGACCTAAATCTGAATTATTTTTATTAGATGAGGTAAACCCACTTATATTCATTGATAAAAGTTTATACTTTGTTATTATTGTTAGTCACTAAGTCTTGTCAAACTCTTTTGTGACCCCATGGACTGTAACCCACCAGGCTCCTCTGCCCATGGGGATTCTCCAGGCAAGAATACTGGAATGGGTTGCTGTTTCCTTCTCCAGGGGATCTTCCCCACCCAGGAATCGAACTCATGCCTCCTGCATTGGTAGGTGGATTCTTTACCACTGAGGCACTAGGAAGCACTTATCTATACTTACTTCACATTAATTGTGTTTTCTGTTATCATAGTTTAATTTTTTTAATTTTATCAAATCCAATATGGCTGATGTCCCTTTCTTTGTGTGTGTAATTTTTATTCTACTGGTAATCCATATAATCATAGGACTTTTCTTCTGTTTCCAGTCAATAAAAATTCCAAATGAACAATATTTAAAACTAGCATATTTCTTCTTCCTTCTTCACCTAATATTAGTCAGTAATTTTCTCTCTCAGAGTTTACTCATGTACTATTAAATACACTCATTCTTCCATTACTCAATTTGGCTGCTTAAACTGATAAGCTTTGACTCCCAGCTATTAGAGTTTATGCAATTAATGAACTTGCTCTACTTCCCACTTCCTTCCCTTTTTCAACTCAGTTGTTGTGAGATGTATCATTTCTACATTGTGAGAGCATATAATGTTTACATTCTGTTCTGTCATCCTAATCCTCACATTTCTATCTCAGTTCTACAGTTTAAACGTATTCAAAACTCATCAATATTCCCAACAATCTCTTGGTCAGCTGAAATTAACACTTACAAGTGTTAGTCACTCAGTCATGTCTGACTCTTTGAGACCCCATAGCCTGTGGCTCACCAGGCTCCTCTGTCCGTGGAATTCTCCAGGCCACAATACTGGAGTGGGTTGCCATTCCCTTCTCCAAATACTCACAAAGTTCCTTCAAAAAAGGACTTATGGGAACAATTCCTCTCAGTTTTTGCAAATTCAATATGTTTGTCTTTAGCCTTTACACTATAAAAACTATTTACCTAAATATAAAAATTCTTACTTCATGTTTTCCTTGAAAATACTGGAAAATGTTGTCCTACACAATACTGCTACAGGGATGACCAAAGTCACATGGATATTTTTCCCTAGACAAATGATGTAATTTTTTTTGCTTTTTTGCTTGTAATGCTTTGCTGTCCAAGAATTATTTCTCTTATATTTCAAGTCTAATATTTTAATAAGTCCTGGTGTAAACCTTCTTGAGTCTATTTTTACTGCATTTTATTAACATATTATAAATCTCTACTTATTTTAGGAAAATTTTCTTAACACATTTATTCTACTTTGTTTTTCCTCAGACTCCCCTGGTAGCTCAGATGGTAAATAATCTGCTTGCAATACAGGAGACCCAGGCTTGATCCCTGGGTCAGGAAGATCCCCTGGAGAAGGGAATGGCTACCCACTCCAGTATTCTTGCCTGGAAGATTCCATGGACAGAAGAGCCTGGCAGGCTACAGCCCATGGGGTCACAAAAAAGTAGACTACTTTCCCTTAAGAGACTCCAATTATACAGATGGTATATCTGCTTGCTCTATATATCTAATTATTTTTATCTCTTTTTCATTTCATTTATTCAGCTTATTATTTCTATCTGCCATGTTCCCCCACTGAGATTTCTGCAACATTTAGTGTTTCCTGTGTTCTTTCCAAATTTGTCTTCATTTCTTGATAGTTTTAGTACTTTTCCCCTGAACTAACCAGCTCATACTGCATCTCTTCTTGTTGATCAACTATTTTTCGCTTTAGGTTTTCTATTTCATTTTTTATGGTCTTCCTGAACAGAGTTATTGCTTTTTTTTTTTTAATAAAGTCTAAGGTAAAATATTTGATTGCAATTTTCAGTTGCCCTGTGGCCTTCTTGTTGCAGTGACAATTTTTGTTAGTAATTGATGTTACGTATTCTTTTTCTTATCTTTGATTCTGTGTATTTCTTCTTTATTACCCATCATTGACTGAGTTGGATTTTCTTGACCAGCTGCTGGTAGTATAGGGAGCAGGGAGGGTACTTCTGTAGTTTAGAAAAGTGAAACTGAAAGTTGCTCAGGTGTGTCTGACTCATCGTGACCCCAAGAACTGTATCCTGCCAGGCTCCTCTGTCCATGGAATTCTCCAGGCAAGAATTCTAGAGTGGGTAGCCATTCCCTTCTTCAGGAGATCTTCCCAATCCAGGGATCAAACCCAAGTTTCCTGCATTGCAGGTGGATTGTTAACCATCTGAGCCCCCAGGGAAGCCCAAGATTACTGGAGTGGGTAGCCTATCCCTTGCCTCCAAAGAACACTGCCTCCTGAAAATGTGCCATCCACCCGTAGTTTTCTGTGTACTTCTTCCACTTCTTTGAATTAAACTGAGTCTAGAAGGGCACCTACTAGCCTTGTTGCTATATCTAGTGTTGCAAACAGTGGACAGAATTTTGATTTTACCTTTCAGTTCAGTTCAGTCGCTCAGTCGTGTCCGACTCTTTGCGATCCCAGGAATCGCAGCACGCCAGGCCTCCCTGTCCATCACCAACTCCCGGAGTTCACTCAGACTCACGTCCATCGAGTCAGGGATGCCATCCAGACATCTCATCCTCTGTCATCCCTTCTCCTCCTGCCCCCAATCCCTCCCAGCATCAGAGTCTTTTCCAATGAGTCAACTCTTCTCATGAGGTGGCCAAAGTACTGGAGTTTCAGCTTAAGCATCATTCCTTCCAAAGAAATCCCAGGGCTGGTCTCCTTCAGAATGGACTGGTTGGATCTCCTTGCAGTCCAAGGGACTCTCAAGAGTCTTCTCCAACACCACAGTTCAAAAGCATCAATTCTTCGGTGCTCACCTTTCTTCACAGTCCAACTCTCACAGCCATACATGACTACTGGAAAAACCACAGCCTTGACTAGACAGACCTTAGTTGGCAAAGTAATGCCTCTACTTTTGAATATGCTATCTAGATTGGTCATAACTTTCCTTCCAAGGAGGAAGCATCTTTTAATTTCATGGCTGCAGTCACCATCCGCAGTGATTTTACCTTTAGGAGATGTCATTTTTGCTGGCTTTCCTGAAATCTATTCCCACAGGGTCCTCTATCCACACTTCATGCTTTTTACGTCCTCCTTCTTGGCTTCTGCCCAACCCCAACTGTTTTTATTTAGCCTTTCTATATATATTTTGAAATCTGGAGATATATATCTCTTAGTTTGCCAAAAAATAAATATTGTAAGATTTTCCTTCTTTTTTTGTGTATTTTTTATTGTCATGTTTTATAATTGCTCCACAGTTCTTTTCCTTTTATTAAGACTCCCAAGGAAAAAAATTAATAATTCTGACTTACATAAATATTTTTATACCAGAAATACCCAGGTTAATTTCCATAAACACAAACATACAAGGATGGAAAAGAAAAAGAAAAATAGGCATAAGAGGAGAATCTGGAAAAACTAATCAGAAACTTGCATATAATTTTTAAAATACAGTGTAAATAGACCAAAAGCAGATTACGATATGATAATCTCATAATTCTCTAGATCATAAAACCTAGTTTCAGAGCTGACAAATATATTTTACCCTTAATGGTTCAATAATTGCTTTGATGAGAAAATGAGGCTGTTATGATCACAGATATATGCCAAAAGCTAGAAAGATATATAAATAAATAGATAAAATGATTGATTAATTTATATCTATCTCATTCAGATAACTCTGGATATAATCAGTTAAGAAACATGAACTCAAAATATTCGCTAAAGAAAAATAATCATGCTGTTTATTTGAATGAGTCGAACAATTTATAATTGGTGATATTTGAGCCCCATCACAAATCTACTGAATCAGAATCTCTAGAAATAAGATGCAGCAATCTACATTTAACACCTCAGGTGCTCTTAATGTGAATTGAAGGAGAGACCTCCAGGCCCAAATAACAGCTCCCTCACTTACTAACTGACTTACAGCCCAAAGCCCTAAGGCTAATGTTATGCTTGTTGCATAATATCTGCAACAGCAGAGCCAGTGCTCTAATACACAACTCAAGTCTGCTCAAAAACCAACACTTTCAATTATTTTACAACAGAGGTAGGTTCTCTGAGATATTTACAAAATTTTAGATTTACAGAGGGGAAAAAAAAAAAGAGTGAAAAAGACATGCAGATGTTACCTCAACAGGAAAGACAGCCAGACTATGAAGCAGTTCACATTTATCAGCTAATTTCATAGATGAAAACTGCTCAGTCAGGGCATGTGACTAATGAACTCACACAGGAATCCAGACTCAGAAGGGCTCACACTTGCGGTTTAAAGTTCTATGGTTGCCATCTTGAAATTCTTGATAATTGTGTTCAGGGGATGGTATTTTGTATAGAAAGTCCACTGGGACAGGGAAACATATGTCAGGGGTTCAAGTCTTGGCTCACACACAGTCCTGTCACTGCCCCAGATGAGGCTGGGTACCTTACTTCCCTGTCCTCTAGCTCCCCAGGGCCGCCAGGCTTCACCTTCCCACTCCTGCTGACTGACTACTGCTGCCCTAGGTGCAAACATGGAAAGGGGTGGGATTAGGTGTTCACACCCCACGGTGTCTCAGCCACCTGCGCCCTGGGCTAGCAGCATCCACTTAGTGGGTGACTCGGTGGGGATAAGCCTCTTGCTCACTCCAATCCTCCAATCCAGGTACCTAGTATGTATTGAAGCAGAGAATGCATTACACTGGCAGGTCTCCTGTCCACTATGGGTTGGGACAGTGGGCCTATGGAAAGCGGAGTGGCCTGTATCAACTTCTCCCTCTGGCCCGAAAAAGACAGACATTTAGCCCAGGAGATGGAAAGAGACAGAACTCAGCAGCTAGTGGGCTGTGTGTGCACTAAATTACACAGGGTGGGGTTCCTGGGTTTCTGTCAGGGTTTTCACTTGCCTCATGAGTATGCCTAAGAGGCATGGCATTAAATACCAAATAAAAAAATCCTGACAGGTCAAGAGAGAGACAAACTACACAAGAAAGGAAAAGGCTTTCTCTTTTTATGCCTTTAATGGCACCTTTTTGTGCTTTTTGAACAAAGGGCCCTGCATTTTTAGTTCTGCACGAGCCTCCAAAAATTACGTAGCCAGTCCTGCATGCAATAGATTTTAAGGGTTCTTAGGGGATATCCCTTCACACTTGATAGATGATAAACACGCCCTTCTTCAAAGATGAACTGAAACCATGGTCAAGGCCAGGATGCTGGACAATCATTGTTCAAACACTCCAAATCCTGCTGCTTGTATTTTGGTCAGCAGATCTGTTCCTTTCTCATATCACAGATAACACTGGCAAACTACAAAGAATTCAGGGAAAAACATTTCCAGCCTTGGCTGCATTTAATTCAAAACCTGAGGCTTCTGCTTTAATCATGTAGAAATTTCCAAAAGAATCACCTTGGAAACCAAGAGAATATGATCATTAAAATTAGCTAGAAGCAAATATCCTCCAGAGCAGTCAACCTGGCTGCAAAATCCTTTCATTACCTTTATAGAGAAAAATCCCCTAGTAACCATAATAAACATAAGGCAAGGGAAATAAAACATCTACCGCAGGATTCCTAAAGGGAGGCATAACATTTGGGTAGAAAATTCATTTTTATGCATCTAGGGTAGTTCACAAGGTAAATACAAATATGTTGTAATCACATGTGAAAAAATGAACCTTTAACTCCCTGTGGGTGTGTATGCTTACTCACTCAGTTGTGCCCAACTCTCTGTGACCCCATGGACTGTAGCCTGCCAGGCTTCTCTGTTTATTGGAATTTTTAGGCAAGAATACTAGAGAGGGCTGCCATTTTCCTCTTCCGGGAAATCTTCCTGAGCCAGGGATCAAACTTGCATCTCCTGTAATTCCTGCATTGGCAAGCAGATTCTTTACGCGAGCCACCTGGGAAGGCCTTATAACTCCCTGCACATCTGCTATTTTAGAGGGGGAAATGTGTTTGCTGCAACAAACTAATAAATAAAAATGCAATTTCCTTCCTACTTTTTTCTTCCTTTAAACACTCTATCACACGAGTCCCTTCAGGTTAGAAAGTGGCAGTCTAAAATCATCCCACAAAACAAAAATTCCATTTATTCTACTCTTCTTCCTAAAATCCCACTCATTCTACTCTTCTTCTTAGCAGAGATATAAAAAACATTGTGTGCTTTCTTTCTCTTTCCTGAGAAGAATACCATTTTTAAAAGAATAGAGGGGAAAACCCTAGAGAATCCTGGCAGAAATGTAGACCATAAAATAAACAAACATGTTTGAAAATTTGAATTAATTATTTTACAACAAGAGAGAACCAATAAAAATGGTTAGCAACACAAATACCAAAAAAGGAATAAAATTTGCTTAGCATGGTCAAATCACATCTTGGAAGCCTGAGAAATTCTCCCAGAAAAAATGAAAACAGGAAAACAGACCATTTAATACACAAACACACAATATTTCTCACAGACTGTTACGCTTCTCCTTTCTTTTCCATAAAAGAGTGAAGGAGAGATTTCAGTAAGAATAAGCTATTTGGATGCTGTGACTTGCATTTTCATGGCCTCAGCTTGAGGGTTTCTGACTTCCGTCTTCTTCCTCCTCTTTTTGTTCCGAAGGAGAGACCAGCTGGCAGTCGGTGGCCATCTTTCCTCTACACCCTCCCTTCTCGCCCACGCTCGCCTCTTTCCACCCTGGTTTGGACTGTAACTCTCAGCAGAGCGATCATCTCCTCCCCCATTTTCTTTACAGTGAATCTGTGCTTGGTGACTCTCTGGAACCTCGCTATTCATGGCTTCATATTACTGCTCTTTTTCCCCTCCATCGTTCCCATTTTTGTTCACGTCGGCCTGTGTATCATAACTGCTGGAACATATGGACAACTCCGGAAGCAAATGGGCACTTCTCCTCACAGCTACAGTAATCATTCCTCAGCTCTCCCCAGTCGCCTCCACAAAGTCCCACCCCACCGTCAGACATACATGCTGCTCCATGTCAGGTGAGACTGAGGCATAGAATTAGTGCCCTCCCTGTCTAGTCTAGACTGTGCTTCACAGCCAAGCTTCTCGCACACACTTGGGAGTAAACACGCAGGTCTCAAACATGCCCACGTGTGTTTGGCTTCTCCCTTTCTCAATTTAGTCACAGTGCCTGTGTGCTTTCCATGCTTTCAAGCATGAGGCTAGTCAAATGCTTGCTCTCAAACTCAACAGAGAGGGAATTAAATGATTTCAGACTAAGAATAGTGGTCATAACAATTCATATCCCAGGAAACGACAATCATACCTTTGTAATTGCAGTGAAGACCTTTTCCAGAATGGCATTTGGCTGGGCAATCTGTGGTCCATTGGCCTGAATGTTGAGGGCTATGGCACATGGTTTGGCTACAAATCTAAAAAAAAAAAACAAAAACGTTATTCTCTCTATAGCTGTTCTTAATGTTATCAGGTAACCATTGCTCAGTTGTCCCAATAAAGAGTTGATAAGATTTTATGGGTAGACATTGTCAACACTCATATATCAGGACCTATATAAAGCAGATTTAACTTTTTTCCCCTTTAATTCCTCAGCAGTAACATTAAAAAAAGAAATCTTTTAAAAACATTTAAACCTCCTAATACGTAAGTTCTAATGAGACTGACTGGATAGACAGACTACAAATGAGAAATACACTGGTATAAGATACAAAAAGCAAACAAACTATGATTTTGAAATGATGTATATTCTTCTTACAAATCATGTTATATTTTTACTGAGAAAGTGTTAACTAACAGAGTATGCTTTTGATCAACCGCAGTCCAAAAACTGGCCCGTACTGTCTCTATGATCAAAGTGTGCTATGTTCAGTCCCACTTTTTTATGACTTCTTAAAATTCCTTACTTTATGATTATTTGCTTCTTTCTCATAAGGAGTCATGAAAGGTGTCAAACAACATGATGTCCCAGCCAAGCTGAAAAGTCTGAAATCATTATAAACATCAGCTGCACCATTTTTATCGTAAGAAAATGACTAGGTCAAGAAGAACAGGACGTCTCAGCTACACTTCTGGCTGTGTTTAAAGTGTGAATGAGGCACGGAAGGCATGCAGACAGAGGGCATGGGGCCTCAATGGTCTGATGATGTCTCTAAAACTTTTTTTAAAAGAAAAGCATTAGGGTTGTTTTAAACTAAACATTCAAAAAAATAGGGTGCAATGCACCTTTTCAATAGTGACATATAACATTTTCTATAAATGTAAATAATACAATATTATATGAAAGTATGACCCAAATTCATTTAATGTTTGCCAAAAGCAACTGATAAATATACACAACAGACCATGAGTAAATCTTAGATGAAGTTTCTTTAATAATAGTGAATGGCAGGGGGTAATTCCCTGGTGGTCCAGTGATTAAGACTCTGAGCTCCCAAAGCAGGGAGCACAGGTTCAATCCCTGGTCAGGGGACTAAGACCCAGCACACCACATAGTGTGGCAAAAAAAAAAAAAAAATGTGGATGAGTTAAAGAACAGTAAACAAGGGAGGAATTTTTTTTTTCTTTAAAGAGGGACTAATGAAGTTTACATACATGGTACCTCATAATATCCCACTGGGTCCTATTTCAAGTACAAGGGGAAAAAATGTATTCAAACAAAAAAATGGAATACTGTACATGCAAGCCTAAACCAGTAAAGATATACACAGAAAATGCAATTTAATTCCTTTTTCACTGGGCTCTCTGGAACAAAGTTAGGAAAAATAACCACCTTTGCTAGAATGAAAAACACGTTACCTATGCCCTCACCTTTGTAAAAGTGCAGTATTTTTTTTTAAAATACTCTGGGTCTTCACTAAAAATAGTAATCATGGTGCTACGAATATAGATAGTGGAAAGAAATAAAAATGGATGGGCAGTGACCACTTGTTTTCTTAAAGTTTTCTGCTTCGTGGTTAGTGCCTCTTCATCATAAGGCATAATGAGAGGTGTGGAAAGACATGAGATCAGCAAGAGTTTTCCATTGTTTTAAAAAAGGTAAAGTAGCAAAACTAACTAGGTATAAAAGCCAAAATCAACACTTCTAATGGTTTCCTTCTATTCTTCCCTGTTGGATCTCTCCCCAGCCCTCTCTTGTCTTCATAATTCCTACAAATTCTGAAAAGCTGTGTTCAAATTTCCTTTTGGAATTTGGCATCAGCATCCTTGATCGAGAATATGATCTGTTTTCTTCTTCTAAAGAGTGAAGAGTCTAAATGCAGAGGCCAATCATTTTATCTGTGAATACGACAATGCCAGGCACACACAGGAGGGGGCAAGAAATTTGATCCACTGGCTATGTTCTGCAAATGTGCTTTTAATGTTGCCATCATTGCGGTGAGCGCTGCTGACAAGCTACAGACCTTCTCTGTGTACCCCACAACAATGTGCAGGCAGACAGCAGGAGAGTCAAGAAATTCACTCAATAGAATCTCTTCAAAAGCAACTTCCTCACCTTTACTGTCACTTCCCAGTAACATACAAAAACACTCAAAAGGTTCTTTTAGTATTTTATACAATACCATGTTTTACACCTTACTCCTCCTCTTTTTAAACTTCAAGTCACTTTTTTTTAGAAACACTTCTCTACATTTCCAGAACTAATAAGCATCTTGAAGAAGGCATATCATTTGATCATTAAACTTCTGAAATTTTGATAATCAAAATTATCAAATAAATATATAAATATGATTATCTATAAACATACTTTTGAAATAATGTCTAAAGGATAGGTGGGAATTATCTGCTACTATCTGGCGACAGAGACCTAGCTTCAGAAATTGATCTCTCTATGCCCAGTGTCCTCACGTGTAAGAAATAATATTTACATGAATAAATTATGTGATTATACAAACACATGTATATATTAAAACATAATGTCACATGGCCTCTTTGTCTAAAAGCTTTGATGGGAGCCATGTGTATTGTTTCACACCATACCATTTACACACCATGACTCTCTAGACCCAGCAACCTACACAGCTTCAGCTATGCTGTGCCAAGCCATGTGCATCAACAAGGTTTGAATGTACCAAGCAAGAAAAGGGGAGCCCAGAAACAAGACAGGCAACTAAAAAAACCAAGGGTCAGCAGGTAAAAATAACCACCTGCCTCAGTTTACCCTCAGAGCTTGGTTGTCCCAGCATCATTATTAATGGTTCCCCTTCACTGACACGAGCGTTCCTGCTTGATATTCTGCCGCAATAATTTTATAAGTGTGTGAGCAATAAATTATAGTGACCCTCATCATCAAGCCTCAGGCTTGATGGACAAAGGTCCACACTGGGTCCACACCAGCACTGCCTTAAGGTTCTGAGCCCATCCCTGACTCTTGAGAGTCCCTTCGGCAGCAAGCAGATCAAACCAGTCAATACTGAAGGAAATCAGTCCTGAATATTGATTGGAAGGACTGATGCTGAAGCTGAAGCTCCAATACTTTGGCCACCTGATGTAAAGAACTGACTCATTTGAAAAGACCCTGATGCTGGGAAAGATTGAAGGCAGGAGGAGAAGGGGATGACAGAGGATGAGATGGTTGGATGGCATCACCAACTCAATGGACATGAGTTTGACCAAGATCCAGGAGATGGTAATGGACAGGGAGGCCTGGCTTGCGTCCACAGGGTCGCAGAGTCAGACACATCTGAGTGACTGAAGTGAACCGATGCCTGGTCTTCTCTCCAGGTCCAAACCTTCCCAGATCCCCTGTCCATCTCCATGGCCCTGCAGGATATGTCCACACCCGTCACAGGAGAGTTGGGGTGTGTGTGTGTGTGTGTGTGTGTGTGTGTGTGTGTGTGTGTGTCGCTCTTCCCTGTGTGTGCGGTCTCTTTCATAGAGGTTGCAATGCACCTTTCACCGAGGTGAAAGCACCCATCTCTACTGACCCTAGCACACACATATACTCTCCCTCAACCAGGTGAGGCAGGAATATCACCACCCCCATTCTGCAGAAAGAGAGACGCAAGTATCCTCTGCCTCTAGGGGAAGGGAAACAGAGAATATCATATTTCTTTCCTAGGAAGGTGAATGTTATCATCAGCTCCCCATCTTTGTTTATTGGCTAGGCTAAGTCCCAAATTCCAAGGATTTGTGGGATAGGATGTGAGAAGTGACAGTCAAATTTAATAGAACTTAACTCAGTTTAAAGGTTGAAGATCTTATGGTTTAAATGGCTTCTGATGGGTGTGTACAATAAATCAAACCACTTGAATACCTTGAAAGAAGTTACTCTGTCAAGAAATATTTTTACAGAACACCAGGCACACTGTGGGCACTCAATGAATATTCGATGGTGAGTGAAGAAATGAATGACCGAATCAGCTAAAATACAATGGCATATGCCCTTTCTATCTTTTTCATAAGAGCTGTGCATTTTAATTCCCTTAAATACCTACATCTACAAAGGGTCCTTATTTGGGACTCGGACAGTAGAAGACTGATGGCTCAAACTCGAGAAGCTGTTTCTATAATTTCCATTGTCCCTATAAAGTCAAAGCGGCCCTATAGAGCTCTTGTGTAGGTTCTACCAACTTCCCACTAGGCATTCTCTTTTCAACTTACCTAGCACACAGAGCCAAACACTAAATTTCCAAGATTTAAAGAATTTCACAAGATAGGCAGAAAGCATTAATTTCAAATTCCAAATGAGAGAAGAAAAAATAATTTTTATCCTAAAAGCAATATGATATATATTTTATATAAAACTATATGAAAATAGAAATTATATTTGTTTATTTTCCAAGAATTTGTGAATCACTGCTGCATCTTTTTAAGAAAGCATGCTGCTGCTGCTGCTGCTAAGTCGCTTCAGTCATGTCCGACTCTGTGCGAACCCACAGACGGCAGCCCACCAGGCTCCTTAGTCACTGGGATTCTCCAGGCAAGAATACTAGAGTGGGATGCCATTTCCTTCTCCAATGCAAGCATGCATGCTAAATCGCTTCAGTCATGTCTGACTCTGTGCGACCCCATAGATGGCAGCCCACCAGGTTCCTCTGTCCAGGGGATTCTCTAGGCAAGAATACTGGAGTGGGTTGCCATTTCCTTCTCCATAAGAAAGCATATTAGACACCAAATAAAACTAATGACCGAACATCTATAATTTTATTACCTATTGCCATGGTCCATTAGAGAAATGCTGGATTTTTTTCCTCCAATGCTGGCTCTAACAGAATTTCACAAAAGCTGTCTTTTACAAGGGTTGTCTTAGGAGAGAGAAAAACAGAGTAAGTCGAGGGTGGGGTAGAGTACCTACAAATATAATAGTTGAAAGGGACTATGTACTTTCAAGCTTTGATGACTGCCTCTACCAGGAAACGCTCACCTAATTACTTTTTTATCAAAGGCAGTAACACTACCTTCAAAAGATCAAACATTGTGAAGTATTTTCATGTAGAATAACATATTTGAAAGTAAATATAGCAAGGATGTAAGCTTTGAAAAATACTAGTCTCAATGTAAAAGCAGAGAAAACGAGAAGACATTCCTACTTTTTAGTTCTATTTAACAACAGGTATTTGTATTTTAAACATGAATTGAATGTCTCTACACAGAATACCAAGGTAAGCTCCGGGCTACGGTGTACTTAAAGGCATACACAAAAATAAAGTGATTCTTGCATGAAACAACTCCCCAATACAGAAAAAGAGTAAATTTAAAAAAAATTTTTTTAATGTAAATAAACATTTACAGGGTACATGTCGGCTCTCATCACTTAGTACTGTGTAATCAGGGGCTTTCCTGGTGGCTCATCGGCAGAGAATCCGCTTGCAATGCAGGAGGCGGGGGTTTGATCCCTGGGTCAGGAAGATCCCCTGGAGGAGGGCATGGCAACCCTCTCCAGGATTCTTGCCTGGAGAATCGCATGGACAGAGGAGCCTGGCAGGTTACAGTCCATAGGGTCACAAAAGAGTTGGACACTACGGAAGCACGCACACACTATGTAAATGTCTTCAGTGGGGAGCACTGACTCCAGCACTTCCTACACTTTTCAAAGTAGCTGGATGGCTGTGGTGGTAGATACACAAATCTACACATGTGATTTTTAAAAAGTGCATAGATTTTTGGACTTCCTTGGTTTTCCAGTGGTCAAGAATCCACCTTACGATTCAGGGAACACAGGTTTGATCCCTGGTAGGGGAACTAAGATCCCACGAGCCTTGGAGCAACTAAGCCTGCATGCCACAACTACTGAGCTTGCAGGACACAACTAGAGAGTCTGTGTAATGGAATGAAGATCCCACGTGTGCAATTAAAACCCAAATAAATAAATATTTTTAAGTGTATAAAATTAAATCACACACACGCAATGTACAGCTGGGGAAATCAGTGTAAGTTCAATAGACTGTATCAATGCTAGTTACCTGGCAGTGATGCCATACTATAATTTTAGTATTCCTTCTTACAACTGATTCTGAATCTACAACTATCTCAGGAAAGATTTCGATTTAAAAAATAATTAGAAGCACTCTGGTTTTGATATGGAGAAATGAGCACCCAATAAATTGATTTTTCATCTTTAAAAACTGCACAACATGCCAACCCTCTAAAAATAAAACCAAGTACCTGAGGGCTCTGGAGATGGAACAAACACAAGTAGACTGGAGGGGTGTCAAAAGCTGGAGCCGGAAACCAGCAGAGAGCAAGCTCTTGTTTATTTATTTATATACTTGGTTTGC
Organism: Budorcas taxicolor; assembly: GCF_023091745.1. NCBI lineage: Eukaryota > Metazoa > Chordata > Mammalia > Artiodactyla > Bovidae > Budorcas > Budorcas taxicolor. The sequence goes on from NC_068911.1 coordinate 71,938,103, forward strand.
AGCCCAACTCTGAGATCAATCACAGCAGCAGATACAGCTTTGACAGGAAAACACACTCTCTGTCTAGCTGTGGGTAGCAGGGAAGGAGCTTGGGGAAATCAGAGACTGGCTAAGGAACCACAAAAGAAAGAAGACAGAGAAGCCAACCCCTAATTCAGCATAATAACGAAGCATGATTCTGGCTGACCACAAGCCATGTATGTACAAGGTAAGCTGAAAGCAAGGAGGAGCTAAGGTTTAAAGAACTGAATAAAGACTGAAGCCATGGTCCACTGAGGGCCTGAGAGGCTACAGTTTGAACCTAACTGAGTAAATTGTTTGTTAACACAAAACATCTCAACACTCTTCACAGCAATGTAAAAAAAAAAAAAAAATTCCAGAATCTCTTCAATGTAACTCTAAGAATGTCCAGATACAATCTAATATGTTGATGGAAAGCAAGGAAAACATGACCCAATTTTAGGGGAAAGACACACAAAGAGATTCAGTGAACCTGAAGATAGGGCAATGGAAATAATGCAATCTGAGAAAAGGCAAGAAAAAAAACGACAAAATAAAGAAACAGACATTGAGGACTTGTAGAACAATTTTTTAAAGGCTAACATATGGGTAGTTGGAGTTCCAGGAAAAAACGGAGAAAGACTAGAGAAGAAGAAGAAGGTATCAGAAGAAATAATAGAAAGAAATATATTTCCCAAATCCGATAAAAGACATAAACACACAGTTTGGGAAGTTCAAGAATCCTCAAAAGAGGTAAGTTCCAAAAAAGAGAAAATACAGACAAAATCACAGTTAAACTGATGAAAACCAAAGATAAGGGGAAGCACTGAAACTCACTAGAGAAAATGGCACATTATATAGGGGGGAGGGGGAGGAAATAATTTGAAAAACAAAGGACTTCTCATCAGACATGATGGAGGTTTAATGACAGTGAAACAACATCTTTAAAGTGTTGAAGTAAAAACAAAATCAAAAAAGTTATCACCCCCAAAATTCTATATCCAGCAAAATTTTTCTTCAAAGAATAAAAGTGACAGGAAAATGAAAGGAATTTATCTGCCACCAGCCCCCACTTCAAGAATACTAGAGGGACTTCTTTAGGCTGAAAGGAAGCAAAATCAGAGGGAAGTTTAGATCTTAAGAAAAAATGAAGAACATCAGAAATGGTAAATATAAAAGTACTTGAAAGATCTCTGAAAGTAATTATAACTAATTAATAACAGATTAAATAAACACAATTATGACAAATAACATATGTCCCATCCCAGACAGGGCTGGAAAGAAACCTAATTATGAACATCCAAGGGGAAAAAAATACGAAGAGGGGTGACTGATTTAATTCATTGCTTAGCCACAAGCACCTCCACAGACTCAAACATTCACCAGAAAGCATTACAAATGCAAAACGTATGAGAACAGTATAGATTGGACACTGAAAGCAGCATGAATGCATGTTTAGATACACCTAGGTGCATGTGCCTGGATAAGCAGGTGTATGTGTGGAACTGTGTATTATACAATTCTAAGACAAAGATGCTACAAGAAAACATTGATGGAAAGGCCAGGAGGAGATTGATATTTATGAACACTAAGTGTCGAACGCTTTGCAATGTTTTATTCTTTTCTGAGTTCAACTACAACCCTATTTAATCCCATTTTACAGAAATATAAAATAAATCTAAAGAATTTAAAGGATCTGCTTAAGATCTTAGTACAAATAATTTAGACAAGATTTAGACCTGGACAATCCTAACAAAATCTATTAATAAAAATATTTTCTCTTTTCCCTAAAATAATAAAAGTTGATTAAAAAGGCACTGTTAAAATAATGTGAAGTAGTCATACACCGAAACGCAGAAATCTCACTTTAAGATATTTATCTTGGGAAATCTGCCAAACAAAGAAAAAAAGCCATAAATGGAAAAATTTTCATGCACCATTTTGTAATAGGGAAAATGGTAAACAGCTTAATGATTCACTAACAAATGACTCATTGAGTACCTATGATGCGTCAGCCTTGCTTTAAGTTTTGGGGATGCAACAGTGAACAAAATTCCTTACTTTTATGGAGTTTACGTTCTAGCTGGAAAGAAGGGAGATGAAAAATAAAGTGGTGCATCTGATGCAAGATAGTGAAAAGTACTACAGGAAAAAATTAAGCCTGCTAAGAAGGATGAGGTGGGGTTGCAATTTTCAATGGACTGGTTAGGGAAGACTCCTGAGAAAGTGAACCTGTTCCTAAGAAGATACGGAAATCATGCAGGAAGATAAGTAGAAGAACATTCTGGAAAGAGCAGCAGTTAAGGGCAAGGGCTCCGAGGAAGGAGTACACCTGAGATTTGGAAGGCACATCGAGAGAGCTAGTGAGGCTTTGTTGTTTAGTCACTGAGTCCTGTCGGACTCCTTGAAACCCCATGGGTCCCCCCAACCCCATGGGGAAACCCACCAGGCTCCTCTGTCCATGGGATTCTCCAGGCAAGAATATTGGAGTGGGCTGCCACTTCCTTCTCCAAGAGATCTTCTAGGGATCGAATCCATATCTCCTGCATTACAGGCAGAATGAGGCTAGAGCAGTATTCATCAGAGCAAGAGGGGAAAGACGGGGTCAGAGTAGCAGGCCGCCCCATCACTATACCTCGTGAGCTATTTGAAGGGCTCTGGTTTTCATCTAGAGTGAGGCAGGAAGCCATTGCAGGACTCTGAAAAGAAAACCTAAATGACTGATTTATATTTAAATGGAATCACTGGCTGCTTTCTCAAGAACAGACTGAAGGGGAGCAAGAATGGGAGCAGCCAAGCCAACTGAGGGTGGGGTGCAGGGGACGGTCGCTCCAGTTACACTTGCAAGAGATAATAGTGGCCCAAAGGGAGTGGTGACAAAAGAGGTGGTGAGATGTGGTCAAGTCCAGATGCTATCGTGAAGGTTGGGCCCACACTGAACACGGGATGGGAGAGGAATAAAATGATCCCGACAGGTCTTTGGCCTGAGCCTCTGGAAGGACAGAGTTAGCCTGAGGCTAGTCAATGTGAGGTTAGGCTTATCAGCTATTAGGCTTATAGGTGGAAATACCAAGTAGGCAGTTGGATAAAGTAGTCTGGGGTTCAGGAGAGGTCTGGGTTAGAAATAACAAATTCGGTGTCATCAACATACAGACGCCAAATAAAGTCATAAGACTAATGAAATCATATGGTCGGTAAGACTAAATAGATAAATAAAATGTCCATACTCTGAAGGCTGGGCCTGATAATTTGAAATATAATTGAGGATTTGGAGAAAAAGAATGCCAATAAACTGCTCACAGAAATTTAGTAAAGACTGCAGAGAGGATATAAATGAGTAGTTCACAGAAATAAGCAACAATAATCAATAAGCAGATGAAAAGATGATCAAGCTCTCTTTTTTCCAAATGCCCATCAAAGCTCCTTTTTTTTTTTTTAAAGGTTAAGCTATTTATTTATTTATTTTTCTATGACTGTGCTGGGTCTTCATTATTATGTGCCTGCTTTCTCCACTGCAGCAAGCTGGGGCTGCTCACTGCTGGTGGTTTTTCTTCTTATTGAGCAGGGGCTTTAGGCAAGCAGGCTCGTAGTTGTGACACATGGGGCCCAGTTACCCCGAGGCATGCGGGATCTTTCCAGACCAGGGATCACTCCGGTGTGCCCTGCATTGGCGGGTGGACTTCCAGTCACTGAACCACCAGGTAAGTCTTAACGGCATGAGTGTGTGCTACATTGCTTCAGTCCTGTCCAACCCTTTGTGACCCCACGAACTGTAGCCCACCAGGCTCCTCTGCCCATGGAATCTTCCAAACAAGCATACTGGAGTGGGTTGCCATTTTCATCTTCAGGGGATCTCCCTGACCCAGGGATCGAACCCAGGTCTCCTGCATTGCAGGCAGATTCTTTACCATCTGAGCCACCAGGGAAGCCCTCATATAAATTTCTAACACATAACATAAGTTGAAGATATACTACTGCCAGATTATAGGATTGTGGCTTACTTGAACATTCTTTTTTATGCTTTTCTATGGTTTTTGACACCTAAAATGAGAGCCCAAACTTTTAATACCAAAAATAAAAAATAAATATCTTTAAAAATAGAGATGAACTGCATGGTCTCTACGTCAGGTAAGACTCAAAACCTCAGTGACAGCAAGATAGAACATGAAAAGCCCTAAGACAGGCGCAATCCAGCTAATTCCCTGGAGCTCTTCAAGCAAGGGTCTCCACTGAGACTTAGACGAGGAAAAGCACAGTAGGCAGCATAGAAATAAAAATGCTATTTCAGGACCTTATCAAGTAGAGAAAAGGATGACGTTCAAGTCAACGGGCACAGCAGAAGATAAGAAACGGCACAAAATCACTTCAAGAAAAATGTTACCAACATTAACTAAAGATGCCAAGAGGGTTTTGAGATGCCTCCAGAAAATAATTGCTTCTGCCTGTGGCTGGCACTCCACAGAACTTCTCTATTTCTTTATCTATATAATAAAAATCATAATTATACTCTGTTGATGTTGGGGAATATTTCCAAATCATCATCATCTTGAGACCAATTGGGAAGGGATAGAGCTAGGGGAAGATGGCATGCAGGACAGCAGGTAGACAGAAGACAATTTTATCCTCAGGAAAAGAAAATGTGATTTTTTTCCAGGTAGACTCATAGAGGAGAAAGGATGATTCCTTTAGAGCAAACCCATATCCCAAGTGAATCTGTTCTGAGCTCAGAATGTTGGAACGCTCTTTAACATTTCTAAACCCTAGTTATCACATTTAAAAATGAAGAAAATAAAATCTACTTTGCAGAATGTGTGTGAGGATTGACAGAAGAGGTGTAAACCTCACACCACAGTGTTCGACATTTGGAAAATATTCATTAAGGGCTGGCTAGTTTCAAATTTTCATTGCAAAGAGCACACATTCCACACATTAGGAGAACTTCTTGTCTGGGCTGGATAGTAAGGTGGAGTGGGAAACTTGTTATGGAAAAAAACAGAAGGATGGCAAAAATTCAGGAAAGAATCACGGAACGAATATTTGAGCTTATTATGTCGCCTGGTCCAGCTTCCTTTTTTCAAGCTGAACTTTCTCTCTAGAGAGATCATTCAAAAACTTCCTTCGAAAGTGAAATCTCCCTGTACATTTCTCTGCAATTTCTTGTGTCTCTGTAATTATTTCAAAATTAAAAAAGTAGAAAAAAACCACTCCCCTTGGTCTCCTATCTTACTTTTTCATCACATTTGACTTAACGTGTTCTTCCTGTATCATTCTTTCGAGCTGAAATATAAACCCATTTCCCCCTTTCTCAGCCCTCTGAAAACACTGATTAAGCCATCCTGCATTCCTCTTCAAGAATAAACAGCGTGGACCCCATAAACCTTTCTTCATCCATCTTTCTCTAGTTCAACTTTAAATTTTCATTTTTTTTAGTATTTTAAGGATTATTTTCTGAATCTAACTTTATTCTTCTCTTAAGAGAGTAGAGGAGACCCTTAGACAATAGCTGCTTTTATTAATAAATAATCATGGGCAGAGACTTTGGTGTTATTGTTGCTATTGTTAAAAACAATTCAGAAGAGGCTTTCTGAAAAATACAGCTAAATCAGAAGTAGCTTTAGTAAAAGAGACCTGTCAGTCTAGCCTATTCCAATCTCTTCAGGGGCTAGAAAGGCTGAGTGCCATCAGCTGAGAGCTGAGATTCTTGGAAAGCCCAAGCTGCCTTGAGAAATGTCAAAACTGCCTCCACTTGCCATGTATTTCCAGGATTCTGAAAAAATAAACAACAAAAACTGTAGACTTCAGATATTTCACCATGAGTTCAACTACTCAAGAAACATACAATCTAGCCATTAAAGATGAAGTTCATAAAATTCAAAGAAACTGTGTCTTTCTCTTAAACAATGAAAAATATGCCCCTGTGTTTCACAAAAAATAAGATGCAAAGGGCATTAAAGATATTTATAAGAAGGAAAACCTGTACGGTGTATATTTACTGAATATGTACAAAAATATCTGTGTATTGAGGAAAGTCTTTAAAATATTACCAGTAGGAGGAAGCTATTTTCACAACATTATGATGCTTATAAAATTACCATGATGGTCAGTGAATCCTTGGGGAATAACATACCTGGATCAGGAAGGCTTTATTTTTAATCTGCTCTCCTTCGCATATTGAGAACGATACCATCCGGAGCTCTCACTGAGGGATAAAACGGCACCTTCGCAGAATCTGTCTCTCTGCGGGCCATGCCTCTTTAACTTACTGACTGCAATTTGGGCAACTCCATCTCTAACTACTGCTTCCAGCACATTCTGTCAACTTTTGACATATAGCACACATCAGGAGCTCTGCCAGAATGCTGCAGCTCCCTTTAAGTGTGCCTCTCGGCACTCTTTCCCTTCCTGGTCACCGTCTTCACCCTCGCTCTGTGATGGGGTCTAGGCATCCCTGATCACTCATCTTTCTCAGGTGACCAGCTGAGGAGGGCAGAGATACAGGAAGCCGGGTCTTCAAGGTCTGCTGACAGATTGTCTTACAGGACCTTATTACTGGTAGATTCGGCTGGAAACTGGCCCTAAAGCTAAATGTTAGGTCTGGAAGAGTTCCAAGCCTCCCCTTAATCCTTTAATTCTTTACATTTGCCAGTTGCCTCGTAATTCACCAAGTGCTTTCACACTGCATCTCAGTCAGTCTTCAAAATACCTCCAAGGGATATGCAAGCAGATTTTATCATCACTGTTTTACAAAAGAGGAAAAGAATTCAATGTTTCAGTGACTTGAACTAAAAATTAAAGAGGAGAGAGAGGTGCATTCAATACAAATCCCTCTTATTCTATTCCAAAAACTGTACTCTCCAGTATTTCTGACTGTCTTTAGTTGGTTACACAGGCTCACCAGTCTCTGAACATTTCTTTTGGCCCAGATACCAGAACCACAAGGACTGTCCACAAAACCACAAGATTTGATCATCAATGAACCACGCCTGGTTTTATTTCACTCCTGGTCTACCACTGAAGACTTCTGAGTATGTGTAGAGGTAAATGAAGACTGTACCCTTGAGCTTAATGGTGAATTACCAATTATACAACAACTTTACAGAATTTCAAAACAGAGTGAAGGAGAGTTTCATGAAGGTATTCATTTAAGCTCATGATCAACCAGTATGCCAGAATTCCCCCCCAGAAGAATTTGATAGCATAACACCAATTTTAACACCAATCGCCTATCACGTGTTTGTCTCATGAGCAAAGAAGACTGTGAAAAAATCAGTATGGATAGCACCTTTCATCAACTGACAAGAATAGAGAATAGTTAAGAAAGCTGACATCAGCAAAATCAGTTCTGTCTATAAAATGGTAGAAGCTGAATGATAATATACCTGGTGCACTGATCACAGTGCAAGGTCACAGCAGGTCCTTGGCGACTAATTTCCATCACCCCTCACAAGCCCCCACTGCAATATCACTCAAAGATGCCTACAGCCTCAGCAGACACCTCCCCACAGACAGAGATCAAGTGTAAGGACAGCACGACAGTATTTACTTCACCACCATAACAGCTCACTTTCATCCAAGGCCTTAGGCTTTTATGAGTACTCTTGCTTTCCTAACTTCACTTGACCCCGTAATGAGCATTATCAAAGATTTATAGGTGAGAAAACCGAGTGTTGTCCAGAAAGAATGCTGTCCCCAACCCTAGAGCCAAATCAGACTCTAGGACAGACAGCTTCTCTCAGTTGGCTGCCTTTTCCTACTCCGTTCTCATATTTCACATGCTGTCCCAGGATGGAACTGTGGGGCTGGGGCGGCATGTGAACTTGACAAATTTGTCTGCAAATCCCTGAAGTCGTGCTGCAACTTCTGCTCGACTCTCTCAGGTCAGCAGTGGGCAGTGTGCGTTCACACCACACTTGGGCACAGGTTAGGCGTTCGCTCTGAGACTGTGTGTCCACAAAGATCTAGTCAGGAAAATAAAACCCACAGGTTATTTTAACAGAGAGAATATAATATAAGGGAAGTGAGTGAAATCGCTCAGTCGTGTCCAACTCTTTGCGACCCCATCAATTGTAGCCTACCAAGCTTCTGCATCCATGGGATTTTCCAGGCAAGGATACTGGAGTGGGTTGCCATTTCCTTCTCCAGGGGATCTTCCTGACCCAGGAATCAAACCCAGGTATCCTGTATTGCAGACAGATGCTTTACCCTCTGAGCCATGACTTAAATTGGTATTGGAGAACTGAAAGGCACAAAAGTGATCCTGAGATGTCACAGAGGAAGCAAGAGCTTCCTGAGGAAAGAAGGGAGAGTGGAGATTAGGGAGGGATCCCAAAAATCGAGACCCAGACCCCTAAGGAAGGGGAAGCCCCAATTGGGGATGGTGCCTCTGAGGGGATTGTAACACAGCTGCTTCTAGGAATACAGGGGCCAGGGTTGGAGATGGCTAAATAAGAAACCAGAATAAATTGCTGAAAACAAACCACCTCTGCTGCTGAGGTGACATTTTCAGGAAAGGAAGTTAACGGGATAAGCAGGTCTGGTCTGCCTCCTCCAGCCTCTCTCCTCCAGCCATGCAGGCCCCTAGAGGGGGCCCCACATTAGCAAAAACTCCAGGGAAAGAGCTAGCAAAGGAGCAACCTGTTTTTTAAAGCTTCAGCCCCAAGGTCACAGACAAAATGAGAAGGATGGGTTTATAGCTAAGAAATGATGGTTCAATAATCAGCACAGAGTGTTCTCACATATTCAAAGTCTCTAGTCTGAGGATGCTCCCGCCAACTGGCCATCTACCTTCATTTGATTTTTGTAGCACAGCTGAAGAGAGTTTGTTGCTGCCAGCTAGACAAGAAACTAAAGAGATGCTGATTGGCCAGGACACTTATTTTCTCCCTCTCCCACACAGCCCTCTACTATCACGCCATGAATACACAATGTGGGAACATCTGCATTCCAAAGAATCTGCTGTTTATATTAGGAAGCCTCATCATATAAGAAGCTAAGTGGCTTCAGAGATAGGCTGTCGTGGGTTCGAATCCTGATTTGACCACTTACTAGCTGTGGGAATACTAGCTTCATCATTTCACCATCCTGAGCCAGTTTCCCTGTGATGTGATTATACCTCCTGGGCCATAAGAATTAAATGAAACAGTGATGTCAAGGGCCTGGCACGTAAAGCAGGTAAACGCTGGTTTCCTTCAATTTATATAAGAAAAAGAACATATCAAAAGGTTAAAGAGCTATTAATAATCAGCTTTTCTTTCCTGAGATCTTCATCTTATACTTCCAGTTGGTCTAAGAACTGAGGGTGATTCTATAAGAACATCCACTTCACGCCAGAAAACCTAAACCTTAAAAGCAATGTAAGCTCACAAGATTAGAATCAAAGTTCAATAAGAGATGGAGAGACAACTTTGAAGGCAGCAAAGGCAGATCATAGCTTACCCATACAAAGTAAACACAAGAAAATAGAATAAAATACACACTTTGTTCTTGATTGGAAAATACGACTTTCGTCACGAGAGATATTTCATTTTCTTAATGTAATCTTGCTTATCCAAGCAATAGACATAGATCCATGTCATTTTCAAAAAGAAGATTAGAAATATCTTGGTGTATCGTAATCCTTCCACAGCCACAACCCAGTGGTATCATTAGAAAGCACAATGAGTGGACATAATTGTATTAAATCCTGAAAACTCTTCGAAGGGACCATTTATGAGAAATAACCAAATCTGCAAGTAAACATTAGAGTTCAATTAAATAAAAGAACATGAAGGTCACTTCCATTTAAAGCTGGGGGGTGGATTCAATCAATAATGCATTTTCCTGAAGGGCAAAAGCTTATAGAGTGAGTTAAATGAGTTCCTTTTTAAAGACCTGCAGAGAAGGGTCATAACATATTAGTAATTAGGGTGTGATAACTGTAACAAAAGAGTATTTTATCATTAAAAAAAAAAAACATTTTTAAGCAAAAGTCAACTTTTTCTGTGTCCCCTTTGGGGATTCACAAAATAAAATCATTTCACAGAAGCTCAGAGTTATCTCCTGGCTACTGTCCATGGGATGTTTAAGTTTCCTCAGGCCTCATCATCCCTGATGGGTTCTTTGGGCCTGCTACTCATGCACCATGGACCAGAAGCACCGATCACCTGGGAAAGGTAAAAAATGCAGAATCTCAGGCCCAGGTCCAAATCAACTGAATCAGAACCTGTATTTTAAAAGACAGTTCGAATGATTCCTTATTTGATAAGTATGTTTCACCCCAGTGCCTCGCAAATTGTGGTCCTCAGACGTGCAGCGTGCACATCACTTGAGAAGTTGCGAGGAATGCAAATTCTGCCTCCTGTCACCCCAGTCCTACTAAATCAGTAACTCTGAAGGTGAGGTCTAGCAATCTGGGTTTGAACAAGCCTTGCAGGTATTCTGATGTATGCCGAAGCCTGAGAACCACTGCATCAGCTTAGATATGGACAGACTGGTCTTCAGAAAAGAAGGAGTTCTCGTGCACCCACAGCTGTCCATTCCACCTAGGTGCAGCACTCTCAGAAGATTCTGCCTTAGAGATGAACCCAAATGTCTCCCTGTAACTACCAATTGGGCCATCCCTACCAAAAGGAACAAAGACAACAAATTCCAAACTTTCTTCCACATAGAAATCCCATAACATTCAAAACCAGCTATGAAGTCTTTTCTATAGGCAAAATGTCTACATACAGAGAGACAAAGACACAGATACACACACAGATATACTTTGGTTATATACTATACATACAAATATAGTAAAATGGTACTATTGTATAAAAACACTACAATTGATTTTGTTGGGTGTGATAAGGGCACTATAACTATAATAAAAGGAACTCCTATATATAGAAAAATTATGAATACAAATATACAATTATATATTATCTCTATATATGTATGATATATATATATGGACTTCCTTGGTGGCTCGGTGACAAAGAATCCACCTGCCAATGAAGGAGACATGAGTTTGATCACTGGGTCGGAAAGATCCTGGAGTAAGAAGTGGCAACCCACTCCAGTATTCTTGTCTGGGAAATCCCATGGACTGAGGAGCCTGGCGGGCTGCAGTCCATGGGATCACAAAGAATAGGACATGATTTAGTGATTAAACAATAACATATACATATATATATTTATATCATATATGACATGTCATATATATATTTACATGTCATATATATATATATTATATACACACAGATATAAAACACCATACAGAAAATCTCATACTAACTCAGAGAAGAGTAAAATTACCATCTTTCTCATTCTGGAATGAAACATAAACAATCAGGAGTTACTTTAACACTAAGTTTTTGGCAGCCCCCCTCGTTCACCAGCCTTACCACCAATACCTCCCTGAGTGCTGTATTAACAATATTTTTTTAGTCTCTTCACTCCATGGGATTTTTCCTTCTACAAATACCATTCTTTGAGAGGTCACTTGGGTCTCTCAATTCCCTCCACGGAATCTCCAATCTTGCTTCCGTTTGACCACAGTATGGAGTGGTGTTGGGCAATCTGGATGGAGATATTAAAGAAGACTATTTCTTTTACAATCACCATTTCTTTTCACTCCTTTCCATTCAGAAAAATTAACTCAATGACTGTGCTAACTATACCAAAAACTGAGTATGGTTTACTAAACATCATGTCAGTCACGACTGACTCTTTGCAACCCCATGAATCGCAGCACGCCAGGCCTCCCTGTCCATCACCAACTCCCGGAGTTCACTCAGACTCACATCCATCAAGTCAGTGATGTCATCCAGCCATCTCATCCTCTGTCATCCCCTTCTCCTCCTGGCCCCAATCCCTCCCAGCATTACGGTCTTTTCCAATGAGTCAACTCTTCACATGAGGTGGCCCAAGTACTGGAGTTTCAGCTTTAGCATCATTCCTTCCAAAGAAATCCCAGGGCTGATCTCCTTCAGAATGGACTGGTTGGGTCTCCTTGCAAACTAACATAAATCATCAGCATCATAATCCCATCACAATTTATTAAACTGCATGATATTATCATATCACATTAAGAAAGTTAGACCTGGCCTTGAGGTTCTCTGGGACGTCCTTAAAAAATACTACCTGCTTATTTTGTAACAACCTATAAGGGAAAAGAATCTGAAAAAGAATAAATACATGTACAACTGAATCACTCTGTTATACATCTGAAAACACAACATTGTAAATCAACTATACCTCAATATAAAACAAAAATCAAGCAAAAAAAAATACCACCTGAACCCACAGATTATAAATAACAGACCTCAGAAACCCTCATGATAAGCGTGGATATATGTATATATACAATTTGATTCCCTTTACCTGAAACTAACACAACATTGTAGATCAACTACACTCCAACAAAAATTTTAAAAAAAGAACTTCCCTGGCAGTCCAGTGGTTAAGAATCCACCTGCCAACGCAGGAGACAAGGGTTTGATTCCTGGTCCAGGAAGATTCCATATCCTGTGACGCAATCAAGCCCATGCATCACAACTACTAAAGCCCACACACCTAGAGTCTGTGTTCCACCACAGAGACCAGTGCAACGAGAAGCCCGTGCACTGAAGCCAGGGAGTGGGACCCGCTTGCCATAACTAAAGAAAGTTCACACTCAGCAACAAAGACCCAGCATAGCCATAAACAAATAAATGTTTTCAAAAATACAAAAAGAGAAAGAAATACACATGAGTTCAATTTTAAATGCAGTCCAAGGTTGCCCATGAATGAGTGGAGCACAAAGGGGAGAGACATGAGCGTGTCTACCAAGGAAGGTGGGCTTTCCAGGTAGTGCCAGTGGTAAGGAACCCACCTCCCTATTCAGGAGATATAAGAGACATGGGTTGGATCCCTGAGCTGGGAAGATCCTCTGGAGGAGGGCATGGCAAACCACTCCATTCTCTTGCCTGGAGAATGCCATGGACAGAGGAGCCTGGCAGGCTATATAGTCCATAGGATCACAAAGGGTCAGACACGACTGAGTGACTAAGCATGCACCAAGGACGGGAGTTATCAGCATTGAACCTGGCAAATAACATGCAGCCATTCAGAATACATTAAGTTGCACTTTCATTTACCTGCTGCTAACGCAGTAATGCAACAACCACCTTGATATGTTTGGGCTTCAAATGCTCTGCATGATTAACCGTGGTTATTCCTTTGGGATGCTGCTGCTTGCTGTTCAGTCGCTCAGTCATGTCTGACTCCCTGTGACCCCGTGGACTGTAGCCTGCTCATGGGATTCTCCAGGCAAGAATACTGGAGCGGGTTGCCATTTCCTCCTCCAGGAGATCTTCCCAACCCAGGGATTGAGCCCATGTCTCCTGCACTGGCAGGCAGATCCTTTACCATTGAGCCACCTGGGAAGTCCTACTCTTTTGGGACACTCGCTACATACCGAAGGCCATTTGGCTGCCCATCTACATCTGTTGAAAACTTCAGTGCTCATCGCAAAGGCTATCTTCCCCAAGCTTTTCCTGAACCTATACACCTCCCTGCAAATCTTCCATTAATGCTATCGTATTACCACTTCTCTGACGTTGTTCTCATTCTCCAGATCGCTGCAGCCATTTGGTCGTTTGTCTCCTCCCCAGCATCAGGCAGTGACTTCCTCAACGACCAGTGCTCACTCCTCCTCTTCTCTGAAAGTCTGGCACATGCTACCATGGCACACAGCACTGGTCTTCCACCCAACATCCACCCCTCCTTTCCTGCAAACAAAACTCTTCAATGCGGAAAGCTTTATGAATTATGACTGATCTCAGACAAGCATAAAAATTGGATTCTTGTCTTCCAAAGATCTATTTTCTCTGGTCCCCTAACAGCTACTGGAGGTGTGGGAAAGACTGAGAAATAGTTTTTCTCGTATTAAAAGAACTCTTTCTTTTTCTATTCTGCCTCTTTCTACCTCTTCCTTATTATAAAGGGTAGTGTTTGGAGCAGTGGCAGCCATCGCAGGATCAAGACGTGACAAGCTTAAGGGCAAGAACTGAACATTGACAGCGACAGAGTAGAAAGGTGGAAAGAGCCTGGGTCTCCACTGGATTTGTAAAGTTATTGCATCCAAAGTAGAACCAACAACATACGTTACCGAAGATAAATGGCTCCTTCATTTAGCTAACATCAACAGGTAGCGTTACGTAGCCAAAAGCATCACTAACACAGCCACTGAGGAAACAGTGGCTGACTTTATTTTGGGGGGCTCCAAAATCACTGCAGATGGTGACTGCAGCCATGAAATTAAAAGACACTTACTCCTTGGAAGGAAAGTTATGACCAACCTGGACAGCATATTAAAAAGCAGAGACATTACTTTGTCAACAAAGGTCCATCTAGTCAAGGCTATGACTTTTCCAGTGGTCATGTATGGATGTGAGAGTTGGACTGTGAAGAAAGCTGAGCACCGAAGAATTGATGCTTTTGAACTGTGGTGTTGGAGAAGACTCTTGAGAGTCCCTTGGACTGCAAGGAGACCCAACCAGTTCATCCTAAAGGAGATCAGTCCTGGGTGTTCATTGGAAGGACTGATGTTGAAGCTGAAACTCCAATACTTTGGCCACCTGATGTGAAGAGCTGACTCATTTGAAAAGACCCTGATGCTGGGAAAGATTAAAGGCAGGAGGAGAAGGGGACGACAGAGGATGAGATGGTTGTATGGCATCACCGACTCAATGGACATGAGTTTGGGTAAACTCCAGGAGTTGGTGATGGACAGGGAGGCCTGGAGTGCTGCGGTTCATGGAGTTGCAAAGAGTTGGACACGACTGAGCGACTAAACTGAAATGAACGGAACGGAACTGAATACAGCCACTATTATTCTTGGCATACAGTAGACACTTGCCTGTGCTTGCAACTAAGTCGTGTCCCACTCTTTGTGAGACCATGGACTGAGCCTGCCAGGCTCCTCTGTCCATGGAATTCTCCAGACAAGAATACTGGAGTTGGTTGCCATTTCTTCCTCCAAGGGATCTTTCCAACCCAAGGATCAAACCCACGTCTCCTGCATTGGCAGGTGGATTCTTTATCACTTAGCCAACTGGGAAGCCCCATAATAAATACCTGAATATTTATTAAGATGTATTTTAACTGAGTTTGATTCATTCATTCAAGCAGTTAGAAAACACACAAAAGCTCTTGGCATTTCACTGCTACCATTTTCTTTTACTTCATTCAAAATTTCACCTACATTACAGGAGAAAACCACCTCCTAACTGCCACTGAATGTGAACAATTTCAACATACTAATAAAGCTTTTTTTAAAGATAATAGGAGAATGTTTGCAAAGAAGAGATTAGATTCACAGTAACAAAGAGAAAAAAATTTAATGCACAGTTCTGAAACCTGCTTTAAAGGTTACTTTATAAATTTCAAAACTGTCAACACTTTGCCCTAAATGAAATAACTGGGTTACATGCTGCTGCCGCTGCTAAGTCGCTTCAGTCGTGTCCGACTCGAGAAACCCACAAAAACTCATGCACCCAGCTCTCTGCTGCCTATGCCCGTTACACAGATCTCAAAATCTGGGATTATAATTGCCATAGGTTTGTGGCTTCTTTTCAGTACTCAAGATCAATGCTACACAACCATGTCAGAAAAAACAGTTGTAAAATTTTGAACTTGAAGACAAGGATGCAAACCCAGGGAAAGTCACCCAAAAAATCATTCTCATAGTAAGTTCTCCAACTGTGTTCTCAAATCAATCACTGCCCAGCAAAGGAAACTTAGAGATAACACACTTAGCAAAACTGGCTTTTGTTGAACGGGCTGGAAAGGCAGGAACAACTTCCACATGCCTCATTTTTTACTTTTGAAAAATGACTTCAAAGAAATTATAAACATCTATTTCCATTCAAAGAGAAGTATGCTCAATGAAGCCCCTTAGGTTCCAAAGGTTTCTGAAGGCTATTCCATTTTTCACTTAGATCTTTCCACGGTTCCTGTCAGAGATGAGTGCTCTCTTGGCCCCCAGACCTTGGCAACCTTCCTCAGGGAAGCTCCCAAGTTGCAAGCAGAATTCCTTTCAACTTCTGGCCTTACTAATGTCATTATTAGTTTCACATGAAAACATCTCATCCTTCACCTCTGACTCAGTGAGAAGAACCCAAGACATGCTGTCTGGAAGTGCCTCATTTCAAATGCATCCGAGAAATCCCTTTAGGAATTTGCTGGAACTGTTCCTTGAAGCCCTGTTACCAGCATCATCTTGCTCCCAACCCCTTCCCTCCTCCTCGACATCTCCTCCCTCTCCTTCCGCTTATCCCTCCCCCTCCCTGCTTCTCCTCCCTCCTCCCCTCTTCTCTTACTCCTCCCCCTTCTCCTACCCCTCCCCACTTCTTCTACCTCTCCCCCCTTCCACGTGATGCTTGCCAGTTCTTCACACCACTACTGCACTCCTTATCTCACAGGATCCATGTGACAAATTTATCAGGCTTATGGGGCAGGCATTATCTCCTTCTCTCTGTCAGAAAAAAACAGGCCCAACTTTGAACCAAATCAATGGGGGTAAAAAAAAAAAAAAGAAAAAAGGCTTCCTCACAGTGCCCTCACTGACCATGAGACTGGAACATTCTGCTCATAAATTCTCACTCTAACAGGCTAAATTAGCAGCGAGGCTGGTCCCTGATCCCAGCTTTGCAAATGATCTGGCTCTCCCCTGCCTGCTTCCAGTGTTACAACTGCACAGCTTGTCATCCTTAAACTTTGTCTTCTAGATCAGATTTATTTCCCTGAAGAGTTAAACTTCAACCAGTTCTGTCAAACTTGACTTCATAAGGAATAGAAAGTAGAATCTATCCATTTATAGGAACGAGAAAATAGTATTTCAATGCTTTCATAAACATGGTCAAACAAATTATATACATGGAGTAGGGAGTGAGTAGAAGGTTTTAGAAATCCTTCCAAAACTTACCAACAATATACAATTGAAGGAGTATCATATATGTATATTTCTTCTTTTAAAAAGTTTAGGACAATGTCCCTTTGGAAAGAAATCTTCCCCTTACCTCCCAATTTATTTTTCCGTCTGGGCTTCCCAGTGACTCAGATGGTCAAGAATCAGCCTGCAACGCAGGAGACCAAGGTTCGATCCTGGGTCGGAAAGATCCCCTGAACAAGGGAATCGAACCCATTCCAGTATTCTTGCCCGGAGAATTCCATGGGCAGAGGAGTCTGACGGGCTATACAGTTCATGGAGGGGGAAGAGTCGGACAGGACTGAGAGACTAACACTTTCACTTTCATGTGGCAGAGTGCCGTCAAGACTATGCTTTACTGTATATGGGCACGAGGATGATTTGAAAAGTGCTATCAAGGCCAGTATTCTAGTGAATATCACCCAGCACCAAAACATTAACCCATGTTTATGATGTATGCAGATGACATCACCTTATGGCAGAAAGTGAAGAGGAACTCAAAAGCCTCTTGATGAAAGTGAAAGAGGAGAGCGAAAAAGTTGGCTTAAAGCTCAATATTCAGAAAAGTAAGATCATGGCATCCGGCCCCATCACTTCATGGGACATAGATGGGGAAACAGTGGAAACAGTGTCAGACTTTATTTTTTTGGGCTCCAAAATCACTGCAGATGGTGACTGCAGCCATGAAATTAAAAGACACTTACTCCTCAGAAGGAAAGTTATGATCAACCTAGATTGCATATTAAAAAGCAGAGACATTACTTTGCCAACAAAGGTCTGCCTAGTCAAGGCTATGGTTTTTCCAGTGGTCATGTATGGATGTGAGAGTTGGACTGTGAAGAAAGCTGAAGAAAGCTGAAAAAGAACTGATGCTTTTGAACTGTGGTGTTGGAGAACACTCTTGAGAGTCCCTTGGACTCCTAAAGGAGATCAGTCCTGGGTGTTCATTGGAAGGACTGATGCTGAAGCTGAAACTCCAAACACTTTGGCTACCTCATGCGAAGAGACTCGTTGGAAAAGACCCTGATGCTGGGAAGGATTGGGGGCAGGAGGAGAAGGGGACAACAGAGGATGAGATGGTTGGATGGCATCACTGACTCAATGGACATGAGCTTGGGTGAACTCCGGGAGTTGGTGATGGACAGGGAGACCTGGCGTGCTGCGATTCATGGGGTCACAAAGAGTTGGACAGGACTGAGCGACTGAACTGAACTGAACTGATGATGTACATAAAATTACTATTTAATCAGTTAACAAGTATTTATTGACCCTCTACACCTGTGGTCCCAACACCACTTCACATTACAATTTCCCGGCATTTTGAAGCATACTGACAACTCAACTGGCCTGGGGCTGTGCCATCAACTTTGTCAAACGCTCCCAGGGAATTCCAGTGAGTGGCCAGAGAGAGGAACGGATTGTACACACTAAGGGTTAGACTGGTATGGAGAACAACAGCATCGCGGAGAGGAGGTAGCCTTAGAGGAGAACACCAATAGTCTCAGAAGATGCTCCCTTCTACTGACCAAAAAAAAAAAAAAAAAACTATGAAAGACATCAGTTCTGCAGGAAGAGAAACTGATCACTTTTCAACATGTCGGTGGCTTACTGACAGCTGGGACCACGGGGCCAAAAGAGGCTAAGCGGTCAAAAGCTCGAGAGATGCAGCTGTAGGGACATTAGGCTGAGAGGTGTTGGTTGAAACCTCGGGATTACAGCACGTGGTTTGGAGAGGTCTGCGATGGGGTCCCCAGATAGGAGCCCTGGAGAGGAGGAGACCATAGGGAGTGGGAGGGCAGGGGAGGCAACAGGCAGGAAGCGAAAAAGAGAAATCCATACATACAGGTTTCCAACAGGTGGCGCCAGTAGTAAAGAACCTGCCTGCCAATGCAGGCGACACAGCAGATATGGGTTCAATGCCTGGCTCAGGAAGATCCCCTGGAGGAGGCAACGGCACCTCACTCCAGTATTCTTGCCTGGAAAATCCCATGGACAGAGGAGCCTGGTAGGCTGCAGTCCATGGGATCGCTAAGAGTCGGACACGACTGAGTGACTTCACTTTCACTTTTCACTTTCATGCATTGGAGAAGGAAATGGCAACCCACTCCAGTGTTCTTGCCTGGAAAATCCCATGGACGGAGGAGCCTGGTAGGCTGCCTTCCATGGGGTCGCTAAGAGTTGGACATGATTGAAGTGACTTCGCACGCATGCACACATGTAACTAAGTCATTTAAGCATTCACTATAAAATGTTCAGAAATCTCAAAGTTTCAAGAATCACTTTTCACAAACAGGTAGAACTGTTTTTATTAATATATTCTTGGGGGAAGTGCTTTAATGGTGAAATTACTACATAATCCATTCAAACACAACTTCAGAAAACACTGGGTCCCTGACTATTGTTAAGAAGGAGAATCAAAGAAGTATTCTCCACCCTCCAAGAGTTTATTGTATTGCAGGCCCAGACGCCCCAAGATGAGACATTTAGAAGATGTTGTAGAGGCGACAGCTTTGCTTTATAGAACACAGAAGGAAAAACAAAGCTGAATTTTCAGATTTGCACTTTCAATTAGATCCCCAGTGGAGAGTTAAGTGAAAGATGACAACAGGAACAACAGTGACTAAATTATGACACATCCTTTAACGTCCTTTAAACTGTGTATATGTTTTTAAAGCACAAAAAGTCATTCACTGCAGAATTATTCATAAGAATCTCTCTGCTGTGTTACTGCCATACACTAACGTGCCACTTCAGTACCTTAAGGTCATGCATCTTAATTTTTTTCTTTAGTTGGAAAATATGTATGACTACATTAACTATTTGGTATATACCTGCCAACTAAAAATGGAAAGAACACTTTCCCCCAATTAGAGGTTATCGTCCAACAGATAATCAAGAAGAGAGTAATCTCTTACACTCCCATAATCTCTATGGTTTATTAGTATGGGTTTTTGAAATTAACCCCAGTTCCAAGGAAATTTTTTTGCAGAATCTTCAACAGAAACACACACACACACACACACACACACACACACACACACACACACACACACACACGTCTTCTTTTCTATGGAAGGTGAGGCTATGTTTGCCCCAACAGCCAAAAAAACCCAAGAGATATCAGAGGCTCTGACATCCTCCCTAAAACCATAGCTAGAGCTTTACCACCAGAACCTCCCATCCGCTGTATCTATAAGCACGTACCTAACATCAGCAAGCATCCTTCTC
Source organism: Budorcas taxicolor (assembly GCF_023091745.1). Taxonomy (NCBI): domain Eukaryota; kingdom Metazoa; phylum Chordata; class Mammalia; order Artiodactyla; family Bovidae; genus Budorcas; species Budorcas taxicolor. The sequence goes on from NC_068911.1 coordinate 71,958,261, forward strand.
AGCTTGACCTTTACCAGGAAAAGAAAGTGACTAAATAAGATGCTCACTTCTGGTTCATTTGGGCTAGTAGGAAAAACATCCTATTCCTCCCTTCTCTCCAAATAATAAGTTTTGTGGTCTGAACAACAGCCATCAAACATTAAACTCAGTAGCTAACAGTTCAGTTCAGTTCAGTTCAGTCGCTCAGTCGTGTCCAACTCTTTGCGACCCCAGGAATCGCAGCACGCCAGGCCTCCCTGTCCATTACCATCTCCCGGAGTTCACTCAGACTCATGTCCATCGAGTCAGTGATGCCATCCAGCCATCTCATCCTCTGTCGTCCCCTTCTCCTCCTGCCCCCAGTCCCTCCCAGCATCAGAGTCTTTTCCAATGAGCCAACTCTTTGCATGAGGTGGCCAAAGTATTGGAGTTTCAGCTTCAGCATCATTCCCTCCAAAGAAATTCCAGGGCTGATCTCCTTCAGAATGGACTGGTTGGATCCCCTTGCAGTCCAAGGGACTCTCAAGAGCTAACAGTAATGAGGGGCGAAAAAAAGCTCAAGTTTGTGCTTCTCCTCTTCTCATCTTTTAGGACAAAGTATGATCCCTTAATAAACCTGAGATCAACAGTGCAAAGGTAAACACTGCCAGAGTTCATTTGATTATAAAATGGGACTTCCCCAAGAGATACTCAGATATGGAAAGGGTTGCCACGTCCTGAGAGAAGCAGGATGTTTAAAGGTGGAGAACAAGTCTGAGCTTCATAGGTAGGCAGATGTGACTTTCGGTTTTCACATCCTTCCAGTCTAAGGTGAGATTACAACTTAAATCTCATGTTCTTCATTTCCCACATGGGAACAGTTACCCCAATGACCCTGGGTCAAACATTCTTTTAGAATCCTTACACATGCAATCCTCACAGAATCCTCAAAACAACCCTAAAAGATAGGTTCTGCGTGCGTGCTAAGTCACTCGGTCGTGTCCAACTTTTTGCAACCCCATGGACTGTAACCTGCCAGGCTCCTCCGTCCATGGGATTCTCCAGGGAAGAATATTGGAGTGGGTTGCCATGCTCTCCTTCAGAGGATCTTCCTGACTCAGGGATAGAACCTGAGTCTCTTATATCTCCTGCACTGGGAGGCAGGTTCTTTACCACTAGTGCTACCTGGCAAGCCCCAAAAGATAGGTACTATGACATTCCTTTTACCAATTAGGTGAGAAAGCTAGGGCACAAAGTGATTAAATAACTTGCCCAGTGTCAAATGGCAAACAAATATGGAGCTTGGATTCAGACAATCTTGCTCCAGAATGTGTGCCTTTAATTGATATACCATTGCTCTATTATAAGGCTATTAAAAGATTAAATGAAATAATGTACACAGCACATGAACTGACAGTCACTCCAAAAAATGGTAACTATAACTGCAATTAATTATTACTGACATTAAAATAATAATATTTATTAAATATTATACAGTCTATATAATTATATTGTTGTTCTTAAGCTAAATGTATTAGACATGCTTGAACAGAAGCTGGAGGTCTCTACCGAATGATCACAAGGATTCTTTTCCATTCTACGAGATTATTCCATGGTGGGTCAGTCTGGTTCTTTGAACTTTAGGATATCTTATGATATTCTTCCCCTGGCCTAGGTCCCACAATTCCATTGCCACCCAGCAAACCTCTACCAAAAGAAAATATAGATGACTTTGAATATTCTGGAAAGCACATCTGCAAGAAGCAGACTACTGAAAATGGAAGACCTGGGCTACTGTTTAAATTTTCAAGATGCAGCCTCAGCTGTCAATACAAACATCTGCTGGATTCTGAAGCTGCAGCTCCATTTGGAGACTGCCCAACAGGAAGAATTAGAGTTCTTTATTTCTTTTCTAGTATTGCATAAGGCAAGACAGACATCTCTGTGAGCTGCTGTCTCTCAGAACAAGTCACCAGGGATAGGATCTCTGAAAGCCAGAGAGTAATGTCAGCAACAGTACAATTTCTCCAACAAAACTGCCTCATTACAGATTTCCTTCTTGGCACAACTTGTACTTTTAAAAATAGTAGCCCAATTTCACAAGCAAGTTGGAACCTACTGATTCTGACTTCTAAAATACTGCATTCCTTCTGTTGTTAGTAATGCTCAAAGTATGTCTCTTAAAATTATTTGCCATGCTGTCCTTTAAACAGGGCCAATGACTTTCTTCCTGAGACAAAACCATGAGAACCAGAAGCCCTGGAGAACGAGAGAATCATTACTTTACTGACATGTTTAATAATGAACTTAGAGTGGTTCCCATTTTCCCCGTCAATGCCCTTCCTCTTGGTGATCTGAATGTTCATGCTTTGAAAGATCTTGAAGCTGGACCATCCTTAAATTTAAAAGAATTTTCATATTATAAAGTTTTCCCCACAGTGACCACATGGTTCAATTATCAAAAACTACATTTAAGGAGAAAATCCAAAGTTAGTTATTAATTTATATGCTAGGCTTGGACAGACATTTTTTTGTGCTAAAAATATAAATGTCAAAAGTATATATATAATTGTCATTTCTCAATTATTAAATTGTGGAATTATGGTCTCCTGCAATGCTTAAATATAGACAACTGAAGTATTCAGTAAAAGAATTAAATGAATTCATGTTCATGGTAATAATAATTTTAAAGGTTATTTAAGGAAAAAGTCCAAAATATTTAATTTTCATTGTTTTCCTATTGTCCAGCTTTCAATGTCAGAAATCAACTATAAAGAAGATTAAATTATTTTTCCATCACACATGCATGTATGGGCAGACATGCACAGGTGTCTGGAGTCCATTTATGGTGGGGACGAGTCAGAACTAGAACTCAGGTGTACTTTGGTCTGGTTGTGATGATGCTATAAGGTCAGTCTTGATACTTTGTCCAACCCATTTGCCTCACTGTGACTTAACTTCAACCGGATAACCTCACAGCTTCCTTGTCATTCCATAACCATTCTCATTCTTTCCTCCTCATTCTTCTCCTTAATTAATGAAATAAATTTCTACTAGAAACAGACTCACTTTCAGTTTTCACTAGCTATTATTTCTCTTTCACTGAAGAGTTATTTCCTAAAAAAAATAAAAATAGACTAACCCAAGAGGCAGATTCTTCTATTCTGTTGACACCTGTTTCAGCAGCTTTGACAAGTTCATTTGGCAAGCAATCAACTCTTGCTCAATAAATATAGAGAAAAAGGTAACCAGAGGCAGGGAATAAGAAACAAAGGAAGACAATGAGCAAGACGGAAGGAAGACTAACGGAGAAAGTATGTTGCTAAGAAAGATGACTTGAGGATAAGTTACTAGGCAAGGTCATCCTCAGTCTTTATCCCACACAAGCCTCTTAACACCATTGAAAGTATGTATAGCTATCTCCATGTCATAGATTGGAAAACAGCAGCTCAGAGAGGTTAAAAACCTTGGGGAAAGTTGCACAGAATGTAGCTAGCTCCGGTGGGATCTCATCCACATTGTATCTGAAGCCTGAGCCCATCCTCTCCAGGGGAAGGGAAGGAAATAACGCCTAGAGTGAACAGCAGTACTTGCTGCAAGTCATACATTGTAGGACGGTTCATTCCATCATCTTTACAACAATCATGTGGAAGCAATTAAGCACTATTCACCTCATTTCTTTTAATTTTTATTTCCAGGCGGGGCGGGGGGGAGGACTCTTCTGGGACTTTCGCTGCTGCACAGACTTTTCTTCTAGTATCGGAGAACTCTCCAGTTGTGGTGTGCGGGCTTCTCGTTCTGGCTTCTCTTAGCACAGAACATGGGCTCCAGGGAATGCGGGCTACAGTAACTGCAGCCCCTGGGCTCTGGAGCACAGGCTCAATAGTTGTGGCACACGGGCTTAGTTGCTCCGCGGCCTATTCCCAGATCAGGGATCAAATCCGTGTCTCCTACATTCGCAGGCAGATTCTTTACCACTGAGCCACCTGGAAAGCCCCTCACCTCATTTTCCAAATGAGAAAAGGTGGGCCCGGAGAGGCCAATTTGCTCAAGATGGTAACAGCTGGGAGGTGGCAGAGCTGAGGTTTAAACTCAGAACATTCCAACTCCAAAGCGAGTTTTCAGGCTGCATTTCTTACAGAAAAGATCACAAAATTACAGCACAGAAAGCTTCAGCCTACACAGGAGAGGCATAAAAGCACTGCCTCTGAGTCCAGCCTGCAGTAGTTTCTTCCTTCTAGTCCTCTGGAGAGCGCTGGCAACAGCAGCCACATTTCTTTACGAGCTGCCATCAGTACTCAAGGCAAAAACTATATAAAGTGACTCCTGCGCAGAACTGCCGTCAGGATTTCGCACTTATCAGTCGTTCAGGCAACCAGACCTTTAAGTAACAATGGTCTGATCCGCTAGCTCCTCAAAGAGCCCACATTCCAAGAAAACATCTCAATCTGACACCGTTCCAAGTAGCAGGCACTCTTAATTATTGAGCCAGGAAAAAAAATAGCTACAAAAATATGGAAGAAATGCATTGTATCACTAACAAGGCTGGAAACAATTTCTTACTTGTTCTAAAGTAGTTTCAGGAGGAATGGCTACATTATGGCTTAATAATATTATTCTACAGACAACACGATTAAACCCAGGGCCCTTTTTGTCGATGCGGCAACAGGAAACAAAGCATGTCCAGAGAGCTATAAAACTTTGCATGCTGCACACATATTTTGCCCCTAAGGAACATGGCTTTCACCTTTTTCTATGAATCTGGAGACTTTTTAATTTTTTTCTACCAATGTAAATGCATGCTCTGAAGTCCCTGGTCTTTTAATTATATAAGTAGAAAAGCATATTCATTTTAAGTGACTCTAAAAACCCCAAATAACTTTTTCCCCAGACATCAATAAGGGAAGCAACAAAAGATGCTGTTCCAGGGAAGCAATATCTGTAAACTAAATACCTAGACTCAGATTTTATAGAAAGAGGATGAATGGATGGATTCAAATTTTAACTCAACATTTCAGAAATCATTGGTTTAAAAGTTTATAACTGGGGAAAAACAAAGCAAGAGTGCTTACATATTTAAATTCCACTGTTTCCCAATGGTATCCTAGTCATTTCCTCTGAAAAGATAGATGAGAACAGGAAAGCCACTATCTACAGAAGGAAATTGCAAGCAATAAATGTTGCAGGCACTGTTTGAGGATAGCAGGTAGTCAGCCACCTATATAGTCAAAGCTATGGTTTTTCCAGGTGTCATACACGGATGTGAGAGTTGGATCATAAAGCAGGCTGAACACCGAAAAATTGATACTTTCAGATTGCAGTGCTGTAGAAGACTCTTGAGAGGCTCTTGGACAGCAAGGAGATCAAGCTAGTCAATCCTAAAGGGAATCAACCCTGAATAATCATTGGAAGAACTGATGCTAAAGCTCCAATACTTTGGCCACCTAAGGAGAAGCGCCAACTCACTGGAAAAGACCTTGATGCTGGGAAAGATTGAGGGCAGGAGGAGAAAGAGGAGACAGAGGATGAGATGGTTGGGTGGCATCACCGACTCAATGGACATGAATTTGACCAAACTCCAGGACATAGTGAAGGACAGGGAAGCCTGGTATGCTGCAGTCCACAGGGTCACAAAGAGTCAGACACGACTTAGCAACTGAACAACAGCCATCTAAGAAAGGGAGGAGGTAACCTCAAGCTGCTGCTGCTGCTGCTGCTGCTGCTGCTGCTAAGTCGCTTCAGTCATGTGCGACTCTGTGCGACTCTATCGACAGCAGCCCACCAGGCTCCCCCCGTCCCTGGGATTCTCCAGGCAAGAACACTGGGGTGGATTGCCATTGCCTCCTCCAATGCATGAAAGTAAAAAGTGAAAGTGAAGTTGCTCAGTCATGTCCAACTCTTCGTGACCCCATGGATTGTGGCCTACCAGGCTCTGCTACCCATGAGATTTTCCAGGCAAGAGTACTGGAGTGGGGTGCCATTGCCTTCTCAAGCTAGGTGAGTCCAATGAGCAGAGATGCAAGTACCTCCAGTAATCTACTCAGCCCCATAGAGGCAGCAACAGAAACCACCACCAGGACTATGCAGACTAGTCCAGAGACAGCAGGCCAAGTGAGCTGGGCATCTCACCAGGCACCTGCTCTTGTTGACCTAATATTCCAGTGCCTCAGATTCCTGCAGTCCCTCTCTGCTGGCCCTTTGTCAGTTTGGGAATCCCCACAGCAGCAGAACATACCTCCTCTAAAAATAACCAGACCCCAGCAATTGGCTCTAGCAGCCTTCTGGTCTAATTTTGGCCCCACACTGCAGACCTTTATCACAAACCATTGCCCATGTAATCCCAGTTGGGTATACAAGTTGCTGCCATTGACCCCTTGGATGGCCCAGCTATGGGATTTCCTCTTGTCCTGTCTTGAGAATGGTGATCTGGCCAAAAACTGAAGCCCTTACCCCCAAGGGCAGCTAGGAAGTTCAGAAGGTGGGGCTGACCCTCTAGGCTTCAGTGATTATAGTGTCTGAAATCACAGGATGCACTGAATACCACTGTACACTGAAACCTCCTATTGATTTGTGAGAAAACATAAGAAAACTACATAATTGTGTGGTATTAATTCAGACAGTGTACACAAATTCCATTTGCATGGCTGTATAGTATTCCATCATATAAATAACACTCCCTCAATACTAAGCATTCTACTATTAACTTAAAAAGCTTTAAGGTAGTAATGAGCACACATGACTGTGTGTACACAGTGTGCAAATGTGATGAACATGTGCTTATCACTGATTAAATGCAAGTCAATTTCAAACACTCCAGGGTAATAAGGATCATGAATTTTTTGATCATGAACCTTCCTAGCCCATGTTGCTCCTTGATAATATATTTTAGAGCACTGCACTTTTTCCTTCTTTTGTATAATGACTGGATGGTCTAGTGTGTGTTCTGTCTTTCTTACATGCAGAGTGCAACAAGCTAGAACACGGTAGGCTCACAACAATGATGTGTTTGACAGAAGGAAGGAAGGGAAAAGGGAGCAAGTGAGACACTAATCAATATAAACTAGAGTCTTCCAAAATATCTCATAAAATAGAAAGGCCTTACACAGAACCTTGCAGAGAAAAAAAAAAGCATGAAAGAGAGGTGAAAAGACAGTTGTTAAAACAGCATTTTAAAGCAACGGAAGCTGTTCTAAATATGCTTGGGAGGGAAAGGGCCTGGTTAGGGAGGAAGCTAGGAGACCCGGAAGCCAGAAACAGTTTCTGGGGTCCTCATGCCACATCCCAGCTGTTCATATAGATAGAGCAACCTTTTCCCAAGAGCCTGGCATCTCTATCTGCTACTTCCTTGGGGTAGAGTGTCTGGGTTTGAATCCCTGCCACTTAGCTGTGTGGGCTTAAGGAAACAACACCCTGTCAATTCCTTGGTTTCCTTTACTTAAAGTGAGGGTAATATACTCACTTCACAGAGTCACCATCAGCATTAAATGAGTCAATATACATAACATTCTTGGAACAGGGTTGGCAAATGTTGTATACTACTACTATTTTTTTTTACTATTATTATTGTAATTATCTTTGAAAACTGGCTAAAAGTTTCACTTCTCTCTGAAACTTTTCCTAACTCCTTCTGCCCAGCAACACTGCCCCCATTCCATGACCCCACTTCACTGATTACAGCATGTACATACCACTTTAGTGCACTTTATTTCATACTTGACTTCAGCTGTTTAAGGTCAAGGGCTATACTTTACCTGTATTTGAATACCCAGTGCTATAATTTAAGGAATCAACTCTAACACAAAGGCCACTCATTCGACGTTTGTGTGTCATCTGAGAGAGGGGGGGAAGAGGATGGTTGAACTGGAGGGAAAGAAAGTTCCTAGAGAAAAGTATACTTACTTGGTCCGACATTGCTTTGGTCAATGGGATACATCAGAAGTGATGCTATACCAGTTTCTGGCTCCAAGACGTAACCAACTGTCTATTAAGTACCCTGGAGGAAGCCAACTACCAGGTGAGAAACCTAGCTATCATGAGACTCCCATGCTGTGAGGATGCCCTGGCTAGCCATTTGGAGGCCCCTTGGAGAGTTGCCCCAGCTTGCCCAGCCCAGGAATCAGATGTGTAACATGAAGGAGCCTTGGGGCTTCTCCAGGTTGGGGCTCTTACTGACTCCAGCTACTGCAGACCCCCAACCAAGCACCACCCAGCTGAGCCCATCATGCTCAGGACCATGAGAAATAATGATAAACTGTTGTTTTAAACCAATAGGTTTCAAAGTGATTCATTATACAGCAATAGATAACCAGAACACTCATTACAGAAGTGTTCAACAAAAATTCATCCGGTCACAGGCATTATGGTGAGATTTAAACTCAAAATTAAGGCAGGGATTACATCACCTGCGAGTTCCAATACAGAGGTGTCTCCACAGTCCTCAGTTTTATGTATTAGTGCCTAGCAATAAGTGGCAGATCTGGAACTATAATTCAGATTCCCTGACTCCCATGGAGGCTGTAGATAGGGTGTTTCATCTCTAGTTTAATTTAGCTACTGAGCCCTACCTTTCACAAATGAGAACACCCTGAAGCATAATACAATGATGGAGTACCACTATGTACATGTCCTTATATACCCCACACACCATAAATAAAATATATTCTTTTAAAAGTTGAAATTTTAAAAATTTTAATTAGAATTTTAAAAATATGGTTCCTCTCCAATGTTATAAAACTCATTTCAAGAATGCCCAGCCAAAGCTTATGTTCAGAATCAGTTGAGTCACAAAGCAAGAGCAATAATTTTTTATTTACAAAAAAGAGAAAATTCAGGAATGTAAACACATGTATGTTATATGTTACTTATGGCAAGCATGTGGCTCAAATAAAAATTTTTCTGACTTAAAAATAATCATGCATTGTGGTAATCCTAGATTGGAGCTTGGATTAGATAAAGAACATCGGTAGAAACAATGGTCAATTTCCAATATAGTCTGTAATTTAATTAATAATACTACTGCAACATTAATTTCTTAGTTTTGACAAATGCACCAGGAATATGTAAAATGTTAACACAGGAGAAGGTATATGAAGGGCATGCTATTACTGAACACTTTCAGCATATCTAAAATTATCCAAAGTAGTTTTTAAAAATCCAAAAGATCTTATTCTGTATGGGTTAGTTCAGTTCAGTTCAGTCGCTCAGTCGTGTCCAACTCTTTGTGACCCCAAGAACCACAGCACACCACCCCTCCCTGTCCATCACCAACTCAAGTTTACCCAAACTCATGTCCACTGAGTCAGTGATGCCATCCAACCATCTCATCCTCTGTTGTCCCCCTTCTCCTTCTGCCCTCAATCTTTCCCAGCATCAGGGTCTTTTCAAATGAGTCAGCTCTTCGCATCAGGTGGCCAAAGTACTGGAGTTTCAGCTTCAACAACCATCCTTCTAATGAACACTCAGGATTGACCTCCTTTAGCATAGACTGGTTGGATCTCCTTGCAGTCCAAGGGACTCTCAAGAGTCTTCTCCAACACCACAGTTCAAAAGCATCAATTCTTCGGCGCTCAGCTTTCTTCACAGTCCAACTCTCACATCCATACATGACTACTGGAAAAACCATAGCCTTGACTAGGCAGACCTTTGTTGACAAAGTAATGTCTCTGCTTTTTAATATGCTGTCTAGTTGGTCATAACTTTCCTTCCAAGGAGTAAGCGTCTTTTAATTTCATGGCTGCAATCTGCAGTGATTTTGGAGCCCCCCAAAATATAGTCAGCCACTGTTTCCCCATCTATTTGCCATGAAGTGATGGGACCAGATGCCATGATCTTCGTTTTCTGAATGTTGAGCTTTAAGCCAACTTTTTCACTTTCCTCTTTCACTTGCATCAAGAGGCTCTTTAGTTCTTCTTCACTTTCTGCCATAAGGGTGGTGTCATCTACATATCTGAGATTATTATGTAAGACTAAACAGTAGATATTTTCATATCCTACCAGTAATCATTTAACTTTATTCTTCTCTTTTTCCTTTCCTGTAATCTATGTTAGTCAAGACTTAGAAAGCCCTCCCCAGTGCAATTGTTTCATTCAGCTTTATTTGTCACCTTCTGAAACTCTCCAAAATTCTTTTTCCTGACAACATGCAACCTATTAAACAATTTAGAATGCACAACATAGACTAAACTAGTGCCAATTCCCATAAAACTTTCTACCTCCTTTCCTCCTATTTCAATCTAGACGATCAGGATGACATTTTTATACCACTGGCAGAAAGTCATTATAATGTTATATTTTCTTATTTTATTATCCCTAGAACAAATTACAAATATTAAACAAAGAATGGTAGTAATTATACCACCCCATGTTTTAAAATCACAACTTAAAAAAAGACTTCTATTCCAAATGGTGGGTTAACCTCTTACTTTCATGTCTTCTGATATCCATAATTAAAATGATAGGAAAGGGACTTTCCTGATGGTCCAGTAGTTAAGACTCCACGCTTTTACTGCAGGCAATGTGGGATCAATACCTGGCCAGGAAACTAAGATCTCACATGTCATGTGGCATGGCCCAAAAAAATGATAAGAAAGGTACTAATGGAGGAAGGGGAAGTGGGATGAATTAGGAGGTTGGGATTGACATATACATACTATTGCTATTATTTATAAAATAGATAACCCCAATGAGAACCTACTGTATAGCACAGAGAACTCTACTCAATGCTCTGTGGTGACCTAAATGAGAAGGAAGCCCAAAAAAGAGGGACATATGTATAAAAATAGCTGATTTACATTGCTGTACAGCAGGAACTAGCAACACTGTAAAGTAACTTTACTCCAATAAAAATTTTAAAAAGTAGAAACGATAATAGGAAGGTAATGAAAATGGAACATACAGAACCAGCAACAACAAAAATCAGATTGGGGAGGAGGATCTATAAATGGAAATTTTCAACCACAAACTTCTAGAAGATAGATTTCAAAGAGCTACTCAGAAGCAACAAAGGAAACCACAGCCTGGAGCATAACCAGGGAGACGTCTGTGGGATGGAGGAGTTAGTCAACCTCACAGATGCTCTTTCTGAGGAGCACAGATGTGGGCAGTACCTGGAGCTCTATGTACAGAACAGGTGTTCCCTTCCCATCCAACTGTCTAAGTAGACTGCCCAGAAAATGGCCAAAACTTGGTATCTCCCTCCAGAAAAAAAAAAAAAATGAAGTACTGTATGCTCCTAGAAGAAGTTGTAGCATTTGGGGAATCAAATATCAATAGATTCTGCCCTTTCCTTATGGGTGGGCTAAGCTCAGGGATAATCCTAATTGAGGGACACTCTACAAAATACATGACAAATGCATTACTCATAACTGTCAAGGTCGTCAAAACCAAGAAAAATCTGAGTCCCTTGAACAGCAAGAAGATCAAACCAGTCAATTCTAAAGGAAATCAACCCTGGATATCCATTGTAAGGACTGATGCTAAAGCTGAAGCTCCAATACTTTGACCACCTGATACGAACAGCCAACTCATTGGAAAAGACCCTGTTGCTGGGAAAGATTGAAGGTAGGAGGAGAACAGGATGACAGAGGATGAGATTGTTGGATAGCATCACCGACTATGAGTATGAGCAAATTCCAGGAGATAGTGGAGGACAGGCAAGCCTGGCATACTGCAGTTCATAGGGTCACACACAGTCGGACACGACTGAGCAACTGAACAACAACAAAGCTTAGTGACTTCTTTCCAGAGTACAGTATGGACATGGGGACTAACTTCACAGCAGGGATACCTGGCAGACACTATACATCAACCATGGGATCAAAAAGTGAAAGTGAAAGTCACTCAGTCATTTTCGACTCTTTGCAACTCCAGGCCAGAATACTGGAGTTGGGTAGCCTTTCACTTCTCCAGGGGATCTTCCCAACCCAGGAATTGAACCGGGGTCTCCTGCATTGCAAGCGGGTTCTTTACCAACTGAGCTATGAGGGAAGTCCAATGGGATCAAGGTTAACATCAACAGGAGTGACGTCTTGATATAATAGGCTGAGCATTCACCTTCCTTCTGTGGTCTCCCTCCCCAAACCCATAACCATTATCTAATGATGAGAAGAACATCAGAATCTATTGAGGGACATTCTGCAAAATACCTGATGAATGCATTACTCATAACTGTCAAGGTCATCAAAACCAAGAAAAATCTGAGAAACTGTCACAGCCAAGAGGAGCCTAAGGAGACATAAAAGCTAAATTCAATATAATATCTTGAATGGGATCCAGGGAAGGAAAAATGACACTAGATAAAAGTTAAGGCGTTCTGAAAAAAGTATGGACTTTAATTACTAACAATATATCAATATCAGTTCATTAATTATAACAAATATACCACAGTAACATTAACAGTGGGCTTCCCTGATGGCCAAGTCGGTAAAGAATCTGTCTGCAATGCAGGAAACTGCCTGCAATGTAGGAGTCTTCGGTTTGATCCCTGGGTCAGGAAGATCCCCTGGAGGAGGAAATGGCAACCCACTCCAGTATTCTTGCCTGGGAAACCCCATGGACAGAGAAGCCTGGTGGGCTACAGTCCAAAGGGTCCCAAAAAGTCGGACATGACTTACTGACTAAACCACCACCACCAAAGTTAACAGTAGGGGACACAGTCAGTGGATTATATGGGAACTTTCTGCACTATCCTTGCAATTTTTCTGTATTCTAAGATAAAGCTTATTTTTGAAAGAGTCAACACACCTCATTCTTGTACACATAGCTGCCAATTAACTTTTTGTTGTGCCAGTCTGAAATATGTGGGACAACCAAAGGGAACTAAACATTTGGGGAGAAACTGCAAAATAAAAGTGAGAGAAAAATATAACCCAACAATAACAGAATGACCCCTGAGAGCAGCAGAAGAAATTTAAGAGTTAAAAAAAATTTTAAGTAGTATTTTCACAGAAATTCAAGAATATATTGCATTTGTGATATATAAGCAAAGTTCTTTGAAAAAAGAACAATCAGAAAATGTGAAAATTCTTTGAAATTTAAAATATGACTATAAATGCCAAAATTTTACAAGAAATAATAAGTTTGGAAAAAAAAGTCTCAGAAATATTCCAGAATGCACACCAAAATGAGGAAGCGATTTCAAAAACATGAAAGAAAAAAAGAATCGGGGTGGCGGGGAAAGAGGGTAGGGGTGATGAGACTGACACTATCCTACACCTTTTTAAAATTTATCTTGGTAAAATAATACATAAAATTTTTTTTTACCATTTTAACCATTTTTAAGAATACAGATCTATGGCATTAAGTCTATTCACACTGTTAAGCAACCATCAGCACCATCCATCTCCAGAACTCTTCTTCTTGCAAAACTGAAACTGTACTCCCTCAAGAATAATGCTCCATTTCCCCCTCCTCCCTGGTAACCACTACTCTGCTTTCTAGCTCTATGACTGACTACCCTAGGTATCTTATATAATCTTATATAAATAGACATACAGCATTTGTCCTTCTGCGACTAGGTTATTTCACTTCACAAAGTGTCTTTAAGTTTCATCCATGCTGTAGTGTATGACAGAATTTCCTTCCTTTTTAAGGCTGAATAATATTCCATTGTTATGCTATAGATAGATAGACACGGATAAATATACCATATTAAGTATGTAATGTCATATATGATACATATCACATACCATAAACATATATAGTTTATTCATCCACTAAGAAACACATGGGACACAGGGGGCTCAAATCAGCTGCTCTGTGACAACCTAGAGGGGTGGGATGAGGTGGGAGGGAGGTTCAAGAGGGAGGAGACTTACATGTACCTATGGATGCAAATGGTGACTGCAGCCATGAAATTAAGAGACGCTTACTCCTTGGAAGAAAAGTTATGACCAACCTAGATAGAATATTCAAAAGCAGAGACATTACTTTGCCGACTAAGGTCCGTCTAGTCAAGGCTATGGTTTTTCCTGTGGTCATGTATGGATGTGAGAGTTGGACTGTGAAGAAGGCTGAGCACCGAAGAATTGATGCTTCTGAACTGCGGTGTTGGAGAAGACTCTTGAGAGTCCCTTGGACTGCAAGGAGATCCAACCAGTCCATTCTGAAGGAGATCAGCCTTGGGATTTCTTTGGAAGGAATGATGCTAAAGCTGAAACTCCAGTACCTTGACCACCTCATGCGAAGAGTTGACTCATTGGAAAAGACTTTGATGCTGGGAGGGATTGGGGGCTGGAGGAGAAGGGGACGACAGAGGATGAGATGGCTGGATGGCATCCCTGACTCGATGGACTTGAGTCTGAGTGAACTCCGGGAGTTGGTGATGGACAGGGGAGGCCTGGCGTGCTGTGATTCATGGGGTCGCAAAGAGTCGGACACGACTGAGCGAGTGAACTGAACTGAACTGATGGCTGATTCATATTGATATATGGCAGAAACCAGCACAATATTGTAATTGTCCTCCAATTAAAAATAAATATATAAAAAAAGAAACACATGGGTTGTTTCCACCTTTTGGCTATGGTGGATCCTATATCTTGATTGGGATATTGGTTAACACTACTGAATACTATTTGTCAAAACTTATGGAACTGTACAATAGAGGGAGTGACTTTTACTGTATGTAACATGCACTCCAAATAAAAAATAATAATAAACTTTAAAGATGAAAGAAAAACTGAGCATTACTTGAAAAGCTCTAACAAACTACAAAGAGTTTTATTTCCAGAGAAAAGAACGAAGAGCATCAAAGGAAAATATTCTCAAAGAAACAATGGGATAAGTTGCCCAGAGGTAAAGTTTCTAAGCTCTCATATTGACAGGGCCCACTAATGCTCAGGATGGTGGAAAACAAAAGTGACTTTTGTCCAACATTGTGAGACTTCAGAATAGCAATAAAACGTGCAAAGGAGAGAGAATCAGACTGGCAGGAGATGTCCCGTGAGCCACACTAGTAGCAAAAACACAACAGAACAATGCCTTCGAAATTTCAAAGAAAAAAGATTTTCAGCCCAGTGTCTTCTAATTAGCCAAAATATAAGTTTAATAGGAGATGGTAGTTACTCAATAGATAAGAGAAGCAAATAAACGGAAGAAATATGAGGATCCAGAGCACTAACTTTTTAAACATCCATTTGTAGGAAGTTACTGATGTGCTCCAGCAAAATGTAGAAGTAAACCAAGAAAGAGGAAGCTATAGATAAGGAAAGAATGGATCTAAGCAGGAGAAAAACGAAGGTTCAACAACAAAGATCTAAAAAACTATCTAAAGAGTTGTATGGCAACCCACTCCAGTACTCTTGCCTGGAAAATCTCATGGGCAGCAGAGCCTGGTAGGCTACAGTCCATGGGGTCGCAAAGAGTTGGACACGACTGAGCAACTTC
The DNA here is from genome assembly GCF_023091745.1 of Budorcas taxicolor. Taxonomy (NCBI): domain Eukaryota; kingdom Metazoa; phylum Chordata; class Mammalia; order Artiodactyla; family Bovidae; genus Budorcas; species Budorcas taxicolor. The sequence continues at coordinate 71,973,600 of NC_068911.1, forward strand.
ACTTTCACTTTTCACTTTCATGCACTGGAGAAGGAAATGGCAACCCACTCCAGTGTTCTTGCCTGGAGAATACCAGGGACGGCGGAGCCTGCAGTCTATGGGGTCACACAGAGTCGGACACGACTGAAGCGAATTAGCAGTAGCAGCAAAGAGTTGTATAGCAGACCTAGAAAATCAATTCGTCTGGATTGAGACAGAAGGATGAAGGGAGGCAGGAAAAATAAAGGAGGTCTGAGAAATTTAGTCCTGTGAGTCGGTGGAGAAAAAGAACAGCAACGTGATTAAGAGCATGGCCTGTATATGCCAGCAGCTCAGGTTCAAGTCCCAGCTCCACCACTTTGCATGTGTATGACCTTGAACAATTTCCACATCTTACCCCTATTCCTTAGTCTCCTCATCTGTAATAATTCCTATATTATAGGTTGCTGTGAGGATTAAATTAGTCAAAGCATATAAAACACATAGAAATTACTTGCCACTTTAAGTCCTTAATAAAGGCTGGCCAGGGAATTCCCCCATGATCCAACAGTTAAGACTTGCGCTCTCACTGCCTAGGGCCTGGGTTCGATCCCTAGCCAGAGAACTTAAGATCCCACAAGTCATGTAATGTAGAAAAAAAAAGAAAGAAAAATTTTTTAAAAAACGATTGGCCATGCTGATGATAGAAAAAGCACACAATATAGTGCATTTAAAAATCACAAACTACAGGAACAAGGAAAAAAGCTGAACGAGAAAGGAGTGTAATCATAGTTATTAGTTTTATAGAAAAATACTTACATGTTGAGTATAGCATAAACACAGATTATTAACTACAAATAAAGATAAAAACCACATAGGTAGGATGGAGGAAGGGAGCATTGAAAAATTATTTTAAAAGATGGATTTTAGCTATTAGAGTAGAATGTCAAAATATTTGGTACCAATTGCTGGCTCAGATGGTAAAGCGTCTGCCTACAATGCAGGAGATCCAGGTTTGATCCCTGGGTCAGGAAGGCCCTCTGGAGAAGGAAATGGCAATCCACTCCAGTACTCTTGCCTGGAAAATCCCATGGATGGAGGAGCCTGGTAGGCTACAGTCCATGGGGTCTCAAAGAGTCGGACACGACTGAGCGACTTCACTACAGTATACTCTATAAGCCTATTATTTAGTGATTTGGAGGTCACTGGCAGGAGAAACAGCTAAAATATTTAAAGTTGTTGCTTCTATAACAACCAAAAGCATTATGGGGACAATTTTGGAAATTTTAATATGGACTGGTAATGAGATGATATTATAGTATTATAATTTTGTGCATGATCTGATATTGTGATTACAGAGAAAAATGTTTTTATTGTTAGGAGATACATGTTAAAGGTTCAGGGGTGAAATACCACAATATCTGCAAGTCATTTTCAAGACAAGGAAAACTTAAAGATTCAAGAAAAACATATGCAGCAATATATATGTGCACGCACACATATTTTTTATATTATACAAAGAGACAGAGAGAAAGTGAGAGATAGCAAATGTAAGAAAACATTAGATATTAACTGCTGAATATATGTGAATGGAATAAGTATTTACTATCCTATTCTTTCAATTCTTCAATATGTTTAAAAATGTAACAAAAACTGGAAAATATTGCTTTTATTATGAGTAAGCTCATCTGTTCTATAATTTTCAGCTACACAGGTATTACTTTGGAAAAATAAATAGAATAATTAAAAAAAAAAAAGATCTTACTACTAATTCCCCCAAAACTCTCAAGCTAGCTAAGAAACATATTATTATTATTCATTTCCATTTTGTACAAATTCACATAATAGTTTATGTTTCAAGTTTTGCCTTTTCTTTAGGCTTAGTAATACAACTTTACATAGGCAACTGCCTAAGACTAGAGGGTATGACCTCTATGTCAGCCCATTTGTTACATACATGTTAAATTTACCTAGTACCTGGTTCTCTGCAGTGCTTAAGGTACAACACCAAGAACATCATATGGTTATGAATCTGGAAGAACTCTCCTAAGGAAAGAAGAAAAGAAGGAAAAGGGGGAGGAGGAAGAGAAAGAGCTTTCTTAGAGCAGAACGTTGCTTAGTCACTCAGTCGTGTCCGACTCTTTGTGACCCCATGGACTGTAGCCCGCCAGGCTCCTTTGTCTGTAGGATTCTCTAGGCAAGAATACTGTAGTGGGTTGCCATGCCCTCCTCCAGGGGATCTTCCGAAGCCAGGGGTCGAACCCAGGTCTTCTCCAATGCAGGCGGATTCTTTACCGTCTGAGCTATCAGGGAAGCCTCAGAGCAGAATGCCAGCTAATAAATGTAGACAGAAGATGGAAATAGGAAGCACCACCATGTGGTCAAAGTCAGAGGTGGTTGATTCAGGTGGGAATTGCCAGTGGATGTTGGTGGGTAGAGATTTGTTGAGGAACAAGATGCTAGCAAAATTTAGAGGAAACTGTCCCACAGAATACTAACCAATCACAATGAGAAAATAGTAAATTTAATATGAATAAACCCACCAACATGACCAGGTGGTTAAGGTTAACATCAGGGCAGAATCATGTGACTCCAATATGGTGTCCTGGGAGGAACACAACATCATTTTTGTGGCATTCCACGCAGAATGTAGTAACTGAACCTTGTCAGGAGGATATAGCAAAAAGATCCTACCCCCTACATGATTAAACTGTACATTCTTAAACACTATCAAGAATACAGAAGACAGGGAAAGACTGAGAAAAAGTTCCAGATTGAAGGAATCTAAAGATACATGAGAATTGAATGCAATGCATATTCCTGGATGAGACATTGAACTGGACAGGAAAAAGAGCCACTGTTGAGTTTATTCTGCTGACACTGTGAACTGAATGGTAGTCTGTACCAACACTTGCCTCTCCATTTGGAGGGTTGTATAATGATTATGTAGAAGAACATCCCTGTTTGGAGGAAATACACACTGAAGTGTGTAGAAAGAATGGAACATCATGTCAGCAGCTTGCTCTCCTAAGGTTAAGAAAAAGACTAATGATCACACACACTCAGTACAAACACAGTGGAGCGAGTATAGTAAAACATTAACAGATGAGAAATATGGGGTTAGAGATCTTTGTTCCAATTAGCAACTTTTCTATAAATTTGAAATCATTTCAAAAGAAATTATCAAAAAATTAAGCCATTGGGGAAAATACATATTATTGTAATCTAGGTCATATATTTAACAAAAGAAAAGGATGTCAATAATGAAAGTGAGCCTAATTTTTTCAGCCACTAACACTTTCCACTAGGGAACGTTAGCATGCCAATCGGCTCAACTCAGCTTTAAATGGAACAATGCTTTCTTCTTTATGAATGTTACTATCTTTTCAACCAACCAATCAGATCTCTGTTGAAGAGTCTGAACTAAGACAAAGAGAGTCAGTTGGTTAATAGCATCAGAAGCAGCAAACGTGAGGGCAAATGACCCTTGCTGTTGTTGAGAAAGTCACTTCATTGTGTCCAACTCTTAGCAACTCCATGAACTGTAGCCCCTCCAGGCTCCTCTTTCCATGGGATTCTCCAGTCAAGAATACTGGAGTGAGTTGCCATTCCCTTTTCCAGGAGATCTTTCTGACCCACGGATCAAACCCAGGTCTCCTGCATTACAGACAGAGTCTTTACCATCTGAGCCATCAGGAAGCCCCACAAATGACCCTGGAGTCCCTATAAAGTCTATCCCATGGATCCGCAAGTCTGACTTACTGATTCAATTCAGATCTTTTCAAGGGCAGCAACTGGACCTTGCACTCCTGCTGCATCCCTCTGTGCCTGGGTCAGCAGCTCCCTGCCTCTTACACCCTGATGTGCACCACTCAGGCATCAAGCACTCTGTAAATGGTGCGAGGTACTCCATAAATAACATCAAATCACCAAAAGGAGTTATTCCTCATAGAGAAGCCTTACTACACAAAGAGATATATAAAAACACTTGTTTATCAGCATGTAAATAGATAAACAAAACACTCTATTCAGAGAACAGAATGACTTTACAGCAGACAAATAACTTAGATCCATGTCAGAGGATTGGAGAAGGAAATGGCAAACCACTTCAGCATTCTTGCCTGGAAAATTCCATGGACAGTGGAGCCTGGTGGGCTATACTCCATGCAGTCACAAAGAGTTGGATCCAACTCAGTGACTGAATACACACACACATATCAAAGGATGCCTCAGAAAAGCTGGTTATACAATGATGACTATATCACTTATATAAATTTTCTTTGGACTCAAACTCAAGACTGGCATTTACAGAATCAGCTCTCCCAATCTCCAGCTTGCCAACTGCAGATCATAGGACTTTGCAGCCTCCACAATCACATGAGCTAATTCCTTATAGTAAATATAAATATAAATATATATATATATATATATATATATATAAAGAGGTTGAAACAGAATCTGTTTATTCTGTTTCCTTGTAGATAACTATAATAACACTTAGGTCAATTTTTAAATACTAATAAAACACTGTTCTTAGTTCATGAATACATACCTAAATATGCAAACCTATAAGACACAGACTAGGAGAGGCACTGAAATCCAGGATGCTGGATGATGGGAGGATGAGAGACAGGAATGAGATAAAGGGCCAAGTGAATTTTATCCAGATGTTGTATTTGCTTTATAAAAAAAGATTACTATCCTAAAGTGGCAAAATGTTAATTTTTTATTCTTGGGGGTGGCTGTAAGATGCTTGTTATATAATTAAATTAATGCAGAATGTTCATACAGGGTTGCTCATAATAACAACCTACTGAATCATTTCCAGGCCATAAAACATAATGCAAAATACCAGCTTATACTTAGGGTCTAAAATTAGTCCTGACTGTGTGGTTGAAAAGCTAGCAGAAAACTCAAACTGAGCAAAATTCAGTTCCTGCAGTGCTTGATGTGAGACTTCTAAGTGAATGTACTTGTCTTAAATGCTTTAAAACTTTGCAAATTGTTGTTAATTTCTTTAAGTAACTCATAAAATTAAAGTGAATTCTTAATCCATGGCTTTTCTCTGAAGCTCTAATAATTGGATAAGTGCTTAATTAGCATGCTTCAGTTTCCACAGTAGTAAACTAATTTTTTTTAAAAAGGTACAGCGAATATAAAGATAGTCCTTTAGATTTCAGCTTTCATAATGCTAATTTAGATACTCTAGCGAATCAGACATATTGGCATCTACTTAATTTCATCACCTAGATAAACTACCATAACATACTCACCAAAAAGCATAGAATCAACCTATCCACAAGCATTTATTGTGTAAGCGCTATGTGGTCACTCAGCTTACCCTTTGTTGGTGGGAGGAGGGTTGACCTATGAAAATAATAATTACCCACCACTGTCCTATTACCTGGAGAAGGCCATGGCACCTCACTCCAGTACTCTTGCCTGGAAAATCCCATGGGCGGAGGAGCCTGGTGCGCTGCAGCCCATGGGGTCTCTAAGAGTCGGGCACGACTGAGCGACTTCAGTTTCACTTTTCACTTTCATGCACTGGAGAAGGAAATGGCAACCCACTCCAGTGTTCTTGCCTGGAGAATCCCAGGGACGGGGGAGCCTGGTGGGCTGCCGTCTATGGGGTCGCACAGAGTCGGACACGACTGCAGGGACTTAGCAGCAGCAGCAGCAGCAGCGGTCCTATTACTACAGGAGACCTAAAGCACTATAATAAATTACCCTTGACCTGGTCTCTTTTACCTAACTGGAGAGATGAAAACATAAACCAAAAATAATTTTGTGCTACATGACACATGACGACAAGGGCAACCAGTAAGCCAGCGAGGAAAAGCTCAGAGTGGACACTTAGATGAGGCGGAGCCAGAAGAGAAGGGAGTGAAGGATTTCCACACAGAAGGAAGCACAGGAGCTGCACACAAGCAGAAAGAAGTGGAACTGGCAGGAGACAGGCATTAAGTCCAAGTGTGCAAGTTTATGGGATGCTCGGAGACAGATGGTTGGACAGGTGGATTACGGAAACTGGGACTGAATGCTAGGCGTTTGGGAACTCTTACTGATTTTTTTAACCTGATGACAGTACGATTTAAGAAAGATTAATATGATGTAATCTTCTGAAGGCTCTTCATATCACAGAAAGTAAAATCAAAGTCTTACAGTGGCTTGTAAGGCCCTATATGATTTGGACAGCTGTTTGCTTTCTGAACTCATTCTCTATTTCTTCCATCTTCCCTCACTTTCAGTTACAGTGGCCTTCTTACCAAGCCTAACACATGGCAGCCAGACACCCCTTCAGGGCACCTGTATGTGGTCTTACCTCAACCCGAGAGGTTCTCCCCAAGACTCCTCCTGGCTCACTCCCTCACCTCCTTGATCTTCCTTCAGTTTACCATCTTGGGAAAGTAGAATGGTGCAGCCATCATGGAACATAATATGGCAGTTCCTCAAAAGCTAAAAATAAAATTACCATATGATCCAGCAATCCCACATCTGGGCATGCTCTCCAAAGAACTGAAAACAGAGTCCAGAACAGATATTTGAATATACATGTTCAGAGCAGCCTCAATCATAGGAGCCAAAAGGTAGAAACAAGCCAAATATCCATCAACACATAAATGAATAAACAAAATGTGATACACACAAAATGGAGTATTATTTAGCCTTAAACAGCAAAACTCTGACACACATTATAACATTAATGAACCCTGAAAACATGCTAAGTGAACAAATAGATGCCAAAGAACAAATATCATTTGATTCCACTTCTGTGAGATTCCTAAAACAGTCAGTGCCATATAGATGAGAGCAGAATGTCGGGTTCCAGGTTCTGGGGGGAAGAGAAGAGAGTCTTCATTTAATGGCAGTTTTAGCTTGAAATGGAGGAAAAGTACTGAAGACAGTGGTGATTGTTGTACGACAATGTGAATATATGGAACTCCATGGAATTGTACACACAAAAACTGGTTAAAATGGTTAACTTTTATGCTAAACATACTTTACATCAATAAAATAATTTGACTGAGTTTTACGTTGCATTTTGTCTAGTCATAGTAGAAGTCATTAACTTGGCTTGAGTATTAACAAAGACTGACCTTTTATGTGCCCCAAGTTGCCCAAGGCAACTGCCTTGCCCTAAGGCAGTTCAACATGAACAGGTGAAACCTCAGGAACTGATAAATACCATAAAAATACACAAGGAACTAATGAAAGAACAAAGGAAAGAAGGAAAGAAAGAACACGTGTCATTAGCATGCTAATTACACTGCACATGTTACTCTACACATGGACATCACCAGATGATCAATACCAAAATCAAATTGATTATATCCTTTGCAGTTGAAGATGGAGAAGCTCTATACAGTCAGCAAACACAAGACCGGGAGCTGACTGTGGCTCAGATCATGAACTCCTTACTGCAAAATTCAGACTTAGAATGAAGAAAGTAGGGAAAACGACTAGGCCATGCAGGTATGACCTAAAATAAATCCCTAACAATTATACAGTGGAAGTGACAAATAAGATTCAAGGGATTAGATCTTACAGACAGAGTGCCTGAAGAAATATGGATGGAGGTTCGTAACACTGTACAGGTAGTGGTGATCAAAACCATCCCCAAGAGAAAGAAATGCAAAAGCCAAAATGGTTGTCTGAGGATGCCTAACAAATAGCTCAGAAAAGAAGAGAATCAAAAGGCAAAGGAGAAAGGAAAGATATACTCATCCGAATGCAGAGTTCCAAAGAATAGCAAAGAGAGATAAGAAAGCCTTCCTCAGTGAACAATGCAAAGAAATGGAGGAAAACAATAGAATACGAAAGACTAGAGAGCTCTTCAAAAAAATCAGAAATACCAAGGGAATATTTCATGCAAAGATGGGCACAATAAAGGACAGAAATGGTATGGACCTAACAGAAGCAGAAGATATTAAGAAGAGGTGGCAAGAATACACAGAAGAACTGTACAAAAAAGATCTTTATGACCCAGATAACCATGATGGTGTGATCACTCACCTAGAGCCAGACATCCTGGAATGTGAAGTCAAGTAGGCCTTAGAAAGCATCACTACAAACAAAGCAAGTGGAGGTGATGGAATTCCAGTTGAGCTATTTCAAATCCTGAAAGATGATGCTGTGAAAGTGCTGCACTCAATATGCCAGCAAATTTGGAAAACTCAGCAGTGACCACAGCACTGGAAAAGGTCAGTTTTCATTCCAATCCCAAAGAAAGGCAATGCCAAAGAATGCTCAAACTACCACACAACTGCACTCATCTCACGTGCTAGTAAGTGATGCTTAAAATTCTCCAAGCCAGGTTTCACCAATACGTGAACTGAGAATTTCCAGATGTTCAAGCTGGTTTTAGAAAAGGCAGAGGAACCAGAGATCAAATTGCCAACATCCGCTGGATCATTGATAAAGCAAGAGAGTTCCAGAAAAACATCTATTTCTGCTTTATTGACTATGCCAAAGCCTTGGACTGTGTGGATGACAATGAACTGTAGAAAATTCTGAAAGAGATGGGAATACCAGACCACCTAACCTGCCTCTTGAGAAACCTATATGCAGGTCAGGAAGCAACAGTTAGAACTGGACATGGAACAACAGACTGGTTCCAAAGAGGAAAAGGAGTACGTCAAGGCTGTATATTGTCACCCTGCTTATTTAACTTATATGCAGAGTATATCATGAGAAACGCTGGGCTGGAAGAAGCACAAGCTGGAATCAAAATAGCTGGGAGAAATATCAATAACCTCAGATATGCAGATGACCCCACCCTTATGGCAGAAACTGAAGAAGAACTAAAGAGCCCCTTGATGAAGGTGAAAGAGGAGAGTGAAAAAGCGGGCTCAACCTTCACAAAATGAAGATCATGGCATCCAGTCCCATCACTTCATGGCTTATAAATGGGGAAACAATGGAGACAGTAACAGCCTTTATCTTCTTGGGCTTCAAAATCACTGCAGATGGTGATTGCAGCCATGAAATTAAAAGATGCTTGCTCCTTGAAAGTAGAGCTATGACAAACCTAGACAGCATATTCAAAAGCAGAGACATTACTTTGCCTACAAAGGTCTGTCATAGTCAAAGCTATGGTTTTTCCAGTAGTCATGTATGGATGTAAGAGTTGGACCATAAAGAAAGCTAGGCATCAAAGAATTGATGCTTTTGAACTGTGGTATCAGAGAAGACCCTTGAGAGTCCCTTGGACTGCAAGATCAAACCAGTCAATCCTAAAGAAAATCAATTCTGAATATTCACTGGAGGGACCGATGCTGAGGCTGAAGCTCCAATACTTTTGCCACCTGATGCAAAGAGCGAACTCATTGGAAAAGACCCTGATGCTGGGAAAGATTGGAGGCAGCAGGAGAATGGGATGACAGGGGATGAGATGGTTGGATGGCATCACCAACTCAATGGACATGAGTTTCGGTAGGCTCCAGGAGGTGGTGGAGAACAGGGAAGCCTGGCATGCTGCAGTCCATGGGGTCACAAAGAGCTGGACACAACATTGACTGAACAACAACAACGTTATTAGCATTAACACTGCCCATGTTATTAGCCGCCCTAGCTGATCTTCCCCACTTACCCAAGCACCTTTATATTCTGATTACTTCTGGATTTCACAGGTCGAATCAAGTGGCCCACTTATTGAACAGAGTGTAATTAGCATGTGTAATTAACATGCTAATCACACTTGCTAATTTGGGCAATGTGTTCACTCACCCCAACCCTTTTCATGGATCAAGTCATTCAGGTACCGCCTGGGGTCATTGTACTTGACTTTGGCTCCCCTCAGCCTTCAGGTCTGCTCAAAGGTCACATTATTGGAGAGTTCTTCCCTGACCACTTACATAAAAGCTCACCCATGGTACCTCCAATTCATCTTCTCTATGCACCCTTCCTGACCAGCTATTCCCAACTGTAAACCTCTTCCCCACCTGGCACTCTTGCTCCCACCATCTCCCCTGACCTCTTCTCTCCTCTCAGCATCGAGACCACAAAACATAAATATTTCTCTACCACTCTGGTTCACTGTCTGCTACTCACTCGAGAATGCAAGTTCCTGCGGGCAGGACTATTGATTATATACCTGCTGCCTACAACAGTGGCTGGCATTCAGTAAGCAGTCAGTAAATATTTGTTGAATAAATTATCACTGTTATACCAAAAGGACTAGAGCAGAGGGAGACTGGAAGCAAAATTAGCCACATAGCCTGTGGCTGGACTCCAAGATGAAGACGGTAAGGCTGGGGTTGTTGGGGATTGTTTGGGTAAGGCTGGGGTCGTTGGGGTTGTTTGAGAGAAGGAAGTATAAACCTGAAAGATGCTCTCAAAAAAGGGTCTACAAGATTTGAAAACAGATTGAAGAAGAAAAGAAGAAGAAAAATGTGCCAGGATGGGCTCTATTTTGAGCCAAGAAGAATGGAAGCACTAACAAAGAGAGCTGGGGGTGGGGAGGTGAGTTTAATAAAATATAAAGCAACACAGAGTGGACCTGTCAGTGATGGAGGTGGGGAGCTGTGACCCCTGCCCAAGAATGGATTAAACTAAAGGTGTAGAGAATACACCAAGAGAACACTTGTGAGAAGGAGAGGAAAGGCTGGAGGATGTGGCTTTGGTGGACACACAAAGGAAAAAAAAGGAAGGAAGAGGGCGTCGGATAACATAAAAAGCTCCAGAACAATGGAAGCCAGAAGAGTTCTGACAGGGGATTAGAAAGGGAAGAAGGCCAGTCCATTTGATGAGTGGCTTCCCAATAGATCAGTGGGTAAAAAAGCCAGCTGCAATGCAGGAGACACAGGAGACTCGAGTTCAATCCCTGGGTTCAATCCCTGGAAGCTCCCCTGGGGGAGGAAATGGCAAACCACTCCAGTATTCTTGCCTGGAGAATCGCATGGACAGAGGAGCCTGGCGGGCTAGAGTCCATGGGGTCACAATGAGTTGGATATGACTGACCACACATGCGTTCAACAAGTAGGTTACTGGCAACCTTAGACAAGGGTCTCAATCACTGGCAAATATTTTAGCAATATGATTATTTGCAGAATTGTGATACTTATAAATCTGAACTCTGTAAAATTTAAATGTTTTGATTTTGAGGTATCCTCCACCAGAGAAAGAATGGGGATGTGGAGATTCCACTAGAAGAATGGCCCACTGGGAAGTGCTCAGGTGCAGCCTGGGATGGGAAGCAGGCTAGGGGCAGAGGCGCTGTCCCAGGAAACTTCCATTAAGATCAGATGCAGTTTCCATCTGTATTCTTCAGGGCCTCCCTAACTGATCTTTCCCACTTACCCAAGCACACTTGAGTTCTGATTATTTCTAGATTTCACATGACCTCCCAACTGCTTTCCCCATATCTAAGCTCCATTTCAGCAACCAGTCTGTGAGCTCACATCACCCCACTGCTCAACACCGAGTAAAGATCCATGTCATTCAGAGCCAGAACCAATCACCTCCCAAGGATCCCCAAATGGTCAGTCCAGCCACCACACACACCCCTGCTTGCGCGGTGGTTCACCCACCCCCACCCTTTTCATGGATCAGGTCATTTGGGTACTGCCTGGGGTCAGTGTACTTGATTTTGCCTCCCCTCAGCCTTCAGGTCTCTGCTCAAAGGTCACTATGTTAGAGAGTTCTTCCCTGACCACTTACATAAAAGCTCACCTGCGGTATCCCCAATCCCTCCTATGTATTCATTTATGTCTTTTTATTTCTTGTGTGCTTTCTTTCTTTTTTTAATTCATTAATTTTTTAATACAAATTTATTTATTTTAATTGGAGATTAATTACTTTACAATATTGTATTGGTCTTGTGTTCTTTCTTTCCATTATTCTTTCTTTCATTACTTCCTTTTTTATTTATTTTTATGGTACTTATCAGTTCCTGAGATTTTACCTGTTCATGGTGAACTGTCTTAAGGCACATAAAAGGTCAGTATTTGTTAATTGCTCAATCCAAGTTAATGACTAGACAAAATTTAACATACAACTCAATCACCATCTTCATACTTAGAATATCCTATCTACCATCAGTTCAGTTCAGTCGCTCAGTTGTGTCCAACTCTTTGCGACCCCATGGACTGCAGCACACCAGGCTTCCCTGTCCATCACCAACTCCCGGAGTTTGCTCAAACTCATGTCCATCAAGTCAGTGATGTCGTCCAAGCATCTCATCCTCTTTAGTCCCCTTCTCCTGCCTTCAATCTTTCCCAGCGTCAGGGTCTTTTCTAATGAGTCAGTTCTCCACATCAGGAGGTCAAGTGATTAGAGCTTCAGCATCAGCATCAGTCCTTCCAATATATATTCAGCACTGATTTTCTTTAGGATTGACTGGTTTGATCTTCTTGCTGTCCAAGGGATTCTCAAGAGTCTTCTCTGACACCACAGTTCAAAATGAGCATCAATTCTTCGATGCTCAGCTTTCTTTATAGTCCAACTCTCACATCCATACACTACTGGAAAAACCGTAGCTTTGACTAGCTGGAACTTTGTTGGCAAAGTAATATCTCTGCTTTTTAATATATTGTCTAGGTTGGTCATAGCTTTTCTTCCAAGGAGCAAGCATCTTTTAATTTCATGGCTGCAGTCACCATCTGCAGTGATTTTGAAGCCCAAGAAGATAGTCTGTCACTGTCTCCACTGTTTCCCCATCTATTTGCCATGAAGGGACCAGATGCCATGATCTTCATTTTTTTGTATGTTGAGTCTTAAGCCAGCCTTTTCACTCTCCTCTTTCACCTTCATCAAAGAGGCTCTTTAGTTCCTCTTCACTTTCTGCCATAAGGGTGATGTCATCTGCATATCTGAGGTTATTGATATTTCTCCCAGCAGTCTTGATTCCAGCTTGTGCTTCCTCCAGCCCAGCATTTCGCATGATGTACTCTGCATAGAAGTTAAATGAACAAGGTGACAATATACAATATATAGCCTTGATATATACTCCTTCCCTAATTTTGAACCAGTCTGTTGTTCCATGTCTGATTCCAACTGTTGTTTCTTGACCTGCATACAGATTTCTCAGAGGAGGCAGATCAGGTAGTCTGGTATTCCCATCTCCTGAAGAATTTTCCACAGTTTGTTGTGATCCACACAGCCAAAGCCTTTAGCGTAGTCAATGAAGCAGATGTTTTTCTGGAAGTCTCTTGCTTATTCTGTGATCCAAGGGATGTTGGCAATTTGATCTCTGGTACCTCTGCCTTTTCTAAATCCAGTTTGAACACCTGGAAGTTCTATGTTCATGTACTTTCGAAGCCTTACTTGGAGAATTTTGAGCATTACTTTGCTAGTGTGTGAGATGAGAGCAATTCTGCAGTAGTTTGAACATTCTTTGGTTGGCATTGCCCTACTTTGGGACCAGAATGAAAACTGACGTTTTCTCTATCTATCATACTCTTCTCTAAAAAAGTACTCTGCCTCAATTGAGAGTTAGCCTTCCCAGGCCACCCATGCACCTTTCCAAGACTTTGATTCATATGATTTACTTTTACAATAGACACAATTATGAAATATCCAGGTCTTATTTCTTTAACTACACTGGGTTAGAGATGGCTGATTGGATACAAGACTTTCAGAAGCAGGTGTTTTGATGGTACAAACTAGCAACTCTCAGCCTGAGAGGCAATAGGAAAACTACAAATAGCAGTAATAAGGTCAAAACACATACGCACATACACGTGTTTGTTTGAGGATTCTGAGTGTAAGAAAAAAACTAGTAGTTTAAAAACCTCACTCTCTAAAGCATATTAATCAATGCTGATAATGATGACTACAAACTGTCAGGAAAAGATTATCCTAGGTCCAAACTCCACTTAGTAGCCATGAAGCTGAAAATAAAGTTTTAAGGATTTAAATGGAAACCTCAAACTAATCTAGAAAATTCCTCTTGCAATATAGGTTTTCTGATCACGTTAGATTTCTCTAAAATTTAGGGCTGCTACTGGAAACTAGTAAGATAAGAAATATAATATAACTGCACTGTGTTTAGTTGCTCAGTCATGTCCGACTCTTTGCGACTGCACAGACTGTAGCCCACCAGGCTCCTCTGTCCATGGGGATTCTTCAGCGAGAATACTGGAGTGGTTTGCCATGCCCTCCTCTGGCGGATCTTCCCAACTCAGGGATGGAACCAGGGTCTCCTGTATTGCAGGCGGATTCTTTACCAGCTGAGTTACCAGGGAAGCCCCATGATATAACTAAGTACTATACAAATAACATCTTATATGCAATACTTTCAAGTTCAAAAAGAAAAATGTTTAATTTCATGGGACAGGTACAGTCTGAAAGCAGAAAAGCAGATTGCATTTTTGCAACTCGGACTAGTTTTTCTGACCCCTGTTGAGAACTTGAATACTAAAAACCCAGGTGATTTGTTATTGTTTCATCCTGAAATTAAACACTGTGAGTGAACATTCCATACATAGCTTCACGAGAGGAGAGTAAAAGCAGTTCATTTTTACTGCTCTATTAATGAAATATTTTTATTACCTTTGAAAGTGAAAGTAGTCACACAGTCGTGTCCAACTCTTTGCTATTCCATGGACTACAGCCTGTCCCATGGATTTCTCCAGGCAAGACTACACTAGGGAGGCTAATTCAGAAATCTGAGAGTCAGACTACAATGACTATAAGGCGATGTCTCTTGAATAATTTGTTCCAAATGAAGACATTTTATTCATGAGAGTTCATTCATCCCATGTGCTACTTTGTGTGACTGAATTCAAGCCAAGGATGACAACAATCCAGGGGAACACATCTGCAAACATATCTCCCACTCAACTCACCACAGCTGACTGATAAAAACCCACATATCCTTTCATTTAACAGATATTGATTCATTTAACAAATATTGAGCAATTGTTGTTATATATCTTGTTTAACTGGGCTTCCCTGGTAGCTCAGCTGGTAAAGCACCCACCCACAATGCAGGAGACCCCAGTTCGATTCCTGGGTTGGGAAGATCCCCTGGAGAAGGAATAGGCTCCCCACTCCAGTATTCTTGGGTTTCTCTGGTGGCTCAGATGGTAAAGAATCCACCTGCAATGTGGGAGACCTGGGTTCAATCCTTGGGTTTGGAGGATCCCCTGAAAGAGAGCATGACAACTTTAGTATTCTTGCCTGGAGAATCCCCATGGACAGAGGAGCCTAGTGGGCTACAGTCCGTGGGGTCACAAAAAGTTGGACATGATTGAGCCACTAAGCAGAGCACAGCACATCTTGTTTAACATGCATGTGTATGCATTTATGACATGTCAGGCACATGTCCTAATTTAAGTATTAACTTACTTGATCCTCATAATAACCTAAAGAGAGGCACACCATTTTTCTCCTCATTTCACAGATGAGAAAATCCAGGCACAGAGAGGTTACGCTACTAGCCTAGGGACAAAGCTAACAAATGTGGGAGCCAAGGTGGTCTGAGTCTAGAACTAGGCTCTTAGCTAGTGACCTCTACAGAAGGCACAAAGCTAAGCAGCGGGAATCTACGAGGTCTCTGCCCTCTTGGGGTCTGACCTTCCAGCCAAGAGGCATTGGTAGAGAGCAGACTATATACAATATTTTAATTATAAAGACTGGAGTGCCACAATGGAGAAGTGACAGGGTATCAGAACACAAAAGGGAAAAGGACAGAGGAAAACATTCTTGTAGCTCGCCCTGATTCCTCACAAAACCCTGAAAAATAATGAATAATAGTCTTATTGCAGAGATGAAGCAGTTCCTGCTGAGAGAGGAGAGGTGACGACTACAGGCAGGATTCATCCCTACTCTGAGCAGTCCCGACACGAGTCTGGTTGTTAGCAACAAACTGCATACCTGACTTTCCTCTAGATTCTGTCCACATAGTGTGTACCTTGTGCATTAGAGTTGACCCTCGAGATCTGCAGGGGGCTGGGCCCAGGATCCCCACAGATATCAAAATCCGCAGATGTCCAAGTCCTTTATATAAAATGGCTGTTATAAATAGTGGTTGTTATTACCTGTGCACAACCACCCTTTGTATACTTTAAATCATCTCTAGATAACTTATAATACCTAATGTTAATGCTATATAAATAGTTGTAAATACAATGGAAATGCATAAACATAGTTGTTGGGCACACAGCAAATTTGTTTTTTGGAAGTGTCTGGACTTTTTTCCCAGATATTCTCAATATGAGATTATTTGAATCCATGGATACAGACAGCCAATTGTGTAATAATTTAATCTCTTCTGTATGGGACACTATGAGAGGTTTAAGTATTTATCTTGGGTGTCTTGTCAAATCCAGAAGTCTTATCTTATTGCTTTGACAAGAGTCATTTAACATGAAGTGCTCTGCTCACAGTAACACTGTAATGCATGTTGGTTAGTGGGTTTCACCCAAAAATTAATTCCTATTAATCTGAGGCTGCTCTATCCTGGTAGCTAAGGAGTTGCAGAGTTAAGGAGATAAAAGAATAAACATGTATCTAATTACTTCATTCCATGGGCCAGGCTAGGTGTTTTCACAAGTTATTTAAATATAGAGAAGAGATCAGGTGTTTCAGATAAGATGCATCTGAGAGGCTGCTGAGGCTGACTTAAAAACAAACTATTCTGTCATTTTAAAAATAAGAACATTAAGTGCAATCAAAGCACCCAATTTCAAGAGAACAGAAAATCTTCAGTCATGAAAAATTATGTTTACAAGGAGTTTTTAAAAAATGAAGAAATAGTCACGCTCTAATAACATTTACATATTCAGAAAAAAGAGCAAAATGAACAGAGTATAAAACTCTTTATAGGTTAATACATGTATTTTTATATTCCAGAAACACTTCTAGAAATACACAAAAAGGAATAGTGTTACTAACGGCTCATACCAAGAGAAGATGGATAAAAGGAAATTTTAACGTTTACTTTACACCCTTTAATAGTTTCCTATATATAATTCTTAAAAATTAAACAAAATTAGATTTAGGAAGAATTTTCAAATAATGAATAAAAAGCTGAAAATGCTTAGACTACAAAGGTATCTTGAGTGTCAGAACAAATGTTTTTTAATGTAGAATAATTTCAACTATATCCCCCCTCCCAATACAAGGAACTAGAAAATTCCTAAAACTGAAACCCTGAGGGATTAGTTTTCACTTTTTTTGACTTTGTAAGCTTTATTATTGTTTGGAATATTTACAGTAAACTTTTATCACTTCTGTGATAAAAAAATCCAAATACTAAGAAACAGAATATAAGAAACATACTCATATAAGTGACAGAATTATGAGAGTTGCTTTTGCCACATTCTGAAGTCAAATATAAAGAAGCCAATATTGTCACTGTAAAATTGATAATTCAAAGAACACACTAAAAGATTATCTTGCTGAAATACAGCCAAGTGGGCTCAAAGTCCTAATTCAAGGAAGACAGAATCGCACCTCAATTTTAAATACTTTTGACCTAATCTTCTTTTCTCCTAATCTTCTTTGCTGTGGTGTTAACCCTACCTTCTTTCACACACCCATCTGAGAAAAGAAGATGATCGTGACAATTAGCTGGAGTTAGGTCACACACTCTAACCTCAGGGTGACTGGCAACTAACTGCCCATGGACTGGAAGCCTCCTTCCTCACCTCTTAGGCATTCTTGCCTTCAGTACCTCCCAATTACTTTTGGACTTTAGTTTTCTCTAATATATCACCTGCCTCCACAAAGTATTAATACAGCCGGCATCTTACAAAACAGTGAAAGGAAGGAAATTAATTACTGCTTTAAGTCACCCTGATGCCAAAGCGTCACTTACTAGCAAAATATAGATCTTTTTTCAGGCTCTTTGGAAAATACATACACGTCCTGTTTACCATCATCACATATTCTCCCCTTTGATGTGCATGATCCTTCATGAAGCAAAGGAAAGTAGGGCACTCCAGTTCCTCTCTGCTGGGGTAAATACACTGCAGCCTCTCCCTCTTTCTTTTTACAACCAAAAGCTCTGGGTCCAACATATAAAGCAACTACCTGAGAACTCTGAAAAGTGAAAAAAAAAGGTGAGTTTTGGAGGAGAGCCAAAACTTAGAGAAGTGACCAAATAGCAGGTGAACTTCCCAGGTTATTTTCTTTTCTTTTACTTTGGAGCAGGACACCATCCTGCTTTGTCCTCGAGCAGGACACCATCAGAGTTCCAGAGAAAGCAACAGAGCAGTCAGTGCAGCAGCCTGAACAGCTAAATCTTCAAATGAAACTCTGTCTTTTGGGCCAGAGGAACCTGGAAAAGGACCCTTGAAGGCCAGAGTATTTGGGAAATCATATAGAAAAAGAACGTGGAGAAGGCAATTCCCAAATTCTATACACACCAGCACAGTTCCCAGCCTCACCTTGAGCTGTGCATTCATGAGACAGACCCATAGTAGCACAACAAAGGCTCTGAAAACTGAACTGAGATTAGGACCACCACCCTCGGAAGGTGACAAGGAAATTCAGTCTGAATCTAGCCAGGTTCACTGCAAAACCAAAATTTAAAAAGACACTGTTCAGGAGAATACAATAGGACCCAGAATATACACTGTAGCATAATATGCACAGTGCCCAGGATATACTCTAATAGCAATTCATATTAAAAGAGCTGGAAAAATATGTCTAGATCTCAAGAGAAAATACACCCAGATGACCCAGAGAATAGATACTATAATATCTTCCATGAGGATATGAAATGAAAGACAGAAGTTCTCAGCAGAGAAACAGAAATTAGAAAAATAACCAAGTGAAAATTATAGTAATAAAAAAAATATGAAATTTAAAATTCACTGGATGGCTCAACAGAAGAACCTTGAGCACAGAAGAAAGAGTGAGTAAGCTTAAAGGGTGAGTGAAATCATCTTGTCTAAAGAACAAAGAGAACAAAATTCAGAAATATAAGCAGAGCCCCAGGGACCTGTAGGAGAATATTAAAACTTCTAGTATTTTTGTCACTGGAATTCTAGAAAAAGAGGAGGAAAAGACTGGTAGAGAAACTGTTTGAAGAAATGATGGCCCAAAACTTCCCAATTATTAAAATACATAAATTTATAAATGCAAACAGTTTATAAACTCTGAATAGAATAAGCTCAAAGATAACCACCCTTAGACACATGAACTGCTTAAAAGCAAAGATACAGGGAAAATCTTCATAATAGCTAGAGAGCAATTACACATTACATATAGGAGAACAATTATTCAAATAACTGAAGAGTTTTCATCAGAAACGAGAATGGCCAAAAGACAATGGAAAAACATCTTTAAAGTGCAGAAAGAAAAAAACAGCTGACCTAGAATTTTATATTCCTTGATAATATTCCTCAGGAAAGAAAGCTAAATAATGACATTTTTAGACAAATGAACACTAAGAGAATTCATTTTTGGCAAAACTACTCTAAAAGAAATGCTAAAGGGAGTGGTTCAGGCTGAAGGGAAATGACACCAGAAACCTGGATATTCACCAAGAGCAACAATAGAAATGTAAATACCTGGGTAAACATAAGGCCTATTTCCCACAGTTTTTTAAAATGTGTATGACTGCTAAAAGTAAAAATTATACCATTGTTTGGTAGGATTTTCAATGTACAGATATAATCTAAGTCATAAAGGTAAGCAGGGGAGGATAAAGGAAATTATATGATCATAAGGTTTCTACATTTTACTTGATATAGTACAATATTAACACTAAGCAGACTGTGAGAGTTTACACATGTATGCTGGAATTTTCAAACGTTCTCCAATTTTTTTCAAAGAAATAAAGCCAAAAATTCAGTATATAAATGAAAATGGAATGCTAAAAAGATAGATTCAGATTATCCAAGAGAAGACAGGAAAGGAGACAAAGAGGAACAAGAAATGGAGGAACGTGGAGAAAACAAATAATAAAATGGGAACTTTAAATCCAATCTATCAATAATTATATTACATGTACATGATCTAAAAACATCTATGTAAATACATTGTCAGAATTTTTCCAACTGACAAGAACCAACTATATGCTGCCTACAAAAAACTCATGTTAAATATAAAGATTTAAATTTAAATCTATAGATTTAAATAGATTAGATTAAACTAATAAATTTATTACTTTAAATAAATAGATTAAAAGTAATAAATGAAAAAAGCATATCATGTATATAACAATCAAAAGGAAATCAGAATCAGGCTGTATTAATTTCGACCACTCTCATATTCTTGCTTCTCCTAATCTTTAATCTTTCTGTATTAATATATTTATTACAGAGGTTTTTCCCTCATTATTCACAAAACCATTTTCCAGACTTAAGCTGTTCTTGGCAATGATTTACAAAATATATCGGCATACCCCTACCATTTATGAACTTACAATCCAAGACAGACAACATTAATGCAAGTTTATTAATATGTTAATATATATATTTATATTATCAATTATACATCAGAAATATCTAAAGTATATGCTTGGAAAAGGTGTTAAGTTCCCTCTATACACTGAAATTTAGCAGGCTTTAACAGTGGCATGGAGTTCACAGTTTAGATGGTTCAGAAAATAATGCCAGGGAAGATGGAATTCATACAAGAAGCTTAAGAAAAATGTATGTATTTTTCAAAGCAACTAAATGTAGATTTTGATTCAGTGTGCCTAAAGCAAAATAGGCTGTATAGTACATAGATAGATAAGACAACATTTTATTAGGCTTATAAAGATTAGCAATAGTATTAGGTAGATAATGCTTTGGGGCTCAGACCTGATAGATGTCCTTCCAATCAATATTTTGTACCTAAACATTCTCACTATGAAATTATAGCTTTACAGGCACCCCATCTCCTCTCCACCAGTCATTTTTTTAAGGTGATAGGGAGAAGAGGGAGAGGGAGGAGGCGGGAGAGAAAAAGAAGGAAGAGGGATGGTTACACAAGGGGATGGACATTCTGTGACGGAAATTCGTCAATTATCTAAAACATATGAACCAGGGTCAATGAAAGTTTTCAGTTATAAGTAAAACTACAGGACCAGACTGATTGTTTTAGGAGAAAGTAGAAAATGAAGATAGAGAAAAGTGAAGAACTGAAACTTATAGTACATGCAAACCATCAGTACCCTCCCCCACCTCATGTGTTTTCACGTATTTTTTTTGTGATTGGATTAAAAACATCTGCTCTTTCTAAGAAGATTATTATGTCTATCTTACAAATGAAGCAACAGACAGACAAAAAGTACTTAATCAATAATACAGGCACTCATCACTTTTATGATACAGTTCATTCCTGGAAACCACACTGAAAAAATCATTAAGTGGACTGTGTGGAATTTAGCAAAGAAACGAGCGACAAATAAGTGGATAAAGACAAGAGAGGTAAATTACTGGCCCTTTATTTTGCTATATCACAAGGAATGTTTGGAGGAGTGAAATGCTAACTACACAAACAAGAAAAGACCATCAGCAGGCATCGGTATAAATACTGACCTGTACTCTAAGGAAGATCAACAGGAGGAGAAATCCTAAGCAACTGCTACAAATTTGCAGTTAAAAAGCAAGGCAGTAAAAAGCCCAGAAATAGATCCATACAAATAAAATCAACTGATCTTTGACAAAAGAGCAAAGGCAATACATTGGAGAAAAAGGCTTTTCATCAAACGGTTCTTGAACAACTGGACATACACATGCAAGGGGGAAAAATGAGTCTAGACACAGACCTTTAACTCAAAATGGATCACAGACCTAAATGTAAAATGCAAAAACTAAAACTTCTAGAAGATAACACAGGAGAAAATCTAGGTGACCTTCAGTTCAGTGGTGCCTTTCCAGATACAAGATCAAAAGCACAATCCATGAAAGAAAAGAATTGAGAAGATAGACTACATTAAAACTAAAAAGCTCTGCTCTGCAAAAGTCACTGTAAAGAGAATGAAATGACAAGCCACAGACAGAGGAAATCTTCGCAAAACACATGTCTGATAAAGGACTAGTATCCATAATACACAATAACCTCTTAAAACAGCAGTAAGGAAACAACAGAATTACAGAATGGACAGAAGATATAAACAGATACCTCATTCAAAAAAAGACATACAGACGGAAAATAAGCACATGAAAACATGCGCAACACCATTTGTCATTAAGAAATGAGAATTAAAACAATGAGGTACTATTATAGACCTATCAGAAAGGCTGAAATCCAAATGCTCACACGGGTGCTGCAAGGGCAGGTGATGATGTGGAACAGAAACCTCAAAGGCTGTTGCTGGGAACAGAAAATGGGACAGCCACTTGGAAAGACGGTTTGGCATTTTCTCATAAAACCAGACATAATCTTATCGTATAACAAAGCAATCATGCTCCTTGCTTATTTAACCAAAGGAACTGAAAACTTACATCTATACAAACACCTACATGCAAATGTCTATGGCAGCTTTATTCACAGTGGTCAAAACTTGGAAGCAATCAAGATAACTTCAGTTGAATGAATAAACAAGCTGTGGTACATCCAGACGATAGAATATTATTCAAAGATGGAAAGAAATGAACCATCAAAAGCCACAAAAAAGCAAGGAGAAGGATGTGTAACTAACTTTACAGTAGTGATGTCAATTACATCTCAAAAAAACTCGGCAAAAATAAATAAAATTAGGACATCATCAGAGGCTGAATACTGTATTGGAGGAAAAAAATGGTATGGACTTATAAAGAAAAATATGGGGTCAGTTTATAACTGAAATCCCAACAGTTAAGTGGAGAGAGATAAGGGTTTGGAGTGTTTCTTTTAAAAATGACTGAACTCTGTGTAGGAGAGTATCCTTATTTTTAGGAGGGACTGAGTTAGGAAAAATATGAATAATATGGATACCTGTGAAGAAACAGTAATAGGTCAAGCAAATGAAACAAAGTACAGGTACATCTGGGTGAGCAGCATACAGGTATTCACTGACCTGTTCTCACAACTTACCTTGAAATTATTTCCAAATAAAAGCTCTTTTTAAGTATACCTCCCCCACAAAAGGCATGGAAGAACCTTAAACAAATACTGCTAAGTGAAAGAAGGCTGCATACCATTTGATTTCAACTTATATGACATTCTGAATAAGGCAAAACAATGAAGACAGAAAACAGATCAGTGGTTCTGGGGAGCAGAGAGGAGATGAATTGGGGGGGGGGGGAGAAGCACAGGGCATTTTTACCGCAGTGGGACTATTCTGTATGACACTGTAATGATGGACACATGTTATACGTTAGTCAAAATGCACAGAACGTAGGAAACAGGGAACCCTAATGTAGACTATGGACTTCGGTGAATAATAACATATCAATACTGGCTCATCAACTATAACCAAGGTACCACAGCACTTAAGACGTTAATTATAGAGAAAACTGCGGTGGAGGTTGGGGGTGGTGGGGAGATGGGACAGAGAGATGAGGGAATATATAGGACTCTCTGCTCTTTCCCTTCATTCTTCCATAAAATATAAAAACTGTTCAAAAATAGTCTAACTTTGTAAAGCAAAGCAGTATGTCACTTTCTGTGTTCTTATTCGATGTTTACAGGTCAAAAGGTTTAAGTGGCACCAAAGATATTTTAATTTCCTCCAATTTTATGTGCCAGAACTGTATAATGAGGCAAGCAGTTGAAATAGAAAACCATCTAATGAGAGCCTGCCTATCATTTTCTATGTCTTCTTTTTTCATTAACTTCCAGAGTGCCTCGTGGTTCATTTGTTTACTTTCATAAAGAAAATGCATTCTATTCCACTAGGAGTGATCATGGAGCATTATTCCAGTCCCCGAGGATGTGTCTGTGGAAAATAGCCCTCTTTTCACATCCCCTTAGGGTTGGAGCCAGGACAGCTTCCAATGACTCTCCTCAGGGCGAGAGGTAACCAACGAGGACTTTCACATAAAATACCTCAAAAGAAAGAAATCTGGGGTAAAAAGACACTAAAGACCCTGTTCTGAACTGAAGGAAACACGCACACTCTTTCCTTGAAAATGGCTGAGCATATGAACTCTCCCTCTTAAACACCATCAACATGCAGTTAAGCATTTTAGCAGCTCAGGAGGAGTGCTCAGTTCAGGAAGATTCACGATGATGTGTCTGCAGAAGAACCTGTCACCTTACTGGCGAGGTTAAAATAGAGGGATGTTTTCTTCTCTGCTTCTTAAGATGTGTAAAAAGCCTAGTACTAAAAACAGTACTTCTGTTTTTACATGTAAATGACATGTAAAATTTTCTCTTGGTTGTGCTTTTAATAAGCAGGGCCTCACCTTGAGCTTTGACTACTGTGGGACAATATTTTGAACACACAGATATACCTAACCTGTGATTCTCAAAGTGTGGTCACTGGACCAGCAGCAATGGCATTACTAGGGAACTTGTTAGAAATGCAATTCTAATCCAGATCTATGGAATCAGAGATTCCAGGGGCGGGACTCAGCCACCTATTCTCACACGCCCTGCAGATGACTATGATGCCCACTGAAGTTGGAAAGCCATGGTTCTAGAAAATGTAAATATGGAAACGCCTTACCTTTTTCTCCATTGACTAGAATCAATTATTGAGTTAAGCCTGGCTCAGAGAGCTCCTCATGTTCATAACACTAGCACAGCTGGTTAAGAATCTCATCTTTTTATCCCTGTCTCTCCACTATGCAAGGATAGAACCTTCACGTACTCCCCTAAGGCAGGAGGAAGATACACCCAGTGCCAACTCTGAACCCACATTGTGAAGAAGTCTGTTTTCTCAGTCAAAAAAAAAAAATCAAAGCCTCCCTCTCCAAAGGGCTTGTCCTTTTTCATAGCCACAAAACTTCCCTCTTATACGGGATAACAACTTTCAGTTTACAAAGTACCTCCAGATATACTACGTAATTGAGCTATCTCGAAAACCCTGTGACACAGACTCTCCACTTCCCCTAATATTTCACAGAGGAGGAAGCTGAAGCTCAGAGAACCCTGACTAACCAGTCACCAGTTCAAGACCAGCCAGACAGCAAGCATACAGAGTCTCCTTGGCTCAAGCCAAGCACGATGCTCTAAGCGGTCTTCATCAAAGAAGCATTAGCTCTGTGATCTTGGATGAATTATTGAAGCTCCATAAGCCTAATTTCCACATGCATAACACAGAAGTAGAAGTAGTACCCACTTCACAGAAGATTAAAGGAGATAATCCATGGAAGGCTTTCAAAACAGAGCCTGGCCAATAGCACATCTGCAATAAATGTGAGCTGTAATGACTGATCCTGACACCACCACCACCCCAGCTATTGTAACACTGCAGTCACTCCTGTTCCAGTAAGTGAGCTTTTCTTTAACCTATTACTGTATTCCTTCACTCCTGCCTTCAGACTTCTTATACCAGACCATCACATGTTGAGTGTTTATGCAGTGGACAGGATCACATAATCTGTTGGGTTACAGTAGAGTTGACAATAGATTAAACTACCAAAACCCTTCATAATAAATGGATGTTGTTAGCAGCTATTCCAACCATCTGACACTTTTATCTTTATTTCAATGTAAAGATTAGCTTTTACAAAGATAAACCAGATGATTATATCAAATGTACACAGCCTTCATCCCAGAGAGTTTCTTGAGAGTCAAAGAAAACAAAAGGCTTAACTAAGGCTGGCAAATGGAAAAGCCGGCTCCGGCTCCTTGCCACTAAATTGATCAAAGATCGTCTGACTCTTCAGTGGTATAAATGAAAACCAGAAACTCTTCTCTGAGCAAATCCTTCCAGATATACGCCTGACTGCAGCCCTTTGAAGTTGACACAGCTGAAATCAGATTTTTTTGCATGAATTATGCACTACAGCAGAACAGAAGGAAGACCACTCAGACTATGACTCATGGTGCAAGAAAAAGCTGAAGGCACAATTTGTACTATGCATATGGGAAGCCATCATTCCTGGACCAGGAGAGAGGCTCACGGTGGGGGGTATCTTCAGCAATGGAGGTGCAGCAGCAAAACCCATGGAGCTCATGACGCCAACAACTGCGCAGACCCCCTTATGTGCCTTTCTGTAGCTTCCGTCCCACTGACTTCCAAGTCCATTGATCTAATCCACCATAACTAATTATTTAAATCCTCTGCGCAAATGAAATTAACACTCATTTTAATTCATTTAAGTCAACGTAAACCCAACAAAAGATTCTCCAAGCCTAAATGTAAAGCTTCATGTAACTTTTCCCCCTGAATCACGATTCAAGTTTAAATGCCATAATTTATTTTAGTATTTATGTGCTCTAACTAAAGATTCTACAAATAAAGATTGCCCATGCTTATTGGATTTTTAAGGCCACCATAACAGAATGTTTGAGTGCTTTGAAAAACGTTTTTAATGATTCTTCTAAACGTATCAAAAATTCAACCAAAGTTTAAATTGATGTTTTCTAAAAGGAAATAACTTCTAAACTGAAACTACTTCCAAATCAAATGTATTCATGCTGATACTACTTCAAATTCATCAAAACCCAAGATAATAGATGTTCATAGTTATAAATGAATGGCTTATTAGCTCAATAACTAAATCCATATTTGGGGAAACAACTGGCCTGTCAGCTAGCCCACGATTCCAATACTATTTCTACTTATATAACAGATCAGGCATTTATTTCTCAACAGTAAAGTAAAAAGCAAAATCAGTTTGTTGGATTATGAAGCAAAGCTACTCAAGTTAGAGAGTTGTCTATTTTAAAGGCCAGCTTTGGACGTAGAGCTAATGATGGCCAGGAATTAACTTTATTCACTCCATTCAATACTTACACCTAGAAACCTCAAGTGGTTACAGTTGATCCTACCTGATTAGGAAATCAAAAAACTTCTGAGCAAAGGCAAAATAGTTGGTCGGTTTCAAAGCTGGCTCTCTCTTGATGGCTTTTAACTGTTCCTCTTTCAAACCACAAACTGCGGACAGGATCCCCACTGCACCACCTTTCGGAATGACGCTCAGGCTGGTGCTCAGCTTTTGTTGATGTTTCATTCCTACACACTTTTTGCTATGTTATCACTGAACGGGGCTTTCTAACCACTTGCTTTTGCCCACGATATGTGTGTGGTCCTCATTCTTGCCTGTCTTGTTGACGTGGCATCTACACCTTACTCAAGACGTCTACATGGACACTTATGTCCCCAAGGGTTCCCACTTTCTCTTTGACTTAGATGCATATCTACTCTGTTAAGAATGGCCTTCCCCGGTGCTAGCTTCGCACCCTAAATGTACTGGCCCACACCTGAATATAACACAATCGAAGCTGTGGTTGTGAGTCAGAGGAGAGTTATCTGGCTTCTAAATAAAGAGAAAGAGAAAGAAAGAGGGAGGGATCACAAAGGCTCCAAAGTGTTTCTGTTCCTCCAAGTTCATGGGTCCTTTATCTTACACTTGGCTGGGGTCCCAGACATCAGTTCTCAGGTGCCACATGGGTGGCTCTGCATGTGTACCTAAGCAAAAATAATCTTAAAGAGTTAATTAAAAACGTGGAACTGGGAGCTAACATATCTGTTTTCTGATCCTAACTGCCACTAAGATCACACCACTGTAAGATCTCCAGTGAGTCACTGTCTCTCTAGGTCTGTTTTCTCATTTGTAAAATCAAAGGACTGTAATCTCAAAGTTCTCTTCTAGCTATGAAATTCTGTTACTATATTCTGCAAAAGTAATTGTCCAACAAATTCTCAGCCATGTTGAAAGGCTTAAAATATTGTCTGCTGTTATTTATTCATGTCATATCTCCCCTCCATGAGTATGGACAACTGAAACTTGATCATGTACCCTAAAGCAAAGACACTGGGAAGTGTTCCTATATAAACTTTTTTTCTACCAGCACATTCAAGCGAGCAATTCAACACCCCTGTTGATTAAATCACTCTGAAAGGCCATCCATATCGACTTCTCTCACAAATTTAAAGAAGCAGAGCTCACTGGCTGAGTACCTACTCTGGCCCAGGGATTTAGTTAAGCACTTTCCTGCAAATAACTCCAATTTTTGCATCTGAAAGGTTAACAACATCTCCATCTCACAAGATCTGAGAGATTCTTAACTAATGCAGAGTCACAGCTCTGATAAATTGGTGGTGTGCTTTGGGCTGGCCCACTGGAAGGAGCTGAGGGAGCCTTTCTTAGTCTTGGATAGAAGTAATCACAACACACGGTCTGTCATACCACATTCATGCAGTAAGGCTTTCTATTGCATTTAACAGTGTTTACATTGTACCCTTCTCAAAAGATGGGAAGAAACAGATTTTCCTAGGAATGGCTTCAAATTTGTCATATGTGAATAAAAGAAAATAAAGTCTGTAAGAAAAAAAAATCATACGTATGTATATAAGAAAAGCACCTCTACTTCATATATTTTAAAAACCTAGTTAGAAATAAAAAGAAGTTGATCACCCTATCACTTTAAGCAAACATAAAAATGTAATGAGCAAAAATAAAGATGGAAATATAGAAATTGTTTATTTTAACTCAGTTTTAAAACTGTCTTCTAAAAATGGAAAAGAGTAGTACTGTCAGGTAGTAAAAAAGATTATAAAGTTACAGTAATTAAAATAGTCAAAGTGCATTGGAAATTTAGCATATGACAGAAATAGCATTTAAAATCGGAAAGGGAAATAGGGATCATTTAATTAACCATGTTAGGACAACCGGCTATCCAACTGGAGGTGGGGAGGGCTAAACCTGGAGACCTCTTGTTGACACCAAAATTAATTCAACATGTTTTAAAGATTTAAACATTAAAAAATCATAAAATACCAGAAGAGGGGATTTTCATTAAACATAGTAAATAAGTGTTTTTATCTCTAAGCCTTCTTGAAACCCCCTCTAACTTCCCACAAAAAAAGAAAATCACTGTAAAGAATAAACAAGGGAAGTTCCCTGGTGGCTTAGCGGTAAAGGTTTTGTGCTTTCACTGCGCAGGTGTGGGTTCAATCCCTCGTCTGGAAACCATCCCATATGCAGAGCAGACAGGACAAAATAAATAAATAACTAATCACATTTAAAAAAAAAACAAGAATAAACAAAGGAAACTTCCAAAAGAACAAAAGGCCACAATAACACCAAAAGTTTTGGAAAATAGAAAACAGAAGCATGAGTGACAGGTGATTCGGCCAAGTGGAGACAGATGAAGCCTACGTGCCTGCCATCGGTGGAAATCGAAAAAGCAACCCACTCTTCTGTGACAAGAACCACCCGGTGAAACAGAGAGGGCGTTCAGATTCTGCTTTAGGCCTCCGGGCAGGAGTCCTGAAGTGCTGCATTGCTAACCAGCTCCCTGGTGAGGTGAACGGAAGCTGGTCTGGGGTCAACACATTGAGTATCGAGGCTTTAGGGTAGAGGATGCCTGAAACCCACTGGCATCAGAAACCTCGGGAGGTTTGGGGAGCAGAACGGGTCCTGAGTCTGTAAAAAGCTGAGGCAGACCTCAGATCTGGTCCTCGAAGCTAGGTGACTGACTGCTCTCTCTAGCCCCAAGAGGAGGGATGGTTTACTCCTGGAGAGGGTGAGTTACAGATCTGGTCACTGGGACACTGAGCATAATGACCAAAACAGGGGACAGAGTGAAAACCTACCGACCACACAGGACCTGCCGCTCCATTTCACTGCACAACTCTCACGATGCAGGCAGCAAGCTCATAAGCCCCTCAGGCAGAGGAGAGGGAGGCTGTTCTCTAGGGACACTGACAAGCACAGAAGGTACAGCTGACCCCAATAACACAGGTTTGAACTGCAGGGCTCCACTTATCGGCAGATTTTTTACCACAGTAAACACTACAGTACTACTCAATCCACTGCCAGTTAAATCCGTGGATACAGAGGAACCACGGATACACAGGGCCCACTATAATCAGTACAAGGATTTTCGACTGTACAGGAGTTTAGTGCCCCTAACCCCCGTGTTGTTCAAGAGTCTACTGTAACTCTGAAGGAAAAACAGTAATTACTCAAACCCACAGAAAAATTACAATTTCTAGTCCTGAAAAAAAAATCATATTTAAAGTCAAAAGACAAAAAAGGAAAATATTTATAATCAATACGAAAAATAGCTAGTTTATTTTTGCTTTCATAATTCAACAGACATTCCCCAAAATGACAAAAACATCAAGTCATTCACAGAAAAATTTTAAGTGGTTTTAAAACATGAAAATGCGGCTGAATTTCACTTACAAACAAAGGGTAATTGAAATGACACCATTTTTCACAGAGCCAACTGGCAAACACTTGACAATTCTGTTCTATGTCACATTACAAACCTCATGAAGAGGTATAATCCCCTAGGAGAACAATTTGATGATACCTATCAAATTCAAAATGACCCAATCACTGTGAACTATAGCAGTTTATCCTAAACATTCACATGTAAACAAAGATATATGTACAAAAATAGCTATTGTGGCATTGCTTTAAATAACACCTGACTGAAGATGTTAAAAATATATTCATAGAGGATTGATTAAATAAATTATGATAAAATATTGCTATGTATTATATATGTAAAATATATATGTGTTAAAACTCTATACAACCATTTAAAGTAAAAAAGTACAAATGAGCACGTGCGTGTGCTCAGTCACTCAGTCGTGTCCGACTCTTTGTGACCCCAGGACTGTAACCCGCCAGGCTCCTCTGTCCCTGGGATTTCTTCAGCATGACTACTAGAGTGAGTTGCCATTTCCTCCTCCAGGGGATCTTCCTGACCCAGGGATTGAACCCATATCGCCTGTATCTCTTGCATTGCAGCCAGATTCTCTACCAGCTGAGCCGTCGGGGAAGCCACAAAAGAGCATATATAACATTTATAGAGAAATATATGTGTTTGGATATGCAAAGGAAAAGTCCCAGAAAACAACTGCAAACGATTGTCCCTGAGAAGGGAGTTTTAAATTGCATTAAATACAGTATTTTACCGTTTGACAGTTTTTACACAATAAGCATATACTGATATTTTCTTCAGCAGTTTCCTTCCCAGGAATATATAGGCAAGTTGATGATAATAGGATGATAAGATAAAGAGATTTCTAGAGAGGAGCATAGTTAATCTGCTACCTGGAAGCTGAGACTCCCTTTTTCTAACCAAGAACTGGTTTGGGGGAGATGTTAACTTCTTTTGCTACTCTTTCTTTCTGTACCTGAGAAATGGGAATAATAATAAAAAAATACAAGTTTAACTTAGTGTATAATTTTAGCAACAGGGATTGCAACAATTTATTTAACAAACCAGTTCAGTTCAGTCCCTCAGTTGTGTCTGATTCTTTGTGACCCCATGAACCGCAGCACATCAGGCCTCTCTGTCTATCACCAACTCCCAGAGTCCACCCAAACCCATGTCCATTGAGTTGGTGATGCCATCCAACCATCTCATCCTCTGTCGTCCCTTTCTCCTCCTGCCCTCAATCTTTCCCAGCATCAGGGTCTTTTCCAATGAGTCAGCGCTTTGCATCAGGTGGCCAAAGGATTGGAATTTCAGCTTCAGCATCAGTCCTTCCAATGAACACCCAGGACTGAGCTCCTTTAGGATGAACTGGTTGGATCTCCTCACAGTCCAAGGGACTCTCAAGAGTTTTCTCCAACACCACAGTTCAAAAGCATCAATTCTTCGGCACTCAGCTTTCTTCACAGTCCAACCCTCACATCCATACATGACCACTGGAAAAACCATAGCCTTGACTAAACAGACCTTTGTTGGCAAAGTAATGTCTCTGCTTTTGAATATGCTGTCTACATTGGTCATAACTTTCCTTCCAAGGAGTGAGAGTCTTTTAATTTCATGGCATCTGCAGTGATTTTGGAGCCCCCAAAAATAAAGTCAGCCACTGTTTCCACATCTATTTCCCATGAAGTGATGGGACCAGATGCCATGATCTTAGTTTCTGAAAGTTGAGCTTTAAGCCAACTTTTTCACTCTCCTCTTTCACTTTAATCAAGAGGCTCTTTAGTTCTTCTTCACTTTCTGCCATTAGGGTGGTGTCATCTGCATATCTGAGGTTATTGATATTTCTCCTGGCTATCTTGATTTCAGCTTGTGCTTCATCCAGCCCAGCGTTTTTCATGATGTACTCTGTATAGTTAAATAAGCTGGGTGACAATATACAGCCTTGATGTACTCCTTTTCCTATTTGGAACCAGTCTGTTGTTCCATGTCCAGTTCTAACTGTTGCTTCCTGACCTGCATACAGGTTTCTCAAGAGGAGGTCAGGTGGTCTGGTTTTACATCTCATTTATTTCAAACCCCGTCCAACCCACTGCTTTAGGCTTACTTAGCCAACAGAAATGGTGAGTCTGGACTTACATTCTGAAAAGGTAACTGTACTCCAACTTTGCTTCGGAGTCTTGAGCTCACCATGCTAGAAGATCAAACATGATCCAAAGAAGCGTTAAACTCTACCACATCAGGGGCAGGAGTCTGCAGTCTTGAGAAATGTTTGCCTGATGGAAATGAGTCTAAAACTTGATTTATAAGCCAATGTACTTCACATTGATTTTCTAATGCCATGAAACGTTATGAATGAATAACTACTTAGCTAAGTAAGTAAGTGTTAGTCACTCAGTCCTGTCTGACTCTTTGTGACCCCACGGACTGTAGCCTACCAGGCTCCTCTGTCCATGGAATTCTCCAGGCAAGAATACTGTAGTGAGTAGCCATTCCCTTCTCCAGGGGATCTTCCCGACCCAGGGCTCAAACCCCAGTCTCCTGTATTATAGGCAGATTCTTTACCATCTGAGCCACCAGGGAAGCCCAGCTACTTAGCTACTTCTTGTAAACTTATGGTTTTCCAGCTCAAAACTTTGGACACAACTTCCAAATAGTACATTTAATCGCCCATGAGTTTTTCACTAAAATATCACTTCAAGCCTTATTTTTGTACAACCATTAAATTCAGTCACTGAATCTAAATTTATGGTCTTCCTTTACCTTATAATTTCACCAACTCCATAACCATATAGCTTTGAATCTATACATTCAAAAATATTTTGAAAAACATAATAAATTCCACAATGTAAAATTGATTCTCCAACAGCTACTTTTAAAAAGTCACCCTATAATGTCTTTTTAGACAACAGATGCACTTGCAAGTATTTAAAAGTGATGTGTCATAATATCTGAAATTTACTTTGCATGGTACAGAAGAAAATAAAATATATAGAAAGACAATAAAATGTTAATCATTGAATTCCAGTGATGACAATGCAAGTGTTCATGGCATTACTTTTTTTGAGCTATTCTGTATATTTGAACATTTTCATAAAAGTCTATAAATTTTAATATATGCTATTCTAAAGGTATAAAAACATAACCTTTTCTTAAACAGACGGGCATAATGAGACAATACGATGACCAGAGGTAGGAGGGGGTGGGCAGACAGCTGTACTGAAAAATAACCTAGTTGTAAATTTTAAAATTTCCCTTGAGTTCTAGATTCTTAGTTACTTGTTCAATTTTGGTTACTTGGTGACTTGAGTACAAATTTTTCTGCCCTCTGAATAACTTACTCATAAAATGACTAACTCAAATAACAGATAACATAGAAAACTTCATATGAGGAGAGATTTCCCTCACTCATGATTTCTTATACAAGGTGATAAGATTTAATATATCTAAAAATGACTTTTATTTCTTATAAAAGAATATAACAAAACACAATTGCTTTAGCTTGACTTAATAGGAATAGTGAGTATTTTGTTATATTCTTTTATAACAAGTGTTAAAAGGGGTATAAATGTATGAGATAAACATTTTCTAAGCAAATGATTGTAGTAGATGTAAAAAAGTTCAATATTATAAACTTGAAGGAATTTCTTACTGCATTTTATGGATTATTATTCCAATTTCTCAGGTAAAGAAAGACTAAGAAAATGTCCTTTCATGGCAGATACTACTAAATTTTATTCTTACCCAGAGCCCCAATTCTGTGAAAGAGCAGGTCAAAACAGCTATTTTCTTTACAAATTAGGACAATCTATAAAAGTTACATCAAATTTGCAGCAGATCAGATGGTGAAGAATCTGCCTGTGATGCAGGAGACCTGGCTTCAATCCCTGGGTCAGGAAGATCCCTGGAGAAGGGAATGGCAACCCACTCCAGTATTCTTGCCTGGAGAATCCCATGGACAGAGGAGCCTGGGGGGCTACAGTCCATGGGGTCACAAAGAGTCAGGCACGACTAAGCACTAACACTTTCACTTTCATGCTTAAGTCAGGGTGGTTTCTCACACAGTCTTGGGTCAGCCGGTAAATTCATTTGATTTTTCTTGAAAGACTCCAGCAGCATTTATTAAAATTTAACTTTGTACATCTTCTAACCCAGCAATCTGACTTCTGTATGTTAGCTTAGGGTAATACACCTGAGTACAAAGAAGTCTGCAAAAGAATGTTATAGCATTGTTTCCAATAGCATTCATAAACAAATAACCCCAAACAATGGGATATTATCATCATATTATTATCATAGTGAAAAGAATAATGTTGTCCTACATTCACCAACACTGGGAAATCTTCAAGGCATAATACTAAATAAAAGCAAAGTTTAAGAACAGCACTTAGAGTATACCATTCATGTTTTAAACAAAAGTTATATTTCCGTGTGTGTGTGTGTGTGTGTGTGTGTGTGTGTGTGTGTGTATGAGTGTGCAGGTAGGTAAATGCATTGGAAAAAGTTCTGGAAGAATATATATATCAACTATTCATGCTGGACACACCTAGGGAAGAATGACGGATTGAGAAAACAGAGTGAAAATGGAAAATTGCTGTAGTTTTTCTGCACTGAGAGTTTCCCAGTGAGATTATAGATATATAAAACCAGTAATTTCTTGAATGATTTTAAAAATGGAAGAGGTTTTATCATTTTAAATGCTCAAAAGATTTCAAATACTGACTGTTTCGTAGCACTATTAATCATTTTAGACACCAAAACATTTAAAAATCCACAAACTAGAATCAATATATTAGAAATTAACAAATAGTTACTGCTGAGGTAATACTACACCACGAGTTCACAGTATGTTGTGTTATGACCATTGTAAGAACTGGGGAAAAAAATTTAGAAATTCCATTTAAAACTGGTGTGAAATCCCCATTGTCTCTAGAATGAGTAAGTTGGAAGAATATTTCCTCCCACAGCTATCAGAAAAGCTCTGAAAGCTTTGTCCCTCACCTGCAGCGTCGTGGCCATGTGAACACTGAAGATTATGGAACGGTAGCCACAGCCTCTGAAGATTTCATCAATGAAATAAATTATTTTTAAAGAAAACTGTTCTATTACTCCATGAGTCCAAAAACAATAGATTTTAACCAAGTTGATTTTAAGATGCCCTCTTTATAAAAATAAGCAGAAAGCGATCTAATGTTTTCTGTTTTTAGACTAAAAGAAATGGGTAGGAAGCAGTAAAATCTAAGAACAAAAATTACAAAATAATAAGAACCAGAAAGCAAATGAAAAAGAATTACCCACAGGAACATAGGAAGACTTCAAACAAAAATGTTAAAGAAATTGTAGGCTCCATGATTGCTTTTCAAAAAAAAAACAGAGAGAGAGAGAGAGAGAAATCAGGGTTCAGAAAGAAATAAGAAAACTGAAAAATAAAATTTCAAAAAAAAAATTGGAAAAAGCAGTAGAACAGAAGGAAAAAATTTTTTTTAAATTTAAAGCAACATTAAGATCAAGATGACAAACAGAATAAACATGAGTGAAAGAGACACCTGGTTGGTAGGTATTATACATGTAAACCAAGTATAATAATAAAATATATTTCAAACACTGTACAAAAGATGGATATGAAAGTTAGGCCAAAAAAAAGCTAACATGTATGTAACTGGTATTCCTGAAGAAGAAAAGAGAATATATTGAATAGAAGACACATCCAAAGATGGAACATAAAAAAGCTTGTATTAAATAAGAGATATTTAAACTAAAACGTCCATGTTTTCATGGAGCAGGAAATGGCAACCCACTCCAGTGTTCTTGCCTGGGAAATCCCATAGGCAGACGAGCCTGGTGGGCTACAGTCCATGGGGACGCAAAAGAGTCGGACACAACTTAGCGACTAAATAACAACATATACTTGTTTGCAAAGTGAGTATAATTTTAAAAACACAAAACACAGCAAGACTGAAAGGTATTATTTTCCAAACAAGCACTGTATTTCTATATCACAAGCAAATACTCAGTGTTCAAAATACATGGCTTATTTAAATCCAAAGTCTGATTCCTTTGTCTCAACAAATCTTCTGAGATCCTCTACATTCAAGCAACAGGACACAGAAGCATTGCAATAAACATACACATTTATCCCCTGTTTAACATCAGTCATTTGTTTTCTTTTTAAAGACACTGAATTTTGTCCCTTTATTAATCCTTATAAAATATTCTCACTAATTAAGTAAATAAGGTGGGAAAGAAAAAGAATGTTTTGACTATGGTTCTTTCTCTCATTCACTTTCTCATATCTTCTTCCCATTCCTTTCTAAGCAATTTCTTTTATTTATAGCCAACTATTAATCAAATTTTGCATAGACACACACACACACCTTTATCCAAGCATGTGTACAAACTTATTTTTTTAACATTTCTTTTAATTTATTTGGTTGCACAGGGTCTTGGTTGCAGCACACAGGATCTTTAGTTGTGGCATGCAAATTCTTAGTTGCATCATGTGGGATCTGGTTCCATGACCAGGGATTGAGCCCAGGCCTCCTAAATTGGGAGCCTGAGCCTTAGTCACTGGACCACCAGCAAAGTATCATATGTACAAACTTAACACAAAGAGAGGAGATATGGCTCCATGGGTGACTGCAAGTGCCAGAGCAGAGCTCATGGTGTCCTCTATAAGAAACCAAGACCTTAGGTGGAAGAATGGGTATGAGTATTGCTGCATGGACTAGGAGCTACAGTTGCCTTTCATTTTCACACTGCAAATAATTTTTCCTTAATTTATAAAATCAGTAAAAACTAATAAAGAAGAGGATTCTACGATGCTAGTAATGTTCTATTTCTAAATCTGCATTCAGATTAATGAACACATAAGTGTGTTTGCTTTGTTGTGATAATTCAGTGAGCTATAGGTTTTACGTATACTTTTGTGCATGTTTCTGTATGTATGCTATACACAGAATAAAAAGTTTACATTAGATAAATAAAGCACTTTTCTAACAATGCCATGTAAACGTTTGCTAAGCAAGTGATGATTGTGCATTTCAGTGTCAGATTTACAGCAAATACTCATTAGGGTGGGCTTCCCAGGTGGCTCAGTGGTAAAGAATCCACCTGCCAATGCAGGAGACACAGAAGATGTGGGTTCGATTCCTGCATTGGGAAGATCCCCTGGAGGAGGAAATGGCGACCCACTCCCGTATTCTTGCCTGGGGAAATCCATGGACAGAGGAGCCCAGTGGGGTACAGTCTGTGGGATCACAGAGTGTCAGACACGACTGAGCGACTGAGCATGCACCCACACACCCCTTAGGGTATTAGCTGAACTGGGGTTCCACCAAGATGGAATTTTAAGCCCAAGTCAGGAAGCTACGCTTCTTTTTGTCTCACACATCTGGCGGAGAGTCCCTGCCTCCCTCCCTCCTTTCCTCCCTCTCTCTGCTCTCTCTCTCTACCTCTCACTCTCAGTCTTTCCACAAATCTAAACACTCCTCAGGACCAAAAAGACGTGTTTAGTTTCACCTGCAAAGATAAGTATAATCTGTGTCAAATTCCAAAATGTATCACCATACACTATTTACTTTAGCAGTTCCCATCCAGAGCCGTTTCCTGACTCTTCTAGGTTGGCTTTTTAAATAGAGCCATAAGAAGTTTCTGGCAGCTAAGTGCATCCAATTCAGAAAAGCTTCAGACAATTTGAAAGGACTGGATGTCCTCAGATTTGACCCGAGTAGAGAATTAGATATTGGCTGGGAAAATGGAAAGGAGAGAAAGTTCTCCTTTTAACGCAACATTTTTATCTCATCTTCAACTCTGAGAAACGGGGAAACTGCTTGCCAAACAATTGTTTTATAATTCTGGAACTGAATTGTGCTCAAGCTCAGTCATATCCGACACTCTGCAACTGTTGGGACTGTAGCCCACCAAGATCTTCTGTCCATGGGATGTTCTAGCCAGGAATACTGGAGCAGGTTGCCATTTCCTCCTCCAGGGGATCTTCCCAACCAGGGGTTGAACCCACGTCTCCTGTGTCCCCTGTATTGTAGGCAGAGTCTTAATCCACTGAGCCATCGAGGAACCAATTTTATTTTTTCTGTTTCCAACCAGAAAAAAGTCTATAACCATAAATTTATTTTCAAAACCAGAAAGAATATTTATTCCATATGACTTATTTTTTAAAGACACCAAAAAATTAAAGTTAGTACAATGGGAGGTGATTGCTCTTATTAACCATCCTTTTTAAGTGGATCTGGCTCAAACTCACTATTATCCTGGGACATGTGAGTTATATCAGAGATACTGGTAACCAAGGCTCAGGACCAAAAAAATGAGGCAGTCAGCCAAGCAGGTGATTCAGGCTACCTTCAATTTGAGGCAGAGGAGGGTGTGAGCAGGAGAGAGAAGCAACCAGAGGACATGGAATTACTACGTGAAAGGGAGCCAGCAATTAAAGAAGTGACTCGCCCTGGTTTTAAATTGACGACGAGCTGTCCTCTACCCAATCGTCTACAGCCTGACTCTATGCCAACATGTGGCAGGCCGGGAGGCACAGGGACTGACTGTGGCAAGCCTCCTGCTTGCTTAGAGACCCAAGACAAGAGCCTGCCTCTAAGGGAGGCAAGGTCAGAGCACTGGAGTTTCCTAACACTTCCCTCATCTGACTCTAAGATATAGTACACTGCAATGTTTAATTCAGGAGCCCGTCTCTTTCAGATAAACCACAGGTACCTACCACTACCAAAAGAAAGTTTTATACTCTGTAAAACTCAACAAAATCATGAGCAAAAATTGCACACACAGAAAACCACTAGATTGCCCGAGCACTCCTTAGAAATAACTGCTGGTTGACAACCACCACCTGTATATCTATTTTTGCTCTCTTCCTCAGTTCCTTTGCAAATTCTGCAAGCAGCCACTTAAGTGTGGGTGCTTAACAGGCACTAGAGTGAAAGTGGGAGGAAAGTAAAACTGGGTGCACGGTTTCAGTAACACGGAACAAACGAGCTCAGGAGCAATTCGCACACTAAGAAGGGGTCCTGGCTGTCTGCAGAGTAAGCTCGGCTCTCAGGAGCGCCAACCCACGTTTAATGGGGGCCCCTTCAATCACATTTTTTTTTAAAGCCATGAAATGTGGTACATTGACAGTGGGGCAGGCAACACATCTCAAATCATCAGATGCTTCTTCCCACAACCAGCCTCATTCACCCGCAGGGAGAGGCAGAGTAGCCATTTTCTGCTGTATTAATAGAAACACCCGGCCAGGGACCAGACCAACCTAGGTGTAACAGAGCAAACAGCCAGGTGGTGTGACCAACCCGATTTTCAGGTCCCGTTTTTCCTGGGCTGAGGCATTTCCTGGAATAGCTCCAGAACAAGTGGACTCAGGGGCATCATCACAATGGCCTTGTGAGCATCCTTTAGCAGCCACATTCTCCCAGGACCTAGACCTGGGTGGGTGGTGCAGGGCAAATTACTTCATTTATTTCTTTCTAAAGGCTTTGGTGTCCTGATACAGAAAATGGGAGGTGGCGATTGCTGGCTTTCCCAGCATTTCTCAATTGTGGTTTTCAGAACATCTGTGCCCTAAAACAGCATCTGGAAGTGGTGTTCTAAGAAGCGGGGGGAGGGGTGGCAAGAAGAGTGTGCTCAGGTGAGGGGGCTAATTTTTCACTCTATCAATTCTATGTTTAGGATTGGCTTTACGTGGTGCTAAGAACAAGCAGACCAACTGTTAGTCAAGTTTATTGTTTTCTTTTAAATCTGTTGGTAGGTAATACAGCCCCTTACTGCTGCCACCCAGGGTGGACCTCTCCCACCCCCAACACGCCTCCCCCCAACTTTGGTGCCACACTGGTGTGTAACACATGATTGACTCAACTAGTTTTTAATGAATGAGTTTTGCTTTTTTTTTTCTAGTCAATGTTAAAACTATTACTGAATTAAAATTGAGGCAGTTTTGATAATTTGTCATTCTAGAGCACTGTAGTTTCCTCTTTGCCTTATGTCCCCATTTAAAAGACATGGGAGGAGAGGGTGGGTTGTATGGAAAGAGTAACATGGAAACTTACATTACCATATGTAAAATAGATAGCCAACGGGGAATTTGCTGTATGGCTCAGGAAACTCAAACAGGGGCTCTGTATCAATCTGGAGGGATAGGATGGGCAGGGAGATGAGAGGGCGGTTCAAAAGGGAGGGGATATATGTATACCTATGGCTGATTCATGTTGAGGTTTGACAGAAAACAACAAAATTCTGTAAAAGAAGTATCCTTCAATAAAAAACAAATTAATTTAAAAAAAAAGACAGCCCACCACAAATGTTGTATTTGCTCATCTTAAGATGCCCTCTATCAGTGCCTTAAAGAATTTAACAAGCTTGTTAAACTATTTACAGGGCAAATCGTACATTTAAGAATGAAATGTTTAAGCTATGCAGAGCTGGAAAAGTGGCTCTAGTAGAAATGAGGTACAAATCCCTTCTGAACTAATTTGGTCGGCCTAGGTTTGCCATTTTCATACCAAAGGAAGTTCAGATTTAGGGGTGTAGATTTGTTTCTCTTAAGGAAAAAATACATATATTAAGTATGTTTAGCTAACTTTGAACGTGTGAATCTTCACAAGCATGATCCCAAAGACCCTAGAATGAATTTCTTTATTCTTAAGGATAAAATTAAGATAATCCATGAGAGTTAAAATTCTGAAAGAACTCAATAAAGGTCATTCCCAAGGCTTTCCTTTCTCTGGAAGGCTCTTATTAGGAAAAAAAGAAAAAGTATATCTGAGCTGTCTGAATAGTAACATTTCTCAGCAAACTGCATGACAAACAAGTGTGAGATGCATAAGGCCCAGCTCTTCACTAAGAGGCTGGGATTATCTTTAGCCAACTACAACTAGAAGAATCAGAATGCTCCTTGGAGGGGAAAAAGAGAGAGAACAGGAGGACCAGGAAAAGTAAGTCAAGGACTGCACCAGCAACCCCGGCCTGTGAAAGCAAGAATGCAGTCTGACATCCTCATTCATGACATAAAGATAATGCCAGCAAAGAGTTTCAGACACCTCACAGTAAAGGCTTATGTCTGGAAACCAGGGTTCCAACAGTCAGGAAGCAACTGTGTGTCTGTGTGTGAGAGTGTACATGTGTGTGTACGTGTGTGCACGCACCTTCAATAAACCCAAAGAACAAATACTTGCCACCTCCATGAACTAGGTACTGCCCTACACACAACGCATGCACTCTTTATCTTATTTAATCTTCCCAACCCTAAGAGTTGCAAATGGAAACTGAGCATGACGAGATGAAGCTATCTGATCCTAGATCTGTGGCAGCAACATAGGTGGCGTGGCCAGAATCCAGCCTAGGTCTTCAGTCAGTGTAAATGGTGAATTTGCTGTCTGCCATTACCAGTGGCCGAATACCTGGCCAGTTTCCCCTGGAGACCACATGCAATAAAAAAATGACCATGGGGCCAGATTGGGGCAGCTGGAGATAGACTGGGTTATTTGCATAAGGCATCCGTCCACTGCAAGGCAGTTTCCAGAGAAAACTCCAGCCAGTGGAAGTCCATCTTCCTGGGCTTTCCCTCAAGGCAGAGCCCTGAGTACGCAGCTGTGCATCACCCATCCCAAATCCCACCATTAGACATGGTCGTCTGCCACCAGTACAAGCAAGTCCCTGACCTACAATCCACTATTAACCTTAGAGAATAAGAGGTTAAGATGCATTCTCCTCCCTAAACAGGCATTGTGTTGAAGAGACTGAAATTTCGATGCCTGTTTAAGACGCTAAATATTTACTCTTCAACAGACCTAGTAAATCCTTCAGTTCCAGGATCACATACATAAAGAGGTTCCACTGCCTCTGTGAGCCACACCATCTCCCCACAGGTACATCCAACACATGAAATCATGTTACAGAACATTATTTCTTCTCATAGTAAATACTGTAGTGTACTATGTTATCAATTATTTTTTACACAATGTATATTTTCAAGAACCAGTTGAGTCCCCTTTAACTACATTTTCACAGACAGTCTTCCAATATCACAAAGTAGGCACACTCCCCAATTTACAAGCAAGAAGACCAAATTTCAGGGCATTCTGTCCACTACTGAATAACTGAGAAGAGGCAGTGTTTGAACTTAAACCCAAGGTCCACAGTCTTTCTGATATCCTATCCACTTCCCTTTTAATTCTCATGAGGAATATACATTTCTAATTAAGTCCTATAAGTATATACAACAATAACAGAATTTAAAGGCAGTGTCACTCTGGAGTATACCCATGCACTCAAAGATACCCATACTCCCACTGACGGACAAAGCCCTTATATTCTCTTAATCTCCAGCATGCCTAAGTGACTGGTTCTCAATTTTCCTTCACTCAAGCTATTGTGTCTAATACTGCTACTCTGGTTAAAGCACCAAGTCACTTTATTTTGCTTTGAAATGGTGATCCATCAAGACAAAATCTACAGAGCCACTCAGCATAGCTGGCAGCTTCTACTCTGATACTTGCCAAACCGTGTCCCTAGACAAGATTCTAGATGGTTCTGTTTCTCTCCCCCACTCTTAACTCTGTGTTGCTCCTCTGTTCTCTAAACTAAACTTGCCTGTCTTTTAAAAGGATCTGCAGCAATGAGGGGAACTTGCCCAATGGCTCACTTGGTAAAGAACCCACCTGCCAATGCAGAAAATGTGGGTTCAATCCCTGGGTCGTGAAGATCCCCAGAGAAAGAAATGGCAAGCCACTCCAGTATTCTTGCCTGGGAAATCCCATGGACAGAGGGGCCTGGCGGGCTACAGTCCACGGGGTCGCAAAAGAGTCAGACTTAGTAACTAAACAACAGCAACAGCAATGAGCACCAGAAGGAAGGAAAGGGGAGAAGGGGAGAGAGAGACAGAGAGAAGTAGAAAGAGAGGGAAAGGATGGAAGGAAGGAAGGTTGGAACGGAGAGAGGAAGGAAGAAAGGGGAAAAAATGGAATGGAAAGGAAGGAAAGGAAAGAGAAAAAATAAAAGGCAAAAATAAATGAAGAAAGGAAAGGAAAGGGAAAAAAAGGAAGAGAGGAAGAAAAGAATCACCATCACAGCTTCAGGACAGCAACAACAGCTTTGTAACCAGAAAACCTCAAGCATAAGATGTGACATTTATATAGACATCGGCAAGTCACAAATGTGATTCCTAGGTCACTAAGTGGTCATGAAAGGCCACCTCGTAATGGACTGCGTCTTCCCTGCAATGAAAAACCATTTGTGTACCTCCAACCCCACACCTGCCAAAAAGAACCCACACAATCCAATTTTGAGGTAACAAAAGCAAAAGCAGGAATAAGAAGCAGGAGTGGTCCACAAGAAGTTCATTTTGAAGGCTAGCAGTGAGGAGAAAGTTCTCTTTAAAAACAACAAAACCTGCCCCAAATACTCTCATAAATGAATCATGGAAAGCAGTGTTTTGTACAATGATCGAACATTAATATAAACTTTGAAAACTACTTTTCAATAGTATGTACCTGCCACTGCTTGCAATCAACTGCTTGCAACAATCATTGCTTGCAACCTGCCCTATAGTAGATAGCATTTAAGCAAAACCATGTTCAAATTTACAAATGTCTAAAAACATTTGCTTACAAAAAGGGTGTGAAGTTAAATCGAAAACTAGGGAGAAAGGTCAGATCTGCTCTTCTTCCACTGCAAAAGCTTCCTACCAGAGGAAGTATCTCTGGCCTCGGCCACTTGCCTTACTAGCAATTTATCCTATCACACTGGTTTGCTTTCAGTGGAGCGTGAAGTGAAAGAGGCTAAAGTAGGAGGCCTCTACTTTAGTCTTAGGGATCCTCTGAAAATGTACAGTGTGCTTTTCCCAAAGACACTTTGCTCTCCTTTTCTGGACATGTCAACAAATGGACTGAAGCAAGGTGTTTGGTTGAAGGGCCTTCCAAAAACGTCCAGGATACTTGAGTGCTCTCTGGCCTTCAACCTTCCTTCCATTACCCCTCATGGAAGTGATGTTTATTCCTAAATAGAAAACTGTCGAGTCTAGAAAATGAAACCAGGTATTTCTAGTAAATGACTTTTCCTTTTAGTCAGTGAACTATCTTTATATTTGCATTTTGCCACCATCATCACCAGCATCTATCTCCAGAAATCTTCTTATTGTAAAACTGAAACTCTGTACCCATGAAACAATAACTTCCCTCCAGCCCCTGGCAACCACCATTCTGCCTTCTATCATTATGTATTTGACTATTTAGGTGCCTCATATAAGTGCAATCTTACAGTGTCTGTCTTTCTGTGACTGACCTATTTCACTTAGTATAATGTCTTCCAGGTTCACCCATGTTGTAATGCGTTAAATATACCACATTTTGTTTATCCATTCACCTGTCAGACACCTGAGTTGCTCCTAGCTTTTAGCTATTGTGAATAATATTGCTATGTTCATGGGTATGCAAACATTTCTTTTGAGACTCACATTTCAATTCTTTCAGGCATATACCAGAAGCAGAATTGCTGGATCGCATAGTAATTCTATTTTTAATTTGCTGAGGAACCTCCATATTGCTTTCCACAGTGGCTGTACCATTTTAACACTCACACCAACAAGGCACAGGGTTCAATTACTCCACATGATGACCAACACGTTCTTTCTTTCCTGTTTTGTTTTGTTTTTTAATAGTAACCATCCTAATGGGTGTAGGATGATATCTCATTGTGGTATTGATTTGCATTTCCCTGATGGCTCAGCTAATAATTCGCTTTTATCCAAAATTCAGAGAAACAATATAAAGGTGTTTAGGCTCAATCTCTGAGTTTTCCTTGATAAAAACCCATTCATTCTTAACCCCTGAAACTTCTTCCAAGCCCTTTCTCTCTGTCTCATCCTCCATACTAAACTCAGGATATTATCTAC
Organism: Budorcas taxicolor; assembly: GCF_023091745.1. NCBI lineage: Eukaryota > Metazoa > Chordata > Mammalia > Artiodactyla > Bovidae > Budorcas > Budorcas taxicolor. The sequence goes on from NC_068911.1 coordinate 72,018,562, forward strand.
TTCATTCTTTTGCATGCATCCCTTCCAATATCTAGAATTTGAGAAACTTCCTTCCTTATGATGATGACTTAGGTTGTAGGGGAGAGTCAGTAAGCATAAAGAAATGAGTATAAACACATGAATAGAGAAACAGATCAATACAAGACCATTCTGATTTTTAAAAATATCCAAAGGCCACCATTTCCTACCCAAAACGTTAGGAAGTTCATCCCAGTAGAAAAATATACATGAATTCACAGCAAGTGAAATACAAGTGAGCCTTCCTCAGTGATCAATGCAAAGAAATAGAGGAAAACAATAGAATGGGAAAGACTAGAGATCTCTTCAAGAAAATTAGAGATGCCAAGAGACATTTCATGCAAAGATGGGCACAATAAAGGACAGAAATGGTATGAGCAGAAGAAGATATTAAGAAGAGGTGGCAAGAATACACAGAAGAACTATACAAAACAGACCTTCATGACTCAGATAACCACGATGGTGTGATCGCTCACTTAGGGCCAGACATCCTGGAATGTGAAGTCAAGTGGGCCTCAGGAAGCATCACTAAGAACAAAGCTAGTGGAGGTGATGGAATTCCAGTTGAGCTGTTTCAAATCCTATAAGATAATGCTGTGAAAGTGCTGCACTCAATATGCCAGCAAATTTGGAAAACTCAGCAGTGGCACAGGACTGGAAAAGGTCAGTTTTCAACTTAAACCCAAAGAAAGGCAATGCCAAAGAATGTTCACATTACTGCACAATTGCACTCATCTCACACGCTAGCAAAGTAATGCTCAAAACTCTCCAACCCAGGCTTCAACAGTACATGAACAGAGAACTTCCAGATGTTCAAGCTGGATTTAGAAAAAGCAGAGGAACCAGAGATCAAATTGCCAACATCCGCTGGATCATGGAAAAAGCAAGAGAGTTCCAGAAAAACATCTATTTCTGCTTTATTGACTATTCCAAAGCCTTGAACTGTGTGGATCACAATAAACTGTGGAAAATTCTGAAAGAGATGGGAATACCAGACCACCTGACCTGCCTCTTGAGAAATCTGTATGCAGGTCAGAAAGCAACAGTTAGAACCGGACATGGAACAACAGACTGGTTCCAAATCAGGAAAGGAGTACGTCAAGGCTGTATATTGTCACCCTGCTTATTTAACTTATATGCAGAGCACATTATGCAAAATGTTGTGCTGGATGAAACACAAGCCAGAATCAAAATTGCCAGGAGAAACATGAATAACTTCAGACATGCAGAGGACACCACCCTTATGGCAGAAAGCGAAGAACTAAGGAGCCTCTTGATGAAAGTGAAAGAGGAGAGTGAAAAGGTTGGCTTAAAACTCAACATTCAGAAAACTAAGATCATGACATCGGGTCCCATCACTTCATGGTAAATAGATGGAGAAACAATGGAAACAGTGGCTGACTTTATTTTTTTGGGACTCCAAAACCACTGCAGGTAGTGACTGCAGCCATGAAATTAAAAGACACTTACTCCTTGGAAGGAAAGTTATGACCAACCTAGACAGCATACTAAAAAGCAGAAACATTACTTTACCAACAAAAGTCCGTCTAGCCAAAGCTATGGTTTTTCCAGGTATGGATATGAGTTGGACTGTAAAGAAAGCTAAGCGCTGAAGAGTTGATGCGTGGTGTTGGAGAAGACTCTTGAGAGTCTCTTGGACTGCAAGGAGATCCAACCAGTCAATCCTAAAGGAAATCAGTCCCAAATATTCATTGGAAGGACTGATGCTGAAGCTGAAACTCCAATATTTTGGCCACCTGATGTGAAGAACTGACTCATTGGAAAAGACACTGATGCTGGGAAAGATTGAAGGTGGGAGGAGAAGGGGACGACAGAGGATGAGATGGTTGGATGGCATCACTGACTCCTTGGACATGAGTTTGAATAAGCCCCGGGCGTTGGTGATGGACAGGGAAGCCTGGCGTGCTTCAGTCCATGGGGTTGCAAAGAGTAGGACACAACTGAACGACTGAACTGAACTGAACAAATATTTGGGGAAAGTTCATCATGAGTAACATAAAACATACTCACATACAAGAATAACATCTCTTCAATTTTCAAAGAAAAAAAATTTCTTCAAATAATAACATTATGCCTGCTGATAAGAAAATACAAATGAATATAATCTTTCCTGACACCAATTTGGTGATTTGTATCTATCAAGAACACTAAAACATTTATCTTTGGTCTTAGAAATGCCACTGCTAGGAAACACTCCTTAGGAAGTCATCAGTAATTGTAAGGTTTATACATGTCAACTGGAAACAGCCTAAATATCCAACAATAATATAGGGACTGGTTAAATGAATTATAGTATATCCATAGCATAGAATAATGTAGTCATTGAAAATACTTTTGAATAAGTTTAATAACATGGAAAATGTTGAGACTATATCATTAAATGCCAAAAGAAATTTCTCTCTCCTAGTTCTAGAGCCTGGAAGTCTAAGATCAGGGTGCCAGCACACCTGGTGTCTGGTGAAGTCACCCTTCCTGCTTCACAGACAGCCATCTTTTTACTGTGTCCTCATGATGGAAGGGGTGGGGGAGCTCTCTGGAACCTGTTTGTTGATAAAGGCACTAATCCCATACACACACGAAGATTCCACCCTCACGACCTAGTTACCTCCCAAAATTGCCACCTCCTACCATCATCACCTGGACACTTGCAACTTATGACTAAAGATGGCCACCTATGGATTTTAAGGGTATGTAAAGATTTGTTCCCTTGCACACTCCACTATTCTAAAATAAATCTGAAGATATCAGTGTTTTCATTATTAAGGTACATTATGGGAATATCCTTCAGTTATGAAACTCACCTGGCATCCCACTTTTTCCTTACATTCACTCATACCTACCCTTTCCCCTCTAACCATCAAGAATACAGCCCCATTCATTTTTCTCTCTCTCCTCTCCTCTCTTCTCCTCTGTGGTCTCACCCAAGGCTATTGACAAGACCAAGATATTAAGCAAACCCATAAGAAAAACTAACCTACTGGCCAAACATTCCCTCTGATACAGCTGAGACCTGTTGTTCTTTGAGGGTTTGGGGGCAATAGGTCATATTTGACACCTCTGATGTCAGCCTCTGAAGAATGACAGTTCTCATGTAGCTTAGCACATGGAAAACCAACCTGACATGAGTGAGTTGCTCATTTCTTACCCAGCCATCACAAGAGGTGTCAGGCCTCTCTTTGTTGTTCAGCTGCTAAGTCGTGTCTGACTTTGCAACCCCATGGACTACAGCATACCAGGCTTCCCTGTCCTTCACTATCTCCCAGAGTTTGCTCAAACTCATGTCCACTGAGTCAGTGATACCAATCCAACCATCTCATCCTTTGGCTCTGGGATCTAGCTAAAGAATTTCTAAGGAAAGAGAGCAATTGCTTTCTCTGGAGAATATTCTTTGTGGGTTATCCTGAAATAGTATAGCTTTTTGAAGCACAAATGATAACAGCCCAAATGATTCCTTTAACTCAACCCATAATTAAATATATAAGAAACAAAACCATTAGCTAGGATATTTGTATGTATGAAAAAAACTCTTTATTCTTAGATGACTTATTACTACCTGCAAAAAAATAACGTTTAGCCTGCCTTAAAGTTTCAAGAGATGACAATTAGTAAACTTCAAATATTATAGCATTCCTATAGGAGGAATAACTGAGAAAGTGCAAGCAACCTTGGATTACAAAGGCCATCAACTTCACTGCACAAAAGAGAAAAGAAGGGAGATAGAAATTAGGTGGCCACCCCAGTGTGAGGTAAGTTTGACTAGAATGCAAATGTTCTGATTCTCAATAAGTACTTTTTGTGTCTCTCTCCTAAACCCACAAGGAAGAAAATGCATTAGCATTACCTTTTATAACAGTAACACAAAAATCTCTTTATTCCTGAACAGAAATTCAGCAAAATTCTAATCCCACATTTATGAATACCATAGCAGCACATATTTTTTTTTAAATGAGTTTAGAAGAAGCATTTATTATAATTCCAGAAAATGGCTTATTGAGCCTAAACAAGTATTAAATCAAGAAAATTCATCAAATAAATGATGCTATGTTATTAAATAATATTTTGTTCCTTGTCAACACGCCAACAACATAATATGACAGTATACACTACAGTTTTCATTCTACAAGAAACTTCTAGGTTTTCTCAGTAAACAACAGATATTTTACTTAGTTAAGCAGGTAATATCTAAGGCTATGCTAGAAACCACCAAGCTTTGGGCCATTCACAGACTCAGCCAGAAGTCACTGAATTTAGACTGCTCCATTTTTAACCAACCATGCCGGGTATTCACACTGTTATCCATATGGTACTATAACATGGCATTGTTCTGGCCACTCATGCCTTCACTGCCAACAACCTGACAGTGGGGGTGAAATTAAAAAGATAGGACTGCTCAGTTGGGCAAAGGCCAATTCAATTCGTTCTTTAGTGTTTCTCTTTATAGGGAGAAATAACTAAGACTGAAGAGAATGAATCCAAATTCACAATTTTAGTCTCAACAAGGGTATTCAAGACTATCATTTAATGGAAATCAAGGTCTTGGATAATTGGTTATTTCATAGGTATGTTCTCAACTTTGAAATAAATTATAATGGCCTAAAAGGAACAGAATCCTAGGGGAATTATTTTCTATTACAAATCATTTTATAAAAAGATTTCCAACCAGCTTCTTTAAATCATGTTATATATTACAGAAAACTGCAAAAGAAAAAGAAACATGCCCAGTGTGTTGGCAGGGTACCAAAAGTGAGCTGTGTCAATGCCAAGAGTATTGGCTAGTTCAGTTATACTGATTCAGGTCTTTGATGGGTACTGAAAAGCAGGCCACAGGTTGGATGCCAAAATATGTCACTTAGGTTTGAGAAGAGGAGAAACATGCAGTACTTGAAATTCTGGATACAACTATACCCTTGAATTATCATAAAAGTGAGAGAGTCCCAAATGGTTAAAGAGAGTTGTCACTACTATAGGAAAAAGCAAAGTAGACACCATTCCAAAAGTCAGTAGCATCTTGTGGTATATGGGCCATCCTGGATTATTATATTGGGTATTAATCACAAACTTTCACTTTTCATATAGGCTATTAAATCACTTCTATTTGGATCAAGGGCCTGCAAGAAACTCACCAAGTCTCTACATATCAATATGAGGACATCTGCTGTGACTAACAGTTACAGGCAGCTGACCCCCTTGTGTAAACTGTAAGTAACTGGATTGTGCAAAGGAAGAAAAAGATGTTCAGGAAAAGGAAAAATGAAATTCCAGTTTCAACTATGAAATTAACTTTTATTTTAAAAAAAAAAAGCAGAAAAAGGCAAAGTACAAAGCTATCTCCATTCTCTAACAAATGTATTTCTTCCAACCAAAGGAACAGTCTGGAATCAGCTTTCTGCACACAGGTCAATAGCTGACATGCTTGTTTTTCAAAACATAACGCTATATATCTCTTTCAAATGCATTAGCCAGCTAAAAGCGAGTGTGGCCAGGATTTATCAGCCAGGATTGATCAGACGTCATTCGGCAACTGTATGGAGTCCCTACTATGTGTGGTCACAGAGCAACTGGCTGCTCCCCACAGGCTCTTTTTGGAGAGACTGCAAGTTCAGATATGAGTTCCCATTTTTTATAAGTAAACATCTGCTCTACAAGCAACTCTAACCCTGCAAACACACCCACCTTCTCACTGTAAGTCTCAGAGCAGGATAGGATCAAAGAGGGCATCTGTGCTAGAGTCCAATCATTTGAAACAGCTCTTTAAGTCTGTTCCTTTGTGCATGTTAATCTCTGCAGGTGAAATACCTGATTTAGTTCTCAAGCAACAATAATGTCCATAGAAAAATACACCTTCCTTAAACGAAAGATACTTATTGTTCCCATGAAGTACTGTCTGTTGCCATTTCCAGCAACAAATGACACAAAAGACAAATTCTGCCATTTGTGCCACTCAGGAGTGGCTTAGGACAAATAGAAATTAAAAAAAAAAAAAAAAAAAAAACAGAGCAAAAGCTTAAGAAACAAGACCAAGATGAGTTGGGGGCAGGAGAGGGGAGGTGAAGTCTAAGAGAGAAGTGGAGTCTATACTCAAGTGATCTGAGTTCAGCCTCTACTGATGAATGGAGGGCGGGGGAAGGGAGAGGAAGGGTAGGTAAGGTTTTCAGTTGAGAAAAAGAAGCGTGTTTTGCTGTTCCGGTTTTGTTTCAATAGCACCCGGGAGAATGCATGGCAGGCAAAATCTAATTTTGGTAACTAAGATTGATTCAATAAGTAACACAAGTTTGTTTATGACACAAAGGAGTTATCCAACAAAATCCGGTTATCACACAAACAATAATATGGCAATTCTTTAAAACTATTTGTGTTCTGGTATCAAAATTTACGGTTATTCATAGGAAACATCTATCAATTTAATAACACCCTTTTGCAGGCTGTGCACCCGTCCCGTCCTCTTTTAAAGAAATCGCTAATGGCCCGGAGTCCTGGAAACCTACAAACTATTGTCACCTATTTCCCAGCACTGTGGTCTGATACTCAGTGTCACTGATGGAAACCAAACAGCTGCCAGAAGCCAGAGTCCCTGGAGAAATTTCCGAAGCCCAGTACTGGCAATTCGTGGGCCAGGGTGAAAGGATTTGGAAGTGTGCGCGGTTCCTCCGCCCTCCCGGTCCGTAACGTTTCGGCTGTCAGGTGAGTGGCAACAAGGCTAGGCGGGGAAGCCTCTCCCGGCAGCGCGCCGTGATCTCCCGGCAAAGAGGGACAATCCCGGCGGAGTGCAGCGTGTCCCGCGGCCGGCCGTTGCTCACCTTTGTTCGCCCGCCCTCTCCGCGAGGAGGAGAGCTCGGGTCCAGGAGTGCGGGGGGCTACCCCAATGCTCCCGGGGCCCTCTCCGGCGCCCCGGAGGAAATTCGGAGGCCAGCCGGACCCTCTCCGGCTCCCAGAACCTCAAGAGTGCTGAGGGGTCAGCAACCTCTTCCAGAACACAAAGGTTGGGAGGCGTGAGCGCTAGCGCTGGGGGCGCGGGTGCGTGCGCCACAGAGCACGCGAGTGTGCGTGTGCGCGCAAGGATGTGCGGGTGTGTGTGTGTGTGCGCGCGCGAGGGTGTGCGTTGGGGGGAGGAGCGCTCCAGCTCTCCTTACCTCTCGAAGATGAGCCGTACCATTAACATACAGAAGGCCAAGGGGAAGGCGAGATAGAGGTCCTCAGCCTGCGGGAAGGTGGCTTCCTCCGTGTTCTTCAGGTCTGCCCAGGTGACATTGTGCGGGAGCCAAAACCTCTCGTTCCAGAACCAGGCTAAGATCCCTGCCATCTTGCTTTGTCCACTCTCGTCCTGGGCTCCCGCGGCCCGCCGAGCTCTCCACCGCGCAGGGCGCCAGGGGATGCGCGCGCTGCTGGTCCGAGCCTGTGGCGCCGCCGCCGCTGCCGCCTCCTCCGCAGCCGCTGCTCTCGAAGGCTCGCGGCGAGCCCCGGTTCTCTCCTCCCTCTGGCCGCTTTGGGGAAAGGAGCCGCCTCGCCTGTCACATGGCAGCCCCGGCCGCTGGCCCTGATTGGCTCGTCCTCGCGTCAAGCAGCGAGGCACACGCGGCCGGCTAGCCCACGCCCGGAGGGCAGGGCGCAGCTGCTGCGCCCTGGGCGCAGGGGTCCCGCTCCTGGGAGAGCCTACTGGCCCTGCGGTCACCGAGCTCTGGAGGGTGGCGACGGTGGGTCCGGTTTCCCGAATCCGCTCCGGTCCCCCGGGCTTGCTCGCACATGCTCAGAACACCGGCTCCGGCCCGACTGGAGTTTCAGGGATCGCAGTCGGCTTCCAGTGCGCCTACAGGCAATGGGTTGGGGGCAGATAGTGGTCGGGGTAGATATTCGGAACCACCCTTGCGCCAAGAGAGAACAGCAAAAGGAGAAGTAGGGGCCACAGAGCGCAAAGGAGGAAGAAGTAGAGAGGAAAGCCACCCACTCCAGCGCTCTGAGTAGGGCGGGTTGGGGGGGGGGGGGGGCGGTGTTGGGGTGGAATCAGGAACTAGGGCAGGATGGTTTGGCAAGAGTCGTCTGCCTCTACCTCACGCTTCTTTCCCCATACATACCAGACCTTCAGCCTGGTTTTACTCCCCTCGTCACCACAACCAGCTCCCCCAGGAAACAAGTCCCTCTGTTTCAGTTTATGACGTTGTAAGAGAAATTAGGCACTTAATTGCTGTTTGATAATGATGAGATGATGTTGATGATGTAAAACCACCCCACAAAATGAATCTCTCAGAAAATGGCGCCAGACCGCATTTTCCCTTGGTCCATCAGTAGAGAATCTCCACTCTGCTACTCTTTGATTCTGCCTTCTGAATCGGAAACCTTTACGGTGTTAGGACCCGTGAGACCTGACCCCAGGCACCTTGACTTCCACGATACATTTCCTCATTGTTACGGGAGCCATGTGTGGATCATCAGTTCAAGTGGTACATATGCCCTGGAATATTTTTGTGGAATTTTCTCACAAATATTCATTTCCTACTTGGTTTTGCTAGTAAGTTCTACTGGTTCTTTCCAAGAGGCAAATAAACAGACTCTGTTAATACACATTTCTTTGCCCTCCCTCCCCCTCCACCTGCCACCCTCTTACTCCTTCCTTTTAAAGCACATCTCTAAAGGCCTGTGGGAGAAGGCAATGGCACCCCACTCCAGTGCTCTTGGCTGGAAAATCCCATGGACGGAGGAGCCTGGTGCACTGCAGTCCATGGGGTTGCTAGGAGTCGGACACGACTGAGCGACTTCACTTTCACTTTTCACTTTTATGCATTGGAGAAGGAAATGGCAACCCACTCCAGTGTTCTTGCCTGGAGAATCCCAGGGACAGGGGAGCCTGGTGGGCTGCCGTCTGTGGGGTTGCACAGAGCCGGACACGACTGAAGCGACTTAGCAGCAGCAAAGGCCTGTGTCTGTTGCTTCCACTCTCTCCCCTCCATTCTCTTTTGGACTTCCACTGGAGCAGTTGCACCTCTCTGCTGCACTGAACTGCTCAAGGTCACCAATGGTCTCCATGCTGCTAAACCCAAAGGTCATTTCTCAATACCTGTATGGGTAACCTTTGGCCAAGTTCATTAGTTGCTGCCTTTGGAAACACTTTCTTGTCTTGCTTTCCAGAAACCACATTCTTTCTGGTTTTCCTCCTACCACCTGGCCACTTTTGCTGAATCTCCTTTCTGGTTTACTCCTCACCTTTCAGCTCCTTAAAGTTGGTCTGGCCTAGGAGGCAGTCTTTTTCCCTCTTCACTTTTCTGTGTTCATGCACTTGGTGATCTTATCCAGTCCCCTAGATTTCAGTGCCATCTGTGTGGCTTTCAGTGATATAGTGATGGCTGCAAAATATATATTTCTAGCATGAACTTTTCCTTGAACTTCAGACTCCTAAAGCTGCTATCAAGTCAGCTACTCCACTTGGATGTCTAAGAGCCATTTCCTGTCCAGACTAATAACCTTCCCCCTAAGGTTTTCCCCTCCTGTTTTCTTGGCTCAGGCCAAAACCCTGGAGTCATCTTTAATCCTTTTCTCTGTCTTATCTCCTTTATAGCTAGTTACATATCCTGTCAGCTCTTTTTTTTTTTTTTTCTAATTGATTTATTTATTTGGCTGTGTGGGGCCTTAGTTGCATCACGCAGGATCTACGATCTTCACTACAGCATGTAACATCTTTAGCTGTGGCATGAGAACTCATAGTTGTGGCATGTAGGATCTGGTTCTCTGACCTGGGGTTGAAATCCAGGGCCCCCTGCATTGGGAGCATGGAGTCTTAGCAGCTGGACCACCAGGGAAGTCCCAGGTCCATCTTTAAACTGTCTAAAGAATCACACTATCTCTCACCACCTCTTCTTGGTTCAAAGAACCAACTACCATCTTGGTTCAGGCAACCAACATTTCTCTCCTGAGTTACCGTAGTAGCCTCTTAAGCCTCAATTTCAACACTTATGCTTCTACAGTCTATTCTCAGCCCATGTGATCCAGTTGAACCAGTAGTATAATCGAATCTGTGCTTAAAGCCATACTGCTTCCCCACTTCTCCCCAATTAGAAGCCAAAGTCATTTCAGTGACCAAAGATATGCAACTACATGTTACCTCTCTGACCTTGCTTGCCCTCCCTGATCCCCCTGTCACTTACTTGGTGTGCTTTGTTCACACTGGCCTCCCTGCCCTGCCTGCAGAACATTTAGCGTGACTTCGAGCCTTCGTAATTGCTTTTCTCTGTCCCTGGAGCTTTTCCTGCCAGCTATCCATGCCCACTCTTTCTGTAACACCACTCATGTAGTGAAGAGTTCCCCGGCCACCCTAGTTTAAATCTGTCATTCTCACTCCCCACCCCTTCTCTTCTTAGTCAACTTTCTTAGTTTGTTTTCCTCTGAAGCATTTATCACCATCTAACACAATATATGTTTTACTGTTTTATATTGGGCTCCGACACAGACACTAAATTGTAAACTTTTGAAAGAAAGACTTCTGTTTATTGCTGTTTTATCCCTAGCGCTTAAAATAATGCCCAGCACACAGCAGGTACTCAATAAACTATTGAATTAATGAATCAACACTAACCTCACAAAAATCTTCTCTAAGAGAGGGGAAAAGGTGAATAAAAAATAGTGTTAAATTTTACATACTCATGTGAAGACTAGTGTGGGCATTAAAAGGGTGTGATCAATTCTATGATTAGGTAGGGGTGGTATTCTTGACGTGAGTATTCATCCGGGAGTAGGTAGCCATGCAGTGAGCTGCTCGTTGTTACTGGTGACCTTTCGGAAAGATGCCGTTGCATCAAATGCATTCTTGTGGGCCGCAGAGACGGCGTCTGTTAAGGTCTTTTGCCAGCTTTGTTGGCATGGTGGATCCTGACCTTCTAGGCCAAAGAAGACCCCCTCTATGACTGCCACTCTCACGCATGACTTGACAGGACCTTGCCTTCTCTGCTGCCCCGAAAGACCCACTGTGTACCCACACATATACAAGTGGAAACGTTGGTGACTTAACACCCTGGGGCCTGAAATTTGACCCTGGGCAAAGGAAGCCAGTGGATAAATTTTCATTCTTTTCCCTCCCCTGCTCCCGGAACATACACAGTAACTTCAAACAAGCGCTCTGAAAATGCCCTGTGATACAGAGCATTCAGCTTATTTCAAAATTGTGGCTAGTTCAGGAATTGCCTTACATTCCCTCTCTTTCTCCCTCTAACTCGCCTTTTCTTTCATTCCTGTGATAGGTGAAAGTGAACAGTTGTGTCTGACTCTCTGCAACCCTATGGACTGTAGCCTTCCAGGCTCCTCTGGCCATGGGATTTTCCAGGCAAGAACACTGGAGTGGATTGCCATTTCCTTCTCCAGGGGATCTTCCTGACCCAAGGATCGAACCTGCAGGCAGACTCTTTACCATCTGAGCCACTGGAGAATCCCAAATCTTTCATCCCTGCTTCCCTGAAATTACACCACCTTGGAAATGCTCTTTTTTCTTAGAGAAGCCAAACTAAGATCGTGTTGCTCTCCTATTCATCAACTCTGAGAAGGTGGTGAGATTTCAGGAACACTTTGAAAGATAGCTTTTGTTGGACACTGGAAAAAGAACTCACTACATATCTGTGTATCTTGCACAAGCTGCTTAGTTTCTAAGAGCATGTTAACACCCTCCTGCATAAGTTATTACCAATAGTACCTGTCTTGCCTGTGTCACCAGATGATCCTGAGGTTCACATGAAATAATACATAGGAAAAAACTCAAAACCTCTTAATACCTTCTGTACACATGCAGAGTTTAACGAACCTCTGCTCCTTTACCTGTCCAGCATATTCCCTACAGGCAATGGCTCCTTCCTATCGCCCTTCATCCAAATGATTACCCCAGAAATAGTACAATAGAGCAAAATATCATTCCATGTCTTACCACATTTTATTGGTCCAGGAATGGACCTTTGTACCAAGATAGCAATTAAAATCCTTCTTCAGGTGTTGGGGCATGGGTCAAACCATTCTTTCTCTGTACACTTGGACTCTAGAGTTTCAAGCTCAGTAGCTATTGACTCCATGCTTCATCATAAGGATAGAAAATGGAGAAGCTCAGTTCAGGCCCTGGGGAAGGTTGGTCCCAGGAAAGACACAGCCCAGCATACCTCTCAAGTAGGTCACTTTTTATTTACCTGTGCAGAAAAGAATCCTAATTTGTTGTCCCAGGAAACCAAAGTACAATTTATTTATTGTACAAGTTTGTAACTCAGTAAGAAATCCAAGTGGTGGCTTGTAAATAGAGAGAAAATGTGAAAAAAGTTTCTGTTGGGAGTGGGGGGTGATACTGTCTACACTGAGTATAAGGAAAGCATGCTTTAGATCCTGAATATGAATATCAACAAAGTTAAGCATTATTTCTAATTTCAAGGCACATGTGCAGGTATTAATCCTCTGCATACATTTGAGTCTAGTTTTTTTTTTTTTTTCATATGAACATGTATTTATTTATTTGGCTGTAACAGGTCTTAGTTGTGTCATGTGGGACCTTTGTTCTTGGTGCATGGACACCAGAGGGTGCAGGCTTCAGTGGTTGCTGCATGCTGGCTTAGTTGCTCCACTTCACATAGGATCTTAGTTCCTTGATCAGGGATTGAACCCACATTCCCAGCATTGCAAGGCAGATTCTTAATCACTGGACCACCAGGAAGTCTCGAGTCTACTTTTTTTTACAGGAATTTTAGTTGAATTTCCACTGTGAGTTGCACAAAACAAATTTACTGTACTTGTTCTACAAAAAGAATACAAAATCTATTTGTATTTACATAAAAAGTCAGACAGCAACATACACTAGCTCCACTCAAGATGGCTCTGGGCAGTAGGTGAGAAGTGCCCAAATATTGCAGATAATGAGGGTTTCCTGGCCAAAGGAGAAGGGAGACATTCTGTGTTGAAGAAGTCAAGGATAGCTTTGAGGAAGAGGCAGAAATGGAATTAGACTTTGAATAATAAGTGGGCGTTAAAAAATAAACAAAATATGGTTGAGAAGCCAGATTACAAATGGCCTTTAATATGAGCCAAAAGACTGCTCTCCGTATTTTAATGAGAATAGGATTTTTATCTACAATGGAATATAAATAATTCTATAGTGATGCCTGATACATAGCACACACTCAATTGTCAAAGGTTGTAAGCTTAAAACAGAGCACAATGCTAAAAGAAAGCCTTCGATTCAAACACTCAATTCATTGATTTTAAAGGAAGCTGGTTTTCACTGGGAATAATACAGAAATATTGCCAAATTTTATCTCTGCAGTCATTTCTCATGAATATAATCTTCTTGCTGTGGTTGGCAAAGCTATCTTAAACCTACACTTGGTTTCCACTGTACAGGGAGTAGTCTCTTGGATTTTCATTTATACAATATTTAGGGAGAGCTTTGGGCAAGAAGTAAGCAGGATTCGTCCCCATAGTATGTAAATCACCAGAGCAGTGCGAAAAATTCACGTCTCCTGTCATCTTAAGTGCTCAACTCACAGCACTGGAATTAGGCCAAGCTAAGGTGTTCATCCTGGACAGGAATTGAATATACACGATTTGCCGCAAGTTCTCCCGCAGGACTGCTTCCTTCCATGCTTGCAGTCTTTCTTACAATTATGTCAAAGTGTTGGAGCGCTGAAGCTCTTTTCTCCTTCCTCCTCCACCTTGACAGTTCCTGTCTCTGGGAAACCTTTCTGATACTGACAACCATCAATTACTGTTGTATGCCTAGCTCAACCAAATCACTGGCTGGATTGTCTGTCTTCCCTCTAATAATCAAAATCTATTTAAATGTTAATTTCCCCTTTTGCAATTTTCATTAACTTACTAATGTTATGTCAGCCTCCCACTAAAATTTTAAGCATGCACTATGTGTGGCAACACTAACAGAGAAAAGTTAGAAACAACCAAGTTATCTGACTGTGGGTTGTACAGTTAGGAGTTACATTCACATTCACATTCTATGACTTCATAGATAATGTTCAGCTAGGTAAAATCAACCATGATAGCATTTTCTATGAGTACAGATAGATGAGTACTGTTTAGGGGGCAGGGCGTCTGATGTATTTGCCACAAAGCTTGAGTTCTGCTTTCCACTATGCAAAGATTTTTATAACCAAAGAGAAGCAGAGAACTCAAGCAATCATCTAGTTAATTTGTAGGAGGAATAAGTAACCTAAAATAGTGTTTGAAATTATTGACTTTATATAGAAACAGAATTTCAGGGCTGGAAGTGAGTTTATATGTTAATATAAAGTACAATATGCTCTCTGTGCCCATCGTAGCTATGATTAAAAATCTCTGTTGACATGGAGCTCACTACTTAATGTATTGACCCATTCTATTAGGCACATCTATGACTATTAGAAAACATCTTAATGAAAAAATTACCTTGAGGATTCCAGTAGAATCTCCTTAGCTTTCACATTTGTAAAACTGGGGATAGTGTTTTAACATTGGCTAAATGGATGTAGCCAATGATTAGACTCATGTTTCACAGCATTACCATGGAAAAGACGGAGCACTGGATATTTGAATAATCTGTGTAAGAGAGACATGGTAATACCTCTGAGTGAAATTCTGTGTCACCTTGGCATTCTTTGCCTCTATGAACAACAACAATAAAAAAGTTTAACTTGCCTAGGGAACGATCAACCACTTGCCTAGTGAGCTACATAAAATGCAGGATTTCTTTCAATTTAGACATTAAAAAAATGACAAGATTACCCCTGAAAAAATTTGTAATGGGTATACATATACATGGGAATCCCATATACCTGGGAATCATTTGTCAGCTGTGGAGATACAGGAAAAAGTGAGAACACTTGAAATGTAAATACTACGATCCTCATGCATTCTACAGAACATGAATGACCTTACAGCATATAGTTTCCTGAATGCAATGTGAAGACAAGAAGAGAACAGAAGGGCCGTGTTAGATGTAGAAGCTGGGTGGTTAACTGTGCACTGATGAGCTAGGCGATCCTCATAAAACAGAGTTTTTTGAGGTAATTCCCATTCATCCCACAGCAGAGTAAGGAGTTACCATGAACCTATTCCTATAGTAATAGGCCTACTGAGTTGCTTTGAGAGGAATTACAACTCTATCAAGTCCAAGATGGATGGCAAGAATACGCCATGTTGTAAAAAGGAGGGATTGCAAACTCCAGTGTCTTTAGAGGCCAGATAGGTAAATAACAATAATAATAATAAATGGAATAGGCCTGATGAAAGATAAAAAGGAATGGACTGGAAATTAGACAACCATGCAAATTCTCCCTTTTCTTTGTGTCTTCTTTTCTATTGTTTTGTTTTATATTTTTATGAAAAACAATGGATGAGCAGGCAAGCACATATGTTGGCTACATTTACAATCTTTGATTACTTCCTTGTTTTCATACCTAAAGGACTGTAGTCATTTAAAAGGCCATATTTGGGTTTTTTTTTTGTTTTTATAAAGTTTAAAAATTTTTATGACATTTATTATTGACTGTGCTGAGCCTTCATTGCTGCGAGGACTTTCTCTAGTTGCAGCAAGCAGGAGCGACTCCCTGTTGTGGTGTGCTGGCTTCTCATTGTGGTGGCTTCTCTTGTTGCAGAGCAGAGGCTCTAGGGCACAGGCTTTTGTAGTTGTGGCACATGGGCCTAGTTGCCCCACAGCGTGTGGAATCTTCCTGGACCGGGGTTTGAACCCATGCTGCCTGCGTTGGCAGGTGAATTCTTAACCGCTGGACCACCAAGGAAGTCCTAGAAGGCCGTATTTCTAAAGGAATACTTTTTTCTAAAGGGAATTTATGCAGAAAATAACAACCAAGGTGATAAGGGATATGGGAATCTTAAGGAGATATTTAGTAGACATGTCAAGTGCACTAACTTTGGAGTTAAAAAAACTGTAAGTTTAAAGTGCTAGCTTTGTCAATAATAGCCTATTTCTCCTTAAAAAAATTAATTACTTAACCTTTTGAAACCTATTTCTTCACATGTATAAAAAGAAAAACACTATTTACCACATGGGATTAAGGTAAGATCTAAATGTTACTGTAAAGTGTTTAACAGATGGATGTGATTGTGATTATTACTGAATATTATGCTTTGTAGAAATGTGGGTAGTAATGGGCTTTCCAGGTGACACAGTGGTAAAGATTCCACCTGCCAATGCAGGAGACGTGGGTTCAATCCCTGTGGTAGGAAGAACCCTGGAGGAGGAAATGGCAACCCACTCCTGTATTTTTCCTGGAGAAATTCTGTGGACAGAAGAGACTGTTGGGCTACAGTCCATGAGGTCACAAAGAGTCAGACACAATTGAGCGACTGAGAACACACACACACATACAAACACACAATGAAAATTTCATTGTTTCAGGGAAAGAAGGTTCAGACTCTGCTGAGATAATTTACCTTCAGGGCAGTCTGAGCCTTTCACATCTTAGGATCAGCAGGTCTTTATTTCTGAGATTAGTAGAATTAGCTTTCACTCAGCAGAGAAAGTGAGGATGATGTCAGGAAGCGAGAAACAGGGGAGTGGAGGGAGATTTCGGAATCTAATGCACTGGACATGTGATTCCTCCTGCTGTTTCTGCTAAACTGCCATAAACATATTAGACCCAAACTGCTGAAAACCAGTGACGTTTGGTAGAAACTCATAAAGAGACTGTTTGGATATAAGTGACTTGTACAAACAAGGAAACAGGAGGTTGTAAGCTGAAAAGAATTTGAGAAATTGCGGAGATGGATTTTAAAATCTCAAGAGGGCAAGAAACTGGAATTTGAGTCAAGTGTTAAGGGGCGGGTGTAGTTCAGGAAGCTGTATCCAGTCATCCTGCAAACCATGGCAGGAACTAGAGGAGAAAAGATTGTTGGGAGGCCTGCTGTATGAGTTCCAAGATTAGAAGGGCTATTAGGTGGGGAAAATTTGACTTGATCTGTGCAGATCTAGAGGGCAGAACTTCAGATGGCTGGCTTAACTGCCTGTAAAGCTAATTGTATCTCTGTAGAATAAAGGGGCAAACTTGGCCAAAAATGAATTAGCAGCCTCATCAAGCAGGGAACTTCCTATCATGGAAAGTTTCAGGTAGAAGTTCACCTGTTAGAAATGTTGGGAAAGGTATTCCTGTCTGAAACTGACCTGGAAATTGTTGCCCTTGGGTAAAGAATCCATCTTCAATGCAGGAGCCTCAGGAAACACAAGTTTGATCCCTGGGTCAGGAAGATCCCCTAGAAATGGAAATTAGCAACCCACTCCAGTATTCTCTTGCCTGGAAAATCCCATGTACGGAGGAGTCTGGTAGGCTGCAGTCCATGGGGTCGCTAAGAGTCGGACGTGACTGAGCGACTTCACTTTCACTTTTCACTTTCATGCATTGGAGAAGGAACTGGCAACCCACTCCAGCGTTCTTGCCTGGAGAATCCCAGGGACAGGGGAGCCTGGTGGGCTGCCGTCTATGGGGTAACAGAGTCGGACACGACTGAAGCGACTTAGCAGCAGCAGCCAGTATTCTTGCCTGAAAAATTCCATGGACAAAGGAGCCTGGTGGGCTACAGTCCATGGGTTTACAAAGAGTCAGACATGACTGAGCACAGTCCCTTTTTCTCATAAGCTACTTCTAATATTTTGGAGCTAACAGAAACCACTATTTTAGAGAAGAATCTGCATTGCCCTACAAATTTTTGCAGCTGGAAGAGGACACTAGGCAATGCCTTAATATTTTAGGACCTCTTTCATCCTAAATTTCTACTCTGTTAGAGAGGGGAGAGGGAAGGAGTGAAGAAGAAAAAGAAAAGAAAAAGCAGAAGGTAATTACCCTGGGACAAAAGCACATTCAAAATTTAAAAAGAGAAACTCAAAAGTCCAAAGAAATAGATCACTTCTTGTTTCACCTCAAACCAAATCCTAAAATGTTCTGATAAAACCTAAAATTGCCTTATTAGAACGTGTTGCTGGCTGCATGCGAAATCCCAATAGAAGACAAAGTCAAAGGACTTAGGCCACATGCTTACATTGGCAGAGTCTGTTAGTTACCAACTTCCCTCCCTAGCTCTTTGAACGTTTTTCTGTGCTGTTTTTAGTAGTAGAAAATGAAACAAGAAATTATTCTGCTATATGCTATTTGAGAACTGATACTACCTCAGATGACTGTTTTCTTCCTTTCCCTCATTAGTTGTTGGCATTTAAGTTCATTCTCACATGTGAATCCAAGAAGGATAAAATTTCAAAGGCAAACTTCCCTTTCAATCATTTAGTTTGCCTTCAGAAGTGCATCTAAAGCAAATGTTCTTATTCAAGTCTAAAAGAATCGTTACTGGGCAATTGCTAACATGTAACAAATTAAACTCTACATGCTCATATTTGGAAAGTACACGTAGTTCTTTTTTTAATTTAATGTTTAACTGGAGTATGACTACTTTACAATGTGTTAATTTCTACTGTACAACAATGTGAACCAGCTATATAGGTTTACATGTATCACCTCCCTCTTGAGCCTCCCTGCCAGCCTCCACCCATGCTGTGGAAAGTACACATAGTTTTAAGTCTTTCCCCTCAAATTCAAAAACATGTAAATCTACATAATAACCAAACAGATCAGGCCTCTTTCATTGTTAAATTAAATTCAGTGTAGCATAGATACCTAGATAGGAGAAGCTTATCGTAAATATTCTGAGGAATTAATTGATCTCATTTAATTGAATTTGAGACCAATAAACTGTAATCCCTTCTGCTGTCCTAATTGTATGTGATATTGTGAGCAGTCAACTCCATGTGATGGATGTGTCTAGGCTGAGATGCTTCTATTTGTCTTGCATTTTTATGATCCCTAATTCACTTAAACTTTAAAATGCAATTAAAACCCAGCATAATCAAGATTGAGAAAAACATAAGCTTTCAGAAATCTGCACAGCTCTGGGTTCTGAGAAGATTTAGTTATTCTGATTTTGCCAGCCATATATTTTTCAGAAAGCCTTTCCAGAGCTTGCCACAGAATTATTAACAAAATTCAGAGGCCCTGGAGCTTCCTAAATGCTTATGAATGATTTGGCTTAAAGGTTTTTGCAGTCCTCATTTGCATTGTAAAACAGACTTCAGCTCAGAAGTTTAAGAAGTTTTAGAAGCTTTGACATGGCAAGATGCCATGAGAATATTTTCCCTGTGGGGAAACGAAACTCAAATGTGCTAATTAAGGGTGCTTAATATGCCTCAAAATTAATTCTTTGTTACCTGCAGTGGTTTAATTATTCCCTTAAGGAAAACTCAGAAACACCCTGCATCTCTAAGTAGCAGTGGCCTGCATGATTCTGAGTCAACATCCACTTCGGAGGTATTTCTTCTACTCATTGGTCACAGCAGGTGTCAAAGAGAAGAATATTTTTCCATGTCCCAAGAAAACAGTGAGACAAATCATTGGTGTTTTGTAAAATCAGCTTCATTGGTATCACATCATCCCTCATGTTAGAACCATCTAGAAAAAAAAAATGTTTATAGCAATAAAGATGTAAAGAGGGCAAGAGCTATATTTAATATTAGGCAATTCTAAGCCCTGACCACCAGAAGCTGTCAGCTGACTCTTTCCCCACTAGCAGCCTGCCCTTTCCAGAAAAGCAAAAATCAGATGTGCTTAAAAGATCTTGATTGTACTGAGAGAGAACTAACCATATACAAGGCTGTTTATCTTAAGATATAAACTTGAGTGTGATCTAGATAATCGTTGTTGTTCCTGGAATTTTTCTTGAATCAAGTAACTGTCCACTCAGAGGAGTTTGACCAGAATCAGACCATCAGTTGATCACTTGGCAGGACTTGCAGGGTTACTCATTTTCTTGGGCTGGACTGTTGTCAGCTCAGCCCTCATCCGTCTCCTCCCCCGGAGCTGTCAGAGTGTGTGTGTGTGTGTGTGTGTGTGTGTGTGTATGCGCATGTTAGTCATTGTTAGTCGTGTCCAACTATTTGCAACCCCATGGACTGTAGCCCACCAGGCTCCTCTGTCCATGGAATTCTCCAGGCAAGAATACTGCAGTGGGTTTCCATTCCCTTCTCCAGGGGATCTTCCTAGCCTAAGGACTGACCCTGGATCTCCTGCATTGCAGGCAGATTCTTCACCATCTGAGCCACCAGAGAAGCCCTGGAGCTATCAGTGAATCTCTGAAACTCTTGGTCTAACCCCATTTGACCTACATTTGATAAGGTCAAGTGTGAGCCACCTCCTAAACTTAGGAAGCCTAGGCCAAAAGTCCTGAACAGCCCTGGGCCCACCTGTGTCCTTCTGTACTTCTTCTATGGGACACAATAAAAAGCTCTAAATGGAGGTACATGTCTTGAGTTCAAATGTACTTCCTCTGGTAGCCAACTCTGACCCCCCAATCTAAAGCGGCTGTACCATCACTCTGTCATATCCCCCCACTTAAGGTGTTCCCATCACTCATGGCCACAGAGATCTTCTTGTGGGTTCATTTATCTCTAGTCTGTTGTTGTCATCTGCCTTGAACTTATGCATTCTGGAAGAGCAGGACCCTGACCATTCTCATCCCCACTCTACCCCAAGCTCTGAGCGGCCCTTGGCACATGATGGCTGTTTAGTAAATCATCTTTGGAAAAGGGAAGTGTAGATTGCTTTGTTTTTAATTTCAAACAAACTTCTCTAACAATTAAAAAAAAAAAATTTATTCTGGAGCCTGAGCTAAGAAAAGAGCAGGATATCCTATGGCAGCAACTGGGAATCCATGAGTTTAAACAGGATAATTGTAAGAGGACCCACAGTCTCCCACACACATCCAGACTTTTGCACCAAAGCCATCCATTCAGGCGAGTTTGACCAGAATCAGACCATCAGTTGATCCCTTGGCAGGACTTTCAGGGTTACTCATTTTCTTGGGTGGGACTGTTGTCAGCTCAGCCCTCGTCCATCTCCTCCCCCTGGGGCTGTCAGTGAATCTCTGCATCTGTCCATCCAACCCCACTTTGGCCTCCATTGATAATGTCAAGTGTGAGGCACCTCCTAAACTTAGGAAGCCTAGGCCAAGTGCCCTGAGCAGGCCCTGGGCCCATGGGATCCTGATGCACCTGCTACTTCTCCTCTCCTCTCAATTTTGTTTGGGTGACAGAACTAAGGAGTTCATCCCACTGGGCGGGTGAACAGTTTACAGAGGAACGCATGTATATATTATTATCTCCTTAATTAATCTTCACTTACCCAAATGTATTGATATGGTTTTCTATGCTTTCACTACCATCTCTATTTAGTGTGTAACCAATAACTCTTGGGTGGACTAACCTTCAAGCTGCAGGCCAGAGCTATTCAACAGCTAGGGGCAAAACCAAGTAGTTCATGTGAAATTAGACCGTTTGTAAATTGTACTCAGTTTGAAAAAAGGCATTTTCATTGAGTCAAAAAACCTTCTCTATCTCCTCACAATATTTGATTTCACCTGGTCTAACAGGGCAGAAGGCACAGATAGAGTCATTTGCTCCAGCCTCCTGAGGTTAGCCAAGGTAAAGAGACAATATGGTCATTGCAGACCAAACTCAGAAATACTAATTAGCTCAACTCTTCATAGATCTCACTGAAGAAGACCTCTTCTCCACAGTATCAAAAAGGAATCACAAATCACTTCAGAAAACTTCATGTCTTCAGCTTCAAAGAGCGGAAATTTGTTTCAACTCTTGCAGGCTAAAAATATGAACAAACACAATTGAAAAGGTCCAGGGAAAATGCCCTGATGGTGAAGTAACCCTCCTTCTGTCTTGCCCTCTTTTCCCCAGGTCACCTTCAGATAAGGAGTTCATTTACTCTCCTTCCACATGCCTTCCTCCTCCTTGCAAAACTCTGCCTTTTCTGGGGATGATGACCAATGGTCAACATTTGGCCTCTGCTTGAGAATTGAAGCCCAAATCTCAACCTGCCTTCTCCTACACCATTAGAAAATATCCAAGTAACACAAGAGCCATCCTAAAGACACAAAGCCACAAAGCCACAAAAATCCAACTCGAAGAAACAAACAAAGCCTGAAGATGGAAAGCAGGGTGTCCGTGGATTCCTGCCCAATGCATCTGACATTCTCTTTGGGCTCCCCCAATCACCTGGGCTATAAAAGAGATGAATCCAGAAAACGCACCCATTAGAGGGAATACAGGACCTGCCAGGTATCTGAAATGCCAGCACAACCTGCCCTGCTCTGGGTGAAAGCCTCTGCCTGGCTCTCCTTGTCTACAGGATACATCCAGATTCCTCCATAGGTAAACAGGGGCCATCACAGTTGACCTTCCATCTCTCTTTCCTGATCCATCTTTTGAGGCTCTCACTCTGACAACTCAAACTTCTCCTCTCACACGTGTACTTTAACAAGCTTTTTTTCTTCTTCTTCTTCTTCTTCATGTTTCCTCCTGTTTGGAATGCCTTTCCCTTTCTTCTCTACCTATCAAAATTATATTTGTAAGCTAAGTTCCATCTCAAAAACCACCTTCTGAAATTTTCTGTAGTCACACCAGAATTACAATGAATGCCTTCCTGCTTGGGATTAGCATTGGGCCTGAGAGTCCTTCCCATTAGGCATGTTGTCTTTTCTCTTGAACCACTGGCTCCTTTAGGGCAGAACCGGTTCTTACCTCGTCTCTATTGCCCCGGGGCCTAGTGGGGATTTTTGCACATAGCAGATATTTGATAAAGTTTGGTCTAATTGGATTTCTTAAGAGAACAGCCACTAACAACTAACTTAGGGTGGGAGAGAGTTGACATAAATTGTTAAGAGTTCAGGAGTAAGAATGCATAATTATAATTCCCTAAGCCCTATGGCCTTGGAACTAATTCAATCTTTAAGCCTGAGTTTCTTCATCTGAAGAAAATGGTATGTATTTACATCCATAATACATAACAGTGTTTACCTCACCTAGCTATTGGAAGAGCTAGATGAACACGTTTAACATGATGCCCAACACCTGGGAAGAATGCAATACATGTTACTTTCCCCCTCCTGCTCCTCCTCCTCCTCCATCCTCCTCCTCTTGTCTTCATTATTCCCTCCTCCCCTGTCCCACCACTGCTACTTTAACACCATAAGGGGGAGGCCATAAACCTCCTGTTATCTCTCCCACAGCTGGGCTCCATCTCTAGGATATGTCTTAGGAAGAATTTTCCTTCTTGCAAAGAGTACTGCAACTGTGCCCAGAACAAGGCCTAGATATCTTGTTGGAGTAGAAAAAAGCCTGGGAAAACTTTTTTCCACAGCTTTAAGCAGAAAACTTGTCTTTGGGTTAACCCTCTTTTGTTTGGGAAAACCATCTCACTAGGTCTTTGAGACATACAAATGAGAAGTAAATGTCTACCCATTGTCTGGCCAGAAACCACAAGGTCACCAATAATTGGAAGACCCATGGTTAGCACTCAAAGTCAGAGCTGATGTTTGGTTTGTAAGTTCTTGTATTATTGAATTGAGCTTCTTTCTATAGAGTCTGTTGAAATTGTTTTTGTTTGGAAAGGAAAAATATATATATTTTTAACCCTTGCAGGAGTGAGTTTGGAGATCCAGGCTGAATTGTTTGTTTGTTTTATACGTGTCAGTAGCAGGAAAATGAGAATGATGTGGGGTGAATTTGAAGGGCGTGCTTTCTTACGACCCTATTGCTCTCTGGGAAAGGCAGTGCTGCTCCTCTGCCCAGGTGACAAGAGGGAGTGTGAGTGTGACCCAGAGTTGGGACAGAGTCACTGCTCCCGCCACTTTGGAAGACCAGTTCCCCTCTGGCTTCCCCAGAAGCTACTGGAGCAAGAAGACCCAGCTCCATTGTCACTGATGTTCCCAGAAGTCCAATCATTGGCAGAGAAAACAAAGAGTGCAGTAGAAGGCAGTAGTGGTTACGTAATGGCCTAGAGGGCCGATGGGTTGAGTGGCATCTTTAG
Organism: Budorcas taxicolor; assembly: GCF_023091745.1. NCBI lineage: Eukaryota > Metazoa > Chordata > Mammalia > Artiodactyla > Bovidae > Budorcas > Budorcas taxicolor. The sequence continues at coordinate 72,042,477 of NC_068911.1, forward strand.
GGACTACGGAATAGTGAGGGGAAAAGGAAACTTCTGAGAAGTGTGAGGTCAAGGACATGAGTTATTGAGCTCTTGTAACTTAGATGTTAAAATTATTGTGACCTCACATGACCATCCCCACCTCCAGGTTTATGAAATCTGTGGCACAATATTGGGGTAAATAAATATTTGGTTTTAAAATGGATTGTGTTTAATTAATTATTATTTTCAAAATTGAAAGCTGGGGTGGGAGATAGCATAGCATAGTGATTTTTTAAGAGAATGAAATCTGGAAATCAGCAGATTTCTATCTTGGCTTTTGTTTTTACTAGCTGTGTAATCACAAGCAATTTATCCACCCTCTTTAGGCCTCTGTCTTTTAATCTGTAAAATATAGATGCAAGGAAGATTGTATTTTCCAAATACAGCTGCGCCAGTATGCATTTCATTTCACATGCTCTTCTCATGAGGTGACATGGATATTCTTTCATCAGGAGCTAGGCTCCTGGAATCTGGAATCTGGGCTGAATGTTGAAACTGCCTCAACCAAAAGAAATATGGCAGAAGTGATGTGGCTTCCAGCTAAGTCATAACAGGCAACGGGTTTCCATGCCTGGCTCTCTCTCAGCCTTTGGAAGCCCAGGCCACACGGAGACGTCACGTGTGGGTGTCCCTACCAACATCCCCACCAGACCCTCTGCTGCCAGCTAGCATTAACAGCTCAACATGAAGAGTGATCGATCCTTGAGATGACTCCAGGGCCCAGTTTTTAAGCCTTGCAGCTGAGACCCCAGACCTCACAGAACAGGGATAAACCAAACTCATCATGTTCTGTATGAATTCTTGACCCATAGAAACCATAAGAGATCAAAAATGAGCATTGTTGTTGTAAGTCCCTAAATTTTGTGGCGCTTTGTTATGCAACAATAGATAACTAAAATAACAGGTAATAATATATAATCCATGGTGGTGTTATGAGGATTAAAAGAAATAGTACAATGCTTAGCACAGCAGTGAGTGCTCAATAGTGTTAGATGCTTTATTATAACAAAAAAGGCAGTTACTAACCAAAATTTAAGGTGAATGAGGGCTTTCAGTAGACACCCTTTTCTGGATGCCTTAACGGATGACCAGGGGCAAGAAAAGTTGAAATTGATGAGGAACCCATGTTAGAAGCAGAAGTCTGTAAAGTCTGCACTTTAATGAAATCTTATGAAAATTTGGTTTTCCCTCTCTGGAAGTCTTCTTAAAATTCCTGGAGCCAGAACCTCGGGATGGGAGAGAGAATAAACGTTTTGAGGCCACTGTCGTATCTGGGCCCTCACAATGGCTGGCCCACCATCCCGTGGTGAGCATCTGTCTTGAAGAGAAGCTAGCTTCTGTATATAATTACAATGACCTCTGCAGTCAGTTCCTCTCCTAGTAACCTGTCATGTGTGGGTCTAATAGTTTCTTGGTATACTTCAGAACGGTATCAGACTGTCATAAAGTCCTTCTGTAAGCACCGCTCCAGTGAGAACTTGGAGATATACCAAGCTTCGCCTGCATCACTAACGTAATTACACCACCATCATCCTCAGAATTTGCACTACTTTCCAGGGACATCCATAATTTTGATGAAGATAGATGCAGACCACAAAATATGCTCCTAGGGTTTCCAGTGGCCAAGTATATCCACAGGAAAAGAAAAGACAATAGCCAGCTTATACTTTGAATCTTTCCCATCTCCCACAACTAAAAAGGTCATAAAAGGTTATTGTAAAATCAGTACAGAATAATGACAGTGAAATTTAACTGGAAAATGTATCTTTTTCCCCTCTCTGTTCCTGAAGATATGTAAAATTTGGGAATATTTCAGATTATAACAATTATTTTACAAACAAGGACTTGAAAAGGGAGGCAAGACTTTAATGGTTGTATATTGGGCTGGATGAAGCATAAGCTGTAATCAAGATTTCTGGGAGAAATATTAATAACCTCAGATATGCAGATAATACCACCCTTATGACAGAAATCAAAGAGAAAATAAAGAGCCTCCTGAGAAAGCTGAAAGAGGAGACTGAAAAAATTGACTTAAAACTCAACACTCAAAAAACTAAGATCGTGGCATCCAGTCCCACCACTTCATGACAAATAGATGGGGTAACAATGGGAACAGTGACAGACTTTGTTTTCTTAGGCTCCAAAAACACTGTGGATAGTGACCGCAGCCATGAAATTAAAAAACGCTTGCTCCTTGAAAGAAGAGCTATTGCAAACCTAGACAGCATATTAAAAAGCAGAGACATCACTTTGTGGACAAAGGTCCATCTAGTCAAAGCTATGGTTTTTCCAGTAATCATGTGTGGATGTGAGAGTTGGACCATAAAGAGGGCTGGGTGTCGAGAATTGATGCTCTTGAACTGTGCTGTCGGAGAAGACTCTTGAGAGCCCCTTGGACTGCAAGGGAGATCAAACCAATCAATCATAATGGAAATCAACCCTGAATATTCATTGGAAGGACTGATGCTGAAGCTACAGCTCCAATACTTTGGCCACTTAATGTGAAGAGCCGACTCATTGGAAAAGACCCTGATGCTAGAAAAGACTGAAGGCAAAAGGAGAAGGGGGTGGCAGAGGATGAGATGGTTAGACAGCATAATCAACTCAATGGACATGAATTTTGAGCAAACTGTGGGTGATAGTGAAGGACAGCAGAGCCTGGCGTGCTGTAGTCCGCGGAGTGGCAAAGAGTCGGACGTGACCGAGTGACTGAACGACAACTCTAAAATAGTGTCTGAGGAAATGGCTTTTAGATTAAATGTCATTTTAACATCCTTTAAATTATCCTTTAACCCTCCTGATGTTCCCCATACTTGTAAATTTCGATTCCATCTACTGAGTGCTTTGTCTTGTTCTATGCACTAATTTCTTTGTATGCATTACCTCATTACAATCCTTATCACAATCAGTCTTATGAGGCAGGCATCAGAAGCCCCAGTTTTTTCTTGTGGAAACTGAGAATGATAGAAGTCAAATAGCTTCTAAGAAGAGGAGCTGAGATGGGATCCAGAGACCATGCCTTGTACATTACTACCTTTGGCTGAGGTTCTTCTCCACTGTGCATGTGCAAAGGCTACTTCAAGACTCAGCTCAAACGTCATCCCCTCTTGCGTAGTTTTTGTTCACCATCCCACCTCTGTCAACCTCCCACCCCCCGACCCATGCCCCCACACACACCTAGGACATACTCTCCCATTCCTCTCTGAATTTCTATAACATCACTGGCCAAATGAAATAATATGAGTTACATGTGTAATTTTATTTATTTTTAAAAAATATGTTTTTTAAATTTATTTGACTGTGTCAGATTTTAGTTTCTGCTCATGGGATCTTTAGTTGAGGCATGTGGGATCTAGCTCCCTGGCCAGGGATCAAACATGGGCCGCCTGCATTGGGAGAGTGGCGTCCTAGCCACTGGGTCACCAGGAAAGTCCAGCACACGTGTAATTTTATATAAGGGGACGACAGAGGATGAGATGGTTGGATGGCATCACCGACTCAGTGGGCATGAATTTGGGTGGACTCCGGGAGTTGGTGATGGACAGGGAGGCCTGGCGTTCATGGGGTCACAAAGAGTCAGACATGACTGAGCGACTGAACTGAACTGAACTGATCCAAAATGTTATCACATCACAGGTAATCAATATAAATATTATTGATGAGTTGCTTTACACTTTTTGCACCAAATCTTTGAAGTCCAGAGTATATTTCGTATCTACTGTACATCTCAGTTTGAACTAGCCACATTTCAAATCCCAGTAATCAATAAGTAGTGGCTAGTCTGTTGGACTGCAGTTATGTAACATTTAACTTATGTCATTTCCTTTTTATTCAGTGTAAAGTAAGTTTCTTGAGGTCAGGAAATGAGACAAACTCATCTTTGTATTTCCCAGCATCTCCAAATATCACACATAATAAATGTTTGAGTCAGCGTGTGAGTCAAGAAAACAAATGCCGGCGCCTTACTGGATTCCTGGAAGGGAAGTATGTGCACCACATCAAGGCAAGGCATGGCAGTTCTCACAAAGCGAAAGTCATCTTCCCGCCGCATAGGCTCAGCAGCTGCAAGTTGCTCAAAGAGCTAAAAAAACAGCCTTGAGGTCGAAGCTGTGAAGGAAGTTATGAGGGCAAAGTTGACAAGGAAGAAAAAGAGAGATTGTTGTGAGGGGCTACGGGGTAAAAAAGACAGACAAAGCCTCAGACCACCTTCTGGTGAGCATTCGAAAAAAGAAAACAAGATAAACAGACGATGATGAGATGTTACTAAGTGACTCAACCACCTGAAACGAATAGAGCAATAATGGCTACTTAATGCAAAAGGATTCTTTAAAGCTTTCTAGAGAGACTTACACACTTGAAATACAGCTTGAGCAAACATTCCAGCATATAAAAGTGGCATATCTGCAAAAAATAATCTTGTTTTGGCCACTCAGGTTGTATCTAATTCACTCAAAATCAGAGAGGTAACATCCATTAAAAAATGAGTTGTCAATTGTTGTGCCAAATGTTGACCAGTTTTTTCTTTTTCCAGTGAGTAGCTGTTAGAGTATGGGAATATAGCTTCACAGTTTATTTACTGTATTATTTCTGAATTTGTACTCAATTATTTCCTAGTTGGCTGTGGCAGTGACATATCCTTAAATACTTTTCATTTGTGTAGGACTTTACCACTCGCTTTTGCATCTGTTATCTTCTCATGATTAAACTCTCTGGGACATTTTGCGTCACTCCTCAGGAACTTTCTGTTGAGAATTTTTTGAGTCATACAATCAAAGTCTCAGGCTGTTGATTTTGAAAATTGTGTTAACTCATAGTTTCCAAGTGATTAAAAGGCTGCTGCTGCTGCTGCTAAGTCGCCTCAGTCGTGTCCGACTCTGTGCGACCCCAGAGACGGCAGCCCACCAGGCTCCCCTGTCCCTGGGATTCTCCAGGCAAGAACACTGGAGTGGGTTGCCATTTCCTTCTCCAATGCATGAAAGTGAAAAGTGAAAGTCAAGTCGCTCAGTCATGTCTGACTCTTTGCGACCCCATGGACTGCAGTGCACCAGGCTCCTCCGTCCATGGGATTTTCCAGGCAAGAATACTGGAGTGGGGTGCCATTGCCTTCTCCAGATTAAAAGGCAGTCTTCTCTAAAACCAGAGCTTTCCCTGTAAGTACATATGGGTTTTTCAGCTCATACAGGTGAATTCAATGCAGAAAATCCTCAGGTGCTGCTTTTGCCTCTGAAGTGATAAGGTTTGGAAAAGAGATTTTCCCATGTCCTCTGGTTTCCAGCAAAAACATGTGGGATTAAGACCATCACCAGCTAAGAGGCCGCTCATAAAATATGATGAGGCCCAGAAGTTCCGGAATTTTTAATGTCAGGAAACATTCTCCTTGGAGTATCAGCCTCACAGTTTATGGTCATTTTAAGAGGGGGCGTGAATCAGGTAAGGAAACCTTTGGACGTTGTTGGCTGGAGCAGGGCTTCGCCTGAAATCTCTCAGAGCAGAGTGAGGACATCTTGTCCTGAATTGTCTCTCTCTGTGGCCGAACCATGAGGCGACTGCCAAGTAGCTCAGTCTGCTCAAATGGATTTTGATGGTTGGTAACAGAAAAATAAGCTATGAAGCAACTTCTTTTTTTCTTTTTCAAATCTCATGCTGATTTATATTCAAATTCTTTTAAGCATTCAGGGTTGAAGAGAAGTTTGTTCTTTCATGGGGTGATTAAGAGTGGGGTGTGGGTTGGGTTCCATATGCCCTTTACACCCTATTAAATTTCCGCAGAACTGAGCTCCCAGGAGCCTGCTAGTTTTAAAGCCTGTTCCACCTCCTTTGGTCGCATTTGAAATGGGCCATTAGACCCTCAGTCAGTATCCACCCAAGATGTTATGGTTTTAGTTTAGCCAGAATAGAGCCTGTTGCGAAAGGTGTGTCTAACAGGGAAAAAATACGTTCTCTAAAAAATCTGAGTAACATTCTAAATTCTGTATCAAAGGATATTGCCTAACACACAGTAGAGGGGAAGTGGAGAGTAGGCTAGGAGACTGTGGGAAAATAAGAGAGCACTTGAGGGCCATAGTTTGCTACCCTTTTTGGTCAAACATCTCATTTTTATGATAAGTAACTAAGACTGCCACCTTGACTATCCTGAAATGAAATTAAAATCATCTTTTCTAAAAATCCAGTGTACTTCCATAACTGTAGTAAAAAGGAGAAATTAAAAGGAAACAACTTATGATATACAAAAAAGAAAAAAACATATTCAGGAGGCAAATGTTTGGCTAAGAGGACACTAGAAAATCCATAGTGGAATCAGATGGCCACACTGATCCGAAGATCCAGCTCCCAGAGTGGTGACCACTGCACTCTGAACCAATGTGTGTTGCTTTGAGCCATGTTGCCATCCTGGTGCGCTGTCCCAAAATAGTGAAAAACTCCTGGGGAAGTTCCAAACCAAATGCAATCGTCCCTCAAAAAGTCCCAAATAGGTTGTTTTTAATACATAAATCAGGGTCAGCTTCTAGGTTCAGGATTTATTTTTGCCTATATGATTGTCCAGGAGACCTTGGAAAGTGGCATGAGATTTCTCATTGTGTGAGACTGTCTGAGCACCTCTGCCACCCTCCCAAATGTCAACATTACCCCCCTAAACTTTGCAACATCCGAAAATGTTGCCACAAATCCCTCTGCAGGCAGAGACCTGAGGAGAAAGAAAGCCTGTGAACGTGGCCGAAGGGAAGAGTCTGAGGAGAAAGACAAGCAGTGAGCAATTCCCAGAGACATTGCATTCCAGTTTAAGCTGTTTCCCGTTTTATACTATGCTGAAGTCTCCTATTCTTAGGCCCAGACTTATAGCAAAACTGGAGAATCGGGCTTGGAGAGGACCAGTCATGAACAGTGGCCCAAGTCATGCCACGGAGCTGGTCTGGTGAAGACCCTGCCACTGCCGCAATAGGGCACAGAGCAGTCGGTGTGGGCAGCTCCCACCACTGACCTGGGAAGAGAACACAGCCGTCTTCCAGGTATCACTCTGCACTGCTTGCGGTCCACACGGTAACTGCTTCTTCATGGCACTGGCCTACCCTTCAAAGTGTGATGAGTGCACCTGATGGGTTCAGCCTCTGTCAAGTGTCCTTGTCTTAACTGAAAAGGAGATGGGGAAAGCGTACAAACATCTTCAGCCTCTAGAGTGGGAGGCAGGCTCTGCTTCCTCCAAAATAGGGAAAGGGTTCAGAAGCTGGGCACCTGCCAGAAAGACCCATGCCCAGTCTAGCTGGTCAAGTGAGTTCTGCAGAAGAGAAATACCATGGAGTTTTGCAGCAGAGAGTGGTCACTCTGAGAAGTGATGGACAAGGAAAGTTTTTATACTGGAAGTGAGATTTCATCAAAACTTGAAGGATAAGGAAATTGGTATGGCTGTGTGTAGGGATGGGAGAGGTAATTCTCTAGTGATGGAATGTCATGAGCAAGAAAGCAGAGCTAGGAAAACAAGGGCAGGCTGAGAGTCCAAGTTCACTGGAGCTGAGTTTCATGGGGAGTCATATGAAAGACTAGAAGGGACAGGAATGGCGTGAAGGAGTTTGGGGTGTTTGTTTAATGGTGTTTTGATGTAATCAAAGTGGTGTTTGATGAGAGTATTTGCGTATTGTTTTTGTATCGACTTTCGTTGATTTATAAAAAAATAATGGCCTTGGTAATTTGATCTCAGTCTTTAGGAGAACAGACCTGTTTTTATGAACTGCTAGGAGCTTTGAAGGCTTTTTGTTTGTTTGTTGTTTGTTATTTTTGTCATTGTTGTTGCTGATTTTTTCTGATAAAAAGGATAACTCCTTTATAATTTTAATTCGTATTGCATTGAATCCACAGCAGAATTTTAAAAGTATCTTTTAGCTGATTCTAAGAGTGACCCCCCACCTGCAATTTTTAATCAAGCTAAGTGTCACAATCCATTTTTTCCAACACTTATTGCATACCTAATATATGCCAGGATCACTACTTAATGCTTTCATCTACACATTTAATATGATTTTCAAATTATCCTTTTTACTTATGAAGAGATAAGATCTGAGAGAATAAATGATTTGCCCAATGACACACAATTCATATGTAATGGGATAGGGGTTACAACGCATGTCTGTCTAATCTAATTCCTACATGATCTAGTGGCTTCTCTCATCAGAGTACAGTCTGAAGTTATTGGCTGTGCTTTCTAGATCTGTGATGTTTGGTTCTAGCCATTCTGAATAAAGAACCTCAGAGACTCAGTTTTAAAGAATTCAAAGGAGGCAGAACTTTTATTATTGTTTTTATTGAAGTATAGTTGATTTATAATGTTGCATTATTTTCTGGTATACAGCAAAGTGATTCAGTTATATATATATATTCATATATGTGTATAACTTTCTTCTTATGCTGCTGCTGCTGCTAAGTCACTTCAGTCGTGTCCTTACAAGTATAGTTCCCTGTGCTATACAGTATGTCCTTGTTGTTTATCTATTTTATATATAGCAGCATGTATGTGTTAATCCCAAGTTTATCCTGCCCCCTTTCCCATTTGATAACCATAAGTTTGTTTTCTATGTCTGTGAGTCTGCTTCTGTTTTGTAAATAAGTTTTTATTATTATTTTTAGATTCCACATTGAAGTGTATCATATGATATTTTATCTTTGACTTCACTTAGCATGATAATTTCCAGGTACATCCATGTTGCTTCAAATGGTAATATTTCATTCTTTTTTAGGGTTGAATCATATACCATTTATAGATGTACCACTTCTTCTTTATCCATTCCTCTGTCAATGGACACTTAGGTTGCTTCCATATCTTGGCCATTGTATAGTGCTGCAATGAACATTGGAGGCTTGTATCTTTTTGAATTAGAGCTCTCATCTTTCCTGGATATATGCCTAAGAGTAGGATTGCTGGATCATATTAGTAACTCTATTTTCAGTTTTGTTTTTTTTTTTTTAAGGAGACTCCATTCTGTTCTCCATAATGGCTGCACAAATTCACATTCTTAAAGGAGACAGATCTTATTGGACACCTCATTCCAGATTGGATCACCTGGCTTAAATCAACAGATCCTTTGTCTTGCCAAGGATGCCCTTTGCAGTAGTGGAAGTTATCTGTGCCTCTATAATCTTTATACTGTGTTTCTGTGGCTGTTGGACAACTCTGCCTTGAGGTGGTATAAACTGCCTTCCTTGGTATTTTCTTGGCAGTACATGGTGCGTCCTTGTGTACAAGGTTACCTGTTAGAGGATGTTCCACACTCTTGTCTCATTCTCTGAACCGGGGCATCTAAGTCCTAGAGAGGTAATTAAACCAACATCCATGTTCTAGAGATCATGATGGACAAAAAGGGATGACAGAGTCCAATAGTGAATGATCTAATACCCATTTTTTGTCCCCATCCCTTTCTCCACCCCCACCCCCCCAACAAAGCTTTAGCAGAAAATTTAAGGAATGGCCCTTCAGTACTACCTGTAACATTTGGTTTTCAATTTCCATTTTCTTTCTTTGCCCACTTTGAGAAAGAGACCAGTAAGCACTAAAATGTCAAAAAGAAAAAGCATACAATGGGAGGGAAATAGAAAAAATAAGTAACCTGTTTCTTCAGGTTTGATGGACTTCTCCCAGTTTGCTGTCCTTGGGGAACGGACCCTGTAGCAGGTGTCAGAGGCATTCACCACCCACCTCCAGCCCTCACTCTCTAGATTCCTCATTCTGAGGTCATTTTGTCTCATATTGCACTGAGTAGAGGCCATCAGCTTGAAAATATCTCCTTTCCCTCTCCCTGCAAAGTGTTAGTCAATCAGTTGTGTCCGACTCTTTGCAACCCCATGGACTGTAGCCCACCAGGCTCCTCTGTCTATGGAATTCTCCAGGCAAGAATACTGGAGTGGATTGCCGTTCACTTCTCCAGGGGATTTCCCAACCCTGGGATCCAACCCAGGTCTCCTGCACTGCAGGCAGATTCTTTACCTTTTAAGCCACCAGGGAAGGCTCTGCAAACCTCCCTCTATTTAGAAAAGTATGCCTCCTACCCTTTACAATTAAGGTCTCCTTGTGTGCTCTTAACACCAGTCCCGCCTACCTTCTTTTGTAACTTGCTCCATCAACTACCTTTATTTTTGTCTCCTGTGTCTCAGCCTTCAAATATGCTCAAGGGCACCATATCTTAGAGAAAAGCAACCCACGCCAAGGCTTTTCTACCCCTACCTCTCACGCTACCAGCTCACTTCTTGTTCCCTGTCAATAGACTTGCTGGAAGGGTAAGGCTTCATGTACTGTCTGTTCTGTTCACCTCTCCAGAAACTGCTTCCCCCAGACCAAAGTGTTGGACATCTGAGGCTTTATTACTGTTGCTCGCTTGCTTGTTCTGCCATTCCTGCCCAGAGCTCCTCTTGTGGTCACCGTTAGAGGGGCCATATGCAGAAGCCGGTCTAGGTCTCCTGAGTTTCCTTCTTTGAAATTTGACACCTGAACAGAGACACACAGGGAAGGAGTGAGTGCTGAGCATCAGCTGGCATCACCGTGAAGAAAAGCCCACTTGTTCTTCTGCTCAGCATCCTTTACTATCTAAAAGTCCATCCTGTTTTCCTGCCCTTCTCGAGACCTGGAAGTCCAGCTCTTCGTGAGACTCTGGCAGCTATACTGTGTCCTGAAAGCCCCTCTTTTCAAGTTAGTGAAGGGGAAATGGGGAGTGAAGTTAAGAATCGAATCGCCAGTCTATGTCCGATGCAGGATACAGCATGCTTGGGGCTGGTGCATGGGGATGACCCAGAGGGATGTTGTGGGAAGGGAGGTGGGAGGGGGGTTCATGTTTGGGATCGCATGTACACCCGTGGTGGATTCATGTCAATGTATGGCAAAACCAATACAGTATTGTAAGGTAAAATAAAGTAAAAATAAAAATTTTTTTTTAAAAAGACACAGGAAAATGAAGAGACAGTAAGAAAATGTTTGCAAATCATATATGCAATAAAAGATTTGTATAAAAAAATAAAAGAAGCAAAAACAAAAACAAAAAAACAAACAAAAAAAAGAAGCATAGTTTCTTTCATGAGGGGTCTTTCTCACCCACATCCTAAGATTATGGGAATATAAGGGTATAAATCCCTGACATCAAAACTCCCTACAAGCCCAACATTATAGAGCAAATAATTAGCATGAAGCCATCAGACCCCACATCCTTTGAGCTGTCTTGAACAGACTTTTCCTGTTACAAGGGGCGTTCAAGGGTAGAGTGGTGATGGTTGAAAAAAACAAATGGAGCACAACAGGGGTGCTTATTAATTAGTTAGAAGAATAACGAATCGGGTTGGCTTGTCCTCAGTCCTAGGAGGGCTAGAGATGAGCACACATAAAATCAAGTGGACCTAGATCCACGTTTTGGCGGATCCAGCTTTAAATCCCAGCTCCACTACTTACCCTTGTCTTAGACTCCTTAACTTCTCTAAGCCTGAGTTTCTATACCTGGAAAATGCAGATAATAAAACTATCTACTGTGTAAAGTTCTTGTGAAGATGAAATGAGCTGTAAGAATTTTAAATGATTAGCAGAGTGTCTGTTAACCAGTGAGTGATCAATAAATGTAACTTGCTGTGACTATGATTTTTTTCTAAATTCACATATAATCTCACTGGTTTGCCATGAGTTAGGCTATGAATGGATGGTTATAAATATATTTTAATTGCATTTTAAAATTATGTTAAAATCATCCTTAAGTTGCCCATAAGGAAAAAATATTGGTTTGGATCCTTCAAGAAGAAAAGATAGATTTGAGCATTCAGTGACAATAGTTGAGCTTCTTGGAACGGAGCAGCTTGGTTACCAGGGATTTTCTTTAACTGAGGAAGACACACTTATGTGTTAACATATTTTAGATGTGTATTATATTTAGGCATTCTTACTGTTCAAGGAAGTAAAGGAGGGAGGCTGTCTCTCGTACAAAATCAGACAAAAAGAAAGTACAATGGACCTTTGAACAATGAGAGGGCTGGGCATACCAATACTCCCTATAGTAGAAAATCCCTGGATAATTTATAGTCAGCCTTCCTTATACATGATTCCTCTGTGTCTGTGATTCCATATCCACAGATTTAACCAACCTGAGATTTTGTAGTACTCCAGTATTTACTGTTGGAAAAAATCTGAGGTTAAGTGCCCCAGGCAGTTCAAATCTATGGTGTTCACTGATAGACTGTACTGAACTGAGAGAGAAACTAAAGGTTATAGTAGCAGTCAACACCTCACCTAAAACTGTAAAGTATACAGGTGAGTGCTAGGTGATTCAGTGCTAAACTCGAACATAACTTCAGTAGTTTCCTAAAAGCAATAAGGAGTGTGATAATTGAGTAAAGCTTTATAATTCCAGGGCTTTAGTTCAGTGATTTACAGGAACTGTACCTAACGTTGTTCTCTGTTCAGGCCCTTACTGCACAGCATTAAACAGGTTGCTTGGAAATTAAACCAGAGCACTAGGTCTTAGACCCCTGTTCTACTACTTAGTACCTGTGTGACCTTGGTTATATAAAGCGTGGCCATCTGTAACGTGCAGCAAATAAAAACACCTGCCAAACTGGCTTCAAAGAACTATTAGAAACATCAAAAGAAATAATGTGAACACACTTTGCAAATTTGAGGGCAGGATACAAACGTTCGTTGTGATTATGTAAAATCTGCTGCTAAGTCACTTCAGTCGTGTCTGACTCTGTGCAACCCCATAGACGGCAGCCCACCAGGCTCCCCCATCCATGGGACTTTCCAGGCAAGAGCACTGGAGTGGGATGCCGTGGTTAGTAAATGATTAAACACTTTACATTTTATTTTAAAGGCACATTTTTTAGAAGAATATTTATTTCACTGTACAGGGTCTTAGTTGCAGCATGTGGGATCTAAGTACCCTGACCAGGGATCAAACCCAGGCCCCTTGTGTTGAGGGCATGGAGTCTTAACCAGTGGACCAGCAGAGAAGTCCCTTAAAGGCACATGGTTTTAAAAAGATTTATTCATTTATTATTAATCTGTGGCTGTGCTGGGTGTTCACTGCTGTGCGGCCTTTTTCTCTAATTGTGGCGAGTGAGGGCTACTCTTCATTACGGTGCTCCGGCTTATCTTTGCAGTGGCTTTGCTTGCGGCGGAGCACAGGCTGAGTGGGCATATGGGCTGCATAGTTGTGACTCCAGGGCTCAGTAGTTAGGTTTCCAGGGCTCTAGAGCACAAGCTTTGTAGTTGTGGCACATGGGCTTATTTGCTCCACACACAGCATGTGGGAACTTCGTGCATCAGGAATTGAATCCGTGTCCCTTGCGTTGCAAGGTGGATTCTTAACCACTGGACCACCAGGGAAGTCCTGAGGTACATTTTTATAGTGGAAAAAATTGACTTCACCCTGGAGAAGGAAATGGCAAACCACTCCAGTACTCTTGCCTGGAAAATCCCATGGGCGGAGGAGCCTGGAAGGGTGCAGTCCATGGGGTCACAGAGTCGGACATGACTGAGTGACTTCACTTTCACTTTCACTTTCTCCTGCATTGGCAGGTGGGTTCTTTCCTGGCTGAGCCACCAAGAAAGCCCCTATAGTGTAATTCTGGATGAAATTTTATAGTAGTTTCCCCCAATTTAATAGCCATCCTTAATCACCATCACATCATCATCACATTTTATTCAATCACTATAGAGGAGAGATGGGGTTACTTTTCCAAACTCATATCAGAAAATCGTTCAAGAGAATTCAGGCAAAGTGCAGTGAAATGTATTACAGAGGTATTGGAATAGTTCGTTAATAAACATGTTATGTCTTTTTAATGGATTTTGCAACATTTTTAAGGTGTCTTCTTTCAGAACATTGTGATTTGTTTCATCATTCTAAATAAACATTTTAATACTTCAAAAAAAAAATTGACTTCACCAAAAATTCTTTTAAAATACAATTTACAAAATTATTTTAAAATAAAAAGTTGAAAAATTCTTTTCATCTGTAGGCTCCGGCATTAGACGCCACCTGGTGGCGGTTAGGAGTAATGCAAGTGCATTGCTGAGCTGCCGCGTGAATGTCACGGGAAAATGTTAGACCAAGAGGCTCAAAGAAGGGCTTGGAGAAGGAAATGGCAACCCACTCCAGTGTTCTTGCCTGGAGAATCCCGGGGACAGAGGCACCTGGTGGGCTGTTGTCTATGTGGTCGCACAGGGTCGGACACGACTGAGGTGACTTAGCTGCAGCAGCAAAGAAGGGCTTAGACTGAAATGAGCTGAAATGAGACTTGCCATACTTGGGATTGGGGCTTCTGTGGTGGCTCAGATGGTAAAGAGTCTGCCTGCATTGAGGGAGACCTGGGCTCAATCCCTGGGTGGGGCAGATCCCCTGGAGAAGGAAATGGTATCCCACTCCAGTATTCCTGCCTAGAGAATCCCATGGACAGAGGAGCCTGGCAGCCTGGGGTCGCAGAGTCAGACAGGACTGAGTGACTAACATTCCCACGTCCATACTTGGGATTGAAGCTAGAAAATTGCTCTAGGTTTTTGTGTGCTATAAGTTGCTGCAGTCTGGCCACTGCTTGCCTCTACTGTAAGTAAATTAGGGGAAGAAAGTCAAGCCTTTTCTTCATTTTTGACTTCCCACTGACCAGCACAGTAGTGCTCAACACATTTAATAAATGAAAAACGAAGAATAAGAGAAGACGAAATAAGGAGGGAAAATCTTAAACTCTGTAAAGCAGCCCATTCTGTGTGTCGTTCTTAGCTATTTTTTCTCCCCCTTCTGTAATAGTTGGCTTCCCTGGTGACTCAGATGGTAAAAGAATCCACCTGCAATGCAGGAGACGTGGGTCCAATCCCTGGGTCAGAAAGATCCTCTGGAGAAGGCAATGGCAGCCCACTCCAATATTCTTGCCTGGAGAATTCCATGGACAGACGAACCTGGCAGGCTATAGTCCATGGGGCTGCAAAGAGTTGGACATGACTGAGCGACTAAGTGCATTCAGTTCAGTTCAGTTCAGTCGCTCAGTCGTGTCCGACTCTGCGACCCCATGAATTGCAGCACGCCAGGCCTCCCTGTCCATCACCATCTCCCGGAGTTCACTCAGACTCGCGTCCATCGAGTCCGTGATGCCATCCAGCCATCTCATCCTCTGTCGTCCCCTTTTCCTCCTGCCCCCAATCCCTCCCAGCATCAGGGTCTTTTCCAATGAGTCAACTCTTCGCATGAGGTGGCCAAAGTACTGGAGTTTCAGCTTTAGCATCATTCCTTCCAAAGAAATCCCAGGGTTGATCTCTTTCAGAATGGACTGGTTGGATCTCCTTGCAGTCCAAGGGACTCTCAAGAGTCTTCTCCAACACCACAGTTCAAAAGCATCAATTCTTTGGCACTCAGCCTTCTTCACAGTCCAACTCTCACATCCATACACGACCACAGGAAAAACCATAGCCTTGACTAGACGGACCTTAGTTGGCAAAGTAATGTCTCTGCTTTTGAATATACTATCTAGGTTGGTCATAACTTTTCTTCCAAGGAGTAAGCGTCTTTTAATTTCATGGCTGCAGTCACCATCTGCAGTGATTTTGGAGCCCCCCAAAATAAAGTCTGACACTGTTTCCACTGCTTCTCCATCTATTTACCATGAAGTGATGGGACCCGATGCCATGATCTTCGTTTTCTGAATGTTGAGCTTTAAGCCAACTTTTTCACTCTCCTCTTTCACTTTCATCAAGAGGCTTTTTAGCTCCTCTTCACTTTCTGCCATAAGGGTGGTGTCATCTGCATGTCTGAGGTTATTCATATTTCTCCCGGCAATCTTGATTCCAGCTTGTGCTTCTTCCAGTCCAGCGTTTCTCATGATATACTCTGCATATAAGTTAAATAAGCAGGGTGACAATATACAGCCTTGATGTACTCCTTTTCCTCTTTGGAACCAGTCTGTTGTTCCATGTCCAGTTCTAACTGTTGCTTCCTGACCTGCATACAGATTTCTCAAGAGGAAGGTTAGGTGGTCTGATATTCCCATCTCTTTCAGAATTTTCCACAGTTTATTGTGATCCACACAGTCCAAGGCTTTGGCATAGTCAATAAAGCAGAAATAGATGTTTTTCTGGAACTCTCTTGCTTTTTCCACGATCCAGCGGATGTTGGCAATTTGATCTCTGGTTCCTCTGCCTTTTCTAAAACCAGCTTAAATATCAGGGAGTTCACGATTCACGCATTGCTGAAGCCTGGCTTGGAGAATTTTGAGCATTACTTTACTAGCATGTGAGATAAGTGCAATTGTGCGGTAGTTTGAACATTCTTTGGCATTGCCTTTCTTTGGGATTGGAATGAAAACTGACCTTTCCAGTCCTGTGGCCACTGCTGAATTTTCCAAATTTGCTGGCATACTGAGTGCAGCACTTTCACAGCATCATCTTTCAGGATTTGAAACAGCTCAACTGGAATTCCATCACCTCCACTAGCTTTGTTCATAGTGATTCTTTCTAAGGCCCACTTGACTTTACTTTCCAAGATGTCTGGCTCTAGATTAGTGATCACATCATCATGATTATCTGGGTCATGAAGATCTATTTTGTACAGTTCTTCTGTGTATTCTTGCCACCTCTTCTTAATATCTTCTGCTTCTGTTAGGTCTCTAATTTCTTTTGAAAAATTCTAACTGAACTAAGTTAAATGGTACTGACTTGGGTTGAATGAAAAGGAACAGTGAACCTTTTTTTCAAGATGTATTTATTTGAACTACAGTTGATTCACACTGTTGTGTTAATTCCTATTGTACAGCAAAGTGATTCACATACACATATATGTATATATATATATTTTTTTCCTATTGTTTTCCATTATGGCTTATCACAGGATATTGAATATAGTTCCCTGTGCTATATAATAGGACCTTGTTTTTTATCCATTCTCTGTATAATAGTTTGCATCAGTTAGTCAGTCAGTTCAGTGTCCGACTCTTTGCGACCCCATGAATCGCAGCACGCCTGGCCTCCCTGTCCATCACCAACTCCCGGAGTTCACTCAGACTCACGTCCATCGAGTCCGTGATGCCATCCAGCCATCTCATCCTCTGTCGTCCCCTTTTCCTCCTGCCCCCAATCCCTCCCAGCATCAGAGTCTTTTCCAGTGAGTCAACTCTTCGCATGAGGTGGCCAAAGTACTGGAGTTTCAGCTTTAGCATCATTCCTTCCAAAGAAATCCCAGGGCTGATCTCCTTGCAGTGCAAGGGACTCTCAAGAGTCTTCTCCAACACCACAGTTCAAAAACATCAATTCTTCGGCGCTCAGCTTTCTTCACAGTCCAACTCTCACATCCATACATGACCACAGGAAAAATCATAGCCTTGACTAGACAGACCTTTGTTGCATCTGCTAATACCAAACTCCCACTCCACCCCTCCATCACACCCCTCCCGCCTTGTCAACCACAAGTCTAGGAACAGTATATCTTTAAGACAGGACAAATCCCTTTGTGATAGGATAAATCTGCCCTGAACTGGAATGCTAGGAATAGTCCATGAATCAGGGCAAATAAAGCTGAAAATTTGAGACCATTTGTGGAAATCAGCTAATGTCACAGATAAGCAATTCCTTCTTGCTTATCTGATCTTCATGACACCAGCCCCCAAATGCCAGGGTTGGTTGCTACCTGCCTTTTGGTGCTGGCGTTCCCTAGCAGAAACAGGGGAATGTCTCCACTTAAAAACCACAGTCTTTATGCCTTGGTCTTCTCCATGTTCTCTTCTCTAGAAGGTCTCCACATGCTCTCAGCAACAGAGCATGCTCAGAACATGGCTCGGCCATGACTGCTTTCCCTGCAGTGTGAGAAAGTTTACAAACAGACTATTGCTACTTCATACCAGCTTCAGAGACAACCAAGAACTCAGGCTTCAATTACAGATCGAAACGCTAGAAATCTTCCAACATGCTAGATAACTCCAATCTTTCTACATAAAAATTCATTTAGTTTACCTAATACTGTGAAGTACAGAGTATTATGACCCTCACTTTGTAGCCCATGAAAATAGAGGACTCTTCCTTGATGAAGATGCAGAAGATATGCCCTCCTCCAAAGGTGATGTAATGTAGAAACTAGGAAAAAATCATAAAATGTTTGTTAAAGTCCTAATAGGATGCCCAGAGTCGTGCCTATTATAACAAGGGAGTGGGAGTTCATAAAGGAAAGACAAAGATCGAAATTGAGATGGCTGACCTTTTTTTATAATGAAAGTTAGGTTTTGAAAAGAAGGGTATTTAAAGCTTATGATATATACTGTCAAATTTTGTCTCAAAGCAGAGTAATAATATATAATTGTACATAAAAAAATTGTACATAAAAAAATCCTGGGAGTGTTTATTTTATTTTATTAGGTGTTGTACATTTAAGAGGCTTTGCTACTTTCATTCACAAGAAAATAATATTTAAGTAATTTTATATGCCTGAACATTTTCTTTTTAAATTTATATTGGCGTGTAGTTGATTTACAGTGTTGTGTTAGTTTCAGGTACACAGCAAAGTGAATCAGTTGTGTGTGTGTGTGTTTGTGTATGGGGCTTCCCAGCTGGCAAAGAATTTAGTGGTAAAGAATCCATCTGCCGATGCAGGAGACACAAGAGATGCAGGTTCAATCCCTGCATTGGGAAGATCCCCTGGAGGAAGAAATGGTAACCTGCTCCAGTATTTTTGCCTGGAAAATTCCATAGACAGAGGAGCCTGGCAGGCTACAGTCCCTGGAGTTGCAAAGAGTCAGACATGACTGAGCAACTGAGCACACACACACGCACGCACACCCACACCGCCCCCCACATATATATACATACATATTTTTTCAGATTCTTTTCCCACATCGTTACAGAACGCTGAGTAACTACTGTACCAAAGGTCCTTATTAATTATCTAATAAGATCCCTTTACTATATAGTAGGTCCTTATTGCTGCTGCTACTGCTAAGTCGCTTCAGTTGTGTCCGACTCTGTGCGACCCCATAGACAGCAGCCCCCCAGGCTCTGCCATCCTTGGGATTCTCCAGGCAAGAACACTGGAGTGGGTTGCCATTTTCTTCTCCAATGCATGAAAGTGAAAAGTGAAAGTGAAGTCGCTCAGTCGTGTCCGACTCTTTGCAACCCCATGGACTGAAGCCTACCAGGCTCCTCTGTCCATGTGATTGTCCAGGCAAGAGTACTGGAGTGGGGTGCCATTGCCTTCTCCGAGGTCCTTATTAGTTATCTATTCTTTCTGGCCATGCCACTCGGCTTTTGGGATCTTAGTTCCTGGACTAGGGATTTAACCTGGGTCCCCTGCAGTGAAAGCGTGGAGGCCTGAAAGGGTTAACAGCCTTGTTCGGGAGGCCAGAGGTCCCCAAGCAGAAGAAAATAAACTGTAAGTGGCAGAAGACTTTTTCTTTCTTTTCTCTTTGAATCCTGTGCTGTCATGACATCTGGTTCCACCTGGTCCCACACTTTCTTATGGAAATATTTTCCTTAAGCTATGTTAATGAATCTACGCATTTGCTTGGAGATCTATTTTTCTTCAAGATTCCCATCATTTTATGGCGAGAGACGACACCCCTTGTACCAATGCTATCTCAAAATGCACGTGGTGGGAGAGGGCCCTGGTGCAACTCTCTCAGTCTTGAGGTGTTTCTTTTATGATTAGCAGCTTGCTAATAGTAAAATGCCTTGTTAAAAACTAGCAAGGGAGCACTCTTTCTGTCTCCTTCTGATGTCTATGTCAGAAGCTTTTTCTATCTCTTTCTATACTTTAATAAAACTTCGCTACACAAAAAGCTCTGAGTGAGCAAGCCTAGTCTCTGGCCCCGGATCAAATTCCTCTCCTCCAGAGGCCACGAGTCCCCACATCGTTCACGGCTCACAGCCACAGCCTTTCAGTCCTAACCACTGACTACCAGGAAATTCCCAAGTTATCTGATAGTGTGTGTATGTTAATTCCCATCTCTTAATTTATCACTTCCCACTACATTTTCCCTTTGATAACCATAAATTTGATTTGGAGATCTGAGTCTGGTTATGTTGTATAATTAGTTCATTTGTATCATTTTTAGTAGGTTTCACATATAAGTGATATCATATGATATTTGCCTTTCTCTGACTTACTTTACTTAGTATGAAATCTCTAGGTCCATCCATGGTGCTGCGGATGGCATTGTTTCATTCTTTTTTATGGCTGAGTCGTATCCCACTGGATCACCACATCTTTACCCATTCCCCTGCTGATGGCCGTGTAGGTTGCTTCCGTGTCCTGGCTCTTGTAAAGAGTGCGGCATCTGTGTGTCTTCTTTGGAGAAATGTCTATTTAGAGCTTCTCTTCTGGACAAATGTCTATTTTTTTTTATTGACTTGCTTTTTTCATTTTTCTGTGATGAGCTGCATGAGTTGTTTGTATATTTTGGAGATTAATCCCTTGTTGGTCACTACATTTCCAAATATTTCCTCCCATCTGTGGGTTGTCTTTTCGTTTTGTTTAAGGCTTCCTCCGCTGTGCAAAAGCTTTTAAGTTTAATTAGGTTCAATTTGTTTACGTTTGTTTTTATTTTCATTATTCTAGGAGGTGGATCAAAACAGATCTTTCTGTGATTTATGTCAGAGTGTGTTCTGCCTATGCTTTCCTCTAAGAGTTTTATGGTATCTGGTCTTATGAACACTTTCTTATATGTGGCTTCTTCTGTATAGTATCTGTTGTGTCTTTTTATATTTATTAAGTTTTAATGTTTTAAACTATTTTATAATAAATATTAACTTTTAAAAAGAAAACAAATGCAGGTTGTTATCAATTATATTGTGCATTAGAAGCAATAAGTGTTATAGCACTTGAATCCATGCAGTGGGATAAAGTCTTGAAAACTCTGTAGGATTTCATACAAAAAAGATAAAGAGATGAGAGATGTTGATCCCAAACAGGATAGAGAATGAAAATCAGTCCTAAGAAGCAGAGGTATATGTATGGCTGGATTTAACAGTTGTGGTAGGATGGGAGGGGTAGATGCGAAGACTTGATATACAAGAAATAAACAAAGATATATTTTAAGAAATATGAGTTGAAATAAAAGGTGGAATAATATTAAATAAGTGATTCTATTGGGCAACCAGGTTTGAAAACCACTGATCTAATTCATTCGTGCAGTTTCTTCCAACTAGAACCCTCTTTGAATTTAAATTCCAGCAATGTATTTATTGTATCACATCCACTTCCTTTCTGTCCACACTCACTTTGGAAGGACAGTGGAGGAAAAGAGTTTCATCAGAATTTTTGGAATTTAGTGATTTCAAAACATTTGATCTCAATGGCTTCATAGAAAAATGTTTGGCTTGATAAAAGATCAGGTGAATTTATGAATATTTTTTAAACAAAGCTCTTTGAGGAATTTTTCCTATTAACAGAAAACATTATCTTGGACAAAATTTCTTAAACTTTTACTATACTTGGACTTTACTTGCCTTAATTTTTTTTGTATGAGGGGTTTTTTGAGAATAAGTTAATGGACAGAAATAGCCCCAAATTCTCTCACACGGATTAATCTGGATAGGCTTGGGAACAAATGAAAGCAACTTAAAATGACACAGAGAGAGAAATTTCAGACTTTCAGGGGATTTTTCTGTGAAACTCTGACTAGGAACTAACTCTTCAAGAGCTGTACAACAACTTTACCTGCAAAAATAACCTTCCTTTTTTGGGTTGCCTATTTTATTTTTAGAGGACATTTTAGGCAGAGGTTAGGGAGAATTTCCAAATGAAGGTCCAAATGAATTATAATAGTTTGCCTTATGTTTTGTTTTGATTAAATTTGTTTTGCTCTCTTTTAAAGACCATATCAAATTATAATCAGATATAATTCACAAGGTTTCCCCCTTTACAGGTGAATTTTCTCTCTCCTGGATCCCTAGAAGGTCTTCTTCCCTAATCCAGCTTTCCTCTTCTCCTACCTCCCCAAGTTTGGAGAGACTGACAAAAAAAAAGAAAAGGTTCACCATTCATGTTGATTTATGGAAGAAATCAAACCAATATTGTAAAGCAATTATCCTTCAATTAAAAATAAATAAATTAAAAAAAAAAGATTGACCAGATTGAAATGTTGGTGACATGACTTGGTCCATCTTCTCTTCCTTGAGGTTACAGGCCTCCCAACACACTGATGGCATCCGGTCCCAATTTTCCTTTCTCATTTTGGGGGCACTGGAAGAAGAATGTTCTCTATTTCCTAACAATAAAGCAGGAAGCTTGTAACAATTCTCTTGACCTTGCAAAAGGCCAAGACTGAAGAATGGTGTTATGCTTTCATTCTCTCTCTCTATTATTACTTATGTAAATTGTCTCTTGGGAATAGAATGTCTTAGCCCTTCTCTTCCATTCTCTCTCAATAATAGTGTACCATTCTGGGTTTCCAGATGAAGAAAATATTATCAAATGACAAATGGTTGTGAAGGTCCTTTGGCCAGATTATCGAATAGTCCAGTCATACGCAGTCCTTGTGGGCTCTGACATTTTAGAGTTTGCATTATACCTTTAATAACACTTAAAAATACCTTTTAAAAACTCTACCTGAGCACCGTAGAATAGGCCAAGTGTTGTGTTTGCTCCTTGGATGAGTTCCTAAGAGGTATGTGCATTATGGGAATTTCATGGTTCCTCCACATGCACTTGAGGCCCATCACATTCAGAGCCATCTCTAATAAGCTGGAGGGATACAGAGTGACCTTGCTGAGTGTAAGACTCCACCGCCAGCTGCTGGTGCCCTCTGCCTAGATCTTCACTGCATAGTTCACAGACTCGGAATTGCGATTTTATTTCTGTTTGTCCAGAACTCCCAACTCCTTCACTTGTCCCTCTTTCTAGGCCCTCCTCTGTTTATCTAAGCACCCCATCCTTGCTGCTGCCTTCCCCAGACTTAAGTCAAAAACTTAGTTGGATGGCAATGTGCATTTTCAGGGGTGGAAGAGTTGGAGGGAAAGCTACCACTGCCTTTGAGCACATTCCCCCAAAGTGACACATTTTCAACAATTTCTCAAATTAAATATGAGCATGACCATTTTTAATACTGAGAAGTAAAACCCTGGTGGCTCAGAACAGTAAAGAATCAGCCTGCAAGGCAGATGACACAGGTTCGATCCCTGGGTCAGGAAGACTCCTGGAGAAGGAAATTGCAAAATATTCCAGCATAAGAGTCTGGAAAATTCCATGGACTGAGGAGCCTGGCAGGCTACTGTCGAAGAGGTCGCAAAGAGTTGGACACAACTGAGCAGCTAACACTTTCATAAAGCCTTTTGAGGAGTGAATATGAGAATAAAACATGATGATCAGACCATGAGTTGCATAGAGAAGGTGGTTTAAAGTTCAGCCCTCCCATCCATTTTGCACCCTACCATCATTCCAGAAACCCCCAGGCCCTATGCTGTAGCACAGGTGCCTGCCCTAAGCATTCTCCCTGCCCAGCCTTATGGCAGCTTTCCTGCCTCTCCTTGACTTACGCCCTCTCTCCTGAGCTCAGATTTTCCAGCCAGTTGACTTGCAGTGTGTGCCATTTCTCCACTGGTATCTCCGGAGTCCCCCTGTTGTTCCCCTCATCCCCCTGACTTGGACAAGACAGTCATTCTGGAATCTCATGTAGTCCTGCAAGAGCAGAACTTAAAAGAAAGGGCAAAGGGAGGGCTGCCAAAACAAGTCCACTTGGGCCTGATTCCTTATTCACAAAGGGGCTCAACTGTATATTTTTAGCCTGTCTTCTACTGAGATATTTCTTACAGGGATACTAACAGGATTAAGAGACAAAAACATTTGTTACAGAACTTCATGTTTTTGTTCCTTCATTGGAATAGACTCCATAATGCAATATGAATTGATTTTTTTTCATGATTTTTAGTTGTGATGACTAGCATACTTACATTTATGATAATTTGTGTTAAAAGCACTATTATTAACTATCAACTTATATGTTTCTTGCATTCCATCATTTTTTAAAAATGTGCTGGGGTCCCAGAAAAATAGAAGTGGCCCATAACTCTGCTGGCCTCTGAGAGGCTCTAAAATCTTATAATGACATGTGATGGATGCTTAGTTTAGTAGTCTACTGTTGCTCAGAGTTTTGAAGTTATCATGAACTGGTGTAACTCAAGAAGACTTTCTGGGGCGATGGACTTCATTCTTTCCTTCTTCCACCATTATTATGCCTTATCAGAGCTTTTCACCTTTTCGGCATCTCACCCAGAAAGAATGTAAATATACCATAACAATGACGTCTTACCTAAGCCTCAAGGGACTTACAAGTCCTGCTTCATTTGTTGTTACGTCTGTGCTCCGCCAGATGGACTTGTCTGCAGGGGTGTAGGGAGAAGTCTCCGAGGATAACCTTTCTCCCACCTCTCTCTTTCCCTCCTACTGCCCCCTCCCACCGCCACCATGGGAATCAGGTCCTTCTAAAGAATTCAGGGAATTCCCACAGTGAACTTGGCTTTTGGACTTTCTCTTCTATTTTCTTTCTCTTACTTAACCAGAAAGATTACCTAATTCATTTCAACAGACACTTATAGAAAAGAAAATGTCAAAGGTATTTGATCTGCATGTTTGCATTATATGAGAAGGAACTTATAAATACATTTTTAATATTGGGCTTAATTTTAAGAGAGTAAAAGGAGAAAACATTACCAAAAGTAATATAGCAAATATCTCTTTCAGTCATTCTGAATTAAACATTGTCAATATTTTGTCTTGACACTCAGTCTTTTGTTTATTGGTTACCTAAGAAATGACACCATAAATGTAGGTCAATCTCCCTTAAACCATATCCCCATGATTGTTCCCTGCCATCCCTCTCTCTTCTGGTGTGATTGAAGTGCTGTCTACTGTCTTCCAGTGTGTTCTCAAATAGTTTTACATATCTCCACAGGTAGAAGTGGGCTTTCCTGGTGGCTCAGATGGTAAAGATGCTGCCTGCAATGTGGGAGACCCAGGTTTGATCCCTGGGTCAGGAAGATCCCCTGGAGAAGGGAATGGCTACCCACTCTAGTATTCTTGCTTGGAAATTTCCATGGAAGAGGAGCTTGGTAGGCTGCAGTCCATGGTGTTGCCAAGAGTCAGACTGAGTGACTGAATGACTAACACTTTGCATATAGAAGTATATACATACATCTATGCTTTTAAATGCTATGTGTATGTAAAAGATAAGTATAAAAATACATGTAAGGTTATTTTCTCTGTGTGTGTGTATTGTATATATATATATGTATATCAATATCAGTTCAGTTCAGTCACTCAGTCGTGTCCAACTTTTTGCAACCCCATGGATTGCAGCACGTCAGGCCTCCCTGTCCATCACCAACCCCTGGAGTTTACCCAAACTCATGTCCATTGAGTCTGTGATACCATCCAACCATCTCATCCTCTGTCTATATATATATACAGATATATATAGTGTATATGTTTAATATACACAAATACCATCATACTATATGTATCAATGTACATCTTGCTTTTCTTTTTCAACATCACTTTTGATATCTATATTGTATTTATAGATTTACAGATCTTTTAGCTATCACTGAATATTAGATTGCATGGCTATAATATTTTTCATTCATCCATTCTCTTATTGATGAACATTAAAGTTTTTACACTTATCTACTAAAATGACCACTGCTTCCATGAATATCTTTGATGTTTCTCTTTTGTGTATATACATGTTTTTCTAGAGTGTATACTGAGACATAGAATTAGTGGAATTACAGGTTATGTATATTTTCGATTTTATTGTTGTTCAGTTGCTCAGTCGTGTCTGACTCTTGGTGACCCCGTGGACTGCAGCACAACAGGCTTCCCTGTCCTTCACCATCTTCTGGAGCTTGCTCAAATTCATGTCCATTGAGTCAGTGATGCCATCCAACCATCTCGTCCTCTGTTATCCCCTTCTCCTCCTGCCTTTAATCTTTCCCAGCATCAGGGTCTTCTCTAATGAGTCAGCTCTTTGCATCAAGTGGCCCAGGTACTGGAGCTTCAGCTTCAGCATAAGCCCTTCCAATGAATATTCAGGACTGATTTCCTTTAGGATTGACTGGTTTGATCTCCTTGCAGTCCAAGGGGCTCTCAAGAGTCTTCTCCAACACCACAGTTCAAAAGCATCAATTCTTCAGCACTCATCCTTCTTTATGGTCTAACTCTCACATCCATACATGACTACTGGAGAAACCATAGCTTTGACTACACAGACCTTTGTCAGTAAAGTCATATCTCTGCTTTTTAATATGCTGTCTAGGCTTGTCATAGCTTTTCTTCCAATGAGCAAGCGTCTTTTAATTTCATGGTTGCAGTCACCATCTGCAGTGATTTTGGAGCCCAAGAAAATAAAGTCTGTCACTGTCTCCATTGTTTCCCCATCTATTTGCCATAAAGTGATGGGACCGGATGCCATGATCTTAGTTTTTTGAATGGTGAGTTTTAAGCCAGTTTTTTCACTCTCCTCTTTCACTTTCATCAAGAGGCTCTTTAGTTCCTCTGCTTTCTGCCAGAAGTGTGGTATCATCTGCATATCTGAGGTTATTGATATTTTTCCTTGAAATCTTTCCAGCTTGTGCTTCATCCAGCCCAGCATTTCACATGATGTACTCTGCATATAAGTAAAATAAGCAGAGTGACAATATACAGCCTTGACGTACTCCTTTTCCAATTTTGAACCACTCCATTGTTCCATGTCCTGTTCTAACTGTTGGCTTCTTGACCTGCATACAGGTTTCACAGGAGGCAGGTAAGGTAGTCTGGTATTTCTGTCTCTTTACGAATTTTATTAGGTGCTACCATATATTACCAGTTTATATTCCCAAAAGCACAGTGTGTTTTTCTCCAAATCCTGATCAATAGTAATATTTTCAGACTTTGAAATTTTGCTACTTGGATGGGTTGAAGTAATATCTCAGGGAGTTTCCTGGCGTTCCAGCAGTTAAGGCTCTGTACTTCCACTGCAGGTGGAAAAAAAAGTGAAAGTCGCACAGTCGTGTCCGACTCTTTGCAATTCCATGGGCTGTAGCCTGTCCAGCTTCTCTGTCCATGGAATTCTCCAGGCAAGAGTACTGGAGTGGATTGCCATTTCCTTCTCCAGGGGATCTTCCTCACCCAGGGATCAAATCTGGGTCTCCCACATTGCAGGCAGAGTCTTTACCATCTGAGGCACTAGGAAAGCCCAACTTCCACTGCAGGGGGCAGGGGTTTAATCCCTGGGCAGTGAACTAAGATAGAGCATGAGCGATGTACAGCAGAAAAGTAAAATAATACACAAATTTCCTTAAAGAACAATTTTAAAGGAGTATCTCAGTTTCATTTTCATTTGTGATCTTCTAATATTAATGAGGTAGAGTGTTATTTCATGAATGTATTAGACATGTAGATAGCTTTATTTGTGAATTGCCTATTTATATCCTTTGTCTTTTGCTTTTAAATTGTAGGAGTTCTATATATAATATGAATATTAATCCTTTTCTAGTTATTATTACTGAAGACTTTTCCCAATCAATTGCTTTTCTTTTGACTTTACTCAGTGTTTTTAACTATGTAGACATTTTAATTTTAATGTAGTCAAATTTACCACATTTTTTTTTCTTTTTGGTTGCTTCTTTTGCCTTTTTAAAAGAAATATAACTATATTTCCTAATCAAAAATTGCCCTAAGTATTCATGTACTTTGACTTGTATGAATACTGGATTCAGGTTTGTCAAATTTGCTGAAGAAGTCATTTTGTAATTTTTATTGGAACTTATTAAATATACAGCTTAACCTGAGATATTTTTATAAAAGTATTTCCTTTCATTCTTGAAAATAATCTTTATTCATTCAAATTTTCTTATTATGCCCTCCAAAAAATGTTTAGAATTCCTCTATGAAAATCTAACATTGGAAAAAATCCACTTCTTGACATTTTATAATATTTGGGGATGACTTGGTATACAAAAAATTGGTATAAGAAATACTATTGAGTTCTTTTATGCACAGCTTTTATCTTACTGAAGAATCCTACTGAATTATCTTATTCATTCAAGTAGTTTTTCAATTCCTTGCCTTGGTTTTGTTAAGATTATCATATCATTTGCAAGTGGACAAATTGGTCTCTTCCTTTCAGAAGTGGACAACAGGGTTAACTTCTTAAATTGCCAAACCACAGCAGTTTGAGTGATGCGCATGCAGTCTTTCTGACACTTTCTCTAATTCCTACACTGCATATTTCTTTTCTTATTCTATTGAGTAGAACTTGTAGAACAACATGGAATTTTTGTGGTCTCTAGACTTCATCAGAAATATTTTCAAAGTTATATCATTAAATATATTTGCTGAAGGATCTTTAAAAATATCTCTCATTAGGTTAAGGAATTTCCTTATTTTACTAATTTACTAAGCATTTTTCTTTTCATAGAATGCTCTTTCTATAGCCATTGAATTTGCCATTAAAACATGTATTGATGTGATAAACAACATTGACAGTACCTAGATTTTTGCTACTGATAATGCCTTTCTTTCTGGAATATTATTCTTCTTAACAAATTTTGCATTCAATTTGCTTATAATTTATTTAGAAAATCAACATCTATTTTATGTGTGTGTCTATATGTGTAATTAAAAGTGGTGCCTAACTCTATCCATTTAAACACTTTCTTTTAATTTTGCTACTTTGATTTATTAAGTATCTGAAAAGTAAACTCTTATTTCTTCGAGAACTTCTCTGAACTCGTAAATTAGAGCCTTTTGTTGGCCCTTTCACTGTACCCTATATTATAATTACAGAGTTATCTATGAAGTTGATTATTGACTGAGTCATCCACTGGGCTTTAAGTTCCATAAGGGCAGGGGATTTTATCTGTTTAACTCACTGCTGTAATCCTAGAGCCTAACCTGCAATTAGTACATTGTAGATACTTTAAAAATTACTTCTGGAATGAATAAATGATTAAATAAATAGTAGTTTGAAAGCTGATGATGCTCTGAGTTCTTTCTCTGTTTAAAATTGGCCTAATGCTGATATAACAACTCAATGTTGGTTACTAGAAGGCTGCTCCGTATCTTTACGTGCTTCAAGGGACATGCCGAAGTGTTTCTTTGCCGTCCCTAAGACTGGATAAATCCCAGTGATTCTCCTTCCTCCTCATCGAGTACACTGGCACATCATGAAAAATTAGGAAAGTTTTCTAAACTTAGCAACTAAATGTTACTAAAACAAACACACCACCAATAGGTATTTTCTTCAGTTTTTATCCATGGGAACTTGTACATTCACAGGCTTCAATGTGTCCTACAAACCAAAGCACAATTAAGCAATGATTGTTACTCACGAGTTGGTAAACATTGACTTTTCAAGACCAAATGTAAATGTGCCAAAAGCCAGCTGTGGGTGGGGACCTCCAGATCCTTAGGGATTAGTCAAATAGAGAGAGGCAGTCAGCCTTTCACACCACAGCTCCTTGGAAGGTCCCAGACAGTCTGTGGACAGTTTCTGTTTCACTGATCCCCTTTCTCACCAAAGGGTCCTAATTTTCAACACAATTATTGACATTTAGGTTAGTGCCAAACAGTTTTTAACAGTTGACTAACGTTAATCCTGTTTCTTTGCCAGCTATTACATCTTTGAGGAGGTTCTAGGAAATTATGAAAACCTTTTTTTTTCTCTAATTTCTTGGTGTGAGTGTGCTCAATCATGCTTGACTCTTTGCAACCCTTTGGACTGTGGCCTGTCAACCTCCTCTGTCCCTGGGATTTCTCAGGCAAGAGTACTGGAGTGGGTTGCCATTTCCTCCCCTAGGAGATCTTCCTGACCCAGGGATCAAACCAGCATCTCCTGTGTCCCCTGCTTTGCCAGGCAGATTCCTTGGGGAAGATATCTGAGTTCTTAGGAGCACACATGTCATCATTAAGAAGAGTAATAGCCACCTTTTGCCAGTAGTAACGTTTTAAAATGAATTTTACTTTACTGATATTCAAAAATAATTGAAGGTAACTGTAAATTTCTACCAATCATTAGGCTACTAATAGTATCTAAAATTATTAAATGCATTGCTAAAATAACATCATATTCAAAATTAGTCAGTTTTACAATTCCAGCTTACAATTAAATCCTGGATAAGTTGTCATTCAAAGGGTGCATTTTTTAAATGAGCAAATTCATCTTGTTCATTGACAAAAGTAGAATTTATTCATTGTAAAGATGCAGCCTTTGAATGACAACTTATTCAAGACTTGCTGTGGATTGAAAACTATACTAGGTGCTGGGTACAAAGTATATTTCCAACCTGCATGAAACTTACAAGTGAATCAGGGAATGGATAGTTTTGTACTGTATCAACTTAGCTTCCCCTTTGGTATATTGTTTAGTTGCTGAGTTATGTCCGACTCTTTGTGATCCCATGGACTGTAGCTGCCCAGGCTCCCCTGTCCATGGGATTTCCCCAGCAAGAATACTGGAGTGGGTTGCCATTTCCTTCTCCAGGGGATCTTCCTGACCCAGGGATTGAACTTGCATCTCCTGCGCTGGCAGGCAGATTCTTTACCACTGAACCACCAGGGAAGCCCCCCTTTTGTGTGTAGTCCTGGTTGAATGTTGGCCACAAGGAACATCATGAAATTTTGTCATTGTGAAATTTGGAAGGGGAAGTTGGTGTAAGGTACCAGGCATCACTGCCCTCATACACAGTCACTGCTCTGCTGGTTTAGTTTGGTGGCATCAGGTAGCAGCCAGCCTGTAGCTCCTACCACTCCTGCCCCATCAACTCCCTTAGTTTTTCTGAGTCCTGGGACAGATATTCATGTCTTTCCCTGGTGAAGAGTACCAGGTTCTTCTACATGTTACCCACACCATCAAGGTTAGAGGTTTCTATAGATGGAATGTGTTCCTATAAAATCCATATTTTGCAATCTAATCTCCAACTTCGTGAGTATGAAAGAGATCCCAGAGAGTTTCCCCATCTCTCCACTGGGTGAAGTTACAGAGAAAAGATGGGAATCTGTGAAGCAGCAAGTGGGCTCTCACCAGACTTTGAATCTGTTGGCACCCTGATCTTGGACTTCCCAAAGACTGGAATTATGAGAAATAAATTTCTATTGTTTATAAGCCACTCAGTTTATGGCATTTAGCTGTAGAAGCCTGAGTAGACTAAGACACAGGTGGTGTGAGATAAATATGGGTTCCAGTTGTCCTCATGGATTATTGTTTGTTCTTGCTCTCTGCATTTCATGCCTAGCATTTCTTCCTAACTGCTAATCCTGCCAATCTGTGGAAACTTCAGGCACACCACCAGAGGCAAGGCAACAGCCTTCCATAGACTCCACCAGCACCGACAGTTGCATAAGGTCTAATCCCTATAATACATCTTGTTCTTGCTATCACTCAAGGTGGTTCTATTTCTCTGATCAAATCTGAGTGATAAAGAGAGACAGACATTGTTCAAAGAATCATGCAACATACTCTACTGATTGTGTTAAGGCCTCTGATGGGAGAGTGTGAGCTACCGTGAGAGCATATAAATACAGTGTCTTCATTTATATTAGGGAGGAGTGTCAGAGAAAGCCTCTTGAGGAAGTGATATTTTACCACTGATCTGGAGTTTGAGTAGACACTAGCCAGGTCAAGAGTTAGACAAGAGGAACAGCAGTGGGCAAGAGCTCTGAGGTCTGCCCTACTGCAGGAACTGAAAGAAAACCAGAGTGGCCAGGGCAGAAGGAAGGAGGCAATGAGTGGCCGAGGGACCGGGCCATCAGGGCCCCGTACTTAGTTCAAGGTCTTCAGGCTTCACTCAAAGGGAATATGACAGGAGCAGATTTCTGTTTTTAAAAGAGTACTCTGGCTGCTATGCAAACAAACTGATTATCTGTATATCTGCAAATAATCATCTGATTATTGACAATTAAGCATTATTCTATAATGGAATTCAAAATTCAGCACTTGGCTGCCTCTTAAAATAATAGTTATCTGCCAAAAACTCACAGCACCTAGGAAAATAAAGACTTCTGGCCGCAAAATAAAAAATGGCCCCAGGCCATTCGAAGCTGGACCATCACATATGTGCAGGATGGCTTAATTGTTATTCTTGATAATTATGTGATTGTAGTATCATAGATGCCTTATGCCTTCACCTTGTCAGCAGGAGTAAGCAAGGCAAGTTCTACAATGTCAAGCTCCTGACTGCAAAAGTGGATTAGAAAGAGATTATTTGATCCCAAGTTTAAAACCATGCTGACCTTATTCTTACACATAGATCTTCTTAAATATCACAAAATCTCTGTCCATTAGATCTCGAGTGATATCTCGATTATCACAGGGTGATAATTTTGCCTGCAAAAATCATCTTGTTCCAGCAATGGAAACACCTTCCACCACCTCTGTTGCACTGAGGATTTTTCTGTTCATTTTATTTCTCCTCAGGAAGGAGATTTGAGGCAATAACTCATCAAATTTCAAAAGTGTATTTCCAGGACCCTTTGCTAACTTCAGTGGTCAAAGTCTGAGTCATGTAAAGATAAAAAATAACCGAAGTGATGATGATGATGGAATATGGAGAGATAAGGGAAGACTGGCTTATGAACAAGTTCTTTAAATGGAAAGGCTTAAAAAATAAAAGTATGGGTTTGGATTGGTTGTTTTACCCAAAGAAAGAAAACTCCAATAATGAAGATGGATAAATACTGAAAACTAAAGAGTAAGAGACAGGAGGGCATTATAACGGGTCTGATGAATGAAAGGGTTGTAACTGTGGGAACAGAGTGTAAGTGCTAGAATCTTTTAAGAAGTAGAGGTAACAAGACCTGGAGTTTGCTGGCACATTAGCAGGATAGCAAAAATGGTGACTCGGTAAAGATAATAAGGTTGAAACTGAGGGTTCTTGGGAATGGTAGAGAGATTTTTATTTCCAAAAAAAATTTTGAAATTGTATAGTGTTAATGAGGAAGGTGGTAACTCTGGGCCTTTTCTGTAGATTAAACAGAAGAATCGAAACTTCTTTTAAACTATAACAGAATTTCCATTTTTCTCAGATATTCAAACACATGCAGACTACTTCAATCTAGAGACTGTTGAGACGTAGCTATCTGAGAAGGGAAGGCTTTATTTTCAAAATAGCACAACAAACAGACACAGTCTCTCAGGCCAGAATGGGTATGGCCTTTACTGGTCTTAGGTCTTCCCTTTCCTGTTAAGTTTGTAGCAGAGGGTAAGTATTTCAGAATGGAATTGGCATAAGGATGTGACTGGTATTTTGGTTCTGTGTATTCACCTGAACTACCTGTAGTTATATCTAAGACAAATATGATTGTAAGACTGTGCCCATGCACTTGGACGTTCTCCTGTTCAGATTACAGGCTGCCCTTGGTACTCACTGGAACTAGTGCTTATGTTCTGGGGGGAAGAGAGTGCAAGGAAGAGATAGTACTTGCTGCCAGCCTCCCTCCCCCTCCCCCCTCCCCCCTCCCCCTCCAGGTCCCCTCCACCTCCCCCTCCACAGGCTCCTCCCCCCTCCTTCCCCAAGTCCCCTCCCCTCCCCCCTCCCCCAGGTCCCCTCCCCTCCCCCTCTGCCCACCCAGGCCCCCTCCCCCTACCCCTACCGAGGTCCCCTCCTCTACCTAGTCCACCAGTCCCAGTTTGAGTGATCCTTTCTCTTGCACCTCCTGGAATTCTCACTCACCTCTTCCTTATCTGGACCTTTCTCTGCTCCTAGACTCTGTAAGTAGGAGAACAGATTCCATTATTTCTGTGTGGGCAAGGGAAAAATAGTGATTCTTATCTGTGATGAAATTTCCTCAGATGAGGGAATGGTGAACATTCCATTATATCTCTCAGAGCAGAATATGGGGCTGAGAGTTATATTTTTCATCCGTAAAGCGTGTTCTGCTGGAGTGAGTGTGGAGTCAGTTTCTAAGGGCTGGTGCTCCAACTTTAGAGCCCAAAGGGGGAGCTGGTAGTCTGTTGGACAACATATGCCCTGATTCTAGATAGCTTTTGGAGACAGACTTCATTGGCACTTTCTATTGCCAGGGGTTCAGAGTCCATACCCCCTTTTTTTCAATATAAAAACAATGTCAGTTTCAACTTTCATTCTCTTTGATGGCTATCATGGATATTCAAAATCTTCACATTTTTTCCTCCCATCTTTCACCCTTCAGCTGATAAGTGCACAAATCACCTTGCTGTTGTTCAGTCACTCAGTTGTGTCCCACTCTTTGTGACCCCATGGACTGCAGCACACCAGGCTTCCCTGTCCTTCACCGTCTCCTGGAGCTTTCTCAAACTCATGTCCATTGAGTCAGTGATACCATCCAACCATCTCATCCTCTGTTGTCCCCTTCTCTGCCTGCCTTCAATCTTTTCCAGCATCAGGTTTTTTTCCAATGAGTTGGCTCTTCACATTAGGTGGCCCAAGTATTGGAGCTTCAATTCCAGCATCAGTCCTTCCAGTGAATATTCAGGACTGATTTCCTTTAGGATTGACTCATTTGATCACCTTGCAGTCCAAGGGAGTCTCAAAAGTCTTCTCCAACATCACAGTTCAAAAGCATCAGTTCTTCAGCCCTCAGCCTTCTTTATGGTCCAGCTCTCACATCCACACATGACTACTGGAAAAACCATAGTTTTGACTAAACATGGTCTGACAAAACGTCACTGGAGAAGGGAATGGCAAACCATTTCAGCATTCTTGCCTTGAGAACCCTATGAATAGTAGGAAAAGGCATAGATCACTATGTTGTTTTAAAAAGTTTTTGTTTTTGGAAAGATTGGAGCTCCAGAAAATCTAGACTATTCTTATTCAAGACTATCCCAACAGTCACTGTTTAATAGATACAGAGTTTCAGTTTGGGATGACAAAAAAGCTCTGGAAATGGGCTGTGGTGATAATTGCAGAACAATGCTGGGGTCCAGCCCCGGTGGATCCAGGGTAATTAGAAGCGGGGACAGAGTCGGCGATTAAAGAGAGATTAATTAGAAATTTAAAGAGAGATTAAGGAAGAATAATGTAGTGAAAAAATAGAGGAGAAAAGAGGCTGATATTCCTTGGTTTACACAGAAAGCTAATAAAGTCTCAAGACAAGAAATTTGCACTGTCTACATTAGGCCACAGGCGCCCACTTGAATAGCGGAGGGTGCCCCGCCTTGGGCTCCCTCTTTCGTGGGTCTTAGAAGCCCGGGCAAATAAGTAGACATGGAGAGCCTCTGTGTTCCAAGGGATCAGCCTGAGAAAGAGAGGGAGGGAGAGGGAGAAAGAGAAGGAGTCGACACGGGGGAGGCCAAGCTTGTGCAAAAACCCCATAACTTTATTTTCAAAAGGTGCTTATATACCCTAAGTTTTACATAATGGAAGATACAGAGTCATGCAGGGGCAGCAGTCCTGACCCTTATAGATACCAGGCTCTCTTTCTGCATATCTTTCCTTATTCAAAAGGTCTCAGGTGATTTACATTATCTTCTGGCCAAGAGGCCTGTTAACACTTTATGGCTCTCTTCCTTAATGAATGTTAATCTCATTTCCCCTGAAGTGTTTTTCTTTAATCTGCATCACCCTCAAAGCACTAAATAAAGTTACATCCCTGTAGAACAAAGGTGCAGCGGGTTATAACAAAGAAGGTGCTTAACTCAAAGATCTAATGTTGCTAATGCCAGGGCTACTACCCGTTTTTTCTATATACCAACTATGTCTACAAATAAAAGATATGAAAACTTGGCAGCAAGTATTGGCTCAACAAATCAAACCCTTAATCAGTCCTATTCTAATGATTTTGACTCCTCGGAAGCCCCTACATTCCTAGGATGTTTTAAGCTTCCTGTGCCTCTCCTGGTCGAGAGGCCGCAAACAATCACATGCACAGCTGTAAGAGTCCTGCAGGCAGGCTAGAAAGCCATCGGAGGGGTTTTTGGATTGAAATACTCTTATTATGCCCAGGAGACCTATTATCTAAAAGCTCTAAAATTAACTTTTTCCAGAAAAAGGTGGTGGTGGGACAGCCCCCTGTTAATGTCAGAAGAGTAGGTGGAAAGCATAACACAGTAAAGCAGGCAGACTCTGGTTTTGAGGGTAGATGCTCCAGAATCTCCAGGGGGACCCCTGAGGCTTGATCCCGCCTTTGTGTAATGTCAAGCCTCCTTCCTCATGACCTTTGCCACGGGCAGGATTCCTCATAGTGGCTCCCGGCAGAACAATATGAATATACTTAATGCCACTGAATTAACACTTAAAAATGGTTACAATGGTAAATATTATATATGTTTTACTACAATTTTTTAAAAAGGCTAGTGATTCCCTCAAGGAGCTAAGGTTGGGAGCGTATTTTGGGAGGGCTTAGCATTTATCTGTTTTTCCTCTAGAGATTATATGTCTGTTTAGAAATTATTACATTTACCTTTACTTTGTTTTCTAGCATGAAATTATATATCTTGGTAAAAAGAATAATTAAAAGGTTTAAAAGAAAACAAACTACCCCAAGTAGTAAGAATTATGAGGGCTTGGAAAGTCCCTTCCCCTACTTTGGGCATCATTTTTTATTTTTAATGTAAAGTGAATGAGTTCAAAAGGTCATAGAAGCCTTTCTGGTGCTAACATCCTGTAATTGTATAAAATAACTGCTTGTGAATGAAATGACAACTAAAAGCAAACATTCATGAAGTATTATCTATTTTGGCTGTGTTTTCCTTCGAGAAATAGAAAATTCAAGGGGAAAAAATAAACCCTGATGGCAATGAAACCCGCTGACTAATATGAAGGATTTTAGATTGTCTAATGTAGCGTATAGATCAAGATGGCTGCCCTCTAAGATACAAAACTTGTAGAGAATGGAATGTTGGGAAAAGAAAGCTCCACAAGTGGTCAGATGGCGGCAGGCGTGGGGAGGAAAGCCTGAGCTGGAGAGACTGGCAGCCCTTCTGCCATCTCCAAGGAAGAAGGGGCCAGCACCCACACGTGCCCTCATCACTTTCACATGTGGGGCTCTCCAGTGTCAACTCTGCTTCTGCATAAAATCAGGTTCCTCCCCATAAGTCTTTAATTTCCTCCATCCAAGAAGCCTCACTGGGCAATATACCTCATGAGTGCCTTTTTAATGACGTCCGATTTTCCAAAACACCTGCTTATCCTTTGAGGCCCACTTGAAGGCTTCACATTCCTCAAGGCCTTAATGAATCGCACCATGCCTGTCCTTTGATTTCCATGACACAACTGTCTCCTCATCCTCTTCCTGCTTCTCACCCCCTTCTTTTTACTTCTCTGACTCCAATTTTTCTCCCACCTTCGAACTTCTTAGAGCACCTAAGTTATCAAAAGCTCATTCAGAAATGTACCATATATTGTCTCAGAAATTTTCACTAACAAAAGGGCTGGCAAACCATGGTCTGAAGCCCAGTTGTTTTTATAAATAAAGATTTATGGAAACACAGCTTCACTTATTCATTGATGTATTGTCTCTGGCCTCTTTTCTGCTCCAATGGCAGAGTTGAGAAGTTGCCACCCAGACCATATGACCCACAAAGCCTAAAACATTTACTATCTGGTCTTTTACATTCACTGATCCTTGCTCTAATGACTGAAGCCGTTAGTATTTCTTTTGCATCACTACCTTTATTAAATCTGTTTTATTTATCTCCAACTTGAGGACAGGGACCAAGTCTAAAATATTTTTGTGCCCATTCAAGCCTCATCTCACTGTCTTGTATTTGTTAGAGTCTCAGTAAATAATGATTACTGAATGAATCACTTCATGAATGAATGAACAAATGAATTATTGAGATAGCAAAACTACCAGTATTATTTATTGTTGTTGAAATCAGATTGTCTGAATCTCTAAACAGAAGCAATATCTTCTCTTAGCTCTCTGCCTGAGGCACATCTGGCTTCTTTTCATCCTCTGTAGACATCAAGCTTTGGAAAAGGAAATGGCAACCCACTCCAGTGTTCTTGCTTGGAGAATCCCAGGGACAGGGGAGCCTGGTGTGCTGCCATCTATGGGGTTGCACAGAGTCAGACAAGACTGAAGTGACTTAGCAGCAGCAGCAACAGACATCAAATAGCACAGTGACTGGGCACAGCCTTCCTTGTGGCTCAGATGGTAAATAATCTGCCTCCAGTGCAGGAGACCTGGGTTTGATTCCTGGGTCAGTAAGATCCCCTGGAGAAGGGAATGGCAACCCACTTCAATATTTTTGCTTGGACAATCCCATGGACAGAGGAGCCTGGTGGCCTATAGAGTCCATGGAGTCAGAAACAGCTGGACTCGACTGAGTGACTAATACTTCTGAGGCCAGAGAGCTTGGGGTTGGTTCTTGCAGCTGTGTGACACTAAAGGTGTTCTTAAAGTTCTAGGATTCACCTCCTCATCTGTAAAATCATGAGAACAGCAGTAACTTCATTATCAGGCTGATGTGAGCATTTTTAAGTAAATGATGTATTTTAAGTGTTAGCTATGGTGCGGGCAAAATGCACTGGTCATAGCAAACACCCTCTTCCAACAACACAAGAGAAGACTCTACACATGGACATCACCAGATGGTCAACACCGAAATCAGATTGATTATATTCTTTGCAGCCAAAGATGGAGAAGCTCTATACAGTCAACAAAAACAAGACCAGGAGCTGACTGTGGCTCAGATCATGAACTCCTTATTGCCAAATTCAGACTCAAATTGAAGAAAGTAGAGAAAACCACTAGACCATTCAGGTATGACCTAAATCAATTCCCTTATGATTATACAGTGGAAGTGAGAAATAGATTTAAGGGCCTAGACAGAGTGCCTGATGAACTATGGAATGAGGTTTGTGACATTGTACAGGAGACAGGGATCAAGATCATCCCCATGGAAAAGAAATGCAAAAAAGCAAAATGGCTGTCTGGGGAGGCCTTACAAATAGCTGTGAAAAGAAGAAAGGCGGAAAGCAAAGGAGAAAAGGAAAGATATAAGCATCTGAATGCAGAGTTCCAAAGAATAGCAAGGAGAGATAAGAAAGCCTTCTTCAGCAATCAATGCAAAGAAATAGAGGAAAACAACAGAATGAGAAAGACTAGAGATCTCTTCAAGAAAATTAGAGATACCAAGGGAACATTTCATGCAAAGATGGGCTCGATAAAGGATAGAAATGGTATGGACCTAACAGAAGCAGAAGATATTAAGAAGAGGTGGCAAGAATACATGGAAGAACTGTACAAAAAAATCTTCATGACCCAGATAATCATGATGATGTGATCACTAATCTAGACCCAGACATCTTGGAAAGTGAAGCCAAGCGGGCCTTAGAAAGAATCACTATGAGCAAAGCTAGTGGAGGTGATGGAATTCCAGTTGAGCTGTTTCAAATCCTGAAAGATGATGCTGTGAAAGTGCTGCACTCAATATGCCAGCAAATTTGGAAACCTCAGCAGTGGCCACAGGACTGGAAAAGGTCCGTTTTCACTCCAATCCCAAAGAAAGGCAATGCCAAAGAATGCTCAAACTACCACACAATTGCACTCATCTCACATGCTAGTAAAGTAATGCTCAAAATTCTCCAAGCCAGGCTTCAGCAATACATGAACCATGAACTCCCTGATATTCAAGCTGGTTTTAGAAAAGGCAGAGGAACCAGAGATCAAATTGCCAACATCCGCTGGATCATGGAAAAAGCAAGAGAGTTCCAGAAAAACATCTATTTCTGCTTTATTGACTATGCCAAAGCCTTTGACTGTGTGGATCACAATAAACTGTGGAAAATTCTGAAAGAGATGGGAATATCAGACCACCTAACCTTCCTCTTGAGAAATCTGTATGCAGGTCAGGAAGCAACAGTTAGAACTGGACATGGAACAACAGACTGGTTCCAAAGAGGAAAAGGAGTACATCAAGGCTGTATATTGTCACCCTGCTTATTTAACTTCTATGCAGAGCACATCATGAGAAACGCTGGACTGGAAGAAACACAAGCTGGAATCAAGATTGCTGGGAGAAATATCAATAACCTCAGATATGCAGATGACACCACCCTTATGGCAGAAAGTGAAGAGGAGCTAAAAAGCCTCTTGATGAAAGTGAAAGAGGAGAGTGAAAAAGTTGACTTAAAGCTCACCATTCAGAAAATGAAGATCATGGCATCCGGTCCCATCACTTCATGGCAAATAGATGGGGAAAGAGTGGAAACAGTGTCAGACTTTATTTTGGGGGGCTCCAAAATCACTGCAGATGGTGACTGTAGCCATGAAATTAAAAGACGCTTATTCCTTGGAAGAAAAGTTATGACCAACCTAGATAGTATATTCAAAAGCAGAGACATTACTTTGCCAACAAAGGTCCGTCTAGTCAAGGCTATGGTTTTTCCTGTGGTCATGTATGGATGTGAGAGTTGGACTATGAAGAGGGCTGAGCGCCGAAGAATTGATGCTTTTGAACTGTGGTGTTGGAGAAGACTCTTGAGTGTCCCTTGGACTGCAAGGAGATCCAACCAGTCCATTCTAAAGGAGATCAGCCCTGGGATTTCTTTGGAAGGAATGATGCTGAAGCTGAAGCTCCAGTACTTTGGCCACCTCATGCGAAGAGTTGACTCATTGGAAAAGACTCTGATGCTGGGAGGGATTGGGGGCAGGAGGAGAAGGGGACAACAGAGGATGAGATGGCTGGATGGCATCACGGACTCGATGGACGTGAGTCTGAGTGAACTCCGGGAGATGGTGATGGACAGGGAGGCCTGGCATGCTGCGATTCATGGGGTCGCAAAGAGTCGGACATGACTGAGTCACTAAACTGAACTGAACTGATGGTGCAGGGACACAGTAAAGTGTCTAAAAATGCTTGGCAATTGTTATCGCCTCATTGTAATTGCAATTCATCCTCTCACTCCCCCTTCCTATACCTAATTCAAATTCCTTTAGAATGAAGGTGTTTTCTCTACCTTTCTTGTGCTTTGGATTCTAGAGTTAGAAAGTTAGGGTTCTCTTGGCAGTGAAAGAGGGTCGCAGTGGACAGATATGTTCCTATTGACTTGTCTGAATTCTTTTGCCATAGAAAAGCAACAACCACCTTTGCTTAGTAATCAGTTTAGAACCTCAAATAATGCAGTAAGTTGTTTTTGTAAAATGGTAGCCAACTAGAGAAGTGAATGAGTGCAGTCACTTACAGTCTGAAATAGCATAATTCATCAGGCTCAATTCTTGATGAAAAATAAATATCAAGGGCTAACTTGAAGGCAAATAAAATAGCCAAAAGTCAATGGACTAGGAAAAGAAAGTAGAGTAGTATTTTACTTTGATAATGGCATTTGACAAAATCAGTTATTCCCTCACTTAACAGCACCTTCAGTGCTTCAGGCTATTTTGGATACAAAGCATACATCAATCAAAATAATCAGATAAAAATTCTGCTCTTGTGGAGTTACAGCCTGGTGAGGGATAGATAGATAAATTTTACAGCATTAAAGGTGATGACTGCTACAGCAGAAAATATAGAGTAGAATAAAAAGGATCAGAAAGAG
The DNA here is from genome assembly GCF_023091745.1 of Budorcas taxicolor. Taxonomy (NCBI): domain Eukaryota; kingdom Metazoa; phylum Chordata; class Mammalia; order Artiodactyla; family Bovidae; genus Budorcas; species Budorcas taxicolor. The sequence continues at coordinate 72,083,920 of NC_068911.1, forward strand.
AAAACAGAATGAACTGATGTTTGCATCTTTAAATAGGATGGTCAGAAGACATTTGAACAAAATTGTGAAGGATCTGAGATAGTGAACCACAGGGACATCTGGAGGAAAAAAATTACAAGCAGAGGAAATATACTGTATAAATTCCCCCAAAGCAGAAATGTGTCTGGTTTGGGCAAGGAACAATAAGGAAGCTAGTATAGAGGCCAGAAATCATAATAATAGTAATAAAGTAGCTGACTTCTGCTGTGCTCTTAACTGTTCTCTGAGCAGTCTTCTAAGCATTATTATATATAATCTTCAAAACCGTCTCACAATGTCAGCAGTTATTTTTTCCATTTTATCAGTAAATAAACCAAGACTGTTAAAATGTTGAATAATTTGCATGAGATTACACAGCTAGCAACCAGAGGAGCCAGATGTCTCCAATTCTAAAGCTCATGCTTTTTATTTTTTAATTTTAAATTTATTTATTTTTTAATTGAAGGATAATTGCTTTACAGAATTGGTTTCTGCCCAACATCAACATGAATCAGCCATAGGTATATATATGCCCCCTCCCTCTTGAACCTCTCTTCCACCTCCTTCCCCATCCCAGCCCTCTAGGTTGTTACAAGAACCTGGGTTTGAGTTCCCTGAGTCATCTTTGACAAGACACTTTTTGCTTTGTCCAAAGTCTTTGTCTGTCTTGGAGATCAGGACTGGATTAGCTCTACTCTGTTCCCTACCTGTCAAAACTTCACAGTGCTTTATTCTAACCTCTTTTACTGGTTAAATTGTCCTTTAGAAACATTTTAATTCAAGTACAGAGTATAAAATGTTAGCAGGGGTTTTCCATGGCCCCTTGACCACCTTGTGACATTTCCAAATTCTTTCCTCTTCTTTCCCATTCTAATCTTCCATAATTTCATCAGCTATGCCTTTGCATACAAACCAGATCAGCCTCAAGGAGAAATCTCTACACAAGAGGGTAACCACATCCTTTCTGGCCTTCCTCTATAGATCAACTGATGTCTGGTGGAGCCTCTTAGAATTAACTTTTACTTCATAAATATAGGACTGTGGGCACTCATACTCAGAGACATTGCTTTTGCAAGTTATTTTGGTAAATCCTTTTTCCTTCCTCTTTTATTTATTTTTGTATACAGTTCTAAAGATATTTTGTATACATCTCAGCCTTTGACAGTATTATTTTAAAATTTTCTAAATTCTCAACCCAATTTTCCACTTTCTTAATCAAATGCAAAGTAGATTAAAAATAAATCCAGGAAATACTCTGAAGTTTTAAAAGTCTGTTCATTTCTCTGTCCGTTGATGAATGTTTCTCATCAGAATTGCTTTGAGCATCATCCTTGTCCAGATTAAATCACTGCCTCCTCTCTTCAAAGAAAACACAAGAGGATTGAACTACTTTTCCTTCTTCAATATGTATAAAATACTTTCTCCTGTTAAAACTATGTGTCAAATTTCAAACCAGAACCAGAAGGACAGAATGTTCATTCCTTTATTAGGTTATAAAATCCTTGAGCTAAAAGGACAATAATCTTGACAAGGAAGAAAATGATCTTTTTTTTGTATTAGTATTTGAACAGCGGCACCCCACTCTAGTGTTCTTGCCTGGAGAATCCCAGGGACAGGGGAGCATGGTGGGCTGTCGTCTCTGGGGTCTCACAGAGTCAGACACGACTGAAGCGACTTAGCAGCAGCAGCAGCATCTGAACAAAAATGGAAAAAAAGAGAGTGGAAAATTTGAATATTTTCCCTATAAAGAATTTCAAATAGAATGCAATGAGAAAAACTTCAACTATTACACCAATAGAATTGCTCCATGATCATTCAAACTGCTACAGTGATATGTTTCTACCAGCTTTTTGGAAGGTGTTCTTCAAATAATTTTTGGCCTCTTCTCTATTTCTTTTTTAATCCATCTTATATTTTAGGGTCCTTTTGAGGTGTTTATTTAAAGTTTTGCATGTGTGTGTGTGTGTGTGTGTGTGTATATATATATATATATATATATATATAAAACAGTCATCAGACATTGCCTGTAGGAGTAAAAAATGTGGGGGAAAACTTCAATATCCACCAGTTGCATTGGCCCCATTAAGACAAACTCTGCAACAACGCTTGTTTCTTCCACTGCCCATCCCTCCTCATCTTCTAATAAAAGTTAATGGTTTTAGAAAAACGTCAGCAACACAATTTTAAATTAAAAAAAACAAACATGAAAAAATGCACCATCAAGGTAGATAGAAGAACAGTGCCAGGTATAGCCCCATTTCTGAAAGGTGCCTGTTGTTGTTAGTATATGCAATACGTAAATATAAACACTGCAGAACTAGATGAGGATCCGCAGTGGGAGGCAGAAATAGATGATTTTTGTGTTTTTCATAAGCTTTATGTATTAGTTTCCTACTGCTGCTGTAACAAATTACCACAAATTTAGTGGCTTAAAACAACACAGATTTATTATCTTATAATTGTGGAGGTCAGACACCTGAAATGAGTCTTACTGAGTCAACGTTAAGAGGTCAGCAGTGCTGTTTTCCTTCTGGAGGCTGCAGTAGAGAATCTGTTTTCTTTACCTCTCCATCTTTTAGATGCCACCCGCAACCCTTGGATCATGACCCCTTCCTCCATCTTCCAAGTCCGTTGCTCCAACTTCAGGTCCCCTCATCACAGCTCCTGTTCTGACTTTCATCCTCTTGACTCGCTCTTTCAGTGGCCATTGTGGTTACATCAAGCTCACTCAGATAATTCAGGAAAATCTTCCAGTCTCATGACCCTTAACTTGATCATATCCTCAGTGTTCCTTTTGCTTTGAAAGTTAATATAGTCATAGGTTCCAGAGATGAGGACATGAGCATCTTTGGGGGACCATTATTCTGTCAATCACACTTCGAAAAACAATGTAACATTATTGGGAATTTATTTTTTCCCTAGAAGTCCTTGTTCTCAAAAGTTTAATAGTTTCACAGTGTAATTGTAAAAATTCTAGAAAGCTTCAACTAGAGTGTAATATTCAAGCCAAATAGATTAAATGATTAACTTTAGTTTTTGTTACTTTTGTTTTTTTTAAAGATACAAAAATGATGTTTTTTCAAGGCCAAGATAATGCTAAAAATTAGTGAATTTATAGTTCCCCATATTTTCTTTTCTTTTTTTCATTATTTGTGGCTTCTGTTAACCACAGTTGCATTTTTTTATTTAAGAAAATGTCTTGAAAATATTGTTCAGTGCAGTTATGGTTGATATTGAATCTATTTTTTCACTTTTAACATGAGAAAAGATAGATATTGTGTTAAATGTCAGTGAATTATACCCACAAATGCCATTAACAATAAAATAAATAACAAAGATATTTATTTTAAATAATTTCATGTATTTATTTAGGCTGTGCTGGGTCTTCATAGGTACGCAGGCTTTTTTCTAGTTGCAGTCAGTGGGATCTCCTCTCTAGTTGAGGAGCATGGGCTTCCCACTGCAGAGTGAGAAGCGTTTCTGGTTTTGGCTTTCGGGCTCTAGAGCACAGGCTCAGTAGTTGTAGGGAAACTAGTGGGCTAGTTGCTCGGCAGCATGTGGGTTTTTCCTGGATCAGGGATTGAACCTATGCTTTGGCAGGTGAATTCTTTGCCACTGAGCCACTAGGGAAGACACAAGATACTAACTTTTAAATAATAATTCATCAATGGATAAAGAAGATGTTGTGTGTGTTCATGTGTGCATATGAATACTGTTGTTGTCTAGTGGCTAAGTTATGTCTGATTCTTTTTGACTCCATGGACCATAGACCACCAGGCTCCTCTGTCCATGGGATTTCCCTGGCAAGGATACTGGAATGGGTTGCTATTTCCTTCTCCAGGGGATCTTCCCAGCCAAGGAATTGAACCCATGTCTCCTGCATTGGCAGGCAGATTCTTTACTACTCAGCCATAAAAAAGAATGAAATAATGCCATTTGCAGTAACTTGGATGGACCTAGAGATGGTCATACTAAATGAAGTAAGTCAGAAAGAGAAAGACAAATACCACATGACATCACTTATAATCACATGTAATCTAAAATACGACACAGATGAGCTCATTTGCAAAAGAGAATCAGTCTCACTGATGTAGAAGGAAAACTTATGATTACCACAGGGGAAAGGAGGTGGGGGAGGGATAAATTAGGAATTTGGGATTAGCAGATACAAACTACTATATATAAAAATAAACAATAAGATCCTACTGTGTAGCACAGGGAACTATATTTAATATCATGTAATAAACCATAATGGAAAACAATATGAAGCAAGAATATATGTGTGTATGTGTATAACTGAATCACTTTGCTATACACCAGAAACTAACACAACATTGTAAATGAATCATACTTCAATAAATAAATGATCAAATTCTAATATTTACATTAAAGATATATGGCTTCTGATGCTTTTAAAACTTGGCCCAAATGGTGGATAATAATAGAATAATTTCTAGTTCAAAAGTGCCCTATGCTTGTAAACAGAGATTTATGATTAATATATTTTTGTTTACCTATAAATGTTAATAGTTGGAAAAGAAATATTTCTTGCAATGTAAAAGGATCCTCAGTTTCTGTGGTTATACCGAATAACATCAAATCTCCATCTCCTGATTTATAGAATATTTGATGAAAAATAATCACTGATAACAACCTGTACAGTTGGGGATGCTCTCTCCAAGGATAAATGTGATTAACAGGCCTGGGAAATAACTCAGTCAGAAAAAAAAAAGACAACATAGCTTTTGTCTGTCAACCGGCCTAAAAGCGAATGACAGGAGCAATTTCTCTTATTCTTTTACTAGCCTGACATGAATTCATGGTTATTAGAGGGTTGAATGTGCAATGCCTTGCAGGTGTTCTTTTGTACCATAGGAATATTCATTAAGTCTTTGCACAATATCCAGTCACTAATTACTACTTAGCTCCACAAGTTCATGTCTCGGAGTCTGTGTGTGTTGCTGTTTTCCCTCCCCAGCCAGCCTCCTTTGCTTGGCAGTATTTTGTGTCTGCCTTTGCCTTGCATGTTTATAACTGTTTCTCTGGAGTAAGTCATTCTCCTTCCTTCTCAGAACCTCAGCAGCACAGTGGGTGTATTTTGACTTCACTGAATTTCTGTTACAAAATTCTCTCTCCACTTCATCCCACCACCCACCATTTTCATGTTGTTCCCAGTGATATCTTGCCAACCTACTTTCCTGGGAAATTTTATGAAGACAGGTTTTTGTGTGTTTTTTTTTTTTCTGAACTCTAGAATTTTGGCAGAAATGATCATGTTAATAGGTGGCTCTGTTATCATATGGAAAATGTAAGGAATGGTTTAATTCATAGGGGAGAATGCAATGGTTCAGATGTTTTCTTATCAGAATATTTTTCTCCCAATGGTACCGTGATTACAGATCAGGTTTATAGAGAGGTGAAATTCCTCCAAGGTTATTGCTTCATACCTTGGGCTTTCCCTGCACACTCTGGGGCACTGACCAACCAAAATGATTTTAGCACTCTGAAAAGCTATGTGGCCCCACGTATTTCTCTGATCAAGGTTCAGAAGAACCACTCCTTAGGGGCTTTCAGGTAAAGATGTTTTAGAATTAGTAGCTCATCTCTGAGGGCTAGTTAAATCTATCATCATTCACATTACCTAACAGAAGGTAGACACTAAAGGTATGAGAACTTAAGACACACTTTTTTGATGGAAAGGACAAATTAAGAGAAGTGGTAGAGAAAAATGCCTGGAGGGCAGCACAGTGTACACAGATAGTTCATAGCTTGAAATTCACCAAAGAAAAGAAGCAGCAGGAAAGCTTTAGGGAATGTTGCATAGTTTTCCATATAGATGTATTTATTCATTATTTTACAAAGTCTTATCAAGTGTTTATTGGTTATGGTCCAATTAAAGCATTTGGTATCAGCTAATTGTTCACATTTTTATTTTCCTAGCCAAAATCTTTTCCAATAAAAAATTTACATATTCCCAGTATGTAAACCAAATGAGAGGAGAGCTCTTCTGATTGAAGAGTGTTGGAGTGTTTGAGGATTGCTCGTCCCCACAGCACCTGGCCTCTCCTTCCTCTCCCCCAGCAATCCCTGAGGCATCTCTCTGATTAAAGTCTGTCTGAGCAATCAACATCCTTTGAAATTATGGACATTTATTCAATAGATTTATGATTGAAACCACTGCTTTAGGAAGAAAAATTCCTCTTCATTTAAGTTGACAAACTGAAGAACTTGCTGATACACTCACTTCATTAAGTCATGCACTCATTTTTTTTAAAGAACATGATTGATAACCTACTAGGTGCCACTAACACACAGTGCAGATAGAAGAGTAACCAGTGTAGACACGGGCTGTGCCTCATGGAGTTTACGTTCTAATTAAGAGCCAGCCATTTGCAGCAACATGGATGGACCTAGGGATTAGCCAACTAAACGAAGCAAGTCAGAGAGACAATATCATATGACATCACTTACATCTGGAATCAAAAACAAAAATGATACAGATGAACTTATTTGCAAAACAGACTCCTAGACATAGAAAACAAATTTATGATTACCAGAGGGGAAGAGGAAGAGGAATAAATTAGGAGTATGAAATTAACAGATACACACTACCAGAAATAAGATCAACAGCAAGGATTTACTATAGAGCACAGGGAACTATATTTAATATCTTATAATAACCTATAATGAAAAAATGTAGATATAAACTTATAAACACATATAACCAAATCACTTTGCTGTACACCTGAAACCAACACAATACTGTAAATAAACTGTACTTCAATCTAAAAAAAGTCAGCTATGTGCCATCACATGCACTCTTTGAACGAATCATTTGCCCAACACTTTTGTCCTCTGTCTAACCATACTTTACTCAAAGCATATTTTCCCATAGATAATATTCTTAAATGTGTCTTATGACAACCTGCTTACACTGTCTAAAGTTCAAAAGCTTATCTAGGTTGGGCAAATACAGCAATTGAGAACATTATTTGCAATATGTTGAAAGACTGTCAAAGCATTACCCCAAAGACATTATTATTCTATAGTCAAAATGCTCACAATTAGAGGAGGGTTTTCTGTTCATCCATCCTAACGTTTCTCAGTTCTTCCCATCTATGAAGTTCTTTGGGACATTTAAAATTCATTCTCTGAACACTCAGGAAAGTGCAATAGCCTATTTCTTTTAAGCTTTTCTCTTTTTCTGTCACCAGCAAATCATAGAAAAATGGGAAAGTTCCACAGCCTGTTATCTCAGGAAGCTGTTTCAGGGGAGGCATACTGACTGGCTTCATAGAAGCCACTGTGTGTGGTCCCCAGGGTCTGCCCTTCCAGATGCCCTGTATGTACTGATTCACTTTGCTGCACACCTGAAACTAATACAACATTGTAAATTAGCTATCATCACGTGCTCACTCACTCTTCGCAACCCTATAGACTGTAGCCGACTAGGCTGCTCTGTTCATGGGATTCTCCAGGCAAGAATACTGGAGTGGGTTGCCATTGTCTTCTTCAGGGGATCCTCTCAACCCAGGGCTCAAACCCACATCACCTATGTTTCCTGTATTGGCAGGCAGATTCTTTACCCCTGAACCACCAGGGAAGCCCATAAAAATCAACCATACTCCAATATAAACTAAAAAAAAAAAAACTTTCTGAAGTCCTTTTTTTGGGGGGGGGGGGAGCTGTGTGGCACTGTGGGATCTTATTTCCCTGACCAAGGATAGACCCTTACTCCCTGCCTTGGAAGTGCAGAGCATTAACCTCTGGACCCCCAGAGAAGTCCCTAGAGTCAACATTTTGTATCATGCTGTCCCTCCTGTTTGTAAACCCTCCAACCTACTGCATGTCACATATTTTCTTTTAAAAGCATTATTTAATTTTATTCTGAAAACCCTTGAAATATCCAGAACCACTCTAAAGCAAGGCAAGACAGAACTAGTAAAATCAATGGCATAATAATAGCTAACATATAAACAGCACTAATTCACTGCTAGTTATTCATAATTAATTTGATGCTCTTTATAACACCACGAGGGAATTATTATAATGCATCTCCTCTAACAGATGGAGAAACTAAGCTTCAGAAATGCAAAACAGCTAAAGGTCAAGTGTCTGAGCTTCAACCCAGTGCTCTGTGACAACCTAGGAGGGTGGAATGGGGTCGGGAGTGGGAGGGAGGTGCAAATGGGAGGGGACATATGTACACCTGTGACTGATTCATGTTGTATGGCGGAGACCAACACCACATTGTAAAGCAATTATCCTCCAATTAAAAAATTTTAAAAAAAGAAAACGTCTTGAGCTTAAACTCAAAAATTGGTCTTCAGATGCTCGAAACAGTCGAATTGGCACCTGCTGCTCTGCCTATATTTCTGGACATGGGCTTATCCCAGGCCTCAGGCCTCCCCATTGCCCCACTTTTAGGTTCTGAAGAAAACTCATAAGAAGGACATTTTAATCTTGATTTCCTGCAAGAAGGGGGTGAGGTCACGAGGAATTCAAAGCCCTCTATGAGAAAGGGTGAGGACAGGGTGGTAAGGAGACTGCCAGCCGCTAAGGGGAACTGTGTGCCACTCAGCGCCCGGGGCCAGGCCTGTCCCACGTCTGTCTGCCTTCTTTCTGTCTCTCAGACACTCAAAGCTCTTTCCCACCTGGGGGTCTTCACAATGCGGCCCCCTCTACCTGGTATGCTGCCCCAGACCTTCCAAAGGCTGGTGTCTTTCTTTGGAAAGACCTCTTCTGACCCCTCTGTTTGACCCACCCATTTCTCTCTGTCCTCATTGTCTTCCTCACATATTGTTTTTCTAAATTAATCTTTATTGAAGTATAGTTGTTTTACAATGTGTGTTAGTTTCTGCTGTACAATCATACATATACATATTGTCCCCTCCCTTTCGGAGTTCCTTCCCATTCAGGTCACCACAGAGCATTAAGTAGAGTTCCCCGTGCTGCACACTAGGTAATCATTCAGTTCAGCTCAGTTCAGTTGCTCAGTTGTGTCCGACTCTCTGCGACCCCATGAATCGCAGCACGCCAGGCCTCCCTGTCCATCACCAACTCCCGGAGTTCACTCAGACTCACGTCCATCGAGTCCGTGATGCCATCCAGCCATCTCATCCTCTGTCGTCCCCTTCTCCTCCTGCCCCCAGTCCCTCCCAGCATCACAGTCTTTTCCAATGAGTCAACTCTTCACATGAGGTGGCCAAAGTACTGGAGTTTCAGCTTTAGCATCATTCCTTCCAAAGAAATCCCAGGGCTGATCTCTTTCAGAATGGACTGGTTGGATCTCCTTGCAGTCCAAGGGACTGTCAAGAGTCTTCTCCAACACCACAGTTCAAACGCATCAATTCTTCGGCGCTCAGCTTTCTTCACAGTCCAACTCTCACATCCATACATGACCACTGGAAAAACCATACCCTTGACTAGACAGACCTTTGTTGGCAAAGTAATGTCTCTGCTTTTCAATATGCTATCTAGGTTGGTCATAACTTTCCTTCCAAGGAGTAAGTGTCTTTTAATTTCATGGCTGCAGTCATCATTAATAATAGTGTAAAAAAAAAAAAACTAAACTAAAAATAGATCCACCATATGACCTGGCTTATTGCTTTTTAAAAAACTGTGGCAAAATCCAGATACTGTGAAATGTAGCATCTTAAACATTTTCAAGTGTGCAGTTCAGCAGCTTGAAGCACACTCACAAAGTTGTGCTGCCACCATGATCGTCTGCCTGCAGAACTGTTTATGTTGTAAAACTGAAACTCTGTACCCATGAATAAAACCTCGCCATCCTCCTTTTCCCCAGTCCCTGGCAAGCATAATTCTGCATTCTGTCTCTTGAAATGTGACTCTTCTACGTACCTCATGTAAGTGGAATCGTACAGTGTTTATCTATTTGTGGTCGGATTATTGCAGTTAGTATAATATCCTGCATTTCACCCATGTTGTGACATGTGCCAGTATTTACTTCCTTTTTAAGGCTGAATAACATCCCATTGCATGTATGCATGCTTAATCACTCAATCTTGTCTGATTCTTTGTCCCTTTGGAGTGTAGCCCACCAGCCTCCTCTGTCCAGGGGATTTTTCAGGCAAAAATACTGGAGTGGGTTGCCATTTCCTTCTCTAGGGGATCTTCCCAACCCAGGGATCAAACCCTCATCTCATATGTCTCCTGCACTGCAGGTGGGTTCTTTACCCACTGAGCTGTCAGAGAAGCCCTGTTGTATATACAGACCACTTTTTTTTTTTTAACCCATTCATCCAAATTAACTGACACTTGAGTTGCTTCTACCTTTTGGCTATTGTGAATAATGCTGCTGTGAACATAGGTATATAAATGTCTTCTGAGTCCCTTTCACATTTTTTGGGAACTATACCTAGAAGTAGAATTGCTCGATCATATGGTAATTCTATTTTTACCTATGCAATGGTGAGTGGCATACAGTAAGTACTTGATTATTTTTTGATTGAACAAAGGAAGGCCATTTGATGAGAGGGCACATACTTTTTCATAATACATGTAAATGGTAAAAAAAAAAAAAAAAAGAAACCCTCAATATATAGAAGAGTTTAGTTGGCAAGTAAGTTTCTTTTTGTCTCCAACTAAATAATTTCTCTCATTAGAGGCAACATTTTTTACTAATGTCTTGTATGTCTGTCTAGAACTATTCTATGAATGTACATATATATATACTACCTTTCTTCATTTAATGGTAGAATACTGACTTATGAGGGCTTCCCTGGCACCTCAGACGGTAAAGAATCTGCCTGCCATGCAGAAGACATGGATTCAATCCCTGGGTCAGGAAGATCCCCTGGAGAAGGGAAGGGTTACCCACTCCAGTATTCTTGCCTGGAGAATTCCATGGATAGAGGAGTTCTGGTGGGCTACAGTCCATGGGACCACAAAGAGTCGGACGTGACTGAGCGACTAACACACACACTCACTCACACATACACACACATACATACACACTGACTTTCGAACAAAGTAAAGAATTACCAGGCAGGATCAGATCAATGGATTGATTCTGGGAAGAGTTAAGACCTCAAAGTAAAAAGTCAACCCACAAGGTCAGAGTCAGCAGAGAGAAGTAGCACCAAGGTTCAGGATAAGAGACTGGGAAACACAGTCATCAAGCAGCGGGGAACTTTCTGCCATGTGCCAGCTGAGTCCATGCCTGTACCTGGCAACATCTCTCTGCCCCTTGTACACCAATTAACTTCTGGATGTCCTACCTACTCGCCACGGAGAAAGTGCACGTGGCAGGAGGGAAAGATGTGATAAGAATTTGAAGAGTTTGAGGTCCCAGCACAAGAGGGGAGTGGGAAATACCTACTAACCATCACAGTTATGGGGCTGGAAGTGGTGGGTATGGGTCTGGACTAGAGGTAAAGTCTTGGGTGTCAATGGTAGAGAACAGCGTGCTGAATTTTGTTGGCAACAATGAGACTTCAGAGAGAGTACATCAGGAGGGAAGAGCAGGGACTTCCCTGCTGGTCCAGTGGTTAAGCATCTGCCTTGCAATGCAGGGGACACACACAAGTTTGATTCCTGGTCAGGGAACTAAGATCCCACATGCTCCGTAGCAACGTGCCACATTTAGGCACTCCATGTGTCCCAAGGAAAGATCCCAAGTGATGCAGCAAAGATCCTGTGTGCTGCAACTAAGACCCCACGCAGCCAAATAACATAAAATAATAAATGAAAAAGGCAAGAGCAGTAAGCCAAAGACCTGGCTCTGCCTATGCCCCCGGACAGCAAGAAGGGTGAGGGAAATTGTTGAAGACAAGGATGATCAGACAGCATCTTCAGTAACAGAGGGAATTCAGACATGGGCATGATGGTGACATTTCCTCTTTTAAGAACTTGGAAGTTCACTCTGAATTGTGTGAGGTTTCCTTTCTAGTGTTTCCAGTAAATTGTTTGCTCTGAAACCAAATGCTTTCCTATAAAAATATGTAACTCTGCTGCTAAGTTGCCTCAGTCGTGTCCAACTCTGTGCGACCCCACAGACGGCAGCCCACCAGGCTCTGCCATCCCTGGGATTCTCCAGGCAAGAACACTGACTCTGAAAGACACCATTTGCCAATGAGGAACAAGAAAGAGACAGTGTATTCTGGCCACAAACGGTGTTCTTACCACGTTCCTCTGACAAGATCCTTGCCGTATTTCCACTATTCCTTTCAGTCCTTCTTTTCTTCAGTCTATTTTAAAATACCGTGTTTCCTTTCTGACTTACCTACTCATTTCTAAACCTAAAAGGATAATTGCTCTGTCTTCTGCATTGTCATGCCATTTTTCCTTATGTGGGTGAAAATGGGCTCTTTCTGAATCTTCAGTTAGGTTCTTGATGATTTGCCTATAAAGCTATTTGTAACTTTCTTTTAGGAACACTGTCCACAGTGACTTGTTAATATCTTAGAATTAAAAACTATGAATCTTCAAAATTCTCTTTCCCCTTCCCTTCTGTTTCTTTCAGGCCCAAATATGCAAGATAGTTTTCTGAATAGCAAGTAAATTGTGTGACAACTTCAAATAAAACATTTTTAAAACAAGTCTTTTGTCCTAAAGGAATAATGGGAATCCTGATTCTTTGGTTGTTTTTGTTTGATTTTGGTTTTTATTGAAGTATAATTAATTTACAATATTGTGTTAGTTTCAGGTGTACAAACGAAGTTACTCAATTAAATATATATATATATATATATATATATATATATATATATATAAGAAAGGTAAAATAAGAAATATTTTTACTGGAAAGCAGCACTTAAGTTTTAACTAGAAAAAGATAAGGAGATAGAATTTTATGTTTACTTCCAAGGATTTTAGAACTTGATCATATCTTTTTTATATGTCTACTTTCAGTTGCTTAACAATTTGATGCATTTGTTAATTTAATGTAAGCTCGAGGAGTCTAGGGGCTTGTCGATTCTGTCATTATATCTCAGCACCTAGGATTGTATCTGACATATAGCAGATGCTCACTAAATACTTCATTCTCTCATTCATTCAGCAAATATTTATTGAACATCTGTTATGTGCCTGCCACTATATAGAAGCTAGAAATATAAAAAAAAGAAGTGAGGAAAAACCAGTCTCCACCTTCATGAAGTTATTCTCCTAATGGGAAGAGAGAAACTCACTAAAGAATCTCACTAATGAATGTAAACCTGGGTTCGATCCCTGTATTGGGAAGATCCCCTGGAGGAGGGCATGGCAACCCACTCCAGTATTCTTGCCTAGAGAATCCCATGGACAGAGGAGCCTGGGGGAACTATAGTCCATAAGGTTGCAAAGAGTTGGACATGACTAAATGACTAGGCAAGCATATATATATATATATATACACACACATATACACATACCCATGTGTGCTAAGCCGCTTCAGTCATGCTACAATCCTTTGCAACCCTATGGATTATAGTTCCCCCAGGCTCCACTGTCCATGGGACTCTCCAGGCAAGAATCCTGGAGTGGGTTGTCATGCCCTCCTCCAGGGCATCTTCCTGACCCAGGGATAAAACTGTCTTTTGTCTCCTGCATTGGCAGGCAGGTTGGTTCTTTACCACTAATACCACCTGGGAAGCCCATATATATTTTTTTTTCCCCAGATTCTTTTCCCTTATAGATTACTACAAAATATTGAGTGTTGTTACCTGTGCTATACAGTAGGTCCTTGTTGGTTACTCATTTTATATATACTAATTTTCTTTGGCTGTTTTATGATGAAATTCCATCATTGGCCTTGCATGTAGGTTTCACTGAGTTGCAGTACTATATTATTCTTTGAGGATAGCAAGAAGGTACTTGTGTATCCTAGTAAGCTCACAGGCACATATTAGGGCTGCAAACACAGTTTCTGGAATCTATAAACTCATAAATGTAAGCCCATGACATACAGAGAAAAGAAAAATAGCAAAGGGGGAGCCCAATTATCCTCAAGAATATATAGCTAGAGGAAAGTATTAAACATTATTTAATGCTTCATATGTGTCTTTACCTACTTATTTCTATTCAATTCACCTTTATTGACTACTTATCCTGTGTCAGGCACTCATTAATGTGGGTGATGTAAACAGAAATAAGTTTTATAGAGCATAGGTAACAGGCGAAAAGAATATGACCTTTTCACAGAGAACAGTAAATACGATACCATCGATATTACAAAATCCCAATGAAATTGACTTTCAACTAGGAATGTGGCTTTGGAAGGGAAATCTAGTTGGAGAAAGCATCTAATGGAACAAATCTGTCAAGAAGGAATAAAACTGTACATGAAATTCAGAAAGACACATCAGCACAGCTGTATTCATTAATAGAGGGTTAGAAAGTACTATACTTCTGTATATGTCATCCCAGCCAAACAGGACCATCTAATACATCCGTGGCTTAGCTTTCTTCTGTTAGGGTAGGGAAAACAGCTAGGCTGGTTGAACTTCTAGCCAACCTGGAAGACTGGTCAAGGGTATGGAAGTGGCAGGAGTCATGATAAAAAATGGTCTCAGAAGATCATGATAACAAAGGGGAGACGTTGCAAGTAGCAAAGCACTTGCTGGACTATAAGAAAGCAACTTGTAGAAGGTCCAAAGGAAATGTACACGTGATCCATCATCTGAGACTAACTAAACTAAAGAGAGATGGAGGTTCTACCAAGTTAAGCACTGAGAGTGAGTCGCTCAATCGTGTCTGACTCTTTGCGACCCCAGGGACTATACAGTCCATGGAATTCTCCAAGCCAGCATACTGGAGTGGGGAGCCTTTCCCTTCTCCAGGGGATCTTCCCAACCCAGGGGTCACACCCAGGTCTCCTGCATTGCAGGCAGATTCTTTACCAGCTGAACCACAAGGGAAGCCCAAACACTGAGAAGGTCATTAGTCATCAGAAATGATTTCGGGTAGAAAGAGAATGGCACATGGGCACTCTGAAGATTTCTGATTTTAAAAGGCTACACAGAAAAGATGCATGCTGGTACACAAAGTGAAGGGCATCTAAAAAGCAGCACAATCCACATATATGCGTTAATAAATGATATTTGTTTTTTTCTTTCTGACTTATTTCACTCTGTATTACTTATCTGCAAATGACCCAATTTCATTCATTTTTATAGCTGACTAATATTGTGGGGTGGCGGGAAGTCCAAGAGGAAAGGGATATATGTATACATAGCTGATTCACTTCGCCATACAGCAGAAATGAACATAACATTGTAAAGCAAGCAATTATACTTAAACAAAAAAGGTGGCAGAATCTTGAAAGACTAGCAAGAATCAGCTTATATATCCTGATGGGGAAAGACACTATTTTGACACATTAACTGTGACATTTTCCCTGGAGAGTTCCTGCTAGCTTTTGACCATTTCTCATAACAAGTTCGGAGAAGGCAATGGCACCCTACTCCAGTATTCTTGCCTGGAAAATCCCATGGATGAAGGAGCCTGGTGGGCTACAGTCCATGGGGTCGCTAAGAGTTGGATAAGACTGAGCAACTTCTCTTTCATTTTTCACTTTCATGCATTGGAGAAGGAAATGGCAACCCACTCCAGTGTTCTTGCCTGGAGAATCCCAGGGACGGGGGAGCCTGGTGGGCTGCCATCTATGGGGTCGCACAGAGTCAGACATGACTGAAGCGACTTAGCAGCAGCAGCAGCAGCAGCAGCATAACAAGTTAGGCCAAAGGCCCCTGTTATCTCAAGGGAGAATTGAAACAACATATAACTAGAAAAAAGTATATAGGTAGTTCAATTCTGTGACCTGCTTTGTCACACAGCTTGGTCGAAATGAGAGATAATCTCAAACCCCACACTCCCCCTCTCTGCCCCTTGGCTATGCCAAGTTTGATTCTTTTTTAAAATCTATGAGATAGTTTCAGAAATCAGTATTTTTTTCTTGAAGAAATGAGTAATTTTCTATTACCTTCCTTTTTTCTGTAAGGCTATGTTAACAAATAATAAATATTACTCAAAACTACTTAGTGACAGTTCTACCACGGGTGAATTTTTTCATTAGAATGTACATGAAGTCCAGGAGACTACATGTTGTCCAGGTTACCAGCAACATCCCTTACCACAGATACACAAGAACTCCAGGGAAGAGTCAAGTGACTACCACAAGGAATGGAGATATTTGACTCCTTTTATTAAGAGCTCTGGGTCAGAAATGGTGAGCTATAAAGCCATCATTACCTATTGTCAACTCAACTTAGGCATTTTCACTGGGTAAGTCCCTCACTATGCTTTATCAAACTCAATTCAGGTGACCTTAGACAAAGGAATTACTCATAGAAATTTGGTGATCATTACCTTTCTCTTCCATTTTTGCAACGTAGGTTTTCATCTCCTGGAAAAGGACTTACAGTTTTTAGCGTGACCTACTTTAGAATCATTGTCAACATATAACCTGCTAATACTAGTTGTTTCTCAGAGGAAACAAAATCCTAGTCATATAATTGCATACAGCTCTAGACTATTGTCTAAGAAGTAAATACAGTTGGCTATGACATTGGTCTCTCCTGATATCTTTATGCATAAGACAGAGCTTCTGCACAGGAATGATGCATGGACTGGATTTGTAATGACTTGAATACTCATTGGAAAGGATAACGACATATGGATGGATGGCAATGTCAAAAGAAGTTTCTAAGAGGATCTCAAAGGAGGATGTCCTATTAAAAATTGTTTAATGATGACTAAGATAAAGACTTGAAAAGCATAAAAAATTATAATATGTAAGCAAAATAAAGATGGTGGGAATAATATACCAGATAGAAGAATCAAAATATTAAAGTGTCACAATCAATTGATAAAGTGGGGTGAAATAAATAATAACTGAGAAAAGAAGTATAAATTCCCACATTGGCACTAAAAAAAGTCAACTTCTTCAAATCCAGATCATGGGGAAAATATGTTAGTAGTAGGTCTCATGAAAAATGGCAAGTGTTTACATTGAAAAGAATGTCAGCATGTATCAGATTAAAGAAGCCAGTAAATTTGAGACCATGTGTGGTCAGTACATTTTAAAGTTGCATTAAGAGAATAATAATGTCCACACCTAGGGAAGTACTTGCCTCAATTATACTTTGCCTTCAACACAACTCATCCAGATGTTATGTTTAATTCTTGGCACCTCATTGAAAGATCCCCTGGAGGAGGGTGTGGCAACCCACTCCACAATTCTTGCCTGGAGAATCCCATGGACAGAGGAGCTTTCCCATAGGGTGGCAAAGAGTCAAACACAAATGAAGTGACTTAGCATGCACACACCTCATTGAAATCATTTTGGAGTAAGGTAAATAGAATTGCAATCAATTTGTATATACCCAAAACCCCTTTTCACAAGAAAGGAAATAATTCCCCCTTTATTCCATGTGGTCCTAGTGAGATTACCCATCATTGTAGCCTCCCTATTATTTGGTCCAAAGAGGTTAGTCCAGGGACTGATTAGATTTGTGTATCTGAAGTTCAAGAGTTTTTCACTTTTGTTGTGACAGGCAGTAAAATGTAGGCTTGTGGCAGTCAGGTACCAATTATCTGGCCATAAGGAGTCTGTTGCCTGCAGAGGAGAGCGAAGTTAGCATATGAAACAGAGAGTGGTGTGCTAACACCAGCTCAAACTGTGTCAGGAGAGACAGCTCTTACATTTTCATGAAATTTTGTGAACCAGTAATTAAAGGCAGCCATTTAGTTTTATTTAAAATTTTAAAAACTTTATTTTTAAATTGGAGGATAATTGCTTTACAATGTAACTTCTGCTGTACAGCAACATGAATCAGCCATAATTATATATACAGATCCCCTTCCTCTTGAGCTTTCCCCCCCAACATCCAACACCTCTAGCTTGCCACAGGGCATGGGGCCGGGCTCCCTGTGTTATATAGCAGCTTTCCACTAGCTATCTATTTTACAGATGATAGTGTATATATGTCAATTCTGCTTTCTCAGTTCATCCCAATGTCTCCTTCCCCGATTTACAATGCTGTGTTTCTGGTGTACAGCAAAGTGATTCAGTTCTATAGATATAGATATGTAAATAATATATATATTCTTTTATATTATAGATGACTATAGAATATTGAATACAGTTAATATAGTTCCCTGTGCTATACAGTAGGACCTTGTTGTGTATCTATTTTATATATAGTACTTTGTATCTGCTAATCCCAAACTCCTGATTTATCCCTCCTTCACCCCTTTCTCCTTTGTTAACTTAAGTTTGTTTTCTATGTCCAAGAGTCTGTTTCTGTTTTGTAAAAAAGTTTATCTGTATCTTATTTTGGATTCCACATATAAATGATATCACATAGTATTTGTCTTTCTCTGTTTGACTTAGTTCACTTAGTATAATAATCTCTTGATCCATCCATATTGCTGCAAATGGCATTATTTCATTCTTTTTATGGCTGAGTAGTGTTCCACTGTGTATATATGCCAATCTTCTTTATCCATTCATCTGGCATTTAGGTTGCTTTCATGTCTCGCCTATTGTAAACAGTGCTGCTATGAACACTGGGGTGCCTGTATCTTTTTGAATTATAGTTTTCTCTGGATATGTATATATACCCAAGGGGGGATTTTTGAATCAAATGACAACTCTGTTTTTTGTTTTTTGAGGAACCTCCATACTATTTTCTGCAGTAGCTGCACCAATTTTAAATTCTCACCAATACTGTAGGAGGGTTCCCTTTTAAAGACAGTTATCAAAAAAAGATTATATAAACACATCCTGAAGTAAATTATAATAAAAACAAAGGTAATACCTGTTCAAAACTCACTGTCTCCCAATTATCATATTTCTGTTCAATTCAGTTCAGTTGCTCAGTCGTGTCCGACTCTTTGCGACCCCATGAATCGCAGCACGCCAGGCCTCTCTGTCCATCACCATCTCCCGGAGTTCACTCAAACTCATGTCCATCGAGTCAGTGATGCCATCCAGCCTTCTCATCCTCGGTCATCCCCTTCTCCTCCTGCCCCCAATCCCTCCCAGCATCAGAGTCTTTTCCAATGAGTCAACTCTTTGCATGAGGTGGCCAAAGTACTGGACTTTCAGCTTCAGCATCATTCCCTCCAAAGAACACCCAGGGCTGATCTCCTTCAGAATGGACTGGTTGTATCTCCTTGCAGTCCAAGGGACTCTCAAGAGTCTTTTCCAACACCACAGTTCAAAAGCATCAATTCTTTGGCACTCAGCCCTCTTCATAGTCCAACTCTCACATCCATACATGACCACAGGAAAAACCATAGCCTTGACTAGACGGACCTTAGTTGGCAAAGTAATGTCTCTGCTTTTGAATATGCTATCTAGGTTGGTCACAACTTTCCTTCTAAGGAGTAAGCGTCTTTTAATTTCATGGCTGCAATCACCATCTGCAGTGAGTTTGGAGCCCCCCCAAAATAAAATCTGACACTGTTTCCACTGTTTCCCATCTATTTCCCATGAAGTGATGGGACCAGATGCCATGATCTTAATTATCATATTACATTTTATTATTATCCATGCTCTTGAGACTATTTATGGCTATAGTTCCTAAGATGGGGGAGCCTGGTGGGCTGCCGTCTATGGGGTCACACAGAGTCGGACACGACTGAAGCGACTTAGCAGCAGCAGCAGTGGAAGTAATAGATAATGATGCATTGCTGAACATCTCTTCCCAATTCTGTGTTCAGTGCTACAGGTTGAAATCCCAACATGGATGTATTTACATTAACTAATAAACCCTACAAATCCAGGCTGGAAATTTTGTTTGATTCATTTTCTAGATCAGAGGTCAGCCAACTTTTTCTATAAAGGACCAAATAGTAAACATTTTACAGATTTTGCAGGCCATATCTGGAGACCTGGGTTTGATCCCTGGGTTGGGAAGATCCCCTGGAGAAGGGAACAGCTACCCACTCCAGTATTCTGGCTTGGAGAATTCCATGGACTCTTTTAGTCCGTGGGGTCACAAAGAGGCGGACTCGACTGAGTGACTTTCACTTTCACCTTCATCATTGTCCAAAAGGGCTTCCCTGGTGGCTCAGTGGGTAGAAAATCTGCCTGTAATGCAGGAAGTGCAGGTTTGATCCCTGGGTCGGGAAAATTCACTGGAGGAGGAAATGGGCAATCCACTCCAATATTTTTATATAGTTATATATACCACATCTTTTTATCCATTCATCTGTTGATGGATATTCAGCTTGCTTCCATGTCTTGGCCATATAGTAAATAGTGCTGCTATGAACAAGGTGCACGTATCTTTTGAATTATAGTTTTGATATGCCCGGGAGTGGGATTGCTGAATCAAATGGCAACCCTATTTTTAGTTTTTTGAGGAACCTTCATACTATTTTCCATAATGACTGCACCAATTTACGTTCCCACCAACAGTGTAAGATGGTTCCCTTTTCTCTACACCCTCTCTGGCAGTTATTATTTGTAGACTTTGTAATAATGACTATTCTGACTGGTATGATATGGTACATCATTGTTGTTTTGCTTTGCATTTCTCTAATAATTAGCAATGGTAAGCATCTTTCCACGTGCCTCTTGGTCACCTCCATGTCTTTTTGGAAGAAATGTCTATTTAAGTCTTCCTCCCATTTCTCATTCTTTTAAGGCTATCAGATTGGGATTGATTATGACCTTGTTTAACTTTCATTACCTCCTTGTAGGCCCTGTCTCAAAGTACAGTCACACTGGGAGTTAGGGCTTTGTCTTAGTTGACCAGGCTGCTATAACAAAATATCACAGACTGGTAGCTTAAACACTATTTACTTTCTCATGCTTCCGGAAGCTAGAAGTCTGAGATGATGAGAAACCCAGCACAATCAGGTTCTGATGAGTGCCGGGCTAGCAGATGGTCACCTTCTCACGGCATCTTATGGTCACCTTCTCACGGCATCTTCACATCTGGTGGAGAGGTGGGGCGGTGGTGGGGGGGGGGGGGCGGGCAGGGCTCCAGTCTCTTTGTTTTATTATAAGAACACTAATTCCATCATGAGGACCCCACCTTCCTGACCTCTTCCAAGCTTAATTACCTCCCACAGGCCCCACCTCCTAATTCCATTACATTTTGAGGTTCATACTTCAACATATGCATTTTGGGGAGACACATTTAGTCCATAACAGACTTCAAACATGAGTTTAGGGTGGGGAGACACAATTCAGTCCTTAATATTGTCTTCTGTGTAAATGAAAACAGCAATTAACATTCAAGTCCGAACTACACTCATTCTTCAGTAATCACCACATTTGGCTATGGGTATAAAAGCCTGGCAAAAATCAACAAAAGCACTTTATAGAATAAACTAGCTATATCAAGTCTATGTAAAAAGGATAATGTATTTTGTTTTTAGTAGTAAATCGTGCTAAATATCCTTTAGAGTAATGAAGTATACAATTCGCCGATGTATGTATATACATATATTCATTTCTTTTTTTCAGAGACCTAGTTGTCGAACATAACCAGCCCACCGCTGCAGAGACAAGTAGAAGTAAATGATGAGAAAGAGCTCCAGGGATAGTTTTTAAGCCCCTGGATCCAGCAGTATTTATAACTGCCACATCCACCCTTGCATTCTCCAGTTGCATGCACCAGTCAATTCTTCTCATTGTGATTGCCTAAAGCTAATTTTAATTGGATTTTCTGTCACTCCCTTCCAAGTATCCCCACTAATGCTATATGTGCCATGGGCAAGTGCAGGGAACCAAAAAAATAAATAAATAAAAAATTAATTTAAGCCCCGAGAAAGAAGTTTCTGTAGGTCTGAAGACTCAGTCTTTACTTTCAGGATCACGTCGGACTTCAAGCAGGTGGGATTGACGAGCTCTGTTCTGAAGCTCTGGACTTTGAATTGCTGGCTTTGCTGCTTCTCCGACTCTGCTCTCACGCCCCACTTTAATAACAGGATCCGTATCTGAGCCCCGGTTCCCAGCTTCCACCCCGTTCTGAAAACAGGGCTCTTCTGGATCTAGTACCTGACCCACTTGCCTGGCCCAGGTCCCTTCAGACCTGGCTCTGTCTTTCCTCTCCCGGATGTTCCAGGGCCCAGCTGGAGGAAGACAGCATCCTGGCCATCAGCCTGTGCGTAGCTGTGTCAGACTTGCTGCTCCCTGACTTCCCGTTGCATTGCTCTCGTGGGGACGTGCTCTGCTGGCCCTCTCTGATGTGATCTGCTGTTCTCTGCAACACTTGCCAGCTGTCCCGTGACCCACAGGTCACCATGTCCTGCCCACCATACTGGATCCTTCCCTGAGTCTGTGGCTTCCTGGAGCCCACTTGGCTGGCCCTTCTCAGCCAGGGCCTTCCTTAGAGAGTGGACTTGTTCCAGACCTCCACTGTAGCCTCTCAAGCCAGGCCCTGATAAATCCCTTCTCAGAACTGCAGATCCTGATGTCAGCTTGTAGAGAAAACAAACCACACGCTGCAGTTTAAAAACCATGTGCACAACTGCTTTTCAACATAGGCTTGGTGTTCCCCATAAATACTGAGGAGAACAACTCTACCTGTGAAACTGAAGTGTGAACTATTGTTTAAATTCCTCATTAAAAAACAAGTTAATTAGGTAGTAGGTTGGCATGTACTTAGGTGGTACTACAAATAAGGCTAAAGACCATTTCCACCAGCCTGTTTTTAACTTTTCCTGCACCCATCCCCTCACCTTCAGCTGTTCTTTTCAGATGTCAAAGCCACTAAGATCAAAGGAGGAAAGAGAAGCATTAATCTAAATATTTAAACAACAGTAAAAAAAAAAAAAAGCTCAGTTATCCAGTCCTCAAGACAATCTTTGTTGGTGTGTTCCTTTGCACATTGGGTACAGATACAGTCCAGTATCTTAATAATGGGTCCCATTAAATTGCATTTTCCTCTTTGCTTGAAAAAAAATTAATGTCAACATACACATTATGTTCAAGCAATTACAACGTGTCAGCATCATAAAGTCTGGACTGATGAGTTCAAAAGATTGAAAATAGGGTAATTTACTTTGTTCCACTTGAGAGAAAGTAAGAGGATGAAGCAAAATGGGATAAATTAACAACCTTAGCCTGTTTGGATTTTTTTCAGATACTACAGAAAAAAAAAAGGCCTTAAAAAGCAAATATAGCATGGAGAAATGATCTTCTACAGATAAGATAGGACCCATTCAAGATTCATGGATATAATAATAACAGTTATTACAATAGAGAGTTTCTCTTTCAAATCATATCAAGGCTTCCACTGGGGATTTCCCACAGTAATGGGATTTGTCTTAGTTGTTCCCTGGAGCAGCTCGACATTTTTTGTACTACAAACTCACTTGAATGACATTTAAATATTTGACACTCCCACAGGAATCAGTTCAGTTCAGATTGTGTCCAACTCTTTGCCCCTCCATGGACTGCAGCACACCAGGGTTCCCTGTCCATCACCAACCCCTGGAGCTTGCTCAAACGCATGTCCATCAACTCGGTGATGCTGTCCAACCATCTCATCCTCTGTCGTCCCCTTCTCCTCCTGCCTTCAATCTTTCCCAGCATCAGGGTCTTTTCCAATGAGTTCTTCACATCAGGTAGCCAAAGTATAGGAGCTTCAACGTCAGCATCAGTCCTTCCAATGAACATTCAGGACTGATTTCCTTTAGGATTGACTGTTTGGATCTCCTTGCAGTCCCACAGGCATGCTCAATTTTCAATGAATCAAAAACAATTTTTGTGTGTGCCACAATAAAGCATACACTTATTTGTAATGGCCAAAGCTATTAAATGTAGATCAGTAATAGATAAGCAAGACTGCTAGTTATGCTTAATTCCTAATACATTAGTGGTAATTCCAAATCTTATTCTCCCAATCAAGACAGCATTATGGATTTTAGATGATTGAGAGTTATGTTATTTGGGGGAATAATCTTGAATCCACTCACATGAATTTTTTTAAATTTAAAATGCTTGCAAACTTGAGAACTTTAGTTCCCATTGGTTATACCTTCCTGTGATAGACCTCACATGTGATTGAGCCTTGGAATTTGGGTCATCAAATAGTAAGAGCAGAAGTACAAGGAAAAGGAAGAAAAACCACTTGTATAGGAAATCAAAAGAGGTGGGAATGAGAAGAGGGGTGAAATGGAATAGAATTTGGCAAGCAGTATGCAGGGTTAGAATGGGTTTCCCAGGGGGTGCTAGTAATGAAATCCCACCTACTAATGCAGGAGACATGAAAGACACGGGTTTGATATCTGTGCTTCCCTGGCAGCTCAGATGGTAAAGAATCAGCCTGCAATGCTGGAGACCTGGGTTCAATCCCTGGGTTGGGAAGATCCCTTGTAGAAGGAAATGGCAACCCACTCCAGTATTCTTGCCTGGAGAATTCCATGGACAGAGGAGCCTGGCAGGCTACAGTCCATGGGGTCATAGAGTTGGACACAACTGAGCAACTTTCACATGAGTGACTTTAACATCCACATTCATTTGGTAAGATCCCCTGGAGGAGGGCATGGCAACCCACTCCAGGATTCTTGTCTGGAGAATCCCCATGGACAGAGGAGCCTGGCGGGCTATACAGTCCATGGAGTCGCAAAGAGTCGGTCACGACTGAAGCAACTTAGCACACAAGCACGCATGGAGGGTTAGAATACCAGCTTCTTTGACTTCCCCTAACTTAGCAAATGTGTTTGGAAATAAAGAAAACATATTGACTTGGTCCTTTATCCAAGGTCCTATCTGGAGGAGTCTTAAGGAGAGGTGGGGAGAAGATGGTCTAAGTTGAGACCAGCGTGTCCCGGAACTTTTCATGCGTGTATTCTGAAAAGTAAGAAGACAAGATACTCTTTGGACAGTCAGTCTAATTAACTGAAATATGTTCCCAAAACTCACTGAGAAAAAAGACAATAATTCACCATTTTAGTATCAAATACCTTCAGTCATGTTAAACTTCTACATTTTAAAAGGCTTCTCTTTCAAAGTAGGACCTCTAACTTGAAAGAGTTTCATATCCCAACTTTTAACCATAACATGATGCTGAGAAATTTGGTAGGAATCTTGACATCAGAACAGAAGTATGTGTCAGAATAACAGGAAACTGCTGGCACACTAGGGGTAGAAGGTTAATAAGAGGACTATTGACAGAGGTGAGATCAGGGTCAAGGGAAAAGTTAAGGGATGGTGAAGCACCTAGGATTAGCAATGCTGGGAAGCCATTTCCATTGCTAAGCCTGTATGGCGAGGTGAAGGAACCAGAACCTTAGCAGAGCTGTGCAGCTGTGGGAAGGTGGTGGCCCAAGAGGAGTGTGGCTGAGGGGAGGTGCAGGCAACCTCAGCCGATAGCACAGCCATGCAAGGAGGGTGACCGGGGGTAGCAGAAGGAGTCCCGGGTGTGATATCTTGTTGCCCATTGGATCTTGAGAGTCCCTTGGACGGCAAAGAGATCAAACCAGTCAGTCCTAAAGGAAATCAACCCTGAATATTCATTGCAATATTGGAAAAGATCCTGATTCTGGGAAAGATTGAAGGCAAGAGGAGAAGAGAACAACAGAGGATGAGATGGTTGGATGGCATTACTGACTCAGTTGACATGAGTTTGAGCAAACTCTGGGAGATGGTGATGGACAGGGGAGCCTGGCGTGCTGCTGTTCATGGAGTTGCAAAGAGTCAGACATGACTTAGCGACTGAACGACAATCTTGATCAAAAGCCAGAGGGAAAGAGAACAAGAGTGATGAAGTTGGTAGAGGCCAACCTGGACACAGAGCAGGAGGGAGAAGACAGAGATTGGGTCTGAAATGACAAATGGAGAATAACCTGCTCAGAGAGTTCCTTTCTACACAGGCGTCCCTTCTGCTCACCTCTTCATCACTCTGTGAAGTCATTGAGAGTGTAGGTGGACAGGAAGAATTGCTATACTAATTCTTCCTGGGTTTTGCAATACTCTCCATTTAGATTTGGGGGCAAATTCCTTTATGGAAGGAAAAAACACACTCAAAACAAGGACAATAACAGGTTAAAGAGGCAACCTGGGCCTTGTTTCTGAAACAGAAATACAACCTGGAACATAGTGTTTAAATAGAATTTGGTCCCTGCAGACAAAGACCATTGAAATAGGCAAATTGTTCTTAACTCTTTCAACTTCACTTAATTGCATTGAGGCCCCGTGATATACAAGAACTCAAGAGAAGGCATGTCCTTACAACTTGACAGTTTGTTCATCAGCTCTGAAATGCGTTCAAGATTTTCTTTCTTTTAGTGAAGTTCAAAATATCAAAGAATAACTCAGCTTGAAATTAACAAGCCCCCAAAGATTTTGGTTCAATATAAGATTAAAATTATTTTATTCTGATATCTAGGCCATCAATACAGGAATGTCACTTTAATGCCTGAATTTCTTTCTTTCATGGTTCCTGAAGGGCCAGGTAAAAGAAGCCTGTGCTGTTATCATGACTAGCAAATCCTAACTCAAATTTTGTTAAGTTAATCACATCTCTAACACGTGTTTATTATTGATATATATTTGGAAAATTGTTGACTAAACAAATATAAACAGGTCTTACTACTACTCTTTGTTTGGGAATGGAATAATTACTCTTATCTCACTAGGTCATTTAGAAGTTTCAAAAATGGCTTGGCAGTTTCATAAAATGTTAAATATACACCTAGTATATGATGTAGCCATTCTTCTCCTAGGTATTTATTCAGAAGAAAGGAAGGCATACATCACAGGGGAGTCTTCATAGCATCTTTATTTGTGATAGCCCAAACTGGAAACAACTCAAAGTATCCATCAACAAGCAAATGGATAAATTGTGGTCTATTTATAAAATAAAATCCTGCTCAGCAATGAAAAGGAGCGGACCATTCATACATACAACATGGATAAATCTCAAAATATAATGTCCAGTGAAAGGTGTCAGAGAAAAAGCATACATACCATATGATGCTTTTATATAAGATCCTAGAGAATGAAAACAAATCAATTGTGACAGAGAAAGGATCCGTGATTTCCTGGGGACTGAGGACAGGGGAGTGACTGGCAGAAGGGAGGATCTAAAAATCAATAAGAGTAAAATTTTGAGAATGATAGCTATGTTTACTACATTTTTCTGCATATAGAATTCTAGGTTCACAGGTTTTTCTTTCTCTACTTTAAAGATGTTACTCACCATCTTCTTGTTTACCCTATTTCCAGTGAAAAAATACCATCATCTTTATCTTCTTTCTTAGCACATATCTTTTCTCCTCCACTCTGGCTGTTTTAAAATTTCTCCCTTTGTTGCTGACTTTGAGTAATTTGATTATAATGTACTTTGATGTGTTTTTTTCTTTTGCTTAGGGTTCATTGAGCTTTTTGAAACTATAGTTTATAGTTTTCATCAAACTTGGAAATTTTGGAGCCAAGATACCTTTAAACATTTCTTCTTTTCCACCTCTCTCTTTCCTCTCCTTCGAGAACTTCAATTTTCAGTCCAACATTTCTCATGATGTGCTCTGCATAGAAGTTAAATAAGCAGGGTGACAATATACAGCCTTGATGTACTCCTTTTCCTATTTGGAACCAGTCTGTTGTTCCATGTCCAGTTCTAACTGTTGCTTATTGACCTGCATACAGATTTCTCAGGAGGCAGGTCAAGTGGTCTGGTATTCCCGTCTCTTGTAAGAATTTTCCACAGTTTGTTGTGATCCACACAGTCAAAGTCTTTGGCATAGTCAATAAAGCAGAAGTAGATATTTTTCTGGAACTCTCTTACTTTTTTGATGATTCAGAGCATGTGTTTAGTCTAAAGCTAATTATTTTCTCCTACTGAGATAATGCCAAATATTTTACTCCTTTACTCAAGGAAACCACCAAGATTCACCTGGCTCCACTCTTCCTGACCTGTGACCTGGAAAGTCTCTCAAAGTAATCTCAAAGCTGTGACAATTGTAGCGTTCACCTCATTTGTTTGCCATCTCTTGGAGAAGACTTAGGCTTTGTCTGATGTATGGTGTCTTAATCCAGTAGCTTTTCACTTGTTTTAGCAATCACTGATGTTCAAGTCCTAAGCCATCATCTTATTAGGGGTTATAAACTGATGACACTTAGTTCTCTCATTATTCCTGCATCTCTTAGATGGAATTATTTTAAAAGAATTTTTCTGCATCATTCAGTTTGTTACCTCAGAGTATAGTGTTTTGTTTTTTTTTAAAGAAAGAGCAAGTACTGTTTTTCTATGTTTCTCAGTTTTCAGAATAATTAGCTGTTTCCCTAGCATTCTCTAAAGGTAATCAGTGAGCTTTAAAAATTGTGTTTAAGAGTTGCCAGATTGCTAAACGCATGGGGATTTGGGCAGAGTGGCAGGCTTAGAGAAGGCATGGACACAGCACTGTATCCTCAGACTTTACCCTATGCATCTCTTCTATCTTGTGTTATATCCGTTCATGATAAGTGGGGATCTAATCTTACAGATTAGCTGTGGAGGGGAGAAACATAGGTACAAGGCCAAAGGCGAAAGACAAAGAGAATAGTGCCAGTCCACTGGCCTTCAAGTCTCCTGGTCCGCAAAGAGGAGGATCTGATTAAGGGCGAAGTTGGAGGAGGGCCTCCATTTCTGTCCTAACTGTCCCAGCTCTTTATACTTCCTGTCTGCCCCAATTATTTTGCTCTTTTTCTTGTTAAATCTCATTTTCACTCTAAAAAAAAGTATTTAAGTTGTTGTTATGAGCTCATTCAACTGAATATATTTAATGAGTTTTAATGTATTTAAATTTCTTTCAATGTTCAAGCTGTTCTACCTATGCCAAGAAGTCTCTACAAATTGGTTTCTATGTCCTTTTGACTTTATTTTAGTAGTCTTTGATAGCTTTACTGCTTTCTGACAAAACACGATATCCCAGGTTCATCCTGTATATTTCTTGACCCAGCCATGGAACAAACTATTTGCCTAGATTGCCCTCGATCTTTTCAGTAGGAGATAATAAGTAGAGATCATAATCTGGGTTCTAAGGCTGCTTGTTTCTCCTGGGTTGTCATTGCTTCTGAGATATTCAGTGGAGAGCTTAGAAATGGGCATTTATGGAAAGAGAAAAACACATCATGAATTCATACTGATATTTGCAATTTAGGGTTAAGACTATAGAGTTTTACTTAACTTTTTTGGCTTTATATTTGTATGTCTTTCTTTTTATGCTAAAGAAATATCATGTATATATATATACATATATATATACACAGCACACATATATGTACAAATATACTCATATGTATGTTTAAGTAGTCTTATTCTTAGTAGTAATAATTATATTCTTTGAAATTATTATATATGTATGTGATAGTTCCACAGAAACAGTATGATTATTACTAGTAGCAATAAGATTACTTACTGCAGACTAAGAATTCTTTGCACTTGTTTTCATTTAAGATATATTCCAGTAAGAATTTATAGTCAAAACACCATGTTTTAAAGTCACTTGAAATAATTTTTCATTCTATTGTTATGGCAGCTAAATGATATACATGTGATAAACTTGTTTACTTCAGTTTCATTTTTATTTTTAGTGATTACTCTTTTTAAAGTTTACTTTTAATTTTAAATTATGGTGAATGGAATTGTTTCCTTAATTGCTTTTTCTACTTTCTCATTATTGGTGTATAGGAATGCAAGGGATTTCTGTGTGTTGATTTTATATCCTGCAACTTTACTATATTCATTGATGAGCTCTAGTAATTTTCTGGTGGAGTCTTTAGGGTTTTCTATGTAGAGGATCATGTCATCTGCAAACAGTGAGAGTTTTACTTCTTCTTTTCCAATTTGGATTCCTTTTATTTCTTTTTCTGCTCTGATTGCTGTGGCCAAAACTTCCAGAACTATGTTGAATAGTAGCGGTGAAAGTGGACACCCTTGTCTTGTTCCTGACTTTAGGGGAAATGCTTTCAATTTTTCACCATTGAGGATAATGTTTGCTGTGGGTTTGTCATATATAGCTTTTATTATGTTGAGGTATGTTCCTTCTATTCCTGCTTTCTGGAGAGTTTTTATCATAAATGGATGTTGAATTTTGTCAAAGGCCTTCTCTGCATCTATTGAGATAATCATATGGTTTTTATTTTTCAATTTGTTAATGTGGTGAATTACATTGATTGATTTGCGGATATTGAAGAATCCTTGCATCCCTGGGATAAAGCCCACTTAGGAATATATCTACCCAAAGAAACTAAAGACCTATACACAGAAAACTATAAAACACTGATGAAAGAAATCAAAGAGGACACTAATAGATGGAGAAATATACCATGTTCATGGATCGGAAGAATCAATATAGTGAAAATGAGTATACTACCCAAAGCAATTTACAAATTCAATGCAATCCCTATCAAGCTACCAGCCATATTTTTCATAGAACTAGAACAAATAATTTCAAGATTTGTATGGAAATACAAAAAACCTCGAATTGCCAAAGCAATCTTGAGAAAGAAGAATGGAACTGGAGGAATCAACTCGCCTGACTTCAGGCTCTACTACAAAGCCACAGTCATCAAAACAGTATGGTACTGGCACAAAGACAGACATATAGATCAATGGAACAAAATAGAAAGCCCAGAGATAAATCCACACACATATGGACACCTTATCTTTGACAAAGGAGGCAAGAATATACAATGGAGTAAAGACAATCTCTTTAACAAGTGGTGCTGGGAAAACTGGTCAACCACTTGTAAAAGAATGAAACTAGATCACTTTCTAACACCACACACAAAAATAAACTCAAAATGGATTAAAGATCTAAATGTAAGACCAGAAACTATAAAACTCCTAGAGGAGAACATAGGCAAAACACTCTCCGACATAAATCACAGCAGGATCCTCTATGATCCACCTCCCAGAATTCTGGAAATAAAAGCAAAAATAAACAAATGGGATCTAATTAAAATTAAAAGCTTCTGCACAACAAAGGAAAATATCAGCAAGGTGAAAAGACAGCCTTCTGAATGGGAGAAAATAATAGCAAATGAAGCAACTGACAAACAACTAATCTCAAAAATATACAAGCAACTTATGCAGCTCAATTCCAGAAAAATAAACGACCCAATCAAAAAATGGGCCAAAGAACTAAATAGACATTTCTCCAAAGAAGACATACGGATGGCTAACAAACACATGAAAAGATGCTCAACATCACTCATTATCAGAGAAATGCAAATCAAAACCACAATGAGGTACCACTTCACACCAGTCAGAATGGCTGCGATCCAAAAATCTGCAAGCAATAAATGCTGGAGAGGGTGTGGAGAAAAGGGAACCCTCCTACACTGTTGGTGGGAATGCAAACTAGTACAGCCACTATGGAGAACAGTGTGGAGATTCCTTAAAAAATTGCAAATAGAACTCCCTTATGACCCAGCAATCCCACTGCTGGGCATACACACCGAGGAAACCAGAATTGAAAGAGACACATGTACCCCAATGTTCATCGCAGCACTGATTATAATAGCCAGGACATGGAAACAACCTAGATGTCCATCAGCAGATGAATGGATAAGAAAGCTGTGGTACATATACACAATGGAGTATTACTCAGCCGTTAAAAAGAATTCATTTGAATCAGTTCTGATGAGATGGATGAAACTGGAGCCGATTATACAGAGTGAAGTAAGCCAGAAAGAAAAACACCAATACAGTATACTAACACATATATTTGGAATTTAGAAAGATGGCAATGACGACCCTGTATGCAAGACAGGAAAAAAGACGCAGCTGTCTATAACGGACTTTTGGACTCAGAGGGAGAGGGAGAGGGTGGGATGATATGGGAGAATGGCATTCTATCATGTATACTATCATGTAAGAATTGAATCGCTAGTCTATGTCTGACGCAGGATACAGCATGCTTGGGGCTGGTGCATGGGGATGACCACAGAGATGTTATGGGGAGGGAGGTGGGAGGGGGGTTCATGTTTGGGAACACATGTAAGAATTAAAGATTTTAAAATTAAAAAAAAAAATAAAAAATTAAAAAAATATATATATATATATATTTTTCAACATAAAAAAAAATTTTAAATTATGCAAAATAGTAACATAGTTCCGAAGTAACAATGTGCTGGTAAATATTTGACAATTGGCTTCCTGGGATAAGTGTTATTCGCTCAGTCATGTCCGACTCTTTGTGACCCCATTGACTGTAGCTCCTCTGTCCATGGGATTTCCCAGACAAGAATACTAGAGTGAGTTGCCATTTCCTCCTCCAGGGCATCTTCTCAACCCAGGGATCAAACCTGTGTCTCCTGCATTGGCAGGCAGATTCTTTACCACTGAGCCACCTGGGAAGCCCTGGGATAAGAGCCCTAATTTTGCTAATTTCTATGATGTAGACTCTATTTTCTTGGGCTCCAAAATAACTGAAAATGGTGACTGCAGCCATAAAATTAAAAAATGCTTTCTCCTTGGAAGAAAAGGTATGACCAAACTCGACAGCATATTAAAAAGTAGAGACATTACTTTGCCAACAAAAGTCTGTCTAGTCAAAGCTATGGTTTTTCCAATAGTCATGTATGGATGTGAGAGTTGGACCATAAAGAAAGTTGAGTGTCAAAGAATTGATGCTTTTGAACTGTGGTGTTGGAGAAGACTCTTGAGAGTCCCCTGGACAGCAAGCAAATCAAACCAGTCAATCCTAAAGAAAATCAGTCCTAAATATTCTTTGAAAGGACTGATGCTGAAGCTGAAACTCCAATACTTTGGCCACCTGATGTGAAAAGCTGACTCATTTGAAAAGACCCTGATGCTAGGAAAGATTGAAGGCAGGGGGAGAAGGGGATAACAGAGGATGAGATGGTTGGATAGCATTACCGACTCGATGGATGGACATGAGTTTGAGCAAACTCTGGGAGTTGGTGATGGACAGGGAAGCCTGGCGTGCTGCAGTCCATGGGGTTCCAAAGAGTAGGACATGACTGAGCAACTGAAGTGACTGATGGTGTAGATATTACCACGACCGATTCCAAGTTACCAAAATCACATTATTGAGTGCAGAGTTTGGGAGATATGCAGTAGTAACTCATTATATGATATTTATTTATATAATATTTCTGCCGTACAAATAGAATAATCTCAGTAGCATAGATAATAATAAAATAATTACAAAGTGGTGAGTTCTGAGAATGTATTTTTAATGTAGTTTATCTAACATTAAGTCTATGTAGTTTAATTTTTAATAGTGGTGATTGACTAACTGGCTCACAAAATGCTTGGAAATTTAACAATTGATTCTTGTTAGCTGGTGTGACCTGGCTCTAGGACGTCTCTAGAACATAACACACTGAGAAAAGGGTCGCCTCTACCTATCCTTTCCGTCTGGTTCCCTCTCTTGCTCTGTAGGTAACCATTTTTATTAAACTTTTGTCTCACTTTTCATTGTGTACTTTTGCAAATAAAGGCATAAAGGATTATATATTTTCTTACACAAAAAATAGCACACAAATAACACTGTTCTGCTCTGTGTTTAGCTCAGAATTGTGAGTCCTGTTTAATTGTAACTTCCCTAGGAAAGGGAAAGAGCTGCTATTTAAACTATTTTCAGCATCACACTTCAGTAAAAATTAGTTTTCTTGAGAGGTGAGAAATGTCGGAGTGGGTCCAGAGGGTTCCATCCAGAATACTGGTGACACCAGAAATCTGAGAGCTCTCTGGAAAAACTTCACAGTATACCTCAGGATCAGAGAAGTAAGGAGCCAGGTTGTGGTGCGAGGTGGTGAGGCTGTATGAATGAATGCTCAAGTTCTGGCTCGGCCCCCACTATATAAATGCACCTGCTTTCATTGACGTCATCCAACCTGCCTGTTATAAATCTTCCAGCCATCAGAAGGGGTCATTGGTGTTTTAGCTGGATTTTTCAGCTGAGTTGAATGGAATGGAACTATGCTTACCATCCTTCTGAAAGTCGTTTCTACAATATTTATCGACTTATACTCTATCAGACTGAAATCTTTTGATATTCTGTTTCTAATAACTTTCCACTGGAAAGAAATGACTGAGATCTTGGAATTCACATCGTTATTACAGGACTTCTTTGAAAGTCATGTGATTTAAACAAAACCCTTTATTTCCTACTGTGATGATATCCCAACTTGCATTTGCCTTAATAGATATCACTAGTGATTATTAGCACTTAGTAACACCATCATATTTGCTTGATGGAGGCCAGAGAGATGAAAGGGCTATTGATATGAGTTGCTGGCCATTGTTGTTAATCAGAAAGAGCTCTTTTAGTCTGCATGTGTGTGTGTGTGTGTGTGTGTGTGTGCGTGTGTGCATGCTCAGTTGTGTCCAGCTCTTTGTGACCCCATGGACTGTAGCCCACCAGGCTCCTCTGTCCATGGGATTTCCCAGGCAAGGATACAGGAGTGGGTTCCCATCTGCTCCTCCAGAGGATCTTCCCAACCCAGAGACTGAACCCATGTCTCCTGCATCTCCTGCATTGGCGGGGGGATTCTTTACCTCTGGGCCACCTGGGTCTGTGTGACTTCTAATTATTTCTAGATTTTATTACATTTTCCTGTGAATTCTAGGGGAAAATATGTAATAGTGATTATGATGAGAATAGACATGGTAGCTGGTAAAGCCAGCCTGATACAGTGTTTTTAATGAACATTTCCCAGCTTAAGGTTAATGAACTCGTGGCACACAGAGCCTTTATGTGAAATCATCATGGAAGAAATAAATCCAAGATATTGTATCATGCTGCCAGATCAGGACTTTCTATCCTATACAAAGAGTAGCCTCAGAAAAAAAAAAAAAACTATGGTGAATAATAAGAGCAACCTCTTATGCCTTACATAGTGCTCTGATCTTTATAATGGTTGTGCAAAGTTACCTGAGATTGGTTGTAATTTAACACCCAAGTACCAACGGCACAGAATTTGTACAGAAGTCTTTGCGCCATGGAATAGAACAAAGAGTCACCAGACTCGTTTCACTATAACTTCTTCTCTAAGATTTCAACCAGACACAACCAAGTAAGAGCAGAGACTCTGTATTGGAGACCTAGAGTTTCTGCAGGAGACAACCAAGGATATTAACTTACTGACATGTGGAAGAATCGGTATCACATGATCTGGCCTAAGACATTAATTTAAGTCCTTAGACAAAGTACTGTGGGGACAATAATCTCTATTACACAAGGTTCTTTTGACAATCAAAGAAAATGTTTGAGAAAGAAAAACTCCTAAAAATATTATAGAGCTAGAAAAACTACCCTAAGGAAAAAATGAATCAGGAAACATACACCCAGTGACTTATGGAGACAAGAAGGATGCTTTTCTGTCTTGGTCTGGCTTGGTCTACAAAGTTCCCCTGGAGAATTTGTAACCATGGGCCTGTCATTAGATTAGTTCCAAGAATACCCAAGCTGGGAAATTCACATAAACCAAGATACAGGAGATGATTTCCCTTGGTCAGCTGACAGAAACAAATGCAAAGCCCACTTGCTTTGGAAAATGAGGCTCTTCTCCAGTCCTCTCAGAACTTCATTTAGCCATTCACGGATTTGAAAATGCTTGTTATGTTCCCCCTAAATCCTATACGCTCCAGTTGAAATGGTCCTAACTAGGTCAACTACTTTTCATACAACAGTTTTCAGAACCACTGCTATTCATTTGCTTCCGTGTTTTAATATTCCATTTAAAATGTGCCCTCTTCGTCCAGTTCAGATCTAAAGGCAACACTCTAGAAATTGTCTAGCCTGTGTGGGAATGATAATTCATTAATGTAATGTCACTGTCATAAAACTTACAGTATAATAGCAAATACTATTGAATGTGTTTTATGCACCAAACACGATATACTTTACATGAAACACTAAGACAGGTTTTATTATTATCCTCATTTCACAGATAAGGAGAAAACCTAGTAACTAGCCCAAGGTAGCAAAGACAGTCCCTCATCACAGAGACAGTGATGTGTATATAACCAAAGCCAGGAGGCAAACCCAGAACTGTCTGCCTTCAAGGCCCTTGCTTGAAACCGTTAATACTCTACCTACCTTAATATGAGTCCTGGCTGGGCATCTGAAAACCCAAATGCCATTTTTAATAACTCTCACTCTCTTGATCGTGTAGGCAGTAAGCTAAAATTGCTAGGATTTTTATTTCTTTAAAATAAACCAGTTATTTTTCATGAAGATACATTTTCGTAGGATAAGGGGACAAACAAGAAGAAGGAATTACAGGGAGAAAGGGAGCAGAGAACCGGAAGGCAGAGATAAGGATAGTTGCTGCTGCTGCCAAGTCGCTTCAGTCGTGTCTGACTCTGTGCGACCCCATAGACGGCAGCCCACCAGGCTCCCGCGTCCCTGGGATTCTCCAGGCAAGAACACTGGAGTGGATTGCCATTTCCTTCTCCAATGCGTGAAAGTGAAAATTGAAAGTGAAGTCTCTCAGTCGTGTCCGACTCTTCGCGACCCCATGGACTGCAGCCTACCAGCCTCCTCCGACCATGGGATTTTCCAGCAAGAGTACTGGAGTGGGTGCCATTGCCTTCCACGAAGGATAGTTGAGAACACTAGTAATGACTTTTGCTTATTTCCCAATCTTGTAGTCCAACTGACCTGGCAGGTAACAAGGAGCCTCTGTGGTCACACGTCCAGGAATTCTGCTGAGTCTTAAAAATGTTCTGGTGCTTTTTATTTCTTAACGTTTCTCGAAGGTAATAGTATTATTGCATTCCCGAAAGTTAACAGTTGCTATACCGAAGTCGCCTCATTGGAATCACCTTTGCTTTTCACAGAGCAGTCTCTTTGGTATAGAGCATTTACGTTTGCGAAGCCTGCCCCCTCCTGGATTAGTGAAATATTACATACCATATTTTCAAAGCTCTCCAAAACTGGGTCTAAATATTTGTAGATGCTTTAACCGCTTACTCCTTGGAAGAAAAGTTATGACCAACCTAGATAGTATATTCAAAAGCAGAGACATTACTTTGCTGACTAAGGTCCGTCTAGTCAAGGCTATGGTTTTTCCTGTGGTCATGTATGGATGTGAGAGTTGGACTGTGAAGAAGGCTGAGCACCAAAGAATTAATGCGTTTGAACTGTGGTGTTGGAGAAGACTCTTGAGAGTCCCTTGGACTGCAAGGAGATACAACCAATCCATTTTGAAGGAGATCAGCCCTGGGATTTCTTTGGAAGGAATGATGCTAAAGCTGAAACTCCAGTACGTTGGCCACCTCATGCGAAGAGTTGACTCATTGGAAGAGACTCTGATGCCGGGAGGGATTGGGGGCAGGAGGAGAAGGGGACGACAGAGGATGAGATGGCTGGATGGCATCACTGACTCGATGGACGTGAGTCTGAGTGAACTCCGGGAGTTGGCGATGGACAGGGAGGCCTGGTGTGCTGCGATTCATGGGGTCGCAAAGAGTTGGGCACGACTGAGCGACTGAACTGAACTGAACTGATCTAACCCCTGTTTAGAGCTTTGATGAGTGTGGGGGGAATAAATATAGCTTTTTGAGATGATTTCCCTGAGTTTCTCAGATAAGTTGTATAAACTTTGGGGTGCGGTTTATGGATTTTCACATCATATCTGCCCCCAAACCTCAAAATAAATGGTTTAAGTGCTCAAAGAAATAACAATAATGGTAAACATTATATTCAGTCTTTTCTATGTGCCAGAAATATGCAAAATACTCTGTGAACCCTGCTCCTTGCAACACTCACCAACACCCTAAGAGATAAGTTCTGTGCATTCCCCACCCCCAATTTACAGAAAGGCTTAAAGAAACTGAGAGCACCTTCACCCCCTCTATTACCCATCCAGCCACAGGTTGGGAGCCCCTGAAGCTATTCTTGAACTTCTTCACCCCATTAATTGTCCAGAGTTGATTATACCAGAAAGAGTCAACCAAGCTGCTTTACCCAGATTTTTTTTTCTTGGTAATTTGGAATTGGATTCAAAGAACCTTTGGTCTGGCTGGTTACCTAAAAGGTGGAGGTGGTTTAGTCGCTAAGTCATGTCTGACTCTTGCAATGCCATGGACCATAGTCTGCCAGGCTCCTCTGTCCATGGGATTCTCCAGGCAAGAATACTGGAATGGGTTGCCATTTCCTTCTCTAGGGGATCTTCCCTACCCAGGGATCAGACATTGCATTGTTCTCCTGCATTGCAGACAGATTGTTTACCAACTGAGCTACCAGGGAAGCCCTTACTTAAATAGAGGTCATGTAAATCCAGGGGGCTCTGTGAGGAGTCATGTGCATGGAGAAACAGAAAAAAAGGTGATCAGGAGAAAGGAAAGAATAAAGTAAAGCACAGAGAAAAGCAAAGAGGACAATCTTCTGTTCTTGGTACAAAACCCTCATAAGGTTCCTCTGCTAGTTTCATTGGCTTGGTTTATTGAAATATGTCTTTTTCTCTATTAAAAAAAATGTATAAAACCAAGTCATGTGAGCAATACTATGTAAAACTGAACCAAATCTCGTGTTATAAGGAAATAAAATCTGAAGTTAATATGGCACATTGAATGATGTGCTTAATTTTTATTGTATTCCGTGGCAATTAGACTCAAATAGGGAGCAATTAATGAAAATGACTGTAATTATTGTCGTGTCAACAAAGGCAAACCAAGTGATTCCACAGTCAGCTGTAGGGAAGACAGTTTAGCGAGAGCAGAAAGCTGCTCTGCAGTTTCCACAAAGGACCCTGGATTGAAAAATCAGGAGGCCAGGTCTTTTTCTTGCCACCACTTCTCTGGCAACAATCGTCCAGGTGGTTGAAGAGGCTCCAGCTGACAAGCGTGTGAGCCCCTTGGAGCTCCTTACCCCTGTCCCTGCCCTGCCCCTGCCCTCACTGCATCTCCAAGGAAGAGAACGCTGAGAAGATTGTGCGGGAAGGGCAGCGTCTTCTTGGGAAACTCTCCTTTCCTCAGCATTGGATGGTGAGACACAGAACATGGAGAATTTGAAGCAGATCTTAGGAAGAAGCTGCCAGCCTGTCTCCCATGTGACTGTCCTTCGGTCCACGCCTACCATTTATTACCATTCAAGGCATCATCAGTGTGGTCCAGGGGTCTGTGTGGAGGATGGAGGTGAAATCCTTATGGCAATAAAATGTGTGAAATTGTATGAGTTTCCCTCCATACAGATGCCTATCTTCCTCAGTGCCTGGGATAGGGAGTGACGCACGGTTGAGGAAGAATCCTTTTTTTGTCACTGAGATTGGTGCATGCATGGGTGTGTGCTCAGTTCCTCAGTCATGTTCGACTCTTTGTGACCCCATGGACTGTAGCGCGCCAGGTTCCTCTGCCCATGGAATTTTCCAGCCAAGAATACTGGCGTGGGTTGCCAGTTTCTCCTCTAGGGGATCTTCCCCACCCAGGGATCAAACCTGCATCTCCTGCAGCTCCTGCTTTGGCAGGCGGGGTCTTTACCATTGAGCCACCTGGAGCCCATGAGATTAATGGTTCCCAACCAAATGCCATCCTCACAATCTCTTTTCCACTGAGGCAGACCAACAAAGAACTCTCAGAAAAGTTACCGTAAACCAAAATCTTGGAGTCTTGGGATTGGTTTAGCTTAAAGCAGTCATTATTTACAGGGATGAAGATTCAATGACTCAGAAATATTCCATTTTCCTCCTTCCACACAAGGCTAAACCAGTATCCTAGTCTGGACTTTGACCAATAAGAAGTGCATTTGTGCTAATAAACAAATGGTGGTTTATCGTTTCTAAGTTGTATCTGATTCTTTGCTACCCCATGGACTGTAGCCCTGCCAAGCCTCTCTGTCCGTGGGATTTCCCAAGCAAGAATACTGGAATGAGTTGCCATACATCTCAAATATTTTAGATGTATTATTTCCCTGAGAAAGTTTTTGTCATATAATTGGCAGTGACTCTGGCATAAAAGTCATGAGAATATTATGGAAAGGACCAAGAAAGGTTTTCTTGGGATTCATTCAATATACGTTATTGGGCAAATGCCATGTGGCGGGCACAGTGAAAGGCACCAGAGAAAAAAAATTACAAAACAATGTCTATACTCTTCAAGAGCTTAATGGGTCAGGCATCCATCATTAATTAGTGCGATAACTTAGGGGAACATAAAAAAGAGGCTATTCCTATCTTAGAACATTTTAATAACCTTGGAACATTTTACACAGATAATGTTGGGTTAAGATAACTATGAAGAGGAGTCTAGAAGGGAAAGGAGTGGGAAGAAAATTATAGGAAAAGGGAGGGTGTGATCTCGGGGCTGGAGATGACTGCATACATATGTATCTGAGGGCTGTTTTTAAACACTGTCTGTCTGGAGCATCTCTCTACTTTCCACCCTCCAACTCACCCCTCTTCCTGAGTCACCCGGATTGCCACTTCTCACTAGGAAAGGACGAAAAGGAAAGGATGTGATTTGTCTAAAATCCTCACAGGCTGCTAGAATACATCCGTGCCTTTCATCTGCACAGCCCACCATGCAAAGGGTGGGAGTTCTAGTAAAGATGGGGAAACCAAGGTACAGAGAGGTTGCTGGGCTTCTCCACATTACACAGTTTGGAAAAGGCAGGGCCAAAATGCAAATTCACATTTTAAAATGATAACTAAGACATATGTGTGCTTTTTAAAAAGAACAAAATAATAGAGAAGTATGAGATGTAAAAACGGTGGCTCTGCTGGTGAAGAATCCGCCTGCAGTGCAGGAGACCTGGGTTCGATCCCTGGGTTGGGAAGATCCCCTGCAGATGGGAACGGCTCCCACTCCAGTGTTCTGGCCTGGAGAATTCCATGGACTGTATAGTCTGTGGGGTTGCAAACAACCAGACGTGACTAAGCGACTTTCACATCTCTACATTCCAAACTGTTTGGGGGTATATATATCCTTGTCAACATTTTTCCCTGTACATGTGAATGTATTATTTACACACATGATATATGACTGTGTACAAGAACATCTATAATTTTTACGTAAACAGATATTCTAGCTGTATCATTCTGTAACTCTTGTTCATCACCTAACATTACATCTTGCATATCCCTCCTTGTCAGAATCTATACATTTATTTCATTTTTACCTCAATATGTATATTCATTTGATGAATATATTACATCTTATTTGAGCATTTCCTTATTGATGAGTCTGCCCTTGTTTTGTTACATTTTGAAATTCAATATTCAGTTCAGTTTAGTTCAGTTCAGTCACTCAGTCGTGTCTGACTCTTTGCGACCCCATGAATCGCAGCACGCCAGGCCTCCCTGTCCATCACCAACTTATTAGTGTTTTCTAATTAAAGTAGTTTCTCCATGTGAGTTTTCAAGTCTAAACCATGAAGAGTTCTGACGTGGAGATTGAAGACTCTCTTCTCTCACCCTCCATTCCAGTGCCACTCCCTAGAGTTTTGTTATTGTCCTTTTTTATTACTTTTGGTTTTGCCCTTCTAGGTACATCACCTTCTAACTGAATTAAATACAGATACTTTTAATTCTTGATTTCTCTGTATTAGAATGTGCTGTCATCTTGCCTCAGTGATAGCTGGGAAGTTTAACATACTTTTGATATCTTCCTCTTCTAATTGTTAACTATATTATGATTATTACAATTTTTAAGTTATTCAGGTTAATTGCATTTATGTGCTTAGTCGCTCAGTCATGTCTGACTCTTTCCGACCCCGTGGACTGTAGCCTGCCAGGCTCCTCTGTCCATGGGGACTCTCTAGGTACGAATACTGGAGTGGGTTGCCATGCCCTGCTCCAGGGGATCTTCCCAACCCAGGGATCGAATCTAAGTCTCCCACATTGCAGGTGGATTCTTTACCATCTGAGCCACCAGGAAAGCCCAGTTACATTTATAGTTTTCTCTAAGTTTCTGCATTTGTTAGAGGTTTCAAAAAATTTAACGCCCTCTCTCAGTACAAATATATTCTGACTATGTGAACATTATACACTGAACTGCCAAGTAGTATGCTAGGATCCATAGAGGAGGAGGTGTTGTCCTCTCTGACTTAACCATGCTGATGACTCAAAGGAGAAGCATTGAGGTCCCATGGATTCTCTTTCCATTTCTTTTCCATTTCCTCCTAGGTCATACTGGGCTTCCATTTTCCTTTGCAGATCATACCCAAGCTAATGGTTCCAAGCCAAAGGGCACCAAATTCTCCAAAACTTATAAGAAGCATGCGGGGCAGGGAGGAAGACAGAACTTCCATTGTGTCCCCGCTGAGGGGACATGGAAGTCCTAAGGGAGCCCCTGAAGTGCCAGCAACCATAGGTTGTATCCAAGAAGCTGCCCGAAGTAGAGATGGGCTAGACCATCAGCTTTAGCTCTGAAGTTGAGAACACTGCAACCGTAAGTACCAAAAAGCATCAGACTGTATGCCAGGGTTCTGATTCTACATGTATGTAAAACAGCAATTCTCACTAGAATCAGCATGTGCTGAGCTGAGGCCTCCTTATTTTAAGCCACAAGGTGACCTATTCCCCAGCCCCCAAAACCAAGACACCATTTTGGTAAGGGGCAGCAGAAAGGAGAAGAAATACAACCTAAAAGGACTGTTTGAACCAGAAAAGGTTCAAACTGAGAGAGAGAGACAAATTGAGATTTGTCTCGTTTAGTTATTTCTACCCCCTTACCCAGTGGGAAGGAAACCTAGGAGGAACATTAGTTCA
The DNA here is from genome assembly GCF_023091745.1 of Budorcas taxicolor. Taxonomy (NCBI): domain Eukaryota; kingdom Metazoa; phylum Chordata; class Mammalia; order Artiodactyla; family Bovidae; genus Budorcas; species Budorcas taxicolor. Next base: position 72,126,509 of record NC_068911.1, read on the forward strand.
GGAGACAGAGACAGACCAACCAGCTTGTTCACTTAACCCATTTTCCTTCCTCATAGACTGTATTTCCCAGCGTTCTATGCGGTTGGGTGCAACCATGAGAATGAGTTTTGGCCCCCAAAATGTGGACGGAAGTGATATATTCCATTTCCAGGTCTGGTTCCATAAAAATCTCCCTTGCATTATTCTTCAGGCTCTTTTCTTTTTCACAATGATCTTGGAAACTCTGTATTGAAAATGGTAGAGTTGCATATTGAAGACCTCTGGGTCATCAGAGGGTTACAACAACTGCCTGCCAACGAGAAACACTTTACTGGGCCTTGAGGTTGTGTTACTATCGCTGCATAACAAACCACTTCAAGACTTAGTAGATTAAAATCTCTATCAGCTTTGTGGATCGACTGGGCTCAGTTAGGTGGTTCTCACTTGGGGGGCCTCATTGGATTGAGGTCAAATGGAGGCATCTTTCTTTTAATTTGGAATTCATTCACTGCCTAGATCCTTAACTAGCTCCTTGGAAATATGTTAAGAATTCAATTTCCCAGGCACTGTTTCTGAGGAGTCTGGAGATTTGCATTTTAACCAGCACTGTTTGGGGGATCTTTAGTCATCTTGTCATTCTCTCCATTTCCCAAGCCATTAATTTTCTAGAGAATAGAGGTCAGGCTCTCTGCAGACCTAATAAGCCTTACTTTCCCAAACTCTGTATTTCACAACACACTTAGAAAGACTTTGATTTTGTGAATCACCAGGAATTGGAGAAGTCCTGGGGTCCTTTTAGTCCCACCCTCCAGAGAAGAGAAAAGCGAAATTGTTATTCAGAGGAACATTGATCTTATTTCTAAAGACCACCAGGGACGAAGAGTGTCAGAGATTAGACTGCTCAAACACCAGAATTAGTTTCTGCTGTGATTAGATCAACCTAATCTAATTGACATACAATTATTTGAAATCCAGAATTCTAATCACAAAGCAAGCCTCCCCCCAACTTTCTTGTCTTTTTTTTTCAATGCTTTGATCTTGTGTCTCTGAGCTCCCCACAGGCACTTGGCTCCATGACTTAAAATTCTCACTCATTCTCTCTGCAACTCATCCAGGCTTTGCTTAGTGGCCATGCTCCTTGCCTGGGAGGTGGGTTTCCCAGCCTGGCCCTGATACCTTTTTACCCTCCTTGAAAACATAGCTAAAATAGACCTGGCTCAAACAGCTAGTCATTCGGGGAGGATCAGAAACTGGAGAATGAGAAGAACTCTATTCAAAGTCTGGCTTTGCAGCCTTCTGGCTGTATGAGCTGTTGACTGGAAAAAAAAGAAAAAAAACAAACCCACAATGTGAGAGTTGTGAGTTGAGTTTTATTTGGGGCAAAATAAGGACTACAGCTTCACATAGTTTTGAGAAAGCACTCTGAACAGGTAGAGGGGAAAGTCAGTGTAGACGTGATTTCTGTGAAGGGGGAGGACATGCAACCAAGCACATACTTTTGCAGAAAATTACTGCTGGTCTCGAGGAGCAGACATCACCATGAAAGATTTTAGTGCTTTTCCAGATACGAGACGTGAGAACTGGGCTCATAAAATCTTCTCTTGAAACTTTCTGACTATCTGAAGGCCTATTCTGCCAGTTTTTCCCAGAGCACAGAGTGCCTGATCTCTATACTGAATGCCTTTCACAGGGTATTGTAGGTCAGCAGCTGGAACAGCTCATGATTTAATCCTTGTAGAGGTAGATGGCAAATGCCAACCTTTGGCTGGCATATCAGACAAACGAAGTTCAGTAACTGGCCTTCATTTTCCTTATCTGTGAAACGGGTTTAGTATCGACCCTGCTCTATGGGGCTTGTTCTCCAGGAACACGAGCTTTCTTTCAGTCCTGGGAAGGCACCATAGGCTTTTGCAAAATCTGTTCCCTCTACCCAGAACATGGTACCCCTCCCCACCTCTTCCCCTGATACATGCCTACCCTTTCTTCAGGTATCAGGTCAGAGGTCATGTCCTCAGGGACAAGGCCCATTTCCCTCTCCTACCACTATTGCCTCACCTTTGGGGCACAGTTATAAATTTATATTGCTTTGTAGGATTCTTTAACATCAATCTCCTGAAATAGATTATATGCTCCCTGAGAACAGATACATCTGTTTCCTCTCACCCTTTTATCTCCAGCACCCAGCACATGATAAATCAATGAATGAATATGAGTGAATAGATTATAGTTGTGAAAATCAAGGGGCATTTGGGCAAACCAAGCACTGTGCTCCAAAGGGTATAGCATGCTCTTAAGAAAGGCTTCGGCAATCACCCATCCTGGAGCACACCCTGCCATATGCAGCGTGGGCATCACTGGCATCAAGCACAGGTGCGTCTAGTGGCTCCTAATCGCATCCGTGGTGGAAGTCACAGGGACTTCAGGGGAAAGGGGTCACGACAGATTAGAGATGGCCTCAGACTCATTGACAATCCTGCCAGTGAGAAGTAGCAAGTAGTCCCTTCCCCTTGAATCCGGGCAGACTCTGCTTTCGCCGATAGAACTTGCCAGAAGTGATGCTGTGCCTGTTTCTGAGCTCAGGCCTTATGAGACTAGCTGCTTCCAAATCCTGTCTCTCAGAACACTCTCTCTGAGTGAGCCAGGTGACATGTAGGAAATCTATCTACTCTGAAACCTTCATAATTTTTACAAGTTGCAATAAGCTTATTAAAATAAATAAATTTTCATCTTTACAAAACGTGATGTCTTTATGAGACTTGGAGTGTTCATGTATAACTACTATTCATTTTTTCTTTTAAATTCCAAGTTTATTGAAGGCAATAACTGTTTTGCTTCCTTTTTTTCTCCTTCAAAATGTAGAATACATATGTGAATGGGGTTAATGTGATTTTTTGTTACCACAATCCAACTTTCTTACAGCTTCTTTGAGCACCCACCTGCTTCTGGAAATCGTAGGCGTGAGACACGAAACAGAGAATTGCAGATGACTGAGATCCCAAGGGAGGCAGAATTCCCAGGATCAAGTTATTTATATGAAGAGTAGGCAGGAAGAAGACTAGTTTAGTTCACAGTATTATACAGAATTAAGATGAAAACAAAAGTCTTTGCGTAGCCTGCATTGTTTTGCTTACTAATCTACTGCAGTCATTCTCATAAAAAAATTTTAATTACAACAAGAGGCAGTTCAATAGCATTTTCAAATAATACAAAATTATCCAATTCAAGAGTCCAGATCAGTAATATGCCAGTTCAGTGGAGAGCTGGTTTGGCTGTTTTGTATTGCTTTTCCTTGTTTTGTGATCAACCAAGCTGAAAATACAGAAAAAAAAAAGAAAAAAAAAAAAAAAAAAAAAAAAACCTTTCCAAATCTAAATGACTAGAACGCCTTAGAAAAAGATCTGAAAGTATGCATCCCCCATCATTTAAGGAATTACTTCCTTCTGGTATGACAAAAAGGCTCTGGAGAGTCAGAGGTGATTCTCCTGGATTCTCATCTGAATGTACCTTTTCTACCAAGCACTCCTATCTAGTTGTTTCAAGTAAGTAAATCTTACTGTGTTCACTAGACTACAGGATTCATAAGGTCAGGTTCTATATGATAACTTTTAAGTTTTTAAAAATGTTTATTTTTAAAATACAGCTGAAATACAGTTGATTAACAATGCTGTATTAGTTTCAAGTATACAGCAAAGTGATTCAGTCACACACTTACACACACACACACATATATACATATATGAACTTTTAAAATGTTCATCACGGGCTTAAAGAGAATAATTGACACACTATAAAAACCACGAATATGGTTGTGTGCCAAGTAGCTTCAGTTGAGTATGCTTCTGCAGCCCGCCAGACGCCTCTGTGCATGGGATTTTCCGGGCAAGGATACTGGAGTGGGTTGCCATGCCCTCCTCCAGGGGATCTTCCCAACCCAGAGATCCAACCCACATCTTTACATCTGCTGCATTAGCAGGCAGGTCCTTTACCACTAGTGCCACCTAGGAATCCCATGAATATGGTTGAATTAACTTAATCTCAAGGAACTCTTATAAACCACTAGTGATTATGTTAACTACAGTTTTATCATAATAGAATACCTTATCATAATAGCTATATGCTCTTAAAGAGTAATTGTTCCTTCAATTATTTTAGCTCTAAATTTGCCTACTACAGAGATTAATATTGCTTGCATTGAACAGTATTAATACTCTCTCTTTGTAGTTGAAAGTACTAAGATCATTGGAATTTATAAAAACCCAACTAAAAATCTACCTTCCACCCAATCAGATAAATAGGAAACAAAATGGTACTTTCAAATGCAAGTAAGGTCCACACCAGATTGGCTAGCTATCCTTGGTAGTAATTGTAAGAACTGTCAAAAGTCCACGTTTTATGACTACAATAAAAAGAAAGGTTGGAAAAAAACAGAAAATAGTCTTTGGAATTAACTATTTACAATTTGCTAGCTAACAGCTAACAAGCATATATGAGAAATTAAGTTTCTCTCATCTTCCAAGATTATATCCTTAAAGATTCCCAAAGTAGAAAATGTCACTGAAAGGAATTTAAGAATCAGATTAGACACCAAGTTTAGGGGTACATCTATAAACTCTATAAAAATTTCTTGATGTTCACTAAAATAAAGGAATAGATTCTACAGCTAAGTAAATGAGAAATCAGTGACTTTTATACATTTTAAATAGTAGTAGCATTGTTTCAGTGATCTCTTGCTTTATAACAAGCTTCTTCCCTAAAACTTAATGACAAAAAACCATTTTATTGGAGAGAGCACAGAAAAGGGGGAACCCTTTTACACACTTGGTGGGAATGCAAATTGATTAACCACTATGGAAAGCACTATGGAGAGTCCTTAAAAAATTAGGAATAAGACTACCCAGCAATCCCACTACTGGGCATATACCCTGAGGAAACCATAACTGAAAAAGATACATGTACCCCAATAATAAATATCATGGCATCCGGTCCCATCACTTCATGGGAAATAGATGGAGAAAGAGTGGAAACAGTGGCAGACTTTATTTTTTTTTGGCTCCAAAATCCCTGCAGATGATGAGTGCAGCCATGAAATAAAAAGACGCTTACTCCTTAGAAGAAAAGTTATAACCAACCTAGACAGCATATTAAAAAGCAGAGACATTATTTTGCCAACAAAGGTCCATCTCATCAAGGCTATGGTTTTTCCAATAGTCATGTATGGATGTAAGAGCTGGACTATAAAAAAAGCTGAGCACTGAAGAATTGATGCTTTTGAACTGTGGTGTTGGAGAAGACTCTTAAGAGTCCCTTGGACTGCAAGGACATCCAACCAGTCCATCCTAAAGGAAATCAGTCCTGAATATTCATTGGAAGGACTGATGCTGAAGCTGAAACTCCAATACTGGCCACCTGATATGAAGAGCTGACTCATTTGAAAAGACCTTGATGCTGGGAAAGATTGAAGGTGAGAGGAGAAGGGCACGACAGAGGATGAGATGGTTGGATGGCATCACCGACTCAATCGACATGAGTTTGAGTAGACTCTGGGAGTTGGTGATGGACAGGGAGGCCTGGCGTGCTGCAGTCCATGAGGTTGCAAAGAGTCAGACACGACTGAGCAACTGAACTGAACTGACCCCAATATTCATTGCAGCATTATTTACAATAGCCAGGACATGGAAGCAATCTAGATGTCCATCAACAGTTGAATGGGTTAAGAAAGTTGTGGTACATACATGCAATGGAATATTACAGAACTGTAAAAGAAGTTTATAGTTAAAAGTGCATTTGAATTAGTTCTAATGAGGTGGATGAATATATAGCCTGTTATACAGAGTGAAGTAAGTCAGAAAGAGAAAGACAAGTATCATATATTAATGCCTATGTAGGGAATCTAGAGAGATAGGACCAACGATCCTATGTGCAGAGCAGCAGAGGAGACAGAGGCAGGAGGAACAGGCTTTTGGACACAGTGGGGGAAAGAGAGAGTGGGGTGAGAAAGAACAGCACTGGAACATATACATTACCATATGTGAAAGAGCCAGGGGGAATTTGGTGTGTGATGCAGGGAACCCAAAGCCAGGGCTCTGTGACAACCTAGAGGGATGGGGTGGGGAGCAAGGTAGGAGGGGAGTTCAAGAGGGCAGGACACAGGTATACCTATGGCTGATTCATGTTGATGTATGACAAAACCATCACAATACTGTAATTATCCTCCAATTAAAAATGAATAGTAAAAAGTAAAAAAAAAAAAAAGACACTTTATTAAGTTCCTGGATTCTGCAGACCAAAAGTTCAGGAAGGATGACATGTCTCTCATCACAGAGTCTGGGCCCTCACCTGGGAAAACTAATAAGTGGGTGCTAGAATCCCCTGAGAACTTCAGTCTCGTGTTTGGCACGTGGGCCATGATGAATTGCAGGCTGGGCTCAGTTGAGGCTGTCATCAGAGACCCTACACAAGATATCTCGTCATGGCTTGAACTTCCTCATAGCATGGCAGCCTCAGGATGATCAGAGTTCTTTCATGACCCCTCAGGCTCCAAGAGCATGTGTTCAGTGAATCAGGAGAAAGGACTGCATAGCTTATGATTGAGCCTCAGGTGTCACACAGTGCAGTTCTGTGATAATTCTTGGTCAAAACAGCCCAAATGCACCCAAGATTCATGGGGTGGGAACATATACCTCATCTTTTGTTGGGAAGAATGTCAGAGTTTGTGACTGTTTAAAAACCACAGCAATCATACATTTTACCCCTCCTAACTTACTAGAAACAGTTACAGATCTCATCTGCCACCTGTATTAGTGATTGTTCTCCAGAAAAACAGACCAGTAGCATGTGCATATATATGCACACTATAGACCCTTGAGTCACGCAGATTTGAACTGTGCAGGTCCACTTATAAAATAATTTTTTTTTTAACTGAATATGTACCACAGTACTACACAGTCTTTGGAGGGCTAACTAAAAGGTTTTTGACTGCACAGACTGTGTCTCGAACCCTTATGCTGGGGACTGTTTCAGAAGGAATTGGCTCACACGATTATGGAGGTGAATGATTCCAAAAACTTCAGGATAGGCCAGCAGGCTGGAGACCTTAGAGCCAATACTGCAACTTTAAGTCTGAAGGTTTGCAGACTGCTTTAGAGCCGGAAGAGCTGATCTTGTAGGTGAAGTCCAAGCGCAATCTGCAGGGAATTTTCTCTTGCTCCAGGGAGGCCTCTTTTAGTTCTAGCCAGGTCTTTATTTGATTATATGAGGCCCACCTATCACATGAAAGGCAATCTGCTTTACTCAAAGACTACTGACTTAAATGTTAATCTCATCTAAAACACCCTCACAGAAACACCCAGTATAATGCTTGACCAAATATACGGGCACCCTGTGGCCCAGCCAAGCTGACATAAAATTAACCATCACACGAGCCCTGTACCACATTCTCAGTTTTAAAAAGTACTTTAAAATTCCTTTTGTTTTATTGCCAGATAATATGCATACTAAGTCTCTTTTTTGTTGTCTGCCTTTGAAACCACCTGTGTGGTTTCATCACAGTTCCTAAATTACTAAATTTTATTTGAAGCATTTTTTTTTCCCTAAATTACTATGTGGAGCAACTGGAGAATCAAATATATTGGATCCTATAATTCTCAGGCCCTAAAGAGCCTCAAAGAAGTAAATCTGCATTAGACTTGAATTTATAATGCACACATTCAGGCTGGGGAGGAATCATCTCTGTGGTCTCCAGGTTTCAATTATCAGACGGCAGCTGAGATGACATCTCCAGTTTGGTCCTAATGCAGATCCTAGTTCACATGTGTGATCCTGCTTCCGAGCCTGCAACCCCCATGATCCTCACTCCTGTTCCATTCTGTCTCCTGCTGCACTGCTTCCTGCCTCACATTAATTAATACTCATTGTAGAGAGCGCTCAGCCAGTCAATAACTGTGCAAAGTTCAAGCCATAAAATTCAGGCATTCTGCTGCAACTACAAACAGTGCATCACCTGTGTTTTTGTGGCTCTCTTTCTGCTGCTAGCAGTTATTACAGGAAACATGCAATGCGAGAATCCCAGGAGAGGCGACTCTCCCATGTGGCTGCCTTCAGATGAGGAGCAGAGCCCTGGACAAAGGCTTCTATTCAGTTTTCTCATAGTCAGAAATGTTATGGACTTCTGTGGCCTTGCAGGGAAAAAGCAGCTTCAGGTCTAAGTGGCTCCTGAGAAATCCTGCATTAAGTAAACCCCTCGCTCACATAAGGCTTTACTGCAAAGGAGCCATTTGTTTCCAGAGCTGAGGTGGAGAATGTATTCTTCTGACACTTGTTTTGAAGCACGCTGGGCTAGATGTTCAAGTGCAGTTTCCTGGGCCCTGCCCAGACGGATTGAATCACAGTCTCTAGTCGGGGGACTGCCTGAGGCATTTGAGTTTGTGTGTGGGGGGGGCCTGTGTGTTAAAACATACGTGTGTATAATAGTATATACATATATATGTATGTATGTGTACATAATATACACACACATATACATAAAATGTACCATTGTAACAAATTTTAAGTGTACAGTTAAGTGGCAAAAATAATGTTGATGTGCAACCATCACCACGACTCATCTCTGGAAATTCTTCATCATCTCACACTAAAACTCTATACCCATGAAAAAGTAACTCCCCTTCTCTTCAACCCTCAACCCTTAGTATTCTATTCTACTTTCTGTCTTTATGAATTTGGGTGCCTCATATAAGTGAAATCATGCAATACTTATTCTTTTGTGTTTGGCTTACTTCACTTAGCATAACGTTTTCAAGTTTCATCCATGTTGCAGCAGGTGTCAACATTTTACTCCTTTTTAAGGCTAAATAATATTCCTATATATATGTGTCAGAGAAGGCAGTGGCAACCCACTCCAGTACTCTTGCCCGGAAAATCCCATGGACGGAGGAGCCTGGTAGGCTGCAGTCCCTGGGGTCGCTAAGAGTCGGACACGACTGAGCAACTTCACTTTCATTTTTCACTTTCCTGTGTGTGTGTGTGTGTGTGTGTGTATACACACAGCACATTTGTTTATCTATCAATAGACATTTGGGTTATTTCCTCCTTTCAGCTGTAGTGGGTAACGATGCTATGAATACATGGGTACAAATATCTGCTAGAGTTCCTTTCAGTTCTTTTGTGTATATATTGAGATGTATTTTGCATTTTTAACCAGCATCTCTAGTGAGCCTCTTGCCCTGAATTTTGACAGCCACTAGCTTAGAGACTTTACTGGCAAATTGTTTTGTCAAATCTTTTGCAAATGTATCTTGAAATTTAATTTAAAGAAGGATGAATGAACGGGCTTTTGCACCATCTCTTTTCTTTTGCTATTCCCTCTTCCACATTCATGTTCAGGTCCTAAAGCCTTGGGTCTCACTTCCTATTAGATTCTCCTGTGATGAGTCTTATGCTTTTCCAAGTTATTCTCAGCACAGTGGTCCAAGGACACTTTCTAAAACGCCTTTCTCACCTTTCAGATACATCCCAACTTCTTCCAAAACCATACAACCATTCAGAGTTGGACTCCGTTCATCTTTTCAGCCTCATCTTCGCTTAGAAATTCTACCCTTTTACTTAGGGATTCTTTGAGTATGCTCTCTGGACCACCAGCATCAGAATTACCTAGGGATTTGTTAGAGATGCAAATTCTCAGATCTATTCAATGAGGAAGAGGGGGCTTCAGATCTATTCAATGAAGAAGAGGGGGCAGGGTATGGAACCCAGCAACCTGTGTTCTAACAAGCCCTGCAGGTGATTCTGAGTATGAGATCCACTGTTGTGGCCATGTAACTTGCAATAGTCTTCCAAAACACGCCACCCATGAATCTGTCTTCACACTGTCCCACCCGGCACAGATTATCCTCTCTTTCTGTCCATTCAAATCCTGTGTGGCCTCCAAGCCCCGAGTCATTTGCTACCTTCTTCACTGAGCCTCCATTGAATCCCCAGCTCTGCACTCACATGGACCCTTTTCTGGGAGCCATTGGCTGTTCATCCTGTACTGGTTTGTTTCCTCTGTGACTTGCCTGTGACATGTAATACTGCATTTCTTGATTCAAGTAGATTTTCTTTACCTCTACTGGATTAAAAAAAGTTTTTTGTTGAAGCATAGTTAATTTACAATGTTGTGTTTAATTTCTGCTGTAGAGTAAAGTGACTCAGTTATACATACATATATGTTTTCATATTCTTCTCCATACGGTTTTTCACAGGATATAGAATATATTTCCCGGGGCTATACAGTAGGACCTTGCCGTTTATCCATCCTCTTGCTGTTGTTTAGTTGCCATGTCCAGCTCTTTGTGACCCCATGGACTACAGCTCTCCAGGCTCCTCTGTCCATGGAATGCTCCAGGCAAGAATACTGGAGTGGGTTGCCATTCGCTTCTCCAGAAGATCTTCCTGACCCAGGGATCGAATCCAGGCCTGCTGCACCGCAGGCAGATTCTTTGCCTTTAAGAGGAAGCAGAGGAATTCCTCAGACTGTAGCCCAGGTCCCTTCAGACCAGCGGGGGTGCATGTTGTCAGTCCTAAATCATGAATGAGGAGAGCCAGACCCTTCAGACAGAAATCCCACCATGACTAACCAGCCCTTGAACCAAAGGAGGGTGGCACCCTGATAAACATTTCCTTCAGGAAATAAAGGTGACTCAGCTGTCAGGGGCTTCCCAGGTGGTGCTCATGATAAAGAATCCACCTGCCAGTGCAGGAGACATAAGAAACACGGGTTCAATCCCTGCATCGGGAAGATCTCCTGGAGGAGGGCATGACAGTTCACTCCAGTATTCTTGCCTGGAGAATCCCATGACAGAGGAGCCTGGTGGGCTACAGTCCAAAGGGTTGCAAAGAGTCAGACACGACTGAAGCGTCTTAGCACTCACACAGTTGTAACCACAGATGAGAGGTGGGAGTGGGAAACTGGAGCTGCTCACATCCACCAGAGGAAAAGGGCTCCAGCCAAGCACAGATGCAAGGCTTTTGTTCCTTAGCCTGCTCCCTGTGGGTTTCTGGAGATGTCTTAGCAGCCCTTCCCCTTTCTTTCAGGCTTTATGGCCCAAAGGATCTAGAGGATGCATTTGCTTCCTTGCCATTACTCAAAAAGGAGTAAGTAGTGAATTATGTGTAGAAAATCTAGCAGAGTGTGCCAGATTCAATTAAAGCTTCTACAAAGCCTGTGAGAAGCAACGGTGGGAAGGCAAGATTTAATTTTCCCCAGATGCTGAAGAGTCTCTGGAGTCCACATGCTGTAATGTGTTCGTAACGGGAGTGTCTTTCTTTATTCAAGTGCTGCCTAATTCACTAGAAAATAGGGAGGGAAATGCTTTTCTACACATAACTTGATAAGAGGATTCATTAGAAATACTGTTGCAGAATTAATAAAATGTTGAATGATTTTTCCATCATTTTTCTTCCTAATAGTTGGTTAATGAGGATGAAAAGCAATTATTTTTATAATACATTTTCATGTAATTGACAGCTAAGTGTACTCAACAGAAAATAATGAATGTACTCATTTGCAATGAATTCTTTAAAAGGAAAGAAGAGAATTGGGAAGATTCTGAAAACTTTTACCCTTTATGCTACAAACACAGATTTCTCATCATCCCTCATTACATATAATTTACAATATTTTAAACACTGAAGGTGGTGTTTATTTCTTTATAAAGACATAATTTTTCAAGAGTTCTGAATTTGGATGGGTTTGTAGTGTGTTGTTTCAAATCTGCAAGCTGTGTATAGTGACAGGAAAAACATGTTTGTTTTTTTAAGTTGGCCATTTTTAGCTATACAGGCTAAATGGAAAAAGCAATCTTATTTAAAATTATGCTACAATTTCCTAATATATGAAAAGAAGCTGTTTTCATTATATGAAATTTAAAAACTACTCACTGCATACAGGGAGCAGCGAGTATAAAAACTAAGAAAAAATTTTAAAATCCTCTGCCCAAGAAGCTCATGAAGGGAATCACCCCCTGTTATTTATAGATTGTGGTCACACAGCCAACACCATTTAGAACTTTCTAGAAAACTACTCCAGTTTATATCTCTAGAGACTCAATAATTTCTGGGTGCTAGGAAGAAGTCTCAAATATACATGAGACTGTTTGGAGCACTCACTAATTTCTGTTTATCATTTTAATATAACTATTTTCACTATTAACATTTCTCTATTACATACATAGCTATAGGGTTCTCTTCACCCCCTCTACCTCTGTATTCCCTTGAAGTTCTTTCTGCTGCTGATGGAGAAGGTTCTTCTTTGGGTGCTGTCTGATTCAAGGTCAAGTTGGGAATTATACAAAGTAGTTTCCCCGGGCAATTATTGTAGGTGATGGCAGAACAGTGCTGGCAAGGAGCTTCTGTTCCAGAAGGAAATGCTTTGATGTCTGTGAGACAGATTGGGATTGCTCAGTTGTCCTGTGGAGATGTTAGACTTTGCTGGGGGCGAGGGTGGGGGGTTCTCAATTTTTATTCATTTTTTTCTGTACAGTTTTGCTTAAAGAGAAGTTGTTAGTTTTCTTTCTTTCTTTTTTAAATTGAAGGATAATTGCTTTACAGAATTTTGTGGTTTTCTATCACACATCAACAAGAATCAGCTGTAGGTACACCCAGAAGTTGTTAGTTTTGTGAATTAATTCCAGTAATGTTAGTTCAGCTGCTTTCTTCTTCATATTGAAGAAATGCATTTGAATTTCTCTTTCTCCCACGAACTTCTTTTCCTACATGTTTCTGTGTGCTCTCCTCCGGAGACACGGCATCGCCCATGACAAATATTCTTTAATAACTCCTTGGTTGACCATCCAATAGGAGATCTCTGAAAGAATCTCTCTGAGCCAGGTGTCAATTCGACAGGAAATTACTTCGCTGCATTCAGCAGCCTGATAATCAAAATTTCAATTGGTGAAGTCAAACTTGACAGTGGCATTGTGAGATCTTGTTTGACTAATGACTGTATTCATGATTTATTTGGTTCTGCCAAGCCCTGCATCCATCATGCCATGCTTTATTTATGCAAATATACTTCCCATAACAAATGCTGATTTCTTTTCTTCATAAAAAGGCGCCTGGCCCCTCCCGTCTGTCTCCATCTTTCAAACACTCTACCATCTAATACCTACCCCATTTCTTCCTGGTGTACTTCCTCATCTCCCCACACGATTCCATCCTGCATATTCTCATCAAATTAAGCTTCCAAAATTGAAGCTATGTCATATCATTTTCCTTGTTTGGAAAGCTTCAGCTTTTCTTTCATGCCTGATGAACTTATATCAGCATCCAAGGCTCTGCAAACTTCAGCTTTAACCAACTTTTCCCATCCTATTTCCCACTCTCCCTGCCCCAACTTCCATAACCTTCAGCCAAAAGAAAACACACTGCAGCTTCCCACAGCCACAGCCTTGTTCATGTAGCCGACGACAGGGGCTGGCACACTATGCGCTGTGGGCTGGGGGCTGCAGCATGTTCTTGTGCAGTCCATATGCCAAGAATGGCTTTTCCATGTTTCAAAGGTAGAAGAGGAGGGGGGAGGGAGTAGGCAACAGAGGCAGGATGTGACCTGTAAACCTTAAAGTATTTATGATGTGACCTTTACTGAAAGTTTGCAACCCCTAGACCAGACAGCACCCTTCCCTCTTCTACCGCTGCAGTGAAGACCACACTGGTCACTGCAGCCCTGTGTTAAATGCCAAATACAGCCCCACACACCCCTCTCTGCCCAACTGCCCAAATGTCTCCTTTCTTCAAACCAACCTAGGGCCTGCTTGGGCTCTCAGAGCCCTTACTTTTCTCTATTATACAATAATTATGTGTATAAATTTGTATTAAGCTGAAAGCTCCTTGAGCATAAGGATCATTTCTCATTTACTTATTTCTTTTTACCAAATTCTTCCCTGCATTCCAGCATCTGGTAAAAATGAGTTATAGACAAAATAAACTTACTAAATATTTGTAATTGAATTCAATGAGGGTTAAATAAATATAAGCCATTAGCTGGGTTCCTAAAAATAGATGAGAAATTTCCTCTGTACCTGGGCCTCAGGTTAAGCTGTTCCAATGAGCCGGCGTCCCAGAATACAGTGGAAAGGTAAGCCGGGAGTTGAGTGAACCCTCAGGGGCTGCTGGAAATGCTCTCTGGCCAAGGGAAGAACACAGGTGAGTTAGTGCCTGAAGATGTCACTTACTACAAGATATTCTCACGTGTATGGAGTTGAGTAGTGAGTGATTGATTTAGATCATCTTTACATGAATTTTTGTGTTGGAATTTGGGAGTTTATGCTCCAGATTTGTGAGGATCAGAAGTTTCCCTAGCCAGGAACTCTCTTGAGAGACTCTCTCTAAAACTATTGTAAACATTTAGGAAAAGTTCTGGCATGACTCAGCGATATTCAAGAGCAAAATATAGAGGTGGGCATGCGGAGTAACATGTCTGATACGCTGTTGAAGAAATATGAGTGGGGCTGATCTTCCAGGACAGGAATAAATCTGGTCATTCACTGGATTTCATATATGTCAGTCATTTTCACTCTACAACAAGTTAAGTATAGGAAGCATCCTCTAAACAGGAAGCAAACCTAGTGGGTGGTCTAGGGAGGGACATGGACTTAGAAACAGGAAAAGAAAAACTAATGTGTTTCACATAGGTTCAGGCAAGGTAGCATGGTTATCAATGTGAAGACCTTGTCTCACATTTGTGACAAATCAACCAAGGACACACACTCCAAACAAAGAAAAGTAAATCCAAAGATATAGATTCAGAAAACTCAGGTCATAGAACCAGAAGGAGAGCTCAACTCATAGTTGAGCAAAGAAGAAAAACATTGAAGCCAGAAATGGAGTGGTGCCTAATTTCAGATCTAAGGAGTGAGGTGAGACCATCATTAGCTAACAAGTAACTATGTCATGGGAAATAGATGGGGAAACAGTGGAAACAGTGTCAGACTTTATTTTGGGGGGCTCCAAAATCACTGCAGATGGTGATTGCAGCCATGAAATTAAAAGATGCTTGCTCCTCGGAAGAAAAGTTATGATCACTCTAGATAGCATATTGAAAAGCAGAGACATTACTTTGCCAACAAAGGTCCGTCTAGTCAAGGCTGTGGTTTTTCCTGTGGTCATGTATGGATGTGAGAGTTGGACTGTGAAGAAAGCTGAGCACCGAAGAATTGATGCTTTTGAACTGTGGTGTTGGAGAAGACTCTTGAGAGTCCCTTGGACTGCAAGGAGATCCAACCAGTCCATTCTAAAGGAGATCAGCCCTGGGATTTCTTTGGAGGGAATGATGCTGAAGCTGAAACTCCAGTACTTTGGCCACCTCACGCGAAGAGTTGACTCATTGGAAAAGACTCTGATGCTAGGTGGGATTGGGGGCAGGAGGAGAAGGGGATGATCGAGGATGAGATGGCTGGATGGCATCACGGACTCGATGGACGTGAATCTGAGTGAACTCCGGGAGTTGGTGATGGACAGGGAGGCCTGGCGTGCTGCGATTCATGGGGTAGCAAAGAGTCGGACACGACTGAGTGACTGAACTGAACTGAACTATGTCAGAAGTTAGAAGACTGGACACAGCTCCAGAGTCAGGGAGTGAGACAGAACAAAGGGAGTGGATCGTGGTGAAAACTCAGCTTGGTATGAAGGTGTCAGATACACGGTGGTAGAATTTCAGATCAAGATCACTAAAAAGTAGCACTCTTCTAGTGAGATTGTAGCCAGAGTCCAAGCTAGGGCTCCCAAACATTAAGCACCAATGACATTTTCCTAAGTAACCACAATACTATTGTCACACATAAAAGAAAAAAAAAGGAAAGAAGTATTACTTAATATTTTCTAGTACCCAGTCTAATTTTTCAAAGGATAGATCCAACCAGTCCATCCTAAAGGAAATCAGTCCTGAATATTCATTGGAAGGACTGATGTTGAAGCTGAAACTCCAATACTTTGGCCACCTGATGCGAAGAACTGACTCATTTGAAAAGACCCTGATAAAAAAAAAGAAAGAAAAGACCCTGATGCTGGGAAAGATGGAAGACGGGAGGAGAAGGGGATGACAGAGCATGAGGTGGTTGGATGGCATCACCAACTCAATGGACATGAGTCTGAGTCAACTCTGGGAGTTGGTGATGGACAGGGAAGCCTGGAGTGCTGCAGTCCATGGGGTCGCAAAGAGTCGGATACAACTGAGCAACTGAACTGACTAACTGACTGACCCAGCCCATTTTCTAATTTTCAAAGACTGTGATGGAACCCAGTGTTTACTGATTTTCTGTTCTATCTGTGAGGGTTGTGAATAGATATTTTCAGGATCCCATGGTGGCCGAGCAGCAGCATGATATCATACTGTAGACTCCAGCGAGATCAGGAGCTGGACCGTGGGGGTGTTAATGGAAACACAAGAGAGAAGCAGGGCCCACACTAGCCAAGGGTGAGCAGTCAACTGTCTACCAAGGGGTGCTTTCAGGGTGAAAACTATTCCTCTTCTAAACTTCCTCCTAAAACTCCTTCTCTACCTATCTGCAGCTCTAACCCCTCCCTAGTACCTGGGGAGAGCAGGTGCAAGCACTTGGAGCAGCTGAAAGCCCAAATCAGGGTGCTCTTGCTGGCGTTTCCCAGCCTAGTTCTTTTCTCACCATGCAATTGGCCCGTCCTACCCTATCCATTCCAAGTCATGCACTATCTGTTTGCTCCTTGGCTCACCCCCACTCATCTTCATTTGGCCTTGACATTCTGACTCCTCCTAGTGCTTTTCATTTTATAGTTCCATTTCCTCTGACCATATTGCACGTACCCCTCAATTTGGGATTTCCACCCCTTGCTTCATCGTGCCTGCCCGCTGTCCCTAATCATTGCCCTTCGGCTCCCAGACTCCAGTAGCAGAGAGGCCCTAGTCTCTGCCTCCACAGCCCAGCCAACATTTTGACTGCAACTCATGAGAAAGCTTGAGCTAGAACCACCAAGCTGAGCCATTCCCTAATTCCTGATCTGCATGAGCTGTGAGATCATAAATGATTGTGTTCTAAGCTGCTAAATACAAGGTACTGTTGTTGCATAGTAATAGATAAATAAGTTCCTTATTTCTTCCTGCATTTATTCAATTGACCCAACAAATAACTATTGAGTTCTACTAGCTCAGTTGCAAAGCAAGGTCTGTGGCAGGGTACACAGCAAAGGAACACATGGGGGAACGGCTATATCTCAGACTTAGAGCCCCACACAGGCAACTCCCAGCCTTAGCTGTAGAACAGCCCTATTTCCAGAGAAGTTGCATTTAAGATCCTCCTATCAGACAAATGAGGAATACCCTGTTTTTTGACATATTTTAGGGACAGGGATTGTATCAATTCTCCAAGAGTTGTCTTTGCATCTCATTACTTCCTTTAGGAAGTTAATTTCCCCCCTTCAGCAAAGTTCTTGCTATGATAGAAGTCCCTTTATTTCTATCACTTCTTTGGTGAAAACAGGAAACATGCTCAGTATAATAAACCCTTCACTGACTCCAAGTTACCCATCTCAGTATCTACATAATTAATTTTTAAAGGGCACAGATCCCATTCTGCTAAGTACAATAGAAATAAATAATTTATATCTATGCGTTTCTCATGTGCTTGTCCCTAGTCATAGAGTGGTGTGGATGAGAGATTTAATCAATCCCAATTTGGGCTCAGAGACCAACCCAGTGATGCAGTGTTACTACTATTTGGTACAAGTATGCTTCCTTCAGTATGTAATTATTTTTTAACACTCAGACCCACAGAAGAAAACTTCTAAAGCCTCAGCCTGGATTTCCTGGCATTTGAGTAGTACACATCCCTGTTTGTACATTGCTGATACACACTCATATGTATGACTTTTTCAGCACAAGCATTTTAAATGAAGTATGATTTTCCATGATACTGTATAGGCTATACAGCAGCTTTGAGTTCTTGAATAAATTATTATTATAGCCATGGTGCATCCCCCAGGTGACTATATTAGACAGTCTGGGGCAAAATACATTCTTGAAATCAACTGTAATCTTTCATTCCAGTAGAAAATAATTTGTTGGGCAAATGAGGAAATGCATTTGAATTGTAATTCTATTCAAACAGGTTCCTCAGAGCTAGCTTTTAAATCACATTAACTGAAGACTCAGGTACGCCAATTGTTTATTAAAAGACCTTCTGACCACAAGTTGCATAAACTAGACTTCCTAAATATAGACATCTTTTACAAGTGAAATTTCTTAGCCTTTTTGACACAGAAGCAAAAGTGAATCATTCTTTTTTTGAAGATTCACTTTTCAGCTACCCCAAAATGTATGATGTTTGAACACTAGAGTTATTCCTGAGTGTTCAGACACTTAAGAAAATAATTTTAGAGACTGAGGGCCCAGTGAATGAGCAGGAAGATAAATGGATTTTTGGCAGCTAACTTTAGCCCCTGTGGCAGAGTAAACAATTGTCCAATATGAACAGGCTTCTAAAAATAACCATGGGCAAACTGTGGTCTTGTGGTAAATTAAAATACCTCCTGCTGAAGACAATTGAGGTTCATATATATTTAGTTTGCGGGTAGGACAGAAACCCAAATCTGTTAGATGAAACTCTTAACCAAGTTCAGTCCTGTTTAAGTTGAAGGCAAGTTGTCAAAGAGATAGTAAGCCCAAAGAAATAACATCAGTTCACATTTATTTTTAATATCCAATTTCTCTACACAGTAGAGTCTTATTCTTAAGAGGCAAAAAAAACACATTCATAAGTGAGTCAATTCATAGAACAGCTTTGTGAGACAGGTTATGTTGACAGAAAGATGGGTTGTGGAGGTGAAGAATGTCCCTCTGCACTTGAAATTCGGTGTGTGTTAATTTTGGAGAGAAATTATTTATGTTACCACTGCAAATGTTTAACTTATAAGAGGCATGCTGTGGAAGAGGGAAAGGCTGATGGGTAAGGATTATCCAGCAAAAATATCTGGTTCTAAAGTTTATAATAATCTTTTGTTTTGATAAAAGAACAAAAATACATATTTCCAGCATCTGTGTCTTTTTTAAATACCAGATGAAGTATTTGTTTGGCTTGAAGAGGAGTTTCAACTCAGAGCTCAGAAAAAAAAAATGTACTCTGGAAATGAATTTTGATTAATTTCTTTCATAAGGAGTAATTAAGGCAGACACTTTGTTCAATGCATTCGCTGTTAGCCATGCATGCATTTAAATTTATTTAAAATCAAGCAAAATTAAAAATTCAGCTTCTCAGTGGCGTGTGCCGCATGTCAAATGCTGAATTGCCACCTGGGCCTAGTGGCTACCATATTAAATAGCACAGATAGAGAACATTTTCATCATCACAGAAAGCTCTACTAAGCAGTACTACTCTAGTTCCTACCTGGAGAACAGACGAAAAGAAATTGTTATCTAAATTGATTACTTAAGAGAAGATACAGGTGGTTCATTGGGAACAGTAGAGGTTTTAAAATACAGAGAGGCATTTGGTGATACTCACGCTACACAATGCTATGAAAGTGGTGGGGTGGCCACCGAAGATTTACCTTCTGTTTTGAATCGCGTTGCTGTCGGTAGTAGTGGTGGTTATGAATTTGTTGTGTTAGCAAGATAGATGCCAGAGATTCTCTTGGATTATCCTAGGCAGGATGACTGATCAGGGAAGCAGAGACTGTATTTCCCATTAAAAATAATCTCGGCCCAACTCAAAGGCAAGCAAGTTCTGTTTTCTGATAAAGGATGTGGAATAAACACTCTGTGTCTTTGGAGCTAGAAGGGAAAGGAGGCTGGTCAATGCCTCCAGCAGGCTCTCCAAATTTCTGAGACTGAAAAGAGCAACAGTGACTATTTTGTGATGGGCTGACCCTCTAATCAGCTCAAGCACAGCACCTCTGGATACTTAAGTGATGTATAGAGAGCCCAGGGAAGAAACCCTGGATAAAGCGGAGCCCCTTCCAGATGTCATCTCTCCTTTGAAAGCTTAGGATGACCTGCATCAGACATTTGTGGAGGGTGACTTCCCTGCAGCTCTGGACAGTCAAGTGGCCATACCCAAGGGACAGTGTGTAGCAGCAAGGAACAATGACCACAAAACAACAGCAGCTCTTAAGACACAAAGTTCCTCTCCAGATAGAAGTGAAAGTGGATGGACCTCTTTGTTGGATAAAAAGCCACCAGCTTCCCCGGTGGCTCAGACGGTAAAGCGTCTGCCTGCAATGCGGGAGACCCGGGGCTCATTTCCTGGGTTGGGAAGATCCCCTGAAGAAGGAAATGGCAATCCACTCCAGCACTCTTGCCTGGAAAATCCCATGGACAGAGGAGCCTGATAGGCTACAGTCCATGGGGTCACAAAGAGTCGGACGCGACTGAGCGACTTCCCTCACTCACAATTTTTGGATGAGCAAAGGAGTTGAGGGAACACCAAGAGTGTACTGTAGGATTTCCTTCCCATCTCGCTTGAAGGGGTTTAAGCAGCTTCCATTTAAATTGGGAAAATGGAAATAGACTTGATGTTATTTACACCTCAAGTGGTAGAGTAGTTTATCTTTGAAGACATGGGCAGCTGAGGGCTAACGGCTCACCCCTGAGCGGTTTGTATAAATGGCCCGTATTTAGAAATACTTCAGTTGGCGGGAGACCCAAATAACTGGTAAATTAGCAGATGGAATGTGCCCACCTGCTAAGAAAACTTAATTCAGGGAATTAAATGATAAAGTTAATTTAAAACACTTTTTGAGTAAATAAGAAAAAATGTAAAGATGTATTTAAATTCCTGTGTTATAATTTTTATTGACAATTTTCAAACCCATAATATCTCAATGAATAGCATATTTGCAAATATTGACTTTTTGTTTATTAAGTTCTTAATGAACATTTTCTGTCCTTTAGGCAGGTTTGATCTGCATTGCAAATAATTGGTTTCCAAATATGATTCTGTATGTTAACAGATTTTGTGTGTTAAAATTCCTGGCAAAAACTGTTCTATTTTCAGATGAATTAACTCATCTTCAAAATTGCAATGGGGATTTTTTTTTATTGACTTAGACTTTGGAAAATAGTTCTGCTAATTTAAAATATTTCCATAATTGTCACAATGACTTTTAAAAATATGTATTTATTGGCTGCACTGGGTCTTAGTTGTAGCACACAGCATCTTTTAGTTACGGCATACAGTCTCTTAGCTGAGGCGTGCAGGATCTAGTTCCCTGACCAGGGATCGAACTTGGGGCCCCAGCATTGGGAATGCAGAATCTTAACCACTGGACCACTGGGGAAGTTCCAAGATGACTTTTAAAATAATGGTGATCTGAAATATATGACTCCTTTTAATTCACACAATTTTCTTAGAAATTAAGCCCTTTATTTCACAATCATAAAATTATGTTCATTTATGTACTTATATCATTAATGTCATACATTTACAAATACATCAGATTGGTATTAATGTGCATAACAATTCAATGCTTTCTCATGCTTCCATTACGTATTCCAGTTCTCCAAAACCAATTTATTAGCTGTAGCTATTAGACATTGCCCTGCCCAGTACCATATGAAAGTTTTAAATTATTCAGTTCCCTGGTTTCCCAGAAGAAATATTTATCAAAATATGTTTTCAGATAGGGTATGCTGAGCCTCATTCAACCCCACCTAATCTCCAAAGCCTGCTGCTCCACTTTAAATCATGGTTTCAGTTACAGGATACATATGATGATAAAATACAAAAGAGCTAATGTAATTCTCTTTGAGGTTTTTCCCAAAAGTTTACAAAATTAAGCGTTCTTGTCTTGCGTGTATGTGTGCTAAGTCACTTCAGCCATGTCTGACTCTTTGTGATCCTATTGACCATAGCCTATCAGGTTCCTCTGTCCATGGGATTCTCTAGGCAAGAATACTGGAGTGGGTTGCTGTTCCCTTCTCCAGGGGATCTTCCCAAGGAACCTGCATTTCCTGCATCAGCAGGTGGGTTCGTTACCACTAGTGCCATGGGAAGCCCATTCCTGTCTTAGCATAGCTACATACTCATACAACTATTCAGTTTTCTGTGGTGTGGAGAATGACTGGGAAATAAGCTCAAAAATAAAATAAGGATGGGATATGGAAAAAAAGTTCACATTTGAGCTGGCTAGTGAACTCTGCTGAATTACTAAATGGGTAGACTAAACATGCTTCAGTTCAGTCGCTCAGTCGTGTCCGACTATTTGCAGCCTCATGGACTGCAGTACGCCAGTCTTCCCTGTCCATCATCAACCCCTGGAGTTTACTCAAACTTATGTCCACTGAGTCGGTGATGCCATCCAACCATCTCATCCTCTGTCATCCCCTTCTCCTCCCTCCTTCAATCTTTCCCAGCATCAGGGTCTTTTCCAATGAGTCAGTTCTTTGCAGCAGGTGGCCAAAGTATTGGAGTTTCAGCTTCAACATCAGTCCTTCCGATGAATATTGAGGACTGATTTTCTTCAGGATGGGCTGGTTGCAGTCCAAGGGACTCTCAAGAGTCTTCTCCAACACCACAGTTCAAAAGCATCAATTCTTCTGTGCTCAGCTTTCTTTATAGTCCAACTCTCACATCCATACATGACTTCTGGAAAAACCATAGTTTTGACTAGATGGAGTTTTGTTGGCAAAGTAATGTCTCTGTTTTTAATATGCTGTCTAGGTTGGCCATAGCTTTTCTTCCAAGGAGAAGTGTCTTTTGATTTCAAGGCTGCAGTCACCATCTGCAGTGATTTTGTAGTCCAAGAAAATAAAGTCTGTCAATGTTTCCATTGTTTCCCCATCTATTTGCCTTGAAGTGATGGGACCAGATGCCATGATCTTCCTTTTTTGAATGTTGAGTTTTAAGCCAACTTTTTCATGCTCCTCTTTCACTCTCATCAAGAGGCTCTTTAGTTCTTCTTTGCTTTCTGCCATAGGGGTGGTGTTTTCTGCATGTCTGAGGTTACTGATATTTCTCCCGGCAATCTTGATTCCAGCTTGTGCTTCATACAGCCCGGCATTTTGCATGATGTACTCTGAATATAAGTTAAATAAGCAGGGTGACAATATACAGTCTTGACATACTCCTTTCCCGATTTGGAACCAGTCTGTTGTTACATGTACAGCTCTGAGCACTGTGCCTCTATCACTAGAGTCTCTAATAAATAAGATGAGCAATTCTCTTCTGGGGGCTTTTAACACATACAGAGTTCAACCACTAATATTCTATGTGCTGAAAGGAAGATTTGTCTCCTGCCAAGAATTCAAAAAGCATAGCTACTTTCCAAGTCTCTCAACCTCCAACCCTATAAGGAAAGATAGGATTTCTTTCAGTGAACTAACCTAGAACTTTGTTTTCATTTAAATAGACATGAACAATGCCTTAAATAAAGCTATTGCGATGCTACCAGATCATCAGTTTTTTCAACCCAAATTATACTGTGGATGTGAATGACCACTTCTGCCCAAAAGCTAGCCTAAGTTACAGGATATGTGTGATGATATACATTTTATACAATGAATGCAGGCAACATTCCAGTTGACTTAATCTGGCAAGATCTCCCTTAGGTATGAGTATGAGTTTGGGCCTTGAGCCAGCAATCAAAAGGGATTGTAAATGTAAATGATTACCTCATTTAGTGAAGTCTGCTTTTTGGCTAGGTCAGAAGCACCTTCTCCAAAATTTATTCAGAATATATTTGAATCATTCTAGCTGTGTGACCTTGGAAAAATTATTTAATCTCTCTGTAGGTCTGTTTCTTCATCGGCAGAGTAAGTAAATTATAACATGTACCTCATAGGCTTATTAAGCAAGATACATATTAACATATATAAAGCACTGGGCTTCCCTGGTAGCACAGCTGGTAAAGAATCCACCTGCAATGCAGGAGACCCCCTTCGATTCTTGGGTCAGGAAGTTCCCCTGGAGAAGGGATAGGCTCCCCACTCCAGAGTTCTTGGGCTTCCCTGGTGGCTCAGATGGTAAAGAATCTGCTTGCAATGGGGGAGACCCAGGGTTGTATCCCTGGGTCAGGAAGATCCCCTGGAGGAGGGCATGGCAACCCACTCCAGTGTTCTTGCCAGGAGAATCCCCACGGACAGAGGAACCTTGGAGGGCTACAGTCTATGGGGTCACAAAGAGTCGAACATGACTGAGCAGCTAAGCACAGCCCAGCATATAGAGCACTTGGATTACCTGGGACATAATAAAATACATATAAGTATTAGCTCTTATTAGTAGTAGTATTATCAGATTGATAGAGGGAAGCTGGACTTTACATTTATTCTGAACCCATGTAATTATCTAGCCAATGCAATTTCCACTTAGAGAATAATTTAAGATATATTTTTTGTACTTAAATATTCTCCAAATAACTGTCTTAAATCAAATACAAACCCTCTTTCAAAATAATTTCTTTTTTGAAGAAAAATATTTTGCAAATGAATGGCTTATCTTTAGAAGATGCAGGAAGAGATTAAAATGGGAGGGAAATTCACTGAAAAATCTTGACATAAGCTCCTAATTACTATTTGGGTCAAAGTTTTGTTTTTTTTATTGCCCTCCATTAAGGTAACTACAGTAAAATACCTTGCCGATTTCTCACATTTATTTTCAATTTACTCTAATATCCCTTTATTTTAATATTCCAATTTAAAAATCATTTAAAAATACTTTTTAAAGTGATAAAATATCTCTTGGAAAAGAAATTTCTGGCTTAAATATGTACAGTCTTGGAAGTTAAAAGTTTTTGCCATGATAGTGTGCTGGTACTAGACTAACTTTCTTGTGGTAAAACACTAAAAAACTGGGTAAATTGTTTGAAACAACTATCTTCAGAAATTGGATTATAGGCAGTACAGGACTATTATCTCTGAGAGATGGAAAACAAGCAAAGTAAACCTAGAATTACTCAGACTGACTG
This sequence comes from Budorcas taxicolor, assembly GCF_023091745.1. Classification (NCBI taxonomy): domain Eukaryota; kingdom Metazoa; phylum Chordata; class Mammalia; order Artiodactyla; family Bovidae; genus Budorcas; species Budorcas taxicolor. The sequence goes on from NC_068911.1 coordinate 72,151,388, forward strand.
CATGGAAGCAACTTCCAGGCCATGCGGGAGGAGAGAGAACCTAAGCAAAGCACAACAGTCTCACTGAACTAAAAGACAGAGATCAGGGGTGAAGGGAGCTGAGGCAGCTAGAATCTGTGGCACAGAAAACAAGCGAATGGGAGGTGCACGGAATAAGAGCCCCGGAAATCTTCATAGGGATCCCTTTGAGTCTTTGGTGCAATACTTCCCTGCATTGCATGGGGCGACACTCAACGAAGCCATATAAGGACAACTACCAGGGAACTACAAGCTGAAAAAATTAGAAAGGGCTTCCCTGGTGGCTCAGATGGTAAAAAATATCTGCTGGTAATGCAGAAGACGGGAACTATAAGCTGAAAAATCACTAGAGTATCCATAGAATTAGAAGACATTCAATGTCTGTACTTGAGTGAGTAGAGAAACATCCTTGAACAACTGGGCACTCAGTAGAGGCTCCAGACAGGCTCCGCCAATGCTAGAGCTGAATCACCGCTACATATCGGTTATGCTACACAAGTACTAGCAAAGCTTAGAGACAAGTCTCAGAAAGATTAAGGGGAGCTGCAACAGCGTGACTGCTCTCAGGACTAAAACGCAACCTTCTTCAAAAAAGGACTAAAAAATTAATATACTTTATACGATGACATTCACAATAGAAGAGACACAATAATAATTTACTGAAAGTACAAGAATCAGGAAAATGTGACCCATAACCAGAAGAAAATTAGTTAATGGAAGCAAACCCAGAATTAACAGAAAAGGACTACAAATCAGCTTTAATAACTGTAAAGATTTAGGAAAACATATATACAATGAAGAAAGAAATGGACACTATAAAAAACGTCAAGTCAAACTTCTGAATCTGAAAATTAAAATATCTGAAATAAATTCACTGGACTTAGTATACTAGACACTGCAGAAAAAAAAAGAATAAGTGAACTTGAATAAGTAAACTGTCAAAGCTGAAGTAGAGATCGAAAAAAAGGGTATTAAAAAAAAGAACAGACAAATCTCAAATAATAGTGTATTTTCTGAAAGAAGCCAGACACAAAAGAAAAAATGTGTGATTTCATTTATATGAAAAGTCGACAAGGCAGATCATAGGGATAGAAAATAGACTAATGATTGCTTTGGGCCAGGGGTATAAGTAGAATGTGGAGGTATACGAAATAATTCAATAGAGAAGACTAAACAAACTTCTAAGATAATTCAACTTATACAAAGGCATGGAATAAAGGGAAAAAGGAAACAAAAAACCAGAGAGCTAAAATGCATAGAAAGATGGTAGTATTAAGCCATCTTTACTGTCTGCTAGAGCTGATTGACATCACATCATGAAAGAAAATCTCAGTTGTCTTCTTTTTTTTTTCAGAAATTGACGAAAATTTCTAAATTTTTCACCCTAAAATTCATACAGAATGAAGAGATTCAGATTAGACAAAACCATCTTTAAAAAAAACAAAGTTAGAGGACTCACATTTCCTGATATCAAAACTTTTCCCCTGATATCAAAGCAACAATAATCAAGACACTATGGCACTGGTATAAGGACAGACAGATCAGTGAAACGGAATTGGGAGTCTAAAAGCAATCAGTTGACTACATTTATGGTCAACTGATTTTGACAAGGATACCAAGATGATTTATTGGGCAAAAATGGTCTTTTCAACAAGAAGTACTGGGCTAAATGTATGAAGAGTTAAAGTGTTAGTCACTCAGTTGTGTCCGACTCTTTGCGACCCCATGGACTGCAGCCCACCAGGCTCCTCTGTCCAGCGGATTCTCTAGGCAAGAACACTGGAGTGCATAGCCATTCCCTTATCCAGGGGATCCTCCCAGCCCAGAGATTGAGTCATGTCTCCTGCATTGCAGACAGAATCTTTACTATCTGAGCCTGTAAAACAACAAAGCTGAACTCCTAATTTATACCGTCCACAAAAATACAACTTAAAATGGATTATAGTCCTGATATTATTCAGCCATAAAAGGAATAAAGCCCTGATACCTGTTACAACATGAATAAATCTTGAAAACATGCTAAGTTATGGAACCAGACACACTAGGCCATGTATTGTATGATTTCATTTACATGAAATATTTGGAATAAGCAAATCTATAAAGACAGAAAGTAAATTAGTGGTTGCCAAGGGCTAGGTGGAAGGAGGAATGATTGCTAATGGGTGCATGGTTTCTTTTTGGGGTGGCAAAATGTTCTAGTATTAAATAGAGACAGTAATTGCATAACTCTGAGTATACTAAAAGCCACTTGTATACTTTAAAGGGGTTAATTTTAAAGTATGTAAATTATAGCACAATAAAGCTAATTTTTAAAAAAGAATGGAAAGCTATATTATGAAAACTCTAATCATAAAAAACTGAAGAAGCTATATTAATATCAGACAATATAATCTTCAGTATAAGAAATACTGCTAAAAATATGGAAATATTTTACATGAAGATTAAAAATGAATTTCTCTAAAAGATATAAAAATCTTAATAGGTATGTATCTAATAACAAAGTTAAATGACAGAACTGAAATGAGAAATAGACAAATTTAAATTATAATTGGTGATTTTAACTTTCCTTTCTCAGTAGCTGATAAACAAGGAGACATAATTGTTAAGAACAGAAGTAACTTTACCACACTACCAATTTTACCTAATTGATAAAGAAACAAAATACATTCTTTTGAAATCCACATGGAACATTTATCCAAAGGCATATACTGAAATACAGAACGCATTTCAAGAAATTTAAAGTGAAAAAAGTCTCATGGAGTGTTTTTCAGTTACAACAGAATTAGAAATTAATTACTAATTTAAATATCAAAAATTTTCCAAACAGTTGGAAAAAGTATTCTAAACATCACTCAAAGAAGTCATAAAGGAAGTTAGCAAACATTTGAACAAAATTATAATGAGAACACAATTTATCAAAATTTGTGGGATTAGCAATAACTAGAGGGGAGGAAGTTATAGCTTTAAGTGCTTGTGTAGAAAAAAATCTTTTCTTTCAAACCTAAGATTCTACCTCAAGAAGATATAAAATAAGAGCAAATTAAACCAAAAAATAGAAGGAATAAATTGAAAGAGGAAATTTGTGAAATAGGAACAAGGCAAACAATAGAAAATGAAATTAAAAGATGGTTTTTGAAAAGGGAAAGAGGAAAGTTAAACACATTTCATGGTATAAGCAATAGATATGAATTAAATTATATCAGTAAAAACTGATAAAAGAATAAAAGGTTATAGAAGAGAAAAGAGGATTAGAGGCATATATAGATAGAGAGCTAAGTTTGTATTTTTGTTCTAATATATAGAAAGTGTGTATGTGAGTGTGTGTGTGGATATAAATTTATATAATTATAGCCAGGCTTATTATTTATATAGCACTATAGCCAGCTTTCTCATTGTTGGAAGACTCCTTGAAAAAATGACTGATTCTAGGACTTGGGCAGGAACAGCACAAGGGAGGGTGGAACCTTGTATTAGTTTGCTATTACTGCATAACAAATCACCAGAAACTTAGCATATAAAAATAACAGCCATTTGTTATCTCACCATTTCTGTAGGTCAGAAGTCCAGGCATAGCTCAAATGGATTAAGGCTCAGCATATCGATAGGCTGAAATCAAAGGACTAGCCAGGCTACATTCTCATCTGGGGTTCAGAGTCCTCTTCCAAGTCTGTTCAGGTTGTTTACTTGTGACTGAGGACTGAAACCCCCATTTCCTTTCTGGCTGTCAGTGGTGCTTTCTCTCACATCCCAGAAGCTCCTGGAAGGTCCTTTATGACCCTCTTACTTCCTGATAGCTTTCTTCTTCAAAGCTGGAAGGACAATCCCTGCAGAGAGATTTATACAATGTAACAGTTTTATATCATGTAACCCACTCATGGGAATGACTATTCAGCTTCCCTCTAAGGAAGGAAGAGATTCCTTAGAGGATTATGCCAAGAGGAAGAGAGGATTATGCCAAGTTTGTTCACCAGGGGGCAGAAGTCTCAGGGACCATCTTAGAATTCTGCCTTCTCAAAACAAACATCTCCTATAAAAAGTAAGGAGGTTCTCAAAATAGGATACCAGGTAGACAGAACAGCCATTTTGAAGAGACTTTCCTCTTATCAGTTTGAGCAAAATAAATAAATAATGAGAGTAATGGGCTAAAATCCATAAACTAAGAACACATGAATCTGTGCTGATACACTGTATCTGTTGATATGTGTGTATATATATACTGAAATATATCCATATATATGGATATATATGAATAAATAGGGAACAGAAGAAAGTTCTTTTTATGGTGGATTTCAGACACTTTAAAAATGTTAGAAAATTACTATTTGTCAACCATCACGGTAGTAATTGCTTCAGGTAAGAATCACCAATGGATGATAAAATTAGTGGCCAAAAGTATGGTGAGAAACAGATTATTCACAAAGTCTCTACAAGATACAAATTAATGATAAGGAAAAATAGTCACTCTACAGCGGAGGAATCTGGAAATCACTAGTTTAACATCACCAATAATAGGACAATTAACATCATATCCCTCCTAAAGTGCTGACTGGGGTGGCATAATATCCCTTCTTTAGCATCCAGTCCAAAATGCATAACCTGATCAAATCATAAGGAAACACCTTGCATTCGTGCTCTGTCTTGTCCCACTCTTTGCAACCCCATGGACTGTAGCCCACCTGGCTCCTCTGTCCATGGAGTTTTTCAGGCAAGAATAGTGGAGCAGGTTGCCATTTCCTTCTCTAGGGGATCTTCCCAACCCAAGAATCAAACCTATGTCTCTTGTATCTCCTGCATTGGCAGACAGATTCTTTACTACTAGCACCACCTGGGAAGCCCAGCAAGGGGGTCTAGGAAGTATAGCTACTCGTTTTTAAGGCTGCCACAGTACAAGAAGATGAAACAGACCTTAGGCACCAATCTGCCATATTTACTACAGATAGTTCATTCAATTATTCCTTATTCTTTTTTGTGTGGACATACGCTTTCATTTCTCTTAAGGAAACTCAAAGGAATGAAATTATTAGACGATTGGGTAGGCATGTGTTTTGTTTTATAACAACATGGAACTTTTCAGGAAAGAATACTGGAGCAGGTTATCCTTCTGACCTAGGGATCAAACCCACGTCTCTTGAATCTCCTGAATTTTCAGGCAGATTTTTTACCACTGTGCCACCTGGGAAACTGGAGGAGACATCAGACAAACCCAAATAGAAGTACAATTTTAAAAATAACTTACTGGTACTCTTGGACTGCAAAGAGGTCAAACCAGTCAATCCTAAAGGAAATCAACCCTGAATATTCATTGGATGGATTGATGCTAAAGCTGAAGCTCCAATACTTTGGCCACCAAGAGCTGACTCAGTGGAAAAGACCCTGATGCTAGGAAAGATTGAAGGCAAAAGTGGGTGGCAGAGAATAAGATGGTTAGATAGCATCACTGACTCGATGGACATAAATTTGAGCAAACTCCAGGAGATAGTGGAGGACAGAGGAGCCTGGTGTGCTGTGTCCATGGGGTCGCAGAGTCGGACATGACTTAGCCACTGAACAACAACTCTTCAAAAGTGTCAAAGACAGACTACAGAACTGTTAGGGGCTAAAGGAGAAAGAAGAAATACAACAGTTCATACAAAATGTGATCATATCTTGAATACTTCACCTACAAAAGGATTTTAGTGGGCCTATTAGAGAATTTTAATAAGGTCTGTAAATTAGATATCATTCTATCAATATATATTTCCTAATTTTGATAACTGTACTATAGTTATATAAGATAATATTCTTGTTTTAAGGAAATGTATACTTCAGTATTTTGAAGTCTTAAAAAGCCAATCAATATAGATCACCATATTAGCAGAATAAAGGAGAAAAAAATTATGTTTATATTAACATATACAGGAAATGTACTTGATAAAATTTAGCACCACCCATTATGATAAAACAAAACATAAGTCAAACAGCAAGAAAACCCCCATACTTTTGGCAAACCAGGATAAAAGAAATTTCTTCCTCTATCTGATAAAATGTATCTATGAATACCCTACAGTTAACATCATATTTAATGGTAAAATACAAAATCGTTCCTCCAAAGACTAACAAAGATGTCTGCTCTCACTTTTTATATTTATATTCATTATATACATATTTACATTAATCTTCAACATTGTACTGGAGACAAAAACATGAAGGACACATGGGTTAAAAGGAAGATATAAGACTATGTTTACCATAAACAAAATGATCGCATATACTGAAAATTCTAAATAAGTCAATAAACTGCTAAAGCTAATAGATGAATTTAGCATTTTTGCAGGACCAAGATCGGTATATAAAAATCAACTATTTCTCTATACTAGCAACAAACAGTTTAAAATTTAAATTAAAAAACACCATTTTAATAGGATCAGAAACCTGAAATACTTGGCATACTTATAACAGTGCAATATCTGTGTACTAAAAACTACAAAATCAACAAGAGAAAAAGATTAAATAAATGGAGAAATACACTGTTTGTGGATTAGAAGACTCAATGTGTTAAGATATCGATTCTTTCCAAATTAATAAGCTGATTCTAAAATATATATGGAAATTCAAAGCACCTATAATAGCCAATGCAATTTTCAAGAAGAACTGACAAAGTACTCAGAATACCTGATTCAAAACTTATTATAAAGCTACAGTAATCAAGATAGCATGGTATCGAACATACATATAGATCATTTGGAGAAGAATGATCTAAGAACAGACATATAGATCATTTGGACAGAAGAGTCCAGAATGAGACCCACACATATGTGGTCAGCTGATGTCTGACAGGATTGCATTGTTCACCTTCCCGGCCAGTGATCTCTTATCACTCTGGTAACCACTAATCTAAATCCTGTCTCTATGAGTGAGGATGCCTGTGTTAGAACTGCTTACAAATGGAACCAAAGCCTGTTGCTTTTATAGCTGAGAAGTCAAAGGAGTAGCTCTGAATTCTGGAAGTGTTCAATTCTTTTTAATTAAATTTGCAAATTTAATCAGGAATTGATCTTTTTCTCAGCTCTTCTTCCTCCTCATTGACTTTATTCACAGCAGATTTTCCTTTAGCAGTGGCAAATATGGCAATCAGAAGCTCAAGTACTATCTTCTGTTCAATAATCTCAGTGTAAAAAGAATACTTCTTTCTTTCTATGTAATTGATACGTAATTGTAGCCAAAGTGCTAAGTGTAATTCTTATTACATTTACCTGGAGAATATGCTTATCCCTGAACTATGGCCAGGGATATGAGATATGCTGATTGGTCAAGCCAGGGCCAGGTGCCTCTGTCAGGATCTAGGAGATGGCTCTAGCCCTGTGTGACCCACATGGACTGAGAATAAGGAGTAATTGACATCCCTAGTTATTTTCGCAGGAGACTGATGTCCACTGCAAAGTAATAAACCAAGCATCCTAGATTCTAGTCCAGTATTCCTTATACCACAGTACTATAATTCAGCACCTGGGACAATGCACAGTATCCCAGAGACAATCTGGTCCTCCGCTGCCAGAAAGTGATTACGATATCCTATAGCTCTTCTTCCAAATAGAGTCAGGTGGAGGGACTCCAGCCCTATTGAGGGGGGATACTGGTGGCAGAGCTAACTGGATGAGACAATTTCATTGTCATGAAGATTAGCAAGCAGAGTATTAGCATCTTTTACTCCATTTTCTAAAATTTGAATTTACAAAATTAAGCAAAGCATCAATGAACTTTGAACAGCAAATAGAGGGAAGACACAATTCCTATTCATCTGTAATTGTTTCATGTCCATAAGCACAATGAATATGAAGAGAAAAAGAAAAGTAAGAAAAATGGGAGACTGGAAAACTATGTAAAAGAACAGTTTCTTACTCAACATATCACTGACAATGTCGACAAGCAGTCATTTCTAAATGTCAAAAATGTAAGTAGAACAGCTCACTTAGGAAAGAGGAAGGCAGGATTATTAAGCCTAATCTGTCAATCAATGCTCGCTTGATTATTGGTAGAGAAATACTAGAGGAAAGGTTTTCAAATTTAAAAAATATATTCAGGGGCCTCCCTGGCCAACGTAGGAGACCTGGGTTCGATCCCTGATCAGGGAACTGGATTCCACATGCTGCAACTAAGGATCCTGCGTACTGCAACAAGAACCAATTCAGCCAAATATATATATATATATTTGCAATAAAATTAAAAACCAGGACTTTGAGAATATTCTACTTCTAGATTTCTATGAAAATATTAAATACATTATATTTAACAAGCTGGGATTCTATTTTTGGCTTTTTTTATCTATATTTTATCATGGAAATATAAAATCTGTTACTAAATGAGTTGCAGCTGCTGATGCTGCTGCTAAGTCACTTCAGTCATGTCTGACTCTGTGTGACCCCATAGACGGCAGCCCACCAGGCTCCCCCATCCCTGGGATTCTCCAGGCAAGAACACTGGAGTGGGTTGCCATTTCCTTCTCCAATGCATGAAAGTGAAAAGGGAAAGTGAAAAGTGAAAGTGAAGTCGCTCAGTCGTGTCTGACTCTTCGCGACTCCATGGATTGCAGCCCACCAGGCTCCTCCGTCCATGGGACTTTCCAGGCAAGAGTGCTGGAGTGGGGTGCCATTGCCTTCTCCGACTAAATGAGTTACTTTCCACCAAAAAGAACTATTAGTATTACTATTTTTTCATATGGTAAACATAGATATCAGTACCCTTATTTCGGGCAAGAAATACTAGAGAAAAGATATAGATCATGAAATTGTAAATTTTATCATCAATGAATTTAAAGCCAAATGATTTCACAGAACTGCACAGTTTCTAGAATAAAGAAAAGTGAAAATATTTCAGAGGTTCGAAGGAGGGATGGGGGAAAGTTGCCTGAAGCTAAGGTCTGATGGTTTTAAAACCTGACTGCAATCTTGAACACTTCACACACCAAATGATGTGGATGATGAGGGCCATGTTTCTTCTGCTTGAATTTGAGTGGGTTTGTGATTGATTTAACCAATAAATCAAAAGGGGAGTTGGGCGTCCCTCATAGCTCAGTTGGTAAAGAGTCTGCCTGCAATGCAGGAGACGTGGGTTCAATCCCTGGGTCGGGAAGATCCCCTGCAGAAGGAAATGGCAACCCACTCCAGTATTCTTGCCTGGAGCATCCCATGGACAGAGGAGCCTGGCAGGCTACAATCCATGGGATCGCAAGAGTCAGACACAACTTAGCAACTAAACCACCAACCAGCACCAGGTTGGTGGTGGACAGACTAACCAATAAAAGATGGCAGTCCCGAGGCTGTGTGACTTTCAGGTCATAGGAATTCTGGGCTTCTCAGAGCATCTATGGAAGACCAACTACGCTGAACCCACCTTGTTGGCAAGGCCACTTGTAGGTACTCCAAACACAGTCCTAGAGGGGCCCAGACCTCCAGCTGTCCCCACCAAGGCCCTAATCATAGAACTGAAACTGTCTTGGGCCTTCCAGGCTACTGAAAGACCTTTATGACACCATGTAGAACAGAAGAAAGACCCAACCAAACCCTGCCCAATTTGTGACCCACAAAACCATGAAATGTAATAAAACAGTCTTCGTTTTAAGTCACAAATTTGAGGGTAGTTTGTTATGCAAACAAAAGAACAAAGGGGAAATCATTTTAGAATAGTGGTATATTTACTTTTCTTATAAAACAACATGTTCTTAAAAACAAGAACATAATACTTCTTAGTAATGGTTAAGGACAAATGATCCAGCAAAATACTATAGCAATAAGCTGATATTGAGTGTTTTTTCTGTGCTTTCAGGATATTTTTGGCCCTAAGGGACACCTTCAACTATAAGAAGAGTAATTTGAAAAGGAAATATGGGGGAGAGAATACAGTACAATTCCTTAATATAACATACAATTAGCTGAAACTTCTATGCATCTAAAGTTCAAGCAATGAAAAGGCTCAAATAGCAGATAAATTGTCTGTATCTTGTTCCTTGTCTCTCTTTTTATGAAAAAGAGACGAGAAACAGGTAAACAGCTGATGTTATCATTTTATTCGGAAAAAAAAATCAAGCAGTGTCAGGCCTTCTCACCATGACATAAAGTTTAGAATCACGATATTAGGTAAAATGTACCAGAAACTTATTTATGAATAACTGGAAAAACAACAAAATCCTGAAACTATAGCTATCCCTTCCGCCTCCATAGCACTACATGTTGGCAAGACATGTTTGTTTCCCTCAGTGCTTGCCTCCTGGTCTAGTAGCTGGGACTCCACACTTCCACTGCAGGGGACCCAGGTCCCATCCCAGGTTGGGGAACTACGATCCTGCATGCCACATGGAGTGGCCAAAAGAATAAATAAAACATCTTGTTTAAAAAGCCCATTATTCTGATAAAAATAAAAGAAAGATGTTTATTTCCCTGAAGATTTATACAATTCTGGGGTTCAAAAAGAGCCAGTAAAGATAATTAGAATAGTTTCCAGAACTATCTTAACGTAGAACATTTATTTTTCTAATCTTTTTCAATTTTCTCATTTCTAAGAGACTCTCCATTTGTTTAGTTTTCAATTCAAACATTATGTTGAATCCACTGAAAGATAATTTTTATTTGTTGAACTTGGCTTCTTAATATGAAATGCAATACTGCACAAATACACATCTGAAACCTTCTAATCTTTGGCAAATGAAAGCATGACAAGTTATCTAAACACATGAATGCATAGGAGAAAAAGCCAAAAAATATTACGTATATTTATTTTTAATCAGAACATTGAAAAATACAGAACACACATAAAACACTATGTTTTGGTTAAAGATCAAAACAATTCCACTAATAAAACAAACTGCCTTCTATGCAGAAGAGATGCTATAGATAATGGTAGCATTGAGTTGATTAAAAATAATAGTTACATGCACTAAAATCCTGATTAAAAAGCAGTCAGTATGACAATACTATAATTCTCACCTCCAAAACAGTATTAAATTTTACTGATAGAAGGTTAGTTAAGAAAGCTAATACCTATCAGCTTCTACATTTCAGTTCAGTTCAGTTCAGTTCAGTGGCTCATTTGTGTCTGACTCTTTGTGGCCCCATGGACTGCAGCACGCCAGACCTCCCTGTCTATCACTGACTCCTGGAGTTTACCCAAACTCATGTCCATTGAGTCAGTGGTGCCATTCAACCATCTCATCCTCTGTCATCCCCTTCTCCTCTTGCCTTCAATCTTTCCCAAATCAGGGGCCTTACAAATGAGTCACTTCTTCGCATCAGGTGGCCAAAGTATTGGAGTTTCAGCTTCAGCATCAGTCCTTCCAATGAACACTCAGGACTGATCTCCTTTAGGATGGACTGGTTGGATCTCCTTGAAGTCCAAGGGTCTCTCAAAATTCTTCTCCAACACCACAGTTCAAAAGCATCAATTCTTCAACACTCAGCTTTCTTTAAAGTCCAACTCTCACATCCATACATGACTACTGGAAAAACCATAGCTTTGACTAGACGGACCTTTGTTGGCAAAGTAATGTCTCTGCTTTTTAATATGCTGTCTAGGTTGGTCATAACTTTCCTTCCCAGGAGTAAGCGTCTTTTAATTTCACGGCTGCAGTCACCATCTGCAGTGATTTTGGAGCCCCAAAAAATAAAGTCTGACACTGTTTCCACTGTTTCCCCATCTATTTGCCATGAAGTGATGGGACCGGATGCCATGATCTTAGTTTTCTGAATGTTGAGCTTTAAGCCAACTTTTCACTCTCCTCCTTCACTTTCATCAACAGGCTTTTTAGTTCCTCTTCACTTTCTGCCAGAAGGTTGGTGTCATCTACATATCTGAGGTTACTGATATTTCTCCCAGCAATCTTGACTCCAGCTTGTGCTTCTTCCAGCCCAGCATTTCTCATGATGTACTCTGCATATAAGTTAAATAAGCAGGGTGACAGTATACAGCCTTGACATACTCCCTTTCCCATTAGGACTCTAATAGAAATGTTTCCCTAGAAGTTATCATGTTTTTTAATTGTCCTGGGTCTTCATTGCTGCATGCAGGCTTTCTCTAGTTGCAGTGAGCGAGGGCTATGCTTCATTGCGAGGTGTGGGCTTCTCACTGCCATGGCTTCTCTTGTTGCAGAGCGCAGGCTCCCGGCGTGCAAGCTTCAGTAGTTGCAGCACGTGGGCTCAGTAGCTGTGGATCATGAGCTTAGTTGCTCCTCAGCATGTGGCATCTTCCCAGACCAGGGCTTGAACCTCTGTCCCTTGCACTGGCGGGCAGATTCTTATCCAGTGTACCACCAGGGAAGTCCCCTTATTTTAAAGCTATTTCTTTACTTTTTATTCTTTACTCATTATCAAAAATCTGCATTCTAACAGCATCTCTAGCAAAGTCCTAGTAAAGCTGACAGGCCGGGAACAGTGGAGAAACGCATAAGAACCCTCCCTGCTCCTAGCGGGAGCTGATCCAGTACCAGCCCCAGTCACTGTCCTTTTTGTGCTGCAGTCGCATTTGAGCAGCACTCTCTGGCCATTAGTAGTCTTTTCTGGCCACTGCGGTGAAAGGACACCTGGAAAGGGAACTCCATCTATCATGCACCATGAATCAGCTCCCTAGCACCCAAGACTGAGGATTAGTACATTAGAATCTCATTTTGCTTAAGTTAAAGGGCTGCTGCTAAGTCACTTCAGTCATGTCCGACTCTGTGTAACCCCATAGACGGCAGCCCACCAGGCTCCCCTATCCCTGGGATTCTCCAGGCAAGAACACTGGAGTGGGTTGCCATTTCCTTCTCCGATGCATGAAAGTGAAAAGTGAAAGGGAAGTCACTCAGTCATGTCCAACTCTTCACGACCCCATGGACTGCAGCCCACCAGACTCCTCCATCCATGGGATTTTCCAGGCAAGAGTACTGGAGTGGGGTGCCATCGCCTTCTCCGAGTTAAAGGGCTATGCCTCCTTAAAGGGCTGCTGCTGCTACTGCTAAGTCAGTTCGGTCGTGTCTGACTCTGTGCGACCCCAGAGACGGCAGCCCACCAGGCTCCCCCGTCCCTGGGATTCTCCAGGCAAGGACACTGGAGTGGGTTGCCATTTCCTTCTCCAATGCATGAAAGTGAAAAGTGAAAGTGAAGGGCTATGCCTCCTTAAATGTATAAACCAAATTCTAACATTGCTATCCTTCAAGACACTCTACTCAAAACTTCATATACACTTTCCTATAAATACTACCCAGCTGAGACATATTCACTACGTCCTGTCATCTGACCTTAAACATGATATGAAAGCAAATCAAACAAATAAATAGGAAAAGAAAATTTTCAACACAGATGCCCGCAGAACTAAATATAGATGAAAAACATGTTTGTAAGATTAGTAGAGCATCTAACAGGCATTTGGACATGAAAACCTGACCTTTAGTGTTGGCAGTGTGGTTTTGTAGACCACTTTAGCCTTTTTACGCAGTGGGTGTGTGATGCTGTCTCATCTCTGACTCTCTTAGAGTAGGAAACGTGAAGGTCTCCAGGGACGGGGGAGCCTGGTGGGCTGCCCACTATGGGGTTGCACAGAGTCGGACACGACTGAAGTGACTTAGCAGCAGCAGCAGCAGCAGCAGCAGCAAGCTACTTCATAAATTGATTTGTAAATTTCCAATAAATTATTTTTTAGCTTTTCATAAGTGCTATAGCTATTTGTTTAACATAAGTAACATTTTCATGTAAAGACATGACTTTTAGAAATGTGAATGTCTTAAAGAGAAGCTGAGATACCTAAATTACAAAGTAGATTGAAACTCAGAATACATCCATTTTTTTTTGAATTAAATATTTAATATAAAAGGATCATCAATATGCAAGTACAAATAATACTTTGAAAACTGTTGAGTCATAGAACATTTTAATAACACAAGATGACATAAAGTATTCAGCGGAAAGCACTTTATCCTGATCGTGTTGTTGGGCCCACCTGTTCCATGAAATTAATTCCTTCCTAGACCCTGGGTAAAATTTCATATAATCATCTTATTGAATATATGAGAACAATAATTTTTTTAATGCCATGATTACAAATATCATTTTGATGGTCTGGAGTTTTACCCAGGTGTTTCAAATATTTTGCTATTCATTTTAATTGGTCATCAGTTTGCAAGATAAAAAATGTTCCTTAACATATTTTGTCCTCTTTATTTTTTTTTTAATTTTTTGCTTTTATTATGAGTAAGGACATCTTTTATCAACATCTTCGTAGTGTTTGCTGCTATGGCACAAGCTTTGCAAGCACAGACTGGCAGTAGGGTGCAGTTCTTTGCACATTCAGTGAAGGAAGTGTTATATTCTCTCTCTAAGCTTCTACTTAGTGTTTATCTTAGAAAAGAAGTAAAATAATTCTGTTGTATAATGCACTAAAACAAAAATACTTTAATAGAATTGTCATATCACTAACTATTCACCACATTGTGTCATAAAATTATGCTATGTATTGTAAATAGATTCCAATTAATGTTTAAAATAGTCTGGTGAAGTAAATATCATTATACCCATTTCACAGAAGAAGCAGCAGAAGCTTAGAGAATACATCCATTTTTAAACAAGGTGATCCTTAAATTGTGATATAGGCTGTTTGCCTTTGGAGTTTGTTGCAAGTGACAGAAAACTAATGGCAGCTGTAACTTTAGGGGGGATGAACCAATACAAACATGTGAAATTCACTGATATATCTGGGCCTCAGGGACAAGCGACCAGGGATTCTCCTCAACACACTTCATTTTTCATCTTGGCTTCCTTCTGAGTGTTGACTTTATTGTCTGACACCAAAGACTGACTTTCTCTGCTTTAGAAAAAGTGTGTCTTATGGCTTCCCAAATGTTAGATATTTCATCTTCCACTCAGGAAATACCATCTTCAAGTTCTGAGTTTCAGGTATCAAACTTGACCAGGACAGTAGCTTCATATAAGTACATCACCCTCTCCTAAAAATAATTAATTGCAGAAAAAAGAAAAGTCACTTGTTAGGAGGCTTGCAGTAGTTCAGTGGGGCAGAGGGTCACGCAACACCTTAGATGCTTATCATCTATTTTCTGCTCTCTCACACTTTTAAAACACCCCTCCTAACACACTCAATCCCAGGGATATATCTTTGTGGTATTTCCCACTATCCGTCAACTTTCCCTCAACTCCCTGTTTTCAGTTTTCTTTCATGATCCTTACATTCCTTATGTTAAGTGTGCTGGTGATTTTTAAGCTATATGTTGTGAGTTAGCAGTGAAAACTCTACTTTTACTTTTTTAAACATGATTTTATTCATTTAACTTTGGCTGTGCCGGGTCCTCACTGCTGTGTGGTCTTTTGTCTAGCTGCCTCAAGCAGGCCCGCTCTTCAGCGGCAGTGCAAGAGCGTCTCAGTGGCGGCTGCTCTTGCTGCAGAGTATGGGCTCTAGGCGCGGGGGCTGCAGTAGCTGTGGCTCGTGGGTTTAGCTGTGCCAAGGCATATGGAATCTTCCCAGACCAGGGACTGAATCCCTGTCCCATGCATTGGCAGGTACATTCTTCTCTGAGCCACAAGAGCAGCTCTGCTTTCGCTGTTTCAACTACTGAAATGAGACCTTGAGATGAACTGCACTTTCAAGCTATTGTTGTCAAGAATCCATAATCTTACCTTGAAAGAGAGGTGAGAGATCCCGCATAGATCATCAGTGTGTGTGTGTTAGTTGCTCAGTCATGTCCAGCTCTTTGCAGCCCCATGGACTATAGCTTGCCAGACTCCTCTGTCCATAACATTCTCTAGGCAAGAATACTGGCATGGATTGCCAGTTCCTTCTCAAGGGGATGTTCTCCTCCCAGGGACTGAACTTGAGTCTCTTGCATCTGCTGCATTAGCAGACAGATTCATTTTTTTTAAAATTTATTTATTTATTTTTACTTTACAATATTGTATTGTTTTTGCCATACATTGACATGAATCTGCCATGGGTGTACATGCGTTCCCCATCCTGAACCCCTCTCCCACCTCCCTCCCCATCCCATCCCTTTGGGTTCTTTGCCAGTAGTGCCATCTGGGAAGTCAGTGACCAAAGTTACCCTGAGAACCCTTTTGATATTGCCTTCTAGTGGCCAAATCTTTGCCTCTGGCTGTTAATGTTGTACGCTTTATGGATTAAAATATTTAGATACAATGTGTCCATCGCAAATTTCTGTCAGTATAGGAAAAAGTACAGTTTCTATGAAGTGATTATGAACATTTTATGCAGTGGCAACTAACTGGGATATTTGATGCATTTCTCTGTCAAGTTTGGAAATAGCTACAAAATAAAATTTGTTGTACTGGACAGAAGAACAACAACAACCTGGGCCTCTCTGGTAGCTCAGTAGTAAAGAATCCACTCGCCAATGTAGGAGACGTGGATTCAAGCCCCTAGTCTGGAAAGATCCCAAATGCTGCAGGGCAACTAAGCCCATGTGCTGCAACTACTGAAGCCGGTGCACCCTGGAGCCTGTGCTCAACAAGAGAAGCCACTGCAATGCGAGGCCCATGCACCGCAACTAGAGAGCGCTCACTGCAACCAGAGAAAAACGGACGCAGCAGTGAAGACCCAGCACAGCCAAAAATAAATAAATAAATAAATATTACATTTTTTAAAACCTCAGAAATCAAAAGCTAAATAAAAGCGGTTTTTAGAATGATTTTTTTTCACCTAAAACTATTTGAGATTTTCAGAGACTCTGGAAAATGACAGAAATGTATTTTTTCATCTTATAAAAAGAGGGGTATTATTAACATTTAGGCTCTTTTTATACTCCATACTTCTTAATTGACTCAAGATAATTTAAGAATTGCATGAGAAAAATTGTCAAATCTACCAATACTTCATATTGGTAGAATGCATTTAATATATATTGCAAAGATTGTATACTTTGCAAACTAGAAAAGAAAGCCTTTGAAGATGTATCAATGTCCTCACTGCCCATGATGCTTTCATCCTTAGGAAAATTCTTGATCTTATTCTTAGGAAATAGTCACATATTTTTACCCCAATAGGGGGTATTAATCCTTCTTATGATTTTAGTAGCTATTGTAATACATTAACCACAGCCAGTTAGTTGCATCACTGCAAGGTAGTTCTTTCTCTGAATGCTTCCTGAAGGTTCTGCTATAAGCAATAAGATGGGAGTTGAGTTCTCAACAAAATGTAGTCTCAGTGTCTTGGGAAGGACTGTACAATTCAAAGTTGAACCTCTGGGTACTGGATTCTGAGCTGTCAGCAGTTAGATGACATTCAGACTCTACCTGAGGACTGGGCTGAGATTTCCAAGGCTCTTTGAAGTCCAGAGGCAGATGACTTCAGGAAAGCAGAGTGGTGATTCAAAATCCAGAGGCATAAGAATTCATTATAGAACTGAATGAACTAATGAGAGCCACTTAATTGTCCTGTGGTCTGTGCTTTAAAAAAAAAAAAAAATTATTGGTATTTTTCATCTATACTTTTTCTTTTCTTATTGTGCTTTTAATGCTTAGTTTTAGAGAAGGCGATGGCACCCCACTCCACTACATGGACAGAGGAGCCTGGTAGGCTGCGGTCCATGGGGTCGCGAAGAGTCAGACACGACTGAGCAACTTCACTTTCACTTTTCACTTTCATGCATTGGAGAAGGAAATGGCAACCCACTCCAGTGTTCTTGCCTGGAGAATCCCAGGGACAGGGGAGCCTGGTGGGCTGCCATCTATGGGGTCACACAGAGTCAGACACGACTCAAGTGACTTAGCAGCAGCAGCAGCAGCAATGCTTAGTTTAGCTGAATGAGAAAGCACATTCAAAAGAATCCAATATTTTTTACTGTGTCTTATTGTTTTTCATGGTATTATAGTTACTTCCATAAGCTCAGTAAGACTCTCTTTTCCTTTTACCAGATAAAATTGGACCAAACATTGGTACTACTGAGGCTTGTATGTGGGTTGTCATACTTGAGACTAGTTCTTGACTTGTTATTGTAACTAGTCCCCCTGAAGGAACAAGGGTTGTACTTTCTAGATGGAATCAATACCCACAAAGCCAGTGCAGACAAATGGCTTGGTCTTTTTCTATGACTGTCAGAATCCCAGCCTCACAGGTGGTAAGCAGGCCAGGGACCTTGGCAAATCTGGGGACCTTGAACAAAGATGATTTAACCCCATCTTGAGGTAGTGTAAGTTGGAGAGAGTTTCATGGGCTTGGTTTCCTAGCCTTGGAATAGATGAGCAAATAACAGAGACCTTTTCAGTTCAGTTCAGTTCAGTTGCTCAGTCGTGTCCGACTCTTTGCAACCCCATGGACTGCAGCACTCCAGGCTTCCCTGTCCATCACCAACTCCCAGAGTTTACTCAAACTCATGTGCATTGAGTCGGTGATACCATCCAACCATCTCATCCTCTGTCGCCCCCTTCTCTTCTTGCCCCCAATCCCTCCCAGCATCAGGATCTTTTCAAATGAGTCACTTCTCCGCATCAAGTAGGCAAAGTATTGGAGTTTCACCATCAGTCCTTCCAATGAATATTCAGGACTGATTTCCTTTAGGATGGACTGGTTGGATCTCCTTTAGGATGGACTTGTTGGATCTCCTTGAAGTCCAAGAGACCCTCAAGAGTCTTCTCCAAGACCACAGTTCAAAAGCATCAATTCGTCAGCACTCAGCTTTCTTTATAGTCCATTCTCACATCCAAACATGACTACTGGAAAAACCATAGCTTTAACTAGATGGACCTTTGTTGGCAAAGTAATGTCTCTGCTTTTTAATGTGCTATCTAGGTTGGTCATAACTTTTCTCCCAAGGTGTAAGTGTCTTTTAATTTCATGGCTGCAGTCACCATCTGCACTGATTTTGGAGCCCAAAAAATAAAGTCTGTCACAGTTTCCACCGTTTCCCCATCTATTTGCCATGAAGTGATGGGACCGGATGCCATGATCTCAGTTTTCTGAAAGTTGAGCTTTAAGCCAACTTTTTCACTCTCCTCTTTCACTTTAATCAAGAGGCTCTTTAATTCCTCTTAGCTTTCTGCCATAAGGGTGGTGTCATCTGCATATCTGAGGTTATTGATATTTCTCGCAGCAATCTTGATTCCAGCTTGTACTTCTTCTAGCCCAGCATTTCTCATGATGTACTCTGTATATAAGTTAAATAAGCAGGGTGACAATATACAGCCTTGACATACTCCTTTCCCTATTTGGAACCAGTCTGTTATTCCATGTCCTGTTCTAACTGTTGCTTCCTGACCTGCATAGATTTCTCCAGAGGCAGGTCAGGTGGTCTGGTATTCCCATTTCTTTCAGAATTTTCCACAGTTTGTTGTGATCCACACAGTCAAAGGCTTTGGCATAGTCAATCAAGCAGAAATAGATGTTTTTCTGGAACTCACTTGCTTTTTCCATGATCCAACTGATGTTGGCAATTTGATCTCTGGTTCCTCTGCCTTTTCTAAATCCAGCTTGAACATCTGGAAGTTCACAGTTCATGTATTGTTGAAGCTTCGCTTGGAGAATTTTGAGCATTACTTTACTATCATGTGAGATGAGTGCAATTGTGTGGTAGTTTGAACGGTCTTTGGCGTTACCTTTCTTTGGGGTTGGAATGAAAACTGACCTTTTCCAGTCCTGTGGTCACTGTTAGTTTTCCAAATTTGCTGGCATATTGAGTGCAGCACTTTCACAGCATCATCTTTCAGGATTTGAAAGAGCTCAACTGGAATTCCGTCACCTCTGCTAGCTTTGTTCGTAGTGATGCTTTCTAAGGCCCACTTGACTTCACATTCAGGATGTCTGGCTCTAGGTGAGTGATCACACCATCGTGATTATCCGGGTCATGAAGATCTTTTTTGTACAGTTCTTCTGCGTATTCTTGCCACCTCTTCTTAATATCTTCTGCTTCTGTTAGGTCCATACCATTTCTGTCCTTTATTGAGCCCATCTTTGCATGAAATGTTCCCTTGGTATCTCTAATTTTCTTGAAGAGATCTCTAGTCGTTCCCATTCTATTCTTTTCCTCTATTTCTTTGCACTGATCACTGAGGAAGGCTTTCTTATCTCTCCTTACTATTTTTTGGAACTCTGCATTCAAACGGGTATATCTTTCCTTTTCTCCTTTGTTTTTCACTTCTCTTCTTTTCACAGCTATTTGTAAGGCCTCCCCAGACAGCCATTTTGCTTTTTTGCATTTCTTTTTGTTGGGGATGGTCTTGATTCTTGTTTCCTGTACAATGTCACGAATCTCTGTCCATAGCTCATCAGGCACTCTGTCTGTCAGATCTGGTCCCTTAAATCTATTTCCCACTTCCATTGTATAGTTGTGAGGGTGGGGATTTGATTTTCTAGCTTCAGTAGTTACTTAATAATGCCTGGTTCTAGGTTTGCTGAGCAAAGTCAGGAAAGGACGCTTTTTAAAAATTACTCATTAACACCATTGTTGCCCCTAGATTAAAAATATGGCCAAACGTAAGGAAACTAGAGTTTTTTTAAGTAAATAATTATTTTTGAATATAACTTATGATAAAAGACGGGGCGGGGGGAATGTTAAGTAAAATTATCCCAAACATGCATGTGCTGCGCTGTGGTCAGTCACTTTAGCTGTGTGCAACTGTCTTGTGACCCTATGGATTGCAGCCCACCAGGCTCCTCTGTCCATAGGATTCTCCTGGCAAGAATACTGAGGTGGGATGCCACGCCCTCCTCCAGGGGATCTTCCTGACCCAGGGATTGAACCTGCATCTCCTGCATTGTTCGTAGAGTCTTTACCACTGAGCCACTGGGGCTGCTAAGCTGCTTCAGTCGTGTCCGACTCTGTGCAACCCCATAGACAACAGCCCACCAGGCTCCCCCATCCCTGGGAGTCTCCTGGCAAGAACACTGGAGTGGGTTGCCATTTCCTTCTCCAATGAGTGAAAGTGAAAAGTGAAAGTGAAGTCACTCAGTTGTGTCCGACTCTTTTGTGACCCCATGGACTGTAGCCCACCAGGCTCCCCCATCCATGGGATTCTCCAGGCAAGAACACTGGAGTGGGGTGCCATCGCCTTCTCCAGGGCCACTGGGGAAGCCCCTCCAAACATGCATATCTTTTTAAAAATATCATTGCTGTGGAAATTTTTATTGCAAAATAACAAGGATTGTGAAACAGTAAGGCAAAGTTAGTCATAGATTTATACTAAGAAAGATTGTTAGATTACCTGGTATGTTCAATAGTAAAATGAGTACCCATTTCAACTTACCACGTATATTGCTTGTACTCCTGAACTATAATTTCCCACACATCCTCCTCCTTCTGCCATGTGTCTCCTGGAGGCCTTAAGCATCAACGATTGGTAGAGCCACAGACACAGCCTGACCAACTAGAACACCAGGTAACTAACTGACCAGGAATGGTGTAATTGGGGATAGTCCTCCCTTTTCTAGCAGAGGATAAGCAGTTGGCTTGTTCTAGCCACCCATGTCGGGCTAAACCTCATTGTATCAGTGAGTACCCACCTGTTGTTGAAAGGTGATTATTATTACATTGCTTCAGGGGAGGGTCTAGAAGAGTATCACTGGTCATCTTTCAGACTTAACCACATGGTGAAGTGAGAAGTCAGCTTTCTGTACATGTATCTCTCATGTAGAAGCCAGATGTGCCTGGCGGGGTTCTACTGAACCTGTCCTGGCTTATTGTCATGCAACTTTAATAAGAATGTTTCATTGAAAATGAAAAATCAGAGATTAATGTGAAACTGGTCAGGACGTGGTTCTCCAGAGCAAAAGGAGAGAAAGGCTCTCCTTTCTACTCTGACCTTATGATAGCATTCCAATGTCATTTTCAAAAGTTCAGTCCCGGGTCTGGGATGTGTAAAGGCTGGCCTGAGGTTCAGCTGGGAGGAGAGATTGAAGAGAATTGAAACGCAGACACAGATAAGAGCTGCGGATGGCAGAGTGGTGGACTTTTATTTCTTGACGCTGTGAGGAATAAAGCGAAGTGAAGATGAACCAGAGAAACCAGAGATGAAGGTTGAATAAGATCGCAGGAAAGAGGGCCCATTTCTGTCTGTAGAAATGACAGTCAGACTTCTTTAAAACACAAAATTTTCTAATAGCCACTTTAAAAATTTATTACTCTTCAGTAAATCTCTGTTGCTGTCAATCTTTATAGAAACAGACACATTCACCAAACGCCTTAGCTGTAAGTTTTCTTTTTCATTTTGTTTTGTTTCAGGGAAAGTAAGAAAAGTTTGTATCTGGGTCAATAAGAATGGCACATCTAGCATGCTGAGATGATTTCTAAACCTAGCAAAGTCAGTGGGAGGAGAGTTCAAAGCCAAGCAGGTCTCCTGGGAATCCACAGGGCACTAGCAGGGGAGGGCACTGGGATTTTAAAGTGTGAGGATGGGGAGGGGCTTCCCAGGTGGCTCAGTGGGTAAAGAATCCGCCTGCCCCGCAGGAGATGCAGGAGACACAGGTTCAACCCCTGGGTCACGAAGCTCCCCTGGAGGAGGAAATGCCAACTCACTCCAGTATTCTTGCCAGGAGAATCCCATAGACAGAGGAGCCTGGCGGGCTGTAATCCATGGGGTGGCAAAGAGTTGGACATGACTGAGCCTCTGAGCAGAGCACAGGATGGGGAGAGGGAGCCTGCCAGCCTGAGCTGTCGCCACAGCCCTTGCTTTACCTTCCCCTGCTCCATGCAGAGAGAGGCTGGCTGTAAACTCCATTCCCCAGGCTGCTTGTGATGGCTGTTGATAGATGAGGTCACTGATAGGAAAAGCTGGAGGAACTTAGAGACTGAAGGAAGGAGAGACCAGGCTCTTTCTCCCCTTCACTCTGCTCTGGGACTCACACTGTCAGACCAGCTGATTCCACTTTGCTCAGATGACCTTGCACCCCTGTGACACCACATCTTCCCTCTCTCCTTCCCTCTCTCCTTCTCCTCTCGCCTCCTCCTGGCAGAGGCGGAGGTTTCCTGCTGTTGTTCATCTCTAGGTTGCTTTGGTGTCCCCATTTTGGCTTCTCAGCTTGTTTTCTCCCCTGTGGATAACCAATTCTCTGCGTTGAACACTCTTCTAAATATCCAGGTGGTTTCTGTTTCCTGGTTAGACCCGGGCTGAAACACCAGTTACCATGTGGATTACATACCAAAACAAAAACTGCTATCTGCTTTAGACTTTGAGAGTTTCACCATTATGGATTGCAGGTGCTGCAGGACTCAGGGGAGGCACAGCGGAGCCCAGCAGCTCCTCTGATAAATACAGTGGGTACCTGGGGGTGATGATTCTACAGGGAAACTTTCTATAAGTGGGGCTGGAACACAATATTAGGGGACCTGGGGCTGTTCTGAAATAGTTTGCCCATCAAAATGAATTTCTATTGATTGACACCTACTTTCAGGTGGGATTGAATATCCGATGAACAAAAGATAGAATGGTAGCCATACTAAGTCTCTTCTCTCTCCCCCCAAGTATTTGTCTCTGGTCCAGACTCTCATATCCCACTCTGTAAAACAAAACATCTTTGGTTTACTTGACATTCTTCTTTGTAAAGTAGTTTAGTAATGAACTAGTTTTAAGCATCTCAAACCTGAAGTTCTGAAGGACGGCAATATGTTACTCCAAAATATGCCACTTTGACATGAGGATTATTTTAAGCTGAAGTCACCTAAGAGGAAGCAGATATAAGGCAAACTCTGTCCTCTATGTCCTAAAATCAGGACATATATGTATAAAGTTATGCCCTCCTCCCTCTCTACTAGGAAGGACAGAAGTAATCACTAGAATTAATTATAGATTCTTATCAGCCCAGAGATGGTGGCACCAGAGGAATCAACGTACCAAACTTTAATAACCAGACCTTATTTTCCATTTCACTGTGTAACAAACAAATATAGTTTTCCCATATAATTTTTCCCACAATTTAGATGCTCAAAGTCCTTTTCCTGTGTTCTGCCACTTTTCTAAAAGTTGATTGTTCTTTTGTTAGGATGCTATGAAGCCCAAGCTCTAACCATCCCTTTGAGTCACTCATCACTAAGTGTTCTGATGTGTATACACATTGTACATGTTAATAAACTCCTGTCTGTATTTTCTCTTGTTAATCTGGCTTTTGTTAGTGTAATTTATAGGACTCCAGCCAGAGAACACAAGATGGACAGGGGAAAAATACTCTTCTCCTCCCCTACAGTTTCTTACAAAGTTTAGTTTCCAAACATTTAAAGTACTCTGTTTAAAAGGGAGTTTGAGAAATCCATCTCCTCCATATCATTGTATATGCAGTGATGATTTGGCCCCTGAACTCGATTTCACTATTAATTAATACCGATTCTTTACCCTTTTCTGCAACTACACCTTTGCCATAGCCTCAAATGTGTGTGGACCATCTTGCATGCCCTTGTCTTTGAGCTCCTCCTGTGACTCATTACAGGCAGAACTGACAGTGTGCTTATTTTAAGCTTGGGCCACAGGAAACTGAATCTTTATGCATTTCCTCTTGTGTCTCTTCCTTCAGACTACTAGCCCACTGACCCAAGAGAAAAAGAAACAAATAGAACAATCTCTCCTGTCAGCTGATCAACAGATTTAAGAATAAACCCAGCCAAGAGTAATGGAGCCATTAAACTAACACAGCACAGAGAAGAAAATCCCCACCAACCTTCAGACACAGAAGTGATAGTAAGTGGTTGTCATTTTTAGCCACTGAGTTTTGTGGTGGTTTGTTACACAGTGAAAGCTGACATATCTCACCCTGGATGTTGGCAGCCCAAACACCTGCCCAGCTAGATTACCCATTAATCTGGCTTGAATTTGGGTTTCAAATGATAAGTATGGCAGGGTCAGGAGAAGAGAAGGGATCCAACCGTGGCTTACTGATAATGAGGGCAACTATGGGACAAAGGCAACAAAAGGCAACTACGGGATATGAGGCAATAAAATGGGACAAAGTCCCCCAGGGATGTTCATGCTGCTACAGGTGATGTGGAATGCAGGCATCCTGCAGTAGCTTCCCTGTTATCACTCTACATTCCCGAAGAATGCTGGCCATTCTAAGCTGACTGGGAAACAAAAGTACTACAATACTACTTGTTCCAGGTCTGAGACTTTGCAGTAGGAACCTACACAGAGAGATGAGCCAGAATTGGTTCCAGTGCTTCGTGCGTGCATGCTAATCTCTTCAGCTGTGTCCAACTTTTTTGTGACCCAGACTCTTTTGTCTGTTGCCTGCCAGGCTCCTCTATCCATGGGCTTCTCTAGGCAAGAATACTGGCGTGGGTTGCCATTTCCTCCTCCAGGGGATCTTCCTGACCCAAGGATCAAACCCATGTTGCTTACATCTCCTGCACTGGCAGGCAGGTTCTTTACCACTAGCACCATCTGGGAAATCCAGACACCAATGCCTCCGTGATATAAATTGTTCATAGAAATTTTGTAAGTTTGATAAACATATAATATTGTCTTCTTACATAAGTCTCTAAAAGACATGTAAGGAAGGTGACATCCTGTGGCTGGGATTGGCCAGAAGATCAAGCATAACTGCCAAGCTAATCCTCAAAAGAGCAAAAGCAAGCTAGAATACAGCTGTGAGGGACAGAAAACTTTTGACTCAGAGGGAGCAGATGAGAAACTAAGATTCATACAATGGTCAGGGGTGTGGGGGGGCGGGGTGGATCATCTCCTTTTGCTCAAGTGTTTGTTCCTTGTAGGTGGGTAGACTGGGACATGAGAAGAATTCTGTGTGAAGCAGCCTTATTCTTGAAAAGGGATAGAGAACTTCCAGTGGCCGCGGATAAGGAGGGTGATCTTATGTAGTTCCTAGCTGTTGAGAAGATTAAATAAACCGGTATGTGTAACATTCAGCACAAACCCTGCTTCATAATAAGTGCACAATAAGCATTGTTGGGCTTCCCAGGTGGCTCAGAAGGTAAAGCCTGCAATGCAGGAGACCCAGGTTCAATCCCCAGGTCGGGAAGATCCCCTGGAGAAAGGAATGGCTAGTCACTCTATATGTTTTTCTGGAGAATCCCGTGGACAGAGGAGCCTGGTGGGCTACAGTCCATGGGGTCACAAAGGGTTGGACACAACTGAGCAACTAAGCATAGCACAGAGCACAGCAATTTGGCTAGAATCCTTTCTGTTAGCATGATTCAGTAGAGAAAACCAACTATGGAAGACTACATACAATTTTAACAAGCTGGAGCCAATCTGAATTATCATATTGTTATTCTGAAAAAATAAGATTTGGAAAATTATATGTATGCTTACAAACTTCGTAAAGATAATACATTGATGAAACTGTAACAGGTAATGATGAAAAGGAAAATAGAGAATAGGAAAGTGCTCTTAGAAATGCAAATCACAACTGTTGAATTATAAAAAGTAAGAAGAAATAGGCTTTCCAGCTGGTGCTAGTGGTAAAGAACCTGCCTGCTAATGCAGGAGACCTAAGAGATGTGGGTTCAATCCTTGGGTTGGGAGTATCCCCTGGAGGAGGGCTTGGCAACCCACTTTAGTAATTTTGCCTGCAGAATCCCATGGACTGAGGATCCTTGTAGGCTACAGTCCATAGGGTCCCAAAGAGTCAGACATGAGTAAAGCAACTCAACACACACACACGAGAAGCAATAGAAAACAAAATAAATAAAAAGTTAAGGAAGCCAAATACATTCATTTTTACAATAAATGCAAATTGTTTGAATTTTTCTATATAATAAAAAAGATCCTCAGTTTGGATTAAAAAGATCGCCTCTGAGGTAATTCCCTGGCAGTCTAGTGCTTAGGACTTGGCACTTTCATTGGTGGGACCTGGGTTCAATTCCTGGTGGGGAATTAACATCCCACAAACTGTGCGGAATGGCCAAAAATAATAAATAAGTAAGTACACCTCCAAGTATAAGCTACTTAATGAAAGGTCCAATTGACTCTCACAAGCCATATGTGCTGGCTCCAGCCTATGACTTAATGAGTTAAATAAAAAAGCACAGATTCCTTTTTAATGAACAAGTTTAACAAGCTTTGCGATCATCAAGTCTCATAGATAAACAGTGCATTCTTAGGAGACATAACTACAATTTGGAAGGAAAACAGTTAAGTATCACAAAAATCCACATGCTCTTCCTTATCATCAAACATAAAAACAGGAACTGATAACAATGCTAACAAGAAACAGAGTAAATATATATATATATATATATATATATATATATATATATGCATATGGCTCCCCCTGTCTCATCTCCCCCTGGTGCTTCTTGTTTACTATTAATATATTAATATCTTCGTGGCCACCAGAATATAGTAAAAGGAACAATTTCAGCCTACCATTTGGGCATTTATACTTACAGATTATTCTCTTTTGAAAGGTTATTGTCAGATAAGATTGTAGCCTAAAATCTTTCATTTTTAATTTATACGTTCACATCACACGTGAAGATTATTTATACCCTACTGAGTATATATTTCCCCTGAATATTAATTGTTAGCTCATATGCAATTTAACAATCACAAATGGTGAAAAAAATTTTGAGGTAACCCAGTAAGAGTGAATTTAAAAATACATAAAGATATATTTATAAATATATAAACTATTGTTATTAGTTTTGTGGTAGGCTAATAGTGAATAGGGTAAGAAGAGAGGGATAGAGGAAGACAACTTCTATGGGGAGAGAGGAAAACAGACTCGTGTAGGAACAATTTAAAGTACAGAAACAGAGGACTGGTTAAGTATTATATATACTAGGAAGATATATCTGAAATATTGTTAACAGGATACCATCTTGTACAAAAATGTCTTGGAAAAGCATTTATACTCACACTATAAAATGTACAGACCATCTCTGTAATATACAAGAAACTGCTTGATAGAGTAAAGGCTAGGAGAGAGAATTACCGTCTAGTATAGTATTTTGCACCTTGTGAATTTTGAATTAGATGACTAAGGTAATATTCCTCAAATCTAATAGTTAAATAGTAAACTGGTTATACATCCCCAGAATGGTTAAAATTAAAAAGACTGACAGCGAACTAGAGAGGATGCGAACTAGCCATAATGCTCACACACTGTTAGTGGGAGGACCTGGAAAATGATAAACCACTTTGGAAAAAGTTATGGCAGTTTCTTATAAAACAAAACATATGTCTACCCAATCATCTAATAATTTCATTTCAAATTTCAAATTGAGTTTACCTAAGAGAAGTGGAAGCATATGTTCACACACAAAAAAGAAGAAGGAATAGTTGCATGAACTTCCTGTAGTAAATGTGGTGGATTGGTACGTAAGGTCTGTCTCATCTCCCTCTACTGTGGGGGTCTGGAAAACCAATAACTCTACTTCCAAGACTCCCTTGCAGGGCTTCCCAGGTGGTGCTGGTGGTAAAGAATCTACCTGCCAATGAAGGAGATGCAAGAGACACAGGTTCAATCCCTGGGTCAGGAAGATCCCCTGGAGAAAGGAGTGGCAACTCACTCCAGTATTCTTGTCTGGAAAAACCCATGGGCAGAAGAACCTGGCAGGCTACCAGACATGGGGTCGTGAAGAGTCGAATACGAGTGACCGACTGAGCACACACACAGACTCCCTGCTGCTGCTGCTGCTGCTGCTAAGTCGTTTCAGTCGTGTCCAACTCTGTGCGACCCCGTAGACGGCAGCCCACCAGGCTCCTCTGTCTCTGGGATTCTCCAGGCAAGAATACTGGAGTGGGGTGCCATTTCCTTCTCCAATGCATGAAAGTGAAAAGTGAAAGTGAAGTCACTCAGTCGTGCCAACTCTTAGCAACCGCATGGACTGCAGCCCACCAGGCTCCTCCGTCTATGGGACTTTCCAGGCAAGAGTACTGGAGTGGGGTGCCATTGCCTTCTCTGCACAGACTCCCTAGCAGCTGGAATTCTGGATGTGTTGTAGGACTGACCTGTCAGATGATCTTGCCACTCTGAGGCTGCACTCCTCCTGCATTTTCTTCCTCCACTGCTGGATACAATGATGATGAAGTGTTTGCTTTTTCTGTGGGAATGTTAGCTAAAGCCCTGTTGTTCACGGAACCCCGCATTATGCCCTGTGACAGAGTGTAGCCTGCTAATAGCTGATGTGCCACAGTTCTGGAATCAGCAAGAGGGATACTTTCTGACCATCTCAGGTTGCCTGGTCTCCTGACTCTAGTAGTTTCCTGATCTTGAAGTTTTATTAACTATTGAGGCAGAAGGGTGGTTCTAGAGCTGGAGCATCCCTGATTATGGAAGATTCAGCAGCTCCCTTGGCGCTTATATTAGTTTCCCAGGGCTGCCCTAACAAAGCCCCACAAAGTGGGGCAGTTTAAGACAACGTGCTGGTGCACCGGGATGACCCTGAGGGATGGGATGGGGAGGGAGGCGGGAGGGGCTTCAGGATGGGGAACAGGTACACCCATGGCTGATTCATGTCAATGTATGGCAAAAACCACTACGATATTGTCAAGCAATTAGCCTCCAATTAAAATAAATTAATAAAAAATAAGACAACATGAATGTATTCTTTCACGATTCTGCAGGCTACAAGTCCAAACTCAGGTTACTGGTAGAGCTCTGCTTTCTGTCTGAGGGCTCTAGGGGCAATCCTTCCCTGACTCTTCTAGATTCTGGGGTTGCTGACAGTTCTTGGCTTTCCTTGGCTTGCAGATGGCTCACTTCAATCCCTGTCCTCAGCTTCAAATGTCCTTTTCTCATGGGTCCGTGTCTCTTCTGTTTTGCTTCCTTTTAAGGATGCTAGACGTTCTCTTAGGGCTCTCCCTAATCCAGCACAACTTCATCTTGATAACATTTGCAAGATCCTGTTTCCAAGAAAGGTCACATTTACAGGTTTCAGGTAAACATGAATTTGAGGGGATGCTATTCAACCCAGGTTAATGCCCCAACAGTGAAATACGGCTGTGGGAAGCTTTCCTGAAACTTCAACCCAGACTAAGTTCCATTATCCCTTTCCCCAAATCTGAAAGTCTTTTAATGTCTTGTAAACTAGCTAAACTGAATTCCATTCTTTGCAAATAAACTCTAACAATATGTCTTTGTATATTCTTTTCCTTAAATGTTCCTATTAAGGTTTGTTTTTTATCACAGGTGTTGGTAAAAGAAAATTCTTCCTAATTTGAAACCTAAATCTTTCATACTCAGTCCTTTGAAATCTCAAGAGTTTCATTTTTAATTGTTACTTCTGGGTCTAGCAACAAATCTTAATCAAATACCGATGTGTGGAAGTGAACACACATTTTTTTGAGAGACTACTATATGCCAGAGACGTTATTAGTTAATTAGGCACCACAATTTGTTATAGGAATTCGACATAAAACTGATGTCCAAGAAAGAGAAATAATTTTAACAATACTCTGCTGCTAATGAGTGGGAGTCTAATAAACTAAGGAATAATTTTTTCTGTTGTTCCATTGTTACATGAAATACTTTATGGGAGAGAGGAAGGGTAGCTGAAGGATTTTAAGTATCCCTGATTGATAGATTAACATGGCATAAATAATTATCCAGCAATGGAACCAACTTAAAATAAGAATTTCTAAATCTAAAAGAGTATTGTTTCCTTCAAACAAGTCACATTGGGAGCTATGTAGTGATTTCCAGTATTTTGAATCTTTTCTGTTGGCATTGCCATTAGAACTGAAGTCACTGTCTTTTTAATATCCTTAGTGGTGAGTTTTCTTTCTTGTTTGGGTCGCTTTTTTCCTTTCAGAATGGCTCTGATTTTAAAGACTAGCCAAAGGTTGTCCAAAGCAAAGTGTAGTAAATAAAATGGATGATCAAGCAGTGATTTGTATGGTACACAATCCCACAGATGTTTTAGAATTTCTGCATAAGAAGCCTGTTGACTGTTTGTTGATTAGTTCAGCTTGGACAATAACATTTATGTTGAGGAAACAAATTAACGTTGTCCTCATTTGTGATTCTGGCAGGCATACTTTCTTAGAACTTTGGTTTCTTGAACTTTTCGATTCAAGATTTTGGCATCTCCTTTTCAGGTCATACTGAAAATATCAAGCTTCCTCAAGTTTCTACTGTCCTCAGAAACACATTCCTTTGTCCAGCTTCTCTTGAAAGGTCAGAATAAATGTTACGTCTTCTGTACCTTTGCTTTGGCTCAGATTTTCTTTTGGAATGAAACTGTGTTATGGTTTTTAAACACAGGGGGAAAGATGCTCAGCATCTTCCTAATGAGAGAAACAAAATTAAAGCTACAATCATACTTTTTCACCTACCAGTGGACAAAGATCAAGAGGTTTACTAACCACAGTATACTGCAAAAAGAACTTTCATAAATTGTCAGTCAGAACGTAAATTAGTATGTAAATTAGTATGACATGTAATTTGTCAATATCCTTCCAAATTAAAAATGCATATACCCTTTGATCTAGCAATCTTAATTCTAGGAAGTTTCTCATAGGTGCACCTAGACATATACAATATCATACATGTACATACAATTCATTGTGAGCTTATTTATAGCAACAAAAGAGTGCAAAAACAGAGATCTAGTTAAATCAGTCATGACACATCCATGCAAAAAAGAATTATGAAATGTCCTACAACTTGCTTTGAGAGATGGTTATACCCTAGTATTCAATTCTCAAAATGCATCAGATTGAATCTCTGTATCTTGCTAAATGAAAATTATACCTCAGTGAAAAAGGGAACATGGACAGCATAGAGCTAGGTTAAAAAAACAACAGCAACAATTAGGACTCCCTGACACCTTTTCCAAGACATTTGTTAAAGAAATGGGACTATGGATCAGTATGTCTATTATGATTAGTATAAAAAACAATATATGAATATGGTTGTATATGCATATGATATAAGAACAAGATAATAATATTGCTTCTAGGAAAGAGAAACACATGGGTGAAAGATAAAGGCAGGAGAGAGATGCAGTTTTCACTTTATGCCCTTCCTACTTTAAATTTTTAGAACTTGTACAAATACTTATGTATTCAAAATAAAAATTAATGAAGCTCTTTCGTAATCTAAATTTGTCATCAGCCACTATTCCCATGATTAACTGCTTGTTTGAAAGAACAAAACTCTGGCAACAGACATATGAACTCGGGTTTCTGTGGTGCCACTGCTTCCCACTGCACAATAAACATTCTTGCTATCTTTGAACAAAATGTTTGTGCCAATAAAATAATATTTTCCTGACATCATATTACTCCCATGAGCCCTTTCTTTCAGTGTAGCGAGTACCTCGCTTGCTGAATTAAATCCATGCCATATCTGTGGAAAACACAAAATGGGCCATGCATTTTCATGAGAGAGGAAAACATAATGGCCTTTCTTTATGCACTCGAATGGTTAAGGCAATGACAGGCCTGCTTTGACAGCCCAGTCACAGAAACACAAAGTGGTAAGCCCACTATAATTTTCCATATTCAATGTGCATTAATTGACTTGAAAATAACACTAAAACACAGTGATTCTTTTCTCTTTTTTTCAAAAATTTACTTTATGTTTTTAAAGAATTAAACACAGGAGGATGAAAAAATCATTGAATTATCTATTGAAATATGTGTCAAAATTCTGTAATATTACTTAGCCTTTTCTAGTCTCTTGAATTACTTAGCTATACATCACTCTTTTTTTTTTTTGTATTTGAGGAACAATTGATTTGAAGATTATTCACTACTTGACTAAACTAACTGCTTCAGTGAACCATGAAATACTATCATGTAGCTTTTACTTGATTTAGAGACCAAACTAATAAATTATTTATATTGATTATTCAGACTAACTGTTATTTTAGCATTTTTAAAATGCAGATTAACAATGGCCATTGTTCAGAGGGTACTGTTGAGAGCACATAAAGGTAGTTTTGGAGCTAATATTTATAATATTTGGGTGGAGAAATAGAGGCACATAAGGAATATTTATCTCCAAACTCAAAATTACCAAAAACTGATGCCTGAAGAAGGAACACACCACTCTTAGTGATTATCTCCTGGCTATCTACAGCCTGACCTTCTGGCTTTAAATGGACTTAAGCCACATAGTATATCACCTGGAGTTTTTAATTAAAACTAAATTGAAATTTATCTTAATAAAACTTTGTTGAAAAGTTTTAGTGTAATAATAGCAAATATTCCTTGTTAACTGATGGAGGAATATAGTGTT
The DNA here is from genome assembly GCF_023091745.1 of Budorcas taxicolor. Taxonomy (NCBI): domain Eukaryota; kingdom Metazoa; phylum Chordata; class Mammalia; order Artiodactyla; family Bovidae; genus Budorcas; species Budorcas taxicolor. Next base: position 72,184,493 of record NC_068911.1, read on the forward strand.
GAGTTAGAGCATGTTTGAATCCTGGCTCTGCCGCAAGTAAAGTGAGATGTGGTTCAGTTTGTTTTTAACCATTGTAACCTTCAGTTTTTCCATCTATAAAAATGCACATAATGTGACCTACCTCAGCAGGTTGTAGGTGAAGATGAATCAAGATAATGCACCTAAAATGCTTAATACAATGTACCCATAATCTGTAGCTACTGCTATAAAAGGAAATGCTTTGAATTATAGACATTCCTCAAATTTATCCTAAAGGAGGATATTATGATCCAATGCTATCTTGGTTATGAGGATTGAAATGCTATTCATTCACTCAGTGATTCATTCAGATGTGGGGTTCTGAAAGAGAAAGTCACACTGATGTCTTCTTTATTGCAAAGGACAAAAATCTCTTTATATCAGGAAAAAGGCTTTTGTGGACAAACCTGATTAATTTATAGTAAGAACAGTTTTCCAGGACATTATTTAAAAATATATATATTGAAGTATAGTTCATTTACAGTGTTGTGATTCAGTCATACATACATACATATATATATATATATATATATATATATATATATATATATATATGTTTTTTTGGTATTCTTTTCCAGGATACTGAGTATAGTCCTCTGTGCTATACATCCTATATATAATAGTTTATATCTGCTAATTGCAAACTTCCACTCCATCCCTCCTCTACCCCCTCCCTTAGCAATCACAAGTCTGTTCTCTGTGCGTCTGTTCCTGATTTGTAGATAAGTTCACTTGTGCGATATTTTAGATTCCCCAAATAAATGATATCATACAGTATTTATCTTTTTCTGACTTCATTACTATGATAATCTCTAGGTCCATCCATGTTGTTACAAATATCATTATTTCATTCCTTTTTATGGCTGAGTAGTATTCCATTTTCTATGTTCCACATTTTCTTTATCCATTCTTCCATCAAAGGACATTTATGTTGTTTCCATGTCAACACATCATTTTTGAACTCTTTATATATGTAATGCCATATGAAATTGAAATCATTTTAAGACAGTTCCTTTCCATTTTGCTCTTCTTTCTCAGCTTCTAAGGACTCTGTACCAAACCCAGGCCATCAGAGAATGGTTAAAATAAGACACTGTGGCCCAATAACTTGAATGCTATAGTTTTGAAATCTTTGAGGCCAAACTAGAATCATATAATACCAGTTTCCATCTCTCCAAGAGACAAATTATTTTTTGATATGTCTGTCTGTCCCATTAGATGTTAAGTTTCATTGAGAGTTAAGGGATGGCACTCATCCATCTTTCCATCATTCTACAGTCCCAAGCTTGCACAGGTATACAGTGTGTGTCTTTAAAATAATGCACTGAGTTAAACTTTGTTCTAACCATTTCAAGGAAAATATTTGAAAAATACTTTTCCAACAGTTCTTAATTCAATTTTCTTGTTACAAAAAGACTTAGTCCTTTTAAATGAGTACTTTGCTTTCATTGTCATTTGTTGTGCCTAATTCAGGAAAGCCATCAGTGACCGCTGAGCCTTTAGAGTTGTCACCTCACTTGGAGCCCCTGACTTGGTTGCTTTTCTTGTTGTTGTGGCTTTTCTGTGTCACAGTCATGTTCTCAGGACCATCACAGCTATTTTCAACTCTGGCTACACATCAGAATCTCCTTGCTGTCCAGTTTCTAGATGCAGGTTATGATTTAGTAGAATCTAGGTGACACCAGGCATGGGAAGTTTTAACAAGCTGAGCAGGTGACTCTGATGTCCATCCAGGTTGAAGCCCACCTGGACCACCTATGTTTTCCTCTAGGTGGGAGGGGTGGCCAAAGCGCTATTTGGCCTGCTCTAACCTGAGTGTGGGCTCTATGCCTTTGCAATCGTGCTATGCAGATGCTGCAAAACTCTGCTCCACTGGTGCAGCGTGGACTGAAAATGTTTGGCCTGTGCAGTGTTATTGTTTTATAATGGTGAAATATTTCAAACGTATGGAACAGTAGTGTCACTAATATAATAGAAACTTATGGACATACCATCTAGTCTAACAAATCTTTTCCTGTTGCTATACTTATTACAGATTTTTATTAAAGCAATAAAACATTGCAGATGCTATAAAACCCCTTTGCATGCCTCTCCCCTCCCTGTCCTCTCCAGGGATAACCACTATCCTTGCATCATTCAGACCCATGTTTCACTATGTATTTATTAAAGACCGTGTTTAGCATTTTCTTGTTTTAAAACATTATGTATATGGTATCAGATTCTGTGCAGTATTTTATCTAGTCAGGCCAATATTTAAAAATGGAAAAATTTTGCATGAAATCGTTGCATGAGATCTGTTGGCTTCTCCTAAAGCAGCCGGAAGATCTGGCAACCCTGGGAGAGCTTTCTGGCATGCTGGCATGCCGGGCGGGGCCCGCGCCGGTCGGTGTGATGCCGTCCCGCTGCTCACACTGTGTAGACATATGTGCTCGCACCTGCACTGTGTCTCCTTGGATTCAGGTCTGGCCCTGACACTGAACTTCCTTTCCTTACGATTCTTTGCTTTCTTCAAGGCCATTTTTGCATCCTCACCTAACTGCTTAATAGCAAAAGCATCTACCTCGCTAGCTGCCTCTAATATCCATCTCTTCTGCTTACTATTTGTTTTGTCCTTTTTTTTTTTTTTTTAAATCACATATGGCTTGTGGGATCTTAGCTCTCCGACCAAGGACTGAACCCAGGTCATGGCAGTGAAAGTGCTGAGTCCTAACTGCTTGACCACCAGGGAATTTCCCTCTTCTGTCTGATTTTCAGTTTATTGTACTTATTTATTTGACTGACCAGGGATCGAACCCAGGTCCCCTGCATTGGGAGCACAGAGTCTTAGCCTGGGCCACCAGGGAAGTCCTTAGTTTTCATTTTTATTTTCTTGCTATTTCCTGTCATTTCTCTTAGAATTCTTGACTTTAGTGCCAGTTGGGCATGGGTTCTTTGTTTTTGTCTTTTAGACTTGTCCAGTCAACAGTAATAGAAGTGATTTATTTTGATCAACAAATCAACCCATCATATTACATCTCTGTGACCTGTGGTTTGGGCTATTCTCCTTATTTTAAGTGTCGTTTACATATTTCAGTAACTTGTGGGCAGCTGGGATGCCAAAAGATTGGATACTGGATAAAATGGGATTGTATGGGTTATATGATTCTTAAGGGCTGAGAAAGTTTTGTGTTTTACTTTTCTAAAGCATTTGCCAAAGTGTCATGAAAATTATAGTCCCTAAAATGTGTTTATTGAATGAAAGAAAATTAATAAGTTAATTATTAAGTGTTTTACTTCAAACCCCTTATAAGCCAGGGCAGCCCCTGACCTTCCTTTGTTTTTCAGAATACAGGTAACTCAAGGTGCCTCTCCTGATAAAGATCTGAGTCTAGTGTGAGGCAAGAGAGGCAGAGATGAAAGAGTATTCAGGGTTTGTAGATAGTTTTGGTGGGAAGATTTTTTAATAGAGAGGAAAAGAGAGCCTTGGCAGTTGGAAAAATTTAAAGCTGAGAAGGGTTGAGCGAATTTTTTCAGAAAATGCTGTTTTGCGTAATGAATGGGATTCATTGGAGAGAGCAATAAAGAATCAAATTGCTTTTAATTACATTTTTATGTCAGTCTGCCTGGGACAAGACTATCAGCTTTTAGATAGATTACATCATAAAAAAATATATATATATACACACATATATATATATATGCCACACAGATTTACTATAATGCCTTTAGATGTTTTAGCAAATGGCAAGCCTTGCTAAATATGGAGGGAGGTCTTCCCCAGTGGATAGAGAGAGTAGGGCTTCTCTCTTTCAGGGCTGAAATCATGGTCAGAAACCTCTGAGATAAGTAAGGAGGCATTAAATGTCACCGTTGCAATTTTGTCTGTAACGTAAAATGCAATAGAAAGTCAGTTTCAACAGTGGGTTGGGAAATAAACGAAAACACATGTCTGGACATTATAATTCATGTAAGTTTAACACCTTAAATCACACGAATTTTGAAAGCAATGTCTGTAATAATTCAGCTAATATAGATTTAAGCTTTTCTTTCCATTTATAGTTGAGAAATAGGAACCAATGATACCTTAACACTAAATCACATTAATTTAATAAAATTGGATCACACCGGCTCTGGACTTTGAGAACATCAGCTGTGTCAGTGGCAAGCACATGACATCTTTATGGGTATGCTAAGTATAGGATGCCTGGTCTTCAAAGTTGGAAAGGTTCATATGTTCTCAAATGCATTTTTTAAAATGGCTATTTGACATCTCTGCTGAAAACTCATTTAGATATTTACTCTTTTTTTTTTTTTTTTTTTACTTAAAATTATATTAAAAACAACTTGTAGGGACTTCCCTGGTAGTTCAGTGGTTAAGACTCCATGCTTCCAATACCAGGGTCATGGGTTCTATCCCTGTTCAGTGAACTAAGATCACACATGCCTCCCAGTGTGGCACAAACAAACAAAACAATCAAAATGTAACAACAACCAAAAAGCCAAAAAACACCCCACCAAAAACCCACACAAAACAACCAAACAATAAAACAAACATCCCCCCCCAAAAAAAACAACAACAACAAAACCCAAAACCACCTCAAGCTGTAGTATAAAGTCCAGGGCTTTGGTAGAGTGATGGCTCCAAAGGAGTGACTATTTCTGTTGGTGCTCACTGCTAAAGTTGGTCCAGATGAAACACAATTAACTAAAGAATGAATTCCATAATCCCACTGTATTAGTTCTCTAGGGCTGGTAACAAAGTACCACAAACTAAGTGGAGTACAACAACAGAAACTGATTCAAGCCTGCAGGCTAAGAAGTCCAAAATCAAGGTGTTAGCAGGGTTGGTTCCTGAGGGAGAAACATGCCTTTCTGCTAGCTTCTGGTTGCTGTTGGCAATCTTTGGCATTCTTTGACATTCACTCCAATTTCTGCCTCCCTCCTCACATGGCATTCTTCCTGGGTGTGTCTGTGTCCCTGGGTCCAAATCTCCTCTTCTTGTATGGATGCCAGTCATTGCAATAGGCTCAGCTGGTCTATTTTGACCTAATCTTAACTTGTCAAGACCCTATTTGCAGATAAGGGTCTGCAAATATTGGGGTTTGGGCCTTCGACACACCTTTTGGTGTGATGTATTTCAATCAATAAGACCCACATCTCCCTGAGACTATCACCCTCGAGTCCCTCCTGGGAGGAAATTCTGGAACCACTACTATGCTACTAAAGGGTAAGGTGTATTACACATACCAACTCATTTCATCTTTACTGCAACCCAGTCATTCTGGGAGAATTATACCTTTGAAGAAAACAGAAGCTCAGAGGGTCTAAGCCACCAGCTGGTAAGTACAGATCAAGTATGCAAATCCAGCTATTATAGACTTAAACTTTGCTTCTATGCCCTGCCATTACCCTAACTCAGAAAACACTGGATCCTTGTCTTTGGAAGCAATTGATGAAATAAAAATTCAACTATTTTACAACTTTCCCCTCAAACATAGTTACTAATACAGGAATTATAAAAGAGTTGGAGATGGGAAATATCTGGTTTTTGCCCACCATGCAATAGAAGTGACTTTGCAATAGACGATATGTTAACCATGGGAGAAAGACCATGTGTCAATCGACAGCCTCTCATTCCTTCAAAAGAAGTATTTCTAAAACACTTTAGAAATTGTACTTGTGTACATCTACTTTTTTAATGCATTTGGGAAATTTTACTTTTAAAGGAATCTCATCTGTCATCAAGTTCCATTTTTCTGTTCCTTAAATAATTCTTCAATCTACCCCCTCATCATTATCCTCAATATCATGACTTTATTCACATACACATTTCTCTAACTTGACTATTTCAGTGGCTTCCAAATAGGTCTCTCCGCCTCATTTCCTCCCATCCAATCCACCCTTGACATGGCTGACTCATTAGATGCTTAAAAGCATGTTTTTATCCATTTTGAACGTGTTATATTCATTCAACAAATATTTACTGAGTATGTTCTGTACCAGATGTTATTCCAGGCACTGGGATACAGCAATGAGCCAAAGGAACAAAAATGCCTGCCCTCGGAATGCTTTTGGTCTTCTCTGGTGGCTCAAATGGCAAAGAATCTGCCTATAATGCAGGAGACACAGGTTCAATCCCTGGGTCGGGAAGATCCTCTGGAGAAGAAAATGGCAACCCATTCCAGTATTCTTGCCTACAGAATCCCATGGATAGAGGAGCCTGATGGGCTGCAGTCCATGGAGTTGCAAAGAGTAGGACATGACTGAGCAACTAACACACAGAGGGAATTCTGTACAGTTTATAGTTGTCATTATTGTAAATCTTTCTCTTCTATGTTTTATTACAAATCTTGGCAGGTAAGAATAATGATGATGGAAATTCCCTGGCAGTCCAGTGGTTAAGACTCTGCACTTCCACTGTAGGGGCCAAGGGTTCTATTCCTGATCAGGGAACTAAGATCCTGCATGCTATGCTGTGAGGCCAAAAAAAAAAAATGATGATGATATTGAGTTTTCATTTTATTGAATATTTACTATGTGTCAGCCATTACATTAAATTGTTTACATATAAATCATGTTTTAACAACCCATGTTGTTATGCCCAAGACGCAAAATCTCCCAATGACCACCAGGGAGCCAATATCAGATGCAAAAGCAAGAGAGTTTATATTACCAAGCTCGAGCTGGGGCTCCCACCGATACCTACACAGCGGCTATACGGAGGAGCCCCGGGTTTTGGATTATATTGCTTATATAGGGAGTATACATGGAAAAAAGGATTTTTAGGTAGGGGAATGTCTGATTGGTCACTTTCTTTCGAAGCGTTGTGTGTTGGTTCTTGATTGGTCCCTATTGTCTAGGTAGACCACAAGTTCCTGAGCGTTAAGTCAGGAGATATTGGTCTGGGGTTCGATTGGCTCGTGGGCGGTAGGGTGAGGTCAGGGGATTTCCAAAGGCTCTTTTCCTGGAACCTTACAAAATGGAGTTTTTCTGTTAACAAAATGGAGTAGCTTAGATTCTTCAATGTCAAAGTTATGATGTTACTTTTGTGAATGAGGACACAGAGACTCAGAGAGTTAAAGTCAGTCCAAAGTTGGACATTATAAAGAAAGGATGGTAATGGTAAGATTTGAATCTGGCTCATTCTTTCTTCAAGGTCTTGGCCATTACACTACACATCTTTTAGGTATTCAAAAGGTTGTACAGAAGGAAAAACTTTCCTCTAACTTCTCAAGTTTAATAACTGGAGGCCTGTGAATTAAACTGACAAAAGACAGATTAGCAAGAGGAAAAAAACAAAGTTTATTTGCATGCGAAATGCACAGTTGTGCAGGAATACTCAGTGGTTAACAGAGTTGAACTGAAGCAACTTAGCAGCAGCAGCAGCAGCAGCATTGAGTGAAAGGAGGTGGTTAGAAAGGGGAACTTATATACCATTTTAACAAAGGGTGATAAATTATGGAGAAGTGACTAGACAAGGAAAAGGGAGTTTGGGCTTCTGGTGTGGGGGGCAAGTTGTAGGAAGGTAACTAGGAAATGTATGGGAGAAACAGTTTGTAGACAAGAAACTGTTTGTGCAGACTCATTTTAACACCATCTCCCTAAGAGCTGTTCTTCTCTTCCTGGTATGGCAGAGGGGGCACCTTTGCAAATGGAAATTTCCTTTGTAAGTGGAAATTTCATTTACAAAAGGGAAATTTATGTCCTGCTTTTAGGCAGATTGGGGGAGGAAAGAGATCTCTTCTTGTGTCTATTGTTTAATTGCTTTCAGCTCAAAATAATTCTTATGCCAAAGTGGCATATCTTGGGGTAGCATATTCTGAACTTCAGGTTTTATGAATAACTAAATCTTACTTAAGTTCTTTGTAAAACAAATAACGACTGCAATTATCTGTTTATAAAAGGATAATTTTGTATATTCAGTTAACCTAAAACAGTGATTTGCTCTTCAGAGGGCATTTGGCTATGTCTGGAGACCTTTTTGGGCTTCCCTGAGGGCTCAGAGATAAAAGCATTCACCTGCAACCCAGGTTTGGTCCCTGGGTCGGGACAGGAAGATCCCCTGGAGAAGGAAATGGCAACTTACCCCAGTATTCTTGCCTGGGAAATCCTATGGACAGAGAAGTCTGGCGGGCTACAGACCATGGGGCTGCAAAAGAGTTGGGCACAACTGAGAGACCTTTTTGATAGTCATGACTTGAGAGTGAGGTGCTACTGCATCTAGAGAGTTGAGGCCAGAACAGACCTCTACAACACAGAGAATATCTGGCACAAATTTAAAGTGCTGAAGTTAATATACCCTGACATATACTGCTGCTAAGTTGCTTCAATCGTGTCCGACTCTGTGCGACCCCGGAGACGGCAGCCCACCAGGCTCCCCCGTCCCTGGGATTCTCCAGGCAAGAACACTGGAGTGGGTTGCCATTTCCTTCTCCAATGCAGGAAAGTGAAAAGTCAAAGTGAAGTCGCTCAGTCGTGTCCAACTCCTAGCGACCCCATGGACTGCAGCCTACCAGGCTCCTCCATCCATGGGATTTTCCAGGCAAGAGTACTGGAGTGGGGTGCCATTGCCTTCTCCGACATATACTGAAGTAGATGTAAACACTTAACAAAGTTTAGCCTATTTTTCCCTAATGTTTTACAGTTTCTGACTGAACGTGTTCTTTACGTACTGAAATGAACCTTGTTTATATTTTAAAGGCTTCCTCCCCTGTCATCTTTCACTTTAAATTTAGAAATGGGATTTGAGGGAAAATTGCATATCAGTTGAATACTTTTTAAATACACATATTTCCAAGTTTTAAGTGCCACTTTACTCAGTTGTTTATGGAAACATTAACTTAAAATTCTAATCCAGTGCTTCTCTATAAGTTAAAAATATTACTCGTGCTCGTTCTTCCTATATAAAAATGATGCCAAAGGCCAACGATAGTAAACATTCTTCTTCAGACTGATTTACTGGTAATAGTGATGGGTCTGCGTTGAGTCATCAGTTCTTTCAAGTCATCTTCCTGGGAGCCATGTGGAAAGTAGTCAGCTCGGTACAGATACCGGGTATACGACTACAGAACCTTGTTCTTTGTGAGAAACTAAGCGATATGCGTTTGATTCAAATCTGTGCTATTAGTCTTGACAGCATTATATTTTCTTATTAAGTTCCAAGACCTTTCCAAGCCTTCAGAGTTTCCAGGCCTTCATGGTTTGAAAGTCAAAGTAAAAATTCATATGATAAAATGCAATTCATATTCACTTAAACATTTTTCTTTTCCCTTAAAAACAGTCCTTAAAAGTTTCTTCGGGTAGGGAACAGCACTTGAAGAGGTGACCAGTTAGAGCATTCCAGTTCCCTCTTATTCCCCTGTTTAAAACATCAAAGGCTAGAATTTAGTTCATGAAGTTGTCTGTTTCCTGACAGACATTAAAATCAACACACCGTTTAAGAACATCCCTTCATAAAACAATGTACAGCTTCTTTGTTCAGCATAGAGTTCTGTGAGTAGACCAAAGCACCGACTCTCCTTTACCCCAACTGTTGTATCATGCTGTGAGACACTAACCATACTCACGTTCAGTTTCCATCAATATTTTGATTAGAACTTGTAACATTTCTCCAAATGAATTTCTGGGTTTCATCTGAATTATCTTTTAAAAAGTTTTAAGGAGATTTTTATATGTAAACAGAGGAGACAAAGTATCACGATCTCTTTTTTCTTAAAAAAAAAATGCTCATTTTTCTTATCCAATAGTCCTCATCATGACAACTGCACACGATAATTTTGGCCCAATGATCATTATGACCATTGGGTCACTGCACAGTTTCAGCTTAAGAAAAGGATGGTGCAATCGTGGTCATCTCTACCAGGGGAAACACAGAGAACACTCAGTGTTAAATATGACACCTATAATTAGGAAGACCTATGGTTATACCAGAGCAGTTTTAAGGATGAGGTAATTTTAGGAGCGTTGAGAAAGCAACAATTAATTAAGTTTTCAACGCAGCTTGTGGTGCGGTACATTATTTGACACCCAGTTATGCTCTGTAAAAGAAATGCCTGCTATCTCTTGACCTATCGGGTTAGCGTGGCTTTGTTATTAAGGGTCTAAAATTTGAGATTTAGAGTTCAAATCTCTTACACTTAGAAAAATCTAACTTTTTAGGCCCTTACAACACCTCCCTGGGATCCAAGTGGCTTGGAACTAATGAAGTCTATGAACAGCCAGAGACCTAAGGCATCACGTTTCACTAAGAAAAAAACCAGAAGGTCTGCGATTAGATTAGGCAAGGTGGGGGAGAGGGTTATTGGCAGGTAGGGCGCCGGAAAGTTACAACTCGGGTTATTTTTTAACCGGCGCCCTACAAACGGCCGGCGTGTAGGTGGCTCACTCGCTAACTTGTAAATGAACTTCAGGTTCTCTTACTTGGGGAGACTTTCTGAATCTGAGAACCTGGCGGTGGTTCAACGACCCCGCCCTCGGGGTCCCCAAGGGACATCTTCCGGAGAGCCCGATTGTCTGGGGCGAAGGCTCAGGGAAAGCAGGGAGTGAGGGGGCGAGGGGCGCGGGTCCCGAACGCCAGCCCAACCCGGCCCCACTCCCCTCGGGTGGAAACTTCCCGGCAGCGAGAGAAGCGGGAGGGGGCGGCGGGGCGGCGGTTCCCCTCGCGGAGGCAGAGAACTGCGCGCGCGAGGCTCGGGACGCGCGGCGAGCGCGGCGACCGGGCCGCCTCCTCCCCTCCCCGCCTCCGCCGGCGCTGCCTCCTCCCTCCGCCCGGCTCGGCCTCCCTCGCTCCCTCCCCTCGTGGCTGGCTCCGGCGGCGGCGGCGGCGGCGGGCGCGGAGGGCGTGCGCCGGCCGAGAGGTGTCGGTGGCGAGGAAGGGAAGTTTCAAGTGGAAGGTCGTCCGCCGGCTAGCGCGTCCTCCCGATCTCCTCCGGCAGCATCATGGCGGAGCCGAGCGGCTCGCCCGTGCACGTCCAGCAGCCCCAGCAGGCGGCCCCGGTGACAGCGGCGGCCCCGGCGACAGCGACAGCAGCGCCGGCTCCGGTGGCTCCCGTGGCCACGGCTCCGGCCGCGCAGTCGATCGGCTGGCCCATCTGCAGGGACGCGTACGAGCTGCAGGAGGTTATCGGTCAGTGCGGCGGGCGCGGCGGGGCCGGTCCAGGCCGGGCGGGAGGCGCGGCAGGCGACGCGGGATGCTGGGCTTGTCTGCATGCACGCCCTGGAGGCAGAGCGGTCGGCTTCTGGGCCTACCGGCTTCAACAGTTTTTTTTTTTTTTTCATTCGTTCGGTGAGCGCGGGTGCTGCAGGAGGTGGCGCGGCGGATGTGACTCGCACTGCAGACGAGCCGCATGCTGCAAACTTTTATCTCCCCGATCGCTGGGGCGGCGGAACTGGGGACCCGGCAACGCCGCCGCATCTCCCTCCTCCCGCGTGCCGGGCCCGCAGCCTGTGGTCGGTGGCCGCGCGAGCAGGCAGCCGCGGTCGGGGTGGGGTTGCGGGGGCGCCGCCCTGGTCTTCCAGCGCCCCCGCGCCGCGCCGGGGGGCCGCGAGTCCTGGGGGACTTAACCGGCGCAGCCGCGCCTCTGCTCTCTAGCTCCGCACCCCAGCTTCCCATCAGCAACCTCTCGCCATGGGTAACCGGGCTACGTAGGAGTTCCAGGGGCCCAGGTTCTTTCCTGAGGCCAGGGAGGATGCTGGCCTCCCTTCCTGACAGCCCCAGCTCCACGCCCGCCTTGCAGCCTGGCTTTCCGCGCCGCCCGGCGCGCCCGGGTACCCGCCTCTCGGTGCCCGGGCGCGCCTCCTGCTGCCCAGCCCGGTCGCCCGGAGAAAGAAGGCGCCCTGGCCTCCTGCCCTGTGCTGGGCCGATGCTTCCCCTCTGGTCCAGGGCCGAACTGCATGAGTGAAAGCCGAGGCTCTCGATGACTTGCTGCTTGCCTGTTGGTGCCTTCTAGTTGGCTCACCAATATCCCCTTATCTTAGATTTTAAAAAACCTGGCAAAGTCGAATGGCAGGAAGCCGCCGTTACTTTTCCCTGGGCCAAGCACGTGAAGGACCAGATTTGTGTTGACCGTTGTTGGATCATCTCGTCTGAGAGGCTTGTGAAACCCAGTTAGGGCACCCTCCAGATAAAGTGGGCCCTCATTATTGGCGGTGGGATGGGATGCTGCCTTCTCATATCTTGATGTTTAAGTACATGATGAGAAAGGAATTCAGGATATTTATTTTAAACTTTTTCCCCTTCTTTTCATTATAAAGAATGTGGCCCTCCCTCCCTTTCTTTAAAAAATTAAAACCGGTAATAAGAATTTCATTAGGTGTTTACCCTTTATTGCCTGCTGCTGTAGGAATGGAACATAGCATAGATTGAAATAAATAGACCAATGACGGGCAGAACAGTAACCTAGGATATGAAAGCAAAATTCTTCGAAAACCCATGCCTTTTGTAACTTTTTGCCAAAGACTCTCCTAATATGTCTTCCTGTCACTGCATGAATTATGTATCTTCAAGGGGTTTTTTAAAGCCTGTTCAGTGAAAACTCCTTTCACCTGCTAGCTAAGCCCCTTCATCTTCCCAGTTTTACTGTCTGCTCTCAACCTACTTGCCCCCACAGGTATTCTGGTTGCACTGATTGCACACTGAATTAGTCAGCTATCCTGGGGTACACCTGGCCTTCCATTCCTTGCTGTCTTTCACAGGCTCTTCTCTAAGTGCCCATCTTTGTAGTTAATCTCACTCAGCTTGCAATGAATGTTCTTGAGACGCCTTCTGCTTCTTCCAAGGCAAAGTATGGTGGCTTTTTCTGTTCCTTTTTTAATATGGCTCACAGCATGTAATCCCATAGTTTTTATTTGCGCAACAAAATCTAAAGGCCTACTCTTTCCCAAGCATTGTGCTAGGTTTTTGCATTTAGAAATGTATAAAATGGCCCTTGCCCTCAGGGCTTCCCAAGTTTAAGTAACTGATTCTATAGGATGTCTTGAGTGAGTACTGGTAGAGCATAAAGGAGGGACTAACTGCTTGCTTGGAGAAATTAAGGAAGCAGAGTATTCTGCAGAAGACATCTGAACTGAATTTTAAAGTCTGAATAAGTTTATAAGTTGCTTGATTATTTCCATTGCTGCTTTTCCTTGTCAGCTGTGAACTCCGTTAGGGTCTTATTTATCCCTCTGACTCCAATACATAGGGATGGTCCATAAAACTTAATTGATGGTAACCTGCCACATGTTTCCATAGGGCCTAGGACCAGTATTTACTTACAATCAATTTCTATGCTTATTTTGTCAATTATTAGGGTCAATATGCAAGTTTGCAGTATGGAAGACAATATGCTTGTCTTTTGAAAGCAGTGTTTGAGTTGACCAGTTTTATGAACTGAAATGAATAAAATCTTAGTTTAATTAAAGAGACAGGATTGATTTCAGGGCTTCTTTCTGCTTGCAGTAGCAGCATTGTTAATTACGGTTGGTCAGTTTCATTAAAAAAAAATTTACCTGAGGAATTTGCCAGCAGAAATGCCTGTTTATTACTTCTATGCTGATTTTTGTATATTCACACTGCAGGAAGGGTTTTCCTACATTTAAAATTATCTCATATTTAAAAGAGGCTGTCTGTGTGGTGGCCGTGTGATTGAAAAGTCACATTGGAGTAGGGTTTTCCAGGGGCTTAATGTTGTAGGGAATTACACACCCATTTCCATTTACTGTTTAATGCTAGTTAAGTAATGGGTGAACTTGCGGTTAAGCACTTCTGCTTAAACATTACACGCAGAAGTTTGTAGTTCAAACATGGAGCCAGTTTCAGTGTGAACGCGGGTGGACAGCCTTGGCCTCTTGGGGCCACAAGGCAGGTGTCATATGATGGGACCCCGGCAGTGTGAACCGTGGCCAGCAGGAGGCTCAGATGTGCCTGAGCAGAAGGCCCGGCGAGGCCAGGTGTTTTAACCTTCCAGCGTGGCATGGAGCTCTTTTTCTTCTTTTCCTTCTGGCAGAGGCTGGGGCCTCAAGATTAGGAGAGACGAGGTTTACTGAAATCCAAACAAAGCAGGTTCAGTTGTTTGATTTCTGTTTTAGAAGAATAAACACAGGATTTTGCAAGTCTAAAAATAAACTTTTCTCTTTGTTATTTCATTCTTGCGTGATAAAAGATCAGTGGAGAATTTGTAATGGTAATCTGGTTCAAAAGGTTATGGGCAACCTGGAAATGATGCAAAATCTGTTGGAGAGAGGTTTATAGGGAGAGGTTAACTATGTTGTAAAATGATTAAATTCCTCGTTTTAGCCATCAGTATTAGTAGATTTCAAATATTTCAGTCTCCTATAGAGAAGTAACTGCTCTTGGAAGGTGTTCTAGCCTGTTTAATACCCTTCAGCCTCATTAGTCTTTGTTCCTTACCACCCCCACTACCCCCATCTCACTCTCCCCACATTCTTTCTTTAGAAGTATATGGGGCACCCAAAGATATGCCAGTTGAAAAATTAGTTTATTTGTTGGTGGTATTAATATTATCACTTCAGTTTGCTAAACAAAGAACAAAAGATGAATCATGAAAATGTTGACTTGGGTATCCTTAATCGATTGAACAAACCTCAAGGAACTTTCCTGTCAAAAAGTTGTAGTCAATACAGTATCAGTTTCTGTATTTGACTCAGATAATTTCAGCAGAGGCTGGTATCTTGGTTGGTTTTCCTGTGAAAAACACTAAATAGACTTAGGCCTCAGAACATGTTTGATTTTTCTTAGCTTTTTTTGCAGTATGAGACTTTCTGTAGTTTTGCACCTTATTTCTAAGCATTGCTTCACTTTCATCCTAGACAGTCACTTGGAATCATCCGCAAGGGCCACCTCCTTCATTTCTGGTCCTCGTCAACAAAAAGAATTTGGTTTCTAGTCTCCTAACTGTAGCTTGACAGAGGGCTTCTCCAGTACTCTGGTTTCTTTCTCTCCCAGGGGCTTTGTTTAACCATTCCAGTGCGTTTCCCCCAGGTTCAGGTAACAGGCAACTGGCCAGGTCTTTAAGCAGCAGCAGCCAAGAGCAATCCTGCTCCGTGCTCTCGGAAGTTCTGTGGAGCTTGATGGTTTAGAGTTTAGAACTGGTTTTATAGGTGTCCGAAGCATCATGAGGACGGTGGAGCTACACTGGGTCCCACTTGTTTGCCGGGGACCTCAGAGGCATGGAGCACTGAGTGCCCGCATTCTGATCTCCCAGACCTATACACCAGGCTGCTTTGCCACTGCTGTCAGTTGTTAAAATTTTTTTTTTTTTTTTAACTAAAAGAGTCCTGAGATGCTTAGCTTCGTGCAGGGGTTTTGATTTTCATATCATGTCACTTTTTTTTCTTCTTGGTAAGGAGAATAATGCATATAGAACTCGTGTTTTTTCATTATTGTGATGAAATATACGTAACATGAGATTTACCATTTTCTAAGTGTACATTTCAGCGGTGCTAATTACATTGACAGCAGAAATGCTTTTAAACGTGCTGTTCAAACTAGCATGTACGAAAAATTTCTAGGTTAAGAGAAACTCGTGGTAGAATTTCCATAGTATTTGCTTTATTTATGCATTTGATTTGTGACCAGTAACATGAATTTCCTTCCATCTGTCATAGTCTATTGTGTACCACATTTTTGGTGGTGTTGGAGAGTAACTTGAAATGTGGTGGGCTCTCGAGTCAGGCGGTCTGGTCTGTTTCATGGACGGGCGATGGCAGTTGCTGGCCGTGTGATCTTAAGCCAAGTTGCTTAGAGGTGTCTGCACTTGGTATCCTCATTCAGGACCTGGAGATGGTAACAGTAGGGTTTGCGGGAAAAGGGAGACTGTGGAGCACTTAGAGCAGTGCCTGGCTCAGGGCGAGCTTTCCGGGACCCTGAGCCCGCAACTGTTGCAGGCTGCGCCGGCTGATCAGATCCGCGTTACCGGGAGAGAATCCTGCCCAGACTCTGGAGCATCTTGGAGTGTCTCTGCCCAGGAGAGTTGGCTTTTCCGGTGGGCGGCTGGCTGGGGAGCCCGAGGGCCCTGCGGGGAGGAAGCTGCAGAGACCTGTGGAATCGGACAGCTCAGGGCTTCGGGTGCCAGATGGCTCTTTGACAAGTGTTAAGGGCATCCTGCGGGAAGATTGGAGGAAAGGCCCGACTCAAAGAGCTTCATGAGCAACCTGCTCAGACTGCACTTTTCCCCCACCTCTGGAGGCTGCCGCGCTGGCAGGAAATGCTGCTGACTCAAAGAAATCGTCCCTGTGTGCCCCAGCAAGGCAGAGGGCATTTGTCTGCAGGTCAGGTCATCACTGTGGCTCCCCTGTCTCCTTCCTTGCCTCGCTGCCCTTCCCGCCACTTATAAATACTCTCAAGTCTCCGTCTTAACAGTTTCACAGCAAAGGAGGACAAAACAGGACACTCGCACTACTCCTTCCTCTAGCACCTGCCTTCTCTCTCTCCTTCCCTTCCCAGTGGAGAACCTCCCTTCCACTGCTTGCTTATATCTAGCCTCTACCTCCTTGCTAAGAAGCCAAAGTTGAAATCTCCATGATCACTGTGGCCTTCTGTGACTGCAACCAGTGACGCCGCAGGGCTTCCCTCTCTTCCTCTCTCTGCAGGAGTTGACGCCACCTACCATTTCTCCTCCTGCTTCCCTGGCTGTGCCTGTTCCAGGATCCACTTCTCTGTGGCTCTGAGGCTTCAACCACAGCCTAAAATGCCCAGGGCCTGCCTGGTCTTTGGACTGGTGTGAGAGCTCCCTTTCAAACATCTTTTTGTAGATACTTCACAGAACCTCATACAGTGAAACTCACTGTCCCTCCACCTTTGCTTCAGTCCTAATCCTGTCCCTTCTCCATTCTCCATCTTCCTGAAGACCCTCGAGTATGAAGCAGAAACGTGCTGCTCATCCCACCCTTTCCTGGCTTCCTCCATCTCCCGCATCTGATTGGTGTTCAGCATTTTGGATCCTGTCTTTGAGGTTTCCCTCATTCTTCCTCCTGGTCATCGTTGGTTTAGTTCAGGCCTCTCTCAGTTCTTCTTGAGTGACTGTAATCTCTTCATAACCACGTTTCTTGTCTGCAGCCTTGCTTCCAGCTCTAGTAAGCATTGCTACCAAAGTGATACCCAGATTTTTATCAGTTACCACCAGACTCAGACCTTTTTAAAAGTGGCTCTTCCATGATGGTCAGGATGAACTCCGAGCAGGTGTTTAAGGCCTTCTAGAATTGTCTTTTGTCTTCCATTCAGTGCCCCCCACCCTTGTCATTGCAGTTCTCAGGACGGACTCCCAGCCAGGGGGAGCGTTTTGCAGCTGCTGAAATGCTTCCTGCTTTCCCAGCCCCTTCTAGGCAAGTTTTCTCTCTGCCTGCAGCACCATTCCACCTCTCTTCCATTCTCATGTATTTAACAGAGAACTCTGTCTCCCCTTTTAAGCGTTACCTTTATTGAAGTATGATAGGCACACAGAAGAGTACAGGTCATAAATGTATAGCCTGATGCACGTTCATAAACGGAACCCACCCGGATCCAGTCTCCCCATTAAGACCTGGAATAAATGGTTTCTCTGCACAGAAACAGTCCTCTGGCCCCAAATCTCCTTCCTCTCTGCCTCCTCTCTTGGCCCTTTCATCCCTGGTGGTCCTTATACCCTTGCTGCTTATTGCCTCCTTGCCCATCCTGGCACTAGATGTCACTCCTCCTTGACGACAGGTCTTTGGCCTCTATTCCCCATACCTCCCACTAAAGATTTGATAAATGTTTTCTTGGTGAAACTAAATTTTAGGGATCAACACTCCCTGCCCCCCACCTTGGAAGAGGAACATCACCTCACTTCTGAGTATTTGCCTCCTTGGATCCTGAAGATTTAATCTTGCCTATGGTTAATGAGGATGCTCATTTCGTTGTGTTTGGGCCAGTCAGCTTAAACGGCTCTGGAGAAATTAGCTCGTTAATCCTCCCAGATCAAGAGTAAGCACTTTGAGTACTTGCACCTGCCTGTGCTGGGCAGGTAGGCAGGCAGGGGCCTGGCTTTCCTGAGGTCATCGTTCTGCGAGGTGGCCTGTCTGGATTAAAGGATCCTGAGAGCAGTAATGGTGCCCGCCTCTTTTTTTAAAACTCGGGCATTGCAGAGCAGGGTGGGGAAGCCCTGGCACATCTCTCCTCTCAAACTTTCCTTTCTTGAGTGTACCCGTGACCTCTGGCTGTTTGTGTAGTTATATATAACCCAGCCTTGAAGCTCTGTGGGGCTTTTTGCTGTGTAGAAATCAGGACTGTTGAAGATGAGGGATACAGGTGAAACACCGCAGCAGACTGATCAGGACAGGTGGTTTTCAAAGGTTGTCACGAAGTCAGGGATTGTATTTTTTAGACAAGGGACTGGGGGATGATAGGATTGGTGTGGTACATGCTGAGACTATAGAAGTAGGTCTTGTAAGCCAAAAGCAATCTAATATGTGTTATAATTCCTCTGTGGTGTATTTTTGGGAAAGTTATTTTTTTCCCCATTAAATGAAACTCTCTACGTAATCAAGTGAAGCTTTACATTTTCCTCCAGGACAGTTTTGTTTAAATTATCCCCAGACAGCTCCAGGATGGCTGAAGTGATTCGAGTGCTTCAGGTGTTTCTTTTTCCAAGTGTGCTGTTCATTGCAGTTCAGGCTACTAAGGAAGAATTCAGTATAGTAATTAAAAAGGCATTTTAGATTTGGGTTAACTGGGAAACAGAGGAGAAGCAGCAGTCCTTTAGAGAATGGGCTGGCATGCCTGTAGTTCAGAATTGATTTAGAGAAACACTTTGGGAATCTGATGTGAGTAAATGCTGATGTGTTTCCCATTTCTTCTCATTTGGTGAACAGTTGTTTGGGAATAAACTCTTGGACACTGAGGGATTAGATGAATCGATCTTTTAAGCTAATTGCTTATTTTGATACATGGGAAAACATCTTTTTAAGGTAGAACTTTAAACATCATTTTTTAAGATTTTATTTTCAGACTTCTTCCAAGGAAGTGGTATTTAGTGTAAGTCAGAGGCTGAGTCCTGAGGCTGTTCATTCAGTTCTTCCCTTAGGTGAAGATGTGTGTTTTGGTGACATTTGTGGAGCTCAGGTTTCCAACGTGAAGTCACTACTTTACCAGAAGAACTAGTATGATGAGTAGACATTGATGGCTTTCTCTCATGTGAATGATAGACCTTCACTGGGGGAGTATTTGAGAAGCCAGTGGCCTGTGACGATCCTGAGACTTCTCACAACGACTCTATTGATGGTTGACATCCTAGAAGATTTATGATCTCTTTTGAACAGGTAGCATTAGTTTGTAGCAGGGTTTGTGATAAGGGGCATCCCAATTATGTTCTTTGCTGCTCTGTTTTGTTTGGGGGTTGAAAAGGATTAAACGTAGGGATTGGTGCCTTTGGTCTGCCTTGTGTCGTTGACATTTTACTTTGAATTATTTGGTCTGTCCTTCCTTCTTCCCTCCCTCCCTCCCTTTCCTTTCTTTCTTCCTGTGAAACTGTCGCTGTCGCTGTCACCTTTCTCAGTTATGGGCTGACTCAAAGCAGAAGAGGAAGAGAGTGCTCCAGGGAAGAAACCATAGGTGGATTGTTGTTGAGTCGCTCAGTGTGTCCGACTCTTTGTGACCCCGTGGACTGCAGCACGCCAGGCTTCCCTGTCCTTCACTGTCTCCCGGAGTTTGCTCAAACTCATGTCCATTGAATTGATGATGCCATCCAACCATCTCATCTTCTGCTAGGTCAGTGCTGGTTTTTTAAGGTCGTTTCCTAAGAATACCACATAAGAATACCGGGGAATAATGAAATTTAATTTTGGAGGAAACTGGAGAGAAAGTTCATTCCTGTTCCTTTGTTTCTACAAGTGAAGATTCTTGTAGCCTGCCTTAAAGTAATTTGCCTGTGGTCCAGAAGTCCTTAGAATCTCAGGCCATTTCTTCCTATTCAGTTCAGTGTTTTCTTCCACTTAAACATCATGGTGATTCTTCATTGGTGGGAGATATTACTGACTCTGAATTTTATACCTACTGTTTTAATAAAGTATATATATATAATTTATCTGGGAATATATTTACCATATACATGTTATAGTAAAAATCTTATGTGTTGCATTAGAGGGGATCAAATGATCTCTATATGTATTTCTTTCTTCACCAGGGCATATTTATTTAACATGTAAATGAAGGTGATATATAAACATAAAATAGTTTCATTTCAACCATCATCTTTTGCCTGGGTTCTTGGAATAGATTATATTTTTAATGCTTGGTTAGAACCTGTTAGTAACATGGAAAGGTGTGAGAGTGTGTATGTCTGTATATGTTGGCAAATAAGAGATTAAGGAGCAGCAAGTAGATGTATTGATCCTTCAGGGCTGATCATTCGCTGGAGCAGAGCTTCTGTGCTAAAGCCAGGTCCCTGCTGCCAGGCTGATAACTGTATCACAATGAGAGCAGCAACAGCATTCCCAGCAGTGTCTAGTTTGGAGCCATCCACTGTGGTAACCACTAGCCACATGTGGCTATTTCAATTTGAATAATTAAAATTAAATAAATTTTCTGGGTGGCAAGGGATGAAGAGGCTGAGCACAGAGGATGTGCTGAGCGCCGAAGAATTGATGCTTTTGAACTGTGGTGTTGGAGAAGACTCTTGAGAGTCCCTTGGACTGCAAGGAGATCCAACCAGTCCATCCTAAAGGAGATCAGTCCTGGGTGTTCATTTGAAGGACTGATGCTAAAGCTGTAACTGCAGTACTTTGGCCACCTCATGTGAAGAGTTGACTCATTGGAAAAGACCCTGATGCTGGGAGGGATTGGGGGCAGGTGGAGAAAGGGACGACAGAGGATGAGATGGCTGGATGGCATCACAGACTCAATGGACATGGGTTTGGTTGAACTCTGGGAGTTGGTGATGGACAGGGAGGCCTGGCGTGCTGCGATTCATGGGGTCACAAAGAGTCGGACATGACTGAGTAACTGAACTGATAAAATGTATAGCAAAGAGAGTGAGCCCTAATGTAAACTGTGGGCTTTGAATGATAAGAATGTATTAATGTAAGTTCATCAGTTGTAGCAAATGTACCACTCGGTCGGGGGATGTTGATAATGGGGGGCGCTGTGCACGTAGAAGAAGGGACAGGGGGTATATGGGGAAAATTCTGCCTTCCTCTCAATTTTGCTGTGACCCTAAAACTGCTTTAAAAATAAAGTAAAATACAGTTCTTTAGTGACACTAGCCACATTATAATCAGTAGCCAACTGTGACTAGTGCAGCGGAGGAACTGTATTTTATTCATTTCCTTTCAGGTCTATAAAACCTGCACAGTCCAGTGAAGTGGGCTTCCCAGGTGGCTCAGTGGTAAAGAACCTACCTGCCAAGGCTGGAGATGCAGGTTTGATCCCTGAGTCAGGAAGATCCCCTGGAGAAGGAAATGGCAATCCACTCCAGTATTCTTGCCTGGAAAATCCATGGACAGAAGAGCCTGGCGGGCTATAGTCCATGGGGTCTCAAAGTGTCAGGCTCGACTTAGCCACTAAACAAATCCAGTAAAGTACCTTTTGGATTGTGCAGATACAGACTATTTCCATGACCACAAAAAGTTTTACTGGACGGTGCTGGATGGTAATTTCTCAGAAATGTTCAAAACCTGACTAAATATTATTATGTTGGCTGTAAATATTCTGAGGCCACCTCCTGCTAGCACACAAAGCATTGCCATTGACTTAGAAGTACGAAAGGAGACAGACAATGCTAACCTCAGTTAAAATATTTTTTTTTTTGACTATATGCTCTATTAGAAAGCTAACTGATTGTTATTTCAGAACAACAGTTACTCTTTTTTGTGTGTGGTGGAGCAGATACCCCCATTGACATAGGAAGATAGTTTTGAAGTTTGAATTTTATCTCACCCACTTAACTCTTTTAGGATGTTCTTGTGATTACTATAAACACAGAATCCTCCCAAATGAAATCCAGTATTTTTAGAAGTATCAAAATGTTACATTTCCTCAAGAGATCTCTTCAGAGTCTTGGGGTTGAATGCAGTAGACAGAATCACTTCAGTTTATCTTCTTTTAGATAATGAAGTAAGAAAGAACTGAGTAAATAGTTTTTGGGTTTTTTTTGGTGAAATTAACAAAGATGTTGTGAAGTTAACTCCACTTACAAAAAATGATAGCTATATCAGTTTTAGTCACTTAAATGGTGAGTCTGAATCATAGTCCTTTTTTTCCCCTTGGCTTTAAAACATTTTGGTAGTTGAGTAATTAAAGGATTTAATGGTTTCGTCTAAGTTTTATACCACAAAGCTAATAAAACATCCAGTATTGAAGTCAGAACCTTAATAGAAATTCAAACTCAATCACAACTGTTTGGGTAGGACACCTGCTTTATTAGGAGAGGGAATTAATGACTGAGGGGTGAAAAAAGTATCTGTGTAGGGAGATTAACTGGGTTTAATTTGGGGCAGTTCAGGAACGGTTTGTACTTTATCACGTTTAGTGTCCCTAGGGTGACTGGGCCAATCACAGAGAATGTTTTACTATGTAATCCTTTTTTATTTCTTTCCTTGTAGATGCCCTTTCCAGTTTCTGGAGTCCTAAATCCAGTGCCTGACCTTCAGCAAGGGTTGTTGTGGAAACATTTTTAATGTGGCGCCTTTCCTGGGCATATGGCTGGCTGAAATAGAAGGAGGGGAAGTGTCTCTGTGTATTTTCAAATTTTGATCATTCGGGCAAATTTAAGAATAGTGATCTTTTTGGCACAGATTTTTTTTTAAAGTCAAGATCAGGACTAAATTGTTTATCTTTTCTAAGATAAATGCTCTTTGGTTGTTTAAAAAGTGACAGTCTCTGGGGCGGAGAGAGAAGGAACCTCTTAGTTCATCTGTAGCCATCTTCCCAGTTGTTTCCATAGAAGCAGCAAGGCTTTTTAAAGGCTATAATTTTACATCCTACACTTTAGAGCCCTCTAGAAATAGACAAATAGGCAGCTTTGTAGCTTATATATTTGCTTAAGTAGTCTTTAAAGGCAAAGAGGGCAACTGCCGTGCAGTCACTGGGATAGGGAGAAGTTGCAGTCGGCGCTTTTTTGGCCTCGCTTAGAGAGGATGGTCCATTTAGGCTCTTGTATTAAGAGTGACATTGTTGGGAGTTCCCTGGTAGCCTCGTGGTTGGGACTCTGCATTTTCACTGCTATGGCCCACGTTCAGCCCCTGATTGGGAAGATCCTATACACTGTGTGTCTTGGCAAAAAAAAAAAAAAAGACATTGTTTTCAGCTGTATGTAGCTGTTTAAAAATGAAATATTCTCTTGGAGCTATTATACTTAAAGGAGTGACAGAAATGTGAAAAGGTGATATTTATGAGGTCTGACCAACTTTAAAATTAATTGTATCAAAACTGATATACACAAAAAGTATTGTTTCCTTCAAGGGGACATAGTGGGATGGGGTCCACTTTTTGTTTATGGCCATCTTTTATTTTAAATTTTAGAATTGCCCATTTCCATCAGGCCTCAAGTGAAGAAAGAACACTGATTTTCTGATGTGGCATTAACTTGCTCTTAAGGTCTTTCCCAGGCTGTGTTTAGCAGTTGCAGCTTGATCAGAATCGTTACTTAACCTCACAAAATGACTCTAGCCTTCACAGTGCTTTTAGTTGTTTAAAGGCCGTTTTGTTTACTATTATTTTTTAATAGATTCTGTACCACTACTTCATGGAAATAATGAGATTACCCAGGACTGTGGTTTGCCATTACAATGAGCTGTTTGTCTAGAGGCAGGAGTAGCCATGGCAAAAGCTGAGGGCCTGAGAGGATGCGTCATAGAGTGGGGAGGCGGGTGGGTTGTGAGATTCCAAATCCAATTCTGTAAAGCCAGAGGCAAGACGGCATCATTGGAAGGCAAAGACTAGCACAAGGCAGCGAAAGACCTCAGACCCAGGCAGGAGGGGATTAAATGGAGAGTAAGAGCGCAGGGGACTGTTCAAGGTCACAGGGGTTCCACAAGGGACCAAGGCAAGTGGGGACAATGTCACTTTCTCCAGAAAGTGTCAGTGGATGTGTCTTGCTGGGCTGGGCACCTCATCTGAAGCTCTGCCTTCCAGGGTATCTCTGACCATCAGAAAGGCTCTCCAGGTGTGTCTTAAAATAATGATCTTTCTATTTGCTTGCAATTCCATGCCTTGGCCATTTGGGCTCCACTGGGCCCTTCTGCTGGTCTCACCTAGGGATAGCCCGTGGCCAGCTGGTCTGGGGCTACCTATTTTAAGACGGCCTCATTGTGTGTGTTGTGGTTGGTGCCAGTGGGTGGCTGGCCCTCTCTTTCCGTTGAGTCCTTCTCAAGGAAGTCCACCTGTATTTCATCCCTTGGCTGCTGTAGCTTCCCAGAATTGCTGGAGTGGAGCTGCAGGGGCTCTTGAGGCGTAGGCTTAGTGGTCATGAAGCGTCATGTGCCTCTTTCAGTTGGTCAGAGCACATCCCAGGGCTAGCTCAGACTCAGGCCAGAGGGGAGTTGGTCTTCCCGCTTGCTGGGAAGAATGGTTAAGTCACATGGCAAAAGGAACATGTGTACGGAGATGGGAGGAATTCTTATTGCCATCTTTTGTAAATTCTCTACCACAACAGCTTTATTTAGCTCAAGGGTGATGAATGCACAGTCTTTGTCAATCACTGAACATTCGTTTTTTTACTTGTGATTGGGGAGCTAATTACCTGACTACCTTCCCCCTGGTGGTTATAGTGTGGTTGACTACGGGTTTCATAAGCTAATGTGTTGTGTGAAGCATCCAATCAAATTCATTTTGGCAAGAAGAGTGGCTTTAGAAATGTATAACTTGCTAAGAAATCTAAACATACCTATTCTAATGTAACATTTGAAGGGCAGAGGGTTAAGTACGTGTACGTGTGTGTGTGTGTGTGTGTGTCTGCACACGTGTGTGATGCTGATCCTTTTTTAGCCTTCAGGTGTTTTATTCCAGACTGACCTTCTTAAAATTCAACAGCACCACATTAAAAATATAGATTGTTTGCATGCATATGTAATTATTTCTCCTGCCACGTAGAAGTCAGTGAAGTAGGTCTGTCACAGCTCTAAAAATAACGTTTTCTCTGTATCACTCCGTGTAAAGGTAGATTGTTGCCTAGACAATCGTGAAAGTTTCTTTACTTTGAAGTCAATCCAGTGATATTGTACTCCCTGTTTTATAAGTCAGTTTTCAAAAAAGAATTGCCAGCCTATTAGGGTAAAAATATTAGAAACCCATTAATAGTTATCAACAGAATTTGCCCACTTTCTTTAGTTTATCATATACTAATAGAAATCAGAGAAGGATGGGAGGTATGCATGTATACCATTTATTAAATTGAAAAGTCTTCTGGTAACAGCCCTTGTCATAAGATATTATATGCTTTTAGATGTGGAAAGAGGGCTGGTGTTATCTTTTTACGTATTTAAATGTTAAGTGGCTTGCTGTTCATTCCAGAGGGGCAACAGATCTGTACATGGATAAGATATGTGGAAATGTGGCTGGCTCACACCCATTTCTCATTAGAAGAGGATATTACCTAGACCTCTGAGTTACAAAACAACAACAACAAACCTCCAATTTTATTTATTTTAAAGTGCCCAAATATCATGTAAGTAATAATAGATGGTCATTATAGAAAGTTTGGATAATACAAGTGGGTGAGAAGGGGAAAAAAATCACCGATTACATAATGGCCCAGGAGTAGATGCTGTTTGAATTTTGCCATAGGAGTGTAAGTTTAAATGGGACAGGACTGTAGATAAAAAGCATAAATTGATGTTTTTGGAAATTAATACATTTTAGCATTCCCAGTACTTTCACATTTAGTTTGTTTGGAGAAAGAAAAATAAACTAGTCTTAGATTAATACCTGCTTGGCAAATGTGATTTGTTTCACATGTGTGATTTGGTACATACTGAGAGACAAATGTGAAACTCTGGGGCTTCCCAGGTGGCTCAGTGGTAAAGAATCCGCCTGCCAGTGCAGGAGACGTGGGTTTGATCCCTGGGTCAGGAAGATCCCCCGGAGAAGGAAATGGCAACCCACTCTAGTATTCTTGCCTGGGAAATTCTATGGACAGAGGAGCCTGGCGGGCGACAGTTCATGGGGTCACAAAGAGTTGGGCATGGCAGAGCACACGTGTGTGCACAAGAGTCAGACATACTTGATGATTACTGGACAGAAAACGTGTGTTTTTCTCACGTATTCTCGGAATGCATTTACAATCTAACCTTAACGTCTGTGTCAGTTTATGTCTTAGAAGTATCTGTTCTGCTTTGCGTTTTGTCCTCTGGGTGTTATGGATCACCTTATTCTGGTATCTGTTACTTGTCTGATGGAAAGTGAAAACATTTTACAGAGAGTTCTGGGACAGAGGGAAGTTATGAGTAAGTAACTTTCCTGTTTGTGGGTGTGTTTGAGCACAGTAATGATTTTGAGATTTCACACTGACCTTTCATATCAACCCTTGAACTGGCAGTGAGAATTTTCTAGATTGGTTAAATATCTTTTTGTAGAACTAGGTTTTTGATTTCAGGGATATATGGGAGAAATGAATCTCTAGGAATTTAATGATCTGAAGGTTGAGTGTTTTGGTCTTTTAAGTCTGGATTTCATAGCATTTTGAACAAGAGGATGAAATCCCCATTGGCACGACTAGTGTTTATTTTGTTTTAAAGAGTTTTAAGGCGCTGCAGGAATGCCGTCCATTTCTCCATCAGCCTGAAAGGACGTCGCGGTTGAGCCGTCGAGAAGAAAAACTGCCAGGTCCACTGCTTTGGCAAAACCTCAGATGCGTGGCCTCCTGGCCAAACGTCTGCGATTTCTTATTGTTGGAGCATTCATGGTCTCCCTGGGGTTTGCAGCTTTCTATAAATTTGCTGTGGCTGAAAAAAGAAAGAAGGCATATGCAGACTTCTACAGAAATTATGATTCCATGAAAGATTCTGAGGAGATGAGGAAGGCTGGTATCTTTCAGAGTGCAAAGTGATTTGGAATATAAAAAATTTTTTGGGTTGAGTTCCTTGGAAGTTTGTCACTTTCCTGTGTTCCTGAACTATGAAACTATGACTATCTGGGGTGAGAAATAGTCTCTCAATAAATAAACAATTAACAAACAAAAAAGAGTTTTAAAATTACAAAGATATAAAAAAAACTTAGGTATCAAGCTGGTGAAAAATAACAGCCCTCAATTTCCTTTCCCAGCCATAGCCTGTATGGTCAGTGTGATGTGTATCCTTCCACATTGTTTTCCTGTGTATAAATATACACATCGATGTTTTTCCTCAAGTGTAAATATTATACATGAAATGTGGTAACTGGGCATCATATTCTACAACTTACAGACTTTACTTCTGCAAATAGTATATATTACATCTATATTTTACTTGCATGTATTTTTATATGTATTTGTAGTAAAATATTATAAATATTCACAGCTTTCATTCTAGGTCATCTCTTACAGATCCACTTCCCTTTAAAACATGCCAATTTATTTCTGTTTGGGGTCCATTTCTGTTACGTGGATGTACTTTACTTAACCAGTCCTTTAGCAGTTGACTCATTGGCTGTCTCCAGGGGTCCATATTTCTGTAGATGGAGATCCAGAAGTGGGCCTGCAGGGACCTGGGGCATTGCATTTGTACTTCTGATAGATACCATGAAAATTTTCTGCACTGGTTATGTTAGTTAACTACCCTCTTAGTTGCTTCTATTTCTGGTCTTAAAGATAAAAGAATGTTAGACCCAGAAGGCAATGGCAACCCACTCCAGTACTCTTGCCTGGAAAATCCCATGGACAGAGGAACCTGGTAGGCTGCAGTCCATGGGGTCGCTAGGAGTCGGACACGACTGAGCGACTTCACTTTCACTCTTCACTTTCATGCATTGGAGAAGGAAATGGCAACCCACTCCAGTGTTCTTGCCTGGAGAATCCCAGGGACGGGGGAGCCTGGTGGGCTGCCGTCTATGGGGTCGCACAGAGTTGGACACGACTGAAGCGACTTAGCAGCAGCAGCAGGAGCATCTTGCCTTATTTCCTACTTGACTGAGACCTGCAATATCTAAGACCTGGAGGGGAAAACGGTGGATGGAGGGGTGGGTAGTGATGGGTTGAAAAGAGGAAAGTTATCACCCAAGTTTAAGAAATCAAAGTTGCTCCACTTTATTAACTAAAAAAGTGAGATGTTGTGAAGTGTGTTACTATGGACAAATTTATGGTAAGAATTTCAGAATTGGTAAAAAGTCTGGGCTATATAGTGTAACTAAATTGATTAATATACCCTTTTGGTTAGAAGGACTGGGGACTCATTAAAATTACCCCCACATTACAGGGCATTCTTTATAAAGTAGATATGGGAATGGGGAGATAGGAGTTTCATCCATCATCCCAGGTTTTGCCCAGCAAAAACTGAGCCTCTAGGTCTTTGGGGATTGCAGTCAAGCGTGTTCTCATGAACCCTGGAAGTGGACAAGACCTTAGCAGCAGGAATTTGGGATTCCCCAATTCCAGATCCTCTAACCTTGGTGTGACGTAGCCCGTCAATAAGCTTGTGCTTTTGCTTGTGTTTACCTGTTCCTCTGGGCTTCCCAGGTGGCTCAGTGGTAAAGAATATGCCTGCCAATGCTAGAGATGAAGGTTTAATCCCTGGATCAGGAAGATCCCCTGGAGAAGGAAACGGCAACCCACTCCAGTATTCTTGCCTGGACAAGAATCCCATGGGCAGAAGAGCCAGGTGGACTGCAGTCCCCAGGGTCACAAAGAGTGAGACGTGACTTAGCAACTAAAACAACCTGCTCCTCTCTTCTGCTGACTCAGGATTTTGGCTCATTCATAATAACCCTTATGGCTCTTTCAGCTTGTCTTTTCCTCTTTGGCCATAGCTTTGGCTACTAACTGCCGGATTCTCTGCTTGTCAATTTTAATCCCAAAGGTTGAGAATCCAGATTTTACCTAGTGGCTGCATAGGGCATCTCCCAGCCTATAAACTGCTGCCTTAAACTCAGGCGCCCTCCTCAGGTAAGGGTGTAGCATCCCGAGCTCCCTCCTGGGAAGAAAACTTGGATGTGGCTGGAACCTTCGTAACATTACTCCTAGGTAAGTAACCAGTCTAGAATGTAATCCTGAGTAATGCACTTTTTTGTTGTAGTTACAAAATATATACTTTACGGTGTGCTTTAAAAGCAGTTTATTCATTTAAGTCAGTAAATACTTCCCTGGGATGCAGCCTTCCTTTTGCCATATGGAACGTAAGTTGGGAAAGTTTCTGCCATGTCTTAGTTGTAAATTGTCTTCAGTTCTGAAATAATTGATGTGTGGATCATGAGATATGGTCTTGCCTTTTCTGCCAACTCGAAAGTGCTGTGAAATAGTTCATCCTGTTTATGTAATGATGGTGAAGTTATGAAAAATATACCTGGAACCTGAAACTCCTGGAATAGCTCATTTTCCTATGTGAATAGTTTCATTTTAACTGTATCTTTTCTGCACACATCGGGAAGAGTGTGTTTGGTGCTCCAGTGTTTCAGAGGTGACCAGTTATTAATAGTTCTGGAAGGTTTCTCTAAGCTGCTCTGTCTCCTTCCTAAGAGTCATTATTATGTATCTACCCACACCCTCTTTTCCTTGTTTTCTTCCCTCCTCGACCCCAGTTTCTTTCTCTTTCAAGTAAAGGCTGGCAGGCTGAACATTTCAGTAACCGTTGAATGCCCGAGTCCTTAATTTGGTGCCCAGGTCTCCCAGTCCTCGAAGAGCAGTTTCCCTGTTACCTTTAAAAATCAGAACCATGCTCATAAAATGCCATCTTAGTTTGCCCCCAGACCACTTGAAATATAATCCGATTTGCAAAGCAGCACTTAAGCTCCTGTTTGATTATCATTTTGTAGGAATTTTTGTTGGCTCCGAGAAAGACGAACAACATGTTTGCCTTTGGAAAAGACAGCCAAGTGGTTTTCTTTCATTTGGGGATGTTTCTTCTGGTGGTCTTGAATTCTGTGTTTTAATCTGCTTTTAAAAATGCCTTTTAGCACATAAGCAAAATTAAACTTTTATTATAGTCTGTGCAATACTCTTTATTATTTAGGAGACAAATCTTTTAAATACTTTCTGGTAAGGCCATGTGTAACTTAAAGCTTGCATTTTGACAGCCTGGTCTTAGCTGATAGGCATGCTAATCTGTATTTGATTGCTTTGGTGGGGAGCTGGAAATAACCGAGTACCTGGCTTAGAGTACATTTATAAATGTGCTTTCTTTGGGTTTTCATTTTGTGAAACAATAAAGTGGATTTTCCTACATGTTTTATTATGTTTGACTGTTCATCTGATTACTGGATTTAAAAAAAAAGTTTAGCCATCTTTCCTTTTGTTGACATGTCCCATTGTTTGTTTATTTTCTTGATGCTCATGTATGTAGTGTATGTGCAGAGGCCCTTTCATCAGTTACTTTGCAGCAAGATAGTGCTCTAGGAAAATGGATTTTTTGTGTGTGTTTTAAGAATTTCCCACTCTTTTCTATTTTGGTTTAGTTTTTTATTACATTCTTTTCATTCTCCTTCGGAAGCACCAAAGCTTGGCATAAATACAGTTATGTATAGAATAGGTGACTGTATCATTTTCTTTCTTTATATGTGTGTAAAATAACAAAAATTACATATGACCAAAGAAAAATTAGGGGTAATAAAAGTTACTTGCGTCTTGAGGGAGCATTTTATTTTATACTCCATGAGATACAGTTATGTTTGGAAAAAAATGTTGAAAATTGAAATTCTGGGAGATTTAAAAATTTTCTCTATACCATGAAGACTTAAGTACTTGTAAAAGTGATTCAAGTCAATGGGATGATTTTGATACCAATCTGTGGAGCACCCCTTGTGTGCTGAGGACAGGACCAAGTACTTCACATGCTTTATATCGTATCCCTAGCTTATTCCTGCCAGGGTTGGTATGATTATCCCAGCTTTACAAATTAGGAAGCAGAGGCTTGGTTGATCGCATCACCTTTTGAAGATCTCACCACTGGATCTGAACCCAGTGGCATCTGGTTGCAAAGTCCCTGCCCTTTCCAGGGTTCCTTTTGCCTCCTCAGCTTTTGTTGTGTCGTCTGCCTTTAGGATTTTCAAGCTATGGGGACAAGGAGTTAACTTCCAGAAGAAAGGTCCCTACGTTAGAAGCAGCATCACATGACATTAGAGCTAGAACTCGCACATTACACCAACTTGGCCTGGATCTCATTGGCATCATTTACCAAGTTTGAGACTGCAAGCCAGTACCTGGGCCTTATTGAGCTTCCCAGTGTTTCATCATCCAAATCAGGACCATCATATTGGCTTTGCAGGATAATATAATGCCTAATGAGGCTTCCCAGGTGGTTGAATGGTGAAGAATCCACTTGCAATGCCAGACACGCTGGTTCAGTCCCTGGGTTGGGAAGATCCCATGAAGATGGAAATGGCAGCCCATTCCTGTATTCTTGCCTGGGAAATCCCATGGACAGAGAAGCCTGGTGGGCTACAGTCCATGGGGTCGTGAAAGAGTCAGATACTCCTGAGCAACTAAACCACAACAACAATAAGAATGCATAATGAGTAATATAATGATAAAGGTGATTATAATAGTAACAGCACTGAGGAGCTATTATGTCAACCCCTGAGTTAAATACTTTTCATAGTTAGTCCATGTAATCTTCACATTAGCGCAGTGAGGCAGCTTCAGTTACCCCTGTTTGACATAGAAAGTTGTCAGTATGTGAAGACTGTTTTTATTATTTATATTTTCTTTTTTTAGAAAAACTTTTTATTGGAGTATACTTGCTTTACACTGTTGTATTAGTTTCAGGTATACAACAATATTATTTGTATTTTCCATACCAGTTACCCTTCCATTGGTATGGATAATTGAGTATCCAATGACTTAGAAAATCCACTGCCATTCAGTAAACTTTAATACTCATTAAAATAGATCACGTGATTTTATCTCCAAGCCTTTTATTTTAGTAATCGCTGTTTCATATATTTACTACTCAAATGTTTTAATAGATTTCTTTCTTTGTCATACAAAGTGCCCCCAAATTCAGTCAGTGACTATCTGCATAAAGCAGCAATTCTCATGGCCTGTCATCTACCTAAATCAATGATGGGGGTCTGGGAGGTTTAAGAAAGTTACTAACATTAATGCTGAAATGTTGACAGCCGTAGAGAACGCAGAATTCTGTCAGTGGACTCAAAAGACCTTTCATTATAGAAGAGAGAAAATTATAGAGCTTTGCTCATGTACTTCCCAACATTGAAACCAGGCTAAAAAATTCAGCCAAAACAGCAGACTATTAAATGTTTAAAAGAAAACTAACCTGTACAGATATCCTACTTTTTAAATACGCCTATAATATCCTGGAATCTCTTGCCTGGTGGTCAGAGGCGTTATGGGTTAAGAAGATTGTTCTTCATGTGTTGTGGAAAGTGGGATGATGGTTCTCAGGATCCAGAGAAGAGGGTGGGAATGAGTCTGTTCGGTAGAAAAAGACCTGAGCTAATGTGAGCTGGCCAAAGGTCAGAATTTATACACCTCCCTGCTTTTACTTGATCAGAGGGTGGGTTGATTATCCTCAGTCTATTTATTTGGTGTTCGCTCAGCTCAGGTGTGTGCCAGGCATTGCTACATCTTGGTAATATAAAGAGGAGCTCCCTTTGAGGGTTGACCTTGAAGGAACTTAGAAAGTCTCCAGGAGAAAACGGAACCGATTACATCCCAGTGAGGTCATTCTCTAGCGGAGCTGTGTAACTAAGATTCAGTGCTGATCACCTTTTCTCCAAAGTCCTGTCTCTGCGCCCGCGTATCATATCGTTATTGTTAGAATTCTAAAGGAAAGGATTGCAACTCCAACTTGTGACATTCCCGCCATCCACTGTGTGTTGTAAAGTTTGTTCCAAGGCGGAATTGTGGTGAGAGATAGAGCTAATATTTTGATGAAACTTGGTAATTCTCTTCATAAAGACAACTTCTGAAGTTTAGTATTGTCTGTACAAGCATGGTTTAAATGCTAACATTAGTTGAATATTTGCATAGGTAAGTATGTGTATGTATGAATCTCTGTTTAGCTTTTTGATGGGCATGTATTAACATCATGCTTTTATCTTGACTATAAGCTGTAGACTTTGAGGCAATCAGTGTTTAAACTTTTGACAAGGACGAGAACTAATGAAAAGGAACAATGGTTTTTCTGTTTTCTCAGTAACTACATTTACCGTTGTTCTGAAAATTTAACAAACGACCACAGGATGTGAATTTAATCAACTTGTGCCTTTAAACAAAGATATCCTGGTTGTAGTGGAATTTTTCTACTTATCATCATCCTGCTCACATGTTCCCTTTTCTCCGAAATCAACCGCAGTTCATTATGATTTAACCAACTCAACAAATAATTTCAGTACAAAAGAAATGGATTTGGGAAGCAGAAGGAACCATTATTTCTGCCTCTGTCTCCTAGATCAGCATTTGAAGTCAAAGATTTTAACTTTGTACTGGAAAAATATTTTTGTATGTAGGTTTGTCCTTCATTTAAAAATACAACCTCTTCTCTGTAGCCTAGGTATAATTGGAGGCGCTATTTGGTGAGTGAGGCAGGGTGTATTGTCTTAATTCCCTCCGTTGCCCACAACTACAATTATATTATCTTTGACAATTTAAATAAAAAGTTTGTTTCTTAAAAAAAAAATCTGAAAGAAACTAAAGCATTTAGTGGAGACGAGTTTAGAACCAGCACTTTCCCTAGAAATACTGGCTTTCATCTGATGGGCTGTTTTTCTTGATGCAGTAGAAATGCCTTGCGTGACTGCGATGTCTCCCGTGGCATTGCCTATCTGTGTCATCTCTGAGGGGAAAAGCTCTGAATCCACGTTGCTGGTCATCGGCACTTCATCAGTGCTGTGTTAGTAGCCACTCTGCCCAGGACTTTGCATGCATATTTTCTTTAGTGCACATATCAAGCCAATGAGGAAACCAAAGCTTACGATTACACAGATTTGCCAAGGACAGATTTAGTTTCTCTTCCCTCGAAGTCCATACTCTTAACCATCGCTGTGGTGCAGCTTGGCGTGGCTTTACCTCTTCGTCCCAGAATTCTCACCTGGTAAGCCAGCTGCGCCACTGTCACGGCTCTGCGGAGACGCTTTCTTTGGCATCTATCGCCGTTGCTAATTGAGCTGTTGCGTTTCATCCCATTCCTTTTTCCCACAGTGAAACCTGTTAACAAAGAGAATCATCGATTGTCACAACTGTTCAAGTGCGCAAGGAAACGAAGACTTCATTTCTTTTCTTTGTGAGCCCTCCGTGGCATGCCAGCATGTTCTGAGGTGCATTGCACAATAAGATAAGCACATCATGCTTACATGATAAAGTTTAAAGAAACAAGTCAATCAGAATTAGCAATCGGTATGTAAAATACTAGATGAAAGCAAGGAAAGCAGGTTAAGGAAACTTGACTTCTCCTCCATCATGACAGCAAAGTAAGTGAGAGTCCGGAGGGCTCGCTGTGAAGTCTCATCAGTTTAAAGGTCGACTCTAGGAAATGGCTGCTTATGTTCCTAAGGCTGCATCTTTAGGTAGTGCCAAGATTGCTAGGAAAGCAATTGAGAGACCAGAGTTTTTGCATTGAGAGGGGAGTGCTAGCTTGCTACAGACCACTCAGAGAAAAGATGAGGGGTGGGCTAGATAAGTTTTCTTCTGTAGCTGAGGGCATCTTTCTGACAGACATTAGGTTTGGACAGTGGAAGGACGGAGGCCTACAAACAACTCTGTGATGTGAGAGGGAGGGAAGTAAAAGGAGCTGTAGGAAAAGCCCTCCCCTCCCCAGGAAGGAAGGGACAGGGCCACGGGCCGTCTCAGTGTGCAGTGGAAGGCCTCCTAGTCATGGCTAAGCTACACAGTAAGTCCCCTGCGTGTGAACCTTCAAGTTGAGAACTTTGAAAGATGCGAATATACGTTCCAGCAACACCAGGCTAAGTATGACTGCTGCCTGCCCTCCACCTCCTCCTGCTGAAGGTCCTTCAGCTCTACCATCTCCTCCCCCTCCTCCAGGCAGTGACTCTTCTTTCCTGCTCACTCAGTGTCAACCCTTGTGTGTCAGCTGCTGCAGTATTGTCCTTTTTGAGGTACTGTACTGTCAGATGAAGAATATTTATTTTTTGTGTTTGTTTTTATGTATTATTTGGGTGAAAAGTATTATAAACCTATTACATACCATATAGTCGATTGTGTTAGTTGGGTACCTAGCTAACTTTGTTGGACTTCCGAACATGCTCTTAGAACTGATCTCATTTGTATGTAGGGGACTTATTGTACTTTGCAAGGCAGCTGACCAACAAATTGAGAAAGTGAAGTCGCTCAGTCGTGTCTGACTCTTTGCGACCCCATGGACTGTAGCCTGCCAGGCTCCTCCATCCACGGGATTTTCCAGCCAAGAATACTGGAGTGGGTTGCCATATTCTCCAGGGGATCTTCCTGACCCAGGGATCGAACCTGGGTCTCCTGCATTGCAGGCAGACGCTTTACCATCTAAGCCACCAGGGAAGCAACAAATTGAGAGTTAAGTGTACGTGAAAAGATCTCAACACATTTAAAATTTTGAAAAAACTTTTTTTTCACTTACTGGACATAAAGAGACATGTTTGGTCTACCAAAGTGCTATAGTTAGTCGCTCGGTTGTGTCCAACTTTGCAACCCCATGGAATGTAGCCTGCCAGGCTCCTCTGTCTATGGGATTCTCCAGGCAAGAATACTAGAATGGGTAGCCATTTCCTTCTCCAGGAGACCTTCCCAACCCAGATCTCCCCCTTTGCAGGCAGATTCTTTACTGTCTGAGCCACCAGGGAAGCTCAAGTACCACATAAGTCATAAGAGAATTGGGATTTGCCTGGCTAAGGCAATAGGGCACCCCCCCCCCGCCCCCACTGCCAAGGACTGGTGTTACCTTCTGGGATATCTGGGATCATTGCTCATCTCTTAGACTAATTGGATACCTCTTCTCTCCTAAACAAATAGTACTTGATAGAAAAGGAACAGACAAAAGCTGTCATCATCCCACATTTTATGCCGCGCTGTTTGATTTCACTTTGAAGGTAGGGCAGTCAGTGATCACAGAAGGGCATGTCAGTTGCCCTGATATATCTCTTGTCTTACTTCCAGCCCTGCTAGTGACTTGTTTCAGTATTTCATCCTTGTTTTTTTCCTTTCATTACTTTTCACCTGTTGTATTTTTTGCTTCCTGAAAATAAATGGTTCATCCCACCTTTTTGCCTTCATTGCACCTTTGGCTACTTTCTAGAGTGCTAGTCTCTCTATCTCCCTTTTTTTTTTCTGCTATATAAGTTACATGCGTCATTTAGGTTTCAACCCAAATGCCTATCCCAAACTCTTGATTTGTTCAGTTCTTAGGGAACATCACCTACAACTGGGTAATGCAGCTGTGTGGGCATAAAGTTTATTTGCTCTGGTAACTTTCAAATCCTTGAGAAGAGGAAACATGCTTGTCCCAGGTTTTATATCCTGAGTAACATTCAACAGGGTTCTTGCCACTTGGCAGGAGTCAGTGGTTATTTGCTGAGAGGCTGAATGGACATCAGTCTTTTGACTGTTCTGCGAGTGTCCAGTTCAGGCTTTCCCACCTCCCTTTTGGACCTTCTGGGATCTGGTTTTACTTATTTTACTTTTGGGGGGGTTGGCGGGGGAGGAGAAGTCTGTCCTCTGCTCCTGCCTGCTCCCTGTGTGTGGAATTACCTCTGCAGAAAGGTGACACCTCTTGATTTTGTCTCGGGCCTTCCAGGCTCACGATGAGAAGTTTCTGTCAGTATGCTTGTGTCTTTTAAGCTGAGTTGG
The DNA here is from genome assembly GCF_023091745.1 of Budorcas taxicolor. Lineage (NCBI taxonomy): Eukaryota > Metazoa > Chordata > Mammalia > Artiodactyla > Bovidae > Budorcas > Budorcas taxicolor. The sequence goes on from NC_068911.1 coordinate 72,221,362, forward strand.
CCCTTGTTTTTGCTCACCCTCTTTCGGGAGCGTTGGGGAGGACTGGGGGGCAGAGGACGAGGGCTCCCCTGCCTTCGTCTTGGTATGTGTGGTGCCTGTGTATCCCACGGTCATCGTTTTTGGTGGTAGGACTTTGACCTGACTGGTCAGCTTCCCAGGAAAGATGATACATGTTGATGCTGTGAAAGTGAACTTTCCCAAGACATCCTTTTGGGAATTTTCTCCGCTTTGGTGGGTCTGTATAAGTCACTTGCCTACTGTGGACATTCAGGCCAGGCTGCGGGACCCTCTACAAATGAATCGCACACAGTCCTCTCTGTCCTGTGGGACTTCCGTCAGTGACAGCAGCAGTGCCGCTGATTGCAGAGAGAGGCTTTCTGGGGCAGAGCACGGGGCTTGTCTGTGGCACCCTCTTGCCCTTGTGTGGGCTGGTGCTCTCTCAATCCCTTCTTTGTTGGGATGCCCATCAGCAAGAGGAACTTCCGTATATTTCCTCCTTAATGATGACACAGTATTATGTTTTTATTATCCCTCTGAAAAAGTGAAAGTGAAAACGTATGTCACTGAGTCGTGTCCAACTCTGTGGGACCGTGTGGACTGTAGCCTGCCAAGCTTCTCTATCCCTGGGATTTCCCAGGCAAGAATTCTGGAGTAGGTTGCCATTTCCTTCTCTAGGGGATCTTCCTGAGCTAGGGATGAACCCCAGGCTCCCACATTACAGGCAGATTTTTTTACTGTCTGAACCACCAGAGAAGCTCATATTGTCCCTATACATATTGTATTTTCAAAGTGGAGAGAATTTAAGTGATTTGCTTCTAGTAATCTTTTTCTAAGTTGTGATGCTAACATGGATTTGATATTAAAATCAGCAATTGATGTTTTTTCTTTTATAGAGCATATTTGTTTCCTGGGCTGGCTTTGATACCTATCTATATCCATATCTCTATATTATTCATTGACTATATCAATGAAAAAATATATATTTTTCATTCATTCTATATATGAAGGCCAGTAGGAAATTGAACATGGTAGATCTGTAATGCAACACATTCCCATGTGACTTAAGGAATTCCAATATAGTACTTTCCAGGCTTCCTTTGTGGAATGTTCTTCTTAGATAAGCTGGAAGAATGGTATGCTTTTGAAAATATTGGTTAAGTTGTAGTGAAACACAGCACCAAGTTGGGTTTTGGCAGTTGGTTCAGATTGATAGGAAATGCCTTGTGGCAGGACAGCCCGGGCAGGCCCGAGAGAAATCTCCTTTACCTGCCACAGTGCATCTGCTATTGCTGAGAACCCAGGCCTGGAGCTGACCTCATCCCTCCTCCCCGTCAGCTGTCCCCTCCCACTCCCCTGCAGCACCTGAACTGGGGAATACTTCCTCGCACCCTGAAGGGGTTGGGTTTCCCTGGTGGTTCCGATGGTAACGGATCTGCCTGCAGTGCAGGAGACCCAGGTTCAGTCCCTGGGTCGGGAAGATCCCCTGGAGAGGGCAATAGCAACCCACTCTAGTGTTCTTGCCTGGAGAATTCCATGGGCAGAGGAGCCTAGTGAGCTACAGTCTATGGGATTGAAAGAGTTGGACACGACTGAGTGACCACACTTCAGACCTAGAAGAGGTGGGCTGTGTAGGTAGCCGCCCAGCTAGGGAGACCTGGCTGAGACCTGCTCGGGAGAGCAGGGTTTTCTTTTGTTCATAAGCTCATCTGTGGATAAGAGGTGCTGTGGTGAAATGGGCTTTGCTTTTAGAAGGTTGAAAGCACCTGGATCATGTCTTCTGTTGAAGGCAACCTATAATGTTTCTCAGCCTAAAGACACGCATGTCTGTAAGGGCTTCCCTGATAGCTCAGTTGGTAAAGAATCCACCTGCAATGCAGGAAACCCGGTTTGATTACTGGGTCGGGAAGGTCTGCTGGAGAAGGGATAGGCTACCCACTCCAGTATTCTGACCTGGAGAATTCCATGGACTGTATAGTCCATGGGGTCCCAGTGAGTGGGACATGACTGAGTGACTTTCACTCTGCTCCAGTTAAGAACAGTGATTCTTCTCTTCATTAGATGGCTCACCTCCCTGAAAAAAAGACATTTAGCCCCTTCTAGAGTGCCCAGCGGAGAAGGCAATGGCACCCCACTCCAAAACTCTTGCCTAGAAAATCCCATGGATGGAGGAGCCTGGTAGGCTGCAGTCCATGGGGTGGCTAAGAGTCAGACACGACTGAGTGACTTCACTTTCACTTTTCACTTTCCTGCACTGGAGAAGGAAATGGCAATCCACTCCAGTGTTCTTGCCTGGAGAATCCCAGGGACGGGGGAGCCTGGTGGGTTGCCGTCTATGGGGTCTCACAGAGTCAGACACAACTGAAACGACTTAGCAGCAGCAGCAGCAGCAGCAGCAGCAGAGTGCCCAGACCCAGGAATTTCTTGTCGGAATTCCACGATCTTTGAACAGCCAAACACAACTTTTGCCTTGGTGTGTAGGCACATTTCTGTTTCTGTCAGAGTAAAGCAGGCTGGTAAGTCATAAATTAGGAAAACATTTTGTAACTTGTGTTTATTATTTAACAAGTAGAGTAAATAGCTGGCCTCAGAAAACCCCAAACAAAAACAAAACTCCAAACCAATCTCAGGTCATTTGGCAGGGGACTGTTTTACTGTTTGTCAACAGTGAGGTTGTACCTTCTCTGGAAGTTGGGAAGCCATTCCTCTGTCACCCTCTGATTTTGTCCGCTCTCCCTTGCATCCCTCTTTCTTATTGCCTCAGCCCACGTGTTGGGTGGGGAGATGAAAGCCTCCAGGGGAAGCCTGGGGGCCCTTTCCTCCTCTCAACTGTTTATTTCCCGTCTTTTCTCCGGGTTACAAAGTTTTCCTTGCTTTGCTTTTATCAAGTCTATGAATGACTCCCTTTGTCAAGCTTATTGGAATGCCCTGTGGGAGGGATGCTATGCAAAAAAAAATAATTGTATTGTATAACTGCCCAAACCTTAGAGATGCCAGATAGCCCTTGGCCCCGGAACAGACCCTTCTTGCTGGCAGGTCCTATGAGAACAGGAGGCAGCGCCTGTGAGAGGTGGTTCTGTCCTCCACCCTGGTACCTCGGGGATGACCTTTGCACCCCCCACCCCCACCCCCACCCCCACCCCGCCTCTGATAAATGGCCTATTTTAGGTTTCTAAAATGCCTGTCTTTCCTTAAGCCCAGAGGGGGCTGTTTCCTTGAGTGTTTGTGCGTTTTCCCTGTGTGATTGTTTCCAGCTGCTGTTTCTTCACAAATCTCAAGTTTGTCCATCCTGTGTCACCTTGGGGCAGCAGACATTTGTGACTAATTATTAAAAAGGGCAGCCTTTTATACCAGTTTATTTTGATGAAAACAAAACCCTAGAGAACTCTGTTCGATACACACGAGCAGGTGAACATGTTGGTGTTTGGGATTTGGAAAACAGATCTAGAAAAAAAAGGTAGAGTTTTTGGCATGGTCGTCAGAGGAGCCAGAAGCTCCAAGGTGAACTTCATGGGTTTGTTGCTGACACTGAGTGTATCCTCTGAACGAATTCCAAGCCTTTAAACTTAATACCAAGCAGCCAGGCCGGGCCAGTCCCTGGGCTTAGGGAAGGGCCATCTTGGGTCAAAGAATCATACAATGAGCTCCTATCCAGCTAAGACTTTTTTTTTCTTCCCCTATGAAATCAGATCAAATCAACCTCAGTTTGGAGGGTGTGTAAGTGGAGGTGGGGGGAAAATCATTGCACCCTTGGCTGTTTGGTTGTAGCATTAATGATTTGTGGGAGGCATTTGTCTCTGAAGGATGCATATAAGCTAGCTCTAAAAGCTAACCTTATGTCAGGGTTTTGTTTGGTATAGGCAGTTGCATACCATGTTTAACCTTTCTTTATGAAACTGTCATTAACTGGCATGTTATGTATGCTCAAGGGCAAAATACCATGTATGATCAAATAAAGCAAGTTAAAAGTACTTGGATCTTGATATTAATACATCTGTAGAGCTTCGAAGCAGTGACAAAAGATGATATGCACTAACATGAGGAGTGCTCCAAGATACACAGCAGTAGGTAAAAACAGCAAATGGCAAAGTGAAGAATAGAGGTGAACACCATTTCTTTTTTAAAAAGGAAGTGGCAGCAGACCAAGACTGTGTTTTGGCCCCAGGTGATGAAGGTTGAACCACGCCAGAGTCGGTTCAGGGAACACACTGTCAGCAGGGCTTGTTTTTGGGTTATGCTGCATCACATTATTTTTTGGCTTGCGTTTATACTTAATCCCCTTAATCATTCTTTTCCCCCTTTGAACCTTTATGACTATGTATTTTCATCTTTTATTAATTTGTATATATTCTCGACAAATGTTGTTTTTGCATTCATGTTTCCCCCACCGAATTCACATAAGTAGAATTATATAAACATAAAATTAACCCTTTAAAAATGATCAGTCCGGTTGCATTTGGTACATTCACATCATGTAACCACAACCTCTGCCTGGTTCCCAAACTCCCATCAACCACAATAAAGCCCCAGCCCAGCCAGCAGTTACTCTCTGTTCTCCCTTATCTCAGCCCCTGGCAACCACCAGTCTGCCTTTCTATTTTCTGTTTTAAACCATGCTGCCTGGCTTGTGGGATCTTAGTTCCCCGACGAGGGTTTGAACCCAGGCACCAGCAGTGGAAGCTTGGTGTCCTGGCCACTGGGCCACCAGGGAGGAGCCCTGCTTCCCATTTCTAAGGGTTTACCTATTTTGGATAGTTCTTATAAATGAAATTACACAATATTGTGACCTTTTGTGTGTGTGCATGTGTTTTTGAATCAACTTTCAGTTCAGTTCAGTTCAGTCACTCAGTCGTGTCTGACTCTTTGCGACCCCATGAATTGCAGCACACCAGGCCTCCCTGTCCATCACCAACTCCCGGAGTTCACTGAGACTCACGTCCATCGAGTCGGTGATGCCATCCCGCCATCTCATCCTCTGTCGTCCCCTTCTCCTCCTGCCCCCAATCCCTCCCAGCATCAGAGTCTTTTCCAATGAGTCAACTCTTCGCATCAGGTGGCCAAAGTACTGGAGCTTCAGCTTTAGCATCATTCCTTCCAAAGAAATCCCAGGGCTGATCTCCTTCAGAATGGACTGGTTGGATCTCCTTGCAGTCCAAGGGACTCTCAAGAGTCTTCTCCAACACCACAGTTCAAAAGCATCAATTCTTCGGCACTCAGCCTTCTTCACAGTCCAACTCTCACATCCATACATGACCACAGGAAGTCAACTTTATTGAGGTTTAATCTCCATAAATAAAAGGCAGACATTTCCTAGTGGGCCTTATACATATTTTTTTTCCTGCTTGTTCTGCATGTTTTGCATTTATTTACAGCAGCCTCACGAGAGGCACTGTCATCATCTCCATCTTGCAGATGAGGACTGAGGCTCAGGGAGGCAATCACATTATCCTGCAGGCAGGATGTGAGCAGGGAGTGGGCAGCTCCAGAGCCCATTCTGCTGACCACTGTCGTCTGTGTCCTTTCAGATCTCCTACATGTGCAATTCCAGCGCCTGCTTTTTTCCACACGACAGTATGCTGTCTCCCCACATTGATAAAAATTGGCTATAAAATATTCTGCTATTGGCGTGTACCATGATAGAACTATTTCCTCATTGATGGGGTGCATTTTTGAGATATTTCTGTTTTTTTGGTGTGTCATGAATCATACTGAAAGGGACATTAAGGACTAAAGACAATTCTAAAGTTATATATGTTTATTCATTGTAGAAATATAGCCAAGCAAGGAGAACAAGCTAAAACACACATACAAGTCTCCTCAGAGGTAACCACTGTAAACAGTTTTAAACATAAGTTTCTAATCTCTTTTATGCATTTTTTTAATAGAGGAAAAGAAAGCCCCTTAGGAGAAAGGATGATGCATAAATGAAGTTTGTAATAGAAGGTTTACAATGTATTGTGACCATCTTTTTGTCTAATAATAGTTGATACTTACTAAGTGCTTAAAATGTGACAGACTGCTTTAAGTGTTTTTTTTTTTTTTTTAACCGTTTCACAGGAATCACATATAGAGTGTGTGGTTATTATAGCACATGAGGACATTTGTTCATGTCTTAAATTCATATTGTACGCTAGCTTTTACTATCTTTTACTTTTTTGAACTCAGCACTATGATCTTATGATTAATCTTGCTATGTTTACCTAGACATCGTTCCCATCTTATCTTTTCCTCCAGCTCCACGCACAGGTCTGTAGGGCACACCCTCATCGTGCCCTCTCAGGCCTGCGGGAGGAGTCACGGGGACGCATGTCTTGGAACGGGATACGTGGATTATGGGAGCATGTATGAACTTGGCCTCGAGATAGACCGAGGTGGATTCTCTCCAGAATGCCTGTGCTGCAGTCTGCACTTCCATGCTTTACGTTTCCTGTGGTCTGGAAACCTGATCTTTACCGAAAGTGCACTGCTTCATTCTGTGAATACACTTTGCCTTGGGATTGCGGGCCTGGAGGTTAGTCACGGCACAGGGATGAGGTCTTCGGCGGCTCACTGCTTTTTGAGACCTGCTTTGAACAGTTATCCTAGTACAACCTGTAAGCCTGGGCTTCCCTGGTGGCTCAGATGGTAAAGCATCCACCTGCAATACAGGAGACCCAGGTTCAATCCCTGGGCTGGGAAGGTCCCCTGGAGGAGGAAATGGCAACCCCCTCCAGTATTCTCGCCTGGAGAATTCCATGGATAGAGGGGCCTGGCGGGCTACAGTCTATGGGGTTGCAAAGAGTCAGACACGGCTGAGTGACTACACTTCAGACCTGTAAGCGCTCTTTAGACGTGTAATCCAGGCCATCCTCACCCCCACGCTGCCCGCCTGGCAGGTAGCTCAGAGAGAAGTGATTTTCCCAAGGGCACAGGGTCAGGAGCCTTGGCCAGGTTTGCTCTGGAGTTGGGGAGCTGGGCTATTGCAGAAGACTTCTTTCTGGAGGGCTAATTTTTTGGAAATCAAGGTTGGGGAGGAAGTCAATACTACCTTCCTGCAGGTAAGGTGGGGAGGGAACATTCCCATGAACAGTGAGTTTCAGTAACTTGCTTGTACAAACACTTAACTGAATGAAGGTATTAGTTTGGTCTGTTTGTTAAGCACAGGGTATTAGTCCTTCTCTGTAGAGTGAGGACGTGTGACCTTCATGTTGAACTCAAGCTTCCTTCTTTCACCTCTTCTGAAGTTGGGGAAAGGAGAGTTCTGGGTGACTGAAGAGGTACTTTTAAAGGGGCCATTGTGGTTCCTCTGGTGAGGAATACTTGTGGTTCACAAGTATTTTCAACTTGTGATGCTTCGTTCTTTCTAAGGAGTCCAAACACAGCGAGCAACTGGTCACCTTTTGCATGAGGTGTGGTTAAGGTGGGTGGTTATCTTTTATGGACTTCTCCTGGCTCTGTGTCATCACCTTCACCCACATCCTAATCATGGTGCACAACTTAGTTTATACCAAGTTTATTCACAGGTGCAGAACCAGTGAATGTTTGTGTCTAAATTTTACTTTCAGAACCTAGAATAGGAACATTTACACCAATGCACTGTCCAGAAAGAGGATGTATTTGCACACATCCACAACAGTAGGTTCTTTTTTTTTTCTTTTTTTTTTTAACTATTGCCCACTGATAATAACCAGTTTCCTCTGATGATCTACCTGGAGACAGAAGACAGCATGTTTTGGGTGGTGCTTTATGAAGCAGACACATGTTTACTACTTATCACTTAGTAAAATTAGAAAACATATATATATTGAAAGGCGGATGCAGATACAAAGTCACAATTTTAAGACAGGAATATTACTCTCTACATATTACCCAGAACTCACTGGTGTGGAAGTTAAAGGAGCAGAGCATGGTTGAGAAGGCAGAACGGCCGGCTTCTCTCTTCTTCCTAGGGTTGGTGAACTCTCTGTAAACTCTAGAACAGAAATGACCCTTGTGAACAGGTGTGCATGTGTGCTAAGTATCTGATGGGTGTGCGCTGACCAATAAATACTACTACTTTCTCTTGACTCATTTAGCTAAAATGAAGGCTGCTCCTTCTCACTGCAACATAGACTTGTGTTGAGCAATCCTGCCACATTAAGTAGCAGTCTTGAGACAGAATAGAGGCATTGGGAGAGAGAACAGTTGTGCTTTGCCTTCTGGGTAAATCTAAGTTAAAACTTTCCTTTTAACTAGATTTATCGCTACTTAGTAATCTTTTGCCTAGAATATTGAAGGTGCAAGATTTTTAAGTTGGCTTGAGAGGAACTGAACAGTTTGTTCAGTGGGATTAGATGACCATAGAGAGAATGGCTGATTAATTACCCTTCCTTTTAAATTATATAATGCCTCCGCATGCTTGAAATTTCGATGGGAACATTTTCGCTTCATTTCAGAAAGACCAGTGGAATAATAATTATATTGTATATCATATTATGTAGATTGCCTTTCAGATGAAAAGAAAACCTTCCCTGGTGTTCCCACAGAAAACAAGGAGATTGAAGTTTTTTTTTTTCCGAGTGCAGATTTTAGATCCATTATTCAAAGTGTGACAGTTGCTTAAGTGGTAGATAAACAAATGGGACTGCGTGTCTTGATGTTTTTGTGCAGCTTGTGTGATCTAGGAACCGGTAATGAAATTTGCAACACCTATAAGCTACAAAAGTTTTATGAAACCGCAATACATATTTTCTTTCATAGCTCTATTCTGAGCCAGCATGTGTGGGCCCCTTTCAAGAAGGGGAGGGAAAATGGTGATAAATGACCTTTGAAGTGAACTTTTGATATTTGCGTTACAATTCTGTGGGTTTAAGCTTTTAATTTTTACAATTGTGGGCGATATTTGTGAAGAGTTTCCAGTATGTTCCGAGTAGCGCCGTTCTGACCCTTAAAAAATGTAAAGCATATTTATTTGCCTATTGTATCTGTTTGGATGAGTTCAAACTTGGCATATCCTTGCAGTAAGGGTGATGAGGGTGGGGAATTGAGATTTTCTTTTTTTTCAGTTACATTAGTTACTCATGGGAGGAGAAAAGTGTATATCTAAGTAGACATTCAGTTTCATGGTTGAGCCTTATTTTTTCCCCCAAATATTTTTCTGGTGGTTTCTTGATCATTTCCATCATTCTTTTTAAAGGCTAACTTATTAAAACTCATTTGATTTTTGCTCAAGACTTTGATTACCAACAATAATAATTTATCAAACTGCTTTGGTGCCATTTCTTCATCCAGGCCTGGGGAATGTAGAGGAAAGGGGCAGACCCGGAATGTTGGGAGGGTTAACCAAAACAGAGCAGGCAGGCTTCTCTGGAGTCAGGTGGAAGACGGTGGTGATTTGATTTTAGATGGATTTTTGGTGCCCTTGATATGTCCACTAAACTTGTTCTCTCAGGTAAGCTGGGCGTTGAGGTTGGTCACAAACAATCCTGAACTCACAGGAGCTTAACCCAGCAGAAGTGCACTTCTTGTTCTCAGAGTCTTCTGAGTCTGGGAGACGCTCCAGGTCAGCCGTCCTTCCTGCAGCAACTCGGTGATCCTGGCTGCTTCAGTCATGCAGCTCTGCTGTCCGATTGCTGCAGGACGGGGAGGGGCTGTGGGAACTTTGCTCTGCCTCAGCCATGATGAGTGACTCAACACTGCCCACATTTCACTGGCCCCACCATTCACGTGGTCTTGTCAATCGCGAGGTAACGCAGTGCTGTTGTGCTTAGAAACGAGATACTGGTGAGCCCTTGTGACGCCTGTCACATGGGTCTCAGAGGAGAGATTGGAACTAGATGTGAGGATTTGAGAGAAGCCATTGGCAGCAAAGGAAAAAGGTGGAGTGAGTTCATAAGGGAACATGTGCAAAGAAGAGGTAGTTTTCCATGATGGTTTTCTCTGCACGTATCTTTCTTTACAACCTAGGCTGTGTTATGCTGTCCTAAAAGAGTGTAAAGGTAGCTATTGCCGCTGTCAAGAAACTTAGAAAGTTTCTGTTGGTCGTTTTGGGTTTCTGTGCTTTATTGACATTGTTTGCCTCCTGAAGTGTCCTTGCACCTGATCGGTTGATCATTTGGGGTGGCGCAGTCTGATAGGTTAGCAGGTCCTTAAATCTTGATGACAGTTTATCTTGGCCAGAGTTTGGGTAGAAAGCTGGTAAAAATGCTTATTACTACTATTATTACTAACCTCAGTGGGATTAGGAGAGAATTTGTGTGTGCTCTTACTCATACTAAACATTAAAAGGACACTGGTTTTCTATTCTCTTTTTTTTCCCCAAGAGTGTTCGTCACTTGCCCTTGATATCAGAGTGAAGGCGTACTTCATTGTTCCACTAGGCAGTGGGTATGGTACACTCCGCTGAATTGCGGAAGCACTTGAGATCTGCTGACAGTACCTTTTTGTTTATGTGTACTTGTGCACCGGGACTTTACCTTTCACTCATTGCTGAATCTCGTGCATTACCATCATTGTGTGGTGTTCAATTAAAGGTTCAACTGATCCAAATGATACAGAAGGGGAGAGTTACTTCTCTAGTTAGCATGTGTGTATGTGTGCACGTGTGTACATGTATGCACACACACATACATGCATTTAAATAGATGTGATCGTCGCTGCTAATGTAATTGAAACTAACGAAAAAGGGAAAATAAAAGAAATAATGGAAATGCAAATAGCATGAAAGATAATCACTGTCATAAAGTAGCAATTCACCAGTGCCTCAGAGGAGAACTTAATATGACCTTGGTCATTTCTATCGCTGAGAAGGTGGCTTTCATTTCTCTGTGCGCAGCTGCTTACGAGGCTCTTAGCATTCTGACTGGTTGTGCCTATGGAAAGGTGTACCTGGTAAGGAAAAAGAGAGGTGTCAGATGAATCTCTCCTGAAGCTGCACACTCATTGTAGTTCAGTCGCTAAGTCGAATTCTGTGATCCCGTGGACTGCAGCATGCCAGGCTTCCCTGTCCTTCACTATCTTCTTGAGTTTGCTCAAGCTTGTGTACATTGAGCTGGTGATGCCATCCAACCATCTCATCCTTTGTCATCCCCTTCTCTTCCTGCCTTCAATCTTTCCCAGCATCAGAGTCTTTTCCAATAAGTTGGCTCTTCTCATCAGGTGGCCAAAGTATTGGAACTTCAGCTTCAGCATCAGTCCCTCCATTGAATATTCAGGATTGATTTCCTTTAGAATTGACTGATTTGATCTCCTTGCAGTCCAAGAGACTCTCAAGAGTCTTCTCCAACACCACAGTTCAGAAGCATCAATTCTTTGGTGCTCGGCCTTCTTTATGGTTCAACTCTCACATCTGTGCATGGCTACTGGAAAAACCATAGCTTTGACTATATGGACCTTTGTCGGCAAAGTGATGTCTCTGCTTTTTAATATGCTGTCTAGGTTTGTCTTAGCTTTTCTTCAAGGAGCATGGGCTCGTTAAGTGAGTGGATTTAGCTGGAGTTATGCTTGTATTGTAGACCTCACTACTGTCAGTGGAGTTGGTTTCCTCTCCTTTTAGGAGGGCCTCCTTGGTCCTCCTTTCTCTATCTCCAGGGCTTGGGCTTCCCTTGTGGCTCAGCTGGTAAAGAGTCTGCATGCAGTGCAGGAGACCCAGTTTGATTCCCTGGGTTGGGAAGATCCCCTGGAGAAGGGAAAGGCTACCCACTCCAGTATTCTGGCCTGGAGAATTCCATGGACTGTATAGGCCATGGGGTCGCAAAGAGTTGGATGTGACTTTCACTTCACTTCTTCACTCAGGATTAGCATGTGAGTTCCCTCTCCCCTCCTTACATAGCTCAGATTGATCACCACCTTTGAACACTGGATCCTGAAAGACATCCTTACGAACACTCTTGTTTTTCGTTCCTTTGTTCTCTTTGGAAGTGAGTGAACTGCTGGGGCTCTGCCTTGTGGTCTGTAGCACTGTGAAGTGTTAAGGATGTACAGAGACCTTGGTGTGGTGAGGCAGGTACTCTTATTTCACAGGTAGGGGTCCTGCGCTTAGCTCGACATCCCCGAGGGAATCAGTGGTCTTGCTCTCCTCCTTTTGCTCCAGCACTTGGCTCATCAGGCGTCTCTTTAGTTTGTGCCAGTAAGTGTAGGTATCATGCTGTATGCGTGGGGCAGAGGAACATATGTAAACCTATCCACTGTGGGACTTTCTGGAGCCCAATGAAGGCCCCTGTGAGGACATTGATGCCCTGTGTTGTGATTGGGATGTGCTATACGTTGATGGCAAACCAGACGGATCTGATGGGGGCCAGTAGTAGTATATAAAATTGCAAATCTGCTTAAAAGGAAGTGAAGTGAAGTGAAAGTCGCTCAGTTGTATCCAACTCTTTGTAACCCCATGGACTATACAGTCCATGGAATTCTCCAGGCCAAAGTACTGGAGTGGGTAGCTTTTCCTTCTCCAGGGGATCTTCCCAACCCAGGGATCAAGCCCAGGTCTCCTGCACTGCAGGCGGATTCTTTACCAGCTGAGCCACAAGGGAAGCACTGGCTGCTAAAACACACTGCTTCCTTGTCTTGTCAAAAGTAGGGCTTATGGGATTGTCCTCTACTGAGTTTGTTTGTTCAGAGATCTGGTACTTAGGGAGCTGCATGTCTATATTAAAAAACCCACAAAAATAAAACTTATTTCAATCCATATAATTCTCAATAGTAAGTAATAGAGATTTGGCTTCAGAGATTTTGTTTAAACTTTAAGAAAGTAAATTTTTGATTGCAAAACAATACATGCTCATTGAAGAAAAATTGGAAAATGTAGAAAGGCACAATATTCCTGTTTCCAAAAGAGAAAGCAATATTTTGGTATTTCTGTATATTCACAAAATTGGGATTACATTGTACGTGGTATTTTATAACCTGTTACTTTTTATTAAAAAAATATAGTATTAGTTTGCCCTTGTCCTTACCTATTATTCTAGGGTAAATGCAGGGTTATTTAAAAATTGCATTCAACAATTTCTTATGAAAAAATTTCAAGCATGCAGCAAAGTTGGAAGAAATTTACAGTGAACATCCGTATACTCATCACCTGTATTTTACCATTAATACTTTACCATACTTATTTCATCACTTGTCCATCTCTCTACCTTTTCTGTCCATTTCATCAACCCATATTACTGCTTGCCCCCTGCATTTCAGAGTAAATTTCATGCAGTGTATTGCTTTTAACCTTCATAATTGTTTTTGGTGTATACCAGTATTCAAAGGGATTTGTATTCTCTGAGCACACACGAAGGAAAGCCCAGACATCATGCCGGGAGACTTTTGTTGAGGGTGGTGAGAAAGGACATCCCGGGATTTAAACTTTGCCTTGTAACAGAGTGTGCACCATTAGCATCCAAGGTGGCAGATGAAGAACCAGGGAAAAGGGTCTCCATCCACCTCACTCGCCTGCTTTTATGCCTACAGCAGACCTCAGTGTGGGGACAAGGCCAGTGCTTCTTTTGCTTGCGGTTCTCTCTGCTGTTGGAGCCCCCAGCGCTGGGTGAATAGTGATCATGGACGGACGTGTCAGGAGGAAAAGCACTTACGCTGCTGGTGGGGCGGTTGACTCCCAGCTGCCCTGTGGCCCCCGAACGCTCTTCCCTGTTTGCTTTTGCCTCCGACTCTGAGGGCAGAGTTTCTGTGGCCTTCCTGTTTAAATGACATGTTCTTTCTCTTGTTTAGGTGATGGTGGTGGAATGTTGATGTGGGCACAAAACACTTCTGGCTTGTGTCTCTCCGATGCCTGTTTTTAAAGCTGTACAACCCAAGGGGCAAGGCCAGAAGTGGCGACCTTGCTGTGTGCCGTTCCCAGCATAGAACACCTGTGTGATTAGGCCTTAAACACTGATCGCCAAGTAGCCTGTTCTACTAAACTCTCCAGAAACCCTGTAGTTAGTTGTTCTACTCTGCAGGCGCTGCCTTTCACAGGCATTTTAAGAACACGCATTGGCTCTGCAGACCTTGTCACCTTTTCTTGCGTTTGCAAGTGGCTGTGGGCCCTGGAGAGAGCAGGCTCCGTGCCTCTTCCTCCGCCTTCTTTCCCCTGTGTCACTTTCCAGGGTGTTCAGTCTCCGTGTCACGTCAGCACCGCCGAAAACGATAAGAAGCCTCGGTCTTGACATTGGCAACAGCTCTCACCTGTTCTTTCTCATAAACTCACCCGTAGCTAAACTGCCTTCCTGGGAGCTGGGGGCCATGGAGTCCTGACTTTATGTAACTGGGCCCCACAAGGCCATTCCCCTTCCCTTTTTTTGTGGTCTTCATCTCTTCCTTCTTATTCTTTTCTTTAGGGCAGTTGATTCTTAGCACTTGTCTCAGGCACACCATCTGGTTTCTGAATTATCCAGTTTCCTAGAATTTTTTCCCTGCAGGCCATTTCAGTTCTCAGTGCTTGGGTTGGCTGGGACCTTGACTCTTGGAAAGAACAGCTGGTTTCTCTTGGACCCCCTCTGCTTTCTCTCCCTTCTGATTCAGGGAGGTTTGGCCCTCTTCTCCCGCCATCCTCAGTGTCTTCAGAGATCTTGGGTTGTCCCAGCTGCGGAGGGCTGAGGAAACGCTGCTCACCTCTTGAGGGTAGAGCCCAGGGATGCTGCTAAACATCCTACATCATACAGGATAGGCCCCGAAAACAGAAAATTATCTGGTCTACATGCCAGTAGTGCTGAGGCTGAGAAACCCTGCCCTAGACATAAAGGTGTTTGGGGAAAATCTTCCCATCAGTGGCATTATATGACCTCTGTGGCTCAGACGGTAAAGAACCCACCTGCAGTGCAGGAGACATAAGAAACGCAGGTTTAATCCCTGGGTCAGGAAGATCCCCTGGAGGAGGGCATGGCAACCCACTCTAGTATCCTTGCCTGGAGAATCCCATGGACAGAGGAGCATGGTGGGCTACAGTCCATAGGATCGCCAAGGGTCTGACATGACTGAGCAACTAAGCGTGAGCGTGATGCCGATATCGCGTTGTCCCTTATCAGAAAGTTCATCTGTACATCCAACCTAAATCTCTCGTGCTTCAGTTAGTTGCTCTGAAGTGGAGATGAAAATGTGTGCTCACCATCTTCCGAGTATGATCACACTCTCCCAAACTGATCTCAGTTAGCTTTTAAAGTTTGTTCTCTCATAGCCTATTTCGTCTCATTTTAATCTCTCGAGATGTTTTCCAAAACTTTCATGTATTATGTCTCTTACATTGTGGCAACTCAATCCAGAGGCCACATTCTAGCAGTTTGGCAAAAGCCACATGCTACAAAAGTGGTTATCTTTGAGGTGGAGCTGGTCGGGGTAGGAGGAAAAGTCATGACCAACCTTGTAAATGACCTCTAGGAGAGTTAAAAATAAGTTACTTCTGCTCATTAAAGGGAGTCCTTTTCCATGTAATGGACAGCAGGGTAAAAATCTTTACAGGGCCGCATGCAAAAAGTGGGCCACAGGCTTCAGTTTTCTGAGCCATAATACGAGGATGAATACTTCATAGGGTTGTTGCGAGAGTGAAGTGACTGAGACTGTGTCTGAATAATCATGAGTACTTCGGGGTAAGTAGGGACTTGTTTTAATTAGCTGCATCCACGGTTTTCCTTGGAGAAGATACTCAAAACTTTGGGACGTCTACAAAAATAGTTTGAATTAGATGGTTGTTTTTAAACTTTGTCGTGCAGGGGAATTTCCAGGGTAATTGTTCCAGAGTGTAGGTCCTCAGGTTACAGCCCCAGAGATTCTCTTTGGGCATTTGCCACAGTAACCCAGGTGCTCCTCATGTAGGTGGTGCACAGGTAACACTTGTCGAAATCCTGGCTTATGGCTACCAGGTGAGCCTAAAGGAGGAGCCCCACCTTCTCAAGAAGCCTGGCTCAAGCTAGTTGTTTTCTGTTTCTCTGGGGCCGTTCAGTTCAGTTCAGTCACTCAGTCGTGTCCGGCTCTTTGCGACCTCATGAATTGCAGCACGCCAGGCCTCCCTGTCCATCACCAACTCCCGGAGTCTGGGGCCATTAGACAGAGAATAATCTTTCCAAGCTGTTTCAAGCAGGACAAAGCTGTTCTTTGTTCTTCCTTTTAATGATAACTAAAGGTGTCTTTGTGTTGGGTGGTCACCTTGAACATTGTTTTGACTCAGAGTCTTAAGTCTCGTGGGAACTCACTCAGGAACCCAGGCGGGGGAAGTCGCCTTGACCATTGGCTGATGGGATTGTGCTTTGGGGTAGGGAAGGAGCAGTTTGGAGGGAGGTGGTGTTTATTCTCTCCAGGGGTTTTGGAAGGCATTGAGGGAAAGAGAAGTGAGACATGGGCTGGATTCCTCTCAGCTCCAAACTGCATTCCTTAAGGAATGGGATGAAACTGACTATGTTCCATCTGCTTGCAAACTGTTTGTGTCTAGAGTATCTCTTCTTTCATTGCGTTATGCCAGGTGATCTAGAATATTGACTGCGTTAGTATTATTATAAAAAGAGTTTTTTTCTGCAGCTGTGTTTCGAGGATGGGAGGCTGACTCATTGAAAGGACCACTAATGACCAGGATTGCTAAGTCCTGAAATGAATATTTGAAATTTCCTGACATGAGGACAGAATCAACATCCGAGGCTTGCCCAGGAATATATTTTAGGGCTTCCTCTGTGCCACAACTTTGTGTCTCTGTGTGTTCTCAGATCTCTTTCTGCGGGATATGTTTTAGCCGCACTTTCAGTCAGGGACAACTTCTGGCTGCCAGCTGAGGTTTGGCCTCTGCAGTGTGGGCTGCGAATCCAAAACATTTATAAAGAAAACCTTGGAAGGAATTTTCATCATTTATTTAATAAATGAAAGTGTGAGGTAGAAATCAAAAGTCAGCTGGGGAGTGTAGTTAGAAATGTAAACCGTGTGAGATGTGTCTTTAAAGTTTAACATCCTTGGTTGGAATCCCCTCCTCCCTACCCTGCAGAGCTCACTTTAAAGTCCGTCTGTTGGATTTAATGAGTTTGAAGCTGTGAATATGAATCTTACATGGAAAGTACATAAACCAAAGAGTCAGGTTGCTCTGCCTTGATATTTCTCAATCCTGAATAAGGTATTTGTTGAATAAGTCCTAGTTTCCCTGAATTAGCAGAAAATTGTTTTGTTTGATAATGTTGGGTGTCTGAGCCCATGGTAGGTAGACATTTCTGTGTATTTTATCATAATAAAACTAAATAGAGGACATATAATTATTTATGAACTGGTACAATACTTTGGCCACCTCATGCGAAGAGTTGACTCATTGGAAAAGACTCTGATGCTGGGAGGGATTGGGGGCAGGAGGAGAAGGGGACGACAGAGAATGAGATGGCTGGATGGCATCACCAATCGATGGACATGGGTTTGGGTGAACTCCGGGAGTTGGTGATGGACAGGGAGGCCTGGCATGCTGAAATTCATGGAGTCGCAAAGAGTCAGACACGACTGAGCGACTGAACTGAACAAAAATAAAAGTTGAGTGTTTAATGGCAAAATATAAAAAATGAGAAAGAAGGGTTTGCGTCACTGAGTAGTTTTTTTTTCTTTTTCCATTCTAATTTTAACTAGTTATATCCTTTAAATCCATTTGATTTTGAGTTGGGAGTGAGGTTAGATAGTAGTTGGGTGTGTGTGCTTCTTGTCGATTTAAAGTGTGCTGATCTCTGGAGAAGGAAATGGCAACCCACTCCAGTATTCTTGCCTGAAAAATCGCCTGGACAGAGGAGCCTGGCGAGCTACCGTCCACGTGGTCACAGAGGTGGACACAACTTAGTGACTACACAACAACGGCATGGCAGAAGAGGCATCATTAATTGGCTGGTGAAAGGGTCTCAGTGATACTGGCAGTGTAACAGCTTGCACAGTGCTAGACTGTCTTAAAATAATTGCTTTTTGAAACTTGCATGTGTTTGAACCCAAGAAATACATTTGGTTCCTAAGCAAAAAAAAAAAAAAAAAAAAGTGTGCTGATCTCTAAGACTAATGGTGTGGCATTTAGGATTTCCATGGATTTGGGTTGGAGGAGGTCTCATCAGTCATTGTCTTTTCCCACTTCTTAAATATTTTGATATGGCTTTTGATACATAGATGAATAAAAGCATGGAAATGTTACTTTAAGGTTCGAGAGAGAAAGGAAGGTGAATGGAAAAGAAACATTGTTTTGCTAGCCGTATTTGGTCATTTTGGTCCTATCTAGCGACTGTGAGGAATTGTAATGCTGATCAGATATCATCATGAAACATAATAAGACATCTAGATACTCTTAAAGCCCCAGCATTTCCAAGGCCCTGACAGCTTAATTATTTCAAGCAGTGTTTGATATGGCTGACTACCAGTTGTCCAAAGAATCTGGACTTCCTTTTGGAGTCTTTGTCCAGGGTGCACTCTGGCAGAAGATGTGAAAGTCTGCTTGGACAGAATGTTGAGACGCAAGGGTTCACATTTCCTATTTCCCTTTACAAAGAGAAGAGCGTAAAGGGGTGCTTCTCCACCAGTGGCTTTGAAATACGATACAGTTTGCAAGACTGAACAACTTTCTCAGTTTTCTAGGATGGAGTTCAGATTCTCCCAGGGTGGGATCTGATCTGTAGATGGCCATCTCTTTTTTCCTCCTTCAGCCATTCTCCTGAAATGACTGGCCTCGTGAGTTACGGATAGGGCATGAAACTGTGGAGGAGGTGACCCTTGTGGTCTCCATGTCTGGAGAGAATCTTGATTCAGAGGCTGCTGCTGGCCTCCTTTTAAAGCTGAGAACAGACTTTAGTGGTGTCAGCCTCTTGTCTGCTGAAGGGTATGACCCCATCAAGGATCAGGGTATCAAAGGATATGGGATCTTTCTTTTAAGTATTTCCTGAAGCTGAAGCCCCTGAAGGTCACTGAAGCCCCTGCCCCTCTGCTACTTTTAGCACTGCTAAAATACAATGGCTCGTGGAGAATCTGGGGGACAGCTGGGAAGCTGTCAGTTGCGTGAGCTTGTTCCATCTTTTTAGGCATGCTTCGGGGAGTTAGGAATCCTTAAAGGAAAGACACCTTCAGAACACAGTGCTGTATTTTCTGGGCTTCCCTGGTGACTCATTGGTAAAGGTGAGCTGCGTTTACCATTCCCAGGTGGCACTGCTGCCAATGCAGGAGATGCGGGTTCGATCCCTGGAGAAGGACGATCCCCTGAAGAAGGAAATGGCAACCCGCTCCAGTATTCTTGCCTGGGAAATCCCATGGACAGAGAAGCCTGATGCGCTACAGTCCATGGGGTCACAAAGAGCTGGACATGACAGAGTGACCAAACAACAATGTTCTCTCTATATGCAACATTTATCTCTGTGTGTATACTTCTAAACTACCCTTACATATTTAAATGTGAACTATTTTAATGCACTATTCTTTTAAAACAATTTTTTAATTTACTTATTTCTGGCTGTGCTGGCCTTCATTGCTGTGTGGGCTTTCTTTAGCTGTAGTGAGCAGGGTCTCCTCTAGTTCCGGTGCGTGGGCTTCCCCTTGCGGAGGCTTCACTTGTTGCGGAGCACGGGCCCTAGGGTACTCGGCCTGCGGTAGTTGCAGCTCAGTAGTGTGGCTCCCAAATTCTACAGCCCAGGCTCAACAGTCGTGGCACAGAGGCTTAGTGGCTCTGCAGCATGGGGGATCCTCCTGGATGAGGGCTCAAACCCACATCTTCTGCGCTGGCACTCGGATTCTTTACCGCTGAGCCACCGCTGAGCCCAATGTGGTACATTTCTTAAAACATTCGGAGAGTTGCCTCCTGCAGCATTTCATCTGTGGATTCTTACCTATAAGTACTCAGCCACCTAGTGAAAGCTAAGACTGGTGAAATTACAGTGCAGAGAATGGGATGTCTCCTCCAAGTCCATATTCCATTCACTTATTAAAGAAGTACACACTCTACGGAGCAGGTTCAGCTAATTTCCTGTTGGGTTTGTGTGTTATTCTTGTATCCTGGGTAAATAATCCCTAAATGAAATTGATGTATTTCTTTTTACTCACTTGATCTGGCAAATCCTTGACCGATGAATGATTTTATAAGCAATTTAATGAGTTACTGAATGCAGCAATTTTATAAGAGCCTTCAAATTTATGCATTTGGCTTTGTTTCAGCTTTTATTTGCACAAAATGTGGGTTATCTCTTTGAAATTGTAAGATAAAACTGAGAGCAAAGAGAATTCATGTGCCCAATTTTAGGGTTAAAGGCAATAGTTTATGGTTCAGTAATATGTTGGGATGTTGTGCTGCAGCTAACATAAACATTTTAGAAACATGAAAAATGCTTATGATCTAATTCACAATGCAAATAGCAGAATACAGAGCTGTAATTATTGTGACTGTGCATGTGAATGCATATAAACGTGTGTATGAATAAGGATTAGACTGTAATATGTGACTATGAAAATAGCTGTGTCTGGATAGTGGGATTTTAAAAAATTTATATTAAACACTCTTAGTCACTGTTGTTTAGTATGGTTTAATTTTAAAGGAATGGTGAGAAAGAGCTTTCATTTGACTGGTTAATTATTTCTTGTAAGCCTCCAAAAGTAGAAAAGTGAGATGGGAAAAATACCTTCAAATACCAAATGTTTTTGTTTTTTCTTTTGGTTTTATAAAATGCTTCTTCATAGGAGGCAGCACCCACAAATATCCAGTTGTAAGAGATGACTGAAAAATTGCTTTTCCCCAGAACTCTCTCTCGAATATGTAGAAACACCCCCTCCCCCCCCCCCCCCCCCCCCCTTGCTGGCCTCTTCTCAGTTAGTAGATGGGGAATGACAGTCACTTGTTTCTTTTGTCTCTTTCCTCTGCATCCTCAGCCGCCTTTGTTCTTTCTGTTGGAGGTTGATTGAGCAATGCATGGTAGTTCAGGGCTTTTAAATTGTCATCTGGAGTGAGTAGAATTTATTCTGGTGGACCGACCAGAGTACAAGCTGCTTGTACAAGTTTTGAAGGGGTAAAGAGAGAATCAGGGTTATTCATTATAAAACTCAGTGATGACCAGAGTAGAGGTGATACATATTTAGTTTCAATGTTTCCCCTCCCCAGATAACTTCTAATCCATCAGCGCTCATCCTGGCTTATCCTTATGTGGTCCCTGAGCATTTATGGCAACTCCCAGTCCTGCCACATCTACTCTTTCTTCACCTGTAGCCGTGTCTCCGCAGAGGAGCCAGAGTGAGCTTTATAAAATGTGAGCCAGGTCATCCAGTTCTTTTCAGAATCCTCGAGGGCACTTACTTTAGTTCACATGTCTCTCCTTGTGGTCCCTGCCTACCACCTGAGCATCCCTTTTCCCATCTGCCTTCTTGGTCCACAAGCTTTGATTATACTGCCTTTGTCTAGTCAAAGCTCTCCAACTCTTCCCTGCCCCAGGCCCTTTGCAGGTGCTGCCCCTCTTGGCACCTCTGCCCACAGATCGTAGTGTGGTGACTCCTTCTTGTCCACCCAGATGGCAGCACCTTGGAGAGGCTTCCTTGACTGGCACAGCTCCAGGACTCTACCCACCAATCGATATTATACACGTCTTTCATAGCACTTACCCCAAAATAAACTTATGTTGTTCACAGATTTTAAAAAATCTAGCCCCCACCCCTATTAAAATGTAAACTCTAGGAAGGAGGCACTTTTTGCTCTCTGCCTCCAGCTCCTCAGCTAGTGCCTGGCACATACAGGAAGCTCAAGAGAATCTGTTGAATGAATAAACACGTACATATTCTCTGTCCTTATATGATTGTGTGACCTATAAATAGAAGTTCTTTCCAGCTCCAAGATGCTGTTATTCTTCATGTGCTGAAGGCATTATTATAATTGTTATTAAATCCTAGTAGATCAGGCTTTTGGTTGCTCCTTCTCTCCCCAACCCCCATTGGTGGTAGAGTTGTTATATGTATCTATCCCTTTTATTCTTATTGGGACTGGATGGAGTAAAACAACAAAGTGAAGCTAACTGACACGTGAGGAGATTGAATCTGAAACTTGGGCCTTCTGGGGATTTTGGTCCACATACTGTGGGCTTGAAGGCCTGGCCATTATCACCAACAGGTTTTTATTAAATTATGCACAGGAGGGGCTATCTTGGTGGTGAACAAGGCTAATCAAGAGGGTAAGTAACTGCCTTCTGAGAGCTTGGAGGTTAAGGTAGAAACGCTGCTGCTGCTAAGTCACTTTAGTTGTGTCCAACTCTGTGTGACCCCATAGACAGCAGCCCACCAGGCTCCCCCGTCCCTGGGATTCTCCAGGCAAGAACACTGAAGTGGGTTGCCATTTCCTTCTCCAATGCATGAAAGTGAAAAGTGAGAGTGAAGTCGCTCAGTCGTGTCCGACTCCTAGCGACTCCATGGGCTGCAGCCTACCAGGCTCCTCTGCCCATGGGATTTTCCAGGCAAGAGTACTGGAGTGGGGTGCCATTGCCTTCTCCAAGGTAGAAATGCTAGTTAACCAAAAACTTGACAGCAAATACATAAAACTAAATACTTCCTATCATTTGTCAAGTAAATGAAACAGAAAGGAAATAAAGAGGTTTATCTATTAAAAGATCAATTTAACAAGCACTTATTAATCCAGTTCAGCCCAGCTCTTAAAAAAGGTAATAAACAAGTGACTACAAGACATATTAAAACTCATGCCATCCTAAGTGGATCTCCATAGAGTACACATCTGCTTTCAGTTAGAGATACTGTGTGGATATGAGGATCTGTGCATCAGGCTGTAAGAAAGTTTCAGTCAAACAGTTAATATTTGTAGTGATTCTTTTTCTTAAGTAATCTGTTGAATGTCAACGTTCTGTTGTTATTGTAAAGACTAATCATTTAATGTGAGTGCGACTAGGGGTGAATAAAAGCAGTTATGGCAATCTGGCTGTTTACCTTTGTTTACTGTGTATACTTAGTTAATGATAATACTTGAGAAATTATGTTTTCTGGATTAATAAATTTCCAGACAACTGAAGCCCAACTTAGTTTCAGCCAGAGTTGCTGGAAATAATTTTAAGTTTGATTACATTTTGTTTACTGAGGCGAGGAAGCAGAATTGTTCTCATCTTTTGTGGTGAATTTCTGAAAATATGCCTAAAAAATGATAAACTTACATGTTAAGGGGAGGAGTGTTGAATCTTCATTTTTGAAGAGCTAAATATGCATAACATTCATAAATATGGTTCCTTGGAAAGGGATTTGCTCCTTCTGGTCCATGTAGGCTGAGAGTCCCTTCCCCACACTGGTCCTTCTTTTTTTTTTTTTTTTTAATTGAAGTATAGTTGATTTTTAACATGATGTTATTAATGGTTTCAGGTATACAACACAGTGATTCAGTTACATACACATATATGTAGATGTGTGTGTATAAGTATGCCTTATCTATCTATCTATATATTCTTTTCTATATACATATCAGGTATAGTTCCCTGTACTATAGAGTAGGCCCTTGTTGGTTATCTATTTTATATATGCAAGCATGCAAAGTCGCTTCAGTCATGTCCAACTCTGTGGCACTACAGACTGTAGCCTAGCAGGCTCCTCTGCTCATGGGATTCTACAGGCAAGGAGTAGGTGGCCATGCTCTTCTCCAGGAGACCTTCCTGACCCAGGGATTGAACCAGTGCCTCTTAGGACTTCTGCATTGGCAGGCAGGTTCTTCACCAGTAGCACGCCTTAGTCTGTATATGTTAATTCAAAACTCCTAATTTATTCCTGCCCCCTACTTCCCCTTTGGGAGCCATATGCTTCTTTTCTATATCTGTGGGTCTATTTAAGATTACACATATGAGTGATATCATATGATATTGGTCTTTCTCTGACTTACTTCACTTAATGTGATAACATCTAGGTCCATCCATGTGGCTGCAGATGACCTTACTTCATTTTTTTCATGGCTGAGTAATAGTCTCTTGTGTGTGTGTATATATATATATATATATATATATATACACACACACACATATATACGATATCTTCTTTATCCATTCATCTGTCGATGGACATTTAGGTTGCTTCCTTGTCTTGAGTATTGTAAATAGTGCTGCAGTGAACTTTAGGATGCATGTATCTTTTGCAATTAATTGATTTTCTAGATATGTCAAGCTGGTCCCTCTTTTCCCTGACTTCCCAGGCATCTGCTTTCCCTTAGCTCATGCTTCCCTCCCCATTCAGCCACAGGGGACTAGGAAGTGGGTCAGGCAGATTCTAAACTTTCTATTCCCTTATTAGGAGGTGAGTACTTAGAACCTTTGGGGTCAGTTTGGGGAAGCTGTGTCCCCTCAGTTCAGTACAGTCACTCAGTCCTGTGCAACTCTTTGCAACCCCGTGGACTGCAGCACGCCAGTCTTGTCCATCACCAACTCCCGGAGCTTGCTCAAACTCATATCCGTAAAGTCAGTGATGCCATCCAACCATCTCATCCTCTGTCGTCCCCTTCTCCTCCTGCCTTCAGTCCTTCCCAGCATCAGGGTCTTTTCAAATGAGTCAGTTCTTTGCATCAGGTGGCCAAAGTATTGGAGTTTCAGCTTCAACATCAGTCCTTCCAATAAACATTCAGGGTTAATTTCCTTTAGAATTGACTGATTTGATCTTGAAGTCCAAGGAACTCTCAAGAATCTTCTCCAGCACCACAGTTCAAGAGCATCATTTCTTTGGCGCTCAGCTTTCTTTATGGTCCAACTCTCACATCCATACATGACTACTGGAAAAACCATTTCTTTGACTATATGGACCTTTGTTGATAAAGTAATGTCTCTGCTTTTTAATATGCTGTCTAGGTTGGTCATAGCTTTTCTTCCAAGGAGCAAGCATTTTTAAATTTCTTGACTGCAGTCACCATTTGCAGTTATTTTGTAGCCCAAGAAAATAAAGTCTGTCACTGTTTCCATTGTTTCCCCATCTATTTGCCATGAAGTGATGGGACCAGATGCCATGATCTTCCTTTTTTGAATGTTGAGTTTTAAGCCAGCTTTTTCACTCTCCTCTTTTACTTTAATCAAGAGACTCTGTAGTTCCTCTTTGTTTTCTGCCATAAGGGTGGTGTCATCTGCATATCTGAAGTTATTGATATTTCTCCCGGCAATCTTGATTCCAGCTTGTGCTTCATCCAGCCCAGTGTTTCTCATGATGTACTCTGCATATAAGTTAAATAAGCAGAGTGATAATATACAGCCTTGACATACTCATTTCCCAATCGGAACGAGTCTGTTGTTCCATTTAACTGTTCCTTCTTGACCTGCATACAGGTTTCTCAGGAGACAGGTAAGGTCGTCTGGTATTCCCATCTCTTTAAAAATTTTCCAGTTTGTTGGTATCCACACAGTCAAAGGCTTTAGTTTAGTCAGTGGAGCAGAAGTAGATGTTTTTCTGGAACTGTCTTGCTTTTTCTATGATCCAGTGGTCTCTGGCTCCTCTGCCTTTTTCTAAATCCAGCTTGAACGTCTGGAAAGTCTTTGTTCACATACTGTTGAAGCCTGGCTTGGAGAATTTTGAGCATTACTTTTCTAGCATGTGAGTAATTGTGCGGTAGTTTGAACATTGTTTGGCATCGCCTTTCTTTGGGATTGGAATGAAAACTGACCTTTTCCAGTCCTGTGGCCACTGCTGAGTTTTCCAAATTTCCTGGCATATTGAGTGCAGCACATTCACAACATCATCTTTTGAAATAGCTCATCTGGAATTCCATTACCTCCTCTAGCTTTGTTCATGTGATGCTTCCTAAGGCCCACTTGACTGCACATTCCAGACTGTCTGGCTCTAGGTGAGTGATCACACCATCGTGGTTATCTGGGTCATGAAGATCTTTTTTGTACAGTTCTTCTGTGTATTCTTGCCACCACTTGTTAGTATCTTCTGCTTCTGTTAGGTCCATACCATTTCTGTCCTTTATTTGCACATCTTTGCTTGAAATTTTCCCTCTCTAATTTTCTTGAAGAGATCTCTAGTCTTTCCCATTCCATTGTTTGGAGAAGGGAATGGCAAACCACTTCAGTAATCTTGCCTTGAGAACCCCATGAACAGTATGAAGAGGCGGTGCCCCCTGTGCTTTAGCAATTCAAGAGGGGTCTGTGGACCAGGTGCTTCATATGTATCATTGGGAACACAGAATCTTAAACCCCACCCCAGAACTGTGTCAGAGTCTACATTCTCACAGGGTATCCAGGTGACCTGCACATCTTTTTAATTCCTGTATAGTCTTGGCTCCAAGAATGAGAGGGCACGTTGTCCTGCAGTCCTGCCAGGCCCGACCGGTGAGAGGGGGATCCTGCGGGAAGGCCTGGGTGGTAGGGCTGGTAGAGGCAGGGCTGACGGCATGCTATTGCTCCCATGGGTCACTTCACGGGGCTCTTCTTCAGCCTCCTGCTCATGTAGCTGTGCTCTCAGGCCCTGGCGGGTTCCCAGCTCATTGCTTTCCCCGTGCCTCTTCTGCTGTCTGTCAGACTGCCTGCAGCATCACCTTCCCGCTGGTGGGTGAGACTGCGGCAGGAGAGAGGCAGGGGACGCCGTCTCCTTATAGGGGTGCCTGTACTTCCCTTTGGGTGGTGTAGCTTGGGGAGAAACTCAGGTGACCGAGGAGACCAGATAATTGAATGATTATGAGTGAAGTCAAATCAGACAGAAAGATGGGGAGCAGTGGGTGGCCTTAGTGAAATGGACTTTTTTCCTTCTGTCCTTGAGCTAGGAGAAATTTTTTTAGTTCCTTGCTGCTTCATGGGTGTGGTAGCCAAGGATATTTAATTATTAGAGGAGTGGAGCTGAAACCATGAATCATTCCCCTCCGCATAATTTTCTGTATACCCAGTCAGTCACTGGTATCAAGACAACCAGGAGTCAGGTTTGGCGAGGTGGGGTTGAGAAGGAGGAGGCAGGAGCTGGGGCTCCAAGCGAACAGAGGTGACCTCAGGGAAGGGGATTTTGCTCAGCTTGTAGTCGGTCTTGTTTTAGTTTCCATCCAGGTATCTGGGGTAATCATACTGTTGAAAATATTCACAGTCAAAACACAAACACTTTAGTGCCAGGCATGTTTCTTTGTATTATCACATTTGTGTGTATTGTCTCATTTAATATTTACAGTCATCCCGTGAGGTACATTCATAACTGCTGCCATTCCCTTTCTGTAATTGAGAAGAATGAGGCACACGTGCCAAAGCAACTTGCCCGAGGTCTCATGGCTGGCTGGGCTGTGTGGCTAATTGTGGCTACTCCTAATTTCTACATGACCAGGAAGACACAGAGTGGGGCCATTTGGGCATGGAAGTACAGAGTGAACCTTTGAGGAGTGTTAGATGTTAAAACGGAGAAGGCGATGGCACCCCACTCCAGTACTCTTGCCTGGAAAATCCCATGAACGGAGGAGCCTGGTGGGCTGCAGTCCACGGGGTTGCGAAGAGTCGGACAAGACTGAGCGACTTCACTTTCACTCTTCACTTTCATGCATTGGAGAAGGAAATGGCAACCCACTCCAGTGTTCTTGCCTGGAGAATCCCAGGGACGGGGGAGCCTGGTGGGCTGCCGTCTATGGGGTCGCACAGAGTCCGACACCGACTGAAGCGACTTAGCAGCAGCAGCAGCAGCAGTTGTTAAAAAGGGCCATGAGAGAAGCTGTATTTGTGAACAGAGTGAAACGAGAGTTAAGACAAAGCTTTTGTTAGGGGGAGCTCGGAGTAGACCCCATCTTCTGTTGGAGCTGATGCACAGTATACTCCCTTGGCTCCTTATTAAGTGGTGGTCTCTAAGCGCTAGACATACCTTTCTAGACCTTGTCTGGTACCCGGCAAACCATGTTCCTCCTTTGCCTGCTCTTCTCTGTTAAGCTTTGCTAATTGGGGATGCTGGGGGACTCTGGGAGGCTGGAGGAGGGAGAGGGGACATGATTCATCCTGCTTGCTTCTGGTTCTTTTCAGCTTCCCTCCAGAAAGGGTCTTTCTCGCTCTAGCAGCAGTTGGTTCCGTCCTCCAGCTTCATTCTACGTCCTGGAACCAGCCTCCTGGCATCCCTCAGAGATGCCCACACCAGCCAGTCCTCAGATGTTGACCTCTCAGCCCACCGTGGACCCTCACTGAAAGGCCCTCCTTGGAGCCCCTGAGGTGTCAGCCCCTGTCCCTCAGACGTCTGGGTCCCAGCTCTATGGGTCTCCTCCTCTGAATTGTCAGATTCTGATAACCCCATCCCTCCTCTTTGATTTTCATGGCTCTTGTGGACGAAGCTGCTTCCTGCAGTTACTGTGTCCCTGATGCCTGCGGAACCAGTTCTTTATACTAGATAATATCTGTTACAAGATTTAGTGTACTTGATTTTCGTAACTGGCTGCTTGCTGATAAAATTTCCCAAGACCTGGTGTCCTGGCTGTGGAGGGGGCAGAGAAGCCTACACCCAGTATCCATGGTTTTCAAATTTAAGGATATAGAGAAATTGCTAGAGAAGCTTATTAAAAATGCAGATTCTAGTCTTTCATTTGCAATAATTCTGATTCAATAGATTGGATATAGGCTTAAAAATCTGCTTTTTGAACAGATACACACTACTATATAGAAGATAGATAGGCAACAAGGACCTACTGTATTGCACAGGGATATTCAATATCTTTTAATAATCTATGATGAGGTCGCAGAGTCGGACATGACTGAGCATGTGCAGACACACAGATGGAAAAGAATCTGAAAAAGAATCCATCTGTATCACTGTACGCTTTGCTGTACACATGAAATGCTGTAAATCAGCTATACTTGTAGTAAATAAATCCGTTCATCATGAAAAAAGAATCTGCATTTTAAACACCTTTGATATTTCTGAGATGAGTTCAGGTATTAATTACTGTGTCTCACAGGCTTTCAGAGAAATCTGCTGAAACTCAGGACTTCTCATGGGGGCTCTTTCTTGGATTTGAAGTGAGACTTAGAAACAGACTTTACTTGTATTTTAACAATAGGCTGGGGGCTATGGATTTGCTAAGTTTAAACCAAGGGGCTGCCCCCAGGTTGTACCCTGACCCCTGGAGGCTGAACACCAAATCATTGTTCAGCCCAACAAGTTCTGATCCAATCAGCTGGAGAGAGGAGCTTTCCCCCTAGTCATTATCCACTTGGCTAGGCCTTGGGCTCCAGGTCAGCACCCAGTGAGGGGCATGCCTTTTTGTTATTTATACAAAGGCAGTGTGTCCATGGCTGAGATGGTTAAGTGGTACTGACTTTGGAGTAGATACTGGCTCTTCTTTTTGCATTTAGAGCTGTTCCCACTTTTTGGGGCCTTAGGGTTGGAGCAATAAGGAGCTGGAGACCAGGAGACCACCCCCATACCATGTTGAAATGCTGTTTGAGAACCAGGACACTCGTGTCTTTTGGCCTTTACCAGTGGGTGTATCTGTTTATCTGTGTGAATAGCAGTGGACATTCTTTTGTGGAATGTTGGCTTCTATTTCGTTGATTTAATCAGTGAAACGAGTGGGTTTTGCTGGGAGGAGTTGCTACCCCCTCAGAGAAGAACAGGAAGTTTTTCAGTCTTGCTGGATCATGGGGCTTTGAGTTTGCAGGGGGCGAGGACTTCAAAGTGACCTTTTACTGAGTGTAAAGATCCAGCTTGCTCTGTAGGAATGTGGAGTCCAGGACTCTCCCGGAGCCCAGGGCCTGATGCCGCGTTTCCTAAGATGTGCTTGGAGGATTGTCATCAGCCCCTGTCTGTCACCTCTCTACGGTGCGAGGTGTTTTGTATCACCTCTTTTTCATCAAGTGGAATCACTGAAGGCCCTACCCTATTTTAGCCTGCCTCATTTTGCATGATATCTGTATGCTGAGCAGGGGCCAGGGGATCCAGTTTTTAAAAATTGAGGGTCCCAGCCTATTCTGATGGAACATTGCTCTTCGGTCTGAGCTTTCCTGTGACACCCGATGCCAGAATGGAAAGGGATGTTCTGCAAATCAGAAATGCCTTCAGGCAGATGGCCTTGCTAGGGTTATTCCTTGACATTAGCTGCCAGGTCCTCCAGCCACTACCTACTTAAAAACACACGTAGTGAGCAGATTGAGTAAAAATGCTCTGCTTCCTTGCCTCTGGGTTATACAGCCTATCTGGGCCTAGACTCCTTTGTATCCACCCAGCTTTGAGCACAGCTACAGAGTAGTCATGTAGTGAGAGTTGGACCATAGAGAAGCCAGAGCACCGAAGAAATCGATGTTTTCAAACTGTGGTGATGGAGAAGACTCTTGAGAATCGCCTAGACTGCAGGGAGATCCAACCTGTCAATTCCAAAGAAAATCAGCCCTGAGTATCCATTGTAAGGACTGATGCTGAACCTGCAGTACTTTGGCCACCTGATGCAAAGAGCCGGCTCACTGGAAAAAACCCTGATGCTGGGAAAAATTGAGGGCAGGAGGAGAAGGGGTGGCAGAGGATGAGATGGTTAGATAGCATCACTGACTCAATGGACATGAATTTGAGTAAACTCTGGGAGATAGTGAAGGACAGGGAAACCTGGTGTGCTGCAGTCCATGGAGTTACAGAGTCAGACGTGATTTAGTGACTGAGCGGAACAGAACACCTCCCTTATTTATCTTGTCAACCCAGGGAGAGGTTGATGTGCGTTTCATCCACTTAGCAAGCAATTACTGAGTATCTCCTGCGTTCCAGGCAGGGGCCTCCGTGGAAGGGTTGGTTCTAGAGTCCTAAGGCTGTCACTGTTAAGTGCTGAGATGAGGCTGTACTCAGTCCTTGAGAGCAGAGGAAGTGACTAACTCTGCCTGGAGTTGTTAGAGAAGGCAGTGTCTGAAGAAATGATTCATACCTAACCCCTGGGGTTGGGTTGTCAACCCTCCCCAACCTTCCTCACCCCATCAAAATAGGATGATCTTTTTCTTAAACAATGAATACTCATTCACGGACAGAGAGAGCCTATGTTTTACTATACATTTCCTGTTGGTTACTCAGCATTAGAACTTGAACCTTGAAGTGAGTGCTTTTTAGAGTACAGCTGTTCCCCCTTATCCACAGAGGATATTCATTTCCAAGACCTCCAGTGGATGCCTGAAACAGCAGATAGTACCGAACTCTCTCTCTATATATATACACACACGCTGATTTTTCCTTTACATACCTACTTATGATAAAGCTTAAATTATGAATTAGGTACTGTAAGAAATTAGCAGTAATAAAATAGAACAATTACGGCAGTATACCGTAATAAAAGCTAGGTGAGTGTAATCTCTCTCCCTCTCACAATATCTTAAAAATTTAATGCCTTTTCCACCTTAAGTAAACACTTATCATGCACTGTGGTGGCAGTTTGAGGTGAGACAGAGAAATTAGCACAGATTTCTTTTTCCTTCATGATTTCGCAGATGGAAGATTACTTCTTACCATATATCTTAGCAATCTCTGCAATATGATTTTTTTCTTTCCTTATGAAGTTGAGAACTTTTGCCTTTTCGCTTGAAGAAAGGACATGACAGCTTGTCTTTGGCAGACCCAAATTGCAGCATCACTACTCTTGCTTTGGGAACATTAGTAAGTAAAATAAGGCTTTACCTGAACACGGCACTGTGAACCCTTGGCAGTTGATCTGATAACTGAGACAGCTAGGCAATTTACAGGTGGGATATGCTCGACAAAGTGATGATTCAAGTTGAGGGTGGGATGGAGTTGGATTTCATCACACTGACCAGAATGGCGCAGAATTTAAAACTCCCAAATTGTTTATTTCTTGAATTTTCCATTTAATATTTTCTGACAATGATTGACCTTGGGCAAATGCCATCACAGAGAGGGAAACCACAAAAAAGGGGGGAATGACTGTAACTGTGCTTTTTTTTAAACTGGCAAGCAGCCATATTTAGAGTGATTCTTTTATCTACTGTGTGTCTTTAAGAAAACCAAAAATGTCGAGTGAGTAGCAGTATCGATCACATTGATTGAGATGCACATTAGAGCCTGATACTTAACAGCTTCTTATCCTATACATACCACTCTCTTTAGTCCGGTGCCTAGACTTTACCTGATCCCTTAATCGCAATTTTCTTTATGTTAGATAATCCCAGTCTGCCTTCTGAGTTTAGTAAATGTAGAGAATTGTGTAAAATTTTTAAAAAAGATTAATTGTTGCTTTAGGTGTAGCTTGAGGTCCAAGCTGAGCATATGACATTAATTCCAATTTGATTCCACACACCAGTTTCCCTCTATCTTCCCTGCAATCACAGCCCGGGGTGCCTTTTTGTTTTTCTGTGGTTATTATCAGATGGTTCTTACTGAGCTGCAGGTAAGCCTTGCTTTTCTTCGGTGAGATCTGTGACCTCTAAAGGTTTTAACAAGCTAGGCTTTCCCAGTGAAGGTAGTTTATCCAGGTCAGTGGTGAAATGCAAGTTCATTCACTGAGTAGCCATTTCTCTACCTCACCCTGTTTTGTTTTTAAAATACTTTTGTTTGTTTATTTATTTTATGTTTTGCCTGTGCTGGGTCTTCGTGGCTGCACAGGTCTTTCTCTGGTTTTGGCTAGCGCCGGCTACCCACTGTAGCAGCTTCTCCCGTTGCGGAGCATGGGCTCTCGGGTGTATGGGCTTCCGTAGTTGCAGTGTGTGGTCTCCGTAATTGTGGCTCCTGGGCTCTAGAACACAGACTGAGTAGTTGTGGCTTCTGGGCTTAGTTGCTCCTCCATATGTGGAATCTTCCCGGACCAGGGATTGAACCCCTATTTCTTGCATTGGCAGGCAGATTTTTTAGCCACTAGGAAACCCCTCACCCTGAGTTTGATGATTTTTTATAGTAAGCTCTAAATCTCCTCCCACAACCCCAGAAAGAGACCGTGCTCACTGGTTCTTTGGACAGAGGCAGAAGGACATAACTCAACCAGCTTCGCTGTTACACAATCCAGGCCACTCAGGAAGGTCACCTGTTTGTAGCTACTGTGAGAAATGCGGCCTTGCTGTGCCTGGCCCCTGTACCTGACAAGCCAGCAATAACATCTGTTTTGCAAAAGAGTCTGTCCACCAAATGGCACCTAACCCTTGTCTCTCAGTTTCTGTCCTTTGTATTTGGGGAGTTTGTGTTTACTGTGTGTTTGCTTTGTGTTTACTGGGCCTGGGTTCCTTTCACATAGAACGCCTCGAACCACCCAACAGCACTGATAGTTTTTTCTTTGTGTGAGCTAGCAGGATGAGGTGGATGGCAACGTGGTGACCTGTGGTAGGTCAGCT
Source organism: Budorcas taxicolor (assembly GCF_023091745.1). Taxonomy (NCBI): domain Eukaryota; kingdom Metazoa; phylum Chordata; class Mammalia; order Artiodactyla; family Bovidae; genus Budorcas; species Budorcas taxicolor. The sequence continues at coordinate 72,254,469 of NC_068911.1, forward strand.
TGGTCCCATGTCCTGAGTACATTCACATATGATGTTGAAACTTAGGAAATGTGACCATTTTGATCTAGAAGAATGACAATTTCATACATGTAACTGAATAATTTGAAATTTGTACCCTTAGGTAAGAAAGGATACATTTTTGAAGCCAACTAGCATTAACCCGGAGAAGGCAATGGCACCCCACTCCAGTACTCTTGCCTGGAGAGTCCCGTGAATGGAGGAGCCTGGTGGGCTGCGATCCATGGAGTTGCTGAGAGTTGGACATGACTCAGTGACTTTACTTTCACTTTTCACTTTCATGCATTGGAGAAGGAAATGGCAACCCACTCCAGTGTTCTTGCCTGGACAATCCCAGGGACGGGGGAGCCTGGTGGGCTGCCGTCTATGGGATCGCACTGAGTCGGACACGACTGAAGCAACTTAGCAGCAGCAGCAGCAGCAGCATTAACCCAGGGAGGCAAATACAGCCTGTGGTGAGCTTTTATATCACTCACAATATTTTTATATTTTTACACATTAATCGCTAACCTTAATTCAGGAGCTCTCACACAAAAGTTTGGATTTGCAGCTTTTCTGCAAGAGTCGCAGTCTTGCCCTGCCTGGTTGGTGATGTCACCTGGTGACAGTGGGCCAGGGGAGGGCGGCAGCTGTGTCCCTGTGGGGCTCATGCGTATGTCCATTCATACCCCGGCCAGCTGCTGACCCTCATGGGATCTGACCTGATTGGCCTCTTGGACTATGAGGTTGCTCATGTGATATAAATAGAGCACCTTGAGTAAGATGGATAAAGAGATTTGAAAGAAATTATCAGCTGGACCAAAGTCATTTGTTTTGTTTACTACACACCAGCAACCAGCCTCTAAAAAGAATGCCTGATACAGCTCTGGTCTCTGTTTGCCAAGAAAGACAGCTAAGCAAGCATACTTAAGGAGCTCGCTCGTTCATGTGCTAAGAGATGGGCAGACTCTGGTTAAAGCTTTGGCTGGATGCTCTTCATTTGAGTAGGATGTGATAAATTGCTTCCCCATCAACCATTCATGTCACAGGCTAATGTTGTGCCTTGTTGTGTTTATCTTTTTGCTTTTTTAAATCCTGACTTTTATGGGAAGTGACTACTGACCACGTCCTAACTTTAACATGAAAGTTCTTGTCCTTAACTAATGTGTATTTTAAAAGTACTTCATGTTTATGCTACATTGTATGTAATGGTGGGGGAACTGAACACAAAAGAGAATATTCATCAATTAAAGAAGGGCTGAATGAATTGTGGTACATAGACATTGTGAAATGCTGTGTGGTATTAGCATAACAAATTGACAGGACACCAGTTGACCTGGAGGGTTTTCCCTGAGAAGTACTAGCTGAGATTTAATTAGTACTTCCTGTGTGGTAGGCACAGTTCCAAGGACTTTCCATGTATTAACTCATTTGATCCTCACAGTTGCCCTATGAACTTGGTACTATTATTGATATCTTACAAGGAAAGAAACTGAGACATTGAGAAGATAAGAAAGCTGTTTAGGGATAAGCAGTTAGTAGGTAGCAGGGTTAGGATATGAACTCATGCAACCTGAATAAATAGACTTTTAAAAATCAATCATTATGTTAGGTTACATATCAAAAGTACATTGTCAGTACATCTAGCTATAGAATATTAATTCATGGCTGTTCCTGAATTCTCTGGGTTATTCTCTTTATTTTAGACTCATTTAAGCTCATCTGTATCAGATCTTAGAAATCATTTAGTCTTCTGGTTTCCCAGTTTAGCCCACCTCTTCCTCCTTTTAAACTAGCTGAATCTTCCCGGTAAGCAACATGAAACTGAGTCCTGACCTGCAGCTGCTCTCCCCAGTATAAACTACGGATGTATTCTGTCTCCTTCACGTTACAGATGGAGAAATGAGTCCTAGAGAGATAGCCTAACGTTTATTGAGTCAGTATTTTCCAGGGCTGTGAGACAATTGTGTTATTAGGTGTTGCAGGTCATTTTATTATGCGTGTTAAGGAAACGGAGGTATAGGTAGAAATAGGCCCAGTATCACTGAACCCTGAGAATCAGAACCAGGATTGGATAGAATCTCTGTCCGTCTATCCTCTCAAGGGTCATGAGGATTACAGAGGCCTACCAGAGGCCCTTCAGTTGAATCTTTTCTCTTGGTGCTGTTTGAATTAATTAGGAAGTTTTTTTGGGGGGGATCCCCTGGTAGCTCAGCTGCTAAAGAATCTGCCTGCAATGCAGGAGACCCTGGTTTGATTCCTGGATTGGGAAGATCCCCTGGAGAAAAGAATTGCTACCCACTCCAGTGCTCTGGCCTGGAGAATTCCATAGACTGTATAGTCCATTGGGTCTCAAAGAGTTGAACACGACTGAGTAACTTTCACTTTCACTTGAGGAAGTTTTTGAGAACTTCTGAGTTGTATAGCGTAATTCAGTTCAGTCACTCACTCAGTCGTGTCCGACTCTGCAACCCCATGAATCACAGCACGCCAGGCCTCCCTGTCCATCACCAACTCCTGGAGTTCACTCAAACTCATGTGCATCGAGTCGGTGATGCAGTCCAGCCATCTCATCCTCTGTCGTCCCCTTCTCCTCCTGCCCCCAATCCCTCCCAGCATCAGAGTCTTTTCCAATGAGTCAACTCTTTGCATGAGGTGGCCAAAGTACTGGAATTTCAGCTTTAGCATCAGTCCTTCCAATGAACACCCAGGACTGATCTCCTTTAGGATGGACTGGTAGGATCTCCTTGAGTCCAAGGGACTTGCAAGAGTCTTCTCCAATACCACAGTTCAAAAGCATTAATTCTTCAGCGCTCAGCTTTCTTCAGTCCAACTCTCACATCCATACATGACCACTGAAAAAACCATAGCCTTGACTAGATGGACCTTTGTTGACAAAGTAATATCTTTGCTTTTTAATATGCTATCTAGGTTGGTCATAACTTTCCTTCCAAGAATTACTCATCTTTTAATTTCATGGCTGCAGTCACCATCTGCGGTGATTTTGGAGCCCAAAAAAATAAAGTCTGACACTGTTTCCACTGTTTCCCCATCTATTTCCCATGAAGTGATGGGACCGGATGCCATGATCTTAGTTTTCTGAATGTTGAGCTTTAAGCCAACTTTTTCACTCTCCTCTTTCACTTTCATCAAGAGGCTTTTTAGTTCCTCTTCACTTTCTGCCGTAAGGGTGGTGTCATCTGCATATCTGAGGTGATTGATATTTCTCCCGGCAATCTTGATTCTAGCTTGTGCTTCTTCCAGCCCAGCGTTTCTCATGATGTACTCTGTACATAAGTTCAATAAGCAGGGTGACAATATACAGCCTTGAGGTACTCCTTTTCCTATTTGGAGCTAGTCTGTTGTTCCATGTCCAGTTCTAACTGTTGCTTCCTGACCTGCATACAGGGTTCTCAAGAGGCAGGTTAGGTGGTCTGGTATTCCCATCTCTTTCAGAATTTTCCACAGTTTATTGTGATCCACACAGTCCAAGGCTTTGGCATAGTCAGTAAAGCAGAAATAGATGTTTTTCTGGAACTCTCTTGCTTTTTCCATGATCCAGCAGATGTTGGCAATTTGATCTCTGGTTCCTCTGTCTTTTCTAAAACCAGCTTGAACATCAGGAAGTTCACGGTTCATGTATGGCTGAAGCCTGGCTTGGAGAATTTTGAGCATTACTTTACTAGCATGTGAGATGAGTGCAATTGTGTGGTAGTTTGAGCCTTCTTTGGCATTGCCTTTCTTTGGGATTGGAATGAAAACTGACCTTTTCCAGTCCTGTGGCCACTGCTGAGTTTTCCAAATTTGCTGGCATGTTGAGTGCAACACTTTCACAGCATCACCTTCCAGGATTTGAAATAGCTCGACTGGAATCCTATCACCTCCACTAGCTTTGCTCATAGTGATGCTTTCTAAGGCCCACTCGACTTCACGTTCCAAGATGTCTGGCTCTAGATTAGTGATCACATCATCATGATTATCTGGGTCATGAAGATCTTTTTTGTATAGATCTTCTGTGTATTCTTGCCACCTCTTCTTAATATCTTCTGCTTCTGTTAGGTCTATACCATTTCTGTCCTTTATCGAGGCCATCTTTGCCTGAAATGTTCCCTTGGTATCTTTGATTTTCTTGAAGAGATCTCTAGTCTTTCCCATTCTGTTGTTTTCCTCTATTTCTTTGCACTGATCGCTGAGGAGGGCTTTCTTATCTCTCCTTGCTATTCTTTGGAACTCTGCATTCAGATGCTTGTATCTTTCCATTTCTCCTTTGCTTTTCGCATAGGTGATTGTGACTTTAGAACAGACAAGGAAAGTCTTTTGTATGAATCAGCTGGGAATGCCCTAACGAAATACCTTAAGAATGGATGCCTTCAACAACAGAAATTTATTTCTCACTGTGTTGGAGGCTGGGCAGTCCAGTTCAAGGTGCTGGCTGCTCTGGTTTCTGATGAGAGCTCTCTTCTCTTCCCTTCCTGTCCTTACCCATAAAGTGAGGGGTTGGACTCAGTGATGATCTTTGAGGCTCCCTGCACCCCTAATGTTGTTGCTCATCTCTCTTACAGTTGAAGGAAATCTTTGGATTCAAAGTGGACTGTTCCAAATTGTCCAGTGAGTGGTTAACTCCTCAAGTGAAGCGACAGTCGCTTCAGGTTCTAAAGCGTCACATTTGTTCTTTATCAAGATGAGAAGCTGCCAGTTGTTCTTTAGTCGGCTGTATGTATAAAGCAATACCGGTCCTGTAGTCGCATGGCTCCAATAAAAGACTTTCCCCACCACTCCCTCCCCTTTTTAAAAAAATGAAAGTTTTTATTGTTTATTATCACTTAAAAATATTTTTCATACCATTTTTAGAGGTGACTTTCCACCTATAACTGTTACAAAATGTTGACTATATAGCCCAGGTTGCACAGTACATCCTTGAAACGATCTTATACTCAGCAGTTTGTATCTCTCCCTTCTCCACCCCTATGTTGCCCCTCCTGCCCTCCCCACTGGTAACCACTGCTTACATAGCGTAACCTCTATCTGTGAGTGTACGTCTTTTTTGTTATATTTTTTAGATTCCACATGTAAGTGATATCATACAGTATTCATCTTTCTCTGATTTATTTCACTTACCATAGTGTCCTCCAACGCCATTCATGTCGCTTGCTGCAAATGGTAAATTTCTTTTCTTTATGGCTGAGTAATATATCTATTGTGTGTGTGTGTGTTAGGAGAGAGAGAGAGAGAGAGAGATCTGTCTCCATATATCTGTTGATGGACACTTAGGTTTCTTCCATATCTTGGCAATTGCAAATAATGTTACTGTGAACATTGGAGTGCATATATCTTTTAGAATTAGTGCGTTTGTTTTTTTCAGATACATAACCGGCAGTGGAATGACCAGGTCATATGGTAGTTCTATTTTGAGCTTTTTGAGACACCTCCATACAGTTTTTCACAGTAGCTGCACCAATTTACATTCCTATCAACAGTGTACAAGGCTTTCCTCTTCTTCACATCCTTGACAACATTTTGTGCTCTTTTTGATGATAGCCATTCTGATGGCTATGAGGTGTTATCTCATTTTGGTTTTGATTTGCATTTCCCTGATTATTGGCCATGTTGAGCATCTTTTCATGTGCCCATAGGCCATCTGCATGTCCTCTTTGGAAAAATGTCCATTTACTTCTGTCCATTTAAAATTTTTATTTATTAATTTTAAACTGTATTTTTTTCGCTGCCCATTTATTAGTTTGTTTTTTGATGTTGAGTTGTATGAGCTGTTTATATATTTTGAATATTAATTCCTTTTCAGTCATATCATTTGCAAATATTTTCTCCCATTCAGTAGTTTGTCTTTTCATCTAGTCAGTGGTATCCTTTGCTGTGTAAACGCCAACTCAACATCCCTTCCCCTTTTTAGAGTTCTTCTTTGTGTCCATGTTCTTGCATTTGTCTGTGGAAGCCAGAAGACTTTTACAGTGAAGCACTTAACTGACTCTGAGTGATAGCCGCATATCACATACGCTTATTTCATCCTTTCTGGGAATTTGTTGTCTTCTTTCCTGTTTTCCAGTTTTCCCAGTTTGAAATGGTCTGAGATGTGGATGGAGAATGGAGGGCTCGGACTGGGGGGAGTTTTATAATAGATAGGGCTGAGCTTCCCATCAGCAGCTCATTAAAGGTGTTTGTTGATTTCTCTGCTGGATACCAGGCCCAGTGCTAACTAGCTACTTATCACTTTCTCTGTGGGCTCGCTTCAGCGATGGGCTCTTGTTCTGGAGACCTTGCCTGGAAAATGCACTCTGCTATCAGCAGGGCTCTTTGTAGTGTTTGGCTCTGGTATCTGGAACATTCTGGATTGAGCCCAGCATGCTGTGATCTGCACGCTGGTGAGGTTGATCCAGTGGGACTTTGGAGTAACAGTTGATGGAGAAACACTGCGGTAAGGGAGAGGGCGGTAGTGGTGGTTTACTCGCTCAGTCGTGTCTGACTCTCTGCGACCCCACGGACTGTAGTCCATCAGGCCCCTCTGTCCATGGGATTCTCCAGGCAAGAATGCTGGAGGGGGTTTGTCATGTCCTCCTCCAGGGGATCTTCCCGACCCAGGGATCAAACCAGAGTCTCCTGCATTGCAGGCGGCTTCCTTACCACTGAACCACCAACTGACAAATTGATCATTCTGAGAACTGAGCTCTAGAGAGAGTGCGGCTCACTCGGACCTTCGCTCTAGGTTGATTCTCTTTTCTCCAACAATCTAGGGCAGTGTGGAAGATATTTTCATAGCAATGGCAAAACAAGGCTGCAAGGGAAAAGTGTGCTTCTGGCTTGTGGGTAGAAGAAAAAAAGCCTGGACCCGGGAGTGTGGCAGACCTGACTCAGACCCTGGCTCAGGTGCTTGTTAGCTGTGGGGGTCCTAGTGTTCTCACATGTAAAATGAGGCTATTAACAACAACAACAACGAAAAAATGCACAGGCTTGTAACAACAGTTATACAAGGAAAATGCGACTATATAGTGGGTAGTCAGTATATGTGGATTTACTCCCCTGGCGAACACAGGTGGGGCTTCCTGCAACGGAATGCTTGAAGTTGGAGACCTGTCTTTGGAGCATTTGGGTGACCTGCTGGGTCACCAGGTCAGGGGGCCAGAGCTGATGGTGAGACCACAGGGCAGAACCTTTGCACCAAAGACACTCATTTGGGCACTTCTGTGGGGGTGGGGAAGCCTTGATTTGCACAGGAAATGTCATGCCTCTATTTCACATGTATCAGGATAGCTGATACTGGTCTCTCCTCTTTTTTGACAAAAATAATCTCCCCTCCCCCATTTGGGTGATATTTAGCAACTCATTTGGGAAAAAGTACCCAAAGGAAAACTTGAAGGAGAAAACAGTCACATCCGCCCCCTTTTGCACAGGCTGTTTCTCTCCTTGGCAGTCTTGCAGCGGGAGGAGATTTATGAGATGAGAATGAGATTTTTGATATTCTTTGCAGAATTGAGATGCCTTAACCTGGAGGTCTTTTTGCCCCTTCGGAATATAAATCCGATTAGAAGCTCTTTGTGCTCTGCCACAAGTCATTACACGTCTACATTTTGTTCTTATAAAATATGGATAATGACATGGCTCTGTCTCCTAGGAGCTTGAGTGCATTAGCTAATGATCATGAAACCTTAGAAATGGGAAATGCATATGAATGCTGAGAGCTTTTGTAATTACAGGTTTGCATCATTTTGCTTGGCATCCTTGAAGAGGCCTGCTTTCAACATGAGAATACTCGGGTTGATTCCTGTTCTTCTAATTGTAGAGCCAGCTTGAAAGAGAGAAACTCGGAGAGTGTTCAGAGCAGAGAAGTTGTAGCATCTGGTGGAAGCCCTCAAGTAGCTTAGGCTGCAGTGGCTTGGTTTGCACTGAAGTGGAAGAAGAGCTTGAGATATTGTAAAGTCATCACAATGAGAAAATGCCAGTACCCAAGGATGGTAATGGCTTCCACGCAGGGTTGTAATGAAATGCTCGTGTCCTTTATTCTTGTGACATCAGATATATTATTTTCTCAGCCTTTATTCTAGGCAGCCGTGAACACGCTGTATTGCAGTGGGGCTGTTTTGATGTGGGTCACCTTCCTGGATTGTTAAGCCTCTGGAGTGTAGAGACTGTCTTTGTATCCTCTAGAAAAATCCAGATTTTCCTTTATCTCTTCCAGATAATTATTTTTGAACTTAAGAATCTCTTTAAAAGGATGTCAGATGGTAATGTGTTGAATACCCAAGTTATAGAAACTTAAAAAAAAAAAAAGAATTTATGTGTGTAACCTGACAGTGTGCCATTTGACAGCTGATGTTGTTTCCATTTGCTTTCAGGCAGTGGCGCTACAGCTGTGGTTCAGGCTGCTCTGTGCAAACCCAGGCAAGAACGCGTAGCAATAAAGCGGATCAACTTGGAAAAATGCCAGACCAGCATGGACGAACTATTAGTAAGTCAAAGTGAATGGGATATTGCCGGTTGCTTTTCGTATCTTACGTAGAGATGGGCCGGAGAAGCAGGAGAGGAGAGAGCAGAGGCCACTTGATGTTTTCTCCCATTTGGACACACGTATTTCTTGGAAAGCAGCCCACCTGGCTTTTTCCTCCTTACGACTGTGTTGTGTAATATACAGCTTACTTTGCTTTGACAAATAGAATTTTACTCAGTCCTCATAATCCCCAGGTGGGGATGGTCTCAGTGTTGACACTGCTTTATGAAATGAGGAAATAGCCTCGGATGACCTAAGGTCATATTATACTGAATTGGATGACGAGTTTCTGGCCCTCCGTCTCGACTCGTACACAAAGAGAAATTACTCCCTAAACAATTTGCTGGCCCTTCTGGCTTTCATAAATCACAAAATCTCCTCTAAATTTCAGTTATTCAGAAATACCACAGGGTAGCTTGCATTCCTATTGGCGAATGAGAAGAGTTTGTTTTTTTGTTTTTATTTTGGTACAGGCCAACTTGTACTTTTTCTAAGTAAAGTATGTTACATAAATAATTGGAGCTTGTCAGTGTGGCTGTGACTATAGTAGCATTGGTTGGTTGAAGGATCATTTGCTTTTGGTTTAGCTGACTCATTATTAAATGAACAGCTTGGCAAATGGTTATTAGTTGCCCGGCAAACTGTGAAGGGTTTGAGAGTTTAATCTCATAAATATAGTTGTCATTCTGCCTGCCAATTTTCTTTTTTTTTTTCCTTTGGGTCATTTGTTTGAGGATAATGGAAAACTGCAGTGGAGGAGTTGACTGATTGGTTATCCCACCACTAATCCCAGAACAAATATTAGTCCAATAGCTCCATACAGGCTGCAGAGTATAATGACAGTTGGCTCCAAATGAAGAGGCCTTTTGTCATAGTCTACATTGGGAATGGAATGTCATTAACAAGAGCCTTTTGTCTTTACTCAGAATATAGCTTTTATTTCTGGCATAATTACAGTACACTATAGTATAAATTAAGTACAAGGATAAAGCTGTACTTTTCCAGATCTGTTTGGCCTTACATTTTAAATCAGGCTCCATAAAGCATAGTTTTCGCTGGGATTGATACAACAGATTGCTGGCTAAAAGTTCAATTAAAGGAAGGGCTTCCACAATTTAATTTAAAAAAAAAATTTTTTTTTTTTTGCATGCATTTAGCACTTTTACCCTCCTCAGAATTTCAGCCCCGCTCTGCTCTTACTGAAATTATGACTGCATACTTCTGTTGCTTGCTATCACGGTGACCAATAAAACTGTGTCTATGTCATCTGACCAGTTTTCAAGGTCACTTTCTGGCATGGAAAAAGCTTTAAACAAACTGGAGAGAGCTGTGTCCTGCCTTTGCCACTAACTTTTTTTTTTTTTTTCCTGTCAAGTTACCTAACAGCTCTGCATGATTTAAAGAGAATTGAATCACAAGAGCGCTAAGATCCCATTGTTTGTTGCTGTTGTTCAGCTACTAAGTCATGTCTGACTCTTCGAGACCCCGTGAACTGCAGCACACCAGGCTTCCCTGTCCTTCACCATCTCCCAGAGTTTGGTCAAGCTTGTGTGCATTGAGTTGGTGATGCCATCCAACCGTCTCATCCTCTGTCATTCCCTTCTCCTCCCCTCAGTCTTTCCCAGCATCAGGGTCTTTTCCAGGATCCCATTAGGAGTCTCAAATTCTGTGGCTATACTAAGTACATAATAATTTTTTAAGGATCTTGAAGTATACGTTTATCCTTACGCTGTGTTTGGAAATATTACTCTTGAATTTGCCTGTGGCAGTTGTATTGGATTATGGTGTTCTGTTGGAGGTCTCACAGTCGTCTTTTTGCCACCAGCAAAATATTTAGACAGAATATGTACAAGGCTTGTATGTACTTGTATCTGATAGTTCTGGAACCAGCCTTCAGGGCTGATGCTGTGGTCTCTGGTTTCTAACAAGCCCTCAGCTGCCCAAAAGGAGAAGGCGATGGCACCCCACTCTAGTATTCTTGCCTGGAAAATCCCATGGATGGAGGAGCCTGGTGGGCTGCAGTCCTTGGGGTTGCGAAGAGTCGGACACGACTGAGTGGCTTCACTTTCACTTTTCACTTTCATGCATTGGAGAAAGAAATGGCAACCCACTCCGGTGTTCTTGCCTGGAGAATCCCCGGGATGGGGGAGCCTGGTGGGCTGCTGTCTATGGGGTCTCACAGAGTTGGACACAACTGAAGCGACTTAGCAGCAGCAGCAGAAGTTGCCCAAAGTCTCCATGTTTCCCCCCTGCTGACTTTTTATCAGCAGTCGGCTGCCAGTGATGACACCTATGTAAGGGTTCTACTGGAGGCACCAGGACTGTTGTCGTTCCAGGCCCTTTTCTCTATTTCCTGGGACCAGGAACCATATCAGTGTCATTTGGAGTGACTCATAATTTAGCCAGAGCTGTCAGTGTAAGGACTAGAGCTTTATCTAGCTTAGTGCTTGGCTCCATTAACCTGAAGTTTTAAGATTTACAAATTTGCTTGTTAGCAGTTAATTTCTTTTTTTCATTTTCTACCTGCTCCCATGCCCATGTTGTGTTAATGGAATGTAGCATAATTATCTGTTTTTCATTTTAAAGGATGTTTGATTTGTTGCTCTAATCTTTCCTTAATTTTGAGTCTTTGACCTTTTGATGTCTTGATATTTCTAGGGCTGGAGGGAATGGCTATGGTTCTTTAGGACACACAGCTCCCAGGTTCTCTGCAAGCAAAAAGAAATAGAACTGACAGTGTAGGCTCCTGCTGTTGCCAGGCTTTCATGGTGGCCAAGCTCTCGGCACATGACTCGTGCGGAGCAAAGTTGCTGTAATCCTTTCAGTGTCTAATCCTGCTGCTGCTCGCGCTTTTATTATCTCTGTGGGTTCACATTTTGGCAGTGTCTGGACATCCGCTCTCCTAATAATCCTTTAATTCCGTGAGTGTGTGTGTATTATATACAGGTCAGTGCTCGGCGTCATTTCACAAACTGTGTCATGTGTTAGCTGGAAACCATTGTTCTTTCAAGAAACAATGGCCACTGGAGTCCTTATCTTGTGGGAGTGTTATGTCATGGAAGTCACAATTACCAGCTATTTGCTGGCTACTGGAACCGCTGCCTCCCCTGCTGAAGCTCTGTCAACCTCCCACCCCTGCTGTCTACCCTGCCCCTACCCGCCAGCCCTGACTCCCATAGGAAGCCAGATTTATCCTCACAGGTTGAATGTGATGGTAGAGAACGGTTTGGACAACTGGCCCTGAACTTTGCTTCTTTATGTGATGGAGGCACTCTTTAGATTTTCCCATGGTTGTGGAGTTTATTCACAGTTTGACTGAAGACGATTTATGTGGTCATGATTTCTTTTTTTAACTTTATTTTTAAAGTAAATTGAAGTATTGTAGTAAAGTATTGAAGTATTGTAGTAAAAATAATTTAAAATTATTTTTAAAGTAATATTGAAGTATTATGATTTCTGGGCTTCCCTGGTGGCTCAGCTGATAAAGAATCCACCTGCAATGCAGGAGACCTGGGTTCGATCCCTGGGTTGGGAATATCCCCTGGAGAAGGGAACGGCTACCCACACCAGTATTCTGGCCTGGAGAATTCCATGAACTGTATAGTCCACGGGGTCACCAAGAGCTGGACATGACTGAGCGACTTTCATTTTTCATTATGATTCCTAAAGCAAAGTGATCTTCAGTATCACCTCTGAGAGTGAAGGGAGGAAGAGAAATGTTCAGTGAGATCACTGGGGCTAAATAATTGGTAATTTATGTGAAAATGATGCTCTTCAAAGGAGTACTGTGGTATCCTCAGAGATACTAATTATTTGGTAAATACTTGAGTTTCTACGAGCTTCCCAGGTGGCACTAGTGGTAAAGAATTTGCCTGCCAATGCAGAAGAGACACTGGTTCAATCCCTGATTTGGGAAGATCCCCTGGAGGAGGGCATGGCAACCCACTTCAGTGTTCTTGCCTGGAGAATCCCGTGGACAGAGGAGCCTGGCGGGCTACCAACCATAGCGTTGCACAGTTGGACACAACTGAAGCAGCTTAGCACACACACATGTGAGTTTCTATGTTGTGCTTAGGCCCACAGAAAGGATGGGTTTTGGGTGTATACATGAGAGGACAAAGGTATGTGCTCACTAAAACTTCATTTTAACAAAAATTAGAGCACCCTTAAATGTTTTCCTTGGCATTTACTCAATCTAAACTAATTTTCTATGCATTCTTGTGAATTTTCATTTGTGTTTTTTGACTTTGGTCTTTAACATCCTAATCTGTCTGGGTGTGATGATCTTGGTTGTTATTTTTCCAAGAGCTTAGGAGTGTTACTGGTCTGTTCTATATTCTTAACCTGGATATGTTGATAATGCTGAGATTTGCTATCCCACATTTGTTGCTAACTCCATATTTGTTAATCCCACTCCAGTATAAAAGACTAATTATAATTAGTTTAACACCCCCTGGGAGATAGTTACAGTTTTAGAGCAGAGCTTGCTAACTCCATAGTTAGGAAAGCCTTCCTAGATGCTGGCCCCTGGACTAGGTGATGGGAAAACGAAAGAGTCTTCTTTTTTGTGGAGGCTGGGACTAGCCAATGAGTCTCTTCATATTTGCATTGGGTTGGTGAGATGTTTGAGCGAGGAATATCTTTCTGCACTTTTCCCTCTGCTTGTCTAGAAACAGTTTATCAGATTGATAGGCAGATTCTCTAGTGTGTACCCCACTAAGGAAATTTTCACTTTCCAGTAGGAATTTAAAGTTTCCCAAGTGGGTCTGACCCACACTCTTGCAGACTAGTATATTCTGGTTAAGGATGGCCTTGGGGTTTTCTTGAAGAAACTTGGTTCTCCGGTTTGTGGTCAACCTCAGAGGTCAGGGATGCTACTCGGGGGTGCCCTTGGGTTCCCTTAAAATTCATTACATAAGTGAAGAATTAATCTGCTTGAGTCTTTTTCAGTCTCTGTCACCAGATGACAGTTCCATAGATGTGACACGGCCCTTTCTTTTATTTACCCTAAACCCTATGTTTTTTAGTCCTTGGGACACACTCTTCTTTGGTTTTACCCAAGGATTGATGAATGTTTTGGTTCATCACCTTGTTTGACATTTTGATCCTTAGACTTTAATCAATCATATCTTTCTCAACTTTTTTCCTCTAGACTAGAATTCTCGTATTTTCAGTCTGTCCTTAGTACTGAGTCACAGAAAAGTCAGTATCATTTTCTCATTCTTTCATATACATCAAATCTTATAGTTTAATTCTTAGGGGCAGGACTGCCTTAGGTGTAGGAAAAAATCATGGCCCTGGAATTGGGCAAAATGCTTATTTCATCTTTTTTAAAAAAATTTATGTGTTTATTTTAGTTATTTGGCTGTTCCAGGTCTTAGTTGTGGCATGGTGAACTTTTAGTTACAGCGTGTGGGATCTAGTTACCTGCCTAGGAATCAAACCCAAGCCCCCTGCATTGGCAATGCAGAGTCTTAGTCATTAGACCACTAGGGAAGTGGTCCAATGTGCTTATTTCTTAAAAATAAAAGGAAAAACTGTCTAGTTAACTGATTATATTATACAAAACTGATTATATTATACATTTTCCAGCAGTCTATGGGGATGGCAAAAGTGAAGTATAAAAAAAGAGAGACACAACTGAAGTTGTATTCAAACTGGGAATATTTTCACCATTTTCTCCTACTCTGAAAATGCATATGTTCTGGGTCTCTTTGTTACCAAACACGTAAGTCCAGAAATCTGAGTGGCCTTGTAATGTTAATTTCTCTTTATTTTTCTTTTTTTTTTAAAAAAAGGATGTTAAAACATTTAAGCAAGCCATTTCTAACAGTCAGTTCAGTCACTCAGTCGTGTCCAACTCTTTGCGACCCCATGAATCGAAGCACGCCAGGCCTCCCTGTCCATCACCAACTCCCGGAATTCACCCAAACTCGTGTGTCGAGTCGGTGATGCCATCCAGCCATCTCATCCTCTGTCGTCCCCTTCTCCTCCTGCCTCCAATCCCTCCCAGCATCAGGGTCTTTTCCAGTGAGTCAACCCTCTGCATGAGGTGGCCAAAGTATTGGAGTTTCAGCCTCAGCATCAGTCCTTCCAATGAATACCCAGGACTGGTCTCCTTTAGGATGGACTGGTTGGATCTCCTTGCAGTCCAAGGGACTCTGAAGAGTCTTCTCCAGCACCACAGTTCAAAGCATCAATTCTTTAGTGCTCAGCTTTCTTCACAGTCCAACTCTCACATCCATATAAGACCACTGGAAAAACCATAGCCTTGACTAGTCGGACCTTTATTGGCAAAGTAATATCTCTGCTTTTTAATATGCTATCTAGGTTGGTCATAACTTTCCTTCCAAAGAGTAAGTGTCTTTTAATTTCATGGCTGCAATCACCATCTGCAGTGCATAAGAATACTTTAGTGTAAATTCAATTAGGATATTTAATTAGCTGAATCAACTACGATAAAACTTTTAAAGTTTCCAAAATGAAATTTTCTCTAGCTAAATCATACATATATTCCTAAGCAAATGTAACTTTAGAGCTATAAAAATAAATTACTTTTGCATATATGATATTCTCTAATTCCTTAAAAATGGTATATCTTCAATTTATCCAATAATTTCCCATTTCTAGTCCTGCCCTCAGTTGGACTATATTTGAGTAAAGCACGAACACCAAATCGTATGAAAATAATTACAAAGTCAAATGGGCAAGGGACACATGACAGTATAAAATTTGATATTTGAGACTGAAATGCTCAGAACTGTACTATATTCAGCAAAGTAGGCTTGTATTTTAATGCCATTCCCTTGATATAAAAGATTTTACAAGGAACAGACAAATGCAGTTTGTTACCACATATGTCAAGGGATGTGCTGGGATATGAATCATTAATTTACTAATTAGTTCTTCAGTTCAAAAAGAATGAAAAATACTTTCACTGATACAATAGACAACACACACACACACGTTATAGCTTCCAATTTTTTAAGCTGATGTCCTCAAACCAGTATAATGTATAGTTTTTGTCTATAATAAAAAGACTTGCAAAAATACTTTATAATTGTGTTAACAATTACAGAGATTAAGTTAAAATGCACCAGAAGACATTTTTTCTTAATTTTTAAAAATCTCAATTTACAAAAACAAAACTGCTTAGAGGTCCCCAAATACTATAATTAAACATTAAAAGAATGAGAGAAACCTATGTCAGGTAATAGGAGATAACTATTCTACTAAAGGAACATTAGGCAAAATAAATATCTAGCTTTATTCTCCAAAATAAGCTACAAATCATAGCTAATTCATTCCTCTAGAGAGGAAGGGAAGTGTGGAAGGGAGGAGGGAGCCTGTGCAGGGGAGGGTTGGGGAGGGGAGTGGAGTGGAAGTATGGAAGGAAATGCAGTTCAAGAGAAGCGAAATAATCAATAAAATCACACTACAGCAGAAAGCAAAATGAGACCAGGGCTGCATTCTGAGGAAAGTGAGCCCATGTTACTTAAAGATACTGTCAGTGAGAGCAAAATACCTGTATAAAGATGATACAGGGAGAGAAGGGCAAATGCCAGAATTTTTCTAGTTCAAGACTGAGAAATTTTTTCATTATGTACACAGGAGAAACAGATGGCGCTCTGTGTACCCAAACCTACGAATTTACAGTGAATTTTTATTGTTACACCACAATACTGGAGTGATTTGACACTACCCCGAATTGTAAAGCACAATTTGCTAGTAATTAGTGTTTCTATTTAAATGATCTTAAAAGGGGATTTCATTTTAAAAATTAATTTTTAAATTTATAGAATCATAGAACTTTTGGTAGAGGAAATACATTTTTGCCTTCGAGTATACTTTCTTACTGAAAAAACGAGGAGGCTGAGGACCAGAAGTGAAAGTGATTCATCCCAAGGCCAGTGCCGGGGTGGAGAATGCAGGCCCTCTGACCCAGGAAGCAACCTGCCCTCTGTCACAAGTTTCAGTATTCCTCACTGGTGCAGTTGTTTTTTGAAATGATTTTGCTCACATCTGTCACCCATCACAAACTAAAATATTTTAATAATCATGACATTATTGTCATGGTGGGAGTTGGTGATGGACAGGGAGGCCGGGTGTTCATGGGGTTGCAGAGAGTCAGACACGACTGAGCGACTGAACTGAACTGATGTTATCATCTTTCTTATTTTGGTTATTTCCACAATTAATTTAGCTTCCTCTGAAAGAGAAGGACTTGGAAACATGAGGGAGAAGGCTGGAGAGAGATGGGTGGGGTTTCTGCTGCTATTCCCTGGCAAAACCCCAGACTGTAGTTGTACCCAGGTGTGGGACAGGGCAGGCCACACAAAACAAAAAGCTCTGTTTCACCTCCCATTCTCATCATTTGGTGATGAAGCGAAATGTAGCCGTGGTGTGGAAAGCTGGCCCGGAGGTTTCCAGCAGCATAAATTGGCCAAAAGGAAAGAGTCTCTGTGTTTCTGTTTTTAACGAAGTCTTCGACTTTACTTTTCCCAGTACTCCCAGTCATGGACCATTAAAGGCTCAAACAGCGGTTGTTGATAGCTGAGCCTGGTTCGGATTCCTGATGGCCAACTTTAGAGCTTTCAGATCCCATGAGGCGTCCTTGTTACTGTTTGCCGAAGAACTTTTTCAGTCAACTCTGAAAGAAAATGGCTCTTCCCTATTGACTTTGCCTATGTGATTTCAATATCACTCCTTTATTCTTTGCTTTCTTTCCTTGTTAACTATTTCAGCAACTTCGTCATTTTCAAGCAAAATTCTGTAGTTTTTTTTTTTTTTTCGACCAGTTTTTGCAGAAGGCTCATTGTCATGATGTCATAACCAAGTAGGTAGGCCCAGAAATGGAAGTTGTGTTCTGTGGGAAGGAGCTATTTACCCATTGTGATTTCTCTGCTGATTTCCCGGGGTTTTCCAGACCTCCACCTCCTCTGACACTTGACCTTTTACAACAGCTCTTTTTAGTTTACTTCCCTGGTGGCTCAGATGGTAAAGCATCTGTCTACAATGTGGGAGACCTCGGTTTGATCCCTGGGTTGGGAAGATCCCTTGGAGAAGGAAATGGCAATCCACTCCAGTACTATTGCCTGGAAAATCCCATGGACAGAGGAGCCTGATAGGCCACAGTCCATGGGGTCGCAAAGAGTAGGACGCGACTAAGTGACTTCACTTTCACTTTCCACAGACATGATTAAGGCTGTCACAAAATTTGATTCCTTTTCCTAATTCTTGCATGTGTTTTTCCCTGACTTCAAAATACCCAGACCTTCCCCATTTCTAATCTTGTCTTCAGTTTGACTGTACTTGGATAAATAGTTACTAAATCATATAAAAATAATTCTAAAACTAACTGGCGAGGCACACTGGTTGATATATTCATAAATAGTATAGGTCAGAATATTTGACTTAACTCTTCCTCGAGTAGGTTTTTCTTCCTATTGGTACTCTCTTTCTACAAGAGGTAGGAGTTTGCTGTATATGTGCCATTTGATTTTTTATAATTAAAAATAACATTTTTCATGATTGAAAATGACAGTCCAAAAAAATATATTGCTGTTAGAACTTTGTCAATCTTTTCCTTCCATTTCTTGGCTGACATTTGAAATCATTGAAGTTTATGGGTTTTTTTCCTGTTCAAAAAAAAAAAAAGTCAGCTACTTACAATATTGGGTTATTTGTGAATACGGATGAGATTACTGTTCATAATGATGATGATGTTATGGCAGTGGAAGCTGAATGATGACTTTTTGAAGAATGTTTTCAATTAACCCGGTTACCCTCATATCATTAAGGCGGCGGTCCAACCTTTTTTGGCACTAGGGACCTGTTTTGTGGAAGACAATTTTTCCATGGACTGGGGAGGTAGGGGGGAAGATGGTTTCAGGATGATTCAAGCTCTTTACATTTATTGTGCACTTTATTTCTATTATTACTACATTGGCTCCACCTTAGATATCAGGCATTAGGACACAGAGGTAGGGGACCCCTGATAAAGAATTATTTAAATGCTTAGAGGGGCTTTGTTTACATTTTAAAGATATATTTGGTTATCTCTCAGATTTGGAAATATACGTTTTATTTGCTAGTATTCATGGGTCACATCCCTGGAGGAGGAAATGGCAACCCACTCCAGTATTCTTGCCTGGAGAATCCCATGGACAGAGGAACCTGGCGGGCTGCATTGCATGGGGTTGCAAAGAGTCGGACACTACTGAAGTGACTTAGCACATGGGTCATATATTTATTTTTAAGATTAAATTCCAGTGTGGAAATGTGCTTTTCCACAAATGCAAAATTTGGGAGGTCGCTGTTCTCCCAGCATTCTGTCGAAAGAATTGGTGCATCTCAGTGCTTAACTGGAAAGCAGTGCTTTGTGAACTTGGCTGCAAATTAGAGTCACCTTGGAGCTTTTGAAAATTTTCATTTCCCGGCTGAGTCCTAAACTAATTTTATATCAGTGGCTCTGGGTCTGAGATCCAGGCATTGGTATTTTTTAAAGGTCCCAAGGTGATTCCACTGTGCATCCAAGGTTGAGAACAACTAGTTTAGAATAAAGTTAGAAGTAGCACCTCCTCAGATTTAACTGCTCGTGATATTGGAACTTTTCGCTTCTCTTCTTTTCACAGCTATTTGTAAGGCCTCCCCAGAGAGCCATTTTGCTTTTTTGCATTTCTTTTCCATGGGGATGGTCTTGATCCCTGTCTCCTGTACAGTGTCACAGATCTCCGTCCATAGTTCATCAGGCACTCTATCGATCAGATCTAGTCCCTTAAATCTATTTTTCACTTTCACTGTATAATCCTAAGGAATTTGATTTAGGTCATACCTGAATGGTCTAGTGTTTTTCCTTACTTTCTTCAATTTAAGACTGAATTTGGCAATAAGGAGTTCATGATCTGAGCCATAGTCAGCTCCCAGTCTTGTTTTTGCTGACTTGTATACAGCATCTCCATCTTTGGCTGCAAAGAATATAATCAATCTGATTTCGGTGTTGACCATCTGGTGATGTGCATATGTAGAGTCTTCTCTTGTGTTGTTGGAAGAGGGTGTTTGCTATGACCAGTGCATTGTCTTGGGAAAACTCTGTTAGCCTTTGCCCTGCTTCATGCAAAGGAGAAAAGGAAACATATAAGCATCTGAATGCAGAGTTCCAAAGAATAGCAAGGAGAGATAAGAAAGCCTTCCTCGGCAATCAATGCAAAGAAATAGAGGAAAACAACAGAATGGGAAAGACAAGAGATCTCTTCAAGAAAATTAGAGATACCAAGGGAACATTTCATGCAAAGATGGGCTTGATAAAGGACAGAAATGGTATGGACCTAACAGAAGCAGAAGATATTAAGAAGAGGTGGCAAGAATACATGGAGGAACTGTACAAAAAAGATCTTCACAACCCAGATAATCACGGTGGTATGATCACTCATCTAGAGCCAGACATCCTGGAATGTGAAGTCAAGTGGGCCTTAGAAAGCATCACTACGAACAAAACTAATGGAGGTGATGGAATTCCAGTTGAGCTCTTTCAAATCCTGAAAGATGATGCTGTGAAAGTGTTGCACTCAATATGCCAGCAAAGTTGGAAAACTCAGCAGTGGCCACAGGACTGGAAAAGGTCAGTTTTCATTCCAATCCCAAAGAAAGGCAATGCCAAAGAATGCTCAAACTACCGCATAAATTGCACTCATCTCACATGCTAGTAAAGTAATGCTCAAAATTCTCCAAGCCAGGCTTCAGCAATATGTGAACTGTGAACTTCCAGATGTTCAAGCTGGTTTTAGGAAAGGCAGAGGAACCAGAGACCAAATTGCCAACATCCACTGGATCGTGGAAAAAGGAAGAGAGTTCCAGAAAAACATCTGTTTCTGCTTTATCGACTATGCCAAAGCCTTTGACTGTGTGGATCACAACAAACTGTGGAAAATTCTGAAAGAGATGGGAATACCAGACCACCTAACCTGCCTCTTGAGAACCCTGTATGCAGGTCAGGAAGCAACAGTTAGAACTGGACATGGAAGAACAGACTAGCTCCAAATAGGAAAAGGAGTACGTCAAGGCTGTATATTGTCTCCCTGCTTATTGAACTTCTATGCAGAGTACATCATGAGAAACGCTGGGCTGGAAGAAGCACAAGCTGGAATCAAGATTGCCGGGAGAAATATCAATCACCTCAGATATGCAGATGACACTACCCTTATGGCAGAAAGTGAAGAGGAACTAAAAAGCCTCTTGATGAAAGTGAAAGAGGAGAGTGAAAAAGTTGGCTTAAAGCTCAACATTCAGAAAACGAAGATCATGGCATCTGGTCCCATCAGTTCATGGCAAATAGATGGGGAAACAGTGGAAACAGTGTCAGACTTTGTTTTTTTGGGCTCCAGAATCACTGCAAATGGTGATTGCAGCCACGAAATTAAAAGACGAGGAATCCTTGGAAGGAACATTATGACCAACCTAGATAGCATATTGAAAAGCAGAGACATTACTTTGCTAGCAAAGGTCTGCCTAGTCAAGGCTATGGTTTTTCCAGTAGTCACGTATGGATGTGAGAGTTGAACTGTGAAGAAAGCTGAGTGCCAAAGAATTGATGCTTTTGAACTGTGGTGTTGGAGAAGACTCTTGAGAGTCCCTTGGACTGCAAGGAGATCCAACCATTCCGTCCTAAAGGAGATCAGTCCTGGGTGTTCTTTGTAAGGACTGTTGCTAAGCTGAAACTCCAATACTTTGGCCACCTCATGCAAAGAGTTGACTCATTGGAAAAGACTCTGATGCTGGGAGGGATTGGGGGCAGGAGGAGAAGGGGACGACAGAGGATGAGATGGCTGGATGGCATCACCGACTCAATGGACATGAGTTTGAGTGAACTCCGGGAGTTGGTGATGGACAGGGAGCCCTGGCGTGCTGCGATTCATAGGGTCACAAAGAGTCGACACGACTGAGCGACTGAACTGAACTGATGTTGGAACTTGGGTGGATTTCATTTCTCAGCTAAGGCTGAATAGAATATTTTGCTACCAACATCAGATACAGAAGATACAGAAGAATTTATTTAAGATTTAGCTAAGGTGTGAAAATATGCTAATTTGGTTAAGTGTAGTTTAATATTTTGAATTCAGGATCCATTTAAAGCATTCCCTTTCATAAAAGAAATTTCTTTCCTTCTAGTGCTTTGCAAATCATATCGTCTTCAGGATGAAAGAAGCGAGGCTTTAAGTTTTCCCTAATTCTTAGTCCTTCAACCTCTTTTTTGTTTCTCTTTGTTCTGAAAGCTTTGCATAAGTATATGTTTAGACATCTTATTCCAAAAGATTTTGAGGCCGTATTCCAAGATACATGAAATATGATAAGGTGGTATTAATATAAATTAAACACAGAGTGAAATAATAAGGGAAAACACAGGTGAGGATGATGTAGATTTGGGAATGAAGCGAAGAATTCATGGCCCAGTTAGCTGACCACATGTCACAGGACACTTCTTGAGCCAGAACATATTTGTTAGGAGATTTTTCTTAGGGAAAGGTGTGTGCTGCCGCCAAGGTCTGTCTCTGTGCCTCTGAGACTTAGTTGGGAACTTGGGACCTTTGAGATTAGTGGTCAGTGTGGGGATCCTCACTCGGGAAGAACTGAGACATCGAGAGGGTGACTTGCAACATTCACGTTAGGTGCTAGACCTTCTGCAAGGAGTTGTATAGATATCATTTTGCTTATTTCACAACAGCCCTATGTAGATGGTTTTTTTTTTAAGCATTTTAAAAACACGGAGCATGAAAATATTGTGTTAGTTTCTGCTGTACAGTGGAGTGAATCAGCTACAGGTATACATATATCCCTTCCCTCTCAGACCTCTCTTCCCCCCAACCAATCCCACCCCTCTAAGTCATCACAGAGCACTGAGCTGAGCTTCCTGTGCCTTATAGCGGGTTTCCAGTGGCGTCATTAAGCTCATTTTACCGAACAGGATACTGAGTCTCAAACAGACTGGGTGACTTGCCCAGGTAACCAGTCTGTGGTCCATGGCAAAACGAAGCTTCCAAGCCAGCTGTGACTTGCATGCGGCCCTTCTTCAGTGGCTCCTGCTGGCTTACATCCCTGTTAATCACGCTTCCTGCTTATTCTCAGTAATAGGAGACAAAAATTTGGCGGGGGAGGTAGGACAAAGTCCGTATAGCAATATTAGAAAATCTCTCATAAATATTTAAATTTTTTGTTGTTCAGTTGCTTAGTTGTGTCCAACACTTTGTGACCCCATGGACTGCAACACACCAGGTTTCCCTGTCCTTCACCATCTCCCAGAGCTTGCTCAAACTCCTGTTCACTGAGTTGGTGATGCCATCCAACCACCTCATCCTCTGTTGCCCTCTTCTCCTCCTTTGTTTCATGGAACAGGCATATGTCATGCCCTGTTTTGGCATATTCGTCCAGGTTGGCCCAGCCGCAGTATGTGGGTGTCCCTCTTGGATCTGGCTGCCTCCCACACCGCTCCCAGCAGAGATGCTGCTGTGACTGCCACTTTGATGTTAGCAGATGGAAAGGCCTTTTACTCAATAACCCATTTTAGGTTGGCTTTCCCACTCTTGTGAGACATCACCTGTGCTGCAAGAGCAGATCCAACTCTTCAGGCCACAAGGAAGCTTAAATACTGTGCCGTAGCTTGGTTTGGCACTTGATGTGTCTGAGTCTGATTTCACGGTTCTATCAAAGGAGCCACTGAATTGCGTGTGGTCAATCACTCAGTTGTGTCCGACACTTTGCGACCCCATGAACTGTAGCCCACCAGGCTCCTCTGTCTATGGGGATTCTCCAGGCAAGAACACTGGAATGTGTTGCCATGCCCATGTCGATCTTCCCAACCCAGGGACTGAACCCAGATCCTCCCGCATCGCGGGTGGATTGTTTACCATCTGAGCCACCAGGGCCGCCCATGAATACTGGAGTGGGTAGCCTATCCCTTCTCCAGGGGATCTTCCCATCCCAGGAATCGACCTGGGGTCTCCTACATTGCAGGTGGATTCTTTACCAGCTGAGCTAATGACTACAGTTTTAGCTCATGTGTTGCCTGGATTTCAGAGGGCCGTGAATTCTTCCAGTTTGACCTCCTGCTTTTTCCTCCCTTGGAAGTTTTTCCCCTTTGCTGTGGCTGTGAAATTCAAACCCTTTAACCCCACAGTCTCTGATTTCCGGCTTTGCCTCCCGCCGGTTCCACAGGGTCTCAGTCACCCTGGCAGCACCGCCAGCCGGCTCTTCTCCGTTTCCAGCCCCTGGGCCTTGGTGGCAACCACTCGTCTGTGCTCCTTCCTTTCACATCCCCTCCACCCAGGGGCCTGTCTGCCTGCCTTCCTCCACTTTGTCATTACAAGTCTGGTTTCTGGAGCGGCACCATCAGCAGCAGTTAGAAGCCTCAGGCCCCGCCCCAGACCTCCTGGATCCCAGTCTGCATTTTCACAGGGTTCTCAGGTGATCTGCGTGCACATTCAGATTTGAGAAGCACTGCTCTAAGTCACACATCTTCCATGGATTGTGTCCTAAATACGGGAAGAGAAATGAACCCAGTCATTCTGTGGGAAGAAACAAAAAGGTGTTTTTGTTTTTTCCATCCATTTATTCATCTCTGGGCAATACTTTGATCACTTCTAGGGACAGGAAGAAATACGTATGTTTGGGGGATAAATGGCTTTACCTACCCATATGAGTAAAGTTAAGGCATTGGGAAAAGCTTGGATAATTAGTTGATAGACTGTTCAACAAGGAAGGATTCAAATAATAACCATCATCACTGTGTTGAAAGTTCTGTGGGAAGAATATTTCAATCAAGAAATAAGTTATATTTTTCAAATTGAAAAAAAAGTGTATATAATTGTTTTGGTCTGTCTGGGCCTCCAGAACAAAGATGCCATAGACCAGGTGGCTTATAAACAAAGAAACTTGTTTCTCACTGTTCTGGAGCCTGGCAGTCTGAGGTCAGGGTGCCAGCATGACTGGGTGGGTGCCCTCTCCCAGGCCACAGATTTCTCTGCTTCCTCATGTTGAGGAGGCAGTGAGCTGGTTCTCTGGGGTCTGTTTGATAAGGGCACTAATCTCATTCATGAAGGCTCCACCCTCATGACTTAATCACCTCCCAACAGCCTCACTTCCCAGTTCCATCCACTTATGAATGTTTCAGGGTTGCAAGCCTTCAGACCATAGCAAAATTATAAATACACTTGACCCCTGAACAATGCAGATTTGAAATGTGGAGGTCCCTTTATACTCAGTTTTTTCAGTTTAAATACTGTAGCACTACACAATTATGGTTTGTTGAATCCAAGGACACTGAGGAAACAAATCTTGCGTACCTAGGGAGGATTTTCGACTGTATGGAGGGTTGGTGCTTCTAATCCCCGTGTTGCTCAAGGGGTGCTGGTGTAAAAATTTTGTATCTCTGTAAAAGGCATCTAAACAAAAAGCTTATGTATAGACTAAATTAAGAATTGGATAGGCCACATAACAGCTATTTTTAACTTTTTAAAAGTGCATTTCTACCCCGTGGTGGAAATATTACTTAATATGGGGTTCAGTGAAAGTACAGGTCATTTCCCAAGGGAGAGTGACCAGTGTTTTTCCTTAAGGCAAGGTTTATCATGTCTTTACATATTAGCTGCTCCACTGCATGGAAATGCTGTGCAGTAAAATGGGTGGTGTAGGAGTGGGGGATACGGAGCCCTGGCCGAGTGATGAAGAGGGCAGCGAGATGATGAGTGGCCAGACAGATGCAAGTCCTGCCTCTCTTCTCAGAACCTGCCTCTTCTGGGATCTAGCCTTACTCTGCCCCTGCAGATCTGTTAGTCACAGCAGTATCTGTGTCTCTTCTTTCTTTCTTCTCTTTAAAAGCCCCCAGGAGTTTTAAATATCTGGCTGGTAATTTTAAGGCCCTGAATTTTGAGGGAATAGAATTTGGTAAGTTATATCCATATACTGTCTAAAATAGTTTCTCCATAGGTTA
The DNA here is from genome assembly GCF_023091745.1 of Budorcas taxicolor. NCBI lineage: Eukaryota > Metazoa > Chordata > Mammalia > Artiodactyla > Bovidae > Budorcas > Budorcas taxicolor. Next base: position 72,279,944 of record NC_068911.1, read on the forward strand.
CTTATAAGAGTCCTCTCATACCCCCGGGTCTCTCCCTCTCTCACACACACACCCACACAGTTGTTCACTGCTGTATCAGAGAACTTGATCCCCAGGTAGGAAGTGATACTGGCCATCTAAAGACAAAGGTCTTAAAATGTGTTTTTCCAGGCTCTGACCCACTTTGCTTCCATGCAAAAGAATTTCCTTTCTTAAGAGCACCTGTTGTTGACTATATGCTTTAATGATTTAAAAGTTTGGTGTTCAAAAACTAGAAAGGCGTTCATTTACATTGGATATAAAACTGAGAATGTAGAACACCCATACTTTGAAGAAACATTGTTCTCATTTCTGTGAACCACAGGGGCATCTGTTTAAACTGAACCCTATGTAGAGCTGCAGGCCTTCAAAGTGGGCCATGCCCATAAGAGCAGATGCTGGCCACCTGAAATAGGGGTGCTGGGCAATGTTCCAGTTCTCCTTCAGAATGTCTAACAGTATCGAAACCTAACACTCGAAACAGATGGAAACTAGAGCTCAGGTTTTAGCTCTTCTTCAAAGGACAAAAGGTGCAGAATCGAAAAGTGTTAGATTTAGAAAACCTGTGATCAGTTAAATGGATCAGGAAAATGATGATGGGAAAGTGTTATTGTATAATGAAAGGAAAACAGACAAATGGGTGATTTTTTTTTTTCTTACGAGTTTATCCATGATAAAAAGCACTTAAATAAGAGTGAGATTAAATAAGTATTGAGCACTTAAGTAAGTATTGAGATGTGGGTATGTGTTACATGTCATGATATTTAGGCCAAGTTAACTGACACGTCGGGTTGTCTTAGTAATTTGAAGATTAAAATAATACTGGATATATAAAGGTAATGTATAGATGCACAAATATACTTTTTATTTCATCATAAATACACAATCTCATAAGTGAGGTTTCTGTGATGACTTAGGTTATTCTGGTGGCTTTTGGTCAGCACCTTGAGATTGAGTTATGCTGGTTTGGTGCCTTTGATTGAGGGTCAGCATTCGACTGACAGTTTTTATAGGCGTCACCTGACCTGGCCATAACAAAACCGCAAACCAAAACCAATATGAACTTGAGTACCGCAGAAAAACGTGTCATATGGAAGTTGCTTGCTTGTTTGATTTCAGAGCTTCATGGTTTCGTCTCTTGATAAAACTTTTTCCTCTGCAGCAGTGGTTTCTAAGCCGTGACCCACAAAGCATTGTTTTCCTGCATTGTTAATGTGGATTCAACTATGACAGCTTATCTACCGCAGGACTTCTCAGAGCCTTTGACAGTACCAATGTAGCCTGTGATGCTTTTAAAGTGACATATAGTATCTGATGTTTCCCAAGCTTATTTCAGCTGTGCCTCCCACCACTACTTTTCTTTTTTTCCTTGATGGACTATCTCCCATAGAAGGTAACGTGGAAGATGATACTCTAGCATTTTTATATGTGGCTTTTCATTTACCGTCTTAGCAGACCTGAGAAACAGAAGCAACTCTGTTGTCCCTTTCTGGATGAGGGAGGCTCCAAGAACCACTGGAGTTCAGGTTGGCACCTAGACTTAGGTGTCCTAGTAGCTCACCCATCTTTCGCCTCTGCTGATGATGCTTTCAGTTCAGGTCAGAGACACTTATCACATATGGCGGGCAGGGGAGGAGGGTTATGTGGGCTATGTGCTGATCTGAAGTTCCTCTGTCCCTCGGAGGGTCCACAGGGTTCTGGGGTCTCCTAATTCTAGAGACCTCCCTAATTCTAGGGAGGCTTCCCTAATTCTAGCAAGTGGATGATGCGATCAAGGGAGTTAATTCTCATGTGGTTTATATAACGTAATGATCTAGGCAGCCCCACCCCCCACCCTCGCCCAGTTGTGCTCTAAGTAGGAACGTTACCCGAATACTCAACAGGGTTCGCTTGTTTTTACTTCCTGGGTTTCACCCAATGGTACTATGTCATGTTTTGCTCTTTTTATAGAAAGAAATTCAAGCCATGAGTCAGTGCAGCCATCCCAACGTAGTGACCTATTACACCTCTTTTGTGGTAAAAGACGAACTTTGGCTGGTCATGAAATTACTAAGTGGAGGTAAGTGGGTTTTTTCATTATTTACTTGTTTTTTTCTTTTTTTCCTTTTGTGTATCAGCGTATTGAATAAGATTTCAGATTTGATCCCCTTCCTCCTGTATTTTAAAGTTTTCTTGGTTCATTATTTGCCTAGAGAGTAAAGTCTGGATTGCTTCACGTTCATATTCAAAGCCTTTCGTAATTCAGCGTAACTCCTGGAGTATCTGTGTCCTCTTCTACCCCAGCCTTCTCGGCGTGGGTGAGACTTCCCAAAAGTCTTCTGCTGTCCGAGGTCTCTGTGCTGCTCCTCAGGCCTGGATGTCAATCTGTCCTTCTCCATGTGCTCATGTCCTGCAAGATGTCGTCATCTCTACAGCCACCCCTTTGTCTCTTCAGAAAAGTTAACCGGGCCTTTCTTTCTCTTTTAAAGCATTTGCTCTAAACATTATTCAAGTCTTTCACACCTTGTAAGGTAACAAGTTATCTCACTGCTGTTTGTTCAAAGGTCTGTGCTGATGGAAATGTGTGCTGTGCTCTCCAGTTTCTTCTGGTGGATCGAGTATTTGCCATGTGGCTAGTGTTACTGAGGGACTGAATTTCTATCCAGTTTTAATCAACTTTATTTAAATAACCTCAGGTGGCCAGTGGCTACGGTATTGGACAGGGTATTTTCAGACTGTGGGTTTCATGAAGGAACACGTGGGAAGGGGAAGGAGCTTTATCTCTCCAGCCTCAGATCACGGAAGTTAAAAAAGCCACAGGCAAGAGTCAGACATGACTGAGCGACTGAACTGAACTGAATGTAATTTGTAAGACACTTTCCCATTCCCATATATTTTTTTTTCCTTTTCATCTTCTAGCCTCACTCTTGATAGGGAAGGGTCATCATCACGGTTAGTTTCCTTGAATGCTTTCTCCATGGTTAGATCCCATGCAGGGTGATTTACTGCCTTATTTCATGTAATCCGGGCAACACCCTCGAATGGCAGGTGTCATCTGCGTTTTTCAGAAAGTACACAAGAGCCCCAGAGAATTAGACAGCTTGCCCAAGGTCACACACGTCATAACTGCTGAAGCTGGGAGCTGTGGACCTACAAGTATCATCACCTTCATTGTACAGAGCTGAAAACTTCAGCTAAGAAAGCGCAAGCATACCCAACACCCAGCATCCCTTCCTCCCTGTATATCCGTCTTTCTGAGATAAGAAGTATATTTCGAGCAGGGGAGAACGTAGTGTGGTGTCTGGATGCAGTCAGAACGGACAGAGTAGGGCTGATACTGTGCAGCCCACTTTTATTTGCAAGCCCAGTTCAGCTAAGGCTGAATCAGGGAAACATCTCAATTTTTTTTTTTATAAGAAGAAACTGCCTTGGATCCAGCAGGGCCCTGCCATGAGATGATGAAGCCTTTGTAATTGCCTCGGGTTTGCTTGTGTAAGTCTCGGTAGGGAGCCCGGGAGAACTTAGTTCGGTTCTGTTCCCAGTGTTGTCAATCCTATTAGTCATTGTTTCCTTGAGTGCCGACTCTGGTTTTTAATTAAAAAGGAAAGGAGAAAAAGGAAGCCCTTGGAGCTGACTGCAGTGTTGAGCCTCAGGACTGCGTCTCGGTTCTGCTGAGGGTGGTACTTTATTAATGATGATCTTAACCAGGTCTCTTCCTGTGGGGTCCACTAACTAAGGAAACAAGAAATTCCGGTAACCTGGGACCTTGCAGGTTTTACTTCCTCTCTTTATTTTTAAACCCAATTACTTTTTATAAGCTTGAAAGTATCCCCTGTGCCCTTCCTTGTGGACTGGATAGAAAATTTCATTGTCTTTTTAAAGGAATTAAATTTAGCCTTCCCGGGCTTTAGGTAAGAGGAACAAGTTTTAAACAGGTTTCCACAGGTAAGGGGAATGTGGGCAGACATGGCCCACTTTTCTTTCAGCAGTCCAGAAATGCATGGGTGTGTGCGTGCTAAGTCCCTTCACTCATGTCTGCCTCTTTGCAACCCCGTGAACTATAGCCCACCAGGCTCCTCTGTCCAAGGGACTCTCCAGGCAAGAAGACTGGAGTGGGTTGCTGTGCCCTCCTCCAGGGGACCTTCCCGACCCAGGGATCGAACCAGAGTCTCTCATGTCTCCTGCACTGGCAGGTGTGGTCTTTACCAATAGTGCCACCTGGGAAGCCCCAGAAATGCATCCATGCCTGGTATGGTAAATCCTTAGAAGATTCAAAAATAAAACGTTTTTTGGAAGTGTTATTTCGAAATAATCCAAAAATCCAAGAGTCAGCCAATAAAGAGATGTTTTGTTTCTCTCAGGGTGGGGGGGGAACTCTGCATTTGTTTTCTTCTATACTGTTTTATCACATCAGATCTCTTAATGAGGGGCAGGTGGCTAGTCTGCTGTAGTAATACCTGATGGGGAAACTCAGTCCTCCTCATTAATCAGAGAGAGCTTGGAGCCAAACTCAGGTCCTGAGGTGAGCTATTTGGTAACGCTTCAGAAATGTTGAACCCCCAGGTAATTATAGCTCTTAAAATGCCCAGGAGGTTTAGAATATTAATTCACATGTGTTGAAACATGAATTCAGAGTGCCAAGGATACTAATCTGTTTATAGTAACAAAGTAGTATGCATTCATTTATTATTAAACTCAGTGCATCAGTGTCAAGTAAATGGAATACAGATTGCCTAGAGTAATAGAAAGAAGTCTTCTCGTCGTAAGCAGGGGTCTCTAGAAGCAATGTACTTTCTTCTCGCTTCTGCTGCCTGTGTCTTAGGGGTTGCAGAAGAACTGTGCTCCTTTCTCTCGGCAGTTCCCTGCTGTCTTTTCCCCTGGCTTCCTGTTCCTTTCTTTTTCTGCGTAGACATCCCGAACCTCCTTTTAATCTGTAACCAGTTGCATGTCTTGGGGAAAGGGACTAACTGTGCAGTGATCATGCACAGGCTTCTGCTTCTTGACCCAGAACCCCTCTCACTAAGTTCAGCAGGATGTGTGCTTGCAGACTTGGATTTAATGTTTTTCTGGCCATGGGCTGCCATGCAGTTGTTTGTGTGCCTTGTAATATTTGTGCTAAATAAACAACAACGAAAAATATTTTGATGTTCTCATTTCGTTTTTTAAATAGGGAGCCGTGTTCTGGAAAGATCATGAAGGTGCTTATACAGTTGTTTAATTCTTCTGTCTGTCCGCTTAGGTTCAATGTTGGATATCATAAAATACATCGTCAATCGAGGAGAACACAAGAATGGAGTTCTGGAAGAGGCAATAATAGCAACAATTCTTAAAGAAGTCTTGGAAGGCTTAGACTATCTACACAGAAATGGTCAGATTCACAGGTATGGCTTCTGCAGAGGGGTTTCGATTCAGCTGTCCCTGTCTTCAGTCCTAGTTAGTAGAGGATGTTAGGAAACACACCTCACAGTTAAGTGCTGGCATATTTCTAACTTGCATGTGTGGGCTCAGTCCTTAAGTTGTGTCTAGCTCTTTGCAACCCCATGGACTGAAGCCCACAAGCCTCCCCTATCCATGTGATTTTCAAGGCAAGAGTACTGGAGTGAGTTGCCATTTCCTTCTCCAGGGGATCTTCCCAACCCAGGAGTTGAACGCATGCTTCCAGAGTCTCCTGCATGGGCAGGTGGACGGATTCTTTACCACTGAGCCACCTAGGAAGCCCCATTTCTAACTTAGGTCAGCATCTCTAGCTTTATAACGCAGGCGAGAGTGTTCCAAACATGTAATATGTTAATTATTTTTGACATGGTGGTGGAAGAGGAGTGGCACTAATTTCATCTCTTCGGCAACATGCAGTGCTAATTCTTTACATAGCGAAATGGCATAGAATGCGAGCACTGGGTGTTTCAAATGGGTTAGTGTTACTTGGGCTCTTAGGAATAGTTGCAAGTAAACAGCCATTAACCATAAGACTAATATTTGTAATTCCCCTGCCCTGAACTGTGAGTGAACTGTATGGTTTATGATATTTACTATGTCTTTTAATGATTAGAAAAATATTACTTTAGAAATCAAACTTGTAAATTGTCATTTTTCTGAAGTGTTAAGGCTGCTGAGCACAACTTTTATATAGTGAAGAAATATCAACTATTATAATTAGTATTTGTAATCAGTATTTCCCCAGAGAAGAGACTGATCAAATGCATTGTCCATCGATCCAAATACCATTGATGGGTTTGATTTGAAATTGTACCACAGACAAATTTAAGTTGAAGTAAAGCAGTTATACATAGACTGGGCTTTAATTCTTGACAAAATGATAGTATTGTGAGTATATGGAGAGTCTCTAATTCTGTAACATAAAGTATCTACTCACTATTGTTTTAATTAAGTCTAGATAATAATATCACAGAAACTAAGTGTTATTAATATAAAATCCTAACCATCCTTCAGGAGCAAACTATAAAATCACAGTGTACCCTTATAACTTTTAAATTTGTTTTACCAATATTATATTTGTAAAATAATAATTATGTCAAACAGCTAAATTATATGATATGTTTTAAAATCTCCCTGAGTGAATTAATGCAATATATTGTCTGTACTCTAGCATTAAATTATCTGTCTTTTTCCTAATAGGGATTTGAAAGCTGGTAATATTCTTCTGGGTGAAGATGGTTCAGTACAAATAGCAGGTAAAGCTGACAAAGATAAAGCATTCTCTGCTTGTTTATGGAAGTGTTACAACTTCAAAGAATGTAGAGTCCTTCCTAAGAAATGAATAAACACATGTAGTCTGTTTTTTTTTTTTTTGATATATTGTTGATGTACAATATTATGTAAGTTGCAGGCATACAGTGTAGTGCTCCACAGTTTTTGAAGTCAGTATTCCATTTGTAGTTATTATAAAATACTGGCCATGTTCCCTGTGTTTATAGATGTGCTTGTAGCGTGTTTTATGCATGATGGTTTGTGCCTCTTATACTGCCCCTCCCTACTTCCCTCTCCTTATTGGTGACCACTGGTCTGTTCTGTCTGTGAGTCTGCTTCTCTGCAGCTATATTCACTAGTTTGTTTTATTTTTTAGATTCTGCATACAAGTGATACCATACAGATATTGTCTTTCTCTGTCTGACTTATTTCATGTTTGGCATAATACCCTCCAAGTCTACCCATGTTGTTAAAAATGGCAACATTCTTTCATTCTTTTGAATGGCTGAGTAGAATTCCACTGTAGGTACCCCAGTATTTGGGCTGCCTTATTATTGAATGTTTGGATCTGAGGTATAACATGTTTTCCTATTGTTTTGATAGATCTTTGTTAGATCTTCCTATAAATTGCTGTTTTAGAACACGGCCTTTTAATAAAGGACAATATTAATTTTATTTTCTACCTTCCATATTGAATAATGGTGATATTTATATAAACGCAAGAAGCACTTTTGAGAGTTTTTTGAATGAGTTTGAAAGTCTAAAACATTGTACACATTAATTTTAAGCCCTTTATTTCTCAAGCGATGGCTGAAAGATTGTGAACTCTTGAAATCTAGGGCTTACTTTACTCTCAAATTTGACCCTTCATGGCAATTCTTGACAGTTGATGGGGCCTGGCAGTGCAGTAAAGATCAAATGAGAGCGTTGACAGGAGCCTTCTCCATGCAGAACCTCTCATTTTGTTAATGCTCCTAGAATAACCTGAAAGGCCTGGGATAAAGTGTAGCCCTGTCCATATCCGCTCTTGTTTTATCCCCCTTCTGTGAAGGGCTATCTCAGCAATCCTCTCAACCAGCAGCGCTTTGGGCTTTTTTGGCTCCACAGTCCCCTCTCTGTACTAGGCTGTCCCCGTCATTACAGGATGTTCAGCCTTCTGGCTTCCAGGCATGAAATGTCACTAGCAGCACATCCTAGCAGTATCCGTGGTGACAGTCAATCACGGATCTGGCTTGTGTCATTGAAAAAGTGTTGAAAACATTTAGTTAGTCTGACCTGCTTCTATTTGAGTTGGACTGGAAGAGTCTTACCTTCTAGGATAGGTTTAAAGTCTTTGCATATCTAGTTATTAGAATGAAAATGATGGCAGCCCTTGGTCCCACTCTTGTTTCTAGACAGATCTGAGGATCTGGGGATATTATTCGAAATGTGAGAGGTCAGCAGAAAACAAGAACACCCCCAACACAAAGGATGAGCATTGAGTCATCTCTTTGATTCATTGTGCCCCTTCTCTGGGTACCAGAGGACCAGTCAGGTGACATTCCAGCCTATATAGTGAGCACGATGCTGACCTTAGGCTCTGCGTTTAGTTAGGTACACTTACCTGTGTTTAGGTAGGTACATTACCGAGTTTTTGTTTGTTTGTTTGTAAAGAAAAGATGTTCTGAAAATATAAAATGGAAACTGAGAATTTGTGTGAGATCAAATGTTTCTTTTCTGTTGCTGTTGCTGCTAAGTCGCTTCAGTCCTGTCCGACTCTGTGTGACCCCGTAGACGGCAGCCCACCAGGCTCCCCCGTCCCTGGGATTCTGCAGGCAAGAACACTGGAGTGGGATGCCATTTCCTTCTTCAATGCATGAAAGTGAAAAGTGAAAGTGAAGTCACTCAGTCATGTCAGACAGGGAAGTAATAATGGCAATGTTATTTTTATTAGTCTTCTCTTTTGAAAAGAGGCTTTGGAATCAAACAGGCCTGATTTAATACCCACTGTACCACCGGGAGAAGGCAGTGGCACCCCACTCCAGTACTCTTGCCTAGAAAATCCCATGGGTGGAGGAACCTGGTAGGCTGCAGTCCATGGGGTTGCAGAGTCAGACACGACTGAGCGACTTCACTTTCACTTTTCACTTTCATGCATTGGAGAAGGAAATGGCAACCCACTCCAGTATTCTTGCCTAGAGAATCCCAGGGATGGGGGAGCCTGGTGGGCTGCCGTCTCTGGGGTCGCACAGAGTTGGACACGACTGAAGTGACTTAGCCCAGCAGCAGCAGCAGCAGTACCACCTGGGGCAAATCACTGCATCTCTAAGCCTCAGTTTCCACATCTGTGAGACTGTGATGATATTGCCTGTCATTCTCAAAGACAGGGACCTCCTGTGCAGCTACTAAATGATAGGATTCATGTTCCTATAAGTGCAATACAGTAGATTTTGGAAAGTTACAGTGTATTCTAGGTAACTCCACCCAGAGATGTCAGTTTGCAAAATGGGGAGGTATTTCTGTATAAACATTTTTTGTTGTCTAAGAAGATCCTGGAAGAAAGGACCTTAATCTTTAAGACTCCAGTGAATTGATAAGAATTTTTAATTTAAAAGAAATACACACATTTATACATCATTTTGTACTCATGATTTTGTATTCTCTGTTTTAAAGAGGATCTTTCAAATTGTCTAAACTTTATGCCCCGTGAAACCTGGATCCACCCCTGCTTACTGTTTTGGCAGTAAGTAAATAAATGTAAGAAATGGTTAGTGTGACCCTCAAAATGGGCAATCAACAGAAAAAAGACGGTATAGGCTTATTTATTGCAGTAGCAAAAGATTAGGAACAGCTGAGGTGTCCTGGTTGAGTAGGTTTATGGTATATCTATACTATGGAAGACCCACCGATGGAGAATGAAAAGTTCTCTGTACATCAGTAGGGGAAAAAATCACCAGATTACGTGGTTAAGTGAACTCAAGGTGAAATACTATGTATATAATATGCCACCTTTCGTGAAAGAAATAGAAATAAGAATATCTCTGTATATTTGTGCAAAGAAATATTAGAAGTATAATGGCAGTGGGGGTGGTAGAATATATACCTTTTAAAACATTCTGAATTTTGAACCATGTCAAAATATGACCTAGTAAAACAAATGAAATGACTCAACAAACGTAATGAACTGTCAATAAATCAAAGCCATTTTAGAAGTTATCAAATGTGGCCCAGAGTTGAGAAGAGTAGGAAGAATCCTCTGGTATCCATCACCTGGCTTCAGTACTCAGCAATCTTCGGCCAATTCTCAATTCATCTCTCATTCCCCTCCCTGCTTTGGAGACTCTTTATCTTTACTGATGCTGACTTTTGTTCTTGAGCCAAGTTAGTGCTTTCTATATGCACATCTTGTCGTTCCTTCAGAGAGTGGCCTTTATCCCACAGGCTAGGGGCATTATGAAGAAAAGACTTGAACTAAACAACTGAAAAAAACTGTGAACAAAAGCTTCGAACCTTCCAGCATCAGATAGTCTAGTTGTTAAGAAGAAGATCTCTGAGATCAGCTGGCTTGGTTGAGGGCTTTGCTAGTAGCTCAGCTGGTAAAGAATCTGCCTGCAATGCAGGAGACCTGGGTTTAATTCCTGGGTTGGGAAGATCTCCTGGGGAAGGACTAGGCTACCCACTCCAGTATTCTTGGGCTTCCCTGGTGGCTCAGACAGTAAAGAATCTGCCTGCAATGTGGGAAGACATGGATTTAATCCTTGGGTTGGGAAGATCCTCTTGAGAAGGGAATGGCTACCCACTCCAGTATTTTTGCCTGGAGAATTCCATGAACAGAGAGGAGCCTGGCAAGCTACAGTCCATGGGGTCACAAAGAGTCGGACACGACTGAGGAACTGTCACTGGGTTGAAATTCCCAGGTCAATACTCAAGCTCTGGGACCTTGGTCAGGTTGCTCAGCATCTTAAAGACTCAGTTTCTTTAAAGGGAGATACAGGTATAACCCACTTCATCTTTTTTTTTTTAACAAGTTCATTTTCTAGACTTTTAAAGTTTTATATATATGTGTTTATTTATTGGCCTTGGTGGGTCTTCAAGGGCTTTTCTCCAGCTGCGGAGAGAAGAGGCTACTCCGTAGTTGAGATGTGCAGGCCCCTCACTGCAGCGGCTTCTCTTGTTGTGGAGCACAGATCTAGGCACTTGGGCTTCAGTAGCTGCTGTTTCCTGGGCCCTGGAGCACAGGCTCAGTAGCTGCGCATGGGCTTAGTTGCTCTGAGGAGTGTGGAATCTTCCTGGATCAGGGATCGAACCCGTGTCTCCTGCACTGGCAAATGTATTTACCACTGAGCCACTGGGGAAGCCCTCTTCATCTTTTTTTCATGAAATCAGATGAGACTCTTTGTATCCAGTGGTCTTCCAGCAGCTGCTGGCACATGATTGGCACACAGGAAATAGCAGCAGCTGCCCCGGCTAATCTTACTACTGTTACTACTGTAACTCCTACTGACAGGCTTGCACCTACCAGCCCTTCCACTGCCTGCAGATCATATGTAACCTCAGATTTGTCTTGCAAGAGGTTCAGCTCTGAGGGGCTTTATGAGTTATAAAAAAGGAAGTGCTAACTAATTATGGCACTTGGAGGCTAATTTGTTATTACTTTTGCTGTAAGCTAATAAAAACGTACAACGAATTTTTTCTGTCTTGTGATGAAACCATCATTTCTCACCAAGAGAGTCAGGATGGCAGCGAACTGCTTTTGAAATGCTGAGGGTCGTCAGCCCCTGGCTCATTCTGCCACCTGGCACTCGGCCAGTCATTCTGTCCCAGTATCCCTGTGAGATTAATGACCCCAGCTCCTTCTTGGGCCCCAGGGAGCACTTTGCCCTTTTTCTTTTTCTTTTTTTTTTTAATTTTTATTTTTACTTTATTTTACTTTACAATACTGTATTGGTTTTGCCATACATTGACCTGAATCCACCACGGGTGTACATGCGTTCCCAAACATGAACCCCCCTCCCACCTCCCTCCCCACAACATCCCTCTGCCCTTTTTCTTTTTTCCTCAGTTGAGATCCCCTGAGGTAAGATTTCCTGACTTTTCCTCTCCCTCTCAGGACTGGGGTTTTTTCCCTCAGTGCAGGTGGTGGTGTTGAGTGTAACCCAGCAGGTGTGTGGTAGGGACTGCTGCATTTGGAAGGGCACTTGCAGGAAGCCCCCACTTGGGCTATCATGAGGATTAAATGGGTCCGTGTCTGTAGTGCTCAGGACAGTGCCCTGCATGTGGTGAGGACTTTGTGGACAGTCAGTCTGGGCTTCCCCGCCAGCTTTCCTGGGTGTCCTTGTTGTGTGTGCGTCTTCGTGGCCCGTGAGGTGATGAAGTACGAATCTTCATGAGCTGTGGTGGGTTATCAGGCATGTGAGTGTACCCTGTCTCCACCTCTGCAGCTCAGCTGTAGCTTTCTAGAATTCACATTTAATGTTCTTCATATCCTCTGACTTGATCATAACATTGAGTTTATACAGTATTTCAAATTAAATTTTTTGTTTTAACTTTCAAATAAGATTATTGCCTTAAAAAGAAAAACAAAAAAAAAAAAAAGAAAAACATGCAGTGATTCCTTGGAAAAACTGGCTGCCGCTGCTGTCACCAGGCACAGGATTTCGACACTCTCAGTCATGCAGTGGTTGATGTCTAAGCAAACTTGGACCAGGGGTCCTCAGGTCTTTTGCTGGCATTTGTGTGGGCGAGGTAGGGGAAGAGTGTGGGAGAGCTGAAGAAGACTCAGCAACAGCAGAGCTAGCCTGTCTCTTTGTTGCTGTTCAGTTCAGTTCAGTTCAGTCGCTCAGTCGTGTCCCATTCTGCAACCCCGTGAATTGCAGCACGCCAGGCCTCCCTGTCCATCACCAACTCCCGGAGTTCATTGAGACTCACGTCCATCAAGTCGGTGATGCCATCCAGCCATCTCATCCTCTGTCGTCCCCTTCTCCTCCTGCCCCCAATCCCTCCCGGCATCAGAGTCTTTTCCAGTGAGTCAACTCTTCGCATGAGGTGGCCGAAGTACTGGAGTTTCAGCTTCAGCATCATTCCTTCCAAAGAAATCCCAGGGCTGATCTCCTTCAGAACGGACTGGTTGGATCTCCTTGCAGTCCAAGGGACTCTCAAGAGTCTTCTCTAACACCACAGTTCAAAAGCATCAATTCTTCGGCACTCAGCCTTCTTCACAGTCCAACTCTCACATCCATACATGACCACAGGGAAAACCATAGCCTTGACTAGACGGACCTTTGTTGGCAAAGTAATATCTCTGCTTTTTTAATATGCTATCTAGGTTGGTCATAACTTTCCTTCCAAGTAGTAAGCGTCTTTTAATTTCATGGCTACAGTCACTATCTGCAGTGATTTTGGAGCCCAAAAAATAAAGTCTGACACGGTTTCCACTCTTTCCCCATCTATCTACCATGAAGTGATGGGACCAGATGCCATGATCTTCGTTTTCTGAATGTTGAGCTTTAAGCCAACTTTTTCACTCTCATCAAGAAGCTTTTCAGTTCCTCTTCACTTTCTGGACAAATAACCTACTTCTTGTACATGAGACTGCTTGTACTCTCTTCCCTGCATGTCTGTAAGCTCCCTAGGCTCTGTTTTCTGCAATGAAAGTTAGACTGGGAGAGGTTTGCGTAGACTTCTTTGAATGCAGTGTTTGTTTACCTTGAGAGTATTACGAATATTTTGAGAAGAGTTTTTTCTGCTTTTTAATAGAAAACATAACATTTTTGTTTTAAAAAGTCACTCACACATTCTGTGTGTGTGTGTGTGTGTGTGTGTCTGTGTCTGTGTGTATACATAATATATATATTCCCTTTCTCAAAACTTTTTTTTTTAATTAGAAAAGGGAAAATTAAGGGGCCAGGTTCAGATCACTAGAAACTCTTGCCTAAGATGCAGCCAACAAGTGTGGTGAGTAAGGCTGGAATGCTTGGCTCCCATTTCCAGCTGTACCAATTCCATGGGAATTCCATGTATTTTCAGTGAGTGTGGCTGTAAAATCAGCACCCAATCTTACCAAGTGTTTCCTGTGTGCCAGGCCTGGCTCCATGTGCTGAGCGCACTGTGACTCAGCCTCACAAGTGGGCAAGGCTGTAGTAGAGCCCCAAGGGCCGATGCTCTCATTATGCTCACTTTACCCGCCAGCTGCTAAGATACAGAGAGAGGGGAAGTAAGTAGCCCAGGTTACATGTGGAATAAGTGGTAGAGTCAGGCTTCAGATTTGGGCAGTCTGGCTCCCGAGCCTGTGACTCCCTAACTGTGGGATTTCCGGGAAGAGAACCCTAAACCTGGATTTGAATGATCTCTGTTTCGGGCGGAAGACCAACAGCAGTCGCTAGTGCTTCTCCATCTTGGCGTAAATTAATTCTGTTTGGGGCTGGGAAGCTTATTCAGCACCTTTCCCTCCTTGCTCACAGCATCACTGGTGCGGTTTCAGGGGCTGGCAGAAGCCAGCACCTTAAGTGTCATTTGGTGCAGAGTTACTCATGGTAGTGATGCCACACTCTTTTCAGACTAGAAAACTTCAGGTTTCATGTAGCGAATTAAAACCTGAGGATGGCCTACTCTGGGTTTAATAGAAAATGCTTTACTTCTTAGTGTATTTTCTGTGTTCAGAAAACCCGTGTGTGTGTTTGTCTTCCTGGTAATAAACTTGGAGAGGACGCCTTGGTGGCTGTAATAGTCTTTGCTACAATATGATAGAAGGAGTGGTTATTTGAATGTCATGTTCTTCCCACGGCCTAGCATTTTATTTTCCAATTTGCTTCTCTGTCATGTAATGTCAGGAAGGGCTTAGTGCCTTGTCTGGAAAGTGACTGAGCCTGTTCATCTGGAATTAATGAGATGCTATTCTAAAACTGAAATTCATATAAAACAGGTCCCTTTGGGGTGGTCACTAAAAGTATATTTATCTTAGGGATTAAAAAAAAATATCGACTGCTCTTATACCTGAAGAATGTTGATTTAAAAATGGTTCATTTCTGAAAGGCTTTCCAGAAACATAGGACTGCGTGTGTAAGGGAGATCTCAGGTTCGTGCCTTTTAGGTGTTCATGAGTGAGTGTGAATTTCCCATCCCTAGTTTTTCATGTCAGAGATTGAACCTGGAACCTAGTTAACTGAGGCAGCCTAGAACTTTAGAAAGCTATCCTCCCATCTCTCTCAGTGTATCTTAGCCTGTACAAATCAAGCTTATGCCTTGGGTGTTTCACTGTCTGAGGCACCATGGTGTCACTTTGGGCAGCATCTCTGCTTTTTGGGAGGGAGATTATTTTCCTTAGTCAACTATGGAAATACATTTTCAGCTTTAGTCAGCTCCTTGATGACTAAAAACTTCTTCCAGGACAATTTGTGACTAGACTTAACTTGTTCCCAGTATTCAGATGTTATTCTCAGGGAGCCAGAAAAAGGTGTGCAAGGTGGTGGAGTTTTTATACCCATAGCTGCTGGGTTCCTTTATGTTCTCTTTGTGTTCTTTGGCACTGCTCAGGTGTACTTGGGTGCGAGAGAGGAGTGTTCCTCATAGGGAAGAGAAGCTGGTGCTTCAGGCAAGCTGGTTTGGGCTCCCTATGTGTACCGGATGTAGCCCTGATTCATATGAGAGAGTTCTGAAGTCCACAAGGCATCTGCATGAGGAAATGATGATGTCACTGTGTTCACGGGTGCTTTGGTTTAGAAGGTGGGCTCTGGCACCTGACTGCTGTGGCTTCAATCCTGGCCCTGTAGCCAGTTAACCTCCCTGCGTCTCAGTTTCCACCTCTGTGTAATGGGAAAATACCAGAGGGCTAAAGGAGTTAACACACATTCCATGTTAGAATTAGTTAGCTCATATTGCTTTCCTATTGAAATAGGGGACACGTTTAATTATTTAAGGCATCCTAAGATCAATAACCCTTAATGGCAGAAAGTGAAGAGGAACTAAAAAGCCTCTTGATGAAAGTGAAAGAGGAAAGTGAAAAAGTTGGCTTAAAGCTCAACATTCAGAAAACGAAGATCATGACATCTGGTCCCATCACTTCATGGTAGATAGATGGGGAAACAGTGGAAACAGTGTCAGACTTTATTTTGGGGGGCTCCAAAATCACTGCAGATGGTGATTGCAGCCATGAAATTAAAAGACGCTTTCTTGGAAGGAAAGTTATGACCAACCTAGATAGCAAATTAAAAAGCAGAGACATTACTCTGCCAGCAAAGGTCTGTCTAGTCAAGGCTATGGTTTTTCCAGTGGTCATGTATGGATGTGAGAGTTGAACTGTGAAGAAAGCTGAGTGCTGAAGAACTGATGCTTTTGAACTGTGGTGTTGGAGAAGACTCTTGAGAGTCCCTTGGACTGCAAGGAGATCCAACTAGTCCTTCCTAAAGGAGACCAGTCCTGGGTGTTCTTTAGAAGGACTGATGCTGAGGCTGAAATTCCAATACTTTGGCCACCTCATGCGAAGAGTTGACTCATTGGAAAAGACCCTGATGCTGGGAGGGATTGAGGGCAGGAGGAGAAGGGGACGACAGAGGATGAGATGGCTGGATGGCATCACTGACTCAATGGACATGAGTTTGAGTGAACTCTGGGAGTTGGTGATGGACAGGGAGGCCTGGCGTGCTGCGATTCATGGGGTTGCAAAGAGTCGGACACGATTGAGAGACTGAACTGAACTGAAGATCACAGTGGGAGAAGGAAATGGCAACCCACTCCAGTGTTCTTGCTTGGAGAATCCCAGGGACGGGGGAGCCTGGTGGGTTGCTGCCTATGGGGTTGCACAGAGTTAGACACGACTGAAGCGACTTAGTAGCAGCAGCAAGATCACAGGGAGGCGGCTGGGAAGGCAAGGCTTAAAGCAGCCTGTCACCTCCTGCTTTAACGTTTTGCTCTCCCACTTTTTTTCTTCTTTCCATCAACTTCCTCCGTGTAACCAGAGAGAAGAATCTACAGTGCCGATATGACCACTTGATTTCCTGGCATAAAGTCTAAACTGTTGCTGAGAGTATAAAGCCGCAGCTCCCTAATGTGGCATATGAAGGCCCTGCCTGATTTTCCAGTCTTTTCTGCCAGTGCTTTCTCTTCTTTGCAATCCCCCTTCTTTACCTGGCTCACTTCTTCTCCTTCCCAACTCAATCTGGGGCATTCTTTTCTTGAGAAAGCTCTTCCCAGCCTTTCTTCTACCACCGACATCCTTGCTGCATTAAGCATCTTACCTTCGTAGTTTGAATGTGTTCTTAATACACTCCAGCTAGATTTCCTGTTATGGGATAGTGAAGTAGAGTTTCTGCGTCCCCTTTTGCCCTACAGACGATATCCTTAGCAGCGGTAGAAATACCATGGTGCTCATCTCAATAATACCCAACAGTGCCTGGCACGTGGCAGATGTTGATGAACTTTTGGCCAATGTGATCTGAGCTGTCTCGGCTGGCTTTGCACACATAAGCACTGCTCAGTGATGGGTTGCACATGTGAGTCACAGCTGAAAGTTCAAACAAGCAAGAATATATCAGCTCGACAGAGAGGAAGGTGAAGATATTTGAAATATTTAGGCATGTATCCTGTATATAATGCCTATTTTTGAAGGCTGAGATAGTTTGCTAGCAAGCATTTTTCAGCTCTGATTTTAGACGAGCTTTGCCTTAGCCAGCTAGCAATGAAATGAGTAATTAAATCAAGAAAGAGTAGAGCTGTAACATGGATTGAGAGACATGGGGCACATTAAGGAAACAGAGTACAGGGCAAATGAAAATCTTTCAGGGGGTATGAATTGTTTCACAGGGAACCAAAATACGTTTTGAGTTTCAGGAAGTTGATAATTATGTGCATTATGGTTTAGCAAATTATGCCAAAACTCTCATTTATTCATTTTTTTGGGGGGGTTAAGTAAATAAAGGCGACAAATTCATGTGACTTCCTGAATTTCATGATCTTGACAGATGGTACCATTTGGTGAACTCTCTCGTGTGAGCCATGTATACAGTGAGTTCTTGGAACTTAGTTTTCCTTTCCGTCTATATACCCTCCGGGAGAAGTACTTGGGGAGACTTTCAGCAGCATGGCATCCTTTAACAGCTGCTAGCAGTTGTTTGAGCAACAATCTGAGGAAATCTTACTGGGTGAACACAGTGGGGGAGAACCACTTTGCTCTGTGCTCCTGCTGGAATTTTTCCTCAGCTGTGCGCGTTCCGCTGCAGGGGGACCGAGCTGGGGTTGAACTTCAGGAGAGACCTTTCTCACTCCCTCCCTCTCTCTTCATCCCTTCCTTTCTTCCTGCTAAAGGCCTGCACTGTCCTGATTAAATTGTTATATGTTACTGCAGGCTCACTAAGGTCTAGAAAAGAAATAGTTTTTGAAAAGTTTTAAACTTTTTAATTGAAGTGTAGTTGATTTACATTGCTGTGTTAGCTTCAGATAACAGCAGAGTGACTCAGTTATATATATTTTATATATTTCAGATTCTTTTCCTTAGGTTATTACATGGTATTGAGTATAGTTCCCTGTGTTATACACTAGGTCCTTGTTGGTTATCCGTTTTATATATAGTAATGATGGTGATGTGCTGTGCTTAGTTGTGTCCGACTCTTTGCAACCCCATGGACTGTGCCCGCCAGACTCCTTTGTCCATGGGAATTCTCCAGGCAAGAATACTAGAGTGGGTTGCCATGCCCTCCTCCAGGGCATCTTCCCACCCCAGGGTATGAACCCAGGTCTCACACATTGCAGGCAGATTCTTTACATCTGAGCCACCAGGGATGCCCAATATAGTAATATATGTATGTTAGTTCTAAACTCCTACGTTATTTCCTTCTCCCTTTCCCCTTTGGTAACCATAAGTTTGTTTTCTGTCTGTGGGCCTATTTCTTTTCATTTGTAACAATTTTTTTTTTTCCTTTTAGATTCCACATATCATATGATATTTGTCTTTTTCTGTCTGACTTATTTCACTCAGTGTAATAATCAGTTAATGAATGGGCTTCCTCAATGGCCCAACAGATAAAGAATCTTACAGGAGACATAGGAGACGAGGGTTCGATCTCCGAGTCAGAAAAACCCCCTGGAGGAGGAAATGGCAGCGCACTCCAGGATTCTTGCCTGAGAAAGATCCCATGGACAAAGGAACCTGGTGGGCTGCTGTCCAAAGGGTAACAAAGAACTGGACACGACTGAGCGACTAAGCACAGTGACTGTGGGTGTGACCATGTAGTAAGTTTAAATTTAAAGCGTACTGAGCGATAGAGGTCATTGTTATGTTCCTTGTATTTTAGTCACTCCTCAGTGTTGAGAGTTTTAAATGTGAAGTTTTCTTTATCACAGATTTAAAAATCTGCAGATTCTTTGAAGATTTCATTATCCTCCACTAATCTGTCTTGAAACTTTGTGAAAATGATGTGAATTGTTGCTTTAAATACTTCAGGCAAATGGAATTGTACTATTTTAATCATCTCCCATAGGGACCATCTCTTTTAAGAGTATACAGATGGGTCTTTCAGGTTTATTAGAAGCTTCTGATAGTAGAGCTAGTTGAGTGGAGATTTGTATGAAAAAGGCCGCCTGGAGGTATATGAATATTGCATTGGAAATTTAGACTCATTAATATTTGATCTAAGTTGCCTGTGCCTGTCTTTACAGGTATGTCCAGCCAGGAGCCTCAGTGACTTCAGAGTTTGCCTTTGACTTGAGGAATGATGATTCCTGTATAATACACTTACCTAGGGTGTTCCTCTGCTCTGCTGTCAGCTCAGCTGAGTTGGTCTTACAGATGAGGGGACTGAGGACTACTGAGTGATTGTGGCCTTTTTTGAGGTCATTCTGAAGGTTGTAAAAGCTCATTACTCTTCAGACCTCCCCAGAATTCACTTTTTATCCTCGGGTCACTATCCTCGCCATTAGGCTACCCACCCCCTCCCCTGTTTGCCTCTTAACTCTATGCTTTTTGACAGTTCTGCTGTCCTGGGGCCGATTTTTTCAGCTGTAAAATAAGGAGGTTTGACAAGATGTTCTCTGAGGACCTGTCTTGCATCAGAGTGTTTGAGTGTCCCTTCATTAACCTCACTTACTAAAGGCACCCTCAGTCCTGTTTGAAAGCATTCAAATCAGAGGGTGGTCTTGGGTGTGGAGCAGAGAGAAAGCCAAGCATGTGCCCTGTGACTTCTTTCACCAGAGCATCTTTCAACAATATCCCTCCCTCCCCGATTGGGGAGCCAGGGAGGAATGGTTTTTGTGACTTGGGGTTTATTGGTGGTTTTCCTTTGCTCGCTGTGATGATCCTAGTTGATAGAAAGCTGATCCTAGTGAGCTCTTGGTCATGTCTGTCTTTGGACTTCAGAAAGCTGGCTCATGCCTCCTGCAGCACAGCTGGTCTGGGATTACTGCTGCTTCCTCCTGCTGTTGCCTCACCAGTGTGGCCTCTGGCTCCACTTCTCCCCAGAAGTTCACCTGCTTTGGGGAAGGAACAGTGGCTCTGACACGGATGGGCCGATTATCAGTGGTTTGCCATCATCTTAAACTAGTATTCTCCCTTCGTGCTGGGGCTGATTGGCCGTATTGGTCGGCCACACTGTGCGCCAAATGGGGATCGACATCAGCCACCACTTAATCTTCTGGGGTTTTGTCTCCTCTAAGTGTGCGTTGTTTTGATTGTGAGAATGGTTGAGGAACTGGGGAGGGTTGGAGCTTGTGTAGCCTCTGAATTCTCTGTTGAATTTTTAAAATCATTTGTCTGTGTCATTGTGGATTCATTTTGAGTCCATCTGCAAAGCAGAAACACGTGCTGAGAACTTTTCCTTTATACGTAGACAGACAGCACACGTGAGGGAGCCTGTTGTTGGCAGTTTTGAGAGTCTGCCTGCATGAAACATCAGGGAAGTGTTTCCCCATGAAACACCTATCACGGGACGGTTTGCTTCTTGGTGGTTCTTTTTTTTTGAAAGGTGAAACTCTAGCTTTAGGGAGTAAAATGATATCTTCTGATTTCTCATTTTGCTGTCAGAAAAGTCTGTGAAATTGTCACCCTCTGATGTTTCAAAGACAGTCAGGACCGCCTCTCCCCATTAATGGGAAACATGGAGTTGCCCAAAGCAGCTGCAGGTGGCTGTCTAGGGCCCAGGCTCTGGAAATGTGGCAGGGCCTGTCTTCTGATCATGAATGCCTTGGACACCATGCCACGTGTGGGTGGGGGCTGCATCCTATCGAACCAGCCTAGGCCACTGAGTACCGTTTGCTTATAAGAAGGAATAGATAGAATTGAAAACCAGGAGTCTGATTCCGGGAAAGGAGTGTGGGTGGAAAGCAAGTTTTTCAGAAAACTCTTTGGTTCTATCAGGTTTTTCTTGGGGTCTGTCCCTTCTGAGCAGCACAGGTGGTGTGTGAATAATTGATTACTAATAGTAGATAAGGTGCTGACATATTTATTATTGCCTTGCCTGAAAGATGAGCAGATCCAGTGTTATCAGCTCGATGATATAAAGGCCGTCACCCTCACACAATTGCATATCAGAGGTTTCATGAGTGGTAGAGGGAGGAATAGTGTTACAGAAGTCTGTGCTGAGGCTGACGCTTACTCACAGCCCTTCTCCTCTGGGCCTTGGCACTTCCAGTGAGCAGCTGTTAACAGACGTATTGCTAATAAGCATTGTGATGATAAGTTATGTAAATATATTATAGATTTTGTACAAACCTGAGTATTCCCACAAAGCTGTGCCACGCGTGTGAATTTGTCTTGCATGACACATTAGAGTCACTGGGTCAGATAGTTCTGTGTAGGACGTGATTGTCATTTTCAGTGTTGACCTTGGACTCGCCTGTCATAAAATACATGATTGTGTGCTCAGCTTTTTCCATGCCACTCTCTTTCTCCCTCTGTGGTTCTCTTCACCTCAGAGATGAGGGAGGGACACCCTGGAGCTGGCTGTACTTGGCGAGCTTCTAGTCAGACTGAACCATGCTGCATCAAATCAGCTGGGGCTCTTCCTACAGTGCAGATTCTGATCCACTAGGCCAGGGGTGGGACCCAAGATTATGTATCTTCCGGTGGCTTCCAGATGGTGGTGATGTTTCTGGTCTGTGGACACCAACTTAAAAAAAAAAAAAAATTTAAATAGTGTCTGTTTATTAGCTGGCTTGAAAAAATTTTTTAAATTGGAAGATAGGTACCTTATAATATTGTGTTCCACAGCAGTGTCAATCAGCCCTAAGTATACGCACGTATGATCCTTCCCTCATTCCTTCCCTCTTGAGCCTCCCTCTCACCCCGCTCCCCACCCCACCCCTTTAGGTCTTCACACAGCACCTGGTTGAGCTCCCTGTGTGATACAGCAACTTCCCACTAGCTATCTGTTTTACATGTGGTCATGTATATGTTTCAATGCTACCCTCTCAATTCATCCTACCCTCTCCTTCCACTGCTGTGTTTGGACCCCTCTTTGAATAGCAACAATCTAGGCAAGAATTTTGAAGATTTGTCTCACTTCTATTTTCCTAGAAGTGTATTGTTCCATTTCTGGAACATTTATGTAAGCATAGCCCCAAACAGAAACTATTGGCAAAAAGTGAATTAGGCACTTCTTGCAGTATGTTTTTCTCCCCTTGAGACGCCTGTGCATTTATTTGTTTTGATTTGTGCCTCTGGCATTAAAAGCCATGCTTAAAGCTGGAACTGTTTAAAACTCCAAAACTGCACTGTGTGCTAAATTGTTTTCTTGCTGATTTTTTACCGAGTCCGTTTGGGGATTTCATCGATTTTGGGCTCTGATGCAATGATTAACCCTTAGCAGCCAGGAAGTTTAAATAAACATGGCTGGGCTGGAGAAAGACATGGGATTCTAAGAATTAAGTAGCCTTTGGGTACAAATACCAGAGTACTGTCCAGGGATGGAGCAATATGGACATCTAACAATCTATGTAACAGTAGTCAGTTTCAGGGTTGGTGCAGAAGCCCATGGGTAGCACAGAGGTCATGGGCTCTTTCCTACTCTTTGTTCTGCACATCCTTGTGTGACAAGGAAAGGAGCCTTTGTAGGGTGGTCCTGTATTCAGGCAGAAAAATTTCCCACAAGGGTCTATACCATATTCCCCTTGGATCCCATGGGCCAGGACTAGGGCAGACCCTCAGACCAGTCACCAGACGCTGTGATTAACTTAGCCCTTGTACGATTGATCAGGATGCTGGTAGAGAACAGGGTGTGGATGTTGGGTAGGCAGCCAACAGTGTATGCTGCCAAGGACTCATAATCTGAAGAAACTACGACATGCGTTCTGTGCCCCTCATTGTATAGCTTGTGCAGCTGTTGCTCAGAGAAGTTAAATGGATGAGCAGGGAGTATAAATGGGATCACACACAGGCCCGTTTGATTCCAACGTTCCTTGTCAAGGTAGAAAGGTGGCTCCTCCCTACGCACAGTGGCCCCCGCCCTGGTTCCTCTCCTCTTCCCTATAGTTTCAGGGCCCTTGGTGGGGCCTCACTGGGAATCATCAGGACCCCATGGTGGGCCTCTGAACAGGGGCCAGGTATTCCTCACCAAGTGTGTCACTATTTGGCCTCTGACTTAGTTATGCTGATACTCCTGGTCCGATGAAACACCACTGTTGGAGAGAAAACTTTGCCTTTGAGCAAAGTGGCATTATTTCAAGAAGGAAACCAGCCCAGTGAATGTTGGCGGCCACTGTGAATGTAGGTCTTGCCACATCCTGCCTTGGCCCCCTGGGTCCTGGGGCTGTGCTTCTTGCCCTGGATTTTCCAAGTGCTAACCCGGAGGTGCAGCATCCCCTGGAGGACTTGAGGCATCCTCTCTGCCCGTCTGAGTCCATGCTGACCCGCACTTTCTCTTGCCTGGTTTCAGGGATTCCCAGCAGGCAGGAGGCGATGCTTCCCTTGGCGCCCCCTCCCCTTCCCCGCTGTTTCCACACAGACTCGGCTCTTAGTGCCTGGGGGTCTGATGACGCTCTGAAGATGGCAAACCTCCAGGAGAGTGAAAAATTGTTCCTATTTAATTTACAAGCAGAAATAAAGCAAGCAGAAAAACTGGTAGAAAAGGCTGGGCTTAATTATACATTAAAAAAAATAAAATTGAGAAACAGTAATTTGGGCAGTTAAAAATGTGAAAAGTGCAGTGCTCAAGAATGTGATAATGGGGTAAGTGTCGCAGTCAGAAGGGAACAATACTGGAAAACTGTTGGTTTCCACATACAGGACGAATTATGTCTGAGGATTTTGCCTTGTTTTACTTCAGATGCCTTGTGGGGAGAGAGTTTAGTTAGGGTTGTGATCAGAGCAGTGCTTCAGAAAGACAGTTGGATCTGCAGTTGGAGGAGGCATGCCTCTGATTCTGTAATTGCTAAAGCCTTCACTTACTCTGATCTATGTTTTTACTCTCTCACCAAGAAAATCAGAGGGTGGAAAGGGCACCTTGGAATTACTAGCAAAGAGAGGATGATGCCTTTAACATAGTTTTTCTATTCATGTTGTTTAGATCACGTAATACTCACTGTATTTAATGTCATATTTTCCCATGTTAGCTCTCACTAGAAGAGAGGTATTGTGTTTAAATCAAGGCTCTGTAAAATTAAAGCTACAGCCACTCCAGTTGGACGTTATTGTGCTTACCCGACGCTTCCTGAACGTAGATGGGGAACGCACCATTGACACACATTTTCCTATTGGGTTGGCCAAAGCATTCATTTTTTTTCCATGAGAAGGCTCTAGTGGTGCTCTGTCGTTAACTTCATGTGAAATAATTTTGTTAGCTTGTATTGTGACTGCTGTTATATCAGTGTGTATTAAAAAACAAAAACTTAACAAAATTGAACTTTTGTGTAGCCATTTTAACATTGAAGGTGAAAGAAAAATAGCAACATTTCCAGCATATAATGCTTTATTATTTCAAGAGAGGTTAAAAATGAAGCTGAAATGAAAGCAAACAAGATTTGTGCAGTGATGGCTAAGGTACTGTGACTGATCAGATAATGTCAAAAGTGGTTTGCAAAAGTTTTATGTTGGAGATTTCTTGCTAGATGATGCTTCACTGTTGGGTTGACCAGTTGAAGCTGATAGTGATCAAGTCAAGATGTTAATTTTCTGGGAAAAAAAAATCAACATTATATCATATGGGAGATAGCCAACATACTCAAAATATCCAAATGAAGTGTTGAAAATCATTTGCACCAGCTTGGTTATGTTCATCCTTTTGTTTGGGTTCCACATAAGCTAAGTGAAAAAACGTTCTTGACCGTATTTCAGCATGTGATTCTCTACTTAAATGTGAAGAAAATGTTCCATTTTTTTAAACGAATTGTGACAGCAGTGAGAAGTGGATACTGTGCAGGAAGTAATGAGGAGCGGAAGATGATGGGGTAAGTGAAATGAGCCACCACCAACCACCCCAAAGGCCAGTCTTCATCCAGAGAATGTGATGTTGCGTATATGGTGGGATTGAAAGAGGGTCCCCTATTTTGAACTCCTTCTGGAACATCAAACGAGATTAATTCCAGCAAGTACTGCTCCCAATTAGGTCAACTGAAAGCAACACTTGATGAAAAACATTCAGCGTTAGTCAGCAGACAATACATAATCTTCCATCAGGATAATGCAAGACTACATGTTTCTTTGATGACTAGGCAAAAACTTACAGCTTGGCTGGGAAGTTCTGATTCATCCACCGTATTCACCAGACATTGCACCTTCAGATTTCCATTTAGTTTGGTCTTTACAAAATTCTCTTAATGGAGAAAAAATTCAATTCCCTGGAAGACTGTAAAAGATATCTGAAACAGTTCTTTGCTCAAAATAATAAAAAGCTGTGGGAAGATGAGATGATGAAGTTGCCTGGAAAATGGCAGAAGATAGTGTAACAAAACGATGAGTTCATTGTTCAATAAAGTTTTTGGTGACAATGAAAAATGTCTTATTTTTACTTTAAAATCAAAGGAACTTTTGGCCAACCCAATAAAAAAACAATATACAAAACTAAACACGTTGTTTAAAACAAAACAACTGTCCATACAATTCCTAACAATTAATAAAATATTTCTTAATTCTATATTATACTCATTACTATATTTTGCATAATTTAAATCGTAATGTGGTTCTTTGTATGTTCTTTATTCACCAATGTTGGCGGTATTTCATTTTAAGGAAACCTGTGGGACTCATGAAGACTGGAGGCTGGCAGCCCTGGAAATGTCCCTGGATGTTTAAAAGTACATTTCAGTTTCAGGAGTAAAGTTTTGAGTCTGTCATGAGAAAAATAAAGATAAAACCAGAATCAAACCAAATTATCATGGGATTGTTTTTGATATAAATATGACATTCAGGATTAACCAGAAAGCCTCACACTAGTTTTTCTGTGTTGGGGAATCACAACTAGGTTTTTACACAGGGATGAGCTCAGAAGCTGTTCAGTATTAACCCCGTTATTCCTCTTTTATATTTTCTTTTTGGTACTGAAGAATATACTGAATTTCCCCACAAAGGAGCCTGGGGCTGTGTGGCTGAATCTCCTCTGTGGAGGACTGTGCATTTTGTTCAGACCTTCAGTAACTTGCTACGTGGTCATTGGCAAGTCATTCCATGTTTTTTATTTTTTCCTTTTTTTCAGTTCCAGTACTCATTAAATTATCACATTTTCTTAAGAATTTGTCTCATCCCGTCCTTTTACAGTATCTCCACTCAAATATAGACCCTGTTGATTTTATTCTTGGGCAGTGCCTCTGGTCTTCCCTGTGTCCAGTCTTTCTCCTTTCCTGAACATCCCTGCAGGATTACTTTTCCCCAGTTCTCCTCTTGACTGGAGAGAAAGCAACAGGAGTCTAGGGTGGTAACTGGATCAAGTACAGTTTCCCGTACCTAGAGCTCAGACTGTGTGGTTGGGCTCTTTGATAAGCTCAATGCCTCTTGGCTTTTCCAGACCCCGAGGAAAGAGAGGTTCCAGGGCCCTGCTAGCTACTGTGACTCTTGCTGCCTCAAACCCCCAGCCAGCCACTTGGAGATCTGCAGGGATCAGTATCTGTTGCAACTCATTTTGAATACATTTTAGAAAGCTCTGAGCTATCAAATGTTGATTCCATTGCTCTCTAGCCAAGTGTGGAGTGGAATTAGCCTTTTTTTTTTTTTCTTTTTTTAATGCCCAACTCAGGTTCTCTTTCGCAGATGTTAGTAGGTATGATAAATGTTAGGGGTAGGTTCGAGGGGGGCTTCTCACCCATAATATCACTCCCAGGTTTTAAGGAAATGAAGTTTCAGACCAAATTTTGCCATTCGTTAGCAAGCAAGAACCCTGAAGAGTCGCAGTTTGTTTGTAAGATCAAGGAGATTCCTGTTCTCTGGCTTCCTGGGTGAAAAAAAAATTTGCCTGAAGCAGACATGCCAGCATTCTAGATGCAGTGTCCTTGTACACTTGTACTTGGCATCTAGAATCTAACTAGACAGGATACTGGTTAGGGATTTAGCTTACACTTGGGCCAGGTTGGATGCTTTCTTTCTGTTCATGTGAGACGGAGAGTATATCTAAAATATTTTAGCCACTCTCTGTGTGCTCACTACTCTGACTTTCACCAGTGAAAACCTGTTTCTAACATGCATCATGCCTGTCAACAGGTGACTGTTTTCCCCAGCGATAGCCCCTTTTGGGCATTCACCTGACCCCTACTCATCTATACTTAGATATGGACAACAAAAATAATTCTAACAGCTGCCTCTGGCATCCTGAGTCAAGTGCTGCCAGACCCTGGGCTCAGGATGCCAGTTGACCACCTGGGTTGCAGTACCACAAATATAGCATCGCATGGTGTATACTGAAGTATTTTGGGTAAATTTTAAACATAACACAATCAGCGGATTAGGTTTTTTTTAAAAAAATCTATCTATTTACGGCTGCGCTGGCTCTTTGGTGTGGGTGGGCTTTTCCGCAGTTGTGAGCAGCAAGGGCCACTCTCTCGCTGCGTGCTCAGGCTGCTGGTGGTGCGGCTTTGTGTTGTGGAGCACGGGCTCTAGGGCGCGCTTGCTTCACTAGTTGCGGCTCTTGGGCTCTCGGGCGCAGGCTCAGTCATTGTGGCTCACGGGTTCAGTTGCTCTTAGTCATCTGGGAGCTTGCTGAATCAGGTATCGAACCTGTGTCTCTCGCATTGGCAGGTGGATTCTTTACCACTGAGCCACCAGGGAAGTCCCTGGCAGATAAGTCTTGCAGGCTAAATCAGGCAGATAGAATTGCTTTATTTTACTTTTCCATCATTTTTTTTTTTAAGATACTGAATTTGTGGTTAGTAACAGCAAAAACAAGAGATTTTATTAATACATCAAGATTGTGATGTTTTGTTTTTTTCTGGGAAAATGGGGGCATCTGCAACACCAGGGCCCTTTTCCTCTGTGACAACTTTCTTCTCCAGCTGAATAGTCAAGACTTGATTTAGAAGACGCTGACAATGGGCTCCTGGGAAGGGCCCTGGACTTCCTAATGCCCTCCTCCACTGAGATGGCTATCAAGTGCCTTTCATCATTGAGATCATGCTGTTGGTTTTCAGGACCCTCTCCCCTCCTGTTCCTGCCTGGGTTCCTGTGGGTGTTTGGGTTTTTGAGCCTTGCAGCTGTCAGACAGTTTTTCTTCTTGGCTCAACACTTGGACTTTGCTCATTGCTGCTTTGTCTGGAATGTCATTTCCTTTTGGGCTCATCTGTCCAGATCTCAAACCCATCTCTAAGGCTGGGTCCAAGGCCTACTTTAAGATGGAGATCTGCACGACTGTACGATCCTTCCTCCTCCGCTTTTACCCAGACAGCAGAGCACAGCGTTTGATTCTACACATTGTTCTGTTTTGTGCCTTCTCCCTCCCTGATGGTAATATTCCTAAGGTCAGGAAGCTTAGCCTTCCTTTTTTTTTTCCCCTTTGCCTGACTGGCTTGTGGGATCCTAGTTCCCCAAACGGGGTCCAGGGGTCGAACCCGTGTGCACTCTGCAGTGGAAGTGTGGGTCTTAACCACTGGACAGCCAGAGAAGTTCCAGCATCACCTTCTTATATTTTATACCTACCACTGTAAAATCATTAATCTTATCCCCTCAGCCCAGTTAAAAGGCAGAGAACAGTAGCTTATTGATCTACCTAAAAGACGCTTACTCCTTGGAAGGAAAGTTATGACCAACCTAGATAGCATATTAAAAAGCAGAGATGTTACTTTGCCAACAAAGGTCCATCTAGTCAAGGCTATGGTTTTTCCAGTGGTCATGTATGGATGTGAGAGTTGGACTGTGAAGCAAGCTGAGCGCCAAAGAATTGATGCTTTTGAACTTTGATGTTGGAGAAGACGCTTGAGAGTCCCTTGGACTGCAAGGAGATCCAACCAGTCCATTCCGAAGGAGATCATTGG
Source organism: Budorcas taxicolor (assembly GCF_023091745.1). NCBI lineage: Eukaryota > Metazoa > Chordata > Mammalia > Artiodactyla > Bovidae > Budorcas > Budorcas taxicolor. The sequence continues at coordinate 72,308,999 of NC_068911.1, forward strand.
AAGGACTGATGCTAAAGCTGAAACTCCAATACTTTGGCCACCTCATGTGAAGAGTTGACTCATTGGAAAAGACCCTGATACTGGGAGGGATTGGGAGCAGCAGGAGAAGGGGACAACAGAGGATGAGATGGCTGGATGGCATCACCGACTCGATGGACATGAGTTTGAGTGAACTTCGGGAGTTGGTGATGGACAGGGAGGCCTGGCGTGCTGTGATTCATGGGGTCGCAAAGAGTTGGACACGACTGAGCAACTGAACTGAACAATTATTTTACAGTATTTTTATCCATGGTAAAAAGAAATAGGGGAGTGTTATAAATGTGAAAATAATGTAAAAACAAGCATTACCAAGGAGCCTGAAAACAGAGATCCAGAAAGATTAAGTGCCTTGCTGGAGTCACACAGTTGGGGAATAGCTTAGTGTTTGGTCTAACCACTTATCTACCCTGTACCTGGTCCCTTAGAGCTGTGCTGTTTCCTGACAGCTCTGCCACTTTCTAGATCAGGTAGCCGCACCCCAGCACCCTGCAGATCCTCCCCAGGGCTCAGCAGTGTTCACATATCAAAACACGACAATTCCCAAAGTCACTGAAGTTGTATGTCACCAACTAGGTAAAGGTGATGAATCCATGTTGAAATAACCACACCTAAACAGAGCAGCGGTGGAAAAGCCCCGTGGCAGCAAGAGCTAGGATGCTGAAGATGGTTCTGTCATTAATGAGGACCAGCAGAGAGAGCGTCCTCTGCTGATGGTCCTGCCCTTAGTGGAGGGAACATTGTGTCCAGATGGTGATGCAGAGGCAAAGGCATCATCCAAGCGCAAAGGCTGCACTGCTGAGCGTGAGGACGGTGGTGGGTTCAGGCAATTAAAAGTAGGTAGTTTAGGAGGGCTGGGCTCAAGGCCGACTTCCCAGGTGGCACCAGTGGTCAAGAACCCGCCTGCCAGTGCAGGTAGCCTTAAGAGACTTGGGTTTGATCTCTGGCTCGAGAAGACCCTTTGGAGGAGGGTACAGCAGCCCACTCCAGTATTCTTGCCTGGAGAATCTCATGGACAGGGGAGCCTGGTGGGCTCTGGTCATGGGGTCGCACAGCGTGGGACGTGACTGAAGTGACTTAGCAAGTACGCACAGGCTCAAGGGCGTAATTTGGGAGTAGTGATAGATAGATAGAGGTGGGAGAGGAAAGGACAGTCAGAGTTAACATGTTGTGCTGAGGGATTCTAACTTGATTCTGGGAGAGCAGGGAGCCTTTAAGACTTTTAAGGAGCCTTCAGTTCTGTGGCATAGGAGGGCCTGATTGCTGGAGGCTAGATCTGGGGAAAGCAGGCCACTGGTGAATTAGAAGGTAGCCACAGGAATCTTGGCTTAAACCAACGCAAGAGCAGTGGGGAAGGAGAGAAATGGATGGATTCAAAAGACGTGAGAGCCTTTTGTTACCAGGATGACAGCATTCTTTCTGGTTTGAGACGCAGTGTTTCCTGGAGGCTGGTGAACTTTACGTGTAGCCTTTGATTCCACGTTGCCAGAGAAATGTTCGTGGTTTCTGACCCACGTGTATCTGGCTCCACTCCCTTGAGCTGTTTAGCGGTCTCTCTGAGCAGTCAAGGGCGCTCTTCACTGTTAGTGCCCCATCCCCTCCTTCCACTTGTCTCATATGAGCTGTCTACACGGAGTATACCTGCCTTCCTGTTTACACAAGCACGCTGTATACTTCAGTCCAGAAGTTCTCTTTCTCAGTACATATAAATCTTTTTCTATATACATTGACCGTACTTAGGAGCGAATTGTACCTTTATTTTGTAGTCATAAGGTGAGCAGATGTTAGGATTGGTGTTTTCTGCTTGTGGAATTCTTCTGAGCTTTTAAGACGTTTAATGATCTGTTTATAACTTAAAAGGGAGTGTTCTAAGTGGAGGCTGTGAGTACATATGTGAATCAGAAAAATACTTTGAAGAGGTATTGTCAGTAATGAATTACAACTGTACATCTCTCTCAGCTATTTTTGGAGCTTTAAAAAGGTCTAATCAGATGATATTTTTAAGGAATTAAAAAATTAACGTTAAGAATGGATTTTTATCTAGATTATATCTTTTAGGAAGATATGTTTATTTGGGTGTAGAGTTGCTTCAGCTCCATGGAAAAGAACTTATTTTTCCTTAAGGCACCTTGTACCTATATTCTTAATTATTTACAGATGGTATGTATTTATTTAATATTATCATATTTTAAAATTAGTTTAATAAAACTGGAATGTTGGGTTCACTTTTAAACTTCTTTTCAGAAAATACAGGTGAAGTTGAAGTTTATATTTTGGAAAGCCTTATCTCGTATTGTCTCTTCCTCTAGCCAATATGGAAGATGCTTACAAAGGAATAACTCCATCTACCTCTTCTGTAAGAGAATGAACGTTACCTCCTGCTACTTGCAAGAGATTGGTTCAATGGTTTTAGAGGTTTCTTTTCACAGAGTTTGATTTTTTTTCTGACTGTAATGTAAGAGTTAAAATAGAGTTTGGCGCATGTGTGCAAATTAAACTATATGACATTTTCAGAATATACTTTTGCTCACTATTAACATGAAATTAGCAGTTGGAATAAAGACTCCCTTTGTCAATTTTTGTCCTTTTACTTGAAGTTGTAATCCTCTTGGGAGTGGAATACATTTAAATGTAAATAAAATGAAACAGTCAGCAGATTTCAACTCAGAGAACTGGTTCCAGTGTTATTGCGTAACTCAGTAATGTCGGTCTAACACAAATGCCAACATTTGACCTTGGTTTGTTCTTGATGCTGTTCTTCGGTGATTGCCGTCATCCTGGCAGTCACTAGGGGGCCCAGCTATGGAGAGTTATGTGAGAGCAGTTTGAAGGGGCTCACACTGTGTAATCTGGTACAGTGTTTTGCAGTATTGACCCCCCCATTTTTATTACTATTTGTTGTTGTTCAGTCATTAAGACTTGTCAGACTCTTTGTGACCCCCATGAACTACAGCACGCCGGGCTTCCCTGTCCTTCTCTTTTTCTTGGGGTTTGCTCAAATTCGAGTCCATTGAGTGGGTACCCTTATTACTATTTACCTGTCCTTGAATTGGCTCTTACTGATAGGTCCGTACTAGCTCTAGATAGTTGATCCTTTAACTTATTAACTAATTTTAACCATTAGTAAAAATCTAAGCACAGATTCATGAATTAATAATCATTGGGGTTCCATCTTTATGAGCTTCTCAGATGCTGCAGTGGTAAAGAATCCACCTGCCAATTCAGGAGAGGCAAGAGATGTGGGTACTGCTGATTTTAAGATCAAGTCCATGTTAGCATCATGACCTAGAAAAAGCTTCAGTTCAGTTCAGGTCAGTCGCTCAGTCGTGGCCGACTCTTTGTGACCCCGTGAATTGCAGCACGCCAGGCCTCCCTATCACCAACTCCCAGAGTTCACCCAAACTCATGTGCATCGAGTCGGTAATGCCATCGAGCCATCTCATCCTCTGTCATCCCCTTCTGCTGCTGCCCCCAATCCCTCTCAGCATCAGAGTCTTTTCTAGCAGCAAATCACTTAAGTTTTCTCCACTTTGAAAATACAATATGTGTAGGAACAATATGGGCTTCCCTGGCGGCTCAGATGGTAAAGAATCTACCTGCAATGTGGGAGACCCAGGTTTGATCCCTGGATCAGGAAGATTCCCTGGAGAAGGAAATGGCAATTGACTCCAGTATTCTTGCCTGGGAAATCCCATGGACAGAGGAGCCAGGCAGGCTACAGTCAATGGGATCACAAAGAGTTGGACACAGCTGAGCAACTAAGCACAGTACAACATTCCCTCTCTACTTTTACATATAAAACCGTTTTTGTATAAATGCAGACACATATACAATATGCTTAATTAATTTATCGCCTCACGAGAAGATCTTCCAGTATATGATATCAAGAAGAGTATTATTTCATTCTACAGACCTTTCTATCTATACCTATGAAAATTACCCAGAAAGCACACATTGGAAAGAAAACAATCTTTGCTGACTGGGCTTTTCGTTTGTGTTGATTGCTGCTGCTAAGTCGCTTCAGTCGTGTCCGACTCTGTGCGGCCCCAGAGATGGCAGCCCACCAGGCAACCCCGTCCCTGGGACTCCACAGGCAAGAACACTGGAGTGGGTTGCCATTTCCTTCTCCAATGCATAAAAGTGAAAAGTGAAAGAGAAGTCGCTCAGTCCTGTCCGACTCCTAGCGACCCCATGGAGTGCAGCCTACCAGGCTCCTCCGTCCATGGGATTTTCCAGGCAAAAGTACTGCAGTGTTGCCATTGCCTCATGTAGACAAACCTGGGTGTGTTGGCTTTATGTATCCGGGTTTGTGGATTTGCCGTTATGTTTTTGGCTAGAATGTTACAGAGCACTGTTCAAGCAAGGGCCTGGGAATGTGAAAGCTGGATATTATTCATCCTTTATTTCAAAAAATAAATCCGTTCCCCGAACATTGATGTTGTATAATTAAAGAGGCTGGAAAATAATCATAATAAAAGAAAAACATAAAAAGACACACGGCTAGTTTTACTGTCTTCAGTGTTATAAACGATTTTCTAAAATGAATCATAGCTAAAAGCTAAGATCCTTTTTCCAAAAGCTAAGATCCTTTATAGTTAATTTAGGGCTTTGGGAAGGTGTTTATATTTTTACTGCAAACTTTTATGTTTGGTTAAGACTTGTGATGCCTTTTTGGTAGAAAATATAAGTTGATATGTTGAGCTTTTGGACTGGGCTTGCTGACCTGTGATGAGGGCATACTCTGAAGTGTAGGGGGCGGCAAGTGGCAGGAGTGCCCTGGTGTATGGCTGAGACAACTCCATCATCACTGTGAGGCCTGCCAAGAATAGAGATGTTCATAAACTCAAAATTTGTAAGCTATAATGTCTTACATAAAATAAGGATGATATTTTTTTCCCTTTCAGATTTTGGGGTAAGTGCTTTCTTAGCGACAGGGGGTGATGTTACCCGGAATAAAGTAAGAAAAACATTCGTTGGCACCCCATGTTGGATGGCTCCTGAAGTCATGGAACAGGTAAAAAAATAATAATGTTTTGATTGACACAGTATAGTTGTGCATATCATTAATACACTAACATTTCATTCAAATCAGTCGTTTTACTAGAATGCATCATGTAAGGTTTAATTCCTGATTGCTGAGCCTCAGCAAAGTAATATCAAAGTTGGGCACACAAAGCGGTGGGCTTCTGACATAATACGGAGCCCCCTGCCCCCATCATGTGTAACATGCCTGCCATATAATTGTGTTTTTTTCCTGCTTCCTTTCTTAGGTGAGAGGCTATGACTTCAAGGCTGACATGTGGAGTTTTGGAATAACTGCCATCGAACTAGCCACAGGAGCAGCGCCTTATCACAAGTATCCTCCTATGAAAGTAATTACTCTTGGAAATAACATGTCGGGTTTGAAGGGTGATTTAACAGAATCCATTCGCTAATTCTCTTTAACATAGTCATTCTTTCTGAGGCCCAAGGAGAATTAATGGAGGGGTGCAGCTGAGTTAAATGTTGTCTGATGTTCTCAGTGGACAGAATGGAATAAAAGCAGCCTGGTCCCCAGCCTTGAAGCCTGCTTTACATTCATAGCACAGAGGAGTGTGGTCAGATTGGCCGATGGAGGTTGATAGCTGTGACAAATGCTGGCCATTACTCTCTTTATGGTAGAATACCCCTGACTCCCCAAGAAAAACCTAAAAATAGATTATAGTGATATCATCTTTACAGATGGATTTCCAGATTTTCAGGCTTTTTTTGCCTTTCCATGATCCATAACATTTCCCTCTGGTTCTCATAGTGTCCTGTTGGTAATTCATCTGAAGTATGGGAGCCCAGTGTTTTTAGGAACGACATACATTTGGATACTATTTTTAGATTTTTTTGTTATTCTTTTAACTGGGCCACAGCATCATTTCTGTTAGTTTTGAGGCAGTGGTATCAGGACTGTTTTATCCAACTGGATTTTGTTTTGAGGCTGAAATAGCTTGAGTGGAAATTATGAAGGTATTTTACAGAGAATATGGTGTATGTTTCAACTTTTTTCTAGGATTTTATTGGAAAAGCTTAGGATTAAAAAAACAAAACAGGATTAAAAAAGTTAAATAATCTTACTGATTAAAAAGTTAATAACATTCTTGTTGTAGATAATGTTGAAGTACAAATAAATAAAGAAAACAGTCATCCATAATCTCATCAAGCACAGATGACCCCTATTAAAATTGTAGCATAGTTCATTACACTGTTTTCTCTATATTTAATATACATATTTTTAATATAGACAGGATTCAGGGATTGCATGTACACACCTGATTTTGTTAGCTGAAAATTTAAAATTGAGGTGTAAACAATGGAAATGACGTTTCAGGGAAAAAGCACTGAAATAACCCTGAGGACTTTCCTTCTATCTGGTTTTCCTCTATTATTTTTTCTTAGGTCTTTTTTTTTTTTTTCCTACTTTTTAGTGTTTTCCACTTGAATCCATCACATTGCTAATCCCAGCCTAAAGTCCTGTAGGACTTCTTCAGATCTGACAGATTTCCCACTTTTCTTTGGATTGCTATTATCCTCTACAAACAATAAACTGTCACTTTAATCCTTCATCTTTTCCCACATCTGAAAGCACTTGAAAAGAGTCTTGGCTTTATAGTATTTGCATAAATTAAGGCTGATTTATGCATTAATGAGTTTTTTTCATTTTATAGATCAATAGTTTGCTACAAAGTCTGCTCTTTTTTTTTTTTTTAGAATAATTTTGATGTTAGTGTGCAAGATTGGAATTTTTTTACCTTTCCGATGTGAAAGCTGTTTTTTCATGTAGTTTTGTCCCTTTCCAGAAGCAGCATGGCCTTTTGTCCTGGTTGGGTTTTAGCAACTCAGCTGTATCCTGGCCATCTTTCAGTGTCTCAGTTTTGCCAAGCCGTTAAACATTTCTGTATGTTTTTTCATTAAGAGAAAGAAGGAAATCGTGTGTTACCTCCTGGGATGTTGTGGATTTATTTCTAAGGCTGGTAATGTGTTACAGAAGCCTTGAGCACGGGCAGTTCCTTACTTAGGAATGACCTGTAAACATGAACATTCCCTGCTGCTCTGGGCCTCTCTCTTCCCCCTCTACCACCCCCTTTCCCAGAAAGAGCCCCTGTCTGCACTAAGCTGGTGCTGGAGCTGTGAGGCTACGTGCTCCTGCAGGCTGTGTGAGAACCAGTTCCCAGGAAGCTCTGTCCCAGCCCCTTTGGGAGATCACGTTAACACATAGAGCAGATTTTGTAAGTTCTGTCAGTGGAATAACAAAAAAGGTTAAAGGGCACGTGAACAGCTTTGCAAAGGGAACTGAATACTTTGAATATACATCTTCTAGAAAATGAAAATCATGGGGAAGCACTTAATGTGTACCTACTGGAGGAGGGTCTTTGAGACTTTGATGAAAAAACTCATTTGTAGCAAGCAGTGCCTGTCCTGAGATCGTGTCTTCCCGTTTGTTTCTGCTGCAGGTGTTGATGTTGACTTTGCAAAATGATCCACCCACTTTGGAAACGGGAGTAGAGGATAAGGAGATGATGAAAAAGTATGGCAAGTCCTTTAGAAAGTTACTTTCACTGTGTCTTCAGAAGGATCCCTCCAAAAGGTATGTCAAACGGAATGAGTGGCCATGGCTGGGTGGAGTCCTGACGAAGCATGGTTTGTGGATGGGGAAGAGGCTGTGCCTGGACGGGGCTTCCAGTTCAAGGAGATCCAGCTCTGGTCCCCGTATTTCCAGCCTGTTAGTAGAAGCTTGGATCTGAAAGGGACAGAAGTGAGCGAGGACCAGGGAGAGACAGAGGGAAATTTTCAGTGTTAATAAGATTGGCTGTGCTTGTTAGGTGTGGGCTCTGTCAGCAAAGGAAATGAAGTAAAACAGAAATCAGAAGCAGTTGGCAGCCGCACATTCAGAAGCTGAGCTAATATTCTGCACTGTGTAGGTTGAGCTGACCTCTCAGGATTTGAATATCCTGCCAGCTCCAGTCTAAACCAGGCAGAGCTATTGAATTTTGCATGAGCTTCCTTTGAGTTGCAGAACAAGTTGTTTGTGCTGTTTTAAAAGATTATCAGTAAAGAAGATTAACATTTTTACATTCAAAAGATTAATCATATAAACAGAAGCAAATGGTTTTAAATTAACTTTAGTATTTCCTCTTTAGTCTTGGGTTATCGCCCTGCACTGTGGTATGTCTGTTTTCTGAATTTGTCTCTTCCTTCTCCCTTTCTGTGATTTTGAAATATCCTGGGTAGTGAAGAGTAGAGCCCAGTGTCCTTTGTCACTTAGAGAAGGTTCATGACAGGAAGGGAGCACACTCCTTCGCTGAATAGCCTCCCTTTGTGGTGCTTGGCTGTGTGCGGCTTTAACCTCACACAGCGTTAAATGGATTACACACCTGTAGAGGCTGCTGAGAAGTTTCTGGCTACCCTCATCCATCCAGAACTCTGATTTGATACTCATATTCCAAAATGTCGCAACTGGCTTCTCTTCTGGAACTTTCTTTTTCAGGGGAGGACCTGCTTTTCGAAGGATTCCTTTATTTTTAAGTTCTTGATGAAACTTGAGCCATTTTCTTTTACACAGTGATCTACTGTTTGAGTTGGCTACCCTTCTCTAGAATAAACACACTTTGCGTTATTATTACCTGTTCTTTGTAGTGACTTCTTTTACGTTCACTGAATTTGCCTTGAAAGAAGAAAAAAGTGAAAGTTGCTCAGTCATATCTGACTCTTTGTGACCCCATGAACTGTTCAGTCCATGGAATTCTCCAGATAAGACTAATGGAGTGGGTAGCCTTTCCCTTCTCCGGGGGGTCTTCCCAAACCCGGAATCGAACCCAGGTCTCCTGCATTGCAGGCAATCCTTTTACCAGCTGAGCCACAAGGGAAACCCAAGAATACTGGAGTGGATCCCTGTCCCTTCTCCAGCAGATCTTCCCAACCCAGGAATCAAACTGGGGTCTCCTGCATTGCAGGTGGCTTCTTTATCAACCGAGCCATCAGGGAAGCCCTTGAACTTGCCTTGAAGCCTCTCTATGTCAGTCACCTTTCTCATGAAGCCAGGTTCAAAGACTTAGCTGTTAAGCATCTTGAAATCATTTGTTGTAACAAGGATGCAAGACTGACTGACTTTCCTCTTTCCTATTTGGTGTCATCTCCAAACGTAAGTTTTTGGCAAGGAAAACAGAGTTTGATCCTGCAAACCCCAGTGAGAGAAGAGCTTGTCCTTCCCTTTACTAACTAGATTGTGACCAATGGTCTTTGTGATTCTTAGTTGAGATCCCACCTAGTGGTAGTGATAGGTAATCACAGTTCCAGCTATTTTGATAAAAGATTCTGGAAGGTAGAATTGTTGGGCTTCCCAGGTGGCTCAGTGGTAAAAAGTCCTTATTCCAATGCAGAAGACACGTGTTTGATCTCTGGGTCAGGTAGATCCTCTGGAGGAAGAAATTTGGCAATCCACTCCAGTATTCTTGCCTCGATAGTCCCATGGACAGAGGAGCCTGGCAGGCTGCAGTCCACGGGGTCACAGAGAGTCAGACACAAGTGAGCGACTGAACATACACAGAATTGTTAGTGTACTTCCTGATATGAAAATATATCCCTTTAGGAGACTCATAGTTTTGTCAGAATAGACCATCATACTTTATATTTAACATTCCATCTATTTTTCTCAATAATCTTGAAAGTGTTTCCAGGTTTAATTTGTTATATGAGCTCAAATGTCAGGTTCCCATCACCCCACTAAACAATAACAACAAAACTGTTAGAAAAGACCTGTACAGCCGATATTCAAATTCTTACGTCTTTCCCTCAAAGTACTCTCTTAGTAACGGTATTGATTTACAAAGGATGAATAGTTTAAGGACTTTTAAAAGGTATTTCCTCTATGACATAATCTTCGCGCCATTGTACGATTCTCCTCTGTAACAGAGAGTATTAGTGGTGCGTGAACTTCCCAGGTGTTTCATTCTTGTAATGAAAAAAACACAGTGTAGGAAGTTTGGGTAAAGATGATTTGGGAGATGTGAGGATGGAAAAAAACAGTATTGTGATTGTGGAATTATTATATAGGATGCAGTTAAAATATGTATTCATGATTGAATTAATAAGTAAACATTTAATTGTTGTGCGAGTCTGAAAGTGTGAATATTTCCTGTCTTCTCTGCCTTTGCTTATATTGTCCAAATATTTTTCCTCTTCTCCTCTCCCCTTTCCACCTGTCTTTCACAGCTTCATTCAAAGGCCCCATATTCTCAAAGTTAGATACATTTGGGTGAGCGTCCTCGCCCTTCTTCCTCATCACCTGTATGCCTCAGTTTCCTTGTCTGTAAAATGGGCTCATTAACATCAGGTCCTAGCGTTACTGTGGGGATGGAACAAGATAATGCATTTAAAGCAGAGAACACAGTGCCTGAGTATTTCTAAGTATTCCTGAAACTGGGATTGCCGTTTTCTTTCTTTCTTCATTATTTGCCTGTCTTTTCCTAACCAGTGGAGTCATTGCAACTTCTGGTTTCCTACAGTATTCGAAGATATGTCTCTTGTAGCACTTACTGCACTGTGTAGGTTAATTGACTTGCGTGTCCAATTTCCTCATGAGTTTCCTAGGTTTTTAGAAGGAGGGTCTGAGTCTCTCATCTTTCTCTCTATCTTTCTGTCAACAGTGACTGGTCTGCATTACATACTCAGTAGTATTTCCTGAACACCTGCAAGCAATGGGGGAGCTTGCAATTTGGGGATGATTTAGACTCATTGAAAAGAATTTCAGAGCCAAACCAGATTGTAGTGGGTTGAGAGAGGGGTGAAGGCAGGAGTTTTGATCCTTACATTTATTTCTGTTGCCAGCATATAGATCCTCTACGTGTAGTCTAAAAGCAGTTGACTGGTACCAACACCTTGGTTTTACTGAGTGCCTTTTTTTAGCAATGAGTGAAAACATATCACTGGGTAACAGTGACCAGAACGGAATCATTGCAGTGTGAGAGCCCTCAGGCTAGCTGAGAAGGAGCTGTGCTTTCTATCAACCTCAAGAACTCTTGGAACTTCCCTTTGCCTGAGAGCTGGGTGTCAGAGTTCTTTGCCTCATCCAAGTCTGTGCCCTGCATTTGCATAGACAAAGATTTGCTTATATTTGCATAGCAGAACATTTTGTTATTCTTAAAAAAAAAAAAATTCTTTCTCTTAGAGGCTACATATTTCATATGGATGGCAACTATAAAAATAACTAGCATTTTTTGGGCACATTTTTCCATCCACAAAGGAGTGGATGTTGCATCGATGAATCCATTGGAAACAAAACTTAAATATTTCTTTGGGAGGGGGGGCACGGTGAGAAATACAGCTCTGCTGGAGGTGAGTGTATTGTTAGACGTTAAAATACAAATTTTCAGAGCTGTTTAAACTGTATCATATTCATCCTGAATCCTTTGAACATTATTTTAAGTCTTGGTGGACTTTGGCTTATCCACACGTATTTGAATCCTTTAAGGGATTTTCTTCTGAGAATGTTGGTGCTTGCAGACTCCTTCCGCATTGTTTTTAAGGATTTAAAATTGAATCATTGTTCAAAGCCTAGGACCTCATTACAGTTGCTGGTATAGCATTTTAGCATTTCTTGTAATATGGTGTTTGCTTGTAATATTGTATTGCTTGATAATTGTTAGTGGCCTTGTAAGACATAACAATGCTTGCAGAATTCTTTCTACTGTAGTACTCGGCTAAGAGGCAGGCAGCACTGATGGTTCCTGCATTAACCCTACACTAGTAATCTCCATGGGCTTCCCAGGGGGCTCAGCAGTCCCAGTAAAGGAGATGTGGGTTTGATCCCTAGGTCAGAAAGAGCCCCTGGAGAACGAAATTGCAGCCCACTCCAGTACTCTTGCCTGGGAAATCCCATGGACGGAGGAGTCTGGTGGGCTGCAGTCCATGGGGTCGCAAAGAGTTGGACACGACTGAGCGCACATAGACACACAGTAATCTCTATAACGTAAGAGTAAAACACGCAAAACGTATAGAAACCCTAAAACCAAATGGGCAGCGTGCATCTCGATTTTTCTCACACCTTCTCTCACGTTCTTCCCTTCCTCATTCCTCCTGCTTCTACTTTTCCACACTTGTTATGGAGGTAGTTTGGCATATGTAGAATTCAACTACAAAGGGATCTGCTATTTAGGTCTTCTCTTTTATAGAGTCGAGGTTACCTGTTATTTAAATATTAACCCTGTTAAGAAGGGAATGTGGCTTTTTAAACGACTTCTCATTTCTCACGTCACTGTGTTTCTGTGTCTGTTGATGAAGTTAAGTAGAGTTCAGAGAACAGGGTTTTCTCTTCAGCATGCTTTTCCCCTTGACAGTCTTGATGACTGCAGAAATGGCCTTGCTGGGGAGGGAAACAGTCCCGGGTCTGTATCCCCGGGTTGTTGTTGTTGTTCAATCACTCAGTCATGTCCAGCACTTTGCAACCCCGTGTTGTAGGCTCCTCTCTCCTCCACTTCTCCTGGAGTTTGCTCAGATTCCTGTCCTTTGAGTTGGTGACGCCATCTAAGCATCTCATCCTCCGCTGCCCGCTTCTGCTTTTGCCTTCATTCATCTCCAGGTATATCTGGCATTTCCCAGCCTTCTCTTTACATGGGTCCTACACTTGACCTTGGTAAGCTGAAGTGAGGAGTTGGGGGTTTAGAGGAGAAAGGAAGGCATTTGTGACTTTCCTTCTCATTGCACGCAGATACACTCTTTCCTTTTGTTTCTTGTTAGCCCGATCCTTTTGTTTCTTGTTAGCCCGAGTCTTGTCTTCATTACATCATTCTCCTGTTCTCTACTATATTGAATAGATGCTTCGAATTTGGTGCTAACTCTAGTTCCAGAAGTTGTAGTTTGGTGCTCAGATGTCTAGTAGCATCACTTTTACCCCGTATTTGATTCTGGCATGAAATTGAGCTATTGCAGTTTTGTGGTCTGTGTTAGGCTTTGGGGATACAAAAAAGTGAACACTGTGTGGTCCCTTCCTTGGAAGGGCTTGTAACCTAGTGAGGTGGAGGCAGGGAGATACAGAAACAGATCATTGCAAAATGAGTGTGGGTGGATTGGTGTGTGAGCAATGAATTCTGCTTGTAGGAGCTGGGAGCAGTATCTTTGAAGATGGATGCCATTTAAATGGGTTCTTGATGGATAAGCAAGGGTGTGCCAGTTGGTTACAAACAATTCTGAAGCACAGCAGTGTGCTTAGTCATGAAAGAGCAAGGCGTGGGTGAGACCGTCACTGTGTTTGGAGGGTAAGTTGGCGTGGGGCATGATGGGAAGATCTCAGGCCACTAAAATCCTTTAGGAGGGATAAGAAAATATTTTTGTTTTGAAGCCAGTTAGGGAGCAGTATGGATGGTGGGTTGGAATGAGGAAGAGAGAAGTGGCAGACAGACTAGCCAGGGGACTGTATCAAAACAGTATTGACCAGAAAAACAGTGAAATTGTAAGTGGCTCAGTTGTGTTCAACTCTCTGCAACCCTATGGACTGTAGGCTGCCAGGCTCCTCTGTCCATGGAGTTTTCAGGCAAGAACACTGGAGTGGGTAGCTGTTCTCTTTCTCCAGGGAATTTTCCCAACCCAGGGATCCAACCCAGGTCTCCCACACGGCAGGCAGATTCTTTACCGTCCGAGCCACAAGGGAAGCCGTTTGACCAGAGAGAGTGGAGGATTTCAACCAAAAGAGTGGCTTTGAGTTCCTTCATCATCTTAATTTTCTTAGCTTTCTTTTCTTTTCACTTAAAAAAATTAAATCTAGGTTATTTTGAACGTGTCTTGGTTTTTGAAATTTGGTTTCATAGCGTCAGTTGCCAGACATACCCAGTCCCTTGTGTAATGGTTCTGAATGTTCTCAGTAGCCATCTCCTTCCCACGGACACAACCCATGTGTTTGAATGTTCTGACCATCCTCTCCCCGCCTGACAGCACAGTCTCTTATCTGCCAGGTTGTAAGCTGACGAGGGTGGTGTTTATGTCTGTCAGCGTCAACAGAGTGTGCCTAGGGTCTAGCATGATACCTGACAAATAGCCGGTGTTCATTGCATACTTACTGAGAGAATGAAAGGATGAATTTGCAGTTGCTGGAAGCAAAAAACTCTACCAGTGATCTCTTAAGAGTAGTCTACATTTAAAAAAAAAATAGCAGCCAAAGTTAAATCACTTCAGTTACCCTTTTTAGTTCTAGTTGCCTGGTAAGCAAAGTACAGAAACAAGGTCCAAGGTAAAAATTCCTGAATTTGAATCAACTTAGCAAGGAATATGGAACACAGAATGTAAAGTGTGGCCCACCTGTCATGTAGACCTTTAGTTACTCAAAGAAATTAGCAATTAGAGGCTGCTGGTTGCATTGCCTATGGCCGTTTGGGGTTCTTTGTTAGGTACTTGTAACCAGTGTTCCACTTGAAATTGAGGAAAAGCACAATAACAATTTAGAGAGAAAACTTCTTTGCACAGAAATGCAGTCTATGGCCCCTGCAGACTGTCACAGTTTGTTCACCCTTGCGCTGAATGACGCTCCCTAATTCTTTTGCGTGCTGGGTCCCTGGACACATTTTAGTGGGGCTTCCTGGTTCAGAGCACTGGTTTCCAGTCTCTTCAAGTGTGAGGACTCCCTGTAAACTTGGATCCCATAGCACAGTAGTCTTAGGCACTTCTACGATCACTGCCTGAGAAGAGACCTACTGATACTCACTCAGGCTTCCCTCCCCGCTCCCAGTTTTTCATTATGAAAAATTTGAAACATACAGAAAAGATGATAAAATAATACAGTGTTTACATCTTTGTAAACACCTAGATTCAACAATTGTTCACCGTTCTCATATCTGCTGTCCCTGTTATCTACATTTTATTGGCTGAGCAGAAAATAAGGAACAAACTTATGACATCAGCGTGCATTCCCTCCAAATAAAGACACATTCCCCCATCACCGAAATACTTTTCCACACTTAAGTAGATGAACAGAAATTTACTAAAATTGCCCGCTGCTTAGCACATTCACCCATCTCTATTTCTAAATATCTCTTGTAGCTTCTTCTCCTCTTAAGATTCAAAACTCAGGAGAAGGTCACATGTTGCTTTCGGTTTTATGTTTAAATCTGTTTTCATCTAAAACAGTCCCCTCACGTCTCCCCTTTTCTTCTACGACACCAACTTTTTAAAGAGAACAGCCCAGTTATCTTGCTGGCTGACTGTCCTCTAGGCTTATGTGATTCTTTCTGCATGTCTGCAGGAACTACTGATTAAGGAAGTGGTTCTTTGTGGAAGAGTGCCAGTTATTTAATACAGAAGGAATGACAGAAGTAGAAAAATCCGTGTTCTGCCACCTCCAATGACATAATTATTTAAGGCAAAGATGCCAAAACCAGCAGGTGAAAGATTCTCCAGGACAGGATATGTGTATCATGGCAAAGTATTATCCAACAGGATACTTGCCAGTTGCAGTGGGGCAAACTTACCTTGGAGAGCTCTCAGGCCTGGAGACCAAGTGGTTCAACATAACATCTGTCCTGGTGAAATAATCTGTCACCATGTGCCTCCCAGTGCCACAGTAATTACAATGTGCATCATCTCTGAAGTGTCCTTCCCCCAAGTACTTGTGTCAACCTAGCCAGGCCTTCAGACCCAACTGTCAGTTTATGGGGAATACAGGACAGAGGAACAAGTGACACTTGAGGGAACAATCAGACTAGTCTCGTCATGCTTTTAAATGACTTTGCGTCCTGTTAGTCCCTGTCACACTTACGTTCCTTGAAAACCAGTAGTCCAGGTACACTTTAGACAGGGTGACTTGGTGGGTGGATAGTGTGGTGGTGCGCACGTGCGTGGTCCCCTTACAGACACCGCCGCTCATGGAGAATCGGAGAACACCATGGACATAGTTTCCTTGATAGGGTCATACTGCCGCTTGTACTGCTTCTGAATAAATACAGGGAGTTAGCTCACAGACGTGTCAGTCCACCACCTTTTAGAAACCCTGCATTCACTTAGTGAAGTGTAAGGAAGGAGGATGGAAAGTTGATCATGCCCCAGATATTTAACTTACAGGAGTTTATGTGTTTTGCAGTAGAGGTGTTTGAAAAGAACTGGAAAATCGGTGCCAGTTTATGTGGTGCCAGCTTGCGATGAATTTAGTTTGTGGTTTGCTATTCCTGAAACTGGTCTTCCAGAAAGACTCTAGGATTAAGTTGTTTCATCAAGGCAGTGTCTTTATTGAGTGGTCGTTGTTTCAACTCTAATTTATTATTGATCTTTCAGGCCCACAGCAGCAGAACTTTTAAAATGCAAATTCTTCCAGAAAGCCAAGGTAACATGCTTAAAAACCCAAGTAAATCTGCTATTTTTAAAATCACTATGAATTTCAGTGTATCATATATGATGTCAAACCTTGGGAATATTTGTTTTGCAGAACAGAGAGTACCTGATTGAAAAGCTGCTTACAAGAACACCAGACATAGCCCAAAGAGCCAAAAAGGTAAGCACCCTGAGCACTCTGGCCCTAGTGGGAGCCTCTCCCCCACCCAGGGAAGTGGAGCCTTTAGAAGAATAAAAAAAAGATTTCCACATAATCAGGGTGTGTATTTAGAGGTCACTGGGTTAGTGATTACTCAGATAACTGCGATTTGCCTTTTGGTTACCTCAGGCTGCAGCTATGTGTTTGGGTGTAGAAACAATGTGAAACTCAAAATGATTTCATTTTTCCATGTATTGGCTTTGCTTAAAGAAGGTCAGAGGGGAGGGGAGGGGCTTGTGTTGAGACTAAAACACTGGAGAGGTAAAATATCTTTGAATATCTTCTTTTGAGGGGTGGATTATACCGAAGATGAACAGTCATTTTTAATCAGCTTGAAATGACAAAACGAAAAAAAAAACCTTTCGTTTTTAATAGTTATTTTGAATATCTGAGTGACAGAGTTTCTTTTCTCTAAAAGACCTTGATTTTTTCTGTAGTCTTTGCTATGTTAACTAAATTATGTTAATAATTACCTAAAAAACTGAGTTTTAGATTTTTTTAAAAAAGGTATGTATGTGCGAGTGTATTTATGTGTTGACCCAGAGTTTTTCTTGTTTGTAATGACAGATTTTATTATGGTATGAAACTTAACAAAGTTTAACCTCAGATTTGGTTTGGTTTAGTTTGATTTTAAAATTGTATTAGATATTTAAAAATAAAATATTGATGTAGGCACAGATTTAGAAAGGGGAAGGTTCTTTTTATTTCCTTTTTTATGATTAATACTTACAGGGGAAGTTGACATGAATCTAAGTAGTCTGCTCTGTAAATAAAATTGGCCAAGAAATATATGCATGAGAGGTTGCATCTCAGGATACCTAGGTAATAGTAACTTGGACTGTTAACGTCTAGACACTGCTTTTTCTAAATCACTGGGTATGAAATACATTTAGCTGATGCTTTCAAATTGCTTTAAATATTAGATTTTAAAATAGACTTCAAGAAATGACCCATCTTGCATGGGTACCTGAGCCCATCTTGTATGGGTATCTGAGCCTGTCTCCTAGACCTACAAAATTCTTTGGAATGGGCTGGTTCTCAGGCTGTGAGTCTGGGTAGGTGATGGGGGATCACTGGCCTGACTGCGGAGACGTGAGCCAGGGCTGGTCTCTGGGATGGCTCTGTAGTGAAAATTTAGCAATATTCCATCAGAGTGAGACCTCCCAAGGGGCAGCACAGAGAAGCCAGAGCTTCAGTTTGAGGCAGCAGAAAGTCGAGAGTACCCACCAGAGTGCGGGGACTCCGTCCAGAAGGCTTAAGGAGGTGCCTAGAGTGTTTGCCTGGGGTGTTGGGGTCTAGCATGGGGTCCTCTGATCAGATAACTAGAACATCACCCACAGGTGAAGAAAGGTGTTAGAAAGCCGCTAACTTGTACAGTGTGTGCCCCCAAAGGCCTTTGCTTCGGTTTCCCTCTGATCTCACTGTGTAGCTGCTCCCAGAGGGGCTTCCCAAGCCTGCGTCCTGCCCAGGCCACCCGCTCAGCCCCTTGTGCAGTGTTCCCCTCCCAGGCCGCACCTGCCTGTGCTTGGTGCTGCTCCCTCAGCCCCTTGGCCTCAGGACCCTGGGCTGATTTTGTATCAGAGGCCGCCTTCTTTGTCTTCTGAGTCCTCTCCACGTTTCCCTCTGCACCGTTTCTTGGAATGTTTCCTCCTGTTTTTAATTGAACATTTGCAGTAGATTTCTGTTAATAACTCCTCACCTACCCCATTCCACCTTGGGCACTGCTGCTGCTGCTGCTAAGTCGCTTCAGTCATGTCTGACACTGTGCAAGCCTATAGACGGCAGCCCACCAGGCTCCCCCGTCCCTGGGATTCTCCAGGCAAGAGCACTGGAGTGGGTTGCCACTTCCCTTCTCCAGTGCATGAAAGTGAAAAGTGAAAGTGAAGTCGCTCAGTTGTGTCCAACTCCCAGCAACCCTATGGACTGCAGCCCACCTTGGGCACTAGTGCAAGGTTAACTGTCTAATCACATCACTTAATTGCTCAAAAGTGGTTTCCAAAATTAAACAAAAGCAAATAAATGGGGGGAAACAAGTTGCGTATCAAATAAAGTGCAAGCTCCTTAGCCTTATATTCATGGCACCGTTTCACCTTCCTGCCTTATACCATTGACCCTTGAACAGCACACCAGCCCTCTGTGCAGTCAAAAATCCGAGCATTAATTTATCGTTTGCCCTCGGTTTATATGGTTCCTCTGTACCTGCAGATTCACTGAATTGTGGATTGTGTTGTACTGTAGTGAACACTGAAAAAAATCCATATGTGAATGGACTTGCACATCAAACTCATGTTGTTCAAGGGTCAACTCTAATGTATACTGAACTTAAAGCACCTCTAGTTCTTACTACATAATCCGTACTTTCCTTTGACACTTCATCAGCAAAGAACCTGCTCAGGCTGTCACTTTCCTTTTTTTTTTTTTAAAGTTCAGATTACGTATTGTTACATGTTACTGTGTTGTGCATTCCAGATTTCTTTTTGAATGTATCTGAAATAACACAGAGCTCCTTTTGGGAGATGATTTTCCAACCATGTCTTATGCCCTTTTGTTTGCTCCTTGATCTGAGACTTAAACCTCAGGGCTTGTCATTCATTCCTTCAAAAGGAAAATGGCCACACATTTTAAAGTCACACAGAGACGAATGTGAATTAGTTCTTTAAACATCATAATAGAAAAGAGAAGGGCCCCACAGTAATTTTATTCTGGCTCTCCAGCTTCATTAAGTTGGCTGTTTTCCTGTCATAATTCTCATTTTGAAGTGTAAGTTGGTTCTCAACCACACGCCATTCCTTGCCCGCGGGTTCCATGGCCTGTATGCCAGCCGGGACAGCATCCATCAAAATGCGTGTCTTGTTCATAGTAAGTGCCCACAAATGTTCGTTGACTCAATGAATACATGCTTCAGTGGGCCAAGGAAAAGCCATTTGAAACTCGTTTGTCACTCTCTTGAACCTCTCAAATGCTTGGCATATACTTGTCCCTGGGCTTCCTGTTAATAATAAACCACCCTCCTTCTCCTGGGCTCATGATGTTGATAAGCATCTGTGCTATTCCTCATTTGAAACCCCTCGTGTGGGCTCGGCCACTAGGAAGTAAGTACTATTTTAATCACCATGTGAACTGCAAACCTTTGTGGTAAGATGACTCTTTACATGTAGGTTCTTGAAGTGTTTAAGTAAATGTAATTTAAAAATCGATACAGAAGAGCCGCTAGTACTGTTTGTGATACTCTTTCTTGGACTTGTCTTTATTGGCGTCTTCTCAGCTGTCTCCCTTCCTGTTTGCTGTGGTGCCCCTAGTAAACTGTGCTCTAGTTTCTTGCTTGGGGATATGTTCCTCAGAGGCTACTCTTTGTTAGTACCTTGATTTTTGTCTTCTCAGTTTATTGTTTTTAAAACAGAAACAGTTCATTGATACACCAGTGTTTACATGACAGCTAGGTGTGTTGACCAAGCCTTGGACATTTCGGGACCCAAGCTGTTTGAAATTTGTTGTCATAAATCATAATCTCTGCTGCTCCTCCCTTTTGGTGATCCAAGTTAAGAGCTGTTTGTCAATACGTGTTTTTCTGTATCATGAACAACCCTCATATTTAAGAGAGAGAGGGACTGGTATGGTAGCTGCCCTGAGGACGGCCCATGGAGGCCATCAGTTCAGTGAGAGAAAGAGGCTTCTCATATTTATGATTGCCCCAAATGTGAAGTGTTAGTTGAGCGCCACATAGTTCCATGTGGGTAGGTGATCTTGTCTGCATCCAGAATGACGCCTCTAAATCAGGAAAGCACATAAAAAATAGAGACAGACCAGTGTGTCTTCTCTGGTAATTTAGTGACATAAAATGATTTTGTTTTTTTGGATGTAAAAGTAAGTTCAGAAATCAAGGATATTTTTGTTTTTTTCCCCTGGAGGCAGAGAGTTTGGTCCATTCGAGGTCCTTTTGCTGAAAGATAGTACTGTTCGGGAATCAGTTTTGTTTATTTATTCATGGCTCTGTTGGGTCTTTGTTGCTGCGTGCGGGCTTTCTCCAGTTGCAGGGGCCTCTGGGTGCAGAGCAGTCTCCAGGTGCGGGCTCCGTAGCTGGGGCATGGGCTCAGTTGCCTCGTGGCATGTGGAATCCTCCCAGACTGGGGATCCAGCCTGTGTCCCCTGCATTGGCAGGCAGATTCTTAATCACTGGACCACCAAGAAAGTGCTTAATTTTCTTTCACCTTGATTTTTCTGCCTGTGAAATGGAAATTCTTTCTGACCTCAGGAACGTGGTGAAGGGTCATGAGAGATTTGGTGTTTCTGGACCATAAGACACTGTAAATTCTAAATGAGAACATGCTAATAATGACCCAGGAGAACAGAGTAAGTGCAGCTGTATAACTTTTCAGCTTATTCCTTATCCTTGTGAGTGAGAAGAAAAGGCTTTATTTTCTTCTCATGTGGCTTTTTTAGGGACCTGTCTCCAGCTGTCTTTTGGGTTTGAAAGCTTGACCGAGTATTGTTCCATCATTAACATTCCTGGAATCGCTGGGTGGAAAAGGTGTAAATCATTCTGTTAGAATCAGATGTAGATGCTTAGGACTCTGCACTTCCTGCAGGAGCATCTGAATATCAGAGTTGGCTGACATCTTTGCTTTATGTTTGTGAAATAAACCTTGAGTCCCCATACACTCACACTCATATTCATACACTTGCTGTGGCTAAAGCTCACTCATGGCAGGACAGGGGCACCCTGCCTAAATGCCAACCCGCTTGGCTAAAAAGTACGTTGGCCAGAGAAGGAATGAAGTGGGGATACACGGTGTGTCTTTTCAATATGGTTGTCTGTGTTTTCATGGGAAGTAGACTCACTGGAGGATTTATGGTTTGCATTTTCTTAATTATGGAATTGAGAAGTTAAAAATGGTTAGTGATTATCAAGGGGAAAAGGGTATTTTATCACTGCTACATTTGGGTGAAGCCATCGTGAACTGAAAGAACTCGGATGGTATTTGTGGGTACCAGAATTTGTTATATCAGGCTCCGAGATTGGTTTTATATTAATGACCCGAGGCTCCATGTGGTCCTTCTGTGTGTTTAGGAATCAGTAGGTAGGAATATTATAGTTCACATTTGAAACTTGACATGTATTGATAACTGGTACTGTTTTTACTTTTTATTTTGAAATAATTTCAGACTTACAAAAATGTTAGCAGAATAGTATAAACATTTCTCTATATTTTCTCTCATGCTTTCTTTTGGAACGTTTCAAAGCTACAGACATGATGCCCTTTATCTTTAAATATACTTCAGTGTGTGTTTTCTAAAAACAAGGACATTCTCTTATATCACAGTATGATTGTCAACATCAGGAGCCTAACAGTGATGCAAAACTAGTATTTAATTTTCAGATCTCATATAAATTCTGCCAGTGATAATTTCCCTGGTGTAGGACCCAATCCAGGATCATATAGTTTTATCTCTCCTTTAGTCTTCTTTAGTCTGGAATGGTCTTTCTTTTTCTTTTACAACTGTGACACTTAAAGAGTACAGGACAGCTGTTTTGTAGTTTGGGTTTGTCTGGTAATTCTTCATGATTAGATGCAGTGCATGCATTTTTGATGGGACTATCTTGTAAGTGATGCCGTGTTCCTCTCGGCATATCATATTACAAGGCACATGATGATTTAATCCTTCATTGGTGATGTTATCACATGCTTAAGGAGTATCTGTCAGCTTCTTCACTGTAAGCACAATTAGGTCTTAATAGGAAGGACTCATTAATATTACATTACCTCTTTATATTAAAACATTAAAAGGTAAAGTGAATGTATTTACTGTGCTGGGTCATTAGTCCCTTTTCGAGGAAACATTTCTGCTTTGTGGCAGTATGGTTGTACATTCACAGGATATAAACGATAGGATTTCTCTATAATTTCCCAGCAGCCTTGCAGACAGTGAACGTTTTGCTAGCCTGTGATGTTCAGATTGAGGTGAGCGGTGAATGGTGCTGCTGCAGCCTCGGAACCAGGTCTGGAAGCGGGAACATTTGAACCGGTGTCCTTTGTTGGCCGTGCTGCCTGGTCTTTCAGATGGAGCCAAGGATGCTGACTTGGTGCTGCCCTGGGGCTGAGAGGATCCGCCCAGGGAGTCTGCCTTTGACGCACACTGGACGCTCCATTCGACAGTGGCTGCTGTGGATATCATGTATTGATCAATAAGGAGAATAATTCTCGTGGATACAGCAGACAGGCAATTTAGAAATATGCAGTGAAACAGGAAGCAAGGAAAGAGGCCTTAAGGCAGGTGGGGGAGGAGGGGTGACGTGGGTGGCTGTTGCTGTTGCTCTGGGTACAATGGAGTAAGAGCCCATGGAAGCCTGCCAAAAGGAGAGAATGACCGTCATGATGTCATCGCCATTGTCCAAATGTTCTCTGCCTCATCAAGGCGCTGGCAGTGGTTGTGGGCCAGGGCATCCCCCTCCACAGCAATCCCCTCCACTGTGTAAAGTGGGGGACGTGTGTTTGTGAAGAGCCTAAGAACACTAGGAATTAAATACACATAGAGCTGCTATGCTTTCACACCTGTTAGATTGCTTTCAGAAATGCTTCCTTATTTATTTGAAACAACTGTGCTCCAAGACAGGTAGGCAGGGCAGGTATTATTATGTACTGCAGAGGAATGCATGAGAGCTGAAAAGACTTGCTTAAAGTCACATTGCTTAAAGAGGCAATTCTTCTTTCTGTTTTGGTGCTCTTTCCACTGAATTATACCTCAGAAGAAAGAAGAAAAGGGGGAGGAAAGGGAGGAGATACAGATGGAGAGGGTGGGCAGGATTGAACAGCACAAATAGGAAAGGCAGGGCTTCCCTGGTGGCTTAGATGGTAAAGCATTTGTTGCAGTGCAAGAGACCTGGGTTTGATCACTGGGTCGGAAAGATCCCCTGGAGAAGGGAATGCCCACCCACTCCAGTATTCTTGCCTGGAGAATTCCATGGACAGAGGATCCTGGTGGGCTACAGTGCATGGGGTCTCAAAGAGTCAGACACGACTGAGCGACCAGCACTTTCACTCTGCTGTCAGGAAAAGCAGGCTGTCGGGGAGGCACAGTTGTCGTTCTCAGAGCCCGCAGTCTGCTCTTTAATACACATGATGGTGATGGAGGGGGAGTCCATGCCGTTCGTGGGCACAAGGAGAACCCTGCAGACTTCATTGTAGGAACGTGGTGAGTTTGCCAGGGTTCTTGCAGATACGGAGACAATAATGTGATAAAAGGGCTTTGGGGATTCTAAAGGGAAGAGAAATGGCTAGTAGGAGTTTGGTAGCATTAGCAGTTGTTAACACCTGCCAGAGGCTAGGTGTCTTATTCATAAGATGGGGGAGGTAATAAAAACCCACCTCATGCTTTTGAGGACTAAATAAGGTAAGCGTAGAAAGTGTATAGCATGATAGTTGGCACAAAATAGTAAATGACTATAAATCTAATTATCATAATCATGGTAAATTTTATTATTTTCATAATCACACATATGGCTTTACTGGGCTTCCCTGGGGGCTCAGATGGTAAAAAATCTGCCTGCAATGCAGGAGACCTGGTTTTGATCCCTGGGTCGGGAAGATCCCCTGGAGAAGGAAATGGCAACCTACTCCAGTATCCTTTCCTGGAGAGTTCCATGGAGAGAGTAGCCTGGCAGGCTGTAGTCCATGGGGTTGGAGAGTCGGACAGGACTGAGCGAGAGACACACACACACACACACCCCTTTACTGAGCAAGACACACACACACACACACACACACAGCTTTACTATTATAGTTTTATTATAATATCACTTGGTTTTTTTTGTAACCTTTTCACACACACACACACAGCTTTACTATTACGGTTTTATTATATCACTGTTGGGTTTTTTGTAACCTTTACACACACACACACACACACACACACACACACACCCTTTACTGAGCAAGAGACACACACACACACAGCTTTACTATTATAGTTTTATTATAATATCACTGTTGGTTTTTTGTAACCTTTTCACACACACACACACACACACACACACACACACACACAGACAGCTTTACTATTACAGTTTTATAATATTGTTGGTTTTTTGTAACCTTTTTCACTCCTGCCCTGGGGGTACCACTGCTGCCATCCCTGTTTCTGCTGCAATAAGGGCTGCTGCCATTACGACCACTGCTGCCAATAATGGACACAGGGTGTGCAGACAGATAAAAGGATACAGTGCAGCCATTGTGGCTTGCCCTCCAGTGGGGAATATAGTGCCTGCATCTCAAGACCTGGAAAACTCAGAGAGCAGCAGGGAATAAATACTTTAGGATACGGGTGTAGAATGTCCTACAAGAATAGAAAAGGTCTTGGAGCTGGTTCGTGGGGGGAAGTGGGAAAGGGAGAAAGGGGGACGCATGCTTACTGTGGGTCTTCATGCACATGCACAACCCTTGGTTTACATCTATCTCGTTACTAAGTTCAGTTCAGTCGCTCAGTTGTGTCCAACTCTTTGCGACCCCATGGATTGCAGCACACCAGGCCTCCCTATCCATCACCAACTCCCAGAGTTTACTCAGGCTCATGTCCATTGAGTCCTTGTAATAATCAGTGAAGTCCTGAGTAACAGGATAGAGATATAATATGTTAGATTATTACAGCTTGTTAAGAAAAAGCTATACATTTTGAAGAATGAGTGAAAAAGAGCAACCAGGACCATTAATATCTCCTGGTTTGTGATTCTTCCATTTGCAGACCTGAGACCTAGGTTGATTGGGCCCTGACCAACTTCATGCTGTCATATAGTAGCCTAGTCTGAAGCCAGGCTCCCAGTTTGCTACCATTTTGTCGCTTCTTTTAGTGATAAAGAGGGAAAATGGGTCTGAATTTTTGTAAAATTGCTTTGCGCCCCCCCCCCCCCTTCTTGGAAGCTTATCATTAATTTATAAGATGTTGAAATTTATACATTATCAAGCAACCGGAGAAGAAATTAGGTGATTTCAAATGCTTAATGGGTGGATTTTAGTTTTGTTCCAGGTCTGCCCAGTAGAGGGCGGCAGTGGGTTTTAATTCTGTGTGGTTATGAACTGCAGGCTGATCCAGCTTGGTTGAAGGTCTCAGGTTTGCTCAGAGTAGAAGGATCTAAAGTATGTTAGGTCTCTTCTAAGCTACTATGTACTAGTACTGATTACTAGGCACCTCTATCAGATTTTTTTTTTGGGGGGGGCAGGAGGTTGAAGGGTGATGGTTTAGGTATTTCTTGTTATTACCACTTCTCACTTTAAATTACATTTCCTGTTAACAAATCACAGTAATCTGACATGCATTTTATATAATTCATCTCCAAAAGAAAAATCTCAGTTTTGAAGATAATTGTATTTTGTGGTCAAATTAATACAGTTTTGGGCGATGAAGACATTTCCAGAAAGTTCACTGGTCCCTGCAGTTCTCCTCAGAGCCAGATCAGTAAAGAAGGAGGGAGTCAAAGTGCATAATTGGGAAGAAGTGAACAGAACTCTGTGTGTGTCACCACATGAATTATGGATTTAACGTAAATACTCCTGATGATCTAAGTAGGTTTGAGGGTGCGTGTTCTATCACTGCTTTGTGTTTCTTTCTGCATTCCTCATGTTTAAAAATAGCCATTATGTGAATACGGGCTTCCCAGGTGGCTCAGTGGTAAAGAATCCTCCTGCCAAACAGGAGACCTGGGTTTGATCCCTGGGTCAGGAAGATCCCTTGGAGAAGGAAATGGCAACCCACTCCAGTATTCTTGCTTGGGAAATTTCATGGATAGAGGAACCTGGTGGGCTACAGTCCATGGGGTCTAAAAGAGTCAGACACAGCTTAGCAACCAAACAACAGCAGCAGCAACTGGGAATTTATTGTACTGAGGAACTCATGTTCACAGGGAGAACTTTGGTGATTGGGGGGTGTTACTTTTCCTATTTTAAAGCTGAAAGAACAGTTGGCCAAAGGTTAAAGTTATTGGTTTAACTGGACAGATGTTCCCAGAGTGTAAGGTCATTGTTTTCATTGTTTTAAAAAATTTTAATACATTGCTTTTAGGCAGGTTAGAATGCAGACTGTTTGGTCAGAAAAGTGCTTTAGGCCATTAGGGGGTGCTATCAGAATAGTTAATTTCCTCAGAGTCTCTGGCCAGGAATTGCTTCCCAGTGTGTAAAAACCCTTGTAGATGTTTTCCTTTTGCTCTATGCCTGATATAAGGAGCTTGACTGGTGTTTATGCTGTGAGTGAATTAGGCAGAGCGGAGGATAGAGGAAAAACGAAGAGAAAAAAGCATCATACATCACTTTCAGTTCTGTTGGTGAATTGAATTTAAAAATTCATACATTCTGGGTCAGTGGCCTCTTTCTGGTGACATTTGATTTAGAGCAGAGAGGATCCACTCTGGAAACTGTGATTTGCTAACCCCACTGGCCTCATTTAGGACAAATGTTTGTATTTTCAGATTGAGGTCTCTTTTAAAAATACCAGTGGCTTAAGAGAGCATTTTAAACTTTTACTGATCTTGGAGGTCCACTTTTAGAAATCTAAACATAATGACATTCTGAAAATATTATCAGAGCTACTGTTCATACAGATGAACTTGTAGAGAACTGATTGTGTTCTGTTACCAGAAATGAATCAGCGGAATCAATGGCCTTATTTCACATCCAGTTGGATTTCTGAGATCTGTGTGTTCAAATGCATTGTGTGCTTCATTTTTGCCTTTGGGAAATTTGATAACTTTTTCCAAAGCTTGTGTGCCTCTGCTAACTTTTTGAAACGTAATTGGCACGCGTGTGCCAGGAGAAGAGCCCTGCCTGCCTGCCTGCCTAGTGTTCGCTGAGTGTTACTGATAATATACTGATTACAATTAAGAAAGTTTGTCTTTATTCACTGTTACAACTCATACTAATACCATTTCTTTTAAAGCATATCACTTCTTTTAAAAGTAGATGAACCGTGAGGAACGGAAAGGAATTTGGCTGTGGTTGCAGAAAAGCTAGTATAAAAACTTAGCAGATGCCTTTTTGAACTTGTGAGAATTCTAATATGACTGTTCCCTCTGCCTGGTTTAAAACGTCAGTGGCCTCTCGTCAATTACAGGGTAAGTGTCAAGTTCCTGCCACTGATTCAGTTCCATGTTACTTGTAGGGTTGGGCTTCCCTGGTGGCTCAGTGGTAAAGAATCTGCCTGTGATGCAGAAGACGTGGATTCAATCACTGGGTCGGGAAGATCCCGTGGAGAAATGGCAACCCTTTCCTGTACTCTTGCCTAGGAAATCCCATGGACAGAGGAGCCTGGTGGGCTACAGTCCATGAGGGTCGAACAGACATGACTGAGCGGCCAGACGCCAACAGCACTTGCAGGGTGCGGCCACACAAAGCTCCTGTGATGTGTGTCTGGCCGCCTCTCCAGCTTTTCATGGGCCACTTGCCACCTCACCCTGGACACACTTACAGTTACTGACTCTTCTCCTTTCCAGTCAACACACTCCTGAAACCCCACGCGTGTTTCCCATGAAGGCGCAGGTACTGGTCCCTCTCTTTTTGCTTCTCCCTGAACTTGTATCTTCCAGGCACTGTCACCTCTTTAGCGGAGCTTTCTCATGGCCACACCTCCCCCCCTCAGCCCCGCACTCCAGACAGCTCATCCTTCCTTCATTCCTGCTGCTTCTGAACCTTGTTGCGCTTGGCATCATCGGTAGTTTATTTCCTCACACTTTTGCCTTCTAGACTGTGAGCCCCTTGGGTGCAGGCATGGTGTCATATTATCCCCCAGTACCCAGCATAGTATCTTGGTCAATCAGTAAGTATCTCTGGAATTAAAGTTCGGCAAGCAAGGTTGTGAAGTTTCCATGACAGGCTTTGTGGGAGTTGACGTGAGAGCGTGAGCGGGGACAGAGTGAATCTGCTTCTAGTTTTGCAGGAGAATTGTTAAGGTGTTTTTCAGTTGGTGCTCCATCCTTGTATTTCAAGCCTATGACTCAGTTTATCTGATCTTAGGTTGAAACTCCTTTGTTGTCTCCAATTTGCGAAGAGTCTTGGGTGAGCCAATCAATTGTATTTACCTTTGCCACCTTATCATAAAACAGAATGGTTCGATTTTATTGTCTAACAGTTGTGTATTATCCACTTTGGACTATTTGACAGTGAAAATGTCATCTCTGGCACTCAGCATATTTCCATAGTGTAATTTTCCTCACCTAGCAGTATGCATATGTTTTCTTGTTACCGGAAGCCACATCTAATTAGGAATATATTTTGAAACTACATTTAAATCAGTTTTTAGTACTCTTTCATTCTGGATTACCTGTTACTTATTTCCTCATTTTAGGGGAAATGATTAGATTGCACCGTTATATCATGATTCTGTAAATCTTTAATACAAGGCCGACATTATGGAGAAGGGAAGGGGAAAGAGACAGAAAATGACAGAACTTTTGTACTTAATTCAAAACAAGAGAACTCCGTTTCAGTGGAAGGAATGCACATGTTTTGCCCTCTTTCCTCCCTGTGCTGGGCTGTGCTTAGTTGCTCAGCCATGTCTGACTCTTTGTGACCCCATGGACTGTAGCCCACCAGGCTCCTCTGTCCGTGGGGATTCTCCAGGCAAGAATACTGGAGTGGGTTGCCTTGCACTCCTCCAGGGGATCTTGCCAGCCCAGGGATCGAACCCAGGTCTCGCCGCATTGCAGGCATTTTCCTCCCTAGCCCCTTACCAAGTTGTGTAATGAAATGAGAGGCCAGCAGAGGGCATGGTGTACATGCTTAAAAAAGCATGGAGAGTCGGGTGTAGGGCTCTGCTCATTCTGTTAATCTGATTTGATTGGCATAATAGAGATGCATGACTCTGTTGTTTTTTTTAATTGAGTAGTAGTTTTTAAAATTTCTTACTTTGAAATTCAGTAATTTTAAAAGGTATCAAAATTCAAGAGGCCCAGTTGCGGTTGTGCTTTGATATAGGATTTTCTAAGCTTCCCATTAAAATTAGTCCCACAGATTCAAATACTGATTTGAAAGAGTATATAATAACTTAAAAAAAAATTGGTTTTCCTGACATACACACATACAGAAAGGCAAGGAGTGTTTGTAAAACTTACAAAGCAATAACAAGCTAAGAAATTCAAACAACAGCCTTTAATTTAACCCAAATTTAAAAGACCATTTGCAGTTGTTTTGATTGTTGTGCAACCAGCTGGTTGGCTGATTATGTCAGCTGGGGAGGAACTCAGAAGGTCCTGCTTTGTCCAGACCAGAAGGACCCCTTAGGGAATAAGGACAAGGTGCTGAGCGGTGGGCTTTTCTCTGACTTTATGGAAAGCAGAAGGAGGTAGATGAAGGAGAGAAGGAAAGAGGAAGATGAGAAATCAAGCTTGGAAAGAAGCAGAAAAGGCCCGGAGAGAGGGGAAAGCACTTGGTCAGGAAGCAGGGATCCATGGAAGTCTGTGATTGGAAGTTCACGACCAAGCTTGGGCTGAGCAGACAGGCCCCAGCCTGACCCTGGCTCTGGCGCTCACTCCAGGGTAGCCCGGAGTGTCCACTGAATGCCCTGTGCTGCATCTGTGAAACGCAGACTGTTCAGGGCTTCCCACTGATGGTCCAGGGCGAAAACCAGAGTCCTTCCTCAGGCCTCTAGGGTTTGGAATGGTCTAGTCCCTTTCTCACCTTCAGCACTTGCATTCTCCGTGGTTCTCCACGTGTCTATGGCCTGAGGCTCTTAGAGGAGCTGCTTGCCTCCAGCCCTTCCATCCTTAGCTGACCTCAGTCTCAGCTCTGTCATTTCTCCAGAAAACAGAATTGGAATTACGCTGTGTTTACTGCTCTGTGATCTACCTCCATTTTCATTTAAGATACCTGTGGGCACTTTTTGGTGTCAACATAGATTTATACAGTCATTTTAAATGACAGTATAATATTCTGCTACAAGAGTTACTGTGATTAATAATGAGTTATTTCTTGATGGACAGTTAGATCATTTCCTCTTTTTTTTTTTTTTTTTTTATCGTTAACCATACTGGAATGATGGAGAAGGAAATGGCAACCCACTCCAGTATTCTTGCCTGGAGAATTCCATGGACAAAGGAGTCTGACGGGCTACAGTCTATAGGAAGGAGTTGGACACGACTGAGCAGTTTTCACTCACTTCACATACTGGAATGAACATGATTGTACGTGTGTTGCTGCATGTGATGTTACCTATTTTGTTAGGATATGTTCCTAGGGGTGGAATTGCTTGGTCCAGCTTGGTCAGAGAGCATATGCCTTATAATTATCGATGTCTGGTGGCTTATTGATGTCTAAAGTGGGAGTCTTTGTAGTTGAAATCTTACACTGAGCCTCAGGTCTCTCATCTGCAGAGGACTATATTACTTAACACCATGCTTAGTCCAGTACTTAGCATTTGATATTCAGTATTATTACTTATGTACTTTTGGTATTGAAATGTTTTCCCTGTACATTTATTTTCAGTCTTTCTTAGATCTGCAGTCAGCTATTTTGTAGAGAGCATGAGAGAACTTCTAGCAGCTTTGCAACCTTGAGACTTTCAGTAACTTTAGGAGAGATTAGAATTCACCATGATTGATAGAGAGCCTATTATGGAGGGCCCAGCTTGGGATCCTAAAGTCTTAGAGCCATTAAAGGTAGTTCAGAGAGAGCTGTTGGTAGTGAGAAGTATGGCAAGCCCTATTCTTCTTCAGCCTGCCCTTGGGTAAGGAATTATTTTCAGTGTGGGGATGAGGCTGAGCATCCCGTGTTACAAGGTGTTTCTGCCCATTATTCTGTCACTTCGATCTCTTCTGTTCAGAACAAACAAATGATAAACCAGCTGCCAGCCTGTGAGTAATGATCAAACCATTTCCGTCATCCCTGGGTTTATGGTTTGGAATTCTCATTATGAGGTCTGATGTTAGCCATTTGCGCTGTTGGCCATGCCCAGCATCTATGCTTGAAGGGTGGTACCACACAATTTGGATACTGAGCTCTGCCTCTTTTTTTTTTGCTTTTGTTATATACCCATGTCCTGGTTCAGATCCCCTACGATCTTAACCACATTATAGCTTTTAAAATTGTAACCCCCGTTTTTTTCTGAATCATTGCATAGTATTATTATTTTTCTTTATAATTTTATTTATTTATGGCTGTGCTGAGTCTTTGCTGCTGTGTGGGTCCACAGGGGCTATTCTCTATTTGTGGAGCATGGGCTTCTCATTGCGGTGGAGTCTCTTGTTGCGGAGCACAGGCTTTGGGGCACTTGGGCTTCAGCAGTTGTGACACGTAGGCTCTAGAGCGCAGCCTCTACGTTTGTGGTGCCTGGGTTTAGTTGCTTGGCAGCATGTGGGATCTTCCTGGATCAGGGATCGAACCCACGTCTCCTCCATTGGCAGATGGATTCTTTACCACCGAGCCACCAGGGCAGTCCCATAGCGTGTTTTTTAGAAAGTAAAAGCTTGAGATTATACTTCCCCCTGGCTGCCCTCTGGCTGACTTTAAACCTTAGGGGAGTCACTCAGGTTCTCGGAGCCTTGCTTTTCTCACCTTCCCAAACTCCAAGAGTTTTGTGACATTTAAATGTGACAGTTTATATCAGATGCTTTTACAGCATCTGTAACATAGCAGGGATTCATTACTGCCTATGCCTTCATCTCCTTCCCTCGCTGTGCATCAGGGGACGTTTTGTAAGGAAGGAGGGCGTATTCCACGAGTGAGCAGGAGGAAGTATTTAAATGTCATGTGAGGATTGTCTTTTATTTTCTCAAGGAAATTAAAGTCTAAGGTTAGTGAATTGCATCCCTCTATTTCCTTCCCTCTTCCTGTCTCTGTAGAACCTCAGCTGCTAACACTTGTTCTTCAAATAAAACTGTTCTCCTTCTGACAACACACACAGTCTTACTAGTTTCCTTGAGGACTTCAGATTACTGAAGTTTGACTGGAACTGTATTATTTATTCCTGTTTTAATATTACAATTTCTAGTTCCTTTGTTTACTTAACAAAAATTTAAGTTACAGTTGGGAAGCTTCCCTATTTAATGTATTTTGAACAATTATAATGAGCTTATCTGTTCAGTTCAGTTCAGTTGCTCAGTCGTGTCCAACTCTTTGCAACCCCATGAATCGCAGCACGTCAGGCCTCCCTGTCCATCACCATCTCCTGGAGTTCACTCAGACTCACATCCATCGAGTCACTGATGCCATCCAGCCATCTCATCCTCAGTCATCCCGTTCTCCTCCTGCCCCCAATCCCTCCCAGCATCAGAGTCTTTTCCAATGAGTCAACTCTTCGCATGAGGTGGCCAAAGTACTGGAGCTTCAGCTTTAGCATCATTCCTTCCAAAGAAATCCCAGGGTTGATCTCCTTCAGAATGGACTGGTTGGATCTCCTTGCAGTGCAAGGGACTCTCAAGAGTCTTCTCCAACACCACAGTTCAAAAGCATCAATTCTTCGGTGCTCAGCTTTCTTCACAGTCCAACTCTCACATCCATACATGACCACAGGAAAAACGATAGCCTTGACTAGATGGACCTTAGTCAGCAAAGTAATGTCTCTGCTTTTGAATATACTATCTGTTAGAATAAAGTATAAGTTTTGTGAAATAAATGACTTCTAAG
The DNA here is from genome assembly GCF_023091745.1 of Budorcas taxicolor. Taxonomy (NCBI): domain Eukaryota; kingdom Metazoa; phylum Chordata; class Mammalia; order Artiodactyla; family Bovidae; genus Budorcas; species Budorcas taxicolor. The sequence goes on from NC_068911.1 coordinate 72,342,170, forward strand.
CCAGCCCCTCCCCCACTGAAGTTTTCTGTGATAGGATCGTACTTCCTGGAAGCCTCTTGCTTTTCTCTTATTCACCACCTTGAGCGATACTCTCTGTCCTTTTTCCTTACAGAAGCTTACTACCTAGTTTTTCTAATACCCAGATACCCAGGCTCCTTAACCAGAGATCAGCATTCAGTGGGTCTGGGGCCCCGACCCAGGACTCTTCAGTTTTCATAAGCAAGTCAGTCAGTGGTTATATTGGGGATTGAGACAAGTCTTCTGGTCTGTCTCAGGTTTGGAAGGAAATTATAGTGCTAAGCTCACTTCACAAAAAATTTATAGTCCTTCCCCCCCCACCCCACAATTATTTAGCCACACAACTAGAGTGCCTATATTTCGTCTTCTCCTTTTTTCCTTTTTCTTACTCGCCTTTGGGGTGTGTGGTCCCTTCCTCTGTGTCATTTATACTCTGAACTCTGCTGGAGCAGCCCCTTATAGTTGTTGCCTGTAAGACCTATCTTATCAGCGTTCCATAACTTGCTCACTGGGCTATCCATGTGAAGTAGGGCTTTGATGTCTTCTTAAACTGGCTTCTTGGGGTGTTGCTTAAGAGATCTTGTATTGCCTATTCAGGTGGGCCTGTCTGTCTTGAGAGTGCTCTCATTTTACTGGCATTATTAATATAGGCACCAGTTTCTGCCTTCCTCCTAATGCTGGTTTCTTCAGTGCATAATATATGAAGGTCTGGGGGCAGTCTCAATGTTGAGGTGGCAGGATGGATGGATGAGCCTTTGGCATACCCATGTGCAGAGTTGTTGGGGAGTTCGTATCTGGGCAGTGAAGAGAAGGTCAGGAAATAGCTGTGGGCTCACACTATCGGAGAGTTTCTAATAGTGGAAACTGTCCAGAGATTAAATAGACTGGAATTAAAATCATGAAGGACCCACAGGACTGAGACCCTAGCTGTCATCTCCACCAGCGCTTCCTGACCAGTGGCCAGAGCACAGCAGTGGACGGTGAGTGGGTGACCGATGAGCCAGGCCCCTGATCACCGCATCGCTCAGGGCAGTTGAGCAGGGCTTGGGATGCCTGCTGTTCTGGGGTCAGTTGCTGTAAATCAAGTCTAGCATGTCATCCCATCCACTGTATAAATATTATTATTTTCTGTATGTGCCATAAGATGACTAGTTTGTGACATAATCATCCAAACCACTGACTATTAAAATGCTATGAAACATCAAAGAAAAAAAAAAAAACTTCATCTGGAAGTTTAAAATTTTGAATATAGGAGATTCTGAGAAAGCTTCGGAGTTCAAAGAACTCAGTTTGGAAACTGCTGGTCTGAACCTGTCCTCCTGGTGTAGAGACCGGATATTGAGTTCTCTGGAGATTTAATGGATTTTTCAATCAGTGACCAAGATCTTGATCACTGCTGTTGGTTCCTGGTTTAGCGCTGTTTCTTTTTATATTGGATACACCGAAGCCAGCTGATGAGAATGAGATGCATTAGTAGGTTAGAGCTTCACTGACGAGCAGGACCGTCTTGCTTGGCCATCTTCACTGCTTACCGTGTTCTGTGACACACTCCCTGCTTTGTAGATGGTGGCCAAATGAATGAATGTGATGAGGTTTATTTTTGACTCTACTGGGAAGTTGGGCCAGATGTCTTTCAACCCTCCTGCAATGACTGTTTATTTTTTATGTCTTATTACCAGTGTTTAGAGGGAACAGGGCAGGTTTGTTTGTTTCTGTTGGAATTGAGCATGGTGCAAGGTCTGACATTACATTTTAGATTTAAACTTCCAAGAACCTTAGAAAATACAGAATAATATAAAAGGGGAATTCCAATAAATACTTCAGTTTATTCCAATAAATACTTTGAATTTATAAATGGAAAATCACTAATTTTTGAAGTGAATTTTTCTTATTTTAGACTATATTTTTCCCTTATTGTGTGCATCTGAGAAATAAAATAAGTTGAGTGTCCCAATAAAGGGATCCTACCTTAAGCATAGATTATACTGCATTTCTGGGTTCAAAGAAAGTGAAGACAATTATGTAAGGATCCAAAAACAGGGAAAAAGAAACAGCTGGAGGTTGAAAGGTAGGTGGGTGTTACCTGTGAGGGTGAATGCCTGTATTAATTCTGCAGCAACAAGGGAAGAGAGCTAACCCATGTTTGTTTAGCCCGTGCACTGATTTTAATTTATTTTGAAGTTTGACAACTAAAAGTTGAGCCAGGACTCCTGAATTTAGCTGATAAACTCCTGACTTGGAAGATGGGTAAAATGTAGATGGTGCCTCTTGATTTCTGGTAGAAGCAAACACAAATATTCTTTGAAGGAACACTTACCTCCAAATAAAAATAAAACATTAAAAGTAACTAATTTAGGTGCCACTCCAGAGAAATTCAGATATGGGAATTATCTTATGCTTTCTATTAAAAAAGACTGTATATGAAATATTTAAAGAAATAGAAAATAGAATTCTGAAAAGGAACAAATACAATCTCAAAAATGATCAGCAGATCTGAAAAATAAACATATTTTAGATATGAATTTTATAACTGTTAAAGTAAGAGAAATAAAAACCATCAGTGGAAGGTCTTAGATGAAAAAAATTTTGGTAATTAGACACAGATGAAAAGAGAATTGATAAACTGAAGAAATTACCAAGAATGCAACATGGGCAGATAGAAAGATGAAAATAGACAGAGAGGTTAATAACATACAGAATAGAATAAGAAATTGTGACATAAATCCGATCATAGCCTGAGAGGAACACAGTAGAGAAATACAAGAGAGGTAATAGTTTAATAATTTTTCAGATGCTATGACAGATAGCAGTGCACAGGATCAGGAAAAGTATTGTTAACCATCACGATAAATAAAAAGATATCTGCACTTTGGTATTTTGAACTAAAATTGTAGAACTCAGAGATAAAAGGAAGATCTTAAAATGAGCTGAGGAAGCAGAACAGATCTCCTATAAGGGAATAATAACCAGACCCACAGCAGACACCTCAGTAGCAACAATCAAAGCCTGAAGACAAAAGAATCAGTCAGTATCTTCAAAGTTTTTCGAGAAAATTAAAATTTCTGAGCCTAGAGGTAAAAGAAAACCATTGAAAATTAGCAAAAACTGAAATAATTTATGCTTAATGAACCTACATTAAAGGAACATTCAGGAATAAGAAAAGTCAAAACAAGCTAAGCATCAAACATGAACAATGATAATTTTATAATTTTGAATAAAATTTTATTCAAATAAAATTGGGTCACAGGTTGCTGCACCATGGGGATCAAGACATCCTGGAAGAGACATCCCATTGTGCTCCTAACTAAGAAGTAATCCTCTTACCTTCATCGGTTATGAATGGGGCTTAGTAACTCCACAAGGCATTTTAGAAAGTGTGCCTTTCCAATGGGTAATTTAGGGTGGCATGAATATTCAGTGGTAAGGAGGAATTTGCCAAGGCCATTGAAACAGTTGTGTTAAGAATTTAAAAAGTGTTGCTTTGAAAATGTTTTTACTGGGAGCACTGGTTTTATCAAGAATGGCATTATTGTTGCAAGAGCAGGAGTCACTATAAAGTGAGTGATTCTTGGGCCTGTTACCCAACACTTAGGAAAGTATAAACTTTTTTATCATCTGTGGTCACTGGGCCTATCGGTATGAACAGTGTTACAGTTCAGTTCAGTTCCGTCACTCAGTCGTGTCCGACTCTTTTCGACACCATGGACTGCAGCATGCCAGGCCTCCCTGTCCATCACCAACTCCCAGAGTTCACTCAAACTTATGTCCATTGATTCGGTGATGCCATTCAGCCATCTCATCCTCTGTTGTCCCCTTGTCCTCCCACCTTCAATCTTTTCCAGCATCAGGGTCTTTTCCAGTGAGTCAGTTCTTCACATCAGGTGGCCGAAGTATTGGAGTTTCAGCTTCAGCAGCAATCCTTCCAGTGAACACTCAGGACTGATCTCCTTTAGGATGGACTGGTTGGATCTCCTTGAATCCATGGGACTCTCAAAAGTCTTCTCCAACAACACAGTTCAAAAGCATCAATTCTTCGGTGCTCAGCTTTCTTTAGAGTCCAACTCTCACATCCATACATGACCACTGGGAAAACCATAGCCTTGACTAGACAGACCTTTGTTGGCAAAGTAATGTCTCTGCTTTTTAATATACTGTCTAGGTTAGTCATAACTTTCCTTCCAAGGAGTAAGCGTCTTTTAATTTCATGGCTGCAGTCACCATCTGCAGTGATTTTGGAGCCCCAAAAAATAAAGTCTGCCACTGTTTCCACTGTTTCCCCATCTATTTCCCATGAAGTGATGGGACCGGATGCCATGATCTTCGTTTTCTGAATGTTGAGCTTTAAGCCAACTTTTTCACTCTCCTCTGTCACTTTCATCAAGAGGCTTTTTAGTTTCTCTTCACTTTCTGCCATAAGGGTGGTGTCATCTGCATATCTGAGGTTATTGATATTTCTCCTGGCAATCTTGATTCCAGCTTGTGTTTCTTCCAGTCCAGTATTTCTCATGATGTACTCTGCATATAAGTTAAATAAGCAGGGTGACAATAGACAGCCTTGCGTACTCCTCTTCCTATTCAGAACCAGTCTGTTGTTCCATGTCCAGTTCTAACTGTTGCTTCCTGGCCTGCATACAGATTTCTCAAGAGGCAGGTCAGGTGGTCTGGTATTCCCATCTCTCTCAGAATTTTCCACAATTTATTGTGATCCATACAGTCAAAGGCCTTGGTATAGTCAATAAAGCAGAAATCAATGTTTTTCTGGAACTCTCTTGCTTTTTCCATGATCCAGCAGATGTTGGCAATTTGGTCCCTGGTTCCTCTGCCTTTTCTAAAACCAGCTAGAACATCAGGGAGTTCACGGTTCACATATTGCTGAAGACTGGGCTTGGAGAATTTTGAGCATTACCTTATTAGCATGTGAGATGAGTGCAATTGTGCAGTAGTTTGAACATTGTTTGGCATTGCCTTTCTTAGAGATTGGAATGAAAACTGACCATTTCCAGTCCTGTGGCCACTGCTGAGTTTTCCAAATTTGCTGGCATATTGAGTGCAGCACTTTCACAGCATCATCTTTTAGGGTTTGAAACAGCTCAACTGGGATTCCATCACGCCCACTAGCTTTGTTCGTAGTGATGCTTCCTAGTGTTACAGAAGCTCTTGCTTTGTTGTTGTTCATTTGCTCGGTTGTGTCTGTCTCTGTGACCCCATGGACTTCAGCACACCAGGCTTCCCTGTCCTTCACCAACTCTCAGAGCTTGCTCAAACTCATGCCCTTTGAGTCAGTTATGCCATCCAACCATCTTGTCCTCTGTCATCTCCTTCTCCTCCTGCCTTTGATCTTTCCCAGCATCAGGGTCTCTTCCAGTGATTCAGCTCTTCTCATCAGGTGGCCAAAGTATTGAAGTACTCTGGCCACGTGATGTGAAGCTATTTGGTAGATTAAAAATAAATGCAAAAATGGGTAAAATTCCCCAAAACGTCCCAGAGTTTGAGTTATATTTACATGTATTTTCTTTTTAAACTTCAGTGTAACTGTGAGGCCGTGAAAAGGCCAGATATTTCACGGAGCAGTCTGTATGTTACAAAGATAAATGTAGGTAGGTACATAGATGTCAAGTGATTTTTTTTTTTTTAAGGTGAAGTAGCAAGTCAGTCCAGATTTCCTTTGTATTGTGGTAACTCCCTGATGAGGACTGTTTGAACTAATTCTGCATTTAAGTGCTTTACAGAGGCCGACAAACAGAGATGGTGTATGCCACACACAAAGTATAGTTATCCCTAATGTCTTTTAGGACAGATGCTTTCTTCTTTCAAGTAGGCATGTGGTAAGTGAGGTGAGTCGTCATTCTGGAAAGCTCCAGATTCCTAAAGCGTTTCAGAAGGTTTTCCTATAGCAGGTTCAGTCCAAGACCCATGGGTTCTTAAAAGACTGATTCATCATGTTGTGAAGTGATTCATCTGGGAATTAGAATGAGAAAAAAGCAAAGTGCAGAATATTTAAGAAGAAGACCTGAGGTTAAAATCATAGTCACTTCTGATGTTCTGTTTAATTGCACTGAAGTTACCTAATGGTTATTTTTAAGATATTTTGTCAGCTGTGCCATTAATTCTGAGTAGATGTATATGGTAAAATAATCAACTGAGACAATTTTTTATGTCTCAGGCTGTGTTACCGTGAAGCAACTGCCCCTCTCCAGGTGATTCATCTGTTGTCACAACAGTAGATTATCAAAAAATGATTCTGTCATTTTTCTGATTGAGTTTTGTATTATGTATTTATTCCATGTAATTCTGGATTATAGTTTAAGCTTCAACCTAGATGTAACTTAATCTGGATATAGTTTGTTCTTCTGAGTGTTAGTTCTAACATATGTATAGCCCTCGGAGAGGAAGTATTGGTAACAACAATAATAGTAACAAGAATAATAACCATGATAGGTAATCTCTGTTGAGTTTAACTTAGGCAAATACTGTGCTAAGTGCCTGACTGATATCTTCTCATTGTATCATTACAAAATCCTTACAAGGCCGGTACTATTCTGTCTCCGTATTGCAGATGAGAGACTGAGGTGCATAGAATGTAAGTCATTTACGGGGAGTCTGACAGCTGTTAAAGTGTGAGTGTAGGGATGTGTATAGAGGCAGTCTGACTCTAAAGCTGATGCTTCAAAATAGTGTTCCTTCCTGCTTCCACACTAAATGTTGTTACTTTACAAATATATTGGCCTCTTGATCTATTATTGTTTTCAAGGTCTGTACACTAAGACTGCCTGGCAACGCTGCCTTCCATGAAACCATCATTGTTCTTTAGAGGAAGAAGCAATTCTTATCTTGAATTTCAGTGCTAGCCTGAGGTTCTGGAGTCAGCACAGCCCTTCAGTAGGGCCCGGCCGATTTCTCCCAGAATTGGAGTCATTACTCACACAAAGTTTTTCCCTTTTGGTTATGAAGCCTGCAAATCCTGGCTTTAAAAATCTCAATTAAATGTGATCATCTCCACACAAGCCCTCTCCGACATGACTGGTATTTCTTGTAGATGTAAGCTCCTCGAAGAAATGGTGTTTGCTTATTTAAAATTTTCCCTTTCATTTTTCAGGTTTTACAGCTGCACTCTGTCAGCTTAAGCTTGCATTTGAAATTGACTTTAAAAGCCCAGATTCCCTTTTCCAAGACCTCTTATTTCTGTGCCAATTAGATAACATCGTACTGTGGGGATTTTCTGAAGTATGCCCACTGAAACAAGGCAGCCATCTGCCTTTCTGAGGTCTAATCTGCTGGCTTTCATTGTTTCGTAAAATGACTTCGGGGTACCGACATGGTCTGGAGCTGTGTGCAGATTGCTGAATCATTGAATTATTTTGTCCCTAGTGGAGCCTAGGCCACATGTTGTTCCTACTGAATATCGGGTTGCAGGAGAGCATGGGAAGTTGTCTGAAGTTCTTCAGAATCACTAGGGTGGACTGAGTTCCCTTTCATTCTCATATTAATGAGTTTTCTGGAAGTTATAACGAAGAAGCACTTTGAACATCCAACCTACCTAACCTCTTCCAGAGTCGCCTTTTTAAAATTGTTTTTCATATGTTGTTTATCTGCCCAGTGTGAACACATAGTCGTAGTTTTCACTCATTTTAATGCAGAAAGGCAACATGTTATACAGTTCTTTATCTTGGGTTTTTTCGCTGAATTTATTTCCATGTGTGTATACAACTTCCCCATCCTTTTGTATTGCTACCTAATATTCTTTTACAAGACGTGTGATTTATTTATCCAGTTCCCGATTATTGGAAATCTGGATATTTGCAAACTTTTGCCATACAAACATTGTTTCATTAATTATTCGTGTATACATGTCATGTTTGCATGTATTTTAAGTTTTTCTGTAGGCTGAATACTCAGAAATACAGGGTCAAGGATGTATGTGTATGTATCGTGGGTAGATCACCCAGTTGTCTTCTAAATCATCGTGGTTTTTAGAACTCGCATCTCTCATTAGTCTGCGGTCAGGATGCTAGGTTTCAGCTAAACTAATTAGTGGTCCTGGAAAATAGGATAAAGATTTTCACCTGTTTTCTAACTTTCTCAAACCATTTCCTTCTATTCCTTCCACTCCGAGGACTGAGTTCAGTCACTCAGTCATGTCTTTGTGACCGGGTGGACTGCAGTGTGCCAGGCTCGCCTGTCCTTTACTATCTCCTGGGGTTTGCTCAGACTCATGTCCATTGAGTTGGTGATGGCATCCAACCATCTCATCCTGTCACCGTCTTCTCCTTCCACTCTCCACTGTCACAAATCCTTCCCGAACACTCAGGAAGCCCTTCTCGCTTATGGGCTCACAGTTGCACAGTTTGCTGTTGCTCTTCTTTTCTGAATGTTTGTGGCATGTGCACACACTCGATTCCCTTTTGAAGCTCCATCTTCTACCACTTGCAACTGAATCGCTTCTTTTGCAACGTCTGACCTTTCCAGCCAGGTTATCAGCAGGCTGAGGGTTCTTAGCCTTCATTTTCACATTTTGTGTACTTCTTACTGCCTAGGACAGTGCTCTGCACACTGGGCCTCTTTTCTAAGCTTCTGGCAAAATCAGATACAGTGTTTCAGTTAAAAGCTAGTAACACCTGCTTTTTATGAGAAAAAAATGAAAAGTGCCAGATGTAGAAAAACTCCCTGACCTGTCACTGTCCAGTGATAACTACTCTTGACATGCTGCTACACAGCCCTCCTGCTTGTGAATAAATACACAGATAGATGTGATGTACCGTTGTACACATGACCTCACACTATTCCAATGATGAAGTACCTTGCTTTTCTTCAATAAAAAGATTTATATCTTCTCCCATGTCAGCTGGTAGCATTCTGATTGTTAATGGCTGTATCGTAGTTGTTTCTACACTCACACACCTTAGTTCATTTAAGCAGCACTGAACTGATGGACACTTGTGGTTTGCAGTTTTCTCTCTGAGTCGATGCATCTGTCAGCACAAGTGTGATGATCTCTTGAGATAAGGCAAAGTCTTGGAAATAAAAGAACTGCATTAAAGCATGGATATACCTTATGGGATCTAAATAATTACCTTTAAAAGAGAAGAAAATTTAAAGCAATGTTGAATATTTTCCTAGGCACCTGTCGAATTCTAATAGTTAGCTGTGGCCTTCAGTACAGCATTCAGTCATCACAAAGTATCATGGAATAGTAGACATAAATCAAAGGAACAACCTTTGCATGTATGTGTGAGTGTACAAATGAATCATTGCTTTCTGCCTTTTTTTCCTGCTGGGCAGTGACTACCTGTCTTTCTCCTTTCATAAATTATTTTGTAAAGCGTGTCTAATTTAGAATATCATAAAAGCATTTTCTCTCCTGTCAAGGTACAGAGAGGAGCAGTGTTTTCTGTTTCTTGGAGAACAGTTTGCTTAGGAAAGTACACAGTCTGATGAAAGAGGCTGCAGCTGTGGGCTATTTTGAAGCTTACTTGCAAACACTTTGGTATGTTTATTTCTTTACTACTCCACTTGATTTCAGAAAAGATTTGAGATGGTTTACAAAGATGCAAACAATTGACTGGATAAAATTTATTTGGTAGATGACTGAAAGGAGGTAAAGGGAAAAGGAGGGTAAGAAAGTACATAGAAAGCCGAGAGTAAGGTTAGCTCATGAAATACACACAGAAGATGAAACTGCCATCTTTGAAGTTCTAGAAGAGTTGCATGTGGGCAGTTTGGTATGGTTCAGTCACAATATTAAGTCCTGTGTACTCATTCCAGTTGGCCTCAGATTTGGCCTTGAGCTGGCATGTCGGGTTGTGACCTTATCTTATTATGATTAGAACCCAACCCTCCTACTCAGACGAAGTTCAGATATTACTGATTTGGGGGCCCAAGTGAAAATGCACCTAGAAAAGGGACTTTTGCACAGTGTGAATTCATGAAGCCAGAACTTCCCAGCTGGAAAGGCCTTTAAGAGGGCATCCGGTTCCACCTCCTCAGGATGGTGTGAGCCCGGTAGTTGTGTCATGCTCTTGAAGGGGCTCTGTGGGGTGCAGAGTCTGCACATGACCAGACCTTCAGCCAGTTGCTTCTGCTCTCCAAGCCACAGTTTCTTTGTGTACCAAACAGGAGTGAGGGCTGGTTCTTATCTCATGGGATCGCCATGATGATTAAGTGAGATGATGTGAGAGACGGACGTGTAAATCAGAACAGTGAGACCCCACCTGGTGCCCAGGAGGATGGCTGTAACCAAGAAGACAGATGCAACAAGCATTAGTGAGGATGTGGGGCAGTTGGAACCCTCAGATGCTACAGGTGGGCGTGTAAAATGGGCAGCTGCTTTGGGAATTTCTCAGAATTTAACACATGATCCAGAAATGCCACTCAGATATGTGCTGAGGAGAAAACACCAGAACTTGTACACAAATGTTCATGGCAGCATTATTCTTAAGGACCCAAACTGGAAACAACCCGAATGTCATCAGCTAATGAATGGAAAAAAAGGGCAATGTACTGCATGTTTCTGTTTAGGTGAAATGCCCAGAACAGGCAAATGATTAGAGGCAGAAAGTAGATGAGTGATTGTCTAGGACTGGAGGCTGTGCAGCAAATAGGGAATAACTGCTACTGGACATGGGGTTTCTTTTGGAGGTAATAACCTTTGCCTAAAATTGATTGTGGTGATGGTTACTCTGTGACATATACTATTTAAATCGATGAAGTGTGTCATAGGTGAATTATATCTAAATAAAGAGAAGGAAATGGCAACCTACTGCAGTATTCTTGCCTGGAGAATCCCATGGACAGAGGAGCCTGGCAGGCTACAGTCTACGGGGTCACAAGAGTCGGATACAACTTAGTAACTAAACCACCACTGAAGCTATGTATATATATATATATATGGCTACATGCACACACACACAGGATAATGCACAGTGAAGTTCTTAGTGTAGTGAAATAAGCCGTATACTAAGTAAATACTCAATAAGGGTAGGCTTTTCTTTTTCAAACAAGTGATGAAACTGTTTGAAACACCTTATTCTGGATCGGGTGACTCCCCTGGCCTAGCCCAGAGCCCAGTTCTCCTAAAAGTAAATCAGAGTTCTCTCCTTCTACAGGAGAGTAGCTGTAGAGGCCCTGTGGCTCCTTCTAACATGGTCTTGCATTATTTTGACTTCAGATGACTTTCATTTGGCCTTGAACCTTGCCACTGTAAAAAGACTTTGGAGTTTCCCAATTGTGGATGCAATATAAACCTTGAAAGAGTCAGCAAATTTTTCAATTAACCATGATGAACTGCTTGAATTGATTCATGGCTGTGTCTGCTATTGACTTTTCAGAGACTGATTAGCCTGCCTCAGAGTTCCCAGGCACTCAGCTTTTTAACTTTTTCTCCATGCAGGCTGTCTTTGGCCATTTCACTTTCCAAACTTCTCTCTCAAAATAGACTGGGCAATCAAAAGCATTGGAGGTTTCTCCAATGTCTCTGAAGATTTCTTAGTAACAAGTAGAGTTGGTATAAAATGAAATTTTGGTTTCCTATTACAGTTTTTTTAAAGGTTTATATCATTTTTTTAAGTTTATTTTTTTGGCCTCTGCATCTGGATATTGCCGAGTCATTGTGACATGAGGGAACTACGAAGCTTGTTATCAACCTGATATTCTCAATCCAGTGAATTTTTGTGTGTGTGTGTGTGAAGTATGCCAACATTTATTCACCATGCTGACAGATCAGTGTTTAGATGCTCCCTACCTGATTCTACAATGGAATGCCAGGAAAATTAAGCAATGGGCCTCTCCATTCTCCAGAACTGTCAGGGCAACTTAGATCAAGCTCTAGGGGTACCAAGAAGAGACAGGAGACAGGAAAGAAGACACTGGCCACATCAGACTTTCAACCTCATGGGAGCCTCCCTGTTTGGTTCAGATGTTCACGGTGAAGACACACGACATGCTGAGAAGTGAGCTAGGGAAAGGCAAAGGGGAATCCAGTCAGTTCTAGGCACCACTGTGGCCTTTTTCACCCCCGGGACCTCAAGAGTGAAAGGGCAGGGCGGGCAGAACCTAGACGGGAGAGGGAACTTGCTGATTGTAGCCACGTCACTTAAACTCTTCAGACTTCAGGATGTATGACTCCCAAGTCCAAAGCACTGGGGTCTTCCCTTCAAGGATGCGATGGGTAACCTGATTCAAACTCAAAATACCTTTCTCCAGCATGAGTGGCTGAGTGGGGTGGAGGTGGCGGGATGGTCCAGAAATCATCACTGTCCAGGCTGTGCAGGGACTGCACCAGGATGGTGGCTGACTGGCCAGAATCCATGGATATGACCACTGCCCAGGAGTCCACGTGGTTCAGCACCCTGCAGCTGTTTTAGGCTGGTCCGGAATCACCCGGGTGGCGCTCGGCCAGACCGCGGGTCCTGTGCTGCACCGCCAAGTTGTGCTGGTAGGCCTGCTGCTGCTCCGCCTCAGCCAGGGCGCTGAACAGGGCCTGCATGCTCTGCTGCAGAGTCTCGGTGGTGTGCGTGGCCCAGAAGAAGGGGGTCTGAGGGACAGTACTGGTCACCAGCAGCCCCACCTCCCTGCCGATCCTGGGGACGGTGGCCAGCCAGCCCAGGTCTCAGAAACATTCCCTCAGGAGCAGCACCAAGAAGGACCCTCTCATTTCCATGGGAACTGCAGAGAAGCTTGTCTTGGGTTTCTCTGTCTCACAGGGCTCACCAGAAGCTTTGGGAGTGAGCTGTGGACAAGCAGTGGTTCTGGCAAATCTTTGAGCAGAGGGCGTCTCCGAAATTGGCAGTGCCTGGGCCCGCTCAGTCACATCGGGGTCCTCTTGGGAGACCTGTTGTTGGGATTCACGTACAGTTTTTGTTTGTGGCAGTGCTCCCCATTCGGTCCCTGGATCGCAAGTGCACTTTGTGCGCAGAGCCCAGGTCTACGAACGTGAAGCATTTGCAGCCATTCTGCACTCTCTGGACATGCAGAGGGCTGAAGTCCTTTAGAAGGCATCGGATTCCCTCCTCAGAATATTATATGTGTATATATATATTCTTTTCATATTCTTTTCCATTATGGTTTATTATAGGACATTGACTTGTTCCCCATGCTCTACAGTAGGGTTTTGTTATTTGTATATATATTCTATATATATTGGGTTGGCCACAGAGTTCATTTGGGTTTTTCCGTAGTATCTTATGTAAAAATCTGCATGAACTTTGTGGCCAACCTGGTAACAGTTTGCACCTGCTAATTCCAGACTCCCCGTCCATGACTCCCCCACCTCCCATCCACCTTGGCAGCCACAAGGCTGTGCTCTGTGAGTCAGTTTCTGTTTTGTAAATAAGTTCATTTGTGTCGTAGTTTCGATCCCATGTATAAGTGATGTCATACGGTATTTGTCTTTCTCCTTCTGACTTCCTTCACCTGGTGTCATATCCATGCTGCTGCAAATGGTCTTCTGAGAACGTGCCCTCGATGGTATCCCAGTCAGGAGTACAAGGCCTATCAACCCATCAGGTTCAGCATCTGGGAGGCAGCAGGCCCACTGTCTTGTTGCCATAATAAACTGGCCAAGATAGCATGTGTTAAAGTCCAATAGGTGTAGTTTCAAAATCGCCTTGGGATAGATGGAGATTTCTAGTCTTCCTGTAAGAGGAAGTAAAAGATGCTAGATAACAATGATTGTGCAGACCTTGAATGAGAAAATTCAAGTGTACCTTGAGTGTACACTTAACAGTTGTCCTTTCTCATGCCCTCTTTCCTTTGCAACAAATATTTGTTTCCATTATTAAGATATGTGCACTTGATAAAAAAGATCAAACATTTGTTGATGCTTACAATATGCTAGCCACTATTCTAGGTTGGGGTACTTGAAGAGTAAAGATGAATAAATCTTGTGAGGACTTTGGGTTGTTTTACACAGTTGTTTCAATTACTCTACATGAATTTTGAGAAAGGGTTAGTGTTAGCTTGCTGTGAGACCTCCAATAAATATTATAATTCAGCTTTGATGAGACTCTTATTTTTGAGACTCTTATCCATTGTACCTATTTGCACAGCTCTTGTAGGTGTTGGAGACAGGTTTGTAAAATGAAAAGCATACAGGAAGAACTCAGTAAGTGCTGAATTTACCACCTTTATAGACTGTGATTCTATCGCATATTGCAAAGTAGAATCATTGGACACAAACTCTGGCATAAATTCAAGCATTTACTGACTGTATGCCTTCTTTCATTCTACTGCTCTTGGTTGGACATCTGAAGTGTGCCAGCTAGGGTCCCAGGCTCTGGAATTCAGGGAGCAGCAAGCTGGGCAATGTCTCTGTTCTGTGGAACCTACAGAAGGAGGACTCCTCTTTGAAGAGGATCTGAAAATGCATGTGATTTCGTGAAAACATGGAATGGACACGTGAATACTTATGTGTGTGTATATTTTTGGAAGGAGTATTTCTGTTTCAGACAGGTATGGAAGAATTGTTGTGTGATTAAAAAGCAGTCAGCAGTGATGTAGTGGGCTTCCCCTATAGCTCAGTCGGTAAAGCATTTGCCTGCAATGTGGGAAACTTGGGTTCAATTCCTGGGTCGGGAAGTTTCCCCTGGAGAAGGAAATGGCAAGCTGCTCTAGTATTCTTGCCTGGAGAATCCCATGAACAGAGGAGCCTGGCAGGCTACAGTTCATGGGATCACAAGAGTTGGACATGACTTAGCGCTGCTTTCTTTCTCTCTTTAATGATGTAGTAGAATGCTAACATTTTCAAAGACGTTATCTCTGGTTGCATTGTATCACCTGGATAGTTTCAGAGTGCTGGAGAAATGGTCTACTTGGTGGTACTTGTCAACTTTAACCCAGGCTGGTGTTAGGAAACCAAGCTTAGTAGGACAAGGACGCAGAGGCATGTGTTAAGATGTGGTCCTACAATAATAAGTTTATAGCTTGTTCTCTCTCCCTTGTGGTCATTTGGGGCACAATTATATCCTTTGCAAGATTTTTTGTATGCTCACTGATTCAACAGAGATATTTATAAGAGTATAATTCAGAATTTAAATATAGAAAAGTTCTCATAAGGGAGTTTATCTTTAATTCAGACATTGTATCATTAATACTTTAAATCTCATTATAACATTATAACCTGAGTGCCACATCTTTCTTCCTGTATGGAGATTTTAGAGAACAGTTCTGGCCTGATGCCATCTTCATCCACTCATTTATTAGCTGTGTTCATAATGATGAGCTCACATATCCAAAAATAGTCATATCAGACTGGATGTTTCTAAGAAAATCAGCAAGTCTATGGCAGGTTTTAAAACTCCTCGTATTTGGATAGAGTCCGCAGTGATTCATTTTCCGGGAGTTCTTGAGGCTGAGGCCATGCCCAGTTTTTTTTTTTTTTTTTCTGGAGTAGACTTCATGACCAAGCAGCCTTTTTTGAACACCTGCTAAATCTGGAGGCACTGGACTAAAAATGTTTTATACGTGTCGTCTCCTTTGTCCTCATTATAACCTGATGAGGTAGGTACTGTGACTCAGTTTTGCTGGTGAAGAGAGGGACCGTTAGGGTAAGTATTGATATCCAGTGAGTGGTTAGGTTGGAACTTAGCCTCAAATCTGTCCGATACAAAAGCCCTTTGGTTGGCAACTGCTATGTTGTACTGTCACCTAGTGGAAGAAGGCTAATTTCATCTTTGTTCTTTTCTTTGTTTCCCAAATTTTCTATAATAAATGTGAATCAATTTTATATTCTAATAATCTCAACCAATATCATTAAAATGTGTATTGTAATGAAATTAGATTAAAAAACATTTTTCTCTGTGATGTGAAAAATATAAAAGTACATGAATCTTAACGTTATAACCCTATATTTAACAGTTAGATAATATAATTAATGTTTAAAATAAAACATAGTAGATACACACACATTAAGGTTTCTGCTTCAGTTATTTTTCTTGGGAAAATAGCATTTATTGATTTAAGCGCTTTACCCCAGATAATAAAAGTGATTATTTAATTTCATTGTCATCATGATTGGGACAAGGACAAGAAAAGCATTTCCTTCCTCTTTGTAGTAGACATTTATATATATGGAGAGATTATGGGTAATTTTAAGGGAGTTTTGTGATTAAAGGAAGAGAGTGGCTAGAGGACTCAGGAAAGGTTTCTGATAATAGTGGGGATTTGAACATTTTTCCCCCCCTCTTCTTTCTCTTGCCCTACCAGTATAATTCCCTAGAGAAGGAAATGGCAACCCACTGCAGTATTCTGGCCTGGAGAATCCTGTGGACAGAGGAGCCTGGCAGGCTACAGTCCATGGGGTTGCAGAGTCGGACACAACTGAGCAACTAAACCACCACCAGTATAATTTGATCTTAGGAGCAGTTATCAGTACTATGGGAGACAAATTAATTTAGATAATTTAATCAGCTTATTTTAGGCTGTTTATTTAACTTTCCACTCCACCACCACTGGATAGAGGAGCCTGGTGGGCTACAGTTCATGGGGTCGCAAAGTGAAACACACCCACCCACCCACCCCCACACACCCACCCACACACACACCACCTGCCTCCCCACTCCCAAAACATCCATCCTTTTTGGCTAGTCACAATGAATCCTGGGAATTTTTGCCTCATTTGATCTTGAGTAGGAGCTGACAATCTGCATTTTTAATGAAGGATCTAGGTAAGTTGTATGGTCAGGCATATTTGAGAAGCCCTGGGAGAGAGGAAAGCTTGCATGAAGAGAAGCAGTAGAAAATGAGATTTTAAAGTTGGATTAGGTCCAGAATTTGAAGAGCGTTGAGTCTTAATCTATGGATTTTGGAGGTGGTGCTCTAAGGTGTGAGGAGCCAGTGAGGGGCACCCTGGAGGCAGGGAGGCAGCTGTGGAAGTTGGATTGGAAAAGTGGAGAGTCGCGGGCAGCCTGAAGGAGGAGCCATGGGCCAGCGGAAGCTGTTTAAGACCTTGAGGCGTGAGTCAGTGCGGGTTTCAGCTAGGACCGCGGCAGAGGTGTAGGAAGGAAAGGACATGAGTCAGCACTATTAAAACATCAGAGTTGAAGGATCCTGACGAATGATGGAGAGAGGAGCAAATCACACAAGGGAGACGATGGAAAGAGACTGAGGCCATATGGGCAGGAGGGTGGCCGTTGAGGAGGGGAGAGAGGTGCCAGGCTTGTTGCCATCTGTTGGAGTGTGAAGCTCCATTGGGACTTCAGTTTGAGGGAGACAGAAATGTGGGACTCGGTAGAGACCGTGACCGAAAGAGCTGTATTTAGCAGTCCTCTCCATGGAGGCTGCTGTGGGAACCACGTGGTCAGCTGAGACTGCCAGGGAGGGTGTTACAGGGACCGTGGTGAAGTCCTTGGGGAGCAGTAACGGGCCAGGTAGAGCACAGAGGGAAAGAAAGTGGCGTCACAGGAGCCAGCAAGGTGGAAGTGGTCAGCGGTTTTGATTTCTGCAGTGAGGGGAAGGAAGACGAGGTCTTCTCAAAGGACATTGGATTTAGCTCAGTTTTAGCAGGAAGGGGAGAAGCTGGACATTCAGATTTAATGAGTAAAGAGATGGTAAGGAAGTGGGTGATTTTTCAAAGCTTGATGGGAAAGGGCAGTAGGAGACTGTGATAGCTTGGGGGTTGAGAAGATTTCGAGGTCAGTGGAGGCTTGTATATATTCAGAGGCTCCATGCAGAGGAGGCACGGTGTGCGACCCAGAGGACTCTAGAGAGCGGGGATCCTAAAGACACTGACTTTCCATGTATCGAGTTCCAGGACTGTGCTAGGGTCCAGAGGTAAGACAGCCTTCATCTGTAAGTATCCCAAGAGAAGAATGAAAGTTGATAGTAAGGGGGGAAGGGACAGTTAGGGAGTTTGGGATCGACAGGTCCACCCTGCGGTGTTTAAACTGGATAATCAACCAGGACCTACTGTTTAGCACAGGGAACTCTGCTTGATGTTATGTGGCTTCCTGCACAGAAGGGGAGTTTGGGGGAGAATGGATACATGTATGTGTATGGCTGGGTCACACTGCTGTGCACCTAAAGCTGTTACAGTATTGTTAATCGGCTGTACTCCAATATAAAATAAAAAGTTAAAAATGTTGACAGTGCGATTTGAGCCTGAGCGACTCGGGTGGTGGCCGCACAGACGAGGGGAAGCCTTGGACAGAAAGCCACGTCTGGAGCATGAGGGTCAGCACTGGGAGGGGACGACGCACGGATGCTGGGGTGTGTCGAGGAGGGCGAGGTGGCCGAGGACTTCATCCAGGACCCAATGCTTTCCTTGTCTTGTGCAGGATATGTGTTCTTTTGCCAGTCAGCAAGGTAGCTTATCTCAGGTGGGGAGCCTTCCTGGGCAAATGGTTGAAAATGTATTGGAAGAGCAAAATTGTTTGTGTGATTGAAGTTGAGGAAAGTTGGAGGGGTGGATAAGAGCCAGAACAAAAAATGGCTTATGTGTCTTGATGAGGAGTTAGGTTTTTGCATTTTTTGCCTCCCTCCCCCCACTCCCTGCCAGCTTTGGGGAACTCTGATAAGAATTTAAGCAGAGAGGGAAATTCCTGGTGGTCCAGTGTTTTGGACTCAGTGTTTTTTACTGCCATGGCCTGGGTTTAGTCCCCAGTTGGGGGACTATTATTATAATAAGATCCCACAAGCCCCCTCAGTGCAGCAAAAAATAAATAAATAAATGAAAAGAATTTAAGAAGAGATGTGCAATGATCTAGTTTGCCTTTAGGAAAACCGTTCTGGCCGCATTGTGGGCAGTGGTTTAGGGGCAAGACTGGCCACAGCAGCCAGGTTGGAAGGCTGGTGTTGAGTCCAGGTGAGAATCAGTGGAGGATGAAGGTAGAACAGAGTAAGGAGATACTTGGAAGCAGGAGATACTTGGACGAACTGAGGATTTGCAAGGTTTCCATGAGGATGGAGGTTGAGAGGGTGGGAAGGGAGAGGAGGAGATTTCAGAAAAGCTGAGGTTGACTTTCTTTCTGATGTTGAGTTTGGCAGGTAGGAAACCTTTACTGGGAATGACACTGAATGTTTAGAAAGTGGTAAACCCTGCGGGATGTCTCATCTCACATGGAGAGAGAGTAGACCAGCGTCTGTATCTGCAGATCACGGGAGGGTGTGGCCTGGAGAGAGGAACGTGGACACGCTGAGCACAAGAGCGATGCTGAGACCAGCGTGCAGAACAAATCCCAGAGCGTGGGTCCTACACATGCAGAGCCTCTTGCTTCAAGCATTAACGATCCATTTTCTGAGTGCCTTCCACCTTTCTTGTCTTAGCTATCTTCCAGGTTAGCCACTGGACTCTTACTGGCTTTAGGCAGGAAAAGAAAAACAATGATGGCATCCACATATACTTCGTTTTCCTACCAATTAGCAGATGTGTTGAGAGGTTTGGATCCTTAGAAGAGCATCAGATCCCATAGTTAGGCTTGGAGTACTTGTCAAACTCATTTATATTTCACCATGTGGCCCCCATCTAGCCCTTACCAAGGAAGCTGAAGTTCCAATTAAAAAAAAAAAAGTTAACCCCATGAGAATATACAACTATTATATATCTTGGTTTCTTTTTAAATTCGGTAGTTGGACGGTGTTGTCTTTGGCAAATACAAGAATTAGAATATATAGTTTTTCTGAATCTATTACAGGGAAATCTGTGTAACTTATTTTACTGCTCTGGCAATCTCTTCTTAGTACTAAATGGACTAACAGAAATAGAATTTATGGCCCTTTTCAACTCTGAATTGAAACGCAGTTGAGACTTTGCCCCAGAAATAAAACTCCTGTCTGGAGCATTTTTACACTGGAACCTTCATCGTAGCTTTCAGTTATTACTGAGAATTAATTTTCCCAGGGATATAAAGCAAGTGAGTATTCTCCCTCTGGAGGTGGTGGGTGTTTCTTGTTAGCAATAAGAAAACAGGCTCTTTCCATCTAAGTCAGAGCCTACTTAAGTGGTTATGATGGCTGGCTTTTAAGCGAAACCCTAATGAGAACTATTACAGATTTAGTAGTATGGATCACATGTGGGTCTTGTTTAGATCTTGTTTTGAAAAAATAAGCTGAAAAGACATTTTTGAGACCGTGGGATAAGATACAACATAGACTGATAACTTAATTCTCCTGAGAAATCATTGGTGATTTTGTTGTTTGTGAAAACATCATGATCGTGTTTTAAAATGTCCTTTTCTATTAGAGATGTGTGCCGAAGTATTTACAGGTAAAATGATCTGAGGTCTGAGATTTGCTTTCAGAATACTGAAGCATAGAGTTAGAGTGTAAAGATGAAATCTCAGTGGCAGGGCAGTTCCAGTTTAAAAAAAAAAAAGACTTAAAAGTGAACGTAGTAAAATGTAGAAGCGAGGAACAGGAGGGAGTTGAAGGTCTGCTTCTTATTTGGTTTTGACACTTCTGTGGACACCTGTTACCCTTTCCACACATAGAGTGACAGGGTTTTTGCCTTTCTGACCCTCAAATCAAGGAATACGGCACCACTGTTAGACTGTGCCGTTGTAGTTGACACACCCCACCACCCAGGAGGGCCTCTCTGGTGGTTCAGACTGTAAAGAATCTGCCTGCAATGTAGATCTGGGTTCGATCCCTGGGTTGGGAAGATCCCCTGGAGAAGAAAATGGCAACCCACTCTGTATTTATTTCTGGGGCAAAGTCTCAACGTATTCTTGCCGGCAATGGAGGAGCCTAGTGGGCTACAGTCTGTGGGGTTGCAAAGAGTCAGACACACTGAGCAACTAATGGTGACTGACTGGTACTCGGGCAGTGGTCTGGGCAGTTCCTGTCTTGTCCTCTTCAGAGTGGGATTCCTTGTCCCCTATTACGTTTTTGAGACTTTTGACTGAGATAACAACTTGGGTGGAGTGGTCTGTAAAGACAGCTGGAGTGGGAGCAGGCAGAGATTTCAGTAGGAGGTATATTTTCACATGGAGACCTTATGATGTCATCATTGGCTCTTCTTTCCAATCAGTTCAATTTTGAGCTAGAATAAAATTCCTCAGTCTTTCAACCCAAAGTGCAAGTCAGTGCTGTGTATGTACTTTTTTTTTTTTTTTTGGTAACTGAACTCCCATCTGAAGTCTCTGCCCTTTGCAGACAGAAGGGTAGGGAATGGAGTCCATTACAAAGGGACCATAATTGCAGTGAACCACCACAGACTTGTTTGCCTCTTTGAATTATTCCCTGCACAGCAAGACATTAATATGTCGTCTCTGAGGCAGATGGGCCCATCCATTTTGATCATCCACTTTGCTCTTATTTGACGATTATAACCATGCTTTTCCTCTCAGGATCTTCATATGCTTAGAGGAAAGCCCAGAGTTTTCTTGACAGCAGCTGCTGCTTTGCTTAAACTGGTAGAATAAATTAAGCCCTTTAGCTTCCTCATGTGAAGTGAAGTGTTAGTTGTTCAGTCGTGTCTGATTCTTTGCAACTCTATGGACTGTAGCCCACCAGGCTCCTCTGTCCATGGGATTCTCCAGGCCAGAATGCTGGAGTGGGTTGCCATTTCCTTTCCAGGGGATCTTCCTAACCCAGAGATCAAACCTGGTTTTCCACATTACAGGCAGATCCTTTACCATCTGAGCCACCAGGGAAGCCCTAGCTTCCTCAGACTTGTCTGTTAATCATGTCACCACAATAACAGGGTCCATGATGGCAAAGGATAGTAGCTGTCTAAGGACATGATAAAATGCCTTTGAGTTGCAGGTTGAGATGGTCTGGCCCAGACCCTTACTGTGCCTGTGTGTTTTAGCCAAGGATGACTTACTCATTCATGCATCCAACTAACAAGTTTTAAGTGTCTGTTACCCATTAGTAGTCTGTATTGAGTGCTGGTTCCCAGAGCTGGATTTTGTGTTCATTGCAGCAAATTTCAAGTGTGCTCTGACTCTAGGGATTATGGATGTGAGAAGCTAAAAGGATTTCAGCATGTAATGGGATCTTAACTTGCCCCTCCCCTCATATCCCTTCAAGATCCCGGTGATGCTGTATCTGCAGCTTCTGACTTCCCTCTCCAGGGGCAATGGTGAGAGAAGTATAGGGAGAAGTTCCTCCTGATACAAAGTTTGCTTTGGCAAATTTTTTTCAGGCAGCAAGAAAATGTTATTTACACATTTAACAAGCATATATTAGTTACCCCTCACCAAAAACTCAATGGATAAGAGTTTGAGCAAACTCCAGGAGATTGTGAAGGTCAGGGAAGCATGGTGTGCTATGGTCCACGGGGTGGCAAAAAGTCAGACACAACTTAGCAACTACACAACAACAAAACACAAGATACTCTCAATGTGAGGACTCAGAATATATGGAACTGTGTCTTACCCCCAGGGCATGTGCTTTCAGAGCTCCAAATTGTCATGCATGTTGGAATATCTTCTTAGTATCTTTGGATTTTGTAGCAAAGATACCAGGTTAACCAGATTAACAAAAACAACAGAATCCATTAGTCTGTAATAGAAAAGAACACAGACTCATCCCTCTGGTGGAGAGAAGTGTAAAGGCAGAATACTAAAAAGTACCAACTCCTGTCGTTACACGCCCTGTGTGTTGTCACTACATGCCCTGTGTGGTTGAAAGTTTGATGGTGGTTTCATTGAGCAGACCAGTACTTTAATGGTGAGTCTTCATTCCAGAATTTGTTGCATAAAAATTAAAAAAATGTTGGAAATCCTAAATGGTACACATATTATGGCAAATGTGGGTGAACCATAAGTTGGCCTCATGGTCACATCAAGATTTTATAGAAGGTTTCACCATTTTCATTCTTAAACATTTAGTAGCTCATCTTACTATCACTTCTTTCCCTCCTGGAAAAGTCATATCTTTGAATATTGTTTTGAGATAGGCGGTGGTTACTTTTACTTTCTGTTTTTTTTTTTTTTAATAAAAAGAATTCTGTTTGCATTTTTAAACAAGAGGTATGTATATCTTTTAATTTTTAAATACCTGATTTTTGACTGACAGCATCGTACATAATAATGATAAAATTGCAAATGATGCCAAAAGAGGAAGAGGCAGAGGGAATGTTTCTTCACTGCTCATGCAATGAGCAAGACATTCTTGGCCTGTCTCTGCCCAGCAGTGTATCTGATTGGTGAGTTTGAAGGGAGGAAGTGGGCACGTGTGGCCCAGCCCCTTGCCCTCCCTTTCTGAGGGAGCTGGGCTGCTCATAGAGAGAGGTGCTACTGGTCAGTCACTGTGGCCCTGCCTGGGTGAGGTAGGAATGTGCTGGTTGTGCTTGCTGGGGACAGGATAGGTAAGTCTTGTCTAAATCCAGGGGTCATTCATCAAGGAAGGCTGCTGGCTCAACATTCAAGCCACATTGTCAAGTATCACCTTTGTAAAAAGGGTGATTTTTGACCGCCCCCTGTCCAGACTTACTGGTCATACTTCTAAATTAGTTCAGAACTGGGAGAGGAGGGCAGGGAATGGGTGATATATATTGGGGTTCCTTAATGTACATGACCCAGTGAAAAGAAGTCCCTCTCTCAATTCAGAGCCATCACCAAGTCTGATAAGTTCTTCCGGAAATGCTCTGTGCATATGCAGATGAATCGAGAAACGTATATGTGTGCACCTCCTCCTCCTTACGTTCAGCAGTGATGAATGCTCTGTTCTCTACTAGCATCTTCTTGTGTTTTGATGATCTGTTTGATACTTGCTGTTCAGTGCATAGTATTTTACAATATGGATGTTGTATTTAGTTTACAACCAGAAAGAATAAACATGCCTCTGTTTGAGCCTCACGCCCTGATAAACAGTGAGAAACTGTAAAGTTCTGCTGGTAACCAATAGAGGTAGCAACTCTTTCCCATTCCTTTTTTTTCCCCCACATAAAAGAGGTATATCATGTGTCTCACCATAATCAGACTTCATGCTCGGTAATGGAGAGCATGCTGGAAATCTGTGTAGGGATCTACTTTTTCAGAGTACCTATTACTGGTGTTTAATTAGGAACTTTAAGCTGAGTATTAGCTGGAATGCATCTTCAGGGCAGTTAGTCATAATTGTTGTGAAGGAACTCTTTGGCACTGACATCTAAAAGTTACTCGGAAATGTTTGTATGGATGTGTATATTTTTAAAGCAGACACTTTGGTGAAATTATAATATGACAAATATTTTCTATATTGCATTCTATATAACAGTTGCTGAGTCTGGATGAGTTTCCATTCTACCAGACTCAAATGCACTTGAGTATCTTTCACGGATTGTTAATCCCTGAGCAAATTTAGGTCTTGGCAGAACATTTTTCAAGGTGCTGGCATTGCTTGTACCACTCAGAGTTCACATGAATGATGTTTAATGGGTAACTCACCCCTAATCTTTATGTTGGCTGTCTTTACAAGGTTGGAATCCAGTCTGCAGTCTGCAGTAAGTTACGATCATCCAGCCCATCTTAGTTATTTTTCTTCTTATTGTCTTTTCTATTCACCTCTCTTTCTGTTTCATTTGGAGACATTAACGTGTTCCATTACCAAAACCCAGTGGATGCTCTTGTTGGCACTGCTCTTCTGCTAGCTAGCTTGCCTTTTATTTTTTAATACCACTGTGAGGCTGCTGGATTTAGTGTATCAGTTAGGCTTCAACCAGAGAAACAGAACCAGGAAGGTATAAAGAAACTTATTGCAAGAAATTGTCTGACATAATTAAGGAGTAGAGCCTAGGGAATGATGCTGAAGCTGAAACTCCAGTCCTTTGGCCACCTCATGTGAAGAGTTGACTCACTGGAAAAGTCTCTGATGCTGGGAGGGATTGGGGGCAGGAAGAGAAGGGGACGACAGAGGATGAGATGGCTGGATGGCATCACCGACTCGATGAACGTGAGTCTGAGTGAACTCTGGGAGTTGGTGATGGACAGGGAGGCCTGGCGTGCTGCGATTCATGGGGTCGCAAAGAGTCGGACACAACTGAGCGACTGAACTGAACTGAGAGCCTATAGGGTTGAAGGGTATGAAGGGCAGGCCACAACTCTTGGGCGTGGCCAAAGCTGTTGTCCACAGGCTTTGCAGTTTCTTCTTCAGAGAAGCCCTAGCTCAACTGTTCAGGCCTGTCAACTGATAGAATCCGGCCCACCCAGATTATCAAGGTATAATTTCCCTGCGGTTAAAGACAGTTATGTCTACTATGTCATCATGGCAATGCCTACATTAGTGTTTGATTGAATAATTGCAGATGGTGGCATAGCCAAGTTGACACCGAAATCCGACCATCACAGTGTGTCTCTGATGCTTGTTACGGTTCTCGTGGTTTTCACGGTCCATTCTGCTGCCTGCCTGGAGCAGTATGCCGTTAGCTGTGTGCTCTTCTTTCTCATTCCCATGCCTCCTTCTGCAATTAAGTTAACTTGGTAACTCACTGCTGTATCCAGAGCATCTTCAGCTCTGCTCCACTGCTAAACATGTATTCTCCCTTTTTACCCTTTGGTTTTATATGATGTGTGTTTTCTCATCTATGTTATTTGTCTCACCGGGACAGAACGTTGCCATTGTTTTCTTCATTAGCTAAAATCACAGATCAGCTCGGCCCCCATTCCAGCAGGAGCGTTCCTTCTCAAAGACAATAGTTGCAAAATTGGATGCTGCTTTCTTGGCTTCTAGCTGTTCTCATTGTTCTTTGTCACCCTGTCTTGGGGAAATGCCATATTGGAGGTTAGATAGGACTAAAACCAAACAAGAAATCTGATTACTTATTGTTTTGTGCTGCTTCTTCAGAATAGCTCCCTTTCTGCTTCCAGAACATTCTCTTTCACAGCATTGCCCTTTCAAATTGGATTTCCGAAGTTACGAAGTTCCATTATCCAAAAAGCAGCATTTATCAGATTTGATACTTTCACATTAGAAAATCTTAAAGCATTATAAGGAGGTTGCTATACGTGTGTCCTTCACTGATCTAGCTCAGTGTTTTGAATTGTTATTATTGAATTATAAGAGTCTCTGTTTCTCTAGAATTTCTTCCAGTTGCCTATAGAACATTTTAATATTCTCATTCCTTTATTCTCCTTTTACATTCTGGAAAAAGAGAATGCCAAATTTTAGCAAAACTAGGTAAACATTGAATTCCGAGAGGTCAAAAAAAAGTTAATTCAGATCACTGGCAAAAGGGCCAAGATTTAGCTGGAGCCACTTATCTATAATTGATAGAAATGGACTTTTTTCTTCTTGGTATTTTAATAAATAATAACATGGTCAGACAGAAAAAAAAAAGTGGAAGTATGAATTAAAATCTGACTGTTTAGTTACCCAGAAAATCCACAGTCAGAAAACACCGACCAAGAAGCAAAGCATGGTAGAGCATGGTATTTGTCGTGGGAAGGGGTATCAAATGGCTTCCCTGGTGGCCCAGTGGGGAAGAACCCACCTGCCAATGCAGGAGACACGATTTCAATCCCTGGGTTGGGAAGATCCCCTGGAGGAGGACATAGCACCGCATTCCAGTATTCTCGCTGGGAAAATTCCATGGACAGAGGAGCCTGGTGGGCTGCAGTCCACAGGGGCTCAGAGTCAGACATGACTGAGCATGCACATGCATGTGCACGCACGCACACACACACACACACACACACACACACACACACAGGATATCAAATATGACCTACGAATTTTTAAAGAATTCCTGACTATAAAAAATGGAAATGAAATTCCATAAATAACCTCATCAACGTCCTTATTCTGGTTATCTATAGCAGCTTCAGACAGTAAGTCATTTTAACACGCTTCTGTGGGTCAGGGTTCGGAGAAGTCTGAGCAGGCTGGTTTCTGGTACCACGCAGCTGCAGTCAGGTGGTCAGGCCCTCTCCTCGTGGGCTCTTTCTGGCCTGCCTGCAGCATGGAGGCCTCAGGGCTGCCTGCATGATACTGCCTATACAGTGACTGCGACATCCTCTGCTGAGCCAGGTGGAAACCACATCACCTTCTCTGACACTTGACTGTTGGTTATGGGCAAGGCAAAGACCCACCCAGGTGTAAGAAGAGGGCACTGGACTCCATCTCTTGATAGTGGGGCTGGAAAAATTCTGGAAGAACACTTGGATCAGGAGGTGTTATTATGGGCATCTTTGGGGGAGAAAAATAAACCTGCCCTGCCCTGGTCTACCCTCTGGCCACAATAATCCACATACCTCCCACATGCAAAATATACTCTTGCGTTTCCAAGACTCTCCAGAAGTCTCGTCCTGTTACAGCTTCAGGCTCAGGCCCAAAGTCAAGGGTCTTGCCTCAGTCATCTTCCTGACACACAGCCAGAACAAAGCAGGAGGGCAGGCTTCTTGAAGGCCTGCACCAAAGTGCGAAAACCAGAGGCCCCACGCCCACGACGGATGGGAGATTTGGCCAGTTGGCTGTTGCCTATGCCTCTACCGGTGTTCTATCTGTCTCTCGGTTCCATGCTCTGGGCTCTTGCTTCTACTTTTTAAGTGACCCTTCCTTTTTCTTAAGCAGTCAATGCTTGCAGCTGAGTAGCCTTCTCAGACTGTTTCCTGCCCCTAAAAGTTCTGGGGTCTGAATGCTCTTTTCATTTTGTACTCTCTGTTATAGTCTCACCTGGCAGTAATTTCACAGTACAAGTCTCTGTAAAACTGTGGATTTTCTGTGAATGTTGATAGGTTCACGTATTAGACAGAAGCCATGACCTCGAGGTGCTTTGTCTACTTTGGACTCCTTGTGACACTGACAGGCCACAGCCTTAAGGTTCTCAGAAGTCTTGCTGTGGAACGCAGAGATTCTGTAAGGCCTGCTCTTGAGGTCTTTAGAAAGCCTGATGTATGTGTGTATGCATGTGTGTTCCCTTGTGTCCAGCCCTGTGACCCCGTGACCCCGTGGACTGTAGCCTGCCAGGCTTCGCTGTCCATGAAATTTTCCAGGCAAGAATACTGGAATGGGTTGCCCTTTCCTTCTCCAGGAATCGAACCCATATCTCCTGCATTGGCAGGTGGATTCTTTACTGCTGCACCACCTGGGAAGCTTAGAAAGCCTTAGGTCTGTTTAAAAGCTTCCAGGAAGCACCACCTTAGATCTTTCTAAAGTCTAAACAGAGTGTCACTGGTCACAGCCTGAATTTGATCTTTGCTCTGAAGCCGGGGCTGGGTTTGAGACTTGCTGGATGTCTGGCGAGGCTGTGGAGGAGGAACCGGTTTGTATTTAACAGTGAGTCCTTTCGCTCGTCTCTCAGTTCATGATTTATCACAGGCAGCAAGCAGAACCCAGGTGTCCCTTTAAGCCCTCTGCCTGGAAATGTGTTCCGCTAGATCATTAGATCCATTTCTGCTCCCGCTTCACCATAGGTATCAGCGTTGCCAAACTGTCACTGCACAGCAGGGTCCTGTCATCCTCTAGCGTCCAGTAATACGCTTCTCACTTTCCTGTAAGCCCTCACACGGCCTTCTTAAAACAGCAGTCCTTTCTTCATCTTCTGTTTTCTCGCGTGTCAGGAATTCCAGAAGGGCTTGTTCTGACTGGGGTCAGAGGGGAAGCACTTTGCTAGTACCCCAGGCACCAGGGAAGCCGGTCTGACTGTCCCTGGGCTCCTGGGATTGTTGTTACTTTAAGTTGCCTAGTTTGGGTGTGACTAGTGATATGCCAGTAATACCAGGAACCATTACCACTGCTGCTTTTCTTTCCGGCCATGTTCACCCTCAAGTCCCCGTATATCTGCTCTGCTTTCAGAAATCCAGATTCGATCACCCCCCTTACCCCCGTAGCCACTGGAAAGCCTCTGTGCTTCTCCATTGTCTGAATTCCAAGCCCCCTGACTTGCTGGACTACAGAGGGTGCCTGTCACAGGCCAGATTTGTCCCACAGATGCATCATTTTTAGGCTGTGTAGAAGAATTTTGCTTTTACTTGACATAAACGTGTTAACATGGGAATAAAAAAAAAGAGCATTCACATAAAAACCGAAGCTATCCACTTCTCTGGAAAAATTGGAAATTCTGGCAACACTGGCTACCTTCCTGTGGCAGCAGTCTCCTTATGCTGGGCACTCCCTCTGGGGGGCTGGGCAGGTCCTGTCCAGACCACCCAGCTCCCTACTGGCTCTGCTTTCCATGCCCTACCTTCCCACTTGGTGGAATAAGGTCTTTACTTCCCCTGCCTGGTGCGCTCGACGGATCGTCATCCTCTCTCCTGACATCTCACAGCATTCATATCTTGGTTATATAGCATTCACATTTTATTGAAATTATTAGCTTATATGTCTGTCCATCTCTCTGGAGTGTGGACTACTCCAAGGTGTAGGCTTTGATTTTATTCATCTTTTGTCTAGAACTTGTCACCAGGTAGGTATTAAATAAGACTTTGTTGACTGAATGAGAAAATAAGTGATTCTTTTGAAAGGCTTGTTCTCTGCCCTGCAGGAGTATACGGTTCAGTATGTCACCTGTTATATGTCACACAGAGTAGAATGATATAAAGGTGCAGGCAAAATACCAGTTGGGAGAACTGGCCAACACTTCTTAAGCTAGAAGGAAAGAAGTAAGTAGAAATTTTGAAAGGACAGATCAGGCTGAGATATATATGTGATATGAAAAGTAGAGTTGTAAAGTTATTTAATTTGTATGAAACTGGGTTGTGGGTGTCTGATTGAATATGATGGGAAGTAAGTCTTGGAAAACTAATTTGGGGCAAGGTTATGGAGAGACTGAACTCATTCTGAAGGCTATAGTGAGCTCTTGTTTTTTTCTTTTGGAGGAAGTTCTAGTCTATGACTCATGGCAATATGAAGGATAAAATAGAGTTTAGAGGCCAGAAGATGAATTAGCAGTTTGTTTTAATAGGAGAGACAAGAGGTCAGTGTTGAAGGGGACCTGTGATCGAGCACAGTGGCAGCTGAGGAGGTAAAATTTGCAGAATATAGTGTTTGATAGATTTGGGTTGTGAGAAAGATGAAGTGTAGTCACGATAATAGCACCTGTCATGTCTTGAGTGTTTATGTGCCAGGCGTCATGTTAGGAACCTTAAATGACTGTGCCCTTTGGTCAAAATGACAGGGGTAGGGAAGTTTGGGAGGGAGGTTTTTTTTTTAAGTCAAAATGGAATTTTATTTTAAAAATGCCTTGTTATCCAGTGAATGCCCCATGCAGAAACTTTATATGTATATACAAACACAGGCATACACATGCATAGTAGAAATAATGCTTGTGTGTATTAGAAGGTACAGGCAGAAATGTCAACTAGGCCAGTAGTTCTGGATTTTTCACATTTTACTTTTCCCAAATATCCTATTGGATAATCAAGGTTCCAAATTGTTATAAATAAAATGAATATTATTTTTTCCATGACATTTAAATTTAACATTGATCTGTTGTCATACTAATAATTAAGAAAGTTCGAGGACCTCACTTCATGCTTTAACTAGAAGGATCTTTATTCCTATTTTGCAGGAAAATCAATCACAGGTAAAATTTATGATCGTGTTTGTAAAGTTTATCATGTATTCCTAAATATAAAGGAATCTTGAAAGTATTGTGATACTTTATTTTCTGAATCTAAAATTAGAAAAATAAGAGTTTTCTGGTCAGTTTGAACTTAAGAGCATTTGTGGAAATAGATGAAATACAATATCTACTTATAATCTGTTAGTATAATTATATGTAACTTAAACAATTTATATAAAATATTTCATTTATCAATACACAGTTTTCCTTTCTTACTTTGTATCAAGAGTATTATCTAGGCTTTGACTTTCAGTGTTGGCAATAACCATCAAGAAACCAGTTTTTCGCATCATGTAAAACAGTTTTTCAGAGGATACCCTTTTCACTTCTGTCTGCATTTAAAAATATATATATCGCTCTGTGTTTCCTCATGATGCTTTCATAAGAAATGTTATCCCAAGCCATAGGTGTCAGTTTGAGAAATATTAAGATAGTTTACTGTATATTACTAATGTTTGGTACGTAAAAATCAATTAGTGTGTTGCTTTTAAAGGTGAAATGTGAGAGGCTTATATAATAAAATTGAGATATTTGCCATTGTAAATGAAAGTGGTTGTTTTCAGGAATTATTACTAAATTCATGTGAACTACTAAATTCACGTGAAATGTCATCAAATTTTACAGTGTTTCCATGAGCTGAGTCTTTTGATCAGTGCTATGCTTGTAAACCTTGAGAACTATTTTGGCCTTAAGTGGGGAGTTCAATGCCTAATTTGTACTATTTTCCGGTTTCCTTTGTGTAAGTACTCCTATGATATGCCAAGTCGCTTGAGTTGTGCCCAGCTGTTTGCGACCCTGTGGACTGAAGCCCACCAGGCTCCTCTCTCCATGGGATTCTCCAGGCAAAAATAGCGGCGTGGGTTGCCATTTCCTTCTCCAGGGTGTATTCTTGACACAGGGATTGAACCCGAGTCCCCTGCACTGGCAGGCAGATTCTTTACACCTGGGAGTCGACTTAAATTGGTTAATATGTTTCAAGTGCACAGTCCCTTTTGTTATATGTGTAACAGCTGGTATCATGGGCTGGAGAGACCAACAGTGGGCAAGGGGCTTCTCCAACCTGAGTGACCTTGTTAGTCACCCGAGAGTTTGCGAAAAGGAAATTCTGATTTAGTGGGTCTGGGGTGGGGCCCAAGATTCAGCCTTTCTAGATGATGGTGTTACTGTTCGTCTGGGGACGAGGGGCAAGGTTGCAGCTGGACTGCTGTGTCAGCTAGGAGTGCCACTGATCACCTGTGATGGCTCCAGGCAGAGTGCCTCCGCTCCTTCAGCCCTTGGCTCGGGCTGAACCCACAGCTTTCTTCCAGGTGTGTGCTGGCCGGGAGCGGGCACGGGGACATGGGGGGCTGGTACGTGCAGCATCAAGAGCGTCAGCTGTGGCCTCCAGGCTTTCTATGATAGGGGAGAAGCCAGGAGGGACTGATGGGAGAGGCGGAGAGCACAGGGAGGCCAGGCAGTAGGCGTGGGATGGAGGTGCCGGAGAGCTGGTGGGCACAGGGGAAATGTCGGAGTATAAGCTGTGGGGACAGTAAACTATTTACTACTGAAAACTTGGTGAGTTTAATTTTTGATGATTTGGAAGGCTTTTTTGTTTGCTTGGCCTTGCCTCAGGGACATTATAAGTAAGTTGATTAGAAGCATGTTTTCTATGTCTGGTTAGTAGAATGCCTAGTCAGAGAAAAGTTACTGAGTGTTGCTTTCTGCCATGCCCAGAGTGTTCTCAGTGTGTGGATGTGAGATGAGTTCTTGGGTTCAGGCTGCAGTGGGGCAGGCAGTTTGTCCAGCCAGTAAAGGGGAAGTGGAATACACAATTTCCAGGGGCAGGAAAATCATTCCAAGGAGATCCCCAAATCCCACTCCTGGAAGGGTCGCTGTGGCACCGTAAGCCGCTGGCCAGTGTCTTGGAAGAAAGAGCATGCAAAACTAAGACAAACTTGAATAAACTGTGTTTCTTTGG
Source organism: Budorcas taxicolor (assembly GCF_023091745.1). Taxonomy (NCBI): domain Eukaryota; kingdom Metazoa; phylum Chordata; class Mammalia; order Artiodactyla; family Bovidae; genus Budorcas; species Budorcas taxicolor. The sequence goes on from NC_068911.1 coordinate 72,374,560, forward strand.
GTCACGTTCATCCTTTATTCAGGAGTTTGTTAGAGAAACATACCTCCATTTCTAACATTTAACACCTTGTGCAGAAAGTGCTTCTGCTGGCTTTCCTGTATGCTCCTGTACACATGCTTTCTCCTGTTTTTATGTGTGGGACCAGGTGGCGACCTGAGATACTGTGGGTCCTGGTATTTATAGAAAGCTCCTGTTCTGAGCGGCAAGCCTGGCAAGATGAGTCAGGCGGCTCCAGGGACTGTTTCCCTTGTTGCTGCCATTCCGTCTCCCTAGCCAATCTGTCCTAGCTCTGCTTCTGACACCCGACCCCATGGCCACAAGAACTGGCCTGGGAACCACACTCTTATTCCCTCCGCCTGGTGGAGCCTGACTTCTTTTTTTGTGTGTGGGAATTATAACTTCATTTCTTTAATGGATTTTCATAAAAATACTGTTTCGAGAAAGAGAAAATAATATCACTTTCCTTCCCAGAGGTGTGGTATAAATAGAACTGCTCGATTGTATTTTATTCCCAGTTTGGGGAATGAATGTTATTGCATGTAAAGGCTTGTCTAACCTCGCCGTTGCCAGCTCTGACCTGAGGAATTTGTGAGCTTATGAATACCTCTAGCTATGACTTAAATTGAGCTCATATCTCTGAAAATCATTGGGTTATTTTTTAAACCTCTGACAGAGGAAAAAATTCATTCAGTCACCTCTTGGCTTTACTAAGTGAGTGGGCCGTTTAATAGAATAAGAACGATGTAACTGGCATGCAAGCATTGTTCTAGAGGTGAGTAACCTCCATTTTCATCATTGTAAGGAATGGGGCAAGATAGAAGCTTTTACACATTTTATTTTTTGAAGCATCTGTTTTGTAGATTATTCTTCAGTTCTGTAATAAATTAAAAAAGAAACAAAAACTATTTGTTTAAACCATGTGAAACTTAGTTGCCTTAGCTCTAAGACCACTAAGACCTCCAAGTTCCCTGTCATCCTTACAAACTCCCTATAAGGATGTAACTTTGTAAAATTGCTTTCTGGTCTCTTCCTTAGAGGTCAGTGTCATATAACTACACCATGAAACCTGGGTTTCAAATTATGCTGCGAGTTTTTTCCTTTCCAGTAAACCAAGATAACATCCTTAAGGAATACATTTGCGTTCTTATTCTTGCTACACTTACACGAACATTTTATGCTACGTAGATTTTTTAAATTGTTCTCTGTCCTAATTTCTACATTCCATTTGTTTAATCACTGTTTATTGCTTAAAGGCCAACGCCACCGTTTCTTTCAATATCCGAGGCTATAAGCCTAGACATTTTGCTTTATCTTTCTCTCTTCCAGCAAATAAAACCAAGAGGAGGGAGACGGTTCTAAAATGAAAGAGAAGCTGGCCATTTTATTGTCTGTAGTCGGATGCCTCTTGCAGAAACAAAACGGACAGATTTTCTAAATGTAGAATGAGAGGGAAAAGAACATCCACTGAATTTTAGGGTGGGAAGCTGCACTGTCTCGCTTTCAGAGAGATTTCCGTGGTATGCTCTTTTAAACGAGCACATGAATGTTAGTAATTGTCATCCGTGCTTGGGTTTTACAGTCTGAATGAAGGTAGAGTATTTTTCTGTTTATGATCCACAGTTTTACTTGTCTTCTCACTTCTTAGTTAACGGTATGTTTTGTAGTAGATGTGGCTGTAAATGCTTTCTTTTAATGTAGTCATTAACAGCTTTCCCTCTGTTGCTCTCATCATGATTAGTGTTGCTAAGAAAACAATTAATTTTACTGTATACGTCAACAGAAAATTTTCTTGTTATCCCTTTCTTTGATATAGCTTTAAAATGAGCAATCTGTTTGAAAAATCCTGAAGTGCATTTCAGCATCTTTTCTGCAGTACGTTGCCAACATCTATGAGCATCATTAAAATCACTATCATTAAATAGGTCTTTCCAGTGACTCAGAACGCAAGTGGAAAAATATATATGCCAAGCACAGAAGGAGTTTTACTAAGTGCTAAGTGTTTTGAAGGTGAATTAGTTAGAAAAAATTTTTTTCAAGTGGATAAAACTTTTAAAAAATAAAATTGAGCATAACCGTTTGTGATGATGAGTAAGAACCTTTTGGTAGTTTTTCGTTTCCATGTTTTAGCTCAAGACAAAGTAATCAGGCTTGTTTGTACAGGATCTACCTGGTAATGCCTTCAAATCGAACCCAACCCCAAGTCTGTGTTGTTTATGACTTCACGTTGATCCAATGCGTGTAAATGCTTGCTTTACATCTGAAGTCTGTGCTATTTCCCGTGGGACTCATGAACTTCCCACCATATAAGTGAATAGTTTGTAGTATGGAAAACAGTCTTTCCTCACGTCATACTCTTTCAAAGTCTTCCAAGGACATTTTTAGACGGCTGCTTTTTCACAGTTACTATTCAATGGCATAGAAAGACTTGAATTTGAATGGGCCTTTTCATTTTGTCCTTATACCTGTGTGATCATGGGTCACTTCTGGGCCTTTGTTCTCCCATCTGTGAAATGAGGGGGTTTGACTAGACAGTCTCCAAAGTTTTTTTTTTTTTTTTTCACTTGTGGCTTCTCTGAACTGATGGACCACAGGTGGTTATGTTCACTTGCTACATTGCTTAGTTTAAACACATCTGAGTCTGTTTTTTTTAAAGCAAATTACTTTGGTCAGAGGCTCATTATTCTCAGTCATCCTCTTATTTGAAAAGTTTTGCTTTTTCAAACACAGAGACACTAGGAAAGCATACCCGCATGGACCACATCTTTATTTTTTGAGCTAATTGCTATCTAGTTTTTATAGATATAATAGATTGTTATCTATTAAAATCATCTGACTTAGTTGCTGATTATCTTGCTGTGTTCCTAGCAATCTCACAGGCCTCAAAAGGGCTATAAGGTGTGTGAAGAATAATACTGTTTTGTTTTGCTCAAGTGGGTTGAGCAGAATCCTGGGAAAACAGGCATGATGTCAGATGCTGAAAAAGAGCAAGGTGGCAATAGAGGGGTACTTGCTTTTGTGATGTAGGCTGTGGATGGCAGGTGCCTTAGGCTAGCAGCTGCCCAGGTCCCTCACCTTCTCTTAATCAACAGTCTGTCGCTTACACGCATACATTTCCTTAAGCAATTTTGAAACCTCCCTTGTGGCCTTCCCTGTGCAGTGATTCATAAAATATGAACTGAAGCCGGAGTGAAAAAAGGGTTTGATCCTTCATGGCTGACATGTGTGGTACTCTTCCAAAACATTTTGTTCTACACACGTTTAGTAACTCATGGCAAGAAACAGTATCTTTGGATAGAGGATGCGTGTGGGTGGCTGTGGGTGGCTTTTGGGGCAATCCTTGCCAGTTACCCCTGAATTCACAACCACTCAGGTTATTTTCAGGGTAGGTGTATGCTTTGTGACTCAAGTGGCAGCACTCGCAAGCACTGTTCACTTTCGACTGGTGAAGCTTTGAGTGGATTTCTTTCGATCCAGGTGAGACGAGTTCCAGGGTCAAGCGGTCACCTCCATAAAACCGAAGACGGTGACTGGGAGTGGAGCGACGACGAGATGGATGAGAAAAGTGAAGAAGGGAAAGCAGCCTTTTCTCAAGAAAAGGTAGATCACCTTGATGATGGTTAGCTGACTTGTGTCAACTTTATTTCTGTGGTTTTTTGAGGCGTGTATTAATGAATATGTATTTGTTTTACAGTCACGAAGAGTAAAAGAAGAAAATCCAGAGGTGAGTGTGGTTACTTATTTAGTTCTTTGCCTCCTCTCTCCCCTTCACCTCTGCCTGCCAGTATTAGAGTCTGAGCTGTTTGGGGAAGAACCTTCAGAATTTTGTTTTTGTGGTGTAGGAAAAAAAAGAGGCATGTAAACTTGGCAGATCTTCATGCCTTCTGACTTATTGGGTTGGCCAAAACTTCATTCAGGTTTTTCCATAACATCTTATGGAAAAATCCAAAAGAATGTTTTGGCCAATCCAAAACTTCGGAACTGTGTATATTGGGGCAGATTGCTTTACTCTCTGAACCTCAGCTTCTTCCTCTGTCAAACAGTACTTATAGAATTGCTGTGAGACTGATAAAATCATGTAATAAAGCACTCAGTGGAGGAGTTCTTAGCACAAATTAGTTGCTCACTTAATCTTAAATTCTTATGTCACTTAGAAAACAGAGTAGGCATACAGGAAAATTTCTCCTTGATTTTTGGTTTACCATAAAGCAAAATATTCAGATGGGTAGAAACTAGGTTGAATTTGTTGGTCTTGATTTTTAAATCTTCTGGGCAACTTAGTAAGCAATACACACTCTTTTATCCTCTTCCCTTTGAGAACTGGTTATCTTTTGATTAACTTTACTTCTTCCACTGGTTAATTATCCTAATGACTAATGATGACTGTAGTTCAGAGAACTTGCTAATTCTCTTAAGAGGAAGTTTGAGCACATTTAAATAGCTCCAAATATTTACAAAGCTAGTAATTAATATATTCTCAGTAAGAAAACTGAAGACTTTGGGTTACACATGATATCCATTCCAACTCTTTAAATCTAGCAGACATTTCCTTTTAATTAAAAGGAGTAAATCTTATCATTGTGCTTTAAGTGGAAATAACCAGATGGGCCATCTAAGAGGAGAACATCAGAGTCACAAGCCATTCTCCCCCTGTCATCTTCCCCTCCCTCTATTCTCTTTCCTTCTCATGTCTCATTGACGGGCCTGCCTCCTGTTGGTAGCTCTCCTTCAGATCCTGTTCCCAGCTCTCCTTCAGATCCTGTTCCCCCCTTTATTTATCATATGAATTACCCTGTTTTACATAGAATGTAAGCTTTGATCAAGGAAGTTACATGGATGGTGGTGAGTCCCACAGAAGGACACAGTGGCCACACACGTATGCAGCCATGGTTTTGGAATGACCTTAATCTGTTGTCATGAACTTTGCCTTCTTCTTGCCCACTTTTCTGTTTTATCTAGAGTGAAGTGCCGATCGAGGTTTTTCATCTAAGAGTGTCTCTAAACAAGATGTGTCAGTTCTCCCTAGAAATAGAGCCCAGGAACTTGATTCGATAGCATTCTTGACTCAAACATCATTCGTTCTTGGCTCACTGCAGGACATCTTCTTTGGGTGGTGTCCACTGTGGCCATGCCTTTCTAGTACAGACAGATGGGCGCCATCTAGAGACCTATCTAGATAGACTATCTAGAAATCTAGCATTTCTTTCTTCATGAGGATTTGTTAGGTTTACTTTGAGGATATCTTACTACGTGCTTGTTGAAACTGCTCTGAAAACTGATCTGTTATTTGAATACTAGCAGTACCTTTCTGGCAAGTGTACTGTCTTCATAGCCAGGAAAGAGAGCGGTGTATGGCACGCTGTCAGTTTGTCATTAAGCACCCTTGTCAACCTTCTTGAGTGGGATTTGAAGTCTTGGGCAGTTCACTCTATCTAGACTCCTTTGATTTTCCAGTGGCACCTGTGCCCATACTGGCAACTTGGGCATAATTAAGGAAGTATATAGATAGGCTTATTTCTGTGAAAGTGTACATTAGTTTGGATGACTCCTACCAAACTTCAGACATCACCAGCTCCATCTGCTGTTACACAACTTCCACCATTTTTGTTTTTTTCTTTTTGGTTGTTTATTTGCTTTTGGCAGGGCTAACATTTCAGTATCATGTGCTGTGTTCATTCTCTCCAGTGATGGTTCCTGTGTCCTTTCAGCTTTTAATTCAAGTAGCCCCGTGATTTGCCAGTCATACCAAATTGCTTTTTGGATGCGAAGCAAAAGCTATTTTTTAATCTGTTATAAAGGAAATGAAAATTGTTGAATATATTCAACAAATATAAGTAAATTATATAATAGAAATAATATATGTAAATATGTGTAATGAGCATATGATGTGCACTGTTTTAGTAGGCATTGGGGATCCATCAGTGAGGAAATCAGAGTTCTTGTGAAGCCTCCATTCCGGTGGGAGTAGATAAATGATATCCAGGAGTGGTCATAAGTCAGTTATGTGGTTTGTTACAATGGAATAGGAGTAATGTGGAAAAATCGAATAGCATAGAGGGTGAGGTATCGTATGGTCGGAGTTTATAATTTTAAATGTGTGGGTCTGGGTAGGCCTTATTGAGAGGGACATAGAGACTTGTGAAAGGTATGGGAGAATTAAAGAGAAATAACTCTAAAGGACCATTTTATCTTGCTGCCCCTCAGACCCCTGTGACTGTCCTGTCTTTCCAGAGGTTATCAGTTTGCACTGTTTTCTTCCAGACCTTTTCTTGTTTGTTCACATACAAATGTGTACATAAAGAAATCTAGCATATCATTTAAAAAACATTAAGATCATAAAAACTATAAAATTTTGCATCTTGCCTTATATCTTGGAAATCTTTCCACAATACTTGCTATAGAATTGCCTTTTTATTTTTAACTGCTGAGGGGTATTCCATATCACAGTGGTTTATTTAACCATTTCTTTCTTGGTGAGGACATTGAGGTTGCTATTATAGACTATATTCCATTAACATTTTTGTGTATGCATTTTGAGGGGTGCACATATAAATAAAGCATAAGTACATAGAATTGTGATAGAATCTGCTGACTTTGGATTTTTATAGGTGCTATTATCAAAAGCTGTGTCATGCTAAATATCTTGTCATCTATACCTCAGTAAAACTGGGGAAAAAAAGCTATATACAGTCTCAGACTGTGTACCATTTACCTTTAAACATCTTTTAGAAAATGCTTAGTCTGTACTAAATGGTACATTGAAATGCCACTGTGTTTACATGTTAATAAGCTTTTCAGTAATACTCATCACTTATATTGCAGTTGAGTTGTTTACTTGACTGTAAGTCACCGGGTGACTGGGATGGTATTTTATTCACATTTGTCTTCCCTTAGCATCTAGTAAGTATGTTGTACATTTTTGCTGGTGACATAGATACCCATGTACTGAAAATCAGACATTAAACAAATGTCTGAATACTTCTATCATATTTATGAATAGATGAGAAAAGGAGGAAGAGACAGAAGATGTTTTATAATCCAGCTGAAGTTTAGAAAAAGTAGCCTTAGTAGTTCCCTATTTAGATTGAGATGCTGTAGTAGATGAGGGGTGGTTTAGAAATGCTGGTTTTGTGAGGGACTCTTTGGCTTCCCGGGAAGCATAGGACAGAATGTCCAGTTTTTGTATTAATAGCATTAGTTGGAGAAAATCGAGAAGGCCACGGTGGGGTATTTGTCAGAGGGACATTGGGTAGATGTGCCAGGTACTGGGCTGTATTTGGAGTAAGACATTCTGGTGTAAACTGTCAAGCTGCAGAGTTACACCACTTATCTATTGAGATTCATAGCCAAACTCAGTGAGAAATTGGTCCTAGTGTGTCCCTAACTTGGTTTTTTAGAAATAGCCTTGCAAAGTTTTAGTCACCTACTATTAATTGTTAATTTGTAGTAAATAAATAATTCATATGTTAGGTGACATGAAAACATGATTTGCAATCCTGGCTTCATATCCGAAAAACTGAGAGCTTTAAAAATGCAGATCCCTAGACCCAGCAAATCAAATTATGATTTGCTGGTTTGGAGTGATGTCCGGGGCAATTCTGATTTATAAAAAGCTGCTCACATGATTCTGACATGTGGCTAACTAGGATCAAGGACCATTGACTAGGAAAAACACACCAGCTGCTCTGAATTCAGAAGTCCAGACTGGAATCCAGGAAGGTTGTATGCTCCACGTCCCTGAAGATTTGTTTTCAATATCTGCCTAATTACTAGAAGTCTGAAACAAGCCTCCCTCCTCCTAAACAACTGTGACACTTCAGAAATCCCTTTGGGAAAGTTGTCCTTGTTCCTTAATAATTGAAAGCAATGATGCCAAGTGGGCAGATTTGATGACAGAAGCTCTGTAGGGCCCACAGCAGGTATGTTGAAGAATTTTGTCAGAGAGTCTAGGCTAGGTTCATTGTTTCCAAACTCTGATATTTCGTTCTGAAAAGAAAATACATTTGGTGTGGATTTAGGGTAAGTGAATTGCACCACACCTTAGACACCATGTAAAAGCTAAATTCATTGCATCGCTGGATGATTGTTAAAACCACCTTTAGCTTTTTAAAATTACTTCTGATGACATTGCATTTTCCAAAAGCCTGTCAGCTCTCATGTCGTTTGTCTTATATCCATTTGTCGTTGGAGGCCAAGATTTGATTTCTCCCTCCAAATTGATTGCACCGAGCCGTAGTCATCACAGCTGGCTTTAACTTGATGTTTTTATGACATCACTTCCTAAAAGGTGTTCTTTTTGCAGGCGACTGGCTTTCTAACTAGTTGTGGCTAAAATTAGTCTTCTGTATTTCTGGAAAGAAACCTTTTGCTTTGGAGTGATTTTAGGTTTACAGAAAATTTGCAGAGGTAGTTTGGAGTTCTCCTCCATCCCTCCTCTGTGCTCTTTCACTGTTAATTTCTTTCGTAGCCTCGGTACTCTTGTCACAACTAAAAATCATCAGTGATCTTTCGTTTGTCGTCGTCTAGTCGCTGAGTCATGTCATTGCTGCGTTATCGTCTGCTAAATCTCAGATTTTATTTGAATTTCACTGGTTTATCCACAGACATCCATTTTCTGTCTCAGGATCCAATCCAGGATAACACATTGCATTTAGCTATACAGAAAATGAGAAGATTAGACAGAACATTATGAAAAATGAGAAAAATGGATGTTGTCACTTTTTTCTCTCCATTCCAAGATCTTTTCTTCTTTCATTCAGTCCCAGAGGCCTGGCTCCAGGGCTGTGTCCAGTATTAATCTATTATTTTTCTTTCCTCTTCCTGTAAAAACACTCATTTTCTCAAGTGTCCATCTTAATAGCAAACTATTTAAAAGCAAGAAAGAAAAAGCGCAATAGACAAATATATATTTTACTGTTAATGAATGACAGCTGCTTAATGTGTTAGCTTTCTTGTAAGTTTTGACATTTGAAAATGTATACCCAGAAGTTATGCCGTAAACTAATAGAATGGGATCTGTGGTGGTGAGCTCTAGCAGACTAGAGCTGGTCGGCTGTCAAGGAAGAGATTTTGTGCAGGGACACCCTCTTTCCACCTCTCTTGTACGTCTCTGCACACTTTGTATACCAGTGGGGGCTGGAGACTGGGTTTTTTCTCACATGCAGGGTTATACCTACACAGTGAGGCTATGTGGTATGCATGGGGTTCCAGCCCCCAGCTAAGTAGTTCTCTGTGCTCCGGATGGTCCAGGAGTAAGGGTCAAGGCAGGAGATGGACCTCCCCAGGGACAAGAGAAGTTGTCACCTGTAGTAAATGCCATTAAGAATTTTCCAGATTACAAACCTTCTTTGACTAAAGGTAGAATATTCTGTAGGTGCTCATGTGGCTTTTGGTTGTATCTCAAACCTTAACTAAGAATGAACTTTTTTATTGGGCTTCCCTGGGGGTCTAGTGGTTAAGACTTTGCCTTCTAATGCAGGGAGTGAGTGTTCAATCCTCGGTCAAGAAGCTAAGATCCCGCATGCCTTGGGACCAAAAACCAAAACATTAAAAAAAAAAAAAAAAAAAGAAGAAGAACTTATTTACAAAACAGATACGGACTCACAGACATAGAAAACAAATTTATAATTACCAGAATTGGGGGGGGGGGTGTTAAATTAGGAATTTGGGATTAGCAGATACACACTAGTATATAATAGATGAACAAGATCCTACTGTGTAGCACAGGAACTGTATTCAGTATCCTGTAATAAACCATAATGGAGAAGAATATGAAAAAGAATATATATGCTGTATACCAGAAAGCAACACAACATTGTAAATCAACTCTGCTTCAATAAATATATATTTTTAAATTTAAAGATAAGATTGTGGAATCAGTCTGGAAAATTCTTTACAAGAAATCATTTGGGGTGGGGGAAGGTCCTCTGGCTGGTTAGTAAATACAGGTTTTTTGTTCTTCTAATATAATCATTTCACCCCAACATTTTTCTGTGAAAAATTTCCAAAATATGACAACATTAAAAGCATTTTATAGTGAACATCTACCCAGGAATTATCTCAATTCTGCCATTACTATACTTGCTTCATCTCACAGTTGTCTATTCATCTGTTGGTCCATCTTTGATTTTGGACGCAATTCAAAGTAAATTGCAGATGCAGTTGCACTTCCACCTATTTCTTCATTGCTGCCACCTGCTAAGTTGCTTCAGTCGTGTCTGACTCTGTGCGACCCGTTAGACGGCAGCCCACCAGGCTCCTCGTCCTAGGGATTCTCCAGGCAAGAACACTGGAGTGGGCTGCCATTTCCTTCTCCAATGCATGAAAGTGAAAAGTGAAAGTGAAGTCGCTCAGTCGTGTCCGATTCTTAGGGACCCCATGGACTGCAGCCTACCAGGCTCCTCCATCCATGGGATTTTTGAGGCAAGAGTACTGGAGTGGGGTGCCATTGCCTTCTCCAAAGCATGAAAGTGAAAAGTGAAAGTGAAGTCACTCAGTTGTGTCCGACCCTCAGCGACCCCATGGACTGCAGCCTACCAGGCTCCTCCATCCATGGGATTTTCCAGGCAAGAGTACTGGAGTGGGGTGCCATTGTCTTCAGTTATTTTTTGTGGAAACATACATGCAGTTATCTTCGCAGAAGCAGACAAAAATTTTATGTTCAAACTTTAGAAAACTCGGGCACAAAGAATTTCTGATGACTTCTGATAATTTTAGAATTGATAGTGAGTTTAGGGAATAATATGTATTTTTCATTCTTTGTTGATGCTGTGTCTCTTGCAGTTTGTCTTTCAAGTTGTGTTTAGGGCAGAGTTCACAAAAGTGGGGCTTGAGGCAGAAATATTTGGGGTATCACATTGGGGTCAGGTTTCTAGCTTAGAGGGAAAAAATATAATCTCTCACTTTAGGTTCTCTTCTGGGGAAGATAGTTTTTGAAATCTAGTGCTGCAAATAAATTGTTCAAAGTAATGATTAAAAGGGGCAAGTTGTGCAAATCCTAACATCCTTTCATTAAGGGGCTCTCATCTTGAGATGAAGTTGTGCAATGAGAAAGAAAAAATGGTCCTTGAGCATCTTTCTGTTATCAAGTTTAAAATACCAAATTGTCCGTGCCTTTTCACTTAAGCTCAGTGGTTCTCTAAAAGCATAAGGGTCACCTGGGCACTTTAGTAAAGATACAGATTCTCTCCTGTCGCAATGAAATTCTGAATCATAGGCCAGCTGGTACCCAGGAATCTTTAAGTTGTGTCCTTGGTGATCCCGATGAAGGTTGTCAAAGGACCACACTCCGGGAAATGGTGCTTTAAAATTCCTTAAAGTATTTAAGATTTTCGTCTCTGATAACTGAGACTTAATGTCACCACACTGACCTTAATGTCCCATTTCGGTGTCCTAACGTGCTGTAACGGTGGGTCTCTTAACAGATGGTGGTGAACGCCAGCAGCATCCCCGAGCAGATACAGTCCCTTTCTGTGCAGGACTCACAGGTACGTTTCTCTGCCTGTCATTTACGTTTGAGATGCTTTGAAGACAGATTAAAAAAAAAAAATCCTGGCATTTTAGAAAGATAGACGGTATCGGGGTAGTGCTTCTAGAGCAGGGGCTTGTAAACTCTCTTTTTTAATGGGTATGGAAAAATAGAGGACTGTCACTAATGACCATGCTTCTCAGGGCCTCCAACCTTTAAATGATAGGTTCAAAGGCAAGAACTGATTACCAGACTGCTTCCAAAGTTGCTGGTACTGTGTGAAATGGGAAAAGGACAGAAAATGACTCACCATTCTACTAGGTTCCAGTCACAAAACATTATAGTTAATTGATACTTTTCTTTCTTTGCTCCCGGTTGGATTTCTATGACTTTTTTGTAATTCTTTTATCCTTGAATTTCATGAGCCAGTTTATATCTACAACTTTCCTTGTAAAAATAATAGTTCAGTGACTGTGAAATGAATTCGTATTAAAAGTTATGTGACAGAACTCGTGTGCCATGAGTTGTGTTGGGTCCTGATGAAGGATGCTGAGCTATCCAGGGTAGGGACTATGGATGCAAACTCAGGGTGTAGGCCCCCCATTTTGATTTTGCATGTAGTTAATAGTAAGCCCTTTGGCTCTCAAAGAGGTTATGTGCTATGCTTAGTTGCTCAGTCATGTCTGACTCTTTGCAACCCCATCGACTGTAGCCTGCCAGGCTCTTCTATCCATGGGATTTTTCCAGGCAAGAATACTGGAGTGGGTTGCCATGCTTTCCTCCAGGGGATCTTCCCAATCCAGGGATCAAACCCAGGCCTCTTGCAATGCAGTCAGATACTTCACCATAGGAGCTGCCAGGGAACTCCAAGAATACTGGAGTGGGTAGTTTATCCCTTCTCCAGGGGATCTTCCTAACCTGGAATGGAACCGAGGTATCCTACATTGCAGGTGGATTCTTTACAAGATGAGCTACAAGGGAAGCCCAATGTGGTTATACTATCAAGTATTACCAGCCTGGTGATCAAATTTCCCCCTTAAATCTTAAATCTGCATATTCCATTTAAATTTATTTCTATTCCACCTGATCTGTATGTTATGAAATAGCTGTATGCGTAGGAGAGGGAGTGATGGGCTTTCGTGGTTGCAGGTCAGACATCTAGTCTTTGACCCTTGTTTTACAGATGAGGAAGCAAAGATTTGCAGAGGCCAAGTGGCTCATCCATGGTTGCACAACAGCTTAGAGGTGGAACCAGGGTTAAGTTTATGTCTTTACTTTGTATTGAGCAACTTAGCTTCCTAGGTGGCGCCAGTTGTGAGTAAAGACCTCGCCTGCCGTTGGAGGAGACATAAGAGATGTGGATTTGATCACGTCAGGGGTCAGGAAGATTCCCCTGGAGAACGAAATGACAGCCCACTCCAGTGTTCTTGCATGGAGAATCCCATGGACAGAGGAGCCTGGCGGGGCTACATCCATGGGGTCACACAGAGTCAGACACGACTGAAGCAACTCAGCAGGCAACTTAGTGTAGCACCTTGAGATAAATTACAGGGATTGGCTGAATGATAGAAGGAGACTTAGGAATAATAAAGGGTCAGAAAGCAAAGAATAAAGGAAATGGAAAACGGAATCAGGATACCTAGTGTTGTATAACATGGTATAGTTGGGCTCCTTTTCATATATAGTATTTGTTCTCCCAGGAAACTTTCAAGGCAAATATTATCCCCATTTAGTAAATGAGAAAATACATTCACAGAATGACTTGCCCACAGTTGCAAAGCTGGTCAGTGGCAGAGCCAAGTCTTGACCAAAAATTCCTTATTTTTTCTACTCTGACAGGAAGGGCTCATGTCCAGGGATTCACAGAGTAGGAAGGGCCTGTTCAGTAGAGGCATTCATGACTGATCTGTGTTCAAGGAAACAGGCTCTAGGTGAGAAAGGTAAACTGTGGCCTCATCTGCTGGGTTCCTTCTTCCTCTGCATCTTTGAAGTTTAAAGGGCCCAACCTTTGTACACCTCCAAGGCCCAGCAGATGCAGTCCATGGCTCAGGTTGCAAGGTGCCCCTTTAAATGGCTGATCGTTCTTCTTTGGACTTACTGCAGCGTATCCCAGTTGTTCACAGGGCCCATCCTACCGAGGCTTTCTATATGAAACATTCAGATCCACAGTTGTGATGGGAGATAAACATCATTCCAGCCTTCACACAGAGGTGTTATGTGCCCAAATAATAGGCCTGTAATAAAAGGCCTAGTATTGAAATTTCCAGGAAGAAAGGACTCTTATGAATCAAGGGTTATCATAATTTTATGCATTTGTTTCCTGAGTTTATAACCATTGGCTGTTTTGTTTTTAAAGGGCTTACCCAAAGCTAGTGAAGACTACAGAGAAGCCTCTTGTGCTGTAAACCTCGTTTTAAGATTAAGGTAAATAATGTTGTTTATTTTGCGTCATTTTTCCTATAGTACAATATTCTAATCTACTTCCTTAGCTTTTCATAATATTAGCATAAAATAAAATGATCTTATTTGATTTCCTGGGATAGTCAGTGTGGGCTGTATTCCCAGGACTAATTGCTCTCTTGCAATTGTTTCCTCAAGAAGAATAAGAAAGAAAAGCACCATGTGAGTGTATCTGCAGGCTCAGTGTACCCTTCATTAAGTATTTTTTTTCCTTCCTTTTTCTTTCTTGAGTTTTTTTTTCTCTTTTCCCCTTTTCTTTCTTTTTTTTTTCTTTTTCACAATATAAGTTCACAGTAAGAGATTTTTAATGAGTTTCCTTCACACTTCAGCAGTCAGCCTCTGACAGAAATAAACCCTGCTTGTACTACAAGTTGCCTGTTCAGAACATTCTTCAGTGACAGGTTTGATCAGCCACTGTGGAGAAATGATAGATATATTTTGAAAGAACCCTGAGTCTTCTAGGAAATGGATACAAATATGGTATCTGACAGTCTAGTCTGTATCTAGTGAAAGAAAGCTTTCTATTTTGAGAATTTCTAAATATAGGGTCGATATAATGTATATTCTTTGTTGAGAATTTGGTGTCTCATGACTAAAGAAATTTGCTTAGACTTAACTATAAATAGCTTAACTTACCAGGTCAATTAGAACACCACCACATTTTTGAAGGTGTGTTAAAATATGCCCTCCTTTGACAATTAAACAAATAGAACACATGGCTAATGGACCTTTTTCAGGCCTGTGGCTATAAAAGGTGGTTTCATTTTCAAGGTTAGTTTCCAGCCCTCTGAATTATCCTAATCTGTCAGGCTGGATTATTATTACCACAATCACCCCGTCCTTCTGATAGTCGTTTACAATCTGCAGTGCATTTTCACATATTGACCGTGGGAACCTCACAGCCACCCTTGGTGTGATTTAATTCAGAGTTGATTTCCAAGTCAAGATGTGAAATTATTACAAGACTATTTCCTTATATTTGTGAGTAACCTTGATTGTAATTCACAATTGGTGTATTTAGCAGTTTCAAAAAATGAAATAGCCATTCTCTTTTCATTTGACTTTGGAGCCAGATGCTTTTATTTTTCACTTCATTTATTCACACATTGCACCGGTATTTCTGAGAGCCATTCTGTGCTGGGCTCCGTGTTTGTCTTTGAGACATAAGGGTGAGTGAGACTGTGGAGGTTTCAGACTAGCCCCCTGAGCGTGTGGTGTTGGAAGTGCAGTGTTGGAAGTCATCTGACCTCCTGCTTGACGAATGCAGGTATCTTTTCTTTGATGTCCCTGCTGGGGGTTAACCAGCCCCTGTACATACTTCAGCTCACTCTTGTTTCCACCATCATCCCTGTGATACTAAAAAGCTTTAATTGCAGTGGTCTTCCTGAAGATTTAGCTGACCTTCCTGTTTGGGGCTCTATTTCTGACCCTTAGAGCAACTATCAGGCTCTCTGGATAAAAGTCTCCTGAAGAGGGTGTTAAAATGCATATTTTGAGCCTTACTTGTGAATACTGTATTGCTGTAGGTACCAGGACAGTATAGAGCAACTGCATTCCCTCATTTTTCTGAGAAGTGTTTGTTGGTTGCCAGGCTTACTCTTCACCCTCCCTCGGCAAAATAGTTTTGGCCTCGCTTCTCGTGATACAGTTCTATATCCCCCTTCTACCCCTCCTTGTTTATTACCCTTACTGACATTTAGTCTACATCTAGTATAGATTTTTTTAATTGGAATATGGTTGCATCACAACACTGTGCTAGTTTCTGCTGTAAAGCAACGTGAGTCAGCCATTTGTAGATGCATGTCCCCTCCCTTCTGGATTTCTCTCCTGTCTAGATCACCACAGATCATTGAGTAGAGTTCTCTGCACCATACAGCAGGGTCTCACTAGTTACCTGCTCCATGCATAGTAGTGTATACATGTCAGTCCCGATCTCTCAGTTCATCTTACCCTGCCCCTTCTCCTTTTGGTGTCCATTTGTTAGTTCTCTACGTCTGTGTCTACGTTTCTGTTTTGCACATAGGTTCATCTGGTGGCTCAGATGGTAAAGCGTCTGCCTACAATGCAGGAGACCCGGGTTCAATCCGTGGGTCGGGAAGATCTCCTGGAGAAGGAAATGGCAACCCACTCCAGTATTCTTGTCTGGAAAATCCCATGGACGGAGGAGCCTGGTAGGCTACAGTCCATGGGATCGCGAAGAGTCGGACACCACTGAGCGACTTCACTTTCACTTTCATACTGTTTTTTAGATTCTATATATATGCGTTAATATACACAATTTGTTTTTCTCTTTCTGACTTACTTCACTCTATATGATAGTCTCTAGGTCCATCCACGTCTCTACAAATGACCCAAACTCGCTCCTTTTAATGGCTGAGTCACAGTCCATTGTGTATATGTACCACGTCTTCCTTATCCATTAATCTGCTGATGGACATTTAGGTTGCTTCCATGTCCTAGCTCCTGTAAACAGTGCTGAAATGAACATAGGGGTGAATGTCTTTCTGCATTATGGTTTCCTAAAAGTACATGTCCAGTAGTGGGACTGGTGGGTCATGTAAGAGTTCTGTTTTTAGTTTTTTAAGGAATCTCCAAACGGTTCTCCATTGTGGCTGTATCAATTTACATTTCCACCAGCAGTGCAAAGAGTCCGCTTTTCTCCACACCCTTTTGCAGCATTTATTGTTTGTAGATTTTTTGATGATGGCCATTCTCACTGGTGTGAGGTGATACCTTATTGTAGTTTTGTGTTTCTCTAATAATTAGTGATGTTGAACATTGGGCCTAGGTGGTGGTTTTCCTGAGTTTATGGCTGAGATCACTAGTGTTATAAGATTCTCCATGAAGAAAGAGTTCCATGTTCAAATAAATTAAGAAACAATGTTTCATATCCATCTATCACACACACACACACACCCCTTTTTATGGAAATCACAAAGAACATTAACATTAAAGGTTCTAAAAGTTCTGCAGGATAGGAATTCATATAACTTTGACCTCTAAACTCTCCTCCGTTTGACCATGTTCCTTGTAAATGTAGCACTCCTATTTAAATGCAGGACTTCAAGTGGGAGCTAAGCAGACTGGAACAGTAGTTATATCATGTGATTTTTGCAATTCACACTCTTATTTCTCCTAAAGCAGCCCAAGTTTTCATTGCCTTTTAAAATAGCTGTGTAATTTGGTGATAAAAAAATCTCTGATCTTGGTTGTTGTTTTTTTTCTCTCCATTTGAAGTGCTACCAAATCTAATTCTGAATTGCTACTTGTGTTTTAAAACTCTGTATGTCTTACCATTTGTCAGTATAATAATGGACCTGTTGATTTTGACTCATTGCTTGCCTTCTGTACATTTCACTTCTGTCAATGTGTCTGTCTTTATTAGAGACAGTGTTTGTATATACATCACTTGTCAATTTGATGACCCTATCTTTTGTGTCTTTATTCAAAACACTGATCAATGTGTTCAACAGTTCAAGTAGGACAGAACTTTCTGGCATCTCTTAGAAACTATTTGCTTTCTGAATGACTTTCAACAATTAACTAGTATTTTTTGGTATAGTTGCTCAATCAAATCCCATTGATTCTGCTGCCTTTTAGTCAACATTTAACTATTGAGAAGGCTGATGTCAGTCAGTCAGTTCAGTCGCTCAGTCATGTCTGACTCTTTGTGACCCCATGAACCGCAGCACGCCAGGCCTCGCTGTCCATCACCAACTCCCAGAGTTCACCCAAACACGTCCATCAAGTCAGTGATGCCATCCAGCCATCTCATCCTCTGTCGTCCCCTTCTCCTCCTGCCCCCAATCCCTCCCAGCATCAGAGTCTTTTCCAGTGAGTCAACTCTTCGCATGAGGTGGCCAAAGTACTGGAGTTTCAGCTTTAGCATCATTCCTTCCAAAGAAATCCCAGGGCTGATCTCCTTGCAGTCCAAGGGACTCTCAAGAGTCTTCTCCAACACCACAGTTCAAAAGCATCAATTCTTCGGCGCTCAGTCTTCTTCACAGTCCAACTCTCACATCCATACATGACCACAGGAAAAACCATAGCCTTGACTAGACGGACCTTAGTCAGCAAAGTAATGTCTCTGCTTTTGAATGTGCTATCTAGGCTAATGTAAAAGGATCTATTAATAGTGTCCTGAAAATGAGATATATCAATGATACTTTCAAAAAAAATGAAGTGAATTTTAATATAGCTTATTTTTAGCAAACATACGTTTATATCTAATTACTCATGTGCATTGTTTTTTGTTGTTAAATGTTTACAGGATATTTGTTTATACTAGTGTTTTTCTTTTGATTTGAGAACTCACAGAATATATTGTTGGATTCCTTCAAGGGCACTCCTTATACAGTAGTGAACAGTGTGGGGATTAGGGACACTGACCCCCAACAAAGTAGAAAATCCACTTTTAACTTTATAGCTAGCCCTCTATATACACAGTTCCACATCCACAGATTTAACCAACCATAGGCTGTGTGGTCATGTGGTATGTTGGAAAAAATATCCACATATAAGTTGACCAGCACAGTTCAAATCCCTGTTGTTTGAAGGTCAACTGTAATTTGAGAAATAGCCTTTGAAACTTAAAAGTTAAATGCTATTAAGGTTTTGAGATCACTCTGTGCTGATGTAAACATAAACAGCAGATACACTCATTCATCCTATAGATGTTTATCGAGCACCTGCCTTGTGCATGCCACTGTTCTAGGCCTCGTGATGCAACAAGGGAAGAGACAGAAGACAAATTTCTTGCCTTCCAGGAGCTTACATTTTAGAGGTAGGGAACAAGTCCAACAGGAGCATTACTGATATGATATCTCGATTTCTGTGAAGGAAAAGCTGCCATCAGGAGGCCAGAAAGTCTGATGGTGCTATTCTCTATTAAGGAATGCATGTTAGTTTTCTACTGCCATGTGACAGGTTACCAAAAACTTTGTGGCTTGAAACAGTGTCAACTTATTATCTCACAGCTTCTGTAGGTCAGAAATCCAGACATAGTCTACCTGGGAGACTGTAGGAGAGTGCCATGTCTCACCAGACTGCAGTTAAGGCCTGTTCACCTGGAGCTTACGGGCTTCTTTCAAGGTCATCTGGGTGTGGGCAGAATTCAGTTCCTTGCAGGTTCCTTCCTTGGCTCTTGTAGGCCACCCCAGTCTAGACAGTTAACAGCGTGACTACTTTCTTCAGAGGCAGCCAGAGACCAACTCCCCTCCTCTGCAAGGGCTCAGTTAAAGATTTTTCACCTAATTTAACCAGTCTCATCTAGAATAATCTCCTGTTTTAAAAAATATTTATTTGGCTGCACTGGGTCTTGGTTGCAGCTTGTGAGATCTTCAGCTGTGGCATGTGGGAACTAGTTCTCTGATGAGGTCAAACCCGGATCCTCTGCACTGGGAGTGCTGAGTCATAACCTCTGGACAACCAGTGAAGTCTCTAGAATTAATCCTCTTTTTGATTAAGTCAAAATCAACTGATTTGGAATTTGAATTATTATCTGCAAAATCCCTTCACTTTTGCCATAAAATATAACATAATTACAGGAGTGAGAGTCCATCATATTTAAAGCTCCTAGGCACACTCAGAGGAGAGGATTACACAGGGCACTTACACTAGGGGACAGGAAGGTTGGAGGCCATTACAGAATTCTACATACCGTAAAAGTGCTGTAAGTAAAGGGATATTTGAGGAGACCTCTGACAGAAGTGAGGAATCAGCCATAAGGTTGCATGGAACAAGCGAGTTTTAGGCAGAGCAAAGCTGATTGCAAAGATTCTGAGCAGGAAACATGTTTTAAGCAGTTATAGAAACAGCTAGGGAACTAGTGTGGTCAGAGGATTATCAGGGGCTGAATCATGTAGGGCCATATAACCTGTGGTGGAGACTTTGGATTTCACTGTTTGGGCGTGGAAAACCATTGAAGGTTTGTGAGCTGAAGAGTTGCATGATCTGAGTTAAATTTTAAAATAAGCACCGTGATTACCTTATAGAGAGTAGATCCCATAGAGAGACCTTAGGGTGGAAGCAGAGAGCCTGTTGTCAAGGCTATTGCTGTGGTGCAAAAACTGATGATGTGACCTGGACCAAGGTGGGGAGTAATGGAGGTGGCGATTGATAAACAGATTGATAATCTGGAGATTTCTGGATGGAGGTGAGAGAACTCAGAATGTTATTCAAAATGCAAGTCTGTGTGCCCAGTGAGGCCAGACAATGCTAAAACACTGGCGTTTGGAACAGAGTAAGGTTTATTGCAGGACCATGCAAGGAGATGGGTGCCTCATGTCTTAAAAACCCCAAACTTCTTGAAAGCTTTCAGCAGAGACCTTTTATAAAAAAGATGAGGAAGGGGGTGTCATTAGTTGTTGCAAACTTCTTGGTGTCAGATTCTTCGTATTTGAGGTCAAGTTTGGTAGGGTAACGAATGTTAGTCCCTGTCCTGACAAGAAAGGGACAGCTTTCCCCCTTCAAGGTCCAGATCCTGACTAAGAGCAGGCTGATCTCAGCTGGCAGCTCCCTGAAGTCCAGGTCTGCAGACCTGCCCAGCTGTCATTGCCGGGGAAGCCAGGAGCCCAGGGCCCAGCTGGTCCTCAGGTTCCCCGGGCCATCTGCAGGGTCCCAGACTGTATCCTTTGCAGACGGCCACTGCCATTAGGTCTCAGAGGCAGGGATGGGGGAAAGGTTTGCTGTCACCTCAGGAGCTGGACCCAGGCAGTGGGTGGCCCTGACGAGGGCTCTGGAGCTATGCAGGACACAGCCCCAGCCTGTTCCCTGGGCTCCCCAGCTCACCTGCTGGTCCAAGCCTGAATGAGCTGGAGGGCCCCAGGGAAAAGGTTGAGATCTGCGTCTCACCTCACTGTCAGTCTCACAGCTACCACTCCCCTGTTGGCTGAATGCCCTCACTCACTGTGGCTTTGTGACAGCTGGTTGCTTGTGGGCAGGGCCCGCTGCAGCAGCTACCAGTGACTGAGCAAGACCACCGGTGGTCACTCACTGACCGTTTCTGGTGGGAAGGGCCTATAGCAGCACTGACCTGTGGCTGAGTGGGACCACTGCCTGGTAAAAGGGCACAGGGGAATGGCCTGCAGCAGTACCTGAATGCTAAGGGCTGTCCTCACTGTGCTCTAGTACAAAAAGATTACTCAAGGGTTGGGCCTGAAAGTACAAATGAGTGGAGTTGTTGTCTCCTGAGATTGGGAAGGGGGTTGCAGATTTGGGGCAGAATCAAGAATTCAGTTTTCCATGTTCAGTATGAGTTGTCTAGTGGAGATCTATTCAATGATGTCACGTAGGCATTTAGGTACATGAGCTAAGATCTCAAAGGAGATATATTTCTGGGCTAAGATAAATAAATGTGAGAACTGTTTGGTGCATATGGTTTTTAAAGCGATATAGCTTGAGCTTATGTAGGAGGAGAGTGGTGACGAGATACTTGGTCTTGCACACTCAGGTGGTGCGTGGATAAGGAGCAGTCAGCAGATGGGCGAGGACAGGCTGGTGAGGTCAAGGAGAGAATGGTGACTCATCTGGTAAAGAATCCACCTACAGTGCAGGAGACCTGGGTTCGATCCCTGGGTTAGGAAGATCCCCGGGAGGATGGAATCGCTACCCACTCCAGTATTCTGGCCTGGAGAATTCCATGGACTGTATGGTCCATGGGGGTCTCAAAGAGTCGGACGCAGCTGAGTGACTTTCACTTTGCCTTATACTTTGTCAAGCCAAACAGAGGAATGTCTCAAGAAAGGAGTGGAAAGCTGCATCAGTTGTTATTCGTAGATCAAGTACAGCGGGAACTGAGAATTCATTATTGTATTTGGCAAAAGGCAGCACATTCTTGACCTTGGCAAGTTATTTCAGTGGCGTGCTGGAGACAAAAGCCTGATAGTGTTATGGAACATCACCAGGTCTGCGTGCCCGATGCACAGTAAGGCCAAACAATACCAAAACAGTGGAGTCTGGAACAGGGAAAGGTTTATTACAGGGCCATAGAAGGAGATGGCCCTTCCACAGAAGAAGATGGTTCTTAAGGCCAGAGCCCAAAGCTACTGAAAGCTTTCAGCAAAGCCTCTTTAAAAGAGAAAAGGTGAGGGAGGGGCATGGTTAGTTGTTGCAGACTTCCTGGTGTCAGATCCTTTGTTTTTGAAGTCAGGTCATGATCAGGTAACAATGTTCCTGTAAATCTCTAGCGAATGAATGTTATTCTCTGTCCTGACAAGAAAGGGCGAGATCCCACGGTACAGTTTTCACCCTCCAAGGTCCTGTCTAAGAGGCAGCAGAACCCAGTTGGCAGCTCCTTCAGGGCCAGGTTCCCACATCCTGCCCAGCCGTCATCGCTGAAGGAGCCAGACGTCCAACCCATCTGACCCTTAGGCTCCTCAGACCACCCAAAAGGGAGAGACCAGGTCCCATAGACTGCAACCCAGGCACCCTGCCTCTGCTACTAGGTTGCAGAAACCAGGATGGTGGAGAGGTTCACCACTGCCTTGAGGCCTGGGCCAAAGATGGTGGGTGGCCTTGGTGAGGATTCTGAAGCCCTATAAGACACAGCCCCAAGCCTGTTCCCTGCGCCCCCAGCTCACGGGCTGGCCCAAGGCTGGGTGAGCTGGAGAAGGTCAGGATCTGCCTCGTACCGCACTCTCCACCTCATGACCACCACTCCACTGTTGCCTGAATCCCCTCACTAACTGTCCTTTCTTAACTGTGGGTTGCTTGTGGGCGGGGCCCACTGAGGCACTGACCAATGACTGGGCTGGACCCATTGCCTGGTAACAGGCTGTGGCGTGCTGATGCACAGCGATGGCTTCTGTGCTAAGGGCTTGAGCTTACTGCGCTGTGTTACAATACTGGGTTCAGGACAGAGTGGCAAGAGAAAGCATGATTTAACAAAGATAGATGAGTTATGAGTGTGGATGACTCTTCTAGAGATTTTCTATACAGGGGAGCAGAGAAATGGGATGATAGCTCAATGAAAAGAAAGGATGAAGGGAGGTTGGTTGTTTTTAAAGCTTGTTTAATGGAAATGATCTAATACAGTAGGAAAATGAAATGAGAGAAGGGACATTGGTAAGCCTAATGTCCACAGATGGATGGGAAGCGATGATGACCAGGCATCCGAGTAGATGTCAGCCTTAGACAGGAGAATGGAGAGATGTCTGTTTGACATGCAGCCACAGTGATGGGAGGGCAGGCAGAAGTTCAAGGAGATTGGTGGGTTTGGGTACAGACTTGCAGAAGTCTTTTTCTGTTGATTCTGTTCTTCCAGTAAGGTAAGGAATGTCATCATCGAGAGAAAGGAAGGAAAAGATGTTCGAGGTTGGAGAGATGAGGAGCTAGTCATATAGGAGACCTGGAGAGTAAATTCGCCAGGGAAATGTGCTAGGATGAATAGGCTGCACCAGTGATCACTTGAGGGTTCAGTTCAGTTGCTCAGTAATGTCTGATTCTTTGCGACCCCATGACTGCAGCATGCCAGGCCTCCCTGTCCATCACCAACTCCCGGAGTTTACTTAAACTTATGTCCATTGAGTTGGTGATGCCATCCAACCATCTCATCCTCTGTCATCCCCTTCTCCTCCTGCCTTCCATCTGTCCCAGCATCAAGGTCTTTTCCAATGAGTCAGTTCTTCACATCAGGTGGCCAAAGTATTGGAGTTTCACCTTCAGTCCTTCCAATGAATATTCAGGACTGATTTCATTTAGGACGGACTGGTTGGATCCCCTTGCTGTTCAAGGGCCTCTCAAGAGTCTTCTCCAACACCACAGTTCAAAAGCATCAATTCTTTGGCTCTCGGCTTTCTTTTATGGTCCAACTCTCGCATCCATACATGACTACTAGAAAAACCATAGCTTTGACTAGACAGACCTTTGTTGGCAAAGTAATGTCTCTGCTTTTTAATATACTGTCTAGGTTGGTCTTAACTTTTCCAGGGAGCAAGCATCTTTTAATTTCATGGCTGCAGTCACCATCTGCAGTCATTTTGGAGCCCCCCAAAATAAAGTCTGTCACTGTTTCCACTGTTTCCCCATCTATTTGCCATGAAGTGATGGGACCAGATGCCATGATCTTAGTTTTCTGAATGTTGAGTTTAAGCCAACTTTCCTCTTTCACTTTCATCAAGAGTCTCCTTAGTTCTTTGCTTTCTGCCATAAGGGTGGTGTCATCTGCATATCTGAGGTTATTGATATTTCTCCTGGCAATCTTGATTCCAGCTTTTGCTTCATCCAGTCCAGAATTTCTCATGATGTACTCTGTATATAAGTTAAATAAGGAGGGTGACAATATACAGCCTTGACGTACTCCTTTTCCTATTTGGAACCAGTCTGTTCTTCCATGTCCAGTTCAAACTGTTGCTTCCTGACCTGCATACAGGTTTCTCAAGAGGCAGGTCAAGTGGTCTGGTATTCCCATCTCTTTCAGAATTTTCCACAGTTTGTTGTGATCCACACAGTCAAAAGCTTTGGCATAGTCAATAAAGCAGAAATAAATGTTTTTCTGAAACTCTCTGCTTTTTTGATGATTCAGGGAATGTTGGCAGTTTGATCTCTGGTTCCTCTGCATTTTCTAAATCCAGCTTGAACATCTGGAAGTTCACAGTTCATGTACTGTTGAAGCCTGGCTTGGAGACTTTTGAGCATTACTTTACTAGCATGTGAGATGAGTGCAATTGTGTGGTAGTTTGAGCATTCTTTGGCATTGCCTTTCTTTAGGATTGGAATGAAAACTGACCTTTTCCAGTCCTGTGGCCACTGCTGAGTTTTCCAAATTTGCTGGCACTTTCATAGCATCATCTTTTAGGATTTGAAATAGCTCAACTGGAATTCTACCACCTTCACTAGCTTTGTTCGTAGTGATACTTCCTAAAGGCCCACTTGACTTCACATTCCAGGGTGTCTGACTCTAGGTAAGTGATCGCTTGATGGTAGAGATTGTGAATTTCAACTGAATCAGTAGCTTAGCTCCTGAAATAGACATTATCCTGATGTCTAAATATAAAGCCTTCCCTGGTGGCTCAGCGGTAAAGAATCTGCCAGCAATGCAGGAAACGCATGGAACACTGGTTGGATCTTTGGGTTGTAAAGATCTGTTGGAGTGGGGCATGGCACCCAACTCCAGTATTCTTGCCTGGAGAATCTCATGGACAGAGGAGCCTGGTGGGCTACAGCCTATAGGGTTGCAAAGAGTTGGACACGACTGGAACAACTGAGCATGCACACACACCTAGAATATAAGTGTGCACTTGAGTGTAATTACCGGTGAAATGGAAACAGCATATAAAAACATTCCTAGAGGATTCTATAGGCACACCCTTGCAGGATTTAGAGTGATGGCTCCAGATTTAGAGTATAAATCATGGAGCATATATGGGTCTTAGAGTTGCCCTCAGTGATCTCTTGTGTGCAGGGTGAGTCTCCTGCCTTCTTCTGTTACCACCAGCACCCCGTTATAGGTCTGAATTCTCTTAGAACCTTCAACGTTGCATGCGCATAGCATGTCAAAATCTGCCATCTAGAAACCAACACAACATTATAAAAATTAAGAAACAACAGCAAAAGTACAAGGAGAAAATCTGCCATCTAGTGTTGGTCCCCGCCAACAGGCCCTTTGTTCTGAGCCCGACAAGCTGTCTTTCTCTCAAAGCAGCCTGTGTGAGGAAGCTAAAAGATTGCTCTGGCCAAGTGTGGATCAGATTTGAGAAAATCCATGTGCTGCTTTGTACCCTTTTCAGGCATTTCCATCTAGACCTTAAGATTCAGACGTATGTATATGAATCATTAGACAGCACATGGCTACTGGGTGTCAGGAAGCAGTATGCCTGCCTGTCTTATCCCCTGAGACGACCTGGGCATGATATGTGTGTGTATCATGCTCCACAGGCTGGTGAGTAGACATCAGTTCATGCGAGCATTTCATCAAGTATTAACTAATACTATATGAGTTCTTTTTCACCTCTTAAAAAGGTGACTCTTTCTTTTTTACGTAGCATTTTATAGACCTGCCTGCTGGGAATATGCTTCCTTCCTCTAAGATGTCAGATAAAGCTCACCTTCCTGAGAAATACATCCCATTCTGTAAATTAAAGACAAATCCATTATAGCTACTAGGAATACATTTATTTCTCCATTACTCATTTCTAGTGATCATAGGCACATAGGCAAAACACTGAGAAGACAAAGGTTAATTTCTTCTTTGGAAAAATACAGTATTGCTTTAATTTGCTTTTTAAACTGAGCCATTATATGTAAGGTTGGAGAGAAAGGATTAGACCTTAGATCTCCATGTTAAGTGCTGGAGATAGTTAACATGTAGGTTTTTCTTTTTCTATGTATGTATTTTTCTGCTGCTTTGTCCACTGTGTGTAAGTAAGTAAGTAAGTAAAGTCGCCCAGTCATGTCTTATTCTTTGTGAACCCATGCACTGTAGCCCAGCAGTCTCCTCCATCAGTGGGATTTTCCAGGCAAGAGCACCGGAGTGGGTTACCATTTCCTGTATGGTAATGTCAAAAAAATTGAGTATCATAAAATTAGTTGTAAGATAAGGAAATCCTGTTAAACACATCACTGGAGAAAATTACCAAGTGAGCTACCTCCTAATTTATATAACTGTCTGTAGAGGTGATTACCGTTTCTGTTTCGAGTTAGGCAGTGCACAAATATTTTGTCATTAGTATATTTTTCATAAAGTAGAATAGTCATATTTGACATAAAACATGTTTTTTGGAGTCAGGCTCAGTGATATGGAAAAACGATTAGCTTAGTGAAACTGTTAATTCCTTTGTGTTGGAAGCTGTTCATGGTTTGATAGCTCAGCCCCGTGGATTGCAGTTAGTTTAACTGAAGGCACCTGTGACAGTTGTGACATGCAGATGCTTTGATCTGTCCCATTAACTTGCTAATAATGGATTTACCTGGTTATTAATCAGCAATACCATTCGACCTTGATGGGTCAATTAGAGACTCTACACCAACAAAATAGCTTTCCTGTTTGTAGGGGAAAATGAGCTCTAGAATTGGGTATTTATTTTACAGAAATCCTTTAGCAAGACAATATTACTGAATTTGACTTCCTAATATTATTTTAGTTTTTCTATTAAAAAGTGAACATGGATATGGATGAAGTATAGACTTAGCTTGTTATAATTTCATACCAAAGCTAACACTGTTAAAAACAATTTTGCTCACCATTTTAGTATCAGGATGCCTGAATTCTCATTCCATGTTATCATCAGGCAGCAGGGATTAGAACTCTTAAATGATTCTCTAGTCTAAAATCGGGTTAATTGCATAATTCTTACTAGTCAAGTGGTTGGGGCTTGTTTAACTTTGTCCCCAAAGGTTAGATAGTCTAATCATAGTTTTCAGTTGTGGCAGTGCTTTTTAGTACATGCTCTTTCTTCCCCCCTCAACAAACTATTTATTTATGGCTTTCTTGTGCAAGGCTTTGTTAGAAATCCAAAGATGAATATGACAGGGTTTCTGCACTCGAAGAGCTTACTGTGGAGGCGGATAGATCAGACCCTGCACGAATGACTCTAACACAAGGTAGAAAGTAATAAATGGCATAAGAAGACTGGTGAAAAGAAGAGCTCTGGGGAGTTAAAGGAAGGTGAGGGCCCTTTTGTCTAAATGTTATCTTTGGGTTCCTTGTTCCCATAGTAACCAATGTTTATTTTTTTCAACGTTCACGTTTTAAGAAGAGTAATGGTTGGGTTGAATCCAGAGACTCTGTCAGGCTCTGGTCTTTGGTATGGGCTTTAACAGACTTAAATGATTTCTGGCAAGACTACATTTTTAAGTAGAGTGGTATGGATTATTATGCAGGTACCAAGTTATTAGAAATTCTGTTCTTTACTGTGAAAAATAATTAGCATTTTACTTAATTTTTTTGGAATACTCTCCTCTGATCATTTCCTTTCCTCTGAGAACTGGGATCACTGTTGCACATCTCGGCTCTATTGTAAGTGAGGTCCTCCAGAAAGATGGGGTTCCTACAATGGACCAGGCACCAAGATAAGCTCTATGTGTAGTTTGTCATGTTTAATCATCACAGGACCTCTACAGCTTGTTACTGATATCTCACTGGTGAAAAACTAAGATGTAAAATCATGGGGGTTACTTGACCAGTATCTTCCAGTCCAGATGAAGCAGAGATGGGTCTTGAATCTGGGTCTGTTGAACATGCTGATCAACCATCCACTTGATCATCACTGCTTGATCGCGTGGCCGTGCTCTATCCAGCTCCATTCTGAATGCACTTAGAAGCTCTGCATGCAGTTCTCACAGGATTGTTATATTTATTTACCTGTCTTCTCACTGACATTTTACCTAAGTAGTCTTTTAACAGTTTTTCATGATAGGCTCATCATTAAATATTGTGACAGGAATACCCGAGAATATTTTGGAGGAGACACCAAAGATGATGAAAATAGCAGTTAGCATTTCTAGTGTCTTAAGATTTTAAAGCCACTGCCGTGTCACTTGCCTGATTTAATTTTTCCTTTCATCCTGTGTTGGCTACTCACAGGTGGCAAAGAAAGATCAGGGATGTTAAGTCACTTCCCTGCAGTCACAGAGACAGTACACTTAGGCTGGAGACTGGGTGTTTGGATGTTAATCCAGTGTTATTGATGGTGTGGTCCAGGGAGATGGTGTAAGTGTAGATGGGCAGTGCAGGGGGTCGGTCTTTTTGCATTTGCAAAATCCTTCTGCTGGTAAACCTGCTAAAGGAAGATTTGTATTCAGGAAAATGTGGTCAAGTAAGGGAAGAAAAATAGAAGAATGAAAAACCATTCATTGTGGGATGTGTGTGTTGTGGGTGTGTGCATAGTCACGTTTGACTTTTTGAGACCCCATGGACTGTAGCCCACCAGGCTCCTTTGTCCATGGAATTTTCCAGATATCCCTGGCGTCTCCGGCATTTTCAGACAGCTTCTCTACCACTAGTGCCACCTGGGAAGACCCATTGTGAGATAATGCTCTTTTTTTCTGACAACGGAGCGAGAGGATGTCTGTGAGTGCAAATACTTTCAGCAATAGGGAGTGTGTAGAGTTCTTTGTGCTCAGTCCCCTCAGTCGTGTGTGACTCTTTGCAGCGCTATGGACTGTAGCCCGCCAGGCTCCTTTCCCCATGGAATTCTCTGGGCAAGAATACTAGAGTATATTGCCATGCCCTCCTCCAGGGGGTCTTCCTGACTCAGGGATTGAACCCGGGCCTCCTGTATTGCAGGAGGATTCTTTACCCACTGAGCTACCTGGAAAGCTCTAGAGTTCTTTACTTTCAAGCAATATATGGGCATCTTAGAAATTTAGAAAATTAAAGTAAATTAAAAGAAAAGAATAAGAAATAAAATCTTCCATAATCTTATTATGGAATCTCATAAGAGATACCCAGAGATACATCGTTATTAGCCTCTTGACAGGTATTCTTCTCCTCTTTTCTACTCTTATGTTAATTTATACTGAAATTGTTTAATGTTATATTTTATTTCACGTAACACATAGTGTTTCATGATCTGCTTTGTTTGTAATGTCTTTGATATCTTGTCATATCCATGAGTATAAATCTACACAATCCTTTTAAATAACTTCCTTATATTTTGACTGAATGAATCAAAACATATTACTTTAAAAGTATTATTTGGTATTTACAGAGTTCTCAGTTCTTCAGAATGGCAGTATATGAAAGCTTATATATACAAAAATGATGGTTGAAAACTGGCCAGTAGGAAATTCCCCTCTAGCATTGGATTTAGACCTTGCTGACTTCTCCAACAAAGGTCCGTCTAGTCAAGGCTGTGGTTTCTCCAGTGGTCATGTATGGTTGTGAGAGTTGGACTGTGAAGAAAGCTGAGCACCAAAGAATTGATGCTTTTGAACTGTGGTGTTGGAGAAGACTCTTGAGAGTCCCTTGGACTGCAAGGAGATCCAACCAGTCCATTCTGAAGGAGACCAGTCCTGGGGTTTCTTTGGAAGGAATGATGCTAAAGCTGAAACTCCAGTACTTTGGCCACCTCATGCGAAGAGTTGACTCATTGGAAAAGACTCTGATGCTGGGAGGGATTGGGGGCAGGAGGAGAAGGGGATGACAGAGGATTAGATGGCTGGATGGCATCACCGACTCGATGGACATGAGTTTGAGTGAACTCTGGGAGTTGGTGATGGACAGGGAGGCCTGGCGTGCTGCAATTCATGGGGTCGCAAAGAGTCGGACATGACTGAGCGACTGAACTGGCTGACCGAGATGCTCTCAGACTTTGATAAACCTGGAGAGACATAGCCAAGCAAGCCCAATATCAAAGCACATGGGGATTTACAGGGGCGGGTGGTGGCTCTTGGTCATCGGGAGACGTCACTAATCACATAGTAGCTACCTTACTCTGTTAAATCTAGGTTCTTAGGGTTTTAACTAAGCCATTGCACTGAGAGGCCACAGAAATGAGTGATTTCTGGGTATAATGTGCTCACAACAGTAGAACATAAACACCAGGCTCTATTTTGCAGCTGTTCTTTTGGGTTCTTCCCTCCAATGCATGTTC
The DNA here is from genome assembly GCF_023091745.1 of Budorcas taxicolor. Lineage (NCBI taxonomy): Eukaryota > Metazoa > Chordata > Mammalia > Artiodactyla > Bovidae > Budorcas > Budorcas taxicolor. The sequence continues at coordinate 72,405,016 of NC_068911.1, forward strand.
TTTAAGACATCCTTCCTTGGTTGCTTGCTATGAGCAGCCTGGGGTTAGAGGAACTGACATGTAGGGCATATAACCATTAGAGGAGATGAGAGATTTGCCTTTATTGTTTTAGAGCCTAACACACTGCTTAGCATGTACTAGACCCTTAATATTGTACATGTGTATTGCACAAATGCCAGCTGAATGATTCTTAACATTTGCTGCGAACTTCTAATATCACAATGCCTCATAATTTTTTTATGTGTGTGTATGGCTAAAGATGTTATAGTGGAACAATAGTTTTTGATGTTATAGTGGAAATGTGTACAACAGTACTTTCTTTTTTTTTAAACTAGATTTCGTCTATAAAAATTCCCAAGTAAAATAATACTTTAGGTATAATATCTAGTTTATTTTTTAAAATACATACAGGCTACATGCTATAAGAATTGTGAGATTGTTTTTGTGGCAGAGATATGAACAAAGTCATGCTGAATGAATATCCCTACAGTTTGTTTGTTTTTTTTTAAACACATATAGACTATATGCTGTAAGAATTGTGAGATTGTTTTTGTGGCAGAGATATGAACAAAGTCATGCTGAATGAACATCCCTACAGTTTGTTTTTTTTAAATACATATAGACTATATGCTGTAAGAATTGTGAGATTGTTTTTGTGGCAGAGATATGAACAAAATCATGCTGAATGAACATTCCTACAGGAGTACACTCTGCCTTTCCTATGTGTCCAGCTGGGATTACTTCTCCGAGGATTTCTCACCAGCATCCTTTGGCTGTACTGCCCCTGGGTCTCATGACCAGTTCTCCCTGTGTGAGTTTTGAAGTGTTGGCATGAAATGCTGTTTTCTCCAGACCCTTCTCTAGTAGAAGTTTCCCTAGCTTAAAAAAAAAAAAAAAAAAGACTTCCTCAGTCCTGCGTGCAGCTTAAAGGTGGCAGCCAGCATGCCTCTGTGGAGCTTACCCATGACTACAGTTCTGATGCAGAATGTCTTCAGGGCATTTCTTATCCAGCCTCCAAAGGGCAGGGAATTGTGCAGTGTCCCAGTCACCATCGGTGCGTGGAACCAGAACCCCAAAATCGGCCTTTGGAGGGTCAGCCCCCTTGCTATAGCTCTCTCTCACTGTAAGTCCTGCCATGCTCTGGTCAGCAGTCACTCTTACTTGCTAGACTGACCACATTTGTGGGACTTTCACATTTTCTGTGTTCTCCTGCTTCTTTCTCTTGACCTTTTTTAAAAAATGTCATCACACAGATTTGCGTGAAGAGAAAAATGTCTTAAAAATAGTGATTACCTTAAAATTTGGCATCATTTAAGTCAATGTTAATTACCTGATACCTTGGCTGCAGATAGCTCAAAACTTTAGCAAACAGCTACGTATTTTAAGTTCTCCTTTCTGTCACTGGGCGGAGGCTGTCTCTCTCATCCTGTGTTTATATTCCACCTTCCCTAGCTGCTGATGGGGTAAGCTGCTGCTCTTAACATTCTACAGATTCTCTCCAGTTTTCTCAGGGAAGTTGTCTCTCAGGACTCGTCCTCTTGATCAGATCTGAATAATTCTGAGGTCTGTTTGCAAAATTATTTCAGTTCTCAGTTACCATATCCCTGGAGATAATGAACGGTAAGATTTCTTCCTCGAAATGTTGAGTTTTGGAAAGGTAACAAGCATATTTAAGTTTGAGGCCTTTCTTTGCACTAACATTTCTTTCCCCCATTGAAACCAGACTCCCTGGAATATACTTTCAACTTTATTTTGCAATTCCCAGAATGCTAGAGTTCTGTGTCCCCCTTGGTAAAATTCATATAGTTGTTAGCTGGTGATATAGTGGGAAATCTCTGCTGTCCAGTGAATTGCATTGGTTGGTCTTTGTATTAGTTTTCTATAGCTACTGTAATAAATTACCACAAACCTAGTGGCTTAAGACAGCACAAATTAATTATCTTACTGTCTGTAAGTCAGAAGTCTCTATGGTCTCACTGGGCTGAAATCAAGGTGGTAAGTAGGACTGTGTCCTTCTAGGAGCCTCTAGAGAAGAGTCTGTTTCCTTGACTTTTTTTTTTTTTTTGACTTTGTGTTTCAGAGCAGTTTTAGGTTCAGAGCAAAATTAAGAGGAAGGTATGAAGATTTCCCATCTATCGCTGGATCCCACACATGCATAGCTGCCGTGACTATGTACACCCCCGACAGTGTGGTGCATTTGTTACAGCCTGTCAGCCTACACTGACACATCCTTATTCTTCTAAGTCCATAGTTTATAGTACAGTTCGCTCTTGGTGTTACACATTCTGTGAGTTTGGATAAATGTATAATGACATGCACCACCATCATACTACCACATCGAGTGTTTTCACGCCCCTGAAAATCCTGTGTTCTGCTTGCTGACCTCCTCCCACTGTCCTGGCAACCGTGGGTCTTTACCGTTTCCATGGGTTTTGCTTTTCCCAAAATGTGCATTGGCATGTGCATTTAAGGTTTCTCCATGTCTTTTCATGATTTAACAGCTCATTTCTTTTTAGCTATGCTGCTACTGCTGCTGCTAAGTCGCTTCAGTCGTGTCCGACTCTATGCGACCCCGTAGACGGCAGCCCACCAGGCTCCCCCGTTCCTGGGATTCTCCAGGCAAGAACACTGGAGTGGGTTGCCATTTCCTTCTCCAATGCATGAAAGTGGAAAGTGAGAGTGAAGTTGCTCAGTCGTGTCGGACTCTTAGCGACCCCATGGACTGCACCCCACCAGGCCCCTCCATCCATGGGATTTTCCAGGCAGGAGTACTGGAGTGGGGTGCCACTGCCTTCTCCCTGTGCATTTTCTGTATGTTTCGTAGTTGGTTTAGCCATTCACCTACTAAAGGACATCTTGATTGCTTCCAAGTTTTGACAGTTTTTGTATGGACAGGTTTTCAGTTGCTTTGGTTAAGTACCAAGGAGCATGATGGCTGGATTATGTGGTAAGAGTATGTTCACTTTTCTAAGAAATTACCAAATTGTTTTTGGCAAAAAGAGTGCCCAGAGTGGCTGTGCCGGTTTGTGTTCCCGCCATCAGTAAGTGAGAGTTCCTACTGTGCTACATCCTTGCCAGTTGTCCGTGTTCCAGACTTTGGCCAATTCTAATGGTGCGTGGTAGTGTCTGCATTTTAATTTGCATTTCTCTGATGATAGGCAGTGTGGAGCATCTCTTTAAATGCTTATTTACCATCTGTGTTTATTCTTTGATGAAGTGTCTGTTAAAAGTCTTTGCCTCATTTTTCTTTATCTTTTGGTTTCCTTCTTGTTGAGCTTCAAGAGTTCTTTGTGTATGTTGGGCAACAGTCCTTTATCAGATACATCTTTTCAAGTATTTTCTCCCAATCTATGGCTATCTGATTCTCTTGTCATTGTCTTTCACGTAGCAGAGGGTTTATAGTTTAATGGAGTCAGATTATCACGTTTCTTTCATGGATTATGCCTTTGGTATTGTCTTTACATAGACATCACTATACCCTAGGGTATCTCTAGTAAGCAAAATAGTAAACAAAATAGAGACTATGAGGACTTGTACTTACTCAGAAATTGGAGTTGGTTTTTCATGCTGCCTTCAATATGTCATTGTCCAACATTACCTATGTTTCATTGGTGTTAAGTGGTGTCTGGGAGGGAACTGGTTAACTCAGGGAGTCTTTGCCTTCTCCAGTTCACTCCCACAGACCTGGAGTATTCTGCAGGGCTTGTTTAACACTGTTTCTCCTTGACTCAGCAGAGTTGACAGTTCACAGAGCTTCTGGGCAAGTGCCTGACTGTGTATAAGACACTCAGTCACTATAGGCTATAAGGGCTGTCGCTAGTCATTAGTTTTGCAAGTGGTGATAAAAATCATCTTCTCAAAAGCAGGATGCATTGGGGTTGCTGCAGGGGCTGATGAGGGCTCCAGCCTAGTGTGAGAGATGCTGTTGAGGGTGTTAGATGGGTAAAGGAAGGTGTGTGCCTGGGGGTTGGAGGTGGCCTTGTGCAAATGGCTAAACTTGGCCCAGTGTTTATCAAAGAAGATGAAAAACATCGATTTACCTGAACTTGAAAGCACAGACTTGAGAAAGAGGTAGAAAATGCCCACCAGATTTTAGGGGACCACAGCAAAATGAAAACCCGTCACTCGATAAAGATCTTGATTTAATCAGAATTCAGCTGCATAGAGCAACACAAGATTTTCTTTTGAGTTCCCAGCCTCTGGGCCACATGGAAATCACACCATTACACAAATACAGAAACTATTCTTTTTTAAAATTTTTTCAGAAAATAGAGCTCTACCCTTTCCTCTGGCAATCTTTTTATCTTAGTGAGTTGTCCCGGTGAGGTATGTACCTAAGTAACTTTAATCAAAAGAAAGTATGAATGTTGGTGGAGTTTTAATGAATTTGGACACTGGAGATGCATGTAGCATCTTTTGGCATGCTTATAGGCAGGTACACCTGGCCACAAAATATTTATGTAAGTCTTCTTTAGAACCCTTGGCTCAGTTTTATTTGCAGAGATACATCTTTTATTAAGGAAGAGCTGGAAGGGTTTCCCTGGTAGTCTAGTGGTTAAGACTCCATGCTTCCAAAACAGGGGGCACAGATTCAATCTCTAGTTGGGGAACTAAGTCCCCACATGCTGTGCAGTGTGGCCAGATTTTTTTTAAAATAAATAGTAAAAGAATAAATATTACTGGAGGGCTTCTGCCCCGGGTAGGAAGGGAAACCACTTTCCGTGACATGGGGTCAAGGGTTGCTCCTCTCACATCCATTGGTTTAGGGCCCTGTGTCTGCGCTGGTCATGTAAGTCAGAGTGTACTTCAGTGGGTGCTTGAAGATGACTTGTCCATGAAACTTACTTCATGAAAGTTCCCTACGTGGAGATTTGCTGACTTTCCGGCTGATTGCTTTTGTTGTCATAATGGAGAACCTCTGGGGGTTCAGTCAAATCAAACTGTGCCCATTTGTCTGGAGTTGGTTCTAGATTTTCATGCAGTGGAGTGGATTTCAAGGTTTGCTCAGTGAAAAAGCTATTGGAATTTCTGTACTTTGATTCATTCTTTTTTATGGCTTGATTGAACCATTTTGCTCCCTCCCTCAATAGAGAGCTTTCTTTAAGAATGTTCAGATGAAGTATTAGTCCTTTAAAAGGCTTAAAATGAATGTTTATTACCACAGCAAGAGCTGTACCATTTTAAATGCTTACATTGTAAATCACACTGAGGATCCTCATCAGGTTGACCTTTTGACTGCATTAGGCTAACTGCTGTGTTGCAGGAAAGTGTAGTGTTTGCCTAGAGTCCTTTGAGCAGTATCCAAGTAGCTAAATGAATCTTTTTCCTTTCTCAAAATATTCTGTCTCCCTTACCATTCCATTCTCAGAAAAACTAAAAGAAAATAAGGAACTGAAAAAAGCAGGGCGGTATATTTCAAATGGGTAACCAACAAGGTCCTACTGTGCAGCACAGGGAACTCTGCTCAGGTGTTACGCGGCAGCCTGGATGGGAGGGAAGTTTGGGGGAGAATGGATACTTGTATATGTATGGCTGAGTCCCTCTGCTGTCCATCTGAAACTATCACAACATTTTTAATCCGCTCTGTGCATGCGTATGTGTTAAGTCACTTCAGACACGACTGAACAGAGCCATGTCTGACTCTTTGCAGCCCCATGGACTGAAGCTTACCAGGCTCCTCTGTCCATGGAATTCTCCAGGTAAGAATACTGGAGTGAGTTGCCATGCCCTCCTCCAGGGATCTTCTCAACCCAAGAGAATTCTTTACCCTCTGAGCCATTAGGGAAGCCACGTGCCCCCGCAAAAAGCAGAGGCTAGAAGATATTTAATAAATCATTCCTTCATTCGGTTTGTTGAATAATCAGTACTTTCTGGGGTAAAAATGGAAGTTTTAGTTTTCTTTAGTCACCATTTTCAAAGAGCATTGTTGAGTCTTCCTTTCCCGTCTTACAATGGCATCTTGGTTATTAGGCCGTAATTCTCTGGTGAGTTAGGATGTGAAACGGTCGAGTCTAGTCTAAATTTCAATCTTCTATTCAGTTTAACCTCTGTGTCTCCTCCCCCCCCCCCCCCCACCCCCTCTGGCTGAGCAGGGGTCACATTCCACTCTTTCACCACCTTCCACTCCCCTTTCTGTGCTGCTTTCTCCTCTTGGGTATCAGTGCTTCTCAAAGACTGACTGGCTGCCAGAGTTCTCTGTCCCAAGTGTGCAAGGCTGACTCTGGAGGCTCAGAGGATAAAGAATCTGCCTGCAGTGCAGGAGACCCAGGTTTGATTCCTGGGTCAGGAGGATCCCTAGAGAAAGGAATGGCAACCCACTCCAGTATTCTTGCCTGGAAAATCTCATGGACAAAGGAGCCTGGTGAGCTGCAGTCCAAGGGATCACAAGAGAGTCAGTTGGACACAACTTAGCAGCTAACAATTTCACTTCACTTTGACCCTTTGGTGAGGACCCTGCTGGGACTCTCTGAAGACTTCCAGCCCAGCCCCTTCTTCCCTTCACCTGGGCAGGTGGACGGGAGGTCCTCAGAAGTAGGATCACAGCAAGATGCCTCGGCTTTGGCCAGCTTCCACTTGACGCCTTTGGCATACCAAGAAGCACGAGTGTGTACATAGGCTTCACAGCTGCTCCTTCTCTCCCCTCTGCTGTGTCTTCCCAGTTTCCTTCTCCTTGCTCCGAGAGTTAGGGGGTAAGGCCAGATGATAAATTGCCCCGAAAGCAGATAAATATGTGGGGAGTGAGATGCCAACCTTCCCTCCTTGCAGGCACCTCTGATGTGTTAAGTGATGGTCTGGGAGACTCCTGCAGTTGGCTTGGCTTGGGGTATCCCATCTCTCATCCCAGCAGTGATTCACCACTGGAGAGTCCTTGTCATTCGGCACCCTGACCCTCAAGTTTTATTTATATAGATAAGAGTTGATGGAGTCTGAGGTCATGTTTGGTGCTAGCATAGCAAATTTTGCAAGTTATTAATAAGCATTGGAGTAGCTGACCGCTAATATTTGTGGCTCTGTTTGGAACATAGGGTTCCTGATGCTTTAGCATCTGAGAACCAGTGCTAGGGTAACAGGAAAAGAGGCACTCAGCATCTGCTGATACCGTCATTCAACTCCATGTAGAACTACTTCTGGGCAAGTGACCCAGGGAATATCATGAAACATAACCCTGGGCCTTTAAGGATCATGCTACATTTTAGTTTAAGGAAATAAAAATATAAACATAGGGAATATTAAATAGCTGTATCAGGCAGCATGTGGTGAATTGCTCCAGTAAATGTAATAAGAGGATAGATGGTATAGTTGTTCAAGTATTAGTGTCCACTGGAGTAGCCCCCAGGCCACGTCCCTGACCCACGGCAGGGGCTGTGGGAGGGGTGAGTGGGGAGGCAGCTGCATAGACTGCCTTCGCGCTGTGCTCTGTGGTGCCTCGCTGTGCTCTGCAGATTGCAAGGAATGGGAGGAAGGGAAGAGGATGTGTGGAAAGGTACTAATACACAGTTCTAAGACTAACAATTAAAAAAAAAACAGGCTGAGTTTTGAAATTACGTTATATTCTTGGTTATAACTTTTGGGGGAGGGGGTTTAACTGTTTAGTTCAGTTCAGTTGCTCAGTTGTGTCCGACTCTTAGTGACCCCATGGACTGCAAGCACCCCAGGCTTCCCTGTCCATCACGAACTCCCAGAGCTTGCTCAAACTCATGCCCATTGAGTCAGTGATGCCATCCAACCATCTCATCCCCTGTCATCCCCTTCTCCTCCTGCCTTCAATCTTTTCCTGGCATCAGGGTCTTTTCCAGTGAGTCAGCTTTTCGCATCAGGTGGCCAAAGTATTGGAGGGTCAACTTCAGCATCAGTCCTTCCAATGAATATTCAGGACTGATTTCACAGTTGCAAAGGTGCAAATGAGAAATCTGTCTTTTGAGAGTTGCTTTTACTTTTAAGGATTAAATAGAAGTTGCCAGAAGCTTGCTGTTTACTGTGTTCTTCTTTCCTGTCTCTGTTGTTAGCTTTATTCCAGTTCAGTGTACTGGTTTATTTTTCACTATATTTAGCGGATAGGAAATTAAAAATAGCCATCCTCTTTGGTAATGGTCCTGTTAGAATTGTTACTGAGCTTGGATTTTCAGATATGGTTGGGGGGGTTTGCCTCCGGTTTGCAGCGTGCTGCATTCTCAACCTCCTCCCCTCCGTCTCGTCTTCCGTGATCCATGCCCAACATGCTTATCATCTCTAGACAGGCTTCAGTCTCCTTCCCAAGAAAGCCATCACTGTTTCACTGAGTCTGTCCCACCACAGTGCAACAAAGAAAGTGTGTGAGTTTGAGGTGTTGATAGGTTTGTTAGCAGATACATTCTAATCCTCCACTTTTTCCCTTGTTGTGAACTCCTGATCTTTCTATCCTTTCCTTTTTGTTTCTTAGAGAATTATTAGAGGCTTCTCTCTTCCTTGTTGTCATCTTTTATATAAACAGCCTTTGGCTCATGTTCCAGTATTTTATCCAGATTACCTTAATGACAAATCAAGCTGATGCTGGGTAACCTCTCTAAGGCTAGAACTGAATTTACGGCATTCACTAAATCACCATGTTTTAAGGACTCAAATTTATCTTAGTGGCCTTGGACTTCAAGTTGCGTATTGAGTGATAAAGAGAAGACATATTTTTTCCCGTTTTATTCTCTACTGTATTACTACTGTTGAAGCTGGAAGGTTTGTTAAGTCTAAGGCTACCATAATGGGAGTCTATCTCAACCCTTCACTTGACAATACTATTCCTTAATGTACTCAATAGTATTGCAGAGACCTTTCCTGTATCCCTCAAAAGTCAGCTGTTATTTCTTTATGCTCCTGCTAACTCAGAAAAAAAAAAAGGAGCCATATAAAAATGAAACCTTTTCAATAGCCTGTAGATACATTTAGTAGCCAGCATACTCCCACAGACTTATTCCAGCTTGCCAGCAATACCCACAGAAGAGCTTATCCCATTATCTGGAGCCCTGATTTTTGTGACTGCTTCCCAGGGGACACCTCTGATTGTCTGGCTCAGGTAGCCAGCAGGGTTTTACACTTGGGTCCCCTCAAGATTGTATGTATTTGTATACATTTTAAAGCTGCTTCTTGAGGATCTGGGTTATAGTCAACCTGAACCCAGGTGGTGGTGAGACACTGACAGGTCTTGGCACATCTTCAACTACTGAGAGCTATTAAAATATAATGGGCTGTTTTGACAAGCACAGAGGTTTGAGACATGAAGAGCTGGGGCATGGCTGGACGGAAAAGTTCATCTCCTACTCCTTCAAGATGGGAAGAGGTAGTTGTTTCATCTACTATATACATATAAAGTCAATCAAAACAAAGAAACAGGAATATGTTAATGAAAGAACAAGATAAAACCTCAAGGGGACAAAAGAACCCTTAATAAAACAGAAATAAATTAATTTACTTGATAAAGAATTTGAAGTAATGGTCATAAAGATGCTTACTGAACTGAGGAGATTGATGGATGAACACAGAACTTCAAAAATGAGGTGAAAGAGCTGTATTTTGAAAACTGCAAGACATCAATGAAAGAGAAGATGCGAATAAGTGGAAAGATATCCTGAACTCTTGAATTAGAAGATATGGAAACAATCTAGGTGCCCATCAGCGGATGAATGGATAAAGAAGATGTGGGATATACATACAGTGGAACATTATTTATCCCTAAAAAGAATAAAATATTGGTATTTGTAACATTTGCAACCTCCAGAGCATTATGCTGAGTGAAAAAGTCAGAAAAAGAAAAAGACCATATGATCTTTCTTACACGTGGAATCTAAAACAAACAAACACCTAATATAAACAAGCTCAAAGATATGAAGAATGGATTGGGAGTCTATGGCCCCTGATTGAGGGAGCTAGAAATGGGTGAACTCTGGTTTTGTCTTGTTTTATTAGTTTAAATAAATTGAATGGAAATTTTAAAAGTGAAGTCTTGAGTCAAAGAGAAATAGACATAATGCATTTTAACATGTTGCAGATAAGAACAAAGGCTTTAAAACAACCTCTCCAGAGAAAGGTCTAATAAGAATTTTTATAAAAATGGTGAGGTCCTCATCCTAGGGGATTTCTATACTGGTTCATCTGCACCCTCCTGAGCTCACATAAAAGACGAAAATTAGAGCCCCCTCTAGTTTTCCTGTATACATGATAATGCTGCCAAAAGTACAAGGTCAGAAATTGGGAGAAACTAAAAATCTTCACAGAGTAAGTAGCATCTACTTTTGAGAAGAGTGGTCCAGGGAGAAACCAGGGGAAGGCTCGCAAAAGGACTGTGGTGGTCTTAGCAGTGGCCCGCATCTTTGGCAGTGATGAGAAGTTGTGCCTGCTTTGTGCTTCTGACTTCACTGTGACTCATGAACTTCTTCCTGCTGTCTCATTCCTGCAAGGAGAATTTGCAGAAAAAAATCCGCATTTGCATTGCTTATGTGTTTTAAGGTTTAGAAACAGCTGTGATACGATTTAATCAAGTAGGGAAAGAAATATTGTTCAGTTATATCTGGGGGGTTGTTTGTTTGCCTCTTCTCTGTACATACACGCTTAATTGCTCCTATTACTGTGGTTTATATTTATTTTCAATTAAAAAAATTAGGATTCTTTGGCCTCCAGATTAGATTTACTACTGTTAGTTATTGGTGAGTGTGTTTTTGCTATCAATGACTAATAGATACAACAACTCCTCAGATTAATTAAATATATTTGCTCAACAATTTTTTTGTTATTTTCACCATATGTCAAGCACTGTGCTTAGGGTATAGAAATGAATAAAACAAGCTAAAAGGTAAACGGAAACGTACTCTGTTTATGAGTAAAAAGTACTCTTTGAGCTGTGTTGGGCATTTGTGGTCAAGATTCTGTAGCTGAAGATTGATTAGGTGGAGTTGGGCAGTAGGGTCCAGTGGGTCAAAAGGGTAATAGCTTTTAACCATTTGAGGAGGTGTTTATTCTTTCAAAAATCAGGCTAAAGCTATGGGCTGCCTCCCTATATACAATTTAACATTTACACAGCATTTTGCATGCAGTTTAGGTGAGTTTGCTGTCTCCTAGATTAGAAGGCAGGGACCTAGAATTGGAATCCTTATAATTCATTGTCTCTGTTGTTAGTGTTTTTCCATGAATGTCCAGGCTCATCATAACCCTACGTTTGAGCAGTGTTCATCTGACTTGAAATATGAATTTATGTCATAACATATTTGTCTGCTGTTTTGAATGTACAGAAGGAAGATTGCTAGCTTTTACCATGGAATATGGGCTATGTTCAAGGGCAATTTCTAGAGGGAGAACTTTTCCATAGCTAGGTAGGTAGGTAGGTAGATAGCTGATGCTAATCTAGTGGCAAAGCAGATGAATGAAAACTGCCATGAATGTTCAGAATGTAATTTATATTCATTTGACCCCTTTGCAGTGTTAACATCTGCTTATTACTCATTGAAGCACTTAGGTATTTGTGAGAAATGAAGCAGTGAAGGTGGTAAGTCCCGATTCAAGCCAGGAAACATGAAGAAAGATCTGAAATCCCACCACTAAAACCCATGCATTTAAACACGGAATCGAGGTACCTGCTGCAGCCCCGTAAGCTTCAGTCAGTGGTCTCCGCTGTAGGCCTTTGCTTAGGATCCGTCCTCGTTGGCTTTTCATCTTCTGCTAGCTTCCCTGACTCCATTCCCAGAGCCCTAGTTCACACTCTGGCTTCTCAGCTTATTTTTGGTTGATGTGATTTGGGGGGGGGGCCCTTATATTTCCTTCCTCTGTTGCTTTTGGTTCCTGCCTAATTCTCCTCTCTGGGTCCATGTTGTCCTCTGCCAGAGAACAGAAACATCTCAGAGGGGCCAGTCATCAGGTTCTTTATGGAGGGGGTGCTGGTGGACTTGGACATGTAATTCATATGAAATTCTGAATAGTCTCATATGTTCTACATATTATCTTTTGAGAGTATGCCGCCTGTTGGAAATGAGGCAGTCAACATTGTGAGAAAAAAAAACAAAACAAAACTTAAATTGGGTCATTTTAAGCCAAGCAACCTAGATAGCATATTGAAAAGCAGAGACATTACTTTGCCAACAAAGGTCCATCTAGTCAAGGCTATGGTTTTTCCAGTGGTCATGTATGGATGTGAGAGTTGGACTGTGAAGGAGGCTGAGCGCCGAAGAATTGATGCTTTTGAACTGTGGTGTTGGAGAAGACTCTTCAGAGTCCCTTGGACTGCAAGGAGATCCAACCAGTCCATTCTTAAGGAGATCAGCTCTGGGATTTCTTTGGAAGGAATGATGCTGAAGCTGAAACTCCAGTACTTTGGCCACCTCATGCGAAGAGTTGACTCATTGGAAAAGACTCTGATGCTGGGAGGGATTGGGGGCAGGAGGAGAAGGGGACGACAGAGGATGAGATGGCTGGATGGCATCACTGACTCAATGGACATGAGTCTGAGTGAACTCCGGGAGTTGGTGATGGACAGGGAGGCCTGGCATGCTGCAATTCATGGGGTCGCAAAGAGTTGGACACGACTGAGCGACTGAACTGAAGCCAAGCAAGAATTTCTTCACTAGAAGAGCTTTGTTGATGTGCATGGAAAATAGCGTATTGATTAATGACTTGGAAAAGGGGAATTGGTGTGATATGCTATAGAGATGTTTAGAGGTACCAGAACTCAGGTAAGCATTGTTTAATCACATGTCGTACATGAATGACTTATTTCTACTTTGCCTTTTTCCAGAGAAGACCTGAGATAATTTCCAATAGGAAAACATCAAGGAGGAGAGAGAAAACGAAGCTTAAAAAATGAGCTTTTATTCCTTTTTATTTTTTTATTGAAGGATAATTGCTTTACAGAATTTTGTTGTTTTCTGTCAAACCTCAACATGAATCAGCCTTAGGTATACATATATCCCCTCCCTTTTGAACCTCCCTCCCATCTCCCTCCCCATCCCACCCCTCTAGGTTGAGCCCCTGTTTGTGTTTCCTGAGCCATACAGCAAACTCCTGTTGGCTATCTATTTTATTAAAGCTATTTTGAGAGTGGAAAGAGAATTGGACCAGGAACCCAAAGTGATATAATTACAGTCACTGAGAAGTAAATTTAGTTCCCAGGTTCTTAGCAACTAGGAAATTATAGTTGTCTGTGTAGTTTTCCTTTTCTGATAAAACAAACCTGTACTATTAAAAGATTATTTAGAGGGGCAAACTTTTGCTTGAAACTAAATTCAAGAAAAATTTACCTTGTATTTTTTTTTTTCTATAAAGCACTATGGATAACATAGCAGAAAGCTTGACTACCTGTATATTTGCAAAAAGTGCAAAAAAAAAAAAAAAAAGTGCCGTTGAACTGGTTTTCCCTTAGATTGACTCTCCTTAGAGGTTAAGGGCTTGTCCTCATTGAATTACAGCATAAAGGAATCTCTTCAGGGGCTAAACCAGGTTTAGGTCTCTTTTCTTTCTGCTCAGCAACTCAAGAGAGGGCCCTGAGGCTTAGAGAAGTTAAGGAGGGGCTTTAGGCAGGAAGAGCCGTAACTCCAAGAGTCCGACAGCCACGATGCCCCTTTGCAGGGATTGTGCAAAGAAAAGTCTTACGTGCAGATGCTAGTGAGCAACTAGCACTGCTGCCATTCTCACAGGAACATCCAAGAAGCTGATTTGTGCAACACTCGGATGGAGGTGTCCTCCTTTGCACACCTGCTGCAGAGAAGGATCTATGTGGATGGATCATACAGTCACACAGAAAAAGGCCTCTAGTATTTCCCCCAGGCATTTGGTTTACACCCCATGGTTCTGAACCGTACAGTACAAGAAGTATTTTTAGCTTGAGCAGAATTACTTTAGGACTAGGTGTGATTAATGGCTTCCTCTTCTGTAAGCCTGAGGTAAATGCATCCTTTCTGTTCAGTTCAGTCGCTCAGTCGTGTCCGACTCTTTGCGACCCCATGAATCACAGCACGCCAGGCCTCCCTGTCCATCACCAACTCCCGGAGTTCACTCAGACTCACGTCCATTGAGTCAGTGATGCCATCCAGCCATCTCAGCCTCTGTCGTCCCCTTCTCCTCCTGCCCCCAATCCCTCCCAGCATCCGAGTCTTTTCCAATGAGTCAAGTCTTCGCATGAGTTGGCCAAAGTACTGGAGTTTCAGCTTCAGCATCATTCCTTCCAAAGAAATCCCAGAGCTGATCTCCTTAAGAATGGACTGGTTGGATCTCCTTGCAGTCCAAGGGACTCTGAAGAGTCTTCTCCAACACCACAGTTCAAACGCATCAATTCTTCAGTGCTCAGCTTTCTTCACAGTCCAACTCTCACATCCATACATGAGCACTGGAAAAACCATAGCCTTGACTAGACGGACCTTTGTTGGCAAAGTAATGTCTCTGCTTTTCAATATACTATCTAGGTTGGTCATAAGTTTCCTTCCAAGGAGTAAGCGTCTTTTAATTTCATGGCTGCTGTCACCATCTGCAGTGATTTAGAACTTTGATTATATTAAATGCTGTGTTATCAATGCATCCCTAAGAGTTTTGCTTTGGAGTTGGAAAGATTGCATTTTTTTTTTTTAATTTTAGTGTTAGCAAATGTGCATCACCAGCACTCATGTTAGGTTTTGGCATGAATCACTTGCTCTGGGAGACTCCTGGTAATTTCGATCATGGCTTCTTACTAGGCAGTAAGATCCCAGCAGACAGGGACCAGATCTGTGTTTTTTTTCTTCTTTAGTTAAATTAAATGCTTAGCCACTTCTTTATTCAACCATGTATATGATCAAAATTCACTTCCTTTTCTTATTGCAATATAATTGACATATAACATTATATTAGTTACAGGTATACAACATAATGATTCAATATTTGTATTAAAAGATGATCAGTAAATCTATTTAGCATCCATCACCACACATAGTTACAATTTTTTTCTTGTAATGAGCACTTTCAGGGTCTACACTCTTATCCCTTTTCAGGTATATAATACAGTATTGTCAACTTTAGTAACCATGACTGTGTGTCTGTTTTGTTTATCTCTGTATGTTCTGTGTCTCATACATCCCTCCTGTTAGAAGAGCTTATTAAATACTTATTAAAAGGATAAATGAAGCAGATTCTTAAGTCCTGTATGTTATGTAATTTAGAAAACAAGACATTATTTAGATTTATTACTGAAGAAGAAATTGGATAGAAGCCCGTTTGAGAGTGGACTCAATGTTAGGATATATTAGGAGGTATATTGTATCCTCCATTCTGATAATGCATAAAATTTAAGGGGGGGCGTGCATGCATGCGGCCTGTGTATCTTTATCATCTGGCATTGTCATGTGCTGAAAGAAAGACCTCTCTTAACCTAATTATTTTGAGATTCCCCATTTTGTTGCACATATAAACAGTTTACTCCCTTTTATTGCTGGGTAGTATTTCATTTTATGGATCTAGCTCATTTTGTTTGTTCACTCACCTACTGATGGATGTTTGCTTTATTCCCCAGTTTTTTTAACTATGATAACTCAGGCTGCTGTGGATATCCATGTACAGGTCTTTCTATGGACTATATTTTGATTTCCCTTGGGAAAATACTTAGTTGTAGAAGAGCTGGGTCAGATGGTAGGTGTGTGTTTAACTTTTTAAAGACACTGCCGAAACAGTTCTCAAGAGTGGATTCTCCACCTTCATCAGCAGTCTACGGGAGTGCTGTTTTCACTGCCACTTCCAAGTGTGACGAGTACTGTACCAGTGCTTGGCGTGGTCAGTCTTCTAAAGTTTAGCCATTCTAATAGGTGTGTAGTAGGATCTCTTCATGGTTTTAATTTTCATTTCTCTAATTAGAGACATTTAGCATCTTTTCATGTGTCTAACAGCCATTTGTTTATCTTTAAAAATCTTGTGTCAATATCTTATTGAACTGTCTTTTTATTACTGAGTTGTAGGATTCTCTTTTATATCCTGAATGTGTCCTTTGTCAGAGGTATGTGTTGTGATTATGTAGTCTCTCATACTTTGCTTTCCTTTTGGTTTCTCAATAGTGTCCTTTAGAAAGTTTTAAATTTAGAGTTTTAAAAGTTTATTGATTTATTAATGGTTTGTGCTTTTCAAATGCTATTTAAGAAATTCTTACCTCAAGCCTGCAAATATTTTCTTTATTTTCCTCTTTTTTCCCCAAAGTTTTACTATTTTGGGTTTTACACTGAGAGTTGCTTATATTTTAAGCTAATTTTTGTGTGTGGCCGTAAGGTAAAGGTCAGTGCTCATTTCTGTTGTCATTACGGATACATAGTTGCAGCCTTATTTGTACAATGAACTGAAAACTTGTCAAAAGTTTATTATAATAAAAAGTGTTTTGGGGAGGGCTCAGAAGAATAAACTCAAATTATTTCCCACCTAAACCATACACCTATTGATTCTTTCTTTCAAGCACTTTCTCTATGCTTATGTATGTATTTGTAATTATTACCATAAACATGACTTTGTAACCTATTCTGTTTAGCTTCAGGTAACATTAGTCTATTTGTTTTCATATTATCATCTAAACCTCATCCAAGGATCCTTGTTTCACTGTTTTTTTCCAAAAGCACTCACTAGTTGTTGCTTTCTTTTTTTTAAGTTTGAGCTCAATTCTCTCCTTTTTCTTTTAAGTCTTTTTTACCAAATGATGTTGAATCATTGTAGCACATCTTCCCTTTCAAGTCTTAATGGATCTTTTTAAAGAAATTTTTTCCCCCGTATTATGAAAGTAATACCTGTTCATTAGGGAAAATTTGAAAAATACAGAACATTATAAAGAAGAGAATGATTACCCATTGAACCATGACTTGAGATAAGCACAGTCAACATTTTGGTGTATTTTCTTCTATTTGTTTTACTCTGCATACATATTTTTTGTTGTTCCAATTATACTATATATGCAGTCTTCTGCTTTTTAGTATTACATTAGAACCATTTTCTCATGTCATTAAAAATCCTTTATAAATGACATTTTAATAGCTACATAATATTGCTTCTGGTGGTTATCCCACTGCAGTTTATTTAACTGTCTCCCTATCATTGGGGATTTAATTTGGTTCCAGATTTTTGTTATAGAATTAATGCTGTAAAGACTGGCCTTATACAGAAAACCGTCAACTTTCTCATTTTATATGTCAGATTCATAGATGTACAATGGGTAGATCAAGGGGTATGACTACTTTGAAATTTTGGAAACATTGCCAAACAGCCCTGTCAAAAGAGAGTGTATTCCCAATAGCAGCGAAAGAAAGTCGAAGGCACTGTATCCTTGTGAGCATTTTGTAGATTAAAAAAAGTAGTAATTGGATTTTTAGTTTGCGTTTCTGCTCAGCCGAATCTCAAAATCCCCAGATAGACAAAGTCAGAGAGGGCATGAAAGACCCTTTGATTGTTACAGGATGTCCAAGCTCAGTAAAATAACTTACCCCTAATAAGAAATTGAAATTTCTATTATTACCTGAAAGAATTCACACTATGTCCCAAAATGTGTGTTAGTCTTAACAAAGCAAGCCTAAGGCTTTCCCTTGAAATTGAAAACTTTATTAAAATAGCAAAGAAAAGAAATTAGGTTGTTCCGAACGTATTTGTTCTTAGTGATTACCTGCTGCAGCCCGGTGATTATTATTCCCTCTTTTGAGTGCTCTCAGATCCTCCCTTAATACTGAGATGTGCAGGAGCAGCCTCTTCACAGCAGTCTCTTTCCTCTCCTTTCCCAAGTTCTCCCTAAAAAGACAGTGCGCTTGTTCTCGCCTTTGCTCCTCCTCTATAGCGGCGATAGGAATCCAGTTGCTGGGTGTCCCTACCAGCTTTTAGGGAGCAGAAGCAGGGCATCTGCGGGAAACATTTCACTTATGAGTATCCAGGGGGTTCCACTCTTCTGAGCGCTCAGCCAGACAGAGATGCCCAGACAAGCCTGGAACTATATGTCGCCTTCTTCCATTCACATCTCTGCTCCAGGATCTGTTGTCTGTTGACATGGATAAACAATATTGTGCCCCTTAAGAACTGTAAGCCCAGTTTCAGACAGAGCTTAGCAGAGCTCTCAAGTCTAGGGCCAGTATCATCAGGCTTGCCTGATTCCAAGGGGAAATCAATGCTGGGACCTCTGTTTTCCCACAAAGGCACTCGGTGCCATGTTTCTGCTTCAGATGGGGTCCTGGGGTCTAACGTCTGAATGACTAAGAAGCAGTGGGGTGAGTTAATGATGGGGAGCCCACTCTGAGCCTCCTTTGCCAGCTTCACCATCTTCCCACCAGGGCAGCAAGTCCTCTCCCTGTCCAGCCTTCAGAGAACTGTGGTTTTGGTCTTGGCACAGTAGACACACAGATCTGGGCTAATCCCACAGAAAGATATTCGGAATTATGCATTGGTCTTTAGTAAATCTGCCCTTGTCTATTTTAATGTAAGAAGCACATAAAGGGACATTGACATTCCTTAGTCATTTTTTCCCTTTCTTGTGAGATTTGAATTTTCTCTACGATGAGCGTTTACTTGCCAGTTTATTTTAGGAAATATGAAGTCTGGGAGTGACCTCAGTTTTGTTACTGCTTCCTGCATAATCTAAGCAGGTCCCTTTTTCTCTAAGTGTGCGTGTTTAGGGAGAGGATTCTGAGAATGGAGAGTCGCAGGATGGGATAAACATTTGAAGGTAAAGAAAGAGGTGTTTCTGGTCCCAGTATCTGAGATAGGAATTGTCTTAAGGACAGCAGAGTAGACACCTTCAATGAGCGTCAGCTTGCTCACATGTAGAGTTTCTCTCCAGCTCTGAAGTCTGTGACTGGTCATAAACCCACTGGGCACAGTCTGTATATCATTTTGTCTCTCTCCTCCCAAGACTTGTGTTGCCTACATGTGTCATATATGTAAGCTGAATGATTTTCTCTGTTTGCCTCATTTAAAACTCACTCAGATAGATTTGATCTCATCTTCCCAGTTATATATGGTGCTTGAAATTTAAATAATTATGTTTGATGCATGTTTTTACTCTGTTATTCTTGTCAGTAGATAGGGAGGGCAAGGTAGGAAAGGATCCAACTCTTCTCTCTGATTTGCTTTCAAGAACTACCCATTAGAATATTTTAGAATTGCAAATTCCTTGAAATTACTATTCTAACATTGAAAAGAGCTTATAAGAACGTGTGTTGGTGATCACATTCAAGATACCGAAGTGAAACTAAATCAAGTCTTTATGTGTCCCAAGCAAAGCAAGACTGTCATCACAGGCACCCTTATTTCTAGCTCTACAAAATCCTTAAGAGTGGGAATCTTTTTTTCATCCATAACCAATCGGAAGCATAAACAACATTCTGGACACAGGAGGTTCCTAGAACAAGCTTGAATCATCAACAGCCACCTTTGGTACCAGCTCCAAGTTTTCTAAAATACACAACTGTTTGGCAGCCAGCTTCAGGCTCTAGTTCATAAAAAACCTTTCGGGTCATTTTTAAGTGTTTTTATTAATGGTCACAGCAACGGGCTGAGAGGAGATCAATTTGCTGAAGCACAGACAAAAATGAGTATTGTATTTTTCCCCTCCTAGTTGGCCCAGTAGGAGATCCTATTAGTGTTCTAAAAAGTTATATAATTAGCATGGCCCCCGCTGCTTCCTCACTTGGTGAGCCAAACTGGTTTTTAATGTTCAGAACACAAAACATGGAAATGCCATCTTCATAATGCGCCATGCTGTCTCTAATAGCCGAGAATGTTTCTGATGACAGATCTGTAATAACAGTGATGATGAGAGTCACAATTACACAGCACTCTGAGCTTAGAGCACGCTTCCCTCAGGCCTTCGTGAGTCCATGGAGACCCTCGATGGTGAAGAGTATATAATATGAATGACTTGACGGGGGGTGGTGCGTGGGGGGTCTTCTGGTGCAAAGGAGAGTAAGTCGTCAGAAATGCCGGTCAGGCCATCAGCAAAATGAGTGCTTTTGTTGTGTCTCGTTCCTCAGGGAATTCCCCTCATCTGGCAAGTGGGATTTTGTACCCCAGGCGTTGTTTCAATCTTCTGCTAAGCCTCTTTACGTTAACATAAACCATGATCTTTGATTGGACCAAATGAAGTGGAGAATTTAAATTATTCATAAGATGAAGGGTGGTAGGATGGGTTATCAGGAGAATTCTCAGCTCTTCATGGATTTATTTCATTTTCTGAAGGTCATCCAGGACTCCAGAGCAGCCTGTTTCCATCTCTTCAAACTCTCAGATGGAGAGTGTCATTCTCCGCCTCTCCATTGATTCAGCCATCCTGGGATTCTGAAGGAGGTGCAGAGGCCTTTCCTCCCTGACCTCTTGTTATGTATTGGGTCTTGTGGTTAGAATCTACTGTAGAGGACCCCATGGAGGATTGGATGCCTGCACTGCTCAGGTGAAGGGTTAAGAAAGAACAGACCTCAGAGCAGGGGCCAATATCAAAGGCTAAAGAATAAATTTATTATTACTGTTGTTGATTTTTAACAAATACTGACTAGAATGCTTGCTGTGTACCAGGCACTCCATGCCTTCTTTCTTCTTAGTTACCTATGAAGTTGTTAAGTCGCTCAGTCATGTCCGACTCTTTGCAACCCCATAACTTTCCTTCCAAGGAGTAAATGTCTTTTAATTTCATGGCTGCAATCACCATCTCCAGTGATTTTGGAGCCCAGAAAGATAAGGTCAGCCACTGTTTCCAGTGTTTCCCCACCTATCTGCCATGAAGTGATGGGACCAGATGCCATGATCTTAGTTTTCTGAATGTTGAGCTTTAAGCCAGGTTTTTCACTCTCCTCTTTCACTTTCATCAAGAGGCTCTTTAGTTCTTCCTCACTTTCTGCCCTAAGTTTGGTGTCATCTGCATACCTGAGGTTATGGATATTTCTCCCAGCAATCTTGATTCTAGCTTGTGCTTCTTCCAGCCCAGTGTTTCTCATGATGTACTCTGCATGTAAGTTTAATAAGCAGAGTGACAATATACAGCCTTGATGGTACTCCTTTTCCTATTTGGAACTAGTCTGTGGTTCCATGCCCAGTTCTAACTGTTGCTTCCTGACCTGCATACAGGTTTCTCAAGAGGCAGGTCAGGTAGTCAACTTACACTAAAGCAGTAAACAGCAAATAATTTGCAGGATGTACTGTATAAATACTTCTGAAGAGTGAAAACTCTCCTATATCCAGCCTGACCTCCTTTATTAAATTTTCACCTAAGTCAAGAGATCTAGAAAGCTAAGTCAGTCCCAAACACTTGTCAAAGATCAACTGACCTGGTTTAAAGACCAGTCACTTGAAAAAAACAAAAAAACACAGTAAAGGAAATCCTTGGGTATATTTTTTTATTAGTGATTTTTAGATAAGAAAAATGCATGAAGCGTGCAGTCATACTAAGTCCTTCACTTTATGGTGCAGTAACACTCGTGGGCTTTTTAAATAAACATTCTCAGCATATTTTTCAAAATCACTGAAATTCTGAGTTATGGCTCCAAATGGTTCCACAATTCACACATGAAAATCAGTTTTATTATTTGATGATTGTACAGCATGTGTTTGAGCATAGGCCAGCAACTGTTTTGAGCATTTGGAGTAAGGTTACTAGATTATGTTACACAATCTGCTTTTGAACCTTGCCCTCAGATATGCCATTCATGGAGGAGGTGGTGTACACCGTTGAAGTATAATCTTCGTGATTCAGCCACGGGTCTTTCTAATTTTGGTGAACTGAGTGGATACTTGGAATTTTCCAATATGGATGGTTTGATTTCTAGGTCAAGTCATCAATGCCATTTTATTTAATTTACCTAGGATTGTTGAGGAGAAGGCAGTGGCACCCCACTCCAGTACTCTTGCCTGGAAAATCCCATGGACGGAGGAGCCTGGTAGGCTGCAGTCCATGGGGTCACCAAGAGTCGGACACGACTGAGCGACTTCACTTTCACTTTTCACTTTCATGCATTGGAGAAGGAAATGGCAACCCACTCCAGTGTTCTTGCCTGGATAATCCCAGGGACGGGGGAGCCTGGTGGGCTGTCATCTCTGGGGTCGCACAGAGTCGGACACGACTGAAGCGACTTAGCAGCAGCAGGATTGTTGAAGGGATGGTTTCTTTCTGAGACATTGTAGTGAGTGCCATACATTAGTGCTCCAGAGGCCAAAAACAGATTTAGTGTTTGCTAATGTTTAATGTAAATGTTGACTTTCAAAGATTTGCCAGGATCCAGTAAGACGGAAGAAGGCATTACAAGGTGGCTGTTTTAAAGGCCATTTTGTATTAATAGTAATAGTCATGCATTTAGAGCAACAGGCGGGTTTTTGAAAGGGCATCCAGGGAAAGCAGATAAGACCAAGGTTCGGATTTCCATTCTCCTGCCCATGGTGATCTTCAGATTTAAAAAGAAAATCAATTTTGTAAAATACCTATAAACATTTCCAGGTATTTGTGCTCACTTTAAATCATATCATGCAAATAATGAACTCCTTCATTTCAGTCCTGCTAGTGCCAGGAATTGGAGAATCACTTAATGCAAGTTTCAAAAACAAGTGTTTTGGGGTTTTTTTGGCCTTGAGACAGGTTTTGGATTTTTTTAATTTTTGTTTTCACATTACTCTGAATAAAGGTCCTGTCCTAATCCAGCCTCCTGACAAGTATGGCTTGATGTGCTCTAATATACATTTATTTCTTTCAGATGCCCATCAGCAACCTATCAAATGCTTAGTAACAAGGTTATTTTCTGTGCATCTGCGTATTTTATAAATAGCCATTTGCCGAAGTAATTTCAGAAATGTCCAACTTGAGGATTTATGCTGTCTTTGCCAAAGGGTCATCCACACTAGCTTGTAAATACATTTAATTATAGGCCATTTCTCTGAAATGGATCAAAAAGGGGAAATACTTGCTCAACCTCATTTATCATTAAATTTAATTGTCTTCAGATCTCACCTGTGGAAAAGCCAAGGAGAGAACTGTGCTTATGTTTCTACCCTAGAGGACACTGCTGTTAACATTTATTATTCATTATGCCTTTATAGTTTTCTCCTTTATTGGATGGGTATTTTATTTTTATTGAAGTATAATTGACATACATTATATTAGTTTCGGGTGTGCAACATAAAGATTCAGTGTTGTATGTTTTGTGAAATGTTCACCACAGTGACATCTGTCACCGTACATAGTTATAGAATTTTTTTGTGATGAAAACTTGTTAAGATTTATTCTCTTAGCAGCTTTCAAATATACAATAGAGTATTATTATTTTAAAACTTTTGCATTAAAGTATACTTGATTTACAATGTTGTATTATTTCTGGTGTACAGCCGAGTGATATCAGTTTTATATATATATATATATATATATATATATATGTATGTATCCTTTTTTCATATTTTTTTTCATCATGGTTTATTATAAAATATTGGATACAGTTTCCTGTGCTATGCAGTAGGATCTTGTTGTTTATCCATTCCATAGATGAAACTTTGCATCTGTTAGTTCCAAACTCCCAATCCAATTTTTCCCCCTTGCTATCCCACCTTGGCAAACACAAAGCTATTCTGTATCTCTCTGATCCTGTTTCTGTTTAGATAAGTTCATTTTTATCTTAGTTTAGATTCTACATATAAGTGATGTCATATGGTATTTATCTTTCTCTTTCTGACTTTACTTTGTATGGTGATCTCTGGGTCCATCCATGTAGCTGCAAATGTCATTCTTCTTTTATATTGCTGAGTAATATTCCATACAATACAGTATTATTGACTATAGTTGCCTTACTATGCATTATACCCCCATGGCATATTTACTTCATAACTGGAAGATTGCCTCTTTTGACCCTTTGCCCATTTTCCCCACCGCCATCTCTGATGATCACCAGTCTTTTCTCTATATGCATGAACTTGTGGGCTTTTTATTTGTTTTGTTTTTCATTTGTTTGTTTCACTTATTTCTAGTATAGCTCTCCCTGGATTGGGTTATACATATAAATCAATAGGGAAATTACAAGCATGCTTCTTGCTACTTTTGTGATCATCCATCTAAGGTTTAAAGAGTTTTATTATCGTCTGCTCACTTTACATTATTGCAGCTCTTCTAATGTTCTTATATGTCTGCTCCCTTGATTAGTAGCACAAATTCTTTATAAAGCTTTTAAGCAACAAGTTATCCTTTCTCTGTTCTGAAGCAACAGAGTTCGGTGTTCAGCTGAGCACGTGTGCAAGGTTTTGGCCAGCCACAAAGCCTCCTTTTGACCTTCAGACACCCTGCAGCCCACCTCCCTTAAGCTGGTTAGCCAGCTCTCTCGGAGAGGACATAACATAATTCAGTCTCCTATAGGTTCACAGCAGAATGTTACCTCTGCTTCCCACATATGTTTTAGCTAAAGTGAGAGATCTATGTTTCAGCATCCCACAGACCATCAGACTCCTTCCAGTGCTTGTCAGAGTTCAGTCATGAAATCGTCCAGAGCAGCACTTGGCAAAGACACTTTGGGGGTTTCAGGAAGCTGTCTGCTTAAGCCATTAATTTCTCCAGGTTCTCTGAGCTCCCTCTATTGAGGTAAATCATCAGGAAACAATGTCCCTTGGCTGTATTATTTCAGCTCCCAGCAGAAGTGCCATCATTCAGGTAAGATTTAATATTGTGCCTTCAGCACATGGGGGAAAAAAATCCCATCTTTTGCACCACGTAGTTGAAGACATTTATATGAAAAAAAGTTTGTCTTTTTACACCATGGATTTGAGGACATGACTCAGTTTCCCTTATGAAGGGGCTTCCATAAAAAATTTCTCCATGATACTAATGCCAAGGGGAGAAAATGTGCCTTTCATGTTTCCTTTCTGATAAATTAAGAACTGTATCATGCAGTATTTCCTTTTTTGTCTTAGTTGCAAGCAAACAGAGCTAAATTTGGTGCTCATTTGGAGTACTTGACATCTCAAGCATGTGTAATGTCTCTTTCTGTGTTCATTTTAACTAGCTTCTATTATTTTTAGTAATCAGGTGTTTGTTTATATATTTGATTTAATTTTAAAAGTACTTACCATCCTTTTTGCAAGGATTAAATGAACCAAAGAAATAGAAAAGGAGATGCTACCTGCCCATAATAGAGTTTGTAATGGTTTATGCCTTAAAGAAGTAAACTTCCATTGTCTTGCAAATTAACTCATCCTAGAATCCCATAAATATGTTCAGCCCTACCCACCTCCCCATATACTATGTCTGCTACATAAATATACCCACCCTGACACAATGTCTAGAGCCTAATTGAACTTTCACTGAATCCATGTCTTAGAGGTACCTTGGTATTTTTATTGTATAATTGACTTGGCATGTGGATACAAGATCCTGATTCACTGGAGAGAGGTTTCTATCACAGAAACATAGATGAATCTGGGCTTTTTGCAGTAAATCCTAGGATACTTCAAACTTTCGTATACAATTGTTGATGAAGTCTGCTTCTTTTATCAGTGGTCCTGTCATCAAGAGAGAAGTCGCTCAGTCATGTCTGACTCTTTGTGACCCCATGGACTGTAGCCTACCCGGCTCCTCCGTCCATAGGATTTTCCAGGCAAGAGTACTGGAGTGGGTTGCCATTTCCTCCTCCAGGGGATCTTCCCTACCCAGGGATCAAACTCAGGTCTCCCACATTGTAGGCAGATGGTTTACCATATGAGCCACCAGGGAATTCATAAGGTACACACAAAACCCTTAAGTAAGAAATGCATGTTAAAATGTTCCCTGTTACTAAACATGTGAGCTCCAGGGGACTTTCCTGACAGTCTAGTGGTTAAGACTCTGCACTCTCTCTGCAGGGGTTATGGGTTCAATCCCTAGTCAGGGATCTAAGGTCCTGCATGCCCATGACGTGGCCAAAAAGAAGTGAATAAATAAATAGAAATGGTTTAGTCCAATCCTTTGATAAAATGGATGAGGAAACTGACTTTTAGAGAGGGGAACTTTGAGTAGCCAAGATTGCTTTAGCCCATGAAAAGCAGCACTGTGGCTGGCAGTTTAAAGGGGATTTGGAGCTGGAAAAAACAAAAAAAAATGTGAGCTCCAGCTTGCCTGTGTTAACTGCTGTCACCAGCCCTGCGCATGAGCTGGTTTTTGTGCGGTCACTCTGTCTCCCTTTTGCCCAGTAGGTGAAAATGGGTTCAATAAATACGTTCACTGGGCATTGTGAATGCTGCAAAGAACTGCTACCCAGGAAATAGTTCCATAATCTTGACAGGAAGCAGAGCCCTTACACAATAACCTGTTTGCTCATGATTTACCACAGCTCAGATGTAACACAACTGATTTTGTATTGTCTACGTCAAACATTTTTCAAATTTGATGTATTCAGCTCTGAAGAAAATATGGCAGAATGTTACCACTTTAAAATTTCTTGGTGGTAGGTACGTATGTGTTTGTTTTAGTACTTCTTTGCATTATCCTATATGTCTGTCTTGATTTTTGAAAGTGTGTACTGGAGAAAACAGGATCAAACATGTTTCTTTACATTGGAGAGTGGATCAGGTAGAGGGGAGGAAGCAGTGTATCTTCTTCTTGGCGGCATGGAGGTTTTCAGGAGGTTTCTGTGAAAGAAGCACAAAACCTTAACCCAGTTTGGATTATTTCCAGATGAAAACTATTTTTTGTCAGTGGCAAAAGGTGGTTATTTATCATTTTTGCATGTGATTTATTCATGTGTCAGCATGGTACAGAGCATCAGAAATTTCGGTATGCAAGGCTCTGCAGATACAGCTCTAATTTAAGTGTCTGCTGTGTGGAATCATATGTAGCCAGACTCTATGCTTCCTGCAGGCTGCAGATCTGAAGTGTTCTTTGGGTTGTTGCATAGCCGGTGTGGGGCGGGGACGATGGTTCAGTCTGTAGCCTGTGGTTCTAGTTGCAGAGAAACCTCCAGACAGCCATCTTGTAAGGTCACATTTTTGAATATGTCAAGATAACTTTCTTAAAGAAAACCTTGTGAGTGAGTATGTGTGTGTGTGCACTTGCACGTGTGCATATGTGTGTGTGTGTGTGTGTGTATACACATCAGGGCTCTTGGTTTGTTTTTTTTTTTTTTTCTTTTTCGTTGTTGTTTAAAGGAACAGTGTGACGTCCTCATCTATCTGACAGTGATCACAGGCTGTGTATGCTGTGGGGCTTCACGTAGACTAGATAGAATTCTGGAGGTTACCAACTTATGCTTTCTAGGCCATTGGCATATTTCTGGGTGCCTGGAGGTATAATGCTGAAAGGTATTTTCACTTTCACTTTGTAGGACACTCACAGATCCAGAAGGCTCTTTTGAGGCAAAGGGTTGGGGGAACGGGAGGTATAGAGCTCAGTTACTGTTCTCACACTCCTGGAACATGTGGCTTGTGGTGCATGGAGATACACTGCTGGAGGAGAACTGATTTCAGGCAGGGTTTGGGACTCAGGGCTGGTGGGCACAGTGGTGACTCTCCACCTTTGTTTCTGCCACCACATCAGTCCTGTGTGAAATGTATCCATACTCATCAGCAACACCTCTCATCGCATGCAGTCATTCTTAACTAGGGGCAGGAGTGTACTGGGGTGAAAAAGTGTATTTCTTTAGAGATTATGCCTCCATCTCCTGCCTGCAGTTTGAGAACCACCAGTGGAGATTAAAAGAGCAGTCATCTAGGAACCTCAGCCCCTGGTTTGAGTGTCCTTTGTAATGGCTGCTAAGATAGGGCTGATGCCTAGTAGGTGATCAATAAGGATTTAAGGGGTGTTGGGTGAATTAACCAGCTGTGTAGTCTTAAGCAAGCCACTTAATCTCTTTGGCTTCTGTTTCCTCACCCGAGGAATGAGGGAAATGGACTCGATGACCTCAAGGGCCCCTTTCGGTTGTAAAATTATATGATTCTGTGATTGGACCTTTACCTCAGAGGAAGATTAATTTGACAGGAGTATGAAGGATGGATAGAGTGAGAGCCAAGAAAGAGGGAATGCTCCTTTATCAGAGTTAGTCTAACATTTCCTCCTCTGTGACTGTTGTTAAAGCACACATTTACTTTGGGGTCTTCCGGGTGGTTTTACATAGGTCAGCTCTCATTCTCTTCATTCTCTGGGAAGATTGCAAGCTCATTGAGGACTGGAAGCATGGCCTACTGCTCACCTCAGAATTCAGGGCGTCGTGACGCCTGTTTGTGTCGTGAGGGAGCCGCATGGTGCTGTCACTCAGCCTGTGTAATCTGCGAGGGGAGCTGAGGAAACTGCGCACGCGACCGGGAGGAAGCTGGTGAGGGTCTGGACCAGGCAGTGAGCTCAGGTGGGTCCAGCTGGTCTGACTAGCTCCCTGGCAGCCCCTGCCCTGGGAAAGCCCAGAGGCTGGCCACAGTAGACTTCCCTTTTCTCTCCCTGATTCTTCAGTTACTGGCCTTACGTTGCAGGTGTCCTTCATCTTATCACTAGTGCGGCATTTTTTCCCATCTCAGGAAGTACATTTTCCTTCCTGGGCTACACATTCATCTACCGAGGCTTGCACCCTTACCTTTTAAGGCCCTTCTCCCTTCTGCGGCATCTTTCGTTTTAAGTGGAGTTTCTCTGTATCTGCATGGTGTCTTTTTTGGTCATTAAATCACTTGTTCTTGTGTGCAGCAGATAATGGTGACCTGCCCTCAGTCAGTAGTAGTGGAGCTTTAGAGAAATGGATGATTGGAGGAGCTTAAAAAGGGCATAGCCCAGAGGTCATGGTAGGTGGATGATGACGGTGGGCACAAGCAAGTCTTGGAGGATCATGCTAAGGATTTGGAATTTTGCTTTAAGAATAAAGGGATGGAAATGGAGCCTTTCAACAAGGGAGTGACAAGATCAGGTTTCCAGGAAACGAGCTGACTGGATCCTCTGGAGACCATGAGCTTGAACATGGAGACCAGTTAGGAGCACCTGCAAATCAAGGGGCTGGTAGAGCCTCGGGTTAAGGGTTGTGCACTGGAGAAGATGACACGTGCTGTTGATTAAGTTCTAGGCTTAGTCTGGATCTGCTGTCAGACACCTGTTTTTGCACATATCCTTTACCCTTTCTAAGCCTCCTCCATTTCCTTGTCTGTCCAGTAATAGGGGATAAGAATCATCCCTGCTTCAAGGGTTGTTTTGACCATGGAATGAAGTAACGATGTGAAGTACCAAGCATGTACCGGCAGGTTGGAAATACTGTTAGTTATTTTCCCCATCTCACAGCTGAGCAAAGTAGAGGCCAGACGAGTAGAGGGTAGGTTCGAAGTTGGACTTCTCTCCACCATCCGTGGTATTTCGTCATCCATGCCAGCTCACCTCCTGGTGTGGAGAGAGTCTGTGTCTCTTCCTAAACCCGTGGGAGAGGACTTGAGTCCAGTGCCAAGAGTAGGAAAGAAGCTGAATGTTGTCCCCAGTGATTCCCAGCCCGACATGTTTGAAAGGTCCCCCTCCTGCTCC
Source organism: Budorcas taxicolor (assembly GCF_023091745.1). Lineage (NCBI taxonomy): Eukaryota > Metazoa > Chordata > Mammalia > Artiodactyla > Bovidae > Budorcas > Budorcas taxicolor. The sequence goes on from NC_068911.1 coordinate 72,434,417, forward strand.
CGATAAGGGGAGACACTCCAGGAATGCCAGAGTGTGTGGCTCTCTCTGAACTACCTTGGACACCAGCAGCTTTGCCCTGACCTGGAATCTTGGGGAAGAGTAAGGAAGAAGAGGGCTGTCATTGGTCATGAACATCCCCTGTTGCTTAGAAGAGAGGGGCCACATCTGGATCCTGGGAAACTGTCCTTTCTGCCGTTACAGGGGCCCTGAGTGGTGTCACCCCAACTGTATCCTTCCCCCTCAGAGCTTGAGGAAATGGTTGGCTTTCAGCCTCACTCCAGAGCACCCTGTGGTGGAGGGCGTGCAGCGCCAGTGCTCAGAGTTTATGATGCCCTTTGACAGCGAGTGGTCTTTGGGCTGCTCAGCCTCTTGCTCAGATCTGACTCTTGGGGCTCACGTGTCCCTGAACAGTTGCTGGCATAGGCTTAGAGACATTACCATGCAGCCGAGGGATGCATATAGTCCTGAGCTGGCCTTTTAGTTTGGGAGTCCTCCAAGAGCAATAAGTCTTTCAGGCTGTCTTGACATGGTAAATTAAGAGGTGCAGAAAAGTGCTACCCCCTGTAAAATATATACTTCAGCTGTCCAGGCCTCCTACACCTCCCTCATCAGGAGGGGTATGTGTTCACTCCCGTCTGTCTTCACCACCCTGTTAGCCAGCTGCCTCAATTAAAGTGTTCACTATGTCCCTTGCAGATGAATTGAAAGAGCAAAAAGAAAAATACCAGCCTGTATCTTGGAACTCCTCACGTTGAATGGATGTGGAAAAATAATATTTAACAAAACTAAGCCCCGATCCTACTTGACCCTAACCCGCTGGTGCTGGTTGCCCCCTTTCAACGGAGAATATGTTTATCAGCTGGCAGAGGCCCTGCATCTCCCTGTTTCTTGGCTGTTTTTTTAATATACTTCCTGCCATACTCATTTAAAAGTGCCTGCAATGGTGCTTTCAGATTGCTTCTGAGAGTATAAATTGATGCAACATAAATGAAGAGGAATTTGACAGTATCGGTCAAATCAAATGTGAATGCATATATCCTTTGACCAAGCAGTTTGCTTCCAGAAAATTTATTTTTATACTCACATATTTGCCAAGGGACCTAAGAACAAGGTTATTCATTGAAGCGTTGTTCATAATAGTGAAAGACTGGAAACAATCTACTCATAGAATGGGAACTGGTTAAAGACGGATAGAGCATACAATTGAATACTCTGTAGCTATAAACAAACAGAAAAGAATGAGAAAGCTCTCTGTGAACCAATGTGAAGAAATTCCAAGGTATATTATTAAGTTAAATAAAAGGCAGGATGCAGAACAGTGGATATAGAATGCAGTTGTCGTCTCCCACTGTATTAAATAGGCTAGTGAGCACACTGTGTATTCACTAGTGCTTATGTAAAACATCTCATGAAGCGTACACAGAAAGCCTATAGCATGACTGCCTCAGTGAGGGGGACCAGACAGATGAGCAAAGGGAGTTGAGAGGGCTAGATTTCACAGAATACCCACTGAACCTGCCTGTTGCTTAGTCACTCAGTTGTATCTGACTCTCTGCGACCCCGTGGGCTGTAGCCCACCAGGCTCCTCTATCCATGGAGTTCTCCAGGCACGAATACTGAAGTGGTAGCCATTCCCTTCGCCAGGGGTCTTCCTGACCGGGGATTAAACCCAGGTCTCCTTCATTGCAGGCAGATTCTTTACTGTCTGAGCCACCAGGGATGCCCATACTATACCGTACTTCTTGATCTTTAAACCATGCCAGCACCTGTTTTAAAAAAGAAATTTCCTGCCTGAGCCCTGTAGGTATTTGCGTTTGTGATGCAGAGGTATTGTGCCTTAACCAATTTAAGAGTTTGTTCTTTGTGTTGTTTGATTATTTTTAGGATTGAAAGAGTTTTTAAGTTATCAGAGGTCACCTGGGTCTTGAAACTCTCAAGTTATTAACGTTTGCCCTGGAAAGTTGCATATAGTTTCTGGCCTTAAATCATACCTATTTTCAGCTTCCCTGAAATTAGGAGTATCCTGTGCCATATCAATTAAAGTAAATGTACTTTCAATTAAAGGTGTTAAATATGAGTCTGAAAAGATTAATTCTTTATAAAAGGATGACCTTCAGTAGTCAGATCCAATTAGGCATTTTTCCAACTATATTTCACCCTGATGGGACAAGTCTACTACATACACTCAATCACTGTGATCTTTTCAAAGGTGGGTATTTTTGGTTCAGAGTTAAAGGAGAATGACTTGTCTAGGCAACCTCCATAACTTGAGCCACCATTGATGTGCATAGAGATTATGGATGTTGGATATTAACTTTGTGGGATTAATATTTAAGAATCAGAATATGCATGATGATGTTTTGGTTACAGTTCTTATACCTCTCTTCCATGACCTTAGTAGTAAGGTCACTCAGTTAGTTATGTCTGACTCTTCTTTACCCCATGGACCCCAGAGGAGCTCACCAGGCTCCTCTGTCCATGGAATTCTCCAGGCAAGAATACTGGAGTGGGTTGCCATTTCCTTCTGCAGGGGATCTTCCTAACCAAGGGATCAAACCCAGGTCTCCTGCATTGCAGACAGACTCTTTACCTTCTGAGCTACAGGAAAGTCCTTGACTTAGTAGAACAAAATAACTTAAGACAGTCTGATCAAAGGAAAGAGGAAAGGAACAGTGGGATACATTAGCATCAAACCTAATTGATTTCTCATTTTCTCCCTCTGTCATTTCATTTTTTATACACCATAAATACTTGCTTTCCTGGTGTTTTTTTTTTTTCTTATTGAATTGTTTTAGTCCTAATTCAATCTTTGCTGATACGTAACACACAAGACCAAGGCTGTTAAGTAAGTGAATGCTTACTGATCTTCTCATGGTAACATGCAAAATGTTGGGGAATACTTTGTTTTCTCTCAAAAAGTAACGGGAATCAAACATTTCTATTTGCAGTAGGTATTTACAGTATAGAATTGTTGGTCCTCACTCTGCCACTCATTACCTTTGTAAATTTGGAAAAGCCATTGAATGTGCTCATCAGAAGTGGGAAACAAGTAATACCTACTTTGCATGTCTCAAAGATTGATTGCTGGGATCAAATGAAATCTGTTATCAGTATTTCTCAAAGGGTGGTCCTGTGATCCCTGGGGGGGTCCTTGAGACCATTCAAGGAGCTTATGAGGTGGAAACTATTTTTATAATGATATTAAGAAATTATTGGCCTTTTTCACTGTCATTCTTCCACATACGTATGGTGGAATTTCCAGTGGCTGGCTCCATGATATGTGATATTGCAGCAGATTGAATATGAAGGACAACATATACTAGCTACCTTAAGCCAGACAATAGAGAGGTTTACAAAAATAGAAAACAATGCATTCACTGATTCGTTTTTCTTTTAGAAAGCAAAATAATTGTTCCTTTTACGTAAACATGTGATGTGCTAATTATTGTCACTTTCATGTAAATTAATACATATTTTAAAGTGAATTAGTTTTAATTTCCAATACAGTAAATATTGATGGACATAATCAGCACAAGCAAAATCTCTTTAGGGGTCCTTGATACTTTTTAAGAATGTGAAGGGGTCCTAAGACCAAAACATTTGAGAACTGCCAATGGATATGAAAGCACTGTGTAATGTGTGATGACGCTGTCATTTATTAAGAAAATTTAGGCAACATGCACATAGACCTGCCGTTGCAGGCACTGGTTGTTTGTTGCCCACTCCATCTTCAGGGCAGGTTTATTTAGTCCGGGGTCTAAAATCTCTGAACTGTCTATATTATAGTTGCCTGCAATTTCACATGTTGATCATGTTTCTACTTCTTTTTAGTGTGAACATCCACAATTTTCAGTTTTCAGATCCTCAGAAGGTCCTAAATGAAGCACAGCTGTAGCAATTGCTAATATCTGCTGGTCCCATTTTTGTCTCCCAGAGGAGTAATGATAAAATCATGGTGCAGACACCAGAGAGGATATGCCGAGGTTCAAGGCTCCCATGTCGATACCGTGGGCTTGGGCATCTCTAGAGTTCTTGCCCCTTTTCCGCCCTGCTTGTGGAAGGGAGGAAGCTTCCCTAGGCACTAGGAGAAGGGCTTTCTCTTTGTCAGTACTCAGCATTTGCCATCTTCCTGAGCCTCCTCTCACTTGGTATCACAGGGTGTGGTAGGAGATAACCACCGTCAGTTTAGGGAACAAAAAAGGCTCCGAGACTGATGACATCAAGATTTAGGCACGGTACTGAATTACCCAAAGTGCTAGAGTATCAAACTGCAGTATTAGAAGATTTGATCAGACTCTCCTGGCATGGGAAGGAGAATGTTCATGGCTGGGTATTCAGACTGTCTCTGTCTCAGCCTTGGGTACCCTTGGCAACAGAGCAGAGTTGAGTGCATACAGAAATGACCATTTCATATGTCCTGTTGTGGTTTCTTAAAGTTTTTTTTTAAATTAACTTTAATTCTAGCATCTGTTGAGAGTTACTCATAATATTTTAGTGTTCTCATGAAAAATTAAGACCATTTCTAACTCACTGACCCTTATCATGTCTTGATATTAATATGAATGGAAAATTCATATTAAAAAAAATATATATATATATAGCAGTTGCATACATTTCAATCCCAAACTTCCCAGCTACCCTTCCTGCATGGTTATCATAAGTTCGTTCTCTGGCTATGAGTCTGTTTCTGGGAAACTCATATCTTAGGTATTTACTTGTTCCATGTTTCCTCAGTGTCTTTTAGTTTTTTGGTTGCATGTACATATATGTGTCTGTTGTACTTTTATGTAGTCATTTTAAATTGTTCTCAAATTTTGTATATTCAGTGGGCAATTTTGCAACAGTCACAGGTCCTGTCTATTTAGATAAAATTTTTTAAAGGAAACTACATACCTTATTCCAGCTGTTTTGTTGGATAATTTAATGTATAGTGCTGTCATGAAATTACCGCTAAGACTATCCCCTTTGTTTCACTTTTAAAAATAATTTGACAGAATGCTATTTTCCCAGGAAAATATGAAAACCTTATTGAATATTATTTTGCTAGACTAAAAGCTTCTGAAAATTTTAATTACAGAATTAAATTTAAGGTTATTGACTTATTGTAGATTTTATAAAAGGAACATTTATTTTTATAATTTTGTGATATAATCATGTTTGTATAAGGTAAATTCAATCAATTAAATATTTTCCTTTATTATTGTCATAACTGCCTCTTCTAGTTAAAGAAGTATTAGAGGTAACCCTAAAACTGTTAAACGCTATCTGTGTGTCAGTAGCATCTTATAAAAATTGGAATACATTTATTTTGGTTAAACTCTGCTTCATTAGAGTTTAATATGCTATATGTTATGTATTTCAGAAACTCCAGGAAGGAACTTAATGACATACGATTTGAGTTTACTCCAGGAAGAGGTAAGTTTCAATTGAAATTATTATTTTATTGCTACAGAGAGCATTTCAGAAATTGATTATAAGCATGTGGTTATAATTTGCTATTCAAAAACGCATTCTCTAACAATAGAGGAGGGAAGGAAGGAAGGAAGGAAGGAAGGAAGGAAGGATTTGTAGTAATTGCAGAGAATCCAAACCAAACCTACTACTGATTGTATGAATTCTAATGACACGTGCTGCACAGCATACATACACTTATAAATTAAATCTATTAGCTCAAGCATGAAAAGAAGTGCTGGCATGGTGATGCAGGGCCTAAAGGACGTTATGATGAGTGTGATGAGATGCGCACGGCAGTCCTGATTACGGTTGAGCAGCAAACCATGACATCAGACCAAAAGGTAGCATACTTGGCCTCTTTGTTGTCCGTTCTGATTATACGAAGCCTGTGCTGAGCAGAGTCTGGGCTGCTACTTACTACAGGCACCACTAGGAGGCTTGGTAGCAACAAGGCCAGTCTGGCAGCAGAATGTAATTTTAGTATTTTGAGTAGTTACTAAAATAGTGTCAGGGCCAGACTGGTTGCTCTTTTAGTGCTAGGACGCATGGAAGTCATCAAACCATGTCCTGTTTCTAGGTGTCTCTAGCACCTGGCAAGCACCTGGTAATGCAGGAGAATCCCAAGTCGTTTTGGTTAACTAATGGATTCAGGCTTTAGAGATCACAACACTAGTTATTAAACAAAAATCGCTATTTCCACTCTTTAGTTCATAAGAAGAACAGTCAAAAGAAGTGAAAATCAGGAGCTAATGCAGTTACTGTAACAGTTACTGTCCTTGACCTCTGGTTTCAGACTTTTACATGAAAACAGCCTTGATATTTCATTAATCTCATACATTTGAACGTATAACATGCCGTGATTATTTTATGTGTTAGAACTCCATGTCAAATTTGACTTGATTAAATAAGTTGGAATTGTATGTGCTAAAATTTTGAAAACCTGAAACTTTCCTGACTTGATAGCTAGTCAGTCAGTTAATGGCTTGATCTCCTTGCTGTTACCACCTGTAAGAAGACGCAGACTCAAATGCTTACAGGAGCCAAAGTGAATTGTGGGACTGGAGAGTTCTGTCTAAGTACATTCCAGTTCAGTTTTGAACAAACCCTGCCCACCAAACAAAATGTGTTCCTGGGCCATAGGTGGTTATGGACTCAGTGGCCCTGATCTCTAGTCTCCTGTAAGCACAAAGATTCCATGATTTCCAGAGGACTTCCCTGGTGGTCCAGTGGCTAAGACTCTGTGCTCCTAGAGCAGGAGACACAGGTTCAGTCCCTGGTTGGGGAACCAAGATCCCTGCATGCCGTGCTATGTAGTCAAAAAAAATCATCATCATCATGATTTCTAGTATATTTGAATCCAACATATCCTCTTACAAAACAAACATAAAGGAAGACCTAGTGAATTTCCTAACTGGTCTTTCTTTCTGGGGAGCGTCTTTGACAGCTTAGAGTCAGTCTCTGAAATTGAACTGTTGCTGGTTGCTGTTATCTAAAAGCTAGTTTGTCATGATATAAACATGTTGACCAGCCAGTTCTTTGATAAAATCTAACAATTATGTAATAAGAGTTTCAAGTATAGTAAATAAAAAGAACAGATTCTTATTTTAACAGTATTTTTTTTTTTGCATCTGATTGTTTAAGATTGACAGTGGCAGTAAAAATCAACTTTTTCAAAGGAAACAAAGAAATGAGTTTCTGAGCTGAGGATTGCTGGGGATAGAACAGCCCTATCTGCATTACCTGGCCCTTTGTGTTGGCTTCGGCAACCCCGTTTGCCATGGTTAGGTTCAGTCTCTGCTTTTGTTGCCCAGACAAGAGACCGCAGTGCCGACTTCCCGATGATAGCTGGCCCTCCCTGGGCAGCGAGCACAGCCTGTTATTAATAGTTTCAGAAACACCACAGTTGAATCACTGTACTTGTGTGGCTACTGATGCTGTCAAGCATTTCAGATGTTGTTTGCACTCCATCTGTGCATGCATATCACGTGTACTATGTCTCTGCTAGATACATGCCTAAATACACATGGCATCGAATGTGTAAAGTGAACGTATCACATATTTGATCCTCATTTGAGGGCAAACCCTTTGTGTTTATTATGTTGCTGTAATGGTCTAGAAAGCAGAGCTTACATGATTATTTATGATTGCTTAACCTATTTATGCATCAGGAATGTTAGATAGCTTAATGAAAAATAAATTATCAGTTACCTCAAGTTTTTGTTCTAAACTGTTACTGACATATTACTTAACATGCATGAAAAATAACTGCTGAATGGCACACACACACAAACCAGGAACGTTTCCATTTTTGACCAATAAGCACCACCCATTTGCTATTTTGATATGACTCATTCGGTACCCAACAGTCCTGAAAATAGTCAGAGATGCCGCACACTTTAATGATTTGGGAATGTTCTTTGCTTCAGTACTGCTGTAGTGCTAACCCTCAATGTGGCTTTGTTTGATTATTCCATTCTCATCTGACTTCTTTGATTATAGCTCCTTACTCAAGTGTAAGATCTTATTGGTAACTTTAGAGATGGTGGTATCACATCGAGTTGCTTTAACAGATAGTCAGTCAATAGCATGTAACCACTGCCTACTGTATGCCTGGTGTCTATGAGGCAGGCACTTTAATTCAATACGCTGCTTTTCCTGAAGTTTCTAGTGGCATCCAGGAAGATGGAGATTGAGGCTGAATGTTCTAGCCAAGTTCATAAAGCTACGTCATATTCAGACTAGAGCTTTTTATTATGCTGTCCTAGGTTCATGCTATGGGCTTCCCTGGCTTCCCGGCAATAAAGAATCTGCCTCCAGTGTAGGAGCCATGGGTTTGATTCCTGGGTCAGGAAGATCCCCTGGAGAAGGAAGTGGCAACCCACTCCAGTATTCTTGCCAGGAAATCCCGCGGACAGAGGAGCCTGGCAGGCTACAGTCCATAGGGTAGCAAAGAGTCAGACACGACTTAGTGACTAAACAACACCAAGGTTCATGCTATGAGATCATTTTATCTCTCAGAGAATTTTGTAAGGTGTTTCTTGTACTCCTAATAGCGAGGACAAGGTCCAGTATAGTGAGTGAAGTTGCTCAGTCGTGTCCGACTCTTTGCGACCCCATGGACTGTAGCCTATCCAAGTTCCTCCGTCCGTGGGATTTTCCAGGTAAGAATACTGGAGTGGGTTGCCATTTCCTTCTCCATGGGATCTTCCTGACCCAGGGATCAAACCCATGGCTCCTACATCGGCAGGCAGATTCTTTATTGCTGGGAAGCCACAGATAAGCCCACCTTATATGGAATTTCATTGTTTAGTAAGATTCCTGTGTTTTTCTTTTCCATTACCTTCTTTGATTCCATTTCATTGGATGAGTAAAATGATAGAATACCACAGTTTCTCTGAAAGTACAAAGAATATATATCAACTCTCAAAGTCTTGTTGGCAGTTTGGAAAATTGGGCCATGTATGAGGGAGAGAAAGAAGGTGCATTTCAAATGGTCTCTGGTTGCCTCGTCATCACAGCTACCATTTGTTGAGTAATTGCTATGAGTCAGACACCAGGCTAAGCATATTAAAGCCCACTGTGAAAGATAATTGTACCTTCAGCTACGTGCTCATGTTGAGTATGAGTACACACTTACACACACAACACACATCATCACATTTGAAATACAGATTAAGCAGGGAAACCCATTCTCTGATGAAGGCAGCCTTTGGCATAGCAAACTGTAGTTCAGTTTAGGTGGTTACTTGATTCAGAAGCTGTACTTTCCCAGTTTCTTCTTATCTACCTCTAATACAGGATATTTGTGATAATATCAGGCTGCCATGGAGAGCATGTAGTCTCCCTTGTGAAAACATCCAAGTTCATAATGGTTCTTTGAGCACGTGGCAAATTTATCAATTTCCCTTTACAAAGTCTTCAAACAGACTTATCACTATTGTCATGTTCATATATAACCTCTCAATTAAGTAATTTCTGTTATATTCACTTGCTGCAGCCTGTTCAATCTCATCTTTATGAGACTGCTAACCCCTGTCAGTTATTGAGAAGCTACATTCTTTTATTCAACCACATTTTCTAAGAGAATGAGTCTGTTGCTATCGAATGATCAATGTCATGTTAAAGGATTTTCTTAATAGTGTTCATTTAAATAGCTCATCTTAATAGTCCAACAAGCTCACAGGCTGTTTGTACCAAATATAAGGTTGTATCAAATGCTACCTCTTCAACCTTTGCCATAAATTCTAACTCAGTAGCTACTAATGATAGGAAAGGATTGATGGTGGCTGGAATTAACCTTGGCAAGAAAGAAAAGCATTGTCATAGGGACCAGTTATGAGCTAACTTCTAGAGGTGCATTTGAGGACTAATTCAGGAAGTAGACAAAAGGCAAAATTTTCTTGGCTCACCAAAAATGAAACAGTAATTTTGTAGAACTTCTGTTGAACAAAGAACCAGGATGCAAATTGTATGTGGCAAATGTATTTCACATTGCTTCTGATTTTTCCTCCTGATAGAATCTGAATTGTTGAAATACACATGGATGATTTTTCTAAATGAAAAGTATATATATTTTACATTGTACTAGATTGTTAATTTTTGTGTGGTTTCTGATCCACCTTCGTTTCACATTTGGGCAGATACTGCAGACGGCGTTTCTCAGGAGCTCTTCTCTGCTGGCTTGGTTGATGGGCATGATGTAGTTATAGGTGAGTCATTTTTTAATGCATGTAGTGTCTTGCATTTTGTTTATATATCAAATAGAAATGCACTTAGAAACAAAAGTTTTCATAAGGGAATAATTTATTCTGTGAATTTCTGAAAATTTCTTGAATTCTTATCTTTTATGTGAAAGAAGTATATTCAAGAGTTATATTTAATTTTCTGTTCCAAAAGCACTTAATATAATTCTGTCCCATTTGTCCAGACCTGATTTATCCAATGCAGAACCTCACTTACTAGAGATAAAGAATCTAGAAGACTGAAAAGTCTGTGACCTAGCAAGCCCAAGATACTGTAAATTCCATGCACAGAAGTATGGAAACTTCTGAGGTCCTTTCTCTGAGTTTCTCTATTCTTTGGACACAGTTCTAATAAACTTAGGTGATGGACTTCCTAGCTCTTAGAAAGATTCGTTCATTATGAAGTTTCAAGGTTGGATGAAACTTAACCATCATTCAGTCCAGTTCTTTCATTGTGTAGATAAGGAAACAAATTCCTAAAGTGGTTCAGTGGTTTGTCGAGGACCTGCAGCTGGGCTGTGGCAGAACCACCACACTTTGAGACTGTGGCTTTTTCTACTACTTTTTAGCATCAAGAAAAAGATGCATGAAAATTGGGGAGCCTGCTAACTACAGACACACTGATAGGAGCAAGAAATGACTGCTGGCCTCCTGCCAAGGCAGGGAAGGCAGAAAAGCTATAAGAGGCAGACAGTGTCATCTAAGAAAAAGTGTAGCCTGCATTTACCTGGGATGAGGGTGAAGGGATCCATATTCTGCAACAAATTCTGAATTTATAAAGATCTTATAATGTAGCTTATTATCGCATATTTGTAATGATGACCCTAAGTAATTGAGATGAGTTAATATTTTAATAGTGTTAATTATGACATTATATTCATTATATTTTTAATTATATAATTATAATACTATAATAGTATTATGATAAAACTTTCTTTAAAGTCAAATCAAAACCAATTCTTGAAATGACTTCGGCCCCCTAAGTGATAGGTTTTAACTTAAAGAAAAATCACTTTATATCATTTTTTTAAGTATGAAATGCTTTATACTTTGCTTCACTTTGCTGTACAGCTAGAAACTAACACAGCATTGGAAAGCAACTATACTTTGATAAAAGCTAATTCCAAAAAATCACTTCCTTAAAATAATTTCTTCCTCAATAATACTGGAATGTGTCACTAAGTTGGAGCTTGAGGTAGATACACTTGCCCATCAGAATAATTTGTTCCTAGAATCTCTGTAATTTACATCATTACAAAGTGAATTGTTTTATGTAAAAAAGAGTCATAGGGATTTTAGTGAGATGTTGAAATTCTGACTAGAGAATCAGTATCTAAGTTCCTGGTATACAAGTATTCATAAATGTAAAGATACAAAGTTGTCTTTATAATTAGAAAAAAGTAAGCTCTTATTCCTCTTAATTATACAGGAAGTGTACACACTGATTTTGCAAAGAAGCTGTTTTTAAAAAATGTTTATTTGGCTGCATCAGGTCTTGGTTGCATCACTTGATGTCTCCCTTGCATCATGCGGGTCTTTCTTTGTGGTGCAGACATTCTCTAGTTGTGGTGTGCCGGCTTCAGAAATTGCAGTGGCTGGGCTCTCCAGCTGGAGTGCACAGACCCTGGAGCGCACAGGCTCTGTAGTTGCAGCCCAGGCTTAGCTGCTCTGTGGCATATGGATCTTCATTGTCAGACCAGGATCAAATCCACATCCTCTGCATTGCCAGGTGGATTTTTAATCACGAGACCACCAGGGAAGTCCCCACAAGGAAACTCTGACTCCTCTGCCAAGGGGTGTATATGATTATATAGACATATTGTAAAGGAGAGTGGCATATATACATGCCCACATACATACAGGTGTGTGTGTGTATTTTCTCATATATTCTGTCTTTCATACACTTTAAAGCCTTGTGAGGTCCCATGGCTAGCTAAGTTCTTTAGTTTTCTGATCAAATGTGAGGGGGAGCTGAGCAATAAGGTCAGTTCAACTTTGGCGTTTATTGTAAATTCCATATCAGAGTTCTTCATGTTAATTATTTGATAAAGGTAGATTTTTCCCATTTGAAAAAATGAGCACACACCTTTGTGTTTAGTTTACTTAAGGAAATCAAGAGAAAAATTAATGGCTAGATCAAGATACCCTGTAAGGAATATCTTCCTTAAAGAGAGCTATGGTCCATACACAAAGCAGGCAGAATTAAAAATTAATGAACAGATAAAATTTAATCAAGACACCTGCTAATATCTATTTGACAAAAAGTCCAGGGGCACATAGTCTTTTTATTTAACATGATCTTGGCAGGTGGATGACTCAGATGGTAAAGAATCTGCCGGCAATGCAGGAGATGTGGGTTCAATCCTTGGGTCGGGAAGATCCCATGGAGAAGGAAATGGTACCCCACTCCAGTGTTCCTGCCTGGAGAAGTCCATGAACAGAGGAGCCTGGAGAGCTCCAGTCCATGGGGTCACAAAGAGTCGGATACAACTGAGCAGCTAACACTTTCACTTTAACTTGGTAGGTGGCAGGTTGCGTGGAGAATAAAAGAGATTCATGGGACGGTATTAAGTCACATCTTTATTTAAGCATGGTCTTACTTCAGATCTACAGTCAAATTTAGTGTACTTCTCTTTTTTTTTTTTTTTTTTGCCCCAGGCTCAGCTGAATCTAAACCAGAGGATTTTGGGTCATTGAGTTTTTTTAAAAAGTGGAAATTAAGGCATAATGCATGTCCAGCTTACTAAGTGTGGTTTAAATATGTAACCAGAAAGCTTCTACTTTTCGATGCTTTATTTATTCTTCCCCCAGTTTTTCGTCTTGCCTTTTCCCCTTCTTGGAACTGGAGTGTAGAGTGTCGGAGTGAGACTCAGGGGTGTGCAGTTGTTCGTCTAATAGCACTGAACTGAACCGAACTGAACATACCTCGCAGGAACAGCGCACCTAAGAGTGATAATGTCTACATATTTCATTTGATCATCATATCAATTATGCAAGGTAGAGAGGACAGGCTGCTTCTCATAAGTATTTTATGAACAAAAGAGGGAGGTCAAAAGAAGTTTCTGGGATACTGTAACTTACCATGGTCCTTGAACTTGGATCCTGTGACTCCAAGCCTAGAGCCTAAGCTTGAATCTGACCTTGGGTATACCGTTAATCCAACACCTTTAGCCTTGAAGAATGGATCCAGATAGAAGTGGTTTCTGTGTCTCCGGAAAAAAATAACTTGTCCTTATTTGTTTTTCCTGTATGAGTAGCTGGTTTATGTTTTAAATGTTGATTATTTGATGAGCAGATGATATCCTATCTCAGCCGTTCTGTGTCCCTTCCGGCATAATTTTCTTCCCTTGCTACTGGTTTGTCCTACCAGCACACGAACATGTCTTTATGTCTCTCATTTTAGAGCTCTGTTACTCTACCTCCCGTTTCAGCTGTTTCTCTTCACCCCTTTACAATTAAACTTCTCAAAAGAATTGCTACTGACTTCACTTCTTTTTCTACCACTGTCCCTTAAACCCACTCCAGTCAGACTTGTGACTTCCTTACTCCGCTCAGCCTGTTTCAGAGCCGTATTTGGGGGAGGCATACACCTAGCAGAGGAAACAGCGAATGCAAAGGAAGATGTGGCTGGAGTGGAGTGAACGGGATGCAGGGAGAGAAAACACATGGCCTGTGAATGACTGCCTGACATGTTCCTGAACCCAGTGGCTAATTCTCAGTGCTCTCTCAGCAGCTCTGGGCAGAGTGGACAGTGCCCTCCACCACGACAAGTGTTTCCATTTGATGTTTGCGACTCTTCTCTCTCTTGGTCTTCTCACCTTATTTGTGTTTTCTTCCTAGTCTTTGATGTCCGTTCCTTTTCATCTCTCTGACTATAAATATCGACACGTCCATAGATGCGTTCACTGTATTTCTTCCCTTTTCTCTAATCACTCACATCCGTGACGATGTCGTCCAGTTTCATAATATTAATGTCTCCCACTCGCAAACTCCCACATTTCTGTCTCTAGCCCAGATGTGTCCTTTGAATTCCAGACTCATATTCATCTCTCTTTTTGGCATCTTGACACAGAAGGCTCATCACCATCCCAGATTTAATTAACATCTCCAAAAACATGCCCCTGTGCTATCCTCTCAGTCTGCAACCCGCGGTAGCCTTGCACCCTAGGTAGGTGTCAGCCCCATCTTTTTAGAATGGAGAGAAAAACCGAAGAGTTGTCTTTTCCTTTTCTTTGTCTCATTCTCAGTATCCAGCCTGTGTAAATGACTCAAGATCCAGCCGTTATTTACCATCTCACTTCCCATCCTATTTCAGACTCTTTTCATCTCTCAGTTGAATTACCCCATTCATCTCTTCACTGATCTCCCTGCTTCTGACTTTGCCTCCTTTCAGCATGTTCTCATCACAGCAGCCAGAGAGATCCAGGTAAAAAGTAAGTCAGATACAAAAGGCCACACATATTATGATTCCATATATATGAAATGACTACAATATGCAAATCCATAGAGAAAGTAGATCGTGGTTGCCAGAGCCGGAGAAGGGCATGGGAAAGGGGAGTGACTGCTTAGGGGTCGAGGGCTTCTTTTTGAAGTGATGAAAACGTTCTGGAGTTGGAAGTGGTTGCACAACCTTGTGACTATACTAAAAACCACTGAATTGTGCCCTTTCAAAGGATGAGTTTTATGATATGTGAATTACATCTCAATAAAAAAAAATGTAAGCCATATCACATTAAGGCTTTAAATAAAACTCTGTAATAGCTTTCCATCCCATATCTCAACAGCTTACAATCCTCTGTATGATCTGTCCCCTGTCATTTCTCAGACGTCTTCCCTCTCTGTGACTGCCCCTCCTCCCCGTTTCAGCCCAGCCACACTGGCGTTTGTACTTGCTCTGCCCTCAGCCAGGATGCTCATTCCCCAGGTTCACCTGGGTATCCCCTAGTGCTTAAATGCTGCCCCTCAAAGGGGCCTTCCCTGACCAGCCTGTTTAGAATTCCAACCTGTCCCCAACTCTCTACCCCCATCCTTAAAGTACTTTTCCTAATCTCTCCCCATCTAATAGGCTGTATTTCATTTATTTATTTATTTTTAATTATATAGGATCTTCCCTTGAGCATAAGTTTTTTGAAGGCCAGGATTTTTGTTTTATTAAATGCTATGTTTCCAGTGCCCCAAACTGTACATTCATATAGTTAACCGCTAGAGATAAACATATACCACCTTGAAATATACAAATATCTCATAACACTTTTTAAAGAAGGCTATATGGGATTCTACCATTTTAAGAATCTTACTTTCAAGAGTACAGAAATCAAGTAGCATTTTACAAATATGAAATATATTCCCTTGACAAAAAGGTTGTACTAAAATATAGTCCAGTTCAGTGTAGGACACTGGCATATAGAGGTTTGAGTGATTTCTTGAATGTGTATTTTTTTTCAGTTTCCATAATACAAAACAGCCAACATTTAAATAGTTTCTAAAATCCTTTTTTTCTCTATCAGAATTTCCTCTTGAATTATAGTAAATGCTTAGAGCAATATAAAAATCTGAATAAAAGCAGTAGTATATGTTATGGAGCGGTGAATGTTATGACTTTTACTATAATGTAGCAAACATAATGTTACAGAAAAATCTTCAGTACCCAGGTTCAGGGTAGTCTGTCTTTAGTGCACGAACCATTACAAAGCAGAATTTAGACTGAGGGACCAGTGTAGTGATATAGAGTGATTGCTGTCACACAGAAGCAGAGCAAAACTTAAATGCAGTGTTTATAGTCCGAAATCATGAATGCACTTCAGTTGGGCTTCAGTGCAGCACTACCTTAGGCAAGAAACAAAGTCCGTTTAGACTTGGTGTACATCGGAGCTAAGATTGACAAGGCCTTGGGTGGATGTTGGTTTAAAAATATGAGTTAATTTTGCAAGATGCAAGACAAGATACGTGTATGAATTTGCTTCTCTTTCCTGACTGGCATGGCTGACAAGTGGAAATAAACCAGATCTGAGTACCCAACACAGTTGTTTCAAAGATGGACCTCCAGTGATACAGCTGAGAAAGTTGCTTCCTTAGCCTCATAGCTCAGAAAAGGTCCATCAGAAGTTTTGTCAGCAACAGAAGCAAAGGGGAGAAAACACATAAACTCATATGTACCAAAGACAGCAAAAGTTCTAAATTCTCTTCAGGTCTTGTGATACATGGTATTTTTGAGTCTTTGTTGAATAAGAGTTAGGACCTCAGCAATAGAAGGAACACTGATGCATATGTTCAGCTGGCCGGTTAACCTTTCCTGCCCGGCCACTCCTGCTCCTGACGTTCGATCTGCAAGGCCTGATGTAGCATCCAGGGTGTGACAGTGAGTGAAGCGCTTGGCAGCTGCCTTTTGGGAAAGTGCCCACTGACAGCTCTTTGCTGGGTTTTTAATACCCCGTTTCCTCGCTTTGTAACAACATATGTCTATTTTTTTTTCCACTTTAAGTGGGGTTGAGAACCAGATGTTGGCATTTCTGTTTCCTGAGAAGGGAGATGTTTTTCTGCATTTATTTATATGATTTTCCTTTGAGAGATTTTGAGCCTAGCTCTCTAGTTAGGACTGCAGTGGAAGCTAATATTAGCTATATACATTCTCATAAGGTCTCTCAGTGGACTTTCAGACATTCTCTTCATGTCCTTGCCATGCTCTTTTCCTGCACATGGAGAATCCTGTTCAAAACCTGTCTGCCTTACCATGTGTAAAACAGATAGCTAATGGGAAGCTGCTGTATAACACAGGGAGCCCAGCCTGGCACTCTGTGACCGCCTGGATGGATGGGATATGGGGGTTGCTCAAGAGGGAGGGGATATGCACACACAGGCATGCAACATTGTAAAGCAGTTATCTTCCAATTAAAAAAAGACTCCCCCAAAAACCTGTCTGCCCTTTAAGAGTCACTGTGAATGCCACCTCCATGAAGCCTTCTCTGATGCTCACCTCCTCCCTAATGAAGTCTGAAAGACAGCTTTTCCTCGCCAGAAACCCCAGAGAATGGTTTTTACCTCTAACGACACATGTCTTTCATCCTACTCCACTCCCAGAGCCTGCTTCCTCTTTGTGTGGAGGTTGAGTGCACCTTTTCGGCAACGCCTGCTTTTCTAGGGGTGGGGGTGGGGTTGTTCTTTTTTTTTTTTTTAAATCTCTACTATGCTTGCCACTTATAGGCATTTAAATATATTTCTGTATAAATGAATACATTTAATTCCATTTGGGAAAGTTAACACTGGAGTTGTTCATGAATTGATGACCTGGGCAATATAAATATCATGGCACCCTCTCAAAACTTAAGAATAATTCACCATGATTGATTTTTTAAATTTACTTCAAAAAAATTTTTGTTTTTTAACACCAAAACCTTTTTGTATTGGGGTATAGCTGATTAACAACGTTGTGATAGTTTCAGGTAAACGGTGAAGGGACTCAGTCATACATGTAACATGTATCCATTCTTCCCCAAAGCCTGCTCCCATCCAGGCTGGCACATACCATTGAGCAGAATTCCATGTACTCTACAATAGGTTTTTGTTGGTTATCCATTTTAAAAATCACAGTGTGTACATGACCTTCCCAAAGTCCTTAACTATCCCTTCCCCACTGTCAACCATGAGTTCGTTTTCTAAGTCTGTGAGTCTCTTCTTGTTTTGTAAGTAAGTTTATTTGTATTATTTCTTTTTAGATTTGACATATAAGGGATGTCATATGATATTTCTCCTTTTCCACATGTAAGGGATGTCATATGTTTCTCCTCTGTCTGACTTACTTCACTCAGTGTGACACTCCAGGTCCATCCATGTTGCTGCAAATGGCCTTATTTCATTCTTTTTAATGGCTGAGTAATATTCCATTGTGTGTATATCTCTTTGTGTGTTTATAGTAGTTAAGACATGGAAACAACCTAAATGTCCATCAACAGAGGAATGGATAAAGATGTCGTGTGTGTGTATATATATATACTATTGTAAACAGTGTGCAGTGAACATTAGTTTGCATATATCTTTTGGGGTTGTGTTTTTTTCTGGATATAAACCCAGGAGTGGGATTGCAGGGTCATATGGTAGCTCTACTTTTAGTTTTTTAATGAACCTCCATACTGTTCTCCATAGTGGGTGCATCAATTTACATTCTCCCCAATAGTATAGGAGGGTTCCCTTCTCTCCACATCCTCTCCAGCGTCTGTTGTTTGTAGATATTTTGTAGACGCTAGCCATCCTGACCAGTATGAGGTAATATCTCATTGTAGCTTTGATTTGTGTTTATCTAATAACTAGTGATATTGAACATCTTTTCATGTAACTATGGGCTGTCTGTGTGTCCTCTTTAGAGAAATGTCTGTTCAAGTCTTTGGCCCATTTTTTGAGTGGGTTGTTTGTTTTGATATTATTAAGGGTCATAGTTGAGTTCAGTTCAGTCGCTCAGTTGTGGCCAACTCTTTGTGACCCCATGAATTGCAGCCCACCAGGCCTCCCTGTCCATCACCAACACCCAGAGTTCACCCAAACTCATGTGCATCAAGTCAGTGATGTCATCCAGCCATCTCATCCTCTTTCGTCCCCTTCTCCTCCTGCCCTCAATCCCTCCCAGCATCAGGGCCTTTTCCAATGAGTCAGCTCTTCGCATGAGGTGGCCAAAGTACTGGAGTTTCAGCTTTAGCATCAGTCCTTCCAAAGAACACCCAGGACTGATCTCCTTTAGAATGGACTGGTTGGATCTCCTTGCAATCCAAGGGATTCTCCAGAGTCTTCCCCAACACCACAGTTCAAAAACATCAATTTTTCAGCACTCAGCTTTCTTCACAGTCCAACTTTGACATCCATACATGACCACTGGAAACATCATAGCCTTGACTAGACAGACCGTTGTTGCCAAAGTAATGTTTCTGCTTTTGAATATGCTATCTAGGTTGTGTCATAACTTTTCTTCCAAGGAGCAAGTGTCTTTTAATTTCCTGGCTGCAATCACCATCTGCAGTGATTTTGGAGCCCCTAAAAATAAAGTCAGCAACTGTTTCCATGTTTCCCCATCTATTTCCCATGAAGTGATGGGACCGGATGCCATGATCTTAGTTTTCTGAATGTTGAGCTTTAAGCCAACTTTTTCACTCTCCTCTTTCACTTTCATCAAGAGGCTCTTTAGTTCTTCTTCACTTTCTGCCATAAGGGTGGTGTCATCTGCATATCTGAGGTTATTGATATTTCTCCCAGCAATCTTGATTCCAGCTTGTGCTTCTTCCAGCCCAGCGTTTCTCATGATGTACTTTGCATAGAAGTTAAATAAGCAGGGTGATAATATACAGCCTTGAGGTACTCCTTTTCCTATTTGGAACCAGTCTGTTGTTCCATGTCCAGTTCTAACTGTTGCTTCCTGACCTGCATATAGGTTTCTCAAGAGACAGGTCAGGTGGTCTGGTATTCCCATCTCTTTCAGAATTTTCCACAGTTTATTTTGATCCACACAGTCAAAAACTTTGGCATAGTCAACAAAGCAGAAATAGACGTTTCTCTGGAACTCTCTTGCTTTTTCCATGATCCAGCGGATGTTGGCAATTTGATCTCTGTTCCTTTGCCTTTTCTAAAACCAGCTTGAACATCTGGAAACTCACAGTTCACGTATTGCTGAAGCCTGGCTTGGAGAATTTTGAGCATTACTTTATTAGCATGTGAGATGAGTGCAATCGTTTGGTAGTTTGAGCATTCTTTGGCATTGCCTTTCTTTGGGATTGGAATGAGAACTGACCTTTTCCAGTCCTGTGGCCACTGCTGAGTTTTCCAAATTTGCTGGCATATTGAGTGCAGCACTTTCACAGCATTATCTTTCAGGATTTGAAACAGCTCAACTGGAATTCCATCACCTCCACTAGCTTTGTTCGTAGTGAGGCTTTCTAAGGCCCACTTGAGTTCACATTCCAGGATGTCTGGCTCTAGGTGAGTGATCACACCATTAAGGGTCATGAGCTGTTTGTAAATTTTGGAGTAGATAAATCCCTTAACAGTTACATCATTTGCAAATATTTTCTCCCAATCTGTGGGCTGTCTTTTCGTTTTGTTTATTGTTTTCTTTGTTGTGCAAAAGCTTTTGAATTTAAGTAGGTCCCATTTGCTTATTTTTGCTCTTATTTCCATTATTCTGGGAGATGGATTAAAAAAGGTGTTGTGATTTATGTCAGAGAGTGTTCTGCCTATGTTTTCCTCTAGGAGTTTTATAGTGTCTGGTCTAACATTTAGATCTTCAACCCATTTTGACCTTATTTTTGTGTATGGAGTTAGGGAATGATTTCATTTTTTTACATGTGGCTGTCCAGTTTTCCCAGCACCATTTGTTGAAGAGATGGTCTTTCCAACATTGTATAGTCTTACCTCCTTTGTCATAGATTAATGGACTATAAGTGGATGTTCTTATTCTGGGTTTTCTATCCTATTCCATTGATTTATATTTCAATTTTTGTATGATTGATTTTTTTCTCTCTTTGCCTACCTTCCCCTCTTTTTTGTCTTTCTTAAGAATTGACTTTTCACATGACTTTTGAGTCTTGCCTCTTGGTAGGGAAATGTGATTGGTCTAAAAGGCCTTCTGTCTTCCAGTGCTTGCTGGCATTACAGTATTTGTCTCAAAATACAGAGTGTGAGTTGCCTGCATCAGCATCTTATCTTGGGTGTGTATTAAAAAATGCACATTTCTTGACTCCGGCCTACAACAACAAAATCTGGAGTTTTGGGTGTAGAATGTGGAAACTTGCATTTTTACCAAGCTTCCCAGGTGATTCTTAAATGCCATCGCGTTATCATCTGTATATCCTTTTCAGTATCACTCATCTCCTTTGCTTTTCGGCCTCAATTCTTTTCTCTCATTAGGAATCTCTTTTAAAACTGTGCCAATTAACTTTTAAAAACGGTGTGTCTAAATGGTGTAAATGTGCGGTGGAGCCTCGTCAGTATAAATTTTTACCATAATGAGTCATTACAGTTTTTATTAAAACTACAATTGCTGCTCAGGGTGCAGTAGATCCTCCAGGTGGCCTTCAGCTTTTATGTTTCCCAACAATGGCAGAGTATCTTTAGGCTCCAGAGTATGCCAACAACAGAATATATGCTCATTTGTGAGCATATGGTTGGATGTGTGAAGTGCGTTGTTCCCCCAGCTATAGCCAGGGAAATTTAAGTCTTCTGTGAGAAATCCAGGATTTATTGCACCGCCATGCACTTTTACAATGCAAGTCTTGGATAAGAGTGAACATCTTTCCCCTTATATTCAGTTCCATAATTATGCTGTGATGTTTATTGATGTTGAAATTCAATGGAGGAAAATTTTCATTAAAAAAAAATAGTGTCTCTATGAAACAATTGTACTATGATTTTTAAATGATGACTGATAATAAAAAAAAAAAGGCAGAAAATTCCGTTAGCCCTTCCTGTGTTTAGACAGGCTTGGTGTTAGTTAAATGATGTCAGTAAATACAGTTGAGTGATTGCTGATTAAAAGTTGTCTGTATGTTAAGTTTAATAGTCTAGGGAATTAGGGAGTATAAGTGGCTTGGGAGAACTATACTGATTACTTTCCTTGTTTATATTTATCAGAAATAAATGTCAATCAGTTTGATATGGCATGGCATTACCATTTTAAAACCTGTGCCACTGTCACTTGATGGTAGCTTGTTGCTCCTGGTTTTCCAGATACATTTTTTTCTTTAAAAAGTCTTTATTGAGGTATTTATTCCCTAAATAGGAAAATTTATTAATTTTAATGTGAAAAATAGTATATAAAAATTATTTTAAAATATTTGCAAGTGATAGGCTGAGTCATCTAATATATAATTTAAAAGTACCACGCGTTAGATGACTCACCCTCATTCAGCAATTGTATGCTTTGGCAGGGTGGTAGAATCATAGTTTTGCTGTTTAAATATACAAAGAGCTGGTTGTTCTGTGGAATGTTGGGAGCCAGGCCTGAATAAATATGCAAAGAGCACGCAGTATATGCGTGCACACGCACACTGAGCATTAATTTAGTCTCAAACCTAAAAGTTAATATATCTTTAAGTTTATTTAATTGCATCAGAAAGATAGACTGAAATAAAATAGAATTTTTGTTGTAACAAAGCTATCATTTCAATAATCTTTTGACCATACTCCTCCCACCCACCCCCAAAATTCAAGGAAATTCAACAGAAGAAATGTTTTCCTAGAAAACCAGATTTCAGAAACCTAAAAGAAGCTGCCTGCTCCTGTGATTGAATGCACTGCCAGCCCCAGCCACCCTCTGTGCTTACTGATCTGCAGATTCCAATGCAAAATGATTGACTATCCAGATGAGGGTTCACAGACTTGTTGTTTATGAAGACATCTGATTTGGGAGGAGGGGGGAAAATTCAAAATTGCCTTTCAAAATGTGAACAAAGGTTATTTCCAGAAAGTTCTAAAAAGCATAAAATCTGTAATTTCCCCCAAGGTGTTTCTGTGTCATATGATTATGAATCCATGCAGCAGTAAACCACACTGCAAGCTCTGGTTTTCTAATTAACTTTGTCATTTTTATTTAGTTAGGAGTTGTGGATCCGCTTTAAAACCACTGATGGAGACAGACTCCAGTTAAAACCTGTGCTTAATTTCACTTATGTGAAACAAGAGCTTGCTAGTGGATTAGTCTCAGACATCTACTGTCAGTGGAGTCTTGCTTTTTTCAGTTACTTTCAATTGTCCTGTTTTAATTCATGTTAATCTGTCTCGTAACTCTGGAATCAGTTACAACTGAGGATTAAGTTCAATTCAGCCAAACTTTCTGACTATAGAATTATAATAAACCCCAACACCAATCCCTGCTTATAATGAGAATGTCTTTCTGGTGAAAGTATAGTAGGTTTACTCTGGTACAGGAAACCTAGTTTTTCTGATATATATTTTTTCTAATGCTTTTAAGTATATAGGACTTAAAGGAAATGGCTCTTTTGCTGAAGAGTCTGTTTCATTCCTAGATTTCTGGTTTGGGTTGTTAGTTTGTGTGTGTATATGTGTTTACCCACTTCAGAAATCTCTGGCCCACGTGAATTTTAACTATTCCATCAGTAGTACAATACTGTAGATAAAGAAGGCTGAGTGCCAAAGAACTGATGCTTTTGAACTGTGGTGTTGGAGAAGACTCTTGAGAGGGGGGATTGCAAGGACATCAAACTGGTCAATCCTAAAGGAAATCAATCCTGAATATTCATTGGAAGGACTGATGCTGAAGCTACAATACTTTGATCTGATGCAAAGAGCCAGCTCGTTAGAAAAGACCCTGATGTTGGGAAAGATTGAAGTCAGGAGGAGACGGGGACAACAGAGGATGAGATGGCTGGATGGCATCACTAAATCAATGGACATGAGTTTGAGCAAGCTCCAGGAGATGGTGAAGGAAGCCTGACATGCTGCGGTTCATGGGGTCGCAAAAAGTTGGACATTACTGAGTGACTGAACAACCACAAAGAAGTTGCTTAGAAGCTTGTTAGTAGATTGACAAATAGATCTCTTAACCCCAAACCAAATCTCTCTGCTTTTTTTTTTTCTTGTATAACAGAAGCTCCTTATATATCCAATAAAAAACATATTAAAGCCAAGAAAGAAAATTAGGCCAACAGTTTTGATACAGTATGGGCATATTTTCATTTTATTTTTGGCTTTATATGTAATTTTAACCTTGATCCTATATCTTGTATTTGGTTGCCAGTTTTTTTGGTTTTTTTGTTTTATTTTTAAGAACAAAGAAGTCCTTCTTGCTGACTCTTAAGCACACCTACTTCTTAATCCTGCACTATTTAATACTGCAGTATTTAAGTTTAGCATTCAAAAAGTGTATGAAAATGTTTCACCTCAGATTCGGACCTCAGACAAGGAGAGACTGATTAGTCACATTCTAATAGGCTGTGAAACACACCCTTGTCTGATGAGCCATAGAACCATCCAACAGGAATTTGCAGTCAGGGTAGCATTTGAATAGCCGTGGGTATAAAAGCCCATGGCTCTAAAAGCCCCTTCTGGCCAGAGTACCCTAAGGTAGAAAGTGAAGAAAGGCTGGCTGTCCCATTAGATTTGGCGGACAGGTTTTGGTGTTTGTTTTTTTTTAATTGCTAAATATTTAATAGAAAAATGCCTTAATCTCACCCTTAGGGAACTTGATCCGACATGAGAAGTTTGTTACTTGAAATGAGAACATTAAATTTAAAGCATCTTTTCAGTAGTAGGCCCCCTGGTGGTCTAATATGTAATAGATTTTGAGATTCCTTAAACAACAGACTGGTTCAAAATTATGAAAGGAATACATCAAAGCTGTATATTGTCACCCTGCTTATTTAACTTATATGCAAAGAACAACATGCGAAATGCTGGGCTGGATGAAGCACAAGCTAGACTCAAGATTGCTGGGAGAAATATCAATAATCTCAGATATGCAGATGTCACTACCATTATGGCAGAAAGTGAAGAGGACTAAAAAGCCTCATGATGAAAGTGAAAGAGGAGAGTGAAAAAGCTGGCTTTAAACTCAACATTCAAAAAACAAAGATCATGGCGTTCAGTTCCATCACTTCATGACAAATAGATGGGGAGACAATGGAAACAGCGACAGGCTTTATTTTCTTGGGCTCCAAAATCACTGCAGATGGTGACTGCAGCCATGAAATTTAAAAAACACTAGTTCCTTGGAAGAAAAGCTATGACAAACCTAGACAGCATATTAAAAAGCAGAGACATTACTTTGCTGACAAAGGTCCATCTAGTCAAAGCTGTAGTTTTTCCAGTGGTCATGTATGGATGTGGGAATTGGACCATAAAGAAGACTGAACACTGAAGAATCGGTGCTTTGGACTGTGGTGTGGGAGAAGACTCTTGAGAGTCCCTTGGACTGCAAGGAGATCCAACCAGTCCATCCTAAAGGAAAGCAATCCTGAATATTCATTGGAAGGACTCCTGCTGAAACTCCAATACTTTGACCACCTGATGCGAAGAGCTGACTCATTTGAAAAGACCCTGATGCTGGGAAAGATTGAGGGCAGGAGGAGAAGGGGACGACAGAGGATGAGATGGATGGCAGCACCAACTCAATGGACATGAGTTTGAGCAAGCTCCAGGAGATGGTGAAGGACAGGGAATCCTGGCATGCTGCAGTCCGTGGGTTCGCAGAGTTGGATATGACTGAGCGACTGAACAGGAACAGCCAGTTTGTAATGGTAAGCTGAATCTTTAGAAACTCAGCATGCTTGTGATCCTTGATGTCACTGAGTAGATAGATCTGGGGTCCGAATTCTGTTTCCAGTTCTCTGTGCTTTCTCTTCTGTCTGGGATATGCACGGTCAGAAGGACAGGAAGGGCTTCCAAATAGCTTAGGAGTAGCCTTCCTTGTGAGCCAACTATTTGTTCCTCACATAGCCGTCTCACTGTTTTGCTTGTAATTCTAGCAGTTGTCAGTTAAATCAGTTGATAAGGTAAAATGGCATACTCACAAATCTAACACCTCATGTGGTGGTTTAGTTGCTCAGTCATGTCCAACTCTTTGGGACTCTGTGGACCATAATCCACCAGACTCCTGTGTCCATGGGATTTTCCGGGGAAGAATACTGGAGTGGGTAGCCATTCCCTTCCACAGGGGATCTTCCCTACCCGCGGAATGAACCTGGGTCTCCTGCATTGCAGGTGGATTTTTTTCACCAACTGAGCTACTAGGGAGGCCATAGAAAGGTAGAATACAGGTGAGAGGACCTGGATTGGACAGCACAACTCTTAGGAAGGGTCAAAATGCTATAGTTTATCTGACTCATGGGCTTCTTGGCCATTGGCACCGTAGACTGGAGCTCTAAGTAGTTTTTTAAAACTGAAAAGTTGGCTTTCTTATTTAGTGCTCATGAAAATTGTTACTAGCTAAGCAGTGGGGATAAAAAATTAATTTTTTTCAGGATGAAATTTTTCATGTCATAAACAGAACTCTACACTTATGAGAACTTTTAGCAGTGGCTATAAATGATTAATTTGCAATAATTAAATGTAACAGCTCAGGCTTGCTGATATAACCTGGACTAACCATGCAGTTCAGATGTGTGCAGACTAAATAGGTCTTCAGTTCAGTTCAGTCGCTCAGTCGTGTCTGACTCTTTGTGATCCCATGAACCACAGCACGCCAGGCCTCCCTGTCCATCACCAACTCCCGGAGTCCACCCAAACCCATGTCCATTGAGTTAGTGATGCCATCCAACCATCTCATCCTCTGTCATCCCCTTCTCGTCCTGCCCTCAATCTTACCCAGCATCAGGGTCTTCTCAAATGAGTCAGCTCTTTGCATCAGGTGGCAAAGTATTGGAGTTTCAGCTTCAACATCAGTCCTACCAGTGAACACCCAGAACTCCTTTAGGATGGACTGGTTGGATCTCCTTGCAGTCCAAGGGACTCTCAAGAGTCTTCTCCAACACCACAGTTCAAAAGCATCAATTCTTCGGTGCTCAGCTTTCTTTATAGTCCAACTCTCACATCCATACATGACCACTGGAAAAACCATAGCCTTGACTAGATGGACCTTTGTTGACAAAGTAATGTCTCTGCTTTTTAATAGGCTGTCTAGGTTGGTTATAACTTTCCTTCCAAGGAGTAAGTGTCTTTTAATTTCATGGCTGCAGTCACCATCTGCAGTGATTTTGGAGCCCAGAAAAATTAAGTCAGCCACTGTTTCCCCATCTATTTCCCATGAAGTGATGGGACTGGATGCCATGATCTTCATTTTCTGAATGTTGAGCTTTAAGCCAACTTTTTCACTCTCCTCTTTCACTTTCATCAAGAGGCTTTTTAGTTCCTCTTCACTTTCTGCCATAAGGATGGTGTCATCTGCATATCTGAGGTTATTGATATTTCTCTCGGCAATCTTGATTCCAGCTTGTGCTTCTTCCAGTCCAGCGTTTCTCATGATGTACTCTGCATAAAAGTTAAATAAGCAGGGTGACAATATACAGCCTTGACATACTCCTTTTCCTATTTGGAACCAGTCTGTTGGTCCATGTCCAGTTCCAACTGTTGCTTAGCCCACAATAATATATGCTCCTCTGGGATATTACTGGGAGCTTCTAAAGAAATGTTCCCAGGCTCCCTTGAATCACTTTGTTTGTGCTGGTTACCATGTGGCTTCCTCACTGGCTCCCACTTTTTCATGCCCAAGAGACTCTTAAGAAGCCACACCAGTGTCACCAGCCAACATGAGGGCCCCAGCGCCCAGCTCAGGAGTGCTGCTTCTGGAAGGTCCTGGGGGACTTCCTATTCTTCGGCCACAGTGGTCTTGCTTTCATGTAGAAGTGAGGAGACTGGCCTTCTACCACACTTGTCATCTAGGCCCTGAAGTTTCTCTCCTTCATTTACTCCATGAATAAAGCACTCAGTCTATGCTGTCCTCAGTTCCCCAGGTGAACCAGCGAGACAAAGCTCTTATCCCCCTTGAAGCCTGCAATCTCACAAGAGAGGCCAACATAAATGTGTACACAGGTAGAAGTGAGACGTATGCACACAAATTGTGAGACGTATGCAGGAAAAATAGTGTATATAGAGACAGTCACAATTGGGGGATGCTCCTCATTGAGATTCAAGATCAGAATGAGCCCCACAGAGGGAGAAATATTTGGGTGAAGTCTTAGATTTTGCCTGGCTATTCTGCACAGACACAGAAGTGTGCAAAGATAATGAACTTCGTAAAAGAGGACCAATGTGATTAGGAAAAGGGAGCAGAGAGAAGGTGGTATGAAGTAAGGCCAGACAGGAGCGGGGTCGCATAGTGCAGGACTTGGTAAGTAGCGATTTGCCATAATGCCTTGTGAATACTATTGTAAGTTCTAGTTGTTCAGCTTTCAAGTCTCTAGGTAAGTAAGGTAGAAATCTTCCACCTTTTTTGCCTTTCTCCTATCAGGGCAAATAAGTGCTTTCCCTTAGCCTCATTCATTCTGCTAGAGAGTCTTTAGTATTTAGTTTACACAAGCTTGGATCCCTTTGCTGCCTGGACTTGATGCCTGTTTGACCGAGGTGAGGAAGAGTTACAGAAGGAAAGGGCAGTTGCCCTAGAGGAATTGAGAAATAAAAGCTGAAGTGATGTCTCAACATTCTAGGTGCTTTTAAGTTTGAGGGCATTGAAAAGTGACTTGTGATTTATTGTTTGGGGATCAGGAGAATTTCAGAGATGCCTTCAAGTATTTCTGAATCCAATTACACTATCACAGGGAAATTAGGATTCCTAGAAAAGGCAAAACTTCGACATTAATGGCAGGCTTTTTTCTTTTTTTTCAATTGATTGCAACCAGAGGGCCTTCATGTATATTCCCAAAGAGGATGAAGTATATTTTCCATTTTAAAATATTGCTTAATTCTCGCACAATTTATGGAGTGGGCTAAGGTACTGCTATACATACAACAGGATTATTATCATTATCATAGAGCACAGAAGACATAAAATATGCATGTTTGTTGGGTTAAAGCAAACTTGCCATTTCAAGTCAATTCATTAATTAGTCAGGGACTAATACTCTCAGCACCTGAAGCAGGCTTTCAGGTGACGGCATATTCAGAATGCAGACGCAGTAAAAGGAGTTCTCGTTTGGCTACCCTTTGTCCTAGTAAACCGGATGTAGAACCAGGACAGTGTTTTCTCACAGTGGTGATTTCTAGAGTGCTTATAAACTAGTAAAACTGTCTGACAGGGATGGTCATGCTTTTTTTTTTTTTTTTGTAAACCCCCTCCTCTTACTGGCTTTATTCTCTATGCAGTTCTTTTTAGGAGAAAATCCTTTGCTAACTTCTGAGGCGTAGAGGTAGTAAAAGCATTCAATGGCATAGAAATTTCTATACAGCTTTCTAGGCTCCTTTACCTGTCATCTCCTGTGATTATTTAACTGATTTCAGATTGGTTATTAGTAAGTTTCGGTAAAATCAAATTGTACATGTCCCTTAAATGGCTGCTTTCCACGTTGCTCATTGCTTCTTATGATTAAACTGATCAAACGTCCACTGGTTGGTTGGTTTTTGTTTGTTTGTTTGACTGTGCTGAGTTTTGGTTGTGGCATGTGGGAACTAGTTCCCTGTCCGGGGATCAAACCCAGGTTCCCTGCATTGAGAGTGCAGTCTTAACCACTGGATCGCCAGGGAAGTCCCCAAACAGCCTCTGTCGTATTTCTTAGACTCTCCAAATCTGAAGCATGTGGCGACTGTGTGGTATAGGGAAGGAGTGCCCGCTTTTGAATCAGACAGCTCTGAGTTCAGACCTCAGTTCTGTCAGTTACTAGATCTGACATTGCGAAGTTAGTTCACCTCTCTAGTCTTCAGTTTCTTACCCACTTAACTCCCAGAGCTGTGGTGTCTTACTCGATGACGTGGAGAGGCTGATGTGGCAGCCGGCCCATAGAGGCACTCGGTGAGTTCTTTCCTCTTCTGTTTTGGAGCAAGTTCATCTGGCCTCCTCTCCACTATAATTCTTTGGTGAAACACCGCTGTGGTTTCCCAGAATACAATGACGCTCAGGTCCTTGGTGGGAAATGGAGGTAGGGACTCCCGCTGGGACAGAATGACCGCAGCACTGTGGTCCACATGGAGTTTATGCGAGTCACCGCGTCACCTCTGCCGCCTCCGTGCCAGCCGTGGGAGTTACTGTCTCCCGTTGCTCCTCCAGTCCAAGCAGTGCTGGGAAGTGGTGTGAAACAACTAGATGTATAAAAGTAATGCATTTGAGTCAGTTCTAATGAGGTGCGTGAAACTGGACCCTATTATACAGAGTGAAGTAAGTCAGAAGGAAAAACACCAATACTGTGTATTAACGCATATATATGGAATTTAGAAAGATGGTAACAATGACCCTATATGCGAGACAGCAAAAGAGACACAGATGTAAAGAACAGACTTTTGGACTCTGTGGGAGAGGGAGAGGGTAGGACAATTTGAGAGAAAGCATTGAAACGTGTATATTACCGTATGTGAAATAGATGAACAGTCCAGGTTTGATGCATGAAGCAGGGCACTCAATGCCAGTGCGCTGGGACAACCCTGAGGGATGGGGTGGGGAGGGAGGTTCAGGACTGGGGGACACATGGACACCTGTGGCTGATTCACATCAATATATGGCAGAAACCACCACAATATTGTAAAGTAATTAGCCTCCAATTTAAATAAATAAGTTTTAAAAACAACAACAAAATGAACAGGGACCCTCGGGAGCAGGCAGCTAGATAATTGGTCCTACCCAACAGTTTACTGGTGGTCAGACCGGAGGTGTGACTCTCAGGATGCCTCCCTGTGTATAGTTTTCTGCCTGCTTCCTGTGACTGAAGTTTCTCTTTCCTACTGTCTGGAGGACCTCTCACACGTGCGTACCGTGTAGCTGAAGAAGAGAGGTCTGGAGAGAAACGTGAACCCCCATGTCCCCCGTGAGGCTTGCCTTTGAGCCCTACTTCCATAGCCATGAGCTACCTACCACTTTCCCCTCACCTTTGGAGTTACAGTTCCTGCACCACAGACCTGCCTCTTCGTCTGATGCTTAGCAGCAGCAGTGTCCACCAGCTTCAGGAGGCGTCTACACCGCTGTCTCAAGGAAGCTCACACTTCTTTGTCACAGGCGTGTGGCCATGGTCATCAGCCTCAAAAGGACAGCTCAGACAGAACACAATGCAGTAAGCCTGGTATTTCTACAGAACAGCCAATTTCCATGAACTTCACCTGCTAAGTTCAGTGGTGCTCTCTGTTCCCTCTATAAAACGCAGGACGCTGGAAGATGACCCTCCAGTCTGCCCTGCCACCACCCCAATGTCTCCTCCCACCAAGGAGATTCCATGTGTGAAGAGTTTGTTCCTACATTTGTTTATGCAGGTTTGAAAGTGAAAATTAGTGGCACAGTCGTGTCCAACTCTTTGCAGTCCCTTGGACGCAGCCTACCCCACTCCTCTGTTTGTGGAATTCTCCGGGCAGGAGTACTGGAGTGGTTTGCCATTTCCTTCTCCAGAGGATCTTCCCAACCCGGGGATCAAACCCAGGTCTCCTGCATTGCAGGCAGATTCCTCACCAACTGAGCCACTTACTTCTTATTAAAATCATATCACTTAAATAACTCAGAGTTCAAAAAGTGAGTTGTTTCTCCAAAAAACAAGTGGCATGCTTTGGGAAGTCCATTGATAAAGGCAAATTGTTAAACACAAACTATTGTTACATTTGGTATGGAAAAAGATCATTGTAAAAACAAAAGAGATGTTTAAAATCTGTAATTTTTAAAATGGCCTTGATCCTGTATCACAATGTTGGCAAAGGAGTGTACATTCATAAGATTTAAGTTAAAACATTAATTTTAAAGGTTTTTGTATCACAGTCTTATGTTTTCCTGCTTGAACTGCCTTTTTACACTAACCAGTCAAACACTGATGCTGACTTATCAGAGAAGAGTGTTTCTTCTATATCCATACACAGGACTGGCCCAGTCCAAGATGAAAATGCAGTCCCTTGTTCTAAAGTTAGCAAGTTCATAATGGTTGTTGCAGAGTGTTAAATCCAGCACAGAGCCTTCTGAGCCTGAGGGCCTGTGTGTCTGCACAGGCAGGGGGCTGGGAAGGAGACGTGGGAGGGTTACTAGCTCTCTGACTGTCTCTAGTGCTGAGGAGCTTCCCCTGGTGAGAGGCACCAGTTGTTGTGAATTAGTATTTGGAAGGTTTTTATCCTGAGCCAAATCCACTCTCTTTAATTTCTGGCCCCTGAAACAATACAGAACACATCTAATCCCCTTTTCAAATATCTGAATAAATAATGCCAAAGCTTTTCCTTATCTTCTCTCCTTAATGAACTTTCTTGCATGGCAATATCCTTTTTAAAACCTCCCTCTATCTCATGTCTCTCAATGTCCTGTCATTTTTCTGACTCCTCCTAAAGCCTTGTGCTTGTCAACATTGTATACAAACTCCAAATTCCTAATGTGACATGGGGGCTACAGGGCTTAGGGACCCCCTCATTTGTGAGAGGAATATGACCTTTCAGCTACCTTTCAGTATGATATCAAATACTATATGATAATTTTAAATAAAATAGATGACATGCTTTTATATTGAACTTCTCAGCCAAAAAAAGACAACACTTTTTAAGTTTTTTCATGTTTTTGTTATTAATATTTCAGATATCCAGAGAAGTCTGTAAAGTACCATAGACCCACGGGCTCATCACTGAGATTTAATTGTTGACATATTTGCTGCTGGTCGGTCCCTTCCTTCATCCGACTTCCCCTCTGGATGCTGCTTATCCAGTGTGCTCTTATTCTGTGTTTGTAATGTTGATTTTTATGACCCGAAGGTTTTAACTTTGTCTGTCATTATTTCTCTTTGCTTGGGCCTGTACGCGGGGGTCTCTGTAGCTGTGCTCAAGACCTCTCTCCAGGGAGTGCTAAAATGAACGCTCTCTTTGGCATAATTTTTTAAGTTTATTAAAATTCTATGAAATGAACCTTGAAAGCAATTATGTTAAGTGAAAGAACTAGACACAAAAGGTCACATATTGTGTGATTCCATTTATATGAAATATCCAGAATAGATAAATCCGTAGAGACAGAAAGCGGATTAGTGGTTGCCAGGATCTGGGGGTACGTGAGGGTCGGGGGGGTGACCAGCTGATTGATGAGTATGGGGTTTCTTTTGGAGATGTTCTGGTACTAGATAGAGATGGCACAACATTTTTAATTTACTGAATGGCCCCAGATTATTCGCTTTAAAGGAGGTACTTTTTTGTTATGTGAATTTCACATCAATAGAAAAACAAAGCCCATAAAATGCTACTTAAATATTAGCATTGAGCCTTGCTATAAATATTGAAATCAGTAATGCAGTACAAGTAATTACTATGAGTATCGTTCACTACACACCTAACTTCAAGGGCTGCTTTTTTCTTGGAAGTGGGAAGGTGGTTATTGACAGTGGAGCAGCTCTTATAGAAAGTGTTTTAAGAACAAGTTAAGTTCATGTAATACTTGAGACTGCTTTCAGTGTGCCCACAGCAATGGTAAGTTCTGTGCGTTTTTAGAAATGTCTTAGGTACTGGTATGTACTCGTGCCATTCACTGAAGCTCTT
This sequence comes from Budorcas taxicolor, assembly GCF_023091745.1. Taxonomy (NCBI): domain Eukaryota; kingdom Metazoa; phylum Chordata; class Mammalia; order Artiodactyla; family Bovidae; genus Budorcas; species Budorcas taxicolor. The sequence goes on from NC_068911.1 coordinate 72,467,722, forward strand.
CACTGGTTGGTGTGAGACTGTATTCCAGAAATGGCAAAAAAAAAAAAAGTGGTTGGGTCAAACCCAGACAGTTTTCCTTTGGGGACACTCCAAAGGAATCTCTCCTGGACAGAGTATAAAAACTGCTCTTTTGGTGTTTAGCCTGTTGACATTCATTTCCAGATAAAATACATCATTCCTAGCAGACAAGGATGTTTTAAGAGACTGCTAAGACAAAGGGAATCTTTTTCTCTAAGTTCTGTGTTTTTGCAGGGTTACAATCAGTGCCTACCAGGAAACCACACGGGGTGAAAATGGACCCTTAGCATGCTGAAGAATTGGAATGATTCTGCAGGAGAAAGCACTTTTTCAGTTGGAGTGATTTAAGCTACAAGGAACAAAAAACTCTCTTAAAATGGTTTTAACAAGGACTTCTGGCTGATAGAACTGGAAGTGCAGAGAAGGGAAGGCTTCCAGGTTGTTCAGCATCTCACCAGCATCAATCAGGACCCGAGGTCTTTCCTTGCTTAGGCCAGTTCTCCACAGCTTTGACTTTTTATCCCAAGGCTCATTACCTGCACTGTCCTAAGAGGCTGCCAGTCACAAAAAGCGCTGCGTGTTTCCTGCTTCATATTTGGCTTTTTGTGGTCCTTACTAAGGAGCAAGAAAGGTTCTCCCTTAGAACCTCCCCACAAACGTTTCCCCTGTGTTGCTGTCCACATTGGCTTACCACCTGTCTGCCTAACCCTGAACAGGCCCCGTGGGGTGGGTGCTGAGACCCCCCGAAACCCATTGTGGAGGATCAGCCACTGCTGGCCCCGTGGGCTTTTTACTCATCTTTTATCTTTTAAAATTGTTGTCTTTTTAAACTGTCTTTGTGTAGACAGTCTTCAGAAATATTTATTGTGCTGTGTTTAGGTTACGCCATGCCAGCATAACCTATCTTTCAAATGTTCTATTGAGCTGTGCTATTTGCAGCCCATTTTCAAAAGCAAGGAATATTAAAGAGAAGGAAACCCCCGAATATGCCACCCTTTGTGCTCATATTTCATTGGCAAGTACCTCATACTTGACAGGAGGAAAATCTAGGTTGTTTATGCTCCCCTTTGCTTGGATTTTGCATGCTTTTTAGTTTGTTTTGAATAGGCAAGTCTGCTTTTCAGGTTGATGCACACTTGGTGCTTCATTGCTGATGGTGCTGTTTTGTTCCATTTCTTTAAGTGCATTTGGTATGCAGCAGTTCAGCCTTCATTATGTATCATAGATTTTCCCCCTGACTTTAAACCATGACTCCTTTTGTTTGAATATGTAAAAAAAAATAAGTCCCAAACTGTGAAAAAGTGATTTTTAAAATCACTTCAGCCTGCATTTTCTATCTCAGGTCTTAATTTAATCACAGTTCTTGAGGAAATGAGCCTAGGCAGTCTTAATTGAGTGTTTCTATGCCTGTGGAATTTTTTTTCCTCTGTCGGCATACCAAAATTGAAGTCTGTTGAGCTTCAAGTTTTTACCGCAATGCCTCAGAAGCACATTTTAGTCTATAATACATCTCACATCCTTTCTTCTGCCCTGCCTCCGATTCCTGACAGCTCCTTTTTTTTTTTTTTGGCTGTACTCCAGGGGTTACCACCTAGTGGCCCCCGAGGCTTGGATCTTCTCTACAACTGTATTTTGCCTGGCCTAGACAATGTTTTTAAATTTTGGAATTAGTTGCCAACATTTAAAAAGGAAAGAGTGGACATTAACATCCAGCTCTGACTTGTCTTAGGAAAACCAGAAGATCTGAAAACAGCTGGGCTTAAAAGCCTAATGGCAAAAAGTTCTGCCCCCTTCTCTCTGAATGATTTACAAGACCTGCCTGGCCCCTGAAGACACTGGAGTGTCTGACCCCTGCAGAGTGTATTTGTGCTAACTGGTGCTGTCTTGTTTTCTGTCTACACACACAGCACGTCATCTCTGCAGACCTAGATAACGTTAGCTTAAGAATATTTTTCTGAGCAGAATACAAGTACGGTTGTTTCCTCTTGGATTAGGCTATTGATGTAAGGCTTTCCAGCTTTTTAAAGATTCCCATCTCCCACATATCTCACTGGAAATCAACAGCACACTTAGATATGACCTTGGACCAGAAGAATTCAGTAGATACCTAATTGGCCAGTTTAAGAAAAGATTTAATACCAAACCAGTAGAGTAGAAAGACCTAAAACCACTTCCTGTAAGAGAGGCAGGACCATCTGTACTCACGAGGACTGACTATAGATACCTAAGGAGACAGGGACTTCCCAGGGGGCCAGGCGTGGTCAGCTGCGGCCTGTGCCTGCCGGAGCATCCCCTTTAACAACACCTACTGTGGGGTCACTCCTGCTGCGATTCTGTCTCCTGTACAGGGTCCTTCCTCATTTATTAATTCTTTATTGATAGAGCTCATCAGGGCTAAACTCTGTCAGTATGCGTTCCCCACCTGACATGAATGTACATACTCTGTTCCTATGACCAAGTAATCAACACTGGCGTTCTTCCTCAAAGGTGATTCCAGTGTCCTCCTAACATCCCGCATTCCTCTTGAGCATTACAATTTTGACCTAACTCCGAGACCTCTTTCACCCCCATCAGACTAACTCATTTTAAAACTCTAATTCACATTCCTTTAGATTATCTTTAGGGAGACTAGCACTCATTAGGTCACCATTTTCCCACTTCTTATATCAGTGCTGCCCAGGGCTGAATAGTCCAACACTAATGATAGCCTCAGACCAGATACACATCTTAAAGTAATTCTCTGTTCTTGGCTTTGTTCTTCTAGTCTGGTTTAGATGTTGACAGTGGAAAGTTCCATCACTGGAGAAGTGTATAAACTGAAAGAAATTCTTATGTTCTCTCAATAGTGACTTATAACACTTTAATAATTAATAGGATTTTGTAGACCAGCAAGGTTCAAGAGTGTTTATAACATCTACTAAGGATTCCCAGGTAGTAAATGTTTGTTACTTGGCCCAACTGGGTAATCTGGATAGTCCTTAAAATTGAAGCTAGCCAGTCCCCATTGTTTTACCAGGGCCTTCCCTCCTAGTCCAGGTTCCTAGGTTGCTGCCACTTTGGACTCTATTTGAGCACTTGTAGCTGATAATACCTGGTAAAGTGAAGTTTCTGGGAAATTCTGGGCATTCAGTGGCTCTGTTGAGAGAGTATACTAATCACTTGAGCAAGCTTCACACACACAGGATTTTTTCACTGCTTTGTTGACTGGCGTATCCTTATGTTGTTGTTCAGTTGCTCAGTCGTGTCTGACTTTTTGCAACCCCATGGACTACAGCACGCCAAGCTTCTCTGTCCTTAACTGTTTCCTGGAGTTTGCTCAAACTCATGTCCATTGAGTTGGTGATGCCATCCAGCCATCTCATCCTCTGTTGCCCCTTTCTTCTCTTGCCCTCAATCTTTTCCTTAAACTAGAACACTAGAAGAATAAAATAATACTAAGTGCTTAGATACTCAGTAAGTATCTGTTGATCTATTGAATGAATGAATGATGGGTTCACTGAAAACATACCCTTGTACATACTAAAAAAATGTAGTCAAATTGCTGGCATGTGTTAGCAGCCAAAATTGGGGTCTGCATTTGTACTGTTTCGATTTATAGATTAAGCAGGATGGGCATTCCAGAGCTTTATGTCTTCCAGAATTATGTCTCGGAAACCATAAGCTGGAATGCAGTCATTTTTTACTACATTACCCAGGCAAGAATGAATTCATCATTTTTATCTCACCATTTCTCATTAGAAGCCTAATGCCAATATCTCATCTAGAACACTGCCAAATTTCAGATTCTGCTAAACTAAGAATTGAATGCATATTTGAACAGTACACGGTGGGCCTATGGCAGATTAACTTTTAGGAGATGGAAAATATATATATTTGACTGACCTCTCAGACAGTCAGAAATAAATCCTGTGTCTAATCCTTGCCAAAATGTCATTTGGTTGTGAACAGAGCCCCTCATTTGTCTCAAGAGAGCCTGCATATCAAATACCAGGCCGCTGCGGTCTTTTCTGCTTCTCTTTTGTAATCCCAGGCAGTTGCGTCTTGGATAAGGTGGATTGGTGAACAGATATGTCGTCCTTTGTCATTAGCTGCATTCATACCTTATTGAAATATCTGAGTTTTGTTTTTTTTAAAGTTTTGTTTCTGTTAACCATTTAGTTTGTGTTTGATCATGTTTCTTTAATTTGTTCTTAAGTTTTCAACCCCTTTCTTCTTTCCAGTTGGCCTCACTATTACATCTAACATTCAATTCTAATAGCCACTAGAAATTTTAACCTACCATCCCTATATTTAAAAATAATTTCTCTTATGTATCTGGGTGGGCAACTGGGATCATGACGTTCCTGTTGCCTTGCACCCTGTTTAGTTATTGCTTCTGATGGGTGATGGGTGTGTTTTCCTTTTTTAGTTCAGAATTTCCTCCAATTTAAAAAATTCCCTGTCCATAATGTGTATGATGGAAATAACACTTAATTGGACCAAATGACTATTTCATTTTTGCTCTTCTTTGAAAAAAATATGTTTTTAGATATAGAAATAGGGATGAAAACTTACAAATAATATCCTTGTAAAGTTTCTTGAATAATTCACTTTGGAGTCCAAACCTTCAGCTCAGCCCGATTCAGCCCATCACCCACTCACCGCTGCCTGGCCGTCCTCACCAACGACCTCTTAGGCGTCAAATTTACCACCTCCCTCCCAGCAGTGGTTGACTATTTAGCATCTTGGTTTTGTTTTACTTGTCCTTTCATAAAAATCAGATGAGTTCCCTGAGCCAGGAACTGTTGGTTCTTGAGGGACAGTGGATAGGAGTGTATTGGGTAGAAGGAGAATTCTGCCTGAGGATAGCTATTTAGTAAAGACAGTTTACCTGACAGTTTGCTGTCAGCATCAGTTCCCTGATGTTATCGTTAAGCATTGGACTTTCAAAGCCGCATGCGTGGTCCCACTTGACCACATTTTTTTTTTTTTCATTCTTCATTTTAGAGAATGACTGGCTTTATTTGTTAGAGGATAGATCCATGCACATAGTGGTTCGTTATGATGATGGCGAGTGGGTTTACACCCTGAGTGATGGGACATTGATCATAGCCCTGTCCTGGCCTAGTCCCACGGTATTAATTACGGGATGTCAGTGTTAGGAAGAAAAGTTAACACCTGGGAGTGCCGCTCACCCTGGGTCCCTGGTTTGAGGATGGTGGTGTCTTCAGGGATGCTCTCGGTTCAAGCCACGGGTTATTCATTGTACCCTATTTGTCACCGTGGCTGCCCCCACACAAAAAGCATAATCCATTAGCAAGCAGTGAAGTGGCCCATCTCCTCACCCACGTTGCCTGCTAGAGGTGTTTTTCCCAATATATCCAGACACTACAGTTTTGGGGTTTTTTTGTTTGTTTTTAGGTGGTTTTAAACACACTCATCATTGCCCAGGAATTTTACTTGCAAATTTCTAAAACCGTCATTTAATGTAAACTAAATCCGCTCTGTCACCATATTCTATTCCAGCAACACTTTTCTCCCCTTAAAGTAACAAGATGAAGCCTTCACCTAAGAAAACGTTGTTTGTTTGTTTTTCCTTAAAGCAGGAAAAAATACACAGAAGCACCAATAACACAGTAATCCTCAAAGCCTACTTTTCTATAGCTTTGACTGGGACCAGCTGGCAAGTGTTTTCAGTGTTGCGGCATCTGGAAAAATTTGGTTGAAGGACACGAAGATCAAAATGATGATATGATGATGTTATGTTATGTTGGGAAGTGTTAGCCCCATTTCTTTCTAAAACAGCCAAGGTGGAGAACACAGGGCTTTGTGATGTGTGTTTCGCTTTGCTTCTTCTCTTGGTTCACTCTTTGGATCCCCAAGGGGATCTTTGTAGAAACCTGGTGGTTGCTTTGCGGTGGCAAAATTGGCTTTTGAATGAATTGGAAGCTGGGCTGGCACCTGTTCTTTGATGCAGGGGAGAGGACCCATACGTGAAGGGCACCAGCAATGCTTCTTAAATCCCAAATTTTAGCTATCTTCAGACAGTAACTGACTGTTCTAAGGAGGCAGCTGTCTGAGCGGCAGCATGCACTGGGGTTGTGTGTACGAGCTCTGGAGAGCCAGACTGCCAGCCTTTGGGTACTCCCCACCCCCTCCCTAGCCGTGTAACCTTGGACAAAGTGCTTCATCTCTCAGTTTCCTCTGTAAAATGGGGCAGATGCTAGTTCCAACCTCATGCGGCAGGCTGACCATAAGGATTACAAGTTGATACACATAGAACATGGTAAATTTCAGTGAACATGTTATCGATCATTGATAAGAGTTTACAAACAGAACCACTTCATTATTGCAGTTTGCAGAATTCCTCAAAGTTGAATTGGCAGCAGAGGGACATGATCAACCATTGGTCACTCGCTGTCAATGAAATTAAAATCTCATTAAAAGGACCACAGAAAGACATGATTAATTGGGTGTTATTTGGAGGCTTCAGTATTCCCTGGGTGACTAGTTGCAGAATGCTCTCTGATTGTGAAAACATCAGGCTCTTAGCCAGCTGGGATCACCTCTGCTGTGCCCTTCCCAGGACCTGATTAGAAGTTGAGTGATCATCTCCTTAATGATTGGTCTTATTAAATGACTGGACAGCCATGGACAAAATACACCAGTAAGAAAGAGAAATATTATCTACCTTTTGCCTCAGGCTTAGCAAGTCTTATTTTTCTCATAACTGCTCTGTTGCCATAGAAGTGTCTATGAAGAGAAGTGATGTTATCACAGAGTTTACAAAGGCTGCAGAATCTATACATCCTCACTCTTCTCACAGTTGGCTAATCTAAATCTGTTAATCCTCTGCTTAACATCCTGAACATATAGGATTATGATAAGCCTGGAAAGGGGGAAAGAGGGCTTTAGTTTTGTATTGGAACTGCTGTGGAGCTGGGAACTACACTGTCTTCCCTTGAACCCTCCACCCCCACCCCCACCCCCATCTTTTCAACCTGGAACGGACTTCAGTTGCAGCATTTTATTCGATTTCTTCCAGTGAGTAGGAAAAGCCAGATCTGCCCAGAGTTAAGGAGATCTTGCTGCCTTAACCAGCCTGGGAATAAGCAGCCTTGACTTGTTCTCTGATACTGCACACGCAGTTCAGTCTGGCTTTCCTTTTTCACTGCTGCCAAACATTCTTCTGATTTTTTTTTTCCTTAGTGCATTATTGATGATCATCCCTGAGTCAGCATCTCTTTTCTGGCTCCTCTTCTGTGTTTTGATTGCTTGTGCCATGCTGCAAGAGGCCCCTCCATGTCCTCCAACAAAAGGGTTCCTTTCTGAAGATAATCAGCAGTTTATTTACGTGGACAGTGAGCTACCTGTGCCATATAATAACCTCACCAGTGTTCCTTTCTTGTCTGTTCCTTTGCCAGAAGTGTTTCATTTGTCTCCCTCTGATTTTTGTTCCCCAAATCAACACGATATCTATTCCTCTTATTTTTGACTTGCTACCTGCCATAAAGTCTACATCCATTTTGTTGCACTTAGGTATCTAAGGCAGGTTGATCTCTGTTTATTAGCAATCGGGAGTGGAAATCTGAAATTCAGTTCGTTTTATTATGTTTCATGTACATGCATAGAACTTCTGATAACTGACCCCTTTATAAATAGATAACATTTCTGAAAGGTTGATAATCTCCTCGTTCTGAAGCTCCACTATCATTGCAAGGACCAAAGCAAAAACTTCAGTAGTTGTTTCTTGGGTTGCTTTAGGTTGGTGTTTTTCAGCATATCAGTGATTTAATCCCCGTTCAATCCTTAGAGACCCAGCACATCCTCCCTGCAGGCTATCTTACTTCCCTTGCCATTCTTTCAGATAATTTCTGATAACAGCAACAAAAAGTATCTTTTTGATAGTTATTTTAACTGATGCTGGCATTAAATGCAGTGTTCCTAAAGCATACATTTAAGATGATCTCTGCTTTCTCCGCTCCAGACAGGGTTGGAATGTCTTAATATTTTGTTGTATGTTCAACCAGATAGTGCTGGCCATGCACATATAACTGGTGAATCCCAGTCTAGAGAGAGAGTAGTGGGATATTTGTAAGACTTAGAAAAGCTGTGGCTACAGACTCTGTGACCTAAATGTCTGGCATACTCTGTATTATCTTTCTTTCCCCCAATACTGCATTCTATTTAATGAGTATGTTAGAAGTTCAGGCCTGTTGTAACAATGGGTCTTAGGCTGCTAAGAATTTTAAATGTAAGGTTGTTTTGAAGCTGTTGAGTTTTTATGCTGTTTCCTTTTCTAAAGTACCTTCTTATAGCTTATAGCAGGCACTGAACAAATGTCTTGATACCCCACAGCATGCAAGTTAATACTTTTTATTGATAATAGTAATACACTTTGGAGTCCTTGAGGCTATGTTTTACTATTTAGAGAGACACTGTTCCCTCTAAATTAATGCCCTTTACCCACCAAAAGTTCAGTAAGGCTACTGGTTTCATTAAGATGAGCTACCATGTAATAATATTGTAACTGGTATGCTATGAAAATGGGTAATAAAGGACTATCAGAATGTCCTTCTGTAGACAATCTCAGATATAGGATAAACAACTTCCTCCTGGTCTTGAATGATGTACAACAATCCTGCCTGAAGAAGAAAGGCTGGAGTAGATAACCCCTGGATGTTATCAGGGGTTATCACAGGTTAACCTCCTCATATCAGGACACAATGTAAGCTGCTTTTCCACTGATACTTTTATTCATACAGTGTTTTGGTAAAATACACAAATGTACAAACAAAAATGATCAGTTCTGAAGTTCTTCCACTGATTTCTTTCCCCCACTGTTTTTTTTTTTTTTAATTTGTTTGTAATAATAGCTCTTACTACTGCATCTGTGGTGCAGATGACACCACCCTTATGGCAGAAAGTGAAGTGAAGTGAAGCGAGGTCGCTCAGTCGTGTCCGACTCTTTGCGACCCCGTGGACTATAGGCCACCAGACTCCTGCGCCCATGGGATTTCCTAGGCAAGAATACTGGAGTGGGTTGCCATTTCCTTCTGCAGAGGATCTTCCTGACCCAGGGATCGAACCTGGGTCTCCCGCATTGCAGGCAGATGCTTTAACCTCTGAGCCACCAGGGAAGAAAGTGAAGAGGAACTAAAAAGCCTCTTGATGAAAGTGAAAGAGGAGAGTGAAAAAGTTGGCTTAAAGCTCAACATTCAGAAAACGAAGATCATGGCATCGGGTCCCATCACTTCATGGGAAATAGATGGGGAAACAGTGGAAACAGTGTCAGACTTTATTTTGGGGGGCTCCAAAATCACTGCAGATGGTGATTGCATCCATGAAATTAAAAGACGCTTACTCCTTGAAAGAAAAGTTATGACCAACCTAGATAGCATATTCAAAAGCAGAGACATTACTTTGCCAACAAAGGTCCATCTAGTCAAGGCTATGGTTTTTCCAGTGATCATGTATGGATGTGAAATTTGGACTGTGAAGAAAGCTGAGCACTGAAGAATTGATGCTTTTGAACTATGGTGTTGGAGAAGACTCTTGAGAGTCCCTTGGACTGCAAGGAGATCCAACCAATCCGTTCTGAAGGAGATCAGCCCTGGGATTTCTTTGGAGGGAATGATGCTGAAGCTGAAACTCCAGTACTTTGGCCACCTCATGCGAAGAGTTGACTCATTAGAAAGGACTCTGATGCTGGGAGGGATTGGGGGCAGGAGGAGAAGGGGATGACAGAGGATGAGATGGCTGGATGGCATCCCTGACTCGATGGATGTGAGTCTGAGTGAACTCCGGGAGATGGTGATGGACAGGGAGGCCTGGTGTGCTGTAATTCATGGGGTCGCAGAGTCGGACACGACTGAGCGACTAAACTGAAGAAAACATAACAGGAAAGAAAAATGAAGTCCCTCTTAGGAGGTTTCTTATCTGTTCAATTAGGGCAATTAACATAGCAAGATACAGTGATTTCTCAATTAATGAATCATTGGGAGGATAAAGCTCCTCTATGTAAGGTTAGTTGCATTAAAACCCACATCCCATGCACCCAGGCATCTTAGAATATATGAGGCAGAGCTGCCTGCAGGAGAGCATCAAAGTCGGGTATTTTAAAGCTCACTTTAATTTATCTTAACCCAGACAATATTTTTTATTTATTAACTTCTTTCCCAGTCTATGTGAGGACATCACTTTACATGAGCAGTAAATATGAATACTGGCTCTACATGTATGAAGCTTTTCATTTAAAAATGTATTAATAAGTTGTCAGGGCTTCCCCAGGTGGCTCAGCAGTAAAGAATCCACCTGCCAATGCAGGAGAGGTGGTTTGATCCCCTGGTGGGAAAGATCCCCTGTAGGAGGAAATGGCAACCCATTCCAGGCAACCCATTCCCATGCCTGGGAAATCCCATGGACAGGGCAGCCTGACGAGTTACAGTCCATGGGGTCACGAAGAGCCGGACACAATTGAGCAACTAACACACACAGTCAGTTGACATATATAATGGTATTTTTAGTTCTAGTCAGCATGTCACTTGACTGTTAAGGTATTTTTACTTTTACAAAGCCAAACCCAAATTTTATTTCTCCAAGCTTGCATAAATAATAACATTCCTCAATACGTACAGTTAACATCATTATTACCTGGTGTCATGTTTAAAGCCCTGTTCCTATAGCAGAAAGTCCGCACTCCCTGGTGGAAGCCTGGCCTCAGCTGGCTCCTCACCTGTGTCTCCCTTCATCCCTGTTTTGCCGAAAGTTTTCACATTTGTCTCAGGTTCAAAGGATTTGTTAACAAAATAAGCCGCTCATTATATACAAATAAATAATACCAATATTTATGAGAGAATTATCTAGCTTACTTTTAATATACTAGCATTAACATTAAAAGAGAAATAGACAGCAGAGGATACATCACTGAATTAGGTTTCAACCACCATCCAGATTCAAACAGTGCTGGGAGGTCCCGGTGTCACAGCACATCTGGAGTCCCAGTTGGCAGCAGGTCCCAGGCAGCGCATCCGCTCCGTGGGTGAGACCTCAAAGATTGCAGTTCAGTCCTGGCTTATAATCCCAGGTTGAAAACTGTTATCATCATAAATCTGTGAGCAAATTGCGGCTCTGGTTTCATGTTAATGCTGTTTGTTTTGCCTTGTAAAACTTGGAATATTGTTAAACCTGGAGCTTGGTCGGCCAGATCCCCTCCAGGGGCTCAACAGTCTCAAGATTCCTCCTTTCTTACCTGTGGTGCTGGAAGTCCTCCTGCTGGAAGTCAGCAGGCAGAAGCTCACAGTCAGGGTGGTGGCCAAGCAGGCTAGAAGCAAGGTCAGAGGCCTGCTCTGCTTTGTCTCTGAAGGCTGCTCTGCTGTGCTTAGTCACTTAGTCGTGCAGACTCTTTGCGACCCCGTGGCTGTAGCCCGCCAGTCTCCCTGTCCATGGGGATTCTCTAGGCAGGAATACTGGAGAGGCTTGCCATGCCCTCCTGCAGGGGATCCTCCCGGCCCTGGGATGGAACCCAGGCCTCCTGCACTGCAGGCGGGTTCTCTGTCTGCTATTTGCCTCTGTGCTGTCCTCGCTCCATATTCCTACCTCACCAGTAGCGCTCATGTGATTATTCCTCTATGAATCCACCCACACAGTAAGCAAGGCAAGGTTTGCATTACTTGCATTTGCATATCCCCTAAATCTAGCAGGAACACCAGCTTAGGGTACACACTCTTGTAAGATTAGTTTAATAATTAGTTTAATATCTGGATGCTTACAGTATACGTACGAGAATGCTCACCTGCTTTTAAAAAGTAATGGGTTTTAACAAGCAATAGCTTGAATACTCTTGAACCCAACTTCTATCACTCTGTGCTTTCTATCCTCAGCCTTTGCCCTATAACTCAGAGGAGCTGAGCTCTCAGTGATCTCATCAGCTCTTAATATGTCCTCATGATGAAATAGATGCCTGAAGGATCTTTGAGTTAGTACTTCTGCCCACCTCTCCCTGCCTTGAGACTCTGGAGGGTTGGAAACAGCAGAAATTAAGAGTCCAGAAGGCTCTGAGTTTTCAAGTTGGGATGGGAGCAGGCACAGGAATGTAGGAGAACATAGTCTGAGTCCTACGGTATACTCGAGGGAGAGGAGACATAGGGCATTATTTAGACCATCTTGGATAATTAAAAGATGGGGTAAGTGTGAGTTCATACCCAACCTCCAGCCTCCGGAAGACCTAACACAGGAAGCAGGAGTGAGGATGTCTCAAGTTAAATGTGCTTTAATCAGAAGGTATACACCTGAATGCCTGAACTTCTTAGAAGTTTAGTCAAATTTTAGGGACAGAGAGGCTTCACCCCTTCCTTCCACCATAAAGGAGAATAATTCCATCTCCACTAGTTTCTAATTGCTTAGCCTTTCCTTACTGTGAAACAGATCCTCTGCTAAGGAGAGAGTAAGGTTCAGATTTAATTGCAGATGCCTAGAAGAGTTAACATGTTACCTTTGAAAATGATAGACCACTAGTTTCTTTTCATTCATTCCATCTTGAGTTATGTACACCTCCTTTGAGGCAGACCCTGTGCTGGGTATTGGGTGTACAGCAGTGAGCTAAACAGACAAGGAGTCTGAGCACCTCCTTGGCCTTTGCCACTCGGGGAGAAGGAAGGTTGTCAGAGAGGTGACTTCTGCAGGGTGAGATGGTCGTGTTCAGTGGAGGGTGGAGTTCTCATACAACAGGCTTTGGTAACTTCACCCTAATCAGCTCTGCTTATCTTCTTCACCTCTGAGGTGAGGAGATGTCCGCTCCTGAAAATAATGCTTTCTAATCTTGGCGGCCAAGTACTTGCTGGTCTTTTCTCTGTTAACTTGTCCAGTGTCTGCTGGGGGCTAGGCCTAGTGCTGGATACTAACGGGAGATCTCGAGGTGACTGGCAGTGTCTGCCTTCAAGGAACCTCAGCCTGGCCCCTTGTAAGTAGGGTGACCATGTCCTTTGTTTTTTAGGCCATGAACTAACCTAGAGTGAAGTCTCAGGCAGCCCTTGTTTTCATTTCTTATTATTAAAGAAGATAATGGTTCAGCCTTGCTCCGTACCATTCACTGGCTACTAAACTCTTACTTTAAAGGCTTTGGAGTATAGCTTGAGAAAGAAAAAAGAGACTTCAAGTGGTAAAGATGAAAGAAGTATCCTTCTCTGGGGCAGTGCCAGGAGATGTAAACAAAAGGCCAGCTCTCTCCTCCACTGCGTGGGTGGGCCCCCAGCGTGAGAACTGCTTGTATCTGGCAGCTGCCACCACGTGCCAGGCTCAGACCTTCCGATTTCTCCTCTCTTTGTGCTCAGGCCAGGTGACTTGGCCTCACTTGGCTGCGTTGGCCTGTAATTTAAGCAATATTCCTTGTATCAGGGTGTTTACTGTCTCATTAATTTTAACTTTTCCAAAGTTTTTCCCACCCCAGAAACCACTGGGTTAATCCTTAAGCCTGTGTGCGTTTTATTAATACATGGCTAAAGCTGAAACTCCAGTACTTTGGCCACCTCATGCAAAGAATTGACTCATTGGAAAAGACTCTGATGCTGGGAGGGATTGGGGGCAGGAGGAAAAGGGGACGACAGAGGATGAGATGGCTGGATGGCATCACCGACTCGATGGATGTGAGTTTGAGTGAACTCTGGGAGTTGGGGATGGACAGGGAGGCCTGGCGTGCTGCAATTCATGGGGTCGCAAAGAGTCGGACACGACTGAGCGACTGAACTGAACTGATTGCAGAACCTCTTTATAAAACAGATTAAGGTAAAACGAGAGTGACAATAAGAAAAAAAAAAATCCATCCTGTGAAGTTCATTGTTTTATTTCCCTTTGGCATCTTTCCTCTGACTGATCAAAATTTTCCTAAAAGTTACAAGATTTTACAAGATTGTAGAGATGGCTTAAAGACTTATACAGACTTAGGTTGTACAGACTTATTTGTGTGAGTGTTTTTGTTTTTAATCAAGGGATTATAGGCACCAAGGGGGAGACAGGTCGTTTTTAGTCTTATACATACAGTACACTGGAGAGCAGTCAGCTTTTTGTCTTGGTTGTACTTAGTTAATGCGGGTTTAAGTCTTCCCTCAGCAGTGGTTGTGAGCTTGTCCTCAGATTCCCAGAGTATTTTCTTGGCTTCATGCTTTTGATACAGATAGTCGTGTTAATATTTCGGGAATGTGCCTCTGGGTGTAAGACTCTTCTCTTGGAATCTAGATATCTAGCATAATTAAATAAAACCTTTTTGCTGTGGACATGGAAAAGCTTTTCTTGGTGCCTCCAGAAATCAAAGTTGGATGAATTTCCTATGTCTTATCTCTTCTCCCTTCTGTGATATGATCATTTCCTTCTTTTCTTTAATTCAACTCAGACTTGAGACTTGCACATTAACAAACCCCCAGGGGAAGAGAACTGAGGTATCTGAGCAGCACAGGAAGCTCTGGGAGACTTTCCAGGATGTAGGCAGGTGCTGCTGGAGCTCTGTCTGATACCTGTATAAATGTGTTATTCATTGGCTACATGGTCTAGAAGATCTGATACACATTCTCGGAACATTTTTCTTCTTAGATGAAGAAATGCCTAGGGTACCTCAACAAAAACTTTTGGTTCTTTGTAGAAAAAAACCTTCAACTTAACCCAGAAAAGCCACACTTGTTTTTATGGAACCTCTTAATACTTTGTCAGAAAGTGGCTATAAAAAGACTACCAAATATGAACATGGAAGGATGTGCTATTAAGGTAATGCAATTTAAAACTACGGTGAAACTTCACTACGAATTAATTAGAATGGCTAAAATTAAAATGACTAATCACACTAAGTGCTGAAAAGTATGTAAGAAACTGGATCTCTCTCGTACACTGCTGGTGGCATTATAAAAATGGCACAGTCACCCTCAGAAACATTTTGGCAATTTCTTTAAAAGGTAAACATATGTCTACCATCTGATCTGAGCTTCCCTTGTGGCTCAGCTGCTAAAGAATCTGCCTGCAGTGTGGGAGACCTGGGTTTGATCTCTTGGTTGGGAAGATCCCCTGGAGAAGGGAAAGGCTGCCAACTCTAGTATTCTGGCCTGGAGAATCCCAGGGACTATATATACAGTCCATGGGTTCGCAAAGAGTCAGACACGACTGAGCGACTTTCACTTTCACCATATGATCTACCCATTCCACTCCTAGGTATCTACCCAAGTGAAAGGGAAACATATGTCTATACAAAGACGTGTGTACGAATGTTGATGACAGCTTTATTTTTAATAGCAAACCCTGGAAACAGTCCTAATGTCCATCAAGAGGTGAATACAAAAACAAACTGTCATAGACTGTATGAGTGGAACACTTCTTAGCAAAAAAAGAATTTCTGATACACTTGCAACATGGATAGATTTCAGAACGATTATGATGTGTGAGAAAAGCCAGGCAAAATGAGTACATACCTTATGACTCCACTTTAATGAAATTTCAGAAAATGCAAGCTAGTTTACAGTGACAGAAAATGGAATCGTGGTTTCCTGGAGAGAATAAAAGTGAGGGATGATGGGGTTGATTATAAAGGGTCTGAGGAAATTTTGGGATGTGATGAATATGTTGATTATCCTGCTTGTGTTGATGGTTTTATTAGCTTATAACACCTGTCAAAATTCACCACATTGTACTCTGTAAATAGGTACAGTTTATTGTATGTCACTTATACTAAAGTAAGGCTGTTATAAAAAGAAACAAAAGGCCCACCTCCGAGTTGCTTGCATTAGTGTAAGAGAAGATGGTAATAAATATTTGGAACAAGGATTATTGAGGTTATTAAGGACATGACCCCATAAGAATCTGGTAAAAGCTACACTCCCTTTCCCCAGTAATGTGAGGACAAAATTTTGCCTACAATTTAGAGGGTTCCAATACTAAAAATCCCAGGCTAATAGAATTCTTCCTATTTTTTTTTTTTAAAGAACTAACATCCTTTCAACAACTGTGTCTCCTAAGCAGTAATCCTCTTTTCTCTTCCAAAACAAATAAATACATTCTTATCTTTATCTCAGATGAACGTTGGGTATTCTTGGCAAGCACAACTTTAAAGTTTAGCCATTGTTCACAGTAAACTATAAACAGAATGGTGCATCACCTCTACCAGCTAAGTGAGGCTGCAGTTGCATTGATTATACCATTTCATTGCTTTCAAAGTGAACGATAATAACATAATGATTATTGGACACTTTGATTACCATGCTGTGGTCCAGTTCATAAAACTGTACCTTAAGCACAGTAAAGGAAGTTCAGGATAAAAATATCAGTTTTATTATTATATTTTAGAGGACACATTCAATACAGCCACTTTAGCTATTCCATACTGTTTCAGACTTTTCCATTACACCAGGATAATAGTAATTAACTGGAATCTGCCCAAACCTTAATGAGAATGGCAAGTAGATTTCTGTTTCTATTATTTCCCCATAATCCCTTCCTGCTACATGTAAATAATAATACTCGACTCTATTTAAAATTGTGATGTCAAAGGTTGCTTGCTTATAGTACCTGTAACATTCCTAAAATCTCTTTTAAACTACTGCCTTTCCCCATCATCCAGGATCCCAATTTTGAGCAAAATGCAAAGAAAAATGTCATATGATACACTGATTTCCCCCCTTTTCCCTGAACATTTTATCTATCATTTGTACTGTCCTAAAATTTTAATAATGAGAACACCTTCTGAGATGATTGTATAATGTCTGTCCATGGATGGAGTCCTAAGTTTTCCCAGGGAGATGACTCGGAGGCATACGTTTGCATGCAGGTGATTTTTTGAGGAGTGCTTTCATGGTTGACATCTGTGAGGGACTAAAGGAAGTAGAATTTTGCAGATGGAAGAATTAAAACTAGGATTCAACCACAGCCAAAGCCTTCGCTAATCCCACAGGGAGCTTTGGATCAGAGCTGACCCTTGGAATGGTCCTGCCTTGAGGCACTGGGGCCTTTCTGCGCTCATGACCAGTCCATTGACACAGGCTGCCTTTGGGGAGAGACAGCACACTTTGGTGAAGGGAATCCCCAAAGAGGGATGAAGCTGAGACTCATTAGCCACGAGAAACCCCTGCAGATGGCAGGGCGGTTGCCTCGTTCCTGAAGAGAAGGCCTGGGCAGCACCGTATAGCGCTCACTGCTGTGGTCCTGCGTGGACCCATCTGGGGATTGTTCCTCCGGGCATGGGCGCTCTCATTTCCCAGGGGAGAGCTGTACCAGGGAAGGTCAGTGCTGTGACCTTTGGTCCCTACTGTGGCAGCTGGCCTTGAGGTCATGCCAGTACTCACCATGTCCATCACTGTGGGTTCCCTTTGTCTGGGGGCCACGTATGCTAGTCTGGCTAGTTTACCTGGAAAGTGAGCTAGACTCTCCTCTGAAAAAAAGGAGTGAAATTCAGTCAATCTTGGTGCTTCCTTGTGGCTGAAATAGAGAGAAGGAGATAGAGATGAAAAGAGATAAATCACTGCAAATCTATATTAAAGGCAAAACTGTCGGAAACTGCAGATAGATTTGCAGACAGATGAGAGGTAACAGATGAGAGAAATGGGTCAAGATAAATCCTGGGTTCCAGTTCAAGATGTTGACACAGGAGGATGCTGAAATCAGCCATAGACACACTGAATCTGTAGCTATGTGTGGAATAATTTCCTTTGAAAGAAACCCCCAAGTTAGCTGGGCAGCTCCTTCATATCAGGCAAACGAGAAAAAGCCCACACTGAAACGAGTGGAAGGGGCTGAGACACAATTGTGCCCTGTGGCCCATGATGACATGATGTCCCACACTGGGAGGGAACTCAACTCCAAGCTTCTCCCTGAGGAGGGTTTGAAGCCCACCTCTAGCACCCCAGCTTTCAAGACCTGCACTTGAGAGATGAGCCCCCAACCCATCTAGCTTTGAAAGCCAAAGGGGCTCGTGTCCACAGAATACACGAAGCTACAGTGGCCTGAGAAACAGTTGTCAGTGGGCTTTTGGGGACTCACTGTGGCTCCACCCTGGGCCCGGCATGCGGTGATGGATGTTGATTAGACCTGATGTGGGGATGATACATAACATATATATACATAAAAAATATATTGTACACCTGAAACTAATACGGTATTATATGTTATTTATATCTCAGTTTGATTTTATTTTTTACTTTACAATATTGTATTGGTTTTGCCGTACATCAACATGAATCCACCACCCAGCACCACTGGGCATACACACCGAGGAAACCAGAATTGAAAGAGACATATATCTCAGTTTTAAAAAAAAACATGGCCAGTCTTTATTATTTTTTTTTTACTAAAGTATAGTTGATTTACAATGTTTTGTTAATTTCTGCTGTGCAGCAAAGAGATTCAGTTATACATATACATACATTCTTATATTCTTTTCCATCATGGTTTATTCACAGGATAGTGAATATAGTTCCCTGTGCTGTACAGTAGGGCCTTGTGGTTTATCCACTGTATGTATAATAGCTTGCATCTGCTACTCCCAGCTCCCAGTCCATCCCTCTCCCGCTCTCCCCGCCACCCCTTGGGGATCACAAGTCTGTTCTCTGTGTCTGTGAGTCTGTTCATTTGTGCCGTATTTTAGATTTCCACATAAGTGATATTATATGGCATTTGTCTTTCTCTCTGACTTACTTCACTCAGTGTGATCATCTCTGAGTCCATCCACGTTGCTGCACATGGCATCATTTCGTTCTTTTACGGCTGAGTAGCATTCCCTCGTGTCTGTGTACTGCATCTTCTTTATCCTTTCCTCTGTTGATGGACATTCAGGTCGCCCCCATGTCTTGGCTGTTGTGAATAGTGCTGCTGTGAACACAGGGGTGGGGGTATCTTTTTGAATGATAGCTTTTTCTGTGTATATGTGCTCAGGACTGGGATAGCTGAGTCATACAGTAAATACAGTTTTACTTTTTTTGAGGCACCTCCATACTGTTTTCCATAGTGGCGGCATCACCCACTAACAGTGGTTGATGATCATCCCACCAACAGTGTAGGAGAATTGCCTTTTCTCCATACCCTCCCCAGGATTTGTTATTTTGTAGCCTTTTTAATGATGACCATTCTGACTGGTGTGAGGTGGTCTTTCATTGTGGTTTTGATTTGTATTTCTTTAGGAATTAGCCGTGCTGAGCATTTTCCATGTGCCTGTTGATGACCAGTCTTTAAAGTCATGGTTGCCTAGGGATACTGAGTATTCATTTGAGATGAGCCAAGAGTTAATTGATTTGCTTGGGGAAGATAAACTAGGTTACTGCTTAGGAGACACATTTGTAGACCTCCTAAGATATGAATAATTCTTCTGTAAGAGGGTATTAACCCAAGATTTTTAGAGTCTTAGAACCCTCTATGTTGACACTACGTGTCAGGCACTAGGAACGTAGCAATGAACAGACAGGTAAAGTTCCTGCAGTCACTGGAGTTTCTGTTTCTGTGCCTTGTGGGGAGTGGGGTGGTGAGTGAAAAGCTGTATCCAGAAATTCATAAATATATAGCAGGTCTGGTGATGATAAATACTGTGAAAAGAGTTCTAGGTAAAGAAGTAGAGAGTGGGCTGTGTAGGGGTATTGATAGGGTAGCCGGAGATATGTGAGCAGCAGCTTGGAAGGGAGAGTCATGGAGAAGCAGGGAACCGCGTGCACAGAGGGTCTTGAGTGGAAGCTGGCTCTGAGCACCTGGAAAGCAGACCCGAGGCTGCTGTGGTTGGAGCAGGGGCAGCTGGAAATGGAACGATGTGGGATGAGGTCAGACGTGGACTGGGAGGCTTGCTCCTTGTAGAGACTGCTTTCTCACTCTGAGCTGCAAAGCGGGCAGGGGACTTTGAATAGAAAAGTCGCATGCTCTAATTATATGTTAGAAGGCTCATCTGATTGCTGGGTGGAGGTCAGACCTGAGTGAGTGGGATGGGAGCAGGGAGACAACAGGTTATTGTAGAAATCTAGAGAAGATGGTGGAGGTTATACGTGTAGCAGTTGAGGTCGTGAAAAATCATCACTTTCTGTGTAGGTGGATATATGTCTCATATATATATGAAACATATGAGACATATATATATATGACATATATGGCGTTTCCAGTAGTCATGTACTGATGTGAGAGTTGGACCATAAAGAAGGCTGAGCGCTGAGGAATTGAAGCTTACTAATTATGATGCTGGAGAAGACTCTTGAGAGTCCCTTGGACAGCAAGGAAGTCAAACCAGTCAGTCCTAAAGGAAATCAGCCCTGAATATTCATTGGAAGGACTGATGCTGAAGCTGAAGCTCCAATGCTTTGACCACCTGATGTGAAGAGCTGATTCACTGGAAAAGACCCTGATTCTGGGAAAGATTGAAGGCAAGAGGAGAAGAGGGCGACAGAGGATGAGATGGTTGGATGGCATTGCTGACTCAATGGATGTGAGTTTGAGCAAACTCTGGGAGATAGTGAAGGACAGGGAAGGCTGGCATGCTGCAGTTCATGGGGTCACAAAGAGTTGGACACGACTTACTGAACAACAGGAATGAATGCATGCATGTCAACGTTAAACCTTTTGCGTAGAAGGCTGATTTTGTCTGAGGTATCCGTATATAGTGGGGAAATCAGATGAAAAAAACACAGTTTCAGTACTTGGTGGCAGAGATGTAGAGGAGAGTGAGGGTTACAGAACTTTTCCTGGGAAAAATTTCAGGGTAGGAAATGGCAAAAAGAAAAAAAAGTACCTAGGGAGGTAGGTGAGGCTGGACCATGGAGGGTCTGATGGACCACATTAAAAACTTGAGCTTTATCCCAAAGTTGATGGAAACAATTAAAAAGTATTACCTAAGGAGGCAACATGTTCCAATTTATGACTTAAATTCTCCAGGAGAAACAGGGCTCTTGAGACGTTTAGAATGAAGGCAAGGAAACCAGTTAAGATTTGCAGGTGTCCCGGGTAGAGGCAAGAAGCTAATGTTTATTATGCACTTGCTACACATCAGGCACCATTCTAAGCACTTTGCTATTAACTTAATCCTAAGACCAACCCTGTTAGTAGGCACCATTACCATCTACCTCTTGCAGGCACGTAACTTCTAGCACAAA
This sequence comes from Budorcas taxicolor, assembly GCF_023091745.1. NCBI lineage: Eukaryota > Metazoa > Chordata > Mammalia > Artiodactyla > Bovidae > Budorcas > Budorcas taxicolor. The sequence continues at coordinate 72,488,808 of NC_068911.1, forward strand.
GAGGCTAAGAAAACTTGCCCAAGTTCATGGGGCCATGCAGCTCTAAGGAGGGGGGATGTGAACGCAGGCACCCTGGCTGGAGAATTCAGGCTGTTGCACACTGTGCTGCGCTGCGTCTCCTGAAGATAAGAGCCCAGACATTTAGAGAAAATTATAGGGTGGTTCTCTTCCTTTGTCCCGAACTGAGTTGTTAATTAGCCATAGCTTTGCAATAGTGTTCCAGCAGTATCTAAGAAACCCAGCCTCCTAGCCTCTCCTCTCCTCCTTATTTCGAGCTTGAATTCTCTTTTGGCACCCATGTCTCTCTCTTTGTAATCTCATGCCACCTTTCTGTACCCATGCAACCTACAGGGTGTGTTTTGAGTAAAACATTCTATGATGTTATCATCTTGTCAGGTAACCCAAGTCTGTGCTTTTGTCTCAGAATTTCTTGCTCGGGGAATACATCAGCCTTGGAGTTCATTTGGTGTGCTTTCCCCCAAAGCTTTTGTTTGAGAATAGTTCCAAGTAAGTCACCTCCATTAGAACATCACTACGATATGAGATTAAGGTGAAACACGCTAGCATGTGGGGAGAAAAGTTCATGTTTTGAATGATCACTCAGAATACAAACACAAACTGTAAATAGCCATTATCTAACTGTGACTTTGCTGTCAAAGTGTGCAGAATTTGAGTAGTACAAGGAAATTATGGAGAAGCCAGTGTCTGGAGAATGCCTGATTTCGTTTGCCAGAGAAATATCAATTCCATTATCCCCTGGGACAGTCCTGTTTCCTTCTCTGTTAGATTCATGGGAGTATTGAACATTAGCATCCTTTTCCCCTGTGGTTAATACTATTATTACAGCTTTATAAAGGACAATACTTAGGCCAGATGTTATCCAAGAGAGCAGACAGAAACTTCTAGCCCTGATAGAGATTCAAGCCTGAAGTGTGATGCAGGGACACAAGAATAGAAAAAAAAATAGACTGTTCACACAAAGGTGTCATGTACCCCAGTGTAGGCAAGAAGGCCTCAGTGAGTATCACCTGTGTCCTGTGTGGTCAAGACACAGAGAGAGCACCAAGACCAAAGGCAGAGTGGGCTGGGGAGGAGGGGAGGGGCAAGTTCAAGAAGTAACACAGAGTCTGCCTCAGAAACTAGGTGAGTGAGTCTTACTTGGGAAAGCTGAGAGGGATCCGAAATGAGTTAATGATCACTGAGTTTAGAAGGCCCCCCCGCCTTTTTTTTTGGAAACTAGAGTATCTTAAAACATGAAGTTATCAGCACATACTTGAGGAAGTCTAAAGTAACAACCAGCCCTTCCTTCTCAGCTCACGTTCCAGGTAAGGAGCGTTTTTTTATTTTAGAACTCCAGGTGCAGTCAGGAGAAGGGAGAAACAGTGACACCCATCTTTTTAATGAGCATTGCTGCTAGAAGAGGAATTAACATCACCCTGAATTTTATGTGATGTCAGTTAAATGAAGTTATTTTGTAGCACTTTACAACAAATTAGAATCAACTAAATTGAAAATAAGCCTAGCAGCTGGGATAAGTAATCAGGTAAGTGGCCAGTTTTGCTATTTTTGCTTTGAGCAGAAGACAGAATTTGAATTTCTAATGTCCTTCGAGGTGCAGGGTTCACAACTGGGGATGTGGTTTCTGGGATGATTGTTTAAGATGCCAGCAGCTCAGTGTTGCCCTCCAGGCTGTAGCCTGCTTCTAGCCACGTTCCTTGGAAACTAGCCCTAGCGCAGATGTGTGTCCACCAGAGAGAGGGTTGTGAATTAGTGTAGGACGCAGCTCTGCTTTTGGCGGAACGTTAGAGCGCAGACTGGAAATAGATGACCCAGAACAAGGCAGTAAATCATCTGCATTAGTGGAGAGACTCAAATGAAAGGGCTGAAATTCATGTGGGGACTTTATGGCCACTCATGAAATCAGCTCAGATCCAAAGAACTATTAGAACACTTTTATGCTTTAAGAAGAGGGTGACTCTGTTCAGTTGCTGCAATCGGCCTATAGTCAGAACGCCCCGACATCATACTGGCTTTAGTGCGCAGAATTTTACAGCAGGGCTTTGCACTCCATGAGCCGGTATTTCTCGTTGATTAGCAGATGATTTTTGTATCTGAGATAAGTTTGGGAAACTGTGGAGGAAGCCAAAAGAAGATGGAGGTTGGTGGCTCAGGATCTCTATGTGATGTGTGTGTACATTTGCTTGTGTGGGCAAAAATACAGCCGAGAAAAAGATGAATGGGGGCGAGGGGTGTTAGCACAAATGAAACTTTGTCAGTTACTCAGATTGGGAGTATTAAGAGGTCAAGATGAAGATAAAATGGTGTTTGCAATTACGGTTTATGAAGAGAAACAGGCCGTAGTGAAGATTTAATTTTCATTTCTTTTCCTCTGCAGCAGATGGATTAAATGAAACTATTCTGTCAAAAATCCATGTATCTAGGTTGTTTTCAGCCTACCTTAGAGAAAAATAAAATTTGCACAGATTATTTTCTACTTAGAAACTTTATACTTGAAACATTTTTCTCAAAATGTTTGTATGTTTACTATTTTTCTCTTAAATTTTTTCTTCAAGTATTCAGATAACTTTTTAGATGGCTGATTATTGAAGCGGCAGGGGATTTTCCTCTTGGAAAATAAAAATGATGGACAGGACTTTCTCTTAATTGCTTCAATACCAACTTCTCTTTCTTGGACCAACAGCATGTACTTGACATTCAATGCTTTATACTTTGGGTTTGGAGGTAGAAGGAGCAAGGTGCTAAATTTTTATCAGCATCATCTCGTGAGAATCCTGTTCATAAACAGGATGCTATGCAGGGAAGGCTGACTTCTCTATGAAGCATCATGGCACCGCAGAGAGCAGGGCAGATCTCTGATGAATCTGGCTATTACGAAAAATGTATCTGCACTACTGAGCTCCAAATGGACAACCTCTAGTGCTTGACCCTGTTCAGCCAACTCAGGTGTTGCTCAGGTGGTATTCACTGCTTTGACAGATCACTGCTCTGAAAGCACTAAGACACATGCCTGAGCTGTGGAGGTTATCCACTGTATTTTATTACTTTGATAAAAATGGGTGCAGAGAACTGAGTGAATTTATAGGGACAGGAGTTCAAAATGCTGACCTATTATTTCCAGAGAAACCAGTTTCCTCTTTGTTTTGAACTACCCTGTCCTGGCTAATACATCTCTTATTAATGAGTGTTGAGAAAATCCAGGTAGTGGAAACACTGGGGGCTACTATCATTTTCTACTTTCCGCTAGTAAATAATTTCTCTTTTATTGTAGAAAATGTGGGACCAGTGTACACTGATTAATTGATGCACTGAAGATGTAGGTTGTGGTAGAAAATGTCTTTATGAGAGTAATTTGGTCATTTATATGGACTTTGAATGTCTGTGGAGGAAATTATTTTGCAGGTTATTGCATCATTAGTCAAATTTTCTGAAGCACTGATGTGAAAATCCACTGTTATTGGAAATAATGTGGACACTTTTTCTCTGTGTTTATATTTTACAGTGGCTGCTAATTTACAGAAGATTGTAGATGATCCCAAAGCTTTAAAAACATTGACATTTAAGTTGGTAAGTGGAAAGTTACGGAATGAAGGTAAAGATTTCGCCATGCTGTGCCAACAAGTAATAGTAATATCATTTAAGAACCTGTTGCATAATTCTGTTGTTGGTTTGTGGAGGTAGGGAAGTGGGAATCCATTTCTGCATTCGTTATTTGGCTGGTCAACATGAGAATTTTTTTTTTTTTAATTAGAGTATAATTGATCCAGAAGGGTGTGTTAGTTTCAGGTGTACAGCAAAGTGAATCAGTTATACATATATCTGCTTCTTTTTTTCAGATTCTTTTCCTGTATATGTCTGTACAGAGTATTGAGTAGAGTTCCCTATGCTATACAGTAGGTCCTTACTAGTTATATACTTTATGTAGTGTGTATATGGCAGTTTCAATTTCCCAATTTATCCGTCACCTTCCCTTTCCCCGCTGATAACCGTAAGCTTCTTTTCTACATCTATTACTCCATTTGTTTTGTAAATAAATTCATTTGTACCATTTTTTTAGATTCCACATATACATGGTATCATATGATATTTGTCTTTCTCTGACTTACTGTAACTCATTATGACAATCTCTGCATCCATCCACATTGCTGCAAATTGGCATTATTTTGTTCTTTTTTATGACTTGGGAATACTTTTCTAATCATGACTGGAAATTTCCTCTTCCATAATTGTGGTTTGTTCTTTTACCGTCACATCTTTAAGAGTAGCCATTTGAGAAGTCTTGAAGTCTGTACCCTTTTGCTTCCAGTTTGTACGGCAACTTGACCAGAAAGACAAATTAATCTGAGTTCGAAGCAACACTCTTTAACAAAGCCAAGTGGTCCTAACTTTTAAAAATTGAGGCCGATTGTTGTAGAAATGGTTTAAGTAACTGGAAGCGATTGTAGAACTGTGCTCTGAAAGCTAGTGAACCAAAGACATGACGTTTTAACTCCACATTTCAAATCACAATAACAGATTCTCATAGAGAGGAAATATCCCAGCAGTTTTTCTGCACTAGTAGATTTTAAGTTTATAAACTAGGGTGGCCACAGAGATACAGATAGGGAGCATTCTGGGGTCCTTGTGAAACTAAGAGCCTGTTATCCTGGCTAGAAATGGAGGGAAGTCCAGCTAGTCAAAAGTGATGCTTTTCTGGAAAGTTTTTGCAGACGGTATAGTAAATGACTAATTTTTTAAATTATAAATTAATCTTAGCAAGGGCCAGCCAGAGTGCTAAGCAATTTAAGATCTAGATGACCAACACTTTGCTGTGCACAACATATTAATGGCCTTTTTTATTTCTTGTGAAAATTTAATGGAAAATGTGCATGGCCCAAAAATGCTAAATGATTCGTTACAGTAAATGTTAGCCTAGTGCTAATTAACTTTCTGGACCTTGCTCCTCATCTAATTTCAGATGGCCAGGCTGAGTGATAAAAGAAAAACACAAAGATTTTCACAGAAAGAATTCAGCTGAAGAAATTTATTTTCTTTTGATAATCAAAGAACATTTTAGTCAGACAAAGAGTGAGAAATTAACAAATTGGAAAATTTATCTTCTAGCTTAGGACTCTTCTTTTCACTTCTGTTATGTTTCTAATTCACTTGCATCTTGTAAACATATTTCATTTCTATGAGGATATATCGACAAGAAAAATGGCACCCTGTGTCTTCATTTCAAGTCAGAACTAACGTTTCTTTATTCATTTTTATTCTGCAAAAAAAAGAAGTTACAGCATATAATACCTCCAGGACGTTTTCCAAACTTTGAACATGTAAACCTAGGGAGAAGAGATTAAAACTTTAATGCTGGCTTATTCCCATTGTCTCTAAATTCACTTACCTATAAAATAGGAGTGTCTACCCCAGCCCTTTCATAGTACTGAAAGTGAAAGTGAAGCCGCTCAGTCGTGTCCGACTCTTTGTGACCCCATAGACTGTAGCCTACCAGCCTCCTCTGTCCATGGGATTTTCCAGGCAATAGTACTGGAGTGGATTGCCATTTCCTTCTCCAGGGGATCTTCCCAACCCAGGGCTCGAACCCGGGTCTCCTGCATTGTAGACACACGGTTTACCGTCTGAGCCACGAGGGAAGTCTGTTCATAGTACTAAAGGTTTTGTAAAAACACCCTCTGTACTGTCCCTAGATAAACCATAAGAATAATGTGGAACTCTCCCTCATCTTCTCTCACCAGTTTGTTAGTTCCCTGGATTCCCTCTCTTGAGTCTGTCTTCCTACCCATCCTCAGCGCCCCTAGTGGGATCCTCTTCGGGAACTGCACTTCCTGCCTATAACTTGCCAGCCTCCAGCTCTGTTACCACAATGAGGCTCTAACCTGAGTAATTCTTCCTTAATTCCAGTTCAGTTCAGTCACTCAGTCATGTCCGACTCTTTGCGACCCCATAAACCGCAGCACGCCAGCCCTCCCTGTCCATCACCAACTCCCGGAGTTTACTCAAACTCATGTCCATTGAGTTGGTGATGCCATCCAACCATCTCATCCTCTGTCGTCCCCTTCTCCTACTGTCCTCAATCTTTCCCAAGATCAGGGTCTTTTCCAATGAGTCAGCTCTTCACATCAGGTGGCCAAAATATTGGAGTTTCAGCTTCAACATCAGTCCTTCCAATGCATACCCAGGACTGATCTCCTTTAGGATGGACTGGTTGGATCTCCTTGCAGTCCAAGGGACTCTCAAGAGTCTTCTCCAACACCACAGTTCAAAAGCATCCATTCTTCGGCACTCGGCTTTCTTTATAGTCCAACTCTCACATCCATACATGACCACTGGAAAAACCATAGCCTTGACTAAGTGGACCTTTGTTGGCAAAGTAATGTCTCTGCTTTTTAATATGCTGTCTAGGTTGTGTCATAACTTTCCTTCCAAGGAGCAAGCGTCTTTTAATTTCATGGCTGCAATCACCATCTGCAGTGATTTTGGAGCCCAGAAAGATAAAGTCAGCCACTGTTTCCACTGTTTCCCCATCTATCTGCCATGAATCCTTAATTCCAAAATGCCCCCAGATACTTGACTGACTCTCCACTGTCCTCTTCTGAAACTCAAACAACATGTCTAAGGAAGTACAGCCCAATCAGACCTCCTTTAGGTCCTGCTCTGCCTTTCTTTACCCCACGCCCCATTCATTCATTTTTTTCTCTAGTCCTGTTCCTGTTTTCCTCCACTGACCCTTTGAATGTACTTTTCCCTCTTACTAAAATATCCTAGTCTCCCAACTTCACCCAGCCTGGTCTCTGACTCACCAATACCTAGGCACGTTCCAGTTTTCTGCTTTAATTTCACTTATCCAGCAAGCTCTTTCGGACATCCAATCCTGGTCTTGATTCTCCTCCAGTATTCTCTCTCAGGAAGGTTATATTATATTGAAATTTTTAGGTTGGTGTATTTCTCTCCCTCAGTTCTAGTCTTGTTACAGCTCAAGCAGGCAGGATTTCTCGGCTCCTGTCTCATAGTAGGAAGGGTTTGAAACAACAGACTGGTTACAGCTCAAGCTCTTTTTATTAAATAGGCCGAAGATGGCCAGCCCTGGAGTGTCAATGATGCCTCTTGGCTTCCCTTTTTATACTCCCTGTCTCCTTCTCTTGGTTCATGTCCTGTGCAAAATGCAAATAGGTACACTCACGGACAATCAGGGAATGGGACATGTCTGGGCACATGCAAAATAGTGATTTCACATATTCATCTAGATGGGTGGGGACTGAGAGTTTTGATTGACACTTGCAAGTTGCACAACAGGCTCTATTACTTATGTCTTTCGCATAATTCAGTCTGTTATAATCAAATGTATGTATGTATAGAATATTTATGAATCCTTTACAGACTGCTAGCTGCCTAACGTTACTTGACACAGCTGTGCATGTATGCATGTGCTGGAGTTGGAGAAGCCCCTGTGGTTAGTTTGTATCCACTGTGTGCCTAGGGCATACTTGCAGGAGTTGGAAAAATCTCTGAGGTTCTTTTTGTAGCATATCTGTGAGCTCTCCTGGGCGTTTCTGGGGTAGGGTTTAGAAATCAGCTTGCATTCTTTTTAGCTAGGTCACCATCATCCCTCATCCCTTAACTTCCTACCTAACAAAATGGTGTAGAATCTTATTTGTGTCTCTAATGTACATCTAGAGGCTCTTCTGTCTTGGATCTCCTGGACATGGAACAACAGACTGGTTCCAAATAGGAAAAGGAGTATGTCAAGGCTGTATATTGTCACCCTGCTTATTTAACTTAAATGCAGAGTACATCATGAGAAACGCTGGACTGGAAGCACAAGCTGGAATCAGTATTGCCGGGAGAAATATCAATAACCTCAGATATGCAGATGCCACCACCCTTACAGCAGAAAGTGAAGAAGAACTAAAGAGCCTCTTGATGAAAGTGAAAGAGGAGAGTGAAAAAGTTGGCTTAAAGCTCAACATTCAGAAAACTAAGACCATGGCATCCAGCCCATCACTTCATGGCAAATAGATGGGGAAACAGTGGAAACAGTGTCAGACTTTATTTTTCTGGGTTCCAAAATCACTGCAGATGGTGACTACAGCCATGAAATTAAAAGACACTTAATCCTTGGAAGGAAGGTTATGACCAACCTAGACAGCATATTAAAAAGCAGAGATATTACTTTGTCAACAAAGGTCCATCTAATCAAGGCTTTGGTTTTTCCAGTGGTCATGTATGGATGTGAGAGTTGGACTATAAAAAAAGCTGAGCACCGAAGAATTGATGCTTTTGAACTGTGGTGTTGGAGAAGACTCTTGAGAATCCCTTGGACTGCAAGGAGATCCAACCAGTCCATTCTAAAGGAGATCAGTCCTGGGTGTTCACTGGAAGGACTGATGAAGCTGAAAGTCCAATACTTTGGCCACCTGATACAAAGAGCTGACTCATTGGAAAAGACCCTGATGTTGGGAAAGATTGAAGGCAGGAGGAAAAGGGGACAACAGAGGATGAGATGGCTGGATGGCATCACCGACTCAATGGACATGGGTTTGGGTAAACTCTAGGAGTTGGTGACGGAGAGGGAGGCCTAGCATGCTGCGGTTCATGGGGTCACAAAGAGTCGGACACGACTGAGCGACTGAACTGATCATAATTAAAATACATCAGAATAACACAAGCCTCATTTTAAAAACTTGAGCCATCATTCTTTTCTTTACTTTGTTTTGATCCCTGAAAACTAAGACTGTGACCTCAGCTTCATGCCCTCTTTTTAAGTCTCTGTCAGAAGCCCTTGGCCTTGCCTGTAGAAATGACAGGAGTCACTGCTGTTTCATGTGCATCCACTGTTTGCAGAACAGAGCATGAAGTATTTTACACCATCTCAGTTAATTTAGTCCTCATGATCCCCCAGGATGGTGATGTCATGGGGTCCATTCCATGTTTGGGGAATCAGAGGCTCTGTGAGGTTAACTTGCCCAAGATCATCTGGTGCAAAAGCTGGGAGTTCAACTCTGGTCTAACATCATGGCCCCACGCTCAACAGCTGTTCAGTCTTACAGTCAGGACCTTGCGCCCTTATGGTGTTACAGTTTTCTGTTTCTTTGTGGATTCACCTTTTGGATGACTGGACACACACTGGTTGAGACCAGATCTCCTTTGTACCTTCAGCAGAGTAATACTGGCCTGTCTGGTGCAGGAGGCCTGCAGGACAGTCTTGCAAGTGTTTCTTCTCCCTTATGGCTTGAGAATGCAGTAATGTGTGGCATGCCCAGTGAATGAAAAGTGACGGTTTTTCCTCAAAAGATAAAGATGTTAAATAAAGCCAAACTCAGGAACGACGGTCTATTTCTCTCATCTAACTTTCCATCACCTCTAGTCAGTTAAAGCCTGAGAGGTTTTCTTTGTGGTTGTCAGTTGCCAGCCAGTTTGAGACCCACTTGACAGAGCTCGTTTGAGCTGCTTCTTGGCTTAATCATCTGTGGGACACTTAGTTCAGTTCAGTTCAGTCGCTCAGTCGTGTCCGACTCTTTGCGACCCCATGAATCGCAGCACGCCGTCTCCCTGTCCGTCACCAACTCCCGGAGTTCACTCAGACTCATGTCCATCGAATCGGTGATGCCGTCCAGCCAGCTCATCCTCTGTCGTCCCCTTCTCCTCCTGCCCCCAATCCCTCCCAGCATCAGAGTCTTTTCCAATGAGTCAGCTCTTCGCATGAGGTGGCCAAAGTACTGGAGTTACAGCTTCAGCATCATTCCCTCCAAAGAAATCCCAGGGCAGATCTCCTTCAGAATGGACTGGTTGGATCTCCTTGCAGTACAAGGGATTCTCAAGAGTCTTCTCCAACACCACAGATCAAAAGCATCAATTCTTCGGCGCTCAGCTTTCTTCACAGTCCAACTCTCACATCCATAAATGATCACTGGAAAAACCATAGCCTTGACTAGACGGACCTTTGTTGGCAAAGTAATGTCTCTGCTTTTGAATATGCTATCTAAGTTGGTCATAACTTTTCTTCCAAGGAGTAAGTGTCTTTTAATTTCATGGCTGCAGTCACCATCTGCAGTGATTTTGGTGCCCAGAAAAATAAAGTCTGACACTGTTTCCACTGTTTACCCATCTATTTGCCATGAAGTGATGGGACCGGATGCCATGATCTTCGTTTTCTGAATGTTGAGCTTTAAGCCAAAATTTTCACTCTCCACTTTGACTTTCATCAAGAGGCTTTTTAGTTCCTCTTCACTTTCTGCCATGAGGGTGGTGTCATCTGCATATCTGAGGGTATTGATATTTCTCCCGGCAATCTTGATTCCAGCTTGTGCTTTTTCCAGCCGAGTGTTTCTCATGATGTACTCTGCATAGAAGTTAAATAAGCAGGGTGACAATATACAGCCTTGAGGTACTCCTTTTCCTATTTGGAACTAGTCTGTTGTTCCACGTCCAGTTCCTACTGTTCCTTCCTGACTTGCATATAGGTTTCTCAGGAGGCAGATCAGGTGGTCTGGTATTCCCATCTCTTTCAGAATTTTCCACAGTTTATTGTGATCACACAGTCAAAGGCTTTGGCATAGTCAGTAAAGCAGAAATAGATGTTTTTCTGTGACTCTCTTGCTTTTTCTCCAGCGGATGTTGGCAATTTGATCTCTGGTTCCTTTGCCTTTTCTAAAACCAGCTTGAACATCTGGAAGTTCACGGTTTACATATTGCAGAAGCCTGGCTTGGAGAATTTTGAGCATCACTTTACTAGCGTGTGAGATGAGTGCAATTATGCGGTAGTTTGAGCATTCTTTGGCATTGCCTTTCTTTGGGATTGGAATGAAAACTGACCTTTTCCAGTCCTGTGGCCACTGCTGAGTTTTCCAAATTTGTTGGCATATTGAGTGTAGCACTTTCACAGCATCATCTTTCAGGATTTGAAATAGCTCAACTGGAATTCCATCACCTCCACTAGCTTTGTTCGTAGTGATGCTTTCTAAGGCCCACTTGACTTCACATTCCAGGATGTCTGGCTCTAGATTAGTGATCATACCATCATGATTATCTGGGTCGTGAAGATCTTTTTTTCGTACAGTTCTTCTGTGTATTCTTGCCACCTCTTAATATCTTCTGTTTCTATTAGGTCCATACTATTTCTGTCCTTTATCGAGTCCATCTTCGCATGAAATATTCCCTTGGTATCTCTAATTTTCTTGAAGAGATCTCTAGTCTTTCCCATTCTGTTGTTTTCCTCTATTTCTTTGCATTGATCACTGAAGAAGGCTTTCTTTTCTCTTCTTGATATTCTTTGGAACTCTGCATTCAGCTGCTTGTATCTTTCCTTTTCTCCTTTGCTTTTTGCCTCTCTTCTTTTCACAGCTATTTGTAAGGACTCCCCAGACAGCCATTTTGCTTTTTTGCATTTCTTTTCCATGGGGATGGTCTTGATTCCTGTCTCCTGTACAATGTCACAAACCTCATTCCATAGTTCATCAGGCACTTTATCTATCAGATCTAGGCCCTTAAATCTATTTCTCACTTTCACTGTATAATCATAAGGGAATTGATTTAGGTCATACCTGAATGATCTAGTGGTTTTCCCTACTTTCTTCAATTTAAGTCTGAATTTGCCAATAAGGAGTTCATGATCTGAGCCACAGTCAGCTCCTGGTCTTGTTTTTGTTGACTGTATAGAGCTTCTCCATCTTTGGCTGCAAAGAATATAATCAATCTGATTTTGGTGTTGACCATCTGGTGATGTCCATGTGTAGAGTCTTCTCTTGGGTTGTTGGAAGAGGGTGTTTGCTATGACCAGTGCATTTTTTTGGCAAAAGTCTATTAGTCTTTGCCCTGCTTCATTGTCTATTCCAAGGCCAAATTTGCCTGTTACTCCAGGTGTTTCTTGACTTCCTGCTTTTGCATTCCAGTCCCCTATAATGAAAAGGACATCTTTTTTGAGTGTTAGTTCTAAAAGGTCTTGTAGGTCTTTGTAGAACCGTTCAACTTCAGCTTCTTCAGCATTACTGGTTGGGGCATAGACTTGGATTACTGTGATGTTGAATGGTTTGCCTTGGAAACGAACAGAGATCATTCTGTCGTTTTTGAGATTGCATCCAAGTACTGCATTTCAGACTCTTTTGTTGACCATGATGGCTGCTCCATTTCTTCTGAGGGATTCCTGCCCCCAGTAGTAGATATAATGGTCATCTGAGTTAAATTCACCCATTCCAGTCCATTTTAGTTTGCTGATTGCTAGAATGTCGACGTTCACTTTTGCCATCTGACCACTTCCAATTTGCCTTGATTCATGTTAAGTGTGGGACACTTAACATCCCAGTAAAACCACAGATATCCAGTTTGGTTATTTAGATCAAAGTGTTTTAGAAGCATTTTTCCTTCTGCTACTGCTCATAGTCCTTCAACTGTTTATCATTTTAATCTCAGCACTTTGTTTGCTTTTAAAGGAGAATGTCAGGGGCCTGAAAATTATGTAATTATTAATACTGTGGTTCTTCAACTGGCTACACAATGGTTTCACTCCAGGGATGGTGAGGACACTTTAGACAATTACTCATGAGTGGGTCCTATTACAGATAGCCTAATTGTTCTTCCTGCAGCCTGGGCAGGAACTTTGAAAGCACCCTCTGGTAGTCTCAGTGTTTAGCCAAGGCTGGGAAGCATGTCATATGTGGACAACTCATTCTCCAGTCTCTTTCCTCTTAGCTCCCACCACTATTAAGAAATATTTGGCTCAAGCTTAAAAAGGTGTGTCTTGTATATCTGTGTATATATTTTAATTTTTTGAAAAATGGCCTTGAGGGGCAAGGATATTGTTATTTAAAGAAATACATTTACTTTTTTTCCTCCACCCAGTGAGATCTCTGTAGCTTCATTTGACAGGAAAGATAATAAGTGAAGTATGATTTCTGTTGTTGGCACTGCTAGAAACAGGGAGATCAGAAACCTTTTCACTTTCAACAAAGCGGTTCAGGCATAGAGGGCATTTCAGCTCAAGTAGTACGTGCTTTGGGTTTGACATTATCAGTATGGTTTTATTGTTGTAAGCCTTGAGGCAAGTTTTCATAAATGTTTTTTAAGTCATTTTTTAATTTGCTTCCTTGCAGTTTTGTAAAGTAGGTAAGTCTTGCTGCTTTCAATGTGGAATTTTTGAAACCGCGTTAGTGACAATACAAAATATTTAATTTGCCCTTGAAGATAGAACTGGAGAAAGAAATAGCAACCCATTGTTGCCCAGAGAATCCCATGGACAGAGGAGCCTGGCAGGCTACAGTCCATGGGGTCACAAGAGTCGGATATGACTTAATGACTAAAGAGAGACAGAGAGAGAGAAGATAGAACACAAATTGTAAGTACAGCTGACCCTTGAACAACATAGGTTTGAACTGCATGATCCAATTAGACATGAATTTTTTTCAATAAATACAATAGTAATAACAATCTGTGGTTAGTTCAACTTGCAGATATAGAGGAACCATATTTAAGGAGGGCCAAATGTAAGTTATATGTGGATTTCTGACTGTTTGGAGGGCTGGCACCTCCAACCCCTCCATTGTTCAAGGGTCAACTATACATGTAATTAACATCCAACTGGTAAATCCCATGGGCGGAGGGGCCTGGCAGGCTGCAGTCCATGGGGTCGCTAAGAGTCGGACCCAACTGAGCGACTTCAGGTTCACTTTTCACTTTCATGCACTGGAGAAGGAAATGGCAACCCACTCCAGTGTGCTTGCCTGGAGAATCCCAGGGACGGGGGAGCCTGGTGGGCTGCCGTCTCTGGGGTCGCACGGAGTCGGACACGACTGAAGCAACTTAGCACTAGCAGTGGTACACATATGAGCAGTATGAACTTAGTTTCTGAAGTTTACTAACATGCATTGCAGACAGCAATTTTTTATTGAAGTCTAGTTGATTTACAGTGTGTTAATTTCTGCTATACAGAAAAGTTATATATTCTTTTTTAATGTTCTTTTTCATGATGGTTTATCAAAGGATACTGAATAAAGTTTTCTGTGCTATACAGTAGGACCTTGTTGTTTATTCATTCTATACATAAAAGCTTACATCTGCTAAATCTGCTCACCCCAGCCGCCATCCCTCCCCCAACCCACTGTCCCTTGGCAGCCATCAGTCTGTTCTCTATATGCCTGATTCTGTTTCTGTGTCGAAGATATGTTCATTTGTATCATACTTTAGATTTCACGTGTAAGTGATATGGTATGGTGTTTGTCTTTCTGACTTACTTCGCTTAAGTAGGATCATCTCTAGGTTGCTCATGTTGCTGCGAATGGCATTAGTTCTTTCTGTCTTACGGCTCAGTAGTATTCCATCGTGTATATGCGCCACGTCTTCTTTACCCATTCATCTGTCTGTGGACACTCAGGTTGTTTCCCTGTGTTGGCGATTGTGAATAGTGCTGCTATGAACTTAGGGGTGCAGGTATCTTTTTGATTTAGAGTTTTGTGTGGATTTGTACCCAGAAGTGGGATTGCTGGGTCACATGGTAGTTCTATTTTTAGTGTTCTGAGGACCTCCATACTATTTTCCATAGTGGCTGTGACATCAGCATTGGAGAGTTCCGTTTTCTCCACACTCTCTCTAGCATTTGTTATTTGTAGGCTTTTGATTCTGACTGGTGTGAGCTGGTCCATTTCTCTAATAATTAGTGATGTTGAACAGATAGCAGTTTTATATGCATTTTGGTAATTAATGGCCAAAGAGCCTTATTTATCAAGGCTGAGTGATTAAGGTGATATTTCCCAAAGTACACATAAAGCCAGGACTCAAATGATATAAAAAGTAGCTGAGAGTATTAACTTACTCCTCCTGCTGAAACTCTCAGTTCAAGAAGGTCCATGTAGCAGCTCTGTCTCCTATTCAGTCTGAAACAATGGTTCTGCAAAGTGTGGTCCTCAGACGGACAGTGTCAGCTTCACCTGGAACCTTTATAAAAATGTGAATTCTGGGGTTCCATCCCAGGCCTGAGGAATCAGAATCTGGAGGGAATCAGGCACAGGAACCTGTGTTAACACACTCTCGGGGTGATTCTGATGCTAAAGTTTGGGAACCATGGCTCTAAAGGAAAGGGGACGCTAGGGTAGAAAAGAGGTTCTCAGACTCCACTGACTTCCCTGGGGAGCTCAGAAAATCCCAGTGCCTAGGCCACACCCCAGACCAGTTCAGTCACAACTCGTGGAGTGGACATGGGCACGGGTGTGTTTTCAGACTCTCCTGGTGGTTCCAAAGCGCACCCAGGCTGGCAGTGGAGGGAATTCTTAGGATTGACGTTGGACAGCCACATCTGAAGCTCCTCCACACGATGAGGGCCACACCTGCAGGCTGGTGGGGACGTTCAGGAATCCGCACAGGCACTTGAGCGGCAGTAGTCGTGCTCCACCAGCACGGTGAGCTCCTGAGAATGTGTACATTTTCCTTTGAAGTGGAGGTTCTCTAAGTGGGGGTCTTGAACTTCTGGGGTTCCTTGAGACTTTTTTTTTTTAAGGGATCCTGAATGTTCATAAGAATACTAAGACGTTACTTGGCTTTTCCCATAGTGTTAACATTGGTGTAAAAGCCACTGTGGTCCAACCTAGTAATGTGGGCAGAAACCAAAGCAGAAACATCAAACTGTGGTAATAGCCATCACCTTTAAAGCACTCATTCTATCACTCCATAAATACATAAAAATTTAAAAAGTAAGGGCAACTGGCTTAAATCCCCACATGAGAACACATCTTTTTAATATTGTGTGATGAGATGGGAAGCATTTCCTCAGTACTTAAGTGTGACAGTTGTGTCTAGGGAAAGCACTGGTGAGATAGAGTTGTGAGCCAAACTAGCTTTTTTTTTTTTTTTTATGGAACATCACTTGGAAGAACAGCTGAGAAACATTGGCTCTTCAGACTAGGGATCTGGCAGACATTTGTTTCAAAATGAACCCAGTAAGCCTGACACTTGAAGGAAAACAATGGACAGTATTTGTTGTCAATAAGAAATTTCACATTTCAAGCAAAAAACAGGATTTTAGAAAACTTGTATCTGCCATAGTAAGTTTGACAGACACCCCACACACACATACACACAACCCTACCCCCAGTATTTAAAGCTTTATCCGATGAGATTGGTAATAGATAATATTAATAATGTATTGATACTGTAGAATATGTCAACATTTGGAACATTTGCTAGCTCAGTGATGCTGAAAAATTATACATGGTAAAAGATCCATTAAAATAGACCAATGTTTACCTTAACATTTATGAAAAGTTTAACATGTTGGTTTTACATTTTACATTGCAACTAAGCTTTATGAAAATAGCACTTGGACAGTTTTGGCATAGTAACATGTGATGTCCACAATTATTTGGAAAGGCTATTAAGATACTCTCCCCTTTTCCAACTAGATATTTGTGAGAGACTGGATTTTTCTTTGTATACTTTAAGGAAAACAGCAGTCGAGTGACTGCGCATGCAGGTGTGAGAATCTGGCCATTTTTATTAAGCAAAACATTTGAGATCTGAGAAAGTGTAAAAAGCAGTGCCACTCTTAATTTTGTTTAGGGAAACTATTAGCATGCTGTGGGCTTATTTCTGTAATGTTTAGTGAATCAGTAACTGAGTACTTTAGAAACACCTTTTATTTTCTAAGACAGTAAATACAACATAACCTAATCATATTTTATGTTTTAAAATAGATTCAATACTTTAACATTATTAAAAATATTTTTATTGAAGTTGATTTACAATGTGTTAATTTCTGCTGTACAGCAAAGTGATTTATATATGTACACACACATTCTTTCCTATTATGGTTTATTATAGAATATTGATTGTAAGCTGTCCCTGCTATAGAGTAGATCCTTGTTTTTCTATGTAATAGTTTGCATCTGCTAACCCCAAGCTCCCAGTCCATCACTGCCCCCCTGTCATTCCCCTTGGCAACCACAAGTCTGTATGTCTGTGAGTCCGTTTATGTGTTGTACATAACAGACTGGGACTGTTATCTACAATGGGACTGCTGGGTTGTAGGGTAGGTAATTCTATTTTTGCTTTTCTGAGAACCCTCTATACTGGTTTCCACAGTGGCTGCAACAACTGATATTTCCACCAACAGTGTAGGAGGGCTCCC
Organism: Budorcas taxicolor; assembly: GCF_023091745.1. NCBI lineage: Eukaryota > Metazoa > Chordata > Mammalia > Artiodactyla > Bovidae > Budorcas > Budorcas taxicolor. Next base: position 72,505,933 of record NC_068911.1, read on the forward strand.
TTTTCTCCATATTCTAGCATTTGTGGCTGTTCTGACTGGTATGAGGTGGTACATCATTGTAGATTCGTATTTCGCTAGTAATTAGTGATGTTGAGCATCTTTTTGTGTGGTTATTGGCCATTTGTATTTCTTTGGAGAAATCTCTATTTAGGTCCTCTGCCCATTTTTTGATTGGGTTGTTTGTTTCTTTGAGTTCTTTGTATACTAGAAATGAAACCCTTGTCGGTGGCATCATTTGCAAATATTTTACCCCATTCTGTAGGTTACCTTTTCATTTGTTTATTATTTTCTTTACTGTGCAGTAGCTTCTAAGTTTAAGTCACATTTGTTTATATAAATATTTAATATTTCTAAGTATAATAAATATAATCCACATGGACATAATCATTTGGAGTTCTTGATAATTTGAGAACTGCTGCCTTAAGGGTTTCTGGTCTCTTTTGTGTAGATTTCAGTATCATTTGCTTGTTGTCCTCAGCTAGCAACATGGAGGAGGGAAGGCTGAGTGTCCTGAAGCAAAGCCAGTCACCTGGCCTGTGCCTCTTTGCCAGGAGACAGAACCTAGAATGGGACACGGCCTCCCTATACCCACATAATCACTGCTTTGTTTACACAAATTCTCACTTTCATTACTCTTCACCACAAGGACTTAGTTTTTATTTCTAGCTATGTTCGGTTCCTGCTAGTCACAGTGCCAGATTTCTGATAACAGCTTTCAAATGCATGGATGTGGCTTCACACTTGACAACAGCAACAGTTTGACCTCAGATGTTTGTCAGTTTTCTACGCAGATCACCTCTGCCCCCATCAGTGAGTTGAGGAAGGGATGTTAGCAATAGCTACAAGGAGAGAAGAAGGGACGGATTAGGAAGAGATGTCAAGAAACGGTGGGAGTAGAAGATTGGTCGGATGGCGGGGGAGGGCGGTGTGGTGGTAGAGATCCCTGGTGCTGGTGTGATAAACGCCCACCAGAATCCTCAGCTGAGAAGACTTCCTGCCTGTGCTGCTCTGTTAGCAGTGATAAGGAGAGCTTCTGATCTTTCTGCCCCTGGCAGTGCAAACAATGGAAATTGTACTTTACCGAATATCTTATCTGTCAGTCGAAACTAGAGACATCGACAGGCACAAAGTAAATTATTTAAATGTTAGCTAATATTCCTACTCTTTAGGCTATGGATTTTCTTATTGAGCATAACTGCTCACACTGAATGTTACGGATAATTATTTTAAATATTCAAGTTATATGTTCTAATTAGCTGCCTATTTTAAAGGAAAATGCTGCGGTTGGCAAAGGGCTGAGTTTTTGTACAGTTTTTTAGAACAGTGCTAAGCAGCTTCACTGTGAGGACTGGAAAGGGCTTTTGACCCTGGGAAACTAGTTGTTTTCACAATTATTTAGCAGGCACTCAGCCAAGAAAAGGTTCCTATGTCCCTTTGGTAATTAATTGCCCATTCCCAGACATTCAAACTTTTCTCACCCCGCTTTGTGGTACCTACGTAATGTCCAGTTCTGATTTATGTACTGTAGAGGCAATTTAGAATGGTGGTCTGAGTACTCTATGTGTCTATAGGTTAGTTTCTCAGTCGTGTCCCACTCTTTGCGACCCCATAGACTGTAGCCCGCCAGGCTCCTCTGTTCATTAAATTCTCCAGGCAAGAATACTGGGAGTGGGTAGTCATATCCTTCTCCAGGAGATCTTCCCAACCAGGGATCGAACCTGCGTCTCCTGCATTGCAGGCAGATTCTTTTACTACTGAGTCACCGTATAGGAAAGGGAGGTAAGGGGAGAATAAGTTGTGAATTGGTGCCAGTGAGAATTTTGATGGGCAAGGGCTTATTTACAGTTTCTTTGGATTTTGACATGATAAAGTACTTTGCATTTTGTAATATGGGCCAATTTTAAGGCACTAAATATGAACTAAATTTTTACAACTTCTGTCATAGAAAAATAGTACCTTTTACTGTAAAAATTCAGTTCAGTTGCTCAGTTGTGTCCAAATCTTTGCGACCCTAAGAATCACAGCACGCCAGGCCTCCCTGTCCATCACCAACTCCTGGAGTTTACTCAAACTCATGTTCATCGAGTTGGTGATGCCATCCAACCATCTTATCCTTTGTTGTCCCCTTCTCCTGCCTTCAGTCCCTACCAGCATCAGGGTCTTTTCCAATGAGTCAACTCTTCGCATGAGGTGGCCAAAGTATTGGAGTTTCAGCTTTAGCATCAGTCCTTCCAATGAACACCCAGGTCTGATCTCCTTTAGAATGGACTGGTTGGATCTCCTTGCAGTCCAAGGGACTCTCAAGAGTCTTCTCCAACACCACAGTTCAAAAGCATCAATTCTTCGGCACTCAGCCTTCTTCACAGTCCAACTCTCACATCCATATATGACCACAGGAAAAACCATAGCCTTGACTAGACAGACCTTAGTCAGCAAAGTAATGTCTCTGCTTTTTAATATGCTGTCTAGGTTGGTCATAACTTTTCTTCCAAGGAGTAAGTATCATCTTTTTGGACTGCAAGGAGATCCAACCGATCCATTCTGAAGGAGATCAGCCCTTTGGAAGGAATGATGTTAAAGCTGAAACTCCAGTACTTTGGCCACTTCATGCAAAGAGTTGACTCATTGGAAAAGACTCTGATGCTGGGAGGGATTGGAGGCAGGAGGAGAAGGGGACGACAGAGGATGAGATGTCTGGATGGCATCAGTGACTTGAAAGACGTGAGTCTGAGTGAACTCTCGGAGTTGATGAACAAGGAGGCCTGGCGTGCTGTGATTCATGGGGTCGCAAAGAGTCGGACACGACTGAGCGACTGTACCGAACTATCTTTTAATTTCATGGCTGCAATCATCATCTGCAGTGATTTAGGAGCCCCCAAATATAAAGTAAGCCACTGTTTCCCCATCTGTTTCCCATGAATGATGGGACCAGATGCCATGATCTTCGTTTTCTGAATGTTGAGCTTTAAGCCAACTTTTTCACTCTCCTCTTTCACTTTCTTTAGTTCCTCTTCACTTTCTGCCATAAGGGTGGTGTCATCTGCATATCTGAGGTTATTGATATTTCTCCCGGCAGTCTTGTTTCCAGCCTGTGCTTCTTCCAGCCCAGCGTTTCTCATGATGTACTCTGCATATAAGTTAAATAAGCAGGGTGACAATATACAGCCTTGACATACTCCTTTTCCTATTTGGAACAGTCTGTTGTTCCATGTCCAATTCTAACTGTTGCTTCCTGACCTGAATATAGGTTTCTCAAGAAGCAGGTCAGGTGGTCTGGTATTCCCATCTCTTTCAGAATTTTTCACAGTTTATTATGATCCACACAGTCAAAGACTTTGGCATAGTCAATAAACCAGCTTGAACATCTGAAAGTTCATGGTTCACATACAGCTGAAGCCTGGCTTGGAGAATTTTGAGCATTACTTTACTAGCGTGTGAGATGACTGCAATTATGTAGTAGTTTGAGCATTCTTTGGCATTGCCTTTCTTAGGGATTGGAATGAAAACTGACCTTTTCCAGTCCTGTGGCCACTGCTGAGTTTTCCAAATTTGCTGGCATATTGAGTGCAGCACTTTCACAGCATCATCTTTCAGGATTTGAAACAGCTCAACTGGAATTCCATCACCTCCACTAGCTTTGTTCGTAGTGATGCTTTCTAAGGCCCACTTGACTTCACATTCCAGGATATCTGGCTGTAGGTGAGTGATCACACCATCATGATTATCTGGGTCGTGAAGCTCTTTTTTGTACAGTTCTTCTGTGTATTCTTGCCACCTCTTCTTAATATCTTCTGCTTCTGTTAGATCCATACCATTTCTGTCCTTTATCGAGCCCATCTTTGCATGAAATGTTCCCTTGGTATCTCTTATTTTCTTGAAGAGATCTCTTGTCTCTCCCATTCTGTTGTTTTCTTCTGTTTCTTTGCATTGATCGTTGAGGAAGGCTTTCTCATCTCTCCTTGCTATTCTTTGGAACTCTGCATTCAAATGAGTATATCTTTTTCTTTTCTCCTTTGCTTTTCGCTTCTCTTCTTTCCACAGCTATTTGTAAGGCCTCCTCAGACAGCCATTTTGCGTTTTTGCATTTCTTTTCTATGGGGATGGTCTTGATCCCTGTCTCCTGTACAATGTCACGAACTTCCGTCCATAGTTCATCAGGCACTCTATCTATCAGATCTAGTCCCTTAAATCTATTTCTCACTTCCACTGTATAATCATAAGGGATTTGATTTAGGTCATACCTGAATGGTCTAGTGGTTTTAAGTCTGAATTTGGCAATAAGGAGTTCATGATCTGAGCTCATATTTAAACAGCGGTTGTCTATCATGATCCATTCCACTGCTTGGTGACCTTTTTTTTTTCCTGAGCAATTTGACAGAGATGATGATTTTGGTAAAGACCAATTTACCCTTGAGTGTGGCCTATTAGATCTCTTCTGCTCATTTTCATAATAGTCTTTTAAAAGTTGCTAATGTTGCTAAGTCAGTTCAGTCGTGTCTGACTCTGTGTGACCCTATAGATGACAACCCACCAGGCTTCTCCATCCCTGGAATTCTACAGGCAAGAACACTGGAGTGGGTTGCCGTTGCCTTCTCCAGTGTGTGAAAACGAAAAGTGAAAGTGAAGTCGCTCAGTCGTGTCCAACTTAGCGACCCCATGGACTGCAGCCCACCAGGCTCCTCTGTCCATGGGGATTTTCAAGGCAAGAGTGCTGGAGTGGGGTGCCAGTAAGGCATATTTTAAACTACGTTTTACATAGTCGTTGTTGAGGCTGTGTACGTACCGTCCCAGCAGTCCTGTGGCTGGCTCACTGGCAGTTCCATTTCATGAGCAGCAAAGCCTTTCGCCTCTGTCCTCAGTGGGTCTGATGATCAGATTTCTCAGAGCAGTTGACGCCCAGGAGTCACTGAAGAAAGGGATTCTTAGCATGTCTGCTGGCAGAGATGGAACCCCTGACCCCATAGACTGCACATGGACCCGCCTTCCCACGAACAACTCTGCAAAAGGCCGCTGCCAACCAACCAGCACTGAGGCTTTCTTTTTACCTTTCCAGGCTTCTGGCTGTGATGGGTCGGAGATTCCCGACGAAGTGAAGCTGATCGGGTTTGCTCAGCTGAGTGTCAGCTGATACCTGTCCCTTGATGTCGCCCTGATCTGTCATGCCTCCCCTCGCCACACCCTCCCTCCAACCTTTCCTGCCACTTCCTCCCACCCCCTAGCAAAATCAGAGGATTGTGAAGAGGCCGGCTTCAACGTAACGGGATAAAAGAGAAATTTTTTTAAACTTAGCAACACTGAGTTCTGCTTTATTCTCTAGCAACCCACAGTATGAGAACAAGCAAATGCCACAGCTGCACGACTGTTGCTCCGTTTTTCAAAAGCTATTTAATATCCTCAGCAACCAATTTGGATCTCCCTTAAGTGAAAAGAAAAGAATCTGAAACACTCAGGTGGTCCTATTTATTGGCAACAAAAGGAATCTTTTCTATCAGAAGCCTATTTCTCTCATTGTTGTCCTTTCTGTTATGATACTTTAATTGTACATCTGACAATACTGCCTCTTATGTTGTATTTAGAAATTAATATACTTATAAAATTAAGATTTATTAGCCAAACTTGAATTCTAGTTTTCAAACTGACTGTGAATTTTATTTTTCATATATTTATGCATTACACACCTTAGGTATAAGAAAGAAAAAAAAACGTTTTTGATTATATATGCTTCCTGCAGTTACTCTTGTTATTTAAACAAAAAATTTCAGGTCTATCTTTCAAGTATTTATAACTTGTGATTTTTGAAATGACTGAATTAGGAACTAGGATGCTTACTCTCTTGGTTTGCCTGAAAACCAGTTCACAATCTGATTGTCTCCTGGGAGAGGGAGGTGCCTTGTGGAAAAAAAAAAAAATTTCATATTAAGAATGTGCCTGAGGCTGCTTTACTCTGGAATAGTCTCAGATCTAAAATTTCCTCTACATAAAGTGGCATATGTAAGTTTTGCTTCACTGGAATGTTTAGGATGCTCTATAAAATGGCGCCATTCTGTTAGATTGCTAATTATGTACCCACCTCTGATTTGATGTCTCCTGAAATGATAGAATCTGTCATTCCAAAGGTGATAAACTTGAAAATACCAGAATCTGTGTTTTACTTGAAATTCTGCAGAATACCCAGATGGAGTGAAAAATAATAGAAAAAGGGTTTTGTGCAATGACTAAAAGGTAAAACGCTGTTAAGTTTCAAGAATAAATATTTTCAACCCAAATCGCCCTCTGCTTGACTATATATTATGGAATAGTAAACCATCAGATTTTCAAAATTGGAGTCTAAACTTTCAGGGTGGTGGCTCCCAGATGGTACCATTTGCTCTTTCCTAGCTAACCCTAGATATGGCAGCTCTTTAATGTACCTTAAAAAGCAAATATATATTACTAAGGAAAAAAAAAAAGTTATTTATAATTGCCTTGTCATAATTGTTAAGGTGTTCTAGAGCCATTTGCATACAACTTAATGTAATTTCATTCCATTCTATTGTTTACACAATAATTACTCAAAGATGACTGCAGAGGTAAAAGGAAAATAAAAGTGTATTATTGCACAAAGAGAGAGCGTCTCATTGTCTCATTCCTCCTTAGGTAGTACTGCACTGCTACAGTGGTATTTAGCACTTTCATAAAACACCTAGTGAGGATTACCTGGTGAAAAGTGCCCTGGAGGAAGACTGAAGCATCCATCTAGTCACAGAGAATCAGGTCTGACAATTAGCTTGACAAAAAGAATGAAAGACGTTCACTCTCAATGTAGACAGTCTATCTTTAAGTCAAAAACAAAGGGTTGCAGTAGACAAGTGGGAAGAATTCCTTCCACCCACTAAGGCAAGAATGGTTAGGGGAACTTGGCCAGGGCCTTTCACAGCTGCTTGGCCTCCTGACATCTGCTGTACAACTTGTGGCCAAAACAGTGTAAGAAAGAAAAAATCCACACATTCTATTCAGAGTAAAACATACATGAGGAACTATATAGAACTCTGTTTTGCCATACAGTAATGAATAAATGCTATATTTTTTATGCTCATATTCCCATATGTTTTCTAATGGTATTTGAAGGAGCTTACATATACCAGATACCAAGATAAATATTTTTTTCAAGTACATAAATTAAGATTAAGGGTCAGTAAGAACTGGCTACCAAGATAATTGCAAGTGTAAAGTTAGGACACAGAAGCTCATGACGAGGTCCTAGTCAATCAGCACACAGACTGGGATTAGACCTCCCAACCCACTAGCAGTGAAGAGTAACATCGTTTCTCCTTCAAGTAAGGATGAACACTGATTTTTCCTAGTACTAACGCCTGGAATGAAATTCTTCTAGGAAGTTCTAGTTATGAATTTAGAAACTTAAAAACTCAAAGCATTGACCCATATATTCCAAGTTTTGAACACTTAGCATTTCCAGGGCTTTCTGTGGAGGCCCAGATACAGGGTATGTGATAGGAAGTGCTGGTCAGTTGGGAGCTGAGATCATGATCCAGGCAGTTGCTCTCACATGTGGTCTAGAAAGATATAGCAGTTAAAGTTGAGTGGGATGAGTGGGGTACATTTCCTTTAGGCAATCCTGTGTGACTATTTCTCCTAATCAAGCTTTTGATTAAACATGACACATTGTGATTCTGCTCACTGGCAAAAACCTAAACTTCACTAAACACAGATACTTGGCATTATTTACTTGGACAGCTCACGTGCTCTGGCAAACAGGAGGGTTTACACTTCTTCATAAAATCAAGGGACTCACATCTCATACAAACACAAAATCTGCCCGTCATCCGTCATCCCCTGTGCCCCGACTGGTCAACTTGCAGAGATCTAAAATGGAAGGACATTATCACCTCATTTTAATGTCCATATAGTGTTTCTATATGAACAACATGGTTTTCTGTATATAGAACAACTTTTAGAGACACTTCTAGACTGTGTGTGAAAACAATCTTTTTCCAAAAAATTATTCTTGGAAAGTTACCCATTTCCCTATGTGTAACATATCTTATATGCTGGTAAATATGGTAGCTCTTCATGTTGGAGTAGGGTGAAGTAGTAGTCTTTTGGGGAAGAGTCAGGAATTCTCTCAAAAAACAAATCTAATTACATATAAAATCCTAACTTAGGAATTTTTTTTTTTCAATTAGAATTTTCACTCACTCATCTCAGCAATACACCTGTGACCTGTTTCATGTTAAGCAACATACTTTCCTGGTTAACCTTCCAAAGTTAAGTTGGTAAGCAGAATCTACAATTAAGTAATTACATTACAGAGATGGTGAATATAAGCAAATTAACACTGGAGGGAGGACTTTGCCAGAAATTAGGATTCATATTTGACAGTAAATGATCTGAGGTCTTTTTTTGCCTTAGAGGTATACTGGATAAGAGAAGCTATTGCTTAGGCCCATTGAATTTGTGATAGTAAAATCATATGACCAGCTTAAATTTATCCATACCTATAGCAGAAGTATAGAGAGCATACTTCTGCCTTATCCGAAAGTGGCTTTATCCAATTATGATACAATTAAAGGAACTCAAACATAACCCTCATTTTTCTGTTGCACACATTTGTGTAATCTACCCATTTCATACTCTCACCAGGAAATTAAAGGGCAGGTTGGGTGTTAAGATAAGTGGTGTGCCAAGGTGGATGGTGCTAAAACATACCCTTAGGGCCAGAATGTCCCAACCTAGAAAAGAGGTCTACCACTAGGCAGAATTGCCATAAACAAATGGTTTTCAAGTGATAATTTCCATTGCATAGTGGCATGAACTAAAATTTTAAGTAATGAGGTTTGATCATAAGAGTATTCCCTTTAAGTGGATAAAATACTTGCTGGAGTTAGGTATTTAGAATGTGTACTACCAAGAATGAGTATGTTTAATGCATATAAAGAGTGGAGACTATCTATAAAGGCACATGTTTAAAATATGACTAAGTGACTGACTCCCTCAGGGACCCTGGATACAATATCAGTTAACACCCAAAACATCAGAAAAAAAGGAACTGGCACCCCACTGGAATAGACAAGCCATAAAAAATAGCAAAAAGTACTTGTTTCCAAAATGTCTCAGTGATTGCCTCAATGCTTTTTTTGCCACAGAGAAAATGCATGGTCCAATAACAGTGATGCTTTACCTGTCTTCTTACGCCTTACTCAACAAACCTAACCATGGCTAGTTTGGGCACCTAAGAACAGAAGAAAAATTTGCACAATTAGCTTATCAGGTACTGTGCATCTATGCCAAGCCAATGGATGCTTGAAGAAAGGTACATAAAACTTCCCCTACGTGAATTACAGCCTACAAAATGAGCATCATTAGCTGAAGGGGTTTATTGAACCTGTATAATTTAGCTCATAACTCAAAGGGCAAGGAATATTATTAAGAATTACAACCGTATGCTATTATTTGAATTTGTTACAGAATGAAGAAAGGTCAGTAATAGAATAATGATTCCTGTAGTGTATTTATTGCTTATGTAGAATACTGGCTTGAGAAACCATGATTTGTAATTGATCACAGAAGAAACCAGCTTATTGTTTAGGTAGAATGTTCAGTAAACTAATGAGTCTATAAGAGGAGGAGATCAAGATGGTGGAGGAGGACATGGAGCTCACCTCCCTCCATGAAGACATCAAAAATGTGGAGCAGTTCTCACTGGAGACTGGCAGAATGAGTATCCAGCATCCGAAAGGCTGTGAGAAAGATCCACACGGAGTTGGGATCAGGAGGGGAAGAGAAGCAATCAGGTCAGGACCTGTGCCCCTGGAGGGGAACACAGAAGAGGAGGGGGATTACACCCTTCCTGGGGAGTGAGGAGTTTGAACCACATATCAGGCACCCCATTCCTGGGGTCCAACACTGGAAGGAAAGGTCTCTTAGCAGGTTTGAACGTCAATGAGACTGACAGTGGGGCTGTCAGAAACCCAGACCACTCTTAAATGCACACACACTCTTACTCCCTCGAGGCAGAGGAAGCAGAGTGAAAGGACCCCAGACTTTGCCTGGTTTTCTGTAACTGCCCTCGTGCAGGCCCAGGCCAAGCTGAGCACCCACCGTAGTTCCTCTTGCTCTGCAGAGGAGCTCCATACTCAGGCAAAGGCTACGGTAGCCAAGGTGAGTGCCCAGTTGTCAGGAACAGAGTCGGCTCAGACCTGGCATGGCATCCACCCTGGTGGTCACAGGCGTGAAAGGTCAGTGCTCTGGCCAGAGGTGGGAGGACTCCAGCACACGCTGTGGCCCCTCTTGCTCCACAGCACAGCTTCCCACTAGAGCAAAGGCTGCTGCTGCTGAAGAGTGCTTTGCCATGGAGGATAGCACCAACCCGGACCCAGCACTGTACCTGAACAGGGAGAGGGTGACCATTACTGGCACCTACAGAGGCAGCAGTCTGGAGCTCTGACTGGCATGCCTGGACCATGCCAGCTCACACCCTGGCCTGCACAGGGCACCTGCTCCAACAGTGCTCCCTTATGGGGCAAATGTGCCAATGCTGGGATGGGGAGAGCACACACCGAGGGAGCAGAACCAGCTCTGACTTGACCCTCGGGGCTTCTGGTGTAGCAACTTTGGACGCACTCCTATCCCTTGACAGGGTGCTGTTGGCTACTGAGAAGAGACGTCCCCCTCTCACACCTGGGTCTAGCTCTAACCCTCCCCGATCTCTGCCATCTCCAGTTCCACCTCCTAGCAACAGTGATAGCCGCCAGCCTACCCAGAGGAGAAATGTGTTCCGAGCTCACTTCAGACGCAGCTCACCCATCAAAGCCACCAGGCACATGCGGACTGCACAAGGATGGTCCCACACAAGGACACCCCATTCAGGACCAGGAGAGGTAACCTTTATCTAACTTCATAGAGAAAAAGACAAGCAAAATGAGAAGGCAAATTTGTTTCAAATAAAAGAACAAAGGGAAAAAAACCTGAAAATAATGAAACAGATACACAATTTACCAGTTCAGAGAATTAGTAATAATGTTAACCAAATTAGGGAAAATAACAGATGAACATAGTGTGAACTATAACAAGGGACTAGAAAGTAAAAAAGAATCCATCAGAACTAAAGAATATGATCAATGAAAACACACTAGAAAGTACTGACCTTTCACCCCTGTGACCACCAGGGTGGATGCCATGCCAGGTCTGAGCCGACTCTTTTTTACTAGAAAGTAAAAAAGAACCAATCAGAACCAGAGAATATGATAAATGAAATATGATAAATTAACAGCAAACCAACCAATACAGAACACCTGATCTGGAAAATGGAATAATGGAAACCACTCAATTAGGATAACAAAAAGAAAACAAATTTTTGAAATTAAAACAGTTTAAGGAACATTTGGGACAATGTGATGGGTATCAATATTTGCATTGTAAGTGTTCCAGAAGGAGAATAGAGAGCAAAAGGGGTTGAAAATGTATTTAGTGACATTATGGTTGAAAAGTTCCTGAATCTGAAGAAGGAAACACATCCAGGTACAGGAAGAACAGAGTCCCAAACAAGGTGAACCCCAAAAGATTCACACCTAGGCATCAAAATTAAAATGGCAAAAGTTAATGAGAGAATTCTAAAGACAGCAAGAGAAAAGCAAGGAGCCACATACAAGGCAACCCTCATAAGGCTATGAGAGATTTTTCTGCAGAAACACTGCAGGCCAGAAGGGCATAACATGTTTGAAGTGTGGAAAGGGATAATCTCAGCAAGATTATCTATCATTCAGAAGAGAGAGAGTTCATCAGTACTAAACCAGCCCTAAAAGAAATGTTAAAGAGTCTTCTATAAGTAAAAAAGAATAGGCTACAACAAGAAGTTAGAATCTATAGGAAAGGAAAAATCCTACTAAGTAAAGAAAAATACATAGGAAAGGTTGTGGATCAACCATTTTAATAAGCCAGTAGGAAGATTGAAAGACAACTGTAAAATCAGCTACAGTTAAAAGATAAACATGATATAAAATATGGCATCAAAAATATAAAACATGGGGGAGGGGAGTAAAAAAACATAGATCTTTTAGAATGCGCTTGAAGTTAAATGACTTTAAAAACAAGTAGATAATAGGTTGAGATCAACATATATGAGCCCCATAATAATCACAAATCAAAAACCTACAGCAGATACACCCAACCTAAAATGAACACAAGCATACCATTAAAGAAAATCATCAAACCATAAGGGAAGAAACTAAAAGAAAATCAGAACAGAGAAGAACTATAAAACAACTGGGAAACAATTAACAAAATGGCAGTAAGTACATATCTATCGATAACCATTTTTAAATGTCAATTGACTAACTGCTCCAATTAAAATGGCTAATTAGATTAAAAGATAAGCTATGCTGCTTACAAGAGACTCACTTCAGAGCTAAAGACACACAAAAAATGATGAGGAGATGGAAAAACATATGTCATGCAAATTGAAATGACAAGAAAGCCACAGTAGCACTAGTCATACCAGATAAAGTAGACTTTAAAACAGTCCACACAATTAAAGAATATAAATAAGACACAGTCTACAACAAAAGACAAAAACAGAAGGACATTTTATAATAATAAAAGATCAACACAAGAAGGGGATAAAACACTTGTGAACACCTATGGTAAGAGCACCTAAATATATAGAGTAAATATTAATGGACATAAAGGGAGAAATTGACAATAATGCAATAATTGGAGAGGATTTTAATACCCCACTTACATCAATGGATAGATCAACCGAACAACACCAATACAAAAACAGTTTTTATTCTTTAAACTTTTTTTAACATTTAATTTTGTATTGAGGTATAGCTGACTAACAATGCTGTAATAGTTTCAGGTAAACAGTGAAGGGGCTCAGCCATACATATGCATGTATCCATTCTTCCCCAAACTCCTCACAGACTTAGAGAACAAACTCATGGTTGCCTCTACACACTGCTATATTTAAAATGGATAACCAAAAAGGGTCAATTGTATAGTACATGGAACTCTGGTCAATGTTTTGAGGCAGCCTGGATAGGAGGCAAAAACAGTGGTTTAAAATGACACATTAGACTAGCTGGACTCCATAGATGTTTATAGGGTATTATATCCCCAAAACATAATACACACTCTTTTTAAGTGCATCTGAAATGTTGCCCAGGATATATCACGTCCTATGCTACAAAACCAGTCTCAATAAATTTAAGAGGATAGAAATTCTATCAACCATCTTTTTCCTGACCACAATGGTATGAAACTGGGAATAAATTACAGGAAGAAAAATGGGGGAAACACAGACACATCAAGACTAAGCTACATGCTACTAAATTAGATAAGTAAAAAGGACCTACTGTATAGCACAGGGAACTCTACTCAGTGCTCTCTAATGGCTTATAGGGGAAAAGAACCTTTTTAAAAAAAAGAGTGGATACATATATGTGTATAACTGATTCACTTTGCTACACATCTGAAACTAACATAACATTGTAAATAAACTGCACTCCAAAAAATGAAAACAAAACTCCAGACCAACTAATGAGTACATGAAATTTAAAAGGAAATCAGAAAGTACCTTAAGACAAATAAAAATAAAAACACAACTTTCCAAAATCTATGGGAAGCAGCAAAAACAGTTCTAAGAGAAAAGTTTATAGTGATACAGGCCTACCTCAAGAAACAAGAAAAATTAGAAATAAACAACCTAATATAACTTCTAAAGTAATCTGTTAAAGAATAAACAAAGCCAAAGTCACCAGAAAAAAAAAAGTTTCAGAGAGAGTGAATAACATAGAAACAAAAAAATAATATAGAGGCAAAAAAAAAAAAAAAAAGATCAGTAAAACCAAGAGCTGTTTTTTTTTTAAGATAAAATTGATAAGGGTCATCAATAAAAACACAAGATCCAAGTAAACTGAAAAAGAAATGAGTCAATATAATGGAGATAAGATGGGTAAATTTCTAGAACTATACAATCTTCCAAGATGATTGCAATCAGGAAGAAACAGACAATCTAAACAGATCAATCAATAGTAGTGACACTGAATTTGTAATTAAAAAATACCTCCCAGCAAATACAAGTCCAGGATCGAACCGCTTCACAGGGGAATTGTACCAAACATTTATAAAAGAAATAATACCTGTCTTTCTCAAACTCATTTTTATGAGACCCTCATACCAAAATCAGTTCAACATTCCTGATGAAGAGAGATGCAAAAGTCCTCAAAGAAATATTAAGCAAACTGAATTCAACAATACATTAAAAGGATCATATACCATTATTAAGTTGGATTTATCCCAAGGATATAAGGGAGGTTCAAGCTCCACAAATTAGTCAATGTGATATGTCATATTAACAGTTAAAATCATATGATCATATCAATTGTTGCAGAAAAAGTATTTGACAGAGTTCGACATCTATTAATGATAAAAACTCTCAACAAAGTGGGTATAGTGGGAATGTACCTCAACATAAGAAAGGCCATAAAAGACAAACCACATCATACTCTGGAAAAAACTGAAAACATTTTTTCTAAGATCAGAAACAAGGAAAGGATGTCTACTCTTGTCACTTTTATTCAATATATGCGCAATATAAACGAAAGACGCAAAGTTGGATTTAGGCAGAAATATGAAGGAGGAGCCTGGAAGGCTGCCGTCCATGGGGTCACTAAGAGTTGGATACGACTGAGCGTCTTCATATTCACTTTTCACTTTCATGCATTGGAGAAGGAAATGGTAACCCACTCCAGTGTTCTTGCCTGGAGAATCCCAGGGACGGGGGAGCCTGTTGGGCTGCCGTCTCTGGGGTCGCACAGAGTCGGACACGACTAAAGCGATTTAGCAGTAGCAGCAGGCAAGAAAAAAACTAAAAGGCATCCAAATTGGAAAGAAAGAAGTAATACTGTCACCATTTGAAGATGACATGTTACTACATATATGAAACCCTAATAAAAACTATAAGAACTAATAAATGCATTCAGTACAATTGCAGGATATAAGACATACAGAAGTTTGTTGTTTTTCTATACACTAATAATGAACTTTCAGAGAAAGCAAGAAAATAGTCCAGTTTAAAATCACATGAAATATAATAAGATACCTAGAAAGAAACTTAACTAAGGGAGCGAAAGGCCTATGTTCTGAAAACTATAAAACATTAGGGACAAGTTGAAGATGATACAAAAAAATTGAAAGATATTTTATGTTCACAGATTGGAAGAATTAATATTGTCAAACATTCATACTAACCAAAGCAATCTAGAGATTTAACAAAATATCTATCAAAATGCCCAGGGCATTTTTCACATAACTAGAACAAATCATCCTAAAATTTATATAGAACCACAAAAGTCCCCAAATACCCAAAGAAATGTTGAGAAAAGAACAGAACTGGAGGATCACACTCCCTGACTTTAGACTATACTTCAAAGCTATAGTAACTGAAACAGTATGGTATTGGCACAAAAACAGATGTATAGATCAAGGGGACAGAATAAAGAGCCCAGAAGTAAACCCACACAGTTTGGATCAATTGATCTACAACAAAGGAAGCAAGAATTTACAATGGGGAAAAGACAGGCTATTCAGTTAAGTGCTGCTGGGAAAACTGGACAGCTACAAGTAAAAGAATAAGAGTATTTTCTCACATCATATACATAAATAAACTCAAAATGGATTAAAGACCAAATTGTAAGACCAGAAACCATAAAACTCTGAGAAGAATACACAGAACAATCTTTGGCATAAACAGTAATATTTAGATCTGTCTTTAAGGTGAAAGAAACAAAAGCAAAAACAAACAAATGGGACCTAGTTAAACTTAAGAGCTTTTGCAGAGCAAAGGAAACCATCACCAAAATAAAAAGTCAGTCTACTGAATGAGAGAAAATATTTCCAAATGACATGACTGGCAAGGAGTTAATATCCAAAATATATATGAACAGCTCATACAATTAAATATTTAAAGAAGCAATTAAAAATGGACAAAAGATTAGAATAGACATTTTTCCAAAGAAGATATATGGATGGCCAACAGGTACATGTAAAGATGCTCAACATTGCTAGTCAGAGAAATTCAAATCAAAACCACAATGAGATATCACCTCACACTTGTCACAATGGCTACCATCAAAAAATGTACAATTTACAAATGTTGGCGAGGATGTAGAGAAAAGGGAACCCTCATATAACATTGGTGGGATAATAAATAGGTGCAACCTATGGAAAACGACATGGAAGTTCCTCAGAAAACTAAAAATAGAACTAACATATGATTCATCAATTCCATTTCTGGGTGTATAGCCAAAGAAAACAAAGCACTAATTTGAAAAGATGTATGTTCATAGCAGCTTTATTTATTATAATAGCTAAGATATGGAAGCAGCCTAAGTATCCATCTATAGACGAACTGATAAGTGGAATATTACTCAGTCATGAAAAGGAATGAAAATTTGCCATTTGTGACATATGGCATTTGTAATAACATTGATGGATCTGGAGAGTACTATGCTTAGTGAGACAGACAGAGAAAGACAAATACTGTATGTTATTACTTGTATATGAAATCTAAAGAATAAAACAAATGAATGAATATAACAAAACCGAAAGAGACTCAGGGATACATGGAACAAACTAGTGGTTGCCAATGGGGGGAGAGAAAGCAGGAGGAGCAAAACAGGGGTAGGGATTAGAGGTACAAATACTATGTATAAAATGAATAAGCTCCATAGGTATGCTGTACAGCACAAGGAATACAGTACAATATTTTATAATGACTTTAAATGGACTACAGCCTGTAAAAATATTGAATCACTATGTTATACACCTGAAACGTATAATGTGAATCAACTGTACTTAAATTTAAAAAGTAAATTAAAATGATGTAGAAGAAAAATACAAGCACGTCACATATTGGGATACCAATGCTATTGTGGCATATTTTGGGAAATGCCTGAATTCAGATACCGTGCTCTTATTTTACCATTCTAGAATACTATATGAAGCTTGATCATATATATAATCAAATTTGATTCACATGTTAGTCCTGTGATAATGTGTATTTTTATACTGAGGAACAATGTAAGATCTATTTCTTATTGTGGGCTGTAGTCAAAAAAGATGAAAAGTCACTATTTTAAGCTATTTTAAATGTTTGTCCTTGATGTTACTTGCAGGCAAAAGCAACTCTGATGAGCACTTTACATCATCTCATTTAATCTCAAACTACTGTATTTATTAGGTTTTAGAAAAAAACTAGGGCTCAGAAATACTAAGTTGCCCAAGATAATACAGTAAGCACTATAATATAAAACAGGAATTTGAATAGGGGTATACCTGGTTCTAAGGCCCACTTTTTTAACTGCTATATCCGACACCCTCCCTGCATAAGGCAAAAGCCCCTTTATTGCAGGTTTGTTCTGGGCCAGGCATTAAACTGGAGACTTTTCCCACCTTACCTTGCTTATGGCGTGCAACAACTCTAGGAGATCAGTTTCATTATCTGCCTTTTATAAGTGAGGAAACAGATATACTAAGATCTTTAGTAACCTCTCCAAGGTCAGCCTGGTAGCAGGTGACAGAGAACTGAATCCAAATCAATGGACTCCAAGCATTCCCACTATGATCCCTTAGAGAGTTACCTAAGGGCAAATCGGATTTTGTGGGTCCTGAAGTTTATACAGGTTGGAGTATAAAACTAAAAAATTTTCTGTGCAAAATTATTCATAGAAAATTAGGTAGTCTTGCAAAGGCACCTGAAGATTAGTCCTGGTAATTCTGCCCCTAAGCCATAGATGTTGCATTTGCTTTATGTTCACAATTTGTATTGTAACTAACTTTTATGTTCATTAGAGCCTTTGGGGATGTGGCTTCCAAATTCAGCAAGGTAAGTACAATTTTCCCAAGATCAAAGAATCAGAAATAGTTGTTTGAGAAGGGACAGTTTCAGTTTGATTCTTTATCTTGGATGTCTTTAAAACCCTAAAATTAAAAAAAAAAAATTTACATTCTTTGGTAATAAAATATCAAAACCAAAATGGCTTCTGCTCAGGCTTTGTTGCTGACTGTCAGCGTGACCTCACCCAAGTTCCATATCACAAAGCTTCAGTCTACTCAATTTTAGATGGGGGGATTAATTAGTTGATCATTAATTTCCTTTCCAGCATGAACATTCTAGGGACCTAATTGAGCAGAGGAACGAATAAACCACTGGCTGCTTGAGTGAACTTGCCATCCATTCAGCTGTAACAGTTGAGCTGTTGGTGAATAGGGTTTTTGAAATTCCAATCAGCTAATTAGCATATTTTGTTACAACAAAGAGTTGTACAGGGAATCAGGACCCATCTACTGGAAGTTTAAAAGATAAATATGTTAATTAACTTGATTGTGGTGATATATCACAATGTATGTGTATATCAAAACATCAAGTTGTACACCTTAAATATATATAATGTTTATTTGTCAGTTATAGCTCAATAAAGCTGGGGAGAAAAAAGAGGTAGAGGGTCATAGCTCTACAAGGCAGCTTTATTGCTCTCTGATTATTTTCATGGAGCCTCTTGAGAGCTGATGCATCAGTGTGGGAAGGAGATAGCACAGTCTTCAGGCTGCAGGAAGCCATCAGACAGTTCTGGGCTCCATACCTATCTTCATCGGCATTTTTTCTCCATGTTATATTAACTAGTGGACATGGTCTAAGTTTCTGGGATTATACCCTAAGCACACAGCACTCTTCAAGGGCCATTCCTCCAAGTTCCTTCTCTCTCCACAGAATTCGCCTTAAAGGAAAAGAGGCAGAAAGTGTGGGAAAGGGAGAGGCAGGGAGGGAAGCCCCTAACGAACAAAGACTATAGATGGCAAGGCCGTGAGGAAACAGCAGTGAGAGCAGATAGAGGAGAGAAGAACACAGCTCAGCTCTGAGCAGGAGTGAGTATGGCCCAGGGAAGGGGTCTGAGGATACATCAGAAGTCAGAGGCCAGGGGGAGCAACGACTCTAACCACGCACCCTGTCAAACCTGAATAACAGCAGCCATGGCGTCCTCGATGATCCTAGGATCTAAGTCAAAACCAAAGTCTAGAAATTGCATATTCCTAATATCTCTCACATGTTTGTTCTCTGACTTGTTAATATTAAAATTATTTTAAAATAGTTACCATTGCTAAAAACAGTAACCTGCATAACTATATTCCAGGTGCTTTTCATACATATTATACCAACTTATAAGCCAAGTAGATTTGCTTGTGTCCACCTTACAGAAAATGGAAATGAAGTTCAGAGAAGTAAAGTATTAACTTACCCAAGGTCAACAGCTAATAAATAACAGTACTGGAATTTGAACATGCCTGTATCTTCCTATCATATCACTTTGCTTTCCCTGTATTGCTTATAATGTTATTTGATTGCCTTTCAACCCAATGAATAGAGTATAAGTTTCTCATAGGAGCTGTTTCAAATGAAGCTTGTAATATTAAATCATCTGGTACAGGCCCTCATTCAACATGTGTTGGAAAATTAAAAAAAAAAAAAAGTCCAACACGAGAAATATATTGTTGAAAATCAATGACTGCAGTCAGACCGACAAAGAATTTAAGCTATATAAAGTACAAATGGTAGTTACAGGCTGATCATGAAAAGGACAGTCTGACTGGGAAGTCGCATTTTCAGCTATTCCTCTATGTTGGCAGCCTTTCAAAGACACAGAACTCTTAAATGCATTAGTATAAGGAAGGCTGTGATAACACCACAGTCAGCTGTGGAAAATGAATTTAACAGTGACTGACAGATAAGTAGACTTGAAGTAGCAAATTGCTAAAAAGATCAGCCCAGAACTGAGAAACACAGAATGATACCTCAGTGTGGGTTAAGAGAGAATGAGTTGACTTCTCCATTGCTACAGCCACTTTGGGGGAATCAGTCAATTTTCTTAAACTTGTCAGAACCAGCAAGGATATCTATACCAGATAAGGTTAAACTTCTCCTTGAAGTATCACCTGGACAATGCTCACTACCATAGAAGATCGCCTTTGAGTCTAAATCACTTCTGTATTCTGTATATAGCTCTTTCGCTCCATCAGAAGGATTTCCAGGTGGCTCAGTGGTAAAGAATCTGCCTGCCAGTGCAGGAGACGTGGCTTCAATCCCTGGGTCAGGAAGATCCCCAGGAGAAGGAAACAGCAACCCATTCCAGTATTCTTGCCATGGAAAATTCTATGGACAGAGGAACCTGGTGGGCTATACAGTTCATTGGGTTTCAAAGAGTCAGACCCAACTGAGCACGCTTGCGCGCGCACACACACACACTCCATCAGGAAGATAGGAGACTGGTTTTTAAACAATGATATAATGTTGGGCCCTTGGTAGAGCTCTGTAATTTTCAGGAAACAGTTTGGGGTTGCCGCTGAAAAAGAGAATCAACGGTGTCTGGGCTCCATTTATGCACAAAGACTTTGCTTTTACTCATAGTGGACATCACTAATCAATCACCAATATCTTCTCTTGAACCTCAGTATTTTTCAACACAGCAATCTAGACAACCCCGACTAATTAGGCACTTGTGAAGTAAGCTAAGTCATAAAAACAAGAGCCTCGTGCCTATTTGATTAACAACTTTACACACAAAACTTAAGAGTATTATTGTTGAATGAATGAATGTTATGGCTGACATACCAATTCTCTCAAATCTGGATTCACTGATCATATTTCTTAGATCACAGGATTTCAGAATCATATGATCTAATCTCATTGCAATCATCTTTGGAATCCAAGCTTTCTAACTCCCAGCGTTGTATTTCTTATAGTCCACATGAAAAGAAATTCTCTTCCTTTTAAAGAAGGAGTATCTTGAAAATAGAGAGTAGACAGTTTTATGAGTGGGTCAGGGTTTGTGTTTTGGAACATTTTAATCAGATAGCATATATTAAATGTAAGGTGATCCCCAAAATATGATCCCCCCAAACCCCTAGTCTGGAATATACACATAAGTACACAGGGAGGTAATTTGATATATAAACTTAAAGTTTCAGCAAATCACCTTGAAGCTTTCAGCTGCAGGGAAATGATTAATTTAACAATGAATGAACAAGGGAATGTTCTCCACACCTATATTCTACGTTGAAGGCTGTCAAAGCTGTGTATTCATTCCTTGTCCTTCAGTTTGCAACTGATGCCTGTTGACGAAAAAAGATGTACAACTTGAGAGTTGTGAATTAAGTTTATTTGGGGCAAAATGAGGACTGCAGCCCAGGAGACAGAACCTTAGGTAGCTCTGAGAGACTGCTCCAAAGAGGCGTGGGGGAAGGTCAATATATAAGATTTTGGTGAAGGGGAGTTCAGTGTAATCAAGTGTTTACTTTACAAAAGGTACTCCACTAGTCATAAGGAGCTGATGTCACCATGAAGGGATTTAGTGATTTCTTAGATATGAAGAGATGCAAGGTTTGGGATCATGAAATTAGTCCCTGAAAATGTTTAACTATCTAAAGACCTGTTCCACCAGATTCCCTGGAGCATGGGGTGCATCTCTCCAATACCCCTGGAGTTCAGACTCCCTCTGGGGGTGTTGAAGGTCAATAGCGGCAGCAGGGCAGGTTCAATTTCCCCAGAGGCAGATGGCAATGGCCTCGTTGTTGTGGTTGTTCAGTCACAGGCAAATGCTCTTGGAAGTGCCAATTTGTAGTTGACATGTCAATGAGGTGGTTGTATTTGGAACGCCAACCTCAAAAGAGCCCTTTGACCAAAGTCAATCCAACATGAGGAAGGAGAGCCACGTATAATCTGTGATGACTTTTTCCTCAAACGTGTTATTCAAAGAGCATCATTTTGTCCACCTGCTCAGAACACAGGAGGATGAGAGTGTAGTTTTCAGTATTTTTTTTCAACTTCCTTTTCTTACTAAGATATAAAGCTCTTATTACCTTACATTGATCTTGAGAAGACACAGTCACTGGTCTACAAAAAAAAAAATTCTTCCATATAAGTTTAATCCTCTGTCTCCCTTTCTCCATTCTCGTTTTCTTCCACAGATCCCCTTGCTGTCTTGGGAACGTCAGGGACAAACTGGCACTTGCCGAGGGCATTTGCCATCTGTCTCTTTGGGGGTTGAATCCTGTGAGGCTGTGGCTGTTGACCTTCGACACACCCTGAAGGGAGTTCAGGGTGGAGAAGGAGGCACACTGTGCTCCAGCAACTCTTTCAGTCCAGTTCAGTCGCTCGGTCATGTCCAACACTTTGCGACTCCATGGACTGCAGCATGCCAGGCCTCCCTGTCCATCACCAGCTCCCAGAGTTTACTCAAACTCATGTCCATCGAGTTGGTGATGCCATCCAACAATCTCATCCTCTGTCATCCCTTTCTCCTGCCGCCTTCAATCTTCCTCAGCATCAGGAAATCTTTAGATAGTTAGACATTTTCAGCAACTGATCACATGATCCCAATCCTTGCATCTGCTCATATCTAGAAAAGCACTAAATACCTTTATGGTGACATTGTTGTGACTAGCAGAAAGACTTTTGTAAGATAAGTGCTTAATGGCGTTAACACCCCTTCAGCAATATCATATATATTGACCTCCCCCCCACTACCTCTTTGAAGCAGTTTGTTAGAGCTATCTGAAGTTCTGTCTCCAGGCTGCAGTCCTCATTTTGCCTGAAATAAAACTTAACTCGAGACTTTCATGTTATGCATCTTTTTTAAGTTGACAGGAGTAGGAGCAGATGGTTCCCATCATCCCCATGACTTCTCCTCTGTGTTCTCTTGACTTCAGCCTCACTGGCCTCCCTTTATCAGAGCAGGCACTGCTTTAGCTGTTCCTTCAGAAACAGATTCTCCCAGATCCCCTTGGCTGATTCTCTCTTCTTCTCTAAGTCTTTGAATAAACATTACTTTCTCAATGAGGCCTTCCTGAACTCCACATTTAAAATTGCAACCTTCAACCCAATTACCCAGCACTCTTAATCCCCTTTACTCTGCTACTTTCCCTCCCAAAGAACACATCACCCTCTAACAGTCTATAAAATGTATTATTTGGTCTAGTATATACGCTCTCATTTTGTACTCAAGGTTAAAAATCTTTGTTTTGTTTACTGATGTTTTTTAACTCTCAGAAGAGTACCAAGGATATTATTCTCAAATACTCGATGATGAATAAATGAATGAATTCTTTAGAAAAAGTCTTTGGAAAAGCTGTGAAACAAAGCAACAGCTCAGAGGAGCTAACCACAGATGCTCTGTTCTGGGGCTTTTTATGTTCTTTTCACTTAGCCTCAAATTTTACCAATTATAAATTTATTTGACATAAGGGATGTTACCTTTTAAAATGCAAATACTGTGGTATTGGTGCTAAGGAGTGTCAGTTACGAACACATTATTGTCAATCAGTTTAAGTTTAGTCTCTCTCCCAGTTTCTAATGGATACTAGCTTCCTGACGAGGAAAAGAATGACAGAGGAAGCTAGGACATTTGGAAACACAATGATTTTACTGAGTGTGGACATCCTGGGTGGGCACCAGAGTGTGTAGATTTAAGGCAATATAACAGGGCTCAGCCTGTAGAGATGGGAATGGTACAGCCACATTTACATATTAATGTTTAGTTTCTGTGATGATCTTTTCAAAATCCCTCCAAGAAAAGTTTGTTTAGATCAATGACCTCCTCCCTTAAATCAATAAATTCTGTAGGGCAAGTAGAACCTACTTCCCAAAATAAACCCAGCAGGAGCTTGTTTAAACGAGTAAATGGGAACAGGAATGGGCATTTGGTTTCCTGGAGCTCTCACTGTGTCTCTTGCCAAGAGGCTAAAAATGCTTATCAGATTTGCTTCATCTAGAAAGAATGGCTCTATGTTTCCCTTGCAGCTCTCTACAGGCTGGTCCAGCTGATTAGCACTCCAGATTTCACTGCCCAGCATTGTGGCACTTCCATCATTTATTTGGCCGCCATGAATAACATCAATATTACAGCCTACACAAACATCAGTTTATGGCTATTTTATGACTGTTAGATTGTTGATGGTCAAGCTGTTTTCAGAGTCAACACATTCATCCCTTAGTGTCCAGAGGTCTCAGATCCAATCAAAGGCCTGAACCAAACCAACTTTGGAATAATGGTGAGGGCTGTGTGAGGCTGGTATGAGCAGTGGTGCATTGAACTCAAGCTTAAGTTTGTGGCCATTAAAGTTATTCATATTCTCAGGCTGCAGAAGTTTAATCAAATCATTTTCCTCCCACTTTTCTGGGATACCAAATGATTCTTTGTAGCACAATTTGAGATTTAAGAAAACAAAGGATAGGATGAGAAAGCTATTGACTCTTACGGTACTGTGTCCCTGTGAGCTAAATGGAGGTATGTCTACAGAAAAGCTAAAAATTCCTCTACAGACTCTCCTAGATTAAAAGTCTTCTACAATAAATAATAATAATAGCTACCATTTACTGCATGGGCACTTCTTGTCAAACACTGGATATGTAACATCATATTTACCCTCATACTAGCCCGAAGGATGGGTGTTATCTTTTGTTCTACAGATGAAACAAATATCTCGTTGGATATCTGCCCAGGCTCCCAAAATAAGAAAGGGGCAGAATCAGAGCCCAAATCAGTTGGCTGAGCTAACATACATGTGCTTCTTCACTTTATTATACTGTCCCCAAAGAGGAAGCATGATGGGCATGTGGGCCTCCTGGCTCTGTCTGTAGAGAGAATATTTCAAGATATTTGTTTTACATCAGAAATTGTCCCCCTTAGAGAGTGGTGTCAGGTTTTAGATTGAGAATTCCCCTGTCTTTGTCTTCTTGTCAATATCTGAACCCAGCAGAGTGGTTGTGGGCTCCACCTCTTCCTCCGCCCACAGGAAGCACACATTCTTTTCCACTGCTCAGGGCTGTAAGCAGCACGTGGAGAGGCCGACAGGTTATACCGGGAAGTGAAATCCCCAAGATGCAACCTAAGCCATTCCCGACTCTGCTTCCCTTCATAAAAACAGCAACTCTTCATGAACAAGACAGCATTAAGGGAATCCTAGAACAGTGGGGTGAGGCAGAAGTACCTTCCTGTACCACCAAGACCAAGACAGACCGTATTAGAAGGATAAGAACAGTCACACAGTGACTGCACCACCTCCCCTCAGGTCAGCACAGCTCCCTGCTGAGAGGTCTCCCCCAAGTCTCTGGTTCCTCCAATGGGAAAAGAGATCCCATGGGTTTCAAACAACTACCCCAGCACTGTGGGGCACTTTGTGGGATTGCATGGAGCATCACTGGGATCTGACTATGATAGAGAAGTGGGAAGGGACTCCCCAAAACCAGTCCACGATCTTGGCAGATGGAACTCATTACCACCCCAAAACTTTGGTCACCCAAAGTTGATAGTCCACCCTGACCAGGGAACCCACTGGGGTGCACGTCTCCCTGGCTTTGGTCCACAAATAAGTTTTGCCAGTCTTCTAGTCTGGTTTGCCTACAACCATGAAAAAAGCTGAGTCATAGCCCAACGCACTGGGGAGAGTGTAGCCTGACCTCATCTGGCCAGAGGGCCTGGTGACAGCACCTAGAAGCTGTGTAGTCCAGGGCTGTTCTAGCTGAGAGGTGAGTGGGAGCTGACTGCCCACAGAGCAAAGTCAACATGGGGGTCTTGGAAGCTCCTCTGATATGCCCATGCAGAAGATTCACTCATAGTTAAGGCTGAGGGTAGCTCAACCCCTTCCAACCAGAAAGCCTACTTGGAAAAGAATTGGAGAAGCCTGAAACAGCCCCTCTCTCTTCCACCAGACTAGGAAATGAAGACCCAGCAGCCCGACCTCCTGTGGAAGGTGTTTCCTGGTCCCATCTGTCAAGAAGGGCTGGTGACAACCCTGAAAGCTGCATAACTCAGCCGCGTGTGAGTTAAGGAACTGGCAGCACGGGCGATACTGCAGACTGAAGCTAGTGACCCTTCTTGGCCATGGAACTTGAGAGGCATGGGTTGGCTTAAGAAAACAAAGACTCTTACCAGTTTCTGATTTGCTCTCCTGATGCTACAGGGCAGGGAAACAAATTCATAGCCATGGTTATTGCTGTTTCCACTCACTGCCTTTAGCCTGCCTGACCAAGACCTAACCAGAGCATGCGGGGAAGCTGTGGGAAAGCAGTGTAGACCATACAAGAGTCCCGCTAACACTTTCACCTGAACAGGGAGCACTGTTTGTGGCTTTCCCTATCTGCAGAGTAGACAAGAGGCATGTCTGACCAGGTACTCAGTGCATACTCCTGCCTAACGTGAATCTCCAACAATGAATGTTACAGACCCTGGGGCCCATCTCACTGCCCTGCCATGGCAGGAAAGCCAAGGTGTAGCCCCATCTACTAGTGAGGATGAATATAAACACAGGCGTCAGCCCTAACCCCCTAGAAAGCCTGACGAGAGAATTCAGGTACCCATGGAGCCCATCGTGTAGTAGAGAACCAAGCTACCAGTACTCAGCCAAACAGAGTGCCTATCTCTGGTCAAAGTGCTTGAAAAGTTGCTTTATTCGGGGTGGGGGGGGGGGAACGCAAAAAAAAAAAAAAATAGTAGGTCCCACCTACCCAAGAATATTACCAGCAAACACACCCACAAACCCAAACTGAGCTGACTAGTAACAATCTGTCTCTCCCAAAGCAAACCTGTAGTGTCTAATTACTCAAATGTGCAGATGCAGACATAAGAATTCAAGGGTCCCAAAAAATATCAGGTAAACATGACACCAAAGGAAACAAATAAAGCACCAGTAACTAATGCTAAACCATGCTAAAGAAATGGAGATTTATGAACTTTCAAAGAATTCAGAATAATCCTCTTAAGCTTAGCAAACTACAGAAAGATTCAGACAATTTAGCAAAATAAGAAAAATAAGGCAAGAAAAAACCCAAGAAGTTGGACAAAGAAGTAGAAACCAGTCAAAAAAAAAACACCAGAAACCCTAGAGATGAAACATACATAAACTCAAGAATTCAATAAAGGGTTTCAAAAGCAGACTTGAAAATGCAGAAGAATTGGTGAGATGGAGGATAACGTATCTGAAATAATCCTATCAGGATGAACAAAAAGAAAAATAAGAAAGAATGACAAAAACTTAAGGACATCTAGGACACAATTTAAAAAAAATATTTATATTATCGGATTTCCAGAAGCAGAAAATCTAAAAGGACAGAAAGTATTTATAAAGGAATAATAGCTGAAAACTTCCCAAACCTAGAACCAGAAGCATCTGCATGAGGTAGGGCCCAGTAACGATTGGACTGGCAGTCAGCGACGCCTGCCAGACCCCCCGCAGCAGTCAGCCTGCTGCAACAGAGTGAGCCATGTCCTCCACACAGGGGACATCCCAAGGGCATACAGCTCTGGTGAGCAGAAGAGTGTGCTGCTGGCCCCAATAGGATGTCTCCTACAAAAGATCACTTCTCCAAGGTCAGGAAATGCAAACCGACCAGAGACATAGAAATAAAAACATCCAGTTAGGCAAAATGAGATAATAGAGGAACATGTTTCAAATGAAGAAACAAGATAAAATCCCAGAAGAACTACCAAGTGAAGGTATAGGCAATCTACTCAATAAATCAAGGTAATGATTGTAGAAGATCAAAGAACTTGGGAGAAGAATGGATGAACAGAAGGAGAAGTTTTTAAACAAAGAATTAGAAAATATAAAGAAGAGCAAGGCAGAAATGAATAATAACTGAAGTGAGAAATACCCTAGAAGGAATCCACAGTAGATTAAAAAGTACAGAGGAATGGATCAGTGAGCTGGAAGAAAGAGAAAGGGAAATCACTGAAGCTGAACAGAAAAGAAAAAAAGAAAGAAATGAGGACCGCTTAAGAGAC
This sequence comes from Budorcas taxicolor, assembly GCF_023091745.1. NCBI lineage: Eukaryota > Metazoa > Chordata > Mammalia > Artiodactyla > Bovidae > Budorcas > Budorcas taxicolor. The sequence continues at coordinate 72,533,766 of NC_068911.1, forward strand.
CTTCAGGACAATATCAGGCATACCAACACCTACGATGTAGGGGCTTGGAAGGAAAAAAGAGAGGGACAGAAAATATATTTGAAGACATAATATCTGAAAACTTCCCTAACCTGGGAGAGGAAACAGGCATCTAGGTCTAGAAAGCACAGAGTCCCAAACAGAATCAAGCCAAAGAGGACCATACCAAGACACGGTGTCAAAAACTGTCAAAATTTAAAGACAATGTGAAGAGCAGCAAGGGAAAAGCAACAAGTTCATGGACAAGGGAACTCTGAAAAGGCTGTCAGCTGACTTTTCATCACAAACTCTGTAGTTCAGAAGGCAGTGGCATGATATAAAGTAAGGAAAAGGAAAACCTACAGCAAAGAAAACTCTACCCAGTAACACTTTTAGATTGAATGAGAAATCAAAGTTTGACAGACAAGTGTTCATCACCACCAAATAAGATTTATAAGAAATATTAAAGAGACTTCTCTAAGCAAAAAAAAAGGACACAACTATAAACATGAAAATAACAAAGGAAAAAGCCCACTGGTACAGGCAGACATACAGTTCAGTACAGTTCAGTTTAGTCACTCAGTTGTGTCCGACTCTTTGTGACCCCATGAATTGCAGCACGCCAGGCCTCCCTGTCCATCACCAGCTCCCAGAGTTCACTCAGACTCACGTCCATCGAGTCAGTGATGCCATCCAGCCATCTCATCCTCTGTCGTCCCCTTCTCCTCCTGCCCCCAATCCCTCCCAGCATCAAAGTCTTTTCCAATGAGTCAACTCTTTGCATGAGGTGGCCAAAGTACTGGAGTTTCAGCTTCAGCATCATTCCTTCCAAAGAAATCCCAGGGCTGATCTCCTTCAGAATAGACTGGTTGGATCTCCTTGCAGTCCAAGGGACTCTCGAGTCTCCTCCAACACCACAGTTCAAAAGCATCAATTCTTTGGTGCTCAGCCTTCTTCACAGTCCAACTCTCACATCCATACATGACCACTGGAAAAACCATAGCCTTGACTAGACGGACCTTTGTTGGCAAAGTAATGTCTCTGCTTTTCAATATGCAATCTAGGTTGGTCATAACTTTTCTTCCAAGGAGTAAGCGTCTTTGAATTTCATGGCTGCAGTCACCATCTGCAGTGATTTTGGAGCCCAAAAAATAAAGTCTGACAATGTTTCCACTGTTTCCCCATCTATTTCCCATGAAGTGATGGGACTGGATGGCATGATCTTCGTTTTCTGAATGTTGAGCTTTAAGCCAACTTTTTCACTCTCCTCTTTCACTTTCATCAGGAGGCTTTTTAGTTCCTCTTCACTTTCTGCCATGAGGGTGGTGTCATCTGCATATCTGAGGTTATTGATATTTCTCTCGGCAATCTTGATTCCAGCAAATCACAAGGGAAGAGAACAAAAGAAGGGACAAGAAAGAACAACCCCTAGACTAAAAAAAATGGCAATAAGTATCAATACATATCAATAATTACTAAATGGGCTAAATGCTTCAAACAAAAGAAAGAGTGGCTGAATGGATACAAGGACAAAAACTATATTTATGGTACCTATAAGAGATCATATCAGATCTAAAAACATACAGACTGAAAGCAACGGGATGCAAAAAGGTATTTCACGCAAATAGAAATCAAAAGAAAGCTGGGGTAGCAATACTATCGGGCAAAACATTTTAAAACAGACTGTAATAAGGGACTAAGAAGGACATTACATAATAAAGGATCAATACAATAAGATACAACAGTTACAAGTATATATGCAGGCAATATAGGAGCACCTAAATACCCTGGATGGCTCAGTGGTAAAGAATCTGCCTGCCAAGCAGAAGACACAGGTTCGGTCCCTGCAGTGGAAGATCATCTGAAGAAGGAAATGGCAACCTATTTTGGTATTCTTTCCTGGAAATTCCATGGATAGAGAAGTCTGGCAGGCTATGGTCCATGGGGTTGCAAAAAGAGTTGGACATGATTTAGAGACTAGAGAACAACAAATACATAGAATATTAACAGATGTAAAGGGAGAAACTGCCAGTAACACAATAATTGTAGGGGACTTTACCACCCCACTTACAAAGCACAGCTCATTCAGACAAAAAGTAGAAAAAAGAAATCAAGGAAACACTGGCATTAAATGACACATTTGAGCGAGTGGATTTAATAATTCTAAATAGACCATTCCAACCAAAAGAAGCAGAATACAGTTTTTCAATTGCACATGGAACATTTTCCAGGATAGAGAACAAGCTAGGCCACAAAAACAACTTAGCAAATTTTAAAAAAAATGAAATTATATAAAGCATCTTTCTGACCACAATGCTATGAACAGGAAAAAAAATTGCAAAAAATAAACAAGTGGAGGCTAAACTACACACTACAAAACAACCAATGGAGCACTGAAGAAATCAAAGGAAAAAAAATTTTTAAATAGCTGGGGACAAATGAAAATGAAAACAACAACCCAAAATCTGTGGGACACAGATCAAAAAGTAGTTCTAATAGGCAAGTTTATAGAGATACAAGCCTATCTTCAGTTCAGTTGCTCAGTCGTGTCCAACTCTTTGTGACCCCGTGAATCGCAGCACGCCAGGCCTCCCTGTCCATCACCAACTCCCAGAGTTCACCCAAACTCACGTCCATTGAGTCAGTGATGCCATCCAGCCATCTCATCCTCCGTCGTCCCCTTCTCTTCCTGTCCCCAATCCCTCCCAACATCAGGGTCTTTTCCAATGAGTCAACTCTTCGCGTGAGGTGGCTGAAGTACTGGAGTTTCAGCTTTAGCATCAGTCCTTCCAATGAACACCCAGGACTGATCTCCTTTAGGATGGACTGGTTGGATCTCCTAGGAAATAAAAAAAAATTCAAACAACCTAACCTTACATCTAAAGGAACTAGAAAAAGAACAAGCAAAACCCGAAGTTAGTAAAAGGAAAAAAAAAATCATAGAGTGGAAATAAATGAAATAGAGACAAAAAAACCATAAAAAAGATCAGTGAAACTAAGAGTTGGTTCTTTGGTTCCTTAAAGAACTAAAAACAGAGCTACCATATGATCCCGCAATTCCACTTCTGGGGTTATATCTGGAGAAAAACAAAGTTTGTAAGGATACATGCACTTCAGTGTTCATTATAGCACTGTTTACAATAGCCAAGACATGGAAGCAGCCTACATTTCCACTGACAGAGGAATGGATAAAGACGATGTGGCACGTATATACAATGCAATATTACTCAGCCACTAAAAACAAATGGAATAATGCCGTCTTCAGCAACACGGATGGACCTGGAGAATATCATACTAAATGGAGACAGTTACACAGAAAAAGACAAATAGCATATGATATCATGTATATGCAGAACCTTAAAAAATGGTACAAATTAACTGATTTATAAGACAGAAACAGACTCATAGACTTTAAAAACAGACTTATGATTATCAGAGGGGAAGGGTGAGGAGGAGAGAAGATTCAAATAGCATATGATATCATGTATATGCAGAACCTTAAAAAATGATACAAATTAACTGATTTATAAGACAGAAACAGACTCATAGACTTTAAAAACAGACATGATTATCAGAGGGGAAGGGTGAGGAGGAGAGAAGATTGGGAGTTTGCGATTGACATGTACACAGGGATATATTTAAAACAGATAACCAGTAAGGACCTATAGCATAGCACAGGGAAGTCTGCTCAATATTTTTTTAAGAACCTAAATGAGAAAAGAATTTGATAAAGAATAGAAGCATGTATGTGCATAACTGAATCACTTTTCTGTACACCTGAAACACTGTTAATCTACACTCCAATGTAAATTTTTTTTAATTAATAAAATAAAAAATTAAGAGTTGGTTCTTTGGAAAACTAAACAAAACCGATAAACCTTTCACCAGACTCATCAAGAAAAACAGGGAGGGGCCCCAAATCAATAAAATCAGAAATGAAAGAGAAGAAGTTACAACTGACACCACAGAAATACAAAGGATCACAGGAGATTATTGTGAACAAATATATGTCAATATCATGCAAAATCTCAGGCTGGATGAATCACAAGGTGGAATCAAAATTGCTGGGAGAAATATCAACCACCTCAGATATGCAGATGATACCACTTTAAAGGCAGAAAGTGAAGAGGAATTAAAGAGCTTCTTGATGAAGTTTAAAAAGGAGAGTGAAAAAGCTGACTTAAAACTCAGCACTCAAAAAATGAAGATCATGGCATCCGGTCCTATCACTTCATGACAAATAGAGGGGGAAAAAGTGGAAACACTGTCAGATCTCATTTTCTTGGGCTCCAAAATCAATGTGGACGGTGACTGCAGCCACGAAATTAAGATACTTGCCCTTTGGAAGAACAGTTATGACAAACCTAGACAGTGTATTAAAAAGCAGAAACATCCCTTTGCCAATAAAGGTCTGTATAGTCAAAGCTATGGTTTTTCCAGTACTCATGTATGGATGTAAAAATTTGGTCCATAAAGGAGGTTGAGTGCTGAAGAACTGATGATTTCAAACTGTGGTGCAAGAGAAGACTCTTGAGAGTCCCTTAGACAGCAAGCAGATCCAACCAGTCCATCCTAAAGGAAATCAACCCTGAGTATTCATTGGAAGGACTGATGCTGAAGCTCCAATACTTTGGCCACCTGATGCAAAGAACTGACTCATTGGAAAAGACCCTGATGATGGGAAAGATTGAGGGCAAGAGGAGAAGGGGATGACAGAGATTGAGATAGTTGGATTGCATCACTGACTCAAGAGACATGAGTTTGAGCAAACTCAGGGAGACAGTGAGGGACAGGGAAGCCTGGTGTGCAGCAGTTCATGGGGTCGCAAAGAGTCAGACACCACCAAGTGACTAACAACAACAACAACAACATATGTCAATAAAATGGACAATTTAGAAGAAACAGATTCCTAGAAATGTATGATCTTCCAGGACTGAACCAGAAAGAAACAGAAAAACACAAATTGATCAACTATCAGCAATAAAACCAACTCACTTAAAAAAAAAAAAAAAAAAGGCAAAGCAAACAAAAACTCCCCAACGAAAGTCTAGGATTAGATGTCTTCACAGATGTATTTTACCAAACATTTAGACATGAGTTAACACCTATCCTTCTCAAACTATTACAAAAAAAAGTTCAGAGGAAGGAGGAACACTTACCAACTTATTCTATGAGGCTTGCATCACCCTGACACCAAAACCATATATATTGCAAAAAAAAAAAAAAAAAATCAGTCTGATATCACTGATGAACATAGATGCAAAAATCCTCAACAAATTAACAACTGAATCCAACAATACATTAGGGTGATCATAAAATATGATCAAGGGGGATTTATCCCAGAGGTGCAAGAATGGTTTGATGGCTACAACTCATGTGATATATACTGCATAAAAAAATTGAACAAAATACTAGCCAGAGCATCCAGAGCCCTGTAGGAATTTGCAACTAGTAGCAAATCCACAGAGAAGGAAATGGCAACCCACTCCAGTACTCTTGCCTGGAAAATCCCATAGACAGAGGAGCCTGGTAGGCTACAGTCCATGGGGTCATGAAGAGTCAGACACGACTGAGTGACTTCACTTTCACTTTTCACTTTCATGCATTGGAGAAGGAAATGGCAACCCACTCCAGTGTTCTTGCCTGGAGGATCCCAGGGACGGGGGAGCCTGGTGGGCTGCCGTCTATGGGGTCGGACACGACTGAAGCAACTTAGCAGCAGCAGCAGCAGCAAATCCACTCTAGGGGCTAAGATGGATCTTAGACTCAATGCTACAGAGTATTATCTGTTTGTGCTATACATATATCCTGCCATATAGCCAGAAGATGACATCTTCTGACAAGTTATTAGCCTCTGGATTATAACAACTCTCAGTATGTATAACTTTTATTCCTTCTTTGCAACACTGAGTTATTTTGTCTATAATATTTCCTTAATGAAAGACAATTTTAAAAGAATCAAGTCTATTGATAGATTATGCATTCTGTCCAGCCAATGCCATGGATCAGCATCCCCGTATCTCCTCCATTCCTGCTGGAGGTGAGAGGTTACAGCAAATTGTGTGATAGCATAGGAGAGTTTCCATATGGTTGGTTACAACTCATTGCTGGTATCTTTACTTTTTTCTTTTTCACTGACACGCTGATCTACGGGATTCACGAGGCTTTTGTCAGAGACTTGTATATATAAGCGCTTACACAAACCTCATCACATCTGGAAGGTTCTGACTTCATTTGTAAGTCATGCTTTTCAACTTCTGGATGACGTCCTTCAGAGTCTGTCTTACCACAGATATCCTTTTATCTTTCCTTTACACATGGTAGTTTATTTAGGTTCATATATCCTGGTCAATATTTATAGTTTCCATTCATGATGGTGATATTCATGTTCCCTAAATCTTAAGGCCTTAATTATTAATGGCTCAACTCATCATACAGACTACCACATGCTTGTTAACTATAGTTATGGACAGACAGTATTTCACATTGTGGGATAGAATTGGAGGCTTGTTAAAAAATCCCTCCTCCTTTGAAGGCAATAGACCACTCAGTTACATGAGGATGACAAGAAGAAAGCAAAAGTCATGCAGGAAATGCTTGTAAAAATGAAAAACTATTCAATATAGAGTTCATAAAGACTGAGTAGATGACTGCCCAACTGGTAAATATTTTTGATAAAGAAAGATAATCTACATATGTTCAGCCAAGAGGCATAACAATTGAACAGTTCAGTTCAGTCGCTGAGTCGTGTCCGACTCTTTGCGACCCCAAAATCGCAGCACACCCGGCCTCCCTGTCCATCACCAACTCCCGGAGTTCACTCAGACTCAAGTCCATTGAGTCACTGATGCCATCCAGCCATCTCATCCTCTGTCGTCCCCTTCTTCTCCTGCCCTCAATCCCTCCCAGCATCAGAGTCTTTTCCAATGAGTCAACTCTTTGCATGAGGTGGCCAAAGGACTGGAGTTTCAGCTTTAGCATCAGTCCTTCCAAAGAAATCCCAGGGCTGATCTCCTTCAGAATGGACTGGTTGGATCTCCTTGCAGTCCAAGGGACTCTCAAGAGTCTTCTCCAACACCACAGTTCAAAAGCATCAATTCTTTGGCACTCAGCCTTCTTCACAGTCCAACTCTCACATCCATACATGACCACTGGAAAAACCATAGCCTTGACTAGACGGACCTTAGTTGGCAAAGTAATGTCTCTGCTTTTGAATATGCTATCTAGGTTGGTCATAACTCTTCTTCCAAGGAGTAAGCGTCTTTGAATTTCATGGCTGCAGTCACCATCTGCAGTGATTTTGGAGCCCAAAAAATAAAGTCTGACAATGTTTCCACTGTTTCCCCATCTATTTCCCATGAAGTGATGGGACTGGATGCCATGATCTTCATTTTCTGAATGTTGAGCTTTAAGCCAACTTTTTCACTCTCCTCTTTCACTTTCATCAAGAGGCTTTTTAGTTCCTCTTCACTTTCTGCCATAAGGGTGGTGTCATCTGCATATCTGAGGTTATTGATATTTCTCCTGGCAATCTTGATTCCAGCTTGTGTTTCTTCCAGTCCAGTGTTTCTCATGATGTACTCTGCATAGAAGTTAAATAAGCAGGGTGACAATATACAGCCTTGAGGTACTCCTTTTCCTGTTTGGAACCAGTCTGTTGTTCCATGTCCAGTTCCAGCTGTTGCTTCCTGGCCTGCATACAGATTTCTCAAGAGACAAGTCAGGTAGTCTGGTATTCCCATCTCTTTCAGAATTTTCCACAGTTAATGTGATCCACACAGTCAAAGGCTTTGGCATAGTCAATAAAGCAGAAATAGATGTTTTTCTGCAACTCTCTTGCTTTTTCCATGATCCAGCAGATGTTGGCAATTTGATCTCTGGTTCCTCTGCCTTTTCTAAAACCAGCTTGAACATCAGGGAGTTCATGGTTCACGTATTGCTGAAGCCTGGCTTGGAGACTTTTGAGCATTACTTTACTAGCATGTGAGATGAGTGCAATTGTGCAGTAGTATGAGCATTCTTTGGCATTGCCTTTCTTTGGAATTGGAATGAAAACTGACCTTTTCGAGTCCTGTGACCACTGCTGAGTTTTCCAAATTTGCTGGCATATTGAGTGCAGCACTTTCACAGCATCATTCTTCAGGATTTGAAATAGCTCAACTGGAATTCCATCACCTCCACTAGCTTTGTTCGTAGTGGTGCTTTCTAAGGCCCATTTGACTTCACATTCCAGGATGTCTGTCTCTAGATGAGTGATCACACCATCGTGATTATCCGGGTCATGAAGATCTTTTTTGTACAGTTCTGTGTATTGTTGCCACCTCTTCTTAATATCTTCTGCTTCTGTTAGGTCCATACCATTTCTGTCCTTTATTGAGCCCATCTTTGCATGAAATGTTCCCTTGGTATCTCTAATTTTCTTGAAGAGATCTCTAGTCTTTCCCATTCTATTGTTCTCCTCTATTTCTTTGCATTGATCGCTGAAGAAGGCTTTCTTATCTCTTCTTGCTATTCTCTGGAACTCTGCATTCAGATGCTTATATCTTTCCTTTTCTCCTTTGCATTTCGCCACTCTTCTTTTCACAGCTATTTGTAAGGCCTCCCCAGACATCCATTTTGCTTTTTTGCATTTCTTTTCCATGGGGATGGTCTTGATCCCTGTCTCCTGTACAATGTCACAAACCTCATGCCATAGTTCATCAGTATTGAACAGTATTATTTGAAATTCAGTACTGTCAGTACAGCTGAGGAATGATCATAATGATAGGTCAAGGGAATGTGATGTGAGCACCAAGATTTTAATTAAATTGATGGACAGCACTTTTGATATATTTCAAGCTATAATCATATGATGTTCTATAAAAGGAAATAATTGCCAAATATTTAGGTCTATCACTGAAGATTAATTTTGAAATATTATTTTCCTTCCTCTTTCTCCATTTTTCTCTACTTCCTGTGTAAAAAAAGATTTAACAAATACCTTCATAAAGAAATCTCATTTGTTGTAACAAATGTTAGGAAAAATGGTTTTCAAAGTCATTCTATAAGCTATTTATGTAAAATCAATAAAAGCTGATTATGAATGTTAATAATTGAATAATATCATCTGAATGGATACAGAAAAAGCTTTTGACAAAATTTAACATTCACTTATGATTAGCTCTTTATATTAATTTTGTGAAGTGGTAACACACCTCAACACAATAAAAACCATATATGATAAGCCCACTAACATACTCTATGATAAAAAGCTGAAAGCATTTCCTCTAAGATCAGGAACAAGACAAGAATGTCCACTCTCCCCACTTTTATTCAACACAGTATTAGAAGTCTTAGCCATAGCAATCAGATAAGAAACATAGGAAAGATAGAAGTAAAATTGTCACTGTTTTCAGATGACATGATACTACACACAGAAAATCCTAAAGACATCACTGAAAAACAACTAGAATTCAATGAATTTGGCAAGGCTGCATGATACAAAATTAATATACAGAAATCTGCTGCTTTTCTATACACTGATAATGAATTGTCAGAAAGAAGTCTTTTTTTTTTTTAAAGTCTCATTTATCATATCAAAAAGAATAGGATACCCAGGAATAAGTCTAACTAGGGAGATAAAAATACTTGTACTTGGAAACCTATGAGACATTGTGAAAGAAACTGAAGATGACAGAAACAGATGGAAAGATATATAATGTTCATTAACTGGGAGAAATAATAGTGTTAAAATGACTATTTCCCAAGGCAGTCTACATATTCAATGAAATTCCTACCAAAATATCGAACATGTTTAACATAATTAGAATAATTCTAAAATTTGAATGTAAACACAACAGACCCCGAATAGCCAAAACAATCTTGAGAAAAGAACAGAGCTGGAGGTATCATGTTCCCGGCTTCAGACTATAACAAAGCTACAGTAATCAAAACATCATCAGTTCAGTTCAGTTCAGTTGCATCTGACTCTTTGTGACCCCATGGACTGCAGCATCCACGCAGGATGAGTTTGAGCAAGCTCAAACCCATGTCCATTGGGTCGGTGATGCCATCCAACCATCTCACCCTCTGTCATCCCCTTCTTCTCCCGCCTTTAATCTTTCCCCGCATCAGGGTCTTTTCCAGTGAGTCAGTTCTTCACATGAGGTGGCCAAAATACTGGAGTTTCAGCTTCAGCATCAGTCCTTCCAATGAACATCCAGGACTGATCGATCTTTAGGATGGACTGGTTGGATCTCCTTGCAGTCCAAGGGACTCTCAAGAGTCTTCTCCTGCACCACAGTTCAAAAGCATCAATTCTTCGGTGCTCAGCTTTCTTTATAGTCCAACTCTCACATCCATACGTGACCACTGGAAAAAACATAGCTTTGACTAGATGGACCTTTGTTGGCAAAGTATACTATATACAATATACAGTATAGTGCTGACACAAAAACACACAAATAGATCAAAGGAAAAGAACAGAGAATCCAGAAATAAACTCACACTTATGGTTAACGAATCTATAACAAAGGAGGCAATAATTTACAATTGGGAAAAGACAATGTTTTCAATAAGTACTGCTGAGAAAACTGAACAACTATGGGTAAAAGAATGGAATTAAGAATGTTTCCTCACATGATATACAAAAATGAACTCAAAATGAATTCAAGTCCAAAATATAAGACCAGAAACCATAACATTCCTTGAAGAAAATATAAGAAGAATACTCCTTGATATAAATCGTAGTAATATTCATTTGCTTCCTAACACAAAGGAAAACAAAAGCAAAAGCAAACAAATAGGATCTAATTAAAGTGGCAAAGGAAACTATTCACAAAATGAAAAGACAACCTGTAGAATGAGAGAAAATATTTGTAAATGATGACCATAAAGGAGTTAATAGCTAAAATATATAAAGAGCTCATACATAACTAAATATCAAAAAAGCAAACAATTCAACCAAAAATGGGCAAAAAACCTGAACATTTTTCCAAACATACTGATTGCTAATAGGAACATGAAAAAGATACTTAACATCACTAATCAGAGAAATGACAATCAGAATCACAATGAAAGAACACCTCCACACCTGTCTGAATGGCTATCATCAAAAAGGACCACAAAAAACAAATGCTGATGAGGATGTGGAGGAAAGAAAGCCCTTGTCTACTGAAAATTGGTGCATCCATCATCAAAAAGGATAAGGGATAAACTACCCACGCCAGTATTCTTGGGCTTCCCTTGTGGCTCAGTTTGTAAAGAATCCACCTGCAATGCGGGAGACCTGGATTTGATCTCTGGGTTGGGAAGATGCCCTGGAGAAGGGAAAGGCTACCCACTCCAGTATTCTGGCCTGGAGAATTCCGGGCACTGTATAGTCCATGGAGTCTATAGAGTCCAAAGAGTCGGACACGACTGAGCAACTTTCACTTCCTTACTTGTCAAAAACAGTATAGGGGTTCCTCAGCAAATAAAAATAGTGCTAAATAACCCAACAATTCCACTTCTGGAAACATAAAAAGGTAGCATAAAAATCACTAGCTATGATAAATAGCAAAAGTTAGAGTCTATAATATAGTAATGGTAGTGTACAATATAATTAAACACTAAAAGTGTAGTAAAATACTTAAAACTAAAAAAGCCTTCTTAGTTACATGTAATGTAAAAATATGCAAATTTTAACAATAATAATCTAAAATGTGAGGGGTAGGAGAAGAAAAAGTGTAAAGTTTAGGACTTCTACTGAAACGAAGTTATCAATTTAAAATCAAGCGTTATAATTTTAAGATATTTTAGGTAATCTTCATGGCAATGACAAAGTAAAGACCTGTAACAAACAAAAGAACAAGAAAAAGAAGTCAAAGAATACTGATGCCAAAAGGCATCAAAATATGTATAATGATGGCAGGATAAGAAACAAGGAACAATGGATCTATAAAACTATCAGAAAACAATTAACAAAATGGCAATAGTAAATTCTTGCCTATCAATAGTTACTAACATATTAAATTAGCCAGTCAAAAGACACAGAATGGGGCCTCCCTAGTGGTCTAGTGGTTAAAAATCCATCTGTCAATGCAGGGGACATGGGTTTGATCACTGTCCTAGGAAGATCCCACATGCCACGAAGCAGTTGAGCCTGTGCATCACAACTACTGAGGCCCTCGTGCCTAGAGCTGGTGCTCTGCAGCAAGAGAAGCCACGGCAATGAGAAGGCCATACACTGCAACAAAGAGTAGCCCTGCTCCACACCACTCCCCTACCACAACTAGAGAAAGCCGGTCCAGCAACACAGACCCACCAAAATAAAAAATAAATAAATAAATCTTAAAAAAAAAAAGACAGAATGGCTAAATGGATAGGAAAACAAGATCCAAAAATATACTACCTTAAAGAGAGTCCCTTTACCATAAAGACATAAACAGAGAGAAGGGATGGAGAAAGACATTTCAAGCAAATGGTTATCTCCCACTGTCTACAAATAAGGCAGGGGAAGCTATACTTATATCAGACAAAATGAACTTTAAAAACAGTTTTTCTTAAAAAAGGCCGTTATATATTACATAATAAAAAAGGTCAATAACCACATAATGTTATAGCAATTGTAAATATTTGTGCACCTAACAAAGCACCTAAATGCATAAAATAAAACTAACAAAGCTAAAAGGAGAAATAAACATGAATACAATAATAGTTTGTGATTTTAATACTCTACTGTCAACAATGGGTAAATCATTCAGAAAGATAATAAACTGAATTTAAACATTACAGACCAACCTAGACAGCATATTAAAAAGCAGAGACATTACTTTGCCAACAAAGGTCCATCTATTCAAAGCTATGGTTTTTCCAGTAGTCATGTATGGATATGAGAGTGGGACTCTAAAGAAAGCTGAGCACCGAAGAATTGATACTTTTGAACTGTGGTGTTGGAGAAGACTCTTGAGAGTCCCTTGAACTGCAAGGAGATCCAATCAGTCCATCCTAAAGAAAATCATTCCTGAATATTCATTGGAAGGATTGATGCTGAAACGTCAATATTTGGCCACCTGATGTGAAGAACTGATTCATTTGAAAAGACCTTGATGCTGAGAAAGATTGAAGGTGGGAGGAGACGACAGAGGATGAGATGGTTGGATGGCATCACAGACTCAGTGGACAGGAGTAAGTTTCGGGAGTTGGTGATGGATAGGGAAGCCTGGCATGCTGTAGTCCATGGGGTCGCAGAGTCAGACACGACTGAGCGACTGAACTGATCAAATAATATAACAGACATATATAGAACATTCTAGTCAACAACAGCAGAATTCATATTTTTCTGAAGTGCAAATGGAACTTTTTTTAGGATAGACCAAATGTTAGGCCATGAAACAATTCTTCAAGAAAACTGAAATCATAAGAAGAGGTAAACCGGAAAAAGTTCATAAATGCATAGAAATTAAACACTTTACTGAACAACCAACAGATTGAAGAGGAAATTAAAGACAGTAAAGTTTTGAGACAAATTAAAATGGAAACACAGCATACCTGACCTTATGCCATGCAGAAAGAACAGTTCTAAGAGCAAAGTTTGTAGCAATAAACACCTACGCTAAAAAGCAGGAATGACCCCAACAACCTAATTCTATTCCTTAGGAACTAGAAAAATAAGGTGACCCCAAGTTAGCAGAAGGAAGGAAATAAAGATTAAAGCAGAAATTACGGAAATAGAGAACAGAAAAATAGAAAACTACTAAGCAAACTAAAAGTTGGTACTTTGAAAAGAAATAAAACCGACAAACTCTAAGGTTGACTAACCAAGGAAAAAGGAGAGAAGACCTAAATCAAAATTGTAAGTGAAAAAGAAGACATTGCAACTGATAAAAACAGAAATAAAAAGAACCACAAGATGCTGCTATAAACAACTATATGCTAACAAACTGGACAATCTAGAAGAAATGGAAAAATTCTTAGAAAACATACAACCTACCATGACTAAATCGGGAATAGAAAATCTGAACAGACCAATTACTAGTAAGGATGCTGCTAAGTCGCTTCAGTCGTGTCCGACTCTGTGTAACCCCATAGACGGCAGCCCACCAGGCTCCCCTGTCCCTGGGATTCTCTAGGCAAGAACACTGGAGTGGGTTGCCATTTCCTTCTCCAATGCATGAAAGTGAAAAGTGAAAGTGAAGTCGCTCAGTCGTGTCCGACCCTCAGCGACCCCATGGACTGCAGCCTTCCAGGCTCCTCCGTCCATGGGATTTTCCAGGCAAGAGTACTGGAGTAGGGTGCCATTGCCTTCTCCGACTAGTAAGGATATTGAATCAGTAATCAAACACCTCCCAGTGAAGAAAAACCCAGGACCAGACTGCTTCACTGGTGAATTTTATCAAACATTTAGAGAATAATTAAGATAAAATTATTCTCAAACTCTTCCAAAATATTGAAGAGGGAAGACTTCCAAACTCACTTTACAAGGCCAGCATTCTCCTGATAATCAGATATCCTGATATCTGATTGATATCAAAGTCAGATAACGACACTACAATAAAACTATGCCCAATATCCCTAATAAGTACAGAGGCAAGAAGTCTCAACAAAATACTAGCAAAACCAAATTTAGCAGTACATTAAAAGAATCATTCACCTTGATCAAGTGGTATTTATCCTGGGATGAAAGGATTGCTCAACATATGCAAATCAATGGGATACATTACATTAATAAAATGGAAGAAATAATCATATGATAATCTCAATAGATACAGAAAAGCATTTGACAAAACTCAACATCTGTTCATGATAAAAAAACACTTAACAAATTAGGTCTAGAAAGAACATATCTCAACATAATAAAAGACCACAAATGACAAGCCCACAGCCAACATTATACTCAATGGTGAAAAGGTTAAAGTTTCTCTTCTAAAATCAGGAACAAGACAAGTGTGCCCACTCTCATCACACCTAATCAATATAATACTGTTAAGTTTTTGCTAGAGCAATTGGGAGAGAAAAATAAAGGTATCAGAATTGGAGAAGAAGAAGTCATCTTGTCTCTATTTGCAGATGACATGATTTTATACATAGAAAATCCTACAAATTTTACCAAAAACCTGTTAAAATTAATCAGTGAATTTGGTAAAGTTGCAGGGTACAAAATTAACATGCAAAAACCCGTAGCATTTCTATACTCTAGCAGTTTTATGAAAAATATGTCAATTCCATTTATAATAGCATTAAAAAAGATAAAATACTTAGGAATAAATTTAACCAAAGAGGTAAAAAATTTCTATTCTGAAAATTACATTTTTATTGATGAAAGAAATAGGAGACACAAATAAATGGAAAGGTATTTATGTTCATGGACTGGAAGATTAATATTGTTGAAATGTCAGTACTACCAAAAGCCATCTATAGATTCAATGCAATCCCTGGAGCTTGGAATTAAAATATACACACTACTACATACAAACAAAATAGATAACTAAAAAGGACCTACTGTCTAGCACAGGGAACCACACTTAATGTCTTATAATAAACTGTAATGGAGAATAATCTAAATATATTCATATATTATATATAAATAAAAATTTTCTGTATCTATATGTGTGTACATATATACAAACACACCTAAATCACTTTGCTGTATATTTAAACCTAACAAAACATTGTAAATTAACTATATTTCAATAAAAATTGAAGAAATAAGATTTTAATGACACTTTTACAGAAATACAAAAAACACTTCTAAAATTAGTATCTTAAAGTATTCTAAAAATATCACCAAAAACCCTGAATAGCCAAAATAATAAAGAAGAACAAAGAAGGAGGTATCACACTTCCTATTTCAAGCTCTACTATAAAGCTATAGCTTTATAAAGTATATAGTAGAACATAAAGCTTTAATTAAAGGAGTGTGGTAAGGGCATTAAAAAAAGACAAAGAATCCAGTGGAACAGAATCCAGCATATACCTAATAAATAGGCACAGAAGGAACATATCTCAACATAATAAAGGCCATAAATGACAAGCACCCAGCCAACATCATAAATCATATAAGGTCAAGTAATATTTGACAATGTTGAAGCTGAAATTCCAATACTTTGGCCAAAAGACCCTGATGCTAGGAAAGATTGAAGGCAGGAGAAGGGGACAACAGAGGATGAGACAGTGGGATGGCATCACTGACTCAATGGACATGTGTTTGAGTAAACTCGGGGAGTTGGTGATGGATAGGGAGGCTTAGCGTGCTGCAGTCCATGGAGTCTTAAAGAGTCAGATATGACTGAGCAACTGAACTGAACTGAATATTTGACAATGGAGCCAAGAACACTCAATGGAAAACAGAAAATCTATTCAATAAATGCTGGTAGGCAAAGAGGATAGAAAGTGAAAGTGAAGTCGCTCAGTCATGTCCAACTGTTTGCGACCCTGTGGACTGTAGCCTACTAGGTTCCTCCTCCATCCATGAGATTTTCCAGGCAATACTGGAGTGAGTTGGTATTTCCTTCTCCAGGGGATCTTCCCAACCCAGGGATTGAACCTGGGTCTCCCTCATTGTAGGCAGATGCTTTACCATCTGAGCCACCAGGGAAGTCCCAAAGAGGATATTCACATGTAAAGGAATCAAGATTTGACCCCTATCTTATACCACTCACAAAAATTAACTCAAAATGGGTGAAATACTTAAATCCATTAAGTACTAAGTAGTAAGAACTGAAACCATGAAACTTCTAGGAGAAAACATAGCTTAAAAAGCTTCGTGATATGAGTCTTCTTAATGTGTTTTTTTGAAATGATAGCCAAAGTAAAGCAACAAAAGCAAGAATAAATATGTGGGACTACATCAACTAAAAGGCTTCTGCATAGCAAAAGACACTATCAACAATGTGAAAAGAAAATCTATGGGTAGCAAAATATTTGCAAAGCCATGTATCCATTATTTATAAAATATAAAAAGAATTCATACAATTTAGTAGCAAAAAATTGAGTAATCCAATTTTAAAGTGGACAAAAGAACTCAAAATATTTTTTTTCAAATAATATATACAAATGGGCATAGGTACATGAAGAGGTACTCAATATAACTAGTCATTAAAGAATTGCAAATTAAAACCACAATGAGATATCACTTTTTAAAAAATTAATTTAATTGGAGGCTACTTTACAATATTGTAGTGGTTTGTGCTATACATTGACATGAACCAGCCATGGGTGTACATGTGTTTCCCATCCTGAACCCCCCTCCCACCCCTCCCCATCCCATCCCTCTGGGTCATCCCAGTGCACCAGCCCTGACCACTCTGTCTCATGCATCAAACCTGGACTGGTGATCCGTTTCACATATGATAATATACATGTTTCAATGTTCTCTCAAATCATCCCATGATAATAATCATGATTATTTTGACACCTTTCTTTGATACATCAAGAGTTTTTTTGAGTGTGTTCTCGGCAGCAGCCTCTTTCAGAGACACCTGGCAGGAGAGGGCCAGTGCCATGGGCTTTAACACACAGCTTCTCACTTTCTACAGGGAAGCAACTTTGACCTGCATGTCAGCTTTTTTGATGTGATAAAAACCAATACTCGTAAACATTTTACTAAGTGACTTTTTAATTCCAACTATATTAAAGACAATGTCCCCGCTTAAAAAAAAAGAAAAAAAAGATATCACTTCTTATAATGGTCATTATTCAAAAGACAAAAAACAATAATATTGGTATGGATGTGGAGAAAAGGGAACCCTGAGTGATACTGGTAGGATTTTAAATTGGGGCAGCCACTATGGAAAACAGTACAAAATTTCCTCTAAAAGTTAAAAATAGAACTATTATATGATCCAGCAATTCCACTTCTGGAAATATATCCAAAGAAACTGAGAACATTAAATCAGATATCTGTAGCCCCTAGGTTCATAACATTATTTACAATAGCTAAGACATGAAAACAAGCTAATGTCCATCAACGGATTTAGATAAAGAGGATGTAGTATTATAGAAATACAATGCACTATTATTCAGCCATAAAAAACGAACAAATTCTAACATTTGCAACAACACAGATGGACCTTGAAGGTATGTTAGTTGCTCAGTCGTGTTCTGCTCTTTGTAGCCTGCCAGGCCCCTCTGTCCATGGAATTCTCCAGGCAAGAATACTGGAGTGGGTAGCCACTCCCTTCTCCACGGTATTGTCCTGCACTAGGGATCAAACCAGAGTCTCCTGCATTGCAGGCAGATTCTTTACCATCTGAGCCACCAGGGAGTGAAATAAATCAGCAAGACAAATACTATATGAGCTCACTTATGGAATCTAAAAAGCAAGCATACCAAACTCATACAAAAAGATGAGAGACCAGACTGGTTATTAGAGGGGTGGTGATGGGGTGAGGAGAAGGGGTAATTGGGAAGAAATTGATTAAACTGTACAAACTTCCAGTTATAAGTACTAGGAACGTAAGCTACATGATACAGTTAACACTACTGTATGATATATAGGAAATCTGCTAAAGAGCAGGTCCCAAGAGTTCTCATTACAAGGTGAATTTTTTTCTCTTTTGGGATGTTCAGTCACTTCAGCCATGTCCAATTCTGGGTGACCCCATGGACTATAGGCCACCAGACGTCTCTATCCATGTGGATTTTCCAGGCAAGAAAACTGCAGTGGGTTGCCATGTGCTCCTCCAGGGGATCTTTCCAACTGAAGGACTGAACCCACATCTCTTATGTCTCCTGCATTGGCAGGTGGGTTCTTTACCAACTAGTGCCACCTGGGAAGCCCCTTTGGTATATCTATGAACTGATGAATGTTAACTTAATCTACTGTGATCATTTCACAATCTATGTAAATCAAATCATGCTATACACTTTAAACGTTATACTGCAGTTCATGTCAATTACTTCCCAATAAAACTGGAAAACAATAGTTGAATGAATAAAAAAAAGTAGTGGATGCTTGGTGGGAGACAAAAGGGTTCACATGAGAAAGAATTCACTGGGTTGTGTATTTTACTAACTTAAGAAGAGTATGAAACTTTGTTTGGAAATAAAAAATGTTACTCTTAGTCTAAGGTCTATAGTTTCTTGATCACAATTTTTGTCTCTCTTTTCCATGAAGACATGGTGTTCTTTTGATAATTTTCAGAGATACCTTTCTATTCTCATTTAGCAAAGCACCCTCACCATTCATCCTTCCAAGCTTTAAGGAATAAAAGGTCAAGCAGATGAGGCAAAGTCTTAGATTGTTTCCTTCACAAAATGAACCAAATATTTTCTAAACCAAGAACCCGGAGAGCCGTCACTAGTGGGTAGCACTGATATGGAGATTAGGGGGCTCACATCTCCTTAAACATTTTCAAAATAGATTAATGTGAATGAATATTACAATTCTGTTGCCAAAGGCCTTCGGGTGTGTGAAAATGAATAATGTAGGTAAAAACTGAGAAATCTCTCAGATAAACACTTCTCTTTGATTGAACACAGAGCAGATATAACTGTCCTTGTGTGCTATAATTTGGAAGGGCTTCTTGAGAAGACACATGTCTTTAAAAATTAAGTACATGTTCAGCTTTAATGGTAAACTGTATAAGTACTCCTGCCATTGGGCAGCACAGAAGGCAAGTTGAATTAGAAAGGCTATAAAACAAGACACGCACAAATGAAAATACAAAGAGTCAAAGTTCTCATTTTTTTTCTGTACCCATAAAATGCCCTGTTTCTGTTTGATTGTTTCTTGAAGAGTTTCTTTACTCCATATGCTTCTCTTGGTATTTTTTATGTGGTATAGTTGCCACAGGGTGCTTTCCTTTACTATTGAACACAAATATAGAAAACAATCTGTAATGAAAACCACAAAAGCCCACAACTCAAAAATGAAGCATATACACTTCCAAGTATATTAATTTTACTGAAAAGTTACATAAGTACAATATTTCTCAACTTCAAATGTGCAAACTAACCCGCTGGTAGTGAAAGACTTTTCTCAAGTGAAAGCGTTAAGCCTTTTGTCTGTGACAATCCTAAATGGAAAACACTGTTTGCTTATTTTATTCCTACTATCCTAGACTGGAACTAGGTCTTTGTACGTCTTGGTGGATATATACTTTTGCTATTACAATGTGTATAGCCAATAATTATTTTTATAACAGCACCTAACTGAGTGCCAAGAACTGCTGATGCTTTAAAAGAAACTGATATAGTGAACTTTAGGAAATACAGAATACCTAGCCAGAAAATCTCTCCATTTAACTAAAAGGAACATTAACGTTTAGGATTTTCAGTTCTGACTAAAAGAGTAGGAAAACAAAAAATTCTAAACTGGAAATGCTCTACCATAAACCTGCTTTTCTGTTAAAGATATTTTGCTAGGATCGTGCATAAATGGAATCGAAGCTAGACATCTACTTTTTCATCCACAATCTCAATTACCAATAGAGAACCAAAGCAAACTTTGGAAATGATATAAATTATTTGAATAGTAATTGAGTTTTTCCAAGTCAATTATGGGCTAAACTAAACAAGCAGACACCCAACAAACATTTGTCCATCCCTCCTTTTATTCGCCAACAGTGAAGACTCAAACTACGCTCTTTTAAAAATGTTTTCCCAATTTTTGGCTCTGAGAAAAACAGATACATTATAATATCTGAGAGCTTACATTCAGGAGAACATTTCAACAGAAGCCATGAATGTGAGAAATTCTATGATCCAG
This sequence comes from Budorcas taxicolor, assembly GCF_023091745.1. Lineage (NCBI taxonomy): Eukaryota > Metazoa > Chordata > Mammalia > Artiodactyla > Bovidae > Budorcas > Budorcas taxicolor. The sequence continues at coordinate 72,554,431 of NC_068911.1, forward strand.
TCACATCTGTTTGCATGTGGAGAAAGCAGTGCCCAGAGAGATGAAGTTCTTGGCCTGTACCACACACAGCTTGGTAGTGGCAGAGCCAAGACAAGAACTTAAATGGCTTTACCTCCAGGCTCACGATCTTCCCATGGCGTCATGCTGCCACAGATGTTGCAGCCTTAACTATTTATCCCTCCCATACTATTCCAGTGACTCTCTGGGTTTCTATAAATGCTAGCTCATCTGAGGAATTAGTAAAGGGAATACATCAATTATATACTGAGGCAGTGTATGATCATGCATCAAGTTAATTGCAATTCTTTCAGAGTCCTGAATGACAGACCACTGAATGAACCGCCACATTGGCCACTGGTACCCGGTCAGTTTACATTTGACCTGCTTTTTATAGCTGATTACATGGTGAACATTTTTCCTTTTCTTTTCTAGCTTTGAGGTGCAACTAACAAAAATTATATGTGTTTAAGTCTGCAACTTGATTCTTTGATAACATATACCTTGTGAAGTAAGCTACATGGTAAGCATTTTTATGCTGGCTTAGGTAAAATTATAATTTACTTAATTATTTACTTATAAGTAAAGCCAGCATAAAAATGCTTACTATGAAGCTCAATTCACAAGGTATATGTATATCAATAATGCTTAGGAAACATTACTATGAATAAAACTAGTGGAGGTGATACAATTTCAGCTGAGCTACTTAAAATCCTAAAAGATGATGCTGTTAAAGTGCTGCATCCAACATGTCAGCAAATTTGGAAAACTCAGCAGTGGCCACAGGACTGGAGAAGGTGTTTTCATTCCAACCCCAAAGAAAGGCAATAGCAAAGAATAATCAAACTACCACACAATTGCGCTCATTTCACATGCTAGCAAGGTAATGCTCAAAATCTTTCAAGTTAGGCTTCAACAGTATGTGAGCCAAGAATATCCAGATGTTCAAGCTAGAATTAGAAAAGGCAGAGGAACCAGGGAGCAAATCGCCAACATCCGTTGGATCACAGAAAAAGCAAGGAAATTCCAGAAAAAAACATCTACTTCATTAACTATGCTAAAGTCTTTGACAGCATGGATCACAACAAACTATAGAAAATTCTTAAAGAGATGGGAATACCAGACCACCTTACCTGTCTCCTGAGAAACCTGTATGCAAGTCAAGAAGCAAGAGTTAGAATCAGACATAGAACAATGGACTTGTTCAAAATTGGGAAAGGATTACATCAAGGCTATATATTGTCATCATGCTTATTTAACTTATATGCAGAGTACATAATGCAAAATGCCAGGCTGGATGAATCACAAGCTGGAATCAAGATTGCCGGGAGAAATATCAACAACCTCAGTTATGCAGATCATACCACAAACGGCAGGAAGCAAAGAGAAACTAAAGAGCCTCTTGATGAGGATGAAGGAGAAAAGTGAAAAAGCTGGTTTAAAACTCAGCATTCAGAAAACTAAGATTGTGTCATCCAGTCCTATCACTTCAAGGGAAACAGATGGGGAAAAAGTGGAAACCGTAATAGATTTTATTTTCTTGGGCTTCAAAATCACTGCAGATGGTGACTGCAGCCACGATATTAAAAGACGCTTGCTCCTTGGAAGAAAGGCTATTACAAGACCTGCTGCTGCTGCTAAGTCGCTTCAGTTGTGTCCGACTCCGTGCGACCCCATAGACGGCAGCCCACCAGGCTCCCCTGTCCCTGGGATTCTCCAGCCAAGAATACTGGAGTGGGTTGCCATTTCCTTCTCCAGTGCATGAAAGTGAAAAGTGAAAGTGAAGTCGCTCAGTCGTGTCCGACTCTCAGCGACCCCATGGACTGCAGCCCACCAGGCTCCTCTGTCCATGGGATTCTCCAGGCAAGAGTACTGGAGCGGGGTGCCATTGCCTTCTCCCATGACAAAACCTAGACAGTATATTAAAAAGCAGAGATATTACTGGGCCAACAAAGGCTATGGCTTTTCCAGTAGTCATGTACGGATGTGAGAGTTGGAGCATAAAGAAGGCTGAGTGCCAAAGAATTGATGCTTTTGAACTGTAGTGCTGGAGAAGACTCTAGAGAGTCCCTTGGACAGCAAGGAGATCAAACCAGTCAATCCTGAAGGAAATCAACCCTGAATATTCATTGGAAGGACTGATACTGAACCTCCAATACTTTGGCCACCTGATGTGAAGAGCCAACTCACTGAAAAAGACCCTGATGCTGGGAAAGATTGCGGGTAGGAGGAGAACAACAGAGGATGAGATGGTTGGATGGCATCACCGACTCAGTGGACATGAGTTTGAACAAATTCCAGGAGATAGGGAAGGACAGGGAAACCTGGTGTGCTATGGTCCAATGGGTCACAAAGAGTTGGACTCGACTCAACGGATGATCAACAATTTCACAAGGTTCAAGCACAAAGAACATACTTTGTTAAAAAATATTATTGATTCTAGAATGACAGCACAAAGAAGATAAACATCTTACCCGGCACATTCTCATGTACAGAAAGAGTCTATTTACTTTTGCTTTGGAAGCTTAGTTATGCTTGTTTAATGTAACATGTTTATAGTAAGAGAGCAGTTAATATATTAGTACCCATTACATTCCTGACAGGGAATCGAGTGCAAATAAATGGAACCTTAAGGAGACTTCTAATTCCTGCATTTATGCTTAGTCTGGGAGCCAGAGAAGAGACAAAGCAATGTGCTAAGTATAAATATGCCTGACTCCTAGCGGGGTGATGTTCAGATGCCTTTTTGGCATCAACAAGCCAGTTCAGCACATACAAATGGTAAAGACTTTTGTTTGTAGCATGGACGCTTCTTTCCTCCAGTGCACTTGTACCATGTCTGGTTGTTTCACTAGCTGAGTGGGCAGTTTTCTTAAGCTACTTTATGTTTTTTAAAAAATTTTATTTAATTGGAGGCTAATTACTTTACAATATTGTAGTGGTTTTGTCATACATTGACATGAATCAGCCATGGGTGTACATTGTCTGTATCAGTTTGCTAGGGCTTCCATAATATACCACAAACTGGGTGGTTAAATAAGAGAAGTTCATTTTCTCGCAGTTCTGAAAGCTGGAAGTCCTAAATCAAGGTGTCAGGAGGGTTGGTTCCTTCTGAAGACTGTGAGGAAAGGATTCATTTCCTGCCTCCCCTAGCTTCAGAGAGCCTGCTGGCAATCTTTGCTGCAGCTGCAAAACTCCAGTCTTTTTCCTTACAGGGCATGGCCATGGGATGATATTCTGGCCAATGAGATGTGAGAAGAAGCACTGAGAGCAGGTTCTGGGCAATATCCTGTTGAAAGCGGCTTTCCCTCCTCTTTCTCTGCCTCCCTTCCCTTCAGCTGGAATGGGGACAGAGTATGAGCCAGCTTCAGCCTTACAGATGGGGGCAACACCTAGGGCAATAATTTTCAAACTTTGCTTTCTGGATTCCTTTAAACTCTTAAAAATTGAGGACCTCAAAAGAGTTTTAACTTATCTATTGATATTAGTGACGTTTAACATGAAGTGAAAACATTTAAATACTTATTCTGAAGTAACACTCAATCCATTACATGTTAATGTACACAAAATGTTTAGTGGAAGATAATACATGAAGCAGTTCTGTTAAATGTGTGGCACTGTTTTACTGGCATTTTTGTAAATCTCTGTAAAGTCTGACAATAGAAGACAGCTAGACTCTCATATTCTGTGTTTAATTTATTGTTGTATCATATGTCATGTTATCTGTGGAATACTTCAGTGCATATACATGAGAAAATGAAAATGACAAAAATGCCTCTTCTAAAAATAAGTTCTTATGAAAATAAGATCACTGATGAAAGATATAGAAGATGATACAATCAGATGGAAAGATAAATTCATAGGCTGGAAGAATATTGTTAAATTGATCAGACCATCCAAGGCAAACTACAGATTCAATGCAATCTCTATCAAAATACCAAAGGTATTTTTTGTAGAGCTAGAACACGTAATTCTAAAATTTGTACAGAAACAAAAAGACTAATAGTCAAGGTAATTTTGAGAAAGAGGAACAGAGTGGAGGGATCATGCTCCTTGGCTTCAGACCACACTGTCAACACAAAGCTACAGAAATTAAAACAGTATGCTACTGGTGCAAAACCACATGGATCAATGGAACAGAAGAGTCCAGAAATAAACCCACACACTTACGGTTAGTTGAGCTAAGGCAGAGGAGGCAGGAAAACATATCATCTCTTCAATAAGTAGTCTTGGTAAAACAGGACAGCTACATGTAAAAGAAAGAAATTAGAACATTTCCTCATACCATATACAAAAATATATTCAAAAGAGATTGAAGACCTAAATGTAAGACCAGAAACCACAAAACTCTTAGAAGAGAACATAGGCAGAAGACTGACATAAATCATAGCATCATTTATTTTGTCTCCTAAGGCAAAAGAAAGAAAAGCAAACATGAACAAATGGAAGCTAATTAAACTTAAAAGCTTTTGCACAGCAAAGGAAATCAACAAAAATACAACCTACTGAATAGGAGAAAATATTTGCAAATGATATGATCAATAAGGAGCTATGTTCAAACCATATAAACATACAACTCCCTATCAAAAAAAAATAGAGACATGTAAAATAGAGATTTTTTTAAAAAATAAGGCATATAGATGGTCAACAAGCACATGAAAAGGTATTCAGCATCACTAATTGGAGAAAAGCCAATCAAAACCACGAGATCATCTCACGCTTGTCAGAATGGCCATCATCAAAAAGACCACAAATAACAAATTTAGCGAGAAAAAGGGACCCTAGTACACTGTTAGTGGGAGTGCAAATTCGTGCAGCCACTATGGAAAACAGTGTGAAGGTTTCTCAAATAACTGCAAATAGAAACTACCAGGAAGATCAATCAGGATGGCAAAGTGGGAGGATGTGGAAATCACCTTCCCACACACACTTCAAAAATACATGTGCAACAATTCCCACTGAAGACTAACTAGAAACTGGCCAAGAGACCAAGACTGTAAGAAAGAGCCACACAGTCAAGTACAAAGGGACAAGAAAGGACCAGGTTGGAACCTGTGCCCTTGGGAGGGGACTCGGAGGAAAAGCGAGATTACTCGGGAGGGGATCCACCATGGTGAGTGAGTAGTTTGGGCGGCACACTGGGCACCCCAGTCTTTGGGCTGAAGCTGTTCTGCTTGACTCAAAACCTGCGTGGCAGCATTAATAATACTGAGTGCTGTCTGCTCTGCCTCAGAGGAACCAGAGTGAAGCCTAGGCCCACCCTAGGAAAGGCATGAGCCCAGGTCCCTTGGGGCTAAATGCTGCTGAGTGGATCTTGCTCTTGGCCTGCAAGGATGCCCTGCTGGGGCCTGTAGCCAGGCCAGTGCCTCTGCTGGCCTGGGCAAGGTGGCTGAGCAGACTGGCTGCAGGCCTGGGGAGGAGCCTGTGTGGAGGGAGGCTAGGGGCCCACTATTCCTTCAGTCACGCAGGTTATGCAACCACCAGTTCCTCTGGCAGACATCCTCTGTGGCCTGGCTGCACTGGTCAAACTGGGTAAGTAGGGCCTCAAACATGGCTTGGAGGCAGAAGAGCTCAGGTTCCCTTTGGTGCTCTGGATGGCCCAGGCCCATGCTCAGCCCGTCTAGCTGGCTGGAGGACATGGAAGGGTAAGAGGTTTTGGAGCTTCTGGTAGGTGGGAAGATGAGCCCTCTTGACTGGTTGGAATGCTGTGAAACTAACAGGAGGGTGGTAGGAAGCTCAGACGCCACTCAAGAGAAACACATGCATGTTTGCTTGCTGCTGAGATAGGGCAGAGAAGCCAGACTAAAAACTGCTAAGGTGGCTGCCTGATTCCCTGTGATCAGCCCTGTGTGCACCCCAGCCTGAGCCCAGTGAACTCTTTAGCCCAATGTAATAAGTCGTAACTCCACACTGAAGCAAGAGCCATCATGACAAAGAAGAGAGCTGGGCCCTGAGACGCACGGGCAACTCAGACCTAAAGTAGCATCTAAGCAGGGTGATGGCAGCCATTACTGGTGCTCACACAGCACTTCAGAAACATTCTTGATCTCTGATGGCAGCTGGACCACCGCAGAGCATGCACCAACACATGCCAAGTTCACACAGCCCTGCCTGCCCCACAGTGCAGCTCCACACCAGGGTGGGGTGGCAGATGCTGAGGGAGAGATCAGATGCGAGGGATGAAGAGACTCAGACCCGAAGCCCTGAACAGGGCTGAGGAAGCTACTACTGGTGCTTGCATAGGCAGCTCATCAAAAGCAGCTGGACCATTATCTGAGGCTAGACCACCACAGCCCATACCTTGTCACAAGCTGAGAGCCCTCACGGTCCTCATGCTTCAGCACTGCTCCTGCCAGGGCCATGGGTGCCAGTGCTGGGATGGAGGGGAGGTCACATTTAAAGAGAGTGGAGCCAGCTTGGACCTGACCCTCAGGGCTTCTGCTCCAACAATTTGAGACCAGGGCCTGGATCTGCCTTTGATAGGGGATGGCCCCTGAGCAGAGGGGGCCTCCTTGCATCACCCCTGGATCTGGCTCAAGTACCACTCCATCTTCAGCCCACATCGTACCAAGGTGATAGCTGCCAGCACATCCTGATGTAAGATGTGACTTGTATTCATGTCAAATCCAGCTCTCCTACCAAAGCCACTGGGCACAGGCAGACTGTAATAGGGATGCTTCCACATATAGACACCACTACAAGACTGTAACTGTTAACTGTTTCACCTAAATTCATAGAGACACAGAAAGTTAAGCAAAATGAGAGAACAGGAAACTAGTCTCAACTGAAAAAACAAGAGAAAAATCCTTGAAAACATAATGAAACAGAAACAAACAATTACCAGATAAAGAGTTCAAAGCATTAGTCTAAGAATGCTAACTGAATTAGATGAACACAGTGGGACTTTTAACAAGGAACTAGAAACTATTGAAAACAACCAGTCAGAACTGAAGAATACAGTAACTGAAATGAAAAACATACTAGAAGGAATTGACAGCAGAACAAGGGATAAGGAAGAATGCAAAAATGGCCTGGAAGATTAGATAGTTTAAAATATCTCTGGGATAACATCAAGCATACCAATACTCCTATTACAGGGGTCCCAGAAGGAAAGCAGAGAGAAAAGGAGTAGACAAAGTATTTGAGATTATGGCTAATACCTTCACAAGCCTGAAAAGCTACATTTAAGTACAGGAAGCATAGAACGTCCAGAACAAAATGAATTCAAACAGACCTACACCAAAACATAACAGCTAAAATGGCAAAAGCTAGAGAATTCTAAAAGCAGCAAGAGAAAAACCAAAGTCATGTGCAAGGAAGCTTCCTAAGGTTATCAACTGGTTTCTTTACAAAAGCTTTGCAGGTCAGAAGGGAGTGCTGATATAGTCAAAGTGCTGAAAGGGAAACATTTGCAACCTAGAACAGTCTACCCAGCAATATCATCATTCAGAACTGAGAGAGAGATAAAGAACTTCTCAGACAAACAAAACTAACAGTTCATCAATACAAAACCTACCCTCAAAGAAATGTTAATGGTCTTCTCTAAGCAGAAAAGAAATGGCTATAACAAAAAGTAAGGATCTAAGGAAAGGAAAAATTCTATTAGGAAAGGCAAATACATAGTAAGGGCTGAGGATCAAACACTTAAATAAGCTAATATGAAGATTAAAAGACAAAAAAATGTAAAAGTGTAACTGCAAAAAATAGTGAAGGGATAAACATGAAGATATAAAATACGACATCACAAAATGTGAAGGAGGGGAACAAAACACATAGATCTTTTAGAATGTGTTTGAACTTAAAGTAACAGTCTAAAATGAGTAGATAGAGTTTATAGGTTAACATTTATGAACCTTGTGGTAACAAGTCAATAAACTACAATACTAAACTAGAATGAAAAGAATACAAACATATCACTAATGAAAATCAAACTACAGGGAAATAAATGAACAGAGAAGAACTAAAAATAACCAGAGAACAAGCAATAAAATTGTAATAAGTACACACCTGTGAATAATTACTTTAAATGTCAATGGACTAAATGCTCCAAAAGACATGGGGTGGCTGATTGGATAAAAAAAAAAAAACCTATCCATATGCTGCATACAAGACATTCATTTCAAAGCTAAAGAGACACACAGGCTAAAAGTGAGGGGATGAAAAATGATATTAAAAACAGTGGTAGTAACATTCACATCAGACAAAATAGCCCTTAAAGTTTGTAATAAAGACAAAGAAGGGCATCATATAATGACAAAGGGATCAATACAAGAAGAGGGTGTTATACTCAACAAATATGCACCCAGTATAGGAGCATCTAAATACATAAAGCAAACACTGACAGACATAAAGGGAGAAATTCACGGTAATACCGTAATAGTGAGAGTGAAAGTTGCTCAGTTGTGTCCGACTCGTTGCGACCCCATGGGCTATACAGTCCATGGAATTCTCCCGGCCAGAATATTGGAGTGGGTAGCCTTTCCCTTTGCCAGGGGATCTTCCCAACCCAGGGATCGAACCCAGGCCTCCTTCATTGCAGGTGGATTCTTTACTAGCTGAGCTACAAGGGAAGCCCACAGTAATAGTAGGGGGCTTTAATATACTACTTATATTAATGGAGAGATCATCTAGGGGAAAAAAAATTAGTCAAGAAGGTCTTAAATATATGACATAAATAATAACTGACATAAATAATGTAAATAAAATATGAATAAATGACTTAAATAAATGACAAAATAGACCAGTTAGACTTAGATATCTACAGGATCTTCCATCTAAAACACAGTAGAATACACATTCTGAAGAATGCACTATGTGCACTTAAAGGATAGATGACATGCTAGGCCATGAAACTATTTTAGACAAATTTGATAGCACAGAAATTATATCAAACATTTTTTCAACCAGAATGGTATGAAACTATGTCAATTACAGAAAGAAAAATGGGAAAGCACAAACACATGGATACTAACAACATTCTATAAATACTATAAAACCAATGGGTCAGTGATGAAATCAAAGAGGAAATGCAAAACCATCTTGAGACAAACAGAAATGGAAACACAACTTTCCAAAACGTATCAGTTCAGCTGCTCAGTCGTGTCCAACTCTTTGCAACCCCGTGAATCCCAGCCGGTACAACAAAAGCATTTCTAGGAGGGAAGTTTAGGGAAGCACAACAAAAGCATTTCTAGGAAGGAAGTATACAGAAACATAGGCCTACCTCAAGAAAAAAGAAAAACTTCAAATACACAATCTAAATCTACCATCTAACTTTCTACCATCTAATTTCTAAAGAAATTAGAGAAAGAACAAATGAAGCCCAAAGTCAGCAGAAGGAAATAAGATCAGAGAGGAGCTAAATAAAATGGAAATTAAATAAACAACAGAAAATGATCAGTGAAATTAATAGCTGTTTATTGGAAAAGATAAACAAAATTGACAAACTTCAGCTAAGATCTTCAAGAAGAAAAGAGAGAGGACCCGAATAAACAAAATAAGAAATGACAGGAAAAACAACCATCAACACCAGAGATACAAAAAATTGTAAGAGAACACCATTCACAGTTATATGCCAACAATTTAAACAACTTAGAAGGAATGTACAAATTTCTAGAAACGTTCAACCTTCCAAGACTGAATCAGAAAGACAATTGAAATCGACTGATCACTAGTAGTGAAATTGAATTTGTAATTAAAAAAAACTCTCAGCAAAAAAAGGCCAGAATTCTATAGCTTGACAGTAGACTTGTAACAAAATAGAGCTAATATTCTCAAACTATTCAAAAAAATTGAAGAGGACAGACATTCCCAAATTCATTCTGTAAGTCCACCATTATCCCAATACTCAAACCAAAAAAAAAGACAACACCAAAAAAGAGAAAAGAGAAAGAAAATTACAGGCCTATATCTCTGATGAATATAGATGCAAATATCCTCAAAATATTAGTAAACTGATTTGATATATAAATATATATTGATATATATACACACACAATATACAAAAAGGATTATACATCTTGATTAAGTGGGATTTATTTTAGGGATGCAGGGATGGTTCAATATTCACAAAAAAACAACATTACACACCAAGGCAACAAAAAGGATAAAAATCACATGATTATCTCAAGAGATGCAGAGAATGCATTTGACAAAATTCAATATTCATTCATGATTAAAAAAACCCCTCAAAAATCGTGTAAAGGGAACATATATCAACAAAATAAAGTCCACTTATGACAAATGGACTAATACATCCACAGCTAACACCATACTCAACAGTGAAACGCTAAAAGTCTTTCCTCTAAAATTAATAGCAAGATAGCAATGCTCATGCTTGCCACTTCTATTTAACACAATATTGCCAGTCACAGCAATCAGACAAGAAATAAAACGCATCTAAATTGGAAAGGAAGAAGCAAAACTGTCACTATTTGTGAATAACATACTAAGTCTTTCACAAAACAAAAACTGTTAGAATAAATGAATTCTGTAAAGTTGTAGGATGCTAGATTAATATACATAAATCTGTTGCTTTTCTATGAACTAATAATGAACTATCCAAAAGAGAAAGCAAAATAAATAAATAAATAAATAAAAAACCCACCCCCAAAACAGTAACTTTTAAAATTGAATCAAAAAAAAAAAAACTAAGGAAAAACTTAACCAAGGAGGTGAGCCACCTATACACTTAAAACTATAAAACATTGATGAAGGAAACTGACAGTAAAAAGGGAAAGATATCCCATGCTCTTGGACTGGAAGAATCAATATTATCAAAATGGCTATACTATAGAAAGAAACCTATAGATTTAATGCAATCCCTATCTAAATACTGAGGACATTTTTCATAGAACTAGAACACATGATCCTAAAGTTTATTTTGAACAACAAAAGACCCCACATTTCAAAGCAATCTTGATAAAAAAGAACGAACTGTAGGTATGATGTGCCCTGACTTCAGACTATACTGCAAAGTTACAATATTCAAAACAGTATGGTACTGACACAAACCCAGACATACAGATCTATGGAACAGAATAGAGTCCAGAAATAAACCCACACACTTACAGTCAATAAATCAACAACAAACGAGGCAAGAATATGCAATGCAGAAAAGACAGTCACTTTCATAAGTGGTGCTGAGAAAACTGAACAGCTACATGTAAAAGAATAAGCTTAGAGCATTTCCTCACACCAATACAAAAATAAACTTAAAATTGAGTAAAGATCTAAATGTAAGACCTAAAGCTCTAAAATTTCTAGAACATAGGCAGAGAACTCTTAGACATAAATTTTAGCAATACTTTTTGTGGTCCGGATCATGGAAAAAGCAAGAGAGTTCCAGAAAAATACCTATTTCTGCTTTATTGACTATGCTAAAGCCTTTGACTGTGTGGGTCACAAGAAATTGTGGAGGATTCTGAGAGAGATGGGAATACCAGACCACCTAACCTGCCTCTTGAGAAATCTGTATGCAGGTCAGGAAGCACCAGTTAGAACTGGACATGGAACAACAGACTGGTTCCAAATAGGAAAAGGAGTACCTCAAGGCTGTATATTGTCACCCTACTTATTTAACTTCTATGCAGAGTACATCATGAGAAACACTGGACTGGAAGAAACACAAGCTGGAATCAAGATTGCCAGGAGAAATATCAATAACCTCAGATATGCAGATGACACCACCCTCATGGCAGAAAGTGAAGAGGAACTAAAAAGCCTCTTGATGAAAGTGAAAGAGGAGAGTGAAAAAGTTGGCTTAAAGCTCAACATTCAGAAAACGAAGATCATGGCATCTGGTCCCATCAGTTCATGGGAAATAGATGGGGAAACAGTAGAAACAGTGTCAGACTTTATTTTGGGGGGCTCCAAAATCACTGCAGATGGTGATTGCAGCCATGAAATTAAAAGACGCTTACTCCTTGGAAGAAGAGTTATAACCAACCTAGATAGCATATTGAAAAGCAGAGACATTACTTTGCCAACTAAGGTCCATCTAGTCAAGGCTATGGTTTTTCCTGTGGTCATGTATGGATGTGAGAGTTGGACTGTGAAGAAGGCAGAGCGCCGAAGAATTGATGCTTTTGAACTGTGGTGTTGGAGAAGACTTTTGAGAGTCCCTTGGACTGCAAGGAGATCCAGCCAGTCCATTCTGAAGGAGATCAGTCCTGGGATTTCTTTGGAAGGAATGATGCTAAAGCTGAAACTCCAGTCCTTTGGCCACCTCATGCGAAGAGTTGACTCATTGGAAAAGACTTTGATGCTGGGAGGGATTGGGGGCAGGAGGAGAAGGGGACGACAGAGGATGAGATGGCTGGATGGCATCACTGACTCGATGAAGGTGAATCTGAGTGAACTCCGGGAGTTGGTGATGGACAGGGAGGCCTGGCGTGCTGCGATTCATGGGGTCGCAAAGAGTTGGACACGACTGAGCGACTGAACTGAACTGAAGCCAAAGGAAATAAGAGCAAAAATGAACAAATGGAACCCAATTAAACTTAAAAGCTTTTATTCAGCAAATGCAATCTTTGACAAAAATGAACAACCTGCTGAATGGGAGAAAGTACTTGCAAATGATATGACAAATAAGGAGTCAATATCCATACAATTAATTAAAAAAAAAAAACAACCTGATTAAAACACAGGAGGAACTCAAAGAAGACATTCAGATGGCCAACAGGCACATGAAAAGATTCTCAACATTACTAATCATGGATATGCAAATCAAAACCACAGTGAGAAATCGCCTCACACCTGTTACAGTGCTGCTGCTGCTGCTAAGTAGCTTCAGTCGTGTCCGACTCTGTGTGACCCCATAGATGGCAGCCCACCAGGCTCCCCCGTCCCTGGGATTATCCAGGCAAGAACACTGGAGTGGGTTGCCATTTCCTTCTCCAATGCATGAAAGTGAAAAGTGAAAGTGAAGTCACTCAGTCATGTCCGACTCTTAGCAACCCCATGGACTGCAGCCTACCAGGCTCCTCCATCCATGGGATTTTCCAGGCAAGAGTACTGGAGTGGGGTGCCATTGCCTTCTCTGACCTGTTACAATGGCTATCATCAAATCCTGGAAATGGTGTAAAGAAAAGGGAATCCTCCTACACTGTTGGTAAGAATATAAATTGGTGCAGCCACTATGGAAAACAGTGTAGAAGTTCCTCAAAAAACAAAAAATACAACTATCATCTGATTTAAGCAATTACACTCCTGGGTATGCATAAAAAAAAAAAGCACCTCGAAAACACTCATTCAAAAAGATACATGCACGCGAATGTTCATAGGAGTGTATTTGCAATAGCCAAGATACAGAAAAAACCAAAGTGCTATTGATAGATGAATGGATTAAGATGCGGTATATGCTGCTGCTGCTGCTGCTGCTAAGTCACTTCAGTTGTGTCTGACTCTGTGCGACCCCATAGACGGCAGCCCACTAGGCTCCCCTGTCCCTGGGATTCTCCAGGCAAGAATACTGGAGTGGGTTGCCATTTCCTTCTCCAATGCAGGAAAGTGAAAGTGAAGTTGCTCAGTAGTGCCCAACTCTTCGTGACCCCATGGAGTGCAGCCTACCAGGCTCCTCCGTCCATGGGACTTTCCAGGCAAGAGTACTCACAATGGAGTATTACTCAGTCATGAAAATGAATGAAATTCTACTGTTTGTAACAGTGTGCATGGACCTAGGCTGCTGCAGTCAGCACAGCAGGTAGGGATTGAAAGTGGTCGATGCACAGTTTGGGAAAAAGAAACTAGAGACAGAATTAAAGTTTTAAAGATGGGACTGGGGGACTCAAGACCTCTTGGTCAAGAGCCCTGTTGCTTGGAACTACATCACTTTCATTTAGCGTCTCGGCAAGCAGAAAGTATCTGTTGTGTTACACTGAAGTCAGCCTCCTGTGTCCTTGGTCACGTCTCCCATTTTATTGATTACTTTAAACTATCTTTGTTATTTCCTTGTACAAGGGCTATCACCTAGCTGGAGGTCACAGACCCACATATGCCTTGGGAAAACATTTTCATGTGTGCACAGCAGTGCTCTGAACTTGCAATGACCTGGCGTTCCAAGGTCCACATTATGTTTTGCCTTAGCTTAGCAGGGCATGACAACCCCAACTGATCAACCCAATGTACTTTTATTTGGGTTTTGCTGTATTGCTATATTTTGCTTTTATTCTTCTCCCATGGTGGTTTTTTCATGGCTTAGCCAGAGCAACAGGCAGCTAATTATTAATCCCTGCACTAGGCAGTCCATGCTTACTGAGTAAGTTATGCTTATTGAAATAAGTCAGAGAAAGACATATACTGTATGCCATTACTTATATGTAGAATCAGAAAAACACATATATATAGGAAAACAGACTCAGATATAGGGAAGAAACTAGTGGTTCCCAATGGGGAGAGGAAGGGACAAGGCACAAGATAGGGTTAGAGGATTAAGAGGTACAAGATACTAGGTACAAAAAAGCTACAAGCATATATTGTATAGCACAAGACATATAGCCAATATTTTATGATTTTAAATTGAATATATAAAATTTTAATTAGTACATTGTATGCTTGAAAATAATATAATACTGTGTATCAACTATACCTCACTAAAAATTAATTTTGATATTATAAACCCTTGAAACTCTCAGGGGTGCCCCAAAAGTCCTTGATTAAGACATTGAGAACCACCGTTGGGAACAAAAGAGACTTGGGTCCCAGTACAACTGCATGGAACAGAACATGCTAATCCCCATAACCAGACCACCTACCAACATATACCTTCATGTGAATTATAAATAAATCTCCCATCTTCAGTTAGCCACTGTACTCTGATCTCCATTTATGCCATCTAACCAACATCCTAAAACAATCATTTGACTGGCAGGGTTGTTTTTCTTAAAACAGTTAAGAATGAAGTGATATTTCTCATACAAAGTGTGAACTAAAAGTGGGATATAAACTGTAGATTTAGAAAGCCTCCACTATCAAAATAAATGGGAGGAAATGCCTCTCCTTATGGAAGTTAGGAATGTTTCCAAGCTTTCAGATCTGAAGCGTGCCTCTTTCGTCTTGTCTGGTCCACTTTGCTCACTTAGGATACTTGCTGGCCCAGTAGGTAAGAAATGGAAGGTTTTTAGTAGGAAATTGATGTGATCAGAACAATGCTCAGAAAGATCCATCTCACAACCCTGGACAAGTGGACTGGAAGCAGAGGGGCTAGCAGTGGGACAGCCAGGCAGATATATGGTGCCCTAAGAGTCTGAGTGAACTCCGGGAGGCCTGGCGTGCTGCGATTCATGGGGTCGCAAAGAGTTGGACACGACTGAACTGAACTGAAGACTCTAGGGGAATAATAAGTCAGGATTAAGTCAGTGGAGAAGAAGAGGAGGAGAATGGATTGAAAGTATTCATACCTGGATCACAGGTCCCACACCACAACCGAGAACCATGGCACAAAGCACAGGCCAACCCTGCACATAGAATATTCCTTAGTATGGCTTATTTTCAGAACCTTGCCTGCTGGTCTGGATCATATCAGAACATGCAGGATCCCTTTAAGTCTTTTCCGAAGCTGCCTAAAGCTGATCCCATGTTTCTTTCCCTATAGCCGAATCAGTCCACTCTCCACCTACCCACACCAAGGGATCGGAAACAGGCGGCACACTTGGTCACATCTTACCTCATAGGTGGCAGCAATAAAAAGAACTGCCTCTCTCAAGCTGTCTGCATTATAAGCTCACCAAAAGTCCCTGCTTCCCAGTCCTGAGAGGGGAACACGGGGGTCATTGCCCCTACCTGTGTCCAGGATATCCTTGATGGTTCTTTGAATTTGTCACAGGTCCTCCTTCCTGCAATCTGGAATGAAATATTAGTGTGCTCAGCAGTCGGAAGGATAAAAGTCAACTGTACAGACTGTTCACAATCTACCAGGTATACATTTAAGTGCCTTATATACGTGAAGTGGAGGAGCCTGGTAGGCTGCAGTCCATGGGGTCATGAAGAGTCGGACACGACTGAGTGAATTCACTTTCACTTTTCATTTTCATGCATTGGAGAAGGAAATGGCAACCCACTCCAGTGTTCTTGCCTGGAGAATCCCAGGGATGGGGGAATCTGGTGGGCTTTCATCTATGGGGCTGCACAGAGTTGGACACGACTGAAGCGACTTAGCAGCAGCAGCATCTGTATCCAAAAGCCTGCACGCGGTCTTAACCATGACATTCGACCATCTCAAATATGGTATCCAGGGATCAAGCCTGGGTTCCAGAGGAGAGTTGTTTCCAAGAATGTGAGAAAAAGAAAAGGCAGGGAGGATTTTATATTATATTCACAGCACCTAATACCCAAGCAAACAGAAGTGGAGAAAAAACTCAGTTTGATTCTCTTTTTGTGCCTTTATAGCACATGCCCAAATTCATCAGATCTCCTGTGTCAGAGATAGGATGGAATTGAACGCAAGTCTAAACTGATGAGTCTGGAGTGCTGGACTATTGGTTTTAAATCCAATCAGGAGCTCTCGTTTATAGCCTGCTGAACATCTGGGAGAAGTATTCCTGGTTCTAGGTTGCTACTGGGCTTCTAACTATGAAACAGAGCAGGACCTTACGGTTCTTTATCTGACCATGTTTTCCCACCTGCCTTCTGTCTGTGAAAAAATCTTTAGCCAGAGAATAAGTCTAATCAGAGAAGTGAAAAAATGTACAAACAAAGGAAAACAGTCCAACAAGAATAAATAATAATAGTTTAGTCACTAAGCACAGTTAAGGACCTTTAGTCCCTCCTCAGGGGTTATAGATGATAATCTGAGCTATATCCTGTGAGCTGTCTAATGGGTTCTGAGACCCCTACCAGATGAAAGCAGTTAACTAACTACATGATGACCAAATCAAAGCCATGACATAAACTACTTCATTTTACACAATTCTGAGACCTGGCCTCAAAGAAATGGGAACAAACTGACCCTGGAACAAAAAATTAACTGTACTTACAACAATCAAGGTGATGCTTGTCGGACCACTGATGACGAATTTCAAGATGACTATCTGAGCTAACTGTGCTATTTCGGCATGTCGCCCCCTCTCCCCATCTATAAAAGCTCTTGCTGACTGACAAAGTGTGAAGGGAGTCAGCTTTTGGACAGGAGTCTGCCCCCCCATCCCCATGCTAGCATCTGAAATAAAGCAAACTTTCCTTTCCACCAATCTTGCCTCTTTATTGACTTTTGAGTGGTGAGCAGCCAGACTCCACTTTCAGTTACTACTACACACTCAAAAACGAATCTCTCACCAGGGTCAAGCCCTTAGTTTGCTCACAGCCCAACCTCTGTGCTCTGAGGATGCGAGGAAAGCTCTCTACTCTCTCTCCACTGAAGAGCTGCCTGATAGCCAGGGTCCTCAAATCTCTAGGTTTTATCAGTAGATGAAATAATTTGGCACAGTGGGTCAAAGGCCAGCCGGGTGTTTTCTTCCAGAATGATCCTGAGTCAGTTGCTGAATCCATGTTTATGCCCTTAGCAGTCAGGCCAATTTTCTAATTTTTAAAAATACTGACTCAAATCTTAACAACACTGATATCTTTTCCTCCTGCAAGAGGCAGGATCTCCTTCCTTGAGTTTTCATGAAGCCCTGACCATACTTTACTTCAGCACTTACTAAATCACACAATTATTGATTGTTTAAAGAGCTGTTTTTCTACCAGATTATGAGCCTCTCTAAGGCAACTGTAACCAAACCAGGTGCATTTTGCTTGACAAACAGCAAGCCAACACTCTGATACTGAGGTTTGCAAGAGAAGAGAGGGTCTGTTTACGACACAGCCAAGCGAGGACACAGGAGAATAAATCTCAAAATCATCCTGCCCCAAGGTAAATTGGCTCGGGGTTCTATGCAGGTGTAACCAGGCTACAGGCCCATACATGTTCTAAGGGCAGAGTTTGAGGTTCTTTGATGTCAAAGGTCATTGAGCTCAAACACTTGTGCATGCCCAGTTGGAGGGTCCGTGTTGCTATAACCCTAATATCCACACATAAAATTAATGCTAAAATAAGCACCAAGATTCCAAAAAAGCATCAATGGGATATGCAAAATAATCACACTTTTAACCAGCTCATCTTGATCAAGACACAGCTGGCTTCAAGTTCCTAGAAAATAACACAGGCAAACATCTTATTGTTTATGTGCCGCTGGGAGGACAGGCAAGTCTTAAAACAACCTTGATTAGTGAAGGCAGGTGAAATGGATTTGACTAATTATCACCCACAGTTTCACAAAGACTATGGTCCTCCATCTATCTTGGAGGCTCTGTGGCTTTATACATAGTAGGTTCCATGGCTAATGAAAACAAAAGAATGAAAAGTGAGAATGAGAGGCAGATAATGGTGTTCAGACATTTATATGATTCAAAATGTCCTGAGAATAACCCTCCTGTCCCCCAAAATCTCCTTCCTGGGTTTGCTTCTGTATGTGACTTTCTATCATAATTAAGGAGCTGTGAAAACATAAATAGCACTGGGAAAATAATTCCTCAACCCATAGCTATTAATATAAGATGGAAATATTTTTAAAAGGTGATTTGTGGGGTAGAGACTGTGAAAGATTGGGCTGTGATGATGCCCACACAGGTTGTGTCAGGCAGAAGGGAAAAAGCCAGAGATGGTAAATGTCTCAGTAGGTGGAGGAGAAAAGAGTAAGGGAAGGGGATGAGGCAATTTAAGGCAATTTCCTTACATCATAATTGTCTCTAGAGCTAGTAATCCAGAAAGTAAAAAATATGATTATTCTGTATATCTCACTGATGCATTTCTGGAATCCTGGTGCTTATTTTAGTGTCAATTTTATGTGTAGATATCAGGGTTATACTAACTAATCTAATTCTCTTGGAAATGTGGGACATAGTGAACCAAACTGTTGAAGTGTATAATTCAGCACTTTCAAGGCCAAAGCAAACGCTCCTTAATTTTTTCTGAATGGATTAACTAATCAATTCACTGGATGAGCCCACATTTCCTTTTCACAGCCAAATTCCAAACAGTATGATGATTCTTCAGTTCCCAATGGTAGTTTAGCCTGGATGTGGTTATGCTATATGACTTTGTGGCCTAGTGGGCACTTGGAGACCTCCATGACTGCAGGGACCTGGAAAAACACAGAACATGGAGCTGCTGTGTGCTGGAGATGGGAGGCTCATTTCTGCAGACTCCCTATCCACCACTTTCCTCCCACTGTCGTTTGCTTCTCCCCGTCCCTGTTGCTTACCTTCAGGGTCATTTACTCTTCCAAAGCCACCTGCTCCTCCTTGCCTTGGAGTTTTTAGGTGCCAGCTCTGTAAGGTTTGACCTCAAGACCTGCCAACTCGGAGCTGGGATGGCATTTCCCATCTGCAGCAAAAGCCATTTCAAAAAGCAGAGTGAGAGAGCCCTGGGCTTCTCACATCTTCCTTGCTGGATGTGTTTGTGGCTGCAAAAACCAATTACTGAAGCTCAGCTGTAAGAAATGAAATGTATTTAGTCACAGGTAAAGTTCATGAACACGGTATTAGCTGCAGAATGTGTGTGGTGGCATCTTTTACAAATGAATGCATAGCCTTGATCCTGCTCCTTTTACAAATAAGCCATCTCCAGAGCAATCCTGATGGCAAAAACAGAAGTGAGTCTATTGTTCTGGCAGCCTCAAAGCTGCTCAGAATAACGAACTGTGGCACATAGCACTTTATCTTCATCAGAATTTTCCTCTGCTTGTTTATAGCATCTGAAATGCCCATATTCCCTTGGGATCAAACAGGCTTATAGCCCGGCAGGACAAACTCTTTCCTCCACACTTTCTGGTTTAATATTTGAAGCTGTTGCACCAAAAGAAATCTAATTTATTTTCATTTATTTTTATTTTTAATTTATTGCAAAGAGAGAATGCAGAAAGCAGGTGTGGGCACATACAGCTACCAATCTGACTATCCCAGCACCAGTCCGAAAAATGACTGTATGCTCTCTTTCAACTACCCCAGAATGATGATTTGGGAAACCAAGGACGAAACCATCAGACTTAGTTCCCCTGTTTACCCTAGATACAAACTCTGGTGAAAATTCTTTTTTTTTTTTTTAATTGAGAAAGCAACATGGTTTGACAATTTGTGTTTCCCAAGAAAAGTTAAACCTGGCAGACTACTCAATATCAAATGTTACTCTAGGTAAAAAAGAAGAGCTCTTTAGAACAGATCTAAAAAGACCTTGAAGAGGCTTTGAGAAGCCAGCCTTTTCCTCCTCGGTTTGTCTCCCAACAGAAGGGTCGCGGACTTACCAGGCTGAGGGCTGGTTCCCACTGCCAGCTCTCTCATCCATACTGCTGGATGGTACTAGACTAATCCTACAATATTTGCTAATTGCTTTTAACCCTTTTTTCTTTACTTTCTACTTGGAGCCACTATGGAGTTAAAAAAAAAATGTCTGAAGAAGTTTAACCTTGAAAACAGAATGTTACGAAATTTTGCAAATGCTTGCAGAGACCTTCATCCACTCAGTTCTTCTCACCTTTGGCCAAGGCCTCAGTGCTTCCTTTGCTGGGTGGGAAAAAAAGCTTGCTGTTGTGTGTTTTCTTGTTCTCCCTGTAGTCTCTTCAAAATTCCATCTCCATATGAGTAGACTTTTTATGGTCTCAGGTGGTGTCTAGCCCGTCTTTCCCAGGATAATTAGTCAACCTGGATCCTGAACTCCATACTCTCTCCTTTCCCTTCCTGACTCTGTTCCATCACATTGTCTCCTCCCTGGTACCTTCAGTTTCCTCCTCGCTAGTACCTTCAGTTTCCTCCTCCCTGGTACCTGCAGTTTCTACTCCTCCCCTTCCCACCTGCCTGCAGACATGCTCACACCTGTGCCTGGGAAGCTCTCCCAAGCTCTCCTGCTACTATACTTCTGCTTTCCCTACCAAGACTCTTGACCAAATGCCACCCAGTCTCCGCTTCCTGTAACAGTAATGCTAATAACAAGAAATGATGTTATGCAACCAGGTTCATTTTGCCTGATGTACAGCAAGCTAAAATGCTAAGATACCAAGCTCTGTGGCAGAGGGGGTTTATTCACAAGGCAAACCAAGCAAGGAGATGGGAGACAGTCTCAGCTCTGTCTCCTAGAAATCAAGCGGCATGGGACACTTATGGGATAAAAAATAAAGAATCGGGGTGGTCTGGGGTGTGCGAAAAGGTGATTAGGAAAATGCGCAGTCATCACTGTTGTGCACAGGCTTACCTAAGCTACAAGCCTCTGCATGTTTAAAAGAAAAAATTAAATAAAGGCGGCATTTAGCACGATCTGAGGGTGGATTTTTTGGCTCTCTAACATCCAAAGATCACTAAGCATATACTCACGTGTGCCCAGCTGAAGGGTCAGTGGTCTTATCCAGTCTTACTCAGTTCAGTTGGAACCAGACAGAGCTGACTCCAAGTTTCTGGAAAACAACTCAGGCAAATATCTTAGTGTTTAGTCTACTTTCCACCTGGAGGACATGCAAGTCTACTGTAGATGACATTGATTAGTAAAAGCAGGTGAAATGGATTTGATGAATGACTACTCACGGTTTCAATGATAAATAGCATTTGAGTGCTTACTCTGTGCCTGTACTGTCTTAGGCAATGTATATACATTGTCCTTTAGCCTCACAAAAACCTCAAGAGTTAGCTGTTATTTTTATCATTATTATCTCCATTCTACAGATGGAGACACGGAGGCACAAAGGAGTTAAACAACTTGCACAAGATCACACAGCAAGCCTGGAGACTCAGTTGAAATCCAGGTGGTCTGCTCTCAGGACTCTCAGTTTCCACCATTATCTTGTACTTCTTTTTTGTTCTGCAGTCAGCCCTCCCAGCATTCTGAACCCATATGCAGGAAGAGCACTGATCTCATAAGAGCTGAACCCACTGACATTATCAATTTCTCATTCTCATCAACCTTTCTGCAGTATCTGACATGGTTCATCTTCTGTTCCCATCTTCTTTTTGACCCTCTTCTCTCATTTGGCTTTCAAAGCACAATATTATTTAGTTCTTATCCATTCTTTCTGACCTTTCTTTATTCTCTTCACTAGCTCCATTTTCTGCTCTTAATAATTATGAACATGCCAAGTTTTAGTCATTGAGACTTTGCCACTATCAATAGAAAGTCTCTCATCCCATGTCTTCGACTGTGTTAGCTGCCAATGAATCTTAGTTCTATAGCTTCAGTCTCATCATCCTGCCTGGCACCAGGATTGAATTTCCAACTGAATGGGGAACTTTTCCACTAGATTGTATCACCTCTATTTTAAATGCAGTATGTTAATATAAATGAATCATATTTTCTCCAAGTTGCTGGAGCATTGTTCTTCTCTGCTCTCCATCTCTGCTTTTGTTCAAATGGTGCTATTACTTGTCTAGTCACTGGGCTTAAAAATGTGGATGTCATCTCTGAAGGCTCTCTTCTTGTCACCATTTAGGATTATCTACTCAAAATTAAGTCTTTCAGTTCTTACTTTCATGATGAACACAACTTTCTCTTCTATTCCATTCTCTTTCCAATGCCAGCACCCTAGAAGATGTCCTTATTAGCTAATGTTTATCCTACAGTTTAAGACAGTCTCTGACCTTCTTGCCTCTCTTGCAGACCCCAAACCATATGGCTGGCTGCCTAAATGTCATCAATCCAAAACACTACTTCCATCACATTATAACCCTGTTCGTAAATCTAAAGAGGCTTCCTATGAGAAAAACCCAAACTCGTTAGCCTGGCATTTAATGCCCTCTCTGCTGCTGCTGTTGCTAAGTCACTTCAGTCGTGTCCAACTCTGTGCAACCCCATAGATAGCAGCCCACCAGGCTCCTCCGTCCCTGGGATTTTCCAGGCAAGAATACTGGAGTAGGTTGCCATTTCATTCTCCAATGCCCTCTTTAATTTGACCATAATTGGCCTTTCCCATTTTCTGTCCTCTACTCCATGTCAGTTCTGCCTATATCCAAACATTTTCAGCTCACACTTGCATCCACATCATGGCTCTCCTTTCCTGTGGTGATGCCCTTCTGTTTACAAACTACTACCCTTTCAGGATTCAGCTTTGGTTCTTGTTTCTTCAATCAATATGCTATGACCACATTCTCCTAGAAATGATCTCCTTCCTTTGAATTCTACAGTAATGAGCATCTATGTTATCAATTTAGCACTAAGCATTTCCTGCCTATATTTTCATGGGATATGATTTTCTTGCCAACTTTTTAAAAAAAAACGCATTGTGCACGTGTTAGAATCTAGATACTAAAATAGGTGTTTTAAAGTCATATTTTAATAATATGTTGAGAGTTAGGTATTTTCTCTGGGCTTTACAGACAAAGCAATTGAGTCTCTGAGAAGTTAAGCAAATTGGCTAAGGAAGCTGCTAACATGAATCTAAGCAGGGATTTTAACCAGGGAATAGGACTCTGAGGCCCATTCTCTTTCTGCTGCAACATACCATGTGCTTTCAGCTGCCTGGAGTGCAATGACCCAATTTTATATCTTTTTGTATATTTCATGGTACCCAGCAAAGGTCTTGAATATACTGCTCAAAAATGTTGCTGTTTGAAAGATGTGCTGCCAAAAAATAAAAATTACCTGACATAAAAAGCATTGATCCTCCATAGGAACCCCACTGTCAACATGGGGAAGAAGGAGCCTGGATCTGTCATAGCAGCCTCATTGTCAGTGGGCAAGGCTGCAGCCACAGTGGGTTCTATTAACTTTGTGGGCATGAACACACAGAGGTAGGGGTAAAACCTGAGCCAGTTACCAGCAATCCACTGTGGGCCCAGGGAGGCAGCTCTCTTGGGTTCTCCCTCTGGCAGATTTTGGGACCAGGACTTTGTACACGTTCCTGAGTCTGTGAGTTCAGGAGATGCAGCACCCGTGGATTTATGTGCTGGTGGCTTTATGAGCATGCATGCATCCAGTAACTCCATGAGAGGCTTTGAATCACACCAAATCAGCTAAGCTTCTACTGAATTCATGACCCACAGAAATAATGAAATAATTAATATTTGGTGTTTCAAGCTGGAAGAAAAAAAACACAACAAACCTCCATGCAAACAAAAATCCAGGACTGGGCAATTCTACCAAACATTAAAAAAAAAACAAACCCAAACATACTCTCAATCTCTTGAAAAAGATTAAAGAGGAAGGAACACTCTCAAAGTCATTGTATGAAGCTACCAAAACCCTGATAACAAAACCAGACAAAGATACTACCAAAAAAGAAAATTACAGGTCCATATCACTAAATATTTTTTAAAAAGTAATATTATAGCTTCCAGTCCCATTATTTCATGGCAAATAGAAGGCGAAAATGTGGAACTAGTGACAGATTTCCTCTTTTTGGGCTCTAAAATCACCGCAGATGGTGACTAGAGCCATGAAATCAGAAGACAATTGCTTCTTGGAAGGAAAGCTGTGACAAATCTAGACAGTGTGTTGAAAAGCGGAAACATTGCTCTGCCAACAAAGGTCATATAGTCAAGGCTATGGTCTTTCCAGTGGTCACGTATGGTTGTGAGAGCTGGAACATAAAGATGGCAGAATGTCAAAGAATTGATGCCTTTGTACGGCGGTGCTGGAGAAGACTCCTGAAAGTCCCCTGGACAGCAAGAAGATTAAACCAGTCAATCTTAAGGGAAATCAACCCTGAATACTCATTGGAAGAACTGATGCTGCAGCTCCAGCATTTTGGTTATCTGATGCGAATAGCCGACTCATTGGGAAAGTCCCTGATGCTGGGAAACACTGAGGGCAGAAGGAGAAGAGGGTATAAGGGGATGAGATAGCTGGATTGCACCACTGATGCAATGGACATGAACTTGGGCAAACTCTGGGAGATGCTGAGGGACAGGGCAGCTTAGGATGCTGCAGTCCGTGGGGTCTCAAAGAGTCAGACGTGACTGGGCAACTGACAACAACATCACTGATGAATATAGATGCAAAAATTCTCAACAAAATATTAGTAAACTGAATTTAACAACACATAAAAAGGATCATATGCCATGATGAAGTTAGATTTACTCCAGGGTCACAGGATGGTTCAACATATGCAAATCTATGTGATATAGATCAGCAAAAGACAAAAACCACGTGATCATTTCAACAGAAGCAGAAAAAGCATTTGATAAAATTCAACATCCATTCATGATAAAAATTCTTACCAAAGTGAGAGTAGAGGAAACAGATCTCAACATAATAAAAGTACTTAGGACAAATCATAGCCAACATAATACTCAATGGTGAAAAGCTGAGAGCCTTTTCACTAAAAATCTAGAATAAGACAAGGATGGCATTTCACCACCTCTATTTAACAAAGTATGAGAAGTCCAAGCCATAGTAATCAGACAAGAAAAAAAAGAGGTAAATTTTTCATTTTATGAGATGACCAGTACTCTGTGTAGAAAACCCTAAAGACTCCATACACAGAAAATTATTAGAACTGATAAGTAAATTCAGCATGGTAGCAAGATACAAGATTAATATACAGAAAGTTGTAGAATTTCTCTATGCTAACAATAAGATACAGAAAGAGAACGAAAAAAACCCTTTTAAAATCACATTAAAAAAAATAAAATACTAGGAATAAACCTAACCAATGAGGTGAAAGACTTACATGCTGAGAACTACAAAACACTGATAAAGGAAACTGAGGGTTATTTAAGGAAATGGAAATATATCCCATGCTCTTGGATTAGAAGATTTAATATAGTTAAAAATTGACATACTACCCAAAGCAATCTACAGATTTAATGTGGTTCCTATCAAATTACCATGACATTTTCCACACAACTAGAATATATAATCCTAAAGTTTATAAAGAACCAAAAAAGACCCAGAACTGCCAAAGCAATCCTGTGGAAAAAGAATGAAGCTAGAGGCATCACCCTTCCAGACTTCAAACAATACTATAAAGCTACAGTAATCAAAACAGCATGGTATGGGCACAAAAACAGACATATAGATCAATGGAACAGAATAGAGAGCCCAGAAATAAACCCACACATCTGCAGTTAAAGGAGGCAAGAATATATAATGGGGAAATGACAATCTCTTGAACAAGTGGTGTTGGGAAAGCTGAACAGCCAAATGTGTTAGAACACACCCTCACATCATACATAAAAATAAACTCAAAATGGCTTAAAGACTTAACTATAAGACACAACACCATACAACTTCTAGAAGAGAACATAGGCAAAACATTCTCTGATATAAATTGCAGCAGTGTTTTCTTATGTCAGTCTCCCAAGGCAACAGAAATAAAAGAAAAAATAAACAAATGGGAATTAATCAAAACTTACAAGTTTTTGCACAGCAAAGGAAACCATAAACAAATGAAAGCACCAGCAATGGACTCACAGAAAATATTTGCAAATGATGTGACCAACACAGGAATAATTTCCAAAATATACAAACCGCTCATACAACTAAATAACAAAAAAATAAACAGCCCAGTCAAAAAATGGGCATAAGACCTAAACAGACATTTCTCCAAAGAAGACATATAGATAGCCAACAGGCACATAAGAAGATGCTCAACATAGTAATTATTAAAGAAATGCAAATCAGTGCTACAATCATATACCACCTCACATCTATCAGAATGGTCATCTCAGAATGTCTATAAATAATAAATGTTGGAGAAGGTGTGGAGAAAAGGAAAAGGGAGCTCTCCTACACTGTTGGTGGAAATGTAAATTGGTGCAATTGCTTTGGTGCAAACACTTTGGAAAACAGTATGGAGGTTCCTTAAAAAACTAAAAATGGAATTACTACATGACCCAGCAATCTGACTTCTGGGCACATATCCAGAAAAGACGAAAGATCTAGTTTGAAAAGATACAAGCACCCCCAGTGTTCATGAGGGTGTTATTTACAATAGCCAAGACATGGAAGTGACCTACGTATCTATCAGCAGAGGAATGGATAAAGAAAATGTGGTACATATATATAACTGAATTCTACTCAGCCATAAAAAAGAATAAAATAATGCCATTTGTAGCAGCATGGATGGAGCTAGAGATTATCATACTAAGTGAAGGACACAAAGACAGATACTATATGGTTTCACTTATACATGGAATCTAAAAAAATTGTACAAATGAACTTATTTACAAAAGAGAAACAGGATCACAGGCACAGTACACAAATTAATAGCTACCAAAGGGGAATGCAAGAGAAGGATAAATTGAGTGGGGAATTAACAGATGCACACTACCATATACAAAATAAAGAACAAAAATTCATTGTATGGAATTATGTGCAATATTTTGTAAGAAACTAAATGAAATAGAATTTTAAAATGAAGAAAATAGATATATACATAAATATATATAACCAAATCACTTTGCTGTACACCTGAAACTAACATAACATTGTAAATTAACTATGCTACAATTTAAAAAATCATTATTAAGTTATTAACTTAAAAATTGATTGATATCTTTATTTTTGATGTTGAATGATCTATCCTAAAACAAGTTATATTTTTCTATTAGTTCAAAAAATTTTACTTGCTCCACTTAAAGGATTTTTAAGTTTTACTTATAGAGATTTTATATATTGTTAATGTCACTAGTTATTTACAGCTATCATTTTTGTGTTTAATTTTAATTTTCAATTTAAATTATAAATGGGATCTTTACTTCTCTACCTAGTTCTTATTTATAATCTGAAGACTATTAATTTCTGTATATTAATTTTATGGTCAGAAATCTTATTGAAATCCTCATTGTTTGTAGGCAATTTTCAGTTTATTCTCTTGTATATGTCAGGTATAAATTATATCATGTATATTTAGTTTAATCCCTTACTGCCTAGTTTATATATATATATATATATATATATATATATATATATGATTTTCATCTCTAATTTTCTAATATATGCAAAAAATTTAAATTATAGTGATGATAATGAAAACATTTGTTTTATCTCTAAATTTAATTAGGATGATTTTAGAATTTCTGATGGCCTAGTGATAGACATATTTTAACTAGTTAAGGAAACAGCCATCTATTTCTAGTTGATTAAGATTCTTCAGCATCACAAATGGACTTTGAAACTTAACAAATGCATTTCCAGAAAGGCTAGAGGTGTTTATATGATCTAGCCACTCTTAGATCTATTATTTGGAGAAGGTGATGGCACCCCACTCCAGTACTCTTGCCTGGGAAATCCCATGGGTGGAGGAGCCTGGTGGGCTGCAGTCCATGGGGTTGCTAAGAGTGGGACACGACTGAGCGACTTCACTTTCACTTTTTACTTTCATGCGTTGGAGAAGGAAATGGCAACCCACTCCAGTGTTCTTGCCTGGAGAATCCCAGGGACGGGGGAGCCTGGTGGACTGCCGTCTCTGGGGTCGCACAGAGTTGGACACTACTGCAGCGACTTAGCAGCAGCAGCAGCAGATCTATTACCGTGGGGCTTCCCAGGTGGCACTAGTGGTAAAGAACCCACCTTCCAATGCAAGAGACATAAGAGACACCAGTTCCATCCCTGGGCCAGGAAGATCCCCTGGCAACCCATTCCAGTATTCTTGCCTGGGAATCCCATGGACAGAGGAGCCTGGTGGGCTACAGTCTACAGAGTTGCAAAGAGCTGGACACAACTGAAGCAACTTAGCATGCATACACATGGATCTATTACAATAGCAAATTACTTAAATAGCTTTCCTAATATTGAAAATTCCTACATTACTGGAAAAATCTTAGTTAGTATTCACTTTCTTATAAAATGGTGATTAGGTCTGCTACTATTTTATTTGAAAGTATTTTGCATTGATAATCATAGGAGAGACTGCCTTATAAAAATTTTATTTTTGGAAATTTTTGTTACATGTTGGTATTAATCTCTGCATCATAAAAGAAACCACAAAGTTTTTTTTTCTTGTAGTATAGAACTGTTTTGTCAAAATTTATTAGAAATCCATCACAAAACCATTTGATTTTGGTCTTTTTGGGAGAAAGGTAGGGATGGCTCTTTGAAAATTTTTTCTATTTCTTCTATTTAATTGATGTGTTTATATATTTTATCTGTACTTGAATTTGTTTTGATATAAAACATATTTACTTAGCAAAGTATTTGCTTTATTTGCATTTTTTAATTTAGTTGACTGTAATTAATACTGTATTTTATGATGCCTATAATTATTTCTGTAAATATAACTCCTTCCCACTTATTCCATATTGTCTGTATTTGTGCGTCCTCCTATTTCTGATTACATTTGTTATGAGCATACCTACTTTATAGTTCCCCAAACTGGATTTTGTATTTGTATTATTGTTTGTTTAACTTACTACTTTCTATGTTTATCTTTATTGTTCCGTTCTGCTTTCCTTTGATTTATTTATATCTTGTTGCTCCTTTTCTAAATTTTTCTGTTGGATATTTAGTGGATTTGTTTTTATTTTACTTTTATTAATAACTACTGAAGTCCTTGTATTTTCTTCATAGTGCTGCTTTATCCAATCACATGAAGTCTGACATGTAGTACTTTTTATTATTTTTTTTCCCAGATACCATAAAAGATATTTTGGAGTTTCCCTTTTCCCAAGAGTTGGTTAAGAGAAACTGTTGGAATTTCCATGTAGTTTTCTGGTTTTTCTGTTTGTTCCAAGTTTTAACACATTACAGTCAGTGATTACACTATTTCTAAAATCTTTAGAACATAAAAATGGTTTTTGTGTGTGTGTGACTTAATAAATTTTTATGACCATAATACAGATTCTTGAAAAGTAATAATGCTTTGTTTCCTAAATACAGCATTTGATATCCATTTTTATTGCTTTATTCACTTGTTCAGTCATCGCCTGAGAGAAATACATTAAAGTTTTCTCTTATTAATATATTTCTGCCTTTATCTTCTTTAACTCCACAAGTCTATGATTTATGA
Source organism: Budorcas taxicolor (assembly GCF_023091745.1). Taxonomy (NCBI): domain Eukaryota; kingdom Metazoa; phylum Chordata; class Mammalia; order Artiodactyla; family Bovidae; genus Budorcas; species Budorcas taxicolor. Next base: position 72,584,328 of record NC_068911.1, read on the forward strand.
ATATTGCTGCGAAGTTACTTGCTTCATAGATATTCACACATATTACAATCCTAGTATGTACCTTTAATATTACAAATACCTGTCTGGTTTGTGTCCTGTTTATTGCTTTTGGTTAGAATGATACCTTTTCTGATATTGAGATTGTGACCTCTGCTTTTCTTTTGTTTGCTCTCCTCTGGTGCCCAAAACTCTTCTTTCATTTTCAATCCATCTGCATTTTTTTTAAAATGAAGTATCTCTTGAATAATCAGCATCGAGATAGGTTTAGCAACTCCAATTCAATGATTCATCCAATAAAAAAAAAACTGAGTTATTTACAAAGATTCATGTGTAAGAATAATCATTATATGAGGAGGTTGATTAAGTGAATTATTCCATGCTCAAAATATGTAATAACATATTACATCTGATAGATTGAGTGCCTGAAGAACTATGGATGGAGGTTCCTGACATTGGACAGGAGGCAGTGATCAAGATCATCCCCAAGAAAAAGAAATTCAAAAAGGCAAAATGGTTGTCTCAGGAGGTCTTACAAATACCTGAGAAAAGAAGAGAAGCAAAAGGCAAAGGAGGAAAGGAAAAACATATCCATCTGAATGCAGAGTTCCAAAGAATAGCAAGGATAGATAAGAAAGCCTTCCTAAGTGATCAAAGAAATAGAGGAAAACAATAGAGTGGGAAAGACCAGAGATTTCCTCAAGAAATTTAGATACTAAGGGAACATTTAACGCAAAGATAGGCACAGTAAGACACAGAAATGGTATGGACTTAACAGAAGCAGAAGATAGTAAGAAGAGGTGGCAAGAATACACAGAAGAACTACCAAAAAAGATCTTAATGACCCAGATAACCACAATGATGTGATCACTCACCTAGAGCCAGACATCCTGGAGTGTGAAGTCAAGTGGGCCTTAGGAAGCATCACTACGAATAAAGCTAATGGAAGTGATGGAATTCCAGTGGAGCTGTTTCAAATCCTGAAGGATGATGCTGTGAAAGTGCTGCACTCAATATGCCAGCAAATTTGGAAAACTCAGCAGTGGGCACAGGACTAGAAAAGGTCAGTTTTCTTTCCAATCTCAAAGAAAGGCAATGTCAAAAAATGTTCAAACTACCACACAATTGCACTCATCTCACACGCTAGCAAAGTAATGCTCAAAATTCTCCAAGCGAGGCTTCAACAGTACATGAACCGAGAATTTTCAGATGTTCAAGCTGGATTTAGAAAAGGCAGAGGAACCAGAGATCATATTGCCAACATCCTTTGGATTATCAAAAGAGCAAGAGAGTTCCAGAAAAACATCTACTTTTGCTTTATTGACTATGCCAAAGCCTTTGACGTGTGGATCACAACAAACTGTGGAAAACTCTTAAAGAGATAGGAATGCCAGACCACCCGACCTGTCTCCTGAGAAATCTGTATGCAGGTCAAGAAGCAACAGTTAGAACTGGACATGGAACAATGGACTGGTTCCAAACTGGGAAAGGAGTACCTCAAGGCTGTATACTGTCACCCTGCTTATTTAACTTATATGCAGAGTACATCATGTGAAATGCTGGGCTGAATGAAGCACAAACTGGAATCAAGATTGCAGGGAGAAATACCAATAACCTCAGATATGCAGATGACACCTTATGGCAGAAAGTGAAGAGGAACTAAACAGCCTCTTGATGAAAGTGCAAGTGGAGACTGAAAAAGCTTGCCTAAAGCTCAATATTTAAGGAACCAAGATCATGGCATCCAGTCCCATCACTTCATGACAAACAGACGGGGAAACAATGGAAAGTCATGAATGGGTGTGAGAGTTAGACCATTAAGAAAGCTGAGTGCTGAAGAATTGATGCTTTTGAATTGTGGTGTTGGAGAAGACTTTTGAGAGTCCCCTGGACTACAAGGAGATCCAATCAGTCCATCCTAAAGGAGATCAGTCCTGAATATTCACTGGAAGGACTGATGCTGAAGCTGAAACTCCAAATACTTTTGCCGCCTGATGTGAAGAACTGACTCCTGGAAAAGACCCTGATACTGGGAAAGATTGAAGGCAGGAGAAGAAGGGGATGACAGAGGATGAGATGGTTGAACGGCATCACCAACTTGATGGACATGTGTTAAGCAAGCTCTGGGAGTTGGTGATGGACAGAGAAGCCTGGCGTGCTGCAGTCCATGGGGTCACAAAGAACTGGACACAACTGAGTGACTGAACTGAACTATATATTAAAATCATATTGAATAAAAATACTAATTGACCTAATAAAATGTTTAAAATATATTTTATATGCTTTATATTTTCTGATAAAACAAATTACCAAGTAGATTGTGTAGTCTGATCTTAACATAAATATTAATTCTCATGTTTCTTTAATCATTCCTATATATCTATACGTATAGTTACATGAAGACTGGACAATGTATATAAAATATTAAGTTATTATATCTAGGTAGTAGTAGTAATAGGTTTAATTTTCTTCTTTGTGCTTTTCTATATTTTTGGATTATTTACATTTTATTTTATAATCTCTAAATACATGATTATTTTTTCTAAAAATGAAAAAATTTAAAGTCCATTATCTAATAATTGGACAGTAAATAGCTTAGTGTCATTGTCTTCTTTAATTTTCCTTTGTGGTTTTCTATATTTTCTTATTATTTATATTATATTTTTTAATCTCTAAATTTATGATTATTTTTTCTAAAAATGAAAAAAATTTCAAGTCCATTGTCTAATAATTTGACACTAAAATCCTGGCAACAGTTAATGATAGGTCTCCTTATTACCTGTCTTACACCCCCAGCATTCTGAGTAGAGTTCTAGAAAGTATTTGGTTTTACATTAGTAGAGTCCTTAAGACTTTGGAAAGGAAACTCAGTCACTGTTCTCTCTTTGTCTCTCTCTCTCCCTCCAGGCTTCCCTCTGCCTGCCCGGAACAGGGAGGGCTGGCTTATTCCTGGGGTTCCCTCTGGCCTCAAAGCCCAGTGCATGTAGATTGCTTTTATCTATGAATTTCTGTAGCTGCCAAGAATTCCTCACAGAATAGCTCCCAAAGGCAACCCACTTCAGTGTTCTTGCCTGGAGAATCCCAGGGACGGGGGAGCCTGGCGGGCTGCGTCTATGGGGTTGCACAGGGTCAGACACGACGAAGCGACTGTAGCAGCAGCAGCAGCAGCTCCCAGAGGAACAGGGTGTTCTTTTTCTTCCTTTCATTCACTCCCTAGTCTTTGTCTACTTGGGAGACATGAACATTCCTTTGACTAAAAACCTGTCAATTTTGCTTTTCAGCTCCTTCAATAGGTAATTTAACTGTCTCATTAGTGTTTTTAGTGTGGATTTTACTAGAATCCCTTTTGAGTTTTTGTTGTCCTTTTACCAGTTGATGTGGAGATACAAGCTGTCATTATAAAGCCTCTTAAGAAATTAAAACCATTTCTCTGAAACAATCTCCATAACAAACTCCCGGGATTTGTGTTTTACATCTCAGGCAGAACTTCTCTATGATTAAATCCTTCATTTGTCAGCTTCTGAGGCTGAAATGAAGTTTCTTGAAGCTTCGGTTATATCTCCAGTTTGAAGAGGGGTGTCATGAAAGCACTTGCAGTGTGTGGTTTTTGTTTTTTAGTTTGATTTTAGCTTTTTCTTTCTTTTTTTTCTTTTTTTTAAAAGATGTGGCTATTTCCACAATGGTTTGGGCAATTACACAATCACTGAAGGAGAAGAATAGTCTAAAAACAAAACTAGGCAAAACAAAATGCAGTCTCTCAAACCATTAATTTCAACTTCTCACAGTATAATTTGGGGCTGAGGTGATATTCAGAGTAAAAACCTATAATTCTGTTGTAAGTGTATTATACTCCTTTCTCTTGTTAAATTTCTATATTCCATTTCTCAGTGAGTTCTTAAGGCAAGTACTATATTGATTAGGTTTTTGTATCAAATCTACTGCTAGACTGAGATAAAGCTGACCTAGCTGATAAAACCTTCTTTTTATCTCATAACCAGAGTCAATCTTAGGAAAAAATGTCAAGCAGGCACAGAATGTCACTGTCTCTCCTCTTATTTTGGTCCTTACCAGGGGTCCTCAGCAATGAACTCCAAGTATCTGTGTTGACATGGATGACCCCTAAAGAAAACACTGCCCACAGGCTGCATTTGCCTGGCAGATACATATTTTATGAGGCCTACACAGAGTTAACAATTGCAAAATGTCATACAAAAATTCAAGTATCAGAATCTCTTAGAAAACCAAAATATTTGGCCCACAGAACCTAGAGTCTTGCAGAATAGCAGCTCACTTCTTCTTTCTCATTTTTAAAATTTTTATATATTTGGACAAACAAAAGTTTCATATATTTAGGCTATACAGTGTGATGCTTTCATAGAAGCATATATGTAAAATGATTACCACAATGGAGCCAGCACAAGGAGAGCAGCCACCACCGGCGCTGCCTTCCCAACGAGAAATGAAACTAACCTATCCATCATCTCTTACATATATGTTTTGTGTGTTTGTGTCTGGCAAGAACATTTGAGATCTATTTTATTTTTTCTCAATATAAGCATTTATCTATTAACTTTCCTCTTGGAACTGCATTTGTTGCATCTCATGGCAAGAATACACAGAAGAACTGTACAAAAACGATCTTCATGACCCGGATAATCACGATGGTGTGATCACTCATCTAGAGCCAGACATCCTGGAATGTGAAGTCAAGTGGGCCTTAGAAAGCATCACTATGAACAAAGCTAGTGGAGGTGATGGAATTCCAGTTGAGCTGTTTCAAATCCTGAAAGATGATGCTGTGAAAGTGCTGCACTCAATATGCCAGCAAATTTGGAAAACTCAGCAGTGGTCACAGCACTGGAAAAGGTGAGTTTTCATTCCAATCCCAAAGAAAGGCAACGCCAAAGAATGCTCGAACTACCGCACAATTGCACTCATCTCACACACTAGCAAAGTAATGCACAAAATTCTCCAAGCCAGGCTTCAGCAATACGTGAACCATGAACTTCCTGATGTTCAAGCTGGTTTTAGGAAAGGCAGAGGAACCACAGATCAAATTGCCAACATCCTCTGGATCATGGAAAAAGAAGAGAGTTCCAGAAAAACATCTATTTCTGCTTTATTGACTATGCCAAAGCCTTTGACTGTGTGGATCACAACAAACTGTGGAAAATTCTTCAAGAGATGGGAATACCAGACCACCTGACCTGCCTCTTGAGAAACCTATATGCAGGTCAGGAAGCAACAGTTAGAACTGGACATGGAACAACAGACTGGTTCCAAATAGGAAAAGTAGTACGTCAAGGCTGTATATTGTCACCCTGCTTATTTAACTTCTATGCAGAGTACATCATGAGAAACGCTGGACTGGAAGAAACACAAGCTGGAATCAAGATTGCCAGGAGAAACATCAATAACCTCAGATACGCAGATGACACCACCCTCATGGCGGAAAGTGAAGAGGAACTAAAAGGCCTCTTGATGAAAGTAAGAGAGGAGAGTGAAAAAGTTGGCTTAAAGCTCAACATTCAGAAAACGAAGATCATGGCATCTGGTCCCATCACTTCATAGGAAATAGATGGGGAAACAGTGGAAACAGTGTCAGATTTTATTTTGGGGGGCTCCAAAATCACTGCAGATGGTGATTGCAGCCATGAAATTAAAAGACGCTTACTCCTTGGAGGAAAAGTTATGACCAACCTAGATGGCATATTCAAAAGCAGAGACATTACTTTGCCAGCTAAGGTCCGTCTAGTCAAGGCTATGGTTTTTCCAGTGATCATGTATGGATGTGAGAGTTGGACTCTGAAGAAAGATAAGCGCTGAAGAATTGATGCTTTTGAACTGTGTTGTTAGAGAAGACTCTTGAGAGTCCCTTGGACTGCAGGGAGATCCAACCAGTCCATTCTGAAGGAGATCAACCCTGGGATTTCTTTGGAAGGAATGATGCTAAAGCTGAATCCAGTACTTTGGCCACCTCATGCGAAGAGTTGACTCATTGGAAAAGACTTTGATGCTGGGAGGGATTGGGGGCAGGAGAAGAAGGGGACGACAGAGGATGAGATGGCTCTATGGCATCAGCGACTCGATGGATGTGAGTCTGAGTGAACTCCGGGAGTTGGTGATGGACAGGGAGGCCTGGCGTGCTGCGATTCATGGGGTCACAAAGAGTTGGACACGACTGAGTGACTGAACTGAACTGACAAGTTTTGGTGTGTTGTATTGCCATTGTTCTTTCTCCAGAGATATTTTTTGTCATTTTCAGCATCTTTGACTCACTCTTCAGAGGCATGTTGTTCTACCTACACATATTTGTGAATTTCCTGTGTTTTCTCCTGTTATTGATTTCCAGGTTCAGGCCATTGTGGTCCTTGGGCTGCAAGGATATCAAACAAGTCAGTCCTAAAGGAAATCAACCCTGAATATTCATTGGAAGGACTAATGTTGAAGCTGAAGCTTTAAAACTTCAGCTACCTGATGTGAAGAGCTGACTCACTGGAACAGACCCAGATGCTAGGAAAGATTGAAGGCAAAAGGAGAAGGGGGCAGCAGAGGATGAGATGGCTAGATAGCATCACTGATTCAATGGCCATTAATTTGAGCAAACTCCAGGAGACAGTGGAAGACAGAGGAGCCTGGTGTGCTGTAGTCCATGGGGTTGCGAAGAGTCGGGCATGACACAGTAACTGAACAACAGCAACTATTGTGATGGGAAAAGAAACATAATACGATTTTAATCAATTTTCTTAAATGTGTTAACTTGTTTTGTATCCTAACATACTATTTACCTTGGAGAATGTTTCATGTGCACATGAGAAGAAAGTGTATTCTGCCACCAGTCTGTTAGGTGTGTGCTGAGAAACCTGCTGATAGACTCATGGGGGGTTCTCTTGTATGTGATGAGCTTCTTTTCTCTTTCCGCTTTCAAGATTGCATCTTTATTTTTCACAGTTTTATAATAAAGCACCTCAGTGAAGTCTTCAGGTTGAACCTGATTAGAGACTTTTGAGCTTCATACACCTGGATATCGATTTCATTTCCCAGATTTGGGAAGTTTTCAGCCATTATTTCCTTAAATAAGCTTGCAAACTGTTTCTCTCTATGCACCATCTGGGACTTCCATATTGTGAACATTGTTTTGCTTGATTTTATCCCACATGTCCTATGGGCTTTCATTCTTTCTGCCTTTTACTCCTCTGACTGGGTAATCTCAAATTACCTGTTTTCAAGCTCACTGATGCTGTCTTCTACTTGATTGAGTCTCCTATTGAAACTCTCTATTGCACTTTTTAGCTCAATCATTGTATTCTTCAGTTCTAAAACGTTTGTTTGGTGATTTTTCATGTTTTCTCTTTGTTGAACTTCTGATTTGTTTTTGTATTTTGTTCCTAATTTTGTCAAATTGTTTATCTGTGTCTCTTGTAGCTCTCTGAGCTTCTTTAGGACAATTATTTTGTTCTTTGTTGGGAAATTTGTGGATATCCATTTTCTGTGGTCGGTTACTGAACATGCATCGTTTTCCTTTGGTGGTATCATGTCCCCCTGACCCTTTGTGGCTTTGTGTAGTTGTTTTCACATGGAAGAAGCACTCACCTCTTTTAGACTTTGTAGGCTGACTCTGATAAGAAAAAAACCTTCCCCGGTCGGTGGGGCTATGCTGGAGTGTGCTGTCGCCCTGGGCCTGGTTGTGAAGGGTGCGAAGTGGGTGAGTGAGTGGTGGCATGGGGTGCAGGGGAGTGTACTGTCTTGTTGGCTCAAGTCGCTGGGGTCTCCAACATCAGCAACTGCTTGATTCTTGTCAGCAAGAGCTGCACGGCTTCTTCCAGGGCTGCAAGGACTGCTGGGATCCTAAATGGTGCCTCCAGGTTCTGTGTGGTGGGAACGGGCAGGCTGCAGGGGTGGCAGGAGCCCGTGGTGTGCATGCATTCAGCTGCAGGGGTCGCTGTGGTGCCTGTGTGGTGGCAGGGTTGACAGCAGATACACTCACTGGCAGGGCCTGAGGCCAACTACAGACGCAACAGGGGCCAGGACTGTCGGTGTACACTTGTGTGGCTACAAAGGCCAGCCACAGATGTAAACATAGCACTGGAGGCCAGTGACAGGGTCTGGGGCTGGTGGCATGCAGGTGTGGGTGGCTTCAGGTGTTATCTATGGGCACTGGTAATGCAGGCCAGCGACAGGTCTGGCTCTGAGCACCGAAGCAAGTGCATGGTCCTGGACTGGCACTGTGCATGCCGAGAGCTGCAGAAGCTGAGGCTGGCTGTGGGTGGAGAGGTTGGGCCGGATCCCAGGCCTCAGCTCTCGTACAGCAGATAGGGAGGAGTTCCGGCAGCTGGAGTCTGTGAATGCTAAAATCTGGGGGTCCTTCAGCAGTAAAAGCTGCAGGGGCATCTGCATCAGCTGTGCTGGCTGTCGGCTTCCTCAGTGGCAGAGCTGTTGCATTCCTCTGCAGAGCAGTTTCCTGAGCTCCGTGTCAAGATCCTCAGTGGTGAAAGCTGTGGGGGTCCACAGCATCCACCAAGGTTGTTGAGATTCTCAGTGATGAAGGCTGATGGGGTCCTCTGCAGAGGTGGCCACTAGGAACTCCCAGCAAGTGGCTGATACTGACAGCCTGCCCTCTTTTGTTCCTAGCTATCTCCAGATGTCTCAGTATGCTTGTCTCTGGATGGCAGTGCCCCAGTAGTCTGGGGAAGCTGGCCACTCCCCTCACTTTTCTTTTTCCAGGGAGAGTTCTCTCATGGGGCTGATGGGGGGACACAGGCCGAATGAAACTCTTCTTCCTACCCATTCTGTGTAGTTATTCCCTGGTTGTTGCCCCACTGTGTTGTTGAAGCTTAAGTGAACCCTGTGCTCTCTTTATGAATGAACTATCCTCATTCATGGATGTGCTTATGTGCTCAGTCATGGCTGACTCTTTGCAACCCCATGGGCTTTGGAATCCGCCAGGTTCCTCTGACCATGGAATTTTCCAGCCAAGAATACGGAGTGGGTTGCTGTTTCCCTCTCCATCATTCCTGGATAGCTGACTGCTGTTCTTTGTGGGGGGACCAGAGTGGGGTCTCCTATTCTGCCATCTTGGTGATGTCACTCACAGACCACTTCCTAGGCTGGCCATGTGGTCTCGCTGTCTCTGTTGGTACAGTCCCCACCACTCTTTGTTGTTTTATACCTGTTCCCTCTATGTCATCTGTTTATACAACTTTTCATTATTCCTGTAGGCATTTGAGTCTGTGTCCCCTCCCCTTAAGCAGAAACTGATTAAAACTTAAATTTAAGGCTGTGGTTCTTAAACTGTAACACATATCAAAATCATCTGAAGGACTTGTTAAAGCAATGATGGCTGGGCTCATTTAGTAGGTCTGAGAATGTGCATTCTGACAAATTCTAGGATGATAGAGATAGTGCTGTTCCAGGGATCACACTTGGAGAACCACTGCTTCAAGGTATTATTTAGATTTTCATTCACTCATTCATTCTTAGAGTCTATATTTATTATAGAGTACTTTGTTTTGAAGATTCATTACTGATGAAATATGTATGATTCTTGATAATCAGGCAAAATTTTAAACTTTATTATCTATATGTGCGTGCTAAGTCACTACAGTCATGTATGACTCTTTGCAACCCTATGGACTGTAGCCCACCAGGCTCCTCTGTCAATGGAATTCTCCAGGTGAGAATACTGGAGTGGGTTGCCATACCCTCCTCCAGGGGATATTCTCAAGCCAAGGATCAAACTCACATCTCTTAAATCTTTTGTGTCAACTGGCCGACGGGCTCTTTACCACTAGTGCTACCTCCACCTGGGAAGCCCCCTATTATGTATACATATATATATATATGTGTGTGTGTGTGTGTGTGTATAATATATATATATATGTATATTTCTAGCTGTGACAGTGCTGTGAAGAGTATATAGTATGGTCTCTTCGAAGAATGACATTAAGCTAACTTACACCAGTCTTAAGGAGGCTTGGTCTTAAGGAGCCAGTCTTAAGGAGGGCTTGGTCAGGTTAGAGGGGACCTTCTTAGATCACAGGAAGAACATCTGTGAAGGAAGCAAAGCAGCCTCTTGGATCTAAATGATGAATCTCTGAAGGGGATTTGAGAGACTATGGGAGATATTTCAGGTTGGGATACTGCCCAGTCATCATTCCAAGGAGCCAGGTGCCTATTCTGGTGACTTCTGAGGCTGAACGTTTCTAAAATTTCAGGGAACAGAGACAGGAGGGAAGGAATGATCAGTCCTGGCAACCTGATCCATCAGTCCTAATGAAGTGGGTTATACAAGGAGCAGTGGCCAAATTATTTTGAGATCCTCCTGTTCTGTTGGAAATCCCAGTGGCATGTTGGTAACTCATCCCAATTTCTCTCTACTCCAGTTTCTGGAGCTCAGAGCATTTCCAGGGGGAAAAAAGAAACAGATAAATTGCAAGATCAGATCATTATAATTTCAGGCTCAGCTCACCTGAGCCTCTGCCCTGGCTCATCATATAAGCCATGGATGCCACAGTGTCCAGAGAAGGCAATGGCACCCCACTCCAGTGTTCTTGCCTGGAAAATGCCATGGACGGAGGAGCCTGGTGGGCTGCTGTCTATGGGGTTGCACAGAGTCGGACACAACTGAAGCGACTTAGCAGCAGCAGCAGCCACAGTGTCTCCTCACATATCCAATCTCATCCCCTTCCTCCCACCTGTGCTTGGTGGCCTCCCATGTCATTTGTAGATTCTCCTTCTATGCCATCTGAAAGCTTTTTTTTTTTTTATCTTACAGCCCTTTTTTCTTATTCTCAGATGTCTAAAACTTTTTTCTTTGCCTTTTGTCTTTCCTTTTCCCTTTTTGCTAAATCTATAAACAAGAATACCTTCTACTTCAAAAATACTTTTCTATATTTCTTCTTGAATTTCATCTATTTTTTCTATTTATACATATAAAATTTATTCACAAATAAGAATATCTAATTCAGATCTCCAAGCCTTTGTTTTTACTCTTTAAGAAGATAGAATGATTTTGACACTATTGGCTCTTTTTGAGACTGATTTTTTTCTGTCCTTTCATTATTCCTTATACATTATATTATACCTTTATTTTCTAATACAGCAGTCAAAAGGAATTTTTTAAGGTCATTTTTAGTTCTGAAATAGGACCATAATAAATTTGCTCCTCTTCTACATAAATTTTTCTTGAATCCCCAGCTTTCAACAAGTTAATGGTGGTTGCTTTCATAGCATCATGACACATACATAAAAAGACATGCCTTTCACTTTACACCTTACAACCTCCATTCTACCTTGCAAGTTAACTGTATCCGTGCTACCAGTCAACTTCTTTTTTGTGATTTTATTCTGGACTCTTAAAGTGAATACCTAAAAATGTGTCCTCTCCTAAAAGTGTGTCTTACATGCTTTTAAAAAAACATTTAACTTTAGAGGTTACTTTATACGCATTCAGATTTTTTCTGAGGTGATAGAATCCTTAATGCCATTTTTCTTGCATGAAGAAAACACAACAGGGCCTTACATAATTTTCTTCTTGCATTTCTTTTAGGGGTACATGCATTTCACATGTCTGATCTGTGTCCTTCCCAATTCATATCCATGCATTCTCTTTCCAAGACAGATATCCCAGATCTTCCTATATCTGACTGATAATGTAAAGCTCCACCCAGAAACAAGCTCCCGTGGTTCTGGAGGAGGCGCAGGTCCCAGTCCTTAGTCCTCTTGTGTCCGGTAAAATTTTCTGTCTCTTTTCTCAAATATGATATTTGCCATTTTCTTTTCTCAAGGTCTAATAGCACTGACAGTTTTGAGTTTTGTTTCCTTATTTTTCCACTTTAGGTAATTTTTATTTATTTGGTTAAGATTTCCTTTAACTGCACTCTTTTAACTCCTTCAGTTGTCTCTCTGCCTCACTGAAAGTACCGTGCTGTTTCCTGCTCCTGTGTTTGAATTTCTATTATAGCCTGCTCGATTAGCTCTATTTTCTTTGATAATTTTCTCAATGTTCTTAACTTTACTTTCTCCTCCATAAATTTCGAGTGGAGATACATCATTATTCTCTGATAACTTGTAATGCATACATATAATCTTAAATTATATTACTGCTAATCTTTCTGTTGACATGTTTTCATTTACGTTTCTTAAATTGTCAAAAATGAGAAAAACATTAGGTCTTTTGACTCTTGTCTACATAGACTAATTTAGCAAATTCTTAGTTCTCCTCATCTTTTTAAAAATACACTCTTGTATTTGTTATAATATCTGAACTCTTTCAGACTATTTTCAAATCACTATTTAGTATCATGTGTCTTAATTTCTATTTTTGAAATATGTGTTTAGTCCTGTAGTCATATTACAACAATTATTTTATTTAATATTTTCTTAAACATATCCAGTGCTTACCATCAAGACTTTTTAATCTTGATGAATTCAGTATTTTAATCTTGAATTCAGTATTTTATTCATCTCTAGAACAACTAGAATATATCTTTAATTTTATCAAAGAACTCTAGTCAAAATACCTGGGAATCTCTTACTGTTAATTTCTAAGAAAGATAACTTGTATATGAATAGATTTTTCATCTTGAAATCTCTACTAGGTGGAAAGAGTACAGATATTTATCAGCCTGGAGTTAGTTAACTATACACTGGTCCATCAATATAACAAAATACTACGACTATGATACTATTTTTCAGAAAAAGAAAGAAAAGCTCTCTGCACATACTATGGAAAGATCTCGAAGTTATAACAATCATGAAATGAAAACATTATGGCACACTGCACATCCATGTTCATGGAAGCACAATTCACAATAGCTAAGAGGTGGAAGCAACCCCAAAATCCATCCAAGGATGAATTAACAAAATGTAATAGAATATTATTCAGCCTTTAATGGAAGGAAATTCTTATACATGCAGCAACATGGAGGAGTCTTGATGATATTAGGCCAAACGAAATAAGCTTGTCACAAAATGACACTGTATGATTCCACTTATATGAGGTATCAAAAATAGTGAAATTCATGGAAGCAGAGACTGAATGATAGTTGCCTGGTGCTTGAGAGTGGCGAGAGGAGGGAGCTGTTTAATAGGTATAGAGTTCAGTTTTGCAATGAAAAAATTCTGGGGATTGGATCCATAATAATGTCAATTCAGTTTTCATTCCAAACTCAAAGAAAGGCAATGCCAAAAAAAAAGTTCAAGCTACCATACAATTGCACTCATTTCACATGCTAGCAAGGTAATGCTCAAACTCCTTCAAGCTAGGCTTCAGCAGTATGTGAACTGAGAACTTTCAGATGTACAAGCTGGTATTTAGAAAAGGCAGAGGAACCAGAGATCAAACTGCCAACAATCATTGGATCACAGACAAAACAAGGGAATTCCAAGAAAACATTTACTTCTGTTTCTTTGACTACACTAAAGCCTTTGACTGTGTGGATCACAATAAACTGTGGAAAATTCTTCAAGAGATGGGAATATCAGACCACCTTACCTGTCTCCTAAGAAACCTGCATGTAGGTCAAGAAACAACAGTTAGAACCAGACACAGACAACAGACTGGTTCAAAATTGGGAAAGGAATACATCAAGGCTGTATACTGTCATCCTGGTTATTTATATTTATACGCAGAGTACATACATCATGCAAAATGCTGGGCTCACAAGCCAGAGTCAAGATTGCCAGGAGAAATATCAACAATCTCAGGTATGCAGATGATATCACTCTAATGGCAGAAAGCAAAGAGGAACTGAAGAGCCTCTTGATGAGGGTGAAAGAGGAAAGTGAAAAAGCTGTCCTAAAACTCAACATTCAAAAAATTAAGATCATGGCATCTGGTCCCATTACTTCATGGCAAATAGATTTCTTGGGTTCCAAAGTCACTGCAGATGGTGACTGCAGTTATGAAATTAAAAGACACTTGCTTCTTGGAAGAAAACCTATGACAAACCTAGACAGCCTTATCAAAAAGGAGAGATATCACTTTGCCGACAAAGGTCCATATAGTCAAAGATATGGTTTTTCCAGTAGTCATGTATGGATGTGAGAGCTGGACCATAAAGAAGGCTGAGAGCCAAAGAATTGATGCTTTTGAATCATAGTTCTGGAGAGACTCTTGAGAGCCCCTTGGACAGCAAGGAGATCAAATGAGTCAATCCTAAAGGAAATCAACCCTAAATATTCATTGGAAAGACTGATACTGAAACTCCAACACTTTGGCCACCTGATGTGAAGAGCCAGCTCCCTGGAAAAGAGCCTGATGCTGGGAAAGATTGAGGGGAGGAGGAGAAGGGGACAACAGAGGATGAAATGGCTGGATGGCATCACCGACTCAATGGATATGAGTTTGAGCAAGCTCAGGGAGACAGTGGAAGACAGAGGACCCTGGTGTGCTGCAGTTTATGGGGCCACAAAGAGTTGGACGTGACTTAGCGACTGAACAGCAACACCATTACTAAACTGTACACTAAAAAATGGTTAAGATGGTAAATGTCATGTTGTGCTTTTTCCACAATAAAATCATCATAGTATAGAGTATGAAAACTTCAAGGTAAAAATAAATGGGTTCAAAATATAGATGTATTTGTAATTACGTGCACAAATGGTATAATATACATAGGAATATATCAATAGTGTGTGTGCTCAGTCACTCAGTCATGTCTGACTCTTTGCAATCCGAACGACTCCAGGCTCTGCCGTCCATGGAATTTTCCAGGCAACAATACTGGAGTGGGTAGCCATTTCCTTCTCCAGGGGATCTTTCCAATCCAGGGATCAAATCTGTATCTCTCACATCTCTTACATTGGCAGGTGGGTTCTTTTACTACTAGCGCCACCTGGGAAGCCCCATAGCAACAGTAGCTCTGCTGCTGCTGGGGCTGCTAAGTCGCTTCAGTCGTGTCCGACTCTGTGCGACCCCATGGACGGCAGCCCACTAGGCTCCTCTGTCTCTGGGATTCTCCAGGCAAGAATACTGGACTGGGTTGCTATTTCCTTCTCCAATGCATGAAAGTGAAAAGCGAAAGTGAAGTCGCTCAGTCATGCTCGACTCTTAGCGACCCCATGGACTGCAGCCCACCAGGCTCCTCCATCCATGGGATTCTCCAGGCAAGAGTACTGAAGTGGGGTACCATTGCTTTCTCCAATAGTAGAGCCCTAAGTGGGTAGAATTTGGAACCCACAGATGTGGGAATCAGCACTGGGAGGGAGATTTTACACTAGAGAATTGTTTTATATTCCATTTTTTAAACCATGATGCTATACTACTAAGTCATTAAAAATAAAATGAACAAACTCAAACAGTGAATAGATGGTGTTGGTGTTTATCCTCCCCAGAATCCATCTCGCATTTCTCAGTAAGAGAGGTTATGTATCTGATAGAGCTCAAAATGCTTCTTTTTACCAATAGAACCTATTTACTGACTAATACACAGAATAATGACTGCCTCCTCATCCTACCACTAGAACCTGTGACTATGTTACTTCCCAAGACAAGCGGGAATTAAGTTGTGGATGGAATTAAGGTGACTTAAGATAAGGAGGTTGTTCTGGATTATCCAGTGGGCTTAATATCATCACAAGGGCTCTTACAAGGGGAAGTGAGGCAGGAGAGGGAGACAGAGGGACATGATGTATGACTCTACCTGCTGTTGCTGGCTTTGAAGATGGAGGAAGGGGGCTGCAATCCAAGGGATGGGGAGGCCTCCAGAAGCTGGAAAATGAGAAGAAATAGAGTCTTCTCTAGAGTTTCCGGAAGGAACCCAGCCCTGCTGACACCTTGATTTTACCCAGTGCGACCTGGGTAGGACTTCTGACCTATAGCGGTACAAGATAAAAAACTTGCTTTTTATTTTTTTAAGTTTGAACTTTTAAAAATTTATTTATTACTGAAGTATAATTGATTTACAGTGTTATCTGAGTTTCAGTTGCACAGCAGTGATTCAGATGTGGGTATGTGTGTGTATGTATATATATATATATGCTTTTTCAGATTCTTTTCCCATATAGGTTATTACAAAATATTGAGTATAGTTCCCTGTGCTATACAGTAGGTCCTTATTGTTTGTCCATTTTATATATAGTCGTGTATCTGTTACTTTTAAGTCATGAAGTCTATAGTCTTTTGTTACAGCCCTATAGGACACAGTGGCTGTGGAGTGGGCTGAGGGAACAAAATTACAACTCCGATTAGTCTCTCTAGAAATCTAAGTGTTTACTCATTTTATTCCAATTAAATTTGGACAAAGATGAATAGAAAAAAAAATCCGTGGATATTGGCACATCATCTATTCTTTAATTTAGGAAAGAAAACTGAAATCAGAGTGATTCTATCCCTCTGAAAATAACATCATATTTTCCTAATTGTGTGATTTTACCTCTTCCTTAATCCTTGGGGGGGGGGGGGAATCTGTCACTACTCAATCAACAAATAGAAAATACAAAGGAACAATAATCACCTTGAAATTAAATACAAATCAGGACATGTCTAGGTGGGAATCTTTTTTCACAAATTGAGCTAATTTGCAGTTTTTCCTTGGTGTCAGACACAATGCTTTAATTTTGAAAACCTTATCAAGTAGGGATGATAGTATCCCCACTTTACTGATGATAAACCCAAAGCTTAAAACAGCTGAATAACTTTTCCGGCTACCCAGGTTTAAACCCATGTCTGTTGACTCGGAGCCCATGTTCTTAAGCACCGAGGTTCCCTGCTCTTGCGTCATATTTCCTTTCCTCCTGGCTGTTCCCAGCACCACTGCCGCTCGCATTTTGCTTCTCTAACACCTGGCCTCTCCCTATGATGTATTTCTCACCATAGATTTTATCATGTTATCTTTTTCCACTACAGTTAGTGTCTGAAATCACTGATCCCTATTTTGCTAATATCACCTCTACTCTTTACTGCTTTCAACACAGATTTTAATATACTATTGTACTTTCAGTGTTCCTGAGTGAGTGATCGTGCTTTGCTTTTTTTTGTTTGTTTGCTTGTTTTTAAGTCTGATCATTTAAAATAATTCTATATTGAAGCTTATTTGCTCTTTCATCTCAATTCATAGAAACATAGGAAAACACAAAGTAAACACTTTCTAATTTTTCCTTCTGTTTTCCATGTTAGATTCCCTCCCTCACTCAAATTCATGGCTTCTTTTGAAGTCTCTTGGGTTCTAAATTCCACAGAAGAGAAGATAGCTCTATTAGTACATGTTAAGAACTAACAATTCCCCATCTTCCACGTGGGAGTGGAGGCGTCTCCCCAGTGGATCGTGACTTACAAGGACCATCCAGGTCTGAGTCTAGCCAGCATGATCTAATGCAGCTTTCCTGAACTAAAAAAGGATTGTGTGCTGCTTCCTGCTCTGATTCAGTGCAAAGCAATTTGTCCTTTCATAT
Source organism: Budorcas taxicolor (assembly GCF_023091745.1). Lineage (NCBI taxonomy): Eukaryota > Metazoa > Chordata > Mammalia > Artiodactyla > Bovidae > Budorcas > Budorcas taxicolor. The sequence goes on from NC_068911.1 coordinate 72,601,719, forward strand.
TAGAAGGTGTTTACAATTTTTCCTCTTTGTCAAAATTTTAGTGCAGGCATGAAAAATAGTCACCAGAGTGCATTAATTACTGAAGCTTTCTGTTTATATGCCTTCTTAAAGCCTACTTCACATACAACAATTACATTGACTGTCTGTCTGCTTTCAGCCATTGCCTCATTGCCCAACAGGGCATCTTTAAGGACATGGGGAAAGGAGTGATGAAGTTTCTATAAATGGATGCTCGCGGTGTGTGCATGCTCTACTCTGTCTTAGCATTTACTAATAAACCTTTGAGGTAAGGATCCATGTAGGACAAAGGGCCTGGGTAGGTGGGTGTCTCTTACCGGCTCCCACCACCACCCCGCCCAACTCCTCTCTCCTGCAGAGCCAGGCTCTTCTGACTCACAGGGTGCAGTCTTCACTTGCCACTGTTATTTTTACCACATGCCCTTGTCTGGGCTTGGTTTCTAGACAAATTCAGACTATCAAAACGTTGATAGTTTTTCTTGCTTTTTCGTGCTCTTGCTACTTTGTAATTCACTGTACCCTTTCATTGTTCTTGCAATGAAAGTGAGAAGAGGGAATGGGGACCACTCACAAAACCCAAAGTCAGCTCCAGGAAGATAATTTTGCATCCTTCTCATCTTCAGCAGGAGCTGTCATCTCTGTACCCCACTTTTCCATCCCTAGCTACTTGCTCTATTTTCTCTTGTCTTCCTCTTCTTTACTCCTTGTCCATTTCTTTCTGAAGCCCACGTAGGCTCTGTCCTCACAGCAACAAAGATTTTCTGTGTTTAGGTGGCAATTCTGTTCTGTTATCTATTGCTTGTCATCTTGAATTGCAGGCCTCTGAAACTGGCACTGGTTGCCTGTCTCCCATTCAGGACCTTGAGCACTTTGCTTATATGTAACCCCCTTTCATCCTAAAGGCTGCACATGGTGTTCTTTCCAGGAGGTCCTGCTGTACTCTTTTCTCCATCCTACTGTGCTTTCCCCGACTGTAGGTTACTCAGATGATTTACTGAGCCTCATCTGTAACCTGTCTGTGATTTCTATATACTCGCTGAGAACCTTCTGTACCCCTAAATGAAAAGCACTTGGCAGGTAGTTAACTTATCTTTCCTTTGCCACAGTTCTATTTCATGCCTGTGTCAATGAAACCAACTCCTCAACTGTCTGCTCCTTGTACTGAACCATCCCCTATGTCACAATTTCTTCTTACATATCATTGAATCTTTGATCCTTAGGCCTGAAAAGGATCTTAAAGTAATTTAGTTATATATAATGACATGAGGATAAAATGACATAAAGTTAAACAATTATGATGTGAAATTAAATATACAATATGATCTTGTGAGTGTGTATGTGTGTGTGTGTGTCCTGAAAAAGGTAGACATCACAGTGTTAACAGGGTTGTCTCCGGGTGGTACAGTTACTGTTGTTATTAATCTTCTTTCCTACACTCACTCACGTTTTCTTTAATAAGTAATACAAGAAATAATAGGAAACACTGGAGAATCATTTTTAAAATTCCAAGGGGACATTTTTTTCAGCCTAGAATTCTATACCGATCCAATTAATTATCAATAGCACACTAGAATGCAGATGTGTCAGACATGAAACCACTGAAAAATTTATCTTCAATTTGTCCTTTTAGGAAGCTCAGTGAAAATGATTTATTATAAAACAAGGGTATAAGCCAATGAAACAGAAGACATAGGATGTAGGAAACAAACAAACAAAAACCCCCAAACTGAAAAAGTCTTTGAAAAAATAACTATTAATAGGAACGTGGACATGAAAATAGTCATGGAAAGAAATCACCTTAGAAAGAAGGAAAGCCTGAAAGGGAGAGCTTTTGTTTTGTTTTTTCCTTTGGAAGAAATAATTAAGAAGAAATTAGCTCTGTGTCCCTAGATGTCATTTTCAGTGGATACAGTCAGTCACATGTTCAGTCATGCAGCATGTATTATGTGCCACTGCTATGCTAAGTGCTGCTCAGAACAGAGAACTAAAAAAAATCAGCTGTTTTTATGTAGCATAAGAAGATAATGGCTATTATCTCCTTTAACTGCCCCCACAGCCCATTTTACAAATGAAATCTTTTCTAATTCAGAGGGTTTGCTCAAGGTTGCCAATCAACAAGTGCCAGGCGCTGACACAGAAACATGGACTTAGAGCCTGTATTGTCTTTCCTCTGTTCAAAGTTTGTTTGTTTCTTCTTTGGGTGGAGGTGGAGAAAAGTCTTTGCTAGGAAATCTGCTTTCTTAGAATTGTATACTTAGCAAAAAGGGTGAGGAAAAGAATGTTTAAATCTCTCCTGGCTGGCCATTTTGCAGACGACGTGTCTGGATAAATCTGCACCTGACTGTCTAGGACAACCCGCTCTTGTACAGATGGGATGCCCAGCAGATGCTGCTGCAGCCCACAGCCTGAATTACTGCCGCACTTCCCGAAGTGTCTGCTCAGCACAACTGCAAGTGGAAAATAAACTTGTAAACCATTGTCAGTGATGTAGCTCAAAGACTTTATATACTGAAATATCTTTAAAGTTGTTTTTCATTGCAGTCTGCCCTTTTTCAATGGGCAGAATTCATTTTCTCTTTAAGTGTGCTCAGTGAGGGCAAGACAGAGGGTGAAAGGAAGATGAAGGTCTGATTTCTGGCTGTCCTGTGTGAAATATTCAATACACTCTCTTCTTCAAAGTAAGGATCACTCTCTTTTTTCCTCTCTTTGCCCTACATGACCTCACCTCACCACACACATGAAACTCCTCCAATAGTTTGTCACTCCAAGGTACCAAAACTCTGTATCCAACTGGGAAAGATTTGCTGGGTAAGGACAGGTGTGTGGCCTCACTGATGTTAAGTTTGACACAAGCCCCCAGCCAACCTCAGGTTTGGTTAGTACAGTAGTTTCAGGTTTCAACTCTGCAAACCAGGAACTGCCTGGGTTCTAACCCCCAGCTCCATCTCCACGAAGCTCTGACTCTAAACAAGCTATGTGATTTCTCTGTGCCTTGACTTTCTCTAAAGTAGGAATGATAACAATAGCCCTTTCTTTGTAGGATTTTCAGTTCAGTCTAGTTCAGTCACCCAGTCATTGTCCGGCTTTTTGCGATCCCATGGACTGCATCCCGCCAGGCTTCCCTGTCCACCACCAACTCCCAGAGCTTACTCAAACTTGTGTGTCCATTGAGTTGGTGATGCCATTCAACCATCTCATCCTCTGTCGTCTCCTTCTCCTCCTGCTTTCAGCCATTCCCAGCATCAGGGTCTTTTCAAATGAGTCGGTTCTTTGCATTAGGTGGCCAATGTGTTGGAGTTTCAGCTTCAGCATCAGTCCTTCCAATGAATATTCAGTACTGATTTCCTTTAGGATGGACTGGTTGGATCTCCTTGCTGTCCAAGGGATTCTCAAGAGTCTTCTGCAACACCATGGTTCAAAAGCATCAATTCTTCAGCACTCAGCTTTCTTTAGAGTCCAATTCTAACATCCATACATGACTACTGGAAAAACCACAGCTTTGACTATGGACCTTTGTTGGCAAAGTAATGTCTCTGCTTTTTAATATGCTGTCTAGGTTGGTCATAACTTTTCTTCCAAGGAGCAAGCGTCTTTTAATTTCATGACTGCAGTCACCATCTGCAGTGATTTTAAAGCCTCCCCCAAAATAAAGTCTGTCACTGTTTCCATTGTTTTCTCATCTATTTGCCATGAAGTGATGGGACTGAGAGTGTAACAGGCAGGAAGGCCAGGGGGTCACCAAAGGGACGAAACAGGCTTCAAGACATTTTTCTCTCTCTTAAGTGGCAGAAGGAAACAAGTGTTAGATTTTCCCCCCCTTCTCTATACAAATTTAAAAAGATGTTTCTCTTAAAATTCTGTGTTGCCATGATGACACCTGGCTCCACCTGAACTTAACTTTTCTCAAACCTTGAGCTAAGAATGCATTTTTCTTATGGAAATGTTTGTCTTAAGCTATGTTAATGAACTATGTATTTATCTTAGACTCTGTCTTTCTTCAAGTTGGTTCCACCTAAGACTCAGAACCCACTTGACAAACCTGTATGTTATACTCACACATTGTTCTCCTAATCTATGTTAATGAAACTATATATTTACTTGGAACCCTGCCTTTCTTCAAGATTCATGTCAATCATTTCATGGCCTGGGATGACTCACCTGGTGCCAATGTTCTCTCAAAATGCATATTGTGGGTGTGGGGCCTGGTGCCAGTCTCTGAGTTTTGAAACATTTCCTTTCTCTAATTAGCAGAATGCTAGTAGTTATATAACATTTGGCTAAAGACTAGCAGGGGGGCACTCTTTATGCCCCCTTCTGATGTCTATGTCAGAAATTTCCTCTATTTCTTTTATACTTTAATAAAACTTTATTACACAAAAGCTCTGAGTGATCAAGCCTTGTCACTGGCCCCGCATTGAATTCTTCTCCAGAGGCCAAGAATCCCAGCATATTTCGTGGCTGAGCAACAAGCTTTCAGGACCAGATGCCATGATCTTAGTTTTCTGAATGTTGAGTTTTAATCCAACTCTTTCACTCTCCTCTTTCACCTTCATCAGGTTCCCCAGGTAGCTCAGTGGTAAAAAATCCACCTGCCAATGCAGCAGGAGCTGCAGGAGACTTGGGTTCAATCCCTGGGTTGGGAAGATCCCCTGGAGGAGGGCATGGCAACGCACTCCAGTATTCTCATCCGGATAATCCCATGAACAGAGGAGCTTGGTGCAGCTACAGTCCACGGAGTTGCAAAGAGACACGACTGAGCCACTGAGGACACGTGCACAGACGCAAAGTGAGGTCATATATGTAGAGCACTACTGGCAAAGCATGCGGGTGATGGGGCGGGCAGCAGTTAATCAACTTTCTTTCCTCCTGCCATCCTAGCCTCAAAATAACTTGCCCTAGGATTTCAACAGATTCCAAGTATGTCCTGTCTCCATGTAATTGACTCTGGATTTGATAAGCAATCAGTTTTCATTCTCAACTCTTCTCCCTGATCAGACACCATGTCCTCTTTAGGAAAACACTCAGCTCTTGAGGCCTCAGGTCTATAGTCCCCTGACCCTGCTGGCACTAAACCAACAGACTCCAAACACTTCTTTCCTGTCCAAGAATGAGAACCTTTTTCTTTCTGCAGCTGTTCCTCCCCTGGTACTTCACAAAACTGCTAACTTGGAAATCTGTGGCAGGATTCTGGCAAAAATTTATTTGGTAATTTTCTCAAACTTATACAAACTTATACAAAGGTTTGAAATGGCCAAACGAGGTTTCTAAAAGGAAAATACTTCCTCCTCAAACCCAGAAAAATGCAGCTAGTGTTCTATGTCAGCTGTCTGGGCTACTGTATCTTCAGCTTGAACACAAAAGACAATTCCCTGATTTACAAACCTCCTCCGTGAGCTTCCAGGGCAGTCTGAGTCCCCTGGGTTTGTTAATCGGGGGTTAGGAGGTAAACCTGTGTCCAGACTGCTTTTAACCTTCAAGGACTCTGAAAACCAAAACCAACAATACCTGTGAAGGAAAAGAAAACCTACCTTTTCTTTAAAGATTGGGGCTCTGCCAGAATCCAGCCTAGGCTTGTCCCTATCTTCCTGTTTGTCTTTCCTCTACTCTTCTCTCCTCACTTTACACACATTAACGGCTTAATAACCAACTCTTCACACGCAGAGCTGTGGGAGAAAGGTAAGCCCCCACCCTCTCCTTCCTTTCCAAGGAAGAGGAACGCTCACCTCAAGTCTGGCGCCCTGTCGTGAGTAAGCAGAATGATGGCGTCTAGAAAGACCCGTTCCCTGGGAGACTCATGGTTTCTTTCTTTCTCTTGGCTTAACTGTTAAAGACCAACTGGCAGTCACTCGGGAGGAGGGGCTTGGAGCTTTGGCCCCTTGCTCTGCCTCTCCTCTCCGTGCAGCTGACCTGGTCCGTTGCTCCAAGGCTTGCTGCTTCAAAGTAGCCCAGGCCTCGCCCTGCTGCTGTTGTTGACTTCCGCCTTCTGCCAGACTTCCACCTTTCTCTTCACTCTGATTGGGCCCAGGTGTAGATACTTAATGGCAACCCACTCCAGTACTCTTCCCAGGAAAATCCCATGGGCAGAGGAGGCTGGTAGGCTACAGTCCATGGGGTCGAAAAGAGTCGGACACGACTGAGTGACTTCACTTTCACTTTCTCTCTGAGCTTCTCTCCTTTTCTCATTCTGCCATATGGTACCTGAGCTACGGCAGCTACTGTAGTTGGGTCCTTGTTTGGTTAAACAAAAGGACTTGGGGACAAATGTCATTAAAATTTTTCTTTAAAGTTTGATTTTCAAATGTCCTTTTTACTGCTCTTTCTTTCTCCCTCTGGATCTGATGGATGTTTTCTAGTTGTATTTTGCATGAAACAAGTGGAAAATTATTAGCTTACAGGAATAAGGTTGCAGTGGAAACCTCTGAGATTTTTACTTCCTAGCACCCATTCACTTTTTGCCAGGAAAGAGTTATCTAGTTTATCTCTGGGAAGCTACCCTCTTTTCTACCCTCCATTTATATTCTTGGGGTGAGGCTCCTGTTTGCTCATTCCTAGGTGGTGAGAGTATTGCCCAGCCCTGGCCTCCGTGTTTCAGGGAGCACAAACCAATGAGAATTTTTTCTGAGACTGTTAGAAAATGGCTCTTTTCCACTGGACTTGAGATGGGAAGATGTGATGTTAGAACTTTGACAGCCGTCATCAATCACAAGGAAACAGACGGCCTGAGAATGGAGCCAGTACACAGGATTATGTTAAGCTATGGATAGAAAGGTACCTTGAGATTGAGCTACAGGACAGAGCATCCCTGAAGACAGCTCCACCTTTGAGGTTTTCATTTACAACCCATTAAATTCTTTCTTCCTAGGCCAGTCTGGATGAGATCACCCATTACCTAGAGCTTCCCTGGTGGCTCAGACGATAAAGAATCTGCCTGCAATGTGGGAGACCTGGGTTTGCTCCCTGGGTTGGGAAGATCTCCTGGAGAAAGAAATGGCAATCCACTCCAGTATTCTTGCCTGGAGAATTTCATGTACACAGGAGCCTGGCAGGCTACAGTCCATAGGGTCAAAAAGAGTTGGACAGGATTGAGTGACTAATACCTTTTCACTTTCACTTTCTTTTCACCCATCACTTAACAAGGGAAACTGCTAATTAAATAAGAGGGGTTCAATTCTAGGGTTTCTTATTCAGTTTCCCAGTCTTCATCATTTAGTTTCGGGATCCATGCCCACTTTAATCTCAAGAGGGACTGTGATTTTCTTTGGCCACTGTTTCTTGGGCTTTCATCTTCCCCAGGTACTGTGAATGAAGCAGGGTCTGAGTATTCCTGGATTGCCTGGTGACAGTGTTTTCTGGATACAACCAAAATGCCATTCCAACTTGATAATTCTTAGATTCACTTTTTCAGACCAGTCTTTCAGCTCTTACATTAAGATCTGTGATACATTTTGAACTAATTCTTGTGTGTGGTGTGAGATATCAAGTAAAACCATTTTGTTGCTGAAGATATCTTAGTGTTGCTGATCATTTTTTTAAAAAAGGATTTTTCTTTCCCTATTCAACTGTCTTAGTGAAACCATTTACCACAGATTGGGACCTGAACCCATGTGCTGGGACTTGAATCCAGCCAAAACTCAGTTTGGGACTTGAACTCACATGGCTGGGACTTGAACACAGCCAAAACTCTGCTTGGGACTTGAACCCAGGTGGCTGGAACTCAAAATCAGCCAAAACCTTGTTTGGGACTCAAACCCATGTAGCTGGAACTCAGTTCAGTTCAGTCGCTCAGTTGTGTCGACTGTTTGTGACCCCATGAATCGCAGCACGCCAGGCCTCCCTGTCCATCACCAACTCCCAGAGTTCACTCAGACTCAAGTCCATTGAGTCAGTGATGCCATCCAGCCATCTCATCCTCTGTTGTCCCCTTCTCCTCCTGCCCCCAATCCCTCCCAGCATCAGAGTCTTTTCCAATGAGTCAACGGTTCGCATGAGGTGGCCAAAGTACTGGAGTTTCTGCTTTAGCATCATTCCTTCCAAAGAAATCCCAGGGTTGATCTCCTTCAGAATGGATTGGCTGGATCTCCTTGCAGTCCAAGGGACTCTCAAGAGTCTTCTCCAACACCACAGTTCAAAAGCATCAATTCTTTGGCACTCAGCCTTCTTCACAGTCCAACTCTCACATCCATATATGACCACTGGAAAAACCATAGCCTTGACTAGACGGACCTTAGTCGGCAAAGTAATGTCTCTGCTTTTGAATATGCTGTCTAGTTTGGTCATAACCTTTCTTCCAAGGAGTAAGCGCCTTTTAATTTCATGGCTGCAGTCACCATCTGCAGTGATTTTGGTGCCCAGAAAAATAAAGTCTGACACTGTTTCCACTGCTTCTCCATCTATTTCCCATGAAGTGATGGGACCAGATGCCATGATCTTTCTTTTCTGAATGTTGAGCTTTAAGCCAACTTTTTCGCTCTCCTCTTTCACTTTCATCAAGAGGCTTTTTAGTTCCTCTTCACTTTCTGCCATAAGGGTGGTGTCATCTGCACATCTGAGGTTATTGATATTTCTCCTGGCAATCTTGATTCCAGCTTGTGTTTCTTCCAGTCCAGCGTTTGTCATGATGTACTCTGCATAGAAGTTAAATAAGCAGAGTGACAATATACAGCCTTGACATACTCCTTTTCCTATTTGGAACCAGTCTGTTGTTCCATGTCCAGTTCTAACTGTTGCTTCCTGACCTGCATACACATTTGGCAGGTCAGGTGTTCTGGTATTCCCAACTCTTTCAGAATTTTCCACAGTTTATTGTGATCCACACAGTCAAAGGCTTTGGCATAGTCAATAAAGCAGAAATAGATGTTTTTCTGGAACTCTCTTGCTTTTTCCATGATCCAGTGGATGTTGGCAATTTGATCTCTGGTTCCTCTGCCTTTTCTAAAACCAGCTTGAACATCAGGAAGTTCACGGTTCACGTATTGCTGAAGCCTGGCTTGGAGAATTTTGAGCATTACTTTACTAGCATGTGAGATGAGTGCAATAGTGAGATGAGTGGAACTCAAATCCAGCCAAAACCCTGCTTGGGACTTGAACCCACATGGCTGGGACTCAAACCCAGCCATAACCCATGGTACCTGGTTTTAGGATCTAATGAAGCTCAGGTTCTTGATGTCTCATCACAGAAAGAGTTCAGTGAGAGACAAAGTGATAGGTACAAAGTAGATTTATTCAGATTCAAAGAGAAGCACACTCCATAGAGTGTGGGCCATTGCAGAAGATGAGTGCAGCTGCGAAATGTGGCATGGTTAGTTTTTATAGGCTGGGTAATTTCATATGCTAATGAGTGGGAGGATTATTTCAACTATTTTGGAGAAGGGAGATTTCCAGGATTTGGGCCACTGCCCACTTCTTGGTCTTTTAACAGTGCCTTGGAACTGTCGTGGCACCTCTGGGTGTGTCATTTCACTTGCTGATTGAGGATCAAGGTCTAGTCTTGTCTGCCATCTTGATCCCATTTGATTCTAATCAGTTTATGTTGTGTCCTTGGGCTACGTCGTTCTTTCAAAAGTTGTGCTCTGCCCCTCTTCCTCCTGTTACATGAGCACCTTTTTTGAACATCACTGAATCATAAGTATAAGGCTTTATTTCTGAACCCTCAATTCTACACCACTGATCTATCAGTTCAGTTCAGTCGCTCAGTCGTGTCCGACTCTTTGCGACCCCATGAATCGCAGCACGCCACGCCTCCCTGTCCATCACCATCTCCTGGAGTTCACTCAGACTCACGGCCATCAAGTCCGTGATGCCATCCAGCCATCTCATCCTCTGTTGTCCCCTTCTCCTCCTGCCCCCAATCCCTCCCAGCATCAGAGTCTTTTCCAATGAGTCAACTCTTCGCGTGAGGTGGCCAAAGTACTGGAGCTTCAGCTTCAGCATCATTCCTTCCAAAGAAATCCCAGGGCTGATCTCCTTCAGAATGGACTGGTTGGATCTCCTTGCAGTCCAAGGGACTCTCAAGAGTCTCCTCCAACACCACAGTTCAACAGCATCAATTCTTTGGCACTCAGCCTTCTTCACAGTCCAACTCTCACATCCATACATGACCACAGGAAAAACCATAGCCTTGACTAGACGGACCTTAGTCGGCAAAGTAATGTCTCTGCTTTTGAATATACTATCTAGGTTGGTCATAACTTCTTATTGTCAGTGACAAATTGACATTCGCCAAGGGTATTTGCCAGGCTTCTCAGATGGTGCTAGTGATAAAGAACTTACCTGCCAATGCAGGAGACATAAGAGATGTGAGTTTAATCCGTGGGTTGGGAAGATCCCCTGGAGGTGGAGGAGGGCATGGCAACCCACTCCAGCATTCTTGCCTGAAGAATCTCATGGAGAGAGGAGCCTAGTGGGCTACAGTCCATAGGGCTGGACCCAAAGAGTTGGACATAACTTAAGTGAGACACTTTATTTTTTTCGGCTTCAAAATCACTGCAGATGGTGACTGCAGTCATGAAAATGAAATTTGCTTGCTCCTTGAAGAAAAGCTATGACCAACCTAGACAACATATTAAAAAGCAGAGACATTGCTTTGCCAACAAAGGTCCATATAGTCAAAGCTATGGTTTTTCCAGTAGTCATGTAGGGATGTGAGAGTTGGACTATAAAGAAAGCTGAGCACCAAAGAATTGATGCTTTTAAACTGTGGTGTTGGAGAAGACTCTTGAGAGTCCCTTGGACTGCAAGGAAATCAGTCATGAATATTCATTGGAAGGACTGATGCTGAACCTGAAACTCCAATACTTTGGCCACCTGATGCAAAGAACTGACTCACTGGAAAAGATCCTGATGCTTGGAAAGACTGAGGGCAGGAGAAGTGGGCATCAGAGGATGAGATGGTTGGATGGCATCACCAACTGGATGGACATCAGTTTGAGTAAGCTCTGGGAGTTGGTGATGGACAGGAAAGCCTGGCATGCTGCAGTCAATGGGGTCACAAAGAGTCAGATATGACTGAGTGAAGAGCCTGTTACTCCATCTTGTAAAAGAGCTCCATTTTGCAAAGGTACTGGGCAAACAGACTTAGACTTTGGATATTGCCTAAACTTGCCCCACTGTGCACGAGCCAATCAGCCCTTAGGTTAAACCTCCTGACTTTAAGTTCAAGAATTTGTGATTTACCTTGGAAGTAATGATTTACATTTGTGACATTTGTGATTTACCTTGGAAGTAATGACCTACCGTGGAAGTAAAAGAACCCAATCAGAAATCCACACACAACCCTATAGAAGAGGGTAACCAACCAGTAGTCCTTCAGCCTGAACACCCTCTTTGTTACCCTTTCACCTGAATATTCTCTATATAAGCAGTATAACCCAAAACTCGGGGCTCCTCTCCTTAGCTGCTGCGTCGGTAACGGTGGGAGCCCCAGCTCGAGCTTGATAATAAAAACTCTCTTGCTTTTGCATCAGATATCGGCTCCCTGGTGGTCATTGGGAGATTTCACGATTTGGGCATAACATGAGCAATTGAACCGAAGTGACTTAGTAGCAGTAACAAGAGCATTTGCCATCTGCCTCTGTAGGGATTGAATCCTGTGCTACTGCAGCTGTTGACCTTTGACACACCCTGTAGGAGTCCAGGGTGGAGAATGAGGCACACTGTGCTCCAGGAAAACTGGCGGAATGTGTCTTTAGATAGATATTTTCAGGAACTGATTTCATGATCCCAACCCTTGTATCTTTCCACTTCTAGAAATCACTAAATTCCTTTGTGGTGACATCAGCTTCTTGTGACTAGCAGAAAAGAAAACCTTTCATAAGATAAGAGCTTGATTGCATGAATTCCCCCTTCATCAAAATCACATATTGACCTTTCCCTCCTACCTCTTTGGAGCAGTTTCTCCGGGCTATCTGAGGTGTTGTCTCTTGGGCTGCAGTCCTCATTTTTCCCCAAATAAAACTTATCTTGCAACTTTCACATTGTGAATCTTTTTTAAATTGACATTACACAAGTACCCCACCATATTGATTTACTTTGTATTAAGTTTTGGAATTGGGTGATATAAACCTCATTGGAAAGATTGATATTGAAGCTGAAATTCCAATACTTTGGCCACCTGATGCAGAGTTGACTCATTTGAAAAGACCCTGATGCTGGGAAGATTGAGGGCAGGAGGAGAAGGGGACAACAGAGGATGAGATGGTTGGATGGCATCACCGACTCAGTGGGCATGAGTGTGAGTGAACTCCGGGAGTTGGTGATAGACAGGGAGGCCTGGTGTGCTGTGATTCATGGGGTTGCAGGGAGTTGGACATGATTGAGCGACTGAACTGAACTGACTGAAAACTTTCAGGTTTTTCCTTTTTTTTCCTCCTTCAAAATTGTCTTGGCTATTCTGGGTTCTTTGCATTTCAGTGTAAATCTTAGGGCCAGGTTGTCAAGTGAAAAAAAATGCCTGCTGGAATTTTTGAACATTGAATCTTCTAATTCATGTACATGAAATGTCTCTTTGTTTTTAAAGATCTTGATTTATTTCAGTAATTCATTGTAGTTCTCAGTTTACAGATCTTGCACTACTTTTGTTAAATTTATTCAAAGTCTTTTTGATGCTATCATAAATGAATGTTTTTCTCAATTCCAATTTTGAATTGTTCCAACTTTATATCTTTTAAAGTCATCAAGAGACGAACAAATACTTATATAGGCTGTTACTAGTTTCCATTTCTTTCTGTAGAACCTCCTCAACATCTGATGCCATTTTCTATCCTTGAGAAAGACTTTAGTATTCTTGGAAGAAAAGACTGCCAGCAAAGTATCTTGGTTTTATTCATCTAGGCATGTTTCTATTTCATCTTTATTTCTGAAGGATAGTTTTGCTGAATATTGATATAGTCACTGACTTTTTTTTTTAAGAATTTTGAATGTCATTGCACAGCCTTATGGCCTCCACTGTTTCAGATAAGAAGTCAGCCATTCATAACACTGCCATTCTGAGATCTCTATTAAAGTCCTGCATCTCAACATCACTCATTATCAGAGAAATGCAAATCAAGACCACAATGAGGTACCATTTCACACCAGTCAGAATGGCTGCGATCCAAAGGTCTACAAGCAATAAGTGCTGGAGAGGGTGTGGAGAAAAGGGAACCCTCTTACACTGTTGGTGGGAATGCAAACTAGTACAGCCACTATGGAGAACAGTGTGGAGATTCCTTAAAAAATTGCAAATAGAGCTGCCTTATGACCCAGCAATCCCACTGCTGGGCATACACACTGAGGAAACCAGAATTGAAAGAGACACATGTACCCCAATGTTCATTGAAGCACTGTTTATAATAGCCAGGACATGGAAACAACCTAGATGTCCATCAGCAGATGAATGGATAAGAAAGCTGTGGTACATATACACAGTGGAGTATTACTCAGCTGTTAAAAAGAATACATTTGAATCAGTTCTAATGAGATGGATGAAACTGGAGCCAATTATACAGAGTGAAGTAAGCCAGAAAGAAAAACACCAATACAGTATACTGACACATATATATGGAATTTAGAAAGATGGTAATGGTGGCCCTGTATGCGAGACAGCAAGAGAGACACAGATGTGTAGAGCAGACTTTTGGACTCTGTGGGAGAGGGAGAGGGTGGGATGATTTGGGAGAATGGCATTGAAACATGTATACTATCATGTAAGAAATGAATCGCCAGTCTATGTTCGTTACAGGATACAGGATGCTTGGGGCTGGTGCATGGGGATGATGCAGAGAGATAATGTGGGGTGGGAGGTGGGAGGGGGATTCAGGATTGGGAGCTTGTATACACCCGTGGCTGATTCATGTCAATGTATGGCAAAACCAATACAGTATTGTAAAGTAAAATAAAGTAAAAATAAATAAATAAATAAATAAATAAATAAATAAATAAATAAAGTCCTGCATCGACTCTGGTCACTCTATTCTCACCAACTGGAACTGCAGCTTCAGGCTAGCAGAGCAACTAAGTTTACTTGCAGAACTGCCGATTACCAATACTGCTACTTCTGAAATAGTCCAGTGAAACATGGATTTTCACTTTCTACTCCAAATAAAGTGAGCCCCCTCCAGCAACAAAGCTCTCGCTTTTCATGACTAGCCTTACCCTGCAAAATTACATTGACTGAGCCATCCCAGGAAAGAGAGCCACAAATGCCCTCCATTCTTATATATAGTTCTAGCAGAGTTTTGTGGAGCAACTTTCCTCAATCTGTTGTTTGCCTTTGTTAATTTCCAGAGCCCTAAAATGGGTGTTTACAAGAATTTAGTTGAGTTTTATAGTTGTTTTTTGAGAAAAGGATTTGCCAACCTCTCCACTCCACCATAAGCACTGGTTGTCTGATTTGAACTGCTATTATTTTATCCACTTATGAATATACTTATATCCTTAATTTTCTTTGAATCAATAGGAAATAACTGTTGGCCAAAATCATTCCTTCGTAACTGTATAAAAGCTTTAAAAATTTGGAAACTCCCTAACAATCTGCTTGTCATAATACCCACCATACTCAACAGCAAACTATCTGTTTAATTATCCTTAACCCTCACTAAACTGTAAGCTCCATTACAGTAGGGAGTATGTGTCTTTTGTTCATGAGCTATATGCCTAGCACAATCTGATATATTAAGAGGTGCTTAGACTTCAAATATTTGTTAAATAAACAAGTAAATTTCCCCTACCCTGTTGAGGTAATAGGAAAGAGCCAAGGCAATGTAAAAAGCATTTTAATTACAATTCTATGCTGAAATAATTAGTCACTGGGGGCTTTCTTTGTTTATAGGAAAACAAAATGCTTTGTTCTCAAAATAAGTGATCTTTAGTTCTTTAGAACTTTATTCCATGAGCCCTCACTTGGTATTTGAAAGCCCGTAGCCCATAGTTGGGGCTTCCCTAGTGGCTCAGATGGTGAACAGTCTGCCTGCAGTGCAGGAGACCTGGGTTCAGTCCTTTGGTTGGGAGGATCCAGACCCGGGTTTGATCCTCGGGTGGGAAAGATCCCCTAGAGAAGGGAATGGCTACCCACCTCCAGTGTTCTTGCCTAGAAAATTCCATGGACAGACGAGCCTGGTGGGCTATAGTCCATGGGGTTGCAAAGAGTCAGACACGACTGAGTAACTAGCGCTTTTACTTTTCACGGCCTGTAGTTATAGTTTTAGGAAGACAGTGTAACAGAATGTAAAAACTAGGATGGAGAATTTTGATTTGCCTCTGTCAATAGCTGTCTGACAAATAAATGATTGAATAAGTGATTGAATGTTATTCTCTCTGGGCCTTCATATTCTCATTTAAAAATGGTTAGCAAACATGACCAAACAGAAGAATCACTCATCATTATTGTTCCACTGTTAGAATCCCCAGAGTTGAGAGGTGATAACCTACACTATTAAAAGCTCCAGTGGTAAGATTTTTGTAGTCAGCTAGACTGGTAAATGGATGGCCTTTGAGAATTGCTGAACTAGATGCTCTCAAAGGCCCCTTTCAGTCCTGAACTTATTTGCTTCCATTCCTCTCAACACAAGTGAAACTCTCTTTGGGTTATACACCTGGGTCACCCCAAACCTCTGAGTGAAACGGTAAGTCTTTGAAGATGTAGTTTATTCAGGCCAAAGTAAAGACAGTCTCTGACTTGTTTCTGTGTAGTCACTCAAAATGTTGGTGCATATGAAACAGGAATTGGGAAAAGGAAACTTACACCTCCTTTGGCTGACGGACAATTGATACAGGAGGAGAACTGCTAATTATCTAATAATGGAGGCTGGTAGGGTATTTTGCTCATTTCATTCTTTCTGAACCTGCAAGTGAACAGCTGCTACTGTCTCTTGCATTTCACAACTTTTAGAAAAGCAGCCCTTCCCAGCATGAGCTTATTTCAAAATAAATTGAATAAGGCTTTGCATGTAAAAAGGATGTTCTGGGTACTGTGAATAGGACTCTTCTCAACCAACTCCACAGTCTGTTTTCCTGGGAATAGAATAAAGTAAACTTTGAGGAAAAAGGGTGGCAAATAGATGCCTAGACCGTGAAAATGTTCCTGCTCAAACACAGGCATTTCATCTCTTTTGGTCTGTGAGAAATAAAGGCCCACCAAAGTCCCTAAGAGGGAAGTTGAGAACCCTGTGATGATCTGAAGAGGCTGGTGCTCTCTGTTCCTAGAAGAGTGTTTCCACTAGACACCAAAACCCAGTATTCCCCCTTTCACGGGGGAAAGCTTAAGTGCATGGAAGAATGAATGCTCCCAAAGCACCAGAGATGTGCTCTGATCTGCAAGAGAACCACAGCCTGTGCCTTCCTCAGGGATCCCAGCAATGCTAGGTAGCAATTCTATTTAGAAATTGAAAAAATAAATTTCACATATCAACTTATAATACTAAGTGTCTGATTCTCAGTCTTCTTAGAATGATGTTCCTTTGTTTGACAGAAACTTCTGACAGTAGTAGACATTTTAACTAAATTATAATATGTTCCTCAGCAGAAATACAGTGTATCCACTAAAAACAGAGCAGAACAAACATGTTTGTAACTTAAAGTAACAAAGCTAAGATTCCAGATAGCATGGCAAATATTACTAACATGTAAAAATAAACACAGGAGAACTATTTGAAGGAAACATATAGAATAATAATAATTGCATTAGAATGCTATGAATAATAGCTGATTTTTTTCAAACTTTCAGATAATTTTTAAAAACTAAAATATCACTGTGATTAATGAAGAATAAACGCTACTGAATGAAGATCATCCATTGACCTGAGCAGCCACCTACACTTCCCTGTTTCCCTCTTCCCCATAAAATCCTTTAGTCATAGTGACTAAAGGAAGGGGCATGAGTTCATATAGGGAAAAAGAGTCAGGGTTGGTGATGTGAGTCGACTGCAGGCTTAGAATGAGCCTGCAATCCCAAGCTTAGGTGATTTAGGGATGCTGGACTATGGTCTAGCATCCCTAAACCTAGACTGTGGTACTGAGCATAAGAGCATCTGTTTATTGACAAACTGTACTGACAAGGAGGAACTCTGATAAATGAATGCTGAAAGTGTTACTCCACCTGCTCCCTCCATCTTACACTTCAGTGGTCATCTATGCCTGTTCTATTTGGATCCAAACATGGCTCTTCATTCTAATCCAATCTCCACTGCCTTGAATATTCCACTGCCACTAGCTATTCTGCTTTAAAACCTTTTTAGTTATTCCCAATATTCCACAGAAGCCACCTTCTAACATGTTTCAGTTATACCTAGCACAATAATTTTTGAGGTATGCTAAATAACAATAAATATTTGTTGAAATAAAAAGCATTCCTTTATCAGTAACTATGTGAATGACAGAATGAATCTATGAACTGCCAACAATCGTTTTCCAGAATAGTAGAATAAGGACCTCCGAAAATCTGCTCCTCCATGAAAAGAATGTAACTATTGGGCGGGGGGGGGGGGGGAGAACCAACTCTCATTGTCAAACTTTATCAGAGCTCCATAAATTAATTAGTCTTGCAACAATCTGAGGAGTGTTTATTTAAGAAATATGGCTGGACCTTTACCAGGACAGCAAGTTCTGTGTGTTTTTAATTTTAATCTTATCCACCTCCCCCTAGCTTCGCAATAGTCTTGAAAACAACGATGGAAACTGGAAACCAGCAGACCAGAAGCTGCTAGAAGAAGCGTGATGGGTTCGGAACTCCTCAAATATCCTGTTAACTAGAGAGCTGTCACTATTTGATCTCCCTAGATAGCTCTAGGTTGTACCTGCCTTCTAAGGAGGAGAAAGAGTAACTATCTCTTTCTCCACTGAAAATGGTAGGTAGGTATTTCACTTACTAATTAATCCAGGCCCATGGAAATCCAAGGGTCTAATCTTTGGGGTCCAGGCCATAGCAATCCTACAAAACTTAATGCAAAAGAAAGTAGCATTTCCGGCGTGGATATCAGAACCAACTGAGAATAATTGTAAAGCAAAAGTAAGCAAAGCAAAACAAACAAAAAAGCAAAAATCAAGCTGATCCACAAGAGAATGTGAATTGACAAACACATTACCTTAGGAAAAAGCACGACTGACAACTGCCTCTGGGGAGCCTCCCCGCTCTCTCCTTTTTCTTTACTCTCAGCTGTGAGAGAATTTGCTGGAAAATGGATTGAAATCCATAACACTTACTTTTCACAGTAGTAGCAAAAGCAGACACACTGGTCAACATAAAATGAAAACAGGTGAGACTCTTCCCTCACCTTCCACCTCACCTGAGTGGCTGCTTTCTCTTCTCTTTCTTCCTGCTCTTTGCTCCTCATTTCCTTTTAAAGTTTTCACTGTCTCTGTTTCTGACTCTTCTCTTTTGTCACCTTGGAGTCATTTTCTCCTCCCTCCATTTGACTTGGAAATAAAAAGCACATGCAAAGCCTTTGCAGAGTGTGCTGCGTGTTCCTTTTGAAAACACTGATTTGATTTGTGGCTACACTGATCTAGGTTGCTTCCAGATGCAAAGTAGAGGTACAGCCCACCCTCCGAGCCAACCCAGGATATAGCAGTTAAAAATATTGCTGGATGAAGTTTCTGCCTGCAAAATCTGGTTCTCTCTTTCTCTCTCTCTTTTTTTTTGCCACTTAATATTAAGTAATTCTGATGGATGTTCTGAACCTATTTCTTTGACTCTGTCCCAGATTCCAAGACTGATTCCCCAGGTATCTCCATACTCTTTGGGCTGCATGTTCTGGACTCTGGATTTTATTTTTTTTCCCTATGCTGACTTTTAAGCACTTTTAGCACTGACTACCCTTTTGGTCTTGGATATAATGCTACTTGTAACATTTAAAACCAGCATTTTCCCCTCCTTTGTTTCCAAAATTCCAAATGGAATCGAGAAGACTATAATATAATGGAAAAAAGCATTTGGACTCCAGTCAAAAGACATAGAGTTTGAATACTATATTTCTGGTTATCAATTTTTGACACTGGACAAGTCACTTACGTTGACTCTTGGAGTCCTCATCTCCAAAGTGGTACGCATAATAAATACTGGATTCCTCATTTAGGAGGGACGACCTTGTTTCTGATTTCATGCCAAAACACTTCCTCTCTCCCACACTACACATTGTTCCACCTCAAGAGGTCAGATTACTAATCTGAATGGCCATATTCCAAGGTTAGGCTACATTTATGCTTGTTTGGTGTCACTGGTGGCAAACGTTTCTCTCTCTGATCCTTTCCTTCTGTTCCTGTTGTCTCCATACTTCAGGATGGACCTGTAGCCTGGTTGTTCCAAGGACAAGCAGCATCAGCGCTGAGAGCTTACAAGAAAATAAGAACCTTGGGTTATACCCTGAACTATCAACCTGCACTTTAGCAAGACTCCCAGGTAATCACCAGGCATGTTGCAGCCTGAGAAGCTCCGCCGTAGAGCATGCATGTCCCTCCCTGCTGGTCTTGCTCCAGCCTGCTGTTTCTCTCCCACAGCTATGCTGCCTTTAGCTTGAATGGCCTCCCAGACGGAGGGGCATAGTGTTATCAACAGTGTGCTTTGCAAGTTAACTCAGATATCTCTGTCGATAAAGTTTGAAGAGAAGCTTATAGTGGTGAAGTTACCTTTTCCTAAAGGAAACGTGAACTAACGTATGTTGAAGAAAACCATAGAAAGGAATCACAGGCAGGTGCAGTAGCAGAGCTCATGAGTGTGGTTGGAGACAAATCCCAGAGGGCAGAGAGGGCTTGCCTTTTTAATGAGCTTGTGAGTGATGGATGCCTCTCCAGAGGACCCTCTACTTCTAAAAGGGAAAAAAGGATAATTGAACTTATAGATCGTTCCTTCCACTTCACAGAAAAGTGTGTGAGCTCTGAAGGAGAGAAGCTCTATTAAAGTTCCCAGTGAGTTGGGCTAGATCAGAGTGAGTGGGGTTATAGATTTTTGACTTGCACCTTCTTATTAATATTCATTAGATTTGGGTATTATCGAATCAATGGTGGTTTATTTCAAAAATTCCTGAATCTTTTACCTGTACTTTCATGATGTTTAACTATTATCTTAAGATCTTTTTGTCTTTTTCTATTCTCTTCCTCTACAGATTTCTCCTTGTCTTTATACTAAGTTGTCATAATGGGTTACTCAAAGAACCTTTTTCTAAAGCAAAAATGTAAGCAAAGCAAAACAAACAAACAAGAAAATCAAGTTGACATAGAAGAGAATGTGAACTGACAAGCATGTCACTTTAGAAAAAAGCGTGATTGAAAACAAACACTAAACATATATATGGTAGCTACTGAATTAAATGCAAATCTCATGTAAAACAGAAGTTTGCAAACAGATCAGTGATAGACACAGGGTAGAGAAGGGTACTGATTACAAAGAGCTGTGAGAGAATTTAGGAGGAAAGTAATGGAATTGTCTTGTATCTTGACTACGATGGTCATTACTGGAATGTATGCAGTTATCAAAATTTATAGAACTGTACACTTTAAAAGGGTAAGTATGTAAATTATATACTCCCCCCACAATAAGAATGTGGAGGAAGCTCCAATCTGAAAACAAATTTAAAAATTAAAATAATGACATCGTGTAGCATAGGACGTGGGTGGGCATGGTTGTATATGTTCTTACCTGTGAGAGGCAGCTGTATTGGCCCTGAGAGCCAGAGGACCTGAGTTCACCCTGGAAGTTATAAAATTCTCTGTTGCCTCAGTTTCCTAACCTGTCAGCTGAGCCAGCATCTACCTCATGGGGGTTACTGTTAGGAATAAACAACAACAAAGATAATGACAAAACAGGAATGGGAACTGAAAATTTAAGGCTTCGCAATGGGAGAAAGTCTCTAATGTTTTCTTTTTCCTCACCTCATGCTTGGTGGGGTCATCCTCGTCTCTGCTGAAAAATAGTCTTCATCACAAAACCCCCACACGTCAGTCTGCCCAGCCTGCCATATCAGGCAGCCACTGCTGAGGAAATACTCTGGAATAAACCTCAGAGAGAGAATAAATCACCTCTCATGCCACGCTCCCTCCAGGTGAGGACTGAGGTCATTGCAAAAGGCATAACAAATAGTCAACATAATGTACCAAACTAATAGATTCTATAAGGAAAACTAAATGGAAAATTTTTCCTGAGCGCTAGGCACCTCTGGCTGGAGAGACAGTGGAGCCTGTGTTATTATAGATGTAGCTGAATCAATAATACTTTTTCATTCATTTCTTTTTCATTTCACAAAAAAGCCTCTTTTAACCAAAGAGGTAAGGAGATATTATTGAGGGCAATTTTTCATGCTCACCATGGATTATATTCTGAGATACCTCACTTTTCTAAATAGCCTCATTTCTGGTTCTTCCTTTCTTTCAGAGATGTATTCGATTCTCTTCCAGCAGCATGAATTCATCTGGAAAGCTGTGACAATCAATTAAGTAAATGGGAAAATAGAATGCTTGTAATTATGATAATCGAGCTGTATGAAACCCATCCTCTTAGGTCTAGTGCCCACACATCTTTAAGCAATATATTAATTAAGCTTTGGATAATTGTTACAATTAGGAGCAAGCTTTTATCAGTTTTAAAAATCACTTTGAGAAAAATGAAATATTTTAAAAACACATGCAGCTGTCGGTTTTTAATGCAATTCATTATTACAACTCCATTGTCATTTCCCTGGCTGCAAGGAGACAATTCCAGGATGCTTTACGGATGTGACTTTTCATTGACAAGTGGAGGAATTTCATATGTTGCACCTTTTTCAGATGTTTTTCTCTAAGTCAGAGGTTGGCAAACTTTTCCTGTAAAGAGCCAGATAATAAATATTTTAAGCTTTGCAGAACAAGAGGCAAAATTGAAGATACAGGAAAGTACTTAAATAACAAGCAACAAATTTTTTTGTTTGTGTATTGATGGTTTGAAAACATAATAAAATAATGATCAAGTATTTTTAATTTTTTTTGCAACACACATCTACTAACGAGAAAAGTGGAAATCTTCCTGTTGAGATATTTTGCTTAGTTGGGGTTCAGTGTTAGTTTCTCCTGAGTCATTGCAAATATTCACTGTGAATCCATTCTTAGCCAGCTGTGGTTCACAGAGTGTAGCTTGCCAATCTCTACTCCTGATCAATGTTCTCAACTTTAGGGTGCAAGAGAATCACCTAAAGGGCTTATTAAAACATAATTCTGAGTCACACCCCGACTTTTCTGGGGGAGCCCAAGAATCGGCATTTCTAACAAACTGTTATTTGTCACTGATGCTCCCAGTCTGTACTTTCCGAGCACTGCTCTTGATGTTGGTCCTTGTAAAAAGTCACATTGATTCCACATATATTTGTTAATATATGGTATTTGTTTTTCTGACTTCACTCTGTGTGACAGATTCTAGGTCTGTCTACATCACCACACATGGTCCAATTTCATTCCTTTTCATGGCTGCATAATATTTCACTGTACATACGTGCCACTCTTTGCAGGGCAGGAACAGAGAGGCAAATGTAGGGACATGGGGACCCAGGGGTGGGATGGATTGAGAGAGTAGCATGGATATACATAGGAATATATGTTACCATGTGTAAAATAGAGAGCTAGTGAGAAGCTGCTGTGCAGCACAGGAAGCGGCTTGGTGCTCTGTGATGACCTGAGGGCTGGGAGGGAGGTTCAGGAGGAAAGGGATGTATGTACACATATAGCTGATTTACTTTGCTGTACAGCAGAAACTAACACAGCACTGTGAAGCAATTATACTCCAGTTACAAAATTATTTAAAAGTCACACTGAATACAAGTCTATTTCATGTTTTTATGTTCTACTCACAACTCCCCTGATAGACTTTACCTTTTGAACTTCGGGGTGCACGGTAGTAGATCCAAAGCTTAATGTCAATTAAAAAGTGAAGACCTATTTGGCTAGATCAGATTGCTAATAAAAAGGAAATTTTACCTCTTAAAGAGCTATTAGTGTCTTGCTTGCAAAGTCAGGTATCAGCAATCAGCATCTACTTGTTAGCTGTAAAGAATGCCTGACTGATATTTTTCCAGTCTCATCAAACTTTTAAAAGAGTATGCAATATTCCAAAGGATACATGTGTGTGCAATGTAAGGATGACACTTTAGCCTTGGATTTGACATGTCCTGATTGACTGCACATTATCAACATAATGCTCTTTGGATTTGAATTTGTTGGCATGTTCAACCATTACAATTTAACACAGAGACTTACATGAAGCTGCCAAGGGGCAAGGAGGATAGTTGTTTCCTAAATCCTGGAGTAGTAGTCCATAGTCTACTAAACCAAGTCATCTCTGAGTTGACTATCAAGTTGCTATGGGCTCTTGTGCACAAGCTCCAAGTGATTTGAACTGTCACTGATATTGAGGTTGTGAGGAAGGTTAACAAGACAACAGGACATCAGCTAATTCCAATAATCACAGCTCGCCAAAGAGATTCTTTCAGAAAAGAAGCCAAGTGGAAAGTATGTTCTGCTTCTGTTTATTTGTCCCAATGGTTTAAAAAATCAGCTTTATGGAACCATAATCTTCCTCATGACAGATGGGCTTATACATTAACATCGTGCTTTCCATCAACAGTTTACATTTCATAAGGAAGGTGAAGAAACTGAATGTAAAGACATTTTCAGCATCTATTTTTCAGTTTTATAACACTGATACAAAAAATAGTATTCTGATTAGCAGCTTGATTGGCAACCCATGTAACCCTAAGTTGTACTACAAAAGTGGAGAGTGCACTTTTACAGACAATTACATTTGGTGAAACAGTATGTACAATTTTGACAAATAAATACATAAATACAATCATTCATATATAATGACATACCTAAATGTCAATTATCATCAACAAGCGTTTCTAGTAAATTACTTCTTTCATTCACAAGTTACTTTGTTGCTTATAAAAACTATCTTCACCTTTACAGAAGAAATGACATAATCAATTCCCCCTTAAACCCACATATTAGGAAAGGTAGAAAATGAATCTCAGATGTTTTATGGAAATATTTCAGTCTTTTAATAGAAGATATTTGATTGAAAAACTCTTTCCTTAGCTTCTCTGTAAAGAGTTTCTTTTCCCCATGTCATGTCACACAAAGGGGTTTTGTTCTTCTGAATTTATTTCAAATTGAAAATGATCTTCATTTTTTGATTTTGGCTTTTAAAAATACAACAATATATATTGAAACTGACATTTGCTCCAATATAAGAAGACACAAAGCCACGCAAACTAGCCACCACAGATTTTTTTTCCCAAAAATAAAATTTTAAGTGAAAATTTAAGAGTATAGACATGAAGTATTGATATCTTTTGTTATCTGATGCATAATGAACAAAACAAGTGGGGGGACAGTCAGAAGCTTTTCCTAAAATTGTCTGAATTGATTTCTGGTAAAATGCTGTCTGAAACACTATTTTATGTCAAAGAAATAACAATAAGTTTAAAAATGGCTTAACAAATCACTGCTTTGTTAACTAATCCTAATTTGGCCAGTGTCATTAAATTAGCAAAAGTAGAAAATTAGACCTTTTTCCTGATCACTTGATTTAAACATTTTTGGAACATTCAAAAAACAAAAGGCAACCATGCTTTAGGCTATTGAAACTGGACAAATGACCTTGCCTCACCAAGTTCCATGCAGAAGGAAATGTACATAGCAAGCAGATTCTAGCAATACATACTGGGAAGAAGAAAAAAAAATGCCTTTAAAAATATATACATATGGTTTTTGATGAATATTTACATGTTTGTCACATGGGTACTACTTAGCATAAAAAAGTTAGGAAATAGTTCTTTAAGACATGATTCTCGATTTTTGCTCCTTTTTAAGACTAGGGCTCTATTCATAATGTACCCACACACACTTATAAAGTGATCCACAGATGTATACATATGATGTTTATAATGTGCAGTTCCTTAACACTGAGGGTGGCTCGACTGAGCATAAGGTAAATACAAGACGTTGGTATAAGACTGGGCCTTGATTTGACTACATGATGGACAGGCAAACTAAGTTCAATGTTGTGAGACTTTTCCAGTGATTGGAACTCACAGCAGTTGCGAGTTGGGGGTTTGAGGGTGGCTCGCCTTGTGCTGATCCATCTTTCTCCAGGCTACCTAATGTTATTTTCTAATCAAACTCAGTGGTCCTGCTGACTTGAGATGAAGATGTATTAAGAGACAGGAAGGTCTCTCTCCTATTAGGTTCTGTTGGGCTGGAGATGAGCGATTCAGTGTTTTTAAGAAATAAGCCATGATTTCCATTTGTACATTTCATCTGCTTATTTGTTATAAACTCCTAGCTTGCAAAGGGCAGGTTTGAAAAAAAAGGTGTACTCTTTCAGTTGTGGAGCTTTCTTTGAATGGAAGCAAACAGAAGTTTTCTAATGAGTGCTGGAAATGTGCAATGTGTGGGTTTGCTGAGTGTCTATTCTTCTGCCAGAGGTGGACTACCTCTGCCAGGCTTCAAAGTTCTTACTGAGAATTCAGACCAAATGTTTCCTGAGACCTAAGTGGATGTGATACATTATGCAAAGCATGTGCTTCAGTGACTATAATGTACCCCCAGCCAGAGGCTCCTCCCTAAAGAAAGGCAGCTGCCTTTCCTGTCAGCACCCTGGGATATCAAGGCAATGCACTGAAGTAATAACTTATTCATTGAAACCAGAAGAAATGACAGAGAAACCGAAGCCTTCACAAACACCTAACATATTCAAGGAAAAGTTAGTCCTAGAAGAATCAGGTGCACTAAGAGTTATATTTGATCTATATTTTGGCAGATATCATACTACAATGATGTCACCACTACTGATGACCATCATGGCAATTATGTAGTTATTTTAACATATAGCATAATGCATGATACACTGCTTTAAGTAGCACCTTTAAAACGAAGGATCCCAAAATATTCGGCAAATGCAATTTGCTCTCACAGCACCCGTAAGGTAGGTGTTTTTTCCAGATGTTTTTTAAATGAGCGTATCGAAGCACAGCAGAGTGAGGATGCAGGCTTACATGATTCAGGTGATGGCAGCCATAGAACCTGGACTCAAGCATCCCCACCCTTCCTTCCCGTAATCCTCAATCACAGAGCTTCCAGAATACCCCTGAACAGCACTGCTGTTGGAAATGCCTGAATGGATCGGATGCTGAAGAGATTGCATCTATCAACAGTAGACCTAAATCCCTCAGTAACAATCCTCCCTCCTCAAATATTTTTTCATGAGCTTTGCAAATGTATGGAAGGGGCCTTTGACACCAGTGCTGAGCTCATGCTAATTACAGTGCACATGTGAATTTGTATTGTTTTCTCCGTGTCATTTATCATCCTTCTGGCCTCCTACCGACTTATTTCTACACATGTGCCTGTCTGAACCAGAAACTGTAAAAGGTATTTAGTGACACCGTATGGAAGGAAGCAGGTGAAATTACATTTGGCAAAGTCTCCTTGGGGGCACCAGGTAATGTTTGTTCTGAAAGAGCAAAAAAAAAAAAATAAATCTCCTGTTTATTTTTTAAGTAGCATTTTATATACATTCCACCTGCTGACCAGGTTTAATCCTTGGATGAGCAAGCAGAGCTGTCTTCCAAACAGAGAGAATATTTGATCCTCAAGTATAAATTTCTATTTACTTAACTGCAGCCTCCCTACCAGTACTAAGTCCATTTCTTGGTGGAACTGGAAATACTGTACACATTCCACGGCAATATATGTGAAAGTTCAATGTAACATCACACGCAGTATGAATCATCACATCCAGCGTGTCTCCCTGACTGTGCTGCTTCTGAGTTGTTTTTGATAAAGTGTTATTTACTTTTGCAGAGAGAATATGAAGACATTACAGTGAGTTCTAGTTTCCCAGAACCAGATTTTTTTTTTATCTCAGATGCACAGTATGTAAATCCTAGCCTTTGTTAGGAAGTTGCTTTTTGAGATAAATGCAGTACCTTAGGACCTGAGAATGAAATCTGGCCTTGTAAACCCATGTATTATTTCTATGAGCAGAGCTTAACATGTGGAAATTGGCGATTCAGAAAAGGAACTAGGATTGGGAAGAAAAATACTTTTTATAAACCCCTTCACCAGTTCATTTCCCTTGGTGACACCTGTAAAATACCTACACCCTAAGCCTCATCTCTTAAAAAAGAAAAGAAACACATATTTACATTGGTAAAAATCCTAACATCTGAGATGTTTCTTGCTTGACATGTCATTCCAGATTCTGTGCATTTCCTCTGGAGAGATCTGATGCACGGTGATCACTCGGCGGTACCTACACAAACTATAGGCCATTTTCCAGTGATTGAAGCCACTGTTCTGGAAAGGATGGATGCCCAGCTTTCGAAGACACAGTCCCACATACACATCCTCCAGGTGAAGCAGCCTGGTGTGGAGTGAGGTCTTGTAAATGAGCTCAGCCACATCAGCTGAAAAGATATAGCCGGTCCCCGAACAGAAGGGCGGGTAGTTGCTGTCAGGGTACAAATCCCTGGGCATATACCACTTACTGCGGACATCTCGGATGGGCCCTCCATTGATGACATAGCCAGTAAAATACCTTCTTCGTGGCTTGGTGGAGGGTTTTAATAGTTTGTAAATAAGGTTGTCCATGTTGACAAAAATGTCACTGTCTGTTTTCATGACATACTTGGCTTTCGAACAAAAAGTGGCCACCCATCTCATCCCCATCAAGGTTTTGAGGGTAAGGTTATGGTAGGAATCAATGAAGTCCTCCACGATGATGTCGTGAAAGATTTGGCTCTCTTGCTCCACCATCTGGTTGAGAACAGGATCGGCGTTCTTGCCCAGGAGGAACAGGGTGGCTATCTTGATCCCTTTGAAGTTGTTCTCGTCCCCCCAGGTCTCCCGGATCGCCTGGCGGGCATCGAACTCTTTGTGGGTGGTGCTGATGAGGATGACGAGGAAAGGAATGTTTTTCTCACATTTGTTGGGCTCATTTATCAGAAATTCAAAAGAATGGGGGTTTATAGGTCGAGTTCTTATGTTGCCAAAGGTGAAGTTTTTCCTTGCAACCGTCAGATGGCTGAATGGCTTGGAGCCAGTGTAGGAGGAAGTAGGTCGAGTTATACTCAAGTACCAGAGAGCGCTGGCCCAGCACACCACGGTCAAAACGTATAAACAGGAGACCTTCGAAGCCATTGTCTTCAGAGCACGTCTATTCCCAATATTGAAGAGTATGCCTTCTTGGCATCAGTTTCTTTTCGTTTGGCAAAGGTTGCATATTACTAGGAAATTTTAAAGTTCGACAGATCAGCGTGAGTGCAGGACTGTCCATGGGTCTCAGTGGCTGTCTGGCATCTCTGTATTTAGTCTACTTTCCTCCAAACCCGAAGCAAGGGTCCATGCCTCATCAATCTTCCTCTAAACTCTGCAAAATCAATAAAGTACAGTTGTCGTTCAGATTTATTTAGTCATTTCACGTCCTCAGATAAACCTAATGAGACTGTAAGAATGACCCATGCTGATCAAAATAAACATAGGCATGCATTTCCATCAGTATTGAAAACTCCCTGACACAAGCATTTTACCTTTCTTTCCTTGCTGGAAGGTGTTTATGGATGTTCATACCTCCACGGTATTAGCAAATATACTATAGATTATAAACTAAAGATGAATGTGAAGGAAACAGAATATTCGTAATTGTCATAAAAGATTCCCTCTTCACAAGAGGCCTTCTTTGCAGTTAAATACTTTTTGATGATAGTCTTCTAACCAGGGAAGTCTCACACACAGTCTCATATTTTCTCAAGTCTAAGTTATTGTTTGTTTGACTCTGATGAAGTAATCAATCTGATGAGGTTAATCTCAACATCTCCTTGCTTTGTCTAGCTCCATTCTTGAAAATGCATCGATTGCCATTAGAAAATCTCTGCTGATATTATCTCCCTTGCCTTTGCCTTTTAGGAGTCATTCCCAACTTTTCCTCACTTTCCCCTTACCCACAAATATTACTTCCTCATTCTTTCTATGACACTTCATAAGGAGAATATCCTTCCACCTCATGCACGGAGACCGTGGCCCTAGTGACCTCCAGACAGTGAGCAACATTCATTTTGGAGCTGATCTAAATGGTACTGTTTTTTGTGGTTTTTAACAATTCACCCTTAAGTCTCCTTGGTAAAATTATACCGTCTCCTTTGTAATTCTTTTTACTTAGTTACTTGCCTATAAACACGGCGGGAATAAGTAAGAGAGACCATGGAGCCTGGGGGCCACAAATTCAGTGGAGATGTGGCAGAACTCTTTTTTTTTTGTTTATTTTTTTTGGCTCTCTCATGTGGTTTATTTTTTTTTTAATGGTATTTTAATTTTTTTATTTTTTAAATTTTATTTTAATTAATTAATTTATTTTTTATCTTTACAATACTGTATTGGTTTTGCCATACATCAACATGAATCCGCCACGGGTGTACATAAGTTCCCACTCCTGAACCCTCCTCCCACCTCCCTCCCCATACCATCCCTCTGGGTTATCCCAGTGCAACAGCCCCAAGCATCCTGTATCCTGCATCAAACCTAGACTGGTGATTCATTTCTTATATGATATTATACATGTTTCAATGCCATTCTCCCAAATCATCCCACCCTCTCCCTCTCCCACAGAGTCCAAAAGTCTGTTCTGTACGTCTGCGTCTCTTTTGCTGTCTCGCATACGGGGTTATCGTTGCCATCTTTCTAAAAGTCTACAAGCAATAAATGCTGGAGAGGGTGTGGAGAAAAGGGAACCCTCTTACACTGTTGGTGGGAATGCAAACTAGTACAGCCACTATGGAGAACAGTGTGGAGATTCCTTAAAAAACTGGAAATAGAACTGCCTTATGACCCAGCAATCCCACTGCTGGGCATACACACCGAGGAAACCAGAATTGAAAGAGACATGTGTACCCCAATGTTCATCGCAGCATTGTTTATAATAGCCAGGACATGGAAACAACCTAGATGTCCATCAGCAGATGAATGGATAAGAAAGCTGTGGTACATCTACACAAAGGAGTATTATTCAGCCATCAAAAAGAATACATTTGAATCAGTTCTAATGAGGTGGATGAAACTGGAGCTGATTATACAGAGTGAAGTAAGCCAGAAAGAAAAACACCAATACAGTATACTAACACAAGTATATGGAATTTAGAAAGATGGTAACGATAACCCTGTGGCAGAACTCTTTAACTGGTGTTCAAATTAAAATGTTGCCCTTCAGAAGCCTAATCCCTTCTAGACCTTCAGCTGCTCTCATGTCAGTTATAAATATATGCCAGGTTACAACATCCATTCATGTAAATAATCATCTCTTCCTTCTTGCCTAGAGCAAAATGTGTCTTTGAAGACAGAGAGAGCAAATAATGGAAATCAGTTTTATCAAAGTCTGCTTCAAAGAAAACTGTGCTCTTAGATGTATAAACTGTATTGAAAGAACTTAGGCAGGAGGAGAAGGGGACGACAGAGGATGAGATGGTTGGATGGCATCACTGACTCGATGGACGTGAGTCTGAGTGAACTCTAGGAGTTGGTGATGGACAGGGAGGCCTGGCGTGCTGCGATTCCTAGGGTCGCAAAGAGTCGGACACGACTGAGCGAGTGAACTGAACTGAACTGGGATTATAGACTGAAAATCATTTTTCCAAGCACAGTAGTGATAATGAAATGAAAAGACCTGATGGGCAACAGTGGAGGCAACACACACCTTCTTGTCTATGCCAAGCACTGCTGTGAGTATACGATACGTACGAGGCCAGCAATAACCCAGTGTCGTTACAGTTCTAACTAAATGAATATCAGATGGCTTCAAGCAGCATGGCTCCAGGCAGTCAAGCCTCCATCCAACCCATATTAGGCACTCTGTAAACAGAGGCTCCAGTATCCCTGGCCTTCTGGAGGGAATTTCTGCTCTAAGTTGCACTGAAGATGATTTTTTTAAAAAAGGGTGAGAAGTACAACAAGCTTTGAAACTTTAAGCAGTAAGTCAAAGGAAGTGAGAGAAATCAGCAGTAGAGAATTTAGTAAAGGACTTCTCACCTTGGGATATACAGACATGGCCTCCATTTGAATGCCACCAGGATGTGAGTGAGTCTCAGGATGGGACTAGAAAGCAAACTTTCTCCACCGTTGTCCTAGCCTAGGATCTGATTCTTAGGAGCCTACCTTTGTTATCATATATGATGATATAAGCCCTTGTCACCTTTCATACTTTTCTACTAAACTGTGAGGCACCTTTCATTGAGCTGTTAAGGGACTACCCAAAAGCATCTACTGGAAGAGACTTCTATCCTGTTCTCTTCTGGAGTCACTAATCAAGCTGTCAATGGAGGGGTGGGTTATGAATGGGGTGTGTGACATGCTGGAGAAACAGAAATAGAACCCAAATGCCTCCTCAAGGAATTCATAACCCGGGAGGAAAGACTTGAGGTAAACAATTAGAACAGTGGGATAAACATTTTTATCATAAGGCAAATGGAGTACACAGGACAGCTGGGCTGATGGACAGGCCCTGGGAGATCTAGGGATGGTTCTGCAGAATGTGCAGAGCTCTGCTCCAAAGGGCACCATTCTCCTTATACTGCAAAATCAATCCCACTCCTCCATCCCCTCCCAGAGTTTAACAAAGAGGTTGCCTTGGGGACAATGGCAAGGAAAGCTCAGAAAAGCTATCCAGTCTGAATCTTCAAGGACATCTAGGAATTATCTGGATGAGGGTTGGGCATTTTAGGTCGAGGGAACAGCAAATGCCAAGTCAAAAAGTGAGAGAGCCTGTCACGTGCCAGGACTGTAAAAGAAGAGGAGACGGTGATGGAGGTGGGGCTTACAGAGACAGGCAGGGGGCAGATGGCGAGTGGCCCTCAGAAACTGTTGTGAGCTGAATAGCTGGTTACCCATCTTTGCAGTCTAAAGGGTGTAAGGGAGGAGTTTTACCTTCCCCAAATCCTGTGCACTGATTTTCAAGAGCAATTCATTCCTCCACATAAAGGATATCTATCTCCCATACTTCTATGCCCCAGAAGAATTAGTGAAAATTCATTTTATCTGGTAACTTTCTGGTAAGATTTTCTAGCAGAAGAGACTCCATAAATATAGGTACCTGAGCAATTTAAAAAGAGCTAACAGAGGGAGAAACAGGAGAGGAACAGGTGAGAGCATGAAGTGAGTACATGTATTTATAAACATTTTCATAGAAGAATGAGCATTCTTCCCTATTCAGCTAACAAAGATGACACTTCTTACCACGGTTACTGTAGGTCTCATTTAAAAATGTATATAGTGCACCAGGGGCCTCTCTGGTGGCTTCTCAAGAGGGTAAAGAATCTGCCTGCAATGTGGGAGACCTGGGTTTGATTCCTGGGTCAGGAAGATCCCCTGGAGAACAGAACAACTACCCACTCTGGTATTCTTGCCTGGAGAATTCCATAGATGGAGGAGCCAGGGGGTTGCAAAGAGGCAGACTCGACTCAGCAACTAACAGTTTCACTTACTTTGGTCTTCCCTGGTAGCTCAGCTGGTAAAGAATCTGCCTGCAATGTAGGAGACCCCAGTTTGATTCCTCGGTCAGGTAGATCCCCTGGAGAGGAGTTAGGCTCCCCACTTCAGTATTCTTGGGCTTCCCTGGTGGCTCAGATGGTAAAGAATCCACCTGCCATGCGGGAGACCTGGGTTCAATCTCTGGGTTGGGAAGACCCCCTGGAGGAGGGCATGACAACCCACTCCAGTATTCTTGCCTGGAGAATCCAATGGTCAGAGGAGCCTGGTGGGCTATAGTCCATGGGGTTGCAAAGAGCTGGACATGACTGAGTGACTAAGCACAGCAGTGTACCAGGCACTGTGCTATGTGCTGTATTTGATGTCATGGATTTCACAGAACTTTGTTCCTCACAGTGTTCCAAGAGAGGTATTTTCTCCATTTTACAGATGAGAGGATGGCAACTCAGAGATACTAAGTAGCTTGTTCAAGACCACACATCAGGTGAGTGACCAGGTAAGTAGTCTCCCCAAGCTTCCTAAGGCCTGTTAGGACAACAGGCACAATCCTTGGCACAGGAAAGCCCAGGGTGGAAGGGAGCATCTTGGGCTGCTGTCCTCCCAGAGACACAGGTTTATTTTCTTAGATGTGTGTCCATCGCTTGAATTTTTTTTTTTTAGTTCATTTTGGCTTGCTACACAGCCCACCACATCAGTTCTGTGGGGATCCCCGATCAACAAAAAAAAATGCTGATTTGCAAAGAACAGATTGACAGTGAAGATGCTGGGGGTAGGGGTACCAGCTGTAGACGTTGAAGAGGTTCAGAAATACTGTAGTTTCTTTTCTCTGAAGTCCTGCAAAATACACACACACTCTCAATAGAAAGAATCACTCTTTCTATTGACTTTTTGTTTTTTTTGCAGACAAGAACAGAAGTAGGCACAGTGCTACATCTCGGTCTCCCATAAAAGAGAGGCTTTGAAATGGGAAAAGAAATCAGTCAGAATCTAAGGAGTAGCCAAGGACACTGTGGACCCACAGCAAGGGGTGCTCAAAATGTCCTTTTTGCTCACAACCAAACAGATTTCCCAGGTGGTCAAGCAAGCACAGAGATATGCCTCTGGACCAGAAAGAGTAATATAAATAAAGAGAGGTGAGAGTAGCCTGGTGCATCAAACTCTAAAGGGTAATTTCCTGTATGTTGGATGAAGTTGTTGGTAACGGGCCAGAGGCTCTTGTTTTACTCCTTGAGTAACTTGCCCTGTGGTTTTCTGTGTCTCAGTGGCCTTGGGTATAAAATAAGGGCAAAAATAGCATCTGCTTTTCTTCCAAATTTCTGGGGAGAGAATGCTATGCAAGCAGATGATATTAGGATACAAACAGCATGTTCCAGTGGGGCGAGGGGCTTCTGTCAGTCCATGGGTTCAGGATTTGGGATCCAAGCACACGTATTGATCGATTCTTCTAAATACATAGGATTGCTGTCAGGTTTTTCCTTTAGTGACTACATTGTAAAGATTTTCCAGCTAGAGAAGTCAGTTTTCTTCCTGGAAAACTCAAGGCTGAAAGTCCACTGAAAAGTTAAGAAAATTCATCAGCTTAATAGTTCTGGGGAAGGAGTGAGTGGCACACAGCAGAATCCTCCAGGGAGTTCCTTCAGTTTTACAAAATTGAAACAAAACAAAACAAATCAAATCCCTGTTTAACAGACACCTTAATGTATAAGTAAAATAGAAAGTGGCACAGATAATATTTGTTACTCCTTTTAAGCATCCTTTCCTTGTGGCTCAGATGGTACAGAATCTGCCTGCAATGCAGGAGACCTGGATTCAATCCCTGGGTTGGGAAGATCCCCTGGAGAAGAGGACGGCTACCCACTCTAGTACTCTTGCCTGGAAAATCCCATGGATAGAGGAGCCTGGTGGGCTGCAGTCCACGGGGTTGCAGAGAGTTGGACATGGCTGAGCGACTAACACACACTACAAGGACCGACTACACATTAACTCGTCATCCATTAAATGCAAACCCCTCCATGTAGAAACATTTAACTAGAATATTTAGAAGATTCCCACCCACCCCCACCCCAGGGCCTTTCTGTATCACAGGTTACCTTCATTCACAGAACTTCTGTAACCATCCACCTTCACGTTTCAGGAAGTTAATGGGGCAGAATTTTCCATTTGAGAGGCACATGTTTCTCCTAGAAATTGCATCTTGGATAGTCTGTTATTTTGAATAACTTATTGTTTTTAAGTCTCTGAATTTGTGGAAAGTTCTGCTGTACAGCCAGAGGTCAGTCCTAATAACAAGTGGGTAGTGTCCCTTGGGTGATGTATGCATAGTTTGGGTGACAAGTTCATGTCCTCCATCATAGTTCAAGCAGGCACACGTCAGTTCTGACTTCCTAAACCTCAGTTAGCACTGAGCTGGCTTCACAGTTATTTTAGCTGCCCTGCACCCACGGGGGACCCCGGCAAATGGCCTACCTTCATGTCCTCTGTCTACGGAATATAACAGCTCCTTCACCGGCTCAGCAGAGATGCACTGAACGCCTGCTGACGTCAGGCTCTGTTTTCTAAGATGGTAAGATGGACGGAGAGCTTGCTTTCTAGGAGAGGTAGGCAGGTATTAAACACATGATAAATGAAGGGAAAAATACGTTCAGATAGAGATACCTGCTGTGATGCAAATAGAGTGAAGCGACGGGGGACGGAGACTGAACAGAGCAGCAAGGGGACAGGGCTACGTTAGTTAAATTGGTCAGCCTCCAAGGGGGGGACAGTGGAGTTGAGAATAGAAGGCCTCAGGTATTTCTGATTTAGTTCTTGAGCCTTTTACTAAGTTTTTGTTTCTTTGCTTGGCTCTTTGGGATAAATGCTTTCTTAGGAACATCTTTTTGGTTTTTGATCTCTGCCCTTCTCTTGTTTTCTGGCTTCATGTTTCTCAGCTATGGCCTTTCCACACACTCTTGCAATGTCCTACATGCTAGCTACTGCATTCATTGGCTAGGGATTCTGTGACAAAGAAACCCAGAGTAGGAACTTAAATGAGGTTCGTTTATTGCTTCACAGTCCTAAAGGCTGGAAGTCTGAACAGATGTTGGCTGGGTTCACTTCTTCCAAGGGCTCTGAGGGAAAATCTGTCCCATGCCTCTCTCCTAGCTTTGGGCACACTGTTGGCCATCTTCGGTGCCCCAGGGTTGTAAATGCATCACCCAGATCTTTGCCTTCATCTTTCCTTGGTGTTCTGCTTGTTTGTGTCTCTGTGTCCAAATTTCTCCTTTTTATAAGGATTGTCTGTGCTCATACTCAGTCGTGTCCTACTGTTTGCAACCCTTTGGACTGTAGCCCACCAGGCTCCTCTGTCCATGAGATTCTCCAGGCAAGGACACTGGAGTGGGTTGGCACTGCCTCATGCAGGGGATCTTCCTGACCCAGGGATTGAACCTGTGTCTCCTGCATTACAGGCGGATTCTTGACCCATTGAGCCATCAGGGAAGCCCCTTTATAAGGACACTAGTCACATTAAATTAGGGCTCACCCTCATGACTTCATTTAAAAATCCTGTTTCCAAACAAGGTCACCTTCTGAGGCACTGGGACTAGGACCTCAGTGTGTCTATTTGGAGAGACATAAGTCCATTTATAACTACTTTCCTGGGTAGCAACAAAATGAAATATTCTGCTCCACAGGAATTCACTACTCCACACATTTTATTTTCTTGATTTAAGCACAGAAATTCTTGGGTTTTGGTAAATTAACTTTGAAAGGATGAATGATTTGTAACTGTTACAGCATTCAAAGGAGGATGGAACATGAATGTGTAATGGGACACAGACTTTGGTTTGCTTTTACATTAGAAACAAAAGCTAGTTCAGATTATATTTTAAGACCACGTGAAGCATATGACACAATTTGTTTATCTTACTTAAAGCAGCCTTTTGTTCCTGCCACTTCTCTTTCCCTGGAACCTTCCTTAAAAACGAATTAGCTGAGAAAGCTAAGTCAGGGCTGTGGCGAATTTTCCAAAAGCTTGGGGGCCAACAGTTCTTGAAATACTGATCTGGCTTCTAGAAAATAAGGACAGTTCTCCAGTGTCACCTCAAATTACCAGCATTTTTATTCTTCGGAACAAATTTTGAATATTTAGAGGACATGGAGGAGTACAAAAACGGTCTTAATGTTAAAATCTACATAGTAACTTTAAATTCATGGTGCAGAAAGATAAACCAGTTGAAAAGAAAAAAAGCCCATTTTTAACTAGTTAAAATAGAGGAATGAAAACAAGACAGATTCAGAGAGAGAGAGAGAAGGCTAAATACTAGTGCTTATAAAATGGTCTTGAAATGAATGTGAAGCTGGCTGTACAATGCATCATGGTAGTGAGTAGGTAAGAGATTCGTTCTGAAAAGTGTTTTGATCTCAGATAACTTTGCTCACAGCCAGTGAATCAGTGAAATCAAAGAATCTTCACTCTGTGGGGAAATTCAAGAATTCAGACCGCAACAGAACTAATTGATAAATGAGCCCCAAAAGCCAGAGAGTCGACTCAGCTGCATTAATTTAGCGAATGGTTATCTTGACGCCATGCTCCCTCCCTTCCTCTCGTTCTTATAATTATGCTCTAAATAAGCACAGGAGAGGAAGAAATAAAGCACTATTAACACCAGATAATGGTCCTTGAAGGCAGAATTTCATAAACCATTATGTTATACAGCTTGCTAACTTATTATCTCTCCAAATCACAGAGGGCCTCTCTCCAAATCACAGAGGGCCGCTTTCTCTCCTAGCCTTTTCTCTCAAGTAAGCCTCCTTGGCCGTGGAAGGCAGCATAGTCACAACATGTTGAAATCCCTGAACGCTCGTAGTAACTGTAACTGTTCTGACTCTTCTGCCTCAGGAAGACAAAGAGCTAATTTGTTCCTTAAAAAAAAAAATTTAATTATGAAGCCTTTCAAGGAGACCCCATAATTGAACTTAGCCAACAGATCATTTGCAACGAGGATGTGGCAGAAAGCAAAAGGTAATATTCGTCATGACTTGGCAGTTGAAATAATTTCCCTCTCAAATCTGGAAGAAATTATTTGAACCTTTCTTTCTTCAGTTCAATATACCTTGAAATTTATTGCAAAGGGTCCTTATAAATCCCTACATTGAGAAGAATGGGGCCAGCTTGAAAGAGGAGTGCTTGGGATGAGGGTGCCTTTGTGTGGGCTTAGGGCTCTTGGTATTCTGAAAGCTACACTCTATTTCACTGCAGAGAAAGTACACTTCAAATTAGAAGGGAAGATTATAGTTTTCTTCAAATCAATGTGTTGCCCTAGTTCTAGAATTCAGGAAAATTTTAAACATTGCTACAATCCTCTCAGGGAAAAATGAAAATGAGGATATCTCATTATTTTAAATAAATGCTTGGCTTTTTTTTGCAGTGATGGATATTCTGTCTCGACTGCCTCATATGAGACACATTTTTAAAGACGGGCAGAGCAATCACTTATTTAATCACAGGAGCCTGGGAGGCCGGTAATGCTGTTGGGCCTCAGATAGGGCATCTCTACTGGGAGAGGAAACGCTGGGATGTTTTATTACAGATTTGGAAGAGCACACGAGGAAAGACATCCTGCTAATATAAACAGCAGCTGGGAGAATTTAAAAATGATGAGCTATGTGTTACCAAAAAGAGTTTCCACTTGGCCCATTATTTTTGGGGGGAAGCTGACAAAAATGGGTTATTTTTAGAAGCTAGAAAGATGTTAGTGTATTGCCATCTAAAATTTACAAAGTCTAAAGAGTGATATTTCTTAGATAGCTCATGACAGAGAGGCGATATTATTTTAGGTCATATTTCAAAGAAAGATATAAGTACCATAGCCACTGATAATATGTGGATGAGAATTTGCAATTTTTATTTTCCTCTTCCCCTTTTCTAAACTGAATGCCCCTTTATACCATATCACTTAATTGGAATACATAATAGCCCCAAATATTTCATGTAGATGCCATCAATGGAGATTATTCTCCAGGCAGTCAGTCTTATGGTGCTAGAGGTGCTGGATTCAACTCCCAGGTTTTAATCATTGGTTCTGAACTCAGTGCATCTCTCTAACATGTTTCCTCATCTGTTCAGTGAGAATGATAATATCTGGATATTCTTTTCAGGGTCAGTGTAAGGATCAAATTTCAAAAATTATTTGAAAATAATTTGTAAGCTGAAGACTGCTACATGAATTAAAAGTATCATCACTGTTAATATAAACATGATAAAGACAAATCCTAAGAGGACTGCCTATAAAAGGTTTCCTGAGCAACGATAGGTCAATGGATCTTGAGTATGCAGTGCAAAACTAATTTTCTTACTTGGCTGTTGCTACCAAAAGC
Source organism: Budorcas taxicolor (assembly GCF_023091745.1). Taxonomy (NCBI): domain Eukaryota; kingdom Metazoa; phylum Chordata; class Mammalia; order Artiodactyla; family Bovidae; genus Budorcas; species Budorcas taxicolor. Next base: position 72,640,560 of record NC_068911.1, read on the forward strand.
TTGGTGTTTCCAGATGATTCTTTTCATAAAAAGTTTCAATGTCATTTTATAACACCTATATTAAAAAGGTCTTGCACTTTTGAAAAAAAAAGAGGGGGAAAGGAAGTTTGCAAGTTGGAGGGAATGTCATTATGGGTATTACCATTGGCACCCATGTGAGATAGAATTAAATGTTCTCAAATAGGACTTGAGAATATGAAAAATCTACCAGATGTAACTAGCCCTTTGAGTAGCATTTACATAGCCATAGTTAATATTCTGTGTACACTAAGATAGGCTGAAATGACTATGCCGTGATTCTTTTCTAGATGCTTAAGACAAAGTCAATACAAAATTCATGATTTTCTTCTTTATTGAGTTGTCAAGGTTTTTACTAGAACCTAATGGAAAGATGAAGAAGGTCTATACAGTCAGTTAAAACAAGACCGGGAGCTGACTGTGGCTTATAGACCATGAGCTCCTTATTGCAAACTCAGTCTTAAAGAAAGTAGGGAAAAACCGCTAAGCCATTCAGGCATGACCTAGATCAAATCCCTTATGATTATACAGCGGAGGTGACGAATAGATTCAAGGGATCAGAACCGGTAGAGAGCGCCTGAAGAATTATGGACAGAGGTTTGTAACACTGTACAGGAGGCGGTGACCAAAATCATCCCCAAGAAAAAGAAGAATAAGAAGGCAAAGTGGTTGTCTGGGAAGGCTTTACAAATAGCTGAGAAAAGCAGAGAAGTGAAAGGCAGGGGAGAAAGGGAAAGATATACCCAACTAAATGTGGAGATACAGAGAATAGCAAGGAGAGAAAAGGCCTTCTTAAATGAACAATGCAAACAAATAGAGAAAAATAACAGAATGGAAAGACTAGAGATCTCCTCAGAACTGCAGATATCAAGGGAATAATTCAGGCAAGGATGGGCACAGTAAAGGACAGAAATGGTATGGACCTAACTGAAGCAGAAAAGATTAAAAAGAGGTGGCAAGAATACACAAAAGAATACACAAAAAAGATCTTCACGATCCAGATAATCATGGTGGTGCAGCTACTCACCTACAGCCAGACATCCTGGAGTGTGAAGTCAAATGGGCCTTAGGAAGCATTACAATGAACAAAGCTAGTAGAGGTGATAGAATTCCAGCTGAGCTGTTTAAAATTCTTAAAGATGATGCTGTGAAAGTGCTGCACTCAGTATGTCAGCAAATTTGGAAAACTCAGCAGTGGCCACAGAACTGGAAAAGGTCAGTTTTCATTCTAATTCCAAAGAAGTTTAATGCCAAAGAACGTTTCAACTACTGCACGACTATACTCATTTCACATGCTAGCAAGGTAATCTCAAAATCCTTCAAACTGGGCTTCAGCAGTACGTGAACTGAGAACTTCCAGATGTACAAGCTGGGTTTAGAAGAGGCAGAGAAAATGGAGATCAAATTGCCAGTATCCATTGGATCATGGAGAAAGCAAGGTAAAAAAAATTGAGCTCTGCTTCATTGATTGCATGAAAGCCTCTGTGTGGATCACAACAAACTGTGGACAGTTCTTAAAGAGATGAGTGTACCAGACCATCTTGCCTGTCTCCTGAGAGACCCCTATGCAGGTCAAGAAACAACAGTTAGAACCAGACATGGAACGATGGACTGGTTCCAAATTGGGAAAGAAGTACGTCAAGGCTATATACTGTCACCCTGCTTATTTAACTTCTATGCAGAATGCCAGGCTAGATGGGCCAGCCACAAACTGAAAATATCAACAACCTCAGATATGGGCTTCCCTGGTGTCTCAGATGGTAAAGAATCTGGCTGCAATGCAGGAGACCCAGTTTTGATCCCAGTGTCAGGTCGAGAAGATCCCCTGGAGAAGGGAATGGCAACCCACTCCAGTAGTCTTGCCTGGAGAATTCCATGGACAGAGGAGCCTGGCAGGCTACAGTCCATGGGGTCACAAAGAGTCAGACACAACTGAACTACAAACAGTTTCTTTCACTTTCAGATATGTAGATGCTATCACTCTAATAGCAGAAAGTGAAGAGGAACTAAAGAAGAACTAACTTTTTACCTTTTGATAAAGATGAAAAAAGAGAGTGACAAAGTGTTTAAAACTCAGCACTGAAAAAACAAAGATTATGGCTTGTGGTCCCATTACTTCATGGCAAATACAAGGAGGAAAAGTGGAAGCAGTGACAGATTTTATTTTCTTGGGCTCCAAAATCACTGCAAATGATGACTGCAGCCATGAAATTAACAGATGCGTGCTCCTTGGAAGGAAAGCTGTGACATACCTTGACAACATATTAAGAAGCAGAGACATCACTTTGCCAACAAAGGTTCGTTCGGTCAAAGCTATGGTTTTTCCAGTAGTCATGTGAGAACTGGATCATAAAGAAGGCTGAGTGCTGAAGAATTAATTGATGCTTTTGAACCGTGGTATTGGAGAAGCCTCTTCAGAGTCCCTTGGACTGCAGAGAGATCAAACCAGTCAATCCTAAAGGAAATCAACCCTGAATATTCATTCGAGGGACTGATGCTGCAGCTGAAACTCCAATATTTTGACCATCTGATGTGAACAGCCAACTCATTGGAAAAGACTCTGATGCTAGGAGAGATTGATGGTAAAAGGAGAAAGGGGTAGCAGAGGATGAAATGGTGGGATAGCATCACCAACTCAATGGACATTAATTTGAGCACACTCCAGGAGATAGTGGAGGACAGAGGAGACTAGCGTGCTACAGTACACGAGGTTGCAAAGAGTTGGACACAACATAGCAACTGAACAACTACATTGGAAATGTCCTATTACCCAGTAAGTCATCACTGTGACACAACTAAGACACAACCAGTTTTCACCATCAGAATCAGCTTTATGAAGTGTTCCATCATCACCCAAAGGACAATGGGTGACAATGATGCTTTATTTTGGCAGAGTAGCTTTCTAACTATGTGCTTCAGTCCCTGGGTTGGGAAGATTTCTGGAGAAGGGAACAGCTACCCGCTCCAGTATTCTGGCCTGGAGAATTCCACGGACTGTGTAGTCCATAGGGTTCCAGACTGTCGGACACGACTGACTTTCACTTCTGTTTCTGAAATCCTGCTCTGTGTACAATATTCTTATTGCTTAATTTAGTTTTGTCTGCATTGGGTCTTCGATGCTGTGAGCTTGCTTTATCAGTCCTGGCAAGTGGGAGTTGCTTGTCTAGTTGCTTCTCATTGCACTGGTTTCCCTTGTGGAGCATGGGCTCCAGAGTGTGTGGGCTCAGGTTGTGGTGCAGAGGCCTTGTCCCTCTGCAGCATGCGGGATCTTCCTGGGACAGGATCAAACCTGTGTCCCCTGCACTGACAGGCAGGCTCCCAACTGCTGGACTACCAGGGGAGCCCTATAATATCCTTCACTTAGTACCGACTGGCCAATCAGATGGAAATGCTGATGTTTCTTTCATTCTCCTTCTCAGTCAACTGCATTGGTCTTTCACAGTCCTTGCCTCTGCCAATCCTCACTTCCCACAATTCATTCACCAAACCCTTGCTCAGCTTCATCCTCACCAGACACTCTTCTGTGCCTGGGATTTCCATTTCTACCTTGCCTCTGCCAATCCTCGCTTCCCACAATTCGTTCACCAAACCCTTGCTCAGCTTCATCCTCACCAGACACTCTTCTATGCCTGGGATTTCCATTTCTACACATTTTCTTCTGTTTACAAGTTCCTTTTCACTGAAGATTCTTATTTCCCCAGTGGTTACACACCCAGCCTGCCAATTTTCATTCTACTGCCATGTTGAACTCTTCACCACAATAAGCCTTACCTATATAGCTCTGGAATTTGTTTGACTCCTCTAGTTTGGATTCCACAGGCAGGGTTTAGAATATTAATCTTTCCCATGGGCTTTTAGTTCAGTTTTCACTTGAGAATCATTTCTCTTTTCTCTCTCCCTACTGCATAAATCTCCCGCTGTTGCCTGTCATCTTTCTTCTGACTCCTGTGCCTTTAAATATTGTGGGGTAAGGTCTCATTATCAAAGAGACTGGGACAGTTTGTCTCTTGGACAAAGCACAGGATTGACAGTCGACATGAAAAGATTCTAACTGTAGCTCTGCCATGAAATCTCTTTGGAAACCTATCCCCATCCCCTGGACAACTCTCTCTTAGTTGAAAAACTGCATTATCCTGGGTGGTCCAGTAGCTAAGACTTTGAGCTCCTAACGCCAGGGACCTAGGTTTGATCCCTGGTTGGGGAACTAGATCCCACATGTTGTAACACAGAAGGTCCTGTATGTCATGGGCAGCCAAATTAAAAAAAGAAAAATTATGTTTAAAAAACTTTGCACTAATCCTCAGTGATCGGAAATTCTGCCACTAGTCCGTGTTTTCTCAGCCCATTTGGTGAAGGTCTCTTCCAGATTTGGTGTTTTCAGCCTCTCCATTCCCACTGGCTCCTCTTTTGTTTCCAGAAGTCTTATCTGCCTTTGCTTAAAAAAATGACAAGAGTGACAGCAAAACCTTCTCCGACATCACATTAAATTAGCAGTATATCTTCCTCCTTCATTTCCTATCCAGAGCCCCTAAATGAGTGCTCTTGCCTGTTTCCCTCGATTTCCTCATCTACTTAACTCTTGCAGTTTATCAGCATGCCCTGTGCCGCCCTCCCTGCTCTCACCTGCTTTTGGCACTCTTGGTCCCTCTCTACTTTCAGCTTTTGTCTAGGCTTCCTTCTTATTCATTCCTGCCTTCTTGCTGCTCAGCTTTCTGGTGGTCCTCTGTGTTTTCTCCTCTGCACCCCTCCTCTGTCTGCTCTTTACACTCTGCAAACCAGCCCCTGGGCCTCCCTCTTCTCCTCAGCATGGGGAGCTCATTCTTTTGAGAAAAGGCTTCTGCTGTCAACCTTCCAAGAGTGCTCTCACCAGAAAGGTGAACCAACTTTATCTGTCTTCCCATTTTCAGAACTGTTTTCTCTCTCAGACACCATATAAATGGCAATTTGTAGCAAAGCAGGGAGACATGCGCTTTCTATCTGCCTTTTGCTTCCCCCTACCACCAGTGAAGACAATTTATTTCAGAATGCAAGTGTCCGAGTCCAAGTTCTTAAACAGGGAAGTCTGCACCACAGACAAACTCAACAGGCTATGGTAGGTTTTGCTAATGACAACAAAAAGTAAAAAATGATTCTGTGCTTCCTGTCCACCTACATATATGAGAGGTTTTACTTTCCATTATATTTGAGATGTCAGGCTGTTTTTGAAACTGTTAAAACGTTGTAAAGTCCTATTCAAATCGTGTTTTTACTTGGCCCATTAGAGATGACTTTTCATGAAACTCTGAGGCTATTTTTTGTTTAAGGACTGCATTTTATAGTCATTTTTTCAGTAAGTCATAGACAGATGGCACCGGTGACTTTCTAAGAGATTTCAAGCTATTTGCTTTCCTTTTCCTTTATTATATAATTTGAAAACCCATCAGACAGTTTGAAAGTTTTACAAAAGTAGGATTTAGGAAAGGTCTTTACGTATAATTGGAAACAGTCATTTGTGAGAGAAAATAGTCTTGGAAAAAAATTTCACTTGCCATTGAACATTATGTTTCTTCAGTCAAAACTAATACCATTTTCATGAGTGGGTAGATTCTCAGAGCACATCATTATTAAGATTTGTTAAATCAAAATTATCACTTGAAGTAACTATTTTAAAATAATATTTTAAACAGTAGTCATTGCTTAGTATTTTCTAGGACTTTATTAACTGCTTTACAAATAACTATTTGTTCATCTAGTTGACATATTTAGAAGACACACCGTTGCTTCCCCACCTCTACTCACATCATGTTCTCTGCAGTTTACATGAAACCTTACTAACAATTTTCAGTAGCGAAGACTCCATGCTTCCAATGCAGGGAGCCTGGGTTCAATCGTAGGTCAGGAAACTAGGTTTCACTTTCTACAACAAAGCACTCACATGCTGCAACTAAAGATTCATGTGCCACAAGTAAGATCCGGTACACCTAAATAAATGAATATTTTTTTAAAAAAAGAAAAGGGTATTCTTGCTCCTATTTTATAGAAGAGGAGAAAGACCCAAAGAGATTAAGCTTGCTCTACCAGCATCTTATAGCTAGTGATTAAACCTGGATTTAAACACAAGTCTATTAAGCTGTCAGGCAGGGGTCCATACAGTATATTCTGCATTTTACTTTTTACATGGCAGTCAGATTTTAAAAGTTTGTTTTCATATTTTCTGTAATATAAAAATTATCCATGGACTAATGTGAGAAATAGGGAAAACTGATTCAGAGCTGCTACAAATCTTAACATGGCTTTAAGGGTCTTTCTGGCCCTGAGATTCTTAATTTTAGAATGTAGATGTGTAGATTTTTTTTTAATGAGAACTGGAGAAAGGATGAAGGACTCATCTCCATTTACAAGGCTACTCCCTTCACAATATTTAGATATCTAGAAAACTAAACCAATAATGACGCTCAGAGCTCATGCAATTCAATGTCAAAAGGAAACAGTTGCTCTTAAGGGATATTTTAATTAAGCTCTGAAGGCCAGATGAGCTACTTACTCATCTCTACCATCAGGAAGCAGTCATTTTTATCTTGTGGAGAGTGTAAGATCTGGCATCTGAAGCTCTGTTACTTACTAGCTATATGACTATAATCAAGTCAAGTCTCCACTTATGGCAGATTTGGTAGATTAGCTAAGTGATTTCCCATCCAATCTCCCTGTAGCTTTTCTTCCAGGAAACAGGACATCTGTAATAGAAGATGAAGTCCAGACTACATTTCCAGGTCCCTTTACAACTAGGATAAACGCATATGACTTAAATTCCACCAATCAGAAGCCTCTGGGCAAGACAAAGATGCGGGAGTGAGCAACATAAGATGGCAACTGCTTTCTAGTTATTTGGATTGACTGGAAAGCACATGGAGTGACAAAGTTGTTTCTTCTGGATCACTGTGATGGAATTTCCTCCAAATGTGAACATCGTAGAAGTGGGCAGAGGCAGGGGCAGCCTTGATGCATCCCCTAAAAGAGCTCCAAATAACTGTCAGGCACTGTATGGGCTGTGCTGTGCATGGCCCTGCTGCCTGGCTGGTTAGGAACCAAACCTGAGTCTTGCCCTCCCGGAGATTCCACAAACTACCTAATACTCTTTGATGAGCTCCTTTCTCTTTAACCTGGTTAGAGTGGACTCTGTTGTCTGTAGCTAAGAACTCCAGACATCATTCAACTTCTTTAAGTATAAAATGAGATAATGATAATCTAATTTTGATTAGAGGTACATGGTTGTGAGATACATGGTAAGCTTTAAAATGGCATATACATTTTAATTTCTGTTATTATTAATTGTTGGCCACTCATGTTTTGCTGGAGAGAACTACCAACCACCACAAAATAAATCAGTCCCTGCTGTATTCATCTTGGGAAATGCTACAGAGCTTTGCCCATGTGAGGCGCAGCCTTTTGAACTAAGGAATATACTTGAAAACTCTATTTTCCCTCTCCATACTGTCTAAAAATGTATAGTATGTGTCTTTGTGGACTAGATGTCATCTGGCCCTCTTACTGTGATATTGCTTAGGAAAAAATATCCTGGATGACAACTGATTATTTCTTTATTTCTCTTGTGCCCCTTTCTCCAAGGTCAATTTACAAAACTACACAGCCTTCATTTAAAAACAGGACTCCAAAAATATACTGTCAAAAACTGCTGAAAATTCATTTGGGTCTTTTTCTGTGATGTGTTAATTTTACTTATATAATTATACATGGCATCATACATGCGTCTACTTTCGAGTCTGGAGACGTGCTGACAACTTATTTTCTGTCCTTTCTCTTTTTCCTTCTTTTCTTGGTACTGAAAAGGACCATTGTATTTTTGTTTGCACTTATTCATTATATGTGACAATTCCATGATTAAAATGTATAAATGTTACATTAAGTATACAAATTGAAATGGAAATCCCCTACCTTTAAGGAGCTTATAGCTATATTAATTATAATCTAGAAGAAATAAATAATTAGTTATCCTGGGTCAGAAAGATCCCCTGGAGAAGGAAATGGCAACCCACTCCAGTATTCTTGCCTGGAGAATCCCATGGACGGAGGAGCTTGGTGGTCTACAGTCCACGGGTCGCAAAGAGTCGGACACGACTGAGCGACTTCACTTCACTTCACCTTAACTGAAATAGTTAACTGTTGATGAGGCTGACTGGGTTAAATTAATGGAAGAGACAACATTTTACTTAGATTAAAATTTTTTTAATGGAATCGCAATAGGAGAAACACTGGTTGTGGGGCAGAGGCATTCAATGATAAGATGAAAGCACTTGCAAAAAAACAAAGGTGTTTAATTGTTTGGTTTATTTGGAGAACAGGGAGCTCTCCAGTATGGCACATTCTTGGATTCATGATAAGAGCGTAGTTAACATTAAGAATGCAGAGGAAGTCATTGCTCAGGAGTATATTTCTTCTCCACCATACCTTTTATCATTTCTTCCTCTTCAATATACTTTCCTAACTTCAGTGTTGATTGTATTTTAGGTTGACTGTTTCATATGGAAAACCCCCTTAATCCAAAGATCAGTTTCTGTGATTGTTTTTTAACTGCATCTCTTTGATAAACTGTAACTTTTATAAGGGCAAAGATTTTATCTGGCTTTATCACTATTTTTATTACTCATTATTATGTCTATCTCTATCACTATGCCTAAGCATAATAGCACAGTGCAAGAAATACTATAGTTGATGAATAAATAACTGCTGAGTAAATGGCTTCTAGACAGCCATAAACAGTAATCTATCATCCAACAGTAGCATCAGCAAGAGCCCTTTGCTGAGGTATCAGAGATAAGTGGACCATATGCAACAGCAAGTGTTTATGTGATGTGTAAAGACACAGCGGAAGGTGCTTTGTAGTCTGAGTGTTGTTAACCTTTCCCATGCTAAAGCTTTTCATTATGCCATTCAAGGCAAATTTTTGCTTCTGACTGAATTCTTGAACTCATGGCTTAGTTATAATGATTCTAGATTCAATTTCTAGATAAAAGATAAAGTTTCTATAGGTGACAAAATATACACAGACAGTAGCTCTGCTTTAAGAGAAATTCAGGAAACAAAGAATTTGCAGCTTTTCTGGGTGAATGTTTTTCAAAGTTTTCCACAAGTTGTCAACTGTCAAATCCTTGAATTATTCTTTCCGGAATGTCTTTCTGAACTGATTTTTTATAAATTATCTGGCTTGCTGTTGTGGTGGGTCATTTGTGATTGCATCTGCAGTAACATGTGTAAATTGGATCTCTAAGGAGTGCTAAAGTGATGCAAACAGTGCTTTTCACCTTGGGTTACCGTAGCCACAGTCATTATTTGCAATCGCTACTGTGCTGTGTTCGTCTATGAGATCCCCTAACAAGATGCTTCACCTCATGTCGCATCCAAGCTACTGATAAGAATACATTCATTGAAAAGTTTGGAGCTGACATCATTACACTGACAAAATTGCCCTTCCAAAAAATTATTTTCAGAGCTATTGTTAGGTTGATTTTAATATGCTTGGAAATTCTTTATAGAGACCATATGCTGCCAGATTCAAGAGGATAATTTTCACTCTGAGTAACAGGAGTGGGGTGAAGAATAACCCTCTAATGACTGGAAGGTTTTCAAGGCATGAAGCACAATAGCAACAATGGGCTCCCCGGTTCCCTGGGCATATGTCAGTCTCAGAAAACTAGCAGAGAAGCATTAATGTTTCTAGGTCTCTGGGGAGCTTCAGGGCATGGTTCCTACGGCAGTTGTTAGAAATCAAGATGATTTATTTTCCATTTGGTTCAGACAGCTAATCGAATAAGTAAATTCCTGGTATGAGTAATGCATTCTCCTAAACGGAGGAGGTTTTTCAAAGTACTGCCTTATAACCAGAGGTATTCCAATATCTTACTGTTAGGGTTGTGTGATGCTAAAGGGTGGGAAACACTGCATTAGATGAGGTTATTCAGATTGATTCATTGCAGGATGGCTCAGGGCCTTTACTATGTTCTATTTCTTTGGAAATCTCAATACAGAGATATAACGTGACTTACAGAATTCTGTTATTACTAGGAGCTTCTTGGCACAGTTAGGGATGCCATGGTCTACTGGACAGTTAAGATGCTCCATGACTTCCTTTTTGGCATGGTAAATGTCTATCACCACTTTTTGATACAGTGTTTCTTGTTTCTTAGAAAAAAAAGTTATCTATAAAAAGGCAGATTGGTCACAGCCTTTTGGTTACTTTATGGGGTGAACATAATCCTATTAGAATTTCTATTTTCTAAAAAAAAATCTTGTTAGCCTAATGCCTTATTACTCTTAATTTTCTTAGCTTTTCTCTTTCTAACAGTGTATTTTAAAGCTTTATTGCTTTGGAGAAAGCTTTTGTTTTCAGAAGCAAAAAAAAAAGGATGCATACTCAAGATAGAAAATTTAGAGGATCCAACTAAACAAAAAGAAGAAAATGAAACTCGCCCATAATACTATCAAGCAGATATGAGCACTGTTGGCAAATAGATGTAGATCTTTTTTTATTTGCATTTTACATGTTTTCATTTATAAATATAGAAACATGTTATGTGGACATTTTCATATGCTTTTCTCCACTTAGCAAGCAGCAGCAACACGTTTGCATGCCATTACCTGCTCTCACACCACTTCATTTTCAATGAATGCCATATTTCATTTATGAAATCACCTTTCTGCTGTTGGATGTTTAGTCTTAACCGGCTTCCTGTTCTTCCCTAGTTCACGCTGTTAGCATTCACAGAAATTGCAGTGATGTGACTATCAGAACAGATGACAGTGTTCTCAGTTCTTTAAAGCCTTGTCCTAGAAACTGCACATGTCTTAATGGCCATGTCAGAGGATAAGGCACCGACAATGATCTGCCACCTCGAGTCCCTGAAATCATACTCATGATGCTATTGATGGTCACAACTTCCCAACCTGGCTCATCAATCTTCAATTACAGCTTATTCCCAGGCCACTAATATTTCAGAGGAACAATACAAGCAGTTTATGGGTCAAATCCACAGAAAAGCACTAAGTCATTCTTGTGGCTCTTGGGATGAGAACTGTATGGATCTAGGGGTCTTTAAGATGGTAGTATGAGATAGTTTCCCCTGTTTTGTTTGAAGTCTTCCAGGTTACTTATCACAGAGCTTGATCTGGAATGAATGCCCATAATCACTTATATCATAGATAATACCTTCAGTACCAAGAAACAATTATTCAAAGGCCAAAATCATCATATCCCAGTAGTCTGTTTAGTAAGCCAGCTCCAATAGTGATTTGAATTAGCTGTCAAGTGCGGGAGACCTAGGTTCAATCCCTAGGTTGGGAAGATGCCCTGGAGAAGGGAAAGGCTACCCACTCCAGTATTCTGGTCTGGAGAATTCAATGGGCTGTATAGTCCATGGGGTTGCAAAGAGTCAGACACGACTGAGCAACTTTCACTGAGAATTCGTATCTGTAGACTGACCATATAAGTTCTTGTCAGGAATGCCATGAGGGAGCCTGGTGACTGAATTTCACTGGTCTAAATGGAACTCTTATTCTATGCATGTTATTTTTGGAGGATAAGATCCTGACTGCCTTTCATCCTATTTTCTCTAAGAAGCACCTTGAAGTAATCTTTCATATAAAGAGGTCAAATTGGACTAGAAAAACCTTGACTCTCTCTACAAGTCAAATGTTGATGAAAAATGCAGCGACAAAGTTTTAGGTTTTAATTCCCAGGATTTGGGATTTTGCCAGTAATTCTGAAAAACATTTGTTAAGGGATTTGTCCCAGGAGGCAGTATTGTGAAATGTTAAAACTACAGATCATATAGTCAGATAACTTGAGTTCAAATTCTGCCATTTACTAGCTGTCTCACCATTCTGCAAGCATTTCTTCAGCTGGAATATACGAAAAGTGTATCGACATCAGATTCATGAAAATTAAATGAAATAAACATCAGGAAAACACTCAATATCTGTCTTGGCACACAGAAATGCTTAACAGGTACTATTACTAGTTGTAATGTTGAGAGAATATTACAAATATATTTAAGTTTTTTAATAGAGTTTATAATCAGTAAGGATGTTATTATTGTCTCTTTTATGTGCAGGTGCTGCGTTAATTTTGGGGGATAAAGCATTAATAACATACTATCCTCCAAGAAAATAAAGTCTAGAGAGTAGCCACCTGCAGTTTATTTCAATATAGTGTTGTAAGCAATGAAATGAATGATGTAAAAGTATGTATGAGATGTGGAGATGCATTGCTCAGTGTAGACGGATATAGGGAAGACTTAGTGGAGTCACAGGGGGCTTCCCAGGGGGCTTCCTGTGGCTCAGTGGTAAAGAATCCACCTGCCAATGCAGGAGATGTGGGTTCGATCCTTGAGTCGGGAAGATCCTCTGGGGAAGGAAATGGGAACCTACTCTAGTCCGTTGGAGAATCCTGGATTCTCCAGGAAAATCTTGCCTGGAGAATCCATGGACAGAGAGGAGCCTGGTGGTCTCCAGCCCATGAGGTGGCAAGAGTCAGACATGACTAAAACAACAACAACGACAAAGTGGAGTCACGTGGCAGAAGCGGTGAAATTTTACTTGTGGGGCATCAGCATGACTCACTGAAATATTTCGTTTGCTGCTTCCCACTGGAGCTTTCAACCTGGGCTTAAATCAAAGGGACTGAAGAGCGCTCAAGCATTCTTGTTTTATTTGTTTTAACTCTGAGCTTTCATGGTCTGACAGAAGATGTGAGAAAACAATGCTATTCTCTGTACAAAACAACTTTTGAAATATTGTGTATCTTTAGATAGCCTAGTACAGGGAATACATCTTAATTCATTTGGTTTTTTTTTTTTTTCAGCTTCTTTAACATGTACAACAAACCACATTCTATTCAAGTGTTTAAAACCCTAGACCAAATCAAGTTAATAGTTTCTGGTGTTTAATTAAGCAAAAACAAGCAAAGAAAAAAAAAGGGTTATATTTTAAAGGAAAGATATTCGGTTAAGGAAAATTACTTAAATACATTAGCTGTTCATCCTTATTTCCTGTGGCTTCCCATGTTTTTCTTTCTCCCTGAGATATCCTCTTGGCAGCAAATACAGAATCTCAAGATCTATACTCACTGTAGACATCTGGATTTCTTATATCTTTGTCAGGGGCATTTTACTCTCCTAATTAGAACCAGGGCTTCAGTGGCTGCGGGCTAAAAATCAAGCCCAGTATAGCTTCTCACACAGTGTGAAGAAAAGGGGGAGGGTGGAATGGGCCTTCAGTCCTCATTAGATGCCTGATATATTTTATTTGTACATTTTGCAGAAACTGCTTGGCAAGTGTGGCAATGCCACTGTGGCCACATTTGCTAACTGGAGAATGTGAAAGAGTAGTCCTGTAAATGCAGGGACTCTGGGGAATTTGCCAAATTGGAGGTTTAATCCTACTGTCTTTCTAATCCTAAAGGCATAAAAATACACTGTCTCAAATTGTGGTCTCCTGATACCAACGTGGCTTATAACGATCAAATGTCAGATGTGAATGAACCACAAAAGCCAACCTTGTCTTAAGGGTGAAGACCTTGAGTGGATCCATATTGTGTTCTAACCCTGGACAGAGGAGATGCTGCGCAGTAACTTTTTTGAAACGCTTTTTAAAAAAACTGTTCAAGGAGGTTCTGAGTATCACAGAGGTATAGAGTTGACCCTTGAAAAATTCAAGGGTGAGGGGTGCTAACCCTCGGGTCAAAAACAAAGGAAACTGTTAAAAACAGTTGGATTCAATGAATCAGGATTCAAACCCTAGTGCTTGTGATTTCAAATATAATGCTCTCTAATTGAATGCAAACTTTTCTACACAGTTCAAGATCTGTAAAATGAAAATATACTATATTTACTGAAAAATACCCACATGTAAGTGAACCCATGCAGTTCAAACCCTTGTTGCTCAAGGCTCAAATGTATTGATCTATCAAGTTGCCGTTCTTGGTAAATAAATGACAGAATTTAGGTAGTGGCAGAGTTTCTTAACTTGCATAAAAAAAGATTTCAATGTTTAGTCACCTCATCACTACATTTTATAGGGAGAAAGTCTGTAGAGAGACGAACCACTGTGACTCAAGTGAAAGAACCAGGGGTATCTACACCTAGAACTCAGGTTTATGATTGTATCAAGAGCCTTCTCATTTTCTATTAAAGAGACCACATTATGCCTTTCAAGGATGGACAAGTCAGGGTAAGTCAGTCTTCTTCTGTCTTCCTGCCTTACGCACTTACAAAGGATGTTCACTAAGAAGACAACGTCATTATTCAGACAGGGCTGACTCTCTCTAGAAAAAAAAAAACCATCTAGGCTTCACCTGAGTGGTATCTATTTGTTTTTAAGTTTTCCTCTGTGGGCACAAATGTTTACATGAAAGATCGTTACACTTACTAAGTCATTACACAAAATGGCGGCTTCTTGTAGTCTGAGAAGTTATAACGATTGATCCTATGACCACAAGAACACCATTGCCCTGAAATGATTCCCGCCCCCTCTTTTTTTTTCATTTCTGACCTGTATTAGAGGGTAGTTTTGAGATGATGACCAGCCCAGCACAACCTAATTTGTCTGGCAAAGTTCTCATTTTAGTTAATAATCCACTCTACAATAGACTTCAGCTCTTCACTGATATAGAAGTCCAACACTGAACTTGTTCTGTTAAAAATTCTGATTTTATCCTTATGGTCTAAATGTCAATGTTAGAAGTAGTCTTAAAAGATGATTTAAGACAATTATCTACCCCAGGGATAAATCACATGTTAGATATGAATATATCTTAGGAACTCCAGGAAGAGCTTCCAGAATCCCTTGGGAATTTGTACTAAAATCTGATCATGTTCATTTAAAGATGTCATATTTCATGCACAGACTAGCTGTTTCTATAATTCCAGTACGTGTCTTCCAGTTTTACACCGGGACTTCTGGGGAGGGGGGCGGAGGCGATGTTGTGGGAAAGTCAAATCCATTCTCTTTTAGACTATTTATGTGAGGGTAAATCAGTAACTGTCAGCTCTCCTCTCCCCAGATTAGACATAGTCTTTTCAGTGGCGGGGAGAAAGAAGAGCTCACATCACACAAAGCTGTTCCATCATTGCCCAGAATTACTTTTCCATGAGCAAATCAGGAAATAGCTCCTTTTGGGTAGCAGTTTTCTTCTGACTCATTGGCACTGAAACATCTGCAGCATCTTTCGAAATGTAGTGTGTGTGTGTGTGTGTGTGTGTGTGTGTGTGTGTGTGTGTGTGTGCGCGCCCACACATGCCACTCTGTCACGTACAACTCTTTGCAACCCCATGGACTGTAGCCCACCAGGTGCCTCTGTCCATGGGATTCTCCAGGCAGGAACACTGGAGTGGATTGCCCTTTCCTTCTCCAGGGGTTCTTCCCCACCCAGGGATCAAACCTGCATAATTTAAGGTCCTGGATTTCCTTGGGAGCTTCTCTGTATGATCTACAACAGTCACTGGCACCTCTGTTCTTGCTTTTGTGAAATTAATTTCTGAGTCTGGGAGTTTTGAGCTCACCACCTTGCAAGGAGAGGCGGCCACTGCCATGCAGTTTAGGCTCTGAGCTGCAGGCTTGGAGAAAGCTGTACTTCACAAGGACAAAGGCAAGGAGGGGAAGGGGGGCATGTTTATTTTCACTTTTCTCAGACAACAGTGGGAATGAATCTAAACTCTGGCAGGAGACCATGAGGTGCCAAACTGCCACTGTCATTTGCATAATGTGTAATCTAAGGTGTTGATCCATCTCAGATAGACAGGCATGTTTAGTGAGGGGAGGTGAAATTACCCATCACTCCTCTGTCTGCCCTTTAAGAAACCAATCACATTCCTTCTCTCCATCAATTCCAGAGGCAGGGACCTTTCTGCTCCATTGAACTTGCTTCCTGTCTCTACTTAGCACACTGACTAATGCAGCTAGCTGTTTCCTGCGGCTGCCTCTGATGCCGTGAGTGCTCTGCTGCTCCCATGCAAAGGAAAGGAACAAAACCGTCATGAGTGCAACTGGGTGTTTGGTGTGCATTTTGGTTTTTTACTTTATTTTGTAAAATTGCATCCCATCTCTAAATGGGACTTACCTTTTGAAAACTGAAGTATACACATTTGGAAAGTGTTCTGCTGTTAAAATGGGACAACTTGATGTTAATATAATTACAGAACAACTGATTCTAACAGACGTTTGTTGCAGTGGGCATTTGGAATAGAATTTTGGTTTTAGAGATCAGATATACCCGCTCCAGTATTCTTGCCTGGACAATCCCATAGACAGAGGAGCGTGGCAGGCTATAGTCCATAGGGCCACAGAGTCGGACACGACTGAAGTTACTTAGTGTGTGTGTGTTTTTGCGTGTTTATGTAGTAGCAAATGCCTTTGTTTTAACAAATGAATCCTCTCATTTTTATAAAATTCCTTTCATTAAATATTTAGTGAGACTTGTATTTTTAAACATATAGTGGCCAAAAGGGAGACATATATAGCTCTGACTTTTGTAATACTGTCTTAACTCGTCTGTCCTATTTTCACTACACAGTAATGATGTTTAGTACCCTTGGTGACCAAGGGTAAGATGCTTCTATATCCCTTCCACCATAAACAAACTCTAAACATTTATACAAACATTATAAATATTTTATAAACATTTTTTCTAATTCTCAATCATTTAAGAGGTATTTCTAATTCCTTTTGGTTGAATCGCATGAAATTGCCAGGTATGTAGCTTAAAAATGATTGAACATCAGCAGCTTCATATGGCTTAGTCCCACAGCTCATGATTCAAACTCAAGTCAGGAAGGATCTCAAGCTAGCCTTTCTTCCCCTGTGCCACACTGCTGCCTTGTTTATTTATATTCCAGGTTGCTTCAAGCATGTAGTCTAATACATATTTCATATTCCACATAACATGTGGATAATAAATATTTGTTGACTGGCTTTTAAAAAACAGATTTAGAGGAAGCATAGATCTTTGTTTGATAACCGTTCAGCAAAGTGTTAGGTCTCAGTTTTTAGACACTGTAAAGCTGGTAGTTATCAAGAGCTATTAGATATCATCTCTTAAGTCATTAATTCTCTACTTTCTACATATGGTACAATTTCCCAAAGTCCAAACAGCTACCACTAGTAATGGGCTCTTCGTGAAGCAGGCGAACTCCTGCGTCACTGATCTCTCCTCTTGTGCTTTCTCCTGCCAGCAAGGCTTAGCAATTTCACAGGTTTTATGAAATAACTGAGAAAGACTTAGACAATCTTCAAAATATCCTTCCCCTTTCTTTCTCACTCTATTAACATCTCCTTTCCACACTTTCATTTCTGTCCTTCTCTAACCTTCTCTCTTTTCTATAGATAATCCTCTAATTTTTTGGCCACAGGTGTTTAGCTCACATCTTTATATTGACCGTTTTAAGAACAGATCTGCACATCTTAGAAGAACCCAAGTGGCTGTCATAGTGAATATGTCCGAAAGATGAATGTCGAAAGCAAATCATTGACTGCACAATTTATAGTGTAATTACACAGTAATTACTCAATTTGCTGGTGAACACTGAATCCTCTCCATGGGTTTTAAACAGATGTCACAGCAGATGCACCACACTGAAAGGAGAATTTCTATTAACTGCAGCAGTAGTTGGGCAGATTATCTTCAACGGTGCTGCATTAAATTGGTAGCAGAGGGTACTGTTAGGAAGGAGGATTCAGACTTCAGAGAGGAGACGGACAGAAGTTGCCAAACATGAGAAAGTTTCCATGAGTAAGTGTATCAAATATAGCAGCAGCATTTCAAAGGATTGACGAATACGTGACTTTGGGATTATGTAACAGTTACTGATAGTGGTGATGGAATTTTGGAGAGAACTTCCCAGTGTACAAAATTATTTCTACCTATGTTACTTCATTTGATTATCACCAGAATCCAGGATGTAGGTGTGGTGTCTTGGGGCTCAGAGGTCACCCAGGTTCTTACAAGGGATGTGAAATGAAGCCCAAAACAGAACCGAGGTTCCCTGACTCCCAAGCTACTTCTCTTAGCATCACACCACTGCTTCTTCAAGCATATAGGTCAGTCAGTCAATCAACTGGACTGTGCACGTGTTTTTAATCAAACTGGCTGACCTTTTGATTTGTGAGTTTAAAGTCAAAGTGATTAAATCAGTTGTTTGTGAAAATACAGATTAAGACGCTCTTGTTTATTTTTATATCAGTCTCTTGGTTTTGGTCGTATTTATTTTCAAACAGCTACAGTCTGAAATCAATTCTTTGTGCAACACAGGAGATTGCCATACATCCATTGTTCTTTTCAACTGTTCATAGTCATCCAGGAGAGTCACCACTGGTAGCATCGTCTTCAAATACTGTATGGAGGACAATGCACTATCCTGATACTGATGCTTTTAAATTGTGGGTGAGTTGGAGAAGGAAATGGCAATCCACTCCAGCACTCTTGCCTGGAAAATCCCATGGACGGAGGAGCCTGATAGGCTATAGTCCATGGGTGGGGTCGCAAAGAGTCGGACACGACTGAGCTACTTCACTTCACTTCACTTCACTTCACTTTGAAATAAAAGAAGGTACAAACTCCTCAGTGATAACATTTCACTGACAGATAGGAAAAATTTGAATATGTCCCTGAGTTTCCTCTCTGACCAACACTTTTATGTCTTTTAAGCATGAACTGATCCCTATTCCATCTCATTCCAGCTGAATATCTTTCCTCATTCAAATCCGGACAACGGAATGTTTGCTCAACAGCCTGCCCACTACTGAGCCCTGCTCCCTGGTGTGTGAAAAGGTCTCATTAAGTTTCTTAGTAAGGCTCAGCATTCAGGAGATGACTCAAGTGGGGAGGGCTCCAGAGAATTTACTTTTCTGAGTCCTTGAAGGCATCCCCCTGGGGCATGACTTCCAGACACAGGGGGTGACTGGTTTGAGTGACAGGGAAGTGATCTGATTGTCTGTCAACAGGACCCCCACACACATGTCAGCTCTGGGCTGGGAAAAGCTGCTTCTTCTCTTTCTCCTTCGTAAAAAAAAATTGTCCGTGCTCGCCAGAGATTTCTTTCCCTTTTCCTCACCTCCCCAAAGACTCTGTGGTGCTTGCAGCCCCTTCTTCTGCCTCCTCCATTTTCTCACCGGAATGATGGCTGCCCTATCCTCACTGTGCTGTCTCCCAGCTCACCTCTCTCCCCACTCTCCTCTCTTCTACTGGGGATTTATACCCACCTTTGGAACACTTTCCCTCCTAGGGATCCTCTTGCCAGCATTTTCTCTCCTGTTCTCCCACCTTCCTCCTGAAACCAAGCAGGACCCTGTGGGGCTCCTGGCCACAAGGCCTTTCTGCTCTCCTCCCCCACTGTTCTTGTCTGTAGGGAATAGACTCCAGCCTCCATGACCTTCCATGAATCCCAAAGGAAAGATTTAAAGAACTGCTGTTAATCACAGAAGGGACAGGATGCTGAGACAAGGGAGGAGCAGCCAAGAAACAATAGTGCAGCCTTGGGACAGGGTCCTGGTTCCACCTCAAGTTCAGTTCAGTTCAGTCGCTCAGTTGTGTCCGACTCTTTGCAACCCCATGGACTGCAGCACGCCAGGCCTCCCTGTCCATCACCAACTCCACCGCAAGAGATACGCATAAAATCCCCAACAAATGGAAGATATTAGCATTCCAGAGAAGATCATAATTTGATAATCTCAAGAAGCTCATCAGGAGATCACCTGAGGCAAGATTAAAGGAACCAGAGCAGCTCTTAAAGAAACCGCCTGAAGCTACAGAAGCAGAAGATATTAAGAAGAGGTGGCAACAATACACAGACGAACTATATAAAAAAGATCTTCATGACTCAGACACCACGATGGTATGATCACTCACCTACAGCCAGACATCCTGGAATGCGAAGTCAAGGGGGCCTTAGGAAGCATCACTATGAACAAAGCTAGTGGAGGTGATGGAATTCCAGTTGAGCTGTTTCAAATCCTGGAAGATGATGCTGTGAAAGTGCTGCACTCAATATGCCAGCAAATTGGGAAACTCAGCAGTGGCCACAGAACTGAAAAGGTCAGTTTTCATTCCAATCCCAAAGAAAGGCAATGCCAAAGATTGCTCAAACTACTGCACAATTGCACTCATCTCACACGCTAGTAAAGTAATGCTCAAAATTCTCCAAGCCAGGCTTCAGCAATACGTGAACCGTGAACTTCCAGATGTTCAAGCTGGTTTTAGAAAAGGCAGAGGAAACTAGAGATCAAATCATCAACATCCATTGGATCATTGAAAAAGCAAGAGAGTTCCAGAAAAACATCTTCTGCTTTACTGACTACACCAAAGCCTTTGACTGTGTGGATCACAACAGACTGGAAATTCTGAAAGAGATGGGAATACCAGACCACCTGACCTGCCTCTTGAGAAACCTATATGCAGGTCAGGAAGCAACAGTTAGAACCTGACATGAAACAACAGACTGGTTCCAAATTGGGAAAGGAGTACGTCAAGGCTATATATTGTCACCCTGCTTATTTATATGCAGCGTACATCATGAGAAATGCTGGGCTGGAAGAAGCATGAACTGGAATCAAGATTGCCAGGAGAAATATCAATAACCTCAGATATGCAGATGACACCACCCTTATGGCAGAAAGCGAAGAGGAATTAAAGAGCCTCTTGATGAAAGTGAAAGAGGAGAGTGAAAAAGTTGGCTTAAAACTCAATATTGAGAAAACAAAGATCATGGCATCTGGTCCCATCACTTCATGGGAAATAGATGGGGAAACAATGGAAACAGTGAGAGACTTTATTTTGGGGAGCTCCAAAATCACTGCAGATGGTGATTGCAGCCATGAAATTAAAAGACACTTGCTTCTTGGAAGAAAAGTTATGACAAATATACACAATATATTAAAAAGCAGAGACATTACTTTGCCAACAAAGGTTCATCTAATCAAAGCTATGGTTTTTCCAGTGGTCATGTATGCATGTGAGAATTGGACTCTAAAGAAAGCTGAGTGCCAAAGAATTGATGGTTTTGAACTGTGGTGTTGCAGAAGACTTTTGAGAATCCCTTGGACTGCAAGAAGATCTAGCCAGTCCATCCTAAAGGAAGTCAGTCCTGAATATTCATAGAAAGGACTGATGCTGAAGCTGAAAGTCCAGTACTTTGGTCACCTGATATGAAGAACTGAGTCATTGGAAAAGACCCTGATGCTGAGAAAGATAGAGGCAGGAGGAGAAGGGGAAGACAGAGGATGAGATGGTTGGATGGCATCACCAACTCTAGGGACATGAGTTTCAGTAAGCTCCAGGAGTTGGTGATGGACAGGGAAGCCTGGTGTGCTGCAGTCCATTAGGTCGCAAAGAGTCTGACATGAATGAGCAAATGAACTGAACTGAACAAAATAAAAGAGACTCAATAAAAGATGGTTATTATCTTGCTGATCTTTAAGATACAAACTGATTCCAATAATTGAATTGAGTTCAACCCAGAGAGCAAAAGCCAGTTTTGATAGAAGCAGCACTCTATTTTTGGTAAAAAAAAGGTTCTCCATGCCATCATATACAGATTGTGGCAGTCATTTGTGAGGGATGTCACAGGAAATTTATAATAATAGTCACCAGGTACTGAAATTTGAGGATGATGATTTTGGACAGGCAAGTGTAAATATAAAGACTTGGATTTCAGTCCTAGCCATGTATTAGTCTTGGAAACACTGTATAACCTCCATCAGTTCATTCTGTAATCTGCAAGATGAAGATTCTATAGAACCCACTGTGCAGGGTTGTTCCTAGCTCAATTAAGATCATGTATGCAAAGCTCATGGCACAGAACTTAGCATGCAGTAAGCACTCAAGAAAGGATACCCATTACTGGGGTTCCACTTTTCAAATTAGAGCAGATTCAAATGTATTCTTACAAAAATATTGATTTTACTCCCTTGCCGTCTGATTTACTTTCCTGCAAGGGGTGTGGGCCTGGATGGGAGTGGAGTCTAAGGATGAACGGATACATGTATATGTATGGCTGAGTCCCTTTTCGGTTCACCTAAAATCATCACAACGTTGTTAGTCAGCTACAACCCAATACAAAATAGAAAGGTTTTTCTTTTTTTTTTTTTTTTTAATGAAGAAAGAGGTGTGGCTGGACTATCTTGTTGGGAGTTGTGATGCATGAAAGGTTCATCTCCTATGTGGACTGTGATAGGAAATATATCAGGAACCATTGTGGTGGCTTTCACATCAACTATATGACCACTGCCTATCATATTTCTGCCAATTTCCAATGCCTATAGACCACCTGGTTTACAGGGTGGTGTTCATTAATTTATAAGGCAGTTCGTCCTGTGCTAGACTTATTTCACTAGGGTCCAAGGGATATTTTGTGCTATTAGGAAAGACACGAAAAGCCATTTGTTGGATCTCAGGTAGCTTGTATTGGTGAAGGAGGATTTGTTGACCATTTCATGTTATAGGGCCTTTTCCAAATCCTGGAGGTAAATGGTTTATGCTAATATATTTGTCTAACATCTATAGAGGAGTACTTTTTGGCTCTGGGCTGGATGCCAGGGAGCCAGAGGTATGCTGGACATGTCACGGGCTGTGAGAAAGTGGGGGGCCTTGCACACAGCAAATAAATATTGAGGTGACTGGGAAAGAAGTTCTTCATCATAAATGTAGCAGAGAGTTAAGAGTAAGCTACCCTAGGAGGGCAGGGAAAGGAGCATCCACTCTGGGCTGTGACACCTTTGTTGCCCGGAGAAGTCTTTTCTGTCCTCAGGGATCCCTTTGTGCTGTCTCTCCAGGGCTCAGTGAAATCCACCAGGAATACCTGTCGCAAAGTCTCAGGATGGGGCAACCTTGTGATGTGGCCAGTCCTAACCCAACTTCTACCCTTGGGGACTTCTTTTTTTCCCTTATTTTTTAACCTAGGAATTGTGTAATTTCCTGATTTTATTCCAATCTGCTCAGTGGCTAAGGCACAGCTTGAGAAGGACTCTGGTTATAGTGCATCCAGAGCCATCAACAAACACAGCATCAGGAAAGCTGACTCCTGCACAGCAGCCCCGCAGAGAAGAGAAAGGGTCAGGTCTGTGGCCAGAGAGAGGGCAGGGCGAGTGTTATTTGCATAGCACAAGCCTGGCTCCCTGCTCCTTGGCCCTGCGCTGTGTATGGGTGGGTGGGTAGGCATCGCCTGCTTCCTGTTGCTCTTCACTCTCACTGAGGTACCTCCTAGGCCAATCCAGCTAGCTGGCCAGGGGGCACTGAGAGGGCCTGGTCCAGGAGCACAGTGGCTGAGGAGTTTGTCAGCTTCTCCTTGGACCCTGCGTGAGACTTTAGGAGTGGAAGCACTACATTGTGACTACATGAACCGCCTCAGTTCCTGCTCCCCCACAGTGTCATCTGCGTTAGTCCATGCACCTCACTCTGGCAGGCGAATGAGCAAACCCCCACCTGCAGGGCCATCTTGAGCAATGAGTGAGATGACCCGTGAGGCACCTGGTCTGGGGAAGGTGTACAAACCGTGTTGGTGTCTGAGCCTTGGCCTCTGTGCATTTTATCACACTGGTGTCCCTGGGGCCTGGGGCTGTGCCTCTGAATGTGAAGTGTGATTGCTATGGTGGGGAGCATACTTGGTAGACCACGGTACAAAACTGTGTGCTTTATTGACCAGTATTCCTGTGTGCTACTGGCATCCCTGACTCTCACCCTATCCCTGAACTTCATCCCTTCTCTGGGCCTCATTTTGTACCGGACCAGTGCCTCATTCCTCACCTTCAGCTCACTCCTGACAGGGCATCCCCTAATCAGTTTCCTTAAGGTTCTGTGAGGGTTTGAGACTCAGAGACCTGCACAGGGGCAGAGGGAGGTGACAGCCCCTGAGCTAAAGTGTAGGTACCCAGTGTCTCCCGGGTCTCCTCTTCTTCACCTCTGGCTCAGCTGCCTGGGGAGCTGTTCTGGAAGACATCCATCAGAAGCCAAAGGACACTGGCTCCTGCCCTTCCTATCAGTGCCTCTTCCTGGGGCTTGAGAGGCCTGAAGGGAAACCTCACTGGTTTTCAGGCATGAGCAGAGTGTGCTGTGAGCCCTGGAGGGCAGTGTTGTACAGTGGAGAGAGCATGGGCCGGGGAGTTGAGGGCCAACCCATTCCCAGGTGTGCCCAAGGCCATTCCACACAAGGCACATGACTGAGACATGGAACCAGATGCAGATGGACCTGTAGTTCTGCCCAGAGGAAGAATGTTCAAAAAAGCCCATCTTGAGGGAAATTGCAGGACCCCCATCTTTAAGTAAAAAGAAGCACCTACATTAATGCCTTAGTTTACAGGACTGAAAGAGAAGGAATCATAAGGTAATAAACACTCGAGTTTAGCTCTGAGTTAGTCATGGTCCAAGATCTTTATCAGTATTTCATTTAAAAAGAAAAATAAAACAAATGCCAACCTCACAGTGAATACTGAATTGTTGTTTAGTTGCTCAGTCATGTCCAACTCTTTGCAACCCCATGGACGGTAGCCTATCAGGTACCTCTGTGCATGGGATTTTCCAGGCAAGAACACTGGAGTGGGTTATCGTTTCCTTCTCCAGTGGATCCTTCCTGACCCATGGACTGGACTGAGTCTACTGCACTGGCGGGCAGATTCTTTACTGATAAGCCCCTAAGGAAGCCCTGGACACTGAATTACAAGCTGGATAATACCTCAAACAACTTAGCGATGTCTACAGAGGTTAGAGAGTGGATTCAAGTGCTATTGCACAGACCCTCTGCACAAGCCCAGGACAAAGACAGAGGAGCAAATGTACAGGCAGCATTTCTCCAGTTGATACAGGTCAAGGGCACTGTACTTCCTGAACTACTGGCTTGAGTCAGGCAAAGAAAGGGGGTAGACTGTCATTCAGAAGCAGACATGCAAAGGATATTCCAAGGGAAAATTTATTTATGGGGTACTCTGAATATGATGACATGGAACTAGCAAGAGACTTGTCTTCTACAGGGAGCCTGTCTCTAGAAAACTACTTTGACCCATAGAAGAGAAAAAACACAACACAAACCTTAAAATTAATACTTATTTATGAGCTTCCCTGGTGGCTCAGGGGTAAAGAATCTGCTTGCCAATGCAGGAGACACAGGTTCGATCCCTGATCTGGGAAGATTCTACGTGATGTGGAGAGACTAAGCCTGTGAGCCACAACTATTGAGCCTGTGCTCTAGAGCCCGGGAGCCACAGCTCCTGAGCCCGTGCCCCCTAAAGCCCTTGCTCTGCAAAGAAGCCACCACATTGAGAAGCCTGTGCACCGCAACCAGAGAGTAACCTGCACTTGCTGAAACCAGAGGGAAGCCTGCGCAGCAACGGAGACACAGAACAGCCACAAATAATTAATACTTTAAAAAATTAATACTTACTTAAAGCAAGGAGATGAAGGATTTGGGAAAATATTTTAAAGGTCCCAGCCATGAGTAGGCATGAGTAGGCACAAGGTCTGAAGAAGAGTGAACACCAGGGGAACCCTAGGTGTGAGTAACAAGAAGGGCCCTGCTGTCCTTTCTCCTCCCCGTTGATCTTTCCCTCCCCAGGCCTTCCCATCTGCCATCTTCAATTTCCCCAACTCCATCCTAGCTTCCAGGAGCCTCCTCAGTCCTGCCTCAATCAAATGAAGACAACATCCCATTAGAACCTGAGTAGTATATCTGAGAAGGAATCTACCTCAAGCTAATGGAGGCTGATACTGATAGTGCTTTAGGTAACATTTACATTTCAACAGGAAGTTCTTTAGGGTCTTATCTGAAAAGAGTGAGTTCAGTTCAGTTGTTCAGTCCTGTCCTACTCTTTGCGACCCCATGAATCGCAGCACACCACGCCTCCCTGTCTATCACCAACTCCTGGAGTTCACTCAGATTCATGTGCATCGAGTCTGTGATGCCATCCAGCCATCTCATCCTCTGTCGCCCCCTTCTCCTCCTGCCCCTAATCCCTCCCAGCATCAGAGTCTTTTCCAATGAGTCATCTCTTCGCATGAGGTGGCCAAAGTACTGGAGTTTCAGCTTTAGCATCGTTCCTTCCAAAGAAATCCCAGGGCTGATCTCCTTCAGAATGGACTGGTTGGATCTCCTTGCAGTCCAGGGGACTCTCAAGAGTCTTCTCCAACAACACAGTTCAAACGCATCAATTCTTTGGCACTCAGCCTTCTTCCCAGTCCAACTCTCACAACCATACATGACCACAGGAAAAACCATAGCCTTGACTAGACGGACGTTTGTTGGCAAAGTAATGTCTCTGCTTTTCAGTATGCTATCTAGGTTGGTCATAACTTTTCTTCCAGGGAGTAAGTGTCTTTTAATTTCATGGCTGCAATCACCATCTGCAGTGATTTTGGAGCCCCTAAAAATAAAGTCTGACACTGTTTGCACTGTTTCCCCATCTATTTCCCATGAAGTGATGAGACCGGATGCCATGATCTTCGTTTTCTGAATGTTGAGCTTTAAGCCAACTTTTTCACTCTCCTCTTTCACTTTCATCAGGAGGCTTTTTAGTTCCTCTTCACTTTCTGCCATGAGGGTGGTGTCATCTGCATATCTGAGGTTATTGATATTTCTCCCAGCAATCTTGATTCCAGCTTGTGCTTCTTCCAGCCCAGCATTTCTCATGATGTACTCTGCATATAGGTTAAATAAGCAGGGTGATAATATACAGCCTTGATGTACTCCTTTTCCTATTTGGAACCAGTCTGTTGTTCCATGTCCAGTTCGAACTGTTGCTTCCTGACCTGCATATAGGTTTCTCAAGAGGCAGGTCAGGTGGTCTGGTATTCCCATCTCTTTCAGAATTTTCCACAGTTTATTGTGATAACACAGTCAAAGGCTTTGGCGTAGTCAATAAAGCAAAAGTAGATGTTTTTCTGGAACTCTCTTGCTTTTTTCGATGATCCAGCGGATGTTGGCAATTTGATCTCTGGTTCCTCTGTCTTTTCTAAAATCAGCTTGAACATCTGGAAGTTCATGGTTCATGTATTGCAGAAGCCTGGCTTGGAGAATTTTGAGCATTACTTTACTAGCGTGTGAGACGAATGCAATTGTGCGGTAGTTTGAGCATTCTTTGGCATTGCCTTTCTTTGGGATTGGAATGAAAACTGACCTTTTTCAGTCCTGTGGCCACTGCTGAGTTTTCCAGATTTGCTGGCATATTGAGTGCAGCACTTTCACAGCATCATCCTTCAGGATTTGAAACAGCTCAACTGGAATTCCATCACCTCCACTAGCTTTGTTTGTAGTGATGCTTTCTAAGGCGCACTTGACTTCATACTTCAGGATGTCTGGCTCTAGGTGAGTGATCACACCATCGTGATGATCTGGGTTGTGAAGATCTTTTTTGTATAATTCTTCTGTGTATTGTTGCCACCTCTTCTTAATATCTTCTGCTTCTGTTAGGTCCATACCATTTCTGTCCTTTATCGAGCTCATCTTTGCATGAAATGTTCCCTGGGTATCTTTAATTTTCTTGAAGAGATCTCTAGTCTTTCCCATTCTGTTGTTTTCCTCTATTTCTTGCATTGATTGCTGAAGAATGCTTTCTTATCTCTTCTTGCTATTCTTTGGAGCTCTGCATTCAGATGCTTATATCTTTCCTTTTCTCCTTTGCTTTTCGCTTCTCTTCTTTTCATAGCTTCCCAGACAGCCATTTTGCTTTTTTGCATTTCTTTTCCATGGGGATGGTCAACATTTTTTGCATTTCTTTTCCATGGGAATGGTCAAAAGAGCGAAGGGCATGCTTATTTCACAAGTTCACATGCCATTCAAATGTCTGGTATCTTCACAGGGAGGAAAAAGGCTGGTTAAGTTCCAGATTTCCTGAAAGCACTGCAGGGGGACTGCGGCCTCCTCCCGCTGTTGATCAGGCCCTCATCTAAGATGAGGTTAGGCGTTTCTATCGCCTTCCTTGACACTGTTGTCTGCTCGTGAAGCTTTCTGTCACTTTGCGGGGAAAAGACCAGGTCTGCCTTAAACATAAGAGCAAATGTTTATCGAGCACTCACCATGTTCAATCAGTTTTCTATTCCCTTTATGTTTAGTACCTGATCTAGTTTTTACAATCAACAAAGGTGGGTTATTCTGTGCCTATTTTAAAGATGAGGCACTGAATGATTGAGTAATTTGCCTAAGGTCTCAGGGTAAGTAACAGGCAAAGTTAGGTTTCAAACCCAGCTCTCTGGCCCCTGGGCTCAGACTGTAAACCATGATGTAGATTGTATTCCCAGCAACTAGTATAGAGCCTGGGAATCAATCACTATTTCTGCTTGTCTTTGTATATCCCTGTGATGATTAATTTTATGGGTCAACTTGGCTGGACTGTGGTGCCCAGATACTTGGTGAAACATTATTCTGGATGTTTCCATGAGGACATGTGGAAGTGATTTACATTTAAATCAGTGGACTCTGAGTAAAGCAGAATGTTGGCCATAACAGGCCTGTTGGGAGGTGGGGGTGGGGGGGAGGTTCATTCAATTCAATGAAGTCCTGAATAGAATAGCAGGCTGATCTTCCTGAAGCCAGAGGGAATTCTCCAGCACTGCTTTTGGACTTCATCTGCACTGTTGACTGATCCTGGTTTTCCTGATTTTTCAGACTCAAGCTGCAACTCTTTGTTGAGTTTTCATGCTGCTGGCCTCCTCTATCAGATTTTTGGACTTATAAAGCTTCCACAATCACTTAAGCCAATACCTAATAATGCTCTTCTAATACATACACATCTCTGCTTAACTTGATAACTGGTTCCTTCAGGCTAGGTCCCAGGCCTTCTTTTATTCTTCTCAGTTTAAGTTTTGCCCATTTTCTAAGCAAATTCTCCAGTCCTTGGTCTCAGTTGCTAGTCCAATAACTTTTATTAATTCCAATAACCTTTATATTCACATTCTAGCTCAGATGCATCTATGGACCTCCAGACCAATATATCCAGCTGCGTATTTGGCCTATTTTCGTGGACATCTGGGAGGCACCTGAATGTAGCATGGACAAGGGTGAATTCATGCCCTAGCAACCCTGATTCTCTTTTAGGGTCCCTATTTCTATGAAATGTGCTTGTAGCTTCCTGAGACACCAGGAACCATTGTTAACAGCCGTCTTCTTCTCATTTCTGTACTTAAGCATCACTATGTCCTGCCAATGTCACTTCAGACATGTCTCATATTTTATGATTTCTCTCCATCTCCACTACCACCACCATACCCAACCTATGGGTATTTCTTATCTTGACTCTCCTATGGTAACTTTTCAAGTGGTTTACCTAGGCATTCCAGCCATAGTGATCTTTCTGAAAAAACAAAGATGATCATATTCTTTGCCAGTATGTGTTTGAGACCATTCAGTGACTTTCTCTTGCACTAGGAAGAAGGCCAAATTCTTAGCATGGCTACGTGGTGGTCCCAAGGCTCTGCATGGTCTCATCCTGCTTCATTTTCCTCCTTGAGCTCTCTACTCCTCTATTCCTACTTTCTCAGTTCCCAAAAATGCTTCCTCATGTCACTGGCCCTTTGCATATACTGTTTGTTTGCTTTTTTAAATGTGGGGCATTATTCCCAACCCCTCAACTCTCATATCAGAAGTCACTACAAAGGGGAAATTATATTCCACATAGTCTCTTTCAGGCAGATTTGTTGTTGTTGTACAATCTTATGAAATTAATCTAAATTGGACTCAGAGGGAGAGGGAGAGGGTGGGATGATTTGGGAGAATGGCATTGAAACATGTATGCTATCATGTAAGAATCGAATCACCAGTCTATGTCTGATGCAGGATACAGCATGCTTGGGGCTGGTGCACGGGGATGACCCAGAGCGATATTGTGGGGAGGGAACTGGGAGGGGGGTTCATGTTTGGGATCGCATGTACACCCGTGGTGGATTCATGTCAATGTATGGCAAAAGCAATACAGTATTATAAAGTAAAATAAAGTAAAAATAAAAAGTTTAAAAAAAATAAATTAATTAATTTAAAAAAAAGAAAAAAGAATAATAATAGCTAGGGTTTATTGAGTGCTGATCAAGTTCCAAGTGTGAAGCACAGTGCTAAAAATTTTAGAATCATTATATTTAGATCATTATCTAATTAAAAATACAACACAATTGTGAAGTAGATAATATTATTATTTACTTTTATAGATGAAGAACCTGAAAACCCGGGTGAGAAGCTGAATGCACCTTTTGGTAGTCTGATGACTTGCTGAAAAGGTGGAGTATATATTTGGAGTGAGCTGGGACTAGATCTGGGATTGATCAGTACTGTTATCGGACTGCCTGGCATATAGAATATACCCAGTACCTACTTGCTATTGAAAGAATGATGAATATTTGAATGAGTAATGAACTAGGACACATTTTAATAAGGAAACTCACTGGGTATCCCTTTCATTCTCTACCACAAGTTAGTTGCCTATGAGATTATTTTCAAAATTCTAGTTGGTTGCTTGCCAATGAGAAAATGGCATTCCCAATACTAGAAATGATTTAGAGACCCTTCATTCTTCATTTTGATGGCCATCTTCTCCATTTCCAAATAAGACTCCCAGTAAGGGGTGATTTTTTGGTTGTTGTTCCCGTCATTTTGGGGCTTCTGAAATAGAGGGAGTCACAAAGATACGCACAAATGTGCACACACTGTATTAGGTATGTCCACACTAGCTGGTATAACAAATAAACTCTAAATTTCCAACCTTAACACAATAGATGGTTATTTCTTTCTTGTTCAACCTAGTGAGGCTGTTCCTGTTTGGCCAGACAGCTTTCTACCCAGTGATCTAGGAGCCCTGACTCTCTCCATCCTTGAGGGCATCAGACTTTTCTCATGCAGATGTCAACAGGGGAGGGCAAGTATGGAGCAACCTACCTCCTAAAAATTCTGGCCCCAAAAGGAAATATGCCACTTCATTTGTTTTTCACTGTGAGAAATTCATCATCTGATCACACCCAACTTTAAGGCAGGCAAGACATGCTGCTGAGTTATATGCCCAAGAAAAAGAGAGGAAACATATTTGAGTAAGTTACCAGCCATCTCTGCTCTATTTTTACCCCTATAATACAAAAGAGAGAGATTCTATAGGATTAGTACCCTAGAGTATGGAAGATGAAGCTTAATTTTAATGATGGATATCTGGAAAGACCTGTGAAGAAGGAGATTTTGGGTAGATCTTGAAGAATAGGTAACTTTTTAATAGAAGGAAATCCTAAGAGGCATAACTGACTCTGGTACCAAAAATGATGAGGTTTGAAGTCAGGAGGGAGTAGGCAATGAGAAAAAAAAAAATCTCAGAGTCAAGTAGAAATTATTTTAATCTCTTTTTCCTGAACTCCTCTATAACTAATTAAATAACAAACAGAATTACCCCCTCCACCATGAGTATCTTAGTCCCTAATGTGAAGATATGAAATAATTAGAGGGTGTGCTGTGTAAGAATTTTAATGTCATGGAAAACTTCTATTTTCAAGATGGCACTAATTATACAGGATGAGGTGAAACAAAGGGAAGATGTACAATTAGCAGAGCACAGCTTATTACAACCAGCTCTGTTTAGATATGTAAACATAACAAATAAACCAAGGCTCTTCTAGCTATGTAATAAGTTGAGAGTGATCTATATTCATCTTTTAGAGGACATCTCTGGAGATTACAGAAAGGCAGGACATGGCCATTTTATATTTAACCATGGTGATAGACTTTTCCTCTCTAGTGGCAGAGATAATAGAAGGGTCTTGGGAGGGAGAAGACTGTCCCTTCTTTGGTCTTCCAGTCACTGGCTGGGTGATCACAACCTTTCTAGGTTACTTCCTCCACGGTATGGGGATAGTAATATTATATATGAAAGCATTTGGCACTGAGACTGGACTATATTAAGGACCTCGTTTTTATTCTAGATCCATTTCCCTTCCCTCCTCTGATTTTTTCTTAAGCAGGATTTCATTCATCTCAATAAAAAATCCCTAAGACTGTAAGGACTGTACAAGATTGACTGTAATATAAGATGGATGTACTTCCTCTAAATCGACCAAACTTCAATAAAGGCAGTTATAATATCAGTGGCTCTATCTGAGCAGTGTCAAGGATAAAGAAATACCTTAGCTGTCAAATCCCAGGAGGGTTGACTCAGCTCGTCTTTTCTTCCAAAGAAGATAAACTGCATCTCATGCAATTTGCTTTTTGCTAAGGGGTTCTCGTTTTGGTTTCAAACAAGCTCTTCAGTGCAAAAGACAATCTCTCCTACATATACATTAAATAGGCTATGACAAGGCACCTGAAAATGTGGGCTTTTCCCTAGATTTTGTTGCTGGAATATTAGAAATGGATATGAAAACTGAGACCTTAAAAACTGTACGATATTACACATTATTCAAATGCAAAGTGCTGTGGGCTGCCCATCCCAAGTCTCAGCTCAGTTATGAATGGCCTACACACCCAAGTGCATCTCAGCATTGACTGAAAGAGTAGAGGCCCTCAGCTTCAGGGACTGCATTAGGATTGTATTATCATATCAATCACCCACATGCTAAGTTCTTGAAAAAAATGATCATAATCCAGAAGCAAGAGATAAAGTATGAGAGTTTGATTTGTGTAAGCAAATCAAAAGCATTTAGACTCAAGCTACTTAATCTATCTTAAAGCCTTGCCAGGAATATAAATACAAGAACAGCCTCAGAACCAGAACAGGCAAGAGTTGAGAGAGTAGAAACTAAAGATTATTTGCTATTTTTTCCTGATTTACTCTAATCCAGCCATACTGGCTTTCATTCAATTCTGTGAACCAGCCAAGTTCAAGGCCTTCTGTCTTAAAGCATCTGTAAATCATCCCTCTGCCTCTTCAGAGATGCCGTTTGTAATAGGCAGGATTGTTTTCCTTAAGCTGTGCTATCAAACGGCTTCCACATCTCAGTGGCTTAAGACAATACAGTCTGTTGGTTCCTCACGCTACATGGTTCACATCCAGTGTGAGTTGGTTGACGGAACTCTGTTCCTTGAAGTCACACAAGTTCAAGGCTAAGGGAGCAACCACATCTTGGAGCACAACGCTTGTTAGACTGCCTCAGGGAAAGGGGTCTATAGAAGCAACACTCAGATGCTCCAATGTGGAAGTGAACATATTTCTGTGCACAACTGATGAGCCAGACCAGATCCCATGGTCCACGGAACCGCAGGCAGACTAAGGCGATGCAATCCCATCATGTGCCGGGAGAGGGAGGGGAACGGCTCTCTTGACTCTCACACCGTCTGTGACCACATCATGAAGCAGTTTCTCACTCTCCACTGCCTTAGCATCCTTTCGTTTTCCATAATGCTTACGCCAATTTGTAACTGTATTATTTATTTACTTCTGTTTCAGTTTTAGATGTTTCACCTCCATTGAACTATAAGATCTCTAAGAGGGGGACCTCCCTGGCGGTCCAGTGGTGGACTCCGTGCTCCCAATGCAGGGGGCCTGGGTTTGATCCCTGGTCAGGAAACTAGATCCCACATGCCACAAATAAGAGTTTGAATGCCGCAGCTAAAGATGTCACAGTCCCATAACTAAGACCGGTACAGCTGAATGAATGAATGAATAAATACATCATACATCCCTACATCCCTAAGAGGAAGGACCATGTCAACAGGCTAATTCCATGAAACAGTTCTCAAAAACGGTTAATCAACCTAACATATTTAAATACTGAATCTAACGTTTGTCTTCAATTAGGAGAATCCTTGTGATAACGTCACATCTCTGTTGCCATCCTTTGTGGCTGTGGACCATCACCTCTCCATTGCCCCTTATCACGGGATACTCCCGCTGTACAATGGTGGGGGGCAAGACAAAGACAAACTGGGTGTTCTTTCAAATGCTGTTAGCGATTGGAAAACTCTCAGCTAAATCCTTACAGCAATCTTCAAAAGTGGCAAAAATCAGCACCTTCAGTACACATTGCTGTAAACCTGGTAAATATTGAAAAGAAGAAAGGAATGAGGTGAATGTGCATTGTGTTGAATTGACTTTTGGCAAATTATCTCATAGAGAACTAGTTCAGAGCTGTCACCTTGCCCTCCACTCACAGCTGTGCTTCACTGTGCAGCTGAATCAGTATTTAAAAGGCACTTTGAAATAACTCTTCACTTCAGGTGCCAGGAAACAGTTTGTTTAGAGAGATTAACTTACCGGCCCACATCACAGAGGTGATGGTGGGAAAGGTAAAATTTTGGTTCAAGTTACCTCTTGCCAGTGCGGTGCTGTGGTCCTTCTTTTTCTGAGTCATACTCCAGGAAGGCTGCAATCCTTTTTATAAACTTAGCATGTTATTTACCACAAAAAGTTAGTGTATAAAGAAATATTCTGAGCATTTATCTTTGCTTTTTATCATTTTAAATAAAAACATTGTTATGATTACCTGTTTTAGACGCTTTTTATAACTATACCATCATTTTCTATATGAAATACTATTATTGTCAAGCCAAATGAGAAATAATTGAAGTACAATTGCCTGTAGGGACAAGGTTACCTCAGCAAAGAAAATTTAAGAATCAGTTAGCTATGACCTTGGAGAAATGGATTTTTAAATAGGCATTGTCTTAGGTCACCTAAGGCATATCTTTAGTTCCCTACAATTTCATCTCGAAAGAGGCCATCACTAAAATCAGTCAGAGGTTTCACAGACACTTGTGAAT
This sequence comes from Budorcas taxicolor, assembly GCF_023091745.1. Classification (NCBI taxonomy): domain Eukaryota; kingdom Metazoa; phylum Chordata; class Mammalia; order Artiodactyla; family Bovidae; genus Budorcas; species Budorcas taxicolor. The sequence goes on from NC_068911.1 coordinate 72,675,260, forward strand.
ATGAACTTTTAAAAGAGGATATTTTTTGAGCTATCAATTTTTTCCTCCCGTACAGATATTTATGGCAAGGTTATTTTACAAACCATAATAGGTAAACATTAATAAAAAATGAAATTTTTTCTGTACCCATTAGTTCTTAGATGTTGATTTCTGATTGTACAGAATTGCTATTATTTTTCCACAGTGACAGGCTACCTTTCTGAGCAGTGTATCCTCCCACCTGTTGGACCAAACTTGCTGTGTTCTCCTTACTCCAGGTGCAGGGCACACAGGATGGTCTCAGCCCGTCTGATGAGGAGATGTGCAGTGGCTCATGCCAGGAGAAGCTGCTGCTTAGCAAACTGAAGTCACCTAGGTTGATAAGAAGAAGAAAGAACACTTTAGAAACAGTGGAAATTAATCAGGCTCAGGGAAATGAAGGCAGAATGCTTCATATAAAAAGAAAACTTTGTATTTAGGCTATAAATACAGTACATAGAATGGCAAGTAAGTAAGCACTGAACAGATGTTGATCAAATAAAAAATAATAGTAAACAAATGATCAAGTAAACATCAGAGCTGGTCTTCGGATTGCAAACCTATATGCCTATAAGACCAGGCAGGTAGGGTAAGTGAGGGAGCAGACTGGGCTTGAGACAGCAGGGAGAGGTGAGCCGTGCTCAGCCGGTGAACCATCTGAGGCCGCAGCCATGGCTCAGGTCTGCCTGGTATCTTCCACTGACGCCATAAGGAAAACCAGGCTCAATCATGCCATGACTTCAGGTTCTCAAGGGAAGACAGAAACACAGAGTTTTATGCGAAACCTTTGGAATTTATATTTTAAAATTCAATTAAACAAAACAAAACTTGGTGCAGGTCAAAGAAGGCTAAAGTCAAAGCCCACCAGAAGCTTAGGATTAGCTCCTGAGTAGCCATGAGATCTAGGGCAACATCTTTAACTTCTAATGATGAAGAAGGATCCAGAGGGTTGAAGCCACTGTACAATGACACTCAGCTAATTAGTGGCAGAGCTGGGCTTTCTAGGTATGAGTATTCTCCTTTTAATTAATGACTCATGACCACTCTAAGACTGGCTGAATCTGATCAGACTTTTTTACATAACACTCTAGGAGCCAATCAGAAGTTGCCTTTAGGGTATCTGATCGTTGGGTCTCAATCTGTACTTCTATAAACCTTCGTAATGAGAGGTACAATCTTCTCTTCTCACCATTCACCTTATGGAAAGATTTCTGGGTAAAGTCAAGTGACTAAAATTCAGCGGTCCCTCAGTGTAGCCAGATGTGAAGAGTGGGAGAGAGGTATGGGCACAGGCGCCACTGGGTCCCACTGGATCCATCTACTGATTCCAGTTTCTGCTAAAAGCCACTGTTTGTATGATATGTGGTATAGTGTGATGGTTTAGAGCAAGAGATGGGTTTAAATATTGATTTAGCTGCTTATTGTGATATAAGCTCTCAAAGTTCCATGTGTAAAAACAGTGATAACAACAATACCTGAATCATAGAATTGTATTGAGGTTTAAATGAATCAGTGCATAGAAAGTGCGTAGAATGGTACTGAGATAAGGTACATACTCAGTAAATGTTTGCTACGATTTGTAACAAATGTCGGTATTTACTGAATGCCTACTGTATGTTAATTTACTTCCATTTATTACCTGTAATCATCATCCCAACTCTCTTTGTTTCATGTTATCACCTTTTCAAAAAAGAAAATCAGGACTTTGGGAGAGTCAGCTTCTTGTGTAATGACACCTGGGCAGGAGCGGAGCCAAGGGTTTGAACGTAGGCCTGCTGAGCCTAGCTGTTTTCTTAATGCACTACTCTAGTGCCTTCTCACTGTGCCATTGAAGATGCTATTCAGATCTTTAAAGAAAAGATAGCTAACTCTGCTCAAACATCAAATACTTATCAAATCAGGTACCAAAGCAAAGGAGTCTCAAAGCAAACAACCAAAACACTGCAATGTGTAGCAACTTTCTGCCTTATGTGAAAATGTACAGTTCTAGATTAGAAGCCTTCCACATGACTATGAATAAGGCATGAGACCCTGTGGTCCATTTTCAGCCTGCATCAGCCCTCATTTTTATCCTTTAAAATGTTAGGGCTCTTAATAGATTATATGCTTATTATCGATAAATCTAGTTCCATGGAGGTAGCTCTTAGGAAACACATATTGAATGCCAATATAGGGAAAATAAGACCTGGAAGATTTCATTCTAGCCATTAAAAAAAATCCTTGCTTTTACAGATGTTTTTATACAGAGTACAATAAGATATAAACATTTATTAAAGTATATGATGCATTAATATGAAGCATCTTATATGAAATATTGAGTGAAGAAAAGGAAGGAAGCAAGAAATATAGGGAATGAGCAGCTACCGACTGCTAAAAATGTGCCAGATTCTATACCAGCTTATTTCTATATACTGTTATTTATATATTAGTATTTAATGAACAAAAATTAATAAAGGTAGGGCCAAAATACATGTGAAAAATGTATATACAGCCAATTCAACTTTTCAGGGGCAGATATTTCAATTGAAACCTTAAGTCTTACCTAGATATAACTCTTACTAATTTTTTTTAACAGAAAATATTTAAAAAATAATTTTAGCCAAACAAGGGCAGGAAAGGAGAGTATCTTTTAAATTAAAATCAGTTCTGGGAAAATGAAAGCTAGGAAACACACAGACACAAATTTTCTCTGCTTTCAGAAAAAGTTAACATTATCCTAAGAGTTGGTATCTATCCTCAGCAATAATACAGAAAATAGAAATGCATTACACAAAGTCAGATGAAAAATATAAGCCACGTTCTTTAGTCTGATTTCTAAAGCACAATTTCAGTATATAAGTTAGAGTCATCACAACTTTCCAGAATATAAAATGCATCCACATTCAAATGTTGTTTTTAGAATACAAAACAATATTTCAAAGTCTGATAGAAATGAATTTGTTCATTATCTACTCTTTTGGATAACTTCCATTATTACTATTTCTCCTTGGGCAGATAATTGAAAATTACTATATAAATTGTTGTGTTTTTCTGGGAAAATAGCCTAGATTCAAAATTTGTCACCCACATTTTAATCTAAGTTATAATTTTACCAGGCCTAAAAATTATAGTTACTCTAGTACATTATTCTATTACACCTCATTAATATCTTTTCTTCTTTTTATATTCACATGGCAAAAAGGAATTTGGCCAATGCCATTTATTCCAAAGAGTCCATTCATTTTGTTTTGTCTCCACATCAAAGTTAGCTATGAAGTATTTTAGTGACAGAATAGTACAAATAAGATAATAAAATATTTGGACATGAGATTTAGTTCCTCCAGTTTTGCTACAGTCCTCTTTATGGCAACAAAGTAATTTACAGTGTGAATTTCTAATGCCAGCATCTGGTCACAATTTGATCCTGGTTTGTGTGTGGTCTGTCTGCAGTCAAGGACTTAAAAAGATCCAGAGAGAAAAAGGGAAAGCACCATGGAGCTGCCCATTTATTAGCTTATCAAGATATATTCTGTGATTCACGAGGAAACCAAGAAGAGGTAATAGTTGATGTACTTTGTTAATGAATTTAAAAGAAAGAACAGAGGGTTTTCATTCTCTACTCTCAACAATAATGAGCCTAATTTTCCATTTCTTTTGTCACAGGTAGAGTCCTTGGGAAACAGACTTTAAGACACTCATGTGGGAAGCTGATCAGAACATGTTCTCAGAAGCAACACCTGTTTTGGGATAAGAGGAGAAGGAGGAAGGGGAGGGAGAGGTTTAACTGAGATATAGTCACAGCAGAAGCCTGAGACCAGCTCACAGGGAGCTCGGGACCCAGAGGGTTAGCCAGCACATGCCCACTGTCCTGGAGCTGGATCCCCTGGGCTTGGGCAAAGCAGGCTTCACACAGCTTTTCCCAATTGTGTGGTAAATGACATCATATTGCTACTTTGAAATTGGAGGTATGTGTGTGAGCTATTTACAACACAGTAACTGGCCAATGCAAACAATCAGAGCTCTGTCACTTCCCATTCCCAAATCTTCATCCTCTGTTAAGAAAGACTGATGGGCACATCTCAGTATTCAAATCCATGTGATAAGTTCTTAATTGCACATGGTGCCTCATAGAGGGAATGACGGCTGTATTTGGATGGCTAGGTTCTGGATGGCTATAACTTCTCTAGGCTAGGTCTTCTCTGTTCTACACAGAGTATCATTCTAACCCCAGGATTTCAAGTCTCACTGCATTTCAGGGTCTTTATTGTTGCCTTCTGGAGAGAGGCATCTAGCTCCCATAGAAACGGAATCATTCCTGTGAGATAGAACACGGTGATATGACTGCCAAGGCCCAAGTGACAGACTTATCAGAGGAGTAGGTTCTGACAATGATCAAAGAACATCCTAAGTCTAATACTTAGAAAAAAAATCAATGGAAATGATTTTATTTAAAAATACTTGAGAACGTCCCTGGCAGTCCACTGAGTAAGACACCACACTTTCACAGCAGGGGGCACCTGTTCAATTCCTAGTCAGGGAACTAAGATCCCACCTGCCTTGCAGTGCAGTAAAAGAAATAAATAAAATAGACAGAATTTAAAAGTACTGCCATTTCTTTACTTGCAATCATGGTCAACCCTACCAGCAGAGAGATAATCACTACACCATGTTTTTGTTTAATGAAGTCACAAAATTTTTCTAAAGCCAGTTTAGCATGTGTACCAATAAGGTGGGAGAAGATTTTAAATATATGAGCCAAACCACACAAAGATTTTGGGCTAAAATCATTCCAGTTTCTAAAAAATGGAATTCCACACAAAATGAACACAGTTTTTGTTTGTAAATAACAGTGTTTTTCGGAAATTCAGAGAGTTGGTATGAGAGAATTCACCATTAGCTGGGGTAGCAGAAAAAATTAGAGGAACCATTCTGAACAAAGCTACACATCTATCAAAGTTCTTTCTTCTTTTTAGCCCTTTACTCAACAGAGAAAGACTATAAGGGAAGATTCAGAATTTGACAGATTACACAGAAACTCTTCTCAGCTTTGCCCCTTACATTTTACACCCACACTAATTCTTAGCAATTTGGCAATTGCAAAAACACCCCTTAGGCATCCAATTCAGGGAAAAACAAAACACTAGCCATCAAACGGAGAAGAACTTGTCATGATTTTAGTACATGAGGTTAGAATTAAGGAGACACAGTAAGAAAAGTGTGGATGATTCTGAAATTCAGTGATTAAAAAGTAACTCAGTATTGACTGTATCTATTCCAGCACCGATCACATTTCTGTAACAGGCATCAAAGCAGTCAGGATGTGAGGTTTCCAACAGTGGGTGCAAACTCAGTCTTATACATCATAACTCAGTACAGGGCCTACCACACGGCAGGAACTTAGTCTCTCTCAGGAACTTGGACAGGGGAGCCTGGTGGGCTGCAGTTCATGGGGTAGCAAAGAGTCGGACTTGACTGAAGTGACTGAGCACACACAACACCTTGCTCGAAGGTGAACGACAGCCCAGCCACATTTGGATTCTCTAATCAGCTACTTAATTCCTCTCCTATAGTACCCACTGTTTCATTCAACAAAACTATGTTGAATGTTTTCTATATTGTGGTATTCTAGGAGAAGCTGAAAATATAGAGGAACTCATATTCTTCTTGAGACAGATAAAATTCAGACAATAAAGCATAGTAATGGAGCTACTAAAGCACAGAGGAGAGACCTTGAACTGTAACTGCCTTTGTCTTTTGTGTGATCAAATGCATTTTTCTCTCAAAATAGGTGCTCAGACTATTAATAATTAAGAACAATAACTTCACTTGACTGAAAAGTATGAATGCAACTAATGTTTCAATGTTCAAAAAACTAAGATCATGGCATCAGGACCCATCCTTCATGGCAAATAGACGGGGAAAAAATGGAAACAGTGACAGATTTTCTTGGCCTCCAAAATCATGGCAGATGGTGACTACAGCCATGAAATTAAAAGATGCTTGCTCCTTGGAAGAAATGCTATGACAAACCTAGACAGCATATTAAGAAGCAGAGACATCACTTTGCCAACAAAGATCTGTATAGTCAGAGCTATGGTTTTCCCAGTAGTCATGTATAGATGTGAGATTTGGACCATAAAGTAGGCTGAGCACTGAAGAATTGATGCTATAGAATTGTGGTGTTGGAGAAGACTGTTGAGTGTCCCTTGAACAGCAAAAAGATTAAACCAGTCAATCCTAAGAGAAATCGACCCTGAATATTCATTGGAAGGACTTATGCTGAAGCTGAAGCACCAATACTTTGGCCACCTGATGCTGGAGAAGATTGAGGGCAAGAGGAGAAAAGAGTGACAGAGGATGAGATGGTTGGATGCTATCACCAACTCAACAGGCATGAGTCTGAGTAAAATCTGGGAGATAGTGAAGGACAGGGTAGCCTGGCACGCTACAGTCCATGGGGTCACAAAGATTCAGACAAGACTTAGCGATTAAATAACAGCAACGTTTCTGTTAAGTAAACGGGAGACTGTGAGGCTGAAGGAATGTAGTATGGAGTCTTAAAAACAATCCAATCTTTCCCTGATTTTAAGCTGGAATGCATCTGAGTTAGTCTTTCAGTAGTTCAACAATATTTTCATTTTCCTTTTATGTACAATTCACAGACTAGGTCCTGGGGATTTAAAGAGCAATGAAGAAAATTCAAGTGGCTTTCCCCAAAATCTGATACGTTATGACCCTTTCAAAAGTTTGATAAAATTTCATGATACTTTTCAAGAATATAAATGCTCTAATTTATGTCTATTTATGAAATGTTAGTCTATATAAATGAGTTACTTCACAAATGATTTTGGTAGAAAATGAATTTATCTTTATAACAGGCAAAACAAAACAATGAGATAGATCCCTGTTTGAATTTGGCTGTCAAACTTTTCAGCTACAATTTTAGGTCTTTGGATTTATGGATAGCAAAAGCTGGTTCTGAAAATTAAGAACAGTCCAGGGCATATGTGCAAAGGAATTCTGCAAAGTTTGCATATTGACTGAACCAACTACTGCCTTAGCTGGACTTTTGAGGCCATGCACTGCATATCTTGCAAATACTGTTATAGTAAATCATTCCACATAAGCTCATGGAATTTGAACATGCCTTCTGGTTTTGACACAGACTGTCTACAGCCAGTTAACAACAATGAGCCTTGAATATGACCCATCTGTGGGCAATTGCTTTGCTTTTTTTCCTTCTTCTTTTTCTATAGGCGTTTTATTCTAGATCAGTATTTTTAGCAATGGGTATGGTGTCTGTCACTAGAGACAATGGATGAGACAGTAGGCCAGCATCTGTACAAATATTTCACCACCATTAAAAACCAGCAAAACAAAGCCAACAGCTTAAAGTATACGTCCTGCAGACGGTTGAAGCAGCAACAGCATCCTTTAATTCAAAGGGTAGCATCTTGGCCTGACGTGCACCTGGAGAATGACCCTGCTCCTAACTTCAGTGGTTCTCCCTCATCCCCGGGCACATGTGGTGCAGACACTCGCAGCCATAGGGACCAGGAAGAGGCACGATGGAGATCCTGCAGCAGCACCTGCAGAGGCGGGCGCGTGGGAGGTGGGAAGTTCCCTTTGCCCTGATTGAATCACACTCAATGGGGGTTTCCATATTCCAAGATCAATACGACTTAAAGCTGTGACCTGGCAAGCCACAGGCCCAGTATGGGAAAGTACATCTTTCCCTCTGAAGTATAAAGCTTCACCCTAGGTTTCCACACTAGGTTTTTATGATGGATACTTAGATGTGAAAGGAAAATGCACATCTGTTACTTCCAAACTGGGCACATTTTCCTCACTAGACCTTTGAAAGGAATGGGGAGCTAAACTTGACACTGTGAAAGTGCTTTCCACGCCTTGGCTAAGCTGTGAAAGAAATCCACTTAGAAATGTTTTGAATAAAGAGGGTATCAGTTAGGACACTTGTTAAAAAAAACCCACAAGTTCTTTCTGGAAAACAAAGATGGGAGAAGCCTATAGATTAATGATCTCACAGAAAGACTAAATACAAACATCAGACACTCAAGAAATAGCTTTATAAGAAGTGGCTTTGTAACTGGGCAGGGTCCTATGGGGCATTCCTGGGACTGACACCTCTTCCATATCCTTTGCTTTATAGTCTCTGATGTATCTAGATAATAAGTGTCCACTGCACACTTCCTGAATTGTTTTATGGAGGCTAAAACTTCCACCAAGGGGAAGAGATTAACTACTTGATCACCATGAGCATGTGGCCCCCAGACCTATGGGTACCTAAGTATTGATAATGTTAACTCCTGTTACACTACCCTGTGACCTCATCATGAACCAATTAGAATTGTGTCTGAGCTGATCACATACCCTTGGACCCCCCTTCCCTAACCTGGCCTTTACAAATGCTTTAAAAAAATCTTTTTTTTAGATTACACATTTAAGCAACATCATAGGATATTTGCCTTTCTCTGTCTGGCTTACTTCGTTTAGTATGATAATCTCTAAGACCAACCATGTAGCTGCAGCTGGCATTACTTCATTCTTTTTTATGGCTGAGTAATATTCCATTTTAATCCTTAAAAATGATACAAATGAGCTTATATGCAAAACAGAAATAGACCCACAGACAGAAAACAAAGTTATTTTATTCAAAATAGAAGAGGGAAATCAGAAGAAGGGAAATAAACTTAAGAGTTTGGGATTAACATATACATACTATTATATATAGAATAGATAACCAACAAAGATCTACTCTATAGTAGAAAGAATTATACATAATATTTTGTAACCTAAAAGGGAGAAGAATCTGAAAAATGGTATGTATATATACAACTGAATCATTTTGTTGTACATCTGAAACTAACATGTTATAAATCAACTGTATTTCAATGAGGGGAAAAAAAAAAGCTTTGCTAAAACCAATAGGGGAGTTTGGGTTTTTTGAGTACTAGCTGTCCCAGACTCCTTGTATGATGCCCTACAGTAAAAGCTGCACTTGACTTCAACACACTTGGTGTTAGTAGACTGGATTTACTGTGTGCAGAAGACAGGGCCCAAGTTTGGCTCAGCAATGGTTTCCAACCTGGTATTCTAATACTCTGATTAATGCTATTATTTTTCAAGTTAAAAAATATACTTTATACAATAACAGCTTTTTACACTTCTTTTCAAAATTATTTAAATTCTATGTATGTATTTATTTTTGTCTGTGCTGGGCAGACTTTTCTCTAGTCGTGGTGAAACTAGAGGAACTCTTTGGGTGTGGTGTGTAGGCCTCTCACTGCGGCGGCTCCTCTTGTGGAGCTCGGGCAAGGCCCTCCAGGGGGCGTGGGCTTCAGTAGCTGTGGCGCGTGGGCTCAGCGATCGGGGCTCACGGGCTCTAGAGTGCTGGATCAGCAGTTGTGGTACATGGGCTCAGCTGCCCCGTGGCATGTGGAATCTTTCTGGACTAGGGATTCAACCTGTGTCTCCTGGCATTGGTAGGGGAGTTCTTTATCACTGAGCTGCCAGGGAAGCCCTATTTTTCAGATGTTGAGATCTAGACCCGCCTGCTTACTAAGGGTCCCGGAAGCCGCTTAACGCCTCACTCCTTTAACAACAGTGTCACCTGGACTGCTTGCCGTTCTCTGTTACCGCGACCTTGTCCAAGGTTTACGTAGCCCACCCTGGCACTGAGAATAGGATGAGTGAGCTACATCCTCATGTTTTCTTCCTGTGTTGTTATTTTTTTGCCTGATATCTTCCCAGGAGGAAGTTGCACATTTTAACCAGATAGATATGAGGAAAAGAAACTGTTTTTCTCCCAAGATAGCAATCAAGGACCTTGGGCAATATGTGCAGAGTTTTCTGGAATTCTATTAAAAATTATCTGATAAACTGCCTTTGGGTCTCTGCGTTGTTTCCTTTGTGTGGGGTGAGATGTGAGACCTACTAGGCTTAGCAAGCTTAGCTGGATATTACTTAAACTTTAGGCAGTAAACAAAGATGTGCTCTGTAGTGCACAGATGGCTGGAATGATCAATTTGAGAGCTGAAACTTACGGTAAGAATTACCTGGTTCTACCTACATTCATTGAACTTGGTGTAATAGTAGCCCCAAAGATATGGTACCTTAAGTAGTCCATCTGTTCCCTCTATTAAAACCTTCTTGGTCTAGCTTCTAAAAGCCAATCAGTCTATCTTTCTCTTTGAGCGAAAAATAAAACATATTTTGAGAAAAGTCACAAATCATTACCACTGTATGTATACTCTTTGTAGTATTACATTTTTCCCTGGGAAAAAAAAATGATAATAAATACAAAAGGGATCTGTGAAATATGCCTCCATTAAAGTAAAATACAACTCTTTCATCAGGCTAAATGCACACCTATAACGGCTTACTTCTTCATGGAACTGTGATACATGTGACAGAATGAGAGTGGAAATGGGCCACACAGAATATACTTTATTGTTAGTATTATTTTTAAGTGTATCCCTTGGGGGAGTTTTGGATAAATGGACTGAATGTTATTTCATTTCCGAGGTCTTTGCTCAGGAAGCCAATGAAGCCAAGTATGCAGAGCAAAAGACATCTGCTCAAGGTCAAAGAGATGGGTGAGCTGCTGCGAGACCTCACTCCATTCCCCACCAGACAAGGCCCTTCCAGGTCCACAGACTCCAGCTCGTTTCCTCTTCTTTGTTACCTGGAAAACTGAAGATATCCGCTATCATGCAGAGTCAAACAGCGTATTTTACTAATCAACGGAGCTAAGTACACTGTGAAGTCTCTAGGATGAGAGAAGACACCACACATGCCCACACTATACCACCATCACAGCAACAATTTTTATTTTTGTAAAGCAATTATCAACTTATGTATAAATGATTACAGTATCTGAGATCCAAGATCTCTGGAAAAAAACAGATGTTGCAATCAAAACATAATTGAGCTATTTTGGAATAGAAAGCCTACTTGCTCTTCAAAACATATAAATATCTAAAAATTAAACAATGACCCACTTAGAGCAGAAATGCTTCACTGAGATATTTTAAGGATACATTTTAAGTGAACCTCCCTCCTTGATGAAAACTTTCTATGGTTTAATACTGGTATTTCCCAACCTGGGATGAATGTGTGTCTCTGGGTGTATGTATCTCTATGTGTATGTTGGGGGGTGGGTGGATGTGGTCAGCAATGATGAGTTAATTTCCTCAAGTGATCTGATCTGAAAATCCATCTGTGATCATTTACAGCCTAAAAAAATAATGTCCTGTACATGTAGGCACTCTTATTTTTTCAAATGTGCACATATGCTTTCATAAGAAAAATGCTAATTCATTTTAAAGTGTTGTCAACTTCATTGTACATTTTTGTTATTACTATTTTTTAATTTCATGGAATAAAAACATAGCAATTACCTACAGGCAACTGCAACATTTTAAATGTTAAGAAGGAGTTCTTCTAGGGTAGATGTGCTGAGATAATGTATTTCAAGAGTTACTGATAAAAATACTTACAATAAGGACTTACTAGAGATATAAAGTAATGGTGATATGATAGATACAATGGATTTTCAATTATGTATGAGTCACATTATAAGAATCACTAAGCCATTTGGTTATATTAAGTCTAAATATTTGAATCTAGCCTCAAAATAAAACACTCAGAAAACAATTAACAGCCATTGCCACTGGGAAAAAGAATGAGCTTGTGAGCAGCTGGTGCAAAGGTCCCTCTTTTTATTCTCTATACATCTACACTGTTCAAATTGTTTACAACAACCATAAATTCAAGTCTTTTATATTTTAAAAAATAATTAAAAGATATAATTGAATCACTCTGCTGTACAGCAGAAAATACAACATTGTAAATCAACTATACTTCAATAAAAATATAATAAATTTAAAACAAACATGAAAGTAATTAAAAGGAAAGCAACCACATAAAATGAGATCAACAGTCTCTTTGAAGACCAGTGAGGTGCTGGCTCCGTCCCCTAAACACCCAGTCTCTTGCACCAGGCTTGCATTAGGAACAGAGAATTGCTTCTCATTCCCAGTCACTTTGGAGGCTGCTCCCAAGTTGACAAACACCTTTACCACATGCTGCGCCCTGGACTGCAGGCTTCACGTGGAGTCTAAGAGCTCCCAGGGAAGACTGTGAGCAAGCTCCATATCACCATGTCCGTATGTTTGGGGGTCACAGGACTACAGTATATTCCCACCCAGCTGGGTTTGATTGTGCAGCTGCCTATGGGTGCAGAGAGGAAGATTGAGTCTTGCCTCCTCCGACTAAACATGTGCTGGCACACCCTAGGGAGCATGTGTGAAATCCAAGTCTGTCCTACACCAGGAGGAGATTATAGCTGCCTGATCCACGGTGACTTCTGCCCTTAGTAACTCTATGAGAGCTGGTATTCAGTGTTCGAGATGCATGCAAATCATGCGATACTTAATGCGTTTAGATTCAAAAAGCTGTAGCAAATTCCGTGCAACTCTTGCTAATATGGTAAGTTAATCTAAAATATTTTCAATTCTGTCCAAAAAAATACTGCCACGCTAAATTACCTCAAGTTAAGTAATGTCATGTTGTATTACAGCATGTCATTCAGGTAGGTCATTGTAGCAAATAAAAACATTTATATCCTTTAGGGAGATTTCATGGAAAGCAGATGCACTATATTTTTTCCCTAAGGAATTTAGTTCAATTTTAGTAATGCATATGTGAAGTGGATAAAACACTACAAATAAAAGATTCTGGCTTTTATTTTATGTATAAATTAAACCTTGATATTTTAAGTATAGTACGGGGGAAGTGAATTATTTAAACCTAAGGCTCACATTTTTATTTCTATCTGTCATATCGACACAGATTTTCCTTTTTCATTCAACGGGAGGAAAACAAAATGGGCTGATGTTGATTGATTTTTTTTTTAAATTTAGGACCAATATATACTAACTGGCTTTGTTTTCACACACATACACACATGCATATACATATATACACACATACTATATACACATATACATATATATAGGAATGAGAAATATACCCATATTGGAGAAGGAAATGGAAACCCACTCCAGTATCCCTGCCTGGAAAACCCCGTGGACAGAGGAGCCTGGTGGGCTACAAACCAGGGGGTCGCAGAGTCAGGCCCGACTTAGCAACTAAACCACCACCACCATGTATATACCCACACACATAGTTTTTATTACTTTACTCTTTCAACTCTTTCTCTCCCCACCCCCAAACCTCCCAACCCATGTATATATTCAGATCCGATTTTGACTATGTAATCTAGCCAAGCATTGTGGACCAGGAATGCCGCCTGTCACGTCAGTGAACAAAGAACGTCGTGGCCATCAAACCTACAGTTATTGCAGCCACCGCTGATGGTGCACCTTGGGGAGAACACAGGAGGGAGTTAAACTGGATATTGGCCCTAGAGAGTTAAGGTGCATATCAAAGGAATACTTTAATTAAGCCCAAGCTCTTATATTTTTCCATACATAGAAAATCACTAAATTCATTAACTTGAGATATTTGTTTTTTCTTTAATTAGCAGTAATCTTTTGATCTTCAACTCCCCCACCCCCCCCAGAAATTTTCTATATATCTTGGCTCCTCCCTAATCTCTTCAGAATAGTCCCTCAGAGCCATCTGAGAAGCTGGATCCCAGGCTACAGTCCTCAGTAAAGTCTTCAAATAAAACATAATTCTCAACTTTCAGGTTGTGCATTTTTTCCAGTCTTTGTCAAGTATCCAATGCACAAACTCACTGTTCATATGGTTAATTGGCTGTTTCACCTTTTTTCTCCTTGATGTATTTTTGTCACATAGAAACAACCCTTGATGAATATATTCAGTGAGTGGCTCTTCTGCAACAGTTTTTCATGTATGGTTTCTAAATTCAGGTCCAGAACATGCCTCCTTTACACAAAGGCTTTCTCTAGACTCCATCTCTCAAAGCTAAATGAGCTGAGGGCCACTAGCTAGTTAAGGGCATAAAGGCTGTGCATCTAAGCTCTTCCTGGTCTAGAAGGACTTGTCAAGATTAGGTCTCCTTCACAGAACTGTCTACCCTCAAGCACAAGGACAAGGCTCAATAGACTCCTTCCTTCTGGTAACTCAACATAAACTTCTCTTTTTTTGAGAGTGAAAAAATAAGCTTAAATGTTTCCAGAAAAAATTTCAATACTAAGGAATAATTCCAAAGTCTCAAAGATCTATGGTTAGGTAGGGAAGCTGAGTTGCTGATAATATTTTTAGTGTATTTACTACTTGCATTTTAGTTTGGAACTTGTATATATACATCTTTATGTTTTGCTGTGTTGTGGAGGAGGATTTAGCAGGAGGGTTGGAATAAGGTGCAGTGATAATGAGTCATGGGGAAGGAAGATACAAGTGGCTTTTTTCTCTTCCTAAGCATCTGATGTAATGGTAAGAAAAGACTCCAGAGGTTGTGTGATCATGGGAATAAATAATCTTGAGGTTCCAAATTTTAAAAGGCATCAAACGAGAATGCTTAGCACTGACTACCCTCAAAACTGCTTTAATGCCCCATGCTTTACCTTCTGGACTTCCTGTCTCAATGATTTTATGTCCATGAAATAAAATAATGGGAAAAAATTCAACAGGATGGAAACAGAGTTAATCATGAAAAGGTATCATTCCCTCAGCATGAACTTTTTCTCTTCATTCAACAAATGTCTAATGAGAAAAGATTTGTACTGGGCCTATGGGCTTCCCTGGTGGATTAAATGGTAAAGAATCCACCTGCAATGCAGGATATGTGGGTTCAATCCCTGGGTTGGAAAAATCCCCTGGAAAAGGGAATGGCCACCCTCCAGTATTCTTGCCTGGAGAATTCCATGGTTAGAGGAACATGGCGGAATATAGTCCACGGGGTTGCAAAGAGTTGGATATGACTAACTAACACTATTCTAGGCACTTGGAAACACATTAGTGCACTAAACAGATGAAAATCTCTGCTCTGGTGAAACGTATGTTCTAGGGCAAGAAACTACGCATGCTCACCATGTGTATATACATAATGCATTAATAGAACTTTCACTGAAGTCAAACAGAAATTGTATTAAAGCTAAGAGCCACTGTCTATGGGTCTTGTACACACTTTAAATTTCATAGGGTAATTAAATTGCCCTTTAATATTTGCTTTAAACTCCCCCCTCACTTCTTAATGAGATTACAATCTCTTCCTAGTTTGACAAGAGCAGGAACCAGGCACAAGGAATAGAGCCATAAAGAGTCATTTAGAGTGTTCTACAAAGCGAGACTTTTCCAAACTCAAAACTGGGTTTAATGATGTGGATGGAAACAATTGTTCAAACTCTCTCTTTACATTTGCTGGATAATCACTTTTAGCAAAAGTTAGTAAATTAAAAAGAAATCTTTCCAATATATTTGGCAATTTCCCTTTATTTCTGCAAATGATGGTCTGCTTTTGAGAGTTTTGATACATGTCATCATCAGTGAGACAAATGCTAGGATGTTTCATTCACAATGAAAATTATTACAGAATCAAGAGGCTGCATCAAGTGCCATATTAGGGAAAAGATATCTATGGCAATGTAAATGAGAGTGCATTCATTCAAATCATAGAACTGGAAAGCCCTTTGAAATGTTTCTTTACATAAGAGTGCCTCTAAATAGATAAATGGAGAAGGAAATAGATAAAAACTCATGTGGCATTCAAAAATTATTTGTTGAAGCCCGACTATGAGTTGGGCTTCCCTGGTTGCTCAGCTGGTTAGAATACACCTGTAATGTGGGAGACCTGGGTTCAATCCCTGGGTTGGGAAGATCCCCTGGAGAAGGGAAAGGCTACCCCCTCCAGTATTCTGGCCTGGAGAATTTCATGGACTGTATAGCCCATGGTGTTGCAAAGAGCAGGACATGACTGAGTGACACTCACTTCATTACTATGAGTCAGGTATCGTATTATGTATTGGGAACAACTAAGTCATAGGTCATATTCTCAAGAAGCCAATTGTAAATAAAGGGGTCAGAAATATAGACAATCTAACCATAAACCAATTTTATAATGATGGCATATTTAAAGTGATGTAAAAAAATTGCCAAGATTATCCTATTCCATGGCCTCTCGAAAATGCTCCTTCAACTCCTTTATCAACCATGCTCACTAGAGAAAAAGCTTTATTTTAACTAATTTCTGCTTAATGTCTGGCACAATCCATAAGGTTCTCCTCTTTTACATGTTCTCAAGAGACAAAGATAAAATATCTGGTTACCAAAAAAAAGAAAATCTGATTATAATTTCTTTATAAGACCCTTCATGTATTTTAGAATAAATTATTTTTTGAAAACTATTCTAATTGTTGAATTTACTTAAATACCATCACTTTCCAGCAAAGGTTTTAGGGGTATAAAGTAAAAGATACAATCATAAGACAAATAAAAAAGCAATAGAAAAATAGACCCACGTTATAAGTAATCAGATAAGTTAACCATAAGAGTTACTGTTATTAATAGTTGGAGGCTTATTTAGATTTGCATTTGAGCTTCCTGGCAGACAGTGCAAAGATGAGAAATGTGACAAGTTAGTTACATAATTTAAATAATGGCAAGAATAATCATGCCAGTTTTTCAGGGGAGATCAAGTTATTTTGACATTAAAATCTAGAATAGCTTTTACATGGAGAGAGAAGATTAAATTATAAAATGGCCACTATCCAAATACTGAAGCATATTTCATACAACCAGTCCAATAAAATCCAAGGACAAATATTAAAACAAATTTAGTGATGGGAGTTTCAGAAGGAAGCAGATCACTATGATATAAACACATGGCTCAGGATATGAATACATGGATAGATCAACTGCCCTCCATTTTCCCCCAGAGCATTCTTTCATCTGGCATTGGAAATATCTGCATCGCCAACAAGTCAAGGTTAATTCTTTGGAAAAAACCTTGGAGAGCTGGCTTCCTATAATGTTGCTTCATGGTGGATGGATGGTCTATAAGCTTTGAAATTTAAAGCAACCAGTGTTAGGATTGTTAGTTTACTGTGAACGATGAGAGAACAAGCCAGCGTGGATCTTTGCTTGTACAGGATGTAGAAGACCTTCCATCTTAACACGGAAATGAGCTGACAGAAATCAGGATTCTCCAGAGACATAATGTGGACTGATTTTAAGATTTGAATAAATATCCCAAATATTAACATAGAGCAGAGAAAAAAAATGCTTTTATGGGGGAATTATTTTTAAGATGGATATAAGAAATTATTTCAGTTAATTCAAGTAAATAAATGGGCAATGGAGCCTTAAAAAGCAAAATGACTCTAAGAAGGACAAAAAGAAAGCAATGCTCTTGCAAAACAGAGTTCTTCAAAGGCTCCCTCCCCACCCTAATTACAATTTTCAAAAGGGAGCATTGGTTTTTTCTTATTTCTGTTCTGTAGCACTATAATATCAAACTGCTTCTTTCTTTCCTAATAATTTTGGATCTCTTTGAATAATCTTTTAATTCTCTTTACCATCTATCTGCTACATAGGTTCTTAGGAAAATGCAAATTACAGTTTGCCAGTAGAATTTCAACCCAAATACTCAGAAAAGCGTAGGAGAGCTGAGTTTGATGGTGGAAACCCAGTTCTGCTTATCCCAGTGCTTACTGAGGCTGCCTCTTAACCAGGTTACCCTTCCACTTCCCACATTTATTTGTTCTTGTTCAGAACCCATTATTTGCAATCAGAGAACAAGCAAGTACTTGAGGCTCTGAAATCTATTTTACATCAATCCATAGATAATTTCAAAGGTGGAAAAGGAAAGTCATCTCCTCTTTATCTTGATATTCGTAATTGGAGCTCTGTGAGACTGTTTACCTTCCATCTTCCACGGAAGCCGTGAGATGAAAGCAAGGTGCGAAACAGCAGAGTCTTTGATCATTTTGACTTTGGGAACTGGGTGGCCAGGATGAAAGTCCACAGTTGATCACATTAGTGAATTCCCTCTTAAACTTTTTAAAAGAGAGAAATAAAAAGGATTTGTCCAACAAATAGCATGTTAGAAAAACAGTGGCAATGAAGTTGACCTTTCTGTTATATCAGAGGGGCCTTACTCAGTGCCTTATGGATAAACTTCAAGGTTGAGGAAAATAACTGCTACACAGGAAAGCTTTTTGCTTATTTATTTTTTCTGTTGGCTTATTTAGAGAAGCTCAAAATCTTAAACTACCAGTTAAATTGGGTGCCTGCTAAATGAGAAAATTTGCAACACATAGTTTATTAAATGCTCTGGTTAATGTTACACAAGGTATAACAAAACTCCTACTAGTTTTTTTTTTTTTTAATGCAATGGTAAATCAACAGAAAAAAAAAGTTTTCTTTAACTTTACTAACTAAGGCAATGTATTCTAGCATGTATGTTTATTTATTAAAAACATTAAATTCAACCAGATTTACCCAAATAAGACATACATTCATTAGGCTCACTGCAAAGTTTTAGTTTATTCAGTGATAATTGACCTGAAAAAATAATTGAGATGGATGAGTAACAAACATAGGAGAACAAATTTCTGTTTCAAGAAGATTAGAAATATTTCTCAGTAGTTAGAGACAGACCTCCAGAATATGAGGAGGACGGGCATTTGATGCAGCAAGAATTGTATAACACGCCCACTGAGGCTCCATCTTCCTACTGAAATATCTATGGCAGAGAATTTTCAAATTTGGGGAAAATCTCACTTGAAAAACAGGCTACTTTTGAAGTAAAAAGGGAATCAGCTAAGAGGTAAAGTCTAAGGCTGATTTCTTCATCTTTCCCCTAGTGAGATGAGAGTGGAGAAACCATACTTAAAGGAGGAAAGAAATTCAAGGAATTGAGAGAGACAGAGAGACAGTTTGTAGCCTATAAAGTACTAACATTTGAAAAAAAGATGAGTGAATATCCATCATTCAGATGTCTGTTAACTTGATGCCATGCAGGTCAAACATCAGGTTGGGAGTTAAATTTTTAATTTCTAAAAATAAATGATAGAGGATATATGCTTTATCCTTGGAGTCTTCAAAACATTGATCATTTAGGTTATTTCTACTGGGGAAATTTTACTTACCACCTTACTTTTATAGTTTGTCTTTTCCCTATACATCTTGCCTCTACAACTAGAATGGAAGAAAAGCCAAACTAATCATCTCCTTAGCAGCAGACAAGGTTAGTTCCTACCTGGTCCCCATTCTTTTTGGACTTTTCCTTAGTAAAAGGATTTTGCTCCCTTCTGTACCCGTCACATATTAGAAGCTAGAAAGGCAGATTCTAGCTTCAAATGAGTCACTGATCTAAGCTGCTCCATGGCGGCCTCTGTCAGTGACTGGGTTAGGCAGGCACATTTCATTTAATCCTGACTGCCACACTTGAAAGAAGATCTGCTGAGGCCTTCTGGGAATGGGTGCCTTCACCCTGAGAAGGAGGCATTCTGAGTATACATCCTCTCTTTTACGCTGTCACCTGTTGATGTGTCTGTAAGTAATGCCTGCAACTACGAGCAAGGAGAATGCAAAGACGGAACGAATGGGAATCATAGTTCCAATGGATGTGGATGAATTGACCGATCCTGGGCTCACTTGACTTCCACACACGTGTGGTTATCAGAGATAATAAATTCCCTGAAAGCACCTTAATTGATCAGTTTCTAGTCCCTTCAACTACACTAGTGAGTATGCAGCTTCCACTTCTTTTTCTTCCTCATTCTCCAACTCTACCTACCTATCTACTTATTATCATCTATTTATCATCAATCTACAATCCTGTCTTAGTTTCGTTTCTGAAAGTCTTTCTTTCGGGCTCTTAAAATAATTTCTAATTCATCTCCCTGTCTGTAGCACTGGTCTCTGACTGCATCCAGCAGACTGCAACCATCCTGCCTTTTCTAGAAGGGAAATTAAACCACATTATTCCTTCACTTAAATTCTTTAATAGTGTCTTATTGAGAAATAAGAAAGCCTTCCTCAGCAAGCAATGTAAAGAAATAGAGGAAAACAATAGAATGGGAAAGACTAGAGATCTCGTCAAGAAAATTAGAGACACCAGGGGAACAAACATATCATGCAAAAATGAGCATAATAAAGGACAGAAATGGTATGAACCTAACAGAACCAGAAGATATTAAGAAGAGGTAGCAAGAATACACAGAAGAATTATACAAAAAAGATCTTCATGATTCAGATAACAACAATGGTGTGATCACTCACCTAGAGCCAGACATCCTGGGATGCGAAGTCAAGTGGGCCTTAGGAAGCATCACTATGAACAAAGTTAGTGGAGGTAATGGAATTCCAGTTGAGCTATTTCAAATCCTGAAAGATGATGCTGTGAAAGTGTTGTACTCAATATGCCAGTAAATCTGGAAAACTCAGCAGTGGCCACAGGACTGGAAAAGGTCAGTTTTCATTCCAATCCCAAAGAAAGGCAATGAACTACTGCACAATTGTACCCATCTCACTCACTAGCAACCTAATGATCAAAATTCTCCAAGCCAGGCTTCAACAGTATGTGAACTGTGAACTTTCAGATGTTCAAGCTGGATTTAGAAAAGGCAGAGGAACCAGAGATCAAATTGCCAACATCCACTGGATCATTGAAAAAGCAAGAGAGTTACAGAAAAACATTAACTTTCGCTTTATTGACTACGCCAAAGCCTTTGACTGTGTGGATCACAACAAACTGTGGAAAATTCTGAAAGAGATGGGAATACCAGACCACCTGACCTGCCTCCTGAGAAATCTGTATGTAGGTCGAGAAGCAACAATTAGAACTGGACATGGAACAACAGACTGGTTCCAAATAGGAAAAGGAGTACGTCAAGGCTGTGTATTGTCACCCTGCTTATTTAACTTATATGCAGAGTACATCATGAGAAACGCTGGGCTGGATGAAGCACAAGCTGGAATCAAGATTGCTGGGAGAAATATCAATAACCTCAGATATGCAGATGACACCACCCTTATGGCAGAAAGAAAAGAACTAAAGAGCCTCTTGATGAAAGTGAAAGAGGAGAGTGAAAAAGTTGGCTTAAAGCTCAACATTCAGAAAACAAAGTTCATGGCATCTGGTCCCATCACTTCATGGGAAAGAGATGGGGAAACAATGGAAACAGTGACAGACTTTTTTTGGGGGGGCTCCAAAATCACTGCAGATGGTGACTGCAGCCATGAAATTAAAAGACACTTACTCCTTGGAAGAAACAGACAACCTAGACAGCGTATTAAAAAGCAGAGACATTACTTTGCCAACAAAGGTCCATCTAGTCAAGGCTATGGTTTTTTCAGTAGTCATGTATGGATGTGAGAGTTGGTCTACAAAGAAAGCTGAGCGCCAAAGAATTGATGCTTTTGAACTGTGGTGTTGGAGAAGACTCCCTTGGACTGCAAGGAGATCTAACCAGTCTATCCTAAAGGAAATCAGGCCTGAATATTCACTGGAAGGACTGATGCTGAAGCTGAAACTCCAATACTTTGGCCTCCTGATGCGAAGAAATTACTCACTGGAAAAGTCCTTGATGCTGGGAAAGATTGAAGGTGGGAGGAGAAGGGGACAGCAGAAGATGAGATGGTTGGATGGTATCACTGACGTGAGGGAGATGAGTCTGAGTAAGCTCCCGGAGTTGGTGATGGACAGGGAAGCCTGGCATGCTGCAGTCCATGGGGTTCCAAAGAGTTAGACACGACTGAGCGACTGAACTGAACTGATTACTGCGAATGGTGAATATAAGACCAAACTATTTTTATGTTTACAGGGTATTCTATAATCTGGTTCCTCCCAAGTTCTCTATCCTGGAATACTCTTTATTAGGTATTGTTTAGCTGGCTCCTAGTCATCCTTCAAGACCCAGTTTAAAAGCAAGAAGTCCACTCTGCAGTATTGCTGATCCATCACGGTCAGTGATCACTCCCTCTCTGTGCCACCTCAGTATCTTGGACATAACTTCATCAGTACTTTCATTACTATGTTTTTTGTAATGTTTATAAACCTATCTTCTTCAATAAACCACAAACTCTTGAAGCCAGAGACCATGTCTTATTTACTTTGAATCTTTAGAGCTCAATCCAGTGATTTGCTCATACTAGCTGTTTAAGAAATATATTGTGATTGATTCTAGAGGGAGGTCTGCAGTGCAAAGATGGGACATTTTAACTCAAGAGAGCTTAACTTTCAGCCTGATAAATGTATATAGCACCTCTTCTATCTTTACCTTGAACTGATAATGCCTGCGTCATGATATGGGGGAGATCAATGTCATAAGCACCAGGATTCTGTCAATGAGATTAGAATAAATTATTATTATTTTTTATTTGCATTTTTTTTTTTTTTGGAAAATGATTCAGGAGTTCTTGATAAACACTCTCTCAGAAGTAAAAAAAAAAAAACAAAAATGCTTTAAATAATGATCTAAGTATGAACTGTTCAATAGATCAATACATAAAGAAGTAGTTACTGCATGTATAAGATCCAGTGATCCAAAGGTGAAAACAATGTGATTTTTATCCCCATTCACAAGGAAAAATACAAATTTGGCTTAGGGTATATCATATTGTTCACAGAAATAAGGCAGCCTTGATCCATGCTCACTTCATGTGGAGACAATTTATGGCTTTCTCCACAAAACGTATGAAATGGATTTATTACACGACCCTCTGGGCATATGTGCTTTATATTAAAGGACTGATCAAATGATCATATTGACAGCAAAGTAAACCAAGGAATAAAATTCTACAGCACAAATTCCTCATGACCATTCTTCAGAGACTACTCAAGTAGTCCCAGTTCAAGCAGAAGTCAGTATATACTGAATCAGATTTTAAATTTAGAAGACTTCTCTGATTTTGGAATCTGCCTAATTTTGACCTAGAAAAGCCTACAGGTTAAAGCATGGTTCCCAGAGGAAGGTCACCCAGGTGGGAATCCTACTACTCACTGGGTGTGTACCCTTGAAAGAGCTCCTTAACCTCTCTGAGCTTTCATTTCCCCAAGTGTAAGTGGGGGTGATGGTAATGCCTATCTATAGAATTGTCAAGAGGATTTAAATGTGTTAATGTTTGTAAAACACACTTAGAACACTGCCTGGCACATAGAAAGTATTATGCAAGTGTTTGACTGATAAACAAGAATTTGTATTCATCTCCTGACACAGCTCCAGCGAATAATCTAAAGTGGAGATCTTTGCATTTATGCTACATTTACACAAAAGGGCAACTAGGAAAAAATAATGTAGCTAGGAAAAAGGGGAGGCACTTTACTTAAGAATTTAGTTAGGTCAATACAAATGGTAATCTCAAAGCTCTGGCTAGGCATTTTTCTAATTAAGGGGAAGGTAGAAAAACCGGTATTTTAAACATCTCCCTATAGAATAAGGATTTGCACAATCTGACAGGAAAAGGAAGAGCACGGGGCTGATGGAAGGAGCTAACCAGGATTTGCTCCAGAATGTGGACACTGACCCCATTCTGGGGAGGGGTTGAGAGAGATGGGGTCTTTCTACTGGAGATATACTTATCCTCCTCTGTATCAGTTTTAAACCCTTGCCTCTGAAGTTGTCCTTGAGAAGTGTGTGGTTGTATGGGTCAGGGAGCGATGGGAATGCGGGGTAGGAATGGGTGGTTCAACAGCAGTGATTTAAGAATAGGAAAGCTTCAAGGTGGGAGAGGGGAGGTGGGATGAATAGGGAGATTGGGATTGACATGTACATACTATTGATACTATGTATAAAATAGATAACTAATGAGAACCCACTGTATAGCTCAGGGAACTCAGTGCCCTGTGGTGACCTACATAAGAACAATTCAAAAAGAGAGAGGATATATGTATATGGATAGTTTATTCATTTTGCTGTGCAGTAGAAACTAACACAACATTGTAAAGCAACTATACTCCAATAACAATTTAAAAAAAAACATAAGAAAGGAAAGCTTGCCCATAGCTTATCCAAGTGGTGACATCTTAGATGGAACAAGACTCACAGTGCTCATCC
Organism: Budorcas taxicolor; assembly: GCF_023091745.1. Classification (NCBI taxonomy): domain Eukaryota; kingdom Metazoa; phylum Chordata; class Mammalia; order Artiodactyla; family Bovidae; genus Budorcas; species Budorcas taxicolor. The sequence goes on from NC_068911.1 coordinate 72,699,268, forward strand.
TGGCCTCGTAGTACCAAAGGGCAGAGGCATTCAAGTTTATTCCCCTTGGCCTGCTGCTGCTGCTAAGTCGCTTCAGTCGTGTCCGACTCTGTGCGACCCCAGAGACGGCAGCCCATCCAGCTCCCCCGTCCCTGGGATTCTCCAGGCAAGAACACTGGAGTGGGTTGCCATCTCCTTCTCCAATGCATGAAAATGAAAAGTGAAAGTGAAGTCGCTCAGTCCTGTCTGACTTTTAGCAACCCCATGGACTGCAGCCCACCAGGCTCCTCCATCCATGGGATTCTCCAGGCAAGAGTACTGGAGTGGGGTGCCATTGCCTTCCCCTTGGCCTAGTTGACCCCAAGTGGGGTGTTAGTCTAGACTGAACCTCTCAGCTTAGGAGAAATAGTCTTTCAGGAAAAAAAGGTGCTAAAATCTCAGCTGAGACCAACTCACTGGGTAGAATTAGATTTCCCAATCGGTAGGTTAAAATGGTCTTAGCAGATGTGCAAAGGAGTGGGAGTCAAACCTGAGTGCCATGAGCAAGCCTGGAGCTGAGTGTGTCTTCAAGGGGATACCCCTGAAAGGACTGAAGACTTCTAGTGATTTATTGTACTAGGTGATAGTCTGGTGAAGTATAGAGTTAAGAAATCCCCACCTCTTTCGGAATTCTCTTTAGTTATTGCTAACTCCAGAGAAGTCTGAACCACTTGTCCAGCCTTGGGTGGTGGTGGTTGTGCAGAAAACAGAGGAGGAATGCAAAGGGAAGTGGGCCCCACCTTCACCCTTCTGTTCGCATCTGTGTAGATTGTAGCTGTGTAGATTCGATACCATCTGTGTCTATAATTTCCACACTGTAACCACTTGGCACAGAGTGATTCTTGATTCATGGTGAAGCTGGGAATTACAGGAGCAACAGAGAATTTAGAGAAGCAGAGGTGGAAAGCTTTGAAGGGATTTACAATGACATTCACCTTCCTCAATGTATACTACAAGAAATGTTCTTTTTGATGTTGTGGTAATCCCAGTAATAAAACAGCTGTTTTCTTTGAAAAAAACTTTTCAATAGTAATGGTTATTATTACCATCACCATCATTATTATTTGGACTCTAACTTACGTGGCAGGTACTGTGCCAAAGGCTTTATTTACACCCTTCCATTTTATCCTTAAAATATTATGCCCATTTTGTTGGTGAGAAAATCAAGGCCAGAGAGGTTAAGAAACACAGTAGCATTGCAAAGTTAGTGACAGAGTCAGGACTAAAACCCAGATCAGTTTCTGACTTGAACAAGGGTAGTAAGAATGTAGCCAACATAGAAAATGAACACATTAACTACCAAATCATGATTTCTTTAAAGAGAATCAAATAATGCTGTAAAGCTTCATTGCCATTTCCCCATATTTATTTAATTTGACCTTATAACCTCCCTGTAAGGCAAGTGATGTATAACTCCCGTGTAGCAGATGAGGAGACCAAGACATTATGTGTGAACAACTAACCTAAGGTGAAACTGACAGGTGGGCTTCCTGGCTGAAAATCATCCTCTTCCAACTAGTATGCATGAATAGGAATGATCTAGATTCAACAGATCTTTTATGATGTCGAAGCCCATCCACATTCAGAGTAAGAGGCAGACCTGCCATTTGCATCTGTGTTGATTTAATAGCTATAGTGATTCAGAAAAGCTGACTAGTGGGAATGATTGGAAATGAGCAGGGGAAATTGCTTTCAATGTTTCACTCATGAATCAATGGTTCTTGCTGATTTGAACAGTTGGAAAAAAGTTTACTGATATGAAATTGGAAAAGCAGTTGTAGAGAAGCCCTGAGGCTGAACAGAGCTTTGTCAGCCTTCGCAGACGGCTTTTATCTTCTCATTTGACTTCATAAACAGTGAGCACAATGAAAACGGATGCTACCTCCTAAATGAGAACTCAGCAGCAAGAGGGAATCTGAAGTTTGGCCCCTGAATTCATAAGGAAATCTTTACATGATTCCTTTACATGATAAGGAAATCTTGACATGAACAATTCTAGATCTGTTAAATGCTCAGCACTTCTGTTAAATGCTCAGTGAAGCATGACATTCAAGGGTTTTATGCATTTGTTCTAATTAGCTAGTTGATTTACTCCAGCAATAGGAAATAAAATATTTCTAATAATATGATATAGACCAGTGCACTGTGGTGTCGATCAATGAAAATTATACTGTGTTCTCATAGCTTCTTATGAACAACACAGTGAAGAACCTGACTGGAATGGCATGTGAACTCCTTCTAGATGACCAAAGAGAAGTTCTGTCCCAGGAGAGCTGTGTCACTATCAGCTGAAATCTGAAAACAAGGACTAAGGAAAATAAAAGCTGCTCAGGAATGATAACGTGGTACACAAAGCCCTTTTTGGAATCTGCCTCTTTGTTGATTATCACGGGCTGTGCGGCTAGTGGTTTTCACTCTGTTCTGCACTGCTGAGACCATGACCACTTCCCCCAGATCCTTCACTTCTGCTACTAACAGATTTGGTCCTCTGGCTCAGATTCTCCCTTTATTATTCAGCTATGGAAATTTTTGACCTTGACTTATACCAAATGGTGATCATTACCTAAAACAAAGTACTTACTTTGGGTGAAGGTGAAAGTGTTAGTCACTTACTTCAGTTCAGTTCAGTTCAGTCGCTCAGTCATGTCCAACTCTTTGCGACCCCATGAATCACAGCACGCCAGGCCTCCCTGTCCATCACCAACTCCTGGAGTTCACTCAGACTCACGTCCGTCGAGTCAGTGATGCCACCCAGCCATCTCATCCTCTGTCGTCCCCTTCTCCTCCTGCCCACAATCCCTCCCAGCATCAGAGTCTTTTCCAATGAGTCAACTCTTCGCATGAGGTGGCCAAAGTACTGGAGTTTCAGCTTTAGCATCATTCCTTCCAAAGAAATCCCAGGGCTGATCTCCTTCAGAATGGACTGGTTGGATCTCCTTGCAGTCCAAGGGACTCTCAAGAGTCTTCTCCAACACCACAGTTCAAAAGCATCAATTCTTCGGTGCTCAGCTTTCTTCACTTAAGTCATGTCTAACTCTTTGTGACCCCACGGACTGTAGCCCACCAGGCTCCTCTGTCCATGGAATTCTCCAGGCAAGAATACTGGAGTGGGTTGCCATTTCCTTCTCCAGGGGATCTTCCCAACCCAGGGATCGAATCCAGGGCTCCTGCATTGCAGACAGCTTCTTTTACTGTCTAAGCCATCAGGATAACGCCAATTATATATTGTTTTAATGGACGAACTTCCTCAGGGCTACAGATTTATGTTGACCATGTGGTATAAGTCAGAAGTGCACAGGAAATGAATGGACAGACTAATACATATTGATGGTTCAATGCTTCTTATACCACGGTAATAAATATTGTCTTTAAATACTGCATTTTAAAACAGCTTAAAAAAAAAACAGAAAAAACTTAAACTGCCATAAAAACACTAAGTCCTCATTCACTCAAAGCACTAGCTAGATATAAGAGGGTGACCACTTCTGTTATCACTATTCACATGTGGTTTTCACATAGTCATACTATTAATAACACTGTGTCCTACTGTGCTTGAAATGTTCTGTAATCTCCTTTTTATACAACATCATTGTACATAGGCTTTCTAAATATTTACACAGTCCAGGGAGCCATAATTTTCATCGTCAGAGATTTATCACTGTATTAACTTTACAAATTTTGTCTCACCACTCTTAATTGTTGAGCATTTGGGTTGTTTCCAGTTGTGCGCTTTTGCAAATAAGGTAGTTATAAACATCTTTGAACAAGTAGGCTTAAAAGCTACTTTCTTTAGATAATTCCCCAGGGTGGGGATACCAGCTCAAAGGTCATGATCATCTCATTTAGCTCTTGCAGCTCCGAATGCTTTCTAAAAATAACGTGCTAATTAGCATGGCACCTGGGCAACTAAATCCTATTTTCACCTTCATGAATGTTTATACTGTCATAAAAAAAAGGATATAGCTTCAGAGCTCTCCAAAAGCAACAGGCTATGAACACTGTCTGCAGCTATGCATGCCCACAGGACTCCTCAGAGGCACATATTAATACATCACCTTGTGGTTGGCCATCAATCTGTGGGCCCAGTGTCAGGGGCCACCATGTATGATAATTACTGAGCCTCATGTGCTCCATGCATTTGAGCTGGGCTGCTGGAATTCAGTACTTGGGCATCTTGGGGAACAGAGTCAGGGAGCAACGGAGTTTAAGAAGGAAACTGGCTAGATAAGGTGACTTGGATTACTCTCAGCTAGGAATTCCTCATGTCATCTTTTTCATGACGATTTACATCTACCTTTGCTGGTTACTCCTAAGACCAACCCTCTCCTGTTGCCACTGCTAATGGTCATGCTTATTTCTGCTCTATGCAGTCATCAGCCCCGGCTTCTGCCAGAGGTTACTAGCCTGGAAAAATTGCTTTTAAATCTAATGAGATGGGTGGTGTCCTTAAGTCAGAGGAAGTTAATGACCACAGAAACTTTGCTGAATTTCATTTCCTCTGACTGCAGGACTTGGCATTTGAAACCAAGATTAGCTAGAAGGGCACATTGTCTCTTTGATCTCTATTCCTGCCCTCGCCAGAGTCTCTGGGCAGCCATTGGGGTGGGATCAGACAGTTTCTTCTCCATCCCCACCCCATGCTAAGCAGTCACCTCACCCTTCCTAATTATTTGCTCTTAAAGGCATCAGCTCTGTTGGGGATAAGAAGATAAATTCCCAACTAGCTTCACGGTAAGAAAATGTGTGGAAAATGATTAAACGTTCTTCTTTCAGATTCCAGAAAAATAACTCCCACTCTGCTGGTGGAGGCATCACATAATGACTCAGAGGCAGGCGTTAGGGGGAGGTGGGAAGGGAGTATAAAGGATCTCACACCTCACTTGGCGCCAGGAAATAACAATTGCATGGACTCTCAGCTTTTACCATCTTCTCTCTCACCATCATCAGATGCAGTTGATACAAAGATAAATAGAGAAATGTCCCCTGGTGGACCACTAATATTTGGGATTTTTTTCCTCTGTTGAGTTCAATGATTAAACCTCATTGAAAAAGGTATCACATTTTTGGACCCTCTTTATTCTTTCTAATCACTTTTCTTTTTCTTTCAAACTTGTTTAGTATGAGATGGGGAGGAGGGTGGGTAAAACAGAAGGTAGAAATGGTAAACTGGAAACTCTACCATATTCCCCCATGAGTGCTGACCTACAACACACAGCCGGCTCCTGTTTCATGTTCTCTGCCATCCACTATAAATTACATGTCCCACCAGACTCAGCCCATACCTTAGGGAGAACTCGCCAGTAATCAGTCACACAGTCAAAAGCTCTGTCTACTATTTAACCTAAAATGTTTCTTTCTTTAGTGTATTCTTATTATTTTCTCTTTATGGTTACTGTTAAGATAATTTCATGATCTTATAAACAGAGCTTTTAAAGGGACTTGGATAGATACCATAATTAGATTCACCTATTTAGGAAGGCTTCACAGACAATTTAAGTTTTTAGAAATATATTTAGAAAAATACTTGCATAATTTTCTACTGAAAATCTTTAAGTGCTCTGTTAAAATAACTTTCCCTCCAGGAGTGGGGATGGGGTATCAGTACTTATTTTATTTATGGAATAATTAAGACAACACACTACATTCATTTGGATGAGCAGATCCTTTCACAATGCTGTTGTATCATCTAACGTTGTAATTCTTTGATTCTGAACGTGTGTGCATCTTTAATTTTTCTTAACTGTTCTGAAATTCACATAAGAGACTACTAACCATTTTTAATGGAACAACGAAGTGTCATTTAGTATATTCACTGTGTTGTACACCACCACCTTTACTGACTTTGAACATCTTTTCATCATCCCAAAAGGAAATCTTTTACTGTTCTGTCTCTTCAGCCCTTGGAACCACCAAGGGTTTTCTTGTTTCTCTGGATTTATCTATTCTAGAAATTACATATAAATGGAATCAAACAATATGTGGCCATCTAAGTCAGGCTTCTTTCACTCAGCATAATGATGTCAAGGTTGGTCCACGTTGTAGCATGGATCACTAATTCATTCCCACATATTTTCTTTTTTAATAATAATTTTATTTATTTATTTCTGGCTATGCTGGGTCTGTGCTGATGTGCAGGCTTTTCTCTATCTGTGGCCAGCAGGGCCTGTTCTCTAGTTGCAGTGTTTGGCCTCTAATTGTGCTGGCCTCTCCCGTGGCACAGAATAGGCTCTAGGGCATGTGGGCTGCAGTAGCTGCAGTTCCCGGGCACTAGAGTACAAGCTCAGTAGTTGTGGCACACGTGGTTAGTTCCTCTGTAGCATGTGGGATCCTCTCGGACCAGATATCAAACCCACGTTTCCTGCACTGGCAGGTGAACTCGTCACTACTGAGCCACTAGGGAAGCCAGCCATGTGCGCTTTTCACAGCATCTAACATTTCCAGACGCTAATGCTTTCAAGCTAATGTTGGCTTGAAAAATAAATGCAAAGGTAAGCAATCCATGGGGTCATACTTCATAATCAAGTTCTAGAAAACCTAAGTGTTACAGAACACACAGGTTTACCCAAGAGCTACAGGATGCCTCCCTCCATCACATGGCATCTCATTTATTGAGCCACTCTGCTGTTACTAAAAGAAATGAAGAGCCTATACTCTTTTAGAGGGCTTCCCTGGTGGCTCAGAGGTTAAAGCGTCTGCCTGCAATGCGGGAGACCCGGGTTCGATCCCTGGGTCGGGAAGATCCCCTGGAGAAGGAAATGGCAATCCACTCCAGTATTCTTGCCTGGAGAATCCCATGGACGGAGAAGCCTAGTAGGTTACAGTCCACGGGGTCGCAAAGAGTCGGACAAGACTGAGCGACTACCGCCACTAGTCCTATACTCTTTTAGAGATCTTCAACCCTGAAATGCTTTTTTTTTTTTGAAAGAAGTTTCTTCCATCATCTTCAGTTGTGTCATTTACATACAAGAGCACAATTTTTAAAAAAATAATTTTTAATTGAAGGATAATTACAATGTTGTGTGTCTACTGAATATACATATGGCAGAAACCAACACAGTGGCTTTTGTGGTTAACTCTGAAAAGCCCTGGTGCATCCTGTCAATGACCGTAAAAGTGACACCTCCACTCTAACCCAGGCTGCCTGTCAGGTACAATAATACCTGTGGAGCTCAAATAGAGTTGAAGTCCATCACTGAAACTTCAGCATGTTCTGAAACCAGAAAAGTGGCATTTTGTAGTGGCAGGAAACAATTCCAGGGGACAACTAAGCTTCCAAAGTACAGCAATTTAGTCAATAAGTCTGGCTTTATCAATGAAGTGTGCATCTGTAAGAATATGTCAAGATATACTAACAAAAAGATGTCAAAGAGTCCCTGGGAGCTTTATGGGCATAGAACTGTTGTTGGAATTGACTATTTACTTGAAAGTGTTTGACAATGGACAGCTGCATAGAGATGTCATCATGATAGATGTCTCCTCTTTGTTAGTGAGTTCTTACAATTTCAGTGAGCCTTGCAGAGTACAGAATACGCTCTTTAGAACATGACTACTAAAGTTGATTGTTAAAAGCAGTGCTCTCAACTTCTTGTACACACAGGAAAAGATTTTAGCGCAGCACGTTAGGGTCAATGGTCAAAGCTCATCATGACTGGAGATGACTGGAACAGAGGTTCTGGTCACTCTGGACCTCATGAGTCATCCCTTGGACTCAGAGATCAAGATTTCAGCACACCAGCTTGGAGGCACTTGTATGTAATGTGATATTATCCATAAACATTTTTCATTCAAGATTCTTTTAGTCACAGGAAGTCTGTGTTAGGAAAAGCTGCTTTGAAAACCAGCTTCCCTTTCTTGAGGTACTGTCTTAAATATGGTGGATGTAACATGGCAAAGATAACAAATGAACTCTTGTGTGATGTTTTCCTGAGTCACTTTGCAACTTGTCTGAGATTTGTGATCCATATAGTGAGATAGACCTTGGTAGTTAGCAAGCAAATAATTTTCCTAACATTTGCGTTGGCATTTTGATACACATTTTAAAAAGCTGAATGTTTTAAGATGTGTGATATTAAGTGGAAGGGATTACATATGTGGTAAATTCTTTTAATAGTTTCCATAATTCTCTGAACAGATGGATCAAACTCTCTCATCCAGTGATTACTCTGAAATTAATAACAGTTATGAGTTTGAGTGGCACTGTGAGAACAATACAATATGTGATGCTCTGGTTCTTACTGTTCTTTTCGATGGTTGTTTTCATAAACAGACATTCATATTTGGCCCTGCCTGCTGGGCACTAAACCACAGAGTCCCTGGACACATGAAATGACCAGTACCTACAAATTAGGAGAGGTTCTAATGGCTTCTCTGGGCATGCAAACCAAGGGACTTGTATTTCAACAATGCTCCATGTAGTAGCTCTGATCAATAAATACTAAACAAAGAAAAAATGTGCACTGATCAGGACTACCTGCATCAGAAAAACAGGAAATCACTGTGAATATATTCTGTGCAAGCTGAGGAGCCTTTCCACAATAGAAAGAAAATGGAACTCTCATAGCAGGTAACTTAAATAAATCTGTTGGTCTTAAAATATTTACCAGCCTGAAATAGTTCTACTACCTTCCTGAGTCTGCCATTCTCTTCTCATCATGCAGATCATTAAATTCAGATAATCTACATATGGCAAGCAATTCCAAATGGCTCCAAATGTCTTTCTTCTGCTATGCAGCTTGTTTAAAAAGATTGAAAAAATGTGTGGAGGGCAAAAAAAAAAAAAAAGAAAAACTGAATATGATGTTCAAATACTTCACTTACGTCTGACATCTAGTAACATTCAATGAATGAATGAAAAAAAAGACGCATTTCTGCTGGGTAACTCTCTCTATGTTCCTCTGGATTCTCAGGTGAGAGTATACCTGCACAGATCTAGCCTCCTCCCAATTCTGTGACCAAAATCCTTTCATTAGACGTCACTGTTAATCGGTAAGTGTCTCATAAGGAGATAAACAAAGATGGGTATAAGAATCAGCCCAAGTACCCTCACTTTCCAAGGAGGTAGCACAGACTTGCTCTGCTGGGTCCACCCCTCAGTCTAGCAGAAAGGGATAAGTTAGAGAAAGTGATTTAACATTTTAATCAACCCCTAGAGAATTTCACTCAAAAGGATTTGCCACCCCACCCATTTGACACTCCTTTATAAGCGTTCTTTTCCTTATGTGATCCATAAGAAACCATAAGATTCTGCTTATTAGAAGGACACAGATTACTTTTAATGCTGAAGTTCTCTCCAAATCCTAAAATAAGGAGAGAAAAGACAAAATACTGAAGTAGCTGTTGGGTCTCTATTTTACCAGCTAATGGAAGAAGGATACAGACTCTTTTCCTTGTATCCAGTATAAATACAACTTAGTTCTGTGTTTCCACACAATGTATGTATTGATAAGGCAGAATGTTCAAGCACTTCGATCTTAGAGCAAAAAAAAAAAAAAAAAAAAAAGACAGAAAGACGAAAAGTATAGTGTGGGTCATAGGGAAATAAGACAATGGACACAGAGGAGTTGATAGAAGGGAGAAGCAGAGAAAGGAAAAGGAGAAAAAATACAGAGGAGACAAGTAGAGAGAAGTAAAGTAGAACACAAGCAAGTAAAGCAAGTAAATGGTGAACTGATTTAAAGAGGAACACCTGTTTCGTTTATGCTTCAACTACGAATATTCATCCACTGAATGCCTACATTTTTGGGGATCCGTAGCTTTGGTATTTAAAACATATGGATTGGATGAATGGACAGATTATCCCCAAATTCATGCTTATTCTAGACCAGTGGTTTTCAACCTCAGAACTACTGACAATTTGGGTCAGATAATTTTTCTGATGTGGAGCCTGACTTATGCATCACAGGACGCTTAGCAGCATCTCTGGCCTTCACCCACTACATGCATGCATGCATGCTAAGTCGCTTCTCCTGCTGCTGCTAAGTCGCTTCAGTTGTGTCCAATTCTTTGCGACCTTATGGACTGTAGCCCAGCAGGCTCCTCTTTCCATGGGATTCTCCAGGCAAGAATACTGGAGTGAATTGCCATGCCCTCCTCCAGGGGATCTTCCTGAACCAGGGACCGAACCTATGTCTCTTGCACTGCAGGCGGATTCTTTACCACTGAGCCACCAGGGAAGCCCTCACCCACCTCATGGTCCCAGTCAATTGTGACAAACAAAAGTATCTTTCAGTTCAGTTCAGTCGCTCAGTCGTGTCCGACTCTTTGCGACCCCATGAATCGCCACACGCCAGGCCTCCCTGTTCATCACCATCTCCTGGAGTTCACTCAGACTCACGTCCATTGAGTCCGTGATGCCATCCTTTGGTTATTGCCAAATGTCTCCTAAGGCAAAACTGCCCCTGGTTAAGAACCACTGTTCTAGGCTTATGGACCCACTCAGTGCTGGAAATATACTTGGTAATTAATGACAATACACTGGATAGACATCACAATAAAATGTCTTTTTCTTTTTACTGTTCTTAAGAAATTATAAATGTCTTTTGGAGGAATGCTATAACAGTTCCATACAAGGTTTTCTCTAAGGAAAATAGTTTTGTTGGCAGGTACAATAATTCATAATGATCATTAGCATTAATAGTTGATATACTACTGAATGTCATCAAGTGTCATGTTCATATTATATATGTAGTTTACCTGTTCATTTTAATTTCTGTTATTACAAAAACTCTATTATAAACTCTATTTTCCCCCAACTCACTCTACTGTATTTTCCAAGTTAGATCTGGTATCTGCCTGAAATTCAGAAAAATTCAATGCGATTTTAATTGTCTCTTACTCTTCTTCTCTCCAGAAGATCCTGGGAAGTTATTGTGATCAAATTTTACTACATATAAGAAGATCACTGCTGCTGCTACTGCTGCTAAGTCACTTCAGTTGTGTCCGACTCTGTGCAACCTCAGAGATGGCAGCCCACCAGGCTCCCTTGTCCCTGAGATTCTCCAGGCAAGAACACTGGAGTGGGTTGCCATTTCCTTCTCCAATGCATGAAAGTGAAAAGTGAAAGTGAAGTTGCTCAGTCGTGTCCGACTCCTAGTGACCCCATGGACTGCAGCCTACCAGGCACCTCCATCCATGGGATTTTCCAGGCAAGAATACTGGAGCAGGTTGCCATTGCCTTCTCCACTTTCAAAGACAAAAACAAGCCAAATAATACCAGACTTAAGGTATAGAAGCAGAAGATATTAAGAAGAGGTGGCAAGAATACACAGAACTGTACAAAAAAGATATTCATGACTGAGATAATCACGATGGTGTGATCACTCACCTAGAGCCAGCCATCTTGGAATATGAAGTCAAGCGGGCCTTAGGAAGCATCACTACAAACAAAGCTAGTGGAGGTGATGGAATTCCAGTTGAGCTATTTCAAATCCTAAAGGATGATGCTGTGAAAGTGCTTCACTCAATATGCCAGCAAATCTGGAAAACTCAGCAGTGGTCATGGGACTGGAAAAGGTCAGTTTTCATTCTAATCCCAAAGAAAGGCAATGCCAAAGAATGCTCAATCTACCGCACAACTGCACTCATCTCACACGCTGGTAAAGTAATGCTCAAAATTCTCCAAGCCAGGATTCGACAGTATGTGAACCGTGAACTTCCAGATGTTCAAGCTGGTTTTAGAAAAGGCAGAGGAACCAGAGATCAAATTGCCAACATCCATTGGATCATTGAAAAAGCAAGAGAGTTCCAGAAAAACATCTATTTCTGCTTTATTGACTATGCCAAAGCCTTTGACTGTGTGGATCACAACAAACTGTGGAAAATTCTGAAAGAGATGGGAATACCAGACCACCTGATCTGCCTTTTGAGAAACGTATATGCAGGTCAGGAAGCAATAGTTAGAACTGGACATGAAACAACAGACTGGTTCCGAATAGGAAAAGGAGTACGTCAAGGCTGTCAACCCTACTTATTTAACTTCTATGCAGAGTACATCATGAGAAACACTGGGCTGGAAGAAGCACAAGCTGGAATCAAGATTGCCGCAAGAAATATCAATAACCTCAGATATGCAGATAACACCACCCTTATGGCAGAAAGTGAAGAAGAACTAAACAGCATCTTGATGAAAGTGAAAGAGGAGAGTGAAAAAGTTGGCTTAAAGCTCAACATTCAGAAAACGAAGATCATGGCATCTGGTCCCATCACTTCATGGAAAACAGATGGGAAAACAGTGGAAACGGTGACAGACTTTATTTTTTTGGGCTCCAAAATCACTGCAGATGGTGATTGCAGCCATGAAATTAAAAGACGCTTACTCCTTGGAAGAAAAGTTATGACCAACCTAGACAACATATTAAAAAGCAGAGCCATTACTTTGCCAACAAAGATCCGGAGAGTCAAAGCGATGGTTTTTCCAGTAGTCATGTATGTATGTGAGAATTGGACTCTAAAGAAAGCTGAGTGCCAAAGAATTGATGCTTTTGAACTGTGGTATTGGAGAAGATTCCTGAGAGTCCCTTGGACTGCAAGGAGATCCAACCATTCCATTCTAAAGGAGATCAGCCCTGGGACTTCTTTGGAAGGACTGATGCTGAAGCTGAAACTCCTATACTTTGGCCACCTGATGCAAAGAGCTGACTCATTTGAAAAGACCCTGATGCTGGGACAGATTGAAGGAGGGAGAAGGGGACAACAGAGGATGAGATGGTTGGGTGGCATCGCCAACTCAATGGGCATGCGTTTGAGTAGACTGGAGTTGGTGATGGACAGGGAGGTCTGGTGTGCTGTAGTCCATAGGGTTGCAAAGAGTCGGACATGACTGAGGAACTGAACTGAATTGAACTAAGATGCACAATGGCAAGAGGAATTGAAAAAGTTCTCCTAAATGTTACTCCTAGTTGTCTTAAGATTTAAATCATGTTTGTCACTGTAGACTTTCAGATATTTAGAAAGCAGAAATTGAAGTTATACAGTGTCCCATTTCACAGACCAGGAAACCAAGGCAGGGAGCTGATGAAAAGTAATTCTTGTGTTTGTCAAGGAGTATGTTGGATACAGAAAAGCACTGCTGGTTAATCCACACGCAGGCTCTGACCCAATTTCCACCAAGCTTATCCAGTGCCGCTGATGGGGTCAGTGATGCACTGGCTCATTCACCTGTGTTGTCTAAGCTACTGCTCGGAAAGCTGAGTGTCATCAGTTCTGTCATTCACACTTCAGAGGAGACAGGTTTAGTAAGGTAATTTTCACAGGTTTGAGAAACTCTGTCAGGACTGGGATGTGGACAGGGTCTTCTAATTCTAAGATTACGGCTTTTCCTCTATACTGTGTTAATTTCCATAAATGGATGGTTGGGGCAAAAAGGGGTGGAATTTTCCCCACACAACACCCTCACATGGTTTTCATGTCCAGAATCCCCCATCATTCACATCTATGTTCTCGTCACGCGAATGACATAAACTCGACATGTAAGAATTAAAGATTTTAAAATTAAAAAAAAAAAAAAGAAAAGAAAAATCATTGATCTTAAAAAAAAAAAAAAGCTTTCCCATGTAAAAAAAAAATAAAATAAAATAAATAAACTGAAAAAAAAAAAAAAGAAAAAATGGGAGAGAAAACATCTAGGTCTGGAGGTGCTGAGGGTAACTACAGAGGTCAGAAACATCTCTTTGGAGGTGGGAAGCGTCTGAGATACCTCTAATTGTGTTTGTGTGTGTCCAGAGTTACATAGCCATCTCTTTATACAGCTGCTTAATACATTTTCTGATGTTCTTTTTGTACTCTGGTTTCTTTCATTTGACTACAGAGTGAAGAGGAACTAAAAAACCTCTTGATGAAAGTGAAAGAGGAGAGTGAAAAAGTTGGCTTAAAGCTCAACATTCAGAAAATGAAGATCATGGCATCCGGTCCCATCACTTCATGGGAAATAGATGGGGAAACAGTGGAAACAGTGTCAGACTTTTTTGGGGGGGGGCTCCAAAATCACTGCAGATGGTGATTGCAGCCATGAAATTAAAAGATGCTTACTCCTTGGAAGGAAAGTTATGACCAACCTAGATAGCATATTAAAAAGCAGAGACATTACTTTGCCAACTAAGGTCCGTCTAGTCAAGGCTATGGTTTTTCCTGTGGTCATGTATGGATGTGAGCGTTGGACTGTGAAGAAGGCTGAGTGTCAAAGAATTGATGCTTTTGAACTGTGGTGTTGGAGAAGACTCTTGAGAGTCCCTTGGACTACAAGGAGATCCAACCAGTCCATTCTGAAGGAGATCAGCCCTGGGATTTCTTTGGAAGGAATGATGCTAAAGCTGAAACTCCAGTACTTTGGCCACCTCATGCGAAGAGTTGACTCATTGGAAAAGACTCTGATGCTGGGAGGGATTGAGGGCAGGAGGAGAAGGTGACGACAGAGGATGAGATGGCTGGATGGCATCACTGACTCAATGGCTGTGAGTCTGAGTGAACTCCAGGAGTTGGTGATGGACAGGGAGGCCTGGCGTGCTGCAATTCATGGGGTCGCAAAGAGTCGGACATGACTGAGCGACTGAACTGAACTGAACTGAACTGAAAGAATAAGGACTCTGTTGATGGTTTCTCTTGGGTCTTTTAACAGTACCTAGAGCAAAGCTGCAGAGAAGGCAATGGCACCCCACTCCAGTACTCTTGCCTGGAAAATCCCATGGATGGAGGAGCCTGGTAGGCTGCAGTCCATGGGGTCGCTAAGAGTCGGACACGACTGAGCGACTTCACTTTCACTTTTCACTTTCATGCATTGGAGAAGGAAATAGCAACCCACTCCAGTATTCTTGCCTAGAGAATCCCAGGGATGGGGGAGCCTGGTGGGCTGCCGTCTATGGGGTCGCACAGAGTCGGACACGACTGAAGCGATTTAGCAGCAGCAGCAGCAGAGCAAAGCTGTTTAAGTTTCCTAAGATTTCTGTGAATACTATTAAATCATAAAAAAATCCAATGTTGCATGATCTTATTTATAGTCTAAATAGCAGGGAACTTGGAGAATGCTTGAAATAGATTAAAAATTCCTTTTGTAAAACAGTGCTTGAACCAGAGGAGAGGAGACCTTAAAAATTGGAATTCTGTGGAACACTGTGCCTCAGAGCCTTCCTCTGAATTGACTCTCCTCCTACTTTTGCGTTTTGGTAATCTTATATTCCATGTCACTCGTTTCTAGAAAGCTGGAGTCTCAGGCATGCATGCATGCTCAGTCGTGTCCGACTCTGTGACCCCATGGACTGTAGCCCGCTAGGCTCCTGTGTCCATGGGGTTCTCCAGGCAAGAATACTGGAATGGGTTGCCATTTCCTCCTCCAGGGGTGTCTCATGAGCTAATTAAAAATAAACATTTTCCAAGTATGTATGTTATAAGTTGATGGTAGGAAATCTAGAAATTACAGAAAAATATAAGAAAGAGCAGAATATCATCCATAGCTCAGGGATAACCACTATATCCCTGCTTTTGGGTGCTCTAACTTTGAGTGTAGTTTCCATATGTATGTGCATATATAATCCCTCTTTCTTCAACCGTGTGTGTGTGTCTCTTTCTCTCTATGTGTGTATACTTCGAAAAATGAACTGGAATTATACTCTTTACAGTTTATACTTTTATGTAACATTATATCATGAGCATTTTTTGGTAAACATATCTTTTACTGGGTAGAAAATATGCCATCATTTGTACATAGTATAATTTAACTAATTTCATACTGCAAATATTTAACTGGTTTAAATTTCTTGTCTCAAGTAACAGCATGAAGAATTTCCTTATTTTCAAATCTTTATCTGTACCTATATTTATCTTCCTTCTTACAGAGTTCCAGAACTCACATTACTGGTTATAAAAGGCAGAAACATTTTAGGTTTTCTGGGAAGGTTAAATTTCTTACTACAAATTACACATGGGAATGGTTATCTAAAGGAACCTCATCAGCATTAAACTGTATCATTTAAAAATTAGTGCTTCTGCTCTGAGAGGCAAATGATAATATCTTATTACTACTTTAATTTGCAGTTTTTGATTGCTAGTGAGTTTGAGTTTTAATAAATTTATTAATGTAATTAAGGAAACCTACTTCATTAGCTTAAGTTCAGTCTTAAGCATAAACACAGAGAGCTACAGAAGCAAATATCCAAAGGCCAATGATTTCTTCAGTTTCATATAGAAAAATAAAATTCTGAGAATGTACAATAGCAAGGAAAATTGTTCTTCATTTTTTCAGTAATATTCTTATTTTAATATGGGCTATAGGTGCTTGCTGGGATCAAGGTATAAAAAAGGTGGGGACTTTGGCTCTTTAATCCATGTGTATCGTAATGCTAACAAACATTCAAATGATGATTATAAGAATGATTGTTAGAAAGTTTGAACATACTAGCTCACGTAGATTATTGCAACATGGGATTCTTTTTTTCAATTTTCCAATTATTTTTTGTTTTACAATGTTGTGTTGGTTTCTACTACACAACATGCTGCTGCTGCTGCTAAGTCGCTTCAGTCATGTCCAACTCTGTGCGACCCCAGAGACGGCAGCCCACCAGGCTCCCCCTTCCCTCAGATTCTCCAGGCAAGAACACTGGTGTGGGTTGCCATTTTCTTCTCCAATACATGAAAGTGAAAAGTAAAAGTGAAGCCGCTCAGTCGTGTCCGACTCTTAGCAACCCCATGGACTGCAGCCCACCAGGCTCCTCCATCCATGGGATTTGCCAGGCAAGAGTACTAGAGTGGGGTGCCATTGCCTTCTCCGCTACATTAAATGAATCAGCCGTAATTATGCATATATCCCCTCCCTCCTGAGCCTCCCTCCCTGCCCCCATCGTTCCCCTCTAGGACATCATACAGCACCAGACTGGGTTCCCTGTATTATACAGCAACTTCTCACCAACTATCCATTTCACACACAACAGTGTGTATATGTTATGCTACTCTCTCCATTGGTCCCACTCGCTCCCTCTCCCACTGAGCCCACAAGTCCATTCTCTAGGTCAGCAGCTCCATTCCTCCCCTGCAAATAGGTTCATCAATACTCTGTTTCTAGATTCCATATATGTGTGTTACCGTATTTGTTTTTCTCTTTCTGACTGACTTCTCTCTGTATAACAACTCTAGGTCCATCCACCTCACTAGAACTGACTCAAATTCGTTCTTTCTTGTGGCTGAGTAATATTCCATTGTATATATGCAACACATCTTCTTTATCCATTCATCTGTTGATGGACATCTAGGTTGCTTCCATGTCCTGGCTGTTGTAAATAATGCTGCAATGAACATTGGGTACAAGTGTCTTGGAATGTGGTTTTATCAGGGTATATGCCCAGTAGTGGGGTTGCTGGTTCATTTGGTAGATTTATTCCTAGTTTTTAAAGGAATCTCCATGAGAAATTACTTTTTCAGTGATTTTATTATTACCTGCTTAACAGTCACATGGTGGTTCAACAAAAGAACAACTGAACACTAGGTTATGATAAAAGGTCCTGTTAGTCTAGGCATAAACAATAGTCTTTCAATAGTTCAAAAAATAGGACACTATTTCAATTTCAGTCTGAAGCATGGATCTTTCAACTGAGTATTCGGAATAGCTAGCTATGGGTTTGGACCGTTTTAGGTCAGAAGACTAAATCTCCTTCAAGTTACTAGATTGGTAAGAATAAATGACCACTTGGACTTGGGTATGGTTTCCCCAAGTTGTTTTACTTTGGAATCAGCTAACAAGTATGCAAAAGAGTGGTAAGAAATAAAAAAATAAATAAAACAAACACATGATTGGATATGGTTCCCACTGCCTTTGAAATTCTTTCTAGAAATACTGAAGTATAGTAGTTTAGCAGCCTATGAGGAGTGATGAATCTGCTAAAGGAGCCTAGAATTTTGTAACCTTTGCTTAGGAAAGTTCATGCAGAATTGGAGAGTCTGACCACCACCATATAGGCAACACCTTGTTTTTCTGCAGTTAATTTCTTCCTTCTATTTTTCACTTATCATTTGGCCTAAATAAGGATCCAAAGCTAACATGCATCTGCTGCATGTGACTTCCATTATTTCATGCATCTTCTTATGCAGTTCTTTGTAGAGGTGATCTAGTTTATGGTAACTCATTTTTAAGGGCCAGTTATGGAAACATATCCATGAACTATAAATTTAATATCATGAAAATGCACAGTAAATTAGGGCAAAGTAAACTTGATACTAATGTGCCAGGAGCCAGCGTGAGGAATCCCGCCCGTGGCAAAGGTCATGAGGGAGGAAGCCCGACAAAACGCAAAGGCGTGATCTGGCTTCAGGGTTCCCCCTGGGTTTTCCTGAACATCTACCCTCCAAAACCAGAGTCTGCCTGCCTTATTGTACTGTGCTTTCCACTCTTCTGACATTCTCTGGAAAAAGTTAACTCAGGGCTTCAGTTAACAGTCTCCTGCATATGAAAAGAATGTTTCAGCTCAAACCCCTTTGATGGCTCTCTAACTTGCCTAACAGTTGCCTACGCCATCTCCCCTTTGAATTCCCTGGATCCACCGGGGCAGGACCCCGGCACTAATGTTTTCCTTATAAATAAATATATATATATACACACACACATACATATATGTACCATACATATATATGTAAATATTATATGGTTGAATTATACCTTCAATTATAATATTATATATATATATAAAATTAAAAGGTGCTTCTAAATTACCTGGTTCTAGAATCCATTCTAAGTGGGCAAAAATTGTTCTATGAGCTAAAATTTGTACATAGATAAATTCATTAATTGATTTATTCATCCTAAAAACACTTATTGAGTTAAAATTTGCCAACTACCCCATTCATTCATTCATACCTCAGCACAACAAACATTAATTCATTCTCTCTTCAAATCAATGCACTATGTCATAGTGAACAGGCTATTGTTCTTTCAATAAGAAGCTCAGAGAAATTTTTGCTAAAACTTATGTTTTTTTTTTTTTTTGGCTGGGAAAATTCTGCATTTAAGAAATTAGGAAACATTTGGACAGCTCTATTAAGTGATAATTATCTCTTGACAGGTATCAATATAATTTAATCAGTATCACTGCATATGGTTAGATGAGCTTGAGAAGAGTAACATATTTGGTAAGTTGCGTATTTGCAAGTGCTAAAAAGTTTAGGAGATTAATAAGGAAACATAAAACTAGAGTGACCTTTAATCTTGTAATTACAAATGGAAATGCATCTGTAGCTAATCAAAAGGTCTTGTGCTGCACATCTAAAAGTAAGGTACCTTACTGATTCACTGGGTCTCCAAAATTGAGACTCTGTCTTAGAGAGCATTTCTACTTCCACAAGTTGTAAGCCGTTCAGGGTTACATGATAATGGATAGCAGTTAAACACAGGGCTTTCTAGTTACACAGACTTGAGTTCAAATTCTGAGTTAGCCATTTATTAAAGGTGTGACCTAGGGTAGATATTTAACCTAAGCCTGCAATTTCCTTGTTCATAAAATAATAACAGTCACTTTCCATGGTTGTTATAACAACTAAATGAGATAATGTATAAAAAGCTTCAGTGACACTTCCTGGCACTGAGCAAATGCTTAATACATAGCACTATTATTACACAAAATATCATTATGACTTTCTTCTCAGGTCAGCTTTCAAAAATAACCAATTTTAAGAGCACGTCAAGATACTGCATTGTTTAGGGCTTCTAAATGAACTCATCTAGGGGCTTACTTTGTAGCTTGTCAATCAAGCAACATGATTCTGATTATCCAGTTTATCAACCTAATGTCTGGCACTAAAAACTATTCCAGCCTTTTTGGTTTCCTCAGTCAAATATTAATGAGCTATTATTTTACATAGAAAAATCCTTTTTGTCTAACAAAGAGTTGAGGTATTAACAAAAGGTAGCGTAACTTCCATGCACTAAGTTATTGGTAAAGCTCTGGCAAGCAAATCCTAAGCAGAACCATCTTTCTCCCATTTTTATGTAACTATTGGTTAAATTTTTGATTTCCAGGTTTTGATTGAAACTGCCTGGCCAAATTCCAAATATGAGTGAGACAGGAACTCTCCAATGAATGCTATACTCCTCGGCTTTCCCTCTGACTTCTTGTTGTTTAGCTGCTAGGTTGTGTCCAACTTTTTTATTGAGTCCTGTGGACTGTAGCCTGCCAGGCTCCTCTGTCCATGAGATTTTCCAGGCAAGGATAAATAGAGTGAGTTGCCATTTCCTTCTCCAGGGGATTTTCCTGACCCAGGGGTAGAAACTGTATCTCCTTGTGTTTATAGGCAGGTCCTTTGTCACTGAGCCACATGGGAAGCCCTTTCCTCTGATTACTCCTCATTTTAACCTGGCCTCTTTTGATTCCTTCAATTTGTGTACAGTAAGAGGTGTTCTAAGAAGAAATGTCTAAGAGGTGTTTCTAAGAAGAAAATCTGTTGAACGTGGCCATGTGAAACCACTTTAGTCATCTTTGCTACAAATTCATGCATACATGAAAAAATATATTCAAATGACAGCTAAGGAGTATATTTACTCACAGCATGTTGGAGATATCAGTTACTCAGAACCAGAGCTATTTGACTGTAAACAACAGACATATTTAGGATTGGATGGAAAAAGGAAAAAGGGAGAAAATAAATCTTTATGGTTTTTCCAATATAGATAGGCACTACAAAGACACTTTCACAAGTTACAGATTTAGCTCTCACAAAGATCTTGGAATGCATTATTAGTCCATATTTTTAGGTCAGTAAACAAAGAACTGAAATAAAATGCTTTCCCCAAATCATAAAGCCAACAAGGCGTGGAGCTATAATTTGAACACAGAGCTGATTGCAAAACCTATCCTTCTTGTACTACCCAATGCAGAAAAAAGCTTGCTTCTCCAAAAGGATTGATCAGTTCTTAATAAATGTTTACTGGACACCTAGCTGCTGTCAAGGATGGGGCTGGGGTGAGGCACAGTGAAGGCCCTGGGAGATCGAGCTTTTGACTTAAGGAACAAAAAATCTAATTGGGCATTTATACATTTCTCTTACATTCTAAATTTACTCAGAATTCAGAGTACTTGATGGCCTAATTAAAAGGGGCCCTGATATAAAAAAATGATACACTTTTAGCATAAAATTTAAGATAAAATCTTTGTGACTCTGGCTTGGGCAAAGATACTAGACTTAGTACTAATAACATGATCCTTAAAAGAGGAAAGTTGGTAAATTGGATTTTCTCAGGATAAAAATTTTTCTCTGAGAAAGACACTAAGAGAATGAAAAGACCAGCTACACATAGAAGAGGAATATTTTCAAACCACAATGCTAACAAAAAACTGATATCCAGACTATATAAAGAATTTTCAAAACTCAGCAAAGAACAACCCAATTAGAAATGAAGAAAAGATTTGAATGGATATTTGGCCAAAGAGGATATAGAAGTGGAAAATAAGTGCATGAAAAAATACACAATCTCATTAGTCTTTCAGTTCAGTTCAGTTCAGTCTCTCAGTGATGTCTGACTCTTTGCGACGCCAGGCCTCCCTGTCCATCACCAACTCCCGGAGTTCACTCAGACTCACGTCCATCGAGTCCGTGATGCCATCCAGCCATCTCATCCTCTGTCATCTCCTTCTCCTTCTGCCCCCAATCCCTCCCACCATCAGGGTCTTTTCCAATGAGCCAGCTCTTCTCATGAAGTGGCCAAAGTATTGGAGTTTCAGCTTTAGCATCAGTCCTTCCAATGAACACCCGGGACTGATCTCCTATAGGATGGACTGGTTGGATATCCTTGCAATCCAAGGGACTCTCAAGAGTCTTCTCCAACACCACAGTTCAAAAGCATCAATTCTTTGGCACTCAGCTTTCTTCACAGTCCAACTCTCACATCCATACATGACCGCTGGAAAAACCATAGCCTTGACTAGACAGACCTTTGTTGGCAAAGTAATGTCTCTGCTTTTTAATATGCTGTCTAGGTTGGTCATAACTTTCCTTCCAAGGAGTAAGTGTCCCTTTGAATTTCATGGCTGCAATCACCATCTGCAGTGATTTTGGAGCCCAAAAAAATAAAGTCTGACACTGTTTCCCCATCTATTTCCCATGAAGTGATGGGACCAGATGCCATGATCTTCGTTTTCTGAATGTTGAGCTTTAAGCCAACTTTTTCACTCTCCTCTTTCACTTTCATCAAGAGGCTTTTTAGTTCCTCTTCACTTTCTGCCATAAGGGTGGTGTCATCTGCATATCTGAGAAGATTGATATCTCTCCTGGCAATCTTGATTCCAGCTTGTGCTTCTTCCAGCCCAGCGTTTCTCATGATGTACTCTGCCTAGAAGTTAAATAAGCGGGGTGACAATATACAGCCTTGATGTACTCCTTTTCCTATTTGGAACCAGTCTGTTGTTCCATGTCCAGTTCGAACTATTGCTTCCTGACCTGCATATAGGTTTCTCAAGAGGCAGGTCAGGTGGTCTGGTATTCCCATCTCTTTCAGAATTTTCCACAGTTTATTGTGATCCATACAGTCAAACTTTGGCGTAGTCAATAAAGCAAAAGTAGATGTTTTTCTGGAACTCTCTTGCTTTTTTCGATGATCCAGCGGATGTTGGCAATTTGATCTCTGGTTCCTCTGCCTTTTCTAAAACCAGCTTGTACATCTGGAACTTCACGGTGCATGTATTGCTGAAGTCTGGCTTGGAGAATTTTGAGCATTACTTTACTAGTGTGTGAGATGAGTGCAATTGTGTGGTAGTTTGAGCATTCTTTGGCATTACCTTTCTTTGGGATTTGAACGAAAACTGACCTTTTCCAGTCCTGTGGCCAATGCTGAGTTTGTCTTTAGAGAAATGGAAATTAAACCTACAATGAGATATTTTTGAATCCCTATTAGAGTGCCTAAAACAAAAACTAAACAAACAAGAAAACAAAGAAAGAAGGAAAGGAAAGTGAAGTCGCTCAGTCGTGTCTGACTCTGCGACCTCATGGACTGTAGCCTACCAGGCTCCTCTGTCCATGGGATTTCCCAGGCAATAGTACTGGAGTGGGCTGCCATTTCCTTCTCCAGCGGATCTTTCTGACCCAGGGATCGAACCCAGGTCTCCCACATTGTAGACAGACGCTTTACCGTCTAAGCCACCAGGGAACAATAAGCAAAGGAAGAAAGAAACCCTGACAATAGCACGTGTGGAGGAAGATGGAGACCAACGGGAACAGTCCTGCACTGCTGGTGGGAATGTCAAATGGTAGTCATTCTGCAAAACAGTTTAGCAGTTTCCCACAAAGTTTAACATATACTTATCATATGACCAGGAAATTCTGCTTCTAGGTATTCAGATGAAATGAAAATTCTTGTTAACACAAAACCCTGAATGCATTGTTCGTATCTGCCCAAGCCTGGTAACAAGCCAGGCCCCTCAAACAAGTCCCTCAGCTGAGGAATAGATTAACTATGGTATATCCATATAGTAGAATACTGCTGCTGCTGCTGCTAAGTTGCTTCAGTCGTGTCCGACTCTGTGCGACCCCACAGACGGCAGCCTACTAGGCTCCTCTGTCTCTGGGATTCTCCAGGCAAGAACACTGGAGTGGGTTGCCAATTCTACTCAGCAATGAAAAGAAATAAACTATTGATACGTGCAAGAGCATTTACCTGCCTGCCTGCCTATGTATTTACCATTTGTACTGCATTTGGATGAATCTCCAATGCATTATGGTAAGGCAAAGAAGATAGACTCAAAAGGCTACTTGTATGATTCCATTCATACCATATTATGGAAATAACAAAATTATAGAGATAGAAAATAGTTCTGTCCTCTGTTATGGATGGGGAAAGAGTTTCATTACAAAGGGGCAGCAATGGATTTTGGAGGGTATAATGATGGAACTATTTTGTATGTTAATCGTGGTGGTGCATTTGTCAAAACTCATAAGAAATACATGCCACAGAGTGAATCTTACTGTACACAACTTTTTAAAAGATGAAAATTAAAATTCAAAATAGTGAAAAAAGAAGATTTGGGAAATTCGGCAATAGGCTGTTCTCTTCCCTAGTTAGCTTGGGAGGAAAGCAGAAAGCATCTGCAGGGACTGGGGTCTCACTCTTGGCTTATTTCTCGCAGTCTGTCACATCTGTCGTCTCCAGAGCTGTGCAGACCAAAGTGACAGTTTACAAGTTCTGGAAGTTCAGAGGCTTCTTTTGTGTCTAGTGGGGTTGGCCTGGGGTGTCAGAGCTGCTAGACTGCCTGTCCATGGGCACCGGGTACCCTCAGGAGAACCTGACTAATTCAATGCAATTCCAAATACAATCTTTCTTTGCTGCCACTTAGCTCTTTAAAGATAGATTTAATAGAAAAAGTTCTTATAATAGCTAATCCTTTAAAGGTGAGAAAATTAGGCAATTTTGGAAGTATATTACCTTTCTAAGCTGACTAGGATCCTGTTAAGCAATAATTTTCTAAATGGAATAGCAAATGTAACAAGACTAATTTATGATTAAGACATTAGTAAAAGCAAATAGGATCCAAAGGCACCTTGGCTATTGTTAGAAATCTCCCCACACTCCCTACCAAGTGCTACCAAACTTTGCACTTTCCAAATGTCTTTCATGTACTCCAGGTAACTTTAAGTGCATTTTAAAAGTAGGGAGATTTGAGGTGTCTGAGAGAGTCACTGGTGACACCACCAAGGAAAAGATGAATTTATGAACTTATCAGAGGCAAATATCTACTATACAAACTGGGAATAACCTTTATTTTTCCAAGTGTCAGTCTGAGTAGCTAACATTTTAATTTATGGTCTGGTATCTTTGAGAATAAATGTGTTCCTGTCATCAAAATAACTGCCTCTCCTATGAGTGGAATTTGTAATTGCACCATCATTCCACATCCTCTAACCTAGAGAGGATATGTCACACAAGTTAGCAGGCTTTCCTCAGTTGTAAACACTGAGAGTGGAAGTCTTTTCACTCACCAGTTTTCAGACCATGACGGCTAATTTCATTTAAGGAAAACAAAACACCACCCGCCAGAAGGGAAGGTTCCTAATCCTACCATTCAGAGTAAAGATTTTAGTTTCTGGGAACCACGGAGTGAATAAATTACTACAAAGTTTAGAAACTTCTTCATATATTTAACAAATGCCTTTCTCATTAGAGCTGTAAAAGATTAATAAAACTTTCTCATATAATTCTCCTTTTGAAAAGATTCTAACTTTACCCCATTTAGCTGGAGAAGGGAATGGCTGCCCACTGCAGTATTCTTGCCTGGAGAATTCCATGGATAGAGGAGCCTGGCGGGCTACAGTCCACCAGGGTTGCAAAGAGTTGGACAGGACTGAGTAACTAACACTTTCATTTTCACCTCATTAAGGCCAAGGGTAAGTGAATTGCTCATTTTTCTCCTTAACCTGGCAAGCTGGCAAACACCCAGAGACAGTCATATGACTACATTCTTGCTTGCTTTCTCTGGTCTTTGTAAGGCTCAGGCTACCCAGGCTTCCCTGGGGGACACCCAAGCAGCCAGTCTTCTAGTGTGGATCAAGATTCAGTGTATAAAGCCATTACTTATTTTCATATCTTCATGTTCTAATAAATCTGGGGCTGAAGGAAAGCAATATGTGGGGTCTTTCCTTATTTGTACGTATTATGTGCTCTACTATGTTTTGGGCCCTTTAATTTGGAATGAATCAAGGAATAATTATTTTTCTTCTTTTTTTTTCTCAAAAGTATGTTTATCTAGGAATAAAATTATAAAACTCATTAAACTCTCAAAGTGTGTTCACTTTACATATTTATAAAAGCATACTCAAGATGCATAAATAAAAATGAGTGTTTTTTGTATTTATGCCAACCTGATTTAGACCTTTATAAAACAATAACAGGGTAAGGTTATTTCTGAGACTAACCCATTCATGTCTTTGGGTTTCACTATGCATTTGTATGCCTGCACCTGGCTATGCACTTCCTTCTCAGCTGTGTAGGCAACTGCTACAGATTTAACGTAGATGACAGCGCTATTTGGAGCTCTTATACCTGAAGAAAGAAAACTTTGATACTGTTAATAATTCTAGTGAAAAGTATAAACTATACTATAGAATTGAGAGGGAAAATGAGAAGCCAACTTTGAAATATTGTAATCTATTTAGGATTAATTTATAAATATGATAATGGCGATTAATGCTGGTACCCTAATGATTCTTAGGAATTCAGTGACTAAATAGACCAGAGGAGTTTTGTGAAGGAAAGGAGCACTGGATATTTAATGTAGACTACAGTGCTACTTGGAGCTCTGACACCTGAAAAAAGGAAAGTTTTCTATTGAAGCAAGTCTTGCTATTGAAATGAGGTAACTGTATGCATAAATACAAGGTATCTCTTCCCATAACACTCAAAAATGGAGTGTGTTATATTCCATAACTTTTAAGCTAGAGTGATTTCATTTTCAAAAGCATCTCCTCTACTTCCATGTAAATGACTCTTGGCTGCATTCTATCCCAAATCTTGGGTCTTCATGAAAACTCATCAGGACAAGGATCCTTTGTCTTCAAGGATGTGCAAGCAGCTTCTATTTTCCTTTGTTCCTCTTAAGACTATTTAGTACTTTTCTTTAGGGGCTCATAAGGAATCCAGTAATCAAAAGACTTTCTTTCTTTAAACATAGGTACACAACTTTCTATTTTCACCCCTGAATAGTTCTCAAAATACTAGAGTTCTCAAAATGCCTGTGTTGGACACAGACCACTGAGAAGGACGGGCAGACCATAATTTGCTTTCTCTCTTGTCTCAACAGATGCTTTCTGCTTTGTTTAAAACATGCAGTTGTTATGTTCATTCCAAGTGTTTATTTACTTTCTTATTGATAAGCTTATTAAACCAAGTTTTTCCTTTTTGCCCTTCCTATCACTAATAATAGAAAAAGGCAAATAAAAGTGGAAAGAAAATATTAGTTTCCCCAATCTTTACTTTCATGAATATTTTCAGCATTTATTTTATTTCAAGATAGGAGTCTGCTGACTTATCCACTTATGGCGTTTTCATAACACCTAGTATCATTCTGTAAACCTAGGTACTTGGTAAACGTTTGTTGTTTTTAATTGTTTTAACCACAAATGCAGCTTAATTATTATGAAACCTAGAGGTGACTTTTAGAATATATAGTAGTAGTTTCTATGAAGAAAATAATGTATTTTATTAACAGATTTCATTTCACTACATGGCTGGTGAGTTTTTATTCACCCTGTGGGCAAGAATGATAGCAATTGTTTTAAAGTCACAACTCCAAGAGTTCTTTTTGTGCTCGAAAGCAAGCATTTCTTGCCAAAAGATGAGTTCTTACAGAAGAAAGAATTTTGCCTTTGGGATCTTATTGGTTTTCTCACTATTTCAACTTTAAGCTAGCTAAATTGAGCCACTTCTGAAATCCTTCACATAGAATGTTCAACCTAAATTCCTCTCTTGCCTCTCAGGTAAAATTTGGTGGAGTTCATTCTTCACAAAGGAGCCTGGATACATCTCAAACTCTGTATGTGAAGGGGCATCAGCCCAATTAGCACATAAATCATTAAGCAAGAAATAGCTGTCTTAAATTCTACCTTTCACTAGATAGTTTTTCAGTTCAGATTTCCGTTATAGTCACAAAGCCATTTCTTTCTTTAGAAATGTCTCAAGATTCCTAGGGCATTTGATTGACCTGAGAGGCAGGAGAAGTGGTCTGCCTCAGAGGAAAAAGATCCATTTCCATTTCTTTGAAAATTTTTGAAGTTACAATCTCAGCATTGTCACGAGGATGTACATTTTCTTTCAAAAGATAATTGCAACTACAAAGGAATGGAGTAGAAGGAGTAGTTCTCTTTTGGAAATGCCTTATTCATGACCTAGTAATGTGAATTTCATTGATACTGTTTTAATGGATATATATGAAAATATTTTAAGTCTCAATTTTCACTTAAATACCAGTTGACACATTATTGTGCTAAGAACTATAGGGGAAAAAAATGAACTATTTTGAATCTAGAACAAAGGGGGTGACAACTACTGAGTGGGGATTACTGAGGTGTTTGCTTTTTAATTACCTGCTAACCTGTGCCTTTCTTTACGTACATATATATTTTTTAAACTATTAATAGTAAAAAGGAAACACTGAATCGGATAATTCCCCTGTCATCTGGGCTTCTCCACGCCCTCAAAATTCCTAGTTGATTCACTAACATGTTGATTCACTAACATGTATTGTGTACCTGGGGTGTGCTAGACATTGTGGTGGTGAGTCAACAATGGACAAGGGGCAGATTGCTTAGAACTTGGTATTCAACAGACGTGTGAGCCCATGAGCTCCGACCCCATTCTTAAATCTGTGTAGAATAAATGTCTTGGTTGAGCGCATTTGTAGGAATCAGAGACTTTTTAACCTGTGATGTTGGGTGTAGAGAGAATCAATTTCTTATCTTTATTTACAGATGTTGAACTTCCTTGTTTGGAAAAGACTTTAACCTCTGAACAAAGAGCCAAAAAGATGCTTTTGAAATAACAGAGGTTTGCTTCGCTTACCCTAGCTAGTTACAAATCTATGAAGCACTTGTTCATGGCCTTGGGTTACCATACTAGATCTCTTTCAAACATCTCTTCTTTCTGTTGCTTCTACTTCCCCTTGAACATCCAGTGGACAATGGAAAAAACACCCTGATTTATAGTATTACCATACAACACCATGAGAATGAATAAATTTAAATTAATACATACACAGAGAAAAGGAAGACACAGTGAATCCACTGACTTGAAATGCATTCTTCCTAGCAACACACGTTCAACCTGTATTTCTTTGATAAATGTGTTCCTTCAAAAAAAAAACAAAAAACAAAAAACATATGCTGTTTCCCCAAGGCAGAAGGACCTGATAATGACAATAGGAACACTGTTCTGAAGGAAATGGTGCTTTGTATCAATCCAGCATCATATGAAAATCTATCTTTTGCTGCAGAAGAAAAAAACTGCTACTGAACTTTTAACTTGAACTTTTTTTTTTTTTAATTACAGAGAGGGTGCTGAAAACAGGCTAAATGACCACTAGATGACCACTGTTTCACTATTCTGTGTTATTCTCTGTTAAATTTTCATCTGGAAAAGTTATCTACAGCCTTGGAACAATGTTGCTGAGGAATGCACAACCAACCAGAGGTTATTCTCAGGGAACTCAAGGGTCAAATCGGCACACATAACATTGAACTATAAAGCACTCTTAGCACTCCAGGTTCGAACATACTGCATCCCGAACCCTTTCGCCAGTGCATGGAATGAACTGTTTATACAGCGTTCACACAGTTAAATACAGTGTATTATGAAAGTCAAATGGTGACATCTTTCTCTCTAAGCATCCCAATTTACA
The DNA here is from genome assembly GCF_023091745.1 of Budorcas taxicolor. Lineage (NCBI taxonomy): Eukaryota > Metazoa > Chordata > Mammalia > Artiodactyla > Bovidae > Budorcas > Budorcas taxicolor. The sequence goes on from NC_068911.1 coordinate 72,728,631, forward strand.
GATGGTAAGACATAAGAGTAGAAATAAGGTAGCTTAAGAAACTACTCGAGAAGTCAAAGGCTTAAGTGTCACCTGCTATTCTTTAGATTGGCTTACTTATAAGAGGCTTAATACATGCATAAGGCAAAATTAACCTGCTAATAGAAGATAATTTCCAAATGTCTAAAAAGGAAGATGACAAGAGCTGAAAAAAAACTCAGCAGTTCATTTCAATCTTGGAAAAAGGGTGACTGTGGCATCATGGGCCTGATTTTTAGCAGGTCCTTCCTGGCCCTTTAATGCACAGCGATGTCCTGATTTCCCCTGTGTTCATCATGTTACAGGTAGTAGGCTGGCATGATGATTACTACCGTGAGACCCAGCTTCTGGCATCGGTGCCAACAATTCGCCTTCCCATACCCAGGGTCCTTATCCTCTCAGGGACTCACAAAAGTGCCACTGTCATCATAATTCTGGGCATGTTAATATTATAAATTGTGACCTCTAGACCAAAAATAGGTCTCTTCATTTATTATGAAAGAGGATCTTTTAATTTCATTAGAAGCTTAAATAAGTGTAAGTCTCCCCTCTCTAGTCTAGGACTCACACAGCAAAAACAAATCTTTGAGGCTATTAATTTTGTGTTTAATTTTTCATGTGACAAACTAAGGATGGCTATAGCCTTAAATGAACTCTCGAGTCCTTCTCGAATGACCTTCTTGGCTGTTAATTAGACTTTCAAACTAGTACCCTGGGTTCAGACTCCAGTGATGAGAAAAAGTTGAGTGAAATAAATCCAAGAGCACAGTCATGTATTTTTCATACTGTGCTTCCCCAGGAGCAGTTCAACTTAAGTAAACAAACCCTCAAAATGGTGCCTCAGCTATAATAACATCCTAATAGCCCTAGATGGACACAAAATCAATGCAGATCTATAGACACTTTGCGTCCTCCCTTTATAACAGGATATGCACTTTGTAAGATAACAGAGTCGATTATTACAGATGGGGCTGCGGACGTCCTGAGCGTGTTGGCATGCTTCAGTGTTTCCCCATGTGGATGCCTCTTGTTTCCTGTCAGGTTGGAGAGAAATGCCAGCAGCTCAGGACAGCACAGTGGAAAAAAAAAGCCCTTTGGTCCTGGGAGTCAGCCTTGACCCTGCCAACTACTGGCTTGCTCCAAACAACCAGCTCTCAGTAGGGGCTTCTTTGACCTCCATTTTCTCCTTTTTTTCCTTTCTATGATACTTTATGGATGCTTCCATTTTAACATTTGCATGATATTAGAAAAACATGGACTTCCCTGGCAGCTGAGTGATAAAGAATTCACCGGCCAAGCAGGAGACCCAGGTTTGACCCTGGATCAGGAAGATCACCTGGAGAAGGAAATGGCAACTCCAGTATTCTTGCCTGGGAAATCCCATGGACAGAGGGGCCCAGCGGGCTATAGTCCATGAGGTGGCAAAAGAGTGGGACATGACTTAACACTTACACAACAAGAAAAATAGATGACTATCCTTCGGTAAGATTTTCCTGTGTTCCAAATGAAGTGATTTATGTACAAATTTATATATTAGAACTTCATGCAGGTAAGTAATACAATCCTCATATTCCAGTTTTTCACAAAGCACCAGGCTGTGTGCTGGGCATTCTTTCCTCCCTGTATATTCCCAGTACAAGGCTGTACATTATAAATGAAGAAACGGAGGAAACTGCAACCCAGGAAAGTTAAGGTCACTCAGCTAGTAAACAGACAACGTGTGATCTGAACTGATATCCAAAGCCCATACTCTAGCCATGATCATACTCTACTGCTCTTAGAGAATTACATATCTGTCTTTTGCTACTAGTCTGTGGGCTCTTTGAGGATGGGGACAACATTTGAGTCACTCATTCTCTGTGTGCCTTACACAGTGTTGGAATTGAGCAGTTATATACAGGTTTGCACTCATCTTTTCAAAAAAGCTATTACTTTCTCTGCTTAAAGCAAAAAGCCCAGCCTCCAGAGTCAGTTGGCCATTAAGGAAACATTTCAGGAGGGCATCTTTCCTGGAGGAAAAATACTGCAAGGCTGAGAGCCTACCACACCTACTGCTTCTCTCTGTACAGAGTAGCCACCCATAGACGCACTGGGTCCAGGCGGACATGTTTGTCTCAGGCAACACAATTTTCCTCCAACTCAGCTGACTAGGTCAGAGATCTAGGCCTGGCTATCTCTAGACTGGCTTGTGGCACCAGAGGTAACTTGCTTGAGAGCCTGTGTAGTAATTAAACTAATCAAATCCTCTCCCTGAGATATTAGATGTGAGGCACACGGTGAGGCAGGGGGCTGGAGTCACTGACTGACCCAGCAGAGTTGCTGATGCGCCCCCCATGACAGGCCTACAAGGCAGTTGAGCCCACCTCCTCAGCTTCTTCCCTTGTTTTGCATCTCTACCACTGAGAGCATCTCAGAATATCTCAGAGCCAGTTGCTGAGGCAGGGTGGAGGAGGGGTCAAGGGTTAAAAAACTGATGAAAACAAATGATCCCAAGCTTTAAGGAACTATGATCTAGTGAGGTAGACAGAGATGTTCATAGGTGATTATAATCCAAGACTAGATATGCTTGGCTGGACTAGACTCTGCATCCAAGGGCTCTCTAAAAGGGGGTCCTGGGATATCACTACCCACATTCATTACAGGCCTACTTGACAGCTGAGAATGGAGGGAAAGAAGAGAAAGGGAAAAGGGTGGAATCTGGGAAGATGAAAAAGAGAAAACCCATTATAATTCTGCTCCCATTTGAATTCATATATTTCAGTAATTGCCTGCAGTGCTTATTAATGTCATGTTTAATAAAAACTCTCTCTTAGTATATTTTGAGTGAGTTTGGTGCTGAGGGACAATTAGTAGATGAGTTACAGGACTGCACCAGGAAGTGGGGACCGAGGATGACTTCTTCAAGCCTGAGCTGGGACATCTGCTCCTCTCCTTCATCTGAGGGGAGTGAAATCACACCCTGAATTATGAGCTGGCTTTATAATGCACCCTGGGTGTCCCAGTGCTGGACCTGCCCCACAGTTAGAAAGTAAATAGGGAACCAAATCAAATCAACCAGACTGACCTTTGTACATGTACAAGGCCTGGGTAAGGGGACTCTTTTTCAGATTATAATGGAGAAGGCCGTATCCTTCCAGAAACTTAACTGATCATTCTTTTCTAGTCTGTGACCAAGCTACCTAAACAGAAACTTGAGTTTGCTGAAGGGCAGCTTTGAGAAATAGTGGCTCTTGCTCCTCTAGTTTCCCAGGGTGATGGGGGGTGCTCAGCTGGCCCGTAGTATAATGGTTTTGACTGGATGGGTAGACTAGGGTTTTATTTCACACAGCTCATTATTATACTGAACTGAATGGCCACAAAAGCAAGTTATGTCCTTCAGCCTAATAAGAGCTGACTCTCTGTGAATGTTTATGGAGTGCCAGGCCCCTTAAAGCCGCGCCGCCTTCTTCATCATTTTCTCTGTGGTTGTGAACTATGCCTATTATTTAGTCTGATACTGCAGATGAGGAGAGAGATACTTAAGGAAATAACTAACTTGACCCAAACAACGTGGTGGTTAGCGGTGAAGACATGGGATTTGAACCCACTCCTTTGGACATAAGAAGTCCATTTATTGCCCCAATATTCTGCTTCCCAACATTCAAAGGAAGTATTTCATGTGCTTACAAAGAGAATGGGAGTGAAAACAATACATGTCGCGGTTCTGGAATAAATACCAGTAAATTGGTCAGCCCTTCTGACTGATTTCTGTTCAAGCACCAAGATTTTCTTGGATATCTACATGGTTTCTTTCTCTTCCCACTTCTGGAATTCTCTTGTAGTGATTTTTCTTTTTTTTCCCCCATCTCTGCAGAAATTTTCTAGTTACAACAGTGGAGAGGAGTGATGTGAAATAATTTCTTACGCTGCCCCAGCTTAGCTATTCACAAGTTTAGTTCACAAGTAAAGCAATACATATTTCAAATGCCATCCCCTGAGTAGCCACAGTCTGCAGCTTTAGCCTGCTGAGCCAAAATTAATTAGAGATGAATATCATAATAGAACGGTATTGATCATAGCATATTACTAAGAAGTGTTGGTCTGTATTAATTAACATGATTCACCATCAGCACTTGGTATATTTACAAATAGTCAGACAGGTATTGTGTCTGCATAGACCGATATATTTTCGAGTGGTGGCAGAACTCATCTCAGAAACGATCCATATATTTAATTGCTTGTACCTTTTGTCTCTACCCACACCCTGCCCACCACACACACACACACAAATACAAACACCGCCGGCCTCAGTGCTTCCATATTGGCTACTTGAGAACATGTATAGCCTTTGAAAATATGAATATTTGGAAGAAACAGAAATGTTGGCATAAATGTAGGAAGCATCCTGGGGAACAGACTAAGGGTGGAGTCCTGGGCAAATTCATCCTGCCTATAATCTCCCTTTCTCCACAATGATCTGAGTATTTCTCTTTTATTTTTGTGCAGGCTAATATGTTACACTGCCTGCCATTTCAACAATCAGAAATTCATTAAAAAATAAACAGCCTCTTTTAAAAGACAAATTATCTCTTTGAAAGTTAGGGGGCTGTTGGTCATTTATCTCCTTAATCAAATTTGCCCAAATTTCTTTTTATCCCATTTATTTCAGACGAATTGAGTTTAAGAATGTGAGTTTTGACTGAGCACTGGGGAGGGAAGAAGTATATTTTCTAGCCCAGGCTCATCCTTGATTCCAGGAAAGGGAAAAAATTCTTTGTCTTCCTTCCTCCTTCAGAGGGCTTTATGGGGACATTCAACTTGCAGAACTCAACTGGCTAATTTTTTCCATTCCCTATCTTAGACATGTTTAGGATTAAAGAGCCTTCTGTGGACTGGCTTGAGCAGTTAACCACGGTGTGTGTGACACATGGTTTCCAGAGGGAACCATGCTCTGAAAATCGAACATCTAAGCTGCAAATCGATCTTTGGGACAGAACTATTCGACATTGGGGACTGTGTGTGCATGGCTTCAGGCTGTCTCTCCCCCCTCCACCCCACAATACACTCATCAGACACTGACTGTTCAAGCATGGAAATGCATTTCAAAACAGACGGCTCAAATGCAGAGCATGGCTCTGTACACAAAGCTGAAACATCTGGATGAACTGTAGACTAAGCATGCTACTCCAGATGTCTTAAAATAATTAGTAGGGCAGGCTATACACTTCTGTGATTGACATTTTTGTTTTCTTTTTGGTATTGAGCAGCCCTAGTCTTTGTAACTGCAATGTTCCTTACTAAAACCCACATTTATTCCAGAGAGGCAGGGCACATTGAACTCAGTGGGTGCATTAGAGACAGCGGGGAGATTAGTTCTGGGTTCTCTTGTAAGATGCAGACTTGGTGTAGATCAGGAAAAGGGGAATGAGGTGAATGGCCTATCTGTATAAATTTCTTTTTATCCTTTCCCTCCCTTTTGGCACTCTACTCTGAACCAGAGGCTTGATCTCAGTTTGATTCCAGCTATTTTAAGCCTCTTAACTTTCTGTCCTCTTTATAATATGTGTCCTCTGAAGCCTGATTCAAAAGCAGGATGTACTCTATTGCAGTTTTTCTCAAAATGAGATCAAGAGCCTCAAGCAGAGAAACACATTGGCTGTTTAGTGTGAATGCTGATTCCTAGGTCCCACTTGATCTTCCGACTCAAAGTCTCTGGAAGACCGGTCCTGGGAATCTCTTTTAAATAAACTCTCCGAGTGAGTCTAGTGCAGGCTTAAGAGAACTACTGCATTCTAGCCTTGTTCTGATTGCTTCAACCAATGAAACTTTCATTTCAATGGTATTAACCTAGAGAATTTAGATATCAAAGCAATGAAAGAAAAGTTATAAATCAAAATATCAGGGTGCTTCTAAAAATGTAATGCAAGCAAGTTAGGAACTTGATCATTCATCACAGATACTTGCTTTAGAATCTATTTTGAAGTATGTCAGGCATTCTTCTCTCTGAAATCTGATTTCCATCTAAGATCAATAAGGGAATATTTATATTGCCGATATGGTGACCATTTATTATTTGATTTTTAGAAAATCCTTGCCTCTAAGCAATTGACGTTCAAAACAAATCATTCCTTCATTAGCCATAATAATGCTTTATTGCCTTTGTTCTGAAGTATTCATTTTATTTCCATTATCCCTATCGCATAAAGCAGGCACAAAACCAGCAGAGCCCAGTTTATCACAGGCAAATTGAACAGAGAGACTAAGTGAATATGATTTGCTGGGTTTCCCTCTCAGATTAGCAACCAGAAGAGTTCATCTCCTCTAAGAGCCCCCAGTTGGTCTGTGGGAAGCAGTTTGAATGAAGAAGGTCTGCAATATAGAGCTACAACTCTTCCGAAATCATTGTTCAGCTGATTTATTGCAGTCGAACCAATTACCAAGTGAGTTGTTTGGCGTCAAGGCAAACCACTTGGTGAGGAAGGAGCTTTTCCATGTTTTCATGGGAAGGGCAAAGGGAGGATTACAGAAACAGTGGGGACAGAGTGCATTTCAAAACCTCAAGAGAGCTGGCTCTGAGGAGGTTCTGAAATACAGATAGACACAGGTACTCCTAGAGATGGGAAAAGCTTACCAGACCATTTCTGGTGTCCAAACTCAACTGTCTACATGGAGAATGGGAAGTTAAGTGAGTGGCATACAAACCAGGAACCTCACAGCCAGAGCCGAGGTTTCACATCTCAGCAGCTTGTGTGGTCGGGTTTCCTCTGCTGGTGGTGACTCTCCTAGCCTCAGAAGGCTGTAGGTCAGTGGCTGGAACACACTGAGGGACAGGCTCAGGGTATTCCTCAACTCTGGACAACTGTGAGTGGCCTCTGCTATCACTGTAGTTTTCCTTTTTTTTTTTTCTCTTGATTTAAAATGAGTGCTATTCTTTCTCATGTGAATGTAAATTTCATAAAGAGCTGGCCATATGGTGGAAACTCAATAAATCAATCAACTTCAAAATAAAATGAGTGCTACTCACATTCCTAAGTTTCAAATTCAAGTATTTAGTTACATTTGGATTCCATGAAATGGCTCTTGTCTATAATGCAATAGGATCTCCACTGATGCTGATGGGCTGCCTGGCACAAGGTTCTTTTCCAGAATCAGCCTTGGGCCCACAGTTAGGTAGTTTTCCTAATATTTATCCTGAGAGTCAGGGGGTGCTGAGGACAGTCAGTCTGCTTGCCTTCAATGACCTCCTCTCTCCTGGCTCCCTCAGGAAGCATCTCAGTTCTGTTTATCTCAAATTAAGCTCCTCTGCTTCCGTTGGTCACAGCAGCTCCCCAAATGTGAGTGCCATCAGGCCTGCTGCTTCCAGCCCTTGTGGGGCTCTCAGATGAAGTCTGTTTGGCATTCGATTTAGAGCTTTGTTCACCTAGGAGATATGAATTTCTCTGAACTGGGATGCACTTATCCTTTCAGGCAAATCTTATCTTAGAGCGAAGCCACTAATTGTGAAATTAAAGGGTGGTTATTATTCTCTACCAGTGGCAAAACCCACACTTTATTAAAGAACAAACAGAATATTGCTTTATGGGAAATTTACAGTAAACCTACCCAAATGGTACATATGGGTTGACTCGTGGCTATAAAAGCAATGTGCTTTATAGATTTACATTGCCTTTATACAATTAACACCAGGCATTCTTCTTTTGTTTGTAAGTACATCAGATTTTTTTGTCACAAAAAGTAGAAATGTTTTATGAGTGTTTAAATATACACATAAAGGTTAAAAACATTGTTCTCTGTATTTTAAAAATGCCTACAATACAATAACTCATCTTAAAATGTCTACTGAACATAATACCTATTATACTGTTCTTTGTTTCTATTCTTTATCTTGAAAATGCTTCCATTTTCAAGTTAAACTCTCACTGCATCTTTAAAAATCTTTTTACAATGTAAAAGTTCTTTATGTGTCAGGAAAAAAAGGGTTAGACAATATGACTTTCAGTAGCTAAGACTCTCATGGAGCAATGGAGTGCTAGGCATAAGTGTCTGATTTTTCTGTGGAGGTATAAATGAGTCTTTATAAAGACAGAGTTCATTTTTGGCCCTCGCAGTTTTTGTCCTATGTAAGCATAATACATGCAACCCTAATTCTGTCAGCTGCTGCCTGGTTCCTGGGTCTTGATTATCTCCTTCCCTAGTCTTTGCTGTGCTATCTGTAGACATCTACCCAACCTGTAGGTCAGAAACTCGTCACATGTTTCAATGCTGCCTTAATTAAATCTTGTGATATTCCAGGAACTAGGTTGTTCAGGGGGGAAATCTGGAGTGTCTAAGTTAACTTCTGAAAACACAAGTTTCCATTTTTTTAACATCTCATTAACTACTCTCTGCTTCCTCCCACGCCCTTGCTTCCATCAGCTCCCCCAACACAGATAGCTTCTCACAGTCCAGAATGGTGCCTACCAAGCAGTCCAGTGTTCTTACTAGAATTTACTCTCCTTTCTGAATTGTCCACAAGGTTAGGGCCCCATTATTATTATTATTATCTGGTCACATGGTGTAGCATGTGGGATCTTAGTTCCCCGGCCATGGATCGAACACATGCTCCCTGCATTGAAAGCACACAGTCTTAACCACTGGACTGCCAGAGAAGTCCCAGGGCCCCAATATCTTGGTAATTCCTACTTCCTTAAGGCTTGGATGGATTCTGATTTGGAACAGACATACTAGCAAGTTCCTGTTCCAAAATTCTCCTACAACCAGACTCCCTCCTCTTTTCTTACTTCAATGCACTCCACCCCATATTACCAGTACCGGAGAAAACACTGAGTGGATCTGACTGTCTGCTGCCTCTGCCTGGGCTCACCTGGTCCTTTTTTGGTCATTTACTCAAGCACTTGTTGCCTTGCAAGCATCTTGCAAGCCTAGAGAAAGGGTTTGCTGGTATCAAGATACCATTTTAAATAACTCATCAGTGTCTAAAAGAACCCCAACACTTTTCCCACATGAATGTGTAAAGAAAGTTTCTGCGATTGCTATTTTTTTAGTAATGTGCCAAAACATGATCCCAGGAAGCTGATTTACACTAGGGCAATCCTTGTTTTGAATGGAGTTTTATTTGAACACTGCCATGATATCAGCCCTGGGATTTCTTTGGAAGGACTGATGCTAAAGCTGAAACTCCAGTACTCTGGCCACCTCATGCGAAGAGTTGACTCATTGGAAAAGACGCTGATGCTGGGAGGGATTGGGGGCAGGAGGAGAAGGGGACGACCGAGGATGAGATGGCTGGATGGCATCACTGACTCGATGGACGTGAATCTGAGTGAACTCCGGGAGATGGTGATGGACAGGGAGGCCTGGCATGCTGTGATTCATGGGGTCGCAAAGAGTCGGACACAACTGAGCGACTGAACTGAACTGAACTGAACTGAATGATCTCTGCTCATTCAGTTATGTGTGGTTTATATCTGTTTTTGTGCTCCACTGGCAGACTTGAGTAGTCATGACAGAAACTGTGCAGCTCCCAAAGCCGTAAATAATTACTATCTGACCCTATATATAAAAAGCTTACCAAAATCCACCTTATACTCATCCATAATAACTTCATCTGTTTGTTTGTATCCTAAATAGACTCCTACCTGAAGGACTATTACCTAGGTACCAAGATGTCTACTTTGTTGAACTTCAAATTATTTTCACGAGAAGGGACAAAACCTATTTCAAATTTGTGACATCTAACTAAAGACATTGACACACATGGGGAGAAAACCTGCAAAGCTAATCAGCTCAAAGACTTCTAGTGGAAATTAAAAAATGCAGCCTAGGATGGAGGCAAACTTGAGATAAATTATTTACAATTATTGAAGTCCAATAGGAATTCAGAAATACCAATCCCACTCCTCAGTCAGTGTTCTCTTTGCAGTTCATTTATTCTGACCACACCCTACTGCAAGAAAAATTCAGCCTCACTGGAGTGGAGAGAAAATGGACATTGATTTTCTCCCATTAAATAAAATATTACATAGGCATGCTTATAAATGGTTATATCACCAAGGCTTGCAAATAGAGAAGATAATTTTTTTCTTAACCTCATTTGCTAAACTGAACCTGATAGAAGGAAAGTAAAATTTCTCATGTAAATCAAATGACTAGATATGCTGACATTTTGTTTCACAAAGTTGTCCTACAAGGTTACACATATAGCTACTACATTTTAAATGGCAGAAGGAAGGGGTTTTACACCCCACTGTGCCAAGTTTTACTTTTTTTCTCTGCACTGATTAAAATAAAGGAGCCATCATTGTCAATAGGCAGAGTCTGCTACATTGCTTTTATCAAATGCAAGGAGGTGTAAATGCAAACTGTAAAGAACAAGTAAAAGATCCTGACTCACTGTCTGACAGCAAAACTATTAAACATAATCAAAGACTCAGATGAACTCACATTGCCTTTCAACACATTGCTAAAGAATCCTTCTCACTGTAAAATTAGCATAGAATGTCACAGTTCTGACACTGCTGTTGAAGAAACTTGGTTTAAGGCATTCCAAACAACTTTAAGACTTCAAATGAAGAGTTACTCACCAGAGAATAAGTCACATTGCATTTGGCCTGGACACAAGGCTCCTCAAATTGTAATCAGTAACTGATTAAAAGTTTGATCTCTCAGGGTGTTAAAATCCAAAATTTTAGGGCACTTGCTGATCAAAATATATAGTTTGTTGAATGAATGCAGGCTCATACATGCTAACAACAAAATCAATGTTTGTTGTTGCTTATGAAATACGAAGACAATGATTTATTCTCAGGAAGTCAGTTGGACCATGAGGTAAGGTACATGGGTTCTATATTGAGAAGTGAAAATCCTGCCCATGGTGTAGGATTCCATCATCAGAAGTGAAAGGAACAGATGGGAAGGAGGATGGGACTTGCAGGTGCAAGAGAACAGATATGACAATCCCAAAGTTTCCTGAGTGTCACCTGAAAAGAGCTTTCCTATTTTCTGCTCATCAGTCCTTTAAAGACATGTGTCTTCAAGGTCACTGTTACAGTACATTAAGCTATGAAAAGGCTGTGATCCAAAGGATTTTTATGATTAATAATGTCAGTTCTGTGAAAAGCTCAATCTTGACTATTTACATGTTGAAGCTAGACTTCTAAGAATAGCTCTTGGTCAGCCTCACAAAAATATATACAACTTAGCTCTGTCTGGCTTGGGGGTGTTTTATACATGCCCTCTGGACTCTACATTCTTTTTTTTTTTCTAATGTTTCATCAGAGAAGATTTATTTTTGCCTCTGAGAGTACTGCTGGGTGTTTTAACAGGTCAGGATAACCTTATTTTAATCAGAGATGAAGTTGATTTGAAGCTCGGTTTTACTTTATGAAGAACTTATCTCTCTAGGTTCTTTTAAAAAAAAATTTTTTTTTTTAATTGAAGGATAGTGGCTTTACCCCTCTGGACTCTAGGTTCTGAAGCATCAACTACTTTCACTTGCCTCTCCATGTATACTTAGCATAGAACCTGGAACACAGTTGTTGCTTAATAAATGCATGAGGCATTGAAGACAGCAAGAATGTTTCTAATCACTTATTTTTAAGTAGTGTGAGATTACAATGATAGAGATGCTGATCTGTCCAAGGAAGACTGGCTTTGGCTGGCAATATTCACTCAGCCCCAGTCCAGTAAGTTTGACCTCAGGCTTTTCTCCTATGCACTTCAAAAGAGTAAGCCACAAACACGGTCACTTATCGTGGACCCAGTGTGACTAACTGAGAATTCTGGCCTCATATCCTGATTTCTGTGCTTTCCTCTGGCTCCTTCAAATTTGTGGTCCATTAAGTTCCCCCTTCCGAAATTCTGCATCATAGTTGTCCAGCTTGCCCACAGTTGTCAACTTTTCACCTTCCCTTAGTTGTGGTGCTTTCTGCTGCCTCAGCTTAAGAAGACCTTGTTCTAACTCTAACACTTGGGCGTCTCCCAAACACTAATCATACTCTACTATACCAAGGAGGAATTCCGATCTCAGAAAAAGCTTCAGGGAAATATTTTTTGTTTCCTTCCCTAAAAGCCTTATGGATCTTTGAGAATTTCTAGCAAAGGTGGGAGTGGGCACTTTTTTCCTCTATGATAAATTCCCAGAATTTCAACCCTCATCTCAGTGGATAACTGAAGGCTTGCCTTGGGTGATCTGCATGCAAGTACTTCTCACCCCCCAACTGCCAATCTCTAGAGCAAAGGTTGAACAGGTTATTTATAACTTAAAGGGGTACTGAGTATTATTTAACACCCTCTGTATACTACATTGTGCTTCCTCTGCTCTTCCTCAAGAAATCACATCATGCTACTATGCTGCTAAGTCGCTTCAGTCGTGTCTGACTCTGTGCGACCCTGTAGACGGCAGCCCACCAGGCTCCCCCGTCCCTGGGATTCTCCAGACAAGAACACTGGAGTAGGGTGCCATTTCCTTCTCCAATGCATGAAAGTGAAAAGTGAAAGTGAAGTTGCTCAGTTGTGTCCGACTCTTAGCGACCCCATGGACTGCAGCCTACCAGGCATCTCCGTCCATGGGATTCTCCAGGCAAGAGTACTGGAGTATATTGCCATTGCCTTCTCTGTCATGGTACTATATTTATTTCTTAATTTTCTTTTTTGTAACACTTTGATAGCTACTTGGAAGCAGCTTTTGTGTTTTTCTTATTCATTGTATTCCCCAGAATATTAGCAATAAAACATGTACACAAAAGGACACTAGGAATGCTTACTAAATGTAGGAAGAGAAAAAGTAAGCATTTGCAGCTATATCAAATCTAGTTTGGTAAAACAAATATTAAACTATTAGACTGAAATGAGACTTTTGACCAGTTTTTGTGTCTAGTTTTAATAGTCATTATCAGAATTATGTATGTGTTCTAAAATCCTGTAAATGCAATAAATAACCTCTTTCCACCCCCTCTTCTTTATGCTTTGATCATCTACAATTTATTTTCTATTGATGCTTCCCACTCTACATGACTCTTGCCTTTTGTGATCCCAAATGAAATTACACAAGAAACTATGTCCCTTGCTCTAAGTTTCTAAGGTGTTTGTGTGGATGTTTTTATTTCATTCATTTAAAAAATATTCATGCTTAGGAGTAAGAATGGGCAAAAATGGAAGTCAGAGGAGCCTCTCTTCAACCTCTTCAGCCTCTGGTTGTTTCTCTCTGGTTGCGATGATCTTCTACTGTTCCTTAGATGTTCGGTGACCTCATCTAGTTCTGACTCTCTCTCAGACTCTAGTTCTCCTTACAAAATCTGCTCTCAGCCTAGTTTTGTTGGAAATATTCCAATCTATGAATTAGTTCAATGATGTTAATGGATCACAGCAGCTTATGGCATTTTCTGGCTCACAGGGATTTGCATCTTGATAAGGGGCAGTGCCCTAACCCTGAGGATCAAATTGCTAATGGCAGAACTGAAGTCTTTGGGAATGGCATCAAGGGTCAGAAAGCCTTCCAACCCTTTCATATTGGCTGCCGGCTCTAAAAGTGCAGAGAACTTCTACTCCCACAACGCCATCTCCCTTTATTACCATAAATAATTAAGAAGTTATTTTCTACATAAGTCCAAATGCTGACACTGACACTGTTGAACTCATTATAAAGGGGAAAAATGTCCACATAGTGACTCCAAATAATTTTGGATTTGGTGGAGGGGAAATGAGAAGCAAGGAAAGCAGGAAGGAAGAGGGAAAGACTGGAAAGGAGGACTGTCAACACAGGGAATGAAAGAAAAATCTCTTTAATTTGAATGCTATTATATTATCAGACATGCAGTAGGCATGCCATTTCTGAAATCGATTGTGTGTGCTAATTTTTTCATACAATAAAAAAAGAGATTGATTTACGATCTGTGGGGAAAGAGGACTTAAAAGACACAACAAATTTAGGGGCTACTAAATGTAATGTGTAAAAACTGAACAACAAATTTCATAATTGAAGCTCAGTATCTTAAATTAGTATGTAACAAGGAATACTAATTTTGGTACACCAATGCCTCAGTGCTACCTACAAGTTGTTATTAATCGAAGTGTATGACCAAGATGTCACTGCTAAGAATAGTGGGCAAGCAGTTCTATAGTCACATATTTTTGAAGAAAGTCAATAGGAAATGGATTTGTTCAACTGCAAGAGAATTTAGCTGCATTCATTGAACTCATGACTCTTTTTGATCTTTTTGGAAAACAATAAATCACACACTCACAGATACAGTGCTGGCCTTGGGTTAGGTCATGCATATCCTCTTAGAGACATGGTCAAAAGGCTTGAGAGGGCTTGGAAAATGATCCCATATCAAGTAAATCAATACAGTGAGTTTGCAAATGCATGTTACTGCACTGACTCATAAGTTTCTTAGTGAAACTTTGAAACTTAATAAAGGTCTCATTTTATTTGTCTTTTAAAAAGAAAAATTAACACAACAATTGGGAAGATGAGTTAAAATTTCTTTTAAAGTGAAAATTTCAGTTAATTGTATATCATGAATTTTATAGATAGTCAATCAAACAGAACAATAAAGATAATGTTCATTAATGTGAGCTACTTAAGAAAGGAATTAATCTGTCCCCTCTATCTTTGAAATGACTCTGCCACTTACTAAATCATCTTTTACTCTACTTCTCTGGACTTCCCTGGTGGCTCAGATGGTTAAGCATCTGTCTACAATGCAGGAGACCTGGGTTCGATCCCTGGGTCAGGAAGATCCCCTGGAGAAGGAAATGGCAATCCACTCCAGGACTATTGCCTGGAAAATCCCATGGACAGAGGAGCCTGGTAGGCTACAGTCCATGGGGTTGCAAAGAGTCAGACACGACTGAGTGACGTGACTTCACTGACTTCACTTCTACTTCTCTATCTCCTCAAACAACTGATGAGATTTAGCAGATTTGATACAGATAAAGACTGTGATGCATGCAGCGGCTGGGAGGATCAACCCACATCCAAGGAGCAGTGGCTGCCTGGGCACAGAAGGGCCTAGAGGAGCCATCCCACATTGAAGGTCAGGAAGGGCGGTGGTGAGGAGACACCCCTCGTCCAAGGTAAGGAGCAGCAGCTGCACTTTGCTGGAGCAGCCGTGAAGAGATACCCCACGACCAAGGTAAGAAAAACCCAAGTAAGACGGTATGCGTTGCAAGAGGGCATCAGAGGGCAGACACACTGAAACCATACTCACAGAAAACTAGTCAATCTAATCACACTAGGACCACAGCCTTGTCTAACTCAATGAAACCAAGCCATGCCCATGGGGTAACCCAAGACGGGTGGGTCATGGTGGAGAGGTCTGACAGAATGTGGTCCACTGGAGAAGGGAATGGCAAACCACTTCAGTATTCTTGCCTTGAGAACCCCATGAACAGTATGAAAAGGCAAAATGATAGGATACTGAAAGAGGAACTCCCCAGGTCAGTAGGTGCCCAATATGCTACTGGAGATCAGTGGAGAAAGAAGTCCAGAAAGAATGAAGGGATGGGGCCAAAGCAAAAACAATACCCAGTTGTGGATGTGACTGGTGATAGAAGCAAGGTCTGATGCTGTAAAGAGCAATATTGCATAGGAACCTGGAATGTCAGGTCCATGAATCAAGGCAAATTGGAAGTGGTCAAACAGGAGATGGCAAGAGTGAATGTCAACATTCTAGGACTCAGCGAACTAAAATGGACTGGAACAGGCAAATTTAACTCAGATGACCATTATATCTACTACTGTGGGCAGGAATCCCTCAGAAGAAATGGAGTAGCCATCATGGTCAACAAAAGAGTCTGAAATGCAGGACTTGGATGCAGTCTCAAAAATGACAGAATGATCTCTGTTCATCTCCAAGGCAAACCATTCAATATCACGGTAATCCAAGCCTATGCCCCAACCAGTAATGCTGAAAAAGCTGAAGATGAATGGTTCTATGAAGACCTACAAGACCTTTTAGAACTAACACCCAAAAAAGATGTCCTTTTCATTATAGGGGACTGGAATGCAAAAGTAGGAAGTCAAGAAACACCTGGAGTAATAGGCAAATTTGGCCTTGGAATGTGGAATGAAGCAGAGCAAAGACTAATAGAGTTTCGCCAAGAAAATGCACTGGTCATAGCAAAGACCCTCTTCCAACAGCACAAGAGAAGACTCTACACATGGACATCACCAGATGGTCAACACCGAAGTCAGTTTGATTATATTCTTTGCAGCCAAAGATGGAGAAGCTCTATACAGTCAACAAAAAGAAGACCAGGAGCTGACTGTGGCTCAGATCATGAACTCCTTTTTACCAAATTCAGACTCAAATTGAAGAAAGTAGGGAAAACCGCTAGACCATTCAGGTATGACCTAAATCAAATCCCTTATGATTATACAGTGGAAGTGAGAAATAGATTTAAGGGCCTAGATGTGATAGATAGAGTGCCTGATGAACTATGGAATGAGGTTCGTGACATTGTACAGGAGACAGGGATCAAGACCATCCCCATGGAAAAGAAATGCAAAAAAGCAAAATGGCTGTCTGAGGAGGCCTTACAAATAGCTGTGAAAAGAAGAGAGGTGAAAAGCAAAGGAGAAAAGGAAAGATATAAGCATCTGAATACAGAGTTCCAAAGAATAGCAAGAAGAGATAAGAAAGTCTTCTTCAGTGATCAACGCAAAGAAATAGAAGAAAAGAACAGAATGGGAAAGACTAGAGATCTCTTCAAGACAATTAGAGATACCAAGGGAACATTTCATACAAAGATGGGCTCAATAAAGGACAGAAATGGTATGGACCTAACAGAAGCAGAAGATATTAAGAAGAGGTGGCAAGAATACACAGAAGAACTGTACAAGAAAGATCTTCATGACCCGGATAATCACAATGGTGTGATCACTAATCTAGAGCCAGACATCCTGGAATGTGAAGTCAAGTGGGCCTTAGAAAGCATCACTACGAACAAAGCTAGTGGAGGTGATGGAATTCCAGTTGAGCTGTTTCAAATCCTGAAAGATGATGCTGTGAAAGTGCTGCACTCAATATGCCAGCAAATTTGGAAAACTCAGCAGTGGCCACAGGACTGGAAAAGGTCAGTTTTCATTCCAATCCCAAAGAAAGGCAATGCCAAAGAATGCTCAAACTACTGCACAATTGTACTCATCTCACATGCTAGTAAAGTAATGCTCAAAATTCTCCAAGGCAGGCTTCAGCAATACGTGAACCGTGAACTCCCTGATGTTCAAGCTGGTTTTAGAAAAGGCAGAGGAACCAGATATCAAATTGCCAACATCTGCTGGATCATGGAAAAAGCAAGAGAGTTCCAGAAAAACATCTATTTCTGCTTTATTGACTATGCCAAAGCCTTTAACTGTGTGGATCACAATAAACTGTGGAAAATTCTGAAAGAGATGGGAATTGATGAAAGTGAAAGAGGAGAGTGAAAAAGTTGGCTTGAAGCTTAGCATTCAGAAAATGAAGATCATGGCATCCGGTCCCATCACTTCATGGGAAATAGATGAGGAAACAGTGGAAACAGTGTCAGACTTTATTTTTTGGGGCTCCAAAATCACTGCAGATGGTGACTGCAGCCATGAAATTAAAAGACGCTTACTCCTTGGAAGAAAAGTTATGACCAACCTAGATAGCATATTCAAAAGCAGAGACATTACTTTGCTGACTCAGGTCCGTCTAGTCAAGGCTATGGTTTTTCCATGGGTCATGTATGGATGTGAGCGGTGGACTGTGAAGAAGGCTGAGTGCCGAAGAACTGATGCTTTTGAACTGTGGTGTTGGAGAAGACTCTTGAGAGTCCCTTGGACTGCAAGGAGATCCAACCAGTCCGTTCTGAAGGAGATCAGCCCTGGGATTTCTTTGGAAGGAATGACGCTGAAGCTGAAACTCCAGTCCTTTGGCCGCCGCATGCGAAGAGCTGACTCATTGGAAAAGACTCTGATGCTGGGAGGGATTGGGGGCAGGAGGAGAAGGGGACGACAGAGGATGAGATGGCTGGATGGCATCACTGACTTGATGGACGTGAGTTTGAGTGAACTCTGGTAGTTGGTGATGGACAGGGAGGCCTGGCGTGCTGCGATTCATGGGGCCACAAAGAGTCGGACACGACTGAGCGACTGAACTGAAATGAACTGAACTGAACACAGACATAGGAAGAAGTAAGTTATTAGAGGAAAAAAGACATAGAGGGGTAATATGAGAACATATATATGTACAATTATTGTCCATTGTGAGAGACTAGAATAATAGAGGGGAAAAATATTTAAATCACTAGTTAATAAACAGAAAACTCAAGAAAATAGTTGGGAATCCAGAACAGGAATTTTTCACACCCTACAATAACAGCACAGCCCAACAGTAAAAAGGAAAACCCTCTCTTCTTGCTGGGCAGGAGGTCAGCTAATGAGAGCCCCTCACAACTCAGCCAATGAAAAGCCACACTACAAACTTTCAACTCCTCCAATGGACTCTTTGTTTACCATGGTCCTCCCAACTTCCTCTCCCCTCCTCTAAAACAGTTCTCCTCTCCTTGCTGTGTGGGGAGTCACACGTGGCTAGTTAAGGTTGCATACTCCAAACTGCAATATTCTGCTGATCCCAAATAAACCCATTTCTGCAGGAGAAATAACTGGCAGTCTATCTGTTTTAGGTCAACACAGTTCAATCTGTACCCATTAGGTAGGAAATAGCCAAGCCCTAATGCTGAAGTCAACTGTCTTTCATACTACAATGGGTAAAGACTACTATAAAAGCTATTTTGGAGCAACCATTCATCAGACAGTGAGGTACAGAGCACTGATAAGTGAGCTCTTGATAGGAACTAGATCACAGCAAGAATGCAAGATGCACAGAACAGGACTGATGGATTAAATTACCTTAGTAGAAACTTCCAGAGTCCTTTCTGAGTCTGTTCTCTTTGCCTCACCTGGCTGAGAGATACCAATTTTTCAGTAAGGACAATTGGACGTATATATCAGCTCTCCACTCTTTAGCATTAATATTTTGTGGGCATATAATTTTCCTTATCACATTATGGTACTCACATAGCTTCAAAAAGTTCCTGAGTTGCCTTCATACAATACTGAAATACTCCCTGTTGCCAACCTTGTAATAGTTTGATACCTCTCCTCCATTATTGCAATCAAGATTTTTGGTTGCCATATAATCAAAGAACAGATTTCTTTAGAAGTCTTATTTCTGAAAGAGTGAACTTCAAGCTACAAAGATGATTTAGTGTGATTTAAGAGGTAGTCATTTAACAAGGATGCCCCAGGTCTGGAGGCCTGAGGCAGTGGGTATGGTCCATCCTGACAGGGAGAAATATTCTATCACTGCATTAGCATTATATAAAATTGACCGTGTGTAGCCCTAATTAAAAAAACACGTTTAGTCAATTTTATAGCTTTAAACTATTCTCTTTAAACTCTGAACCCCCTTATTGCCTGCATCTATGATGGACATTCTCAGTATATCACCACCCGACCTGGGTATTTACTTTCTGTTTCTCTTACCAGATTGCAGCTTCTTTGAGGGCAAGAAAGAGATATAAATTACCTTTGGATAATAGAGCCTAAAATTTAATGGATTCTTAGCATAGGTTTGTTGAAGAAAGGAATTTCACTTATTATGATGTGTTTGGTGACATGTAACCAAACATCCAGTTTACACTGATATTAACAACACTGCAGATACACTGAATCACAAGAGAAATTTGGTTCACTGACCCAACAATGTTCTCAAATACCCACTCTCTTTTTCCTCTCCACTCTGCTTTCTGGGGTATCACACCACCATACAGACACAAACTGGCTTCCAGTAACTCTAAAGACTACAAAAGTCTTCCTCCATGACTGGAGAAACCTAGAAGTAATTCTAGAAACATCCTCATAAGAGCAAGGAGGCTTGATTTCCAAATCTTGCTCTCCATTCTCATTGTTCTGGCCTGGGTCATGTGCTTACCCCTGAATCAATTGCTTCTAGAGCCAGGGAAGAAGTGAGCTCCTCCCAGAAACTGGAAGGAAGGCTGGAGTGTGTACCAGGGGAAGTGGGCATGGAGGTTGAGAGGGCCTCACAGTGCCTGTCCAAGGGATAAAGTATAATTGGTTGTATAGTGAGGGATGAATGCAGGCTTTCACTTGGAAAAGAGCTTATGATATTGGGCAAAATCGAAAAATAATCAGCTGCATATGAACCATTCCTAAGCAAATTTTTATTGTTTACATATTTGATTATTTGTATTGCTAGTATTTTATTTTCAGAGTATTTGCATGAAACTGATCTTATCTATTTCTTGTTATTGTTCAGAGGGTTAGCCAGGTAAGATATTTCTATTCTGTGCCCTTCTTATTCTAACTTATCATATGGGCTATTCTTGTAAAGTATTTGCAAAGTATTGAAAAAAATAATAAAGCTATTCACTAGCATGCTATAGTAATATTGTTTTACCTGCCACATTTGACTTTGACTAAAAGTCCATCAGAGTTTTATTGAAGATTATTTTGCATCCAAGTGACAAAAGTAATTTTCATATATTGAGGTATGGGAAAGACATTCTGGCTCATATATGAGTTATCTTTAATTTATGCTAACTAAAACAGCCTATTTGTGGACTTTCAAACATAAACTGTACATCTGCCTTAATTATTACAGAAAAGGACACACTGACCAGAAGTAAAGAAAATCCATATTAAACAAAATGCCTCCCTCCCTGGAACACCCATGCTGGTTCTTCTCCAGTGATAAGACTCCCTTTCCAGGTGCCAAGACCACACTGACTCACTGGGAAGTACTGGTCTGTTTTTGTTGAAACCTTGAAGAAATATATCCATGACTTGTTTAATGTTCTTTGTTCTGACAAGATATAAAACCATGTTGAAAACCATGCTTCCCTGGAGCAGTTTCTCAGAGTAATCTGGGAAGCTGTCTTCCAGACTATAGTCCTCAGTTTGGCTCAAATAAAACTCTTCTCTACTTTTACTATAGATAGTTTAATATTTTTGTTGACAAAAGTTAAGAATGCCAAAGAAGCCAAAGACATCTCACTACAAGGTGTTTTCATTGGTGTTCAAGAGCAGTATGTACTAACATTTCTGGAAAAAAATTAGGTCAAAGAACTCAGGAAATTCCACATTTATACATTAACATACATGTTCCACTTTCAAGCATGAAGTTAGAAAGACTGTACCTAACATCCATCTTTACTGTTGGCAAAAAGTGGATCCCTCAGAGAAGCTATTGAATGTGTTCCATTTACCCTAATCTGACTAGCCCAAAATACATTGGTTTATAAGGTGTCCCAATGGAATCACTTCTAATACAATGCAGACTATAATAAAAAGGCTGCTTCACTGTTCATTCATTCCTTCAGTTCACAAATATTTATTGAACTCTTCAGTTCAGTTGCTCAGTCGTGTCCAACTCTTTGTGACTCCATGAATCGCAGCACACCAGGCCTCCCTGTCCATCACCAACTCCTGGAGTTCACTCAGACTCACGTCCATCGAGTCAGTGATGCCATCCAGCCATCTCATCCTCTGTCGTCCCCTTCTCCTCCTGCCCCCAATCCCTACCAGCATCAGAGTCTTTTCCAATGAGTCAACTCTTACTAAAGGGTTAATCTTTGGAGTGACAAGGAGCTTATAGTCCAGTTATAAACACAAATATATAATGTGAAGTGGAGAAAAGCACTTAACATATTCTGTATATGAAAAAAATAAGGTAGGTTAGAACCAGAAGGGAGAAAATGTAAATACCTGGAAAGGATGTGATTGAAGAGAACACAAATCATGTCCCTACATTATTCTTAACATGGGAAATAAAGCCATCTGGACTACAACCCTTTCAGCAGTAGCTTTCGGGAAGAATTCTTAGCTTTGGCACTATGGACAAATGTTTTCTAATTCCTATCTCTGCCATCTGACCCCATGCTTTCTTTCTTTGGATCAAGGAAGCTACTACTTCTTATGGCTAACTCTCTGATTTTTTGTCTTAGGGAATTATTTAAATTTTCATCACTATACCAAGCTGTCCTGTAAGTTACATCACAACTATATGTGAATCATAAATTTAGAAATTACAGTTGTTTAGATAAAGTTGGTAACAACTTAATTTGAAAATCTCCCCATTTGCTAGGATGCAATTTAGAATCAGAGCTATTTTATCCTTCATTGCACACCCCTAATTGTTATAGCTTAGGCAGCTGAAAGAAAAAAAAAAGTCAATCCAACTTTGAGTAAGAGGACAGGGGGAATAAAATCTGGACTGGAATTAACCATCAAGAAACTTAAAAATATAGGATAGGTTGAGCTTAGGGAGACACACTATTTCACATCTAAGCATAAAGGAAGGGCTGCTTATAATACTGTCTTAATAGCTATATATTTCAATCCAAGAGCTATTAAGGGAAACCTGGAAAGATAGTGAATGTCAGAAAATGGAAGATGTCAAGGATAGGATACACAGAGTTCAAAGGCAACTGTCTCTTGGTTTCAGATATAGATAAGAGTTGGTCCCACAATGGAAAATACACAGACAACAAGGCAATCAGAAGGGAGAGTTTGACTTTTCTCTGAAACTTCTAGCTATCCTGAAAGGCTAAGAAATCTTGAGGAGTTATACGAAATCTCTCTTTTCAGAGTTTTGAATTATAACTGTTTGTCTAGACAGGGATTCTTAAGTATTTTTTTGTGTATTCATATTATGTGTGTTTCACTTAGAAGATATCAGGGGTATTTGAGGCTGAAAGAAAAAAAAAGTACATCACTGTAGTAACTTCTTTTCTAGGAAAATATCACTTGAGAAAAGCCAAAGATGAAACTGACTCTAGCTTCAGGGATTTGCAGAGTAAGTCCAGTCATTCTCTTTGTGTTCATCATGATGTCTGAGTTTACTGCATTTTAAAAATGAATTTGATCTTATCACCTAATTTGAATTTTTCACTCATTAACCCATACCCACATATATTTAACCAAGAAATCACGGAATATTTGTCTTTTTGTGATTGGTTTATTTCTCTTAGCCTAATGTCCTCAAGGTTCATTCATGCTGTAGCATATGTTAAGATTTCATTCTTTTTTAATGCTAAATAATATACCATTATATATTCACCATGTTTTGTTTATCCATTCATCTATTGATGGATATTTAGGTTGCTTTCACCCCTTGACTATAGTGATTAATTTCACAGATTTTCTTACCACCCGGTATATGTCATTTTAGAACTCAAGTTCAAGAGCTGAAAGCTGATGCTACTGTCATTATAAATTCTTCTCTGTAGTCTTCCCTTTCTACTGAAGGCTTCTTGAAGTGAGCATAGGAAACACAGGATCCCACACTCAGGAATATCAGCTCAATGATTTAGGGGTTTGTAATCACAAAGCCTTTATGTGTTAATTCATGGCCTCTCTAGTCTAAGAAAGACAACTCGTTTAATCAATCACCCTATATTTAAATTGCCTTTCCAAAATTCCTGATGAGTATTTTTCTGACCCATGCTGGTAACTGCAATGATGGATGAAGTCTGAAGCATAACTGCCATCATTCGACTGCTCTAGCAGAGAATTCTTTTTCAAGCTAAGCTGACATGCAACTTGGATTGGCTCTACTCTGCTATGTAATGAGTGTTTGTGTCTCCCCTCAATCCCAAATTCATGTGCTGAAACTCTAATGAGATGGCATTCAGAGATGGGGCTTTTGGGAGGTGATTAGGTCTTGAGGGTAGAATTCTCATGGTGGGAAAAGAGAGCTGGTCCTCTCTGCTCTCTGCCATGTGAAGATACAGGGAGAAGATGACCAATAGTAAACCAAGAAGAGTGTCTTCACCAGACATCACATCTGCTGGCATCTTGATCTTGGACTTCCCAGCCTCCAATACCATGAGAAATAAATACTTGTTCTTTAAGCCCCCTAGTCTATGGTGCTATGTTGTAACTTCCTGAATGAACACATACTCTTTGGATTCATGAAGAACATATCATAGAATCACAGAATGTCAAACAACCTGGAAACAGTCTCTTTCAGGCACCTCTGAATTATAGGCTCATTTCACTTCCTTGAGGGAAACTCTTCAAATCTCTGAAGACTGGACAATATTATGTCTTTCCTTCTGGCTAAACACTGCTGGCTCCTAAGATCCCTTTTCAACTGAAGGGGTTGTGAGCCCTTTGCCCTTCAAGTTGTTCTTTTCTAAGCCCACTCCAAGTGACCTGTATTTTGTTTAAACTGTAAGACCCAGAACTGGAAAATATACAGCTCTTTATGCTAACAATGATCTATTGATCTACACCTTTTGAATATGATCATTTGACCAGCTATGAATTCAATGAATACTGATGAACAGCTCGGGCTTTGTGGTCAAGAAGACTTAGATTTAAAGCCAAGGTCTTTTTAGTTATGTGATACAGGGAAATTAATCTCATTAAGCGATTGCTTCCTCATCCATTTAACAGAGATTACCTAGTATGTATCTCACATAGAATGCAAGGTAAAGTACTTAGCACAATGCCTGGCACACAGTAAATTCTGAATTAATCTAAGTTTCTATAAGCCCATACTTTCCCATCTATTCAAATTACCATTATAAGAGGCAAGGAGATCTAAACAAAGGGGAAAATAATTATTGGAATAATAGATCTTTTCATTTGCATTACTTATAATGATACTTTTATCAAAGCAAAGAGTTGCTTATCATTAGTTGCTTCAGCCCTGTAAAAAAGATTTGTTAGAATGAGTTACTTGATTTTGTTCAGTTTGGAATCGTAAAATCAAATTTATTCTAGCTGAATTCATGCACTTTTTGAATTTATTAATTCAACTCAACAGCAATCTGCTAATTCTTTCTGAGCAGTACAGCTTAACTGAGTTTTAGACTCCTCTCTCCTCATACCATCAATACTACCTTGAACCTCCAATGCCTTTTGAAGGAGTCCTATATGTATTGCAGTGATGACAAGGGTTGACAAATATTTTACAGATGTGCTGAATTATCTTTTGAGATAATCCTTTTAGCACTCGGCTACACTGTCATGCTATTCACATCTTGAATGATAAAGAATTTTGTCTTAAACATGGCACTAAAATATATTTTGGGGGTTGCATTTTCATATCATGTGTCTCAAAAGACATGGCTGGATATGAAAAGCACGTGGATGACATGAAGGCAGTCAGTCGGCTATGGGTCAAATTCTGGAGCTTTTACCCATGGATTCTGTGACTCGGACAAGGTATTCTCCTTATGCTCCTCTTTGGTCTCTCATAGCTAAAATGGAAGTAATGATACTAGCTACTTCAGAGAGTTGCTGTAAATGAAAGACTATATACGAAATACTTACGGCTTCTCTGGTAGTCCAGTGGTTAAGACTTCTCCTTGCAAATTAGGGAACGCTGGTTTGACCCTGGTGAGGGAACTAAGATCCCACATGCCACAAAGTGACTAAACTCCTGTGCTGCAGCTACTGAGCCTGAGCCACAACTAATGAGCCCACACTCTGGAGACCGAGAGCTGCAACCACTGAGCCCATGTGCCCCAACTACTGAAGCCTGCACACCCTAGAGCCTGTGCTTGCAGCAAGATAAGCCACTGCAATGAGAGGCCCTGGAACTGCACCTAGACAGTAGCCCCCACTGGCCACAACTAGAGAGAGCCTGCACACAGCAACGAAGACCCAGCACAGCCAAAAAAATAACCATCTTATTCCTACATTTTCTTACTTTTTCAAAAGGCATAGCTTGTAAATACTTCATAGGATAATTGTCAGATGAAATGGGATAATACAACTAAAGCACTTTGGAGAGAGTAGATGCTCAGTGAATGGTCATTACTCTTTTCCCCCTCTTGTCCTCAACTTTTTTTTTCATCCTTCACTAATGCATACCTTTATCTATCCATACCTGTAGGAATATATGTAGGAGAGATGTGTTTATTTTTGCACAACTAGCTTTGAGCCAGTGAAAATGCTTCTGAAATACTATGCTGTGCTGCATGCTCAGTCGCTGCAGTCAGGTCTGACTCGTTGAGACCCAATGGACCACTGCCCTCCAGGCTCCTCTGTCCATAGGACTCTCTGGGCAAGAATAGTGGAATGGGCTGCCATGCCCTCCTCCAGGAAATACTATGCTACTTATTATCGAATATAAGCAGTGCCTGCTAAGATAGCAAGGGTAGAGACAGATCGAAATTCACACTCTCATTACTCTTGCTCTGTGGTTGGCCCTTTGATATGTTTAGCTGCTACTGGGCCAGAGGTCTCTAGACAGTCTACCGGAATTTCATTTGCTAAATGCTGGAGATAGCAGAGACAAAGGAAATATATGAAAAAAGGCATGGCTCCTAGAATTTATTGGCAAATCCAAAGTAACAAAAAAGGAAAATTTGATATAACCAGGGGCTCTTCATAGTCCTGTTTTCCACCTTTGCCACATGTTGTCTAGCTAACCTAAGCTATTTTTCAGTGTAGTTTTGGAAATCAGAGGGGGGATTTAATGCCTTGCTTGAGCATGCTTTCATTTGGCTCAGGCTGATTTATATTTAAGACTGTATTCCTTTCTTCAAAGAACACTGTTAGAATGAGTGTTTAAAAATATAAAACCTTGTGCAAACTCAGTCACTTGAAGAGAGAGTGAGAAGATGATGGCAGCATATGCAGAAATGGAAGAGAAATAAAACACTTCACATATTAAACACAGAAGAGGCAGAAAAGTGGCCACTGTTAATGAGGTATCTGAAAATACTTTAAAAAATCAAGCAGAGAAAGACGGATGGAATCACACACACACACACACACACACACAATGGGAAGAATCAAAGATGCAGACACAACACAATAAAAAGAAGTCAACTCACTTTGAGTATCTTGTCTGTTTTCTTCTTTTTTATTATCTGCTTGATTTAATAGCAAAGAGGTCCAGCAGTGAAACTGGAGGAAATGGCTTGTTAAAGAAGGAGATTTTAAAAGAGAGCCTTTCATAATTCATATTCCATTCTCTAAGATCCATATTTGAATGCTTCTAAAGAGGAATCACTGTGGTTGTTAAGGCGGCCTGTGTTACTTTCCATGACCTCAGGAATAAATGGATTGTGCCTTCCAGACCAAGGACTCACATGGTTCATGGAACTCTCACTCAAATAATTAGTTTTTTGCTGATGTCTGAGTAATCTCTGAAGTTTTCCCATACATACAGGCCATGATGACAGCAACTGAAAAGTTGCTTTGCCTCAGAGCAATAATGGCCTGGAAACTGGGTTAACTTGGTGTTACAGTCACAGCCACAAGCAAATAAACTTGTAAACTAGTAGAAAATGAGATCAAAGACCACTGTTCCTTTTTTTCCTTTCATCCCTGTTTGGGTAAATAATGACTGGGCCAACATATGTTTGCTTTTTTTTTACTGACTGGGTTCCAAAAAATATTTACAGGGGAGTTTATTCTGTAGAACAGTCCCTGGATTCATGTTTCTGAATCTTTGTAGTCAACAATAATTTTTGTAGACCCATGAATATGACTCTCGGACGTCAACAAACCAACGAGTGGAATGCCTGTCTGTGCACAAGAGGAAGTGATGTTGCTTAAGAACTGGCACAGCCTGGTTTGATTCCCTCTATGACCTTGAACTTGCACTGCCTGCCTTTTACTTTCCTGGACTGGCGAGCTGGGTAATACGACTTACGTTAAACCAGGAAATGGCAATATGCCAGGTGCCCTTAAGTGAATTTAGTCCAATAACATCACCATGTCAGTGGCCTCTGCCCAGCACGCTGGGGGAGAAGAGGGCAGGACAGAGTCTCCTGGGTCCTTTCGATCAGCACAGAAGCCCCCCTCACAGCCACAGACAGATGATGTGGCCCACCACTGGCTGCTTTCGTGGGAACCTGAGCCAAAGATTAACGGGTTCTAAAGAGTGTTGAGCTCAAGAGCAGCATGCTGTTCCTCCGTTCTCATGGTTTTCACTAGCAGCTAGCTCTGCACTCTTGGCAAATGATTTGAAATCTCTCTGTGCCTCTGCTGCTCGTCTGCACAGTGAAGCTAGTGTGTCTTACAGGGCTGCGGCAACCAAACTGTATCGGATTGAAAGTGTTTTGGAGACTTGGGAACTATTTAAGCAAACGAGACCCTAAGAGGTAGGTTACCATGAAGGTTAAGAGCACCCTGCAGCCAAAATTCCTGGATGAGAAACAGGCAGGGTGTCATCCATGTAGGTGCCCCATTCACAGACCCTGCTAATAAGAAACTCAGGTTTTCTTCCCACTCTTGCCCAACAACTCTCTTAAAGCTGCCCTCATTGGGGTCACAGATAAGCCTCCTCATGGCTAGATTCAGCAGACCCTTTCCAATCATTTACCAACTGTGTGCCTTCTCTTTAAATTACTCTCTTCTGGTATAAAATGGGAATAAATAGTTTCTAATAATAGTGGGTGCATATCTTTATACATTTGTCCAAACCCACAGAATGCACACCAGGAGTGAACCCTAATGTAAACCATGGATTTTGGGTGATAACTTTGTATTACTGTAAGTTCATCACCTGCAGCAAATGTACCGCTCTGGTGGGCGATGCTGATAGTGGGGGAGGCTGTGCATGTGCAGGGGCAGGGGGTATGTGGGAAATCTCTGCACTTTCTGGTCAGTTTTGCCATGGATCTAACACTGTCTAAAAAATAAAGTCTACAAAAAAATAAAAGAAAAACAGTATGTATCTCACAGGGTGTTATGAGCATTAAAAATCTATATTTAAAAGTATATGTTATACCCAACCAGCTTATCTTATTCAACCAGCTTATATACAACCAGTCCACCCTAAAGGAAATCAGTCTGAATATTCACTGGAAGACTGATTCTGAAGCTGAAACTCCAATACTTTGGCCACCTGATGCACAGAACTGACTCATTTGAAAAGACCCTGCTGCTGGGAATGGCTGAAGGGAGGAAGAGAAGGGATGACAGAGGATGAGATGGTTGAATGGCATCACCAACTCAATGGACATGAGTTTGAATAAGCTCCAGGAGTTGGTAATAGACAGGGAAGCCTGGTGTGCTGTGGTCCATGGGGTCGCCAAGAGTCGGACACAACTGACTGACTGAACTGAATATTATACCCAACATAAACATTCAAAAAAGGGTCAGCAGAGTTTTCATGAATGTCTCAAAGAATATTCTTTTCTTCCTCTTTTTCCTTTCATTTAATTATCTTCAATGTAGGGCTATTAATTAATCATCTTCAATGATGACAGAGAGATCATTAGGTTAACTGAGTTCCAATGCTACATGAATAACAGCAATATGCTGTGCTGCGCTTAGTTGCTCAGTCGTGTCAGACTCTTTGCGACCCCACAAACTGTAGCCTGCCAGTCCATGAGATTCTCCAGGCAAGAATCCTGGAGTGGGTTGTCACGCCCTGCTTCAGGAGATCTTCCCAACCCAGGGATTGAACCCCGGTATCCCACACTGCAGGCAGATTCTTTACCATCTGAGCCACCAGGGAAACCCGGGTAAGAGCAATACCTTCTATTAAAGAACACTAGGTTTTGTTCATGTAAAGTAAATAATGAATGAACTGATTCATTTGCCTTCCCCCTTTTCTATCTGTTTCTCCCTGCTTCATTCAATTATGGGTGTCCCACCAAATTAACCACGTTTTAGTTCTACACAAAAACATTAGGGCTGTATAAAGGAAGCGGGTGTTTTGCTAAAGTTACAGCCACACTGTTATCAGATTCAGCAGTTTTCACACTGGTAGCTTATTTCCAGGTGAAGCTAAATCCTTGCCAATGGCAGATCTTCCTATGTGTCAGCTTCACTGCTGTGGGAAGGCTCGCCAGGACTTAATTCAAGCCACCTGCTGAAGGCTGAACACTAAGTGTCTGGAGTGAGTGCTATGAATCCAAAGAGAGTCCATGTCAGTTATGTCAGTATTACTCACAACTCTCACTGTTTTATTATTACTATTATTTTTAATATTGTGTGACAAAATGAAGGAGATTTGACACAAAGTTTTACCATGACATTTTATAATATCAATAAACCTCATCCACATGAGCAATTTACAATTTTATGCCTCACTGTATCCTACTTTTGGCTACATGGGCTGTGTGGTCTGAATTTACATAAATATTCAGATCATAAAACATCTGTTCCAATTAAAGGCATTTTGCATTTGTCTTATCACAATGGTATCAGGTCTGACGTTGAACTTAAAGAGTTTTTGTTCTTGGCCTTATAAGAAGAGCATTATGTAAGCTGCAATTCTATGTATAAAAACACTGCCCTTCCTGGTGAGCACAGTGAGACTGAACAAGCGTTTTTACCAAATCCTTGCGGGTCAAAAGGAAAAATGAAAGTTTACTGAGTAAGTTTTAAGGGCTGAGGAATGGGGAAAACAAAAATCTTGGGGAAAGACAATTGACAGTCAGGGCTAAGGGGCCTGGGAACAAATTCACTTAAGGGTAGAGAGGCAACCAACAACCACCCTTCTGACTCTGAGGCATTATTCAGCCCATGATTTTCTATAAGCAGAAAAGAAAGCAGAACAGAAAGAGAGAGGGGCCTCAAGATGGAAGCTTTTGGTTTTAAATCATGTTTTGTAAATGGGGGATGTCTGCAGTCAAACAGACTGATTTTCCTCAGAGAGGGTGTCCTCAATTATCCCTGGAAAATAGTCATAGGAATTCCAACGATTTTAAGGAGGAGCATTAGGCAGAGATACAATGTTGCAAAACAAAAGATGATGGAGTTACCAACTCATTCTCAATAACAGCAACTACAGGAAGCTAAAAGTGAGTAATCCTGACTCCATATGGGGAGAGGATCCTTCAAATGCAAGAAAGAAGGCAAAGTGCCTGATTAACCTTGGATGTGCTGATCTTGGGGGTACTAAGGAGATGGAACTTGTAAATAATCAATGTACAAAGAAAGTCTGATACACACGGCAGGTGTTCAGTATGTAGTTCAGAAATAAATGAAGCTGTGTGTAGCATCAGTAGAACAACACTGCTGCTGCTGCTGCTGTTAAGTCGCTTCAGTCGTGTCCGATTCTGTGCAACTCCACAGACGGCAGCCCACCAGGCTCCTTCATCCCTGGGATTCTCTAGGCAAGAACACTGGAATGGGGTGCCATGTCCTTCTCCAATGCACGAAAGTGAAGAGTGAAAGTGAAGTCGCTCAGTCGTGTCTGACTCTTGGCGACCCCATGGACTACAGCCTATCAGGCTCCTCCACGCATGGGATTTTCCAGGCAAGAATACCGGAGTGGGTCGCCATTGCCTTCTCCAAGAATAATACTAGTTCCCACTTATTGACTCCTAATTAGCTGTCAATTTTTGTTAACTTATTTAGTCATATGACAGATGAAAAAACAAAACAAAACACCAGCTTTCAGAGAGATTAAATAGTCACACAATTTAATACAGCTAGTTGCCTGTGCAGCTAAAACTCTAACCTAAGCTTGATTACAGAACCAGACATCTTAATCCTTATGGTTTAGTGAAGACTCTGCTCACAGGAGCCATTTTTTCCTGGGTTCAAGTTCCCAGCCTACCACTTACTAGCTTGAGTGACTTACACAATCTCTTACAACTCATTTGCTTGTCTACAAAATGAGGATAATCCTGGTTGCTATGGTCTGTTTGCATTCTTCTTCCAAATTCATATGCTGAAGCTCTAACCCTTAAATGTAATAGTAGTTTTGAAATGTAAGGTTTGGGAGGTGGTTGGGTAATAGGGTCATTAAGGTGAAGCCCCAATGATGGGACTACTGTCCTCATAAGAAGAAGAAGGAATCTCTTTCTGCCATGTGAGAATACAGGGAGAAGGCAGCTCTCTTTGATAGAGGAAGAGGGTTCACACCAAGAACTCAGTCATTCTAGCACATCTGTGATCTTGGAATTCCTCCAGAATTGTGGGGATACAATGTTTAAACTATCTCCTTGGTCTGCAGGATTCTGTTAGAGAAGCCTGAGCTAAGACCCTAGTGCTTCCTTTCATGGGCTTGTGAGTATTAATTGAAATAGTATTTGAAAAGTTCTGAGTGTGTGGTAAGTATGGTGTATGGTAACTACTTTGTAAATGTGAACTATATTATCTTTAAAAGCATCAGCTACTGCTTCTGTATGATTTTCATGTGAACGAGAGCAAAATGACCCATGTTTGACCAAAACTAACATTTGGAACATCTTTCTAGATGCTGAGATTTATTCTCCTGTTGTTGTTCAGACCCTCAGTCAGTCGTATCCAACTCTTTGCGACTCTATGGACTGCAGCATGCAAGGCTTCCCTGTCCTTTACTGTCTCTCAGAGCTTGCTCAAATTCATGTCCATTGAGTCGGTGAACTCATCTAACCACCTCATCCTCTGTCATCCCCTTCTCCTCCTGCCTTCAATCTTTCTCAGCATTTGGGTCTTTTCCAATGAGTCTGCTCTTAATATCTGGTGCCCAAAGTACTGGAGCTTCAGCTTCAGCATCAGTCTTTCTAATGAATATCCAGGACTGATTTCCCTTAGGATGGACTGGTTGGATCTCCTTGCAGTCCAAGTGGCTCTCAAGAGTCTTCTCCAACACCACAGTTCAAAAGCATCAATTCTTCAGTGCTCAGCCTTCTCTATGGTCTCTCACATTCATACATGATTACTGGAAAAACACATAGCTTGGACTATATGGACCTTTGTATTCTCTTACATGTTAAATAATAACACTTACGTTTTCTATGTATGATGTCTCATGTGGAAACCCATGGACAGACACTAGGGAGGCAGTGCTCTGTGATATGAAGGACATGACATTTGGAGCCAGAAGACCTGCTTCAATCTCAGCTTGAGTGGTTGTGTACCCTTCGACATACCAGTTATATCTTTAAGCCTCATTCTCTGCCTTGGTAAAAGAGTTCAGAATAATACTCCCTGTCAGACGATGATAGGTTTTAAAGTATGTCATAAACTGTAAAGCACTGTACAAATATTAGTCATTATGTTAACACCATGAGAATGTTTAAAAAAAGAGAGAAAACAACACGTTGCTAGTGAAATCTGAAGAGCTTTTTAATTTGGGAATTATTGCCAACACCATTAAGAACTGAGACACACCCTACTAAATTTAGCTTAAAACAAACCAAAAAATGAAATGTGATTCAACCCCAAAAAAGATGTATCTCATTAGACATGAAGAAAGGACTCTGAAATAGAGTCAGAGAAACCTAGAGAGCAACATTGTGGATACACAACCCAGGAGTTATAGTAAATCAGAAGACAAGAGTTGAGTTTTTCCAATGTCATGCAGCATTGAAAAGGGGAGTTCTATTTTAGGCTTTTATCAAGAGACAACGGACTCCTTTCTTCTTTTTGGAGCCTGAACAATGCGGGTCAGATACAAGAGCCAGAATGCCTCACACACACCATACATACACAGGAGTCTGTCTTTGAAGAAGAAATTGGTCTAATTAGAGACCTCAGTGGGGACACTCGGCCACCACCCACAGCTTCGTCAAGTCAGTGGATGCCCCTCTGCTCTTCTCATGCTTTTTTTCCTCAAAGGGATTTTTGCCTGCTTCACCGCTGTACGTGACTTTTTTGGATCAGCTTGAATCTGATCTGAATCTAAGTATACAGGAAGCAGACTGGATGAAGAGACCACTGAGAATACATTGGAAACAATGGAGGAATATGGTGACTGATCAAAATGAATCAAGCTTGAGATAATAGGGAAAGGGGAAAATATATGGATCAACTGATTGTTACTCTCAGAGGAAGTTTCCATGGCTGCCCCTGGTGAGGTGCGTCCCTATACACAATTCCAGGCTGTCACCCTCCTCTTCTACTAATGAATACAAACACTGAGCCAGTGACTCAGGAGCCTACACACTTCTACTTTCCAGAGCTCTTCCCTCTCTGGCATCATCCTTGTGTCCACTATTTGCACCTGCCATCTTTCAGCAGAGAAATAGTGGTGAGGGTGTAAAATTACGTGTCTTGATCCGTTGAATCCCTGGTGTATATTAAGACAACATCCTCCATCATTCTCCTTAACATGTGTCACCACCTGCCCATTCAACAAGTATATTCTCTATTGATTCTTACGCGGCCCTCTAAGTGGGCAGGTCTGGACTTCAGCGACCCTCTCTCATGGTCCAGGCCTTTCCCTTTAAGCTCTCTTTTCTCATAGCCACCAAGGCCAAGCCTCTTTTCTTGGGTCTTTCTAGTGCATGCAGCCACGAAATTAAAAGACGCTAGCTCCCTGGAAGAAAAGCTATGACCAACCGAGATAGCATATTAAAAAGCAGAGACATTACTTTGCCGACAGAAGTCCCTATAGTCATAGCTATGGTTTTTCCAGTAGTCATATGGATGTGAGATTTGGACCATAAAGAAGGCTGAGCACTGAAGAATTCATTCTTTCTGACTGTGTTGTTGGAGAAGATTCTTGAGAGTCCACTGCACTGCAAGGAGATCAAACTAGTCAATCCTAAAGGAAATCAACCCCGAATACTCCTTGGAAGGACTGATGCTAAAGCTGAAGCTCCGATACTTTGGCCACCTGATGTGAAGAGCTGACTCATTGGAAAAGACCCTGATGCTGGGAAAGACTGAAGGCAGGAGGAGAAGGGGGTGATCGAGGATGAGGAGGTTGGATGGCATCATTGACTCAATGTACATGAGTCTGAGCAAACTCCAGGAGATAGTGAAGGACAGGGAAGCCTGGCATGCTGCAGCCCAAGGAATCGAAAAGTTGGACACAACTGAGCGACTGAACAACAAGTATAAGGATAAGGTATGAGTAACTGATGAACTACCTAGTCAATTTCTCCAAACAAAGAACACACTGGTAAGTTAAAATGAGAGTAATGAAAAAAACAAATAAGGAATTGAGATAAAAATGGTAGTTTTGTTAGCATGCTAATCCAGAATACTTAATTCCCATTAAGATATTTTCTGGAATAAATGTTAAATATCTGAGCTCCATTTCAGTGCCAGGATAATTACTACAAATTTCAATAATAGAAAGATGGAAAACAAACTACTTAATAAGAGACAGGTTGTATGCATCCAAACAGTAAAATAATATGCAGCAATTAAAAATGATACTATAAAAATATTAAATTATATGGAAATACCATATCCTAAAGTCTAAGATACACATAGTTTGCTGTCTGACATTTCTGAAATTGGGAAGTATCTCACAAGCAATCTTGAGACAATTCAACAGTTACTAAGCAGATGAGTAAGTTGTCACTTATTTTGCCGAACATGTAAGTGTGTATGCATGTGTATTCAGTTGCTAAGCTGTACCCAACACTGTGACCTCATGGACTGTAGCCTGCCAGGCTCCTCTGTTTATGGGATTTCCTAGGCAAGAATACTGGAGTGGGTTGCCATTCCCTTTTCCAGGGGATCCTCCCAACCCAGGGATCGAACCCATGTCTCCTGCATTGGCAGGTGGATTCTTTACCACTGAGCCACCAGGGAAGCCTTGGCTGTATGTAAAAAGAGGAGTTTCTGTTATCTGTGTGCCACCTCAGTTGAGCTATTTGTAATGGTACCACCATGTATGTTTCATTTTTAACAAGTTTGTACTTCTAATTGTAATTTTAGTTGTCATTTTAATTGTCTAAAAATACACTAATACTACTTTGACATGCAAAATATTGTATGCACAGAAGATCGTCTCTGCTGCATATCAGACAAAGCAATTAAAGGCACTGCTGCTGCTGCTGCTAAGTCCCTTCAGTTGTGTCTGACTCTGTGTGACACCACGGACTGGAGCCTACCAGGTTCCTCCGCCCATGGGATTCTCCAGGCAAGAACACTGGAGTGGGATGCCATTTCCTTCTCCAATGCATGAAAGTAAAAAGTAAAAGTGAGGTCACTCAGTCGTGCCCGACTCTTAGCGACCCCATGGACTCGAGCCTACCAGGCTCCTCCATCCATGGGATTTTCCAGGCAAGAGTACTGGAGTGGGGTGCCATTGCCTTCTCCAATTAAAGGCACTAGAAATAGCCAAATCTTAGGAATACATTACAGAATTTTCAAAGCCAGGAGAAGCTAGTCTGGCTGATTCATACAATATGGAGGACTCTCACTCAAGCACTAACTTATCAAAAGCTTCTGACTGACTTTCAAGACAAGCTGTTTAACTTCCATTTATTTATAATACAAGTAAGAAAAAAACCCAAAACTAAATAGAGTGAAAAGAAAGCCTATATGGCTTTGGGGGTCTTTTGACTTGCCTCAAAAATTTAATATCAACCCTAAGAGTGGGGACCAGTGTTCTTGCCTGGAGAATCCCAGGGATGGGGAAGTCTGGTGGGCTGCTGTCTATGGGGTCGCACAGAGTCCGACATGACTGAAGCGACTTAGCAGCAGCAGCAGCAGCTAAGAGTGGGGAAACGTTAAGATAAAGATCCCATGTTACGAGAGGTGTCATGTCACCGGGAAAAAATGCAGAACTATTGATGGCCAGAAAAAATGTATGACTATGAATGATGGACACCACATTCTTTCATTTTTCCCCTTATGGAATGGAAATGTCTCTAAGGGTTATTCTATGCCTGTCCCACCACTGTAATTTGGACGTAAATAACTTTACTTCTAGTTTAGTAGGTCCACAGATAGAAAAGAAGTTTGCCCCACAATGAAACATACCCAGCCTCATACCTACTTGACTTAGGTGATTTACACAATGAGACTTAGGACTTCTGAGCCAATAATCCTTAGATGTAAGTTTTAGGCTTACACTGATGGTATGATAAGTTGAGACTTGGGAGGATACTGGGATAGGAGGTAGGATGGATGTGAATCTTTGGGGGCAAGAAGATGGACTGTGGTAAGCTGAAAAAAGATAACACTCCCCCCAAATGTGGATTTTCTTTCTAATCCTCAGAACCTGTGAATAATACCTCATGTGGCAAAACAGTGATTATTACCTTAGATGGCAAAAAATGTGATTAAATGAAGGATCTTGAGACTAGGTGTTTAGCTTGGGTTATTTTAGCGGGCCCTAAAATATCAATAACCTCAGATATGCAGATGACACCACCCTTATGGCAGAAAGTGAAGAGGAACTAAAAAGCCTCTTGATGAAAGTGAAAGAGGAGAGTGAAAAAGTTGGCTTGAAGCTCAACATTCAGAAAACGAAGATCATGGCATCTGGTCCCATCACTTCATGGGAAATAGATGGGGAAACAGTGGAAACAGTGTCAGACCTTTTTTGGGGAGGCTCCAAAATCACTGCAGATGGTTATTGCAGCCATGAAATTAAAATACGCTTACTCCTTGGAAGAAAAGTTATGACCAACCTAGATAGCATATTCAAAAGCAGAGACATTACTTTGCCGACTAAGGTCAGTCTAGTCAAGGCTATGATTTTTCCATGGGTCATGTATGGGTGTGAGTGTTGGACTGTGAAGAAGGCTGAGCGCCGAAGAATTGATACTTTTGAACTGTGGTGTTGGAGACGACTCTTGAGAGTCCCTTGGACTGCAAGGAGATCCAACCAGTCCATTTGGAAGGAGATCAGCCCTGGGATTTCTTTGGAAGGAATGATGCTAAAGCTGAAACTCCAGTACTTTGGCCACCTCATGTGAAGAGTTGACTCATTGGAAAAGACTCTGATGCTGGGAGGGATTGGGGGCAGGAGGAGAAGGGGACGACAGAGGATGAGATGGCTGGATGGCATCACTGACTCGATGGACATGAGTTTGGCTGAACTCCGGGAGTTGGTGGTGGACAGGGAGGCCTGGCGTTCTGCGATTCATGGGGTCACAAAGAGTTGGACACAACAGAGCGACTGAACTGAACTGAACTGAACTGAATTGAAAATTTTCACAACTATGCTTATTCAGGAGGGGTAGAGGGAGTTTTGAGATAGACACACACATACAGTGGAGAAGGCACTATGAAGATGAAAGTGGAGTTTTTCAAGTGACATAGCAAAAATCCAATGAACAGCTGCATCCACCATAAGCTAGAGGAGGCAAGGAACAGTTTCTGCCTAGAATCTCAGGGGACAGTTCAGTCCTGTCAAAAGACTTTATTTTAGACTTCTGGCTTCCAGAACTGTGATATAATAAATTTCTATTGCTTTAAATGATCAAGTTTGTGGTAATCTGTTTCAGTAGCCAGCCCCAGGAAAACAATACAAAAGACAGGGACATATAATAATATGGTATGGTATCATCAGGAATTATGAAGTAGAAACGGTTAAAAATACCGTGTAGCACAAATATGATTTTAATTTAAAAGTAGAATGAATGAATGAATAAGCAAAGAAATGCATATGGGAGATAATATGTCTTGGTTTGCTTGGGTTGCCCTAACACAGTACTATAGAATAGGAAGGTTAAAAAACAGAATTTTTTTTCTCAGAGCTCTGGAGACTTGAAGTTCAAAATCAGAGTGCAGCATGGTTGGCTTCTGGTGAGGGCTCTCCTCCTGACCTGAAGTTCTCTTCCTGTGTCCTCACAAGGAGAAGAGACAGAGAGCTCTGATTGCTTCCTCTTCTTCCAGAGACACTAATCCCGTTAAGAGGGCCCCACCCTGGAGACCCATCTAAAACTAATTAACTCCCAAAGACCCCACTTCTCATCACACTGAGGGTAGGGTGTGATTAGAGCTTCAATTTGGGGGAGATGTAAACATTCATTCTGCAACACCATATAACATGGTGTTCTTGGAAACTGAGAATTTAGGTGATATTTAATCACATTCTTTCATATGTATAGAATGTGGTATAAACATTTAACCCTTTGCTGATATGAAAGGAGCCCGTAACCTTGAATTGATAATTAGACCTATTCAGGGTGGGGACTATAATACTCTCTAGGAAAGAACACAGGCAATTCTCTTGCTTTATAGGGATTAAAGGGTGTGTCCTGAAGGAAAGAGTTCACTGCCATTCAGAAGTGAAACTTTTTTTTTCTTTGCTAATGATGTCAACTTTGGGTTTAAGAAAATTTTTAAAAATTTCCAGATAACCCAAGAATCACTCATGATAAGGAAATAGGGCTTTGATGGGAAGGGATTAAAGGAATGAGAGCAGAAACAGAAGGGGAGGCTGAGGAAGAAGGGTAAAGAGAGAAGGAGTCCCAGCAGGGCAAGTGGTATGACAAGGCCCACTGCCAGGGGACAAGGCTGAGCCGGTGTGCTAAAGGCATGACCACTACCAACACAGAGGCACTTAGGTCACAGGAACACTTTGGAGCAGGTATGGAGGGCAGGCTTAAAGGTCTCTGGGTGGGTACTCGAACACAGGAGTGGGAGCCATGCCTAGCAGATACCAAAAGTCCTTGTCCCACCACCATGCAGTGACTTTGGGACATGCCTGGGTACTTTAACAGTAAAGAGGACCTTCGGGCCTTGTGGGAATGGTGAAGACAACCTTTGACTGCTGTACCGCACAGTTAAAATGAAGTCCTCAACTTGGAATAAAACAGGATGAATGTTCTCTTTCACGTTTTATTTTGACAGTAAATACGTAATAATGTAAAAAAAAAAAAAAAAACAGTACCAAAAAAAAGAAAAAGTCCTAAGAAATGACATAAAAGAGGAGTCTATATATCTACCAAAAGCCATCTGTTGAGTATCTTAAAAGAAGGGTGAAGTAAACTCAACAATGCATCCCATCATAGGTAAAAGACTAGTTGGCTGGTCAACTAAGTGCTTAGCCCATCCTTAGTTCTCTGAGCCCTGGGACTCTGAAATTAGGAGAGGCTGAAGATTAAGTGAAAATAGAAAATGAACTGGAAAAGTGTGAAAAGCTGATGGAAATAATCACGTCTACCTCCCAAAGGACAAAGCTTAATTCCATCACTTATAAAATTTCCCTTTACACTGGCTTTGGGGCTTTGTGTTGTTAATGATATTTCTTAAGCTCAAAAAAAGTATAGATACCTTGTGATGGTCAGTGAGCTTCTGGGCTGGAGCAAATCACTGTGATTTAATTGTCTGTTACATGGTATAGAGAGAGGGGTTAGATGTTTCTGATGACACAGCTTTATACCTGCACTCAATCAGCTGGTTTGTAAAGAATATACATCTTCTCTAACCTTAGTTAAGGGTGAATGAACATGTGACACAGAAATGATGGAGTGCCTAAATCAAAGAGATATTAAAGACCAAATGTCAAATGTTGATTACATGTAAATAACAATGAATTTAACTGCTGCTGCTGCTAAGTCGTTTCAGTCGTGTCTGACTCTGTGTGACCCCATAGATGGCAGCCCACCAGGCTCCCCCGTCCCTGGGATTCTCCAGGCAAGAACACTGGAAAGGGTTGCCATTTCTTTCTCCAATGCATGAAAGTGAAAAGTGAAAGTGAAGTTGCTCAGTCATGTCCGACTCTGTGTGACCCCATGGACAGAAGCCTACCAGGGTCCTCCGCCCATGGGATTTTCCAGGCAAGAGTACTGGAGTGGGTTGCCGTTACCTTCTCCAATGAATTTAAAGGTACCTGCAATTCTTGTAGACTGCATTCTGCCTTGAAGAATGCACTGGGTGCAGTCAGACAGACTGA
This sequence comes from Budorcas taxicolor, assembly GCF_023091745.1. NCBI lineage: Eukaryota > Metazoa > Chordata > Mammalia > Artiodactyla > Bovidae > Budorcas > Budorcas taxicolor. The sequence goes on from NC_068911.1 coordinate 72,769,118, forward strand.
AAGACAAAACTGCCTCTGCCACATCCTAGTTCTGCTAAGTTAGACATGTTATTAACCTCTTGGAGTCTTGGTTCTTTTGACCATAAATTGGGGGCTAATGATATTTATCTCAAGGGGATGTTGTGAACGTTAATTAGATAACGTATCTAAAGTATTTAACCCAGTGCCTTTGTAAATCCGGTCACTGTTGTTCTTTGATGCTGTATCACCAAATAGGAGCTTTGTCAAACTGCAAGTCTACAAGGGAAAAAGTCTCTGGGGCAAGGTGGTTTCTCCTGTCATCATTCAATCATGCTCACTGTTTACTCTTAAGGTGAGTCTTGGCTGCTGCTTTGTTTGAGGCAGGGCAATGTGCCTGGACTACTGGAGACCAAGCCAGGAGCAATGGCAGGGCTGAAAATTCATGAAAAGATAAAGCTGCCACAGAGAAAGAGAGGAACAGGTAGGGAGCAGGGATGACAATATTAACTTGCAGCACAAGGCCTCTGGGTATGAAACACATAGGTGCTGCTTCAAGCAATAATCGCAAGACTCACAAAAGAGCTTGAAATTCTAGAACTACTTGGAAGTAGAACTACTTGGAAGCTGGCAAAGCAGGCTGAAAAAATGATGTCCTGAGATGAGCACCATGGATAGCTCCAAGGGAAGTAATTTTTCCCTCCCTGAGAAGGAGGTAACTAAGAATTACTCAAAACATATTTCATGGAGAAGCTAACATCTCTGCCTTAAAGAATCAAGATCTATTATGGCATATGTGATTCCTAATATCAGAAGAAATTTTTACCCATTCAATATTCCTAAATATAAGTCAGTCCAGTTCAGTCGCTCAGTCGTGTCCGACTCTTTGCAACCCCATGGACTGCAGCACGCCAGGCCTCCCTGTCCATCACCAACTCCCGGAGTTCACTCAGACTCATGTCCATCGAGTCAGTGATGCCATCCAGCCATCTCATCCTCTGTCGTCCCCTTCTCCTCCTGCCCCCAATCCCTCCCAGCATCAGGGTCTTTTCCAATGAGTCAACTCTTCGCATGAAGTGGCCAAAGTGCTGGAGTTTAGCCTCAGCATCAGTCCTTCTAATGAACACCCAGGACTGATCTCCTTTAGGATGGACTGGTTGGATCTCCTTGCAGTCCAAGGGACTCTCAAGAGTCTTCTCCAACATCACAGTTCAAAAGCATCAATTCTTTGGTGCTCAGCTTTCTTCACAGTCCAACTCTCACATCCATACATGACCACTGGAAAAACCATAGGCTTGACTAGACGGACCTTTGTTGGCAAAGTGATGTCTCTGCTTTTGAATATGCTATTGAATATGCTATCTATTTCCAGTGTTTTAAGGAATCTCCACACTGTTCTCCATAGTGGCTGTACTAGTTTGTATTCCCACCAACAGTGTAAGAGGGTTCCCTTTTCTCCACACCCTCTCCAGCATTTATTGCTGGTAGACTTTTGGATTGCTGCCATTCTGACTGGTGAAATGGTACCTCATTGTGGTTTTGATTTGCATTTCTCTGATAATGAGTGATGTTGAGCATCTTTTCATGTGTTTGTTAACCATCTGTATGTCTTCTTTGGAGAAATGTCTATTTAGTTCTTTGGCCCATTTTTTAATTGGGTCATTAATTTTTCTTGAATTGAGCTGCAGGAGTTGCTTGTATATTTTTGAGATTAGTTGTTTGTCAGTTGCTTCATTTGCTATTATTTTCTCCCATTCTGAGGGCTGTCTTTTCACCTTGTTGTGCAGAAGCTTTTAAGTTTAATTAGGTTCCATTTGTTTATTTTTGCTTTTACTTCCAATATTCTGGGAGGTGGGTCATAAAGGATCCTGCTGTGATTTATGTCGGAGGGTGTTTTGCCTATGTTCTCTAGGAGTTGTATAGTTTCTGGTCTTACGTTTAGATCTTTAATCCATTTTGAGTTTACTTTTGTGTATGGTGTTAGAAAGTGTTCTAGTTTCATTCTTTTAGAAGTGGTTGACCAGTGTTCCCAGCACCACTTGTTAAAGAGATTGTCTTTACTCCATTGTATATTCTTGCCTCCTTTGTCAAAGATAAGGTGTCCATAGGTGCATGGATTTATCTCTGGGCTTTCTATTTTGTTCCATTGATCTATATTTCTGTCTTTGTGCCAGTACCATACTGTCTTGATGACTGTGGCTTTGTAGTAGAGCCTGAAGTCACACAGGTTGATTTCTCCAGTTCCATTCTTCTTTCTCAAGATTGCTTTGGCTATTGTAATCAGTCTTTTCATAACAGAGTAAAAGTGAGCAAAGATTCTTGGTTTCTAAGTTTCTATGAGATGTTGTCTGGGAGATATGAGGGTTTAGATATTTACTTGTTTGATGTAGGGTGACCCATCTGGCACGTGAGGGTCTCCCTTCAGGGTTTGGACTCTCCCCACCCTGGACTGGTTTTCAGCTTGGGAGTAAACCTTGAGAGATAACACTAGTGAGGATCACACTGTTCACCTACATTTCCACCTCTAGAATAACCCAGTGATGAAATTGCCCTATGCTAAAGTCTTTGACTGTGTGGATCACAACAAACTGTGGGAAATTCTTTAAGACATGGGAGTAACAGACAATCTTACCTATCTCCTGAGAAATCTGTATGTGGGTCAAGAAGCAACAGTTAGAACCGTACATGGGACAAATGACTGGTTCAAAATTGGGAAAGGAATACGACAAGGCTGTAAACTGTCACCCTGCTTATTAACTTCTATGCAGAGTACATCATGTGAAATGCCAGGCTGGATGAAGCACAAGCTGGAATCAAGATTGCCAGGAGAAATATCAACAACTTCAGATATGTAGGTGATACCATCCTAATGGTAGAAAGAGAAGAGGAACTAAAGAGCCTCTTGATAAGGGTGAAAGAGGAGAGTGAAAAGGCTGGTTTGAAACTCAGCATCAGAAAACTAAGATCATGGTATCTAGTCCCATCACTTCCTGGCAAGTACAAGGGGAAAAGTAGTAGCAGTGACAGACTTTATTTTCTTGGATTCCAAAATCACTGTGGATGGTGATTGCAGGCATGAAATTAAAAGATGCTTGCTCCTTGGAAGAAAAGCTGTGACCAACATAGACAGCATATTAAAAAGCAGAGATACACTTTGCCGATGAAGGTCCATATACTCAAGGCTAAGGTTTTTCCAGTAGTTATGTACAGATGTGAGAGTTGGACCATAAAGAAGGCTGAGCACCAAAGAATAGATGCTTTCAAACTATGGTGCTGGAAAAGACTCTCGAGCATCACTTGGACTGCAAAGAAATCAAACTAGTCAATCCTAAAGGAAATCAACCCTGAATATTCATTGGAAGGACTACCGTTGAAGTTGAAGCTTCAGTACTTGGGCCACCTGATGTCAAGAGCTGACTCATTGGAGAAGACCCTGATGCTGGAAAAGATCGAAGGTAAAAGGAGAAGGGGGTGGCAGAGGATGAGCTGGTTGGATCACCTCACTGACTCAATGGACATGAATTTAAGCAAATTCCTGGAGATAGTGGAGGACAGAGGAGGCTGGCATGCTGCAGTCCATGGGGTCGCAAACAGCTGGACATGACTAAGTACCTGAACAACAACAGCAACAACAAAAGTGCCCTGCAGCCAGGCATGATTGGATTAAATGAAAAACTTAGGATAAGTGCAAGGAAAATCTGTTGCTATTAGTGAGAAATATTACATTTTAAAATATTATCTTTAGGTAACTGATTGAAGCTTTATCACTTAAATGTATCAAAAATAAACATTTTCTGTCAATATTTCACTGGTCTGCAGTTTACAGGAAACAATAAACAACACTGTTAAGCTTTATCTTTGGAGCAAAAAGATTTATAAGGATGGAAAATCTCAGTATACATTTGGCTAATTGAGATGAATTCCAAACTAAATGTATGAAAATAAATTTAGAATGGAAATACTTTCAAATAAAATATTAAAAGATGAAATTTTAATGCTTTGGAATATACTTCCCATTTCCAGCTAACCCATAATAGAAATATACATACATATATATATATATATATATATATATATATATATATATATATATATATTACTGGACTTACTAAATGAAAGCAAAACTCTTGCTTTGCAATTTTGAACAAGCAGTTTAGTTTTCTAGTTAACACTACTACCAAATAAGGAGAGTACATCAATAATCATCAGTTTTAACATAAGTAGGTTTCTTAAGTATATTTTGTTCTCAGCTAGTAAAACATGTCACCTGCTGCCTTATAATTCTTTTTGTTTACCCTTTAAACTATGTTTACTATAAGGTTCAAAGGCAAGATTCATCACAATCTTAGATCAATCATCACAAAATGGCGAATGGCGACATTAATTCAGTGACATTTTATAGAAGACCTCCACAATATTATAGAAAACTACAGTATTTCAGGCAAGAGTAGAATTTTTACCTTTAAAGAATTCAGAGTTTTTAGTAAAAAAATTTTTGACTCACTAGCTCATTGAATATGTTCTTCCCCACGTTGTGCTAGGCTCTCTTAGGGGTGATGGGAATGGAGTAGAGATGGAGGTGAGGGAAAGAGGTAATTCTTGGGCCAGTTCAATTTGTGCTTATCTGGTTCACTAATATTCGTGTCACATGATTTAAGAACTCGTTTTTTACTACTTTGGGGTTTTATACAATTTCAAACAACTCTTTCTTAAATTTTTTGGTTCCCATAGCAATGGGATAAAAACTTTATCAAAGACCATGCTAATTCAAAGCCATAGACTTACAGCTTGTCTACCATGCTACTACATTTTAAGTAACCAATTATTATTTAAAATTATGGTTTCAGTGGCATTAAGGAAGCGTAGGAGTCATGAACTCTGTATGATTGCAGAAAACTGGGATTCTCATTAAAGGACACAGAAAGTTAATTAAAAGCTAATTAAATGAAAAATTTCAAAATATCTGATCTTCTCTACTTATTCAGTACATCTGGAGAATTGTAAACTGTGATCAATGACAAGTAAAAGACACAAGTCTTTCTCTTGGAATAATCTCAGCCTCTTTGTTTGAGAAAAAGGGTCAAATGTTTATATAACATAATCCACTCACATCACATCAAAAAGAGGAAGGAATACTCAGCCTGTGATGTATTGTACAGATTCATTAACTTCAGAGTAGCTGTGCAGGGAATTCTCTAATACAAATGGAATTTATATTTACATTACAGTACATCAATACTGTAGCCTACATCAAAGCCTGTGATTATTATGCAAGGATTCCAAGTAAATAAGTACTGGTACTATAATTAACATCTGAGAAGAGTAATTAGTAAGCTTCTTTATCTTTTTTAAACAACACAGATTTCTTATTTTCAATAAAAGCAACATAGAGAGAATACTGGGTTTCTCTGACAGCTCAGTTGGTAAAGAATCCACCTGAATTTGCAGGAGACCCTGGTTCAATTCCTGGGTTAGGAAGATCCACTGGAGAAGGGATAGGCTACCCACTCCAGTATTCTTGGGCTTCCCCTGTGGCTCAGCTGCTAAAGAATTTGCCTGCAATGAGGGAGACCTGGGTTTGATCCTGGGTTGGGAAGATCCCCTGGAGACGGGAAAAGTTACCCACTCTAGTATTCTGGCCTGGGGAATTCCATGGACTATACAGTCCATGGGAGAAGGCAATGGCACCCCACTCCAGTACTCTTGCCTGGAAATTCCTATGGATGGAGGAGCCTGGTGGGCTGCAGTCCATGGGGTCGCTAAGAGTCGGGCATGACTGAGCGACTTCACTTTCACTTTTTACTTTCATGCATTGGAGAAGGAAATGGCAACCCACTCCAGTGTTCTCCAGTGCCTGGAGAATCCCAGGGATGGGGGAGCCTGGTGGGCTGCTGTCTATGGGGTCGCACAGAGTCGGACACGACTGAAGCGACTTAGCAGCAGCAGCAGCAGCAGCAGCAGCAGCAGCATACAGTCCATGGGGTCGCAAAGAGTCAGACACGACTGAGCGACTTTCACTCACTCAGAATACTATATCCAAGGGTAATATCGATGAAGAAGACAATCAAAATATCAAAAAAGAATTTACCATTATCAAGAGAGGAGGCAGATAAGCCTACCCCAAAGAGATGAGAAGTTGAAAATAATGTAATTCATATGACAAACCCACCCTGGCCTGCTCTCAGCTACGCTTGTAGCTCAGCTAGTAAAGAATGCACCTGTAATGCAGGAGACCCTGGTTGGATTCCCGAGTCACGAAGATCCACTGGAGAAGAGACAGGCTACCCATTCAAGTATCTTGGGCTTCCCTGGTGGCCCAGATGGTAAAGAATTTGCCTGCAATGTGGGAGACCTGGGTTTGATCCCTGGGTTGGGAAGATTGCCTGGAGTAGGGAACAGCTACCCACTCTAGTATTCTGGCCTGGAGTATTCCATGGACTGTATAGTCCCTGGGGTCACAAAGAACCTCTATTTTACTATAGGACTGAATTTCATCTGTCTACAGCACCAGGGAAGTGTGTGTGTGTGTGTGTGTGTGTGTGTGTGTGTGTGTGTGGTTGTATGTGTGTGTGTCTCCCTGGAAGCTGTCAGCCCACATCTGATCAGAGATCAGTCACCAGTAGATCTCTGAGAATGTACTGATTCCCTCTTCTGTCCTGACTAGGATCTTTCAAGTCTTGAAACCGTGGCTTGGGCCCTGGCACTGTGCAAAGCTTTCCCCAATATTCTCCTCCTTTCCCCATTTTGACTTCTGATTCTTGTCCTACCAATTCCCAGCTGCCTCCTGGATTCTAGTTCCCATAGGTTGTTGCTCATGCAGAAAACCCACACCATTATACTTCTCTTAAGATACACCTGTCGCTTCCTGACAAGGGATGAATTCCAATTTATACTGTCGTTTTCTGCTTCTGCCTTTGTCTGTCCACAAAAATAATTTCTACAATGGAGAATGATCAAAGGCAGTACAGACAGTGAGAGACACAAACTCTCCCTTTTCTGCAATGCTTCAGCTGCTCACAAACTGTTTCCCTTTCTTTTGCTTTAACTGTACATAAACCTGCTGAATCCTTTTCTGTTGTCCTTAGCTCCTCCAAGTAGGAGCTATGATCCTATACGAAAACTTCCTGGTTGCATGAAATAAATCGTCTGTAACTGTGCATTTGCTCCAGCACATAAACTAAATTGTCTGTAACAAGAGTGTATTTTCACTGATGAATCATGCCTGCAGAGCACTTTGTGACTGAAATGACAGTGAGCGAGGGAGAAGGAGAGGGAGGGCAAGGGGGGGCGTGGAGAGAGGGAGACAGAGAATGCTCGACAATAACAATGTATGCTCAGTTGCTCAGTCGTGTCTGACTTTGCGACCCGATGGACTGCAGCTCCCCAGGCTTGGGCTGCAGCCCATCAGGCTTCTTTGTGCATGGAATTTTCTAGGCAGGAATACTGGAGCGGGTTGCCCTTTCCTCCTCCAGTGGATCTTCCCCACCCAGGGATTGAACCAGAGTCTCTTGTGTCTCCTGTATTAGCAGGCAGATTCTCTACCACTGAGCCACGTGAGAAGCCCCAACAATAACAAAGCACAAAGAGAAAGCTAATCTCACAGGATGGCTCCTCAACACATCCTCCGAGTGGATGGTGTATTCTTCACTCCTCCTCTCTGGGGTAACTTTTAGAATAATGTGCTCCCAGTACACAAAAGGCAGGGCTGCCATTTCAGAAAGCCCCATACAATACACTTGGTCAAAAACAGCCAAACCAAAAGTTTAAGAATGGCAATATGGAGGGCAAATGGGCAGCAGAGAAATTTTGTCTAGAAGGAAATTTAAATACTACTACTCCAGTGCATCATTTCCAAAACCAAAGTCTGTCTGTAACAGAACTGCATATACTTATTGGGTAAGTGAGAGAATGAGTAAGTGAGCAAGTGAATGGGGTGGGAGCCAAGAATTCCCAAGAATTCTGTGTACTGTCCTTGGAATTCTTCCTTAGTGACTATGCCACTGTGTATAACAGCCTTTTCATTGTTGTTGTTGAACTGCCCAACTGGGATTCACTTCATGGATACCCTGCAAGTTGAATGACGTGAGTTGTTTTAATGCAAGTGGTGTCTGAGAGTGATTGAGTTTAGTATCACTTCAGTTCAGTTCAGTCGCTCAGTCGTGTCCATCCCCATGAATCTCAGCACGCCAGGCCTCCCTGTCCATCACCAACTCCCAGAGTTCACCCAAACTCACGTCCATCGAGTTGGTGATACCATCCAGCCATCTCATTCTCTGTTGTCCCCTTCTCCTCCTGCCCCCAATCCCTCCCAGCATCAGAGTCTTTTCCAATCAGTCAACTCTTCGCATGACGTGGCCGAAGTATTGGAGTTTCAGCCTCAGCATCAGTCCTTCCAATGAACACCCAGGACTGGTCTCCTTTAGGATGGACTGGTTGGATCTCCTTGCAGTCCAAGGGACTCTCAAGAGTCGTCTCCAACACCACAGTTCAAAAGCATCAATTCTTTGGCACTCAGCTTTCTTCACAGTCCAACTCTCACATCCATACATGACCACTGGAAAAACCATAGCCTTGACTAGACGGACCTTTGTTGGCAAAGTAATATCTCTGCTTTCGAATATGCTATCTAGGTTGATCATAACTTTCCTATAGTGTCACTTATAGTCTTCCAAATAGAAATTGAGAATAATTTCCAGTAACCAGATGTCAGGCATGATGTAGGTGAACCATTCAGATAATTGTATTGTTTATTCAGATGTTTTAGCTGGTTATCTCCATAATATACCCTCTACCAGCAAAAAAACAAATAAGTGAGTAAATTAATAAGCAGGCCATATAAAACCACAAAAATAAACAAACAAAAAGTGATTTTACCACTAAAAAGCTAATTCCTAGATAGCAAATGTTGAGATAAAACAAGTACTATTTTTATCAAAATGGTCTATCCTGATATATTGTCAGAGTTGGACTCATAATAAAAAAAAAACTCTTTAAAAAATCACATTTTAACCACAATGTCAGAATGGAAAAGGAAAATAGGTGCTAGAAGTTTAGGCTTGGAGAAATACTGTTGGTTTTCATTCATGAGTTTCAGTATGCAGCTGTATTGACAGTACAGTTCATCTGGCAAAGCAAGAGCAGAAGTACAGCTCACTCTGCTCAAGCACTGTGGCTGCTTCCCATTCACCAAGGAGACTGTCAAGCAGACATCTTACACTTTCTCATCACCTTCATCACTCACTGTTCTGGTAAGAACCAGGTCTCTCAGAGCGGATTTGCACAGTGTTCCTTTACAGGGAAGACGTAGGGAATAGGATTCTAACAAATGGTGACCACAGAAATGAATCTCATTCTTTTAGATACAATAAGTTTATCTTAAATTATGTGACATGAACTTGAGTGCAAAAAACATGCTTGGCTTCCCTGGTGGCTCAGAGGATAAAGCATCTGCCTGCAATGCAGGAGACCCGGGTTTGATCCCTGGTTTGGGAAGATCCCCTGGAGAAGGAAATGGCAACTCCAGTATTCTTGCCTGGAGAATCCCATGGACAGAGAAGCCTGGTGGGGTACAGTCCACGGGGTCGCAAAGAGTCCGACATGACTGAGTGACTTCACTTTTAAACACGTAGCATTTAATATTACTCTTATAGCACACCAAGAAGAAATTCACTGGATCTGCCTGTATATCAAACATTATATTATTTGATAAAATAACTAAAGTAGGAAAACATATGTCATTTAAAAAAATACCTCAAAACTGTGCAACTAGAGATTATCGTACTAAGTGAAGTCATAAAGAGAGAGATAAATACCATATGATATCACTTATATGTGCAATCTAAAAATGAACCTATCTATGAAACAGAAACAGATTCACAGACACAGAGAACAGACTTCTAGTTGCCAAGAAGGAAAGGATTAGGGAAGGGATGGAGTGGGAGGCTGGGGTTAGCAGATGCAAACTACTACATACAAAATGGATAAACAATAGGCCCTACTATATAGCCCAAAGAACTATATTCAATATCCTGTGATAAACCATCAGGGACAAGAATTTAAAAGTGTGTGTGTGTATATATACATATATATATATTTGAATTGCTTTGCTATACAGCATAAATTAACACAACATTGTAAATCGACCATACTTCTATTAAAAAAAAAAATCCCCAAACCAACATATACACACATACAGGATGTGGGTCACACACACACACACACACACACACACACACACACACACAGATGGGGTCCCTCCCAACAGGAAGTGATACTTTTTTCTAGAGTTTGAAATGGAGACCACCTTACTCTTCAACCAAAAAACATAGAAAATGGGTAAATTCAAGTTAAAGCAAAGTTATGGAGCCTGGTATAATTTCCGACTTCCTCTGAATAGGGATGCTTTGACAGCGAAATCTATATATGTATACATGTGAAAACATGGTTGAAAGACGTATAACACAGATAACAGGTTTGTTAGGATGATGAAACTGTGTTTTCTGATGTATTTTCCACACCCTATACAATTTTTATGTCATAACAATAATTAATTATAAAATGAATTAGAATTCACTTTTAAATTCCCAGTTAAATTAGTCCTCTTTCTAAGAAAACTTTCATAATATCTTATTTATATCTTATTTTTGGAATTTGTACATGTTCTAAAGTTATAGTTTTTAGTTTAATTATAATAAGTTAATAAGCTGTGCATTAATTTGGTCCTAGATCTTGGGGATGAGTACAAGAATTTGTAAGTAAATTCTGGATGTTGTTAATAATAAGTGTTATAATTAAAATTTGGGAATACATATATTTGGTTTTCTGTTCTGCTCAGAAAGGATAACAATTGCCATGTGCATATGTGCAAAAATCATGGAGCTTCCTTCTCCAATGACTAACTTTTATCTAATATTTTCACATGGGCATTCTTTATTCTAAATGGTCACTAATTCCACACTTTGATGTGGTGTTTTTTTCTATTGACAGCAGATAAATTATCAATTTGTTATTTAAACAAATTTAACTCTGAATCTACTACTTTCCTAAATCTATGTTACTAGAGACGGGTCACTCCCATCAGGAAGTAATACTTTCTTCCAGAGTTTGAAATGGAGACAACCTTACCCTCCAACCATGCACTCTTCATGGCTCACAGAAACCCATTTGCAGTAGAAACCACGACAGGATCTGGAAGAACAACAGAAGGGAAGGGACCCTGATGCAAGTCCAAGTTATCCCAACTACACACAATTTGTTAGAGATTTATTTTGACGTAGCTAGTGAGTTTGTACACAGTCACATTCAGGTTAAAAGTTATACACAACAACCATATGCTTCAACATTTGAAAATCAGTTAATATAATTATCAACAGCCTAAAATAGAAAAATCACATCAGCCCATATCAACAGATATAGACAAACCATTTGATAAAATGCATGTTCCATTCATGATTAAAACTCTCAGGAAACAAGGATTAAAGGGGAATTTCCTTAACTTATAAACAATACCCACAAAAATCCTACGTCTAAACATTATATTTAATGGTGAGAAACTTGAAGTTTTCTCACTAAGATCAGGTACAAGACAGGGTGCCCCCTTTTACCTCTCCTCTTCAACACTGTATTAGAAGTTCTAGCTAATGCAGTAAGATAAGTAAAGGAAATAAAAGGTATACATATTTGAATAGAAGAAATAAAAATGTTTTAGTTGTCAGATGACAAGATCAACTATACAGATAATTTAAAAGAACTGACAAAAAAATCTCCCAGAACTAATAATGATTATAGCAAGTTTGTAGGATAGGATGTAATTACATAAAAAGTAATTTCATTCCTATATAATAACAGTGAACAAGTGGAATTTGAAAGAGGCCAGATGATACAAAAGGCTAAATACAATCTGATTAAATTTCTGTAATATTCTGGAAAAGGTAAAATCATAGAGAGAGAAATTAACTCTGTGTTTGTCAGAGGCTGAGAGTGGAAGAAGAGGATTGAGTACAAAGGGACAAGGAACTTACTGGCATGATGGACATATTTTGTGTCTTGGTTTTGGTGGTGATTGCTTAGTTTGATATGTCAGTATCAATCAAACTTAATATTTGAAAGGAGTGAATATATCATGTTTTAATAAACATTCCTTAAAAAACAGTATTGTTTACGTTAGCACTAAAAACATGAAATATTTAGGAATTTGTAACAAAATATATGCAAGATCTAAGCGAGGAAAACAATAATACTCTGATTAACAAAGTCAAAGAACTAAATTCATGGAGAGATAATACACGTTCATACTTAATATCATCAAAATATCAGCTCTTCCCAAATTTATCTATAAATTCAATTGCAATCCCAATCAAAATTGCAGAAAATTATTCGGTAGGTATTAACAAACTGATTCTTAACTTATATGAGATGCAAAAGACCCAGAATAGCTAACACAATATTAAAGGGAAGAACTAAGTCAGCAGGGTGATATTATCTGATTTCAAGACTTATGACAAAGCTGCAATAATTAAAACAGTGTGGTGTTAGCAAAAGAACAGACAAACGATACATGGAACAGAAGAGACAGCCCAGAAATAGACCCCCATACAGATCTTTGACAAAGGAGCAAAGGAAATACAATGACGCTAAGGTAACTTTTTCCAACAAATGTTGATTGAACAACTGGACATCCACATGCAAAAATACAAGTCTAGACACAGACATTAAACCCTTCACAAAAGTTAATTCATAACGGATCACAGACCTAAATGTAATACATGAAATTATCAAACTCCTAGAAGGTAACTCCTAATATATTTTAAGGTGAAAATCTAAATGACCTTGTGTATACTGATGACTTTTTTGATATAACACCAGAGGTATGATCCATGAAAGAAATAATTGATAAGCTTGGCTTTATAAAAATTAAAACCTTCTGCTCTGCAAAAAGACACTGCCAGGAGACTGAGAAGACAAGTCACAGACAGTGAGAAAATATTTGACAAAGTCTATCAGATAAAGGTCTATTACCCAAAATACATAAAGAAATCCTAAAACTCTAAAATAAGAATAAACATCCTGACTTAAAAACAATGGGCCAAAGACCTTAACAGACACCTCACCAAAGAAGAAATATGGATGGAAACTAAGCATATGAAGAGATGCTCTGCATCATATGTCATCTGGGAAATGTGAGTTAAAACAACAATCAGGATTCACTAACACGTATTAGAATGGCCAAAATCCAGAACACCAACAACACCTAATGCTCGTGAAGATGGGGAGCAACAGTAACTCTCATTAACTCCTGATCGAATGTAAAATTTCCAGAGACTTTGGAAGACTCTTTGGTACAGAGACCTTGGAAGACAACTTGGCAATTTGCAAACAAGTTCTTACCACATGGTCCAGCAATCACACTCCTTGTTATTTACCCAAAAGTAGTTGAAAAATTTGTGCATGAAAAACTCACACAAAGAAGTTTACAGCAGCTTTATTCAAAATTGCCCAAACTTGGAAGCAACCAAGACATCCGTCCGTTGGTGAATGGATCAATAAACTATGGTACATCCAGACAATGAAATACTATTTAGCATTAAAAAACAAATTAGCAATCAAGCAGTGAAAAGTCACAGAAGAGCATTACATGGATATTAATTAAAAGAAAGAAGCCAATCTGAAAATGCTGCATGCTGTACAACTCAAACTACATGACTTTCTAGAAAAGGCAAAACTTTGGAGACAATAAAATCAGTGGTTGCCGGAAGTGGGGTTAGTAGCAGAGCAGAGAGTTTTTAGGGCAGTGAAACTAGGTCTATATGATACTGTCATAGTATCATACTGTCACAAGCACTTATACACTTGTTTAAACCCACAGACATGTACAACAACAGGAGCGAAGCATAGTTTAAACTATGCATCAATCTAGGTTCATCAATTGTAACAAATGTATCACTGATGGGAGATGCTGATGATGGAACACTCTATGCATGTATGGGGGTGGGGAACATGTGGGAAATCTCTGTACCCTCCTCTCCATTTTCCTGTGAACCTAAAACTGCTCTTAAAAATAAAGTCTTTTTAAATTTTTATATATTAAAAACAATTTTTTTTTTTTACAAAAAAGCAGAAAGAAAACACAAAATGTAAGACTAAGGAAGTATTATTCAAGCTAAAGTTTAGGTTTCTAAGGGAACGTGCTTCCAAGGCTGTTGGTTGGCTGCAGTCTATGACAGGGCTGGTTATTGTGCGATTCTGAATGTGAGGTGCTATATGCAGGCAGGTAGACTCACTGGATTCCACATTATTTTTATTCTCATGTCTTCATCTCACTTCTTAATCACATGTGTTGGCTTGTACTTTGAAACCATCTGTTAGATATCATTTCATTCTGCAGCATATTTGGAGGTTTAAAATACAAACAGTAGATTAACTCAAGGAGGTGAATCCGGGTTCAGGGTTCTATTTCCTTGATCTCTTTCTGTTTTCCTACTGACCCATTACTAAAATTTTCATTAAAAGTTGGAAATTGACCCACCATTGAAAGCCATAAATGTTCAGAAAGGAATGTTTATGAAAGGCTTAAAAGAACTAAGAGATGAAAGCCAAAAACCATAAAGTGAACACTGCAAAAATGTTTGTATGGATGCAACTAATAAGCTTTGCATTACATTTCTGAGGGAATGTTGAATATGTTAAAAAATTATGATTTTTATTAGTAATGTTTAGGCTACTTATCTAAAACTGGTGGTGATGAAAATTCTTACCACTTGGAAATCTCTTACCACTTTCTAAGCCTAAACCTGCTAGCGACTGTCAGCAAGACTAGGCTTAGGAAAAAAAACAGTAATTTTATTTTAACCCTTTTTGTTTAAATCAACAAAATCCTCTAGTAACTAAGAATACTTATCTGCATTACCCTTTTCTACCTGTACTGCCATTCATTCATTCACTCACTCATTTTCTCCTTACAACATTTACTGAACACTTGCTACTGTCAGATATTGAAGTAGGTGCTGGGAGTATAAAAATGATAATCCAAACAAATAAAATACCAAGGTATCAAATGCTACCATGAAAATAAAACAGGGATGTGACAGAGTGTGATTAGGGTTCTGTTGGACTGGATAGTGGGCATCTCTGAGGAGATGACATGTAAATGGAGATGTGACTGACAAGTAATTAGTTATTGGACACTTGGATGGAACAGTATTCTGAGCAGGAGCAATATAGTGCTAGGGCTGTAAAGGCAGGAATAAACTGGGGATGCTCAAGGAAGAGAATAAAGGCAAGCTAGGCTGAAGCACAGGACCAAGCAGAAGATGGGGAAGAGACGAGCTTGAGGGAGACAGGGCTACATCACATGGGGTCTCGTAGGCAGTGCAAGGCCTTTGGATACGATTCTAAAAGCTGTGGGAAACACAGAGGGCTCCACTCAGCAGGACCCCTACAATCTCATCTGCAGTGAGAAGACTGCTGCCATCATGGAGACATCAGGCGGCTGGGAGGCGACTATCTTAGCGCAGCTGAGAGATGATGGTGTCTGATGTGGGTGGCTGATGCCTAAGGAGATGGGTATGGAGTGGATGAAATTGCTCTGTGTATTAAAGACAGATTCAGTGGGGACTGATGGGTGGATTTGATGGCGAGAGGGATACTGGGAAGAGAAGAGTAGAGGATAATCATGTTAAATAAACACTGAACGTCAGCAAAGTATTCCCAACTTTCCAAAACTAATGGCAACAGAGAGCTGCGCCTGCTGGAACTTCAGTGAAGTGATATCTGGATTGCATTAGGTACATGCATTTTATATTGGACATTAATGCCCAGGAGGTTGGTCTACCATCTGCTGAGAAGGACCCACAGACAAAGTTTTGCATAGTTCTAAGAGGCAGGCAGGGCCAGGTCCTGACAAACTTCCTCAGGGGCTTTGCCGCCCCGTGGGTTGCTCTGGAGCACACCTAGGAGTTTCACTGCTGAAGAGCCATGGCATCTCTGCCAGCAAACAAGTTTTAAATTAGATGTTCTATTTGGCTGCTTCCAATTTTAAAATTCTCTGTCTTAAAACCCCACTGGGTCTATTCTAGGAATCTTGAACATGTAAGTCATAAGCAAGTTATAGTCATAAAGATTCTTTAGGTGATTTTTATTGTTTCATTCCTACACTTAATTCTGGAATTTTTTTAAAAAATGTGTTTTGGTTTAGTATTTACAGTTCTTTTGAAGTAAGAGCAAGTAAAGTCCTTTTGCTTGAATTTTAAGTCTACCATTTACACCTGGGACAAAACTATTTTCTTTAGAGGTACATAAGCCCTAGTTGGAAAGCCCTAGCTCCCTTTATTCTAATAAGCAAAACGTTTTTTCTTGCAGGATCACCCCTCCTGGGTGGAAAACACATTTTACCTGCACTTACTTACATAGACTTACATAGGCCATTACTGAGCATGTGCTGTGGGTCACATACTGCATTATAACAAGTGATCTTCACATGTATTTAATTCTCAGAAGTAGAAGCAGTTGCTATATTTGTCTCACTTCACAAATGAGGTAACTGAACCCTAGTGGGTGACAGAGCTCGGATTTCAGGTCAGTTCAGGCCCCTCCTCAGCCCAGGCTCACCCCCAACCCCCAAGTGGACTCTTCCAGCTGTTCCCAGCTGTGACCTCATGTGCAAGCATCACTACACTTTTTATACTATTGGAGGCTACAATCTAAAATTTTCAAATTATTCATAACTCCGCCTCACTAAAATTTGCTATCAAAGCTGAATGAATACATCTTCCTAAATAAATATTAACACAATTTTCACATATGCCAACCCCCAGGGACTTTTTGAGCCCTCAGGCACCAGTTAGAAGAACAGTCCCTACTCTACCTGTGGCCTCTGTGAAAGGCTGGTCACCCTTCCTTCTCTCACTTTCTCACCGTATCCAAAATTCAGCAGAAGTCCACGGGGCACAGAGCTCAGAATGTATAATCTGGCTATGAGTTTTTAATTTT
The DNA here is from genome assembly GCF_023091745.1 of Budorcas taxicolor. Classification (NCBI taxonomy): domain Eukaryota; kingdom Metazoa; phylum Chordata; class Mammalia; order Artiodactyla; family Bovidae; genus Budorcas; species Budorcas taxicolor. Next base: position 72,786,062 of record NC_068911.1, read on the forward strand.
CCTTGGAAAGTCTGAAGAGCTCCTGCAGACTCTGGGTTACATCTGGGCTTGTTAGCCTTCCTGCCGGTGGTACCACACAGCTCTGGGCTGAAGCCAGCTTCTGGCAAGAATGTCTCCTTTTGTTTCTCAAACACACGTTACCACATTGCTGTGTTGATGAGCAGCCTTGTTACTTGCTCCTGCTTTTTGGTTTCCAGGTCACTGAAGGGTAGGAGATGATCAGGAGGAAAAAACCCAGAAAAACATTTATCCTGAGGTCCCTGGATCCCTGAATTCATAGAATTTACTAAACAGCAGTGTTACATAAATATTTTCTTAAGGTTCCTATTACTGAATGGAGAAGAATTGATGCTTTTGAACTGTGGTGTTGGAGAAGACTCTTGAGAGTCCCTTGGACTGCAAGAAGATCCAACCAGTCCATCCTAAAGGAAATCAGTCCTGAGTGTTCACTGGAAGGACTGATGTTGAAGCTGAAACTCCAATACTTTGGCCACCTGATGCTGATATGAAGGGCTGACTCATTTGAGAAGACCCTGAAGCTGGGAAAGATTGAAGGCAGGAGGAGAAGGGAATGACAGAAAATGAGATGGTTGGATGGCATCACTGACTCAATGGACACGATTTGAGTAAACTCTGGGAGTTGGTGATGGACAGAGAGGCCTGGCGTGCTGCAGTCCATGGGGTCACAAAGAGTCAGACACGACTGAGCGACTGAACTGAACTGACTGAACTGAATGGAGGAGAACATACATTTTAAGGCAAAACAGACAGTAACCTTTGCTGTCTTCTAACAGGTTAGAGGGAAGTGGTGATATTGTTTCTATTACTCTGGATATAAATCCCTATTTCTCTCTCTCTTTCTCAAAGATATTGATGAGGGAAGGAGACATGAGAGTGAGGCACAGCAATGAATTCTGTGTATATAATGCGAGTCTTGAACCTAGCTTGGGTCAGTGGCTGCAGGGAGTTGCCCTGTTCTGCATGAATCAATTAAGATGACCCCGTGTTGTTTTGTTTTCCTTCAGAAGAGGGAGCTGTGCTGTGGCGGGGGTGCGGGGAGGCTGACCTGAGTTGGCAGAATTCACATTTTACCAAAATGTCTGAAGTATCACTTTAAATTTCTCTTGTGATGGGCACCCTTTCCATCTCCTCACACTTTTATATTTTAAAAAACTTCATATATTTTAAAATCTATGTGCTTTATTGTTTATGATGTTTGGTTTGATTTGATTTGCTCTTTTGTGGCAATCCAGGAAAGGAGGGATATTACATCTAAGATACAGTATAGACCAAGGACAGTGTGTGGGATGGTGAGAAAATTCACAAACTTAACAAGTTTAGGAGATGTGGGAGTATAAAAATAAAGGCGCGAAGAACAATGTAAGCCATCCTCTCTCCACCAGCGTTCCTGGCATGACTGGGAAGAATGAGAAGACTTCACTAAATGTGATGTTTGAACCAAATGCATTTAAGTCTCAATAGATGGGGTGCTCAGCTGATATCTAGAAGTCATTTTAACCAAAGTAACTACTATCTTAAAACTATAATTCAGCTTTCATTGATTTATGGCCATACTTGTTGTGGTAAGAGTAACAGCCTCCCAAAGATGCTCACACTCTAAACTCTGGAACCTGTGAAATGCTGGGTTAGAGGATGAAGGAGATTTCAGGTTGCAGTGGAATTAAGGCTGCTAAGCAGCTGATCCGACTGGAAAATAGGGAGATTATTTTGTATTATCTGGGTGAGCCCATTGTAATCACGAGGGTCTTTAAAAGTGGGAAAGAGAGAGGCAGAAGCAAGGGTCAGGTGACGTTATGAGAGAAGGACTCCACACCATTTCTGGTTTCCAAGGTGGAGAAAGGGAACATGAACCAAGGGATGCAGGTAGACTCTAGAAGCTGGAGAAAGGGAGAGAATGGATTCTCCCCTAGAGATTCCAGAAAGGAACCCAATCCTGCCACCATCCTGATTTTAGCCCATGAGACGCATGTTGAATTTCTAACCTACAGAACAGCGTAAGATAACAGATTTGTGTTGTTGTAAGCCACACAGTTTTTTATGGCAGCAAAAGCATATTTGTATCAGTTATCTATTACCACATAATAAGCCACCTGGAAATAGTGATCTAAATAACAATAATCATTTAGTTTGCTTCTGAACCTACAATTTGGCCAGGATGCAGGAGGAGCAGTTTTGTCTCGGTTCTACACACTACAGGGCAGGAGTGTGCTCTCAAGATGGCTCACTCTCATGGGTGAGTACGTAGTGGCTGTTAACTGGGAAGCTGGCTGGGAGCTCAGGTGAGGCTGCAGGCTTGGGAACTCATTCCCTTCCCACATGTGTCTCTCCACAGGCTGTCTGGGTTTCTTCACAGCACGATGCAAGATGATTGTGAGATCAAGCAAACCAAGAAAACAAAGGAGAAGAACAAGGCGGAAGAGCAGGATATCTTTACGACTGAGCTTGGGAAGGAACACAGTTTCACTTATGTCATATACTACTGGCCTGTCCAAGCTCAAGGGGAGGGGACCCAGATTCACCTCTTGATAGGAAGTGGCATGTTTCTAGTGGAGTATGAAGGCTGGAGATATTAGTGAGGCCATCTTAGAAAGCTGCAGTCTGCAAACCTCACGTGTGAAATCTCAACCTTGTGTACTACCTTCCAAAATTATTTCTGGAAGCCCACAGTATGTATCTCTGTGTGCCTGTGTTGGACTGTAGCCGGCCAGGCTCCTCTGTTCATGGGATTTCTCAGGCAAGAATACTGGAGTGGGTGGCCATTTCATCCTCCAGGGAATCTTCCTGACCCAAACATCGAACCCACATCTCCTGTGTCTCCTGCATTGCAGGGGGATTCTTTACTGCTGAGCCATCAGGGAAAGAGTGTATATCTCATGAGTATTTAAAAATAAGCTATGTATTTACCACTGAATATATGCAGTTTTATTTCTTTTGCTTCCGACTCCTATTTCTGAGTACAGCTATGTCTTCTGGGTAACGGAAGGGCTGTTGCTCCTTTTTTCCCACTGCACCATCACTCTTAGGAACCAAATGCATGGGATGTGTACTGTGCTTAGTCATCCAGTCATGTCTGACTCTTTGCGACCCCATGGACTGTAGCCTGCCAGGCTCCTCTGTCCATGGGGATTCTCCAGGCAGGAATACTGAAATGGGCTGCCATGCTCTCCTGCAGGGGATCTTCCCAACCCAGGGATCGAACCCAGGTGGATTCTTTACCATCTGAACCACCGGGGAAGCCCAAGGACCAAATGCACAGGACAGGCTATACAAAAGAAGAATGGCAGCTTTGGTCCCTCTGCTTTTGGTGTTACACTGTTGAGGAATACCCACATGGACAGTATTTCTTTAAGAAGCTCTTCAGTCCCTTATGCAAATGAAATCTAGCAAGTCAAGACCTAATTGAACTCCAAAGTAAATACATTAGGTTCAGAATAACAGAATTAAAATTGAGCTAGCCTTTGCCAATTTTTATTACTGAAGGTACATAATCCCACATAGCCTTAGTTGATTGGCAATTATAGTAACTAAGGTCTCATCTGCCTTCTTTGCCACAATACCTTAATTTCTATCTTTTTTTATCGGTAAGAATAAGCTTGGTTGAACAACAGATAAAATAGGTAAAATGGTATATGTTAAACTTTCTATCAATTAAAGTAGAGATTTGGAGATCCCATGATTTGTAACTGCCCCTTCTTTCGGGCTTTTTCTTTTTGAAAAAGGGCCTACAAAATTTTGGGCCCAATACCAAATGGCTTCAGCCTCCAGACTATAGAAGATGACTAATGAATGGGTCCTCTTGCCTGAAGTCAATGCTGTCCAATAGAAATTGTCTTCAATGAGAATGTGCTGTATATCTGAGCTGTCCAGTATGGTGGCCATTAGCCACATGTGGCTATTAATATCACATATGGTACTTGAAATGTGGTTACTATAACTAAGGAACTGAATTTTTAATTTGACTTCATTTAATTTAAAGGTAAACAGCCACATGTAGTTAGTAGCTACCATATTTGAAAAGTACAACTCTAAATGATGGAATCTTAGTGTGGCTTTCAGGTCTTCAGTTTCTGAAAGCTCCTTCATAGCCAAGGAAGGTGTTCTGAAGCAATCAGAGCCCCATGAGATATGGGGGACTATAAGGCTTTTATATGTGGCTATAATTCTAGTTGTGCTGCTGGATTTAAAGGCATGAGGAGTTCAACAGGCTTTGTTCCTGAACTGTTCTGGCTTTGTTCCTGAACAGTTTTATTTTGTAAGAAAACAAAGACATAGCTATGTCAATTATCTTGTATACATGGATCTCATGGATGCTTATATTAGAAAGAGCATCTAAATTCCTCTCCTAAGGCTCTCCAAATCTTGCTCTGATATTGGCAAAGTCTGCCTCATGCCTATATCACCTTTCTCTCAATTTTTCAAACATGATAAATAGCTCAGCAGAGTCCAAAAGAAGAGTTCTTCAGGGCTTAAAGCTGAGACAAGTTCTTATTTCGGGTCAGTTATAATTACCAATAAGTCAGCAATTGCAACAATAATGCTGTGTAACAATCAACCTCCCAAACTCAGTGGCTTACAACATAAACAAGTATAGGTTGGCTAGGTTCAGCTGATCCAGGCTGAGTATAGCTGAGTGTGCCTCCAGGCTACAGGATAGGTTCAGGTCTATGTATTTCAGACCTGTACTCATAGATATGGGAGAAGCTCAAGAGAGAAAACAGTCTGACAAGCACATTTCAAGGTTTTCCTCAAATCACATAGACTGACATCACATTGGCCAAAGCAAGTCAATAGCCAAGCCAAGCGTCAAAGGGTGGGAGGTACACTCTTCCCACGATGAGGGCCTGGAGAAGATTTTGATGTAGAATATGAGAGAGTGAAGAATTAGGGCCAGAAATTTAATTTATCACTAACACCTACATCAGACTCAATCTTCCTGTCTCCCTTCTCTATGTTCCTGTCTGTCTGTGTCTCCCTGTCTCTCAAACATGCACACACACACACACACATTTTTGGTAGAGATAACAACATAAACATTAAAAAAAAACACAAAAACAAACCCTTTCTATACCTGGAATGCTTTGACTCCTCTTTTTCACTTCCATCTTTGGGGAAGTTTTTTTTTCAATCATTTTTTTAATGGTAAGTACATCAACAAATTTAGTTACCTGGAAAACTATTAATAGCTTACTGTGATCTTTAATAACTTTTGATGGTCAAAATGTGATGTGATAGAAGTCTTAATGCATCTGTGTTGTTACCTTTTCACTTTTTCTGAAAGCCACTGATGTTTAGTTAAAAACAAACCAACTAATTTAGTCCCCAGTCTCTCTGAAATTATTCCACTTAGAGCTCTATGGCATCAGTCTAAAATAATTCTGGTTTAGTAAAAACAGGTAAAAAATTTTAGGGGCCAACTCTTTAATATGAAAATATGTTGTTATTTTTAAAAGTAGATTAAAGAATAAGATAGAACATACTATTTATATAAGTAAATATTTGTGTTTATATGTGCTTAGAAGGGCTAAGGAAGGCAAGGTTACCTCTAGGCATAGGTACTAATTTCTCATTTTCACTGTATCCTTCATATACTATCATATCATTAGATCATTATTAAGCAAGAATTATTTTTATGACAAAAAATTGTTAAAAATAAAACCCATGTCATTATATCTTGAATATTTTGACAGGCTGTCATAGCTGGCAGTGTAGAAATAAACTTCCTATTTCCATGGTTTATGATTTTCTTAACAGAGGTGAGAAAAAAATGTTGGGTGCTTTTGAGGGGTCAGGAGGTGTCTTCTGGGTTCAGTTGGGGTTTTCATTTGCTCTGCTCTAATTTCAATTGTATTTATCTTTGGTCCTTGATTCCTAAATATCTCTTCCTCTAAAAGGATCTGCTCTGGCAACCATTTCTAACTGCTCCAGACTGAGTTCAGCTTCCCATACAGAAGTCACTTGGAGAAAAACTGACCAGGAGTTTCTGTTTTCTTATGAAAATGCATCGTGGTCTCTGTAGCATCATTTTGTGTCACTGTAAAATGAACTGTAGCCAGGAAACAGATGTTACCTATTCTAACAGCAAAAGCTTCCCTTTGCATCATTCAAATAGTTCTTTTTACCTTAATATAAGCTCAACCTTCAAAACCAACTCTCAAAGAGAAAACATTATAAGACACAAATAACCCAGGACCAGGCTCCTCCTGGGTCACTTTGGGACATGTCAGGGTTTCAGAAATGAAGTTCAGAATGATTCACAGAAGTCATTCCCCTCCCTCTGGCCATTTGTATCCTTTCTGGGCATCTTATTTTAAGGAGAGTGGTCCAGAAGTTAGAGCAGGCCCTTTGATTTCTGAGTTTGAAACTTGGCTCTCTCCATTACAATACTGTATAATCTCTCACAAGCAACCGAAGCCTTACTGAGCTTCATTTCCCCCTATTGCAAAGTACAGATAAAAGTGACATTTCCTCACTGGGTCCTGTGAGTTTGCAATAAAGGGGCATGTGAAAGCACTTAGGATGGTACTTGGATGGTAGGGGGCCCGCAATAAAGCTTTATCTTCTAATGCTTCTCTGAAAGAATTAGTACAGATCTACCATGTGAATCTTTGCTCTCTAAAAATGAATAGGAACAAGTATAGCATTTCACTTTGTGACAAAACCTATGAGTGACTGGGATCTAAGCCAGACCCACTTCAGTAAGTTACATGAGTATCTCGCAACCACAGGAGAGAAGCAAGCGCAAACTTGGTGGCGCATCTGTGTTATAATGCTTCTTTGGTAGATTTTTCAGATGTCATAGAATATATACGTGATTGAGTAAAAAGGGGCTAGGATCCCTGTTTCTGACATGAAAATCACTTTTAAAGATCAGATTTAAAAAGACTATAAATCATGTAACATCATTTCAATTTTATTATACTGTACTTCAGGGAATTAATCTGATTTTCTGAAATATTTTGACGGGAATAGCATCATTTTTCACCTTCCAGGGTTCTCGCTATATTGAATTACACATCATCACATAATGTTACCAAATTTTATTTTCATAGTATATATTATCTTTCTGAAATCAGTATCTGGAACATTTAATTCCTGTAAATGGGAATTTGCTCATTAAAAATGCATAGAATGTAAAACAAACCAATGACTATTTCATCTATATTGCACAATACCTTCCTTTGCCCTTCAACATATATGCACATTCACTCTTTCCTGGAAATTGAAAATAGAATATTGCTTCACTGGGTAAAACATTTCTCAGAAAAGATAATATACTGCAGAGATATAATACACAATATTTGATGGATACAGGAATGGATATGAATTAGGCATTAAAAATGGAAATCTTTTCTCTTTTGCTCTGGTTGCTTTTTCACAGAGTCTTTGGTGAGGGATAAAAGGAAGACTTTTAGCTTATGGGACGTTGGTTTAGTAAGTAGCCTAAGAATTCTCAGGGAGCCACTAAAAGGGAACTTCCTATGAGAGATGACTATATCACAGTGATTCCTACAAGTCACTGCTATGGAGTTTAGGTCAAAGAATCGCAGGTCCTTCCTAATTATGAATGCATAATTTTTATTCTGCACAAATTCTGAAAAGCCTCAACTCCTTTAAAAATAACAACTAAGGTTGGTAGTTGACAGGCCACATTTTAGTGGGCATAATTTGAAATGGATGAGAAATTATCACAGGTGTTAGCAGGTTCAAATGCAATGTAACAGTAGAGCACCAAAGCTCTAACGAAGGACTTGAAAGAGGTTTGATACAATGCGTTGATGTCTGCCAAATAGCATCTCTGCTCAAAATGCCAGGCCAGAAAACTTTTATGTGAAATAAAAAGCATATCTGAATGTGAGTCCAAGAAAAAGACAGCCTTGTATACTGCAAGTTATTTGTAATTATCAAAACCCACAGATTTTTACTGCAACTAATCAATCTTTGATCGAGGATAACTGCTTCAGTAAAAACAAAGGAACATAAAGAAGTCAGAAGCTCTGAAAGCTTTTTTCAATTTAACAACTCCTGCTGCTGCTGCTGCTGCTGCTAAGTCGCTTCAGTCACGTCCGTCTCTGTGCGGCCCCAGAGACAGCAGCCCACCAGGCACTAGAGAAGGGAAAAAACAGATTCACAAACTAACATTTTTATAACTATGAAACCGAAACCCAGCATTCAGTACTATGTCAATGCAGTTAGAAAGGAAACTTTATGACTGGCATGGTGTGTCATGGGAACTCCTCACATTCTTATAATGCTGATGGCTTTGGCTACTACAAGCATGATTATCTGTGGTCTCTTTCCCTACCGGATGCTACACCAGAGACCCTCAGTTAGTCACTCTGCCACAGGGAGGGCAAAGCTATTCCTGATGAATTCCTTCCCATTCCCAATCTCTGGTGGCCCCACTCCTCATCCTCGAGAGCAAGTGAGGAATCAGTGCTTTAGCATCTGATACCTCCATGCCGCTCCTGCTCCAGACACTTAAGAACCTCCATCCAGCCTGAGTCCTGGTAGGACTGTACTATGGGGGCATTGCTGAACTGTGTGGCCTTTGCTTGCCCTTTTCCTAATGATGCTTCCTTTTCTTTTTGGTTTGTTTTCTGTCATCTATAAGATGAAGACAAACATAGTGTTTATCTCATAAAGCTGTGAATATTAAATTCATATAAATGATAGGCACAATCCATGACACAGGCTAAAATTTCAAGGAATTATGATGATAAAAGCAGATATAGAATCTTGATTCTGAGAAAGGATAACCTATTGAATCATGGTGCTCGTGTTTTTTTTTTTTTTAGGGTCATTTTTCAGAATACTTTTTACTACTGCAGTCACTATTTTTTTAATTTTATTTTTTTAACACCAAAAACATTTTGTATTGAGTTGTAGCCAATTAACGATACTGTGATATTTTCAGGTGAACAGAGTTACTGTAACTTTTAACATTTACGACCATCTCAAAAGAGACTACAGTAATGAGTAGTTAGACAACCATATATGAATCAATTATTTTGCATAATGTATGTAATCAAAAAGCTTTAAGGGTCTATTTACCAATAAATAATTTTTTTTACATTGAAGAAACAAACAAAGCATTGCCTCTGTGACCACAAATGTCATGCTTTCTTGGAGATCCTTTCTTTTGAACCCCTCTTTCTTTTCACCCCTACCCCTTGATAAACCTTTGGGATGTCAGTGACAACTGGGAACCAGGCTGGCTCCTGATTTAGCCCATGGGTCCTTTTCCATGCTCTACTGAGAATCCAAAATGCTTTTTGAATCTATGTGAGTTATGACGGTAAACAAAAGTTCCATTACTTTATTATTTCTTCTGTTTTGCTTTGAATACATTTTTGACTAAAATAAAGTTTAGAAATGCATCCATTGAGAGTTAAATGTTAAGTCTCAGAAAAATACACATTTTTCTAGGCATATAAGTTCTCAAAATCATTGTTTCAAGAGGAGATTATATTTTTTACATGAGCAACAATAAAGATACTACTTTTGAATGAAGGGAAATTACTTTTTCAGATTATTTCTTTAGTGATGACAAACCATGCACAAAAAAATCAAGATGTTTCAGGAAAGCTGACATTTCCCCTACTGGTTTTTACACTAGCTACTGTTATATTTGATAAAACCTTATGTGACAAAAGCTGTATTAAACTCTAATTAAAATTTTGTCTAAAATACACTGTTTTATAACTTGCCTTTCTAAATTAAGTGTACTCAATGTTCCCTAATATTTTTTGATAGTCTAGATGCTACAGTGGTTACAAATAATTTTTTTGTGAATTTAATCTTACTTTTAAAGATTTGGGCAAAGAAATTACAGCAGATTACATACGTCCTTGTGATGGTATATTTGAGAGATTTACTTCAAGTTTTGTAAACATCGCCTATTCACCTTTTTAGGTCATTTACCTTTTCACTCAAAACCATTGTAGGTCACATGCTGGTTAATTACAGTTTTAGTTTTAGTTAAAAGATGTTTTTAAAAATCAGCTATAGTGGCAAAAAAACAACAAAACACAGGTTTTAAGTCCATCAGCAACTTTGCTGTGTGCTGTGCATAGCCGCTCAGTCATGTCTGACTCTGTGACTCCATGGACTGTAGCCCGCCAGTCTCCTCTGTCCATGGGGATTCTCCAGGCAAGAATACTGGAGTGGGTTGCCATGCCCTCCTCCAGGGGATCTTCCCAACTCAGGGCCAGAATCCAGGTCTCCAGCATTGCAGGTGGATTCTTTACTGTCTGAGCCTCCAGGGAAGCCCAGCAGCAAATTTAGTAAGCTGATATTCTGTAAATGATGCTTTACAGATCTATCCTTATAAAGATCTACTTCTATTAAACAGTCATTATTTTTTTACTTTTGTGAAAAACAAAAGTTATTACTATTATAAGCACAGTAAAAGCTTACATCTAAATGAGAAAAAAAAAATCCAGATCTTGGCATCGTCATAGTAACTCTACGGTATATTATTTCCCCCAAAACTACAAATGTTAGAAATACCATTTGGCTTCTGATGAATTCCTAAATATAGAAGAAAATAATTTCAAAGTTATTTTAAAGCTAAGAAGAATCTTTTTAAAAGATCTCTTTACTCTCTCTTTATTTTCATTCTTAATATTAAAGATGGATTCTCTTTGGGGTTTGAAATTCCACAGATAATACGCTTAGAAGACTTATTGTGTATTGAAAGATAAGCAGAGAAAAATACAGCTCTATTGAATAGACCCCGATTCTTGTCTTTGACCATGTTGTGGGCCCACAGGGTCAAAAATACAAATGCTAAAGGCCAAAGACTTGCTGACAAAAGTTTCGTTAGTTTGTTTTATGTGTGTGAATGATCATCCTTTAAAATTTATTTCAATAAGATTTTCTTAGAGTGGTTTACCCTGAATGAACTTATCGAAGTCCTACCCTTCATGTAACTTTCAGAAGCTCTAAAATAAAAGCCAATGAGTCCACTTTACTTTTCTTACCTCCCTAATACAGGAAGGAAATGATCTTGGGGGCTCATCCCGTCTCTCCTTGCATTAACTCTGAATTTATAAAATAAGGGACTTAGAGGAACATAATCTCTAATGCCCTATTTTTTCATTTCATCTTTATGAAATCTAAATCCATTTACACACTAATGGGTTGCAGAATAGAAATCAGATGACCTGAAATAAGTGCTTTAAAAATCATTTTCTATTTTTTCCTAAGTTTATTTTTCAGAACTTTCTTGAACCTGAAAGTATGGCTTAATGAGCCATAAATAAAATTCAAACCACAAAACTTTGTGTTGCTTGTAAACAAATCCACAATGACCAAGATGCTTCAAATCACTTTCCTTATTTCCATAAAAACTACTAATTTGCAAAACCACATAGCTAAATAACATTACTAAAGCCCTGTGAAACTGTAAAGCTTTCTAAGACAAGCCCAGGAAAAACAAAGCAGAAACAAACAAACATGGTCTTTAAAAATTTCAGTCAAGAACTGTAATCATGATACCCAGGAAACAAACATATTTCAAAGCTATATAATTTAATAATTTTAAAGCTTTTACCTAGAAGATAAAGCAAGACTGAAATCATATAACTTAAATGTTTCTGAAGCAAAGTTAATGATATTTATAGGTGAAATATCAATTCAGTTGGTAAAATGATGTCTTCCTATGTTCAATTTGATTTAATCCAGAGCAACTTGCCAGTATTTTGGAATCTCACACGTGAACCATTCTACTGAAGCAGTATCTCTTGTGAGAGCAATGCATGAAGACTGCTACCAGTAGCAATGATTGCTCATTATTACTAAGGCCTTAACTGTGTTCAAGGCACTATACAAAGTGATTTACATGCATTATCTCATTTAATCCTCCCAGTAACCCAATACTTTATGAAGCACTATGCCTGATTTTGTAGATTACAAAACAGAGGCCCAGAGATATTAATTGAATCCCCATTGTTATACATACTAACTAAACTCCGATTAAGCAAATCAAAGATCACTGTTGTCAACATTTTTTAATTTCCTAGTAAAAGATATTGACACTTTCTCCTTCAAAGTGTTAATATTTATATAACCCTGCTGTACAATACTGTTTGTACCTATATTCCCATTTATATCAAGAGGTCAACATGTGTCTCAGTATACTATGGAAAACCTATAAATGTGGATGATATTTTAATCTTTTGATCCCAGTTTAAAGTTGCTCTACATTGACCTTGATTATGAACTCACTGGACCAATTATTTCAATGATGGGTGGGCAATGTAGGGAAAACCTATAGAACAAAAATATAACATGATTTCTATATTCAGAGACAAATACAACATAGGAAAGAAGGACAAATGTGATGGCACGGAGCTAACTGTTATATGTGTGAAGCAGGATGTAAAGACAAGGGTTTGAGGCAGTCAGATAGTTTTAATGAAGGAAGTAGAACAACATAATCACCATGGGAACTATCATTTATTGAGCATCTGCTACATGTAAAACACAGTGGTAGGTGTTTTATGTTCACACTCCTCTCACTAACCTTCAAAGAGATGTACTATTTTCTACATTTGCCAGTGAGACTAGAAAGGTTAAATAATTTGCCTAAGACCACATGATCAACAAGAGGTAAAGCTGGGATTTGAACATTGCTCTGTCCAATTCCAGAACATAGGTCAGGTTTTGAAATATGGAAATAAGAATGGGGCAGAGACAACTTTTTTTGTTAATTAATTTTTTATTGAAGGATAATTGCTTTACAGAATTTTGCTGTTTTCTGTCAAACCTCAACATGACTCAGCCATAGGTGTCCCATTGTTCACTGCAGCACTATTTACAATAGCTAGAACATGGAAGCAACCTAGATGTCCACTGACAGATGAATGGATAGAAAGGTTGTGCTATATATACGCAATGGAATAGTACTCAGCCATAAAGAAGGAGGACTTCCCTGGTGGCTCAGACGGTAAAGCGTCTGCCCGCAATGCGGGAGACCCGGGTTCAATCCCTGGGTCGGGAAGATCCTCTGGAGAAGGAAATGGCAACCCACTCCAGTATTCTTGCCTGGAAAATCCCATGGATGGAGCCTGGTAGGCTATAGTCCATGGGGTCACAAAGAGTCGGACACGACTGAGCGACTTCTGCATTTGAGTCAGTTCTAATGAGATGGATGAACCTAGAACCTGTCATACAGAGTGAAGTGAGTCAGAAAGAGAAAGATAAATACTGTATTCTAACACATATATATGGAATCTAGAAAAACGATACTGAAGAATTTATTTACAGGGCAACAATGGAGAGACAACTTTCTATTCGCAATGTCCATTCTCTCCTTCTTTAGAAACAGAATCCTCAAATTGTCGCTGGGGACATGGATGCCAGTTAACACCTACTTTCCTTCCTCTCTCTTTGTAGGCAAGATGTGTTGGTACTTCAATCAGTGGAACATCAGCTAAAAGATGGGGGCAACTTCCCAAAAGAGAATGTATACAGCCTTCACTTCCTCCGGCTCCTCTCCCTCTGGGTGGGATGCGGACTTAGTGGTGGGGGCCAGGAACCCATCTAAGGTCATGAGATGAGAGCTGCATGTGGACAATGCAGGGGGTGCGGAGAGAGAGCAGTTTCTAACACCATGAGGTTGTTATATCAGCCCTGGAATCATTATATTTTGTTATTACATAAGAAAGAAATGGTTTTTGACTTAAGTCACTGTCATTTCATACTGGTATCCCACAGGGCTTTGTATCTGAGAGAATTCACTGTATACAGCCACACAGGATAAGAGGCAGAAGCAGTAATAATCATAAATGTATTTGGTAAAAAAATTAAGGCCAAGGTTATATTTGATAAATAGCAGGAAATATTCTTAGATATATAGAAAGGTCAGGTTGTGAAGGGTTTCCTTGATCAGACTATGGATGTACCTTTCAGTAAACAAGAACAACTGAAGATTTTGAGCAAGGGTTTGTAGATTGATTGATTCATTACCTCCTCTGTTCAGCAAATATATGTTGATTTTCTATCCTGTGTGATACAGGAAGAACCGATTTTAAAGAGTAACCATTGATTAAAGATAACCAAGAATTAATCATTTGGATAATGACTGATAAGAAATAGCCAGAAAATAGAAAAGGAGGTTAGGAGAACCTGAATACAAAGGATATCTGCTAGGGAAGGCTGATCTACAAATTAGATACTTCTACCACTGAGAATCGAATTCAGGAATGAGAGAGAAGATAGAAGGTTACTGGAGTGCATAGGACACAGCTTAACTCTGACTTGGATGATTAGAGAACACATTCTAGAAGTGAGGCTTAATTTAAGACCTACAGAGAGATTAGGGGTAAATCAGATGAGGAAAGAAAAGTGACATGGTAGGAAATCTTTTGAGCAGAGGTCAGCACAGCTCATTCTGTCAAATGAACAAAAGCAATCAGTAGGGTCAAAACATAGAAAGTGTCAGGGGATAGTTGAAGGACTTCCAGATGAAGTTCTCCAAAAAAAGAAAATTTAAAAGACAGAAGCAGAGCGTTAAGGTCCAAATCTTCAGCAACAGAAACACTAATTGGCTGAAAAGAAAAAGAATAGATGGATGTGCTATATTAACGAGGGCTGCAAATTCTTTGTCATTCTTCTTATTAAATGATAGAGTCTATGGTCCCTTACCTGGCATCTTGGCTACCCCTTGAACTGATAACTTGCTTTTACCAACAAAATGTAGTAGAAATGACGCTGGAGCATTTTCAGACCTAGACCTTGCAAAGTCTTGCAGTTTCTATTTTTGTCATCTTAGAGGCTACCCCACATTCCTGATACTTTGATGGAAAGAAAGGCCCAGCAAAATCTTAACCAGTTCCAGGCACCACAGATGAGACTCCAAAGATGTAAGTGAGGTCAACTTGAATATTTCAGTCCCAGTTCAAAGTGTAGTGGAGTAGTTGTGTCCGACTCTTTGCGACCCCATGGACTATATAGCCCGCCAGGCTCCTCTGTCCATGGGATTCTCCATGCAAGAATAAGGGAGTGGATTGCCCTGCTGTTTTCCAGGGGATCTTCTCAACCCAGGGACTGAACCCAGGTCTCCTGCATTGCAGGCAGATTCTTTACCATCTAAGCCACCATGAGCAGTCCCAGCTGAGCTCCTAGTAAATACAGCTACATAAGCAACCCCAGCCAATATCACATGGAAAAGAAGAATCACCCAGCTTAGACCAGCTGACCAAAAGTATCGTGAATAAATTGTCGTTTTAAGCCTCTGTGTTTTGGGGTAGTGTGCTACACAGCAATAGCTAACTAATACAGTAAAAGAAACAGAAATCTAGGAAGGCTGGAAATAGATTGGAGTCATGTGGTACTATGAAAGCAGAGGAAAGAGACCATTTCAAGGAGGGGACCATCTACATCACCAAACACTGTAAAGAAACCAGATAGCATCTTACATTTAGAAAGTATAGGCGTTATCTGTACTGCCAATTGTTGTTCAGTTGCTAAGTTGTGTCCAACTCTTTGTGGCCCTATGGACTGCAGCACACCAAGCCTCCGTGTCTCTCACTATCTCCCAGAGTTTGCTCAAGTTCATGTACATTGAGTCTGTGATGCTACCCAACCACTGCCAATTAGCAAGGTGAAATATCTGAACTTGTCATTAATGTATTCAGTCTATGGTGGTGATTTAATCTCTCAGTTGGGTCTGACTTTTGCAACCCTGTGGACCATAGCCCGCCAGGTTCCTCTGTCCATGGGATTTCTAAGGCAAGAATCCTGGAGTGGGTTGCCATTTCCTTCTCCAGAACATCTTCCTTACCCAGGGATTGAACCTGCATCTCCTGCATTGCAGGCAGACTCTATCACTGAGCCAACAGGGATTCCATCTATAAAACAGGCATTTCTTTTTGTTACCTACTGAATGAAGCATCACTGTGAGAATTCCTTCTCTCCAAATTATGCCACTGCTTTCAGAGGAGACTATATATAGATAGAGCACACTGAAAACAGTTCTTTTCATTATTTGCCACTCTTTTTTTTAAAGAAATATTTAGTATTGAAGTATAGCTGACATACAATGGTGTGTTAATTTCTTATGTAGAGGAAAGTAATCCATTTAACATATATACATTCATTTTCATATTCTTTTCCATCATGGTTTATCACAGGTTACTGAATATAGTTCCCTGTACTATAGATTTGGATTTTGTTGTTTATTCATTCCATCAGTGTATATAATAGCATCTGCTAATCCCAAACTCCCAATCCATCCCTCCCTCTTTCTCCCTCAATAGCCACAGGTCTGTTCTCTATGTCTGTGAGTATGCTTCTGTCTCATAGATAAGTTCATAAGTATCATATTTTACATTCATTCATAAATATTATCATATGGTACTTGTCTTTCTCTTTCTAACATTATTTGCCACTCTTCATAAAGCTGCTACTGCTGCTGCTAAGTCGCTTTAGTCATGTCCAAAAGCTGGATGAAGCCTAATGTTCTACTGATTTATCTTTTCAAGGTCACTCAAGTTCATTCATAATTTTTCACTAAGGGGATTAAAGAACAGATGAACCTAAGGGTTTGGGTCTTTTAAATATTAGGTTACTGTTTCCTATGCTTAGAGAGGCTACCATGCTCATCAGCATCTTGTACAACATGTATGAATGTCTCTTTTTTTTTGGTTTCTGTCTCCCACTTATTTTCCAGTCGGTATTCAATTGGGAGTCTGACTCTCTAAAAAGAAAGCCTTTGGAAATGACTGAGATTAAATAACCACTTAGTCAAACTCTCTGCAGGGTTTTGCACCAGGACCTTGGACATTCTTGGGTTGTGAATTCTCATTTGGTTTACCAACATCTCAGTGCTCCCAATGAGAGCCTCAGATAACTCAACTGCAAGTTCAGCAACCTCTTATGGGGCTCTTGCTTCCTTAAGAGCTATAATTCCACTCATCAGGCCGTTAGTCTGCACTCTTGAAGACTTTCTTCTTTTTCTTGGTTCATCAAACTTCTTGAAAATTGGCCTGAATTGCATATCTAGGGGACTTGAAAGAAGAGCCCATCTCATTAGGTTTCTCCTGGCTTACCCACAGGCTATGATGTCTTCACTGAGTTAAAATGATTTTTAAAAAATAAAGATATCTTATTTTAGAATCATTTATTTATAGTTATCAACCGGATGACACTTGGTATTTGATTTTATGATCTGGGATAATTCTAAAACTCTTGAATATTTCTATTATTTTAAAATTATTATTAATTAGAAATACATCCAAATCCATTAAAGTGAAAATATCTCTTAACGTGCAAAGAAAGACACACACTTTATACTATGGGGCACTTGCAAAGCTTATACCACCTATATTAATAATAAGCAAACTTTGGTTCTCAAACCAACTCAAAGGGGGAAAAAAGTGGGAATTGTGCTGAGTTCTAGATTTTAAAAAATGAGTATGCATGCTCTTTTTCTTATAAAGCAATATATTCACATATACTGATATTACAAAAGTTATGCCATATGGATATGATGCAAGGTAGACTCTAAGTGCATGATTAAGCAAATTATCCCGAAGGCTAGGGAACAGAAAGGCTCACAGACCAAATTAAGATACTTGAATTACTTGGTTCATTAAATCAATTTAAATACATAGCAAGAAGAAAGAGGCAAAAGATGTGACAAGAAAAGTGCAGGAATTTCGGGCTATAGTTAAAGGGTTAGCCTGATGAGTAGCAATATGTTTTATCTGCCAGGGTGTATGTCATTAAACAATGGTCAACTTAATAACCTGCATATGGAGTATCCCATACACTTCACATGTACTTAGCATATGATACATAAGAGGTGCTTAGTACATACACGCTTTACTCACTTTATTCATGACCAGTTTGTCTGATTGGTAACTAACACCTACATCTATATCCACATCTACAGGCCTTACAGTTCTGCCTATGTTTTACATGCTGTCTGCAGTGCTTAGTTGCTCAGTTGTGTCCAGCTCTTTGCGACCCCATGGACTGTAGCCCTCCAGCCTCCTCTGTCTATGGGGATTCTCCAGGCGAGAATACTGGAGTGGGTTGCCATGCCTGGCGGGTTGTCCCCTCCAGGGGAATCTTCCCAACCCAGTGATCGAAGCCAGGTCTCCTGCATTGCAGGCGGATTCTTTACCATCTGAGCCACCAGGGAAGCCCATGTTTCACATACGACTATCTTATTCATTATCTTTAGCTAACACAACTTATAAATTTTGCCTACACCTTATAAATACATTAAGTTACTCATATCCACCTCAATTTATTGTATTCCATAACAGAATTAAATATTCTCAAATACATAGAACTCATATTACACATTTTTTTAGTAAATATGTATTGAACATCAACTATGTACTAGGCAAAATTCAAGTGCTGATGATACAGCAGAGAATGAGTTTTTCCAAAGAAGACATACAGATAGCCAAAAAGCACATGAAAAGATGCTCAATATCATTAATTGTGAGAGAAATGAAAATCAAAACTACAACGTGGTATCACCTCACACTGGTCAGAATGGCTATCATCAAAAATCTACAAATAATCACTGCTGGGGAGGGTGTGGACAACAGTGAGCGCCCCTGCATTGTCGGCGGGGATGTACACTAGAGCCAGCATTATGGAGAACAATATGCAGTTTCCTTAAGAACAGCATCCAGGATCCAGCAATGTCGTTCCTGGGCATATATCTGCAGAAAACCATAATTCGAAAAGATACATGCATCCCAGTGTTCACTGCAGCACTATTTATAGTAGCCAAGAAACGGAAGCAACCTAAATGTCTATCAACAGAAGAATGTGTTCAGTTCAGTTCAGTTGCTCAGTTGTGTCCGACTCTTTGCGACCCCATGAATCTCAGCACGCCAGGCCTCCCTGTCCATCACCAACTCCCGGAGTTCACTCAGACTCATGTCCATCGAGTCACTGATGCCATCCAGCCATCTCATCCTCTGTGTTTTATATGTGCAATAGAAGATTACTCAGCCATTAAAAAAAGAATGAAATAATACCATTTGCAGCAATATGGATAGACCTAGAGATTGTCATTCTGAGTGAAGTAGGCCAGATATAGAAAGACAATAATCATATGATATCACTTCCATGTGTAATCTAAAAACAGGTACAAATTAACTTATTTACAAAACAGAAACAGAGATGTAGAAAGCAAACTCATAGTTACCAGGGGTAAAAAGGCGAGAGGGATAAATTGGAAAACTGGGATTGACATATATATGCATATATTAATATATACTCATATATTATACTCATATATTAATATAAAGAGGATAACTAATAAGGACATTCTGTATAGCATAGGGAAATGTACTCAATACTGTGTAATGATCTATATGGGAAAAGACTCTAAAAAAAGTATAACTGATTCTCTTTGCTGTACACTTGAAACTATTGGCAGGCAGATTCCTTACAGTGGAGCCACCAAGGAAACCCCAAATTAACTGTACTCCAATGAAAATTATTTTTAAAATTTACATTTCCCTAAAGAAAAAATTCTGCTTGTTCAACAGAGAACAAAGAAAATCTTCTAATGTATTCTGAGTGGTCAAACCTGTTTTATTTATGGCAATGCTAGGAGGAGGGCATGGCAACCCATTCTAGCATTCTTGCCTGGAGAATCCCCATGGACAGAGGGAGCCTGGTGGGCTACAGTCCTTGAGGTTGCAAAGAGTCAGACATGACTGAAGCAACTTAGCACACAGCACATACAATCTATTAAAAAAATTGTTTTTTCATGAAATGACCTTTATTTTATTCGTGTTAACCTTACTGAATGTGAAAAGGTAAAAGTTAACCCATTTTGAGTATGTTTTCATGGCAAAAGCAAAGTGAATACACAGTTAAAAGAAAATATAATTTTTCCATTAGACTGGTAGGCAATATAGAGAAACATAACACTTGCAGATGGGATGTTTAGGAAAGAGCCAATGGGATGTTTAGGAAAGAGCCCCCGATTCAGTGTGGGAAGGATTAAGCGGGCCAAAGTCAATTTTGGATTCAGTGTGCTTTGAAACAAAGTTATACTGATGCATATATAAAGGTAAGTTCTAACTAGTTCTGAAGAGCCAAAAAAAAAAAAAAAAAAAGACAACAACAACCAGAACAAGACCTTAAACTACTTGTGAGAATTCTAGGCTTTTTAGAATGTAGCTATAATTACTTAAAAAGATACTAGAATAAAATGTTATTTACTAGTGAATTTATATATAGATTTCTTTCTGTATTCGGCTCTTCTGGCATTTTGTGCCATTTAAAATAATTGAAATGGTGATATTTTGGTATTCTTATTGTTTTCAGTTCTTTGAAAAAATCTGAAATTTGAATAGTCTTCATGTTACAATTTAGTTAGAAAGTGGTAAACTTTTATATAAACAAAGGTACATCTGCTGAGAAAGCTTTCTTCCATATGTAAATCATTCATTTCCAAAAGGAAGAAAACAATGGAAATCAACAGAGCACAGCTTCTAGTGCCCAAATAACTCTTACTTTAGTACAAAGCCTTTCTGAAAAGTAAAATCTCCATCTTTAGATGATGAACCTAAACAAAGATAAGTTGGTAATATATTCTTTGAAATACAAATTGCAGCTTTCACTCAATAAAAACATTTCAGCTCTTGCAAATAACAAAAACTTGTTAAAACAATCTCTAAAGGTATCAAATAAGGCACACAATTATTTCAAAATGAGAGTGGAAGGAAAGTACTTGGGGTTGGGGTTATGTTCTCACTCTTGCCCAAACCCTTTTAGATTCAAAGGGTTTTATGCAAGAACTAGAAATTGTGCACCAAAAATATACTTGAAACTCTATCATTAATACTCCTTGCTTTTTAAAGATTTCACTTTGAACAATATTATTTCATTTTCTTTAAACATCTTCAATGACATAAATCAAAGCAAGATCCTCTATGACTCACCTCCTAGAGTAATGGAAATAAAAACAAAAAGTGCGACCTGATTAAACTTAAAAGCTTTTGCACAGCAAAGAAAACTGTAAGCAAGGTGAAAGAAAACCCTCAGAATGGGAGAAAATAATAGCAAATGAAACAACTGACAAAGGATTAATTTCCAAAATATACAAGCAGCTCATACAACTCAACACCAGAAAAACAAACAATCCAATCAAAACGTGGGAAAAAGACCTAAACAAACATTTCTCTAAAGAAGACATACAGATGGCTAACAAACACATGAAAAGATGCTCAACACTGCTCATTATTAGAGAAATGAGAATCAAAACTACAATGAGATATCACCTCATACTGGTCAGAATGGCCCTCATCATAAAGTCTGCAAACACTAAATGCTGGAGAGGGTGTGGAAACACAGGAACACTCTTGTACTGTTTATGGGAATGTAAATTGATATAGCCACTATGGAAGATGGTATGGAAATTCCTTAAAAAACTAGAAATAAAACCACCATATGACACAGCAATCCCACTCCTAGGCATACACCCTGAGGAAACCAAAACTGAAAGAGACACATGGATCCCATTGTTCATTGCAGCACTATTCACAATAGCTAGAACATGGAAGCAACCTAGATGTCCATCAATAGATGAATGAAGTTGTGGTACATATACACAGTGGAATATTGAAGGTGCTCAGTCGTGTCCGACTCTCTGCGATCCCATGGACTGTAGCCTACCAGGCTCTTCCATCCATGGAATTTTCCAGGCAGGAGTACTGGAGTGGGTTGCCATTTCCTTCTCCAGGGGATCTTCCCTACCCAGGGATTGAACTCAGGTCTCCTGCATTGCAGGCAGACACTTTCTCATCTGAGCTACCAGGGAAGCCCTACTTTTTTTATGGCTGGAATATTACTCAGCCATAAAAAGGAACACATTTGAGTAAGTTCTAATGAGGTGGATGAATCTAGAACTTATTATAAAGAGTGAAGTAAGTCAGAAAGAGAAAGAGCAACACCATATTCTAACACATATATATGAAATCTAGAAAAATGGTACTGAAGAATTTATTTACAGGGCAGCGATGGAGAAACAGACATAGAGAACAGACTTTTGGACATGGAGAGAGGGGAGGAGAGGGTGAGATGTATGGAAAGAGTAACATGGAAACTTACATTACCATATGTAAAATAGATAGCCAAGGGGGAATTTGCTGTATGGCTCAGGCTCTGTATCAACCTAGAGGGGTGGAATGGGGAGGCAGATGGGAAGGAGTTTCTAAAGGGAGGGGATATATGTCTACCTATGGCTGATTCCTGTTGAGGTGTGACAGAAAACAACACAATTCTGTAAAGCAATTATCCTTCAATAAAAAATAAATTAATTAAAAAACATCCTATTGGTTAAATTTTATTCATTTTTATACTATAAAGAGTTTGTTAAATTTGAACATTATAGTTAATTTTACCTAGTAATTATGTTCATTGGAATATTAAGGTATGCTTATTCATATTTTATAGTTAATTTTTATTTGGCATTTTATAATGTTTACAGATTTTCATGTTAAATATTTACTCTCACTTCTTTTTATATTAGGGATTTTTAACATTCAGTTATAATTTTTGTCATTTTCCTCTTGTATTGCATCATTGGGTATATATCACTCAAGTCATAGTTAATGGCTTTGAATATTTCCAAATCTTCAAATTTGAGAGTAGAGTTAGTATGCAAGTAGAGCAATGTGGTTCTTTGGATGTTTGTGTGAGAAGATACTCAGGGAATTCAAATATTCCCAAATTTCAACTCTCACTGGCTTGTTACTAAACTCATGATCTTCCCCTATTGTCTGCTCCACCAGCAGTCTGTTCCATTAGCTGCTAGCAGTGCTTCCAGTGGTTGTAAACAAAAATCCTGGCCTTGTCCTTCATGAACTTGCTCCTTTTCTCCTGTTTTACAATAATTGACAGCAAATCCTGCTCACACTAACTTCAAACTATACCCAGAAATAGATCACTTCTTACCACCTTTACTGCAAATACCCTGGTCTAGGTCTCTGTCATTCACTCTGGATTACCACGTCCTGGTCTCCCCACTTTCACTCTGGCATCCCTACAGTAGCCGGGAAGTTCCTCTTTAATGTCAGATCAGATCTCATCACTCCTCTGTACCAGATCGCCAATGAATCTCCATGTCTTTTGGAGTCTGGAAGTCCTTATGAGGAAATTAACCGTCATCTCTTTCTGAAGACTCAGTAAGAAAAGTAAAGTTTACTATATTTACCCATATTTTCGCTTACCACGTTCTTTCTCCCTCTCTGCTGCTCCACAATTTCTCCTTTTATTGTCTCCTTTCTGATTAGAGAAATTCCCGTAGCCGTTCTTTTAAGGTAGGTCTGTGGCGCAAGTTTTCTTTGTTTCCCTCATCTGAGATTGTCTTGATTTTCCCTCCACTTCTGAGGGATATGTTTTGCTTAATACAGGATTTAGGGTTGATAGTTCTTTCCTTTCCCCCCCCCCCCCAGCATTTAAAAATGTTGCACCATTTATTTCTGGCCTCCTGGTGGGCTGCCGTCTATGGAGTCACACGGAATCGGACACAACTGAA
The DNA here is from genome assembly GCF_023091745.1 of Budorcas taxicolor. NCBI lineage: Eukaryota > Metazoa > Chordata > Mammalia > Artiodactyla > Bovidae > Budorcas > Budorcas taxicolor. The sequence continues at coordinate 72,809,607 of NC_068911.1, forward strand.
GTGACTTAGCAGCAGCAGCATGGTTAAATAAGGTCCTTTTCCTTGGTGCTTTCAAGACTTTCTGGGGGGTGGCTTGTGGGGAGGGTGTCCTTATATTTGAGAAGTTTGAATGTTCCATGGTGTGGATTTCTTTAGACTTGTTCTGTTCGGGGTTTGATCTGCTTCTTGAATTTATGGGTTTACTTTTTTGAGGTCAAATGTGGGGACATTTCAGCCTTTATTCTTTTGAATATTTTTTCAGTACTACCTACCTTCTCCTCTCCTTCTAGGAATCTAATCATATGGATATCAGACCTTTTATATTAATTACAGGTCCCTGAGGCCCTATTTTTTTTTAAGTCAGTTTCTTTTCTATTGTTCAGATTGAGTAATTTCTGTTGTTCCATCTTTCATTTCACTGATATATTTTTCTCCACTGCTCCCTTCATTCTAGTCTCGGGCCTAACTTCTTAGTTTTAAATTTTTCAGTTAGTGTATTTTTTCAGTTCTAAAATTTCCTTCTGTTTTTCCTTTACATTTTCAATTTCTTTACTGAGATTCTGCCTTTTTTTTTTTTTTCATTTAAGTGTGGTTCATAATTGTTTGTTGAAGTATTTTCATCATGGTTGCATTAAAATTTTTGGCAGAAAATTCTAACATTCGGTCGATCTATTTTAACATCTATTGATTGTCTTTTTTTAGATATCTCCTGGTCTGAAAGTGGTCCTTTGCTAGAGGTGCTTTTATTCTGTGCTTTTTTCACTTAAGGGAGTGGAGTCTCAGACAGGCTTCAAAATACACCTTTGGAAATGGGACTGAGAGGTGAAACTAGAATCCAAGTGTGTCTGACATAAAAGCCAGGCTCTTAGGCTTTCAAATTACAGACAAATAAGTACAATGCAGCGCTATTTTCACAAGAGAAATTGTAGAGCTAGATATTTCCAGCATAGAAAAAGTTTAAGAGTAGATCTCAAAATGTTAGCCTGTATTTTTTATGAATATAGTATTTGGATGATACACATTTTTGTCTTCTATGCTTTCAATTATCTACAAAGTCACAATTTAATCACCTGATTTTAAATAAAGCTCTGAAAATCTGTTTGTTTAAACTTATTTAAAGTTGTATTTTTGAGGTTTTATTTCTCATATGAATAGTCACAAATTAGGTGCTCTAAAAGCAACTCACTTAAATCTTAAAAATATGAAATTACTTTTCCCTTCTAAAAGCTTACTTGCAGGAAGTAGATTTACTACATTTTTGTCAAGCAGCAGATTTGATATCTGTTTACTCTCTCATAGTCTTTATTTTTAATATCAACTTTGCAGCTAAATTTATTTAGAATTTAGATCACATTATTTTCAAGCCAGCATTTTTGTAACAAAAAAATTAAAATATTTCATGGCTCATCTATTCTCTCATCTTCTTTTCTTTTTTCTTCTATAGTCAGTATTTAAAGCAGCAACAAAAACCTTTGGAATGATAATGTTTTTTTCTAATAGACTTGAATGACATGGTATATTTTCATATCATGTTGCCATGACTACCAAACCCTTTAGCTCATCTTCATTTAAATATGTTCACTGTTAAATTAGAGATGGAGCTTAAGCAATTCAGGATACTCTATAATTTTGTTTAAAACACTGGTTATATAATAAGTCTCAAGTTCACTCTTTCAAAAGAATAATGCAAGAGAGTTGCTGACTATAGAACATCTATTCTGTTTCCTAATTCCTCCAGAGGCAGTTTGGAAAAAAGAAAAAAGGCCAACACTTATCTAAGAGAGCTTTTCAAGTTCTGTATAGGAATTTGGCACTCAGATACAGAGCAAAATTTATGAATATCATTAAATAAATCAGAAGGCTTTTTTCAAATTCCAAGATGTCTGAGTTGACATCAAGACCTCTTAAGTACACCCACATCAGAATACTGAAAAATGCTCAAATGGTAACACATGTCTCTTCCTGGCTGATTTAAAAATGTCTGTCTAGACGTGGCACCCCTTCATCCTTTCTCTGTGTGAAGATGTGATTGCTGCACACTGCAGGAAGCCCAGGCCGAGGTGAGCCTGCTTAGAGGTAAGCTTAGAGAGAGAGCTTAGAGCTCACACTGCTTAGAGGTAAGCTTTGCAGAGAGAAGATGCAGTGGCCCTACATGAAGAATAGTCAGCACCCCAAAATTTATACTTGGTCACCACTTTTCTAGGAGCCCCATGTATTAGGGAATGAAGATAATTTACTTGTGTGTATGTGTGTGTGTGTGTGCACACATGCTTGAATGTGTGCAGCCATGTTGGAATGAGCCATTACGGGGCCAACATAAGAATTTGTACACTCTGGATTGCATAAATACTATTTTTTAAAGACATTAAGCTTTGAGGAGGAGCTTGATTTTATTCAAATATTGTTCTTTCCAATTAAAAATAAAAACAAAATCTTTAAATGACTAACAATATACCAAGGAGAAAGAATTGATTTGACCCTGATAACTCTAGTTGGACCTTTAAAGTCATACTCTTTAAAAATTTGATGGAATTAAAGCACAAAAATATAGATTCTTCTAATGGCTAATCAAATAGAAATACACATGAATTAATAAAGCCTTACTGAATTTTCTATCATGTTTCATTTATTATTATTAAATTTTAAACATAATTTTGCCTAGTGCCATGGCAAATAGATAGGGAAACAATGGAAACAGTGACAGACTTTATTTTCTTGGGCTCCAAAATCACTGCAGATGGTGATGCAGCCATGAAATTAAAAGATGCTTACTCCTTGGAAGAAAACCTATGACAAACCTACACAGTGTATTAAAAAGCAGAGACATTACATTGCTGACAAAGGTCCATTTAGTCAAAGCTATGGTTTTTCCAGGAGTCATGCATGGATGTGTAAGTTGAACCATAAAGAAGTCTGAGTGCCGAAGAACTAATGCTTTTGAAGTGTGGTGTTGGAGAAGACTCTTGAGAGCCCCTTGGACTGGAAGATGATCCAACCAGTCCATCCTAAAGGAAATCAGCCCTGAATATTAATTTGGAAGGACTGATGCTGAAGCTGAGACTCCAATACTTTGGTCACCTGATGCGAAGAGCTGACTTATTTGAAAAGACCTCGATGCTGGGAAAGATTGAAAGCAGCAGGAGCAGGGGATGACAGAGGACGAGATGGTTGGATGGCATCACCGACTCAATGGACATGAGTTTGAGCAAGCTGTGGAAGATGGTGAAGGACAGAGAAGCCTGGTGTGCTGCGGTCCACGGGGTCACAAAGAGTGGACGTGACTGAGTGACTGAACAACAAAGTGTATAGCACAGGGAACTATATTCAATAACTTGGGATAAACCATAATGGAAAAGAATATAAAAACGTATCTACGTGTATAACAGAGTCACATTGCTGTATAGCAGAAATTAACACAACCTTATAAATCAACTACACTTCAATAAAAGATTTTTAATTAAAAATTTAAATTTAAATAGATGAGGTTTTTGCTTGAATTAAAACTGTAAGATCACACTGTAAATAAAATATAGAATAGAAGGTACATTAAGTACTTGTTGATAAATGTACGGGAATGTAGAATATGTTTTTATTAGTAAACCTAATTTTGCATAAAGTCTTTAAATTTTTTATTAAAATGGGCTTTTCATAAATCCTAATGCACTGTTTAATCTTCCTGCCTCAGATTTCTCTCAAAACAGAATATTAAAAATAATTAACAAGTCAAAGCAGGGAAAGAATTCTAACAATCCTTCACTTTACCTTCCAGGATCACAAACTGCTGGTCACTACTTATTGCAAAGGACTCCTGATCTTATTTTGATTTTCACTAAAGCAAATCAATAATAAAATAATTAAAAGTGACTTTTTCATTTAAGTGAAGGAGGCAGAATAAAATATTTAACAGATTTTAGAAAGCAAACAAAATGGTGTGCATTCTTGGTTTAATTTTGCTGGAGAGACTGCATAAAATAAAACCCAAACTCTCTTCCTTGGCCCCTTCCTCTCTCTGTGTATCTTCTCTAATTTTCTAGCCTCAGCAGCCTATTCTGGTTTTAAACATGACAAGCTCGTTCCTGCCTCTGGGGCTTTGTACCTGCTGAGGGGGAACTTTCTCAGATCTGAACAGCTCTCACCTCAAATGCTATCTTTTAGGTCTTTCCTTGAGAGTCTTGCTGCCCTCTCCAGATGCTCTAAAAATTATTTTAATAATTATCTCATCTGTTTGCTTATTTACTTTCCTGTGTTTATCTTCTGTTTATACTACATAGAATAATGGATAAGTTTCTTTTAGCACCATGCCTAGAATTGCATCTGACACACATTATGTGCTCAATAAATATTTATAGACTGCCTGACTCTCAGGGTGTTACAAGGAAGACTCTGTGACAGTCTGATTTGGGGTAAGAATATTTGCATAGTCATTTTACAACCTATCAAGATTTCCATGTACCTTATCTTGTGATATTCTTAGACATGCGCATAAACTGAGAGGAAATGAAGTTCAGGTATTGTTATCCTAATTTCTACAGTTTAAAGAAGGAAGTGACTCCTCTCCAGTGGTGTGGTTGATGGTGAGTTCATGCTTTTCATTGTCATTTGTCCACTGTTCACTTTTCATGAGCCCCAAATGGCTATGATTAAGCTGATGGGGCAGCAACACATTTACCACAGACGGCTTTGCGGACTCTGTTAACAGATCCACCCGCATCTGGCACCAGTGCTACCTGATCTGACCACCAAGCTGCTGCTGCCACCATTAGGCACAGAGTCATCTTTTCCTTTTCACATTAATTCTGCTTAGAATAAAGGGAAAAAAAAAGGCTATGGGCTTAAAGCCACTGGATCTTTGTTAGTATTACAAACTGCTATTGAGAAAACCTCTCAATCACGTGATTAGAGAACCATCAAGACTTAGGCTGAAAATTGGGAGTAGGTATTTTGCCTGAAACATGATTTACTTTACTGGACTAATGGAATCTTCAGGCTAGAAATCAGCTCTTTTAATTGAGAAATCAGCTCTTCTAAGCTCTTTCTAAAATAAAAGAATAGAAAGACACAGTGATCCAAAGAGATCACTTTATGAGTTGGTGGGAGACAGGACTGGAGGCAGACTGTTGCCCTCTTAGACCCACTCTATATAATTTATGCCTCTTTTGAAATTAAATCTGACACTGGTAATTTTTCAGGGCCTGGAAGTATGAAAACAAGAACACAATAAAAGCTGAAATAAGTTTTTTAAGCCATGATGATACCAATAAATCTGACAAATATATATAAGTCACTGACTCACTTGACAATTGTTTAGTCCACGCCTGTTTTATTGTAGGCTCTATTCTTAGACACTGGGGTTACAACAGAGAGTGTAACAGCCTTTCTTTCTCATGGTCAAATGGTGAGGCCAAGCAGTAAGTGTTTAATTTTAATGTATGTTACTAAATGCTATGATAAAGACCAGAACCAGGGAATGCAGAAAGATAGCATTCAGGAAGGGTTATCAACCCATGTGCTGGTGGTGAGGAAGGGTTCCTGGGAAATACTGCACCTGAGCTGAGATCTAAAAGATGAGCAAGAAACAGTTGTATAAAGATGGAAAATGTTCCAGGCAGAGAGAAGAACATGCATAACAATGTGGATGCATGAATGTATCTTCCCATTCACCATGGCCAAAACGCAAAATAAAATAGCAATTATTTTTATTCTTCTGTGATTTTTCGAATCACAGTTCCCTGTGTGGAATCACACATGGCACTTCAGTATGTGGATCATCTAAGATGTATTTCTATCAGCACCATCACTTTACAACAGATTCAACACTCTGGAAAAGTGGGTTACAGTGAGATTCCCCCGCCTAGAACTATACAGGAGCAGGGCTTTATAAACGCCTTTGAAGAAGGCCAGGTTCACATTCATCTGGATCACCCCACACCTCCCTCAGAAAGTCTTTGGTGCCTACCACATCTATGTATGGGCTTCCCTGGTGGCTAAGCTGGTAAAGAGTCTGCCTGCAATGAGGGAGACCTGGGTTCTATCCCTGGCTTGGGAAGATCCCCTGGAGAACGGAAAGGCTACTCACTCCAACACTGTGGCCTGGAGAATTCCATGGACTGTATAGTCGACGGGGTCACAAAGAGTTGGACACGAGTGAGCGACTTTCACTTTGATCACTATGTAATTAAAAATAAGCACGTTAAGAAGACACTGTGCCTGACAACATGAATACACTGTCACAAATGAGAAATACACTTTTATTCTTGCTCTAACTGCCTTAAAGCATTCAGGGCATCTTTGTAAATTAACCACCCTGAAAATCAAAAGCAAGTAAATTGTTTTTCCCCAAATCTGCATGTTTATTAATCATCTTCACAATAATCACAATCGTCATAAATTAGAATTTTCCCCCTAAGGACAATCAGGAATAGATGTTAATCAAAACCAATGTTGAATGCTCTGTAAGTTTTCTTTCAGTCTTTGATCAATTGATCCATTCATTTCAGATATTTGTCAAAATCTCACATTTCCAGCTTTATCAAATCAGGCAGAATAATTTTGAGTCTATACATTGCTTCTTTCTTTCATTTAAAAGTAATTATGGAAAGCCATCAATTTCCTGAGTCATCCATTTTCTGCTAGGTACAGGGACACACTAGCTTCCTATCCACAAGGAATTTACAGGAAGGGGAGAGTAGAGGTGGAGGAGATGTCAGAGAGGAGGGCACCTGTGCCATAGTGGGTGGGGTCCTTTAGGCTCTGCATCCCGGAACTACAAATTAGCTCCTCAGGAGGGTTTAGCCTTGAGACTCGGTATTAAAAAAAGCAAAATAAAACAACTCGTTAGGTTAACCCCACACATGTTCAAGTTTGAAAACCTTTTCTTTGGCAGTATCAGACGTCATTGAGTTTCAAGCAAACAAGCAGGATGAGGCGGTTAAGTGTTTTAGGACAAGTGCCCTGGTAGCCACATGGAGGGAGATAGGACGTTTTAACTTTCCAACGCAAAGTGGATCATTTTGATCAATTAAGGGCTGAAGGATGGGTTAATTCACAGAGATGAAATTACATTTAGAACTCAGATGAAGAATTAGCTTCATACCTTATCTGATAATTTTAGCTAGTTGAAAGTTCAACATTTTATCTTTTTGTGAAGGCTTTGTTCATTGGGTCAGTATAGTTAAAATATCAGGTAACAAAGGCGATAATGAATTGGAGCCAGGTAAGCACAGACAGGGAGGGCATAACAGTCAAAGCAAGAGATAAGGAGAATGAAATCTTGGGCCACAGGAACTGCATGGTAAGACAGGAGTATTAACAATAAGGGAAACGCTAAAGGACTTGGATTCCAATCAGATGGAAAAGATAGGTAGCAAAAGAGCTGTGACTTTTTTACATAAAAATTAATTATTTTGGAATTATTTGAATATGGGGCCGATTCAATATTATTTACCTTAATGAGATCACTTTACAGAATGGTTCAATGGAAAACAGAAAAAAAGAAAGTGCAGTTCAGTGTCATTCTTCACTGTTCTGAAAACTAGCTGCACTGATGACATAGTTTCTGCAGTGGCCTTGGATTCAGGGCTGGCTCCTCTCCTTTGGGCCCCTCCATGCTGTGTGGCAATTGCATGCTGTGCACCTATGACAGTAAGGCCCACGCTCTTTCTCTATTGCTACAGTAATGCGCAGAGGGGAGGCCCCCCAGTTTTGGTTTTAGAATACACAAACCAATTAAATGTGGTGCTGACTGGAAGTAGCACTTTCCAGCCTAAAGTAACTTCCAGAGAAGCCCGACTGCATGCCCTTGCTTTCCATGAGGGCATCCCTAAATACACTGTCCTCTGGCAGTATCCTTGTCCCCGAAATCCACATGCAAGGTACTTGAGGCAGTCACACAGTTACTCAGAATACTAAATGCCCTGTCAGGGAATAGATTGGATGTGCGAGCCCCTGTGTGAACTGTACCAGATGGCTTTCCAGATGTTTTTCTTGGTCAACAGCCACCATCAGTTTGACTTTGGAGACATGACCTGGGTTTGCCCATGGTCCTTCAGATTGCATTCTACAAAGCTTTTGCAAAAAAGAGTGAAAGGACTGCAGGTTGGAAAGATTACAGTTACATTTGCTTCATAGAATTTAAAGACATAGAAATTTTGAAAGCTTTGTATTTGCTTTTAAAGATGCAAGTTACTAACATTCTCCAGTTTAAGACAGTTCTAGAATATTAGCCCTGAATCGGACCTGGAAGACAACTTTCAGTCCAGTTTAGTTAACTTATAAATGAGGAAACTCTGTCCCACACAAGCTGAGTGAGGTGTGTAAGGTCTGTGGCTCAGGACTGGACTGCAGAGTTTGAGAATCTAGCTCTTGCAGTAATTTGTCTAGTGTGCAAGGATTCTCCTTTAGACTTATTTTGATGAAGTGCATATTTTCCTTTCTCATTTATGCCTATTGTACATTTCTTCTCAAATTCCTTCTACTTCTTTGCTGCTCACCTCTATTTTCTCAGTAATTTATGGTTAATAAACCTTGGTAAATGGAGTGACTCTAACATAAACCAGCCAAAATCATTATTGGTTATTTGGAGAATATCAAGTCCATTTCTGTGTAAATCAATTATGTCCATAATGTGTACAGTGAAACTGAGAAAGACATTTCTATGGTCCATAGTGTGTAAAGAGAAACTGAGAAACTTCCATGGTTCAATGAAAATGACTACTCAGTGGGACTGATCTTGAGTTACTGGAGAGCATTTGTAGCTACCACTTGTTTAAATGTCAGGACTGTGCTAAGCCTTTCACATTTTATCTTCATATTTAATCCTGATGGTGAGCATACGAGGTAAGATTATCCTCACTGTACAGATTAATAAACCGAAGATCAGAAATGTAACTTGCCAAGGTCATATCATTAAAAAGTCAGAGAGCTTGGATGATGATCTGGGACTCAAATCTTTGTGACTTTGTAGACCACTCCCCCTCCCATAAGCATCATGGAAACTCCTAGGAAGCGCAGGGGTTTTCTCAATGGTTTCATAAAGAGTGAGAGGGTTCGGAAATATTTCACAGTGGAAATGGTTTCAGACTCAAACAAAGAGGAAAGAATAATTTGACTCAAACTCTACTTGATCCAGGAGAAAATACCTACTATTTACAGCAGATTTGGGGGATGGAAGGAAAAATATTGTATCCAGAGGTGGCAACTTCACTCCTTGAAAGCAAAACACTGTGATCAGGTTATATCATGTGCCCTTCTCCTGAGCTGTGTGCTAACCACAGTGGAGTCCACTGGCTCTCCTCTCCTTGCTTTCATTCCATCCCCTAACTTTCTGGTAATGTCTGGTTATGCCGCGCTCCTTGTCATAGCCTTTGTTGTCATGCTTTATGCCTTTAGGTTAGACAACAACAGCAAAAACCTTGCAATTATAAATTTTAAAAATAATTACTTAGCTTTAGGATTTTTTAAATGGCTGAAAACATTCATAGAAAAATCATAAAAGTAGTTTACTTCTATGTATTATATCAGACTTCTGCAATTATGCGCAACTTACTTTGTATTATACTCATTTTTACTTTTATATTTTATTTCATCAGAAATACAATGAGATTTTATTAACGCTCTCGGTTATTTGAAAAAGTAAACTTTTCACCAGTAAACAGAGAAGATATTATAAAGTTCTCCAAGTCCAGATTCCAACTCTGCCCCTGACATTTTCTGTCTTGGCTCAGTCTTGGCTGAGACAAATCTGAACTTCTTAAGGTATCTGTTTCACTCACTAAAACCTACATGTATCCTAAATATCTAGCTCTTTCAGAATCAGTGAACTTAGAGGATACTGCAAAAACATTTAAACTGCATAATAACACAGGACAACAAAGGAGGAAAAAGGTTTAATTCCCACATCCCCTTTAAAAAGTCCTCACCCAGTGACTTGAATGCTTTGGAAACTTGGTCATTTACTTATTCAGTCATTAAAAAGGTTGCCTGCCCATCTGCCCCTGTGTATCATGCAAACCACTCACAGATTTTGATGTGTGTTTATGAGGGCAGGCAAAGTACTGTGTGGGTCGGGGGTGGGGGGGAATGGGGGGCAAGAGAGAGAGACATGAAGAGGGATTAAATCTTCATTCTTTTTCTGGATTTTAACAACAACAAAAAAACACCTAAACAAATTGACTTGTTGTGAATGTCTTTTTACATATCAGCCTTTTCACATACAAGGGCTTCCCTCATGGCTCAGCTGGGAAAGGATCCACCTGCAACGCAAAAGACCTGGGTTCGATCCCTAGGTTGGGAAGATCCCTTGGAGAAGGGAAAGGCTACTCACTCCAGTATTCTGGCCTGAAAAATTCCATGGACTGTATAGTCCATGGGGTTGCAAAGAACTGGACATGACTGAATAACTTTCACTTCACTCCTGGACTGTAGCAACAGAAACTCCCTCTTCTTGGGTTCTGAACAATATGGTGACTCTAAATCTGATGTGTATTTATAAATCTTCCCTACATCCAGAACAAAGGTTTAACTTTTGATGTGATATTTTTTCATTCACAAAGTATTTATACAGAACTAATCCTTCATCAAAAGTGTGTGCTGGGATGAATTACCAGAGTGAGGAAAGAAAGCAATTAGCATTTAGAAAATGCCAGGCTCCAAGGTTTCACCAAAGAACAATTAAAAAAAAAACCCAAAAACTAATTTAGGCACTAACATGGTTTATGAAGTAGAAAGAGCTCATATGCTTATGAATTAGCAAGACCAACAGGAGATAACACATTCTACCCATAAAGGGGCACTAAGAAAGAAGTCTGTGCTAGTTGTCAAAGGGAAATTAATAGCGGTACTTGGTCTAGAGAAAGTTGAAACACTTATCTTTAAAAGAGCAGCCTCTCCCCGCAAGATAAACATGAAAGCTAAAAACAACTAACATTTATGGAGCATATAGTATGAGTCATTCATTGAGGCAAGCGTTTTGGAGACATAGACACTGAGGCAGGAACAGGTATGATCCAGTTTTACAGATGAGAAAGCTGATGTCCAGAGATGATGAGTACTTCTGCTGAGTGTCATCCAGCTGGTAGGGAGAACCAAGAATGACAGATTCTGAGACCCACAGTCTTTAACTGCTAGAAGCTCTGAAATCTCAAGATCAGGAAAATTCTTAGTTCTATGAAGGCCAGAATTAAGACAATATGCTGGGGAAAAAGAAATATAATTGCATAAGTGAATGACTAAAAGAATAGGTATAAAAAGGTTGGAAATACTTGAAATTACATATAATTAATATAAATTAATAAAAATAAACATGAGTCTTTGGAAAAACAGAAATAGAAATGCATGCATTCCTATGAATATATTCCTAGGAATTATTATTGGCTAAGGTGGTCAAAAGGCACAAGCTTCCAGATTTAAAATAAGTCACAGGGGTGTGAGGCTCAGCATGGTGACCATACTTCATAACATGTATGGCACATCTGGGAGCTGCTAAGAGAGTAAATCTTCAAAGTTCTCATCATAAGAAAAAAATTGTAACTATATGTGATGATGGATGTTAACTAGACTTACTGTGGTGATCATTTTGTAATATACACATATGGAACTATTATGCTGTACACCTGAGACTAATATAATGTTACATGTCACTTACATCTCAATTTAAAAACTAAAAAAAGATAGAAAGCTCACCTCTGTCAAAAGAAATATATTTATTGCTTATTTTAGGACAGGAAACAAATCTATTTAATATAGCAACACAAAAACTATGTATTGCTTGAAGCAGATACCTGATTCAATAAGCATATTTAATATATTAGTGGAAAGTTTATTCAGAAAACAATTATAAATCTATAAATTAAGTCTTCTTTTAAACAGTTCCAGTTTCTATTACCATTTTAGCTGCACACTGCTTGGTGCACTGTGATCTAACACTGTTTGCTTTATCAGCTTATAAGAAGGTAATGAAAGCGAGAAAAGGAAAAATCATTATGAGAAGCCCAGTAAACATTTTATGAATTTTTGAGTTAAAATATCTCACTGTGCTAAGTCTATGAAGAAAGCACTCATTTTGATTCTTTGAAAATCTTTTCTTTGGAGGCTTAGTGAGTGCTGGGTACAGGAAGATGAGTAAGATGTGGTTGATGTTTTAAGGAATTCCCAGTGTAGAAGAAGATGAAAGTGGAAGTGTCAGTCGCTCAGTCATGTCTGACTCTTTACAATCCTGTGAACTGTAGTCTGCCAGGCTCCTCTGTCCATGGAATTTTCCAGGCAAGAATACTGGAGCGGGTTGCCACTCCCTTCTCTAGGGGATCTTCCTGATCCAGAGACCGAACCCAGGTCTCCCACATTGAAGGCAGATTCATTACCATCTGGCCACCAGTAGAAGAAGATAAGGGGTGAAAAATAAAGGGGAGCATGATAATCAGATCACATAGATAACCTAAATTCAGACTGTGGTTCTTCTACTTGCTAGTCATGAACAACCTTGGGAAACTTGTTTAGCGTTTCTGGGCTTCAATTTTTTCATCCATAAAATGGGGACAGCTATCAACCATTTCCAGCTGCTGTTATTAGACCCATGATGGATAGAGAACAGAGCAGGAAAGAAACACAAAGAATAAATAGCCTGAATTGCTAGCTGTGTGAAGGAAAACATCCCAGAGAGATGAGAGCTGAGAGAATACGGATAGGCTTGGTGTTAAGATGAGTTCAGGGGAGAAGGAGCAGTGAAAACAAAGGTAAAGGGCAGGAGACCATTTGGAGGCATTTAGCAAACAGCCAGCTGCAGCAGCAAACAGCCCCTAGCAGGTACGGCTAGATGCTATAGTATGAAGAATGTCTGCAGTGACAGAAGGGTTCTGAGGCCAGAGCCTGGCAATCTTATAGGGCCACACTAATAGTCTGAATCCTGTAAGTCAGTGCCTTCCAAACAGTGCTCCTTAGAGCCTTACGATGAAAGGTTTTGTGAGACTGCCCCAGACATTTGTAAGGAGAGACTTGGGTGGGTATGGTGTTGGGTTCCCTCCCAAGCAGAATAAAACTGCTTTTATCTCTTATATGCCATGCTTTCATGTGCAACTTTTGTTTGAATAAAAAGATCTGCTCCTTAAAAAGTATTTGAATTTAAAAAATGATCAAGGATGGATAAATGAGGTTCTACTGTACAGCATGGGAACTATATTCAATATTCTGTGGATAAACTATAATGAAAAAGAATATGAAAAATAATGTAACTATGTATAATTTTACATCTTGAAGAGATGGGAATACCAGCACCTGACCTGCCTCTTGAGAAACCTGTATGCAAGTCAGGAAGCAACAGTTACAACTAGACATGGAACAACAGACTGGTTCCAAATAGGAAAAGGAGTACGTCAAGGCTGTATATTGTCACCCTGCTTATTTAACTTATATGCAGAGTACATCATGAGAAACACTGGACTGGAAGAAGCACAACCTAGAATCAAGATTGCCACAAGAAACATCAATAACCTCAGATATGCAGATGACACCACCCTTATGGCAGAAAGTGAAGAGGAACTAAAAAGCCTCTTGATGAAAGTGAAAGAGGAGAGTGAAAAAGTTGGCTTAAAGCTCAACATTCAGAAAACGAAGATCATGGTATCCGGTCCCATCACTTCAGGGCAAATAGATGGGGAAACAATGGAAACAGTGGCTGACTTTATTTTTTGGGTCTCCAGAATCTCTGCAGATGGTGACTGCAGCCATGAAATTAAATGACGCTTGCTCCTTGGAAGAAAAGATAGATAGCATATTCAAAAGCAGAGACATTACTTTGCCAACAAAGGTCCATCTAGTCAAAGCTAAGGTTTTTCCAGTAGTCATGTATGGATGGATATGAGAGTTGGGACTATAAAGAAAGCTGAGCACAGAAGAATGAATGCTTTTGAACTGTGGTGTTGGAGAATCAGTCCTGAATATTCATTGGAAGGACTGATGTTGAAGCTGAAACTCCAATACTTTGGCCACCTGATGCAAAGAACTGACTCATTTGAAAAGAACCTGATGCTGGGAAAGACTGAAGGCAGGAGGAGAAGGGGATGACAGAAGATGAGACGACTGGATGGCATCACTGACTCAGTGGACATGAGTCTGAGTAAACTCCAGGAGTTGGTGATGGCAGGGAAGCCTGGTGTGCTGCAGTCCATGGGGTTGCAAAGAGTCAGACATGAATGAACAAATGAACTGAACTGAACTGAGTGACTGATACATAAATGAGTCACTTTGCTCTACGGCAGAAATTAACACAACATTCTAAGTCAAATATAAAACAAATAAATAAATATCCACTGAAGCTTTGAGCAAGGAAGAAATATGATCAGGCTTGAATTTTGGAATAACTTTGAGATTCCTTATTTCTTTAGGAGAGACTATAAAATCGCTTGGTAAGGAAGTCAGTAGGACTATGGAAAAGACTGATGCTGGGAGGGATTGGGGGCAGGAGGAGAAGGCGACGACAGAGGATGAGATGGCTGGATGGCATCACGGACTCGATGGACATGAGTCTGAGTGAACTCCGGGAGTTGGTGATGGACAGCGAGCCCTGGCGTGCTGTGATTCATGGGGTCGCAAAGAGTCGGACGTGACTGAGTGACTGAACTGAACTGAACTGAACTGAAGGAAGTCAGTAGGACTATACTCTAGATTTTAATAGTACTGGGGTTGGTAGAAGTGATGAGTGATTATATGCTATGCTGAGAACCAGGCAAAGCTCTCAACAGCATAGGTACCACCCTTTGGGGTTGCCCTATTAATCTCTGCAGATGGCTTTGGTTGTTTTGGAGAGGGTGCTACTGGCACACTGGCAACTAGTAGGTGGAGGACATGGATGACAGACATTCTGCAATGTATAGAGTAGCCCCCAGCCGACCTGGCTTTCACATATGCATGAAGGTAAAATATCTGGATATAATTAACAGAAGCCTATAACTTAACTTTTTTAATATACAAAGTAAAACACAGAGTATTTCTGACATGGTTTTAGTATATACTGAAATTTACCAAGATTGGAATTGCTGTGTGAATGGAGTAAATATTGTATTTTGGTCAGTTTTTAAGAATTTACCAGGAGTTGTTTATTATTTGAAAAATAACTTCACAAGGCATTTGAGTTCCCAAGACACTCATCCTTAACAGCCAGCCTTTGGAGTGCCAGACTCACTATGAGCTTCCACTGAGTCTAATGCTGGATAGATGCAAGTGTGTGATTACTTCATTATGTCACCTATGCAGTTGTGCTCCAAGGTATTTATATATATTCCCCTTACACTACATGCAGGTTCCCTGGTGGCTCAGACGCTAAAGAATCTGCCTACAATAAGGGACACCAGGGTTCTATTCCTGGGTTGGGAAGATCCCCTGGAGAAGGGAACAGCCACTCACTCCAGTATTCTGGCCTGGAGAATTCCATGGACTGTATAGTCCACGGGGTTGCAAAGAGTCAGACATGACTGAGTGACGTTCACAACACTACATTCAGGGCATTATGCTTGTTTCTTTAGTCTGTGCAGGTAATTTATCTTGGGAATTTCTTGGAGGCAAATCAAGATGTCTCATAAAATATTTGCTATAAAAATGGGGCTTGGAGTATGACACAGTTGAGAGTCAACGGGTCAAAGTAACAAAAGCATTCACAAAAGCATTTTTCAAGCCACTCAGTCTCTCTTATACTATGGTAGATTGGAAATCAAGTTCATTTCTTGATTTGACTTTAACCTTTCCAAGCAGAGGCCGTTTTTATTCACATGCTCATGCTGTAGAAAATAATGGCAGGTGGTATCACACTTCAAAGGCAAGAAGATCATTGTGTGCAGTAACAAAGGGCCAGATCAGAAAGGCGCAGAGGGGTTTGTTTGGGCAAGATGCTTCAGGTCATTGCATGTCTACAGTTTGGGAAAATACACTTCTAGTATCAAGTCCCACGCCAGCTGCTTGTCTTGGCAGCAGTCAAAAATAATTTCAGGAAGTGATGTATTAAACGTTTCTTTTTTGTTTTGGAGGCAAATAACTTTCAATAATTTGTTCATATATATTGTAGACATTTAATCACAAAGATGCAACTATTCATTACAGGCCAAATTGCCCAGCATTTACAAAGAGATAAAATATAAATTCTTTTAGAAAACTACCATATCTTAAAAACCAGACAAATCTTGATTTTCTTCTTCAGTCCTTGATCTCTTTGAACTAATATTTTCATCAAGTTGTGCTAGTTCGCCAATAATGTATCTGCCAGTATATTATTTAAATATGTCCAAAGTAGGATGTTGTGGACTTCTTTGTGTCAACCTGGGTCAATAAACAGCTGAACAAACTGAGATCAGGATGGACTATTTGGTAATGTCATATGCTTGTTATTCTTTGACACAAGGTTCTCAGACAGCTGCATCAAAATGCTTGTTAGTCCAGACATGGCCCCACAATTACTAACTGGGAATTTTTATATTACAAATATATTTCTAAGTGTTCATCTTTTGCTTACATAAAATAAACTGGAACACTAATTTTTTTTTTCCAAGGAAAATGAAGATGTGGATCTATAATGGGATAGGAAGCAGGAGAAGGAGAGATAGAGACCATGCTTTCTACTCATTAAGTTTCCATTGATAAACTAAAATAAATTCTTGCTTTATAGCTCCAATGGGTATTTCTGAACAGCTGGTTGGCAGGCACCATCTTAATAATAAGTAAAAAATATTTGAATCACAGTCCTAGAGGCCCTGAATACAAACGTAAATTTCTGTCCTCTTTTAACACCAATATTAGTTGTGTCTAATTTATATGCAATCCTGTTATTGGTAGATTATGTAGGTTCCGAGACCACTTACTGCTGTTTACTGTGGTTGTGTCTTTAATTAAAACAATAATTTCCATGGATAAATAAAATAGCAAAGCTTAATTTAGAACTAGTTAATATCCTACTTCCAATTTATCTATTAGGATTAATCGTACAAACTAAACGTTATAATAATCAGTCATTACTTTTTAATCTTTCTTCAGTAATGTAATGTAATGAGGGGAATAATTTTTCTGATTATTTAAAGGTCCTTAAAACTGGTTTACCCAAAAAGGCTTTTCTAGATAACTAACTATATCATAATATCTAACTATATTCTAATTACAATACAAATATCTAATGAAATAATTCTGAAGTAGATAATTCTTGGAACTTTAAGAATTTTCATTAGGCAACTTGGTATTTTGAAAAAATGCATTTGTTAGACCTTTTTTGAGCTCTCAATATAAGGATTTTAGGCTTAACTTATAAATATGTATTTGAAAAACATCCATTCTGAGCAAGACATTGTGCAAGGTGCTAATCTTGTACAAGCGTGTCTCTCAGTGCTGGATTTACTGGGAGTCCTTGGGAAGAACTACAGAATCTAATCTGATTAACAGCACTCACTCTTTTCAGAGGATCACAGATTCTAACAAGTATCACCTGAATCTTTTACAAGTGTCAGTTTCTCTTATATCAAGGTGCAACTAATTTCTACCTGGGAGAGCATTTTTTCTTTCAACTTTCTCTATACCTCACGTTAATAGGTACAGTGCCTTAGTTTACTATTTATGGCTCACAATAAGATGATCCAAACGCTGCCTTTTCATTCATTTTCCCTCCTCTTCTCTCCTATTCTATGCCATCACCTTCTCCATGAAGCCTTCTTTGAGGTCTCTTAGTACAAAGGGATCTTTTCTCTCTTGATCCACTTTAATGTCCCCTTCTTAGGAACCCCTAATTTTTTATCTAGTTTTCTAATGCTTCATGTGTCCATATTTCCCAATTTCTGTTTTGTTTCTAGAGGGCTACACTTTTTCCATGTGTACCCTTATTAGACATCCCCTCCAAGCGTGCACACACACATACTTCCTCTTTCTTTCCTTGCCCATTCTCAATAAAATCTACTGATATTTTAAAGACATTCTCTAAAAAATTTAATTTTCAGATGCATTATTTAATATCAAATATTTTCTTAAAATCTCAGTTTCCATGATGACAGTGCCAGCATCATACTCAAACTATTACATCCTCATCAAGCTTTAGGACCTTTAGAGTTTGAAATTAAAAATAAGACAACATACCAAAGAAAATGTAACAGATGTGTGAAAGTGAAAATGAAAGTCGCTCAGTCATGTCCGACTCTTTGCGATGCCATGGACTATATGCCAGAATACTGGAGTGGGTAGCCTTTCCCTTCTCCAGAGGATCTTCCCAACCCAGGGATTGAACCCAGGTCTCCCACCTTGCAGGCGGATTCTTTACCAGCTGAGCCACAAGGGAAGCCCAACAGATGTATAGGCATGATTAAATTAGTAAACATTTTTTAATGTGACAATAGTTTCCAAAATTCCATTGACAACTTTAGGCAAGTTCCATTTAGTGACATTTATAGCGTGTGTTCTGATTGACTGGTACTCATGCCTTACCATTTGTTAAGTATTTGGAACACAGCCCCATATCGACCGACTTTTGCTTCAGTTTCGAGTCACAGGCTCTCTTTTCCCCACTATAATGTTTGCTTGAGCAGATTACTGGGCAATACAGAGAAGAAAATGAGCACCCAGTTGTATCTGTAGGGTTAACTGAGCTTATAGTGACTCTAAGATCAAGGCATTTTATGAAAAAAAAAATTGTTATCAACTAAACAAACAGAATGAACACTGAAGATAATATGCTTATAGGTGAAGTTTAACTTTGTATAATTCTGAAGTTGTGAGAATGTATTCGTCTTGGGGCTACTGTAATCATTTACATATTTCACTGTCACTACTTTAAAAAAGTAGTTCTAAAATTTGTTTCATTTTGTTTCTATCATTGTATGAAACATGAAATAAAATGACAGAGACACACCCCCCAAAAAAGAAGTGTTACTTATACTGCTTTCACAAGGAAATAGAAATGCACTCTTAAAGTTATAACCCTTCACCTCGGAATCTGCATTCTTCTTTAAAGGGAGGGCTTCAACAGAAAATTCTTAAGAGATTAAAAAAAAATACAAGTTTTTGACATTCTGTTGGATAGTTTTTGAAATTTTCATTTCTCTCACATAACTAATTCTCTCACATATTAAACTACTACATATAAAATAAATGACAAGGTGTCACTGTATAGCACAGAGAACTATATTCAATATCTTGTAATAAATCATAATGGAAAAGAATATGAAAAAGTATATATCTCTAACCGAATCACTTTGCTGTACAGCAGAAACTAATACAACATTGTAAATCAAATATAATTTAATAAATCCCCCTCAAACTGTATTGCCTCTATTTCTGAAGACAATGAAGATATACAATTTTATCGGAGAATCATTTTTAGGAAAAATATTTAGTACTTAGGACATTTGGAACACAAGGCAATGTTATATTTTATGTGCCAAACTAAACGGATCACAGGGTGATCAGATATTTAGTTAAACACTGTGGGTGAGTCTGTGGGGTGTTTCTGGATGAGAATAACAAAATCTGTAGACTGAGTGAAGCAGATTGCCCTCTGTAAGCTGGGTGGGCCTCATCCAATCAACTGAATACTTAATGACACAAAATGTCTGGCTATCTCTCAAGTAGGAGGGAATACCTCCTACCTAACTGTAGCTAATACATTGATCTTTGTTCCTGCTTTTGGATTTGAACTGAAAATGATTTCTTTTTTTTTTTTTTCTTCATTTTTAGTCCTCTGGTTTGTTTTTCTTTTCTTTTTAAAAAAATTTTTATTGGAGTTGATTTACAATGTTATGTCACTTTCAGGTGTACAGCAAAGTGAATCAATTATACACATATGTTTATCCACTCTTTTCTACTTTTAGATTCTTTTCCCACATAGGCCATTACATATTATTAAGTCAAGTTCCCTGCACTATATGACAGGGTCTTATTAGTTATCTATTCTATATATACCAGCATGTGTATACACACACACACAAACATATATACATATATAATTTTATCAATCCCAATTTCCAAATTTATCCCTCCCTCCTTATGCTCTGGTAACCATAAGTTTGTTTTCTATATCCATAACTCTACTTCTGTTTTGTAAATAAGTTCATTTGTATCCTTTTTTTTAGATTCTACATACATCACATACTTGTCTTTCTGTCTGATATTTGACTTACTTCTCTCAGTATGACAATCTCTGGGTCCATCTATGTTGCTGAAAATGGCTTTTTTTTTTTTTTTTTGTCAAGTAGGGCCTCCCAGGTAGAGCTAGCGGTAAAGAATCTGCCTGTCAGTGGAAGAGCCACTAGAGATGCAGGTTGGATCCCTAGTTTGGGACGATCCCCTGGAGTAGGGAATGGCAACCCACTCTAGTATTCTAGTCTGGAAGGCTCTCTGGAGAGAGGAGCCTAGCAGGCTACAATCCATGGGGATGCAAAGAGTCGGACACGACTGAGAACTGAGCACAATGCTCCATTGTGTCAAAATGATTTTTCTTGAGCCTCCAGCCTGCTGGCTTTCTAACTAGAAGTTATACCATTGGCTCTCCTGGGTTTCCAGTTGCTGACTGTAGCTCTTGAGATTTCTCAGCCTCTATAATTGCATGAGCCAACTCCCTAAAGTAAATCTTTTTATAAATGTAAATAAAAATGTCACTATGGGGGGACATTTACATATGTATACTTCCTGTTGGCTCTGTTTCTTTGGAGAACCTTAATACACACAACTGAAACTGAAACCTGGGAACACTGACAGAAAATCCCTTGTTACTATCTCACTTGATTTTTAAAAGTCATTTGATTAAAATACATATATATTTCCTGAAAAGTAGTGAAAGTGAGTCACTCACTCATGTCCAACTCTTTGCAACCCCATGGACTATACTGTCCATGGAATTCTCTAGGCCAGAATACTAGAGTGGGTAGCCTTTCCCTTCTCCAGGGGATCTTCCCAACCCAGGAGTCAAACCCAGGTCTCCCGCATTGCAGGCAGATTCTTTCCCAGCTGTCACCAGGGAAGCCCTGCTGCTGCTGCTAAGTCGCTTCAGTCGTGTCCGACTCTGTGCGACCCCAGAGACAGCCTCCTACAAGGCTCCCCCATCCCTGGGATTCTCCAGGCAAGAACACTGGAGTGGGTTGCCATGTCCTTCTCCTATGCATGAAAGTGAAAAGCGAAAGTGAAGTCGCTCAGTCGTCTGACTCTTAGCGACCCCATGGACTGCAGCCTACCAGGCTCCTCCGTCCATGGGATTTTCCAGGCAAGAGTACTGGAGTGGGGTGCCATTGCCTTCTCTGCAGGGAAGCCCTAGACAGATCATCCTCATAATGCATTTTTCAAAACATAAAACAGTTAAATTATAGATCCATCCCTTTATCCTTAACTTGACTCAAGGCAAATTACAATAATCTAGTCATTGACATTTCTGCACAAAATTTATATGCACTTCAAAATCAAGATGTTTAAAAGTTAACAGATTCCATATTTCATAATGAGAAATTCTTTGACTTATAAATTAAACTTCTCCACAGGTAACTTCTCTGTATTTGCAGGAAATAGCCATTTTAAAGAGACCACATCCTATATATATATACATACACACACATATACAATGGAATATTTCTTGTTTAGTCACTATGCTGTGCCCCATTATTTTGCGACCCCATATACTGTAGCCCTCCAGGTTCCCCTGTCCATGGGACTTCCCAGGCAACAATACTGAAGTGGGTTGCCATTTCCTTCTCTAGGGGATCTTCCCAATGGAATATTACTCAGACATAAAAAGAACAAAATCCTGCCATTTTCAGTAATTCAGATAGACCCAGAGGATAGTATGCTTAGTGAAATAAGTCTGACAGCGAAAAACTAATACTCTACGTAAATCACCTTTATGTGGAATCTAAAAAATAAAGGGATGTATATAACAAAACAGACTCACAGATATGGAGAACAAACTAATAGTTACTAGTGTGTAGAGGCAAGCAGGGGCATAAAATAGGAGTGTGGAATTAAGAAACACAAACTGCTAGGTATAAAATAAATAAGCAAAAAGACATGGATACAGCACAGGGAAATATAGCCATTATTTTGCAATAACGTTAAATGAAGTATAATCTATAAAAATTTTGGATCACTACGTTGCACAGCTGAAACTAATTTGTAAATCAACTATACTTCATTTTTTAAAAAAGTTAAACACTGTATTCAATAACATCTGAAACTTCATTCTTCAAAAAAATCAGGTATCAAGGTAATCTAGAAATGATCTTTCAATTTATACTTTGAAAATAAATTTTGCTTATAATATCTCTTACTTACTTTCATGATTATAGATCCATTCAATAGACACTTATATCACCAGCCCTTATTAGAATCTTGTGACACAACAGAGGATTAAACAGTAAAAATTCCTTGTCTTCACTGAATTTTTGTTCTTTCAAGGAGTGGAGAACACAGACCAAAACAAAAAGGAATTAGGATATTAGAAAGACAGATGTCATGATAGTTCACAAAAAGAAGAAGCAGGAGAAGGGCAGTGGCAGGGCGATGTGGGTGAGATGGCAAACTTCAACAGTTAGAGGAGGCCTCATGGAAGAGGAGAGGGCAATGGCACCCCGCTCCAGTACTCTTGCCTGGAAAATCCCATGGACGGAGGAGCCTGGTAGGCTGCAGTCCATGGGGTCGCTAAGAGTCGGACACGACTGAGCGACTTCACTTTCACTTTTCGCTTTCCTGTATTGGAGAAGGAAATGGCAACCCGCTCCAGTGTTCTTGCCTGGAGAATCCCAGGGACGGGGGAGCCTGGTGGGCTGCCATCTCTGGGGTCGCACAGAGTCGGACACGACTGAAGTGACTTAGCAGCAGCAGCAGGGAAGAGGTGCCACACGGAAGCAGACTTGAAGGAGATGAGGGCATACTGCATGTGTATATCCTTGGAGAGCATCTCAGGCAAAGCAACGGCAGGTACAACATTTCTGAGAGAGAGCCGCTGAGTCCTCAGGCCACCCAGGAGGCCAACAAAGCTGTGGTGAGGTGCACAATGGAGGGAAAAAGAGGAGATGAAACCAGAGGCAGGGCCTTGCAGACCATTTTTACAGTCTTCAGCTTTTACTCTAAGCAATACGGGGAGCCACTAACGGGCTGTGAGCAAAGGATTTACACGATCTCAGTGATGTTTACCAGGACTGCTCTATTTGCTACAGTAGAGAGAAGAGACCTGAAGTAGCAAGGCGGAAGCAAGGAGACTAATAAATGGGCTACTGCAATAAGCTACGTGAGACAGATGCTTTTCCAACTGGTGCCAAGTGAGCACTGATCTTTGCAGATGAGGTACTTGGTTCTTCCCACTAAGGCACTGGGGAGAGAGCACTGCCTACTTTTCTGAAGCCAACTCTCAGAGACTTTTCCTGAATGTGTACAATAACAGTATACTTTTTGTTTTGACATAGTTAAAATAACTGCCTTAAAAAGAAGCCACAACCACTTATGGCTGTGATACTGAACAACAGAATTACTAAAGAATACTAAAACATAAGCCATTTATATACAAAAGGATGTACTTCTGGGCAAGCATGGAGGTGCAAATATTTTCAAGGGGATGGGCCATGCACTAATGAGGTGGGAGGAGTGATTATAATAACAGTTTCATTTGAACCGTACCACAGAGTTTGTTATGCTTTGTTTTCACTATGATGTTTATTGAAAACTTAGAGGTTTTTTTTTCCACTGTCTCTAAAAAAATATAGGACCAAATCTACATTGAACAGAGCTGATTTTGTGTGCTTTTGCAGTTTCTTTACACTTCCAAAAGCTTGAAAATTTCCATTACAGACAATGTTTGAGAAGAGGAGGGGTATATGTCATCCCTTCTATCTTCAAACTCACCCTGACACTAAATTGTCTCACAGTGTAGCTTCATATTACAGTATTGAGCCCATACATTGAAAGCTGCCGATTTATTTCTTTTGTGGCTTTTATACAACCTGTGGCTAATGCATCCTTTGGTTTCACATTTGAACATCATAATAACATGAATGAGAACTAATTCTTGAAGCATCTGATCTCTGTCTTTCCAGAGTCTCTGTGGCTTGAAAGAGAATTCGAGAACAATAGTTTTCTACCAGGGTGGCTTTGTGCCCCAGGGCACACTGGGCAATGTCTGGAAACATTTTAAATGATCAGTTTTGGGGAAAGGATGTTTTTGGCACCTGGTGACTAGGAATTCTGCCAAACATCCTACAGGGCACTGCACAGCTCCTTGGGACATAGAATTATCTAATCCCAAACATCCATAGTAGTGAAATTGAGAAAACCTCTTCTAGAAAAAAAAGCCAAGAAACACGTGAATGAGGTGGATGGCATTCTCAGTGGATAGAACTTTTTCATCAGTTTGAAGACATCAAACTGTACAGGCCGGTCCTCCTGGGGCTAGAGTGAGTTAATGCTCCTCCACAGGGGGCTTTTCCATAGAGTAACTCAAGCAGCACTTCAGCACCTGCCAGAGTATATATTATAGAAACAGCTCTGTGCTTTAATGAAACACAAATATCTAAACAACATCTTCAATAAAATACTAATGAGATTTCACACACCGTAATTGAGGGACAAGAGGGTGATGACATGGCTTCCCAGATTTAAGGGAATATTTATCCACTTACTCAATTAATTTCTTTTGTAGCCTGAGTGATGATCATAAGCATTTATCGTGGATGGAGGACTTAAGTCCCAATACACAGTGAAGAAAATACAGAGATTATGACATACCCTTCCTTCTTTTCATTCTCGTTGATCGAACACACATGTGAAAGCTACAAACTGCATTAACAATGACAAAATATCAGGAACAATTCTTCAAAGGTTATTTCATTTCAGTTCAGTCGCTCAATCATGTCCAACACTTTGCAATCCCACGGACTGCAGCACGCCAGGCCTCTCTATCACCAACTCCAGGAGTTTACTCAAACTCATGTCCATTGAGACGGTGATGCCATCCAACCATCTCATCTGCTGTCATCTCCTTCTCTTCCTGCCTTCAATCTTTCCCAGCATCAGGGTCTTTTCAAATGAGTCAGCTCTTCGCATCAGGTGGCCAAAGGATTGGAGTTTCAGCATCAACATCAGTCCTTCCAATGAACACTCAGGACTAATCTCCTTTAGGATGGACTGCTTGGATATCCTTGCAGTCCAAGGGACTCCCTAGAGTCTTTTCCAATACCATAGTTTATTTTATTTTTTAATATAAATTTATTCATTATAATTGGAGGCTGATTACTTTACAATATTGTATTGGTTTTGCCATACATCAACATGAATCTGCCACAGGTATACACATGTTCCCCATCCTGACCCCCACCTCTTACCTCCCTCCCCGTACCACCCCTCTGGGTTATCCCAGTGTACTAGCCCCGAGCATCCAGTATCATGCATCGAACCTGGACTGGTGATTTGTTTCATATATGATATTATACATGTTTCAATGCCATTCTCCCAAATCATCCCACTCTCTCCCTCTCCCACAGAGTCCAAAACACTGTTCTATACATCTGTGTCTCTTGCTGTTTTGCATACAGGGTTATCGTTACCATCTTTCTAAATTCCATATATATGCATTAGTATACTGTATTGGTGTTTTTCTTTCTGGCTTACTTCACTCTGTAAATAGGCTCCAGTTTCATCCACCTCATTAGAATGGATTCAAATGTATTCCTTTTAATGGCTGAGTAATACTCCATTGTGTATATGTACCACAGCTTTCTTATCCATTCGTCTGCTGATGGACATCTAGGATGCATCTCCAGGTCCTGGCTATTATAAACAGTGCTGCGATGAACATTGGGGTACACGTGTCTCTTTCAATTCTGGTTTCCTCAGTGTGTATGCCCAGCACTGGGATTGCTGGGTCATAAGGCAGTTCTATTTCCAGCTTTTTTAAGGAATCTCCACACTCTTCTCCATAGTGGCTGTACTAGTTTGCATTCCCACCAACAGTGTAAGAGGGTTCCCTTTTCTCCACACCCTCTCCAGCATTTATTGCTTGTAGACTTTTGGATCGCTGCCATTCTGACTGGCATGAAATGGTACCTCATTGTGGTTTTGATTTGCACTTCTCTGATAATGAGTGATGTTGAGCATCTTTTCATGTGTTTGTTAGCCATCTGTATATCTTCTTTGGAGAAATGTCTATTTAGTTCTTTGGCCCATTTTTTGATTGGGTCATTAATTTTTCTTGAATTGAGGTGCAGGAGTTGCTTGTATATTTTTTTATATTAATCCTTTGTCAGTTGCTTCATTTGCTATTATTTTCTCCCATTCTGAAGGCTGTCTTTTCACCTTGCTTATAGTTTCCTTTGTTGTGCAGAAGCTTTTAAGTTTAATTAGGTCCCATTTGTTTATTTTTGCTTCTATTTCCAATATTCTGGGAGGTGGGTCATACAGGATCCTGCTGTGATTTATGTCAGAGAGTGTTTTGCCTATGTTCTCCTCTAGGAGTTTTATGGTTTCTGGTCTTACGTTTAGATCTTTAATCGATTTTGAGTTTATTTTTGCAACACCATAGTTTAAAAGCATCAATTCTTCAGCACTCAGCTTTCTTTATAGTCTAACTCCCACATCCATACATGACCACTGGAAAAACCTTAGCTTTGACTAGATGGACTTTTGTTGGCAAAGTAATGTCTCTGCTTTTTAATATACTCTCTAGGTTGGTCATAACTTTTCTTCCAAGGAGTAAGCGTCTTTTAATGTCATGGCTGCAGTCACCATCTGCAGTGGTTCTGGAGCCCAGGAAAATAACAGTCTCCCATTGTTTCCACTGTTTCCCCATCTATTTGCCATGAAGTGAGGGGGCCAGATGCCATGATCTTAGTTTTTTGAATGTTGAGTCTTAAGCCAGCTTTTCACTCTCCTCTTTCACTTTCATCAAGAGGCTCTTTAGTTCTTCTTTGCTTCCTGCCATAAGGGTGGTGTCATCTGCATATCTGAGCTTATTGGTATTTCTCCCGGCAATCTTGATTCCAGCTTGTGCTTCTTCCAGCCCAGCGTTTCTCATGATGTACCCTGCATATAAGTTAAATAAGCAGGGTGACAATATACAGCCTTGATGTACTCCTTTCCCTATTTGGAACCAGTCTGTTGTTCCATATCCAGTTCTAATGGTTGCTTCCTGACCTGCATATAGGTTTCTCAAGAGGCAGGTCAGATGGTTTGGTATTCTCATCTCTTAAAGAATTTTCCAGAGCTTGTTGTAGTCTTCGCAGTCAAAGGCTTTGGCATAGTCAATAAAGCAGAAGTAGATATTTTTCTGGAACTCTTTTGCTTTTTTGATGACCCAACAGATGTTGGCAATTTGATTTCTGGTTCCTCTGCCTTTTCTAAAACCAGCTTGAACATCAGGGAGTTCACGGTTCACGTATTGCTGAAGGCTGGCTTGGAGAATTTTGTGCATTCCTTGACTAGCATGTGAGATGAGTGCAACTGTGTGCTAGTTTGAGCATTCTTTGGCATTGCCTTTCTTTGAGATTGGAATGAAAACTGACCTTTTCCAGTCCTGTGGCCACTGCTGAGGTTATTTATCAAATTTGTAAATGGGATAAGGCAGTCCAGAAAATTCCCCTTCAACTACCTTATTTCATCAACTCTCAGGTACACTATATTGTCACTTTTTAACCTTTCTGAAACCAGGTTTATCTTTTAACGCAAAGCATAATGCAGGCAGCCAGCCAGGGAACAGTCATGCTGTAGCTACGTGAAAACCTTCTGACAAGATAAAGAAAATGTCATCATCAGTGTATCATTCATTTGAGAAAACAAAGGTGGTTCCTTAGAAGTCAGTAAACAGAGGCATAGTCAATATTTTCTGGCTACAGTAAGACTTACATGAGTCCTGAAAGAAGGATCCAGACCCTCACAAATTGTGTTTTGAAAGATCCTTTATAGGTATTAATTCACACAGCCCCTTTATGAATTATTCTAGAAACAGTAGGCAAGTAATTAGAATATGGAAAGTAGTCAGGCCCCTGAGGCCTGAAAAGCCAAATCACAATAAGAGTCTTTTCTCAAGATACCTTTGCCAACCTAGCAGGGAGAACAAACTGTTCCTTCTACTAAATCTCACTTGAACTGTTTGCACTAACATTCTTTTCTCACCTACTGGGATGTTTCTGGTCCCTCAAAACATAGCTTCACACCACAGTACCCATCATTGTTCACATTTCCATAGAGAACCACACAGTGGGAGGGAAGACAACAGCTAAATTTAATTTCTTCTAATAACTTCTAAGGTTTGCACTTTTGACTTAGGAACAGCTTAGAGGTAAAGAATCCTCCTGCATAGGAGACACAGGAGACGTGGGTTCGATCCCTTGGTCGGGAAGATCCCCTGGAGAAGGAAATGGTAACCACTCCAGTATTCTTACCTGAAAGAAGTCTCATAGACAGAGGAACCTGGCAGGCTACAGTCCAAAGGGATGCAAAGAGTCGGATATGACTGGAGCGACTAAGCAAGCAAGCAAATGAGGAGTGCTTCAAATACTCAAGTGACAAAGTCCACTTCCCAAATATGCTGCATAAATTTAAAATTTCCCTGTCACGGAGTACTGCTATGTTTATGAAATTCCGGTTAGTTTACAAAATAAAAATACCATCTATCTGGAGCTGGGCCAATGATATGTGGGGCAGTTGTATGCCAAGGGCTTGTTGGAGCCCAGGGCAGACCTCCCTCCAAATATGCCTCAATGGCAAACTGATCATTTTGAAAGAAAGTTACTTAAGAAACATCTGATGCAAGAGGGACACTCTGACCCTCCCATCTGTCTCCCTGAAGGCAGCAAATAAATCTCTCATGTGAAAGGTACACCTCGTGCATCTGGAGGTAGAAGGGACACTCTTCACCAGAGAGAGAAAATTTGGGGCCAAGCAGTCTGTATAAACAAGCCTTGTTGCTGTTTAGTGTTCAGTCGTTTCTGACTCTTCTGCAACCCCATGGTCTGTCCATGGAATTCCCTAGGCAAGAATACTGGAGTGGGTTGCCATGCCCTTCTCTAGGGGATCTTCCTGACCCAGTCTCCCACACTGCGAGCAGACTCTTTACTGTCTGCGCTACTAGGGAAGCCCAGACAAACCTTATTACTTCTTTAGTTTACTACTCAAAGCCCAAACTCTAGATTCTTCACTAATTAAGTGCCTGAAACCTGTTTCTTAGTCCTGTTAACTCCTCACTTATTGTTTGTCTTAAAAATATAAAATCTGTCTTCTCCGGTCACTTCTTAGGTTCCATTATCTTGCACATGAATTAAAATTTATTTCTTTTCTCTTGTTAGTCTGTCTTGTGTCTATGTATTATGAGTCCAGCCACAGGAACTCAAGAAGGGTAGAAGGGGGAATATCCCCCTCTCTGATGGGCTGTTTTCAGAAAATAACCTTTTTGGGGAAGACCAGACTCAGAGAAAGAGAAACAGGCTTCTGGGGACTGGGATAAAAACTGGGATTGGGTACCACTCACTGCTGGAATTGGGGAACCATCATCCGTCATTACTAGTCATCATTCACAAGCAGGAGCAGTAGAGGCTCTGGTTCCAGGGTAGAAGCGAAGCTGTTTTCCCTCCACTGTAGGAAGAAAGAAGGAGAGTTTCTATCTCTGAAATGCCTTGATCTGACACATTCAGCAACTCACTAGTCTCCCCAGTCTCCCTGCAAAAGCGCATAAGTAATACACACCAGACTACAGAAATACTTTACCATAAAATGGTTGATACAATCTTTTCAGGAATGTCTCTCTGGCTTTATCACAGGCTGGTAATGGAACAAGAAGAGAGAACCCAGCACAGGCAGACTTTCCAATAATAAATAGGATCACTCCCTAAAATCCACCAAAAACAATATTTTCCTTTACATTTTTTTCTTCGGCATCTGTACAATTGATGCAAATGTCTGAGGAAACAAAGTCATCAAGAAAGTGACAGAGGAATAATAAGTAAAACAAATATTACACATTGTGGTAGGACAAACTTTGACTATGCATAGTGACAATTTTTAAAGTTTCCCTTACTGTTTATTTCGATAAAATTTCAATGCTTTTATCTAGTAAGAGTTCACAGTTGACGTTTTCATCTAGCTGGTCAATGAAGAGATGGATAAATTTCTAGAAATACAATCTCCCAAGACTGAACCAGGAAGAAGCAGAAAATATGAACAAACCAATTACCATCAATGAAACCAAATCAATCAAAAAAAACAACAAAATCTCCTAACAAAAGTTCAGGACCAGATGGCTTCCCAGGTGAACTCTGTCAAACATTTGGAGAAGAGTTAATATCTAATCTTTTCAAATTTCCAAAACATTTCAGAGGAAAAAATGCTTCCAAATTCATTTTATAAGGCCACTATCACCCTGATTCCAAAACTAGAAAAAGAAATAACAGATAAAGAAAATCATAGGCCAATATCATTGATATTGATACAGATGCAAAAATTCTGAAAAAGATTAGCAAATTAAATCCAACAGTACATTAAAAGGATCTTACACTATGATGAAGTGGGATTTAATGCAGCGATATAAGGATATTTAATATCTGGAAATCAATGTGATACAGCACATTAACATATTAAAGAATGTAAATTATATGATCATTTCAATAGAAGCAGAAAATGCTTTTGTCAAACTTTAGCATCCATTTATGATAAAAATTTTCCAGAAACCAGGATTCAGGGAACATATCTCAACATAATAAATGGCATAAATGAAAAAAACAAACCTACTGAATGTGGAAAAAATATTTGAAAATGACAGGACAAAATAGGGCATTAATATACAAAATATATAAACAGCCCATACAAGTCAACATGAAACAAACAACTAGATTGAAAATGGGCAGAAGACCTGAATAGACATTTTTCCAAATGTCTGTTGAAAGATATACAGATGGTCAATAGGCACATGAAAACATGCTCAGCATCAGAGAAATGCAAATTAAAACCGCAATCAGGTATCACCTTACATCTGTCAGAATGGCTGTGATCAAAAAGAATACAAAACAAATGTTGCCACACACCTACAGTCAATAACTCTTTGACAAAGCAGGCAAGAATACAACATGAAAAAAAAAACAGACTCTTCAGCAGGTGGTATTGGGAAAGCTGGAAAGTCACATGTAAATCAATGAAATTAGAACACTCTCTTACACAAAACACAAAAATAAACTCTAAATGGTTTAAAGACTTAAATATAAGACATGCATATGTGTGTGTGCTAAGTCGCCTCAGTTGTATCTGACCCTTTGTGACCCTATGGACTACAGCCTGCCAGGCTTCTTTGTCCACAAGATTCTCCGGGCAAGAATACTGGCGTTGGTTGCCATGCCCTCCTCTAAATATACGGCATGACACCATAAAACTCTTAGAAAAGAACATAAGCAAAACATTCTCTGACATAAATCCTACCGATTTTTTCATATGTCATTCTCCCAAGGCAATAGAAACGAAAGCAAAAATAAACAAATAGGACCTAATCAAACTTATAAGATTCTGCATAGCAAAGAAAACCATAAACAAAATGAAAAGACCACCTAAAAACCTGGAGAAAATACTTTCAAATGATGTGATTGATGAGGGATTAATTTCCAAAGCATACAAACAGCGTATAGACTCAATAACAGTAACAACAAAAAACCCACTAATCATAAAATGGGCAGAAGATCTAAATAGATCTTTCTCCAAAGAAGACATGAAAATGGCCAATCGGCATATAAAAAGATGTTCAACATCACTATTATTAGAGAAATGCAAATCAAAACTATAATGAAGTATGACTTCACAGTTGTCAGAATGATCAAAAAATCTACCAGTGATAAATGCTGGAGAGGGTGTGAAGAAAAGGGAACCCTCTTACCCTGTTGGTGGGAATGTAAATTGGTGCAGCCACTATGGAGAAAAGTATGATGCCTCCCTAGAAATCTAAAAATAGAGTTACTGTATGGTCTAGCAATCTCACTCCTGAGCACATATCTGGAGAAAATTCTAATTTGAAAAGATACATGTAATACAGTGTTCATAGTAGGATTATTCACAATATCCAAGACATGGAAGAAACCTAAAGGTCCACCAACAGATGAATTATTGAAAAAGATGAAGTATATACATACAACGGAATATTACTCACCCATAAAAAATGAAATAATGCCACAAGCAGCAACATGAATGGACCTAGACACTACCATATTAAGCGAAGGAAGTCAGACAAAGATATATTATATGATATCACTTACATGCAGAATCTTAAGGGAACAATACAAATGAACTTATCTACAGATTCACAGGCATAGAAAAGAATGTATAGCTACCAAAGAGGAAAGTAGGGGAGGGGGATTAATTAGGAATTTGGGATTAGCAGACACAAACTGCTATATATAAAATAGATACAACAAGGTCCTACTGTCAGTATCTTTTAATAAGCCATAGTGGAAAACAATATGAAAAAGAATATATGTATGTATGACTGAATCATTTTGCTATACATCAGAAACTAACACAACATTGCAAATCAACTACAATTAAAATCCACACACCTATGGACACCTTATCTTTGACAAAAGAGGTAAGAATATACAATGGATTAAAGACAATTTCTTTAACAAGTGGTGCTGGAAAAACTGGTCAACCACTTGTAAAAGAATGAAACTAGAACACTTTCTAACACCATACACAAAAATAGACTCCAAATGGATTAAAGATCTAAACATAAGACCAGAAACTAAAAAACTAGAGGAGAACATAGGCAAAACACTCTCCGACATAAATCACAGCAGGATCCTCTATGATCCACCTCCCAGAATATTGGAAATGAAAGCAAAAATAAACAAATGGGACCTAATTAAACTTAAAAGCTTCTGCACAACAAAGGAAACTATAAGCAAGGTGAAAAGACAGCCTTCAGAATGGGAGAAAATAATAGCAAATGAAGCAACTGACAAACAACTAATCTCAAAAATATACAAGCAACTCCTGTAGCTCAATTCAAGAAAAATAAACGACCCAATCAAAAAATGGGCCAAAGAACTAAACAGACATTTCTCCAAAGAAGACATACAGATGATTACTAAACACAGGAAAAGATGCTCAACATCACTCATTATCAGAGAAATGCAAATCAAAACCACAATGAGGTACCATTTCATGCCAGTCAGAATGGCAGCGATCCAAAAGTCTACAAGCAATAAATGCTGGAGAGGGTGTGGAGAAAAGGGAACCCTCTTACACTGTTGGTGGGAATGCAAACTAGTACAGCCACTATGGAGAAGAGTGTGGAGATTCCTTAAAAAAGCTGGAAATAGAACTGCCTTATGACCCAGCAATCCCACTGCTGGGCATACACACAGAGGAAACCAGAATCGAGAGAGACACGTGTACCCCAACGTTCACCGCAACACTGTTTATAAATAGCCAGGACATGGAAGCAACCTAGATGTCCATTAGCAGATGAATGGATAAGAAAGCTGTGGTACATATACACAATGGAGTATTACTCAGCCATTAAAAAGAATACATTTGAATCCATTCTAATGAGGTGGATGAAACTGGAGCCTATTATACAGAGTGAAGTAAGCCAGAAAGAAATCCAGTGGTCATGTATGGATGTGAGAGTTGGACTGTGAAGAAAGCTGAGCACTGATAAATTGATGCTTTTGAACTGTGGTGTTGGAGAAGACTCTTGAGAGTCCCATGGACTGCAAGGAGATCCAACCAGTCCATTCTGAAGGAGATCAGCCCTGGGATTTCTTTGGAAGGAATGATGCTGAAGCTGAAACTCCAGTACTTTGGCCACCTCATGCGAAGAGTGACTCATTGGAAAAGACTCTGATGCTGGGAGGGATTGGGGGCAGGAGGAGAAGGGGATGACAGAGGATGAGATGGCTGGATGGCATCACCGACTCAATGGACATGAGTTAGAGTGAACTCCGGGAGTTTGTGATGGACAGGGAGGCCTGGGGTGCATTCTAAGTGTTCATCAACAGGTAAGTGGATAAAGTAGATACAGTGTATATACATAATGGAATACTACTCAGCTATAAATAAGAATAAAATTTTATCATTTGCAATAACATGTATAGACTTCAAGGACATTATGCTAAGTGAAATAAGTCAGACAGAGACAATATTGTCTGATATCACTTGTACGTAGAATTTAAAAAATGCAACTAGTAAATACAGCAGCTTAGAAACAGACTTACAGATTTAAAGAACAAACTAGTGGTTACCAGGGGGAGAGGGAAAGCAGAAGTAGCAAGATAGTGATAGGGGATCAAGAAGTACAAACTACTGTGTACAAAATAAGTAAGCTACAAGGCTATATCATATAGCATGGGGAATGTAGCCAGTATTTTGTATTAACAATAAATGGAGTATCATTTTTAAAAGTTGTGAATCATTGTGTTGTACATCTGAGACATACTGTTCAAATATACCTTAATAAAAAAATGTTTAAACAATTTTAGCCTTTTATCTAGTAAGATTTCAAAGCTGAAGTTTTCATCTGACCGGTCACTTGTCAAAAGGCTTCTGTATAACCACACATATTGAACTACTCTATAGGACTTGTAGTACTTGCATTGCAGCTCTGAGGCAAAGAAGCATAACAGAACAATGGTTGACAAAGGCCAAAAATTAAAATATTAAAAAATTATAAAGAAATACTACGTTAAATAGCCCACAATATTTTCTAATTAAAGCTCTTATACCAGCTCCACAATTTCATCCATTCAGATATACTTTCTGTCTCCATCTCTGATTTGATTCTTTCATTTTTCCAAATTGCAATCAAATTCCAAACCACAGAATTATGGACTTTTTAGAATGAAATAATGAACATCTAAATAGTAGTGATTAAAAATAACTCAATAAGAAAAATGACAAATGATTCCTGTATTTACAACTCTGGGCAAAAATCTGGAAAACTAGCTTAAAAAGATAAAAGTCAATTAAAATTTGTTGCTTCTTAGCAACCAGTTTTATAATATTATCATGTATTCTTAGGGTTGAGTAGGACTTTTGGATTTATCTAGTTCAAACTCCAATCACTTAAATCTGTATAGCATCCAATGACAGCAGCCATTCAGATTTTCTTTAAATGCCTCAAATCTTCTATATACTATTCCGTTGATGAACATGGTTCATACTTCATAGGAGTAAATAGCTATCATCAGGCAGGAAATGCCTTGTCTTCCTATGATGAAATGCATCAGCCTATTCATACACTTTGCCAGTGATGTGCTGGTAAAATGTTTCACAAACAAGAGGCATGAAAAATAAAAGCCTTGATTTGTATCATTTGCTGATTCCCACAGTGAAAATACCTATGTTAGGC
Organism: Budorcas taxicolor; assembly: GCF_023091745.1. NCBI lineage: Eukaryota > Metazoa > Chordata > Mammalia > Artiodactyla > Bovidae > Budorcas > Budorcas taxicolor. The sequence continues at coordinate 72,844,888 of NC_068911.1, forward strand.
TGTCTGACAGTGTAGTTCAGAAGAGGTGCACATTATCTAGTCTCATGAACAAATAGTCCTTCCCTTTGTTACTCTGATAAAGATGTTGTGTCAAAGGCCAATCCCTCAACTTTAGTTCTGGATCCAATTCCCCCTTATTTTCTCAAAACATCACTCACAGATAAACATCTCTCTTCTAAATCATCCATTTATTTATTAATATTACTGGCAGTCTCTATCATGCTATGTATACTACAGCATTCTCTTTTATTCTTTAGATAGCACTCATTGCTACTTGATAGTTCTTATCTGTTTAAATTTTAAAATGTATTCATAGTGTCCCTCAATTAGAATGTAAGTCTTACATGTTCAGGGACCTTTTCTGGTTTGCTCACAGCCTTATCTCCAGGACCTACAATAGTTCTAGGCACACAGTACATACTCAACAAATAGTCACCAATTTATGGAAAGAATAGGAAACTTCATAGTTTGGTTTTGATAGAACTTACTGCTAGCAATGTCTTCTTTATGTTGATGGGGATGAGCCTTCTAATGCTACTGGCTTCAGATATGCTAATTAAGATAAATGAATAGAGTTCACGCGTTGATTCTCTAAAGAGTAAGGAAAGGACGATGCATGCGTGAATCATCAAACACCTTCACCGATTACTTGAGGGAATCATACAAGTTTGAAAGTAATAAAATACATGCTTATCTATCCTTATGTTATATATTCTTATAACGTATACCATGTTAATTGAAATTGCTGTTTATTGATAAGTATCCTGAGCATTAATGTTAAGGAAGGGTTGAAAACCCTTATTACTTGTTCCTTGGTTATAACTCCTGGTAAATGAATTGTGAGATATCCAAATGTAATATCATATATTTCACAGTAAAAACTAAACTTAACTGATAAGATTTTATATGGATTCCAGGCAGATGGTCTGTCTTAAACATTTTGATAATAGACGGTTACATAACTTACCCAAATGACCTCTACTCCCTTTTGCCCTGGACACATACATCTTTCAGCACTGATACTGCTCCTTACCAGACTGTTGTGAAGGCTTCCCTCCCCCATCCTTAGTATCTCTGGTGTTAAGTCCCTCATTGGGTCTGACTCTTTGCGACCTCATGAACTGTTGCCTACCAGGCTCCTTTCTCCATGGAATTCTCCAGGCAAGAATACTGGAGTGGATTGACACTCTTCTCCAGGAGATCTTCCCGACCAAGGGATTGACCCTGGGTCCCTTCCCTAGCCCAATCCTTAAATTTTGACCCTTAAGACTCCTTCCCTGGGCCCTCTGCTTTTTACTCTCTGCACACGTTCTCCTGTAGATCTCAGCCAGTCCTGATGTTTCAGTGATAAAAAGTGGACAGTTCCCCAGATCTCACTCTCCATTCCAAATCTCTTTCTTGAGATACAGAATTTGCAAACACAACTGCCTATCAGATCTCGCCATTTGAATAAAACAGGTATCTCAAATGAACAGGTTCCCAACTGAATATAACTTCTTCCAACTTCCCCTTCCCAGGTGGCCCTAGTGGTAAGGAACCCACTTGCCAATGCAAGAGACATATGAGATGCTAGTTCCATCCACGGGGCAGGAAGATCCCCTGAAAGAGGGCATGGCAAACCACTCCAGTATTCTTGTCTGGAGAATTTCATGGATAGAGGAGCCTGGCGGGCTGCAGTCCATAAGGTTGCAAAGAGTCAGACACAACTGATGCAACTTAGCATACCAACTCCCCCAAGTACTCTTTTAATCCTCCAACTCTGCCTGTCTCAGAGAATGATATCATTCTCTACCCAGTAGTAAAGCCATTTTCTCCCCCATTGTAAACCTTTATCAACTCATTCTGAGTTGCCTCTTCTCTTATTATCCACCTCACTAGTGGGTGAGCCCAATGTTCACTGAGGTGAAGCACCCAGCAGTATATTTAACAAACTTAAGTTCTCAGTAAGTATTTATTGAAACTTACTTTTCTCTAAGGTATTAGAGAAAAGACCCATGAATCCTTTGAGTTTTTCATCCTTCTCTATAACCAAGACACTTATATCTATTTAGGGAAGTGCCAAATTGAGTATTTATTAAGTGAATGTGGTCAAGTTCTGTAGAGGTGATACACTATAATCAGTTTTCTCTTTGTGGCATCAACAATAAGCTTTAGGAAGGCTAATCCAGTATAAGTCACAACTTTCAAATATGCCAGTTCAATGTCTGAATGCCTTGTCATTATTCTCATTTTTCATGCCTTTTTTGTTCCAATTATATGCTTGAAGCACAATACAATGAAATGTAATTCTTATTCCTTAATATCATACTGGTTTAAATTTAGGTTCCTTAGAATTTTAAGGGAAATGCATACAGAAGAGGATTGAAAAGGTTATTAAAACTTCACAATAAAAGTCAACACTACTAAGTGCAGTTCTAAAAGAAAAAAAGTCCTTAGAGATTTCTCCTTTCAGCAATGAGTTTTATAATTAAATTTGTTGTGGTTACTTGGCTTGTGTTTGCTCTTTGTTATAATTTCTCCTTGAATCCATCATGTAATTAAACCCAAGTGTTGAACTGTAAGGAAAATTTTTGAATAATCAGCTTCTCAAACTGAAACTGGGCTCTATTCTAACCTGGACAGGGTGAGAGGATACCATTTGAGTGGGAAAATTGTGGCAGGAGGCAAAGTGTGAAGTGGTTTTCAGTCTGGAGATCTCTAGCATCTTAGGAAGCCTAATGTTCTTCCCTCACATAAATCTGGAAGGTGTCTATGGAATGAGAATTGAAGACAACTGTAGTGTTATCTGAGTCCACTAGGCTATCTACATATACTAAGGTGAGACCACTGTCTGTGTCATCAAGGGAAGAGGAGCTCCAGAGTGGCTAGCCCAATGGAGAAAATATTTCGACTCTTTCTAAACTAAGTACTGTACTTCTGTGAAAGAAAATAGTAATTGGTGAGCATGGATATTTATATATGCAGGCATTTGTATTAGTTCACTAGCATTTGATCAGATATTTAAAAATCTTTTGTAGTGACTAACTCACGAACTACATTGTCAATTTTCATAAGTACTAGACAATATAAAATCAGTCCTAATAACAGCTTTGACAGGATTTAATAAAGCATACACAAGAAACGTGTAATTTGCACAGGCTAATTTACACATGTGTCTAACTGAGAAATGAATTTGGAAGATGTTAGTTTCCCATCTGTACCACACAGAGAAAGATGGGAAAAAATGATTTACCAACTGTCAATAATCAATTTTAAGTGTATTTTCATCCCAAAATAAAATTTCCAGTGTCCAAAATATATCTTCTAAACTCTCCTTGCAAAAGTGGTATTTTATTTTCATTTCTATATAAGTGTCACAATGTGTTGATTTTCAGCAGCTAAATTACTTTTTCTGGAGGCTGCATAATCAAATTTAGTTAGTGCTGTTTGTGGCTAAGAAAGAATAGACGGTGATTTGGTCAGGTCACCGGCATGGAGTATTTCTTTACTTTTATTTTTTATTGTGAATTCTTGAATACTCACCTTCTTCTATTGAGTTTCTAATTTCTACTCTCCTGAGTTATATTTTGGATTGCAACATACACCACCTTGCCTTAGGCTTTAACAACTCTCAACACTGTTTAAGTTGAGAGTCTAGATTACACAGCTAAGTCATCTATTACTCTTCCTGCTCTAACTTAAAAACACGTATGGTCAATCATTTCTGCCAGCATTCAAATGGGATTTGTGTAGCTCATTGGGTATGATCAAAATTGTTTAGAATTAAGTAGGCTTGAACAAGATATTGTATAAATTTCTGGGTAAGAAGTATAGTTCCAGATTTATATGATAGAATACTATTTTCAAGGATATTAATCAATTCCCTTGACTCCCTTTACTCATGGAATTTGTTCACTGATTCTAATACAGAGGCCCTCTCTACAGTGTTCCATTAGAGGCAATGATTGCTAATTTGGTAGGGAGTTACTTAGGGTAGAAAGAATATGAAAGGGGTCATTATAGAACCTGACAGCCAAAATGACAAAACCTTAAGCTTAAAAAAAAAGGGGGAGCGGTGGTCTAGGGATAGATAGAAGAGAGAAATTTTTGATGCAGATTTCCCGAGTTAAATTTTTAGCTCCCACTTCTAACTCATTCCTGGGCTGGGAGAAGTGGGAAGTAGAAAGGCTGGAAAAGTTTCACAGGGTCTGATGTCAGAGTTCAGCTTGACCAGCCAGCATCAGAACTGACCAAGAGAACAGAAGTGGGTAATAAAAAGCTCTAACGTGCTTCTCAGTTCCATGAGAAGGAGGTTAATAATATAGGCAATACTCTTACCACGTATCCACTAAGTGCTATTCAGTCTAAGTGCATGATGAGTATCAATTCACTTAATCCTCACAGGAATCCTATAACAGGTACTATTATAATTATTTCAATTTTATAAAAGGCGAAATGGAGGGACAAAAAAATGACATGTCCACAAACACTCAACAAATAAGCACTGAAGCCACAATATCAGCTGGCCAACCTGCCTCCAAAGGCCACACTCTTGACCCCCACTCTACTGCCCTTTCAGAAAGGTCCATCAGTAACCAGCTCATACGTTACCTGTTTACCATCTAGCAGGAGTGGTACCCAAGGCTGTTCACTGGCTGGTGATGCAGTGTGCATTCACAGATGCACTGTGCCTTGATAGCTCCCATTTCAGTGACCCAAGAGAATCACTCATAAGCCCTCAAGAAAGCATCTTGGGACTTTGGATAACTGGGAGTGGTAGTAAACTGGGTAAGGAGGGACTAGATGGAACCAACCAATGAACTGCCACCAGGGCAATGGCATCAGTGACACACACAGCTTTTGGTTACTAAAATAGTTTTAGATCCTTTAATTCTCTGGGTTTTAAGGAGACTCGAACATAGACTCCTAACACCGGATGCAAGCACAGCTCAGCACATGGGAAAACCAATTAGGAGCCTGAGCCTGCAGCATCTCCTGTAAATTACCTGGCAGAGGATGTTGGAGCAAGGCAGGGAAGCTGAGCCTGCAGACTTCTAAAGCCCCTGCGTTTCAGAGGCTTGACGATTTCAGGGAGATAGTGCTGCTCTTTCTGCAGTTTCTGTCTTTTAATGTTGGCAGCTCAAACAGATTCTGGGATGCTGGAGTGAAGCTACTTATTAAAAAATAATTAACAGGGAGATCACACAGGCAAGGCTTGGTTTTAACAAAAGAGCTCACGGAATTTTCAGGGTTTCAAAACCGCTATATGTGAGCCTGAAGCCTAAAATTAACAATACATAGCAAATTAGGCACAATGGTTAATGTCCACATTGGGCACAGATGGGTAACTGCCTGCTGTTTTGAATCCTAAAGTTTCTTAGACCTTCTTGTGTTAAATACTTTTTGAGAAATAAATATGCAAATAGTTACACAGATTAAATTGACTGGATTTTATTTTGGAAGTCTACCAGGGGAGTCTTCTTCATATAATTTTACTATTGCTAACATTTATATATATACATTACATTTATTTTATATATATATATATAAACATTTTTAAAAATCTCATTTGTAAGTTTTTCCCTCAATAAAAAGGAAAGACATTCTCCACAAATCCTTGGCAGGTGTAGACATCCAGCTATTAATGAAGGTGAGGGCGTTTCCCATTTTCTACACCCAGACATATACATACACATATACATGCTCATACACATATACAACACTTCACTTTTCTTATGATCTGACTTTTGAAGCCAAAAATGAACGAAAATGTGGCACAAAGTGATGAAAGAGAGACATACATAGGTAAATTTTATTGTGCTGGGTGCTCCGTTTCTTCAGTCGTGTCTGACTCTTTGTGACCCCGTGGACTGTAGCCTGCCAGGCTCCTCTGTCCATGGGGATTCTCCAGGCAAGAATATTGGAGGCAAGAATACTTTGTTGCTGTGCCCTCCTCCAGGGCATCCTCCCAGCCCAGGGACTGAACCCACATCGCTTACATCTGCTGCATCGGCAGGGGGTTCTTTACTACTAGCGCCATCTGGGAAGCCCCAATTTTATTAGGTACCTACCATATATAAAAACTATGACAGTCACTGAAGATTAATATGAACGAGGCATAGGTTTGACCCCAAAGAGCTTCTAGTACAGAGAGGACAGAAGGCAATGGAGACAGAGAAATAAATAAGTACTATGCACTAAGGACAAAACCAGGTGTACCACATTTAGGCACAGGCAAGCCATTTAAAAGTCATCTCCAAGGCAGGAACCTCATCTGACACCGGACTTTTAACAGCAAATGACATGCTGCAACTTTAAGAAGACTATCACGGGATTCATTTTAATGATTGAATATACATTTCAAAACAAAAGTAGCTGCCATTTATTGAATGCCTACTTTACATTCAGTTTCTCTAATTCTCATAACCTTGGAAACTTGTTTTACAGGCAAAAAATCTAAGCTTCAGCGAGGTTCAGGACTTACACAATGTCACAGCAGGATAGCGACAAACTGGGATTAAATTCTAGGTCTAGCCACAATTCCACACTGCTAAAGTAAGAACGGGCCTGTCCGGCCTTGGCTCTCCTGATCCTTTTATATAGCCAGGGCCACTCTTTTTCCCAGGCTGTTTTGACATTGGCTGCTTTTTCATTTCTGAACTCTGAGCTGTTGGTAGATTATCTCACTCTTGGCTGTTGAAATGATGCTGGATACAGCTTCGATCAATGGCTTCAAGGTTTTGCTTCCCCCCAATATGCTCAGCAAAGTGTTGGCTTCCTGCTTTCCTTGTTAACCCCTGGTGTGGCGCTTGTTGGTTTGGTTGACCCTACAGCCTTCTGTCTATTGTGAGCATTCAGGATTCTCTGCCGGATCAGTGGTGTGGGGGCGTGCTGGGGCAAAGGGAAGGGATTTATTCTACTCCCTTTGGCAAGAAGAATTGCTTCTTTGTCGAGGTTAGAGTTGCAAAGAGATGCCCCTTTGTACGGTGTCATGATACTTCCTGGGTAATGCCATTAAATGTTTCCCCAGGCAGCAGAAGCTTAGGGCTCCTTGCTGAATTACCATTTAGTTTCCACTGGTCTGTGAGCCTTCAACTGTTTTGTTCAACTGCACTATTGAACTCCGCACATGATAAAAGTAGGATTCTTATGAACTGGATCTTTGACAAAAAGAATCAAAACTTGAATCCTTGACAAAAATATATCTGTTTTGTTCATACTGTGTACGTGAAGTCCAACATAACATATCCATGACACATAGTAGGTGTTCAATAAATACTTACTGAATAAATAAACTTGGAGAAGCCACTGGTATGTGTTGGTCTGTGTTTTGGCAGATATCTCCTTTTTCCCCCTGAATGAGGAAGCATAATTATTTATGCTGACAGTGTAGACTAAAGATAATTTATGTGATTCCAATTAAAAGAGGTATAAATGTATAGGGAAAGTAAAGAAGATGTAGGTTCAATCAGAGGACATTTTGTGGTGTAGTTTACTATCCTGACTAATCTCTACTTCCTTTCAGAGCAACTAATAATCATAAATAAAGTGGCCATTTTACCCTTTCTCTTACACATACACACAGCCCTTTTCTGTTTTTCCAGGAATATATTTGGACATGCATATAAAGCTGATATGCAATTTCTAGAAGAAGCAACACAATAAGACAAAAACTAGACAGCAACTTTATTGCGAGTTCCCTAGTAAAAGTTCACTGCACAAAATATTAAGAGTACTCTTTTCATTTAGAATCTCAGGACAAATCACCTTCTTGGAAAGAAAAAAAACAGGTCTTACAAAGGCTTTGAGAAATCAAGCCTATCACTGGTTTTCCTTACGAATTTTTTTTCCAAAACACAGAATACATAGTAAGAGCCATTTATTATATGGAAGGTAGAGATATTTTCTTCTCTCATTTAGTTAGTTTTGGTGAGGAAACTGGCTTAACTCTAGTTAACGTATTTTCATTTTAGACTTACTTTCAAAGGGAGAATGTCTTTCCACTGACTTCAGCTTGATTTAATCTCCAAAAATGGAAAGAAAAAGAAAATGTGCTTAAGAAAAGTAAGGGATCCCAGAAACATGGAAACTACCAACTTGGCTTAAGAAGAAATCTGAGCAAATATATCACAAGTAAACAAATTAAATCAGTTTTTGAAGAATTTCCAACAAATACAAGTCCAGGACCAAATGTCTTCCCTGGTGAATAGAAGAGGGATGTATAGATTATTGTGGAATACAGATAGGTGAGAATATTTCATGTAATAGGATTTATACTGTATCCTAAAAAGTGGGTAGAAATTGATCACAGATGGAAGGGGTAGAGATATTACTTGCAAGTAAGGATCAGAATGAGTGGACATGGAGAGAAGCTAGATGAGACAGTGAGGACTTTGTTAAGTGTAACACTTAAATTGTACATGGAAAGAAATTAAGATCGTATATACATTTTAGGACCAAAGAAATGTAGTTCTTAAATGCTAATGTGGAAAGTTTGGACATTATCCCACATGCAGATGGGGTCTATTAGAGGATTCAGAGTAAGGCTATACTATTATAAGAGCAGAATTTTAGAAGGTAAATTTAACTGTATTCAGGATAAACTGAAAATACAGGAGGTCACAAGAGGAAGATGATTGGTTAGGAGGTTTGACAGTAATCCCGGCAGGATTATCATGAGGTTAGAATGATTACACTGAGACTGAAAGGAGTGTATGCACATGAAAATTTAGTGGCCGATAACTATAAAGGGTGAATGGGATTGAAATAATCCTTAGATGATTTCACGGTTTGTAAGATGGAAAGCTAAAAGGACAGTGGAAACACTACAAATGATGGAGTAAATGGAAAGAAGAGTTAGATCTGAGGGCATGAACAAGGAGTCCAACTGGACATTCTTGAGTCTGAAATTCCAGAAACATAGCAGTGTAGAGATTCCCTGTAGGGCAAACATTCTGGACAGAAAGTAAAGACAGAATCTGGGTCAGGATATGTAGATTTCTAAGCCATTGTATGGGACACTTCTAGTACTCTCTCAAGGGGTCTCAAGTTTTAGAGATACTCTGGATAAATGACTTAAAATAGTATATCACAGCACTATTTAATGAAGGGACTCTTTGTCTTGCCTGCTGATTTTGTATATTCCATCTAAAATGATGAGGAAAAAGAGATGTGTTATGAGATGAGGAGAAGTGTGGTCATTGAGTACAGCCACACGAGTAAACTGCTCCTCTCCTGAATGATTATTTTCACGCGTTTCCTTTCTTATCATGCCTGGCTCAGTTTGAAGACCTGGCAGAAGACGTAAGAAATACAAGCTAAGTAGGAAATATATATGCAAATGTGCGATAAGCTAGTTGGGTTTTCAGGAAAACATGAGCGTGTGTTTGGGGTCCCACTTGGCCCATCATGCCAGCTGCGTGAAGTGAATTCACGGGGAACACTGTCACTTCCTCTCTGAGGTGCACACTGTGTGTGGTTGAGACAGTTCACATCGAATCGCAAGCTGGCTTACCTGGGAGTCTTCAGGAAAATCTATGCTTATAAAGGCAATTTTCTGGTTTAGAAAGTAAGTGAAGACACTGAGTATCAAAAGCAAACACAATAAGGCAAACTAAACTAGGATACATAAACCTTACGCTGATGCTTTCAAAGAAGAAATCTCAAGAATACGTTCGAAGATTCAATGGCACAACGATGCCTATTGAGTGAATGAAGAGAAGATAAAATCTTAAACTTTTAGGTTAAGACCTCAGGGAGGAAGCAAAACAAAGCCACACAAATTTGTTAATAGAATCCCCTGGCTTTCAAAAGTCACTGCTAGAAAAATGTTACATACATTTAGCTAGCAAATTATCACTGACAACCCTAAAGCTATTCCTTTCTTTTCTAGGCATTTTAACTTCTTTTTTCTTCTCACAAGGCTGAACGTGTCCTTACTCACTCTCAGTGAATGGATGGCTTCAGAACGGTGCCAATTCAGATGTGTTTGGTAAATGCATTTTTACAAGTATCTGATTTTCCATTGCTGCAGCTAGGGGTTTAAGTGGATCATGTAATGGTAGCTGAAGTCAAGGTGGAAAACAAAGCAAAAACAACAACTGGAAACTCACAAAAAGGTAGGTAGTCTCAGCTGTGTCAGCAGCTATACTGCAGGGTTAGACCAAGAGAATGCCAGGTAGGCAAGAGAAGGCAGGGGATAGGGAGGAATGGTAATAATAAAATAGTTCCCTTTTGCTCCCTGCACCCCAAGGAAGAGCCCCTTGCTGACTGATTTAGATTGAGGTAAGCTTGGCAGACACCATGGGTCATGCCCATGAGGAAGCGCAGGGTCTAAAGGAAGAGTCTACAGCAAGGGGACTCTTGCACTTCTTTACCCAATCTGTGTGATCTACTTAGAACTGCTTTCAGATCTTTATTAGGCTTAGGGTGACTCTCACTGACTTTGTGGTTGCCTTTCACAAAATATCTTTGAAAAATCTAATTCACTTTTTGTATCAAACCCTTTCTTTTCGCCAAGCCTCAGGTGCCTTTCTATAAAAATAAGGGATCAAAAGAGATAATCTCTAAGCTTTCTTCCAACAATAACCTTCCATGATTTCAGAAAAGTTATAGAACACTGTTCATGAGGAAAGCCAGGTATAATTTACCTGTAAGTTACTTCTACAGCTTCATTCATGGTTTTTGAAGTCATTCTCCCAATGGTGAACTCACACAGATATTTCACAACTGTGGCAAGTCCCCAGTTATACATTTTTACTGGCAGTGGTCAAAAAGGGAACAAGTACAAACACTACCAAAACCGTGGAAGCATCATGATACTTGTTGACAATTTAGTTCGCAGTGAAGCAGTGCTTCTTATTTCTGATACTGGTCACAGTTTTCTCCTGAGCTTATCAATGGATATTTAAATTTTGTATCTTGCTTGCTTCACCCCATTTCTCCAAAAAGCTGTTAAGTGACTTTTTAGAGAGGAACTGGAAAATATTGTCAAGAATTTTCAACGTTATGTTTCATTATAGCCATTCCTTTAAAAAAAAATTATTGGAAGATCTGGAAGAGCTTTGAAAAATAAATCAGGATGATAAGTATATGGTGGCCAGTTCAGCAGGCAGCTTTCCTTAAATAACTGTGGATGGCTGAGTTCAATTCAAGTCAGCCCCTAAAGCCTTGCCTGCTTCAATAGGAGTTTTGCTTAAAGATAACAAGAGAAGAGAATTATGGTGAAAGATAAAGAAAGCTCTTGGCCTAGTACTCTCTGTAGGGCTGTACTCAGAATAAATGGGAAACATATTGGAAAGTATTTTGAAAGTAAAGTTTCAAATATTCTCCAGTAAATATTCAGCTGCAATTAGACACTTTAGGTAAACATGACTCTGAGTCTGAATGGTGCTATAGCTTAGATAACAAAATCAATATGGTAAATTCAGGAAAGAAGACTCCTGTTTGGAAGGGCAAAGAAAATCTATTAAGAATATATTAGTCAGAATAAAAGCCAATAAAATATTTTTAAGATCAGTTCAATACCTTGAAATATATTTCTTTTAGTTATCTCGTGTATAGCGTCTGTGGGGCTTTTTGTTGGAAACTGATGTAAGTCAAATAAATGACAGCACTCCTCTTAAGACTCCTAGAACTAGGATCCCCAACCCCCAGGTCACAGACTAGTCCTAGTCCATGGCCTATTAGGAAGCAGGCTGCACATCAGGAGATGAGCAGCAGGCAAACAGCGAAGCTTCATCTGTATTTACAGCTGCTCCCCGAGGCTCACATTAGCACCTGAGCTCTTCCCCCTGTCAGATCAGTGATGCTGGCATCAGATTCTCATGGGTGTGAACCCTAAATAATGTGCTTGAATCATCCCAAATCATTCTCCCCCCACCATCCGTGGAAAAACTGTCTTCGCTGGTGCCAAAAAAGTTGGGAACAACTGCTCTCAGAAAATAGCCTTCTCCCTTTTAAACCAGATAATAAGGATTTTTGGGGGGTTCTTTTGGTTTGTTTAGGTTTGTATTCTACCAGTAAGAACCTGTTCTCCCTCATTTGAAACAGCTCAATTAAATTCATTTATAAACATTCTTACTTTAGGTTCAACTAGTATCTGACTTTTGACCATTCACTACAAAACTGGAATGCCAATGACTGTCCACTTCAGCCGGTATCCAAACAAATAGTGAAGATGGTAGAAAATAATTATTGCTAACAGTTTTAAACACAACCTGCACAAGTGTGAACACTAGACTCTAGTGGTTATTTTGTGCTCTTTTATCTTTGGCTTTAATTTGTGTTTTGCTCCTTTCCTCTCTTTCTGCATAGGTAATCCCACCCAATTTAGAGACAATGACAATGTCTATACACAAAAGAGGGCTTCCCCAGTGGCTCAGCTGGTAAAGAATCCGCCTGTAATGCTGGAGACCTGGGTTTGATCCCTGGGTTGGGAAGGTCCCCTGGAGAAGGGAAAGGCTACCCTCTCCAGTATTCTTGCCTGGAGAATTCCATGGATTGTATAGTCCACGGGGTCACAAAGAATCAGACACGACTGAGCGACTTTCACGCTATACATAAAACAGCCATGGAAGTGATGGCACAACAGTTCAAAACAAGTGCTGCAGTTCTCTAATTCACTTGGCACAAAGAACTCTAACCATAAATAATTTCCATAATAATACAGAGCAGTCTGCATATGACACCTGAGATTTTCAACTTGTGTTGATCATACTGCCAGACACCTGCACCTTACACATTTGTAAATAAAGTTCAGTTCAAATGAACCTCATGAGAGGGAGGCTGCGTTACATTTGGAAGAATTAGGTATGTGTAGGAATCTCTTTCATTAGCATGATGACTGCAGGGGAAAGGGTTATGGCATGTTTGTTTAAGGCTTGAGAAATCTGGCATTACCGCTTTTTTCTTTCCTTGTTTCTGTCATCAAGTTTCCTGGGTCACCATTCCAAATTTAGGTTTCAGTATGATCACCCCAATTTCTCCATAGACAACTTCAGCATTTTTCTTTTTCTTGCCTCTATCATTTTCAGAGATAGAGGCATGAGGCTGCAAGTCATGCAGTGCATCTGTACAGCCAGGAATGCCAATAAATGGACAATGATGTAACCATGCATGTCATGGATTTTGATTCAATCCCAATCTGTATCTCATTTACAGATGTAATTAGTGGGAGCAGAGATAAAAAGAATATATCAATAATATCTGGGTCATCAACAAGAAGTAAAAAGAACCACCTTTGAATTTCTCATACTTAATGTAGACAAATCACTTTCCCCTAAATTATCAAAGACATATTTAATGCATTCCCTGGTGGCTCAGATGGTAAAGAATCCACCTGCAATGCAGGAGACCCAGGTTCAATCCCTGGGTCAGGAAGATCCCCTGGGAAAGGAAATGGCAACCCACTTCAGTATTCTTGCCTGGAGAATTCCATGGACAGAGGAGCCTGAAGAGCTACAGTCTATGGGGTCACAAAGAGTCGGACAGGACTGAGTGAATAACACATGCTACATTAAACATTAGTTTTATATATGCCATTTATATATATGAAAAATTTTGAAAAAGTATGTGCACAAAGCTCACTACCTAAAGGTTCATTTTCCTGTAACTAACTCATTTCATGGTTATAAGATATGCCTTTAAAATACTGTAAACTGAAGCTCCAACCAGCTCCATAATGGGTAGATGCCTTATATCCTTACATATAACTATAACCTTAGATTCTTGTGTGGTGAAACGATACAGGATGAGCCCTCTGACAGCACTCCTTGGGCTATACATTTTACACATTAATAGGAATTACTCATTTGTACATTTTCACACTTGGCTATTGCATGCCTAATGTGAGCTAATACTTTAGGTATTCGAAATGCAGCAGGAGCACAAAATATGAAGCCCTTCTTCTTGTAGAGCTTCTATTCGTGCGGACAGAGTCAGATAAAACAACTGCCACAGCAACCACAATGACAACGCAAAAAATAAAAATATACTGACAGTTGCTCAGTCATGTCTGACTCTTTGCAACCCTCTGGACTGTAGCCTGCCAGGCTCCTCTGTCCACGGAATTCTGCAGGCAAGAATACTGGACTGGGTGGCTGTTCCCTTCTCCAGGGGATCTTCCCAACTCTGGGATGGACCCAGGTCTCCTGTACAGCTGGTTAATTCTTTACCGACTGAGCCAGCATGGAAGCCCGAGAATTCTGGAGTGGGTAGCCTATCCCTTATCCGGGGGAGCTTCCTGATCCAGGAATTGAACCAGGGTCTCCTGCACTGCAGGTGGATTCTTTATCAGTTGAGCTACCAGGGACACATAAAACTGAGAGAATGAGCATAGAGAGTGCCATTTGGTGTCATTTCCAATCAGGTAGGAGGGACGGGTTACCTAATAAGATGACATTTGAGTAAACAGTTGAATGAAGGGCTTAGAAAGAAGACCGATAATTAGGGAAGGAAGGTTTATCTTCTGATGGGCTGCATTTACACAACACTAATCCAACACCAATCATACATTGCAAAAGTAGGAAGTCAAGAAACACCTGGAGTAACAGGCAAATTTGGCCTTGGAATACAGAATGAAGCAGGGCAAAGACTAATAGAGTTTTGCCAAGAAAATGCACTGGTCATAGCAAACACCCTCTTCCAAGAAGACTCTACACATGGACATCACCAGATGGTCAACACCGAAATCAGATTGATTATATCCTCTGCAGCAAAAGATGAAGAAGCTCTATACAGTCAGCAAAAACAAGACCAGGAGCTGACTGTGGCTCAGATCATGAACTTCTTATTGCCAAATTCAGACGTAAATTGAAGAAAGTAGGGAAAACCACTAGACCATTCAGGTATGACCTAAATCAAATCCTTTATGATTATACAGTGGAAGTGAGAAATAGGTTTAAGGGACTAGATCTGATAGATAGAGTACCTGATGAACTATGGAATGAGGTTCATGATATTGTACAGGAGACAGGGATCAAGACCATCCCCATGGAAAAAAAATGCAAAAAAGCAAAATGGCTGTCTGAGGAGGCCTTACAAATAGCTGTGAAAAGAAAAGAAGCGAAAAGTGAAGGAGAAAAGGAAAGATATAAGCATCTGAATGCAGAGTTCCAGAGAATAGCAAGAAGAGATAAGAAAGCCTTCCTCAGCAATCAATGCAAAGAAATAGAGGAAAACAACAGAATAGGAAAGACTAGAGATCTCGTCAAGAAAATTAGAGATACCAATGGAACATTTCATGCAAAGATGGGCTCAATAAAGGACAGAAATGGTATGGACCTAACAGAAGCAGAAGATATTAAGAAGAGGTGGCAAGAATACACGGAAGAACTGTACAAAAAAGATCTTCACGACCCAGATAATCACGATGGTGTGATCACTCACCTAGAGCCAGAAATCCTGGAATATGGAGTCAAGTCAGCTTTAGAAAGCATCACTACAAACAAAGCTAGTGGAAGTAACAGAATTCCAGTTGAGCTGTTTCAAATCCTGAAAGATGATGCTGTGAAAGTGCTGCACTCAATATGCCAGCAAGTTTGGAAAACTCAGCAGTGGCCACAGGACTGGAAAAGGTCAGTTTTCATTCCAATTTCAAAGAAAGGCAATGCCAAAGAATGCTCAAACTACCGCACAATTGTACTCATCTCACATGCTAGTAAAGTAACGCTCAAAATTCTCCAAGCCAGGCTTCAGCAATACATGAACCGTGAACTTCCTGATGTTCAAGCTGGTTTTAGAAAAGGCAGAGGATCCAGAGATCAAATTGCCAACATCTGCTGGACCATGGAAAAAGCAAGAAGAGTTCCAGAAAAACATCTATTTCTGCTTTATTGACTATGTCAAAGCCTTTGACTGTGTGGATACAGTAAACTGTGGAAAATTTTGAAAGAGATGGGAACACCAGACCACCTGACCTGCCTCTTGAGAAACCTATATGCAAGGTAGGACCTATAAGCAACAGTTAGAACTGGACATGGAACAACAGATTGGTTCCAAATAGGAAAAGGAGTACGTCAAGGCTGTATATTGTCACCCTGCTTATTTAACTTATATGCTGAGTATATCATGAGAAACGCTGGGCTGGAAGAAACACAAGGTGGAATCAAGATTGCCGGGAGAAAGATCAATAACCTCAGATATGCAGATGAACCCATCCTTATGGCAGAAAGTGAAGAGGAACTAAAAAACCTCTTGATGAAAGTGAAAGAGGAGAGTGAAAAAGTTGGCTTAAGGCTCAACATTCAGAAAACTAAGATCATGGCATCTGGTCCCATCAGTTCATGGGAAATAGATGGGGAAACATGGAAACAGTGGCTGACTTTATTTTTTTGGGCTCCAAAATCACTGCAGATGGTGACTGCAGCCATGAAATTCAAAGACGCTTACTCCTTGGAAGAAAAGTGATGACCAACCTAGATAGCATACTGAAAAGCAGAGACATTACTTTACCAACAAAGGTCCATCTAGTCAAGGCTATGGTTTTTCCTGTGGTCATGTATGGATGTGAGAGTTGGACTGTGAAGAAAGCTGAGCACTGAAGAACTGATGCTTTTGAACTGTGGTGTTGGAGAAGACTCTTGAGTGTCCCTTGGACTGCAAGGAGATCCAACCAGTCCATTCTGACGGAGATCAACCCTGGGATTTCTTTGGAAGGAATGATGTTACAGCAGCGGAAACTCCAGTACTTTGGCCACCTCATGTGAAGAGTTGACTCACTGGAAAAGACTCTGATGCTGGGAGGGTTTGAGGGCAGGAGGAGAAGGGGACGACAGAGGATGAGATGGCTGGATGGCATCACGGACTCGATGGACATGAGTCTGAGTGAACTCCGGGAGTTGGTGATGGACAGGGAGCCTGGCGTGCTGCGATTCCTGGGGTTGCAAAGAGTTGGACACGACTGAGTGACTGAACTGAACTGAATCCAACAACTAGGCAATCAAACAATAGGATTAAGTCAACTAATCGCCTAACACTGCTGCTGTTCAGTTGCCCAGTTGTGTCCAACTCTCTGTGACCCCACAGTCTACCAGGCTCCTCTGTCCATGGGATTTCCCAGGCAAGAATCCTGGATGGCACTGCCAATTCCTTCTCCAGGGGACTGAACTTGCATCTCTTGTGTCTCCTGCTTGGCAGGTGGGTTCTTTACCACTGAGTCACCTGGGAAGCCCTAATAAACATGGACAAAAAGCCCATGGTCTAATAAATATGGACAAAACAAGTAGGCTGTAGTCTGTATATTTCACTCTTCAGTTATTTTTGTAGTATATAAATACAAAGTAAGATACAGCTTTAGATTCACTGGCTTTGAGCGCAAAATAAAATCCTTGGCTGGAGCTACTAACGGTAAATCATCTTTAATGATGATCATTCTTTTTTATTCTAGAACTCCAGAAGCAAGTGATAAGCCCAGGGGTTAGCTGGAAACAGTGACTGCTCTTGGATTCTGTCTCCCCAAGTCTGCAGTGAGAGTAAGTAGCTGTCACACACCAGGAAACATGTCAGCAGACTAGGTGGGGCTCACAGCAGTAATCAACTCACAGAGAAGCACTGAGTGATTGAAACTTAATAAATCATTCTGCTGCTTTATGGAGAATGGACCCTCTGGAAAAAGAGTTGAAATGGAAGGATCAGATGTGTGAAGGGAATCAGGAGTTCAAGTTGCAGATGCTTGATAAACATGTTGAGAAAGCACTCAGATATCCATGCAAGACTAAAGTTTATGGAAAATGTCAGTTTGGAGATACAAATATTATAGCCATGAGAACATAAATGGCATCTAAAACCACAGCTCAGATATGATTACCATGAATAGAGAATAGATAGGAGAGAGAAGGAAGCCCAACACCACACTCTGGATTACTCTGATGTCTGCAGATCTGACAAGAAGGAGGAGTCAGCAATGAAAACCAAGGCCAGTCACATTCCAGGGAAACCAGGAGAGTGTGACACCGGGAAAGGCAAACCAAGGGAAGAAGATGTGACAAGAAGAAAGAAATGTCCATTTGTGTCAAGTTGCTGCAAAAATGAGTAGTTACAATAGCAGTGTACTAATGATGGCAATGATGCTGAAGCTGAAACTCCAGTGCTTTGGCCACCTCATGCAAAGAGTTGACTCATTGGAAAAGACTCTGATGCTGGGAGGGATTGAGGGCAGGAGAAGAAGGGGACGACCGAGGATGAGATGGCTGGATGGCATCACTGACTCGATGGACGTGAGTCTGAGTGAACTCTGGGAGTTGGTGATGGACAGGGAGGCCTGGAGTGCTGCGATTCATGGGGTCGCAAAGGGTCAGACACAACTGAGTGACTGAACTGAACTGAACTAAAATGATGGCAACATAATAATAGTTAACATATATTATACCCTTATTTTCTGTCAAACATTGCTTTGAGGGTTTATATAGATTATCCTGTATAATCCTCACAATACTCGTGTGTAGTAGGTAGTTACTGTCATAATTTTACATTTGAGGAGACTATGGAATAGATTATTAATAACTTGCCCCTGATCCTGCAGTTTCACTAATGGATTTAGGAAGATGGAGATGGTTGATGACCTTAGAGCTGTTTCAGCAAAGCAGCACAGAACCTGGAATGGTTTGCAGAACAAATGGGAAACGAGATAGTAGAGACTGTCAGTACAGACATGCAGTTACTACGCTTGGCACCCAGAATATTCAACAACTGATGGCTATTATTAAAACAGTGCTGGTAATATATGTATATATATATATATATATATATATATATATATATATATATATATATATATCTTGCAATTATTCTTTCTGATAACTGTCTTTCCGGCTAAACTAAGCACTCTGAGGGCACACTCTATATTTTTTTTATCTTTGTTACTTCAGGCTTTACCATGATTTCTCTCATCTGTTCAGTGTTCAATTAGTGTTAACCAGGGATAGGATAGGAAGGCAATGGCACCCCACTCTAGTACTCTTGCCTGGAAAATCCCATGGACGGAGGAGCCTGGTAGGCTGCAGTCCTTGAGTTCGCTAAGAGTCAGACAGGACTGAGCGACTTCACTTTGACATTTCATTTTCATGCATTGGAGAAGGAAATGGCAACCCACTCCAGTATTCTTGCCTGGAGAATCCCAGGGACAGGGGAGCCTGGTGGGCTGCCGTCTATAGGGTCACACAGAGTCAGACACGACTGAAGCGACTTAGCAGAAGCAGCAGCAGGATAGGAAGAGGTTAATGGAAGAAATTTATTTGGGGATGGCTTTATAGATAGGTTGGAGAAGGCAATAGAGTTTGAAGAGATAAGAAGGTTAAGCATAATATCACCAAAGATGTTCATACCACTACTGAGCTCAGTATGTAAAATTTTATGAAATGTTAAGTCAATAGTTTGTCCAAAATGTTCATTTATGGGATGATAGGTCTATCTGTCTAGTTCAGAGGTCCAAAACTCAAAGGCCGACAGAGACCAGGTGGCAATGGAAATGATAGAAATGAGCCAGTTGTAAGCTTTGGAATAAGATGATGGGGGCATGTTGGAGAGAAGCCAAAAATCAGGCTTTTTTTCCCATAAAATCTCCCTTAACTTTAAATGCTAGCATCTAATTTCACTTTTTGATAACTGTTCAGTGTAAACAGAACACACCTGTGGAATATATTGGCCCAAGGGGCACTCATTTATCATTTCTGGTCTGTACAAGCAGCTAATGAAGAGAGTTGTTTTCAGGGGAAAAATCAGTCAAATTTGCAGTAAAACAAGTAAATTGAAAGACTTTTTGACATTTACCATAATTTTAGATAGCAGGACAGCTCAATGCTTAAAAATAAAAGCCATAGGAGAAAATATACATTTCAAGGCCTTCAGAGAGAATAAAAACAGAAGCATAGGTCTTAATTACTATCTAAAACAAATCTGCCTGAAAAGTTGTATGATCCAAGGAAAAGCCAATGCATGGGCATGGCGCTGAGAATCACTGTATAGTGTATAATGTATTACACTCCTCCCCAGCTGAGGTGACAGCCTTAGGCACCATTCACAGAAATGGTAGGCATGAGGTCAACTTCTTATAAAAAAAATCAATAGTCAGGTAAATATTTTATAACTGCTTGGCACATCTCATAGTTCACTGCCTAGATCAAAAGAATATATCTAGAGAGATTCATTTGGAATATGATTTTACACAAAGCTATTATTGTCTGTTGTAATGCTGACAAATAATGGTCTAATCTATATTTATTTTAAAAGATTTTTTTTATCATCTTAAATTACAATGTATCCCAGGTAACCTCAAAAAAGAGTTTTCTTTCATCCACTTTCACATGTCACACAGTTTTCCTGATGGAGCCTTTGGCATTTGACATCAAGGAAATGTGGAACTGAAGTGTTACAAGCAGGGACCAGCTAATTTTTCAATGATTTGGATGTCAGCTAAATTATTTCTTTTGATCAGCTAGTAGAATGCTTTGTTATCTGGAGCCATAGAATTATTTATCATTTATATACAGACCAAAGAAAAAGATTATATATCCTAAAAAAACCAGCACCACTGAAGTTTTAAAGTATACTTGTGCTGCAAGGTTACTTCGTTTTCATGATAGTAAGCTAGTAAGAAGCTGATTAAACATACTATTGTCTGTTTATCCCTCTATCTAAGTTAATAGTAACTGCTTAATATATAAGTCATGGATTAAATTGTCAATAATAGAACATAAACAATAGAAAATTTCAACTTGCTTACAACTTTATTGTCAACAAGCAAGTAGTAGTTCCCAAAAGAATAGGCTTTCTTTCTTTAAGGTGTTTCTGTTTTGACTGAATAATGTTTATAGGTTGGTTACTTGATATTTAAAAATAATTTCAATAAGCCTTGAAATTCAAATTAAGGGTGCAAACTGATTATTAAAATGCAGACTAAAACTTCTCAAACCACAGATAAACGAAGTATCAGGCATCTAGCACAGCACTGGAGAAACAAAGGTGCAAAATGGTTTACAATGTGTAACTTCCTATCTTCCTCTCTCCCAGAGATAATGTATGTCTTGGAAAGAGCTAATATATGCAGACTTCTTATTTGGGTTGTTGTGGATACTTTTTACCTGAAATCATTTTTAACCACACGTAAAACGTGCCTTACTTAGAAATTTAGACTTGTGAGAATATTAACTAAGCATAGCTCCTTGCTCTCACCACAGGCAGGCCTATAGAATGAAAAAAATATGATCAATGCCATAGAATGTTGGAACAGAATTATTGGACCAGGAAATTGAGAATTATATACCAAGGGAAATTTTTTAGACTACATTTTAACAGTGAAAATAATCAAACAATCTGCATTTTTAATAAAGAGCAAGTATGTGGCTATTTCTTCTATTCACATAAATGACAAGTATTTTGGCACCAACAGTTCCTTTTCTTCGGGTATTTGTGTCCTGATTAAATCTCCATATTTTTTATGATCAAATCAGTACCTTGGATGGTACTTTCTACAAAAGCACTGGTTTCAGAATATGGTGCCCTCATATACTTTACAGAAGATCTAGTTCAGAGAAATACTAATAATTTTGGTTAAATAGTGAATGATAATACATATAAACTTTTGCTAGGAGTTTATTGTTCTGCAATATTTTAAAAAGTTAATACATAATAAAAATTCAAACAATACTGAAAGAAAAATTCAAACTACTTTCCCTAATTTCAGTTGTCTTCTGAAAAAATATATTGTAATTTAAAGTTTCTTGTTTATTCTTCTAGCATAAGGAAGAAAAACTAGAAAGAAGGAAGCAAAGAAGAAAGAAAAAAGATGCATAAAATTGAATTATTCTGTACAGTCCTTAGCATTTGGCTTTATTTGCTCTATAGTATATATTGGAACCCTTTCTCTATTTAGATCATTTTTTCTAAAGTTTATTATGAGAATTCTCAAGTATGCAGCAAAGCATAAAGTTTGATACAATAAGCACCCATATATTTCCATACTGATTACAACTCCTAACATTTTGCCCAATTTACTTTTTCCATCTTTCAATTATCTGTCTCACTTTTTTTTTTAACTGAATCATTTCAAAATAAACTGCATGTATCATGACATTTCATTCCTGAATGCTTGCAGCTTAAGAACATTATCTGGTGCAGCCATTTTGGTATTTAAAAAAATGAATAATAATTCTCAAGTATATTTTAATATCTACAACTCCTAAAATGTCTGCAATTATTTTCTGAATATAATTAATAAATTATTTGGTGGAGGGACTTGTATTTAATGAAGAATCACACCTTGAATTTGATGTAAAATCTTTTAACTTGCTTACTGTCTAGCACAATGCTCCCCTCCACCTTTTGTTCAAAACAAATTGCACTGGCTTCATGAAGAAATCAAGTTGGTTGTTCCCTCAGAATTTTGCTCAATTTGTTTCACTACTCACCCAACTTCTTATGACTAACCAATGTGCCTGCATTCCACGAAATGCTGCAATTGAAAACTATGCATTTAATCTTGTTTGATTCTTAAGAGTCTTGAGATATTAATAATACATCTATTTTACTGATAAGAAAACGGAGTCAAAAGAGGTGAACTCAGTTTTCGATAGTCACATTTTGTCTTCCCTGTTCTTCATATGTGAATCACATATATGTCTCACATAATTTCATTGAGTACTATAACATTTAGGGTTGGAAAAGTCTTACTTTTACATAGGAAAAAAAGAGGTCCAGACAGACCAGTAGCTTTATATGCCTAGCTGTTGTTCCGTTGCTAAGTCATGTCTGACTCTTTGTGACCCCATTGACTGCAGCATACCAGGTTTCGCTATTCTCCACCATTTCCCAGAGTCTGCTCAAATTCATGTCCATTGAGTCAGTGATACCATCCAACCATCTCATCCTCTGTTGCCCCCTTCTTCTCCTGCCCTTAATCTTTCTCAGCATCAGGGTCTTTTCCAGTGAGCCTGCTCTTTGCATCAGGTGGCTAAAGTATTGTAGCTTCAGCTTCAGTCCTTCCAATGAATATTCAGGGTTGATTTCCTTAATGACTGACTAGTTTGATCTCCCTGCTGTTTAAGGGACTCTCAAGAGTCTTCTCCAACATCACAATTTGAAAGCATCAATTCTTTGACACTCAGCCTTTACAATCCAACTCTCACATCTATACATGACTACAGCAAAAACCATAGCTTTGACTATACAGATCTTTGTTGGCAAAGTGATGTCTTTGCTTCTTAATATGCTATCTATGTTTATAATAGCTTTTGTACTCTTGTAATTATTTAGTACATAATTTTCAAATGTAAAAAGCACTTAATGAGCTAGTGTCACTGGGGAAGGTCAGCTGGGTTCTCACAGGGTTGTACTCATGTGTAAATCGGCCAAGGTACAGAACATTGTTTACAAACTGTGATGTGTAAGCTCATTTTAGGTCACTGTACAAACCATTTTTTTGGTAGTTATTTAATTCATCTTAGGGAAATAATATAACTAACTCCAGGTATTTTTCTTTAGCCAAAGGTTCAATTAAAAATAAAGATGAGTTATTTTAAAGTCAACTTAAAGAAAGATGTTAAGAAAATAATGGGGCAGAGGGTACACAGTTAGAGCAAAAAAAAAAAAAAAAAGAATCATGATGATGGAGGGGAATGACTCCGTGAGTCATAGAGTGGTTCTATCTTCTGGGGTGAGCTCATACTAACCTAATTCATGTACAAAACCAGAGTGCACATTTATTCATTTATGATGAGAAAATAGTTGTATGCACAATAACTCTCTTATCTATGTGACATGCAAATTATCTGCCTATAGGCAGATGTCAAAATAAAAAGAAAAGTTATTTAAATAACTCTTCAGTTTAATAACTTCAGGTCAAGTATGACTTGGGCTCCTTGGGTAGCTCAGCTGGTAAAGAATCTGCCTGCAATTCAGAAGACCCCAGTTTGATTCCTGGGTCAGGAAGATACCCTGGAGAAGGGAATGGCTACCCACTCCAGTATTCTTGCCTGGAGAATTCCATGGACAGAGGAATCTGGCAGGCTACAGTCCATGGGGTCACAAAGAGTCAGACACAAGGGGTCTTTTCCAGTGAGTCTGTTCTTTGCATCAGGTGGCTAAAGTGTTCTTTGCATCAGCTTCAGCTGCAGTGCTTCCAATGAATATTCAGGGTTGATTTCCTTAATGAATGACTAGTTTGATCTCCTTGCTATTCAAGGGACTCTGAAGAGTCTTCTCCAACACAATTCAAAAGCATCAATTCTTTGGCACTCAGCCTTTACGGTCCAACTACTATGGAAGACACACAAAAAGCAGAGAAGAAGGGTAGGGAGAGTCAGCAGGATGAAGGCAGGTGGGTATTGCAAAGCTATATCAAGAAGCCATCAAAAGTCTATGTGCCTACAGTTGGTGGGAATGTAAACTCATATAGCCACTATGGAGAACACTATGGAGAGTTCTTAAGAAACAAGAATAAAACTACCATATGATCCAGAAATCCCACTACTGCACATATACACTGAGAAAAACCACAATTCTAAAAGACACATGTACCCTAATGTTCACTGCAGCACTATTTACCATGGTGAGAACAGGGAAGCAACCTAGATGTCCACTGACAGATGAATGGATAAAAAGGTTGTGTTCCATACATACAGGGATTCCCTGCTAGCTCAGTTGCTAAAGAATCCACCTGCAATGCAGGAGACCCTAGTTCAATTCCTGGGTCAGGAAGATCCCCTGGAGAAGGGATAGGCTACCCACTCCAGTATTCTTGGGCTTCCCTCATGGCTCAGCTGGTTAAGAATCCACCTGCAATGCGGGGGGATCTGGGTTCAGCCCCTGGGTTGGGAAGATCCCCTGGAGAAAGGAAAGGCTACCCACTCCAGTATTCTGGCCTGGAGAATTCCATGGACTGTATAGTCCATGGGGTCACAAAGAGTTGTGCCACAACTGAGTGACTTTCACATATATACAATGGAATATTACTCAGCCATAAAAGGAACAAATTTGAGTCAGTTCTAGTGAGGTGGATGGACCCAGAGACTGTTATACAGAGTGAAGTAGGTCAGAAAGAGAAAAACACATCTATGGACGTAAGAGTTAGACCGTAAAAAGGCTGAGTGCCAAAGAATTGATGCTTTCAAACTGTGGTGTTGGAGAAGACTCTTGAGAGTCCCTTGGACAGGAAGGAGATCAAACCAGTCCATCCTAAAGGAGATCAGTCCTGAATACTTCTTGGAAGGATGTTGAAGCTGAAGCTGAAGCCCCAAGTCTTTGGCCACCTGATGCAAAGAGCTGACCCACTGGAAAAGACCCTGGGAAAGGCTGAAGGCAGAAGAGTGAGAGAGAGGACGAGATGGTTGGATGGCATCACTGACTCAATGGACATGAGTTGGAGCAAGCTCCAGGAGATGGTGAAGGATAGGGACGCCTGGCGTGCTGCAGTCCATGGGGTCTCAAGGAGTTGGACATGACGGAGTGACTGAACAACAACAAGCATATGAAATCTAGAAAAATGGGACTGAATGGACCTATTTGCAGGGCAGCAACAGAGACGGAGACATAGAGCACACACTTGTGGATGCAAAGGGGGAAGGAGAGAGTAGGACAAATTGACAGAGTAGCATCGAAACATATACAGTACCATACGAAATAGACAGACAGTGGGAATTTGGTATACGACATAGGAAGCCCAACCTTGTGCTCTGTGACATCCTAGAGGGGTGGGATATGATGGGACGGAGGATCAAGAGGGAGGGAACATGTGTAGACCAATGTACCTATGGTTGAATCATGTTGATATATGCCAGAAACCAACACAACATTGTAAAGCAATTATCCTTCAATTAATACATACATACACATACACATACACACACACACATATTTAAAATACATGTGCTTAGCACTGGGAAGAAAGTGACAAGGAATAACAGATTTAGTTCCTGTCCTCCTAAAGCATTCACCCAGTAGAGGAGAGACATTAATTAAATAACTATATAAATGTGAAACCACACACTGTAACAACTGCTTTGTATTTTAAAGAAAATCATATGAGGAAATGGTTCTATGATCATATAAGTCTGGGAGACCTTGTACACTATATGCTCACCTTTCTGCTCCTCCTTATTAAAATGTGAACGCATTAAGAATCCCAAGAATTTCTACAGTGACTACAAGAACATCTACTTGAATGTATTTGTCTGTGGAATAATTTGTCTATTAGCATTTAACAGAATACTAGATGTAAGGGAAAAGCCTGTATTTCCCCAGTTATTCTATTTTCTTTATTAAATTAACAGAAAGATAACAGGTAAGCTAAAACTACTAGGAAGGAAAAATAAAGTTTCATTAAATATTTCTGGTTTTAGTTTTGAATAAGCAAATGAATCAGGAATTAAAAAGAACTGTATGCTTTCTTTGGATCTGTTTTTGATGAAATCTGTTAAACGTCTGCGGATGTATTCAGACTCAAAATATAATATCCAGACACCAAACTTCTTGACACAGAACCATAAAGAAACCTTGACTTGTACTTAATAAAGTTGTCATTATGATATATTACAGTTTGGACAAAATGATATCAAATACATTGATACTGTTGATTGACAAGGTTCTTACTATGAGATAAAGAAGATGCAAATACTTAACAGAGGAGGCAGAGAAGATCCATGCAGGGGTGGGTTCAAATTATAGTTATCATTATGAATTTTAAAAAATTTTATATTGAAGTATAGTTGATTAATAATGTTGTATTAACTTCATGTGTACAGCAAAGTGATTCAGTTTTATACACATATCTACTGTTTTTCAAATTCTTTTCCCATTCAGGTTATTACAGAATATTGAACAGACTTCTCTGCTCTACAGAGTAGGTCCTTGTCGGTTATTTATCATAAATATGGGAGGTCCAAATAATTCAGAGGTAAAGAATCTGCCTACAATGCATGAGATGCGGGTTCGATCCCTAGGTCAGGAAGATCCCCTGGAGAAGGAAACGGCAACCCACTCCAGTATTTCTGCCTGGACAATCCCATGGAGAGAGAAGCCTGGCGGCCTACAGTCCATGGAGTCACAAAAGAGTCAGACACAACTAAATGACTAAACAACAACATTTAAACATAGCAGTGTGTAAATGTCATTATCAATTTATAATTAAAAACAAATCCTGATATGGCTACAGATCACTCACTGTCACTTTAAAAAACTGTGGGAAATATATTTTCTAAAATATTTTTTATTCAACAATGACCAACTTTGTTTCTTTTTCTTTTTCCTAATCCCTCTACTGCCATTTCACTTGAGCTGAAAATTGTTCCCTTCAAAGGGAAATTGCTTGGAGTTTACAGCAAGCACTGCCATGGCTTCAGTTCAGTTCAGTTCAGTCGCTCAGTCGTGTCCGACTCTTCGTGACCCCATGAATCGCAGCAAGCCAGGCCTCCCTGTAGATTTCTAAATTTCTGATGTGAAAAAAAAAAGTATCAAGGAGTCTAGAAGTTGATTTTTCTGTCATCCAGGTCATTTCTAATTTATATGATCTGGCTGAAAAGCAGAAAACAAACATTACAAATATCTCTATACTTATTGATTTCTACAGCCTCATGTTAATTTGTCACATTCAGAGATAATTTAGAAGTCAATAATTAGTTGTTACATAAGATGGAGAAATTAAATGGGGGAAGGAAACAAAGCCAGTTTCCAAAGACTAAAAAAAAGAAAATTAATCACAAGCAAAGTACAGAGAAACTATATTTTGGAATGAATCATGCCATACAGTCAATTATAACACTAATCTAAATCTCTCTTTTGACATGGAAAATAGAGAGTGTTAGAGGATTTTCCTTCTGATGTGAAAATATAAATCAGCCTGTGGGTTGGGTTGGTCTGAAGTTTAATATCCAATTTCTTTCTCTGATATTTAGCCTTTTTATATTTTTATTTTATTGATCAAATAATCACAGTATATAAGCACAGATATCTGCTTTGTATTACCCTGTTAAATACTGATGTTTGGTTAAAACAAATGTTTTAGCCTATTATGTGACATTTAGAAAACACTTCATACAAAGGAGTTACAAAGCTGTTATAAAAGGATCAAACTGGTGAAAGTCAGAATGACTGTGGCCGGGTTGGCATTGCCTCAAAGGTTAGCCATCCATTTTTATTTCTATGGCATTTTGTGGCCTTTCAACTTCCAGACTGGTCTGTACTTAAAAAAAATAAAAAGTACACGACTTGGATTCTAAGTTGTTTAAAATAAAAAGATGGAGGGTTTTATACTTTCCTATTTTATTTGTACTTTAGTCTGCAGAACTCCAAATTTTTTCTAAACTGCAAGTTTCCTCCACAAGTTATTTATAGAAAAGAAAATAAAATCTATATTCCTCATGATGCATGTCTGAGATTTATTCTCCAATTAGGCTTGGCCCTCTGTTCCTTATGGAATGAAATTTGCCCCAAGGGAATGGTAAATACTTTATGCTGATAGAAAATCTCTAGCTGGTTGATCAGTTGGGATTGACCAATCTTTAGATAGCTATTCAGTAATTTTTTAATGAAATAGGTAATTATAGGCTATTTCCTACTAATAAATACTAAATGTTCCTCATCAACAGTCTTCACACGGTTTAACGTAAACAGGACTTCACAAATGAAGCAAACAGGACTCTGTAAGAACAAATAAACTAAAAGAAATAGAAAAACACCTCCAGACACCTAACTAAAAGAGAAAAATTCTTCCAAATCCCTTACCCAACATGGCAAACCAAAGAGTGAAGCATACCTATTTAAAGCCACACTTGAAAAAGAGACTGGAAGACAATATAATATATGGATATAACACATGTAAGAATTAAAGATTTTAAAATTAAAAAAAAAAAATAATAATAAAAAAAAAATTAAAAAAAAAAAAATGTAAATTTATATGTTAGAGTCAGACTGACTTGGAGTCAAATTCCAGCTCTTATTTAATCATTGTTTGACCTTTGCAAGGTACTGAACCTCAATCTTCTCCCAATAAAATGAAGATCATATCTAAGTCACAAGATTGTTTGGACATTAAAATTATATGTAGGGCTTTCCTGGCGGTTCAGACAGTAAAGAATCTGCCTGCAATGCAGGAGATCCCAGTTTGATCCCCGGGTTGGGGAGATCCCCTGGAGAAGAAAATGGCTACCCACTTTAAAATTCTTGCCTGGAGAATTTCATGGACAGAGGAGCCTGGTAGGCTGCAGTCCCTGGGGTCTCACAGAGTAGGACATGAACGCGTGACTTTCACTTTTCATAATCATATGCAAAATGTTAGCACAGAGCTGGCACAGAACACAAAAGAACTGTTGCTTTGTTTTCATTTTACTTATAATTATGAGTGGTTAGTTGCAATTTCTTTTTTAGTTCTGCACTGTCCTGTCTTGTTTCTTGAGAAAATCACAAGAAAGAATATGATAAAAAGATGAAGATCCAATTTTTGCTTTTGAAGGGAAGGTAGGAAAGGTCAGGGGTCAAAGGTTAAAATTTCATTACTCCACCTTTTTAGCAAATCTAGGAGAAGGAACTTGGTGGTGAGCAAACAACTATCCTCTACCTACCTGTCAACTCTGTTGCCAATTATTCTAGTGTTATTATTTTAGTGTGAGGTTTCACTTTTCTTGGAAAAAAAAACTCTAGCAATTATACGTTTTGTTTGGACAGGTCTCTTTGTTTGGAGTATCCTTACCCCACTGCATCTTGACATGTCCAAATTACACACATACTTCCGAATAAAGCTCAAATGATTATTCTGCATGAATACTTCCCAATACCCTTGTAGAGTATCTATTTTCACGTCACTGGCGTTCTGACAGCAGTTAGTTCCATCAGTGAAACACTGCTGTGGGTTACTGTTACTTGAGTGCATGTCTTCTCTTCTCTAAAATGTTATGGGTGAGTAGACTTGATCCTCTGTTGTCGCTGTTCAGTTGCTAGGTCATGTCCAACTTTTTGCGACCCCATGAACAGCAGCATGCCAGGCTTTCCTGTCCTTCGCTTTCTCCCTG
This sequence comes from Budorcas taxicolor, assembly GCF_023091745.1. Taxonomy (NCBI): domain Eukaryota; kingdom Metazoa; phylum Chordata; class Mammalia; order Artiodactyla; family Bovidae; genus Budorcas; species Budorcas taxicolor. Next base: position 72,874,860 of record NC_068911.1, read on the forward strand.
AGTTTGCTCAAATTCATGTCCATTAAATCAGTGATGCCATGCAACCATCTCATCCTCTGCTGCCCCATTTTCCTCTTGTCCTCAATCTCTCCCAGCATCAGGGTCTTTTCTAATTAAGTCAGCTCTTCACATCACATGGTCAAGGTACTGGAGCTTCAGCATCAGCTCTTCCAACGAATGTTCAGAGTTGATTTCCCTGAGGATTGACTGGTTTGATCTCTTTGCTGTCCAAGGGATTCTCAAGACTCTTCTTCAACATCACAGTTTGAAAGCATCAATTCTTTGGTGCTCAGTCTTCTTTATGGTCCAACATTCACAGCTATACATGACTACTGGAAAAACCAGAGCTTTGATTATATGGACCTTTGTCAGCAAGGAGATGTCTCTGATTTTTAATATGCTATCTAGGTTTGTCACAGCTATTCTTCCAAGGGGCAAGAGTCTTAATTTTGTGTCTGTAGACACCATCTGCATTGATTTTGGAGCCCAAGAAAATGAAATCTGACCCTGTTTCCACATTTCAATTTGCCATAAGTGATAGGATCAGATGCCATGATCTCTGTTTTTTTAATGTTGAGTTTTAAGCCAACTTTTTCACTCTCCTCTTTCACCTTCATCAAGAGGCTCTTTAGTTCTTCTTCTCTGTCATTAAAGTAGTATTATCTGCACATCTGAGACTGTTTATATTTCCCCCAGCAATCTTGATTCCAGCTTGTGATTCTTCCAGCCTGGCATTTCACATGCCTAATACAAACTTACTATTCCATAATAGTCATAAATTGGCATTTATGAATTTATGATCAATTAATCAGAAATAGCAATGCCAAAAATGTTCAAACTACTGCACAACTGCACTCATCTCACACGTTAGCAAAGTAATGCTCAAAATTCTCCAAGCCAGGCTTCAATGGTATGTGAACTGTGAATTTCCAGACGTTCAAGCTGGATTTAGAAAAGGCAGAGGAACCAGAGATCAAATTGCCAACATCCACTGGATCATCAAAAAAGCAGGAGAGTTCCAGAAAAACATCTACTTCTGCTTTATCGACTACTCCAAAGCCTTTGACTGTGTGGATCACAACAAACTGTGGAAAATTCTTCAAAAGATGGGAATACCAGACCACCTTACCTGCCTCCTAAGAAATCTGTCAAGAAGCAAGAGTCAGAACTGGACATAGAATAACAGACTGGTTCCAAATCAGGAAAGGAGTACATTAAGGCTATATATTGTCACCCTGCTTATCTAACTTATATGCAGATTACATCATGCGAAATGATGGGCTGGATGAAGCACAAGCTGGAATCAAGATTGCTGGGAGAAATATCAATAACCCCAGATATGCAGATGACACCACCCTTATGGCAGAAAGAAAAGAAGAATTTAAGAGCCTCTTGATGAAAGTGAAAGAGGAGAATGAAAATGTTGGCTTAAAACTCAACATTCAGAAAACTAAGGTCATGGCATCTGGCCCCATCACTTCATGGCAAATAGATGGGGAAACAATGGAAACAGTGACAGACTTTATTTTGAGGGGTTCCAAAATCACTGCAGATGGTGCCTGCAGCCATGAAATTAAAAGATGCTTGCTCCTTGGAAGAAAAGTTATGACCGATCTAGATAGCATATTAAAAAGCAGAGACATTAACTTTGCCAACAAAGACTCATCTAGTCAAAGCTATGATTTTTCCAGTAGTCATGTGTGGATATGAGAGTTGGACTGTAAAGAGAGCTGAGCGCTGAAGAATTGATGCTTTTGAACCATGGTGTTGGAGAAGACTCTTGAGAGTCCCTTGTACTGCAAGGAGATCCAACCAGTCTGTCCTAAAGGAAATTAGTCCTGAATATTGGAGAAGGAAATGGCAACCCACTCCAGTATTCTTGCCTAGAGAATCCCATGGACGGAGAGGCTTGGTGGGCAACAGTCCATGGGTCGCAAACAGTCGGACACGACAGCAACTTCACTTTCACTTTCACATTAACTGGAAGGACTGCTGCTGAAGCTGAAACTCCAATACTTTGGCCACCTAATGCAAAGAACTGACTCAGTGGAAAAGACCCTGATGCTGGGAAAGATTGAAGGCAGGAGGAGAAGGGGATGACAGAGGATGAGATGGTTGGATGGCATCACTAACTCAATGGACATGAATTTGAGTAAACTCCAGGAGTTGGTGATGGACAGGGAAGCCTGGCGTGCTGCAGTCCATGGGGTTGCAAAGAGTCGGATATGACTGAGTGACTGAACTGAACTGAATCAGAAATAACTTTGTATTTCCAAAACAAATAGCTATATATTTTTTCAATATAAGTAATGTTGTTTAAATATAAAAAATATATCTGGGAAGAATCAAAAGATATTATAGTCTTGATTGCTTTATCGTGACTGCATTATTTTAGTTCACACTCTACAGTCGTATTATTTTTTAACTAATATATTGGGTGGTGCATTATTTCATTTTGGATCAGGATAATATTGACTGTTCTAGATTCTATTAAGGCTAGATACCTTACAATGTTATCAGAACACTATTTTGAACACCATGCTTTTATATATTTTAGTGTTGAATGTTCAATTTAGCAAAAAAAAAAAATCCTTTAGTTCACTGAATTTGATACTATCAATTGTTAAGATACATCTCTTTTCAGATATTAAAGTGTGCAAATAGGTGCCTCTTACATCTATGAACTATAAAACAATAAACTCCTTAATAGTGGTCCATATTAGGATGGTTCTGGTTGTAAATTACAGCAGAGTCAAATCATAAAGCCCTAAACATAACAATAATAAATTATAGATAAATTTTCCTCTGTAGGTTTGGTTAATTAAATGTCTCAGCAGTGATATCACATACTCAGGCTTTTAACATATTTCCCCAGGCCTCAACTTTTGTCCTCATGCTTGAGCTACTTGTGGCTGTCAGATGGCTTGCCCAGCTTCTGGCACCACTGGTTCATCTAGCCACATATTCAGAAACGTGTTGTCCTTCCCTGTCTCTCTCTATCAGCAGAAAACCTTTCCCAGAAGTTACCCCTGCACACTTCTCCTCATAGTTCTTTGGGCAGAGTTGAATCACATGACTTTTCCCAAGTCAGTCCCTGGAAGAAGGGATGATATTGTCACCATTGGCTAAAGAAGATTAAGTTCCAAACCTCCAGGGCTGATGATAGCATCCTCTTTTTTTGAGAACCTGGACATGTGGAGAAGATGGCATGCATAGTATTGAGATGGTTCTAACAAAAATGGAGGGCTATCTATTTGTGTAGATACCAATGTGTTCACTACAGTTTATTTATATATCTGCTTATGTAGATATTTCTAAAGCCAATTGTTTGCTAAAGCAATATGTTTGCTTGAAGCTGTTGTATTTTATTTGAAATGAAAAGAGAGGTCTCATGGGGGAAAGATAAAGTAGGAATAAGGGATTAACAGATATAAACTACTACATGTAAAACAGATAAGGAAAAAGAATTTACTGTATAGTATAGGAAATCAATTTAATATCTTATAATTAACTATAATGGAATTTCATCAGAAAAAAGTAATTGACTATGTACCCCTAAAGTTAGTCCAATGTTATAAATCAACTAAACTTCAATTTTTTTTAAAAAAAGAAGTCTCATGATTAGCAACTGCTCTGGTCAAGTACATTAAATTTAAAAGTAAATTGATTTTTAATTTATATAAATGTAAAAGACAGACACTATACAAATGTTACAACTGCAGCTAGCATTAACTAGTCTGCTTAATATGCCAATCCATTCACTATGGAAAGAAAATTCCCTTTAACTTGATGGTGAAAGGAGGTGAAACCTGGTTGAGGTTCTCTAGACGATGACCATGCAAAAATCTGTTTTTCTAGGCTGATTAATGTCAGTATTACAAGTTGATGAAGAAGACATTTCCTCACAGGGGTGAGCTGATAGCCCTTGAAAGTCTATTAAATACAGGACAAATAATAAATTAATTAAGATCACACTAATTAAAAAATAACATCATAGTCTGGATGATATAGTCAATATCAGTATCATTCTTCGAAAGATTTTTAAAAGAATCATATTTAAATACTAATTTAAGTATTTAGCTAAGTTATAAGCATACATAACAAATACTAAAATATAGTGGAGACCTTCTTTTAGAAAGAAGGGGTTGATAGCATGATGTACCTTAGGTGTCTGCAGCAGAGAAACTGCCAAGGTCTGAAAGGGCCCCAAAGAAACCTTACTCTGGATTTTTAACGCTGGTCGGTCCTAGTCTGTCACATTTGTCTCCTCATAAGCCATAGTCTCCATATTCCCAGTACAGGCTGCTAGATCTCTCACATTTCCACTGAAATATTTCTATAGAACTTCCTACTTCTTCTGTTCACTCTCCATATTCCATACTGCAGAACAGCAACCGCTTAAACGGATACAGTAGATTCATGATATTCATAGTAGTTAAGATCTATAAAGTTGCTGTGCTGTGTGCTGTAGTTACTCACTCAGTCACATCCACCTCTTTGCAACCCCATGGACTACAGCCCACCAGGCTTCTCTCTCCATGGAATTCTCCAGGCAATAACACTGGAGTGGGTTGCCATGCCCTCCTCCAGGGGATCTTGCCAACTCAGCGATCAAACCCAGGTCTCCCGCGTTGCTGGCGGATTCTTTACCGTCTGAGCCACCAGGCTACAAACAATGAATTAACAACTATGGAACAGTTGCTCCCAGAAGACACATAGCGTTAGGTTCTTTCAATCCTCTGGTCAACTGATTGACACATGACCTTGTTTTGTGTGTGTTTCTGTTTTAGTTCAGTCACACAGTCGTGTCCGATCTTTGCGACCCCATGGACTGCAGCATGCCAGGCTTCCCTGCTGCTGCTAAGTCGCTTCAGTTGTGTCTGACTCTGTGCGACCCCAGAGACGGCAGCCCACCAGGCTCCCCTGTCCCTGGGATTCTCCAGGCAAGAACACTGGAACGGGTTGCCATTGCCTTCCCCGATGCATGAAAGTGAAAAGTGAAAGTGAAGTCGCTCAGTCGTGTCCGACTCTTAGCGACCCCATGGACTGCAGCCCACCAGGCTCCTCCATCCATGGGATTTTCCAGGCAAGAGTACTGGAGTGGGGCACCATTGCCTTCTCCGGCCAGGCTTCCCTATTTAACAGCAACTCCCGGAGCTCACTCAAATTCAGGTCTATCGAGTCGGTGATGCCATCCAACCATATCATCTCTGTTGTCCCCTTCTCCTGCCTTCAGTATTTCCCAGCATCAGGGTCTTTTCTAATGAGTCAGTTCTGTTTTGAGTCAGACAGTGCTTCTATTTAAAGATCCCTTATTTAATATATGTTGTTGGTTCATTACTATCAAATTCATAGTTACAGCACTATCACTTATACCTGAATGAAGCTTATCTAATACAGGTATTTTCTCCACAAGACATATCACAGCTTTATTGCACTTGGAAAATCCAGACAGCACTTTAGTACCTTGCGTAGGGGTCATTTTAAGCAGCAAAATCACAAATAAAAAGCATAAAAATGAACAAAACGTAGTTCTAAATACACTGTGAAAAAGATACTTGTTTACATTACGAGAGCTACAACAAGAAAGCTGTGTCACCTTGTTTGACCTCAGCTGAGAACCTATGTGCAGGATAAATTGAATTTTTCAATATTGGGAACATTTCCGCTAATAATCATGAAGCTTCTCATATATTGATTTGGGGTACAAATAAATGTTATTAGCAAGTAAGTGTGAAGAAGGCAATGGCACCCCACTCCAGTACTCTTGCCTGGAAAATCCCATGGATGGAGGAGCCTGGTAGGCTGCAGTCCATGGGGTCACAAAGAGTCGGACATGACTGAGCGACTTCACTTTCACTTTTCACTTTCATGCACTGGAGAAGGAAATGGCAACCCACTCCAGTGTTCTTGCCTGGAGAATCCCAGGGATAGGCGAGCCTGGTGGGCTGCCGTCTCTGGGGTCGCACAGAGTTGGACAAGACTGAAGCAACTTAGCAGCAGCAGCAGCAAGTAAGTGAATCTGCAAATACAGAATCTGTGAATAATGAGTGAGTATACTTTGAATCATGCAACTCCCTACTTGGAACTTTTAATGACTTCTCTTAACTCAGAAAAAGAAGTAATCCACAATCCTTACCACTATCTACAAGGACCTGACAGCTTGACCCCAGCCTCTGTCCAACTCTTCTCCAGCCACTTTCCTTCCTGCATAGCAACAGGGTTATTTATCAGTCTTTGGACATCCCACTATTTCCCCAGCTGAGGCACTTTTACATTTTACCTCCTCATTAGAACGTTCTTCTTTTTCCTCTCCTACACACACACACACACACACACACACACACACACACACACACACACACACACACCCCTTTCTCTCCTTCCACATTTTTTTCCTGTCCATCAGATCTCAGTTAACATCTCAAAAAGGATTTTTCTATCCATCCAATTTCAAGTAGGTCCCCTGTGTTATTATCCCTTATAGCAGGGTTCCCCAACCTCCAGGATCTAATGCCTAATGATCTGAGGTGGAGTTAATGTAATAATAACAGAAATGAAATGTACAATGAATGTAATGTACTTGAATCATCCTGACACCATTCCCCCACTTTTCGGTCTTCCAAGAAGATAAACTGTCTTCTACAAAACTGTTCCCTGGTGCCAAAAAGGTTGGAGACCACTACCTTATAACATTCTCTGTGAGCTTTTCATTAGCTTAGCACAATTAGTAGTTAGCAATCTATTGGCTTAATGCCTATCACTCTTCTGGACTGCAAGTTCCCTGAAGGCAGCCTATTTGATGACTGATATTCTTAACATTTGTCTGATCACTGAAATTCCTGAATAAATATTAATATTAGCTACCAACTGACTGACTTATGGAAATAAACAGTACTTTAAAGGATCAACTGTTTTTCACTACACACAAATTTGGCAATTGACGATGGTGGTGGGAAAAATTCACTTTTGTAAGACTTAAACCATTCATTGGGGCTTCCCTGGTACCTTAGCTGGCAAAGAATCCACCTGCAATAAAGGAGATTCCAGTTCAATTCCTGGGTTAGGAAGTTCCCCTGGAGAAGGGATAGGCTACCCACTCTAGTATTCCTGGGCTTCCCTGGTGGCTCAGAGGGTGAAGAATCCACCTGCAATATGGGAGACCTGGGTTCGATCAATGGGGTGGGATGATCCCCTGGAGAAGGAAATGGCTACCCACTCCAGTATTCTTGCCTGGAGAATTCCATGGACAGAGGAGTCTGGTGGGCTATAGCCCACGGGTCGCAAAGAGTCAGACACGACTGAGTGACCAAGCACAGCACAGCACATACCATTCATCAAACCTAGACTTACTCCAGAATTTTGAGCTGGTGACATTTGTCTGCAACGTATAACACTATGACACAAATACTGTAGGCAGAAGCTTGCCACCACACAGGCAGCTAGCTCGCCCTGCAACTACACTGCTGTTATCAACAGTAAAGACCATAACTGCTATAGCTGGGGAATAAGGTGCACAGAACAAGATATAGTAAAATCACCTGATACCAAACGCTTATTTTAAATGAAGACTTTCCTTCTCTACTTATCCAAAACATTTTTCAGTCTCCCACGCAAACTGAATCATTTAACAAATATTTACTGAGTATAATCCATCTCCAGACCCTGAGCTAAGCATTGAAGATTGAATACATTATCAATAATTCACTAATATCACCATGCAACATCACACGATACAATGTTACTTCTGTATATTAGGATCTCTGCACATAAGCATATGTAGGACAATATCCACAGAGTACCTGGAAGATTCTACATTATCACTTAGCTGGAACAGTTAATTAATATTACTTCTTAATTTGTCTCTTTATCCTTCAGGCTATATGTTCTCAACGATAGTGACAGGAATTCAAATGCACGGTGCAATGTACATGTGGGTTTACCTTCTTATTTTCAAGGACAGAAATGTTCTTCTAAAACACAACTGTCATGATTAGGCACTCCATTGGATGTTCAATGACGGAAATACTTCTGGTCCCTGCCCTCATGCAACTTAGTATCTAGTGTAGGGATAGAGGCAACTATTAGACAAATGACTATACATAAATACATAACTGCAAACTCTGAGAAGTGCTAGAGAGTAAAGTCAAAGTTCTATGGGGGCAGTCAATGGGGAGGGGCTAGAGGAAAACAAAAATATTTCTGAATCAGAGTGGTACTTACGTGTGCACGCTAAGTTGCTTCACTTGTGTCCTACTCTTTGCGACCCTATGGACCATAGTCCATCAGACTCCTCTCTCCATGGGATTCTCCAGGCAAGAATACTGGAGTGGATTGCCAGGCCCTCCTCCAGGGGATCTTGGTACGTTTGAGAATCATCAAAATCCAGGTGCGTTTTAAAGCCACAGGGGAGGGTACTTTTCTCAGTAAATAAAGGTAGGACTCAGCAGAACTAAGCCAAAAAATTCTCACCAGTGTCCAAGGCATCCAGAACTGGACTGTAGTATTTCAACATCAATGGGTTTCTCTGGTGCTCGGATGGTAAAGCATACACGCCTGCAATACAGGAGACCCGGGTTTGATCCCTGGGTCAGGAAGATCTCTTGGCGAAGGGAATGGCAACCCACTCCAATAATCTTGCCTGGAGAATTTCACGGACAAAGGAGCCTGACGGGCTATAGTCCATGAGGTCACACAGTTACTTTCATTTCAGTATCATTTTGCTCTAAAACTCTGAAAACCTACAGCACCTGAAGAGGAAGAAAAAAATCAGCCTGCTCATCCTTAAGCTGATTTTTTGTTAATACCAAATCCATTTCTAGAAAAATATCCTTAGAAAATAGTAATAATGGAGATTGTTGAACATTTGCATTGAGCCAGGTTTAGCACCAACACTTTATACGTATTACCTCTTGTGGTTGTGCTATTTTGGTGAGATATTTTGACACACAGTGTTAGATTATACACCTTTGGGTCACTTTACCATTTGGAGAGGAATCTGAAGTTTACAGAAGTAAGTTACCCCCAGGTCATAGCCAGTAAAGGGTACGGTTGAGATGAGAATCCATCCCCTGCAGATTCCCCAACCCAGAGTTTTCAGTAATTTCAATAAATCATCTGAAAGCTGAGGTTTCCCTGCCATTTTCTTATTGGGATATGTATACAGTATATATAGAAGATGTGTTTGTGTATGTGTGTGTGTGTGTTTAAGAGAGAAAGAGAGAGAAGGAAAGCATGCTGAATTACAGCTGTCAACATGTCATCCAGTGCTATGAAACTGAGGTTTTAATATAAAGCATTACTAAGGAATCACACTTACAAAGCTACAGTTCAGTAGCTTGGGGTAAAGAATTTAAACAAAATTGCAATGCTGAGAACCCAAAAATTAGATCTAAAAGATATTATTCTAAAATTAACTCTAGAGAGGGGGTATCTATCCATGTAAGGTTTTTTGACACATATACAAGTGTCTCAAGTTTTCATAAAATTTTATTTTTTCCTGACATTAAATAATAAATAATTAAAATACAAGTGTATTTCTACTAGCTTTGAAGTTAGAGCCTACTATATTTGAAATCATTACAGGATCATTTACAATAATGCAAAGCACAAAGAAATTTTTTATCTGAATCTCTGATGCACTTTAACATTAATGCTGTAAAAACAATTTTACTTATTCAATTTTTAGTAGAGAAAAGAAGCAATGAATTCTAAGCCAATACTGGGGAAGTAGGACAAAAGAAGGACACTGGGATATTAGGGACATTATGAGTTTAATCGTCACATGCTGATGAAGGAAAAGGGAAGAACTGAAAAGTATACTACTGGTTTAGAGCTTGAGAAGTGGTAATAGAGTTTTAAAACCAAATTCTATAAAACATTTATTGTCCACACTTTTGCCCTTCCACTCATTTGTCCTTCTACCTCTATCCCAGGATTAGACTCTGTAGAATTTGTGGACTTCTAATTATCATGTTATAGAAATTTGAATGCATAAAACTTTTGTCATTCATTAAAGACTTTTTTTTCCTGTGCACTTTAATTCAAATATATAAACTATTTTAAGAATCCCAGTTGGTTTTCCATTGGTGTATTATACTCTTAAGCTGTACATGAGTAATAATACCCAAGTAACATTGAATATATCTAGTGACTGGATTGGAGAGGGCAATGGCACCCCACTCCAGTACTCTTGCCTGGAAAATCCCATGGACGGAGGAGCCTGGTGGGCTGCCTGGAAGGCTGAAGTCCAGGGGGTCGCTAGGAGTCGGACACGACTGAGCGATTTCACTTTCACTTTTCACTTTCACTCACTGGAGAAGGAAATGGCAACCCACTCCAGCGATCTTGCCTGGAGAATCCCAGGGACGGGGGAGCCTGGTGGGCTGCCGTCTATGGGGTCGCACAGAGTCAGACACGATTGAAGCGACTTAGCAGCAGCAGCAGCAGCAGCAGCAGTGACTGGATACTGGTCTAAATACTACCATTCTCTCCTGGAAAGAACAAAGAACCTTGAAAAAGGCTGATTTCAGAAAGGCGGTTGGAAGAGGAAATGTTCAAAGAATGATTAGGACATATAGAAAGGACATAAAAGCCAACCTGAAGGGGTTTCAACTGGCAAAACCTGGGACAATTTTAGTGTCAAAATAAATCATGATAATATAATCTGTAAAAACAGAAGTCCATGGATAAGTAAGTAGGTAAATAAATAAATGGGAAAGAAAGGAAAACTATTTCTTACAATGGAATGCAAACTAACAAATGTTCTGGGAATAATGGAGTTAGAAAATCATTTGACAACCACTGTTATAGTAATAGCTTCAGGCAAAGGCAGAGGGTATAGCAGTGAGAAACAGAACGTTTACACAGTGTCAAAGCATCTCCCCATAAGATGTTTATTAATTACAAAGGAGAAAGAAAGTAACTTTAGAGTAGAGAAATCTGGCATGACACCGCCTTCATTAAAGATCAACATTAACATCAACCATAAAGGAAAAAGTTGACACAATTTGCTTCCTGAAGCACTGAGAATGCTCACCTTGAATCTAATCATGAGTAACAAAGCAAACCAAATTGAGAGAGATTCTACAAAGGACCCATATGCTTCAAAAACACAAGCCATAAGGAATCACTCTGGTGAAAAGAAGATTAAAAAGACATGACAACCAAATACATGTGATTCTGCAGTGCTTAGAATAGAAAATTGTCTTTTGTTATGAAGAAAAGTACAATACTTGGTGAAATTTTAAAAAGATCTGTAGGTTAGAGAATGATACTGTACCACTGTTATTTTTCTGATTTTGATCATTTTTTTGTGTGTTTTATATTATGTAAGACAATGTCCATGTTTTAGGAAATACATGCCAGAGTATTTTGACAATGGGGTATCATGCCTATAACTTACTTGCAAAAGGCTCAGCAAAGTTTATATATGCACACACATACATGCATAAAGCAAAGGGTAAGTTAAAATGTTAATATTTTGGTATTATACATGAAAATTCTTTGTGCTACTTTTGTAATCTTCCTATGAGTTTCAATTTAAAAAATTTATAAATACAGTGTAGTTCAATACATTTTTGGAAATTTTGTGTTAGAGAAAATTATGGAAGCATTAACTAGCAGGAATCTGAAAAGGTGGAACAGAGAGGTTCAAAGAAGAGTTTTTCATGGTGTGACAGGTAATAGGAAGAAAAAACTTCCAAAGAATTTCATACTTTTGCTTCCATTTGTTTTTGTTGCCATGGTAAAATGTGATGAGTTTTCACTTGGATTTAATAAAGAGTAAATAAGAGAAAGCCATGAACTAGTAAATAAAAAAAATATTCAACAGCAAAAAAAAAAAAAAAAAGCAGATAAAACACCATAAATGAAGAGAAATCCATTACAATACTGCTTTTAATTATGTAGACTGAAGCACGCTAGAGGCAAACATGGGTGGTCCTGCCTTGAAGAGAAAATCAACAGGCTGGGCTGGCTCCTTAATCACAACGTGGTGAAGATTATAACCTGCTGGACTCCACTTACCTCATTAATTAAGTGAATTAGGCAGCACAATTTTTAAGTTCTAGTTCTAAATTTCTATGATTTTGTATCTCCCAAATTACAAATGATAAAAGAATGTGTTAATTCGAAATGTGGGCTACACTATTTCTCCAATAAAAGTCTGACAAAGGTTTTGCTGTGTTTTGCTTTACTGTGTTAACAAGAAGATTCAGTTTTTAGATTCAGTATATGTGGCAGACACTCCTTTGGCCTACCTAATCACTGCAGATGGTGGCTGCAGCCATGAAATTAAACGACGCTTACTCCTTGGAAGGAAAGTTATGACCAATCTAGATAGCATATTCAAAAGCAGAGACATTACTTTGCCAAAAAAGGTCCATCTAGTCAAGGCTATGGTTTTTCCAGTGGTCATGTATGGATGTGAAAGTTGGACTGTGAAGAAGGCTGAGCGCCAAAGAATTGATGCTTTTGAACTGTGGTGTTGGAGAAGACTCTTGAGAGTCCCTTGGACTTCAAGGAGATCCAGGCAGTCCATTCTGAAGGAGATCAGTCCAGGGTGTTCTTTGGAAGGAAAGATGCTAAAGCTGAAACTCCAATACTTTGGCCACCTCATGCAAAGAGTTGACTCATTGAAAAAGACTCTGATCCTGGGACGGATTGGGGGCAGGAGGAGAAGGGGACGACAGAGGATGAAATGGCTGGATGGTATCACTGACTTGGTGGACAAGAGTTTGGGTGAACTCTGGGAGTTGGTGATGGACAGGGAGGCCTGGCGTGCTGCGATTCACGGGGTCGCAAAGAGTCGGACACCACTGAGTGACTGAACTGAACTGAACAGCCTACACCCCTTTTTTCACTGCTAATGGAGCCCTAATTTTGTATAATTGAGGGAGGAATAGAGTACAGGGATTCACCCTTTCATACAGTGAGAGTAGATTCTCTTCCAGCCCTAGAGGCTGAGTTATTTGTTCTAAGCAACCAAAGGGAATTCTGTGCCTCTTTGCCAATGATGGGTTTAAGGGTAGAAAGTGAAAGTCACTCAGTTGGACTCTTTGCAACCCCATGGACTATACAGTCCATGGAATTCTCCAGGCCAGAATACTGGAGTGGGTAGCCTTTTCCGTCTCCAGGGGATCTTCCCAACCTGGGAATCAAACCCCATGTCACTTCTGCCAAAACAATAAAGGTAAGTTTGCTGAGAGAGCGACTCTAAGTATTTTCTTTTCAGTTGAAAAGAGGGAAACACACAAGGTGAAAACATTCATATCCCCTCCCCATTATTTTCCTACTTTCAATGTGGTGGTGTGTGATGAATGTGATGATTAGTGCTGAGTCAACCATCTTATGGCCATGAGGCATTAAGTTTAAAATGGCAATGCCAACATGTTGAGTGAGCAATAAAAAAACAGAAATAGAAAAATCCCTGATATTATAGATTAAATGTTTGTGTCCTCTCAAGATTTATATGTTGAAATTCTACCACCCACAATATGATGGTATTAAGGGGTGATTAGATTATGAGGGTGGGACCCTACTGAATAGAATTAGTGTGTTTATGAAAGGAACCTCAGAGAGCTCTCTTTTTCTTCTGCTATGTAATGACTTAGCAAGAAGACAGTCACCTATGAAGCAAGAAGAAAGCTCTCACCAGACACCAGATCTGCTAATGCCTTGGTCGTGGACTTCCCAGCCTCCAGCACTATGAGAAGTGGATTTCTGATGTTTATAAACCACTCAGACTAGATATTTCCAATCATTTTACTGATGGAAAAATATCCTTAATGGTGAATTATTTTTTAAATTCTTAGATTTTTTTGCATACAGTAAATATTTCTGAAAATAAATATTGTATTGAAGCTCTGTAATATCTTAACCTATTTTGAATGCACCTCCCAAAAGATGAAAGTCCTGAAAGAAATAAGTTAATTGCCAATTACCAGTTCTGTCAAAACCTAGGCTCCCCTCTAACATATCTGGACAGATATTCTCAGAGGAACACTGCTTCAGAAAATTTTTAAACATTTTTTCCATCTTTAGAGGATTTATTTTTATTTTTAAACTGGGGTATAGTTGTGTTAGAATGTTGTGTTAGAATGTTGTGTTAGTTTCTGCTGGACAATGAAGTCAATCAGTCATATGTATACATATATCCCCTCTTGGACTGTCCTCCCACCTGCCCCCATCTTTCTTCCTTGTGGAAGAAACACATATCTATTATGTTCAAAAGTCAGAAATATAAACAAGACAAATAGAAAAACCAAAACTCTTATGCTAATAAATAGGAGACAGTTATCAGTCAATATGAGACAGGAAGGAAGGGGGGCAGGGCACGAGCACTAGGAAGAACCGGACACAGAAAAAACCAGTCAGAACCTACCCGGCTCAAGACGGTGGCAGATTAATTATATACTTATTGTAACACATTACCATGTTAAATTACACATCCACAGGTGCCATGACAGTTTTGAGGCCTACCATAAAGGCAAAAAGTTCGCAGTGGCCCACGTCCTGGAAATCTCTGCCCCTTCCCCAAAATAGTTAGAACAATGAAATTACAAGCCCATAAAAACTAACCATCACCACACCTTGGGACTACTCTTGCCTTTGAGGCAGTTTGCATTCTGTCAATATATGTGTATAAAATACATTAAAATAAAATTATGTATTTTATATCCTGCTTTCTAAATAGGATAAAAATAGGAGTTATTGTAGAAAGTGTAAAAAGAGGGTTTAGAATTACTCAAGTTGGTAAATCATAAATTTTCCATGACCCTCCATTGTCAGAGTCTAACAATCAGAGTCTAACAATCAGTTCAGTCACTCAGACATGTTTGACTCTTTGCAACCCCAGCACACAAGGCTTCTCTGTTCATCACCAACTCCCAGAGCTTGTGCAAACTCATGTCCATTGAGTCGGTGATGCCATCCAACCATCTCATCCTCTGTCATCCCCTTTTCCTCCTGCCCTCAGTCTTCCCCAGCATCAGGGTCTTTTCCAATGAGTCAGTTCTTCACACAGGTGGCCAAAATATTGGAGTTTCAGCTTTAGCATCAGTCCTTCCAATGAATATTCAGTACTGATTTCCTTTAGGATTGACTGGTTTAACCTCCTTGCAGTCCAAGAGACTCTCAAGAGTCTTCTCCAACACCACAGCTCAAAAGCATCAATTCTTTGGCACTCAGCTTTCTTTATAGTCCAACTCTCACATCCATACATGACTACTGGAAAAACCACAGCTTTGACTAGACAGACCTTTGTTGGCAAAGTAATGTCTCTGCTTTTTAATATGCTGTCTAGGTTTGTCATAGCTTTTCTTCCAAGGAGCAAGAATCTTTTAATTTCATGGCTGCAGTCACCATCTGCAGTGATTTTGGAGCACCCCAAAGTAAAGTCTGTCACTATTTCCATTGTTTTCCATCTATTTGCCATGAAGTGACAAATACCTGACTGATATTTTTCTAGGGAAAAAGTATTTTTTAAATTTTCCCATTATAAAATTCACACACAAATACTACAGAATATCTGAAAAACAGCAAAAACATTCAGTATTTTAAAAAAGCAAGTAGACAGGATGCAGGGTGCTTAATATTAGACTTTAAGACACCTGCTCATTTACCCTATGTGAAACAAGTGCAGAGCCCAGTATATTCAAGCTTTTAATGGGAATTAGAGCATAGAGGATTATCAGAGAACAGGTTAGTTTGCACTACGGAATTCAATGCTGATTCTCACTGCAAAAGCACAGTGATCAAGCTCTAGTATAAAGTGTATTTTGTTACTACAAAAAAGGGCGGGGGGGACAATAATATCTATTAAAACCAGTTAACTCCAGGTTTCAAGCAAAGATTCTAAAAGGTTAATGTCTCATTGGGTCAACTATTCATAAATTAACTACCTAGTGATAAGAGTTACAAGCTAGATCATTCACAGAAATTGGCAATTTTCTTAAGAGCCCTTTAACAATGAAAGATGGATTTGCATTCTGTTTTAGGATGAGGTAAGTTAATTCTTTTGTTTATTCACAGTCTATCAGCAACTACCTAGAAAAGTCTTATTGCTAATGATTATATAAAAGACATTTTTATCAGCCTCTCCCAATAATGTCTGAAACTAAAGCAATACATTAACAGGCCACTTGTTCCCTTTTCCGAATTAAACAATCTGTTAGATAGTCTTTTCCACCAGAGAAGAAATATGATGGATTCTATTTCTCAGACTGCAAATGATTTTTTGAGTCTCCATGTCTGAAATGTTTCTGCTTAAATCTGACAAGGGAAAAAAAAATAACTTTCATAAGGCAATGCCATCCTTAAGGTTAAAACAGATCTGCTGCAGGGGCACCAGCCCAATTTTCCTGCTGCAGCAGTGGAATATGAGAACCAAGAGGTGGATGTTAGATGCTCATTTTAGAAGTCATGGGTTTCAAACATTAATTAGGCTTCACAAGGTAAGGAAAATTGCACTACGGTAAACTGCAGGCCTGTGAGCTTATTTGGCGAAGGTGGAACTACGTGACCCCCAGGGCACTCCTCTACGTCAAATTTGCTTGATACACTGAAATTCTCACAGATATTCCTCTTATTACAGGTCACCCCATGTCTTAACTACAACTCTCAGGCCATGTCTACGTACCACAAAAATAATCTTAACATATAAATATATATAACATATATATTTATATGTTAAGATTATTATTTTTTTATGAAAGTGAAAGAGGAGAGTGAAAAAGTTGGCTTAAACTTTTGGTTTAAACATCTGGTCCTATCACTTCATGGGAACTAGATCGGGAAACAGTGGAAACAGTGTCAGACTTTATTTTGGGGGGCTCCATAATCATTGCAGATGGTGATTGCAGCCATGAAATTAAAAGACGCTTACTCCTTGGAAGGAAAGTTATGACCAACTTAGATAGCATATTCAAAAGCAGAGACATTACTTTGCCAACAAAGGTCTGTCTAGTCAAGGCTATGGTTTTTCCTGTGGTCATGTGTGCATGCGAGAGTTGGACTGTGAAGAAAGCTGAGCACCGAAGAATTGATACTTCTGAACTGTGGTGTTGGAGAAGACTCTTGAGAGTCCCTTAGACTGCAAGGAGATCCAACCAGTCCATCCTAAAGGAGATCAGTCCTGAGTATTCATAGGAAGGACTGATATTGAAGTTGAAACTCCAATACTTTGGCCACCTAATGCGAAGTGCTGACTCATTTGAAAAGACCCTCATGCTGGGAAAGATTGAGGGCAGGAGGAGAAGGGGACGACAGAGGATGAGATGGTTGGATGGCACCACCGAATCAATGGACATGAGTCTGAGTAAACTCCAGGAGTTGGTGATGGACAGGGAGGCCTGGCCTGCTGTAGTCCATGGAGTCACACCATGGAGTCACAAAGAGTCGGACACAACTGAGCAACTGAACTGAATTGACCAGGTTTGGTTCTTATTTTCCACTTGAAATGCTATTAGAGGAAATCTTGTGGTTACAGATATTTAACCAGGCCTGCCTTAGTGACAGGGGAACTTGTTAGTCCCTTAGGCCTATATATTGACACATTTGGATAGTGAGTATTTCAGAGCTGGAACCTGCACATAATTTTGATTATGAAACAGTAAATCTCTCTCTAGACGCAGAAATCCAGGAAAGGATATGGAGAAAGGTTTTCTATAAAGAACATGCATGTTCCAACGTACACCAGAGAAGTCACTACGGCTTATCACAAAACCAAGCTCATTGACTTTAAGTACAGTTGAATTTTTCATTCTTCCCACTTAAAACAAACCATCCAATATGTTGACATTTATATGATTAAATCTCTCCATGCCCCCCCCCAAAAAAAAAATCCATAGAAATAGGATCAATAGGGTGGTCTTTCTCATATACAACCCTTTTCACAAGTTATGAGTTAATGTTACTTAAAAGAGCTATCTGTTGCCTTATTTTTCCTTTATATTTTTAAAACATATCCTCATCATCTCAGAAAAATAAAGTATCTGAATAATCATAAATTTTTGGAAAAAGCCTGGCACTCCATTTTTTCTTTTAAATGAAACAGTTCTTACTGATTTTTGATTTCAGCTTCTCTGGTAGCTCAGCGGTAAAGAATCCACCTGCCAATGCAGGAGACACAGGTTCTATCTTTGGGTCAGGAAGATCCCCTGAAGAAGGAAATGGCAACCCTCTCTAGGATTCTTGCTTGGGAAATCCCAAGGACAGAGGAGCCTGGTGGGTTATAGTCCATGGGGCTGTAGAAGAGTCAGACACAACTTAGAGACTAAACAGCAACATTTTTGATTTGTCATTTCTTCTCCTCTTTTATCTTCACTGTTTTGTTTGGCTTGTATTATCTCTACTTCTGGCAAAAGAGCGGTCCCACTGGACCTCTAGTGCCTTCATTCCACATCTATTTCTCCATCATCTCTCTCCTCATTTATCCCATTATTGTAAACACTGTGACTGGTCACTCAACATCCATTCCATTCCTTTCCTACAAGAAAAGAAAAAGTGCAATTGGGAAGGTTAACATTATTCTGATTGGCCTTTGGGCATTCTATCCTCCTTGAAGGTAGTAAGTTCAAGAAAAGCATGTGATACGAAAACAGACAACAAGATATAAAGAAGCACAAGCTTGTGACCTCTGAGAACATCCTCTCTGTCTCTTACTAGAGAACAGTTCAAGTTAATCTCTCTTTTGCCTTCTTGACTTGAACAAGGGAGTACATAGCAGCCACTGAAAGTCATTCTAAATCCAAGAGAAATCAGCTTCAAGACGAAGACAACATTCTTGATGGAGAGGAGAGAGATACAAACTCTAGGATGTGAAAGTATTGCTGAGTTATACCCATCCTATTTTTGTGCTCTGCTTTCTTATTGCTACAATCTGCTTGGATTGGTCTGTTATCGATAGTCCAAAGGATCCAAACTGCCACACTTCACCCTATATACTTCCAATTAGACCAGTAAAAGCTGTCACATTGATAAAGACTGTTGCCAGTGGGAGCTAAGTTTTTATTTCTTCAGTTTCCCTTTAAGTCATGAAAACACAGAAGAAAATAGATTCTTATTGGTTTCAATATCTGCACAGCTATTTAGCTTCGATATAAATTTCCAAAAATATTCACACAATAACTGGTTGTATCAAAGTAATCACACAGACAGTAGCCATGAGGTTATAAATATAGTATAGTAAGTCATGGGTCCTGTTTTCAATAAGCACATTTAGGTGGGAATGGGCAATAATATTTGTTCTCTAACCATAGATTACTCTAGGATCCTTAGAAGTCAATCCCATCACTAAGTCAATGAGGGTCATTCACCTGCCAGATGAGACTGAATTCATCTAGAAGATATGTGTGAGGGAGTGATTCTGGGATAATGATATTAGGAGGCAGTTATTAATCTCAAGATCATTATCCTTTAAATCCACTTCTATCACAGATAGGGGCTGTCTTCAGAATGGTTACCATTCTATCAGGGTTATTTCAATTCTAATGTTCTGCCAGTTCTTATCAATGGATCTGGACGCATTGTGCTTAGTCATGTCCGACTCTTTGCGACCTCATGGACTGTAGCCCAGCCAGGCTCCTCTGTCCACGGGATTTTCCAGGCAAGAATACTCAAGTGGGTTGCCATTTCCTCCTCCAGGGAATCTTCCTAACCCAGGGGTGGAACCCAGATCTCTTGTGTCACCTGAATTGGTAGGCAGATTCTTTCCCAGCTGAGCCACCAGGGAAGCCAGCTGCCCTGTTCCTTGGGGAAGCTATGGATCTGAGCACTGTCTAAAATTCTTAAGAGTCTGAAATTCAGTGATAATCATTTTTAGACCATTTGATTAAGATAAGCCTTCATTTAGCTAGTTATCTTTTCTGTTTATCTACTTATATGTGCATATAATTATATTACAAATGCTAACTAAATAAATAATACAAAACTCTGAAGGTGATAAGAACATGCCATCCCCAAATACTTTTTCATATGATTATCTTGAGCTCAAGGAGACTGAGATTCAGGAAGGGCTCCCTGACCTCCCCCTTTATATACATAAGTAGGGCACACATTTCCCATGAGAAAAATGCCCTCTCTCTACAGGAACGGGAGAAGGTTCTTTTCACTGGGGACAGAGAGCTGACCTTAAGATGAATCTGTACAGATAAACTGACTACAATGATCCTTATTTTCCATTAGTTTCCCTCATATATTTCCTGGTTGCTTTTCCACAGTTTACTGCCCAAACCCCCTTTTCCTTTGCTTGGTCACATCTCCATAACTTATCATTCTTTATTAAAATGGTATATAAGTTCTCAAGCCTACCTGCTTCTTGGGCCCTTATTTCTTATATATGAAGGATTCTGTGTACATAAAACAATATTAACATTAAGTAAAATCTGTATGCTTTTTGTCTGTTCGTCTCTCTTTTGTCAGTTTAATTCCCAGGCCCAGTCATAGAACATAAGAGGGCAGAGGAAAAAGCTTTTTCTCCCCAGACTCCTCAGCTTACCAAAAATACAGGGAACAGTAGAAACAGTGTCAGACTTTATTTTGGGGGGCTCCAAAATCACTGCAGATGGTGACTGCAGCCATGAAATTAAAAGATGCTTACTCCTTGGAAGAAAAGTGATGACCAACCTAGATAGTATATTCCTAAGCAGAGACATTACTTTGCCAACAAAGGCCCGTCTAGTCAAGGCTATGGTTTTTCCTGTGGTCATGTATGGATGTGAGAGTTGGACTGTGAAGAAGGCTGAGCGCCGAAGAACTGATGCTTTTGAACTGTGGTGTTGGAGAAGACTCTTGAGAGTCCCTTGGACTGCAAGGAGATCCAACCAGTCCATTCTGAAGGAGATCAACCCTGGGATTTTTTTGGAAGGAATGATGCTAAAGCTGAAGCTCCAGTACTTTGGCCACCTCATGCGAAGAGTTGACTCATTGGAAAAGACTCTGATGCTGGGAGGGATTGGGGGCAGGAGGAGAAGGGGACGACAGAGGATGAGATGGCTGGATGGCATCACGGACTCGATGGACGTGAGTCTGAGTGAACTCTGGGAGATGGTGATGGACAGGGAGGCCTGGCGTGCTGCGATTCATGGGGTCGCAAAGAGTCGGACATGACTGAGCGACTGAACTGACTGACATGACTCTAACATTTCTCTTGAAAACTTTGATTTGGATTTAAAACTAAAACAACTGAAAAATTTACTTAAAATTAATTAAAAATTCATTCTGATCATTTGAGGTCTAATGCGGCCCTTTAAATGTCTGATTTGATGATTTGTTTTCTATCACATATTTGCCATCATGTCAATAGGGTAAAGATGAGAAATAGAAGTGAACACATACCTCAACAAATATTCAAGCATCACATCTTATAGTTTTTCTTATCACTTAATAACAAATGAATGGTTTAATTGTAGAACTCAGTAAGTTCAGAATCAGTGTTATACGTACTAGCACTTTGGAAAGGAATAGGTTATAGAGTCACTGGCAGATTAAGCACATATACATAATAGTAAAATTTAGACCTTAATTTAAAAGATGAAGAATTCAACCTCAGATATAAGAATTTCAATTCTCTAAGGTAATCAAGGCATCTTATAACTCTAAAGCCAAATTAATTTAAATCTCAACAAATATTAAGCTATGCTGTAGGGCAGATGGACATACATTATGAAAAAAGCTTTAAATGCCTCCCATGGGGAAAAATAACTTCCTGGATCCCTATTAACGAAACAACTTCTCGATGAGTTATCCATTTATATTTGTTTAATTTTATTAATTTAAAAGCCATGGTTGTTAATTTCTCTTTTTTTGTCTCAGGTACCAGGTAATCATAATATTAACAATTTATATATTTTGCTACACCTTATTTAATTTACATGGGCAGTTAGACATATCAGCCTATTGGAATGCCTTCTTTTCATAATTTTGTCTATGGGAACACTGTTGCATAAATTGTCTGTGGTAGAAGTAGCCATGGGTGAAATGGCTTTTCTTATTAAATGTCACAAGATTTAATGTCACAGTATAATTGGGATGGAAGGATAACTGCACTAAGCTCAACATGTCTTTTTCTGCTAACACATTATTAACCCACAGGAGTGTTAAAATATGTTTAATAAAGGCTCCATTCACATGGAAATGGTTGGCACTTGCTAAAAGTTACACTATTTCACTGCTCAGCCCTAAGAATTTCTAATGGAATTCATAGCAAGTCTGATTTTTCAAGTGAACTTATATTAGAAGTCCACATTAAAAAATTCAACATTTGTTCCTAAATTATAGTTTTAAATATAAAAATATTTATTTTGTGTTTGAAGCACTAGAGCATTCTAGTATTAATTGGCAGTTTCAAAGTTCATGCTTAAGAAGAACTCTGACAGAAAGTCTTCTGGGTCTGTTATTGGCTTTGTTACTTGTTCTCCTGTCTGCACACACATACAAAAGTCCTGGGCACACAGCTAAGCTTACATTCACTAACCTCACTCTCAGTAAGATAGGGTCATATGACTGAGTCTGGACAAACGACTCATACAAACATGACCCATAACAACCTGCTCCACAAATCTGTATGTACTCTCTCCATTCGCTCCGCCTGAAAGAGGAGAGGCCTCCAAAGCCTGATGCTTGCTGAATATCCACACTGGACTATTAGTGAGCAAAAATAGGAAAATCATACCACTAAATTTCTGAGGATGTAAATGAAATGGCAACCCACTCCAGTACTCCTGCCTGGAAAATCCTATGGACAGAGGAGCCTGGCGGGCTATAGTCCTTGAGGTCTCAGAAGAGTCGGACATGACTTAGCGACTAAACAACAAGAAGTGACTACATTTAATGCAGTTGGATCATTCTGATTTTCTCTTCTTCTTTTTCCTTCCTTCTTTCATTTTTTTTTTCTTCTTCTATCATTCTACACAGGGTAGAATCTACCAACTGAAGAAAGAAAGAAAAGAAAACATCTAACACTGTTTTGCTATCGTTGATACAGCCAATGACTTTGAGAAAGCTAGTTAATTTTGTTGGGCTTCTTATTCCCAATCATTAGCCCCAGATACACACTCAAGCATTTCATAAAATCATAATCCACAGTGCCTTTTGCAAGCAAATGCCTCTGTCTCCATGCGTTCATGCACAATCTGTTCCTTCAATGCTAGAGATTATAAAAGAACCTTCATTGTTTTTCAAGGTGCTAGTGCTAACAGTCTACATCCTTATTTCAAAATCTAAGCCAGGAATTTACAATACGGTTCCTGGTGAAATTTACCTGTAAAGAAGTCTAACCACCCCACTGTCATTTCGGCATATTCACATCTGTCTTACTTTAAATAGAGTGCACAAGTTCTTATCACTGAGCCTACTTTTCCCCAATCTTTTCTTCTCAAGGCTAAACTACATCACACCAGTCTTTTAATCTTTCCTCACAAATAAGTTTCAAAACTTCAAACAGTTTCAACTTTTCTCTATCTCTTTTTTATAAGCCATAGTCACATAATTGATCTATTTGGTGGAAAAGGAAACTGAAGCAGAAAAGAAATCCATCCAATCAATTGTTTACATAGACAAAACTGCTTTTGATTGAAGGCTCCATTTTTCACACAGTTTTTATGGCCTTAAAAAGGATTCTGAAATATATAAAGGAAACTTGTAATGAGTGTGTTTAAGAGAATAATTTATACAGGTTTAAAGTGTTAGATATCTATGCATATTTTACCGTACAGTTAGTATGGATTTAAATTAGTTATAATAATAGATTTTTTCAATTCAACTAGGTACATGCCCCGCAAGTTCCTATCATTAAGTACACTTGATCAGGCCACAACTGGACTTGATTGAAAAATTTAGAAGCATGGATTTGCCCTAATTTTTCTTTGAAATTTTCTGTGTGGCGAGAACTCAACACACTCATTTATTTGGAAGAATCCCTGGTGACTCAGATGGTAAAGAATCTGCTTGCAATACAGAAGGCCTGGGTTCAATCCGTGGGTCAGGAAGATCCCCTAGAGGAGGAAACGCCACCCACTCCAGTATTCTTTCCTGGAGAATCAAATGGACAGAGGAGCCTGGCGGGCTACAGTCCAGGAGGTTGCAAAGAGACAGACAGAACTGAGTGACAACACTTTCAGGAGAAGAAAAGTGAATTAGTATAGAAAATCGTATCTTGGAAATTTCTAGACAATTTAGTCTTCTAGGCTTAAAAAAACAGTACAACTTCATAATCTTAAAGGGACTGGGGAAGGGGACTCAACCAGCAATTCAGGATCCACTAATAGAGCCATACAAATGACTTAACAAATGCACAAGCAATTGTCATTCCTATCCTCCTTCTCTACGGCTTACTGGGGCTGTGGAGACAAAGGCACTAGCATCCAGATTCCACTTCACTCATGTGTTAACTCTATCACTGAATCTCTCTGATCTCCAAATTTCCTAAATGACAAACTGAGCATAATGATGTTTAACCTGCTCTATGGTTCTGAGGTCTATATAATGCAGAGTGGTCAAAGCACTTACCAGAGTACTTGGCACATAGTAGGTAATTGGAGTGAAATAAGGATGGCCACACATTCTTTGCCACCTCCCATCCAACAGTGGAGTCTACTTCTCCCCACCCGGAACCTGGGCCTCTCCTGAGACTTGCCCAGGCAAGGAGAATGCAGCAGCAAAGCTGCTGTATCATCTCCAAGGCTGGGCCTTAAGAGATATGCAGCTTTCACGCACATGCTGGAAAGTCAACTTCTTTGAGCCCAACCACTGAGCCACGAGAAGCCAAGCCACATACAAAAGCCATGAGCGGAAACGCAACGAACTTGGTTTGACAGCCTCATCTCCAGCACCAACCACGTAAGTGAGCCATCTGGATACTCTAGGTCACTCAAACTTCCAGAGAACTGCAGCCCTAATCAACCCTAAACGCTAAAGGAGAATCACCCACTCACATATGCTTAGTCAATACGAGTGATAACAGTTTTGTTTTCCCAAGTCACAAAGTTTTAAATGGAGCCTTTAAGTTTTGGCTAGTTTCTTACACAGTAATATCCAAAACAGGGCTCAAAAATTGGAGCAATTATTATTTTTCTCCAATGATGAGTGAAAATAGCATACACTGGGGCTTCTGTGCTCTACTTAGAGACCTTAGGGTCAATGTATCCTATACTGCTGCTCACTACCAAAACACTGGGGAAGTCATAAATAGGGGACTTGACCAAAAAAAGAGAAAAAAAAGAAAAAAAAATTCACTTACATGAGACCTTTAAAAGAACTAGTGCTTTCTTTCCATTGCAATCTTCTTGTTGTTCAGTTGCTCAGTCATGTACGACTCTTTGTGACCCCAGGGACTGCAGCACACCAGGCTTCCCTGTCCTTCACCATCTCCTGGAGCTTGCTCAAACTCATGTCCATTGAGTGAGTGATGTCATCCAGCCATCTCGTCCTCTGTCGTCCCCTTCTCCTCCTGCCTTCAGTCTTTTCCAGCATGAGGGTCTTTTCTAATGAATTGGCTCTTTGCGTCAGGTAGCCAAAGTATTGGAGCTTCAGCATCAGCCCTTTCAATGAGTATTCAGGATTGACTTCCTTTAGGATTGACTGGTTTGATCTTATAGTCCAAGGAACTCTCAAGAGTCTTCTCCAACACCATAGTTCAAAGCATCAGTTCTTCAGCACTCAGTTTTCTTTACAGTCCAATTCCCACATCCATGCATGACTACTGGAAAGATGATAGCTTTGACTAGACGGATCTTTGTCAGCAAAGTAATGTCTCTGCTTTTTTAATACACTGTCTAGGTTTGTCATAGCTTTTCTTCCAAGGAGCAAGTGTCTTTTAATTTCATGGCTGCAGTCACCATCTGCAGCAATTTTGGAGCCCAAGAAAATAAAGTCTGTCACTGTTTCCATTGTTTCCCCATCTATTTGGCATGAAGTGATAGGACCAGAGGCCATGATCTTTTTTGAATGTTTTTTGAATGTTGAGTTTTAAGTCAGCCTTTTCACTCTCCTCTTTCACTTTCATCAAGAGGCTCTTTAGGTCTTCTTTTCTTTCTGCTATAAGGGTGGTATCATCTGCATATCTGAGGTTATTGATATTTCTCTCTGCAATCTTCATTCCAGCTTGTGCTTCATCCAACTTGGCATTTTGCATGATGAACTCTGCATATATGTTAAGCAATGGCACCCCACTCCGGTACTCTTGCCTGGAAAATCCCATGGATGGAAGAGCCTGGTAGGCTGTAGGCCATGGGGTCGCATAGAGTCGGTCAAGACTGAGCGACTTCACTTTCACTTTTTACCTTCATGCATTGGAGAAGGAAATGGCAACCCACTCCAGTGTTCTTGCCTGGAAAATCCCAGGGATGGTGGAGCCTGGTGGGCTGCCGTCTATGGGGTTGCATAGAGTCAGACACGACTGAAGTGACTTAGCAGCAGCAGCAAGCAGGGTGACAATATACAGCCTTGACATACTCCTTTCCCAACTTGGAACCAGTCTGTTGTTCCATGTCTGGTTCTAACTGTTTCTTCTTGACCCACATACAGATTTCTCAGGAGGTAAGTAAGGTGGTCTGGTAATCCCATCTCTTGAAGAATTTTTCAGTTGGTTGCATCCACACAGTCAAAGGCTTGAGTGTAATCAATGAAGCAGAAATAAATATTTTTTCTGGAATTCTCTTGCTTTTTATAGATCCAACAGATGCTGATAATTTGATCTCTGAATGCTCTGCCTTTTCTAAATCCAATTCTAGATTGCAATCTTTACTGTAGTGCATATCTGTTCACTATATCACATACCTGTGAGATCTTATATGACTATAAATTGCAGGACCAAGGAAAGTTTGCCCCAAAATCAGGTCTCATGGTCTCTGTAAAGGGTGCAGTTCTCAAAGACTCACTTGTTCTTCTTTGCTTACAGCCTTTACAGTTTTATACTCTTTTTTTGCCTCCTTGCTCCTTGTCCCATTTATTTTGGTGGCCATCATAGACCTAGCACCAAACTTATTTATCTGCCCTCATTTTCTACCTTTGTAGGCTTCCTATGTTTATGGTATTTTTTTAAACTTCTGCCCATGGTCACTGTCTCTCTCTCTCCCCCATCCTTGACCTTGATTAGCTATATCCCTAGAATCTATTAAATCTAATGAACACCACTTTTAGATTTTCAGTCTGGGCCCCACTGGGAATCATTGTTGCCATACACATTGTGGTAACAGATATGATATTATCTTAACTGCAGGTGTATAAATGCAAAGTACCTTTTTTCCTTAGGGCGCAAATGAAAGAAAATTATAGTAATTTACAATAGAAAATGGTTATGTGTTTCTAGGTAAATTTCCTAATAGAGGTGACAATATAAAAATATCTAACTGTATACTCAGTAACCAATCACACTCTTTGTTTTTTATATAAAGCCAAACTCCTGAATCCTTTGAAAGTTCCCACTTCCAGAGGAGCAAATTCTTGTCAGCTTTGGTGGATTTTGTAATCAAATATAACATGGGAACTACTAAGCAATTAACTACCCCGGCATGCTTGGCATCAGTACATTCAAGTTGTTCCGCTTTGGGGAGCTACCATTTCTTTACCAAAAGAGGCCATACACAACCAATTTAGGAACAGGTTGTGTATTTGTAATGTGAAGAAAATGATTACTGTATATGATAATGACTTCAGATTTTTTTGCATGAACAATATGCTCAGTTCAGGAAATTTCCTCTTAAACATAGTAATTATTTTAATTATTTCTTCTCTGGCAATTTTTCTATTGAAATTTTCTCACTGTGTTTTTAATTGAGATAACTCAATTAAGCCATAGAAATGTTAAATTATTCAAAACTGTAGCAGTTTTTGTTCTACATGGGTTTGAAAAAAATTCTTTTCTTAAGTCTTCAGTTTGAAGAAATGTTCTTCGTATTTATTCCTCAGCTGTTTCTCAGCAGTCTGGATCTACATGATGACATGGTGCAATCTTTGCATTCCACCAGAGCATCTCTCTCAGTGAAGACAATTTAAACTGCAAAGAAAGGGGATTCAACCTGAGAAAATGAAAGAGGTAAGAATCACCTTTAGAGGCAACTGGCTGTCAAATATAGACGTCAAGAAGGAGGCAAAGAAAGCAGTCCTAATAATTCATTAGTATCATGGGTAGACATATTTTGATAACTCGTTTGTGAGGATCACAGGTATGAAGAAAGTGGCTCCCCAATGAAGTTCCTTTTATTTTTACATTACTGCAGTTCAATTTATTAAGAATTTGCATTCTGTTATCTCATTCAATTCCTACAACAACCCTGTGCTCATCGAGGCCAGTATAGTAACGTTTTCCCTTTTCTACCTGTAAGAAAACTGAGATTCCAAAATGATTGCTCACTTTCTTAATATTATTACTTTCACTAAGAGGAAATCCAATCCACAACTATTAAGACAGAGCTAGTAGTTATCTGGGTCTTCCATCTCCTGAGCACTGACCCTTCTGCTACATCCTTCTGTGGCTTAAATTTTGAGACATATAAAGTTGTGAGTGTAGGTAGGTAAAGTTCAGAAATCACATGAAAGATTACATCTGTCCAATGCTAAAGAAGAACTAGAATTGGTTATCTTAATAGGTTGAATATGTAAATATTTCTTTATTAAAATCTTGATGACATATGCCCTGAAAACTACAGTTTATATGTAATCCCTATTTACTGTCAAGTGGAAAGCTGAGGAAGCTTTCCAAAGAGATCTAGCAATAGTACCATTTCATGTGACTGTGCTAATTATGGGTATAATAATAATTATTATAATATTACTATAACAATGTAAAGTATTATACTAATTATAATATAAATAATAACATTAATAATGTGGTGACTTTCCTCTCATGGATGTGAGGCATAGCCAAACAAGAATAATTGTTGTTAAAGGAATATTATATGCGAGATGCTGCTTACCTTATCTGCCAACTTTGTGGCAACCATCATTTGGGACCAACCCAACCAAACAGTCATCCCTAAAAATATATTGATTTTAAAAAAAATTTGTAAAGGTAACAGAAAAATTAAAACAAACAAATGGCAACTATGGGCTGAGAATTACAGTGAAGAGTTAAAAATTATTCAAACTATAGGTAACATATATATGGTTAGGGTAAAGTAATATTCTCCATAAAATTTATGGAAATCTTTAAAAAAATACCCAGTAGAAATATTTCTCAACAGATTAGTAACAGTATGATACTTTTATCCTTGATCATTAATCATTTCTGCTTGTTGTGACCCTAAACTGGTATAAAGTTGAAGGTCATTTCCTAATATCAAGGCCTATCCCATAAATTGCAGATTATCCAGCAATTCTTTAAGTCTGCAGTAGTTCACCATAAACTGCACATTATTTTATAGTTCTTTGCTTTTAAGTTTGCACTTGTTTGAAAAGAAAGTCTTGGCCATATTTCTAAAGTGACTTTCTTTCCTTCAATATGCTTTAGAAGTTGCTAATGATAGCATATTTAAAAGCAGAGACATTACTTTGCCAACAAAGGTCCGTCTAGTCAAGGCTATGGTTTTTCCAGTGATCATGTATGGATGTGAGAGCTGGACTGTGAAGAAGGCTGAGCGCCAAAGAATTGATGCTTTGGAAATGTGGTGTTGGAGAAGACTCTTGAGAGTCCCTTGGACTGCAAGGAGATCCAACCAGTCCATTCTGAAGGAGATCGGCCCTGGGATTTCTTTGGAGGGAATGATGCTGAAGCTGAAACTCTAGTACTTTGGCCACCTCATGCGAAGAGCTGACTCATTGGAAAAGACTCTGATGCTGGGAGGGATTGGGGGCAGGAGGAGAAGGGGACAACAGAGGATGAGGTGGCTGGATGGCATCACTGACTCGATGGATGTGAGTCTGAGTGAACTCTGGGAGATGGTGATGGACAGGGAGGCCTGGTGTGCTACGATTCATGGGGTTGCAGAGTCGGACACGACTGAGCGACTGAACTGAGCTGAACTGAACGATGTGCTGTTGATTACTCTGGAATTCTCCATTTGGGTCACTGTGGTCCTCTGTCTCTCTGTTCTCTTTGCTGGGAGCTCATTTATGCAAGCTGCAGCCTCTGTAAACTCCTGTCTTCAGTCGGCCTGCCATCTTATGCTTAGCTGTTTCATAGCCCTATGGGAATGGGAAGGATTTTCATAGTTCCTGGCTATTTTCAAGAAAGAGGAGTAACTTTCAGATTAGTCTCTGGTAAAAATTAGTCTGCCTCATTCCAGATAGTCTATGCCAGTGTTTTTAAAATTGTGCTTGGAGACCTATGGGTCCTGAAACCTGTGAAGAATATGAATTCATGCTTGAAATTTTGTATATAAGTGATAACTAGGTTTTGATATGAGACATGTTTCTAATTCTGTATCATGATCAAAAAACTTTGAAACTACTCTTCAATATTGTTTAATGTATAATATATTAAGTTTAATGTATAATATATATAATATATTAATGTATAATATATTAACTATTGGCAGATATTTGAGATTTTACTCATTTTTCATGCTGTTTACTGTGGGTATCTAGGTTGAAGTGAGTAGTTGAAACAACTTTATAAGAGCTGCAATAAAATTATTTTACTTGGTGTTGTTGGTTAAACACGTCTCAATATGGACAGCCTGTTATGTGAGAAGAACCCAGGCTTCTGGGCTGGATGGATGGCTTTTGGGTTCTAATATATTTCTATCACTTGCTTAACTGAAGGCCTTGGGTAAGTCACTTAATTTCTTTGAGTCTCAAGTTTTCTCAAATGTAATACTGTACATTTTCTCAAATGTAATACTGGGATAATAATATTTATCTCACATAGTTCATTTAAGAATTCCAGAAATGCACATAGAGCACTCAGCACAGTACCTGTACACAGAATGTGGTCAAAAAATCAAAAACTGTAGTTCTAACTCTGGAAGTTATTTCAGTAATACTGGTTTATGAGAAGTATAAAACTGAGTAATGGAAATATTGGGGAATATTACATCAGTATCATGTTACAGTCAATGTGACTAACAGAACAGATTTTTAAAATACCTGAATTCAAATTGTCCTATATAGAACTGAAATAAAGCATTAACTAATCTCTATAACTTGAGCATTAACCATAAAGGATCTAGTTTTCCTCCACAGAGGTCAAAACAACATAATCTGACAGTAAGATAATCTACTTAGATAAGAAAATAAACGTTACTTTAAGTTACTAAATTCTTCCAATATATCTATCTATCTTGGAGAAGGAAATGGCAACCCACTCCAGTATTCTTGCCCAGAGAATCCCACGGACAGAGGAGCCTGGCGGGCTATAGTCCACGGAGTTGTGAGTCGGACATGACTTAGCCACCAAACCACCACCACCATCTATCTATCTAAGCTCAATAGAAATGGAAACATAATTTCATATAGAAATTTGTACATGAGTGTTCATAGCAGTGTTACTTATAAAAGGCAAAAGCTGGAAATAACACCTTTTGAATGGATGAACAATTGATTAGATAAACGAAATGTGATATGGCCATAAAATAGAACATTGTCTAGAAAAAGGAATAAAACACTGATACATGCTTGTATGAACCTTGAAAAAGTTATGCTAAGCAAAAGAAGTAACTCACAAAAGACCATGTATTATATGATTCCCTTAATATGAAATGTCCCAAATAGGCAAACCTCCAGAGATAAAAAATAGAGTAGTGGTGGTTTAGGTATGGGAAAACTGGGGAAAGAGGGTATAATAATGAAAACGTATAGGTGTATTTTTCAGGTGATGAAAATGATTGAAAATTGTGGTGATTATTGTACCACTCTGCAACTATTATAAACCATTGAACTGCACACCTTAAAATGGTGAATTATCTGATCTGTGAATTATATCTCAATAAAGTTGCCACAAAAATAGGGGTTAAACATTGGGAAAGGCTACAAAAGCTATGAAACCATAATACTTTATAGCACTGGTAGCTCTCAGTATCACAGTGGCCTTGGACTTATAAAAAAGGGGGATTGCTTCTGAGATGTTGCCACATGTGACTGTTTCCCAGGTTTTTGCAATACTTCATCCTACTTTGGTTTTGCAGATCATTTCACTTTAATCATACTTGTAGAATTTTTCTTAAGAATTCTTATTATCCTCATCTGGCTCTCTCCAAACAGAAAAGAAATAAATAATGCATCAAGTAACACAAAACTAGATTGGTACCTTACAACATCAGATGCTTACAGGGACATACATCATGGAGACACATTTCTGCTATATACAGATAAAAGTGAGATAAATGCTCCATTTTTGCTTATTGCTGTCTTTTCCATATCTATAATTAATGATCAAAAACCAAGTATTTAATATCCTGAATACAACTAACTTTTTCACAGAAATAACCTGTCAGAAATGAAAAAAAAAGCATGTGTGCAGTTATAGTGCATGAGAATTATTATCAATTTTGTGTAGCAATAATAATTTTAACAGTGAAGCAGGGTACATTGTGATAAAGAGTATCATCTGACTTTGTTTATCTAAGTTAGGACTTCTGTAAAATGAAATGTTCTAATACAAATTGACATATAGTTTGATGACATGTAACAAAAACATTTAATTTGGGGATATTCTTATGCCATGTGGGAAAAAACACCCACAAAAATAACAGCTTTCTCCAACACATGCATCAGGAAAAATTGCCCATCTTTGGCCACCTATGCAATGTGGAGACTAATATATAACAAAACTTGTAATGGACTCTTAAATGTGTTGTACAGATGAAGATTTTGACAATATCATTGAAAGACCAAAAGCAGAAATATGATCTGCCTATTTTTGATTTTGTTTTTTTTCATAAAATGGCATCTCATTATTTTTTACTTCTTTGATTATTCTATTTCTATTATTGATGGATGACTTATACTCTAGACCCTAAAAGTCACACAAATCATAATGAAAAAGTATGAAATC
The DNA here is from genome assembly GCF_023091745.1 of Budorcas taxicolor. NCBI lineage: Eukaryota > Metazoa > Chordata > Mammalia > Artiodactyla > Bovidae > Budorcas > Budorcas taxicolor. Next base: position 72,907,789 of record NC_068911.1, read on the forward strand.
TGTTCATCATAAAATATTATTACAGTAATTTCTGAATCAGAAAGAACTGAGTATTTTTCAGCTAAGAACCAGTATCCAAAGCAAAGGCAGACAGAGGCAACTTTGGTTAAAATGAGACCTGGGAGCTGAGAAACCCTAATTCCACTTGCTGTTTGGCTCACTTTGAGCAAGTCATCACTCTCTCAGCCTCATTCTTCTCATTTGTTAAAAAAAAACAAACCAAAAACTTTTGGAACAGATGGCCTCAATCCATATACAACAATTTTTAAAAGCTTTGGCAGTCTATGATTGTGTGATATGGCAATGGATAGTCCAATAGATTAACAGAATGTATGTCCTTTCTACCACATTTTAATTGTTATATTTATAATAGTATCTTTTTACTCCTAAAAGTTTTAAGCACTTATGATTTTAAGCCAACAAAAATGGAATAACTGAAGCCAGTTCAGGTATTGCTGCAACGAGGCCTATTATATATGCAGTAAACACCCAGAGTTAATAAAGAAAACCCTATTGTACAAAAGACTAATAGTGAGCACATCACCTGAGAATGTGTTATAAAAACATCAGTTCACTATAGTTCTCCAGGATAGACTAAGTTAATGATATGTGAGTCTATATCTGAGTCAATAACATAAAATTTTTTCAAACATTCCTTTTGAGGTGGGGTTTTGTTTTGGCATGATTTTCCTCTTCATTTCATGAGTACTGTTCTTTCTTGGTGATCAAACAAAGTCTGTGTGACACCGAAATGAAACAATTTACATTGAATCTACCTGCTAGTCACACTGGTTGTCTCTCCCTAACTTTGATGAGCTAATAATATGGACAGTTCTTTGGAATATTAAAATAAGTAAATATGTTCTATAATATATAGTATAATATATACACACACAAACACACACACACACATATATACTAGATACAGAGTATATATGGGGCTTCCCTGGTGGCTCAGCAGCAAAGAATCTGACTGCAATGTAGCAAACTACCTGCAATCCCAATCTGAGGGACACGTGTTCAATCCCTGCGTCAGGAAGATCCCCTGGAGAAGCAAATGGCCTATCCATTACAATTTTCTTGCCTGAGAAATCCCAAGGACAGATGAGCCTGGCAGGCTACAGTCTATGGGTTTACAAGGTTGGACAAAATTTAGTGACTAAACCACCACCACCACAGATTATATGTATACATTATATATGTACACACACATATATATGTAGGTATATATATACACATATATATGTGTGTGTACATATATATATATATATAGAGAGAGAGAGAGAGAGAGAAAGAATATATATGGAAAACTAGAATTGAGCATCTGAACATAAAGGTGGATTACACTGATTGATTTCATTTAGTTGGCAATCTATTTCAGCTTTGCTTCTATTTTCCAATAACAGGATAAAAGTAATTCCATCTGTCATTCTACATTTAAATGCCATCTGTTAGAACTGTGTAGTTTGTATAGGCAGCTCTCAGTAAGCAGGACTATCTGATATCCTAACTTCTTATCACTATTTACTCGTTCATATAAGTATCAAAAATTCCAGTGAGATTTAAGTTTCTGAGCACACCTTACAGATGCTAATTATTTAGGGAGATGGGAAGTTGGTCTTAATATGGAAAGAAGACACTACTGGACTTTCATTTTCATGCATTTTTGCCCTGGCAGCAGAAACAGTGACCTCAATGTGTATCGATAGCTACTTCAATTTGGAATCAAATTTTTCTCCCAAATGAAACTGCAGAGCCATACGGCTTTAACTTCAGCAACACCTCATTCTGAAACAGCGCCAGACAACACATGGTAATGGGATTGCAAACTGGAGTTGATTCAGGAAAGACAGGTGATGTGGCAAGATGGGGGAATCCCATAGCTCCCTCATTCTCTAAGACAGAAGCAGATCTTCCTCAACGTCAGTTGGCAGCACTATATCATACTGATTTTACACATTTTACACATTCTGTACCTGAAAGGTAGCTGTAGCAATGGAGCATTAGAAAACTAGAAGGATATTAATGGCCCACTCAAACAGGACAATGAACACACACTGTCAACATTAGTGGGTAATACTGTGGAACACTGGTCACTAAAGCTAGAGTTTTATTCTGCCACTCACTAATTATGTACCCTTGGATGAATCATACTTTCTCTAGTTCTCATTTTTATCATCCTTAAAACAAGGAGTTGGATGAACTCTAATGTGCTTTTCAGGACCAATGGACATTTGTCTAATTTTTTATAGCTTGGAGAATATTTCTACAAACCTTAGGCCATTTAATTCATACAACTCTGTTACTTATCAAAGTACTATTTTATAAATAACAGCACTGAAGTCTCCCCCAAGAGAACTTTGCAATAAATGTGTCACCCAAGTTATACCTGTGGTGGATACATGTTGATGTATGGCAAAACCAATACAATATTGTAAAGTAATTAACCTCCAATTAAAATAAACTAAAAAAAAATTACCGATTGCTGTGGACAATAATGTGGTCATTTTAACAAGTTACTAAAGTATATTATGTTTCTATAATATTCTCTGTTAAGTTTTAAATTATACATTAATAGGGGAGAAAATGAAGGGGCAGAGAAATGGGGTAGATCTTGATAATATCAATCATAAAAATTCTATCATTTATTGAACATTTAAATGTGGAATACACTATACTAAGGATTATATACAAATTATTTCTAATTCAACTATCCTTCAAGGGTATAGTAATATTATTCTTGTTTTGCAGATGAGAAGAATAAGAATCAGAACATTAAGTACGTCTTCAAAGGTTATGCAACTGCTAAGAGGTAGAGTCATGCTTGGAACAGATACAAATAACTCCAGAGCTGGTGTTCTCTCAACTAGAACACACTGTCTCTCATTTTCAATCAAATGCACAAGTATGTAAAAATACAAGTATATGTACAGTCCACTGTTAAGTCCAACAGGTTAATCAGGCACCTAACACCTTAGGTACTTCTTGTTATAAATGGTGTACTCAGCAAATGGCCTGTCATTTTCTCTTGTTTCCATTCCCTTCCCCTCAATAGATGCTAAAGGCAAGGCTGTAAAGTCTAAGTAAGATGAACACATTCACAGAATTCTATGCTCTTCTAGGTTAAAAGTAAGAAATGTAATTTCCCTCCTCAGGAGACCAAATTGCAAGCGCATACACTAATTAACCATTACCAACTGATATATGTTACACGACTGAAGAAGGAGACCAGGAGTTCTGTACAATTATCTCTTCTAGGAAGGCTCCTCAGAGCTTTTCCTTCTCTTACATAACAGCAGTATTAAAGTTAGAAAAATTGAAAAGCTTAAATCCCTCTCTAATGGATGAAAATAACCATTACATGTGTGGATAAAGGTACAATATTTCAAAATATTCTTGGGCAATCTGAAGGCTTTCCTTACCTATGAGTTAACAGGATCATCTTCACTGTGACTGGTTTTACTTCTAAGAAGAATTATTATGGCAAACAGATAAATAAGATAATACGTGAGATGGGTGGGTGGACTACAGCAGACAGCCGTAATGACTAACTTTAGTATATTTCTGCATTATAACCCTCAGAGAGTTTTACAATCAGCTCTGGCCTGGTGTACCTTCCATTGTCATCTTTATCCACCCTGCTCCCCAACATGGGCACCCTGCCCTATCTCCCTTGCTTTGCCTGGAACTCCCAACCTGCTCTATCCTCTCCTGTATGCATGACTTTCAGCCCCACCTTTAAAGTTCAGAGCAAGGAGCTGCCTACACCTATGTTCCTTACCAAGTTCTCAAGAACATTTGGAATGCAAGGCTGTGAAGGCATGAGATTAAGTGACTACTTAATTTTTAGAAAGTTTAAAGAACACCCCCACCCAAAAATGTGTTTTGATGTGATAACAAATCGGTTTCCATCATACACATCAAATCACAGTCTAGTCATGCCACATCAGGAGACATACGCATTATTTTACTCCACAGTTACGGAATTTTAGTCAATCAACTAATCCAGAATATTATTTACAACAGGAGACAGAGATCAAGACCATCCCCATGGAAAACAAATGCAAAAAAGCAAAATGGCTGTCTGAGGAGGCCTTACAAATAGCTGTGAAAAGAAAAGAAGCGAAAAGTGAAGGAGAAAAGGAAAGATATAAGCATCTGAATGCAGAGTTCCAAAGAATAGCAAGAAGAGATAAGAAAGCTTTCCTCAGCAATCAATGCAAACAAATAGAGGAAAACAACAGAATGGGAAAGACTAGAGATCTCGTCAAGAAAATTAGAGATACCAAGGGAACATTGCATGCAAAGAAGGGCTCAATAAAGGACAGAAATGGTATGGACCTAACAGAAGCAGAAGATATTAAGAAGAGGTGGCAAGAATACACAGAAGAACTGTACAAGAAAGATCTTCATGACCCGGATAATCACGATGCTGTGATCACTCACCTAGAGCCAGACATCCTGGAATGTGAAGTCAAGTGGGCCTTAGAAAGCATCACTATGAATAAAGCTAGTGGAGGTGATGGAATTCCAGTCAAACTATATTTCAAATCCTTAAAGTGCTCAATATGTCAGCAAATTTGGAAAACTCAGCAGTGGCCATGGGACTGGAAAAGGTCAGTTTTCATTCCAATTCCCAAGAAAGGCAATGCCAAAGAATGCTCAAACTACTGCACAATTGCACTCATCTCACATGCTAGTAGAGTAATGCTCAAAATTCTCCAAGCCAGGCTTCAGCAATATGTGAACCGTGAACTTCCAGATGTTCAAGCTGGTTTTAGAAAAGGCAGAGGAACCAGAGATCAAATTGCCAACATCTGCTGGATCATCAAAAAAGCAAGAGAGTTCCAGAAAAACATCTATTTCTGCTTGATTGACTATGCCAAAGCCTTTGACTGTGTGGATCATAATAAACTGTGGAAAATTCTGAAAGAGATGGGAATACCAGACCACCTGACCTGCCGCTTGAGAAACCTACATGCAGGTCAGGAAGCAACAGTTAGAACTGGGCATGGAACAACAGACTGGTTCCAAATAGGAAAAGGAGTACGTCAAGGCTGTATATTGTCACCCTGCTTATTTAACTTATATGCAGAGTACAAAATGCTGGGCTGGAAGAAGCACAAGCTGGAATCAAGATTGCCAGGAAAAATATCAATAACCTCAGATACGCAGATGACACCACCCTTATGGCAGAAAGTGAAGAGGAACTAAAAAGCCTCTTGATGAAAGTGAAAGAGGAGAGTGAAACAGTTGGCTTAAAGCTCAACATTCAGAAAACTAAGATCATGGCATCCGGTCCCATCACTTCATGGGAAATAGATGGGAAAACAGTGGAAACAGTGTCAGACTTTATTTTTTTGGGCTCCAAAATCACTGCAGATGGTGACTGCAGCCATGAAATTAAAAGACGCTTACTCCTTGGAAGGAAAGTTATGACCAACCTAGATACTTTGCCCACAAAGGTCCATCTCGTCAAGGCTATGGTTTTTCCAGTAGTCATATGGATGTGAGAGTTGGACTGTGAAGAAAGCTGAGTGCCAAAGAATTGATGCTTTTGAACTGTGGTGTTGGAGAAGACTCTTGAGAGAGTCCCTTGGACTGCAAGGAGATCCAGCCAGTCCATCCTAAAGGAGATCAGTCCTGGGTGTTCATTGGAAGGACTGATGCTGAGGCTGAAACTCCAATACTTTGGCCACCTCATGCGAAGATTCGACTCATTGAAAAGACCCTGATGCTGGGAGGGATTGGGTGCAGGAGGAGAAGGGGACAACAGAGGATGAGATGGCTGGATGGCAACACGGACTCGATGGACATGAGTTTCAGTGAACTCCGGGAGTTGGTGATGGACAGGGAGGCCTGGTGTGCTGCGATTCATGGAGTGGCAAAGAGTTGGACACGACTGAGTGACTGAACTGAATTGAACTTATTTATTCTACTTATTATATTCTTAATTGTCTGTCTGTTCACAAAGAGTTGGACACGACTGAGCGATAGAACTGAGGTGAACCTATTTTACTTGTTTATTGTCTTAATTGTCTGTCTGCTCCCATAAAAATGGGAGGACAAAAGGAGGAAGAACTTTTTCTCTGTTTTGTTGAATGCCATAAATCCAATGCCTACCACAGTGTCTGGGACATTAAGGGTTCGGTAAAGTTTATGCAGGCACGAATGAATGAATAAATGAAGTCCGATCAACCAGGTTATGGTATATACCTGGCATATACTAGATACCAATCTCTATTGTTTTACATTCTCTCTTTTTACAGTTGAATAGTTTTTATTGCAGTTATCCTGAAACACAAGTGTTATGCTGTGGACTTTGTGGGTAGTACTTGATTTTAGCATCAGTCTTCTGGACATTAACAATTTAATTTCACATATGCTTCTTCAAATAATGTCAGGATCATTTAGGTCAGGTTGATTTCATAAAATAGCGTGGTATAAAGAAATTTGTAAAATTACATTCAATTTTGGCCATTAATGAGCCACTTTAAATGATCTAGAACTGTGGTTTTTAATCTTTATGGTCATGGATTTCTTTGATAATCTATTAAAAGCTTTTAGTTTTACTTCCAAATCACGTCAAAACTGGAGGAAGGTAGTTAGCAGTTGTAAACACAATGCAAGGATTTTACAAAAATAAATAATTAAATTGTGTTGGAGACAGAATAGAAAAAAAAAGACGGGGAAAAATTAAGTTAAGGATAGGGTTGATATACAAAATGTACACCTTCAAGCTCTGCAGAGTTGATTGAAGATGGATTCCAATTTTGTTGCTGAGCTTCTTATCATTCAGAGGATTATGGTTTTCAATAATAAATGAAAGTAAAATTCTTTATCTTTTGCTATTAGAAAACTGTCAGTATTTTATATCTATAATAAAAATTTAAAGTAGGTTATGGCAACTTTTTCCAAAATAATATATTATTTTAATGCAATCCAATAAAAATTCCAATGAGTGGTACTAATGTCAGAATAGGAAGATAGATTAATGGAATGAAATAAAAGTTTAGAAATAGAACCAATTATATTAGAAGTGTTGTGATAAAATTGGGATATTAAATTTGTGGGCAAAATGTAGATTATTTAATAAATAATATTAAAATAATTACATAGTGTTTTTTTTTAAAGAATAACTTTTCATTCCCTACCTTATACCTTGTAACAAAATAAATTTTAATTAGGTTAAATTTTGAAGTAAAATCACAAAACAATTACAAGTAATGTGCGCTTTTATTAAAACTTACGGTAGGGAAGGCTCTCTTAAACAAAACAATAAAGACCAAAACCATAAAAGAAAAGACTGAAAGGTCTAGTTACATTAAAAAAAATGACACCATATTTAGAAAATGGATATATATATATATTTATAAATGTACCCATAATATACATATACATATAGATATAGATATGTCTATAAATACATACACACACACACGGGTAGGGGGGTTGGGAGAATGAGAGTGAGCATGAAGTAAATGTGAGCTTACAAATTAATAAGAAAAGCTTGAACAGCAAAACAGGGGGAAAAAAATGACATTAAGAAACAATTCTAATTCTTCCCTGAAGAAATTCAAAGGGCAATAAATACATACAAGCATTCAAGTTCCACAATTGTCAAGTGAAATAAAATATTGAGATGACATTTTATCTCATGAGATAGTGATTAAAAAATGAGATGATGATTAAAAAATAATAACCATTGTTGGTACAGCTATTGTTAACTGATGTTCTTATCAATTATTGTGGGCTCAGCATCACTAGTTATTAGAGAAATGCAGATCAAATCTACAATGAGATATCACTTCACACCAGTCAGAATGGCCATTATCAAAAATCTATAAATATTAAATGCTAGAGAAGGTGTGGAAAATAGTTCTACATTGTTGGTGGGAATGTAAATTGGCACAACCACTATGAACAGTATGGGGGTTCCTTAAAAAACTAAACATAGAACTACCATATGGTTTAGCAAGCCCACACTGCTGGGCATATATCTGGAGAAAACCGTAATTTGAAAAGATACACGCACCCCAATGTTCATAGCAGCACTATTTACAATAGTCAAGGCATGCCAACAAGCTAAATAAACATCCATCAACAGAGGAATGGATAAAGAAGATGTGGGGAGTGTATGTGTATGTGTATGTGTATATATTTATGCAATGGAGTGCTACTCAACCATAAAAATGAAGGAAATAATGTTAATTTCAGCAACATGTATGGATCTAGGGATTATCATACTAAGTGAAGTCACTCAGAGAAAGATAAATATATATCGCTTATATGTGGAGTCTAGTATAAAATGATATAAATGAACTTATTTACAGAATAGAAACAGACTCACAGATCTTAAAATTAACTTATCGTTACCAAAGGGGAAACGTATGGGGAAGTGATAAACTGGAAGACTAGGATTAACATATACACACCAGTATACATAAGATACATAACTAATACGGATCTGCTGTATAACATAGGGAACTTTACTCAATATTCTGTAATAACACATATGGGAAAAGAATTTGAAAAAGAATGGATACACACACCCATACACATACACACACACACACACACACACACACACACACACATACATACATATATATATGATTCACTTTTGCTGTTCACCTGAAACTAACACAACGTTGTAAATGATCTGTACTCCGATGTGTGTGCCAAGTTGTTTCAGTCGTGTCTGACTTTCTGGGACCCTATGGACTGTAGGCTGCCATGCTCCTCTGTCCATGGGATTACTCAGGAAAGAATATTGGAGTAGGTTGCCATGCCCTTCTCCAGGGGATCTTCCCAACCTAGGGATTAAATCCATGTCTCTTATGTCTCCTGCATTGGCAGGTGGGTTCTTTACCACTAGCGCCACCTGGGAAGCCTACACTCCAATAAAAATTTTTTTAAAAAGGGAATGTAAATTGGTTCCAAATTTCAAGAAAGCAATTTAACAGTATGCTTAAAAAGTCTAAAACTGCATTGGTTCTACGGAGTTCTGCGGCATTTATTACATATAATTTGTCAATTATGCAAATATAAGTGGATGACAGTATATAAGCAATGATAGTATCTTTTTTTTCTTACAGTTTAATTAACATAAAGATTAACATTTGTGTAGGAAAAGAAGACAGGAAGTATACTTCACAATGTTATCAATGCTAATTATGGGGTTTGGAGATCTCAGGTAATTTAGATTAGCTTTCTATTTGTGTGCCCATGTTTTGACTAGAAGCCCTATTTGGAAACAAGAGTCATATCTTAGGATATTATCCTGGGAAGGGTATTTTCAGAAGCACAGCGGGTTTCCTAAGCACATTAAACATGTGGCAGTTAAGAAGAGCAAAGCATATTTAAAGAAGTGCAATGACTTCATTGGGATCAGTGAGCACATACTCATTAGCGCCAGTCAATTTCTGGTCCTCCAATATTTAGCAGTGAACCTAACTTTCATCTAATGAGCCTTTGTGATATAACATGGCAGGTATTTCTCTCACTCCACAATGGGACCTGTTTACAAAGAACAGTAAAATAATTCATTAAGACTCTTTCTCCAATTATACTCACAAGGTTGTGGAAATTTTGTTTTGAAGGTAACATAGATATATTGAAATACTAGAACAGAAAATCTGCAAATATAATAATTATTGGTGAACAGTTCAACATCAGCTGCAGAAATTCAGCCCTAAGTTTTAAGGACAGGATTCAAGTAACTCTGTGAAGACCAGGCAAGTTCAAAGACAATAGTTCTATGTTAAGACAGTTTTGCTTTAATTAAGAAAGTCAGTACTCTGAAGGAAATGCTTTAGATTCTTGAAGCACCTTGGGAAGTTTCTTTCCCTACTCTGCAACTAAGAGGCAAAATCAGGTAGATTTAAGCATTTAGGCCCAGAGCTCCTACACTTACTGTGTGACATCCTGCAACCTACTCCGTGTGCCTCAGTTACCTGATTCATAAAATAAGGATACTAAGAATGGCAAGTTCATATCGGTTTTATGAGGACTAAAGAAGTGAATGGGAATATTTGATATGTAGCATCTAAGGAGGACAAACCATGTTTGAAAAAGCTGTGGCAAAAAATAAGCATTCAATAAATAACCAATAAAATGATAAATCTGATAAACTGCAAATTAAAATATATTTCATACTTAATATTTCCTCAACCTGACAAGCTTCCTTGGCATGCGGTAAAATATTTCAAAACAAAAATAACATGCATAAAGACATAACAACTCAGGCAGCCCAGCACATAATATAGTAAAGATCAATGAAGTGACAACAAATGATAATTGAGTAATTGGGAGTTTAGAGGCAAGAGTAGTAATTAAGACTCCTCAGAAAAGGTGTGGTTAAAATAAGCCCTACAAACAGAGATGGGATTCAATTTGCTCAAAAGAAAGTAGGAGTAAAAGATGTCTAAGATTTGTAGCTGAAGCAAATCCAATTTTGTATATAGGATTTATTTTTCTGACTTCTCTTTTTCATCCTCTGTGGGATTACATTTGTGACATTATTTTTTGTTCTCGAAGAAGCAGATTCTGTGTTTTCTTTCTTTATAAAAACTTATAAAAATTTTCAAACGTATACACAAATAGAAAAATAATATCATGAACTCCCATCTTCCTTAACTTAGCTTCCAACTGGTTATCAACATTCTGTCATTTTTATTCCATGAAATGTATTGCTTAGCATATAACTTCAAACACTGGGCTCTTTGTTTTGACCAACCTTCAATGTGTAGTTGAGAGGCATCCATAAAAATATGACTTTTTTTCATTACTGTGCAGGATGCCCCCAAGGGACCTTCTGGACTTTGCTCACTGCTTCCTGAAATGAGGAAGGATTACAGGATTCTGTTCAAAAGACATAGTCTCCCATAAACTGAAAAAATATTTTCAAGCAAACATTTTAAAAGTTGAAGTAGAATATGCACATACATAAACACACACACACTGAGAGATGCATAAATCAAAAAGATACAGCTTCATTCCTGAGGACTCCAAGAGAATGTGCTATAAAAGTTATCACCCACTTCAAGAAATAGTCCATAAAGTGAGACCTTCCCTTCTGCTATGCTAGGTGTTACTCTTTGTCAAGTATAAAGTATCTTGGCCTCTCAACATAGACCAGCTTTGTCTGTTTTTGAGATCTTCATACATACATCCACTACACATTCTTTTGGCCCTGAACAACAACTTCAGTTGGCTTAGAACTATGACACTACTGGGCTGGGGGCACTGGGTGCAGCAGTGCGTGCCTGGGATCTTTTGAGGGAGGTCACCATTATCTTCATTACCTCCACCAGAGTTTGGGCCCAGGTAAATAGCAGGGAGGGAACACAGCTCCACCCATCAACAGGAAATTGGATTAACAATTTACTGAAGTGAAAGTGAAGTCACTCAGTCGTGTCCAGCTCTTTGTGACCCCATGGACTGTAACCTATCGGGCTCCTCTGTCCATGGGATTTTCCAGGCAAGAATGCTAGAGTGGATTGCCATTTCCTTCTCCAGGGGATCTTACTGACCCAGGAATCGAACCCAGGTCTCCCGCATTGCAGGCGGACGCTTTACCATCTGAGCCACACAGAGAATGGCCCTATCAAACAGAACAAGACCAGTTCCCCCTTCAGTCACTCTCTCCCACCAGGAAGCTTCCATAAGCCTCTTATCCTTCTCCATCAAAGGGCAGACAGTCTGAAAACCACAATCACAGAAAACTAACCAATCTCATCACATGGACCACAGCCTTGTCTAATTCAGTGAAACTATGAGCCATGCCATGTAGGGCCACCCAAGACAGACGGGTCATGGTGGAGAGGTCTGATAAAATGTGGTCCACTGGAGAAGGGAATGGCAAACCACTTCAGTATTCTTGTCTTGAGAACCCCAAGAACAGTATGAAAAGGCAGAAAGAGAAGACACTGAAGGATGAACTCTCTAGGTCGGTAGATACCCAATGTACTACTGGAGATCAGTGGAGAACTAACTCCAGAAAGAAGCAAGAGAAAAAGCCAAAGCAAAAACAATACCCAGTTGTGGCTGTGACTGACTGGAGATGGAAGCAAGGTCTAAAGCTGTAAACAGCAATATCGCATAGGAACCTGGAATGTTAGGTCTATGAATCAAGGCAAATTGGAAGTGCTCAAACAGGAGATGGCAAAAGTGAACATCGACATTTTAGGAATCAGCAAATTAAAATGGACTGGAATGGGTGAATTTCACTCAGATGACCATTATATCTACTACTGTGGGCAAGAATCCCTTAAAAGAAATGGAGCAGCCATCACAGTAAAAGAAGAATTGATGTTTTTGAATGGTAGTGTTGGAGAACCACTCTTGAGAGTCCCTTGGATGGCAAGCACATCCAACCAGTCCATTCTGAAGGAAATCAGTCCTGAATATTCATTGGAAGGACTGATGTTGATGCTGAAACTCCTATATTTTGGCCACCTGATGCAAAGAACTGACTCATTTGAAAAGACCCTGATGCTGGGAAAGATTGAAGGCAGAGAAGAAGAGGACGACAGAGGATGAGATGGTTGGATGGTTCACTGACTCAGTGGACATGAGTTTGAGTAAGCTCCGGGAGTTGGTGATGGTCAGGGAGGCCTCATGTGTTGTAGTCCATGGGGTCACAAAGAGTCGGACACGACTAAGCAACTGAACTGAACTGAACTGATGACACTACTGAGAGTTCTGCTTAGCCTTTTGGCTTAATTATTAACGTATGCTCAATGGAAGAAAAGCTTGTGTTTCTGTGTTTCCTTTTCCTAGGACATCTTCATTCTATAAATCCCAGGAATCCTTGGTTCCATAAATGCTATTAGGCTTCTTAGAAATCTTAATCCTAATTTTTATCTCCTTGGCCTCTTGAAACTTTTGAAAGCCCACATCACCACATTCTGCTCTACCTCTAAGCCCGTGGCACTTAAGAATCAGAACGTATCTTGACCTGAAAAGTGGGGGAAAAAACTCCAAGTTCACTTGAATGCATTTTCCATCTTCATAGGCTCTTAGTACCCCTCTCCCTGGATGTCTTGGTTGCTCTGCAATGCCTTCAGACACCTGGCTATTTTTTAATTACATTATTTTGCTACTGCAGCTGTTCTTAGAGAGAAGGTTAGTTTAATAGAAACTATTATGTCATGGCTGGGAGCTGACTCTAGATGTAGAACTCACAATCTGGATTTATTTCTTAAATTTAAGCAGAATCATGTGAGTGTGAAAATATTTCAAGGGAGGAGCAGAAAAATCCATAATTTTTCATCAGTTTTAAAAACATATGACATAAAAAAATTAAGAATCACTGCTGTAATTTCTAGGAGCCCAAGAGAGTATAAAAAAATGTTGGCAGATTGGCAGGAGGTAAGGAAAAGAAATGACTGCTGTGGATACTTCAAGTGGCTCATTAAGGTCTCACAAATTGAATATATATGATCAATACTAAAGATTTTTAGAGTATGCTGTCCCAACATTTGCACTCTGACATAAGGATTATTTTGAGCTAAAAGCCACTGGAAAAAAGCAAATACACAAATACCCTTCTTCTACCAGGAAGAACAGGATGATTCTTCATCACCTGAGGCAACTCTAGGCTTTTATCAGCCCAGAGACAGCAATGAGAGGAATCTACACAGCCAACATCACCAAAACAACCCTTTATCTTCCATCTGTTTCCCATATATTTATCTTTCCACAGTTTGTCACCCTCTAAGAACCTAAACCCTTTTCCTTTGTCTTGTCACGCCTCTAAAAATATTGTTCTTGGTTCATATACTATATAAACCCTAAGTTCAAACCATCTTTTGAGATTCTCAACATTAAAAGTTTTCCTGGGTGTATGTGTAATACACATGTTAGTAAACTGTGCTTGCTTTTCTCTTGTTAAATTGCATTCCATCAGCTTATTTTGAAGGGCCAGTCAGGGAACCTGAGGAAACAGAGGAATTTTTTTCTCCCCTACCGTTTTGTTGACCCAGACAGGATGCTTGAGACATTCTACCTACTCCAGAGGTTACAACTAAACCTTAGAACAATTGACCAAACCAGCAAGAGGTAAGAATTTTACCAAAATCTGCCTCCAAGATTTCAGTCTGTAGAGTTTAGCTGAAAATGGTAATAAAAATATCTGCTTTCCAAATTGAGATTAACAGGAGAAAACATTTCTGTGAACTACTTTGGTTGTATGTGGCTTTGGCCATTTGTTATTGATCCATTCTTGGGTAGCCACAATTTCCCTCTATCACTGTCTTTTATCATAAGGGGGAGAATCATAGGCATAGGGTAAAATCTGAAAAGCTTGTTGTTTGAATCAGTCTCACAAATTGGTGAGTTCATAGTTCTCATCATAGAGGAATCATTTTGGACAACATTTTGTTGTGAGTCACCAATTGCAAAAAGAAAAAAACAAAACAAAACATGAGATCTTCCTTTTCACTTGCTTTGTGTCTTGAGAGCTGGGCTAGTATTCAGGGAAAGTGCACTCTCCCTGATTCTTATGCTTGCTAAGAGGCATAGATTGTTGGGCATGCATCTGTAGGTGGCCATCTGTCAAGCCTGGGACCTAAGACATACCCCCACCATGAGTGCCAGCTCTCAGAGGAATTTGTCTAAATAAGGGGGGGGGGGGGGGTCTCAATCCACAAGGGATATTTGCTGTCTTTTCCCTGCATTGCCTTGTCAGTGCTAGGAAAATCTCATCCCTGTATATTCTACTAGGTATCATAGATTAAAGGGTTGCGAGTGAAATGTCCCGTTTTTCTGGAAGCTCAGAGATTTCTAATTACCTGTGGTGATGAAATCTTTGCTTTTCTTTACCAATACTATCTTTGGGTGGGAGTGATATTTTTGGATTATTGGGGCTATATCATTTGTATTCATTCTAGGGGCAGCTCTATCCTCCATGATGTTGACTTAAATAGTCACAATCAAGAAACTGAGTTACATTTCATTTGGTGGGAATGTTAAAGACTTCAAGCCTGGGAGACAGCTTCTCAGGTGTCCCTGAGATAAAGGATTCAAGGAGGCAGGGTGGGGGAAGAGTCAGGTTATAAAGAAGTTTGTAACAAAGGGGTGAAACAAACCTTGTGTGCACCAGGACCCAGAGACCCCACAGAGACTAAGCCAGAAGTGTGTTTGAGTGTTTCTTGCGAAGGTATGTGTCAGCAGTGGCCTGCCGTAGGAGCGGGGGCTCTGGGGGCACCAGACCTGGGTATGGCATAAGCCCTCTTGGAGGAGGTCACCATTAACCCCACCATAGAGCCACCAGAACTTACACAGGACTGGGGAAACAGACTCTTGGAAGGCACAAATAGAAACGTGTATGCACCAGAACCCAGGAAAAAGGAGCAGTGACCCCACAAGAGACTGACCCAGACTTGCCCAGGAGTGTCCAGGAGTCTCCCACAGAGGCGTGGGTCAGTGGTGGCCTGCTGCAGGGTCAGGGGCACCTAGGACAGCAGTGCCATGATCTTCATTGCCTCCACCACAGTTTGGCCTCAGGTTAAACAACAGGGTGGGAACACAGCCCTGCCCAGCAACAGAAAATTGGATCAAAGATTTACTGAGAATGGTCCCGCCTATCAGGACAAGATCCAGTTTGCCCCTCAGTCAGTCTCTCCCATCAGGAAGCTTCCATAAGCCTCTTATCCTTACCCATCAGAGAGGACACAGTCTGAAAACCACAATCACAGAAAACTAACCAAACTTATCACAAGGACCGAAGCAGCCTTGTCTAACTCAGTGAAACTGAGAGCTATGCCCTATAGGGCCAACCAAGATGGACGGGTCATGGGGGAGAGTTCTGACAAAGTATGGTCCACTAGAGAAGGGAATGGCAAACCACTAAAGTAGTCTTGCCTTGAGAACTCATAAACAGCATGAAAAGGCAAAAAGATCGGACACTGAAAGATGAACTCCCCAGGTCAGTAGGTGCCCAATATGCTATAGGAATTCAGTGGAGAAATAATTCCAAAAAGAATGAAGAGATGGAGCCAAAGCAAAAACAATACCCAGTTGTGGATGTGACAGGTGATGGAAGGAATGTCTGATGCTGTAAAGAGTATCAGTTCAGTTCAGTTCATTTCAGTTGCTCAGTCATGTCCGACTCTTTGGGACCCCGTGATGGTCTTGCTCCCTGTCTCCTGTACAATGTCACAAACCTCTGTCCATAGTTCATCAGGCACTCTGTCTGTCTGATCTAGTCCCTTAAATCTATTTCTCACTTTCACTGTGTAATTGTTAGGGATTTGATTTAGGTCACACCTGAATGCTCCAGTGCTGTGCAGCCCCTAGACCATTTGCTGCTAAGTCGCTTCAGTCGTGTCCAACTCTGTGCGACCCCAGAGACAGCAGCCCACCAGGCTCCCCCGTCCCTGGGATTCTCCAGGCAAGAACACTGGAGTGGGTTGCCATTTCCTTCTCCAATGCATGAAAGGGAAAAGTGAAAGTGAAGTTGCTCAGTTGTGTCCAGCTCTTAGTGACCCCATGGACTGCAGCCCATCGGGCTCCTCCGTCCATGGGATTTTCCAGGCAAGAGTGCTGGAGTGGGGTGCCATTGCCTTCTCCGCTAGATCATTTAGGTATGACCTAAATCAAATTCCTTACCATTATACAGTGGAAGTGAGGTGGCAAGAATACACAGAACTCTACAAAAAGATCTTATGACCTAGATAACCATGACGGTGTGATCACTCACATAGAGTCAGACATCCTGGAATGCGAAGTCAAGTGGACCTCAGGAAGCATCACTATGAATAAAGGTACTGAAGGTGGTGGAGTTCCAGTTAAGCTATTTCAAATCCTAAAAGATGATGCTAGTCCTACACTCAATATGACAGGAAATCTGGAAAACTCAGCAGTGGCCACAGGACTGGGAAAGGTCAGTTTTCACTTCAATTCCAAAGAAAGGCAATGCCAAAGAATGCTCAAACTACCGAACAATTGCACTCATCTCACACACTAGTAAAGTAATGCTCAAAATTCTCCAAGGCATGCTTCAACAGTACTTGAACCCTGAACTTCCAGATGTTCAAGCTGGATTTGGAAAAAGGCAGAAGAACCAGAGATCCAATTGCCAACATCCAGTGGATCATGAAAAAAGCAAGAGAGTTTCAGAAAAACATCTTCTTCTGCTTTAGTGACTACACCAAAGCCTTTGACTGTATGGATCACAACAAAGTGTGGGAAATTCTGAAAGAAATGGGAATACCAGACTACCTGACCTGCCTCCTGAGAAATCTGTATGCAGGTCAAAAAGCAAGAGTTAGAACTGGGCATGGAACAACAGATTGTTTCCAAATTGGGAAAGGAGTACGTCAAGGCTGTATATTGTCACCCTGCTTATTTAACTTTTATGCAGAGTACATCATGAGAAATGCCAGGCTGGATGAAGCACAAGCTGGAATCAAGATTGATGGGAGAAATATCAATAACCTCAGATATGCAGATGACACCATTCTTATGGCAGAAAGTGAAGAAGAATTAAAGAGTCTCTTGATGAAAGTGAAAAGAGGAGAGTGAAATTTGACTTTAAAGTCAACATCCAGAAAGCTAAGATCATGGCATTGGTCCCATCACCTCATGGCAAACAGATGGGGAAACAACAGAAACAGTGACAGACTATTTTTCTGGGCTCCAGAATCACTGCAGATGGTGACTGTGGCCATGAAATTAAAAGACACTTGCTCCTTGGAAGAAAAGCTATGACCAACCTAGACAGAGTATTAAAAAGCAGAAACATTACTTTGCCAACAAAGGTCCGTCTGGTCAAAGCTACGGTTTTTCCAGTGGTCATGTATGGATGTGAGGGTTGGAC
Organism: Budorcas taxicolor; assembly: GCF_023091745.1. Taxonomy (NCBI): domain Eukaryota; kingdom Metazoa; phylum Chordata; class Mammalia; order Artiodactyla; family Bovidae; genus Budorcas; species Budorcas taxicolor. Next base: position 72,925,613 of record NC_068911.1, read on the forward strand.
TACAAGGAAACCTGGGCGCTGAAGAATTGATGCTTTTGAACTGCGGTGCTGGAGAACACTCTTAAGGAGTCCCTTGGACTGCAAGGGGATCAAAGCAGTCCATCCTAAAGGAAATCATTCCTGAATATTCATTGCAAGGATTGATTCTGAAGCTGAAACCCGTACTCTTGTTACGTGATGCAAAGAACTGTCTCATTGGAAAAGACCCTGATGCTGGGAAAGGCTAAAGGCAGTAAGCTTAATGAGACAAGACTTAATTGTAAGCAAATTAGTCCTACTTTGATTATTTTTTATAGAAAAGGGGAAGACTGATGGAAATTCAATGTTTCAATGAAAAACTATAACCTACCTTTATAGATGTTCATTATCTTTGAGGTGATTTTATCTCTTTGTAAACTAATTTTGCATTTTTGTAAATTTTGTCAATAATTGAGCTTTATATTTTTCTCTCATCCCCTTGACATGAAGGTCCCGAGAACTAAAACCTGACTCTCCCGATCCTTATTGTGACTACCTAAATAAACAAGCCCTGGAATCTGAAGTGGATCCTTCCATGCTCTGCCCTGAAAAATAGCCATGACTGTAGCACTGATGTACATGCCATCAGCAGAGACATTCAAGCTACAACACAGGAAATTTCTCCAGTTGCTACTGCACGTTCTCACTCTACTATCTAAGTACATTTCAAGCCCAACATCTAGAAATCTTGACTGACTGCACTCTGGATTCAAAAGCTGGGTTAATAGTTTGTTCCAACCATTAAACTCTGTTTTTCTTTTGTTTACCCAGAAATGAATCTCATAAAATGCCTGAATGCTCACACGATACAGAAACCTAACTTAGGTAGGTTTCCTATTTTCAGTTGCATCACTGCCTTCAGCAATGAGACATAACTGCTTATCTGGATAGACCTTTTTCCTGGAATAAGAAACTAATTTGGTAAGATATGGAATGGTGTACTCCATTTGCTCTTTTCTGCTTTTTCCAGTTCATGTTTTCTCATCCTTTGCAGATCCTTTATCTCACAACTCTTAATCAAACCTCTGGTTTTTAATATACAAAACTTAAAATTTTGAATAGAGAGTGAAATCCACTGACCTAAGGATTGTTTTGGGCTCAAGGTATGTGAAACAGATACACACAAACAAACCTTTCCATCTTCTCCCTCTCTACCAGGACGGGGAAAGGTGATTCTTAATTATAAGAGAAAACTCTAGATTCTTACCAACCCAGAGACAGCGTTGACAGGAATGTTCGTATCAGTTCAGTTCAGTTGCTCAGCTGTGTCCGACTGTGCGACCCCATGGACTGCAGCACGCCAGGCCTCCACCAAACCTCACAAAAACAACTCTTACCTTCCATTGGCTTCTCTCTGAATTTATCCTTCCACAGTTTGTTGCCCATAAGAACCTAAACCCCTTTTGTCTTGTCATTTCTCTGAAACTTATTTTTTTTATTTTGTTCAGATGCTATGTTAATCCCAAGTCTTAACTACCCTTTTGAGTTATTCATCACTGAGTTCTTCAACATGTATATATATAACACACATTAATAAGCTCTGCTTTTCTCATATTAAGCTGTTTTTATCAGCCTAATTTCTTGAGCATTAGCTGAAGAACCTAGCTGGATAGAAAGAGAAATTTTTATTTCCCTATGATGCCAAGTAGAATTCCATGGAGGGAGGAGCCTGGTGGGCTACAGTCCATGGGGTCGCAAAGGTCGGACATGACTGAGCGACTTCACATTACATTATACTACATTACATGATACCAAGTACATTTTTCCACGTATACTGATATCATCCCAGATGATGTTCAAACTATCTGGAGAAATGCAGAGTAGTTTGAGGAGTTAATATATTAAAATGGTCCTTAAAAGTAGAGCAAAGTAAAAGTTATAATATTTCTAAAATTATACTAGGTGCATTGTAATTTACCCTTTAAAAAACATTTCCTCAGTCTTCTATTAACATCCCAGAAAGGGGGTACTTGATTACTTTTAACAACAGAAACAGACCTTGACAAGCAAGAGAGAGACAGGAGAGAGGGAGGAAAGGGGCAGGCAGGCAGGGAGGAAGACAGAGAGAGAGAGAGAGAATTTCTTAAATTTCTTCTCAAGCATATCTAATCCTGAAAGTGATGGACAGATCATAGAATTTCCCCTTAATGTAGAGAAGATTCTCCTTTTGCAACTATTACATGAAGCTTGCAGTCATATGGTAGATGGAAGAAATGACATTGGAAACCAAAGAAAAGCCTGCTTCTTGCCATGTAAGTGATAGTGGGGGAGGGGTGGGAAGTGGAAAGGAACAATGATAACGGCACTAGTGTCAGACTCTTGAGCCATTATCTTGCTCCTTTAGCCGATGATGCAGGTGTGTTACAGAAAATTAAGACAACACTAAAAGCAGTTATTTGGAGAAGGCTATGGCACCGCACTCCAGTACTCGCCTGGAAAACCCCATGGAAGGAGGAGCCTGGTGGGCTGCAGTCCATGGGGTTGTGAAGAGTCGGACATGGCTGAGTGACTTCACTTTCACTTTTCCCTTTCATGCACTGGAGAAGGAAATGGCAGCCCACTCCAGTGTTCTTGCCTGGAGAATCTCCGGGATGGGGGAGCCTGGTGGGCTGCTGTCTATGGGGTCGCACAGAGTCGGACACGACTGAAGCGACTTAGCAGCAGCAGCAGCAAGAGCAGTTATTAGTCTTGACTCCCTGATGCAAAGAACATAGTGTGAGGGCTGCCTCAATCAAGTCACCAGGGTGAGATGGAATAGCCAAGAAGAGAGTCCATTCCAGACTCCTGGCTCTTCCCACATGGCAGGGATGCAGACTGAGAGCCTTGAAGAACATGGTGAAACCAAAACATGAATATGAGAGGTTAGAGAATGGATGTATCATTCTCTAACTTCAGCACATGTCCCAGTAGAATGCCCAGAAAGGGCTTGGATGAGTCATTCATTTGTAGACTCCTGCCAGCATAAGCCCGAGGATCAGCAGGGGCCTGGAGGACCCCTGCTTGCCAAGGTACTCGATCACCTCCCATAACTCAAATACCATGTTAGGAAGATTCAAAAAAGAGAGAAAATAGTGAAACTACACAAGTTTTCAAAAGAAACAGTTAAATCTAGAGAAACTAATTATTGGCTCAGGCTGTGTTTGGGTTAATGTTACTATATCGCTACTTGCTACTCCTTGGAGGCTAGTGAAAAGAGACATGAGCCATTTTATAGAATAAAGGCACTGTATTTTTCTGGCACATCTGAGTACACTGTGACTAAATTTATGACTCCACTGCAGTATTAACCACAAAGTCAGTTGCTTAATACTTATTACTACTGCTAAAGCAACAGCATATCCAGTCTGAAAACCCATGGTAGGCAACGACACTCACTTTTCAGGACCTTTTGAAATTTTTTTTTTGCTCTAGGGCGAGTTTGGAGAGAGTGAAATTCTCACATTGGCTAAAAGAAGAGGATTTTAGCCAGGTTCCAAGATAACTGGGCAACCAGCTCCAAGACATTAACAGCTGCTGTTTTAATCACCAATGAGATGGTTAGTTTCTACAATCTGGGAGGTGGACCAAAAGACATGGCCTTGGTTCTCCTTTCACCTTACATCAGTTCAGTGGAGAAGAGCTATCCTTCTCTCTTGATGCTCTTGCTCTGCAGGCTGCTGATAATCTGTGGCAGACAGGGACCCCTGCACTGTCACCACGAATACCCTTGCCCAGGAGGAAGCACACAGGCTTTAACGGTTATTAACAAACATTAACATAACGTAGACCTAAGAAGTTATTCCTGTCAATGTGATTTGTAGGGCCCACTTGACTCCCAAAGGACAAATACTTAAATAGAAAGGGTAGCTACCTTCTTGATGGAACAGGTAATTAAGAGGATATGAACTGTGTTTGACCCTTGAGCTGGACCTAGGCAACTGAAGGCTCCCCAGCCCCTCCCCTGCCCCTGCAAGTTACACTTTGCCTAGTGTTCCCACAGGGGGAGCTGTTCCAAGGACACAGCCTTGAGAGTAAGGTGTGGTTCAGACCACCTGGTCTGAATGAATGCATGACTGAACCTAGTTAAGGTTTGTTTCAATCTTTTAAGATTCTGCTGGGCAAGTATGGCAATTTACTCACTTGCAAGCACCCAGGGAAAACCTCACAATAAGCTTCTTTGCTTATTGAACCTGCCCCTACCCCTCTGAAGCGGCCTGCCTCTTTCTTCACTTTCTCTTTGCCCTCCGTGTGTACAGGGACCTGTTTGTAAACTAACACACTTACGGAAATATTTGGAGTGTGGCTCCTCAAACAATTTGTAGCTCCCTTTATGGCTTTTCCAAAACCTCTGAGTTTCTGAAATTAATGTTCTGATTTAATAGATGTTACGTCGGTCCTGCAATATAACTCAGTCATTACTTTGTTATTCATGACTTTCACTTGATATAATTGCATGAATGGTACAGGAGGTTTGGCCAGGCTGGAAGCAGAAAACACCTGGTTCACAAGAACTATGAGATTTAATGGTGTCCAAATGCATCTGCTTAAGAAATATTCTAAAGCAACAGAAAATCGAGCAGAGATATTTAGCCTGTTTCAGTGCATTTAAGGCAAGTACATTTAAAACCTCAGTGAAAGAACAAGAGAATGATTATAAATTGTTGACTAAATTAATTACAGAGCAGTCAGTTGGGTAAGCATGATTCTAATGATTATTGGCAATTCATTTTAACATTTCTAAGGCATAATGAAATGCTCTTAAATATTTTGTATATACCTGTACTACAGCACGTACTATATTATATTGAAAGTATTTACTTACATAGTGATTTTTATAGGTAAATGCAGGAAAGTTTTGGACACGACCTGTTTTAAAATCTTACTACAGTGCTGGAATTCAATCAATATTATTAAAAGATAACAAATGACCCTTTACTCTGTAGGAATGGAAAACCTTTAAGATGAATTAAACTGAAACACTATGGAATAAATTTAAATGTTTATTAGGATGAAATGTTTTGTAATAAATAGAATATATTTTCTATTGATCCTAGAATGAGGTGAATGAGGAAGATGAGTATAATTTATAACAGAGGTTTAAAAAGGTCTTTCTGATGGTCCCCTCTCCCTCCTTTTTAAAATATGAATATGTATCAGTGTCTCTATAGATCTCCCTCTTTAAACTTGAAGCCCCCTCTCATCACTGAAAGGCTAGAAGGCTCCTAGGTAAACCTCCTACTCTATCTTTATCTGGGACCATTAGTATATTCTTTAAACAAGATTACAGAGATTTGATGAACAAAATCCAATTTTTCCTTTCCCATCCAATAAGCTTTTAATCAGCTGAAATGAAACTAATATAATTGAAAAGCAATGAAAATTGCAAAATCTTATTAATATAGTGATGTCTATTTAGGCGCAGTGAAGAGTAGTTTGCATTTCTATAGGGTGGTTGGCTGGGGAGGGTGCTGGGGCTTCAGTCTCCTTGTAAAGGTAGATAATTTCTCACTAGGGTTAAAGTGACCTTTTCCTCAGAGTCCCAAGGCTGGGGAATGATATCAGGAAAGACACCAATAGAGTTGGGCCTTCCCTTCTAAGATTAAGAGAAGGAAATAAGAAGGGGGCAGTTAAAGGCTCATTAGACAAGAGAAGTCAGAGAAATGAGACAGTGTTGGATGGACTACTTTTACGCCTTAGTTTTATTTGAAAGAAACTGAAACAGAGCATGATTCTAAAGGCATATTTGCTTCAATTTCATCATCTAAAAAGATTACAGGGCTTTCTCTGGTGGTCCAGTGGTTAACAATCCAGCTTGCAATGCAGGGGACACAGGTTCAGTCCCTGGTGGGGGAACTAAGATCCCACCTGCCATGGAGTAACTCAGCTCACATGCCGCCATGACCGAGCCCACCCCCTAGAGAGTCCGTACACCACAATGAGAGAGCGTACACGATGCAACCAAGTTCCCATGTGCCACAACTAAGACTGGAAGAAGCCAAATAAATAAATAAATATTTTAAAAATGAAAAGGTTACAAAGTTTACCATCCTCCTACTGTCGTTCAGCCGCCCAGTCATGTCTGACTCTTTGCGACCCCATGGACTACAGCCCTCCAGGTCTCCCTGACCCTTATCATCTTCTGGACTTTGCCAAAGTTCACATCCCCTGCTTTGGTGATGTCATCCAGCCATCCCATCCTCTGATGCTCTCTTCTCCTTCTGCCCTAAATCTTTCCAGCTATTAGGCTCTTTTCCAATGAGTTAGCTATCTGCATCAGGCGACCAAAATACTGGAGCTTCAGCTTCAGCATCAGTCCTTCCAATGAGTATTCAGGGTTGATTTCCCTTAAGATTGACAGGTTTGATCTCCCCATTGCCATCCAAGGGACTCTCAGGAGTCTACTCCAGCACCACAGTTCAAAATCAGGTTGATTATATTCTTTGCAGCAGAAGATGGAGAAGCTCTATACAGTCAGCAAAAGCAAGACCGGGAGCTGACTGTGGCTCAGATCATGAACTCCTTACTGCCAAATTCAGACTTACATTGAAGAAAGTAGGAAAAGCCACTATATTATTCAGGTATGACCTAAATCAAATCCCTCACAGTTATACAGTAGAAGTGACAATAGATTCAAGAGATTAGATCTGATAGACAAGAGTGCCTGAAGAACTATGGATGGAGGTTTGTAACATAATATAGGAGGTGGTTATCAAATCCATCCCCAAGAAAAAGAAATGCAAAGAGGCAAATGGTTGTCTCAGAAGGGCTTACAAATATCTGAGAAAAGAAGAGATGTGAAAGGCAAAGAAAAGGAACGATATACCCATATGAATGCAGAGTTCCAAAGGAAACCAAGGAGAGATAAGAAAGCCTTCCTCAGTGATCAGTGCAAAGAAATACAGGGAAAAAAAAGAATGGAAAAAACGAGAGATCTCTTCAAGAAAATTAGAGATACCAAGGGAATATTTCCTGCAAAGATGAGCCTAATAAAGGATAGAAACAGTATAGACCTAACAGAAACAGAAGGTTTTAACAGATGGCAGGAATACATAGAAGAACTAATATAAAAAAGATACTAATGACCCAGATAACCACAATGGTGTGATCACTCACCTAGAACTAGATATCCTGGAGTGAGATGTCAAGTGGGCCTTAGGAAGCATCACTACAAACAAAGCTAGTGGAGGTGATGGAATTTCAGCTGAGCTGTTTCAAATCCTAAAAGATGATGCTGTGAAAGTGCTGCACCCAATATGCCAGGAAATTTGGAAAACTCAGCAGCGGCCACAGGACTGGAAAATATCAGTTTTCATTCGAGTTCCAATCCGAAAAAAAGGCAGTGCCAAAGAATGTTCAAACTACTGCACAGCTGCACACATTTCACACGCTAGCAAAGTAATGCTCAAGTTTCTCCAAGCTAGGCTTCAGCAGTATGTGAACCGAGGACTTCCAGATGTTCAAGCTGGATTTAAAAAAGGCAGAGGAACCAGAAATCAAATTGCCAAAATCCATTGGGCCATAGTAAAAGGAAAAGAATTCCAGAAAAACATCTACTTTTGCTTCATTGAGTACACTAAACCCTTTGACTGTGTGGATCACAACAAACTGTAGAAAATTCTTCAAGAGATGGGAATACCAGACCACGGTAACTGCCTCCTGAGAATTCGGTATGCAGGTCAGGAAGCAATAGTTAGAAGCAGAGATGGAACAACGGACTGGTTCCTAATTGGGAAAGGAGTATGTCAAGGCTATTGTCACCTTGTTTATTTAACTTACATGCACAGCACACCATGTGAAACGTCGGGGTGAACGAAGCACAAGCTGGAATCAAGATTGCAGAGAGAAATATCAATAACCTCAGATATGCAGATAACACCACCCTTATGAAAGAAAGTGGAGAGGAACTAAAGAGCCTCTTGATGAAAGAGAAAGAGAAGAGTGAAAAAGCTGTCTTAAAATTCAACATTCAGAAAATGAAGATCATGACATCCAATCCCATCACTTCATGGCAGTTAGATGTAGAAACAATGGAAACAGTGACAGATTTTATTTTCTTGGGCTCCAAAATCACTGCTGATGGTGACGGTAGCCATGAAATTAAAAGACACTTGCTCCTTGGAAGAAGAGTTATGACAAACCTAGAGAGCATATTAAAAAGCAGAGACATTACTTTACCAACAGAAGTCCATATAGTCAAGGCTATGGTTTTTCCAGTGGTCATGTATGGATGTGAGAGTTGGACCATAAAGAAAGCTGAGCGCTGAAGGATTGATGCTTTTGAATTGGGGTGTCAGAGAAGATTCTTGAGAGTCCCTTGGACTTCAAGGAGATCAAACCAGTCGATTCCTAAATGAAATCAATCCTGAATATTCATTGGGAGGACTGATGCTGAAGTTGAAGTTCCAATACGTTGCCACCTGATATGAAGAGCTGACTCACTGGAAAAGACCCTGATCCTGGGAAAGACTGAAGGCAGGAGGAGAAGGGGATGACAGGGCATGAGGTGGCTGGATGGCCTCACTGACTCAATGGACAGGAGTTTGACAAGTCTGGGAGACGGTGAAGAATGGGGAAGCCTGGTGTACTGTGGTCTGTGAACACAACAACTGAACAACAGTTCACTGAACAACAATGTCAGCAGCAACTGAGCAACAATAACAACAGTTTGGAGGCATGAATACTTTGGCACTCTGCCTTCTTTACAGTCCAGCTCTCATAACCATACGTGCTCACTGGGAAGTCCATACTCTTGACTATAAGGACCTTTGCCGGCAGATTGATATCGCTGCTTTTCAACACACTGTGTAGGTTTGTCACAGCTTTCCTCCTAAGATGCAACTGTCTTCTGATTTCATGGCTGCAGTCACAACTGCAGTGATTTTAGAGCCCAAGAAGAGGAGATCTATCACTGCTTCCACCTTTTCTCCTTCTATTAGCCATGAAGTAATGAAGCTGGGTGCCATTATCTTAGTTTTTTAAATATTCAGTTTTATCTTTCTTAAGCCCATTTATGGTTTACCATAAGGCTTGCCAGGCTGAGAAAGAATTTGCAATATAATACTGAGAAACTACATGAAAATATATTCCTTTTATTCAATATATTCCTTTCATTCCTGTTTTCTTAAATTGTAAAGATGCAAGAATGTTTGAAAATTGTGAAGAACTGATCTAATTTGTTCCTTTTAACAATTTAAGTTCAGTTAAAAAAATTCAGGTCCACTATTCTTCAATCATGTACTATCAGTCATTTATGTAAGGCTAGGAACTTCAAAGAAAAAAAACAATATATACTAAAAAATGCCTAGCCCTGCCCTTTAGAAGTTAGTTTTCAATAACATGCTATGTAAAGGCTATAGGAATTTGAATGATAGAGATATTAAATTCTAATCTCTGACCTCTATGAGTGGAAGAGACAAAGAAAGCACTCATTACGATAAAACAGGATAAGCACTATGACAAAATAAGCCCAAGGTACTGTAGCACTAGGAAAAAAGAGAATTTCCAATGCAAATAAATTCTTTCTTTTCTCAGCAGTGCATCAAATGGCCAGCTACAACAGTTTCTATGAAAACCTATTTTTGAAGACTTTAACCCAGAGGTTATCAATTCTTACTGAGCAACAGCATCACTTGAGAACATTTTGAAAACATACCTATATATCTAGACTGTTCCAGCTAGAGAGATTTCTAGAGATTTAATTGCTTTTTAGGGTTAGAGACAGAGCACCAATATTTAAAGGAAAAAACCAAAATATAAGTCCCCAACTGATTCTGCTATGTGGTTAAGGCTGAGAACCACTTCTGTCCAGATTTCGCTGGTTATTATGCAAAATTTTAAAAGAGAATAGTTCAGGGCAATGGTTGCTCTCTGCAAAATTTCATTTTAAGACGAGAAAAGATTGAAAAGAGGGTTCTGAAACCAAAATTGGGGTCATAGGGTTAAACAAATTCAGCATAGGCCATGTAACATTAGCAGAGGAAGGCAAAGTCAAGCTGCAAATTAAATTCATTCTCTGAAGACTTATTAGTAGGCAAAGAAAGTCAATGAGCAATGTAGAAAATGATTTAAGCCTGCCGCTGCCATTTTATCTAGGGGCAAGCTCTGTCAAAGACTATTTAGTGCTTCGCCCTATTACCACAAACTTATCACCATCTGTTCCTTTTGTATGTTCCTCTCTTTTGGCTGAAAGGAAATGCTTCCCACTATATTATTAGATTTCTTATTATATACATTCCATCCTGTGGCTTGAATATCATAGTTGTACAAGAAAAAAGCAACATTTTTGCCCTCCAGATGTCCCTACAACTCTCAGTACTTGATTTTCAACTTCTGGGAATTCCTTGTAACATATTCAAATGAGAAAAAAGATTATGTTAAAGATCATGAGTGTACCTACATTCTGACCTAGGCTATTTTGTTTCTCTACCTCTATCAGGATACCTGTTGTGATTTTAAGAGTACTCTTATTAGAACATCTGATTTCAGTTGCTTTCTTTGCTGGAGAAAATATGTTTATTACTGAAGCTGAAGATACCTGTGTTTGATTTTCAAATATGAGCTTTTTCTTCCTTGATAAATGGCAAGGAAAATTTTGTTTGAATATACTGATACAAATAGGAAAAATCTTGATTTAATGCTTATTTAGACATCATTCTGGAGGCATTTTAAAATTCAATTTCTTGTCAAAGAAATAATGTTAATGGAGAGAATGCAGATTCAGAGGATTCACACAGATATTACAACCTACTGCCACCATAGCATTTTAATTTGTCCTTGGATAAACTTAGAATTTTTCATTAACTAAGTTTTCACATCTGTAATTGTACCAAATATTCCTCTTATTTCACTGAGATAATTTGATTATGTTCTCTTTGCCAGGGAGCTAGGCCAAGTAATATCTGAATGGCCCCTTCCATAACTCAATGTTGTGCTTTATAAGCATACAGGACTGATTACTCACATGCTAATATAATGCTCAGAACTCATAAAAAGAGAAAAACAATAAAATTGATTCATTAATATTTCTATTGCTTACAATCTATAGCAGATAACATGACAAAATGAGGAGAAAGAGGAATATGTTTCAAACCAAAGAATAAGACAAATCTGGGGAAAATTTGTCAGATTTTCTTAAAATTAAGATAAGCAATCTACCCAATAAACAGTTCAAAAGATATCCACTAAACAGGAAACAAATGGATAAACACAATGAGAACTCTGAGATGGTCTTACTCATTTGAGATGTACAAAAGTACCACACAGAATTTATACTGAACTGAAAAACACACTTGCAGGATTCAACAGCAGAGTGGATGAAGCAGAAGAATGAATTAGTGAAGTAGAAGAAAAAGCAATGAAAATCACCTGGATAGAGCAAAAAAGGTTTTTTTTTTAAAGTGATGATATCTTAAAGGAACTGTGGGACAACATGAAATGAAAGAATATTGCCTTATACTGGTCCTAGAAGGAAAAGAGAGAGAAGAGGCCAGAAAAATTATTTGAAGAAATAATGGTAGAAAACTTCCTTAATATGGGGAATGAAACAGACATCCAGAACCAGGAAGCACACAGAACCCCAAACAAAATGAATTCCATGAGAACCAGATCAAAACACATAAAAATTAAATGGCAAAACTGAAGAAGATAGAATATTTTAAAAAATAGTATATCAATATTTATTTATTTTTATTATAGTTTCTTTACAATACTGTGTTACTTTCAGGTACACAATAAAGAGATTCAGATATATAATATATAGAATACATTTGGATATATGTGCATATGTGTGCATGCTCAGTCAAGTCCAACTCTTTGTGATCCCATGGACTGTAGCCCACCAGGCTCCTCTGTCCATAGGATTTCCCAGGCAAGAATACTGGAGAGGGCTACCATTTCCTTTTCCAGGGGATCTTCCTGACCCAGGGATTGAACCCACATCACCTGTGTCCCCTGTGTCTCACATCATTAAACCAGCCTTAAGTAAAATGTTAAAGCAACTTCCCTAAGCTGAGAAACAGAGGCACTAATTAGTAATAAAAAAGTATACAAAAGTAAAACTCTTACTGGAAAAGGCAAATATACATTAAAAGTAGTGGATCAATCACTTATAGGTCAAGTATGAAGCCTGAAATTCAAAAGCTGTAAATGAAACTAAAATTATATAGAATAATTAGTTAAGAAAGCATAAAATAAAATAAGTTAAATAAGCAGGGTGACAATATACAGCCTTGACATACTCCTTTTCCAATTTGGAACCAGTCTGTTGTTCCATGTCGAGTTATAACTCTTGCTTCCTGACCTGCATACAGATTTCTCAAGAGGCAGGTCAGGTGGTCTGGTATTCCCATCTCTCTCAGAATTTTCCACAGTTTCTTGTGATCCACACAGTCAAAGGCTTTGGCATAGTCAATCAAGCACAAATAGATGTTTTTCTGGAACTCTCTTGCTTTTTCCATGATCCAGCAGATGTTGGCAATTTGATCTCTGGTTCCTCTGCCTTTTCTAAAACCAGCTTGAACATCTGGAAGTTCACAATTCACATATTGCTGAAGCCTGGCTTGGAGAATTTTGAGCATTACTTTACTAGCGTGTGAGATGAGTGCAATTGTGCGGTAGTTTGAGCATTCTTTGGCATTGCCTTTCTTGGGAATTGGGATGAAAACTGACCTTTTCCAGTCCTATGACCACTGCTGAATTTTCCAAATTTGCTGGTATATTGAGTGCAGCACTTTCACAGCATCATCTTTCAGGATTTGAGACAGCTCAACTGGAATTCCATCACCTCCACTAGCTTTGTTCATAGTGATGCTTTCTAAGGCCTACTTGACTTCACATTCCAAGATGTCTGGCTCTAGATGAGTGATCACATCATCGTGATTATCGGGGTCATGAAGATCTTTCTTGTACAGTTCTTCTGTGTATTCTTGCCACCTCTTCTTAATATCTTCTGCTTCTGTTAGGTCCATACCATTTCTGTCCTTTATCGAGCCCATCTTTGCATGAAATGTTCCCTTGGTATCTCTAATTGTCTTGAAGAGATCTCTAGTCTTTCCCATTCTGTTGTTTTCCTCTATTTCTTTGTATTGATCACTGAAGAAGGCTTTCTTATCTCTTCTTGCTAGTCTTTGGAACTCTGCATTCAGATGCTTACATCTTTCCTTTTCTCCTTTGCTTTTCACTTCTCTTCTTTTCACAGCTATTTGTAAGGCCTCCCTAGACAGCCATTTTGCTTTTTTGCATTTCTTTTCCATGGGGATGGTCTTGATCCCTGTCTCCTGTACAATTTCACGAACCTCATTCCATAGTTCATCAGGCACTCTATCTATCAGATCTAGGCCCTTAAATCTATTTCTCACTTCCACTGTATAATCGTAAGGGATTTGATTTAGGTCATACCTGAATGGTCTAGCAGTTTTCCCTACTTTCTTCAATGTAAGTCTGAATTTGGTAAAAAGGAGTTCATGATCTGAGCCACAGTCAGCTCCTGGTCTTATTTTTGTTGACTGTATAGAGCTTCTCCATCTTTGGCTGCAAAAAATATAATCAATCTGATTTTGGTGTTGACCATCTGGTGATGTCCATGTGTAGAGTCTTCTCTTGTGTTGTTGGAAGAGGGTGTTTGCTATGACCAGTGCATTTTCTAGGCAAAACTCTATTAGTCTTTGCCCTGCTTCAATCTGCATTCCAAGGCCAAATTTGCCTGTTACTCCAGGTGTTTCTGGACTTCCTACTTTTGCATTCCAGTCCCCTATAATGAAAAGGACATCTTTTTTGGGTGTTAGTTCTAAAAGGTCTTGTAGGTCTTCATGAACCATTCAACTTCAGCTTCTTCAGCGTTACTGGTTGGGACATAGACTCGGATTACCGTGATATTGAATGGTTTGCCTTGGAAACGAACAGAGATCATTCTGTCGTTTTTGAGATTGCATCCAAGTACTGCATTTCGGACTCTTTCGTTGACCATGATGGCTACTTCATTTCTTCTGAGGGATTCCTGCCCGCAGTAGTAGATATAATGGTCATCTGAGTTAAATTCACCCATTCCAGTCCATTTTAGTTCGCTGATTCCTAGAATTTCGATGTTCACTCTTGCCATCTCTTGTTTGACCACTTCCAATTTGCCTTGATTCATGGACCTGACATTCCAGGTTCCTATGCAATATTGCTCTTTATAGCAAAGGACCTTGATTCTATCACCAGTCACATCCACAACTGGGTGTTGTTTTTGCTTTGGTTCCATCCCTTCATTCTTTCTGGAGTTATTTCTCCACTGATCTCCAGTAGCATATTAAGCACCTACTGACATGGGGAGTTCCTCTTTCAGTATCCTATCATTTTGCCTTTTCATACTGTTCATGGGGTTCTCAAGGTAAGAATACTGAAGTGGTTTGCCATTCCCTTCTCCAGTGGACCACATTCTGTCAGTTCCAAATAGGAAAAGGAGTATTCAAGGCTGTATATTGTCACCCTGCTTATTCAACTTATATGCAGAGTCCATCATGAGAAATGCTGGACTGGAAGAAACACAAGCTGGAATCAAGATTGCGGGGAGAAATATCAGTCAACTCAGATATGCAGATGACACCATCCTTAGGGCAGAAAGTGAAGAGGAACTAAAAAGCCTCTTGATGAAAGTGAAAGAGGAGAGTGAAACAGTTGGCTTAAAGCTCAACATTCAGAAAACTAAGATCATGGCATCCGGTCCCATCCCTTCATGGGAAATAGATGGGGAAACAGTGGAAACAGTGTCAGACTTTATTTTTTTGGGCTCCAAAATCACTGCAGATGGTAACTGCAGCCATGAAATTAAAAGACGGTTACTACTTGGAAGAAAAGTTATGACCAACCTAGATAGCATATTCAAAACCAGAGACATTACTTTGCCGACGAAGGTCCGTCTAGTCAAGGCTATGGTTTTCCCAGTGGTCATGTATGGATGTGAGAGTTGGACTGTGAAGAAGGCTGAGCACCGAAGAACTGATGCTTTTGAACTGTGGTGTTGGAGAAGACTCTTGAGAGTCCCTTGGACTGCAAGGAGATCCAACCAGTCCATTCTGAAGGAGATCAGTCCTGGGATTTCTTTGGAAGGAATGATGCTAAAGCTAAAACTCCAGTACTTTGGCCACCTCATGCGAAGAGTTGACTCACTGGAAAAGACTCTGATGCTGGGAGGGATTGGGGGCAGGAGGAGAAGGGGACAACAGAGGATGAGATGGCTGGATGGCATCACTGACTCGATGGACGTGAGTCTGAGGGAATTTTGGGAGTTGGTGATGGACAGGGAGGCCTGGCGTGCTGTGATTCATGGGGTGGCAAAGAGTCAGACATGACTGGTCAACTGAACTGAACTGAACTGAAAATAAAATATGTAAGAGCTGTTATCAAGAACATAAAATGTGGGTAAGGAAATAAAAATGTAAATTTTAGTACATATTAAAAGTTATGTTGTGATCAACTTGAAAGAGAACACCATATACATAGGATTGTTATGTGAACCTCATGGTAACCACACACACACACACACACACACAATCATATACACATACACACAAATTTATAGAAAACATATAGAAGAGAATCACACAGAAATCTCAATATTATACTAAAGAAAGTTAGGAAACCACAAGGGAAGAGAGAAAGAGAAGGACCACAAGAAACAGCTCCAAAACAATGAACAAAATGGCAATAATTATATCCTAATTAATAATTACCTTAAATTTAAATACAGTAAATTCACCAATCAAAAGACGTAGAGTGGCTGAATGGATAAAAAGGAAGAGACTCTCTATGTGGCCTATATATTTAGAGACTGAGGTCAGAAAAAGGACACACACAGACTAAACGTGAGGAGATGGGAAAATACATTGCATACCTATGTAAAGGAAAAGAAAGCTGGAATCGCTACGCTCATATTAGACAAAACAGACATTAAAACAAAGACTGTAAAAAAGAACAAAATAGGGTAGCATATAATGATAAAAGGGTCAATCCAGCAAGAGGCTTCAATCATTTAAAAATGTATATGAACCCAACATTTGAGCACCAAAATATATAAATCAAATATTTATGTACCTATTGGGAGAAATTAAAAGCAATACAATAATAGTAGGGGACTTTAAGCTCCCACTTAAAACAATACATAGATCATCCAGACAGAAAATCAATAAAGAAACATTGTCTTTACATGACACATTAAACTAGATGAACAAGAGATAAATGTATAGAACATTCCACGTAAAGGAGCAGGATACACATTCTTCTCAACTTCACATGGAACATTCTCCAGGATGGACCACATGTTAGGTCCCAAAACATGTCTCAATAAATTCTAGTATCTTTTCCAATCACCATAGCGTAAAACTAGAAATCAATTATAAAATGAAAACTGGAAAAACCATCTAAACATGAAGATTAAACAACATGCTGCTGAACAACCAATACGTCACCAAGGAAATCAAAGGAAGAGTCACAAAAAACCTACAGACAAATGAAAACCAAAACTATGACATTTCAAAACATACAGAAGGCAGTAAAAGCAATCCTAAGGGGAAAGTTCATAGTCATCAGGCCTACCGCAAGTAACAAGAAAAGTCTCATAGAAGCAATCTAAATTTATGACTAAGAGAACTAGAAAAAGGAAAACTAAAGGAAATATAAAGGTCAGAGTAGAAATAAGTAAAAGACTAAACAGACAGGAAATGAAAAATGAAACTAAGACCTGGTTCTTTGAGAATATAAAAAAGACACTACGCTAAGCAAGTTAAAAAAGATAGAGGGCTTAATAAACTTAAAAAAACCTCAGAAATGAAAGAGGAGAAGTTACAACTCACACCACAGAAATGCAAAGGATCATAAGAGAATACTGTGAACTAATATGTCAACGATAAACAACCAAGAAGAAATTTCTAAAAACATGCAATCTAGCAAGACTGAATTCTGAAGAAAGAGAAACCTCAAATAGCCTGATTACTAGTAAGGAGACTAAATCAGTGATCAAAAACCTTCCAACAAACTAAAGCCAAGGACCAAATGGCTTCACCGGTGAACTCTTGCAGACATTCAAAGATGATTTGATAACTGTTTCTCAAACTCTTCCAAAATAAAGAATAAAAATCATAAAACCATCTCAAGAGATGCAGAAAAAGCACTTAACAAAATTCGCCAACCATTTTTGCTAAAATGTCTCAACAATGGTATACAGAAGGAATGTGCTTCAATGAAAGGCCATATATGACAAACCCACAGCTAACATCATACTCAAGGGTGCAAAGCTTAAAGTTTTTCTCTAAGATAGGAACAAAACAAAGATGCTCACTCTTGCCACTTTTATTCAACATAGTACTGGAAGCCCTCGCCACAGCAATTAGCCAAGAAAAAGAAACAAAGGCACTCAAATTGGAAAGGAAGAAGTAAAACCATCACTATTAGTGGATGACATGATACTGCATAAAGCAAACCTTACAGACCTTACCAAAAATAAACTTAGAAGCAGCAAATTCAGCAGAGTCACAGATACAAGATCAATATCTAAATATTTATGGCATTTTTATGCACTAATAATGAACTCTCAGAATGGCATTAAAAAAAAAATTTTCATTTACAACCCAATCAAAAAGAATAAAATACCTAGGAGTAAATTTAATCAAGGAAGTGAAAGATATGTACATTAAAAACTATATGATACTAATGAAAGAAACCGAACACACAGAAGAGTCGCAAGATATTCTGTGCTCGTGGATTTAAAGAATTCATATTAAACTGTCCACATTTTCTAAAGCAATCTACAGATTCAATATAATCCCTATCCAATGCCGATGGCATATTTCACAAAAGTGGAATAAATAATTCTAAAATTTGTATAAAACCACAAAAGACTCCAAACAGCACTACCCCCAAAAAATGTCTTAAGAAAGAAGAACAAAACTGGAGGTATCATGCACTCATTTTAAACTATACTACAAGGATATAGTAAACAAGAAAGTATGCTATTAACACATAGCTCAACATGGAATTAAGAGTCAGAAATAAACACACTCATATATAATAATTAATCTATGAAAAAGGAATGAACAATGGAAAAATAACAGTCTCTCAATAAATAGTGCTGGGAAAATTTGGACAGAAACATTAAAAAACAACAAAAAAAGAACGAGACCACTGTTTTACATCACTTACAAAAATTAACCCAAAATGAATTAAAGACTTGAGTGTTAGACCTGAAACAATAAAAAATTTCTAGATGAAGACATAGATGGTAACCTTCATGACATCTGTGTTAGTAATGTTTTTGTGGTTCTGACTCCAAAAGAAAGTGAAACAAAAGCAAAAAATAACAGATGGGATTCCATCAAACTATAAAGCTTCTGCACAGTAAATGAAACCATCATTAAAATGAAAAGGCAACTTACTGCATGGGAGAATATATATGCCAAACTTATATCTGGTATGGAATTAATATCCAAAATATGTAAAGAACTTATACAACTCAACAACAACAAAACAAATCCAATTAAAAGACAGGCAGAAAACACAAATAGACAATTTTTAATAAGACATACACACAGCCAAGAGGCACATGAAAAGATGTTCAATATCTCCAATTACTAGGGAAAGGTGAATTAAAATAAATGAGATATCACATTATACATATTAGAATGGCTATTACCAAAAGACCAATAACAAGAGTTGGAAAGGATATGGAAGAGAATGCTCACACTGCTGGTGGGACTATAAATTCATGCAAAATATGTAGGGCCTATAGGAAATTCATTTTAATGACTGCAATCCCTGAAGCCATATTCCATATGAAGAAATACTGCTATGCTATGTACAAATCAGATATATGATTGACCTTTTAAAGAAGTACAGGTGAGTAAGGAAAAGGAACATTCAGTTCAGTTCAGTTGCTGAGTCGTGTCCGACTCTTTGAGACCCCATGAATCGCAGCATGCCAGGCCTCCCTGTCCATCACCAACTCCCGGAGTTCATTCAGACTCACGTCCATCGAGTCTGTGATGCCATCCAGCCATCTCATCCTCTGTTGTCCCCTTCTCCTCCTGCCCCCAATCCCTCCCAGCATCAGAGTCTTTTCCAATGAGTCAGCTCTTCGCATGAGGTGGCCAAAGTACTGGAGTTTCAGCTTTAGCATCATTCCTTCCAAAGAAATCCCAGGGCTGATCTCCTTTCAAATGGACTGGTTGGATTTCCTTGCAGTCCAAGGGATTCTCAGGATTCCAACACCACAGTTCGAAGGCATCAATTCTTCAGCACTCAGCTTTCTTCACAGTCCAACTCTCACATCCATACATGACCACTGGAAAAACCATAGCCTTGACTAGATGGACCTTGCAAAGTAACGTCTCTGGTTTTGAATATGCTATCTAGGTTGGTCATAACTTTTCTTCCAAGGAGTAAGCGTCTTTTAATTTCATGGCTGCAGACACCATCTGCAGTGATTTTATGAAGCACAGTTAAGTGAATAACATATATGGATTGATTACTGAAAGCAATGCCTTATTGCTCCACCATTCTAAAGCTTCAGAACATGGTTCTGGCACTTTATACTGATGTTGATGGTGAAAATAAAAACAGGGGTGCTTGTTTTAATTAATATATCACTATTAATTTAGTCTGAGCTTTCTCTTTTATAAATAAGTATCTTGAGACACAAAGAAGGACCTTTTTAAATGTAACTGAAATTCTTCTGCTGTTGTATAGTCACTAAGTTGTATCCGACTCTTTGTGACCTCATGGATGGTAGACCACAGGCTCCTCTGTCCATGGGATTTCCCAGGCAAGAATGCTGGAGTGGGTTGCCATTTGCTCCTCCAGGGGATCTTCTTGACTTAGGGATCAAACCCTCATCTCCTGTGTCTCCTGCATTGGCAGATGGATTTTCTTTTTACCACTGAGTTACCTGGGAAGGATAGGTATCATACAAATTCAGGAAGAGGATTTTCATTTATGGTGTTTATTAAAACTACAAGATTATATAGAGATAATTATAGAAGATTGCAGGGGTAACTGAAAGACAGAGATACACAAATATATATTTCATGTGTATCCTAGAAATTAAAAACATGAACTCCTGTTTTTGAAATATCTGGGAAGCCATGAAAGTTATAATAATGATAATAAAATTATTTATTACATTGGTTTACCCATCTTTGTTCTTTGTATGTGGCAGATATATATGAGTGAGACAACTGAGTAAGCCTACAGACTGTCTATTTAAAACTTCAATTAAGAGGTGATTTGGAGAAAGGCATTGTTAGTTTTATAAAAGTGTGTTTCAGAAAGCCATTTCATAGTATCTGCCATGATATTCTCATATACAAGATAGAGACGTATGAGCAGAGTGATAATCTAGTTAAGCAGATGTAAAGCTGGCTGAACCACTGTATGAAGAGTGTGAGATTAGTGGCTCAGTTTTACCTTGGCAAGAAGACCCCTGTCGGTGTGCCAAAGAGCTCTGTACTTGGCTATGTCTCACTGAACATTATTATGAATGGCTTGTATGAAGACATAAAGGCAATACTGTCATATTTGCAGATCTCACATACCTAAAACCTGTAAACCAACCAAGATCTAAAGTAAACTGACAGGCTGGCGTGATGGGCTGACAATAACAGAAGTGCCTCGGGTTCTGAGAGAGACCGTATTCAGGCTTAAAGCAAGAAAGCAGTCAGCTTTTAACCATCTAATCTGTGATATAAAAAAGAATAAAAGCAATGCTAACCATGCCAGTTTTTATTTAAGCCCTTATTATGTACAGGTACACTTCTATGTTTTCCTGTACATTTAGTCCTTAAAAAAGGGCAGTGAGAGAGTTTCATTCCCACTTTACAGATGAGAAAACCAAAGTCAAGGGAAGGAAAGTTACTTTCTGTAAGTCACAGAGCTTACAGAGTTCTACTCTAAGTAGATAAGAGGCAAGGATATAGCCTGGGGCATCTAATTCAAGAAGCGGTATGTCACAAATCCTACACTTCGCTTAAAAAAAAAAAAAAAAGAAAACCTAGCACAGGTTGCTAAGGGTGACATTTTTAACAGCCCATAAGTGAAAATTTTCTTTGACAGAGAGTTCAACGTGAGGCATCAGTATTGCCAGAATGGTTAATGGCATCTCTAGCAGCATATATCTAGAACAAGACAGATAACATTCTTATTCTTCCATATGGTGTCATCCTGCTTCAAACTCACTCATGATCTAACTTTATGTGCCCTGAATTTCCTGCTTTTATACTGACACAGATAAAGAAACTTTTATCCTTAACAAACAATAATATAAAACAAAATATAGCATAATTTGAGCTCAAAATACATACTTTTAAAAATTGAGCAATATTTCAATAAATCACATTGATAATAAAGTGAAATCTAGACAAAGTGAAATTGAAACCTGTAAATTGTCCATTTATTCCTTTTTTCAATCACATTAACGTACAAATACCACATAGTCTATTGAAGCAAAGTCATTTGGGTGAACTGGAACAATTTTCACGTTTCTCAAACAGCCAGACTTTCCTTCGACAATTATTTCATTTGATCACACAGTTCCTAACTTTCCTCTTTTTAATTGAATGCTACCAGCTCACTGATACTAAAAAAAAGGAACTGGACCTACATTTAGTGGATTTCAATCCACTCTGAATAGTTCTTAATCATTTAAATAGATTTTAGTTTTGAATTTAAATTTGGGGTTGGATTGTTTAATTCTCTACCATCTACTTTTTGAAGATATTATTTAAATGCTAAATACTCTATACATTGTTAATACAGTATTACTACATAAATTAAAAGCTTATATGTTATGGCACCAATTTAGAAATTTATATGTTTTCTCTAATATTCCGAGGACTGATGAAATTCAAGTTTTTATTCTATAAGTAAAATAATGTTGGAAGCAAATTCATAAAGATTCTAGGAGCAAAATGAAATTGAAGTAATCCTTTCAACTAGGAAGTTGTACTACATTCCATTTTGCTTCTCTTACATATGTCCATTTTTTTCTCACTTATGAACAACAAATATATTTCTAACAATTCTGTGGACTGAGAAGTTCAAGATAAAGGAAGTGACTCATTAGTGTAGGATATAATTACTTGAGATATATCCTTATTTTTATAAACTTGTAGGTCAAATAATTTATACAAATAGAAAACGAACTCTAACAGAGAGTTCAGACTACGCATAGGATGCACAGAAGCTTCATTTCTTGATCTGTACCTTGTCAGGTTGTGTTCACCTTCAATTTTTTTTTTTCCTCTCACTGATCAGCCAATAGTCATGCTCCACACACTTCCAAATTATTGGAACTGGTTATTTTTGAATCCCATTCCCTTATACGATGAACTTCAGAAACTATACATTCAGTGGAAAATTAAGTACAATTGTCTATTTTTAAACATGGAGACAATGCTAATTACAGTTCTCCAGATAAACATACATAATTATAGTAATTACAATTCAACAATAACTCACTGGTACTTACTATTATAAACTCATAAACTATTATTCAGTACCCTATAAAATTCAAATTTAATTGAAAGTGCTAGTTTAGCATAATTCCCACAAGCCATCATCTTTAGTATTCTGGAATGAATGAGGTTTTGGTTGAGCTATTAATTGATACTGACAAGCAATAACCACTGGAATGAAACTGCAATTATGAGTGGCAATTAATCACATTTGCTGTCACCTCTAGTGTCAAACAAAATTCAGTAATATTCTAAATAGTTTTTAAAAGTTTATATCTTTTATGTTTCAATTCACTAACTGGAAACCAAAAGCAGTTTTCTGAGATAATCAAATAACATCCAAAAGATATAAAACATGTAAAATATGAACACTGTATTTCTTACCTCTAAAACTTTTCTTTTTTCTCCCCTCAAATTATTTTCAGGATAAATCTTTGTCTTTGCAGACTAGTAAAAGCACCTCATTTCACCTCCCACTTGCCTTAATTCAGTACATCATTTTGACTCATAGATCACCCTCAGACACAGCAAAAATTGCACATGCAGAAGAAGTTCCTGAGAGCAGGAACTTCAGTAAGCATCATTAAGGACTTGAGATAATTTGACAGCGAATTTTTAGAAGCTTCAATTGATCAATGTCTCTTTGAATCGGGGAAAGGAGGCAGCAGGATTTAATTTCCTTTCCCCTCATTATTTCTAATTAACAGGACAACTAGTGATGTTCCTTTGCTGTAACCTGAGGCACGCATACCCCAGCATCCTTCACCAATTGACCAAATCTGTTCAAAAGCTACTGGAAGTTTCCTTTTGCCACCAAGGTTACGACCTCAAGACTGAAACAAATGAATGGATTTGCTGTAAACTGAGCTAGGCCATCTACCAGATGATCACACAAATGACAGTGTTAGCAACACAAGATCTAATCCCAGACAAATGAAAACTTGATGCAAAGTGGAGACTGTGACCTCACTAAGTGGATGTGTACCGAATATTCAAGCAAGCACAGAGCCACAGCTTAAATATTCATAAATCCCAATCCTTGGTTGGTGGGTGAGATATAACTATAATGTCCTGTTTCATTTTATATGCTTAGATTTTATGGCAAGTTTATTGTACTGGGACAGTTCATCCTCAACAACGAAGAAAGGAAGTAAAGCATCTGTTCGCTCTAAACGCTGAATCTGAAACATGTTTTTTGGAAGGGTTTTTCATAAAGCTGAAAATGTCAACAGCTTAAAAATGGATATGCCATATAATTAAAAATCTTGAATAGGTATAGCAAACTTACCTAATTAGAAATATTTCTAAATGCATAGCATTTGTATATTTTTCATAGAATATTATTAAAGTGAAGAGACTTACTGCAAACAGACACTTAAAGAAGGAAGGAACATTACACTAATTGCCTATACTGATTAATAATGTTCATGGAATGACCTTCATTTTAATTATTCTGTTTTTACTTCTGTTTCAATGAATTGCCTGTATGCTCATTATTGACTTACAATAACAAAATGAGTGGTCAAGACTTAGATTCCATACTGTTTTCCAACTGCATCAATGTAATTTGACCTTTTCTGTCTCGTTATTTATGGTTCTGACACAGTAGGTTATAATATCTTTCTGTCTGTGTCTTTTAAAAGTTAAGTTTACTCTGATTTTGGATTCATCTCTTTCTCTTTGTCTCCTATTGTGCTGCCAGGGAAGCCCGTTCTTAACTGCAGTTTTATAAAATTTTAAGTCTCTGAGTTACTTTATTAGCAGGTCAATTATTTTCAGTTGTCTCGAGTTATATGTTTTGCCTAACCCATGCTGGCCGGTATACTGCAGAGAAAGCTTGCTTAAATTCAGAGTAGTGCCACAGGAATAGTACTGAAAATATTATGATTGGTTACAGCGGCTAGTTACTACTGACCTTCAAACAATCCAGGTGAAAAAGCCTGTTCCATAGCTTGGAAGTTGGGGACTTATTAGTCTCTCAGTCATGTCCAACGCTTTGTGACCCCGTGGATCCGCCAGGCTCCTCTGTCCATGGAATTCTCCAGGTGAGAATACTGGAGTGGTTTTTCTTTGAGGACTTAACTGAATCCTAATCCATGCACCAGATCAGACCCCATGAACTCCTAGAGGCAACTTTGCAGCACATCTCTGTGTGAGGATCTCTGTGTGCTCTGGATAACGTTCAATTGAGCTTTATCTTCGTTTCTAATTAGGTACCAATCCTGCCCTTGTTTTCCTGTTGCCCTTCCATCAGAAATACAGAAGACTCACAGAATATGAGTATGCCCATGCAGGAGAAGTAAGAGATGCAGGTTTGACCCCTGGGTCAGGAAGATCCCCTGGAGGAGGGTATGGCAACCCATTCCAGAATTCTTGCCTGGAGAATCCCACGGACAGAGGAGCCTGGGGGGCTACGGTCCATAGGGTTGCAAAGAGTCAGACAAGATTGAAGTGACTTAGCACTCACACACACGCACAGAGTATAAATTTCTCTTTGCTGTCTCCAAGCCTCTCAAACACCAGGCTATGAGAAGTGATATTTAATAAAGAGACTTAAGGGAAGTCCTGTTCCTAGCTGGTCTAAACTCCAGTCAAGTTTCAAGTGACATGTTTGGGAAGGTGCATATCTAAATGACGTGAGATTCCTCCACGACAAAACCATGGATATGGATTTATACATTCGTGTTCATGCAGAAACATTCACTGAGTGCAGATATAAGACATGATTACACAAAGAATTCTTCTGCGCTTTCTGCTTAAGTTCTAACTTGCTGTGTTAATGCCTCACATAGAAATCTCCTTGCCTGCCATGGTGAATTTCTTTTACAGTGTCTTGGAGAAATATACCGCTTGAAGAGATAGAATACTTCCCTTCACCAGAATGAGAATTATGTAACTGAACAGTTTCCAAAATAGTTTTAAAAGAAAATTATTGTGGAGGATGTTATTATGTGTGAAAAGAGAGTCTCTACCTGTGAAATTAAATTTAACAATTGAAGCAAGATTCAAAAATTGAACAGGTTTTTTAACTGTAAGATTTTCTTAAGACTTTGACTTGCTAATATGTACTGAGTTTCCAAGATGGAGATTTAACAGCCACATTTCCCAAGCTCACTAGAAAACAGAATTCTTGTTTACAGAACACTATTAAAATCCCTCTAAATAAATAAAGAAGCAAAGGAAAATCTAAAGAACAAGGTTTTGAAGGCTAGGATGTAGTTTTTTGCATTCCTTTTTTGACTTAACTGATAAGAAGCACAAAGCTAAATAAACCACTCAGAGTATCCAAAATATCTCTTTAGTTAATATAATTATATTGCATTAAAAAGTATCATACTCTTATTGTTATCTACTACAATATCTTGGAAGCAAATAAGGTACAAATGCATGAAACGTTAAAAACACAGGGGTATTGAAAACACTAAAAAACATGCATTATAGGAGATTTTTTTTCCCTAAAAATCAATTTACTTATCATTGTCACTATTATTTTACTTTATTTCAAATACAAAACTTCAAGAATGATCCCTTTGTGTTCAAATGATGCAGCCTGCTTAATACATCCTTGAGATGTCCTTGTATTATCAAAATCAAATAAAAATTGCATGCATAATAACAGGCAACTTCTATACTGAAATCAAGGGATTACATTCATTTGAACACTATTTGAAAAAATAATCAGGTCTTATTACCTACAGTCTTACAGATTAATTATATTTCTTATTTTTTAAGTTTTAAAATAAAGCTTCCTAACCACCAAAACCACTGTCCAAATATCACTTTTATATAACCACATTCTCTTCAGTACAGATCCCATTCAGGGAAGGGAAAATTAATTCACTTTAATTCAGTTTCTTTACAAGTGCTTTCTCAAACCTTTGTCCATATACATCACCAAAGAGTTTGTTTAAAATGTAGATTTTCTGGGCCATTTCCCAGAGATCCTGACTTAGGAAGACTGCCTGAGGTCCTGGAATCTCCATCTCTGAGAAGTACCCCTGGGTGACTCAGACAGTGGTGCATGGTCTAGTCCTAAAAAACTGCTGTTGAAGAGCATGCGGCCAATGGAGATCAATTTTAGTTGTATTTAAACTCAACTGCCCTCCCATTCCAAGAGGGCATAGCCACTGCTAGTGTTTGGGAAAGGACTTATGGGTCACTTAGAAATTCAGCATAGAAATGCCCACCTTTCCTTATTTCACAGACCTCTCTAGCTCCTATTCCATCTATACTTGAGCTGGCTTTGTTCAGCCACTACAAATGTGGCCTCTAGTCCCAGTAATGCTATTAACTTGCAAGGCCAATTAGCAAATCTCATAACTTCACTAAATCTTGCGTTATTCAAATAGTAGATTGTATTATATTATTTCAAAAATCACAATCCCCTTTACAAATTAGTGAATCAGGGGTAAACCTCAATTTTTCTTTTTATTTTCTAGGTTATTTTATCTAAACCACATGTTTTCAAAATGAGCTTCAATTCAATTTTTTTTCTGATAACCTAACACCTGTGTCTTTCACAGTAGACCACACATTGCCTCCATTTTCTTTCAGAAATAAGAAGAAACAATAAACATTAAAACAAAAAAGTGACTGAATGCACTGAGGGTATTTCACCCCTTTTCCTTGAATGGATAAGTAACTGAATGTAGGTGCAACTCTTAGTTTGCAAAAGATTTAGACTGAATAGTATACAGCTACTGTGAAAATGATGCCAGGAAATAGCTTTGATACTTCCTTTCCAAGGGTGAAATTTCAATACACTCTCTTCTTGGCTTCTAGTCAAGCCAGTGAGGTCTGTTTAGGTGGAATAGTCAGTGTTTGTTTGGGGTAAGTTAAAGAAACCAACACATGCCTTTTGTCTCCTACACCAGCCACCAAGGGAAAATAAGAGGCATCTGTGAGCTGTGGGATGGAGTATGGTCCATGATCACCTTCCTTGTCAGAGTCACAGCAAGGGCTAGAACACAGGTTCTCAGCTCCTATATTCTGCCCTCTGAAAAGGAAGAAAAAAACCAGGTTGCCCTGTGTTCTGCCAAATATTTGCTTGTTCTTAAAATCCAAGATAAAGTGTTACTCTGTTCTACTGGAACTTTTAGAGCTGAACAATTTAGATATTAAATAATATATAACAAACATAAAGTTTCAACCAGATAGAGTAACTCCATTCTGTAGCCAAGAATTTTATTACTGTGCATTAAGATGATATGGTTTTAGTTGAGAAGGTAAAAAAATACCCATAACTTTTTATTAGGAAAGGTGAAGTTCTTGGCAATCAAGGCTACTCGGTCAGTATTTGTAATTAATAAAAATATACAGATAAAGTATTTAGATGAAAATGTCATCGATCACATAATCCATTTTTAACCTCACCTTAAAATTTACTTTGCGGGATATAAACAGAATTTTTAATTGTGTGTGTTATATAGATAACTAGCTTATATCGTCAGTAATTCTGGCAGTAGGTTCATAGTATTATTCTACAACGTAAAAGCAATCTATAATGTGTAGCCAAATGGCTTATTTTACAGGATGGACTCTAGAATTATAGTTGGGCTCTGGCCTGACCCCAGGGCACATTTCTTTATTTCTCCAATCCTTTTCACCTCCCCACGCATCAACTATAAAACAGGCATAAGATTACCTACAGGAACATTGTACCTAGTAAGAGGTAAATCAGTTTTTCCACAAGAGAGTTATTATTCCTAAATGGCACCCTGAAGAGAGAAGCATACCTAGAATATTCACACTTTGTTGAAGTTGCAGTGAAGGGAAATTTCACAACCAAGGGCACCACTGACTAGTGAGGAGGAGAGACAAATAGTCTACTCACTATGTCTGTTTCGGTAATGCTTTGGTGAATATTCCCTCACTGTCTTAGCTTCAGACTTTAATAAAACAGTCAGATTCTTGAGTTTACATATTTTGATCAAAATAAAATCATTTTTTCAAAGAGTAGAATTTGAGAAAGACTCTGAAAAGACCTCGTTAGTTTACTTTAATCTCCCTGAAGTGTCCTTCGATAATTATATTTTTAATACTTCAGCTTGATGCTTGACAGTAATTGTTTCCAAGAAATTGTACATTCCCACTACATGCATTATTGATAAATACAGATAAACAGTGTTTTCACATGACAAAATTTTCAGTGCTTTGTTTGATTCCAGTAAGAGTGTTTGGTCTCTTCTATTCCACTGCAGAGGCTTCCCAGTTGTAACGGTAAAGAATCCGCCTGCCAATGCAGGAGACATAGGAGATGCCGGTTCAATCCCTGAGTCAGAAAGATCCAGTGGAGAAGCAAATGGCAACCTGCTCCAGTATTCTTGCCTGGGAAATCCCATGGACAGTGGACCTGGTGGGCTATAGTCCATGGGGTTGCAGAGTCAGACACAACTGAACACACACACACACATATTCCATTTCCTTCTCTGTACTAAATTTTACACATGGTGATTAAATCAGTGTTCTTTCCATCTAACCTCTGAGTAGATGAATATCCCATAATTATGATATTAATATATTCTTGACAATGTTGCCAATTCCTTTCATATGGAAAGAGATTTCCATTCATTACTTGTCCCTCTGATTATAGATAAAAACGTGAAGCTTTAGGAATTATAATTATAAAGACGGCAATTCACGAACAAGTGGTATTTGACATTGGGCTCTTCCACATTGTCCCTGGGATCCATGGAATAATCCTTGGAAATTCTATCTTGTTGAAATAATTCATATATAAGTGATGTCAATAGATGCGGAATGGCGCAACATGCATTTAAAGAGCCTGGTATTTCATTTTCCTCATGGAGTCGCTGAGCATGGTGGTATCATCAAAATCCATTCAGACTCAGATGATTATTCAATACACTTTCGAAGGATTTCTCTCTCCTTTCATCCTCAGCGCACTCCCCAAGGAAACAGGATATACCAACACACCATATGGTAGATGGAATCAATCACAGCATCATATTGTATTTTCTATCACATGCTATTTCACAATATGACATGCTCAAGTTCTTTGCTGACGAACACTGTAACTCTTAATATAGGTCTGGCAATATCGCTTGCTTCTCTTCCCCTTTCACAGTCATTGCTATTAGCCTATTTTTATGTCTGAATAAAATCCCGGGTTTCTTCCTGAAATGTAGCCTTTTTTTTTTTTTTAATAACAGTGTATAAAAGTAAAATGTAAGCAGAAAGATGAAATAGCTCCAGATGTGGTAATTCAGTGACAAGTGGTTGAGCTATACACTGGTATGAAGTAAATGGCCATAAAATATTGAATTTTACTTTATCCTAGACACATGGTAGAACAGAAACAACAGGGGCCCTGCCATTCTTTCTCAGCTTATGACTGCTAGTGAGACCAAGGGGGAAGTGATTTCTGCACTCAAGAGAGATAAGCACCCTCACTTCATGATACTGTGGTGAGATTTACGTAAGGTAACATGCGTAAGATTCCCAGAGCTGGTGCCATGACAAAACATTACACAATATCTGAGACCTGTCTGTTCCCATGTTCTCCACCCGCTCAAGCTCCCCTGAGATTTCTCAGACATCAGATAGAAATTGTAACTTTAAACATTGAACCATACCCATACTAGAAGCTTTTTATGCATCGTACTGGCATAGTTCAGTTAACTGAAATATAAGTCTATCATACAAACTTGTATTTGTATACCACTCAACACATAATGGCATTTCTGCATTATTTATTTTATGATAGAAAACTCAGAAAGGAGGCCTATGGTTGTTACTGTGTGTTTCACTGCCTTTTATCTTGTATGCTATTAATTAATAGAAGTTACATGATGAATTGCATGATCATTTTTATAATGACCAAATGGTAAGACATAAAGGAATGTTATAAAAGAGTACAAGAAATTAGCTCAGTTGGCTACAGTTACTAAGTACCTTGCAAGTAGCAAAAGATAATTTTACTGGTAGTATAGTTTTATACTTTGGTAAGGGAAAATAATAGGTTTAAAGTAATTCTTAGGCAAAAGGCAAAAAATCTTTTATTGAAGATTTGCTATGAGTTTTAGGGATTAGCAATGAAAATCAAGTATGAAATCTAAATTAATAAAATAGTATACATCCTCATTTCACATACTTATTTTTCTTCGTATCAGCTCTGTAACAAAAGGCAAGGGAAAAGAAGAAAACTACAGGCATAAAAAAAATTACAAGTATAAATATATGTATGTGTATGTGTGTGTGTATATATATATGTGTGTGTATATATATATACACATATATATAAGGAGGAAGACAATAGGCAGATTATCTGCGTAACATTGGTTCCTAAAAGAGCACTGATTTTGAAACAATCCTTTAGGGTTACCTTGGTCTGTTTATTGGGCTATCAAACATAGGTTCATCCAGTCACTACCTACCAAGCACATCCTCAGTGAGCTGACACCAGACCAAGTACTTCTCTGTTGGCAATGCTGTCTTTCTTCCCAGTCCCTCCTCATTACAGACAGGGAGCAATGTTTACATTGTTTAACAACTTGTACAGCATTTCAGTTTAGTTCAGTCGCTCAGTCGTGTCCAACTCTTTGTGACCCCATGAATCGCAGCACGCCAGGCCTCCCTGTCCATCACCAACTCCCGGAGTTCACGTCCATCGAGTCAGTGACACCATCCAGCCATCTCACCCTCTGCCGTCCCCTTCTCCTCCTGCCCCCAATCCCTCCCAGCATCAGAGTCTTTTCCAATGAGTCAACTCTTCACATGAGGTGGCCAAAGTACAGCATAGGAACTAACTATTCAGAAAGAATACATCGTGTTTACTACCTTAAATATGTTGCCCAATTTCATATACATTATTGCCATTTATTTCCTTAACCACTACGCAGGAAGTACCATTCTCATTTCCATTTCACACATGAGAAAACTGAGATTTAGAGACATCACTTCCTCAAAGTCTTGTAGGTAGAAAGGCCAGGATTAGAATCTAGGCCAGTGATGAGAGGTCATGTTCCTAATAAACAGAACTCATGGAGAAAAAAAAAATCCATAACATGGGGAGTCAGGGTACCATTAAAGTGCCTGATAGAGGCCCTTACTTTTTGACGTTTTATCTGCACAGTTGTTGACTAAATGTACCATATAATTATGTCTCTCCTGTCTGTCCTTTTGCCTTCTTTTCAATCATTGGGAAAACTGATTGCAAAATTTGTTTTCTGCATTTCTGAAAATTGCATCAGCTTAAGTGTTTAGAAAAAAATGCCTTGATGATTAAGAGCTTCATATCCATAGTTATAGTTCTGAAATTATAAGTTTAAATTGTGCCAGAGAAAATGATCTGGTTTCTACTGAAAAATGAACCATGGCAGGAAAGCAGAGCACTCTGGGGCTAACAGGGACCTCATCTCTTGTCTGGTCCAACCTTACCATTTCACAGATGAGGATGGAAGGCCAGAAGGGTTCTTGACCTTCCAGGTCCCACTGTCAGGTACAGCTGGGAGTAGATCGTAGCCCTAGGATTCTGAATATTTTCTCGGAGGTACATAAAATAGAACGCCTGACAAGGTCAGGCTGAGGGGACAGGGGTCCCCTAAGTCCAGGTTTTGACACTAAACAGCTATGTTCTCTTTAGAAGGTCAGTTATGCTCTCTGAGTCTCATTTTCTTAGTGTGAAAAGTTTCTTACTATGTGATCTTTTTCTTCGCTTTTAGCGTGAATATTTTTTTACCCTGAATTTCATTACATCATAGCTCATTGGGTGATGTTAGCTAGACATCATTACTAATCATCCATGCTTCAGCCACCCACCATTCAGAGTCATGATGCAAATACTGCCCTCATTTGCTTTCCTGAGATGACCAGTTTTTATGCCAAGATCTAAGTTTTGTAGTGGAGTTGGTTAGCCTTGAAACCTTTCAAAAAATCTACTAGGGTAGCTTAAAAATTCTCTGTATAGGGATTATATATCTTAATAATGATGATACAATAAATATTTGATGATATGTTTTGGTCATGTAATCAGGGATAAGACAGTAACCCCCTTAAAGATGTTTAACAACACAATCAATTATTGAAGGCTTGATTAGGACTGTTATTAAGGAATAAGAAATGAGAGATAGAGGTGACCAGTGAAGAGATTCAAGGACTTGAAGCACATATTTGAAAACAGCAAATACATATAGTATTACTAAAACATAAATAGAGTATTTTTCCTGGAAACCCATGCTGTTTTAATATTCTTTGTCGTTCTAAATGGTTTTTCCAAAGGGAAAATTTCAGTAAGGGCTCACTAATGCCCTTGTAGAAGGCCAAATCCATATCAGAATGAAGAAATACATTCCAAACTCCACTAAGAGTCTTGACAAATATTTTTTTATTACAGTTGGAGTGGTTATATTGTAATATTGGTCCCAGTGAGGAAAGAGTGTTAATAATAGTAGTAGTAATAATAACAATAGTGGTATATACCTATACTGTGTTTTCTGTATGATAAGCACTGTTTTACTATATATTGTATATATATACACACACAAATATTCACAGACTAAACTTCATATTGTATATTTATTTCATTTTATCTGCTTATAATCATGCTAAGTAGTTTACATAAGTTTTACAAAGGTATTTTATTTTTGTATTCTAATTAGGTTGTTTTGGGTTTCCCTGGTGGCTCAGAGGTTAAAGTGTCTGCCTGCAATGCGGGAGACCTGGGTTCAATCCGTGGGTCAGGAAGATCCCCTAGAGAAGGAAATGGCAACCCACTCCAGTATTCTTGCCTGGAGAATCCCATGGACAGAGGAGCCTGGTGGGCTATAGTCCACAGGATCGCAAAGAGTTGGACATGACTGAGCGACTTCACTTTCACTAGGTTGTTTTATTTATTTATTTATTGTTTTTATTTATTTTTTATACATGCAAGGTCATATACTTACGGGTTTCCTAAGTTTTTATATGAAAATATCTTCGTCTAAACTGTTGTGCTTGCTACATCTCCTAGAATCTAGAAATGTCAGAACTGAAGGGGACATTGGTAATCATATTCTCAAGGAATTGTCAGCACTAAAAAAATGAGAGTCGAGGCAAGGCAGGGTCCAAGAAATGCAAAGACTCTCAAGGTCACCTGGTTAGGGGCAAAGTTGGATCTACTTCTTTATTTTTTTAATTGGAAGAAAATTGATTTACAGCTTTGTGCTTGGTTCCTGCCGTACAGCAACATGAATCAGTCTTAACTGTCCTGGCCCTCTTATCCTACTCCTCTAATCGTCGCAGAGATCTACTTCTATTCACTTCCAGCACTAAAAATTTTCCATTACTAGCAAAATCCTTGTGGCTACGAGATCCTAGCAGGAACTAGTAACGAAGGCAAGGTTTTAAGAAGAACAAACAGCCTCCTCACAATAAGTCTTTAAAACCTTGGAACATGACAGAATTGTTCCATAGTCTGTCTATAATACTGGAAAAAGGAATAACTCAAATAAAATAGCAAAGCTATAATTTAAGGACCCAGATCTGAGAACATGATGACCCTTCTCCAATGTTCCTTCCAGAATGTTCCCAGACCCCCAAATAGGGGAGGCACGCTTCTCATAAATCTGCTTAAGTCTGTACAGGTCACCCCTAATTTTGAATGGGGACACTGTTAACCCATATGGTACCTTTGTGTGAATTTAGGAAAGGGTGTCTTCTCTCCAGGTGATTGGTAGTCCCTTAGGCAAAAGGAAATGGCAACCCACTCCAGTATTCTTGCCTAGAGAATTCAGTGGACAGAGGAACCTGGTGGGCTGCTGTCCATGGGGTCGCACAGAGTCGGACACAACTGAAGTGACTTAGCATGAATGCATGCATTGGAGAAGGAAATGGCAACCCACTCCAGTGTTCTTGCCTGGAGAATCCCAGGGACAGAGGAGCCTGGTGGGCTGCCGTCTATGGCGTCGCACAGAGTCGGACACGACTGAAGTGACTTAGCAGCAGTAGCAGCAGCAGCAGGCACAAGATGAGTTTGTGCTGAAGAAAATGCACCCCTCTTCCAAGAGGATGCAGACACCCCCAGGGCACACAGTTTAGAGATCTGACCAATAGCTGACTCTCATCCCTTCTTGCTTTCTTAGCAGGATGCCTTTACGTAACACACAAACCCCACTCCATTTGGTGATCTTGCTTTTGGATCTGCTCTCTGTTTCATGAGTTCCTCTGGAGAACAGAATAAAATGTTGTGGCTGTGGAGTCCTCCATAAAGTGCCCATTAAAAACATGTATAATATCATATATGAAACGAGTCACCAGTCCAGGTTCGATGCATGATACTGGATGCTTGGGGCTGGTGCACTGGGATGACCCAGAGGGATGGTACGGGGAGGGAAGAAGGAGGGGGGTTCAGGATGGGGAACACGTGTATACCTGTGGTGGATTCATGCTGATGTATGGCAAAACCAATACAATATTGTAAAGTAATTAACCTCCAATTAAAATAAGTATATATTTTAAAAAAACTTACATGATCTCTCTCTAGTCCCAGAGGATGTGATCCTTTCCTCTTTGTTTAAAGGCAACACCTCCATCAATGCCTTCTTATCTTACCTCCTACTGTCTTAAATCAGTCAATTTTTTGCTTATTTATTATACCTTTACCTTTTCCTCCTTTTCTGTATCCTGCTCATAAGTATTCTGGCAAGCTGTTCACCAAAACTCTTCTTTTCTTTCCTCCTGGGCTCACAAGTAGAGCACATTTTCGAGCCTTCCTTATAGTTAGGTGTGTGTTATGACTGAAGTCTGGCAAATGGGCAGGTGGACAGAAACAGATAATCCACGTGTGTGTCTAGCCTACAAACTCCCTGTACAATCTTCCATGTTCTCCATATTTTCTTAAAGCATTAGAAGAGCTCTATACACCACGGGCAATGGTAGGGTCATTAGATCAAAGATACATGGGTTCCTGTTCAACTGTAGAGCTGAACCCCACGCCAGTCCTCACTGGACTATAACAGAGGTGATAGAGTTTCAGGTGGCAAGTCACTAAGATGTTGCAATTGTTTGCCACAATAGGTCACCAGGGCCAGACTTGGTAGGGTCTGGTGAGGAGTCAATAACCCCTAAATTCAAGAACATCATATCTTCTCACTCTGTGACCAAAGACATCAAGACTTCAGGATAATGAAAAATAGCTTCCACGCAATTTCTACTCTTCCACACTGATAATATATAATTGACTCAGCTTTTTGGGTTTGAAATACCATCCCAATTACTGTACAAGAACACTTGAAACTGGTTTTGTGTTCCTGGTCATACTGGCAGTGTCTACTATTAAAAGAAAAGTAAGTTTCCAGAGATATACTGCATTTCAGATCACAAAATTCAGTATGTATGCTTTGAACTCCATGACTCTTCCCTTTCCCTCAGTACTCAGACTTTCATCTAAGGATAATAAATGTAGTTAATAATTTTTTTTTTTTCAGAAAGTGTATGCACTGCACAAAATTACTGCATTATCTGAGATTATCTTGCCTATTTCATCTGCTTTCTCCCACTTCCTCCATGGATAGTAATACAAAGATATGGGATATTTACTTTCAAGATTAGAACCATCTGCTATGATTAATTTTGAGTAGATGGTAAGATATGTAGATTCATAACAAAGTAGAAAACATTACTATAGATAATTCAAGACTAGAGTTGAAAATTGAGACTCAGAAATCCAAAACCTTAAAACCTATTGAAAACATATCCAATGGAAAGGAAGTTCTGATAGATCATTCATCAGCACAAAGATGAGGAGTACTGAAGAGTATTTTTCAGATATTTTTCCTTTGGAACCATTTCTGTTCTGAAATAGCTTAATACAAACACTACAAGCAAAAAATGAAATTATGAGCTTTAATACTAATAATATATGAGGCTATAATTAGGTAGGGAGAAGAAGCACATTTCTATAAGGTTTTCAAATCACCTAGATTCACAATCTCTGACTATATAACACAGTCACTGGCATTAATGTCTACTGTGAGTGGACCCCAGACCACTTAAGTGTGAGAATGGATGGTATCACAGGCAAGTTGGCCATCACTTTCTAGTGATAGCTTCATGCTAGGGGTGGGGGAAGCATGTGTGCTGTGTTTGGCTAACTCACTCTGCCACCATCTCTAGGGATGAAGCTGAGAGTGAAACACAGTAAGGGGAGGGGATAATTATTTGCTAATATGAAGGAGTGATCACATTAGTGTTTTTAATGTTTAGATCCAGATAGTAGGGACCCCATCTGAGAATACATAAAACATTATTTGTAAATTTAAGGCAGCAGGGTGCTGTGGAAAAATCTGAGTGTCATAAATGCTGGGGTTTGCTTCTAGTTCTCTTTCAGAGCATCCTAGGAAAGCTATTTGCAGATTACGAACTTCTCTGATTCTGTTTCCTTCTATGTAAAACAGGGATATTTAATAACCTGCTTCAACTTCGTGAGCAGCACGTACTTACACATACACACACATGACTGGTTTTAACTACTATGAATAACTTACATTGATAACAAGCATTATGATTCATTTAATACAACTCTCTGAAGGGCAGGAAAGCCTGGCAAGCTGCAGTCCATGGGGTCACAAAGATTTGGACGACTTAATGACTGAACAATACAATGCTCTAAATGTTTACTGACAGGCTTATGCCGTAGTATTGAGTTAGAAACTATAAATAACTCTAAGAAGCAGTCGGATCTTGAAATCAAGGAGATTACAACTATTGGTGGATTTATACCTTTGGGAAATAAATACTAATACAAAATCATAAATTATTCAGTGTGAACATGGGTTGTAGATGATGAATAATACAAAATGAGAGGTAGGACTGAACTGGATGAAATATGTTTCTGAACAGGAGATACTAAATGTTACTTAGGAAACAAAAGACAAATATTAATGATAATAATAATAAAGCCCGTTCAAGTTTTAGATCTACCTTGCCTTTTAGATTTACCCTAATCCTAGAAATTTGGTTGGATAGGTTTGGCTGTGTGTAAAAGAAACCCAAATAAGAGTAAGTTAATTTCAGATTAGCTTCCCTGATGGCTCAGTTGGTAAAGAATCTGCCTGCAATGCAGGAGACCCCAGTTCGATCCCTGGGTCAGGAAGATCCACTGGAGAAGGGATAGACTACCACTCCAGTATTCTTGGGCTTGCCTTATGTCTCAGCTGGTAAAGAATCCGCCTGCAATGCAGGTGACCTTGATTTCATCCCTGGATTGGGAAGATCCCATGGAGAAGGGAAAGGCTTCCCACTCCAGTATTCTGGCCTGGAAGACTTCATGGACTTTACAGTCCATGGGTTGCAAAAAGTCGGATACAACTGAGTGACTTTCAAAAATTCAGTTTCAGATTTAAGATGAAAATTTCTCTCTCTCTCTCACGCACACGCGCGCGCGCGCGCACACACACACACACACACACACACACAAGGTATGGCATCTTCTCAGTGTCAGACCCCAGCTTCTTCCTGTCTGATGCTATCTATTTCCCATGACACTAATGGCTGTTACAGCTTCAATCATACATCTACATTACAGGTAACAGAAAGGAGGAAAGGACCAAAAAGGGCCTGCTCCACTTAAAAAGACGCTCAAATTCTATTTACTTCTCATTTTCAGAACTTAGTCATGTGGTCTTAGGTTTCTTGGAACTGGAGTCTTTAAGCATTTGTTAGAGTGAAAAAAGAAGAGTGAATATTGGGTTGCTGGTGGGCATAGGAGGGATGGGGAGTCTCTGCTAAGCTTGATTTCTGTTTTCTTTCTCCTTCTCTAGGCAGAGGATTAAAAACATGCCCCTAGAATACAGTGGGCAGAGAGAAAGGGGATCTGGGCTCTCACTCTGGCTCTCTCACTAATTAGGTACAGTTGCTGTCTCTCTCTCTCTCTCCACTTCCTTTCTCAGCTATAAAATGAGAGCTAGCCCCTTTAACTGATCAAAAACTATAATTCCATCATGGGTAAAAGCAGACAGGAGAGAGCCGGACCCAGTAACTTTATAAAATGGAAAGGGTTCAAGAGTTTAACACTTAGAAGATTAAATTAGATCACTGATCTAGAGAAAGGTTTACAGATCTGGAGTCATGAAGACAGAGGTCTGCTTCCTCAGGGATTTTTGACCCTGGTGCACACAGCCAGTGAAAACTGTCATTCAGAGGTTGCTGATTTGATGCTTCACGAGGCCCTGCTAGCAGGAAATTTCACCCAGCAAAGATGGCTGGCTTCAACTCTTTTTGGCAGGCAGCCTAGGGAAAGCTGGCAGGGAAGTCATAGTACTTTGACTCCTCTTCTGGTGCAGCCACTCACCACCTCTGGGGCTTTCATCCAATCACTTAATTCTTTGGGTCTCAGTTTTACTAAAACTGAGGGAAATAGATAGCATCAGACAGGAAGAAGCTGGGGTCTGACACTGAGAAGATGCCATACCGTGTATGTGTGTGTGTGTACAAATTTTTGTTTGTTTGTTTGTTTGTAGGAATCATAAGAAAATAATGGAGAGAACCAGAGGTCTCTCTCCTTCCTACTTAAGGATTTGACAAAGATTTTAATGTGTCGATGGACCAGACAGGACAGTTATGTGGCAAACAAAATGACCACTGAATAATCTGGTAAGACATCTGGCAGCTCCCCAGGTGGAGGTTTTTGTAATAGCAGGAAAAGAGCATCAAGAGCAGGGTGGCATCTGAGGCAGAGCAACGCTGTATGGCACTGACGAGAGCCAACACAGCTATAGCCCAGCTGTCTGGGTTAGTAAGGGATCATTTCCAGCAGCCTGTGTGCTCAGCTCACGGAGTCTCAGTCCCAGAGTCCAGGACTAATGCTGAATGCTGGGGCATGGCCAGATGAATGAGGATTCATCTTCACCTTTAGCAGGCATGGCCCAGTGCAGAAATGCTCTAGTGGAATGACCATTGTTTTCTGGTGCTAAGAATGCTTTACACTCCTCTAGGCTGGTGGTGTTGGAAGATGCTTGATTGCACCACAGGGGAAGATGCAAGTGGTAGAAAAAGTTCAAGGTCAAAAAAAAAAAATTATAGCAGTGTCATGGAGAGGGCTGTTCTAAATTAAGCAGGAATCTAACTCTATAAATTGGTGAACTATCTGAATGCCAGAATTATATATGAGAGCTGTGTCAGACCTTCATTTCAATCCCCTCTGTGTAGTGAAGGATTTGGCTTCCCTGGTGGCTCAGCAGTAAAGAACCTGCCTGCCAATGCAGGAGACATGGGTTCGATCCCTGGGTCAGGAAGAGCCCCCTGGAGAAGGAAATGACCACCCACTCCAGTACTCTTGCCTGAGAAATCCCATGTACAGAGGAGCCTAGTGGGCTACAGTCCATGAAGTGGCAAAAGAGTCAGACATGACTTAGTGATGACAACAATAGTGAAGGATTAACTTTAACCCAAGAGTGGTCCTTCCCTCACCCTTTGCTACTGGGAAGCTATCTCTGCCTGCCAGGAGCATCTGTTTGCCTAGGGGCTTTGGTCACCAGATAGTCTAACAATATGATACGCTGGGCTTAGGAATCACAATCTCTCCCTCTGGAGGAATTAGAAACTAAAAGTATTATCCATAATCTCCAGGAGGGGTTAGGGACTAAAAGTTACCATGTGTGGCAGTATAAGATTGAACCTCAACAAAAACTCCAGGCACCAAGTCGGAAGTAAGCTTTCCTGATTGGCAATACTGTGAGTTGTTGAGTTATGAAGTCTCACAGGGTAAGTAGGAGGAGGAAAGAGCTTCCAATACTCCAGCGGGGAAGATGAGTGGAATCCTGGGTTTGGACCCCTCCCCAACTTTGCCTTATGTTTCTTCCTTTGACTGGTTTTAGTTCATATCCTTTTACTGTAATAAAATAGCAATTTTATCTATAGCACTTATTTGAATTCTAAGTTATTGTAGTGAATTTCTGAACCCATGGGAATCTGTGGGGACTCTGAATTTGTAGCCAGCTGGTCTGAAATGAGATGGTCCTAGAGACCTCTAAACTTGTGTCCAGTTTTGAAATGAGAGCAGTCTTGTGAAGCAATGTTCCCTTTGACGTGCTGTTTGGCCCCCTCATTTCACTTGGTATCAGATGCCTATAGACTGTGGGCCTGTGCCCTTAACTTTGAGTGTGGATAACTCTGGCTGGGTATCTCTCATTTACAATCCCCAGGTCAGGGTCTACTAGATCCTTGTGGTTGACAATGTTAACTGGCCATTTAAAAGCCACTGTTCTGTTCTTGACATGTGTAAGGGCAGACAATATACCCATCCGGCCAGGCATTAGATCAAATATGGTGAAAGTTAATCACAATTCTGTTTCCTGCTGGTGTACTAAGACACTTTTGAGCCGCTGCATTAGCTTTGAGATATCTGAGGACGTTCTTTCTAGGTAAGAAAAATAAACTTGCATTTGCTTATAGCCAGTGTGTATCTGGTTCCCGATTGCTTGTATCCAAATACACTTATAATAGGTAGAGTCCCTACAGAAAGAAGAAAGTGGTGAAGCACCATGTTCAAAGTCACAGGTTGTACTGAGACTGTATGCTATTTTCCTGACTCCCAGTCAGCAACTTTTCCAGTACTCCTTTTTTCCCTAGTCTGTCTCTTATCCTATGAATGATGATGAGTTAAATGGTCAGCATCCCATTTTGTACAGAAAGTGAAACAATCTTTCAGGTACAGGAACCCTCAAAAAAACTTAAATGATCAATTTTCTTTTTTCATAATTTTTATTTTATTTTTTAAATATACATTTTTATTTTTTCTCTTTCTGTTGTTGCTATTCAGTTGCCAAGTTGTGTCCGACTCTTCCAGACCCCCATAGACTGCATCATGCCAGGCTTCCCTGTCCTTCACTATTTCCCTGAG
This sequence comes from Budorcas taxicolor, assembly GCF_023091745.1. Classification (NCBI taxonomy): domain Eukaryota; kingdom Metazoa; phylum Chordata; class Mammalia; order Artiodactyla; family Bovidae; genus Budorcas; species Budorcas taxicolor. Next base: position 72,966,926 of record NC_068911.1, read on the forward strand.
TTTGCTCAAATTCATGTGTATTGAGTCAGTGATGCCATCCAACCATCTCATCCTCTGTCACCTCCTCCTTCTTTTGCCCTCAATCTTTCCCAGCATCAGGCTCTTTTCTAATGAGTCAGCTCTTTGCATTAGGTGGCCAAATTATTGGTGCTTCAGCTTTAGCATCAGTCCTTCCAATGAATATGCAGAATTGATTTCCTTTAAGATTGACTGGTTTGATCTCCTTGTTGTCCAAGGACTCTCTAGAGTCTTCTCCAGCACCACAGCTTGAAAGCATCAATTCTTTAACAAGGCAATGGCACCCCACTCCAGTACTCTTGCCTGGAAAATCCCATGGATGGAGGAGCCTGGTAGGCTGCAATCGATGGGGTTGCGAAGAGTTGGACATGACTTGAGTGACTTCCCTTTCACTTTTCACTTTCATGCATTGGAAAAGGAAATGGCAGCCCACTCCAGTGTTCTTGCCTGGAGAATCCCAGGGATGGGGGAGCCTGGTGGGCTGCCGTCTATGGGGTCACAGAGTCGGACACGACTGAAATGACTTAGCAGCAGCATGCCTTCTTTATGGACCAACACTCACATCCGTACATGACTACTGGAAAGACATAGCCTGGACTATGTGAACCTTTATCACCAAAGTGGTGTCTTTGCTTATTAATACACTGTCTAGCTTTCCTGCCAAGAAGCAACTGTCTTCTAATTTCATGGCTGCAGTCACTATCTGCAGTAATTTTAGAGCCCAAGAAGAGAAAATCTGTCACTACTTCCACCTTTTCTCCTTCTATAAAATAGGGGCTGGATGCCATGATCTCAGTTTTTTGAATACTGAGTTTTAAGGTAGCTTTTTCACTCTCTTCCTTCACCCTCATCAAGAGGCTCTTTAGTTCCTTTTTCTAAAAGAGTCTTTTTAGTTTCTTTTTCCTCTTCACTTTTCCCAATGTCCATCTCATCACAATCACATATGTATTCATATGTGGTTCCTAAACAAGGCAATACCATTCATACTGAAATCACTTTATCTCACCCACCAAAACATTAACACTTTTAAAGAACTTCCAAAGTTTGTTAATCTGATCATATAGCTTTTGCTCAAAATGAATCTATGTAGGCCTTGATACAAACATGTCCATGTAGCCCTTGCTCAAAATTAATTTGTCTTATTTGATTTAAATAGTAAATTTACTGCCTTTCTAAATAATTGTTACACAAATTTCTTGACCATGATCTCAGTTCAGTTCAGTTCAGTTGCTCAGTTGTGTCCGACTCTTTGCGACCCCATGAATCACAGCACGCCAGGCCTCCCTGTCCATCACCAACTCCCGGAGTTCACTCAGACTCATGTCCATCGAGTCGGTGATGCCATCCAGCTATCTCATCCTCTGTTGTCCCCTTCTCCTCCTGCCCCCAACCCCTCCCAGCATCAGAGTCTTTTCCAATGAGTCAACTCTTCGCATGAGGTGGCCAAAGTACTGGAGTTTCAGCCTCAGCATCAGTCCTTCTAATGAACACCCAGGACTGATCTCTTCTAGGATGGACTGGTTGGATATCCTTGCAGTCCAAGGGACTCTCAAGAGTCTTCTCCAACACCACAGTTCAACAGCATCAATTCTTTGGCGCTCAGCTTTCTTCACAGTCCAACTCTCACATCCATACATGACCACTGGAAAAACCATAGCCTTGACTAGACGGCCCTTAGTTGACAAAGTAATGTCTCTGCTTTTGAATATGCTATCTAGGTTGGTCATAACTTTCCTTCCAAGGAGTAAGCATCTTCTCATTTCATGGCTGCAATCACCATCTGCAGTGATTTTGAAGCCCCCCAAAAATAAAGTCTGACACTGTTCCACTGTTTCCCCATCTATTTCCCATAAAGTGATGGGGCCAGATGCCATGATCTATTTATTGACAAAAACAGACACACCTATTCTAGAGGATAAATCCCCTAAATTAAAACATCTCTTACTGACCTTGCTGAGAGCATAATTAGCATATAGTTTTCTTCCAAAATGTTTGAATTAAATAACAACTAATAAATCAATTACTTTTCAGTCTAATTTTTTAGTAGCAAAAATTTAATTTAAAAATCTCCTATGAGATCTTTTATAGCTCTATTTCCACACCAAGAGCTTTAAACTCACACGTAAAATGTTCTGTTCTGCTGTATTTTTTAAATGTTGACCGTAACATTTAGAGACAGTATGCATGTAAAACTTGTCAACGTCAGTATTAGAACCTACCTGACTTTCTGTTGTTTCATTTTAAAAACAGAAAAATCCTAAAGACCAACTTATACACAGATCTCTAGAACATTACAGTACTGAAAAGATTCCACCTACCCTATGTAAGCCATGCCTTTCAAAAACAAGATAGAAGAAGCAGAATTCTACTTTGTGGTTTTGATTTTCCATCAACATCCTGGTGACATCTTTGAGAATAAACTGCATTTATATAAGCAGACCAGTGATTACTAAAGTCATTCCAAATACTCTTCTTTTATAAAAGCATTCTGCTGAATTTACAACTCATTTTACTGGCATAAAAATAAGTAAAGCTTCTAAGTCACTATATATAGTTTTGTCCATAACAAGAAACTGTGCCAGTGCTCTTTCCTTCTTCCAAATACAGATATTTTCAGGTGGAAAAGACAGACTGACTTGCCCATATTTTAACAGAACAAGCATACAGCCAAACCACCATGTGGGTTCCCCATCGGAGAGAGCTGGGTACGTTCCATAGGGTAACACATAGCAGAACTGCGTCTTAAACCTTGTTTTAAATCTTGAAACTTGTTGTTAGTAAAGGAAACAATACCATTGAAACTGTTGAAAATACCAATAGAATACTGATAAATTATGAAAGGGCAGATCTTTCCTTCCTCTTTTATCACAGCAGTCAGGAAAAGCATCGTACAACACTTACACAAGACAGCAAGTGAAACATGTTTGTCTCACATTTCAAAAGGGTACAAAGGAAAATGGGAAGCAATAAAAGCAGCAAAAACCGTTAATAGTCTGGATTAATTAAAACATTGATTCAGAAGAACTTATAAAAAAGCATTTAATGTCTTTTCAAAATATCCCTCTAAGTTTATTATCAGTGTTAACATGGCCATAAAAATAATGGAGCTCCAGTGGTTCCTTCCAGGACATCAGTCACTGAATTGCAGATTTAGGACCAAAAGCCTTGTGTTATGACCTCTGAACCCAATTCCATTTCCACAAGATCACTTGTATTTTAAGGGAATGAGTCACACTAAAGAGATTCACTACTACGGAAATTCATGCGTAGGTTAATTAGAAATAATGAGTTAAATAACTACAGTCTTATTGTAGCCACAATAAGAATTTGGTGAACTGGGAAATATTCATGGAGGGTGATACAATCATTACATGGAAAAGTCTAAGAGGCCTTTCATAAATGTTCTGCAGGTCTATTGCAGGTATTATAGAAGAATCTGTCAGTAAGGATAAAAAGGGAGCCGGGAATTTGAGGTGATTTCTAAATATTTCAAGCTTTTCCAGATGTCAAACTGAAATACTCATATTACTCTAGAAAAACCTAAATTACTTCAAATCTTCATCAATTTCAATGTGTGCAGATAGTTTAAATCTTGTGTGAGACATATTCAAATACCTACAAAAAAGAGGTGAAACAGGGAAAAAGCCAACACACAACTTTTGCAACTTTAAGTTACCCAGAAAAAATTTAAAATTTTCATCTGATATTGTTTATATATAAGTTGGTTGCTATAAAATAAACTAATACTTGGGGATGAGGAGGAGAAAACAAATGAGAGAAGCATGGCTTGGACAGGCAGCAGTATCTTCCATCAGAATGGGTCAGAAAGGCTAACACTGACAGTGCATCCTTCTGATCATAAAATCAGAGCAAAATCAGAAAGCGGAGTATAAATTTTTTTACCTTAAAGGAGGGATGCAGGTTAAGAAAGCAAAATAAGTAGTATATTTGAAAGCTGAGGCCTCAGAACACAATCTTCAGTTTTAAAAAGAAAAAGCACATATCTGAAGAAACTATGAAAGAAAAAGAACTAAAAAATGCTAGTGCTTGGCAAAAATGAATAATCAATCCTGTTTTAAAGTAAGTTCAGAATTTCACACAAACAGAACATGACTAATGCTTTTATTTGGGGTTGTTTTAATAATTGATTCATAAGTGCCAAGACTGAAGACTGATCATTTCAATGATTTAACATTAACATCCATTGCTGCCATTTGGTTGGTAGCCTTATTTGAATGAAGACACTTCCTATTGCCAGTATACCTGCTTCCTAAATTAATTATTCAGAATTAGATTTAATGGGAAGTGATAAAAAGTAAAACTAGATTTAAGCACTTTAGAAATAAAAGACACATGTGAGGTAAAACACACTTGTCCACTGAATAGAGCCAATGACATAAAAACAAGAAAAAAAACACAAAAACCAGATAGTGATGCCAAATGGTATTAATCTAACCCAAGACATGACAGAATACAAAGAACTATACAAAAAGATCTTCATGATCTGGATAACCGCAGTGATGTTATCACTCACCTAGAGGAAGACATCCCGAAATGCGAAGTCAAGTGGGCCTTAGGAAGCATCACTATGAACAAAGCTAGTGGAGGTGATGGAATTCCTGTTGAGCTGTTTCAAATCCTGAAAGATGATGCTGTTGACGTGCTACACTCAGTATGCCAGCAAATTTGGAAGACTCAGCAGTGGCCACAGGACTGGAAAAGGTCAGTTTTCATTCCAATCCCAAAGAAAGGCAATGCCAAAGAATGTTCAAACTACCACACAATTGCACTCATCTCACACACTAGTAAAGTAATGCTCAAAATTCTTCAAGTCAAGGTTCAACAGTACATGAACTGTGAACTTCCAGATGTTCAAGCTGGATTTAGAAAAGGCAGAGGAACCAGAGATCAAATTGCCAACATTCATTAGGTCATAAAAAAGCAAGAGAATTACAGAAAAACATCTACTTCTGCTTTATTGATTACTCCAAAGACTCTGACTGTGTGCATTACATCAAACTGTGGTAAATTCTGAAAGAGATGGGAAAACCAGACCACCTGACCTGCCTCCTGAGAAAACTGTATGCAGGTCATGAAGCAACAGTTAGAAACAGACATGGAACCACCGACTGGTTCCAAATTAGGAAAGGAGTACGTCAAGGCTATGTATTGTCACCATGCTTATTTAACTTCTATGAAGAGTACATCATGTGAAATGCTGTGATGGATAAAGCCCAAACTATAATCAAGATTGCTGCAAGAAATATCAATAACCTCAGATATGCAGATGACACCACCCTCATGGCAGAAAGTGAAGAAGAACTAAAGAGCCTCTTGATGAAAGTGAAAGAGTAAAGTGAAAAAGTTGGCTTAAAACTCAACATTCAAAAAACTAAGATCATGGCATATGGACCCATCACTTCATGGCAAATAGATGGGGGAAACAATGGAAATAGTGACAGACTTTATTTCGGGGGGCTCCAAAATCACTGCAGATGGTGCCTGCAGCCATGAAATTAAAAGATGCTTGCTTCTTGGAAGAAAAGCTATGACCAACCTAGACAGCATACTAGAAAGCAGAGACATTACTTTATAACAGATGTCTGCCTAGTCAAAGATATGGTTTTTCCAGTAGTCTTGTATGGATGTAAGTTGGTCTATAAAGAAAGCTTAGTGCTGAAAAAAAATTGATGCTTTTGAATTGTGGTGTTGGAGAAGACTCTTAAGAGTCTCTTGGATTACAAGGAGATGAAACCAGTCCATCCTAAAGAAAATCAGTCCTGAATATTCATTGGAAGGACTGATGCTAAAGCTGAAACTCCCAATACTTTGGCCACCTGATGCGAAGAACTGACTTATTGGTAAAGTCCCTGATGCTGGGAAAGATTGAAGGTAGGAGAAGAAGGGGACGGCAGAGAATGAGATGGTTGGATGGCATCACCTACCTGATGGACATGAGTTTGGGCAAGCTCCGGGAGCTGGTGATGGACAGGGAAGCCTGGCATGCCGCATCCATGAGGTCGCAAAGAGTCGGACACAACTGAGCAACTGAACTGAAGCCATAACAGAAAGTGAGGATGTGGGTTTGGCATAATTGAGATTAGAAAAGCATGATCCATAGCTTTAATACTTAAAGCTAATAAACATGAGGGTTATTACAGGAAGAGTGCTAAGGCACTACATAAATAGCCTTGAGCAGGCCCATGCATGCTAAGTTGCTTCAGCCGTGTCTGACTCTTTGCTGCCTGAGAGGAGCCACTAGGTTCCTCTATCCATGGGATTCTCCAGGAAAGAACACTGGAGTGGGTTGGCTACTCCAGGGGATCTTCCCAGCCCAGGGATTGAACCTGTGTCTCCTACACTGGCAGGCAGATTCTTTACCACTAGCACTAAATAGCTTCCAGCAGCACCTCTCAAACATTAACGTACACATGAATCAGTTTGGGATTTTTTGAAAATGTAGATTCACCTTCCACAGGTCTGGAGTGGGGTCTGAGATTTCTATGTCTCCATCAAGCTTCCTCCAGGACAGAAGTCTGCTGCTAGGCTGGCATTCACTTTCAGTGGCAGGGCACTCTTACATGGAGAGTGCACAGGTGGTAGTTTTTTCTGGTCTGTGCATTCAGTGAGCTAACTCAGGATTGAGATAACCTCAGCAATTTCTGTTCTAAATGGTTCTCTTTTTTACTGATTTCACCCTAGGGTGCTGGTGCCACCAGGAAAGAGAGTAACGGGACTTTTTGGACATAGGAAAGCTGAGTAGGGTTCTACAAACACCAGGCCGGAGAAATGACTGTTTTGTGACTTTTTAATGTGTTCTAATAGATTCTACTTGTTCCTAATAAATGAAATCTGAATCATATTCAATATATCCTTTCTCCTTTAAGAGATATAGTTGAGTTCTAACAGTTGGAGAAAGAGGAATTCCTTATTGATTTGATTATTAGACAAGATTCAGAAAACAGAAAATAATGACTTTCCCCAAAGCTATCTGACTTAAGTTTAATTTGAAATTATATCAGATTACTTACCATTTTCATTTATATTTTATGTAAACCAAATGATGTTATCTGTGCTTCAACTCACCTTCTGATCATCTCAAAAATAAAGCTGTAAAAATAGAATGAAGGGTATTTTTTGCTTAACTACAAACAGCTATGCAAGAGGAGCATGGATATGGCTCTGCAAATCATTCAATTTCTGCATATTTAAATGATCTACAGTTTATGCTATAATGTCAGGGAATAACCAGCACTATTCTGTCCTCTCACAGAGTATATTAGTACCATAAATCATATCAGGTTGAGGTTCAAAATACATCATTTTTTAAAAAGAGGGCAATCTGTTTATGAAAAGCAATGCATTGTTCTGGTTTACTTGAGATAATGGATAATTTTTGCTTAACCTTTACTTGAAGTGTATACCTGTACCACTCTGGGAAATTACACATATTTGCATATTTGGATTTTTTTTTTTTTTTTTTGTCCTTGGAGGTCTCATTTGGCTGCTCTGAACTGAATTATATAAAGTTTTTTCCACTGATGAAGCTAACTCTGATCTAGTCCAGATCTTTTTTAAACAGAAAAAGAAATGACTATATTCTACTTAAGCTCTTTTTGTGAATTCTAATCATGTTTATAGTATCGGGAAAAGACTAGAGACTGATTAATTCATATGAGCTTCAGGAGATTACCCTATGTTTGTTACTCTTCTTGGACAGCTTTCATTTGTCATTGATTCTTAGCATGGTATCTTTTATGCCACTTTTATATTAACTATTATTTTTTACTTTATTTATTTATTTTTGGCTGAGCTGCCTTTGTTGCTGGGCAGGCTTTCCTCTAGCTGTGGTGAGCCGGGGCTATTCTTCGCCGGCTTCTCATTGCTGTGGCTTGTCTTGCTGCAGAGCACAAACTCTAGGGAGCATGGGCTTCAGCAGCTGCGGCCTGTGGGCTCAGTATTTGTGGCTCCACGGCATGCGGAATCTTCTTGGGCCAGGGATCGAACCTGTGTCCCCTGCATTGGCAGGCAGATTCTTTACCACTGAACCACCAGGAAAGCCCAATATATTAACATAGAATATTTCTATACAGAAAGTATAATCAGTGTCGCCTGTGATTCCTTTTTTCCCAGTAATAATAGTTTGGATACAAGAAATATTTGTCACATAGATTTGGAGGTACTGTTAGACCTGATGAATAAATTACACTTACATTCTTTCATCTAGCATCAACCGTATTACCTATCAGTGCTCTAAAAGCAGGGTGTAGAATTTTTGTGAAAGCTGAAAAGCCTCAGTTAAGTATTTTAAGAAGTTTCTGCTAAAAATCTCTTCAGTTTCATATTTAATTCAGCCGTTTCTATGATTAACATAATGTTCTAAAATACTATTTGAATTATACAAGGATGAACTGGAGTTATTTTCTTTCTAAATTTTTCATACTGGTGACCAAAGCAAACCCAGCCTGGAGAATAATCAAAGCTGGCTTCTGCAAACAATGTGATAAAATCAGGGCTCCACCTGGCAGGGGCGGCAGCGGGGGTGGCCATGGAACTCAGGGGATGTGCTCACTAATGAGTTAAAGTCTTAAGTAGTCAACTCAGTAAAAGAACAAAGAGTGAAAGAGCATTGAGAAAGCCTACAATGACAGTCTTCATGTATTCTCACCAGTACTACAGGTTTTATATACTCAAAAATGCTACAATTTGCAAGACTTTATATATGTGTGTACATATATATATGAGAATACATATATATGGATGCACACTTTAAAAACATATATGGACAGATACGTGTGCTGTGCACTTATTCACTCAGTCATGTCCGACTCTTTGTGAACCCATGAATTGCAGCCTGCCAGACTCCTCCAGGATTCTCCAGGCAAGAATACTGGAGTGGGTTGCCATGCCCTTCTCCAGGATTCTTCCCAATCCAGGAATCAAGCCCAGGCCTCCTGCACTGTAGGCAGATTCTTTACCATCTGAGCCCCCAGGGAAGCCCACAAATACTGGAGTGGGTAGCCTATCCCTTCTCCAGGGAATCTTCCCTGACCCAAGAATTGAACCGGGATCTCCCACATTACAGGCAGATGCTTTATCAGCTAAGCTGCCAGGGAAGCTCTAGCACAGATACATACATATGTATATATATGGACACGTATGTAGTTCCCTCAGTTGTGTGGTTTTTTAAAATTTAGTTTTAAAAATCTTTTCTTACTTCTCCAGTAGTCAGACACAGCATTAAGTCTTGACATATCTGCATTAATATGACGTAGATAAGAGAAGCAAGAAGCTGGACACACACGTAACTTTAGAATAGGTATCCAGGAATTTAAAGAAAAGTTTGGAAAGGGTTTCTGATTCCTAGATATCACAGATTTTTGGATTGCTTTGGACCATGAGTAGGAGTAGAAGCAGGGAAACAATTTATACAAGTGACAAGTAAATGTCGTAAGGTTTTGAGGTAGAGTGGAAAGAATCTGTTGATGTTTGGTAATGGGGTAGGGGAGGGACCTGGAGACAGGGAAGGAGAGGAATTAGAATGGCTCCTATGTTTTGGCTTTGAGCCACTGGGTGGGTCATTGTTCCATTTATAGAAATAAGAGAAGAGAGAATTGATAGGAAAACGTGTATAGATAATTAGCCACTGTCTCATCTGATCCTGAAGCTGAAGCTCCAATACTTTGGCCACTTGATACAAAGAACTGATTCAATGGAAAAGACCCTGATGCTGGGAAAGATTGAAGGCAGGAGAAGAGAACAGAGGATGAGATGGCTGGATGGCATCACCAATTCAATGGACATGAGTTTGAGCAAGCCCCTGGAGTTGGTGATGGATAGGGAGGCCTGGTGTGCTGCAGGCCATTGGGTCGCAGAGTCAGACACAACTGAGTGACTGAACTGAACATTTGATTTTAAGTTCTTTTCTTGATTATCTCTTCCCGCTAACATTTCATTTGGTTCTCTCAGAGACACACTGTATATATAGATACTGTAATTTTTTTTTTCTGTCTTCTGGTTGACCATGTCAGCCTTCAATTACTTCCATTAGTGATCTGAGATTTTCCGTAGGCTTTTAGAAACTCAGTTTCATCCAGAAATAAATAAATCAAGACTACCTTTCAAAATAGGGTATTCACAGTGCTGGAGGAGAAGGGCAGCTAAAAAAAATTTTTTTTTTTTCTGCACCTTTGCTAGGTGGACTCCCAACTCTTTAGTCCCTGCCGTCAGGGCAGTAGAGAGCAAGAGCCTGGGTGTGGTTGGTCTCACAGGATTCTTAACACTCCTGGAATCCTCCTCATGCAAAAGGGACCAGAAATGTTTTATTTTTCTTTCCTTTCACTTCCCCTTATTTTCAACACAGAAACAAATCCTTTTCTTTTAACACTAGAGCTGTTTTCCTTAAGGGCTGCAGGAAGGCAAGAAAGGAAGGGAAATGAGTGACCCTGAAGGATGATTCAAATACAGTTCAGGAGATTTTATGGAGCAAAATTAATGATGATGAGACTACCTATCTTTCTTTTTGCACACTTACCACTTTAGGACAAATATACTCTTTTGCAGTCTACTTTACAAAAAATAAATTATGTCCTTTTTAATAGCAAACATCTCAGTTGACTTGATACCATTTAAAAATTCTTTGATTATTATCATGCTACTCTTCCTTTTTCTTTTATCCTCTTTCCCTCCCTAATTTCCTCCTTTCTTATTCTCATTCTCCTTCCTTTATCTTTTCTCTCCCCTCCTTCCTTCCTTTTTCTTTCTCCTTTTCTCTTTTCCTAGCATTTTAGAAACTGTGTATATGGCATGAATTGCAGTATCTAACTGTACTGCTGCTACACTGAACAAATTTTGTTGAGCAAGACATTTTCAAAATTGGACTTTTTGACCTTGTATCATACTTAAATGCAAAATACACTTTGACCCTTGCCCCTATTATTGTATTCTATAATAACAAGTATTATCTAACAGAAATGATGTAGACATTATCCTTTCTTAAAATATAGACAAGAAATTCCCTAATCTAATTGTTTTGAAAACACACAGTGCTGGCTAAATTTGGGGGGATGGAAAGGTATGCCTCTCCTTCATATCTCTGTGCTTTTGTGTTTTTTGTTTTCTTCCCAGACTGAACAATTTCAAAGGACTAAGCTGCTTCTATGACAAGAGCTGGCCAGTACAATGATGAAGCACCAAATTAACTTTGTCAGCTGACCAAACTTGATTTTCCCTGAGATTCAGTCTCCCAGCTCTAATGCATTTCTGAAATTACATTGCAGGTTGCACCTCAGAGCCAGGAAGACCAGATGGCCATGGTTTATCCATAATGGGACGCTGTACTGTTTAAGTTATAGACTGGAGAACTCAAGGGACCACCAATTATGTCACATCCCTATGGATGCACAAGGTTCACCCTTTGCTCCATGGCCTTACTGCCAATTTACCCCTCTCCTAAGTGAAGTCTCCTCTCATACAAAAACAAAACAAAACACAACCTGTAATTCTATGATTTACTATTTTGATTCTTTATACTCTTCAGCTGCTTACTTTAGGATAATAGGATAATCTCTTTTTTTTCTTTCCTTTTTCCTCTGTTTCCTTGATGACTTGTATGATAGAATATGACTTATGATAAAAACACCTTAGGTTTGTTAAAGACCATGATCCTTGGGGTCAGACCTGGGTTTGAATCTGGATCCACTCATTGGTAGACTTGTAATCCTCTGTAAGGGGTTAAGTATTTGCAGTCCTTAATTGAGAACATCATAACTGATTCATAAAATTGATATCCTTCTTTCTTTATTTGCCAGTCTAGATTTGATTACTAAATCTGTAGGAAAGGAAATGCTAATGTAAATATAAGATATAAATTTCTTCACACACATGTATTTTCTTTTTGCATTTGTGTTCACAGTTGACAGAGAAACTGGGGGTCCCACAGGTAGGTCATGAGTTGCTCAGTTATTCTCTAGGGGTTTCTCTTGATAATTCTCTATGGTACTCATTGTATCTGTATCTTCCTAATTTAGAACAAGATTTTTAATTTTACTGTAGCTCAAAGAGGATTTTCTATTCAAAATGCTTAGTCACAGAAATATTTGCAACTTATATATTTAACATATAGTAACAAGACAAAAACTCTCTAGTTTCTAATTCTCCAAAATTTCAACATCCTCACCTTTATTCACTCTCTCCTTTCAAAATATCACATCCCTTCATTTAAAAGAGAGAATTAAAGACATATATTTTATATTAAGCATAACATTTATATAAGTATGACTATTATTTTAACTTTTATCCTATTCCAAAAAGTAAGATAAGTAAATAAATGGGAAATTTGTGTGTATGTGTGTGTGAACAAGGTGTGAATTAAGAAAATACATAAAGTATGAACTGAGAACCATGTTTTACTTGATTTCAAACAACAAATACAAAAAGGTTTATCTTATAAACTAAATCTAGGTTATAAAGAATTGCCTATAAAAAGATTCTTAATATTTTATAGAAAATGTTTGAATAGGGCTTAAAAAAGAATATTTTTAAAACCATTGTATGCTACATGGACTTGACCATTTGTTTACCATTCTGTAGTACTGAGTTAAACTGACAAACAAGAAAATGAAATGGATGGTGAACCAGACAGTCTTATCTTGACTGGAGAAACTATTTATGGAGGAATATAAATACTAAAAGCCAAATAAACTGACATATTATATGAAAATGTCTCCAAAGAAGTAACACAAATGCTAGTAAACACAAGAAAATGTTCAACACTGGTAGCAAGCACAGGTAAACGAATCACAAAAATAATAAGATTCAAATAGCAATTTATATATTCAAATTGGCAATCTAAAATAAAATTACAAACACTGCATGAGACCAAAATATTCACTACTCATAAGAAGACAGGTTTTCAGAATATTTGCCTTACATTCTTCCTTTTAAAAAGAAACTTCTCCTCCCAAATAATTTAAAGGTTTTGTGCAAAAAAGTAACACTGAATGTTAAAAATAGCCAAAATTATCACAATAAGTAAATGACTAGGCAAATTAATATACCTTGATAAATTATAAGATATTATGTGATTATTAAAATTAGGTATTTTTAAGGACTGAGTGCATATAGTAATAGTAATCAAAAGTCATGATCCATAATTATATAGAGGATAATACTACTCTCATTATTATGTTAAAATATGCATAGAAGAAAAACAGGAAGGAAGTACAAAGACAGTAACAATTCTATCTAGATGGTGGCATCATGGTGTTTTAGTTTCGTTTTTACAAAACCCATATTTTTACTTTTTTATAACATGTATTATTTTTATTTTAGTGTATTTATTACTTATCAAAAGCCACACACCATTTAAAGAAAAATACTGGATTAGACTTTCCTATCCTGGAAGTAGGCCTCTGTGACTGGCTTTAGCAATGCAATCCCCACATGGTAGCCCTACTCTCACCATTATGGCTGATCATTTATTTGGGTTTATCTTAACACATTATAAAAAAATGAGTTATAAAGAGGTACCATCCTCCCCTTAATCTTTTCCAAGGTGACAAACATACATAGAAAGTGACCATCAATTTCCAGACCTGATTTTTCTCCTGTGTTCCTCTTCCATCTCCCCTGTCATCTTCATTCTAACCCGTCCTCAAATAGACTTATGCTGAGGGTCTCCAGAGCCAACCAGAAAAGCTATTATCTAAAACTATAACATGACACTCAGAAGATCTGTTACTTTGACATGCAAAACTTTGGATTATTAAAGTTAGCGTTCATTTTCTATGTGAACATTTGATGTCTGTGTTTGGTAGGAAAAAGAGCATGTAAAGCAAAAATAATTAAATGAACAGAAAGAAATGACAAAAACTTGTGATAAAAAAAATCTAAAATACATGAAATGGTTAAAAAATTCTTTCTTGTTTACATATGATTCAATCAACAACATTCAACAAGCATTAGTGTTCCTACTATGTACCCCTGTACTGAATATTCAGGTTAATCTACCTAAGCATTTTGTACACAAAATTAATTTTCTATTTATCAGAAGATCTCCAAAAAGAAATAAGCTTAAAATGCAGTGATTAAATCTGATTTGCCTTAAAAAAAATAGATGCTCAATTGACAGAATAATTAAATATTGGAAAAGATGTCCTGTCAAGGTGGTGAAATGTTGAGAGCTGTAAAAATAAGACAAATCTTCAAAAAGATGGACGTTACCTAAGTGCAGTACAGGCTAGAAGGTGATAGCTGATGCAGATGAACTTTTATTTTCTCTTCCATCATTGATTCTCACATTTTATTAGCTATTTCACAGTCTAACTTAAAACTAATATCAAATATCAAAGAAAACTGGTCATTCAGTCCAATCCAAAAAGAGTATTACAATTTTATTTTAAAAATGATTATAGCAGCATATATAGAGTACATTTGTACAGAGCTCCTTCATTCTTTCTTTCCTTTAGATGTTTAGTAATCACCTTTTGGATTCTAAGCATTGATCTAGGACTCAGGAAATTAGAGAAAGGCTATGTCCTCATGACATGTATGTTCTAGCTGGGAAAACAGACTATAAAAGAGATAAAAATTCATAACAATCAGGCACTGTAAGTATAAGAAATAAAAATAAAGCCAGGTAAGAGATGGAGGGAGACAAGGTACTGTTGCAATTAGCACTAACAATAGTTAGCAGTGAGAGGTAGTATCTATTTGAGAAGGTGAAATTTGAGCAGAGTTCTAAACAAAATGAGTGAGCAAGCTACGCAAATATCTGAAGGAAGACAGTTCTAAGCAGAGACAAGAGCACGATCAACATCAGAGATCAAATGGGCTTTCATGTTCAAGGAAGGAATGGACAAAGGGGAGGCCGGCAGGAACTAAGCTCATAGAAGGAAACAGGGGCTAAATCAAGGGAAGACTCACAGGCCGTAAAGATTCTGGCTATTATTTTAAGGGTAATAGGACTCCACTAGAGAGGTAAGAGGAAGTGACATGATATGATCGACAATGTAACAGAATTGCCTTAGCCACTATATGAGGAATAAACTTGATGGTAAGGGTGGAAAGAGGGAGACCACATGAGAGGCTATGGAAATGAAGCAGGTGGGGACTTACCTCAGTGGTCGCAACAAAATGTGACAGTAGGAGCAAAAAAGTGGATGAGAGGTACTGAGAGTCTAGATATATTTTAAGATATATCCAATATAATTTATTTAATGACTGGATGAGAGAAAGAGAGGGGGAAAAGATTATTTCAAAATAATTTGGCTTGAGCTGCCAGACTGATGGAGTTGCTATCAACTGAGATGATTGGTGTTCCCCATGCAGGAGGATATGGAATGAAGTTTTAAATATGCTGACTTTGAGACTTCTGTTAGATGTCCTACTGGAGATGTCAAGAGATAAATGTCAAGAATGTGGCATCAAAGCTTCCTTGGTGGTCCAGTGGTTGAGAATCCAGCTGTCAAAGCAACGGGCATGAGTTTGATCCCTGGTCTGGAAATATTCCACATGCCATTAGAAAATTAAACCCATGTGTCACAACTAATGAGCCATTACTCCACAACAAGACAGTCACTGCAATTAGAAGGCTGTGCACCTCAACAAGAGAGGTGCTCACAACAACTAAAAAAAGCCTGAGTCCAACAATGAAGACACAGCACAGTCAAAAATAAATCAATTAATTTAAACAAACCAACCAACAAACAAAAGAATGTCGCATTGGTGTAGAAGTTTGGTCTGGACATATTAATTTGGAGGCTGCCACTACACAGACCTTTGTTTGTGCCCTCCAAGAGTCTGTTACCCCAGTCCTGTGTAAGGTCTGTGGCTATAGGGTGGGTTTAATGATGACCTCCTACAAGGGGGCTTAAGCCATACCCAGGTCTATTACACCCAGAGTCCCTACCCCTGCAGCAGTCTTCTGCTGACCTGTACCTCCGGAGGAGACACTCAAACACAGTTCTGGCTCAGTCTATGGGGGGTCTCTGGGTCCTGGTGAGCACAAGGTTTGTTTGAACCCTCCAAGTGTATCTGGTGGGTACGGGGTTTGACTCTAAATGCAATTTCGTCCCTCCTTTCATCTTCCTGGGGCTTCTCATTTGTCCTTGGATGTAAGGTATCTTTTTTGGTTGCATCCAACATTTTTCTGTCGATGGTTATTTAGCAGTCAGTTGTAATTTTGGAGTTCTCACAGGAGAAGATGAGCGCACATCCTTCTACTCCGCCATCTTGGAGTCAAACCAGTCAAACTTTTCCCTTTGGAAGGATGAATTCACTCACTGGCCCTAGAGATCACTTCTCAGCTCTCCTGGCAATTCATTCAACATCACAGTAACCCAAGTCTATGCCCCAACCAGCAATGCGGAAGAAGCTGAATATGAACAATTTTCATGAAGACGTACAAGACCTTCTAGAACTAACACCCCCAAAAGATGTCCTTTTCATTATAGGGGACTGGTGTTTGTAGTGATGCTTCCTAAGGCCCATGTGACTTTGCATTTCAGGATGTCTGGCTCTAGGTGAGTGATCATACCATCATGGTTTTCTGGGTAATGAAGATATTTTTTGTATGGTTCTTTTGTGTATTCTTGCGACCTCTTCTTAATATCTTCTGCTTCTATTAGGTCCATACAATTTCTGTCCTTTATTGTGCCTATCTTTGCATGAAATGTTCTCTTAGTATTCTAATTTTCTTGAAGAGATCTCTAGTCTTTCCCATTGTATTGTTTTCTTCTATTTCTTTGCATTGATCACTGAGGAAGGTTGTCTTATCTCTCTTTGATTTTCTTTGGAACTCTGCATTCAAAAGACTATACTTTCCTTTTCTCCTGCGCCTTTAGCTTCTCTTCTTTTCTCAGCTACTTGTAAGGGCTCCTCAGACAACCACTGTGCCCTTTGCATTTCTTTTTCTTGGGGATGGTCTTGATCACTGCCTTCTGTACAACGTTAGGAACCTCTGTCTATAGTTCTTCAGGCACTCTGTCTGTGAGATCTAATCCCATTAATCTATTTGTCACTTTCATGTATAATTGTAAGAGATTTGATTTAGGACATACCTGAATGATCTAGTGGTTTTTCCTACTTTCTTCAATTTAAGTCTGAATTTGGCAATAAGGACTTCATGACCTGAGCCACAGTCAGCTCCTGGCCTTGTTTTTGCTGACTTACAGAGCTTCTCCATTTTAGGTTGCAAAGAATATAATGAATATGATTTCACTATTGACCATTTGGTGATGCCTTGTGCAGAGTCTTCTCTTGTGTTGTTGGAAGAGGGTGTTTCCTATGACCATGTTACCCTTTGCCCTGCTTCATTTTGTACTCCAAGGCCAAATTTGCCTGTTACTCAAAGTATCTCTTGACTTCCTACTTTTGCATTCCAGTCCCCTATAACAAAAAGGATATCTTTTTTTGGGTGTTATTTCTAGAAGGTTTTGTAGGTATTCATAGAACTGTTCAACTTCGGCTTTTTCAGCATTACTGGTCGGGCCATAGACCTGAATTACTGTGATATTGAATGGTTTACCTTGGAAAGGAACAGAGATCATTCTGTCGTTATTGAGACTGCATCCAAGTGCTGCATTTTGGACTCTTTTGTTGACTATGATGGCTACTCAATTTCTTCTAAGGGATTCCTGCCCACAGTAGTAGATATAATGGTCATCTGAGTTAAATTCACCCAGTCCAGTCCATTTTAGTTCACTGATTCCTCAAATGTCGATGTTCACTCTTGCCATCTCCCTTTTGACCATTTCCAATTTGCCTTGATTCATGGACCTAAAATTCCACATTCCTATGCAATATTGCTCTTTACAGCAGCATACTCTACTTTTACTGCCTGTCACATCCACAGCTGGGTGTTGTTTTTACTTTGGCTCCAGCTCTTCATTCTTTCTGGATCTATTTTTCCACTCTTCTCCAGTAGCATATTGGGCACCTACTGACCTGGGAAGTTCATCTTCCAGTGTCATACCTTTTTGCCTTTACATACTGTTCATGGGGTCTCAATGCAAGAATACTGAAGTGGTTTGCCATTCAGGTATGACGTAAATCAAATCCCTTATACAGTGGAAGTGACAAACAGATTCAAGGGATTAGATCTGATAGAGTGCCTGAAGTACTATGGACAGAGTTTCGTGACACTGTATAAGAGGCAGTGATCAATACCATCGTCAAGAAAAAGAAATGCAAAAGGGGAAAATGGTTGTCTGAGGAGGCCTTATAAATAGCTGTGAAAAGAAAAGATGCAAAAGGCACAGGAGAAAAGAAAAGATATACCCATTTGAATGCAGAGTTCCAAAGAAGAGCAAGTAGAGATAAGAAAGCCTTCCTCAGTGATCAGTGCAAATAAATAGAGGAAATGATACAATGGGAAAGATTAGAGATCTCTTCAAGAAAATTAGAGATACCAAGGTAACATTTCATGCAAAGATGGGCTCGATAAAGGACAGAAATGGTATGGATCTAACAGAAGCAGAAGATATTAAGAAGAGGTGGCAAGAATACACAGAAGGACTATACAAAAAAGATCTTCATGATCCAGAAAACCACGATGGTGTTTTTCTCTCACTCACCTAGAGCCAGACATCCTGGAGTGCAAAGTTAAATGGGCCTTAGGAAACATCATTTATGAACAAAGCTAGTGACTTAAAGAAATTCCAGTTAAGCTATTTCAAATCCTAAAAGATCATGCTGTGAAAGTGCTGCACTTAATATGCCAGATCTGGAAAACTCAGCAGTGGCCAAATTATTGGAAATGGTCAGCTTTCATTCCAATCCCAAAGAAAGGCAATACCAAACAATGCTCAAACTACCACACAATTGTACTCATCTGACATGGTAACAAAGTAATGCTCAAAATCCTCCAAGCCAGGCTTCAACATCACATGAACCATGAACTTCTGGAAGTTCAAGCTGGATTTAGAAAAGGCAGAGGAACCAGAGATCAAATTGCCAACATCTGCTGGATCATCAAAAAAGCAAGAGAATTCTAGAAAAACATCTACTTCTGCTTTACTGACTACACCAAAGCCTTTAACTGTGTGGATCACAACAAACTGTGCAAAATCTTTCAAGACATGGGTAAACCAGACAACCTGACCTGCCTCCTGAGAAATCTGTATGCAAGTCAAGAAGGAACAGTTAGAAATGGATGTGTAACAACAGACTGGTTCCAAATCAATAAAGTAGTATGTCAAGGCTATATATTGTCACCATGCTTATTTAACTTGTATGCAGAGTAGATCATGTGAAATGACAGGCTGGAGGAAACACAAGCTGAAATCAAGACTGCCGGGAGAAATATCAGTAAGCTCAGATACGCAGAAGACACCACCCTTATGGCAGAAAACGAAGAACTGAAGAGCCTCTTAATGAAAGAAAAGAGGTGAGTGAAAAAGTTGGCTTAAAACTCAACAATCAGATAACTTAAGATCATGACATCTGGTCCTATCACTTCATGGAAAATAGATGGGGAAAAAAAGGAAACAGTGAGAAACTTTCTTTCCTTGGGCTTCAGAATCACTGGAGATGGTGATTGCAGCCATGAAATTAAAAGACGCTTGCTCCTTGGAAGAAAAGTTATGACCAACATAGATAGTATATTAAAAAGCAGATACATTACTTTGCCAACAAAGGTCCATCTGGCCAAAGCTATCATTTTTCCAGTAGTCATGTATGGATATGAGAGCTGGACTATAAAGTAAGCTGAGCACTGAAGAATTAATGCTTTTTAACTGTGGTGTTGGAGAAGACTCTTGTGAGTCCCTTGGACTGCAAGGAGACCCAACCAGTAAATCCTAAAGGAAGTCAGTCCTGAATATTCATTGGAAGGACTGATATTGAAACTGAAACTCCAATACTTTGGCCACCTGATGCGAAGAACTGATTCACTGGAAAAGACCCTGATGCTGGGAGAGATTGAAGACAGGAGAAGAAAGGAGGACAGAGGATGAGATGGTTGGATGGCATCACCGATGCAATGGACATGAGTTTGAGTAAGCTCCGGGAGTTGGTGATGGACAGGGAAGTCTGGCGTGCTACAGTTCATGGTTTGCATACTGTACTGCATAGACAGTATTTTATGACATAAGACAAAGAAATTACCCACCAATGAATGCAGATATAAATGGAATCAACAGTTTATTCTTCAGGTATAACAGCATTTAGGGTTAGAGAGATGAGGAGAAACAAGCAATAAAAACTAAAAAGCCAACAATCATTGAAATAGCAGGAAAACCAAGTAGTATACATCCTGGGGGCTAGGTGAAGGATTTGTTCAATAAATACCATATAATCTATGTGCTAAATCCTCTCGACAGGTCAAGTACAATGAAAACTGGGAAGTGACAGGGATTTCAATGAGGTGGAGACCACTGGAGACATGGACTAGAGCAGTTTCGGTGGAGTGGTAGCAAAGAAAATCCAGTCAAAAATCAGGACACAAAAGCAGATGAACAAGGAGTATAGGCAATCCTTTGGAAGAGTTTTACTGAGGAGAGAAGCAGATTGAGAATCAAGAGCACAAAGCTGGAAAGCAAGATCTAGGAATTCTATAACTTTTTATGCTCAGGAAACAAAACAAAAAGCTGTAGCAACAATTACTGGAATAACAACGGAATAAGGTTTCTTGTCTGTACTTTCCCGTCCCACAGACCTGCAGTGACTGTAGAAGAATGAACCAGAAAGTCTGTACACAGTACATAGCTCTATTTCATAGGGGTTCAGGCAAGAGTATTAGTTAAGGACATTCTATATGTGAGGACATCCAGGCACAGAGACAGTAAGTGACTTGCCTAACGCCATACAAACACAAACAGCAAAGCAGGATTCAATCTGAGTTCTCTAGCAATAAAGTATACATTCTGGACATTAATCAATATCACCTCACTCATGGAGTTAACATGGTTCTTCCCCAACTGATCATGGCAAGTGCTGAGCAGGAAGTAAGCAGGACAATATGACAGCAAAGTAAAGGTGGATGGGCCACCTGGCATAGCCTGGTCAATTCCTCCAGGCACTACATAAACTTAAAGATAAAGACGAGCCAGATTCACAGAGGCCTGAGCATAGAGTCCGTCTGGTCAAGGCTATGGTTTCTCCAGTGGTCATGTGTGGATGTGAGAGTTGGAATGTAAGGAAAGCTGAGCGCCAGATTTACAGAGGCCTGAGCATAGAGTCCGTCTCGTCAAGGCTATGGTTTCCCAGTGGTCATGTGTGGATGTGAGAGTTGGAATGTAAGGAAAGCTGAGCGCCAAAGAATTGATGCTTTTGAACTGTGGTGCTGGAGAAGACTCTTGAGAGTCCCTTGGACTGCAAGGAGATCCAACCAGTTCATCCTAAAGGAAAAAAGTTCTGAATATTCATTGGAAGGACTGGTGTTTAAGCTGAAACTCTAATACTTTGGCCACCTGATGTGAAGAATGGACTCATTTGAAAAGACACTGAAGCTGTGAAAGACTGCAGTTGGGAGGAGAAGGGCCAACAGAGGATGAGATGGTTGGACGGCAACACCAACTCAATGGACATGAGTTTGAGTAAGCTCCGGGAGTTGGTGATGGACCGGGAGGCCTAATGTGCTGCAGTCCATGGGGCTGCAAAGAGTTGGACATGACTGAGCGACTGAACTAACTGACTGACTGACTGAGGGCAGAGTTCCCCAGATAAAAGAAATGCAAAGTTCCACCTGTGAAAAAAAGGCAGAGCTTTCCTTGAAATAGAGCAGAGGCCAGCTCAAGCAGCTTGGAAAACAAAGAAAGTTCAAGGAGAGACTATAGCAAATGGGTTTGAGAGACAGGCAGGGGCTAGAGCCTATGGATCACAGAAAGCAGTGTGGCTTATATTCTCAGTACAGGGTGAAAGATCACATTTACTTCAAAGCTGAGAACAAACATACGGCCCATCTCTCCACCGCATATGGTATTTTGCAGCATGCTATTTCTTTCCTAACCTTATAGCTGATTTAATCCTATCTTTCTTACTCAATTCTTCCTTAACCTCAAGTTTAAAAAGGACATCAATTTCTCAAATTGCTTTCTTTTTAAAAAACAATTCTGAGAATACCTTCACACAAACATATTTTTAAAACTGTTTTGTGTTTGTGTGGTGGGAGTCCGCAGATTCTAAATTCGAAATGTGCTATAGGTAGTTAATCCATGGAATGCCTCAATTTCTTCAATTTTTAGAAATGAAAAGTACAAGGTTGTAGGGAACAGAATAGTATCATGAGTGAAAACTACTTTTTAAACTATATACAAATATTTCCCTTGTTAAGAATTAACCTTTAATCAGTTCAGTTCAATTTAGTCGCACAGTCGTGTCCGAGTCTTTGTGAATCCCTTGGACTGCAGGGAGATCAAACCAGTCAATATTAAAGGAAATAAACTCTGAATACTCTTTGGAAGGACTGATGCTGAAGCTGAAGCTCCAATATTTTGGTCACCTGATGCAAACAGCTGACTTACTGGAAAAGACCCTGATGCTGGGAAAGATTGAGGGCAGGAGGAGAAGGGGGCAAAAGAAGATGAGATACTCGGATGGCATCACTGATTCAACAAATATGAACTTGGGCAAGCTCTGTGTGAGATGATGATGATTAAGAAAGCATGGCATGCTACAGTCCATGGAATCACAAAGAGTGAGACACAACTTGGCTACTGACAACAACAACAAATATACGGTCAAATCGATATTTTTGAAGAACACACTTGTGTTTCAAAATAAAGGTCAATTATTTGTGGTTTTCTAAAAAGGCTATGGTTTTTCCTGCGGTCATGTACAGATGTGAGAGTTGGACTGTGAAGAAGGCTGGGCGCCAAAGAATTGATGCTTTTGAACTGTGGTGTTGGAGAAGACCCTTGAGAGTCCCTTGAACTGCAAGGAGATCCAACCAGTCCATTCTGAAGGAGATCAGCCCTGGGATTTCCTTGGAAGGAATGATACTAAAGCTGAAACTCCAGTACTTTGGCCACCTCATACAAAGAGTTGACTCACTAAAAAAGACTCTGATGCTGGGAGGGATGGGGGCAGGAGGAGAAGGGGACGACAGAGGATGAGATGGCTGGATGGCATCACTAACGCGATGGACGTGAGTATGAGTGAACTCCGGGAGTTGGTGATGGCAGGGAGGCCTGGCGTGCTGCAATTCATGGGGTCGCAAAGAGTAGGACATGACTGAGTGACTGAACTCAACTGAAAAAGTAATTTACTAGTCAAAGTCATCTGAATAAATGAATCTTTTATAACTAAATGACAAAATATGATCTTCACTTTTAGTATGGCAAACTAACCATATATTTATTGCCCTTTTTACATTCCTGTAAAGTAAAGGTATAAATCATGAAATAAGGAAACTTGTTTATAACAGATTCAGATGACCAATAATTCAGATGACCATTACATTTACTACTGTGGGCAAGAATCCCTTAGAAGAATTGGAGCAGCCATCATAATCAACAAGAGAGTCCAAAATGCACTACTTGGGTGCAATCTCAAAAATGACAGAATGATCTCTGTTTGTTTCCAAGGCAAATCATTCAATATCACAGTAATCCAAGTCTATGCCCCAACCAGTAATGCTGAAGAAGCTGAAGTTGAATGGTTCTATAATGACATATAAGGCTTTCTAGAACTAACACCCAGAAAAGATGTCCTTTTCATCATAGGGGACTGGAATGCAAAAGGAGGAAGTCAAGAGATACCTGGAGTATCAGGCAAGTTTGGCCTGGGAAACAAATGAAGCAGGGCAAAAGCTAACAGAGTTTTGCCAAGAGAAAGCACCGGTCATAGCAAACATCCTCTTCCAACAACACAAGAGATGAATCTACTCATGTACGTCACCAGATGGTCAAAACTGAAATCAGATTGATTATATTCTTTGCAGGCTAAGATGGAGAAGCTCTATACAGTCAGCAAAAACAAGACTATGAGCTGACTGTGGCTCAGGTCATGGACTTCTTATTGCCAAATTCAGACTTAAATTGAAGAAAGTGGGGAAAACCACTAGATCATTCAGGTATGACCTAAATCAAATCCTTTACTATTATACGGTGGAAGTGACAAATAGATTCAAGGGATTAGATCTGACAGACAAAGTGCCTGAAGAACAATGGACAAAGGTACATAACATTGTACCGGAGGCAGTGATCAAGACCATCCCCAAGAAAAAGAAATGCAAAAAGGCAAACTGGTTGTCTAAGGAGTCCTAACAAATAGCTGAGAATAGAAGAGAAGCTAAAAACACAGGAGAAAAGGAAAGATATACCCATTTAAACGCAGAGTTCCAAAGAAAATCAAGGAGAGATAAGACAGTGTTCCTCAGTGATCAATGCAAAGAAACAGAGGAAAACAACAGAATGGGAAAGACTCGAGATCTCTTCAAGAAAACTAGAGATACTAAGGGAACATTTCATGCAAAGATGGGCTCAATAAAGGACAGAAATGATATGGACCTACCAGAAGCAGAAGATATTAAGAAGAGGTGGCAAGAATATATGGAAGAACTATACGATAAAGATCTTCATGACCCAGACACCACGATGGTGTGATCACTCACCTAGAACCAGGCATCCTGGAATGTGAAGTCAAGGGGGTCTTAGGAATTATCACTACAAACAAAGCTAGTGGAGGTGATGGAATTCCAGTAGAGTTATTTCACTTCCTAAAAGATGATGCTGTAAAAGTGCTGCACTCAATATGCCAAATCTGGAACAAATCTGGAAAACTCAGCTGTGGCCACAGGACTGGAAAAGGTCAGTTTTCATCTCAATCTCAAAGAAAGGCAATTGAAAAGAATGTTCCAGCTACCGCAAAACTGCAGTCATCTCACACACTAGCAGAGTAATGCTCAAAATTCTGCAAGCCAGGTTTCAACAGTAAATAAACCGAGAACTTCCTAATTTTCAAGCTGAATTTAGAAAAGGCAGAGGAACCAGAGATCATACTGGATCCAACATCCATTGGATCATAGAATAAGCAAGAGTTTCAGAAAAACATCTACTTCTCCTTCATTGACTATGCCAACACCTTTGACTGTGTGGATCATAACAAACTGTGGAAAATTCTGAAAGAGATGGGAATACTAGACCACCTGACCCGCCTCCTGAGAAATCTGTGTGCAGGTCAGGAAGCAACAGTTAGAACTGGACATGAAACAATAAACTGGTTCCAAACTGGGGAAGGAGTACTTCAAGGCTGTATATTGTACTTTGCTTATTTAACATATATGCAGAGTACATCATGAGAAATGCCAGGATGGATGAAGCACAAACTAGAATCAAGATTGCTGAGAGAAATATCAATAACCTCAGCTATGCAGATGACACCACCCTCATGGCAGAAAGTGAAGAGGAACTGAGGAGCATCTTGATGAAAATGAAAGAAGAGAGTGAAAAAGCTGGTTTAAAATTCAACATTTAAAAAATGGAAGATCATGGCCTCCCGTCCCATCACTTCATGGGAAATAGACGGGGAAACAATGAAACAGTGACAGACTTTATTTTTTGGGGTTCCAAAATCACTGCAGATGGTGACTGCAGACATGAAATTAAGACACTTGCTCCTTGGAAGAAAAGCTACCACAACCTAGACAGTATGTTAAAAAGCAAAGACATTACTTTGCCAACAAAGGTCCGTCCAGTCAAAGCTATAGTTTTTCCAGTATTCACGTACAGATGTGAGAGTTGGACTATAAGGAAAACTTAGTGCCAAAGAATTGATGCTTTTGAACTGTGGTGTTGGAGAAGACTCTTGAGAGTTCCTTGGACTGCAAGGAGATCCAACCAGTCCATCCTAAAGGAGATGAGTCCTGGGTATTCATTGGAAGGACTCATGATGAAGCTGAAACTCCAATACTTTGGCCACCTGATGCAAAGAGCTGGCTCATTTGAAAAGACCCTGATGCTAGGAAAGATTGAAGTCAGGAGGATTAGGGGACAACAGAGGATGAGATGGTTAGATGGCATCATCTATGCGATGGACATGAGTTTGAGTACATTCGGGATTTGGTCACGGACAGGGAGGCCTGGTGTGCTGCAGTCCATGGGGCCTCAGAAAGTCAGACAATGACTGAGTGACTGAACGGAACGGACAAATGAAATAGCTGAATATTAAATAATTAGTTTAGAGAATTAAATGACTCTATGCTAGTTCATCAACAGGCTTTATTCTTGAGCAGAAATAAAGAAATTTAAATTGTCTATATTGGAGCCTTTTAAGGACTGTGTACTGCATAAGTTTGTGCTAACAAAAGAAGACAAGCTGGAAAAAAGATAATGCATAACTCACAATGAGCAATTAATTTTGTAACTATTTGCCTGATTCACAGTTCAGTATGAAGGCCATACATGAACACCTGACAGAAGCATAGCTTTGTTGTCTAAGGTAAAAAAGCCTGTATATTTTATGTGTAATAGGGATTTTCTTATTTTATATAAACAAAATTTTAAAACCCATTATAGTGACAGGAATGCTAAACATAGAAGAGATATCCATGGTCTTAACATACTTGACAAACAAGAAATCTCCCAATGTTTCACTTCAGCTTAGTCCCTCACTGTAATAAAATCAGCACCACAGCAGGGTAGCACCTGTGCTCTAAAGTCCAGTAACTGCAGGACTGATTGAGGAGCAACTGGTTTACAGAAGATGCTGTGGCTGGCCCTGAGAATTAAGTAATTATGTGTAGAAGAAAACTTTCAAATAAAGACTGTCAGAAATTCTCCCCCTAGAGATGGAAACTATCTCATTACATGCCTTAAGTCAATTAGAACACTGGTTGAACATTTCCTTAAGACAATTTTGTAGTAATTTTTATTATTACTATGACATGCTAGGAACAAAGTCAAAAGAAACCAAAATACTGTATGTGAACACTGCTCCTCATTTACAAAAATGAGATTTTCTAACACACAAATGAAAACATGGAAAACACACAAGCCCCCTTGTGGCTCAGGCGGTAAAGAGTCTGCCTGCAATGCAAGAGACCTGGGTTTGATCCCTGGCTTGGGACAATCCCCTGAAGAAGGAAATAGAAACCCACTCCAGTAATCTTGCCTGGAAAATCCCATGGATGGAGGAGTCTGGCAGGTACAGTCCATGGGGTCTCCAAGAGTTGGACACGACTGAGTGACTTCCCTTTCACTTTTGAAAATGTAAGATTTAGTCATAAACAAGAGGTAAAATTATCCTTTTATATTATTTGATTTTGAAAACAAATTATTATACACAGCAGTTTCATGTAACCATTCAGAGGATTGTTATTATTGGTATTATTGAATATAATATCTTTCAAGTAGAAAAAAAGAGTTGATTTTTTAAAAAGTATACAGAGATATATATATACCATATATGTGTAAAATGTATATATACATATATTAGCTGTATATATATGCATATATAAATGATATATATATATGAATATATGGACAAATGACAAACTGACAAAAGTTTCCAATTCACATTATGAATCAAAGGCTAATTTCCTTAATGTAAAAGATACTTACAAATGAATAAGAAAAGGCTAATAACTCAATTTTCAGTGCTACAAGAATATAATAAACATTTATTAGGAAAAAGTCAAATATTTCTTAAACATATGAAAATAAATTCAGTCTCCTGGATAATACAAACGGCAAATTAGAACTACAACCAAAAATTTAGTTGGCAAATTTGTTTCTCATATGGATATAGGATACTAATTTTGAAACTGCTTCACATCAAACAAATAGCTAAATAGATGGTGGGTGGTAGCAGCCTGGTTATTGGAGAGAGAAGTTATAGATAAATAAGAAAGGAAGACTAGAATAAATCCTTCACTATTTCATTAAAGTCTGAGTCATGAACACAAACACACATTTACTTTCATATATGTATGCTGCTGCTGCTAAGTCGCTTCAGTCGTGTCCAACTCTGTGCGACCCCAGAGACAGCAGCCCACCAGGCTTCCCCATCCCTGGGATTCTCCAGGCAAGAACACTGGAGTGGGTTGCCATTTCCTTCTCCAATGCATGAAAGGGAAAAGTGAAAGTGAAGTCGCTCAGCCATGTCTGACTCTTAACGACCCCATGGACCGTAGCCTACCAGGCTCCTCCGTCCATGGGATTTTCCAGGCAAGAGTACTGGAGTGGGTTGCCATTGCCTTCTCCCATATATGTATGAGGGAGAGATAAATAATTATAGATACATTACTCAATTCTGTACACAGAAAAGGCACTGAACCATTAACCCATGAAAAGCAACAAACTTACTCAATGCTGGATCTTTATTTCTAAATCCTATTCTCCACTGAAGGAACCAATAGTCCTTGGAGAAATGACTGATTTTAGATCTAGGCAGGTAAAATACGAGATAAGCCTAAAGCATCTTATACTAAAACTCAGGATATACTCAACTAACAAAAGCTTAGGGCTGTGTCTAAGGGTCATGGGAGTCAACTTGAAAAAGCTCTCAATGACGAAATCTGGAAGAATCTGAATAAGAAAATAAGTAAACAACATACTGTTATGTTCTTGTTCAGTCAAGTCATATCTGACTCTTGTGACTCACCAAGCTCCTCTGTAGCAGCTGTAACCCACCAGGCTCCTCTGTCCATGGTATTTCCCAGGCAAGAATACTGGAATGGGTTTGCCATTTCCTTCTCCAGGGGATCTTATCTTCCCCACCCAGGGATCAAACCCACATCTCCTGCATTGGCAGGCAGATTTTTTATTACTGAGCCACCTGGGAAGCCCCAGTATTAGATAATACCCCAAAGCATAAAATGTACATGAGTCCATACTGATATGGATAAGTAACTGAAAAAATAAATGATGAATAAAAGAACAATGTAGTATCTTTGCAATGTTCCTATGACTTTAAAATTATTTCACAATCTTAAGTTTATTACAAACAATGTTTATAAAGATATTTCATAAATGGAAATGTTCTCAACATTTTGCTAAGTATGCTGAAAAACTGAATAAACAATATAATTCCTATTTAGAAAATATAATGGAAAATATATAAAAAATAAACCCCTCAAATCTACAGCAAAACATTTTTTTTTCCTCTAAGAATGACAAATGTTAAAATGTTGGTAATCCTGAGTTGTTCAGGTTACAAAGAGGCAGTTTCACAGAGACACATGGAGGTGGAAGTACAATTGGCATGAAGTATCTCTTGGAGGGCAATTTGGCAACATATAACAACTGATAATGCACTTATTATTTTACCTAGGGGGTGTCCTAATAATTTTTCCTACAGAAATCTTTGTACATGTGGAGAATGGCATATGCATGTTGAAAACTCACTACAGCAACTTTCTAATATCCAGTGTTTGCAAATAATCTAAATGTCCATCATGATGGACTAGGGTATATCCACCCAACAGAGTGCTACATAGCTGTTAAAGAGGATGATTGTTGCTGTTGACCAGATGCCATGATCTTAGTTTCTTAAAGACTTTATATACACTGATATGAAAATTCCTCCAAAATACATTGTTTAGGGGAACAGCAGCAAGTTGCTAATGGTCTATCTGGCTTGATTATGATATATGTGTATGCACTCTCTCTCTCTCACATACACACACACAGACACTCACACACATGTATAAGAAACTGGTTAACAATGTCTTCTGGAAGAATAACTGACTGATGGGGATTGACAACTATAGGTGAATCAATTTTACTGCACACAGTTTTGCACTTAAATTTTGAAAAAAGCGCATGGATTATCTACTTTCAGTTCAGTTCAGTTCAGCCGCTCAGTTGTGTTGAACTCTTTGCGACCCCATGAATCGCAGCACGCCAGGCCTCCCTGTCCATCACCAACTCCCGGAGTTCACTCAAACTCATGTCCATTGAGTCGGTGATGCCATCCAGCCATCTCATCCTCTGTCGTCCCCTTCTCCTCCTGCCCCTAATTCCTCCCAGCATCAGAGTCTTTTCCAATGAGTCAACTCTTCACATCAGGTGGCCAAAGTATTGGAGTTTCAGCTTTAGCATCATTCCTTCCAAAGAACACCCAGGACTGATCTCCTTTAGAATGGACTGGTTGGATCTCCTTGCAGTCCAAGGGACTCTCAAGAGTCTTCTCCAACACCACAGTTCAAAAGCATCAATTTTTCAGTGCTCAGCTTTCTTCACAGTCCAACTCTCACATCCAATACATGACGACTGGAAAAACCATAGCCTTGACCAGATGGATCTTTTTTAGCAAAGTAATGTCTCTACTTTTTAATATGCTGTCTAGGTTGGTCATAACTTTCCTTCCAAAGAGTAAGCGTCTTTTAATTTCATGGCTGCAATCACCATCTGCAGTGATTTTGGAGCCCCCCAAAATAAAGTCTGACACTGTTTCCACTGTTTTCCCATCTATTTCCCATGAAGTAATAGGACCAGATGCCATGATCTTAGTTTTCTGAATGTTGAGCTTTAAGCCAACTTTTTCACTTTGCAGGTCAGGAAGCAACAGTTAGAACTGGACATGGAACAACAGACTGGTTCCAAGTAGGAAAAGGAGTACGTCAAGGCTGTATATTGTCACCCTGCTTATTTAACTTCTATGCAGAGTACATCATGAGAAACGCTGGGATGGAAGAAGCACAAGCTGGAATCAAGATTGCCGGGAGAAATATTAATAACCTCAGATATGCAGATGACACCACCCTTATGGCAGAAAGTGAAGAGGAACTCAAAAGCCTCTTGATGAAAGTGAAAGAGGAGAGTTAAAAATGTTGGCTTAAAATTCAACATTCAGACAACTAAAAACTGAAAAACTCAACATGATCTTTCCAAAAATATAATTATTTCATAAAGTAAATAAAGTTTTAATTAGTACTCTGCCAACAACTGAGTATACATTTTTTACATGTTAGTCAGAGGTTTTAATAGCCTTAACTAATTAGTTAGCTATAAACTGAATTAAGTTAGCAGTTTATAGTAATTCGGAAAGATATATCTATCCCAGAGAAGAAAATGTTGACCTGGCATTTTCATGTTATACTGAAGTCACTAAACAGTGGTTTCCCTGCTATGCACAATAGATCTGCATTCTTTCTATGGTGGTTAATGGGTACATGGATTCCAAAAAAGGTCATGGAATTTTCTCCTTAGGGGTGAAGGGGATAAGTTTAGTTTAGTGTTGTGATTTGAAGGGGAAAAATGACATAAATTTGTCCAACCTTTCCATCTATGTCAGAAGTTTTACACTTGGTCATCTACAGGGTACTACAAGCTGGACTAGCTTCCGGAAATTCAGTGTATTCCACCAATAGGGTCAGGTTGCTACACCACTGAGAGGGTGGGTGGTATAAGATATAATTATAGTACAATATATATGATATATATTAAGCATATATATCACATTAGATATATTTTAAATATATAATATATATATTATATATATGTTAAAGATAATATAAAGATATAATTTTAGCTTGTCACTGGCAAAAATCACATTTGATATGCTAAGTTGGTGAGGGTAAAGACAAATGTTGGTGACCTACTGGTTCAATCTCTATGGAGGGCAATTGACATTGCACAGTAAAAGTTTTAAAAATGTTCACATCCTATGATCCAGAAAATCCTACATGTATATTAAGAGCGGTCATTGCAGTATTGTTCATGAAAGTCTGAAAATAACTTTAAAATTCTCAGTAATAGTGACTGATTAAATAAATGATGCGACACCCATCCAGTATACCATGGGGTCGTGACAAAGAATGGGATAGCTCTAGAAGTAACAAAATAAAATATCTTCATGATAGCTACATTTCTAAGAAAGTATAGGTCATTTTGTATATTCTGGGCTCATTTACGTAAAATTAAAAGAAATTCACATAAATGCTTACAGATGAGTGGGATATTTCTGGAAGTACACAAGTGAAACTTCAACAGTGGTTGTTCTTAGAGAAACTGAGCAACTGGCAGACAACAGTGAGAGAGAGAGTTACTTTTCACTCTTTGGTAACAGGAGTGATATGTCTTCAAGTATGAGATTATAACTCCCACCATAGAAGTCATTCTTCTGGGGTTAGGACATTCTTTCTAGAAATCTAACACAATCTTAAGTTTTAATAGTAGGAAGCAAATGAGATCAAACTGGGACTAAGTTAAGCCTAGAGACAAACAGAAAAGGTTTTGTATATGGATGTTCATGGGACAGTAGGTGTTTTCTAGGGAGAGTCACAGTGACTTGATGGCATATGAAGGGAGGAAGGGTTAAGCAATCACCAACACGAATATCCCTGGTTTACTGTTACGCTTTAGTTTAATTCTAGACTGAAAATGTCTCTAAAGCGCATATAGAGTTTTTCTACAGGAAAGTGCTATCTTGATTTATAGTATCTACCTACCATATATCCTGTAGGATGTAAAGGCACAGCTGAAGGACTCCAGTGAACTCTACTGTTGATAATTTGAAAACCAGTGAAAACCATTTAAAATCTCATATGAATAACAACTGATAAATACCTTTTATTTTGAGCTCAGGGAGATCAAATGAGGACTTAATCTGTTCTTTTCCATGTGCACTGCTTTTCTACTTCAAATTCTAAAACAAACTGCTTAGGTTTCATCAGAAAGAAAATTTTAAAAACTGCTAATTGGTAATGTACTTTAATTTGTTAATTTAGTACACAAAAAACAGTGGAAAACATATTACTAGGTAATCTTTCTCCCTTCTGCTCAAATATGTCTCTGGACAGCAACAAATTAGCTCAACACTGAAATCTGCATGAAAAATCTTAGGGCCTGGCTATGGAAAATTCTAGAGAACAGAAAATTTGCCAACCTGCTAATTAAGCATTTTTAATGAATAATGCTTTTAATTGCAAGTGAACACATCTGGGAGACAAGGCAAATCAGAGGAACATATGATTGATCAAATCTGGAGAAGAATTTCTATATTTAGCTTTCCCCCTCAGACCTGTCCTCCAAGAGGCTAGGTACTGAATTACTCTTTAGAAAAAATGCCAAAACCTTATCTCATAAAAGTTAGATTGCCATTTCCTTTCTAGAATTTTATGGCAGAATTCAACTGTAATCTGTCATTATGGTGGTATAATGGTCATATTAATAATACTTATTTAATTTTGGTCAATGTTTAAGTAACTTTACCATTCAAATCTCATGTATATGAGTTAGGAAACAAACAAAACTACTGATGATTTGTTTCTATTCATCAATTTACAAGAACATTGCTTTGTGCTTAGAACAGGTCTAAATAACACGTTTGATTTTGTTGTAATAAAATAAACATACATGAATTATATGTCTTTTAAGACATAAATTGGTCTAAAAATAAAGGGAGTTATGAAAAGCAACTTCTAGGAATTACATAAGATTGCAGCAATTAAGACTTCAATGTGATAACAGCAGATGTAGGGAAACTGAAGGACTGAGTGCCCTCGTAACCCAATGGTGGTGGCATAAATCGGGGCAATGTGAGAAGAGAAGGAATGTGGCTATTTGTGGTACCTGACTTAAATATATTCAAATCTTTTTACCCAACAACCTCAGTTCTAAGACTATTTAAAGAACCAATATAGACTATCCTGTCCACAAA
Source organism: Budorcas taxicolor (assembly GCF_023091745.1). NCBI lineage: Eukaryota > Metazoa > Chordata > Mammalia > Artiodactyla > Bovidae > Budorcas > Budorcas taxicolor. Next base: position 73,000,487 of record NC_068911.1, read on the forward strand.
CTGGCCGGAATGCAGACAACGATGCTCACTGCAGCATTATTTCTAATGGTGAAAAAACAGAAATAACCATAAATTCTAAGATTTGGATAACAGGTAAATTATCGCGTATATCTAAGAGGAAATCTATACAGTCATAAGAGGACTGTTTCTGAAGCACAACTGATGGGAAAGTTGAAAAAAATAGCCTACAATTTTAGATGTATTTGATTCCATTTTTCATATTAATTCTTTTTTTAATAAAAGGAAAAGCATCATAAAAGGAAATATAATGACATGATTATGTTCACTGGCTGGAATTATGAATACTTCATGTGTTTATTTTACTTGAAATTTTATACATTTTCCAAATATTCTAAATGACCACAATTTCTATTAAAACAAAACTACTGAGTTTTCAATGTAAAAAATTTCAATGACTGAAAAGTAACTTACTATATTCAACAAGCCTAAAATGAGGTTGGATTTTTCAATTTTACTTTTAATATACCAACATCTGGCTAATATGTGGAAAACATATGGTACATGTAAAATACACTTACAATATCTATGTTGATCAGCTAAGATTTTCCATATCAGAAACAAGAGTAAAATGACAGTTAATATAATTGTGTATCTTAGTATATGTATCTAATGAAAATACAAATACTTTTCAGGGTGGTATTATTTAGCTTGATAGAATAGTTACAGCAATTATAGAATAATTTTTAATAACTTTTCTAGCAGGGGGCTCTGTCTCAATTTTTCTGTGCATTCTGCAACTCTGATCTATGCTCGGTCCCACTGTCTCTAAGTGATTTTCAATGGTGTGGAGCTAAAGGAGAAATGAGCTGAGTCCATACTCCGTTTAAGTGCCCATTTACACGATGATTTGTAGCCTCATATAAAATGACGATGCTTTGGGCCAGTTGACATGCTACATGCTCTAAATTATTTTAAGTTTTTGTATCTGTCATTTTTCACCCAAGGAGGAAAGCCTGATTTGCCACAAGTCCTTTACAACTCATTACGTGGTCTTCCTTTCATAAGAACTCCACTGGGGATCAAAATTATGGCCTTGGAATAGCTTTCTTCCACATAAGACTAATTACCTTATACAGGAATCAAACCTGCAATTTTAATCTCATTAACACTATATTCTAGCTGATTTAGCTGACTCCTATTACTTATTAAAAAACCAGCAAATGGAAAATTATTTTCTTAAACTAAATGTAAGTTCACACCACTCATTTTATTATTTTCAGTAAAAGGTTTACAATAATGAAAGATATTGAAGTTATCAGACCCTCTCTCATGCAGTTTGGACTCTTACAAGACATAAATGTAAAACCTGATTTTAGAAAACAACTGAATATGAAAAAAAAATCTTTAGGATGTTAGGGTAAAATGCGATAGAGGTAAAATAAGTACTGAATACTGAATATTCATTCAACCTATATAGGTAATAGAGCATAAATTATTGGTAAGAAATCAGCATTCTATAGCTGATATGAATATATCAGCTTGGGAACTAGTTTCACAGTGTTTTATCTCTATCTGAATAATGGGTGTCTGTGTTACACTAAGTGAAAATACAGAACAAAATCTCATGATTTGTAGTCAGTCAGCCAATTTCTCACTTTTCATTTGTTAAGGTTTCCTGGTTGTGCTAACTTGCTATAATGTACTTGAAGGAAAACAGTTAATGCCTGATCTCTTCTCTTCTTACAGCCTTAACCTTTCTCCTTGCCCCAGGAACTTATCTTTTCCCAGAAAGCCACATATGATCAAAGTCCTATTGATAGAAGTACACTGCATCCTCTGACCAGGAAACCACACGGCAAGGAAAATTCACAGATACTTGGATCAACCGGGATTATATTGGTACAATAAAATAGCTTTTATAGACTTGAGCGCCACACAATCAGAGGTATGGTTCACAAAATCAGAGACAATGATTTTCTTCTAGGACTGCTTGGGACTAAGCAGTAGGCTAACATCTGGAAACACCTGCTTTGCTTATGTAAATCAAGCATTGGGGTATCTGTGGAATTATTCATAAACTCCTGCCAAGGAATGTGAGAGTGCATAATAATGGTAAATGACAGAAGCTTATGTCCACTACAAAGCTATTTTAAAGTTTCATTTTTAGTTGTCTGGGGACTGTTGAATCTTTCGAGAAATTGCCAGTTCACCTTAATTAAATTAGATAATGCAATTCATGGGTTGTTTCTAGACCACTGCTCCCCTCACTATACTGAGAATTAATGCAAAAATAAAAGGCTTACTTATAAAATAGGAAATAGTGCATAAAAATTTCAGAAAAGCAGTTCTTGATTATATGGGCAGCACACTAGCTGGCTAGAATTAGTTAACAGTAAAATTTACTTAAATAACATTTGCAATATTTTAACTCTTTCTAGACTGAAAAATGCTTTGAGAATATTTTCTTATCACTCCAAAAAATGAGCAGTGTCTCCATTAGAAAAGACAAAAGCTTGCTTTTTAGATGATCCAGCATGGCTGCTATTGTTAGCCCTGAAAGGATAAGGCAGCTTCTGCATATAGGGTTGTTTTATTTCTCATTAAATGCACAGAATAAAATAATCAATAGTAACATCTTAATGTAGAAAGTAATTTTCCTCATGTTTTAAAAAAGAGGAGAAAATTCGAGGAGAACTTTCTTCTTTGTCTCCACTTCACAAAAACAATTATTCAATGATTTATCACATAACTATTATATGCTGCTCTCTGTTCTGTCAGATACATAGATTTAAAAAAAATCAAAACAAGTAATTCTTGCCTTTAGAGTATTTACTGTCTTGCAGTAAAGTTAGTCAAGAAAGCTAATGTAAAAAGGAATATTTGGATGACACACAGGATGAGCAGGTAACCTATATAGAGTTGTCACAGTATTGAAAAAATGAAGTAGGTTTTGAAGAGCAAGTAGAAGCTAAGTTCTCAGTGTGTACTGTGGACAAAGGATGTTGACTTTCTTATCAGTAAACAAAGGATACTGCAGTCGTCAAGCTGCCGGCCTGCCTGTGTGTGTGGATGGCAGGGGTCGGGGGTTTCCCTGACTGTGTACCTTGAAGGAATTCAGGATGGAGAAAAGCAGGATACTGACCCTAGTAGTTAAGGTGCATATCAAAGGAATGATTTCTATGAGCCAAGACCCTTGCATCTTTCCATACACTGAAAACCTTCAGTTCAGTTCAGTTCGGTCGCTCAGTCATGTCTGACTCTTCGGGACCCCATGAATTGCAGCACACCAGGCCTCCCTGTCCATCACCAACTCCCAGAATTCACCCAAACTGATGTCCATTGAGTCGGTGATGCCATCCAGCTATCTCATCCTCAGTCGTCCCCTTCTCCTCCTGCCCCCAATCCCTCCCAGCATCAGAGTCTTTTCCAATGAGTCAACTCTTCGCATGAGGTGGCCAAAGTACTGGAGTTTCAGCTTTAGCATCATTCCTTCCAAAGAACACCCAGGGCTGATCTCCTTTAGAATGGACTGGTTGGATCTCCTTGCAATCCAAGGGACTCTCAACAGTCTTCTCCAACACCACAGTTCAAAAGCATCAGTTCATCAGTGCTCAGCTTTCTTCACAGTCCAACTCTCACATCCACACATGACCACTGGAAAAACCATAGCCTTGACTAGACGGACCTTTGTTGGCAAACTAATGTCTCTGCTTTTGAGTATGCTATCTAGGTTGGTCATAACTTTCCTTACTAAACACATTAATTTGAGATGCCTTGTTTTCTTTAATTAATGTTAATCTTTTAACGCTCCAAAACTGTGTTTTGTTTCCCCCCCCCCCCCCCCCCCCCCCAAATTTCTATCTATCCTGGCTCATCCCTTATCTCTCGGGAACAGTCCCTCAGGGCTGAGAAGCTGTCTACCAGGCTTAAGTCCTCAGTAAGTTCCCCAAATAAAACGTACTTTTCAACTTTAAGGCTGTGCATTTTTCTCAGTCCACAAAGCAATTAGATCATTATGGGTACAGCATAAGAGGTGTTTGTACATGAGTTTGACAGGGCTGTGATACAGGGAAAAAACACAAGCTACAATAGGGTAAATGTAATAGCTGAAGTGATATAATTATTACTTTGCACTGTGAATGTTCTTAGCATTCACATGTAGGCAGTCATTAAATCTTTTCAAAAATAATACCTTCTCAGTAATAGTACTATTATTTCAAACATTTTACAATTGAGAAACTAAAGGCCCACAGAGATGAAACGACTTGGTAAAGGTGATGCAGCTAACTAACCATGAAACTGAAATTTAAGCTCACTTTGACACTTTCTTCAGAGTTCAAGGTTAGAGTGGCAACAAGGCCTTCTCTATCACAATAAAGTTTGGAATTAATACTGAGGTTGATATGCCAACACTGAAAATATTTAGGCCAAATATAATTTCAAATCTGTATTTTAGAGAACTTTCATAGGGAGAAATATTGATGATATTTTGGAAGGAAACAAGACACTTGCAGGGCAATCATTAAAGAAGTTCTTATATCACACCAAACAAGAAATAATAAGGGCCTGAGAGAAGGGAGAAGGCAGCTAACAAATCTCCCTTGGTAGAAAAAAAAATTTTTCTTGAATTTTTCAGCATATTGAACAGAATATTCTCATTATGTATAGTATTTCAAATTGTTAAATGGGGGAGAATAGAAAGGATATAAACTTGGCAAAAGGGAAAAACCACAAATGGCAAATATTATTAAAATTAATTGTAAATAGAAGGTGAAGGGCATTCAGCCAAATCTTTGCTTCAGGATAGGTATTGCTAGAACATGTTGAATACATAGGCAAATCTGGAAAATGTATGTAGTTTGTTTTGTGACTTTAAAAAGCTGGTTTTTAAAAGTCAGTTTTCTATTAAAATATAATTTAACCATATAATATAAAGGTCATTTAATATTAAATATTATTTAATTATTATTTTTAATTTTAAATGTACTACTCTTAAAAGTCATAACTTAAAAAATGCTTGTTCAGGAAGGTTCAAGAGATTCAGTAGATAAATATACCCTGAAGAAAGTACAAAATTTAAGTCACCATGCATTTTATACTAAAATTTTTAGATGAACTTGCTTTGTGGTAGATTTAATTTCTCTAGGGGAATAAAATCAGTGAAAGTAGTAAGACCAAAAACAAAACCAACATAAATATCCCATCCTAATAAAGAGTAATGGAGGTGGTCTTATATTCATTGTAATAAAAAACAGGGAACACACAGCATCCTTGACACAATCATCTGTTCACAGAGGCACTTCTCAGCACTTTGACTCACGCTTCACTGTAACTGCATGGTTGCGCAGTGGATGCTTAATCTCTGTGACTACATGAACCACCACTGATCAGCGGCACATCGTAAGAACTGCTTTGTAAACTCCAGCCTAAACTTGAGGACAATTTGAAGTGAGCACTTTCGCCATCTCAAGTATGTTTCTTCAAGGATGCTTGATTAGTGCTAAACATACTGAATGAAATAACAGTTGCAGCGGATGTGTACCTCAAGGCTAGAGCCATCTAGCTGAATCAATGGATCTCCTTACCTCCAAAGGAAAATCTCTCATGCATTTCTGGATTTTCAGAGCTATGATAGGTTAGCTGAGGCTGAAGACATTTATCACTTTTGCCCCTAAGTATTATTTTGAATATTAAATATAATGTCCTTAAAGGTGGCAATGTATAAAATGAACATATGAATGACAATATTAAAAATACTCTAATTGGCTACTAAATTATCAAAATATTTACGTTCTTGTATTTTTCCCTAAATTTTTTATGCATTTTTAAGTTAAAAAACAGAAATCCCAATGATGATAATGATTGAAAGATGATAATTATACAAGAAATACAGCAGTTTATACTTATTAACCAGGTACTATGTGCCCAGGCTATTCATTTTATATTTTATCTTTTCTTCACAACAACTTTATGAAGTAGATTTCATTATTAGTCCCATATTATGGGTGAAAGACTATGGGGTGTAGAATTTCAGTACTTTATCCATTGATCCACAAGTAGGAATCGGGATTTAACTACTTAAAAAAAAAAGTCTACCTTGATCAGTTATCATTCTATACAATTTACATTATTTGACTATAAACAAAGAAAAGAAAATACTAAACTTCAGTACTCAAAGCAACAGATATTCTGCTTATCAGTTATTGTTATTATGTCTTGGACTCAAATGTACTCATTAATATTCAGCTCTGTGACTCTGAACTTTATTTCTCCTTCCCACAAGACTCCCAGGTATATTCTTTCAATAGGGGACATTAAAGAGAGGTTGAAAGGCATCAGGAAGAGAGAAAAGACAATCCTTGTCCTGTTTCCTGCAGGAAACTGCTGCTGGTTGACTATCATGCTCATAAAAAAACATATGTCTAAAAACTGCCGTGATTCTTCTCATTAAATTCCAAACTTTTACAAAACTGGGATAATTGATACTCTCTTTTATATATGATTAAGATGTCTATAAAAGGTAGTCAGTAAAATGCACATCAATATTGAAAATTTTCTCAAAGTTTAATAGAAACCATGTATGATAGAGAAGAACAAGGAGCATTAGTTTACAGCAAGAGTAGAAATTAGATTGAAGCAGATGTGTACATTTATTAGCTAACAATATGTTTTTTTCTTTTATAAACAATTATTTTTTACTATAGACATTTTCAATATGCACAAGAAGAAAAAAAAGAGTGGTGTAATTACCCTACATATTACACATAACCTAGTTTCAACAATGCTAATTTTGACTCATCTATTTCACTTTTACTTTTTATTTTACTTTATTTAATTTTTTCTGACGTTTTCTTTATCCCAGAAATCATATAAGCTAACTTGAAATCCTTCAATGTGTCTCTAAAAGATAATCATTTTTAAAAATGATGGTCCCTTTAAAATGGGGCTTCCTAGGTGACATAGTGGTACAGAGCCTGCCTGCCAATGCAGGAGACACAAGTTTGATCCTGTGTTGGCAAGGTTCCTTGTAGTAGGAAATGGCAAACCACTCCAGTATTTTGCCTGGGATATCCCATGGGCAGAGGAGCCTGGTGGGCTACAATCCATGGCATTGAAAAGTGTTGGACGTGACTGAGCAACTAAGAACTGACCTTTCAGTTCAGTTCAGTCGCTCAGTCGTGTCTGACTCTTTGTGACCCCATGAATCGCAGCACACCAGGCCTCCCTGTCCATCACCAACTCCCAGAGTTCACTCAGACTCACATCCATCAAGTCGGTGATGCCATCCAGCCATCTCATCCTCTGTCGTCCCCTTCTCCTCCTACCCCCACAAAACTCCCAGCATCAGGGTCTTTTCCAGTGAGTCAACTCTTCACATGAGGTGGCCAAAGTATTGGAGTTTCAGGTTTAGCATCATTCCTTCCAAAGAACACCCAGGACTGATCTCCTTTAGGATGGACTGTTTGGACCTCTTTGCAGTCCAAGAACTCGCAAGAGTCTTCTCCAACACCACAGTTCAAACGCATCAATTCTTCGGCGCTCAGCCTTCTTCACAGTCCAACTCTCACATCCATACATGACCACTGGAAAAACCATAGCCTTGACTAGACAGCCCTTTGTTGACAAAGTAATGTCTCTGCTTTTGAATATGCTGTCTAGGTTGGTCATAACTTTCCTTCCAAGGAATAAGCATCTTTGAATTTCATGGTGCAAAACTGAGCTATTACAGTTTCACTCCCTAGTGACTTCTCACTGTCTTCCTCGTCACAGTTAACAACTCAGTCCTTGGTGTTCAGGACAAATTCCTGTATGCCATATTTGACTCTCCTTGGTTTCTAGAAAGCAAAAGTTAGTAACAGACTTGTAATCTGTTTGTTACCTTAATCCATCTGGGAAAGAAACAGATGACCTGGTTGACCTTTCATATTATGTAATTAACAAGACCTAATAAGAAGATGCTTCACAAATGAAACCCCTCCTGTGCAAGCACTGTATCACCTACAGTATGTAAACTTCTCATGTTAAATCTGAACCAGAGTATTATGTCCTCAGGCGTGAAAAGATCATTTTATGGAGAGCTGTACTCATGGCTTCATACCTTTCCAATGGAAAAATGCTTGGCTTATGTTTAGCTGTGACCTGTATCCAAGAATTACTAGTAAACTTGATAGCAGGTAAGATCTGTAATTCGTCTTGAGTCTGCTTTGACAATCTGACCCTTTATTTTATCACACTGTCCACAACTGACAGTCAATACCTTCTACTGAATCTACTATCAAAATTTATCTTCTATTCTCCTGCTGCTGCTGCTAAGTCACTTCAGTCGTGTCCGACTCTGTGTGACCTCATAGACGGCAGCCCACCAGGCTCCCCCGTCCCTGGGATTCTCCAAGCAAGAACACTGGAGTGGGTTGCCATTTCTATTCCCCTACTTCTCTCTATTTCCCAGTGTATGTACATCTTCTGTCTCCTGGACTATTTCGTTCATTTTCCCAGTAGCATCCTCACCTCTGCTCTTGAGTTCTTTCATGTAATTTTATACATAGCAGTCAGAGTCATAATTCTTAAAAAATGCAAATGGATCATGTCAATCCTTTGTTCTAAACCTTCCAAACTTTCAGTATTGGAAGCCAAGTTCTTTCAAAGAACAAAGCCCTATGTGATTTACTTATTTCCTCCCCCTTTTCTGACCTCATTTTCTGTTGCTCTTCCCCAGACTCACTCTGCTCCAGCCATATTGGTTCATTGACCAAACCAGGTACTGTCTCATATCAAGGTCTCTGCAAATGCTAATGCTTTTAGCTGGATTTCTGCATGCATTGCTAACTGTCTCATTTCCTTAAGGACTTTAAAGAAATGTCTCCTACTCTAAAAGGCCTTCTCTGGTCATCTTAGTAAAACTGTAACTTCACCTTCAATATTTCCTATCCAGTCTCCCTTTTGTTTTTTTAATCCTTAACAATCAGCACTGCATTATATATAAATGTATATATATATAGACACACACATATGTAGAGTATATATATATGTATACTTTATATATATGCATATATAAAGTATATCAGCATACTTTAATATAACATATTCTCCTTAAATATTAATTATCTCTTTCCTATAACACTATAAGCTTCTTGAAAGCAGGGATTTTTGTTATCTGTTGCATGCCATATTATTTGTTATTTTCAGATTCCTAAAAAGTGCCTGATACATAGAAATGTTCAACACTCTTGACTCTAAAGCACATTCTTGGGAGGAGGGGGAGTGGATGAGTTCTGGGTAGCTGTGGATCAAGCCTCGATTGTGTGCTCAAAGTCCAAGCTGATTGAACACCTCATGACCAAATTCACTGGTTCTGTAACTGGTCTTTTCCATAGTAGGGAGTCCTGTGATTTTACTCTATTTCCCTCTTGAAATCCCTAATTCTATTTCTTGAGTTTGACACTGGAGCATCTGTGAGTGTTAACAAAATCAAAAAGAGTTTGGAAGGTGTTTTTCAGATGCTTACAGGCTTAATATAAGTCTATTGTTTTCAGATAACTTTCATTAGCTCTGTCACACTTAAGAAAATTATTTTTCCTCTTGTGTTTCCATTCTAAAATTTAAAATATTTATTTTTAACAGTTAATACAGTCACATGGCTTCACATTTTAAAAATACAAAGTGCATTCAGTGAAATGTTTCCCTCTCATTTCTTCATTTTAATCATCTCCTTCCTCTTCCAAAGTCACTGGCCTAATCAGCACACTGTATAATCTTCTTGATATATCTTTTACACACACACATAAATCTACCATATTCTTTATTCTTTATATTTATACAAATGATAGCATATCATACGCACTGATCTGCACCTTGCTTTGTTCATATATTTTGGAGATCTCTCTGTATTAGTGCATAGAGAAACATACATTCTTTTTTTATGGCTGTATGTATTACATTGCATAGATGTACCTTCAGTTAGTTAATTAGCCAACTATCAATGAAAACTGAAGGAAACTCCTCCTTTCTGATAGGGCATCTTCTAATTTTTCTTTATGACTACTTTAAAATAAAAAATGCATCTGCCCATTGCAAATGGTCCTAAAAATATGTCTTCCCATGAAAAAACAATCACAATGAAAACAGAAGAAAGCTGTACCTTAAATCTGAGATAATTTATTTTGAGATCCTAAAGACTGGCCTGTGCTTTTGTCCATGGTTAATGTATAATAGGATATAATATCTAGTTCTAAGCAACTTATAACATAGTAGGATATGGACTATAGGCTAGAATTGTATCCATTACAATTCAATGATCTGAATAGTCTCTAGAAAACAAGTATCCCTAAATAAGTAAGGCCAGCTAAATAATTGTAGATACTCAATCTACAGGCTTGGCACAAAATTGAGAAACCTCATTATGATTCTAGTATAGTTTCTAAATTCAGAGAGTATTTTAACTTCTTCATGATGGGTAGCAATTAATCTGTTATGGAATTGTACCCACAGCATATTAATCCACGGAGCCAGAAAGTTCCTGGTGTTGACACAGCAGTTCTTCTGGTTGGTGGTATTGCAAAATCTGTTCTTTTTCATCAACCCACCAATGTGCATTTATTGAACACTGAATATAGGCAGAGTACTCTGACTTCAAGGCTTTAAAGATAAGCTAGAGAGATGAATTTAAAATATGAAAAGGATCTCCGGAATTTAGGGCAATACATAGATCTGTTTCATAAACAGAAGCTATGAACAAAATAAACAAAGTGCACTTGACATTTTAACACAATTTTATACGTGTTACCAAGCAAACAGGCACCCAGGAATATGGGAAGGGAGAGCTTATATGATTTTTAAAATTGGAATTCAGATTAAAAAAAGCACTCTGGAGCAATGATGACATTGATGAGTGATGATATTGTGAAGACTGAATGGGCTTTTGAAGAAAATAAATGGTGGGGGGGAGGTGTTTTGGTTGGCATGAATTTCTTGGAAGTGAAATAAGTTACATTAGGAGAAAAGTAAATGAACTGCTTTGGTCAAATCATACAATCTGTGTTGGGAAGCAGCAGGTGACGATGCTGGAAATGTACGCTGGAGATCACATTGACTTGAAAGAGTTTTTAGTGCCAAGCTACTATTTTTGACATTATCACATAAAATGCATCAGCTATTGGAAGTTTTGAAGAGTTTAATGCAATAAAGACTCAATAGTAAGCTTTTTCATTTCTCGCAAGTGTTCAGGAACCAACAGTAGCCTGGGTGACAGTCAGGTGAAGGGAACCCTCAAGGCAACCAGATACTCTACAGATCTTGACTTGAAGAACATGTGCCCTTGAATTTTCTACAAATAATCACTTATGAATACCTATGAAATCTATTCACTATTTGCAAACACTTTTAATAGTGGAGTCAAGCCATAAGACTGGAAAAAATGAAAGATGACGTGGAGAATTTTTAATAGGAAGTTTAGTGGGCAGTGTGGCTTCCTAGGTGGCTCATTGGTAAAGAATACACCTGTCAATGCCGGAGATGCTGGAGATGTGCGGCCAGTCTCTGGGTTGGGAAAACCCCCAAGAGTAGGGAATGGCAACCTACTCCAGCATTCTTGACTGGAAAATGCCATGGACAGAGGACCCTGGTGGGATATGACTGGGCTAGTGACTGAGCATGGATGTCAACAGTAACTTTCAAAGTATCCTGAGATAAACTACATGTTGTAGTTGTTCACTCAGTCACGTCTGACTCTTCGCATCCCCATGAACTGTAGCACGCCAGCGTTCCCTGTCTTCACCATCTCCTGGAGCTTGCTCAAACTCATGTCTATTGAGTAGGTGATGCCATTCTACCATCTCATTCTCTGTTGTCCCCTTCTCCTCCTGCTTTCAATCTTTCCCAGGATCAGGGTCTTTTCTAATGAGTAGGTTCCTCGAATCAGGTGGCCAAAGTATTCACTTCAGCATCAGTCCTTCCAATGAGTATTCAGGATTGATTTCTTTTAGGATTGCCTGGCTTGATCTCCTTGTGTTCACTTAGCCTTCCTAAGTGAACAATGCAAAGAAATAGAGGAAAGCAACAGAATGGGAAAGACTAGAGATCTCTTCAAGAAATCTAGAGATACTGAGGGAACATTTCATACAAAGATGGGCTCAATAAAGGACAGAAATAGTATGGACCTAACAGAAGCAGAAGATATTAAGATGAGGTGGCAAGAATACACAGAACTATACAAAAAAGATCTTCATGACCTAGATAATCACAATGGTGTGATTACTCACCTACAGCCAGACAACCTGGAATGTGAAGTCAAGTGTGCCTTACGAAGCATCACTACAAACAACTAGTGGAGGTGATGGAATTCCAGCCGAGCTATTTCAAATCCTAAAAGATGATGCTGTGAAAGTGCAGCACTCAATATGCCAGCAAATTTGGAACACTCAGCAGTGGCCACAGGACTGGAAAAGGTCAGTTTTCATCCCAATCCCAAAGAAAGGCAATGCCAAAGAATGCTCAAACTACCACACAATTGCACTCATCTCACATGCTAGCAAAGTAATGCTCAAAATTCTCCAAGCTAGGTTTTAAGTGAACCGTGAACTTCCAGGTTCAATCCAGTTCAAGCTGGATTTAGAAAAGGCAGAGGAACCAGAGATTAAATTGCCAACATCTGCTGGATCATAGAAAAAGCAAGAGAATTCCAGAAAAACAACTACTTCTGCTTCATTGATTATCCCAAAGCCTTTGACTGTGTGGATCACAACAAACTGGAAAATTCTTAAAGTAGATGGGGATACCAGACCACCTTACTTGCCTCCTGAGAAACCTGTACGCAAGTCAAGAAGCAACAGTTAGAACCAGACATGAACAACACACTGGCTCCAAATTGGGAAAGGAGAATGTCAAGGTTGTATAATATTGTCACCCTGAATATTTAACTTCTGTGCAGAGTACATCATGCAAAATGTCAGGCTGGATGATGCACAAGCTGAAATAAAGATTGCCTGGAGAATTATCAATAAGCTCAGATATGCAGATGACATCACCCTTACGGCAGAAAGTGAAGAAGAACTAAAGAGCCTCTTGATTAAGGTGAAAGAGAAGAGTGAAAAAGCTGGCGTAAAACTCAACATTCAAAAGACTAAGATCATGTCATCCGGCCCCATCACTTCATGGCAAATAGATGGAGAAACAATGGAAACAGTGAGAGACTTTATTTTCTTGGCTTCAAAATCACTGCAGATGGCGACTGCAGCCATGAAATTAAAAGATGCTTGCTCCTTGGAAGAAAAGCTATGACAATCCTAGATAGCGCATCAAAAACCAGAGACACTGCTTTGCCAACAAAGGTCCATATAGTCAAAACTATGGTTTTTCCAGTAGTCATGTATGGATATGAGAATCTCTATGTTATAAAGTATTAATTAGAATCCTAAGTCATTACATTTTTGTTGTTGCAGTTTTATCCAGGAAATATCCTGATCATTACAATATATTCCTAGAATACTCTGGTTGCTTTTCCTGAGATGTTCCCCTTCCCTTCACTTGTATTTTCCCTGAAGATTCCTGACCCCTCTGACTACAATAAGGCATTCTAGTCATCCAGTTTCCTTTATGGCATTTCTCATAATTGTACCTATGGATATACTTGGCTTTTCAGGTGGCGCTAGTGGTAAAGAACTCTCCTGCCAATGCAGGAGATGCTGGAGATGCAGGTTCAATCTGTGGGTCAGGAAGATCCCCTGTAGAAAGAAATGGCTACCCACTTCAGTATTCTTGCCTGGTGAATTCCATGGACAGAGTAGCCTAGCAGGCTACAGTCCACGGGATCACAAAGAGTTGGACACAACTGATCGACTAACAGACACACACATTCAGAAATAGTTGTCAAATATTTTGTTTAGTGTATATCTCCCTCTAGCCATGAAATTCAAAAATGGTTGCTCCTTGGATGAAAAGCTATGACAAATCTAGTCAGCATATTAAAAAGCTGAGACATCACTTTGCCACCAAAGTTCCATATAGTCAAAACTATGGTTTTTCTAGTAGTCATATACAGATATGAGAGTTGGACCAAACAGAAGGCTGAGCACCAAAAGAATTGATGCTTTTGAATTGTGGTGCTGGAGAAGATTCTTGAGATTCCTTGGACAGCAAGAAGATCAAACCAATCAATCTTAAAGGAAATTAACCCTGAATAATCGTTGGAAGGACTGATGCTGAAGCTAAAGTTCTAATACAAAGGCACCTAATGTGAAAAGTCAACTCATTGGAAATGCCATGATGGTAGGAAAGATTGAGGGCAAAAGGAGAAGGGGTGACAGAGGATGAGATGGTTGGATAGCATAACTGACTCAATGGACATGAGCTTGGGCAAACTCTGGGAGAGAGTGAAGGATAGGGAAGCCTGGTGTACTGCAGTCCATGAGGCTGCAAAGAATTGGACATGACTTAGTGACTGAAAACATCTCCACTACTAGAATGTAAGCCTTCACCACCTTGTTCACTACATAACACAAAGGAGACTTTTAGTAAATGTTCCTAAAATAAATGAATGAATGAATAGTGAACCATCCAGAATCCTTTGTCTATTCCTTTTATTGTAAGAAAAATGAAATACAGAAGTGATATTAGACAAGTTTATTTCACTAGGATGCTTACAACTTCAAAGGGATCAACACTATAAGAGTTCAGAGTGGAATGAGCCTCTAGAGTCTTGCTATAAATGTCACGTGTAATTCATTCATGTACTCATCTCAAACATAACACTACTTTGAAGGCTAAATGCCAAGAAATAAGCAGTCACTGCAAGGTAAAGTCCAAGGTATTTAATTACTCCAAGAGCAGTCCAGTGGTGGCCCAATCTCATTGACATTCTTTTGCTGTTACGGATGAGTGAATTAACATTTCTTAGAGCTGCCTTTAGGGGCAAAATGGTTTCCAAATATTGAAAAGTTCTAATTGATTTTATATTTAAGAGGCAACTATAAACTATAATGTTTGAAACATTGGTTTGATCTTGAATATAAAATGTATTGCTATTTCTTATTTTGGTTCATTGTTGTCTTCTAAGTTTTAACTTCAAGCTAAAATCAAGGAAAAAATTTTTAATAAACTCAAATGCTTAAGTAGAAAAACTGAAAATTTCAGATTTGAAGACTAGAAATACTTATATTAGTTACCTAATATATTAGTTTTACTAAAATATTATAATATAATTATAATGCTGTGTGTGAAGTCGCTCAGTCGTGTCCGACTCTTTGCGACCCTGTGGACTGTAGCCCGCCAGGCTCCTCTGTCCATGGGATTCTCCAGGCAAGAATACTGGAGTGGGTTGCCATTTCCTTCTCCAGGAATTATAATGCTATATTAATATAAATGTTTTTATATTTAGTTAACATACATTTTTCTGTTTGATTTCATTTATTATTTAATAGATATGTTATCAGAAAGAAAAAGCAAATTAGCTCAAAATGTCCACTTTAAAAAGGTCTTTTCTAGTTTTGCAAATTCAAAGTCCTTTTCCATTTGCTATCACCATATGACGTTAACCTCATGAAGTTAAAAGGACAACAATTTTTAATTACTGTACTTTATTAAAATATATCATGTAATTAACACCACTGACTCCTTACATGTCAATTTTTAAAGGATATCCTATTAGTCTACTTTAGGAATTTATTAGCAAACCAATGAAACGATCTTACTCATTTTAGAGTTAAAAGTTTCACTATCCCAGATAGCATGATAGACCAACCATCACTTAAAGGTTGCAGTTCACACAATTATCAAAGAGGCTATAACCACCTTTTTGGGTAAATCTATTCCTACAAATCATTCTTCAAAAGATTCTTCTATTGCCACCCAAGGAATAAGTTACAATCAACAAGTCAGCTGAAAGCTCCAAAAACATTAGCCAAGATGATGAGCCGTATTTTTCCTTTAGATCTATGTATTAGCAATGTATTCAAGAATTACTATGCTCACACATAAAAAATGTACCCATGGGCAAGCACTCTTGCCTTTACAGGAAGCACAATATGGGCATCTTTTTTTCCTCCTATGTCAAGGTCTGTCTGGGGTCCAAGTGTGGCGTAGAATCTCTAGATGTTTATAGCTACTCTAGAGATGTATATAGCCAGATAATCCAGTTATGGTCAAATCAAGAGAAGATTCCAAAAAACAGAAACAGAAAAAGATAATTTTCTCCAAAGATCATATCAATGGAATCCCAAAGGAATTTTTCCTGATTACTTATCACTTAAAGTGATGAAACAAAACTAGGCATATTAAAGCCATATTTTGGAAGTGCCACTGAAGAAGGTTAACTTGTCATTTTCTGGTCATTATTTAACTAGCATTTTAACAAGTCCTAAAATAAAAGTATTCTTGCTTTTTATTCTTTACAGCTGATAGTTTAGTAAATAAACCCATCAAGTTCTCAATTTGTTAAGACTGACAGAGGCTGAGAACACCTTTGTAAATGGCATCTTCTATGCCAAGAGTTCTTAAAGGCTTTTAGCAGAAATTATTCAATTATTCTTGTGAGGCTATTGTGACATTAAGTGGATGTTTTTCTTCAAAAAATTCAGATGCAAGAAGGTGAAATGATGTTTCCAAAGCAACAAAAAGCCATTTTTCGAGTGTCAAATCAAAAACTTGAAAGATAGTCAAATATTTCCTTCTGCTGGGAGTTTAAACTCTTCCTTCTGAGCTTCTGCTCTATGTCTATCTTGCGCTGCCTCTCTTTCACACAGACACACACACACACTCTTGACCTCTCCTCACCATCTCGAAGCCAGCCATGTATTTTCATTTGCTTCACTCATCTCCTCCACCCAACTTGCTGCTTTTTCTTGGGGAAAAGTAAACACAATTTCTTTCATCCTTTAAGAGCTTTGAGATGCTTTGACAAAGGGTTATTTTCTCTCTATCTCTGTTTCTATAAAGTTAATGTCTTGTGCATTTTGAATATTAAAGGATTAAAAATGATGCATACTTCTGTGCTTATAAAAATTAAGAATGGTTTTTGATGGAATTATAAAGACTAATTCAAATAAAACGCTTTAGAAAAGCTTTTATTTCTAAGCAATCACTTCCAGTGTTGTCAGATTCACAGTCAAATATAACAACTCACAACTCTCTTCCTCTTAACAAAATGTGCCAATTTTTCCTTCTGTAAAGATTTCCTTTTACTGCTAAATCCGTTAGTCTCATAATACTAAATATACCAAGATTACTATCTTATTATTCTGACTGACATATTTCTGCCTTCTGAGAAATGAGACCAAAGGTGCTACCTTTTAAAAACTCATTTCTGAGACAATGCCTTCGAGGAAAATGTGGTGATGTTTATCACAGAATATAAGATCTAGATTTCATTTAAGATTGTTCCCATTTGAAACATAATGATGGGAGTATCAAAGAATAAACAGTAAAAGCAACATGCAGCTACAAATTTTTGTTTGCTAACAAATTTATCCAAATTGTGGAGTAGACAAAGAAAAAGGCAGGTAAATAAAAAGCCATGAGGATCTCATCATGTTGCAATATGAGAGTTACATAGTTCCTTTAATATAAAATGAAAGCAAAAATAAATATAAAAGTGCAATCACCAAGTCAAAATTCCCTTAAAATTCCCCACGTCTTACATGCAGACTGAGTAGACTGATTTGTAATTATTTTAAATGGAGACACAACCTTCCTTTCCTTCTTAAAGTGTACACACACTTGGGAGAAGTATCACATTGATTCAAATTCACCGGAAGTTATAGAAGACTGACAGTGGATCCCTTCCTGAGACCAGGTTTTAAAAGAGGCAAGATGATGGAAATCTGAAAAGAAAAGGGAGAAAGAGACTAAGGAGCAAGAGGCTGGCCTTAAATAGGAATCTGATCTCCTTCAGAAAGTTCTTTACAATCAATCCTGAAATTCCATGTAACTGCCACCATCTATCACATCAACTTTAACACTCTGTCCTTATTTGTTTCCCAGAATAACAAGCCCATCCCTTTTCTGAGATTAGGATGTTTTTCCATTCTTTGAATGTCTAACCTCCCATTGCTTTCAAAGCACTTTTTCTGATAGGCTCACTACATAACCTAAAAGAGATATTTTAAAAAATGAATTCTAGGTCATAGCAGAGGGAACAGGAACCAGAGCTGACAGCACCGATTTTATAAATCCCTGACTTCCGTGTACCTTTTTATTAACATTTTAGCAGATGTGTATTGAATCACTACTTATGCTACGTTTTAATTCTTGCAAACTTTAAAAAGAAAAAATCCATTTTAAGGGAGCTATTGAAGAGGCTATCAAATATTGACAGGCTCCACTCTTCACCCTAGGATAGCCCTGTGTTTCTGCTGGCCTTTTGAGACCCGAACATCACTGTGCCCCAGAAAAAGGCTTGACGCATTAATAAAATACAAGCTTTGGTGAAGACCTGAAGAAAACTTGATTCTTCTACATGTCAAAGCTGGGCCTCGTTCTGAAATCCGAGCAGATGGAGGAGCGGAGAGGAAGGAGAAGTTGCATACTTCTGAAGTGAAGCCACACACACTGAATCTGCGTCTTTCAAGCTTGTCAGCACTTCTTATCAAAGACAGATTTCAAAACATTATTCAAGTACCTTTAATGCTGAGCTGAAAAACTCAACTTGTCTAGGATATTAATTCTTAACAGCACAGATGGTCGCTGTACCTGGTGGAGGAAACAGAACTACCTGGATACACCATAATCCTATGCTTTTTTTCTGCCAATTGAAACTGTTTTCCGGAGTCATTAGAGACCGGGGTAACCCAATGCCTCCTCTCCCAACTCCATCAGGGTTTTGTCCCTGCAGTCTTTTAGTCTCCTTAATTTTTTTTTTTTTTCCTGCATGTGGCACCAGGGGGCCTCCTTTTCTTAGGCAAACCCTCTTTACAAAGCTTTAAGAATAGACCCCATCCAGGTTTTCCTCTGACTTCACTTTCTCTCATTTTAACTACAGGCATGGCCTGAGGCTGACTCCTCAATTCACACTGCTTCTTTCCTTCTCCTTTGTCCCTTAGAAATTTAATCCAATCTGGCCTGAAGCAGAACTACAAAGGAGGAAGATTGTTTTCAGCAGCCAAATCCTCCATCTCAGTAGTCAGTGATGGGTGCCTTTTAGCATTTGCTTGAAATAGATTTTAAATTAAAAATGTAGCTGTTCTTGGAATACCCTGCAGCTGCTGCTAAATCGCTTCAGTCGTGTCCAACTCTGTGCGACCCCATAGACAGCAGCCCACTAGGCTCCCCTGTCCCTGGGATTCTTATACCCTATCACCTCTTCTCTTTCTTTGGCCTGGCATGCTATTCCCTCCGGGGACTGGCTCACTCTTTGACCTCCCTCAAATCTTCGGCCTCCCCTGACCATCCTCTGTATTATCACAATCTGCTGCCCTTCTTCCTCTTGGCTCTCCTTACTGTGCTCAAATTGGTGTTTTCCTATAACAGCGGCAACTTCTGACATGTATATACCTTACTGATTATATTTATTAGTTTTAATTATTGTTTTATCCTTATAGAATATATGCTCTGTTTTGTTCACTGATTGGTCCAGAATGGTGACCAGCACTTAGTAGGTGATTGATCAGTATTCCTCTAATTGAGTTGAGAAACTTCCCTCTGCTATCCACTTCTTTTTTTCTTTTCACTGCCAACAGCCTCATCCAGGTTTCCTCTCATGGTAATTAGCTGATTAGCATGCTAATTACATTTCCTATTCCCCTCTCTTTAATCCATCTCCTTTACTGTTGGCTGATTTTCTTCTTCAAAACTCACATTTATCTTCTCATTATCCTTCTCAGAAACCTTGACTGTAAGACCAAGTCCAAATTTTTCTGGGACTTGAGGCCCTGCCCACATGAGAACCAACTCCATCCAAACTCATCTATGCCCACAATTCCAATGACTCTAGTCAAGCTGGTATTGGTTTTGTTCATTGAAGAAACATTCGTGGACCTCCCACTCCTAGATCCTATGTTGCATAAAACAAAGTTCTGTCAGTTCAGGCAACTGAGCTGGAAGAATATAAGTTTAAACAAAAGCATTTATGTTGCAGGGAGGAAGCCAGTTCTGGCCCCAAGTTGGAACTGTTTCTTTGATTTAATTTTCGTTACTTTTGTTATTATAATCATACAGAATGGTTTGCCTCAGAGAATGCTGCCCCTCTGCCTATTAAACTAAAGTGCCTTTGTTCAGAACCCTGTCCACCCCACCTGTGGATGGCAGGAAAGAAGAAATGAACACATCCCCTGCCTGTGGCTTGCCATTCTCAGAAACATTTGCAAGATTAATGGCCTTTTTACTTTGCTTCCTTACCTCCCCTCATCTCTAACTTCTAAAAGAACCTGACATCCAGACCCCAAGAAGATGGTTATTTTCACGGGCTAAGCCTGCCATCTTCTTGGTCTGCTGGCTCCCTGGTTAAAATCTCTTCCTTGCCTCAGCCCCTCGTCTCTTGGATTCATTGACCTGTCATGCGGCGAGCAGAGTGAGTAACATTGGACTCAGTAACATTTACGTTAAAGAAGGAACTGAGTCCTCAGAAGACACACATGTGGTCGACATCAGTACACGTTGTCCCCATCACTGAAATGCCTCTCTCCTCTGCCTTTCCTGTTTTGGGGAAACAAGCCATACCTATTCGTAAAGGTTTAATTTCAATTTAGTCTGTGATGGATGCCTTTTAAATGCCATAATATCTTTGACTAAACATACTCAATAAATGTGTTTTCCTTCCACAAATATTCTGAAGTTTCTTTCCTTGCATTTCTTCTCCTCATCTAAAGAAACACCAATTTAGATTTACAGACTTCAAGAAATAGCTTTTATGGTTGCTAGGGGGAAGGATGAGGGGAAGGAATAGTTCGGGAGGGGCATGTACACACTGCTATATTTAAATGGATAACCAACAAGGACCTACTGTATAGCACAGGAACTCTGCTCAATATTATGTGGTAGTCTGGATGAGAGGGGAGTCTGGGGGAGAATGGATACATGTATATGCATGGCTGAGTTCCTTTGTGGATCACCTGAAACTGTCACAACATTGAGTGTTAATCAGCTCTACCTCAATACAAAATAAAAAGCCTAACAAAAAACACTGGTTTCTAGACTCCACAGGACCCTCCTATCCCAAAGTGCTTCTCCCACGAGTGCTTCTCTGTGCCTCAGAGCCTGGATCCAAAATGGGAACAGAAGCTCGGAAAGGGATCTGAACCTCTAGGGAAGGGGTGAAGGGCTTGCACTGCGGATTGCTGCGAAAGCTGCCGTCCCCAAATGGTGCCATCTTTTTACAGCCATCTCTAAGCACTTCAAGGTCTCATCACTTCTCGTCTTGACATGCAGGCTGTCAAGATGATGAAGTCTGTGGTTTCTGCAGCACTATGCTACCCCACTGTTAGGGGGAGCACACTGACTGAAACCGCCCACCCTGGCCAGGCACCAGAGTAAACATCTGCATGGGCTGTTTTACGACAGGAGGTCCTGGTAAGGAACATGGAACTAATAAGCCACCACCAACCAGAAGAGTTCAGGAAGGGTCAAAAGGGGACATCACATGTCTGACCACCTCCCAGAATCCTTCTCTCTGGCATCCATCTTGGCTGAACAAGGTGTGCACCACCAGGAAGACTCTGAGTCAGAATGATTGGCTAAAGACAACCCAGAGACTAACCCCATCACCATAAAACCCAAGACTGTGAGCCATGTGGCAGAGCTCTTCTCCTGGGTTCCCTTACCCTACTGCTCTCCACCCAGGTGCCCTTTCCCAATAAAATCTCTTGCTTTGTCAGCACATGTGTCTCCTTGGACAATTCATTTCTGAGTGTTAGACAAGAGCCCATTTCGGGTTCTGGAAGGGGTCCCCCTTCCTGCCACACTGCCACTAATGCTTCTGAGGTTCTTGATCCAGAATGCTCTCCTAAATTGTCCTCCTCATGTTACTCCTCCCTGCTTCTGAACGTCTACTCTATTTACTATGATACATATACACATTAAACAATCTAGAAATTGACATTATTTGTCTTGAGTTTTGGGGTTTTTTTGGGGGGAGGGTGCCATATATTGATCATTGTAGAAATTCTTAAAGGCATAATTTTCTTTCCCACAATAGTAGTTGCCAAACTTTGCTAATCAGTAAGGCCATCAATAGCATATTTTAAAAAAAATCAGATTCCAAGACCCAGACTCCAATCTGAAAAAGTTGCAGCACTTGTCTAGATTCTAAGGAATTCATATTTTTAGAAAGCTCCCCAAATAACTGTTATAATCAGCCAGCTATGGGTATCACTCCTATATATATAAGTTTTCCTTGGAACAGATAGTAGCATAATCTCAAAGCACCCTGTGACTTGAAAATTATTTACTCTTTATTAAAAATTCATGACCAAAGCCTCTGATTTCTACATAGTATTGTTTCACCTAGGTTTCAGATTCTAGTACTGATTTTGTGAGCACCATGTAATATTTAAAAAATTTTAGAATTCAAAACACCTAAAATTTCATCACATATACATACATATTTTATGTGGAAACAGCCATTCCAAGCACATTTTTGTAGATTCTAAGTTTTCTTTAACATAACATTATGCTAAATACTTTGTAAATGTCATCATTCTTCAAAGTAGTAAAAATAATATTCCACTGAGATAAAGGCACTAATTACTTAATATCCCACTTTTGGTTTTCATTATTTATCATTCCCCTATAATTTTAAATATTGTTAAATTTATACCTGTGAAATAATTCATTGATATAATTGAATTATATTTATCTATTTAGAAATACTTATTAACAAAATATACATCTTTTGTTGTATCTTTTTAAAAATGTTCTAATACTTCGACAGTTTTTGTCCAGTTTGTTTTCTTATTTTTGAACTTTTAAGACAATCCTTCATAAATGACAGTATTAAAAGTCACTCAGTCTCCTCTGTACATTCTTGGGGTTCTCATATTTTGTGCTAATTTCCCTATTATCCTGTTTTCAGGGGGTACTTTCTAACATCAGCCACACTACAGGGAGGAAAACTGTACATATTATAGTACAGGTCAGTGTTTTTAAAAACAGGGCTTACAGGTCCCTTATTGTAGAAGACTCTTGAGATTCCCCTGGACCACAAGGAGATCAAACCAGTTAATCATAAAGAAAATCAATCCTGAATATTCACTGAAGGACTGATGCCGAATCTCCAATACTTTGGTCACCTGATGAGAAGAGCAGACTCCTTAGAAAAGACTGTGATGCTGGGAAAGATTGAAGGCAAGAGGAGAAGAGGACGACAGAGGACAAGATGCTTGGATGGCATCACTGACTCAATGGACACGAGTTTGAGCACGCTCCGGGAGATGGGGAAGGACAGGGAAGCCTGGCCTGCCACAGTCCATGCGATCACAAAAAGTTGGACATGACTAAGCAACTGAATGACAGCGATAATAAAGTAACCTGGAATACTTGTTAAAAGTGAGGAATCCTGGACGCTTCCAATTACTCAGACATTTAGTTTTGGAATCTAAGAGAAAGAAATTTAAATAAGAACACCACGTTAATTTTATGCATACTAAAGTTTGAAAAACGTCTTCTATATACCACTATATCAATGACTTTGCAATCTAGATTTAAGATATACCCAGTGCCAACAGACCTCTTATTCTACTTCTTTATGAAATTTGTGTGTGTATATATATATATATATATATATATATTAATTCTTTGATGACTAACACAAAATAATTCTCTTTCCCTCCCACCTGGACCCTCCTGTAGTAGAGTGGGCCTTTTTTTATCTTCATATTTCTGTCACTGTTGAGATTCTGTTTTGTACATAAAAACTGCTCATACGTATTAGTTAACTTTTTTAACCAGATCTATACTCCATTAAATAGGTTAGTCTTGAACATTACAGAAAACTATTTACATGAGTTAAAGTAATTTCCTTATTTTTTTCCTTAAATTATAATCCTCATTTAGTGCCTTCAAGACTTCGTTAATAGACTCCTACAATATTTGATATAGGGCTATCTACATAAAAACAATATAGGGTCACTGATATTCTGTCATATGTCAGATGACAAAGACTCTCTCCTTGACCAAATCTGGGTGAGGATCCTCTGAATCCTCTTCTCAACTAAGCTCTGACCTTGGGGTCTCTCCTTGGCCTGCTTAGTTCAATTCTAGCAAGAATTCTGCTGAGTCAGTTTAGGGACTCTTCCTCTGGTATCTTTGATATTAGATCAGTTTCCACACACACACAACACACACACACACACACACACAGACACACACACATCCATATCTCTGTCTCTGGTATCTGATATTAGATCAGCTTCCACACACACACAACACACAAACACATATACACACACAAACACACAAACATACCCATATCTTCTCTCCCTGACCTGCCTTCAGCAATGATCCTGTTGAGTCAGTCTAGCAAGAATTCCTCTGGCCTTGGTAATTTTCCATCCATCCACTGATCCCCACTTTGCTCCTAGGCCATAAATCTCCCATTGTCCTGTTGTATTTGAAGGTGAGCCATTTCTCTTTCTCTTGCGACAAAACTTCATTGCTATAGTCCCTCCTGAATAAAAAGTCTTCCCTACTGTCTTTAGCAAGTGTCATGCGATTTCTGTCCTTCACACAGGCACTGTGCCCTATTTCAGACAGAAAAATGAAAGGAGCAGTACTTACACAGGAGAAAGTCACATTCTAGTATGGAAGTCCATCTCATCAGAAACATTTACAAAGTAGTGCAATCAAGTCTAAAGATGCACTCAGCATACAGAAAAAAAAATACTGTAACTTAAAAGGACTAAGAAGAATCTTTCTTGTGCCTGTATCTGCATGGGTGAATTTAACAGGATAGGAAAATTAAGAGTGCCAAATTTGATGTTGCTTGTATAAACACTGTTATTCATGTCAAAAAACTAGCTATAAATAACATCAAGCATGGCCTATTTTCATATTGGATCCATAGAATACTCATATTTCATTTTTTGAAACAAAAGTATCTTTGATATACTCTGTATATTTTCATTTTGATGGTGTATTTTTAGAAAAGTCTTGCCCACTATGACCTCTTTCTATCATGGAGAATAGAAGGTATACACAGACACATGTACATAAAGGTTTTTCAAACCCTTAGGTGTACACATATGCTTATCTCATAAAAATGCATGACCACAGTGGATATTGCCAGGGGGAAGTTCAGATTTTTAATCAATGTCATTACCAAGTATAAATTAATTATATTTTAAAAAACCTAAGACAATGAGAAAACACTACATAATCACTTGAATGGCTAAAATTTACAACACTGACACCACCATATGCTGGTAAGGATGTGGAGCAACAGGAACCCTCATGCATACTGAATGGAAAATGGTACAGCCACTTTGGAAGGCAGTTTACAGATTTCTTAAGAACTAAACATACTTGAACCATATGATCTAGGAATCACACTCCTCGGCATATATCCAAATGAACTGAAAACTTATGTCCACATAGAACTCTGCAGTTAAATGTTCACGGGAGCTTTTGTTTCATAACTGTCAAACTGGGAAATAACCAAGATGTCCTTTAATAAGCTATGGAAAACCAAACTGTGGTACACCTGTACAATGAATATTACTCAACAATATAGAGAAAAGAGCTAAGTGAAAGAAGCCAGTCTGCAAAGGCTGTCTGCTGTATGGCATTCCTGAAAAGGCAAAGCTGTTGGAGGCAGTAAACCAATCACAGGTGGCCAGGATTTCAGTGAGGGGAGAGAAGGGCCAACAGGGGAAACCCATGGAATTTTCAGAGTAGTGAAGATATGTGATACACTAACAATGAAAATGTGTCATTATGCAGTTTTCAAACCCACAGAATACACAATACAAACAGTGAACCTTTATGCAATGCATTAATAAAGAAAAATGTATCAATATTGGTTCATATCAATCACAGAAAATGTACCATACCAATAAAATAAGTTAATAATGGGACAAATAATGTGTGCTTTTCAGGGAGGATATGCAGGAGGAGCTCATTGCAGTTTTCAATTAATTTTTCTGTAAAACTAAAACTGCTCTAACAAAAATCTGTCAATCACTTAAAAAAAAAAAAAAGCAAACGCTAAGACAGAGAGGTTATAAAACCAAAGCAAACCAAACCAAAGGTCCTGGTTATACAGGACAGCTTCTATTGACAGAACTGTGACCAAAGGGTACTTATGTGCATCTTTCATGGAGATACCACTGGACATCTCAGCTGTTACCTCTTAACCTTGAGGTGGTAACTGTGGTGGTACATGTGACAATACTGGAAAATAAGGCATAAAAGAAGCACCAGACTAGCTGAGTCCCATCAGCCTGTATGCTCTAATTCTGCAATATTCGGTCTGGGTTTGAGTCAGGCCCCAAATCTGTCGAATGCTTACTCAGTTTCTTCTGAATGAGATAACTTAATTTTACCCAGACCAGACCAAATACGGAAGGGAGCCCTAAACTCTACAGTTACCTCAGGCTGCAGGGGCTCTCTCTATCCCTGGAGGTATATTTTGTCTTCTGTAAACTTGCCCAGAGCCCTAGGAGAACAAGGAGTTCTGTGAGAACTGACATGCCTATGTGGGTCCTCCAAGAGAGGACTTCTTTATCATTGTACAGATGGACATGGAAGGAAAACACTTGTTCAAGTGTCGTGATATAAAATACTGGGCAATCTTTAGAGAAAATGAACTTCATAGGAAAATTTAGAATGCAAAGTATCATTTTTTTTCCCTCTATGAAAAACTCTAAATCCAGATTCTGATCACAGGGACATATACAAAGCTGGGGATACACTTCAGAGTTTTCAAAAAAGCAGCATTTGTTGCTCCCCAGTATAGCTCTTCTACACAGTGGTTTACAGATGTACTGAGATTCCATCTCTTCAGATGCTCTGGGGCTCAGCACCAGTTGTCTCTGGGAATGAGCCGCCTCTGCAGAGTACCACAGGGACATTATCATTTTCTGTATGCCCGCAAGAAGGAAAAGGCCAAGAAGCACCTCAAGAGAGAATCTTTGCTAACGATATTTTAATCCAAAGTGGCCAGACTGGTGCTTTGCAATTCCCACTGTGTCTACGTATCATCCAATTTCAAACATAAAGATAATATCTGTGAAAGAATTATTTCTGCACATATTCCACATGAAAGGTATAAAGCATGAATGAAAACAAAGCTATAAATAAATTCAGAACATCTTTAATACTTCTGATAACATAGCCTAATTTTACACCACGGTTTCATTAATTTTTGAAGGTTACAAAAACCAAAAGTAGGAATCACCTTTTATTACCTTATAATGGAAACTTCTGCACTCACCTCAAGGTAAAGCGACGGTGTCCTCAGGCAATCCCTCCTCCCCGGGACTAGGCAGTTCTTGAAGCGTCTCTACCAGGTCTAAGGGGAAAGAAAAATACATAAATAATCTTCTAGGTGCACTTCGGCTAACACTCATACTCTATTTCAGGTTATTCAGATTCTTTTTGCCATTTCATGAAATTTCCACATATCTTGCATCAAACTATCTTGTACAAAACCGCACCCTTTACGAAAGACATAATTTGAATGTGGGAATTTTCTCCCTTTAAATCAATAATCTCATCCATCTTTGAAAGGATGCCTTCTTTATCTAATGTAATACTGTATTAACTCTTTTTCAGCAACTACTGGACTTACTTTCCTTAGATCACAATTTTATACTTTTTGGTCTCCTTAGTAACAGCAAATGTTTCTACAAGAGAAGTTGAAAATTGTTAGACTTCTACAAGTCCTGTCTGTGGCTTTGCTAAGGCTGTTTTATTGCTTTACTCTGCTGTGAAATAAACTAACACATTTTGCTCCCTAATCTCCTACGTCTAATTTTTTTTTTCTGACCTAAAAATCCTTACCAGAGCCTTAAGTATCCCATCAAGTTTATAATAATACTGACTTGAGCCAGTGAAAAAGTATGCTCTGCCAGCATGTTCTGTAAGATAGCCTTCCATCACCACACAGTTTCAGACATTCTTTTTCGGAACCAGCAAAGAAAATAAGCTGGCTTTGGCAGTCAATCATGGACTGCTCTGATTCGATGAGTCCATTTTCTACAGGCTTTACTTGGCAGGCTCTTCCCACTGCGTGCAAAGTAACTAGCTCTTTGTAAACCTCCTTTGCAATTCTACCTACCTTCTACATCCCCAAATGCTATATGTTACTGAAAATATATTTTAAACAAGAACTTTTAGAGGAAATATCTAATTTTGGAGATTTTTTTTCCTTTTTTTCACTTAAAAATTTATTGAAATATGGCTGATTTACAATATTGTGTTAATTTCTGCTGTACAGCACAGTGATTCAGTTATACATATATATACATATATATATTCTTTTTCATATTATTTTCCTTCTACAACCTGTCACACACATGTTGGTTACTCACAGAACTGTCTTGAAGATAAGTGAAACCAATGGTTACTGCTGTGTAAAGCATAGAGGAGTCTGGAAGAAGGGCTATGTTCCTAGCTCTGAAAATTAGGATTATTTACATTATTTATCATTATATAATAAGTTCCATGTTATTTATTAGTATATTGTAAGAATATATATTACATACATATATTATTTAGATAATAGATTATTAACATTGGAGTTATTTAGATTATTACTGATGGGTTTCACTTTTCAAATGGAGGTTCATAGTACAAAGTTATAAGTTGAGTGGTACTTCTGAACTCTACATGTAAGAATCTTATTTTCTATATTTTTGGAATTCTTAAGAGCAAATGGTTAGAGACTGGGGAAAGATAGGGCCAGTAAAACCTCCAAGGAGAGACACAGAGTAGTTTTTTAAATAATATTGTCCTTCCTTATTACTCTATTAGCACAGACACAAAAAAAGCACATACTGCATGGTTACATTTCAGCAGTTCTAAAAAGGACAGAAAAGAGGCTGTAGTAAGAATCAGAACAGTGGTTATGAGAGATTAACTGGAAAGTAGCAGGTGGGAACTTTCTAGAATAATGGGAAAACTATATATTTGGTAGAGATAGTGGTTATATGAATAGACAGACCTGAAAAAAAGAAAAACAACTATGAAGCCATGTCTATAAAATCTACATTTTATTGTAAGTAAATTATACCTCCATTTAAAAATGGGACTCAAAGAGATCTCTAGATTTTGCAGTGATTTTGAATCAGAGAGTTTTTAAGAAGCAGTCACTACCTTTTTCCTGGTCAGCAAAACACATTTCATCCTTTCTTTCATTCAAGTATCCACTCAACAAAGATTTATTAAGCACAAATATATCCAGAGCTAACACAATGGCAGTGAGTTAGAGAAAAGAATGGCTAGCAAAACAGACACTGCTCCTATTATGGAGTTTAAGTCTGTCACGGGAAAACAGAAAACTCAAATGCACAAAGACAAGGAGTTATGGCTGTAGCATTGAGGGCAAGCCCCATGTTTTAACAAAGTCCTTGCATCAAAACAGAATGAAGTATTTATGCTAAATCCCAAGCTAATCTGAGCTGAGAATATTGGTGTTCGTTGAGTCATTAAAAGTTGTTAGAGCAATCAGACCAAAGCAAGCCAACTAACACTTTTTTCTATTAATCCAACTCTATATATTCTTAAAGCTACTGAATCAAAACATCAAAACACTTTTCATGTCAAATTTCATTTTGACATTCATTTTTTTTTTAACAAACAAAATTTAGGTCTTGTACACCCTAGGGCATCTTATATATACAGCTGTCCATGAGGATAACATGGCGTTAAATAACTCTCTTTCCCATGAGCAAATCCCAGCTGGGAAGACAGGTGCATCAACTTCTGGTGACTATTGCCAGTGAGGGATTTACAAGCTCCCCTAACAAGGAGTGTTATGCATATTCATATGAAACCCAAGCTTGTGACTGGTGCGGTACTTGATATACAAACAAAGTACGACCAAGAATGGATCAGCATTCCAGTATAAAATGATATCAGGTCGACACAGCTCCCTCCCCAAACAATTTTAAATGAAGTCCCTCTACGGGCAATCCAATTTTTGAAACATACAAAAATTCTACTTAGCCTAACTGGTATAAAAAAATCACCTCGTTCCTTTTTATTAAAGGTTTTCTAACCTGTTTGTCCCAAATTCTTTCCAAAATGGGAGGAGCTATTTATAAGATGAAAAGATAACAATTAAAAAGTGAAAAAGAAAAAAACCCCATGAACCATATAAGTTACTGAATTTCTAAGCTTCTAAGGAGACTATATTACTTATTGTATGCAACTGTCTAGAAGAAAATCAACGTGATTTTTTTTCAAAGACTGCTTTAAGAGAAAACAAAGCTTCCCAGGCGGCTCAGTGGTAAAGAATGCGCCTGCCAATTCAAGGAGACAACAGGAGACACAGGTTAGATCCCCGGGTCAGGAACATCCCCTGATAAAAGTGACCATTAAAACCCTACAATAACTGGGACACTGGATAACTATCTCAATCGTGACAGCCATTTCATGTATCTTCAGAAAATATTGCCAGATTGCAATCGAAACTGTGGATAGACACCTTAATTACTTCCTTATCCTCATTAGTGATAAACTGAAAAGAAATGCTCTACTGCCGAAAAGGAATGACAGTTCCTGTTTCTGTAAGTTTAACCTATTTAATATTTGAGAACTGTATATATTTTGCCCAAGTCATATACTGTTTTTAAATTCTACATTTCATTTTTATTCTTCAATCAAACGGTTGATAACACAATGAAGCTTTTCCTAGCATTTTAGTGCAGTTTTTTCCCTCCACTTTTCTAATTTTCAGTCTCCAATCTCCCTTGAGCTTTGGTTTCTATGCCTTGTTTTTGCCAGAGGGAATATCAGCTCTCTGTGTTCCCACTTCCTTAGCAGTTCTTTGGTATTCACTCTTACTCTAAGAAACACTTTAGGGCAAAATGTGGTATGTGAGCATGGGAGGTTTGAAGGAAACAAAAAACTGGCATTTAAGACTTTCTTATTCTCCATTCACTGGATACATAATTGTGGTGCAAAATTCTAGATGATGTCTAACGGTTTTTGCATTGTCACAGCTTCCTTCACTCTCAAGGATGTCACATAATGACATTTAGTCTGCAAGCCTGTACCCAATGATAAGACAAGGTTTTCCTGTGTCCCCAGAGCAACTTTTAACAGCTCCACATTTAACAAATCTATTAAACCCTAAAATCTATCTAGCAGTAGTGAAACATCTTGAGAGAGGAAATAAAATCTTTGGAGCTAGTGACAGGACAGAATTTTTCCAGAGGTTCAATTTTAGGCATTAGCTTTACTGTGTACGTGTACTTCAGATAAGCTCCAAAGTATGTAATCAGCTCCCCGTATGTGCCTATCACTGTGCAAGGAACCAAGGACACATGAATAAAACATGGCTCTTTTGCTAAAGAGGCTCGTAGCTTAGCCAAGGAAGGTAAGGGGGCATAAACACATTACAAGATAAGTTAGGGTCATTTAGGCTTCCCCTGGTGGCTCAGATGGTAAAGAATCTGCCTGCAATGCAGGAGACCGGGGTTCGATTCCAGGGTTGGGAAAATCCCCTGGAGAAGGGAATGGCAACCCACTCTACTATTTTTGCTAGTTTTGTCCATGGAGAATTCCATGGACAGAGAAGCCTGGTAGACTACAGCCCATGGAGTTGCAGAGAGTTGGATATGACTAAGTGACTAACACACACACATATGCCACATGGAATCACAGGACTAGGGAGAAAAAAAAAGTAGGTTGGACACTCAATTTCCCAGATGAGGTGGGAAGGACTATGATGTGTAAATCTTTTATTTAATATTTGTGCTGAATATGTAATATTTAATATTTAATATTCAGGCTGAATTTTCTCAAAAATGCACATGCCAATAGGATTAGGATATTTTATGAAATAACATATATAACATTTTCAGTGCAGTATCTGTTATGCAACAATTGTGAAGGAAGGGAGGGAGGGAGGGAATGTTAAACACTCCTACTGTGAATTTGACTTATCATTATAACTCTTTTGGGCAAATCTTTCATGTGTAAAAGATCTGGGATTAGTTATCACAGTTCTCATTCCCCTGGAAGACATCCAACTCATTCAAACAGGTTGCTGGGTTTCATATCTGAGGGGAAGCTGTATATTCCTCTAAGACTAATGCTCACGTGGGTCACCTATCTGCCGCTCGAGGGAGTGCGCAAGAGACAGATGAGCAGAGGAGAACTTCAAGCTTTCGATAGAGGTCCATGGATAGGTTCTATGAAGTCTGTATATCTGTCTTAGATATACTGGATGGACGAACTGTGAAAGACTCAAATGAATCAAAAGAAGACTGGGTATCTTTAATGAAAAGGAGGCATTTACCAAGTATATCCTTTTTGGTTATCTGATTCTTTAAATGGCAATTTGAACTGGTTTACAAAGATATAAATTATAGATAACTCATAGAAGTTAAAGCACCACTTATGTAAGGATATGCAAGTTCCTTCTATTGGAGGGAAAATTTCTCTCCTCATACCAACTCTATGCAAAAATGCCAGTTTTGCATCTATCTGTAGATTTATTTCAACACTCCTGACTCAACTACATACCTGTGGTATTCTTAACTCTCTGTTGAATCTATTGATAACATCTTATTAGTTTCCTCATTAATGATGGACTCAAATAAAATTTTCAAGTTATTTTCATATTTGTATAAAAATCTTGAGTTTGCTTTTAAACATTATCTTTTAGTAATATATTTATCATATTTGTATTTTGATTTTCCATAATAATAAAAGAAATACTCCAAGTGCTTTCTGGGTCTTCTGGACCACACTATCTTATCACCATGTGCTCTCATATTAACCTAGTGTTCGTGTCTTTAAATACAATCATTTGGGCATCAAGAAGTATTAATAGGAACACAGAAAGAAAAAGGACAATGATGACATTGCACAAAGAGTTTCCACAAAGTAGGGAGAACTGTCACTAAATAGGGAGAACTGTCACTATACTACACTGTATTGTACACAAGAATCTGTACATTAGCAAGCCCATGTCTTCTTCACATGGTGAACAGACATTTCATGTCCACAAAACACCTCTACATTAAAAAACAATATTGTGAAATTGAATTTCTCAGATTTAGAAATTTGTTTGCATTCATTTGTAACTATGTTTTGTAAGAAGTATAAGCATAAGGTATTTATGCCTGGCTTTCTGTTTGCATATTTTTAAGTAACACTGTAATAAAAATGATTTAATGCTAGGGTTCACATAGAAGATTTTTGTGCTTCTTTTTGTTTTTCCATAAAAAAAGACTTTATAGGTTATATAAGTTTAAGAAACACTGGCTGACAACATTGTGGAAAATGTATATTTCAAATTTTGCATTTGTAGAAATTTAGTATAAAGCTCTCGTATCCTGAAAGAGATTATTTCAATCTCATGATCAACTTTAATTCATCCTGACTTTCCATCAGACCATATAGTATAAGAATAAAGAAGGCTCAGAATAAATGTCATTATTCTTTAAATCTAGTCCTAATGAAACTTTCAAAGTTCCCCTGTGTAGGTGTAAAATATCATTAACCTGTTCGGATTTTGATGTATTATTGATTTGAGCTTAGTAATATTAGAATCAGACTCTGAGATTATTTTAATAGAAAAGACTAAGGAGTGGCACATTTATGCTGTATCTATTTTAAACCCAAGAAGAAAGGAAATATACCAAATATGCATTGTTTAAACAATGGAATCATTGTAAAAACCAGAAGAAATCTTGGGAAATTATAGATAGGAAGTATTTTTTTTCTATTTAATTAAAAAAATTTTTTTACAATGTTATGTTCATTTCTGCCATACAACAATGCAAATCAGCCATAATTATACATACATCCCCTCCTTTCCTAGCTGCCCTCCCCTGCCAGCATCCCATCGCTCCAGGCCATACCATCTTGCAGGGAAGGAGATGCAGATGTAGGGAATGGATTGGTGAACACAGCAGAGGAGGGAGAGGGTGAGACAAATGGAGAGGGCAGCATCAAAACACACACACACACACACACAAACACTATCAGGTGTGAGCTGGACAGCTGGTGAGAAGTTGCTGTGAAAACAGGGAGCCCAGACTAGGACTCTGTGATGATCGGAAGTATGTTTCAATTTTTTGAAAAAACAAAACATTTCTCTCTGATATTATTTATTAACCATTTATAGAACTCATCCCCACCAGGGAAGCCCTTAAAAGTCATATATCCTGAGTTACTTCTGGGGATCTAATGGAGTGTTCTCTTCAGAGGTGGAGAACGAAATGCCAAATATGCAGTTAACTCTTCCACCAGACAGCACAAGTGCAGATTTCTAGGTGTGGCTTTAAACTTGGAAAGGTAGGGTATGGGAGTTCCACTACATGGGGTGGGAGCTTGAGGATTTTTATATTTATTTATTGACTAAGGACAGAGAAGGCAATGGCACTCCACTCCAGTACTCTTGCTGGAAAATCCTTTGGGCGGCGGAGCCTGGAAGGCTGCAGTCCATGGGGTTGCTAAGAGTCCAGCACGACTGAGTGACTTCACTTTCACTTCTCACTTTCATGCATTGGAGAAGGAAACGGCAACCCACTCCAGTGTTCTTGCCTGGAGAATCCCAGAGACGGGGGAGCCTGGTGGGCTGCCGTCTATGGGGTCACACAGAGTTGGACACGACTGAAGCGACTTAGCAATAGCAGTGACTAAGGAAAATTCTCAGCATTTACTAGATTAGGGGCATGTCCACTGTTCACTTACTTATCCCTGCTGCTGCTGCTAAGTCACTTCACTCCTGTCCGACTTTGTGTGACCCCATAGACGGCAGCCCACCAGGCTCCATTGTCCCTGGGATTCTCCAGGCAATAACACTGGAGTGGGTCGCCATTTCCTTCTCTAATGCACGCCTAGTTCCCAGCATACAGTAGACATTCAGTAAATGAACCAATGATGTTTGTAGGTAAGAGGGTTCAACTGAAACAGCAAGTTCATGCTAGATTTTCAGAAACAGACTCAATTATAGCATGTGTTGCTCTATGATAGCAAAAACATCTTAGTGTTAACTGTATTTTAACTGGAGAACATTACTTCAGTTCAGTCGCTCAGTCGTGTCCGACTCTTTGCGACCCCATAAATCGCAGTACGCCAGGCCTCCCTGTCCATCACCAACTCCCGGAGTTCACTCAGACTCACGTCTATCGAGTCCGTGATGCCATCCAGCCATCTCATCCTCTATTGTCCCCTTCTCCTCCTGCCCCCAAGCCCTCCCAGCATCAGAGTCTTTTACAATGAGTCAACTCTTCACATGAGGTGGCTAAAGTACTGGAGTTTCAGCTTTAGCATCATTTCTTCCAAAGAAATCCCAGGGCTGATCTCCTTTAGAATGTACTGGTTGAATCTCCTTGTAGTCCAAGGACTCTCAAGAGTCTTCTCCAACACCACAGTTCAAAAGCATCAATTCTCTGGTGCTCAGCTTTCTTCACAATCCAACTCTCACATCCATTCATGACTACTACCGGAAAAACCACAGCCTTGACTAGACGGAACTTTGTTGGCAAAGTAATGTCTCTCTGCTTTTTAATATGCTATCTAGGTTGGTCATAACTTTCCTTCCAAAGAGTAAGCGTCTTTTAATTTCATGGCTGCAGCCACCATCTGCAGTGATTTTGGAGCCCCCCAAAATAAAGTCTGACACTGTTTCCACTGTTTCCCCATCTATTTGCCATGAAGTGATGAGACTGGATGCCATGATCTTCGTTTTCTGAATGTTGAGCTTTAAGCCAACTTTTTCACTCTCCTTTCACTTTCATCAAGAAGCTCTTTAGTTCTTCTTCACTTTCTGCCATAAGGGTGGTGTCATCTCCATATCTGAGGTGATTGATATTTCTCCCAGGAATCTTGATTCCAGCTTATGCTTCTTCCAGCCCAGCGTTTCTCATGATGTACTCTGCATAGAAGTTAAAAAAGCAGGGTGACAAATATACAGCCTTGACGTACTCCTTTTCCTATCTGTAACCAGTCTGTTGTTCCATGTCCAGTTCTAACTGTTGCTTCCTGACCTGCATATAGGTTTCTCAGGAGGCAGGTCAGGTGGTTTGGTATTCTCATCTTCTGAAGAATTTTCCACAGTTTATTGTGATCCACACAGTCAACGGCTTTGGCATAGTCAATAAAGTAGAAATAAATGTTTTTCTGGAACTCTCTTGCTTTTTCCATGATCCAAGCGGATGTTGACAATTTGATCTCTGGTTCCTCTGGTTCCTTTTCTAAAACCAGCTTGAACATCAGGAAGTTCATGGTTCACATACAGCTGAAGCCTGGCTTGGAGAATTTTGAGCATTACTTTACTAGCGTGTGAGATGAATGCAATTGTGCGGTAGTTTGAGCATTCTTTGGCATTGCCTTTCTTTGGGATTGGAATGAAAACTGACCTTACCAGTCCTGTGGCCACTGTTGAGTTTTCCACATTCTAGGCATATTGAGTGCAGCACTTTCACAGCATCATCTTTCAGGATTTGAAATAGCTTAGCTGGAATTCCATCACCTCCACTAGCTTTATTTGTAGTGATGCTTTCTAAGGCCCACTTGACCTCATATTCCAGGATGTCTGGCTCTAGGTGAGTAATCACACCATCATGATTATCTGGGTCATGAAGATCTTTTTTGTACAGTTCTTCTGTGTATTCTTGCCACCTCTTCTTAATATCTTCTGCTTCTGTTAGGTCCATACCATTTCTGTCCTTTATTGAGCCCATCTTTGCATGAAATGTTCCCTTGGAATCTCTAATTTTCTTGAAGAGATCTCTAGTCTTTCCCATTTAGAATAAATACAAAGACATGTAACTGGCACATTTATTATTCTGCATTTGTTTTAGCTTATAGAGATAAGTAAATATCAATAAGTATACAGTACACCTAACACTGTATTTCAATGTGGATTTCCTTCATAGTGGAGTATTTTGCTATTAAACTAAGTGCTGATTTTTTTTCATTTTATTTTAGTTACATTATTCCACCACATTTAAGTAGCAAAGAGGACTTTCTCCATGCCTCAGGGTATGGTGATTCAGAGAGAACAAAGAATCACTATTTTGACCTTTGAGCAATTAATTTGACCTTTGTAAGTCAACAGTTAAGACAGTAGTCTTTAAAACCATGGCTTTGAATTACAAGTACCAGCAGCCAGAGAGGAAAAAAATTCCAAAAGCTTGTATTTAAGTATCAAGAAGCAAATCATGTGGGACTTGGAGCAAGGGTTTACGTCATAGAGGGGGGCGAAAAAAAAAAAAAACAAAAAACTAAGAGATGCCAGAAGAGCAGTTTTCCCTACAAAACAGAGAGGTGATAAAAATACAGATCATTTATAGACTAGAAAAGGAGAAAGAAATAGAAAAAGGAGAACAAAGAGAGCACAGACAGTATGGGTGGCTCTGTTCCCTGAAACTACTTTGGGGTTGAAACTCCTGAGTGGAATGACAGAAAATTCCCCAAATATTTAGTAAATATTGTACTCGTGACTTACACCACATCTACTCTGGCCCTTGAGAAGAAAATAAACTTGCTGGTTACCCTTCATCAAACTAGTCAGCTTCAGTAGATAGAAAAGTCAGCCAGGCAGATCTAGGTAACGTGTCTGAGATGGACACCTGTCCTATCCAAGTTTTATTCATCTCTCACAATATGAGGAAGAAATAGCAGAAATTCTCAAGATCATAACTATAGAACTAAGAAATAATAATAGCTAAGAATCAGGGAGCCTAAAGGGTTTGGCACAAGGTGATTCCACAACAGAACAAACTTTGCAAAATGGGCAGCTCCAGTTAGGGATCACATGGAGGTTGCTGCTAAATCTCAGAGGACCAGGAAATCAGTAAAAGCCAAACCTGGCCATAGGGCTGCAGGGGTAGAACTTAGTGTTTCAATAGAACAACTTCTATGTTGTGAATGCCTACAGTTGTTTAGTCGCTAAGTCATGTCCGGTTCTTTTGTGACCCTAGGAACTGAAGCCCACCAGGCTCCTCTGTCCGTGGGATTTCCTGGGCAAGAATACTCGGGTGGGTTGCCATTTCCTTCTTCAGGGGATCTTCCCGACCCAAGAACTGAACTGGTATCTCCTGCTTGGCAGGCAGATTATTTACCACTGAGGCACCTGGGAAGCACCACTGTCTATAGGGCAGGCATCAAACACAACCAAGAACACAGATGACAGAGACACAATCATAGACGAGACAGTTTTGACTCTGAGACAATCTGATTCTAGGACAATATCTCCAAGGCCGCCTACAGTACTATAAATAATATCTAAGGCTGTGCTTCTACAGAGCTTGTTACATCTGCCCATTGTCAAGAAATTCTTTATAATGGCATGAAAACTACTATCCCAGACCTCTCATCTGTTTTACTGCAAAGCAGATTTTTGCTATTTTAAAGTTCTATTTTGTATATATTCTATTGTAATGTTCTGGGCCAACTTGCACAATACTCAAAACGTAACCAAACATCAATTCCGTTTGAAACAGTAAATAGACCTTCGAAATGCCATTCACAGCTGTTAGTATTTTCTATCCTTTCAAAGTTTGTTTTTGTTGTTTACTTTTCAATCAGCTTACTGAAAAGGCATGGGTGGACAAATAGATGTACTCGAAACTGATGATTCAATGGAATGT
Source organism: Budorcas taxicolor (assembly GCF_023091745.1). NCBI lineage: Eukaryota > Metazoa > Chordata > Mammalia > Artiodactyla > Bovidae > Budorcas > Budorcas taxicolor. The sequence goes on from NC_068911.1 coordinate 73,039,141, forward strand.
GTGTAAGGAGAAATAATAACTTTAAAATGTTGAATAGTTTTCACAATCACTCATTCTTGAAAACTACTATTAGACACCAAGGTATATTGACAAATGGGTCTAATAGTTTCTCAGCAGTGGTCATTAGAAGAATTGGTAATGCACTCTATTATTTTGTTAGACATTCACTTCTAGTGCCATTACAGTGTCCATAAAAAGCTCTGATAACTTACAGTCGGGATGCAACTACAGTAATATATTACAGGCTTTGTAAAAATGTTTCTTTGGAACTCACTTCCACATTATTATAGCATCTCACTGTATCAACCTGCTTCTTTTGTCTAATCATCTCCTCTCATTTATTCTTATGATCCTTAAACAGTTCAGGCAGCTAGTTTTTATTTGAAGATTCTGGATCAATCACTGTATATGGTTGATTACCACTTGGGCTGGAGCAAAAGATGTGTGGCTGGGCCAAGGATGAGGGTGCAATGGGGAAAGAGAGTGGGTCACATAACGTCAAGGATGTCATTTCATCCTACACCTCCACTCTACTTGCTGACTTTTTAAGCATCTTTATGTCCTTCCTCTTTTTCCAAAGGCTAAATTATCACCCTCATTTCCACGAACAGGGTTTAAATCAGACCAACACTCAAAAGCACATGTGCTCATAAGTGGGCAAAATCTCAAACATAAAAGAATTTGCCGATGTCTTAGCTTTTGCTCCTCCTATTGAGTTATGCATTAGGATTCTTTGATGACTCTTAAAATTTGAATAATTAACAAAAACATGGATGTGATCAAACAGTTTGAAGGTAATTGGCCAATCTACTCCTTTTATCTTCTCTAGACAGAATTATTTACAAAACTACAATACTTACTTAAGAAAGACTTTCTGAAAAGTTAGATGAAGGTCTTTTTTCTTGTTTTCTTCACATTTGGTCACCCGCCTTTCTCTCCCTCTTTTTCCTTCTTTGCCTCCTCTTAATTTCTTTTTAATGATTCCATTTTTCGATTAAAGTTAAATGTGAATTACAGGTGATAACATCAGTCGCTCAACTTTGCTCAAAAAGTTAAGGAAGCCACTAGTTCAGCGAGAGGTATAGAGGATAAAATTTCAAATTTTTATTTTGAATGCAGTACCTATATTGTTATATGAAGAAGTACCCTTTACAATAGAATGTTTTATTAAAATACTAAGACCCTAAATGGTCAAAAGAATTTCAAAAGTGTCAACAGTATTCCCCCTTAAAGGAAAACCCCAAAAGCTGTCAAGGTTTAACAAGAAGCATCATTTTTTGTGTCTTCCAATATCAGTTGCTTTAAAGCTGCAGGCCCCAGAACCAAATGCAACTAGAGGCCACAACCTAGGGGGCAAGATACGATATTTTCTAAACTCCTGATCATAGCAATAATAAATACTTATAACTATGTCCACTGACATTAGAAAAATGCTCAATACATTTAGCTTTCCTGGCTGGCTGTGCTTACTGCAGATAAATACTCAGATCTGCTAACTAGAATTCTAAGCACTGTCCACAGTAGTGCCAACTGCATGAAGGTCATACTGTTCTTTCTGATCGTAATTTGCTACCACGTGTTGTTACCGGTCCTCCAGGAGTCATATGTTGAAGTCTTACTTCCCAGGACCTCAGAATGTAACCTTATTGGGAGTACAGCTATTGTCCATGTAAGAAATTAAGATGAGGTCATACTGCAGTAGGATGGGTCCCTAATCCAACATGACTGCTGACTTTGCAAAATGGGGAAATTTGGACACAGGCACACACACAAGGAGAACACCAGGGGAAGAGGAAGGCAGAGATCAGGCTGTTGCAGCCGAAGCCCAGGATCAGCAGAGAAGGCCGGCAAAAGCCTGGAAGTTAGGAGAGAGGCATCAAACTGATTCCTCCTCACAGCCTGCAGAAGAACCCGGCCCTGCCAGCACCTTGACCTCACACTTCTAGACTCTCATATATTGTGAGACAATAAACTCCTGTGGTCTGAACCACTCAAACTATGGTACTTTCTTATGGCAGTCTTACCAAACTAATACAGCTGTTTAGTAAGAAGACATATAAAATCTGATGTGATATTTACAATGCATAGCATGTATATTTATTTGTTACTATGGGGAGATAAAATCTTCAATCATCCAGTAATTATATCTGAATTGGCAATTCAAAATTTTTAGAATCACTCTAGAATCACATTTATGTACTCCTTTTGGAGAGCAAACCACATGGTGCATAATTTACATTCTAACATCTAGGTCAAAACCACATCAAATTTTAGGAGTCTACCAAATACTGATCCTAAAAACTTACAATGTAGCTTCAAGAGCCGACTAAAGTACTGTTGACTGCCATTTCAACCTGTGTCATATTATTTGTATCTGAGATAACTGTAAGAGTAGACCCAGGTTTTATGTGGCCTGAATCCTATTAAAAAGGGATCCTATTAAAAAGAAAAGAAGATAAGACTACAAGTCCAAAATTAGATTTGTATGTAATGGACTCACAGAAGTGACAGGCCTTGAAGCTTAGCTTTGGTTAACCTCACTTTATATACACCTCTGGAGATAAGACATTGGCAACACAGCCAAGAGACAATACAACCAGTTTCACAGGGATGAAGTGATGCTTATATCAACACAATTTTGTTAGATTATAACTGTGAAGTAAACAGAAGTGAAACACGAGAGAAAAGAAAGAAGATGACGACAAAAGATACTGCAAATATTGTTAGACAGATAAATCCAGTGGAATCTCATGTCAGCATTTCTCAGAAAGCCACTGTGCAAAGAGTAAGACTGTGTCAAATGAGAAGGCAAATTTGTGGCCAGTTTGGCAACTTAATGCAAACAGTAAGTCAAAACAGCTACTGAAGTATGAACCAACCGACTGATGAGAAGTTTTTCATATTCCAGAGATACATCTCATCAGTTCAGTTCAGTTCAGTTGCTCAGTCGTGTCTGACTCTCTGCGACCCCATGAATCACAGCACGCCAGGCCTCCCTGCCCATCACCAACTCCCAGAGTTCACTCAGATTCACGTCCATCGAGTCAGTGATGCCATCCAGCCATCTCATCCTCGGTCGTCCCCCTCTTCTCCTGCCCCCAATCCCTCCCAGCATCAGAGTCTTTTCCAATGAGTCAACTCTTTGCATGAGGTGGCCAAAGGACTGGAGTTTCAGCTTGAACATCATTCCTTCCAAAGAAATCCCAGGGTTGATCTCCTTTAGAATGGACTGGTTGGATCTCCTTGCAGTCCAAGGGACTCTCAAGAGTCTTCGCCAACACCACAGTCAAAAGCATCAATTCTTCGGCGCTCAGCCTTCTTCACAGTCCAACTTTCACATCCATTCATGTAGCTTTTTGTACTAATATCCCCATTCTGTCACATTCCCATTTCCTTTTAAAATATTCAGTACCAAGCTTTTCAAGAGCCAACAACTTTTGCTATTTCATGTGTTTATGAAAGAAACAGAGACACATGCCTCTGTCCATTATAGTTTCTCTGATCCAATGTCATCCCTCTCTGACTTCCTAGTAAATATCTACTTTCCATTCTGTGTCCCATATGGTTCAGTCCCAGACCTTACAATAATGAGGTGAGCATCCATTAGTTTGCACTACCGTGCATTATTCCAGGATATTATACTCTTGAACCCATAAATATGCTACATAGTCTAAGAAAAGGAAATGTCTCAAAGCATCCACCTTTCTCCCCTGTTTCTTTTCCTTACATACAATAGCCTCTACTTATTTTTCTTCTAAATTATCCCTAAACTCCTCCCTAAGTCCTGGTTCTCTCCCATAGTCCCTCCTTCCTTTGATTTGCATAACTGAAGAACTAATCAAACAGAGTGAAGAAAAGGAAACTAAGAAAACTACCTTTACCTTCAGGCGGGAAGGAAGGGCTGGGGACACTCTATGCTGGTAATACGTGTTTCTTCCCTTTTCAAAACTCAGATACTCTCAGATATTCCAGGAAAACCTCCCTAGTGACCCACTGCCACTTCTCTCATCACTGATTGATTACCCCATCTTCCTTTTTTTTTTTACTACCACTATACCTTTAACCTGTTCATGTTACTGTACTTATGATGGAATATACTGAATTCTTTTCAAAGTCTGCTTCTGTCGGTGTCAAAACATCTTGAAATCAGAGATTTTATATTCTCAGCACCGAGCAAAATAATAGGTACAGAGTACATCCTCATGCTTATAGGAAAAAGAACTATTTTTACTGGTTGTTCCCAAAGTGTCTATTTATTTGGTTCATGTTTCTTTACAATCTACATGATAACTGAAAATGTGGTGTACTAACTTTTAGAGTGATTGGCATATAGTAGTTGCTCCATATTTATTGAAAAAATGAATTTATAAGATTTGAGTTTATGGATAATTAACCTCTACAAAAACACTTTAAAGCCTTAAAAACCCTTATAGCTTTCTAAATATAAAATGTGCCAATATAGATTTATTTAATTGTATAATTAAGTTGCCAAATTCAGGCTAAATTATTTTCTGGCAATTTTAACGTTCCACATAGAAAAGGATTTAACATTCCTTCCCCCCCTTTTTTTTTTCATGAAAACATATGAAGGACATTTAGATCATACGTATATGGCCATTTGTCATAGAGAATTCTGAAAATACTGAAATTTTAACATCACTGCAGGTTGATGCCATTTTTCACCATTTCACTTAACAGCTGACAGATTTGCTCTTTTGATGCTGCCAAATAAAGACTATACTTCCATTACAAAAATGAAGAGTGAGGAAGAGCTCAGCAAGCAACAGGAAGCACAAGGCAAAGCCTTTGAAACAGGAGGTATTTGGATAGTTCAGAGCAAGGTTACCTGAGTGCTTCCTAGACAACAGGGAAGGTTTGGTGGACAGGGGAAAATCTGTGTAGGATCCTTGAGACTATGATTAGAGGTTTGCATTTTATTCTAACATTTCTTGGGATGTCACTGAATGTTTAGCAGGGTGCAAATCACCGATCTGGATCCACTGGACTCAAGGGGTAGAGCCTACAGTGAGATTGGATTTTATGAGAAACACTGGATTAGACTCGTGAGTTGGGAAGGTGCTGAGGCAGTCTGGAAAGGCATGGTATACTTGGGAACTACAATATTTTGCAAAGAGATTCCTGCTTCTTCTTGTTAACACTTCTTATATCTACTTTTATTCCATACCCTTCCAAACACACATATTAAGAAAGTAGGACTCAATAACTGAAAAATGTGTATGGATGAATTCTGACTTGGAGTACCATGACAACATTTTATCAGCATCAACACATAAAGATTATCTAATTTGTATATTCTGTAAACCTATAACCAGGTGTGCTGGAATTGCATAGTCAAATAGGTACTAATTAAATTTGAAACACTGTAAACATACTGAAATATACCGAAATACACACTAAAACACTCAACACATGAAATTCGCTAGTTTGTATATAGCTCATCAGATCAAGAACGAGCAGGAGAACCCGTTACAGAAAGAAAGTTCCTTATTTCAGAGTACAAGAACTCTGAGCTTTCATAGTCAGCTAGCACTTTCTCCTACTATCCTTCTGTTTTTCTAACCTTTGGCTGAGGGCTCTGGGCCTCTCACTGAGAGTCCTTAAAGTGGATAGAATGCACAGGCTTGGCATAAAGAGCCACCACGAAGGAAAAGCCATCCGTAGTTTTATGGTGGCTAATGGACCATGTAAGGCATGCACCAAGAGTTTAAGGTATGCACAGTGCACTCTTACTCCTGCTTCAAAAGAAGCGTGTGTGTTGTATTCATTAAGAGGAATGTATGTTTATTAAGAGGAATGTAAATATTGAACATATTGAATGATACTACCTGAGGTAGCTTTTTGTGATAAAGAGCAATCCTATAAGGAATTTGGAAAGGCTACCTCTGGTCAGTTTCCATGTGCCACCTTGAAGCCGGTTCACTGTAGGCATTCAACAACCTCTAGTTTTGATTGTAATCTACCCAAACTCCATTATCAGCTGGATTTTCCCAAAGCTCATTACTTTCTGACTGAGTCTGCCAAAATTTCTGTTTCTACATCTGCTCTTTTAAATCTTCAACTGCAAAACCCATGTTTCATTTTCAATGGGAGTAATTTAGAAGATGGAGTTCGGTATATTGATTTTTTTTTTTTTTTTTTTTTGCACCTCAGCTAACTTTGAAGCAATGAAACTATCCCATCTATGAAAGGATAATTTGTATATAGGAATGTGCCTTCCCACAAAGTCTTAGTTCTATTTATGTGGCATAAATGAACCAAATGTCAATTTTTGTTTCCAAAATGCACATATATTTTATATGTGCTAATTAATTAGCAGGTCCTGTTCAGAAAGAACATTTCCCACAGGCTTTTTCAAGAAAGAAACCTAAACAAGAAAGGGTCTCTTCATTTTGTTTACCCAGAATTCTGCTTATCTATTTTTAGCAGGTTCTTCTTTACTTTTCCTCATTGGACAGGATCAAGGAGCTGAAACTACATTATAATGAATCTCTTCAATCAGCCTGCTCTTTCCTACCTATATAAAGGATAAAAAATAGCAGGCTGCCTAAAGTCATAAAGCCTATTTTCTATGTAGAAACAAATGAATCCTTAGGCCAGAGGCTCTGAATGCTTCTTTAACAATAGGTATATGAAACTGATCAAGCTACATGGAAAAGTAAGTACATATTTTATTTCTAATTTTAGATTTACTCAATGCTTTTCATAGTTCTTTAAATAGAAATTAGCTCCCAGAAACTATTATCTCTCACAAAAGTAATATCTAAAAAACTGGTGAATATAATCATAAGTAACTCTGTAAAATTTTCCACATGAATTGGGTGGATTATGATAAGTAAGTCAGTAGTAGACTAGGAATGGGCTGTAGAGATTATGGGGATGGTAGCAACTTCAACTCATAAAGATGATTTACAATCCCTCTCCAGCTCCTTCTGGTACCAACTGCAATTTAGATAACATCTTTTTTTTACAGCAGAAGACTCAATGACTATTATAGTTTTTAAAATAACCTCACATCACTCTAGGAAGTATTATTTAAAATCCAAATTGCTAACAATATTTTGATGAATTGGTTTACAAATATAGCTATGTATCTATATTGAATTACAAATCTATTAATCTATATACAATTAAAATTAAGATACCCAGATTAAAATCTATCTTTTAATAAAACAAAAAGAACATGCTGGAACTACTACTTCTATTCATATTTGAGTGTCAGAACCCTGAAAAATAAGTTAACCAATTTTTAGTATTTTCTGAATTGATCTGACAGCAGAAAATGATTAATGGTCCCATTTTCAAGGATGATTATTCCAGTGAACTCAGTGAATCTTCTCGGTATTATGAAATTAATGGCATCAAATAAACTCGCTTTGGGATAGAGCAGGAATCAGGTAGACAGACACTGAGTTTGAAGCTGGTGAGATGTACTGCCGAGCCCTTGGTCCTGGAACTCATGAATACACATCAGCATTATAGCTCAGAGGAAAGCTACTATGATGGGAGTTTATTTTTGAAAGTGGACAAAATGACTGTTCAGAAAAAAAAAAAAAAAAAAAAACAACTCTATCCTTAAGACTCAACACTGTGGAAAGATAGTCTTTCATTGCAAATCCTACAGAAACAATTTTACACAATTTACTATTAATAAGAAAATAGAGAATACTTGCCAATTTGCAAAGGTGTTGGAGATTTAAAGGTTGCCATGTTTTGCTTAGTTGTTCAGTTGTATCCAACTCTTTGGGACTCCATGGACTGTAGCCCACCAGGTTCCTCTGTCCATGAGGATTCTCCAGGCAAGAATACTGGAGTGGGCTGCCAAGCGCTCCTCCAGGGGATCTTCCCAACCCAGGGATCGAACTCTGGTTTCCCATACTGCAAGTGGATTCTTTACCTCCTGAGCCACCAGGGAAGCCCAAGAATACTGGAGTGAGTAGCCTATCCCTTCTCTAGGGGATCTTCCTGACTCATGAATGGAACCATGCTCTCCTGCACTGCAGGCAGATTCTTTACCAGTTGAGCTACCAAGGAAGTCTATCTAAAAGGCTAACAGTTTTTAAACGCTAGCAATAGTTCTTGCTTACCTGTTTTAAATTTTTAATAATTGGGTATATTAATTAAACTCATGCATTGATGTGTAAAAATGTGAATGATAATTAGAAACTGCTTTTCAATACAGTTTCATCTTTTAAGGGAAATAACTATAGTTTAACAGTATGTTATCCAAGTCTCAACTCCATACAGATAATACTTTTAGCTGTTTTATTCCATAATGGTTGCAAATGTATTAGATCACACTTTCAATACTGTTAATAGTGATTTAAGATGCATTTAATTAAGATTTAGAATGTGCTTTTATCATGAACGTATCTGCTCACACGTACTGCTTAATGCTTAGGTATACTCACATACTGGGCTTTCCTGGTGGCTCAGATGGTAAAGAAGCTGCCTGAAGTGCAGAAAACACAGATTCAATCCCAGGTTGTGAAGATGTCCTGGAGGAAGGCATGGCAATCCACTCCGGTATTCCTGCCTGGAGAATTCCATGGACAGAGGAGACTGGTGGGCTACAGTCCACAGGGTCACAAAGAGTAGGATACGACTGAGTGACTAACACTTCACTCATGTTCTACTTACTAGTTTGTACAGACTTAGCATAAATGGATAAAAACAATCTAATTCTAAACATGAGATTTCAAAATTCTATAGTTCAATTTTTTTTTCATTATATTATTTACTGAGAGTAGGACTGTGAAGAAAGCTGAGCACCGAAGAATTGATGCTTTTGAAGTGTGGTGTTGGAGAAGACTCTTAGAGTCCCTTTGACTGCAAGGAGATCCAACCAGTCCATCCCAAAGGATATCAGTCCTGGGTGTTCATTGGAGGGATTGATGCTAAAGCTGAAACTCCAATACTTTGGCCACCTCATGCGAAGAGTTGACTCATTGGAAAAGACCCTGATGCTGGGAGGGATTTGGGGCAGGAGGAGAAGGGGATGACAGAGGATAAGATGGCTGGATGGCATCACCAACTCGATGGACATGAGTTTGAGTAAACTCTGGGAGTTGGTGATGAACAGGGAGGCCTGGCGTGCTGCAATTCATGGGGTCGTAAAGAGTCGGATATGACTGAGTGACTGAACTGAACTGAAATATGCAATAAAGACATAATACTTAGTAAATATAATAAATATAGAAATTTAAATATATAAATTAAATATAATTATATATTTAATAAATATATACTAAGTAAATGCACATTAAATATTTAGGTATTATTCTAAATGTTTTAGAAGCTTTAATTTACTATATCCTTAAAACAGTCCCCTAAAATAGATAATGTTGTTTCTATTTCATAGGTAAGAAACTGAAACCGGAGAAGGAACTTACCTAGATTAACTTAGTAGCAAGTTGTGGGGCTGGCTTTTAAACTTCAGTAGGCTGGCTAGAGAGTTCACAATTTTTTTCTTAATGTATTTATTTTTAATTGGGGGATAACTGCTTTACAATATTGTGTTGGTTTCTGCTATATATCAACATGAATCAGCCATAGGTATTCTTATGTCCCCTCCCTCTTGAACCTCCAACAATACTATGTGGTTCTCAGGATACCATGAAGTATCTTATCTTACAATTTGGCTTCTGTAATTCTCTGGGTTGTAGAATGAGTGTTTCAGGTCATTTCAGCAACAGCAACACCAAAGAGGACCTCTTTACATCCAAACAAGAAATCATTATTCTGATCTAACGCCAGGGAGTTGTTGAACTAGTTTTTACTTCATGCATGGATCTGTCATAACTATCTACCTATCCTCTACCTATCTGTATCTGTAGTTGTAGCAATATTCTTTTCATTTTTATTCTGACTCCAGTACGTGAATACATCTATTCCAGTATGTGAACATACCACCTTAAAAAAAGAAGTCCACGGTACTGTTGATGGATATTTGGGTTGTTTTGAAATATTTTAAACACAACAAATAATGTTGATATGAACTGCATTAGTTTCCTAGGGCTACTGTAACAAAGCTACCAAAACCAGGAAGGTTTGAAACAGAAATTTATTATCTCACAGTTCTAAAGGCCATCAGTAGGTTCATGCACCTCTTGAAACCTTTAAGAAAATTCTTCCTTGACTCTTCCCGCTCCTGGTGGTTTGCTGGCAATCTCTGACATTCCATGGCTTGCAGCTGCACCATTCCTAACACACAGTCGTCTTCTTCCGTGTGTACTCATAGCATTTTCCCTCTGTGAGCGTCATCAGTTATATCAGTTGGGTCCATGACAGTGACCTCTCTTTGACTCCCATGCAAATTTATTATTTATTTCCAAATAAAATCACATTCTGAGGTACTAGAGATTAGGAGTTCAACATTTAATTGTTAAGTGATATAATTCAACCCATAACAAAATTTTTATACACGTCACGTGTGTATCCATACATATATCTCCCCTCTCTCTCTCTATATATATATACACATGTATGTATGTATGTATATGGTGACCATCTTTTCAAATCCATTACCATGTTATATAAAATGGTGATATTAATCTAATAATATATAATTATTAATATTAGCTATTAATCTAATAATTTTGTTATAGATACTTTATCCTCTCTGCATATACAACATAGTCATCTTTTTTTCTAATCCCTTGACATTTGCTCCTTTTCATTTTATTCACTGGGTAGACCCTTCAGTGCAATGCTAGATAGAAGTGGCTATAGATGTATTCTTGCCTTGTTTCTGATCTTATAGAGTGAGTATTAAGAATTCCATCTTTAAGAATAATGTCAGAAAAAAAAAGAATAATGTCAGAAATATTCTGTCAGATGGGAAAAATCATTCCTATTAGTAATATAACAGTTTTATTTTTTAATTCTGAAGAAATGTTAAATGTTATCAAATTACTTTTCTGTGTTTATTCAGAAGAACATCTCATTTATTTTTTTAAATGTGATATAATATTGATTTTTGAATCTTTCATCATTGGAATAAATCCAACTTGAGCAATATGTATTATAATTTTTATATATCATAGAATTTGGCCTGCTTATATTTGGATTAAGATTTTTGCGTTTATGAGAAAGAGTAGTTTATAATCACTGGAATTCCTATAATGCCCATGTTATATTTTGATTAGATTTGGTTAAAAGACCATTTTGCAGTCTACTCTCAAAGGTAATTTATACAGAAAATTGCTTACCATAAGCCTAAAGTCATGAAATATTTGTCTATAACATTACAGTCCTTTAGACTGTGCGTATCAGTAGTCTATAGAATTTTCCAAGACTGTCGTCCTTCTGGAAAGCTATGCTGTTAAGAGTGCCACTGAACAATTAATGGCATCACCATCTGTCCCTTTTCACATCCTTTTGTTGCTGTTCAGTCACTAAACCATAGCCTTCCAGGCTCCCCTGTCCATGGGATTTCCCAGGCAAGAGCACAGGAGTGAGTTGCCATTTCCTTCTCCAGGGGATGTTCCCGCCCCAGCAACTGAACGTGCACCTCCTGCACTGGCAGGTGAATTTCACCACTGAGACACCAGGGAAGCCCTTCTACCCCCTTACCTCACTTTATATATCTTCCCATTTTCCCCAACTAACCATGTGTGTTTGTTTGGATGTTTATTGTCTATTTTGTTCCACCAGAATGTAAACCGCATAAAACAGGGTCTTTACCTTACAGCAGTACCGTAAACAATGTCTGGTATACCCCACACATTAAATGTTGAATGAACGAATACGTTAATCTTAGACTATACAGTCTAGACACACTCTATGCATGTGTACTGTATCAAGTTTAAAAGTATATGCTGAATTAATTTGCTTAATCGATTGCTTTTTTCCAGCTGTGAAAAACAATACTTTTGACAAACAAGATCCAAGCGCCACACAACATGGCATTGGGAGTTAAGAGTCAATGTATTCATCTGTTCATTATCTATACCACAGAATGGCCTTCTGCTCCCTTCCTCTATGAGGAACACAGCCCTGCCAGTCATATGTCATCATGTCAAAACTCAGCCAACAGGACAAAACAAAGAAAAACTAGCCAACTGTTTATGATACAGGATTTACAAACATGTGGGAATAATCACTCAAAGAGACAGGTAGTCATCTCTTGAGAAATCTTAATGGAACATTTTTGTTCCTTACTGTTTGTACTACTGAGTAATCCTATATGGCTCAACATGGTTACTGAAGACTATGTATCTGTTATCAAAAGCAATACCTGGGGGAGACTCTGCATCAGTAATAAGCTAAGGCAATACCCAGGTTACTGTACTTTTTTTTTTTTCCCCCCCAGGAGAACAAAGAATAGTCATAGATTACTTCTGATAAACATGTATGATATTAATGTGACCCTGAGTGGGCCAATCAGCTTTGTTCTTTTCCTTGCTAAGCATGCCTCCCTTCCATTCTGCTCTGCTTCCCCCCCTCTAGAATGTGAATGTCTCCTATCCCTCCCTGTTCATCATTAGATGGACAAAAGGGAAGAGTAGCTGATTTTGCATCCATCAAAAAGTCTACAGCTACAGCATGGTGGTATCATGTTTTAATATCAAGAAATATTATAGTAGGTAATAATTATACAAATAAGGTACACAGCTTACTGGGGTCAAGTTAATAGCCTTTTTTCCCAAGACATTCTGCTTAAAACATTCATAAATAACATGCAAATTTTTCTTAATATATACTAATATATCTATATTTGATTTTCAAATTTATTGCTTCCTTTTTTTTTTTAAACTGAGCATCTTTTCTTAAAAAAATACATATCATGAAACTAGGCCATAGGTAATACCTCCTTTGAGGAATTCATTGAAATATTTCTGTCTGTCTGTAAGAGGTGGGGCTGCATTTAGAGGAGGGTGAAGCTTTCTGAAGACGGTGCTCTCAGGTATGACTGGGAGCAATGTGTTTTCTTGCCTTGAAGCAAAACCTGTGACTGACTCAGAAGCAGCCGATAATTTCTGCAGGCAATGTCATTGAGCTTCTCTTTCAGAGGTCATTGTGAGAAAACTCCTTGGAGATGGAAAGAAATAACCTTACTGAAGGGAAGAGAAAAAAAATGTCAGTCACATCTTCATTAAATTTGCCATTTTCCCTTTAGGTGATACGAGGTAGGTTTTTTTTAAACCACTTAGCACTATTCCTTTTTATAGTTCAATCTCAATGACTGAACAAATAATTAAAAATAATTTATATTTGCTTTTTGGAATACTTTTTGAAATACATTTGAATATATAGATCTTTGATCCTGTCATGAACAAATATTTTGTCATATTAAAAACAATACATGCAAACAAGTTCAGTGGAATTACTTTTTTCGCTTAAGTATTTTACTCTTTATTAATACATAAGTAGTTCTTAAATATTTTCCTTTTCATATTCCAAAATGGAAAGAAAATCATATATTCATACAAGGGATTGAAATAGAGACGTTAACAGGTACCTCCAATATAACTACTGGAATGCCTTGTCTTGAAAAAATGAGGTATTTATATATGTGTGTGTATGAATCTATTTGTTTATTTATGCTGAAAAGGCCCTCCCTCTCAAGAGTCATTTGAATATTTTAAAGTAGTAACTTATTGATGTTAAAAGATAAAAAAACTGATAAGAATAGACCACAATGTCAATACAAATTTGAAAAGATGTTCCTGTGATCAATTATGCAGTGAACAATGCATGAATGAAATGCAGAGTGTCGAGTTTATACTACAACACTGTAACTACCATTTATTGCACTTGACATGTCACATCTATTAGATCACCAATTTCCCAAATGATCCTTTAAGTCAATATTTCCATTTATATACATGTCTGAGATTTGGAAGTGGAATTTAGAAAAAATTATAGCAACCCACTCCAGTACTCTTGCCTGGAGAATCCCATGGACAGAGGAGCCTGGTGGGCTGCAGTCCATGGGGTTGCTAGGAGTCGGACATGACTGAGCGACTTGCCTTTCACTTTTCACTTTCATGCATTGGAGAAGGAAATGGCAGCCCACTCCAGTGTTCTTGCCTGGATAATCCCAGGGACGGGGGAGCCTGGTGGGCTGCCGCCTATAGGGTCGCACAGAGCTGGACACGACTGAAGCGATTTAGCAGCAGCAGCAGCAGGTAACTTAAAGTCACTCAACTAACACTCAGAAAAGCTGCATTTCTAATTTAGTATTATCTGACTTTAACCCTGCCCTGCTCATAGCCACTATCCTAAGTTGCCTTACTCATGTTCCCATGGGATGAATTCTGATTCTGCTAAACATATAAGGACTGGCCACCATTAGCACTCACAATTTTTTTTCTCTATAAATAGGTTAGATTATGTTTTTCCTCTTAATTGGAATCTCTTGGAACTTTCTGATGGCCAAATAAAATCTGCTGCAGGAAAGAACAGTTTTATCTTCTTACAAAGGAAAAAAAGAAGCCCATTCTAAATATTATAAGTTTTATCCTTGTCTGAAAAGAATGATTCTTTCATTGTGGCCAAAAATTTGCATTTCAATTGTCTTTATTTTCAAGTTATCTCCTTTAAGAAACAGCTGAAGCAATGCAACAAAGGCATAATATGACTGTCCTCCTGATAGTCTAGGTTTTTCAAATAATTATTTCAAATGAAAAGAGATCCTTTAAAAAAAAAATCACATAGGACTCAGCTTCTAGTAATGAATTCCTCAAATAAATCTTTTAAGGTAACTATGTTTCAGAAAGCCCATTTTTTTCAGTTTGACTTTTTCTTAGAAATAAAGATTAAAGATGGAATAATTACATTTCTCAGACCAGAATAAGGCAGAGCTTTGAAAAGATGGCCCAGTCCAAAGCTTAGTTTGTCTCTGCTCTTGCTTAAGGCCTCTTCGTTAGACAGAGCTTGCCAAAGACATGAACTATAGTTCTAAAGTGTTAGTCTTATCTTATAAACACTGTCTTGATAGTACGCTTTCAGTGGATTACCATACCCATCTTGTTTCTCATTCAAATCAAATGTCTATATTACTGTCTATTTTTAAGCCTTCTATTTGCCATTTCCATATCTTTCACTGTATTAGCCTTAGAGAACTTCCCAAAATCTTAAATCCACTTTTTTATATAATCTGAAAAGCACTGAAATTCATCAATGTTGGAAATTTGAAACAGGCTATTACTGTTTAATCATATATCTGGATGTAAAGGATGTGATCATGGAATTTTTTTCCCCCTTTTACTTAGAGGTTGTGGTAAGAATTATACGACTAATTCATGAAAAATATTTGAAACACTGTTAAGAATTGTTAAGTACTAATTATTACTATTAATTGTTGTTGCTGTTGTTCAGTCACTAAGTCATATCTGACTCTTTTGCAATCCCATGGACTGCAACTCACCAGGTTCCTCTGTCCATGGGATTTCCCAGACAAGAATACTGGAGTGGGTTGTCATTTCCTTCTCTAGAGGATCTATCCTACTCAAGGATTAAATCTGTGTCTCCTGAATTGGCAGGAATATTCTCTACCACCGAGTCATTATATATTAATAATAAAACTATTAGGGAGACAAAACTGTATGGACTCAAGTGCAAAACTTGACAATTCTTTCTAATTAACTTTAAAAGGTATTGCCTACTACTATGTTTCTAATGCTGCTGCTGCTAGTAAGGGGCAAAAATCGCAAAATTTAGGGAAAGTTTACACCTACCTTTTGATATCAGATGGTTTTCAGCTCCTTTTTTCCCTTCAGTGCTCAAATCCAATTCATCAGTGTCTAAGGACAAAGATGGATTTAAGATCCTAAAAGATGATGCTGTTAAAGTGCTGAACTCAATAGGCCAGCAAATTTTAAAAACTCAATAGTGGCCACATAACTGGAAAAGGTCACTTTTCATTCCAATCCCAAAGAAGGGTAATGCTAAAGAATGTTCAAACAATCACACTATCATACTCATTTCCATGTTAGCAAGGCAATGTTCGAAATCCTTCAAGCTAGGCTTCAACAGTACATGAACTGAGAACTTCCAGATATACAGCTGGATTTAGAAAAGCCAGAGGAACCACATATCAATTGCCAACATCTGCTGGATCATAGAAAAAGAGAATTCCAGAAAAACATCCACTTCCTCTTCATTGACTGTGCTAAAGTATTCGTGTGGATTACAACAAATGTGGAAAATTCTGAAAGAGATGGGAATACCAGACCACCTTATCTGCCTAAGAAATCTATATGCAGGTCAAGAAGCAACAGTTAGAACTGGACATGGAAGAATGGATTGGTTCTAAATTGGGAAAGGAGTACATCAAGGCTGTATATTGTCACCCTGCTTATTTAACTTATATGCAGAGTACATCATGCAAAATGCCAGGCTGAATAAATCACAAGCTGGAATCAAGATTGCAGGCAGAAAACTCAGTAACATATGGTACCACCCTAATGGCAGAAAGTGAAGAGGAACTAAAGAGCCTCTTGATGAAGGTGAAAGAGGAGAGTGAAACAGCTGGCTTAAAATGCAACATTCAGAAAACTAAGATCATGACATCTGGTCCCATCACTTCATGGCAACCAGACAGCTTGTTGTTAAGGATGTTACGTTACAACCTAGTAGCACATACATATGTAAACATGTAGATATACATTTGAATCACAATTTCACATTGCTACACTCTATTTTCTATTCTATTCTATATAGTAAATCTAACATATTAAAAAAATCTGGTCACTACTAAATAACTTATATAATGACCTAAATGCATCACAATCTAGAGTGTGAAAAGTCAACCAATCCAAATAAATGACAGTTTATCTCATTGAAAATAGATTCCAAAATAGAACACTTTACAACTTTAATTAACTAAACATAATAAAACATGCTTCATACCTTTTGTGGGTAGTTGACTTTATAGCTATATCTATAATACATCTCACACCTTTCCAATTAATCAGTAGCTGTTTGAGGGCTTGGCTCCAGTTCTAGATGTGGTCTCTGATTAGTCAAAAAGTGGTGCTCAAATGTAAGCATGTGAGGTTACATCTGTGGTGCTCCCAGAGATCTGGACAAAATACAGATTGCCAGAGCTCTCCCTCAGAGTTACTAATTCAGCTGATCTAGAATGAAGACCAGGGAACTACATTTAAAGTAAATTCTCAGATGCTACTGATGCTGCCATGCCAAAGTTCACACTTTGAGAAATATTGGGCTATTACTCAGGGTATCCCCAGGCCACTTGTCCCAGCGATTCATTCAAGATGGGCAGCTTAAATTCAGGCCCATTCCCCTGGTAACAAACATTTGCTCAAGAAATGGGTGTACAATAGATTTCAGACCAAAGACAGGTAAGGGCAGGTGTGAGAATAGGTTCTGGAAAAGCAGCTCCAATCATGGGCCAAATGTGAAAGTCACTCTCCCTGCCTTTGATCTACTTACACACGGGAAACGAGGAGTACAGTGACTATCTTGTAAAGCACCTGACACACAGACACACAGAGGAAGCAGAACCACAAAACAGAGACATGAACTTGCTTTCTGAAGCACTTTGAATGTATTCAGTTAATAATACAGCCCCCTAGAATTCTCAACATTGTTTAAGCTAGTTTGAGTTGAATTTTCTTTTCCTTAGACCAAAAATTCATTGTAGCTAATATACCTATATTCTTGATGGAGCAAAGTATTTAAAATTCTTTGGAAGTATATTTTAAATCTTTATGCCTTTTACAACAATCTCTCTGAACTGAAATTTTGCTGTGGGAAATCATCACAAGTAGATCCAAAATTGATATTTTACCTTGCTGCTATTAAGGTGAAGGGTACACATCACATTCCAATCAGGAGTCAGCACTTTGCATTCCAAGAAAAAAAATCAAGGTTGCCCTGAATAATTGAAATCCCCCAAATAAATAAAAACATAAGCATTACATACTCCAACAACTTAACTCGTGACTTTTGCAAATATATTCTGCCAGTGTGCCTTGCCTTTTCACTCTCCTTATCAGTATATTTTGATGAACTGATGTTTTTAGTCTTAATATGATCCTATTTATCTTTTTCTAAAATTCCTTTATTATTGGGATTTTTCTGTTTTCCTATTTAAGAAATCATTGCCTATTCCATGGTCAGGAAGACTTTTTGTATGTTTTCTTCTCAGAGTTCTATCATTTCATTTATCACATGCTGCTGCTGCTGCTAAGTCGCTTCAGTCGTGTCCGACTCTGTGCGACCCCAGAGACAGCAGCCCACCAGGCTCCCCCGTCCCTGGGATTCTCCAGGCAAGAATACTGGAGTGGGTTGCCATTTCCTTCTCCAATGCATGAAAGTGAAAAGTGAAAGTGAAGTTGCTCAGTCGTGTCCGACTCTTTGTGACCCGTGGACTGCACCCTACCAAGCTCCTCTGTCCATGGGATTTTCCAGGCAAGAGTAACAGAGCGGGGTGCCATTGCCTTCTCCATTTATCACATACATATCTGTAATTAATTGCAGTTGACTTGTATGTATGGTTTCAGTTAGGCATCAAATTTATTTCTCATATAGCCAACTAGCAGTTTTTTGAAAAGATCATCTTCCTCCATTGCTCTGCATGGTCTCTTTGCTTTAAATTAGGTGATCATATATGTGTTGGCTGGATCTCATTTTCAAGAGAATGAGATGTGCTATACTCCACAACTTCACAGATATTTATTAACAGTGTAGCATTTAGAGCGGTCTATTACCAATTAAGAACTGAATTCTTCAAAATGAAGAAGCAATGGCATTTTTATTTTGCTTCTCTATCTTGAAGTTCACCAAAATCAACTAAAAATTATATACATATATATATATAGAATACATATCACATACGCATGTGAATATGAATAAGGAACCTGCTATTTCCCCCAAGAGATATTAGGTATATTTTTCCAAATCTGGTGAAACTTGGGTTTAAGTCTGCATAAACACTAAAAAGTAACCTTGATTCAGTTGGAATTTTCCCTAAAAGTAAATGTCAGCGTTCTGACAAGTCTATTGCATGAACGTACTTTTTGGAAGCTTTCAATCTAGGGCATCGTAGGACACAGGAAAGTATGGAATGCCCCATGCATGGAGACCCATGAGTGGATAAAATTTGATTTAGAAGTGCTTAGCTTAGGTACATGAAATTCTTGCAAATGGAATTAGTAAGTTGCAATAAGGCTTAGTATTTTAAAGTCGGTTCTCTAGGGGGAGATTTCCCTGACTTACGCATGCTCTTCCTTTGATCTTAGGTGTAGGAATGCACAACCTGCAGGCTCCTGTACCTGCCTGTGGATCCTCAGGTGTGGATGAGGTCTGAACATTTCCTGGAAAGTGCAGGCATTCAATACCTCTCTGCTAACTTGATTGTTTTTAGCACAGTAAAAATTAACATTTGTTGACTCTGATTTTATCATATGAAAACCTCATAGTAAAAACTGTCATCTCATTTCAGAGGGATGTTCTTAGTCGCAAATGAGATAACAGATGGGACTTTTGTTTATTACTGCAAAATCCTATTCAAAGGGGTTATCATTTTTAACATTGCTTTCCCCTCTTAACATATTCAGTTTTCCAACAAGGCTGACAATTAAATAAGCAGATGATATTTACAAGAGGCGTACGTCTAAACATCTCTCCCACACTATCAATTGTATTTGAAATTGGCTTCTGAAATTTTAAAGCATTTTTCCTTCCACAGAGCTCCCCAGGTTCCTCTTTTTTTTTTTTTTTAATGACGAGGTTGATTTTTTGTGTTTCAGTGTCACCAGGTAACCGAGTGCAAAGACACAGGGGAGGGCTGGGATGGAAGTGGTGGCTATGATGGTTAATGCCATGTGTCAACTTGACCGGGTCATGGGGTGCCCAGATATTTGGGTGAATATGATTTCTGGGTGTGTCTATGAGGTTATTTCCAGAGGAAACTAGCATTTGAGTCAGACTGAGTAAAGCTGACTGCCCTCCCTAACATGGGTGGGCAACATCCAATCCACTGAGGGCCTACAGAACAAAAAGGTGAAGGAGGGTAGTGTGGTCCCTCAATGTGTTTGAGCTGTGTCATGAGTATCTTCCTGACTTCTCGCTGGGATCTTGTGCCATCTGTTCCCTGGTTCTCAGGTCTTCAGATTTGGACTGAACTATATACCACTGGCTCTCCTGGATCTCCAGCTTGCAGACAACAGATCATGGAACTTTCAGCCTCTGCAAACATCATGCGAGTCAACTCCTACAAACACACACATGTGTGTGTGTGTATATATAATGTTTACTGTGCTAAAATCAATTCAGCATACATATATTGAATGCCTACTGCTATCTAGGCAATGTTCAAACCTTCCCCGCCCCCATGGAGCCATATATTTTAGCTTTGTTGATTGTGGTGGGCTTCAAGATAACAGAGCAAAACAACACTAGTGCTCCATTATATGTATTTGTTACTGGTTGTGTTCTCTAGAGAAATCTGATTTCTGTCCCAGACTCTATGACTATATGGTATGGCTTTTCCAGAAGATTAGTCCTGATATTCCAAGCTAAGCTAACATTCCACTTGCAGGCTGTTGACTTTGTGGGTGGTTTATTCACACAAACACCCACACAATATTTCTGTCATTACTGTATACAATTACTGTGGTTCATCTGCAGTTGTAGGTTAAGAATATACAAATATAACTTAGACATGGTTATAACTTAATAACAATTCAGTGCACATTTACAAAAACCTTAGATAATTTTGGATAAGCCTCTGGTGTAGATAAATAAAATTCTAACATGCAAGATTCTAGTCTAGATTACTTTAAAAAATTGCAATTTGTATGCCAAAAAAGTAGACGCTGAAGCTCATTTAAAGTCAAGGTAAATTACATCTGTTACTTCAACTGATATATCAGTCCTATCATTCTGACAGAGAGGAAAATTCAATTAGTCTGACAGAAGTTCACAAAGAATTCCTGATTACTACCTCTTCCTTTTCACATGTTCTCAAAATGATCTGTTGTTAAAATTTCCACTGAGTTTAATAAAAGCAAAAGTTTACCCCCTCCCAAAAAATGGTTCCAGGTCGACTGTTCTCCCACTTAAAAGAGAAAGTCAGTTAAACACTCTGTTGGCACTTCTCCAGTTTGCAGGCTGAAATGGTTTTGTACGAAAGTGATTTTGTATCATTTCAATTTTATACTGAGCAGTTTTTCCTAAGTGACAAATGAAGTCTTGTTCTATGAGCCAAAACTATCTGCTACTCATTTTCACTTCATCTTTGTCTTCAAATAATATAACTCTTGCATTAACTTTGTGAAAACTAGTGGAATATATACACTGCATTTCATATATTCACCTAATTGATACTGAACAAATAATTTAGCAATTATAAAATTAGAGGGGCTGTCTAAAATTTGGAACTGAAGCTCACACTCAAAGAAATAAGCTCAAAAGCAGGATATATATATAATAGGAAATATTAGAACTATATAAAGAAAATCCACCCTAAGGCATGAATGATAAAGAGAACCACAGAGGCAATGTTGGGACAAACACTTTCAACCAAGGGGAGTAAGAATTTTGCTGGAAAGAGAAGATTAAAATAAACAGGAATAAATGAATACAGCAAAAATCTGTCTTAAATAAATATAAAACATTTGAAATATGCTTTAAAGAATGAAGGAAAAAAACAGAGGTAGGATAGTCTTAGTATACTCAGTACAGAAAATGGAAATTAGATGGAAATACAATGTAATCATCTGCAGAAGGGCACCGAAGGGTTTACTGCACACCTACAACCATGGCAAGCATAGCCTTAATAAAGGTGCACCTATCAAGCTTGCTGAGGCTCACGTTAGTCTACTTCTTCCCTTGTGAGTCTACATTCCCCAGGCAAGCAACCAACCTAATCCTGGCTCCCTCTGTAGACTTTTCTTCAAGAAAGAGGATGTGATGGTCAACTAACATTGGTTGATCTACTGGCATTATAAATCTCAATGTAAAACAGGGATCCTCACTGTGGCTGCATATCAAAATCAGCTGGAAAGTTTTAACTATGTGTTTCAGGACCATTCCAGACCAATTAAATCAGAATTGTGTCTAAGCATTGGCATTCTCTGCATTATTCTCTCAGTACTCAGGGCTAAGAAGCCGTGCCATAATTAACTGGTAATTTGGCTTGAACACCAGCCTCCTGTCTCTTCGGTTACGGTTGTGTTGTCTCTTCATGATCAAATTCAGTATGAACTGGAAAAATTGAGACTTCTGTATTTGCAAAGTTGAAGACTGGTCTCAACTTACTACGTGAAGTGTGGTTTCTCTAAATCAGCAGCAAGGGCACTACCTACAAGCTTTTCAGAAATTCAGAATTTCAGGGAAGCCCCAAGACCTACTGAATCAGACTTTGTATTTTAACAAGATTTTTGGTTGATTCTTTTTCCTATTAAAGTTTGAGAAGTACTGTGCTTTGATGTTTCTCAAAGTACAGTTCTTACACCAGTGTATCTGAATGATGCTACAGACACACATCACTAAACTTCACCCAGACTGAACACACTGTGAGCCCCTGACGCCTGTCACATCTTTCTATTTCATCATCATAAATTTTCCAAATATTACTGAGAGATACAGATAACTATGATCATGAACTGTTTACAAAAGATGAACTTTTTAAAAAATAATTAATCAAAATAGTAAAAAAAAAAAAAAATACTAGAAGAGTGTTAATCTTTGATGAATCCATGCCACATAGAAGTCAGAATGACCATGAAAGTAGTTACTAAAAAGGAAGAGAAAAATATTTTTTAAAATATATTTTCCATTAAAAATTTTGTCATGGAGTTACGGTTATTCATGCAGCTGGCAGAGGCTCTATTTAGAAGAAAATAAACCATCTAGTATTCAAATGGAATTGGTCATTCTACCACAGCATTATGAATAATGTATGAGGAATCCAGGGAAGATTAATTTGAATGAAGGAATATTCTGAATAACTTTCACTTTTTAACTCTCATCAGAACTGAAAACAATATTACTGCTAACTCATTCATTCATTTTTGTTTATGTTCTGAAGGTTGTATGGTTGGGAGTCTTTCCCAGGAAAGGATGACAAGCCTTAAAAATTACCAAGTGCACATTCATTTTTCTTTCTTCTTTGATAGATAACAATTTCCTACATACTTTTTTTTTTTTTTTTTTTTTTACAGCAAGGAAATAAAAGATTCTCTCATCACTTAAGGAGAATGCTAAAGGCCAAAAAATATCTAGTCATTAATAAGAGTTCATGATCCTGACCCAGGAAGTGCTTCAGAAAAAGAGAGCTACCACTGTAGAATGATTTGATAACAAGCTTTGAAGGTATGATTCCCCCAAACATATTTCTTGATAACAGAATAACTGTGTTGAGGTTGCCATACCATGACCATTTTCCAGGAGAGTTCCTACTTTAAATCATATCTTTAATGTTTGTTTGCTTTAATGGATTACAAGATGCAGCTTTGAGGAGGGGTCACTGCCATTATTTGCTAGAAGTATCAAAAGAAGCATGACTCTCTCCACCTTATACACTCTGGCAACCTCCCTTGTTTGAGCAGGATGAAAGCATCTGACTGCTATTTTGATCTGAATTCAGGAAGCAAGGCAACGCAACTCATATTCTTCCTCAGTATCTCTGCTTCTGAATGTGTTTTCCTGGCAGATTTTCAATGTCTCTCTCCAATAAAAGTTAACAAATGTAAGAAAGAGAAGCCATAAATAGCAAAACATCCTATTTCAACAATATGTAAGTAAAACAATTTATAGAGAACTAGATATCAGAATCAGAATTGTCCCAAATGGTCATTTTGCCAATATTACAAGACATCTTACAATAAAAAAAAATAGATGTACTTTAAAAAAAAAAAAAATCAGACATCTAATTCCAAGAGTCTGGGTCATTAAAACCAGAAGGGCATCTGGCTATATTCATTCATAGATCCTAAACCACCATGAGACATTAAAATAAGTAAGAATAAATCCAGTATACTAAATAACTAATAAGAAAGGGTGCCATCAATCAAATCTTGAAGATTTCTAGATGATAACATATGATAACATATGGTATAAGATTGGTAGGAAAAAACATGTAAAATGTAAGAATTCACAAAAGTGCCAAACAGTGATTTTTTCAGAAGATCTATTAACAAACCAGTACTTGGGGCAGCAAGAATTGAGGAGCAAGATTGAATGATGGGCAATGTAAGTGAGTCTGTTGACAGAAAAGGATGTACTAACAAGTCTAGGTCCCTTGCTTTCAGACTGGCTGGTTCCAGAGTTTGAGCTAAAAATGAAAGAACAGTCCTTTAAAGCAAACCTCCCACCAGAGATTCAGCCTGTGGGTGAAGACAAAAGCCAAAAGTGGGGTCATGGGCCAGAAAAGTTCTCAATCTCCCCGAGGCTGGGAATTCAACTACTCACAGTATATGATGCAAGAGTCCACGTGACCGATCATACGTACAGTCTACTCATGATAGCCAGGGAGCCGGTTAGACTTTAGATTCCCGGTTCCTGTGAGCCATTAGAGATGAATAAATACAGTCTGGCAACTAGCACAGATCAATCCAGACTCTATCCTTTACATCCATGACCAACTTTGTTTAATTAGCATTCTCAAAAATTAATCATGATCATTATTTTTAAAGGCTCAATCAGAAGGTTAAATAAAATAATGGCTGTGGCTGGAGCGAAAAATAGAAAAAATTTTTTAAAAACAAACAGAAAAAGATCAAGTTTAAAGGTCTGAAAAGTTCAATCAGGAAAGTATCTCTGAACACAATGCAAAGGGAAAGAAAAAATACAAAAAAACGCTGTAAGACACAGAGGATCAATTAAAAATAGCTAGTAACTAGCAAAATGGTAATTACAGAACAGAACAGAGCTACAAAAAAGATAAAGGAAAAAAAAAGGCCAATATTAAAAAAATAAAATAAAATACCAGGGCACAACGAAATTAAGAACCAAATAAAGAAAAAAATAAAGCCATAGAGGAACAATAAAAAAGTTATTTCCATAGACAAAAGAATCGCATATCAAACTTTTAACCTGTAAAATGAAGTTTTAGGGAAATCACAGTGCAAATTCATAAGGCACAGGAGTGATGAACGGAAACTTCAACTCTTACGCCCAGTTAAATCAGTATTTTGAATTCATGTTCATAATGTATTAAAAAATCTCAAAATGGTACAATGTATTGGCCTTTAAATTTTTTCTTGCTGATGTCTGAGAAAATAACAAAACAAAATCCAAGATTCTAGAATACAAAAGATAAAAGAAAGGCATGCCAAGAGCTCAGGAAAATGTGTATTTAATTTCAAATAACTGTTTATATTGTAGTTGTGAAATATACTGCTTTTATTACATGAGGATTCATGAAAGAGGCATAATGGAAAAACAACTATTTCAATTTGGGAACTAAAATTGTAAACAATTACACAAAATCTGAAAAGTAATTGGGGGGGGGGAAGAAATAGGTAAAATTTTTGCTAAGCATCTTTTCTCATTCACAAGTGAGGTTACAGATTTAGATGTTTCCATTAATAGCAGAATATCTGTTTAAATATTATCTGTGGAAAATTAGGGGTAATTTTTACTAGTCAAAATAAAACTAGACTGTAATGAAATCAATAAGATCAAAATATAGCTGTAACTTTAAATATTAATTCTAACATTACAGAGAGTGAAAAAGGTGGCTAAAAGCTCAACATTCAGAAAACGAAGATCATGGCATCTGGCCCCATCACTTCATGGCAAATAGATGGGGAAACAGTGGCTGTAGTGGCAGACTTTATTTTTGGGGGCTCAAAAATCATTGCAGATGGTGATTGCAGCCATGAAATTAAAAGACGCTTGCTCCTTGGGTGGAAAGTTATGACCAACCCAGACAGTATATTAAAAAGCAGAGACATTACTTTGCCAACAAAGGTCCGTCTAGTGAAGGCTATGGTTTTTCCAGTAGTCAAGTATGGATGTGAGAGTTGGACTATCAAGAAAACTGAGCATAGAAGAATTGGTGCTTTTGAACTGTGGTGTTGGAGAAGACTCTTGAGAGTCCCTTGGACTGCAAGGAGATCCAACTAGTCCATCGTAAAGGAGATCAGTCCTGGGTGTTCATTGGAAGGACTGATGTTGAAGCTGAAACTCCCAATACTTCGGCCACCTGATGCAAAGAGTTGACTCATTTGAAAAGACCCTGATGTTGGGAAAGATTGAGGGCCGGAGGAGAAGGGGATGACAGAGGATGAGATGGTTGGATGGCATCACCGACTCAATGGACATGGGTTTGGGTGGACTCCAGGAGTTGGTGATGGACAGGGAGGCCTGGTGAGCTGCGGTTCATGAGGTCGCAAAGAGTCGGACACGACTGAGCGACTGAAGTGAACAGTACAGAAAGTATAACATATAACCCAAATCCAACAACCTAAAACAAAGTAACATATAAACTTGAAAATAAGAAAATTTAAAATAACATATGAGGAAAATATTTGTAGAAAGAAAGCAGAGTTGATAATACTGGTATGAAAATTAGGATTCGAAGGAATTTAATCAGTGTGAGTGAAGTGCTAGTCAGTCAGTTGTGTCAGACTCTTTGCAACACGGTGGACTGTAGTCCACCAAGCTTCCCTGTCTATGGAATTCTCCAGACAAGATTGCTAGAGTGGGTTGCCATTTCCTTCTCCAGGGGATCTTCCCAACCCAGGGATCAAACCAAGCTCTCATGCATGGCAGGCAGATTCTTTACTGTCTGAACCACCAGGGAAGCCCTAAAGTTATCTAAGAAGATATAACTACAAGACTTCATGCAATATAGCTTTCAAGTACAGAAGCAAAACCTGAGTACAAGAAAGTTGACCAAAAAAATAATCATATTGAATACTACGAGTGTTAATCATTAACACAACTATCCCGGGTACCCATATATGAAGGTAAAACCCTATTTAAAGTATAAAGAATTTGAATAACAAAAATGAATGACATTGATACATACATCAACATTATATACATGTATATATACTATAGTATAATACATATGCTATGTAGTACATAATGTATACATAGTATATAGTATGTATGTATATGAGATACATGATATCATAATATCAAAGGGCAGAAGAAAGGGGCAAAACAAGGCAATTTTTTTTTTTTCATGACTGCTTTTGAAAATTCACTCTGTGGGTCTTGATCTTTCCTTGTCCTTAGATAAAATCTTAGGCAGATCTCCACCTTCTTTGGCCACTTTATGATAATATAAAGTCCTTCTGTTTCCTATAGATGGAAACACTGCAAGGGAAAAGGGTGGCATAGTTACTTTTTCTCTATTGACCCCACCTGAAGCTACTGTCTCTCTTCCTTATATTAACTCAGTAGACTGCCAAGGCTCTTTGAAGGTGGTGGGTAGAAGTAAGAAGCAGAGAATAGCTTCCTAAAGTTATAAACCAGAATCAATAATTCCTTAGCTTCAGTTCAGTTGCTCAGCCATGTCCGACTCTTTGTGATCCCATGGACTGCAGCACACCCGACCTCCCTGTCCATCACCAACTCCAGGAGCTTGCTCAAACTCCTGTCCATTGAGTCAGCGATGCCATCCAACCATCTCATCCTCTGTCATCCCCTTCTCCTCCCGCCCTCAATCTTTCCCAGCACCAGGGTCTTTTCCTATGAGTCAGTTCTTCACATCAGGTGGCAAAAGTACTGGAGTTTCAGCTTCAGCATCAGTCTTCCCAATGAATATTCAGAACTGATTTCCTTTAGGATTGACTGGTTGGATCTCCTTGCAGGCCAAGGAACTCTCAGGTGTCTTCTCCAACACCACAGTTCAAAAGCATCAACTCTTCAGTACTCAGCTTTCTTTATAGTCCAACTCTCACATCCATACATGACTACTGGAAAAAACACAGCTTTGACTAGACAGACCACTGTCAGCAAAATAATGACTCTGGTTTTTAATATGCTGTCTAGGTTGGTCATAGCTTTTCTTCCAAGGAGCAAACATCTTTTAATTTCACGGCTGCAGTCATCATCTGTAGTGATTTTGGAGCCCAAGAAAATAGTCTCTCACTGCATCTATTGTTTCCCCATGTATTTGCCATGAATTGATGGGACCGGATGCCATGATCTTAGTTTGGTTAAGTGCTGAATTTCACTTCTGAGTATGCTCTGTGGGTTTTATGAAGAGTATTCACTGCTTAGAATCTTTCTCTGAAATCCTCTGGTGAACTTTCTGGCTGCCCGCTTAGGATGACCTCTCCCCACTCCCAATTCAGATTTTGATTCTCAACAGTCTAAGTCCAGGTAACCCTTCAGAATTCCACCAGATCTCCAGGTTTCACTCTTAGAAATAATCCCAGTGAGACAACCCCAGGGAACTCTCTGTGTATATCCATAGGAAACATGCATTTCTTAATCAATCTTTGAGAAAGCAGTTACTCTCCAAATTATAGTCTTCTACTGGGCTGCCACAAGCAACTTCCATTTCTTGCAATTTGGTTCTCTCAGGCATATCAGTCACTAATTGATATGCATTGTTTGAACCTCCAGAGAAAACACCACTTTCTCAGGTTTCTTTGAAACCTCCATCAATCTACTAGAGATTGGAGGAAAAGCATCTTCCTTTCTTAGTCATGTTGTATGTGGGGGTATGCCACAGAACTGCAACAAGTTTTTACAAAGAAATTCTCTCTCCAATCTTCAGTTCCTTATCTATCCTCTTCTATAGCTAGAGGTTGAGAATCTGCTCTGCAAGGCATGTGTAGGTGGTCTAACACCTTACTTTAGAACATGGCAGAAGTTGTCACCTACTGTTTTCTCTCTGTTATTTTGATTCACTAGAAACTAAACTCACATCCCATTTAACATCTTGTTACACAGAGGTTGGCACTGGAGGTAATAGGTCTACCCATGCAGACTATAATTTTCCATTGTCTATCACAGATCAGACATCAGCATGAAGATGTGAATTTCTTCAGCTCAGGTCATAGAAACTTTCCCATGAGAGTCAAAGAAATCTGGGACAATGGTGGCATACGATACTCTTAAAGAAGGAACAGCTGAGTATTTGAGATTTAACCGTGGTCAAGAAGGCTGAGTGTCAAAGAACTGATGCTTTCAAATTGTGGTACTAGAGAAGACTCTTCAGAGTACCTTGGACTACAAGGAAACCAACCCTGAATATTCCTTGGAATAACTGATGCTGAAGCTGAAGCTCCAATACTTTGTTCACTTGATGTGAAGAACCAATTCATTGGAAAAGACCCTGATGCTGGCAAAGACTGAGGGCAGTAGGAGAAGAGGGTGACAGAGGATGAGCTGGTTGGATGGCAACACTAAATCAATGCACATGAGTTTAAACAAACTCCGGGAGATAGTGAAGGACAGGGAAGCCTGGCATGCTGCAGTCCACGGGGTCACAAAGAGTCGAACACAACTCAGCGACTGAACGCCAGCCAAGATATATGCGACACTGGGAAAATCCCCATTGCCTCCATTACCTCAGGCAATAAAGAGAAAAACAAAAATTCTTTCAGCACATGGATCAAGACCATTTTCAAGCCTTAAAATATAAGCTGAGTAGTAAATTCATAAATAAAGTGTGACCTTTTCAGTTCCAGTCCAGAGGATACAATTAGCCTTACTCCACGAGTATCTCCTTGACAAATATCATTTTGAATATGTGATTAGGGACAGAAATTTTAAAACTAAACTAGGCAGTGATTCCTCTCCCCTCCCAAACTGGAGAAGTTATCAGATCCAAGTGGAAAATTTGTGCGTGCTGCTTCCAGCAGAATGTTCAACCCATTAAGTCTTCCTAACATGAAGACTGTTCAAACAGGAAGCACTGGAATTAAGTGTTCAGAGCTCTTTGTATTTAACCAGAGACTATATCTGTGGTGGCTAAACACTTCACCCAACTTACTCATTCAAGATTAGAAGGCACAAACAAATGCTCATTTATCCTAGCAGACTATAAGACAGCTTCGGACTCAGGGGAAGATTTCTAGAGCCCTGTGTGCAGAATGTGCTCCACCTAGTGGGAGTTCAAAAATCTAGAACCTTCCATCCCTCAAGAAGAGGGCCCTTCAAGAAGAGGAATTTAATGAAAATCTACTAAATGTAACAGGGATACAATATAGACTGCTGTTCCATAATGCTATCAGGACAATGATACTGGGTTTCTTTTTGTCACACTGGGAAACGTACTGCCATCATCTCTGTATTTAGTGTGAGTGATAGAGATTATACATCCAGAAGCCAGGATGCAGTTAACTGCAGGAACAAATTTCAGGTATAATACTTTTCAGTATAAAGATAAGAGTCAGGCTAACAACAATGGTACCAAACTAGAGTGAATGTTCCCGAATCGGGGACAGCAGGATAAAAGCAAAATGGATGATTCTCAGAAGCCCACACCATGTCTAATATGGTGGTGCAGATTTTACCTGTATGTAAGGTGAGAGATGAAAATGGGTTGCATTCACTCACCAACTATTTATTGGGTAAAGGCACCATTCTAGGACCTTGGGACACAGCAATGCAGTTTATGTTTCAGTGGAGGGAGACAGATATTGAGCAAATATATTAAATAAATCATACATATGAAAGAAAACAAAAGTTATAATCTATATACTAATACAAAAATGTAGATTATAAATAAATACACGGTGTTCTGAGTGGTTTTTAAGAGAAATGAAGTAAATTAAATCCAAGTAAGGGAATGGTTAGGGGTTATTTTTATTTGTTTGGTCCAAGAAAGATCCCTGAATAAGGACACAGATTAATGGAGACCTGGGAGTAAAGAGAGAACAAGTCACATACACGTCTGAGGAAGAGCGTAGTAGGGAGGGGAGGCACATGCAGAACACGTGCCTGAGGGAAGACTATTCTTGATGGGTGGAAGGATGCGCAAGGAGGCCAGCCTGAGTGGAACAGTAAGCAAACGGAGAAAAGCAAGAAGGAGTGGCCAGAGGCCAGGTGGTGTAAGGAATTTCAGCCTTTGGTTGAGCACTATGAATTCTGAGTGAGTTGAAGGTTTTGAGTAGAGAAGTCACAGGAGTCATTCTCTAAAGGATTGTTCTAACTATGTAGAATACAGAGGGGCAAGTGCTGGGTAGAGAGATTAGCTGAAGTGTTATTGTGGTAGTCACAGTGGGACATAATGGTACTTGAACTGAGTGTGAGTGCGTGTGTAGAGAGATGGAGAGAAATAGAGACCAAGGCAGAGAGACAGAACAATTCACACCCATCAAACAGAGACGACAGAATATTTTTCAAGGAATTATGAAACATTTTAAAAATGAATCATTTATTAGGATATCAATTAGAACTCAACCAATTCTAACAAGTAGAATAGAAACAGACCGCATCTTTCAATCACAATGAAACTATACTCTATAGACTAGAGTGGTAGACTAGAACACAGATCTGACCCACTGGAAAATCTTTAAAGTCCGTTATATAACTTTTTGCTTACAGCCTGACAGTCCTTACTAAAACAGGATCAAACTGTAGCCAGTCTTCTTGTTGGCCCAGGTATACAGGAAAATTGAGAGACTTGGATTTCTCAGAGATACATCTCAGAATAATTTTTATCCAAGTCCAGGGTTTCTTGTGATTTCTCCCCACACCCTATCTCCAAAGATTTTTAAAAATTATACATCTTTAATTGCAAGCATGTATTTTTAAAATGTATGTCTCTCGGTAAAGCCTCTCCCGCTTCTTTCCTATTGTGTTCCTCCAAGTCTGACTTGTCCTGTGCATACAAAGCCTGGAGTTCCACTGAAGGCCCCTTCACTGTGACTACAGAACGGGCTACTGTCCAGTGTGAGTCTGCTTACATTAATTTTTAAAGGATAGACTATCAACAAAGGCCTTTCCACAATGACTATAGACATAACGTTTCAGTCATGTGTTCTCTGTGTGAATACAGGTTAGTTCTCTCACTGACATCTTTCCCTCATCCACTGTATTTAGTTTTTCCTAGGATGAATTCTCTGGTGTCTGGTACACACTTTGGAAGAAGACACTTCCATATTCATTTATAGGGTTTCTCTCCAGTGTAGTTTGTGATGTTGATAGGAGTATGAGTCAAGGCTTTCCCACAGAGATGTGTATGGTTTTCCTCAGTATGAATTCACATTAGGCATTTGAAGGATGAAAAATTACTGAAAGCTCTATTGTGTCGCTCACAGACATCAGCTTTCTCTCCGGTGTGAGTTCTCTTTACCAGGAGAGGGAACTGTCTTGGGGAACACCCTGTAATTCATGCTGGGAAGCAACTGAGTGAAGTAAATGTTGAATATCTAGTATTCAGAGAGCAACACTTGTAAAACGTGTGAGGATTCACATCATGAATGAAGGGTATAAAACAGTATGTCATGAATGAAGGGATGTCTTTAACGATCATTTGACCTTTGGAGGTTGGTGGTTTAGTCACTCAGTCGTGCCCAACTCTTGCAACCCCATGGACTGTGGCCCGCCAGGCTCCTCTGTCCATGGAATTTTCCAGGCAAGAATACTGGAGTGGGTTGCCACTTCCTTCTCTAGGGGATCTTCCCAACTCAGGGATCGAATTCGGGTCTCTTGCATTGCAGATGGTCTCTTGAATTGCAGGAGGATTCTTTACCAACTGAGCGACTAGGGAAGACCCTAGTCAACATTAAAGATTTCACCTTAGGGATATCAATTCTAAACTAAAAGGAGAAAAGTGCAGCTGGAGTTCATATCAGAATATTCATAGTGGGAAGATACACAAGAAAGAACTCTTTAGTACCCAAGTGAGCAAAAGCATTAGACTTTTGCTGGATGAGCTATTATAGAAAATATGTACATAGGATAAAGATATAGTACTCTTAAAAAAAGTTGAGTCTAGAATTTGGCAACAAGTAATAAACAACTAGATAAATCTTCTTCAGTATATTTGTATTTGCAATTAAAATTAAGAAAAAGCTGTTGAAAGAACTAAAAGGAAAGTATATATCTCTACAAACTTGTTTTCAGTTTCTTAAATTTTGCTTTTCTATTATATACTTAAAGCATTAAAGAAGAGTGTTGATCACCCACTATCAAAGTAAAAATTAATTTAAAATGGTTTTATTGAAATCATCTAAGAATAAAGACTCATACATTATGTATCTTTGCTTTTAAGAATTAGTCACAATGTTTTCATTCTATTTTATAATGTAGACTTGTAATTTTAAGACTTACTCCTATTTTCATTACCAGTTCTATATCAAAACATTTCCATTTTAAGAGTCTTTATTTTCACAGGTTTTGATGTTTGCTTACATTTAAGGAAAGGTACAAGGATGAAACATTTTTTAATCTCATAGACAAATAAGCGACTAGTTGAATAAATTTAGAACTTAATTAGAATTTAGAATCACAGTGTTTTCCCTCAAACTCTGTAGAATAGAAAAATAAACATAGCTTCAAAAGATTAAGTATAAGGAGAAAGAATGGGAGGAGATATTACAGATTAAATTACATTTTAAAGATTTATTAACCAAACAATTTGTAAATGCAGATCCTATCCCAAATAGGATCCTGATTTGAATAAATCAAAAGTAAATGTATAAAGTTAGGGATGACTGATACACTGATTGGCTACTGAATGATATTACAGAAATACAATTTTTTAGGTAGAGTAATGGACTGTAGTTAAGCTTTCAAAAAAGAGACTCTGTATTTTAGAGACATATATTGAAATATTTATGAAAGAAGTGATATGAACTCTTAGAACTGCTTCTAAGCTCAGAGGGATGGTGGCTGGAGACATGAATGAAACCAGGTTGGCAATGAGTTGATAAATACTGAGCTGGGGAATGGGTTCATATGCGTTTATTATACAAATTTTCCCTAGTTTTGTATGTGTTTGAAAGTTTCCATAATAGAACAAGAATGGGGAAAGGGCTAATTATAATGTATTCTTTTCTATAGCTGTGAAATAAAGATCTAAAAATACAGTTTCTTGGTTAAGAAAGGTGTTTTTTATTCACTATCTTCAGCCAGAATGCTTGTTGAATATCTTTTCCTTAAATTCCAATATCCTTACTATTTCTATATCTTTATCTCTTAAAATTAACTCTATGAATTATGTTAAATATCAAATTATATCTTTACCTATGAAATGGTTTTTTCTTCTATGTGTTTTAACATAATTTAGTATGTTTTTATTTCTCTACCAACTCTATGTTGCTTTCCACATCATTACTTTTCTGCTCAGTTAAATGTTTGTTATTATTGCATGCTGAGCTCTATATAACATTTGTTCAGTTTCCTCTTGTATATTTTCTGCTCTTAATTGGTTTTAAAACATTTAAAATTTTTTCCATAACTTTCAGTTCAGTTCAGTCGCTCAGTTGTATCCGACTCTTTGCAACCCCATGGACTGCAGCACACCAGGCCTCCCTGTCCATCACCAACTCCTGGAGTTCACCCAAACTCATGTCCATTGAGTCTGTGATGCCATCCAGCCATCTCATCCTCTGTCGTCCCCTTCTCCTCCTGCCCCCAATCCCTCCCAGCATCAGAGTCTTTTCCAATGAGTCAACTCTTCACATGAGATGGCCAAAGTACTGGAGT
Organism: Budorcas taxicolor; assembly: GCF_023091745.1. NCBI lineage: Eukaryota > Metazoa > Chordata > Mammalia > Artiodactyla > Bovidae > Budorcas > Budorcas taxicolor. The sequence continues at coordinate 73,073,704 of NC_068911.1, forward strand.
TTCAGCTTTAGCATCAGTCTTTCTAAAGAAATCACAGGACTGATCTCCTTCAGAATGGACCGGTTGGATCTCCTTGCAGTCCAAGGGACTCTCAAGAGTCTTTTCCAACACCACAGTTCAAAAGCATCAATTCTTTGGCGCTCAGCTTTCTTCACAGTCCAACTCTCACATCCATACATGACCACTGGGAAAACCATAGATGGACCTTTGTTGGCAAAGTAATGTCTCTGCTTTTTAATCCTTTACATTCATTTATTACTGATCTCTCTTCAAACTTCAATTTGCTACTTGGATAGCTCCATTTTTTATAACCTCTTTTCTTTTACTTTTTATCTCTCTTCTTATACAGTCTATAATTTCCTCTTTTGTCAAAAAGGACAGAGCAAATAGAATCTGAAATTTCTTGCTGCATATATAAAATATTTTTCAAGAAAATATATTTGTACTGATGGCCAATAGGCATTTGAAAAGATGCTCATCACTGTTAATTATTAGAGAAATGCAAATCAAAACCACAATGAAATACCGCTTTACATCAGTCAGAAAGGCCATCATTAAAAAGTCGCCAAACGATAAACTCTGAAGAGGATGTGGAGAAGAGAGATCCCTCTTACACCATTAGGAATGTAAACTGGTGCAGCCACTATGGCAAACAGTATGGAGGTTCCCCAAAGCACTAAAAATAGTTACCATATGATCAAGCAATCTCTCTCCTAGGCACATATCCAGACAAAACTATAATTCAAAAAGATATACACACCACTATGCTCATAACAGCACCATTTACAAAAGTCAAGGCATAGAAGCAACCTAAGTGTCCATCAATAGATGGATAAAGAAGATGTGGTATAGATTAAAATACAATTAATCAAGGTACAATGAATAAGTACTCAGCCTTAAAAATAAATGAAACAATGCTACTTTCAGCAACATGGATGGATGCAGAGATCATACTAAGTAAATGAGAAACAGAAAGACAAATAACCATATGATATCACTTATATGTGGAATCTAAATAACAACACAAATGAACATATCTCTAAACAGAAGCAGACTCACAGACACGAGGAGTGAGGTGAGGGAGGGAAGGATTGGGAGTTGGCACTAGCAGACACAATCTATTATACACAGGATGGATAAACCACAGGATCCTACTATATAGCATAGGGAACCATATTTGATATCAATGTTCATAGTTAATGTGACTTAAGCCACACTGGAAAAGAATATGAAAAATAAACTGATACATATTTTAACTGAATCACTCTATCATATAGCAGAAATTAACACAACACTGTAAATCAACTATACCTCAACAAAAGTTAAAAAAAAATTAAGTCAGCAGATTAACAATAACAGAAAGTATATGGTTTTGGATGCTTTGGGGATCTTTATTCATAACTGCCAGAACTTGGAAGCAATCAAGATGAACTTCAACAGGTGAATGGATTCATCTGTGGTACATCTAGACCATGAGATATTATTCAGCACTAAAAGAAAATGAGCTATCAAGTCACAAAAAGACACAGAGAAAACTTAAACACATATTAGTAAGTGGAAAAGCCAATCTAAAAGGGCTACAAACTATGTGATTCAACTTGAAAAGGCAAAAGTATGAAAATAATGAAAAAGATCAGTGATTGCCAGAGGTTGAAGAAGAGGGGGAGGATGAGCAGGCAGGAAGTGGAGGGATTTTAGGGTAGTTAAAATCCTCTGGTGCACGTCATACATTTCTCCAAACCCACAGAATGCACACCACCAAGAGTGAACTGGGATGTATTAATCCACTACATACTTTGGGTGATAATATTATGTAAGTGTAGGGTTTCCCAGGTGGCTCTAGTGGTAAAGAATCCTTTTGTGTCAATGCAGGAGACACAAGGGATCGCTGGTTCAATCCCTGGGTTGGGAAGATCCCCTGGGGAAGGAATGGCAACCCACTCCAGTATTCTTGCCTGAAAAATTCCATGGACAGAGGAGCTTGATGGGAAACAGTCCATGGGGATCACAAAGAGTTGAACAGGGCTGAGTGCACACACGCAATGTGTAAGTGTAGACTCCTGGGTTGAGACCAATGATTCTGGTGCAGGGTGTTGATAATGGGGGAGTTTATGTATGTGGGAGGGCAGGGCAACCATGGGAAATCTTCACCTTCTGCTCAATTTTGCTTCTCTAAAAATAAAAGTCTATTTCTTAAAAATGATTTCCCTCTGCCTCTTGAATACTTCACTTTATTATATCATTTTTTCATAAGCCCTTTTGAATTTCTTTTTTTTTTCATTCTTCAAGAGTGGCAAGGCTCTCTATGCCTGGTATTTCCCCACAAAGCCATAGGCTTTCTCATTTTCCACTTGCATACTGTAAGAGAAATTCTTTTAAAGCTCAGTCCAGAGGGCTTACTGCTCATACGCAGACATCCATGTGTAAGAGTAGTGGGGCCACTGAGGCTGTGAATGATCCCAGCACAACAATCTTACTTCTGCCTGCTTTTCTCTCTGTTTGAAGAAGCTTCTGGGTCAGGAGTTAGATGGGTGACACCCAGCTTTCTTCCAGGTGCAGCAACAGTTGTCTTTCTTTGGACCAATCTCACTAACTTCAACAGAACCTCCCACTCAGTATCAAGATATTATGATTCCAGATCCATGGTTCCTGGCACCCGAATTCAGTTTCATCATGGAAGTCACTAAAGTGCTGAGCCAAAATCACAGCTGTCACCATTACTGCACATTTTCTGTTCGTTTTCCTTTTCTGACTCCCCAGGTCTCGCACCACTACAACGTACAGGATTTCTGCTGATCCATGACAGACCACGGGGCTGCAAAGAGTCTGACACGACTGAGCACACATAAACACAGTATGACTCATGAAGGCCTTCTGGGAGCTGCTAGATCAGTCTCTCAGGGCCGATATCTGCATACTTCCTATATGACAATCCAACGCTTCTGGCCCAGTGACTCATAAACAATTCCTTCTTTATTCATGCCGGATCTACCGTCATTCTAGCAGAAAGTATTTCAAGTCAGTGGAAGACTTACAGCTTATTCTCTAGTTTCCACTGTTGTTGCAGATTTCCCCCTATTATTATATTTCCTAGAAATTTTTCTTAGTATATGAATTACTCCTTTCCTAAAAATTCTCTAGCTATCATCTTTTCTGGAGAGGTTGACCAAATTCCAGATGATAATTCTGAAATGCCTGAAACAGCAGGCTGCTTTGTCTGTCTTTTCTCAGTTCAGTTCAGTCACTCAGTCGTGTCCAACTCTTTGCGATCCCATGAATTGCAGCATGCCAGGCCTCCCTGTCCATCACCATCTCCCGGAGTTCACTCAGACTCACGTCCATCGAGTCCGTGATGCCATCCAGCCATCTCATCCTCTGTCATCCCCTTCTCCTCCTGACCCCAATCCCTCCCAGCATCAGAGTCTTTTCCAATGAGTCAACTCTTCACATGAGATGGCCAAAGTACTGGAGTTTCAGCTTCAGCATCAGTCCTTCCAAACAAATCCCAGGGCTGATCTCCTTCAGAATGGACTGGCTGGATCTCCTTGCAGTCCAAGGGACTCTCAAGAGTCTTCTCCAGCACCACAGTTCAAAAGCTTCAATTCTTCGGCGCTCAGCCTTCTTCACAGTCCAACTCTTACATCCATACATGACCACAGGAAAAACCATAGCCTTGACTAGACGGACCTTAGTTGGCAAAGTAATGTCTCTGCTTTTGAATATACTATCTAGGTTGTTCATAACTTTCTTTCTAAGGAGTAAGCATCTAATTTCATGGCTGCAATCACCATCTGCAGTGATTCTGGAGCCCAAAAAAATAAAGTCTGACAGTTTCCACCGTTTCCCCATCTATTTCCCATGAAGTGATGGGACCAGGTGCCATGATCTTCGTTTTCTGAATGTTGAGCTTTAAGCCAACTTTTTCACTCTCCTCTTTCACTTTCATCAAGTGGCTTTTTAGTTCTTCTTCACTTTCTGCCATAAGGGTGGTGTCATCTGCATATCTGAGGTTATTGATATTTCTCCCGGCAATCTTGATTCCAGCTTGTGCTTCTTCCAGCCCAGCGTTTCTCAGGATGTACTCTGCATATAAGTTAAATAAGCAGGGTGACAATATACAGCCTTGACGTACTCCTTTTCCTATTGGGAACCAGTCTGTTGTTCCATGTCCAGTTCTAACTGTTGCTTCCTGACCTGTATACAGATTTCTCAAGAGGTAGGTTAGGTGGTCTGGTATTCCCATTGCTTTCAGAAGTTTCCACAGTTTATTGTGATCCACAGAGTCAGAGGCTTTGGCATAGTCAATAAAGCAGAAGTAGATGTTTTTCTGGAACTGTCTTCCCCTCTTCCATGATCCAGCAGATGTTGGCAATTTGATCTCTGGTTGCTCTGCCTTTTCTAAAACCATCTTGAACATCTGGAAGTTCATGGTTCACGTACTGCTGAAGCCTGGCTTGGAGAATTTTGAGCATTTCTTTACTAGCGTGTGAGATGAGTGCAATTGTGTGGTAGTTTGAGCATTCTTAGGCTTTGCCTTTCTTTGGGATTGGAATGAAAACTGACCTTTTCCAGTCCTGTGGCCACTGCTGAGTTTTCCAAATTTGCTGGCATATTGAGTGCAGCACTTACACAGCATCATCTTTCAGGATTTGAAACAGCTCAACTGGAATTCCATCACCTCCACTAGCTTTGTTCGTAGTGATGCTTTCTATGTAGTCAGTCTTTTCTCAACAGGTGTCCTAATGACTTTAAACTGCTTCTAGTTGATCCGGAGACCCTTACCTCCAACATGGGCTTCCCTGGTGGTTCAGTTGGTAAAGAATCTACCTGCAATGTGGGAGACCTGGGTTCAATCCCTACTTTGGGAAGATCCCTTGGAGAAGGGCATGGCAACCCACCAGTATTCTTGCCTGGGAAACCCCATCAACAGAGGAGCCTGGTGGGCTGCAGTCTATGGGGTCGCAAAGAGTGAGACACAACTAAGTGACTTTCACTTTTACCTCTAACACAGTAAACAGAAAGTTGTCAGTGATGTATTTTTATCACCTCAAATAAGAGAAGTCTCAATAAACAACAGAACATGAGGTCCGACTACTGTCAAGACAAATGATTTAAGGACTGATATCTTACAAGCAAAAATTTCTATTAAGGAGATATTTTGAAACAATTGCTCTGCAATCTTAACATCTTACAGGCTAAGCCACTTAGCTGCTCAGAGATGAATTTTTGCAACTTAATTAGTCCTGTTGAATTCATCAAAAAGTTATATTATTTTAAAATAAAAACTCTCAAGGATCCATTAATGAAATTTTTCTATGGTAGATGTTAGGTAATATCATGATGAAATTTTACTAGGTTACAGTTATTAGACAGATGCTCCATGGAAAAGAATCTAGGACTGGGGGCTTTATTTTCTAAGTGCTGTTCTCTGAGGAAAGTATTTATCCCTGACCATTTTCTCCCTCAACTTCTGCTATGTGAAGGGGAGATGATTCTCTCAACTGTAACTCTTACCATCTCATTTTAGATAATTAATTATGCTAGCCACTCAATTGACCATCAAAGCACATGGATTTTCTCCAGGCATGACAGTCATATGAAAGAATTCTCTGTTGTCCAAATATTATCAGCATTTCAGTTGTAAGAAATGACATGGCAGGATGTTGGAAGGATAAGCAATGCATTAAGTCCCCTAATACCCTAAATTTTATCCTTGCTTTAGTTAGATCCTCAAAAAGCTGCATGTTTACTCAACTTTCCTTCAGATCCCCACTTAAGTGCTTCCTCTGAATTATAATCTGGTGACATGTCATCACTTTGCTCTGAGGGAAAGAATAATACTCTTAAAAGTAACAATGATAATGTTGATACTGGTATTAGTCTTCCTGAAGCTGGCTATTCCCATAATCTTCCCTCAATCCTTTTCTGACCTTAGACAGTTAATGTCAGTTCCATCCTTTCATCAGCTCAGACCAAAAGCTCTGAAGGGTTCACTGTCTCCTCTTTCCCTCTGATATGCCACCTGCAATCCTTCACGTCTTGTTGCCTCTCACTTCAAAAGGTTATAGATGTCTCTACTTTTCACCACCTCCACTGCTTCCATCCTGATGCTAGCTTCTATTGCTACTCCCTCACCTGGCTAAATCCAAAAGCCTCCCGACAGAGGAATCAGGTGACTCTTTTCAAATGTAAATTAGATTATATCCATCTTCAATCTGGATTCTCCAGTAGCCTCATCACATTCAGAAAGCAACAGGGGTGGCAAGGTCCCAATGACATCGGTCCCTCATAAGCTCCCTGACTGTTGTCGTTTTTCAGTCACTCAGTCGTGCCCAGCTCTTTGCGACCCCATGGACTGCAGCACGCCAGGCTTCCCTGTCCTTCACCTTTCCCGGAATGTATCTTCTCCTCATTACCTTGTTTCTCCCAACTGGTTTTCTTGTTCCTTGAACACTCATGAACAGCCATCTGCTTTCCCTGCCTGGCCTGCCCTCCTCCAGATACACTCACGCCTTCTCTCCAACTCTTCCAGGGAGGCCACTCCAACTATATTATTTAGAACAACCCATACTCACTGTTGGCATTATTTAACCTCATTCCTATTTTATCCACAGACTTATGGTTTCATATCATACTATTCATTTTACTTAAATACTTTGATCATTACCTGCCTCCTCCTAGCGTAATTCAAGCTCTCTGAAGGCAGGGATTTCGATCTGCATCTCCATTGTTTAGAATGGTACCTTTTAAATAGCAAGCATTAAAGAAAGACAATGCTTCAATACATATGATAAATTATTATGAAAAAAAAAATTACAGGCTAATATCAATTGCCTTTTTGTATTGGCCAGGCATCATCTTTATAGGAATTAGTTATGTTCACAATTTTATGAAGTCAGTGATTTTTCCCTCCATGGGAGGAAACTGAGGTTCTCCATAGGAAAAATTTAACTGAGGTCACACAGGTTGTCAATGGCAGAGCTGAAAGCCAAACCCCAATCACAACATTGTACTTGCTTTCATCAGAAACTCATTTGATACTTGTGTGTGTGTGTTTTAAGGGGCTTCCCTGGTGGCTCAGACAGTAAAAGCATCTGCCTACAATGAGGGAGACCCAGGTTCGATCCCTGTGTCGGGAAGATCCCCTGGAGAAGGAAATGGCAACCCACTCCAGTACTCCTGCCTGGAAAATCCCATGGACGAAAGCAGAAAATACTATTCACTACTTTGAGAAAGTTTCTCCTTAATGTATATCAATAGAAGAAATTTCTCTCAGTTCTCAAGAACAGAGAAGCTATGTTCCTCAAGATGCTTGGCTCATTTTTATCTTTTGGACACTATTAATTATGTAAATGTTTGTGTTTTCATCTGGGTTGTTCATTAGGAAACTCAGTAAGAAAACGTAAGTTTTACCATGCAATGTCGGGTGCTAATCTTAACCATGGCTTTTTATTACTTTCCAAAAAGTTCCCATTCCCAAACATGTTTCAACTTCCCTTATTATGTATTTTGCCTTTGTTGTGTATGGTATTTATGTAAACATCCCATATACCCTTTACAATGAAATGCCATGAAGATACACATATCTATTTAGAAATCAAATCAAAGAGTTGTGTTCTGGGTTGGGAAGATCCCCTGAAGAAGGAAACAGCAACCCACTCCAGTATTCTTGCCTAGCAAATCCCATGGACAGAGGAGCCTGGTGGGTTACAGTCCATGAGGTCACAAAAGAGTCGGACATGACTTAGCAACTAAACAACAAATAAACAACAACAAACATATCCTTAAAAGAACATAAAGTTGTCTGTGGAAGACAGCAAAGAAAGGGAGGAGGCTTTTGTGGATGGAGAGGAGAGGATGGGCGAACCGGAGAGACCCAGAACAACAGAGATGGACCCTACCTCTGCTAGCAACTCTGAAAAGTAGCCTTTGTGAGGCTATGGGGAGCATCCACAGGCTAGAGCTTAGGCAGCTGCAGAAAGAACACCAGGGTCCCCAGGTCTGCCCATAAGTGGTGAAGAACCGAGCGATTATGCAGCAGGGGCAATGGAGTTTCCCCAAAGCCGTCTATTTGGACAATGATCTGGAAAAGAATGGCCACAGCACTCTGAAAGAAACAGACCTGTGTAACCATCCTAAGGAAAGTAAGAATGCTGGAAGCATAGAGGCTAAATTTTCCACCAGATCCTGAGGGTCTGGGGTCAGAAACTGAGTTAAGTGAGAGAAAATAAAATTTTTTAAAGTGACATCTTTGCAAACCTTAGTTTGTGGACCTAAACATAATAAGCTACATCAACTTCCGTTTGGAACGAGGCACGGTCGAACTAATCCATCAACCCAATGACAAATAAATACATAAATCAAGAAGTAAACATGCAAATAAAGTGATATGAATTATAGATAAAAGAATTTGGAGTTCTAATGATATCATGTTCAAGGTTTGAAGTATAATTCTAAATGATATTTAAATGATCTTGCTGTTAGTACCCTGAAGGCTGAATTAAAATCTGTTCTGTCAAATTTCTCTTTCCTACAAGATCTACAGTTTTGTTATATATTTTAATGTAGGAACAACCAATAATTTTTCCAGCTTTATTGGGAAATAATTGATATGCATCACTGTATAATTTTAAGACCCACAGCATGACTGTTGATTTATACATGTAGTGAAACGAATGTAACAGGCTCAACCAACGATCATCTTCCCACATAGATACAATAAAAAGAAAAGAAAGGGGAAAAGCGGGGAGGGGAACACAGCTTTTTCTTGTTATGAGAATTCCTTGGATTTACTCCCTTAAAACTTTTCCTATATATAAAAGGGCAGTGTTGGCTACAGTTACAACCCAACTACTTATACCTTTTGACCACATTTTTCCAACTCTCCCTCACCCCGTCCTCTAGTAACTGCAAGTCTGATCTTTTTTTCTATGAATTTGGAAGGTTTCCCTTTTTTTTAGATTCCATATATAAGTGAGACAGTATGTGTCTTTCTCTGGTTTATTTTACTTAGCATAATGCCTTCAAGGTGCATCTATGTTGTTGCAAATGGAAGGATTTCCACATATTTTATACTGAATAATACTCTTGTGTGCGTATGTGTGTATACACGTACGCTACTTCTTTATCCATTCACCTACTGAGAGCCAGCTAAGTTGTTTCCATGTTTTGGCTATTCTAAACAATGCTGCTATAAACATGAGGGTACATGTTATCTTTTTTAGGAAGATATCTTTGAAGAGATATCTCTTCAAGTTAACGTTTTCGCTTTCTTTGGATACATTCCCAGAAGTGGAATTACTGGATTGTATGCTGGTTCTATTTTTAATTTTTGAGGATCCTCCACTGCTTTTCCATAACAGCTATACCAATCACAATTCCACCAACAATGTATAATGGTTCCCTTTTCTCCACATCCATGCCAACATTTGTTATCTCCTAACCTTTGGGATGATGGACAATCCGAAAGGCCTGAGGTTATAATTCATCGTAGGTTTAATCTGCATTTCCCCAAAGACTAGTAATATTCAGCATCTTTTCATACATCTGTTGGCCTTCTGTATATCTCCTTTGGAGAATGCTACTATTATTTTGCTACTGAATTATTTATATATTCATCCCTTATCAAATACATGGCTTGCAAATTTTCTTTCTAATCCTATAGGCTTTCTTTTCACTTTGCTGATTATTTCTTTGCTGTGCCAAAGTGTTTTAGTTTGATAAACTCCCATTTGCTTATTTTAAATTTTGTTGCTTGTGCCTTAGGTGTCATATCCAAAAATGTATTAGATCCCAGACCCATGTCAAGGAGATTTATTTCTCATGCCATTACTGTTATTGTTTACATTTGTATGTTTTTATGATGTTAATCAGTGTTCTTTCACTCCCACACTAAGAGCCCCCTTCAGCATTTCTCATTAAGCAGGTCTGGTGGTAAGAAACTCCCTCAGTTTTTGTTTGTTCAAGCAAGTCTTTGTCCTCCATTTCTGAAGGACAGCTTGACCATGTATAGAATTCTTGGCTTAAATTATCTTCTTTCAATATTTTGAGTCTGTCATCTCATTCTCTCTTCGCCTGAAAAGTTTCTGTTGAGAAATCTGCCCATAGTCTTATGGGACTCCTGTGTATATAACTCCTCTCTTTTTTCTTACTGCTCTTAAAATTGTCTTTGACTTCTGATGATTTAATCTAAAATGGTCTCAATGTAGCTGTATTCAGGTTCAAACTATCTGGTTTTGTTTGTTTTTTTTTTTTTTTTTTTTTTTTGAGCCTTACGGATCTGGATGTCCATTTCTCTCTCCAGGTTTGGGATGTTTTCAGCCATTGTTGCTTTAAATATACTTTCTGTTCCTTTCTATTCTCCTTCCAGAATTCCTACAAGGTAAATATGGTTTTTTTCATTCTGTGTCACAACCCCCTTGGGCTGTTTTCCCTCTTTTTCATTCTGTTTTTGCTCTTCTAACAAAATAGTTTCCAATGTCCTACTGTCCAGGTCTGATCTGCAAGGAGGTCAAACCAGTCAATCCTAAAGGAAATCAATCCTGAATACTCATTAGAAGGAATGATGCTGAAGCTACAATACTTTGGCCACCCGATGCAAAGAGCCAGTTCATTAGAAAAGACCTTGATGCTGGAAAAGATTGAAGGCAGGATGAGAAGGGGGCAATAGGATGAGATAGTTGGATGGCATCACCGACTCAATGGACATGACTTTGAGCAAGCTCGGGGAAATGGTGAAGGACAGGGAAGCCTGGCATGCTGCAGTCCATGGGTTCGCAGAAACGGACATGACTGAGCAACTGAACAATAACAATCTTCCAGGTGGCTAATTCTTTCTTCTGCATAGTCTAGTCTATTTTTGAAACTATTAATTACTCAATTCAGTTGCTGCATGTTCAAATCTTGATCTTTTTTTTTTTATGGTTGCTATTTCCTTGTTGAACTTCTATTTCCATCTTTGTTTTCCTACTTCCTTTCAGTTGTCTCTGTGTTTTCTTGCAGTTTGCTAAACTTTTTAAAGAGGATTATTCTGAATTATTTGTCTAACAGCTCCTAGATCTCCACTTCTTTAGGGTCATGACTGCAGCTTTATTAGTTTTCTTTGGTGGTGTCATGTTTACCTGATTTTTCGTGATACCTGGTTCCTTCCATCAATATCTGCACATTTGAATGATCAGTCTCTTCTTCCAAACTTTTCAGGTTTTCTTTGGCAGAAACAACTCTTAACCAGTCAGCTCAGTTTGGGTTTCTGGGTGAGTCTGTTGATCATGTCCTTGGGTGGGGTGGAGGGGTGGCTGTTAACATTATGGTCTATTTTTTTGATGAGGCAACTAACTGTTCAAGTTCTAAGGACAGGGAAAGGTGGGGGAGGGTGCCACTGGACGAGAACAGTTTGACAGGACTGTTGGCATGGCTGCCTATCCAAGTAAGACTGAGGATGGTTTCTCCATTTGTCTGGACTCTCTGGTCAGGTTTACTACATGGTTGGGACTGGGTACTACATTCAGTAGTAGGTGGAGTTTGGAATTAGCTTGCCTGTCCTGGCAGGGCAGCAAGACAGGCGCAGTGCCTGAACAGCTCATCATTTGGGAACTTGTATCCAGCCAGAGTGTGCACTGAATCCCTGATCAGACACGGCCACTGATTTTGCTCTGCAGACAAGGGAAGTCACAAGCTGTGCTCTCTCCTCAAATGCCACTCTACAGAGGACTCCTGAATGGGCTGTGCAGCTTTGGTTAGTTTTCCTGGTTGGACACACTAAGGCTTATATTCTGTGGTGAGCAGGGTTATGAATTAGATTCCTTGCCCAGAGGGAGAAGTAGCCTAAAGCTGGTAAAGCTTTGCTTTCTTAACTCAAGCTGACCGACACCTCAAGTTTCCTGCTAAAACAGAGGTCCTGGTTTACTCTGCAAACTATGAGCTCTGCCTGCCCCTCCCTTGGCTCTTCCACTGCTGGTCCAAACAGTTGCCAGGAGCTATTGTCTGCCTTTCTGGTCAGATGGAGCCAAAAGTCACTCTTCACAGTAGATGGGGTTAAGTCACAGTTCCCTTACCAAGGTGTGCGGGCAGAAGTGTGGGGACAGGCTCTCCAGGCTACTGCCGATTTCTCAAGCTCCGCAGCTGGGAGTGGCCAAGGTCTATCCTCAGCCTTGGCCAAGAATTAATGGCCAAGTATGGGAACATTCCACACCCAGGACCTTCCATACTGGCTCTGCTCTGGGTGATCAGCTCTGCTCACTTGCTCACTCATCCTACTGCGCAAGCACCGGTGGGCTGTGAAGCTTCTAGGATTTGTTGACAGCCCTGCTGTTCAGATATGGAAACACTCTCCACAGTGCGTGGTTTTGTGAGGAGCTGGGGTAGGAGTGGGAGGAGTGGTTCTAGTCGACTCTCAATTCCCCATACAGTCTCTTCACAACCAATAATTTAATGTGAAATATTTTATTAGTTTAAGTTTTTGGTAAATAGTTGTTACTACTATTAATTATGTATTTTCATGTCTGTATTCTGAATTTTCAAACATGATCACAGGCACTATTTCCCTTCATTTGTTAATGCAAAAAACTTAAATTGTGGTTATAGCACATGGGGAACTGAATGATGATCACATCATGTTCTAAGTTAAAGTACATTTTACCATTAAAATAATCACATAAATGGTCTCCTGTATGTATAGAATAAACATCTTGCAAACTCATGACAGCCTCTAGGGCCGTTCCAACTCCACTTCCAGTGTAATTCTGAGATATTATGTCTAAAATCTGGAGCAATTCCATTATTTTAAGCAGGAAGAGAACATTCCCAGGAAGGAGGGTCAGAAATAATACCTGGTTTTCCCACTGGGTGTTTTCTTTTCCCAGGACAATATGCCTTTGTTCCTTGTTTCTCTTGGGGATGTTAGATTGGAAAATGTAGCTATCATGGTACTGTCTTTTTTACCAGCGTTTCAACTCTTTTTAAAGAAAACTGAGCTCCATTGACTTCTATAGTACTTCTGAAATGCCCTATATTGATTTCCAGTTTACAAAAAGTATTGGCAAAGTCTTTTAGGTAGAGTTCATTGTGACATTTCAAAGTTTAGTTTTAATTAAACAGTTGAACCAAAAATTATTAATGTTATATAAAGGCTTTATAAAAATATCCCAAGTGGTTAAAGTTTTACTTATTCATTTATAGACATTCTAAAGGAACTACTGTAGTGTAAAATGGCATTTTTGTTTTTAGTTTCTATGGTATGTGCCTTTTATAAATGTTAACTTTTGTAATGTCATATTATATATATTTCTGATATTCAAAAATAACTCAGAATTCATGCTAAAAAAGAAAAAGCGAAATTCTTCATTTTAAGGTCATTCTGTAACCTCATAAAACTTTATGCTGAAATTTTCAATAATTCAGGGACAGACAAACTTTTTGTTCATGGTGGGTTCCTCAGCCTACTATGTTTCATACCAGCTAAATCTAATCTCTGCTTCTTCTGGGCCACAGCATCAGAATCCTATGGATATTTGTTCAGAAGCAAGGCTGCAGGATGTAATGTCAATGTGCTCATTGCAACGCTTGGATTTCTGTCTAATGGACTTCTCAATGTTGAACTCCTGCACTGGTCTTAATCTTTCATAACAATCTCTATCTGAACCTCTTCTGTACAAAAACACTAATGATTATTTGGCACACAATTCAGCTCATCCTATCCATCCTACTGAGCTAGACTACAAAGAGAAGCCAGTGAGGAAACAAAAATAAAAAGTTTAATGAAATGAATAGCCCACGTGGCTTCAAAGAGAAGAAGCCTGGACTTAAACTGGGAGGGATGGATGCACAATTTTTCCTTAACTTTATTGACAGGAGAGAAATTTCAGAATAACATGCCTTGGTATTGGAATGAGACAAGACTGGCACTTCTGGCCTTTAACACTTGGATTTATCTAAACTTCAATCAGTTCAGTTCAGTCGCTCAATCATGTCCGACTCTTTGCCATCCCCTGAATCGCAGCACGCCAGGCCTCCCTGTCCATCACCATCTCCCGGAGTTCACTCAGACTCGCGGCCATCGAGTCCGTGATGCCATCCAGCCATCTCATCCTCTGTCGTCCCCTTCTCCTCCTGCCCTCAATCCCTCCCAGCATCAGAGTCTTTTCCAATGAGTCAACTCTTTGCATGAGGTGGCCAAAGTACTGGAGTTTCAGCTTTAGCATCATTCCTTCCAAAGAAATCCCAGGGCTGATCTCCTTCAGAATGGACTGGCTGGATCTCCTTGCAGTCCAAGGGACTCTCAAAGGTCTTTTCCAACACCACAGTTCAAAAGCACCAATTCTTCGGCACTCAGCTGTCTTCACAGTCCAAGTCTCACATCCATACATGACCACAGGAAAAACCATAGCCTTGACTAGATGGACCTTTGTTGGCAAAGTAATGTTTCTGCTTTTCAATATGCTATCTAGGTTGGTCATAACTTTTCTTCCAAGAAGTAAGCGTCTTTTAATTTCATGGCTACAGTAACCATCTGCAGTCAATTCTTTTTGGCCTCAATGACATCATCTGAATAGTGACATAAAGGGTTGGACTATTTTCTGACATTAATGGTTTATGATTCTAACATTAAAAGTGATCATAATAACTTGGGAGAAAGTTATTAGTGATCTGTTGTTAGTGATCTACTATAGTTAACTATTCATGCTATATTGTATATTTAGGCAAGTCCTTAAAAATTCTCATCATAAAAAATATTGTAACTATATGATGTGTTCACTAAACTTATTCTGGAAAACATATTATTTACACATATGGCTATACCAAATATATATGTATATAAAATCATGTTACATACCTGAAACATATCTACTGTTATATGTTGATTATACCTCAGCAAAGCTGGGGGAAAATGCTACTTTTTGCCAACTGCACCTCATGGAGAGAGCTCATAATCAATATACTGTCCCACTATTTTAAATAGACTCTGGTAAATATATAAGTTGAATTAAACTTTCTACCTGTTTTATCTTTTTTACTGTGAGGTATATTTACAGAGAATACATAGAGCCTTCATAGAGTCTAATCAATAATTATTAAATGACCGCTGGTGTAACTACCTCATGCGAAGAGTTGACTCATTGGAAAAGACTCTGATGCTGGGAGGGATTGGGGCAGGAGGAAAAGGGGATGACAGAGGATGAGATGGCTGGATGGCATCACTGACTCAATGGATGTGAGTTTGAGTGAACTCTGGGAGTTGGTGATGGACAGGGAGGCCTGGCATGCTGCAGTTCATGGGGTCGCAGAGTCGGACATGACTGCGACTGAACTGAACTGAACAGTGTAATAATCAGGTTAGAAACAAAACATCACTGACACCCAGATCCCTTCCCCCACCCACATACCCTGTTCCAATCACATCTCTTTCATCCCATACAGGTAATCATCACCCTGAACTTATAGTACTAATTTTCATGTTATCTTAATCATGTTATCCCTGCATACTTGATCTAAACAATACAGCTTAGTTTTACTTATTTTTGAAATTTGGATAAATGAAACTATTTTCTCTTCCTTTCTGCTATACAGTTTGATAAAGTATAATACTTGGAAAACTGACCCACAGCAGATCTTTCATTTTAATTGCCATTTCATATTCTACAATGCGATTATATCACTTATTTATCCATTCTGTGACTGAGGAACATTCAGGTTGAATCCAATTTGGGGATATATGAAACAATGATGTTATGAATTTATTTTCCCTTACAGCCTGCAGCACACAGCCATACATTTCTCTGGAACATATATCTCAGGGTGGAATGCAGGGTTATAGAGTAGGCGTACCTTAGCTGGTAATGCCACACCATTTTGCAAGGTGGTTTTGCCAGTTTCTACACGTATCAATGGTACATGCACATTCCTGAGAGCTTTGTCACTACCTAACTGTATATTACTTAGGCTATTACACTCATTTGCTCGTCCATCAGTCCACTCATTCATTTGATAACTTTTAAGATTATCTATCCCCCAGTTTGCTAGGAACAAGGAATAGAAAGGTGAATACAACAGACACTCTTTCACTGTGTCCATTATAAACTGAAATAATGATAAACAAATCCTTCATGCACGTCAGGATTTAAATTTCTATCAGCACTCTGGCTGGCCTATTAAATAGGAATATGATTTTTCAGGAAAGAATCTTATTGCAGATGTAAAGAATCTAAGGCGTCATCATGGTCATGATTAACATCATACTCAGCCTGGAGAAATATCAACAACCTCAGATATGCAGATGATACCACCCTAATGGCAGAAAGTGAAGAGGAACTAAAGAGCCTCTTGATGAAGGTGAAAGAGGAGAGCAAAAAGCTGGTTTAAAACTCAACACTCAGAAAACTAAGATCATGGCATCCAGTCCCATCACTTGATGGCAAATAGAAGGGGAAAAAAGTAGAAACGGTGAGGGATTTTACTGTCTTGGGCTCCAAAATCACTGTGGATGGTGACTGCAGCCATGAAATTAAAAGATGCTTGCTCCTTGGAAGGAAAGCTATGGCAAACCAAGACAGCATATTAAAAAACAGAGACATTACTTTGCCAACAAAGGTCTGGATAGTCAAAGCTATGGCTATTTTCAGGAGTTGTGTATGCAGGTGAGAGTTGGACCATAAAGAAGGCTGAGCACTGAAGAACTGATGCTTTAGAATTGTGGTGCTGAAGAAGACACTTGAGAGTCCCTTGGACAGCAAGGATTATCAAACCAGTCAATACTAAAGGAAATCAATCCTAACTATTCATTGGAAAGACTGATACTGAAGCTCCAATACTTTGGCCACCTGATGCAAAGAGCCGACTCACTGGAAAAGACCCTCATTCTGGGAAAGATTGAAGGCAAAAGGAAAAGAAGGCAGCAGAAGATGAGGTGATGAGATAACATCACCGTCTCAACAGACATGAATTTGAGCAAACTCTAGGAAACACTGAAAGACAGGGAAGCCTGGCGTGCTGCAGTTCACAGGGTCGTAGAGTCAGACACAGCTTAGCAACTGACAACAACAGCACCAATTCAAGCTGCTTCACTTCTGATATGTTGATTTGGGATGTACATATTATATGGGGAATAATATGCTTCTTTCATGTCACAGGAAACCACTCCTAGATAGTTGCTTTGCAGGGTGAAGGTGAAAGAAGAGAGTGAAAAGCTGGTTTAAAACTCAACATTCAAAAAGCAAAGACTATGGTATCTGGTTCCATCTGGTCCCATCCCAGGTTGCATGTCTTACCCTGACAAATCACAAATCAAATGAATAAAAGGTACCTCAAAGCAGCAACAAATGGTATATTACACTTCATGTCAGAATAATATTTAATCGGTTCAGTTTTTAAATAGTCTTTAATTCTGATTTCATTTAAATTCAATGGGCACACTTTTCTGAGTGCTTCTGTTTTTACACATGCATCTAATTTGTGCACATAATTACAAAATTAGTGCATATAAGTCATGTACAAAAGCACTGAATCATTATAGCTTTGGTACTCAGATGCAAATATACATTTGTGCGAATAAATGCAGAATGAAAAATGAAAAAGAACCAAAGAAAATCTGGTGCTGAATATCAAGTAAAAGACCATGCAGCAGAGCAAATTCTCTTATTCCCACACTAATTTGCCAGAGGAGTTAATTCTGATAACCCACTTCTGGCAGTAGTCTGCACAGCATGCAATTGGAAAATTATATATCATCTTCAGATGTTTGAAAAAGTGATTTTTCTCAACCATATTACTACATTGCTACATTGTTCTTAATCCTTTAAAACTCATATTATCTGAGATGAATGCTTCCTTTAAATAGGCGGCTTTTTACCCTTTGGTGGGATTCGTCTAATAGACCATGGTGGGCCTTTATACCTGGGCAGACTCTTTTGGTTACTCTGTGTAACTCATCGTTGCATTACATTAAGAACAAAATGAAAAAAGTCTGAATCACATACAAAATAACAACTAAAGCAGTTGCTGCCTTCAAATTTAGTTGAAAGTGGTAAATGGCAACTGCCAACAGAATGTATAAAGCTCCCAGTTTTGGATCTGCACTCAACACAGGACACACACAGCAGGGTTCTGTCTGCCAGGGACAAATAAAGACCCTGCAGGCTTTGTCAAGTGCCTATCATCCACAGAGGTTGCCAGCCCTGTTTATAGTCACAAATACAAATTATTTACTGCAGCATATTAAGTAATAGGGTAGATTTATTGTAGCAGGAGAGGCTGATAAAACCACTGGCAAGATGTAGCTTTCAGAAGTAAACAAATTAACCAGAAGGAGCAGCTGGGTAAAGAAGTGCAGGCATATGTGTGTGCATTTGGTGAAAACGCAATGTTGACTTCAAAATGATGGGGAAAGAATTCGCTTCCTCCTTCTCTGCTCACCCCAAGGCACAGATTTTTAACAGGATACGTTCAAATTTCATTGTCTATCTGCTGTTGGAAACTAGGTGTAGTACATGTAAGTCTTCCGTTACCACTCATAAATCCACTATCCTTCACAAAGACCCTCTTGGCTATAAAGGGGACTGGCTGTTACAAAAGTGTATATTTTCATTGTCAGCTATAGAAAAATGAGCAGGGGATGAAAAGAGCCCTAGTGCTTCCAGACTTGCTTGTCTCAATCTAAATATGGCTTGCAAAATATTTTTGCTTCATCATTTTGGAAATCACTACACACACACACACACACACACATTCTGTAGACAACACTTTGAAAGTTTCAAGTTGGAAAAAAAGACTCTTCCTCGGATTACATAATTTTAATTATGTCTTCCTTCTGGCATTTTAGCAGGTGGCATTTCAGTGATCAATGAATCTCTGGCATCTGGGCTTCCCTGTATATTTTGCTAGTCTGCCAGTCCACTGATCTAGAATTACATTATTGTCACTATCATTTTTAGATGCCTATAAAAACCAGGTCTTCTGGCACACTTATTCATTTTGTAGCATGAGCATTATCCCAAATTCTCTTATGTCTTATTCTTAGGGAACAAAATAGGAAATTCTGTTCCAAAATTTTTTTCTTTTCCTATTTGATTCCACTTAAGACCCTCTCACTTATAGCATGTTTGGTACTCTAGACAGACTGGAACAGACACATCAAAGCAAAAAACTAAAGCTGTTAGACACTCAATAAATATCACTGAATGATTAGAGATGCCAAATGTACCTGGGGAAAGGTGACCTCTGGATATTGCAAACCATTTCCATCCTGCACACTGATACTGGGTGTATACCTTTGGCTTCTGTCTTGCTTGAAACATGTTGTCATGTCTACCACCTCATCTGATCTTCACAGTATTCTTGTGAGTTTGGCAGGAAAGCCAGTCATTCAATGTTTATTATCTCTTATGTGCCAGGCACTGTTCTTGGCACTAGGAACACAGAGAGAAACAAATTAGATGCTCCTATTTTAAGGGAGGGGGTTTATATTCTAGACATTATCACTGCCAATCTGCAAATATGGAAACAGCAGTGCCAAGAATGAAAGGTCCAAGGAAGCAGCTGCAGGGATATAACTAGTAATCAAGGTTTTTGGGTCCTGTTTGTGGTTCACAGGTTACTCATAATCCTCTTTGAATTAGCACTAATTACTGCAAAGAATAACAGTCACAAGCCTTGGGCAGAAATATTCAGTTTGTTTATCTGAAAGGAAACCTTCAGACTGTGCTCAACAATGTACACTTTTAAAGGCTCTTTACAAAGATTTTAAATGATTCATTTTACTGAAGAGAAATACTTTTCTTATTTGTATTTGGTTTAATGCACAAACTAGTCTCAACTGGTTGAAAGCAGAAAGAAAATTATTTTGCACCAAGTCCCCTTCATAAATCTCTATATATCGTCCTTCCTTTCTGGTTGCTTTCTGGTATTGTAGAGATCAGTCTGGTCTAATGTAATCACTCATCCAGTTAAAAATTTCTCTTTTGTTCAGCTGAAGCTTGGACTCAACGCCCCCTTTTGAACAGGGGTGCCATCAACTTCTTTACTCCCCACCCTTGGCTCTTCTGGGCTTTTTACCCATTAAACAGAGCTGCCTCTGATTCCTCAGGTTGGAGTAGAGAAACAAACAAGCAAAAATCCTATAGATATCACTTGACTGATAGATGAATAACCTAATATCAGATTTTGATGTCTGAATGCTGCTTTTCCTCTTCTAGAATGCTTTTGGGATTTTTAGATTGCTGTTGGTGGGGATTTTCCAGTTATAATTCTCTGACATAAGCTGTCTCCTCTGGCTTATGCGTCTGTGCTTTTCCTCGGGCCCATCTTGCAATAATTTATCCCACATCACTTTCTCAGTATACCTCACCCCTAAACTCTCGGGTGGGGTCCACTTCAAGACGACCTAAACCTGGCTCTCTTCTGTAGAGTCTACATCAGGCTCATGAGGAAAGCATATCTTTGCCCTGCCGTTCACTGGAAGGGGAGACCATCCCAGAAGCAGAGCTCCGGGCTTAGTACCACACACCGGCTTCTACCACATGTACTTAGTACCCACATACCAGACAGTGCAGTGCCACACCATTAGGAGTTCCATCTCTAATTTTTTTCCTGTGTACAACAGTACCCAGAATGATGATCTACTTGTAGTCCATTATATCATTCTACTCAATAAGTACTGAATGACTCATTTTCATATTATCAAAGATTAGCACTTAACTATGTCTAGTAGGTGATATTACTAGAAGTCATTTTTGATAATATTCTAACACCAAGTGACATCCCTTTTGATTTCCTACCATAACTCTGCCTATGCCCTTCTTCTATTTTATGTAATAAAGTAGTTGTAGAAGCTAGTACTTAACATAGTGTGCCTCATTTGTCCTTCAAAGAACCGTTAGAGCAATGACTACATGTACTCTGAGACTGAGTCTATGTATAACTACTAAAGTGGACCCAGATAAGACAGTTCATGTGATTTGCAAAGCCAATCATCATGGAAGATATGGACTGCAATGGCCATGCCTGGCATGAGGTAATTTACATGTATTTCAAAATACTTTAGAGATGCAAAGGACATATCTGAGTTAGGTAGCACTCACTAGTCTTCACTGGGGCTAACCCCAGAGTGTAGTGAGTTTTTTCTAGCATTTGGATCTATCCTTGCTTTTTAGAAATGCACGATGTCTTCATACAAACAACCTGTACCATCTCTGATAACTCGAGGTTGAACTAGACATTCCTGAACTTTACTATTAGCCCCACATTACTTTCAGTTCATCTAGTAAATTTACAGTATTTCTGTTTTGTTAATTTTTGTGGTTTCCATTCATTAGTTGGCCAAACCATCTATCCATTATTCACAAGTTTAAGTGGAAAATCATTGACACTGACCTTTAGTGAGTATGCTAAGGGCACATTCCAGGATTTCATTAGATACGAATTCTGTCATTTCAAACAATGGATAGCACATGAGTAATACTGATGCTGATTCATAGAACACTTGTGTGAATTCTGGATCAATTCTCAATCTGTTATATATATATATATATTTATGTGTGTATATATAAATATAAATATATATATATATTTTTGCACTGCTACAAAAACCTTCAGTTTGCTCTAGAGTTTCACTTGGAGTTACGTTCTAAGGGACAGATGAAACCTAGGTATCAGTTTGCTGGGAATAATCTTATAGGAGGTATTCTATTAGGGCTTCCCTGGGGGCTCAGATGGTAAGTGTCTGCCTGGAACGCTGGAGATCCAGATTCGATCCCTGGGTCAGGAAGATCCCCTGGAGAAGGAAATGGCAACCCACTCCAGCACTCTTGCCTGGAGAATTCCATGGACTGGAGCCTGGTGGGCCGCAGCGTCTGACACAACTGAGTGACTTCACTTTCACTTTAAATCCTCAGAACAAATCCCACAGGAAAACAAAAACCAATATATTTTGTTTAACTACTGTGGTTTTAGAATTGTTTTAGTTCACTCTGATAATCTCAGGTGATGTATGTAGCATTGTTGGAATCAACTGGGAAACAACATTACTATCAGACTCATTGGTTTTGACACAGTCAGGCCCATGGGACTGTTTCTGATTAAAGGTGAACAAGGTCAACAGTCAGTGAAAATAGGAAGTACAACCCTCATTGTGTGTTTCCAGAGCTGAAGAGACTATCAGATAGAGCTTGGTGCGTTACAACAGATTAATCCAGGTATGATTTAAAATTTTTCATTCTTTGAGTATGAATGATAATATGAATAAAGGTATTCTGTCCCAACATCCCCCTGCTGATCATCCCAGATGTTCCACCTCATATCAGTCCTCCACATTTTCTAAATTCCTATGGTACTTGCTTCTATTATACATTTTAGCAATTTAATGATATCTATTATTATCTGACACATAGACTCTGCTTATGGGCAGAGGAATATGTCTCATACATTTTCTGTATTTTTCTTGGTGCCTAGTTTCATGTTAGACAACTAGAAGGCATCTAGTAAATACTTGCTTATCAGTAGTATGTACATACCAAACATTCTTGGGAAGAAGAAACTAGATTTAAATACTGTCTTTTGCAGGCAAAGACTAAGCACTAATAACATCAAGTAGGTGCTCCATGCTTTAAATAATTTTCCCAATTTTTTTGTGTGATCATATTTGAAAGCACAGTAGCTCCCAATACATTATATTCTGGGTCTTATTTAGTTCTTTATTTGATAAGATTATAGACCTCCTTTTCATTTAGATATATTGCCCTGAGCTGTGATTAAGCTTTTTTTTTTTTCATTCTATTATTCTTAAACCAGAGTCCACTGAGTCACTTTCCTAATGATTTTTTTTCCCTGAAAAAGTAAGAAAACCATTTAACACATAGAATCATCTCATTCCTGCAGTAGGACACTGATAGAAGCAGCCACAGCACCCAGGGGCTGGGTGGTATCTGCCACTCATCAAAGCAAACACATAATGCTCGCCAATGCAGTAACAGCCACCATGG
This sequence comes from Budorcas taxicolor, assembly GCF_023091745.1. Lineage (NCBI taxonomy): Eukaryota > Metazoa > Chordata > Mammalia > Artiodactyla > Bovidae > Budorcas > Budorcas taxicolor. The sequence continues at coordinate 73,096,671 of NC_068911.1, forward strand.
CAACTGCACTTTTCAATCAAATAACCTGCATCTCCAAGCTCAGATGGGCAGAAAAGAGAGGAGGAGGAGGAAGAAAAAGTGGGAAAGCCAAGTCACAGCCTTGTTTATGAGAGAAAGTCAGGAACCACTACCAAGGACAAAGTCCTTTCAACAAGTCACTTTGAGGTCACTGGGCTCTATGGAACCTCTGCAGTATCACTTAAGGCAATGGAAAATTGGTTTTCTCTGGCACTGAGGTGACTAGCTTCTCCTCTGCTAAGTTCTCTTGAACCACCATAGAAAAGACATTTGTTCTTCTTTCTCATCATCCTTTCCGTCACATGAGCCTTACATCTCTACCTCTTGTTACCCTCAAGGTTTTAAAGACAACCTTAGACTTTGCATCAAGTAGTTTTCCTTTTAAGTCACGGCTTCCATACCTACACTGAAGGAGAGAAAGTAAAAGAAAGTAGGAGTAGTCAGACAGCTAATTCACAGATTTCTAGAGATCTGAACTTCCCAGAAGCACTTGAAAAGCACACGGCCTCAGAGCTGTGTGTCACTTACAGCATCAGTGGCATGATGGAGACAAATGTGGTTCCTGAAAATGTCTTCAATCAAAACAGCACAGTGGCCACAAGGTGGAGGTCCAAAATGGAAATAAATCATACACAAATTCTAAGTGAATACTAAACTATGACCCAAATCTGCCATTTTCAGGAGCTAAAAACTCTTCTGCTAAATGGCAAAACACATGGATTTTGTAACCACAATAAATAGCGCTTACCATCGAAACAGTGTGTCTGCCCTCTGATGCCCTCTTGCAACACCTACCATCTTATTTGGGTTTCTCTTACCTTGGGCGTGGGGTATCTCTTCATGGCTGCTCCAGCAAAGCACAGCCGCTGCTCCTTACCTTGGACAAGGGGTATCTCCTTAACCGCCGCCGTTCCTGACCCCTTGTCTAACTCAATGAAACCAAGCCATGCCTGCGGGGCAATCCAAGACCGGCGGGTTATGGTGGAGAGGTTTGACAGAATGTGGTCCACAGGAGAAGGGAATGGCAAGCCACTTCAGTATTCTTGCCTTAAGAAACCCATGAACAATATGAAAAGGCAAAATGATAGGTTACCAAAAGAGGAACTTCCCAGGTTATTAGGTGCCCAATATGCTACTGGAGATCAGTGGAGAAATAAGTCCAGAAAAAATGAAGGGATGGAACCAAAGCAAAAACAATACCCAGTTGTGGATGTGACTGGTGATAGAAGCAAGGTCTGATGCTGTAAAGAGCAATACTGCATAGGAACCTGGAATGTCAGGTCCATGAATCAAGGCAAATTGGAAGTGGTCAAACAAGAGATGGCAAGGGTGAACGTTGACATTCTAGGAATCAGCAAACTAAAATGGACTGGAATGGGTGAATTTAACTCAGATGACCATTATATCTACTACTGCGGGCAGGAATCCCTCAGAAGAAATGGAGCAGCCATCATGGTCAACAAAAGAGTCTGAAATGGAGTACTTGGATGCCATCTCAAAAATGACAGAATGATCTCTGTTCGTCTCCAAGGCAAACCATTCAATATCACAGTAATCCAAGTCTATGCCCCAACCAGTAACGCTGAAGAAGCTGAAGTTGAACAGTTTTATGAAGACCTACAAGACCTTTTAGAACTAACACCCAAAAAAGATGTCCTTTTCATTATAGGGGACTGGAATGCAAAAGTAGGAAGTCCAGAAACACCTGGAGTAACAGGCAAATTTGGCCTTGGAATGTGGAATGAAGCAGGGCAAAGACTAATAGAGTTTTGCCTAGAAAATGCACTGGTCATAGCAAACACCCTCTTCCAACAAAACAAGAGAAGACTCTACACATGGACATCACCAGATGGTCAACACCAAAATCAGATTGATTATATTTCTTTGCAGCCAAAGATGGAGAAGCTCTATATAGTCAACAAAAACAAGACCAGGAGCTGACTGTGGCTCAGATCATGAACACCTTATTACCAAATTCAGATTTAAATTGAAGAAAGAAGGGAAAACCACTAGGCCATTCAGGTATGACCTAAATCAAATCCCCTATGATTATACAGTGGAAGTGAGAAATAGATTTAAGGGCCTAGATCTGAGAGAGTGCCTGATGAACTATGGAATGAGGTACGTGACATTGTACAGGAGACAGGGATCAAGACCATTCCCATAGAAAAGAAATGCAAAAAAGCAAAATGACTGTCTGGGGAGGCCTTACAAATAGCGGTGAAAAGAAGAGAGGCAAAAATCAAAGGAGAAAAGGAAAGATATAAGCATCTGAATGCAGAGTTCCAAAGAATAGCAAGAAGAGATAAGAAAGCCTTCTTCAGCGATCAATACAAAGAAATAGAGGAAAACAACAGAATGGGAAAGACTAGAGATCTCTTCAAGACAATTAGAGATACCAAGGGAACATTTCATGCAAAGATGGGCTCAATAAAGGACAGAAATGACCTGGACCTAACAGAAGCAGAAAATATTAAAAAGAGGTGGCAAGAATACATGGAAGAACTGTACAAGAAAGATCTTCACGACCCAGATAATCATGATGATGTGATCACTCATCTAGAGCCAGACATCCTGGAATGTGAAGTCAAGTGGGCCTTAGACAGCATCACTACGAACAAAGCTAGTGGAGGTCATGGAATTCCAGTTGAGCTCTTTCAAATCCTGAAAGATGATGCTGTGAAAGTGCTGCACTCAATATGCCAGCAAATTTGGAAAACTCGGCAGGGGCCACAGGACTGCTAAGGTCAGTTTTCATTCCAATCCCCCAAAAAGGCAATGCCAAAGAATGCTCAAACTACCGCACAATTGCACTCATCTCACATGCTAGTAAATTAATGCTCCAAATTCTCCAAGCCAGGCTTCAGCAATATGTGAACCGTGAACTCCCTGATGTTCAAGCTGGTTTTAGAAAAGGCAGAGGAACCAGATATCAAATTGCCAACATCCGCTGGATCATGGAAGAGGAAGAGAGTTACAGAAAAACATCTACTTCTGCTTTATTGACTATGCCAAAGCCTTTGACTGTGTGGATCACAATAAACTGTGGAAAATTCTGAAAGAGATGGAATACCAGACCACCTAACCTGCCTCTTGAGAAATCTGTATACAGGTCCGGAAGCAACAGTTAGAACTGGACATAGAACAACAGACTGGTTCCAAATAGGAAAAGGAGTACGTCAAGGCTGTATATTGTCACCCTGCTTATTTAACTTATATGCAGAGTACATCATGAGAAATGCTGGACTGGAAGAAACACAAGCTGGAATCAAGATTGCCAAGAGAAATATCAATAACCTCTGATATGCAGATGACACCACCCTTACAGCAGAAAGTGAAGAGGAACTAAAAAGCCTCATGATGAAAGTGAAAGAGGAGAGTGAAAAAGTTGGCTTAAAGCTCAACATTCAGAAAACGAAGATCATGGCATCCGGTCCCATCACTTCATGGGAAATAGATGGGGAAACAGTGGAAACAGTGTCAGTCAGACTTTTTTTGGGGGGGCTCCAGAATCACTGCAGATGGTGACTGCAGCCATGAAATTAAAAGACGCTTACTCCTTGGAAGACAAGTTATGACCAACCTAGATAGTATATTCAAAAGCAGAGACATTACTTTGCCGACTAAGGTTCGTCTAGTCAAGGCTATGGTTTTTCCTGAGGTCATGTATGGATGTGAGAGTTGGCCTGAAGAAGGCTGAGTGCCGAAGAATTGATGCTTCTGAACTGTGGTGCTGGAGAAGACTCTTGAGAATCCCTTGGACTGCAAGGAGATCCAACCAGTCCCTTCTGAAGGAGATCAACCCTGGGATTTCTTTGGAAGGAATGATGCTAAAGCTGAAACTCCAGTACTTTGGCCACCTCATGCGAAGAGCTGACTCATTGGAAAAGACTCTGATGCTGGGAGGGATTGGGGGCAGGAGGAGAAGGGGACGACAGAGGATGAGATGGCTGGATGGCATCACGGACTCGATGAATGTGAGTCTGAGTGAACTCCGGGAGATGGTGATGGACAGGGAGGCCTGGCGTGCTGTGATTTATGGGGTCGCAAAGAGTCGGACACAACTGAGCGACTGAACTGAACTGAACCATCAAAACAGCGTCAGGAGCTGCTACTGATCAATATACTGATCATGTCATGAAATTCATACTTACACTTTTTAGACCAAGGTCTGCATAATATTCATTAGAGCACTGAGTCACCACTGCAATAGGAAAACCGTCATTTTTCCAGAGAACTTAGTATTTGTTTGAGCAGTTAATACTTTGAATAATCATGACCATGAAGTTTTGTGATTCATTGGGCCTAATGGGTTAAGTAAAATCATGTAGCTATTCACCATGATTAAAATAACTAATAATGGTCAGACTAACCATTATTCTTGATGCCATCCTTCAATGGTGGGCCATTGAGTTCTAGAAATTTCAAGGAAAACCCTAAATAACACTATTTTCCTTTAATTACTTCTTAAGAGAGCACAGACGCTGACTTCACAGTTGATTGACTATGTAAGTCTGGCCACATGATGAAACCACTCTCAGAAGCAGTTTCTAATCTGTAAAAGGTATGGGGTGCGGGGTGGTGGGAGTGTAAAATATATCTCATTTGGTTGCTACAAAATTAAACAAGATAATTCATGTAAGACATGTAATGAACACTCAGGAAGTGTGGATTTCCTTCTCACTTGAAAAGCATTAAATGTATATTACCTTGAAAAATGTCTGTTAAAAATTAAAACAGCAGTTTGGGCCATGCATTAAGGGAATATACCTCACACTCCTCACACCTGTGGCTGCCAAGATTGTTAATACAGTATTTGTGAAAGCCTGGTGAGAGATGAAAGCATATTTGAATGAATCCATAGCACCGTTAACTTCCTAGTGGCATTAAAATGAGTTTCTGATTGATGGTTTCCAACAATGTTTACAGTGGGCATTACCCGAAGTTCCTAAGAGTGAGTATGCATTCATTCAAATGTAATAAATCTTTAGCATAACTTATCTTTTTAAGATTCCACAGTTCATATAAATGGCTTTTACTGAGAAAGCCCACTTTGCTTTTCTGCACTGACATCTATGATTTGGCATCTTTAATTTACTGTGGCTCTTATAAAAAGCACTGAACCAAGAAGAGGACACACGGTTAATTATGTGCCACTTGAAGAGAAATGTAACACACACGGAACAAAAATGACTTCCATAAAGGAAACATTATAATCTAATTGGTTCCTTGGACCTTAGAAATTGGAGCTAATTAGCAAAAAGAAACTTTTGCATCTCAGAACGCTTATGTTGCCTGGCCAGAATTACATGGTCAGTCAATTGGCAAGTCAAGATTTAAGCTTAAGTCTTGAGATTCCAAGTTAATAGTCAATATATTTGCTGTTCTCTCAAGATGTAATAAGAAAACTAGAAGTGTTCTGGGTTTTCATGGAAATTGCTAGAACTTAATGACCCAAGACTGGACAAAAAGAAATTGTCTTCACTGTTTGCATTATCTATAAGAAAAGCAAGGCTGTTCTTTGAAAACTTGAATCTTTCTCTTTTTCTTCAGTTCCTTTATTTAGTAAAAGGGTTTTATAATTTAACCGGTATGAGGTGGTATTGTGAAATTAATCTGTAGAGCCAACTTGGAAACATTCATGTTAATAAAGATACCTAAAAACATGTACAACAGAAATATTCATGTTTCAAAACAGATATTGGGAGTACATAATTAAGCACTGGAGTGAACAAGATTATCTTCAATAAAAACTTCACTTGTTCTAATTTTTAATTAGTGCTACCAATTCCTAAAGTCAGTGAATTACATGTAGTGCAAAACCTGCTATGCAGATAAAGATAAGATTTTAAAATCATACTACAAAATGAAAAATCAATGTAAGCATAATGCTCAGGCATCAAAAGTAAGTTTTTCTCATTCCTCTTTCATAGAAATTGCCCCCTAACCTGAATGGTGTCTTATCTCCATTAACAATTACTGATTAGACAGGAAGAGGTTGGCTATATCTTTCCCACTCTATCAGATCATTAATAGAGAGAGACTCTTTTTTCTCAAAAGAAACATAAGAAGTAAAACCATTTTAATTTTTAATAACTCTTCCTTTTCTGTCTCTTTTGAAAACATTTCCCAAGATTAAAATAACTTGTCATTATGCTTGGAATGTCTAGAGCACAGTTAAAGAAATACAGCAGATTGATGATTGAGACATTCCTATTATAAGTTTTATACTTGAATGCTCTTTAATCATTCTGAGAACTCCCTGCTGGATGTGTGCTGCAGTAAATACCTGAATAAAAATGATTTTGGTAATGTGCTGGGGCAGAGAAATAAACTGAAGACCTAAAAGAAACATGTTGACCTTTTTAAAAAAGGTCTACAGAAGAGACTCACAGCTTTCAACGTTTCTGAGTGTCAGCCACAAAAGAAATACATCTCACATTTAGATCCAATACACACATATGTCAATATTAAATCATCAAAGAATACTTCCCTTCACTACTGAAGTGCTGTTCTTATTAAGGAGAGACAGTACTATGTTAAATGCAACAATAAGGGTAAATAAACTGAATATGGTTCTTCTGCTGAATCAACTACAAAAATAAATGATATTAGAAAGAATGAGTCATCAGGAAAAAAAACAACAACTTTAGCTGTTCTAAGAAAGCAAAAATATATTAAAACAAAACAGAATAATACTACAGAAAGTTGATGTGGACAAGAAGACAAAGCAAAGTCCTAATAAAACAGCAACTTACATATAAATGACATAAAACAAAAAGACATAGGAACTATAACATATTAATAACATATTCTATTAAGAATCAAAAAGATATGTCAGACAAATATAAAACTCCCCCAAATCTTCAGTAATATTAATATTTGAAAATACAGAAATTAAGGCAAAAAATACAGTAAACATGTTATGTACTTTAAAAATGAGCAACAGATAAATAAGATGCATTCATCACAAATACATATGCGTCTAACAATACAACTTCAAAATACAAAAGACTAGTAAAACAAAAAAACACAGTGATAAATAAAAAAATTTGAATTGAAAATTTTATCATGCTGCTCTCAGAAAATGTATGTCATGCAAAAAAAAAGAATCCAGTGATACAGACAACCTCAAATAGCTTTGCAGCCATTGCTAGTTTAGCCAGAAGACCTATATGAAATTCTGTCAAATCAGAATGCACAACCTATTAAAACATATAAAGCTGACAGTATTCTCCAATTGTTTCTTCCATTTTCATCTATTCCTTCTCTCTCTCTCTCTCTGTCCCTCCAGCCCTCTCACACTCATTCCATCTGTAAGTTTTATTGTGGCAAAATCTACATACAGAAAAGACAAATCATAACTGTACACTCAATTAATGTCCAAAAAGTGAACAAATAGTGTAACCAGTCTTCCAAACAAGAAATAGAATATTACCAGACTCCAAGAAGCCCTTTTCTTGTCCGTTTCTAGATGTTACCCTTCTGCGAGGAATATTCTGATTTCTCATACAATAGATGAGTCATATAATATGTACTTTTTTGTATGATGTGTTTTGCTCAATATTATGCTAGAAGACCCATCCAGTTTGTAGTGTTCTCATTTTTTCCTTTCATTTTCTTCTCATATTTGAAAAGTACTTCAATATACCACAATATATTAATGGACATTTGAGTTCTTTATAGCAATTTTCAGATCCAATGTTACACGAAATATACATGCCTTTCGGTGAGGAGACGTACACATTTTCTTTGGCTATATACTAGGAATGTTATTGCTGGGTTATGAGGGACGCCTCTAATGGCAGAAAGCAAAGAGGAACTAAGGAGCATCTTGATAAGGGTGAAAAGAGGAGAGTGAAAAGTTAAAACTCAACATCCAAAAGATTAACATCATGGCATCCAGTCCCATCACTTCATGGAAAATAGATTGGGAAAAAGTCGAAGCAGTGAGAGATTTTATTTTCTTGGGCTCCAAAATCACTGTGGATGGTGACTGCAGCTATGAAATGAAAAGACTCTTGCTCCTTGGAAGAGCTTGAAATCTATGACAAACCTATGGAGCATATTAAAAAACACAGACATCACTTTGCTGACAAAGGTCTATATAGTCAAAGCTATGGTTTTTCCAATAGTCACATACAGATGTGAGAGCTGGACCATAAAGAAGGCTGAGTGCCAAAGAATTGATGCTTTCGAACTGTGGTGTTGGAGAAGACTATAGAGTTCCTTGGACAGCATGGAGATCAAACCAGTCAATCCTAAAGGAAATCAACCCTAAATATTCCCTGGAAGGACTGATGCTGAAGCTGCAACTCCAATGCTGTGGCCGCCTGATATGAAGAGCTGACTCAGTGGAAAACATCCTGATGCTGGGGAAGATTGAGGGCAGGAGAAGGGGCAGACAGAGGATGAGATGGTTGGATGGCATCACCAACTCAGTAGACATGAGTTTGAGCAAACTCCAGGAAAGAGCGAGGGACAGGGAAGCTTAGCATGCTGCAGTCCATAAGGTCACAAAGAGTTGGACAAGACTGAGCAACCGATCAACAGCAGTAACAAGGTATGATAAAATTATGGAGAAGAAAACGGCAACCCATTCCAGTACTCTTGCCTGGGAAATCACATGGACGGAGGAGCCTGGCGGAATACAGTCCACAGAGTCACAAAGAGTCAGACACAACTTAGTGACTAAACAACGAGAGATGGTAAACTTAAGTAAATAATTCTAAACAATTTTCCAAAGTGCTTATACCAGTTCATATACTCTTACTGATGTATGAGGGTTTCATTTGCTTCACAGTCTTGCAACACTTAGTGCGGTTTTTCTTTTTATAGGAGTCATTTGGTAAGTATGCATGGTATTCTGTTGCAAATTAAATTTTTGTTTTTGTTATCAATTTATTAGTTGAACCTATATTTAAAATATTGCTTACTTGGATTTGTTTTTTCTTTTTGCAAAGTGCTTGTTTAAGACATTTGCCCACTTCTATATTTTATTGTCTGTGTTTTGAGTATTAATTTGTAGAAATTCATCACATATTCTGGACATAAATCCATAACTAGTTAAAAGATATTGCAAATATGTTTTGCAATTCTATGAGTAGGTTTATTTTTTAACCACTTAGATGCCATTTGATAAACAAAAACTGGTAGTTAAAATGTAATTTAGTTTACTTCATTTTCATTTTTTCTAAACAGTTAGTGCTTTTTATATGCTATTTAAGTAACCTGTGCCAATAACATGTCATGAAAAGTTTCCTCTATGCTTTCTTTTTAAAAGTCTTATTGTTTTGCCTTTCATATTTATTTCTAAAATCCATCTGGAGTCAATTCGCCTCTCTTTTGTAACTTAAATTTTCTGACGTTGGGGTATAGCTTTAGGTATTACCTTCAGCTGCAAAGTAAATATTGCATGGTGCCACCAATATAAAATAAAAACATAGATGAAACCTAGAAATGATTTTTTAAACTTCCGTATTCTTTGAACAATGATCTGCTGTACTGTGTGGGACTGTAATCAGGTGATCTGTAATCTACCACAGCTGTCAAATGGAAGCAACTCAATTTCTGGATATCATTCTCAGCCAAAATGTATACTTTTTTTGATCCAAAGTCCCTGCTAGATCTTTTCTTCTAGTTCTAGTTCTTTCTTCCCTCTTGAATACTTTTATGCCATCCTGCTTAAAGGCAAGAAATTGCACCAGGTGCTCTCTGTGATTATTTTCAAATATTTAAATTATGCTCATGCTTAACAAAAAAGATTTCCCCAAATACTATCATTTCTTACTCAACAGCTATTTTATTTCCCAATGTTTCCTTGTATTCTTTTTCTTTCTTTCTTTTATAGTCATTCCCCTTGGTATTCACAGGGATTGGCGCCAGGTCCCCATTAGATCAGAAAATCAAAGTGTGCTCAGGTGTCTGAAATAAACTCGTGTAGTATTGATATTTGCATATAATCTATGTACATCCTCTCGTATATTTAAATCATCTCTAGATTACTTACAATACTTAATACAATGTAAATGGTATTCTAATTACAATATAAATGCTATGTAAATGATTGCCTCTGCACCAAATTCAAGTTTTACTTTTTGGAAGTTTTCACAATTTTTTTCCCCAAATATTTTTGACCTGAGCCTGCCTGAAACTGTGGATGTGAAATCTGCTGACCATACTTAACCAAACATGTTTACATACTTCATTTATTAACAATAATTTTTGAATACAGGCATAACTTGTTTTATTGTATTTTGTTCTGTGCATTTTACAAACTGAAGATGATTCACTTTCTGTTGTATTTATAAATCTGTATGACTCATTTTATTGTGATAGTCCCTTTACTGGGTGGTTTGGAAAGGAATCTGCAATATCTCTAAGGTATGCCTGTATGATACTACCCTTTGGGCATTAGAATGTTTAATTCATTATGGATTTCTAGAAGTTTTCTGGAAAAGAGACTTGGTTCATGATTCTTCATGGGGAAGTTCCATTTAAATCACATTTAAAATAGGTTTAAAATAAAAGAGACTGAATCGAACTATGTCATATATATAATATTATACATTTTACATAAAAAGGGAAAGCACAAAGAATCTAATAATTAAGTATTCCTGTAACTGTACTGTTGTGAAGTAAATCCTTTAATAATGTAACAAATTCAGTAAAGATTATCTGGTAAGAGCTCATCTTGCCTTTCACATGAACTTATAAATGATTTCCTTATAAGGAATAACAACACCTCAGCTTCTGACCCTTTCTGACCCAACAGTAATATCCCAAGAAATTGGGCTTATTATAATTTAAAAAATTATTGCTTAATAATAGAATTTGGAAAATAATTATTGCACTGTGATAGTTAACATTAACGACCCTCAGAAACTCAACATCCTCTAAGCATTCCTAATGTAATAAATTGGCTATATTTCAGATCAGTAAAGGAATTATTAAATTATAATCCTTTTATGTGATAATAATTATTTAGTAATACTGAATAGGATAAAATATCTGTCCCTGATGTAGTTGAAAGCTACTTTATAACTTACAGATATTTTCATATTTGCATTTGAAAGTTGGTTGCACCCCTAATACATCTCAAGAGTTCTTACTCTATAAAAATTGTTATAGTGGTAGAATGCTTACTTATCATCATCAAAGGGACACATTCATGAAATGCCGTCACTCAAAGGAATCCTTTCTAAGGAGAGGGCCAAATGTACCTTTAGTAACAGTTGGCACAAAATTAATGAGTGACTTATTGACATTCAGGATGATTTACATGTGCTCATAACAGCAAAAATGAGTTTATAAATTACCTGTGCATGTAACACACATGGTTTGAAACCTGCTTTTTACCTGCCACAATCCAGTGGAAATAAAAGGACAGCAATTAAACAAGCATCCTAATTATCATAAACTCTGAGGAATACATGAACTGAGGGTCAGGAGGCATTCGTTTATTTTCAGGCCAGGATGTGCTTTCTTTAAGCACAGTACAAGTCACCACAGCATTTTGGTAAGACATTCCTGGTTAATGGAGAGGTCTTTGAGCAAACTGCACTGAGTGAACGAGTATGCCACCCAACATCAATTCTCACTGCGAAAAGAGGACTTCCATTACAGTGAACATGTTGATAAAGAATGTAATGCATTTTCACAATTTCAAAATTAGTCAAGATCAGCATATTGGCCAAAAGCATCCAGCCAAAAAACACAGGGCAAACACGTTGTATTGAACAGAGAAGAAACAAAACAATAAAACCAAACAACCTGCTCATTAACTGAAATTTCTCCAGTTTTATACTTGAACAATCACTAATCTCAAAGTCGGGTTTCCCAGGTGGAGCTAGTTGTCAAGAACCCGCCTGCCAATGCAGGAGATAAGAGACATGGGTTATATCCCTGGGTCAGAAGAACCCCTGGAGGAGGGCATGGCAACCCACTCCAGTGTTCTTGCCTGGAGAATCCCATCGACAGAGAAGCCTAGCAGGTCACAGTCCATATGGTCGCAAAGAGGCAGACACGACTGAAGTGACTTAGCATAGCACAGCACAATCTCAAAGTAGTCTGTATTTTCTCAACTCTGAAAAAGTACTTCTTTATATTATCCTCACACCTTCTATTTCTATCCATCTCTCCTTACCTCTTGGGACGAAGCAGAAAATTTTAAAAATCTAATCACTTTTCATGAGTAAAAGTTAACCTTTACATTTATAAAAACAAACAAACAAAAACCTCATGTTCTCTCTTCTTTCCAAGGTAATAGTCAACTGTTCTCCACCAACCTGGCTTCTAATTCTCTTTATTATACACTGAGCTGTCTCCCTCATGAACATGTTCGGTTTGTCCATAATTGTGTGCAGTGTTCTAGCCTGGTCATGCCAGCATAGGTGTGGTGGGGTGTCTGTTCCCTGGTCCCGGTCACCCTTCCTACACTCATCATCAGAAGTTCCTGGCCACATCATAATACTGATCACATAACCCTCTGGCCTGACTCAACTAAAGCCATATCTGTGCAAACCAGTATCTGAGTCTACTAATTTTTTTTTTTTCCTATTTAACCAAATCTCACTCATTACTTACAGGCAAATGCAATGGGTGGGCGGTCTTGCCATTATTCCATATTGGGCTTATTAGAAAAAAATTTAATTTAAATTATACCATTAGAACTGCACTGCTAAGTGCTTCCCAATACCTTTCAATCATCTTCCAAAATCTCATGCCATGGAAATGTGACTAACTCTGGGACTTCAGAAATCCATCTTAATGAACCCACTCAAATATCATGAAAATACCAAGAAATTGGGCTTATTTCTGCCCATTCTGTTTTTTTCCCCTGTCCCTGAACTGCCAACTCAAATATCATGAAAACTTTAACAGTTCACAAGGGTCTGGTCACTTCCAGAAGCACAATGATTAAGAGTCCTGCCACTGGACATCTTGATCCATAATTCAAGTTCTGTGTTCTTGAAGCCATATTGACACAACAGAAATGATAAAGTAACAACACTATACCCTCACAGGTTTTACTTATGAGCTTTCATTTAATTAAAATATATTAGTTACTAAGAAAGCATCCAGTAGGTCCAGTTATGCATTACTTAGGATAGTGGATTTTCAGAATATGTAGTGCTTATCAATGACTTTGCTTAGATGCATATTTCCAGGTTCCACCTGGCTTGTTTTTTGACATTTTATTTTGAAAGTAGGCTATTGTTGTTCAGTTGCCAGGTTGTGTCCAACTTTCTGCCACCCCATAAACTGCAACACACCAGGCTTCCCTGTCCTTCACTATCTCCCAGAGTTTGCTCAAACTCATGTCGATTGAGTCGGTGATGCCATCCAACCACCTCATCCTCTGAAGCCCCCTTCTCCTCTTGCCCTCAGTCTTTCCCAGTATCAGGGTCTTTTCCAATAAGTCAGCTCTTCGCATGAGGTAGCTCAAGTATTGGAGCTTCAGCTTCAGATTCAGTCCTTCCAATGAATATTAAGGGTTGACTTCCTTTAGGATTGGCTGGCTTGATTTCCTTGCTCTACATGGGATGCTCAAGAGTCTGCTCCCGCACCACAATCAATAGAAATTTGTTGTAGTTACTAAATTCAGAATTACAAAACTTCTAAATTATTTAGGTTAATATTTCATCATTCATAAATGTTCATAGTTCATAATTTTTTCTAGAAATTAAAACTATATTAGTGAAAAAATTAATTAGTAGATATTTTAACAATTCCTTCCATTTATCTCTCCTAATGAAATTGTTTATATTTCATCATGTAATTAAACTTTGAGCCACTTCTTAATCAAATATATGCTGTCTGAATTTCTTAAAAGCCAGTCCAGTTTCAGCTTTGACTGAGAACCTTCTATTTCTGAATTAGTGACAATCTCAAATCATTTATTGGTAACAACTCATTTATTTCCACTGAAATTCTTGCTTTTTATGCGATTTTACTCCAGTTGCAGAATTCAAGCCTAAAGTTCACCGCGTTTTAAAAAATCATTCAAACTTTTTAGTCAATGCTGTGTTCAATTAACCTGTGCCTCCCATGTACCGAGGAGCCTGGTAGGCTGCAGTCCATGGGGTTGCGAAGAGTCAGACACAACTGAGCAACTTCACTTTGACTTTTCACTTTCATGCATTGGAGAAGGAAATAGCAACCCACTCCAGTATTTTTGCCTAGAGAATCCCAGGGATGGGGGAGCCTGGTGGGCTGCCATCTATGGGGTCACACAGAGTCGGACACAACTGAAGCGACTTAGTAGCAGCAGCAGCAGCAACAGGGTTTTAAGACATGCCTTTTCCTTTCTCAGTTTTAGTTAGGGTGTGAAGGCCGTAAGTGATGTTGGCCAAGGAGAATTTTGAGAGTAGTAAGCGCCCCATGCTGGCTAAAATTAGGGAGGAGGATTTTTTTGAAGATAACAGGTCTGGGAGTCATTTCCCTGAGGCAGAAGGGGCAAGGAGAGGCCATACTCTAACTCCAAGCAAAAGTAACCAAGAACTCTAAGAGAGCACTCAGAGAAATTGATGTGTATCCCCTGCAGTTGTAGACACAGTGAATTGGTGAAAAGATCCTTGTCAAAAGGATCTTGCCAAAGAAGACAGCTTGCCAAGACAAGGGGACCCCGATTATAAAAGTCTGTGGATGCCACAGTGGAGACTGAAGCTGGGAGCTCAGGAGAAGCTGGGCCAAGAAGGGGCGATGTCCACCTCAAGGGGGCTGCAGAGAGAAAACCCATTACAAAATCATTCACAGAATTCACAAAAGTCCCCATGAGAGAGCCAGTTTTAAACATTGGTTAAGTTCAGAAAACACATAAACATCCTTCCCTTGCTTTCTTCAAACTCCAGTTGTTGATTAATCAATTGAAATTATCAAACTGAAGATTAATCAAATTGATACCATCCTGCTGAGAACAGAGGAGCAAGAAAGGATGGCAGACTAATCTTACATAAAGTTTATAAATATTAATGATTATCTGGGACCAAGTAGTTGTAATTACTTAATCAAGATAATTTTGGTAATTTAAAGTGACTTTTGGTTCAGCCAGAACTGTTCCAGTGGCAAGAACATAAAGTCACTCACCTGGCAGATTTAAACAAAGAATGGAAGACAAAAACAGATGATATCTAAATATATCCTATGAGATCTGCCTACTCAAATTGATTACATATATGTGCATGAAAAAAGGGAACTAAAAAAGTAGATAGAAGCAAAATAAAATTTCACCCTGTATTACTCACTAGCAAGTCTGCTAGAAGTTCCAGTTATTGAAATTCCTATTTGATTCAGTTCTGTGAAGTTTAGGTTGTAGTCTCTATTTCCTATCTGTGACAGTGATTTTTTTGGATAGATTTCTTACAAAAAGCCAGGTATTCTAGTTGGCTCTTCATCTAGTTAAGCTATTGAAAATGTGTATCCTGTTTGGTTCAAGATGGCCAAATTGCTACAGAATTTTTTCCCTCTAACCCTTTCCAAATCCCACTAAATTGACAGAAAAGATGTACAGAAAAGATGTACAAGATATAAACATGCATTAGTGATGGAAAGAGAACTGAGAGGGAGATCTTCAGTGAATGAGCTTACAACAACTTTCCAAAAATTATGTATCTCTAGGGTGTATTCAGGGTTCAGGGACCCACAGCTGTCCCCCACCTTATGCCACTGAAAAATCCTAGAAACCTGTTGCATTTCTTTATACCAACAGTGAAATATCAGAAAGGAAAAGTTAAAAAAAAAAAAAAAAACCTCTTAAAATCATATCAAAATAAGTAAAAAAAATATTTAGGAATAAACATGATCAAGATGAAAGACTTATTTGCTAAGAACTACAAAACATTGATAAAAGAAATTAAAGAAAATTGAAAGAAATGGAAAGATATCCCATTCTCTTGGACTGGAAGAATGAATTTTGTTTAATGGGCATACTACCCAAAGCAATCTACAGATTTAACATTATCTGTATCAAATTACCTATGACATTTTTTATAGAACTGGAACAAACCATCTCAAATTTTATATGGAACCATAAAAGACCCAGAATTGCCAAAGCGATCCAGAGGAAAGAGAACAAAGAAGGTCATATAACTAACCCTCTCAGAGTCAGATAATACTACAAAGCTACAGTAATCAAAACATCAAACAGCACGATATTGGCACAAACATAGACACATGGATCAACGGAACAGAATAGAGAACAGAATAAACTCCCACACTGCGGTCAATTGATCTTCAACAATGGAGACAAGAATATACAATGGAGAAAAGACAGTTTCTTCAGCAAGTGGTGCTGGGAAAGCTGGACAGCTGCATGTAAATCAATGAAGCTACAACACTCCCTTATACCACACAGAAAAGTAAATTCAAAACTGGTTTAAAGACTTAAATATAAGACATGAAGCCACAAAACTCCTAGAAGAAAAACATAAGCAAAATATTTTATGATATAAACAATACCAATGTTTTCTAAGGCTAGTGTCCCAAAAGCAAAAATAGACAAATGGGATCTAATCCAAATTAAAACTTTTGCACAGCAAAGGAAACCATCAACAAAATAAAAACACCACCTACAGACTGGTAGAAAATATTTACAAACCGTGAGACCAACAAGGGCTTAATTTCCAAAATACAGAAATAGCTCATATATATCAATAACAAAAAAACAAAACAACCCAATAAAAAATAGGCAGAAGACCTAAACAAACATTTCTCCAAAGACATACAGATGGCCAAAAGGTACATGAAAAGATGCTCATCATTACTATTAGAGAAATGCAAATCAAAGGTATCACTTCACACTGGTAGGAATAACCATCATCAAAGATTTTACAAGTAACAAACACTGGAGAAAACGTGGATAAAAGGGAACCTTCCTACACTGTTGGTGATAATGTTAATTGGTACAGCCACTATTGAAAACAGTATGGAGGTATTCCTAAAAAACCTAGAGTTGTTACATGATCCAACAATCTCACTCCCTAGCAAATTCAGGGAAAAGCATATTTTGAAAGGATACGTGCACCACGTGTGTAGTGAAGCACTATTTACAATAGCCAAGACATGGAAGCAACCTAATTGGCCAATGACAGATGAATGGATAAAGAAAATGTGGTACATATTTACACAAAGGAAAACTACTCAGCCATAAAAAAGAGTGAACTAATGCCATCTGCAGCCACACAGAAGGATTTAGAGATCATCACACTAAGTGAAGCAAGTCGGAAAGAAAAAGACGAAGGCCATATGATATCACTTGCATGCGGAATCTAAAATAGGACACAAATGAATTTATTTATAAAACAGAAGCAGATTCACAGACATTGAAAGCAAACTTGATTTTATGAAAGGAGAAAAGGGTAGGGAAGGGATAATATTAGGGAAGTTAGATAAAACTAAACTGAGATGTTAAAATTTTTAAAGAAAATGCTTTTATATTTGTAATTTTATGTCCAAGTTATTAATAAAGGTAACATAATAACACTTTGACATGAAACTACCTTTTACTTCTTTACTCCTCATAGTTCTAAGAAACTGACTTGAGTGTGTGTATGTGTGTATATGTTATATATTTTTCCTAGCAAAGTGAGAGCTAAACAAGATACAAGAAGGTATAAAATTTCAGAAAGCAATGTAACACAGAAGTACACCTAAAAGAAATCCCATAATGACAACTATGAAGTATGCCTAAAAAATCAAACAACTCATTGTAAAGCAGTAGATCAAGGACTATGGGAGATATCTCACTGGGAGGAAAGAGAATTGCCTATATAATTTAAAAAATAAACAATTCTGAAGAATAAAGGAATATGCTTTTCCTATGAACCAGCAAAAAAATAAAGGCAATAAAAAATGCAGAGAAAAGTGAAAGCAAAACATTGAATATTAGAACATGAAACAAGTATATCACGATTTTAAACAGTTAAAAGAAAAGTAGAATGAGAGAAAGAGAATGAGGATGAGCCATCTGGCCTTGATACTAGAAATATGGCACAGGTGTTACTACATTATTTGTACTTTAGAGAAAAAAAGAGCTGCTTAAATTTTATCTAATTTATTTCTATCCATGCTATAAATTAACACATATTCTGACCTCTAAGACACAGAAGACATTTGATATATTCTGAGACCCTTGTTGCTCGTTTTGAAGATGACCCTTGATGGGGTGCAGGCGGGGGTCAGTGTTCAACTCCATTATTATTTTGTGCCACTACTGCTGGCCCATGAGTTTCTAGAATTTCAGAGGGCTGTGGCTGACTGCATTCTGTAAAACTCAACTAATGAAGTCACCTGCATCATATTTACCTAATGCATCTCAATTAAATGAGAAGTCTTCCCTGTAATAACCATAAAAAAGTTTCTGCCAGACATGGTCATGGCAGTCTGCCACATTCACAGTAGCTCAAGATTATGGGGAGCTGTGAACGTTGATGACTGGAGTCAATAATGTTGTAGCATATGAGTCTGTGTTGTTAGATGTCACCGTGGTTTTAGATATACTGGTGTCAGAACAGAGATCTCTGAGACAAAGTTTCAGCAAGGAAATGCAAAATAGGACATAGGTTGTGGTGGATGAAAACTAAGTTTCCTTTGTTCTGTAGCTACACTCATCAGCATAAATCTTGATATACTAATAGTAAGCACCTAAGATATGTTTGATGAATAAAGAGAGGATGGATAAATTAAATAAAACTAAGCAAATTCAAAAGCAGAGACATTACTTTGCCAACAAAGGTCCGCCTAGTCAAGGCTATGGTTTTCGCAGTAGTCATGTATGGATGTGAGAGTTGGACTGTGAAGAAGGCTGAGCGCCCAAGAATTGACGCTTTTGAACTGTGGTGTTGGAGAAGACTCTTGAGAGTCCCTTGGACTGCAAGGAGATCCAACCAATCCATTCTGAAGATCAGCCCTGGGATTTCTTTGGAAGGAATGATGCTAAAGCTGAAGCTCCAGTACTTTGGCCACCTCACGCAAAGACTTGACTCATTGGAAAAGACTCTGATGGTGGGAGGGATTGGGGGCAGGAGGAGAAGGGGACGACAGAGGATGAGATGGCTGGATGGCATCACCGACTCGATGGATGTTGAGTCTGAGTGAACTCCGGAAGTTGGTGATTGACAGGGAGGCCTGGTGTGCTGCGATTCATGGGGTCACAAAGAGTCGGACATGAATGAGCAACTGAACTGAACTGAAGCAAATGATATTCTGACCAGTTAGTTTCATCAGACATAATCTTAGTGGACATTTCTCTCATGAATATCCTTAGTGGGTATTCCCCTCATGAATTATTAACAGCTTAAAATGTACAGTGAAGTTTATTTTTCATAACTTTTCAATGTAAAACAACTGCTTTGTTTTCCATTTTATCATCCCTTCAAATCTAAATAAAACTCACGTAGATTTATAACTGGAACATGTTAAATACTCAGGAAAGATTAGCTATTAACTATTATTTTTTAAGAGTCAGGCAATAATAGAGATAGAAAGCAACACAGAGGTAGAGATAGAGAGGTATAGCTCTAGCAATAGAGGAAAGAAGGAAGGGAGATGGAAGAGAGACTAGAAAGGCGAAATAAATGTTTCTCTCATTAATCCAAGTCGCCCAGTCGTGTCTGACTCTGTGACCCCAAGGACTGTATAGCCCACCAGGCTCCTCAGTCCATGGAATTTTCCAGGCAAGAGTACTGGAGTGGGTTTCCATTTCCTTCTCCAGGGGATCTTCCCAACCCAGGGATTGAACCCAGGTCTCCCGCACTTCGGGCAGATGCTTTACCAGGGAAGCCAGCAGGGAAGCCCATTTATCTCATTACCTAATGGAATTTGTAACTGCCAGGTCTGGACTAACAAGCGAGGATCTAAGACTTTTGGTCATTCCTTGGAACCTGATCCATTCAACCTAATCCACTGGACTGACTCTGATTATATCCTCAAAGACTGGACCATAAACTGTGTTCAAGTTACTAAATCAGTTCGGCTGCTCAGTCGTGTCCAACTCTTTGTGACCCCACGGACTGCAGCAGGCCAGGCTTCCCTGTCCATCACCAACTCCCAGAGCTCATGTCCATAGAGTCGGTGATGCCATGCAACCATCTTATCCTCCGTCATTTAGTAAATAAAACACACTATTTTTTGCTATAAACTAGTGGATTACATTTCAAATACACGTGCATATCAAAAGGTTCCCTGTCATTACTTCGTGTGGGCAATAAAGAATAATTGCTCCATAACACTCAAGGTACAAGAAATACCACACTACTTTGTGAGTCAAAGCTAGCACTGAAGCCGTTCAACCAACTGAATAAGAAGTGCAATCTCAGAGTCTTTTGCCTGCTTTCTTAGACTGTAACAGAACTAGGACTACCCTCTCTTGAGAACGGGGAAGAGAATATTTTGCTCATTGATATGCCTTCTTTAACTGAGATGAAGATGTTCTCAGATGGAATGAAGGTAAATTCCATTCACCCATGGGACAGCAAAATCCAGAAACTGAGGACACAAACTGAAGAACAAAAAGGCATGCAGGGGAAAATAAATTTTCATTTTTTAGGTGACAAATCTATAATATCAAGAAAAGACAAGACACCATTTCTGAATTAGTCACTAGTTACATGTGCAACATGGAACATTTGACTAGAAAATGATCACTCCCGCTTCATTCCCTTCCCTTCCCTTTCTTAACTGTCCATGAATCTGTATGCATTGAGGGATGGTTAGTACAATCAGGGAGCCAGTGAGAATAGGATGTTCTAAGATATTTTTGAAGTATATAAATGACATTCCAATACACTGCCTTCTGAGTTAAGAGGAAAATGTTTTCCCCTCACCTCTTCAATAACTGGAGAGGTATTTTAAAAATTTGCTCCATATTTGTCCAGA
The DNA here is from genome assembly GCF_023091745.1 of Budorcas taxicolor. Taxonomy (NCBI): domain Eukaryota; kingdom Metazoa; phylum Chordata; class Mammalia; order Artiodactyla; family Bovidae; genus Budorcas; species Budorcas taxicolor. The sequence continues at coordinate 73,117,563 of NC_068911.1, forward strand.
AAACAGGCTCAGCACTTTAGATTCAACTTTGACCAGTTAGGTAGAGAAAAAGGAAGGAGGGATGGAAGAAAGGAAAAAAAGGCTGAAGCGAGGGGAGAGAAGGGAAGAATGAAGTATAAAGACAAAGGGAAGATGAAAAGGAGGGAAGATTTTAAAAAAGGGAAAAAAGGGAAGAAAAAGAGATGAGATAAGGAATGAAAAATCTTCCATCTAAATAAAAGGTGATTAATAAACCAAAAATCAGATTTCACCTAGGTAAAGAAACAAATTCAAATCTTATTCTAAAAAATATATTGCCTTTAAGTGAAAGTGGAGTCGCTCAGTCGTGTCCGACTCTTTGCAACCCCATGGCCTGTAGCCTACCAGGCTTCTTGGTCCATGGGATTTTCCAGGCAAGAATACTGGAGTGGGTTACCATTTCCTTCTCCAGGAGATCTTCCCAACCCAGAGATTGAACCCGGGTCTCCCCCACTGTAGGCAGACGCTTTGCCATCTGAGCCACCAGGGGGATCCAATTCCTTTTAGGAAGACAAATTTGAAGACCTGGTATATTCTCATTAAGAAGACAATTTTATTCAAACTTTACTCTGACTTTCTGCCATTAACCACTATAGCCAATATGAAGGCTCGTTATTTGAACAAACCTTAGAAAATCATTGGAGTAATAACCCTAAGGATGCTATTGAGGCCTTTGCAGACTGTATTAAAACATGACATTTTAATGAAAATCTTCTGAGGGAATTCAAGATAACTCATATTTTTTCTTCATACACACTAAATCATGTAATGATATCACCTCTGTTTCCACTACTTTTTAGAAAGATCACACTCATACCTGTGACCCTACTTGGGCATATTCTGGATCTCATGTAGATGCATGTTTTGCTCATCTCAACAAGCTTACTCTTGTGTTCTTGAGCTTTGGTCTAGAAAAACAGTGTCTTACTGCTAATACAGTATCACTAAGGAAAAGTTCATTTATATTTCATGTTACCTAAAAATCACAAATATATATATGTATATGATTTTATATATTGTAAGAGTTTCCTTATAAATTGTTAAAGTCAAAAAACAAGTGTGTATATATATGTGTGTGTGTGTGTGCATGTGTGTATATATATATATATATATATATATAGGTACACACAAATATATATGACTTTTTGCTTAAAAAGAAAAATTCTATCCAAAAGATGTTTCAGTCTGAAACAACTTATTTGCTTGAGAGTTCCAGGTAGGAAAAAGCTTTCCAAAGGCTCGCTCTACTCAGTAAGCAGTCCAAAACAGTACATCAAAACAGGAAATGTTCTGCAGAATAAAATTATATAAGTGATATATTGGCTTTTAGCATGATTAATCTTCAGATGAAGAAACTTTTGGATTCATAATAATCAACTCTTACCATTCAACTGTTTTCCATGAGAAATTCAAATCAAATTATGCTAAATAGCAATTAGTTATAAAGTCTTCAGAGGAATTATTTGGTTTTATTTCCAGTAAAAAGTCAAGTCTTCATAAAAGCCATTAATTAGTGTATCTTTTGTCTCAGCAGGGAAACTAAGAATGGAAGCCCTTGAACTCCATTTAACCTTCAAAAGGGTCTCTGCAGGTCCAACTTGAAATACTCTGGAGGAGTGGGGGTGGGTGACACAGAAGAGAAACATCTAGGAAAACCAAGATGAAAGGGATTTCAATTCAGTTTTTTTGGATTCTAGACAAAATAGTCCTGTCAACCTGTAAAACTACTCTTCTAATTGTTACCCAGTAAGACACACAGTGAATATTCATGACCTTTACTTCATGAATGACCTTTACTTCTCCAACTTCCATCCCCTTTACAGAGTTATTTTCTGTATTTGTTTTTTTCAAGAAGTATAAAATTAATTATTTGGCCCATTTTTTGATTGGGTCGTTTATTTTTCTGGAATTGAGCTGCAGGAGTTACTTTTGAGATTAATTCTTTGTCAGTTGCTTCATTCGCTATTATTTTCTCCCATTCTGAAGGCTGTCTTTTCACCTTGCTTATAGTTTCCTTCATTGTGCAAAAGCTTTTAAGTTTAATTAGGTCCCATTTGTTTATTTTTGCTTTTATTTCCATTACTCTGGGAGGTGGGTCATAGAGGATCCTGGGCCAAAGAACTAAACAGACATTTCTCCAAAGATGACAGATGGCTAACAAACATACAAAAAGATGCTCAACACCACTCATCATCAGAGAAATGCAAATCAAAACCACAAAGAGGTAACATCTCATGCCGGTCAGAATGGCTGCTATCAAAAAGTCTACAAACAATAAATGCTGGAGAGGGTGTGGAGAAATGGGAACCCTTTTACACTGTTGGTGGGAATGCAAACTAGTACAGCCACTGTGGAGATCTCCACAGTGTGGAGATTCCTTAAAAACCTGGAAATAGAACCACCATATGACCCAGCAATCCCACTGCTGGGCATACACACTGAGGAAACCAGAACTGAAAGAGACACGTGTACCCCAGTGTTCATCGCAGCAGTGTTTATAATAGCCAAGACATGGAAGCAACCTAGATGTCCGTCGGCAGACAAATGATAAGCAAGCTGTGATACATATACACAATGGAATATTACTCAGCTATTAAAAAGAATACATTTGAATCAGTTTTAATGAGGTGGATGAAACTAGAGCCTATTATAGAGTGACGTAAGTCAGAAAGAAAAACACCACTACAGCATATTAACACATATATATGGAATTTAGAAAGACAGTAATGATGACCCTATATGCGAGACAGCAAAAGAGACACAGATGTAAAGAACAGTCCTTTGGACTCTGTGGGAGAAGGTGAGGGTGGGATGATTTGAGAGAATAGCACTGAAACATGTATATTATCATACATGAAATAGATCGCCAGTCCAGGTTCAATGCACGAGACAGGGTGCTCGGGGCTGGTGCACTTGGATGACCCTGAGAGATGGGATGGGGAAAGAGGTGGGAGGGGGGTTCAGGATGGGGAACACATGTACACCCATGGCTGATTCATGTCAATGTATGGAAAAAACCACCACAATATTGTAAAGTAATTAGCCTTCAATTAAAATAAAGACACACACACACACACACACAAAAAGTGATATCTAAAAAAAATAAATAAAAGTAATATCCAAGGAATCATCAGTTCTCTGCCAGAATCCAATATAAAGCAGTTTCATATGGACCCTCTTAGTTTCCTATTGCTTGTACCAAATCATTAAAAACTGAGAGGTGTAAAACAACATGAATTTATTATGTTTGAATTCTGGAAGTCAGAAGAAGTTTGAAATCAGCTTCACTGAGCTGAAGTTAAACTGTCAGCCGGGTGCGTCCTTTCTGCAAGTTCTAGGGGGTAACCGGTTTCCTTGCTTTTTCCAACGTCTTGTTGCCACTTGCATCCCTTGGTTTGTAGCCTCTTCTTCCATCTTCAAAGCATATTATTCAAATTTCTGCCACAATCATCACATCACTTTTCCCTCTAACTCTGACTCATCTTCTGACCCTTTTATATGAACCTCTGTCATTACATCAGACCCATCTAGATAATCTAGGATCATCTCCCAATCTCTAAATCCTTAATTTCATTGCTTCCCAAAGTTCTATTTGCCTTATAAACTAGACTTCATAAGTTTTAGGGACTAGGACATGGAGTATACAGCCTACTACAGTCCCCTTCTGGCCCCCAGAGATTCAGATCCATCCGACATATAAGGTACTTTCATCCCATCCCAATATTCCCCAACTCATTACAGCATCAGCTTAAAGTGAAAGCTCATCTAAATATCATCAGCTCAGAAATCCTGAACCTCATCATCTAAACCAAGTGTGGCTGAGACTCTGGGGATGCGCTATTCTGAGACAAAATTCTGCTTTATCTGAAGACTTGTGAAATTAGAGGATAAATGATCTGCTCCCAAATACAAGAGTGGAACAGCATCGGACAAAAGCTACAGACAAGTCCATTCCAACGAGAAGAAAATACGAAGAAGAAAGGATTCGCTGGTGCTCAACAATGAGCCAGCCTTCCCTGGTGGCTCGGTCAGTAAAGAATCTGCCTGCAGTGCAGGAGATACACGTTCAATCCCTGGGTCGGGAAGATCCCTTGGAGAAGGAAATGGCAACCCACTCCAGTGTTCTTGCCTGGGAAATCCCAAGGACAGAGAAGCCTGGCAGGCCACAGTCCATGTGGTCATAAGAGTCGGACATGAGTAAGCAACTAAACCACCACCACCAAACAATGTTCTATCCAACTAGGTAAACTCCACTAGGTTTCCATTCCTGGGAATAATTCTCTGCGGTTCAGCCCTGTGGGACACTTCTCTATCCCTAAACTACCTCATTTGCAATTTCCATGGTTCGGGAGTAGAACGTATTTGGTGAAGTGTGTATCAGAATGAAGGGAATATATATTGCATTCTGTAATGAAATGCTGAAAATAATGTATAGGTTTATATACATGTATACAATGTATATGTGTGTATATATACACATATGCTGAAAATATGTATGTATTAAATATATAACATATAAAAAAATGTCCTCATACCAAACTGCTTTTAGCTAAAAGACCACTTCAAAGCACACCCCCTCCTTAAAAAAAAGAAAAGGTTCTTCCCTCAGCAGGATTGCATCAAAGCTGCATTATCAAAATATCATGCACACTACTGGAGCAATATATTTTAAAGAACGTCCTTTGCTACAAGTACCTATTCAGTTCAGTTCAGTCACTCAGTCATGTCCGACTCTTTGCAACCCCATGGATGGCAGTACACCAGGCTTCCCTGTCCATCACCAACTTCTAGAACTTACTCAAACTCATGTCCATTGAGTTGGTGATGCCATCCAGCCATCTCATCCTCTGTCACCCCCTTCTCCTCCTGCCTTCAATCATTCCCAGCACAAGGGTCTTTTCAAATGAGTCCATTCTATACTGCTCCAGAAATATAGCAGAGCACATCTTCAGTTCAGTTCAGTCGCTAATTCGTGTCCAACTCTTTGCAACACCATGAACCAGAATGCACCAGGCCTGCCTGTCCATCACTAACTCCTGGAGTCCACCCAAACCCATGTCCATCGAGTCGGTGATGCCATCCAACCTGTCATCCCTTTCTCCTCCTGCCCTCAATCTTTCCCAGCATGAGGGTCTTTTCAAATGAGTCAGCTCTTTGCATCAGGTGTCCAAAGTATTGGAGTTTCAGCTTCAACATCAGTCGATCTCCTAAAGGAGATCAGTCCTGTTCTGATCTCAGGACTGATCTCCTTTAGGATGGACTGGTTGGATCTCCCTGCAGTCCAAGGGACTCTCAAGAGTCTTCTCCAACACCACACTTCAAAAGCATCAGTTCTTTGGTGCTCAGCTTTCTTTATAGTCCAACTCTCACACCCATATATGACCACTGGAAAAACCATCGCCTTGACTAGATGGACCTTTGTTGGCAAAGCAATGTCTCTGCTTTTTAATATGCTGTCTAGGTTGGTCATAACTTTCCTTCCAAGGAGTAAGTGTCTTTTAATTTCATGGCTGCAGTCACCATCTGCAGTGATTTTGGAGCCCCCCAAAACAGTCAGCCACTGTTTCCACTCTTTCCCCATCTGTTTGCCATGAAGTGATGGGACCAGATGCCATGATCTTCGTTTTCTCAATGTTGAGCTTTAAGCCAACTTTTTCACTCTCCTCTTTCACTTTCATCAAGAGGCTCTTTAGTTCTTCACTTTCTGCTGTAAGGGTGGTGTCATCTGCATTTCTGAGGTTATTTATATTTCTCCCGGCAATTTTGATTCCAGCTTGTACTTCTTCCAGCCCAGCATTTCTCACTAAGTCATATGTGACTCTTTTGAGAACCCATGGATTGCAGCCCGCCAGGCTCCTCTGTCCATGGAATTTCCAAGGTAAGAATATTGCAGTGGCCTGACATTTCCTTCTTCAGGGAATTTTCCCAACCAAGGCAGATTCGTTACCACTGAGCCATCAGAGAAGCAAAATTATATTCTATTTGATTCTTAAAATAATTCAACTTTAAAACAGTGATGATACATCTCAAGATAGAACTGATGAAGACTCTGGAGCTCCAGAGACTAAAAAGTCAAGTCTGAAAACGCTGCAGGAGAGGGTCAACATTTAGTCACTTAAAAAATGTATGCATTTTCTAATCAGATTCACCCTCACTGTATTCAAAGTGGGACGGTAGTTTTAGTTACTTCATTCAATGGTATTTAATTCAACAGGTGTTTATTGCATGCTTTCCTTGTCTTAGGTTCTGCTTTAGGTACCAGAGATCAAAAGCTGAGACAGCAGACATTCTGCCTCCTTATGGAAATTATAGCCCACTCACAGTGGGATGGAGAATAAACCACAAAAACGGGAATTCGAGGCAGAAATGAAAATTAAGTTTTCATCGACAAGGAACCAAAAACTGTAATGGTAGTTGGGAAGACAATGCTCATACATTACTGATTCTCTAAAAACAAGAAACATGGAAAACTCATGTTTGCCATAAAAATCTATTCACTCAGGTTAATCTAGATTGAGCTTTGGCAAAATTACACCTACTTAATGAAAGTTACCATTAAAGCAACCAGCAGTGGATGTAAGAGCATTCATTATTCTTTCATCAGTTATTCCCATGATTCATGAAAGTGTTCTTCATCAACCAATTTATTAGGCTTAACATCCAGTATTATAAGGCAATTCTAAGTCTTATCAAAGCATGAACCTGTTATATAAGAGTTTCTGAATAATAAGTGAGCTATAATAAAGGAATGAAAAACAAGTTCCAGGGAGCTCACAGAATCAAAATATAATCATGACATAGTAGCCACGGAACTGTAATTAAAATTGCCACATAAATGTACTGTTATCCAGTGCATTCACTCGTCTGTATAGTACTGCTTGTTTTAAGGAAACAGAATTTCTCTCATACAATAAAACAAGATGATAGTGGATCATAGAACCAAACCAATCACCTCCATCTTTGGGAAGCCAACCAACTGGATTCTTTTCCATAGCATTCATGTTCCTCTCCCTTGAAGAATCCGAGGTGGCAGAGGTAAGAAATTTTCTCTCACAGCAAGTTCCATACTGTATTTCAGAATGAATATAGACCTGTCCCAACCTTCTATATCTGCGTCATCATCTCATCTAAAATAAGAAAGGTGGTTAAGAGGGAATATAACTTAAAAAAAAGAAAAAAAACGGTAAATGTTCTCTATGTTGTGGTTCTTTAGCAGGTAGGATGGTGAATGTGTTGAATTAAAACAGATACGTAAGTGGATTCACTCACTCCTCCAATCTGGATATTGACCAAATGCTTTCTCTACTTCAGACAGGGATTCTTCCCCTCATAGAAATCAGCAGCATGGCTCACATCCTCTCAGAAAATATGATGAATATCAATACGTAGTCACAAGTGTCATGAATGATGTGGAAGAGGACCTTAAGTAAGGAAGATTTCTGCCTTTTGCACAGATCTGGGGGTGGGGGAGCAGAGGGATGGAGAGAGAGGATATAAACAGAATTTCCAGCAAATGGAGATAAAGAGCAGGTTTAGTCTGGAAAAGATCCAGGGATAAGGCTATTATGTGTACTCCGAGTGACAGCCTCCACTTGGGGCCTAGGTCAAAGTCTAAGAGCTTTAAAGTGAATCTTCTCCCAATATACCCAGTGTTCCATCTTCACTGGCGGTGAGGAGAAGGAAAGAAGTTATTAATATTGAGTTCATTTTCTTTAAAGAAATGTGGTGACCACTGTAGGCAGTTTCTGGAAATGGCACGATCAGGATCCCGTACACTGGGAATAACTCCATCAGCTGCCTAATTTTTTCTACATCTTTGTAGTCCTTCTACCTCAAACTTAAATCAACTATTTTGCCCCACCAGCACACCAGTCTAGCTCCAGTTCCCAGCATAAATTCTGGCTGGAACAGCAAATATTGGAACAACCTTAGTCTTCCCTTCGATTGAGGGTTGAAGGCCAGCAATGGAGTGTAGCAATGATTTGGTCCAGGGCCCTACGCAGCCGTTACTTTACCCTTTCTCCTCCACAATGGCCTGGTTTACAGGTCTGAGCTTCTGCCTTGATCCCTCCTCAGTATGGCTAAGGTCTCTCACAGATGGGGGTCATTACCAGGATCTCTTCTCATGGTGCTGTTCTCTTGATAACTCATCTGGCCATTGCCTTTTTCTGTAGGTGACTAGCCTTTGCTTCTCATGCCCCTGGTTTCTGACTGGGGTCCTTTGGTAACTAAGCAAATTTCCTACAACCACCATGCAGCTCTAGTTCATTGTACAACCCCCCAGACTTTCCCATTTCGGTGCTCTATTCATGTACAACCCATTCATGCTGCATTCTGTTAGGCCTTGAAGTATTTGGTTGTCCTCACTCAAGGTAGCCTCAGCAAGCTGATTTAATTCACACAACCTAGAGCAAAGGCTCTTGGTGGTGGCTCCTCCTCTTCTCTTTTTTTAAATACTTATTTACGTGTTTTCGGCTGCTGTGGGTCCTCAGTGCTGTGTGTGGGCTTTTTCTAGTTGTGGTGCACAGGCTTCTCATTGTGGTGGCTTCTCTTGTTGTGGAGCAAGGCTCTAGCTTTTGCTGGCTTTAGCAGTTGCAGCACATGGGGTTTGCTGCCCCGGGGCATGCGGAATCTTCCTGAACAGAGGTTGACCCCATGTCCCTCATTGGCAGGCAGATTCCTAACCACTGGACCATCAGAAAAATCTCCTCTTATTCTTAATATAGTTGTTTCCTACAGACATGTCAGTTACTCAAACTGACACTGAAGTAATAAAATGGCACCAAGTCACCTAAAATCATCTCAACATCATGACTGGTTGGTTCATTAGATTTTTATTTTTCTCTGCTTTCATCTGAATGAAACTACTAAGGTCTATACATCTGAATTTTCTCTCCGACTTGCAAACAAAAGAGCTAGAATGCTTAACATAGACCAAACCTCAAATTCCTCGTATCCCATGCTTATATGCTGAGAACAAATAAGACTTGTCTTCCCCATCAGAAATATTCACGGGCACACCAGAATCACAGAATCAAGTCTATGACAAGATGTTCTTCTTATATAACATACTGGCTCTCTCTGTTACCAGATTGTGACTTCTTGCCAGCCAAAAGCTGATATATTCTTGGAAATGTCTCTGCCAGAATTTTTTAAAAAGATAATTTACACTCTAGGAAATTATTTTGTCCACAAAAGAAACAGATGCATTTGCCCTTAAGGGACAAGACCTCCCAGTCCTTCTGTTGTATTTACAAAAGTCAAATCTGCCAAATATCAACATATGGTTTTATCAGGGAGATGACTCCTAGTTTCTATTGCTATTATCTTCTTACTACACAGAAAGGAAGTTCTCAAGGCTGTCTGCATGTTAAATCACCTTCCCAGTTTTTAACAAATCCTTCTAATGTGCATGTTTCATCCCCCAGGGGCCTTGACTTAACTGACCCAAGATGGGGCCCTGGCATTGGGGTTTTTTTCTAAACTCTGCAGGCAATTTTGCTGTGCAGTCAGGGTGGAAAACCATAGCTGCAAGGTCAATGCATGCATTTTTTCTTGTTACTGTGCAACAAAATCCTGGATATCTGGGTAGAATATTAATCTAAGATGGTTTCACTATTTAATTCCCGGGTAGCATCTCCTAGTCTGGTGAGGTTGGGATCAATAATGAACTTGAGTGAGGCTCAGAGGAGTATAAACTCTGTGTGACTATACTACTCCTAAATCCACAAGCCTTCTGGAGATTTCCCCAGCCTCTCTCTTTCTGCTGCTCTGGAACAGATGGTTTGTCTTAACAAAACATTTTGCTATTTTTAATTTGTTTGATGATTTAAGGCCAGATTCCTCCCTCAGACAGCACAGAAGCCTTCAGTGGTTGCAAGGCAATCTTAAATCCTACCCGGTAAAGGTTATTCTATCCTCCAACGTGAGTTGCAAGAAAGGAAGTCCATTCTCCCTTTATTTTGTGATATCTACTTATTTCATCATCTTGCACCTCCCAATAAACACAGGATTTAGTATTCTAATGCCTCAGTCTCCTCCATCGAGAATGCTCCCTTACAAAATTATATTTAATGCTGCTGAAAGGAAAGCTATCTTTCGTCCCAATGTCACCTGCTATTCAAAAATATTCAATATTTGTTTTACATTTTTATTCAAGTTTTGCTCTTTAGAAAATGCCACTAGTGATGTAATGGATGGCATTAAGTTACATATGTTCCTTTCAAACATGCTTCAATGCTACCATGAAATAAAGAAAATTGAATTCTGAAATGCAATATTCTGTATTCTGCCAGCACCAAAAAAATAAGGCATTATTAGCTTTTGGGGAGACATTAGGCAGTAGAGGTTTATATTATCTTTTTTCCTTTTCCAAATAAAATATCTACAGAATTATATAAAGTTATTCAACCTAACGGAAATGCATGTATATCAACATATTCTATGATTTAACTAGTAAACAGGAGTACTGAAAAATGAAATGTGCAAGTTTAGTAACAAACTGAAGCAGCCTCTCTTTGGGAGCTTTCAAGGTAAGCCTGCTGCTGCTAAGTCACTTCAGTCATGTTGACTCTTTGTGACCCATGGACTGTAGCCTGCCAGGCTCTTCGGTCTAAGGGATTCTCCAGACAAGAATACTGGAGTGGGCTGCCATGCCCTCCTCCTGGGGATCTTTCTGACCCAGGGACTGAACCCACATCTCCTACATTTCCTGCATCACCAGGAACCAAGGTAAGCCTAGTAGTTGCTAAAGTAAGGAGTTAACATAGCGTTAAATGATTTGCATTTCTTTACCTTCATAATTTCCTTTGGCAATGCCTATTAGTCTTTTTCTGATGGGAGTCAAAGGGATTCAACTAATTCCTACATTTTTCAGTTGAATGTATGCAAGAGAACCCCCCTCCAAGACTTCCTATAATGAGATAACACACCACCTCCACTATAGTGCCCTATCAGGATCCAATTTTACAATTTTGAAGCCTCATTATATTATTCTACTTAATTAATATCACATTTGATTTTACAGTATTTTTCCCAGCTGACAAAAATCAACTGATTCCTCTAATGGGATAGTACATCTAATTTAACTTTTGATATATTTTTCCATTTATTTCAGCAATTATAAATTTGAGTTTAGGAATGGCATATTGTCAGTAAAAATGTTAGTAATGCTAGTTAAGGACAGTGGCAGCCTACTACATCTTTCAATGCCCTCTCTTAGGTAGAGTTTAGAAAAGTAATAATGTAGTGTGTTAGACTGACAGTGAGGACCCCCACGTTCTAACACTGGTTTTCACATCAAGTTGCTTCCACTAAGCCTCAGTCTCCTTATCCGTGAAATGGGACAGGTAGACTACCAGTGGTTAAAACTGTGGATCCCTAAAGCAATCAAGAAGGTCACACCAGTTCTAAAGGAAAGAGGAGGCTGTTATGCAGCCTCCATTTCATTCAACTGGTCTTCTCATTCATCTATTATATAGTTAGGGCTGCTTTTGTTAGGGGGAAAAAAGATTTCATTTTTCTAAAACTACTTTGAAACACTATTAAAATAAACATTGGCCAAAGTGAAAGCGAAGTCGCTCAGTCGTGTCCGACTCTTTGCGACCCCATGGACTGTAGCCTACCAGGCTTCTCCGTCCATGGGATTTTCCAGGCAAGAATACTGGAGTGGGTTACCATTTCCTTCTCCAGGGGATCTTCCCGACCTAGGGATCGAACCCGGGTCTCCCACATTAGAGGCAGGCACTTTAACCTCTGAGCCACCAGGGAAGCCAACATTGGCCAAGGTCTTGTCCAATTTAACAAATGGAAGAACACTTTGGGTAGGATTTAAGCTCCTCAGTCATGTGTCCTAAACCTCTCACTAGAAATCTGAATTTGCATCTCAGTCATACTATACTGCTGTTGCTGCCGCTGCTAAGTCGCTTCAGTCGTGTCCGACTCTGTGCAACCCCATAGACTGCAGCCTACCAGGCTCCTCCATCCATGGGATTTTCCAGGCAAGAGTACTGGAGTGGGGTGCCATTGCCTTCTCTGCATACTATACTAGACTTTGATATTAGAAGATGAAATCCAGTTGCTATGTAAGGCTATAACATGGTTTGAGATTAGCATTCCTGTTTATAGTTCAGTATATTACATCAAAATGATTCAAAAAGCTTTTGGGAAAAAATTCAACATGTGGCAGTATCCCATGTTTACTGAGTCAAAATCTGGAGAAAAGGTGAGATGGCTGTGTTGGTAAGCATTTTGAAAACACGTTCCCAAGTTCTTCTGCTGCTCACCTTATATTAAAAAACATTATTTATACTATTGTTTTGTATGTTTTTATTCCTTAGTTTTCTCTTTGGCTCCCCATCATAAAATTAATACCACCATGTGTACCAATTTAATCAAATAGGTTTGGGAATTTTCATTTTGCACTAAAGGACGTTCTTAAGAGGGAGCAATGCCATCCTCAAATGGCCTACCAGGGCACCCAGAAAGCTCTTAAAACCAAGCTGAACTTTATTAGCATCTTCTAAGGAACAACAGTGGTAGGGTTCAGCTCAAGAGATAATGGGATGAAGATATAACAAGATTTCCCACTGTGCATCTATTTCAATTGGTGGCTCAGACAGTAAAGCGTCTGTCTACAATGCAGGAGACCTGGGTTTGATCCCTGGGTGGGGAAGATTTCCTGGAGAAGGAAATGGCAACCCACTCCAATATTCTTGCCTGGAAAATCCCATGGACAGAGGAGCCTGATAGTCTACAGTCCATGGGGTGAAAAAGAGTCAGACATGACTGAGCAACTTCACTTTCAAGGAACAACAGTGGTAGGGTTCTGCTCAAGAAGAGATAATGGGATGAAGATATAACAGGATTTCCCACTGTGCATCTATTTCAATTCTGGACTATGTCAATTAGCAAGTCTCCAAAGACTTACAGTCTCATAGTAGGGAACCAATCTCCTTTGGCTTAACAGCTGTAGCCTGCAAGACAAATAAGAAAGGGAAGAAGAGACTCAAGAAACTGCAGATTATTTCCTTTACCTGGAATGTGGTTCCCAAAAACATGAACAAAGGTTTATAAACAGTCTTCCTTTCAAATATTACTGTGTTTGCAAGATGGAAAATCTGGGAAATGGTTTGACAGAACTCTTAATGCTTATCCTCGAAGGAGTGTGAGATTAGGCTACCAAGTGAAATACTATGGCAGTCAACAAGTTGTCTTGAGTAGATTTTCAAACCTGGGCTAGTGGTGTCCATCAAAGTAACTATTTTATGAAAGGAAAGCTATAATCATGTTGTCTCATAATCTCAGTCATGTTATTTCCTCTCAGTGTGGCCCCTGGAATCTTCCATGACCCCTCTGCCAAGAGGAAGGTAGAATTTGGGCAGCATCTCCCAGGATGAGTTCGAAGTTGACAGGTAAAGGAGAAGAAAGAACATCTGTGGCAGAAAGAACAATGTGGATGGACAGCATTGGGGGAGAGTGCCTGCTCCTGGGAGGCAAGGAAGTAGCAGTTTCAAAGCTCTGGCTTCACGCTGCTGATTTGCTGAAAAAGTGTAAAAAGGATCAATCATCTTTTCGGGGGGAACTTCTGGTCTGGATAGAGAAGAATGGGCTTTTAGCCCATGGAAACTAGTAAGACAGAGTTTTATATCTGGAGGAGGGGTAAAGCACAGTTAATGGTTTAGATAAGAGAAAGGAAAAGCCAGATGCTTAGAGAAATACTGAGCTGGGGCTACGGCAATAATGCAGGAAAGAGATGCAGGCGGCTGGCCAGAGGCAGAGGTGGTGAGCATGGCAAGGGTGAGATAGTATGAAAGGCATTTTGGAGAAACCAGGGGACTGGCAGTCTGTGGGGAGGAAGGAGACACAAGTCAGAGGTGTCTAGATAGGGCAGCTCAATGGATAATGATTCTGGCCAAGTGAATCAGGGAATATAGCAGTGTGTACGAGGAGATGAGTAGGTGGGGGCCTAGAGAGGGCTTTAAAATAAGAGTCGAGACTTTAAAGTGCCCAAGCCTGCCATAGGACCCCCGAAGCATCTCCTGGAGTACACACATGTTCACAACATATGCTAGTTTCTTTGAGGAAAACTGCAGAGTGTCGGTCGTCAAGCTCATCGAGCATGTATATGCACCATCCAAGGAGGGAGATGCTTTCTAGTTCTGTTCCAAATCTCTGAGAATCTAAAAGAGATAATCAGCTTCATTTTACCAAGTGGTGTAACCTTCATGGTTTTCAAATTCTTCTAGATTCATTTCTCTCATTCAAGTTGCACCATCTCCCATCATTAAAGGGATGAGATTTTGTTGCTACTATTTCAAAACTGAAATGGAAAGATTTGCTCGAGTCCCAGTAGCTGATTACCTAAGGAGCTGGTCCTCTTTACACTAACCCCTACTAACCACAGCTTTATATTTAACATATAGGCAAGGATGCATATATAGACATTGCACATTTTGAAAGTAAAATACCTATATTAAAAAGGGTTATAATGTTATACTATATTTCAAACACACAATAACAGCTCTAGCCATAAAAGGCAAAACTTTAATCATTACACTTGAAACCTGAGAGAAGTCTGTATTAGAAAAATGTTAAGAAAACTTTGCCATTGTCAGTAACTGAAGGATTATACTGTAAAGGGCTATGAAGTGCTTGGTTCACTGTACTGAAGTGAACTGTGAACTGTACAGAAGGGAACTGTGGGCAGTTCTACCACCAGACAGAACATCTGCATACTCAGGCATTTGCTTTAAAAATTTTATTTTATATTTACAGTATGTATCATACCATACTGTATTCTGGTGTTTCAGCACTGAAAAATATGATCCCCGATCCCGTTCCAGTGGAGCAGTCAGAAACACACACAGAAATTATTACTGTAATACCATGTGTTACAGAGAAGCAGTTCCTAACCTAGGCTCTTCAGGGAAGGCAGGCACTGAATCAAAGGATGTGTAAGAGTTAATGTCGGTGGGAGTGTAAACTGGTTGCAGCCACTATGGAGAAGAGTATGGCGGTTCATTAAAAAACTAAAAATAAAGCTACCATATGACCCTGAAATCCCACTCCTGAGCATATACGCAGAGATAAACAAGGCCTGAAAGGATACTTGCACCCCAATGTTCATTGCAGCGCTGTTTACAACAGCCAAGACATGGAAACCACCTGCATGTCCATCAACAGAGCACTGGATAAAGAAGATATGGTCCATATCTACAAGGGAATATTACCCAGCTGTTAAAAAGAATGAAATCATGCCATCTGCAGCAACATGGATGGACCTAGAGACTGTCATACTGAGTGAAGTAAGTCAGAAAGAAGAAGAAATACTTTATAACACCCCTTACATGTGGAATCTAAAAAGTAATGATACAAATGAACTTCTCTACAAAACAGAAACAGACTCATAGACTTCCAACAAACTTATGGTTTAAGGATGGGGTGAAGGGCATAGTTAGGGAGTCTGCGATTGACATGTACACACTGCTATATTTAAAATGGATAACCAACAAGGTCCTACTATATATAGCACAGGGGACCTGATCAATATCATGGGGCACCCTGGATGGGAAGGGAGTTTGGAGAAGAATGGATACATGTGTATGCATGCCTGAGTCCCTTTGCTTTTCACCTGAAACTATCACAACACTGTCAATTGGCTGTACACCAATATAAAATAATTTAAAAAAAGATACAAAAGAGTGAACCAGGATAAAAGCTGGGCAAGTGTATTGTTCTGGGAACAGTCTGGCCTCCTTCCCATTCTTCAGAAACTTCCTGCTTCCCAGAAAGATCTCTGATTTAGACCCTGCATATTGGATGACTTTGGAGGTTCTTTTTTGAACAGTTGTTTCTCTTAAGACTAGAAATTACTCAGAGTCGAATCCTAGTTGCCCCTGGCCTTTGTAGTAAACATGCATTGAGTCAAAATAAGGCACTGTACACTATAATATTACAAAATGCTAGAGCTGGGAGGGAATTGACTCCAACTCTTTCAGTGTATATATAAGGAACCAAGGAATGTAAGGGTGTTTATAAACAAGGTACAGAATATAGCATCTAACTTAATGTAGATGCAATCCTCCCTCGTGGTTTTTAAAGCAACATTTGGAACTTAGGCAAATTCAGGTATGATTTGCTCCCCTGCCTCCACCTGCCACTCACGTTCTTCCTTCATTTCACCTGCAAAGGTTGGCTAGGCTTCCATACACCCTATTCACCAAGTTTAATTTCTCGATATGTAGTTTACTACAGTGTCTTCTGTCTATTGTATTTCTAACAGTGACTGTTTTTAGAACTACTCGTTTCAATTTTAAGGTAAAACCCTTACCACTCCTTGAATAATTCTCATAGAGGAGTTCTTAATAAATATACACAGTGATGGAGAAAAGGAGGGAGGAAGGGGAGAGGCAGGAACTCAGCTCAAAGACAATTTTTAGCTATAAGTGGCATCCTTAACTAAAGAAAAAAGTAATGCAAAGGTAGCAAAGAGGATGAGAGAGAGAGAGTTAATTAAAATTTTTTATGGAAATAAAAACTCAGCAGAGAGAAAGAAACTCATGCAGAAGGGTAGAATGAAAATATGAAAAAGCTTTCATTCCAAAATTATGTTTGGATCACCAAACCTACATAACACCAATGAAGTGTTACAAATGAGCAAAAATTATTAAATGGTGGAATCATTGATGCTAAATAACTGGGACTTAAAGGTAACTTGATAATAGAGATATGGAAAAATGACATCCTGCAACTATAAAATGAATAGCCTCAATTTAAGCCCAATAACTTATTTTTGTTACTATTGTTGCAACTAGCCGCCTTTGGCTCACACCATCAACCTCCAATAAAACACATTTGGCAACACTGGTTACTGAGGTAATAGGCTATGCCCAACATATCTGATACACATTTAAAAGGATCCCGCTGTCTACATCATCAGAGTAAGAAAGATAAATTGATCAAAACTGTAGGTAAATTAACCATTACATAGGATGCTGGCTGCCAATTCTACAGCCTCAATACCACAAAGGCTTTTATATGATCCTTAAAACAACAGTCCCTCTCTGGTTAACAGTTGGTATTACTTGCTCCCCATCGGTTCCATTATGTAATGCTCAATATATCTTCAAAATGTTGGCAATGGTAAATCAGGTTTTCATGACACAAGTGCAACACAGTCTATGGAAACTTCTCTCAATCCTTCAGTCAGTAACATACAAATATATGCATATATACACATATATGTCTATATATATTAGTTATAGACAACTGGTTATTTACTCTGACTACATATTACAATCACCAAAAGCCTCCAAATCATAACCAACATCCCCAGCAACTTCACCGCAATGATTCTGGTCTGGGATGGAGCCTCAGCACTGGTGCTTTCAAAGACTCCCAAGTGATTCTAACATACAGTCAGCATTGAAAATCACTGGCCTAGACATTTCTGATGTCAGTACAATTAGGGGAAAAAAATTACATTAAAACAAAAGCATTTACAAGGCAGCACTTGAATACTAATTTTACTATCACTTTTCTTTTTCAAATCATGATATTAAGTTCCTTTTATAATGTATCTTTGAAGTCCTTTACTCTTTTTTTTTTTTTTTTTTAGCCTGTTTGTTTTCCTAGTGATTTTATAGGAATTATTTGTTGATTATGGAAACTGGTCTCTTTGTCATATATATTGAGTTCTTTCTCTCAGAATATTTTCTGCCAGCATGTGACTTTTTTCACTTTTTTCTTAATGGTACCTTTCAAAACGCAGACATTTTAAGTTTAGATGAAGTTCATTTATAAATTATGTTCTTGTATGGCTTGGGTTTTGTGTCCTGTCTATCCCAAAGGTTTTAAATATATTCTATATTTTCTAGTAGAAGCTTCAAGTTAGCTTTTAAACTTAGGTTTATCATCTATCTTAAATTAGTTTTTGCATATGATGTGTAGCAGAGCTGAAGCCCAATATTTTCCCCCCATAAACTTACTGGATTGTTTCAAAACTATGTTTTGAAAAGATATTCTTTCAAAATGGAATTATCTTGGACTCTTATTAACTGGTCATGTATGAGTAGGTAGCTATTTCTGGATTCTATATTATACTCAGTTGATGTACTTTCCTATTGTTAATGCTAATGCCACTCTGACTTTATTATTGTACCTTTAAATAAATCTTGAAATCAGGTACTATGAGTCCTATAACTTCTTTTACAAAATTGTTTTGGCTATTTTAGATCATATCATTTATATTTCATTTGCAGTTGTATAAAGTTTACACATCTTATACAATTTTACATACAAACCTGCTGGCATTACGGTTGAGGTTGTGTTGAATCTACAAATCAATTTAGAGAGAACTGACATCTTAACAATTTTGAGTGTTCCTGTTGTGTCAGTCACTAAGTCGTGTTTGACTCTTTGTGGTCCCACAGACTGTAGCCCACCAGGCTCCTCTGTCCATCATTCTCCAGGCGAAAACTCTGGAGTGGGTTGCCATTTCCTTTTCCAGCGGATCTTCCCGACCCAGGGATCAAACATGGGGTCTCCTATATTGCAAGCAGATTCTAAACTGTCTGAGCCACCACAGCAGCCCTACCTAATCCCAAATATGATACAGCTCTCTATTTACTTAGGTTTTCCATAATTCCTCCCAGCAGTGCATTCTAGTTTTTAGTTTATAGGCCTAGGTTGTTTGTTAAATGTTTACTAGGTGTGTTTTTGCTTTGGTATTATTGTAAAGGACTTCTAACTTTTTCATTCTCCTTTATTTGATTTTGATGTATAAAAATATAACTGATATTCATATATTTACTTGTTAAACTGTAACCTCATTAAATTAACTTCAGGAATTAGTATTTAGGTTCTTTAGGATATTCTAAATAAACAATCATGCTTTTGTTACTTTATTTCCAATCTGTTGGCCTTTTATCATGATTTCTCCCCTTACTATACTGGCTTGTGCCTCCACAAAAGTTACGACAGCTCAAAGAAGATGCTTGTTTGTTTTGCCCCCAATGTTAGGAAAATCATCTAATATTTCACCATTTAGTATAATGTTAGTTATAGGTTTTTAATAGATTCCATTTGTAAGATTGAGGACACATCCATCCTCAGCTTTCTGACATCTTTTTTAAACAATAAATAGGTGTCAATTTGGTAAAATTCTTTTTCTGCATGTATCAAAATAACAATACATTTTTTCTTTTATTCTGTCAATATAGTAAACTATAAAAGTTATTTTTGAATGTTATTTTAGTGTCTCATTTCTAGGATAAACCCGATTTGGTCATGATATTTTACCTTTTTATGCGTTGTTGGATTCAATTTGCTAACATTCTGTTATGGATTTTTTTCCACCTATGTTCATAAGAACTGGTTTATAATTTTACTTTCATTTAATGACTTGGTCATGGTTTGTTATGAAACATGTTGTCCTCATTAAAGAGTGATAGAGTTTATGCAAAAATAGTATTATTTCTTCTCTAAGTACGTGAAGAATTACCAATGAAACTACCCAAACTATGTGGGAATACTTCTTCAGTTGATATAAGTTTTATCAAAGTTTTCCTGAACGTTATAATTTTAATACCTTTAAAACATTTTAGTGGTAGACTACCAATTTTTAAAATATCTTATTAGTATATATATAAAACTTAATGATCAAATTCACTTTATGTCAGTAAATGCTTTAAAGCCTCTAATATTACAAAACTTTTCAACTGATTAAAAATTTTAGGACGGATATAGCAATAATATTGTTTAAATATTTCTCTTACTAGAGATTCAGAATTAACTCATAAGAAATTATAAAAAGCAATTAACTGATTTCTCTTAAGAATATATGTAATTTGGACAATTTATAATTTCTATCCCCATTCTTAGCTTCCTAATTTATGAAATGAAGGAAATGGATTTGATACTTTCTAAGAATTCATCCAGCTACAGCAGCCTGTTACTTTCAATTTATGCTATTATATTCTTCAGATAAAGTATTGTTTTACTTAAAGTCTGCATAAATTTAGCCTGCCAATAATCTTAATTAAATCTATTTTCAGAATTTCTAAAGTATGTCACAGTAACATTTTTGGACCATATCATTAAAAATGGTGTGGAGTATCTGTATTTTCTATTTAAACACATTGTTATTAAAAGGCAAACAAGAGCTTTAAGATCTAAACACTGCTCTTTTGTAAGTATGTAGTCTTTGTTAGGAACATATGTGTTCAATTTTGAAAATGAGACAACAGGTTTAACTTATAAAGATTAAAGGATTTTGTGGCATGCTGTGTAAACAGCTGAGATTTTAAGTCTGTACTATGCAAAGCACCCAAGATAAAGCAGTAAACAAAAATACACTAGAAAAAACCCGGCCCTCATAGAGCAAATATTTTTGTAATGCAAATGAGAATGACATCACTGAATTGGCTTGGATGTTTCAAACTCACAGCAGAAATTTCGCAGAGCTCTTGGCATTGTCTGCTGCTGTATCTTCTTTTTCCTTCTATCTCTGCTACATCACCGCTGCCCTAGTTCCTGATTAGGCTATTTGGTGCACAGAATGGAAATTTTGTAAATCATGGTTGATGATTTTAACCAGTGCATCACTGTTTCACGCAATTAATCAATTAGATATTCTAACAAATAATGAACACTATGGAAACAGAATCTAACCCCAACAGTTAGAATATTGCTGGTCTTAGCTACCTATGTTTCCCACTGCCTTTCCCCATGTCAGTGCACCTCGCAAACATCCTTAAACTGTCTAATTCTTCCAGTAGACTAATCTTCCCATCTTAGAAGCAGCAAAACTTGAGTGTGTGCGCTCTCCTGGAGGGCTAGCTATATCTTCTTTATTTTTTCTCCACAGGGCCTAGCACTCAGTCAAGAGTATGTGTTTAGTTAATGGTTGTGGAGAGAAAGTACTACAGGAACTCCTGGTTCTGTCATTCAGCGCCTGCAGACATTGCCATTAGGTACAATATATGCCCGTGTGGGACATATGTTTAACAAAATGAACTATCATGTACACAGACTTAACAGTTAAAGGGATACAACTGTGGCCATTACTTTGGAAAACTAAGCAGTGGCCACAGGACTGGAAAAGGTCAGTTTTCAGTGCAGTCTCAAAAAAGGGCAATGCCAAAGAATGTTCAAACTACCACATAATTGCACTCATTTCACATTCTAGCAAAGTAATGCTCAAAATCCTCCAAGCCAGGCTTCAACAGTACATGAACCAAGAACTTCCAGATGTTCAAGCTTCATTTTAAAAAGGCAGAGGAACCAGAGATCAAATTGCAACATCCACTCAATCATTAAAAAAGCAAAAGAATTCCAGAAAAACATCTACTTCTGCTTCATTGAATATACCAAAGCCTTTGACTGTATGGATCACAACAAACTGGAAAATCCTCAAGAGATGGGAATACCAGACCACCTGACCTGCCTCTTGAAAAATCTGTATGCAGGTCAAGAAGCAACAGTTAGAACCAGACATGGAACAATGGACTGGATCCAAATTAGGAAAAGAGTACATCAAGGCTGTATATTGTCACCATGCTTATTTAACTTAAATGCAGACATCATAAGAAATGTCAGGCTGAATGAAGCACAAGATGGAATCTAGATTGTAGGAGAAATGTCATTAACCTTAGATTCGCAGATGACATCACCCTTATGGCAGAGAGCGAAGAGGAACTAAAGAATCCTTTGATGAAGCTGAAAGAGGAGAGTCAAAAAGCTGGCTTAAAACTCAACATTCAAAAACCTAAGGTCATGGCATCCAGTCCCATCATTTCAAGGCAAATAGATGGGGAAATAGTGGAAACAATGGCAGGCTTTATTTTCTTGGGCTCCAATATCACTGCAGATGACAACTGCAGCCATGAAATTAAAAGGCACTTGCTCCTTGGAAGAAAAGCTATGACCAACCTAAACAGCATATTAAAAAGCAGAGACATCACTTTGCCAACAAAGTCTATATACTCAAAGCTATGATTTTTCCAGTAGTCATGTATAGATGTGAGACTAGGACCATAAAGAAGGCTGAGAGCCCAAGAACTGATGCTTTTGAACTGTGGTGTTGGAGAAGACTCTTGAGACACCCTTGGATAGGAAGGAGATCAAACTAGTCAATCCTAAAGAAATCAATCCTGAATATTCACGGAAGGACTGATGTTGAAGCTGTAATTCCAATACTTTGGCCACATGATGGGAAGAACTGGCTCATTGGAAAAGACCCTGATGCTGGGGAAAGATTGAAGGCAGGAGAAGGGGACGACAGAGGACAAGACGGTCGGATGGCACAACCTACTTAATGGTTATGACTTTGAGCAAGCTCTGGGAGATGGTGAAGGACAGGGAAGCCTGGCGTGCCACAGTCCATAGGGTCACAAAGAGTGGGACATGACTGAGCAACTGAAAAACAAGAAACTGGGATCTAAACTAAACATCTATGTATATACACTAATGAGGCATTCACATAAGCATTCTAAAGCATGTTAAAATCTCATAATACAAGCAATGGAAATTTGCTAACATTTGTACAGACACAAAAACTTTAAGAAAACAAACACTAACTTTCTTTGCACTTACAGTTAATTTCAACCATCACTGCTTCCATTATCAAAACAAACAAAAACCGATCGAGGATTACCAAGTATCGGTAATGGAACTAAAGCTTCTGATTTGTTAATTGAACTGGTACAATAAAAAACATTCAATATCTTCTGAAAATAAATCAATAAAATTTAAAAACTGCTAAGAAGGACAATATTTTTTAACCTGCACTATGCTGAATTTCACTTTGTTCCTTGGTCCAATGTTACCCTGCTAAGATACTCTATAAAACATAGCTTTTGTCTAATCACAACCACTTTTATCCTTAATATCATACATTCCTTTCCTTGCTAGCTCTGCAAAGTATTGAAGCTAAAAGCAATCCTGCTCTAGACCTATGAAATCACCCTAGCCTCATTTCCTCCACTTAATGTACTCCAATCTATGCTTCGATAGTTAAAACCAAATTGAGTATTACTATCACTACCTTTGTAAGGCATATACTTTTGCTCAACTGTTTCACAGCTCAGTCAATTTGGTAGTGACTTGATGTCAAATATCTTCCAATCCCTAGCTTACTCAAGTCAATACTTCAAACTTTAATCTTGTCTGATATCACTCAAAACAAAACATCTTTATACAGCCCTTTCCTGAAAAACCTCTCCCGTCTTTTACACAATTAGTAAGTAGTACAAAATACTGCAAATACTACCATTCTTAGCAATTTTTGATGTGATTCTCCCACAATGGGGTTCCAATTCACAGAATCCCATCCCTTACTCTTTCCCACTATTCTGAATATAGAGATAGCAAAAGGCAAGACCTTCAAAACAACTTCACTATATTATATCACACCCATATCAGCACAGAGGACCCACTGGGTGCAAAGCTAGGTCCATCTAAAAACAGACTAATCTCTCCCCTATTCGAAGATACTCAATACACACACACTCACAAGATACGAATAGTATATATCCAACACAAAACATCTTACTACTTTGGATTTAAAAAGTAAATCTTATAAGAAAAATCCGTGTAGCTGATTCCTTATAAATAATCCTTCAATGATTTAATTCCTCATTTTAAACTGGCTGCTTTACATCCTCATCTATTAACCTGGGAATACTGACATAATACTATAAAATATGTATATTACTAAAAAAATGAAGACATTTACCCAGAGCTTGCATAATCAAACAGTTGTAGTACAACTGTAACAGAAATAGTTTGGAAGACCACACAAATCATTTACTAATAATCAGTGCAAAACTTACCAAATCGAAAATATGAATGAAAAGCTACAGAATTTAGAGAATCAATTAATAAATATAAACCTTTTCCATAGGAATTTAAGCAGAAGGAAAAGTAAATGTGAAAAGGTATGAACAATTCTAAGAAATATTACTGGAAAATACTATGTAACTGAAGAAATATATATATATATATATATATATATATATACACACATATATAATTAAAGAGTCCACTAAGTGCCAAGCTAAACAATCCCCACTGATGGCTTCTGGGAAGAAAAAAGAAACATGTATGAATAAGAATCGCACAACTAATTTTTAAATTCATATGCTAAAAATCAGTAGAATATCTATGCTGAGGGAAAATAACTCTAAGATATGTCTACATAGCATAAGGCTTACAGAAAGTTGAAGTGGTTAAAGATATTCTCAATCATTTTCAGACTCTCAAATATCACAGAAATTTTACAAAATGAATTGTTTGCATACACAGGACATCAACAAGGAGAAAATAAACAGGATACTGATTAGGTGGAGTGGAGAAGAGAAGCAATAAATAAGGAGCACACTAAAATAACAGTTTGTCCTGGGGCAGAAGGAGACAGGTTCCCAAGATTCAAGAGCATTAATTCACAAGCAATCCTCTCAACAGTAAGGCAAGACAGCAAGGGTAACATTTATTTAGACATACACGATGTTAAATTTAGAGACTTAATTGTGAATCACATAAAGGCTTAATTAACACTTCCTAATCAGATGTTTCAGGTGAACGTGATTCCTCTTTGTAAATTGCCTAAGTAACAAAAGTGCAAGACCTTTGCAGACACAGAAAATGAGAGCTGTCAATGTGCAGCAATATATATATTTTACTTATATAATTTCTGCATGAACATCAAGTGGTCAGAGCAGTTTTACCTACACCTGTCGTCTAGGGAAACCAGGTACAAGGCAGAGGCACAAAGTGCCATGGAAACCATGAGGTGGGGACAGTGAGATTTAAGGCTTCTAAAAGGTAAATATGACCCTCAGGATTTCTGCATCCGCACAAAGAACAACTCTTTCTTTTTCCTAATAGCATCTGGAATTAAGCTCCATATCTCTTATATTGCTAGGTAAAACCATAAAAGAAAAAAGGACAAAACTTCAAGACACTCAAGGATGAAACACGTGAACTTGAGCAGTCTGGTAACACACTCCAGAAGACAATTTTCCTCTCAAATTAGTTTCTTGGCTCCCATTGAACTGCTCCGAGAACCTGCACATTTCCTGGTCTACAGATTACTTGAGATGAAGGTGCCATGCTTCTTCTCATTCTTAGAGAAGAGTGTCCCTCATAGCTATCTGGTCCTCTTGCTTCTTAGCCTGGCTGCTAAAGGAAGGAGATTTGCAGCAGAGGGTTTAGTTTAGTGTCAATTCTTTCTCTGCTCACAAGATTGGTAGAAGAATAAATGGGAAAATTCCTGCTTTTCAAGTCCTGTTATATTTGATTTGCTCTGCCTTGAAACACTCCAGAGATTCTTATTTATGATTTAAAGAATGACTAGACCACTGTAAGGAGATGCTAGCAAGGAAGCCATAGCATCTGATAAATATCCCATGAAGGAGGCCAGTCTTACTCGGGGGCAGCAGGGTATTTTTTTATTTAGTTGGCAAATAAGTGTTCAAATTCTTGATCAAACTCTTTCAGGGCCAGCCTATATATTTAATTGGAAAGAACTCCACTGTCTTTCCCAGCTGCAAAGTTGGTGACAAGAGTTGATTTTACAGTTCTTAATAGAACTGCAAGCTCCACTTGCTGAATAGAGTTAATAACACACAAACCAACAGCTCATCTTTGAGGTATCTTCTTGGCTCTTCTTCAAAAACGTGTTTATGAAATAGAAGTGATTTCTTTACAGTGACATAGAAATATGAATGAGAGGCTGTACTCAGGACTCTGTCCAGTAGAGAATGCTGGAAAACATTGGACACTCTCACAAAGAAGATGCAACACTAAGCAATGGGTAATCCATCACATCCTCACTGAAAAGCTCTATCCGAAATCAGACAACAAACTGCTAAAAGGAAAAAAAATAGTTAAGACAGATTATTTTAGAACCCTTTTCAAATTATAGTGGATTCTTTTACCTGGCTCGTTGGAGGAAGTAATGAATATTTTCCATTAACTAAAGTTTATTTTTGTAAATACCTGACTCTCTAGAAACCTTTCTAAACGGTATACTACATCTGTCCTTCTTGATCTGAATACTCTAAACTATATGTGATATAACAGTCAGTTACATCAGCGGTCCTCAAGAGACTGCAACCCCCCACCCCCAATTTATTTGTGCACTTGTGGAGTCTCTTCCTCTTGAGTCTGGAAGTCTGGACTAGCTCTGTGATTGACTTTAACCAGAAGAATGCCACAAACTTGATATTCTGCTAGCTCTAGGCCTAACACTTAAGAAAGCCTAGCAGCTTCTACTTTTGTGCTGCATAGGAAGCCAGGCACCCCCATGAGGCACCCTGCATCTCATGGGGAGCCAACAAGGAGGTCTGGGGTCCCTGACTGACAGCCCTAGATGACCTTCCAGTCAACAGCCAAAATCAGCTTGTCACACCTAAGAGTGAAGCACCTTATGAATGGGTTCTCCAGTCTCAATTTAGTGGAGCCAGCTGACATTCCGTGGAGCAGAGATGAGCCCCCTCCAGGGTCATGACCAAACTGCAAAATATCATATGAACAATGACTGCTTGCTGCTGTTCTAAGTCACTATGTTTTGGGATAACAAACAACTGAAACACTGTACTCGATCTTCTCTTGATGGCTCATGGTCATCAAATTTTTTGAAGAACACAACAGAAGATATCAGGGGATCTGGATTCTTATTCCAGGTCCACCACTTATGGTCTGGTCCTTTAGCTATTCATATTTCCAATTTCCTCATGTATAAATTCTGATTATTCCATAAGATTGTTTGTAAAATGTGACCAAAAAACGCACTGCAGTGCTTTCAAAAACTATTCTATACTTCTGAATCTATTCCATGTTCGTATATTACCTTTAACTCCCTATTCTAATTTTTATCTATTACTCCCAATACAAAAGTAAAGTTTTGGAGCCAAAGAAGTAACACGTTTTTTGCAATAGAATACTTGACTTTGCACATGAGTTCAAGTTGGTGAACCCCAGTTGTCAGCAGGCTGAATACCTCATAAACAAGATGTTGCCATACTCGTATCCATAGTGGGCCAATTTCCATTTTAGAGAAGAAATTACAGTGTTTCAAAATCATCATTAGTCTCTCAAATTCTTTTCTGCAAACTTTACAATGTGTCTTTGATAAGACATTTCCCAATACTGTTCTCTGCAAGCATGTTGCTCTTTCTTCTGATGTTTTCCAATTGCTTGACAAAAGGAACAAAGGAATCTTACATGCGTGAAGCCTTCAGCCAGTCACTTAATCATTTGGAGGTGCAGTTTCATTTTACATAAATTCAGGAGAACTATTTCTGCCTTGCTGTTTTGTGTGAGTACTTGTTGTTAGGGGCATTACAAAATCATTCAATAAATTCTGGTCGATAATTATTGTCCCTGTTATCACCCTCCTTTCTTTCATGTGCTATAGTAGTATATATGACTTCATTTTTATGGCTTAGAGATTTTAGGGCAATCTACTTTTATATCCTCACTCAGAAGAAATAAAATGAAAGAAAACAGAGATGCAAAAATAATAAAAATAAAGCAGCTTTTTTTTCTCCTTGAGAATTTGGCAAAAGGCAATTTAGAGTGAGTGCTGTGTTTATCTAATATTATGAGTATGAGAGAAATATGATTTTCTTATATCTTTTGTTCAACATCCTGCAAACTAGGGGTAATTAAGAAAGATATTATCATGACAGCAGCAAAAGCAAGACGAGATATGCAAGAGCCAGTATCTCTGATCCCTCCAAAGTAGAATAAGTTTTTGGGAATTTAGTAAGAATAAATGAAACATAACCTGAAGACTTCTGGCTAGCTTTGGAAGCCAAATTTCCAAATAGCTTTACCAACTGCTCCAGACTGAAAGAGCAGGAAGAACATAATTCTTTCTTATCCCACTCAGAGACTGTTCTTAGATCTCTACGAAGGGAGGTGGGCCAAGAAAGATCCTTGATGCAAGTCACTCATTTTAATCCCTCAACTGTAATTCATTACCTGAAGCCCCAGAAACTACCTGTAGTCAAGAAATTCCAAAACTGTTTTGGAGTTTGTTCTTGAGCTAATATAAAAAAAAAGTGTATAATGCCCATTAGGAAACCATTCTTATATAGCTCACATTTTATTGCCCCTATTGTTACATTTTAGGCACTTAAAAGTCCATCCAGATTGTTCATCAAATAATATCCAATGCTCCCAGAAATAGTGGGCTTTAAGAGGATCTCATGTATATTTTGATGCTGCCTACTCTAACGATACACATGGGATGCAAACTGGAAAGGACAAGGTAAAGAAAATGAAGATGCAAGCTAACATCTTCCTGACCCAGGGATTGAACTGGGGTCTCTTGCACTGCAGGCAGATTCTGTGTCAACTTGGCCACCAAGGAAGCCCAATATCAACATTTATGCTAAATATAAAGCATAGTAATGTCCAAGTATATGGGTATATATGAGAACTGAAAGAGAACATTCAGCTAAAAATGGATTCCAGTCTTCAGGCTGATGCAAACCACACCTCAGCTTCCCTCCCAGACCCCATGGTGAAAATGTGCAGAATGGCAAAAGTGCCAGGGGTGGAGCATATTGGGTAGATATTCCTTCAGTTTTCATCGCAGGCAAAATAAGAGACTCACTCATTGCTTGTTATTTAGCAAAACTGTTTTGAGAACTTCTTCCACATACTAGGCACTAAGATGTTAGGAGTCAGAGATGGAAAGCCTGCCCTCAAAAACCAAGGAAAACAACAGCTGAGTATACGACAACTTGGCAGTAATAGGTGCGTGAGACACACAGGATGGCAGGAAATGCTACGGACAATATGGATGGGGCAAAGGTACTTTAATTTGGTTTCACAAACATTTACTAAATTCCTCTTGTGAACCAGGCAGTGGGCATTAAAAACCAAAAACAAACAAACAAACAAAAAACCACACAAGTATGATCCAGGAAAGCAGGTGGGTCACTGCTAGCAAAACAACAGAAAATGGAGCACGATCGCATCCAGACTTCAGGGCACCTGAAGGTTTACCACGTGAGGGAAAGGGAGTCGAAAACCTGGGACAACGTTATGACCAGTGGTGTCTCTTTCTTTGTGAATCTGGAGGCAACGCTACCCTCCAACACTGGAAAACACTGAGGCAGGGTTTGAGGGAAGACAAGAAAATGAGGCAAAGTATGAAAGTGCCACGAGTAAGAATGAGTAAAATCATTACCACCAAGTATCGAGGGCCTAGCTGACAACTGACAAGACACATTTTAGAGGCCTGAGTCAAAAGCCATTGTGAGTACTGTCTTCTTTGTGAGCGAGAACCAAGACTATTCATCTTCCTATGAAGAGCAGACAGTTCAAGCTTTGCAGATGCTATGCATTTTTATCAGCGCATTAACTATTTTACTGAAAATGAGCGGAGAAGGAAGTGAAAAAAAAAAAAATCCAGAAGGTTCTGAGAAGGGCGAGATCAAAAGACAGTTAAGTAAGACCCAGCTGAAAGAGCACAGACGACCATCCAGGAGAAAGGCAGGAGGATGAAGGCACAGGGACACGAAGAAATAATGAATATGTGAATGAGGGAATGAGACAACGCAGCAAAAAAGAACTGGGGAAAATGCTCATTTTAAAACAGAAAAGTTGAAAGAGGGGGAGAAACAAAGAAGATGTGATAATGGTGTGAAAACTAAAGATAATATCCCCAGAGTTACAAGAAGTAAGCGTGTGTGAACAAGGGAAAGGAAGAATGTGAGAAAAGAGAATAAAGAAAAAGTAGAGAAAAAGAGGGGAAAACAGTAACTTATTTTACAGTGCTAACTACATTCCATTCACACTCCCCTGTATCACTGCATTTTTGTCAGTTTAAAAGTCTTTAGATAATGTGTAAATCAAAAGTGGAAAAACAATCCTTGATTCAGAGGGTTTGCAATATATTATATAGCTTTGAATTGTGGAATTGTATTTATTTTTTAAAACATCTCTGCTCTGGTGACAGGTAATTTTCTTAGAACCTGAAACTCTGATTTGGGAGAAAGAAGGGTTTAGAATGAAAAACAAAAGAGAGAGAAAAACAAGGAAACAGGAATAAGTGTTGATTGGTGCTGGTTGTCAGCATGTTGACAAGAAGGAAACAGATGAACAGTTACCAAGAATGCTAAGCAGTAAGATGCTCTGAGAAAGGAAAAGCAGGGAGGCTTTTTCTTTTAATTTGCCCTTTGGGATTTTTGTTCATGGATCACAACCTGCCGTGTGTACAGGGGCACTAAAACTGCCGTTCCCTGCTCACCACCTGACTTGAATCTCTGCTCCCTTTGTCTTTGGTGGTTCACACACTGCCATGTGGAAGCCTTCGCCTTCCCAATCCCTTTCTTAGCTTTGGCTGGATCACTGGATTTTTTTTCCTGAATGAAGAATTTTCTCTATATCATTTAGGAGGGATGAGCCACTGAGATTCTCTTGCTTTCAGATTTTTTTTAATTCACTTATTTCATTATTTTGCATATATATTTTTTACTTTACAATATTATATTGGTTTTGCCATACATCAATGGCACCCCACTCCAGTACTTTTGCCTGCAAAATCCCATGGACAGAGGAGCCTGGTAGGCTGCAATCCATGGCGTCGCTAGAGTCGGACATGACAGAGCAATTTCACTTTCACTTTTCACTTTCACGCATTGGAGAAGGAAATGGCAACCCACTCCAGTGTTCTTGCCTGGAGAATCCCAGGGATGGGGAAGCCTGGTGGGCTGCCATCTATAGGGTTGCACAGAGTCAGACACGACTGAAGCGACTTAGCAGCAGCAGCAACATGAATCCACCATGGGTGTACACATGTTGCCCATCCTGAACCCCCCTCCCACCTCCCTCCCCATCCCATCCCTCTGGGCCATCCCAGTGCACCAGCCCCAAGCATCCTGTTTCTTGCATCAAACCTGGATGGGTGATTTGTTTCTTATATGATATTATACATGTTTCAATGCCATTCTCCCAAATCATCCCACCCTCGCCCTTTCCCACAGAGTCCAAAACACTGTTCTGTACATCTGTGTCTCTTTTGCTGTCTCGCATACAGGGTTATCATTGCCATCTTTCTAAATTCCATATATATGTATTAATATACTGTATTGGTGTTTTTCTTTCTGGCTTACTTCACTTTGTATAATAGGCTCCAGTTTCATCCACCTCATTAGAACTGATTCAAATGTATTCTTTTTAATGGCCAATACTCCATTGTGTATATGTACCACAGCTTTCTTATCCATTCGTCTGCTGATGGACATCTAGGTTGCTTCCATGTCCTGGAAGCAGTGCTTTTAAAACACTATAAACACATTATAAACAGTGCTGCAATGAACACTGGGGTACACGTGTCTCTTTCAATTCTGGTTTCCTCAGTGTGTATGCCCAGCACTGAGATTGCTGGGTCGTATGGCAGTTCTATTTCCAGTTTTTTTAAGGAATCTCCACACTGTTCTCCATAGTGGCTGTACTAGTTTGCATTCCCACCAACAGTGTAAGAGGGTTCCCTTTTCTCCACACCCTCTCCAGCATTTATTGCTTGTAGACTTTTGGATCGCAGCCATTCTGACTGGTGTGAAATGGTACCTCATCGTGGTTTTGATTTGCATTTCTCTGATAATGACTAATGTTGAACATCTTTTCATGTGTTTGTTAGCCACCTGTATGTCTTTGGAGAAATGTCTGTTTAGTTCTTTGGCCCAATTTTTGATCGGGTCATTTAGTTTTCTGGAATTGAGCTGCAGAAGTTGCTTCTATATTTTTGAGATTAATTCTTTGTCAGTTGCTTCATTTGCTATTATTTTCTCCCATTCTGAAGGCTGTCTTTTCACCTTGCTTATATTTTCCTTTGTTGTGCAGAAGCTTTTAAGTTTAATTAGGTCCCATTTGTTTATTTTTGCTTTTATTTCCAGTAATCTGGGAGGTGGGTCACAGAGGATCCTGCTGTGATTAATGTCAGAGAGTGTTTTGCCTATGTTCTCCTCTAGGGGTTTTATAGTTTCTGGTCATATGTTTAGATCTTTAATCCATTTTGAGTTTATTTTTGTGTATGGTGTTAGAAAGTGTTCTAGTCTCATTCTTTTATAAGTGGTTGACCAGCTTTCCCAGCACCACTTGTTAAAGAGATTGTCTTTTCTCCATTGTATATTCTTGCCTTCCTTGTCAAAGACAAGGTGTCCATAGGTGCGTGGATTTATCTCTGGGCTTTCTTATGTCACAATTGGTCCCGCACTCCCTTTCATAGATAAGGTCTCCATTTATGCAGATCAATGGTTCACAGACTTAAATATACATCAGAGTTACCAAGTCTCCCCTACAGTTACTGACCCAGTAGGTACCAAGAGGGGCCTAGGAATCTGCATTTCTAAGACATTCCAAGGTGATGCTGATGCTGCTAGTCTAGGGACCCACACTGTGGGAAGCACTGATAAAGATCCTTCCTACTATATCCTCTCAAAAGACTTAGTCTTATATGGTAAATGAGAGCAAGTGAAAACTTAAGGTCCTTTGATTAGCAACGATGTTCTTCACTCCTAACATTAATTGAACACAATGATTAGAATATTCCTCACCACTAATGACAGCAATATAGTTGCTTACATACCTATCTGTATTTGCCAGAATATAGCAGTTTCTAACCTAACTACAAATTCTATACATTAAAGTCTGTAAAACTCAACATGTATAGTTAAAATCTATGAAAATCCCATCACATAATAGTGAACAGTGTTAATGATTCAGCTATCACATCAAAATAAAGGACTGTGAATGTATTAGTTAATCAGTTTCAAGTTTGACAATTTCAAATTGAGCCTTTTGCAAAACTTTCAAGTTATTACTGAAAAGATGTTTACCAACATGCTCTACAAAATTGGATAGTTTTTGTTAGCCTTATTAATAACTAGAAAACTGTAATGAAAGAAATTTTTATGCATACTGCCTGAACAAAACAAGATCTACCAAACAGAATAATGCCTGAGGTTTTACCATTATGATAACTTAATCCATCCATGCACCTCTAACCAGAAGCCCATAAAGATTAGTCCTAAACTTTGATGCCATTCTTTAACCCAGAATCCTCTTCCCTAATTCCTTTTAAAAATTGTGCCTACTACTCATACATGCTTTTATTTCTGACTTTGCATCTATGAACTTACCTTGGTTCCCCTGTCTTGACCTTGGCTCTTTATAAAGTGATAGCACAGACTCAATTTTTGACCATTTTGGCTCTGGTTCCCATCAATCATCCAAGTCATCAGCACATCTAAAGGTTTTGTTTCTACCTCTTGAAAAAAAAAAAAAAGGCAGATAGTAATTTTGCTATCAAATAAGTGGGCTTTTAAAAATAGGGGTCCACATGTTAAAACCTATTAAAAATAGCTAAAGTTTGATGATACAAGGAAACCAAACAAAAATTCACTTTATCATACATTAGAAATGTTTCTAGTTTGATATCCTATAATTTTTACAAGTGTTAAAAGTGAATCTTGAATTTAAGTTAGTTAATGGTTTTACCTATCATTTATATTACACTTTAAAAAGAGGAAGGTGCAATGTTTTATTAAAAAGCTATGAACTGTGTCCAAACAAATATAACAAAATGTTGAAATAGGTTCCATGTAGAATAGTGTATGACTTTTATTATCTGAACAGGAACTTCAATAAATTAAAGTGCTCAATATTGTACCAGCCAGGTGTCAGAAATGAATAGTGAACCTGCCAGCAGAAATGTTTTCAATTTCTTAACCACCATCCTGGTCCCTGACAGAACTGACTGCCTTTTTGACACAAAGTTGTCGTGGCAGGGATTAAAAAAAAGAATAAAATTCCTCTTTAACAAACTACTCAAGTGATGAATTATAGCCAAATGTAATTCAATACACCAAACATTCTATTTTAGGGTGAAGCTAAAATAAATGCCAGCACTATTATATATTGGCATTCAAAATGATAATAACACTGAAGTGAATTTCCAAGAGAAAAATACATTTAAAAGTTAAATATTTGGTTTTCTTTTTTTTTAATTAAAAAAAATTTTTTTTAACTTTATTTTACTTTACTATACTGTTTTGGTTTTGCCATACATTGACATGACTCCACCATGGGTGTACATGCGTTCCCAAACATGAACCCCCCTCCCACCTCCCTCCCCATAATATCTCTCTGGGTCATCCCCGTGCACCAGCCTCAAGCATGCTGTGTCCTGCATTGGACATAGACTGGCGATGCGATTCTTACATGATAGTATACATGTCTCAATGCCATTCTCCCAAATCATCCCACCCTCTCCCTCTCCCTCTGAGTCCAAAAGTCTGCTATACACGTCTGTGTCTTTTTTGCTGTCTTGCATACAGGGTCATCATTGCCATCTTTCTACATTCCATATATATGTGTTAGTATACTGTATTGGTGTTTTTCTTTCTGGCTTACTTCACTCTGTATAATCGGCTCCAGTTTCATCCATCTCATCAGAACTGATTCAAATGTATTCTTTTTAATGGCTGAGTAATACTCCATTGTGTATATGTACCACAGCTTTCTTATCCATTTATCTGCTGATGGACATCTAGGTTGTTTCCATGTCCTAGCTATTATAAACAGTGCTGTGATGAACATTGGGGTAGGTGTGTCTCTTTCAATTCTGGTTTCCTCGGTGTGTATGCCCAGCAGTGGGATTGCTGGGTCATAATGCAGAAACTATAAAACTCCTAGAGGAGAACATAGGCAAAACATTCTCCGACATAAATCACAGCAGGATCCTCTATGATCCACCTCCCAGAATATTGGAAATAAAAGCAAAAATAAACAAATGGGATCTAATTAAAATTAAAAGCTTCTGCACAACAAAGGAAAATATCAGCAAGGTGAAAAGACAGCCTTCTGAATGGGAGAAAATAATAGCAAATGAAACAACTGACAAACAACTAATCTCAAAAATATACAAGCAAATTATGCAGCTCAATTCCAGAAAAATAAACGACCCAATCAAAAAATGGGCAAAAGAACTAAATAGACATTTCTCCAAAGAAGACATACGGATGGCTTACAAACACATGAAAAGATGCTCAACATCACTCATTATCAGAGAAATGCAAATCAAAACCACAATGAGGTACCACTTCACACCAGTCAGAATGTCTGAGATCCAAAAATCTGCAAGCAATAAATACTGGAGAGGGTGTGGAGAAAAGGGAACCCTCCTACACTGTTGGTGGGAATGCAAACTAGTACAGCCACTATGGAGAACAGTGTGGAGATTCCTTAAAAAATTGCAAATAGAACTGGTTTTCTTTTTAAAATGAAAAGTTTTTCTCCTGGATTTGCAACAAAAATTCAGTAAATATATTATACCTAGTCTATTTCAAAAAAAAAAAAATTTTTTTTAAATAAACAAATGCAAGTTAACTGCAGCGACCTGTGAAATACAAAGAACTCAAGATAAATATTAAAATACATATTTTAAATGGTATTAAATACAAATACAGTTGTGTGTTTATTATCCATGCTTTCTATAATTTGCCTGTAATGCAAAGTTCCAGAAAGCACTAGAAAAGTAATTCTGTGTACATGGATCAGTTCAGTTGCTCAGTCGTGTCCGACTCTTTGCGACCCCATGAATCGCAGCATGCCAGGCCTCCCTGTCCATCACCATCTCCCAGAGATCACTCAGAGTCACGTCCATCGAGTCAGTGATGCCATCCAGCCACCTCATCCTCGGTCGTCCCCTTCTCCTCCTGCCCCTAATCCCTCCCAGCATCAGAGTCTTTTCCAATGAGTCAACTCTTCACATCAGGTGGCCAAAGGACTGGAGCTTCAGCTTTAGCATCATTCCTTCCAAAGAAATCCCAGGGTTGATCTCCTTCAGAATGGACTGGTTAGATCTCCTTGCAGTCCAAGGGACTCTCAAGAGTCTTCTCCAACACCACAGTTCAAAACCATCAATTCTTCGGTGCTCAGCTTTCTTCACAGTCCAACTCTCACATCCATACATGACCACTGGAAAAACCATAGCCTTGACTAGATGGACCTTAGTTGGCAAAGTAATGTCCCTGCTTTTGAATATGCTATCTAGGTTGGTCATAACTTTTCTTAAAAGGAGTAAGCGTCTTTTAATTTCATGGCTGCAGTCACCATCTGCGGTGATTTTGGAGCCCAAAAAAGTAAAGTCTGACACTGTTTCCACTGTTTCCCCATCTATTTCCCATGAAGTGATGGGACCGGATGCCATGATCTTCATTTTCTGAATGTTGAGCTTTAAGCCAACTTTTTCACTCTCCTCTTTCACTTTCATCAAGAGGCTTTTTAGCTCCTCTTCACTTTCTGCCATAAGGGTGGTGTCATCTCCATATCGGAGGTTATTGATATTTCTCCTGGCAATCTTGATTCCAGCTTGTGTTTCTTCCAGTCCAGCGTTTCTCATGATGTACTCTGCACATAAGTTAAATAAGCAGGGTGACAATATACAGCCTTGATGTAATCCTTTTCCTATTTGGAACCAGTCTGTTGTTCCATGTCCGGTTCTAACTGTTGCTTCCTGACCTGCATACAGATTTCTCAAGAGGCAGGTTAGGTGGTCTGGTATTCCCATCTCTTGAAGAATTTTCCACAGTTTATTGTGATCCACACAGTCAAAGGCTTTGGCATAGTCAATCAAGCAGAAATAGATGTTTTTCTGGAACTCTCTTGCTTTTTCCATGATCCAGCAGATGTTGGCAATTTGATCTCTGGTTCTTCTGCCTTTTCTAAAATCAGCTTGAATGTCTGAAAGTTCATGGTTCACGTATTGCTGAAGCCTGGCTTGGAGAATTTTGAGCATTACTTTACTAGCATGTGAGATGAGTGCAATTGTGCGGTAGTTTGAGCATTCTTTGGCATTGCCTTTCTTGGGAATTGGAATGAAAATTGACCTTTTCCAGTCCCATGGCCACTGCTGAGTTTTCCAAATTTGCTGGCATATTGAGTGCAGCACTTTCACAGCATCATCTTTCAGGATTTGAGAAAGCTCAACTGGAATTCCATCACCTCCACTAGCTTTGTTCATAGTGATGCTTTCTAAGGCCCACTTGACTTCACATTCCAGGATATCTGGCTCTAGATGAGTGATCACATCATCATGATTATTTGGGTCATGAAGACCTTTTTTGTACAGTTCTTCCATGTATTCTTGTCACCTCTTCTTAATATCTTCTGCTTCTGTTAGGTCCAGACCATTTCTGTCCTTTATCGAGCCCATCTTTGCATGAAATGATCCCTTGGTATTTCTAATTTTCTTGAAGAGATCTCTAGTCTTTCCCATTCTGTTGTTTTCCTCTATTTCTTTGCATTGATCGCTGAGGAAGGCTTTCTCATCTCTTCTTGCTATTCTTTGGAACTCTGCATTCAGATGCTTATATCTTTCCTTTTCTCCTTTGCTTTTTGCCTCTCTTCTTTCCACAGCTATTTGTAAGGCCTCCCCAGACAGCCATTTGGCTTTTTTGCGTTTCTTTTCCATGGGGATGGTCTTGATCCCTGTCTCCTGTACAATGTCACAAACCTCATTCCATAGTTCATCAGGCACTTTGTCTATCAGATCTAGGCCCTTAAATCTATTTCTCACTTCCACTGTATAATCATAAGGGATTTGATTTAGGTCATACCTGAATGGTCTAGTGGTTTTCCCTTCTTTCTTCAATTTGAGTCTGAATTTGGTAATAAGGTGTTCATGATCTGAGCCACAGTCAGCTCCCAGTCTTGTTTTTGTTGACTGTATAGAGCTTCTCCATCTTTGGCTGCAAAGAATATAATCAATCTGATTTCAGTGTTGACCATCTGGTGATGTCCATGTGTAGAGTCTTCTCTTGTGTTGTTGGAAGAGGATGTTTGCTATGACCAGTGCATTTTCTTGGCAAAACTCTATTAGTATGTTTATGGTCACGCATCTGTGTACATATGCACGCAACTTAAACTTGGGAAATTCTCTGCAATATTCATGTCAAGGTTAATGGTGTATCTATTTTCTGTTTAGTATTTTCATGATTTTATTACTTAAATTATGAATCCATTTGAGAATTTGAGAGCATTATCAGTGTACTGAAATGCCACCCTAATGATGCTTGACTCATACAAGTTATTGTTTGGAAACTAGCAATATGTTGATGTCATTATATATGTGACTACGTAAATTTTATTAAAATTCACCTTTAGCAATTACCTTAGAGCCAAGGTTTAGACAAATCTATTAGAGAAGTCTGAAGTTCTAGGGTATGTTAAACACAATATTTTTAGATTACCCAAAATTTCACTTTATAAAAGGATTCATACGTTGCTTTCCTTAAATGCAGGACTCCCAGCAGTATGTAGCATTTGTTTATACAGCACTATCTACTCAGTGTTGCAGACACAGAAATGTACCATTAGAATGACAGAAGCAAGAGATGCAGTTTCATACAATTATATTATCACAGTATCTACCATGGAAAGTAGGACACCTTATAGTACAGTTTTACGACAACAATGCATGTGTGCTTAGCCACTCAGTCGTGCCCAACTCTTTGCGACCCCATGCTAGGCTCCTCTGTCCATGGGGATTCTCCAGGCAAGAATACTGCAGTGACAACAGTACTTATTAACAAAAAAAACCCAAATGCATCACTCTAGTCTGCACACTCCTCCAACGTTCATTCTCCAAATTTTGGCCAAGGACACATGTGTGTGTTGAGGGTCTATTTCACTTTCATTAGTTAATATAGTCTGTATGAAAGAAAAGCAGCAACAGGTACAGAAATACATGCACAAAAATCCCCCTTTCAAATGCCACCATTTATAATGTATCATAAATGAAGTATCAACCTTACCACCAAAAGGACAGCAATTTCTGTAGTGAGCAGGAGAGAGGAGTTAGGGGAGTAACTCTCTTGTTGGAGGAGATTTAACCAAGTTTGGTCGTCACACTCCATCAGCTATGCTTAGTTTCCCTGGAAAACTTGGTATACTCGGCTACTGTAAATAAAACTAGGTCACACTTGGCAACTCTGCACTACGTGAATCATTCTTAGTACTAATCATTCTTAGACCTCTTTTTTCATATTGAAAACAAAAACGTTTTCCTACCCTTATCACCCGAGCTACGTGTTTCAGTACATTTACCATGAATTAGCCTTTTCAAAGAAAAGGAAAGCTACGAATGTTCATCTTTCTAGATCTTAGTACATCAAAAATGTACAGGGATTTCAGTACAATGTTCAAACTAACTGCACACAGTTTATGCTTTGTGGTTATGAAAAATCATTTGTTCTAAAAAACACAATAAAAAACTCAAAGAAAATATATTCTGAATTTCAAAAATATTAAAACCAAGGACAGAAACTAATTTTAATAGAAGTTTTTCACGAAGGACAAACTACTACTAGGCTAAAACTGAACAACAAAACCAAAAGTGTTATAATGACACCCTGTTTAGACATCATTGACTGCATGAAAGCAAGACTGATAATTCTATCAATACTCTATTTATTGACCTGGTAAAGTTGTTAAATATAATACACAGGTACATATTTGGCATCAAATTCAACTTTAAAGGTTAGGATTACCCAGGATGTCCCATGAGAGCACTGAGTCCATTCAGCCCTCACTCACTTCCTCACCGGTGTAATGCAATTTTAATCAATTAGGTTTCCACTTTTAGACTAACTGTAATTTGCAAATTACTTCTAGGTCTCTAAGCCTTTAAAAGTCCTTGAGATAGTTACCTAGAAGGTTAAACAAGAAGTGCATTATCATTCTGAGACATATGTTGGAAAGAGAGGGGTGAAAAAATACGTGTTTATTAGTCAATCTCCATGTAACAAATTCACCTAGTTTCCCATCCTATTTTATTTAAAGCCTACTATGAACGAAACTTTTGTTAGGCCACTACTGATGGATTTTGCAAGACTTTAGGGAAGAGATAAGACTTGGGGTTAGCCATTGAAGATAAGGGAAATTAAAATATATTTTAAAAGAGGAGCAGAAGGTATTGAATGACTAAAAGCATGGTGATAGTCTAGACTCCATATGGCATGTTTCAGCAAACCAATTTTGGGGGAACCAGTGATCGATGTAGTGATATTTTGAGAGATAAAGACAGAAAAGTACATTAGACTGGGCAAGTAGGTAATAAATGTGGTACAGGCAATATAAGACAATTGAAGGATGGTGAAGCAGGGAATAACTTGCATGGAATACTGTCATGGACTGAAGCATAAAGTCCTGTCAATGGGCTCTTAATAAACTGTGAATGAGGCTGTAATGATCTTAGACCAAGCAGGGGCAAAGTAGAAAGAAAAGGACAGACACAAAAGATTTAAGAAAGGAAGAAACAACCATACTTGTGATGTATACTACTATGAGAGGGAAGGAAATAAGAAAAGTTGGCAATAACTTGAAGAGGCTTTGGCTGTTTCAGAGAGAGGATGGCATTATGGCATGGTATAAGTCAGGAAATACACACACACACACACACACACACACACACACAATTGAGAGCTATGATACAACTTGGCAGCTTGGGAAGGGTATTGTTGCAGAACGTGCCTATCAGACAAAGGAGCTGACATACCATAGGTGGTAGAAGACTTCTCACAACTTACAGCATCCTCAGATGGTATATCAAAATGGTACTATCTTTCCAAAAGAAGAAAAAAACTAAAACCTGTATTAGCATCCACATATCATGTTTTATGAATTGAATTAGCTCTGTATGATTTCATTATTGTCACTGATGAAGTTATATCCTTTATTATCACAATAAATAAAAGGAGGCTTGAAATTTCATCCTTCAATACTGCAACACTGAATTCCTTCCCCAAACTCCTAGGAGGTATCAGATAACCAAAAAACACAGCAGGTATTAGGTATTCCAAGTGACTCAGGTGGCTACAGTAAAAACACAAGCAATTGAAAAGTCATACATCTCCTATACTGATATATTTCAATAAGGTTTTAGAGTTTAATAAAGATTTTTATGTTATTAATTATTTATCTGATGTATTCGGATTTTGCAATGATACAAGGTATAGCAATAAAAAGTAAATCCTTCATGAAACTCTTATTTGCAGTTAGCTGCATTGCATACATACATTGATTGGATAAGATGCTCTGAGGCCTTGAATAATATCCTACCTAGCAACCTTTGAGCAGTGCTTATATAAAAATTGCTGAACATCACAAAACAGGGGCATTTGTCTACCTAAAAAATTATCACTGGAAAAAAATAACAGTAAGGTTCAACTTCAAACAATCTTTGAGAGAGCTGTGAAGCAGCAGGTCACAGGTCACCTAAACTTGCAGAACAGCTTGAGTTTTAGTGAACACTACTGAACAAACTGTTGACTCTTCCAATAGTCGACAGTAATCCTGGCCAATAGCCTTGCACCTAAAACACATCACCTCAAGACTTCAAGTCATAGGTTCAAATTAAAATTCTAGGAAATAACTGTTTCCAAGTCATTTCACATGCAACCAGTTTTCATCCCCCAATTGAGAGAGGAAATAAAGGAGGAACTGCTTTTACTTTAATACCACTGAGTGAAACCCTGGCCTCAAAAAGAAACCCTTTTATTGAACTAGCTCAATCAAGATAGATAAACCGATAGATAGATAAACCTGGCGTACTTACAATATGGAGATCAGTCTCTGTCATTTTGCTTTCTCATCCTTAATTTCTCCCCACAGGGGTTCTTTTTTCAATCTTCATTATAAATAAACCCTTGGCACGCAAAATCCCACTGGGTTTACTAGTTATGATATTATGCCTCATTACCAGAATATTATAATTATTCTTATTATCCTAACATTCACTCTCCCAGAAGAAGAGACATGCCTGCTCAACAGCAAATTCTCCTCTTGAGACTGTTGGGTAATCCATCGCTTTTCTTTTGAAACCTCTATGCCAGGTTATTAAACGTGACTCCTGATGTTTGTTATGCAATTAGTTCTTCCTCTTCTTGGTACAGTTTCTACAGTTCCTGAACTATCTTTATACTCCCAATCTATTCACATAGACAAACTCTATGCCAAACAGAGAGCAAGCAACTCATCTCTCTCTTCATAAATCAATGGTGTAGAGAAGCAACTAGCAATGGGCTGTTAAAATAATTCACAAAGAGCCTTCTCATTGGGAGATTCTGTCACTTACCCCTGCTGCTGCTGCTAAGTCACTTCAGTTGTGTCTGACTCTGTGCGACCCCATAGATGGCAGCCCACCACGCTCTGCCGTCCCTGGGATTCTCCAGGCAAGAACACTGGAGTGGGTTGCCATTTTCTTCTCCAATGCATGAAAGTGAAAAGTGAAAGTGAAGTCACTCAGTCGTGTCCGACTCTTAGCGACCCCATGGACTGCAGCCTACCAGGCTCCTCCACCCA
This sequence comes from Budorcas taxicolor, assembly GCF_023091745.1. Lineage (NCBI taxonomy): Eukaryota > Metazoa > Chordata > Mammalia > Artiodactyla > Bovidae > Budorcas > Budorcas taxicolor. The sequence goes on from NC_068911.1 coordinate 73,159,962, forward strand.
TGGGATTTTCCAGGCAAGAGTACTGGAGTGGGGTGCCATTGCCTTCTCTGCACTTACCCCTAGTCATAGCTATTATTCACAACAACATCAACTTTCACTATCTTGAAGTAAAAATCAAATAAAGCAGTGATTGTGTGGTTTTGTACCCATGTTACTCAACATAGATAATGTTTTTAAGCAACTGAGGGAGGTATGAAAAGGAAGAAGGCAAAGTGGGTCATTTCATATTCCTCAAACTTTTCAGTCTGTTTGACCTTCATCTTGTTTTCTTTTACTTATACGTCACTCATTACACAGGCAAAATTCAGAAACACAAAACTATTCCTGAACACTAAACAAACCTCGTATCTCAATGTTCCTCCACACATATCCTTTGTTTTAGCAAACCAAACCTCTTGTCACAAAGCCAAGTTTGCTTTTGGAAGCAAAACTGCCATTTCTCTCTCATGTCATCAGTAGGAATTAATGCAAAACTACAAAGACTGGTTTTTATCACCATGAGATAGGTTTTATTTTTGCTCCAGAAAAAAATTACTTGAATATCTACTTTATCTGCAACAATACAGAGAAGTTGTAGCACAGACTGTACAAAAACACCTCCAGAATGACGATAAATAAAATGCTGTAGTTTCACAGAGTGGTCAGGTTGTGCCCCAGGACGGAACATAACAAGTGCAGCCAGGGTTGAAAGGCAGGGAAGTGCCATCTGGGGAAGAGACAAATGTACGAGGTCCCAGAGTCAAACAGCAGCACACCAGGCCTCAGTAGGTCAGTGTATATTTGCAAAAAGAGAGAGAACACACAATATTTGGCCTCTAGCAACGCACTGGTCCCCCAAGGGCACCAGCTCCACGGTGTAGCAGAGTGTGGCCAGTGAAGCTTCATGAGCCTTGCTTCCTGCCCCAGTGAAAGAACTCCAACCTTGATCCTTTGGGGCCTGAGAAACAGAAAGCTGGAGGTGTGACCAACAGCCACTGCTTAGCTAAACAATTCCAAGAAAAGTTCGTCTGTGCTGGACACAGATGGACCAAGAAAGTATACACAGGGTGAGTTCTGAGCTTTCTGCCTGAAATGCAATTTGTGAGCTTGACAGCATGTCACTTATTGCGTACAAGATTTATAGAACTGGAGGAACACGGAAGACATGTTCAGTTGCACTGGGACCCTTCCTACACTGATATAAAGCTTTCTTTCAAAACACTGAAAATGTGAATTATAATCAATGATGCTATTTATATACACAAGCAATGCAAGATTTTACAAATTCCATTGCTTATATAATCATGGTTGATCTTCTCAACCTACCGAGTAGGCAGGCTGTGTGCTATTGTCCTCATTTTCAAATGAAAAAAGAAAAAAAATGAACAACTAACAACCAAAGAGATATAGGACTCTACCAAAAAGTCCACTCTAACAATGAGTGGTGGAATCACTTGAAGCTTTGGTTCTGGTCAGTTTACCTGCATTTAAAAATCTTTTTTCAATTACCACATTTTCCTTAAGGTTTAAAAGATTGGAAACAATAATGCTTTGCTATCTCTGTGAAAATGCTGAGTAGTCATTATTGGCAATTACAAATATGAAGTTGTAAGTTTAACGTTTAACTTAAAGTTCTTTACATTGACATCAGATCTTCTATTTAAAAAACTTTTAAAAATGGAGTTCTATTTTTGTATTCCATATACGAAATTCATTGATTGAAGTTATAGCTTAATTGCAAACTTTAAGTTCTTCAATATTATTTGTACAGGAAGTGAGGTGAATGAACCTAGAGACTGTTATACAGAGTGAAGTAAGTCAAAAAGAGAAAAATATCATTTATTAACACACATATGAGCTTCCCTGGTAGCTTGGCTGGTAAAGAACCCACCTGCAATGCAGGAGATCCCAGTTGGATTCCTGGCTCGGGAAGATCCCCTGGAGGAGGAGCACGACAACCCACTCCAGTATTCTTGCCTGGAAAATTCCATGGATAGAGGGGGCTGGCAGGCTAAAGGCCATAGGATTGCAAAGAGTCGGACATGACTGACCTGATGAAGCACAGCAACACATATATATGGAATCTAGAAAAATGGTACTGATGAACCTACTTCAGGGCAGGAGTAGAGGCGCAGACACAGAGAACAGACTTCTGGACACAGTTGGGGAAGGAGAGGGTGGGATGAAACATATATATATATACATAACATACATGTTATATAACATATATATACCATATGTAAAACAGATAGCTAGTAGGAAGTTGCTGTAAAACACAGGGAGCTCAATTTGGTACTTTGTGACAACTTAGAAGGGAGGGATGGCGTGGGGGGTGGGAAGGGGTTCAAGAGAGAGGGGGCATATGTACACTTATGGCTGATTCACATTTTTGTATGGAAAAAACTAACACAACATTGTAAAGCCATTATCCTCCAATTAAAAATAAATTTTAAAAAACTGTAACAGATGTAATTAATGCTCCATTAAAAATGCACACAAGAAGTTATAGTCTGTGTCTTTGAGGAATACTAGACCCTGATACCATGAAAGACTGACAGCAATAGAAGGGGGTGGCAGAGGACGGGGTAGTTACACAGCATGACCGACTCAAAGGACATTAATTTGAGCAAATTTCAGGGAACAGTGGCGGAGAAGGCAATGGCACCCCACTCCAGCACTCTTGCCTGGAGAATCCCATGGATGGAGGAGCCTGGTGGGCTGCAGTCCATGGGGTTGCTGAGAGTCAGACACGACTGAGCAACTTCCCTTTCACTTCTCACTTTCATGCATTGGAGAAGGAAATGGCACCCCACTCCAGTGTTCTTGCCTGGAGAATCCCAGGGACGGAGGAGCCTGGTGGGCTGCCGTCTATGGGGTCACACAGAGTTGGACACGACTGAAGCAACTTAGCAGCAGCAGCAGGAAATAGTGGAGGACAGAGGAGCCTGACATGCTCCAGTCCGTAGTGTCACTAAGAGTCAGACACAACTTAGTTACTGAACAACAAGTAAAAATAATTATCTCTCTCATCACTTAACAATTAGTACTACATCTCAATACCTATATCCTGACCTGAAAAATTTGAATTATGACCAGTTCAGCAAATACGTATGGTTGGCTTACTAGGTATAAAATCTCTGCTCACTACTGCAGGGACACAAAGATTAATTGAGCACAGATAGTACTTTCATGAGACTTTTAAAATAACAGGAAAGATAAGATATAGGGAATATGATTATATTATAATGCAGAAAGATAGATAATATAAAACCTCTATAGAAAATAATAATAGGGGTTAGAGAAACTGCACATACTTTTAGTAAGTGAATCTGAGAAGTGTTTCTGGAATAGAAAGACTTTGATAGAAGTCTTTTAGAACAAATGGAATGAGAACATATTGAGTTTGGTGGAAAGGCTTTACATTTTGAGTGAATAAAAAATCATTTATAATTCCAGAAAGTGAAATTCAGTATATGTAATAAGAAGTGGATTAGTAGAAGGTAGGTTTGAAGATGAAGGGACCGGTTTATAGCAGGCTTCAAATGACTAACCAAGAATTTTGGATTTAGGTCATTTTATGTGATTAAGCATAACAAGTTCTATCAATTTCCTCAATTCTCTGGCAGATCTTAAGCCCTAAAGACCTTCATCAAATAAAATTTGCTTTCTTGAGGTCTATTCATGAAGATATTCTATGGAATTAAAGGTAGTAGTGTCTATCAGGAAGAGAAAGAGATGAATTTATCTTCAAAACACTGCAGTCTCATGTTTCATACAACACAGAATACTTTTAAATTTATTAAAAAGGCATCAGGAAAAAAAATGGTTATCCTTATGAATGCATGCCAATATGACTTAAAATTTTCATTAAATTTACTGAAATTTTTGCCTTAAATATCTATCACTGTTTCTAATAATGAGTCAACCTTTTCTAAATATATATTACATGCCAGTTGCTATGTAAAATTTAGATTTCACACACTATCTTGGATCATCACACCAGTTTTGTAATTTGGGGATTACTAATACTATGGTTTTTCCAGCGGTCATGTATGGATGTGAGAGTTGGACTGTGAAGAAAGCTGAGCGCCGAAGAATTGATGCTTTTGAACTGTGGTGTTGGAGAAGACTCTTGAGAGTCCCTTGGACTGCAAGGAGATCCAACCAGTCCATTCTGAAGGAGATCAGCCCTGAGTGTTCTTTGGAACGAATGATGTTAAAGCTGAAACTCCAGTACTCTGGCCACCTCATGCGAAGAGTTGGCTCACTGGAAAAGACTCTGATGCTGGGAGGGATTGGGGGCAGAAGGAGAAGGGGACGACAGAGGATGAGATGGTTGGATGGCATCACGGACTCGATGGACGTGAGTCTGAGTGAACTCTGGGAGTTGGTGATGGACAGGGAGGCCTGGCGTGCTGAGATTTACGGGGTCACAAAGAGTCAGACATGACTGAGCGATTGAACTGAACTGAACTGAATACTATTTTATAGAAGATAAAATTAAGGTTCAGAAATGCCCAAGACCACACAGTAAAAATTGGAGATGGGATGATGACCCAGGTCAGCCAAGCCTCAAAACTAGTGTCACTTCTTTCTGCTATCTGAAACACCAAACCAATATCCCTAAAGGTAAACCCGATCTCTGAAGATATGTGGTTTTTCCATATACTAATACAACTTTTCCAGGATAAAAGAATGAATGATTTTATATTTTCTTCTTTTACTTGGTCACAGGAAAAAGAAAAGTTATCTTAAAAAAAAAAAAACCAGCAAATCCATGGATTCTAAAGCAAAGACAAGACAGGATTATAGATTCTGTAAGAAACCATTCTATCCACACTTTTTTATATAAACTCCACTGGCACTGATACTGATGTTAAAAAATGTCAAGCCAGTTTCCAGTATTATCAGTTCTTGTGAATCTCAACTCACAAGGAGCTTAAACAGTGCTACAGTACACATAAATTAAATTTTCCTATATTAAAAAAACAAACAAACAAACAAAAAAACCCTGCTGATACAGAACTTCAATTCCTCAGACCCAGTTGGGAAGATGATCTGATAATCAGAGAGAGAACACTGGTGAGAAGGCCCCCATGGCAAAGGACATTTCTTGCAGATCTTAATTTGTTTCAGGGATTCCTAATGGTCATTGGAAAAGTCCTGATGCTGGGAAAGATTGAGGGCAGAAGGAGAAGAGGGCATCAGAGGATGAGATGGCTGGACAGCATCACCGATGTAATGAACATGAATTTGGGCAAACTCCGGGAGATGACAACGGACAGGGAGGCCTGGAGGGCTGCAGTCCATGGGGTCACAAAGAGTCGGACACGCCTGGGTGACTGAACAGCAGTGGTCATTAGGTAAGAGAGGTTTTAAGTCATTTTACCCAATCAGGCTGACCCTCTTCATCTCTAAGCTCCTAATCTCTTAGTGACGGTATTTGGAAGCCTTTGGAAGCTGCTTACGAGGGTGGACCCCTCATGAAAGGAATTAGCTAGTGCTCTTACAAGAAGAGAGCCCCCTCATCCTCTGACCTCATGAGGACACAGCAACAGTCCAGCTGTCTAGGAACCAGGAAATAGGCTCTCATCAGACACTGAATCTGTCAGCTCCTTGATTTTGGACCTCTCAGCTTCCAGAACTCTAAGAAATACACTTCTACTGAACTTAAGCCACTCAGTCCGTGGAATTTAGGTTTATAGCAGCCCAAATGAACTAAGACCTAGGACAAATCACCGTCAGGGTGGCCACATTATTTAAATGACCACTGGAGGGTCTCAAAGGACTCTGAGTTAACAACTTATTCCTGGCTAGGGTTTAAATATGAAGACATCACCCAACTAGCATTTTTACTGCAAAAAGATGCATAATTAATGATACTTGTGTCTACAATGTATTTTTTTTTTCACAATAGAAGAAAGTGACTTAGAATTTTATTTTAGATAATTTAGAAGGTTCATTTTAAATCATCTCAGTGTTTCAGCAAAGGTCTTTTGCTTAAATCCTAAAATATGATGGGAATTTGTTTCTTTAAATTATGTTGTTTCACTCCTTTCTTATAAAAATTGACAAATATCTTACTAGTTAAATTGATGTAGATATTTCACTGAAGTTAAGCGTCAGATTATAGCTTAATCTTTTGAAGATCTTCCAAGTAAAACACTGAGATTTTCATTCTTTTTCCACTCACATTTATCACATAATTTTCTAAAGAATTCTGTAAAGTTCTTTAACAAATCTTTATCAGGTGTTCTTTATAATCAATTTTTATACAATATTTCTATGTCCTCTACTGAAGTTTCACTACAAAGATTATAGTTAATCCAGCTCAAAAGGAAATAATAACTCTGCCTAACGCAGTTGAAGAGTCAAGCATTTAATGTGACCCAAAAATCTTCTTTTAGCTAATACTGGGGTCTATTTCTTTTTACATTTGGTATAGTATCCAAAAGGATCAAAATATTTCTTTTTTTCTGTTTAGCTCATTGCTCTGCACCAGGATAGATTACTATCCCTAAGGAGAGCCTGTCAATTGTCATTCATGTACCCAGGCCCCAAGTTTATTTCAGAGTGCTTGATTAGTATGAGGAGAGCGAAAAAAGATGCTGATTATAAGCACACGAGGAAAATTAAATATCAGCACAAGAAGATGTCAAATGGATTTAAATAATACAAAATATTTCTCAGTTATGCTGCTTTTCTTGTCTGTTCTCTTCACTTTTGGAAACGAGGTGAGTTTGTTTTGGGACTGAGTGGACAAAGTTCTTTTTTCCAGCTTTACTCAGAAATAATTGACACATAACTCTATGTAAGTCTAAGGTATACAACATGCTGATTTGATACTGTAAAATGATTACCAGACAAGGTTCTTTTTGATGATACAAGAGTAAATTGTGACTCAATAGCTCATCTTATTTTTCCATCTTTTTAAATTTATTTTTACATTCTTGCTTTATTACAATTATATTCACGGATCACATCCTCTGTCATATTGTTATTTATTCATATTCATTAATTACAATTTTTATGTATAATGCTTGCAATGAAGAAAGAGATGGAAATATACTGTAAACTGACCACCCCAAAGCCATCCAATACTTTCTTCTCCCTCATCTTTTTTTTACTACAGAGGCAGGATTTAGAAATGTGTTCCAGTTTTGGCTAATTTTACCCAGTAGGAATCTGGGGTATATGAGAAGACTTGGAGAAGCGCTTTTGAAAGCATATCCTGTTTTATCCTCTGCTTTTTAGCTTCTTCCATCCCTCTCCCCTTCTACTACAGTCTAAAAAAGAACTGAAACCTGAAAACAGAGAAGTCATCTTGCAATCATTCTGAGAAGGCCAGAAGGTGGACCACATACTCATAATCCATGCCTCCTTTTCTCCATCTTTCATTACTAATAAAGTGCACTGAATGGAAACTTGGGGTTCTCAGTAGATGACTGGAGTGTTAATTGACAAGTTTCCTTTCATGTGATACCATACAGTAAGTCGGCTTTCCCTCCTTCTTCCGAAGAAAATACTGATTTTTCTTTTTCACTCAACCTGCTCCACACCTAGAGTGTTATGATTCAAACACTATCAGAGAAAAGGTGAAACAAAAATATGAAGCTACTTCTTACCACTATGAAAGTGAAACTGAAGTCACTCAGTCGTGTCCAACTCTTTGTGACCCCGTGGACTGTAGCCCACCAGGCTCCTCCGTTCATGGGATTCTCCAGGCAAGAGTGCTGGAGTGGGGTGCCATTTCCTTCTCCAGAGGCTCTTCCTAACCCAGGGATTGAACCTAGGTCTCCCGAATTGCAAGCAGACGCTTTAACCTCTGAGCCACCAGGGAAGCCTAGAATCTTCCAGTTTATAATATTTACAGACACTTGACCCAGTGAGGAGGATAAGGAATTTCTTTCAAGAAGGAAAAATGAATAAATTCTAAATGCCCCTTTGAGTTGACAGGTATGTGGACCACCTTAGGAGCTCATTTTGCTGTAGTTATTCTTTCTCCTTGGAGCAAATTCTTAGGAGCCCAGAAGCATAATTAAGGATAATTTCAAGATAATGAAAAAGAAAGCAATGAAAACATGTGTCAAACACTGTAACAACAGCCACCAAAAATGGCGTCACCACGACCAGTCAAACCCTTTATGTTCAGTACACATATCAGGCTATGTACTAGAATTGGAACTGTAGTTAAAAGAGCAGGAAACTCAAAAAGGGGGAGGAAAAAATATTTTCTAAGTACTAAATAACCAGAGAAGCAATATAGACTCATTTCCAGTATTTTACAATTTTTTTTCAAATTGAAAAACTCCATCTCTATTAAGAAATATCAATCCCAAGGCCTTTTGTCTTTTCTTAGACATTCTCAAAATGTCTCTTTTTAATTGTTAATATTTATTTCATGTTACATGTTTTATTTCTCCTTGGAGACATATCTAAAGCCTTACAATTCTCTATTGCTTATAGCAATGTCTTTCAGATATTTTCGATGATTTTCTGACTTTGATTATTTTAGTTATTTCTGCTAAGACTCAATATAATTTTTATGCAGCTTGACTATATATCACTGAGTTCAAGAAAAACTGGACTAAGAGGTAATGATCTAACTAGGCAAGTGGTATTCATCAATTTAGTAAAAAAAAGAAAAAAAACTCCAAATACTAGAAATTTAGTAAGGTAAGGAAAATTCTAACAATTCACAACTCCTCTCTGAAAGAATATTTCATGTGATTAGAATGAATATTTTGATAAGCTCCTTGGATAGGTGGGGATATTATAAAGGTCACATTCAAATAACAACAGGGTTGACTGACAACCTTCTAAAAATATTGAGTTTGATGAAGGACATTTACAGGGTTGAGTGAAGAATACATATTCAGAACCAGAGCTCAACTGTTCACTACAAGAGAGAAAGGGGTGAGCAGTGATCCTCTTGTTTGCCTTTTCTTGAATATCAGCCTCTCTTCTAAATAAATGGTAAACAAACACTTGAAGTGAACCAGACTTTAAATCATAACTCTGATCAGAACTTCCTCACATCTCAGTGAAGCATTCAACCAAAACCAAACCAAAACCCCCAAACTAAAACAAAACTAAAACCCAAAACAAGCAAACAAAAACTACAGCAAAAAATAAAAAATAAACACTATTCCTTTGCCTTGGTTAAGTTGTTTGGGGGGTCTTTTATTTGTCTCTATGTTTCAGAATTGTTTCTGTTTATCCCTTTTATCTCTTTTATTCAGCTTCAGTTCAGTTCAGTTGCTCAGTCCTGTCCGACTCTGCGACCCCATGAATCGCAGCATGCCAGGCCTCCCTGTCCATCACCAACTCCCGGAGTTCACTCAGACTCACATCCATCGAGTCCGTGATGCCATCCAGCCATCTCATCCTCTGTCATCCCCTTCTCCTCCTGCTCCCAATCCCTCCCAGCATCAGAGTCGTTTTTAATGAGTCAACTCTTCGCATGAGGTGGCCAAAGTACTGGAGTTTCAGCTTCAGCATCCTTCCTTCCAAAGAAATCCCAGGGTTGATCTCCTTCAGAATGGACTGGTTGGATCTCCTTGCAGTCCAAGGGACTCTCAAGGGTCTTCTCCAACACCACAGTTCAAAAGCATTAATTCCCCGGCGCTCAGCTTTCTTCACAGTCCAACTCTCACATCCATACATGACTACTGGAAAAACCATAGCCTTGACTAGATGGACCTTAGTCGGCAAAGTAATGTCTCTGCTTTTGAATATGCTATCTAGGTTGGTCATAACTCTTCTTCCAAGGAGTAAGCGTCTTTTAATTTCATGGCTGCAGTCACCATTTGCAGTGATTTTGGAGCCCCCAAAAATAAAGTCTGACACTGTTTCCCATCTATTTCCCATGAAGTGATGGGACTGGATGCCATGATCTTCGTTTATTCAGCCTGGACATCTTCTAATGTTCTGTCTTTAGTTCTGTGATCCTGTCTTCTGTTGCTGCTGCTGCTGCTAAGTTGCTTCCGTCGTGTCCGACTCTGTGCGACCCCAGAGACGGCAGCCCACCAGGCTCCCCCGTCCCTGGGATTCTCCAGGCAAGAACACTGGAGTGGGTTGCCATTTCCTTCTCCAATGCATGAAAGTGAAAAGTGAAAGGGAAGTCGCTCAGTCGTGTCCAACTCTTCGCAACCCCATGGACTGTAGCCCACCAGGCTCCTCCGTCCATGGGATTTTCCAGGCAAGAGTACTGGAGTGGGGTGCCATTGTTGTTAAATACATCAGTTCTTAATGTCAGTTTTCAACTGCTGAGTTTCTGTTTGATTTTACTGAGAGATTCCTGTTTTGCTATAGTTCTCCATATTTTTCTTATTTTCCTCTACTATCATAACATATTAAACATAGCTATTTTCAACTGAATACCTGCCAACACAAGTAATTGACTTGTTATTGTGTTTCTTTTCATGATCAATTTCACAGTTCTATCTTTTCTTTCCAAGCCCATAGCAATTTTTGTTTGAATACAAGATACTGCACATTTTCAAGAAAACAGGAGAGGGTCCAGATGATGATATCTTCAATTAGAGAAGATTTATTCTTTCTTCTGCTAGTCAGATACAGTGGGGTGGGGTAGAGTGATGCTATTAACCTTAAACACAGTCATGCAGGGGAGGGCGGCTACTTTGCTAAGACTCAGGCTCCACTTTGGTTTCTTTTCCTCTTACAAGATGGCCCTTCATGATTCTCCTTGGAATTTCTTATGAATGTTTGTCTCCTCAGCACTAAAAGATAGCAAAAAATTCACCTTTTAAAAAAAAAAGATCTGTTATGATCTAGCTTTTTGGCTCCTGCCCGTGCAGCTTCATATTTTGACAAATGTCCTGAGGCGGAGACTGTATGATGATTTTTCTATGCTACTTTAAGTCACTTCAGTCATGTCTGACTCTTTGTGACCCTACGGACTGTAGCCCACCAAACTCCTCAGTCCATGGGATTCTCCAGGCAATACTGTTGTGGACTGACATTCCCTTCTCCAGGGGATCTTCCTGGCCCTGGGATTGAATCCATGTCTCTCATGTCTTCTGAATTGGCAGGCAGGTTATCACTAGAACTACCTGGGAATCCCCTTGATGTTCTGAGACCTCTTAAGTCCTTGATTTTGAAACATCAGCCCTGCTCCACTGTCACTACTTTTGTTTGCTTTCTGTCCCACTTAAGTGGCTCTCCCTTTAGGGTAAAACCTAGATTATTATGAACCTCTATGCAGGGTTTTTAAAAGACTCTGGGCATTATGTGGTTGAAGAGATCATCAAAGTCCATCTGGCACTCCTTCAAGTCCTTCCAGCTTTCACCTGTTGTTCTCATAAACCTTTCCTTGCCTCCACCTACAGCTGGTCTTTATTTCCCAAACATGGATGCAAGGAAATCAGGTTGCTTTTATCAAAGTTCTGCTCAAATCTTATGCAGCTTCAGAACTCACTAAATGTCACAGTTGGAAACTGCATGTGTTTGAGATGCTTCACGTTCCATTTCTGTTACTCTAGCCCAATGAGGATGTAAAAAGTTCTGCTAGATTCTTTGCTTCTAGCAGAGATCTTCTGTTTGGGTCTAGCTGACATCTACAATTTATAGCCAGTGTGAAGGTTTAGTAACTGTCTCCAGGGGACTATTGCAGATCCTCAGCTCACTTCTGAAGGGTTCTCCATCTGTAATTTTACTTTTAAATTCTCACTGCTTTCATTGATCCCTAATGCCTTTACATAGATCATTTTGTAATTCACTGGCTTGCTTGTTTGTTTTTAGTGAGAAGCTTGGCCCACTGTGAACCATTTCATTCTTTTTGAAAATGGAAGGCTCCCATTGTTTTGAATTTCCATTCTTCAACTGAAAACTTCATTTACTTGTAAAGTATTTTCAGACTAGCAAAAGGCATATAGAGAATAATGTATATCAAACACCAGTGTATCCTCTACTCAGCTTAAGAAGTAAATATTTGCAAATCAGCCCACTTTCCAACATCATAAACCACACAAGTACAATAGAAAAGCCCTATAAAATTCCCTCCCAAAAATTATCTTGAATTTAAACTTTGATTCTGATACACATCTTCATGCCCTTTATTTACACCCACTCATCACCATCCACACATTTTCAACCCTCTACACACATGCATTCAAATTCATAACGTACTACTTAGTAGTTTTTATATATTTCTAAACTTTGTATTAAAAGTATCATGCATTCTATTTCCTTGTGCAACCTGCTTTTAAACATTCAACTTACTTTTAAATTTGTGTTAATACTTGCAGTTCTTGTTATACACTCTCATTGAGCATTTCAATTTTTTCTTTCTCTCGCCATTGCAATCAATACCACTATGACTATCCTTAAACAGTTTCTCTCTTCACAGGTATGAGAATTTCTATAGAATATATACCTACAAGGAGAGTGCTGGGTCATAGGTTATGCACATCTTTAAAGTGAGCAAACTGCTCGCCAATGAGACAATACTGATTTAAATGCATCCACATTTTATGGGAGTTTCTGCTCCTCTACATTCTCACTAGTACTTAGTTAGCCTTTATAATTTTGACAATCTGATGGTATGAACTGGTATCTCCTTTTGTTATGTTTTTTTTGAGTTATGTTTTATCTACTGAAGGAATTTTCATATATGCTAAATATTAACGTTTATTATACATTTTGCAAAACTTTTTCTTAGTCTGTGGTTTTTCTTTTTCACTATGTTTTTTGGATATTTTAATGTACAGGCATTTAAAACTTCAAACTATTCATTTATAACACTTCTCTTTTTGTTCTTTTTTCCCATTTCTTAAAGTTTATTTTTATTTTAATTTGTTGATTCTTTAATTAAAGGATAATTGCTTTACAGAATTTTGTTTTCTGTCAAACCTCAACATGAATCAGCTATAGGTATACATATATCCGCCCCTTTTGAACCTCCCTCCCATCTCCTCCCCATCCCACCCCTCTAGAGGCTGATACAGAGCCCCTGTTTGGCTTTCCTGAGACATACAGGAAATTCCCATTGGCTATCTATTTTACACGTGGTAATGTGAGTTTCCATGTTACTCTCTCCATACATCTCACCCTCTCCTCCCCTCTACCCATGTCCATAAGCCTATTCTCTATGTCTGTTTCTCCATTGCCACCTATAACACTTTTTCATTTTAGTGTATATATTTTTTCTTGACTAAGAAAGAAATTCTTTCTCTAAACTTTCTCCTAAATGTCTTAAATTCTTACTGTACACACTTTAGTTTTAAATCCATCTAAAATTAATATTTGATTAAGGTATGAGGTATCAATTTTTTTTTTCATGTATGTAGCCAATGGACTCAGCATTCCTTCAGTGATTTGCAATGCTACCTATATTATCTACTAAGGTTCAGGTATGCTTGTGTTGCTTTTTGAATCACTATTCAATTTCATTCATCTATTTGTTCTCTCACCTTATAGGTATTAGTCTTCAAAATTAGCTATGTATTCCTGACATTTTTCTGCTTCATAGAAATTTTCATTAGTAGCTGTATTAATCAAGATAGGTAAGGCCATGCTTTATAAGTAAAAAAAAAAAAAAAAAAAAGTTCACACAAACTTTTAGTGGCTTAAAAAAAAGTGCCTCTCAGCCAAGTAATGAATGAGAGGTTTAGGTTACTTCATCTGTGACCTCGTGGTCACTCTCAGTGACTTGAAGCTCACCCGTGACGCCTACCATTTTCTATCATGTTGGACTGGCCAGTGCTAATCATCTAGCTAAAATTACATGGGAAGCTGGAAAATGTAGAGGTGTACAGCTTCTGCTATACATATAAACATTCATGTAAAACCCATTGCAACTTTAAATCTATTTCAATGAATTCAGATAAATTTTAAGAGAATTGATCTTTTTTTAATGACAACTATAATTATTTAGAGTGGTTTTAGGTGCACAGCAAAAACTGAGAGGAAGGTATACTTTCCCTAAACCTCCTGCCTCCTACATGTATTGCCTCACCTGTGATAGATTATCAACATCTCCTACCAAAATAGTATATTTGTTACAATTGATGAACCCACACTGACACATCATAATCATCCGAAGACCATAGCTGACCTTATAGTTCACTGTTGGTACCATACATTCTATGTATAAGAGCATATATCAATCGCAGACTCTTCACTGTTCTAAAAATCCTCTGTGATCTGCCTGCTCACCGTCCCAACAACCTAATCCCTACAAACTACTGATAGTTTTCACTGTCTCCAGGAGGGCATATGCTTGAATTCAAACAGCATGCAGCCTCTCTCAGATTGACTTATTTCACTTAGTAATATGCATTTAAGGCTCTTCCATGTCTTTTTATGGCTTTATAATTCATTTATTTTCAGTGCTGAATAATATTCCATCACTTACCCTCTGAAAAGCATCATGGTTGCTTCCAAGTTTTGGCAGTTTATGAACCAACTTGCTATAAACTTTGGTATGCAGGTTCTGGAGTGCATATAAGTTTTCAACTCTTCTGAGTAAATACTAAGAAGCCTGACTGCTGGATTATACGCTTAGAGAATGTTTAGTTTTTTTAAAAACCAAACACCTTCCAAAATGGTTTCACCATTTTTATTACCACCAGCAATGAATGAGAGTTCCTGTTGCTCCACATTCTCATCAGCATTTAGTACTGTCAGTGTTTTCAATTTTGGTTATTCTAATAGATGTGTAGTGCTAGCTCATGGTTACTTTAATTTGTACTTCCCTGATGACATACAACGTGGAAAATCTTCTCACATGTTGATTTGCAACCTGTAAATCTGTTTTGGTGAGATATCTGTTAAGGTCTTTGGTACATTTTTAATCAAGTTGCTTGCTCCTTTATTGTTGAGTTTTAGGAGTTTTTTGTATAGTTTTGGATAACTGGCCTTTGTAAACATTTTCTTCCAATCTATGGCTGGTCTTCTCATTCTCCTGACATTTTCTTTCTTATAACAGATACTTCAAATTTTAATGAAGTATATATACATCATTATTTCTTTCATGATCATGTCTTTGGTGCTAAAAAGTCATCACCAAACCCAACGTCATCAATGTTTTCTCCTATATTAACTTCTGGGAGTTTTGTGTTTTACATTTAGTTCTATAACCCATTCACAGTCAATTTTTGTGAAGAGCTTAAAGTCTGTGTCTAGATTGATTCTGATACCATTTGCTTTGTCAAAGATCAGCTGGCTATTTTTACATGAGTCTACTTCTGGGCTTTCTATTTTGTCTGTTCTTTTGCTAATACCACACTGTCTGAACTACTATAGTTTTATAGTAAGTCTTGAAGTCAGGTAGTGTCAGTCTTCCAACTTTGTTCTTCTCCTCCAATATTAGGTGTTGTCTGTTCTGGGTTTTTTGCCTCTCTATATAAAGCTTAAAACCAGTCTGCTGATGACCGTAAAATAATTTGCTGGGATTTTGTTTGGAATTGCTTTGAATATACAGACCATGTTTGGCATAACTGAATACTGGTCTTCCTATCTTAGATCATGAGTTACTCTCCATTTATTTAAGTCTTTGATTTCCATCAGTGTTTTATAGCTTTTACATATTTTGTTAGATTTATAGCTAAGTACTAATATTTCATTTTGGGGGTTGTTAATATACATGATGTTATGTTTTTAGTTTCAAGCTTCATTTGTTCATTGCTGGTATATAGGAAAGCAATTGACCTTCGAACATCAACCTTGTATTTTGTGGCCTTAATATAATCCTTACTGGTTCCAGGTACTTTTGGTCAATTTTTTTGGATGTTCTACACAGATTATCAGGTGATCTGAGAACACAGACAGTTTTATCTCTTCCTTCCCAATCTGTACACATTTTATTTCTTTTTCTTATCTTACTGCATTAGCCAGAACTTCTGGTTTAACACTGAAAAAGAATGGTGAAAAGGGATTTAACTGATATCTCCCTAATACTGAATATTTATGCTTATAAATATAGTATACCTTTCTAATTTATTTAAACCTCTTTATAAAACCCCTCACTTCAGAGAAATGGAATTGATTACAGAGCTATAGAGCCATGTGAGGGTGGAATGACTTAATTTTGCACACTGAGGCATTCCTTCTAAATACTTTGATAATCTATTATCTGCCAAACTCTGCATGCCAAGACCAAGAACTAAGATTATTAACATTCTATTTACTCTAGCTTAACATTTTGATAACTCCTGTACACTTTAACATATGATCTAAGAAATAATAGATTCTGTCCACTGTGTATAATCATTTTGACCTTATTCATTTTTCCTAAAATGGGAAAGTAGGTCATTTCCTCCAAAAATATCTTGAAAATATGCAATCTTACCATCATTTCATCCAAAATATTCAGTATTTACCTTACACAGGAGAATGCAACAAGAGTTGTTAGACTCATTGTGTCTTGGGCTTCAAAGTTTTTCCCATTTAGCAAAATAAGGCAAAATATACTTGAAAAGCCTTCTGTAATTGATTTACAGGAATACAGAGAATTGGTCCAATGAGAGTAAGAACACCAATATTTCTTGTTAGTAACTTGAGAAAAACAAATGCATATCAATGATTGTTTAACAGATTATGTTTCATGCTTTTTTTCATAGTAAGTGCTAAAGAGTCATCAACTACAAAGGCATATTAGTTTTGCATGGATATTATTAGCTAAAGTTCAAATTTAAATACCGATATCCCATGCAGCAAATATGCACTGACAACACTGTCTCTAGTAATAACTTACTCAAAGTGAGGCCATTTGAAACTAAAGAAGGTACATTCTTTGTTATTTTTTTAAATTGTTAGGATCACAGCCACCAAATGACTACTCAAGTCTATTGCGGCAGCCTGAAAGAATTAATTATATACCCCACATGCTAAAGTTATTATGAGAAAATAAATTATACAGGAAACCCAGCTGGTCAGATATTTCTTCACAAAAGGAAATGTATTTTGGGAAAGGTTTTTATTGCGGAGTGTGTGTGTGTGTGTGTGCATGTACGCATATGTGAGTGTGGTGTGCATGTGGGTGTATGTGTATATATGGGCATTTAAAAAGTGTAGCAAAGGAATGGATGAGAGAGAGAGAGAGAGACTCTCTAGAAATGACATTATAAACTTCAATCCTCACAGCATATTACCTATATCTCCTGGTAAGACCTGCATTATAGGAAGCCACAAAAATGATATCCTATGACTTTCCTGTATTGAAGGTATTTTTCAGTTAAAATTAAAGGACAAGTTCACCTTCAACTATAGTTTTACACCAGCCCTCATGTAACGCTGCTGCTGTTCAACATTCTGATCCTGTTTAAACCAGCCCTGGCTTCTCTGCATCCTAATCCTACCTGTGGCAGAAAGACAGGGAGCTAAGGAGGGAAGTAAACCTACAGAGCTCAAGGGGAACTGTGCCCACCTAGCCCTACTGCATGATGAAGGGATTTCCAGGTAGAATTCTATCCTCAATTGTGGCTACAAGCTGAGGTTACAGTTGGCTATGGATCTTTGAGAGAAAAGGTTTAAAACCTTTAAAATTATTGTATATCATTAAGTGATTTAAGAAAAATAAAATAAAAATTATTGCAGAGCCTATATCTTCCAGGTTACAGACTTTATGGTACACTGGTTAAGAGCTAACAACAACAACCAAAAAAACGTTTTAAAAGAATTACCAAAAAGCATCTATATTTTAAAGGAGACAAAGAAAGGACCCAGGAAATGGAGTCATCTAGCTTAACTTCCACACCTGTAAAAAGAACTGGACAAAATAATCCACAATCAACTGTCAAGTACCTAACAAGGAACTGAATGGAGAATAATCATCAGCTTGCCTTGCTAAACTAACCTACTTTTATGTAAGAATGCCCTAGTTGACTGAACACTGTGCTCAAATTACCACAGTAGCAACCTCTTTCAGAGATTAATTTGAATGCCAAGTAATTATTTAGTATGATTAGTACCTTTGTTGATGACTATTAGAGCAAGTGTCTTCTCAGTGGTAAACATGTTTTTTTTTAAAAATCCTAACCTCCTTACCAAGCATGAATCCCAATTTCCACCCTTTAAAAGGAGGGGGGAAATGTATGTAACATTTAAGACTCTACTTCAAGATGCTTACTTGAATAGATCTTAGATGGTCTAAAACTGTGGATCCAAATTGACATGTAGAAAACTACTTCAATCTGCAAGTCACTATAGCCGTAAATTTGAGGAAGCAGAACAAACTCCATCAGGTTTTCCTCTGGGGTTCCTATCAACAAGATACAGTAGGCCCTCCATATCTGTGGGTTCAACTTC
Organism: Budorcas taxicolor; assembly: GCF_023091745.1. Taxonomy (NCBI): domain Eukaryota; kingdom Metazoa; phylum Chordata; class Mammalia; order Artiodactyla; family Bovidae; genus Budorcas; species Budorcas taxicolor. The sequence goes on from NC_068911.1 coordinate 73,178,211, forward strand.
TATAAATTAAGCCAAAGGCAGATAGGAAATATTTGAGAAAAAATAGTCCAGAAAGTTTCAAAAGGCAAAACTTGAATTTGTCATATGATGGTAACTATCTACACAGCATTTTTTTTGTGTTAGGTATTGTAAGTAATCTAGAAATAATTTTAAAGTATATGGGGACATGTGCATAGGTTATATGCAAATACTACCGCATTTATAAAAGGCACTTAAGGATCTTCAGGTTCTGGTATACCCTGGGAAGCGGTTGAGGGGCTGGCCCTGGAACCAATCCTTTTGCGATACCAAGGGATTACTGATTAGTAACCAGTCCATTACCTGGCAAACATAATTAAGATAAGATGAGAACTAGCAATAAAGCAGGAAGAATATCTAGGTGTTTTCTTTTTTATTTAACCAAAGCATTTTTATTTTTCTCCCAGAATGTAATCACCAAAAAACTAACAAATAAATTAAAATTTGCAACCATCTAGCTGGGAAACTTGGATAAAATTCCAAGTACCCTAGGTCTTTTATTTTCTCATCTCTAAAATGAATGTGTTAAATCATTAGATGATTTCTAAAAATCAATGTAGCACTAAACTGTACTTATTGAAAACAAACCAGAATTGTACGCTTTCTTTTATACCTATCTTTTACAACATATAAATTACTGTAGGCAAAGTTGAAAATGTTTATCTATGGACACTTCTCAGATGTCAAGATGGGAAGGTGGATAGTATATTAAGAAGTGGTTATTCTTAAACAAATCAGACTTCTTAATTAAGTGAATAGATGGTCAAAAACATACCTGTGGTCACTGGAAGAACAGATAAGCCAGTGTACTTTGTTAGAATAAAGTATGTTGCTATTTTTTCCTTTTGAGAACATTTTGAAGGAAGCAGGCCAAGAACTAAAACATAAGTCAGTATTTTAAGCTTCTAAAGAGAATAGAGCTTAACCTAGAGACCCAACCATGTAAGCAAAGCCAAAAATTACACCTCAAGTTGAAATATAAAGGAGGAAAGCTTCAGCAGAAAATCTGAGAAATGAAGCTAGACTATGAACAAAGGACAAATACTAAGAAAGAAACGAAAAAAGAAAATTACAGAATACAAGTACTTGGAAATTCAGGGAAAACTGACCTCAGAAAAGAACTTTGCCACCATCAAAGTAAAGCAATCTTACATCTATGACATTAATTCTTAAAACATTATTCCAGATGAATCTGTACAAATAAACTATTGGTTATGCTAAAGTATTCTCAATTGTTAAAATATCTCTGTATTCACCTTATTCACCATACTTCATCTGTATTATAAAGTTTAAAATTCCTCATAAAGAATAGCACCCTAAAATACTATCCTTTTCCTTAAAGAAGAGGAGCTATACTATCATCTTTAACTGAAGGACTGCAAACTTCTTTTTATTACTGTTTAACATCCTCTTCCTTCAATAAGTATCCAAATAATCGTAGAAAATATTTCTGTGTTAGTGTGCATATGTGTGTGTGTATCTGTAGCTATAGAAATATATCTTCAAATATCTTTGGCTCAAAGATGGTTTCAGAGGGAATTACAAACCTGAATGAATCAGCTCATGACCTCTTTTAAAACTACAGAAACGACTGCTTCATGCTTCATCAACTGTCTTTAATATAATGAATAATAAAGCATGGTTAAATCACCTTGCAGGGACTATTTAAAAGCGAATAGAGTCCCTTTACTTTCCAACATATTATTCCTCTTTGAGGAAGATTGGGAGGAGATACCAGATGGTTAGTTATCCATCCACACTAATCATAAAGACAGTCAATATCAAATGATCCACATTATCATTAAGTTCTTTAGTACATAGCGTATATGTCATTTTTGAGGATCACTAGTAGACTAATCATAGTAACTAGGTATAATACTTGTTGAATTGCACTGTATTATGTTTATTATCCAATATAAATAGGGTCATGTTCTCAACTGTAGTCAATTATAATATAATAACTAATGCTAACTGACACAGTAATAAAATAAAAATAAGCACCTGAATAAAAGTTTTAGTAAGCTATTATCTGGAAACTAAGAAAATGATGAGACAAAAGTACAATGACCTTACACTATAAAGATAAAATAAAAAGCTCCTTAAACCTAAATAGGAAAATTTTCCAGTGCCATGAAACACAACCCTATGAAGGGAGGTTGTTTTTAAGTCTTTTCAATATGACCTCAAACTTCCATTCCCAGTAACTTCACCATAGTTTGGGCTATCCTAGTCCACTTCTTCCCTGAAATACTGCAATAATGTAAATGATTTCTCTTCTTGCCTTCTAAACCTAAACTAGTACATTCTACAAACCACCAATACATTATTTCTCACATGGTCTAGTTCCATATCTTGAGTTGTATATCCTGTTAACCAGAGGATATACCTATTGATCCAAAGCATTCTCTTGCAGAATCATTCTGGGTTAGCAAGTAGTTTCAATGTAGATAGCAAGAAACTCAGAACCTAGTTCTAATAAAGCCACGGTCACTAACTAGCTATCTGAGATCGAGGAAGGTCCCTTGGGCTCTTGATTCAAACTCCAATCTAACAGTGACTTTCAGATTATAAAATTCTAAATCTACAGCACTGTGGAAGACAGAAAGCAGTAGGAGATCTGAGGACTGAACTTAAACAGAACTCCAATTAGTTCTCCCCTTTAGCTCTGCTTCACACTTCCCAGCCTACGTATCATCTTGGCTTCCCTGGTGGCTTAGAGGTTAAAGCATCAACCTCCAATGCAGGAGACCCAGGTTCAATCCCTGGGTCAGGAAGATCCCCTGGAGAAGGAAATGGCAACCCCACTCCAGTATTCTTGCCTGGAGAATCCCATGGACGGAGGAGCCTGGGGTCTACAGTCCACGGGGCCGCAAAGAGTCGGACACAACTGAGCAACTTCACTTTCACTTTCGCACTTACTTCCAGGAGTACCTCTTAGCACCAATTGAAACCTTTTGGAGATCTATGAAGTTAGCTCTGTAGTTCCTTGGCTTTCTGTGCAATTACTTTAGGATTGAATGTTTTTAGGACTGCTAGATCAGCTACCACCTGCCCATCCACGTTTTTAGTTTCCAAAATTATGTTGCTGTTGTCTCTCTTTTTTTTTTTTTTTTTTTGGTCCTTGTGGGTTTATTCCTTTAAAGAACAGTTACTATAATTTTAACAAGATTTCAGAAAAGAGTGAAAGTCAATGCACATGTTCAACCTGCCATCATTACTTAGAATTAGTTTTTCTTAAACTTGTTTCAAAAACGATACGCTGTGAGGACTAATTCCAACAGACCTGGAATGGGCCTCAGCTCTGTCACTAAAATTAGAAAAGACCCTACGGAACTGATACCTGGTTAAGGCATGACATGGACTGATTCACAGTGCTGCTTAACCACAGGTTCAAAGAGTTTGGGGAGGTTTGGTCCATCATGTCAAGATTGTTTCTTGGTAACAGTGAAATTGATGATCTGCATCTGGTCTCCACGAGACACTTACTGATTATAGAGCAAAAATCTGTCTCTGTGACCAGCAGACTCATCTGGGCTCAGACTCCATCTGTGGCTTCCTGGCTCCAAGGAATTTTGTGCACTGTCTGTGGTTCCTTTTCTGAGAGAAATGCATCTACTATGGCCATTACTAAGGAAGGCAATCAGAGCTGGCACGTGCCCTCTCTTGAGCCAACAGTCTTTGGATGTGATGCACGTCCTTGATTAAATCCTGCTGCAGTATTTCACCACTTCTTCCTGCAATAAATTGCAGGTTTGCATGCATTGCCATTTTGGATCTTGTGACTCTTTCTAAGCAATTTAATACTATTTAACTGCCCCTATTGGTACAATAGGCAACCATATAATTTTAAATTTTCATAATACTGCTTCAGTAATTTCTGTACAACAAATTAGTGTGTTATATTAACTAGGTTAAAAACCATTTTCCTTGGCTTAAGGTCCTCATAATATAAAACCCTCAGGAATGAGTAAATAAAAGTATATCACAGGGAAATCTCAAAACAGAAGCTTTATAAACAGTAACAAACAAGCCAGCACCAGGTAACAAAGTTAGGCACATTTTTGGTGCCATGTGGACCAACGATAAGTAACTGATAACTCATGTTTACCATCCTGACACTCCATCATTTATCATACAGGAATGTGCCTCAAATTGTGAACTGAATGTCATGAACTGATGCAGTCAAAACAGAGAATCCCAGAACTACAGATTTTTCATCTATACACCTAGAAATCTTTACAGAAACGCTGCTGTTAATTTCATCTATTAGGCTCACACAAAGGAAAAAGAATCATAAGTAGGGTAATTCTGGCTCATATCCTCTAGGAACGTCAAAACCCACAGTGATCATTTGAGTTGCATTTTGAGTCAACATTAGTACTCACTCTGAAGCAGGGCACTAGTGCATTTCCAGCCAAAAGAGTGTAGCCAAATTCTGCACCTGCTGAAACTCTACTCATCAATCAGAGTTACATGCGAGCCAAGAAGCAATAAGCCACCATGGGGATTGTTGGTGGCCTGGATTGTTTCTATCAAACTCCCACAAGCAAGACAATATCATTGGCTGTATTTCAAAAAGAAATCAGGAAACTGAGCCAAAGTTAACTTTTGAACTTGCAGAGTAACTTTGGAGCACCAAGTCCTGGATGTCAGAAGCAAAAACAAGTACGACTTCTCAAATGAAATTTTTCTTAAAAACTAGAATTTCTGAGCAGTTACCAAATGTGAAGCTCTGATCTAGGTTTATACACAAAACCTTGTGAGAAAAACAAAACTATTCCCATTTTACGCATGAGAAAACTAAGGCTCAGTTTGACAAATGAGAAAAGCATATATATAACTGACACTCTCAATGCTCGAAATGTCATAAAGCAGGATCTGAACACAGATGTGCATTGCTGCGACATGCTCTAATACATCCAATTCTCTCCTAAAAAACTTCTATTACCCTTCTATACTCTGTCTGTACATGCTCAGTTATAATTCCCTTTGCGTTTTCTAAATTTAACATGGCTGCCTATCTTACTAAGTTATTGAGTGTCCTAATAACCTGGCATTTCAGCAAAGTAGCCAACCATTCAGTCATTCATTCACTCATTCATTTAATAAGACATATGAAAATCAACACTAAATATTCATTGGAAGGACTGATGTTGAAGCTGAAGCTCCAGTAGTTTGGCCACCTAATGTGAAGAGGCAACGCATTGGAAAAAGACCCTGATGCCGGGAAAGACTGAAGACAGCAGGAGAAGGGGATAACAAAGCATGAGATGGCTGGATGGCATCACTAATACAATGGACATGACTTTGAACAAACTCCAGGAGATAGTGAAGGACAGGGAAGCCTGGCAATGCTGCAGCCTGTGGGGTCACAAAGAGTCAGACACGACTGAGCAACTGAACAACCACATCAAATAAACATTTTCTGAGCACCAATCTATTCAAAGTCATATGTACAGAAAAGACAGAGGGCCTTAACCAAAGATCTAAAATAGAAATTATATAGAAATGATATATACTGCACCACCTAAAATGAACTTTTCACATATCCAACATGCACGCCACATACAGCCTCATACATGCACACTCTTAAATTTTCTCTCCTTTGCTAAATTATGACTTATATATCACAGGCTGGTGAACAAATACTTCAAGCTATTGAACAATGGGGCTATCTGCCTCCCTGCTTTGCATGGCTGTACTCTCACACACAATATACCTTGTCTATGCTGCAATAATCGAGCAATCATAATAATGTTTGATTGTGCTTTGCCTTTACTTCATAAAAAAAATGACCAGAAAATAGAAAATGAAGGTATTGTTCTGGAGCTAACACAACTGAGACAAAAATGGAAATGGTGAGTCATGCCACAAATGATGAATCCTAAGCTTGACTGGCTGTGTTTTCAATCGTGAGGAAGAAGAACACAATCCAAAATCATGAAAAAGAACCACCCTATTTCTATCAGTGAGGATTCTGTCTGAAAGCTTCCATTCAGTGATAGATGAAATAAATAAGCATTTTAGTTTATAAGTTTAAAAATCAAGGTTCAAAAGCTTGCCAGTAATTTGGATTCAGAGAGGGTTTTACCACCCTGGAGACTGTAGCTACACAGTTGTTACAGGCCCCTTCACCAAGACAGGAAAACTTGGGAGTTCATATATGAGAAATTCTTCAAGGAAGTTGGTAAGAAGCCATCAAAGTGAACAGCAGAATTTTTTATTCTTTTCCTTGCATAATCCACATAAAATGCTTCTCAACAGTCAAATCACTTATTTTAATTTTCCTAAAAGTCATACAAGTAATGTGAAATTATCTAGCAAGTTATAGGGAAAATATGGCACATTCAGGTATTCAGACAAGTTGATCAGGTAACTTTTTTTTTTTTTTATTTGGTGTTTAATTCAGTTTTTAATTTTAAAGAATATTAAAACTATAAATCATAAAATTTCCCTATTTATAGACTAATTATCAATTTTACCTCCTTTTTAACTTCCTGGGAGTTGAATCTCATTAGTGAGATTCTACTATTTTTCCTTAAGATATTCAACTATTAAATATATTTTCAGGAAAGCTTTAACTGGAAGGTAGGGGACAGCTTGCATCAGGATAATTACTGTAAAAATATATTGTGGAAGAACTTTTCATTAAAAATTAGGTAACAATTTGATAAGTTGTATTTCTACTCACAGAAATTAAATAATACATTTAGAAAGTAGAGGAAGAAAGTGTTAATCACTCAGTTGTGTCCGACTCTTTGCAACCCCATGGACTATAGCCCACCAGGCTTCTCTGTCCATGGAATTCTCCAGGCAAGAGTACTGCAGTGGGTTGCCATTCCCTTCTCCAGGGGATCTTTCTGACCCAGGGATCAAACTCAGGCCTCCTGCATTGAAAGCAGATTCTTTACTCTCTGAGACACCAGGGAATTTGTATTTCTCTTCATTGAAACTAAATAATACATTTCACCACTGTATTAATTTGTTTGGATGTTCAAAATAAGCAGATTCTAACTTTCCTGAGAATGTGTGTCTTTATTGCATATAAGTAGTACACAAGAGTCTCACCTTGAGGACCTCACCAGGAGAAAAGTGATCACTGGCTGGATTCATGGAACCATTCAAAATTTTAACATTTTAAAAATTAGTCTCCTCTTATCTCAGATATAGCTCATTTCTCAAATGAAATATCCTTATATTTTTTCTCTCAATATTAGTTCTTCTTTGTTAAAAAGCTTATAACTATTAGATAGCACATATTTTTTTAACTCATTAAATATATTAAGTTATCCCTGGGTAGCACATTCTAATGGAATTTATTATAAGTCTTTGTTATATTGAAGTCTTTGAAAGACATGCCTAGGTCTTTATGAATTGTTCTATGTAACCACCTCTGTTTTTAAGAGCAAACATCTCAAGATACTATGTGTATTTCTGCTTATGGCGGGGCATTGATAGAGTTAATAAATAATTTTTAATACATGAAAATTTTTAATATGAAATAATTCACCTTAGTTTTTGAAAGATAAGATAGAAATAACCGATTCCTCAATATTTTATTCTAAAAGTGTGCTTCTTTTATTGTTTTTAAGACTATTAAAATAAAATAGCTTAATAGCTTTGCATGCCAGTCCTTTTCTAGAAAATGCAATCATTTAAAATACATTTTATCATATTTTAACAATGTACATACCTGTCCTAAAACTATGGAAGAAGTAAAAAAATATATATATATCCTTAGAGACACAAGGATATAACTTAAGTTTTTCCACTTTTGGGCTGCTATTTCTTCAATCATCTACCACCTTGCCAATGTTAATATGTATATAAAAGCTGTGAAATAATCCATCACATTACAGGAAAAATATAGTACACTGATGTATTTACATAATCTTAAATGTCAGATTTTAAGTCAAGTACTTTAGGTAGACAGTAAGGTGAGAGACAAAAAGAAAAAGAAAGGAAAGAAGGAAGAGGGATGGGAGAGAGGTGGGGAAGTGAGAAAAGAGGGAGGGAAGAAAGGTGGGAGAAAGGGATAAATTGTTCTGACACTTTAAGGAATTTATATACCAGACAGCCTGGAAAATTGGTTACGAGGTAGATATTTAAATATTAGTAGAAAGAAAGAAGGACTAAAGAATGCAAATGTCACTTCATTAAAGAGATTGAGCAACCACATCCTACGAAGAACACGAAGAAATTGTAGTGTCTTATGTATATCAGAGTTGGACTGTGAAGAAGGCTGAGTGCCGAAGAATTGATGCTTTTGAACTGTGGTGTTGGAGAAGACCCTTGAGTGTCCCTTGGACTGCAAGGAGATCCAACCAGTCCATTCTGAAGGAGATCAGCCCTGGGATTTCTTTGGAAGGAATGATGCTAAAGCTGAAACTCCAGTACTTTGGCCACCTCATGCGAAGAGTTGACTCATTGGAAAAGACTCTGATGCTGGGAGGGATTGGGGGCAGGAGGAGAAGGGGACGACCCAGGATGAGATGGCTGGATGGCATCACTGACTCAATGGATGTGAGTCTGAGTGAACTCCGGGAGTTGGTGATGGACAGGGAGGCCTGGTGTGCTGCGATTCATGGGGTCACAAAGAGTCGGATGCGACTGAACTGAACTGAACTGAACTGAACTACCAGAACGGAGAAGGAAATAGCAACCTACTCCAATGTTCTTGCCTAAAGAATCCTGTGGAAGGAGGAGCCTGGTGGGCTGCTGTCTATGGGGTCGCACAGAGTCAGACACGACTGAAGTGACTCAGCATGCATTGGAGAAGGAAATAAAAACCTACTCCAGTATTCTTGCTTGGAGAGTCCTGTGGATGGAGGAGCCTGGTGAGCTGTATCCATGCGGTCACACAGAGTCAGACATGACTGAAGCGACTTAGCATGCATACATGCATTGGAGAAGGAACTAACAACCCACTCCAGTATTCTTGCCTGGAGAATCCCAGGGACAGAGGAGCCTGATGGGGTGCCATCTACAGGGTTGCACAGAGTCAGACACAACTGAAGTGACTTAGCAGCAGCAGCAGCAAACACCAAAGAAGAGTTTCTAGACTAAGGAAGGAGTGTCCGAAGGCACTGAATGATGTCAAGATTTTAAACAAGAAATGAATCTGTAGATTGCTTTGGGTAGTATACTCATTTTCACTATATTGATTCTTCCAGTCCATGAACATGGTATATTTCTCCATCTATTAGTGTCCTCTTTGATTTCTTTCACCAGTGTTTTGTAATTTTCTATATATAGGTCTTTAGTTTCTTTAGGTAGATATATTCCTAAGTATTTTATTCTTTTCGTTGCAATGGTGAATGGGATTGTTTTCTTAATTTCTCCTTCTATTTTCTCATTATTAGTGTATAGGAATGCAAGTGATTTCTGTGTGTTGATTTTATATCCTGCAACTTTACTATGTTCATTGATTAGCTCTAGTAATTTTCTGGTGGAGTCTTTAGGGTTTTCTATGTAGAGGATCATGTCATCTGCAAACAGTGAGAGTTTTACTTGTTTTCCAATTTGGATTCCTTTTATTTCTTTTTCTGCTCTGATTGCTGTGGCCAAAACTTCCAGAACTATGTTGAATAGTAGTGGTGAAAGTGGGCACCCTTGTCTTGTTCCTGACTTTAGGGGAAATGCTTTCAATTTTTCACCATTGAGGACCCAAAGCAACCTACAGGTTCAATGCAATACCTATCAAGCTACCAGCGGGATTTTTCACAGAGCTAGAACAAATAATTTCACAATTTGTATGGAAATACAAAAAACCTCAAATAGCCAAAGCAATCTTGAGAAAGAAGAATGGAACTGGAGGAATCAACCTGCCTGACTTCAGGCTCTACTACAAAGCCACAGTCATCAAGACAGTATGGTACTGGCACAAAGACAGAAATATACACCAATGGAACAAAATAGAAAGCCCAGAGATAAATCCACACACCTATGGACACCTTATCTTCAACAAAAGAGGCAAGAATATACCATGGATAAAAGACAATCTCTTTAACAAGTGGTGCTGGGAAAACTGGTCAACCACTTGTAAAAGAATGAGACTAGATCACTTTCTAACACCATACACAAAAATAAACTCAAAACGATCTAAACATAAGACCAGAAATTATAAAACTCCTACAGGAGAACATAGGCAAAACACTCTCCGACATAAATCACAGCAGGATCCTCTATGATCCACCTCCCAGAATATTGGAAATAAAAGCAAAAATAAACAAATGGGATCTAATTAAAATTAAAAGCTTCTGCACAACAAAGGAAACTATAAGGAAGGTGAAAAGACAGCCTTCTGAATGGGAGAAAATAATAGCAAATGAAGCAACTGACAAACAACTAATCTCAAAAATATACAAGCAACTTATGCAGCTCAATTCCAGAAAAATAAACAACCCAATCAAAAAATGGGCCAAAGAACTAAATAGACATTTCTCCAAAGAAGACATACGGATGGCTAACAAACACATGAAAAGATGCTCAACCTCAGAGAAATGCAAATCAAAACCACAATGAAGTACCATTTCACACCAGTCAGAATGGCTGCAATCCAAAAGTCTACAAGCAATAAATACTGGAGAGATGCAGAGAAAAGGGAACCCTCCTACACTGTTGGTGGGAATGCAAACTAGTACAGCCACTATGGAGAACAGTGTGGAGATTCCTTAAAAAACTGGAAATAGAACTGCCTTATGACCCAGCAATCCTACGGCTGGGCACACACACTGAGGAAACCAGAACTGAAAGAGACACGTGTACGCCAATATTCATCACAGCACTGTTTATAATAGCCAGGACATGGAAACAACCTAGATGTCCATCAGCAGATGAATGGATAAGAAAGCAGGGGGACATATACACAATGGAATATTACTCAGCCATTAAAAAGAATACATTTGAATCAGTTCTAATGAGGTGGATGAAACTAGAGCCTATTATACAGAGTGAAGTAAGCCAGAAAGAAAAACACCAATACAGTATACTAACACATATATATGGAATTTAGAAAGATGGTAATGATAACCCTGTATGTGAGACAGCAAAAGAGACACAGATGTACAGAACAGTCTTTTGGACTCTGTGGGAGAGGGAGAGGGTGGGATGATTTGGGAGAATGGCATTGAAACATGTATACTATCAGGTAAGAAACAAATCGCTAGTCTATGTTCGATACAGGATACAGGATACAGGATGCTTGGGGCTGGTGCACGGGGATGATCCAGAGAGATGATATGCAGTGGGAGGTGGGAGGGGGGTTCAGGATTGGGAACTCATGTATACCCGGGGCTGATTAATGTCAATGTATGGCAAAACCAATACAGTATTGTAAAGCAAAATAAAGTAAAAATAAAAAAAATTTTTTTAATAAATAAATAAACAAGAAATGAACCAACAACTTTCCTGTATATTTTGCCCTTGGATTTAATGGTTAAAAGCTTCCAAGTGAATGGTAACTTCAAAAATTGGCATTAAATTGGCTGAGGAGTAAATGGAAATTGGGAAAATGGATCCAAATTTAGATTACCACTCTGCACAAATTTACAAGTGGAGGTAGCAGTTAAAATAGGATGTGGGATAGGTACTTTGTTTCTGTTATTGTTTTCAAGAAAGAAAGCCTTTAAATGCACCAATGAAAGCAATGGCACCCCACTCCAGTACTCTTGCCTGGAAAATACCATGGACAGAGGAGCCTGGTAGGCTGCAGTCCATGGGGTCGCTAAGAGTCGGATGTGACTGAGCAACTTCACTTTCACTTTTCACTTTCATGCATTAGAGAAGGAAATGGCAACCCACTCCAGTGTTCTTGCCTGGAGAATCCCAGGGACGGGGGAGCCTGGTGGGCTGCCGTTTATGGGGTCGCACAGAGTCGGACACGACTGAAGCGACTTAGGAGCAGCAGCAGAGAAGTACCATTAGAGAGGGAGGTAAGATTTTTAAGAAAATGGGAAGAAAAATTATTGACAGCCAAACAGAAGGATGCTTTATCCACCTTGACCTGGTTAAAGGATCAATGAATTAGTGAGAATGTAGGTGTTTCACTAAATGTGGTATCTGAATATTGAGGGTTTGGATATCAGTCTGTTCCTGACCATGATTTTCTTTGTGAACTGACATATGTTAGCTGAGAAGGTGTGGGACGGTGGAATTTAAAGCTGTGTAAGTAGGTGGTACAAGAGAAAAATAAACATCATATATAGTAAGTATTCAGCTTAGTGGTTTAAGACAATCTAATAGTTAATATGCTAAAACTAATCATTTTACATATACTAGAACAATTTTTTCTAAGACTACTGTCTGTAAAATGAAATGCTCAGAGATGTATTTTCTTTAATAGGTTTGTAAGATTCATGCTGATATTTGGTAGAAACCAATGCAATACTGTAAAGTAATTATCCTTCAATTAAAAATAAATACATTTTAAAAAGAATAGTGACACACCCCCAAAAAAGAAAATCTCAGATATATTTTCTTTAACATATTTGTAAGTATTAACATTCATCATTTATTTCACTGAGTAAATGCCCTTTTCAACTTTTTTTAGTATCCATTAATAGATTTTGAGGGTTACACTATATTAACAAAGAATCCACTATTTTCTAAGGATACATCCAAAAACAATATTAAGGATAAATTTAACCAAGGAGGGGAAAGGTTTATACACTGAAAATTACAAGTCTCTGATAAAACAATTAAAGAGAAACAAACAAATGGAAAGATACCCAATACTCATAAGTCAGTAGAAAATTATTAAAATAGCCATATTACCCAAAGTGTTGGTTGCTCAGTATGTCTGTTTCCAACCCCATTGACTATATCCCACCAGGCTCCTCTGTCCATAAGATACTACCCAAAGTCATCTATAAATTTAACACAATCCTTATCAAAATTCCAATGGTATTTTTTACAAAAACAGAAAAAAAAATAATCCTAATATTTGTATGGTACCATACCCCTGAATAGCTAAAGCAATCCTGAGAAAGATGAACAAAGCTGGAGACATTACATTTCCTGATGTGAAAGCACACTATGAAGATACAGTAACCAGAACTGCATGGCACTGGCATTAAAACAGAAATTAATGGAACAGAATTAAGAGCAGAGAAATAAATACTCACATATATGGTCAACCAATATTTTACAAGGGATTCTTCACCAGCTGAGCCACAAGGGAAGCCCTTGACAAGGGAACTCTTCAACAAATGCTATATTTGATAGTCTCTTCATTAATGATGTTCAGTTCATTTCAGTTCTCAGTCATGTCCGATTCTTTGCAACCCCATGAACCGCAGCATGCCAGGCCTCCCTGTCCATCACCAACTGCCAGAGTCTACCCAAACATATGTCCATTGAGTCAGTGATGCCATCCAACCATCTCATCCTCTGTCATCCCCTTCTCCTCCTGCCCTCAATCTTTCCCAGCATGAAGGTCTTTTCAAATGAGTCAGCTCTTCGCATCAGGTGGCCAAAGGATTGGAGTTTCAGCTTCAGAATTAGTCCTTCCAATGAACGCCCAGGGCTGATCTCCTTTAGGATGAACTGGTTGGATCTCTTTGCAGTCCAAGGGACTCTCCAGAGCCTTCTCCAAAACCACAGTTCAAAAGCATCAATTCTTCAGCACTCGGCTTTCTATATAGTCTAAACCTCACATCCATACATGATCACTGGAAAAACCATAGCCTTGACTAGATGGACCTTTGTTGACAAAAGTAATATCTCTGCTTTTCAATATGCTGTCTAAGTTGGCCACAACTTTCCTTCCAAGGAGTAAGCATCTTTTAATTTCATGGCTGCAAAATCACCATCTGCAGTGATTTTGGAGCCCCAGAAAATAAAGTCAGCCACTGTTTCCACTGTTTCCCCATCTATTTCCCATGAAGTGATGGGACTGGATGCCATGATCTTCGTTTTCTGAATGCTGAGCTTTAAGCCAGCTTTTTCACTCTCCTCTTTCACTTTCATCAAGAGGCTCTTTAGTTCCTCTTCACTTTCTGCCATAAGGGTGGTGTCATCTGCATATCTGAGGTGATTGATATTTCTCCCGGAAATCTTGATTCCAGCTTGTGCTTCTACCAGCCCAGCATTTCTCATGATGTACTCTGCATAGAAGTTAAATAAGCAGGGTGACAATATACAGCCTTGACGTACTCCTTTTCCTATTTAGAACCAGCCTGCTGTTCCATATCCAATTCTAACTGTTGTTTCCTGACCTGCATATAGGTTTCTCAAGAGGCAAGTCAGGGGGACTGGTATTCCCATCTCTTTCAGAATTTTCCACAGTTTATTGTGATCCACACAGTCAAAGGCTTTGGCATAGTCAAGAAAGGAGAAACGGATGTTTTTCTGGAACTTTCTTGCTTTTTCGATGATCCAGCGGATGTTGGCAATCTGATCTCTGGTTCTTCTGCCTTTTCTAAATCCAGCTTGAACATGTGGAAGTTCTCAGTTCATGTATTGCTTACGCCTGACTTGGAGAATTTTGAGCATTACTTTACTAGCGTGTGAGATGAGTGCAATTGTGCAGTAGTTTGAGCATTCTTTGGCATTGCCTTTCTTAGGGACTGGAATGAAAACTGACCTTTTCCAGTCCTGTGGCCACTGCTGAGTTTTCCAAATTTGCTGCCATATTGAATGGAGCACTTTCACAGCATCATCTTTCAGGATTTGAAATAGCTCAATTGGAATTCCATCACCTCCACTAGCTTTGTTCATAGTGATGCTTCCTAAGGCCCACTTGACCTCACATTCCAGGAGCTACCCCACATCCAAGGTCAGGGGTGACGGCCAAGAGGAGCTACCCCACGTCCAAGGTAAATGATGTTAGGAAGCTGGGTAATCCCATGTAGAAAAATGAAACTGGACTCTATTGTATATTGCTCAGAATGAATCAGAAACCATAGAAACCTGAAACCATAGAACTCCTAGAAGAAAATAAGGGAAATATCTCATTGACACAGGTTTTGGCAATGACTGTTTAGGTATGACACCAAAAGCACAAGTAAAAAGGCAGCACATGGGATTACATTAAACTAGAAAACTCATGTACAGCAAAAGAAACAGAGGAATTACAAACCGTATATCTGATAAGGGTCTAATATCCAAAATAAAAAGAATTAATATAAAACAATAACAAAAAACAATCTGATTTTTAAATAGGCAGAGGAACTGAACAGACATTTAAACTCAGAAGACATACAGATGACCAAAATGTACATGATTAGATGTGCAACATCACTAACCATCAAGAAAATGCAAATGAAAATAAAAGGAAATATCATTTCACACCTGTGTGGAGGTTCCTGAAAAAATTAAAAATAGGACTATCATATTATTCAGCAATCCCACTTCTCGGTATGTATCCAAAGGAAGTGAAAATAGAATATCCAAGAATTACCTGCACTCTCATGTTTATTGCAACATTACTCAAAATAGCTAAGATATGGATACAACTACCTATCAATGAGCGAATGGATAAAGAAGATATGATATGATATCATATATATCATATAACATAATAATGGACTATTATTCAGCCATGAGAAAGATGGGATTTGTGACAGTATGGGTAGTCTTAAGGATGTTACAATAAGTGAAATAAGTCAAAGATGGATACTGTTTGTAACACTTATATGTGGAATCTACAAAAAGCATAGAAACAAAAAGAATGGTGGTTAGCAGGGGCTGGGGTGGAAAATATTAGGAGATGATGGTCAAAGGGTACAAACTTCCAGTGAAAAGATAAATAAATTTGGATGTACAACATTGTGATTAGAGATGACAATACTGTGCAATAAAATTTAGAGTTGCTACGAAACCAGATCTTAAGTGTTCTTACCACAAAAAAAGAAGTAATTATGTGATATGATGGAGGTGTTAGCTAACACTCTGGTGGTGGTCACAATGAAATATATAAGTGTATCAAATTACCATATGTATACTTTGTATGCTGCGTATGTGTTAGTCACTCAGTTGCATCTGACTCTTTGCAACCCCATGAACTGTAGCCCACCAGGCTCCTCTGTCCATGGGATTCTCCAGGCAAAAAAACTGGAGTAGGTAGCCATTCCCTTCTCCAGGAGATCTTCCCAACCCAGGGATCAAACCCGGATCCCGTCAAGGCAGGCAGATTCTTTATCATCTGAGCCACCAGGGAAGCCCATGTGTACACCTTAAAACTACACAATGTTATATGTCAATTATATCTCAATAAAGTTGGAAGGAAAAAAATAATGATAAGGTAAATTAAAAGACAGGCTACAGACTGGAAGAAAATATTTGCAAAAGACACATCCAACAGAGTAGAGTTACCCAAAATATACAAAGAACTCAGAACTCAACAACAAGAAAACAACTCAAAAAAATGACCCAAAGAGCTTAACAGGTATCTCACCAGAGAAGATATACACATAGCAAATAAGCCAAGAGACGCCCCACATCATATGACATTGGGGAAAACACAAATTAAAATATCATCAGGGAAATGCAAAAACAACAATGAGGTTCTATCATATACCTATCTGACTTGTCAAAATCCAGAACACTGACATCAAATGCTGGCAAGGATATGAAGCAACAGGAGATCTCATTCATTGCTGGTGAGAATGTAAAAATGTACAGACAACTGGGAAGAAAATTTAGCAGTTTTTTTTATAAAACTAAACATAATTCCTACCACATGATCATGCTCTGTACTATTTACCCAAAGAAACTGAAAACTTATGTTTAAAAAAAAAAAAAAGCCTGCACATGGATGTTTATGGAATTTACTTTCTAAGTGCCAAATCTTTGAAGCAAATCAAGATATCCTTCAGTAGGTGAACAGAGAAACTGTGGTCTATCCAGATAGTGGAATATTATTCAGCCTGGAAAAGAAATGGAGTATTAAGCCATGAAAAAAACATAGAAGAATCTCAAATGCATACGGCTAAGTGAAAGAGGCCTATCTGAAAAAGCTGTTTGCTCTCAACTATATGACGTTTTGGAAAAGAAAACTTGGAGACATAAAAGAGATCCGTGGGGAGTTGGGGGTAAGAGATAAACAGGCAGAGCACAAGGACTCTCAGAGCAAATATTCTGCATGCTTTTATAATGATGGATATATGTCTTTATGAGTAAACCATAATATAGTCTGTGAACTTTGGGTGGCCATGACGTGTCGATGTAGTTTCACTGTTGGTAAAAGAAAAGGAATGGACCGTTTTGGTGAATGATGTTGATAATGGAGGAGGTGTGCATGTGTAGGGACAGGGGTGCATGGGAAATCTCTTTACCATACTCTCAATTTTGTTGTAAACCTAAACTGCTCTAAAAGACTAAGTTCTTTTGCCAGAAAAGGAAATGGCAACCCACTCCAGTATTCTTGCCTGGGACATCCCATGGACAGAGGAGCCTGGCGGGTTATAGTCCACGGGGTTGCAGAGTTGAACACAACTTACAGCCTAAACAACAACAAACTGAGACTCAGAGATGTGCAGTCACTCAGCTCCTTCCACCCTAGACGGGTCTGAAAAGTAGTTTAAAAAAAGTAAAGTAAATCTTCTAAAATATGCTTCCAAAAAGAAACAAATATAAGACTTTTTTGGGGAAAAAAAAGTGCCATGAAGGCTTTGGCTTAATTTTATTCTTATACTTTAGGTTTTTCTCTATTTTTAATATATACTAGATTTTCAGCCTAGGTTCATCTTTCTTTTCAATCACCTAATGATTTTCTTTCTGCCACAATTACCAAAACTCATTATAAAGATGTGACTCCATATTTTTCATTGTTTAGAATATTTGAGAGTAGGGGTTCTGTTTTATGGTGATTAATGTATTTCAACTTGGAAATCTTCCTTTCAACCTAAAAAAACAGACCTTAGGTAAACATTTTTCTTCAAGAGCTATTATACAATTACAATGCCCACTCCTGAACGGCTTGATTCCCATTTATCCACTTAAATGTTTTCAATCGATTTTTAAAAAACATGTTGTTTTCTAAAAATACAGCTAAATGATCTGTTTATAATCTATACAGGAAACACTACTTAAACTGCTATGAAAAGGTTTTTATGCTCATATGTGTATACTCAGAATGAGGATATTTTGAAGAGAGAAAAGAGGTGAAGAGTGGAAAGCGGATTTCACTGTTTTAACACAAACATGGCACTATCCAGCTGTGTGATGAACTTTGAAGCCTAGATGTAGAGGAGTCTTGAAATATAGTCCAGAATGCTGAACTGCAAAAATAGATAAACACTTAAAACCAAAACATTATTCAAACTAACTGGAAAAGG
This sequence comes from Budorcas taxicolor, assembly GCF_023091745.1. NCBI lineage: Eukaryota > Metazoa > Chordata > Mammalia > Artiodactyla > Bovidae > Budorcas > Budorcas taxicolor. Next base: position 73,196,507 of record NC_068911.1, read on the forward strand.
CAGGTTTTATGACATTTCAAAAAGAATATAAGCCAAAAGTTACCAATTTACAGTTATAATATGAGTAAGTTCCAGGCATCTAATTTACTGCATGGTAACTATAGTTAATAATATGGTATATACATGAAACATGCTGAGACTAGATCTTAAGTGTTCTCACCACAAACACAAAAATGGTATCAATGTGAGAGTGATGGATGTATTAATTAATTTGGTTGTGGTAATCATTTCTTATCCTTATCCATTAGAGGGCAAATAGAATGAAAATCACAATTGCAGAAAACTAATCAAACTGATCACATGGACCACAGCCTTGTCTAACTCAATGAAACTATGAGCCCACGCCATGGTTGCCCAAGATGGACAGGTCACGGTCGAGAGTTCTGATTAAACGTGGTCCACTGGAGAAGGGAATGGCAAACCACTTTAGTATTCTTGCCTTGACAATCCCATGAACAGTATGAGAAGGCAAAAAGATAGGACACAGAAAGGTAAACTCCCCAGGTCAGTAGGTGCCTAATATGCTACTGGAGAAGACTGGAGAAGTAACTCCAGAAAGAATGAAGAGACAGAGCCAAAGTGAAAACAACTCCCAGCTGTGGATGTGACTGGTGATGGAAGTAAAGTCCGATGCCGTAAAGAACAATATCGGATAGGCCATAAATCAACTCATTGGCAAAGATCCTGATGCTGGGAAAGATTGAAGGCGGGAGGAGAAGGGGATGACAGAGGATGAGATGGTTGAATGGCATCACTGACTAGATGGACATGAGCTTGAATAAACTCCGGGATTTGGTGATGGACAGGAAGACCTGGTGTGCAGCAGTCCATGGGGTCGCAAAGATTCAGAAACGACTGACTGACTGAACTGAACTGAATCATTTCACAGTGTGTGTATATACATACACACATACACATACTTATATATAAAACCATCATATTGAATATCTTTAAAAAACAGAAGGCAAGAAATGTAAGATAGTGAGTGATTAATCATGCCACACAGGATTCCAACAGATCTGGGTTCAAACCATAACTTGATCAATCCTAAGTTGTAGAACTGAAGGTGTGTGAGTAACTACATCACTTAACTACTGGGCCACAGTGTTTTCATCTGAAAATGAAACTAATGCATTTTCATCCGAGCCTGTTGACATCCAATTGGTACCCATAACAAAGGACTTAGCACAGGGTCTTGGCACACAGAAAATACTCGGTGATACTAGTCATTATTTTCCATCATTAATAGACATTTTCTGTATGATTAAGTACCCATATCTGAGGAATTACAAAAATCACATGTGTTATGATTCTGTACACGCCTCTTATAAAGAAGGAGATAAATTTCTTCATTTGAGTTCCAACAAAAGAGAGTGTGTTCTTTTTCGTTCTTTGTGTCAAAGAATAAGCAGGACAAAGGGGTGATTCTTGAGAGAGAATTCTTAAAACATCCAAATGCGTGACTTCCAGAGATTCTCCATGCTCTTCTACTTTCTGTCGAATTACAGTGACCTCAGGTTACAGAAATGCTATCACTTGCACCAATGCAGAGGTATTTGATAACTGAAAATCATTTCCAGTTTTTGCTGTACTTGTGCATGAGTACCATCTTCAGTCCAACAGGTGACAGAATTCCAGCTGAGCTATTTCAAATCCTAAAAGATGATGCTGTGACAGTGCTGCACTCAATATGCCAGCAAATTTGGAAAACTCAGCAGTGGCCACAGGACTGGAAAAGGTCAGTTTTCATTCCAATCCCAAAGTAGGGCAATGCCAAAGAATGTTCAAACTACCACACAATTGCACTCATCTCCATGCTAGCAAAGTAATGCTCAAAATTCTCCAAGTCAGGGTTCAACAGTACATGAACCATGAACTTCCAGATATTCAAGCTGGATTTAGAAAAGGCAGAGGATCCAGAGATCATATTGCCAACATCCACTGGATCATCGAAAAAGCAAGAGAATTCCAGAAACACAACTACTTCTGCTTTATTGATTACTCCAAAGCCTTTGACTGTGTAGATCACAACAAACTGTGGAAAATTCTTCAGGAGATGGGAATACCAGACCACCTGACCTGCCTCCTGAGAAATCTGTATGCAGGTCAGGAAGCAACAGTTAGAACTGGACATGGAACAACAGACTGGTTCCAAATTGGGAAAGGAATACGTCAAGGCTGTATATTGTCACCCTGTCTATTTAACTTATATGCAGAGTACATCATGTGAAATGCCAGGCTGGATGAAGCACAAACTAGGATCAAGATTACCGAGAGAAATGTCAATAACCTCAGATACGCAGATGATACCACCCTTATGGCAGACAGTGAAGTGAAACTAAAGAGCCTCTTGATGAAACTGAAAGAGGAGAGTGAAAAGGCTGGATTAAAACTCAACATTCAAAAAGTGAAGATCACAGCATCCAGTCCCATCAGTTCATGGCAAATCAATGGGGAAACAATGAAAACAGTGGCAGACTTTATTTTCTTGCGCTCCAAAATCACTACAGATGGTAATTGCAGCCATGAAATTAAAAGACGCTTGCTCCTTGGAAGAAAAGCTATGATCAACCTTGACAGCATATTAAAAAGCAGAGACATTACTTTGCCAATCCGTCTAGTCAAAGATACGGTTTTTCTGGTAGTCATGTATGGATGTGAGAGTTGGACTATAAAGAAAGCTGATCACTGAAGAATTGACGCTTTTGAACTGTGGTGTTGGAGAAGACTCTTGAGAGTCCCTTGGACTGTAAGGAGATCCAACCAGTCCATGCTAAAAGAAATCAGTCCTGAATATTCATTGGAAGGACTGATGCTGAAGGTCAAACTCCAGTACTTTGGCCACTTGACGCAAAGAACCAATCATTGGAAAAGCCCCTGATGCTGGGAAAGATTGAAAGTGGGAGGAGAAGGGGATGACAGAGGATGAGACGGTTGGATGGCATCACTGACTTGATGGACATGAGTTTGAGTGAGCTCCATGAGTTGGCAATGGAAGGGAAGCCTGGCCTGCTGCAGCCCATGTGGCCGCAAAGTGTCAAACACGACTGAGCAACTGACCATGTTCAGACCAACAGGCCAGAAGCTACCATCTTAGGCTTCCTGAAAAGGAACTTTGCCTTCAGGGAAAAAATTTCAAAAGGTAAACTAAAGTGAGGTTAAGATGAAAGGTTTAGAAGAGCCCTCTTAGAAGTTCAGGGATGTCTGAACACACAGTTTCCTGTTGCAGAAATGAGATCAAGGACATGGAGATTAATGGCAGCTTTGTTCCTAATGTGCTCCAAACAGACATCATGAGCCTAAAGAGGTCAGTTTCCAGTTTGCCCTAAGCATTATTATTCCTCACAGAGAGTCCTAAAGTCCATCACAAGCAAGGAAATGATGTCTCCTGCTGAATTCTCTAAGTCATCCTTCTTCACAGCTATAAATAGAAGCAGCTCAAACTCCTCTGAGAGCAAAGGTGATGAGAAAGGTGTTCTTGACAAAGAATGGCAGGCACCCTGCAGTCTCCAAAGGGCCAGATGTTTCCAAGGACCCCACTGTCCCATTTGCAGCTGGCTCTCTGTGGCTGATTTTCAGCTGGTCAGACAGACTTTTTGCAGCCTCTGTGCAGACAGGGGTCTCTCCGCCACAGCAGTTGAATATGTCTCCCAGAGAGGCTGGCTGAAAGCCCAGGCACCTCAGGGAATCCAGGAGGTTGTAAAAGGTATTAATATTTTTCTCTCTCCTTAGCTAAGAAGTACAGTTGGCTTGCATTTCTGAGCTCAAATTGGATAATTAAGATTAACAAACGTTACACTTAAATATTTATGAAATCTTAAGTTTTTAAAAAATAAACTTTTTAACAGAAAATAATTACAGAAAACACAAGTTAGGTTTTTTTGCTTATATCACTGCTCTTCACAGGATAAGGGCCTAGTTGTAAAGAGAAACTAAGGGTAGAAACCTAGGTCACTCATTCGTCTCATAAAAATAATCATAAGGAGGAGCCTGGTAGGCTGCAGTCCATGGGGTCACTAAGAGTCGGACACAACTGAGCGACTTCACTTTTACTTTTCACTTTGATGCAAAGGAGAAGGAAATGGCAACCCACTCTGATGTTCTTGCCTGGAGAATCCCAGGGACGGGGGAGCCTGGTGGGCTGCCGTCAATGGGGTCGCACAGAGTCGGACACGACTGAAGCAACTTAGGAGCAGCAGCAGCAGCAAGCCCTATTTTATACCTAGACTTGCACAGGAAATGAAAGTTGGGTAAATGTCTGCTACTAGGTTGGTGAAAAAATAATTGTGGTTTTGGACCATGAATTTTAAATCATCATAACTAGGCTCAAACACATCTTTATCAATCAAAATAGGAACTATTACAACGCCATTTTTGCTAATGAGAAATAAGTTTGTTTATTCACGTAGCATAAAAAGCCATGCTTCAGGATTCAACGAACTCTTGGAAAGCATTTTCTGCCTCCTGGCAGCTGTGGAAGTGTTTTCCCTGCAAAAAGTCGTTGAGCTACTTGAAGAAGCAGTAGTCGACTGGCGAGAGGTCAGGTGAATGTGGTAGATGAGGCCAAATTTGTAGCCCAGTTTATTCAACTTCTGAAGCACTGGTAGTAAAACATGCAGCCAGGCTTTGTCATGAAGAACTGGGCCCTTTTTGTTGACCTATCCTAACCGCAGACATTGCAGTTTTTGGTGTATCTCATCAATTTTCTGAGCATACTTCTCAGACGTCATGGTTTCACCAGGGTTCAGAAAGCTACAGTGGATCAGAGCAGCAGCAGATCACCAAACAGTGACCAAGACCTTTTTTTGGTGCAAGTTTGGCTTTGGGACATGCTTTGAAGCTGCTCCTCAGTCTAACCACCGAGCTGGTAGTCTCTGGTTGTCCTATAAAATCCACTTTTTGTCACAAGTCACAATCTGATTGAGAAATGGTTTGCTGTTGTAAAGAATAAAAGAAGATGACACTTCAAAATAATGATTTTTTTTTTTTGATTTGCAGTCAGCTAATGAGGTACCCACTTATCCAGCTTCTTCACCTTTCCAATTTGCTTCAAATGCAGAATGACAGTAGAATGGTCAATGTTGAGTCCTTTGACAACTTCTCATGTAGTTTTAAGAGGATCAGTTTTGATGATGGCTCTCAGGTGGGCATTGTCAACTTCTGATGGCCCACCATTTCTGATGGCTCATCATCAAGGCTCTCTGTCTCCTTGGCAAAACTTGAACCACCCCTGCACTGTACATTCACTAGAAGTTCCTGGGCCAAATGTGTTGTTGATATTGTGAGTTGTCTCTGCTGCTTTCTGACCCATTTTGAATTCAAATAATAAAATCACTTGAATTTGCTTTTTTTGTCTAACATCATTTCCCTAGTCTAAAATACACAGCAAGTAATAAGTTATTAGCAAAAAACAAAGCACAAAATGTGCATTAAAATGATGTATAACATAACCACATTTATTTAGGAATGTATTCCAATATCAAACAACAAAGTTCAACAATGCAAAACGACAATTACTTTTGCACCAACCTAATACGATTTGGCCCCTTCAGGGATCACTGCCTCGTCATGGTGAAGGGTCTTGTGTAACTCAGTGAAGCTATGAGCCATACTGTGTAAGGCCACCCAAGACGGATGGGTCGCAGTGGAGAGTTCTGACAAAATGTGATTCATTGGAGGAGCGAATGGCAAACCACCAAAGCGTACTTGCCATGAGAACCTCATGAATTGTATAAAAGAACAAAAAGATATGACCAAAAGATAAGTCCCCCAGGTCTGAAGGTGTCCAATATGCTACTGGGTAAGAGTGGAAGAGAACTAGTAATGTCCAAGTTGGATTTAGAAATGGCAGAAAACCAGCGATCAAACTCCCTAATTTGCTGGGTCACAGAGAAATCAAGGGAATTTCAGAAGAAAAAAAAATCTACTTCTGTTTCATCAACTACCCTAAAGCCTTTGACTGTGTGGATCATAATAAGCTATGGAAAGCTTTTAAAGAGATGGGAATATCAGACCACCTTACCTGTCTCCTACAAAACCTGTATGCAGGTCAAGAAGAAACAGTTAGAACCCTATATGGAACAGCTGATTGGCTGAAGATTGAGAAAGGAATACAACAGGGCTGTCTGCTGTCACCATGTTTATTTAATCAATATGCTGAGCACATCATGAGAAATGCCAGGCTGGATGAGTTACAAGGTGGAATCAAGATAGGCAGAAGGAACATCAACAACCTTAGATATGCGGATGATACCACTCTAATGGCAGAAAGTGAAGAGGAAGTAAAGAATCTCTTGATGAGGGTGAAGGAGAGTGAAAGAGCCAGCTTCAAACTAAATATTAAAAAAAAAAAAAAGATCACGGCATCCAGCCCCATCCCTGCATGGCAAATAGATTGGGCAAAGGTGGAAGTGGTGACAGATTTCCTCTTCTTGGGCTCTAAGATCACTGAAGATGGTGACTGCAAGCCATGAAATCAGAAGACAACTGCTTCTTCGTAGGAAAGCTATGACAAACCTAGAGAGTGTGTTGGTGAAAAGCAGAAACATTACTTTGCTGACAAAGGTCCACATAGTCAAGGCTATGGTCTTCTCCGTGGTCATGTATGGTTGTGAGAACTAGACCGTAAAGAAGGCAGAACGCCAAAGAATTGATGCCTTCACACTGTGGTGCTGGAGAGGACTGCTGAAAGTCCCTTGGACAGCAAGGAGGTCAAACCAGTCAATCTTAAAGGAAACCAACCCTGAATACTCGTTGGAAGAACTGATGCTAAAGCTGAAGCTCCAGTATTTTGGTCATCTGATGTGAACAGTCGACTCCTTGGTAAAGTCCCTGATGCTGGGAAAGACTGAGGGCAGAAGGAGAAGAGGGCATCAGAGGATGAGATGGCTGGCTGGCATCACCAATGCAACGGACATGAACTTGGGCAAACTTCGGGAGATGGTGGGGTCAGGGAGGCCTGGTGTGCTGCAGTCCATGGGGTTGCAAAGAGTAGACATGACTGTGTGACTAAACAACAACAAGAAATACTATTTGGATTTCACAGAATTTCTTTTAAAATGTAAGCATCAGAATATTAAAGTTATGAAAAGGTCAAATAGAGTAATAATTTTGGTATTGGGTATAACCAACTGCTTTTGAATATATGTACTCACAAAACTCTTATCAAGTTTGATTAGAGCTTTTAATAATGAATTTTAGATCTTCATGTTTGGATCTGGTCTATTTGCAATGCGAAAACTAACCTTTTAGAAATTCTGAAATTTGCCATTTTTAGATAAAATAATCTCAGGATTTAAATTCTGCCATTTGTTTAGAAAACAAATTCTGTCATTCTGTTTATATTTAAGAAGCAGCAAAGATTTTTGTATTAAAATCATATGATACACTGATTCCTTTTAATATAATTGCTGTAATGGAAGTTATCCTTAATTATTAGACTTTTTTTTAAAGAAATTACAAATATGCTGGACTGCAAATATGAAATATATATCCAACCAAATATGTGATGTCATCACTGAAGGAGAATGAAAAGTTTCTGTTTTGTGTTTTCACATACAAACATTTGAAAATTCGAAGAACAGGGTAGGCTTCTTACTTAAAGCTCTAAGAAGTCTATTGGACCATCTTGGTCTGGGCATTCATGAGGTTCATGGTTCACATGCTTCTAAACGTGCCCTCAAGTCACTCCCAGGAAGAAGGTGACTGTACTGTGTTGGCAGAGCTGAAGCATCTTGGCTCTTCCTTATCCACACCTGGAAGGCTCTGGAGCTGGACTGAGTCCTATTAGCACAAGCTGGGATGTATCAAGAGAGTGTCACTGACATCTATACACTGCCATGTGTAAAACAGCTAGCCAGTGGGAAGCTGCTGTATACCACAGGGAGCTCAGCTCAGTGCTGTGACGACCTAGAGGAATGGAATGAGGGTCGGAGGTAGGCTCAAGAGGGAACGGTTTTATATATATATATATATATACACACACACACATATATATATAGCTGGTTCACTTTGTTGTACAACAGAAACCAACACAACATTGTAAAACGATTATACTCCAATTTAAAAAAAAAAAAAAAAAGCTTGTTTGTACACTCATTTCTCATTCCACTGCCATCCCAGGTAGCTGAGCTGATTATCTGGATTTTCTAACATCGTCTGCAATGTTCATTTATGTTTTGATCAATACTGGAAACATCTGCATATATCAGTCTATCCTCTGACACAAACACATTATTTATGTAGCCTTCTAATGCCTCCAGTGTACACAGTGAAATAATTACAGCTGTTCTCCTTGTTTCTTTATTCCTCTCATCCTAAAATATCCAACCCACCTAATCCTAGGAGCCTGGGAAAATGAAATAGTTACATTAAGTCTCAGAGGATTGACACAACTTGAAAATTGGTAAAAGAAACAAACAAAAAATTTAACTACTGTACATCTTTAGTATCTGTGCTATACTTACCTTGCTAGTGTCCTCAGAACTTTTTGGAAGGTGCTTATGTTAGTTTGGATGTCCCCAGAATCAGATCTTATGAGGAAGATTTGGATGCAAGTAGTTTATTTGGGAGCTCATCTCAGGAAGTATCAATGAGGGAAGACAGGTGCCAGATAAAGAAGCCAATACAGGGTGCATGGTTCATACGTAGAAAACAAACCTATGGTTACCAAGGGAAACGGGGGGAGGGATAAATTGGGAGATGAGGATAGACATATACACACCATTACACAGAAAATGGATAAGTAATAAGGACCTACTATGTAGCATCGGGAACTCTACTCAGTACTCTGTAATAACCTATATGAGAATAGAATATAGAAGAGTGGGTATATGTATAACTGATTCATTTTGCTGCATACCTGAAACTAACATAGCATTGTAAATCAACTACACACCAATAGATTTTATAAAGAAGGGTGTGTGGTTGAATAGGTCACTGCTTTATCCAATGGTCCTGCAGGGAATGCCAGGAGACAAGACAGAATATATCTCAGACTTAGCCCACATGGGGAGCAAAGAGGTGTGTATTTACCTCCAACTTCAAGATGCTATTAGTTAAGAATGTTCCTGGGGGCAGTAACCTGTGCTCTTGTCCAACCTGCCTTGTCTGAGGTCTGAAAGCCCTCAGCTGGAGATTACCAAGATTGGCGGCAAATGTTGTCAATATACTAATGGTGAGCTTGCAGTATGCTAATGATGAGCTTGAAACAAGCAAGACCCTATGGTCTCCCCAACTCCATGTCTTCTGCATACTTTTGTCTGCAGAAAAACTTCAGCCAAAGAATAAGTTTAATCAGAGAAGAGAAGTAAGAAAATGCAGAAACCAAGGAAGTAGTCAAACTGGACAAAATAAACAGGTTGTCCTTCAAAGTCAGTAATAAACAAAGTCAAGGACATTTAGCTCCTTCTCAAGGGCTACAGATAAAACTGAGCCATATCTGGCAAGCTGTCTTATAGACACTAACACCCCCACCAGTTGTAAGAACTTAACTACATGATGACCAGACCATAGCCATGACATGTATCCATATTAAGTCACTTCATTTGTGTCCGACTCTGTGTGACTCCATGCACTGTAGCCCACCATGCTCCTCTGTACAGAGGGTCCTCCAGGCAAGAACACTGGAGTGGGTTGCCATGCCCACCTCCAGGGGATCTTCGTGACCCAGGGATCAAATCTGTCTCTCTCAAGTCTCCTGAATCGGCAGGCAGGTTCTTTAGCACTAGCACCACCTGGGAAGCCACGACACAAGCTGCCATAATTCCTAGAAATGGCCTCAAAGAAATGGGGACAGATCAGCCCTGAACTGAAGATTCACTGTACTCAAAACAATCAAGATGACGGCTGATCACACCACTGATGACCAGTTTCAAGAAGACTGTCAGAGCTGAAAGTGTTGTTTCTGCATTTAACCCCTCCCTCCACATATATATACCCATGAAACTCCCCTTTAAAAGCTCTTGCCCACTGATCATCAGTGGGAGTTGCCCTTTGAAAATGAGCCCAGCGTCTCCCCTAGTTGCCAGCCTCTGAAATAAGGCAAACTTTCCTTTCTACCTGGCGCTTCCCAGGTGGCTCAGTGCTAAAGACCAACCTTGCCTCTTGAGAACTGGCTTCCCAGCAGTAAACAGCCGGATCCAACTTTAAGTAATGAGCAGGTTATGAGCAGAAATAAAGGGTGGATGCCAATTTTCTTTACACAAAAGGAGTGATGCTTGAAATATTCTGTCATACTGTAAAAGGTATTAGCAAAACTGAGAGTTACACAATAATTATTTTTCAACAGCTTACTACAGGGCAGGAAGCACTATGCTATGTAAGAATCCCAAGGTCAAAGTTTTTGTGCATCAGATGCCCATCCCCATTAGTTTTTGTTGCTCTTGTTATACATGCATTTTTCATATCTTCACTGTGCATAAACCATTCCTTACCATTTTCTCCCAAGAAATTTTACGAAAAAGTTCTTAAGAGGCTGGTATGGTATCCTCTGCACCAAATACTCAAGCTTTCCCACTCTCCCATTCATGTCTGGTAGCTCTCACAATTGCAACAGGAGTACAACTATGCTTGAAATTCAGCAGGACTTTTTTTATTTCTATTTCCAAGGCCTGAGTAAATGTGAAAAAAAAATCTGGATCACTTGTTTAATATTTCTTCTCACATTATAAGGAATTATTAAATATGTAAAGGACCAGGTATGTAAACACTTGCACTTTATTAGTAAGTAAAATATATAAAATATACTTATAAATTTGATAAAATGGACAGAAATGCTTCAAAATATTTCCTGTCAAATCAAGCCAAGTAGAACACCTTCTCTACCTCTATGGCAACAAAACTCACTTCACTTTCAAAAGATCTCTCAGCATAAACCTGCTGTGAAGTCAGGTCGGCAGAGAAGAGTTAATGCTGCTCAACTAAGCTAAAATGGGATTGTGCTTGGCAATGAAGGGCAAGACAGGGGAGAAAAGACATTTTGAATTTTATAGTAATTATAAAGTATTATGTCCGTCTAAGCTTTCAAGGCACAAATACCTCATTTTATCCTCACATAACTTTTCTGAGATGGGTAAGGTGCTACTTCCCTCTGTTTTCCAGAAAACGATGAGCAGTGAAGATCTATCTTCCTGACAGTCCTGAAAATAGGAAGCAGAAAGAAGCAGAAGGAAGGGGATGACAGAGGTGGTAGTAGCAGCTATTGCTCCTTTGTCATAAGAAAACAAATATCATGCCAGAGTCCAGTGGGTAATGCACTCTGAAAAAATCCCATCCAAGACTGAAAAAAGTTCAGAACATAAGAAGTCTTTATGAAAAAATTCTCTTTTCATTTTGTATCTAGATTGGCAACTATTCTAGGAGCCTCTTCATAGTAGGTGGATTTATACTTAGTCATGATGATATTAAACTGGGATTTTAAGTATGGATTGGCATGGAGCAAAAGACAAGGTTTATTATTCTCTGCCTTGTGTTTTATTATGTAGAACACGCTCTTCGTTTTTAAAAGTTTCGACTAATATTTCAATTATGTTTCAAGAATCAATGGATGCATATCATTATCACCACATTTACAGAGCTTTTACTAAATATGCATGATTTATTTTAATAATGCTTAAGCGATATAATTTATTAAGCATTCCTGTTCTGGAGCTATCTGGTAGTCTAATGGACACACTGAACTGAATCAGGAAACAGCTCTCTAATTAGAAATGGATAGTCAATATGTAACAATTCATTTATGTAAATTTGAGAATTTTCCTAGGATATAAGCTTATGTATCCATATAATTTATGCAAAATATCACTTATGATCTTTTTTGTGAGAAATGGGAGGTCCAGAATCTTGAAGGGCTTTAAAATACAAAATAGAAATATTATTTTAGTCAATATAAATATACCAAACGTTTCAGCAACCCATGTTAACAGCCTTATCACACTCAGAAAAAAAAAAAAGTGTTCATATAAAAATATGTCCTATTTGCATACCAGCCAAGATAAGATACAGATTCATAATGAAAATGACAATTTAAAGTGATACGCAAATCACTATTAGTAGTGTTGAATATTTTGCATTTAAAACAACAAAAGAAACGTATAGTTTGATTCCACACAAACAACTAATTTGGTAAAACCACAAATGACACATCAACTCTTGGCACAAATTATATCTTTATTAGAAGAGCTGGTGAACATACACAATCAGAGGAACACTTGTTAGTGTTGGCAAAATGTCAATTAGCTTATAGCGTTCCTACAACTGAAGTAAAATTGTATATGCTAGTCAAGTGACATACCAGCTCTGGTGCTGATAAGTAGCCAGCTTATATTATTACAGGACAAAGACAATATCTGAGCAGTTTACTCTCCTCTCCTGAGGGACTCTTAGATATCTGAGTATCTAGGCCGGTTTTCCTCGACATCCTTTTGAAAAAATTTGATCCCTCTTCATTTTAAGTCTGGAAACCAATGCCAAGCAGCATGTATACATACATGAGTAGAAAATATTTTAAAAAGTTCAGTAAGCTCAGTCAAAAGCACATAAGGCTAATATTATTGACAACAATTTTTTGTGTGAAGGATCAAGACCCTCTCATCTCCGAGCAGTGATGCTAATAACATATGATCTTCATCACGATATAACCTAATGGCAAAGCCATGTTACTCCTAGTGAGTGCAGCGTGAGAAGAGGTACCCTTAATATGCTTCAGGACTTCAGAAATGCAATTTAAAAATATAAGGGCCCTTTCCTTTCAAAGGAAAACAATGGTAATGAAAACTAAGTGACTACAAGTGACATGGACTTTCAAAGTCTGAAAAGAAAGGATATTTTTATTAGGTATATTAAATTGCTGTGCATCCATCAGATGCACAATTATCATCTGATATTTATCAATAAATCAATTATCTTTTCAATAACTGACTGGCAGAAATAGGACTGAAGACCACCTTTCAGAGTCCCAAATCAAGAAATTCCCTATGACAGCATCTGAATACTGGACTAAACAGAGAACCGTTTTCTCTCCTTGCCTTGAAAGTGAAAGTTACTTGCACAGTCATGTCCGACTCTTTGCATTCCCATGGACTGCAGCCTGCCCGGCTCCTCCGTCCATGGAATTCTCCAGGCAAGAGTACTGGAGTGGGTTGCCATTTCCTTCTCCAGAGGATCTTCCCAACCCAGGTCTCCCTCATTGCAGGCAGATTCTTTACCAATTGAGCAACTAGGGAAGCCCCTCCTTGCCTTAACCATGTCGAAAAACAAACTGAATGCTTTGCATAAGAGAAGAACTTTATGTCTTACAACAGGGTCACCAAAGGACCAGAGTGCTTGCTTAAACTGCCCTGGATTGGGAGATCTGGCCTGGATTTAGATCCTAAAAATGCCCTTAAGTTTTCTATATACAGTTATCTAGTTATGTTTAAATTAAAGTTGTTATATTCGGTCATTTAACACGTTGATCATAGTTAAGAATAGTCTGTCAATTTTTTAGGTAAGGTAATTTAAATCACAGTGAATCACTTACTAAAACATGATTTAGGAACTAGGATATGAACTTCAAAATATTCCCTATGCTTTTCTCTATCAAAAGCAGAGAAAGACAGGCAAAAATACACAACAAGTTATCCTGATAGGAGGGGTTTCCCAGGTGGCGCTGGTGGTAAAGAACCCACGTGCCAAAGCAAGAGACATAATAGACACGGGGAAGAAAAAAGCAAGTGACATAACCGCATCAGGACGATCCCTGGGAGAAGGGCATGGCAACCCGCCCCAGTGTTCTTGCCTGGAGAATCCCACGGACAGAGGAGCCTGGCAGGCTACAGTCCATAGTCTCAGAGAGTCAGACACAACTGAAGCGACTTAGCACACGTGCATGCATCCTGAGAAGAGAGTTTAGTAAGATCCTTGCAGAAAGAAGGTAAAAGTGATAGTACACTGGCTTTTCCAGGTATGAAGAAGAAAATCGGGACTTAATAAAGCCAAGATACTGTAGCATTTAGCAAGATAATTACTCTGTTAGGTCACTATATTGGGACACATCTTGACTTAGTTCACTATACATTGAGGGGCTGAAGGAGAAAGAAAAAGTCATCTCAGGAAAAGAGAATAAAACTAGAACAGAAATATAGTAATAATTTAATGGCACATATTTATGTCTGCTCTTTATAGTATTTTTAAACTAACTAGTTTATATATGAAAGTGTTAGTCGCTCAGCCATGTCCGCCTCTATGTGACACCATGAACTGTGGCCCACCAGGCTCCTCTGTCCATGGGATTTTCCAGGCCAAGAATACTGGAGTGGGTAGCCATTCCCTTCTCCAGAGAACCTTCCAGACACAGAGACCTAAATCGGGTCTCCTGCAGTGCAGGTGAACTCTTTACCATCTGAGCCACCAATAAAGCCCAGTTAATGTAAACACACACACACGCACATATATGTCAGTGTGTGTATGCATGTGTGTGCACATATATGTACACACAGATGATGATGTTATTCAGTCGCTCGACTGTGTACGACTGTGACCGCAGCACGCCATGCTTCCCTGTCCTTCACCATCTCCTGGAATTTGCTCAGACTCATCTCCATTGAGTCAGTGACGCCATCCAACCATCTCATCCTCTGAAGGCGGGAGAAGAAGAGGGCAACAATCTTTCCCAGCATCAGGGTCTTTTCCAATGAATCAACTCTTCTTATCAGATGGTCAAAGCTTGGAGCTTCAGCTTCAGCATCAGCCAACCCTTCCAATGAGTATTCAGTGTTGATTTCCTTTAGGATTGACTGGTTTGATCTTCTTGCTGTCCAAGGGACTTTCAAGAGCCTTCTTAAACACCACAGTTTGAAAGCATCAATTCTTTGGTGCTCAGCTTTCTTTATGGTCCAATTCTCACATCCATATATGATGACTGAAAAAAGCATAGCTTTGACTTATACAGACCTTTGTCAGCAAAGTAATGTCTCTGCTTTTTAACATGCTGCCTAGGTTTGTCATAGCTTTTCTTCCAAGCAGCAAGTGTCTTTTAATTTCATGGCTGCAGTCACCATCCACAGTGATTTTGGAGCCCCCAAAAATAAGGTCTCTCTTTTTTTCCCCTCCTGTTTCTCTTGTTTCCCCACCTATTTTCCATGAAGCGTTGGGAGCAGATGCCAGCATCTTTGTTTTTTGAATGTTCATTTTTAAGCAAGCGTCTTCTTTCACTTTCATCAAGAGGTTTTTAGTTCAATCTTTGCTTTCTGCCATTAGGGTGGTGTCATCCGCATATCCAAGGCAATCTTGATTCCAGCTTGTGTTTCATCCAGCCTGGCACTTCGCATGATGTACTCTGCCTAGAAGTTAAAATAAGCAGGGTGACAATATACAGCCTTGATGTACTCTTTTCCCAATTTTGAATCCGTTCGTGTTCCATATTCGGTTCTAAACGTTGCTTCTTCACCTGCATACAGGTTTCTCAGGAGTCAAGTAAAGTGGTCCGGCATTCCCATCACTTGAAGAATTTTCCACAGTTTGTTGTGATCCACACAGTCAAAGGCTTTAGTGCAGTCAATGAAGCAGGCATTTTACTGGAATTCCCTTGCTTTTTCCTATGATCCAATGCATGTTACCAATATGATCTCTGGTATCTCTGCCTCTTCTAAATCCAGCTTGTACATTTAAGCTCTCAGTTCACATACTGTTAAAGCCTACCTTGAAGGATTTTGAGCATTACCTTGCTACATGTGAAATGAGTGCAACTGTATGGCAGTCTGAACATTGTTTGGCATTGCCCCTCTTTGGAATTGGAATGAAAACTGACCTTTTCCAGTCCTGTGGCATATGTGTGTGTGTGTGTGCATGTGTATACATATATATATATATCATGTGAATGAAATCTCATGCTTTATAATATTTTTCTAATTTTACTGAAGTTTTACTGTGTAAATCTGTGGTGTATAACGTGATGATCTGATACATGTATGTACTGCAGAATGATTACAATAGGGTTAGCTAATATCTCCATCACCTTACATAACTGCCTTTTTGGTGTGTGGTGAGAACATTTAAGTCTATTTTCTGAGCGACTTTCAAATATATAATACAGTATTGTTAACTACTATTATCCGGCTGGACATTACATCCTAGAACTTAATCATCTTATAAATGGAAGTGTGTATGCTGTGACCACCATCTCCCCATTTTCCTGACCCCCCCGCCCCTAGCAACCAGCATCCTACTTTGTTTGTATGAGTTCAGCTTTTTTAGATTCCACATGTAAACAAGACGATATAGTATATATTTTTCTGATTTATTTGATTTAGCATAATGTCTTCAAGATCCAGCCATGTTGTTGCAATGGCAGAATTTCCTTTTTTATGGATGAATAATATCCATTAGTATTCACATCCATCCATATACCTCCCACGTTTCCTTCAGCCATTCATCCACTGATGGACACTTCGGTTGTTTCATTATCTTGGCTACTGTCGATAATGATATGATGAATACTGGGTATAGACAGCTCTTCAGTACCCTGTTTCGTTTCCTTTGTGTATATATACAAAACTGCTGGATCATATGGTGGTTCAATTTTTAATTTTTTGACAAGCCTCCATACCATTTTCCATAGTGACAATACCAATTCATGTTCCCACCAGCAGTGCACAAGGGTTCCCGTTTCTCCACATCCTCACCAACACTTGTTACCTCTTGTCTTTTTTATTACAGTCATTCTAGTAAGCTTGAGGTGGTATCTCATTGTAGTTTTGAAATGTATTTCCCTGATGATTATTTATAAAGCCACCACCACCATACAAAATCAATGACTAGTGATAGCTTTTCCAATCCTGCGTAATTCAAATTCCACATCCTAAAGTTTCAAGTACTCCTTTGAAAATGAAATAGTTTCAATACAGTCTAATAACCTTTGAGATTGAGATCATTTAATCAATTTACATTTTATATCATTACAAAATATCCATTATGACTTCACCATCTATGTTTTCCTATTTTTCCTGGTTGTGTCATTACAGTTTCTTTCCTTTTTTGGTATCTTTTCTACTGAATATTCCTTTAATTAGAATTTCACTTTTCTATTATAATACATTTTTTTTTCTTTTTTCTTTTATTTATTTTTTTTAAATTTTAAAATCTTTAATTCTTACATGTGTTCCCAAACATGAACCCCCCTCCCACCTCCCTCCCCATAGCATCTCTGTGGGTCATCCCCATGCACCAGCCCCAAGCATGCTGTATCCTGCGTCAGACATAGACTAGCGATTCAATTCTTACATGATAGTATACATGATAGAATGCCATTCTCCCATATCATCCCACCCTCTCCCTCTCCCTCTGAGTCCAAAAGTCCATTATACACAGCTGCATCTTTTTTCCTGTCTTGCATACAGGGTCGTCATTGCCATCTTTCTAAATTCCATATATATGTGTTAGTATACTGTATTGGTGTTTTTCTTTCTGGCTTACTTCACTCTGTATAATCGGCTCCAGTTTCATCCATCTCATCAGAACTGATTCAAATGAATTCTTTTTAACGGCTGAGTAATACTCCATTGTGTATATGTACCACAGCTTTCTTATCCATTCATCTGCTGATGGACATCTAGGTTGTTTCCATGTATTGGCTATTATAAACAGTGCTGCGA
The DNA here is from genome assembly GCF_023091745.1 of Budorcas taxicolor. Lineage (NCBI taxonomy): Eukaryota > Metazoa > Chordata > Mammalia > Artiodactyla > Bovidae > Budorcas > Budorcas taxicolor. The sequence goes on from NC_068911.1 coordinate 73,214,137, forward strand.
TGAACATTGGGGTACATGTGTCTCTTTCAATTCTGGTTACCTTGGTGTGTATGCCCAGCAGTGGGATTGCTGGGTCATAAGGGAGTTCTATTTGCAATTTTTTAAGGAATCTCCACACTGTTCTCCATAGTGGCTGTACTAGTTTGCATTCCCACCAACAGTGTAGGAGGGTTCCCTTTTCTCCACACCCTCTCCAGCATTTATTGCTTGCAGATTTTTGGATCGCAGCCATTCTGACTGGTGTGAAGTGGTACCTCATTGTGGTTTTGATTTGCATTTCTCTGATAATGAGTGATGTTGAGCATCTTTTCATGTGTTTGTTAGCCATCCGTATGTCTTCTTTGGAAAAATGTCTATTTAGTTCTTTGGCCCATTTTTTGATTGGGTCGTTTATTTTTCTGGAATTGAGCTGCATAAGTTGCTTGTATATTTTTGAGATTAGTTATTTGTCAGTTGCTTCATTTGCTATTATTTTCTCCCATTCAGAAGACTGTCTTTTCACCTTGCTTATAGTTTCCTTTGTTGTGCAGAAGCTTTTAATTTTAATTAGATCCCATTTGTTTATTTTTGCTTTTATTTCCAGAATTCTGGGAGGTGGATCATAGAGGATCCTGCTGTGATTTATGTCTGAGAGTGTTTTGCCTATGTTCTCCTCTAGGAGTTTTATAGTTTCTGGTCTTACATTTAGATCTTTAATCCATTTTGAGTTTATTTTTGTGTGCGGTGTTAGAAAGTGATCTAGTTTCATTCTTTTACAAGTGGTTGACCAGTTTTCCCAGCACCACTTGTTAAAGAGATTGTCTTTACTCCACTGTATATTCTTGCCTCTTTTGTCAAAGATAAGGTGTCCATATGTGTGTGGATTTATCTGTGGGCTTTCTATTTTGTTCCATTGATCTATATGTATTTTTCTATTCTCCTAGATTTACTCTAGAATTTACAGCACATCATCAATTTATTTAAGTCTTATATCCCTCCAGACAATTAAAGGACCAAAATAACCAATTTATCTTCATTTAACTTTCCCTTGACTGATATGATACTGTTGTGGTTATCAGGTATTTTAATTCTCCCAATTCAATTTATGCAATTTCATAATTATTTTATAAAATCAAATCTCATTTAGATTTATCTACAGATTTATCATTCTCTTTGATCTTTTAGTTTCCTGTACCTGTGAGGTCACTTTCCTTATACACAAAGGAACTCTTTGAGTGCAGGTTTGCTGGTGATAAATTCAGTTTTTGTCTGGCTTACTTTATCTGAAAATCTAGTTTTATTTCACATTTTATTCACTTTAAGAATATTTCCATTAAGTACAATTTTAGAGGTAAGCAGTTATTTTTAGTCAATATATTAAATATAGCATCTTACGGTCCTGCCTTCCACTAGGATTCTGGATGTTGTTCTAACTATGGAAAGATATGTTTTTCTTCTGTATTATTATTTTTGCAATTCCATTATGAAGTGTCTAAGTATGGTTTCTTTTTTTAAAACTTCCTTTGGACTCCTTGGATTAAAATTCATGGTCACTTCTGGAAAAGGTTCAGGCATTGTCTCATCAAGAATGGCTTCTGTCTCCTCCTTTGCTTCCCTTCTAGAACTCCAACTAGATGCATGTAAAAGACTACCCACTGTCTTTCTCATACCTTCATCCTACGATCATTGTTCCTTCTGCCCCTTCTTCTAGCTAGTTAAGTCTCTCTTCTTGATGTCTAATTTACTGTTAAACTTATTCCAGTAAATCCTTAGCTTCAGTTATTGTTATTTTCAAATCATAATTTCAAAAGGATTCTTTTTCAAAGCTTCTATGTCATCCCTGTAAAAATTTTCAAGTTTGGTTTTTTCACATCAATAAAGATAATAAATACATATGATTTTTTTATTTAGTTAAGATATTATAGGTTATGTCTGATAATTTACATATTAGGTCTTGGTGGGCCTAATTTTTCTTTTTAACTTTTCATTTGGAAATAACTTGAAAATTATGAGGAATTCATAAGAATAAAAGCAATACATAGCACACCCAAATAACCTTTTCTTGATTCAAATATTTTTAATATTTTGCCCCTTTGCTTTATCATTTTATCCATAAGTATACAAGTCTATATATATATAAGTTTTCTATTAATCATTTGAGGATAAGTTGCATATATGACTGCTTACGGATATTTAATAAAACCTTTTGAGTTTAGTTTCTAAGATAAGGATATTACCTTACATAACTACAAGATAGTTATGAACTTTGGTTAATTTAACATTGTTATAATACTGCAATGCACTGAATGCTTGTATCCTTATAAAACTGCCTGTGTCCTTATAAAATTCCTACGTTGAAACCGTAATCCCAAGTGAAGGTATTTGTGGGGCCTTTGGGAAATAATTAGGTCATGAGGATAGAGCCCCCATGAAGGGGATTAGTGTCCTTAAGAGACCTGAGAACTGGCTAGCTATTCCTGCCACCGGAGAGAGCAGGAGGAGAAGGCAGCCATCAGCAATCCAGAACGGGCCTCTCACCAGAATGTGACAATGTGGCACCCTGATCTCAGACTTCTAGTCATCAGAACTGTGAGAAAGAGATTTCTGTTCTCTATAAACCACTCAGACTATGACACTTTGTTGTAGCAGTGCAAACTAACACAAATATTTTTATCTAGCTTTTCATCCAATATCCTATTTTGTGAATTGAGTCAATAACATCACTTTTTAGCATATTTTCCCCTCCGGTACAGAGTTCAACATAGGACAATGTGTAGGATTTAGCTGTCATGTCCCTTTGATCTCTTTTTATTTAGAACATTACTACATCTCTTCTGTTTTCCCTCTTTTAAATAAAATGACCTCATTAATCTGTTGTCTCCCAATGATTAGATTCACGTTATATAATCTCAATCATAATATTATATAAATGATACTGTCTCATTCTCAGGATATTATATCTAGAGGCACATTTATTACCACCTGCCCTGCATTGAAAAGTGTTCATTTTGATTCCCTGGTGAATGTATGTCTGGTTTAAATGTATACTGGCTATTATATATGAAAAATTATATGTTAAAGCATTTCAAACTTAGAATGATGATATTTCTTCTAGACAGGCTTTTCATTTTCTTCTTCCAGGCACTGGAGATTCCAGCCAGTTTGACCTAATTTAATCTGATTTCAAGGCTTGTGGTTTTCCAGGCCACCCATATAACACAGAGGTGGGTTGCAGGTCGTGCAAAGACTGGTTTGCTTTCCATAAACTTCCTCCTAAGCAGCCCCAGGTGGAGGATGATAAGGCAGTGAATCCCCCTAGGAAAGTTTTAGGGACTCTACCCAGACCCACAAGAGCACCAAGAGTTCAACTCACCCCTCAGACACTCCTTCCTGATGATAAAAATAATCTTAAATGCTGAACTCACTTCTATTGGTTCTTCCTTCTCCAGATTTCAGCACTATAATTCCTCACACACTTGGCTGCATTTCTTCTACGTTCCATCCAACAACTTTTCTTGCTGCTTTTGGTGGAAAGGTGGTTCAAATGAATGTTAGTATCATAACTGGAAGTAATGTTTAACAGACAATGATCCGATCATTATCTCATGGCCACTGGGGAACTTTTGCATTTACCCAAATATCAACTAGGTTTGTTCTGTTACCTCAGACCATTAAAAAACCTTTTCTCACATAAATTAACGCAAAAAACGTAGATTCTGGATTTCGTGGAAGCTGTTAAACCCTGAAATATATTTGAGGTCTGTCAACTGAAGTCAACTTAATTACTTTTTGTCTCCCCATCAACTCTCCCTAGGGTCATGATTAGCCCTTATAAGAAGTTTCAGAAAAGCAAGGTGTAGACAAGTGCCAGCACTCACTTCTCCTGGTCACATGTGACTATCCTCAGAAAAGAAAATCAGTTCTTCCTGTCATCTTTCATTCAGAGGTAACTAGTTTAGGTGGGACAGAACGGAGGGTGATGTTGGAGAAAGAGAAAAAAAGACAGAAATCACTTGAGAATGAAGCCAAGCAGACGTTAGCAGAACACAATGATGCTGGGTTAGAGAATGTCCCATATCATTGGCTGAAATCTTTGATTCCGATATACCTGAATTTTCCCCTTGGATTGTTCAGTTATGGAAGCCAATAAATTATCCTGAGCTATTTTGAATTGGGTTTCTGTCTTGCAACTCAGAGTCCAGATAAGTTAAAAAGTTTTAGAAGCTATGCACGCAATAAAATGATGTATGTAACTATAGAATATCTCTCCTCTCATCCAGGTCAGTGAGCAATAATCAACTGAGAAGGAGAAGGTGCGTTAAATGATAAATAGTGTAGTAGGAATTAAATCTAAAGAAGAGAGAAGATGGAAATGCTAATTAGCACATTTAATTTACATGTCATCAAATCTTTTAGGGTTTTTATTATTGATAAGTTGCCTTAGGAAAAATAAGATGCACAAACATGGTAAGGGTAGAATACAGCTCCCAAATGAGTCTGCAGCACCTTGGTTTCTGCCATTATCCTTATATAATGTGTAGAATCATAAGTGAGACATTAGCAAACAAAGATAAATCATTTTCAGAGGTTGGTGAATGCAGCTGGGGTGTTTCAATTCCATGCCTCCCGGGCCGCCATTATTTCTCAACTACTACTTTAAAATAGACTCTAACTCATTTCCTAGCAGGCTCTTTTTCTCCTGTTGGCAATTCTACACATGAGCAGCCAGAAAAGACATCATCCTACCTTTCCAATCAAAACCCTGCCATCACTGATATTTCAAACCTATTCTATGATCTTTCATTCAAGCCTCCAGGGGGCTCATTGGCAGGCTCTGGAATCTTCCATCTTCACCTCTTGGCCTACTCCTCACTCACTTTTTGCAGTAGCACTGGGTTGCGTGAGGTGTCTCAACACACCTGATTCGTTCCACCTGCAGCATCTCTGCCTGGAGAATTCTTCCCCAGAGAGTGTCAAATGGCATGGTCCTTCTTTTAATTCAGGTCTTTACTCATATATCAAATATTGGAAAAGATCCTGATGCTGGCAAAAACTGAAAGCAGGAGGAGAAGGAGATGATGGAAGATGAGATGGTTGGATGGCAACACTGACTCAATGAGCATGAGTTTAAGCAAGCTCAGGGAGCTCGTGACGGACAAGGAAGCCTGGTGTGCTGCAGTCCATGAGGTCGCAGAGTCGGACATGACTGAGCCACTGAACTGAACTGAACTCAAATATCGCAAGTTTTGAGAAACTGTTCTTAACAGCCCAACCTAAAGCACGCTGTCCACTCTTCTATCCGGCTTTATGCCCTCCTGTGCCTTGTTCTTATTCATAGCACTCATACTACCTGACATGTTACCTTACATTATCTGTGTTTTTGCTGCTCTCTCTCTCCTCTACTCTCATCCCCCTTCCTTTCCTACTGCCTATTAACTCTCTCTTTTTACAAGTTATTTTTGTTATTTCACCCTGTAGTATCAATAAATACTATTGCACTCTTGGCATTATAATGTGATTTGATAGGCTTAAGACATCCGGACGCTAAGTATTTTTTACATCACCAGATGACATATTAGAAAACAGCCCAAAACTTTTATGAGGTAGGGCAACATAGCAATGGAGTTCTACTAAAACAAGTAATCATGTGTACCACATACATTAATCCTGACGCACAAAAATAGTGGTTCACAAATATGAAGCAACAGCCAAACAGCAGGTATTCCTAATGGCTCAGCAGATAAAGAATCTGCCTGCAGTGCAGGAGACATAGGAGATGAAGATTGGATCCCTGGGTCGGGAAGATCCCTGGAGAAGGAAATGGCAACCCACTCCAGCATTCTTGCCTGGGAAATCCTGGGACAGAGGAGCCTTGTGGGTCCAGTCCACAGGGTCACACAGAGTAGGACACATATGTATAATTATAAAGTATATAAACTCTAAATTTCCATCTTTCCAACATTCAGGTATTATCTATTTCTTCATTCTCAGAAATTTTGAATTCTGCTGTTTATTTGGGATTTTACAGTAAAGTAGTTTTGAGTTAGCATTAAATGTATAAAAAGTAACTGAAAAGAAAGCAAAGTGAAAGTTAAGAAAAAGAAAAACTGAATAATGGGGATTAATGCCGGATCTAATCCTTCTGCTTTGGAGCATCTAGCATCAATACAGACCAAGGTACATTTATGAGGCTTCCTCAATCATAACCTATGAGAATTCAGTTTCTTGAAATATAATATTAATATATTTAATGAAAAAATTTCATGATTGTAATTCATGGCCTCTTGGCTATTAAGCCAAATCCTGCTGGGAAAATTAGTTTTACAACTGGTAAATAGATATAGGTATCATAACGAATATGACTTTAAAATAGCTAGGAAACAAGGCTTCAGGTGTAAGTCCCCAGTTCAAACAGGAGTTAATGATTGAGTTGCTGTGAATTGAAATCACTGCTTTAGCTATTTTTGGCTATTTTTCAGGATTTTACATAGACGAAAAAGATCATCCATCATACGTATCTGTCAAGCCTCTGATGGCATAAAATAGTTCTCACATCCTATCTGAGTTATAATGGAAAATTAAGTATAGGATGCTGTTTTCCCATTACCAACTAAGAAAGAGAAATAAACTATCAACTTAAAATAAGCCTTAAAAAAATGTGATAGAAATGTATTCAACTCTCAGCTCCCATACCCATCTCACAAAAAAAGCTTTGGTTAGAAGCCAAATATCTTGATTTCATTTTTAAACTGACTACACAAAGGGGATCTTATTAGAGAGTTTTACAAATTTGATTTTAAAATATCACTTACTGCATTTCCCAACTTTTAAACTGAGATGTGAAGTAATAAAACAGCATGGTAAATAAATGACAGAGGACATGAATAATACAGACAGAAATTATAGCCAATGTCTGAGGAAGATGGGATCGTTTTCCCAGTTATTAGACTACCCTGGGCCTGTTCCTTTTTAGTAATAAATATAAATATGCATATGTATAAATGCACGTGTGTACATCTAGGCATGAGAGTTGCATGCTCAGTCGTGTATCTTTGCGACTCCATGCACTATAGCTGACCAGACTGCTCTGTCCATGGAATTCTCCATGCAAGAACACTGGAGTGGGTTGCCATTTCCCTCTCAAGGGACTTCCCTGACCCAGGGATTGAACCTGCCTCTCCTGCATTGGTAGGCAAAATTTTTACCACTCAGCCACCTGGGAAGCCCATGTACATGTATAGATACATGTATATTTGAAATTTCACCTCCTTTATTGACTTTCTTCAGGAAGGAAAAGTTGAAAATTCACTCTACAACAAAAGCCAGTAAACAAAAGTAGTTCACTTTTTGTTTAAGGCTTCGGAGTTAGATTCTTGACTCCATCAGAAAAAAATCATTTTTGAGTCTTGGAAATGTTATTTAACTCAATATCTTGTTCTTAATTTCAACATCTATAAAATGAAGATATTAATAACAACTACTTCCTCAGGTTTTACTAAGTTATAAAAGATAAAATCCCTATAAAAGGATAAGCAATCCTATATCCAACACATGGTAACACTCTAAAAATTATATACTATTACTATTATTCTCAATGAATAGCTTAATGAGATAGGAACTATTGTACCATTTACTAAAATTATATTTTAACTTCATTTTCAAATTTCATCATATCATCCCTACTCCTAATCATGGGATAGACATTTAAATGGATATGTTTTTAGAGCTTGAAAAGTTGCTGAAGGACTTTTTTGTTTTATACTGGAGTATAGTTGGTTAACAATGTTGTATTAGTCCCAGGTGTACAGCAAAGTGATTTGATTAAACATGCGTCTATTCTTTTTCAAATTCTTTTTCAATTTAGGTTATTAAAAAATATTGAGCAGAGTTTCCTGTGACATATGGTAGGTCCTTGCTGGATATCAATTTTAAATAAAGTAGTGTGTACATTTGAAGGTATTTTTTAGGAAGACACAATTTTTTTAAAACTATCAACTGTGGATGGTGGTGGGTGGAAAGGACTTTGCAATAGGTAAGAGTAAAATATCTGAGTTTAACTAGGAAGATTTTAAAAAGGATGACCTTGGCAGTGGTATCCCTAACAGGTCTAGAGAAGGAGGATTTTTAGTACTCCATGAGTGAAACAGCTATGAAAAGTAGAGAAGCAAAAGACAAAGGAGAAAAGGAAAGATATACCCATCTGAATGCAGAGTTCCAAAGAACAGCAAGGAGAGATAAGAAAGCCTTCCTCAGTGATCAGTGCAAAGAAACAGAGGAAAACAATAGAATGGGAAAGACTAGAGATGTCTTCAAGAAAATTAGAGATACCAAGGGAACACTTCATGCAAAGATGGGCACAATAAAGGACAGAAATGGTATGGACCTAACAGAAGCAGAAGGGTGGCAAGAATACACAGAAGAACTGTACAAAAGAGATCTTCATGACCCAGATAATCACGATGGTAGTACGATCACTCACCTAGACATCCTAGAGTGTGAAGTAAAGTGGGCATTAGGAATCATCACTATGAACAAAGCTAGTGAAGGTGATGGAATTCCAGTGGAGCTATTTCAAATCCTAAAAGATGATGCTGTGAAAGTGCTGCACTCAATATGTCAGCAAATTTGGAAAATTCAGCAGTGGCCACAGGACTGGAAAAGGTCAGTTTTCATTCCAATCCCAAAGAAAGGCAATGCCAAAGAATGCTCAAACTACCGCACAATTGCACTCATCTCACATGCTAGTAAAGTAATGCTCAAAATTCTCCAAGCCAGGTTTCAGCAATATGTGAACTGTGAACTTCCAGATATTCAAGCTGGTTTTAGAAAAGGCAGAGGAACCAGAGATCAAATCACCAACATCTGCTGGATCATCAAAAAAGCAAGAGAGTTTCAGAAAAACATCTACTTCTGCTTTATTGACTATGCTAAAGCCTTTGACTGTGTGGATAACAGCAAATTGGAAAATTCTGAAAGAGATGGGAATACCAGACCACCTGACTTGCCTCTTGAGAAATCTGTATGCAGGTCAGGAAGCAACAGTTAGAACTGGACATGGAACAACAGACTGGTTCCAAATAAGAAAAGGAGTATGTCAAGGCTGTATATTGTCACCCTGCTTATTTAACTTCTATGCAGAGTACATCATGAGAAACGCTGGGCTGGAGGAAGCACAAGCTGGAATCAGAACTGCCCAGAGAAATATCAATCACCTCAGATATGCAGATGACACCACCCTTATGGCAGAAAGCGAAGAACTAAAGAACCTCTTGATGACAGTAAAAGAGGAGAGTGAAAAAGTTGGCTTAAAACTCAGCATTCAGAAAACTAAGATCATGGCATCTGGTCCTATCACTTCATGGCAAATAGATGGGGAAGCAGTGGAAAGAGTGACAGGCGTTATTTTGGGGGGCTCCAAAATCATTGCAGATAGTGACTGCTGCCATGAAAGTTAAGAGATGCTTTTGAAGAAAAGTTATAACCAATCTAGGCATCATATTAAAAAGCAGAGACATTACTTTGCCAACAAAGGTCCATCTAGTTAAAGCTATGTTTTTTCCAGGAGTCATATATGGATGCGAGAGTTGGACTATAAAGAAAGCTGAGCGCCGAAGAATTGATGCTCTTGAACTGTGGTGTTGGAGAAGATTCTTGAGAGTCCCTTGGACTGCAAGGAGATCCAACCAGTCCATCCTAAAGGAGATCAGTCCTGAATATTCATTGGAAGGACTGATGCTGAAGTTGAAACTCCAATACTTTGCCCACCTGATATGAAGAACTGACTCATTTTAAAAGACCCTGATGCTGGAAAAGATTGAGGGTGAAGGAGAAGGGGACAACAGAGGATGAGATGGTTGGAAGGTATCTTTGACTCAATGGACATGAGTTTGAGTAAACTCTGGGAGTTGGTGATGGATAGGGAGGCCTGGAGTGCTGCAGTCTATGGGGTTGCAAAGAGCTGGGACACGACTGAGCAACTGAACTGAACTGAAGTGAAACAGACAGATTCTTTAAAATCCGACCCAATCTCAAATGACAGCCCTAGCAGACCACTGATGGGACTTGACCCAAGCAAATCCTTTAGGCAGCTACACCACTGCCTTCCACTGTGGCTTCAAAATGATCCTGTCTAGCCACTGGTGCATTGTCTCAGAAATTAACATCTTTACTATTAAGATATTCAAAATCAGTTCTCTTGACAGGAAAGATAAGTAGATGGAATTGTAAAATATAGTGCTTCCAACATGAGATGACACTCTTCTCGTTGCTGTCTCTTTGAAATTAACCGTGAGCTGAACACTTTAAAGATAACATGATAATCAACTGGGCAAAGATAACAAGATAGGCTACAATAAAACTCATTTCAAAGAGAGATAATGCCACTGCATTCATTTCCCAAGGAGTTAGTGGGGTAAAATGCATACTTCACGCTGTTCTTTCATAATTCACTGCAAGTTAACAAATTAACTCATATGTACAAATGTACTCATATGTACTCAACAAATTAACTCATACCATAAAGAGAGTATTTTTTTCATTATACTTTAGTTATTTGCTTTTTCATAAAAATATACAACTATCATGGGCAATCTTATCTAATGTCCATCTATTTCACTGGGTAAGTACATTGATAGCATGATACATGTGCTATGTTATTAGCTTTCCCTAAGTGTATTTTAATGAAATATTTAAAATTTAATAAAACTTAGGAAACAGTCTGATTTGGCCTAGAGTGTCTGAGACAGGAAAAGATCAACACAGTAAGAGCTTAGTGAGCACTGGAGAGGATCGTAGGAGGTTAAATCTAAAAAGAAGTAAAAAACAAATTCAGTACTGTTTGAATTTTGAATTTGCTGCCTAAGGAAAAAATTACTTAGCATGAGAATGAGTGAAAGAAAGTTGAGTAAGATGTATTTTGATACACAGAAGGGATTGAGCCAAGAACCTCTGAAGATGGTAAGCGCTACATTCACCTGTACAAAAACACAGGATGAAAAAGCTTCTGTCACTGAATAGTAGCAAAGAATCATCAAAAGCTGTAACTCATGTTCAATACAAAATATCAAAAAGAAAAGGGGAAATCTAGGGTGTTTTCATTTTAAATGTAAAATGTGGTAAAACATTCTAGAAAAATGGAGATTAAAAAGTTAACTAAGGGATCACCACTTTTCCCACCATTATGTAATACATTATAATTTTAATGTTCATAGGTGTAGGTTTTTATCTAGCTATGGTTGAACCTGTATATAAGTCTGTACCCTGTTTTATCCAAGAAACGTTATAGCCTAGGCATTTTTATTATAATCCTCATATTTACTTTTAATGGTTACATATTATCCTCAAATACATGTGTCTAAGTGTATTATTGGGCATTTGAGTTGCTTCTGAGTTTATTTCACAAAATATATCCATCAACATATTCAAATATATGACCTTTTCCATATTTTATACTATTTTCTTGGGAGATATTCCCAGAAATAATATCAGTGGGTAAGACAGTATGAATATTTTTATAGTTTTTACCCCAATATCCTTCCAAATTGCTTTTCAAAAGGGCTGTGCCAATCTTAATTGCAATAAACAGTTTCTGAAATCACCATATTCACTGCATCCTTGCCAACACAGGACATGATTATTTTTAATAGTATCATTTAGTAGATGAAGAACAAGTCCTCCCATTGCTCATATAATTGGCTTAGTCTAGTAGACCAAAGCATAGGAAAGGAGACTATCTGAAATTAAGGAATAACTTGGCAAAGTCTGCCTATTCTAGTGACTATTATTGTGGTCAAGATGGTAAAGCAGATGCTGGAAGATCACCAAGCAAGATAAGTTCACAGTAAATTGCATAAACACAAAACACACTGGTAGATCGTGGCAAACCTGGGTGAGGGGTCTCTAAGAAAATTTCATGAATCCTAGTTTTTGGTCCAGTTCAATTCAGCACTATTAATCATGGGATGAAAAATAAGGAAAGCGAGGTAATCAAATGTAAAATAAACAAAGACCCATACATTTTCAAAGTAAATAAATACATATACATTTTAATCCAGAGACTCCACTTCTATGTCTTAAAGATTCTTGCACACATGAAATAATGCTTACAAGATTTTGCATGACATTATTGGTTGTGTTGGCTAAAAGATCTGAAAACCACAATCGTTCATCAGGAGGCGACTGTCTGATAATAAATTATGGTACTTTCAACAAATGTAATACCATGAAGTTTAAAAATGAATGAAGAAACGATCAACTTTGAGTTTAAAAAGCAGGAAGCAAGACACATATACATACACACACAACAATGTTAGCATCTGTATAAAAATTGGAAGAAAAAAGAAAATGTTGGAAAACTTAGTGTTTGTTTGCAAGCACTAGGCAAGCTCTGAAAAGGCATCAAGAAACTAGTAAGAGTAATTGCCTCTTTGGGAAAGATGAATACTGGGTGTATGGAGAAGGGATATGAAATGGAGAATTTTTACCATGTGTTTTCTGCCATGTGCGTGCTATCCATTCAAACAGTACATACATTAACAAAGGAAAATGATAAGGACATGATCCTAGCCTGTGCCCTGGAAGGGTACTAGCAGCTAGACTGCCCATCCCCACGAGCTACAAGGCAGCAGTGATTATTAGAGGAAACCAAAGATCAACCAATTTTCTTTTTTTTCTGTTCTTTTCCAGTAATTGTATTATTTGTTCAAGTATAATTCACAAGATCATCCCATACAAAGCTCCGCCAATACACCACAGTAAACTACCAGAGGGAAAATGTGTGACAATAGAAACACATCGCTCTTTCAGGAAAATTCCACCCATTATTACATCCAGACCCGTTTGTTCTTCTTTGAAAATTGTAATTTCTGAGCTGTAGGTATGAACAAGAGGAAAATAATATTCAAAATATTCAGCTATGCTTGTTTTCTGATTTATATAAGGAAGCATGGGTTTCTGCTTTATTACCATCAAATTGTACAGTATCTTTAATTTTATTTAATAAACAACCAAGCCAAACTATAGTTTACTTTAAGATATAATGTCTCAATTTAAGCATGAGCTTATAGGAATGAGCAAGGTAAACAATGAAACACACATATCAATAGAAGTAATTACTTTTATTCTAACTTCCTATGCTAGTAAGAATTCTTCATTTGAACCATAAAATGAGAACACATTTTAAATTCTATTACACTGAGCTAAAGATTTAAAAAGCAAAGTCCATGATGGCTTCTGAAAAGTCACTCAGATGGGAATCTAGCCAAATTTCACTTGGTATAGTAACTAACTTAACGCAGAAAAGGGAATGTTGTATTATACAAAGCTCCTCTCCTTCCAAAATTAAGAATAGCAGTCCAGTGTTTTGCTTCCAATACAGCTGTCGAGAAGGTCAAAGCCACTGTCATTTCTCCAGTTATTTTTTGTCTTTTTGTTTAGTGTTGATTTTCATATGATTATTGAAGTAGTGCTTGTTCCTGCCAAAACTATTGTCATAGGCTTAAACACAAAATTCCCATAATCCTCATATCCCCCAAAACAAACACTAATATTTTATTTAAGCCTTTTTGTATATGTGAATGCAAGCTTCTCCTTCATATTAAATTTTGTATTCTTTTCCACTATGATTTCATCAGCATTTTTCAATGTTATTACCAAGCTTTCAAAACCATAATTTAATAGTATATGCCATAATTTCATTACTCTGATGTTTTTGGCCAAGTCGATTATATTTTACTACCAAACTACTACAAATGGTATTTTAATGAAACTGTGTGTTATTTGTAATGACATGGAATTAACTGCTAGAAGTGGTATTACTGAAACAAAGGCGATACCTTTAAGGCTTTTGATATACACACACTATGGACACCTGTTATTTTTACACAACCAGCTCCTCAGTTAAGAGTCCCTTGATTTTCTTTTGAATCTGGTCTTGACAGCAGGGCAATCAAGGTGTCTGGTGATCTGCTGACCAAAGTCTAGGTTTGAGACTGGAGCTAGGTCAGTCATGTTTCTCATTCCAGGAATTTGGGCTTGGAGCAAACTGACACGTGGACAGAAAGGATTGATGCTGATTCATCCCAGTGATGGCTCCTGGCAAAGGTTTCAGCAGTTTCTCCCAGTATCTCTGTAGCTATTGTATTTCCTCTCCTTTTCTTTTGATTCTGTAAGCTACAAAATACTTTCTTTTCATTGTGGATCTTATTCCTTAAATTAGTCATAATCAATTTCTGTAGCATGCAACAAAAGATTTCTGTAAACATCAATGAAAAGCCTTACCAAAAATTTACGGGAATCTGCAGTTTGCCCCATCTTCATCTCCACCAAATTTATAAATGAACAACCTTCACTTACAGTCTTTGCTACTTTGATAAGCTAAAAAATGTATCTAATTTTTTTCCTTTACTTTTTATCATTAAGTTAAAATTTTGGATACTTATTGGTCTTATATATGTCCAGCTTTTATAGATTATTAATTTATTTCTTAGTTCACTTTTCTATTGGTATACTTGGAAAACTTTTAGTAATCAATGGCAATGTCTATTCTCCCTGATTTTGTTGAAAGTACTAGGGATAAAATGATGATAATCACTTTCTCTCTTTAAGAGGTTTTCAATCTAGTGAGTAAGATGGATATAAGCTATGAATCACAATATTTTGAGGTAAGTCCTCTAATAGAAAACACTAGATTATTATTAGAGTAATATTAAACTGTTCTTCATAATGTGCTAAAAATATTCTCTTGATTTACTTATGGCACTTTAAGTCTGTTAAAATTTATGAGGTCAAATCTGTATATTTTCCCCATTATACTGTGTTTATGAAGTCTATTTTTTTCTAACTTGATTTAGAGTTTCTTCATCTGACATTTCTAAACACAATGTGAGATACAGAGTGTACCTTTTTTGCAAATAATTACTCAATTTCCCCAGAACCACATATTGATTATTTTTTGTTTTCCCACAGATTTGTGATTATTGCATATTATGCTTTATTTTCCATATTTTAGAGTTTGTATATTGAGGTTCTTTTCATTTCTTCAGGTCTGTCTGCATATTAATATACTGTGTTAATTACAGCCATTTTTAATATCATTAGTTGACAGTGGAACTTTGTCTCAATGTTGTGGTGTTTTTTTTTTTTTTTCTTATTTAAACATTCTTTGCAATTAAAACTTATTTGCTGAGACTTCCCTGGTGGTTCAGTGGCTAGGACTCTATGCTTCCAATGCAGGGGCCTGGGTTTGATCCCTGGTCCAGGAACTAGATTCCACATGCCACGTGGAGCTCTCATGCCACAACTAAAGGCCCCCACATGCTGCAACTAAGACTTGTGACAGCCAAATAATTTTTTTTTTAATATTCAAAAAACCTTATTTGCTATTCTGTGTGAACTTTCAAATTAAATTTCCCAACAATCTCTTTCTATTTTAATTTGGATTGTCTACATAGGTATGTGTATATATACACACACATACACATTCAATATTTCTATTTTAGAAAACCCTCTACCTTTTCTCATTTCTTGTCAATATCCATTAGTAAAGGTTTGAGTTTTAACTTCCTCTGAGTCTTAACTTACTATAACAAAAAGTCAGTAGAAAATTTCAGGCAGCTCTGAAATAATTCTTTGCAACATTTAGAATATAAAATATTTGTCTGTTGAGACAGACAAAGGGACAGAGAGACAGAGAGAAGAAACCAATAAAGATGGAGGGAAAAAAAAAACCAACAACTGCTTCAGCTGCCTTCGAGACATTTCAGGATTGGCCTACTTTTTAAATTTTAATCAGCATGGTTAGAAACTCAAGATCATCTTTTTCTTTGAATAAAGAATTAAGTCAAAATCACCACTTAAAATGACTTTATCAGTGTAATTCATTATTTTTTAGTCTTGCTTATCAAATATAGCACTTCTCCTATCTATAATTAGATGGCTGTGTTCACTCAGATAAATCAATATGTATTACTCACATTCAATTCATCTAACTCCTCAAAAATCACAATTCAAGTAATCAGCAATGCTATTGTCATTTAACAGACATAGAAATAAAGAAGTGATAAGCTGTGGTGGAACTCACCAGCAACGGAGGGAGTTTATATTAGTTCATGTGCCGTATTCATGCAGTCACAGTGCAAATGTGCACATTTAGTGCAATTTTTCTTGTCTAGTAGCATTTAAATTTATAGCCAATTGTATCCAACCCAACTATACCTCTGGCAATTGTCTCTGATTGAGTACTAAAGCCATAGTGAAGTCACCCGCAAATTTTGTTGTTCAGTGAGGAACTGATTCAGCTCTGATGTCATCTATATACGTCATGAAAACATTTCTTAGTCAAAGAAGAAACAATGCTAACTGCAGAAACTCAGAACCAAGTGCAGTATATCAGTAACAAGCCATCTGATCAGTTGCAAATCTGCATCTTAGAAATTTGCAACACACTGTCTCTTCAAACCACTGCGCTGGTTGTTTTCTGATAAAATCCAGCAACGGGGTCCCCCCCCCCCCGACCCTTTTCCTTGAGTAATAAGAGAGGTACTACTCCTTTAAAGGCCTTCCCTGTTGGCTCAGAGGTTAAAGCGTCCGCCTGGAATGCGGGAGACCAGGGTTCGATCCCTGGGTCGAGAAGATCCCCTGGAGAAGAAAATGGCAACCTACTCCAGTACTCTTGCCTGGAGAATCCCATCGAGGGAGAAGCCTGGTAGGCTACAGTCCATGGGGTCGCAAACAGTCAGACAGGACTGAGCGACTTCACTTTTACTTTCAGTCCTTTAAAATCCTCTCCTTATCCACATATGTTCCCTCCCTCTGTTGTGTTCTGTTTTGGTTTATGCTAACTGTCCAAGAAGCGGTGGCTGCGCGGGCAAAGGAGGGCCAAGAGGAGCTACTCCACATTCAAGGTCAGGAGGGGCGGTGATGAGGAGATACCCCTCATCCAAGGTAAGGAGCAGCAGCTGCACTTTGCTGGAGCAGCCATGAAGAGATGCCCCACATCCAAGGTAAGAGAAACCAAAGTAAGACGGCAGGTGTTCCAAGAGGGCATCAGAGGGCAGACACACTGAAACCATAATCACAAAAAACTAGTCAATCTAATCACATTAGGACACAGCCTTGTCTAACTCAAAGAAACTAAGCCATGCCCTATGGGGCCACCCAAGACGAGCGGGTCATGGTGGAGAGGTCTGACAGAATGTGGTCCACTGGAGAAGGGAATAGCAAACCACTTCAGTATTCTTGCCTTGAGAACCCCAAGAACAGTATGAAAAGGCAAAATGATAGGATACTGAAAGAGGAACTCCCGAGGTCTGTAGGTGTCCAATATGCTACTGGAGATCAGTGGAGAAATAACTCCAGAAAGAATGAAGGGATAGAGCCAAAACAGAAACAATACCCAGCTGTGGATGTGACTAGTGATAGAAGCAAGGTCTGATGCTGTAAAGAGCAATATTGCATAGGAACCTGGAATGTCAGGTCCATGAATCAAGGCTAACTGGAAGTGGTCAAACAGGAGATGGCAAGAGTGAACGTCGAAATTCTAGGAATCAGCAAACTAAAATGGACTGGAATGGGTGAATTTAACTCAGATGACCAGTATATCTACTACTGCGGGCAGGAATCCCTCAGAAGAAATGGAGTAGCCATCATGGTCAACAAGAGAGTCCGAAATGCAGTACTTGGATGCCATCTCAAAAACGACAGAACGATCTCTGTTCGTCTCCAAGGCAAACCATTCAGTATCACAGTAATCCAAGTCTATGCCCCAACCAGTAACGCTGAAGAAGCTTAACGGTTCTATGAAGACCTACAAGACCTTTTAGAACTAACACTCAAAAAAGATGTCCTTTTCATTACTGGGGACTGGGATGCAAAATTAGGAAGTCAAGAAACACCTGGAGTAACAACCAAATTTGGCCTTGGAGTATAGAATGAAGCAGGGCAAAGGCTAATAGAGTTTTGCCAAGAGAAAGAACTGGTCATAGCAAACATCCTCTTCCAACAACACAAGAGAAGACTCTACACATGGACATCACCAGAGGGTCAACACCGAAATCAGATTGATTATATTCTTTGCAGCCAAAGATGGAGAAGCTCTATACAGTCAGCAAAAACAAAACCGGAAGCTGACTGTGGCTCAGATCATGAGCTCCTTATTGCCAAATTCAGACTTAAATTGAAGAAAGTGGGGAAAACCACTAGAGCATTCAGGTATGACCTAAATCAAATCCCTTATGATTATACAGTGGAAGTGAGAAATAAATTTAAGAGACTAGATCTGATAGATAGAGTGCCTGATGAACTATGGAATGAGGTACGTGACATTGTACAGGAGACAGGGATCAAGACCATTCCCATGGAAAAGAAATGCAAAACAGCAAAATGACTGTCTGGGGAGGCCTTACAAAGAGCTGTGAAAAGAAGAGAAGCGAAAAGCAAAGGAGAAAGGAAAGATATAAGCATCTGAATGCAGAGTTCCAAAGAATAGCAAGAAGAGATAAGAAAGCCTTCTTCAGCGATCAATGAAAAGAGATAGAGGAAAACACCAGACTGGGAAAGACTAGAAATCTCTTCAAGAAAATTAGATATACCAAAGGAACATTTCATGCAAAGATGGGCTCGATAAAGGACAGAAATGGTATGGACCTAACAGAAGCAGAAGATATTAAGAAGAGGTGGCAACAGTACACAGAAGAACTGTACAAAAAAGATCTTCATGACCAAGATAATCACGATGGTGTGATCACTATGGGGTTGCAAAGAGTCGGGCACGACTGAGCGACTGAACTGAACTGAATTTAGAGCAGTAGCTTTTAAGGTTTTCTTAACCATCTCCGGTTAATCTAGAACATTAATGAATGGAAAAAACTTGCAAACCATGGTTATCTCCTGAAGTCCCTAATTCACCTATTGATCAGTTAAAAGTCTATAGATCTCTGGAAGTAAGAAACTCTGTTTTAGAAATACTGGTACATATTTTAAAGGAATCTGTAGATAAAATTACTGTATTAAATACAAATATTTTACATGCAGACATGCCTCTAGCCCTATAATCTTAGATGACATCTCTAAATGCCTACCAATTTATCATTTCCTTGATTCAAGATAATATTAATGTGATATATTATTTCAGATATTACTAGAAAATATTCAGATGCACAAATTGGTAGATGTCGTCATTTCTGCTTACATTACTTTTAGGTAGGATGTTAGGTATGAGCAAGGATGGGAGGCTTAGCGAAAAGGTTGCAAGCTGATCTCTAAACTCCATTCAGACACATCAAGGAGAGCTCACAGATTGGCTACAAAATAACCACAGGGGCTTTTCCAATTCCTACACAGCACCCTAGGCACACAGTGGATACAAACTAACCACAGGGGCTTCCTCAAGGAATCCTAGATAATCAAGGGTTCATAAATATTCTATATGTATATATATTTGATCAGAACAGACTGAATTATGGGAAGACAAATACAACGGTTCTGTAACTTGCAACTGTCAATTAGACTTGGACATATACCTATTTGCATTCCCTTTCTTCATTGGTGGTGGGTACAGGCCCTATTTTGCACAGGGCACAACCAGGAGGAGGAGTGTGAGCCATGCTAAGTCCCTTCAGTTGTGTCAGACTCTGTGCAACCCAATGAACTATAGCCCCCCAGGCTCCTCTGTCCGTAGGATTCTCCAGGCAAGAATACGGGAGGGGCTTGCCATGCCCTCCTCCAGGGGATCTTCCTGACGCAGGGATCAAACCCATATCTCTTATGTCTCCTGCATCAGCAGGCAGGTTGTTTAATACTATGCCAGGAAAGAGACAGAAGTATAAAAAGCGGGAAGCCAAAAGGGAATGTTAGGTCAACTCCTTTCCGGCTGGTCTACTCCCATGTCTTGGGAGTGTCTGTCTAATAAAAGATCTGTCTGCTTCAGCTCTAACTTGCCTGTTGTTTTAAACCTTTTAGTCCACTGTTCCAAATTTTTGTTGCTATAAGAACTGAGGGAGAAAAATAAACCAATGTGATGTTACCACATTATAAATGCAAGGCTGTATAATGGGCAGCAGACATGAAGTCAACACGCAAACTTAGTAGATGATAAACAATGTTTCTAAACCTGGCTCTACTTTCAGTTGACCTTGGGCAATTATTAACTCCCTCAAGTTCTTTCTTATACATAGGGGACCTTAGACTAATGACCTGGGTTTTCCCTGGGTCAATTGACTTATGGTGAGTTTTCATCTGTTTCATAATCAGCCAGAGCTGACTTTGTGTGCTAGGTACAACAACTGTTGGTTGCTTTACTTGCATTTTTAAACACTGTTTTCCTAAAGTTTTATACTTGGGCAGAATGGAGAAAAGCCAGGGCAATAAAAGATAAAGGCTTAAGTGGGTGGTACATGAATTTTTGAAACTGGGCATATACTGAAACAGCAGGATCAGAAGACATTTCCTCATCTGCTAAAAATGAATTGCAGAGCAGTAATCTCAAAAGATTTTCTTTGAATGCTGGAAATCAATTCAGAAATGACCATTATTAATATTGTTTGCCCTGCACTAATATACAGTCATAATAAAACTTGTGAATAAAATGGCATTAATTCATTATGTAATGTGGCTTCTTGAGACTACAATTTCAGTTTTCCTCCAACATAAAAATACTGTTCACTAACTTTCGAAAGTCAAGCTAGGGCCCATTCTTTATACGAAGGTAAACACACACACATTTATTTTGATATGTAAGCTAAAGACTCTAAAGAAAATAATGAAACGAAAAGCACAGAAAGTGAAACTAGAATCATAATTGCACACTTTCATGAGCAAGAGTAGAGAACATACTGCAAGGTTTTATCTAATTGGACTGACTGGATAACCAAATCAATTCTGAATTAAAGATGAACTAATCTTGAATTTTTGAAGTGTTTTGTCATTTATTATTAGATGATCAGATTGTGAGGTTTGGGGGTTTTTTGGGGAGGGATGAATAAACTTAGGAAAACTTTGACCTCAAACTCTAGGGGTTCTGATTGACTTTCACAGAGGTACATAAATACATCACTTTCAATTTGGAAGAAGTGGAACATTTCTCATTAAAATTATGTATCTGGGTGCTTTATTTCTACGTCAAATTCACTCATCTTCTTTAAATGAGGTTATGTAGATTGACCGTTGATAGCCATAAACACCCTTTAAAATGTTGTTAGTTTGAATGCAATATGTTAAAAGATAGTATTTCCCACTTCAGTTCCTCTGAAAAAATATTGATTTTAAAGAATTTTTAAAGGCAGATATCCTGTCATATTTTGCTTAATCATCTTGAAATTGTTAACCATCTTTAAAGGTTTTTAAATCATCTTAAACCGTCTTTAAATCGTTAATCATCTTTAATTGTCATCATATCCAGTGTTTTCAGTTACACAGCTTCAGAAGTAACATGTATCAGATATTCACCATGATCACTTTTCAGTTCTTAGATTAATGTGAGTATATTTGTGTGGGTGTGTGGGTAGATGTGTACTGACTGGAGACAAAATGAGATGGAGAGACAGCCATCGATAGTGGATAGGCTGGTAGGTGATAAATCATTTATATACATATATAAGTAAGTTACAAAATATATAGAAAGTTACCTACTTATATTTTTCATTTATTATCTATTCTATTTTACCCCAAGAAAATATAAGCTTTATGAGGGCAAGGGTTTTGATTTACTCTCCAATATTGTCAAAGCCAACTAGAACAATGTTTTGCACACAGCTGGAACACAGTTCAATTTGTTACAATTTACTTGAATAAGCCAGTATCATTATTAATTAGAAAGACAGTACCTGAAAGGATAAGAATTATGCCTTATGAAGTATATTCATCACTTAGGCTGGGTTGGTGAATTTGTTTCAAATTCAGGAGTGGTTAGTTTTCCTGAGAGCTTTTTCAGTATGTGTGTGTAGTGTGTGTGTGTGTGTGTGTGTGTGTGAGAGAGAGAGAGAGAGAGAAAGACAGACTATGAGAGAATGCAAATGAATCTCAGGTTTACTGAACTGCTTGTGGTTTTTAATTCCCTGAAACATGTTAGTTTTCAAAAAACAAAATTATTTCACCATTAATTAAATGAATATAAATTACTATTAATTAAGATAAACTTCACTGTCTTACTTAACAATTTATTAATAGAAACTAATCATGACTACTTGACAAATTATGTTTCAAGATCATAGTGTTTATTGTATTGCTATTCACAGAAAAGTTATGCAGTATTGAAATTAAAATCCAGTATAGGTCAGAAAGTGAATTTGTTGGCCTGGAGTCTTGACAACTTGACATTTACTTGAGTTACTAAATTCCATCTAGAAAATAAAGCAATCTGAGCTCATGGGCTGCCCTGCAACAAAACAAGTCAAAGCTAAAGTGAATTTGCAGAATAGGTAGAACTTGAATTGCTTGTATAAACTTAAGTTGCTAACTTCATTTATTACCTCCCCTAAACCTGAGTGGCCCCCTTCCCACACACTCCCTGCATGGTTACCCTCAGTGACACATAGACCTTGCTGCTTTCTTCTGCTCATTGACACATTTCTCTGCACTTTGTTACATTTTTGTCTGGCGGTTTTGAAAATGTATTTAATTACCTGAAAAGTACTCCCAAATAAAAGTCTGTTCCCTCAAAAAAAAAAAAACCCTCAAAACCCCTTAAAATGAATACAAAAGCTCTGTTTCTGCTTAGAAAGTTGTGACTTGCCCCAATATATAATGCAGTGGATTTACAAGATGTTATTAGTTTGCAAAGTGAAAAACCACATTCTTAGCCAAGTATTTGAAAATTTCCTTAAAAGTTCCACTTTGCTAACTGGATGCTTTTAGTAAGTGGTTTTAAGCTTATTTTAAAACTATTGATTACTAATGCAACAATGCGTTTATTGTGTTTAATCACCTTAATAAAGTCCTAAAAGTTACAACCAAATATTGTGATATTATAGTACTCACCTGGCAACAGGTAAATTTTGTATTGAAATGTAACAATCACAAGCTATACTCTCTTTAATGATGTCTAAAAACTAGCCTTTTAAATCAGATGTGATGACTACTAAGGGGAAAGTACTCGCTGCCAATATTGTACTAACCCAAATGCAATTGTAAGTGTTCAAGTAAAATAGAACGAAAAATTCCATTTACAGTTCATGCATTAAGTGACGAAAAAAATGTGCAACCATTCTCAGGCATAAAATTAACATCATTCCTAGTTCACCAGTAAATTATTCATCTGCTTCATAATTATTTTAAATTACTAAATTGGGGGGAAGTAGTCTTTAAAAAAAAAAAAACTTGTAAAAAATGCTGACATTTTGGACAGCTCCCTTCTGATTTTTCTACATCATTTCTATGAGGTGTTTTTACTTTATTTTTTTTTCTTTTTAAGCTTTGCCAAATCAGAAATGAGCCCCGCCAAAGTCGTTTCCGCCGCTGGGGTTTGGGGTTTATTTTTGTTGTGTTTTGCTGCGTTGTGTTTAGGGGCAAAATATTCCTCCAGTGAAAGGGATTAAGGATCTATATAACTGGGGAAGTGCTGTTCTCAGCTTAATATCCGGCTCCCTGTACTGAGCTAATTTTTAAATGTTTTCCAAAGGTTCTAGCTGGTAAGAAGGGAGCTGCCCTCCACTCCCATTCGCGCTACAATTCATTCGCTTCTGTAAAGGACCACAGCCTCTCCATCTATGCCAGTCAGGGACAGTTTGTCAGTGCCGAGGTATTTCAAGAACTTTCCAAGCAGACTCCTAGGAGACAAAAGACCACGTACAAAGCAATCGCCAAGAATAACTTTGTGCGTCCCGAACAGGGATGGAGAAACCCCTGCACTGAGCTCCGGAGATCTGGACTTAGCCCGGTAGCACCATCCATTTGCAGCAGCGAAAAAAAAAAAAAACCAAAACAACAAAAAACCCAGCCTTCTGCAGAAAGGTTTACATCGCGGGTGGAACTCCCAGTGGCTTTACAAAATAAGTTAATCTAATATATAAAATAAAAAACAGTGTATGTACTGGAGGAAGCTGGGTACGTAACCCTGGTTACACTTGAGAGGTTAACCCGCTTTAGGTCTAGTTGCCCAGACCCCAGTGGGCTGGAACTTTCTCCGAGGGCGGAGCCACCCTACAGTTCGCAGCGGCCACGCGCGCGCCCGGCCGTGTCCGGATCCCGAATACATCTACCAAGGTAGCTTGATGAGGTAGGCGCTCCACCTGAACCGGCACTCGAGCCCCGCCCCGTTCCAGTGACACGCGTGCCCCACACTGGCGCGGGCCAGGACACCCTCAATCAGCCCCTCAAAGCTGGACTTTCTCTCCCCAAATCTGCATCCCCGAAAAGTGGAGCGAGCTTCCTCTTCCTACGTGGGGCGTCCGACACAAAAAAGTCGCCTCTCTCCAAGCCTAGCTCCATTCCCCAACCCTCGTTCCTCTCCCCTCTCTCCGTCATCCTTTTTCCCAGCGAAGCGGACCAACCTTTACTTTCCTCTCTCATCTCCTCCCCTCCAAAGTCCCCGGCGCAAAGTGGGACTTTGGGGAGCCTCGGTGAATGTGCCTGTCCCCTGGCGCACTGACAGCTCCCTCTTTTCATCAAGGCAATAAACTTCAATTTGCCAGGCTCTTAAATGAGCCACTAAGGACTTTCCCCGTGCGTTCTCGTGCGCTCTCCCTCCAGCTGAGCCAAGTGCATCCAATTCTCTCTATCCCAGCCTGGAGCCCTGAAGGACGTAGGTTCACGCGAGAGGGGACTCACCGCGCTCCCCGCAAAGTGCCCTAAACCGCGCGCTCACACACGCAAATGCACACACAATGCCATCCCCGCGCTATCAAAGTCAGCCGGCGCAGAGGGGAAAACGCACGAGCAGGAGTGGCACCCGGGCGATCATCAGCCTAGCCGCGCGTCCGGACTCGCTGCCAGGGTCCCAAACACCTTTGTCTGAATGCCCCCGGAACAGTGAGCCTCGAAACCCCCAAAGATAACACCAGTGGCCCCAGGGGCGGCGCGCGCACTGCCGGGCCAGACCTTACCCGTGGGGCGCGTGGTCTCCCGCCGCTTGGCTGGCCCGCGGGCCACAGGGACGCTGCAGCCGGGGTCCCGTAGATGCTGCTGCTCCGCTGCCGCTGCCCCATCCCCAACGGCAGCATCACTTCGCTGCCGCCGCCGCCTCCTCGTGCTCCGTTCTCTCGGCCGCCCCTCCCCGGCGTCCGCCTGCAGGACCGGCAGCGCCTGCGGCGCAGCGGGGTGGGCAGCAGCGGAGGCGGTGGCGCCGGCGCGAGCTCGCCCAGCTGTACCGGTTAGAGCCGCCGCGGCGGCAGCCGGAGCACCCAAGCCCGGCTGCGCTTCCCCGGCGAAGGCTCTGGCCTCGGCGACTGACAACGCTGGGTAGCCAATCGCTGCCTCGCCCCGCACGGCGTGGGGGAGACCAATCAGAGCGGAAGGCCCAAGGTTTTCCTCCGCCTTTGCTCAGCAGGCTCGTTTCCGGGAGAGGCAGCGAGGCTGCTAGCGTTTGGGATGGGGGAGGCAAGCGAGGAACGCGCGGCGGGACTCCTGGCTCTCGAGGCTTAGGTGCGGCTGGGCGACCGGGCCCACTGAGGTGGGCCTGGCGCGTTTTTTGACGATCTGGAGCCCGTGGCTTAGCGGGAAAGGGCGTGCTGGGGTGACTCAGTCCCCAGAGCGTCGGCTTGGAGGGTCAGCGTCTTGGCATCCCTGCGCCCCGGCCGTGGGACCCGAGTGGGACACGAACGGCAGTGCCGGAGAGCGCATCCCTGGAGGTGGTCGCCGCCTTGGAGGAATCATGCGAACAGTCACCAGACAGCGCCCCCGTCCTTCTCCCTTTGGTACCTTTGGCATCTGAAAAGAGTGGTACTTCTGAGCCTCCTAACTGCTCCTTGCCATAGTAATCAGTCCGAAAGATTGCCCGAGCTATGAAAGAGGCATCTGGAGAAATGTTCTCAAAGTTGTAGGTGGAGGGTCCCTCCAGACCTTCCTTCCAAATGAACTTTCCCACCTTCACCCAGCAAAACAAAACACCTCAGGTAGCAAGGAGAAAGCTACTTTAAACAGGCAACGTAGTTGGTTTATACCCCCCTTTTTTAACCTTTGGGGAATCACTTCTGAATGATTAAATGGGTGCTTTTTTGTTCGTGTGTGTGTGTGTGTGTGTGTGTGCGCGCGCGCGCGCCAACGCGCTCACTTGACACAAACACGAGAGAAATGATGTTATTTAATAAGGAAAGAAAAAGAGAAAGTGGCAAACTTTCCCCACATGACCATGTCCCCAAATTAATGATGATCTTTCCTTATGCAGCATTATAAGTCCCTTCAGTGCAAATACGACTGAAAGGTCCAGAGTTCTAATAAGTCTATAATCAATTGCAGTAAATTATTGTTGCAGTAAGACAAACTTAAGTTCTACAGGAAGATGTTACTGTGTGGGTCATTCTTCGAGTAACCTCTATCTTACAAAGTTGTTGCAAAAGTCACGTGTATAAATTAGCAACATAGTTGTCTAATTAGTTGGAATTCAGAATGCTTCTGCTGCTAGTTCTAATTATATTTAAGTGATCTTTGTCTTCTTACAACAATCACCTTTCTTCATTTGCCTTCCAAGATAATTCCATGTAACCCATGATACCTCAAACACACCCTGCGGAAATTCTGTGAGCACTCTTAAGGAAAATTTGATTGCAGAGTAGACTTGTGTGTTGCCCTCTTCCAGTACTATAGAAAATGTATGCGTACATACCAGCACCATTCATCCAAATTTTCCTGTACTCCTTTCCCCCCTTCATGAGTCATTTGACCAATCTAGTTTGGGAGATAGACTATCTCTGATTAAGAAAACAACAGTGCAAATAAAGCATATATTATTTATGTTTAGGACGTCCCTGGTGGCTCAGATGGTAAAGCGTGTGTCTACAATGTGGGAGACCTGGATTCGATCCCTGGGTCGGGAAGATTCCCTGGAGAAGGAAATGGCAACCCACTCCAGTACTCTTGCCTGGAAAATCCCATGGACGGAGGAGCAACCTGTATGCCACATCATTTTGAATTTTTAATCTAGAGAAGGGTTTTTTTTTTTGGTTTGTTTAGCATTTTAAATTATTTTTTGTAACTGTGTAACTTAAAATTAACACCCTCATTAACTACATGAAGTAATCATTAGAGGAATGGAGTTTAAGTCTGGGAGAGAAAGGAAAAACAAAAAGGTGCTTTATTCAAACTGGGGGGAAAGGGGAGTTATTTGCAATAACTAGAAATATTAAAAAGTATATCTTAAAATTGGAAAATTTAAATGCAATAACAGTTTAGAAATATTTGTGATAAAAGATAAAATGGCCTTCAATCAAAAGACTAATCCTGACTAAAGAAGGCATGTGAAATATGAAAATGTTACCAAACTTTAGAATGCTAAAAATTTTTAGAGAACTGCACACAAATATCTACATAATTTTTCTAACTACCCCTCTGTGCTCTGCCTAATATAGTCTTTTCTAGTATCCTGTAATCTTTTCTATGATATCTGGAATTTGCAACAGTTAATCCTGAAAATATATGGGTCCTAATGGATTTGGTAGTGATTAAGATGATCAAACAACTTCTTACAGAAGCAAAAATGTTAAAGAAAATTAACAACATACATACAGATAAAACACTAATATTGCCTACTGCTAGTGCTATGCATAAGCAGCTTTGAGCAAAAGAAACCTGTATACCATTAACAACTTACTAAGAATGAAAACCAATAAATATTTAAAATTGATGAAGATTGAAAATTGTAAAAAAAAAAAAAAAAAAAGATAGCTGAAAAGATTGCATGCTGATGCTAGTTTTATGCATGGCTGTGAATTTCATCATCTATATTGGTCAGAAAGTCCAGTGTTATTTAAATACAAGTATTTAATGAGCTAATTCCTCTTTGTATGTGTGTGTGTTTTTAAGTATCTCTGTTTTTCTCCCCATGCGATGAGAGAACTCATTCAACTTGTTAGAAGAGGAAGAAATTTACTTGTGTGCATGTGTGCTAAGTTGCTTCAGTCATGTCTGACTCTGAGATGCTATGGAATACAGCATGCCAGACTCCTCTGTCCAAGGGATTCTCCAGGAAAGAATACTGGAGTGGGTTGCCACGCCCTCCTCCAGGGGGATCTTCTTGACCCAGGGATTAAACTTGTATCTCTTGCATTGGCAGGTGGACTCTTTATTGCTATTGCCATCTCGGAAGCCCAAACTTATATATATATAATAATTTTATATTAATTGATGCAAAAAATCTTTATTTATCAAGAATAGAAACTGAATACTTCAGTGGAATCAATTCTGAATAAAAGCTACATCCAGCAGACACAAAACTGAATAAAAAGGAAAGAAATCAGTCTAGTTCCAGCTCTGCTTATGACTGGGTGAAAAATCACAGGTCAGTCACTTAAACTTACCCAGCATTTCTTATCTGTAAAATAGAGATTAAAAACAAAGTAAACCTCTGACTTTCTTAGATGTGAGGATTAACTTATAATTGGAACTATAAGCCACAATGGGCTTTTTGCAGAAAAGATCTTCCAGAAAGGTATTGCATTGGAATTTAATGATATTACCCTATTCTGAATGTGACTTGATGTAATTCTCACAACAGCCCTGTTCATTGTGGATATGTATTGATAAAACCTGTTTCTACAGATGAATGTAAGTTCAAAGAGGCTTTCTTTTTTCTTTTTTTTTCACCAATTTTACGGTAAATTGACTGTCAGATACATTTTATTTGTTGTCATCCAGAGACTGTTTTTCTCATGGTCCCTTCACTATGCCATTTCCAATATGGTTGAAATATGCACATTTAAAGGCTGGTTCCTTCATTTAAATGAAAGTCAACCCATTTCATTTAGTATTGGATGTCAGCTGCACCTGGAATAAAAGGATTTCACCCAGTAATGTAATTAATTAGATAACTTCAAATACATAAGTCTTCTGTTTTCATATTTAGAACTCTGAAACAGCTATACAATGGATGCCATGCTCATGTTAAAAGATTACTATGTAAGTTTCTTGTGTTAAAAGATTAAAGAAAAATCAAGACAAGAAAACAAAACCACCAGAAAGGAATTGTATTCTATTCAGGTCATCATAACTAGTATTTTTTTTTTTACAACCTTTATACCAGCACCCCCACAAACACACATGGATACAATAGTCACTCATCAAAATTTAATAGGGAACAGGTCTCCAAACCAAGCAAATATTACAACACCTAGCTTTATACTATTCCCCCTCATCATACTTCTCTCCTGAGACTTGGGAGTTGTCAGGAGAAAGGGAATCGCTGAAACTAAGAGAATGTAAAAGATACCCAAGGACAAAGCACAGACAGAGCGACAAGCATAGGAAACCACTTACAATTAAGAGAACATAAAGATGGCAGGGTCTCTTTGCAGGGGAGGCAATTTAATATGAAATCCCAGAAGAAACTGAAAAGTAATTTGGCACTGTGGAATCCAAGGAAAGAAAGTTGCTAAAGGACTGGAAAGTGACATACCAACTCTTGACTCTAAATGTTGACGAGAGATATTATGGTAGGCTGATTTGAATGAAAATCATCTGACCCACACAGAATGGGAAAAGGAATTCCAGTGGGTATGCGTCTATCATATTGCAAGTGTGCTAAGTCACTTCAGTGGTGTCCAACTCTTTGCAACCCTATGGACCGTAGCCCTCCAGGCTCCTCTGCCCACGGGTTTCTCCAGGCAAGAATACTGGAAGCGGTTTCTGTGCTCTCCTCCAGGCGAGCTTTCTGACCCAGGAATTGAACCTGCATCTCTTATGTCTCCTGCACTGGCAGGTGAATTCTTTACCACTAGCGCCACATGGGAAGTCCCTACTATTATGTTAGAAAAGAGTTATGTTATTCTAGGTTTAGTATTTTGAAATAAAGGTGGAGTTATGATTTATACAGAAGGCTGTATAAGAATGTTAATTGATACAGAATCTCACAAAGTCTTAAAGTAGGGACAGTCTTTATTGTTATCGAAACAAAACATTTGCAAAGATACGCAATCCTTCAATGAGTGTGTGTGTTATGGAAACCAAACCATTACCAAAATTGAAGAAAAAAAAATTCTTTATTTAACTACCCTTTAGATTATCTTCAATTTTTATAATCTCGAATTAGGTTATTTGCTTGACTAATAACTAATAATCCAATCTCTTGTAGTAATGTTTTTTTCCTGTAACTTTAATCACTAAAGTTAATCTATTTTTCTATTTCATGCTGGACCTGCATGTTGCATTGATCCAGCCTCAAGTAGAAAAGTGGAAAGGAGATGAGAGGGCATGTGTTGGGGGAAGGCTAGGCAAGTGAAGGAAGAGAAGTGGGGGATGGAAAGAGTAGGAAGAAGAGGTGTAGAGGTTTTTCTTAGTTATTTGTGAAGCAGTTTTCCATGGCTTCATAAATCAATACTTCTCTCAGAAGCCACTTAAAGCAAAGGACACTAAAAAATTAATTTTAAAAAATTAATGACTTCTATATTACCACAGTAGAATGCTGTTTAAGTGCCTAGCATAGTGCTAGGAGCTCAATAAATGTTTGATCAAGGAAAAAGGAGCTTGTAAATATTGCATGGGTTTTTGCGGGGGAGGGGGCAGGCTGCTGCTAAAAGTTAAAATCAACTGTAACATTTAACATGTCTTGTAATTATGACTGTTTTACCTTTATGTAAGTGAAATCTCAATATGTAATATTACTTTTTAAGTTTTCCCAAAATTGCTGGGCAGATCACATGATGGGATACATTCTCTCCTCAGTCTGAATCTTTCTTTTCCTTAGCTTCCCAGCCCCTCACCCAGTCAGGTGTAACTCATTCTCCAGGTGCTTTTGGATGATTAGGAAATATGCCTGGAGATTGATCCTGCTTGCTAGGGAGAAAAGTGCTGGTAAAAGGTCAAAGCTGAGTTCCTAGGGACTGGGGCAGCTGAAGCTAATAACATGAATCATCATTAGCTTTTACTGATGCCAAGTCATGCAAGTCTGTGGAGTTCATACAGAAAGAGAAATTTGGATCAATAGGGCTTTATGCGACCATGCAGCTTGATAATTACTTTCTAGAAATTAAGTTTGTAAAGGTTTTTTCTTCCTTACAATTTTTTTCTCTGTTCTGAAAGCCTGCTTTAGTTTCTGTACCTGTAGATAAACCCATAGTTTTCAGCCCCCTTTTTAAATTTTTATGATAATGCATTACTTTGGAGGTAGGCTGGATGTGTCCTTTATAGTCAGTAACCTTTGGTGTCTATTTAACAGTGTACTGATAATTCACAATAGGATTGATTTTTAAAATCCGCTTCTCTGAATGTTTAAAAAACCAAGTCACGAACATAAACAGCCCTTGTTTTGTCATCGGCTAGTATTATGGCTGTTGACCTGGCAATGCTAGGGGTAGGTAGGCTACATTGTTTAGTTGGTAAATGAAGTGTGCAAGCCACTGCTATGCTGTGCTTAGTTGCTCAGTCATGTCTGACTCTGGAAGCCGATGGCCTGTATGTAGCTGGCCAGGACCCTCTGTCCATGATTATTCTTCAGGCAAGAATACTGGAGTGGGTTGCCATGCCTCCAGGGGATCTTCCCAGCCCAGGGATTGAACCTGGTCTCCCACATTGCAGGCAGATTCTTTACCTTCTAGCCACCAGGGAAGCCCACAGCCATTGCTACTTCTGTTTTATTGTGAGTTGACTTACAAAACCCAGTGAACACCATGGAACGCTTTTACATTCACAGAAAAAACTATATAGACTTGCACATCTCAGTGTAGAATGCCTTAAGTAAAAATAGCCAACTAAATATTTTATGCCCTCGCAATGTCAAGAATTTTTGAGGCTTTAAAATAAACTGAGGGGTTGAGAGCATGTGTTTATAAGCATAATACCACAAAATGTAACTTTCTTTGCACGTAGACTCATTCAAGCCCATTTGCCTTTAGCTGCTAGTGGAGAGGACTTTTAGATATGGTTAGAGAGAGAAAATTATTCAGTTCAGTTCAGTCGCTCAGTCATGTCTGACTCTTTGTGACACCATGGACTGCAGCATGCTACGCCTCCCTGTCCATCACCAACTCCCAGAGTTTACTCAAACTCATTTCCATTGAGTCAGTGATGACATCCAAACATCCCAACCTCTGTCATCCCCTTCTTCTCCCACCTTCAATCATTCCCAGCATCAGGGTCTTTTCGAATGAGTCAGTTCTTCATATCAGGTGGCCAAAGTATTAGAGCTACAGCTTCAGCATCAGTCCTTCCAATGAATATTCAGGACTGATTTCCTTTACGATAGACTGGTTGGATCTCCTTGCAATCCAAGGGACTCTCGAGAGGATTCTCCAACACCACATTTCAAAAGCATCATTTCTTTGGTGCTCAGCTTTCTTTATAGTCTGACTCTCATATCCTTATATGACTACGGGAAAAACCATAACTTTTCTAGATGGACCTTTGTTGATAAAGTAATCTCTCTGCTTTTTAATATGCTGTCTAGGTCAGTCATAACTTTTCTTCCAAGGAGTAAGCATCTTTTAATTTCATGGCTGCAATCACCATCTGCAGTGATTTTGGAGCCCCCAAAAATAAAGTCTGACACTGTTTCCCGATCTATTTGGCATGAAGTGATGGGACCAGATGCCATGATCATAGTTTTCTGAATGTTGACCTTTAAGCCAACGTCTTCACTCTCCTCTTTGACTTTCATCAAAAGGCTCTTACTTCCTCTTCACTTTCTGCCATGAGGGTGTGTCATCTGCATCTCTGAGGTTATTGATATTTCTCCCAGCAATTTTGATTCCAGCTTGTACTTCATCCAGCCAAGCATTTCTCATGATGTACTCTGCATAGAAGTTAAATAAGCAGGGTGAAAATATACAGCCTTGACATAATCCTTTCCCAATTTGGAACCAGTCTGTTGTTCCATGTCCAGTTCTAACTGTTGCTTCCTGACCTGCATAAAGATTTCTAAAGAGGCAGGTCAAGGTGGTCTGGCATTCCCATCTCCTGAAGAATTTTCCACAGTTTGTGGTGATCCACACAGTCAAAGGCTTTGGCATAGTCAATCAAGCAGAAATAGATGCTTTTCTGCAACTCTCTTGCTTTCTCGATGATCCAGTGGATGTTGGCAGTTTCATCTCTGGTTCCTCTGCTTTTTCTAAATCCAGCTTGAACATCTGGAAGTTCACGGTTCACGTACTGTTGAAGCTTGGCTTGGAGAATTTTGAGCATTACTTTACTAGTGTGTGAGATGTGTGCAATTATGCAGTAGTTTGAGCATTCTTCAGCATTGCCTTTCTTTGAGATTGAAATGAAAACTGACCTTTTCCAGTCTTGAGGCCACTGTTGAGTTTTCCAAATTTGCTGGCACATTGAGTGCAGCACTTTCACAGCCTAATCTTTTAGGAATTGAAATAGCTCAACTGGAATTCCATCACCTCTACTAGCTTTGTTTGTAGTGATAATTCCTAAGGCCCACTTGATTTCACATTCTATGATGTCTGGCTCTAGGTGAGTGATTACATCATCGTAATTATCTGGGTCGTGAAGATCTTTTTTGTATAGTTCCTCTGCGTATTCTTGCCACCTCTTCTTAATATCTTCTGCTTCTGTTAGGTCCATACCATTCTTGTTTACCATTCTTTAATTGAGCCCATCTTTGCAAGAAATGCTCCCTTGGTATCTCTGTTTTTCTTGAAGAGATCTCAAGTCTTTTCCACTCTATTGTTTTCCTCTATTTCTTTGCACTGATCACTGAGGAAGGCTTATTATCTCTCTTTGCTATTCTTTGGAACTCTGCATTCAAACAGCTATATCTTTCCTTTTCTCCTTTTTTTTTTTCACTTCTCTTCTTTTCACAGCTATTTGTAAGGTCTCCTCAGACAGCCATTTTGCTTTTTTGCATTTGTTTTTCTTGGGGATTGTCTTGCTCCCTGTCTCCTGTACAATGTCATGAACCTCCATCCATAGTTCATCAGGCACTCTACTATCAGATCTAGTCTCTTAAATTTATATCTCATTTCCACTGTATAATTGTAAGGGATTTGAATTAGGTCATACCTGAATGGTCTAGTGGTTTTCCCCACTTTCTTCAATTTCAGTCTGAATTTGGCAATAAGGAGTTCATGATCTGAGCCACAGTCAGCTCCCAGTCTTGTTTTTGCTAGCTGTATAGAGCATCTCTATCTTTGGCTGCAAAGAACATAATCAATCTGATGTTGGTGTTGACCATTTGGTGATGTCCATGTGTAGAGTCTTCTCTTGTGTTGTTGGAAGAGGATGTTTGCTATGACCAGTGTGTTCTCTTGGCAAAACTCTATTAGCTTTTGCCCTGCTTCATTCTATACTCCAAGGCCATATTTGGTTGTTACTCCAGGTGTTTCTTGACTTCCTACTTTTGCATCCCAGTCCCCTATAATGAAAAGGACATCTTTTTTGGATGTTAGTTCTAGAAGGTCTTGTAGGTCTTCATAGAACCATTCAACTTCAGCTTCTTCGGCATCACCGGTCAGGACATAGACTTAGATCACCGTGATATTGAATGGTTTGCCTTGGAAATGAACAAAGATCATTCTGTCATTTTTGAGATTGCATCCAAGTACTGCATTTCAGACTCTTTTGTTGACTATGATGGCTACTCCATTTCTTCTAAGGGATTCTTGCCCACAGTAGTAGATATACTGGTCATCTGAGTTAAATTCACCCATTCCAGTCCATCTTAGTTTGCTGATTCCTAAAATGTCATTGTTCAATCTTGCCATCTCCTGTTCAACCACTTCCAATTTGCCTTGATTCATAGACCTAACATTCCAGGTTCCTATGCAATATTGCTCTTTACAGCATCAGACCTTGCTTCCATCACCAGTACATCCACAACTGGGTGTTGTTTTTGCTTTGGCTTCGTCTTGTCATTCTTTCTAGAGTTAGTTCTCCACTGATCTCCAGTAGCATATTGGGCACCTACCAACCTGGGGAGTTCATCTTTCAGTGTCCTATCTTTTTGCATTTTCATGTTGTTCATGGGGTTCTGAAGGCAAGAATACTGAAAAGTGAAAGAAAGTGAAAGTGAAGTCGCTCAGTTGTGTTGGACTCTTTGCGACCCGATGGACTGTAGCCTACCAGGCTCCTCTGTCCATGGGACTTTCCAGGCAAGAATCCTGGAGTGGGTTGCCATTTCCTTCTCCAGGAGATCTTCCCAACCCAGAGATTGAACCCGGGTCTCCCGGATTGTAGGCAGATGCTTTACAGTCTGAGCCACCAGGGAAGATTTAAGAATACTGAAGTGGTTTGCAATTCCCTTCTCCAGTGGACCACATTTTGTCTGAACTCTCCATCATGACCTGTCTATCTTGGGTGGCCCTCCGTGGCATGGGTCATAGCTTCATTGAGTTAGACACGGCTGTGGTCCATGGACGTGATCAGATTGATTAGTTTTCTGAGTTGGAGGTTTTCAGTCTGTTTACCCTCTGATGGAGAAGGATAAGAGGCTTATGGAAGCTTCCTGAGGGGAGAGACTGACTGAGGGGGAGTTGGGTCTTGTTCTGATGGGCGGGGCCATGCTCAGTTCAGTTCAGTTCAGTCACTCAGTCCTGTCTGACTCTTTGCAACCCCATGAATCTCAGCACGCCAGGCCTCCCTGTCCATCACCATCTCCCGGAGTTCACTCAGACTCATATCCATCGAGTCAGTGATGCCATCCAGCCATCCTATCCTCTGTTGTCCCCTTCTCCTCCTGCCCCCAATCCCTCCCAGCATCAGAGTCTTTTCCAATGCATGATGAGGGCCAAGGTTGGGCTGGGGAGTGGTATACTGCTGCTGCTGCTGCTAAGTCGCTTTAGTCGTGTCTGACTCTGTGGGACCCATCGCTTCAGTTGTGTCCGACTCTGTGGGACCCCATAGATGGCAGCCCACCAGGCTCCACTGTCCCTGGGATTCTCCAGGCAAGAACATTGGAGTGGGTTGCCATTTCCTTCTCCAATGCATGAAAGTGAAAAGTGAAAGTGAAGTCGCTCAGTCATGTCTGACTTTTAGCGACCCCATGGACGGCAGCCCACCAGGCTCCTTCATCCATAGGATTTTTCAGGCAAGAGTACTGGAGTGGGGTGCCATTGCCTTCTCTGGGGAGTGGTATAGTTACTGCTAAAAAACAGTATAGGTGTACCTCGAAACGTGGTACATACAGTTGCAGTGCTATTAATGCCCCACCCAGCTCTTCTGAGCAAAGGGCTCAAGAGCAGAATTATAAGAAGGATCCATGCTGATATGAATACAGATTCAGTTCCTGAACAAAACTTAAAAAAATTTTTTATTTTTATTTTTAATTTATTTTATAATTTATGTATATTGAAGTATAGTTGATTTACAATATTGTGTTAGTTTTGGGTGTTCGGTTCAGTTCAGTTCAGTCTCTCAGTCGTGTCCGACTCTTTGCGACCCCATGAATCACAGCACGCCAGGCCTCCCTGTCCATCACCAACTCCCGGAGTTCACTCAGACTCATGTCCATCAAGTCCATGATGCCATCCAGCCATCTCATCCTCTGTTGTCCCCTTCTCCTCCTGCCCCCAATCTCTCCCAGCATCAGAGTCTTTTCCATGAGTCAACTCTTCGCATGAGGTGTCCAAAGTACTGGAGTTTCAGCTTTAGCATTATTCCTTCCAAAGAAATCCAAGGGTTGATCTCCTTCAGAATGGACTGGTTGGATCTCCTTGCAGTCCAAGGGACTCTCAAGAGTCTTCTCCAACACCACATTTCAAACACATCAGTTCTTCGGCGCTCAGCCTTCTTCACAGTCCAACTCTCACATCCATACATGACTACAGGAAAAACCATAGCCTTGACTAGTCAGACCTTAGTCGGCAAAGTAATGTCTCTGCTTTTGAATATGCTATCTAGGTTGGTCATAACTTTTCTTCCAAGGAGTAAGCGTCTTTTAATTTCATGGCTGCTGTCACCATCTGCAGTGATTTTGGAGCCCCCCAAAATAAAGTCTGATACTGTTTCTACTGTTTCCCCATCTATTTCCCATGAAGTGATGGGACCGGATGCCATGATCTTCGTTTTCTGAATATTGAGCTTGAAGCCAACTTTTTCGCTCTCCTCTTTCACTTTCATCAAGAGGGTTTTTAGCTCCTTTTCACTTTCTGCCATAAGGGTGGTGTCATCTGCATATCTGAGGTTATTGATATTTCTCCTGGCAATCTTGATTCCAGCTTGTGTTTCTTCCAGTCCAGCGTTTCTCATGATGTACTCTGCATAGAAGTTAAATAAGCAGGGTGACAATATACAGCCTTGATGTACTCCTTTTCCTGTTTGGAACCAGTCTGTTGTTCCATGTCCAGTTCTAACTATTGCTTCCTGACCTGCATACAGCTTTCTCAAGAGGCAGGTCAGGTGGTCTGGTATTCCCATCTCTTTCAGAATTTTCCACTGTTTATTGTGATCCACACAGTCAAAGGCTTTGGCATAGTCAGTAAAGCAGAAATAGATGTTTTTCTGGAACTCTCTTGCTTTTTCCATGATCCAGTGGGTGCTGGCAATTTGATCTCTGGTTCCTCTGCCTTTTCTAAAACCAGCTTGAACATCAGGGAGTTCACGGTTCTCGTATTGCTGAAGTCTGGCTTGGAGAATTTTGAGCATTACTTACTAGCATGTGAGATGAGTGCAATTGTGCAGTAGTTTGAGCCTTCTTTGGCATTGCTTTTCTTTGGAATTGGAATGAAAACTGACCTTTTCCAGTCCTGTGGCCACTGCTGAGTTTTCCAAACTTGCTGGCATATTGAGTGCAGCATTTTCACAGCATCATCTTTCAGGATTTGAAACAGCTCAACTGGAATGCCATCACCTCCACTAGCTTTGTTCGTAATGATGCTTTCTAAGGCCCACTTGACTTCACATTCCAAGATGTCTGGCTCTAGATGAGTGATCACATCAGCATGATTATCCGGGTCGTGAAGATCTTTTTTGTACAGTTCTTCCATGTATTCTTGCCACCTCTTCTTAATATCTTCTGCTTCTATTAGGTCCATACCATTTCTGTCCTTTATCGAGCACATCTTTGCATGAAATGTTCCCTTGGTATATTTAATTTTCTTGAAGAGATCTCTAGTCTTTCCCATTCTGTTGTTTTCCTCTATTTTTTTGCATTGATCGCTGAAGAAGGCTTTCTTATCTCTTCTTGCTATTCTTTGGAACTCTGCATTCAGATGCTTATATCTTTCCTTTTCTCCTTTGCTTTTCACTTCTCTTCTTTTCACAGCTATTTGTCAGGCCTCCCCAGACAGCCATTTTGCTCTTTTGCATTTCTTTTCCATGGGGATGGTCTTGATCCCTGTCTCCTGTACAATGTCACGAACCTCAGTCCATAGTTCATCAGGCACTCTATCTATCAAATCTAGGCCCTTAAATCTATTTCTCACTTCCACTGTATAATCACAAGGGATTTGATTTAGGTCATACCTGAATGGTCTAGTGGTTTTCCCTAAACCTTTAATCCAATTATCTGTGATGGGTGGAGCTGTGTTCCCTCCTTGCTGTTTACCTGTTAAACAATGGTGGAGGTAACGAAGATAATAATGACCTTCTTCAAAAGATCCTGGGCTTCCCTGGTGGCGCAGAGGTTAAAGCTTCTGCCTGCAATGTGGGAGACCTGGGTTCGATCTGTGGATCAGGAAGATCCCCTGGAGAAGGAAATGGCAACCCACTCCAGTATTCTTGCCTGGAGAATCCCATGGACAGAGGAGCTTGGTGGTCTACAGTCCACAGGTCGCAAAGATCGGACATGACTGAGCGACTTCACTTCACTTCAAAAGATCCCAGATACTCAGTGTAGTACTGAGTAAATGTTTTAAAGAGCTAGAAACACCTACCTTTCTTATTAGCATTATTTTAATCACAAAGTGAAAATCTGGTTTTACATTTCAAAATCTTAAAATGCAGCTTATGTAAACTAGAATATTAAAAATCTTATAGTCTATATATTTATGTCCCTGGCTTACAATCTTTTCTAAATTCTTATAACTCTATTCCCATACTGACTTTTCTTTCCGAAAAGATGTGAATTCCTAACAGTTTATGTGAATATCTCTGGAAAAAAAAAAAACAAACTCATTATTTCATTTAATTTTAAAGACTTGCAATAATAATGGCTTCTATGTTTTTTTGTATCCTTCAGTGTTTGCTTGAGATTTTACATGTATACACTGAATTCAGGTGTTTTCTTTCTCTTAATTATACTCACCAGTTAGACCTATATAGTACTTGACTTGAGTACCTCATTCTTAGAGAAGAAATCCTGATTATTATCAAGCACTTTTCAATTTAGACATTAATTATAAATATTTATAACAAGGACATTGCAAAACATAACTGCACATAGTTAGATAAGTCAGATTCCCAACACATTTGTAACATCCCTACCAGGTTTTAGGCACTCTATAAATATGTTATATTAGAAATAACATTAATACGTATAAGGAAGATAGATGACAAGGTGTTTTACCTTGCTTTTATTTAAATACCACCCCCTACTGCCTCCTGGACGGTCAGGTCTCATAAGTGACTTCCCTGTGGATTTTAATTCTTTGGTGTAAATCTTTCTGAATGTATCCAGTCCTCAGCCACATGTCATCTCAAACCCTTCTAACAGCATCCCAGCATTATATCCCCTACTCCAGTACACCAAAAATATTCTACAGTACAACCCATTAGACACTGTATAAAGTCTCAAGCCATTGTAGCAACTTGGAAATCCCTTAACAGAACATTTAGATCAGGTACTTTAATGTAACTAATTAGTGTATTTTTAATCTTTGAAATAAATGGTGTTTCTGGGGATTGCACAGTAGACCCTAAAATCTAAAAGCAACAGATCGAATCTGAGCTGGAAGATAATTTCCAACAGCTGGCACTGGCACCAGAATATAGATCCTCTTTGTTGGGCTTTTGCCTCTGTGGGGAAGAGCATCATCATTTTCTGAAGAGTAATAGGATAATTACATGAAGCACAATTGCAAATCAACTACAAGAAGAAAATAAATGCAAGACCCCAAAATGTGCATGTATTCTTTTTTTTTGCTCAACTTTTAATAAGAAGGTAATGAAAAGCAACCAATAAGTCATTAATGTGTAATGTCTATATTCATTGGAATGGAGAGGCTAGTATTCAGTGATACAAACACAAGAGAGGTGTAATTTTATGGGATTTTCTGGGCATTGACTGAGTGACAGTGGAACAATAAGATGAGTGCTGGTTTTGGTAATCAACTAAAAATGTACTTAAGAGAGACACAGTCTGAGTCATTTTGGAAAACCCTACCATGAAACCTCAGTCACCCCAGGCATATTTTTATTTACATGGTATGGGTAAAGCAGGGAAGTTTTAAAGTGCTTTGCTTTCTATGATATACAAAGAAGTAATTCATAATGGGGAGAGTGAGGATAGACCAATCTGAGTTAAAATTCGAGGTCTACCTCTTATGAGTCAGTTACTTATAACTCACGGAGAAGGCAATGGCACCCCACTCCAGTACTCTTGCCTGGAAAATCCCATGGATGGAGGAGCCTGGTAGGCTGCAGTCCATGGGGTCGCTAAGAGTTGGACAGGACTGAGCGACTTCACTTTCACTTTTCAGTTTCATGCATTGGAGAAGGAAATGGCAACCCACTCCAGTGTTCTTGCCTGGAGAATCCCAGGGATGGGGGAGCCTGGTGAGTTGTCATCTATGGGGTTGCACAGGGTTGGACACGACTGAAGCGACTTAGCAGCAGCAGCAGCACTTATAACTCAATGCCTCAGTTTCCTCACTCGTGTAACATAGAGATAATAATGTCTAGTTCTCAGAGGGACTTTGAAATTTAAATGAGATAATGTGTTCTAAGTGCTTAGGTTAGTACCTGGAAGATAACTGCTTAATATATAGTAGCTATGTAGATCACTTTTCATTGTTATTGATCAATATATTAGAGTAGGAGTAATCAAAGTTGGGGTGGATGACTTGCCCCAACTTTCAAGTATTCTTTTGAAGATCAATCTAGTCTTATAGTTTTTGTTCATGCTTTTCCCACTAAAGAGATATGTGTCTTCATTACAAATAAATTTAAGATGCCATTTCACTTTTCTTTTTTTTCTGGGAAACCTTTCCTAAAGAAGTTGTTGGGATACCACGCTGAAATGGATAAACCCCAATATATCGATGGCTTAACACAATAGACCTTTCTTTCTTACTCATTCTTGTTCTATTGGTGTAGTGAGAAGGAGAAGCAAAGGGCTTTGCTCCACAGGATTGTTCAGATACTTTCATTGTCAACATAGTCTTCAGAATGATTCAGGGAATCATCATCCCTGACGTAGATGACATGTGAGACCAGAAGGATTGTCCAGGTGCCACATGTCACTTCTGCTGACATGTTACTGTTCAAAACTCAGTGAAATGGCTGCATCAACTTCAAGGGGGGGCTGGGAATGCCAGTCTAATTGTTCACCAGGAGTAAAGAGACTCAAGCTTTTAGTGAACAGCTCCTCCACTTCTACCACAGGCTACCTTTTGGGGGGAAGGAGAAGGTAAGATGAATTGAGAAAGTAGCATTGACATATAAACACTATAGTGTGTGAAATAGATAACTAGTGGGAAGCTGCTGTATAACAGGGAGACCGCCCTGGTGTTCTGTGAAGACCGAGAGGGGTGGGATGAGGTGGGGGAAGGCTCAAGAGGGAAAGATATATACACGCATGTATATACATATATATATATGTGTGTGTGTCTATGTGTGTGTGTTCATCACTCAGTTGTGTCCCACTCTTTGTGACAGCATGGTCTGAGCCCATCAGTCTCCTTTATCCATGGAATTCTCCAGGCAAGAATACTGAAGTGGGTAGCCATTCCGTTACTCCAGGGGATCTTCCCAATGCAGGCAGATTCTTTACCGTCTGAGTCACCAGCAAAGTCTGTATATATATATATATGTGTGTGTGTGTGTGTATATATATATATCACTTATAATTATGGCTGATATGCATTGTTGTACGGCAGAAACCAATACAACATTTCAAAGCAATTATCCTCCAATTACAAAATAGAAAAAATAAATAAATAAAATTTCACTTAACCACTACTATGGTCAGAAAGATAAAAACAACTCCCAGCTACTGCCAGATACTGCATCTGGCCCACCTCTCTTCTCCTTCTGGTGTGCTTCCTCATAAACTATAAACTAAAAGACTAGTTATCTATACCTTCTTCCCAATGAACAATGGTAAATATAGTAGCAATTAAAAGCTATCTTCTTAGGAATGAGAGTACTGGGAAATGTCAAGCAGACTCTGGTCCACAGCAAACAAGAAAACATTATTGTGGGCTTCTTAAAAGCCCCCAGTCTGCATGATAAAAGTTTCTTAGTGAGGCCCTGTTTCTAATTTCTGGGAGGAAGTCTTTTGTGCATATTTCTCTCTGGCCCTGCTTCTACCTGCAGGAAGGAGTCTCTCTTGTAAATTATTCTCCATGATTCCATTTGAAGCTGGTGATAGGACACATACTCTCCTTCTGCAGTCTGCTTCTTGCTGGTTCAAGTTCAGAAACATGATGGTTGCCTTATACCCTGGAGAGTTCAAGTTTCGTTGTTGCTGCAGTTGTTTTTAAAGCCTGGACTTCTGATGTCTTTGACAATACAATTCATCAAAAATTTAAAAGGCTCCATCCTTTTTTGTTTCCAGATAGTACTGTATGCTCATAATCACATACTCACAAGTTCTTTCTTGGACATTATTCTCAAGCCTAATGTATTTGTTTTTATCCTTGTCTCTTGCCCTTCAACTCAATGGAAGCCTCTTTGAGATAAATCAACAAAACTGGTGGGGTGGATATACTCATAAACCAATTTAATTGACCAGGTTTCTCAATCTATTTTTAAATTGTCTTTCCTAATATGCAATGGCCAGAGTCAAGTTTGTCAGAACTTTAAGTCACCAATTTTTTAGTCTTCCACTTTTCATTTCTAATTATGAAACAGTCAATTTGTAACTAATTTTAGTACTTTGCTGAGTTTAGCTATAAGCAAATAATATACACTATTAAAACTGCATTTTCCAACTCCTCTTAGTTCTAAAGAAAACCTTAGTGGATGTTTGGTATTGTTTACTTGATTAATTACCAACAGCAATTTCCCCAAATATTCTGTCTGCAAATGGCATTGTTCTACATATTCAAACTCATAGTACTAATTTTT
Source organism: Budorcas taxicolor (assembly GCF_023091745.1). NCBI lineage: Eukaryota > Metazoa > Chordata > Mammalia > Artiodactyla > Bovidae > Budorcas > Budorcas taxicolor. The sequence goes on from NC_068911.1 coordinate 73,257,361, forward strand.
TGTAGCCCACCACCCAACTCTCGGAGGGCACATACAATACCTTGTGCACACCAGGACCCAGGAGAAAGGAGCCGTGACCCCACAAGAGACTGAGCCAGACGTCCCTGTGAGTGTCTAGGAGTCTCTGGAGGAGGCATGGGTCGACAGTGGCCTGCCATGGGGTCAGGGGCACTGAATACGAGTCTGGGCATAAGTCCTTTTGAACAAAGTCACCATTACCGCCATTACCCCTACCATAGTTTGGTTTCAGGCCAAACTACAGGGAGGGAACACAGCCCCACTCATCAACAGAAAATTGGATTAAAGATTTACTGAGCATGGCCCAGGCCATCAGAGCAAGATCCAGATTCCCCCACAGACAATCCCTCCCATGAGGAAGCTTCCACAAGCCTCTTATCCTTATCCATCAAAGAGCAGACAGAGTGGAAACCAAAATTAAAGGAAACCAACCAAACTGATCACTTGGATTGCAGACTGGTCTAACTGTGTGAAAATATGAGCCGTGCCGTGTGGGGCCACCCAAGACAGATGGGTCATGGTACTGACAAAATGTGGTCCACTGGAGAAGGGAATGGAAAACCACTTCAGTATTCTTGCCTTGAGAACCCCATGAACAGTATGAAAAGGCAAAAAGATCTGACACTGAAAGATGAACTCCCCAGGTCAAACAGGAGCTGGCAAGAGTGAATATCAACATTTTAATAATCAGTGAACAAAGTGGACCAGAATGGGCAAATTTAATTCAGATGACCATTATATCTACTACTGTGGGCAAGAATCTCTTAGAAGAAACGGAGTTGCCCTCACAGTCAACAAGAGTCCAAAATGCAGTACGTGGGTGCAATCTCAAAAATGACAGAATGATCTCTGTTCGTTTCCAAGGAAAAGCATTCAATATCACAGTAATCAAAGTCTATGCCTCAACCACTAATGCCGAAGAAGCTGAAGTTGAATGGTTTTATGGAGACCTACAGGACTTTCTAGAACTAACACCAACACACACACACACACACACACACACACACACACACAAAGATGTCCTTTTCATCATAGGGGACTTAAATGCAAAAGTAAGAAGTCAAGAGATACCTGGAGTAACAGGCAAGTTTGGCCTTGGAGTACAAAATGAAGCAGGGCAAAGGCTAACAGTTTTGCCAAGAGAATGCACTGGTTTTAGCAAACACCCTCTTCCAACAACTTAAGAGATGACTCTACACATGGATATCACTAGATGGTCAATACTGAAACTAGATTGATTTTACTATTTGAAGCAAAAGATGGAGAAGCTCTACAGTCAGCAAAAACAAGATCAGGAGCTGACTGTGGCTCAGATCATGAAGTCCTTATTGCAAAATTCAGAGTTAAATTAAAGAAAGTAGGGAAAGTCACTAGGCCACTCAAGTATGAACTAAATAAAATCCCTTACGATTACACAGTGGAAGTGACAAATAGATTCAAGGGATTAGATCTGATAGAGTGCCTGAAGAACTATGGACAGAGGTTTATAACACTGTACAAGAGGCGGTGATGAAAACCATCCCCAAGAAGAAGAAATGCAAAAAGGCAAAATGGTGGTCTGAGGAGGCCTTACAAATAGCTGAAAAAAGAACAGAAGCTAAGGGTAAATGAGAAAAGGAAAGATATACTCACTTGAATGCAAAGTTCCAAAGAACAGCAAGGAGAGATAAGAAAGCCTTCCTCAGTGATCAGTGCAAAGAAATAGAGGAAAACATTAGAATGGAAAAGACTTGAGATCTCTTCAAGAAAATTAGAGATATCAAGGGAACATTTCAGGCAAAGATGGGCACAATAAAGGGCAGAGATGGTATGGACTTAACAGAAGAAGAAGATATTAAGAGACATGGCAAGAATACACAGAACTATACAAACAAGATCTTCATGACCCAGATAATCACAATGGTATGATAACTCACCTAGAGCCCGACATCCTGGAATGCGAAGTCAAGTGGGCCTTAGGAAGCATCACTATGAACAAAGCTAGTGGAGGTGATGGAATTCCAGTTGAGCTATTTCAAATCCTAAAAGATGATGCTGTGACAGTGCTGTGCTCAATATGCCAGCAAATTTGAAAAACTCAGCAGTGGCCACAGGACTGGAAAAGGTCAGTTTTCATTCCAATCCCAAAGAAAGGCAATGCCAAAGAATGCTCAAACTACTGCACAATTGCACTCATCTCACACGCTAGTAAAGTAATGCTCAAAATTCTCCAAGCCAGGCTTCTGCAATACGTGAACCATTAACTCCCTGATGTTCAAGTTGGTTTTAGAAAAGGCAGAGGAACCAGAGATCAAATTGCCGTCATCTGCTGGATCATAGCAGAAGCAAGAGAATTCCAGAAAAAACATTCTCCTTCTGCTTCTCTGACTATGCTGAAGTCTTTGACTGTGTGGATCACAACAAACTGTGGAAAATTCTGAAAGAGATGAGAATACCAGACCACCTTAACCTGTCTCCTGAGAAATCTGTATGCAGGTAAAGAAGCAACAGTTAGAACTGGACATGGAACAACAGACTAGTTCCAAATAGGAAAAGGAGTACATCAAGGCTGTATATTGTTACCTGCTTATTTAACTTGTATGCAGGGTATATAATGCAAAATATTGGACTGGATGAAGCACAAGTTGTAATCAAGACTGCAGGGAGAAATATCAACAACCTCAGATATGTAGAGGACATCACCCTTATAGCAGAAAGTGAAGAGGAACTAAAGAGCTTCATGATGAAAGTGAAAAAGCTGACTTAAAACTCGATGTTCAAAAAACTAAGGTGATGGTATCCGGTCCTATCATTTCAAGGCAAATAGATGGGGAAACATTGGAAACAGTGACAGGCCTTATTTTCTTGAGCTCCAAAATTACTGCAGACGGTGACTGCAGCCATAAAATTAAAACACGCTTGCCTCTTGGAAGAGAAGCTATGACAAACCTAGATACCATATTAAAAAGCAGAGACATTACTTTACTGGTAGAGGTCTGAGTAATCAAAGCTATGGTTTTTCCAGTAGTCATGTATGGGCGTAAGAGTTGGACCATAAAAAAAGCTGATCACCAAAGAACTGATGTTTTTGAACTGTGGTGTTGGAAAAGACTCTTTAGAGTCCCTTGGACTGCAAAAAGATCAAATCAGTCAATCCTAAAATAAATCAGTCCTGAATATTCATTGGAAGGAATGATGCTGAAACTGAAGTTCCAATACTTGGCCACCTGCTGTGAAAACCTAACTCATTGGAAAAGACCTTGATGCTGGGAAAGACTGAAGTCAGGAGGAGAAGAGGATGACAGAGGATGAGATGGTTGGATGGCATCACCAACTCAGACATGAGTTTGAGCAAACTCTGGGACATGTAATGGACAGGGAAGCCTGGCGTGCTGCAGTCCATGGAGTCATAAGGAGTTGGACACAACTCTTTAAAGAGTCGGCTGAGTGACTGAACTGAAGAGAACTGCCCAACTGCTAAGACAGTGCCACATATTTTAAGTTTTTGCTTAGTAGCATCCCATTTCTGACACCAGTGTCTGTGGTAGTCAAGGTGACACCAGTTGCTATGACAGATAAATCTAGAAATATCATCGGCTTAAATTAGTGGATGTGCAGGTCCTGCTCACATTAAGTTAATTAGGTGTGGGTTATGGTGGAAAAGGGCCGAGAAGAAAAGGAGCATATTAGAAAGGATATAGATGAGGCACTGGGTGCTGTTGAACATGGAAACTCCTAAGAAGAAACCAGCCAGCTCCCGTGCAAAGAGGGCCAGGGTGACAGAGCGTGCTGCCACCAGCCTGCAGAAAGGAATGAAGTTGGCAATACTGAATTCATTCAAGAATTCAGACTGATAGAAACCCAGGGGGATAAAAGGGAAGGAGATGACATAGCTGATGTTTATGAGCAAGGCCTGGAAGTAATAGGTACTCATGGCCTATTAACTGTAAGGTAGGCTGAGAAAGAGCTTCTCTGGTGGCTCAGTTGGTAAAGGATCTGCCTGCAATGAGGGAGACCCCGGTTTGATTCCTGAGTTGGAAGATCTCTGGAGAAGGGATGGATACCCACTCCAGTATTCTTGGACTTCCCTAGTGGCTCAGATGGTAAAGAATCCGCCTGCAGTGCAGGAGACCTGGGTTCGATCCCTCAATTGGGAAGATTCTCTGGAGGAGGGCATGGCAACCCACTCCGGTTTTCTTGCCTGGAGAATCCCCATGGACAGAGGAGCCTGCAGGCCTCATACGGTCCATGGGGTTGCAAAGAGTTGGGCACAACTGAGTGACTAAGCACAACACAGTCTGAGAAATGTGGTCAGTCTGTCCAGAGGAAAGGGAGATGGGTTTCCTGCACAGCTCTCTAGTTCCTCACCAGATCACTTCAGTTCTTACTGATTTTCCATTACACTCACTGTAACACCATAGGAGATGATTTTTCATCACACCAGGATCTATATTTGTGTCAATTCTTCCTCATCTCCATCCAAAACAGAACTGTTTATATACAAACATAGAGCATATAGTTGATTCCTCTTTCTGTATTGATAGTTGAGAAAGCTTAGGCTCTTGAATCAGTTAGTCCTGTGTTCAAAATCCACCTACACCATAAATTAGCTGTGCCACTGGGTTACTGAACTTCCCAGAGTATCAGTTCTCATTTATGAAATGGGGATAATCATAGCTACTTTGCAGGAATTTGGGAAGATTAAAGGATATAATGGCAAAAGATAAGGTATATTTTCCCCCCTAGGTGCAGAAAGTGAAAGTGAAATGGTTAGTCTCTCAGTCATATCCAACTCTTTGCGACCCCAGCGACTCTAGCCCACCAGGCTCCTCTGTCCTTGGAATTCTCCAGGCAAGAATACTGGAGTGGGTAGCCAGTCCATTCTCCAGTGATCTTCCCAACCCAGGGATCAAACCTTGGTCTCCTGCATTGTAAGCGGATTCTTTACTGTCTGAGCCACCAGGAGACGTACAGAGTACATACTAATTTACTTGATTAAATTATAAGAATTGAAAGGCAGTTTGCATATGCGATCTAAAATGGAATAATAAATGTAAACCTTTAATTTACATATCTTTGCCCTGACTATTATCAATCAAGGGTAGTCTAAGGGACTCAAAAGACCCATAACCTTGATCTTGCTTGTAAATTTTACCTTTTAAAGATAAAAATAATTCAGTGATGCTATGATTCAAATTCATTCCCAATTTTTTTTTCTCTCTCTGATGTTCCATTCTTAGATTTTTAAGCCTTCTATTTTATACCTCAAAGAACTAGGCTATACTTTCAGAAGCATAACCAAAGACATGTTGGCATTCTGATCATCTTTAAGCATCCAGCTTGTCAGTGCCACAGTGGTAGCAGCGGAATAGAAATTAAATTAAGAAGAGATATTCAGGAAAATACAGAGACTATAATGGGAGTTGTGTGTCAGATGACACACTCATTTATTCATAAAACCAAAAACAATTTTTTGCACTAATTTTCTGTTTAGTGATCTTAGAAAACATTTATTTAACACTCTTTTCTCTGTCTGAAAGTGTTTTGCTTTTTTAATTCTGGATTTTCAAACTATAAGAGTATATTTATTAGCAAGGAATATGCTCAAAATGTATTGTTAAGTGGAAACAGCAGGTCAAAAACAACAAGCTTGACCCATGAAAGAGAAAAATTGATGTTGGACTGCATTAAAATTAAAAACTCTGCTCTGTGAAACACCCAGGAAGAAGAATGAAAAGACAAGCCATACACTGGGACAAAACATTTGTCAAACACATATCTGATAAAAGACTTTTGTATGCAAAATATACAAAGAACTCTTAAACCTCAGCAATAAATTGATACCCCAGTTTTTAAATGGACAAAAGTTCTGAACAGATACCTCAAAGAAGATATACAAATAGCAAATAAACATTTGGAAATATCCTCAAGTCATTTGTAACTAAGAATTGTAAATTAAAATGATAAGGAGATGCCTATACATGCATGTTACAAGTGACTAAAATCCAAAAACCAACTGCTGGTGAAGATGCGGAGCAACAGGAACTCTCATTCATTGCTGCTGGGAATGTAAAATAGTGCAACCACTTTGGAAGACAGTTTGGCAGTCTCTTACCAAACCCAACATAGCTGTGCTTTGTCTGATGGTATGGTAAACCCCAATAAAATGTTTATGCTTACATACTGTGCAAATGTTGATGGTGACTTTATTCATAATCACAAACACTGAAAGCAACCAAGATGTCCTGCAATAGGTAAGTGGATAAACAAACTGTAGTAATCCATAAATGGAAAATTATTCAGAGGGGAAAAGTAAAAACGATGAACTATGAAGATATACAAAGACAAATGAATAATGCTAAGTGAAAAAAAACAAGTCTGCAAAGGTTACACACTGTGTTATTCCACTTATGTGACTTTCCAGAAAAGGCAAAACTGTAGAGATAGTAGACAGATGAGTGGTTGCCTAGGGTTCAAGGTGGAGGGTGCTGAACAGTTGAGATACAGGGGAATTGGGGGGATGGTGAAACTATTCTGTATGATTTTATAATGATGGATATATGACATGATGCATTTCTCAAAACTCATAAAACTTTGTAGCAGAAAGAGTGAATATACTACACTGAAAAAAAAATCACTTTGGGGGTTGGCGGATCCCAGGATGAAAGGCATTTAAATATTTACCTAGAAACAGCCATGATTATCTCTTGACATTGAGTTTTAAAGAAAGTTATTCTAATTACATCAAATGGGAGGAATGGACACCATTATAAAATTTCCAAATCTTGCTTGAGGCATTCCTTGGCTTACACAACTTCTACCGCTCAGAATGCAGACTTGAGGAGACTTCCCCAACCCCCCATCCTTAGGCAAGTGTAAGACATTTTATTCCTTCCTCACCAAGAACAACATGCTCCAAGTGAGTTTCCACAGTTAGAGCCACTGCAGTCATTTCTGTCCACATCTTCAAAAACTCTAAAACAGGAAAAGGTCTTCCCCCTCTCTGCTGCCAGCTCTCACCACCCGGGGTCATTGTCACTGAGCAAGTTCTGTCTAGGCTGCCAGTTCACTTCTGCTGCATAGCAGCAAACAGCAGTTGCCAAGGTCATCCTTGCTTCCCTTGGTGCCTGAGCTGCTGGACTGCTCCCTGCTCCGATCTGTCCTGACTGCCCTGCTGCTTTGGGCAGGAAGTCCTCACTTCATTCAACATGTCTTCTTTACTCAAGTGTATAGAATTTTCTTGACTTTTTCTGTTTCACTCTTTTCTCTTAAAAATGACAGAGCTTTTTGGGTTGGAATGATAGAATACACTCCCACTATTACTGAGAGTTCTTTGGCTTCAGAATTGTTCATCACATCTTTAAGACTAAAACCTTTTTTGGTGATTCTGTCAATTTTTTTGTATGTGAATATATTTTTAGAAAACTCTCGAGAAAAACTTACGGAATAGTGGAGAGAAAGATTTATAGTTAGAAAACATGGTATTATAGTTTAAATCTCGAATTCACTAGCTGTGTGCCTTGCAGCAAGCCACTAAACTTTTACAAACACATGCATAAACTCATCTATAAAATGGACATAATATCTGCCCTATCTCTTTCACAAGGCTATTTTAAGGCTCAAGTATGATCATGAGTGTGAAAATGCTTTAGAGAGCATGAAACTTAATGTAAGGGATTGTTTTTAAATGGAAAATAGACTCTCATATGTTAATAAAGGAATGAAATTCAGGTATTTGCCTAATTTTTATGGTTTTTCTACTATCTATGTTAGGCAGAATAATGTACCCCAAAGATATACATATCTTCATCCTCAGACCCTGTGAATATGTTATTTACATGGCTAAATAATATTTACATTTACATTTGCAGATGAGATGAAGTTAAAGATGTGATGGTGTGCTTATCCTGGATTGCTACTCTGCTGGCATACTTGAGCCAATGAATGCCAGAGGGCTCCAGAGGCTGGGAAAGGCAAGGAAACTGCTTCCCAAATTCGCTGGAAGGAACACAGTCCTGTTCATCTCTTGATTTGGGGACTTGTGTCCTCCCGAAAGAAAAGATATAAATTGGTATTGTTCTAAGCCACTAAGTCTGCAATTATTCATTATAGCAGCAATAAGAAACTAACACATACTCATTCATTCAAAGTCTAAACTTTAAAAAAAAAAAAGTGAAAGGGAATCATCCTACTTACATTATATCCCTTATTTTATTATTTGGAAATTTGATGACTGTTATTTTAATCCTAGTCCCACATGTTTTAGACACACTTATTTCAGCACATTTATCCTTTATCTGATTATCCTACTCTGATTTTCATAATCAATATTCGATTGTTGGCATTCCCCACTCCAATATCTTATCCAAGTCTCCTCTTCTTGGGTTATCCAAGTGTTTCCTCAAACCTTGCTTCGTATTTTGTCAGAGTGAAACCAGAGTAGTAATCTCTACAAGACTTTGAGTGACTCTCGTTCTTTATGACTTATGTTACTCATTGAGAATGTGTATTTTCACGCTCCTGTTTTATTCAGTTGTGGTTTATTAGTCTGTCAACATCCAGTGTTGTTTGTCTTAAATCTTGAGCTCATAGGTACTACACATAAAGCTCAATCATTTATTTTTGCACACAAAACATATTGTCATGCTCATTCACAATTCTAATGTTTTCAATTCATCAGTCCTTATATATTCTGCCTAGGCAATTTCATCCATACCCATATCCATTTTGTGTGGATGAATCTCAATTTGATGCCTCTAGTTTTCAAGCCCTGACTTATCTTATTCCTATCACTGAGAATACAGACAGGATAAAGACACATTTTTCCAACCTCAAGATGGTTGACAGTTTGTTTTAATTCAACACACAAAAACAACAGGCTACAGAGGATAGGCACCTAAGTCAGTCTAGGGTGGTAAGGATGTTTTCAAATGAAGTGAAGCTTGAATTAATCTTCAGAGACCTGTATGAGAGATGAGTTAACCTAATGGAAGGCAGAGAAAGGGCGTCCAAGGGGAAAGGATAGCGTGAGGAAGACAGGAAGAGAGAGGAAGGCAGACAGACCAACAAGACAGAGAGACGAAGAGAGGAGGAAACAAAGGATGATCACCAGTTTGCCCTGTTGACTGCTAGCCATGGTCATCTCCCTCAACTAACACACCATGAAACACAGACACATAATCACACACACGAGAGGTCAAGGTCTGGGCAGAATATACTGTGTCGAACATCTTTGTGGAAGACCAACCAGTTAGAAACAAGGAGCCAGAGCTCAGGAGGAAGGTCCGGTCTCGAGAGCTGGAGACCCAGCTGTAGGATCTACTCACGCAACGTGAATATGAATGTGAATAGACTGCTCTGGGCAGAACATATAATGGAGAAAGCTGAAAAGTCAAGTCTGGAGAGTACACATTCAAGTGAGAAATAGAGGAGGAGCTGAGGAAAAGGCAAAGGACGAATACCAAGAGACTGGGAACAGAACCAGGAGAGATGTGTGTTACGGGAGCTAAAGTAGATGGTGGTTTCAAGGAGGGAGCCGTATTCTTGCCTGGAAAACCCCGTGGACAGAGGAGCCTGGAGGGCTACAGTCCAGGGGGTTGCAAAGAGTCGGACATGACTGAGTGAGCTTGAGCAGAACAGGACGAAGATTAGGTAGAAGTTCTGGGAGATAGGAAGTACCATCGATAGAACGAGATCCCTGAAGAAGCAGGAGGATGAAGACCAGAAGAGAGAAGGAAAGTTTAACCATAAATTAGCTTTTGAGATTTTTGATATGGGGCAAAAGAGAAACACTTCATTTCCTCCACTTTCCCATAACAATGTTGAAATTAAGGAAAATACAAAAGCATAGTGTGAGAGCCTTGTCACAACTCTTAGAGAAGTTTATGCATAATTTATTTATACTTGTAGATACAGTGCAGTGTGTTTTCAAAAATCTAAGCTCATTCTATATGATAAATCAACAGTTTTAAAATCAGCACAAAGTCAACTCTCTAATAAGCTAATATCTGAATCTATTAATTATATTCTACTTCATGCATCCTGTCATTTATTTTATGCGGAAAAATAAACAATTCCTCTTTCTCTTTTTTTTCAGGTTTGGAATCACTTTCAATCCTATTTTCTAGTACTCGGTCCACTGTTTTCCTCAAGCACATTTTCTTTAGCCACAAATAAGAACTCATGCTAAAAAATTATGATTAATTCAGTCAAGTATATGTTAAAGCTGTGATTATCATTAGTGATACAAGGCCCATTCACATATGAAATACATTGTACTATTATGAGAGATCATCATAAGACAGTAGAGGACCAAGTACTGAAATGAATCTTTTTTTTTCTCTCTTTATTTATTTATTTTTTTACTTTACAATACTATATTGGTTTTGCCATACATTGACATGAATCTGCCACGGGTGTACATGAGTTCCCAATCCTGAACCCCCCTCGCACCACCCTCCCCAAATCATCTCTCTGGGTCATCCCGGTGCACCAGCCCCAAGCATCCTGTATCCTGTATCGAACCTAGACTGGCGATTCATTTCTTACACGATAGTATACATGTTTCAATGCCATTCTCCCAAATCATCCCACCCTCTCCCTCTCCCTCAGAGTCCAAAAGTCTGTTCTATACATCTGTGTCTCTTTTGCTGTCTCGCATACGGGGTTATCATTACCATCTTTCTAAATTCCATATATATGTGTTAGTATAGTATATCGGTGTTTTTCTTTCTGGCTTACTTCACTCTGTATAATCGGCTCCAGTTTCATCCACCTCATTAGAACTGATTCAAATGTATTATTTCGAATGTCTGAGTAATACTCCATTGTGTATATGTACCACAGCTTTCTTATCCATTCGTCTGCTGATGGACATCTAGGTTGCTTCCATGTCCTGGCTATTATAAACAGTGCTGCGATGAACATTGGGGTGCACATGTGTCTTTCAATTCTGGTTTCCTCAGTGTGTACGCCCAGCAGCGGGATTGCTAGGTCATTAGGCAGTTCTATTTGCAGATTTTTAAGGAATCTCCTTAAAATCTCACGGCATCTGGTCCCATCACTTCATGGGAAATAGATGGGGAAACAGTGGAAACAGTGGCTGACTTTATTTTTTGGGCTCCAAAATCACTGCAGATGGTGATTGCAGCCATGAAATTAAAAAGACGCTTACTCCTTGGAAGAAAAGTTATGACCAACCTAGACAGTATATTCAAAAGCAGAGACATTACTTTGCTGACTAAGGTCCATCTAGTCAAGGCTATGGTTTTTCCAGTAGTCATGTATGGATCTGAAAGTTGGACTGTGAAGAAGGCTGAGTGCCGAAGAATTGATGTGTTTGAACTGTGGTGTTGGAGAAGACTCTTGAGAGTCCCTTGGACTGTAAGGAGATCCAACCAGTCCATTCTGAAGGAGATCAGCCCTGGGATTTCTTTGGAAAGACTGATGCTAAAGCTGAAACTCCAGTACTTTGGCCACCTGATGTGAAGAGTTGACTCACTGGAAAAGACTTTGATGCTGGGAGGGATTGGGGGCAGGAGAAGAAGGGGACAACAGAGGATGAGATGGCTGGATGGCATCACGGACTCGATGGACGTGAGTTTGAGTGAACTCCGGGAGATGGTGATGGACAGGGAGGCCTGGCGTGCTATGATTCATGGGGTTGCAAAGAGTCGGACACGACTGAGTGACTGAACTGAACTGAAGGAATCTCCACACTGCTCTCCATAGTGGCTGTACTAGTTTGCATTCCTACCAACAGTGTAAGAGAGTTCCCTTTTTTCCACACCCTCTCCGGCATTTATGCTTGTAGACTTTTGGATCGCAGCCATTCCGACTGGTATGAAATGGTACCTCGTTGTGGTCTTGATTTGCATTTCTCTGATAATGAGTGATGAACAACTCCTCTTTCATAGGAAAATTTATCCCTTTGTTTTTCCTAGATCCTTTCAACCTATTACTCACAGTGGGTACAAGTAATTTCATATCCAATACAACTGAATTAACTTGTTAGTTAACATGTTTGAAATGTATTTCAGCAATGAGAATTCAAATAAGCTTTAGAAAACACCTGTGGCCTACTAGATAAGAAATTCAAGGATCTCTATAAACAGAACTGCATTTAACTTGAAAGGAAAGGTAATGTATCCATATACCTGTGCACACACACACATACACACTCATAAATATAAGAAGAGTATGAATCTTTATTTGACACACACAAGGACCTGGATGGAAAGAAAAGACTACCCCTGCCAAAGTATTCCCAGGTTTTTGCATCCATGAAGCTTAACTAGGCACTGATTTGAACAACTGCCAGGAAAAAAAAATTATTAAGAAACACACAAAACACAGAGAGAGAACTACAGGACTAAACTAAACTGCCTCAGATGGCCGAATACCAAGAGGTACCCAGGCAGAAGGAGGAGGCAACAGTGGTAACTTGGTCTGTGATCCATGGGCCTGTCATTTGCCATTGACCGTGTTGCCAAAGTGTGGAATTACCCATTATCTACCCCAGCAAAAATGCAGAGGTCAAGATAATGCAAAGTAGTAGATAATGCCAGTGCCAAACCTGTTCATTTTGGGATTTAGAATGCCTTCTCCCTAGTGCATCTATCTAAAAACACTAATGATTGACTTTGGAAATTCTCCCTTTTTCCCTCAGAGACTGGAGCTGGTGCTGTATCTTTGCCAACCCATCTGTAATCTTTAGTCTCATCAGTTCTTTGCCTTTTCCATTCTTGTAGGTTTAGCAGCAATCCTCCAGTCTTTGGCAGGGCGTCTTAAAAATGCCTGCAAGCGAGGCTGAGAACAGTAGTCAGTCCTTTCCCAGGGCTCACACCCGGGCTTTCGGGTTGTTCTAAGTGAGTGATACTATGCTTTGGATCTCGGCCCTCAGAGTTGAGTCATTATTGTAGTGTCTGCCACGTGCCTCCCACTTGTGCAGCTTCTTAACCTTTCTATACTTGGGGGTGCTTTGAACTCTCATATCTTCCAAAGACCCATGGTTGTTTGAAATGGCCCAGTCTGCATTCCCGCTTGAAGTTCTGCGCTGTAACTTTCCTGCCTGCCTGGTCTCCACTTTGCCTGGTCGTAACTCCTGAATCTGTGAGCTGCAAGCCTTTTGAAATGGCCCAGTGCTCGACCTCCAAAGGTGGTCTGCTTGTCTGTTTTGACTTAGATTCATCCATCCATATCATTGCTCAGCCATTAAAAAGAATACATTTGAATCAGTTCTAATGAGGTGGATGAAACTGGAGCCTATCATACAGAGTGAAGTAAGCCAGAATGAAAAACACCAATACAGTATACTAATGCATTTATATGGAATTTAGAAAGATGGTAATGATGACCCATATGCGAGACAGCAAAAGAGACACAGATGTTTAGAACAGTGTTTTGGACTCTGTGGGAGAAGGCGAGGATAAGATGATTTGAGAGAATAGCATTGAAGCATGTACATTACCCTATGTGGAACAGATTGCCAGTCCAGGTTCGGTGCATGAGACAGGGTGCCTAGGGCTGGTGCACTGGGATGACCCCGAGGGATGTGATGGGGAGGGAGGTGGGAGGGGGGTTCAGGATGGGGAACACATGTACACCCATGGCTGATTTATGTCAATATATGGCAAAACCCACTGCAATATTGTAAAGTAATTAGCCTCCAATTAAATAAATTAAAAACAAAACAAAAAAACCCAAAAATGTTTATGGTGGATTTCTAAATGAAAGGCTATAACCCATACAGGTACAAATTTTAAAGAATAACATTTAGTACAAAGGTTCTGAGAAATAGACGTGGTTGGGTGTCTGAAATTTTGGATTTCCCTTTATCTCATCGTGGCAGATGTTCAGATATAAGCATGTTTTTATTTTCTTCCTGGGCCCAAAGTTGAGTACATTTCCAGGCTGCCTTGCTGGCAGGTGTGGCTATAGCGTGGAGTTCTGGACAATGAAACGCAGGCAAAAGTGATGCGACCCACTTCCAGGCCTGGCTCATAGAAGCCTCACACTGCCAAACCGCACTCCCCCTTACCTCTCTGTCTGCCAGTTCACCACGCTCCAGGGCTGTGCAGGAGGGCAGAGCCAGGATGCTAGGCTCCTGAAGACCTGTTTAGAGCAGAGTTTCTTCCTCACCAACTCACAGTGGATTGTGATAGAAGCAAGAATTAAACCGTTCTTACCTTACACCACTGAGATTTCAGGGTCTATCTGTTACACCTGGAGTCACTGACAGTAACCAAGACGTTTCTCTAACTGCCCTTTCTGGGTTCTGAGGTTTCAGTCCTAGAATCTGAACCAATCTGTTTTTACTGACTGAACCCAGTTATGCTGCTAAACCCATTATTTTTCTGTCATCTACTCATGATCACCCACATTTAAGTGCAAAACAAATAAAAACATATATTTTAAAATTTATTTGTTTATTGAAGGATAATTGCTTTACAGCATTTTGTTGTCTTCTGTCAAACCTCAACATGAATCAGCCACAGATATACATATATCCCCTCCCTTTTGAAACTCCCTCTCATCTCCCCCTCCATCCCACCCATCCAGGTTGATACAGAGCCACTGTTTGAGTTTCTTGGCCCGAAAATTCCTGTTTGCTGTCTATTTTACATATGGTAATGTAAGTTTCCATTTTGCTCTTTCCATGCATCTCACATACCCTGAGGAAATCAAAATACATATTTTTTAAGCTGTTCCCCTGAATAAGTTTCTTTTTTACTACATACCTCTATTACTCAGCTCTCCCAAATTAGGTTTAGGAATACTAATTTTTGGCCAGTGTTCCCATGGTCTTTCATCATTTATTGTGATCTGCCACTTTCTAGATGGGTGACCTTGAGAAAATAGTTTAATTTTCTTCAAGATGTAAGTTATTTACATAGAGATAATAATTTTGTCTCAGAAGTATGTTGTTAAAATTAAATGAACCTCAATTGGTTACCTCAATTATAAAAACATGATACTAAAATATATGCCAGACATTTTAACATAAGTATCACATGGATACTAACAGATATTTATTTTGGAAAAACTGAACTTTGGCAAAATGTAGACATCCACCTGAGTTTCTTCCCTCCTTTTCTTCTTCCTGCTCCCTTTTCTCTCCATTATAAGCTATATTGGGGAACAAAGATCTGAAGGTGCTTTTGCAACTTGCTACCATTTGCTATCCACAGGAACATATGTCATTCACTCATTCATTCTTCTATCAAGTATTCACTGAGCATGCATCCTGTGTGAGTATTAAGGGAGACAGAGACAGGATGCCATGGTTAATGAAAAAAGCCGGAAAAAGTGGTGTGGAAGTAAATGGTTGCATGCCCTATGGGCAGGAGAAACAGGGAAAGGAAGTCCATGGGGACTGTCTTTAGCAGGATCTTGTGTAAGATTGTCATTGAAAGCAGAAGCAGCAGAAATCCAGCCTGTGTCATTTATGCTCACAATTCCCTTCCTTTTGCCTTGGAATAAAAATATCAGAGGAAATTATTCTGTAAATGTGGCCATTATGTTTTACTTCTGCTGATATTGAAGTGCGTTCTTATTCCCGGAGGACACAAGTGAAGGTGGAAGGGAGCCAGTGGTCTGGGTAGGTTGGCGACGCCAGCCTGGAACTGAACATTTTCTGTAGGCATTCTCTTCATGGGTAATTGAAAGTGGGCTCTTTGAAATGCTAGTGATTTAATAACTTTCTTATGAATTAAAAAATAGGCACATGCTCTTCCTTTCTTCTTTATCAAGTAGCCATTTACACATCCTCCTGTGTTGGAAGTATTTCTAGCTTAAATATTTCAGAACTTTGAAAATCAAAAGGTTTGGTATTTAGGGTGAACAGTTCCTGTCCTGTTTCACATGGCCGTGGCTGAACCTTTCGCCTCCTGGCATTTCCTGGCACAGGAGAAAACGCTGCCATGTTTTACAGCCACACAGAGAGTGAGGTAATCAGGAGCAGCAGAGGCCTTACTGTCTTTCTCTGTTATTCACAGTCGTCAGGTCCCACATGTGCTGATTCCTACCTGACATCTCCTCTCTGCCACATGCAATTGCTCTTGTTAATTTCATCGATTTAAAAAGAGTAGTTCTGCTTGCTGCTCGCCTTTAAGGTAGGCGAGTGAATTCATGTATTTCCTTCACTTTCATTCCCTGAGGTTGATGACATTTTCAGTAAGTAATCTTTTTTTCTCTACTTTGCATTATAAATGTGTCTTTGGAATGTACGGGCATAAGTACCTGATAGTAGTCATGTAATAATATGTGTGTGTGTACAAACACACAATTGCACATAGATACATTTACACAAAAAAATGCAATGAGTATATGTATAACACACATGTATATTCATTGTAATATCTAAATATAGTTATAAACATAGTAGTTAGGCATACTTGTGCTCATAAGCATGTATGAGAGCATCTGGTACATATGTTTTACTCACACAATAAAGGGCTGAAAGGCCAGAAGAAGGCGACAAGGCATAGTTAATAGACTTTTTAGTCAGTTAGGACTAATTTCAATCTGTGCCTCTGTAGTCACAGCCGGATAACTTTGTAAAACTCAGTCAAGAAACCGAACAGCCTTAAGCCACAAACCCTTATTTCATGTCATAATCATGAAACCTTATTTCATGTCATATCCACGGAACACTTGTGAGAATTAAGTGATATCAGGGACCATGGTGCTTGTCCTTGCTGTGAGGTTGGAGCACAGCAAAAGATGAATACTATCTGCAACTAATTTATATTATTTTTGTATGGACAAGCATAGCTGTTTATTTTCTAATTAATGGCAATTTCTTCTCTGCCTATCTGTAATTTCTGGTTAAATAATGGTTAGTCCAGACTCTATTCTTTTCAATTCTTGTTAAAATCTTCCAAAACGAACGTACTCCACTATCTGAGTTCATTAAAATAATCAACACATGAAATTTCTAAATATATTGAAATTATGAGCATTTATATAAAAGCTAATACTTTTCAGCCAAATCATGTGTAGGACCTTGTTTGAGAAATAGATGCTTCAGATTTGGTTCTAGAACATTAGTATGTGTACATACACATGTATATGTGCACATAGATGTACATGCATGCACAAATCACACACACACACATATACATACATCACCAGTTATATACAAAGATAAACCAAAGGGCAAAAAACAAAACAGAGAATAAAAATTAAATGTTTGGTAGCAAAATCATCAGACTTTCAGAGACTGTTTCAATGGAAGAAAGGGTATGGAACTTCAAACAATAACCTTTTTCATGTCCTTAATGTAATGTAATGAAAGTCGCTCAGTCATGTCTGACTCTTTGTGACCCCAAGGACTATACAGTCCATGGAATTCTTCAGGCCAGAATACTGGAGTGGGTAGCCTTGCCCTTCTCCAGGGGATCTTCCCAACACCAGGGATCAAACCCAGGTCTCCCGCATTGCAGGTGGATTCTTTACCAGCTGAGCCACCAGGGAAGTCCTTTCATGTCCTTACATTACAGTATTTTAAGCATAACCTTAGATGACTCAATATCTCTAAATCTTGCTTTTCTCAAATATAAATTAGGAATACTAAAATCTCTTTCACTTCTAATTTACTAGGTTGAGTGCTAAGTTACTTCAGTCATGTCCTACTCTTTGTGAGCCTATGGACTGTAGCCCTCAAGCTGCTCTGTCCACAGGGTTCTCTAGGCTGGAATACTGGAGTGAGTTCCCATTCCCTACTCCAGGGGATCTACCCAACCCAGAGATAGAACCCAGGTCTCCTGCATCTCTTGCATTCACAGATGAATTATTTGCCACTGAACCGCATGGGAAGCCCTGTATTATTTGGGGATAAATATGTAACCTCTCTGAGCCCCAGTTTCTTTATATGTCAAATGAAATAAAGATTTGCATACAGTGTAGGATTTTTGTGAAAATTGAGATAAATCATATTGACATGATTTACAAGTTACAAGGAACTACATAAACTTCTATAGTCAAAGTAATAGAGATATTACCATATGCATTCTTATACTTTAAATATGCTTTTTAAAATTCCATCTTTAGCAGCATTTTATTTATATGTGGGTATTTTTTTGAAATGTGACCTCCAAATCAAGGACTTATCATCATTCCAGCCTTTAACTATCCAACCAGTATGTTCTATACAAGTTATTGTACAAAGTAAACTAGTAATATGTGGGAAAATTCATACTTTAAAGCTAATGTAATGAATATTAATACAGATTTTAAATATATGTATGTATTTATATGAATGATTTTGTCTATCCTTAGGTATTGGATTAATTTTGTCAGTCTTTAAGAAAATAAACATGTTTTCCTGTAAAAAAAATCAGCCTAGCCTTATTTGCAATAATAAAGTTTACCCATTCAGCTGTTATTCTAGAAACATGCCCAATGGTGCCACTGACATTTGGATATACAGTCTGCCAGTACAACTGCAGTTCTCTCAGAAATGTTGCTTTTACATATTATCAACATGGTCTGTGATTGATACTTTGTGTTTAATCCAAAAGTGATCCCAGAAATATCTTTATCCATTTCCATATGTTATTCTAAAACAGTATGTACTGTGGCTCAAGTTTTAGATTTAGATCGGCTCTTTATATTTTTTTCCTTCAAACTTTATTAAATGCCTACTGATGCCTAACTCATTGCTGGAATTTGAGGAAATGTGGAGAGTAAAATTAGACCCAGTCCTGTCTTTGTAAAGCTTCCAGTCAGTGTGGGAGGGGTGAGTGGAGTGCCACCAGCATTCATCAAATAATATATTAAAAACATGGAAAATGATCAATACAAATGTGATTTGTGCTAGGAAGAATAGATGAGTTTTCTAAGCAGTAAAAAATCAATTGGATTTGGTGAAAGATATTCATTGTGAATGGATGAAAAACTAAGAGTATAAACTATGAGTCCTAATTTTTTTTTTTTTTTCTTTTTTTAGTGACTGGATGTTATAACAGAGTCTGAGATAGGAAATAGCAAAAGAGACCCAAGTTTAAGGCTGGAGGTACGGAGTGGGTAATGCTCTGATTCGGACATGCTGGATTTAATGTGCCATTGAAATACCCAAGAGAAACCGTCAAACTGGCAGTTGTCTATGATTCCAGCATTCAGAGGAAAACTCAGGTAAAGTAATATAAATGTGGGAGTCACTGATACTAAGAAGATAATCGAAGCCTTGGGCATGGATAAAATTGCTAGGAATCATATAGGTGAAGAAATAAACTAAATTAGTAAAACATTTTGAGTAGCTATAGCATGGTTATAAGAATTATGTTAATAGACACACACTTGCTTACCAGTACTATATCTATTTACATTAACAACAAACCAATGAAGGTATTAACAAAGAAGAGAAGAGTAAAATGCATCATCTGAATGTTACAATTGGCAACATAAATGTTATCCAAGTGATAAATATTTATCCAAATAATGTTGTTATTAACTTCTAACAATGACGTATTCAGAGTTGGTGATTTTGACAGCATTAAAATGGAATGTTCTGGCTTGCTAAAAACAGGCTGAAGAGCATAGAAAAGTGCTGATATTGATGTTTTTGAAATTTGGATATTAATTATTAAACACATATTCAGAGGAATCTTGCAATATTTTGGTTACATCAGCCAACTTATCTCCAACCATGTTCTGAATTCCATTTTTTGCCAAACAAGTCCCTGACGTTGGCAAATCTTTATGCTTCCATAGGGCCCAGCTACTCTTACAATTAAGCTACATTTAGCCTTTAATTGTTGATTGATAATTTCAGGGTTTTGTTAATTCCCCCACAGAGTGACAGTGTTTGAGAATGGCCACTCAATTTCATTTTCATTTTGTAGTTGCTATTTTTCCTACACTTCTCAAATACCTGACGTATGGTACCAGTTAAGCACTTACTTCGATTAGTACAGCCATTCTAGATCAGCAATGCTGGGATTTTTAACAATTGCACTGCCATCTTGTGCCCAGTGTCAGGCAGCAAATATTTTGGCTCCAAAATATCATGCCAGTGTCTGTGTTCTGCTGGGGTCATTCCTAGTACCAGCTGGTCCAGGTGGGTTCTCAGAGACATCGATTCTGAGACAGGATTGATATAGTGATGGTTTATCAGGGTGTGCTCTTGGTACCAAGGGAAGGGAAGGGATGGGAAAGAATGGAGATTGGACAGAAGAAAGTGAGTTGTGATGCAGGCTCAGTGGAGAGCTCAGCCAGCTCTACAGGGAGATTCACACTGGAGTGACCCTTCAGAATTGTGCCAAGTTGTCCTCGAATTCATCTCTTATTGAATACAGTCTGTGCTGAGGGAAGCGACTTTGTTTAGCTAAAGCAATCCTGGCATGGGACTGAAAGTGGAGGACTTTCTGTGGGCTGTATTTCAAGCTTTGGGGGAAATAAGTCCTTCTTCCTGTAGGGGGAATCTTGGCTGTGCATCATTGAGTCCACAACCATATAATTCCATCAAAATAAATTGTGATTATGGCAATATGAAGATAGTTTACCTTTCAAAGTCCCAAATTTCTCACATGTTTATTTACTATTATTTTGAAGTACTCTAATTTAAGAGACTCTTTATGGTTATACATTTTCCTGGGTTGGTTCCCTCTACATCTATAAACATAATTAGGGGATTTTTTAAAAAATTCAAGTCTGAGACCTTATATGGAAGATACCATAAGCTATTCTTTAAAAAGTCACTCTGCCACCATATACTGAGTGTGCTTAGTCATTCAGTCGTGTCTGACAGCCCTCCAGGCTCCTCGGTGCATGGGGATTCTTTAGGCAAGAATACTGGAGTGGGTTGCCATGCCCTCCTCTGGGGATCTTCTCAACACGGGGATGGAACCCAGGTCTCCTGAATTGCAGGCAGACTCTTTACCAGCTGAGCTACCAGGGAAGTCCCAACATATACTAAGGGTTCTGTGATATTTGCAGAATGGCTGTTGACTGGGTCCTGCCACAGTATGTACTAGTCAGGCTTTCTATCCATCAGTTTACTTTTACAAAGAAGTACTATTATATGAAAAGGTAATGGCCACATTGTAGACATTCTATGACTATTGCTTTCCCTCTACCACTTTATTTGCATATAAATACTTACAGTTTTAAAGTTTTAAATTTTCTCATAATATTTTAGGGGGAAAAACATCCATGATAAATGGACCTTGTTAGGGGGCTTAAATTAGCCTTTACAAAGTACTCTGTCAAAGCTGAGATTAAATTACCTGTGGCTCAGATGGTAAAGAGTCCGCCCACCAATGCACAGATCCAGGTTTGAGCTCTGGGTCAGGAAGATCCCCTGGAGGAGGGCATGGCAGCCCACTCCAGTATTCTTGCCTGGAAAATCCCATGGACAGAGGATCCTGGAGGGCTACAGTCCACAGGGTTGCAAAGAGTTGGACATGACTGAGTGACTAACACACACACAAAATACTCTATCAAAGTTGAGATTAAGTTACTTTTAGATTCAGTTCAATTCAGTCGCTCAGTCGTGTCCGACTCTTTGTGACCCCATGAATCGTAGCATGCCAGGCCTCCCTGTCCATTACCAACTCCCGGAGTTCACTCAAATTCACGTCCATCAAGTCGGTGATGCCATCCAGCCATCTCATTCTCTGTCATCCCTTTTTCCTTCTGCACCAAATCCCTCCTAGCATCAGAGTCTTTTCCAATGAGTCAGCTCTTCGCATGAGGTGGCCAAAGTACTGGAGTTTCAGCTTTAGCACTTTTAGATTAGATTTATCCAAAAATATCTCTTGTCTTTTACTAGAGATAATTCCCAGGGCATTGAGACTGAACTCTTTAGCACTCTCATATACCCTCATGGCTCTTGTTTTGAATCTGAGAATTACATTCATGGTGTATTTGTGATCTCCATGTAAATTTGATTTTTCTAAAGTAAGATTTTATATTACTGTTAATATATGCAGATTTAAAATTTTTACATCAGATGTGGCAATAACTCTTGGTTCTCAATAGCATTTCCAGAGAGAAAAAAATGCATTGTACTTTTCTTTCACTGCAACATCTGTGATTATCTTTCTATAAGTTCATTTTCTTAGAAATGGGGAAAGTTTTCTCCTCCTCCATTGGCTTATAGCAGAGAAGGTATACTTTTTCTATCCTCAAGTTCCTTAAAAAATTAATGTCCCTTTAGAAATTATTCTAGAGATGTTTATAGAAAACTGTTAATCTAGGGGAAAGTATGGTGGATGCACATGATTGTCGCACATCAGAGATGGGGTAATGGGTATACATTCTGAAGTTTCATTGAACTGTAGGAAAATCACTGTCCCAAACCAACGAATGTGCTGCCCAGAGTTCCAAATATGTCACAAGGATGATTGTGTGGAAGTTACAAAAGATAGTTCAGCACAGTTTTCTGGGTAACATAACATTTTTATAATATTCATTGGAAGGTCCAGTCTTGAAAAAATAATGCAAAACCCCTAATATGCTAAGCTCTGCTATCATACAGACTCCTTTGGTACAGTACTCATCTATCGTAAAACCATTTTGATTCCTTTGAAAGAAAATTATGTTCCTGGAAATATTAATTTTTACAGCATAAATCTATGAATGGTTCTTTGAAGACTTCCAAGACATTTTAGAACTAACACCCAAAAAAGATGTCTGTTTCATTTTAGGGGACTTGAATGCAAAAGTAGGAAGTCAAGAAGCACCTGGAGTAACAGGCAAATTTGCCCTTGGAGTATAGAACGAAGCAGGGCAAAGGCTAATAGAGTTTTGCCAGGAGAATGCACTGGTCATAGCAAACACCCTCTTCCAACAACACAAGAGAAGACTCTACACATGGACATCACCAGATGGCCAACATCAGAATCAGACTGATTATATTCTTTGCAGCCAAATATAGAGAAGCTCTATAGACTCAGCAAAAATAATACTGGGAGCTGACTGGCTCAGATCATGAACTCTTTATTGCCAAATTCAAACCAAAATTGAAGAAAGTGGGGAAAACCACTAGGCCATTCATATATGACCTAAACCAAACTCCTTATGATTATACAGTGGAAGTGAGAAATAGATTTAAGGGACTAGATCTGATAGACAGAGTGCCTGATGAACTATGGATGGAGGTTCATGACACTGTACAGGAGACAGGGAGCAAGGCCATCCCCCCAAAAAAAGAAATGCAAAAAAAAGCAAAATGGCTGTCTGCGGAGGCCTTACAAATAGCTGTGAAAAGAAGAGAGGTGAAAAGCAAAGGAGAAAAGAAAAGATATACCCATTTGAAGGAGAGTTCCAAAGAACAGCAAGGAGAGATAAGAAAGCCTTCCTCAATGATCAGTGCAAAGAAATAGAGGAAAACAATAGAATGGAAAAGACTTGAGATCTCTTCAAGAAAAATAGAGATACCAAGGGAGAATTTCATGCAAAGATGGGCTCAATAAAGGACAGAATAGTATGGACCTAACAGAAGGAGAAGATATTAAGAAGAGGAGGCAAAAGTACACAGAAAGAACTGTCAAAAAAGATCTTCGCGAAAAAGATAATCATGATGGTGAGATCACTCACCTAGAGCCAGACATCCTAGAATGTGAAGTCAAGTGGGCCTTAGGAAGCATCACTACAAACAAAGCTAATGGAGGTGATGGCATTCCAGTGGAGCTGTTTCAAATCCTGAAAGATGATGCTGTGAAAGTGCTGCACTGAACATGCCAGCAAATTTGGAAAACTCAGCAGTGGCCACAGGACTGGAAAAGGTCAGTTTTCATTCCAATCCCTAAGAAAGGCAATGCAAAAGAATGCTCAAACTACTGCACAATTGCACTCATCTCACATGCTAGTAAGTATACTACCCAAAGCAATCTGTAGATTCATGGCAATCCCTATCAAGTTACCAACGGTGTTTTTCACAGAGCTAGAACAAATAATTACACAATTTGTATGGAAATACAAAAACCTCGAATTGCCAAAGCAATCTTGAGAATGAAGAATGGAACTGGAGGAATCAACCTGCCTGACTTCAGGCTCTACTACAAAGCCACAGTCATCAAGACAGTATGGTACTTGCACAAAGACAGAAATATAGGTCAATGGAACAAAATGGAAAGCCTAGAGATAAATCCACACACCTATGGACACTTTATCTTTGACAAAGGAGGCAAAAATATACAATGGAGAAAAAACAATCTCTTTAACAAGTGGTGCTGGGAAAACTGGCCAACCACTTGTAAAAGAATGAAACTAG
Organism: Budorcas taxicolor; assembly: GCF_023091745.1. Lineage (NCBI taxonomy): Eukaryota > Metazoa > Chordata > Mammalia > Artiodactyla > Bovidae > Budorcas > Budorcas taxicolor. The sequence continues at coordinate 73,281,575 of NC_068911.1, forward strand.
AACACTTTCTAACACTACACAAAAATAAACTCAAAATGGATTAAAGATCTAAACATAAGACCAGATACTATAAAACTCCTAGAGGAGAACATAGGCAAAACACTCTCAGACATAAATCACAGCAGGATCCTCTATGATCCACCTCCCAGAATTCTGGAAATAAAAGCAAAAATAAACAAATGGGATCTCATTAAAATTAAAAGCTTCTGCACAACAAAGGAAAATATAAGCAAGGTGAAAAGACAGCCTTCTGAATGGGAGAAAATAATAGCAAATGAAGCAACTGACAAACAACTAATCTCAAAAATATACAAGCAACTTATGCAGCTCAATTCCAGAAAAATAAACGACCCAATCAAAAAATGGGCCAAAGAACTAAATAGACATTTCTCCAAAGAAGACATACGGATGGCTAACAAACACATGAAAAGATGCTCAACATCACTCATTATTAGAGAAATGCAAATCAAAACCACAATGAGGTACCACTTCACACCAGTCAGAATGGCTGTGATCCAAAAATCTGCAAGCAATAAATGCTGGAGAGGGTGTGGAGAAAAGGGAACCCTCCTACACTGTTGGTGGGAATGCAAACTAGTACAGCCACTATGGAGAACAGTGTGGAGATTCCTTAAAAAATTGCAAATAGAACTACCTTATGACCCAGCAATCCCACTGCTGGGCATACACACCAAGGAAACCAGAATTGAAAGAGTCATATGTACCCCAATGTTCATCGCAGCACTGTTTATAATAGCCAGGACATGGAAACAACCTAGATGTCCTTCAGCAGATGAATGGATAAGAAAGTTGTGGCACATATACAAAATGGAGTATTACTCAGCCGTTAAAAAGAATTCATTTGAATCAGTTCTGATGAGATGGTTGAAACTGGAGCTGATTATACAGAGTGAAGTAAGCCAGAAAGAAAAACACCAATACAGTATACTAACACATATATATGGAATTTAAAAAGATGGCAATGACGACCCTGTATGCAAGACAGTAAAAAAGACACAGATGTGTATAACAGATTTTTGGACTCAAAGGGAGAGGGAGAGGGTGGGATGATTTGGGAGAATGGCATTGTAACAGGTATACTATCATGTAAGAATCGAATCGCCAGTCTATGTCCGACGCAGGATACAGCATGCTTAGGGCTGGTGCACGGGGATGACCCAGAGAGATGTTATGGGGAGGGAGGTGGGAAGGGGGTTCATGTTTGGGAACGCATGTACACCCGTGGTGGATTCATGTCAATGTATGGCAAAATCAATACAGTATTGTAAAGTAAAATGAAGTAAAAATAAAAATTAAAAAAATAAACAAAAAATAAAATAATAAATAGATAAAACATTTAATAAAGTAACAATCTTATGAAAACCTGCAAAAAAAAATAAATAAATCACAGCAGGATCCTCTATGACCCATCTCCTAGAATATTGGAAATAAAAGCAAAAATAAACAAATGGGACCTCATTAAAATTAAAAGCTTTTGCACAACAAAGGAAACTATAAGCAAGGTGAAAAGATGGCCTTCAGAATGGGAGACAATAACAGCAAATGAAGCAACTGACAAAAAACTAATTTCAAAAATATACAAGCAACTCCTTCAGCTCCATTCCAGAAAAATAAATGACCCAATCAAAAAATGGGCCAAAGAACTAAATAGATATTTCTCCAAAGAAGACATACAGATGGCTAAGATACACATGAAAAGATGCTCAACATCACTCATTATCAGAGAAATGCAAATCAAAACCACAATAAGGTACCATTTCATGCCGGTTAGAATGGCTGCGATCCAAAAGTCTACAAGCAATAAATGCTGGAGAGGGTGTGGAGAAAAGGGAACCCTCTTACACTGTTGGTGGGAATGCAAACTTGTACAGCCAGTATGGAGAACAGTGTGGAGATTCCTTAAAAATCTGGAAATAGAACTGCTTTATGACCCAGAAATCCCACTGCTGGGCATACACACTGAGGAAACCAGAATTGAAAGATATACGTGTACCCCAATGTTCACCGCAGCACTGTTTATAATAGCCAGGCCATGGAAGCAACCTAGATGTCCATCAGCAGATGAATGGATAAGAAAGCTGTGGTACATATGCACAATGGAGTATTACTCAGCCATTAAAAAGAATACATCTGAATCAGTTCTAATGAGGTGGATGAAACTGGAGCCTATTATACAGAGTGAAGCAAGCCAGAAAGAAAAACACCATAAGTATACTAACGCATATATATGGAATTTAGAAAGATGGTAACGATAACCCTGTATGTGAGACTGCAAAAGAGACACAGATGTACAGAGTAGTCTTTTGGACTTTGTGGGAGAGGGAGAGGGAGAGGGTGGGATGATTTGGGAGAATGGCATTGAAACATGTATAATATCATGTAAGAAATGAACTGCCAGTCCAGGTTCAATGCCGGTTAGAGGATGCTTGGGGCTGGTGCACTGGGATGACCCAGAGGGATGGTACGGGGAGGGAAGTGGGGTGGGGGGTGGGGTTCAGGATTGGGAACACGTGTACACTTGTGGGGATTCACGTTGATGTATGGCAAAACCAATACAATATTGTAAAGTAATTAGCTTCCAATTAAAATAAATAAATTAAAAAAAAAAAAAGTGGACATGGAACAACAGACTGGTTCCAAATAGGGAAAGGAGTACGTCAAGGCTGTGTATTGTCACCCTGCTTATTTAACTTATATGCAGAGTACATCATGAGAAACGCTGGGCTGGATGAAGCACAAGCTGGAATCAAGATTGCTGGGAGAAATATCAATAACCTCAGATATGCAGATGACACCACACTTATGGCAGAAAGTGAAGAACTAAAGGGCCTCTTGATGAAAATGAAAGAGGAGAGTGAAAAGTTTGGCTTAAAGCTCAATATTCAAAAAACTAAGATCATGGCATCCAGTCCCATCTCTTCATGGCAAATGGATGGGGAAACATTGAAAACAGTGGCTGACTTTATTTTGGGGAGCTCCAAAATCACTGTATATGGTGATTGCAGCCATGAAATTAAAAGACACTTACTCCTTGGAAGGAAAAGTTATGACTAACCTAGACAGCATATTCGAAAGCTGAGACATTACTTTGCCAACAAAGGTATGTCTAGGCAAGGCTATGGTTTTTCCAGTAGTCATGTATGGATATGAGAGTTGGACTGTAAAGAAAGCTGAGCACCGAACAACTGATGCTTTTGAACTGTGGCATTGGAGAAGACTCTTGAGAGTCCCTTTGACTGCAAGGAGATCCAACCAGTCCATCCTAAAGGAGATCAGTCCTGAGTGTTCATTGGAAGGACTTTTGTTGAAGCTGAAACTCCAATATTTTGGTCACCTGATGCAAAGAGCTGACTCATTGGAAAAGACCCTGATTATGGGAAAGATTGAGGGCAGGAGGAGAAGGGGACGACAGAGGATGAGGTCATTAGATGGCATCACTGACTCAATGGACATGAGTTTGAGTAACCTCCAGGAGTTGGTGATGGACAGGGAGGCATGGTGTGCTATAGTCCATGTGGTCGCAAAGAGTTGGACACGACTGAGCAACTGAACTGAACTGAAAGCATAAATCCATATGTAACATAATTCTGTGATATAAATTAGAGAAAATTATTGAGAATTTTGAGTGAAAATTGAATGAAAAATTATTCATAATATTCATAGACATATTTAAAAAAAGTATCAAGGTAAAATGTAATTACTGCTACTATGGACTGAGTTGTGTCCCCCTAAGACAATATGTTGAAGTCCTAACACTCATTATCTGGAAAAGTTACTATATTTGATGTTGGGTCTTTGAAGTGGCAATTAATGTAAAACAGGTCATTAAGATGGACCCTAATCCAGTATGAATGGCGTCATTACAAGTGGAAGAAATCGGGACATAGATCTATACAAAAGAAAGACCATGACAGAGAGAAGGTAACCATTTAAAGCTAAATAGAGAGGCCTCAGGAAAAAAAATTGTTTCCAACTTTATCTTGGACTTCAGCTTCCAGAATTGTGAGATTTCTGTTATTTAAATTACTCCAGTCTGTGGTACTTAGTTATGGCAGCCCTAGCAAACTAATACCCTCTTTGAAAAAAACAAGAAAATTTATTGAATTTGGATTTGTGTGTTTATCTGTACTTTAGTTCAGTTTAGTCGCTCAATCGTGTCTGACTCTTTGCAACCCCATGAATCGCAGCACGCCAGGCCTCCCTGTCCATCACCAACTCCCGGAGTTCACTCAGACTCACGGCCATCGAGTCCATGATGCCATCAAGCCATCTCATCCTCGGTCATCTCCTTCTCTTCCTGCCCCCAATCCCTTCCAGGATCAGAGTCTTTTCCAATGAGTCAACTCTTCACATCAGGTGGCCAAAGTACTGGAGTTTCAGCTTTAGCATCATTCTTTCCAAAGAAATCCCAGGGCTGATCTCCTTCAGAATGGACTGGTTGGATCTCCTTGCAGTCCAAGGGACTCTCAAGAGTCTTCTCCAACACCACAGTTCAAAAGCATTAATTCTTCTGCGCTCAGCCTTCTTCACAGTCCAACTCTCACATCCATACATGACTACTGGAAAAACCATAGCCTTGACTAGACGGACCTTAGTCAGCAAAGTAATGTCTCTGCTTTTGAATATGCTGTCTAGGTTGGTCATAACTTTGGGTCCATTTATTCAGCTGAAAGATTTTGTCATAATTAGAGTTAACCAATACTCATTACTAAATAAAGCAATATTTGGACTTCCAAAATCGCTGCAGATGGTGACTGCAGCCATGAAATCAAAAGACGCTTACTCCTTCGAAGAAACATAGGGGTGGGATTGCTGGGTCGTATGGTGGTTTTATTCCTAGTTTTTTAGGTAATCTCCATACCGTCTTTCATAGTGGCTGTATCAATTTACATTCCTACCAACAGTGCAAGAGTGTTTCCTTTTCTCCTCACCCTCTCCAGCATTTATTGTTTCTAGACTTTTTCATGATGGCCATTCTGACCAGTGCGAGGTGATACCTTATTGTAGTTTTGATTTGCACTTCTCTAATAATGAGCTGTGTTGAGCATCTTTTTATGTGTTTGCTAGCCATCTGTACATCTTCTTTGGAGAAATGTCTGTTTAGGTCTTTTCCCCACTTTTTGATTGGATTGTTTGTTTTTCTGGCATTGAGTTGTATGAGCTGCTTGTATGCTTTGGAAATTAATCCTTTATCAGTTGCTTCATTTGCTATTATTTTCTTCCATTCTGAGGGTTTTCTTTTCACCTTGCTTATAGTTTCCTTTGCTGTTGAAAAGCTTTTAAGTTTAATCAGGTCCCACTTTTTTTACTTTTGTTTTTATTTCCATTACTCTAGGAGGTGGGTCATAGAGGATCTTGCTTTGATTTATGTCATCGAATGTTCTGCCTACATTTTCCTCTAAGAATTTTATAGTTTCTGGTCTTACATTTAGGTCTTTAAACCATTCTGAGTTTATCTTTGTATGTGGTGTTAGGAAGTGTTCTAATTTCATTGTTTTACATGTAGCAGTCCAGTTTTCCCAGCTCCATTTATTGAGGAGGCTGTTTTTGCCCCATTGTATTTTCTTGCCACCTTTGTCAAAAATAAGGTACCCATAGGTTGATAGGTTTATTTCTGGGCTTTTTATCTTTTTCCATTGGCTTATATTTCTGTTTTTGTGCCACTACTCTACTGTCTTGATGATTATAGTTTGTAATATAATCTGAAGTCAGGAAGGTTGATTCCTCCAGCTCCATTATTCTTTCTCAAGACTGCTTTGGCTTTTTAGGGAATTTTGTGTTTCCATATGAATTGTGAATTTTTTTTGTTTCAGTTCTGTGAAAAATGCCATTGGTAATTTGATGGGGATTGCATTGAATCTGGAGAAGGAAATGGCAACCCACTCTAGTGTTCTTGCCTGGAGAATCCTGTGGACAGAGGAGCCTGGTGGGCTGCTATCCATGGGGTTGCACAGAGTCAGACAACACTGAAGCGACTTAGCATGCATGCATGTCTTGGAGAAGGAAATGGCAACCCACTACAGTATTCTTGCCTGGAGAATCCCAGGGACAGAGGATCCTGGTGAGCTGCCTTCTATGTGGTTGCACAGAGTCAGACATGACTGAAATGACTTAGCATCAGCAGCAGCAGCATTGAATCTGTAGATTGTGTTTGGTAGTATAGTCATTTTCACAATATTGATTTTTCCTACCCAGAAACATGGAATATCTCTCCATCTGTTTATGTTGTCTCTGATTTCTTTCATTAGTGTCTCATAATTTTCTGTGTACAGTTCTTTTGTCTCCTTACATAAGTTTATCCCTAGATATTTAATTCTTTTTGTTGCATTGGTGAATGGGATTGATTCCTTAATTTCTCTTTCTGATTTTTCCTTGTTAGTATATAGAAATGCAAGTGATTTCTGTGTATCGATTTTGTATCCTGCAACTTTGCTAAATTCGCTGATTTACTAGAGCTCTAGTAATTTTCTGATACTATCTTTAGGATTTTCTATGTACAGTATCATGTCATCTGCAAACAGTGAGAGTTTTACTTCTTTTTTGATCTGGATTCCTTTTATTTCTTTTTCTTCTCTGATTGCTGTAGCTAGGACTTACAAAACTATGTTGAATAACAGTGGTAAAATTGGACACCCTTGTTATGTTTCTGATCTTAGGGGGAATGTTTTCAGTTTTTACCATTAGGGATAATGTTTGTTTAGGCTTATCATATATGGCCTTTACCATGTTGAGGTAGGTTCCTTCTATGACCTTTTTTTTTGAAGTGTTTTAATCACAAAGTGGTGCTGAATTTTGTCAAAGGTTTTTTTCTGCATCTATTGAGATTATCATATGATTTTTATCTTTCAGTTTGTTAATGTGGTGTATCACATTGATTGATTTGCATATATTGAAGAATCCTTGCATTCCAGGAATAAACCCAACTTGATCATGGTATATGAGCTTTTTGATGTGTTGCTGAATTCTGTTTGTTAAAATTTTGTTGAGGACTTTTGCATCTGTGTTCATCAGTGATATTGGCCTATAGTTTTCTTTTTTTTGTGTGTCTTTGTCTGGTTTTTGTATCAGGGTGATGGTGGCCATGTAGAATGAGTTTGGAAGTGTTTCTTCCTCTGCAATTTTTTGAAGGAGTTTTAGTAAGGATAGGCATTAGTTCTGCTGCTGCTGCTAAGTCACTTCAGTCGTGTCCGACTCTGTGTGACCCCGTAGACAGCAGCCCACCAGGCTCTTCTGTCCCTGGGATTCTCCAGGCAAGAACACTGGAGAGGGTTGCCATTCCTTCTCCAATGCATGAAAGTGAAACGTGAAAGTGAAGTCACTCAGTCGTGTCCGACTCTTAGTGACCCCATCGACTGCAGTCCACCAGGCTCCTCCATCCAGGGGATTTTCCAGGCAAGAGTACTGGAGTGGGGTGCCACTGCCTTCTCTGGCATTAGCTCTGCTCTTCTTTAAATGGTTGATAGAATTCTCCTGTGAAACCATCTGATCCTGGGGTTTTGTTTTTGGGGAAATTTTGATCACAGTTTCAATTTCATTGCTTGTAATTGGGTTGTTCATAGTTTCTATTTCTTCTTGGTTCAGTCTTGAAAGATTGAACTTTTCTAAGAATTTGTCCATTTCTTCCAGGTTATCCATTTTATTGCCATATAGTTGTTAGTAATAGTCTCTTAAAATCCTTTGTATTTCTGCCTTGTCTGTTGTAATCTCTCCTTTTTCATTTCTAATTGTATTAATTTGATTCTTCTCTCTTTTTTTCTTGATGAATCTGGCTAAAGGTTTGTTAATTTTGTTTATCTTCTCAAAGAACCAGCTTTTAGTTTTTATTAATCTTTACTATTGTTTCTTTCATCTCTTTTTGATTTATTTCAGCTCAGATCTTTATGACTTCTTTCCTTCTACTACTTTTGGGGTTTTTTGGGTTGTTTTTCCAGTTGTTTTAGGTGCAAAGTTAGGTTGTCTATTTGATGTTTTTCTTGTTTCTTGAGCTAGGATTATATTGCCATGAACTTCCCTCTTAGAACTGCTTTACCGTATCCCATAGATTTTGAGTTGTCATGTTTTCATTGTCATTTGTGTCTTGAATTTTTTTGATTTTCCTTTTGATTTCTTCAATAACTTGTTGGCTATTTAGAAACGTGTTGTTTAATCTCCATGTATTTGTGTTTCTTACAGTTGTTTTTTCTTGTAATTGTTATCTAGTCTCATAGCATTGTTGTCGGAGAAGACTTTACTGAGGTTTGATTTGTGAGCCAAGATATGGTCGTTCCTGGAGAATGTTCCATGTGCACTTGAGAAGAAGGTATATTCTTCTGCATTTGCATGGAATGTTCTGAAGATATCAATGAGATCCATCTCATCTAGAGTATCATTAAAGATTTGTGTTTCCTTATTAATTTTCTGTTTTGATGATCATCCATTGGTGTGAGTGAGGTGTTAAAGTCTCCTAGTATTATTGTGTTGCTGTCAAATTCTCCTTTTATGTCTGTTAGTGTTTGTCTTATGTATTGAGGTACTCCTTTGTTGGGTGCATACAGCTGTTATATCTTCCTCTTGGATTGATCCCTTTATCATTGTGTAGTGTCCTTCCTTATCTCTTGTAATCTTTATTTTAAGGTCTATTTTGTCTGATATGAGGGTTGCTACTCCAGCTTTCCTTTGCTTCCCATTTGCATGGAATATATTTTTCCATCCTCTCACTGTTAGTCTAAATGTATGTTTAGGTCTGAAGTGGGTTTCTTATAGGCACCATATATATGGGTCTTGTTTCTGTATTCATTCAGCCAGTCTGTGTCTTTTGGTTGGAGCATTTAATCCATTTACATTTAAAGTAATTATTGATATATATGTTTCTATTGCCATTTTCTTAGTTGTTTGGGGTTGATTTTATAAATCTTTTTTCTTCTCATATTCTTGACTATATAAGTCCCTTTAACATTTTTTTGTAAAGCTGGTTTGAAGGCACTGAATTCTCTTAACTTTTGCTTGTCTGAAAAGGTTTTTATTTCTCCATCAATTTTGGATGAGATCCTTGCTGGGTACAGTAATCTTGGTTTAGATTTATCCCTTTCAGTACTTCAAATATATCCTGCCAATCCCTTCTGGCCTGCAGAGTTCCTGCTGAAAGATCAGCTGTTAAGCATATGGGATTTCCCTTGTATGTTACTTGTTGCTTCTCCCTTGCTGCTTTTAATATTTTTTATTTGAGTTTAGTCTTTGTTAGTTTGATTAGTATGTGTATGGTGTGTTTCTCCTTGGGTTTATCCTGTATGGGACTCTTTGTGCCTCTTGGACTTAACCGACTATTTCCTTTTCCAGGTTGACAAAATTTTCAAGTATAATCTCTTCAAAAATTTTCTCATACCCTGTCTTCTTCTCTTCTTCTGGGATCCCTATAATTTGAATGTTGGTACATTGACATTGTCCCAGAGGTCTCTGAGACTATCCTCAGTCCTTTTCCTTCCTTTTACTTTATTCTGCTCTTCGGAAGTTATTTCTACCATTTTATCTTTAAGCTCACTGATTCATGCTTCTGCTTCAGATATTCTGCTATTGATTTTATCTAGAGTATTTTTAATTTCAGTAATTGTGTTTTTTGTCTCTGTGTATTTATTTTTTAATTCTTCTAGGTATTGTTAATTGATTTCTGCATTTTCTCCATTCTCCATTTTGTTTTCAAGGTTTTTGATCATCTTTACTATCATTATTCTGAATTATTTTTCAGGTAGTTTGCCTATTTCATCTTCATTTATTTGAACTTCTGTGTTTCTAGTTTGTCCCTTCATTTATGTAGTATTTCTCTGCCTTTTCATTATTATTTTTTTTATCTTATTGTGTTTGAGGTCTCCTTTTCCCAGGCTTCAAGTTTGAATTCTTCCTTCCTTTTGGTTTCTGCCCTCCTAAGGTTGGTTCAGTGGTTTGAGTAAGCTTTGTATAGGGTGAAATTTGTGTTGAGTTTTTGTTTGTTTGCCTGTTTGTTTTTCCTCTGATGGGAAAGACTGAGTAGGTGGTAATCCTGTCTACTGATGATTGGGTTTGCATTCTTTTGTTGTTGTTGTTTAGATAAGGGGTCCTGCATAGAGCACTACTGGTCCATGGATGATGCTGACTCTTGTATTTAAATGGGTTCCTTTGTTTGTGTTCTTACTATTTGGTACTCCGAAATCTGTATGAAGATCAGGAAGCAACAGTTAGAATTGGACATGGAACAACAGACTGGTTCCAAATAGGAAAAGGAGTGCGTCAAGGCTGTATATTGTCACCCTGCTTATTTAACTTCTATGCAGAGTACATCATGAGAAATACTGGGCTGGAAGAAACACAAGCTGGAATCAATATCAAGCCGGGAGAAATACCAATAACCTCAGATATGCAGATGACACCACCCTTATGGCAGAAAGTGAAGAGCAGCTAAAAAACCTCTTGATGAAAGTGAAAGAGGAGAGTGAAAAAGTTGGCTTCAAGCTCAAGATTCAGAAAACGAAGATCATGGCATCGGGTCCCATCACTTCATGGGAAATACATGGGGAAACAGTGGAAACAGTGGCTGACTTTATTTTGGGGGGCTCCAAAATCATTGCAGATGGTGACTGCAGCCATGAAATTAAAAGACGCTTACTCCTTGGAAGAAAAGTTATGACCAACCTAGATAGCATATTCAAAAGCAGAGACATTACTTTGCCCACTAAGGTCCGTCTAGTCAAGGCTATGGTTTTTCCTGTAGTCATGTATGGATGTGAGAGTTGGACTATGAAGAAGGCTGAGCACCGAAGAATTGATGGTTTTGAACTGTGGTGTTAGAGAAGACTCTTGAGAGTCCCTTGGACTGTGAGGAGATCCAACCAGTCCATTCTGAAGGAGATCAGCCCTGGGATTTCTTTGGAAAGAATGATGCTAAAGCTGAAACTCCAGTACTTTGGCCATCTGATGTGAAGAGTTGACTCATTGGAAAAAACTCTGATGGTGGGAGGGATTGGGGGCAGGAGGAGAAGGGGACGACAGAGGATGAGATGGCTGGATGGCATCACGGACTCGATGGCTGTGAGTCTGAGTGAACTCCGGGAGATGGTGATGGACAGGGAGGCCTGGCGTGCTGTGATTCATGGGGTCGCAAAGAGTCGGACATGACTGAACGACTGAACTGAACTGAACTGAGGATTAGTTCTCTGGTAATCTAGGGTCTTGCTTCTCTGGTGGCTTAGATGGCAAAGCGTCTGCTTACAATGCAGGAGACCTGGTTTTGATCCCTGGGTCAGAAAGATCCCCTGGAGAAGGAAATGGCAATCCACTCCAGTATTCTTGCCTGGAAAATCCCATGGATGGAGCCTGGTAGGCTACAGTCCATGGGGTAGCAAAGAGTCGGACACGACTGAGCGACTTCACTTCACTTTTCTAGGATCTTGGAGTCAGTGCTTCCACTCCAAAGGCTCAGGGCTTATCTCTAGTCAGGGACAAAGATTCCACAAGTATTTTTTTTTTTTTTTGGCATTTAGTGAGATTAAAACAAATATCCCAAAATGAGAAACCAAAGATGAACTCCAGACAAGTGGAAGTTATAAAATCAGCAAATAATAATTAAAATAATGAATATACACATATACATATACATCTATGAGCAAAGTCAAAACAGCCCAACAAAAATAAAGTACAGTAGATTGGCCTGGCGAATAAAGGAAATCAGAAATTATATTTACCAGTTAAGAACAAAACTAACCAAAGCACAAACTGGAAAACAAAACTAAAGCAAGGTGCCAATTGGGGAATAAAGTAATGAAAATAAAATTAAAATATGTTGAGAAGAAAGGAAAGAAAGATAGAATAGATATGCAAAGTTAAATAGAGATAGATGAAGATTTACATACATTAAAGATTAACTGCAAGGGGAAAATAGCAGTAGGAAAAGCAAACAAATGAATAAATGTAGAGAAAATAATAATAGGTTAAAAAATTAAAAATTAAAATTAGAAAAAGAGAAAAGAACAATTTTAAAAAAAAAGGAAAAGTCTACAGAACTGCAGGAGCTCAATGTAGAGGCAGAGGTTTATAACAACAATAAGAAATGTGACAGAGGAAATAAAAAGTTCAAAAGCTTAATTAGATTTCACCAGTTCAGTTCAGTTCAGTCGCTCAGTCGTGTCAGACTCTTTGTGACCCCATGAATCACAGCACGCCAGGCCTCCCTGTCCATCACCATCTCCCGAAGTTCACTCAGACTCATGTCTATCGAGCCCGTGATGCCATCCAGCCATCCCATCCTCTGTCGTCCCCTTCTCCTCCTGCCCCCAATCTCTCCCAGGATCAGAGTCTTTTCCAATGAGTCAGCTCTTCGCATGAGGTGGCCAAAGTATTGGAGCTTCAGCCTCAGCATCATTCCTTCCAAAGAAATCCCAGGGTTGACCTCCTTCAGAATGGACTGGTTGGATCTCCTTGCAGTCCAAGGGACTCTCAAGAGTCTTCTCCAACACCACAGTTCAAAAGCATCAATTCTTCGGTGCTCAGCCTTCTTCATAGTCCAACTCTCACATCCATACATGACCACAGGAAAAACCATAGCCTTGACTAGACGGACCTTAGTCGACAAAGTAATGTCTCTGCTTTTGAATATGCTATCTAGGTTGGTCATAACTTTTCTTCCAAGGAGTAAGCGTCTTTTAATTTCATGGCTGCAGTCACCATCTGCAATGATTTTGGAGCCCCCCCAAATAAAGTCAGCCACTGTTTCCACTGTTTCCCCATGTATTTCCCATGAAGTGATGGGACCCGATGCCATGATCTTCGTTTTCTGAATCTTGAGCTTGAAGCCAACTTTTTCGCTCTCCTCTTTCACTTTCATCAAGAGGCTTTTAAGCTGCTCTTCACTTTCTGCCATAACGGTGGTGTCATCTGCATATCTGAGGTGATTGACATTTCTCCCAGCAATCTTGATTCCAGCTTGTGTTTCTTCCAGTCCAGCGTTTCTCATGATGTACTCTGCATAGAAGTTAAATAAGCAGGGTGACAATATACAGCCTTGATGTATTCCTTTTCCTATTTGGAACCAGTCTGTTGTTCCATGTCTAGTTCTAACTGTTGCTTCCTGACCTGCATACAGATTTCTCAAGAGGCAGGTCAGGTGGTCTGGTATTCCCATCTCTTTCAGAATTTTCCACAGTTTATTGTGATCCACACAGTCAAAGGCTTTGGCATAGTCAATCAAGCAGAAATAGAAGTTTTTCTGGAACTCTCTTGCTTTTTCCACGATCCAGCGGATGTTGGCAACTTGATCTGTGGTTCCTCTGCCTTTTCTAAAACCAGCTTGACCCAGAGAGATGTTATGGGGAGGGAGGTGGGAGGGGGGTCATGTCTGGGAATGCATGTAAGAATTAAAGATTTTAAAATTAAAAAAATAAAAAATTTTGAAAAACAAAAATAAAAAATAAAACCAGCTTGAACATCAGGAAGTTCACGGTTCATGTATTGCTGAAGCCTGGCTTGGAGACTTTTGAGCATTACTTTACTAGCATGTGAGATGAGTGCAATTGTGTGGTAGTTTGAGCATTCTTTGGCGTTGCCTTTCTTTGGGATTGGAATGAAAACTGATCTTTTCCAGTCCTGTGGCCACTGCTGAGTTTTCCAAATTTGTTGGCATATTGAGTGCAGCACTTTCACAGCATCATCTTTCAGGGTTTAAAACAGCTCATCTGGAATTCCATCACCTCCACTAGCTTTGTTTGTAATAATGCTTTCTAAGGCCCACTTGACTTCACATTCCAGGATGTCTGGCTCTTGATGAGTGATCACATCATCGTGATTATCTGGGTCATGAAGATCTTTTTTGTACAGTTCTTCCGTGTATTCTTGCCACCTGTTCTTAATATCTTCTCCTTCTGTTAGGTCCAGACCATTTCTGTCCTTTATCGAGCCCATCTTTGCATGAAATGTTCCCTTGGTATATTTAATTTTCTTGAAGAGATCTCTAGTCTTTCCCATTCTGTTGTTTTCCTCTATTTCTTTGCATTGATCGCTGAAGAAGGCTTTCTTATCTCTTCTTGCTATTCTTTGGAAATCTGCATTCAGATGCTTATATATTTCCTTTTCTCCTTTGCTTTTTGCCTCTCTCCTTTTCACAGCTATTTGTAAGGCCTCCCCAGACAGCCATTTTGCTCTTTTGCATTTCTTTTCATGGGGATGGTCTTGATCCTTGTCTCCTGTACAATGTCACGAACCTCTGTCCATAGTTCACCAGGCAACCTATCTATCAGATCTAGGCCCTTAAATCTATTTCTCACTTCCACTGTATAATCATAAGGGATATGATTTAGGTGATACCTGAATGGTCTAGCGGTTTTCCCTACTTTCTTCAATTTAAGTCTGAATTTGGTAATAAGGAGTTCATGATCTGAGCCACAATCAGCTCCTGGTCTTGTTTTTGTTGACTGTATACAGCTAGTGCCAATAAAATCAACTACTACAATCGAGGGGGCAGGGAAAGAAAAAAAATGGAAAAATCCAAAAGAATCTACAGAACAAGTCAAAACATAAGAAAAATAGTTTTTCTTGAATTGCTGCTTCAGAGTCCTTTTCCTTACTGAGAGTCACAGTCCACCTCATCTGCCTAGGATGCCCTCCAACACTGTGCTGATCTCTGGACCTGCTGTGGGGGCAGCTCGGAGTCTAATCTGGTCCTAGTCCTTTGTGTTCTTGCCTCCAATGTCCACAGCTATCAGAACCAGTGTGTTTTATTTTTTGGGAGCTCTCAATGACCTTTTTTATATTCTGTAGATACAGAGTCTGCCTAGTTGATCATGTGGATTTAATCTGCAGCTTGTACAGATGGTGGGAAGGCTTTGGGTCTTCTTCCTTAGCCACATTGCCCCTGGGTTTCAACTGTGGTTTGTTTTCCACCTCCACATGCGGTTCATCCACTGGGGTTTGCTCCTGAGGCTGCCCTGGAGGATTTGGGTTTGCCCCTCTGAGAGCCAGATGTGGAGGTGGTGCAGCTGCTTGGGTCGCAGGGGTTCTGGCAGCATCAAGTACTCAGGGGAGTTCGCGGCTAGGGAAGCAGGAAATACAGTGCTTTAGAAGGGTATGGGAACCAGTACTGGCCAGTATGCTCCAGTATTCTTGCCTGGAGAACCCCATCCCTGACAGAGAAGCCTGGCAGGCCACAGTCTACAGGGCCACAAAGAGTCAGACACTACTGACTGTGTGTGTAGATGCAAGACTTTTGCTTGCCTGTGGCAGCTCTGCCCAGTAAGAGTTGAGTGTGAAGATGGCACAGCTTCTTGGCTTGTGAGAACCCTGGCTATGCCAAGTGTGCAGGGCCACAGACTGCCTCTGCCACAGGAGTTATGGCCCTATCGGATTTTCAAGCCTCTTGTAGCTGGCAATCAGAAGGCCTCTTTGGCCAGTCTTTCACTGTAGCTCTGCCCATCCAGGCACTTAGAGGGCTCCCTTGCCTGGAGTCCTACTCTGTTGTTCAGCATGTCAGGCACATAGAGGGCCCCCCTGGCTGGGGTCCTACTCTGTAGTTTGGTGCATCAGTCACTTAAAGGAGCACCCTGGGTGGGGTCCTACTCTGTAGTTCAGTGTGTCAGGTGTTTGATGGGCCAGCCTCTCTATTGTTCAGCGGCCGATGCTGGCCTGTGGGGAGAGAGCCTCTGTGATGGCTTCACCCTCTATGCATGACTCGGCAGTATTGCTTTGCTTCCATGGCAGCCAGACTTTCCGCCACAGGTATTTCCCATCACAGTCTCCTCCCTCACATCCCATTGGTCTGTCTCTTCACAGTCAACAGCAGCTCTCACACTGGGATTGCTACACAATTCCTAAACTCCAGCTCCCAGCTGCTGTGCCTTCCAGGGGACCTGTGTCCCTGTCTGGGGTATGTATGGCTGCGACAAGGACTGTCTGATTCTCATTCCATTTAGGCTGCCACAGATCAGCTGTTTCACTCTTGGCCTTAAATGTTTCTCTTCTGACTCAGACAGTTGCCCCGACGTGGGGATCGGATCCCTGTTTCAGTTCCTCCACCGGCCAAGGGCAGGTCCAGTCCTACTAACACTCCTGTTTTTCCCCTTAGTTCTTTTGTCCTACTGAGGCTCTCTACATATTGTGTGTGGCTCTATATATTCTTTTCCACTGGTCAGGTACTCCTGTCTGCTCTCAGCTGGTGTTCTGCATGCACTACTGTGTCTGAAGGCATCTTCCTGATGTATCCATGGAGAGAGATGTACTCCACGTCCACCTACTTCTCTGCCATCTTATTCTCTCCCCAAATATATCTGAATTTAAAAAAAATCTTACATGTTACCCAAGGAAGGTGAGGCAGTCAATAATTATGTCTGATAGAGAAGGTTTTAAAACAATAAGTTGTTGATTGAATGAAGGTTAAACAAAATAACAATTCATATTTTTCTATTGTCTTCCCTGATATCTACATTAGCTAATTTTAATCCCAGGTTTTAATGTAACTGACAGTTATGTGGACTGCGATACCAAAATTAAATGAGCAGAATCCCAAGGTAGAAATTTTGTAAAGTAAACCACTTTTGTAAAAGTGCAACTGACATTAAGAAACTAAATCTCAAGATATTGCCATGATCACTTATAAATTATTTTTTCCTCTATGGAAACTATTGTGTAATCTTAGCATATATTATCTCACAAGACTTAATTAAAGGTTGTGTGTGCCACAACTAGAATCCCAGATGCCACAACTAAAGATGCTGCACGATGCAACAAAGATGGGATCCCATGTGCCACAACTAAGACCCAGTGCCGCCAAATGAATAATGTATGCAATGCTCAGCGGCTCAGTCATGTCCAACTCTTTGTGACCCCATGGACTGTAGCTCACCAGGTTCCTCTGTCCATGGGGTCTCTCAGGCAAGAATACTGGAGTGGGTTGTCATTTCCTTCTCTAGCGGATCCTCTCGACTCAAGGATTAAACTTGCATCTCCTGTGTCTCCAGTATTGCCAAGCAGATTTTTACCACTGAGCCAACTGGAAGCCAATAAATAAGTAGTAAAGATTCGAAGAGTAGATCAAAAGTGGAATAATTCAATTTAAACAATAATTTTGCTATTGTAGTACCACAGTTAACTGTTTTCTTTGCAGATTTTCACAGTACTCCATTAAACTGGGTAAATATATTCCCACAAAATGTATATGTTGAAGCCATATCCCCAGTGTGACTATATATGGAGGTAGGGTTTGTATTAGAGGTGATTAAGGTTAAATGAAGTTACTGGAGTGGGGCCCTACACCAATAGGCCTAATATCTTTATAGGAAAAGGAAGAGACATCAGCAGTACACCTGCATAGAGGAGGCCATGTGAGGACACAGTGAGAGGGCAAGCTGTCTCTAAGTGAAGGAGAGAGACCTTAGGAGAAACCAATCCTGTAGACACCTTGATCTTGAACATCCAGCCTTCAGAACTGTGAGAAAGTAAATTTCTGTTGTCTAAGCCATCTAATATGTGGTACTTTATATGGCAACCCTGGCAAATGAATAATGTCTTAGAAACCTGTTGAGAACATACTAACAGGAGAGAATTGTTATAATTTCTAAAAAGAATGAGTTTTCAACATTACATTTTGGTTTCATATTTGACAGAAAGGCAATGGTTTGTGCTCATGTAGAAAAATACAGGATAAGACCTATTTCATATATGTATATTTTACGTCAACATGCCTTTTCATATTCTTGACAACAAAGGACCTTTGCCAACAAAGGTCCATCTAGTCAAGGCTATGGTTTTTCCAGTGGTCATGTATGGATGTGAGAGTTGGACTATAAAGAAAGCTGAGTGCAGAAGAATTGATGCTTTTGAACTGTGGTGTTGGAGAAGACTCTTGAGAGTCCCTTGGACTGCAAGGAGATCCAACCAGTCCATCCTAAAGAAAATCAGTCCTGAATATTCATTGGAAGGACTGATGCTGAAGCTGAAACACCATTACTTTGACCACCTAATACGAAGAACTGACTTATTGGAAAAGACCCTGATGCTGGGAGGGATTAGGGGCAGGAGGAGAAGGGGACGATAGAGGATGAGATGGTTGGATGGCCTCACACTCGATGGACATGAGTTTGAGTAAGATCCTGGAGTTAGTGATGGACAGGGAAGCCTGTTGTGCTGTAGTCCATGGGGTCTCAAAGAGTTGGACATGACTGAGTGACTGAACTGAACTGAAGTCAACATGCTCTGGCTCATTTATATTCACATTATTTTTCTTCTCAGAATTATCACATGTATTTGAGGGGAAAATTCAGAAAAGAAATTTTCAAAAGACAGTGTTTTGTAATAAAAAATTAATATCCATTAAATAGGGTAAGAAAAAAATCTGACAAAATGTAGTGATATCATTTATATGTTCACCAATTGCATATATAGTAAGCATTAAAAATGTGTGCCATAATTTTTTTAAGTAACTTCTAATACTTTTTGAGTTCAGTTGATTTCTGAGTATGAACCTCACATTATTTTGATGAAAAGTGATATTTTTTCATTAAATGTTTATAGGCATGTTCCATAATAATTTTACACAGGTAAATAAACAACCGTAATAGTTCTTGTATCTCTATAAAAAGAGCAAAAAAGGGAAAGAATATTTTATATTTTCTAATAATACTGTGGCTCTGGCTTAGTATTTAATTTTTCCAGGAGTGTGTGTTTGCATATTAAATACTTGGCACAAGACATATATTTCCTAAATCATGAAAACATACATGCTTAGAATGAAAATATACATGGAGAAAACAGACACAAGTGTTTTGGTTTGCACCCCAGGTGATTCGATTTTATTTCAGCAGAAATTATAGAGAAAGTGTAAGAATGGTGATAAATATCAGAGTACAGAATGTCACCATGATGTTATCTGGCATGTTGAAAAAACAGAGCAATACACTTAAGTATCATTTGACAAGAAAACATTCAAGAATGTTTCATCTCTTGATTCCATTCAGACTAAAAGTAGATTCAAATCAATTATGAAAAACATCATCTAGTATAATACGAGGAATTATTATATCCATTGTGGATCCAATGGACTGATTACATCCATTGTGGATCCAATGGATATATTACATCCATTGTGATAGACATGAAATTTCTGAATGTTTACAAATTCAACAAAAGGTTATCAAAACCCCCAGAGTCTTCTTTCAGAACACTGATGTTGCCTGAGTGTGGACTGCAAGTGGCCAGAGACGTGCTACTCAGTATCACTGTAGTGCCTATTCCTTTTAATTTGCTCTTCCACTGTGAGTTGTTCAGACTGGACTTCCACTCTGGGAAATGGAGGCTTGGCTGTAAAGTCACAGCTCGGAGCATCAAAATCTGTGTCTTTGTTGACGTGTGCTGCTCCTATTGTTTGCCCATGCCAATGTCTGATATCCTTCCCCAATTCTCTTAAATACAAACATGGCATATTTTTAATATGATCTACAGAATCTATTAAATTATGCTTAAAAATGTTCTCATTCCTTTTAGAAAAAGCAGCAATTTTCACAGTGTTCGAAAAGAAGAAATGTAGGGTTTTATTATTTGAGTGGTTTTCTTTGATGTTTAAAATATTTGTCTCAGAAGAGGGCATTGAACTTTTCCCGTCACTGAGGCCTGACCTGGGGACACACTGCACAGGACTGCCTGCAGTCGCTCGGTCAATCTGTTTATCTAGAGTCATAGCCAGCACGTTTCTTGAGTAAGTCTTTTCAGATTCGAATATACCAAGTAACTCCGGGAGTTTAGAAGCATTTTCTAAGCTTTCAATTTGATGTTCATTTGCAGTGCAGTACGCTTCACTTGACAGTGGCAATAGATTAGGAAATTCTAAAATAGATGTCTTCTGCCTGCAATTATTCAGATATGATGCTGCTACATAATTGTTATTATTATTCTTATTCAAATTCTCTTTACGATTTTCTGGTACCACCTCATCATCGGTGTTAGTAACCTGTAGAACTTCTGCACCATCAGGTTCATTAGCTTTTTCGTTTTTCTCTTTCTCAGCACTCTGCACAACCGCATTATTGTTGTCATTAAGATCCATTTCACTTTTCCTCTTATTCTTTGTATCTTCGGCCTCATTCACCTTATCTTGTACATCCTTATTTCCTTCCTTCTTCTCTTTTCTTGCTTCATATGCTTCCATTTCTTTGATTCCTGTAATATCTTCTTTCTGACACATGTGGATGGATTGCAGGCATGGCTGCAGGAAAGAAATGTTATCTCGTTCTTGTCCTTTACTTTCCACAGTTTTCATGTATTCTATCAGTGACCCACTTTTAAATCCAGCAGATGTAGGGGTTGTCATTTCCGGTGGCCATTTAGGTTTACTCATTTTGAGCTCTTCCTCAAGGGAAGAGCTTTTCTTAGGTATCTCCCTGGAAGGAGGCCAAATGATTTTTAATTTCCCCCTCTTTCCACATTTTTTCAAATCATCCCTTTGCCCTTCACTCTTACCAGCATCTAAATGCTTATTAAGTTCTCCAAGCATGGGGGTATTTTCCGCATTGTTTTTACACATATTTGGTTCTTCATTAGGAGTAATGTCAACTGAGCTGCTTTGATTTTTGCAATTCCATCGATCTTTATGCTGTTTGTGTCCAAAACCTTCATCATAATTTCCTTTTGATTTGAAAAGTTGTTTAAAGTGAGGTTTACAATATATTTGTCCATGAAGTGAGGCATAATTTCCCAGACTGTCAAAAAAAAACACAACATTTTTAAACATTTTATATATACACTGCAAATTCATACAGCATTAGGGAATTGATTATTTCGGGCAATGAATCAGAGATTGAGTACAATTAGCTTACTGGCAATAGGAATGTGCCTATTAATTGAACATTCCTGTTAGATAATATTCACCACTAATGCCCTCTATAATACTTGTCTTGCAGTAGTCAGAATTTTGTGCTGTATGTCAGGTACTGCTATAAAAGGTGCTATAGTGTAATGCACATGTAGTTATAGATGATGTAAAATGGTAGGACTAAATCTTTGCTAACTCAGAGAATTGTGAGGGGCTGCAGTTTTCAACAAATCCTGAATAGCATACAAAAATTAACGATTTGAACTTCGTAGTTAACTGGATTTTGAATGAATGAATTGGAAAGCTTGTCTATGCAATTTTTAATCTTGTCTCTTTGGAAATATTAACAAATAGAA
Source organism: Budorcas taxicolor (assembly GCF_023091745.1). Taxonomy (NCBI): domain Eukaryota; kingdom Metazoa; phylum Chordata; class Mammalia; order Artiodactyla; family Bovidae; genus Budorcas; species Budorcas taxicolor. The sequence continues at coordinate 73,302,746 of NC_068911.1, forward strand.
ATGCCTGTTAAAATTAACATCAAATTTGGTCAAAGGCAGCAGCATCATTTTTTAATATTTCTGAATCACTACATAAAAATGGAGAAAAAAACTAAAAACCCAAGGATAAAATTACAACAAAACTAAGTGACAAGGTATCCTTGTCAACCTCAAAATACAAGGAGGGAAGGACAAACCAACATCAGCTACAAGATTAGCATAATAGTAGCATGTGTGTGGATGACAACAGAGGGAGAAAGGAAGGTGTCTGATGGACCTGAAAATATGAGACTACAAAATAGTCAATCAATAGTTCCTGGAAAGTATCACATGCCAATTGGAGAGCAGCAGCTCAAATTGGGAGAGTTTTGGCATTTCAATAGCCAGTGAGAGTGCAAAAGTCCTGTGGCAGGAAAGTCTGAAGAGGCTGGAGAAATTAAACTCAAAACTGACCCACTGGGATCCTTTAGATCCTACACTGTGATCCTTTAGATCCTACACTGTGAAAAACAAATATGGGAGTGGAATCAAAAGTAAGGTGAACAATGATGACAGAAATCAAAACGTCCCAGTCAACATGAAGGAGAGAATCCAAGACAGGAAATCCCAGGAATATCAAGGCACTATAGTTTTTTGAACAGTATAAGAAAATTAGAAAAGGTAGCCCTGTGAAGTTGGGAAAACCATCCTGAATTTTGCTTCCTTCCAAGATTTGCGTAAATTAACTCCATATAAAAACAAGCAACAGCAAAGTATCAAGGCCAAACAGTATATAAAGTTATTATAAGAAGTGAAAGAATAAGGAGCATTATCATTGTAGGCAACAAAAACATGGTAGAAAAACATGTTCTTGAAACATCAAACTTTTAACCTACTATTTCAAAATGAACTAAAAGACATTAAGAAAATGATAAAAGACCCAAAAGAACAGCATGAATTATAATTAGAAAAAGCAATAAAGAAGGTTTCAGGTATCAAGAAGAAAACAGTAATGAAAGGAAAAGTCAAACATGTCAGCAATAAAAACCAAACTAAAAGAAAAACAAGAGCAAATTAATAGGAAACTTCTTTAGAAAAATATGGCTTTCCTGGTGGCTCAGATGGTAAATAATCTGCCTTCAATGTGGGAGACCTGGTTTCAGTCCTTGGGTTGGAAAGATCCCTTGGAGAAGGGAATGGCAACCCACTCCAGTATTCTTGTCTGGAGAATTCCATGGACAGAGGGGCCAGGTGGGCTACAGCTCATGGGGTCGCAAACAGTCAGACATGACTGAGTGACTAACACTTTCACTAAAGAAAAACAGGAAAATTAAAAGATAAAAAATTTATAATCATAAATGAAAAATATATAATAGGAGTTCCTGAATAAGAAAATAAAATTATGAAACAAGTTAAATACTAAAAAGCTATAATTTAAAGAGCATTTCCCAATATAAAAAAGAATGAAATTACATACTGAAAGATCACAAATTGTTTTCAGTATGTAAGAACTAAAGGAATAAACTTTCCATGAGCCTTTTCTAAGGAATCTACTTGAAAATAAGCTTGAGCAACCATAATGACTAAGGAAATCTCAACATAAGGATTGTGGGTTAGATTAAATACACTGTTATATATAAACTGTGATGAAATGAGGGCACAAAGGAAGGTACTATAACATGTAACGGCTACATATGATGACACCAAAGACTCAGTACACTATTCTAAAATATAGGGTGTGAGTGATCAGCAGAGCAAATACAATTAATGCTTTGATAATCAAATTAGTGGTGCTGATAGTTTTGTTTTTCTAAAATTGTTGTTCAAATGAATATGGGATAGTCTAACTCTGTTATCTCCTTTATCTTTGAGAACCAGAAGCCCTGAAGTAGAAGAAGATACGGCTGTAACAGAGAAGAGGCTAAGCAAAAGCTACGAAATTCTGAATTCAATTTGGAAACATCACTATGAATTCCTATTTTTTTCTGTATATATAAATATTTACTATATCTTAACACTAAAAAGCTTAGAAATAGTGATCAACTCGGTAGAAAGAGCATCAAGATTATAGTCTTGAAATATTTTACATTTCTCACTAGAAGAAACCAAGGCTTAGAGAAATGACTGACTCTGCATCTGGGCCAGTAAATGTATAAGATGAACATGGGACATCTAGACCTATCAGATAAAGAGGAAGCTATCACAGACAACTTGGGTTCTGTCAAAAGGACTCAGGAGACAACTTGAAGTAGCTTCCACTGGCCAGGTATAGAATAACTGGAGTTTCAGTAATGATGATAATTGTTTGCGTAAACATGCGTAAATCTGAAGTTTATAAAGACATTAAAATATCTTAAAAGTCGTTATCTCTAGGAGATAAAAAACTATTATATTAAATTACTAAATAAAAATTGATACATTGACAAAACTGATGAATAAAGGAAAAGAATTATGGACTTATTCTGCCTTTTTAAAAATTAACTTTATCACCGTGTAAACAAATACCAAATACAGGGAAGCATCTTCTGTGAAAGTATTCCAATCATAAAAAATAAAGAACAAAATTTGAGTATCAGGATTTTGCAGACATCATTGAACAGATATAGGTATTGCAAGCTTCAATATCTGCTATGTTACAAAAAGAGAGAAAAGCTGACGTAATGTGTTAAGTACACTCTTGTCAATACTCCCTATGTTCTTCCAAAAGGAATCAAATCTTATTTTAAACTTGAATTAATCTAGAACCTGGATTCAGCTGACAGTTTTTGAAAATACAGAGGATAAAGGAGCATATGAGTGTGTAATCAGCAATTCCAGACTGCAAAACTTCACAGGTCAAATGTCCTGGGTCTTTCACAAGTAAACAATATGGAATGAAAGGAATGGATGGAAAACCTATAGATTATTTTTAAAAAAGACTTGAAAGACTTGAGAGAGTTTCTTAAAAAAGGATAAAACCAGAGTACAAAATTTAAGAACACACATTTGGGTAAACAAAACTATAAAATGCAAGGAAACAATTACTATAAAGGATGATATTTACTCACAGGCAGGAGACTGGTTATGTTTGCATAGGGCAAAGGGAGGAAGGAGCTTCTGGAATGGCTAACAATGCTGTATTTCCTGATCTTGATAGTGCTTATGAAGTGTTCACTTTATAATTTAGTGAGCCATGTATTTGCTTTGCTTGGTTTTCTGTATCTGTGGGTGGTATATGTGCTGTACTGTGTTTAATTGCTCAGTCGTGTCTGGTACTTTCTGACCCCAAGAACGGTAGCCTACTAGGTAACCCTACTCCATGGGGATTCCCCAGGCAAGAATAGTGGAGTGGGTTGCCACGCCCTCTCCAGGGGATCTTCCCGACCCGAGGATTGAACCCAGGTCTCCCGCATTGCAGACAGTTTCTTTACCATCTGAGCCAGCAGGGAAGCCTGGGTTTTATATAATGCTTTTAAAAAATAGCAGTCATTGAATAAATATTTTTGAGTCCTTATTGTATATTTGGGTTTACTTGGTATTGACAAGACAAACATTAGCACATTTCCTACAGCCAGGGAAAATTACACTAGACTGTGTTAGAATGGGGCGAGCACAGGAGATGCTGTGACCCATATACAGGGGTAAAAGCAGGTCACTTCAAAGACATAAAGTCTCAGTTGAGGTCTGAGGAATGATCTGGGGGTGAGGCATGGGAAAACTCCTCCAAGGAGCAGCAACAACATTTGGAATCAGCTAGATGTGAGAGAAAAAAATGACTTTGAGGAACTGAAATTCAGTCTTCATGAAAAGCAATAGGCAACAGGAGGAAGGGGTGTTGGGAGATGAGAAGGGACAAGATATTGAATTGCTTTTTAATTCATATTTATATGTTAATTTTGGGAATAGAGGAAGCCATTATATATTTAAAACTGGGAAGTGATTCCAGATTTACATTTTTAGAAAGATCATTTTTCTTATTCAGTGGAGCATGGCATTGGGAGAGGTTGGTGGTGGTGAGAGTTATTTCTCTTATCTATGTGATCTTCATGCTTGGACTAAAGGGCCCCTTCTGAATTTTATTAAGAAAGCAAAACATCAAAAGGAAAAAGGTAACAGCCATTCCGAGCAACATAGAAAATGACCACATTTCCCTTTGTTGTTTTAACTGAGGGAAACAGGATTTGGAAAAACTGACATCTTTGTAGAGACATGATATTATAAGCATACTGCAAGCTCTTTGAATATTTGGGCCCCAGGCCACAGAACAGTTTTACCTCAGTTTACTGTTGCAATGGTGGCAGCGGAAACAGGATTTATGAAAACTCTGCCTGTCTGCTACTAGGCACTCCATTGGATAAACTGTCTTTCGACAAAGTATACATATTTCCTTGTCTTGGAGTTGCAGTTTCTAAAAATAAAAATATATAAGAGCTTATGTAATACTGTTTTCAGTCACATTGTAAAAGCAAAACAAACAGCAACAGCTTATTAACTGGCCATGCAGTTAGTATAGAAATCTCTAACACTACTGGTCTCGATGTTCCTTCTCTGGATGTAGGGCATCTACCATTAGGCTTAAGGTTCTGGTACAATCAACCTTATTCTGGTTTATCTACTATTTATACGTGGTACAAGTTAATTTTTATTATTTTAGGAAATATACATGAGTAAAGTGTGTTCACTAACTTTAACACACTGAAAAGGATATATAAGAAAATCGCCATGAGGAGACCTCCTGAGACCACTTATCATTCTAAATGACTGAACTTTCTATGTATATAAAAGTTTATACCTAACTTGGTCTAAAGTTTTAGTCTTTAAAGTATTCGGTAGAGATTTTTCTAAAATATATCCATATATTTTTTCAGCTGATATTTTATTTGTTTAGGTATTTTCTTGATGACTTAGTGTTGACTCTGTGACACCAATTCTTAACAATCAGATGAGACTCCTAAATACACGGAACTATTCAGGGCCATTTGTCCTCAGTCTAAATAGCTTAAGATTTCAGGGCTTTGGGGATTCTTATCTCTGCCTCTTATGATTTCCCAAAGTTACATGTGAATGCCAGTTCCTATGAGTAATAGTAGTTATATTACCAAGTGTTTGCATAGTTATATTACCAGTGTTTGCATAGTGGTTCAAAACTGACACAACTTTTGCCAGAGTATTGTTTTGATTCTCACAACTATTCTGTAATAAGCTAGTGTAGTAGTTTTATATATGAGCATATATGTGCACTGTTCTTTATATAAAAAAATATTATATACACACACTTTAATGTTTTGATGCTCAATTTGGGCTACTAAGAAATCTCCTTTATTTATTTTGTTCTAATAGGAGACACACTTCTATATTTAATGCCAATTTCCTTGTATTTTTTATGTCTTTAGTTAACAGAAACTCAGCATTTGAAATTAGACAGCTTTGCTTAATTATGCCAGAAGTCAGTACATTAAGAAATCATATTAACCTGATAAAATAGACACATATGTTGCAAATATGATAAGGGCAGAATTATTAGTTTCAGCAGTTTTTATTTTTAGGCTTGCTATTTCTTTCAATCTATCTAAAATAATGGGCTACATTAATTATGTCAAATCTTCTTATTGTGAAGCCTCATTAATTGTAAAAAGGAGGAGAATATAAAGAAATGAACTGTTCTCTGATGTTAAAAAATCTCTACTAAGTTCATGTGTTTTAAATCTCTTCTTCCAAATAAAATTATATTTTAAAATTATTGTCCATGTTTATCTGTGAATGAGACCAATTGAGCTATAATTTGGGGTTTACGAAAGGCAAAAGAAAATCAGTTATGGGGGAAAAAATAGCAGTGGCATTAGAGAGCCAATTCCATCCAACTCAACAACAATAATTAAATATACTTTTGTCAGAGATCTCAATCAATGAAAATCTTAAAAGCACATATGCAGACTGTAAATTGTTTCTTGGATTATTACCAGGTTGTATTGAATGCAAACTCAAACACCACTTCAGTCTGGCAGTTAAAATTCTATCAATAATAGGTCAAGAAATATTATCTCATATTGTCTTTAACATGTGTATAAAATAATATTTTAATAAGAAATACTCATAATGTACTGCTGCTGCTGCTGCTGCTGCTGCTAAGTCGCTTCAGTCTGTCTGACTTTGTGCGACCCCAGAGATGGCAGCCCACCAGGCTCCCCCATCTCTGGGATTCTCCAGGCAAGAACACGGGAGTGGGTTGCCATTTCCTTCTCCAATGCATGAAAGTGAAAAGTGAAAGTGAAGGCGCTCAGTCGTGTCCGACCCTCAGCGACCCCATGGACTGCAGCCTACCAGGCTCTTCCATCGATGGGATTTTCCAGGCAAGAGTACTGGAGTGGGGTGCCATTGCCTTTTCTGTATAATGTACTAATGGTATACAATAATTAATAAATATATAATTCCATATAATAATGAATGCTACCACAATAGCAATTATTATTATACCTGCTGCTTTATCTAAAGCCTTATTTACCTTGACATAGGTCTCAATAACCTATATAGTAGTGTTTGTTACTCTCACACAGGGCTGGTGAATCATATTAAATGCTTTTGTAAAGAGAAAGTAGTAAAAGCAAGCATGGTAAAGGGAAGGATAGCAACAACCAGGGAAAGCTGTTAGTTTTACGTTATGTTGTTTAGTTCTTTCAATGTACTCTTTTAATTGCAAATCGTCTTAGTTCTGTGCCTTTAAAGGGTTAATCTTACTTCACTCTTTGCAAGGTCATTTACCACGTATAAATGCAGATTCCTCTTGGAAGGTGGTTTCCATCTCTGTTGCAGAAGCATCTGAGGTTGTATATCCCAAGTTTTTAATAACTCTTTCACTCTCCTGCCAAGTCTGTTGAAAATTCCTCCTGAGTTCTTTAGGTGAATCAGAAACATCTAAAATGTGGCCAGCGATGACATCCTCATAGGTGGGTGGGGCGTGCTTGAAGTCAAAGCGAGATCTGCCAGCTTCTGAACCATGTGACGAAGAGACCGTCGTCTTCGACCCTACAACCTGACTCTCAAATGCATCCAGACCTGAGAAATGTTCACTGAGAGACCTTGTTTCAGAGCGTATGCTGGGCAGCTTAACAGGCATCATTTCTTGTCGCTCTCTAGGACGACTGTGAGAAAAACCCGTAAAGCTAGTGCTTTCTGAAGATGTCAATCCAAATTCCTCCTTAAATGAACGGCTTTCTTGCTTTATATTACGATTTGCTTCTCCATTTACATAAACTCTTCTATTTGACTGTGTGTCAAAACTTAGGCCATCCTCAAATCCCCTGAACCATCTGTTTATTTCATTTTCATGGTCACTCACGAAATTTTCAGCCATTTCAACAGTCCTGTTGGCTGCTTCGTATCTCTGCGCGTGCTCTGCCAGGCGAGGTCCTTCGACTTTGCGGATGATTTCCACTGCGTCAAAACTCTCAGTATCTGGCACTGTGTCTTTAGCGGAATTTACTCCATCTTTGTGAATGTAAGTCGACCTTTTTTCTACTTTCCTTACTTCCTCTTGAGCTTCCATGGATTCTTTGAAAGAACCACTATCAGCATGATTGACAGTTATAGGTATTGTGATTGTAGGTGGAGAGTCCCTACCACGAGCCTCTATCTTAATTTGACGGCGAAGCGTTGCAGGAGACGTGATGATCTCAGACCTCTTCTCCACAATGGGAACCGGGGTTATCGATGAACATGGGATGATCCCTCTGGATAACTTCGCAGTGGTGTCTTTGAGTTTCACAAGTTGTTCAGAACGACTCTTGGGTGGCGAAGGGGAGGTACTTGCTCTGAGGATTCTAGTTGGTTGTGACGGTCTTGGTGATGGTTCAGCAAAACTGTCCTTTTTAGGGGACTGGGAAAGCTCATCCTTAGGAGAGGTTTGTGCTCGCCGGGCGGTAGACTCGATCGTTATGAAAGTTGGTGACGGTGGGCGTGTTTTTAAAGATGGAGGAGGAAACTTGGCATCATCTACTTTATTTTCCTGATGGGTTTTCACTTGATGATGAGCAGTAGTTTCTTGATGAGTTGCTACTTGGTGGTGCTCTGCTTTTTCCACAATTGTATTTTCTTTCTGCTGGGTATTTTTATTATAACTGACATTAGCATTAGACACTTTAGATAATGTTTCATTAAGACTGGTAGCTTTATTTCTCTGCTTTCCTGCTTTAGATGATATCATGGCCGTTTGAATTGTATTTTCACAGGACACAAGCATATCCTCTGCCTGAGTCTTAATCTGTGTTATTTCTTCTTTGATTTTTTCTATGTTATTCTCCATAGCAATGCGAACTCCATATTCTCTTTTTTCTTCACTTAATAGCCATACTGGAATAATATTTAACAGCATCTGAAATGTCTTAAGGCCATTTTTATCTGGCTCTGCTTCAAACTCTTTTACCCTAGACAGAATCTGTTGTAGTTCTTCACGTTTTCTCAAGAATTCCAATACATTTATAGCACGTTTTCCATCATCCTGCTGGGATTCTTTCGCAGAGGAAACTAAAGATTTGTTCTGTGTAATCTCTTGCTTTGACTCTTTAGTATTAGAAAAGACTTGTTTCTGTTGTATGCCCTTGACGCCAAGATATTTTTCTTCCTGAAGATTATTATTTGGCTGGGGCAATTTTTTATGTTCAACTTGACTTTCAAAAGACTGTATATGTGTTTGCTGAAAATTCTGAGTCTGAGAATCAAGATGTGCCTCAGCAACCTTTTGTTCGACTACCTTCTGAGCTGATTTATTCAAGTGTTCTTGTTTTGCTTCAACTATTAGACTTTCTTTCTTTGGGCCAATCATTGGCGGTCCCTGAATTGTTTCTTCACTTCCTAGAGGTTTCCCACTCTCAGATTCTCTAAATTCTCTTTGCTTCTCATGAACTATTTTGAGCTTACTTTCATGGCTTTTCCCTGTGGTTTCTGTAGGCAACTGTATTGTTGCTCTCTTTTCCTTCGCAGGTAATTGATAATATTTTTCATTCACTGACTGCTTATTGCTACTACCTTCAGTCCTTGCTTCTGTTCTCTCGGTTTCCTGGTACTGTTGTTTGGTAATGGTTTGAATATCAACTTCAGATTGCTTTTTATGACTTTCATAGCTGTGGTTTGTTTCATTTAACTTATGATCTAGAATTGGAACCTTGATGGTTTTAACTTTGAAACTGGGGGAAACTGGTTTGCTTTGGGGCAAGTGCAACTGCTCCAGATGCTTCTGTTGTGTTTGCTGGGTCCTACATTCTTGCTGACTGTGTTTAATTTCACAAGCTGATTTAGATTGGATCATATCCTTTGAGTTTTGCAAAACTTCCTTTTTCATGGTATCTTTGCCTTCCAAGGTTGCTGGAACATGTTGGAGCCTCTTGGCAGAGAATGTCACTGACGGTGTTGTGGAAAGCTGGTTATCTGTACAGACCCCTAGTTCTTGAGAAAGACTTTGAGAGACTGGGTTTGTTTGGGCCACAGTGACCTCTGAATCCATTCCAGTCAGGGGGACCTCTTCCTTTGTATTTTGTAACAGCACGTCCTTTTTCAGCTCTGATATGTTTTGATTTTGGCTCTCTGTTCTAACTATGTTGTAGCCTGAACTCCCCTGTCTCTGGTTTTCAAGCTCTTCTCTTTGTTGCCTATATTTTTCTTCAGCAATCATTAAAGGTGTTTTAAATTTTCTCATATAAGGTTTTGGACTTTGCTGCCCTGAACCTGCTGGAAATGAATGAGATTTTATGAGAGGTGCTATAGGTTTTTTCTTGGCTGGTGAACTTTCTGGAACTGCCTGTGAGAAAGACCTTGTAGAGTCCATAGATAGTTGTTTTCTTTTATCAAGACTTTTGCTAGATATGTTCTGCTTTGTCTCTATGTGTTCACTGCTAGTTGCCATTATTACTCTTTTCTGATCCATTGAGGGAGTCATTTTACATTCTGTATCTGGCAGAGAATTTTCCAAATCAACTTTTGGGGAACTATGATTCTTTATATCTTCTATCTGCTTGGGAAACTTGGGTTTGGGGAGTGTGGGAGGTGGCAAACGTCCTCCAGATTTTCCTGTTATGATTTTAGCCTGAGAGCTTGAGGCTTCTTCTTGGGAGTATTGTATGAATGTTCCATTATGCTTTTCTTGAACAGAAGAGGAAAGGAGATGTGCTGGTTTTAGAGCTGGAGCTGGAGGAGGAGGGGGCGGTGGTGGAAACATGGATAGACATTCTCTTCCAAATTTCTTGTCTTCTGGTGGTGGAGGAAGAGGGAGGCCTGGAAAACTTTCAAATTCAGCCTGTATCTTCTCAGTGGACAGTGAAGGAGGAAACACATTTTTTTCAGGCAACATCATTAAAGGAGGTGGAGGAGGAAGAGGAAATTCAATTTCAGATGATGCATTGGAAGGTAGAGGAGGAGGTGGAGATGGAGGTGGAAGAGGGAACTCATTTTCCTTTGCATTATTTTCAGGGTTAAATTTGATTGGATTAAAGGACATTTCCATTGCCATTTTTAAATCTTTGGTGGTATTTGTCTTCATTAGAAAGTCCTGGCTCTTCAGATGAATATCAGTCTGCTTTTTGTCAGTTGCTTTAAGTTGATTGTGGCTTTTTTGGGAGACTTTTGCTTCTGTTACATTTGACATGTCTTGATTCACTGGCAAAGTCTGCCACCCTGGTTGAGGGGTCACATTCTTTTTCATTATATCTTTATTAGAATATTGCTTTTCTTGCTTTAACAGAGTCTGCTTCTGAAAGTCCTCTGAAACCTCACGTGTTTCTCCAACCATCTTGTAGACTGGAGCCTGGGTTAAACCAGGCCTAGAGCTTTGTGTACCTGTTGATGTTTTAGTGTTTTTGGGATTTTTAGAACACTTGACAGGGAAAGCCTCAATCTGCTGGTGGTCATTCCCCAGTTGGCAAGTTTCAGTCTGTTGCTTTCCAGTTGTTTTATCAGTAGATTGCAAAAAGACAGCCTCCTTCTTCTGTTCTCTCGCTGTCTCTGCTTCCTTGGTTTTTCGATGTTCCCTAACTGACAGGGTTGAAGTCAACTGTCTGCTTACATGTTCATCCCTAAGATGTTGCTCTGTTGTGTTATCAGTCCAGATACCCGCTTGGTGTGAATTAGATAGTTTTCTAAGGTTTTTTTCAAGAGCATCATTGTTTTGTTCACGATCTATGACGATCTTTATAGGGCCTTTGGGGGCTTTTGGAAGATTAACCTCAGTTCTTTCTTCCATTAAATCTCCATGACAAGATTTGTTTACAGTTTGATTGAGAATGTCTCCTCCCGCCTGCCACCTGGCTGCTGGCTCAAAGGGTCCTGGTCTTGGCTGAAGAATGCTTTTCTTGTCCCTCTGGACAGCCACCTGATGAATCCCTCTTTTCTGCACTTCTTTGGAGCCTGCCATCACAGTGTGCACATCATCTTTGACTGCACTTTTATTTACCTCTTTGAAAGCTCTTTGTGTTTCGTTTAGACTCCTTAATGATGCCTCAAGGTCATCTAGGATAAGCTCCTTTTTCAGTATTTCTGTCCTCGTCTGTGCAGTCTTTTCAAGGCATTCAATAGCTTTCTCAATATCCCCAGGGATGACATCAGGCTGTCTAGAGTCTTTCCATTTTTGACTTGGTTCCTTAAGTGACTTGAGGGAGGTCAGCATGTCACCTTTAAAAACTTCTTCTGTTTTAGCCACTGTTTTCTGACTTACGGCCTGGCTGAGGGAGTTTAGGGTTGACTTCACATCACCTTTAATAATTTCTTCTTTGGGTAACTTACAAGATGTATTCTGAGGCTCTGTCAGAAAAACCTTAACTGTGTTAAGCACATCTCCTGGGATGATGTCAGTTTCATTAACAGTACGTTCAACCTGAGATTGCCTTTTCTTTAATAACAGTTTTGTGCCTTCTACATCACCACCAATTATTTCTTCCTCTTTTTCTTGTTTCCCACCTGTTAGTATTTCATTTGAGCCTGTCTGGAGTTGTCTGAGATAATCCAAAGCTCCAGTTTCTATGCATGTTGTAAAAAACTGAACATTTCCTCTCTCAGAGGCATCAATTTTAGCCCTTTCAGATACTTTATTGTTTGATATGGAAGATAGCAAATTATGAATCGTACGTTTTACATCACCCCCTACTATTTCTTCACGCTTAATTGTGTCAGCAGCATTTTCATGGAGAAGACAATAGATAGTCATGTTAATATCGCCTCTCTCATCTTCCTGAATCAAAATACCTTTCTTTACAGATCTTTCCTCAGAGAACAGGTTTTTTATTGCTTGTTGGACATCACCACTCACTATCTCTTCTTTTTCAGCATGAAATTCTGTTGATCTGTTTAATAACTGAGTTTTGGTCAGATTAACATTTCCCTTCTCTTCTTCACTGACCAAGATCTCTCTTTTCTTACAGTCTCTTTTGGAAAGAAGGTTCACCATTATATTTCTGAGGTCAACCTTGATAATCTCTTCTTTCTGTATCTCAGGTGATGCTTGATTCATTAGCTTGTATTTTGCCATTCGAACATCTCCAACCTCATCAGCTTCAATGATGATTCCAGGAGCCTCGATAACTTTTTGAGAGTACAGTTCTCCTAAGGTTTCTTTAATGCTCTTACCAATAATTTCCACCTTTTCTACCCTCTTTTCAGTAAATCTGTGAAGGGGTGTGGTTTCAAAGAGCCATGTAGTTGTCTTGACATCAGCAGGAGGGATTTCTTCCTTGGTGATTTTTGTGATGCTTTCATCTGCTTCCTTAATAGAATCCAAAGTTTGATTTTCAAAGAGCCATACTGCCTGCTTCACATCACCTTTCTGCATATCTTCCTGGGTGACTGTTTTGAGATTTTCATATTCTGACCCTTCTCCTCTCAGTTCATCTAGAGTATGGGTCTCAAATAGCCACGTGGATGTTTTAACATTGCCCTTCTGTATTTCATTGACACTTACTGTTCTTACATAAGTATTCTTATCCAAATTTTCAGACTCAAAGAATTGTTTACTTGTCCTTACATCCCCACCTTGAATACAGTTCACAGTGGGCACAATATCACATGATTCTTTTGCAATCTGATCCAGTGGCTGGGTTTCAAATTTGTATCTAACAGAACTAACATCTCCCTTCTGAATGTCTTCTTGTGTGACAGATTTAATCACATACACAGTCTCAGATTCATTAATTGAGTCTAATGGTTTTGTTTCAAAAAGCCACCTTGTCCCCCGTACATCTCCGTGAATTACCTCTTCCTTTTTAACTGTAGTCACTTCATGATAAAACCCTTCTCGATCTTGAATTGCATAGAGTGGCTGGGTTTCAAAGAGCATTCTATAGCTTTTTACGTCACCCTTTATTACTTCTTCAGTAATTGTTTTCTTGGTGCTAATATAGTCCGAGTCTTCTTTAATCTCATCTAAAGAAAAAGTCTCAAAAATAAAGCACCCCTTTCTTACATTTCCACCTTGTATGTCTGTCACTGTCTTAACTAATTCATCACCTTCTTGACTTTCTTTTATCATATCAATTGGTTGGTTTTCAAAGAGCCACCTACAATGTAAAACATTGCCTTTCTGAATATCTTCCGTCTTTAGGGTTTTGATCTTTCTCAAAACCTCCTCTGAACCAGAACTTATAGAATCTAAGGACTGACTTTCAAATTTATGCCGCATGCTGGTGACATCCCCAGCTTGGATATCCATTTCTATGGCTTTGATCTCCTTTCCTTCTTCTCCTTGTATGCTGTCCAGATTTTCTGTCTCAAAAAGGAAGCATGTTGTACGAACATCCCCACCATGGATTTCCTCTTGTTTCACAGTTTGCAATTTGACTGTTGCTTCAGAGTCATCTTTTATCGTATCAAGTGGCTGAGTTTCAAAGAGCCATGTACAGGCTTTCACATCTCCCTTATGAATTTCTTTACTGCCAGTCATTAGTGAAACTTTTTCATAAAGAGATTCCATTGGCTGGGTTTCAAAAAGCCATCTACAGGTTTTGACATCCCCTTTAACAATATCAGTGACTTGTTCAGTTTTACTTTCTACTTCTTCCATATTGCTGAATTGTTTAATCGAATCAAGTGGTTGGGTTTCAAATAGCCACTTAGCAGATTTTACATTCCCAGTCTGTATTTCTTGAGCAGATATTCCTCTAATTATCTGATATTTATGAATGCTTTCATCAAACTGATCAATGGGCCTTGTTTCAAAAAGCCACCTACAGCTTCTTACATCACCTCTTAGGATTTCTTCTTGCTGGACTGTCTTTACTTGATGGTATTTTCCAAGGTGATCTTGAATGGCATATAATGGTGTTGTTTCAAAGAGTGATTTATTTAGCTCTACAGCACCTCTGGTGACTCCTTCCACCTCTATTTTATGTGATGCATCAAATTTAATCAAGTTGTTTGACTCGAAGATATGTGTATAATTCCTTACATCTCCTCTGTCAACTTCTTCAAGTTTCACTGTTCGTATGTACTCTTTTTTATCTTCTCTAATCTCTTCCAGAGGTTGGGTTTCGAAAATCCATTTTTGGTGCCTGACATCCCCCTTTTCTTCTTCAGAAGCAGTAATTTTTTGAAGTTTTCCTACATCAGGGCTATCTTTTAAAGCCTCTATTGGAAGTGTTTCAAATAGTTGCTTAGTAGTTTGCACATCACCCCCTATTATCTCTTCAGACTTTAGAAGGTCTGCATCAGGAACGTCTTTCAGAATATCTAATGGCTGTGTTTCAAACATCCAACACTTTTTAGAGACATCTGTACCTATTACTGTTTCCTTTTCAGCGATGACCTCTTCTGTCTCTTCTTTGATTTTCTCCAAAGGTTGAGTTTCAAACAACCACTTGGCCCTACTCACCCCACCTTTGACATTTTCTTCCATGGATATTCCTCTGACGACTTTAATTTCTGTCATATCTTTGTTAATTGTATCTAGGGGCTGTGTTTCAAACATCCAACGTGCTGTTCTTACATCACCCTTTTCGACATCTTCTCTGTGAACAGTTTTAATTTCTAGCATTTGACCTGAGCCATCTCTAATAACATATAATGGTTGCGTTTCAAAACATTTTATACTTCTCTTAACATTCCCCTTAATTTCTTTGAGCTCAGATCTGAGTTGCAGTAGGTGCAACTCATCTACTGAGTGAAGTTGTCCAAGTTGATCCAGATGTTGAGTTTCAAACATGTATCTCACAGTCTTGACATCTCCCCCAGTTATGTCCTTTATGGCAGTTGCTGTTGATTCTTCTTGACTTTGATGCAATTTATTCATCGAGTCTAATGGCTTTGTTTCAAACATCCACCGAGCTGTGTGGACATCTCCTCTGGCTAGCTCAGGAATTTTCTCAGCATGTTCCTCAGTGCCAGAAGAATGATCCCCCAGAGTATCGATGGGTTGGGTTTCAAACATCCATGTGGTATATTTCACGTCACCACCAGCGATGATTTCTTGATCAGCAATGCCCTTGGAGATGTTGTCTTCGTCTGGAGAGCCATTGTTGATGGAATCTAATGGCTGATTCTCGAAGATCCATCTCATGGACTGCACCTCCCCCTTCAGAATTTCATCCCACTCCAAGTGTTCTCTTTCGGAGTTCAGACCTTTTTGAGAACTGTCATTCGTATTTTCAAAAACATACCGGGCTTGTTGCACATCTGCTGAAACTGAGCTCCCCGCATTCATTTGACGAGAAACAATCTCAGAAACCTCACTGATATAATCTTTTTCTAAGTTTTTCCTTAACTCAGGATGGATGTGTTTATATAAACGGTTTAATTCATACAAATTTCTTTGTTTGGAGTAGACTTCTTTGGGGACTGGTGGTATTCTAGGAAGGCTGGGGAGTTCAGGGGACTGGGAAAATGCTGTCACATCTACTGGAGGTTGAAGCATGTCGGGTGGGGGAGGAGGAAATTCTTCTGTCTTTTCCGAAGGAGTGGCATTAATTTGTGCCAGAGTTGAGGAAGCGGCACTGTGGTCACTGTATCTGGTGGCTGATGTTTCCTTCCTCTGGCTGGTTGAAGTGTAAGAAGTAGAAGAGGTACCCACAATTGATGATGGCTTTAAAGTCTCTTCAGATTCACTTTCAATCTTTAAGGGACAGAAAATCAAATCTTATAAAGATGACTATACTGGTGGAGACTTTCTGGGCACTGCCTTTCACCTGCCCATGCTACGATGTCTCCCTTGGGAACAACAGGTGATAGACTCCATTTAGAGACCTACTTCAAAGCAACATTCAGTATATGTTACTATCTTTCCTATAATCCATTTGCACTTTTAGAATTATATTCCCTATTCAATACATCAGGAACTCAGTATTTTAGCATTTACCCATAATCTTGACTGTCTTTCCTTCTTTACTTAATGTGCTATGCACATTAGATTACTAGAGGGAAACAATTAAAATCTTAAAGTACTTTTGAGGGTTGTTTTGTTTTCCTTGGAATTTTAAAAACAACAGAGTAAGTAGATGACATTTAAAAACTGGCTTAATTACTTTATCTAATGTTAATTATTAAACTTAAGTGCATATATAATTTTTTCTCCCCTAATTTGCTTTAGTGAGAAAAGTTTTAATTCTCTGTACTGCTTTTCTCATGTAGAAAAATATTCTTCTTCTGGAACAGAATAAGGACTGGTTCAGGATATTTTTTGCTATTGAGAAACCTCTTCAGTCAATAATTCGAAAATGTTATGTGTTTACATGTGGTTTTATACTTAACATGTCTCTGTGCAGAGAAATTATCTTACCTTAATCTGCTTGGCTGGGGTCAATTCTTTGTCAGAATAAAGGACCTTCTCCTGGACAGACTTTTCAAATTGTTCTTTTAAAAACTTAGTTGAAACCTTTGGAATCTCTTCATCTTCAGGTGTATCTATGACTAAAAACAGAAAAGAACACCATGGATATTATGTAACTAATAAACATGATGTTTGAGAAGTCATTATAATACTATGGAAAACTTCTTATAACATAAGTTAAATAAAAGTATTCAGGATATAAGTGTATACATATGGTACTACTTCATTAGGTAAGTTAGTAGATGCCAAAAAATATAGGAAGAAAAATGATGGTGGTTACTGGATGGAAAGTCGTAAGTTATGAAGCTGTTATTTATTTTAATTGTATATATTTTCCAAATTTTCTACAAGCATGTTTTACTGTTGCACTCAAATAATAATAAAAGTTATAAAACAAGAAAAGAACAGCAGAAGAACAAGAAAGGATCTACTTCCTTAAGCAAAAGTACCATAAGACCAAATTCAGATATAGTTAAGTAACATCTGGGTCACAGTTGGCTTAAATCTTCCCTTTTAGCACGTAAGAACAGCAAAACTCATTCCCCTTTTACAGGCAAGACACTCTGTACCCATTTTATGCAGATCTGCACAAGTTTGCCTGGAATCTAATCTCATATCTGTAGGTTGGAGAATTAGACTTAAACATGCTTGAATCTATCATTAAAGTGAAGTGAAAGTGAAGTCGCTCAGTTGTGTTCAACTCTTTGCGACCCCATGGACTGTAGCCCACCAGACTCCTCCGTCCCTGGGATTTTCCAGGCAAGATACTGGAGTGGGTTGCCATTTCCTTCTCCTGGAGATCTTCCTGACCCAGGGATTGAACCCGGGTCTCCCGCATTGTAGGCAGACGCTTTACCGTCTGATCCACCAGGGAAGATTATCATTAAAAGTAATACAATCTAGGTAACTTTTCTGTTCCCAAGGAGCTTGATAAACATCAAGTTTATTCTAGATCCCTAAGGCCAAAACAATTCAGAGGTGACTGGCTTATCACTTTCTAGGCTTTTTGGATACATCATAAAGTTGAAGGGCAATGAACTATTTTAGAAGCTTATTGCGTCTCTTAGCATAGACAGAACCTAATTATATATAGAAATACTGCCCTGTCTCCATTAGAATCATGAGTAATAGTTACTAACTTTATTCAGTGGGAAGGCTTGTGCTTTGGAAGTCCTCTATTCAAACGCAGAAGCATCAGCAGTAAAAAGGTATATTCAAATCAAATAATATCAGATTCTTACCTGTTTCTTGAACATATTGATGGAGCTGAGAAGCTTGATTTATTTCCTCAGTGTGCTTTTCAAGATGAGAGACCTGTGTTTAAAGATAATTTTAAATAAATAATTGTTTTTAAGAAATCAGTTATTTCAGGATTGTACATGTATTCTACATTGCAGAGTGATTTTCATCCAAGACTTCAGTACACATAGAGAGATGCAAATTAAACACTGATCATTTGTTTTAATGAGCTCATGCTGTAACAGAACATATATGAATGGACATCTAAAGTACCCTTATATTTTCAGGGTGCTCATTTTATATTTCAAAGACTTCAAAGTTGGGAAAGAGACACTGATGTGTATTGGTATTAAATACATAAAGGAATATAAAAGCAATTGTTTATAACAAGATCAGAATGTCCACACAGTTCTGGAAACTGTGTGGAAAGTGTTTTTTCTAAGTAGTTACCATTTCTGTTCCAAGAACATCAATTTTGTGTGCTTCGGAAATTTCTGGTTCATTTCTTTCCATTTCCTGGCTGCGTCTTGAAGTGTCAACCTGGTTGCTACAGATTACCTCCTGAAAATGAATGAATGAATAGACATGCCTTAAGAAAATTCTGAAATTTTTAACTTTTATCAGTGCAATTTCGGTGAAAGAGACTTCTGAAAAAAATTGTTTCCTCAGTATATTGCTTTGCTTGACTGTTGTAACAAATGACCACAAACAGTATCTTACAGTTGTATAGGTCAGAAACACTGAATGGGTCTTGCTGGGTGTTAGCAGGTGTCATTCCTTTCTCCAGGCTCTAGGGGAGGATCCATTCTCTTGCCTCCAGCAGTTCTAGAGGCTGCCCACTTTCACTGGCTTATGGCCTCCTACTAGTTAAACTTTTTCTCTCTCTGCCATCTTGCTGATTTTCTCTTCTGATTCCCCTTTCACTTTTATGGACCCTTGTGATTACGCTGGACTAATCCACAGAATCCAGGATTATCTCCCTGTCAAAAGGATAGCTACTTGGCAGCTGTAATTCCATCTTCAACCTTAATTCTTCTTTGTCACATAATTTAACATATCCACAAATCCTGAGGATTAAGATACAGGTATCTTCAGGAGCCAGTATTCTGTTCACCACCCTTAGAAAGCAACAACTGTTAATGAGGCAACTCATACCCCATATGACAAAGATGAATCTCGAAAAGAAAGTGAAAATCCTTGATGAAAAAGAAATATATCAATATTGTGGTTTATAAGCCAGATTTTTCATGTTACAGAAAGACATTCCTGTGTTCAAGCTGACCTTCTGATTTGGTGGCAGATCTAGAGTCTAATTTAAGAGTATAACCATTACATAAAACCAATATAAACAGGCCATATTATGCTAGCATATCTCCATCACCACACATCAGGCTGCTTTTGATTTTAGTTATGCCGTTGCCTTCTCCAGTTAAGTTATCACAGGTGATCCTGACTGAACTGGATGGTTGAAACTGCTGCTAACTTTGGTGGTCCATCCCTGCTGTTACTCTGGGATGGGATCTGATGCAAATATATGATTGATTGATTGATATGAAGCATTTGGCACGCTGCTAAAAATCTTACCATCAAAAAATAGAATGTAGACAGATGACTCTCCAAGAACACATCTATTTGAACACCTTTGAAGTTGCGATTTTACTTTACTTTTGATAATTTACATGATTAGCAAGTACTGTTTTTGATATGGGATTTCATTAATAAAAATGTTGTCTTACTAAAGAATAGTCAAGTGAGCAAAGGTGAATTATTATTATTAATCAAATAGAAGCACTAGAGGTTTTCTTTTTAAACATGGAGTTAAATAGTTTTAAGTGATTAAGTTCTAAACCTTAAACCAAGAATAAGTTTATATTAAAATTAATTCATGAGATCTTGACTTGTGATTTGTTTTTCTTGCTAGTATACTTGCAGTGTTTGGCTTTTTCCCCCTCAAGTCTATTTGGTATATAGGGTCAAATTTAATAAAGTGGCAGTCATATATTTGCATATATATATTTACATTATATGTATGTGTGTATATATATATATATATATATATATAGTTGCTAAGTCATGTCCAACTCTTGTGACCCCTTGGACTGTAGCCTGAAAGGCTCTTCTCTCCATGGAATTTTCCAGGCCAGAATACTGGAGTGGGTTGCCATTTCCTTCTGTAGCAGATCTTCCTGACCCGGGGCTCAAACTCTGGTCTCTTGCATTGCAGCTGGTCTCCTGCATTGCAGGCAGATTCTTTACCAACTGAGCCACCAGGGAAGTTGTATATACATATATATGTGTGTGTGTGTGTGTGTGTGTGTGTGTGTCTATATATATATATATATATAAAACATGACTTGATCTTATTATATTTCTCTGGGAAGGAGAATTAAGACAAAAAATTGATAACTTCTCAAAAGTCCTACAGAGAATTGAAGCCAAAATCTAGGTTTGCACTTTAAAATGTAGATTATATTCCATTCAGTCCAGTTCAGTCGCTCAGTCGTGTCCAACTCCTTGTGACCTCATGAATCACAGCATGCCAGGCCACCTTGTCTATCACTAGCTCCCAGAGTTTACCCAGATATTTTTGGGTAAACCTAATATTTATACCTAATATTCCATTAGGTGAGTTAATTAACTAGATGGGAGGAATCCTTTCACAGTGTATAAGTATACCAATTATCACTGTGTATGCTTTAAATATCTTATAATTTTTTCAATTATACTTCAATAAAGGTATAACTGAATATCTGAAAAAGGCATTTGAAAAGGTACCTGAAAAAATTTAAATTATACCTCATTAAATTAAAGACCAGTGTAATATTTTCCTAAGCAGAATGCACTTCCAGCTCTAGTCATTTATCACATGATATTTATTAACATGCTTGATGCATAGTTTATGCTAAGGAAAAGCTTACTTAATGAATGAATGAATAAAACAAAATAAAACTTCCATTAACAAATTAATTTCAGTCAACCTTCTATTTGACTGAGAATGTCCTAGGACCAGGGGTTAGAACAATGAACAAATGTGTACTTTATTTTCTCAAGAGGGAGTATAAAAAATAATCCATATTCTTTCAGATTCAAATAATCATAATTCTATATAATAAGAAGTTGTGCATAATCAAGTTTTATTTAAGGTTATTAATAACATTAGGCTGGAGGAAATAATAAAAGTATTATCTTTTATTGTCATCACCTAGGTTTCCCAGGTGGTGCTGGTGGTAAGAAACTCGCCTACCCAATTCAGGAGACATAATAACCTCAGGTTCAATCCCTGGGTCAGGAAGATCCCCTGGAGGGGGGCACGGCAACCCACTCCAGTATTCTTGCCTGGAGAACAACCCCGTGGAGAGAGGAGCCTGGCAGGCTGCAGTCCATGGGGTTGCAGAGTCAGACACGACTGAAGCGGCTTAGCATGCACGGAGAGAATAATAAGTGCCATTGCAGACGACAGAGAGAAAGGAATGCATGGGTACAAATAACATTTCTTTGTGTAAAAACTGTTTGCAACTATGGCAGATCTTTATATCTATCGACATATAATGGGGATATTCTATGGGTTTCTTTTGATGCACTGAGAAATAGGAAGTACTGATTAAACAGTGAAAGAGCAAAGGACATGGGAACTTATCAGTGACAAGATCCTTATTGAAGGGCACTTTGATCATTACTACAGAATCACATCTCTGCCTAGAGGCGCATATGACAAGCTGTGACCCAGAGGCCCATTTATTTGACCCACTCAATGATTTTAAGGTTTTGAACTAGTTAACACCTACCAAAAAATCAAGATTCCTGCTTATGTTTGAAATTTTGAAGATCTGGCAACACTGGATTCACATTCCAACATGGCAGTGGCTTGCTGGACAAAGTAGTGGCCACCTGTCTTAGTTGGGACATATACTTTTCAGTTGGGCACCGTTCCTATCATTCACTAATGTTTAATACCAAATCTGCCTGGAACCATAGAAATTTGAGTTTCTGATACTTGCTGCCAATTGTCAGGCTGAAAGAATAAAGTCAGTGTGTTAACTTGATGTGTTGAGAAAGATAAATGTAAAATGTTGGGAGTAGAAAAACAGTAAATAAATATATTTCAACACATTTTAAAAAAACTATCATTTTCTGGGGCTAACACTTTATACTTTATGTGTATCTGCTTGGTTTAAAACAATCCAGGCCTATCATCTCTAAATATATTTTCTTGTGGGAGATGACACAACATAAATACATAAACAGTACAAGGATACATAAATTTAGTTTAGAGTTATAAGCTTCTACTTCAGCACTTATGTGCTATTATGAAACAGAACTATAACTGTTACACTAGTTCGGTATGTTAGTGTCAAGGCATCAATTTTACTGCCCCCTGTTTTCTGTAATTTACATAAAGCCTGTCTTAAAATATTCCAATTTTTTGTTTCCATTATTGACTGTGTTTCATATTTTGTAAGTAGTGGAGTTGGATTTTAAATCTGACTTTCTTTCTTCCCAAGTGTTGGTGTCTATAGACTGAAGTATTAGATAAAGGATGGATCGTCATAATGATCAGGAAGAAATCCAATTACACAAACAAATGCAATAAAGAATTCTGGCCAGAACACCATACATAAATTCACATGAGAAGTTCACAAAATTGGTATTAATACTTTAAAAATTAAATTCAAATATAGATTGGCTGCAAGAAAAAAAATACAATTTTGGGTTCATAGGTGGATTAACCAAAATCAGTACTCACGCCCTCCTTTATACTAGGTATGTCATAAGTTACTATGGGTAACTTACTAAATCACACTTAACTTAAAAAAAACAACTCATTTATCCCTGAAAAGAAACATATGATATATATGCTTTAATTTTGGAATCTAGACAATATCAGGCAAAATTAAAAAAAGCTATAATGTTCGCATAACTCATGCCAATCTGATATCAGCTCATCGATTAATCAAGTGTATTACAAAGTTTCCATGGATGTACATTTCTCCAAAAGGGATTTCTCCAGCACAGAAAAGATTCTGCACTTCACCTACTTAATTTGCCATTGTTCTTATCACTGTAAGAAAAGGCATTGTACATTTCCACTGATAAAAATGCAAACTCATGCTACCATAATGAGTAAGGGAAGAAAAAAGACAGGTTTTTTATGATGACTCATTATTATTGTGACTCTTAGAAGTACATCCATTAAAATAAAGTGTGATGTAAGACTGGCAGAAGAGTAGTTGATAACTGCCTCACTAAAGTGGAAAAAATAGCTCATTCTCAATGCTAGTAATTCAGCAATTTTACCCGTCACTAACCTCATTCTTAATAAAACCAAGAAGGGTTTGTACCATTGTCAAACAAGCGGAAATAATACCAAAAATGTGCTGTTTATGTTAACAAAAATGTCAGTTGATTCAAGACTTGAAAGAATAATCAGTTCTTTAAGTGATGAACATAAAAATTTGTGGTTGATATATTGTGTTTGTCTATTTGGATATTGGATATATTTGAATTCAAACATGTTTTATTTTTGCCCTGACTTTTCTCTCTTCACTTTTTAAAAAATTTACTTTAAAATTTTACAGCATAAAATTTGATATCCCTATAGTTTGAGCTTCATGTTAGGGTTTTTCCTCATTCACTACACACTTTTGAGCCTTGGCTCAAAAACTGTATTTTCTTTGAAACCTTTCCTGACTTTTCTGTACAGAGTTACCTGTTCCTGCTCTTATTATCATATTCCTATATGGTCAGTACATATCTCTATTACCTACCTATCACATTTCACAGTCATTATTTGATAATATGACATTCTCCTTTAACTGAACTCATACATCTTCAAATCTTGATGTTTATCTTCCTGTTAGAGAGTAGATTCTCCCCTCTAAATGTCAAGAAGTGAATGCATGGATAAAAATAACTTTTTTTTAGGAATGTGAAAACTTTATGATTTTATAAAAATCTAGTTTAAAAATTAAAGTTCTATAGAATCCTATGATTTTATTTTTTTAATATTTCAGTTGATAATCTTTGATACTGAATATTTTGTAATTGGTAGGCAGAGTTACTATTGCATATAGCAATAATATGTTAATCACTGACAAAGTATACTTAGCAGAGTTCTCCTGATAACATTACAAATGGTTGGAACATTTATGGAAGAACATGGGCAGTGCTGTTATGCTATAAAGAGCAATTGAAATCACTAGAGGGAAGCCTGTATCAAGAAACCAAAAGATACACAAAGGCAGCAAACACATACAGAAAGTAAAGAACCTTTCAAAATAGGAAAATTTATTTTCAAATGTTCTTTTTATAAAAGATCTTATTGGTGATAAACTAACTTGTATGTGCTTTTTCTTTTGTAAATTGTTATTATTCATTGAGTTAGTAAATCAATGCATTATCAAGCATTATGTAAAAACAACAGTAGAATGCATTGGGTAGAATTTCTATGACATCAACAAATTAAGTTGATATATTTGTGATGACAATAAAAGATAATATTTTATCCTTATTTTTACTATAAAGGGGAAAGAAGAGTCAAGGCAAATGCGAGTCGTGACCCTTTGTATAACTGTATATACTTGGAAGTGAAGACTCCAGTTGTACTTCATTTAGTTGCCTGAAGCTATGAATGCTCCCTGAAGCTGGCTGGGCTATTGGATCCTAAGAGAGTGATGATGCAAAACATTTGTAAAAAAAATTAAAGTAGCAACTTTTTCCTTTGAAATTACTGCATCTCTAAATGTGAGTGACCTCATATCACTTCACCTATATATTTATTTATTCTAGCAACAGCTACTGAGCACCACCTATCTCTATAGCATTTTGCTAGGCATTGTCAGTATTGTTTTAATAAAAGTTTTATCTACCAACCTATCTACATATCAATAATCTGTCAGTCTATCTCTATATCTATGCAGTATATAAAAATATGTACATATATATCTAATGGAATAAAAATGGCTCCCTTAACTTGAAATTCTCTTAAGATCTGTAATATATAGATATGCACGAATTATGTAGGTTTGTTGTGTAAGTCTCTGAGAGAATTGAATTCATACTTGATTGAATTCATACTAATTCATACTTTAATTGAATGCTATCATTCAATTAATATCAACTATTTCCTGACTCAAAAGAATTATGCTTTGGTCCCATCTAGCTATAAAGAACAAAACTTATCATTTTTAATAAAATATTTAATTTAAAAGTAGAAATATTTGACTTCAAAGAGAGGTTTCTGAATAAGTAATGCCAGCTTTCACTGCTAAAATTCTGTCCTCTTCTTTCCGCAAAGTGTTATTTATACAGTCATATCTCAGCATCTAAAATGCTAAAGATTCATAAAAAGAGCTTTAAAAGATGTACTCTCAACTGAGCCATCAAACATATTAGTTATATAAATAGCAATACTTATTTGACAAACTAAAAAAAACAGGATACATAAAACATTTGATTTTCAGTAAAAGACACCTAGAAGTTTTATGTAGAAGTATAATATACATATTATATATTCACACACACACATATATACATGTATACAACATTTCAGTCTAACATAGAAGTAAGGCATCTTAAAACCAAAAGGGCATTTGGATATAAATAAACATAAAAGTATAATAAAAGAGGCTGAAACATGGAGTCTCAAGGAGTAGTGAAATTGCAAGTAAAAAGCTTGCCAAAAAGAATGAAAATAACTTAAAGAAAAAGAAAACCAGGGGTAACATGTGTATTATGTTAATTAATACAAACCAAAATAGAGAAAAAGAAGAATTGTACCTTTTCATTACACAACTCCTCTTCACCAATATTCAGTTGATTTGTCAGTGAAAGCCCCGCCAATTCTACCTTTAATTATCTTTTGAGTCAGTGTCCCCTTTATTCTAGAATTTCTGACCCATTTAAGCCCTCATATATTTAATCTGCTATTTCAGTATTCTCTTAACTTACTTTCTCCAATCTAACTTTGACACTCCTTACATCAATCCTATACAGCTAGGAAGAACATTACTTAAATGCATATCTATTCTTCTTACTCCCTTGTTTGTTTCTTCAATGGTTTCTGATTGCCTTAGAATAAAATAAAAATTATATTTTTTTCTCTTATGCAGGCTTTGGCTATACTTCCAGCCCCATGACTCAATTATGTTTCACTATATTCATAAATATACTAATTTACCTGTGGCATAAGCTGTTTCTTTCACCTACAGTGTAGTTCTACATTTATAAAAAAAGTATTTTAAGTCTCCGCTGAAGCATTCTCCACTCTCAGATTCCCCTCCTCAGTTATCCCTCATCCAGAGTAAAGTTTATCACAACCTTTGTGTCCTAACAAACCTCATTTATATTTTCTATCATAGAATCTACCATATTGCACTTGTAATCATTTGTCATGTGTCTGTCTCTCTGATAGAGAGAGCTTCTTGAGGGCAAAGTAATATCACACTCATCACTGAATCTTTCGTGCTTGACAGATGGTGCATGCTTAATGACTATCAGCAGAATAACAAAATTACAAGGCACAGACTCTGGAATTAGCCTTCTTGAGTTTGGATCACATTTGCTCACTTTCTTTGGGCAAGTTACTTAGCTCTTCCATGAGTTCATTTCTTGTCCAAAAAAAGTATGTGTGTGTGTGTGTGTGTATGTGTGTGTAGGGGCAGATGAAATAGTACCTATCTTGGAAGGTTACTGTAAGGAGAATCGGAGTAACATATGTGAAAACCTGGCTTATAAGTGCTACATTAATATTTGCTATCTTTGTTTAACAAATATTCATTGTACACTTACTCTGCATCAGCTATTTCCCCAGTAATTCAAGATACAGTAAATAAGGCAAAAGAAAAAAACAAAAAGATTGAATGAAAGTATTGTCTCTGGTTATGTCAATATATTTTGCCATGAATTTTTTCATTATAGAAATGAGTCCAGAAACAAAAGAAAAAACAAGTTTCAATATGTATATTCTTTTTTCCACCAGAGAAGAAGTGGATTTGTGAGGTTTATTGAAAGAGAAGCAAAAAGGTGCCTGTGCATATCATAACCCTTCTAAATCATTCTGGCCCCCAGGACATGGAAATTTCTATAGAGGCATGGCCAGAGAGTAGCTTTCAGATCACCGATTTAGTTTTTCTCTGAACTGACATCCAATGAAGACTCAGTTCACAGGGATTTGATCTACTATTATACAATTCTTTTTACACTTAACTCTTCATTAAAAGGTCCTGTTTTGTGCCTCTCATGTAAATAACAAATTGAATGTTAAGATTTATAATTTTCCCTCATAGCTCAGTTGGTAAAAAGAATCTGCCTGCAATGCAGGAGACCCGGGTTCAATTCCTGGGTCAGGAAGATCCCCTGGAGAAGGAAACGGTGACCCATTCCAGTATTCTTGCCTGGAGAATCCCATGGACAGAGGAGCCTGGCAGGCTTCTGAGCTATTTCACTTTCACCTAGTCACTAAGTCGTGTCTGACTCTTGTGACCCCATAGACTGCAGTCCGTAGACTGTAACTAGGCTCCTCCGTCCATGGGATTTTCTAGGGGCAAGAACACTGGAGTGGGTTGCCATTTCCTTCTCCAGGAGATCTTCCCAACCCCACGTTGTAGGCAGTTGCTTTACCGTCTGAGCCACCAGGGAAGTTCAAAATATAGTGACTAAACCACCACATATATATGTATATTATCAGTCACAGCTCCCAGTGCCAAGCATCAGAGTCTAACTGATATAAATAGGAAAGGTACTTTGTTAAAGAAACAATTCACAGTAGAAGTGTATTTCACAGACCCTGCAGGAATAAGATTCCCGAAATATTCTCAGAGAATGAGACTTGGAGGTTTTATAGGGAGAAACCATGCTGAATAATGCTGCAGAACCTTCCGGTGAATCCACCCTTGCAGTTGACACTGGACACACCCACTGCCAATGCCACTGACACTATATCATGAATACTGTTTTTACAGTGACTATTTCTTGAAACTTGATGCAGCTAATCTCCTGTTACCAGCCATCACCAAAACTGTTTCTGCATAGTTCTTGCTTCTCATGTCCTTTCTTTACTTCCTTATGCAAAGCTTGAATTGGAAGTGTCTGATTGGTGCAGTCTAGTTGACAAGCTTGAGTCCTAGATACCAGGAAGGCCAGGCGAGTGAGCGTATGGTATTTGCAGCTTCTGCTAGTGGAGACTGGTTCTGCCTCATGGGATGGTGAAGTCACCAGGGGTAGACGGAGGTGCAGATGTCCAAAAGAATGAAAATAGGACATTGTCTCTCCTAAGAAAGTGTTATTTATCAACACTGCAGTCTTATTAATCAAACAGAAACCAGTTAAAAACACAAGAAAAGGGATGCCATTCATTGTAGAAAACACTATTCATGTCTTATGATGAAATTGATTCGGGCTTATTTCTTGGTAATATATGTTCCATTTGACTTTACAAATTCCTTTGGGAGGACTGAGACAGTAAAATTTCTCTGCTAAAAGGATCATGAAGAGTTCCTGTTATACAAACCTGCCTCCTTCTTTCACCATTCCTCTGAGTCTTTATGGTCATCAGTCTTACTTACTGGAGGGACACATTTTAATTCCTTATATAAAAATCCAAGCAGAAGAAAGTGCAATAAAACAGATTTAGCTCTGATGTAAGCATTCCAAGATAATCTGTGCAAACAAAGCCTTTCAGGGTAATTATTAATTATGATTACAAATTAATTACTCTGATCACTTGGGTTTTCTTCAAAATGAGGGAAATTTCTGAAAAATAAAAGGGTAATTGGTTGCAGTTGCACTGGTGAATGTATCTACTAGTAACATCTGGAATGGAAAAATAATGAAGTGGAAATAGGAATGGTGGATTATGAGCTGGAGTTTGTCATCAATTCAAGTGAGAAATCAGGTAAGTAAATGACAGCTAATTTCAGTCGCAGTTAGAATCCTGATTCATAACCTGCTGGGGTAGAGTGTAGGGAAGCATTGAAGGAGACAGAAATAAAGACCTATCACTGACTGAGTGTTGTATATGTCAGGAAATACACAAGGCCCTTCACACTTCATAACATCTGATTTGTTAAGAATTTTACCATTTTTAGATTCTACATGTTGATTACCCATGGACTTAATCAGTAAAAGGAGTTGAAGGGAAAATGCTGCACAAGATTTGAAAATTCCAAACATATACCATGGTACAGAGGTTAACAAGAATTCCATCAGTATAGAATCAATGCTTTAACACCAAAAAGCAGTAAGTTATGTGCTCAACATGCACTTGTGATGTACCTAAAGTGTGTTTAAACTAGGAACAAGGAAGGAGAGTCATTATCCTCAAGTAGCTAAATATTTATGCTGAAGAACTGCACTGAAACACCTTCAAAGAATTAAAAAATTAAGTCATGTGCTGTAATTTTTATTGCACATTGATTTCAAAAATCACTGAGTCTTTTCCCCTAATATGGTTTTTACTAGTCCATCAGGTAACTGCACAATTTTCTTCATTTCTTTTAAGGTTCATGATTCAGTGAAACATCTTTTCTATCAATATAATACTGGTAATCACATGCAAAGATTTAAAAAATACAAAAGTTAGAGGGGTCTTAAAATTGAAGAGACTCTTACAAAAAGAGAACAAAGAACTATTTGCTTTAAGTAGATGTTTAAATAGTTTCATTTTGCCTAAAACTATACATCTATAGCTTTTAAAAATTGAGCCATTTAACTCCTATACATATATAGAAACAAATCAGATGAAATGAAATTTAAGGACATAGCCTTTGATCTGTATTGGATTTTTCTCCAATTATACTTATCAATTCCAGGGCAATGTAAAGGGTAGAACACCCACCCACTTGCTGGAGATTCATGACTGAAGGTCAAATTAGTTCTGTAAGGAGGGGTCAGAGCAGATGAGATTCAAATAGACTTTGCTAAGAAGGGGTGATAGTCTTGTCTTTAAAACTTCAAGAATAGTGGTCTAGGAAACAGTAAAAGATAAATACTTGATTACATATCTCAAAATTATAAGAGAAATTATACTGAGCATAAGTGCTAAACACAGAGACAATGATCATTATATTTAAATAAGTTAACCTGTATTTTGTCTGAAATGATATTGTCTCAGTACTATTTTTACAGGAGGAAATCAACACATTTGTATCTGATTCTGATATAGAAAAAGTAGTTGTGTGTGTAAGTATCTCTAATTCTCTCACCCGTATTTCTTTACATTCCCTCATCTCTATAAATTACTGCTTTTTCATTCTCTGTTTTCTGTACCCAGACTTGATGGTACACTCTGTCATTGTCATAATCCCCTCTTTAGTAATGAAAGGGCTGGGAACAATAAAGACAGAAAAGAAAAGAAATTGAGGGGAAGAAAGGAATACTCCTTTTTTAGATCCTCTAAGAAAAACAAAACAATGGAAATGTGATTGGGGGAATTTGTTGTTGATACTTTTAGAATAATGATAAAAAATGCTTATGATAACAGGTTCACAAACTGGACCCCAGCCTAAAGTCTTGACTGCACTGAAGCCTCACAAACCTCCAAACCTATTTCTATACGCTGTGCAATATGATGAATTGCATAATCCAATGGAGGGATTTCAAATACCAAAGCAGAATGATGTCTCTAGAAGACCATGGCGTATACCCAAGGATAAGGACGATGGATTGAGTACTTGGCTCCCCACTTTTGGTGTCCACCTAGTGGCTGCTACCTGAAGTGCTCTGTCCTCCTGACGGGGTTGAAAATGAAGGCTCTCCGGGAGTTGGTGATGGACAGGGAAGCCTGGAGTGCTGCAGTCCATGGGGCCACAAAGAGTCAGACACGACTGAGCAACTGAACTGAACTGAACTGAAAGAGCTCTTTATTGGACCATGTTGAGTAGATCACTCAGGACAGAGAGGGATAAAGAAGAAGCACAAGAAAAGCCTGTTGGAAGGAGATGTAATCTTACTTTTGGGTTCTGTGATGTTGAGATTTGCAAAGAAACTGGAAAAAAATGAAGAATTTCCTAAACATATCTCTGCAGAAGCATTTCCTCTAAGCACAGAATCTCTTTATGCTTCTTCTTTGTTCATGCCTTGTGTTCTTCCAGTTTTGCTTTTTTAGCAGGATAATTCATTTGTAATTATGCAAACTAATAAATAAATGAACATTCAAAAGAACAGACAGGCTTGACTTAATCCAATCATTTTTAGAGCCCCAAGAGGACAGGTTTATTTTGAGAAATATCAGATCCAGAAGCAGCAGAAAAAGCTAATAATATATCCTCTGATATATTATAGAAAATGCCCATTTTCATAAAAGTAATTATATGGAAAAAAACATTTTTGCAGATTTTACTAAGTTCTGAAAACATGATTGTATAATGTTAATGATTTCTATTGGTGCTATAATTTTCCTTGCTCTTCACAAACTAGCAAAATCTCAGAACTTAAAATTCTGTATCTTGCCATTTTATTATTAAATTTAAAAAGAAAGTTTATTTAGTAAATATAGTATACTATATTGTTTACATACTTGAGAAGCTTTTTAGGTGTAATTATACAAAGAGCACAGTTATAATTCTAAACTAATAGGACAATTCAGAATGAAGAAGGGGCTATACAAATACATATTCTTTTTTCTATTCCAACTTTCCCTAAATGTCTACTCTCTCCCATAAAAGAAGACATACAACTTGATTATGTCTAAATAATCTTTACATCTTTATCAACATCAAAAGCTTTTTGAGATCATGTGTTGGAGCACTGAGAATATGAAATTCTGCTGTGATTTTGTGCCTTTGTGGAAAGGGTCCAGGTGACACTCCCTCAACAACCACAGGCCCTGTGATAAGCACAATGCCATTCCTTTCCTCCTAAGCAATCCTAACTCCTTTTACTTGAACGAAGTGAAGGGTATATCTGTAAGCACACTTGTCTTCTGTAAAAGAAATTGGAAATGGGTTCTATAAGAACAAATAGGTTACAGAAATGGAAAACTCACAGTACCATTCAGAAGAAGAGGAACTATGGTCATAATATTCCAATAACTGGGATAAATCTTGTTTCTACAAATTTTTTTTTTGGAGAAACAGTAAGATGATCATAGAAAGAAAAGCAACCAATTCAAGATATTTTGAAAGTGTTGAATCTATGCTTGTAACTTAGTCTTATTTATGAGTATTTGTACTATCCCCCAAGGTCCTGCCTGCCTGGGAAATGAGGGGATAGGGGTGGGGCTTCATACAGTAATGCTTCTAAATCCCTCTAAGCCACCAGGCAGATTAGTTTCTTTGCTCATTTTCAGCACAGTAAAGGTTAACAGAGATTTGTCAAGAGAACACACTGATCATAACAAATAGCCTCTTCCAACAACACAAGAGATGACTCTGCACATGGACATCATCAGATGGTCAATACTGAAACCAGATTGATTATATTCTTTGCAACTGAAGATGGAAAAGCTCTATACAGTCAGCAAAAACAAGACTGGGAGCGGACTGTGGCTTAGATCATGAACTCCTTATTGCATAATTCAGAATTAAATTGAAGAAAGTAGGGAAAACCACTAGACCATTGAGGTATGACCTAAATCAAAGTCAGGAATAGATTCAAGGGATAAGATCTGGTAGACAGAGTGCCTGAAGAAATATGGACAGAGGTTTGTAACACTATTAGGAGGTGGTAATCAAAACCATCCTAAAGAAAATTAAATGTAAGGAGTCAAAGTGGTTGTCTGAGGAGTCTTTACAAATAGCTGAGAAAAGAAGAGAGGCAAAAGGCAAAAGGGAAAGACATACCCAACTGAATGCAGAGTTCAAAAGAATGGCAAGGAGAGATAAGAAAGGCTGCTTAAGTGAACAATTAAAAGAAATAGAGGAAAACAATGGAATGGGAAAGACCAGATCTCTTCAAGAAAATTGGAGATACAAAGGGAACAGTTCATGCAAAGATGGGCACAATAAAGCACAGAAATGGCAAGGACCTAACAGAAGCAGAAGAGATTAAGAAGAGGTGGTAAGAATACTTAGAACTATACAAAAAAGGCCTTAATGACCTAGATACCACAATGATGTGGTCACTTACCTAGAGCCACACATTCTGGAGTATGAAGTCAAGTGGGCCTTAGGAAGCATTATTATGAACAAAGCTATTGGAGGTGATCAAATTCCAGCTGAGTTATTTCAAATCCAAAAATGATGCTGTTAAAGTGCTGCATGCAATATGCCAGCAAATTTGGAAAACTCAGTAGTAGCCACAGGACTAGAAAAAGTCAGTTTTCATTCTAATCCCAAAGAAGGGCAACGCGAAACAATGTTCAGATTACCACACAATTGCACTCATTTCACATGCTAGCAAGGTAATGCTCAAAATCCTTCAAGCTAGGCTTCAACAGTACGTGAGCCAAGAAACTTCAGATGTACAAGCTGGATTTGGAAAAAGAGGAACCAGAGATCAAATTGCCAACATTCACTGGATCATAGAGAAAGCAAGAGAATTCTGGAAAAACATCTACTTCTGTTTTACTCACTATGCCAAAGCTTTTGACTGTGTGGATCACAAAAACTGTGGATAATTCATAAAGAGATGGGAATACCAGACCACCTTACCTGTGTTCTGAGAAACCTGTGTGCAGGCTGAATAGCAACAGTTAGAACTGGACATGGTTTCACCAAGACGCACAGAGCTATAGGAAGGTGGACATGAACAGGAAGAGAGGAGGCAGATGGAGACTGGGTAGCCAGAGGTTACAAGTTGAAAAGCATGTTCAGGGATGTTAATTTTAAATTAATCTTGAATTGCCTAATGAGCTTCTAGGAAATGATTCTGTCTCCCTAGGCCAAAAAGGCAAAAAGAAAGACGGTGTGAGGCATAGAACAATGCCATCCTTCTTTGTCATTTTACTTTTAAATAAAATAAGTTTATGAATCGTATTCTACTTTGAATGGCAAAGTAGTGGCAATACTACTACTGATAGTAGCTGGTGTTTACTGAACTGTTCATATCTGCTGGTCAGTTCTGGTAAGAACTTTACATGAACCACCTCGTTTTATTCTTAACTCACACAGTACTTAATCCTCATTTTATAGAGGAAGTTATGTGGTCAACTCAGGAGACTATAACCTGGGCTGTCTGATTCTGGAACTGATAGGCTTAACCATTCCTCTAAACTGCCTCAGTTTGATTGGGTTACTTTAGTTACAGCAGTCATTTAAAAACCATGCACATAACTTCAAAAAAAAAAAAAAAAAAAACAACACATTTCAAGACATGCTTTTGGTCACAATCCTGTGTGCTGATAGAGATATAAGTTAGGTTGGGGTTGTTAATAACAGTCCAGGCCCTTGAAAAATTATGTATGTGGCAGAAAGCTAAAGTCAGGCTTAAAACACTTTTTATGAGAAATGCTTTGCAATGTGGACATACAGTTGATAAAAATATGTTTAGCTTGCTAGAAAATAATTATGGGTCACCTTTAACGAGTCTAAAACACACAGATGTCAGATACATCACAAGCTGTCAAAAATGTTTTCTATCAGCCTAAAATTGTCTAGAGATTGCTTCAAATCCACATAATCTTAATAGAGTACGACTGTTTATGCGAGGCTTTTTGCAACAGCAGATGTGTGTGGAAAGATACACCCTGTCTTGCAGCTCCCTACTGGTCCGCATCAGACTTGGCGGCAGGGAGTGGAGGTCAGGCATGCTTTAGACTCTTGACATAGATTCAGTGCAGCCGTTCTCATATGAAAGCAATTACCTAAGCACAGCATCGGACTGAGTACTTACCAGATTTTTGGAGCTCCATCTGTTCTTCCCTATGTAGACCACTTAAAATGAGGGAAAAAAGAAGCAACTCCAGAAAAGAGCTGCTAGGACTTCACAATTAATACGCAAAGAGCTACTCAGTACTGTGTAAATACAAGAGAAAGAAAATGAAGAGGAAATAAGCATGAGAGAAGGAAGATCAAATCCTGAATGTGAGAATATGGCACAAAGAAGGAAGCTCCTAAGATTGCTAATGGGTCCAAGGTTTGGTTTTTGGAAGAATGGGAAAGTTCTAAAATTAGATTGTGGCGACACCACACAACTTTGTAAAGATATTGAACAGCCATTGAACTGTACACTGAAAATGGCTGAACTTAATGGTATGCAAATTACCTCAATAAAGCTGTTAAAAATGAAGAAAGAGAGGATGAAAGTCTTTAAAAAGAACAACAACCCAGCAACCATACAATGGGTGAGTGAAAATAAACTCTGACAGGAAGAATGGCATTTTCCTACCAACAACATATTTATCCTAATATCTGCTCCATGTACTTCAAGATCTCTTTTTAAAGATGAGGGGATGGATTATTCAGAATGTTTTCCCAAATGGAGCCTGTTGTAGTGA
The DNA here is from genome assembly GCF_023091745.1 of Budorcas taxicolor. Classification (NCBI taxonomy): domain Eukaryota; kingdom Metazoa; phylum Chordata; class Mammalia; order Artiodactyla; family Bovidae; genus Budorcas; species Budorcas taxicolor. Next base: position 73,338,085 of record NC_068911.1, read on the forward strand.
GTGGATTAAAAATATCCCTCTTAAGTGGTCCTTTCCATTCTAGTATTTAGAACCTACTGCTTTTCACTGGCATAGAATTCTGAGAATTCAGTCCTAAGACAAAATGAGAAACAATGCTAATGTGGTATTTCTAACCTAAATATCAACAGGACACATGCTGAATGGCTCATAATCCCTTAAGGAGGGTTGGATTTCATTCTTATCTACAGGAATAAGTAAAGGATGCTTTGAAAAACAGACTCTAAATGGGTGATATTAAAAGCAGTACTAACTATCAGAACCACCGATAATAATAAAGTTTCCCCAACATATTCTTCTAAGAAGCTGAACTCCATACCCCTGTTACCCAGAGACCATGACTCTCCAGAGTGGCTTCTTTTTCTAATTTACATAAGGATACTCCCACAGGCTAGCAGTGATGCTGCTAACTGTTAGGCAGAACCATAAAGTCGAAGTCTAGAATACATAAATAGGACATTATTCCAAGTTTAAAATGTTTGGCATAGTGAGTGTTCCTGTATCTTGTACCTGCTTTCCCCCCACTATTTAAACCTCTTTCAATAGGTATAATCAATTAAATAAAAGAGAGAACTTTACCCTCAGAGATAGCTTAATTTTCAAAACCTGTTTAGTCCTATTCTCTGTTTTCTAGACAAACTGCTTCCAAATAACTAATTACCTTGAAACATTTGACTTCAGTACATTAGGAAAAAAAAGAGGCGGATTAGAATTCATATTACACCTTATGAAATTATTGGAGGAGGAAATGGCAACCCACTCCAGTGTTCTTGCCTGGAGAATTCCATGGACAGAGGAGCTCAGCAGGCTACAAGTCCATGGGGTCGCAAAGAGTTGGACACTACTGAGCGACATTTGCACTTCATTAGAAGAATTGACTCATTGGAAAAGACCCTGATGCTGGGAGGGATTGAGGGCAGGAGGAGAAGGGGACAACCCAGGATGAGATGGCTGGATGGCATCACTGACTCGATGGACGTGAGTCTGAGTGAACTCCAGGAGCTGGTGATGGACAGGGAGGCCTGGCGTGCTGCAATTCATGGGGTTGCAAAGAGTCGGAAATGCCTGAGTGACTGAACTGAACTGATGAAGTTATTACTAATTGTGATGTTAAATATTGTCAGAAATCCAAAACAAATGTTCTTTCTTTTAACTCTAAACTTGATTTTCAAGTTAATTTATATATGTTAGCAAACTAAATATTTTTCTGGCTATGGGCAGAATTTAGCAGAGAGATAAATCTCAAGTACTTTAAACAAAGAGACAGAAAACACTCTCAGGCATGACAACAATTTGGATAAAACAGAATTAACTGTTTGTCTACCAATAAATGTTTTGTCGTCAATCCTTGCTGATAAAAGAAGAGATTTTTAAAATGCATTCAGAATGCTTTAAACATTTAAGTGAATATCTAAAACATGATTTTTCTACATTTTCTGCTCAAATTTGATAGATATCTCAAATTTCCATGAAGGATTATGTCAGTAATTTGATTTTTAAGGACAGATGACTTGTTTCTTTTATTTCCCTACAGATTTCTGTGTAAGGGTCAATAAATGGTATTTACTTGTTCATTCTCTCATGTTTCCTTTCTATTTTATTTATATTGCATTGCATTATGACTTAGATTTAGCCATTTCTCATGGAATTATGGGGTATTATTAGTATGTCTAAAGGCAGATAATGAAACTGAAGTTCAGAGAGGTCATTACAGGCCTAGAATCATGCAGCTATTCAGATTTTTAGTACATTTTTTAAATTACTCTTACATACTTTAGTATTTCATGTTCTCAGAGCAGGGATTACAGCTTATAATAGTACACTATATTTGCAAGGAGAAAAATACGTCTGCAATACACACACGCATATATTGCTTGATTGCTTTGGTCTTTTTGATTGTTTTTTGATTTGATTGTTTTTACTCAGGATTGATTTGTTTTTGATTGGTTGATTGTTTTGGTTTGATGGTTTTTACCCAGCCTCTATTTACTGTTTGTTCCTAAGGGGATGCTGAGGACATGCACAGAGGCTGCTCAGTCAATCAGCGTCCTCTGGCTAGAGTACTTTAGCTCTAGGGGAAGCACATGTATCCATTTAGAGCCAATTATATGTCATAAGGCTTTTTTCCGAGGCTTCTGGGAAAAGGATTCTCCCTCTTTTTCTGCATCATTTTTAGTCTTTTCTGGGGAAAATTTGAGTGAAAAAGGGGCCAACTGAGAGGAAGTAAGGCTGAGAGGTTAAAAAAGAAAAGAAATATGGTCAAGGAGATATTCAGTTTTTAAAACAAACACTTGGAAAGTGCTTATAAGGTCCAAGCACAACCTTAAGTACTTTACAAAAACAGCTTTTTTAATGCTCTTAACATACCTATGAGGTGGGTGCTAGTCTAATCTTGGCTTTATAATTGAGGAAATTGAGACACAGAGATATAAAGAAACTTGCCTAATGTCACCAGCTAATATGTTAAGGAGGGCTTCCTTGGTGGCTCAGCAGTAAAGAATCCACTTGCCAAAGCAGGAAATGTGGGTTGGATCCCAGAGTCAGGAAGATCCCCTGGAGAAGGAAATAGCAACCCACTCCAGTATTCTTGCCTGGAAATCCCATGGACAGAGGAGCCTGGCGGGCTATGGTCCATGGGGTCCCAAAGAGTTGGACACGACTGAGTGACTAAACGACAACAACAATGAGTTAAGGAGCAGGGATATGGACCCAAGCGATCTTGCTCCATCTGAGTGCTCCTAGCTACTGTGCTAGAGACATACTGTGAATCCTTAGTTAAATCCATGGTAATGTAATACATGCTTAACAATGGGTTCTCAAAGGAAAGACAGAAAGAGGAAAGGGAGGAAGAATAGAAGGGAAGGAAAGCAGGAAGGAAGGGAGGAAAAATATTCCTGATTTGTTGCCAGTTCCCTTGCTATTAATATTCACAGTATGGCTGATTTCAAGCTATTAACATGATATTATCTGGTTTTCAAAATTCCTAAAAATTTAATAATGAAAGTGTTGGCACAAGCCAGCTGCTCTAGTATACCTCTGGAGATTACATCAAATCTCCCTTCTACAAGATTGCATTTTTATGAATTTGTAATATTCTTTTTAGCTTAAAACGTTTGTGGTTGGGTTTTTGGTCTTTTGCAAAATAAAGCATCCTAATTGATATCAAATTTTATAGATGATGAAATGCTTTCATGGAAATGCCCTTTGGTATCTTTGACCACCACAATCACCTCATGAAATAGACAAATCACTCATTGGTTTCTCCATCTTAACAGAAGCTAAGACTTGAGGGGTTATGAATTTGGACTATGTAGTGCTGGCAACATAATTTGCCATACTCAGTGTAAAATGAAAATGTAATGTTACTTGTTTAAAAATCACTAAGAATTTCAAGATAATAGCAGAGTATGAAAATAAGTGCAGGGCCCCTCCACCCAAGGGGTTCTGTGTAACTGCTCCCCGTGAAGATGGCCCTGGGTCTATGTAACTCAGCTGATACATGTCAGAGGTGGTGCGTGAACTCATATCTACCAAGTCTCATAGTTCTTACACTCTATCACACCGCTTTCCTGTAAATTAAAGGACCTGTAAAAACCTGTACTTCTACATAGGATTTATTTAAATTATTAATAATGACTATATATCATGTAGCTGATCAATTTCAAGTAAACACACATACTTGATTCACTTAGATTCCTATGTTGCAAAAGCTATATTTTAGATCGCAACTATATCCAATCCCAGGTTTCCTTGGTGGCTCAGTGGTAAAGAATCCACCTGCAAGTTTGATCCCTAGGTCGGGAAGATAGCCCTGGAGAAGGAAATGTCACCCATTCCAGTAATCTTGTCTGAAAAACTCCATGGGCAGTCCTTGAGGTCACAAAAGAGTTGGACATGTCTTAGCGACCAAACGGCAACAATATCCAATCTTAATTTATTTACATTACATTTCCTTTAGATAAAATTAAAAGAAATCTTGCCTTAAACTTGAGCTACTTATATTGCACCTTAAAATTTTTTTTCAAACAAAGCCAGAAAAAGAAAACAAATACTATTTCACATATCAGACTTTTAATTAATCTATCTGATATACTTTCCCTGCTACCTGACCACCATACACACTTGACTGCCTTAATATTCAAAACTTAGACAACTCTAAATATCCTTGGGATTTTTCTGAAAAAACAAAAACAAAAAATACTTTTATGTCCTATGACAACATTTCAGAAATATCCCAGTTACTTTCTTCCTCATAGAAAGGCTATTTACAGTGCAGTTACTATTTTTCACAGTGCCAGGCTCAATCTAATGAGTCTTATTACTAATATTTTCACAATCAAAAATCATTATAACCCATGACAATATTTGGTGATATATGACAATGGAGTAATGAAATGGGAAAATAAAATCTTTTATGTAAGATAGCATTTAGAGGTTGCATTATTAAGTTTTATATAACATCTGGGTTCCACTACTCAATTTTTGATTATTTTAAGCAAATAGAAAACTCATCAAAATAAGCAGCTGAATAATGCTTCAAATTTAATCTATGCAAAGAAATAACAGGTAGTTTATCATGAGTTATAATGTAAAGGCAGAAGGTCAATGTAAATATTGTTCTCAACATTTCTGTTTACCTGTTTGACTAACTTAGACTATTTAATTTTCATTTTTGAGACATTAGAAGCCGAGAAAAAAATATACCAGTGGGATTTTCTAGAAACATGTCAAAATGCTCCAATAAGTTAATACACTGATATGCTTTCAGGATGATTTTCAAAACATTTCAAAATTACCATTCTTGATGAGTAATAAAAACAAATATACCACCAAAGAGGGCGGGTGTGTGTGTTTTATATTAGCACTGAAATAAGAGCATTTCAGCCAGACAGGATTTATCCTTGACTGATAGTAGTATTACCTGCTCAGATCTGTTCTGGTGTTGGTATTGGTACTGAGTGAAGGTATTAGAGGAAGAAGCAATTTTGTCCTTCTCAAATTGTTTCTTCACTCTGGCCAAACCACCAGGCACTGTGCACATTTCTGATTCTTCCAGCATCTAAAACAAATTAAGAAAAAGGAAAATTCAACTTTACATCATCTCAGGGTAGGATTCTCAAGCTATTAAAAAAAAAATCATTGACAGTTATTAATGGGTGGTATAATAGAAAGACAGTAACATAAAAAATTATTTCAGAAGACCTTTATTACAGAAAACCTTAATAAAAATAATCTATCCATGATGGTGTCTCATGTGTCAGTCTTGTGATATAAAGTTAGAAGAATCTTCAAAATATTGAGTTAATTTTCTTTATCTCAGATTTTGATGTCTGGAGATTAGACCTGTTAGAATGTATTTCTCTCATACTACATAAACTAGCCAGATATTAGAACAATGGATTAAATTTTAATCCATAATAAAGTTGTTATTAAAATCCCAAATGTCTAGATAGGTAACACACCATTAACAATATTAAAAAAGAAATTTGACTTATTCCAAAATGTACTTAAATCATTAAGGATAAACAAAATAGCTTTGGAGTTCTTTTAAGGGAGCATATTTTTAATCATATGAAAAAATATTAAAGTTAATTAAAATAACCACTATTTAATACATAGTGCTGAGTGATTTTCTTCTATATATTTACATATATTTTTTCACTTGATGCTTCTCCATATTCTGTGAGATATGAACATTTATCATCCTCACTTTAAAATGAGGAAATTGAGGTTTGGGGAAGTAAGACATCTTGTTAAATTCTCACAACTAGGGTGTGAGTGTGGGAGCTGGAGTTTGAAACCATATCTGCCTGTCTTAATCACAGCTGTCTGTCTTAACACTAGCCTTCAAAAAATAGGCAGAAAAACAGATACTCCCAGATGGATGTATCCTAGGACTCAGCTCTTAGCCTTGGTATATGAGACTCTGGGTTGGGTGGGAGGGTCTAAGTTTAGAAAGATCCTGGTCTATCACTGGCAGTTTACGGATGAGAAAGCTCATTCTAGTAGGAGTCACTTGGAACAACCTGAACAACTTTGAGAAGTTGTCTCAGATACTCTGTCCCTGTGGGAAGCTCAGTAACTCGACGGCTTTGGTTTTGACGATTCAGCATATTCCGCAGCCCAGCAGGCACTCAAGCCCAGGTGGGATGACAACTGTTAAGCAAACAGGCCCCAGGCCAACCCACTCTCCTCTAGGATGTGTCCCAGTATGAGACTGGGAGGAGATTCAGTGACACTTCATGCACAGAAGGTCTCCTGAGGTCTGGCCCAGTCCTGACATAAGCCTGGAAGACTTGAAACCTGAGAGTATCTGGATACTTGTGAGCTGAGGTTCCCTGGACTGTGGATTCTTACGATCCTGAAATCCTGACTGAAATAGTTTCTCAAAGAAGTACTAAAAGTACAACACTATATTGAGGTTTTCTATACTCTAAAATGGGTTTCCAGAGGTGGCACAGTGGTAAAGAATCCACCTGCCAATGTAGGAGACACAAGAGACCTGGGTTTGATCCCTGGGTCAGGAAAATCCCCTGGTGGAGTAAACGGTAACTCACTCTAGTATTCTTGCCTGGGATATCCCATGGACAGAGTAGCCTGGCGGGCTACAGTCCGTGGGGTCACAAAGAGTTGGACAGGACTGACCATGCATGCATGCCCACACGCAGGCAATACTCTAAAATACTGGAGATGAAATTAATATTCAGGATTGTCTGAATTACTGGCAGATACTCAAGTGGTTGCTTTATCAAGTTTATAACCTTTCCCCAGTTACAGGGCCTGCCAAATATTTAAGAATAGCACATTAGCTCAATGGAAAGAAGGGATACATTCTATCAAACTGTAACAAACTTCACACATAAATCCTGGTCAATTACTATCACTTGATACATGTTAAAATCATAAGAAGTTATGGCATCTCTTTTGAAATTTAAGATAAAGAAAGGGAAGGGTAAATTAAGGCTACAGTACTTCTCTTATCCCCTCTATCATTTAACTTATGTAAATGACCTTTTTCATGTATGCTGCTGCTGCTAAGTCGCTTCAGTCGTGTCCGACACTGTGGGACCCCATAGATGGCAGCCCACCAGGCTCCACCGTCCCTGGGATTCTCCAGGCAAGAACACTGGAGTGGGTTGCCATTTCCTTCTCCAATGCATGAAAGTAAAAAGTGAAAGTGAAGTTGCTCAGTCGTGTCCGACTCTTAGCGACCCCATGGACTGCAGCCTACCAGGCTCCTCTGTCCACGGGATTTTCCAGGCAAGAGTACTGGAGTGGGGTGCCATTGCCTTCTCTGATCATTTATAGATAATATATAAATATCAAATTACAGAAATCAAGCCAAATTTTGTTAAGAAAGTTACCTTTTCCAACAACTATAAACAATGTCCAAATGATGTACAAATTAATCCGGTAGGTCTGATTAATTATGCTAATGAATGGATACTTCCTGGTATGTGTGTTTGCACAAAAATATCAGTTCTTACGCTGAATAGACTGCCTCTTATCTACTAAATGAATTAGAAAAAAATGAATATATCCATTAATTTCCTTTAGCATCGTGCTTTGGAATTAGACCATGTTACACACGCAACAATGCATACAGTTTGTTGATATTTTCTAGTAATACAACCCAGTACTCCTGATGCCACTTGCTGGGCTAAGGCGGAAAGCCCTTTGAGCTATAGTTCAGTTAGTAGGAGTGAAAAGGTTTTTTTGTTTAGTTCAGCTTGTAAGTGCAAGTTTACCTATGTAAGATGGCAGGACTTACTCAAGAAGCAGCCTGTGACTATGAGCTGGAGAGATGTTTCTTTGCTTAGACTGAAATCATTATGCCTTGGTTACCACCATGTACTGACATCCCAACTACTCCATGTAATTGTCAATGACCATGTAACTTAGATTGCTTTGCATTGAACCTTTTAAAAAAATGTTTATCCTTATTCTATGTTTCCTATTCTTGGGCACAGCAATAAGATTTGGAATTTAATGGGTACACCAATAAAATTATTCTATTAACAAGTCAGTTTAAATACCTAACACAAAATCTACCTAATGTTATTTTAATAGTAAGTTAATTTAAATATATAACACTTCAACCTAGGCAAGTATATTACATAGAGAATCAGCAATTTTGTTTAAAAGAATTGTTCTTGGTTTCTAGAGCATAATAGAAATAACATAATTTGGGGAGTAGGACAAACAGTGATTCTAATCCCATGTATGAGCCTTAAAACCTTGGGCTAGAGTTCCTTAATCTCAGTTTTATTTCTTATAAACTGGGGGGGGGAGGGGGAGCAACATATTTCTCACAGATTTTTAGCAAGTGTTAAAAAAGAAGATAAAGGAAATAAAATTGCACAGCACAAAATGTGTTGCTTTGTTGCTTAATAAATGTTACTTCTCCTTTCTCCTCTAGGGGGCTTCTGTAGACTGATGCTTTTTCACAGGCAGGCCTTTCCTTTGATGGTGGTGGTGGTGTAGTCCCTAAGTCGTGCTGGACTCTTGAGCCCCCATGGACTGCAGCCTGCCAGGCTCCTCTGCCCATGGGATTCTCCAGGCAAGAATACTGGAGTGGGTTGCCATTTCCTTCTCCAGGGGATCTTCCTGACCCAGGGATTGAACCCCGGTATCCTTTGCAGGCAGATCCTTTACCAACTGAGCTCTGAGGGAAGCCCCAGCCTTTCCTTTATGTTCAACAAGATACCACCTGGCTGATTCTAGGACAAAGAAAAACTGATCTAGGACAAAGAAACTATCTCAGTGTAATTCAAATATAATGGATTCAGTTTGGGGCCACATCAATGACTTCCAAATTCTGCACATAAAATATTTGGTTTATTTATGTAGACAACACTTGGTTATAAGTAGTTTCCATGCTTTTTTGATTAAACAAACATTTGATGCAATTGACCAAATGAGGCAGTTATTTTGCTGTATCTTAGATATTTATCAGGATTTCTCTGAGATAATATATGTGCTCATTTTTCTCAAAATATTAGCTTAGGGGCAAACCAAACAATAGGGCACTTTTTGGGCCAATATGCATTCCTGTATAAGAAGAGGCAGTTGAATATAGTTAAGAGAGTACTGGAGTCAAGAGACTTTGAATCTAGTCTGGCTTCGTTGCTATCTAGTTACATGACCTCCCATAAATCGCTGTCCCTCAGTTAGTTTTATCTGTACATGGGCAGGAAAGACAGGGACTATTAAATTCCTTTTACATAGACTTTCTTCAGAATAGCACTGAAATTAAAAATTTTTTATATTAAATAGTGAGAAATTGTTTCCCATGTGCTTGATTTAAATGTTTTCCTTTTAACATTAAATACAAATCATGCCTTGTACACATATGTTTTATGGTATATTATCCTCGTGCCTAGCAAGATAAAAGTCTTCCTAGATAAAAGATGGCTTAGTAAATAGCTAGTCTTTATTTAGGTATTTTCAAAGTCAGCTTGTTTCCCCAAGAAACATTCTTCCAATTTATTATCTAACTTGTGGTGAAATTGCTTAATGATCCAGCAGGGGGTGCTATGTAAGAAGACTGGCAGGAGGTGCTGGAGGGATACTATTTGTTTTGGAAGTATTTAGATATTTCTCTACATTCATTCAACATCTATGCTGCGTCTAAAATGTATTTTAATTACTATGTAAAATCTTAAATGTCATCTAGAATTGCAATATTGTTAATGAGTTTGGCACAGTCATTCTTGTCGCTGAATAATTTGTAAAGAAAAACGCCGCTTCACAGTAGCTATTTTAGAATACCATCCTTCTTGGCTATTCTGTTTCTCTTGTGGATAAATGAACATCTTTGCTAATTTGGAGATTATAATTATAAAAGAATATCCTTACAGTCCATTAAAGCTTCTACTAATAAAATGACTTCTCAAATCCTGCGGCTTGCAGGCCGCAGAATATGGAGCCCAACAAACTCTTTTGAATATGACTTTATTATGCATTGGCTCTAAATATCGCTGGTCTTACTGAATCCTGCTCTTTCCTATAATCATAAGTGGTTTAGCAGAGTGCCTACATTGCTAATCTCCCTCATTTCTATGTTGATTAAGCTACTCGTAATGGATTTAGTGCATACAGAAAAATGAAAAAAGCAAAAGAAATTATATTGCCAGTGAATTTAAATTAACTATACATGTGAACAAGGAGGATGGGAGGCAGACCCACATGATTAAGATTTTGAAATTAATTCCCCACCTTCCTGAGGAGAATAGCTATAGGTTAAATGATAATTGGGGCAATAATAACATATTTATACAGTGCCTTATGGCTTACATGTAAATTATCTCTTTGACTCTTCACAGAGACCCTCTGCAGTAGATGGTTTTTCCCATTTTTCAGTTAAGGAAACTGAAGTTCAGAGAGGGGTTAAGATAGGAGCCCAAGTTTATACAAATGTTAAGTGGCAGCATGCATGCTAAGTGGCTTTAGTCATGTCTGACTTTTTGTGACCGTAGGGGCTGTAGCCTGACAGGCTCCTCTGTCGGTAGGATTCTTCATGCAAAAATACTGGAGTGGATTGCCATGCCCTCCTCTAGGGTATCTGCCTGACCCAGGGATTAAGCCTTAGTCCCTTATGTCTCCTGCACCGGCAGGCAGGTTCTTTACCACTAGTGCCACCTGGGAAGCCCCAGTAAGTGGCAGAGCTGAAGCTTAATTTCAGATACCCTGAATTTGATACACATTTTTGCTGTTTTCTCTACTTTATCCAATTGTCCAGTAGTATTCTTATATTGCCATGTAAAGAAGGCATGTGAAAGGCAATCAGCCGGCCTAATGCAGGAGCACCAGGAGCAGCTTACATTGGCGGAGAAGCTGTGGCAGTCGCCCCTGGAAACAGCTGCCTGGTACCTCGCCATCCGTTCCTTCAAGGACACCACTTCTTGGAGGTCTGACACACTCTTGCTCTGCGCGGCAGTGTCTTCTGCAAATCCACTCGCAGGCTTAGTAGGGCCAGCAGTCACTAAAAACAAACGTAGCATGCTCAGATATGATTCAGGTTTTGAAAAGAAAATAACATCATCTTAGGAACAGTGAAGGCACTTAAAACATCTGGTTTTGAAAAGCAGACTGTAATATACCACAGTATTTCCCATGTTTCACAGGCACCTTCTTTTTTTAAAACCTTCAAGCAAAGCTACAAAATGCCAATAGAGAAGCATCTGCTTATGCAAACAGCAAATGAAAATACTGCCCCACTTTCCTGCCATTATTCCGATAAACAGTAAGTATTTATTAAGAGATACATAATGTTAATGAAACTCCTGAAGCACTATGTGTTGGATTTATGCTAAATGCTATACAAGCGTAATCTCATTTACTTCTCTAACAACCTCATGAAGTATGTTCCATTATTTTCTAAAATTTATAGATAAAGAAAATGGAGAATCAGAGTAATTAAAAAACTTTCCCATGATCACACAATTAGTAAGTGTCAGATTTGGTGGTTTGACTAAATCTTTAGCAAGTCTAAAAATTGCTCTTTGCCTGTTACCTTACCCTTCAACCCTCAAGGAGATAGATCTGGAAAGATCTATTGAGATAGATCTAAAGTATGTGAATGCTATGAGAATTATAGACTGGAGTTTTTCCTTTAATTTCACAGAGGCATGTGTTACATAAGACAGAATTAATAGTTCCCTTTAAAAATAAGTTTTGCCAGTCATTCCAGATCACCTGATACTTTCCCATGAAAGCCATCTACCTGACAAAAATACAGGGCATTAGATATTACATATTTGCAAACAGAGCAAAAGCCTGATTGCATGATCACAGAATAACGGATGTTGGAAGCAGAAACGTCTTAGAGATACCGTAGTCTCATCTGGTCTAATCGATTCCTTTTAGGCATAAGGAAACGCATCTACATGTTTCCTGATGTGAAAGGAATATAAGGACCCTCCCTGGTGAGTGTGATTCTCCATGTTTATTTTAATACAGGTGCCAGAGTTGATTTCAAAACTAGTTTTTGTTATTTAATTCAGCGTTCTTTGCTGCTATCACTCTGTTTGTTTGTTTACTATTTACTCTTTAAAAATTGTAATTCCAAAATCATTTCAAGGGCTCCTTCTGGGGCCAACCAGTGAATGGTGTGTGTGTGTGTTTTGATATGTTCATCACTCATTCATACACCCCTGTCTTTCTCCTTAGGGCTGTTGTTTTCTGCACTCATAGGGTAGTGGTCTTTGGTGTGCTTTGTTATTTGAATTGGTTTACCAACACTGACTCAAAGCCCCAGACAACCCCAGTTAACAGACCACCAAGGTGTTTCCTCCCTGCCCTGGTCCCCTATCTTCTCACCGTGTCTCTACACTGAACCATCTTAGTACGTTGTTTGTTTTTTCCATCAGCTACTTGAAAGTTTATGTACACACAGCAATTTGAGAATAATATGCGTGACCCAGGAGAGATTAAAAATCATTTGTAGTTTGACTCCGTATTTTGTAGTTTGACTCCGTATTTGGCTTTCCTTAAGGACTTCTTGTTATATTAAATTATAGGTATATTTTAAAGTTTTAATTTTTTTATATTTTATTTCACACATATCAAAAAGAAACAAAATATAAAGGAATAAGACATTGTATCATATGCATGCTGTGATTGTATAACCTGATATATTCACAATAAATGTGAATTAGTTTTAAAAATTCACCTGTCTTCTGAAAACTCTATATATCCACACAAAAGTATAACTCCTCCAGATAATCCTGATAAAAAGAGATTCACACAAACTACTGAAAGTCTTTCACATGCAGAAGAAAATATGTCTTTATTTTTCTCTGTGCATTGTCTATTTGTACAGATGAATTCTGATTATGTTCAGCCATACTCCTCTTGTTGTAAATGGTCACTATATAAATTTTATTGAACATGAACCACTAAAGTTTTTCCACATTATGATATAAATTTCATTTTGTACATTATTCATAAAATATGTCATTCTTATATCAGTCTTAACAGAAAGTCAGTAGTTTATTTTTGCAAAAATTTACAGAGTATTTACTTTCCAAATACTTCAATTTTTATCCTACATACTGGGAAATGCCTAAGATTATTAATGGTCAGGAAATCAGTTGCCTGAGTATTAGAGAGATTTGGCTTCCATTGCCTTGTGGCTTTTTCTTCTGATCACAGAAAAGACATTATGTTTTAATCTCCCTGTTTCTCTCTCTCTCTCTTCCTCTCTTTTCCCCATCAGTGACTCTGCCTACACAGGCAGGGTAGTGGAGTAGAAAACCTACCTGGAGCAAATAAATTGTGTCCATGTTGTTTTTTAACCTCCTAAGTCAATGTCTTTTAATATCCTCATTTGAAAAACAAGGTGATGCTTCCTGTTGAATGTACTGTGAGGCAGCACACCCATTTGTTCCTATCCTAATGTTGATGACACCTGATGTAAATTTGTAAGGTTCGTAAAACAGTCTCTTTTTTTTCTTTTTGAAGGATAATTGCTTTACAGAATTTTGCTGTTTTCTGTCAAACCTCAACATTAATCAGCCATAGGTATACATATATCCCCTCCCTTTTGAAACTCCCTCCCATCTCCCTCCCCATCCCACCCCTCTAGGTTGATACAGAGTCCCTGTTTGAGTTTCCTGACCTATACAGCAAATTCCCATTGGCTACCTATTTTACATATGGTAATGTAAGTTTGCATGTTATTCTTTCCATATATCTCACCCTCTCCTCCCCTCTCCCAATGTCCATAAGTCTATTCTCTGTGTCTGTTTCTCTATCACTGCCCTGTAAATAAACTCTTCAGTACCATTCTTGCAGATTCTGTATATGTGCATTAGAATACAATATTTATCTTTCTCTTTCTGACTCACTTCACTCTGTATAATAGGTTCTAGGTTCGTCCACCTCATCAGAACTGACTCAAATGCATTCCTTTTTATGGCCACTGTGTTTGTATCACAGCTTCTTTATCCATTCATCTATTGATAAACATTGAGGTTGCTTCCATATTCTAGCTATTGTAAATAGTGCTGCAGTGAACAATGGGATACATGTGTCTTTTTCAATTTTGGTTTCCTCAGGGTATATGCCTAGGAGTGGGATTGCTGGGTCATATGGTGGTTTTATTCCTAGGTTTTAAAGGAATCTCCATTCCATCTTCCATAGTGGAAGATGTATCAATTTACATTCCCATCAACAGCGCAAGAGTGTTCCCTTTTCTCCACACCCTCTCCAGCGTTTATTGTTTGTAGACTTTTTGATGAGGGCCATTCTGACTGGTGTGAGGTGATATCTCATTGTAGCTTTGATTTGCATTTCCCTAATAATAAGCGATGTTGAGCATCTTTTCATGCATTTGTTAGCCATCTGTAAGGACAGTCCCTTTCTTAGTGATGTGTGGCAAAGAAGATAGGAACATTGGTTGTCTGACCTCATGATATTCTCTTTCAGAATATGACTGACATTAGAAACAGGGTTAACTGAGTTTAGGGAAACTTTAAAGAGAAAGGTAACACAGAACAAAGTGGGTGTAAGACAGACTCAAAGATATCCTGTACAACACAGGGAACATAGCCAATATTTTGTAATAACTGTAAATGGAAGATAACCCTTAAAAATTAAATAATTTTTAAAAACATTACTAATAATTGACTGGAAACTAAAGATGCTATTGTCATAAAATACTTGTAGAAAATAGGGAATAATAGGGAAAAATAGGGAATAATAGGACCTGTAAGTATTCTAATGGAAACCAGAGTGTGGAGGACCATGCCATAAGGCTACAGTGGTCTGTGAAAAAGAGGAAAGGAAAATAAAATTTTACATGACTATTTCTGATAAAAAGCATTATAAATATTTACATCACAAAACCATTGTACTAGAAGTTATTTGTTTCTGGGATTTAGAGGTAATTCACTGTGCAGATGAGTAAATAAACTTTTTTAACAGTTCAATGAATTCTCTCAAATCTCCAGTTAATGAGTTCTCCAGCCCAGCCTAGAATCTATTGTAATCCTATATATAGAATATTTTATTTGCTGATAAGAAACTACTTGCTAATCCACCCCCAAATTAATTCTTTCTGTAATAGAATATATCCTGTAAAGCAGAAAGAGCATACAGGGAAGCACTTGGAAAGAATATACACCACTAACAAATCTAAGCTGTTATCATGAGACTATTAGAAACCAAGGGTAAGCATGCATTTTCAAAGAATTCTGAGGTTCTTAGGGGAAAGATTTCTATTATTATCTTTTGTAATATAAGAAGTTATATACTCCAGTTAGACCCAATTTATGTCCACTTCCTATTTTCTTAAATCATGAGAGAGTGTGTCTCTATTTTCCTTGAGCCTCAAACATGTGCTTTTCTTCTGCAGGTTTTAAAAATGAAGAAACTGACTAAACCAATGGATCAATCAAGCAAATTTACCTAGGTTGCAAAGTTTATTATGCTTCCTTGAATTTTACTTCCTGTGGAAAGTCCTTGTTTAAGGAATTTTTAAAAAAGCAAAGTAGTACAAGATAAGGCAGAATGCCCTGATTTTGTTGAGCAATTATTCATCTGCATGTAATCAGTCACAGAAGGGTTTGCATAGTCAGCCTTCTGTGTTTTCTTGGAGGTGATAATAGTTTTAAGATATCAGATATACAAAATGATGAGGAATAGTCAATGTTTTGAATACACATTGAAAATTTCTCGTAATTTCACAATTTCTGTTATCAGTGAAAGAATTCTTAGAAATATGCAGAGACTAATATCAAGAGGCATTTCAAAAGGGTCACTGAGACATTTGCCATGAACTAGTCTTCAAATTAGCTGTTCAGGAATTTTCAAATTTGCAATTCAGTTTTTTTATTTTATAAATGATATGTTCCTAGAGCATTAAAAAATGACAAATCTATCCTTATTTCTCATTAAACAAATGTCTAAAAGCTGAAATAACAAGTTATAAATATAATTAATGACTTGGAAATAAAGGTTAATGTCTAGATACATAGTGGTAGGCTCAGTGTATTGCTTCAAAATACTGTCAAAGTCATAAAAGTGTTTATTTAGAAAACACCTAATGTGGCAGGATTTGCATGACCAAGTGCTTTGTCATGATCTTATTTCTAAAGCAAGATTCAATCTCAACACATTTTCTAAATTTAAATATGTCTTATTATTTTCAAAATACGAGAGGCCCATTCCCAAATTGTAGTTGTGGGTAAAGTTTTATGGAAAAGATGATTATGTCAATGGATGTTGTTGGATGAAAGACTGATATTGAACACCAGGAGCTTTAAAACTGGCTTGCACAAGGATGGTGTAAATTTTTGTGAGTCACCTCTTTACTTCTCCCTTTTGCCTGCACAATATGAGCTATGTGAAATAAAGTAAAAAATACTTTGACCTCTTTATTTCACTAAGAGACTGTTTGCTAGAGTCTGAGTTGTGAAGCTGATATTTGGTCTCTCTGATTTAGAGCACAGGTATAAGCAGAGGTGTTTCTGATTTCCTAGCTGTGGTGAAATCAGAAGGAAAGTTATCAAAGGTGGGAAAAGAATTAAAGGTATAAAAGTTTTTTAGAAGAATTAAAGCACACATTGAAGGCAGTTAATAGAGTTACTGTATGTTGCAGAGGGCTCCCTGGGTAGCTCAGATGGTAAAAAATCTGCCTGCAATGCAGGAGACCTGGATTCGATCCCTGGGTCCAAAAGATCCCCTAGAGAAGGGAATGGCTTCCCACTCCAGTGTTCTTGCCTGGAGAATTCCATGGACAGAAAAGCCTGGCGAGCTACAGTACATGGTGTCACAAAGAGTTGGACATGACTGAGCGACTTTCTTTTTCATATGCTGCAGAAGAGAAAAACCAATAGCGAAATACCAATGACAATGTGAAAGACGATGACAAAGATAGAGAAAAGACAGCAAAAGTCAAAATGCTACTACAAGATAGTAGCATTTCAGTAGGAAGGTGGAGGAATGAGCAGAACAAATGAAAAATAGATTTTTTGCTGAAAATAGAAATATTTGCTGAAAATAAAAGTTGGGCATTGATAGATTTAAAATATTTACCATAATCCAGGATAAAAAGTAATTCTAAAACACCAATAGTAAATCCTGGTAAAACATTTCAGAATCAAGGAAAAGAAATTATCCAGACAGATGAAGGATTTCTGTGATGATGAGGCAAAATTCAGGATGTGTTCTTTTTAACACTGAACACTAAAAGCAGTTAGAGAAATGATTACTGAAATTTTAGTTTCAGTACAGAACTAGAGTTTCTGTGAATTCGAGTCTATGTGAATTCAAGACTCTGAGAACTAGGGTCTATGTGAATTCAAGAGTCTATGCGAATTCAAAACTCTGAGAACTACAGTCTATGTGAATTCAAGTTGGTATTCATGTGAAAAGTCAATAAAAATCAAAACACAATCCTTTTAACAAGTCAGCCAAAAAGAAAACAAAGAGACTTAACAAAATAAAATGGAATAGTGTAAAACCAAATGTAAATAAACATGTGCCAAACTTCACCTAAAAGACAAAGACAAATATTAATAAGTCCAATCATATGCCACCTGCAAGACAAAATTTAAAAAGAAAATATTGGGCAAGAAATTGCCAGGCAAAAATAAATGAAGAGGAGTTATCGTGGCTATATTCCTTTCATGCAGTAGCATTAAAAACAAAAATATATCCAATGAAATAGAGAGCTATTCTATAAATAGAAGATGCTACCCCACTATGAAGCTATAGCAACAATGGGCTTCTGCATGCTGACTAGCATAGAACAGAAACATATAAAGGTCATCTGTAACAAAAAGGAGAATTTTTATATAATTTTTGTGAATATAATTGCTGTAGATCACTTAATATTTTTCCATCTTTGCCATATGAAACTTCAGAAATAAATTAGCTGAATTATACTTTAATAAGGTTTATTTTAATGTCATTTATGTATCTTTTATTATTAAACAAATACCAATTATAATAAACATGACATATTCACTATGCTCCAGAGCCTCCAGTCTAACTGGTAAGAGAGACAGGCAATTTTAGCCCAGAGCTAAAATTTATGGTTTTCCATCAGGTTGAGTTGGGAGCCCCTGGGATGGGGCGAACCTAATCTACCTGGGTGTGTCATTGCGTTGTGTCAGGAAGGCATCCTGAGAAGTGGAACATCTGCACTGAAACAAGAAAGAGTTGGCATGTGACCGCGTGGAAGAGAAGAAGATGCAGAAAAGGAAGGAAACAGCAGCATTCCCAACAAATCGTGTTGGGAAAATCAGGCAATGCTTTTGAGGAAAACATTAAGAGTTTCTCACCGCATGTTAAAGCCAGGAAAATATTTAGAAAACACCTAATGTGACCAGAGTCACACCACCAAGTGCTTTGTTGTGATCTTACTTCTAAAGCAAGACTTAAGTGATTTTTAAAATGATGAAATTTCCTTAGAGAGATATAGCTAACTCATAAAATGAGTTCCGTTGGACATTCTCAGCATAAAAATTCAAGGTGACAAAATCTTTCCAAATATGTAGTGAGACAAAAGGAAACTGGAGGACAGACAAGTATAATAAATAGGCTGAAGTGTTAATTTTCTAATTATTTTCTGACATTATTGAAAAGACAAATAAATGACTCAAAGGAATGATTCACAAGCAAAAAAAAACAATAGAAAATATGTATAAAGTGCTTTCTACATGTCAGACATTAGTCTTTTTAATGCTCTCAACTGCCGTATGAGGTAGTGACTATATTTATTTTTAATCTCCATTTTACAGATAAGGAAACAGAGACATGGAAAGACTGTCAAACTTGTTCAAGATCAGGTGGCTAGGAAGCTTCAGAGCTGGAAAGGAAGCTAGACAATCTGGCTCTGGGTTCTGTGACTTAAGTACAATTCTATGCTATATCTCAAGAAGTACAAGTGTCCAAAAACCAAAAGACACACCCAAACAATTACCTTCCCAAGGAAAGAAATGAAGTAAAATTCAAACAACATAATAATGTCATTTTTTTTTTTGCTAACTGACTCACTGCATATGCAATAAAAACATATAAAATAAATAGACCTAGAAAACTGATCTGATGTATAATTATGAGTCAAAAGAGATTCTAAGGTTTAATAGTAATTTGAATTCTCAGGCAGAGAAATAAGAATTTAAAGATTTTTTTATTAGAAATTTTCTAAACTCAATTTAAGAAGCCTTTATTTAGTCCAGACTAAAAGCTAGGCAGAGAATGAGCTGAAGTGTCACGAAAGTCCGCAAAGCTGATACAAATACAGATGTCATCAGCTTCAAGAAGGCAAGTGTACTTCTGGAGACGTATCAATAGCTTTGCTATTATATTCTGGATGCATTCTAAAGAAGTCAACTACTCAGAAAATTGACTTAGAGCTAAATTGGGAGAATGATGAACTAAATTCCATAAAATCTAAATATATGATTTACAACCCAGCTCAAATTTGTGTACAGCAGATCAAATCTATGGACATACCATAGACTCAGAGCCATTAGCATGAATAAATTTTCTATAATTCTTAATATTTGCATATCCCTCAGCTAATAATAAAATTCATCCCTTTTAAGCATTCAGAATGCTGCTGCCAAGTCAAATTTGTACTCAATTTGAGTTTTATATATTTTACCCTCATTTGAATATTATAAAACCAAGAAATAGGTGGAGAATAAAATGAAAGAGCAAGTGTATAGCAAATCTTGCATTAATTTACAGTGTTTCAAAAAAACATGGAGAAGAAGGGCAGAGAGTTAACTGAGTAAAAGTGTTTGACGTGACGGCACAAAAGGCATGCTGTGGCATATGAACCCAGTAAATCAGATTCCACCTTTAAGACCAACCTCCCTTTGGCCCCATTCCCCCCAGAAGCATTGTGTTGTGTGTCCTCTAGTCGCCTGTCCACACTCTATTCATTCATGTGATTTGCACGATTTATACATTAACAAGAACAGATCATCTCTCAGGGTAATAAAAAGGATTGGTTCTTGCTTTCTTAGTAAATCTTCCCTAACCACTATTCTCCTTATTCAGGTACTAGAAGAGATCCTACACATCCAGTTGCCTCATAGAGGAGAAAGACAAGGTTTAGCAATGCGGTAAACAAAGCATAGGTTCTCAAAAGATGTGTACATCCTTATCCCCCAAATCTGTGAGTGTGTGTGTGTGTGTGTGTGCGTGTTATGCGTTATGAGCAGTTATGTCTGACTCATTGCGACCCTATGGACTATAGCCCGCCAGGCTCCTCTGTCCATGGGGTTCTCTAGGCATGAATACTGGAGTGGGTTGCCATTTCCTTGTTCGGGGGATCTCCCTGATCCAGGGATCGAACCTGTGTCTCTTGCTTTTCTTTCATTGGCAGGTGGGTTCTTTACCACTGCACCACTGAGAAGCCCCAGAATCCGTGAATATGGTATTTAATTGGGTTGACCAAAAGTTCATTCAGATTTTCCTGCAAGATCTTACAGAAAATCTTGAATGTACTTTCTGGTTAACCCAATACATGAGAAAGGGGACTTTGCAGATGTGATTAAATGAAGAATTTTAAGGTGGGAAGATTATCCAGGATTGTCCAGGTGGGTTCAATGTAGTCACAAGGTTTCACATGAGGGAAAGAGAGGCAGGAGAGTCAGAGTCAGAAAGGAGAGACACTGACAGAGGTGAGAGAGGGGGAAAAAGGTGAAGAAGGAGAAGAAAAGGAGGAGGGAGAAGTGGAGGAGGAAGGAGAAGAGGAAGAGGAGTGAGAGGGAGGGGAGCGGAGGAGGAGGAGGAGGAGAGTGGGGTGGGGGGGAGAGAGAGAGAGAGATGTAACACAAAACCTAAGCTACGGGCTTTGAAAGCAGAGGAAAAATTCCATGAGTCAAAGAATGCAGGTAGATTCTAAAAGCTTCAAAAGGTAAGCTCCCCCATAGAACTTCTAGGAGGAGGGGGGGGTCCCAGGCAACACTGTGATGCTGATCCAGTGAAACTTGTTTTGGACCTCCAGAACTGTAATAGAATGGATTTGTGCTACTGTAAGCACAACTGTATGTATTAATAACTGTTTGCATTAATTTGTTACAGCAGCAATAGAAAACTAATACAAGCCTCCACTGTACACGTACGTGCACCACACCAAGTCGGAAATCACTACACAGTCGGTTCTTTTAATGGCATATTTCAGTTCTAGCTGCCCCAAATTTTATAGATTTATATACACAAACCACGCTCTGTTGGAAACATCTTTGAATTTCTTTGTGCCTCAAGGAATAAATGTCTACCTGCTCATAGATAAGACTTAGTATAAAAGTCCACTTAGATTCTAATCTCTCTGGGTAACAGAACTGCCATTTCTAACTGCAATAACAACTTCTTTCTAGACTTGTCTTCTCTTTTCTGCAGCCCCTGGCATCTCATAAGAAGTTCTCCTGGTACAAGAGCAGTTATAAATGTATAGAATTTAGACGGAAATTAAATAATCATTCGTGCTTAATATTGCTAGTTTGGACATATTTGAAAATTCAGTCATATTGCTATTAAATATGTTAAACTGATTGCTAAAAGTATTGGCCAGTTAAAAAATCAATAATTGAATTAAATGACTTAAATTTCTTTGAAGTGGTCAAATAACTTGAAAGTATTAAATGCCTATAGATGATGCATACTTTTACAAAATAAGTCTTGTTAGATATTTCCCTAACACAATGAGACTTATATTGCATTACAACAATAACTACTTGTTAATGAGTATCAGTTATGTGTTAGCCATTTTACATGTATATTCTTACACATCATTTTATGTCTAATTCTTATAACAACTCTACCTGATGGGTGGTTTTATTTCCAGTTTACTAATGGCAAAAGTAACATTTAAAAAGATAAAATCATACAGTAAGGAGCTGAGCTTGAAAAAGTTCAGGTATTTCTGAGTACAAAGCTATTTAACTCTGCACAGTCTTTTATGTAAGTATTTTTCATTAACATATAACATTATAAAGTGAGCTTTTAAAGGGTATGAATCTCCCTTTCTGCTTCCTAAACATCTACACACAAATCCTTTATTTCAGAGTATCTAGGGATAAATCAAAGGGAAACCAGCAAGTTGAATTTCTGTGCCCCTAAGTGAGTTCTTTTTTGTCCTTATAAGCTTGAGTTTAGAACTGGAAATCAAGCAAATTCTTCATCTATATTTCTTTGGTCACTCACTGTAGAGCTCAAACTTGAGATGGGGTTAGGTATTGATCCAAACCAGCAGGGACAGAGTTAAGCTTTTCTGTATGGGAAGGAAATGCAAAGCAAGGGCTGCTCTCATTGCTATTGATTTGTTTTGCCTCAGGGCATGGGAGGTGGTGGCAAGATTCCATCAAAGTTTCTTCTTTAAATCTGTATCCCAGGTATACAATAAGGGTATTTGATAAACTCTCCCCTTAAGGCTTTCAGCATACATTTGGTAAACATTTATTACTCATCTAATGTTGACTATAAAGAAGGCTGAGCCCGGAAGAACTGATGCTTTTGAATTGTGGTGCTGGGGAAGACTCTTGAGAGTCCCTTGGACAGTAAGGAGATCAAGTCAATCCTAAAGGAAGTCAGTCCCGAATATTTATTGGAAGGACTGATGCTGAAGCTGAAGCTCCAATATTTTGGTCACCTGATGCTAAGAGCTGACTCACTGGAAAAGATTGAGGGCAGAGGGAGAAGGGGGCAACAGAGGATGAGATGGTTGGATGGCATCACCAACTGAACGGACATGAATTTGAGCAAACTCCAGGAGATAGTGAAGGGCAGGGAAGCATGGCGTGCTGCAGTCCATGGGGTCACAGAGAGTCAGACATGACTTAGCAACTGAACAACAACTGTTGACGACGCATAGTGCTCAGGGCAGGGCACAAATTAATCACTGTTTTATTTAGTCCTGCTCTCCTTGAAAAGAGAAGAAAAGAAAAACCCCAGAGTGATCCTCGAGAAACACAATGCTCTAAGTGTCGATCTGGCCTTGTGTCTAAAAATAGAACCACAACAGCTTGCATCATTTCCACATGCTGACTTAGGAATAAAAAGTTCCCATATGGCTGGCCCTGCCAAGGAAGTTAGCTTTTGTGAATATGCAGCAGATGGAGTCCTCCTGAGGTGGGGAATCCTAAAGGAACTTGGTGACACACACACCACATCCCCATCCCCCAAACCACGTTCATTTATACTGAGATGAAACTGAATTAAAATAGATCAAGACTAATCATTTTGATGGGGTTGAAAAGTCCCGCACATGTATCCTCATAATGCCTTAATTTCTCTTCAGATTTTTCCCCCTTAACCCAAGCAATGAGTAGCTCTCTCTACTGTGCTCTCCCAATGTTTGAAAATTACACTTCTGTTTGTATTATGTGTTACTTTTTATTGTATTGTTGAACCTCTCTGTCATCCCTACTTCTCTGCCCTTCCACCTATATGCAAATTCCTCCAGCACAGGGCTGGGTTAAGCTCATTTTGAAACCCATTTTATATCCGTTCTACCTGGTTTTCATCCTACATGAGGCAAACCCAAGGGAGATTAATCATCTACTCTGGACCCAGAAAGCCTGATATTTATTCTGTCTCTGACACTTACTTTTGACTTTAAGCAAATTTCTTAACCCCTGGAAGCCTTCTTCTTCTTACCTATAACAAGAAAATGATACCAGAACCTGAATGCCTGTGAGGACTGAGGGATATCTGATTAAAGTAATGAGTTTTACATAGTATCTTGCACATAGTAAATAATATATGTTCCCTAGCTTCCTGTCTCCTTGCTGCTGCTGCTAAGTCACTTCAGTCGTATCCGACTCTGTGCAACCCCATAGACGGCAGCCCACCAGGCTCCGCCGTACCTGGGATTCTCCAGGCAAGAACACTGGAGTGGGTTGCCATTTCCTTCTCCAATGCATGGAAGTGAAAAGTGAAGGTGAAGTCGCTCAGTCGTTTCTGACTCCCAGTGACACCATGGACTGCAGCCCACCAGGCTCCTCTGTCCATGGGATTTTCCAGGCAAGAGTACTGGAGTGGGGTGCCATTGCCTTCTCCTTAGATGATGTTATATATCCTAGGTAGTATTATCCAGATAATTTGAGATGATACGAGTCTGAGAATAATAAAAGTTACAAAGTTCCCCAAATCTCAAAGCCAGTAAGTAGAAAGGATAGGACTTGACTGATGCATATGCATCTCAAGGCTGTTCCACTCCTTTCTAAAGTCAAGTATCTGTCATGCTACTTGAAACAAGAATACAATAGAGCATGACAGAGTAGATAATTACTGGGAGAGACTGGGGCAAAGAAGGCGTACAGTCATGTTCATATGGCCACAGGAACGGAGCAAGTATTTAAGAGAGAAGAATGTCAATGAATGTGATATCCAAAGTATTAGTCTGTCTGTGTTTTTGGCATTAGCCTGCTGGGAGGGATTGGGGGCAGGAGGAGAAGGGGACGACAGAGGATGAGATGGCTGGATGGCATCACTGACTCGATGGACGTGAGTTTGAGTGAACTCTGGCAGCTGGTGATGGACAAGGAAGCCTGGCACGCTGCGATTCATGGGGTCACAAAGAGTCGGACGAGACTGAGCGACTGAACTGAACTGAAATGAATGAGCCATTAAATTTTTACCAGGAAACAAGAGGGCAGTCCCCTAGAAAATGTGACATGTGTGAAAATCACAGCACTGTGGGGATGGATCTACTCCTTTTCTTCCTGCAAATGGTTCCTCACATTTCCCGCTGCCCACTGTTTTGTTAGGTAAAATCATGAAATCATCACTGAAAGCTATTCACGTGTTTTATTTCCCTGTGGTGTCTCTGAGCAGTGGGCTTGACACAGTGAACCCTGGCCTGGACCAGTTAGGTAGTGATGACTGGGCTGCTCCTTAAGACTCTGCCATCCTTGTTGCTGCCTTCCAAAGGCAAAGAAAGAGAAGGATCCTGGATTCCATGTTTAACGATCCATTCCATTGCTGCTCTGGTAAGTACCTCTACATTGCTAGGTACCTCTGCTAAGTATCTCTTCTAAGTACCTTACTAAGATGTTTGATAACTGCTAAAGGAAAAGGGGTTTTTATATTTGGTTAGTTGGAATATAGGTATTCTTTCTATTATTTCGTCTGTATATTCCTTTACTTAAATTGATTTCCATCCCCCTTTTCCCCTAAGGGGAAAACTCTAGAAACTCTCCAAAGTTGATATGTTTCTGCATAATTCACCTCTTGCTAACTCATTTCCTCTTTGATGTCACTTAACTTTTTCTCACCCATTATTTCCTAATGTATTCCTTTTATATTCCTACTGCATACTAGCTTAGAATGTGTTCTTTCCCTAAAACAATCCATTTTTATTTCTCAGGCTTGGAAAAATTTCATGCAAAGCTAGTTCGTGTGTACTGAACTATTTTATTTAGTTCCAAGTATGCTGTTGTCACTCAACAGATCAAAAATAAGCAACAGTAATAAAATGCAGATGAACCTTTAATCATCTGCAGGTTTGAAAAACACCTCCCCAGTATGCCTACCTTTAAAACAAGCTTGGGCAGAGTAAGAAAGTTATTTATTACTTAAATCAGTTCTATGCTAGCTGCAATCTGGAAAAGCCAGACATTTTTAGGAATTCCTCAGTTCTTCATCCTCTAACTTTCCCCTCTCCATTAAGGTTAGCATCTGAGAGTTATTCTGACAGAGGGCATTAAAAGAAAGCCTGAATCATTCAATTCTGATTCTCACTGACTTAGACAATTGATGCTGCGGCAGCTTCTTTCCTACTAACCATATTTTCCTTTGAAAAACAAAATGCATTTAATTCAGTCTGCTTTTTGTCTTAGAGAAATTCAGTCTCTGAATTTACACAAACTTTTCAATGACCTTAAGTAAGTCTTTGTTTAAAATGCTTTCTCTGCCTAAGTCCACAAATAACAGCATACTTTGATATCTTTTTTTTTTTTGAACTAAATGGCTAGTAGACTTCATCAAAGAAAGGAAAACTCACTAACTCCACACAGTTTCCTTACCGAACATTATTTGGAAAGGCTAAGCAATCAAGGAGAAAAGTGAAAATGCTTAAGTAATGCAATGTTTTGCTTGCTAAATAACAGACTTCTCTGGAAGTAAATTCACTCTTTCAGAGCAGTGATATACTAGAAAAATTCTACAAACACATTCCAAACAATGCGATCTTTAATCATTTAAATGTTTCCTGGGTAGGAAAATAAAATTGTGAGTGTTAAGCAGAAATAATAAGAATCCATCCAGTCTATGGGGTTGCAAAGAGTCGGACACAACTGAGCGACTAAGCACAGCTCTTACCAAAGTTCTGGGTTCTCCTAATATGCTATAAAATGAAGGGTAACCAGCACTTGTCAAATATTTGTACTGGCATGACTCCTTTCTGATTATTGTCCCCCATAATTGTAAAGGACACTTGATAATACTGTATACATTTTGAACAGTCTTTTAATTTAGAACAAGGATGTTTATAAATTAAAACTATAATAATTTTAATTACGTCAAAACTGAATCAGCCAGGTGCTGGGTTACTGTCCCTGTCACCATTAACATGCCCTAAATACCCTTTGCATATCAACGCAGCCTGTAATTTCAAAAGAAAGAGATGATGTCAGTTTCCTAATGATATCCTGGTCCTAGAACAGTCCAAAGAGTGGAAGTAATTTAATAGTCTTCCCTGCTTAAGATGCACATGGGACACATAGTCAGTCAGTCTCACCATCCCTTAATTTATTTATAGCTACTATCTTTGCAAATTTGGCATTGGCATTTGTTTCTGTTCTCTCAGATTCAAAAGCTAATCCTATCAGGCCCTGTAAGTGGTGGAACTCAGTTTATGCTGCTTATTTCACTCCTGTTTTTAAAGGGCGAAGTGTAAAAATCAGTCTCTAAATGTTATTCGGATTGAAACTTGCTCTTTTCTGTGCACAATAAGACAGTAATATCTGTGAACAATGAATTTAATTAAAACTTGCAAACAAAAGTTTTGATAGACCACTTATATTTAAATTCAGGCGTGGTGGTAGGTAAGGGGAGGAAAGTTGTGGGGGGGGAGTCGGGAAAGAAACGTAAAAAGGAATTAAAAATTATATAATGTGCTTCTTTGTAAGAGTCCACATGAAGCTAGGCTTTCACAACTTTCAAACAGATTCACTTTCCAAGACTACTCCCTTTAGGCACCAAAAAACCTTAGGCAGCTGGACAAATCACTTCAACTTAGTGCAACTTTCTACTGTTTTAAGACAACTTACCTGAAAAGGAACTCAGACTATAAAGTTAAGTATCTCCTTGTTTATTTTTAAAGATTATTTAAATATCTAGACATTTAACTGCGGCTACAGACGGGAACTAACAATCACTAGACAGGGACTCAGCATCAGGCTCCATCTCTTAAGTCTTCTAGTAGCATACATCACCATGCTTACCATTATTTCAGTCAAAGAATCTCTTAGTCTCATCAGTTTACAGAATGGTCACACCCACAATGTGAATGTGAAAGTCTGGTCATTAAACAGTGGCCAGAAATGATCCCCATGGGCCTTTATATGGGGATAGGAGGAATACAATTCATTTGTTAGAATGATATTCTTGTGCTTTTCCTAACAATGAGTGCCAGAGCCGCTCCTAAAAATTTTTTGTTTTTGGAAGAACAGGTTATATGCAATTTTTATTATTACCAGGAACTAAAATTCCTAGATTGCCAAGAAGCAATTGACAGTTGAGATGAATATGGCCAGCTTCACAGGTATTTAACATATAACATTATAACTTGCCCGGTAAGCATTTATTGAATGAATTTGCCTTGCAACAATACTGCAAAATTCAGTGCACATCTTTTTAGGGTTCCTGTTGACAGATTTTAATTTTTCTCTTGTAGTTCTTTTTAAAGAGTAGAAAAAAAGTTCCAAATTCTGTAACAGAAGTTATTTAAGCAGAGCAGTGATGTGAAATTTGGGATTAGAGCTTCCAGGAAGGAGGAAAAATAAACTTCTTGCCTGTGAACCTGTGAGTCTCCCACAATGAAATCCAGCTCATCTCCCAAAATGCTCAGCAAGACACCACATGAGCAGGTGAAAATTAAAACTGCATAAAATTGTGTGTTTGGAAAATGAAACAAGTCAACTTTGGGCTTTCTGCCCAGTTTAATTTCTGTCAGAAATTCTCTTGTTATTACATATCTGCAGAAAGAAATTAGAAAAGTGTTATAGCTAAAAAATTTCAGATACATTCATATCTCCATCACAGTTTGGTCCAGAAGAAAATAACTAGCTTCCTCATTCCAGTGGATAAGTACAAGACTACAGATAGAACACGTAAGTACTAATACACATACACACACACACACACACACACACACACTTTTCTTTAGGGGACTATTTAATCACAAGTAGTATCCTGTTTGCTTTATGAGATCGAGGAGAAAGACCTCAGGAGGTTTTCAGACTGTCCCAGTGCAGCTCTGGGTTGGAAGCCTGCCAAGGAAAACACATGGGGCAGAAATCCCCAGGCCCCATTCACCAGCCATGCAGGACCTGAGGAAAACATCATGAAACTCTCTGAGCCTAACATTTGCTGTTACAGGAAGTATCTCAGGAGAAGGAATTTAAAATGTTGATGCTTTGCAGCACTCTCTGCAGTGCGCTTTATAAAATCTTAAAACTGAGTGTGGAGTTGGTGAGTAGCTTAGGCCAGACAGAAGTAATACTCATCTATCATGACCAGTCTCCTGAAACACACACACACACACACACACACACAATTCTTGGCACCCAATCACGTACATTTTTCAGGGTTCCATCCCCAGTCTTCTGTTTTTGTCTTACCACACACATTCTATTAGTTCTCAGTTTCATCCATATTATATCAATGTATATCTCTAGTAACTATTTCAGACTTAACCTTGCCATACTTTTGAAAATTCAATGTGACTTTTAAAAAGAATATTACTCATAAACGTCTTTTCATTTTCAAATTTTCCAGTTGTATATTACAATGGAGAACATCTGGGATTGTCAGGAATAGTGGTGAATGTGACATGAAGTCAATTAAAAGTGAATAAAATGATTGTTGGGTATTAACATATATGCAAAACCACAAACCTTTAAATATATATATATACACACACACACAGACACACACAACCTGGGAATGGGGGCAAATATATCAGATGATGAGGAAAATGTTGAACTGGCTTTTGATAAGGTATATTTAGCTCAAGAATGTGAGGACAAATGAAATGGAGATCAATGGAACCTCTAATCTTGCAGCTGACAGTGGGCCCAGGCTGAGTGGGCACTGGGTCTGGCATGGGTCCTTTAAGCTTTAGACCCATGCCTGAAGCCTGGAGTCAGGAGTGCTTAACACCAGGCCACCAACACTCCTGAACTGTTCGTGGCCTCAGTTGAAATGTGTGCCCTAATCCATCCTAGGTTCCATCCTGTCTTGTTCTTAGTTTTCCTTATTTCTGACCTTGTGATTTATTTTTCTGTTTATAGCTTAGCTTCATCCATCAAACCTGATACATTGTACCATTTCACTGGCTCATAAACTTTTGCTTCCTCTTCCATTATTGGATTCCTCTTGGCCTTTTCTGCTTTAGATTCTACTGATGAACAGGTGCCCGCAGCTGCATCTTTCAATGCTTTCCTTCCAAGTGAGAGTTCTCCCTCCATCTTTACTCAGACACTGAGTGGATTCAAAATGCAGAGAGATGAGGCAAAAGAGCAGAGGGGCTGATGGGCAGGATGTGTTGAGGATGGGAACACTATGCTGTGGGTCAAGGTTAGTTGCAGCTAAAAGAAAAAAGACTGTGATCTAAGAGTATTTTGAGAGTTAAGAACTAAGTCAAAGTAATGAGGGAATCCAATGTGTGGCTATGAGCAGCTCCATCAGAAAGGAGACAGACGCATTATGGTTGAAGTGGTTGAAGAGCTCAGTTTCCTGAAGTAATGTGATATTGACATCACTGAAGATAACCAAAAAGTTATTAGTTTCAAGTGTTGGAATGATTATAATAGAAAAATGATATTTAATAGCTTTCTACAACTCCAAAGAGGACAGAAATTTAATTTGAGCTCAAGAGTGCACCTTTGAAAAGGAAGGGTGCCTTTAACAAGAGAACAACCTATTAAAATGGGTAGATAATTTTCTCTCTTAAAAACGTTTTTATTTAGTATGGTGTTATTTTGAATTTGCAGCATCTAGGATAACTTGGTACTTTAAATTCTTAAGTTGTTCTCTGGGAAAGACATAAATGTTATTATATTAATCCCATATATTAGGCAGTAATAATAATGATGATAATAATAGCCAAAACTCATGTAGCATTTACTGTATACCAGGCACTACTGTTTTAGACATTTTACAAATATGAATTTATTTAATCCTAAAAACAGTAATCTATGAGGTAGATTCTATTAGTATCTCCATTTTCAGATGAGGAAATAGGCACAGAGATGGATTTAAGTAATTAACCCAGGATCAATCAGTTGGTTAGGTTTAAGAGCCAGAATTCAAACCCATACTGTCTTGTTTCAAAGTCTGTACTCAGCTAGTTAGAGTTTATGTGACACAGCATTTTCTGGTTTCCTAGTAAAGTATTATGTGGGTTTCCTTTGAGATCTCTTCTGGCTCTAGAAGGTGATGTTCTTGTGATTTTGGTAAACTGAGGACACTCCATAAATCTTAAGGATAGTGGTAGAGCTAGGGTTAAGTAATATATTCCACAGGTCTTTAAGAGAAATGAAATAAAAAAGAAGGAAGGAGAAAGGGAGAGAGAGAGAACAATGCACATCATTTGTGAAATCTTTCTAATTTTGGAAAATTTTCAAAAAACTTTCTAATTTCAAAATATAAAGATGATTATAAATAATGAAATTTTATATATCGACTCCATACAGCTATCTATGGGAGAATAATCTTGTAGAAAAGGTTTATTATTGTTATAGTTTTTATAAAAATATAGCTTTGTACTTTATCAGTACAAATGTTTACAAAACAGCAGTTTTTAAAGCAATGTTACACGAAAGGTAAAGTGTCACTATAGATGATATTGTGGTTATTGGTTATTGTTTGAAGACTACTCTTTTTTTTTTTAACATCTAAATGGACTTTGAGAACATAAACTAAAGGGAAAGCAATATGGAGACATGGGTAACACTGTGCCTTGTGTATAATAATGTATACATATACACGTGCTCAGTTGCTCAATCATGTCTGACTCTTTGCAACCTCATGGGCTATAGCCCACCAGGCTTCTCTGTCCATGGGGCTTTCCAGGCAAGAATTCTGGAGTGGGTTGCCATTTCCTCATCCAGGGGATATTCATGACTCAGGGATCAAACTTACACCAGCAGGTGGGTTCTTTACCACTAAGCCCCTGGGGAGGCCCATACAGATACATACACATACATATATATACACATACGTGTATATACATGATCATAATGGAACACAAATTAAAAGAGATGGTAACCGTATAACAAAATGACATAGTAGAGAAGCTGGGACCAGTTGGGTTGAAATGATGAATTAAAAGAAAAGCAGTGAAAATTGAAATTTGAGGTAATTTGTTGCTTCTAGTTAATGGGTGAACTATTAGAAACTATAAATTGTAGTTTTGAGCCAACAATTGAAATAACTGAACTAGATCTTTACAGAAAAAAAAAAAGATTGCAGTTTAAATACAAAGACATGGCTTCCTTTCAAATTTCATTTCTCTGATACTTTATAGAGTTAAACTTGTGGTTGTTGCCCAATTCTGGATGATGAAAGGATGATGAATCCTGAAATCATTCCCATTCCAGAACGAGTCAGTGACTGAAGCACACACGCATAATTCAGTTATATTCCTCAAAATAAGCACTTTGGAGTCCTCTGAGATCCAGAGGGCTAGCACAGTTTCCACTGCAGAAGTCAGGGCTGTAAAACAGGATTCTGTTCTTGCTCTGAGCAGTCTGGGGTGGCACAGAGGACAGAGGGAATGACCAAGCGGCTGATCGCCATCCACTGCTCTTCCTTTGGCACCTCTGGCTCTAGCCTCTGTGTTCCAACTGGAACCTGGGCTGGGCTGCACCCCAGTTGCCACAGCAGACTTTCATCCTATGCAATACTCAGGAGTCTAGGTCAGGATTCAACAGAAGCAGAGGCAGTGAATCAAAGTTTGGAGCTGGAATTGACCACCCTTAAATAATGTGAATGAACTCATTTTATTTTTGTCTCTTTCCAGGATTTTCCAACTTGATAATAAGGTGCTTGTATTGACAATAAAAAACTCTAATTTATACAACAAATAAGTTAAAAGCTGATCCTTAGCTTTACAAAAAGATTTCTCCCTGTTTCTCTGGAACACTTATTTACTGTAGTTACTTCTGAAGTCTAATTACTTGACAAAAAGGCTTAGTGGTTAGATAAGATAAAGCTGAATTCTTGTTATGACTGCATGGACTGAAAACAGTCAACAACAACAGAGATAGTGATAAAGCACCTGTGGATTTTAATGCAATCCAGTGGGGAAATGTGACTCTACTCATCAAAACTTCAAATATGTAGCTTTTAAAAAAACCCACCACTTAATAAACTGATCTGCCTACATCTTACTTCAGTGCAACTAACTTCTTATGAATTAAGTAAGAAAATCAAGTAATTATTATCTGAACATTATTTTATATGTATAGTTCCTGTTTGTGAAAGTTTACATGAAAAGCATTGACATGTTTTGAAACCATTTATAACACTGGACTTAGCTTTTAAAATTAATGGTGATATGATTTTTTTTTTTCTTTTAGCTTTTCTATGTTGCTGACTACCAAGTAAATGCATCTAGAAACACATATGCTGATATATTCAGATTTGGGTGGAATTGGGTCTTTGACAAATAAAAATTTCCTAAAATAAATTATTTTAGTATTATATTCATTTTAAGTCATATGTATGCCTGGAACAATTTGGCAATTATTTATTTTTGAACAGCCAGACATATCTAAAGTGTTTAGCTCACCAGGCAACAGGATATATCCTGCATACAATTAGAAAAATGTAGAAGACACAAGCCTACTTGAAGGTCTGCCAAAAACAACAGTGCAAAATGATGTGTCCAATGATGGGCTGATGGTGGAGGGCAGGGGACATGGGGAGGAAGTGCTGGGGAAGAGGGGAAGAGTTCATCTAGCACAGATGACAAGCAAACTTAGATGACAGTAAAGTTAAAAAATAAACCAAGCGCCATTTATTAAGTTGTCAATAAATATGTGGATCAGGTCTGCTTTTCCATAATTTACCCTAAATTTGAGAGAAATATGAAATGAAAAATAAAAAGAAAAATAATAACCTGGGACAAAAAGACTTTATCAAGTTGTACTTTGAAATGTATTCCAAGTTGTGGGGGTGGAGTGGGGATGGAGTGATGGTTTCATGAAGCTTTGCAGAATAAAAGAGAGTAGGTTTCTACTTCTCTCTGCCTAAATCTTGTAAGTTGCTAATTAATGTTCTGTGCCTCAGTTTTCTTATCTAGAACTTAAAAGTGTTAAGTCAAATAAGTCAGTGGGGTTCTTTGTGTTATCTATGTGACAAATTCCTTTTATTCTTTGTGACATTTTAAGAACTACAGCCACTCTACCAGGAATTTGGATTACCTATTGCACTGCTCAGTGCCAGATTATTTTTACGCCACCATTTAGGCCCATGGAGTCCCAGGAGTCATTAAATATAGCCATGCTGTCATTTGTTGTATCCAACTGACACAAATAACTCATTGAATTTGCTGACTCTCAACTCTTTTAAGAAAGCAAAATATTTGTTCTTTACATTGTCTGATTGTCACTGTTCTTTGTGCTTTTCTTGACTATAATGTACAAATAGAAAAATACTCAGGTTAGTTAAATTTGCAAAAAAAAAGATTTCAATGATTAGGAAAATAAATACTATGAATATTTCACTCTGGAGTTCATAGGTAGCATTTCACAGAGGAGTAATATTGTGGGACATATGTGAAATAATTAAAAAAATATATTTGGCCTGTTTCCCTGATTCCTGGCGTAGAGCTCCTAAAACTCTTGGAATTTGATGGTGTCTTTGGTATGTGAGCTGGGCTTCCCTGGTGGCTCAGATGGTAAAGCGTCTGCCTGCAATGTGGGAGACCTGGGTTCGATTCCTGGGTCAGGAAGAGACCCTGGAGAAGGAAATGGCAATCCACTCCAGCACTCTTGCCTAGAAAATCCCATAGACAGAGGAACCTGATAGGCTACAGTCCATGGGGTTGCAAAGAGTCGGACACGACTGAGCTACTTCACTTTGGTATGTGAGCTGATGAGGTAACTCCTGGCTTCCTGTTGGTTGTGGGGGGGAATATAGATAGTTTCAGGACAGGGTTTGCATTCAGAAAAACCAACTGAGTAATTAAAGAGTTGGAATATTCAGCTCTACTTTCCACTTAAGAAAGAGGGAGAGGGATTAGGCACTGAATCCTATTACCAATGGCCATGATTCAGCCAATTTCCCCACATAAAGAAATCTCAATTCTAAATAACAGCATTTAGTGAGCTTCCAGGCTGGTGAACATGTTGATTGATGGTGAGCCCAGAGAGGGCATGGAAGTTCTGTGCACCATCTCCACACACACACATTACTCTATAAATCTCTTCCATTTGACTGTTCTTGAGTTGTAACCCAAATTCAGGGCTAAAGTGGGGGCAACCTGTGGGTTCTGCTCTAACACTGGAAGTTAGTATGATTACTGAAATGAATTGTTGCATACCCACTTGCTATCAGAGAATTGGAGAACTGGTTGGTGTTAGAAAACATCAGTCATTTGGTATAAGGGAGGAAAACCAACAATATCATATCTTACACAGTCACATGAAGACCATTTACCTAGGGGGATTCCCTGGTGGCCCAGTGCAGGGGGTGTGGGTTTGATACCTGGTTGGGAGTTAAGATCCTACATGTCTCACAGCCAAAAAACACAAAATATAAAACAGAAGCAATATTATAACAAATTCAACAAAGACTTTAAAAAATGGCCCACATTTAAAAAAAATCTTAAAAAAAGATTGAATAAATCAGTGTTCTAAAATAGTTTATTCCTGAATCAGAAAAGTCTGAAGTTAACCACACTCTGCAAAGGATGAAACTGTAATTTGAATGAGCAAGTGATAGTTTCAGAAGCAGGAAAAAACAAATTACAATTTAATTAAATTTCAAAGTGTAACTCAAATGCTTTTAAAAAAGGAGGTGGAAAACAAATAAAAAGGACAACGTATTGTCAGTTAAGTACTGTTCCCCACAGACTGTTCAATCAGAAGTCTTGAAATTATACTGCCAGGCACTTATTAAGTTGCTGCCCTGGTCTATAAATTACTGAATCTAGACATGACTTTGAGCTAACAAATAAGTGTTACAAATGGTCTCTTACTGCCCAGAGTTGTGTACAGGCATGAAGAAGAAAGAGAGGAGAGAGACGGAGAGAAAGTGAGAGAAGAGCTGAGTATCAATTCCCTGTTCCAAGGTTATCACAGGAGTCCAACCCCAAATTGTCTCATCGTAAGTAATATTTTACCAGACAAATAAAAAAGAATACTGATGTGCAGAAGCTTTTCAGTTGTGGTAAATGTGAGAGGCAAAATGCTTGACTAGCAGACAGCTATCCATGGTAAACAATAATAAATTATACATGAACTTTGTGGTCTTTTTACCCAAAAGTCAACTTGAAGAAAGAGAACCAACCCTCTCTCCCTCTGTAATTGCTGAAGACTTGAGGCCCACCTGACATTTTCTAAAGTGATGCTCTCTGTGATCATTAAACAGTGCCTCTTTTTATTTTTCAGGTGGTTACAGGCAGTTGTATCAAAGATGCCCAGTACTTCAAGCAGAAACATTCATGCCAAACTCCAGACTACATTTTCCCCAAACAGCTGGCACTTTGCCATATTGTAGACATTTGAAATGCTGATTGACTTTAAAAAAATAGGTCGAGTTGTTTGTTTATATATTAACAATAAAAAAGGTAAAAGAATCAAAGATTAGGCAGAGAAATAGAGAAATACTTAAGCATAGAATTCAAGACTTTCCCATTTTTGATCCAGTATTTTTGCTTCTAAAACTCAATGGTAATAGCTTCTAAAACTCAAAACAGGTGCTCTTTCATATTAAAATTCATGGCTCTGAAGGTAGCTGAGGTAAATATTTTACTCGTCCTTTGGCACTCTGTACATAAAATTTTAAAATGATTCAAACAACCACCAACTTGTCAGTGACCAAATAGAGCTCTGATAAAAATAAAATATCTTTCAGTTCAGCACCAGCTGGCTAAATTTAAACCCTGTATTATGTAATCTTAAAGTGTCCTTGCTTTTAGTTGGTGTCTTAATTTAAGAGAATCTGTTATAATGTCTCTTCCAAATCACTTTAGTCTCTAACATTCTAAACATTTAAGGCACAACAGGACCAAATTAAGGTGTTCACAGGCAACTGAAGACAGAAAAAATTCATTTGAAACAGTATATAGGGCATGCTACTTTTAAAGTAAAATCTGTCTTCTCTCTTTAAGTTTGTAGTTACTATAATTAGGGCTGGCAGACCCGACTGGCTGCGCTTTTCTTAATTCTGGAAAACATGTAAGAACCTGATTCTTTAATCCTTACTCCAGTAATACTCCCAGAGGAGATGAGACTGTGGTTGGGGCAAGAAGTACAAAATCAAACTAAGGCTGGATAAAGAATACATTTCATAGATTTCTCTGAGTAAGCTGCAACAGTTGAGAATATTTTAAGTTCTCTTTTTCCCTCAGCAAATTTTAAGAAATATAGTTTAGAGTTTTAAACATATTCATTGTATAGATGATCAATTTATGCTCATAAAAGATGAACTAATTTTTTCAGTTTTCTCTTTTAGCTAAAAACTGAAGTATAACTTCCACTCATGTCTGTTTATCAAATTTGGCTCATTATTCTTTAATACTAAAAATAAAAAAGGACTAACTATTAATCTGCAAAGAGATTAATAGATGAAGCCCTAAATGTAATAATCTGAAGTAATGCTAAATATTGTCATAAGAACAAAATCTGAGTGAATATTTCCTCTGCTAACAAGTACAGTTAGACCTGTGGTCTTCCTTGATCTTAAGCAATCAGTAAGAACATATTACAGCTATGGAAGTAGACATTTATCAATGACAACGTAACACATACCTTCTGCAATATTTAGACTTAACCCCAAGTTCGTGGAAAAAGCATATATCTTTACAGTTCTTCACAGACTAG
This sequence comes from Budorcas taxicolor, assembly GCF_023091745.1. Lineage (NCBI taxonomy): Eukaryota > Metazoa > Chordata > Mammalia > Artiodactyla > Bovidae > Budorcas > Budorcas taxicolor. Next base: position 73,375,344 of record NC_068911.1, read on the forward strand.
TTTCCTCCTTTGTACAGCAAATTTCCCAGTCCCCTGAAAGCAATCGGTGGAGTGGAGGCCAGCTCCACTGAAGGGTCTATCAAGCAAGTAGATGGGACGGCTGAATTTATTTTAGCCCTGCGTCTAAGGATGTAACTTAGCACCTATTTTTAGGAACTGAGCTCTGTATAGGTGGGGCCTGAGTCAACTACTCTTTTCAGAAGTGTGTCTCTGAGGGCACTCTGCCTCGTAGTTCCTCAGTAATGTATGCATGGTATTAACACATGTGCAGTCAATCAAACCTCCTTCTGCAGCCAGGACCATCAAGCCAACTCTCCACTTCCGAAAAAGCCTAAAAAATAACCAGCACCGATGAGGGAAAGGATGACAGTCCTTGAATTAGTTTCATTTGTTTTAATAATTTCAACCTTTTAAGAGTCAAGAATATAAAGCATAGAGAAAACAAAGCATAGAGAAAATGTTCTAATTTATTATGATGGAATTTGGGTTTTCAGGAAGCAGAAACACTGTTTTTATTTACAAACAGCTCTTAGGTATTGAAAACATTGGTTTGCGTTTTGAGGCTTCACATACAAAACAAAACACTGCTGTGGTATATTTGTAAGTAAGAAAGTGCTCTCTTGTTTAAAGAAACTGAGAGAGGAGGGAGTGATAAGGCATTCTAGAGAGAGTAAAGGGCGCTTGGCAGAAGGAACAGCAGGCCAGGGAAAGGAGTCACCTCACACGCTCCTGAGAGAATCATATTAGGTGTCCTTACTCAGCACAGCCTGGAGACCTGACCCGGAAGGAAGTAGAACTCGCCTAGAATTGCAATTGAGCTCCATAATGCCAACATCTAATACCTTCTAAGTAAACATAAAACAGGCAGCACCCTCTGTCTTTCCTCTCTTCTATTATTTGCTTCTGATAGGTTTACTGTGTACACTAATGGCCTCACAGGAAGCCCAAATAAAGAGAAAAATCACACTTTGACTTAAATCACTTGACTTACATATTGTTTATTTCATACAAATGCTTACAAGTAAGCTATTCATATTGTTTACTAATAAAGACTAGTATATACATTACACTTTCCCATATACAATATTCCATATACATGTACTTTCTATTAAAAATAGGTCAAGGAGTGATATTCCAACTGATTAACTCTAAGAAAAAGCTTCTGAGACAGTGTTCTGGTACACCCACAGATTTTTCAGGGCCAGAAGCCAATACAACCTAATTACTTTAGAGCTGTGCTGTCCAGTGTGGGAGCTACTAGACACATGTGATCATTCAAAGTTTCAGTTTCAGTTTAGTCACTCAGTCATGTCTGACTCTTTGCAACCCCATGGGCTGCAGCACGCCAGGCCTCCCTGTCTATCACCAACTCCCGGAGTCCACCCAAACTCATATCCATTGAGTCAGAGATACCATCCAGCCATCTCATCATTTGTTACCCACTTCTCTGCCTGCCCTCAATCTTTCCCAACATCAGGGTCTTTTCAAATGAGTCAGCTCTTCGCATCAGATGGCCAAAGTATTGGAATTTCAGCTTCAACATCAGTCCCTCCACTGAACACTCAGGACTGAATTCCTTTAGGATGGTCTGGTGGGATCTCCTTTCAGTCTAAGGGACTCTCAGGAGTCTTCTCCAACACCACAGTTCAAAAGTATCAATTCTTTGGTGCTCAGCTTTCTTTACAGTCCAACTCTCACATCAATTAACAATTACTGGAAAAACCATAGCCTTGACTAGACAGACCTTTGTTGGCAAAGTAATGTTGTCTAGGTTGGTCATAACTTTTCTTCCAAGGAGTAAGTGTCTTTTAATTTCATGGCTGCAGTCACCATCAGCAGTGATTCTGGAGCCCCCAAAAATAAAGTCAGCCACTGTTTCCCCATCTATTTGCCATCAGGTGGTGGGACTGGATGCCATAATATAGTTTTATGAATGCTGAACTTTAAGCCAAGTTTTTCACTCTCCTCTTTCACTTTCATCAAAAGGCTCTTTAGTTCTTCTTCACTTTCTGCCATAAGGGTGGTGTCATCTGCATATCTGAGGTTATTGATATTTCTCTTGGCAATCTTGATTCCAGCTTGTGTTTCTTCCAGTCCAGCGTTTCTCATGATGTACTCTGCATAGAAGTTAAATAAGCAGGGTGACAATGTACAGCCTTAATGTACTCCTTTTCCTATTTGGAACCAGTCTGCTGTTACATGTCCAGTTCTAACTGTTGCTTCCTGACCTGCATACAGATTTCTCAAGAAGCAGGTCAGGTGGTCTGGTATTCCCATCTCTTTCAGAATTCTCCAGTTTGTTGTGATCCACACAGTCAAAGGCTTTGGCATAGTCAAGAAAGCAGAAATAGATGTTTATCTGGAACTCTCTTGCTTTTTCGATGATCCAGCGGATGTTGGCAATCTGATCTCTGGTTCCTCTGCTTTTCTAAAACCAGCTTGAACATTTGGAAGTTCATGGTTCACGTATTGCTGAAGCCTGGCTTGGAGAATTTTGAGCATACTTTGCTAGCATGTGACATGAGTGCAATTGTGCAGTAGTTTGAGCATTCTTTGGCGTTGCCTTTCTTTGGGATTGGAATGAAAACTGACCTTTTCCAGTCCTGTGGCCACTGCTGAGTTTTCCAAATTTGCTAGCAAAAGTTTACTTGATTTAAATGACATAAAATTGAAAGTTTATTTCATCACTTGCACTAGGCACATTTCAAGTATTTAATTTCTACATGTGGCTGGTGGCTATGTATTAGACATTGCAGTGATAGCACATTCCTATTATTGCAGACAATTCTATGCTGATTTACAGCACAGGATTTTAATATAGCTTTGATACCAACTAAACTCTGTGACCTGACAAATTTCATACATTGTTTATATTTCACTTTACTTCTCTATAACTAAATGGGACTCAGTTTACCTACTTTAAATGATGGTTGTGAAGATTAAATGACTCTGTGTGTGTGTGTGTGTGTAATACTCAGGAGCTTCCTTAATGGCTAAGTGATAAAGAATTTGCCTACCAATGCAAGACATGTGGGTTCAATCCCTGGTTTGGGAAGATCCCCTGGAATAGGAAATTACAACCCATCCAGTATTCTTGTCTAGAAAATCCCATGGATAGAGGAGCCTGGTGGGCTACAGTCCACAGGGTCGCAAAACAGTTGCACACAACTTAGCAACTAAATGACAACAGTATATAATATGCGTGAAAGTCTAAATCTAGGAAAAATATTTATTTAAAAATTATCATTATTATTATTATGACTTTATCCTGCTATATGGTTAAGAAAATGGCACTAGATCTATCATCACAACAGTTTGATTTTAGTCATGAGGAGATTGACCTACAAGGTAAGTATAATAATCTTTACTTTTGTATTTGAATATTGAACCTAATGATGCTATCATGGTTTTAGTATTTCAAAATATTGTCAGTTATTCAAAGACAGGACTTGTAGCTTTGTACTTTCTCTTCTTACTCAAAACTGCCTGCTTTCTCATTCCACTGTAGTGATAGATTTCTTCACTTGTTTCTGTAAGTTTAATTCAAGATAATGTTTCTTCAAACTTCCAGCTTTTGGCCCTTTCAGGAAATAAATATATTTGATTTAAATACATAAATAAAATTATTTTTTTCATATTTTCTAGTGTTTGTTGTTGTTAATTGCTAAGTCGTCTGACTGTTTTGCGATCCAAAGCACGGTAGCCCTCTAGGCTCCTCTGTCCATGGGATTCTCCAGGCAAGAATACTGGAGTGGGTTGTCATTTCCTCCTCCCGGGGATCTTCCTGACCCCGAGATCAAACCCGCATCTTCTGCATTAGCAGGTGGGTTCTTCACCACTGACCCACCCAGGAAGCCTCCCTTTAGATTACTTGCTTTCAGTGTGGCTACCAGAAAAGCTGAGTTTGGTTTTGCATCTCCTTGCTTCTGCCATTGTTCCCTGTTATTGAATACTTTTGAAACAACACTTACTAGTTGAGAAGGATTTGTTTCAAATACACAATCTGACTTCTACATTTTTAAAATCTCTGGGGCACTTTGCCTGATGAGGGTCATATTTATCATCGTTACATTCTCAGGGACCTCCAGGTCTGTTCGCATGTAGCACCTATAATCATGTTGTGGATCACAGTGAACTGTGGAAAATTCTTCAAGAGATGGGAATACCACAGCACCTTACCTGCCTTCTGAGAAATCTGTATGCAGGTCAAGAAGCAACAGTTAGAACTGGACATGAAACAATAGACTGGTTCCAAGTTGGGAAAGGAGTACATCAAGGCTGTATATTGTCACCTTGTTTATTTAGCTTAGATGCAGAGTATATCACATGAAATGCTGGGCTGGATGAAGCACAAGCTGAAATCAAGACTACCAGGAGAAATATAAATAACCTCAGATATGCAGATGACACCACGCTTCTGGCAGAAAGCAAAGAGGAACTGAGGAGCCTCTTGATGAAAGTGAAAGAGGAGAGTGAAAAAGCTGGCTTAAAACTCAACATTCGAAAGACTAAGATCATGGCATCTGGTCCCATCACTTCATGACAAATAGATGGGAAAACAGTGGAAACAGTGACAGACTTTATTTTCTTGGGTTCCAAAATCACTACAGATGGTGACTGCAGCCATGAAATTAAAAGATGTTTACCCCTTGGAAGAAAAGTTATGATCACCCTAGACAGCATATTAAAAAGCAGAGACATTACTTTGCCAACAAAGGTCAGTGTAGTAAAAGCTATGGTTTTTCTATATGGTTGTGAGAGTAGGACCATAAAGAAAGCTGAGGGCCAAAGAATTGACACTTTTGAACTATGGTGCTGGAGAAGACTCTTGAGAGTTCCTTGGGCTGCAAGTAGATCCAACCAGTCCATCCTAAAGGAAATCAGTCCTGAACATTCATTGGAAGGACTGATGCTGAAACTGAAGCTCCAATACTTAGGCCACTTGATGTGAAGAACTGACCCATTGGAAAAGACCCTGATGCTGAGAAAGACTGAGGGCAGGAGGAGAAGGGGATGACAGAGGAAGAGATTTTGGATGACATCACTGACTCAACGGCCATGAGTTTGAGTAAGCTCTGGGAGTTGGTGATGGACAGGGAAGCCCGGCGTGCTGCTGTGCATGGGGTCACAAAGAGTTGGACACGACTGAGTGACTGAAATGAACTGAACTAAGCTGAGCTGAACCTAAAAAGTTTGATAAATTCTTTCTAGAAAGTCTGATGGGTCCTCAGTTGGTTTTGTCTCCTGAATTTTTAAAGCTCCTTTGTCTATGTACCCTTTTGGGTTTTCTCTTCGACCTCCATACCGTAATATGGTAGTCCTCTGACTCCTTTTTCTCCTGATGCAATAGCATAAATGCTTCTATATATGGAATCTCATCTCTTTTCTCTGCTCTTTTGCAAAACACTTTTGTGAGATTGCATAATAACTGAGTGGACATTGAGAAGATCCCCTGGAGAAGGAAATGGCAACCCACCCCTGTATTCTTGCCTGGAAAATCACATGGACAGAGAAGCCTGGCTGGCTACAGTCCATAAGGGTCACAAGCCGTTGGACATGACTGAGCGACAGCAGGCAATGTTCCCATTGAGAACAATTAGAAAAGTTGAATCAATTACAAAAAAAGGATATTAAAGGCATCAAGGATCAGCCAAACAATAAGGGCTAGAGGGAGTACCTTTCAAGAAATATGATTTTTCAAATGTGAGCTAAGAATCTGAAGCTATCCCTGGAGGTTATTTTTCATTTCTAGATGCAGATGAAGCTGACAATCCAGGCTAAGTCAGGAAGAACACTGAGGCTGGGGGACAAAAGAACAACAATAGTTTTGGCAGTTGCACCGGACTGGGATAATAAAACTGGAGAGGAGCAGGACCTCAGATTTATTTTACTCCTCAAGATATCGGCTAAGTTTCAAAATTTCACAGGACAGCAGGCTATAGCTATAAGCCCAAACACAGAAAAGTGTAATAGCCTACATTTTCATGATCTACTAGGAGGACAGGAGACAGCTCAAAGTCCTCAAAGGAAAGGGGAATTGACTTTTAAATAATCCTCAATAACTGCTTTGTCTCGGGGTGCTTGATAGTGCAGACTGAACTGGAGCTGAGTGAGGATCCTGTCTCAGCCCCTAGAAGATGGAAGACAGATGAAACAACAAAGGAGGGACCTGTTTAGGCATAGAGTGATAAAATTAATGACTTGAATAGACTTAACAATAGCCAGTCTCTCTTCCTCAATTTACCAAACTCAGAAGCTTCACAGGGTGTGTCACTACATATCCAAGCTGAAGACCTCTGAAAAGTAGAGCAGAGATAGGCTCTGACAGATTCTCAATAAAAACTTTAAGTAGTCAGCCCCTCTACTTCCTCTGCTGTGTCTGCCTAGCAGAGCAGAGGCTAACCTCTCTAATGAAAGTATATTATCTGGAGATTTTTATACCTTTGTTTTTTGAAAACGCAATGCTTGACTTTCAACTAAAAAAAAGTACCTGGCATGCGAGGAGACAGAACATTGTCTCTACATGCAAAAAGGAAAAAAGCAGATATTAATAGATGGTTAATTAGACGATAAGGACTTTAAAACAATCATGATTTATATATTTAAGAAAATATAGTAAATATCACAGGATGTATATAAAAATACAGAGAATTTTTCAATAAAATCCAAATTACAAAATAATAATGAAATGGACATTCCAGTGCTGATCAGAAATTAAGAACTTGAGGGATGGTGTTAAACTATCAAGTGTTCGCTGTCTCCCGCTATCCCAGGTGGGAGACAGTGAAAGACAAGATTAATAATCTGGAAGACAGGTGAATAAAAAATAGAAAGGTTTTGTTTGGATATTTTATATTGGATATCAAAAAGTGTTCATGAGATTTTCTGTAGACATATGCCACTGTTGAATCATATAACTACCGCTCATTAAAATGTAAGCCTTTTTTTTTTGCATATGTTACTGACAAGCCACATTACATTCTCTTATTTTTTAAAAATTTATGCCTAAGTGAATGGTAATGGCACCATCCCATTAGTCCAGCATGCTTCTGCCATTTACCATAGTTTTCTCTTCACAAACTGCAATATATGTTTTATCTAAGTGAATGATAAAGAATATTGAACAGAAAAGAACCACTGACATATTTAAAGTCATACTGCTGCTAAAGACCTCCTTCTGAGGGGAAACTAATGTATGAGTTTAGGTTCATTTATGTATATACAATTGTATTGTTCTTGGTGGCTTGATATAAAATGTTTTGATTAGGAGATTTCAAAATTCTACGTGCTTCTTTACTAGGTCATCAATTATCTTGAATTTATTCCCTTATTCTACTTTTCCTGGTACCATTTGTTGGTTGAAGACTATTATCCTTGACAAAAAGTATAGACACTCTCTGGGAATTCATTTGGCTCACTTTCTTTTCTTGTTCATTAATAGTACAAATTTCCAAGAAAAGCAGTGAATCTTTTTTCTTTAATTTTCTCTTAATAAATATAGACTTTATGAAAAAGAATTGTATCAGAGTGATTTACATATATTTTATTTTATCGTCACAACACCACCAAGATTTTCGGTATTATCACTTCATATTAGGAAACTGAGGGTCAGTGAAGTTAAGGAACTCCTTCAAAGACAAAAGTTAATAATCAGCAGTATTGGAGATTAGATTCAATTTTGTTGATTTCATATGTTTGGATCATTTGGGATATATTATTTATCTTGACCATAATCTACACATTCTATCCAATCACTGTTATGTATGCTGGATGATATGCCTTGAGAGCGATCACCTTGTTCAGTTTAGTTCAGCCACTCAGCAGTTGTATCTGACTCTTTGTGACCCCATGGACTGCAGCACGCCAGGGTTCCCTGTCCTTCACCAACTCCCAGGGCTTACTCAAACTCATGTCCATTGAGTTGGCAATGCCATCCAACCATCTCAACCTCTGTCGTTCCCTTCTCCTCTTACCTTCAAATCTTTCCTAGCTTCAGGGTCTTTTCCAGTGAGAAGGTTCTTTGCATATGGTGGCCAAAGTATTGGAGCTTCAGCTTCAGCATCAGTCCTTCCAATGAATGTTCAGGACAGATTTCCTTTAGAATGGACTGGTTGGATGTCCTTGCAGCCCAAGGGACTCTCAAGAGTCTTCTCCAATACCACAGTTCAAAAGCATCAATTCTTCAGCGCTCAGCTTTCTCTATAGTTCAACTCTCAAACCCATAGATGACTACTGGAAAAACCATAGCTTTGACTAGAAAGACCTTTGTTGGTAAAGTAACATCTCTGCTTTTTAATATGCTGTCTAGGTTGGTCATAGCTTTTCTTCCAAGGAGCAAGCTACTTTTAATTTCATGGCTGCAGTCACCATCTGCAGTGATTTTGGAGCCCAAGAAAATAAAGTTTGTCACTATTTCCACTGTTTCCCCATCTATTTGCCATCAGGTGATGGGACCAGATGCCATGATCTTAGTTTTCTGAATGCTGAGTTTTAAGCCAAGTTTTTCACTCTCCTCTTTCACTTTCATCAAGAGGCTCCTCAGTTCCTCTTTGCTTTCTGCCAGAAGCGTGGTGTCATCTGCATATCTGAGGTTATTGATATTTCTCCCAGCAATCTTGATTCCAGCTTGTGCTTTATCCAGCCTGGCATTTCGCATGATATACTCTGCATCTAAGTTAAATAAGCAAGGTGACAATATACAGCCTTGACATACTCCTTTCCTGATTTGGAGCCAGTCTGTTGTTCCATGTCCAGTTCTAACTCTTGCTTCTTGACCGGCATACAGATTTCTCAGGAAGCAGGTCAGGTGGTCTGGTATTCCCATCTCCTGATGGGAATTTGTTGTGATCCACACAGTCAAAGGCTTTGGCTTAGTCAATAAAGCAGAAGTAGATGTTTTTCTGGAAATCTCTTGCTGTTTCGATGATCCAACAGATGTTGGCAATTTGATCTCTGGTTTCTCTGCCTTTTCTAAATCCTTTTTGAACATCTGGAAGTTCACAGTTCATGTACTGTTGAAGCCTGGCTTGGAGAATTTTGAACATTACTTTACTAGCGTGTGAGATGAGTGCAGTTGTGCAGTAGTTTGAGCATTCTTTGGCATTGCCTTTCTTTGGGATTGGAATGAAAACTGACCTTTTCCAGTCCTGTGGCTACTGCTGAGTTTCCAAATTTGCTGGCATATTGAGTGCAGCACTTTCACTGCATCATCTTTTAGGATTTGAAATAGTTCAACTGGAATTCCATCACCGCCTCTAGCTTTGTTCATAGTGAAGCTTCCTAAGGTCCACTTTGTATCCAGGATGTCTGACTCTAGGTGAGTGACCACGCATTGTGGTTATCTGGGTCATGAAGATCTATTTTTGTATAGTTCTTCTGTGTATTTTGCCACCTCTTCTTAATATCTTCTGCTTCTGTTAGGTCCCTACCATTTCTGTCCTTTATTGAGCCCATCTTTGCATGAAATGTTCCCATGGTATCTCTAATTTTCTTGAAGAGATCTCTAGTCTTTCCCATCCTCTTGTGTTCCTTTATTTCTTTGCATTGATCATGGAGAACGGCTTTCTTCTCTCTCCTTGCTATTCTTTGGAACTCTGCATTCAGATGGGTGTATGTTTCCTTTTCTCCTTTGTCTTTAGCGTCTCTTCTTTTCTCAGCTATTTGTAAGGCCTCCTCAGACCACCATCTTGGCTTTTTGCACTTCTTTTCTTGGAGATGGTCTTGATCACTGCCTGCAAAATAGGTAGACTCTGGAAAGCCCCTTTTGTGCATTGCAGCAAAGTTAACTAACAGTGGACACTCTAAAGACAAAAAGAGTGGATGAGTGAGAACTTTACAGCTGGGACATCTGCACTTCAGTCACCTGATAGATAATCCCTGGACCAATGGGGCCAATCTAAGATTTTTAGAATTAAAGAACTAAATTTCTAAAATCTGTAGAATTAAAGAACTTGAACATATAAAACTCCAAATTCTGTGTTATTATTCAGCACACATGAAGTACTAGTCCACCAATTAGAGTTTAACAATCTGCTGTGAACATTGTTGATGACATGACCCATTCAGTTTTCATGCAAGCCGGATTAGGATATTAGTAAGTCTGAGTGAACTCCGGGAGTTGGTGATGGACAGGGAGGCCTGGCGTGCTGCAGTTCATGGGGTCACAAAGAGTCGGACACGACTGAGCGACTGAACTGAACTGAACTGAACTAAATTGTAGCTCAATTTAGTTAACAGCAGTTTTCACCTGCTTAAGTTTAATTCCATTAAAATTACATCACAATATTAAGGAAGCATGAATAAGTCCTTCAAGGATATATGACTGACATTTAAATTGTATCTCATAGTGTCATATAGGATGATCATGAAATTTATCATGCAAACCAGAATGCTTTAGAGAGTGAACAGAACACTATAAATAAGTATGATAACACAATAGCACAATCTGTAACAGTCCAGGGCAAACAGGATGGTGGAATGGCATGACTAATAAGCCTAATGTGGACCCTCTTGACTCACTATCAGGGTCTGCATGCAAGAGACTGGTGACCTGGCTCCCAATATAAAATAGTCCTTTACTAAGTACTTCAGAATGTGAATCATCTCTACTCGTTAAATATAATTTGGATAAAACATGTTCCCTATAACAAAGATGGAGATGAATTAAAGAACTCCAGGGACTATGAGATTTGATTCCGATAAAGTTAATATTAGGGTACAATTTGGTTAAAAAATGACAGATGACTAGGTATTCCTAATAAGCCACTGTCAGTTAAAATAGTAAAAAAAGAATAAAGCTGTCCAAAATATCATGGATTGCTAATAATGAGAGAGCTAGAATATTAAAGTGATGCTATGTTTGTGTAAGAGAGATGAACAAAGAAGAAAATCAGAGAAAAGAAGAAAGAACAGGAGAAAATATGCTGATGTTTGTGCAGAATATCCAACAGTGGTTTCCCTCCGAGCAATAGACATGAATCACAGTTTTGGATGACACATTGCATAGAAAACCCTCTGAATCAGGCGACACATAATTCTCTCAAATAAGAAAGACTGACTCACTCCACAGTCTCATGTTGCTCTGACCAAAACTAGGAGGTCTTCTCTCTATATCACGTGAATACCTTCTGGACCAAGCTGCACTATAGCCCTGAGTCATCACCACTCCTTCCGCTCTTACTATACATCAGTACATACACTACAGAACAGAATGGAGAAGTGGGGTGGGTTGTTAGGGTTCTAAAAGGGCACTTTAGACAGTAGATGGAGGAACTTTGTACAATTTGTCATGCTTTGCATCATGCAAAGGCAAGTTTATACACTGTATCTGATAATCTTAGTTTAATTCTGTAAGGTAGAAGGTAGAAGCTTTAACCTCTACCTAGCAAATTTGGGTAGGAGCAAAAATTAAAGCTTTTAGATGTAGTTCAAAGAGAAAACGGAAAAAAATTATGGTAAGAATGAAGATCCAAGTGTTCCATGATGGCAAAAACAAAAACAAAAAAGAAAAAATTCCCTCACCCTATATGAAGGAAATGGCAAGCCTGAATCAATCTCAACACAGTGCAAGTAAAGTAAATAAGTCAAGATGTCATAAAGAGGCACTGCTGGAGGAAGGCAAAAGTGTACTGACTTGATGAGGCCAGTTGAGAGAATAATTCCGAGAATTAGTTTATTTTTAAAATAGCTGAAAAATTTACAGCTATATTCTTCATTTTAACATTTACAATCTTGATGTGCTCAGGAGGATTCATGAATAAAAGCCTCTACAAAACTATAATACGTGTTATTAAGGAGAGAATAGGATGAAATAAAAAAATGAGAAAAGTGAAGGCTATAGTAGGTGGCAAGAAAATGCAAAATTCAACAGAAAATTAAAGTAGCAGTTGAGATAGCAAAGAGCATGTAAGAAAAAAATGAATCCAATCGATGAAAAGGGAAAAGATTTGAGAAATTTTTTGTAATGCAGGAGTGAAATCAAAGAGATGAAAATGGTGGCCTAGATAATGATAGATATGAAGGACAGAGATATGATCAAAGAAAGATAACTGTTTAGGGGAAGAAAGAAAAAAAAATAGCAAGGACATAAATAATTAAATTTAAAAGAAAAGAAAAAGTTTTCAAGCTGAAGCAAGATCTGAGAAGACAAAACCAAAGGCTCATCCAGATACCTGGATATGCCCTTATAAATTTTTGAATTTTAAAGATAAAAAATAATGAATAAGGAAAAAGACAAGCTAGTCTCAGAGTTCTCACTGAGACATTATGTACCATGATAGAGTACAATATTGTATATGAGGGGTTTGCTTTTGTTTGTTTTTATGATGGACATAGATTGAATGGACAATTCTCTTTATATCAAGTACCTGTTATTTATGTATGAGGCACATAGAGACATATTTTCAATAAATAAAAAATTTTTCAAAGCAAGTGGTTAATATATCCTCAGTAGGGAAGCTGCTAAAATATATCTGTAAGCCTACAAAAGATGATTCAAATCAAGAATTAAAAGAATGAGAAGTTTATTGTATAAAAGCTTTATTATTTGAGTTAAAAGCAGACAAATATTGTAAATACAGTTATAAAACTGAATGTAAGGCACCCCACTCTAGTACTTTTGCCTGGAAAATCCCATGGATGGAGGAGCCTGGTGGGCTGCAGTCCATAGGGTCCCTGAGAGTCGGGTACGACTGAGCAACTTCACTTTCATTTTTATGCACTGGAGAAGGAAATGGCAACCCACTCCAGTGTTCTTGCCTGGAGAATCCCAGGAACAGGAGAGCCTGGTGGTCTGCCGCCTATGGGGTCGCACAGAGTCAGACACGACTGAAGTGACTTAGCAGCAAGGACTTCCCTGGTACTCCAGTAGTTAAGACTCGTCTGTTCCACTGTAAGGGAGAGGGCAGGTTTGACCCCTATCTGGGAACTGCAATCCCACATGCCACACAGTGCAGCAAAAAAAAAAAAAAAAAATTGAATGTAAACTTCCCCCAAATTCTTGAAAAAGCATATATGGAAAACAACATTTTAGTATTCATAGCATCTTATTTTAAAATATAATAATTCAGGGTTCTAATCACAGATTAAAATAAATTATGTGACATTAAATGTCAAGAGTGGAGAGAAAGCAGGGGAAATAAAATCAAGTGTGTATTTTTTTTGGAATTTGATGAATTTATTCAAATCACTCACTCATACATTCATTCATTGAGTAGGTCAGTCATCAAATATGAATAGAGCAGCTGTATATCAAGCACTGTGATAGATAAAGTGTTTATAGGATGAACAAAACATCCATGGGCCCTAGTAAATACACAAATAGATATACTATATAGGGGATAAGTTGATGAAGGAGAAGAAATCAGCAGTGTGAAGAAGAAAACACTTTAGGTTGAGTGGTCAAGGAACACATTTAAGGTAGTGACCAAATTTCAAATTTTATCAGGAAAATAAATACAAAAATTAAAAAAGAGTGAGTTAAAAAACATGACAAACCAATATGACACACTAGCCCCAACAAAAATTACAATTTACAAAGCTGCTGCTGCTGCTGCTAAGTCACTTCAGTCGTGTCCGACTCTGTGCGACCCCATAGATGGCAGCCCACCAGGCTCCCCTGTCCCTGGGATTGTCCAGGCAAGAACACTGGAGTGGGTTGCCATTTCCTTCTCCAATGCATGAAAGTGAAGAGTGAAAGTGAAGTCGCTCAGTCGTGTCCGACTCCTTGCGACTCTGTGAACTGCAGCCTATCAGGCTCCTCTGCCCATGGTATTTTCCAGGCAAGAGTACTGGAGTGGGGTGCCATCTCCGATTTACAAAGCTGTGTTAACTCAAATATAGTGAAATTGGCATTGAAATCAATATCCTTTTAGTGGAATAAAAATAATCATTCTGAATCAAGCATATAAAATGGAATTAGTTTTCTAGAGCATAGAAACTCAACTAAATAACTGGAAAAAAGGAAAAAAAGAGAACATTTTAAAGTCACACCTTATATTTCAAATACATATTCTAAGCTAATAAAATACTTAAGCCTAAATGCAACAAACAACCATAAGAAATAGAGACATGTATTTTTTCAAAGTCATATATAGTCAACATTTCACACAAGAGAGTAAGAATAAAATTAAATCTCTCTGGAGTCCAGACACCCAGACCTTTTTTATGTGGGCAACACACTGTTGTCAAGTTTTTCAAGTATCCTGAAATGTTCTTTGTATGTAAAAAGACACATTATATGAGTGATAATATATGCATACACACATATCTATATGTATATATATATATCTATCTCCATACCCTCCTTTTTTATAAAAAATGGGATAATTTTATACCCAGTGGTTTATATTTGCCTTATTTTTTCGTGAGAAATGATGCAAATCCATTTATGTCTCCAAAGTAAATAAAGTCAGTCACCATAATTGTAGATTAAAATATTTCAAGTAATTTATCATTCCAGTAACCAAAGAACCATATTTGACAACATTCAACACCTATTCATGATTAAAAACTTTCGATAAACTAAGAATAAAAAGATTGTTTAAAGTTCATAAACAGCATGTACATAAAATTCTGTAGCCTACATCACACTTAATGATGGAAAGTGAATGTTTTGTCTTTATTAAGATTGTGGAGAGGATGTCTACTCTTATCCTTTCCACTTGGCATCATGCTGGAGTGTTTGCCAGTGTAATAAGGTAGGAAAAAGAAATATGAGACAAATGATTAGGAAGAAGTAAACCAATCACTATTCAAATAGCATTACTATATACTTAAAAGTCTTCAAAAATTACTATAACTAATAAAAGCAAAACCAAATACCACCACACGTCTAGTAGAATGTGGGACACCACTACACAGCTAGCAGAACACTAATTTCTAAAAGTGTATGTTTCTACATGCTATTTTACATGTATATCCACTGAGAAAAAACTAGGAGGAAATACACTTGATTCTCCATGGTAGGAATACCAGTAATTTTTATTTTTCTAAACTTTATCTCACAATGGAAAATCACATATTTATAACATTAACAAAACAATAAGCCTCATTAATGTTTTTCAAATAAACATGCTGTCATTTGCCACTGAAAATATAGAAGTGGAAGAACTTTTGTAGCTAGAATTTTTTATGTCTTTTGTGTGTGTGTGATATACCATGTAGCATGTGGGATCTTCCCTGACAAGGGATCGAACCTGTGCCCCCTGCTTTAGGAACATGGAGTCTTAACCACTGGACCTCTAGGATTCTATTGCCTATATAGTCAAGATGTTAGAAACAACTAGATTGCTTATAGAATTATTTGTTAATAATCTCTTCTCCCTCAAACCTACATACATCATTCTACTGTTTTCTAGCAGAGCATAGGTTGGAGAAAAATTCAGTGCATCTTGACAGTGTTACTTTGTATATGACTGATTTTCCTCTTAGGATGCTTATAAGACTTTTTATTTTTTATCCTACATATTTAAGATTTGTAATGGAAGAAATAATAACCATATATGAAAATAATAGCAGCAAATAATAATAACAGCAAGTGAGCATATGTATGTGCCAGTTGCATTCCAAATATATTGCAAACATCATCTAATATAATCTTCATAAGAAATATATGTAGTAAGTTCTACTTTTTTTAAAGCAAACAAACCAAAATATAGAGACAGGTTAAATATTTTTCCCAACATATTTTGCTCAAAGTCTAACAGTCAGAAATTGGATCCAAACTGTCTGGTGCCCAATTCAATGCTTTTGATTACCAGGTTGTAAGTCTTACTCTTTATAGTAATGGGCAAAGTAATTTCAAAATTTTTTATCTTTTAGAAATAAATAGATGAAATATATTTTTAAAAATGATTTAATCCATTAGGGAAGAATAAAATATGTATCCCCTTAGTGAACTGTGACAAATAAATGATATTATGTAATTCATCTAAATGTTCTTGATATACCAATGTGTCATTTATCATTTTATTCCTCTAAGCTGCAAATCTACCCTCGGTGGCTCTGCATGCAATGCTGGAACATTTTTCTCTTGCCAGCTGGCAAGATGGTAAGCTTCATCAGTAGAGAACCCTGAAGGGATCCTGGAAGAGAGTCAGCTCTTGGTTTCTGTGCATCCTCTCTCCTGGCAGCCTCCTACAGTGCTCTGTGGCCAGGGCATATGGTACCTCTGCATGGTACCTCCCTCAGAGGCCCAGAAGGTGATTCCCCAGTTTCCCAGTGCAGCCCCTCTATGAACTTCTCTGCCATCTGGGGGGCCTCAGTCGTGCGCTCTTCAGGGAGGTCTGGATCCCAGCCTTACAGGGCAGAGGACCCTTTCTATATTTGTTAGTTTCTTGGGTGATCTTTGTTACCTCTAGAGGTTGTGGTTGCTTTCTATATCTTCTATTTCTGTATTCCTCAGAGTTTTCTTTACTCCTTTATGTACAATTCTCTTTTGCTCCTATCTCCTGTTATAGTTAATGATTCCCTGTTTTAAACTTCCCCTGTTAAAGTTACTGTATGTTTCTTGTCTCCTGATTGAAATCTTACTGGAAGAACCATTAAGTGCAATAAAATATAAATGGATGTAACAATTTACATTTTCAACAGTGTGAGAGGATTCCCTTTTCTCTACATCCTTTCCAGCATTTATTGTTTGTGATGATGGCCATTCTGACAGGTGTAAGGGGATACCTCATTGCAGTTTTTATTTGCATTTCTGTAATAATAAGTGATGTTGAGCATCTTTGCAAGTATTATTTGGCCATCTGTATGTCTTCTTTGGAGTAATGACTATTCAGGTCTTCTACTCATTTTTTTTTTTAATTGGCTTTTTTTTATATTGAGCTGCATGAGCTGCTTGTACATTTTACAGATTAGTCCCTTGTCAGATGCTTCATTTGCAAATATTTACTCCCATTCTGAGGGTTACTCTCTTTGTCTTGTTTATGGTTTCCTTTGCTATGCAGAAGTTTTAAGTTTAATTAGGTCCCATTTGTTTATTTTTGTTTCTATTCTCATTATTCCAGGAGGGGCATCAAAAAAAGATCTTGTTGTACTTTGTGCCAAGAGTGTTCTGCCTGTTTTCCTCCAAGAGTATTATAGTATCTAGCCTTACATTTAGGTGTTTAATCCATTCTGATTTTATGTTTGTGCATGATATTAGGGAATGTTCTAATTTCATTCTTTTACATGTGGCTGTCCAGCCATTAGGTAGAATAACATGGAGTTTCCTTTAAAAAACTAAAAATAGAACTACCATGTGACCTACCAATCCTGCTACTGGACATATACCTGGGTAAAACCATAATTTAAAAAGAAACATGCACTCCAATGTTCACTGCAGCAGTATGTGCAATAAACACAGATGCCAAGGGAGAAGGGGGGGTTGGGATGAATTGGAAGATTGGGATTGACATGTGCACGCTAGTGATACTATCGAGAACCTAGCGTAGAGCACAGGGAACTCTACTCAGTGCTCTGTGGTGACCTCAGTGGGAAGGAAATTCAAAACAGACAGGATATATGTATACCTATAGCTTATTCACTTTGCTTTGCAGTGGAAATTAATAAAATATTCTAACCAATCATATGTCAGTAAAACATTTTTAAAGATATGTAAATGGCTATTTTTTTGAGATTGAATATCCTCTATACATATCTGTAGTTATCTCTGAACCTCCCAACCTTAAAGTGTTCCAGTTTCAATAATCTCGTTTACATGTTGGGAATAATAACACTTACCTCAAAGGATAAGAAGTAGACAACACAAATGTTTATAAAAATGTATTACATATTGTGAAAGCACAATAGAAACGTGAGTTATTATTACTACGTGGTAAATGCTGTGAGGACAGGCCCATTTCTGTCCTGCTGTTACTGGATGCCCAGTGCCTTTCACAGGGCTTGGTACACTGTGGGTGCTCCATAAATGCTGGTTTGGTGAACAGATGCATGAACACATCTCTGTCATTCCATTTCACACTTAAGTCCGTTTGAGCTAAATTTTAAATATGTCAGATAAAGACATTGAGCAAATGGTAAATATTATACAATAAAAATTTACTTTGCATCCTTCAACAGCATCTCAAAATCTTCTCGACTCTTGTCTCAAACACATTTGTAGTTATAAAAGAGATAGAAAACATGGGAAAAAAAACCCCTATGTAGTCCCAGAGATAAAACTGTGATGTACTGTTTAATTAATGATTTTCAGGTGTATTTTGTAAGAACGGTTACTGTTTGTAACCTGCTTTGGCCACCTGATGCAAAGACCTGACTCATTTGAAAAGACCCTGATGCTGGGAAAGATTGAAGGCAGGAGGAGAAGGAGATGACAGAGGATGGATGAGATGGTTGGATGGCATCACCGACTCAATGAACATGAGTTTGAGTAAACTCCGGGAGTTGGTGATGGACAGGGAGGCCTGGCATGCTGCAGTCCATGGGGTTGCAAAGAGTCGGACACAACTGAGTGACTGAACTGACTGAAAACATTTAATTGTGTATGAGTCTTCTTTTGTTATCTTTAAGGAAATTATAGGTTCTGATGCCAAACTGTTTATGTTATAGCACAACTAGAACACTGTTTTAAGTTATTATGTGGATAAATAACTTCACATTTGATGCCCTTTATTTTCAGGGAGAAAAGAAACAGCTTTCATAGATTTCCCCCCCCCCCTCTTAATAGTCTCTGCTACTATTTTCACCCAAAAGACTAGACAGATATCAAGTTAAAATATGTCACTATGGCCAAGATGAAGCTCTATAATTATTTTCTTCTTACATCTGTCCATGGGCTTGTATACACCGATACTGTTTGTTCCTCCCATTGCAACACTTTTCATAATCATCTTCAGCTGCCTTGTCAAGGAAATTTGTTGCTTTTTTCTAAGAGTATGGAATTAGTAACACTTCACAAACTGCTTTGATCACAGGGGTGGATGGGGAAAGACAGGCAAAAATTCTGGATTCTCAAAATTTTTTCTTGAAAGTAATGAAAATCACTTATTTTTTGGTGGACTTCCTTCTCTGTGTGTCTGGTGTTTCAAAAAAAATGAAGACATAGGATAGTCTCTGAGCTGTTATACATATACGTGTATACTGTATACAGCATATGTGTAAGCTTCTTTCCTTTGCTTCCTGTAAATGAAGAGCAATGTCCATGTAAAGTAGATACTGACTTTTTCACATAGGGACATCCCACTGAACACAGTAGGCTCACATGTTATCCCAAGCATGTGCACGTGTGCTCAGTCATGGATGATTCTTTGTGACCCAATGGACTGTAGTCACCAGGCTCCTCTGTCCATGGAACTGTCCAGGCATGAATACTGGAGTGGGTGGCCATTTCCTACTCCAGGGGATCTTCCTGACCCAGGGATTGAACCTGCTTCTCTTGTGTCTTCTGCATTGGCAGGCAGGTTCTTCATCACTGCACCACTTGGGAAGCCCCCCAAAGATAATGAATTAAGTCAAACGCACACTGAAAACATCTGTTTATGACACACAGAATAAACAGATAAGTAAAGGAGTGAATGAATGAATCAAAGCTGAAAAGATTTGATGGAAGAATTTAGCAATAAAAACTAGGATCCCTAGGCTTTCTCATGAATCTAACATTTTTTTCAAGCATGCCATTTGGATGTCATAAACTGCTTTGTGTGTCTGTTGAGAATGCTTGTCTCCATGTCTTTATTGCAATCGATGCATTTTGTTGTTGTTGTAAATAACAAAGCATAGTAAACATTTCCAAGCAACATTTGATTTGTTTATATTGAGAATTGGGAGAATGTGTAAGGATGATTTAGTATGTGCATTTTTAGACTGTGAATTGAAAAAAAAAAAAAACATAAGCAAGATGAAAATAGAAACCTAAAAGCTTCCAGTGGAGCTTGGAAGAGGAAAATCATGAACAGTCAGTTTCATTGTCTTTGAAGTTTTAGACATTCATCTATTTTTATTGACTAACCAAAAAGACATTTAAGCTTTGCTTCAGATGTCATTTCAGGCTGATAGGTCAGTTTCTCTTACTCTTCAAGACTTAGTTATTAAAAAAATGTTTTTTCCTATTGACAGGTCATAAAACATGAACACAGTAGACTTTATTTGATACAAAGTTTTTTTTCAAAACTTATTATCTAAATTTATGCCTTAGAAGTGCAATCCATAGTCAACCACCTTGTCAAAAGCTGGAAAATCATGTATTCACACAAACTACATCCCTTGAACATCTATATAGCACTGAGTATGCAAATACAACTCATCTTGCATTGATGAACTTACAATTGTTTATTGATGCAAAGAACTTGGAAACATCTTAGATGATTTAAAATAATCCCCTCTAATTATAAATATATCTTATAGAACTTTTATGGACTGCACTTTCCCTAGCGGGCAAACTATTTCTGTGCCATTTTGAGTGCTATGCAGAGTAATAGGTTATTTTCCTGTAATATTTTAGGCAATACCAACAACATGCCTAAGAGATACATATTATTAACTTTACTATTTTAAAGAATAGGAAACTAGAGCTTAGAGAAGTTAAGTAACTTTCTCAAGGTTGCACAATTTGTAAGTGACCCAAATAGGATTTAACCTGAACTTACCCATCACCAAATCAGCATGTTCAACTATGGACTCATATATGAGTCCATATATGAAAGAGCATATTCTCATACGGTCACAATTATACTATGTTCAATGATTCTTGGTATTTAAAAATTAGTTTATTCATTCAACAAGTATTTTAAGCATATAGTCCACACTGGGCATATATTGCTATGTACTTGTGAATAACACAGACAAATAAATCATAACACAATGTAGAATCATCATATAGATATTTGTAAAGGTTGCGTGTGCAATTAGGAAGGGGCTGCATCTGAGGGAGCATCTGAAGAAAACATCCTGGGATCATTTTATCTGTTATTCTAATGCCAGTGGCTCAGAATACCAACTTCTCCTTAGGCTGTCTAGGTATCTTCTATTTTGTAGAATGTACTTCTCAAAGTGATTACACGGGGGAGGGGCGTCAATGTGGCAAACAATTCTCTATGGACCCATTTATTTACTTATTTTAAAAATAATCTCATTTATTTTTGGCTGTGCAAGTCTTTGTCGTTGCCTGGACTTTTCTCCAGTTGTGGCAAGCGGGGGCTGCTCTCTAGTTGTGGCGCAAGGGCTGCTCATTGCTGTGGTTTCTCTTGCTGCAGAGCATGGGCTCAGGGGGTGTGGGCTTAGGTAGTTGCTGCGCCGGGGCTCAGGAGCTGCCGTTCCTGGAGCACAGGCTCTGGAGCACAGGCTCCATAGCGGTGGCCCATGGGTTTAGCTGCTCTGTGGCATGTGGGAACTTCCCAGCTCAGGGACTGAACCTGCATCTCTGGCATTGGCAAGCAGATTCTTTACAACTGAGCCACCAGGGAAGCCCCAGCCCATTTATTCTTAATGAAATAGCTATTCACCTTGTCTAGAGCTGAGATTTCTGTTATATTGCTTTTCTAGCTTTAATTAAATATGATTTGACTTGTCCTCTTGCTCTTCAGGCCCAGGTTGTGTTGGGCATGAAGACACATCAAATTCATTGCTGTGAGGACATAAATGATTATATATATATATATATAAATAAAGACTAACAATGTAAGCAATAATAACCAGCTGGTCTAAAAAAAAGTAAGCTTAACCTGAATGAAATGAAAGTACATGGTCAAAACATTTCTCTCACAGAACTGTCAGCCTCTGGTGCTCACTTTAGGACTAAGTTAATTTAAAAATACAACAGGAAAAGAGAGTTGATATCACCTCTATTAATACAATCATTTGGCAGCCTACTGACACATAAATGGAAAATAACTAGTCAGACTTAGCGAATTCTTCTCAAATCTAGAGAGAAATTCAATTTTAAAGATTATGTGTGAATGGTTCCTTTGTCCCCAGTAATTCCACAGCCACCTCATACACCCAATTTTCTTCCTTTACTCTCAATTTGTCATTATTTATTTTGTTATCATGTTATATACTTATTATCTACTTTATTCACCAGCAGAAAAGATCCATATGGGCAGGAACCACATTTTTGTTCATCATGGTATATCTGGGGCCTAGTATCCAGTAGTCATTTTATTAATGTGTTGCTTGGATAAATTAATAATGACTTCTATAGCCCTACTGGGCTTCGCTGGTAGCTCAGATGGTAAAGAATATGCCTGCAGTGTGGGAGACCTGGGTTGGGAAGATCCCCTGGAGAAGGGGATGGCTACCCACTTTAGTATTCTTGCCTGGAATATTCCATGGGCAGAGGAGCCTGGTGGGCTAGTCCCATGAGGGGTTGCATTTGTATCTATATCCATCTTCTATAAATTCTGAGCTCCTTGAGAGCAAGATCATAGTCTTAATTCATATTTGTGTCTTCTGAGCCTAGTCTATAAGAGATGCTCAACCATAATTTTCTAAATAAATTAACTCAACCCAGATGTTGCAAAACTGTTCCACTCACACAAACAACTACAACATATTTCCTTGAATGACTATAATGGGGAGAGAGGTAGGATCCCAGGATCTGTTTGAGAATTTATTTCCCTGTTTGTCTCTGTCTAAAGAAAATTTTTGCTAATCTAAAATTTATGGTACTTTTTATTTGCATTCTTGTGCTTTATATTGTTAGTTATTTTCACATTGATTGGCCTGTACCCAAAACTCAAACTTTGATCCCACTCCAGCCCAAGTCCTGCCTCTCTCCAAATACAGGATCAATCTTAGTACTGATGAGCTGCTAGAACTCAGTGCTATTTCCCTTAGCAAACAAAAATCCAAGATAATATTGTTTACCAAACTAGATCAGAGTGCAGAGAAATCACTTGGGAAGTTTATTAAAATGCATGGATATTCAGAGTCTAATCAAAGAGGTAAGCTACATTTTACTATAAGCTGTAGGTTGCATTGAGAAATCTGTATTTTAATAATCATGCTGCTGCAGCTGCTGCTGCTAAGTCGCTTCAGTTGTGTCCGACTCGGTGCGACTCCATAGACAACAGCCCACTACGCTCCTCTGTCCTTGGGATTCTCCAGGCAAGAACACTGGAGTGGGTTGCCATTTCCTTCTCCAATGCATGAAAGTGAAAAGTGAAAGGTAAGTCGCTCAGTCGTGCCCGACTCTTAGCGACCCCATGGACTGCAGCCCACCAGGCTCCTCTGTCCATCGGATTTTCCAGGCAAGAGTACTGGGGTGGGGTGCCACTGCCTTCTCCCAATAATCATGCTAGCAGGGTGATTTGAGAAACTCAAATTTTAAGACCAGAGTTGAGAGAGGATGTTTATACATCCTTGCATTGTCAGTGCCTGTGTCTGACACATAATTGGTATTAACATCCTTCCTCAAAATGTAGATGCCTATGCTTCTTAGACAATCGGTTTTGTTCATGATCTGTCTTCTTTTGTTAACCTTTTTTCTGCCCCAGAATCCATTTCCTATCACTTCTTATCCTATGTTATGGCCTAGTCTCAATAGAAATTTAGCCCATTGGTTTATATTTAATGAGAACCTTCTCTACGCCATTAACAATTTCCAATATCACTTAAGATAACTGAGTTGTTTACTAAGAGCAAGTTGAAATGCAAACAACATCCCATAGCCACTGGGACCCAATCCAGATTGCTTGGTGATAAATGATGAACACTGAATTCACTCTTTAAACCTGTAAAAGAATCTAGACCTTGTACTTCACACAATGCTCTGTCATAGACTGAGTTGGGTCCTAAAAAAGATTTTATTTAAAGTTACAGGATTTTACATTAACCTCTTCTAAAATACTTTATTCCCTAATATTTGTTAAACTTGCAAATCTCTAAAAAAACTTCCACCGAAGTAGAAATTGAAAAAACAGTAGTCTTTTACAAAATGTGGAATCAAATAACAAAAGGCCAGTTAACAGCCATATTTTAATATAATAGTTTTTCATTTATATTGCTATTATAAAACTTAAACCTAACTCTTTACAGCTTTTACAATTCTTTTTGCTGCTGCTGGGGGTGGGGGAGGTTGTCACACTTTGGGGAGTGGGCCTGCTGCCATGGCCCCTCAGCTTTTTACAACTCTTCAGCATATAGACGTGCCACTCAACAGTAATAAAAGCAAGCAGGACCCTATGGGGCCCTCCCAGATACAAAAGATTTCCATGTCACTGTTTCTTGTTTGTAGGAAAAGGTTTCAACCTTCTAGACATTCCCAGAGTTCTAAAGGGCAGATTCAAACAGTTACTAATTAGAAGACTGAGGGAATGCGGAAACAAAGCAAAGACTGGCAAGAAACAGGGCAGCGATACAGCAGGGTTCTGGCTCCTCCTAAAGGGATATAAGGGATATACATAACAATGCAATATGTATCCTTGGGATCAACAAGTGTCATTGTTGCTCAGTCTTCCTGCTGTGTTGACTCTGTGTGACCCCATGGACTGCGGTACACTAGGCCTCCCTGTCCTCATCTTCTGGAGTTCACCCAAGTTCATGTCCATTGCATCAATGATGTCTTCCAACCATCTCATCCTCTGTCACCCCCCTCTGCCCCTGCCCTCAATCTTGCCCAGTCTGGGTCTTTTCCAATGAGCTGACTCTTTTCATGAGGTGGCCAAAGTATTGGAGCTTCAGCATCAGTCCTTCCAGTGAACACTCAGGACTGATCTCCTTTAGGATGGACTGGTTTAATCTCCTTACAGTCCAAGGAACTCTCAAGAGTTTTCTCTGGCACCACAGTTTGAAAGCATCAATTCTTTGGTGCTCTGCCTTCTTTATGGTCCAGCTCTCACAACTGTACATGACTACTGGAAAGACCATAGTCTTGATTACACAGAACTTTGTCCACAAAGTTGTGTCTTTGCTTTTTAACATGCTATATACGTTTGTCATAGCTTTCCTGCCAAGAAGTAATTGTCTTCTAATTTCATGAATGCAGTCAACATCCACAGTGATTTTAGAGCCCTTTTCAGAAATCTGTCACTGCTTTCACCTTTCCCACTTCTATTTGTCATGAAGTGATGGGACCAGATATCATGATCTCGGTTTTTTTAATATTTAGTTTAAAGCTGACCTTTTCACTCTCCTCCTTTATCCTCATCAAGAGGTTCTTTAGTTCCTCTTCTCTTTCTGTCCTTAGAATGGTATCGTCTGCATTTCTGAGGTTCTTGATATTTCTCCTGGCAATCTTGATTTCAGCTTATAACTCATCCAGCCCAGCATTTCTCATGATGTATACATAAGTTAAATAAACAGGGTGACAGTAAACAGCCTTGTTATTCTCCTTTCTCAGTCCTGAACCAGTCGGTTATTCCATACAAGGTTCTAACTGTTGCTTCTTGACCAGTATGCAGGTTTCTGAGGAGA
Organism: Budorcas taxicolor; assembly: GCF_023091745.1. NCBI lineage: Eukaryota > Metazoa > Chordata > Mammalia > Artiodactyla > Bovidae > Budorcas > Budorcas taxicolor. The sequence continues at coordinate 73,400,697 of NC_068911.1, forward strand.
CAGTTAAGATGGTCTGGTATTCCTGTCTCTTTAAGAGTTTTCCACAGCTTGGTATGATCTACACAGTCAAAGACTTTAGCGTAGTCAATGAAACAGAGGTAGGTGTTTTTCTGGTTGATCTCTGGTTCGTCTGCCTTTTCTAAACCCAGCATGGACATCTGCAAATTCTTGGTTCACATGATGCTGAAGCCTAGCATGCAGGATTTTGAGCCTGACCTTACTAGCATGGGAGATGAGTGCAATTGTCTGGTGGTTTGAACATTCTTTAGTACTGCTCTTCTTGGGAATTGGGATGAGGATTGACCGTTTTCAGTCCTGTGGCCACTGCTGGGTTTTCCACATTTGCTGACCTATTGAGTGCAGCACTTTGATAGTGTCATCTTTCAGGGTTTTAAATAGCTCTGCTGGAATTCCATCACCTCCACTAGCTTTACTGACAGCAGTGCTTCCTAAGACCTAGTAGACTTCATACTGCAGAAGGTCTGGTTCTGGGTAAGTGACCACACTATTGTGGTTATCTAGGTTATTAAGATCCTTTTTTGTACAGTTCTTCTATGTATTCTTTCCATCTCTTCTTGACCTCTTCTGTTTCTCTTAGGTCTTTACCATTTCTGTCCTTTATTATGCCCATCTTTGATATTTCCAATGTTCCATCTTTGATATTTCCAATGTTCCATCTTTGGTATTTCCAGTTTTCTGAAAGAGATCTCTAGTCTTTCCCTTTCTGTTGTTTCCCTCTATTTTTTTTTTTTTTTGCACTGTTCTTTGAAGAAGGCCTTCTTGTCTTTCCTTGATATTCTATGTAATTCTGTATTTATTTGGGTGTATCTTTTCCTTTCTCCCTTGCCTTTCACTTCACTTCAGCTATTTGTAAAGCCTCCTCAGACAACCCCTTTGCCTTCTTGCTTCTCATTTCCTTTGGGTGGTTTTGTTTGCTGCCTCCTATAAATATTATTGGAGAAGGCAATGGCACCCCACTCCAGTGCTCTTGCCTGGGAAATCCCATGGACGGAGGAGCCTGGTAGGCTGCAGTCCATGGGGCCGCTAAGAGTCGGACACGAGTGAGTGACTTCACTTTCACTTTTCACTTTCATGCATTGGAGAAGGAAATGGCAACCCACTCCAGTGTTCTTGCCTGGAGAATCCCAGGGACAGAGGAGCTTGGTGGGCTTCAGTCCTTGGGGTCGCACAGAGTTGGACATGACTGACGTGACTTAGCTGTGACTTAGCATACAATATTATGGACATCTGTCCATAGTTCTTCAGGCACTCTGTTTACTAGACCTAATCTCTTGAATCTATTCATCACCACCACTGTATATTCATAGGGGATTTTATTTAAGTCATACCTGGCTGGACCAGTGGTTTTCCCCACTTTCTTTGGCTTAAGCCTGAATTTTGTTATGAGAAGCGTATGACACAATACTATAAAGATTTTAACAATATTTTAACAAAATTAAAAAAATTCAACAATATTATAAAGATTTTAGTATCTTAATCAAAAATTTTTCTCTAGTAAAATCAATTCTTCAATATATATCCTCCATCATTGATGATTGTACTTACTTCTAGTGTTTCTTTTAGAAAAATAGATAAAAGTTGGTACGAATTTTTAGATTGAAATTTTGAATTTGATTAACATTGTTAAACTGTCTCTCCAAGTGATCATACTTTTTTTTTTTTTCACCACCACAACATATGAGAGGGTCTATTTCTTTATATAGCTTCTCTGGTGGCTCAGACAGTAAAGGATCTGCCTGCAAAGCAGGAGACCCAAGTTCATTTCCTGGGTCAGGAAGATCCCCTGGAGAAGGAAATGGCAACCCACTCCAGTATTCTTGCCTGGAGAATCCCATGAATAGAGGAGCCTGGCTACGGTCCATGGCCACAAAGAGCTGGACATGACTGAGTAGCTAACACACTTTCATTACCTAATACATCCTACAAATGAGGGGCTTCCCTTGTGGCTCAGCCGATAAAGAATCTGCCTACAGTGCAGGAGACCTGGGTTTGATCCCTGTTGGGGAAGATCCCTTGGACAAGAAAGCAGCAATCCACTCCAGTACTCTTGCCTGGAAAATTCCATGGACAGAGGAGCAGGACAGGCTGCAGTGCGTGGAATTGCAAAGAGTTGGACACAACTGTGCAACTAACTTTCACTTTTCACAAATGGAAGTTTGTCGCAGAAAGTTTTTACATTCTGATCGTCTGATGGAAAATATTATGCCTAATTCTTATGTCAATTTTATCAATAATTACTAGTGTTGTTCACATTTTTATATGATTATTATAAATTGTAGCTTTATTTTGGTTCCTACGCTTACTCCTTGGAAGGAAATTTATGACCAATCTAGACAGCATATTAAAAAGCAGAAACATTACTTTGCCAACAAAGATCCATCTAGTCAAGGCTATGGTTTTTCCAGTAGTCAAGTATGGATGTGAGAGTTGGACTATAAAGAAAGCTGAGTGCCAAAGAATTGATACTTTTGAACTGTGGTGTTGGAGAAGGCCCTTGATAGTCCCTTGGATTGCAAGGAGGTCCAACCAGTCTATCCTAAAGGAGATCAGTCCTGGGTGTTCATTGGAAGGACTGATGTTAAAGCTGAAACTCCAAAACTTTGGCCATCTGATGCAAAGAGCTGACTCATTTGGAAAGACCCTGATGCTGGGAAAGATTGAAGGCAGGAGGAGAAGGGGACAACAGAGGATGAGATGGTTGGATGGCATCATTGACTCAGTAGACTGAGTTTGGGTAAACTCTGGGAGTTGGTGATGGACAGGAAGGCCTGGTGTGCTGCAGTCCATGGGGTCACAAAGAGCTGGACACGTCTGAGTGACTGAACTGAAATGGAAACTGATACTTTGCCCAGTTTTAAATTTGGTTGTTTCTTTGATAGATGCTTCCTATATATCCTGGATATTCATGTTTTGTTGGTTACATGTGCTATAATATTTGCTATTTTTCTATTCTCTTATTTAGTTAGTATATTGTTTTCAGAACCATAGACAAAATATGTCACCTGCCATATCAGTAACCAAAGGACATTGGGGCTATCAAGCTATCAGCCACTGAGGCCACCCTCGATGAGAGTACACCCTAGGGGGATTCAGGATGAAGAAAAACAGGACACTGGCCCTACTTAGTTAAGGAGCATATCAGAGGAATAATTTCATTAAGCCCAGATTTAAAAAAAGAGACTTCCCTAATGGTCCAGTGGTTAAGACTCTGCACTTCCGAAGCAAGGGTACAGGTTTGATTCTTGGTTGGGGAACTAAGATCCCACAGGCCCAGCAACATGACCCCCCCCCCCCCAAAAAAAAAACCTAGACTCGCATCTTCTCATACAGAGAAAAGTGCTAAGTTCATTAACTTAGGATGTTTGCTCTTACTTTAATTAGCAGTAATCTTTTCATGTTCAACTCTTTTTGTTTGTTTGTTTGTTTTGCAAAAATTCCAATGTCCTGGCTCTTCCCTTACCTCTTTAGAACAGACTCTTAGAGATATCTAAGAGGCTATATTCTGGGCTTAGTATTGTGTATTCTGGATAAGTCTTCAATAATGCCCCAACTAAAACATAATGCTCACCTTTTAGGCTGTGCAATTTTTTCAGTCAACGGAAGCTTAAATATTTTTATGACATTGGGTCTCATATATTTTCTGTTTATTTTCCCCTCTCAAGTCATAAATATATACTTATATTAATATAATTTTATACAGAGCTCCCTTTCTAAAACCTCTAATTCACATCTGATGTTTGTGTATGTATAGTTCTGTTTTGTTATACATGTTGACTCTTACATAGTGTTGTTTCTTGCCTATAGTGTGATTTTTGATTGTGAGCTCACGTTCATTGGAACTCTAACCCTGGACTTTATTGAGGCCTTAGTCAACTAAGTACATTCTGCCAGAGAGGATTTATATTTTGTCCTACCAGCTGTTTACTAACCTGGATCCATTAAAAATTGATATTAAAGTTCCTTAATAGTTACCTATCCATAATATAACTAAAAGTAATGGGCTTCATGCTCTGACATCATCTTCCCACAGAGCACTTCATCATCACTAGGGATAGAGACTGAAGATACTTAAGCCATGAGTCATAAGTATTGTTACATGATGATATAAAATAGGTTTGGAGGTGGTGTATAAAATTCTTCCCTGATGTTTTTGAAAGGCAATGGTCTTAACAAGTCACTAGAGAATGATTACGCATCCTCTAATAAATCTGGAACTACCTAGAATGTTACACGCTGAAATATTAGACCTAGTAAACTATTAAACAGGATGTTTCCTATTGTGTTTGGCAAGAACTGATTATTTTTTTTAAATAGATGATCTTCAAAAAATTGAACAACTGGTCTTTTATATTAGGCAATACAAAGTTATGTGTTGTTCTTCAAGAATTCCTGAGACCCTCTGGCTGGGACTTTGTGTACTCTTCTAATTGAGGCCCCATATAGTATTTCATCACTTTGGAAGTTGTAAATAAAGAATCATAACTATGACATGCAATATTTATTCATAGAACATTATTTTAGCTCAATCCTCATATTTATAGATGTGCAAAAAAAGCCAAATATAGAAACATGTAACTCTTTGTAAATATAACTTCACATTCATGTGCTATTATTACTTGTTTTCATATTCCTTATTGATAAGTTATTATTCTTCTAATTCACCGTGGACACTAAATATTTTAAGGAGCATGCAAAGCTGTATTAAGCAGAAATAATAAGATATTATCTTAAAAACAAAATGCTTCTAATTAATTTTGATTTCAAATAAGTGAGATATTTCTTATATTAGATTGTGTGGAAAAAATACACATTTGTAATAAAAACATTTGGCTCAAAATCTGAAAATACAAATACATAAAAAACATATACTTTGAAAACTGAATTTTTCAAGAACTGCTAATTAGCTAATGTACTTGGCAGCTTTTTTCCCCACTCCTCATATCTAGGATGTCTAGAGTTTAGGATTGTCCTTAGAATGTTTTTTTATTGTGGTAAAAATTTAGGTAAATACTCCACTCCTTCACTTTTATAAATTTTGTTAAAACATGTCAATCAACATTTTAATCAACCCTGAATGCATAAAAATTGCCTTCCTTTTTCATTCAAACCAGCTTTCTTAACCTGGCAACTGAGTCATATTAACCTCAACCTAAATTGTTTCATTTTGGAATTGAGATCCTACTCAGGTACCACCTCACTGGGTATAAAGACATTCATTGACATGAACTGCTAAGTATAAAATATATGGAAGCTTTCCTATTCCCCCCAAATTCCTTACTTTCAATTGATCTACCTGGAATTTTCCCCTTTCTCATATTCCTCCCTTTCAAACATCTTTGAAAAAAAATATTCTTTACAAATCCAATCATATTTCACAGTCAGCACCATTCCCCTCCACAAAAAGACTTCAAAAAGGAAAAAAAAAGAAAATCAGCACTTCTACAAAGCATCTTGGGTCCAGGGACAAATGACTTTCTGTATGTCCTTCTACTATACAACTATTCATCCTTTAAAGACAATTTTTTTGTGGACGTGCTTCCTTTCTTAAAAGTGGCTCAGGGACAGAATATGTCTTCATATACCCTACTCCCCGATACCAAATACAGAAGCAGGCTCACAGTACATGTTCAGTAAACATTTGCTGAATTTATGGATGTTGCTATTGCTCTCCGTCTGTGTTTGTCTTTGACTCCAGTTATTTAGTAACTGGATTCTAGATATTTCTCAAAAACTGTTTTAGAACTGCTTTTCCCTGATGCCTTTTCCTGCCTTTCCCCCTCTATTCCTACTTCTGTTTCTGTCCCTTTCTCTCTCTCCTCCTTTCTTCGTTCTCTCTTTCTTTTCCCTCAAAAATCACTGCCTCAAAGTAATGTGTTTTCATAGTCATGCATTAATCCTTTGTGACTAGCTTTGTGCTTAAACCCAGCTATGATTGCATCTTCAACACCTGTCATGAAACTTGTCCAGTGTGGACCCACCACATTCGTGAACCTCTAACGTTGCCTTTATTTTGAAACACTGACAGCTACATGAGCTGTGCCAACCTGGAGAGAACATGAACTCAGGTTAAGATGCGGGGTTCTTGTGTTTCACCTTTGTCCTAACATTCTAATTTCAAACCTATTAGGTAACACAATTCTCATGTCCCTTTCCCTAGAATAACCACTTCTTGGTTCAGGTCCCACGTGTGAGCTCCAAGTCTTTAGCTGGCCCTGTGATTCTGCCTGAATCATTTGCGTCATATCTTAGCCTGTCCTCTGGAGACCAAAAGTGAGCAATAGATACGCCAAACGTACAACATGTGTACTGAGGAGCAAAGGGCAGAACAGGCACACACTTTGCGTGGCGACACTGGTAAGGTATAAGGGTTCTGTGTGTGCTTAGTTGCTCAGTAATGTCTGACTCCATGGTCCCATGGAGTGTAGCCTGCCAGGCTCCTCTGTCCATGGAATTTTCCAGGCAAGAATACTAGAGCAGGTTGCCTTTCCCTTCTCCACGGATCTTCCTGACCCAGGGATCAAACCCATGTCTTTTGCATCTCTTGCATTGGCAGGCGGATTCTTTACCACTAGCTCCACCTGTGAAACCCCATAAGGATTTTACTGCCACGTTACCTTTGCTTCAAGTAACTGCGTAAATACCAACACTATAGTCAACTCAGATCATGGGGCCTGTCATCTCTCAAGGAGGATTCTGCTTCAAACCTTCCTGAATATATCTGTTTTAAACACATTAAAAACTATAACTTTGTATACTCCTAGGGATGAAGAAAGAGAAAAAATCTTTTATTTGAGTGTTTGCTTAAATGTCATCTTTTTGTTGTGGCTCATCCTGACTATCCTAATTAAAACTGCAAACCTTCACAGGTCCTAATCCAATTTATCCTAATCTATATCTTTTATAGTACTCATTGCCTTCTGATATATAATTTACTTAACTATTTTTATTGTGCATTGTATGTTTCTCCCTGTTAGAATACAAGCTGCACGAAGGGAGATTCTTGTTTTTCTTTTCCCTCGTCTTAGTCTATTTTATTCATGGATGTTCCCAAGCATGTAGACTAGTACCTGTCTCAAATAAACAATCAAAAACATTTGATGAATGAGTGAATGGACAAATGAAAACAGTGCATCAAAAATATTCTCTAGGAATAGATATACATTTCTGATTCTATAATCAGAATATTTAAAAAATAATATTTAGTTCTTCCAATATACAAGATGAATGAATGGTTCTCAAGTGGGATATTTATATTTGTTGTTCTCTTTCTTTGATGGCATCATGTTTTAAAATTAAGTATGACCATGTCCCAGCTCAAAATGATTTCCTGGGATTTTGATTATTAACCAATGGAAATTTTCCAGCATTCCAAGGTGCTGATTTATAGCTAGCATGTGAAAGACCTCAGGAATAGATCCTTCACTACAGTTTCCTCAGAATAGCAAACCCCCAGCTGCCCCTTCCAACAGAGTCCATGATTTAACTCTGGACTTTGTTTTGACTCACTGACTATAAAAAGAGACTAAAAGGAACGTATGGGAGTCATTGAAAAACTGCAGGTGAAACCCACTTTAAGAAAGAAAAAGAGCAACCTCAAACTGAGTAAAGAGATCAAACATAGCAAATCCTTTTGATATGACAAAAGGAATCTTCACTTTGTAAAGGACGTCGCTGTGAGATTATTTTAAATGGTGATTCACTGACAATATTTTTACTGATGACATGTCTCCTGTATGAATTAAAATAACATGGCTATTTTATAGGAGATTACCTGGGGGCATGAAAAAAGGTACAAGCAGGTAAGGAAGCAGGTCTGGGAGTAGAAGCTGGGGTTGAGAGTCTTGGGTTCACCATGGTGTGCCCAGAGGCTGGGTCTAAAAGCCTGTATTTTGAGTTTCATTAGAGAGAGCATGTCAGTCAGAGCAGAACAAATGGTGCTGACGGCTGTCGCTGGAACTGCTCTGTGTCTAATTTATTTATGAGCTTCCAAATGAAGCCCCCCTTTTTTTTTAAATTAAAGGAATGGTTCTGTTAATTTTAAGGCATCCTGTTACTGTATTTCATTTAACTTTTTTGACCTTAGGTATTTAGAGAATGGTTTGCTTCCTGACCTGAGTGGATTCATATTCCTAAGACAGTTAAGCTCTAGAAAAGATATTGTAGGAAAATCGCATACCCTCACGGTAGAAATGTCTGTTCCTATAATAGTACCATTGTTTTATAGTGCGTTGAGAAGGGGACACAGGTGAAACTATGTTTCTCTTAATTTTGTCACTAGGAAATACTGCACAGAAGAGATTACTAAACCTTGTAGACAATCTTTTTATTATGTGGATTATTGTTTATTTTGCTTGTTTATTTTGCTGAGATAGACTTTCTTTATACTTACCCACCTATATTCTTAGAAGGATAAATTTGCAGAGAAAGGGCAAGTTAAAATTAACTATCATCTGGATCCCTTCCTATGAGAAAGGTGGATGATGAGTTTCTTGAGGAAATGACATCTACTAAAACTATAATGTCCAAAATGGTAACTATTTGCATTCAAATTAATTAAAATTCAGTAAAATTCACAAATTGCTCCATCTCAGCAGGTACTTTTGAAGTACTTAATTGTCATTAGTGGTTATTTGCTACTGGTGTTACCACACTGAAGTGTACACATGTGGAACACTTTTATAAGAGACATGTGTACCTGAATGTTCATTGCAGCACTGTTTACAATAGTTAGGACATGGAAGCAACCTAGATGTCCATCGGCAGATAAGTGGATAAGAAAGTTGTGTTTCATATACACAATGGAATATTACTCAGCTGTAATAAAGAACACATTTGAATCAGTTCTAACGAAGTGGATGAAACTACAGCCTATTATACACAGTGAAGTAAGTGAGAAAGAAAAACACCAATACAGTATATTAACGCATATATACAGAATTTAGAAAGATGGCAGCAATGACCCTATCTGTAAAACAGCAAAAGAGACGTAGGTGTATAGAACAGAGTTTTGGACTCTGTGGGAGAAGGCGAGGGTGGGATGATTTGAGAGAATAGCATTGGAACATGTATACCACCATATGTGAAGTAGATCACCAGTCCAAGTTTGATGCATGAAACAAGGCACTCAAAGCCGGTGTGCTGGGACAACCCAGAGGGATGGGGTGGGGAGTGAGGGGGCAGGGGGTTCAGGATGGGGGGTGACGTATGTATGCCTGTTGCTGCTTCATGTCAACAGATGGCAAAAACCACCACAATATTGTAAAGTAATTAGCCTACAACTAAAATAAATTAATTAAAAACATCAAAACATCTAATTTTAAAGAACAAATGAGACATGTGAATAATAATCACACACAAGTATAAGCAGTGCACATATATCAATATTGTGGAAACATTAATAACTGAAAGGATCCCACCACTTATAGAGTCGTGGAAGATTCGGACAAACAGAACCCAGAACTCTATCAGGGAAGACGAATGGCCATTATGAGAATAAAAATAAATTTTGCTTTAATTCGGCATAATAAAACAAGAAATATACCAGGTACTATCTTAAGGTTTATCAGAAAAGCCTTGAAAGAGTAACTTTGAATGTATATTTTATCTGTTAGCATTTTACATGTTGATAATTTAAAAAATCAATATTAAAATAATGGTTTGCAGAATAAAAGCGAAAAGTAGGCCACTGTCCTATTAAAAAAATCCCAATTAACTTAAAATTTATGAACATTACCCCATCACCTGTGATATTTGAAGCATCTCTTGGTCCAGAAATTTTCAGCAGAAAAAGTAGATATTGCATACTATGTACATGTGGGTCAAACTGAAGTAGATCAAACCATGTAAATCAGTATCTAAGACCCTCATCATTTACTTTCCAACTTAGTGGTTTTTAAATTTCTGAAGGAAATTCCATAAATCAGATTTTTAATAGCAGTACAACATTTCGGTCAAAAACCATTTATATGAATTTGTCTTTTCTCACACCTATCATATCATCCAAATTTGTCAAATTATGGATTCGTCATGCTTGACATTTAATTTCAAATGAGCCAAGTCTTCTTAGAAGCATTGGAACAACTAACTACTAGAGTACATTCCACAGAAAATGTGAACATAATGCACTCACACGTACACACAGCACTATATGTTATTCGACTCTAGTACACCAGTGAGGAAATCTTACAAACCTAAGAAGAGGTAGTGAGGGCAATGAAACACAAGCCGGGATGGATCATCAGACATGGAAAGGAGTCTGGGGAAACCCCAGTGCCCTTCTGTGCTGCTTCCTATGACCTTCAGTTTGGATAAGGGACAGGGCTAATCATTCGGCATCTTCATTCCTGAGTTCCGAGATGGGACTATCAATTTACATAGATTTTACTAAATTCAAACAATGCAGGCCATTAGGTAACTACATGTTAATAATCTATTGTTAGTTTATTTTTAAAATGTTACTGTCTATAAAAGAGCTTTAAGTAAATGTTACCTTCAAGTATGAAATGCTTGAGGCTACTTAAGAGGTTTAACTAATATGTGAGGCCATTACAGTCACTCATATAATTGTATAAACTCTGATATCTTTCAGTTATTACAATTATTCAGACACTTGTGTTTACCTTCTTGGAATAAATTCTATCTCTGTGCAGCAGAACAACAATATGAATATACTCTTTGATTGTGTTGGCTTTGTCAAGATTATAAGTTAACTCTAAGTATTAAAAGGGCTTATGATTATTCCATCAGAGAGAAAAATTGGGGGTACCATGGAAGAATTAAAAGGACACTATAATGAAAGAAGCTTCTCTTAGAAAGTAGTGGTGCAGAGGGATCGGGTCTCGTGCAAGGTACATATAAAATAAAAATTCAGTTAGTTGCTATGTTCATCTGTAGCGCAATTTCTCCACTCTGGCTTTGTTGTTGTTTTAGTTTAGTTGTTTGAGATGTTCAATATACCTAGAAATTTAAATCTGTGGTCACTCTAAAATTTACGTCATACCTTGATAATAAATAATACCCTTCAGACTACCTTTTCTAAGCTTGTAAAGTTAAGACGCTTTTGAAAAGCTTTGCACGGAAATGAAAGAAAACAGAAGAGAGAAGTAAGGTGAGATGAGAGGAGCTGTTTATCTCATGTAACTTTGATTAGTTTGCCAGCCTCTCTGTGCTAAGATCTCCACAGGCCAGCATCATCAGACATAAATCATTCACTAAAGCTTCCCCTTTTTTTTTGGCCTCTGCTAATCTAATTCTTAGCATTCAGCCAAGTGCACACGAAGTTTAATCACAAGGCCAGAAATATATGGAGTAAATTCTTCAAGACTAATACTAATCATATTAGGATATCTACTGGGCATACCAAAATGAATTGAAAATGAAAAATAGAGATTGAGATCCCAATTTGAAGGTATTTTGAAATCCATGCCTGGCCCTCATTAGAAAACTAGCCCTTACCCCCACCAAAAATGAAAGAAAGCTCTCTTTTATTCTTCCCACATCATCTCCCACTCCAAACTACATACTTAAATCAATTGGAAACAGAATGGGCTAAATCATATGTAAATTATTCTGAGGTTCAGTTTGTACTGTCATAGATTATAGCTTATCAAACTTTAATGTGCACACGAATCATTTGAGGATCTTGTTAACATACAGATTCTAATTCAGTAAGACTGATGAGGAGCCCAAGGTTCTGCATTTGTAATATGCCTCCAAGGGATGCTCCTGGTCTGATTCACAGAAGACACTTTGAACAGCAAAGTTTTAAAGTAGAGCATCATTTGCTTTCCCAAATTGTGACTTGTCTATCATATTCCAAAGACTATTTCACATTACTTTCGACTGGCATCTTGATGTTTGGCTGTATATAAATATATATATCAAAAGTATCCTAAAAGTTGTACTAATTGTGATTATTAACAATCATCACAAATACTATAATATGCATTACTTGGCTAAAATAGAAAAACCCAGAATATGACTAATCAGAAATGATAAATTATATCCATATTTTACAATAAATTATTTATATTTTGCAGTTCTGTCATAGTTGAAATTATACTGATACTGTAATTTCTAACATATGAGCTATTAACTTTTTAATGACATTTGCAGAACATTGATCAAATTTATGAGGTTTTCCCTTAAATTATGACACGCTCATGTCATTTTTTATTCTGAATTCATTAAGCACATTTAGTTTAATTGTCTGAAAAAGAGATGCTGAAGGCTTTACACTTTTTTTTTGCCATTGACAATTACTTATATTTTATTCTTTTATTTCCCACAGACAGGGAGACAAATATGTTTTTCCCTTTAGAAAAGGAAAAGTCAAGTGACGGTAAAATGCGTAGCTCCAAAAGCCTAATACTGAAAACACGTATTGTACTGGCTTATAATCAATTAAAAGATATTTTATTTTTAAAAATCAAAGTAAATATGATATACGCTGCTGCTGCTGCTAAGTTGCTTCAGTCATGTCCGACTCTGTGCAACCTCATAGACGGAAGCCCACCAGGCTCCCCCGTCCCTGGGAATCTCCAGGCAAGAACACGAGTGGGTTGCCATTTCCTTCTCCAATGCATGAAAGTGAAAAGTGAAAGTGAAGTCATTCAGTCATGTCCAACTCTTAGCGACCCCATGGACTGCAGCCCACCAGGCTCCTCCGTTCATGGGACTCTCCAGGTAAGAGTACTGGAGTGGGTTGCCATTGCTTTCTCCAGAATATGATATATAGAGAGAAGTATTTAAATATACCATTTCTCCCCTGAATTGTGTTTCTTGAGCTGTTCTTTCCCAATTTTTAAACAAAACTTTTAAAGATTTTACTTATTAACCACTCATGCTATCCAATGTACAACCCTAAGAAATATAAAAAAATTATGCTAACCTTCAAAGATGTGACTGTGACTACTTTCAGATGAGATCTTGTCAAAAGATGTTTCCTTGTCTTTCTTGCCTGAATCTTTCACAGAATCATCGGACTGGCTCCCAAGGTGACTCTTAAATGCTGGTGAACACAAATTTCTCTCAATTTCCACTTCCTGTTAGAAGACATTAAAGGGATATGTGTTAAAAGCTATCAGTGGGAAACAGATGTGGTTTTTAGGGGGTTTAAAAAGTGGGAGTGAGTGAGGGAGGAGGTTTCTATGAGTGATGCTTTCCAATATGCTTCGGGTAAAATGTTGATAACTTAGCCAAGCACTGTAAACACATATCTGACACTTAGTTTACTTCTCTGGAACTAGTTCCACTTTCCAAATTAGCTTTTCTTTCATGTGGCTTATTTTGTTCTCATAAAAGAGAGAAAGTAGAAATAAGGGTCAAAATATAACCTAATACATGTTAATAGATGCAACTTCCTAAGGCCTGAGAAATGTCCTTAAGGGATTTAAAAAAATAGCTATATATATCAACGTCATATGCTTAAGACAGAAGGAAATGAGTTTTTCTTTAATATCATGCTCATCCTATAGCGATAATCTTAGTAATTATAGAATTCCCAAATTACTAACCTATTCAACTACCATACAGTAAGTACAGTTTGGCCATTCATAGAGATTATGAAATTACTTCTTTGAGACAGTAATTCGAAATTGGAGAGATAAAAATTTCCCAAATAAAAATGTGTAAATGATATTTCAAATACAGGGAGTCTACTGTTCCTTGTTTTATAGATTAACACAATCCAATCAAGCAAACCCCATCAATCAGACTAATTATTTTGAATAAAAAATTGTAAAATGTAAATGAGCCAAGACAGCTTGAGAAGCAAAGGGTACTTTTTAAAATCAAGTAATATGTTGAAAAAACTTTAATAGCTACTCACATCTCTTATATTTTTGTACATGAAGTTGTATTTTCTAAACCATGACCATTCAGATAAAGAACTGATGAATTGCTCTTTACTTTTGTTACATTTTAAATACACTGGCATGAATAAGTCAAGTTTGAGAGACAGATAAAAACTCTAAAACATTTCTTAGAGTAGGTACATTTTCTGTGTCTATGACATGGTTAGACAGGCAAGTCTTTCAGAAAAATAACCTCTTAACTTCTTAGCATGTTTATGTTTTCTAATTTTCACACACACAGTATATATACATACATATATTACATTTATAACATTTATATATATACACTCCGTTCAGTTCAGTTCAGTCACTCAGGCATGTGCGACTCTTTGTGACCCCATGAATCGCAGCACGCCAGGCCTCCCTGTCCATCACCAACTCCCGGAGTTCACTCAGACTCGCGTCCATCGAGTCGGTGATGCCATCCAGCCATCTCATCCTCTGTCATCCTCTTCTCCTCCTGCCCCCAATCCCTCCCAGCATCAGAGTCTTTTCCAATGAGTCAACTCTTCACATGAGGTGGCCAAAGTACTGGAGCTTCAGCTTCAGCATCATTCCTTCCAAAGAAATCCCAGGGCTGATCTCCTTTAGAATGGACTGGTTGGATCTCCTTGCAGTCCAAGGGACTCTCAAGAGTCTTCTCCAACACTACAGTTCAAAAGCATCAATTCTTTGGCACTCAGCCTTCTTCACAGTCCAACTCTCACATCCATACATGACCACTGGAAAAACCATAGCCTTGACTAGACGGACCTTAGTGGGCAAAGTAATGTCTCTGCTTTTGAATGTACTATCTAGGTTGGTCATAACTTTTCTTCCAAGGAGTAAGCGTCTTTTAATTTCATGACTGCAGTCACCATCTGCAGTGATTTTGGAGCCCCCAAAAATAAAGTCTGCCACTGTTTCCACTGTTTCCCCATCTATTTCACATGAAGTTCATATATATAATTAGAAAATAGTGGTATGTGATTGACCATCTCATCTTTCAGTACCCCTCCTTCCAATATATGATACATACTGTCTTCTTTACTGTGACTGTTTAACTGGAACTAAAAACATTTACAGGAGTCAAACAATGGTAAAGAAGTTTCCATTTTTAAAAAGGCATTGCCTTTAACATTTCTGTTTCCAACTATGAGCAAAAACCCAAATGCTCATAACAGTAGTTTGCTTTACGTCATCAAGATACAACGTCAGATAAGCCATGGCGCTTGGCTTGATTGCCTTAGCTAGCGGAGAAGCACAGAACTCTCTCCTCAGTTCAATCTGGTGTCTTCTCCTACTGTCACAGGAAGTGACTGCTGTGCAATGGATGCAGCATGTTTGTTTGCTTGTTTCGGCCATTTAATCCAGCTCCTTGCATTGGCAAAAATAAACTAAGATAAGCAAAGGAAAAATAAAAATGCCTTAAAAGTCATGATTCTTATTCAGAAAATTTTTGTTTTGATAATGGCCAGAATGCTGAAAATGGTCCACGAACCTGATGTGCACATGCGCTCAATCGTTCAGTCGTTTCCAGCTCTGTGTGACCCCATGGACTGCAGCCCACCAGGCTCCTCTGTCCCTGGGATTCTCCAGGCAAGAATACTGGAGTGGGCTGCCACTTCCTTCTCCAGGAGATCTTCCCAACCCAGGCACTGAACCCCTGTCTCTTGTGTCTCCTGATAGGTGATGTGAAATTTATCATCTCTCTGTTTCATATGCAAACACAAAATGTGATTTGGTGAAATTGTTTAAGCAAGTTTCAGCCAGTGATGACTCTGACATATATTACATTGGTATTTCCAACTCTGAATTCACAACTATCAAGAGTGTCTCATATACTGAGGCAGTAAATGGCCCCACAGACAATTCAAATATGGGCAAGTAGACCCATTTCCAAGCCTTGATCATCAGATTCATATCAGTGTGTGGCAACTTCCTTAGCACCCTGTCAAATGGTAAGAAGGGGCCTGTACAGAAAAGGACTTTTTAGATAAGGTTGAATTGAGTTGTCTCTAATCAGTGATCTGCTGTAATCTCTTTAATCTGTTTTACGCACTACAAAAGATTTACTCTGAGTAAAAATCCACAGGCTTAAATAAATGCACAGAACACCAGTTTAGAGGGGGAAAATACCCACAGCTTTTGATTATGAGAAACTGAGATTCAAGCCTTCCCTTCACTACTTATTAGCTATGTGATCTTGTTCAGGTCACTTAATATATCTGGGACTAAGTTTTCTCATATATTATAGGAAAAGATTTAGTCACTGAACATCTAATATCCAACAATCAACTATTTGTAGTGTAATTTCATTTGAAATAAAATAAAATAAAATTTTAAAATGTGATTAATTTTTCCTAGCTTCCAGTCTAGTCAAGGAGACAAGGTATAATATACCACATAAATCAACATAAATATGCAACTATGTACAGGTGAGGAAGAAGAGATAGATACACTCTGAGTGTCTAAAATAGAAGAATTAGCCTAGTGAGGAAAATCACAAACAGTGTTCCCCTCTACCCTTACCCTAGAAGAACTTGGCTGATATTTGAAGGATAAACATCCTACTTTGACAAAATCTACTCTAGCTTTTCACACTGTAGCCCTGATTCTGTCATGTGTGCATATGTACACACACACATACGCAAACACACACACATACACACATTGCTTAAAATTCTTCAGTAACTCAGCTAAGGTCATAACAGTTAGTGTGGCCTTCCATTGGTGTTACTGACATTTTGAACCAGGTAACTCTATATTGTGAGGAGCATATTCTGTGCATTGTGGGATGCTTAGCAAGTTTTCTTCCATTTTACCCACTAGATGCCAGTAGCATGCCCCCCTGGCTGTGACCATCAAAGGTGTGTTCAGACATTGCCAAGTTTCCCATGGAGAGCAAAGACATCCCTGATTGAGCTGCTACTTCAGAATAGGCTGGACCAGAAGAAGATCAATATTTATATGAGAAGATAAATTATGAGAGCATGGTAGTGCTCCAGGCAAGTGATGACAAAGGGTGGTGATGGAAATAAAGAGCAGTGAACTAAGCTGAACGCTATTTAGGATGTAAAATTGACAATGCTAAATGATGGATTGTCTGAGGTTTGAGAGAGAGAGAATTTCATCTTTCTTCTTTCTGGTGTACATAACTAAATGAGTTGTGGTATAATTAAATAATGTGAAAGCACCAGAAGAAGACTGGTTTGGCAGAAAAAAATAGACCATGAGTTGGGTAGCAAGATATCCAAAAGGATTGCATTTGTAGCCCTGGAGCTTCGTGGAGAGGTCTTAATGAACAAGTAATCTGTGAGTCATCTGTCTTATGGTGGTAATTGAAACAGTGGTTGTGCATGAACTTTCCTCAAGTGTGATGAGGAAAACATCCAGAGTTGAGCCTTGAAAAATGCTGACATTTAATATTAGGGCAGAGAAGTAATAGCAGACAAGAAGAATGTTAGAGGAAAATTAGAAGGGAAGAATATCTTTAACAATATTACATTCTTATTGGGAGTAAAATTAGATAGAAACTTAAATACATACTTTGAGCGTAGCAACATGGATGTACACTGTTGAGTAAAATTGTTTTGGTGAAAGTAAAAAGCTCGGAGGCAGATGAAATGGGTGAAGAACTGACTGAGAGATAGTGGGTGAAGATAATTTCTTATAAAATTTAGTGTTAAAGCGAAGGGAAGAAATAGAGCAGTAACTTGAGATGTGTTTTGTTTATTTCTGTGGTAAAGAGAGAGACGTGCATGTGTTGAAAAGTCAGTTGAATGGATTAAGTGAGAGGGAGAAGCTGGTTGGCTATGCTGCAGAGACAAGGAATATCAATGATGTAAAATTTCTGAGAGGGGGAAGAGAGTGGGACCCAAAACATGGGATCAAACATAACCCAAAGATAAGAGAACATAAGCATTCTGGTTGTCACTGAGGGGAAGGAAGGTGAAATAAATACAGATATAGATAATTTGTAGGCTTGGTAGCTTGAAGATAAGAACATCCCAATCTGAGATCGTCTGTTTTCACTGTTAGAATGTGAGGTCTGATGCAAGCAGGGAGAGCTTGGAGAAGACAATGAAAGAAGTTTAATTTCATTGCTGTGGGATGCAGAGAAGTGAGATGAGCAGACAGATGGCCAGGCCTAATGCAGCCCTGGGTGCCCATTTGAGGTTGATAATATCGAGTTTACAGGGATATTGTTAGATGCTATTGAGTGACTTTGTCTGAAAATTCTCCATAGTTCTACTTTAGGCAATGAGAAAGTGGATAGTTGCTGACTTCAACCTGGTAGAGGTTATGTGAGGAAAAAATCAAAATAAAATGTGTACTGTAGGGTAGGCTAAGGTGTGGGAGGGAAAGGTTTAAGGGTGTTTAGGTTCCCATCAAGAGAAATAAGAAAGTGATTGAAATGAAACCCTGGGAGGTAAGATGAATTGAAAGGGAAGAAAGTAAAGGAAGGGTGGATCAGAAGACAAAAAAAAGATTAACAGACTAGAATCCTGGTGAATTTAAAGAACACTTATACTGTGAATATTTGGTGAAGCAAATTGGAAAGGAAGGTGAATGAGGTATTTGCTTCAGTGATTTAGGAAGTAAAACAGATATGGTTTCTAGGATCTAGATGTGACCATGAATATGGAAGCTAACGTAGAATAGAGGAGAATATTGTTAAAAAAGGGGAAAAGGAACTCAGAGGCTATGCTTTCTCAGGTTAATGAGAGGGCTTGGAAGCTTGAGAATAACTGTAAGTTAAGTTTCAACATCCCTGGTAAACAAGGGAAACTTGACTGAAATTACTTAACACAGTAATGAACGGGGACAAGAGGGTTCATTATGAACCTCAGATGATCAGAATTTTAACAAGAGAGTGGGAAAGGAGTGGCCAGAAAGAGCAATGCCTCCAAGTACACAAGGAGGAGGATTCAGGGATGGCAGGTTTTCAGGGGAGAGTCATGCTTCTGTGAAGGCAAGAAAGTAGAGAAAGCATCTGTGGGGGAAGTGGAGGGTACAGGGGAGGTCGCCGATGATGGAGGGGCAGCTCCAGAAGTACTGGTGAAAGCTCTGGTTTAAATAATATCTAAATAAGTCAAATCTCTCAATAATGTTTACAACCTTTTCTAGCTTTAAGACACCTTGAAACCAGGAAAGCCATGGGAAGTAGGAGAAATTTAAGCTTAAAAGAGAATGAAATTTTTTTTGTTATTTATATACATTTATGTATTTAACATACTGAATAATTTGTCTTAGAAGATGAAATATATGTGTTTTAAATATGAGAATGGAAAATGCCAACTTTTAATCACAATCTAGCCGTCTAGTTCCCAAGAGACCATGGAGCTATATAAGATCACCTAAAACAGTCAGAACATCTTCCCAGACATTTCAAAGGAAAGTGGACTGCCTTATTAGTTTTTCCTCTCAGTATGGATACGTGAGTGGAAAGGTTGCTGAGGTGGGAGTGGGTGGAAGATGAGCATGGATGAATGAGAATGTTTAGACTTGCCTGCATTTAAAGTGCTGAGCTTGCTTAAGTACATTTCTAGACTCAGTGGGTTCTTGCCTTTAAAGAAATTTTTAAAAAGGGAAGTTTTATGCCTTCATAAAGAAAAGGTCAGAAAGAAACGGAAATCATCAAAATGCGAGAGATAGGAGAAGACACCTCCTCACGATGAATTTTGCTAATGTGAGAGAAAAAGAGAACTCTAATCATGGCTTGAAGACGTCATAAGTGAACAATCCTCTTGAAAGTTTATAATCCCCTTTTCCTGGCCCATTTTTCTGGAAGCTTTTACCTTCTCCCTCTATGTATTAAAAATATAATTTTCCTCATAACTCAGTGCAGCCTTGTCTATGAAGTTCCTCCAATCATTCCATTCCATAAACATCTTTTGTTCATTCAAAATATATTTGAACATTTAATATGTCTCAAGCATTGTTCTAGGCACTGTGAATACAAAGATGATTAAGATGCAGCTTGGGTCCTCAAGATGCTTACAGTCTAGTGACAGATGAAATACATTAATTGACCCTTCTAACACAAATAGGAGTGTGTAATAATAATGAAATATTAGGCATCCTGGACACACAGAGGGAGGATTCCTTTAAGACGTGGTGAGAGAGAGCTTCCTCAAAAAGTTTACGTCAGAGCTGCTTCATGGGCTGGAGTTGAGCTCCATCCTGTAGGTAACAGGAATCCTTGAAAGTGAATGAAATAGGGGTGACAAGATTAGATTCATACTTTAGATAAATGTATCTGTCAGTTCTATGAGAAATATACAATGGAATAAGATGATAGTATCTTATACAGTGAGTTTGTAAGGAAACTGTTTGGGGGACAGGACAAACCTACAATAGCATAGTGAAAAGGAAAGTAGAAAGAGAGCACATTAAACCATATTTATGAATGAAATTAGTAACTGGTAGGCTAAAGGAGGTAGATGAGTAAACAAAGTCTAGCATAACTCACAGAGACTCTAACATGGATTGTTCTCTGAAACTAATAAACCAGGATGAATTTCTTCTTTAAACCAATCAGTGCCCTGGAGAGCTGAGGCCAATTTCAGGTTTCCTTCTGGACCCACTACAGTGAGGTATCCTGGGAGGAATCCTGGGAGATGAAACATACACCACACCTTCGCAGTTTGGGCACAATATTACTCCGGATACAAGTTACAGGGGCAATACCACAAACATGGGATTGCTCTTCTCTTCTCCCAATACATATTTCACACGTGAAAGTGAAATTGAACTTTTTCATTAAAATAGGGGTAATAAAACAGTTATTTTGCTTTAAAAATGAAGTCTGGGTTTCAGTTTTGAAGGGTTGGTAGGTGCAGCCTCCTCTGTGAATTACGCTTTTGACATGCTGACTATTACTTTTACATGAGACATCCAGATGAAGACATCCAGGGGGCAGCTAGATTTCTCAAAAGACAAGTCTGTGCTAGAGTGAAAGATTTAGGACTCACTAGCAATAAGGTGATAGTTATTACAGTAAAACTATATTAAATTTCCCAATCAGAGTATGTTGACTAAGTCCAGACAGCTGAGAAAGAATGTCACTGACATTTAGGAGACAGGCAAAGGAAGCTTATCTAGGGAAGGCAGGAGAGGAGAAACAGTCAGAAGCAGGGCTACTCTGGTCCACATGGTACCTTGTGTGAATCAAAAAAAAAAAAAAAAAAAAAAGCCTCTTCAAGACACTATTCCATCTGTCAGAAACTATATGTATTTTGTTAGATCAGAACATGTTACTGCCACCTGCTGGAAAATATCCTAATAGATGACACCACTCTTGTTTTGGGTACCTCTTTCCCTAGATGCGTGACTTAAGCAGATTATAACCTGCACAACTCCATGTGGCTGCCAGAAGCACCTAGTGATGATTGAAAGCCATAATTGCCCAGGATGTGCGCATTTTCAATGCAGCAGAGAGTTTAGAGAAAATAAGCAATAAAAATATTTCCTGGTTTAGGCAATGAGGAGCTGAACTAGGTAAAACCCATTCTGGTAGAAGAGAGTTGGTTTGTGAAGAATTGATAATGAGGGGAAAAAATGATATAAGCATCCTAATTCTTGAGGATTTGAGTAATAATAAAAATAATAGCAATGAAAAGAATAGCTAGTAAGCCTTGAACATGCTACATTTTAAGCATTTCATGTGTATTACTCTTGCAAGCCTAATCTCAATTTATGAGAAGGTAAATTTACCCCCATTTTAGAGATTATGAAACTGTGGTTCATAGGAAGGACAGGGAACAGATAAAGAAGGTGAGGGTGACACATAGATGTGGGGCGAGTTGTGTGGCAAAGAGATCATAGCTTTGAGCCTTCATGATCTTTCCCATCTCTGCAGAGAATTCACAATGGGATGTGTAAGGAGAGGCAGATGGTTGTTTTCCCAGAAGATGCAATTTGGATTCAGAAGGCCAAATCCACTGTCCAGTTCTTTCATTAAGAATAATGTTCTCCCTGCTAACTGTTAATATCCCTTAGCCTCGGCTTCCTCATCAGAGAAATGGAGACACCTTGCTGTCTGCCCTATTTTCACGGTACTTTTTAAAAGACTGTCACAAAACAGCAATAGTTTCCCTCCTCTGCACATGTTATCTTGCCCTCCATTGTCAATTTTGCCAAGACAAGTAAGGTCTATATCTCTGCTTCTTTGAGTCAGGGCGTACCTAGTGGATATGGCAGGTGCGCTTACAACAGAGAACACCATGGCGCAAAAGGCCCTTGTGAATGAGATGGGGGAGAGAAGGGGAAAGGAGGAGAGAAGGAAATTGCAAGCAGCATGGGTGCTCAGAAATGCAACTGAAGAGTCTATACAGTTTCTGGCCCAGTCTTGTGAATGGTTTCTTTCAGAAAGCATCCCTATGCTTTGAGGTGTCCAAGCCACTGGGACAGATCATTTGTACATGCTCCATTCTACAGCCAGGCTGGATTTCCAAGGCCACAGGAGAATCAGCAGCTTGCAGTGTGTATGAGCCATCTTGGCTGTTGAGTGCTGTGGAATCTTCAGACACTTATGGCCTCAGACCATGTGCATAGCCTCAGACCATGTGACATGCAAAATTCATGAAAGAGTCTGAGTAAGATCTGCTCAGTTGAATCAAGCCAACCCATAGAACCATGACAGATAACAATGAATCATATGAAGCCACCAGATTTGGGGACTGGCTTGTTATGCAGTAATAAATAACCAGAAAATGTATCTTCACCCACCGTATCTCCTATTGTTCAGCTTCTGTGGCCCTCATTTTTCTACTCAGCAATAAGAAAGCTGGAGAAGAGAAACACCCTTTGAAGAAATCTTAAGGGCCAGCATTTCCTGAATATTATGTTATGCCATATGTTTTGCTCTACATGCATATTTTAATTTAATACTTTAATACTCTGAGGTAGCTACTTTTATTTTTTTAATACTTAAAGTTAAAATAATACCTTTTTCATTTTTGCTGTTGTTTATTTCTTTTTCGGTCATGCCATTGGAATGCAGGAACTTAGTTCCAGTTGGACCAAAAATGGAAACTGTGTCCCCTGCAGTGGAGGTATGAAGTCTTAATCACTGGATCACCAGGGAATTTCCAGCAGTAACTTTTATTTTATAGTAAAGAAAATAAAGTTAGAGAACTTAAGTAACTTAAGAGAGTTGCCCCCATCCGCACAGTAGAAAGTGCTAGATTTTCATCTCAAATGCTGATGTCTTTGATTCTTAGCTGATATTTTTAATTGCTACATAAACCTGTCTTCCTAGTGTAACTTATTAATCAGTTCCCCAAACTGAAATAATATGGATTAGAATGGGATGACAGGCAAAATATCAAGTCCTTTACAGCTATAAATAGTCTCATTCCTCCTTAAATACCTTTGGTAGCATTATGCCTTATACACAGTAGGCATTTAACAAATGTTGAGGCAAATTTCTAAAATCTCATGATGTTTTATATTCACACGGCATCCAGGAAGAGACATAAAGAAAATAAGCAAATTCAATAATTAGATGGGGAAAGCTTGATGGGCACTACAACATAATTTATACACTCTATTGCATGCCGTCACTCAAGAAGGATCAAAAGAAACCATGGCTAGCTCCCTCATTTAACCACACTTGATAGATGATTTCAATGTTGGGTTTATCAGGTGAGTTAACTGAGCTGCATGATTTCCCAGGATCATCTCAGAAACTCTGCATCTAGAATCTTTCAGTATGGCTCCACCAAGTTCCATCTGCCCATGCTTGGCCATGTCTCTGGCTGTTCTCAAAGGTATTTCCTAAATCGTCTCTGTACTTTCTGCTTCTTCACCTGTGTTCATACATGTTTCTCTATAGAATACTCTCCCCCATGTCCCTACTTGCCATATTTACTATAGCAACTTCAACTGTCTTTTCACATGAAGGTTAAATGGCCCTTGCTTCAGGAAGCTTTCCCCTAAGACCATAGAGAGAAGCAGTCCCTTTCACATGAGAACTCCTCCAGTATTTGCATTCTCCTTGATGCCTTTCTGGAATGGGTGAATTTAACTCAGATGACCATTATATCTACTACAGTGGGCAGGAATCCTTCAGAAGAAATGGAGTAGCCATCATGGTCAGCAAAAGAGTCCGAAATGCAGTACTTGGATGCAGTCTCAAAAACGACAGAATGATCTCTGTTCATTTCCAAGGCAAACCATTCAATATCACCATAATCCAAGTCTATGCCTCAACCAGTAACGCTGAAGAAGCTGAAGTTGAACGGTTCTAAGAAGACCTACAAGACCTTTTAGAACTAACACCCAAAAAAGATGTCCTTTTCATTATGGGGGACTGGAATGCAAAAGTAGGAGGTCAAGAAACACCTGGAGTAACAGGCAAATTTGGCCTTGGAATGCAGAATGAAGCAGGGCAAAGACTAATAGAGTTTTGCCAAGAAAATGCACTGGTCATAGCAAACACCCTCTTCCAACAACACAAGAGAGGACTCTACACATGGACGTCACCAGATGGTCAACAGTGAAATCAGACTGATTATATTCTTTGCAGCCAAAGATGGAGAAGCTCTATACAGTCAACAAAAACAAGACCAGGAGCTGACTGTGGCTCAGATCATGAACTCCTTATTGCCAAATTCAGACTTAAATTGAAGAAAGTAGGGAAATCTGCTAGACCATTCAGGTATGACCTAAATCAAATCCCTTATGATTATACAGTGGAAGTGAGAAATAGATTTAAGGGCCTAGATCTGATAGATAGAGTGCCTGATGAACTATGGAATGAGGTTTGTGACATTGTACAGGAGACAGGGATCAAGAACATCCCCATGGAAAACAAATGCAAAAAAGCAAAATGGCTGTCTGAGGAGGCCTTACAAATAGCTGTGAAAAGAAGGGAAGCAAAAAGCAAAGGAGAAAAGGAAAGATATAAGCATCTGAATGCAGAGTTCCAAAGAATAGCAAGAAGAGATAAGAAAGCCTTCTTCAGTTATCAATGCTAAGAAATAGAGGACAAGAACAGAATGGGAAAGACTAGAGATCTCTTCAAGAAAATTAGAGATACCAAGGGAACATTTCATGCAAAGATGGGCTTGATAAAGGACAGAAATGGTTTGGACCTAACAGAAGGAGAAGATATTAAGAACAGGTGGCAAGAATACACAGAAGAACTATACAAAAAAGATCTTCATGACCCATAATCACGATGATGTGATCACTCATCTAGAGCCAGACATCCTGGAATGTGAAGTCAAGTGGGCCTTAGAAAGCATCATTAAGAACAAAGCTAGTGGAGGTGATGGAATTCCAGTTGAGCTGTTTCAAATCCTGAAAGGTGATGCTGTGAAAGTGCTGCACTCATTATGCCAGCAAATTTGGAAAACTCAGCAGTGGCCACAGGACTGGAAAAGGTCAGTTTTCATTCCAATCCCAAAGAAAGGCAATGCCAAAGAATGCTCAAACTACCACACAATTGCACTCATCTCACATGCTAGTAAAGTAATGCTCAAAATTCTCCAACCCAGGCTTCAACAATATGTGAACCATGAACTTCCTGATGTTCAAGCTGGTTTTAGAAAAGGCAGAGGAACCAGAGATCAAATTGCCAACATTCATTAGATCATCAAAAAACCAAGAGAGTTCCAGAAAAATGTCTATTTCTGCTTTATTGACTACGCCAAAGCCTTTGACTGTGTGGATCACAATAAACTGTGGAAAATTCTGAGAGAGATGGGAATACCAGACCACCTGACTTGCCTCTTGAGAAATCTGTATGCAGGTCAGGAAGCAACAGTTAGAACCAGACATGGAACAACAGACTGGTTCCAAACAGGAAAAGGAGTACATCAAGGCTGTATTTTGTCACCCTGCTTATTTAACTTCTATGCAGAGTACATCATGAGAAACACTGGACTGGAAGAAACACAAGCTGGAATCAAGATTGCCAAGAGAAATATCAATAACCTCAGATATGCAGACGACACGACCCTTATGGCAGAAAGTGAAGAGGAACTAAAAAGCCTCTTGATGAAAGTGAAAGAGGAGAGTGAAAAAGTTGGCTTAAAGGTCAACATTCAGAAAACAAAGATCATGGCATCCGGTCCCATCACTTCATGGGAAATAGATAGGGAAACAGTGTCAGACTTTATTTTTTGGGGCTCCAAAATCACTGCAGATGGTGACTGCAGTCATGAAATTAAAAGATGCTTACTCTTTGGAAGGAAAGTTATGACCAACCTAGATAGCATATTCAAAAGCAGAGACATTACTTTGCTGACTAAGGTCCGTCTAGTAAAGGCTATGGTTTTTCCAGTGATCATGTATGGATGTGAGAGTTGGACTGTGAAGAAGGCTGAGTGCCAAAGAATTGATGCTTTTGAACTGTGGTGTTGGAGAAGACTCTTGAGAGTCCCTTGGACTTCAAGGAGATCCAACCAGTCCATTCTGAAGGAGATCAACCCTGGGTTTTCTTTGGAAGGACTGATGCTAAAGCTGAAACTCCAGTATTTTGGCTACCTCATGCGAAGAAGAGTTGACTCATTGGAAAAGACTCTGATGCTGGGAGGGATTGGGGGCAGGAGGAGAAGGGGACGACTGAGGATGAGATGGCTGGATGGCATCACTGACTCGATGGACACAAGTGTGAATGAACTCCGGGAGTTGGTGATGGACAGGGAGGCCTGGCGTGCTGCGATTCATGGGGTCACAAGCGTCGGACACGACTGAGCGACTGAACTGAACTGAACTGATGACTTTCATTCTGCTTTGCACTCTATTCATTTTTGACTCATGTTGTTTTCCCCATTATACCATCAGCTCATTAAGGATATGCTTTTTCACCTTTAGAGCCCACATAGCATCTAACACACTGCTTTCCTTGAACACTGCAGATGGCTTACTAAATGTTTGTTGAATGGATTCAAATAATTTTTGAATTTTATATTCAAATAAAAATTCAGAACTAAATACAATCTAGAAATGTCCAACGAAGGTAAAGATGTGAGAGAGAATGAAAGGAGCAGATGTTAAAAAAAAAAAAAACAGGCTAACTCCTCTGGGGAGAGAAGAAAAAACAAAATTTATACCCTACACATGACAACCCAAAACTTTACGGCCAACACTTTAAAATTACTCCTTTAGATACAACTCAGCGGTCTAATGCAAAACAGTTTTTTCACAATTTAAAACAATTCTAAACTTAAAAAATCCATCACATATGAGAGAAACAATTGGGGTACTAAAATTATTGTTTATAAGCAAGAATATATGCATTTTTGCTAAAGTGTTATAAAACAATTTCCTTTTAAAAAATGGGTCATAAGTTATCATGGTATTTTTATTCATCCTTCCAGAATGAGTTTAAATATTAAATAACAGAATAGAAGTTACCACTTCCCAGGGGAAAAAAATGCATCAATAATTTTTATAATTTTCAAGTTGTTATAAATCCTTATTGACTATATGGCCATAAAATCAACATCATCCTAGTCACTCCTGTAGGTACTTTTATCCCGAGTAGTCCCTATAGTCCCCTGTTCTAGTACACTACATACAGATACCACACCCATCCATGCTCATTAATTCATTTCACTTACTACTGAACTGGGCTGAACTGTGTGACCCTCCCCGATTCATACACTGAAGTCTTAATGCCTTGTAGCTCAGAATATGACTGTATTTGGAGATAAGGTCTTCAAAGAAGTGATTAAGTTAAAATGAGGTCTTTAGGGTAGGTATTATCCAGTTGGACTGGCATCCTTATAAGAAGAAGAAATCTGGGCTCACTAATAGACACCAGGCGTGCACATGCAGAGGAATGACCGTGTGCAGAGGCAGCAAGAGGGTGGCCATCTGCAAGCCAAGGAGAGAGAGAGGCCTTGGAGATAACCAATCCTGCCAGTGAGTGGAGCTTGGAACTTGACCTCCAGAATTATGAGAAGATAAATTTCTGTTGTTTAAGCTAGGGATCCTCAACCTCTGGGATCTATTGCCTGATGATTTGAGGTAGACCTGACGTAATAATAATATAAATAAGGTGCACAATAGATATAACATGCTTGAATCATCCCAAAACCATCCCCTCCTCACTCAATTTGTAGAGAAATTGTCTTTCATGAATCTGGTCCCTGGTGCCAAAAATGGCTGGGGACTGCTGGTTTAAGCCACCCAGTCTGTGTATTTGTTATTGTAGTCCTAGCAAACTAATATAGTATACTTAGAGTGATAAGGATATGATTGATTACTGCATGCTAAGTCACTTCAGTCATGTCCAATTCTTTCGACCCTAGAACTGTGGCTCACCAGCCTCCTCTGTCCCCTGGATTTTGCAGGCAAGAATACCGGAGTGGGTTGTCATGCCCTCCTCCAGGGGATCCTCCTGACCCAGGGATCAAACCCACGTCTCTCGCGTCTGCTGCACTCGCAGGTGGGTTCTTTACAACTAGCATCACCTGGGAAGCTCCATGTCTCTGTAGTTAAGACAGAAAAGTCCTTACTACCACTAATGTGGTCTCTCAGTCACACTTACTGGATGCATTTAACAGGATAACTATCAAAGTAGTTGTAAGGCTCACATGTGATATAATGTATGCAGACCCTCTCTTCTGAGACAAAGCCACAGGCAAAAGTTTTCCTAGCTATTTTATAACCTCCTGACCAAACTGAGATTCATTCTTGAAATTCTGACTTTTGCAAATATGTTTCCTCTGTGACTCTGCCTGCATTCTAGTCAATGTCATTAAATTCTGGCAGATTTTTAGGTCCTCAGGTGAAATGAATGTAACCGTTACCCAGTTCTTGACAAGCCAGCAGAACTGAAGGCACAAAGTCCCATAGAAGTCTCTGGCAGAAAGATCTAAAGCAAAAAAAACTATAATTGCATAAACAGCATTGACTCTCAAGATCATTCTCCCTGTGTTTTATTTTACATTGTGTTTAATTTATTTTCTTTCATTCTAGGTTTACCACTGAAGGCCATTCTTCACTTTGATTTTAGTTCTAAAAAGATATGAAGACATCTTGAATTTTATCTCTAAGCCTGTGGTGTATACTAAAATTCTCCCCAAATTTTCTTCTTCAGGATTCCTGAAATAGACGCCGTGGCGCTCAGGAATAAGGGTCTGTGTCTTCTATCTTTCATCTTTTCCTTTTTGTGTTCTCTACAGGTTAGGGTTGGAGAAGGCATTCAGCAAGAAATGTTCTCAAAATAAATGACAGTCTCCAGGATTTCTGTAGACTGCCTAATGTAATGCACCTATCAATATTGACTATATTATCAAAAAAATTTAATGTGTTAATTCAAAATGAGGCTTTTTGCTCACAAACGCAACTAGTGGGCAGTCACATAGCCGCAGAATTCAGGCGAGCTCAGCCACTGGGACCTTGGGTCTCCATGCGGCCACAGTCAGGTCCTTTTCAGATGGTACTCTCTGGCGCCTGTGTTTGGCCAGAGAGGCTGGTGAGCCTGGACGGCTCATTCAACACTATCACAGTCTAGTCAACACTGTCACCTATAATTCTGCAGCCTGGCATGTTGCAGTCCATGGGGTCGTGGAGACTTGGACACGACTGGGTGACTGAACAACAACACATTTCTGGGGCTGGGAACAATGTCACTAGTAACTATGGGTAGACCTTCAACCTTTCTCATGTCTGTTATGTTATTTCTCTGCAGAGTGAGTCTGCTCCTCCTCGTCTCTACTGCTGCTGCTGCTGCTGCTGCTAAGTCGCTTCAGTCGTGTCTGACTCTGTGCAACCCCATAGATGGCAGCCCTCCAGGCTCCCCCGTCCCTGGGAATCCCCAGGCAAGAACACCTGAGTGGGTTGCCATTTCCTTCTCCAATGCATGAAAGTGAAGAGTGAAAGTGAAGTCGCTCAGTCGTGTCTGATTCTTCATGACCCCATGGACTGCAGCCCACCAGGCTCCTCCGTCCATGGGATTTTCCAGGCAAGAGTACTGGAGTGGGGTGCCATCGCTTCTTTGTCACCTATACTAGAACACACAAATTCCCTTATCCAGGGCATCTTCCCAACCCAGGAATCGAACCCAGGTCTCTTGGATTGCAGGCAGATTCTTCACCACATGAGTCACCAGGGAAACCCAGACCTTCAACCTTTCTCATGCCTATTATGTCATTTCTCTGCAGAATGAGTATGCTCCTCCTCGCCTCTCCTAGAACACACAAATGGGTATGAAACAACTCAGCATATATTCACCTTCTTGGTATGGAATCTTGTATTTGTGCCCCACACAGAGAGTTAGATCTTGTCATCCCTGTTTTCTAAGTGAGAGAAATTAAGTACAATTATAATCCTGGTTCATAACCCCATTTTTGGTTGGGTCCAAAATGAATACTCCTATGCCCCAACTTTTTACTTTATTTTAGTTTTTGCCCCAACTTTTCAAAGAAAATATTCAGTGTGCCGTTATTTAATATTCTTAGAAGAAATATTCTTCAGGGAGGGGAAAAGCTGATTCAGGTCTTGAATGCACATTTCCTCGTTTCTTTAGTTTAACATATCTCATTTAGAAGCTGGACATGTATATGACTATTTTGCTATTTGCTACTGACTTAACAGAAAGAATTGAAAGAAGTATGTTTCAAAGTCCACTGAAGTTCCCCATGTGCAAAAATAAACCATGTTGTTATCTGAGCTTTGAGTGGCAGCGCATATCATTATGTCCCTTTGTTTCTCACCTCCTTTGAGACCATGCTCATCTGACTTGCTGTGTGCCTAAGAGAGCCTGTGGCATTTTATGCTCCAGGAGAACTGAACACAAATTCCCTAAGACGCAGAATTTTAGTGCCATGTACCCTTATTTTCATGCTGGTATTTCATTTAGGCAGTTAATTTTCCATAAAAAGCAGAAATACCACCTTCTTTCTCTTCTCAGTCAAGAATAACAGCCTGCAGCTTGCCCCCAGTTGCTCTCATTTTGCTTAAATGGACCCCTGAAGTATTTTATGATTATCTTTATTAGTTGGAGACTATATCCAGGCTTGAAATAATTCTAATGAAAAGAAAACTTCTATTAAAATATTCTAACTAGTTTCAATCGGCCATATTACTGCAATGGAAAATTCCCTAATGGCCAAACCCTTTAAAGCTAATCTGCTTTAACACGTTTTAAAACTGATGTGCCTTTTGAGATTTAGGTGTTAGCATGCAAAGTGTTTTCTTTTCCTAGTCTTATATTCACTCATTATTTCATTTTCCCTTAACTTTTTGAAAATGAGATAACCTGATGCTATTCCCTAGAGCTGCATGAATGAGTTAAGAGCAAATTTCTGTACTCAAACTATCATTCTAAAAAATGCATAAGAATAAAGTGAAGAAATGTGTAATTGTGTGGATGATGACCTAACAATGCTCTGAGTGAATCATGTATGTTTCCCAAGGAGTACAAAGTTCTTGACAACTACAACAATTCACATGATTGTGTTGAGTTGGGGTGACAAGGTGGAAAATGGCCCAAAGCTAGTCACACCTGGGTTTAAATTTCAACTTCATTACTTTCTGGCTTGGTGAACTTGAGAAAATTATTTCACCTCCATGAGCTTCCATTTCTTCCTCTGTAAAATTATGATACTATTGCTCATTTTGTGGTGAATATGAAATATGGCATTGGATAGAGCAGGCATTCAACACCTGATAGCTACTCCATAGGTATTTCAATACGTGATTTTAACAGTCATCAATAAAATGCTAAGTAAACCGAGTTTTCAAAGTCAAAGAAACACTTCAGGGAAGATTTCTTGGGGAGTGTATTTGATTTCTGGCTGCAAATTTTCTTCTAGACACTAAATTGAATATTCAAAAAAATATGTGGTCCTCATAAGGTATAAATATTTATATCCATGAACTAATTATGTCCCATTGAAATTTTGTTAAGAAGACAGCCTGAGATACACACTCTTGTGAAGCTTCTGACTATCCATGTTTTATGAAAGAATCTTCTAATTATCAGAAGAGATGAGCTTTTATCTTTTTTCATCCCTTATGAGGTATGCTACTGCTGCTAAGTCACTTCAGTCGTGTCCGACTCTGTGCGACCCCATAGACGGCAGCCCACCAGGCTCCCCTGTCCTTGGGATTCTCCAGGCAAGAACACTGGAGTGAGTTGCCATTTCCTTCTCCAATGCATGAAAGTGAAAAGTGAAAGTGAAGTCACTCAGTCGTGTCCAACTCTCAGCGACCCCATGGACTGCAGCCTTCCAGGCTCCTCTATCCATAGGATTTTCCAGTCAAGAGTACTGGAGTGGGGTGCCATTGCCTTCTCCATTATGAGGTATGGGAACTTGATATATCATAAACTACCTATAACTCTTACTTTACCATAAATGGAAGGCAATGATAGCTCAGACTTGCTGTAGTGATGATTAGAATAAGTACTGAAAATAACGCTTACAAAATACCTTAAATGCTTCAGAGGCAGCATGCTCTCATTCAAAGTTCGAATTGTTCAGAAGCAAAAGGTAGAAACACTGACTTGTGAAGGTATAACACGCCCTGACACCATTATGTACAGTTCTTAGGGAATAAAACACTCAACACCATGGAGGAACAGATGGCAAAGAAAAAGTCTGCGCCTCCTTGGAGACTGTGCTTTCTGCTAGAAATAATACTGTGGAGTTCTAGGAAGCCAGATACGGCCCCAGAGAGAAGAAGTTCATGAAGTGGCACTGAAGAAGTGCAGAAAGGACTTCATCTTTTCTAAAACTTTTCCTGGGAGAGTTCTTGTTTCTGCATTTCTGGACTACAGATGGTCAAAAAAGTGTTCAGGGAAATCAGTCCCACTGTGACTGAGATAAATCCTTCCAAAGACTTAGGGAAAAGTAGAAAGTGTACAAGCACTCTAAGATTTCTTATCTCTTAGAAACTCATTTTATAAATCCCCATGAACAACACAACTATTTTAAATATAGTAGCACAGAAGGGGAGGCTTTAAGTGGATTATCCATATAACATTTTTACGATGCTGAAAGGGAAGAGAGAGCTCTTATAGGCCAATTAGATGAGCACTTTGCATGCGTGACAGACTGATGTTTAACATTTGCAGCAATGAAGGAGAGAAGTAGAAACAAAATTGTCCTATAAATAAACTGCTGAACTTTAGCATGTGCCATATTAAGAAATTTTCAATCTTAACTCAGAAACTGTGTGGTTTGAATTATAATTATTTTTGTAGTCTTTGGAACAATTGTGGGCATCATAAGTAAAATCTATTCATTCAGCAAATATTATTAAGCACCTATCAAATGCCAAAAATGTTATCAAAGACTGAAATTTTAAAAAGACAAACAGTCAAGAGCCTGTCTTTAAGAGCTCCCAGTCTGGCAGAAGTAACTGTAGGCTGGTGCAATGGTGCTCAGAGGTAGTGAGTCCTGAGATGCTACCCAAGTGCTGAACTTTGCAAGTGAATTACACATATTGCTTCTTAGTCCTGTTCCTGGTGATCCCTACAGTATTTTATTCTTGTTCTGCATATCAAAGCATTATCTTAATTAAAAAAGGGGTGCAAGTCCAACCAGAGCAGTAGAAAATGAGGAGTTTGTTAAGGAGAATGCGTCATTCCTATTATGGAGAACACTTAAGTTAAATTAAAGAGGGTAAATTTAACAACTAAAATTCCATAGAGACCATTAATTTTACTTTAAAATATTGCTTCTGTCGATGAAAACAAGGAAACTACAAAGAGTGATGAATCTATTCAGCCCGATTAAAATATTATTCCATTTCAAAGAAATTGTATCTGCTTTCTCACTAAATTGACAGCACCAGGTAAATGAAACAGGCATAACCTTTCCCTCTAAATTTACAATTTTGCATCTCCAGTTCACCCTTGCTTCTTTTCTATAGACCAAGTGGTATCCTCCCTTTTCTAGGGTCAATTCTCTCACTTGTGCCCCTATTATTACATGTTCTGCTACAGTTTTCATCTCTGGATGCTGTTGGGGCCCCACCCTGCTTTAATTAAATTAGATTCTCTCAGACTAGAGCTAGGACTTAAGTACTGTTAAGATATTTTGCAGGAGATTCCAGTGTTCACCCAGGATGAGAACCATTTCTTATCATCTTTGAGATCTTACTCAACAGTTATCCAGTGTCTCTAACGTACCATGTCAGAAAAATTATCTAAAATTTGAAAAAAAAGGCCAAAAAAGTGATGGTATATTTCAATATCACGTTTGAGCTAAGTACATAAAGATTGTCTTGGGGAATGTACTTAATTCACGTCATATCTTTACTACTGATTAGAAGTCAGAATTGCAGACTTAGAGAAGACACATATTAATGTGCAAATTTTTGTCCGATAGAGATGCAAATAATTTCTGACTGGTACAACTGATAACTTCAGTGACTTATGGCCTTTTGGACATGAACATGTTTTATATCTAATCCACTAATCCTATCATAGCATATCTTTGTGAGTTTGCCTATAACAATCTCAGCTTCTCAGCTGCTATAGGAACAGGTCAGAGTATCACACTGCTTCCTTCATTAATTAATGTTACATAAAATCTTTGACTTTATATTGCCATTTGTTATGTTAAGATATTTTACCTTTTTAAAAATTATATTTTAAACACTTTCAATTTCTCCCCAGTTATTAGATTCCTCCTAAAAGATGTTAATGTTTATCTAATGCTAAAGTTTTAAAAAGAAAAATTTTCCTGGTTCCCTTTCAGGAAGTCCTTATCTTCCTTCTCCTTTTCCAAAACCCTGGAAAGAACTGTTCACTGCTACTACTGCCACTCCATTACTTCTCACTTGCTCCTCAACTCACCCCAAGGCAGATTCATGCTTCCACGGATTCACTGCATTGATTTTTCATGCTGTCAAGCTCATCCATATCCTCCTTGCTGCTGAAATCAATGGACATGTCTCAGTCTTTAGCTCACTTAACACTCTAGCTTCATTTGTCCCCTTGAAGTCATCTCCTTCCCTGGGCTTCTACAACATCATACTCTCTTGATTTTCCTCTTGTTTCTCAGGCCACCGTTTTTATAAATTGCCTTCTTCTTCAGTCGTAGTCCTCTCTCATTCTCTCTCATCTATGTACATAAGTGCTCATAACAGCTTTGTTTATAAGAGCCCCAAGCTGCAATTGACACATGTCCTTCAATGGGTGAGTCAACAAACGGACGCATCCATGTCATGGAATACTTTTCAGCAATATAAAAACCAAATTATTTAGACATATTCCCAACTACTTGGATGAATCATCAGAAAATTAGAGTGGATGAAAAAAGCCAGTTCTAGAAGGTTACAAACTGTATGATTCCATGTATAAAACATCCTGGAAATGACAAAATTACAGAAATGGAGAACAGATCAGTGGTAGCCAAGGTCTGAGGAAGTGGTGGGTTTGGAAGAGAAGTGGATGTTACTCTGAAAGGGAATAGAAAGGGTCTGTGTAGTGATGGATATATTCACTGTGGATATCCTGGTTGTGATACTGTGAGAGTTTTACAAGATGTTACAAGTTTTACAAGATGAAATTAGGTAAAGGGTGTAGAGGATCTCTGTTATTTCTTACAAGTTTGTGTAAACCTATGTGAAGAAGTGAAAGTGTTAGTTGCTCAGTTGTGTCCGACCCTTTGAGACCCCATGGACTGTAGCCCACTAGGTTCCTCTGTCCATGGGATTCTCCAGGCAAGAATACTGGAATGGGTAGCCATTCCCTTCTACAGAGGATTTTTCTGACCAAGGGAATGAACCCAGATCACCTGCACTGCAGGCAAATTCTTTACTGTCTGAGCCACCAGGGGAGTCCCAAGAACACCAGAATGGACAGCCATTCCCTTCTTCAGGGGCTCTTCCTGACCCAGTGATTGAACCTGGGTCTCCTGCATTGCAGATGAATTCTTTACCATCTGAACCACCAGGGAAGCCTGGGTAAGACTATAACTATCTCAAAATAAAACTTGATTAAAAAACTAGTTTACTTATGTAGTAATTAGTTATTAATCATAAGTAGATTTTGCTATTCAAATATATCAATTCAACACAATTCATAGATTGGTTTAGCAGAAAAATTGTGTTGAGGAGTTTGGTTTTACTTTTAGTAAACACTTATATTGGATGATTTCATCATCTGGACTAGTAATTTGAATGAGCTAACAGGTATGTGCAGAATAAGGATAACTGAATGTCATTATATACTGGTAGTGAGTGATCAAGAAAGCAAATTGAAAGTAGCTTTGATGACATAAATCCATCATAACTATGTCTGTGGGTCAACTGATTTGAATCATAAATATACCTAATGCTACTAACAATGGCAAAAACTCAATTTCATATGGGAAGAAATAAATGAAGCAACACTAAAATAAAGCTATGAGAGTACAATATTTACCAAGAGGTTGTTAATTTGGCAACTACAACCATTAAGAATGAAGACAGGCACATATAAACAAGTAAATATCTCTAAGAAGCCAATAAATGTCACTAAATTCACACAATGAAGCACAAGCATTTGGTTCAGGTCATTACTTTACTCATTTAATTTTACCTCTGAAAAAAATTTAAATCGCTTGATTATTTGATATGGACAGGGAGGCCTGGTGTGCTGCGATCCATGGGATCACAAAGAGTCGGACACGACTGAGCAACTGAACTGAACTGAGAAATAGAAAAATACAATCTGTGAGAGTATATAAATATAAACTGAGAATATTCTGCAAGGATAATGGTTATTTTGGGGACAGGAATCAAATTAATATGTAGGGTTGGTAAAAGAGGGAAGGGGAATTTTTAATTTTTATTCTATACTCATTGATATTTTTGAATATCTTACCAGTATGCATTTCTTTATTTATTAATTTTATAAGGAATAAAATGGAAAATAAAAATTGGACATGAAA
This sequence comes from Budorcas taxicolor, assembly GCF_023091745.1. Classification (NCBI taxonomy): domain Eukaryota; kingdom Metazoa; phylum Chordata; class Mammalia; order Artiodactyla; family Bovidae; genus Budorcas; species Budorcas taxicolor. The sequence continues at coordinate 73,437,400 of NC_068911.1, forward strand.
AATACACAGATAAATTCTATTGTAAGAAGTAAGATAATTATTCCAATTAAGTAAAGATATATAAATCCTTCATGAGGAAAACCAAGAGAATAAAAGACAGTAATTTCTTTTTAAGGAGAATTAATCACCAAGGAACGGCAGCTCCTATCAGCTGGTGTGCCGGTAGCTTAGTTTTTGTTCTCATATAAAACCCAAGTGAACACTTTGTAAGAGAAATTTCTAAAGGAGTCCTAATAAAAACTATAATGTGCAAGGCATCACTGAGGAAGTCAGCTGACTTTTTTTTTTCCAACAGTAGGGAATACAGATTAGGGCAGAAAAAAACAATCACTGTTTCTGGTAATAATGCAATAACTTAATAGAGTTTTGTGATAACAGAAGCTACATTTAAAATTAGCTGCAGTTTGGCCTTGGCACTTCATTACTTTTTCTTTTCTTTTTTTAAAATAACGTGAAGTCCTAAGAATGAGTTTTCACAAACCTGGGCAAGGACATTACCAGTGCTTGACTCCATTTAGTTAGAGTGTTTCTGATGAATGGATTTCTGTATTTCCTTAGGTATAACTATTTTATAAGGTTTCTGTAGAGTCCAAAACATAAAGAGTAATCTGTTTTTCTACTCTGTAATAACATCTGGTCAAATAACAGCTTTCCTGTAACCTAGAGCATTGCTATAATATTGGCTAAGTCTGTTTGCTGACTTTGGGCAACAAGTTCCTGGAAGCAATGGTGCCTTCCCAAATCTCAAGATTTGTTAGAAAAGCCTGTTTGGGTAAGAAATAAAGAAAGATCTTACTGTGCAAACCTAGAAGACACCAATCTCAAAGAGCAACAACAAAGGGAAAAAAAGAAAGAGAGAGAAAAAAAGAACACACTGAAGCCAGTTTTATCTGTGATAGAACATTATCCTTTTCAAGTATCATAGCTGATGATTTTCAATTTGGAAAAGAAAAATAGTCAATGCTCCAAGAATGTCCCAAAATAGGACACAATTCTTTCTTTGAAATTATTAATCTGGTAGATCACAGTAGGCCAATTCCAAAGGATTTTTAGTCTTTGTTATTTACAGCAATTAATCTTTTATCTGACAGGCCAGTTATAGAAAGAGTATATTGTAATAAAATAGCCCAAGAGATAAAGAATAAGACCTGAATCTCAAAGGAAAAAATTTTTCATTTGGAAACCAAATAGTAGTAGAACAAAAAAATTGCTGCCAACAAAGTCTGCTGTATCCTGTAGAGAAATAGGAAAGAGTGAATACTTGTGAGACACAAAGCTGATAAGACCACATTCTGATGCAGAGGAGGGCAATGAGAACTGTGTTGATGGTCTCTTCAGTTTTCTGATCTTTCTAAAGATAGTACTTTTATGGAGATTAAAGGAGAGCATATCTTACAATTTTTATTCTGTCAAAAAACAATGGTATTGTCACCATTTTAATTTTAGATTTACAATGAAACTCTTCCTAGCAATAAATCTAGGTTAATGATAGAGTAAGTGCAGTTTTCACACAGCCTGTTTTCAAGCTTTATACATAATTTAATTGTCATGAAGTTAATTGCTTCTTTACAATGTTTATTTGTATGTTGTTTATATGAATGCCAATATGTATACTTCTGCAGTTATTTTTCACAGAAAATGGTTCATAAATGTCCATGTTAATGTAATATAAAGATGGTTATTGAGAATGGCTGAGCTAATCCTAAAGGAAATCAATCCTTAATATTCATTGGAAGGACATGCTAAAGCTGAAGCTCCAATACTTTGGCTACCTGATGCGAAGAGCTGACTCACTGGAAAAGACCCTGATGCTGGGAAAGATTGAGGGTAGCAGGAGAAGGGGGCATCAGAGGATGAGATGGTTGGATGGCATCATTGACTCAATGGAGATGAGTTTGAGCAAACTCCGGGAGATAGTAAAGGACAGGGAAGCCTGGTATGCTGCCATCCATGGGTCACAAAGAGATGGACATGACTGAGCAACTGAAAAATTGAGAGTGGCTATAGCATAAGGGCCTAGAGGAGCTATCCCACGTTGAAGGTCAGGAATGGTGGCGGTAAGGAGATACCCCTCGTCCAAGGTAAGGAGCAGCAGCTGTGCTTTGCTGGAGCAGCCGTGAAGAGATATCCCACGCCAAGGTAAGAGAAACCCAAGTAAGGTGGTAAGTGTTGCAAGAGGGCATCAGAGGGCAGACACACTGAAACCATACTCATAGAAAACTAGTCAATCTAATCACACTAGGACCACAGCCTTGTCTAACTCAATGAAACCAAGCCATGCCTGCGGGGCAACCCAAGATGGGCGGGTCATGGTGGAGAGGCCTGACAGAATGTGGTCCACTGGAGAAGGGAATGGCAAACCACTTCAGTATTCTTGCTTTGAGAACCCCATGAATAGTATGAAAAGGCAAAATAATAGGATACTGAAAGAGGAACTCCCCAGGTCAGTAGGTGCCCAATATGCTACTGGAGCTCAGTGGAGAAATAAGTCCAGAAAGAATGAAGGGATGGAGCCAGTGCAAAAACAATACCCAGTTGTGTATGTGACTTGTGATAGAAGCAAGATCCGATGCTGTAAAGAGCAATATTGCATAGGAACCTGGAATGTCAGGTCCATGAATCAAGGCAAGTTGGAAGTGGTCAAACTAGAGATGGCAAGGGTGAACGTCGACATTCTAGGAATCAGCGAACTAAAATGGACTGGAGTGGGTGAATTTAACTCAGATGACCATTACATCTACTACTGCGGGCAGGAATCCCTCAGAAGAAATGGAGTAGCCATCATGGTCAACAAAAGAGTCCGAAATGCAGTACTTGGATGCAATCTCAAAAACGACAGAATGATCTCTGTTCGTCTCCAAGGCAAACCATTCTATATCACAGTTATCCAAGTCTATGCCCCAACCAGTAACGCTGAAGAAACTGAAGTTGAACGGTTTTATGAAGACCTACAAGATCTTTTAGAACTAACAATGAAAAAAGATGTCCTTTTAATTATAGGGGACTGGAATGCAAAAGTAGGAGGTCAAGAAACACCTGGAGTAAAAGGCAAATTTGGCCTTGAAATGCGGAATGAAGCAGGGCAAAGACTAATAGAGTTTTGCCAAGAAAATGCACTGGTCATAGCAAACACCCTCTTCCAACAACACAAGAGAAGACTACATATGGACATCACCAGATGGTCAACACCGAAATCAGATTGATTATATTCTTTGCAGCCAAAGATGGAGAAGCTGTATACAGTCAACAAAAACAAGACCAGGAGCTGACTGTGGCTCAGATCATGAACTCCTTATTACCAAATTCAGACTTAAATTGAAGAAAGTAGGGAAAACAGCTAGACCATTTAGGTATGACCTAAATCAAATCCCTTATGATTATACAGTGGAAGTGAGAAATAGATTTAAGGGTCTAGATCTGATAGATAGAGTGCCTGATGAACTATGGAATGAGGTACGTGACATTGTACAGGAGACAGGGATCAAGACCATCCCCATGGAAAAGAAATGCAAAAAAGCAAAATGGCTATCTGGGGAGGCCTTACAAATAACTGTGAAAAGAAGAGAGGTGAAAAGCAAAGGAGAAAAGGAAAGATATAAGCATCTGAATGCAGAGTTCCAAAGAATACCAAGAAGAGATAAGAAAGCCTTCTTCAGTTATCAATGCTAAGAAATAGAGGAAAAGAACAGAATGGGAAAGACTAGAGATCTCTTCAAGAAAATTAGAGATACCAAGGGAACATTTCATGCAAAGATGGGCTCGATAAAGGACAGAAATGGTCTGGACCTAACAGAAGCAGAAGATATTAAAAAGAGGTGGCAAGAATACACAGAAGAACTGTACAGAGAAGATCTTCACAACCCAGATAATCATGATGATGTGATCACTAATCTAGAGCCAGACATCTTGGAAAGTGAAGTCATGTGGGCCTTGGAAAGCATCACTAAGAACAAAGCTAGTGGAGGTGATGGAATTTCAGTTGAGCTGTTTCAAATCCTGAAAGGTGATGCTGTGAAAGTGCTGCACTCAATATTCCAGCAAGTTTGGAAAACTCAGCAGTGGCCACAGGACTGGAAAAGGTCAGTTTTCATTCCAATTCCAAAGAAAGGCAATGGCAAAGAATGTTCAAACTACTGCACAATTGCACTCATCTCACATGCCAGTAAAGCAATGTTCAAAATCCTCCAAGCCAGAATTCAGCAATACATGAACTGTGAAATTCCTGATGTTCAAGGTGATTTCAAAAACGGCAGAGGAACCAGAGAACAAATTGCCAACATCCGCTGGATCATGGAAAAAGCAAGAGAGTTCCAGAAAAACATCTATTTCTGCTTTATTGACTATGCCAAAGCCTTTGACTGTATGGATCACAATAAACTGTGGAAAATTCTGAAAGAGATGGGAATACCAGACCACCTAACTTGCTTCTTGAGAAATCTGTATGCAGGTCAAGAAGCAACAGTTAGAACTGGACATAGAACAACAGACTGGTTCCAAATAGGAAAAGGAGTATGTCAAGGCTGTATCTTGTCACCCTGCTTATTTAACTTATATGCAGAGTACATCATGAGAAACGCTGGACTGGAAGAAGCACAAGATTGAATCAAGACTGCCGGGAAAAATATCCATAACCTCAGATATGCAGATGACACCACCTTTATGGCAGAAAGTGAAGAGGAGCTAAAAAGCCTCTTGATGAAAGTGGAAGAGAGAGTGAAAAAGTTGGCTTAAAGCTTAACATTCAGAAAACGAAGATCATGGCATCTGGTCCCATCACTTCATGGGAAATAGATGGGGAAACAGTGGAAACAGTGTCAGACTTTATTTTTTTGGGCTTCAGAATCACTGCAGATGGTGACTGCAGCCATGAAATTAAAAGACGCTTACTACTTGGAAGAAAAGTTATGACCAACCTAGATAGTATATTCAAAAGCAGAGACATTACTTTGCCAACTAAGGTCCGTCTAGCAAGGCTATGGTTTTTCCTGTGGTCATGTATGGATGTGAGAGTTGGACTGTGAAGAAAGCTGAGCACTGAAGAATTGGTGCTTTTGAACTGTGGTGCTGGAGAAGACTCTTGAGAGTCCCTTGGACTGTAAGGAGTTCCAACCAGTCCATTCTGAAGGTCAGCCCTGGGATTTCTTTGGACAGAATGATGCTAAAGCTGAAACTCCAGTACTTTGGCCATCTCATGTGAAGAGTTGACTCACTGGAAAAGACTCTGATGCTGGGAGGGATTGGGGGCAGGAGGTTAAGTGGACGACAGAGGATGAGATGGCTGGATGGCATCACGGACTCGATGGAAGTGAGTCTGAGTGAACTCCGGGAGCTGGTGATGGACAGGGAGGCCTGGCATGCTGCGATTCATGGGGTTGCAAAGAGACGGACACGACTGAGCGACTGAACTGAACTGAACTGAACTGAAGCTTTAAAAGCTACCATACCAAAGGATTCCTTTTCTTTAGGATTTTGATTATTTCATCCTAGTATTAATAGTTTTCAATGCCCCTCCAGGTTTCTGATTTGGACAGCTGTTTCCACAATCTCTAGATTTCTTCCTATTAATTCGTGTCCTAGCTAATCTAAATCAAGCTGTTATTATCAGGGTTTAAAAGTTCTGTGCGGGTAACCACTTACTGTAGGGGTAACCTACTTGGGCAACTAAACCCTTCAGCAGAGATCGCTAATCTGCACTAAGGCAACCTGAACACAGAGTATGAAATTCATCTTGGCTGGATAACTGTTCATTTTTAATTTTCAGAAATGTCAATGGCATCTATTCTACTCATTGTGTCCTGGAAGCACACTGACCACCCTACTCTCCACCTTCTTCCCCAACAACAAATCCAGTTTAATAGGCAGAACATTAAGGAGATTTAATAAATAGTTCTTAGATGAATGAATGAATAAATGCATTATAACAGTATACTCTTGTTTGGAGAAATCTTGAGTTGTGTCATTTTATTTTTTAAAATTTAAACTACCTGAAGCATTTCATAAAGATCTTGAATGGTACACAAGAGTGTATGAGTTAAAAAGTAAGTTTCCCTTCCACCAGGGAACTCAGAAACTATTCTCTTCTGAATCTTTCCACTTACAATCAATGCAAAACAAACTATGTATGTACATATCCAGACACTTTCACCATTTTTCACAAATAAAATTATACTCTAAACACACTCCTCACTTTCATTTTTATTTAGTAATAAACCTTAGGGATTATTTATAACATTACATATAGATTTTCATACTTAGTATTCCAATGTATGAAGTATATTATTAATATTTTAAAATTATACTTGTGGATTTAGAATACAGGGAATGTAAGGTAAACCATAGTTTTGCAAGATTATAAACTCAAAGGGTTCAATGGTTTTTTTCTTAATGACCTTGAGCATCTGGGTAAAGATATTAGAGAAAAAGAATAAACAACAATAGCAAAAGCAAACAAAAAGTAGAACAAAGGATCCTTTTTTTTTTTTTTTAAAGGATCCTTTTATACTTGAAACTCTGAGAAATAAACATCTGCTTTATCTTCTCCATAACGTATTTTTCTGGTAAGAAATGAGATGAATTAAAACATGACTCTATTCAGAGCTTGGGAGCAGGGAATTAATAATGATGGAAAGAGGAAAGCTAGAGATGGAGGACTGAAGATCAAAGTAGCATGCACAGACCTGACAAGAAGCAGGTCTTTGATTTCACATCAACCACTATTTCCTGAGTGATTACTGCAGTCAAGATGCTTACTCGCTTTTAATCTGCAAAGACAAATGACAATTCAGCACAACATATGTTCAGTCCCAGGTGAGTGATTATAGATTGTAATTGCTAAAAGAGTCTGCTGAAAATATTAACACTGCATGTAGCGTCCTTCTAGGCCAAAGGGAAGTACTGTTGTTTTTAATGGTCTGCTGCTATGGGGGAGAGTTTGGTGCTTGCTAAATGAGAGATTGTCTCCTCAGAATAATAATCTAGACAGGCTAATATGTCACATGTGATTCAATAATTTCCACGCAATTGTTATATTATTTACTATTCATATATACCCTGAGTTTTAGGTGTTTTATGTACTCTGATAAAATCAAATATTTGAAATAATTCTAAAGAAATAAATATTTCTCAGAAAACTGATTATTAATTCACCATCTTAGCCACAACCAGAGATCCTTGCACAATATTTCATATATATTGTATGTATGTCTGTGAACACTAGTATCATGTCTGATTTTGCATTTTTTATTCTACTTGATATGATACAGTGGGGAAAATATAATTTGGGGGATCAGATCAGCCAGTGCTCATATCTCAATTCAACTACTCAGCTACTGGTTGAGTCATTTCTGCAAAGGCTTTTGTGGTCCCAGTTTTTGGTGGTATTGTGGGGAGTAAATGAGGTAAACTGTGTAAGAGGTTTATTGAGTTAAAAATATAAAACAAAAATATGCATTGATATATATTTGTCAAGTAATATACTTCATATTCTACTTTATTAAGTCATATGTCTAATATTTATTAATATTTAATTTATTAATTTTATACTAATTAATATAACTATAGTGTTATATTATTATTCCCAAAACCTTAAATTAAAAATTTCTGGCACACATTAAAGTTGGAATAGTAAAGCAGAGGAAAACAAACAATTTTTACTTTTACAAATATTTTACTATTTGCAGAAGTATGTTTTGCTTTAACATCTATTGTAAAATAATGTTATTATAAGAGGTTAATAAAGTGTTTAATTTTGGTTGCTTTCTTAGACACTATATAAACCAGTAGATAAAAAATATATATGTGTGTGTATATATATATATATATATATATATTTAAAAATTCTGTTATAGTCTATATTCCAGTTAAAGTTCACCATTCTTTGTTGCATTAGTGGTAAAGAACCTGCCTGCAAATGCAGGAGACTTAAGAGATGCAGGGTCAGTCCCTGGGTTGAGAAGATCCCCTGGCGAAGGGCATGGCAACCCATTCCAGTATTCTTGCCTGAAGAATCCCATGGAGAGAGGAGCCTGGCCGGCTACAGTCCATAGGGCTGAAGAGAGTCAGACACAACTGAAGGGATTAAGCACACACACACACATCCTTCAATATTGTGTCTCCCTTTCTAGATCAGTACCTGGCTTGTAATTTACTTAAATCTCTCTCTATAACTCATATATAATCATCAGTTTCTATCACTAAGTATGCTTCTTCAAGTCAATTCCTGGTTAAACCACAGTGGAGCAATAGCATTTCATCATTAATTGTATAATCTGTATGTGATACAAACAAGAAGTCAAGAAAGTTATCAAATATACTTGGTAACAGTTATTAGTCTCCAAGGCAAGAATATACAATGGGAAGAAGATTGTCTCTTCAGTAAGTGGTGCTCGCAGAACTGGATAACTATGTGTAAAAGAACGAAATCAGAACACTTCCTAACACCATACACAAAGATAAACTCAGAATGGATTAAAAACTTAAGACCAGAAACTATAAAATGCTTAGAAGAAAACACAGGCAGAACACTGTATGACACAAACCATAGCAAGATCCTCTATGACCCACCTCCTATAATAATGGAAATGAAAACAAAACTAAACAAGTGGGACCTAATTAACTTAGAAGCTTTTGCACAGAAAAGGAAAACATAAACAAGGTGAAAAGATAACCCTCAGAATAGGAGAAAATAATAGCAAATGAAAAAATTGACAAAGGATTAATTTCCAAAATATACAAGCAGCTCATACAAGTCAATACCAGAAGAACAAACAGCCCAATCAAAAAGTGGGAAAAAGAACTAAAGAGACATTTCTCCAAAGAAAACATACGGATGGCTAATAAACACATGAAGAGATGCCCAACATTGCTCATTATTAGAGAAATGCAAATCAAAACTACAATGAGATATCACCTCACACTAGTCAGGATGGCCACCATCGAAAAATCCACAAACAACAAATGCTAGAGAGGATGTGGAGTAAAAGGAACCCTCTTGTACTGCTGGTAGGAATGTAAATTGATACAGCCACTATGGAAGACAGTATGGAGGTTCCTTAAAAAACTAGGAATAAAACCACCATATGGCCCAGCAATACCACCTCTGGGCATAAACCCTGAAGAAACTAAAATTGAAAAAGGCACATGTACCACAATATTCACTGCAGCACTATTCACAATGGCTAGGACATGGAAGCAATCTAGATATCCACCTACAGATGAACGGATAAAGCTGTGGTACATATATACAATGGACAACTACTCAGCCATAAAAAGGAACACATCTAAGTCAGTTCTAATGCGGTGGATGAACCTAGAGCCTAATACACAGAGTGACGTAAGTCAGAAAGAGAAAACAAATAAGGTATATTAACCTGCTGTGAATGCTAACTCACTTCAGTCGTGTCCGACTCTGTGTGACCCCATAGATGGCAGCCCACCAGGCTCCCCGTCCCTGGGATTCTTCAGGCAATAACACTGGAGTGGGTTGCCATTTCCTTCTCCAGTGCGTGAAAGTGAAAAGTGAAAGTGAAGTCGGTCAGTTGTGTCCGACTCTACGCAACCCCATGGACTGCAGCCTTCCAGGCTCCTCCGTCCATGGGATTTTCCAGGCAGAGTACTGGAGTAGGGTGCCATTGCCTTTTAACCTATATACATGAAATCTAGAAAGATGGTACTGATGAACCTATTTGCAGGGCAGCAGTGGAGATGCAGACATACAGAATACACTAATGGACAAGGACGGGGGAGAGGAAGGAGACGGTGAGATGAATGGAGAGAGTAGCATGGAAGCATGCACACTAACATATGTAAAATAGATAGCCCATGGAAATTTTCTATGACTCAGAACTCAACTGGGAATCTGCAACAACCTAGAGGGGTGGGAAAGGGTGATAGGGGAGGGATGTTCAAGAGGAAAGGGGACGTATTACACCTATGTCAAATTCGTGCTGGTGTATGGCAGAAATCAAACCAACACTGTAAAGCAATCATCACTCAATTAAAAACAAATAAACATCATTTAAGGAAAAGAATTATTATAGATTCTAAGAAATGCTGCCTGGTTGGGAATATTTTTTAGATTTAATATGGAAACTAAATTTAGACTCCAGGGACAGATCACAGTAAACTGCAATGCCACATGGAAAAAAAAATACCTCATGTCTAAAAAGTATGTTAATTTGTGGGATAACTTTTATTAAATGTTTTGATTTTGGTGTCAATATTGTGCAGTTTGGTGCAATTAAGATCAGAAGGTGCTTGAGACATGAAAGTGCAATCGGTAAGTTCTTTCCTCTTCTGAAAATACCACTTGCAGATGGAATGATTGAGAAAACTTATTTGTATTTAAATCCATGATATTAAAAAAGTAAGCATCAAAATATTATGAGATATGAACTGTACAGTACTCAAAACAAAGAACATAAAAGTTGAAATAATGAAGTGACATGTAGAATGGGCTATGACAGAGGTATACCAATCCAGAATTTACTCCCAATAAGGGTAGACTAGGTAATTTGGTTATATCTGCCAAACTGTAACAGTTATCTGAAAAGCTGAGAAGCAAAATAATTAACAATTGTATGAAGACACCGAAAAGCTTTAAAAGTAGTATCAATTTTTACGGCTAAAATCCAGGAGAATAATAGAACCCCAAAAGGTGAGCCCCACCTTTGGGCTTCTTTTCTTCTAGAGTTAGCTGCTGATCCCATAAAATGTGACAGATTTTTAAGAGGCAGAGCAGGGCTGTTGACAAACTATGGAGGCTAGAGTGACAAAATAATTAGTTTGGAGGCTCTAAGGAGGGATTATCTAGTATATGTCCCAAGCTTTGAGACTCAACCCCAAGGTACTACAAACTAAAAGGAAGGAGGAACTGACAATTGACTAGCACTAAAATGAAAGGAGAACCAGTGTCAAATGATCTCTGCTGAGATATAAGGATTTGGATACCAAGTACTCATAGTAGCCTGCCAGATGTAATTATTAATTCCTACATATTTTCATATGCAATGTTTAAACTAATTCAGAAGTAGTCAAGAACATAGGAATACAAACCCACAGGATCACAAAAGCAACAGACAGTAAAAACAGAATTATCAGATACAGAATAAAAAGTATGATTTAATATGTTCAGGGAAACAAAAAGACAAATTTAAGAATCTGAGGAGAGAAAAAGATATGTTTAAAAGAGCCTAATGGAGATTCTAAACAAAAGGAAGATACAATTCCTAAAATTAACAGTATAATACAATGGTTTGAATTCTATTAGACACAACTGAAGAGGGAATTAGTGGAGAAGTCAGAAAAAATATACAAACTGAAATACAGATAAAAGTTAGGTTGCAAATACAGATAGGGAATAAAAGATAAAGGGGGAGTATGAAAAGTGTATAATAAGTATAACTGGAGTCTTAGAAGGGACTGGGAAAGGGAACATGATGGAAGCAAAGTTTAAAGAGATTAACTGACTAAAAATTTCCCAAGACTGATAAAGGCAGCAAACATTTCCACAAAGCAAAGAATTATAGATATAAGGAAAATGATACTCTTTAGAGTGTCATCATAGAAAAATGACTAAAAGTCAAAAGCAAAGAAAGATCATTCTAGATCATACTCCAGGAACAAGACTGTCAGTTAATTCCTCATTGAAAACTATTTCAAACAACTAGTAATGGAATCATAGCTAGCATTACAGGTACTTCATTTCAGCATGTTGAATATACTATGCCTTATTCAGCAAAACATCCTTCCAGTATGAAAGTGAAATACAGATATTTTCAAGCAAATAAAAATGTGGAGCATATACTACAACCAGCCACAGATCAAACAAGATACCCTACAGTGTTTTTCAGATAGTTGGCCAGTGATCCATGAGAAAAGGTTGGAGATTTAAGAAGCAATATTTGAAAATATATTTGAGTGATATTAACTTTTGCCTGCAATGCAGGAGACCTGGGTTCAAGCCCTGAGTCAGCAAGATCCCCTGGAGAAGGGAATGGGTACCCACTCCAGTATTCTTGCCTGGAGAATTCAATGGACAGAGGAGCTTGGCAGGCTACAGACCGTGGTGTCACAAAGAGTTGAACATGACTGAGTGACTAACACTTCACTTCACTTCAACTGCTTAAAAACAATAATGTCTTGTAGAGTTTAAATACAGAGAAAATCCCTATCACAATGACATAACAATTGTGAATGGAGCAAATGGAGTCAAAGTATTCTAAAATTTTGCATTGTCTAAGAGGTAAAACTACTAATTTATATTAGATTCTGATATGAATGCACATTGTAATATGAGGATTAATCCAAAGTGTACTGTACTCGTCTAAGGGGTACCTAAGACCATTAGTGTGTCCATGAAGATGGTTTGATTTTCATAATAAGATGCTATTTGCCCTTTTCACTGAGTTGGCATTTTATTTGACTGTGCGAAGGCCATGACAAGTAAAATTGCTAGATTCTTACCCCCAAATAAGGCAGTGAAACCAAACTCTTACTAGTTTTTGTTGTACTTTTTTGTGCTAAATGTCAGCTGTTTTTTTTTTTTTTTTCCTGTAAAGGTCTAGAAAGGAAAAATTTTAGACGTTGCAGGCCATATAGTCTCTGTCTTAATTACTAAACCCTGAAATTTAAGAGCAAAACATCTGTAGACAATATATAAATAAATGGGTATGGCTGTATTCCAAGAAATTGTCTTTTTTTTTTTTTTTAAAATAGCTATGGGTTGCAATTGACCTATTGACCATCATTTGCTGACCTCTGTTCTGTGACTCACATTTGCAGTAAGAACAAGTTAACACACATACACACACATATATACACATACACATAGACAGGTTTACTTAAAAATTTCCCTTGCTGAAGCAGTAGGAATTATTGATTTTTTAAAAGCTTAACTCTTGAGTACATGTGACATATATTCTTTGTGACATAGTGGGAAGTAAGCATAAAGCATATTGCCTGCATGCTGAAGGAAACTGCGTATTGTCTTAAGGAAATGTACGCGACCCTAATCATTTGTGTGCTGAACTAACTGCTTCCTTGTTGAAGACCATTGCCACTTGAAAGAACAATTAACACATCAACTATAGTTATTTAGATTTTGAAATTTGGTAGACCAGACAATGAGATGTGAAGGGAACTTTTACAAAGGGTTTTGGGAAAAAGTTGTCTTCGCTATCAAAAATAAAAACAAAACACTCTAATAATTGCTTCTCCTCCACTGGGTATAATCTTCTCTGCATGTGATGCCCAGAAGTATGACAACCATCTCATAAGGTAGAAGGCCACTTACCTGAGGGCAAAGCCAACGGCATCTTAAGTGACATACTGCTGGTATACTAAGTGGACAGCATTGTAGTACAAGGGTTATTCTTCCAGTTTTTTTCAGGTCATTAGTCTATCCATTTATTTAGCAAACATTTGTTAAATGCTAATTATATGCCTAGTACAGGGGAAAATGGCAGAGTCCCTCATATCCTAGATGCTAAATTCTAATAGAGAAGACGGAGAATACACTTGTAATTAAACGCGTGAGAAGAATTCAGAGGGCTATGGAAATGTGACCTGTCTGGGGTGCAATGAATGGCTTTCTGAGTACAGCATAAGTCAAACTTGAAAAATGAGCTAGAGTTGGCTAGGATAAAGGATAGAGAGAAGGGTTTCCAGGAAGGAAACCAATGCATTGAAAATATGAGAGAGCAGGGAGTACATGGAAGGAAGTTAAGGGAGGCCAATATGCCTAGAACACAAAGAACAAGGCATGGCAGTCATGAAGGCTGGAGGAGTGCTTGTGCACTCTGCAATCTTAGAATGTATAGAGCACATTAGAGATTTTAAACCTTATCCTAAAAAATATGCCAGGGATATGAGGCTTTAAATCTCGGCTTTGGTATGCTCAAATTAGCATTTTTAAAAGATCATTCTGGCTATGAGGTGGAGAATGGATTAGATCGGGCCTGCATTGGAAGCCAGGGCCTCAGTAAAGAGGCACCCAGTGGAGACAGATGAGGCAGCGGGTGGTGGGGCAGACGCAGCGGAGTTACACAGAGAAAGGTAACCTAGTCTGAAGTGCAGTGAAAGTGAGAATGAGAGGTTGGAGCAGGCACCTGAAGGATGCCTAAGAGTTGGCTAGAATAAAAGACACAGCGAATTTTTGACAGTGCTTTTGGGGGTTGAGTCAGGGAGGGAGCATATATAAAATGTTAATAGAATAAGTCCCAGATCAAAATTTTTATACTGTTTATGTAATTTTATAATATGTTGGATACTTTCATGCACTCCAGATTTTGTCCATCTATAATTTCTCTTCTTTCCAAAAGAAAAGTTTTACGATCACTATTGTCAGAAATCCTGTAGCTCCTAGTGAAATATTTTCACAGGACACAGGATTTACAATCATACAGCCTTTTATATGATTACAGTTATCTGATTAAGGTACATGGTTAAGTTGATGTGATCTCCACCCCTTCTAGCTAGCTATGTTTTCTCACATAAGATATCAACCATAATATCTCCTGAATATATTTAAAGTATTTAAGGGAAATAATATTTCAAAGCAGGTGTATTTTTTTGTATGCTTGAATAGCTTTACTCCAATCTTAAATTAAGGGACCAGCATTTAAATAATTTCTGGCTTCTGATCTAGTAATTAGAGATCTCTTATTTTATTCATCATAGATAAATAACAGAAGATAACACTCAGATTCTAAGAATCTGAAAACTCTTTGTGCATGAAGAGTCTCCAATTCATCATCTGATTATTTTAACAACATAAGACTTTTTCTTACTGTAAGTAACATTTATTATGTATTCTGATTCCTTTTAGCTTAAGAATGAAGGTTCTTTGGGTTCTTTCTGAAGCTATGACAGTACAAGGTGAGCTAAGCAATTTAATTTAGAAATTAAAATTGACCATTATGTAAATTTAAAGGTAGAGTCAAAACAAATTCTACATGATTTCTTAGTTAAGTTACTTCATTTCATTAAAAAAAACTAATTAAATTGAATATCATATATTCAGATCAAAAAGTTATAGCATATTATTGTCCTAAAGCCTTCAAAATCTTCACATTCAGTGTTTTGGAAATTACTAAATATTTTCTTAACACAATCATAAATATCATATTTATTAAAATTATATATAAATTGGGGGTAAATAAAAAATCATGATCATGGAAATGGCTACATTTGTCTCCAGAAATGGTTCTTTCGTGTAGGGAAAGGTTCCACTGTACTTCTAACTTAGAGAGAGAAATTATCTTATTACAGAACTCCAAAGTATAAACTAACATTCATACAGTAAACACATTCATGAGTTAATTCATTTAGCCAAAAATACATATTTGATTTTGAACTCTTCAAATGAGATTGGAATATTTCTGCTTTCCTTCCTTCCATCTCTTTGCTCAATCCTCAGGGAGTGAAAAGGACTGATTTAACTTCTGGGTCATCTTTAGCATAATAAAATTCTTGTCTTTCAGGGTTCTACTTTATTATACATACCATTCCATACTATCCCATAATGTATACTGTTAATGGTTCTTGCCATTAATACCCTCTGGCATTCATTTCTACTCCCTCTCATTCAGAGTCCATCATCTTATCAGCTAGCAAATGTTCTTTGGGCCACTACATCTTAAGTGTCCTGTTTTACCTCTCTGGGATTTTTGCTTTCTCTGATAATTATTTATTCTGAAAGTCCTTGCTGTATGCTCACTTCCTAAAAGCTTTCACAGAACCATTTTGATTTTGTCTCCTGCATCTCTGTTTCAGAGTTGGTCTCTAAATAACCAATATTATCATTACCGCAAAGAGTGCCATGTTGTAGCTCAGTCCCTAGGTTGTGTCTGACACTGCAAACCTGAGGCTGCATCACGCCAGGCTTCCCTGTCCTTCACTATCTCCTGGAGTTTGCTCAGACTCATTCCACTGTGGCTCAGCTGGTAAAGAATCAGCCTGCAATGTGGGAGACCTGGGTTAGATCCCGGGGTTGGAAAGATCCCCTGGAGAAGGGAAAGGCTACCCACTCCAGTATTCTGGCCTGGAGAATCCCATGGACTAAGTCCATCGGGTCACAAAGAGCTGGACATGACTGAGCGACTTTCACTTTCACTTTGGGCTTCCCTCATACCTCATTTGGTGAAGAATCTACCTGCAGTGCAGGAGACCCAGATTCGACCCCAGGGTGAGGGAGATCCCCTGGAGAAGAAAATGGCAACCCACTCCAGTATTCTTGCCTGGAGAATCCCATTGACACAGGAGCCTGGCAGGCTACAGTTCATGGGGTCATAAGAGTCGGACATGACTTAGCGACTAAACAGAGAGAAAGATGTCCACTGAGCTGGTGATGCTATCTAAACATTTCATTCTCTGTCCCCCACCCCCTTCTCATTTTGCCTTCAATCTGCATCAGGGTCTTTTCTAACAAGTCAGCTCTTCGTGTCAGATAGCCAAAGTATTGGAGCTTCAGCTTCAGCATTTGTTCTTCCAATGAATATTCAGGGTTGATTTCCTTTAAGATTGACTGGTTGGATCTTCTTGCTGTCCAAGGGACTCTCAAGATTCTTCTCCAGCACCACAATTTGAAAGCATCAGTTCTCTGGAACTCAACCTTCTTTTTGGTCCAACTCTCACATTCATACATGACTACTGGAAAAACTATAGCTTTGATTACATAGACCTTTGTCTTCAAAATGTTTTCTTTGCTTTTTAATATGCTAGGGTCTATGTTCATCACAGCTTTCTTCCAAGGAGTAAACGTCTTTAATTTCATTGCTGCAGTCAACATCTACACTGATTTTAGAGCCCAAGAAAGCAAAATCTGTCACTGCTTCCACTTTTTCCTCAGCTATGTGCCATGAAGTGATGGGACTGGATGCCATGATCTTAGTTTTTTGAATGTTGAATTTTAAGGCAGCTTTTCACTCTTCTCTTTATATACCCCCATCAAAGCTGTGGTACATATACACAATGGAGTATCACTCAGCCATTAAAAAGAATACATTTGAATCAGTTCTAATGAGGTAGGTGAAACTGGAACCTATTACACAGAGTGAAGCAAGCCAGAAAGAAAAACACCAATACAGTATACTAACGCATATATATGGAATTTAGAAAGATGGTAATGATAACCCTGTATGCGAGACAGCAAAAGAGACACAGATGTATAGAACAGTCTTTCAGACTCTGTGGGAGAGGGCAAGGGTGGGATGATTTGGGAGAATGGCATTGAAACATGTATAATATCATATATGAAATGAATAGCCAGTCCAGGTTCGATGCATGATACTGGATGCTTGGGGCTGGTGCACTGAGACGACCCAGAGGGATGGTATGGGGAGGGAGGAGAGAGGGGGGCTCAGGATGGGGAACACGTGCATACCCGTGGCAGATTCATGTTAATGTATGGCAAAACCAATACAATATTGTAAAGTAATTAGCCTCTAATTAAAAGAAATAAATTTATTAAAAAATGATAAAAATAAAAGATAAAAAAAAGAGTCTTTAGTTCCTCTTTATGTTCTGTCATTAGAGTGGTATCATGTGTATATTTGAGGTTGTTGATATTTCTCCCGGCAATCTTGATTCTGGCTTGTGATTCATCCAGCCTGGCTTTCTGCGTGATGTACTCTGCATATTGAAGTTAAATAACAGGGTATTTAAAAACAATATTTAGCCTTGTCATATTCTTTTCTCAATTTTGAACCACTCCATTGTTTCATGCTTGGTTTTAACTGTTGCTTCTCAACCTGTATACAGATTTCTCAGGATTCAAATAAGGTGGTCTGGTATTCCCATCTCTTTAAGGATTTTCCACCGTCAAAGGCTTTAGGATAGTTAATGAAGTAGATGTTTTCCTGGATTCTCTTGCTTTTTCTATCATCCAGTGAATGTTGGCAATTTGATCTCTGGTTCCTCTGCCTTTTCTACACCCAGCTTGTACATCTGAAGTTCTCAGTTCACATAATACTGAAGCCTGTGTGTGGGCTGAGTCATTTCAGTTGTGTCCGACTCTCTGTGACCCTACGGACTGTAGCTTACCAGGCTCTTCTTTCCGTGGGATTCTCTAGGCATGAATACTTGAGTGTGTTGCTATGTCCTCTTCCAGTGGAACTTCCCAACCCAGGGATGGAAATTGTGTCTCTTATGTCTCCTGCACTGGCATGTGGATTCTTTACCACAAGTGCCATCTGGGAACCTTAAGCTCAGCTTGAAGGACTTTGAGCATAACTTTGCTAGCATGTGGAAATTAGCATGATTGTATGGTAGTTTGAACATTCTTAGGCATTGGCCTTCCTTGGGATTGGAATGAAAACTGACCTTTTCTAGTCCTGTGGCCACTGCTGAGTTTTCCAAATTTGCTGACATACTGTGTGCAACACTCTAATAGCATCGTCTTTTAGGATTTTGAATAGCTCAGTTGGAATTCCATCACTTTCACTAGGCTTTGGTCGTGGTTATGCTTCCTAAGGCCCATTTGACTTCACACTCCAGGATATCTGGCTTTAGGTGAGTGACCACATCTTCGTAGTTATCTGGGTCAGTAAGACTTTGTTTGCATAGTTCTGTGTATTCTTGCCACCTCTTCTTAACCTCCTCTGCTTCTATTAGGTCCTTACTGTGTCTGTCCTTTATCATGCCCATCCTTGCATGAAATGCTCCAGTTCTCTTGAAGAGATCTCTAGTCTTTCCCATTCTATTGTTTTCCTCCAGTTATTTGCACTGTTCACTTAAGAAGTCTTTCTTATCTCTCCTTGCTACTCTCTGGAATTCTGCATTCAGTTGAGTATATCTTTCCCTTTCTCTCTGCCTTTTACTTTTTTTCTCAGCTACTTGTAAAGTTTCCTTAGACAACCACTTTGCCCTCTTGAGTTTCTTTTCCTTTGGGATGGTTTTGGTCAGTGCCTCCTGAACAATGTTATGAACCTCCATCCATAGTACTTCAGGCACTCTGACTACCAGATCTAATCCCTTGAATCTATTCATCACCTCCACTGTATAATGATAAGTGATTTAATTATGTCATATCTGAATATCCTAGTGGTTTTCTGTACTTTCTTCAGCTTAAGCCTGAATTTTGCAATAATTAGCTCATGATCTGAGCCACATTCAGCTCCAGGTCTTATTTTTGTCTCTGTATAGAGCTTCTCCATCTTTGGCTGCAAAGAGCACAATCAATCTGATTTCAGTATTGTACATCTGGTGATGTCCATGTAGAGAGTAGTCACTTTTGTTGCTGAAGAGGAGGTTTGCTGTGACCAGTGTGTTCTCTTGATACAACTGTTAGCTTTTGTCCTGCTTTATTTTATACTCTAAGGCCATACTTGCCTGTTACATCAGGTACCTCTTGACTTCCTACTTTTGCATTCCAATCTCCTGTGATGAATAGGACCTTTTTTGGTGTTAGTTCTAGAAAGTCTTGTAAGTCTTTATAGAACCATTGAACTTCAGCTTCTTCAGAATTAGCAGTTGGGGCACAGACTTGGGTTACTGTGATTATGAATTGTTTGCCTTGGAAACAAACCAAGATCATTCTGTCATTTTTGAAATTGCACACAAGTACTGCATTTTGGACTCTCGTTGAACATGAAGGCTACTCCATTTCTTAAGGGATTCTTGCCCACAGCAGTAGATATCATGGTCATCTGAATTTAATTAGCCTATTCCTGCCTATTTTAATTCATTGACTCCTAAGATATCGATGTTCACTCTTGCCATCTCCTGCTTGACCATGTCCAATTTACCTTGACTCATGAACCTAATATTCCAGGTTCCTAGGCAATATTGTTCTTTAGAGCATCAGACTTTACTTTCACCACGAGACACATCCAGAACTGAGTGTGGTTTTTGCTTTGGTGAAGTCTCTTCATAAGAGCTCTTTCTGGAGCTGTTAGTAATTGCCCTCTACTCTTTACCAGTAGCATATTGGACACCTTTCAACCTGGAGGATTCATCTTCTGATGTCATATCTTTTGCCTTTTCAATAGGTTCTCAAGGCAAGAAATACTGGGGTTGTTTGCCATTCCCTTCTCCAGTGGACCACGTTTTATCAGAACTCTCCACTATGACCAGTCCATCTTGGGTGGCCCGGCATGTCATGGCTCATAGCTTCACTGAGTTACACAAGCCCCTTCACCATAAGGCTGTGATTCATGAAGGAGAAAGAGCACCATAGCCCCCCCCCCCTTTTTTTTTTATCATGCTACCACTTTGGCGCATGCCACCATTATATTTTATCTGGACTGTTTCAGTAATTCCTAACTGTTCACAATTTTTATTTTCCTTGCACACCAACAGTTATTTCCCACAGAACAGCTAAAACAATCCTCTGAAAACTTAAAACTTATTATGTTACTTTTTTGCTCAAAGCCTTCTACAGCTTCTCATCTTACTGTGGTAATGGACATATCCTAACAGTGGCCTATAGGTCTTTTCTGTGATACTCCAAATATGCTCTTGACTTCAGGCCTTAGTACTTTATGTGTGTAAGGCTGATTCAATGTTTTCCCAGGTATTTTTATGACTAATTTCTTCATGCCTTTCAGATATTTACTTAGATGTATTTCAGTGACTTTCCTGGGCTGCACTATTTAAACCACAGTCCTGTCTCCATCTCTTTTAGTCCTATGCCCTTACCATTCATTATTCTCCTCTATAGCACTTAGGGCAAGCTGTGTATATATTTTATTTTGTGTCTTCTTAACTAAAAATCAGCCTTTAAGTGGAGGTTATTTTGCAATTTCTAAAACTCCTCCATCTTCCGTGTAGACTAGCACCTGCCACAAAATATGCTCCCAACAATTATTTGTTGAGTCGTAAGTGATTGAATATATGGACACCAATATTGGAGAGGCAAACCATTAAAATGCTTGTACTACCAGTTTTGAAATGTCATTTTGCAAAGTTCATCTAACTACTCCATTTATACTGTCACAAAGGTTTTCCTTCATTGAATAAGTGTTTTTCCCTCAAATAATTTAGAAAAAAATAGAGCACAAATAAACAAATAAGTAATCGTAGTCTGTCACCTTAGAATGGAGAAATACTTTCTTAGCTCTCCTGTTCACCACAAAGTGGGTATACATTTCATGACTATGGATATAGTGAATCTTCCATTTCAAAAATACGTTTCTCTCTTTAAACGTGTAATCAATTCACCTGGATCAGTCAACCTGAAGGGGCTAACAAACACTGCTAAAAGGCAAGAAAGAAGATTTGTAAAGCTTATTAACTGTAATGAAGAAAGAAGATTGTCTTTGTTTTTCTTTAGCAAATCTCTCTTCTCTCCCCAGTCTACATTCATTTTTCTGCATGTTAGTTGTCTTTTTTCCCCTCAACTCATCTTGCAAGTTCATTTTCTTCTCTTCAGTGTGTTTTCTCTTGCATATAATAGACACTGTTTTCTGAACATTCATCATGTCTTTTGTAACAGTTTATTCACCTACCTCCATTGTGTTATTTTAACTTCAATAGTAACTGAAAGCCTTCCAGCTTGAGGTGTCAGCATTAAAATAAAAAATTGAGTATATTCGA
The DNA here is from genome assembly GCF_023091745.1 of Budorcas taxicolor. Taxonomy (NCBI): domain Eukaryota; kingdom Metazoa; phylum Chordata; class Mammalia; order Artiodactyla; family Bovidae; genus Budorcas; species Budorcas taxicolor. The sequence continues at coordinate 73,458,931 of NC_068911.1, forward strand.
AGGCAGAAATTACCTGGGTGCCATATAAATTGCTTCTAAATTTCTTTGGAAATGTTACCTTAACTTTCACCTATGAGTTGAACACCTAATAATTTAAGATCATTTACATTTAAGAAAAATAAAAGCTAGACAAGTGAGCCACCATTTTCTATCATAATTAGCAAACATCTGTTGCCTCTCTCATGATACCACCCTCTGCATGTTAAAGAAGGTTGTATTCTAGGGACCTATTCTCCTTTCAGCGAGAACTCAGTTAAGAACTGCCTACTCTGCAGGATTGGTGAAGTGAATACTCATTGGTCCTTGTTGAAAGATAAATCTCAGTAAAAGAGGTGAGACTAAAATCTCTTTTAAAATAGTGGCCCTGAATGTGAATGAAGTTTAAAAAAATGGACAGAGAAAATAAAACCCAGAGACACTAAGAAGCAAAAACTGTTAACAAACTAACAACAGTGCTCCTTGCTAAGAAATGAAAATGGTACCTCGATGGAGCACCTGTGAAACTGTTAGAAATGCTGTGCCTCAAATGTGAGTGAATTGTTCCTGATGTGGGGGGGGGGGGGGGTGGCTAAATATAGAACAACAACAAATATCTCCCCAAATCTTTCTGTGATATTGTTTCCTCATGTTGAAAGGTCTACTCAACAGGCAATCAGTTCAGTTCAGTCGCTCAGTCATGTCTGACTCTTTGCGACCCCATGGACTACAGTATGCCAGGCTTCCCTGTCCATTATCAACTCCAGGAGCTTACTCAAATTTATGTCCATTGAGTTGGTGATCCCTTCCAACCATCTCATCCTCTGTTGTCTCCTTCTCCTCCCGACTTCAATCATTCCAAGTATCAGAGTCTTTTCAAATGAGTTGGCTCTTCACATCAAGTGGCCAAAGTATTGGAGTTTCAGCTTCAACATTGGTCCTTCCAATGAATATTCAGGACTGATTTCCTTTAGGATGGACTGGTTGGATCTCCTTGCTGTTCAAGGGACTCTCAAGAATCTTCACAGTTCAAAAGCGTCAATTTTTTTGGGCTCAGCTTTCTTTAGAGTCCAACTCTAACATCCATACATGACTAATGGAAAAACAAAAGCTTGACTAGATGGATCTTTGTTGGCAAAGTAATGTCTCTGCTTTTTAATATGCTGTCTAGGTTGGTCATAGCTTTACTTCCAAGGAGCAAGCATCTTTTAATTTCATGGCTGCAGTCACCATCTATAATGATTTGGGAATTGAAAAAAATAAAGTCTGTCACTGTTTCCATTGTTTCCCCATCTATTTGCCATGAAGTGATGGACCAGATGCCATGATCTTAGTTTCCTGAATGTTGAGTTTTAAGCCAACTTTTTTGCTCTCCTCTTTCACTTTCATCAAGAGGCTCTTTAGTTCTTCGCTTTCTGCCATAAGGTTAGTGTCATCTGCATATCTGAGGTTATTGATTTTTCTCCCGGCAATCTTTATTCCATCTTGTGCTTCCTCCAGCCCAGCATTTCTCATGATATACTCTGCATATGAGTTAAATAAGCAGGGTGACGATGTACAGCCTTGATGTTCTCTTTTCCCAACTTGGAACCAGTCCATTGTCACAAGTCCAGTGCTAACTGTTGCTTCCTGGCCTGCATACAGATTTCTCAGGAGGCAGGTCAGCTGGTCTGGTATTCCCATCTCTCAGAATTTTCCATAGTTTGTTGTGACCCACACAGTCAAAGGCTTTGGCATAGTCAATAAAGCAGAAGTAGAAATAGTCTCTTTTAATTCCACATTTCTAAACACCCTTTTTTTCCTTCCCACCACCATTGTACCTTTTGATCCTTACTACTTTTATGCAAAACAAAACAAAACAAAACAAAACAAAACACAATACCCCTGGGGACCAGATAGTGTTCTAGGTTCTATGGATTCAAAAAATATTTACAGGCTGTACATTGTGTAACATACACCCAACATACAAACACGAACTCATTGTAGATGTTAAAGCTGGGAGTGCACATGAAGATAATTCATCCAATCCCCATTTTACAGCTGATGATTTGGGCCTCTTATGATTGGCTGTCTAAGATCACTCCTTCAATTAAATGGTGAAACTGTTGTAGTAGTCCTGACAACTTCTGTTGCCTGGTTCAATTCATTTTCTCCTAAAGCATGTTGGCTTTCAATGAGAACAAGCTCTTAACAAAGTAGACAAATGAAAGTGTACAGTGAACAGAAGATTTAAAACATGCTAGGCTACACTATCAAAAAACTAACCTTACTTTTATATTCAAAGATAAAGTTCTAAATCTAAGATATTCACTGTTTAAGCTTAGTATAAAGATTATTATTTAAATAGTTTTATAAATAGGAAATGAAAAACTGATCCCTCTGGTTAGGACAATATATTCTAATACCTAGAAATAATCTATATTTATGAGAATAGAGAGCTTTTGATTTAAACAGTCAAGGAAATCCTTTTTCTAAATTTCATTTATCTTTTTGTTCCTTACTCAAACCTTTAATTTTACCAGTAGGTTCACATCGGTAGACATTTGCTACAAGAGAAAAACTGTAGTATAATGCACTGAATCATGAATGGAATGACACTGATATGTGGTTGCCAGGATTTGAAAGCATATCATAAAACTGAAGTAAAGTTAAGTGACAGATCTTGTAAAGTAGGTGAAAGAACACAGTATATTATTGGACATATCAATAGCCTAAAAACGGGAGCATGGATCCTATAAGAATAGACCTTTATGTAATAGTTTTCACTACTTAATAAAAGAAAATAAAGAATTGTTATTTACAAGGGGATTCATTTATTTTTAAAAAAGAATAATATATTTTAAATAACAATTCAAATTTGAAGGTTTAATTAATGATCATTTGACATGTGTTTAAAATAACTGTTGTAATAGTCTTCAATTCATTTTAAAAATAATAATTTTGTCCTACAGAATGGCTTATGTTTAAAAATTGTTTTCTTTTATCTTTTTATTTTTGTTACTCAATAGAATAAACCTAAACTGGAAAATGCAAAAGGGTTTAAAAAATTCATATTGTAACTATGCTATGGGACTGACAAGTACACACTGCTATATTTAAAATGAATAACCAACAAGGACCTACTGTACAGCACAGAGAACTCTGCTCAACATTATAAAACAATATAAATAGGGAAAGAATTTGAAAAAGAATAAATACATGTATGTGCATAGATGAATCACTCTGCTGTATATCTGAAACTATCACAACATTGTTAAGCAATTATACTTCAATATAAAAGATAAAGTTAAAGCAATGAAATGAAAATATTAAGAATAAAACTATGCTATGAGATATAAATATACTCTATGCAGAGTATGTGACCCTTGATGTGGTCTGACTCAGGAGATGATGGCAGTCTCTCTTGGATCCTCAAATATTTCCTATCTGCTTTGTAGGATGGAAAAATTTCAATTGTTTATTCATAAATGTTTTTATATAAGCAAGATATCCACAATGTGAATATGATTGGAAAGGTGGTCCAATAATACACTAGGTTAATGTATAAGTCATTGTTAGACATACGCATCTAAGAGAAACTTTTGATTTCGGAGAACATAGTTCACATGAAGTATTTCTGAATGCGTGTCACTCTACTTGGGTTGAGGATATAGAGTAATACACAATTAGCCCTGTATGCTGAATAATATGACATAGGTATTGCTGTATTAAAGACAAAAGAAATCAGGGTACCAGAGAATTGTAAAACAAAAGGATTTGACCCAATGTGAAGAGTGAAGGTTGTCTTATCACATGAAGAAAAAGTATAGTGTACCAGGCAATCCAGTCAGGGTTACATATTTACTGATTTAATGTTGGTGATTTTTTGCCTGATTTTGAGAAGGGGATGGAAACCCACTCCAGTATTCCTGTCTGGAGAATTCCATGGACAGAGACATCTGGCAGGCTACAGTCCATGGGATCACACAGTCGGACACTACTGAGTGACTAAACAGAACTGATACGTTTAAAAAATATTTACTCCACTGTGCCGCTATATTTAATGACCATTATTTTTAAACACTGTACCATGCATGGCTCCAATATTCTTGTTGGGGAAATCCGATGGACAGAGGCTCCTAGAGGGCTACAGTCCATGGAGTCACAAAAAAGTCAGACATGACTTAGCGACTAAACATCAACCACTACCATGCGTGGCATATGGTATATCACTGATAAGCGCCTGTGCATTATTTCTGAGTATAATACCTCAAAGCGATTTATGAGCAAAGTCTCTCACCAAATGTGGGTTCAGTAGTGGCTGGATGTGTTCCTCATCTGGGCTCCTGATTCTTCACTCAATTATCTATGCCCACAGGGAATAGCTGATGCTGATGATATCATGGGAGGTGTCCAGCCTATGAGACACTGACACCAGCCATGCACCACATTCTCAGGAGTTGGCCCTACGTGGAGGCCAGCTAACTTGCAGCAGAAGTGGGGAAAAGACCCTCTTCCCTTTTTCTTTTCTTAGGTTTTTGTTGTGCTGCCTTACACAGTTTAATAGTTATTCTGATTTTTATTTTTTTTTTTTGCTCCTTACAGAGAAATCAGTGAGGAAATGGACCAGGAGCTGAATCTCAGTGACAGTTCCTACCCTCTATGTGAAATTCCCTTTCCCTTCAGAAAATGATTTTTAGCACGAGACCAAGCTTCTCTTACGAGTTTACTCCATATGATATTTGTAGGTCCCAAGTAAGACAGACTTCTGAAGAGTCCTCTCCAGTTTCCCAGGCATGCTTACTTCAGATTTGTTACAGTCAACAGCAATGAATTCTTATATCTGTGACATATATTACGTCTAAAATGGACATCTTTCAGATATAGATACTTTAGGAAAATGTTTCAATTTTATTAATTCATGAACTTTTCTATGTAAAATGGGGCCATTCATATTAATTTATGGTCAAAATTAACATTTTATTAATCTGATTCAGGTCAACACTTAATCATACACGTTCAGGCTATAATATTTTAATTTGATTTCTTCCTTCAAAAATCGTTGTTGGTGACTTTCCATCTCTTGGTAGAAGGCCAGCAGCTTATACGTTAAGTGTACAGAGTTTGGAATTCAGACAAAATTTGGTACAACTCTCATTCTGGCACTTGCTAGATGTTTGGTCTTGGGCAAACTACTTAATTATTCCAAGACTCATTTACAATGGTTAGTGTATAATTATAAATGTATAATTACAACAGTTATAAGGGTATCCACCTTGTGACGTTATTGTGAATTTTAAAGGAGATATAAACAGGAAAATTGCTTAGTACAGGGATGTCAACATAATAAACTTCTAAGAAGCAATAGTTGTTGCCATTGTATATTGTTTCTTTAAGATATTTTTTCCTTCTGAATCAGTTTTAAAAAAAGGTATCAAGACGAACTTGTTCTTTAAAGAAAAATGCTAAAACCATGTCATGGATAAAACAACTTTCTGTGAGTCTCGTTTGCTCCAACTTAAATCTTTAAAAGTATTAATGGCAGACTTTTCACCAGCAGATACACTGTCCATCCCTATAATAAAAACTCATAAAGGGAAAGAACAGATAAAAGTGTTAATAAGAAATTCTATTTTTATTAGCTGATAAGAAATAGCTATCTGGACTCCTATGGACATTTTAAAGAATAATGTATCTGAATTTAAATTCCAAACTATATTAGTCATTAAATTCAGAATATGTCAAAGATAAAGATTTTAATTTCTCTGGTCTGTTCAGTTACTAAAATTCATTTAGATATCGTATTTTCTGTTTATTTGGTTCTATATGGCTAACCTGAAAGTCAATGAGCTCAAAATCTGAAGTTTCACCAGGAAAAATCATAGCTGATAAAAGACTTATCTGGAATTGAACTTTCCTAGATTAATGGGTCATAGAAGAAAGAGCAAAGGGTGTCAAAATACTAAAAAAAGGCTACTCAAATAAGATCATTGAATATTTATTGGGTTCCTGCCACGCTTATAGCTCTGAATGACGAGACACCAGAAAATGTAAACACAAGCATTACTCAGTCTGTCTAAGTTCATGGAGCATTTGACTATGGAGAGAGTTAAGTAGACCTTACTTCTACAACCAGGGAGTCAGAGAGGTTAGATTAAGAAATCTAACGAGTGACTTGAGAGATTATTTGGAGCACTTGCAAGTTAGAACCGAAGCATGTCACTCGGGCATAGCTGAGATATGACTGGAATAAAGAGAAAGGTCAGACTGTGGAAGGCTAAACTGATGATTTTTTGCTTATTATTAGATCATCTTAATGAGCTCTGCTTCCAGGGGGATGGGGTAGCTCATGGCAGGGTAGCACTTCTAGAAAAACTAGGACAGCCAAATAGACTGTAGAAATCACCTGTTTGAAGGAAATGGAGAATAACAGAAGCCAATTAGAAACAGAGAGGCTAACATGGAAAAAGGCGTCAGCCTAGAGAAGTGAGCCGAACTTTGCCAGCTTCTCCTGGGGAAATGCGCCTGTTCTGGGCATGAGCGGGGAACCGAGGATTCAGACCAAATTTGCTGGGCATGCAGATGGCGAGGATGGCCACTGTGGGGTGGAGGGCTACGGTGGACAGAGAGGCTTTGGTAGTTTCCATAACAGAGCCAGTTTCTTCTCAGGATATTTCCAAAATACTGGGGATATCTGGTCTCAGTTCAGTTCAGTTCAGTCGCTCAGTCGTGTCCAACTCTTTGCGACCCCATGAATCGTAGCACGCCAGGCCTCCCTGTCCATCACCAACTCCCGGAGTTCACTCAGACTCACATCCATCGAGTCAGTGATGCCATCCAGCCAGCTCATCCTGTCGTCCCCTTCTCCTCCTGCCCCCAATCCCTCCCAGCATCAGAGTCTTTTCCAATGAGTCAACTCTTCGCATGAGGTGGCCAAAGTACTGGAGTTTCAGCTTTAGCATCATTCCTTCCAAAGAAATCCCCGGGTTGATCTCCTTCAGAATGGACTGGATGGATCTCCTTGCAGTCCAAGGGACTCTCAAGAGTCTTCTCCAACACCACAGTTCAAAAGCATCAATTCTTCAGCATTCAACCTTCTTCATAGTCCAACTCTCACATCCATACAGGACTACTGAAAAAACCATAGCCTTGACTAGACAGACCTTAGTTGGCAAAGTAATGTCTCTGCTTTTGAATATGCTATCTAGGTCTAGGAGACTGCAAATCTGAGCAGAAAGCCCCTTTTCAGCAGAGTAGAAATGTTGAAATTCTGACAAGACAATGACTAGAGTATAGGACACACTATGAGGAGGGATCTGCAGGTTATATACCATGCTCTTAATTAAAAATGCTGGAGGGCCAGGGGAATAGCAGAGATAAACAGAATGTTATCAGACATCTACCCAGTTTAATTCTGCACAGTGCCTGTTTATATTAAGGTGCTCAACCACTGTTCTATCTATCTACTGTTAGGAAGTGTGAACTCTATAATAGAAGATAAGATTCTCCAGAGTGAAGAAATAAAAGTATTTTGCAATAGTATTCAATGTCAAAATGTTTTACCAGGAAAATAGCTAAATATTAATAATAACAACTTCTACATAAGAAAGGTAAGACTTTTTTCCTATATATATATATTTTTTCAAGATTAGGTTTAATAAATATCTATTTAAGCTGTTATAGATACTCATGCATTAGAGAAGGAAATGGCAACCCACTCCAGTGTTTTTGCCTGGAGAATCCCAGGGACGGGGGAGCCTGGTGGGCTGCCGTCTCTGGGGTCGCACAGAGTTGGACACGACTGAAGCGACTTAGCAGCAGCAGCAGCAGCAGATATAGGTCAAAGGATCATGGTTGGGAAGCTACAGTATTTAATCTATTGAAAATAATACTGTGTATCATATGAATATGTTTATTAACTTTTGAGCATTATTATTTACTTACTAGTCTATGATGTTGAATAATCTGCTATGTAAAAATATAGTCATTTCAAAATTCATGTTATTATTTGATTGATTTTGTATCAAAACATGATGTAAGAAGTGTTGTGTTTTCAGTGCTATTCTAAGGGCAAATCAGCAATTTACAAGTTTCAAATACGCTTTTTACTAGTATTGCAGTTTGAAAAATTTTTTTACAAAATATACTTTGCTGTCTCAGTATAAACTCTGTAGAAGTTTTGTACAAATATGTTTATCAAGAAAACAACAAACCTAATTCCTATTTTGTTCAACTCTAGCTTTACCTTTGACCTTGTCCTAAACTGTCATCTTGAAAATTTCTAATCTTGACGGTGGTTGATTGTTTAGTTTCCAACTCTTTTCTTGCCTCTCTTTTAACTCTGCTCTCACAGAGATGTCTATATCTGTACCATCGGCATCCTATTTCCTAGTTCATCATTTCCACCACCTAACCCCCAGCCTTTCAAGATTTCACAGCACTGAACTCTTTACCAACAACCGCCTACCACCATGAGCACTGGTGGAGAGTTCTGACAAAATGTGGCCCACTAGAGCAGGCAATGGAGAAGGCAATAGCATCCACTCCAGTACTCTTGCCTGGAGAATCCCATGGACGGAGGAGCCTGGTAGGCTGCAGTCCATGGGATCATGAAGAATCAGACATGACTGAGCGACTTCACTTTCACTTTTCACTTTCATGCATTGGAGAAGGCAATGGCAACCCACTCCAGTATTCTTGCCTAGAGAATCCCAGGGATAGGGGAGCCCGGTGGGCTGCTGTCTATGGGGTCGCACAGAGTCGGACACGACTGAAGTGACTTAGCAGCAGCAGCAGCAGAGAAGGCAATGGCAAATCACTTCACTTTTCAGGCCATGGACTTGGCAAACCATGGCTGCTGAGACACACATACTGCTTTGCCCACACAAACTAAACTGTTTTTAAAGGGTTGTTACCAAAAAGAAAGAGAAAGAAAAAAGAAACATACGAGATAGAGATCATATACAGCCTTCAAAATCTAATATTTGCAATGCCTTTCTCTAGAAATTCTACAATTATCCACACTCACTTTTTATCATTCAATTAAGAAAATTATTCTTGTAAAATAAAGGGACACATGACTGAAAATCAATATTGAAAACAAAGAAATGGAACAGATATAAAGGTGACTTAGATGCAGGTGTTAGCTGAGGAAGACTAAAATAACTATAGTAATAAGCCTCTTTAGTTCTTCTTCTCTTTCTGCCATAAACGTGGTGTCATCTGAGGTTATTGATATCTCTCCTGGAAATCTTGATTCCAGCTTGTGCTACATCCAGCCCAGCATTTCGCATGATGTACTCTGCATATAAGTTAAATAAACAGGCGGACAATATACAGCCTTGACATACTCCTTTCCCGATTTGGAATCAGTCTGTTGTTCCATGTCCCATTCTAACTGTTGCTTTTTGACCTGCATGCAGATTTCTCAAGAGGCAGGTCAGGTGGTCTGGTATTCCCATCTCTTTAAGAATTTTCCACAGGTTGTTGTGATCCACACAGTCAAAGGCGTTGGCATAATCAATAAAGAAAAGTAGATGTTTTTCTGGTACTCTCTTGCTTTTCTGATGATCCAGTGGGTGTTGGCAATTTGATCTCTGGTTCCTCTGCCTTTTCTAAATCCAGCTTGAACATCTGGATGTTCATGGTTCATGTACTGTTGAAGCCTGACTTGGAGAATTTTGAGCATTACTTTGCTAGTGTGTGAGATGAGCGCAATTGTGCAGTAATTTGAAATTCTTTGGCATTGCCTTTCTTTGGGATTGGAATGAAAACTGACCTTTTCCAGTCCTGTGGCCACTGCTGAGTTTTCCAGAGTTGCTGGCATATTGAGTACAGTTCTTTCACAGCATTATCTTTTATGCTGATGAGGCCTTACAAATAGCTGAGAAAAGAAGAGACGCTAAAGGCAAAGGAAAAAAGGAAAGATATACCCATTTGAATGCAGAGTTCCAAAGAATAGCAAGGAGAGATAAGAAAGCCTTCCTCAGCAATCAATGCAAAGAAATAGAGGGAAACAATAGAATGAGAAAGACTAGAGATCTCTTTAAGAAAATTAGAGATACCAAGGGAATATTTCATGCAAAGATGAGCACGATTAAGGACAGAAATGGTATGGACCTAATAGAAGCAGTAGATATTAAGAAGAGGTGGCAAGAATACACAGAAGAACTATACAAAAAAGATCTTCATAACCCAGATAACCACAGTGGTGTGGTCACTCACCTAGAGCCAGACATTCTGAAATGCAATGTCAAGTGGGCCTTACGAAGCATGACTATGAACAAAGCTAGTGGAGGTGATAGAATTCCAGTTGAGCTATTTCAAATCCTAAAAGATGATGCTATGAAAGTGCTGCACTCAATGAGTGCCAAAGATTTGATGCTTTTGAACTGTGGTGCTGGAGAAGACTCTTGAGAGTCCCTTGGACTGCAAGGAGATTCAGCCAGTTAATCCTAAAGGAAATCAGCCCTTAATATTCATTGGAGGACTTATGCTGAAGCTGAAACTCCAATACTTTGACCACCTGATGCAAAGAACTCACTGGAAAAGACCCTGATGCTGGGAAAGATTGAAGGCAGGAGGAGAAGGGGACAACAGAGGATGAGATTGTTGGATGGCATCACTGACACAATGGACATGAGTTTGAGTAGGCTCTAGGAATTGGTGATGGACAGAGATGCTTGGCATGCTGCAGTCCATGGGGGTCTCAAAGAGTCAGATACGACTGAGCGACTGAACTGAACTGAATAAGCCTCTTATCCTCATCCATCAGAGGGCAGACAGAAGAAGCAAGAACTAAAATCCCACAACCTCTAAAACAAAAACCACATTCACAGAAAGCTAACCAAGATGATCACATGGATCACAATCTTGTGTAACTCAGTGAAGCTATGAGACATGCCATGTAGGGCCACCCAAGACAGATAGGTCATGGTGGAGAGTTCTGACAAAATGCGGTCCACTGGAGAAGGCAATGGCAAACTACTTCAGTATTCTCACCTTGAGAACCCCATGAATAGTATGAGAAGACAAAAAGATATGGCACTGGAAGATGAGACCCCCAGGTTAGTAGATGTCTATTATGCTACTGGGGAAGAGTGGAGAAATAATGAAAGAAAGAGTGAGGCAGCTGGTCCAATGTGGAAACAACACTCAGTTTTGAATGTGTCTAGTGGAAAAAACAAAGTCTGATGCTGTAAAGAGGCTTCTCTTTACAGAATATTTAATAGGAACCTGGAATGTTAGGTCCATTAATGTTAGGTCCACAGTCAAGCAGGAGATGGCAAGAGTGAACATCAGTAAACTGAAATGGACGGGAATGAGTGAATTTAATTCAGACGACCATTATATCTACTACTGTAGCCAAGAATCTGGAGAAGGAAATAGCCACCCACTCCAATATTCTGGCATGTAGAATCCCATGGACAGAGGAGCCTGGCAGTCTATATAGACCATGGGGTTGCAAGAGTCGGACATGACTTGGTGACTAAACCAAAACCACCAGGCAAGAATCTCTTAGAAGAAATGGAGTAGCCCTCATAGTCAATAAAAGAGTCCAAAATGCAGTATTTGGGTGCAGTCACAAAAATGACAGAATGATCCTAATTTATTTCCAAGGCAAACAGTTCAACATCACAGTAACTGAAGTCTATGCCCCAACCACTAATGCCAAAGAAGATGAAGTTGAATGGTTCTATGAAGACCTACAAGAACTTCTAGAACTAACACCAAAAAATATGTCCTTTTCATTATAGGGGATTGGAATATAAAAGTAAGTAGTCAAGAGATACCTGGAGTAACAGGCAAGTTTGGCCTTGGAGTACAAAATGAAGCAGGGCAAAGGCCAACAGAGTTTTATCAAGAGAATACATTGGTCATAGCAAACACCCTCTTCCAACAACACAATAGATGACTCTACATATAGATTTCACCAGATGCACAATACCGAAATCATATTGATTATATTCTTTGCAGGCAAAAATGGAGAAGCTCTATACAGTCCGCAAAAATAAGACCAGGAGCTGACTGTGGCTCAGATCATGAGCTCCTTATTGCAAAATTCAGGCTTAAATTGAAGAAAGTACAGAAAACCACTACGACATTAAGCTATAAGAAAGAAAGTGAAAGTGAAGTTCCTCAGTAGTGTCTGACTCTTTGCGACCCCATGGACTGTAGCCTACCATGTTCTTCCATCCATGGGATTTTCCAGGCAAGAGTACTGGAGTAGGTTGCCATTTCCTTCTCCAGAGGATCTTTCTGACTCAGGGATCGAATCCAGGTCTCCTGCATTGTAGGCAGATGCTTTACCATCGAGCCACCAGACATTAAGGTATGATCTAAATCAAATCTCTTATGATTATACAGTGGAGGTGATGAATAGATTCAAGGGATTAGATCTGGTAGACAGAGTACCTGAAGAACTACAGACGGAGGTTCATAACATTGTACAAGGTAAAGTGACCAAAACCATTCCCAAGAAAAAGAAATGTAAGAGGGCAAAGTGGTTGTCTGAGGAGGTTTTACAAATAGCTGAGAAAAGAAGAGAAAGGAAAAGGAGAAAGGGAACGATGTACTTACTGAATGCAGAGATCCAGAGAATAGCAAGGAGAGATAAGAAAATCTTCCTAAGTGAACAATGCAAAGAAATGGAGGAAAATAATACAATGAAAAAGACTAGCTATCTCTTCAAGAAAATTGGAGATACCAAGGGACTATTTCAGGCAAAGATGGGTGCAATAAAGGACAAAATTAGAAAGGACCTAATGAAGCAGAAGAGACTAAGAAGAAGTGGCAAGAATATACAGAAGAACTATACAAAAAAGGTCTTAAGGACCCAGTTAACCACGATGGTATGGTCACTCATCTAGAGCCAGACATCCTGGAGTGTGAAGTCAATTGAGTCTTAGGAAGCATTACAGCAAACAAAGCTAGTGGAGGTGATGGAATCCAGCTGAGTTATTTAAAATCCTAAAAGATGCTGCTGCTAAAGTGCTGCACTTAATATGCCAGCAAATTTGGAAAACTCAGCAATGATCACAGGACTGCAAAAGATCAACTTTCATTCAATTCCAAAGAAAGGCAATGCCAAAGAATGTTAAAACTGCCATATAATTATAGTCATTTAACATGCTATTAAAGTAATGCTCAAAATGCTTCAAACTAGATTTCAACACTACATTACCTGTGAACTTTCAAATGTACATGCTGGATTTAGATAAGGCAGAAGAATCAGAGGTCAAATTAGCAATATCCGTTGGATCATAGAATAAGCAAGGAAATTTCAGAAAAACATCTACTTCTGCTTCATTCTCTATGCTAAAGCCTTTAACTGTGTGGATCACAACAAACTGAATCAAATTAAAATACCCTTGCTCCTTGGAAGGAAAGGTATGACAAACCTAGACAATGTATGAAAAAGCAGAGACTACTTTGCTGACAAAGGTCGATGTAGTCAAATCTACAGTTTTTCCAGGAGTCATGTATGGCTATGAGAGTTGGACCGTAGAAAAGGCTGGATGCCAAAGAACTGATGCTTTCAAATTGTGGTGCTGGAGAAGACTCTTGAGATTCCACTGGACTGGAAGGAGATCAAACCAGTAAATTCTAAAGGAAACCAACCTTGAATATTCATTGGAAGGACTGATGCTGAGGCTAAATCTCCAATATTTTGGCCACTTGATGCGAAGAGCTGGCTCATTGTAAAAGACTCTGATGCTGGGAAAGATTTAGCGTGAGAAGAGAAGGGGGTGACAGAGGATGAGATGTTTGGAAGGTATCACCAATTCAATGGAACTGAGTTTGGGTAAACTCCAGGAGATGGTGAAAGACAGGGAGCTGAGTGTGCTGCAGTCCATGAGGTTGCAAGGAGTCAGACAACACTTGGTGACTGATCAACAACAATATATTAATAAGATCAAGAAGTCAGAGAAGAAGATGAAACCACAGAAGGTGAGTCTGAGATTTTCACCAGAGAAAAGAATCTAATGGAAATTCTATAGATGAAAAACTCTATCAAGAAAATTTAGGGGAAAGAGCATATTAGGGAAGGATTGCTGCTGCTGCTAAGTCACTTCAGTCGTGTCCGACTCTGTGCGACCCCATAGACGGCAGTCCACCAGGCTCCCCCATCCCTGGGATTCTCCAGGCAAGAACACTGGAGTGGGTTGCCATTTCCTTTTCCAATGCAGGAAAGTGGAAAGTGAAAGTGAAGTCACTCAGTCGTGTCCGACTCTCAGTGATGCCACGGACTGCAGCCTACCAGGCTCCTAATCCATGGGATTTTCCAGGCAAGAGTACTGGAGTGGGGTGTCATCGCCTTCTCCAAGCGAAGGATTAATGATGTGTAATATAGAATATATTGAGTTTCCCTTATGGCTCAGCTAGTAAAGAATCTGCCCACAATGTGGGAGACCTGGGTTCGATCCTGGGTTTGGGAAGATTACCTGGAGAAGGGAAAGGGGAAATCAGTCCTGAATATTCATTGGAAGGACAGATGCTGAAGCTGAAACTCCAATATTTTGGCCACGTGATGCGAAGAACTGACTCATTTGAAAAGACCCTGATGCTGAGAAAGATTGGAGGCAGGAGAAGAAGGCGATGACAGAGGATGAGATAGTTGGATGGCATTACTGACTCAATAGACATGAGTTTGAGTAAACTCCGGGAGTTGGTGATGGACAGGGAGGCCTGGCGTGCTGCAGTCCATGGGGTTAGAAAGAGTCTGACATGACGAAGTGACTGAACTGAACTGAACTGAATATAGAGTCTTAGAATATATGCATAATGAGCCATAAAGGAAAAGATGTGAAAAATATAAAAGTATTTGAGATCTGTAGAGTGGAATAAATATGATTAAATTAACTTAAATTGGGGTCTCTGACAGAGTAAAGAAAATGAACAGAAGCGCACTTCAAGAAATAATAGCTGAGCAATTTCCAAAACTTATAAAAGGAGTGGAGCTCTGGAGAACACCATTAAGGATGGAGAAGGAAATGGCAACCCACTCCAGTGTTCTTGCCTGGAGAATGCCAGGGACGGGGGAGCCTGATGGGCTGCCGTCTATGGGGTTGCACAGAGTTGAACATGACTGAAGCGACTTAGCAGCAGCAGAGAAACGCAGAAAGGTTCCTCAAGTTTTTGGCTGAGTTATGATCTAACATGAATAAAGAAAACTAAAAACTATATTGAAGCCTGAGATAGAACCCTTGGAAAGGACATGTCAAACAGTCATTATAATTATCTTCATAGCCTCAAAATATGTATTATGAAGATATCTATACTTTTAAAAAGGTAGAGGAAAATGTGAGTACCAGATATAGAGAAAAATGGAAATGGTAGATATAAAACAAATTTAAATATAGAATTAAAAGTGTGCTGTTTGGGATTAATAGTGCACTGCAAAATAAAAGATCAGAATGGGAGAAAATAATAGCAAACGAAACAACTGACAAACAACTAATCTCAAAAACATACAAGCAACTCCTGCAGCTCAATTCCAGAAAAATAAATGACCCAATCAAAAAATGAGCCAAAGAACTAAATAGACATTCCTCCAAAGAAGACATACAGATGGCTAACAAACACATGAAAAGATGCTCAACATCACTCATCATCAGAGAAAAGCAAATCAAAACCATAAAGAGGTACCATTTCACGCCAGTCAGAATGGCTGCGATCCAAAAGTCTACAAGCAATAAATGCTGGAGTGGGTGTGGAAAAAAGGGAACCCTCTTACACTGTTGGTGGGAATGCAAACTAGTACAGCCACTATGGAGAACAGTGTGGAGATTCCTTAAAAAACTGGAAATAGAACTGCCTTATGATCCAGCAATCCCACTGCTTGGCATACACACCGAGGAAACCAGAATTGAAAGAGACACATGTACCCCAATGTTTATCACAGCACTGTTTATAATAGCCAGGACATGGAAACAACCTAGATGTCCATCAGCAGATGAATGGATAAGAAAGCTGCGGTATGT
This sequence comes from Budorcas taxicolor, assembly GCF_023091745.1. NCBI lineage: Eukaryota > Metazoa > Chordata > Mammalia > Artiodactyla > Bovidae > Budorcas > Budorcas taxicolor. The sequence goes on from NC_068911.1 coordinate 73,474,869, forward strand.
ATACACAATGGAGTATTACTCAGCCATTAAAAAGAATACATTTGAATCAGTTCTAATGAGGTGGATGAAACTGGAGCCTATTATACAGAGTGAAGTAAGCCAGAAAGAAAAACACCAATACCGTATACTACGCATATATATGGAATTTAGAAAGATGGTAACGATAGCCCTGTATGTGAGACAGCAAAAGAGACACAGATGTACAGAACAGTCTTTTGGACTCTGTGGGAGAGGGAGAGGGTGGGATGATTTGGGAGAAAGGCATTGAAACATGTATAATATCAAATTAGAAACAAATCGCCAGTCCAGGTTCAATGCATGATACTGGATGCTTGGGGCTGTTGCACTGGGATGACCCAGAGGAATGGTATGGAGAGTGAGGTGGGAGGGGGGTTCAGGTTGGGGAACACGTGTATACCTGTGGTGCATTCATGTTGATGTATGGCAAAACCAATACAATAATGTAAAGTAATTTACCTCCAATTAAAATAAACAAGTTTATATTAAAAAAAAATCAGTGAAACCAAAGACAGCATTGGAAAAAATATTGAAAATAAAGCATGGATAGAAAAATAGACAAAAAATCAATAAATAGGCTATCAGGGAACTGGGATATATTATCAAGTTGTCAAACATATACATATGTAACTGGTGTCACAGGAAAAGAACACAGAGAAGGAAAGAACACAGAGAAGGAATGCATATACTTGAAATAATGACTGAAGAGTATCTAAGTTTACTGAAAATTATATACCCACAGATTCAGTTCATGGAGTTCAATGACCCACAGATTTAATTCAAGGAGGTCAATGACCCTTTGCAGAATAAAGATAAAATAAAACCACCCCAAAGTATATCTTAGTGAAATTGCTTAAGGGTAGTAATTAAGAAATATAGCCAGATGAAAAAGACACATTATGTACAGGGGGCAAAGATAAGAATTAGCATCAGAACTATGCATCTGAGGATGGTACCCATAACATACTGCAAGAAAACAAAATGCATAACCCATATAACATACACACAGAGATATACACACACACACCTCTGTTATTGCTGAATTCTGTAACCAGTGGAAAAAAACTTTCAAAAATGAAGAAAAATAAAGAGTTTTTGAGTCAAACAAAGAAATTGTATCACTTGGAGACATGCATGGCAAAACTGTTATAGATTGATCTTTACAGAGAAAAAATAGCCCACAGAAATTTGAATCTTCATAAAGAATAAAAAATGAGCCAGAAGTGATAAACATGTAGGTTAACACAAAAACAAGTTTTCCTTTAAAAAATCTTGAAAAATAATTTATATGGCAATGATTTTTTTGGATATGTTACCAAAAGTACAGGCAACAGAAAGAAAAATATTGATAAATCAGACTATATTAGAATAAAAACTTATGTGCATCAAGGATTACAGTGAACAGAGTTCATGGAATGGGAGAAAATATTTGGAAATTATATGATACGGGATTAATATCACAGAACTCCTAAAACTCAACAACAAAAAGATAAGTAACCCAATTTAAAAATGGGCATAGGGTTTCAATGGACATTTCTCCAAAGCAGATATACAAATAGCCAATAAGCACATAAAAAGATGTCCAACATCATAACCACTAGGTAAATCTAAATCAAAACCACAATGAGATATTACCTCATACCATTAGATTGGCTACAATTATAAAACCAGAAAATAAGTATTGGTTAGAATGTGGAGAAATTGGAATGCTTGTAACACTGTTGGTGGAAATGTAAAATGGTGCATCTGCTATGGAAAAATGTACAGTTTTCCTTTAAACAATTAACATCTGCCATGGAAAAATGTACAGTTTTCCTTAAAACAATTAACAGAGTATTATCATATATTCCAGACATTCCCCTTCTGGGTTTATATCTCCCCAAATGAAATGAAGATATTTGTATACCCATGTTCACAGCAATGGGGCTTCCCAGGTAGCAGTAGTGGTAAAGACCTGCCTATCTATGCTGGAGACATAAGAGACAAGGGCTAAATCCCTGGGTCAGGAAGATTCCCCAGAGGAGGGCATGGTAACCCACTCCAGTATTCTTGCCTGGAGAATCCCATGGACAGAGGAGCCTGGCAGGCTAGGGTCGCAAAGAGTTGGACATGACTGAAGCGACTTAGTACATTCACAGCAATGTGATTCAGTATAGCCAAAAGGTAGAAGCAACACCAGTGGCTCTCGAAAGGTATATAGATGAGCAAAATGTGGAATACATATACATGACAAGATATTATCCAACCTTGAAAGGAAATTCTGACACATGCGACAGCATAGATAACTCTTTGAGAACACTGTGCTAAGTGAAAGAAGCCAATCACAAAAAGACAAGTGCTGTGTGATACCATTTATATGAGGCACCAAGGAGAGCCAACCAGTCCATTCTGAAGGAGATCAGCCCTGGGATTTCTTTGGAAGGAATGATGCTAAAGCTGAAGCTCCAGTACTTTGGCCACCTCATAAGAAGAGTTGACTCATTGGAAAAGATTCTGATGCTGGGAGGGATTGGGGGCAGGAGAAGAAGGGGACGACAGAGGATGAGATGGCTGGATGGCATCATGGACTCGATAGATGTGAGTCTGAGTGAACTCCGGGAGTTGGTGATGGACGGGGAGGCCTGGCGTGCTGCGATTCGTGGGGTCGCAAAGAGTCGGACATGACTGAGCGACTGAACTGAACTGAGAATAGTTAGACTTACAAAGCTAGGAAGTAGAATGGTAGTTGCCAGGAATGAGGGAAAAGAGAATGGGGATTTGTTGTTTAATGGGTACAGAGATTTAGCTTTGCAAGATGAAAGAGTTCTGGAGATAGGTTGCACAACAGTGTGAATGTACTTGACACTAGAGCTGTACACTTGAAAAATGGCCAAGATGGTAAATTTTATGTTATGTATATTATATCACAGCTACAAGTAAAATTCAAATTAGATTACACATAGAGATAATATAGGAGAAGGCGATGACATCCCACTCCAGTACTCTTGCCTGGCAAATCCCATGGACAGAGGAGCCTGGTGGGCTGTAGTCCATGGGGTTGCTAAGAGTCGGACACGACTACTGAGCAACTTCACTTTCACTTTTCACTTTCGTGCATTGGAGAAGGAAATGGCAACCCACTCCAGTGTTCTTGCCTGGAGAATCCCAGGGACCGGGGAGCCTGGTGGACAGCCGTCTATGGGGTCACACAGAGTCGGACACGACTGAAGTGACTTAGCAGCAGCAGCAGAGATAATATATGTAACAATTATATAAAGGACAGAAGGACGTGAACTGAAGTATACTGTTATAAGGACTTTATGCTACAGACAGTGTGGGGGGTGCGTGTGTGTACTCAGTTGTGTCTGACTCATTGCAACTCCATGGACTATAGCCCACCAGGCTCCTCTGTCCATGTAATTTTCCAGGCAAGAATATACAAGTGAGTTGCTATTTCCTACTCCAGAGGATTGTCCCAACCCAGGGATAGAACTCACTTCTCTTGCGTCTCTTGCATTGGCATGTGGATTCTTTATTACTGAGCCCCTGAGAAGCTCAATGTGGTATAACTATTTGGAAACAAAGTGTGATAAATTGGAGACATATAATGTAAATCCTAAAGTAATCACTATAAAATAAAACAAAGAGGAATAATAGCAAGTGTGGAGCTAAAACAGAATCTTTTGAAAAGGCAAGGAAAAAGGAGAAAAAATAGGCTGATTGCAGATTTATCTAAACATATTGATATTTTGCAAAAGGTCAATTGTTTACACACTCTAAAAGTTAAAAAGTCATATTGAATTAAAAAATTAACACCTACTATAGATTATCTATAGTAAGCCTATTTCAAATATAGTCACAGAGATTAAAAGTGGGATGATGGAAAAATATAAACCTAGAAAATAAAAATTAAAAACTAGATTGGCTCTTTAGTATCAAGACAAACTGAATATTAAAATAGAATATTACTAGGAGTAAACAGGGACATTTCATAATAAAAGTTGTCAATTTATTAAGACAGAACAATCTTGGGTGTGTATGTGCTTCAAAAATAAATGAAGCAAAACTGATAAAATTGAAAGAAGAAACAGATAAATTATATCACATACACATATCCTACCAACTACAGGTGGGGATTTCAACTGTTCTCTCTCTCTAGCTGTTAGAATGAATACAAATAAAATCAATAAGGATACAAAAGATTTGGTAACACTATCAACCCATTTTACTAAACTGAAATTTAGAGTGCACTTCATCTCAAAGGAGGAGAATACACATTTTTTCAAGTGCATACAAAACATTCTCCAACACAGACTATATATCATTAATCAAATCTCAAAAAGTATGAGGATTAAAATCAGACAAAATACAGCCTCCAAACACAATAAAATTAAAATGGAAATCAATAACAAAAATATTTCTGGAAAATATTGAAATATTTGAAAGTTAACTTCTAAACAAAAAGGCATTCACAAGAAAAATTAGAAAATATTTTGAAGATTGAAAATAAAAATGGTATTTGAAGGATGCAGCTAAAGCATTTATTGGAGGGAAATTTAGAGCAATGCTTCTAATGCTTACATTAGAAAATACGAAAAATCTCAAATCAATATGGAAGCTTCCATTTGGAAACTAGAAAAATGAAGATAAAATGAAACTTAAAATGAGAAAATAATAAAGAACAGAAATCAACAAAATTAAAACCAGAAAGTTGATAAAAATCAATAAATCTAACAGTTGATTCTTCAGAAAAATCAGTAAAGTTGATAAAATTCTGCCCAGACTGACAAATAAGAAAAGAGAGAAGACGCCAATTAATGATATCAGAATGAAAGGAGGGTATCACTTGTTTAGGTATCATAAGCATTATACAGGAATTTTATCAACAACCTTATGACCACCAACTCAATAAGTTAGATGAAATCCATAGTTCAATGATGACATGTCATCTACAGCCAGAATCAACTAAGAGGAAAAGCTAACCTGAATAACTCTGTACCATCATAGTAAAATATTTTCCACAAAGAAAACTTGAAGCCCTGGTATCTTCACTAGTGAACTCCACCAAACATTTGAGGCTAAGATAATCAATTTTACACAATCTCTTTTTGAAATAGAAGAGAAGGGGATAATTCCAAACTCATATTATGATGCCTGTATTTGTTATTAAAACCAGATAATGATGTAACAAAAATACTATATTGCAGCAGCCCCAGTGAATAGGGAAACAACCGAACAAAACTCCTTAACAAAATTTCAGCAAATCAATTCCAGAAAAAAAAACAACATATCATGAATAATAGATTTATCAGAGAGACACTAATTTGATTTAACAGAGTGGTGTGTTCATGTATTTGTAACAATAGGCTCCAGAATGAGGAAAAAGAAAAACGGATAATTTGCAGCATTTGTCAATTTTCCTGTTGCAATTCCCACCATGGACAATTTCTTTCCAACTATTACGGTTCATTTTACTGAATTCAGAGTTGGGAAAGATGCACACAATTGGCATTTTACTGATTTAATGTTTAAAAATCAATTCAAATAAATCATCATATTAACATACTGTAAAAGGAAAAAAAACCTATGATCCTCTCAATCAGTTCAGTTCAGTTCAGTCACTCAGTGGTGTCCGACTCTTTGCGATCCCATGAATCGCAGCACGCCAGGCCTTCCTGTCCATCACCAACTCCCGGAGTTCACTCAGACTCACGTCCATCGCGTCAGTGATGCCATCCAGCCATCTCATCCTCTGTCGTCCCCTTCTCCTCCTGCCCCCAATCCCTCCCAGCATCAGAGTCTTTTCCAATGAGTCAACTCCTCTCATGAGGTGGCCAAAGTACTGGAGTTTCAGCTGTAGCATCATTCTTTCCAGAGAACACCCAGGACTGAGCTCCTTTAGAATGGACTGGTTAGATCTCCTTGCAGTCCAAGGGACTCTCAAGAGTCTTCTCCAGCACCACAGTTCAAAAGCATCAATTCTTCGGCGCTCAGCTTTTTTCACAGTCCAACTCTCACATCCCTACATGACCACTGGAAAAACCATAGCCTTGACTGCTGCTGCTAAGTCGCTTCAGTCGTGTCTGATTCTGTGCGACCCCATCAACGGCAGCCCACCAGGCTCCCTCCTCCCTGGGATTCTCCAGGCAAGAACACTGGAGTGTAGATAAATCATTTACACATATGCAATACAGATTATGAAAACTGAGCATGTTCATTTCCTAGGGCTGCTATCACAAATTACTACACATTGGATAGCTTGAAACAACAAATGTTGATTGCTTCACAGTGCTGAAGGCTAGAAGTCCAAAATCAAGTTGTTGGTAGGGGCATATTTTCTCTGGTGCCTCTAAGGGAAACGCTTCCTTGACTCAGCTTTGGTGCGTGCCGACAATCCTTTGCATTTCTTGGCTTGCAGATTACTCTGATTTCTGCCTCCCTCTTTAATGGCCTTCCTGTGTCTATTTTTGTCTTTGTTATCTTCTCATGAGGACAACCCTAACCTTGTATGATTTTATCTTGATTATATTTGTTTTATTTTATTTATGTATATATTTAAATTTATTTATTTTAATTGGAGGCTAATTACTTTACAATATTGTATTGATTTTGCCATACATCAATATGAATCCGCCACAGGTGTACACGTGTTCCTCATCCTGAACCCCCCTCCTACCTCCCTCCCCATACCATCCCTCTGGGTCATCCCAGTGCACCAGCCCCAAGCATCCTGTATTCTGCATCGAACCAATAAGGTCACATCTACAAGTATTGGGGGTTACAATTTAGACGTATCTTTTAGAGGGATGTAATACAATCCATAATACTGAACAAACTTGAAAAAATGACATCTACAAAAAATCTACCACAACATTGCACTTAAAAGACCAAATGGTTTCCCCCTAGGATCAGAAAAAGGCTAGGTTTTCTGGTTCTACCACTTTTTAAAATAAACATTTTACTGGCAGTCCAAATTTTATCAATAAAGCAAAACAAAGAAATGAAAGGGATACAGATTGGGGGAAAAATTGTGTTTATTCATAGATAACCTGATTTTCCATGTAGAAAATCTTAAGTAATGTACAAATTAATTGTTAAAGATATAATTTGTGAGTTTAGTATTGTCTTAAGATATAAATAAGATTAGTATACAAAAGTCAATTGAATTTCTATATACCAGCAAAAAACAACCAGAACTTAACATTAAAAATTCCTTTTAAATTATATAAAACATGAAACATGGGGTTACATTTCAATTTATATTTTATACTGTATGCTTAAAACTACAAAACATTATTGTAATAAATTAGAGAACACCTCAATTCAGAGAATGTATGAACATGGATCAAAAAGCTTAGTGGAGTTTAGATGTAAATTCTCTTCAAAGTGATCTAAAAAATTTTAATGCAACCGAATCAAAATCCTTTCAAGTTTTCTATAGAAATTGATAAGCTAATTTTAAAATTTATGTGAAAAGGAAGACAATATAATCAAGGCAAATTTGATAGAGGAAAAGATACATTTTGAAAAAGAAGCAGTTTTATTTCAAGTATCACAGTTGACCCTTGAACACTGAGGGAGTTAGGATCCCTGAGCGTCACTTGCAGTTGCAAATTCGAGTATAATCATAGTCTGACTTGCACATCCTGGTTTCCTCCATATTTGCAGTTCTGTATTGGTGCACTCAGATAACCTAAGATCATGGCATACTGCACTATTAACACTATTGAAAAAAAATCCCATGCAAGTTCAAGCCCAATTTTTTTAAGGGTCGACTATACTATTACTTTACAGTAATTAAAATAGAATTGTATTAGAATGAAGAAAAACATACAGATTAATGAAACAGGACAGATTTCACGTTAGACCAATGTGTACTATCAAAGATTTCTGAAAAGTTTCCAAGGAAATTAGTTAGGGAATGCCAATAAATTGATCTGGGTCAATCAGATATTTCTATGCAAAAGATTAAATCTCAAAGCTTATTTTATACTATGTATACCAAAAGCATCTCAAAATGAATCATAAACATAAGTATAGAAGCTAAAATAATAAAATGTAAAGATGAAAACTTAGGGAACAATATTTCCCCTTTGTGTAGGTTTAATTGTCAGTGGGGAGGACATATTGATAGGAGAATTTGCCTGAAATATGGAAGAGGGGCATGGAAATACCACTACCACTAAATTGCCACACTAAGGAGAGGCTGTGGGGATTTTAGTGTTCTTCCCCTGGTGGATGTGGTTGCTCTTTTTTCTTTCATCTATATGCCTTCCCTGCATCATGAATGTTCTATACAAAAAGAATTACACAATTTCTATACTTTTCTCCCCCAGTTATCTATTTTTCTCCCTTACCTATTGCTGTATAACATGTCATTTGAAAATTTAATGGCTTATAAAACAAGCATCTATTTAACTTGAATTTTGCAATTTGGGTAAATTTGATGGGATCTGGTTGTCTCAACTTCAAGTAATATCAACTGGGATCACTCGTGGCAGCTCAACTGGGATGGAAATGTCCAAGATGCCCATGATTCAAGATGTCCACTGTCTTTCCATGTGGTGTTTCTCTTATTAGAAAGTTGTAGCCAGAGTTCCTTAGAAGGCAGCAGGATGCTCTTCAAAGCTTCCCACATGGCAGTCCTTCACTGGGTAGGCTATTGTGAAGCTCCTATACTACTCTTGCTGTCTCATGACCAGATTCAGTGTTTGCAGAGAGAACACAAGGTGTGGATCCTGGAGATGTGTTTCACAGTGGTCTCCAGTGCAACAGTCTGTCATGCACTGGGAAACCTGTCTTCTAAGCAGGCCGCTCTCTTTAATCAGACTGCTACTACTCCCTACTGCTTGATATATTTGGATTTTATGTAGGTGGGAAGGGAGATAGTTCCCTGAAAATTCCCCTCAAAATTAATCCAACTAATTCTATTTGTTCTCTCTTGAATTCTAGTTTTTTTCTGGAATGAATGTTTCCTTTCAGAGATATTTCCTAAGCTTCCTTTGAGTACAGTTCTCTCAATGAGTCAATCAAATCCTGCCTATGATCTAAATCTTCTAGTGATATCTACCAAATTTTAAACTCACAATTACTTTTCATCTTTATGATAGATTTATTGTTACTTTTTTCCCCAAACTTTTTTCTATATTTTTTCCCCCTGAGATTTATGCTTGAAAGTAGACATGCAGACTCTGTCCACTATAATGTTTCATGGTGATGATAAGTGACTCTAGTTGACTATCTTTCAATCCTTTCCATTAGAGCTGTCAGCATCTCCCATTCTCAATACACACACAAGTCACAACTCTCAGTATCTGTATCTTCCTGTGTTTCTCATATTGACTCCAGATGTTTATTTACATGACTTGCTTTCATGACTCAAGCAGAGGCATTTATTTGTTTTTACATTGGGAGTAGCACGTTAGGCCATTTTGCTGGAGAGGGGTCACATGGAGAGAACCTGGGGTAGATGAGACGTCATGTAATGAGAGAAAAAGATACGTCAAGGAGAATAAAGACATTTATGCCAGATTCCCCACTGAATGAAGCCACTTGAGTGACCCCAGTCAAAACCTTGTGGATCAAAAGATCTGACCAGTTAATTCCAGAAGAGCAAGAAGGAAAAATCCCTGTTTTAAGATACTGTTTGGGGATATTTCCTTATGCATCAATAAATAACTGAATTGGGCACAAAGGAGAGCCTTGTTCCCAGACCAACTGGACTACACACATTTTCCATAAATTCTTTCTCATTTTCCCTCCTTTTATGGTGGTCTTCTCATGTTTCTACTTCCTTCTAGAATGTATATGCCTGCGTATTGGAATCCTACACATCCTTCAAGATGTTGAAATATTAAGTATTGAGCAAAGTGATATAGGTATCCTGTATTTCTAATACGTTTTGACTTATCTTTCTTTACTTCTCACCTAGGAGAAAATCCCCCAGGATTTATGGTTGTCTCTATTTTCATTAACCAGGCTGAACTACAACACTATGTCATTATTTTAAACCCAAGTGATTGTAAACTGTCGACATGCCAAGAAAACCACTATTGTAGATGATTGAAGCTGTTTCAGGAGTTCATTTTCTTTTTCAGCTATCTGGCTGTTGCAGCAAGTGGAAAATGAACCCAATGATAATAATCATAGCAATCAGTTTTTTGAATGCTTACAGCACTGTGTTCAGGCCTTTGTGTGTGTAAATTCAGGTGTCCTAAATTTCAGCATTCTGTGCTTACCAAAGAAGGTTCTCATCTGAAGCTACCATGATATTCTACTCCTGCTCTGGCTCCACTTATTTCTGTCTCTGTCCACAAATACAGAGACAGAGATTTGGTGAAATCTCATAGTATCATTTCCCATCATGAAAATGCCAATCTACATTAGGAGTGTGGTCTCCCTATGTCCTCATAGTTTGGAACTACTTGGTTTGGGAGGTAAGAATATAGGTGGGAAAGTAGCTTCCTACCCAATTCTTTCCTATGCTTGTCATCTAGGATCTGAAACAGGCCAGCTTGTATACAGTCTTACAGATGATAAAAAATAATAATAATAGATTAATCATTGGCCAATCATTTTACAGTTCCATTTAATACAACCAGCACCTCTATGAAATAGTACTGTTATCATCACCATTCCTCAGAGGGGTATGCAGACTTCAAGAGGTGAAAGTGCCAAAGATCAAACAAGTTTCCAAGAAACTGCATCAGTTTTTGTCTGATCAGCTTTACTCTAGTCACAAGCGCACAAACCCAGTTCAAGAAGCTTTTTGGTTGTCATGTCCCATTTCATTTGTTTACCCAAGTCTGATTGATACCAGGAACTTTCATCCCATCCCTTATTCCACTTCCTTGATTTTATAACCAAAGCTTCTCTTATAAGAGAATGAAAACAGATATGGAGGAAAGGCAGGTTTACAGGGGAGCTGCTTGCATCAACAGGTGTATCCAACTCAATCAGCCAAAACCGCCCCATTACACCTGCATTATTGTACTATTCTGAACAACAAATACAATATGTAGGGTGGTTAGCCTTGTTCCTGTTTTATAGCTGAGGAAACCAGCACTCAGCACTGTTAAGCAATCTGCCCACACTCACAAAAGGATCACGTGACTATGAGCATGGGTGATTAGGAGTGCAAGCCAAGTTCATAATAAGCCCATCATAATATTTCCCAGAGAAGGCCTTAGGAAAGTAAGAAAACAAAGTTTTCTTAATAAACTGGGAATTTCTAATATTTATTGAAAAGGAAACTTTTTTTGGCATCACTTTGTACAAAGGGACTTCCAAGAACTAGAGATGTGTGTTGAGACTCTCAATATAGAGATACCATGCAGACATGAACAAGTAACCACTTAAATCAATCAGATTTATATTCATAAAAAAAGTAATTTCACATTTATGTTCTCACATTGATTTTTATAACTTCAGCTTTCTAGCAGGAAATGAGAGCAATGCCCTCTTTTTATTTTCCCCCAATGACATAGAAGCCTGCACGTACTCTATTTCCTTAGTAAATGCCACCCTAGCTATTGCTTACCTATCATATTAAAATATTTCTAATACAGGTAAGGTTTATGCTTTCTCTAAGGAGAACTGGCTTTATTTTTATTATGTACTTAAGGATCATGTTAACTTTCCAGAAAATTAGTGAATAAGGGAATATATTAAGATGAACTAGAAGGTATTTACTGAACCTGGTATATTTCTAAAGAAAAGTGTGTGGTATATCACATAATTATGAAATTAGGTCTTATTTAAAATGGCAAATGCTTAATTTGCTAATGTATTTCATATAAAATTGAACCCTAGAGCATACTGTCCAAAGCAGAAGATAAAACTTTTTTGTTCCCCTAAAAATACATAAATAAAGATTCAAAAGAAGATGTTAGCAATCTAGTCTGAGACCAGGTTGCAATTTTATTGTATCAATCAATCAGTTTTTTAAAAAAATTATTAAAAGCATCCCTTCCTCAATATATTTTCTTCAATATGTTAGGGGAATATTATAAATCTATTCATTTTCCTGGGTTTCTTAATGTTCGGTATAATAAGCATATTCAGAGATGAGGCTGTAGCATGATTTCATGTTTTTACCCAGGAGGGGTGCAATGGGCTGAATATCTGTGTCCCTTGAAAAATTCAAATGTTGAAATCCTAACTTCCAATGTGGCAGTATTGAGGAGCAGGGCCTTATGGGAGGTGCTTAGGTCATGAGAGTTGAGCTTTATTGAAAGGGATTAATACCCTCATAAATGGGATCCTAGAGAGATTTCCTGCCTTTTCTTCACCACCCTAGAATACAAGAAGTTGGCAATTTGAAACCAGAAGAGGATTTTCATCTAACCCAACCATAATGCCACCTGATCTCAGTTTTCTAGCCTCCAACAATGTGTGAATAAATTTTTGTTTATAACCCACTCAGGCTATGGGTATGTTGTAACAGCAGCCTGAGAAGAACTAAGACAGGGAGTATGCTTCATTAGTCATCAAGGAGAAAGGCTTATATTTCTGATAAACTTTAGTAAATAAACCATAACATTTCTTATATTTATTCCTATAGCACTGAATTCATAGATTATAATTTTTATATAAAGTGACCCATGCAATATTCCCAATAAAAAACACCTTGTGGAATCTCCTCCATCATTAAAATAAACACATAAAGTCTCAATGTTTCACCCTTAGAAGAATAATCTGTAGGTGGCAGGGAGCAGTTGGACTGAGTTACTCCACATCTGTTGCTCTTGAATTGTGCTTTCTCTACCTTCACTTAGTCCCCAGATAAAAGGTCCCCACTGCCTTTTTAAAAAACAAAACAAAAATTCTTTTTCAAGCATTGACACAGAGATTTCTCTTTGGTGTCCTTGTGGTTGAAAAGGAAGAATTTTCAAAGATTTTATAGAATACAATACTGAGGTACAATAAAAATGACATTAAAATAGAAAGTATATGAAGCATAAATGGGTGACTGATTCTACCATAACTGGTTTACCTTCAGGACTGTAAAGGCATGAGGAAGTACAGCTGAGCTTAGACATCAGAGGAACCCTACAACTAGCCCAGATAAATTTTGACCCACAGAATTATAAGCTCAATAATTATTGATTTAAGACTAAGTTTTGGAGTTTTTTGTGTAACAATTAGATAATGTATCATATTTCAACATAATCTATTCTGAAAGTAAATTCAAATATCAGTATCAATTTGGGGTTCTTATAACACATGAATGAGAGAGAAAGAGAGAGACAGAAATAGACAAAGACAGAGACATAAAAAATTTTCAATTGGCTCCAGAAAAATCACATACATTATCACACACAAGAGCTTCCCAGGTGACTCAGTGGTAAATAATCTGCCTCCAATGCAGGAAATACAAAAGCCACAGGCTGGGAAGATCTCCTGGAGAAGGAAATGGCAACCCACTCCAGTATTCTTGCTTGGAAAATCCCATGGACAGAGAAGCCTAGTGGATTACAGTCTATAGAGTTTCAATGAGTCATTCAGACACAATTGAGTGACTGAGTGTGTGTGTGTGTGTGCACACACACACACATCACACACAAAATTATGTTCACATACCAATAAAAGTTAAATCAAGTATGGTAAATTAATGCTAAGATAAAACTTGTTCCTGATCCCTTTAGATCTCAGAACACATGTCAGTCATTAATAAGTCAATTTTAATACCTAATAATTATTTCTGCTAAAGCATTAAGCAAAGATGTTCAACGCTTTCTCTTAAGGTATGGATCATTAATAACTGAAAATTACAAAGCATCTATTGTAGTTGATGTAAAAAAGCAACTCTGTTCAAAATAGAGGTGCAATAAAAATACTTCTTTGGGCATTTTGCATTTGATTTTTTAGTAGCAATTGTGATAAAAAACTATACTGGTGAATTTCTGAAGGCAGTCATGCAAAATATGATGCTGGCCATCTGGTTAAATCTTAAGAAGTCATAAGATTACTGAATTTTAGTCTGTCAACTGTAATTGTGAAAACTACAGTAACTGTATTCTCAATATGTTTAGGGAAATTTAAATCCAAAATCAAGGCAATTCTTCAACCATAATAAAGAACATTTCCCCAAAATATGACTTTAGGAAACTATTCAAAACATCACAATTATTGCTGTCCCTTCACTCAACAAACTGCTTATCAAGAACATCTGACTATGAAATTCTTATTATTGTGAACATGTCTGGAGCAATGTGATTTTGTTGTCTGATATTTTGAGAACTAAGAAAGATATAAGATGCCAAAGGTCAGTAATTGGAAGTTTCAAATTAAATGTTTAATGACCCTATTACCATACAGAATTACTTAGAGTAAAACATGATAAATGATCAAAATATGTATGAAATACCACTACAAAATGAAACAAGAAAGTGGGTACAAAACATTTTTCTTTCCCATATTTTACATAACAATAATTAGATTTACACCCAAGGAAATAACTTAGGACTCCCTTCTCTGATAGAGAGAAGGCGTCTTCTCACTCTTTATCAGATATTCATGTCATAGTTGGCTCTAGCAAGATGCTTACATAAAGAGATCTATAAAGTGATCTATTAGCCCTATCCTCACAAGGATTAGATTTTAAAAAATCATAGCAATAATGAAAGATCCAGTGTTAAATAATGTATTGAAACACAATTGAACATCCTATTTTGTAAATGAAGAAAAGTTAAGCTTATATTGATATATATGTACCATACATATGTGGAAACGATGGAAACAGTGACAGACTTTGTTTTCTTGGGCTTCAAAATCACTGCAGATGGTGACTGTAGCCTTGAAATTAAAAGACGCTTGCTACTTGGAAGAAAAGCTATGACAAACCTAGATAGCATATTAAAAAGCAGAGACATTACTTTATCGACAAAGGTCTGTCTAGCCAAAGCTACGGTTTTTCCAGTAGTCATGTATGGATGTGAGAGTTGAACCATTAAGAAAGTTGAGCACCAAAGTATTGATGCTTTTGAACTGTGGTGTTGGAGAAGACTCTTGAGTGTCCCCTGGAAAGCAAGAAAATCTAACTAGTCAATCCTAAAGAATATCAGTCCTGAATATTCATTGGAGGAACTGATGCTGAAGCTCCAATACTTTGGCCACCTGATGCAAAGAACTGACCTGATTCAGTGCAAAAGACTCCAACGCTGGGAAAGATTGAAGGCAGGGGAGATGGGGACACCAGAGGACAAGATGGTTGGATGGCATCACTGATTCAATGGACATGAGTTTGAGCAAGCTCTGGGAGTTGGAGATGAACAGGGAAGCCTGGCGTGCTGCAGTCCATGGGGTCTCAGAGTCGGAAATGACTGAGAGACTGAATTGAATTGAACTGAACTGTATGTATTTGTCTCTTATACATTCACAAGCATAAGAGCAGTGAAGAAAGACTGGATATATTCTAAAGGGGCTTCCCTGGTGGCTCAGACAGTGAAGCATTTGTCTGTAATGCAGGAGACTCAGGTTCAAACCTTGGATTCGGAAGACACCCTGGAGAATGGAATGGCAACCCACTCTAGTATTCTTGACAGAGGAGCCTGGTGGGCTACAGTCCATGGGGTTGCAAAGAGTCAGACATGGCTGAGTGACTAACATATATATCAGTTCAGTTCAGTCGCTCAGTCGTGTCCAATTCTTTGAGACCCCATGAATCACAGCATGCCAGGCCTCCCTGTCCATCACCAACTCCCGGAGTTCACTCAGACTCACGTCCATTGAGTCAGTGATGCTATCCAGCCATCTCATCCTCTGTCATCCCCTTCTCCTCCTGCCCCCAATCTCTCCCAGCATCAGAGTCTTTTCCAATGAGTCAACTCTTCACATGAGGTGGCTAAAGTACTGGAGTTTCAGCTTTAGCATCATTCCTTCCAAAGAAATCCCAGGGCTGATCTCCTTCAGAATGGACTGGTTGGATCTCCTTGCAGTCCAAGGGACTCTCAAGAGTCTTCTCCAACACCACAGTTCAAAAACATCAATTCTTTGGCGCTCAGCCTTCTTCACAGTCCAACTCTCACATCCATACCTGACCACAAGAAAAACCATAGCCTTGACTAGATGGACCTTAGTCAGCAAAGTAATGCCTCTGCTTTTGAATATTCTATCTAGGTTGGTCATAACTTTTCTTCCAAGGAGTAAGTGTCTTTTAATTTCATGGCTGCAATCACCATCTGCAGTGATTTTGGAGCCCCCAAAAATAAAGTCTGACACTGTTTCCACTGTTTCCCCATCTATTTTCCATGAAGTGATGGGACCGAATGCCATGATCTTCTTTTTCTGAATGTTGAGCTTTAAGCCAACTTTTTCACTCTCCTCTTTCACTTTCATCAAGAGGTTTTTTAGTTCCTCTTCGTGTTCAGCCATAAGGGTGGTGTCATCTGCATATCTCAGGTTATTGATATTTCTCCTGGCAATCTTGATTCCAGCTTGTGTTTCTTCCAGTCCAGCATTTCTCATGATGCACTCTGCATATAAGTTAAATAAGCAGGGTGACAATATATAGCCTTGACGTACTCCTTTTCCTTTTTGGAACCAGTCTGTTGTTCCATGTGCAGTTCCAACTGTTGCTTCTTGACCTGCATACAGATTTCTCAAGAGGCAGGTCAGGTGGTCTGGTATTCCCATCTCTTTCAGAATTTTCCACAGTTTGTTGTGATCCACACAGTTAAAGGCTTTGGTCAATAAAGGAGAAATAGATGTTTTTCTGGAACTCTCTTGCTTTTTCCATGATCCAGCGGATGTTGGCAACTTGATCTCTGGTTCCTCTGCCTTTTCTAAAACCAGCTTCAACATCAGGAAGTTTACGGTTCACATATTGCTGAAGCCTGGCTTAGAGAATTTTGAGCATTACTTTACTAGCATGTGAGATGAGTGCAATTGTGTGGTAGTTTGAGCATTCTTTGGCATTGCCTTTCTTTGGGATTGGAATGAAAACTGACCTTTTCCAGTCCTGTGGCCACTGCTGAGTGTTCCAAATTTGCTGGCATATTGAGTGCAACACTTTCACAGCATCATCTTTCAGGATTTGAAACAGCTCAACTGGAATTCCATCACCTCCACTAGCTTTGTTCGTAGTGATGCTTTCTAAGGCCCACTTGACTTCACTCACATTCCAGGATGTCTGGCTCTAGATGAGTGATCACACCATCGTGATTATCTGGGTTGCGAAGATCTTTTTTGTACAGTTCTTCTGTGTATTCTTGCCACCTCTTCTTAATATCTTCTGCTTCTGTTAGGTCCAGACCATTTCTGTCCTTTATCAAGCCCATCTTTGCATGAAATGTTCCCTTGGTATCTCTAATTTTCTTGAAGAGATCTCTAGTCTTTCTCATTCTGTTCTTTTCCTCTATTTCTTTGCATTGATCACTGAGGAATGCTTTCTTGTCTCTTCTTGCTATTCTCTGGAACTCTACATTCAGATGCTTATATCTTTCCTTTTCTCCTTTGCTTTTTGCTTTTCTTCTTTTCACAGCTATTTGTAAGGCCCCCCCAGACAGCCATTTCACTTTTTTGCATTTCTTTTCCATGGGGATGGTCTTGATCCCTGTCTCCTGTACAATGTCACGAACCTCATTCCATAGTTCATCAGGGACTCTATCTATCAGATCTAGACCCTTAAATCTATTTCTCATTTCCACTGTATAATCATAAGGGATTTGATTTAGATCATACCTGAATGGTCTAGTGGTTTTCCTTACTTTCTTCAATTTGAGACTGAATTTGGTAATAAGGAGTTCATGATCTGAGCCCCAGTCAGCCCCTGGTCTTGTTTTTGCTGACTGTATAGAGCTTCTCCATTTTTGGCTGCAAAGAATATAATCAATCTGATTTCGGTGTTGACCATCTGGTGATGTCCATGTGTAGAGTCTTCTCTTGTGTTGTTGGAAGAGGGTGTTTGCTATGACCAGTGCATTTTCTTGGCAAAACTCTATTAGTCTTTGCCCTGCTTCATTCTGCATTCCAAGGCCAAATTTGCCTGTTACTCCAGGTGTTTCTTGACTTCCTACTTTTGCATTTCAGTTCCCTATAATGAAAAGGACATCTTTTATGGGTGTTAGTTCTAAAACATCTTGTAGGTCTTCATAAAACCGTTCAACTTCAGATTCTTCAGCGTTACTGGTTGGGGCATGAAACTGAAGTTGCTCAGTCATGTCCAACTCTTTGCGACCCCATGGACTGTAGCCTACCAGGCTCCTCCGTCCATGGGATTTTCCAGGCAAGTGCGCTGAAGCGGATTGCCATTTCCTTCTCCATGGGATCTTCCCAACCCAGGAATCGAACCCGGGTCTCCCGCATTGCAGGCAGACGCTTTACTGTCTGAGCCACCAGGGACATCAGGATAACTGTGATATTGAATGGTTTGCCTTGGAGATGAACAGAGACCATTGTGTTGTTTTTGAGACTGCATCCAAGTACTGCATTTCGGACTCTTTTGTTGACTATGATGGCTACTCCATTTCTTCTGAGGGATTCCTGCCTGCAGTATAGATATAATCGTCATCTGAGTTAAATTCATCCATTCCAGTCCTTTTTAGTTCGCTGATTCCTAGAATGTCAACGTTCATTCTTGCCATCTCTTGTTTGACCACTTCCAATTTGCCTTGATTCATGCACCTGACATTCCAGGTTCCTATGCAATATTGCCCTTTACAGCATCGGACCTTGCTTCTATCACCAGTCACATCCACAACTGGGTATTGTTTTTGCTTTCGCTCCATCCCTTCATTCTTTCTGGAGTTATTTCTCCACTGATCTCCAGAGCATATTGGGCGCCTACTGACCTGGGGAGTTCCTCTTTCAGTATCCTATCATTTTGCCTGTTCATAGTGTTCATGGGGTTCTCAAGGCAAGAATACTGAAGTGGTTTGCCATTCCCTTCTCCAGTGAACCACATTCTGTCAGACCTCTCCATCATGACCCGCCTGTCTTGGGTTGCCCCACGGGCATGGCTCGGTTTCATTGAGTTAGACAAGGCTGTGGTCCTGTCTGCTCCCTGTCCCCACCCCCAGAATCTCAGAGCACACTGGGATCTGCCTGAGTGCCTTGTTTACCCCACGTCAGAGGTCAGGGGCAGCGGCCAAGAGCGCCAGGCTGCGACAGCACAGGAACGGCCTAGGGGAGCTACCCAAGTCCAAGGTCAGGGGCGGCGGCCAGGAGAAGCTACCCCATGTCTGAGGTCAGGGGTGGCGGATGAGAGGAGCTACCCCGCATCCGAGGCCAGTGGCGGCCGGGAGAAGACACCCCACGTCCGAGGCCAGGGGCGGCCAGGAGAAGCCACCTCATGCCCAAGGCCTGGGGCGGTGGCCCTGAGGAGCAACCCCGCGCTTGAGGCCAGGGACTGAAGCCGGGAGGAGCTACCCCACGACTGCGGACAGGGGCGGCGGCCGGGAGGAGCAACCCGAGGAGTGGTGGCTGCGCGGGCGCAGGAGGGCCTAGAGGATCTATCCCACTGAAGGTCAGGAACGGCGGCAGTAAGGAGATACCCCTCGTCCAAGGTAAGGAGCAGTGGCTGTGCTTTGCTGGAGCAGTGGTGAAGAGATACCGCACGCCCAAGGTAAGAGAAACCCAAGATGGTAGGTGTTGCAATAGGGCATCAGAGGGCAGACACACTGAAACATAAATATATATATATATACACACACTTATGTACTTATTTAATAAGAACATATATATACATATATGTGTGTGTGTGTGTGTGTGTGTATATACACTTATGTACTTATTATAACACATTGGAGACATGGACCCTCTTAGGTATATCTATAAAATAGGAGTCATGCTTTGGAAAAAGTTTAGAAAATAAAATAGAAATTCATACATTTGGATGATAAAATAATGATAAGATAGTTTCTTAAAGATTGTAGGCTCTTATGAATTGTTTCTGGCTAGTGTGAAATACAGAAGGCTTCATGAAATTCCTACATTAGCTGGTAGAAGAGGTGAGATTTTGTTTTGATATTTAATGGAAGCCTGGTTTGTACACATATGAGGATGAAGGGAAAAGAGACAGTATGAATTACAACTCTAAGAGAAGAAGCATGAGGTATTTTCCATAGACAGACAATATAGTGCAGTTTAGTTGATGCCAAGAATGCCTAAAGAGGGCTAGTGAGAATTTAGAAAAACAACTTTGCGTATATATTGAGGAAGCTTGAATTCTAGGATGGATTACAGGAACACATTATGGTAGACAACAGAGTACTATTTCAGTTGTCTCAAACAACTCCTTTCAGTCTCTCCCCTTCTCTCAAACTAGGGAGCCAGTGTAATTACACAAGAAATGTGCTGGCAGATGCTCAATATTGATAGTGTCAGTCTTGACCCATTATTCTACTTTTCCACAATGTGAGCTTGCTGCTATTACCTTCTTTTTCAGCTTTATCTTCTGCTTAACCCTTTTGGTTTCACTAATAATTAACTTTAACCAGATTTTAATCTTTAGTTCAATTCTTCCTGTTTCCTAATGTTTTCTCTTTTCTGATATGACATATATGGAACAGACCTCAGGACTTCTCTCCCTAGGACTGTTTAGCACTTCATGCTGGGTGCCATCAGGTCCTACGTGTATTTCCATTTCAAAGACCCTAGGAAAAGCATCATTTGACTTAAATCCTTTTGTCTTCTAGTGAAGACATCTTTTGTCTTCTATTCATGCCAGGTACACAATTAACTTTCCATACCCTGGGCTAACTATCATTTTGGTTTCACTTGAAAAACACGAACAATGGAGCTAACTGTACTTATATTGCTTAAATTTCTCAAATGCATATTAAGTAGGGCCCCTGTGTTCACAGACCTCGTATGACCATCATGTAAATCTGTGATAACAAAATATTTTGGAGCCACTTGTAGATTTAGATTGAATCACTGCTAAAATCCCATCTGTATCACTGTGTGTGTATCTGTGCTCAGTCACTCAGTTGTGTTCAACTCCTTGTGACCCCATTGGCTGTAGCCTGCAAGGCTCCAGTGTCCCTGGAATTTTCTAGGTCAGAATACTGGAGTGGGTTGCCATTTCCTACTACGGGGGATCCTCTGGATCCAGGTATCAAACCCATGTTTGATCTTGCATCTCTGGCAGTGAAAGGTGGATTTTGTACCACTGTGCAGGCTAGAAATCCCATCTATGTCACTGGAGTAAGCTTTCTCATATGTACCAGCTGAAAGATAGCTTCTACTTCTCAAGAACAGTACAAGTTTTTAGCAGTTACTCCATCACTAGTCACACTGGAAACTATAGGAAAGCAAAATATCAAGGAAACTGGCAACTGGCTATTAATGAGAATAGTATACAGTTTTGCATAGCTGCAGTTAGAATTCCAAGTATTTTAGTAGAAGAAAAGTACCATATAACCATAGTGTCAGAATCCCAAACTCATTCTTGAGATTGTTGTTGTTTGGTCACTAAGTCCTGTCCAACTCTTTGCAATTTCATGGACTGTAGCACGCCCGACTCCCCTGTCTTTCACTATCTCCCAGAATTTGCTCAAACTTATGTCCTTTGAGTTAGTGATGCCATCCAACCATCTTATCCTCTGTAATCCCCTTCTCCTGCCCTCAATCTTTTCCAGCATCAGGGTCTTTTTAATGAATCGGCTCTCCACATTAGATGGCAAAGTATTACAGCTTCAGCTTCAGTATCAGTCCTTTCAAAGAATATTCAGGACTGATTTCCTTTAGGATTGAATGGTTTGATCTCCTTGCTGTCCAAGTGACTCTCAAGAGTCTTCCCAGCACCACAATTTGAAAGCATCAATTCTTTGGTGCTCAGCCGTCTTACAGTCCAACTTTCACATCCATATATGACTACTGGAAAAACCATAGCTTTGACTATATGCATCTTTGCTGGCAAAGTGATGTCTCTGCTTTTTAAAATGCTGTCAATGTTTGTCACAGCTTTTCTTCCAAGGAGCAATGGTCTTTTAATTTCATGGCTGCAGTCACTGTCTACAGTTATTTTGGAGCCGAAGAAAATACAATTTGCCACTGTTTCCTTTTTGCCCAGCTATGTGCCATGAAGTGATGGGTCCAGATGCCATGATCTTTGTTTTTTGAATGTTGAGTTGTAAGGCAGCTTTTACATTCTGCTATTTTACCCTCATCAAGAGGCTCTTTATTTCCTCTTCACTTTCTGCCATTGTAGTGGTATCATCTGCATATCTGAGGTTGTTTATCTTTATTTTGGCAATCTTGATTCCACCCTGTGATTCAACCAGCCCACAAAGAATGGGACAGAACTGAATGCTTGAACTGAATTGAACTGAAGACAATCAAAGCCCTACAGACTCAAGAGTTTTTTTTTACCTCCCCACCCTTAACTGCCTAAAAGAATGTACATAGGAACCCCTTATAAAGAAGAGAGCTATTAGGAAAATAATATACTTTACATCAGAAAGACTTCAATCTCCATGTAATTTGTCTTCTTCCACTTTGAAATTCTGGACTCCTACCCCATTCTTCTCAGCTCAGGTTGGTGACGGGGTTTGGAACAGTGATTTTGGAGCCCAAGGAAATAAAGTCTGTCACTGTTTCCATTGTTTCCTCATCTATTTGCCAGGAAGTGATGGGATCGGATGCCATGATATTAGTTTTTTGAATGCTGAGTTTTAAGCCAGTTTTTCACTCTTCTCTTTCACTTTCATCAAAAGACTTTTTAGTTCCTCTTTGCTTTCTGCCATAAGGATGGCATCATCTGCATATGTGAGGTTATTGATATTTCTCCCCAGCAATCTTGATTCCGGTGTACTTTAGTCTCACACTATCATTTTTCATTTATCTTCTAATTCTGGTTCTCTCCTCCTTTAAGATGAATTGAAACTCTTCACAGTATCAATTATGATATCATAATGATGTATGATATCATAATGTATGATATCACACATATCAAATATGTCCAGCAAAAATAAAAAGGCAAAAAGGGGAAAAAGTTAATCCAAACATTCTAGTTTTCTTTATTGTGAATGCATAAAGATAATTTCCACACTAAGTATTTTCAAAAGATGTCCTACGAGGCTGTAAATTTAGGGCTCATGTAAGAGTTTTAATAGATTTTTGAGCTGGGTAAACAACAAATTAAATTGTGCGCTTCTTAATTACGTACATTTTTCTGAGCAGAGTCTCCAGTATTTGAAAAAACAAATATCTGTGAAACAAACAAAAGCACTTAAGAAATACAAATGATGACAAAAGATCCAATCAGAAAATGAGCAGAAGACCTAAACAGACATTTCTCTAAAGACAATATATAGATTGATCAATAAACACATGCGTCACTAACTGCCATAGAAATGCAAATCAAAATTACAGTGAGCTCATTCTGACATCACACTTGTCAGAATGGTCACCATTAAAAAGTCTATATATAAGAAACAAATACTGTTGGGCAATTAAACTGGTGCAGTTGCTATGGAAAACAGTATGGAGGTTTCTTAATAAAGTTAAAGTAGAGTTGCCATATGACACAGCAAATGCAGTTCTGAGTATATATCCAGATAAAGTATAATTCAGAAAGATACAGGATGCTTGGGGCTGGTGCACTGGGATGACCCAGAGAGATGGTATGGGGAGGGAGGTGGGAGGGGAGTTCAGAATTGGGAACACGTGTACACCCATGGCAGATTCATGTTGATGTATGGCAAAACCAATATAGTATTGTAAAGTAAAATAAAGTAAAAAAAAAAAAAAAACCCAAAAAACAAAAAGACACATGATCCCAATGTTTATAGTAGTTATATTTAAAATAGCCTAGATAAAGAAGCAAATGTCCATTGACAGATGAATGGGTAAAAAGATGTGGCAAGTATACAGAACAGAATACTATGCAGCCATTAAAAGAATGAAATTATGCCATTTGCAGCAACATGGATGTGCCTAGCATATCAAGTGAAGTAAGTCAGAAAGAGAAAGAAAAATACCATATAACCACTTACGTGAGGAATCTAAAATATGACAAAATGAACTTATTTATGAAATAGACTCACAGACATAAAAAGCAAACTTACAATTCCAAAAGGGGAAAGAGGGTGGAGGAGGAATAAAGGAGGAGTTTGCAATTGGAAAAGACCCCAGTGCTGGGCAAGATTGAAGGCAGGCAGAGAAGGGGATGACAGAGGATGAGATGGTTGGATGGCATCACCGACTCGATGGACATTAGTTTGAGCAAGCTCCGGGATTTGGTGATGGTCAGGGAAGCCTGGCGTGCTGAGGCCCATGGGGTTGCAGACAGCTGGACATGGCTGAGCGACTGAACTTTGAACTTTTGAGATTATCAGATACAAATTACTTTATACAAAACAAATAAATAACAAGGTCCAGCTGCATAGGACAGGAAAGTATATTGAACATCCTATAATAAACCATAAGGCTAAGGACTTCCCTGGTGGCTCAGACAGTAAAGAGTCTGTCTACAATGCGAGAGACCTGGGTTCAATCCCTGGGTTGGGAAGATCTCCTGGAGAAGGAAATGGCAATCCACACTAGCTGGAAAATCCCATGGACAGAGGAGCCTGGTAGGCTACAGTCCATGGGGTCACAAAGAATTGGACACGACTGTAATGGAAAAGAATATATATGCATGTATATGTATTAAATATATATATATATTACTATACATATATATATATAGATAGCTATACTTCAATAAAAAAAGAAATACAAAGTACTTTATTCTCTCCTGTTAACAATCTATTTTTATAACACATAAGCAGCAAAGACTATCTTTATCTTCAGCTGAATATAATGTTGGTTTTTGTTTGCTAGTAAATTATAGACAAAGTTTTAAAATAAAAACAAATTTAAAAATAAAAAGGCACTTCAATTTCTAGCCAAGATGACAAAGCTTGGCCAGATCAATAAGGGCACTAACAATTAACAAACTGATAAAGAAAAGTAAATCCGTTTGAAAACTTCTTAGAGATTACTAAGAGCCAGAAATGAAAAGAAAATTCTCAGGAAGAAAGAATGAGAAAAAAATAGCTCACTGAGGTAAGTTCAAATTTTTGCATACTACTTTACCCTTCAGGCATTTGTCTACTCTTAGTTTCAGACACCCCACTCCAGTACTCTTGCCTGGAAAATCCCATGGATGGAGGAGCCTGGTAGGCTGCAGTCCATGGGGTCACAAAGAGTTGGACATGACTGAGCGACTTCACTTTCACTTTTCACTTTCATGCATTGGAGAAGGCAATGGCAACCCACTCCAGTGTTCTTGCCTTGAGAATCCCAGGGAAGGGGGAGCCTGGTGGGCTGCCATCTATGGGGTCGCACCAAGTCGGACACAACTGAAGTGACTTAGCAGCAGCAGCAGTTTCAGACAAGGGGCCAAGAAGCTGGACAGAGGAAGCAGTTAAGAAGCTGGGAGACCAGTAGGGCTTTCAGCAATCTTATAATCCTAGGGAGGAATAACAAATTCAGGGATATGAAAGCAGTCAGATTTTCATGCAAGATTGTGGGATCATGGGGGAAAAAAAAGGAAGGCACATGGAAACAAGATTGTTTTCCAGGTTTTTTCTCAATATAAAAAATAGAGTATAATCTAAATGGAGTACAAAAGTAAAAATAATCATGTGCAGAAAAAACACATAAGACATATTGATCAGAGTAAATAAGGATGTTGTTTGTATAATTGAGGTTCAGAAAGGGAGGAAAAAGGGAATGATATAGAAGCAATATTTGGAGAGAAAATATTTGAGAATTTTTCCAAGATTGATAAAAGATGTAAAAATACAGATTTAAGAAATTCTGGAAACTCACGTGGTATTAATAAAAGGAAAACCATACCTAGGAATATCACAATAAAACTACTCAAAAACAAAACCAAAGTTCTAAACTTGACCAGAAAAATAAAAGGTTAATTATAAAAGGCCATCATTAAGGTTTTTGCTGACATCTCAATAAAATAATTGAAAATGGATAGCAGTGGAACAGTATCATTAAAGTGCTAAAATGAAAATATTGAATATAGAATTCAATATACAGGGAAAATATTATTCAGTAATAAAAACAAATCAAAAATATCTCTAGATATATTTCCTTACCCACAAAAATCTAAGAATTTATTACCATAAGTTAATTCCAAGAGTGATACCAAGACAAATTAACTGGGAAAAACCAAACTAACTATTTTAGACATAAGCATGGGAATGCAAAAAAGAAAAGAAAAGTTTGGTTTATGCTTGAGGGGGAAAAAAAAAAGAATAATAAATGTTTAAGTCAATAAAAATAGTGACATGGGGGGTTAAAATAGAGCTTCCTGGTGGCTCAGTGGTAAAGAATCTTACTGCCAACACAGGAGATGCAAGAGATGCAGGTTCAATCCCTCGGTCTGGAAGATCCCCTGGAGTGAAAAATGGCAAACCACTCTTGTTTTCTTGTCTGGAAAATTCCATGGACAGAGGAGCCTGGGGGGCTGCAGTCCACGGGGTTGCAGAGTCAGACATGACTGAGTGACTACTCATGCACAGGGTTAAAATACATGTATATTAAAAAACATAATGTTAATAATAAATAGTTCATTAACAAAGGCTTACTCCAGGAATTAAATGGTGGTTTAGCATTCAAATATTAACCAGTGTATATTAATAAGATAAAAAGATAAATAGTATAATTAAAAATTTTTATGATAAAAAAAGTCATAAATAATCAGTGTGACATTGTACAAGGCCCATCTAAGTTTACTGTAGTCTAGCAAAGTGACTTTCACCATTTTTCCTCCTCTCCTTCCCCACATTCTTTCCACACCACATTTTTCATGGCTTCTTTCATTATGCTCTGTTTTGTTGGAATCGCCTTTCCATAACCGTTTAGCTACAGGAAGGAGAAGTCATCCTGGACTCCCTCTAGACAGACTTGATTGTTCTTTCCTCTACCATTTACTCTTGACTTTGCTTCATAATTATTTGATTCTTTGACCTTGCTTGCTCTTAAGCCTCTTAAACCTTTTTTCCACTAAAGTTCCTGTAGAACTTATAGGTTCTATATTTTTTTAATATGTGTTTTCACAGTAAGGACCAGCAATGCCTGGCATACCGCAAATATTGTTAAATAAATGAGTGAATAATTAAATAAATGAATGAATCAGTAAAGGAAAATTTGAAGGCTTTATACACAAAGAAAGTAGAATTAGTGAGACAAATGTGTTTCTCATGCAAAAGTTGTGCCCTGCCAAAGTTAAATTCTTTGTGGCTCTTTAGAATTATCTTTGACAGATAGACAGAAAGATTCGCTCAGTCATGTCTGACTCTGCAACCCCATGGACTGCAGCCCACCAGGCTCCTCTGTCCGTGGGATTCTCCAAGCAAGAATACTGGAGTGGGTTGCCATTCCCTTCTCCAGGGGATCTTCCCGACCCTGGGGTTGAACCTGAGTCTCCCATATTGTAGGCAGATTCTTTACCATCTGAGCCACCAGGGATTATTTTGTGACAAATCCCTCTTTTATAGAGTATAGGTAGATATGTATATGTGTGCATCTTCTAAATTATATTTTTGTCAAGATAAAATCAAATACCAATAAATTTTTTTGAAAAGTATTATACAAAAATAATTCAATGAATTTGTATTTTTATGCTGAAAACAAGTTGAGGAAAACAAATTGGTGTGTTCAGTTACTTGATTTCATAAAGAGAAATGTGATTGTACACATCAGTACATTTAGTACACGTCAATGACTGCACACATTGTACAAATCATTTTTTTTATTTAGGGCTTGACTAAAATAGATATTTAAGTGGTCCTGTATGGATTTATTCTATGGTTGTAGACAATTACATACACAATTTTCAAACTCTTTAGTCTTCTTGGTTTTACAAGCAGATTAGTCAAAATTAATGTGTAGACTCATGAGGCTCATGCCATAAAAATTATCGATAAATCATTTAGGTCACATTTTAGGATATTAGTATAAATACAGTGAGGACTCCATATTTTAAAATTAAATAATTAATAGTAGATTATATTATTCTAGCCTTAATATTTGCACGTGTGCACGCTCAGTTGTGTCCAACTCTTTGCCTGCCAGGCTCCTCTGTCCATGAGATTTCCCAGGCAAGAACACTGGAGTGGGTTGCCATTTTCTTCTCTAGGGGATTTTCCTGACCTTGAGATTGAACCTATGTCTTGCTTACTATTTACATGGTAAAAAAATGAAAGAAAAGAAAAAGAGGATTTTTCTCATTAATTATTACATACTATTTCAATATTGAAGATAAAAATTCTAAAACTAAGATTGCTCTGAATAGAATTTATGAGTCAAGAGCTTAATCTCAATATGTAGGATAATGTTTATCTCCACTATTTATGGATTTTAATGATTATATAATGATTTATAACTTTTATGGATATTGATTGGAAAAAGATACAAATAAAGCGTATCTGAAATTTGTACTTAACTTTAAGTAAAGCATATTTTATTAATTTTTATGGTTTCTTAGAGCTTCATTAACGAGAGGTGATAAGAATGACAGCTACTAAATTTACATTCCCAAATCAAGAAATTTATAAATAACAGCTTTGAACTATAAAGATAGCAAAGCAAGACATTTACAATTTTCATTTTAAAATTCATATAAAAGATGCTGTCAAATATCACATGGCTTATTAATGATTTGAAATTTATTAAATGAAGAAAAACTTTTTATTGAAAATGTCTACATATATATTGAAAGTTTCTCAAATTGTGTTTTTCTATATGCTGACTATATTAGGTTTAATTCAATTTAATATTTGAATTTACCTTGCTATTTTCCTGCCATAGAAAGGGTAAATCTGATTGAAGGAAAACTTTTAAATATAGAAACATATTATGAAAAATGAAAAATCAATGATTTCAACATTAGAAATAACAATGCTTACTATTTTGAATAATTATAAATTTAGCTTATTACCATAATTATATATTTTTTGTGTGTGTGCTCAGTCATTTCCGACTCTTTGCAACCCCATGCACTAGAGCCCATGAGGCCTCTCTGTCCAAGAAATTTTCTAGGCAAGAATACTGGAGGGGGTTGCCATTTCTTTCTTCAGGGATCTTCCTGATCCAGGGATCAAACCCATGTCTCTTGTGTCTCCTATATTGGGAGGCAGATTCTTTACCACTGTGCTACCTGGGAAGTATTATATTTTTAGAGTATAATTGTGCATCCTGATTCCTTTTATAATAATGTCTATAAAATTTTCCAATGCCACTTTCACATTTTACTAGTTATATGATGCATATCATCTTAAAGTTTTATGTTTTTCTTCAATTGTGGTTAGTAGGTCATATGTTATTGTGAGAAATAAAGATATTGCAACTAAGTGTGTACGTGCTCAGTCACTTCAGTAGTGTTCAGCTTTTTGTGACTCCATGGACTGTATAGCCTGCCAGGCTCCTCTGTACACGGGGTTCTCCAGGCAAGAATACTGGAGTGGGTTGCCATGCCCTCCTCCAGGGGATCTTCCCAACCCAGAGATTGAACTCACGAGTCCTGCATCTCCTGTATTGCAGGTGGCTTTGGCACTCCATAAAATGTCCAGCATTTTATAACAAATATTGATTGAGTGTTTGTGTGCTCAGTCATGTCCGACTCTTCATGACCCCATGGACTGTAGCCCACCAGGCTCCTCTGTCTGTGGGTTCTCCAGGCAAGAATACTGGAGTGGTTGTCATTTCCTCCTTCAGGGGAGCTACCCAGGCCAAGGATCTAATCTTTGTCTCCTGCTTTGGCAGGCAGATTCTTTACCACTGAGCCACTTGAGAAGCCAAAATTTAAAGCAATAATTTCCATATTGTTGGACATTTGTGATTTAGAAGAAGTTTATGGTTTAAATAAATCTACATTACATAGATTTTATCATAATGCTAATTATGATTATAGAAGTACATTTAATAAAATATTTATGTATTTATGGTTTCCTGTGGCTCAGATGGTAAAGAATTCACCTGCAATGCAGGAAACCTGGCTTCGATCCCTGAGTCAGGAAGATCCCCTGGAGAAGTGAATGGCTACCTACTTTAGTATTCTTACCTTGAGAATTCCATGGACAGAGAAGCCTGGTGAGCTACCATCCATGAGGTAACAGAGTTGTACATGACTCAGCAACTAATACATGTGTGTGTATTTTTAGAGGATTATCTGTGATCCTTGGCTTATAGGATTATGAAACGTCAAAACATGTTGATTCAAACTTCAGCTTTGTTAATGACTAGCTGCATGATCGGAGAAGACAATGGCACCCCACTCCAGTACTTTTGCCTGGAAAATCCCATGAACGGAGGAGCCTGGTAGGCTGCAGTCCATGGGGTCGTGAAGAGTTGGATACGACTGAGTGACTTCACTTTCACTTCTCACTTTCATGCATTGGAGAAGGAAATGGCAACCCACTCCAGTGTTCTTGCCTGGACAATCCCAGGGACGGGGGAGCCTGGCGGGCTGCCGTCTCTGGGGTCGCACAGAGTCGGACACGACTGAAGCGACTTAGCAGCAGCAGCAGCAGCAGCTGCATAATACTCTCTATTCTAACATTTTCAGAACTCAGTTTTCTAACTCATAAGAATGAGCACATAATATTGTGTGATCAGTATGTTGTAGGGAAATGAAATGAATTAACAATTAGAATAATAACCAGCAACATGTACCTAATAGATATAAGGTGATATTGAAATAAACTATATCTATCTTTTACATACATTGCAAAAATTACTCTCAAGTGAACCTGTATTTAAATATTTTATGATGTTGTTGCTTGGAAAAATTTGATGCTGCCTTAGGAATACAGAGTACTGCTAACCCTCATAATTTCATATATTACTGTTCTATTATCTGTAAGAAAACTCTACACTCTAAATTCCATATATATGCGTTAGTATACTGTATTGGGGAGAAGGCAATGGCACCCCACTCCAGTACTCTTGCCTGGAAAATCCTATGGATGGAGGAGCCTGGTAGGCTGCAGTCCATGAGGTCGCTAAGAGTCGGACACGACTGAGCGACTTCACTTTCACTTTTCACTTTCATGTATTGGAGAAGGAAATGGCAACCCACTCCAGTATTCTTGCTTGGAGAATCCCAGGGACGGGGGAGCCTGGTGGGCTGCCGTCTATGGGGTCGCACAGAGTCGGACACGACTAAAGCGACTTAGCAGCAGCAGCAGCAGCATACTGTATTGGAGGGATGGTATGAGGAGGGAGGTGGGAGGGGGGTGCAGGATGGGGAACACGTGTACACCCATGGTGGATTCATGTTGATGTGTAGCAGAACAAATACAATATTGTAATTAGCCTCCAATTAAAATAAATAAATTTAAATTTTAAAAAAGAAAACTCTGCCTTAACATTTGAAAATGTTATAAGAGAAAAATTAAAGGGCTGTATTAAATATTGACTACAGAAGTTTAGAACTGCTATGAAAAGTTCTTTAAGCATTGAAAACTACTATAGTGGTCATAAATACATTAGATGTGAATAAGTTAATATTTTATTTTTAATCATATGTTTTGGATCTTCCCTTTTGTAGGGATGATAACTTTCAAAAAAAAGACAATATGATGATATATAGAAAATATATCTAAAAATAATTAAGAAACTTGACACTAGTTTTACAGATTTATTTATTAATTAACTCTCTTTTAAATGGCAATTTTTAAAAATAAAAACTCCCAGTGAACTTTAGAAACCATCCATAGAAAGGGGAAAATTGAGCCTGAAAGTGGTATTCCAAAAGTAAAAGCTTTAATAAAATTTAACATTATTAATAATAATTTTTAAGTATAGCAATATATTTAAAATATCATTTGGAAGGAGAAATGTCAGAATATAATAAGCAGATAGTTGTATCATCATAAAATAGTTTCTTGAAAAAATTATGCAAGTTACTGATAAAATAACTACATTTCAAATAGAACAATGAAGCATAGGATTTAATTTTTTTTTTTACAATAAGAACATTTTTTCAATCAAAATCTTATGAGTAATTATTCTAAAACACATCTGAAACCATGGCTCCTGTAGAATGATAGGTGCCAAAATATTATATGTGAGAATTACCCAGAATGTTTTAAAAGCATACAGATTAGACCTCATCACAGACAATTAAAAGTAATACTCCTCCCAAGTGATTCCAACATAGCTAGGGGTGAGAATCAGGTCTCTGGACCACTGCTGTCAACTGAAGAATACAAGAAATAGATTTGGAAGACCACTAGAATAGCAAGTTGTTTCTCTTTGACAATTAATAAGTACATTATATTTTGAAGTAAGTAAAATTTTAATAAAAGTAATTTATGAAATAAAAACAGTAAATGTTGCTTAGTCTTTTGATGAGTTTCTCATCACATGAAATATACCACACAGTGATAAAATAAATAATTGTAAAACAGGAAAGGAAGCCATCTGCTATTGAAAAATATCTCATCAATTGAGGCAGTCAGAGAAACTGAAAAAAGCAACAGCCTGGCTAAAAAGCACATGAAAAGATTCTCAACATCATTAATTTTTAGAGAAATGCAAATCAAGACTACAATGAAGTATCACTCAACACTGAATATAATGGCTATGATCAAAAAAATCTATAAAGAGTACATGCTGGAGAGGGTGTAGAGAAAAGGGAATCCTCCCACAGTGTTGGTGAGAATGTACATTGTACAGTCACTATGGAGAACAGTATGGAGGTTCCTAAAAAAACTAAAAATAGAGCTACTATATGATCCAGCATTCCCACTGCTGAGCATACAGCTGGAAAGTGAAAGTGAAAGTCACTTAGTAGTGTCCAACTCTTTGCAACCCCATGGACTCTACAGTCCATGGAAATCTCCAGGCCAGAATACTGGAGTGGGTAGCTGTTCCATTCTCCAGGGGATCTTCCCAACCCAGGGCTCAAACCCAGGTCTCCTGCATTGCAGGGATATTCTTTACCAGCTGAGCCACAAGGGAAGCCCAAGAGTACTAGAGTGGGTAGCATAACCCTACTCCAGGGGATCTTCCAAACCCAGGAATCGAACTGGGTTCTCCTGCATTGCAGGTGGATTCTTTACCAGTTGAGCTACCAGAGAAGCCCTGGAGAAATATATCTGGAAAAAATCATAATCTGAAAAGATACATGCAACCCAATGCTCACTGCAACAGTATTTACAATAGCCAGGATGTGGATGCAATCTGTCCATCAACAGAGGAATGGATAAATATGAGGTACATACATACATGTGATATTAATCAGCCATGAAAACTAGGAAATAATGGCATTTGCAGCAACAAGGATAGGCCTGTATGTAGTCTTACTGAGTAAAGTAAGTCAGACAGAGAAAGAAAGACAAATATATAATATTGCTTATATTTGGTATCTAGACAGGGTAGAAATTAACTTATCTCCAAAACAGAAATAGGGTCACAGATGTAGAAAATAACCTTATGGTAACTAGGAGATTAGAAGGGAAGGGATAAACTGGGAAATTGGGATTGACATATACACACTACTATATATGAAGTAAGTTCAGTTCATTTGCTTAGTCATGTCTGACTCTTTGCCACCCCATGGACTGCAGCATGCCAGGACTCCCTGTCCATCACCAACTCCCAGAGTTTACTCAATCTCATGTCCAGAGAATGGAACAGCTACCCACTCCAGTGTTCTGGCCTGGAGATTTCCATGGACTGTAGAGTCCGTGGGGTTGCAAAGAGCTGGACACTACTGAGTGACTTTCACTTTCCAGCTGTATGCTCAGCAGTGGGAATGCTGGTTGGTGATGCCATCCAACCATCTCATCCTCTGTCGTCCCCTTCTCCTCCCACCTTCAATCTTTCCCAGCATCAGGGTCTATTCCAATGAGTCACTTCTTCGCATCAGGTGGCAAAACTATTGGAGTTACAGCTTCAGCAACAGTCCTTCCAATGAATATTCAGGACTGATTTCCTTTTGTTTTGGATTGACTGGTTGGTTCTCCTTGCAGTCCAAGGGACTCTCAAGAGTCTTCTCCAACACCACAGTTCAAAAGCATCAATTCTTCGGCGCTCAGCTTTCTTTATAGTCCAACTCTCACATCCATACATGACTACTGGAAAAATCAGAGCTTTGTCTCCATGGACTTCTGTTGGCAAAGTAATGTCTCTGTTTTTTTAATAGACTGTCTAGGTTGGTCATAACTTTTCTTCCAAGAAGCAAGTGTCTTTTAATTTCATGGCTGCAGTCACCATCTGCAGTGATTTTGGAGCCCCCCAAAATAAAGTCTGTTGCTGTTTCCATTGTTTCCCCATCTATTTGCCATGAAGTGATGGGACCAGATGCCTAATAGTGACCTACTGTATAGCACAGGGAGCATTACTCAATACACTGTAATGGCTTAGATGAGAAAAGGTTCTAAAAAAGAGTGGATATGTGTATGTATAACTGATTCATTTTGCTGTACTCCTGAAATGAACACAACATTGTATGTAAAATATACTCCAATAATTGTTTTTTAAAAAGCATCAGCCAATGAATTAACAATTAGTTTCATTCAGTATGAGACACTTGGAGCTATACATTTTAGAGTGGACTTGATTTCTACTCTCAAAAAACATAATAAAAAAGAAATTTCCAGTTAGAACATATACAAAATTTATGTAATACATGGTGTTGTATATTATATATAACATGTTGTATGCATAATACTGTATGTAATATGCTCTACACATATACATGCACATAAGTTCATTTTTAAAAGCTTAAATAATAATCTATGGTCTTTGTTGCTACAAGGAGATAGATTTAGAATATACTTTTAAAATCAGAATTGGTCATTATTTATATTTCATCATTATTTGAATATTATTTAATATTACACAAACTTTTAAGCTACTATTCAAATAACTAAAATATCTGTTAATAAATTTTAACCTGAAAGTTCCAGATAGATAACAGTGACATTCTTATTATCAATTTTTTGGATCATCTACATGTTCCTTCAGCCTAATTATGACTCTATTTTTAATTTGGCTCCAAGAAAATTGAAGCAAATGCTTTAATACAGATGAAGACAAGTTAATTAGTATACTTTCTTTTTAAAGTTAATCAGTGGTCTTCATTATGCCTGAAAGAATGTGTGATATTACTATCTATCCCTTAAATTAAATAATGTACTTGTGAACCACAAGGTAAGTATATTGAAAACTAGAATATTAAAATATATGCATTAAAAAAGTCATCTTGCTACAAATAGAAGCACTTAGAGTGGCAACACAAATAATTGCTATAAAATGTACCTGTTTCAATATATTAAAGCATGTGATATTTTTCTCACTTGAGAAAGTGTAATAACTTTAGGGCTTCCCAGGTGTCTCAGAAGGTAAACCATCTTCCTGCAATGTGGGAGACCCGGGTTTGATCCCTGGGTCAGGACGATCCCCTGGAGAAGGAAATGGCAAGCCACTCCAGTATTCTTGCCTGGAAAATCACATGGACGGAGGAGCCTGGCGGGCTACAGTCCGTGGGGTTGCAAAGAGTCGGACACGACTGAGTGACTTCAATTTACTTTTTAATAACTTTAGGAATTTATAATCCCTGAAGTATATAATTCATTTCCTGTTATTTTGGCCAAATATCTTAATAAAAATTCAAGGTTATGGAAATCATTTTAAAATTAAATTTTATTTAATCAATGGGAAATCTTCTGACCATATTGCTATTTTCCAGTAAAAAAAAAAAAGAATAAAAACACTGAACATCTGAGTTTAAATTCAAGACTGTAGGTCTTAACCCTGGCTGGCTAATGGGCATGTCTGCCATTTTTTTTTTTTTTTTGCCTTGTTCTTTTTCACTTTGAATTTTTTTCCTTAATGAAGACAAAATTCTTGACAATCACACACTGCCCCAGAGATTAGATTTGTAGCAAAGAAATAAATCCCTTTACATTTATATTTCTCTTAAATTCTCATCCTTTTTAGTAACATTATTTCCTTACCTTTTCGTGGTGACTTATTTCACCTGCTAACGTTTCTCATTCATGGTATTATTACTGTGATCATTATTGCTTGTAATCAGAATGCACATCTTGCTGTTAGGTTAAAGCACAACTTAAAAAAAAAAATAAGCTGACACACAGATTTTGATAATAGCAGGGACTGAATGGCACCTTGAGTCATTTACTTCTTAAATCACTTCAAAGTTTAAGTCTCCAAACCATTCCAGGCAGTTGCAAATATTTCACTATTTACAGAGAGATTGTAGACTTGGCTTGGCACTTACTTTTAATCACTGTTGTATATCAGTTTTTGAACATCTAACCAGAAGAGAGCTCCTTTGGTCTCTTGTGCATGCACTTATTCACTCAGCAAACACTCAGAATTTGCCATATCCTAAGAACTCTATGAGGCACTAAAAAGTCAAAAATTAAACAAGAAAAAAGTTCCTACCTTCCAGGTGCTCATATGAAAGATCAAAGCAAGCAGACATTTGGTATACACTGGGATCTGGGGAATGGATTAAAGTTTTGCATGTTATAAGGACATGGAGAAAGGGAAGGGAAGAGGAGAGGGAAGTTTTCCCAGTGGAAATAAACAGAAGCTAAATTTGAATTAACAGTAAATGTCAGCAAGTGGTGGGAGAATGGTACTTCAAGTCTCTGCAGGCCAAGAAAATGCACTGCTCAGGTCTCCTCCTGTGGAGCACAGTTGACTGACAGCCCCAGCTGGACTCAATCCTTTATTGAGGTAGAAGCTATACTTCCCTTGGCTTGTTTTGGACCTAACGCTGAGAGCTGTGGGGTACTTCTGCAGGCCATTCCTGTGGGATGGGGGACTCGTCTAATGGATGCCTTTGGTTCCATTCCTCTTTGCCGGATAAAACATTCTTTTGTGCTAAAGTCTGAGAATTTTCCTTCCAAGTCCTCTTACCTCTCCCCTCTTATTTATTTATTTTTTTCAGGTCAGGTCTCTAGGGACTCATTGGTTTTTCTCTCTATTTCTTCTTCCTTTTTATCTTTCGTATATGTTCCCTTTCCCCACCCTCAATCTCTCTTTTGTGACTAATCTAGGTTTGGAGACTGCTTCTTATGCTCAGATGCTCAGTCATATCTGATTCTTTGTGACCCCATGGACTGTAGCCTGCCAGGCTCTGCTGTCAATGGGATTTTTCCAGCATGGTGTGCCATTTTCTCCTGCAGGGGATCATCAGGACCCAGGGATTGAACCCACGTCTCCAGCATTGGCAAGTGGATTATTTACCATAAGCTCCATGTAGAAATCCCCTGTCTTTTGGGAAACCTGAAATTACACAGTTGATACCAAGAGTAGTCAAAAGAACATGGGGTTTTGTGACTGGTTCACTTGCTGCCTGGTGAGCAAGGAGGATACTATCTTGCATGGTATCTGGGTATAGATAGCCCTGAGTTGAGAAATCTGTATGCAGGTCAGGAAGCAACAGTTAGAACTGGACATGGAACAACAGACTGGTTCCAAATAGGAAAAGGAGTACGTCAAGGCTGTATATTGTCACCCTGCTTATTTAACTTATATGCAGAGTACATCATGAGAAATGCTGGGCTGAAAGAAGCACAAGCTGGAATCAAGACTGCCAGAAGAAATATCAATAACCTGAGATATGCAGATGACACCACCCTTATGGCAGAAAGTGAAGAGGAGCTAAAAAGCCTCTTGATGAAAGTGAAAGAGGAGAGCGAAAAAGTTGGCTTAAAGCTCAACATTCAGAAAACGAAGGTAATGGCATCCGGCCCCATCACTTCATGGGAAATAGGTGGGGAAACAGTGGAAACAGTGTCAGACTTTATTTTTGGGGGCTCCAAAATCACTGCAGATGGTGGCTGCAGCCATGAAATTAAAAGACGCTTACTCCTTGGAAGAAAAGTTATGACCAACCTAGATAGTATATTCAAAAGCAGACATTACTTTGCTGACTAAGGTCCGTCTAGTCAAGGGTATGGTTTTTCCAGTAGTCATGTATGGATGTGAGAGTTGGACTGTGAAGAAGGCTGAGTGCCGAAGAATTGATGCTTTTGAACTATGGTGTGGGAGAAGACTCTTGAGAGTCCCTTGGACTGCAAGGAGATCCAACCAGTCCATTCTGAAGGAGATCAGCCCTGGGATTTCTTTGGAAGGAATGATGCTGAAGCTGAAACTCCAGTACTTTAGCCACCTCATGTGAAGAGTTGACTCATTGGAAAAGACTCTGATGCTGGGAGGGATTGGGGGCAGGAGGAGAAGGGGACGACAGAGGATGAGATGGCTGGATGGCATCACTGACTCAATGGACGTGAACTCCGGGAGTTGGTGATGGACAGGGAGGCCTGGCGTGCTGCGATTCATGGGGTCGCAAAGAAACGGACACGACTGAGTGACTGAACTGAACTGAACTGAGTAGAAGTGGTGGCCTAACTGCTGAAGATTTTTATGGAGATAACCTGGGAAAATGTCCTGGTACAGGGGAAGCCCCATGAAGGTGCAATGATTGAGACATTTATATTTCAAATGACATGACCAATAATGGGCTAACATTCAAATATACAAATAGTTTATACACATTAATATCTAAGAAACAAACAACTTCATTTAAAAATGGGCATAAGACCTTAACAGACATTTTCCCAAAGAAGACATACAGATGGCCAACAGAAATGTTAAAAGATGCTCAATACTGCTAATTACTAGAGAAATGCAAATCCGAACCACAAGGAGATGTCACCTCCAGCCGTCAGAAAGTAGTATAGTGTTAATCGCTCAATGGCTGTCACCAAAAAGTCTACAAATAACACATTTTGGTAAGGTTGTGGAGAAAAGGGAAGCCTAGTACACTGCTGGTGAGAATACAAATTGGTGCGACCACTGTGGAAAATACATGGAGGTTCCCCAAAATACTAAAATCAGAATCACCATATGATCTAGCAATTCCACTCCTAGGTATATATGCAAAGAAATAAAACACTGATTCAAAAATACATCCACCTAAATGTTCATAAAGCATTCTGTATGAAAGCCACAATATGGAAGCAATTTAAGTGTCTATCAGCAGATGAACAAATAAACAAGTGGTATGTATATATATATATATATACAACAGAATATTACTCAACTATAAAAAAAGAATGAAATTCTTCCATTTGCAATAATATGGGTGGACCTAGAGAGTATTATGCTTACTGAAATAATTCAGAGAAAGACAAATAATATATGTTATCACTTATATGTGGATTAAAAAAAATAAAACAAATGAATGAATATACCAAAACAGGAACAGACTCAGAAATACAGAGAAAAAGACAGTGTTTGGCAGTGGGGAGAGGAGCATGGGAAGGGGCAAGATAGGGGCAGAGGATTAAGAGGCACAAACTACTATGTATAAAATAAATAAGCTACAAGGATATGTTGTACAACACAGGAAATATAGACAATATCTTATAATACCTTTAAATGGAGTATAGTATACAAGAACATTGAATCACTATGTTGTACACCTGAAATTAAAATAGTATTATAAATCAACTATGCTTCAGTTAAAAATATTTTTCTGATTAGTAAAAATTAAAAGATTCAGGAGTTTTAGAAATATGGGGTCAATGATTTCTACAAGGACCTCAGAGTTGGCTGGTTATTACTACTTTGAATTGACTTCTTTCCAGTGAGATAATGAGAAACTGAAGGATGTTAGTGAGCAGTAAGACTGAGAGTACTGTGAGGTGTCTTGAATGGTAAGCGCTATTTAGATATAACTTTTATTGTTATGATACAAAGAAGATTGACGCTAGAATAGTAAAGATAGCTCAAAGTAAGAGAAATGGCATTCTTTACTGGTTTGTATTAACTGAGTAGCAATAATATGGATTTTAAACTTTCCTGCAAAGATTTTAACACTATGCCTGTAAGAGTGTGCTAAGCATCTTCAGTCGTGTCCAACTCTCTGTGATCCTATGGACTATAACCTGACATACTCCTCTGTCCATGGGATTCTCCAGGCAAGAACACCAGAGTGGGTTGCCATGCCCTCCTCCAGAGGATCTACCCAAACCAGGGAACGAACCTGTGTCTCTTATGCCTGCTGCACTGGCGTCAGGTTCTTTATAACTAGTGCCACCCGAGAAGCCCAGCACTATGTTTGTGCTGTGTGTGTGTAGTCGCTCAGTTATATCTGACTCTTTGCGACCCTGTGAACTGTAGCCTGCCAGGCTCCCCTGTCTATGGGATTCTCCTGGCAAGAATACTGGAGTGGGTTGCCATGTCTTCCTCCAAGGGATTTTTCCAGTTCAGGGATGAAACCAAGGTCTCCTGCTTGGTAGGCAGATTCTTTACAGTCTGAGCCACCAGGGAAGTCAACACTATGTCTAATAAACTCCAAACTGTCATCAGCATCAACCAAAAGAAAAAAGCATTTTGAATTTATATTGAATTTATGTGGTAATGTCTGGTAGATTGTTTATGACGAACTTATATGTGGACTAGAGAAGGTCCAGTGAAAGAACTCATTTTCACAGAAAACAAAAAACAAAAAACAAAAAACAGTCATGCTGTGCTTAAACCAGCATGAATATTTTAGTCTTCTAAGAAAACTGGTGAATGTGCAAAATTACGGTTGATTGGACAATCTACCCAGTAGGTGAGATTAGGAGGCATAAAATATGTTCCATTTCTGTAGTGCTGAAGAGCAGGAGGTTTAGAGTGACATCTGAATCCATTAGGTGCTAGTCATGTAACAGTGAGCAAATAATTTAATTTCTACAGCCTCACTTTTCTGTAAAAGAGGAATAAATATTTGGCACAGAAAATCACACACAATAAACAGCCTAAGAAAACTAGCTATTGTTATGGTTACATCACTCATTCCTCTTAACATTTTATGGGTCCTTTTATACTGAAGATATTTCCTTCCCTTTGGCTCTGGGAAATTAACTTTTATCACATTCTTCCTCTTGCTTCCTCTTTAGTTTTTGACCTTCTTTCTGTTGTTCTGATATGTATTTAATTGTTCTTTTTCATTTTTCCTTTCATATTTTCACCTCTTTGTATGTTTGTTCTTTGCTTTGAAAAATTTCATCACATTCTATCCTCCAATGCTTTTACAGATTTATAACACATACGGTCATATTTCAGATTTCAAGGTGCTATTTTCCCATGACCTTTCCTTTTTCAGAATTAAGTATTTTATTTACAGAAACAATACATTCTTGATTTTTTCAGTGTTATATTTAGATCTTTTTATATGTACCAATCTGGACAGGGAGGCCTGGCGTGCTGCAATTCATGGGGTCGCAAAGAGTCGGACACGACTGAGCGACTGAATTGAACTGAACTGAACTGACTCTAGTTTGCTATTTTCATATTCCCTGAAAAATCTGTTTATTCTCTGTTTAGATGTTATTTTGTTTATTTTATTCTAGACGTTTTCCTCAGAGGCCTGTTGATCCTTGTCTGTCCCTCGTATTTTTTGTAATGTGGATTAGCCTGTTTCTTCTCTAAAATAGAAAGAATGACTGGATTAGCAGTGGACAAGAAGTGGTAAACAAATTTAAAAAAAAAGAGGGTGAAAAAGTTATTGTTTCTATTAAATCTCAACAGATAATTACCAAATTGACAAGAAGTAAAAAATGTTACAGCTGGGTTAATTAAGAGCAAGACAATGATGAAAGTGCTTAAATATTGAATTCTAAACTGATTTTCATTCAATTTATTTCATAAATGTTAAGTTCTTATACCCTTTTAAAGAAAGTGATACTCTATATTTAATTAATATCTTAGGATGTGGAAAGGCAAGAAAGAGAAAGGAATACTCTAATTAACTAATTCACTCAAAAGAAAAACTTTGGAATTATGTGGAAATATTGTGTCTGAATGTA
Organism: Budorcas taxicolor; assembly: GCF_023091745.1. Classification (NCBI taxonomy): domain Eukaryota; kingdom Metazoa; phylum Chordata; class Mammalia; order Artiodactyla; family Bovidae; genus Budorcas; species Budorcas taxicolor. The sequence goes on from NC_068911.1 coordinate 73,516,661, forward strand.
TAGTCATGTTTAAAGCTACCATGAAATATTTAAGATTGATAGATATTATTTCTGGGGTTTCTTGTAATAAGTGACTTTTTTGATCTATTGACTAAATGCTAATAGTTTCACATTAGAAGTGTGAACTAAAATGGCATAAAAATTTGTCTTTAACAAATATAATAATAGTGCTATAGTATATTCATCTATATTTTCACATGTATAGTCTTTATATTAATTTATGGATCCCAGTATAATCAGTGTATTAGTATACACTTTATTATGAGGAAGAGCTTTGCTACACAAAGATTCCAAGCTGGAATCAAGATTGCTGGGAGAAATATCAATAACCTCAGATATGTAGATGACACCACCCTTTTGGTAAAAAGTGAAGAACTAAAGAGCCTCTTGTTGAGTGTGAAAGAGGAGAGTGAAAAAGCTGGCTTAAAACTCAACAATAAAAAAAAAAAAGAAGATTATGGCATTTGGTTCCATCACTTCATGGCAAATAGGGGGGAAACAATGGAAACAGTGACAGACTTGATTTTTGGGGGCTCCAAAATCACTGCAGATGGTGACTGCAGCCATGAGATTAAAAGATGCTTACTCCTTGGAAGAAAAGCTATGACCAACCTAGACAGCATATTCAAAAGCAGAGACATTACTTTACCAACAAAGGTCTGTCTAGTCAAAGCTAGGGTTTTTCCAGTAGTCATGTATGCATGTGAGAGTTGGACTGTGAAGAAAGCTGAGCGCCAAAGAATTGATGCTTTTGAACTGTAGTGTTGGAGGAGACTCTTGAGAGTCCCTCAGACTGCAAGGTGATCCAACCAGTCAGTCTTAATGGAAATCAGTCCTGAATATTCATTGGATGGACTGATGCTAAAGCTGAAACTCCAGTACTTTTGACACCTGATGTGAATGTATCAACTCATTGGAAAAGATTCCGAAGCTGGGAAAGATCGAAGGCAGGAGCAGAAGGGGATGACAGAAGATGAGATGGTTGGATGGCATCACCGACATGATGGGCATGAGTTTAGGTAGGCTCCGAGAGTTAGTGATAGACAGGGAGGCCTGACATGCCGCTGCAGTCCATGGGATGGCAAAGAGTCGGACAGGTTTGAGTGACTGAACTGAACTGAACTGAGGGAGTTTGTTAGAAATGGAGAATCTCAGCCCCTCCCAGACCTACTGAAAAAAATCTGCATTTTAACAAGGTCCCCAGCTCATTCTTATGCTCACTGAAGTCTGCAGTAGATAGGAAAGATGATCAAGTTGAGGGTCTTTATTTCTTTTTCTAGAACTAGTTTTTCCTTAAAATACATTTTATGTTGAATATCTTATTTCAAAATCCTGGAAGCATTCAGTTCAGTTCAGTTCAGTTCAGTTCATTCGCTCAGTCATGTCCGACTCTTTGCGACCCCATGAATTGCAGCATGCCAGGCCTCCCTGTCCATCACCAGCTCTCGGAGTTCACTCAGACTCGCGTCCATCGAGTCCGTTATGCCATCCAGCCATCTCATCCTCTGTTGTCCCCTTCTTCTCCTGTCCCCAATCCCTCCCAGCATCAAAGTCTTTTCCAATGAGACAACTCTTCGCATGAGGTGTCCAAAGTACTGGAGTTTCAGCTTTAGCATCATTCCTTCCAAAGAAATCCCAGGACTGATCTCCTTCAGAATGGACTGGTTGGATCTCCTTGCAGTCCAAGGGACTCTCAAGAGTCTTCTCCAACATCACAGTTCAAAAGCATCAATTCTTCGGCGCTCAGCCTTCTTCACAGTCCAACTCTCACATCCATACATGACCACTGGAAAAACCATAGCCTTGACTAGACGGACCTTAGTGGGCAAAGTAATGTCTCTGCTTTTGAATATACTGTCTAGGTTGGTCATAACTTCTCTTCCAAGGAGTAAGCGTCCTTCAATTTCATGGATGCAATCACCTGGAAGCATTAGCATAATATATTTGGGTGGGTGGGGGGGAGCTTAGAGAAGATCAATGAGCAGCTTTTTACATTATATATTTGCATGAAAATCCATGTACTTGTGAAAAGAAATATATTGAAAACCTCTGGTGAAAATAAAGGGAAAGAGAAAGTAACTGGCAAGGTCAAATTAGAGATGACCAAACTAAATCAGAGATAAGATATGGTAATGGTGGACATTTTAGCTTGATAGACAGTTTCTGGATGATTCAGTGTAAAAGCAGGTTAGCAGATAAATTTTTCAATTTAACTGAGGAATTAATGTTGATTTTTCCACTGAAAAGAAAAAGCAAGTGACAAGAAGTTTTACTACCATTGTCCTACTTTTACCATCATGGACGAGTCAGTTGATGAACTGGAAATAATAGCAGGCTGGAGAATTGGAGTTAGCCATTTAAGAGTCGGTGATAATGAAGAAACCTAGGAGAGCCAGTCTGACAGGCCAGGTTATGGGAAGTTACATTTCAAAAGCTTGAAAGAATGTGTTGGATATGATCCCATAGTCTGGGTCTCTAAAATAAAAATAGTTTAAAAGGCATGCATTCAAAAAAGAAGTCACTTACAATTCCAGTAAGAAAGCAGACTGCTGTAGCTTTAAGCACCACTGGAGCTGACCAGTAAGTCTTATAAGATATGGATTGACAGAGATGAGGAGACATAGAGAATGAACATACGGTTTGGTTCTGTCAGGACAATGACAGAAAAGTTTAAATCTAGAAAGACAAAGACCCTCAAATATAGATTATTAGGTGGAGATTGTGATGTAAATTTAATAGTCATGAGAAGGAAATCAGACTACTCAACTCTCATTGGGTTTCTCTCTCAGTTCAGTCACTCAGTCGTGTCCGACTCTTTACGATCCCATGAATTGCAGCACGCCAGGGCTCCCTGTCCATCACCAACTCCCGGAGTTCACTCAGACTCATGTCCATCGAGTCAGTGATGCCATCCAGCCATCTCATCCTCTGTCATCCCCTTCTCCTCCTGCCCCCAATCCCTCCCAGCATCAGAGTCTTTTCCAATGAGTCAACTCTTCGCATGAGGTGGCCAAAGTACTGAAGTTTCAGCTTCAGCATCATTCCTTCCAAAGAAATCCCAGGGCTGATCTCCTTTAGAATGGACTAGTTGGATCTCCTTGCAGTCCAAGGGACTCTCAAGAGTCTTCTCCAACACCACAGTTCAAAAGCGTCAATTCTTTGGTGCTCAGCCTTCTTCACAGTCCAACTCTCACATCCATACATGACTACTGGAAAAACCATAGCCTTGACTAGATGGACCTTAGTCGGCAATGTAATGTCTCTGCTTTTCAATATGCTATCTAGGTTGGTCATAACTTTTCTTCCAAGGAGTAAGCGTCTTTTAATTTCATGGCTGCAGTCACCATCTGCAGTGATTTTGGAGCCCCCCAAAATAAAAGTCTGACACTGTTGCCACTGTTTCCCCATCTATTTCCCATGAAGTGATGGAACCAAATGCCATGATCTTCATCTTCTGAATGTTGGGTTTTAAGCCAACTTTTTCACTCTCCTCTTTCACTTTCATCAAGAGGCTCTTTAGTTCCTCTTAGGGTGGTGTCATCTGCATATCTGAGGTTATTGATATTTCTCCCAGCAGTCTTGATTCCAGCTTGTGCTTCTTCCAGTCAGCGTTTCTCATGATGTACTCTGCATATAAGTTAAATAAGCAGGGTGACAATATACAGCCTTGACGCACTCCTTTTGCTATTTGGAACCAGTCTGTTGTTCCATGTCCAGTTCTAACTGTTGCTTCCTGACCTGCATACAGATTTCTCAAGAGGCAGGTCAGGTGGTCTGGTATTCTCAAGAGCCAGGTCAGGTGGTCTGGTATTCCCATCTCTTTCAGAATTTTCCAGTTTATTGTGATCCACACAGTCAAAGGCTTTGGCATAGTCAATAAAGCAGAAATAGATGTTTTTTTGGAACTGTCTTGCTTTTTCCATGATCCAGCTGATGTTGGCAATTTGATCTCTAGTTCCTCTGCCTTTTCTAAAACCAGCTTCAACATCAGGAAGTTCACGGTTCATGTATTGCTGAAGTCTGGCTTGGAGAATTTTGAGCATTACTTTCCTAGCATGTGAGATGAGTGCAATTGTGTGGTAGTTTGAGCATTCTTTGGCATTGCCTTTCTTTGAAATTGGAATGAAAACTGACCTTTTCCAGTCCTGTGGCCACTGCTGAGTTTTCCAAATTTGCTGGCATATTGAGTGCAACACTTTCACAGCATCATCTTTCAGGATTTGAAATAGCTCAACTGGAATTCCATCACCTCCCCTAGCTTTGTTCATAGTGATGCTTTCTAAGGCCCACTTGACTTCACTTTCCAAGATGTCTGGCTCTAGGTGAGTGATCATGCCATCATGATTATCCGGGTTGTGAAGATCTTTTTTGTACAGTTCTGTGTATTCTTGCCACCTCTTCTTAATATCTTCTGCTTTTGTTAGGTCCATACCATTTCTGTCCTTTATCGAGCCCATCTTTGCCTGAAATGTTCCCTTGGTATCTCTAATTTTCTTGAAGAGATCTTTAGTCTTTCCCATTCTGTTGTTTTCCTGTATTTCTTTGCATTGATCACTGAGGAAGGCTTTCTTATCTCTTCTTGCTATTCTCTGGAACTCTGCATTCAGATACTTATATGTTTCATTTTCTCCTTTGCTTTTCGCTTCTCTTCTTTTCACAGTTATTTGTAAAGCCTCCCCAGACAGCCATTTTGCTTTTTTGCATTTCTTTTCCATGGGAATGGTCTTGATCCCTGTCTCCTGTACAATGTCACGAACCTCATTCCATAGTTCATCAGGCACTCTATCTATCAGATCTAGGCCCTTAAATCTATTTCTCACTTCCACTGTATAATCATAAGGGATTTGATTTAGGTCATACCTGAATGGTCTAGCGGTTTTCCCTACTTTCTTCCATTTCAGTCTGAATTTGGTAATAAGGAGTTCATGATCTGAGCCACAGTCAGCTCCTGGTCTTGTTTTTCCTGATTGTATAGAGCTTCTCCATCTTTGGCTGCAAAGAATATAATCAATATGATTTTGGTGTTGACCATCTGGTGATCTCCATATGTAGAGTCTTCTCTTGTGTTGTTGGGAGAGGGTGTTTGCTATGACCAGTGCATTTTCTTGGCAAAACTCTATTAGTCTTTGCCCTGCTTCATTCTGCATTCTAAGGCCAAATTTGCCTGTTACTCCAGGTGTTTCTTGACTTCCTACTTTTGCATTCCAGTCCCCTATAATGAAAAGGACATTGTTTTTGGATGTTAGTTCTAGAAGGTCTTGTAGGTCTTCATAGAACCGTTCAACTTCAGCTTCTTCAGCAATACTGGTTGGGGCATAGACTTGGATTACGGTGATATTGAATGGTTTGCCTTGGAAATGAACAGAGATCATTTTGTCGTTTTTGAGATTGGTTTCTCTCTACTTGTATTATAATCATTTGTTCACATCAGTTTCCCTTATTAAATTGATGACAAAAATCCAATCTGGTTAATTTTGATATTACCAAATTATAGTTTAAAGTACACTCATTCAACTCTGTTGAATGAATGAGAAATAAATATTGGTAATAGGGACTTGTAACAATGTCTGCTGAAAAGAGAAGTTATCTCTTAAAAATATTTTTACTTATAGTTTTAAAAACTGTTATTATGATGACTAAATAATCATTTCAGAATTTTATAAAATTCTATACTTGCAAAAGGAAGTCCTACTAAACTCAGGCAACAGGGACATTTAAGTACAGTATCCTGATCTTAATTAAACAGATACAAAATGATTGAGAAAAACATGAAGAATATAACTCCAAATTCCCGTTCTCCATACCTTTCCTAATATTTGAATAGATTTTATATGAATATAGTTAAAATACTGGAATTTATAAAGGATGTAATTATGTTCTTTAATTTCATGTTGATTATATTTAGTTTTCAGTTTTCACAGTTGCATATATTAACAACTCATTTTTTACTTTTACTGACTTGTGTGATGTAAGTAAAATTAATGCTATGTTTAAGTTTATTATTCGGTCCTCTTCTGCAGCTAACCACTTCTATTATTAGTTTTTTATGTAACTTTCCATAGCTTTACTATGTATCACTACAAGAATATGAATCTATATTTTTATTTCTCTTTCCCCTTCTTTTATACAAATGGTAGCATAGTATACAAAATATTTTCCAACTAGGTATCTCCCAACTTCATTGTATTTTGGTAATCTTTCCATATGCATACATAAAGAGGTTTTTGGTTTTATATTCAGTTTTTATTATGGAAACTGTTGAAACAAATAAAGGTAGAAAGAATAGTATGATTCCTGAAATAATTCTCAATATTCTGCTACTCATGCTTCATCTGTTTCCTATTTTTATTTTTTCTTGGTTATTTTAAAACAAATCTCAGATATCTCATCAATGAATGTTTTGTACAGCTGACCATTGAAAAATATGGATTTGAATAGTGACAGTTCAGTTCAACTGGATTTATCTTTTTGAACAGTAGATACATGAGTTTGAGCAAACTCCTGGAGATGGTGAAGGACAAGGAATCCTGGTGTGCTGCAGTCCATGGGGCCACAAAGAGGTGGACATGACTTAGCAACTGAACAACAGTACTAGAGGATCCAAGTTTAGTTGAATCCATGGGCTGGGGCACCTCAGATACAGAGAACCCTTGTATAAGGAGGGCCAACTAAAAGTTATACACATATTTCTGGTAGCACAAAGAGTCAGCACCCTTAATTCCCACATTATTCAAGGGTCGACTGTATTTCTAGTAGCTAAAAACATAATTTATGTATTTGCATAAACACATTGCCACTATCACATTCAGTTAAATTAACAATGCATTTATATAATCTAAAACTCAGATCATGTTCAAGTCACTCCTCAACTTTGCTCAAAATTAGTTTTGTACAATTGGTTTATTTGAATCACTATTCAGACAAGTCTATATATTGCTTTTGGTTGATGTGTCTCTTAAAGCCTTTTTTAATCTATAACATTTCTCTTTCTCTTTTCTCTCCCTGGCCTGGATTTTTTAAATCTAAGGATCATTTGTCATGTAGAAGTTCCAACATTCAGATTTAATTGACTGTATCCTCCTACCATTTAACATGGTCCTCTTCCCACTATACTTCCTATAAAAGGACAGTCAGAACTAGAGGGTTTATTGGAGTCAAGCACTTTATTAAATTCAGGTATAATTACCTACAAGCATCTTTCATACGTGAGCCTATCTTCTTCCTGATGCATCTCAGCAGGATGCATGTATCATGGGGTACTTCACTTGCAGTGATTAATCAGTGGGTCTAGGTGGCATCAACCTGGTTTATTCAGTACAAAATTCTCCTTCACTGATCCCCTGATGATGCAGCCACTGATGATTGTTGCCTAGATTCATGTTTCAAAAGGAATTGCAAAATGATGCTTGTATAATTCTATCATCCCTCTTGCTTTAATTTGCTGTAATTCTTTGATAACAAACCTTTATTCACCAACTTTGGGGGGTACTGTGAAATACCTATAGGAAAGATAGGATACTTATCACTTCTTTGGGTAATGAACTAATGTCCCAGCATCCTGTAACAGTGACTCATGGAGGTACATTTTTGTCATTTTGAACTCATGATTTTATATATTTAATATGTTTTAATTTGCTGTTATCATAATTTCTTTAAAGCTTGTTCTGTGTTTCATCATTTGACTGCATTGCCATTTTTAAAACAGAGGCATATAATTCTGTTATATGAATGTACCATGATTTATTTAACCAGTCCTCTACTGATAGGCATCTAGGTTATTTTTGATCTTTTGGTACATTATGTAATACTGTAATAAATAATCTTATATGTAAGTTTTTCACACATGTACAAGCATATATGAAGGTAAATTCTCCAAAGTGAAATTGGTCATATGATAAACACATGTGTAATTTTGTTGAACATCACCCCATTGGCCATTGAGGATATCACTCACCAACAAAAGCTGATTTTTTCAGTTATTTTATGAAAATCATCTAAAATGGGACAGCAGAAATACTATATTATTATAACAATATTTTATGACTTTATTAAAAATTCATCATATCATATCTTGCTTGTTATGGTCTTAGCAATGCTTTAAGAGTAACATGAAGCGTAGACAGAAAAGAAAGATCAATTTACTATTTCCATATAAAAAGTAAGTGAGGAAACAGGATACTGTCCAGCAAAAATAAGACAGAGGTTAAAGAGAATAATCACTTTAGTTTGGAAAAAATAATAAAGATTGCTCTTTTTTGGTTTTTGAGGATTGAGTCTTGGTGTGTAGGAAAAGACAAAGGTTGACAAGTTTGAGTTCAACATGGTAAAACAAGCTACATGCCTTATAATGGAATGGCATTGGAGATAAAGTATATTAAATTGAAGGATAGCTCCTGACTTTTTGGAACTAAAGATTTTGCAATTTGGTGGCACTATCTTTACGAAAGTAAACAAAAATACATAACTGCAATATAGAAATAGGTACAGCAGCACATGCTTATTTAAAATGAGAAAATATCCAACAATGTACACATTTTCAAAAGATGTCCAATACCACAAGTTTTATAAAGTCTAAAAAATAACCCAATATTTTAATTAAAGTGTCTGTTATATTTCTGTAATACTCTCCCCCCTATATTTTTGACTGCATATACTTACACATCTTTTTTGGATACTATTTCTGTCATGGGTCCTCCCTGGTGGCTCAGAGGTAAAGAATCCACCTGCCAATGCAGGAGATTCAGCTTTGATCTCTGGGTAGGGCAGATCCCCTGGAGAAGGAAATGGCAACCCACTCCAGTTCTTGCCTGGGAAATCCTATGGACAGAGGAGCCTGGCAGAGTATAGTCCATGGGACTGCGCAGAGTCAGGCATGACTTAGCCATGAAACAACAGCAGCAAAATCAAATTCTGTCATACCATTTTCTCTTGGGTATTGGAAAGATAACTCAGTCTTTTCTCTGGCAATGTTGATTAATGCATATGTTTTTAAAATAGTAATTTAGAAATGTTTCTGTTAGCTTCACAACTCATTACTGGCAATGGCTTGCTTTTTTGTTTAGTTGTTTATTTGCTGTTTTTTCCTAAATCTGAGATTTCTGAATCTGTGACTATGTAACTTCTAAATTCATTTTAGTTCCTAGTCCTAAGTGTGGTTTCCAAGTGTCTCTTTAACTTATTTTACAAAAAAAGTCTTTTTTTCTTTGTAATTATGTATTTCCTATAGCAACATAGAAATTACTGCCAACATCTTTGAAAAATCAAAAGAACTCTAGAGAAATTAAATGTTGTTTTTAAATAAAACATTGCTCCTTATAAGTTGTTTCAGGTGATTTTCCTTTGGTGTGTAACATCCAGTTGTTCTAATTCTATACTCCATGAAAAATTATTGTTTCTATAGAGTTTCTTATTACTTTTCTATATTACTTTAGTGAACGATGAAAGCACATAGTTCAAACATATTAAAGAAGAAAGGGGAAAAAATGAAACTACAGGAAGGATGAGAAAAGTAAAACACTTAAAACTTAAATCTTTATGATGGTAAGACTTATTCAAAGAAAAAATATTACTAACAGAAGAAAACTCACTGACATGATAGAATTTTTAACAATGCTTTCAATTCATCCAAAGGTTTTTTTGTCCAGCTACTGATATGAAAGTCATATGCATTTTTTTTGGGATACTTTGTCTCCTTTGTATCTAAAAGATAATACATATTTGGCTATGGCTGTAAATAAAAACTGCTGTTTTTAACCTTAGAAGGGACTGCCTTGCCTATCAGCTAGCTGAACACTCTCATGATAATATTATGCAGTACAGTTTAAAAGCAGAAAGGACACACTTTCTATTCCAAGAGAATATTCCCCTTCTACAAAAAAAGATAAAAGGGTTTTTTAAAAATGGTGCAACTCATAGACAATATTTTAGCTTTTCACAATGAGCAATACCATAAATTTTCCTTCTGTTTTGGCAAAGGATTTGAATCTTCTATAACCTTCATTCATTTTTTTCATGGAACTGTTGCCATCTACACTGTTCTTTATAACTCTCAGGAAAAGAAATCCTAGGCAGCTTATAACATCATACATGATTTGCCAAAAAAAAAAAAAGAAAGAAAAGTAGCAAGCTTATCAACATTTTTTATTTCCAAATAATAGAAACATCTCCTCAAATGTTTTTTGTAACTTCTGTTTCAACCTCTCAATTCATTTATTCATTCATCAAAAATAACACTGAACATCTAAAACATGCCAGGCACAGCACTAGGTTCTGGAATACAGTGAGGAACAAAATTAACATAGTACATAGCCTCATGAATTGTACATTCTAAGGGAAGACAGACATAATAGGCAGAGTTTGTCCCCCTCAAATTTATATGTTGAAGCTGTAATGTGAACATGAAAGTCCCTCAGTCTAGTCCGACTCTTTGTGATCCCATGGACTATACAGTCCATAGAATTCTCCAGGCCAGAATACTGGGGTGGGTAGCCTTTCCCTTCTCCAGGGGGTCTTCCCAATGCAGGGATGGAACCCAGGTCTCCTGTATTGCAGGTGGATTCTTTACCAGCTGAGCCACAAGGGAAGCCCTGAAGCTGTAAGGAGGAGGAGATGAAGCTGCAATAACCTCTAGTAACTCAGAACATTACTATGTTTGGATACAGAGCTTTTTAAATGAGTCAAAATGAGACCATTCTGATTGGTATCCTTAGAGGAAGAGGGAAGTAGATGCACAGAGAGACACCAAGATTGTGCACATGGAGAGGAAAGACCATTTGAGGACACAGTGAGACCGTGGCCATCTGAAAGCCAAGGAGAGATGCCTCACGCGAAACCAGCCCTGCCACTGCTTTGATCTTGGACTTCTAGCCACCAAAACTGAGAAAATAAATTATGGTTTAAACTACTCAGTCTGGGGTATTCCATTGCCTTTGTTGTTGTTCAGTCGCCAAGTTGTGTCCGACTCTGCATCCCTGTGCGCTACAGCATGTCAGGCATCCCTTTCCTTCACTATTTCACGGAATTTGCTCAGACTCATGTACATTGAATCGGTATGTCATCCAACCATCTAGTGCTGGGGTCCAGCCCCGGTGGATCCAGGGAGTTCGAAGTGGGGACGGAGTCAGAGTCTGGGAAAGGACTATTTAATTAGAAATATAAAGATTAGGAAAGAATAGTATAGTAGGAAAATTGGTGGAGAAAAGAGGCTGAATAACTTGGTTTACGTGGAAAACTAATAAAACCTCGAGACAAGAGGTTTGCACCATCTACGTTAGGCCACTGCCGCCCGCTTGAATAACGGAGGGTGCTCCGCCTTGGGCTCCCTCTTGCATGGGTCTTAGAAGCCAGGGCAAGTAAGTAGACGTGGTGAGCCTCTGCGCTCCAGATGGGAATTCAGCCTGAAAAGGAGAGGGAGGGAGAGGGAGAAAGAGAGAGAGATTCGACATGGGGGTGGGGGGGGGCAGATTTCCAAGAAACCAGTTCGAGAAGCTCATCTGAGAAACTGGTCCATCCTTTATTGTCCGGAAAGGCTTTTTATATTTTTGATTGTACATAGAGATCAATGGATAATACAAAATTATGCAGTGTCAGCAGCCCTGACTCTTATCGAGACCAGGCTTTCTCTCTGCATACCTAGTTGTATACACAAGTCTTAGGTGATTTACATCATCTTCTGGCCAGAAGGCCAATTAGCATTTTACGGCCCTTTTCTGATAAGGGTCTGTCAACCAGAAGACTTATTTGCTTTAATACTGTTGTTCTTCCCAAAGTCTGGTGCCACTCTCAGAAAGCACTAAATAAAGTTACATTCTTACATAGCAAGGACACAACAATTTATAACAAAGAAAGAGGAGTACAGCGATTTATAACAAAGAGAAAATTCATTAACTCAAAAGTCTAGTGTTGCTAACATCAAAACTGCTATATTCCTATTTCTGAATCCTGATTACATTGATTAATATCCTCTCAGGTGCCTAAAAGATAAAGGATATGGAGGCCTGGTGGCAAACATTAACTCAACAAACTCTTCACCAAACCAATTCTTAACTCTAAAAGGCTCTATATCTTTAAGATGTTTTAAGCTTTGTGCCTCTCGCGGTTGGGGGGCTGTAAAGAATCACAAGTTGTAAAAGTCTCCAACTGTCAGGCAAGTTAGAGAGCCATCAGAGGGATTTGAGCTGAAACATTCCTTTCATATGCAGGAGACCAGTTGGAGCTCTAAGTTAACTTTTTCCAGAGAAAGGTGGTCGGGGATAGCCGCCTGTAATGTCAGAAGAGTATAGTATAGCAGACAGTAAACAGACAGATTTTGGTTTCGGGGTAGATGCTCAGACAGAGGACCCCTTGAGACCTGACTTGCCTTGCCCGTCAGGTCTCTCCGCATGACCTTGTCATGGGTGGGATCTCCTGTGCTGGCTCCCAGCATCTAGTCCTCTGTCACACCCTTCTCCTCCTGCCCTCAATCTTCAGCAGCATCAGGGTCGTTTCCAATGAGTCTGCTCTTTGCAACAGGTGGCCAAAGTATTTGAGCTTCAGCATCAATCCTTCCAGTGAATATTCAGGATTGATTTCCTTTAGGATTCACTGGTTTGATCTCCTTGCTGTTTAGCAAACTATTTAAAAAATAATTTTATTATAATAAATTAATTCATTATATGCCTATCAAACTAATAAGATAAACATTAAATTATCACATAAATACTTCTAAAGTTACAATTCTGACATGCATGCACCAGACCAAATACATTTGGAACAACATCCCCACTCTCACACATATGCTAACTCAGAACTAGCAAGAAGTCAAGCTTTTTAAAGCTGATTCTAGTCCCTGGCTTAGCAAATAGCCAGTTGAATAACTGTTCAGGCCCTTCCATAAAGAGACTCTTCTTGACATACATAAAATTTGTCCAGTACTTTGCAAATGCTCTTCTTTGTATTTATCCGCCTCCCCCCTCCCAATCAAATTTAAATTCATCCTGTTCTGTTTCGTTCTAACCTATGGTTAAATTGAGAACAACTACAGAACTTCTCCTACTGAGTAATCCCTATAACTACAAATTACTTATGAGGTCATTCATTCTATAGTCTTCTATACTGTACTTCTCAACAGTTGCCAAATCTTTATAACTGTTCTAGAAATTTTGATTATTCTAAATAATTTTCCATTGTTCTAAATCTCAATGTTTTCATTATTCATTAACTCACTGGGTGACTTTAATCTCTTTACATCTCAGTTCCTTCATCTGTGCATGATAGGATTGAGCTACAGTAGTATCTCAAAGGTTTCCTCCTGCAGGGCAATCCCTGATTGAAGACCTGTGGTGACTACACTTACAAATAAAATAGATAAAATATAGTACCCGTGCCCTAGGCTGATCTAGTCTCTGAAGAATGATATAAAAGTCAAGCTTGTTCCTTCTAAAGACTAAAGGGGAAGAGGTTAGGATGAAAGTAACTCATTTCCTTATCATTTTATACATAGAATGACTCCCAAAAAAATGGAAAATCCCCAACATTGGTTTTAACTTATTGTCTACAAATGTACCAAAACAAGAAATTGTGATAAAAAAATTTCCCTAAATGGTATTTTTTATTTTAAAATATTTTAGTTGCTTTCATTTTTGAAGTTATCATTTCTTCTATATAGGAACTCAATTATATCAATGCCAGGTAGTAATACAATGCACTTCACTTATGAAACAAATCAATAGCTAGTTATAAATGGAGATTGTATTGTGCATGGAGAGCTAGTTTCAGAAGCTTCAAGTCTCCTACTTCTGTGAGAATCTATCTACACATTTTTTTAGATAATGGACATACTGCTTTTACAAATTACACTGTGTTTTATTCAGTTTGTGATCTAATACCCTGCAATAAAAAACTTTTTAGCTGCCTTTACATGTAGCAGATCACGTTCAGTAATACGGTCTTGAAAATAAATACTAGTTAAAGATTACTTATTGGTATTTTTAAAAAGTTAAATAGCTGTGCCAATATTATTGTCATGAACTCAGGGAGAGTATTAAACTTCTCTGAAACTCTGCTCTCTGTGTCTGGAATATCTTTCACTGCCTCTCTCCACATAGATTTGTCATCGTCTATTCGCTAAGTCATGTCCAATTCTTTTGTGACCCCATGGGCTATATAGGGTGCCAGAACCTGGGCCCATAGGATTTTCTGGGCAAGAAGACTGGAGTGGGTTGCCATTTCCTTCTCCAGGAATCTTCTCAACCCCATGAATCCGCATCCCCTGCACTGGCAGGCAGATTCATTACCACTGAGCCACCAGGGACGCCCTCTCTGTACAGATACTTATCAACAAAATGTATACTTAAAAACCAGCTCAAATGTCCCTCTTCTTCAAAGTTTCTTGACCAGTTCTCAATTTATTTTTAGTTGTGGCATCCATTCATGGTATTTGCTCCCATCACTTCATGGCAGATAGATGGGGAAATGTTAGGTAGATAGAATAGGGAAAAGAAGTCCAAAATGGCGGTGGCTAAAAGACAAGGAAGGGAAAAGTCCTGGAAAATAGAACAAAGGAAAGATAAAAAAGGTCCGAGGACCCCAATGAGGACTGCAGGAAGAACCAACAGCACTCCTGGCTAAGGCCAATTTGCACAGGGCAGGACCAGAGGGAGGAAAAATAACATATAAAAGGAGGAGCCAAGCGCTCTCTTGCTCTCTCTCCCCCGCGTGCCTGCGCTCTTTCTTTCTCTCTCTCTGGCCCCCCACGCCCCCACTGTGCACACTGGCACACTCCTCCACTCTTCTCTTCTTCAAGGAGGGATTCTCCTGCTATCTCCTAAATAAAATAGAGCTGTAACACTCGTTTGTCTAAGAGCTATGACACGGTTTGTTCAAGACCCGAGACACAGTTTGTTCAAGACCGAAGAGCTGTGACGCTCAGAGGGCTTTAATGTCCATCACCCCAAATCATTGTTGTGATGAGACAAGAACCGAGAAACATACACTTGCCTGACAGAAACAATGGAAACAGGGAGAGACTCCCAAATCACTGCAAATGGTGACTACAACCATGAAATTAAAAGACGCTTACTCCTGGAAAGAGAAGCTATGACAAATCTAGCAGCATATTAAAAAACAGAGACATTACTTTGCCGACTAAGGTCCATCTAGTCAAAGTGTGGTTTTTCCAGTAGTCATGTATGGATGTGAGAGTTGGACCATAACAAAGCTGAGCACTGAAGAATTGATGCTTTTGAACTGTGGTGTTGGAGAAGACTCTTGAGAGTCCCTTGGACTGCAAGGAGATCCAACCAGTCCATTCTGAAGGAGATCAGCCCTGGGATTTCTTTGGAAGGAATGATGCTAAAGCTGAAACTCCAGTACTTTGGCCACCTCATGAGAAGAGTTGACTCATTGGAAACGACCCTGATGCTGGGAGAGATTGGGGGCAGAAGGAGAAGGGGACGACAGAGGATGAGATGGCTGGATGGCATCACGGACTTGATGGACGTGAGTCTGAGTGAACTCTGGGAGTTGATGATGGACAGGGAGGCCTGGCGTGCTGCGATTCATGGGGTTGCAAAGAGTCGGACATGACTGAGCGACTGAACTGAACTGAAGATTAGGCTATGCAAGATGACTGTTTTCTTGCTCTCTATACATCCCATGCAGGACCAGTCCCTGTTTCACCTACACTATATTCACATGACTGGCCTTCCTACATACTTGCCTCAGGCCTCAGCTACTGATTGTTCTTATCAAAGAGCTAGTGAGGGGCATGCCCCCTCTGCTAGTTTCTCTGATAACTGGTGAGCTAACCTAACATCAGTTTCCTCTGTATCCAGTAATCTCCCCATTCCCCTGGGAGCAAAGACTGATGTCATGCCCTGCCCCAGCATTACCTCACAGGGTAGAGTATTGCACCAGGTCTTTGCTTCAGACATGCAATTCCCCCCTATCCCTTAAACCGCTGATGTCAATGATGCTTACTCCAGGCTCTGTCTTTGGTCTTGAAGATAAGCAAGTTTAGGCCTTGCAAGTCTGTGGGGTGTATCCCATACCTACACATGTGTGTTAACTAGATAAATGAGATCCATTTATATATAATGCTCACCTGCAACTAATGAATATTACATATGTTTTTGACTGTCAAATTATATCTCTATTTTCTTCTCTTTAATGTAGACATATTTTATCTTGGTATTTATATTTTAAAACTAAGTTGGCTTATTTTATGAATTATTCACTAGGAGAAACACAAGAAATAATGATTTTGAGAAATACAGGCATACCTTGTTTTATTAAGCTTCACTTTACTGTGCTTCACAGATTTACAGTTTTTACAAATTGAAGGTTCGTGGCAACCCTAAGTTGAGCATCTATTGGCACTGGTTTTCTAACAGCATTTTGTCACCCAAGTTTCTGTCTCACATTTTAGGAATTCTTGAAACATTATGGACTTTCCCACTATTATTTGATTTGTAAGTTGACCTGAGATTAGCGACCTTTGATGTTACTTTTGTAATTGTTCTAGAGCACCCCAAACTGTGTCTGTATAAGATGGTGAAGTTAATAGATGGATGTTGTGTGTGTTCTAACTGCCCCACCAAATGGCAGTTCTCTCATCTTTCTCCCTCTCCTCCCAGCTCGCCATTCTCTGAGACACATCAATATTGAAATTTTGCCAATAACTCTACAACAGCCTTTAAGTGTTCAAGTGAGAAGTGTGTGTCTCACTTTAAGTCAAAACTAGGAATGATTAGGTGTGGTGAGGAAGCCATCTCAAAAGCAGAGACAGATCAAAAACTAGGTGTCTTGTACCAGTAAGTCACATTGTTACTACAAAGGAAAAACTTTTGAAGGAAATTAAAAGTCCTACCCCAGTTAACACATGAATGACAAGAATGTGAAATGGCCTAATTGCCGATATGGAGAAAATTTAATGATCTGGGTAGAATATCAAACCAGCCACAATATTCCCTTAAACCAAAGCCTAATCCAGAGCAAGGTCGTAACTCTTTTAGATTCCATGAAGACTGAGAGGGGTGAGGAAGCTGCAGAAAAAAAGTATGAAACTGGCAGAAGGTGTTTCATGAGGTTTAATGAAAGAAGTTGTCTCCTTAAAATCAAAGTGCAAAGAGAACCAGCAAATGCTGATATAGAAATTGCAGCAGTTTTCCAGAAGATCTAGCTAAGATAATTAATGAAAGCAGTTACACTAAACAATGGATTTTTACTATAAACAAAACTTCCTTCAGTTGAAAGAGAATGCCATCTAAGACATTCATACCTAGAGAGTAGGCTTCACAGGATAGGCTGACTCACTTGTTAGGGGCTAATGCAGATGGTGATTTTAAGTGGAAGCTAATATTAATTGACCATTCTAAAATCCTAGTTAGTTCAGTCGCTCAGTGGTATCCGACTCTTTGCGACCCCATGAATCTCAGCACGCCAGGCCTCCCTGTCCATCACCATCTCCCAGAGTTCACTCAGACTCACGTCCATCGAGTCCGTGATGCAATCCAGCCATCTCATCCTCGGTCGTCCCCTTCTCCTCCTGCCCCCAATCCCTCCCACCATCAGAGTCTTTTCCAGTGAGTCAACTCTTCTC
The DNA here is from genome assembly GCF_023091745.1 of Budorcas taxicolor. NCBI lineage: Eukaryota > Metazoa > Chordata > Mammalia > Artiodactyla > Bovidae > Budorcas > Budorcas taxicolor. The sequence goes on from NC_068911.1 coordinate 73,534,239, forward strand.
ATGAGGTGGCCAAAGTACTGGAGTTTCAGCTTTAGCATCATTCCTTCCAAAGAAATCCCAGGGTTGACCTCCTTCAGAATGGACTGGTTGGATCTCCTTGCAGTCCAAGGGATGCTCAAGAGTCTTCTCCAACACCACAGTTCAACAGCATCAATTTTTCAGCGCTCAGCCTTCTTCACAGTCCAACTCTCACATCCATACATGACCACTGGAAAAACCATACCCTTGACTAGACGGACCTTAGTCGGCAAAGTAATGTCTCTGCTTTTGAATATACTATCTAGGTTGGTCATAACTTTTCTTCCAAGGAGTAAGCGTCTTTTAATTTCATGGCTGCAGCCACCATCTGCAGTGATTTTGGAGCCCCCCAAAATAAAGTCTGACACTGTTTCCACTGTTTCCCCATCTGTTTCCCATGAAGTGATGGGACCAGATGCCATGATCTTCGTTTTCTGAATGTTGAGCTTTAAGCCAACTTTTGCTCTCCTCTTTCACTTTCATCAAGAGGCTTTTTATCTCCTCTTCACTTTCTGCCATAAGGGTGGTGTCATCTCCATATCTGAGGTTATTGATATTTCTCCCAGCAATCTTGATTCCAGCTTGTGTTTCTTCCAGTCCAGCATTTCTCATGATGTACTCTGCACAGAAGTTAAATAAGCAGGGTGACACTATACAGCCTTGACGTACTCCTTTTCCTATTTGGAACCAGTCTGTTGTTCCATGTCCACTTCAAACTGTTGCTTCCTGACCTGCATACAGATTTCTCAAGAGGCAGGTTAGGTGGTCTGGTATTCCCATCCTTTGAAGAATTTTCCGCAGTTTATTGTGATGCATACAGTCAAAGACTTTGGCATAGTCAATAAAGCAGAAATAGATGTTTTTCTGGAACTCTCTTGCTTTTTCCATGATCCAGTGGATGTTGGCAATTTGATCTCTGGTTCCTCAGCCTTTTCTAAAACCAGCTTGAACATCATGGTTTACGTTTTGCTGAAGCCTGGCTTGGAAAATTTTGAGCATTACTTAACTAGCATGTGAGGTGAGTGCAATTGTGTGGTAGTTTGAGCATTCTTTGGCATTGCCTTTCTTTGGGATTGGAATGAAAACTGACCTTTTCCAGTCCTGTGGCCACTGCTGAGTGTTCCAAATTTGCTGGCATATTGAGTGTAGCACTTTCACAGCATCATCTTTCAGGATTTGAAACAGCTCAACTGGAATTCCATCACCTCCACTAGCTTTGTTCATAGTGATGGCTTCTAAGGCACACTTGACTTCACTTTCCAAGATGTCTGGCTCTAGATTAGTGATCACATCATCATGATTATCTGGGTCGTGAAGATCTTTTTTGTACAGTTTTTCCATGTATTCTTGCCACCTCTTCTTAATATCTTTTGCTTCTGTTAGCTCCAGACCATTTCTGTCCTTTATCGGGCCCAATTTTGCATGAAATGTTCCCTTGGTATCTCTAATTTTCTTGAAGAGATCTCTAGTCTTTCCCATTCTGTTGTTTTCCTCTATTTCTTTGCATTGATCGCTGAAGAAGGCTTTCTTATCTCTTCTTGCTATTCTTTGGAACTCTGCATTCAGATGCTTATATCTTTCCTTTCTCCTTTGCTTTTCGCCTCTCTTCTCTTCACAGCTATTTGCAAGGCCTCCCCAGATAGCCATTTCACTTTTTTGCATTTCTTTTCCATGGGGATGGTCTTGATCCCTGTCTCCTCTACAATGTCACGTACCTCATTCCATAGTTCATCAGGCACTCTCTCTATCAGATCTAGGCCCTTAAATCTATTTCTCACTTCCACTGTATAATCATCAGGGATTTGATTTAGGTCATACCTGAATGGTCTAGCAGTTTTCCTTACTTTCTTCAATTTGAGACTGAATTTGGTAATAAGGTGTTCATGATCTGAGCCACAGTCAGCTCCTGGTCTTGTTTTTGTTGACTGTATAGAGCTTCTCCATCTTTGGCTGCATAGAGTATAATCAATCTGATTTCGGTGTTGACCATTTGGTGATGTCCATAAGAATTATGCCAGATCTAGTCTGCCTGTTTTCTACAAACAGAACAACAAAACCTGGCAGACAGTGCCTCTCTTTACAACACAGTTTAGAGAATATTTTAAGCACACTGTTAAGATCTACTGCTCAAAATAAATAAATAAATCAATAAATCAGATTCCATTCAAAATATATCTGCTTCTTGACTTGGCACTTGGTCATTCAAGAACTCTGATGGAAATGTACAGTGAGATTTATGTTGTTTTAATGACTGTTAATGAGGCTTCCATGGTGGCTCAGAGGTAAAGAATCTGCCTACTAATGCAGGAGAAATGGGTTTGATCCCTGGGCCAGGAAGATCCCCTGGAGAGGGAAATAGCAACCTGCTCCTGTATTCTTGCCTGGAAAATTCCATGGACAGAGGAGCCTGCTCGGCAGGCTAGTTCATAGGGTTGCAAGGAGTCAGACATGACTTAGCGAGTAAACAATGACAACATGACTGCTAACATAACACCCATTCTACAGCCCAAGAATCAGCTAATAATGTAGACTTTCAAGTCTTATTATTTGAGAAATACATTTTGTAAGGCTATTGCTGCCATAGACAATTATTCCTCTGATGGATCTATGCAAAGTCAATTGAAAACCTTCTGGAAAGAATTCTCCATTCTAAATGGCATTAAGAATATTTGTGATTCATGGGAAAATGTCAAAGTATCAACATCAACAGAAATTTGGAAAAACTTGATTCCAATCCCCATGGATGACTTTGAGGGGTTCAAAACTTCAGTAGAGAAAGTAGCTGAAGATATGGTAGAAATAGCAAGAGAACTAGAAGTGGAGCCTGAAGATGTGACTGTATTCTACAATCTTATGATAAAACTTTAATGGGTGAGGAGTTGATTCTTATGGATGAATAAAGAAAATGGTTTCTTAAGATAGAATCTACTCCAAGTGAAGGTGCTAGTATGGTTATTGAAATAAAAACAAAGGGTTTGGAACATTACATAAACCTAGCAGGGTTTGAGAGGACTAGTTCAATTTTGAAAAAAGTTCTACTGTGGATAAAATGCTTTTAAATAGTACTGTGTGCTACAGACAAATTGTCTGTGAAAGACAATTGCTGCAGCAAATTTCCTTGTTGTCTTATTGAAGAAATTGCCACTGCCACCCCAGTCTTCAGAAAAATTACCCAGTCAGTCAGCAGCCATTAGCATCAAGGCAAGATCCTTCACCAGCAAAAAGATTATAAAGAGCTGAAGGCTTAGATGATGGTTAGCATTTTTTAGCAATAAAGTATTTTTTTTTAAATTACAGTGTATACATTGAGTTTTTAGACATAGTGCTATGGCACAAGAGGCTATAATATAGTATAAGCATAACTTTTAAATGCATTGAAAAACCAAAACATTTGTGTGACTTTCTTTATTGCCATATTTGCTTCATTGTGGTGGTTCTGAACTGAACCTGTCCATGATATCTCTGAGGTATGCCTGTATGCAAATACACTAGTGACTTTTCTTTCTCAAGCTTTATAAGCTATATTAATAAGCCATGAGCATCTGAAAATCCAAACAGCAAATGGATGCAGATTATGCCCTAATGTTAATAGAGTAAGACAACATTGATACCACATTTGTATATTTAAAGAGGTATTTACCAGATAAAGATAACTTTATCATCTTTACTTTCACTGATGCAATTCTATTATTTTTTCATTCATTCAACAAATATCTATTGAAAATCATTATGTGCAAGACACTAGACCTGATGCTCTGAGAAATAATTCTTATTTCCAGAGAATTTAAATTCTAGGAGGTAAGATAAGGCATGCACATGAAAAAGCCAGACATTGATAAATGACATGAATAATGAAATACAATAAAAGTTCAAAATAAGGAAAGATAACTCCCTTTTAAAAGTAGAGAAGAAAACTTTTGAGTTTTACCTTAAGACTCTAACAGGATCTGGACATGTGATGATAGGAAATTACTCTCCTTTCAATTTTTCAGTATTTTTCTTTTTTTATTTTTGGTGAAGAGAAGTACATAGATATTAAAAAACCTACCATAAACACTTTGCTGCTGCTAAGTCACCTCAGTTGTGTCAGACTCTGTGTGACTCCATAGACGGCAGCCCACCAGGCTCCCCCATCCCTGGGATTCTCCAGGCAAGAACACTGGAGTGGGTTGCCATTTCCTTCTCCTATGCATGAAAGTGAAAAGTGAAAGTGAAGTTGCTCAGTCGTGTCCAACCCTCAGCAACCCCATGGACTACAGCATTCCAGGCTCCTCCATCCATGGGATTTTCCAGGCAAGAGTATTGGAGTAGGGTGCCATTGCCTTCTCCAACCATAATCACTTTGGGCATGCTTAAATTACAGTAAAATAACATGACATCATGAAGACAATAACTTGTGAATACTAGATATTAGGTCAAAGCCTAATTGATTTGTCTAATTGTGAATTATTGAAACTAGATTTTTAACAGATCTGTCCAAGCTTATGTTTGGCTCTCCTCTCTAGCTGGGGCCATTCAGTTATTTTTATCTGGATATTTTATAAAACTGGAATCTAATAAAAAGTTTTCAGAAAAATATTTAATATTATTATATAATCTTCCAATTATAGTTGGGCCACATTCAACCAAACTAAGTGAACTTAAAAAGTTTTTCTGAAAATTACTTGTATTGCTGTATAAGAAGTCATGTTATTTTGCCCAGACTAGAGTATAACATTAGTGAGCAAGTTTAGTAGCATTCTTTCAAACAATACTTTATTTCAAGTGAAAATAAAATATTTTAAGTAGCTGGAATTAAAAAATATTTTTACAATAGTTGATTGACATAAAGGTACAATGAAGAAAATAAAAAATGTCAATTAAAATGTTGATATAAAAAAGAGTGGACATGTTCTCTACTAGTATCTCTTTCATGATTCTTTTAGCTAGAGCTACATTTCAAGACGTAAAGTCAAGAAGAAGATAATTATCACAAATATAATAAATCAAAGTTGAGTAAGCATATAGATACCTGAAAATCAAAAAATAAGTTTCAATACTAGGGGCGCTTAGAATATCTTAGGTTTTACAGCATGTATTTCCTTCTTTTTTAAAACAGTTGACTAATAGGCTATCTTCAAAAGGGGCAAGTTTATTTTGGTAAAGATTTCATTGATAGTAATGATTAGATGACTGGTTCAGTGATGATGTTATTTCCAATGTAGTATTTCTTTTCTAGTTTTATACTTTATCTAATACTATGATTTAACTTTATGTTCAGAGCTTAAGATTTATGGTATACTTGAAATAGCAATAAAAGACGTATTGATAATATTGTATAGTATAGACATCATTCGGAGAAGGCAATGGCAACCACTCTAGTGGCAACCACTCTAGTACTCTTGCCTGGAAAATCCCATGGATGGAGGAGCCTGGTAGGCTGCAGTCCATGGGTTCGCTACGAGTCCGACACGACTGAGCAACTTCACTTTCACTTTTCACTTTCATTCACTGGAGAAGGAAATGGCAACCCTCCCCAATATTCTTGCCTGGAGAATCCTAGGGACAGGGGAGCCTGGTGGGCTGCCGTCTATGGAGACGCACAGAGTCGGACATGACTGAAGCAACTTAGCGGCAGCAGCAGCAGCATAGACATCATTTGAATTGAAATAATAACTGCTTGTTAAAGACGATCTCTAACTCTTAACCAGTGCTTAGAATCTCTGAATCACTGAAGTTTCCATTCTTTATGACTTGCCAGAAATGATTCAGGAAAGTGAGGTGAATATTTGTTTTTCATGGGGAATATAGGTTCTCATGTTTGGGGAAGGGATGTGGAGTTCAACATAGAATTGATGTTATTTATTGGCACATATTTGCTTTGTGTCAAAGTTATTTACCCAATAGGCTCAGAAAGTAAAGTTTAGCGTCTTTGAAAAACTAACTCATTCACCCCACTAAAACATTCTTGAAAGAATTCAGTATACAATTTTTAAGAAAAAATTGAAGTGACCATTAGAGAAAACAATAATGACTTGTCTAGACTTTCTTACATCCATTTCATTGTTTACTACTTCTGTTATTTGAATATTATGTAGGGCTGAAATAATAATCTTTAAGTGCTAGATTATAAAAAAGAATAGGATATTGTCAAAGTGGCACAGTGATCAACATGAAGGCACTCCCAATGTCCCAGTTGAAGACAATTGGAACATAATTCAAGAAAATAACTGCAAATTATTGAAACACATAATATGTGTTTAAATTCATGAGTCCTTAGTGGTACTAAAAAAATTAAAAAACAACAACAACTATGAGTTAGCTTATTTATTGCCACAAAAATTCTACATAAAATCATATATAAACTCAGTGGGTTAAAGCAATAATTATTTATTCTTTCCTGCATATGTGGCCTAGAGGGGATTGATTGATCTAGGCTGGATTCAGCTGATTTTAGTACTAAACTGCAGGCTGGTTTAGGATTTTTCACATCTTACTCAGCCTCCTTAGATTAGCTGGTTTCTTAGTGCATGCTCTTAAAACAATGCCAAATGCCAAAAAGAAGCCCAACTATGCCAAAAGCAAGCCTAAGCTTCTTTCATTTTCCTAATATCCTGTTGACCAAAAGAAATCCATGGTTAGAGTCCAAATCAAGGAGTCAGAAAATGTGCTTTGCTTTTATTAAGAGAAACTGTAAAGTCACATGGCAAAAAGCATGGATAATTTGAGATGGAGAAATTGTGGCCAATAATTATACTAGAGTTAAAATTAAAGACTGCTAAGGAAAAAACTTATTGTTTGGAAAAATGATAAATAAAGAGAAGAACCAAGTTTTATTCAGATCTCTTATAGAAACTATACCTCTATGTAAACAAATAGATGAGATGTATTTCTTTATAACCAATTTTAACCCTTAATGAATCTATGAAGCTGAACACCCATGGCCACTGTGTGTGCTCAGTTGCTTCAATCATGTCTGACTCTTTGTGACACTATGGACTGTAGCCTGCCAGCCTCCTCTTTCCATGGAATTCTCTAGGCAAGAATACTGGAGAGGGTTGCTATGCCCTCATCCAGGGGATCTTCCCCACACAGGGACTGAACCAGAGCCTCTCATGTCTCCTGTATTGGCAGGGTGTTCTTCACCACTAGCGCCACCTGGGAAGCCCCACAGTCACCAACATACCAAAAAGAGATACACGTTTCTCCTCTTAGAAGAACATAATCCAATGTTAAATTAGCCTTGGCCATAAAACAAACAAACCAACAAAAAGTCAAACTTGACTAAACCCTAAGCCCAACTACAATTTTATAGGACTTTCAGAAATCAGAGGAACTCACATAATGAGAAAAAGTGTATGGAATAGGGAAAATCTACAGGAAAACTAAGTTTCTTCAACAAGTAATAAACAAAAAAGATATTAAAGTGTCTTATAAAATCCATTAAATAATCACAAAATGTGGGGCTTTATGGATCTTAAGTTAGGAAGAAACGGAAAATTTCCTTTTTTCCTTTCAAAAAAAAAATAGTATAAATTAGCAAAGACACAAAAGCAATACTTCCAGTTTCATCAATGATGTTTCTCTAATATGTTCTCTGATATTCCTCATCAAATGTTATTTTTACATTTTTATACTGGAGCACTCTCATATTTATGACAGAAAACCCAGTGGGCAACTTAAATTTTATACTACTATCAAGGCTAGGCTATTGTACACGCACATTTCAAATGGGAATTAATTATCCAAGACATTTGCCTACTTTAGACCAAACCTTCTAAGTTAGTGTAAAATCATTTATGGCTCTACTTGAGCTCTCTGTACGATAAATATTCTTTTCTTAAAATAATATCCTTTGGCACCCCACTCCGGTACTCTTGCCTGGAAAATTCCACGGATGGAGGAGCCTGGTAGGCTGCCGTCCATGGGTTCGCTAACAGCCGGACATGACTGAGCGACTTCATTTTGAGTTTTCACTTTCATGCATTGGAGAAAGAAATGGCAACCCACTCAAATATTCTTGCCTTGAGAATCCCAGGGATGGGGGAGCCTGGTGGGCTGCCATCTATGGGGTCGCACAGAGTTGGACACGACTGAAGCGACTTAGCAGCAGCAGCAGCAGCTAAAGGAAGGTAATAACAACTTGAAGAATGGCACTAAATTCTAATAGCCACTTTCATATATAACTTGAAGTGCTCTTGGATTTTTAGTTGCCTGTGTTTGGAAGAGTAAATGCTTATTACACTTTATTTATCCTTTACTGAAGTTTATCAATGCTGCAGATTTTCCTATAAATGTAGATTCAAAATTAAGTCATCTATTTTAAGTGAGAGTCAAATAAGGGGTTAATTTTAAGTGAGAGTCAAATAAGGGGTTAAAAATTGATAGTCTAAAATACTGGGTTAGTCAGAAACAGAAGTGTTCCTTGAATGCACTGTGAAAGGATATAAAATGTGTATCTAAGATTTTTACAACATTAAATTTGCAAGTAGAATTTGATATAAGAATGTGGATATATATTGCATATACATTGGCAATGGTGTCTTTGCTTTTGGTCAAAATAACAAGAAAGCAGCACTTAAACACAGTCATACATGGGCTACTACTCTTCTTTTTCCCTTTAAACATTTTTTCTTAATTTCTTAGCTTAGAAAGGTAATATATATTTGGCTTAAAATTTTCAAAAGAACTGCCTTATGACCCAGCAATTCAACTGTTGGGTATATACACCGAGGAAACCAGAATTGAAAGAGATGCGTGTACCCCAATGTTCATTGCAGCATTGTTTATAATAGCCAGGACATGGAAGCAACCTAAATGTCCATCAGCAGATGAATGGATAAGAAATCTGTGGGACATATACACAATGGAGTATTACTCAGCCGTTCAAAAGAATACATTTGAATCAGTTCTAATGAGGTGGATGAAACGAACCTATTACACAGAGTGAAGCAAGCCAGAAAGAAAAACACCAATACAGTATACTAACACATATATAAGGAATTTAGAAAGATGGTAACAATAACACTGTATGCAAGACAGCAAAAGAGACACAGATGTATAGAACAGTCTTTTGGACTCTGTGGGAGAGGGAGAGGGTGGGGTGATTTGGGAGAATGGCATTGAAACATGTATAATATCATATATGAAATGAGTCGCCAGTCCAGGTTCAATGCATGATACTGGATGCTTGGGACTAGTGCACTGAGATGACCCAGAGGGATGGTACGGGGAGGGAGGAGGGAGGGGGGTTCAGGATGTGGAACATGTGTATACCTGTGGCGGATACATGTTGATGTATGGCAAAACCAATACAATATTGTAAAGTAATTAACCTCCAATTAAAATAAATAAATTTATATTAACAAAATATTTTTTTGAAAATTGCATGGCAACGCAAAACACCCTGAGTAGCCAAAGCTATCTTGAGAAAGAAAAATGGAGCTTGTGGAATCAGGGTCCCTGACTCCAGACTATACTACAAAGCTGAAATGAAACCATATGGCACTGGTGACAAAATAGAAATATAGATTAATTAAACAGGATAAAAATTCAATAAATAAGCATACATACATATGGTAAATTAATCTATGATAAAGGAATCAAGAATATAAAATGGAGAAAAGACAGTCTCTTCAATAAATGGTGCTGGGAAAACTGAACAATTACATGTAAATGAATGAAATTAGAACACTCTAACATCATACACAAAAAACAAACTAAAAATGGATTAGAGACCTAAATGTAAAAACAGATGCTACAAAAATCCTTGAGGAAAACAAAGGCAGAATACTCTTTGACATACATCCTAGCAATATACTTTTGGGTCTGTCTCCCATAGTAATTAATGAAAGTAAAAATAATCAAATGGGACCTGATAAAACTGAAAGCTTTTGCACAGCAAAGGAAACAATATACCAAACAAAAACACAACCTACAGAATGGGAGAAAATATTTGCAAATCATGCAACCAACAAGAATTAATAACCAAAATATACAAACAGTGCATAGAGCTCAAACGCCCCCCGCCACACACACACACAAACTCAGTCGAAAAATAGGCAAAAGACCTAAATAGATGTTTCTCTAAAGACGGCATACAAATGGCCAAAAGGCACATGAAAAGCTGCTCAGAGTCACTAATTATTAGAGAAATGCAAATCACAACTTCAACGAGGTGTCACTTTATACCAGTCAGAATGCCCATCATCAAAAAGTCTACAAATAATAAATGCTGGAGAGGGTATGGAGAAACAGGTACCCTTTTTTACTGTTGGGAAAGTCAATTGGTACAGCAACTCTGGAGTATGTGTGTGTGTGTGCTAGCTAAGTCGCTTCAGTCATGTCTGACTCTGTGTGACCATTGGACTGCACCCTGCTAGGCTCCTCTGTCCGTGGGATTCTCTAAGCAAGAGTACTAGAGTGGGTAGCCATTCATTTTTCTAGGGAATTTTCCCGACCCAGGAATAGAACCTGGGTCTCATGCATTGCAGGCAGATTCTTTACCATCTGAGCCAGCAGGAATTATTATTATGCCCTTCTCCAAAAGAGCAGTATAGAAATTTCTTAAAAATCTAAAAATAGATGTATCATATGATCCTGAAATACCTCTCCTAGGCATAAATTTAGAGAAAACCATAACTTGAAAAGCTATGTGCATCTCAATGTTCTTTGTAACACTACTTACAATAGCCAAGACCTGGAAGCAACCTAAATTTCCATTGACAGATGAGCGGATAAAGAAGTGGAATAGTTACATAATGGAATATTACTCAGCCATAAAAGGAATGAAATAATGTCATCTACAACAACATGGATGGACCTAGCGATTATCATACTAAGTGAGAGTAAGCCAGACACAGGAAGACAAATATCATATGATATTGCTTATATGTAGAAAAAATGATACAAATGAACTCATATTCAAGGCCCCACAGACATAGAAAACAAACTTATGGTTACCAAAGGGGAAGGGGGAGGATAAATCAGGAGTCTGAGATTAACACTACACACTACTCTATATAAAAGAGATAACCAATAAGGACTACTATAGAGCACAGGGAACTCTACTCAATATTTCATAATAAACTATAAGGGAAAAAATACGTATGATTATCTGTTTCTGCATTTTTCTCCTTGAAAAAAAACTAATTTCCACCTATGCTTATGTGAAAATAAATTAGTATACATCTTTTTCCTCGCTTCCCAAATTTTATTCTTTTCACAATCTGATGTATTTTAAATTATTTTATTATTGTATATTGTTTGTATTATCATTAAACCAGTCTGACTATGTTTGAAGCTATATTTATGATAACTAGGAAAGTAAATTGATTCTTAATATAAGTTTCAGTACTGATACCTTTCATTATGTTAAAATTTCCTGCTAGGCTAGAGTTCTTCCTTAAGTAGTTTCTCAAGGGTGCAGTGTTACATAGTTCCTTGATAAGTTAGTATTTTAAAATTTATTTCTGTAATCTCTTGCTGTGAATGACTACTTGGCTGAGTTTATAAAAACCTTAGGTTTCAAATTTTTCATCCCAAAGCACTATACATTTTCCCTTCTATTACATGTTTCAGAGAATACTAAGGCCAACTTAATTTTTCTTTCTGTTTTTCAATTAGCCTGTTGCTTTAAATCCCTGCATGGATGCTGTAGATACCTTGGTGATTTAGAAACTTTCCAACTCCTAACATTCTTCCTATTTGGATGAAGGGAAAGGAAATCCACCTTTCATGGTTTCTGTAGGAGACAAGCCTCCACCTCTCCATATGAAGCTGTATATCATCATCTTCCCTGTCTCTTCTCCTTAGTAGGTAGACCCCCTGCTCATTTTCTAAGATCAATTTTGCATTATTTTTTCAATAAACTACCATAGCTTCCAAAAACTCTGAGCCTTTTCTCTCAGCTAGAGAAAGTTTGTGTTGCATACAGCTAAGAGACTGACAAACCAAGAATTTGCTCCTTGTCCTTTATATATATATATTTTTATATGTAAATATATATTTCTGTATCACATATGTATTTGTTGTTTAGCTGCTAAGTTATATCTGACTCTTTACAACCCTATGGACTGTAGCCCACCAGGCTCCTCTGTACATGGGATTTTCCAGGCAAGAATACTGAAGTGAGTTACCATTATTTTTCTCCAGGAGATTTTCCCAACCCAGGAATTGAACATGCATCTCCTTCATTGGCTGGAAAATTCTTTACTGCTGAGTCACTAGGGAAGGCCCAACATATATGTATATACATTTTTATGTTGAATATTGACTGACCGATTAATTTTGTTTTCAGATACCTCATGTTAACATTACTAAAATGAGATTTTTTAAAGGTAGAGCTGTATTATAGAAATTGGGTATCCTTTCCTTCACTCCTCTCACCCCGCCCCACCCCTGCTTGCCACTATGTTTAAAATTGGTTTTAGAGATCTCTTAGCATCAAAGACTCATAGATATTTGCTTGTTCTGGGAGAACAGGAGAACAGGCAAATATCTAGGCAGGTAATAAGCAACCCTTAAAAAATAAATCCATAACTATTGTCTGGTCTCTATTCCTCAAAATGCCAAACATAATGTGACATATTTTTCATGCTTGAAAAGTAATGGCTTTTATATTTTGTCCAATGTCACAGTAAAAAATAAAATTCAGTGTTTCAAGAGACTAAGAAGGCATCTGCTATGTCTTGACCTAAGCAAAGAACAGGGCCAGCTGTCAGATATAGAGTGAAAATACAGCCTGTCCAGAAGTCCCCATGCCTGCTAACCTTGTCTAAGGTAAAGTCGGTAAAACCACCAACTTTCACTCTTAAAAGTGCCCCAGTTTAGATGATATACTAGGTACAGGCCTTGTGTGCACAGTGTCCAAGTCCAGTTTCACAAAGTAGTCAACAGCGGTATCACCAAAAACAAACAATTCCTGGAGATGGCACTCCTCCAGGGCTCCTGCCATCACAGCAGGCATCCAAACCTCCCCATTGCCATGGATACTGTATGCAGTTGTGGTTTCTCCATTCAGTTTCTCACCAACTGGAACTCTTATAGCAAGCAGTCAATTGAATTATTAGAAACAATCGAACTATTTCAGGGGGAAATCCATTCTAAATCACGTTAGTGGCCTCTGGGTGTTCTGCTTATCAGTGATTTTGGTTCCTGACTGCTGTTGTCCTGGAACTAAAAAGATTTACAGTGACAAAAATGATTTAAATTGAACTTTCTCAGCCAGCCTTATGAACCGCACCCATTCCAAATCTAGCTATTGATATTTCAAGTTCAGTGTTGTTCAAGAGGTCAGAGGTTTCATTGATTTACTTCTGATATAGCAGTGGTTTAACAGGAGACTTATAAATTGACCAGGCTCTTCTATAATCTAGTGTAATCAACAGTATATCAAAGAGACATGTCTGAAATTTGTTGATATTTTCACAGCTATCTTCCTTAGTTTAAAGGAAGAAAGGAATTATTCTTTCTATATACCTATTCTGGACTAGTTCTGTTGTAATTGTAGAAGTGGGGAAAGGTAGGAGAGTTGTGAATTTAAAGCAATACGGATTCACCCACTGCATTATCTTTAAGGTATTTTAAATATTTAAAGCTGATATTTAAATATTTTCAAAACATTTTCCTGTGTCTAAGTCCTTCCAATTCAGTGAGGCATATGTCTTTGCCTGAGCAAGCAAAAAAAGCACTTGAGTGGGACTCATACTTTTTATATATATATGTATATATTTTTTAAGGTAGCTATTACAAATCTGCTATGTCTAGAGTTGAATGAAATAATCCAGATTTTTACTTTGAGTTTGTATTTAAAATTAGCCTTGCTTCACTTACCACTTCTTTTTTTAGTTTGAAGTGAAGTGAAGTGAAAGTCACTCAGCCGTGTCTGACTCTGTCACCCCGTGGACTGTAGAGTCCAGGGAAATCTCCAGGCCACAATACTGGAGTGGGTAGCTGTTCCCTTCTCCAGGGGATCTTCCCAACCCAGGTCTCCTGTATTGCCGGTCGATTCTTTACCAGCTGAGCCACAAGGGGAGCCAAGAATACTGGAGTGGGTAGTCTATGCCTTCTCCAGCAGATCTGCCTGACCCAAGAATCAAACCGGGGTCTCCTGCATTGAAGGCAGATTCTTTCGAAGGGAAAGGCTACCCACACCAGTATTCCGGCCTGGAGAATTCTGTGGACTGTACAGTTCATGGAGTCACAAAGAGTCTGACAGGACTGAGCAACTTTCACTTTCACTTTTAAAGTTAGGTATTATTATTTTTTAATCATCTATTTAACTTAAAATTTAGATGTCAATTTCTTCAAAAATTCATTGAATGTTAAAAAACAACACTGAAAAATCTATTTTGAATAAAAGTTACAGATTTTAAAGTTGCTTTCTAGAGATAAACTAGGGATATATTTAAGTTTTGAGTTAATTCTAGAGGATAGAGTTTAGAGGCACATGCATTTGATGTTATGATTTATAAGGAACGTATGAAGCCATTTATGAACTTCATAATGAAACAATTTTATCTCTCCATATTTGTCAAGTTGGAACTCTTTAATATGACCTACAGAAATCAACATCTAAACCAAAAAGTCTTCCAAAAATTCTCAGGCATTTCAGCTACATTTCATACAGAAATTCAATTTGTGCAAAGTCAAAGCACACATTTTCTGCAAAAGTCACCTCAAAATGTCATTTCTGAGCAACTTACATTTATGGAGAGACAATGACTAGGAAAGAAATAAGTAGTTAAATGGGACTTACTCCCTATGTGACTGACATATTGAACTAGATTTTCTTTGCAACTAACCTACTTCCTGATTTAACCTTCTTTATGTAGCTTTTTAAAGCTACACGAGTTATTTATTTGCTCTTGGGGACTAAGTTGGGACCTGGAAAATATTGCACAGTTATAAGAAGAGTATCTTTAGGTAAACAAAAATACAAAAATGCCTATAATGTACAAGACAGAATATAAAGAAATATAAACAAAATTAGGTAAAGGAGATAGTAAAAATAAATGGTGGTTTTGGAAAACTAGAAATTATTCAAAATCCTTTAAAAATAACTTTATGATCTTGAAATATATCAGAGCTAAAAATATGTTCTGATCATCACCAAAGATGTACAGATAATCCTGTATTTAGGTTGAGTGATATCCTTCCTAGCATAAGTAAAACAAAGCAAACGTACCTTCATTCATTACTCTGTGATATCTATCTTAGGTATATTTATCTTAGATATATTTTTAATTATCACCTCTCTATTAATGTTTAAGTATTTCCTAGAAAGGGCAAATATTACTTCTTCTTGAAGCAATTTAATTAGACTTTTGGGAATGGGCACAAGTGAGATTCATTTTAAAATGGAGATGGGATCTAGCCAGAATTACAGATTGGATGAATTCTTAAATTTGAGAGGTGAGTTTGTGTGTTTGTGTGTGTGTTGGTGGGCAGTGGGGTTCTCCTGTAAATTTGGGTTGTGATAAGAAGGGGTACAAAGCTGTGAACAACAGTGAATCATTTGGTTTAGGCTGATTATAATCTTCCTGCATTATATTAAATACTTGGAATTCTAAAACACACTAAAGAAATATGTCCAAGGAGACATTTTAGAATTTTGCTTAGATTAACAAATTTTATGAGCTTCAGTTCACTTCAGTCGCTCAGTTGTGTCCGACTCTTTGCGACCCCATGAATCGCAGCATGCCAGGCCTCCCTGTGCATCACCAACTCCTGGACATGAGGTGGCCAAAGTACTAAAGTTTCAGCTTTAGCATCATTCCTTCCAAAGAAATCCCAGGGCTGATCTCCTTCAGAATGGACTGGTTGGATCTCCTTGCAGTCCAAGGGACTCTCAAGAGTCTTCTCCAACACCACAGTTCAAAAGCATCAATTCTTCGGTGCTCAGCCTTCTTCACAGTCCAACTCTCACATCGATATATGACCATTGGAAAAACCATAGCCTTGACTAGATGGACCTTTGTTGGCAAAGTAATGTCTCTGCTTTTGAATATGCTATCTAAGTTGGTCATAACTTTTCTTCTAAGGAGTAAGCATCTTTTAATTTCATGGCTGCAATCACCATCTGCAGTGATTTTGGAGCCCCCCAAAATAAAGTCTGACACTGTTTCCACTGTTTCCCCATCTATTTCCCATGAAGTGATGGGACCAGATGCCATGATCTTCGTTTTCTGAATATTGAGCTTTAAGCCAACTTTTTCACTCTCCACTTTCACTTTCATCAAGAGGCTTTTAGTTTCTCTTCACTTTCTGCCGTAAGGGTGGTGTCATCTGCATATCTGAGGTGACTGATATTTCTCCTGGCAATCTTGATTCCAGCTTGTGCTTCTTCCAGCCCAGCGTTTCTCCTGATGTACTCTGCATAGTAAGCAGGGTGACAATATACAGCCTTGACGTACTCCGTTCCCAATTTTAAACCAGTCTGTTGTTCCATGTCTGGTTCTAACTGTTGCTTCTTCACCTGCATGCAGGTTTCTCAGGAGACAGGTAAAGTGATCTGGTGTTCCCATCTCTTTCAGAATTTTCCACAGCTGATACAACATTCAGTTGCAGATATGTCTGGTAGTGAAAGTAAAGTCTGATGCTGGTTGCATAGGAAGCTGAAAAGTTAGGTCCATGAATCAAGGTAAATTCTACATGGTCAAGCAAGAGATGGAAGAAAGAACATCGACAATTTAGGAATCAGTGAATTAAAATGTACAGGAATGGGCAAATTTAACTTATATGGCCACTGTATCTGTTACTGTGGGCAATAATCCCTTAGAAGGAATGGAGTAGCACTCACAGCTGAGTATCAATGCTAATTGATTCTGGCCAATATTGCTCGACCAGCCAGTAATTTAGAGAGGCAATACTTGTGGTAAAGCACTAAGAAAAAAGAAAAAAAAAAAAAGGTCACTAGTGCTTTTTCATTAAAAATTTAGTAAAACTTGATCATGCCAACAAGTCATATATCCAAATGCTAGATGGTCACTTCCACCTTTGTATTTATCCTAACAATTTCCTAGAATCAATAAAAAGTTTCTGTTAAAATAAAAAAAAATCAAAGTATACATTTTTCTTATGTTTAAACTTTTTATTTTGTAATATTTATAGACTTAAAAAAAGTTGAGTATATAGTACAAAATTTCTGTAAACACTTTAGCCAGTTTCCCCCAGTGACAGCATCATTTATAAAACCATAGTGCAATGACTGAAACCAGAAAATTAACACTGATATTGTACTAGCAACTAATCTACAAATTTTAACCACACCTTCATGTTTTCTTGATTAAGGCTCTTTTTCTAGTGGAAGATCCAGCCTAGGATCTCACATGGCAGTTAGCTGTCATATCTTCTTTGTCTCCTCCACTTAATGAGAGTTCCTCTGATTTTCCTTGTCACTTTTAAAGAATATTGGCAATTATTTTGTAAGTGTCCCTCAAGGTGGATTAGTTTGATGTTTTCTCATTATTAAAATGAATTTCTACGTATTATTGGCAAGAGTATAACGGTGGTGATGTTGTCTCCTTTTCAATGTTCCCATAACTGGAGGCCCTTGACGTCAATATGTCTTATTACTGCTGAATCAAAGTTATTCCTTTTCCCTTTTGTTCTTCTTTGTAATCAAAAGAAATATCTTGTAGGAAGATCCTCTGAGGCTAAGCAAATGTAGTATTTCCCATCACGTTGTTATTCCCAGGCTTTAGAACTCATCAGTATTTCTTGGTCACCACAACTGCTGTGGAGTTTGCCTAACAGTTGTTTTATAGTTCCACCATGCCTTCTATATTAATTAATTAGAATTCTACTGTATGGAAGAATATATTTTTCCTTTATTTTTGTTTCATAATTATCCTTTTTATTATCTTCAGAATATTCTTTAGAATAGCATTATCCAGTGGAAATACAATAAAACCCTCATAATTTAAAA
Organism: Budorcas taxicolor; assembly: GCF_023091745.1. Taxonomy (NCBI): domain Eukaryota; kingdom Metazoa; phylum Chordata; class Mammalia; order Artiodactyla; family Bovidae; genus Budorcas; species Budorcas taxicolor. The sequence continues at coordinate 73,552,165 of NC_068911.1, forward strand.
TTTTCTAGTAGAGACATTGAAAATGTAAAAGAAACAAGTAAAATTAATGTTAACAATATATGTAACTGCAAATATTTTAAATAATTATCATTTCAACACATATTTATATAAAATTATTAATTATATTTTAACCTTTTTTTCTTTGAAATTGGTATCTGTTTTACATTTGGTTTTTTAAAATATAAATTTATTTATTTTAATTGGAGGTTAATTGCTTTACAATATTATACTGGTTTTGCCATACATCAACATGAATCCACCACGGGTATACACGTATGGATTCATGGATGGATATTTGTTTTATTCTGTTGACTAGATTAGTTACTGTTCTTACTTATTTTGTTGTTCAAGTTGTCCTATATGTGGACATTGGGAGCTCCCTCAAATAGGATCCTTCCTTCTTGATATATATTCTCATCTTTTCTGCACACTTTTCTTAATGGTACCTAAAAATGTTCCAGGTACATCTTGTATTTTCCTTTGCAAATCCCTGGAGCCAAGCATTTCTATAAGAAACCCAGATTCCTTTAATCAGAGAATGGGTTTTAGAAATCATTATCTGGCTGTTAGTTGAATGTGTATCTTTAAAATCCTTTACTGAATAAAGATTTATAATTTTAAAATTCATTATATTATTCACTGGTGAGGTTGTCATTACTCACGGATGTCATGAATGCTTGACCTTAATGAACACCTCATTATTAATAATATTTGATTAATATTTACCCCCAGGTATTTCATTATTTGTATAGATGTTGATAATTGAAGAATTCTGTGCAGAGATGATCTATGGTGTGATGGGGGAAGTTGGTGGCTCCCAGGCTTCTTGCTGTTGCCTTGGTCTTTCTGTTGTTGCCATCTACCTTTCCTGAGTCTTTTATAAAGATTGGTCTATCTTTAGGTTTTTTTCTTAATTCACTCCATACATAACCCATCACTTAGGCATACACTATCCTCTTGCTGCCTCCTGACTACTCAAAACTAATATCAAGGTGATTTCGGGTTAGCTTATGTTGCTCACAGCCCTATATTAAACTACTCTTTCCTCTTCCTGCCTCAGCCAAAACTCCTGAATTCTCAGAATTGCTGACATGGGCTACATGTTGAGAGCAAAGCAATGGATTTTACCATGATTATACTAAATTTAAATGACATTCTTACCCTATTCAGATTTTCAAGTTTTATTTGATGTCTAAATGAAGTCAACTACTAACTCTAGTGAATTTCAACCTGTTGATATGATAAGGTAAAACATTTTGGGAATCATGGGCAGTAGTTTGGCTAATAATTCCTATAAAATCCTTGAAATGAATAATACCAAATCTCAACAACCCTACTTCTTCAGCAGTATGTGAAAAGAAAGGGCAGAATCCCAGTACAGACTGGGATTTATGTAGTGCAGATTCCACAATGTTATTCATCTAAATGTATGGTTTATGACACCATTTTGCAGCTAAAAAAAAAAGTTAAAGTAATTCAATTCAAAGACCTCCAGACGAACATGTATAGAATAATCTCACAACTGCTTTCACAAATTTACATTCAGGATACCAAAAAGTATCTTTTCATAAACTGATGTAAAGTCTGAAGTTTCTTGCTATCTAGTAACTATTTGATGGTATGAGCAACTCAAGAGGAAGCAGATGCTAAAGGCATGTGTGACTTGGTTGATGCTATTTACGCTGTGATGCTTTCCCCACTTTTGACATGTATCTTTCTACCATGGATATGTGACTGCCAACAAAAAGAATGTTATGCAATGAGTATTCCACACTGAATACTTCAGTTGAAATGAGAATTGGTATTTTATGCTGTCTTGAAGGAACTATGAACATTTCATAAAAACCCTCCATCAGGTGGCAACAAGAAATCAGTTACATGGGGGTTTGGAAGGATTGGTTATGAAGATTCCCAGGCTGTATTGATAAAGGTCTGAGGATACTGGGAAACATCTTCAAAACCACAGGGTCAGTTAGAATATCCTACCACAGGAGAGATCTCAAAGCACTCCTCTGGTCATTCCAAATAACCAAGTCAAATCAAATATATGAAGTTGTGTCTCTTATTCCCCCAAAACCTCTTTTACCTGATCCAGAAATGACAGATGCAGCTGGGTGCCTTTACAGGGTGCACATTCTCCCTCTGGAGCAGCCTGGTTCCCCACTCCTCTCCTCCCGCCCTTGAAGGAGAGATGTGTGTGACTTCCTAGCTCATCAGTGCCCTTCTCTCAACTTAAAGTCATGCTCTGCCAGCCTCTGCTGTCTTGCTTCTCCTTATGACTTATATCACTTGAACTTGAACCTGAAATATGATGCTTCCCTCTGGCATGGACTGAACCATGAGTGTATTATCATTGTTATTTTCAGAGTGGAGCAATCAGAAATTCCCAACATCTCTCCAAATTCAGACCAACTCTAGGACTGTTAGAAAACCATTTTAGGTGAAGATATCGTAATATTATAATTATGTAATTAAAAGAGTATTCATAGATTTTGGCAATGTTCACCAGTAAGTGAAAAACAACTACATGCTGGGGCAGATGCACATGGTTACAAGTTCTTATAACTGTATAGATTACTTTTCTGTACTTTTCTTATCTCTCTCTCTGACCTGCCTATTAGCTAGGGTTACTTAGCTGCACTGGTTATTGCTTTAATTGCTCTTTTAATTGATTTCCATTTTTAATAAAGACAAAGGGCAAAAGGAGTTGTAACATGTGCTTAGTTATCAATCCAAGAACCAAGAACCAAACTTTGCACAAGCTGTTGTGAAAACAAAGAATCATATAATATACCTGGCAATAGGAGTTCTAATGGATACACATGGCAAAAAAGCAAACAATTACAACTCTATGTAGTAAGAACATAGTTACAATAAGTACGATTACATGAGAACACTTGGTTTGTGGGCGGAGGCAAAGGCGCAGCAGTTGGAACTGTTCCAAAAATAAGCAAATTTGAGTGAGTCTTACGATGCGAATAGCTCACCAGTCTGTAAGCACAAGAATGACTTGGCCTTGTCTTAATCCTCTAAACTCCTTGGTGGGACCCCTGTTGAGTGGCAGAAACCCAACACTGATATTTCATGAGACAATTTTATTCAAAACAAATTAAGAATAGCAACAATAACAAAAAATCTAACTAAAGGCACCAGAGAATGAATCAAAATAGGCAAAAACTTGAGGTAAGTTGGCACGTAGTACAAAGGGATAGCCTTGGGTAAGCTTCACAGTTTAACAGCTATTAATAAGATGGAAATCCCCAATCGGTGCCAAATCAGGAAAGACTACAACTCCAGTGGAAAATTTTGACTTGAAAAACCATAGCAGAGTCATTGGAAAGGGAATAGAGAGATAATGCACATGTGGAATTAGCAGGCAAGAATTTTAAAGTAGCTATTTTAACTAGGTTCAAAAACAAAGGGAAATAATCTTACAAAAAATTAAATGACAGCATCAGTTCAGCTCAGTTCAGTCGTTCAGTCGTGTCCAACTCTTTGCGACCCCATGAATCACAGCACGCCAGGCCTCCCTGTCCATCACCAACTCCTGGAGTTCACTCAGACTCACATCCATCGAGTCCGTGATGCCATCCAGCCATCTCATCCTCTGTCATCCCTTTCTCCTCCTGCCCAATCCCTCCCAGCATCAGAGTCTTTTCCAATGAGTCAACTCTTCACATGAGGTGGCCAAAGTACTGGAGTTTCAGCTTTAGCATCATTCCTTCCAAAGAAATCCCAGGGCTGATCTCCTTCAGAATGGACTGGTTGGATCTCCTTGCAGTCCAAGGGACTCTCAAGAGTCTTCCCCAACACCACAGTTCAACAGCATCAATTCTTTGGCGCTCAGCCTTCTTCACAGTCCAACTCTCACATCCATACCTGACCACTGGAAAAACCATAGCCTTGACTAGGCGGACCTTTGTTGGCAAAGTAATGTCTCTGCTTTTGAATATGCTGTCTAGGTTGGTCATAACTTTTCTTCCAAGAAGTAAGGATCTTTTAATATCATGGCTGCAGTCACCATCTGTAGTGATTTTGGAGCCCAAAAAGATAAAAGTCTGACACTGTTTCCACTGTTTCCCCATCTATTTCCCATGAAGTGATGGGACCGGAGCCATGATCTTTGTTTTCTGAATGTTGAGTTTTAAGCCAACTTTTTCACTCTCCTCTTTCCCTTTCATCAAGACGCTTTTGAGTTCCTCTTCAATTTCTGCCATAAGGGTGGTGTCATCTGCATATCTGAGGTTATTGATATTTCTCCCAGCAATCTTGATTCCACCTTGTGTTTCTTCCAGTCCAGCGTTTCTCATGATGTACTCTGCATAGAAGTTAAATAAGCAGGGTGACAATATACAGCCTTGACGTACTCCTTTTGCTATTTGGAACCAGTCTGTTGTTCCATGTCCAGTTCTAACTGTTGCTTCCTGACCTGCATACAGATTTCTCAAGAGGCAGGTTAGGTAGTCTGGTATTCCCATCTCTTTCAGAATTTTCCACAGTTTATTGTGATCCACACAGTCAAAGACTTTGGCATAGTCAATAAAGCAGAAATAGCTGTTTTTCTGGAACTCTCTTGCTTTTTTGATGATCCAGAGGATGTTGGCAATTTGATCTCTGGTTCCTCTGCCTTTTCTAAAACCAGCTTGAACATCAGGAAGTTCACGGTTCAAATCTTGAAGGAGGAATGGTGAGGCTCAGAAATTATACATGTGTGGGTATATGGAGATTATTTTTCTTCCCTTGAGTTCTTTACAAGGAAAATGAATATTTTAAAAAAAGAATAACACTATAAGATGGGGTCTTTGATACATGTAGAAACAAAAAAAGTAGACAACAATAGCACAAAGGATGGGAGGCCATGCATGGGATGACGTTATCAGGAGGCTCTGATATGCGTTGAATGACTTATGAAGTGGGAGGTGGGACTTGTCAGGTGTTGGGTGGGAAATGGAAAGTGGTACAATATGAATTTGAAGGATTTAACAATTTTAGGGTTGTCTTCATCCATTCAGTCTGTTACAACAAAGTGACATAGACAGGGTGGTTTATAACCAGAAGAAATTTATTTCTCACATTTCCAGAAGTCTAACTGGTCAGGTTCCAGTTAGAACCTTTTCTCCAGATCACAGATTGCCAACTTTTCCTGTAACCTCACACAGCAGAAGGATTTAGCTACCTTTCCAGCTATTTTCTTATAGTCTCTGATCCTATTCCTGAGAGCTCCCCTCATGAACTAATTACATCCCAAAGGCCTCACCCCTGAATATATTCACATAGGGATTACAGTTTCAATATATGAATTTTAGGGGGGACACAAACACTCAGTCCATTGCAAAGATGCATTTTGTAACCACTCCAGCAAACACTAAAAACACATTTAGAAGAGTTGCAGCTAAAACTCTTATGGAAGAAAAAGCCAATAATAGAAAGGTTTTATTATTATCACCCTGCCAAAGAGGCAAAAAGCAGCAGCCAAATAATTCAGATACAATGTAGATAGAAGAAATTTAAACGCTAACACAGTGTGAGAGTGGAAGAAACACCACACAGCTGGAAAAGTTGGCCTTAGATAAAACAACCGACTTGCTTCTGAGTATAATAGAAAAGAGAGGGAAAGAAAAACTGCGAGATGTGGTCAATGACAATATCAGGATGCTGATTTGTCTTATGTGAAAGAAAACACCATATTATTGCAGATATGGTCCCAGTAAGATTGGGAGGTAATTATACACTTAGATGAGTTGAAGCAGCCAACTAGATGTTAATGGTAGATCAAGACAATGATAGTATTTGTATGATGATCTAGGAAAATTTCTCCATTATATTCACCAGTGTCTTGATCACTATGAAGTGGTGCTTTCAAAGCAACAACTTAATTTTAGCAGGTCAAGAATATTGCTTCTCTCAGACAGGTTAAAGAAAGCAGTGCTGTTGTCTGTTTTAGGAAAAAAAAAAAAAGATGTCTTAATAACTGCTTATCCCATTTGAGAAGTTGTATAAAGTATTGACTTCTTTTTCTCTATTTTATAAGAGAATTGAATATAAATGACTCTGCTCACATTTCCCTTAGCCATTAGAAAGTTTATCTTTCAGTTCCCATTTTCCAAATTATTGATGATGATTATCAGAGGATATCTGTCTGAGGACATTTAAGGCTCTGTCTACAACAGTTGTGGAATGATTATTTTTGAATATACACTGAAATGCATAGATAATAATTCACAGGATTTTCATAAGTATATACACCTGTGTAACCATCAATTATGATGGAGGACATTCCTCTCACTCTGCAGAATTCATTGCTACCCTCTTACAATCTATCCTTGTTCACAAAGGAACAAGGGTCCTGATTTCTATCATCATAGCTCTATTTGGCTTATTCTTAAACTTTATATAAAACCAATAATTGAATATACATTCTTTATAACCTGTTTTACTATGTTCAACATAATAATTACATGATTTATTCACGTTGTTATATGTACCAGTACTTCTGTTTTATTTTTGCTGAGTAGCATTCAATTATATGGCTTGATCACAATTTCTTTACTCATTGCATTTTGAACTACAGGAGATGGTGAGGGACAGGGAGGCTTGGTGAGCTACAGTCCATGTAGTTGCAAAGTGTGGGACATGACCAGGCAACTGAAAATCACCAACAACTTTTGTTTTTTGTTTTTGTTTTTTGCTGAGTAGCATTCAATATATGTCTCTGTCACAATTTCTTTATTCATTCAATTTTGAGAGTATTTGCATTATTCACATTTTGAATAAAACTTCCATTAATATCTTTGTGGTTATATACCATCTTTTATCTCAGATAAATACCTAGGAGTAGAATTACTGACTGATAGGGTATACATGTATTAACTTTGCATATGTAACTGACTGAGTTGCTATACATATCCACTAACATTTAGTATTATAAGTCATATTAATTTTAGATATTCTAGAAAGTATATAATTGTGTTTCAGTATTTTGGCATCTCATGATTTGGATATGGACTTCTCTGATAAATAATGTTAAACATATTTTCATCTACTTTTTGGTCATTTATATAACTTCTTTTGTAAATATGTTTTCAAATCTTTTATTACATTTTAATTGTTGCTTTTTATTCAATTATTAGTTTCCAGAAGTCTTTTTTATATTCTTTCTGTGAGTGCACGTGTGTGTTCAGTTGTTCAGTCATGTCCAATTCTTTGCGACCCCATGAACTAGCCCGCCAGGCTTCTCTGTCCATGGTTTCTTCCAGGCAAGAATACTGGAGTGAGTTGCCGTTTCCTCCACCAGGGATCAAACCCACATCTCAGTCTCATGCATTGGCAGGTGTATTCTTTACCACTGAGACACTTGGGAAGTCCTTTTAACACTCTTTATGCAAGCCTTTTTGTATTTGTGTTTGTTGTTTAATTTTCATTTTACCTAAACCTAGGTATGCAGGTGAAGAAGCAACAGTTAGAAGTGGACATGGAACAAAAGACTGGTTCAAAATTGGGAACAACAAACTGGTTCTAAATTGGGAAAGGAGTACGTCAAGGCTGTATATTGTAGCCCTGCTTATTTACATGCAGAGTAGATCATGTGAAATGCCAGGATGGATGAAGCATAAGCTGGAATCAAGACTGCTGGGAGAAATATCAATAACCTCAGATACAGATGACACCACCCTTATGGCAGAAAGCAAAGAAGAACTAAAGAGCTTCCTGATGAAAGTGAAAGAGGAGAGTGAAAGCTGGATTAAAACCCAACATTCAAAAAACTAAGATCATGAAATCCAGCTCCATCACTTCATGGAAAATAGATGGGGAAACAGTGGAAACAGTGAGAGACTTTATTTTCTTGGGCTTCAAAATCACTGCATATGGTGACTGCAGTCATGAAATTAAAACACTTGTTCCTTGGAAAGAAAACTATGATCCACCTAGACAGTATATTAAAAAGCAGAGACATCACTTTGCTGAAAAAAAGTCTGTCTAGTCAAAGCTTTGGTTTTTCCAGTAGTCATACATTGATGTGAGAGTTGGACTATAAGGAAATCTGAGTGGCAAAGAATTGATACTTTTGAACCATGATGTTGGAGAAGACTCTTGAGAGTCCCTTGGACTGCAAGGAGATATAACCAGTCAATCCCCGAGGAAATTAGTCCTGAATATTCATTGAAAAGACTGGTGCTGAAACGGAAACTCCAATACTTTGGCCACTTGATGCAAAGAACTAATTCATTGGAAAAGACCCTGATGCTGGGAAAGATTGAAGGTGGGAAGAGAAGGGGATGACAGAGAATGAGATGGTTGGATGGCATCACCGACTTGATGGACATGAGTTGAGCAAGCTCCGGGAGTTGGTAATGGACAGAGAAGCTTGGTGTGCTGCAGTCCATGGGGTCGCAAAGAGTTGGACATGACTGAGTGACTGAACTGAACTGAAACCAAGGTAGAGGGGAAAAAATGGGCTTAATCAAAATTAAAAACATTTGCTTTTCAAAAGACACAATTAAAGGACCAAAACAGCAAGTCACAGACTGAGGAAAATATTTGCCAGTTACTTATCTGAAATAGATGTGTACCCAGAATATACAAAAATCTCTCAAAATTCAATAAGAAATCAACCAACTCAATTTAAATATGGGCAAATGACTTGACCAAACATTTTACCAAAGATGACATATAGAGGACAAATAAGCACATGAAAAAATGCTCAAGACTTTTAACCATCTAGGAAATTAGATCACTTTATGACATTGATATTCAGTCATTTCAGTCACTCAGATATGTCCAAGTCTTTGTGATCTCATGGACTGCAGCACACCAGGCCTCCTTGTCCATCACCAACTCCTGGGGCTTGCTCAAACTCATGTCCATCGAGTCAGTGATGCCATCCAACCATCTCATCCTTGTCGTCCCCTTCTCCTCCTGCCTCCAATCTTTTCCAGCATCTGGGACTTCTCCAATGAGTCAGTTCTTTGCATCAGGTGCCAAAAGTATTGGAGTTTCCGTTTCAGCACTAGTCCTTCCAATGAATATTCAGGACTGATTTCTTTGAGGATTGACTGGTTTGATCTCCTGCAGTTGAAGATACTCTCAAGAATTTTCTCCAACACCACAGTTCAAAACCATCAATTTTTTAGCACTCAGCTTTCTTTATAGTCCAACTCTCACATCCATACATGACTACTGGAAAAACCATAGCTTTGACTATATGGATCTTTGTCAGCAAGATAAGGTCTCTACTTTTTAATATGCTGTGTTGGTTGGCCATAGCTTTTCTTTTTTTAATTTTTTTACTTTATTTTACTTTACAATACTGTATTTGTTTTGCCATACATTGACATGAATCCACCATGGGTGTACATGAGTTCCCAACCCTGAAACCCCCTCCCACCTCCCACCCCGTATCATCTCTCTGGATCATCCCCGTGCACTACCCCCAAGCATCCTGTATCCTGTATCAAACATAGACTGGCGATTCGTTTCTTACATGATAGTATACATGTTTCAATGCCATTCTCCCACATCATCCCACCCTCTCCCTCTCCCTCAGAGTCCAAAAGTTCATTCTATACATCTGTGTCTCTTTTGCTGTCTCGCATACAGGGTTATCATTACCATCTTTCTAAATTCCATATATACGTGTTAGTATACTGCATTGGTGTTTTTCTTTCTGGCTTGCTTCACTCTGTATAATCGGCTCCAGTTTCATCCATCTCATTAGAACTGATTCAAATGTATTCTTTTTAACGGCTGAGTAATACTCCATTGTGTATATGTACCGCTGCTTTCTTATCCATTCATCTGCTGATGGACATCTAGGTTGTTTCCATGTCCTGGCTATTATAAACAGTGCTGTGATGAACATTGGGGTACATGTGTCTCTTTCAATTCTGGTTTCCTTGGTGTGTATGCCCAGCAGTGGGATTGCTGGGTCATAAGGCAGTTCTATTTCCAGTTTTTTAAGGAATCTCCACACTGTTCTCCATAGTGGCTGTACTAGTTTGCATTCCCACCAACAGTGTAAGAGGGTTCCCTTTTCTCCACACCCTCTCCAGCATTTATTGCTTGCAAACTTTTGGATCACAGTCATTCTGACTGGTGTGAAATGGTACCTCATTGTGGTCTTGATTTGCATTTCTCTGATAATGAGTGATGTTGAGTATTTTTTCATGTGTTTGTTAGCCATTCATATGTCTTCTTTGGAGAAATGTCTATTTAGTTCTTTGACCCATTTTTTGATTGAGTCGTTTATTTTTTTGGAATTGAGCTGCAGGAGTTGCTTGTATACTTTTGAGATTAGTTTTTGTTGGTTGCTTCATTTACTATGATCTTCTCCCATTCTGAAGGCTGTCTTTTCACCTTGCTTATAGTTTCCTTTGTTGTGCAGAAGCTTTTAATTTTAATTAGATCCCATTTGTTTATTTTTGCTTTTATTTCCAGAATTCTGGGAGGTGGATCCTAGAGGATCCTGCTGTGATTTATGTCAGAGAGTGTTTTGCCTATGTTCTCCTCTAGGAGTTTTATAGTTTCTGGTCTTACACTTAGATCTTTAATCCATTTTGAGTTTATTTTTGTGTGTGGTGTTAGAAAGTGATCTAGTTTCATTCTTTTACAAGTGGTTGACCAGTTTTCCCAGCATCACTTGTTAAAGAGATTGTCTTTACTCCATTGTATATTCTTGCCTCCTTTGTCGAAGATAAGGTGTCCATAGGTGTGTGGATTTATCTCTGGGCTTTCTATTTTGTTCCATTGATCTATATTTCTGTCTTTGTGCCAGTACCATACTGTCTTGATGACTGTGGCTTTGTAGTAGAGCCTGAAGTCAGGCAAGTTGATTCCTCCAGTTCCATTCTTCTTTCTCAAGATTGCTTTGGCTATTCGAGGTTTTTTGTATTTCCATACTAATCTTGAAATGATTTGTTCTAGTTCTATGAAAAATACCGCTGGTAGCTTGATAGGGATTGCATTGAATCTATAGATTACTTTGGGTAGTATACTCATTTTCACTGTATTGATTCTTCTGATCCATGAACATGGTATATTTCTCCATCTATTAGTGTCCTCTTTGATTTGTTTCACCAGTGTTTTATAGTTTTCTATATATAGGTCTTTACTTTTTTAGGTAGATATATTCCCAAGTATTTTATTCTTTTTGTTGCAATGGTGAATGGAATTGTTTCCTTAATTTCTTTGTCTACTTTCTCATTATTAGTGTATAGGAATGCAAGGGATTTTTGTGTGTTGATTTTATATCCTGCACCTTTACTATATTCGTTGATTAGCTCTAGTAATTTTCTGGTGGAGTCTTTAGGGTTTTCTATGTAGAGGATCATGTCATCTGCAGACAGTGAGGGTTTTACTTCTTCTTTTCCAATTTGGATTCCTTTTATTTCTTTTTCTGCTCTGATTGCTGTGGCCAAAACTTCCAGAACTATGTTGAATAGTAGCGGTGAAAGTGGGCACCGTTGTCTTGTTCCTGACTTTAGGGGAGATGCTTTCAATTTTTCACCATTGAGGATAATGTTTGCTGTGGGTTTATCATATATAGCTTGTATTATGTTGAGGTATGTTCGTTCTATTCCTGATTTCTGGAGAGTTTTTATCATAAATGGATGTTGGATTTTGTCAAAGGCCTTCTCTGCATCTATTGAGATAATCATATGGCTTTTATTTTTCAATTTGTTAATGTGGTGAATTGCATTGATTGATTTGCTGATATTGAAGAATCCTTGCATCCCTGGGATAAAGCCAACTTGGTCATGGTATATGATCTTTTTAATGTGTTGTTGGATTCTGATTGCTAGAATTCTGTTGAGGATTTTTGCCTCTATGTTCATCAGTGATATTGGCCTGTAGTTTTCTTTTTTTGTGGCTCTTTGTCAGATTTTGGTATTAGGGTGATGGTGGCTTCATAGAATGAGTTTGGAAGTTTACCTTCCTCTGCAATTTTCTGGAGGAGTTTGAGTAGGATAGGTGTTAGCTCTTCTCGAAATTTTTGGTAGAATTCAGCTGTGAAGCCATCTGGACCTGGGCTTTTTTTTTTGCTGGAAGATTTCTGATTACAGTTTCAATTTCCATGCTTGTGATGGGTCTGTTAAGATTTTCTATTTCTTCCTGGTTCAGTTTTGGAAAGTTGTACTTTTCTAAGAATTTGTCCACTTCTTCCACGTTGTCCATTTTATTGACATATAATTGCTGATAGTAGTCTCTTATGATCCTTTGTATTTCTGTGCTGTCTGTTGCGATCTCTCCATTTTCATTTCTAATTTTATTGATTTGATTTTTCTCCCTTTGTTTCTTGATGAGTCTGGCTAATGGTTTGTCAATTTTATTTATCCTTTCAAAGAACCAGCTTTTGGCTTTGTTGATTTTTGCTATGGTCTCTTTTATTTCTTTTGCATTTATTTCTGCCCTAATTTTTAAGATTTCTTTCCTTCTACTAACTCTGGGGTTCTCCATTTCTTCCTTTTCTATTTGCTTTAGGTGTAAAGTTAGGTTATTTATTTGACTTTTCTCTTGTTTCTTGAGGTATACCTGTATTGCTATGAACTTTCCTCTTAGCACTGCTTTTATAGTGTCCCACAGGTTTTGGGTTGTTGTGTTTTCATTTTCATTTGCTTCTATGCATATTTTGATTTCTTTTTTGATTTCTTCTGTGATTTGTTGGTTATTCAGAAGCGTGTTTTACAGCCTCCATATGTTGGAATTTTTAATAGTTTTCTCTTGTAATTGAGATCTAATCTTAATGCATTATGGTCAGAAAAGATGCTTGGAATGGTTTCGATTTTTTTTGAATTTATCAAGGTTAGATTTATGGCCCAGGATGTGATCTATCCTGGAGAAGTTTCCGTGAGCACTTGAGAAAAAGGTGAAATTCATTGTTTTGGGGTGAAATGTCCTATAGATATCAATCAAGTCTAACTGGTCTATTGTATCATTTAAAGTTTGTGTTTCTCTGTTAATTTTCTGTTTAGTTGATCTGTCCATAGGTGTGAGTGGGGTATTGAAGTCTCTCACTATCATTGTGTTTTTGTTAATTTCCCCTTTCATACTTGTTAGCATTTGTCTTACATATTGCGGTGCTCCTATATTGGGTGCATATATATTTATAATTGTTATATCTTCTTCTTGGATTGATCCTTTGATCATTATGTAGTGTCCTGCTTTGTCTCTTTTCACAGCCTTTGTTTTAAAGTCTATTTTATCGGATATGAGTATTGACACTCCTGCTTTCTTTTGGTCTCTATTTGCATGGAATCTTTTTCCAGCCCTTCACTTTCAGTTTGTATGTGTCCCTTGTTTTGAGGTGGGTCTCTTGTAGGCAGCATATATAGGGATCTTGTTTTTGTATCCATTCAGCCAGTCTTTGCCTTTTGGTTGGGGCATTCAACCCATTTATGTTTAAGGTAATTATTGATAAGTATGACCCCGTTGCCATTTACCTTATTGTTTTGGGTTCGGGGTTATACACACTTTTTGTGTTTCCTGTCTAGAGAATATCCTTTAGCATTTGTTGGAGAGCTGGTTTGGTGGTGCTGAATTCTCTCAGCTTTTGCTTGTCTGTAAAGCCTTTTATTTCTCCTTCATATTTCAGTGAGATCCTTGCTGGGTATAGTAATCTGGGCTGCAGGTTATTTTCTTTCATCACTTTAAGTATGTCTTGCCATTCCCTCCTGGCCTGAAGAGTTTCTGTTGAAAGATCTGCAGTTATCCTTATGGGAATCCCCTTGTGTGTTATTTGTTGTTTTTCCCTTGCTGCTTTTAATATTTGTTCTTTGTGTTTGATCTTTGTTAATTTGATTAATATGTGTCTTGGGGTGTTTCACTTTGGGTTTATCCTGTTTGGAACTCTCTGGGTTTCTTGGGTGATTATTTCCTTCCCCATTTTAGGGAAGTTTTCAACTATTATCTCCTCAAGTATTTTCTCATGGTCTTTCCTTTTGTCTTCTTCTTCTGGGACTCCTATAATTCAAATGTTGGAGCATTTCATGTTGTCCTGGAGATCTCTGAGATTGTCCTCATTTCTTTTAATTCATTTTTCTTTTTTCCTGTCTGATTCATTTTTTTCTACCATTCTATCTTCTATTACACTAATCCTATCTTCTGCCTCCGTTATTCTACTATTTGTTGCCTCCAGAGTGTTTCTGATCTCAATTTATTGCATTATTAATTATATATTGACTCTTTTTTTATTTCTTCTAGGTCCTTGTTAAACCTTTCTTCCATCTTCTCAATCCTTGTCTCCAGGCTATTTATCTATGATTCCATTTTGATTTCAAGATTTTGGATCATTTTCACTATCAATATTCAGAATTCTTTCTCAGGTAGATTCCCTATCTCTTCCTCTTTTGTTTGGTTAGGTGGGCATTTCTCCTGTTCCTTTACCTGCTGGGTATTCCTCTGTCTCTTCATCTTGGTTATATTGCTGCGTTTGGGGTGGCCTTTCTATATTCTGGGAATTTGTGGAGTTCTCTTTATTATGGAGTTTCCTCACTGTGGATGGGGTTGTATCAGTGGCTTGTCAAGGTTTCTTGGTTAGGGAGGCTTGTGTTGGAGTTCTGGTGGGTAGAGCTGGATTTCTTCTCTCTGGAGTGCAAGGAAGTGACCAGTAATGGGTTATGAGACGTCAATGGTTTTGGAGTAACTTTGAGCTGCCTGTATATTGAAGCTCAGGGGTGTGTTTCTGTGTTGCTGGAGAATTTGCATGGTATGTCTTGGTCTGGAACTTGTTGGCCCTTGGGTGGTGCTTGGTTTCAGTGTAGGTATGGAGGCATTTGATGAGCTCCTATCGATTAATGTTCCCTGGATTCAGGAGTTCTCTGATGTTCTCAGGATTTGGACTTAAGCCTCCTGCTTCTGGTTTTCAGTTTTATTTTTACAGTAGCCTCAAGACTTCTCCATCTATACAGCATCGATGATAAAATATCTAGGTTAAAGATGAAAAGTTTCTCCACATTGAGGGACACCCAGAGAGGTTCACTGAGTTACATGGAGAAGAGAAGAGGGAGGGGGTAGTTAGAGGTGACTGGAATGAGATGAGGTGGGATCAAAAGAGGAGAGAGCAAGCTAGCCAGTAATCACGTCCTTATGTGCACTCCACAGTCTGGACCGTTCAGAGGTGTTCACGGAGTTATACAGGGAAGAGGAGAGGGAGGAAGTAGACAGAGGTGTCCAGGAGGATAAAAGAGGGAAATGAAAAGGAGAGAGACAGATCCAGCCAGTAACCAGTTCCCTAAGTGTTCTCCACCGTCTGGAACACACAGAGATTCATAGAGTTGGGTAGAGAAGAGAAGGGGGAGGGAAGAGACAGAGGCCTCCTAGTGGAGAAAAAGGAGAGTCCAAAGGAGGAGAGAGTGGTTAAGCCAGTAATCTCGCTCTCAGGTAAAATTGGGTACTAAAGACTGGGTTTTTAAATGTACAAAATTGACAACAAATACCAAAAAGCAAAGATTAAAAATCTAGAGTAGAGGTTGGATTTTCAAAAATACAATATTAAAGAAAAGAAGAAGAAGAAAAAAAACCCGAAGCCATAAGAATTATTAAAAAACAACAACAACCACAAAAAGACTATATACGGCGTTTGCTTTAAAAATAGGGTCTGTTTTTTTTTTGAAAAGTAATAGTGCGTTATAAAAATAAAAATTAAAATTAAAGGAGAAATAGAGGACTTAAAAATTTTAAAAAGTTAAGAAAAAGAAAAGAATAAAAAACAATCACACAACAACATCAACAACAACAACAAAAAAAGGAATGATCATAAAAATAGTAAAGATATATCTGGCCCTTTCTCTGGTATTGTGGGCAGTGTAGGGTCACTTCCAAGGTGGTTCCTTCTGTTTAACTTCTTCTGTTTGCTGGTCTCTTCAGTGTCTGATTTCCACCCTGACACATGGGGGGCGGTGTTGGACACCTTTTTTTTTTTTTTTTTTTTTTTAGGCTCACTTGTTCAGTCGCACTGTGGGGAGGGAGGGATGCTGCAAACAAATAACACTGGCATGTGCTCACAGTGTCTCAGCCCCGCTGGGCCTGCCTCTGCTCGCGGCACACACTGCTCAGGCTCTACATTGCTCCACTGGGAACCGTCTGAGGCCGGCCTTAGGATGCATGCACCTCCCCAGTCTAGGCCGCTCAGGCTGGGCACTCAGGTAACCCTCAGAGGCGCAGATTTTTGGTTGGGCCTCCCAGCTCCGAGTAGCTCAGGTGTTTGGCGAGCGTGGTCACTGCAACTTATCGCCTTTCCCATCTCTGCTGCTTAGTTTTCTGGGTGTACTACTGGTGTCCCTTCTCAGGCAGATGATGGCTGTCCAGAATCCCCTGAAGTCTTAGTTAGCAAAGAAGCCTGCTTGCATTTTGGTAGGTAATGTCTCTCTTGGGCTGCAATTGCCCCCTTCCAGCCCTTACGGCTCTGGCTGCCTGTCACCGGCGGGGGATGGTCTGAAGCCGGGTAGTTCTGTTCCATCCTTTGTTCTGTGTGCAGTCCTGGAGGTGTCTTATGTTCGAGCTTTTCGCGTGGTAGCTATCCCACAGTATGGTTTGCTAGCCGAAGTTAGTTTCCTCTGGTTACACACGGGGTGTTCCTTCCCAATTCTTAAAAGCACTGCAGCCCACACCTCCCGCGCCTCCTTGCCCAGCCCCCACTTGCTAGTGGCAGATGCAGGGGTCTACACTGCTTCTCCACCGGGGGAGTTACTGTTGGGCTCGTAATCTGTTGTTTTTAATTATTTATTTTTCCTTCCTGTTATGTTGCCCTCTGTGCTTCCAAGGCTCGCCACAGACTCAGCAGCGAGAGTGTTTCCTGGTGTTTGGAAACCTCTCTTCTTAAGATTCCCTTCCTGGGATGGGACTTCCTTCCTGGGACGGAGCTCCCTCCCTACCTCCTTTGTCTCTTTTTCATCTTTTATATTTTTTCCTACCTGTTTTTGAAGACAATGATCTGCTTTTCTGGGTGCCTGATGTCCTCTGCCAGCATTCAGAAGTTGTTTTGTGGAATTTACTCAGCGTTGAAATGTTCTTTTGATGAATTTGTGAAGGAGAAAGTGGTCTCCCCGTCCTATTCCTCTGCCATCTTAAGACCACCCAATCCATAGCTTTTCTTCCAAGGAGGAAGTGTCTTTTAATTTCATGGTTGTAGTCACCATATACAGTGATTTTGGAGCCCAAGAAAATAAAGTCTGTCACTATTTCCATATCTATTTGCCATGAAATGATGGGACAGGATGCCATGATCTTAGTTTTTTGAATGTTGAGTTTTAATACTATTAGATACTATTGATACTGTTGATACTATTAGAATATCTAAAGGTAAAATGATTTAGAAGAAAACAAAGGCAAAATGCTTTGACATAAATTGGAGGAATATCTTTTTTGATTTGCCCTCTAGAGTTATGAAAACAAAACAAAACAAATGGGACCTAATTAAACTTAAAGACTTCTGTACATCAAAGCAAATCATAAACAAAACAAAAAGACAACCCACAGAATAGAAGAAAATACTTGCAAATGATCCAACCAACAAAGGTTAAACTCTAAAATATGCAAACAGTTCATGCATCTCTACATCAATACAAAAACCAAACAACCCAATCAAAAAATGGGCAGAAGATTTTAATAGATACATCTCCAAAGAAGACATACAGATGCCAAAAAAGCACATGAAAAGATGCTCAACATCACTTATTATTAGAGAAATCCAAGTCAAAGCCACAGTGAAGTATCACCTCATACCAGTAAGACTGGCCATAATCAAAAAGTCTACAAACAATAGATACTGAAGAGGGCATGGAGAAAGGTAACGCTCCTATACTGTTGGTGGGAATGTAAATTGGTACAACTACTATGTATAATCATATGAGGGTTCCTCAAAAACTAAAAATAGAACTATCATATGATCCAGTAATTCCACAGCAGATATCCAAACAGCAGCACTATTTATAATAGCTAAGACATGGAGGCAAACTAAATGTCCATCAACAGAGAAGTGAATAAAGAAGCTGTGGTACATATATACAATGAAATATTATTCAGCCATAAAATTTAATGAAATAATGTCATTTGCAACAACTTGGATGGACCAAGAGATTGTTATGATTGTTAAGTGAAGTAAGTCAGACAGAAAAAGACAAATATCATATATTACTCACCTGTAGAATCTAATTTAAAAATGATCCAAATAACTAGTTTACAGAATAGAAACAGACTCACAAATTTCAAAAACAAATTTATGGTTACTAAAGTGGAGAGGAGATCAGCCCTGGGATTTCTTTGGAAGAAATGATGCTAAAGCTGAAACTCCAGTACTTTGGCCACCTCCTGCGAAGAGTTGACTCACTGGAAAAGACTCTGATGCTGGGAGGGATTGGTGGCAGGAGGAGAAGGGGACAACAGAGGATGAGATGGGTGGATGGCATCACAGACTCAATGGACATGAGTCTGAGTGAACTTTGGGAGTTGGTGATGGACAGGGAGGCCTGGCGTGCTGCGATTCATGGGGTCGCAAAGAGTCGGACACGACTGGGTGAACTGAACTGAAAGTGGAAAAGGGGAGCGGAGGGACAAATAAGGAGTTTGGGGTTAAAAGGCACAGTACTATCAATTATCTGTAAATAAAAATACATTGTAAAGGGTATTTGCTGAGAAATTTATATGTAAGCTACACGATCCATCTTGCTTAAACGTTCATGAATTACAGGACAAACCATTTTCTCTCTCAGTCTTTGTTTCTGCTCTGTAGAGTAAGTTTCATGTCTAATAACCTAAGTATAAAGTTAGGCATACTGCAGAATTTTCATATTTTTTCCTACCTTGTATATGGAAAAATAACTGAGACACTGTATTATTTGGGCCAAGGTTTGTCTTCAGTGACACAACTGATCTAAAGCACTACGTGCTCAACTTTAATGTAAAGTTATTACTAGAATGTAGATTCTGATCAGTTTTCTCAGATGAAGACTGAGATTCTGCAGTGTTCCGATGTGTCCATGTGATACTGAAACTCCTGGTCCGTGGAACACATTTCAGTGAGAACCTGCAGTGTAGAGCAGCACGGCACAGATCTGAACTTTTTTAGCCAGGCTGACCTGGATACGGCACTCTGCCCTGTGATTTTGCGGCTGTGGGCGTGTGTGCTCTGTTGTGTTCAACTCTGTGAGTCCCCATGGACTGTAGCTCCTTAGGCTCCTTTGTCCATGGGATTTTTTTTTATATATCAGTTTTCACTTATGCACAAACATTTAGTGATTTTCTATAATGAATCAGGCAATGTATTTAGGTTCTTAAAAAAACAAATTAGCAAAAGTATCCACAGTTCCTCTCCTGATGTAGCTTATATTCTAGTAGAAGAAACTGAAAGAACTATTTAAAAATTAAAGTAAAATTGCAGTTGTATTAAATGGCACGAGGTAGAGCTTTTCTATTAAGAGAGTATGTGATGTGGGAAAATAATATCAATACACTTACCCCCTTTATTGTTCCTCTTAGTTCCTTGCTCATTCATGTTATTGAATTTTTTAGATAAATATTATATTATCTAACAATTATATTATATGACCCATCTTCCCTGAATGATATCTTACCATATATTTGATATACACATTCAGTTCTATTCCTAGAGTTTTTATTTGGCTTCATTTCTTTATTTATGAACAGTTTTCATTATTAAGGCCTTATAATATTTTAATAGTACAATAGCATATTTATTTTAAAATATGAACTTCAGAATCAGTTTTTAAGCTATTGGAAAATACTGTTGATATTTTTATTGGGATCACTTTGAATTTATATGTTAACTTGGGGGAGATGACATCTCACCAAGGTTAAATATTCCTATCTGAGATCATGTATTTTCATTTGTTCATATCTTCCACGAGTCCCTCAGTTGCATTGAGAATGTAACTTATATGTGCTCCTTTAAGTTCAATTTAGTCTACAAATGATTATTCACCACAATATTTGAGAAAAAAGTGGCTAGAGAATGAGATACTAAGTCCAACCTGCCTTCTCAGTTACCAACATTGAACTGAACTCAACTGGGAAAGCAACAACAACAAAAACAACAACCCCAGAAAACATAGCAAGAAATCTTGCCAAGAACTCACATCATTTAGAGAGATATATAAAATCAGGTAAAGTTACAGTGATTTCCACATTCAGGCAAGAAGTAAGGGTAGAAGAAATGCCATATTACAACCCTAAAAGGTAAATCAAACTATTTTATATTATTCATGTCTCCCTCATCAAGACCTTTCAGACCCTAAAGATTATTGTCAAAAATCAAGAGTGAAAAAGTTAAGCCTGAAAGTATATATATACACAAGAAAATTTAAGTAAAATATAGATGCTCTAAGTTTCTAAAACCTGCCATTTACAGGACCCCCAAGATATTCAGATTTATGTTTCCATGAACACCTAACATTATGTGGGCAGACTGTCCACTTCAATAACCTAGAACCTAAAATGAAAAACAAAAATTATCCAAATGCTAACTGTTCATGAACTGACCTATAGATTTTTTAAGTTGTCTCTGCTTTTAATTTGCTGTCTTAAATATATACAAATGTTTCTTGGAGAGTTTACAAGAGTAAAGGGGGAGTTGCTGCTTATTTAAACAATTTTAATGAAGGACTAACCTTTTACATTTAACATTTATTCCCTTCATTTGCTTTCTGGCAGCAGTTCATAGATTTTTTTCCCCTCCCAAAGGACATAGCATAATGAACATACACGAGATCATTTAAATGAATGTTTTTAATGAGTTCTTTGAATAGATTCTTTAAAAAGCAAGCATGAAATTGCTTTCCCAGTTGGGATTCTTTAAAATATTTTTAGAAGATTCATATATAAAGCCTTAAAATTTGAACCATTTTCTAAAGGAACAATGATTGAAAAGGTTTTTTTTTTGGGGGGGGGGATATGATTTATTTTCACTCATACTGCAGAAGACATTACAAAACCCAGCAGGATTCTTGACTCATTTTAATGGATTATCACATTTCATATTAATAAGTAGTTATAAATAGTAACTCATATAATATTTTCATATGTAGAAACATGTAATCTCTGTAGTTAGTGAATATCAGATGCAAATAAATTTACATAATATAGTGAACATTGTTCCCCCAATCTCATTAAATACTTGCTCAAGGTGTCAGAGTTTTGAGTTTGAATGGAATTAACCCCATCCTCTCACCTCTGTGATTGTCTCAGTTGGGCAAATACTTCGTTTTTTTCTTATCAAAGCCATGTTCAAACTGCTGTTGGCATACATCTCATTCAGTTCAGTTCAGTTCAGTGGCTCACTCATGTCTGACTCTTTGTGACCCCACGAATCGCAGCACGCCAGGCCTCACTGTCCGTCACCAACTCCCGGAGTTCACTCAAACTCACGTCCATCGAGTCGGTGATGCCATCCAGCCATCTCATCCTCTGTCGTCCCATTTTCCTCCTGCCCCCAATCCCTCCCAGCATCAGAGTCTTTTCCAATGAGTCAACTCTTCACATGAGGTGGCCAAAGTACTGGAGTTTCAGCTTTAGCATTATTCCCTCCAAAGAAATTCCAGGGCTGATCTCCTTCAGAATGGACTGGTTGGATCTCCTTGCAGTCCAAGGGACTCTCAAAAGTCTTCTCCAACACCACAGTTCAAAAGCATCAATTCTTCGGCACTCAGCTTTCTTCACAGTCCAACTCTCACATCCATACATGACTACTGGAAAAACTATAGCCTTGACTAGACGGGCCTTTGTTGGCAAAGTAATGTCTCTGCTTTTGAATATGCTATCTAGGTTGCTCATAACTTTCCTTTCAAGGAGTAAGCGTCTTTTAATTTCATGGCTGCAATAACCATCTGCAGTGACTTTGAAGCCCCCCAAAATAAAGTCTGACGCTGTTTCCACTGTTTCCCTATCTCTTTCCCATGAAGTGATGGGACCAGATGCCATGATCTTCGTTTTCTGAATATTGAGCTTTAAGCCAACTTTTTCACTCTCCTCTTTCCCTTTCATCAAGACGCTTTTTAGTTCCTCTTCACTTTCTGCCATAAGAGTGGTATCATCTGCATATCTGAGGTCATTGAGATTTCTCCCGGCAATCTTGATTGCAGCTTGTGTTTCTTCCAGTCCAGCGTTTCTCATGATGTACTCTGCATAGAAGTTAAATAAGCAGGGTGACAATATACAGCCTTGACGGACTCCTTTTCCTATTTGGAACCAGTCTGTTGTTCCGTGTCCAGTTCTAACTGTTGCTTCCTGACCTACATCTCATTAGCTCTCATTAAAGAGATGTTCAAGACTTCTGTTTAATAATACTATTCACTTCCTTGTTGGGGAGGAGGAAAAGTACAGGGCCAGACACTTTTGGAAGCCATTATGCCACCCTGAGGACTAAGGATGACGTGGACACAACAAGCAGTGTGCAGTTGTTAGAACTGCACAGAAGAGGAACCAAAACGTGATAAGACACTTCCTTACATGTGATATGGTCTCGGGCTTTTCTGTTATGTGAGAAAATGAGTTTTCTTTATTATTTAAGTTCCTCTGAAACTGATATGTATTACCTTTGCTGCTGCTGCTGCTGCTAAGTCGCTTCAGTCGTGTCCGACTCTGTGTCACCCCATAAACGGCAGTCCACCAGGCTCCCCCATCCCTGGGATTCTCCAGGCAAGAACACTGGAGTGGGTTGCCATTTCCTTCTCCAATGGCAGGTATCATTTCCCTAATTTTGAAACCATTTAGCCATTTGGTAGCATAGAGTGTTTAACTGCCTCTGACTAGATTCAAATTAACTATTCTGATAGCTCAGACCCTTAAATCTGGCATTTTAAAAATTAAACCACCTTATAAATAACAAAAATTTGGATGTTGATCAGTCTTGTGAATGTTGTTATTATAACAACTTGTGAGTTTTGTTTCTGTCAGTTAAAAATATTTACACACACTATCCATCTTCTTTAGAAAAGAATGGAAATATTAAAATCAATTTTCTTATCTTTAAGAGTTAGCTAGGTCCAATGTGATTTACATATACTTTTGAAAACAGAGCACATTTAGTATAAAGGAACATTGTGGCAAAATACATTCAGATATTTCCTTATATGTGAAAAGATATTTTCTTATATGTGAAAAGACTTTGTAACAAATAACTAGTAAGTTTCTTTCAGGCCTTAATATTCTGTGATTATATGGTAAATGAGATATTGGGAGTCTGTGGGGAAAGTGGTTGAAGCACACAGCACATGGTGATCATCAGGAAAGCAAGAATTCTCTTGCCCTTTATAAGCTGGTTTATTGTTTAACTACTTCAGAATCTTAAAGGACAGATTTTGTGTCTGTTTTCTGCATTGTTTTTCATATAATTCTCTTTGATGATGTTGAAATTTGTCATGTTCATATATTCTTTATTGTTTTACATATTCAATTATATATATATAAGAACATTGCTTTGATGTTAAAGATTTTGAAAATTTAAATATAAAAGGTTCAGAACTAGGAATATTTCTTCACATTGGGAGGATCTTTAAAGCATGTTCTCCAAGTCATGCTTGAGCCTCCTTGGGAACTCCTTTGTTGGTAAAGAACTCATTAGTTCCTAAGTAGCTCATTTTATTTTCATATAGTTCTCATGCCTCCATTGATGTATTTAGCCTTCATATATATACTCCTTGGATTCTAGAAACCCAACTGACATATCATTGTAAATGTCACTAAATATAATCTTTCGAGGAAAACTGCTATACTCACTTATCTGACTGTACTTATTTTTGTCAAATTTTTTAAAAACATGCAGTCATCAATTGGGATTGACATATACCAACTACTATATAAAAAATAAAGTAAAATATAGCTATAGGATTGGAAAAGTTCAGTTTTCATTCCAATCCCAAAGAAAGGCAATGCCAAAGAATGTTCAAACTACCACACAATTACATTCATCACACACACCAGCAAAATAATGCTCAAAATACTCCAGACTAGGCTTCAATAACATGAACCAAGAACTTTCAGGTGTTCAAGCTGGATTTAGAAAAGGCAGAGGAACCAGAGATCAAATTGCCAACATCCGCTGTATCACAGAAAAAGTAAGAGAGTTCCAGAAAAACATCTACTTTGGCTTGATTGACCATGCTAAAGCCTTTGACAGTATGGATCACAACAAACTGTGGAAAATTCTTCAAGAGATTGAGAGAGTCCATTCTTAGGTAGGTTGATAAGTCCAGGGTCCCCAAGGAGGAGAAAGGGGTCTGGAGTTCTCAAGGATGAGATAGGGGTCTGGAGTTCTCAAGGAGAAGAAAAGGACAAACATTTTTTTCTTTAAGCCCAGAGCTGATGATTGCATAGAAAAAACACTCATCTTGCTCAAGGATATATTTTTCCTTACACTCTGTACCAATGACTATATAACAACAATGTATCCTGCTTGAGGACTTGTTTATCCTTCTTCAGAAACTTCTGGTTAATCCTGTCATCTTAAAATGTCTATTATGGGAGTGAGTCTGTATAGGAAGACCTATACAACCTTGAGACATTCTTTTGATTTATTGTTAGTAACCAGGTGAAAATTATATAGCTTCCATGCTAAGACTAGTGAGTGGGGCTCTCTCTGTCCCCCTTCTGATGTCTATGTCAGAAGCTTTCTCTGTCTCTTTTTCACTTTAATAAAACTCTGCTATGCAAAAGCTCTTGAGTGATCAAGCTAAATCTTGATCTTGAAGCTAAATCTTCTTCTTCGGAGATCACAAATCCAACACCGTTCACCATAAGATATCAAAATGGGAATACCAGACCACCTTACCTGTCTCCTGAGAAATCTGTGTGCAGGTCAAGCAGCAACAGACAAGGAACAAGAGACTGGTTGAAAATTGGGAAAGGAGTACGTCAAGGCTCTATATTGTCACCTTGCTTGTTTAACTTACATGCAGAGCACATCACGCAAAATGCCGGGCTGGATGAAGCACATAGTGAAAGTGAAAATGAAGTCTCTCAGTAGTGTCCATTTCCAGGCAAGAATACTGGAGTGGGTTGCCATTTCCTTTTCCAGAGGATCTTCTGGACACAGGGATCGAACCTGGGTCTCCCACATTGTAGGCAGACGCTTTACTGTCTGAGCTACCAGGGAAGCCCTAAGCACAAGCTGGAATCAAAATTGCTGGGGAAAAAATCAATAACCTCAGATGTGCAGATGTCACCACCTTTATGTCAGAAACCAAAGAGGAACCAAAGAACCTCTTGATGAAGGAGAAAGAGGAAAGTGAAAAAGATGGTTTAAAATTCAACATTCAACCAGATCACAGCATCTGGTCCCATCACTTCATGGAAAATAGATGGCGAAACAGTGACAGACTTTCTTTTCTTGGGCATGAATTTGAGCAAGCTCTGGGAGTTGGTGATGGACAGGGAAGCTTGGCATGCTGCAGTCCATGGAGTCACAAAGAGTCGGACATGACTTAGCAACTGAACTGAACATATAAAATAGATAACGAATAAGGACCTATCATATAGCACAGGGAACTCAAATCAATGCTCTGTAATGATCTGTATGGAAAAATAATCTAAAAAAGAGTGATGTAGGTATATGTATAACTGATTCATTTTGTGGTACACCTGAAACAAATATAACACTGTAAATAAACTATACTCCAATGAAATTTTTTTAATGCAATCTCTTAAACACAGATGTTAATTCCTCATGATCAAGCAAGTAATTTCATCAGTTTAGAGTCAAAAACTTAAAAATCACTAGTGTCACCTTTTAGGATCACAAAAATGAACTTATTTTCTACTTACTATTATATAGTTCTGTGGGACATGATTGAAATGGTGAAACTATTCTTTTTGGAAATGAAATGTCCCACTGATTATAGTCACAGCCCTGGTAAGAGTATGTACTGTGGTTGTTATTGGAAGACAACAGCCTTATACATTATGTTTAAGCATAAGACCCCTCTTACCCTTGCATAGGATAGAGAGGCCTCCCTTAACCATGTAATTCTTCACATCAGCTTTCTGATCATGTAGTGCCCAATGTGCCCAGTGATAAAAGCATCTCTCCAGTACTCCTTTAGAAGAGCCTAGACTACTTTGTACTGAAAATCAGAATCAATAGATGCATCAATATGATTTAGCAATATGTACTTTGTTGGACTGTGAAGAAGGCTGAGTGCTGAAGAATTGATGCATTTGAACTGTGGTGTTGGAGAAGACTCTTGAGAGTCCCTTGGACTGCAAGGAGATCCAACCAGTCCATTCTGAAGGAGATCAGCCTTGGGATTTCTTTGGAATGAATGATGCTAAAGCTGAAACTCCAGTACTTTGGCCACCTCATGTGAAGAGTTGACTCATTGGAAAAGACTCTGATGCTGAGAGGGATTGGGGACAGGAGGAGAAGGGGACGACAGAGGATGAGATGGCTGGATGGCATCACTGACTCGATGGACGTGAGTCTGAGTGAACTCCTGGAGTTGGTGATGGACAGAGAGGCCTAGTGTGCTGCGATTCATGGGGTCGCAAACAGTCAGACACAACTGAGCGACTGAATTGAACTGAACTGAACTGAACTGAACTTTGTGCTTTAAAGGCTCTATATGGAATAAATGGTTCATCAAAGATGCTTTGAGCTAATTTCATTTCACATAATTGAAGAAAATTTCCCACCAAAGGTGATTTCAAATACGTGAAAGCAATCTGTTTTTCTTAAATCTGGAGAAAGTTTAACTCAACAGTGGGTCTGTCTTTCATGAAAATTTGCCATAGGGTATATGGAAACATTTCACTTTATTTATTTTTAATGTTTTCTTAACAAAGATTATGAAATGGTTTTTATCTTCCCACTGTTTCAGTTATCAGATTTTGACAACTACCAATGGAAAGGTGAAGACGCTGAGATGTCATATTAATGTACCTTCTTTCTGAGTGAATCTAGGGTCAAAGATACAACCCTGAACCTCTGCTATGCTGTGTGCACTATATTATCTGACTTCTAAATAAAGAATTAACTGAACAATCTCATCAGCAAAGAGAGGGATTTTTCTCTTTAACAATATACCTTATATCCCTTCCTTGAGTTCTACACATCTGAAGTTATTTATGCCAATTTAAAAATGTACTTTCAAAAAAGTCAGATATGTAAACACCAACTATTAATAAATCAGAGACCTGTGATGCTATGTTAAGTCATTTCATGTAGAATGCAAAATGGTGAGATTTCTGGGGACACAGTAGCAATTTATATAAATCTGTCATCATTGAGTATCACTGAAGCCCTATACTGCCTTTTATTTTTACTGTTGGTATTTTCTAGAAAGCCTAATCCAACCATTTTGGTCTATGTGAAATTACAAAACTGAATAAATCATAGGGCACAGCTGAAGGACAGTCAAAGCTATTGTGTTTCTAGTAGTCACAAAGAAGGCTGAGTGCTGAAGAATTGATGCTTTTGAACTGTGAATTTGGAGAAGACTCTTGAGAGTCCCTTGGACTGCATGGAGATCAAACCAGTCAATTCTAAAGGAAATCCATACTGAACATTCATTGGAGGGACTGATGCTGAAGCTGAAGGCCCAGTACTTTGGCCACCTGATGTGAAGAGCTGACTCGTTGGAAAAGACCCCGATGCTGGGAAAGATTGAAGGCAGGAGGAGAAGGAGATGACAGAGGATGAGATGGCTGGATGGCATCACCGACTCGATGCACATGGGTTTGAGTGGACTCTGGGAGTTGGGGAAGGACAGGGAGGCCTGGTGTGCTGCGACTCATGGGGTCGCAAAGAGTCGGACATGACTGAGCAACTGAACTGACTGATCACATTTTAATGGTGCTTTTTATTCAATTATTAATTTTCATGAATTTGAGCAAGCTCTGGGAGATGGTGAAGGACAGGGAAGCCTGGTGTGCTGCAGTCCATGGGGTCACAGAGTCAGACACAACTGAGTGACTTGTTCAGTGACTGAACATGATGGCTGCCTGAGATAAACTTAACTTACTTGAAAATATTGCCCGATACTTCTGAAATATATTTGAACACTAAATATATATACAAACACAGCTAAATAAGAGGTGACAAAAGATTCACTCAGTCCAATTGGCTTATGCAGGTGGACATGTGGAAAGAAGGCTGACAGGGGTAGAGTCACAGGTAGGCAGCCACGTAGGAGAAAAAATAGTGAAAGGAGATCAGGACCAAATTCTCAACTAACTCATTAATGAATTTTAGTAGGTAAGCTTTACTCTTCATTAAAATTCTTTTAAAATCTATTTGTGGTAATCACGATAAAAGTGTTTTAGTGTGACAGTATCAATACAGATATCCATATTTAAGCATACATTGCTGATGTTTCTTTTTAAAAAAGTATACGTGAACCATGAACTCCCTGATGTTCAAGCTGGTTTTAGAAAAGGCAGAGGAACCACAGATCAAGTTGCCAACATCCTCTGGATCATCAAAAAAGCAAGAGAGTTCCAGAAAAACATCTATTTCTGCCTTATTGACTACGCCAAAGCCTTTGACTGTGTGGATCACAATAAACTGGAAAATTCTGAAAGAGATGGGGATATCAGACCACCTAACCTGCCTCTTGAGAAATCTGTATGCAGGTCAGGAAGCAACAGTTAGAACTGGACATGGAACAACAGACTGGTTCCAAATAGGAAAAGGATTACGTCAAGGCTGTATATTGTCACCCTGCTTATTTAACTTCTATGCAGAGTACATCATGAGAAACGCTGGACTGGAAGAAACACAAGGTGGAATCAAGATTGCCGGGAGAAATATTAATAACCTCAGATATGCAGATGACACCACCCTTATGGCAGAAAGTGAAGAGGAGCTACAAAGCCTCTTGATGAAAGTGAAAGAGGAGAGCGAAAAAGTTGGCTTAAAGCTCAACATTCAGAAAACGAAGATCATGGCATCTGGTCTCATCACTTCGTGGGAAATAGATGGGGAAACAGTAGAAACAGTGTCAGACTTTGTTTTTTGGGAGGCTCCAAAATCACTGCAGATGGTGACTGCAGCCATGAAATTAAAAGACGCTTACTCCTTGGAAGAAAAGTTATGACCAACCTAGATAGCATATTGAAAAGCAGAGACATTGCTTTGCAGACTAAGGTCCGCCTAGTCAAGGCTATGGTTTTTCCTGTGGTCATGTATGGATGTGAGAGTTGGACTGTGAAGAAGGCTGAATGCCGAAGAATTGATGCATTTGAACTGTGGTGTTGGAGAAGACTCTTGAGGGTCCCTTGGACTGCAAGGAGATCAACCCTGGGATTTCTTTGGAAGGAATGATGCTAAAGCTGAAGCTCCAGTACTTTGACCACCTCATGAGAAGAGCTGACTCATTGAAAAAGACTCTGATGCTGGGAGGGATTGGGGGCAGGAGGAGAAGGAGATGACCCAGGATGAGATGACTGGATGGCATCACTGACTCGATGGATGTGAGTCTGAGTGAACTCTGGGAGTTGGTGATGGACAGGGAGGCCTGGCATGCTGGGATTTATGGGGTTACAAAGAGTCGGACACGACTGAGCGACTGAACTGAACTGAACTTAGATGGCCTTAATACAGTATCAAACAGAATTACAACTAATTTTTACTGATTATTACATTCTTCTATATATGTGAGAAGTACAATCTGCCTATACTTTAACAGAATGACAAGTGACCAGTAATACAATTAAATATTTAAAAATGTTAACAATATAATTTTAAATGATACTGATCTAAAATAGTTGCTATCGTAAAAATTTAAGCACCAATTAATTTTTATCCATATGTTTAGAGTTAGCATATGTGTAGAATCAAATTACACTGACAAATACTCCACCGTTACCCCAACCTACTCAAGTCCTCAAAACATAAACATGTCAGTCATCTTTATTCCTCTACTTCAGTTCCTACATCCACATCTGTAAGTTTTGTCAAATCTATTCTGAAAATGTATCCTGACCCTTCTCCCTAAGCAGACCATCTCTTCTCCTGTACTATTGTGACTGCCTGCTTCCATGTGTGCTGCCGTCCATGGGGTCTCAAAGAGTCAAAGGTGACTTAAAGACTGAACAACAAACTGCTGGTTCCATTTTTCTTAGAGTAGCCAGAATCGTTGCAATTAATTATCTCTGCTTAAAGGTCCTCAAGGACTTCCTGTTGATTTAAAAACACAGTTAAAAAAAAAATACTTACCATCAGTTACAAAATCCTATGTGACATAGGATCGGCTTCTTTCTGGTTCCACATGTACTCTTCTTTGCTCTGCTTCAACCAAGCTGGCCTTTGTTCCATCAGGTTCCTAAATCCACCCTACATCTGCCTTATGGCCTGGGCCATAACTTATACCTTTACCTGGAATTCTCTTAATCAAGACCTCTGTATGGATGACTCATTTATCTTAAGGAATCTGCTCACATATCCCTTCCTTAGACCTGCCATCTCTGACCACCCACTGTAAACATTTTCTCTTCCCTTTCTTTATTCTTCATTAATGTTTACTTTATTGTCTTCATTAACATGTATTGCTTGCTGTCTACCTAAAATTATTTTATTTACTTGTTTTACTATACTCTTCCCTAAACAATAACGCTAGAGAAATGATAGAACTGTGAATTCTACTGTCATCTGTGAATTCCCAGAAGCTTTAGTGAAGGAATGAATGAATAAGTGAGAGGAGGCAGGGAAAAAAAAAAAAATGTCAAATGAAATGTAAATAACAAAATAGGTATTCAGTGCTAGTATGGAGCTATTTTGCTTATAAATTACTTAAATTTTATTGATTCTTTTTGTATCTTTGAGTGGTTGGCATTGTATTAGGATTTTATGCAAGAAAGAAAATTGGCACAAACTGGTTCTGAAACAGGAATTTTGGGGTCATTCTAACTCACAAATTCTGGAAAGTGACAAATATTTCTGATAAAGTGAATTTTTAATGTAATTTAATGAGATTAAGAACTACATTTACAGTCACCTCTATTAAATTACTAATGTTGGATCATCCCTATGACAAGAAATGTTAATAAGGCATTCTTTTATTATATTGCCTTTTTAATTTATCTTGGCCAAGAAAATTCTTTTAATTGCTTTTTTATAGCTTTTTTTTTTTAAGATTTTTGTGGCAGATTCAAAATAAAATTTGAATATATGATTGTAATCAACTGTTTTAATAATTTCATGTTATAGATGTGTACAGCAATGCTTCTGCCTGCTGAAAAATAATTCAGATTTAGCATTAACAAATCAGTGCCAATGAGGTAAAACTTCCCTCAGTGAAGCCTACAGCAATACAATGTTCCCCCCATAAGCTTCCGTATGGGTCACACATCATACATACAATTTCTGTGGTTTTACTTAGACCTACATGGATTTTCCATCCCAATTTAAACGCTGTGCTTAGTTGCTCAGTCATGTCTAACTCTTTGTGACCCCATGGAGTGTAACCCACTAGGCTCCTCTGTCCATGGGGTTCTCCAGGCAAGAATACTGGATCCCCTTCTCCAGGAGATCTTCCCAAGCCAGGGATTGAATCCAGGTCTCCAATATTGAAGGTGGATTCTTTACCATCTAAACCACCAGGGAAGCCCCTTTAAATGCTAAGAAAATCTTCAGTCTAAGATCTATCTCTTCTAAAAGATCTCCTTTAAATCCTCTAGAAATATTTTATTTTCAATGAAGGCCAATTCAGGCTGTTTAGATGGCTTTTGGAAATGAGTGGACCAGTTCAGTTCAGTTCAGTTCAGTGAGTGGATACTTTTACTTTTTAAAGTTGTTATTAGATTGGTGGGTGACAGGATGTCAGGGATTCTTAACACAATATTATTCTGGTCAAGATGCTGATAGCATTCCCATTGAGAGACTGAAAAAACTATCTCTTCCTATTTAAAGTCCCATGGTCTTTGATTGTTCATTTTCATCCTCTGGTCGCCATTCAGGGGCATATTACAATCCTTTAACTAAATTAAAGATTCTTTGGCTGATAGACTTAAGTGTGATCTATCCTCACCTTTCCTACCAGGCAAGTGTTCAATGATATTTTTTGAAAAAGTAGATGATTAAATTATATGTATTTTAATGTGTTCCATTAGCCATGACATATTTACATTTGCTAACTAATCAAAAAGCAGCAAAGTTAATAATAGAAATTTCAGGTATGTTGGATTATAGTCTACTCTGTGGAGAAAAACTCTAAGATATTTTTAGCAGGATAAGAAATGAAGATGGTCACCTCGTGTATTTATAAACAGAATCATCTGAAGGTAGATATAATGTCCCCTTTCCAAGCCCTTACTTGTTAAACTCGGACAGAAAAATTCTCATATCTATTCCTGACAAAATGGAAAAAAGGAGAAACGTAGTTGATCAAGATTATTGTTACATTCCCTTGTTACATATAGCACATTTTATTTCATTTCCTTGTTTTCTAAATAGAATACAAAATAAGTAAATAGATATATAGTTGTTTAAAGGATAATTGAACTGTCAGATCTGAGGTTACTCCTATTTGCTTTTACTTTTCTTTTTTTAATTAACTGATAATGCAAACTCAAAGTGATTAAGATAATTTAAAGCAATCCCATGACCCTAAAATTTACTGGACATCAATTGAGGTCTCTAAGAAACATTCTGATGCTTTAATTAGATGCTGTTCTGATGAATTTAGATGAAACATGTTTAAATGCTCTCTGGCATACCTCCTTTTGATGCTGGATGGGTCACTTTGTGTCCAAGGGAAGAAACAAGCTCTAAATGACAATTAATTC
This sequence comes from Budorcas taxicolor, assembly GCF_023091745.1. Classification (NCBI taxonomy): domain Eukaryota; kingdom Metazoa; phylum Chordata; class Mammalia; order Artiodactyla; family Bovidae; genus Budorcas; species Budorcas taxicolor. The sequence continues at coordinate 73,584,889 of NC_068911.1, forward strand.
AAAATGACTCAATCATCATTGTTAATGTCTCTGATCCTCTCACCCAGAAGTGAGGGTTAACTCTGCTCTATGCAAAATATTCTCCTCCTAATTGCAAGTTTGCTAAACTTCCATGGAATCCCACACAGAGCCCCAGAGAGGGGGGCTGTGCCATTATACTTTACATTAAAAGCACTCTTCAAATTCATGTCATGCTAATTAAGCAAGTACAACCATCTAATGCAATGATGGTACTTAAACTAAGCTTTCTGATAACAATAATGTGTCTCAAAGGGCACAAGTCAGTGTCCTGCCAATGAGTTTAATCCATGCCTGAAGAAGTTAAAGGTGGAGAATGGTTACAGCATGCCAGTAAATGCTTCAAAGTAGGCTTGGAATAAAGCCAATCCTAGTCTCTCTAATAGGGTCCTTATAAAAGCTCCTGACTTGACTTTCATTATCAAGTATTTTACAACTATTAATTACGCTATATCTCCTTCCATTGAGATAAGTGATATTGATCCAAATTCTCTGATTTATAGGTGCGCATAAACTACCTTAGAGTCAAAGGAAGCTAGGATTCATACTAAGCTTCCCCCAGTAATATGCTGCTTTTAATCTGAGATTCATAAGGACATTTGAAGCAAATCCTCAGTCTTCATGAACTGGCCCTCTCAAGAGACTCGCAAGTTCAGAATGAACAGGGCTCATTCCTTCCCAAGATTCATTACAATTGTGAAAACCTCCAATAATATGATCATCAGATCATGGGTCTGCAAAGTCGGTCCAATTTGATCTTGGTGGGAGCCCCATGATCCTTATTTTGAAACATTCACATGGCCTTTTCATAAGTTCAACTAGCTGAACTAAAATGACACATTCACATATTTGACCTTTTCTCCCATCCCTCTCTTCTTTTTCCCATTTTGCTACTTGCTCTGTAAGCTCTAGGTTGTAAGGATTTTGTTGCTGGCATTTTCTTTTCCATTCATTGTTTCATTTCTTTTCTCTCATCATTCAGCTAACATACAGCATAAAGGGACTGCTAACATATTCCCTTTCCACCAACTACTGACTCCTCCAAGGTTGTGACTTCCTTAGTTAAAAAACAATTCCACTTTTAGCCTAGTGTCTCACAATGAATGGACATTCTGCAGAGTAAAATGGATTTCCCTGTTAATAACCTCAATTTTTAAACAGTAAGCCTCGCTACACTGAAGCATTCTCAAATTACAGACCATGTGACATGCAACTGGCAGGATAAAAATAAATGAAGCACTACTATAATTGTGATTTAAAATTATTTTTAATTTACTCAATTATGCTTTCCTATTTTCCTAAAGCTCAGCTACAATCCATCTCCATTTCCTTAAAGCAATTGTGTTTATCAGTTCCACTAGATCAGCTGCGTGTTTAATAGACCTTGTTTGGAATCACAAAGACAGTCACTGGGATTGTATGCTCTGAAATAGGAGATGTTTAACCTCAGAGCCTCATTCTCTTCAGTGCAATAACTTGTGGGCAAATTATGAAAAACACAATAAGTGTCAAAACCCAATCCCAAGGAATGAACACCGGGAAATGAGCCCTCCTCCACTGAAATTTCAGAGCAGTCAGGAGGATCTTTATATCCAAAAGCAAATCTAATCATCATAGAGACTTTAAAAACCCCTGCCAGTAATTCTCCATAACTGGTTGCCTCTGCAGTTTTCCTTGCTTTTTCCTTTTCCATCCTGACTGAAGGAAACATTTAATCACTTCTCCTTTCCCCTGCATTTCTAAAACCAGACACATACTGTAAGTACACAGCTTCTGAGAAGCAATTAGAGTTAATGGGGTTAAAAATCTAATCACACTGCTGCTCTTGGCTTGTACCTGCAGAACTGCATAGCAAAGCCTAAGTGCTGCAAATGCACAGAAATGAGTTATTACGCTGGCCCGTGGAATGTCTCTGTAGCCCTTGTTTTATTTGGCTCTCTTCAGGGGCAACTTTTCATGGTTTGATCAGAGAAAATGGCTTAGATTTATTTTTTCCACCAGGGATCTTCTCACTTGCTTGCTTTTTAAACTGATTTTGATATATGTTAAAGACAACAGTGAGAGAAGAAACAGGACAAAAAACAGCGCAAAAATACATTAAAAAATAGTTTCTCCTGAGTCCAGAGAGATGGCAGTCACCAAAGAGATTCTCCCCTTTCTTTCAGAAATGTTTCTACTTTGAGAAGTTGGAAGAAACTGAGATGTTCCTGCCAAAGCCTTAAGGGATGTGGAGCAGTCATTGTAAAAGCAGAAGGGGCCTGTGCTGGGGTCCTCCTGACCCTCTGTGACCAAGTGGAGACTGGAAGATAGGCCCTTTAAAATTCCCCTTGCCATTGAAATTCTATGAGCATATGATGTGATTGAAAGGCTTGGGATACATTTATGTTGTGATAATTTAAGACAACCAGGACAAGAAGATATATGTTGAAAGAGAAAGACATACCAGGAAGCAATTTCACCATAGAAAGATGAAGGGCTTACTCTTGATGTTTTTTAATCCAATAAAATAAAAATTAATAATAATGATAATAGTGATAATAATTATAACATTTACTGATTACATCCAACTCCATGGCACTATTCTACTTTCTATGTATTATTCAGTCCTCATAACCTTAGGAGGCAGCTTCTATCATTAATCTTTTAATTTTTTTTATACAGAGAAACTAAGGCATAAATGATTTAATAATTCACCAAGGTCACAAACTACAGTGCCAGGGCTCAGGCTGGAATGCAGGCAATACGGCTCTAGACCCGGCTGTTAACAACTTTATATAAACAAGAATATTTGCTTGAAAAACCACCAGTCTGATTCTGTTCACATGGAGAGAACCCTTAAAAGCCCTTCATAAAGAGATAAACATCATTTAACAAAGAAAAATAAAATCTGCCCTAGTTTCTCTATTAAACATGATAACTAGTTTTCTTGTGCAATTGAGTCAGCTTAGGTATTGCTGCATACTTATTTAATTCATATAATTATGCAAGCATTTTTGATGGCCACCCCCCGCTACTACTGTCCAATATATAACTAGTTACCTGACTCACAGTCAGTGGGTCTTGTCTGTCAGTGCTTTCCAAGGGAATGCAGAGGTAGCAAACTGAAATTTGTCCTCGGTGTGTATGCCCAGCAGTGGGATTGCTGGGTCATATGGCAGATGAATGGATAAGAAAGCTGTGGTACATATACACAATGGAGTATTACTCAGCCATTAAAAAGAATACATTTGAATCAGTTCTGATGAGATGGATGAAACTGGAGCCGATTATACAGAGTGAAGTAAGCCAGAAAGAAAAACACCAATACAGTATACTAACACATATATATGGAATTTAAAAAGATGGCAATGATGACCCTGTATGCAAGACAGCAAAAAAGACACAGATGTGTATAGCGGACTTTTGGACTCAGAGGGAGAGGGAGAGGGTGGGATGATTTAGGAGGAAAGGGCATTGAGACATGTATACTATCATGTAAGAATCGAATCGCCAGTCTATGTCTGATGGAGGATACAGCATGCTTGGGGCTGGTGCACGGGGATGACCCAGAGTGATGTTGTGGGGAGGGAGGTGGGAGGGGGATTCATGTTTGGGATCGCATGTACACCCGTGGTGGATTCCTGTCAATGTATGGCAAAACCAATACAGTATTGTAAAGTAAAATAAAGTAAAAATAAAAATTAAAAAAAAATTGAAATTTGTCATGATTTTAATCTAGGAAACACACAATTTACAAAGTTTCATATTTTAAGGGCAAATATAAATATGACTCAGATTTTGAGATTGCCAATCATATAAGATTCTTAAGATTTTCACCTTCATTATTTTGAAATTATTTTTAACTATTATCAACACTCAGCAAGTAGCCACCAATCACAGTGAGAAAAAGATATAAGCTAACATAGGAAGCTCCTAATACAGCTTCAAAAGGAAATTCGCTGTATGTAATGCAGGATACTTTCCAAGGCAGTTGTATCATACACAGGGTTAGGCTGTGAAGTCAGTGATGAATGTGAAAATGACAAAAATTACCCTGGAAGATGTCCTAATCACTCGTATGTGTTCGTCTACATGGTTTGTTTTAAATAGAGCTGTTTCATGCTCAGTGTTCCCTCCATGCAGGAACAGACCACAGTTTCATACTCATAGTTCAGTTCAGTTCAGTCGCTCAGTCGTGTCTGACTCTTTGCGACCCTATGGACTGCATCACACCAGGCCTCCCTGTCCATCACCAACTCTCAGAGTTTACCCAAACTCATGTCCATTGAGTCAGTGATGCCATCCAACCATCTCATCCTCTGTCGTCCCCTTCTCTCGCCGCCGGGGTCCAGCCGCAGTGGATCCAGGGAATTCGAAGGGTGGATGGCGTTGGCATGAGAAAAACTTATTGATTGATTGATATAAGATTAGATTAAGAAACAATAGTGTAGTAGGAAGATTAAGTGGAGAAAGAGGGCTGAATAGCTTGGTTTATGCGGAAGACCAATAAAATTCCAGACAAGGAATTTGCACCATCTACGTTGGGCCACCGGCACTCACTTGAATATCTAAGGGTGCCTCGCCTTAGGCTCCCTTTCGCGTGGGTCTTAACAGCCAGGGCAAGTAAGTAGACTTGGCGAGCCTCCGCGCCCAGGTGGAAATTCAGCCTGAAGTTAAAGTAAAGAGCAGAGGGAGGGAAAGGGAGAGAAGAAGAGAGAGAGAGACACGGGGGAAACCAGTCCAGCAACTAGCTCCGTCCTCTATTGCTCAGAAGGCCTTTTATACTTTTGATAAAACATGGAGATCAATGGGTAACACAAAGTTATGCAGCGTTAGCAGTCCAGACTTATCAAAACCAGGCTTTTCTCTCTGCATACCTAATTATATACACAAGTCTTAGGTAATTTACATCATCTTCCAGCCAAAAGGGCCAATTAACATTTTACAGCCTCTTTTCTGATAAGGGTTTGTCAACCAGAAGACTTATTTGTGTTGATCTTCCCAAGGTCTGGTGCCACTCTCAGAAAGCACTAAATGAAGTTACATTCTTACACAGCAAGGATACAGCAACTTATAACAAGTAGAGGGAGTACAGTGATTTACAGCAAAAGAGAAGCAATTAACTCAAAAGTCTAGTGTTGCTAACATCAAAACTACTATGTATCTTTTCCTACATCCTGCTTACTTTGAGTAACATCCTTCCAGGTGCCTAAAAGATAAAGAATATGGAGGCCTGGCAGCAGTCATTGAGTCAACAGTGAAAACCCTCTACCAGTATAATTTTTAACTCTTTAGAAAAGGCTCTGTATCTTTAAGATGCTTTCAAGCTTTGTGCCTCTCACAGGTGGGGGGCTGTAAGCAATTCACAAGCTGTAAGAGGTCCAGGGAACCTGTTAGGCAAGCTAGAGAGTAATCAGAAGGGGTTAACTGAAACATCCCTTTCAAATGCAGAAGACTAAAGCCCTGAATTGACTTTTTTCCAGAGAATATCAGAAGAGTGGAAAAGCAGGCAGATTCTTATTTTTTGGGGGGTGGATGCTCAGGAAATTCCAGGGGAAAAACCTGAGGTCTGATTAGCCTTGCCATCAGAGCTCTTGCCACATGACCTTGTCACGGGTGGAATTCCTCACACTGGCTCCCGGTATCTCGCATTCAATCTTTCCCAGCATCAGGGTCTTTTCAAATGAGTCAGCTCTTTGCAGCAGGTGGCCAAAGTTTTGGAGTTTCAGTTTCAACATCACTCCTTCCAATGAATATTCAGGACTGATTTCCTTTAAAATGGACTGGTTGGATCTCCTTGCAGTCCAAGGGACTCTCAAGAGTCTTCTCCAACACCATAGTTTAGAAACATCAATTCTTTGCAACTCAGCTTTCTTTAGAGTCCTACTCTCACATCCATACATGACTCCTGGAAAAACCATAGCCTTGACTAGACAGAACTTTGTTGGCAAAGTAATGTCTCTGTTTTTTAGTATGTTGTCCAGGTTGGTCATAACTTTCCTTGCAAGGAATGTCTTTTTATTTCATGGCTGCAGTCACCATCTGCAGTGATTTTGGAGCCAAAAAAAAAACAAAGTTTCACACTGTTTCCCCATCTATTTCCCATGAAGTGATGGGACTGGATACCATGATCTTCGTTTTCTGAATGTTGAGTTTTAAGCCAACTTTTTTACTCTCCTCTTTCACTTTCATCAAGAGGCTCTTTAGCTCCTCTTTGCTTTTGCCATGAGGGTGGTGTCATATGCATATCTGAGGTTATTGATATTTCTCCCAGCAATCTTGATTCAATCTTGTGCTTCTTCCAGTCCAGCGTTTCTCATGATGTACTTTGCATATAAGTTAAATAAGTACGGTGACAATGTACAGCCCTGATGTAATCCTTTTCCTATTTGGAACCAGTCTGTTGTTCCATGTCCAGTTCTAATTGTTGCTTCCTGAATTGCATACAGATTCTCAAGAGGCAGGTCAGGTGGCCTGGTATTCCCATCGCTTTCAGAATTTTCCACAGTTTATTGTGATCCATACAGTCAAAGGCTTTGGCATAGTCAATAAAGGAGAAATAGATGTTTTTTCTGGAACTCTCTGGCCTTTTTGATGATCCAGAAGATGTTGGCAATTTGATCTCTGGTTCCTCTGCCTTTTCTAAAACCAGCTTGCACATCTGGAAGTTCATAGTTCACGTATTGCTGAAGCCTGGCTTGGAGAATTTTGAGCATTACTTTACTAGCGTGTGAAATGAGTGCAATTGTGCGGTAGTTTGAGCATTCTTTGGCATTGCCTTTCTTTGGGATTGGAATGAAAACTGACCTTTTCCAGTCCTGTGGCCACTGCTGAGTTTTCCAAATATGCTGGCATATTGAGTGCAGCACTTTCACAGCATCATCTTTCAGGATTTGAATAGCTCTACTGGAATTCCATCACCTCCACTAACTTTGTTCGTAGTGATGCTTCCTAAAGCCCACTTGACTTCACATTCCAGGATGTCTGGCTCTAGGTGAGTGATCACACCATTATGACTATCAGGGTTATGAAGATATTTATTGTACAGTTCTGTATATTCTTGCCACCTCTTTTTAATATCTTCTTCTGTTAGGTCCATACCATTTCTCTCCTTTATTGAACCCATCTTTGCATGAAATGTTCCCTTGATATATCTAGTTTTCTTGAAGAGATCTTTAGTCTTTCCCATTCTATTGTTTTCCTTGATTTCTTTGCACTGATCACTGAGGGAGGCTTTCTTATCTCTCCTTGGTATTGTTTGGAACTCTGCATTCAGATGAGTATATCTTTCCTTTTCTCCTTTGCTTTTTTCTTCTCTTCTTTTCACAGCTATTTCTAAGGCCTCCTCAGACAGCCATTTTGCTTTTTTGCATTTCTTTTTCTTGGGGATGGTCTTGCTCCCTGTCTTCTGTATAGTGTCACAAATCTCCATCCATAGTTCATCAGGCACTCTGTCTATCAGATCTAGTCCCTTAAATCTACTTCTCACTTCCACCTTGTAATCTTTAGGGATTTGATTTAGGTCATCCCTGAATGGTTAATGGTTTTCCCTACTTTCTTTGATTTTAGTCTGAATTCGTACTCATAAGGTAGACATAAAATGCAACACCCGATTTACACTTAGGGGCCCTAGTGTATAAAAAAATTCTATACTCCCCATTCTTAGATACTGTGTATAGCTAATTTTGTTTATAGAGTTAGTTTTGTGTGAAAAGGGGTTCATTTTATGTGGAATCCATAAAATCCATGAAAACAAAGAGAATTATTAGTGTTAAGCCCTAAGTTAGTCCTTTTATTGAATCATAAATGTAAATTAGTGTATATTTGCCTAGGAAAATAGTATAAATAGAATTTTTCCAAATTCTAGCAAGCAAAAACAATGAAATTAAAAACTTATCAAATGATATTTTATCTTAAATAACTATTGATGTTTGAAGAAAAATATTTTAGTCAAGGAGTAAGGGAAGGTAGACAGGAATTTGGGGAGGGACATTTTCCTACAGTTTTCTCCCATGTACAACTTGACTTTAATAAATAATGATTTTTCCAAATTGAAAATTTTAAGGTGATCATAAAATGTCAATATCCTTTAAGCAGAAATTAAGAAAACTTCCAAATAAGCGGAAAAATAACCATAAACAAAGGGTACTCCACAAAATAAAACTATATATTATTAATGATTAATGAAATATATACTATTTCAGCACATTGGTTTTAAAAAACAGCTAAGCTGTGAAAATCCTTAATGATACAACAACAAAGTAAAATTACAAAATACTGATGTATTGTTACTTATCTATTCAATATCCATTCTACCTTCTTTTTCCTAATAGAATTCCAGTTTCTAAAGAGTAACCATATATAGTCAAAATAAATTCAGAGTCCTGGAGAATGGAACTCTGAATGAAGAAGATCTCCTGGAGAAGGGAACGGGCTACATACTCCAGTATTCTGGCCTGGAGAATTCCATGGACTATATTGTCCACGGGGTCACAAGGAGTCAGATACAACTGAGCGACTTTCACTTACACTTACTTTTAGACTGCTATGAAGCCAGAGCTGGTCATGTGACACATTTCTGGTTGTTGAGATACAAGTGGAAGTCAATAGGAGGATTTTACAGGGAAGCTCGTTTAAAAAGGGACAGAATCTGTAAATACTCGGCCCTTGACCTTTCCCTTTCTTCCTACCTAATACTCCAGTGTTATGCTACACATGGAGCAGCCATCTTGAATCCATGAGATATTGTCTGAGAATAAAACGCTCCTTGGGAAGGATAGTGGACTATAAAGAGAAAGATCCTGGGAACCTAATCACTGTCTACTCTGGACTTCTTTTATATGTGGAGAAAAATTACTATGTTTAAAACACTTTTTCTCAGGCTTTGTGTACTTCAATCTGAATGCATTTGACAACTGACATGAAATTGATCACACAGGCACATGTGCCCCTCCCCAAACACACAGAAATTCAGGCAGTCCTTGCTTTGTACAATCTTGACATAAATATATTTTAGTAACCATAAGTTAGTTAAATGACACAAGTTCCCCAAAACTACAGTTCAAATTTCAGTCACTACAGAACATTAGCAGTGAATTATTATATTAAGTTTAAAACTCCACTACCTGTTCATTTCAGAAATGACTACACACACAAAAAAACACTCATTGTAATCAATAATCAATCATACCACTTCTTCAAAAGTCTGTTGGTGATTAGTCAATGCACATCTGTTTTTCATTCCACACAGGCAGCAAAGCATATGGTTGCATTGTCTTCCAGTGATAAATTCATGTTCATTTTTCAAAAATGAATATGGAAAGACAAAACTGGTCAATAAAGATGAAAATACAGCAGAGAATGAAGAGAGAAATGCTAAAAGTAAAACTACAGTCAAATGTGATGAAGTTACACAAAAAATAGCAGAGCACGGGAGTGTTAACATTGGTCACGTGAGACAGCCTAGATATGTACCAAAGGAACTTAGTAAAAAGAAAGTTAATAACATATATGAGGAAAGTGGTTGTAAGGAAAAGGATCAAGAGAGCCCAGAGGAAATGATGATGGCAACCACTGGCTTCTCCCTCCCTCCAAAACCTTCATATTAAGTGAATGCTCAGAAATATTTCACAATACAGATAGTGGATAAATTCCTGGGCAACCTATTCAGACTTAGAATGTAAAATGAATGACAATTTACTAAGGCATAGAACAGATGATTACTCTATACAGGAGTGATATGGATAAGAAGAAGGTGAATGATACTCAAACTGCTCTTGACATTGCTTTTAAATATACCACTTTATTGAAGCATATTTTAAAATATATCATATCATATCATATCATGTAATTTGTTCATTTCAAGTGTATAATTCAATCATTTTTTAAAAAGTAAATTTATTAATTTTGGAACCATCACCATTTTGAATTTTAAGAACATTTTCCTTCATCCTCAAAAGTCCTTCATGTTCATTTACTATAATCCTGTTACCCTCAGTCTCTACCCTAGGCAACCAATAATTATCTGTCTCCATAGCTTTGCCTTTTCTAGATATTTTTAATAAATCAGTCAATCAGTTCAGTCTCTCAGTCGTGTCTGACTCTTTGCGACCCCATGAGTTGCAGCACGCCAGGCCTCCCTGTCCATCACCAACTCCCAGAGTACACTCAAACTCATGTTCATCAAGTCAATGATGCCATCCAGCCATCTCATCCTCTGTTTTCCCCTTCTCCTCCTGGCCCAAATCCTTCCCAGCATAAGGGTCTTTTCCAATGAGTTAACTCTTCGCAGGAGGTGGCCAATGTACTGGAGTTTCAGCTTTAGCATCAGTCCTTCCAATGAGCCCCCAGGACTGATTTCCTTTAGAATGGACTGGCTGGACCTCTTTGCAGTCCAAGGGACTCTCAAGAGTCTTCTCCAACACCACAGTTCAAAAGCATCAATTCTTCAGTGTTCAGCTTTCTTCACATTCCAACTCTCACATCCATACATGAATACTGGAAAAACCATAGCCTTGACTAGATGGACATTTGTTGGCAAAGTAATGTCTCTGCTTTTGCATATGCTATCTAGGTTGGTCATAGCTTTTCTTCCAAGGAGTAGGCATCTTTACTCTTCTTTCCAAGAGTAATTTCATGGCTGTGATCACCTTATACAGTGATTTTGGAGCCCAGAAAATAAAGTCTGACACTGTTTGCACTGTTTCCCCATCTATTTGCCATGAAGTGATGGGACCAGATGCGATGATCTTCATTTTCTGAATGTTGAGCTTTAAGCCAACATTTTCACTCTCCTCTTTGACTTTCATCAAGAGGCTTTTTAGTTCCTCTTCACTTTCTGCCATAAGGGTGGTGTCATCTGCATATCTGAGGTTATTGGTATTTCTTCCGGCAATCTTGATTCCAGCTTGTGCTTCTTCTAGCCCAGCATTTCTCATGATGTACTTTGCAGATAAATTAAATAAGCAGGGTGACAATGTACAGCCTTGACGTACTCCTTTTCCTATTTGGAACCAGTCTGTTGTTCCATGTGCGGTTCTAACTGTTGCTTCCTGACCTGCATATATGTTTCTCAAGAGGCAGGTCAGGTGGTCTGGTATTCCCATCTCTTTCAGAATTTTCCACAGTTTATTGTGATCCACACAGTCAAAGGCTTTGGCATAGTCAATAAAGCAGAAATAGATGTTTTTCTGGCACTCTCTTACTTTTTCCATGATCCAGCAGATGTTGGCAATTTGACCTCTGGTTCCTCTGCCTTTTCTAAAACCAGCTTATGATTTCTTGTCTTTGCCTTCTTTGACTTAGCACAATGGTTTTGAGGTTTATCCATATTATAGCACATACCAGTAATTCATTCTTCTGCATTCCTAAATAACATTCCATTGTGTGGATATACCACATTATCTATACACCCACCAGATGATAGACATTTATGTTGCTTCAGTTTTTGGCACTTTTTAAATAACACCATCATGAACATTCGTGTTTAATTCTCAATATTTCTAAATTTTTAAATTACAGTTTACTAAACACATATATTTGGGTTTCCCTGGTGGCTTAGCAGTAAGAATCCACCTGCAATGCAGGAGACATAGGTTAGATCCCTGGGTCAGGAAGATCCCTTTGTGAAGTAAATAGCAACCTATTCCAGTGTTCTTGCCTGGGATATCCCATGTAGCCCCTGGCAGGCTACAATCCATGGGGTCACAAAAATCAGGCACAACTTTACAACTAAACAAACAACACATATATAGTTCATCTTTTAATTTCTTCATTTATTTTTAATTACTAGCAGGAGATTTTATAATAGTTTGATAAAAATTTTATAGACTGTGGAACATTTGTAAATTTTCCCATTGATCATTAAGATTGTTTTGCATGATTTAGCTTGAACGGCCATTTCTATGGTCCCTCACTAGCATGAAAAGTGAGATCTGTCTGTATACACACACACACACACACACACACACACACACAAGATTAACAGGGTCACTCAAAAATATATTAGTTGCCTAGGATGATGGGCTTTTAGATCATATTTCTGATCTTCTTAATATTTTATTCCTTTCACAATTAAAATTAAAATGTAAAAATAAATCCAAGGGGAATATTCTTAAAATGTCAATATATCTCAATATCGGGGTAATGTTCATCATACTTTTATTCATAGTGGCATAACTGAAATTATGTTTATCTTTTAAAAAAAGTAAAGGCAGGATAAGAGAGAGAGGGAGGCTGATTTACTGACTTACAATCAGTACAAAAGAATTAGGACAGAAGAAAGGAAGGTGGCTATTAGAGAAACAGTAAGAATGCCATGAGAATGTTCTAGAGAAGAATAAAGCTGTGTGTGGAGTAAAGGGTCTCTTGAGGTGGTGCAGTTGAGAGTGATCCTGAGTCCTCACCCTTAGAACCTACACTGGTTTCTAAACTGGTGGAACATTATAATTCCTTTCAAAAGGCAAGGCCAAACTAATGAAACCTTAGCAACAATTGCAACCTATTGCTTAATGTAATTTTGATTAAATCCAAAAATTCAGGCTACATGCCTGATAACAGTTAGGCATCCTCAATATGATCATGTCTACAAAGAATCTTCTTGATCAATGCTTAAGATGATATGAATAATTTCCTTTGAGGAGGCAATAGTATTAGCCTAGGCTCTGTAAGTGACAATACAGTGTACACCATGTGTTTGCCATTAAGAGCATGCAACGTGTGTTACATCTAAGTGACAGGACAGGAATATTACAATATACACTAGGGATATCCTGGCTGGTTCCTGAAGCAATAATATATTTTAAGGAACAAAAGTTAATCCCTTTAAAATTATGTACATATTCCTTGACATATTTCTATCAACATCTGTAATAACAATAGTGTCTATGAAAATACTTAATTTTTAAATTTAATCTGACATTATCCATATCAATATAGTATAATTAAGTTAGCCATGATAAAATTTGAGACTTTCTTAATCATTTGTTTTTACTGCAGTCTACCCTGGCTGTGAAGACAATTGAGAGTACAAAATTATTGTCCTTTATAATATTTGTTGAAACATGGCTATGGTCTAAAATTCAAGTTTTGCTTGAAATGAGACTTTTATAACCAAAATCAAGGATAATTTGAATAAAAAACACAGGATAAAGTTGATTATAAATTATTCTTTCATATTTAAAAATATGATTGATTAAAGTTGTGACAGAAAGAAACTAAACCTTTGGAAGACTATTATCAATTTATATTATTTTAGGATTCATACAGGAATTCTAGGATTAATCACCAAAGAGAACTGGTATTCATGGTGATAAAAACTACTCTCTGAATGTAGAGAGATGTGAAATTTGTATAATTCTAGACATGTTTGTCCTAACTGCAAAAGTCCCAGAAGAATGGATTTTCTCATGTATCAAGGGGGTGTTTCTTGAATCTGTTACTTTATGAAATTAAATATTGGTGTATAAAAACCTCAACAGCTCACTTATTACCTAAATTAAAATGTGTTATAATTTGAATTTTGTTCATTTAAAATTGCGTGAAGATTAACAGCATAAAAGAGGTTTGGTGTGGAAGGTAAGAATATAAAAGATAAGGAATTGGCAGGATATGGAGATTTTGTAAACGGTTCAGTGATTCGCTCTTTTTGTCCCTTTTTTATAACAGTGAATTGTAAACAGCAAATGATACTTCACTATTTTTTAGAGTTAGTTCTCCATAAAATTAGGTGTGACAGCCCACCTCCTTTACACTGTAGGTACCACCTCAGAAACAGCTTAGTTTTAAAACGTTACTGTTCCAAGGTTAAAACAAACAAACAAACAAAAAAAAAAACCTAAGAAAATTTAACTCCTGATATCCTATAAATGCCAGAAAATATGTTTCAAGTTTTAGAGAAAAAAATCAACAGTTTTGTCTCCGTGGGAGATATTATTTCATAAAACCACTTTCTACCACCTACACCTCTCTACCAAATCATGGAGAGATTCAGGGCAACCTGAGGCTTGGAACACTATATAGGGTCAGGCAGGAAAGGAGTAGAGGTGGTCTCTTGTTGCTGGAGTGCCCAAGGCCTGGAAATCAGGTGCTGGAATGATTCAGCTACAGCAGAATATCAGCTGCTACAATTTCCTAAAAACACAGCACGGGGTGAGAATCTTGTACAAGTGAAAAATGTTAGCAATGATGTCTCTGACAAAAATGGTGGTGCCTTGTGTCTTCAAAATTTTTCATCTTATCCTCATAAAAATTTGAGAGCATTAATTCCATTTTATGAATAATAAGAACAACTTTATTATGCGCTTTTTTGTCTGCATATATGGCTGTCCACATTTTCTCCTGTGCCAGCATGGTTTAGATAAGCAAATGAAATGTACTGAGGCTAAATGATTTTCCAAAATAACACTGATAACTGGTGGAGCCTGAAGATAAAGCATGGTATATTATGATCATCTCCTGCCTCTTATTTGAGAGGCTGTGAAATCAGATCTCAAGTCCATGCATTACAAAGCAAGTACTTTGGTGGGGGGCGGGGGATATAACAAGTGGTTCAGTGTAGCTTAAAATTAAAATTCATGGGTAAAAATTTCAGAAAGTGTTAGTCGCCTAGTCATGTCTAACTCTTTGCAATCCCATGGGATGTGGCCTGCCAGGCTCCGTTGTCCATGGAATTCTCCTGGCAAGAATATTAGAATGGGTTGCCATTCCCTTCTTTAGAGGATCTTTCCAAAGCAGGGATGGAACCCCAGGTCTCCTGCATTGTGGGCAGACACTTTACCATCAGACCATCACGGGAGCCCTATGAAAGGTCCATGCATTATATTTTAACCTCTGGTTCAGTGATTCCTAAACCTTAATCAGTAATGGGATTTTGACTAATCTATGACAAAAGACAAAAAGAATAAAAAATTATACTAAACTCAATACAAGGCATTCAGATTCCCAACTCATTTTCCCCTTGCAAGTGCATGCAATTCTCTGCAGGAAACTGGCATTGACAGGAACCCCTCATCCCTTTCTGGTCAATTCAGCAAAGCTATGTTGTAACTAATTTTAAATCAGGTGCCCCCTCTCTACCCATTCGTAGCACACCCATCAAATCTTTTGATCACATAATACCTTGCCTAATCTGTATGCAGGTCAAGAAGCAACAGTTAGAACTGGACATGGAACCAAATAGGAAAAGGAGTAAGTCAAGGCTGTATATTGTCACCCTGCTTATTTAACTTATATGCAGAGTACATCATGAGAAATGCTGGGCTGGATGAAGCACAAGCTGTAATCAAGATTGCTGGGAGAAATATCAATAACCTCAGATATGCAGATGACACTACCCTTATGGCAGAAAGCAAAGAACTAAGGAGCTTCTTGATGAAAGTGAAAGAGGAGAGTGAAAAAGTTGGGTTAAAGTTCAACATTCAGAAAACGAAGATCATGGCATCTGGTCCGTCACTTCATGGTAAATAGATGGGGAAACAATGGAAACAGTGACAGACTTTATTTTCTTGGGCTCCAAAATCACTACAGATGGTGACTGCAGCCATGAAATTAAAAGACATTTAGTCCTTGGAAGAAAAGTTATGACCAACCTAGACAGCATATTAAAAAGCAGAGACATTACTTTTCCAACAAAGGTCCATCTAGTCAAAGCTCTGGTTTATTCAGTAGTCATGTATGGATGTGAGAGTTTGACTAAAAAGAAAGCTGAGTGCTAAAGAATTGATGTTTTTGAACTGTGGTGTTGGAAAAGACTCTTGAGAGTCCCTTGGACCACAAGGAGTTCCAACCAGTCCATCCTAAAAGAAATCAGTCCTAAATGTTCATTGAAAGGACTGATGCTGCAGTTGAAACTCCAATACTTTAGCCACCTGATGTGAAGAACTGACTCATTGGAAAAGCCCCTGATGCTGGAAAAGATTGAAGGCAGGAAGAGAAGGGGACGACAAAGGATGAGATGGTTGGATGGCATCACCAACACAATGGACATGAGTTTGAGTAAACTCTGGGTGTTGGTGATGGATGGGGAAGCCTAGCGTGCTGCAGTCCATGGGGTCACAAAGAGTCAGACATGGCTGAGTGACTGAACAGACTAACCTACTGGTAAAATGGGAATCTGAGTTCTTGTTCACAGAGCCAAAGAATGAACTTCACAGACATGCAAACCCTCATGGTAGCAAGTGAATAGGATTTAGTGAAGAGAAGGAAAATACAAAGTTCTCAGCATAGACAGTGAGAGGGGTTAAAGAGTCCCCAGAGGCAAGACTCACAGCAGTTTATATCCTCACCAGTACTAATCTGAACGTTTTTGGTTGGCTCCTGTCCTTAAAATACATCATTTCTAACCAATCAGTTTAAAGGTCAAAATGTTTAACTTAACATCTTTATGGTTTCTCTTGATCCTTGGATTAAGTCACCACCCTTTATCATGCCCCCTGAACATTTTACCCTGGACCAGATGTATGGGCTCAAGATTAATGATCACTAGGTCTTTCTCCCTCAGGCATATGGGACTGAAGTTAATTACTGCCCTTCCTTGGATCTGAGTGCTGATAATTTATCAGACCAAGGACACACTGCAGGAATTCAGGACAAAGTGTAGAGCTTTAGGTTATTGGAATGAGATGTTTATTGAAAACAACCAAGGTCTTAAGAGTCCAACACTGACTGTCTAGCAATTTCTGCCTCACTGGTTCTTTCTGTAGATCAAAGAGGTAGAAATGAAGAATAAGTAATTAACAGATGATGAGATATCTTCCTATCTTACCTTTCAGTAATCTCCAGAACAACCTGTGTGAAGGAGATGGCACCTAAAGAAAGACCACCAGGAGTGGCTAAGCCTATACAGAATGGTATATGATAACAACTCTGACCCCCATCTCAGAGATAAATTCAGAATACTTCCCTTTAAACGTTTTCATGGCTAAGCAGAATCTTCTTTGGAGTCGTCTTTTTTTTTTTTTCATTCACTTAATCCACCATCTCCCCAGATTACCAGTATTCTGATTAAAAGCAACTTTCTTTTAACAACTGTCTCTTAGGTATTTATTTTTAAGCATCAAGCAGCTGGACCTGAGTTAGGTGATGAAAGGACTCTCCCTTCATTTGCAATGATGTCCTTTCTAAATTTTAAAAATACATTTATTTTGTAAAATAAAGTAGAGAACAGAGAGTTGTAGGTTTTTTTCTTCTAAACTACTATTTGGCAAAATAATATATATATATATGTACACATGTATATAGATATATATACACATATATATGTATGTAAAAATGTTTATTTCTATTAATATATGTTCATACATACATATATTGGAGAAGGAAAAAATGGCTGCCATTTCTTCCTTCTCCAATATATGTATATGCAAGTGTGGATAGAAGTAAACATTTTTTACTGTCTTATGAAATCTAAAAATCTAGGAGGCTCAATGCACACCTGAAACTCTGGAAGCCAACATATTTTTATTTTTTAACCAAGCTTAATTCATTATTATATCATGACTATTTAAATATACAGTTATTTGTGTTTAAAATTATAAAGTAATAATAACTCACAACGTTTAGTTTTCTTTCATTCGTTATTCAGTTTTTATGGTCATATCCCTGCTTACTCATGACTATTCACAGATTATTTGGGAACAAATAAAGAAGAGAAAAAAAATCCTAAGCATCATTTTTAGCTCTTCTAAGCATCTTTGGTTATACCAACCATCATACTGAGTGCCTATTCTGTTCTGTGAATGTATATAATAATTGCTCAGTTATTGATCAAATAAATGATTGAATGACTTCTTAAGGAGAGCTTTGTTATAGTTATACTTTTATAAAATCATTGTTATCCCTAGCTTTGAAAATGACTAGACAGCTTTCATCATACACAATAGGAGGAAATAATATTACTGCTTTAAAAATGCCTTAGGAAATCATTCCAAACTGAAGTAAACAAAACGAATTGTAGTAACAAGCTTTTATTTTAGCACTCAGTTTTAATCTATGAAATTCAATGATGGGCAGTAATTTAGAGAAATTGCTTGTAGTGTAAAGCACGCTTTTTCCATCTTCAGTTGAAAAAATAATAAAATTTAGATTGTATTCTACAATAGCTCCCTGTAACTTGCTTCCACTAATTAAGGCTTTTATAATTTGAGTTTAACTCTGCCTTCAACCTATTTTCCATCATTTTAAAAAAATCTATAAGCTGTCAAAAGTAACAGCTCTACTCTCATTTTTCCTTGTACAAAAGTCAGAAACTACTCCCAAGATCTCACCACAATTAAATACATGACTGGAAAAGTAGATATTATAATGGGAAGCAAATTAGTTTTTTTGCCTCAGTGACAACAAGTACTTGAGATTCTGTGAAGATTCTTCAAATAGCAAAACAACCATGGAGGGCACTTCAATTGCTGCATAAACAAATACTACGTGCAGATATTCTAATCAAGAGCATTGCCAAATGCTACCTTTAGCATTTGGTTTGCATTGCTAATTTAAATTATTCAGCATGGAGTAATTTCTTAGAATTTTAAGGGAGTGCTAGCCATCACATTTGTAAAACTATTTGTATGTAATTAACTGTCATTGGTACTGATGGCATATCCTTTATATCCAAACGTGAAGTCTGCTGTTCAGTTTCTACTCCTTTAAAGGACAGTAAGTTCAAAATGGCAAGTAAAATGAAAAGGAAAAAACGCGGATTTGAGATTGAGTCATCCAGATTTTTAAAGTACATACTCCAGATAAAGTACCTTTACAGTTTTAAGGTCAACGAAGAAACTACAGAATTATCATAGTTATAAATACAGTGTGTGGCACATTTTAATACGAAATTCAAGGAATTTTATACTATGTTAATGCATTGGTTCTAAAACCAATCATATAATCTTT
The DNA here is from genome assembly GCF_023091745.1 of Budorcas taxicolor. Classification (NCBI taxonomy): domain Eukaryota; kingdom Metazoa; phylum Chordata; class Mammalia; order Artiodactyla; family Bovidae; genus Budorcas; species Budorcas taxicolor. The sequence goes on from NC_068911.1 coordinate 73,603,768, forward strand.
GATGACCTGGTCCTGGAATCATGAATATGCTTGTCTCATGTGTAGTGATATTACATTAATCACACTTGCTGATCGACTGTGTGACATGAAGGTAAATACTTACAAATTTAACCAACTGGAAACACAGTTCATAAAATTTAATAGCATTAAGTACAAAGTGGTATTGACATAGAGAAATAAAAACAAGGTAATGAAAGAATGTCCAGAAGTGAACAAGTGAGACTGATGCACAAAACCAAGTAATCCCCTCTTCCCACCCTGCAAAATTCTGACTGCTGGAGCCTCTTCTCATGGCTACAGTGAAAAAGGCCAAAATGAACTCAGCCTTGAATTATTAACCATGACTGGCTAGTTATTTGCAATGCACAAAGCTCCCTTAATTCCCACAACAGTCTATGAAAGGTAAACTCCGTCATTATTTTTCCTCATTTTAAAAATTAGGAAATAAAGACACAGAGAATTTAAATCAGTTGCGTAATGACACAGAACTGGGGGGAGGACATAGCATTTAAACAAAACCAGTTTGTGTCAGAGCCTGCAATCTCAAGTCACCATATTCTGTGAAAAACATTTCAAAATGGGAAATAAACAAAAAATGCTATCTTTGATTTTTAAATATCATGCTAGACCATTTGCTAATAAATCTTTTTCACTCTCCTCTAACTATCTTGTAGGGTATACTTCTGTTTTACTAACAAAAGCCCAAATGTTTATGTGCCTAAACAGAGGTTAACTTGCAGAGGAAATGGGAAAAAAAAAAGCTTATGAGGTGTGATTTCAGGGGCGGAGGACTAGTAGGAAAGACAACTTCAAAACTTATCATTTTATTCCCTAGCAGGAAATAACTGATTTTGTATTTAAGAATCTCAAGTTGATATTTCTTTCCTTACTGACCAAACACAAGTGTGCTTTTCAAATACTCTTGGAATCAGCTCTCTTGTCTTTCTGTTGGTTACCTAATTAATTAATGAAATTTTGACATGTGGCCACTATCTATCTTTACATTTTTAGCGTGTTTTTTTTTTTAACTTTCTCTTTGCAGATTAGAGGATAGAAAGTTTGAAATATAGAGGCATCATAGTGAAGTGTACAGCTTATTTGAGTTAGATGAACCTAGGAACAAGTACAGATATAGGCAACTATGTAACGCCTCTGAGCCTCAGTATGCTGCTGCTGCTAAGTTGCTTCAGTTGTGTCTGACTCTGTGCGACCCCATAGACAGCAGCCCACCAGGCTCTCTCGCCCTGGGATTCTCCAGGCAAAAACACTGGAGTGGGTTGTCATTTCCTTCTCCAATGCATGAAAGTGAAAAGTGAAAGTGAAGTCACTCAGTTGTGTCCGACTCCTCGTGACTCCGTGGACTATAGCCCACCAGGCTCCTCAGTCCATGGCATTTTCCAGGCAAGAGTACTGGAGTGGGGTGCCATTGCCTTCTCTGAGCCTCAGTATCATTATCTATTAAAAGATAATAATTTTTACCACCTAAGAATTATTGAAATGATTACAAATAATATTCCTGAGGTAACTAAACTGGGCTTGACACATCATCCTCTCAAATTCTTGACTCCTTTTCCTCTCATTTTTTTAAGCTGAGACAAATGAATATTGTTAATTTTCTGCCACCTCACAACAGACCTTTGAATACCACACTTAAGTAAGCATGTGCTGTGAGGGGGTGTGGTGGGGGAATTTGAGACTAATAAAAACAACAGAAAGGTAACCGAAATGAACACAAATGTCAAAACTAAACAGTATGAGGAAATATTAAAGAAATTTTTCTTTTCTTTCTTTTTGAAAACAAGATTCTGTCTTTAAGCACAAGAAGAAACCTTAGACCAAGGAAGTGAATACTATGTGTTCTCCAGTTAAGGAAGTACTTGAATGAATGAGTTCATGTTACAGAATTCTCTTTCAATGTACTCCCTAAAGAACTGGCTTCAAACCACTATGTATCAAACACTGTTTTAGATTTTGATGAAAGCAACTGTTTTCTTCCTACTGAGAATATAAATGCTGGTCATGTACCCTGGGTTAAGAACCCCTATTTTAAAAGAACTATGAAAAATGAGGCAATAATCATGGCTAAAGTCAGAAATGCTTTAGATGTCACCTATTTTATAATTAAAATGAATATGATATGGGCATTTGTCATTTTAATTTAAAGTATATCCATTCCTTTATATATCTACTTAGATTTTTTTCGATAAAAATTATCAAAGATTTGCAATGGGTCATTGAAAACTAAAAGTCTAGCAAACCCTTCAGTGTTATCAGATTCCATGGGGGTGCTGTGTCTTTCATTGTTTTGGAGCTATTTCACAACTCTGTCATGAAAAGTCCTGAGGTTTAAAAAAAATTGATTAAAAATTGTTTTTTAAAAATCAAGATATATATATGTACATATATATATACACACATATAATTAAATTTTTACAAAAGTAACATTTGGCAAGATAACTGTGACTCAACTCCACTCATATACAGATACATTTTAATAGGTTTGGTATAAAAATGACTAAGTTCCCCAGAAGAATGAGAATCCTTGAGCCTCTGGAGGTCTGAAGAAGGCATAGTTCCACTATTATAGCTCTTGGAGGACCAGAGTACCCAGAGGGATAAGACAAAAAATCGCACATTGTCACCATTCAGTGAATTTCATTTGCCACCTTTGATCCATGTCACCTCAAAACAAATGGAGCTACTTAAGCTTTGGTTACCTTTTCTGAGTTTCTGCCAAAGTTCTCACAAGTAAGAAATTCTCATCCTGTGTTTGCTCACAGAGTATAAAGATGATGATGATGATTTCTAGAGTGGTTAAATATACTTATATTTTTAAACGAATGACACTGACCTAAATATAAATTATCCTGATTATTCAGGTTAAATTCGGAATTATAGTATGTACTGTTTAAGTAGAACATAATATTGAAAGTGACGAATTATTCTTTAGCTGTTGGATGTAAGTTATGTTATCATAGTGCTCTGTCCTTGGGCCACCAACCAAGCAAGCTACCTCTTTGCTTATCTGTTTTCATATTTCACATAGACAAAGGAGAATGTGCTTTTGCTTTTATTGTGATGTTTTATTGTATTATTTTGACTGATGCAGAGTTTTTAAGTGTAGGCTGGATAGGCCCTATTTAACCCATATTTCTCCTTTTCAGTGGAGTATAAGTACATATATGCAGCAGTGAGGTGTGACGTGACATGGCATATTGGCCCATCTTCATAGAACATAATTTTGCCCAAAGACTTGGGGAGATTTTTATAAATATACAAACTCGTATATATTTACGGAGATAGATCAACTGACAGGTAAAGGATGATTTTCCAAAAAGAGTAAAACCATGATTCGCATACTTATAAAAGGCATATATGACAAATATTTTGTTCAACTCATTAATTAAAAGGGGAATCAGTAAGATGTTACTAATCAAAGAAGAACTTACAGTATCATATATTGATAGATTAAAAAGTGCTTAAATTAATTTATACATAGGTACACAACTTGTCAGTATTCAGGAGACAATGCCAGATTCCACTGAATACAATTTGGACTTCTATGGGGAAAATATTATCTTCATTACTATCCCTTATCTAAAACTGACAGAGTTGGATGAACCAAGAAAGTCTTGCTGTCAAGTCTGTGTTTGCAGTTCCCACCGCATTTCCATTTCTGGGAACTATCTCAGCAACAGGAGCATGAGTCACTCTAGACTGGAAAGTCAGTGCATGGCCTCTGCAACTGAGCTGCATGGGATCACCTCCCAGCTCTGCTGCTTTTTAGCTCTTGTGTCCTGTTCACATTAGCTAATATATCTATGAATTGAATTCTTCAAAACTAAAAGAGTGATTATAATAATGCTAATAACACCTAGGTCACAGGGATATTTGTAAACATAAAATGAATTAAAGCATATAAAGCACTTAGAATCCTGCCTAGTACATAGTGAATGGTGTGTTAATTACTATTTTTGATCACAGTGACATGAACAAATATACTGTTTTCCTTAGGGTAGTTTGAATAGGTTTCTGTAACAAACAATATAGCCATGATTATTAGAGGCATGTCATGGTTCCTCCTCTCGTATGACATGGATGTTAATTCCCACTACCTCTTTGTAAAGTTACCAGTTTCTAAGTAGGAATGCAATGTAGTAATAATTTGAGATTTCAGAAAAGCTATGGTGTTGGCAGCTCTTATCACTGACTCAAGCATGAAATATTCTTTTTAAAAATTCCCAGACAACCTCATATTAACTTATCCTACATAACTTATAAACAGAAGGTAAAATTATTTGTTTTAGAGATCTGCCCAAATATATAACAAATCATAATTGGTCTTTATGTTTTTATGGAAATATGAATGAACAAGTGACACTGTAAAAACACATATATTTTAAGTAAAATAATCATTAGTATTACATATTAATTTGAACTAAAAGAGAAAGTAAAAACATTAAAACCAATAAACCAGAAGATACCAGTAAAGAAAAATGAAGGATTAAAGTGTGGTTTAAAAATATCAGTAAGCTTCATACCAGCTTTAATTGTACCAATTATTCATTTTTTGGTTGGAAAAAAATTCAGAGGGTCAGAGAGAAAAGGCTGCCATCATACATATTTCACTTCTCATTATTTGCCATTTTACCCAATTATATGCATCAGAACATTTTGTGTGTGAGGATTCCTGCTGAGGACTATTTCAGAACTGGAAATAATTGAACTGGACATGAAATCAAACCCACTATGGAACAAGAGTCTGTACTCCAGAGGAAAATCATCTTGATAAAAAAGTCCAGGCTAAAGGTCACATCAATGACCCCAGCTCACCTCTTGGAGTAGCAGCTAGAGAAAAGGTGAAAAGCAGGAGACTCAAATGAGACTTTAAAAATTCTAATTTGGGTTGAAAATGCACAGGTATGGAACATCCACCATTCTGATTGGCCTGATGAGGCAGTCATATGCCTACCACTAGCCAGTTTCTGTGACATGGGACGACCATGCTCTTTTTTGGCCAGAGTCACATGATCCACCCCAGAAGCTATCTACTATCCTCAGGTGAACTGAAAAAGAAGGGTATTGCTTGCTATAAGGAGTCAAGTATACATCAAGGCAAGTAGGTACATAATGACCAAAATCTCTACAGGTCCACCACCATTACAAATAGTCAGTACTCTGTCTGATTCTATGAAAGCAGTAGCATTTTGAAACAGCTTTAAAGTAAAGAACAAAAGAATCCTTTGAGCAGAGCAAGTACAGAGTAACGGGAGAGCAAAGTTATTTCATGAGGGTCTCGTAAAATGCTTTCATCCTTGAACGTTTTGGCTAACTTTTAAATTTTTATGTATTGAGTTGCTATTTTTTAAATTAAAAATGAATTAAGAGTCATGGATTATTTTTCTTCTATGTTTTAAAAATAAAAAGTGATATGTTATCTAAATTATATTATCAGTCCTATGGCAAAGATCTGTAGCTGGTATGGTTTTTTTACTTTTCTCCTGTGAATCCTGAAGAGAAAATGCTTTTACTTTAAGTAACAAAGGAAATAATGTTTCCTACAGAAATATTTCAATTAAAAACATTTAATTATTCCATCTAATAGCCATTTATTTGTATATAATGGTATTGAATTCAAATTTAATGGAACCATGTTTTAAATTATTCATTTTCCTTAGATATTACTCCTGATGATTCATGTATATTTTGATGTTTTCATTGCTAACATAAAAGATGCCATTTGAGAATTTCTGTTTAATTGGTAATATTTTGATGTTGTTAATTATTTTTAACACTTATGTCAGCAATTTGGTTGATGCTGCAGAGCTGAATATTCAAAACAGTCCCTCTTCAAAGCATTCATTTTGCATTTTAAAAATACCTGACACTGAATATCTTTTTAAAATACAGGGGATATACAAAAATTTTCAATGAAAAGATCATATTTTGAAAATAATGATTATAACATTTTCTGTCTCCTCTTAGGAACTGTTTATCAGCACCAGTTTATAAAATATGCATAATCACAATGCTCCTTAAATAATACATAGAATTTGATGCTTGTGGCTATATTGGACAATATATTTATGGAAAGAGCACAATGAACAGTCTTGAACTTGGCAGCTGATTTGAGTTCTAGCTCTTTCACTTACTAGGTGTGTATCCTCAGACTGACTATAGCTGCAAAGGACCTTTAGCTTATATATGAGATGAAGATCCCCTGAAGAAGGAAATGGCAACCCACTCCTTTTGCCTAGAGAATTCCATGGACAGAGGAGCCTGGAGGGCTACACAGTCCATGGGATTGCAAAGATTCAGACATGACTGTGTGACTATGTTCAGTTCAGAGATGGAAAGAATGATATTCGGCAATGCAATTCTGTGCTTTTGATGTTTTTCATAAATATAGTGAGCCAGTCTCTGTGACAGCATACTATATATTCTTAAGGGCTACATAAATTAAAGACAATATTGTTTCAGGGGTCTATGCATGACCCCTAAAGCTATGTTTGTCCTGGGATTGCAAAATACCCAAGAGGGTCAGGGGTTTTTAAAGCCTTAACTGAGTCAGGGGAGTTTCATGTAGTAGAGAAGTAATATGAAGAGGGATTTGACTGTATTGCTGTGGAACCTTCTGGCAGCTTTGGAAGCTTTGCTAGGGCATGGGTGCTACAGATACAAAAAGCTGAGAAACTAAATATTGAGGAGAATATATTGTCCTGGAGAATTTCTGTATTAACTGGGAGAAACTTGACGTGTTAGAATTTTCAGAGAAGACAGAAAACAGAGTCAGAGGAATATGTTTAATTACTGCTCCTTTATTACATCTTTATCACCAGACTCAGTTCAGTTCAGTTGCTCAGTTGTGTCCAAATCTTTGCAACCCCATGAACTGCAGCACGCTAGGCCTCCCTGTCCATCATCAACTCCCAGAGTTCACCCAAATCCATGTCCATTGAGTCGGTGATGCCATCCAACTATCTCATCCTCTGTTGTCCCCTTCTCCTCCTGCCCTCAATCTTTCCCAGTATCAGAGTCTTTTCAAATGAGTCAACTCTTCGCATGAGGTGGCCAAAGTATTGGAGTTTCAGCTTCAGCATCAGTCCTTCCAGTGAATATTTAGGAGTGATTTCCTTAAGGATGGACTGGTTGGATCTCCTTGCAGTCCAAGGGACTCTCAAGAGTCTTCTCCAACACCACAGATCAGAAACATCACTTCTTTGGTGCTCAGCTTTCTTTACAGTCCAATTCTCATATCCATACATGACTACTGGAAGAACCATAGCCTTGACTAGATGGACCTTTGTTGACAAAGTAATGCCTCTGCTATTCAATATGCTATCTAGGTTGGTCATAACTTTCCTTCCAAGGAGTAAAAGTCTTTTAATTTCATGGCTGCAATCACCATCTGCAGTGACTGTGGAGCCCCCCAAAATAAAGTCTGACACTGTTTCCACTGTTTCCCCATCTATTTGCCATGAAGTGGTGGGACCGGATGCCATGATCTTAGTTTTCTGAATGTTGAACGTTAAGCCAACTGTTTCACTCTCATCTTTCACTTTCTTCAAGAGGCTGTTTAGTTCCTCTTCACTTTCTGCCATAAGGGTGATGTCATCTGCATATCTGAGGTTATTGATATTTCTCCTGGCAATCTTGATTCCAGCTTGTGTTTCTTCCAGCTCATCATTTCTCATGATGTATTCCGCATAAAAGTTAAATAAGCAGGGTGACAATATACAGCCTTGACGTACTCCTTTTCCTATTTGGAACCAGTCTGTTGTTCCATGTCTAGTTCTAACTGTTGCTTCCTGACCTGCATACAGATTTCTCAAGAGGCAGGTCAGGTGGTGCCATGTAATTAGTAGTAACTTCTACTAAAGATTGGCATCAAAAGTGGAAATACTCTGCAAGATTCTCTGCTCAAAGTCAGACATGTAAATTCCTGAAATAGCTTATATTAGCATGTTTTTTATTTCTTCTATTAATAGAATACATGTTCTATTGATCATTTCTTTTTCAAATCATTTTTATTTGGGGATATAATAAAAATATGTAGAAAAATTTTAAAGAAAGACAGCATAAAAGAATAATGTAAAAATCACTTAAAAAATCCCAACATTCAAAGACTTAGACATGAATATGGTTAGCAGGTTGATAGTATTCCTTTCAGCCCCTCTCTCCAGCTATCTGTACTTACACATGCTATTTATCTAATGACCTATTATTTTGCATAGTTGCAAATATACTTTACATGTGGTTTTAGCAATTGCATTTTACATTATATAATCATCATTTTCCCACATAACAGACTCATTTACTAACTAGAATAGTTGCTATTACCACCTATTAGAGATTTCTTAACTTCTTGAAACAAATTTTAAAAACTTTATTATTGTCTCATATATCATAGTTCGGGGTCATTTATGTCTTCAATTATAAATGGGAATCCTCTGCAAATATCTTAAGATAACATTTCATAATTTAGGAAAGATGTCTCTGAAGACACATTCTCACTCAAGAAGATGCTTATTTATTACCTCATATTCAACAAATGCTGATTATTGAAGTATTCACACGCAATTCATGCATTTTTTTAAGATGTGGAAAAAGAAAGTGGAAGAAGCTGTGGCCATAGGTAAGAAAGCTATACTGGACCATTGACTTGACTTTCTTTGTATGTTCTTTATGTTCATTTTTTTATCGCCAGGTAACAAATTATTGTTAAAATTTCAGCTTAAAGCAGCACACATTTTATTATCTCACAGATTCTATAGGTCAGAAGGCTGGACAGGAATTAACTGCTTCAAGGTCTCAGCTGGCTATAATCAGTGTCAGTTACAACTGCATTCTCATCAGAGGTTTCAACTGGCGAAAAGATTTCCTTCCAAGATCCTTCACTTTGTTGGCTAAACTCATTCACCTGAAGCTGAAGAACCGAAGGTTTTAGTTTTTTGCTGGCAGCCACCATCCCTTTTGAGACTGCCTGTAATTTCTTCCCATATGAGCTTCTCTGATATGACCACTTATATCATGGTGGCTTTCTTTTTCAAAGCAAGCAAAGAGAGACTAGCAGGATAGAGTCTTACATAATGTAACATAGTCATGGGAATGACATCTTTGACTCTTGCCACATTCTGTTGATTAGAAGCAAAGGTCCTACTCTCACTCAAGGGTTTGAACACTAGAAGACAGAGATTATTGGGGCCATTTTAAGAGCTGTCCCCATAAGTGATTTTCAAAATTTTAAGTGATTTTCAAAATTCTACAATAAATATGTATTATGTTTGCAACATTTAAAAGAATAAAAATAAAAAAGCAAAAAAAAGAGCCCACATACAAAAATAAACAAAGGGACTTATATCTTTAACACAACAATGAAATAATTTAGAAGATGATAATGATATTAAAAGTACCATCTACAAATAGCTTCAGAAATATCCAGCACATAGGAATAAATCTAACAAATATGATAGACAGCTACATTGAAAAATAAAAAATATTACTCAGAGCAATTTTAAAAGACCTCGGTAACTAGAGATGTTTTATGTAACAGAATTGAAAAATTCAACATTTATATGTATAAATTCTCTCTAAACTGACACATAGTTTTAATGCATATCAATTAAAATTCCAGAAGCAGTATGCATGTATATGTGTATGTGTCTGTAAGTTAACAAACTGATTCTATAAACTTAAATGTAAGCGTAAATAAATTGGTATAGCCAAGACAATCTTGAAGAAGAAGAACTAGATTGAGGAAGTTCACTAGATTCTAATATTTACTATAAAGATACAACGATGAAGATAATGTGGTATTGGTGTGTAGATAAACAAACAGGCCAAAGGAATGAAATAATGGGTCCAGAAATAGATTTGTATGTGGAAGATAACTTGATTTGTATCAAATGCACCACAATACTTCATTGAATGTTGGGAGGTGGGAGTGGTCTTTTCAAGCCATGGTGCTGAAGCAAATAGATACACAGAAAAAAAAAAAAAAGTCTTGACCTCTACCTTATACCACACACAAAAAATAATTCAAATTGAACCATATATCTAAAAGTGATGCTAATAAAGCTTTTAGAAGAAAACATTAGAATATACATCATAATATTGAGGAAGGTGGGACAGAACATTAAAGTAAGAATTTACAGATTAGACTTCATTAAAATAAAGCAGTTCTGATGAGCAAAAGACATTATTAGGAAAGCAATTACACAAAGCACAAATAAGGAGATGAGAGATGGAAATGTGACAAACGACTTAAATACCTAGTGTATATATATACATATACATATATATATATAAATGCTACAAATACAAAATTTCGAAACCTAACGTAAAATGATAGGCAGCAGGCTTGAACTGACATCACACAAAATAAGATCTCCATATGGCTAATCAACATTGACAAGGTGGTCAACATCGTTAGTCACCAGGGGATTGCAAATAAAAGCGTAATTAGAGCAGTATACATCCACTTGAATGGCTAACATTAAAAATACTGAAAGACATAAATAATGGCAAGCTACTAAGTAATTAGAACTCTCATATGTTGATAGTGGAAATGTAAATTAGTTCAATCACTTTGAAGAGCTCTTTGTTTGACTCTATTTAAGCTAAACATAAACCATCAAATGTATCAAAATTTCTACTCCTATCTGAGATAAATGTGTCTATGTCTACCAAAATTCATGCATAAAAATATTCCTCACAGTGTTATTAAAAAATCTTTAAAAAGCAGTCACAAAATGCAAACAACTCAAATGTACACCAATAGGAGAATGGATAAACAAGTTGCAGAATACTTATACAATGGAAATTCAACTCAGCAAGAAAAACATACACACCACTATCATACACAGCAATGTGGACAAAGCCTAGAAAAATTGTTAAGGGGAAAAGACCAAACACAAAAGGATACACACTGCATTATTTCATTTATATGAAGTTTAAGAACACAGACAATCTATATGATAGAACTCAATAGTTGTTAATTCCGGGGAGGGTATCATTTACTGCTACGGAGCATGAGGCACACTTGAGGTGAAATCTTGGTCTGAGTAATCCTTAAATGAGTGAGTGGAAATAGTCAAAAATCAACCAAAATGCACACTTGAAATCTGTATACTTTACTGTATGTAAATGAACCACTTCAAAGTAAGAGATAAAACTGTCCATTCATGTCGGTCTCCAGACATCACTGCATTACAAGTACTGGGGCCATTCCTGAGTCTTCACATTAGTTTGTAATCTTATTTGACCTTCACCAGTCCTAATTCTTTTTTGAAAAGTCATAGTTTTCAATATTTTGCTAATTTCTGAACTTTAAGTTATCTTCTCTGAGTTTATAAGACAATACTATGATATGTTTTTCATCCTGGTGAAGAAAAATTGCATTGTATTTTCATCCTGGCTGTGCCCTACTGCTCAAATCCTTCCTGGCTTCTGAAATTAGTAATCATCTTCTCCATTCTTTCTACTCAACAGCTAAGGTATCTGAGGTCTAAAAGCTTACACAATCAGTACAGACTAATAAGACTGAAATAAATTACAGGCAGGAAATAGGTATAGAATCCTGGTTAATCGAACTTTTGTGACCGATATGAAACAAATCACCTTTATTGAATGAATGGCAAGGCAGATGTATTTTAGAAATGTATTATTTACATTTTGAATATATTTTTAAAATGCCAGGAATATATATTAGCATCCATTACTTTTAGGTCAACTGTAAATCAGAAGTGGGACTTCCCTGGTGACTCAATGGTAAAGAATCTGCCTGCCAATATGGGAAACATGGGTTTGATCCCTAGGTCAGGAAGATCCCCTGGGGAAGGAAATGGCAACCGACTCCAGTATTTTTGCCTGGGAAGTTCCGTGGATAGAGGAGCCTGGTGTGCTACAGTCCATGAAGTTGCAAAAGAGTGTGACACGATTGAGCAACTAAACAACAATACAACTAAGTATTCTCAAAATGTTTACAGAACACATAGCTCATTTTTTCAACAGGAAGGTCCTGAGATAATACAACTCTGCCTATAAAGTCTGGAGTAGATGAGATAATACAACTCTGCCTATAAAGTCTGGAGTAGAAGGAAAGAGAGCAGCAGAAGTACAAGAAAAGCAGAAGGGCTTCTACTATAATTTTAAGAGATCATCATTTTAGAGAGATGAAGCCTGGCATTTAGAAATTAAAATGAATTACTCATTTATCATTAGTAAACTGTATTAATGTCAATCAAAGAGTATGTTCAAATACTAATTTTCCATGTTTCTAATTCAAACGGATCTATCTGAACAATACAAATAAATTATGTTTATGCAATTTAATTTCTTTATCTCAAAACACTTTCCCTACTGACATATATCAATTGTTAAATTACTCATTCAATAATTGATTGTGTACCTATCATGTGTCTTCCATGAATTTATAGAAATAAGCTGCTATAAATAGAAATCTAAGATGTCTACAAGTGACTTCCATTCTTGGCAGCTAATGTAATATCAGCAATGACAATTAAAAAGAGTTCTTTTGTGTTCCCTTGTTTCAAGGAGGGAATCTGGACAGTTAATCAGTGAAGACTGGTGGTAAGTGGTGCGTTTCACCAAGGGTTAGATTACCCTTACTTCTGTAATATGCCTCAGGGGAAACTAACAGGTGTCATTGTGTATCAAGTTAAAAATAAATGGAGGTGCCTTATATTAAACATAATCTAGCTATTACCCATGTTGCTGATGTCCTGTTCAAATCTAAAAAAATTCCATTATCAACACACACACAAAAGCTAGAATCTAGTATGAAAGTAAAAGTCACTCAGCTGTGTCTGACTCTTTGTGATCATATGGACTGTATAGTCCATGGAAATCTCCAGGCCAGAATACTTGAGTGGGTAGTCTTTCCCTTCTCCAGGGGATCTTCCCAACCCAGAGGTCAAACTCAGGTCTCCCACATTGCAGGCAGATTTTTTACCAGCTGCACCACAAGGGAAGCCCAGAATCTAGTATAATACCTCTGAAATTATACTGTAAGGAACTTGGACCTGAGGGAAAATCCATATCAATGGGTCTCAAACTTAGCTATCTATTGTCATTATTTGGGCATTATTAAATTATAATAATTCTTTGTATCTCAACCATTAATTATTTCAATTTAATTTGGTCTTGGATGAGGATCACACATCGATCTCTATTTTTATAATATTCCCATGCCAGGCCTGAGAATCATTTTTCCATGTGAAGAAAATGAATTTAAAAGATTATTTAAACGGTTTGACTCAGGATGTCATATCAAGTAAGAAACCAAAAGTAACAAGGGCAGAAGAAACAAAGTACATCTCCAATCATGTCCAATCACCCTTTCTTTCTGGAAATCAGCAAAACAATATAAGAAATTAAAGAACAGATATACTGGTGAGTTTTTATTTTAAAAACATCAAACATAGACCAAAGCAATAAATAAAAATGAAAAAGAGCACTGGTTTAAAGAAATATGTAGTCAGAAACACTCCAGTAGTTTTTTTATAGTGCTATAATCACCATAACCTAATAATACTACAATACTATGTGAAAGGTCACTCAGTAGTGTCCAACTCTTTGTGACCCCATGAACTATATGGAATTCTCCAGGCCAGAATACTGGAGTGGTAGCTGTTCCCTTCTCCAGGGGATCTTCCCAACCCAGGGATCGAACCCAGGGCTCCCACATTGCAGGCCGACTTTACCAGCTGAGCCTCTAGGGAAGCCCGAGAATACTGGTGTGGGTAGCCTATCCCTTCTCCAGCAGATCTGCTCGACCCAGAAATTGAACCTGGGTCTCCTGCATTGCAGGTGGATTCTTTACCAGCTGAAGTACTAGGGAAGCTCACAATACAGTGAAGACTTAATTACAATAATATTCCCATAATAACACAATCTCCTCTAATGGGTATCTGTCAATCTAAAAAGAGAAGCAAGTCAAGCTAATTAAGGTTTTGATTAGAGCCTTCAAGAAGTAACATGGAAAGTTAAATTTAAATCCCTGAGGTGATCTTTTGACGTTGGGCTTTCAGAACTCTTATCAGTGTAATTGGAAGCAGGGTTTTGTGGCAGCAAATAAATAAGTAAGGATCCCCAAAATGCTATATTACTAAGGACCACAGTCTTCACTTAACAAGGAGACAGATCCAAGTGAAAATATGTCCTAACTGGCCTAACTATAAGTGCAGTGTAGAGCAGGGGTTCTTATATTTTAACATGCATCAGAATCACCTGGAAGGTTTGCTAAAATGCAGATTGCTGACTCCAGAGTTTCTGACTTAGTAGGCACTGGTTAGATCCCACAATCTGTATTTCTGAAACATTCATGTGTGACACTATAGCTGCTTATTGGGAGATCACTCTGACAGAGAGCATTTACAAAAGCTTTATGCTGGTCTCTGGTACTTGAGAACTAGACCAACTTAATCCACTTTCTGTTTATGCTGAATCATGGAAATTCTAAGGAACTTCCACTATTCTAATTCCACAATTCTAAGAACTTGTGGCAAGATAATGTCTCCCATGGATGATTCCCCCTACAGACCCTCCGCTTATCCAGAAGATTATCCAGAAGAGCTCTAATTCATGATTAGCCCTACTAATCTGTACTCATATTTGCCTAGAGGATGAAAAGTGAGGAGTGTTCACTAGCATTATATTCCATCAGTTGTTTCTATTTCTTGTGTAAACAGCGTAAGTTAAACATTTGGGAGAGAAAAAATTTCAGAAGGTCATTTTAATTCTATGAAGGAAATGTAACCAATGGCACTGAGATTCTTTAATGAGGGTGATGATCTTGGGTTAACTTTTCTCACAGTGATTTCCTTTTCTCTGGGAATGGCCCCACATTAAAGAGGAATGGATCCCAAATAGCCATACTTTTACCTGATCCTCCCCCTGGCTACATCTGATTAGTGCTGCACTGAGCAGTTATATATCTATCAGTAGATATTTTCTAGATTTTTAAATGGAACTGTGAATCAATCTTTCTTTGAAGGAAAATAATGAAAGCTGTAAAACTCAGATGCTGAGTGAAGGAGGTTGTATTTCCCAGCATGATGATCATGATGAATAGGATAGACACCATATTCCCCAGCATGTGGTGGAAGATGGTTCACACTGATGCAAAACTGAACAGACAATATCGGGAAGGAAAAATATCCAGATAGGGAGGAAATGAGAGAGGAGGAGATCCAGCAGACTTCAGTGATCGATTTACCGTCGTTCATAATGTTCAGTTACATAATTTCCCAGACGATCAGCTGATGATTTAACCCTTTTCTGAGCATCAGATTTTATTAGTTTTTTTTTGTTGTTATTTTTGAGTTGGTTGTTATTACTTGCAACTTAATTCAAGAGATCCTTCATGTTATTAAGCTTAAGTCAAGAGGGCTTCCCCAAGCTTCCCTTGTGGCTCAGATGGTAAAGATTCCACTGCAATGCAGGAGACCTGGGTTTGACCCCTGGGTTGGGAAGATCCCCTGGAGGAGGGCATGGCAACGCACTTCAGTATTTTTGCCTGGAGAATCCTCATAGAAAGAGGAGCCTGGTGGGCTACAGTCCATGGGGTCACAAAGAGTCAGACATGACTGAGGGACTAAGCACACAAGAGGTTGCTGCTTAAAAAAAGAAAGCCATTTAAGTTAAGTTCTTAGAGTCAGTGGGGAGAGAAGAAAGGAAATAGAAAGAGGAAAATGGAGTAGCAGATATGTGTTTGCTACGTCTAGAGAAAAATCCTATAGATGAGTGTGAGACAAATGAGGGAAAAGAGCAGAAGACCCTTTCTTGCTCCATAATTGATATTTTGTAGAAGATTCTTTGTCGTGCCTTGTGCATCAACTTGTTATGTGTGAAACAAGCTAGGGAGCAAACAGCATGGCCAGGGATAGAAGGACTTTAGTTAGCCCTTCTGAACTTGATTTAGTTCTAGTGGGATATGGATATTTAGTTGAAAGCCAGCAGACTTACCATAGATCTACTGCAATGAGAAAATCATGACCCTTTCCTAGATACTAGAGTTCCAGTCACACAGTCTGGATGGAAATAGGGAGAGATTCAGGTTAATAGACTGTGAAGAGTGAGCAGTCTTAAAAAGAAAATCATGACTATTGCTTCCTTGAGCATCGTTTTAGCCAAAAGTATGGACTGCAAAGTAACCAGGCAAAGCCTATGGCATCAAAGACCAGTAGAGCACCCAAGGCAATCAAGGAAGACATGGCTGTTCACTGGGGAACAGAGGAGCAAGCATGATAAGTTGTTTCTCTCCCTCTAGAACAGACATATTCTTGAAAAGAAGCTAAGAAGGGCACTAGAATATTAAGAATGAGAGCACTAGGGAGAGACTGCTTATGTGATCAGAGCAGGATATGTTTTAACAAATATGCCTAAACTTAAATTGCCCCCTCCTCTGTCTACCTCTTTTCCCAATAACCAAGAGAAAGGAACTTGGGATAAAGTTTACATCACTTATATCATTCTACTTTGCATATGGAAATGTGGTGTGACCAAAAGTCAAGTTGTTTTGTCTCTAACTAATTTGATGTTTGTGACTGACTACCCTGCATGCTCTTATAGCAGCATTTAATTTAAAACTGTTATGAGCGTTTGGTGGTGATTGCTAGCTGACAACATTTGACTTGACTCCCTACAGCCCTCTCTGACTTACCTGCCACCTTCTTGCCACACTTTTACATCCTATCTTTTCCTTTTTTCTTTTCAGTCTCACCTGGGTCTGGGGAAGGGCTAACTTTTCTTTACTCCCATTGTGTATACGTCTACACTATAACAACACACCTCATGACTTTTCTGCCATGGGCATAAAGAATACCTTCTTTAGCATGATAGACCTCTTCAAGCTGGTTCTTTGAGCCTTGGACATTGATATATTAAAGTCAGAGCCAAAATATATTTTAAATTCTTTTAAACAGTTCCATTTTTGAATGTCAGAAGCTGAGTTTCTAAAAAGTCTTTCTTTGACATTCTTTAAAATTTGTAGTTTCCTTTATAGCTAGATGAATGCTAGGGGCCAAATAGTAAATATATATATTTACTATATATATATATACTATATTATTTATTATATATAATATATATATATTAGAAAAGATAAAAATAAAAGGCACATTCATGATTTGAAATATGATATTTATTATATTATTGTGGTGACAGAATAAAAGACTCCAAGGATGTCTTTGTTCCAATCCCTAGAACTTGTGAATATGTCAGGTTACATGGCAAAGGAGAATCAAGGTCTCAAGTAGAATCAAGGTTGATAATCAGATGACCTGAAAACAGGGAGACTATCCTGGATTTTGTCATCCCAGTGTAAGAGTTCTTAAAAGTGGAAGGGGAAAGCAGAAGCTGAGATCAAAGTGATGCTATGTGAGGAAAACTCAACCTACAACTGCTGGCTTATAAAGACGGAGAAAGGGGCCGTGAGCCAAGGAATATGGGCTGTCTTTCAAGGCTGGAAAAGACAAAGAAATGGATTCTTCCCTAAGGCCACCAGTAAGGCATGTAGCCCTGCTAATACTTTGATTTTATCCCAGTGAGATTCATGTAGGACTTCTGAACTCTAGAGCTGAACAGTAATAAGTTCTTGTTGAAGCCACAAAGTTCAAGACAATTTGTTACAGAAAAAATAGAAAAGCAATATTGTTACTTAAACTGGAAACTGGACGGATAAGCCTAAAGTAATACACTTGCCTGGAAAATCCCATGGATGGAGGAGCCTGGTAGGCTGCAGTTCATGGGGTCGCTGTCGGACACGACTGAGCGACTTCACTTTCACTTTTCACTTTTCTGCATTGGAGAAGGAAATGGCAACCCACTCCAGTGTTCTTGCCTGGAGAATTCCAGGGATGGGGGAGCCTGGTGGGCTTCCGTCTCTGGGGTCGCACAGAGTCGGACACGACTGAAGCGACTTAGCAGCAGCAGCAGCTCTTATCTCCCCTCTCAGTTACTTTTTATCCCGTTGCTTCTATTCTGGCCATTTCTTTAATAATTAATTGTAACTGCTAGATTTAAAGCCTATAGTAGTAAGGAGGAACACAAAGACTAAAATATTAGTTTTCCTGTTTGAAAGTAACTCCAACAATAACACGAGGAAGAAAATATTTTAAACTAATAGTACACATGAGTCTTTTAAAATTACATTCTCAACTAAATGAGCCATGTCCATCTTTGTCTTCCGTTACCAGGAACAACTGAGAGCTGACTATTTAAAATAAACCATGTTCTCAGGCTTCTGAGCTATTGCTGACTATATTTTGACTGGTGTATTTCTCCTGCTGGGTCCAATGGACAGTTGCTATTTTATTATTTGCAGACTCTTGGGCTACATTTTAAGCATGAAAAACATTGTGCAGGGCTGATGTTTCCTCTGCTCTATGATCTGTTCACTGTGTAAATTCTTAGACAATGAGATTGTATTTCTTTGGCAGAAAGTAAACATTCATGATAACTCATGTCAAGGAAAAATTCTGTACAAAGCTTCAATAGTAAAATGGTGACAAATGAATATGTGAGCCTGTCCTGCCAAATACAACACCTGTGTTAATGTGGATATAGAAGGCAGCATTGCCACTGAATAAGTGGGCTTTATAATGTAAGGCAGATTGATCTAGGTATTTGTGATAAAAGCAGAGATTATTGTGGTTGCCTCTTATGCTCTTTGAATGCCGCAATAAAGTAGAGACTAGTGCTTAAAGATTCTTTATAATGGCAATGATGAAAATGACAGGTGGCAGCAAATGGGAATAGTGGCTATTTCAGATCAAGATGGATAGCTTTTTACACTTAGGTGGGAATGGATGTATAGATTATTGGTTTGGCCAGATTTCAATGATTATAGATTATTTTACAGTTGTTGTGATAATGAAAGAAGATAGGTAGGCAGGAAACATTTTACAAATTTGAGAATTGTTTCAATGTGAAATGAGCAAATATGTTACCCACCAAATAAACTGAATAGTAGAAAAGGCTTCAGAAAATCAAATAAACTCAGGCAGTCATCCTTCAAATTTTATATAAGTAACTGTCAAAGGCACAGAATTGCTTCAAAATGGATTTATTTACTCAATAAATATGAATTGCACACTTGTCCTGTGCCTATCCCCCTGCTAACCACTGGGGATACTAAGATGAATTCTGACACGGTCCTTCTGCATGAGAACAGTGGGGAGGGATCAGACATATACATAAATACTTTTTGGTATGGACATTGGGATATGCATTTATGCAAAGACAGTTGCATCAAGTGAGTTGAGGTGATTATAGTGCATAGGGCACCTATTAAGTCATAACAGATGAAAAATTAAAACTAGGCTATAAACTAAGGAGTAACATAAATCTGGTGGTCTTTTTGATCAAAATTCCAAGAACATAGCAAAAATAGGAAAGATAATATTCCTAAATGCACATTCAATCATCAGTAATTATAGGAGTTTGGTGAATTTTTGGCCTCAGAAGGTAAAATTCTAACTTAGAAATTGAATTAAATGGCTCAGTGAAAACTGTATAAACCTTTGACACAAAGCATTTAAATGCATAATATTGAGCCTCCCTCAGATATTTCACAAAACAATACTGAATGCAGGCTGACAGCTGTCTAACTGCAGAGTTGACAAGATTTTTGACAAATATAGCTACTACCTAGTATGTGTGAAAGTACAGCCTGCAATCCTTTCAGTACAGAGAAAAATATATGTAGTGAGGCTGGCCTGGCACAAGGTGTTAGAGAGTGGGAAAGCGGGAGAGAAAAGCCTGGTAATACTTAATATTAAAAATCAGACTGAAAGACTCATTTTCTGAACAAAACAAGATAAACTATCCTGTTTAATGAGGAAAAAGAAGTCAACTTTTAAATGTCAGCTCTATGGAAACCTCAATACTTTTAAAATTTAAATGGTCCATTTAAATCTTGCAGTACTATTATTTTCCTATCACTCTTCAACTTGGAATCATAAACCATGATTAATATCAAAAGCTATCTACAGACTCAAAGCAATCCCTATCAAAATTCACAAAAATAGAAAAAAATCTGAAAAATTTCATGGAACCACAAAAGACCCCAAATTGCTAAATTCTCAGAAAGGAGAACAAAACTGGAGGCATCAAATTTTCTGATTTCAAACCATATTATAAAGCTATAGAACTAAAAACAGGAATAGTATGGGCATAAAAGCAGACAAACAGATCAATGGAGCAGAACAGACGGCTTAGAAATAATCCTATGCACATAAGGTTAATTAACTTTTGACAAAGGAGCCAAGAATATACAATTGGGCAAGGAAAATATCTTCAATCAATGGTATTGGGAAAATTGGACAAGCACATGCAAAAGAATGAAACTGCACTACTGTCTTACACCATACACAAAATCCAACTCAAAATAGATTCAAGTCTTGAATCTAAGACCTGAAGCCATAAAACTCCTTGAAGAAAACCTACAGAGTAAGCTCTTTGCCATTAGTTTTGGCAATTACATTTTGGATTTGACACCAAAAGCAAAAATAAGAAAGAGAGACCACAAACTAAAAGGCTTCTGCTCAACAAAATGAAAAGGTAGCCCATGGGATGGGAGAAAATATTTGCAAACCACATATTAGGTTGATTAAAAAGTAATTGCAATTTTGGAATGTGACTTTTAAATCACTATAACCAGGCTCAAACACATCTTTATTAATTAAAATAGGAACCATTACAATCAACATATTCTTGCCAACAAGAAATAAGTTTGCTTATTCTTGTAGCAAAAAATCCGTGTTTTGAGATTCAATGAGCTCTCAGTAAGCATTTTCTGCTTCCTGCTGATGTGGAAGCGTTTTCCCTGCAAAAAGTTGTCAAGATGCTTAAAGAAGTGGTAGCCCATTAGCGAGAGGTCAGGTGAAATGGTGGCTGAAGCATAACTTTGTAGTCCAATTGATTCAACTTTTGAAGCAATAGTTGTGTGATGTGCGATTAGGCATTTTCATGGAGAAGCATTAGGCCCATTCTGTTGACCATTGCCAGCCAGTTTCTGGTGCGTCTCATTGATTTGCTGAACATACTTCTCAGATGTAATGGTTTCACTGGGATTCAGAAAGCTATAGTGAATCTGACAAGCAGCAGACCACCAAGCAGGGACCATGACTTTTTTTTGGTGCAAGTTTGACTTTAGGAAGTGCTTTGGAGCTTCTCGGTCCAACCACTGAGCTTGATGTTGCCGGTTGCTGTATGCACTTTTCTTTGCATGTCACAATCCGAAAAAGAAATTGTTCATTGCTGCATAAAATAAGAGAAAATGCCACTTCAAAATGATGATTTTTTTTTGGCAGGGGGGTCAGCTCATGAGACACCACTTAATGAGTCTTCTCATCTTTTCAATTTGCTTCAAATGTCAAATGATCACAGAATGGTCAGTGTTGAGTTCTTGGGCAACTTCTCATGTAGTTCTTAGAGAAGCAGTTTCGATGATCCTCTCAATTGGTCGTTGTCAACTTCTGATGGCTAGCCACTGCACTCCTCACCTTCAAGGTTCTCGTCTCCTTAGCAAAACTTCTTGAACCACTGCTGCACTGTATATTTGTTACCAACTCCTGTACCAAATGCATTGTTGATGTTGTGAGTTGTCTCTGTTGCTTCACAACCCATTTTGAACTTGAATAAAAAATCACTCGAATTTGCTTTTTTGTTTAACATCATTTCTATAGTTTAGATAAACAGCAAGTAATATCATTAGAAAAAAGCATAAAGTGAGAAATATGTACTAAAATGATATATAGCATAACCAAATTTATTTAAGAATGTGTTCCAATATCAGACTGCAAATTTCAACAGTGCAAAACTGCAATTACTTTTGCATCAATCTAATATCTGATGAGGGGTTAATATCTCAAATATACAATGAACTCATACAATTCAATAGCAGAAAACCCAATGGCCTAATTTAAAAATGGGCAAAGGATTTGAATGGACATTTTTCCAAAGAAAACATACAAGTGACCAATAGGTTTATGGAAAGGTATTCTATATCACTATTCATCAGGGAAATGCAAATCAAAACCACAATGAGATATCACTCACAACTGTTGGATGACTACTGTCAAAAAGACAAGAGATAACAGATACTAATGAGAATGTAGAGAAAAGGGAACTCCTACCTTTTGTACCTTGTAAAGGGAACTTTTTACAAGGTACAAAGTGTAACTTGTACACAGTTGGCAGGAATGTAAACTGGTTCAGCCATTACAAAAAAATATTATGGAGGTTTCTCAAGAAATTAAAAATAGAACTACCATATGATCTAGAAATTTCACTTTGGGTGTACACCCAAAGGAAATAAAACCATTATCCTAAAGAGGTATCAGTACTCTCACGTTCATTGCTGCAATGGTCACAACAGTCAAGATACAGAAACAATCTAAGTGTGCATCAATAGATGAAAAGATCAAGAAAATGTGGTGTGTGTGTACTGCTGCTGCTAAGTCGCTTCAGTCGTGTTCGACTCTGTGTGACCCCATAGACGGCAGCCCATCAGGCTCCCCCCGTCCTTAGGATTCTCGAGGCAAGAACAGTGGAGTGGGTTGCCATTTCCTTCTCCAGGTGTGTGTGTACATTCAGCCTTTAAAATATTGGAAATTCTGTCATTTTTGACAACATGAATGAAACTTGGAGAGCATTATCCTAAGTGAAATAAGCCAAAAAGAGAAAGACAAATATTCCATGATACCGCTTCATGTGGAAATTTTTTTAAAAAAGTAAATAGAAACAGAGGAGAGAAAGGTGATTGTTAGGAGCTCTAAGATGGAACAAATATGGAGAGATGAGTAAAAGAATACGAACTTGCAGTTGTAAAATGAATAAGGTCAGAAGATATAATGTATACATGGTGACCACAGTCGACAGCACTGTATTGTATAATTAAAAATTGCTAAGCATGTAAGCAAACAAAAGAGGTAAATATGAGGTGATGGATGTGTAAATTAACTCAGTGAGGGGAATTCTTTCACAATACATACATATATCAAATCATCACATCACATAATTTAAATGTTACAACTTTATTTGTTATTTATACCTCAATTCCCTAGTGGTTTGGGGTAAAATATCTACCTGCCAATGCAGGAGATGCAAATTTGATACCTGAGTCAGGAAGATCTCCTGAAGGAGGAAATGGCAACCCACTCCAGTATTCTTGCCTGGGAAATCCCATGGATGGCAGATCCTGGAGGGTTACAGTCCAAGGGATCACAAAGAGTTGGACACAACTTAGCAACTGAGCACACACACACACAAACTGGAAGAAAAGAGACACAGAGCTGGGTGCTGAGAGACAGAGATGGGAGTGTACGAGCTGGCTATAGTGAATAAGAGGAAAGTTTACGTTCTGTTATTTGGCATCTACAAAAGAGGATTCTAATGGCAGAAACATGTAGGGAACCTCTTCTTCAACTCTGGTCCTTAACTTGCCTGTAATGACAGAGGAGATAACTATCAGAGGAAGAAGAGCATGTACACAAGCATAATCAGTCAAAAATAGTTAGCATATATATATATTTGTGACTGAAGTCACTATTTTGAAGACTTTTTTTCAATATAAAAATATAACAGTAAAGAAGATGAAAAGAACATATTTGGTATCTATCTATACAAATAAAAGGTTTTCCAGGTGGCAGAGTGGTAAAAGAATCCAGCTGCCAGTGCAGAAGATGCAAGAGACACAGGTTCAGTCTCTGGATCGGGAAGATCCCCTGGAGAAGGAAATGGCAACCCAGTCTAGTGTTCTTGCCTGGGAAATCCCGTGGACAGAGCAGAATGGCAGGCTACAGTCCATGGGGTCATACTCATTGGGCACAACTGAGCAACTGAGCACACCTGGATACAAATAAAACTGCTACATGTCCTTGGTTTGAAGCCTAGCCAGAAAAAGCAAAGCCTCAAAAAGGACACACTATGTCAGCACCACAGGGTACTAACAGCTTGGAGGAATATTAACTACACTCAAGAAAAATAATAAAAATGCTGGATGAACCCCATTGTGTCAAATTCTCTACTTTCCTTACCCAAATGCTTGTTATATAACACTCGGACAAAAAAAAAAAATGACATCAGTTATCCACTAAAAAATAAGCATAAAACTCCCAAACATTTAAAAAATACCTTTGAAGCAAGATGCCCAATATATTGGCTGACCTCTGCAGTACAGATTCCTTAATTAATATCCAAACTTTGTGTGATGTTGTCTTCAGGGCATCTGTCTTTGCTTAGTCTGAACCTGCTGAGTCTTCTCATGCCCTTGTCATGTACTGGTTTGGCCATAACTCTTCCTAAATCACTCAGGAGAATCTCAACTTCACCTCCTATTGCTAAGCAATGTCCTGATACCCCAAGGTTAGACATAGCCTGTCATTTCCCACTGTGAAAAATGCAGAATATTATGTTGCTTCAAAGGCCAAAACTTTATTCAAAACATGGATGTTCCCAGGAGACATTCTACTCAACATGAGGATTGACCTTCTATGAAAGAGAGTCATCTGACAGTTGAAAGAAATGCTTTGCAAAAGCATGAACTCCTTGAAACTGGAAGTATATAAAGGGAAGCTGGGTTGCCATCTGTCCCTGATATAATATGAATTCCAACCATGGGAGGGAGTTTGACTCTAAGACATCTGAGTGCAGCTTTCTCCTTTAATAATTTTATCATTCTTATTCATTCACTTTAATTGCCATATCTTTATGAAATCTGGATCATCTCTTATTTTTAATGATTATCTACTTTGGAACTGCACTTGCTAGTTAAAAGACAGTATAATCTCTTCATGCTGGGAGAGGACTTATTAGTAATGTTCATATTGAAACCAGAATAATTTCTTTGGAAGAATTTATAGTTTTTAATTTCTACATTTGGAAAAGCATCTCTCAGTAGAAATGATGAATGAGCAAGATTTCATTAGATATACTCGGTTGAGGCAACTCTGAGCAATATGCCAAAAAACTCCAGGGAAAATACTGGCAGAATACATTATTACAGAGAAGGTGTTTGTAGTAAACTAATTTTAACTTTGCAGTTACTTTTTCCTTTCAAACATTAAAAACCATTTAATATAGGTTTATTTTTGCTTATACAGCATTTATACGCTAACCACCACTCTGAAGTTATTGTTAGTGGCATTGCAAGAAAATAGGATCTGTGCTTCTTAGCAGCTCATTCTTCCTTCATTTCCACCCCTTCATTTTCTCTGAAATGGTAGGAATGCCACCTATATTTTTTTTTCTTTCAGCAGCAAAGAAATCCAGCTGCTGAATACCCTTGGGGCCCAAAGCCTTGTTTTTATTCACCGATGAAGAATAAGAAAGAAAATATGATGATTCAGCACAACTGTGTCTATGAACACTTTGCTTCGAGTATTTGAAAACATTTCACTTAGGTATATGTGCTATAGACTTCTGGTTACCTTTCTTTAAAAAAGAAAGAGAGTAACTGATTTTTCTAGTTGGTTCATTGTTGTATATGCATATGTATGTGTGTAGAGCGGTATATTTTTATTATGTATTCTGAGTTCTGCATCTGCTGAATTTATTTTCTCCTGTTTTATGTTGAAATCTTCAAATATTATGGGAAAAGGGAATTTAGTACTAGCATAATATAAAGCTGCTTGCTAGCCAAAAATATCTTTCAATGCCATGTGGTGCATACATACAGGACCCCAGTACCTGCGAGGTTTATATGCTCAGCACTGTACTTCTGATGTGCAACTGCAGGAAGATGCATAATACAGTTTTTTTACTAATCTTTTTGGGTGAAATACTTCATAATATAAAAGAGAAAGTAATAATTGATTATTACTTAACATTCTCTAGAGTAGAAAAAAAAAAAGAAAAAAAAAAAAAGCCAAAGTACATTATGAGAAGCTTCCTGAGCTGGTAATGGCAGTGGGATTGGGTGTAGGTTGGCAGTCATGAGGTAGTCTCTACCAGGAGGATCGGTGCAATGCAGAGATGGAAATTCTCTCTGATATTAGCTCCATATTCCAGGTCACTGTTAATAACACAGGGCAAAATAGAATAAATATGAATCAGGAAGGCAAAGTATCCTTTGATAGCCTGGTAGATATAACCTGATGTCAAAGTAACATCAGACTTCAGAAATAAAAAAGGCTATAAAACAAGCATTAATTCCTTTATGCCCATTTCTTGCACAATTTCACCTATAGTTATGTCATCTATAGGGCATACAGAATAATAACATAGGGTGTCCAACTCAGAGAAGCTGGCACACAACCACTGAAAAGATTGCTTTGGCTGGGATGACCATATGCAAGGGACAAGTGACATCAGGTTATCAAAGACCTGCTGTCAAATGAACAGAAGGTGTGCAGCTATAGGCAGCGCAGGCTGAAGAATTCCTATAAGGTTAGGTTGAAGCTGAGTCCTATGGTTGAAATGCTACAGCACCTGACCTAGAAAGTAGATCTTAAAAGAGCCAGCTTGTTTTCACAAGGGCCTTCCAAACACCCATTCCCATGGTACCAAGTAAACACATCCAACATACTCGACACTCTGTTAAAAACAATGGATGGAAGGAAAAGGAAGAGAAGATATGTTTTTGCCTTATAATCCAGGTGGATATTCAAACAGAATAATAATATAATTTACTACTCAAACTGGGACAATGCAAAGGATTCTATTAATAACTATGTTGGGGTAATACATGTAAACCAGAACTGTTCCTACATGGCAGGACATATGGTTGCCATATAGATCAAATAAGTAAAACCCAATCTTCAATGACAAAACATCTGGGGAACTGAATATAAAATGATACAGAGTAAAATAAAATGTAAAATAGGACTTAAATAGCATCTTGTCATAAACAAAGAAAACGAATTTATGCCTCAAAGTTGGAAACACCCAAGAATAGTGAAAAATTAAAGTCATTTTAGCATTAGTGGGCACAAGCAAGATATAATAGACAAAAAATCACACCATTCACTATATATTGATTAAAAATTCTAAAACTCAACATACTGAGAACTCCCAATGCTGGCAAGATATGGGCTTCAGTTAATAATGTATCAATAATGGCTCATCAATTTTAATAAATGTACCACACTAATGCAAGATGTTCATAACAGAGGAAAACTGGGGGTTGGAGGGAGAGGAGATATAGGAATTTTTCGTTTGTTTTTTCTCTAAACTTTCTTTTCTCTAAAAGCAAAGTCTATTATTTAAGAAAGTGAATATACATATCTGGAATATTATCATGACCTGGTGGTGGCAGGAAATCAAAGAACCCTACTGCAGGGATAAAGGGGCCCAAGGCAGCAACACAAGACAGGTGTTTGCATGGAATAAAGAGCTGGAAGAAAGGAAATAGATTTTTTTTTAAAAGTTTTGTTAAATAAGAAAATCCATCCAGGCATGACTGAGAAGATTCATTTGGGTCCTATAGAAGCTTATAATTAGTCCCAATATCATGCTTAGCATTCATGATAAATAAATTACTCTAAGCAGATTCATGTTGGATTGGCTTCTCCTTCCCTTGGGATTGCTCCTTGGAGAGGCTCCAAAAATACAGTGTGTTGAGAATCCAGGGGAAAGATCAAAATGAAAATGTTAGACAAAGTTCACCTGAGGCATTAGTATGAAGTGGAAATGCGGAGATATAGACTGGAATACACCGGAAGAACTTGAGAACACATATACCACTAGGAACATCTTTAATGGGGAAGTTGAAGCTCTCTATAGGAGAACTAGGGTCCAATAGAACTTTCAGAGGTGATGTCCTTTACATGCATGATGTCCAATACAGCAAACATTAGTCACATGTAGCCACTGAGAACTTGCAATATGGCTAGAGTGATTAAGGGAATAAATAAGTCATATCCAATTCTTGTGACCCCATGGACTATACAGTCAATGGGATTCTCCAGGCCAAAATACTGGAGTGGGTATCCTTTCTTTTCTCCAGGGTATCTTTCCAACCCAGGGATCCAACCTAAGTCTCCCACATTGCCTGTGGATTCTTTACCAGGTGAGCCACCAAGGAAGCCCCCAAGGATACTGGAGTGGGTAGCCTATTTTTCTCCAGTGGGTCTTCCTGACCCAGGAATCGAACTGGGGTCTTCTGCACTGCAGGTGGATTTTTCACCAACTGAGTGATGAAGGAAGGCCTAATTTAATTTTAATTAATTGCAGTTAAATTAACCACACATGGCAGTGACTTTGACAATGCAACACAATAAAATAGAATGCATATAGATGGCATACATGAGCATATGATATGGCACACAAGTCCATGGCTGTGGGAATTAGCAGTTGATTGTATCACTGAGATCAAGCCTGGACAAAAATGATTTGGCCTAGAAGGATTAAGATGCTAGACATGAAGGTATGTAATGAAACAGGTAACAAGTGACAAAGGCCAGGTGATAAATGAAAAGTAGAAAGAGAAACTGAGAAATGTGGAGTTGAAGGCAAATAAGCAGGATAAATTAAACTATCAGAGAGAACTCTTGGTCACTGTACACTGGGCTTGTCACTGAGAATAAATGGACTTTGGGTAAGAAGTTGATTTGCATGGAGAATAATGAGCTGAGAGTGAGGCATTCTGAGGTATCTGAGTAATATTCAGAATGACTTAAAAATATGGGGAGAGAACTTAGGTAACAAGGTAGGACTGAGATAAATACGTCGGCATTATTTACATAGGGTCAGAAATTGAAATCACAGAAAGAGAAGAATGAATCTGAGTGACTATCCACAGTAAGTAATTGAGAGAATTAAAAAGAAGCACCTAAACTGGAAAAAGCAGACTATATTCCTGTTCATTAAATTTTAAAAATTTTATCTGTCTTGACCTACTGTCTTCCTCCCCTCTGGTTGCCCTCTCCAGCAGCTTTTAGGCTTCTAAAATTCTTACAGTTAGACTTATCCCCTAGATTTTGGCTTTATTTATCTGCGAATTTGCCTTATAATGAATATTAAATAAACTTCAAAGATTTTTTTTTCTTAAAATAATCTCTCAGAAGGGAACCCTCATACACTGCTGGTGGGAGTTAAACTGGTACAACCATTTAAAAAGATACATGCACCTCAATGTTCATAGCGGCATTATTTACAATTGTCAACACATGAAAGCAATCTAAGTATCTATCCATCAACAGATGAACGGATAAAGAAGACATATATGTATTATGCTGGGTGAAATAAATCAGAAAAAGAAAAATGCTGCGTGATATAACTTATATGTGAAATCTCAAAAATGAAACTAGTGGAATATGACAAAAAAGAAAAAAAATCTCTTTTCCTTCAAATATCTCTAAATACCTTTGTCTGTGTCAAGTTACACTAAATTCGTCTCTGCTTCTATTCCCAGCCCCTGGAAGAGAAAGAAGTTAAATAAAATGCTTGTTCTTTCTGCCAAATAAGCTACTGTTGATTGCTTTCACATCTTTATTAAGTTCCTTGTTAGTGTGTAAGTTATTTTGCACAGGGTTTCTTGTTCATTAGACTAGAAAATTTTAGCTTAAAGTCTACTAGCCCAATAAGCATAATACAAAAACTAGCCTTTAGGAATAAAGCCTCTGGACTCAGCCTGTTTGCACGATTCCTTTTTCAACCATTTCTACACAGAAGGACCTTAGAACAAAAGGTCTTATTTTTACTAATCCTCTATTTTTTCATTCACAAAATGATAGTGTTGTACAAGCTTAATCTATAGGGTAGCTATGAAAATTAAAAAAAGAGAATATATTTCAAGTGATTAGTATATTCCTGGCACACAATGAATGGTTATTGACTTTTTAACTGCATTTATTCAAAATACAAAGTTTATTTATGCTGTCAAAGGAAAGTGATATCATTATTTTATGTACCTCTAAGAAAAGAGGAAAATTCTGGCAAACTATAAAGTGCCATTGACTACTAGAAGCATGTCAGTTTCAAAGGCTTAACATGTGAAGAAATATGTGTCTTAGAATTGAGTATATCTAGTGGCGATTCATGGGGTTGCAAAGAGTCGGACACAACTGAGTGACTGAACTGAACTGAGTGGCATTTGTGGCTTTCAAAATTTAGCAGTTGCTGTGATTTCTATGACTGACTAGGGTCCATTTATACCAAAAACACAGCTGTGAGAGCCTGTATGAAGATGGACAATATGAATCCAGGGAATATCCATAGGGTTCTAGATTTAGATAGATGTGGGTTCAAACCCCTGCTCTATTACTTACCAATGGTGTATGTACCCTTCCATAAGTTATTTAACTTGTCTACCCTGTAGCTGTAAAATAGGAATAATGATAGCTCTGAATTTCTAAGATGACTCTGAGTGTTAAATAGGCAGCAATACCCATGAAGCCTTCAACAAAGTACCTGGGAAATACTCAGTGTTTGAAGAATTAGTACTTGCTAGCCACAGTGCCTTATCCTCCAGGGTCTAGAGGCAGACCAGTGTTGGGGTGAGGGGAGGGATTCAGGGATAAGCTCAAATATATGTGGGACCTGCTAAAAAGACTATGCCTATAAATCAAAGAGAAAACTTTAAATGTACCTCAGAAAAAAAGATACTTGCTGGTTCTGGAAAAATAAGTCATTTTTATAGATACTGACACAACGTCCTACAGTCTCTCAATTTTACTTTTAAACATAAAATACTTTTAAAAAGCCAATGCGTGTGTGTGTGTGTCTGTGTGTGTGTGTGTCTGTGTGTCTGTCTGTGTGTCTGTGTAATTGGGGTGAGGCTGGGGAAAAAGATAAAATTTGTCTCTGGAAGTCAGTTTTTGTTTATTTTTTTTTAATACCTTGAATTACCTTTCCTATGAGAATTTCAGTCATATTTCAAAACAAGGAAAAATTGCTCCTAACACTCAAAAACAAAGGTAAATGGGAAAAAGATTAAATTATAAAATCATTATGACCAGAAATGGATATATTTTATATCATCTTTATCATTAATAAAAGATTCTGATATCTAATCAAGGTTGAAATCAGAACAGTCTGATTAATTTAAGTGTATGCTCCTGACATGGCTCCACAAAAGGCGGTGAGGGGAGAAATGCATACATTATGATGCATTAGCATGCTTTAGAGTGATTTGTCTCATGGTACCCAATAAATGACTTTACATTGACATAAAAACAAGTTAGTGTACTATTAAGTACCATAAATCATCATATTTGGTGGTGGGAGTAGATGAGAAACATTAATGGAGCTTGAATTTGTTTCAGGTGTTTGAAGCTCAATGCATTCACTCACTGCTACACATTAAACAGATAAAGAAATATCTTTCCAAGTAGGAAAACGGGTTAACCATTTGTTTTCCACACACAATATAGCGAGTGCTAAACAGCTGCTAAAATAAGGGTACAGTTTAGTGTCTAAAGGCTGACTGATGTCCAGGAAAAGGATATCAGGATGACTATACCTGTTGTAATAGCCACATCCATTCTGAACTGTCACTGCCTCCAGTGCTCTCCAGGCTAAATATATTTAATTTCAAACCTGTCCAAAAATTCCAGACTTCTAAGTTCAGATAAAGGACTTCATTTCAGGAATAGAAAGAACACCTACATAAAGAAGGCTTTACTATAACAACACTCAGGCTTGGTACTCAGTAAGAAGAACCAACAAGGAGTCTACGAAGTTAAGAAAGTTTGCATCAGAGGGGCTAGTTCCAAAGAGATGGAAGAAATTTTAGGAGCATCTATCAAAAGACAATGCATTATAACTACCAAAGAGAGGGTGAGGATTTTGGAGGGGCTGACAATGTATTTGAGAGACTGAAGTTTGCTGTCAAATCAGCATCAGAAGGGCAATAGAGAGTTATAGTTCACGGAATTTGAGTCTGAGACCAGAGGTATTTGAGTTTCTTGAATTTGAGCCAATGACTTAGGATTGTAATCAAGACAGAACCAATGGCTTAAATAACAGTAACAACTACAACTACGAAAAAGAAAAAAAAAAGGCAAGCAATTTACTTCTGAAAATGTAGTAAAACTCAGTGAGTGGAACTAGGGTATAAATTCAAAGCTGATCTAAATGTAGAGCTGGGGCTTCCCTGGTGGCTCAGTGGTAAAGAACCCATCTGCCAAGCAGGAGACACAGGTTTGATCCGTGGGTTGGGAAGACACCCTGGAGAAGGAAATGGCAACCCACTTCAGTATTCTTGCCTGGGAAGTGCCATGAATAGAGAAGTCTGGCAGGCTACAGTCCATGGGGTTGCAAAAGAGTTAGACACAACTTAGTGACCAAATAACAACAAACTGTAGAGCTTCCATTTATTCAACTTCTGAACTACTGAGTAGGCTCCTTAAATTCTCCTTGCTAGAAAAACAATTAATTGCAGAGAACCTGAAATTATAGGCAGAGCTTAAATGGCTGAAACTTCCAAAATTTTAGAAGTAAGGGAGTAGGGAGGTAGGAATCACATTCTACAAAGGGACATAAAAATAATAAATCTGTGAGGTATGTAAAAATCAGAGTAAAAGGGACCATAATCTTTCACTCCACAGTGCTAAAGTCTCAAGATTGATCATAAATATTTAAATTTTTATTTTGAAAAAATATTACTTATTGAACAGTTGCAAGAAAAATATGGAGATTCCCATATACCATTTGTTCAGCTTTCTCTAATCTTAAAATTTTATTTAGTCACAGTATGATTGTGAAACCAAAAAATATTTAGACCTTACTAGAATTTCACCAACTTTCCCACTAATGCTCTCTTTTCTGGCCCAAGATTCAACAGACAATCCCATCCTCAATTTAGTTATCATGTCTCTAGTCTCCTCCAATCTGGGGTAGTTTTTTAGTAATTGCCCAAAGTGACCCTACCAGTTTTGAAGAGTAATGGCCAGCTGCTTTATAACATCTCTGTATATGTGGGTTTAAATGATGGTCCTCCATGATTAAACTGAGATTATGTATTTTGGTAAGAATACCACAGGGGTGGTGTTTTGTCCATTCAGGGGATGCATGATATCAGTGTATCTTAGCACTGGTGATATTAACTTTGATAACTTAGCTTTTTTCTTTTTTTTCTCCTGAGCTTCTCCACAATAAATAGAAATTTATCTGTCAGAGTGTTTTGGAAGGTATTCCTGTGTTGTTAGAGAGGAAGAGAGGCAATGCCCTGAGGCTGTTCTTCAGGGCAAACCCTCCAGAAACAGACATCACTGGTCTCCTGTGACAAATTCTAAACACACTGCAGATGCCGAGAGGAATAACTGGCCCCAAGGATATGCAATGGAATGATGCATTCAGGTTGCTGTAGACTTGGACCATAATAGACATCAGGTTGAGGCCCCAGGGTTCCGTGTTTAAAGCCCCAGTTGCTACCCTGGGGCCTTTCTTCTCCTCAAAAGCTACAGATTTTGAGCCCACACATATGCAGTTCACTGCTCTGTTTTAGCTTAGGGTAATCTCCCGTCTACACAGACTTTGGGCCACATCCAGTTTTTCGATACCTGGTTGGAACCCTGGGACAAGGTGCCATGGCAATATAACTCTGACTAAGGGACTGGGCTTAGTGATGAAGTTTGGGGTTTTGCTTGATAAATAGCTTGAGCCAGACTTTTCATCTCATCTGAAAAGAGGCACCCAAATGCCTGGTGGGCCAGCTGTCTGTCAGGCACTGTCCAGCACTCTGCTTTGTGCTTTGAGATGCCAGATCAAGTGTTGAGCCATTAACTCAGCTCTGATGAAATTGCTTTGGCATAAGTCTCTAGAGGTGGCCAGATGTGGGCTAAGGCAAAGGAGAAAGCAAGGATGAGATGGTTTTCAAATTGCTGATTAAGAAACTGGAATGTCATTTTCATGGCCTTTGGTAGGATTAAGGCCCTTGAATAAAAAACAAAGTTTTATTTAATTCTCCCTCCCCAGGTAATGTTTTCTTTATTTTTCCTCTTAGCTTATCCTGATGGTAAGGTAAAATAACCTGGTAGCATATGAAAAGCAGCCATTGGGAGGACAGGAAAGAGGAAAAGAATCATGTATGAGACTCAGAGAATTAATTCAATCAGTAAGTAGATATGTTGGCTAAGCATCTGGGGAAGACGGAGTGGCTAAAAGAAGGTGGGTTTGCAGTAGAGGCAGCAGCGCTGGTATCAATATTCTTATAACACAAGGCTGAAAAGCTTCACTAGGCTTTCAAGTAAAATATCAAAGAATGCCAATCATGAATCGACAGCAGTTTTCGCAGCTGAAGGTGAGTCAATATTGCTTAACATTTTTCTGTGGTTACTGGCGCTGCGTTCTCTACAGTCATATTGGGACTGCATATGTCACTGCAATACACAAGTGGGACAAGATGGCAATTTCCTCAGAAAGTCTTTAAGAGCATGCAGATGAGTTCAGCTGGGAATGTTACCATCAGACCACAGAACTATTTTTCCTTCAGCTAACATCAAACACTGGGCAGGAGGCAGTAAAATAACAAAGATATAAATGGACAAAGAACAACCAAAGAACACTAGCAATAACTGAAAAGCAAATTATATCACTAAGAAAAAGCCGCATAAAACAAAGCAAACCATTACAGCCCATCCTTGTGGTATCTTTGAAGTCGAAGTTTAATTTATTCTCTTTCTGTGTGTGAATACAATAAACACTTTCATACAATGTAAATCTCATCTTTTTTGGATTTCGATTTGACTAAGTGCCAGTAACTTCTGTTAATCAGGACAATGAAGGTGCAAACATATCTCTGTCTAGGGCCTTAATAAAACTTTGAAAACTGTAGTTTAACAAACTGTCTTTTCATCTCAAAATGGGATTATAACTCATGGTGGAAATTTTCATTAGCATTTGCTCTAGCTGGTGAGAGTGTAGGCTTCTGCCTTTATAGATGAGAAAACAAAAGCTCGTTGAGATTAAATATTTCCCCCCAAGGACATCTACTGAGTTATACAAATGATACTGGAGAAGAGAAAATAGAAGAAAAATTCATTCGGTTCTAGTTTGGTACTATTTCTTAAATTTCATTTGGTGCTACTTCTTAAATACCTCTTCCCCTTCAGGTGTTACATAACTTTATCTTCACAAAAATCCTGTGCCATATTAATATACTCATTTTATAGGTGTGGAAATTAAGGATTAATGAGGTGAAATAATTCATTTAAGTTCACTCATTGAGGAAGTAGCTGAGCAAAGGTTTCCAACTGATTCTTTGTCACCAAATATTATGCTCTTATATTCTATGCTGAAATGAAAATTACAATCCTGTCTAACATATCCTCTAACAAAAATAAAGGGGTCATCTTTCTCATTATTTACTTAAGCTCTCCAAAATCTACTTGCTCACTTTCAGACACAGAAAAAAATATTTTCTGTCTTCAAAGATCCTTAAAACTTTTCCTATAGGGGAAATACTTGAGAGTTTGGTGAACAAATTTTTCAGCAGTGATTTTCAAGACTGTAATAACCTCCATCTCTTTAAATGCTTTTATAAAATACTTTATGCTTGACAGAAATTATCTCAGAAACACTGATGTAATGGACGGTGGGAGATAGAGAATCAGAGGCTCTGACAGGGCAACTGCCTGCGAAGAGTAGTGCTTCCTGCTCCTTGAGATTAGAGATAAATTAATCCCTGAGTCCCCAGGTGCCCAAGTATACGAATAAATGGAAGTGTGTGTATCTAATGAAGTGATTTTTAGTGGAAGCAAATTGGAAGCCATGATTCACCTGGCCTTTAAAGGTTTGATTTTATGCAGAACTAAAAAGTAGATGAAAAATTGGTCATTAAATGAAAAACCAGAGGCTTTGATTATTGGAGGGAATGAAAATAATATTCTGGAAACTAGCCCATATTTAATTGTTTATATCCTATTCAATCACTGATGCACACATAGGCCCACAGTCTGTTAGCCTGTGTCTTCATGTCCTTCTTTGAACCTCCAATCATACAATAGACGGAATCAATGCATTCTGAGGCCACACAACTAGCTACAATAGGATGACTGTGCCTCCTGAGATGGATCAAGTTCAGCTCATGCCTGAATGCTCTGTGTCAATCTATAGCCTAAGTGAACGACAGAAACAGTTTCTGTTGGAGTGTTAGGTAAATTAAACGGATTGCACAAGTGAGTGGGGTTTATGACAAAGATCATATCTGTGCATTGAAAACAAGCAGGGTGGGATGATTTGGGAGAATGGCATTGAAACATGTATACTATCATGTAAGAATCAAATCACCAGTCTACGTCCGATGCAGGATATAGCATGCTTGGGGCTGGTGCACGGGGATGACCCAGAGGGATGTTGTGGGGAGGGAGGTGGGAGGGGGGTTCATGTTTAGGATCACATGTACACCCGTGGTGGATTCATGTCAATGTATGGCAAAACCAATACAGTATTGTAAAGTAAAATAAAGTAAAAATAAAAATTAAAAAAAAGAAAACAAGTAAATCATTATGTAATCTATTGTGAAAATAAAATCATTTAATATTTGGAGTCTAAAGATATGAATGGAATAGATGAAAAATTAATTATTAATTGAATCAAGAAACCCTTTATTCACACTAGGATCATAGGGAAGGCTGAAGTGATCCTTCAGTGGTATTTGCTTAGTGGTCTCACTGTTCTAGTGCTATGGATAGCAACCGAGAACTGGGAAAAAAGACAAAAGAACTTGAACAAGCTTGCTTTGCTCCAAGTTAGTCTAAACACTGCTGCTATTCAAAATCTAATACCCAGAGTTGTTTGTGTTGTTCAGCTGCTAAGTTGTTTCTGATTCTTCGCAGCCCCATGGACTGCAGTACTCCAGGCTTCCCTGTCCTTCACCATCTCCTGGAATTTTGCTCAAGCTCATGGTCCATTGAGTCAGTGATGCCATCCAACTATCTCATCCTCTGTTATCCCCTTCTTTTCCTGCCTTCAATATTTTCCAGCATCAGAGTCTTTTCCAACGAGTTGGCTTTTTGCATCACGTGGCCAATTCAGAATTAAGTTGAAAATTGCATGTATATTCCACCTAAATATATGTTTGCTCATAGAGAAACATGATTTGAAGCAAGTGTATCTCACAATGCTTTGTGTTTACTTGTTCCTTTATGATATCTTCCTTTTCTTTTCCTTTTGTTATTGTTCCTTTGCCAAACTTCCTCTCCTAACAAATTCACCCTTTTAGGTGACTATGTGTTGCATATCAAATACAGATCATCCAAAACTAAATTTATTAATGTTTCTTGGTTACCTAAAGTTACAAACACACATATCATCAACTACATATAGAAAAGATGGGATTTAAAATATGGGATTATGTTCATCAGGGAAGAGCAGAGGAAAACTCCAAAATCATATACTACCTAACATTTTTTAGCAGATTTTGAAAAGTCTACAATATAACTGTATTAGTCTCATAGCTGCTGAAGCAAATTACCATAATCTTAGGGGCTTAAAACAACACAAATTTATGACCTTATAGTATTGGGGATCAAAGTCCGAAGTTCGTTTCACTGGTCTAAAGTCAAGATGTCTTTAGGAAAACATTCCTTCTGGATGCTGTGGGCAGGGGAGGGGGTGGAGGGGAGGGCCTGGCTTCCTTGCCTCTGTTTCCAGAGGCTGCCCACGTTCCTTGGATCATGGCCCTGTACCATTCCCATCTCTGGTTCTGTCATCATATCTTCTCAGATTATCTCTCACTCTGACATTCTTGCCTCCTTTTTATAACACCCTGTTTTCACCTGGTATACTTCAGGAAAACTTTTCCATCTCAAGATCCTTAACCACATTTCAAAGTCCCCTTTGCCTTATTAGTAACATATTCACAAGTTCTGGGGATCAGGATGTGGACATCTTTGGGAGGCTATTATTCTGCCTCTGTATTATCATCAGTGTAGTCAATTAATTGAATCTAAGAGAAGAATAAGAAAAGAGTTTTGTCCACAAATAGCTAACATTATGTATCCCTTTGTGTAAAGTCTTCCTCCTGATTTTGCATTTATTCATGATACATTAAACCATTCTGATTCTTGAATGTGTTTGCGTAAACTTGCTTGTGGTAGATTGTTTAGAGTAGCTCCAATTATTCATCTCCTTGACTGTTTACCCTTGCAAATCAGTTCAGTTCAGTTCAGTCACTCAGTTGTGTCTCATTCTCTGCAACCCCATGGACTGAAGCATGGCAAGCCTCCCTGTCCATCACCAACTCCCAGAGTTTACTCAAACTCATGTCCATTGAGTCGGTAATGCCATCTAGCCATCTCATCCTCTGTCATCTTCTTCTCTTCCTGCCCTCAATCTTTCTTAGCATCAGGGTCTTTTCAAATGAGTCAGTTATTCACATCAGGTGGCCAAAGTATTAGAGTTTCAGCTTCAGCATCAGTCCTTCCAATAAATATTCAGGACTGATTTCCTTCAGGATGGACTGGTTGGATCTCTTTGCAGTCCAAGGGACTCTCAAGAGTCTTCCCCAACACCACAGTTCAAAAGCATCAATTCTTCGGCACTCAGCTTTCTTTATAGTCCAACTCTCACATCCATACATGACCACTGGAAAAACCATAGCCTTGACTAGACAGACCTTTGTTGGTAAAGTAATGTCTCTACTTTTTAATATGCCATCTAGGTTGGTCATAACTTTTCTTCTAAGGACTAAATGTCTTTTAATTTCATGGTTGCAGTCACCATCTGCAGTGATTTTAGAGCCCCTCAAAATAGTCTGTCACTGTTTTCACTGTTTCCCCATCTATTTGCCATCAAGTAATGGGACCAGATGCCATGATCTTCATTTTCTGAACGTTGAGTTTTAAGCCAACTTTTTCACTCTTCTCTTTCATTTTCATCAAGAGGCTCTTTAGATCTTCTTTGCTTTCTGCCATGAGGGTGTGTCATCTGCATATCTGAGGTTATTGATATTTCTCCCGGCAATCTTGATTTCAGCTTGTCCTTCATCCAGCCCAGCATTTCTCATGATGTACTCTGCATATAAGTTAAATAAGCAGGGTGACA
Source organism: Budorcas taxicolor (assembly GCF_023091745.1). Classification (NCBI taxonomy): domain Eukaryota; kingdom Metazoa; phylum Chordata; class Mammalia; order Artiodactyla; family Bovidae; genus Budorcas; species Budorcas taxicolor. Next base: position 73,642,720 of record NC_068911.1, read on the forward strand.
ATATACAGCCTTGACGTACTCCTTTTCCTGTTTGGAACCAGTCTGTTGTTCCATGTCCAGTTCTAACTCTTGCTTCCTGACCTGCATATAGGTTTCTCAAGAGGCAGGTCAGGTGGTCTGGTATTCCCATCTCTTTCAGAATTTTCTGCAGTTTATTGTGATCCACACAGTCAAAGGCTTTGGCATAGTCAATAAAGTAGAAATAGATGTTTTTCTGAAACTCTCTTGCCTTTTTGATAACCCAACAGATGTTGGTAATTTGATCTCTTTTTCTGCTGCCTTTTCTAAAACCAGCTTGAACATCTGGAACTTCACAGTTCATGTACTGTTCAAGTCTGGCTTGGAGAATTTTTAGCATTACTTTTCTAGCATGTGAGATGAGTGCAATTGTGCAGTAGTTTGAGCATTCTTTTGCATTGCCTTTCTTTGGAATTGAAATGAAAACTGACATTTTCCAGTCCTGTGGCTACTGCTGAATTTTCCAAAATTGCCAGAATATTGAGTGCAGCACTTTCACAGCATCATCTTTCAGGATTTGAAATATCTCAACTGGAATTCCATCACCTCTACTAGCTTTGTTTGTAGTGATGCTTCCTAAGGCTCACTTGACTTTGCATTCCAGAATGCCTGGCTGGGTGAGTGATCATACCATTGTGATTATCTGTGTCCTGAAGATCTTTGCAAATGTTAGTCTGCAATTTCTCCCATCAAGCTAAAGCTAAGTCACTTCAGTTGTGTCTGACTCTGTGCGACCCCATAGACGGCAGCCCACCAGGCTCCCCCTTCCCTGGGATTCTCCAGGCAAGAACACTGGAGTGGGTTGCCATTTCCATCAAGAGGTGAAATATATTTCAGCACATTATAATCTGGCTTGTTTTGTGATGATTCTGGCCAATACAATATGGAGATGAGATGTGCAAGCTCTGAGAGAAGACCTCTAGAGCCCTCAGGAAGTTCCACTGTCTTTCTTGATACTTCTATGACCTGAGCATAAATCTGGGCAACGCACTGGAGGAGGAAAGACTACATCAGGCAGAACAGAGTTGTCCTAGCCCTGGAACCATCCCAGAGTAGCCAGACTCCTGCTCACTCGGCAACTGACCATAGATATATGTGCGAGGCCAGAAAACACTAGATAAACTTCCCAGCTCACCAGAGGATTGTAAGCAATCACAGATGTATATTGTTTAAAGATTCTAATTTCAAGGTGGTTTGTTATGCAGCAAATGCTAATGGATACATCGCATGATATAATAACAATTTCTTATTGTTACAAATGGATATGGCATTTTCTCTGAAATTTATAATCTTAGATTCTTAAAAGTTCTTAAAAACTCTATTAAAATCATGTTCCATTTCATTTATTTGGGATAATGCCTGTTTGAATTTATGTCTTTGAATTATTGTCTGCCTCATGAGCATAAAAATCCTCAGTGCAAAAGTTCATTCTATGTTGCTTTTATAAGGAGTTTTACAGTTGATCACAATAGGTTGTGTGAAATTATAAAATGCCAGCAGGTAAATTATTTTAAGATTTTCTCATTAAGTTTCTATTGCAATTATATTAGGGTAAATTGTTATAACAAAAGCTGTGGAATACAGTGACTACTTTTAGGGGTTAAGATCATCTCTATTTTATGAGCTTATATTTTATAGAAACAACATTGGCTCTTATAATTCCTTTTACCAATTAACAAATATTTTCTAAACTATCTGTTAATGGACACTTTTTAATAAAGACATGTTTCTCCTATGTTGACTTTAAATGTTTTAAACAAATATATTTGTGTGCATATCTGTAAATATGTATACATATATATATATAATTCCATGCCTTTAAAAATTTTACAAACTTAGACTGAACTTCAATAATTTTATGAAATTTTTCTTAACAAGTGCCTATTGCTGAAGAGTTCCCCTCTACAACAACACAAAAATGCAGTTCTTGTTTATCATTGTTGAGATGAATTTCTAACTGTAATAACCTTTCTTATCTGAAATAATTTTTTGTGTTTACTTTAAATATCATAAATATTGAATACCTTTCCCCACATCACCAATATCTCAATAGAGAGTCTCCATAAATATAACTGTCAGTTATAAAATAGTTAGTATATTTTGGATAACTTATGCAAATCAATATTATGCCATTAACTTATAATAATAACAAAGTATTGATATAAGAAGGAAGAAAGGGATCTATAGAAACAAAGGGTTAAATGTTAAGTTGTATAAAATTGCTAGCTAAGCTTTTGCATGAAATATATAATTTTAAGTTGAACGAGGACTCTTTTTGCATGCCTAGTAACAAAATATGATTCATTGGAAGAAAGCAGTTAATTTCTTATTGGATTCTCATTTTTCTTTTCCTTTTTTCCTCCTTGTTTTAGAAGTCATATGGAATTTATATAGAGAGTTCTGCAGCCATTACTAACATTCATTCCTAAGAACTTATTCTAAAATTCATGTTTGTTTCTACAGATGAAAAATTTCTAAACACACAGTCGATGTTTTATACATTTAGGGAAATACCATGTTATGGCATAGTACCTTAGAATGGCTAGAACACAGTGTATTAAAGATGTTGATCAAATTTAATTTTTGAAAACCAAGAGGTGTTTTCACATCTGATTTCTTTCCATAATTATTTTTATAGGCACCAGGTCCAAAAATCACATACCAACCAATAGCAGTAATCTCACATTTCAACCAGAAACCCTTATTAATGTTTTATTTTTTAAAAATAATGTATTTAAGCAGCTACATCTGTTCCAGATGAGGCTAGGTTCTATTACATAATTTATAAAAATGTCATTTTCTATCTTTAGCCAATTCTTTAATTAATTATCTTGGGTTAATATTCAGAATTATAATACTAAAATCAACAGAGATGAAACTCTTTTCTGTGGCTTAACTTAATTCATTAAGGTAAGAATAAATGACATTGTAAGGATCTATGTTAAGTGTTCCCCAATCCCTAGACATCCAACTGTGTGTGTGTTGTGTGTGTGTTAGTCGCTCAATCATGTCCAATTCTTTGTGACCCCACGGACTTTAGCCCACTAGGCTCCTTTGTCCAGAGAATTCTCCAGGCAAGGATACTGGAGTGGGTTGCCATTTCCTTCTCCAGAGCATCTTCCTGACCCAGGGATCAAACCAAAAGATATTATAAAGCCATAAACAAAAAATTTGCACCTATAGAGTAAAAAGAAGGGAAACAAAGTCCTCAAATTGAAGATTGGTAAGTATCAACAGTTTGATTTTTTTTGAGACATTCTCTAGCTTCAACATAATCTCATATATAACTTTATATCCTTTATTCTCATTAAATCAAGTTGAGTTACCTGATATACAACAATGGTCTCATCATAACTACAATATGTCCCAATAAAAACCTGAGAGAAAATATTAGCAAAATAATTTATTTTGAAAATTTTTCTATTTCTGTGAAGCTTTCAACAAATTTTTCTATTTCTGTGAAGCTTCAAAGCTAATGATCCATTAACAAGAATAGGCCTGTGCCTCCCTGATAACTTTCACTAAGCTTAAAATGAAAAAGAATAGAGCATGGAGTTTGCTTCCCAATGGAAAACCTGAGATTATTTATTAATTATTTATGAAATTCAACTATAATCTCTTTTGTAGGGACTCTACTGAGTGTGATACATTCAAGCAATTTCAGTTTAAGCAGTAGTTGCTTTTAACTGACAACAGAAATATAAATGTGGTATTTGTTAACAATGTTGCTAATCCTATTTCCTGTATTTGAATAAATGTCCCCTTCAGCTAATAGACATATTTTATAGGTGACATTATAGTACACCATAATCACTGAGGCAGAATCATACTTTACCACAAAATACTCCAGACTGTATGCCCTGTGGTATAAATATAATATCAACAATTCTTACAAGATGCCTGAGAAGTGGCAGATTAAGACACACATTCACAATGCTAAGCTTCACACAGCTAGAAGTAAATGGCAGGTGTCAGGATTAAAATCTAGGTCACAGTTGGTTCCAGAGCCTTCACTTGTTTCACTTCTCCATCATTACTGATAAATTCTTATAAATCCTCATGGAGCTAAACGCAGCACCATTTCTTAGATGTTTGAAGTACAAAGATTGATAAGAAATTGTCCTTACCTCTAAGGAACTTACAACCTAGCCGCAGAAATAAGGCATATACATAAAGAAACATCTACATAAAAGGGCCTATCAGAGCTGTTTTTGTGGGAGTGAAAGGAGATCAAGTTCCCAAAGGAACAGACCATAGAGGAAGTCAATAACAGTGGATGCCACGTTTCACACTGTATTACATGGTTTCTTCAGGATATCTGTCTCGAATAGTGGAGGGGTGGGGAAACTATATGCTTAGAAATGGAAGGCTAGGCAAGCTGCCTATCTTGACTATTATAAATGTGGACTCTCAATCAATGGCTCCTTACCTTCCGGCTGTACTCAGCCGGTCCAGCTTGTCTGTTTCCACTCCGTGGAGCTTCAAACACACTCTTCAGCTCGTCAAGGGCGATGGAGAACCGTTCAATCCTGTGCCGACCACTCAGGGAACCCTCCTTCAGCACTTCCAGCTGAGCACAGTCCCTAGAGTAGTCACTTTTGTCCTCAGGACACTTTCCTTCAGGCTCTGCACTCAATACCTCTTCTCTGACACTTCGGAGCAGACTTGGAGGATCTGGAGGTCCAAGTGTTGATGCTACCTCTCCTTCAGGTTCAAGCAATTTGTTTTCTTGAGGCTGGAAAAGCCTGCAACGACTGCCCCTGGGACTGTACTCGCTTTTCTGGTAATCGCTGGATTCCCATTTCTGTCGCAGGAGGTTCAGAGAGCCCTTCTGCATTGGGAATATGGATGATTCCAGGTTGTCCTGCAATATAAAAAGTCCTTTCATTAAAGATATGTGTGAATAATTTTCTAAACACTGCTTAGGCATGCTAGATCTTGGGATTTGTATTCCAGTATAGATATCCAGCTTTCCTATATAATTTCTGGCTCATGACTTGACCCTTCAAAGTTATGTCAGTTAACTGAGAATTAGATTATAGAGAGGACTGATTTGTACAGCCATGGACAGTTGTGTCCAACTCTTTGCAACGCCATGGACTATAGAGTCCTTCGAATTCTCCAGGCCATAATACTGCAGTGGGTGGCCTCAGATTCTTCACAAGCTGAGCCACAAGGGAAGCCCAAGAATACTGGAGTGGGTAGACTATCCCTTCTCAAGAAAATCTTCCCAACCCAGGAATCGAACCGGGGTCTCCTGCATTGCAGGCGGATTCTTTACCAACTGAGCTATCAGGGAAGCCCTAAGTCATGGACATTTGACTATAAATGTCGATTTATAGGCAAAACTATAGAACCATACATATATATCAAAACCATATATAGACAAAACTAGGAAAACATTATTTTCTTCCCTTTTCTTTTATGTTAAATCAGCCAATAATTACTTACAAAGTAAAATTTAAGCAATATTCTCTCATCATTTAGTATATTCTGTTAGTCATTCAGTCATGTATGTTCTGAGGAAAGAGCAATTTAACAAGTCCAACAGGAATGTCATTCCCAGGTGGTACTAGGGCTAAAAAAAATCCATATGCCAATTCAGGAGACTCAAGAGACATGGGTTTGATCCCTGGGTAGGGAAGATCCCCTGAAAAAGGAAATGGCAATGCACTCCAGTATTCTTGCCTGGGAAATCCCATGAACACAGCAGCCTAGCATACTACAGTCCATGAGGTCACAAAGAGTCACACACGACTGGGTGATTTAACAATAGCAGGAAAAAAGGGGGTTTATTTTCTGCCTGTAATCATTCAGGACTTCTTTTGTAATTCTTGGTTTCTGCAAATGTATTAACTTAAAAGTTTTGGACTAATAGCTAAAAGCTATTAAGCTTTTGCTATAAGAAAAATACTTTGATAATAATTTATATGTATACCTCATTTTAATTCCAACATTCTCAAAATGAGTTGCTACTATGAATACTATTTCAGGTAAGGAAGTTAAGAATTAATTTGCCTAAGGTTCTGTGTAACAGAGCCTAGATTTGAAATACATCTGTGTGACTGCAGAACCTTCCCTTTTAACCACTGGAGTGTAATGTCCTCTTTGTACTTCAAGTGTCCAATTCATATCTCATTATGAAACTGATTAAATTTTAACTTTGATACAGAGTTTTGTGGTAAGTAGGAAAAAATCAAATTGTAAAATGTCCTTTTACCAGAAACAAACATATACACACACATAAACGAATCATAGGCATCAAGAACTTCACATTAGCATGAATTCTTGTCATAGAAACAGCAACTTTCTGTTGTAACCCAGAGATTCTACACAGTAAATTTGGGGCTTCAAAAAATATATTTTGCTCTTGAAAGATGATGCTTTTTCCTGGAAAAGTATTAGCACAGTGGGTATGGTAAACAATCTCACTTAGATTAAGTGAGAATATCTCAAAAGGTCACCTAACAAAATGGCTCCAGACTTCTTTGTCTGCCAACCACATTATAAAAAATGTTTTTATGCACTGGGACTCAGTGCATATATATTAATAAATTTATTTATATGTATCTATACATATATGCATATGAAGTGAGCTTGTTTTCATTAAATAATTTTTCACTTTACTATGTGAAATGTCTGATGATATTTTCTAATATCCTTCACTTAAGAAAATGTTTTCTATCCATTAATTGATTAATGGTTGACTAATGGTTCATAGACTGCTGGCTAGGTCTATGAGTACAGTAGGAGCTCAATCCCAGGTTGGGTTTCTACCAACTGTGTGACCTTGCAAAAGCTTCATTGGTAAAATGGACTTATATACATTAAGGCTTTATTTTGAGAAATGTATTAGATAATGTGTAAAATGTCTAGTGTGAATTAGATCTTCCAGTAGCTGTCAGTTCCATTCCCAGATCCACCTCTGGCTAAATCATTTTAATCACTCAATCATTTATGCTAAGTAGCAGTCTCCTAGATAAGAAAGCTTTAAAGAAAGAGGTTATTTTAATCCACAAATCCATAGACTGAACAGACTGGAAAATTTGGTTTTAATGATATTGCTAATTAATAAGTTTGGATTAGCCTCTTATTATAGAAAGTCTCAATAAAGCAATAGCACCCAACAAGACCTGAATATCTGTTTTAGAGAATGATCAACATATGGTGAGAGTCTAATCAACATATGCTGAAAATGTCTGTGTCTCATGTGTAAATGGACTTCAGAGAAGATCTCACTAGCAAAGGAAAGAATGGTGAAAACATCTCACAGCTGTTAATAGTGACCTCATGAGGTTATTTAATGAAAAAATTGTTTCTGAGTCAATCTTGCATAATTAGGAATGCAAAACTGGGAGGGGAAAAAACTCGAAGATGGAGAAGGAAAACCATTTTTCTCATATAGGAAAGATGATCCTAATATTCAAAACTGACTTGGAAATTCTATCTCTAGATGAAGATGGAATAGGCATATTTTCTCAATTCCTCTCTCTAAATATAGCTAAAAATCCTGGAAATAATACGTAAAATGAAACATAAGAGGACTTTGAAAGAGAAGGCAGACAGTCTAGGAACTTTTGCGCTTGAGGAACAAAATGGTGGTGAATTCCTTGAGTTTTCTTTTAGTCATATATCCAGAACATGTTGCTCAAAGAGCCAGTAACTCAAAGACTCCAATAGGAACAAACAGCCTGCTGTCTCTAGCAAAAGAAGTAGGAAAGGGGAAAGTCAGCAAAACTTTTAGACAATAATTGCCATACCTCTCTGGACTCCAATGGGGTGTGCTACCATTCAGTTTAACTATCTGGCATTAGCACAGATTCCAAAGGTTAAGGCTTCAGTTCCACAAGACTGCCCCTACTTCAGAGGCCAGTTATAAGACAAACTGGTTATAAACTGGGGGTTCTCATGATTCCCTACTCAGGTTTGTTAATTTTCTAGAAGAGTGTATAGAACTCAGAAAGCTACATTACTTAAATGTACCTGTTTATTATAAAGAATGCAACCCATGGACAGTCAAACGTAAAAGACGCACCAGGCAAGTATGGGAGGGGTTGTGGAGCCTCCATGCCTTCTCCAGGTGTGCTACTCTCCAAGAACTTTGATGTAGTCACCAACCCGGAAGCTCTCCAAATCCACCATTTAAAGAGCTTTTGCAAAGGTATCATTATGTCAGGGGAGTTTGTAATTTCCTCAGTTCTGTCTCACCATAGCAAAAATTTGAAGTGATGGGTGGGTCGGTGCTACAGCTCAGTTTTAATCGGCAAGCAAAGGAAAAGAGAGCCTCGAGGTGTGAGTGTGGGCCGCCCCAAAAGATGTGAAGAGAAGAAAAGCCCCCGACTCAATTTTGGCTCCTCTTTTTGTACGTTTTTTCTCCTCCCCCCGAGCTTGCCCTGTGTAAACTGGGCTAGCCAGGAGGGCTGTTTTACCTGAGATTCTCACTCTGGTCCTTGGACCTTCCTTTGTTCTATGTTCATGGGCTTTTCCCTTTCTTTGTCTTTTAGCCACCACCATTATGGACTCCTTTTTCCTATTCTAACTACCTAACAATTACATAGGCATGATTGATTAAATCATGGGTCATTGATGATTAACTCAATCTTTAGCCCCTCTCCCCTCCTTGCAGGTCAGGGTATGTGGTTAAAATTCCCATCTTTTAATCACGCTTTGGTGTTTCTGGTGAGTAACCCTCATTTTGAAGCTATCTTGGGCCCCCAGCCATGAGTCACCTGGTCATCATACAAAACACAATCAGTCATCACTTCAGAGATTCTAAGAGCTTTAGGAGCTACGTGCCAGGAGTGAGAGACAAAGATCAAATATATACTTATCACAAATCCCTCATTGACTTCCCTCCCCACTATAACCACGGTATCAGAGAAAACTGGGTGAAGAGCCAGGGTTTTCATACCCATTCAATGGTAATAAAGTCTTCCTCCAAGATGTCACTGGTGACCATGTAAGGATCATGGACTTCCCTGTAGCTCAAATGGTAGAGAATCTGCCTGCGATGCAGGAGACCTGGGTTTGATCCCTGGGTTGGGAAGTTCCTCTGGAGAAGGGAATGGCAATCCACTCCAGTATTCTTGCCTGGAGAATTCCATGGGCTGAGAAGCCTGGCGGGCTACAGTCCATGGGGTCACAAACAGTTGGACATGACTGAGCGACTAACACACACACACACACACACACACACACACATACACACACACACACGGATCATGTACTTTTGCACCACCTAGTGGTAATGAAACATTTCTCCTCTTCCCTGCCTGTGTCAGAGGACACTGGAGTTTGCAACCACAACTTTCACCAACATTCACTGTTGGTAGGGGTTCTCTTCTAGCAGTGGTATCGGTGGAGGCTACAAGGGGAGCAATAAAGAGGAGCAATCCCCTCCCCAGCCAGGCAGGATAATATCAGTGAATCCTACCACCACATAACAGTAGTGGATTCCCTTCTCCAGGAAGTCAAAGAACTCTGATTGGGGAAACTGGACTTCTACCTCAACTCGGCAATAATGAGGCAACTCCTCCCTTCATCTTCTGAAAGAGATTTAGGTAAGATCCAAAGTTCATAACATAGTTGCCCAAGTGTCCAGATACCGAAATGCCACAAAAACTTAAAAACTGAAGGAGAAAAACAATCAATGGGTAATAACATTGAGGCCACTCAGATACTGGAATTATCTGGCAAGAATTTTAAAGTAGCTTTGCTAAGTGAACAATTACAAACTGCTTTAAACATGTTCAAATGGAAAACGCTTAGCAAATAGAAGATTAAAAAAACAAATTGAATTTTAGAAATGAGATATAAATAAAGCAAAAGAAAAGGAAACGTCGCTGGATAGTCTCAGCAGAATGGAAAGGACAAAATGAAAGGTCAATGAACTCAAATACAGAATGATAGAAATTACCTGATGTAAACACACAAAGAAAATATAATTTAAAAAAAGTAGAACATCAGAGACCAGTGAGACCATAAAAAAGATCCAGCATTCATGTCATTGGGATCCCAGAAGAAGAAGAGAAAGACGGTGGTGCTGAAAAATATTATTAGACAACATGGATAAAAAGTTTCTAACTTTTTAAATAACAAAAGATATGAAAAGACAGAAAGATATAGTAAAAAAAAAAAAAAGATAGTAAAAAAGTTGAGTGTATCCCTGTGACACATCAAAATAAAATTTCAGGAAAACAAGATTTTGAAAAAAACAGAAATGTTGAAATCAGTAAGAAATATATGAAATCTTACCTATAGAGGAAAAACAATTTGAATGACAGTGAATATCTCATCAAAAACCATGAAGTTCAGGAGGAAGTGACAAAATATTTTTCAAGTGCTAATAGAAAATTACTGTCAACCCCAAATTATATCTCTACCAAAATTAACCTTCAGAAATGAAGGCAAAGTGACAATATTCTTGAAGAAAAACTAAGAGAATTCATTACCATCAAACTTACACTTGACCAGACCACTTGACCTGCCTCTTGAGAAATCTGTATGCAGGTCAGGAAGCAACAGTTAGAATTGGACATGGAACAACAGACTGGTTCCAAATAGGAAAAGGAGTACCTCAAGGCTGTATATTGTCACCCTCTCTTATTTAACTTATATGCAGAGTATATCATGAGAAATGCTGGACTGGAAGAAACACAAGCTGGAATCAAGATTGGCGGGAGAAATCTCAATAACCTCAGATATGCAGATGACACCACCTTTATGGCAGAAAGTGAAGAGGAACTAAAAAGCCTCTTGATGAAAGTGAAAGAGGAGAGTGAAAAAGTTGACTTAAAGCTCAACATTCAGAAAATGAAGATCATGGCATCCGGTCCTATCACTTCATGGGAAATAGATGGGGAAACCGTGGAAACTGTGTCAAACTTTATTTTTTTGGGCTCCAAAATCACTGCAGATGGTGACTGCAGCCATGAAATTAAAAGACGCTTACTCCTTGGAAGAAAAGTTATGACCAACCTAGATAGCATATTCAAAAGCAGAGACATTACTTTGCCGACTAAGGTCCATCTACTCAAGGCTCTGGTTTTTCCAGCGGTCATGTATGATGTGAGAGCTGGACTGTGAAGAAGGCTGAGTGCCGAAGAATCGATGCTTTTGAACTGTGATGTTGGAGAAGACTCTTGAGAGTCCCTTGGACTGCAAGGAGATCCAACCAGTCCATTCTGAAGGAGATCAGCCCTGGGATTTCTTTGGAAGGAATGATGCTAAAGCTGAAACTCCAGTACTTTGGCCACCTCATGCGAAGAGTTGACTCATTGGAAAAGACTTTGATGCTGGGAGTGATTGGGGGCAGGAGGAGAAGGGGACGACAGAGGATGAGATGGCTGGATGGCATCACTGACTTGATGGACGTGAATCTGAGTGAAATCCGGGAGTTGGTGATGGACAGGGAGGCCTGGCATGCTGTGATTCATGGGGTCACAAAGAGTTGGACATGAATGAGCAACTGAACTGAACTGAACTGAACTGAACTGATACATACATTGTGTTCGTATTGATTCCTGCTTTTGAGAATATTCTATAGTCATGAGGTACATAAGCTCATTTTGTACTATGTTTGCAACTTCCTTGAACCTAGAATAATTTCAAAATAAAATAGTAAACTCTGGGAGCTGGTGATGGACAGGAAGCCTGGCATGCTGCAGTCCATGCAGTAGCAAAGAGTCGACACAACTGAGCAACTGAACTGAGCTGAAGATGTTGAAAACCAAAAAAATAAAACAGTGATTTGGTAGTAATTCCTCCAGATTTTATTTTACTTGGGAAGGATTAGAAACATAGAAATATCAGCATTTCACCTTGTGCAGTGACAGAGAGTGGTAAGGTACTCTGCTACACAGGTCACTATTACGAATGGGAAGCTACATGCCTATGTCAGTTGTCAATTTATTGCCTCTCACCTCAAGGTGTATCATTCAATATATGCACCATGATAAATGCACCATCACCATCACCGACTCAATGGATATGATTTTGAGCAAGCTGCAGGAGATGGTAAAGGACGGGGAAGCTTGGCGTGCTACAGTCCGTGCAATTGTAAACAGTTGGAGACGACTGAGCCACTGAATGACAAATGACTAAATCCCTTTAAGCATTTCTTCTTTACAACGTTTAGCTTTCTCAGTAGAGGGCGCCAGAGGGACATTGTAGGAAGAAGAGCTTCTAGCAAGTTCTTGCATCGCCGCTGTGTCAGGGGTTAGGAGAATGTGAGAACACCCAGTGGAGCCTGTCCAGTCACAGACATGGAATGCCACCACTCATGATCTTAGCCTTAGCCTGGGAATAATCTTTCCACAGTCCTCTCAGGATGGAAACAAATCCCATAGCTGCCTGTGTCCTGGAGGTTCACACAGGGAGCAGCTGTTGATTCTAGGAGGCCTTGAGCAGCTTGCGTGCAGCTGGTCCATAACACAGGAGATAACACCCATCTGCTGTTTCCTCAGCCAGCTCCTGCACAGTTTTGTCCTCTGAAGTCTCTTGCCCAGATAGACACACTGATTACCACTGTGTTTCCTTGCTACCAATTGTTGATCACCCATTCAGGCTGCACCCTGAAGGGTGGCCTATTGCTTGTTCAGAAACTCCAGAGCAGCTCCAGCCTAGCTAAACCAGCAAGCCTTTCCACTCTGCTTTTCGAGGGGCTGAGCCACACCTCCTCCAAGGGGTTCTGAACTCTTTTCGAGTTTGTCCTTCCTTGGTTACTGTCCTTCAGCCCTAGGTTACCATATAGTATTTCCTTATGGTTACACTTTTATTGTGGCTGTTAATTCTTTATATTCAACTTTTGCTGTTTAACCTGTATTTGGTTTGTATTTGCTGATTACACACTGGCATATTACTCTTGCTCAATAAGAGATGCTGCTGTTTAGTCGCTGTCATGTTTGACTCTTTGAAACCCCACGGACTGTAGCATGCCAGGCTCCTCTGTCCATGGGATTTCCCAGGCAAGAATATTGGAGTGGGTTGACATTTCCTTCTCTAGGGAATATTCCTGACCCAGGGATAGAAACTGTCTCCTTCTTGGTAGGCAGATTCTTTACCACTGAGCCATCTGAGAAGCCCTCAATAAGAAATATCCACTATCTAACTCCAACAGGTAGGTCACGAGGCCACATGTTCTCAGTATTGTCATGAAGCATGCCACTGTCCCCCTTATAACTAAGTGTGCTGGGATGTGGTATGGCTGGGAATAACTCTTCCTATATTCCCTGGTCAGGAAATGACAGTCAACATGGCAGATGGAGGCATTGCCCTTAAAGGGTCCCATTGAACTCTATAGTCTTCCATGACATTTTACAGAAAACATTACAGCAAGTATCATCTAGATAAAAAAGTTTAAGAAACTTAATATTCATACTGTTCTGAGAGAGCTATAATGTGAACTTTTAAATTAAAGGCTTTTGAAAAATCTTTGAGACAAAAGGAAGCCTAAGCAATTCAGGGTGTTCTACGCTTATTTAAGCAAAGGACCTTTTATTATAAACTGCTCCTAACATCCTTAAGTATTATGTTTCATCAAAGCCATTTTGGAAAGTGTTGACATAAGGCAAAAATCACTAACTAGAAAAAGTAAGCCTCAGATTTCTTCTTAGTATGTGTGTGTGTGTGTGTTTGTGTGTGTGTGTGTGTGTGTGTGTGTGCGTGAGCACACTCAGTTACTCAGCCATGTCCGATTCATTGTAACCCTGTGGTTTGTAGCCCACTAGGCTCTTCTGTCCATGGGGTTTTTCAGGCAAGAATCCTGGAGTGGGTTGCCATTTAATAAACTGATTAGCTATTCATCAAAGTTCATGATTTTGACAAGTTTTAAAAAAGTGTTTCTGTTAATTACTATATTTAACAAATACCTTTTTTATTAAAAAACAGCTGGCATCTGTTAAAAACCACATGACAAACTGCAACATTTAGGTATAAAAATGAGAGAATTTCCCAGAATTGAGGAATCTGGGATGTGTGAACTGAGGAAGATAACTGCATAGTTTGTACAACCAAAATCACTGAATTAAAATGTAGTTAAAATCAAAGAAAATATTAACTTAAAAAACTGAGTTGAAATAAAGAGCCCCAGGAGCTATGTAAGTGATCTCCCTGTGACTATACTGCAAAGGCGGCCAGTTGGTTACAGCATCCTCGTCTTCCACATTCAGTAAGACAAAACCGGACTCACACAGGATTTACTTGTGTTCACGTATCCAGAGGCTTGTTTGTGGATATGGTAGAATCTAGACCCCCAAGGGAGCAATACTCAAGAACAACTTGAGTTTAGGAATTTTGGACTTTGGTTTTCAGTGTCGAGTGGATGTCTTGCCTAAGTTAGGCATAACTATGTTGAGTCAATTGAGACAGAGGTTTTAGCTAAGCAGACTGAGGTAGAGTAAAACTGAAAAATGTCCACAGGAGCAGGATTAACTGAAAAAAAAAAGAAAAAGCACTAGGGGATAATACATCCAATGTTGGCGTAGAAATGCACGCTGTCCTGCATTGTCACATGTGACACAAAGTGTTTTGATCTAACTTCAGTAAATGGACTGTGCATTTTTCCTTGTTTGGGGGATTGTGTTTATGATTTAATAGGTTTTCAAGCAATATTCTTCTCTATCATCCTCTTTCTCTGGGATTTCAACACTTTGTTCTTTCAGTCTCATATATTCCTTATTTTCTCTCCTTCCAGAAGACTTTTGCACATGCTGTTCTTTCTGCCTCCATACTCTTCCCCCTTATGTTCTGATACCTCATAATTATGCTTCCGGTCTCAACTTAAGGCATGACTCTCTTGAGGAACAGTTCCTGACTTATCAAAGATGCTGTGGTTCACTATTTAATAAGCATCTGAGGTCATTTTAAGGAAAGTGATCTGAAGTCCACACTTTCAGATCTGTTGTGAAACAATAATAAAAAGAGTAATAGTTTGTATGGACTGACAGAGATAAAATCTGCCAAGATTTAGTGCATTATATAAATGAGCTAACGTTCACGTGAGGATTCCAAAGTCTTTAGTTCTTGTTGCTACCTAGTGATCTGCTTGCTATCGTATATAAAAGAGTATCAGGTGTATAGAGGGAGAATTTTTAAGCAAGGAAAGGAAAACCTTAACCAAGATTAAGTCATCAAGGCATTAACAACTGAACACTTACAAAAATGTTCTTATACCTTGTGATCTCTATAAGAATTATCTCCTGCCTCTATTATTGTTACATTGAGTTTATTTATGAATATAATTATAGTATATAGCTATAATAATATATAACATAATATGTAACTATAACACTATGTGATATATAAGGTGTGTGGCACGTGTCACAAACAACAATGATTTTTGCCTGTCAAGCACACCAATCTGCTCAAAGAAAAATGAAGTCTCTGAGCAACTCTTGGTGAGAAGAAAAATTACCAAATGCTTTCCCGTTCTACTGAAATTCCCTGAAGTCAAATTTTAAATAAGCTTCGTAAATAGTCTTATATGGTTGATTTACTAAAACTTCTTATAAATCATAACTCTTGTTTCTTATATTTAGAAACATGCTTTGGTATAATTTTGTTCTAAGAGTGTTTCAAGTTTAAAGCAGAGTTATTTATCAATTTGAAACGCACTTCCAGATCTAAAAGATATATGATTATTATTATAGAGTCATAGTATGTGAAAAATTTTGAACAGCCTGATATACAGCAAGGGTGACAAAAGTGCTGATAATTTTGGCAAAATGGAAAATTTATCCTGAAGTAATAATTTAATAGAAGAACCCTCTTTATATGCAAATGTCCCTTCCAGCGTTTTTATAGTTGTTATAAAAGAAAATCCTAAAGTTCAAAGCATGAGGAATGTTTTAATTATAGTTCAGCTACACAGTGAAATTATGTGACCATCTGAACTAGTAAATAGGAAGGTAGCATCAAAATCTTGAAATAACATACAGTATAACATTGTAATAACATTGTAATGTTATTACAGTATAACATTAAGCAAATAAACACATGAAAGTAAATGTATTTCATTAATTCAAAATACATTCATATGTTCAAGAACTGAAAGCATTTTAAAAAGTAAAAATAATTGTGTTAGTGTATTGAGATTTGAGGAAGTTGGCTTTCCCACACTTAAAAACAATACTGTCTTTAGCAACTTTAAATTGTCTACCTCCTTCCTTGGGAGAGAAAAAAAAAATGATGCCTTTTGAAACAGTTATAGATTTTTCTAAAATATTTAAAAATCTCCAACCTATTACTCTAATATTTATAGCATCAAATTCAAATATTCTCAGTTTTCACGCAGCAGAGAAAAGCCATTGAAGGTAATTTAAACCCAAGAGTCAGTTTACTGCAGTCATCTCTGTTTTAAATTACAACACTACCAAACCCTCCCTAGAATCAGCATGCAATCATTCCTTTTTCCCTCTGTGGTTATGTATATATATTTATATTGCTTCTATGAAATGATGCTTGAGTCTGACTACAAGTGATGCCATTTCCATTGCTCAAAATTCATGGCACTTCACATTAAGTAACCAGCCAAACATTATGACGGATATAAACTTGACTTCAGGAACTCGGGAAGCCTCTTCAATATATTTCCTGTGGGGACCTGGATGGGAAGCCTTTTGCCAGATACAGGAAGGTGGAGTTCTTCATGGGGTTATTTAACCCTGTTTACTCTATCCAATTATTTAATGTTAATTTTGAAGTTCTGAACACAGCATGCTGCAGAGGGTTTGGATTGCATGACAAAGCTGTTTCATACAAGAATTTTTACATAAATCAACTTGCTTTTTAAAAATAAATGCCTGTTTGCATGCAATTATTTCTACTGGTTTCTAAATCTTTTATTTTCCCAACACACACCACCCTCTTAAGCACTGCATTTCAGGGATCAGAGTAGAATCTGGGCTTCTCCTGAAGCCCTAAAATATGACTACAGTATAAAAACATGTTTTGACATACATTTTAGCTATTTTCATACCAAACAAATTTAGAAAACTCTGTCAATCAAATGAAGTCTCTATCAATTTAATAATAAAAAAATCAGATTAGAATAAAAATGTATTATATGGTAGAACTTTTTTTAGTGGGTGTCTCATCTTTGGTAACTACAGCTATATGCCTGGAAGGGGAAAATATTTCACAATATAATACTAGCCTCCTTTAACACAGTAGCTAATGAGCCCAACAAGATGACAGAACATAAGAAGATTGTGAGGCATATCAACATCAGCAAACTTTCAAAATACAAAGCAAAAGGTTTCTAAGAACATGCCAAATTTCTGTTGTCACTGAGCCAGATTCTCTGGCGAGGAAATCCTCAGTCTTGCAACTGTTGAAAGCAAGTTAAGATTAGGGAAATAATTTAAACTAGCACCTTCCAAAAATGTGTAAGAATCCCTAGCATTAGGTTTATAATACTAATATTAGTGTAATTTATTTTTCTCTTTTGGTTATATTTCTTTTATCCAGCATTCAGTATTTTTGTCCTGACTTTGAAATATTCTCAGACAGTACTCATTTTTTCAGAGAAAAAAATCTTATGACAATGAGATTGACAAAAAATATTTGTCAAAAAATTAATTGAGCTATTCTGGGGAGGGAACTTTTAATTAGCTTTGGCGAATAGTTGCTGAACATCTCCCTGATAAGAATTTGAAAGAAATGAATCAAGAGTTTCAAAGACTATTAAAAAAAATCTGACTAAAGCTTTAATATTAGATGTTGCTGATTCCATTAATTTTTTTTTTTTTGGTATTCTAACTTCATCAAAACAGATTTTCAATTAGTTTTCCTTCTGAAAATGTACCTAAAATTAGTACTTTACTTAATTTGTCACTAACAAGATACATGCATAATTCATATACATGAAGAAAAAGATAGGAATAATACATTTGTTTATTATTCTTTTTTTACCTCCTCATTCACATTTATTAAAAGAACTGGCAAAGCAACTAGCTAAGACAAGTTATTAAAAGAATTTGTGAAGTTGTATATTAGCAATAAGCTTATCTTACCGCCATGTCCTTTTCTGTCAAGTTCCTGTGCTGTGACTCGGCTACCACAGTTACATATTCGTTAAAGGAAAACACAAATTTAACAGTGCTTTAACTCACTGATCTCATCTAACTAATGAACATCAAGCATGATGGACATACGTCGCTAGATAGCGGTTACAAGACACCAAATCTCTCATAGCTAGCTCTGGGAGCTACATTATTTAGTAAGTCATGGGAGAGAGAAGTGCACTTTCGACCATAACCCCTGCTTGTGCTGGGTACTCAGCTTACAAGGTTTGCCAGGTAAAGGCTGATTGAAGCAGCTTTTGTTTTCAAATTCTATAGAACAAAAACCCATCCACAGTCAAAGGACCGATCCCCCAGCATCCCGGAAACTGTCTGCAGGATGTAGATAACTGGTATTTAATGAAAGAAGATATTATTAAATGTTTCATGGATTATCCCAAGCAGGCTGGGTACCAGACAATACCTGTTATTTAGCACAAAGCTCATGTTCTGTTATGGGCAGGCTTCTGCCACTCTCACAGAGAGAATCCATGGGTAGAAAAGCAACCATCCAAAACTTGCTCTTGTGAGGCTTAAAATACATATAAATACATATCTCAGTGTTCATAATATAAAGGAAAACAGTTTTAGAGTTTACTGTGGGAATCTGCCAAAGGGTTAGAAAGGATCAATCCCATGTTGTAGGGTTTACAGTCTGGCCAAATGCACTGATTCCTACTTTTATCTTGCACCAAAATCATCTGAGATGCTGTTAAAATTGCAGAGTCCTAAAACCCCAATTGGTGTGGAATGTGGCCTTGGGAATCTGCTTTCTTACAAACTACCACAAGTGATTCTGATGCCCATGGATGCCGGATTTAAAAAATACCTTGCTACAAGGCCATAAGTATCAATGAACTGAAGATATAACATCATTTCCTAATTCAATAAATGCTTGTGGAGGACTACTAGAGGAACGGCATAATGCTATATAGTTATAAAGCATTTCTAAAACAACTTTAATCTAAAAACAGAAAATATCCAGTGTTTGTGAAGTATGGAAGAATTGGAATGTTTGCACATTGCTGGAGGGTACTTAAAATGGTGCAGCTCCTCTGGAAGACAGTATGGTGGTTCCTCACAAAATTAAATGTGCATTTATCATGTGATTCAAAACTTTCATGTCAGAGTACATACCTAAAAGAAGTGAAAGCAGAAACTCAAACAGATTTTTGCCCACCTGTTTTCATAGCAGCATATTCACAATAGTCAAAGGGTAGAGGTAAACAAGGTATCCATCAACATATGAATGGATAAGCAAAATGTAGCATATACATACAATGGAATATTATTCTGCCTATAAAAGGAAGGAAATTCTGATATATGCTGTTACATGGATGATCCTATGCTGTGAAAGTCAGTTACAAAATAACAAATATTGTACAGTTCTACTTATATGAGGTACTTGATGGAAGCGGTTTAGTCGCTAAGCCATGTGCAACTCTTGCGACCACACGGACTAGGGGCTTGCCATTTCCTTCTGCAACATATGAAGTACTTCAGTTCAGTTCAGTTCGGTTCAGTCGCTCAGTCATGTTCGACTCTTTGCAACCCCATGAATCACAGCACGCCAGGCCTCCCTGTCCATCACCAACTCCCGGAGTTCACTCAAAACTCACGTCCATCGAGTCCGTGACGCCATCCAGCAATCTCATCTTCTGTCATCCCCTTTTCCTCCTGTCCCCAATCCCTCCCAGCATCAGAGTCTTTTCCAATGAGTCAACTCTTCTCATGAGGTGGCCAAAGTACTGGAGTTTCAGCTTTAGCATCATTCCTTCCAAAGAACACCCAGGGCTGATCTCCTTTAGAATGGACTGGTTGGATGAGTATTTAGAATAGTCAAATTCATAGACATAGACTATTGAATAGTGGTTACCAGGGCTGAGAGGAGAAGAGAATGAAGAGTTATTGTTTAATGGGTACAGAGTTTCAGTTTGGAATGAGGAAAAGTTTTTGGAGATGGATGGTGGTGATGGTTACATACCAATGTGAATGCACTTAATGCCACTGAACTGTAAACTTATAAAATGGTTGAAATGGCAAATTGTATATATACATACATACATACACACACACACATATATATATATACATACACACACACACACACATATATACACACACACACACACACACACATATATATATATATATACACAATTGAGTTTAGTCGCTCAGTTGTGTCTGACTCTTTGGGACCCCATGAATCGCAGCACCCTGGGCCTCCCTGTCCATCACCATCTCCCGGAGTTTACTCAAACTCAAGTCTATTGAGTCGGTGATGTGATCCAGCCATCTCATTCTCTGTTGTCCCCTTCTCCTCCTGCCCCCAATCCCTCCCAGCATCAGGGTCTTTTCCAATGAGTCAACTCTTCGCATGAGGTGGCCAAAATATTGGAGTTTCAGATTCAGCATCAGTCTTTCCAATGAACACCCAGGACTGATCTCCTTTAGAATGGACTGATTGGACCTCCTTGCAGTCCAAGGGACTCTCAAGAGTCTTCTCCAACACCACAGTTTAAAGACATCAGTTCTTTGGCGCTCAGTTTTCTTCACTGTCCAACTCTCACATCCATACATGACCATTGGAAAAACCATAGCCTTGACTAGACAGACCTTTGTTGGCAAAGTAATGTCTCTGATTTTCAATATGCTATCTAGGTTGGTCATAACTTTCCTTTCAAGGAGTAAGCATCTTTTAATTTCATGGCTGCAGTCACCATCTGCAGTGATTTTGGAGCCCAGAAAAATAAAGTCTGACACTGTTTCCACTGTTTCCCCATCTATTTCCCATGAAGTGATGGGACCGGATGCCATGATCTTAATTTTCTGAATGTTGAGCTTTAAGCTAACTTTTTCACTCTCCTCTTTCACTTTCATCAAGAGGCTTTTTAGTTCCTCTTTACTTTCTGCCATAAGGGTGGTGTCATCTGCATATCTGAGGTGATTGATATTTCTCCCGGCAATCTTGATTCCAGCTGTGTTTCTTCCAGTCCAGTGTTTCTCATGATGTACTCTGCATATAAGTTAAATAAGCAGGGTGACAATATACAGCCTTGACATACTCCTTTTCCTATTTGGAACCAGTCTGTTATTCCATGTCCAGTTCTAACTGTTGCTTCCTGACCTGCATTCAAGTTTCTCAAGAGGCAGGTCAGGTGGTCTGGTATTCCCATCTCTTTCAGAATTTTCCACAGTTTATTGTGATCCACACAGTCAAAGGCTTTGGCATAGTCAATAAAGGAGAAATAGTTGTTTTTCTGGAACCCTCTTGCTTTTTCGATGATCCAGCAGATGTTGGCAACTTGTTTTCTGGTTCCTCTGCCTTTTCTAAAACCAGCTTGGACATCTGGATGTTCACAGTTCACGTATTGCTGAAGCCTGGCTTGGAGAATTTTGAGCATTACTTTCCTAGCGTGTGAGATGAGTGCGGTAGTTTGAGCATTCTTTGGCATTGCCTTTCTTTGGGATTGGAATGAAAACTGACCTTTTCCAGTCCTGTGGCCACTGCTGAGTTTTCCAAACTTGCTGGCATATTGAGTGCAGTACTTTCACAGCATCATCTTTTAGGATTTGAAATAGCTTAACTGGAATTTCATTACCTCCCCTAGCTTTGTTCGTAGTGATGCTTTCTAAGGCCCACTTGACTTCACATTCCAGGATGTCTGGCTCTAGGTGAGTGATCACACCATCATGATTATCTGTATCATGAAGAGTTTTTTTGTACAGTTCTTCTGTGTATTCTTACTACCTCTTCTTAATATCTTCTGCTTCTGTTAGGTCCATACCATTTCTGTCCTTTATCGAGTCCATCTTTGCATGAAATGTTCCTTTGGTATCTCTAATTTTCTTGAAGAGATGTCTAGTTTTTTCCTTTTCTGTTGTTTTCCTGTATTTCTTTGCATTGGTCACTGTTTTCCTCTATTTCTTTGCATCGAAGTGCGGTGGCTGTGACACACTGCACAGAAGCTTGGCTGAGAGGAGCTACCTTTCGCCCAAGGTCAGGGGCGGTGGCCGAGATGAGCAACCCCACGTCCAAGGGGGGGCGGCTGCTCGGGCGCAGAAGGGCCAAGAGGAGCTACTCCACATTCAAGGTCAGGAGGGGTGGCTGTGTGGCGATTCCCCTCGTCCAAGGAAAGGCGCAGCGGCTTTGCTTTGCTGGAGCAGCCATGAAGAGATACCCCACATCCAAGGTAAGAGAAACCCAAGTAAGATGGCAGGTGTTGTGAGAGGGCATCAGAGGGCAGACACATGAAACCGTAATCACAGAAAACTAGCCAATCTAATCACACATACCACAGCCTTGTCTAACTCAATGAAACTAAGCCATGCTGTGTGGGGCCATCCAAGACAGGCGGGTCATGGAAAGAGGTCTGACAGAATGTGGTCCACTGGAGAAGGGAATAGCAAACCACTTCA
Source organism: Budorcas taxicolor (assembly GCF_023091745.1). Classification (NCBI taxonomy): domain Eukaryota; kingdom Metazoa; phylum Chordata; class Mammalia; order Artiodactyla; family Bovidae; genus Budorcas; species Budorcas taxicolor. The sequence goes on from NC_068911.1 coordinate 73,665,216, forward strand.
GTATTCTTGCCTTGAGAACCCCATGAATAGTATGAAAAGGCAAAATAATAAGATACTGAAAGAGGAACTCCTCAGGTCGGTAGGTGCCCAATATGCTACTGGAGATCAGTGGAGAAATAAATCCATGAAGAATGAAGGGATGGAGCCGAAGCAAAAACAATACCCAGTTGTGGATGTGACTGGTGATAGAAGCAAGGTCCAATGCTGTAAAGAGCAATACTGCATAGGAACCTGGAATGTCAGGTCCATGAATCAAGGCAAATTGGAAGTGGTCAAACAGGAGATGGCAAGGGTGAACGTCGACATTCTAGGAATCAGTGAACTAAAATGGACTGGAATGGGTGAATTTAACTCAGATGACCATTATATCTGCTACTGTGGGCAGGAATCCCTCAGAAGAAATGGAGTAGCCATCATGGTCAACAAAAGAGTCCTAAATGCAGTACTTGGATGCAATCTCAAAAATGATAGAATGATCTCTGTTTGTTTCCAAGGCAAACCATTCAATATCACCATAATCCAATTCTATGCCCCAACCAGTAATGCTGAAGAAGCTGATGTTGAACATGTTGGTCTATGAAGACCAACAAGACCTTTTAGAACTAACACTCAGAAAAGATGTCCTTCTCATTATAGGGGACTAGAATGCAAAAGTAGGAAGTCAAGAAACACCTGGAGTAACAGGCAAATTTGGCCTTGGAGTACGGAATGAAGCAGGGTAAAGGCTAATAGAGTTTTGCCAAGAAAATGCACTGGTCATAGCAAACACCCTCTTCCAACAACACAAGAGAAGACTACATATGGACATCACCAGATGATCAACACCGAAATCAAGTTGATTATATTCTTTGCAGCCAAAGATGGAGAAGCTCTATACAGTCAGCAAGAACAAGACCAGGAGCTGACTGTGGCTCAGATCATGAACTCCTTATTGCCAAATTCAGACTTAAATGGAAGAAAGTAGGGAAAACCACTACACCATTCAGGTACAACCTAAATCAAATCCCTTATGATTATACAGTGGAAGTGAGAAATAGATTTAACGGCCTAGATCTGATAGACAGAGTGCCTGATGAACAATGAATGGTGGTTCGGACATTGTACAGGAGACAGGGAGCAAGACCATCCCCATGGAAAAGAAATGCAAAAAGGCAAAATGGCTGTCTGAGGAGGCCATACAAATAGCTCTGAAAAGAAGAGAAGTGAAAAGCAAAGGAGAAAAGAAAAGATATAAGCATCTGAATGCAGAGTTCCAAAGAATGGCAAGGAGAGGTAAGAAAGCCTTCCTTAGTGATCAATGCAAAGAAAAAATATATACACACACATATGCATATATACAGGCTTACCTGGTGGCTCAGTGGTAAAGACCCCACCTGCCAATGCAGGACATGGGTTCAATCTCTGGGTTGGGAAGATTCCTGGAGAAGAAAATATCACTCCATTATTCTTGCCTAGGAAATTCCATGGACAGAGAGGCCTGGCAGGGCTACAGTCCCATGTGGTTGCAAAAGGGTCAGACATGATTGAAGTGACTTAGCACACACACAAAATAAAAAATGCAGGAAAGCATGACATTTTCAATGATATGGAAATAATAATCAGAAAGTATAGAAAGTACACTGGTAAATAAATAACAATTTTGATAAAATAAATTAAAGTAGCCTTATGGGTGAAGGGAATTTCCACATGTGATATTAAAGGCAAGAGCACTCAATCTATGCTGCTTCCACCCTCTGTTCACTCCCACCCCACAAACATTTGCAAATCAAGGGGAAATGGAAAATTGGTAATTAATACAACAAAAAGATCAGCCCAGCTGAGACTTGTAGGTAGACACTGCTTAAATTCTGTCATTAAATAGGCAAGTGCATATATAGATTTTTTTTTCCACTTAGGAAATGACAAAAAACAACAATAACAAAATCACCTTCTTATTCAGTAAGTGAACATGAGGGAGACGGAACAGTGTAGTAAGAATGGATGTAATGGTGTGGACATGCTTGCAGTATAGTAGCAAAGAATATAGATCTGGAACTAAGTTCATGGACATTGTCGCCCTTGATTTTCTGTTCAGCCACCACATGGTCTTGAGCTTCAGTGTCTTAGGAATAAAATGGAACGCGAATGCTTTCCGTGACCTGAGAGAGTTACACAGATCGTGTGTTAGAGGAAATATGTGGAACTCTGAGAGTATTTCAGTGTCAGAAGAATCTCTTCATGTGGTACAAGAGATAGCATTCAGTAGACTTATTTCTTTTGAGTACTATACTAAAACCAATCAAGATACATTTAAAAATTTCCCCAAAGATTGTCAATTAATTTTGAATTTATAAAACTGAATTAATTTTAGATTTTTAGGGGAGACAAATTATCTGTTAAGGATGGATTTGCCTTTCAGAAATAAAGTCAGTGTAAGTCAAAGGATTAAAATGGTATTATGCTCTTAGAACACATCCACAAATACCGAGATGACAGCCAGCTGCGCAGAGAGGCAAGTGTGTACCTAAAGATAGTCAGTTAAGTCACTTGGTCTCTCAGGGCCTTAGTTTCTTTACATTTATATGAATTGGGTGGTCTTTTAATACTTGGGGGTTCAAAGACTATGCCTAGCTCATTCCCTGAATGCCATGGCAAAATTAGAAAGTTTCTAAATTCTCCACCCTTACATTTTCAAGAAGCCCTCAGTCAGAATGAGAGGTGAGTCCAAACACTCTACATGCCACTGTGGGGAGCTGACTCAGGTGATGAAGGTCTATAATCAAGTATCTCTTGTGGAAGTCATGAAGATGCTCAGGATGAGGTTGCCGTTAGTTTTCAGAAAAAGATGCACTTGTCAGAAAAGGGCCTCTCTTCTGTTCCTGTGGGCAATGCTGCCCACGGTGGTTTGGCAAAGACTCCATGACTAGTACAGAACCTCTGCTCTGGTCCACATGCAATCCAGAGTCATGCCCACTGACAGCAATGCTTTGGAGGAAGTTCATTCCCAAGAGTAAGTCTCATTTGAGAAGGGCCCTCAGAACAACTTTGTTCATACATAGAGCCACTTCCCACGGTGAAACAGCCTACAGGTGTTGGGTAAGGACTGGTTTCAGGAAAATTATTCTAGGAATTTAGAAACTCTGTTTCCCATTCCCCCCGCCCCGAGACTCCCTATATCTAGAGATGTGGAGTGTTTCTTTTTTAAAAAATATCTTCAAAACATAAATGGGACTCTGCATTTCGCATTCCAGATTCTACAGACACATCCCTCAGACATTCCCAGGGTTTTTATTTGCTGCGGGAGGTTGCTCTTAGTGAGCTCTTCACCTACCCTGTGATGAAACTGAGTACTTCTCTAGTCAATAAGAACAGGTTTGACCTGTGGCAGGACACCCCCTCTAGTAAGATTTGTCATGACTTGGTAAGGCAGAGGCAATAATCTACAATCATATTCTGTAGGGACTTGAGTGCCCTGTGGAGGTACCTGTGAGATCTGCATAAAGGACAATGGTGATGAGATTAGTCTCTCCATAATAACAGAGCTCCTTGTCAGCAGTTAAAGATCAAGGGAGTCTTCACAAATGAATGAGTCCGTAATGTTTTGCTGGACAAACACAAAGACCATTTTCAAATGCACCTTATTAGAACCTCTTTTGGCCCTGTTGAAGTTCGCAAACTTGGAACTGTAAGGTAACTTTTCTCTTTGGTATGCAGTGTCCGGAGCTCTCATCTGTCCTACATGGGTTTCTGCAGGACTTTCCTCCCCCAGAGAGCCACAAGGCTGTCTTCATCTACAAGAGCAAAGCTGAAATTCTGATATAAGTGTGTAGAGAGCACACACCTCTGGCTAATGAGCATTTCACTCCTCCTGATTGCAAATCAAACTTTAATAAACACAAAGTCTTATTTTACTTTGAGTCTCTTAATTTTTTTCCAAAAAAGGATAGTCAGGGGTGCTTAGAATGGGAACCCACATTTAATACCCTTCCCTCAACCTAGAAACAATGATTTTAACTATTCTATGTTTAAGGTATATATATATATATATATATATATATATATATATATATACACATGAAGTAATTTAAATAAACTACATTATGACTAAAATAATTTTGGGGAATCACTGCACTTCTTTTAGGACTCCATTAATAAATCATATTTCATATGACTGTAAATTACAGAAATCCCTGGCACAGTGGCTTAAACAGAGAATCATACCACATCATTTTCATCTACAGATGTATTCAGAAGTAGGCCAAGATAGGTTACGTCATCAGTCTTTCTGCATCATTGTTAGAATGTAGCTTTTAAGTTTATAGGAAAAGTGCCATACTCAAGGAAACAACAACTGCATCTATGTTCTCAGAAGAATGCAGAAAGACCAAATGCTCTTCTCTTGGCGAGACTCTTTTTTCTTAGTTTCCTCCCCAGGACTCCCTGGCTACCTCTCTGTAGCCAGAATTGTGCTCTATAGCCAGCCCTATCTGTGACAGAGCCTGGGAGAGCAATAATTTCTCTTGGGTATATTGACATCTCCGAGTTTTATTTCTCTTAGTGAGAAAGACAAACAAATAACTGGAGAGTCTAGAAGCAGTCTGTTACCATGTTCGAGCCCAGATATATCTATCATGCCATGATTCTATGCTAATTTAATGAGCTATTTAAAAGAACATAGAGAAAATGAAAGTGTCCTGTTATAAGAATCTGAAGGGAACCATGTATGTGTAAAAGAATTATGAAAGATCTTCAGTTCAGTTCAGTTCAGTTCAGTCACTCAGTTGTGTCCGACTCTTTGCGACCCCATGAATCACAGCACGCCAGGCCTCCCTGTCCATCACGAACTCCCGGAGTTCAGTCAGACTTGAGTCCATCGAGTCAGTGATGCCATCCAGCCATCTCATCCTCTGTCGTCCCCTTCTCCTCCTGCCCCCAATCCCTCCCAGCATTAGAGTCTTTTCCAATGAGTCAACCCTTCGCATGAGGTGGCCAAAGTACTGGAGTTTCAGCTTTAGCATCATTCCTTCCAAAGAAATCCCAGGGCTGATCTCCTTCAGAATGGACTGGTTGGATCTCCTTGCAGTCCAAGGGACTCTCAAGAGTCTTCTCCAACACCACAGTTCAAAAGCATCAATTCTTCGGAGCTCAGCTTTCTTCACAGTCCAAGTCTCACATCCATACATGACCACTGGAAAAACCATAGCCTTGACTAGACGTACCTTAGTCGGCAGAGTAATGTCTATGCTTTTGAATATGCTGTCTAGGTTGGTCATAACTTTTCTTTCAAGGAGTAAGCATCTTTTAATTTCATGCTCTTCTCCAGATGTTCCAGTCCCTATTGGGATGCTCCCTCTTGGCTGCCTAAGGACATGCTCTATGACTCCAAAGAGTTGTACTTCCTGGGTACACCCACATATAGACCCTTTGAGTTATAGAAGAATTTGTCTGTCTTAAGCCTAATCAGAACCAGATTCTTTTCACTATTTTGAAACTAACAGGTTAATTTGTTCCAGATAAATTAATGGTTACTTATTATTTTTTTCCTGTAGATCTCTAGAGACATAGGGTATGAATTTGAATCTAGGTGGCATTTTTGAACTATATATGACTAAACTATGTGTTAACCATCACTGAGACTTGAGTTCCATATGTATAAAAATGAATATGATATCTAACTCCTGAGTTATCTGTGACAGTTTGGAACATTTGGCAATGTTATGAAGTGGTCAGGCACATGGAGTCCACATTAAGAACAACTGGCTTCAAATACTCAACCACCAGTACTTATATGACTTTAAATACATTATTTACATGTCCAAACATTAGTTACTTCATCTAAAAATTGAAATGATAATATTTCTCAGTAGAACCCTTGTGAGATGAATATGCTAAGTGAAATCATTTTTATTAAGAACTTAATATAGTTCCTATTAGGGAGGAAGTGTTCAATGGATATTGGCTTTTATTAGCAGTATTTAAGTGTAATGACTGGCATCCCAAAAGTGCTTAAAAAATCAGTTATCTTCTACAAACCATGGAATATCACAGTTTTGAGATACTTTTATTTTATTTTATATATTTTAAAGTATATATTATTTCAGTTGAACTTATTAAGTCTTTCTCCTTAGAGGCTGTAATCACAAAAGTCTAATTAGCCATCTGATTTTTATTTGGTCCTTCTAATAGATATTATTCCAGTCTGGAGGTTTTCATATATAATTGTTAGGGTGATATATTATTTAGGGCAATATTGCCTAATTTTTTTTGATAAATGAATCTAATGGCAGAAATACATTTTAGTGTAAATCACTTCTTACATGTTTAACTAATGAGTTTTCTTACATAAAAAGGATCATAAATCATATAAATAGTTGCAGAGTTTAGCCAATCCTCAAATTACGTTTCCTAAATTTATTTGAAAACTTGAAATATACAACAGCTATGATATTTGGGTGTGATATAAAGTTTCTTATGTAAAACTAATCTCATAAACTGTGACATACTGAACTGCAAGTTCTGGTGACTTACAACACTTTTTCAGGAGTTTGCCAAAGCCAATGAAGAACAATTAATCCAACATCATTTAATTTGTAAAGGACTTGGGGAGTCAACTATGTTGAAAGAATAAATGCAGTTCTTATCTCAGTGTGTTTCTTTTTCCTACTCCGTGATGATTTAAAAAATAAAGATATCCCTAAAAATTATAGGTCTGTCATCATCACTACTTATATGTTGGAAACTTATTGAAAGATATCAAAAAATCAATTTGCAAGAACCTAGAAAATCATGGGTTACTGGGTAAAATCTGCCTGGCATTGTGAAAGGTAAATCTTGTCAAATCAACTTAATTTCCACTTATGACAGAAGTGACAAGACTGGTAGCCACAGAGAACTTGATAGACAAAATATATCCTGACTTTGGCAGCAGCAGCTCCATATAATAACTAGAGAAAATACAGTTTGAGTGCCACTTTATTAAGAGCTCCTATTAATGACTATGCTTAATATATCTGGAAACAATACTTATTTGGAATATTAGATGAGAAATTAGATATAAAGATGCTCAAATCCAAGACTAAACTGTGACAGGGATGATTCTGGTAATTTTCTCATGAAAATTTGAAAGGTAGTAGAATTTAAATTAGTAGATTTAAAACCAAGGAGGAATCACCATTATTTCAATTTGTTGAAAGTCACTCAGATACTCAGTCATGTCTGACTTTTTGCGACCTCATGGCCTGTGGCACGCCAGGCCTCCCTGTCCTTCACCATACCCGGAGCTTGCTCAAACTCATGTCCATCAAGACAGTGATGTCCTCCAACTAACTCATCTTCTGTTGTCATCTTCTCCTGCCTTCAATCTTTCTCAGTATCAGGGTCTTTTCTAATGAGTCAGCTCTTTACATCAGGTGGCCAAAGTATTGGAGCTTCAGCATCGGTCCTTCCAATGAATATTCAAGGTGGATGTCCCTTAACATTCACTGGTTTGATAGCCTTTCAGTCCAAAGGACTCTCAAGAGTCTTCTCCAACACCAAGTCCATCATGCCTCTTTTCTTGACTTTTTCATCCCTTTGTTAAATTATGAATGTCAAGTTAAAGATTTGCAACTAGAAAGGGTATAGAGAATCATAATGTCCATGTAATGTTGCAATGGGATCATTCTCTGAGCTTTTGGAGCTTGGAGGCACAGGAGAATAGAGTAAATTAATGGTAGGAAATCAGATGTACCATTGAATCACTGCTTCTGCCCTGTGAGGGATATATTTATATGTATGACCACAAGGATTTCTTTCCACAAGAAGAGTTTAATGCATCCCTCTCGTTTCTGAACACTCAAGACATTTAACAAAATGAAGACTTTGCTCAAACCAGAGAAAAAGTCCTATTTTTATGAAACACTACTAGTTCCCAAGCAGTAACTCAGATATCTGAATACACATTAAAATAGCAAACCATTTGATAAAAGAAAATTATTAATTTTAAAGTGAATTTTGAGGAATCATATTAGCAGAGATTTATTTAGAAATAGTGTTAAAAGACCTGATTTCAGTATGCTGTATCCCAGCCTAGACAATTTAAGTTCATTAGAGACTCACTCGGTAAAAAATGTGCCTGCAATGAAGGAGACCTGAGTTTGATCCCTGGGTCAGGGAGATCCCCTGGAGAAGGAATTGGCAACTCACTCCAGTATTCTGGCCTAGAGAATCCCTTGAAGAGAGGAGCCTGGTGGGCTAGGAGTTGCAATGAGTCTGACATGATTTAGCAACTAAATCACCACCAGAATAGGAGACAGATTCAGACTTAAATTGAAGAAAGTGGGGAAAACCACTGACCATTCAAGTATGACCTAAATCAAATGCCTTATGATTATACAGTGGAAGTGAGAGATTTAAGGGACTAGATCTGATAGACAGAGTGCCTGATGGACTATGGATGGAGGTTCGTGACATTGTACAGCAGATAGGGATCAAGACCAACCCCATGAAAAAGAAATGCAAAAAGGCAAAATGGCTGTCTGAGTAGGCCTTACAAATAGCTCTGAAAAGAAGAGAAGTGAAAAGCAAATGAGAAAAGGAAAGATATAAGCATCTGAATGCAGAGTTCCATAGAATAGCAAGGAGAGATAAGAAAGCCTTTCCTCAGTGATCAATATAAAGAAATAGAGGGAAACAATAGAATGGGAAAAACTAGAGATTTCAAGAAAATTAAAGATACCAAGGGAACATTTCATGCAAAGATGGGTGTAATAAAGGAAAGAAATGGTATGGACCTAACAGAAGTGGAAGATATTAAGAAGAGGTGGCAAGAATACACAGAAGAACTGTACAAAATAAATCTTCATGACCCAGATAACCACCATGGTGTGATCACTCACCCAGAGTCAGACATCCTGGAATGTGAAGTCAAGTGGGCCTTATGAAGCATCACTACGAACATTCAATACAATATTGTAAAGTAATTAGCCTCCAATTAAAATAAATAAATTTAAAAAAAAAAAGCTAGTGGAGGTGATGTAATTCCAGTTGAGCTATTTTAAACCCTGAAAGATGATGCTGTGAAAGTGTTGCACTCAATATGCCAGCTCATTTGCAAAACTCAGCAGTGGCCACAGGACTGGAAAAGGTCAGTTTTCATTCCAATCCCAAAGAAAGGCAATGCCAAAGAATGCTCAAACTACTGCACAATTGCACTCATCTCACACGCAGGTAAAGTAATGCTCAAAATTCTCCAAGCCAGGCTTCAGCAATACGTGAACTGTGAACTTCCAGATGTGCAAGCTGGTTTTCGAAAAGGCAGAGGAACCAGAGATCAAATTGCCAACATCCGCTGGATCATCGAAAAAGCAAGAGAGTTCCAGAAAAAAATCTATTTCTCCTTTATTGACTATGCCAAAGACGTTGACTGTGTGGATCACAATAAACTGTGGAAAATTCTGAAAGAGATGGGAATATCAGACCACTTAACCTGCCTCTTGAGAAACCAGTATGCAGGTCAGGAAGCAACAGTTAGAACTGCACATGGAATAACAGACTGGTTCCAAATAGGAAAAGGAGTACGTCAAGGCTGTATATTGTCACCCTGCTTATTTAAATTCTATGCAGAGTACATCATGAGAAACACTGGGCTGGAAGAAGCACAAGATGGAATCAAGATTGCCAGGAGACATATCAATAACCTCAGATATGCAGATGACCCCACCCTTATGGCAGAAAGTGAAGAAGAACTAAAGAGACTCTTGATGAAAGTGCAAGAAGAGAGGCGAAAAGTTAGCTTAAAGTTTAACATTCAGAAAACTAAGATCATGGCATCTGGTCCCATCACTTCATGGCAAATAGATGGGGAAATAGTGGCTGACTTTATTTTTGGGGGCTCCAAAATCACTGCAGATGGTGACTGCAGCCATGAAATTAAAAGACGCTTACTCCTTGGAAGGAAAGTTATGACCATCCTAGACAGCATATTAAAAAGCAGAGAAATTACTTTGTCAACAAAGGTCTGTCTAGTCAAGGCTATGGTTTTTCCAATAGTCATGTATATATGTGAGAGCTGGACTATAAAGAAAGCTGAGTGCTGAAGAATTGATGCCTTTAAGCTGTGGTATTGGAGAAGACTCTTGAGAGTCCCTTGGACTGCAAGGAGATCCAACCATTCCATCCTAAAGGAGATCAGTCCTGAGTGTTCATTGGAAGGACTAATGTTGAAACTGAAACTCCAAGACTTTGGCTACCTGATGCAAAGAGCTGACTCATTTGAAAAGACCTTGATGATGGGAAAGATTGAAGGTGGGAGGAGAAGGGGACAACAGAGGATGAGATGGTTGGATGGCATCACTGACTCAATGGACATGGGTTTGGGAGGACTCTGGAAATTGGTGATGGACAGGGAGGCCTGGTGTGCTATGGTTTATAGGGTTGCAAAGAGTCAACATGACTGAATGACTGAACTTAACTGAAACATTGCAAGAGGTAAAACACAATAGACCAAAAAAAAAAAAAAAGTGCTTCCTAGACCAGGAATTTTCATCTTACATACCTGCTCTAACACATTTGCAGTGGCTAGTGAGAATTCCAGAAAAACATTTATTTCTGCTTTATTGACTATGCCAAAGCCTTTGACTGTGTGGATCACAATAAACTGTGGAAAATTCTGAAAAAGATGGGAATACCCAGCCACCTGACCTGCCTCTTGAGAAACCTATATGCAGGTTAGGAAGCAACAGTTAGAATTGGACATGGAACAACAGACTGGTTCCAAATAGCAAAAGTAGTACGTCAAGGTTGTATATTGTCACCCTGCTTATTTAACTTATATGCAGAGTACATCATGAGAAACTCTGGGCTGGAAGAAGCACAAGCTTGAATCAAGGTTGCCGGGAGAAATATCAATAACCTCAGATATGCAGATGACCCCACCCTTATGGCAGAAAGTGAAGAGGAGAGTGAAAATGTTGACTTAAAGCTCAACTTTCAGAAAATGGAGATCATGGCATCTAGTCCCATCACTTCATGGGAAATAGATGGGGAAACAATGAAAACAGTGTCAGACTTTATTTTTTGGGGCTCCAGAATCCCTGCAGATGGTGACGGCAGCCATGAAATTAAAAGACACTTACTCTTTGGAAGAAAAGTTATGACCAACCTAGATAGCGTATTGAAAAGCAGAAACATTACTTTGCCAACAAAGGTCTGTCTAATCAAGGCTATGGTTTTTCCAGTGGTCCTGTATGGATGTGAGTTGGACTGTTAAGAAAGTTGAGTGCTGAAGAATTGATGCTTTTCAACTGTGGTGTTGGAGAAGATTCTGAAAGTCCCTTGGACTGCAAGGAGATCCAACCAGTCCATTCTGAAGGAGGTCAACCCTGGGATTTCTTTGGAAGGAATGATGCTAAAGCTGAAACTCCAGGACTTTGGCCACCTCATGCAAAGAGCTGACTCACTGGAAAAGACTCTGATGCTGGGAGGGATTGGGGGCAGGGGGAGAAGGGGATGACAGAGGATGAGATGGCTGGATGGCGTCACGGACTCGATGGTCGTGAGTCTGAGTGAACTCCGGGAGGTGGTGATGCACAGGGAGGCCCGACGTGCTGCGATTCATGGGGTCGCAAAGAGTCAGACACAACTGAGCGACTGAACTGAACTGAGGCTTACTGTAAATAGTAACATGATCAGCAAGTGAACCATAAGTGGGCTGAGCATTCATTTGATGGAGTGGAAGACATTCTCCTCTTCCCATAATGACAAAGACCAGAAGTTTATATCATAGCTTAACTCTAGTATTTATATTTGATTGTACAATTAATCCAGATGGAGTAATTATTCTTGAATATCCACTTATTCAGACTCAACTAGGCACTAGTATCTTTGTTAGGATTTGAATTAAGACTTCCAAGTGTCATTATACACACTCAATCTATATAAAACTACCTGGCTGCTAACGTCCAGAATCTAATGCACAGAATATGTAACCCGGACCTTTTAAGGAATTTTAGCAAGACTTATTCTGCTGGACAGTGCTAATTCATCCAATCTAAAAAATTACATGATGCCTGGATTTCTCTTATAATACATCTATGAATGGGCACTCCAGAATGGGCTGGAACATCTTTTTTAAAAATTAATCATTCACTTGAGACACACTAACTGATATCCAATATGTGCTGGAAAAAGGCATCAGATATTGGATAAACCCAATGATCCCATGCTATCTTTGCCCAGGATTTTATAGTCTGATAAGAGATTCCAAGTCAGAATTTATCTCTGACTTCATTAATTCTTGAAAACGTGATGGTAGTGGTGCTGTGAAAGTTCAGAACAGGACACTGACATTAACTTTGATTTTTAAAAACTATTTCTTGCATTAACCTCAGATATCCTTGTAATGTTCCCTCCCACCCCCCCATGAGCCTATTCTAAACTTGAGGCTATACAGAACAAGTCTAATCCTTCCTCCACAGGAAAAAGGGCTTTAAAATTCTGAAAAAAATTTTTTACTTGGTCCCATAAATCAACTTCTATCCAAATGGACCTTACCAGAAATAGTCTTAATTTTCTCAAACATCTCAGCTGTAACCCATCACCTACGACCAGAATTAATCATGTATCCTCTTAGTGCCTTGTAGATAAGTCATGTATCTCTCTTCCTTTAGTAGATGGAAAAATCTAAAAGTCAGTGTTTTGAGTCATTTGTGAGCTCCTGTACATTTTACACAGAACAAAATTGAATAGATTTTAATTGAATATAAAAGAGAAAAACTTTTTAGCTCCTGGAAAATAAATATCAAAGGCTTGTAGAGAATATAGAGAAATTACAATGACTGGTATAGATTCTCAGAGAAATATGACATATTTAAATCTTAAGAATTCCTTTTTTGATAATGCTATTTTTCATTAAAGTCATTTTCTGAATGAGAATAAACTGTAACATACAGAAGTGATATTCAAAACATTTAACAAATAATATCTGATGGACATGACCTTAGTATTGAAGTAGGGTTCAAGAAGCATTGATTTTAGGTTGGGAAGGTCTGGGAGTCTCAGAGAAAGACCAGAGGCTATTTGAAAACAATTTCAAAACTGTTTCAATATTTTAAAAACCAGTAAGACAATAATAGTCTATAACGACTAAATAACAGCCTTTGAAACATAGATTTCTTGCATTAGACATTGTAATAGACACCCTGCAATCAAACAACCTCATTGTCCTGGTCATAACAGAAAACATTGGTTGTTCAAATTCACAGTTAGTGACAGAGACAGTAGTAAATCTGATGGACACCAGCCTTAACGTGTCTTTCAGTTAGACTAAACATTAGATTTCTTATTGACTCTAGGTCCCTCTCCTCCCATTTCTTAGAGTATTTACTTTAGATAGCTTGCAATTGCAATTTCTTTCTTTGTCCTTTGCCATGGAAATCTTCTTCCAGTATCCTGTCAATTTTCCAACCCAGGAATGTTGGTTTTTTCAAGAAACTGGGGCCATCCCTTTGAAATGTAATCATTAAGAAAGGTAGTTCCCTTGTGTCTTGAGAGACTAGAAGTCCAAATTCAATAATCGCCAATTAGTAAACACAGATGGTTCAGTCATATTGACCAAACTCCCCACCAAAGTCTTAAGCACTATTCAGCTACCTCATGCCAGGGCCTAATATTCTCCCAACTCCCCCCACCCCCCCCCCGCCCCCCCCCGCCAACCCCACAAGTGAAGCTGAATGCATATTGCAATATTCTTGTGTTCAATTTTCCTTGATTATTTAACTTGCCCATACTTCTTTGACAGATTGCATATTTTCAGACTTGACCTATTTCTATGATGCCATACTCTTTCTAGTTGGTAACTGGTGTTACCACTTAAGAGAAAAAAGAAAGACAGCTACCAGTTTCTTGGGCCACTACAAAACAAATCATACTCCAAAGAAATTCCTTTGTAAACTGTGGAGTACTGATGTCAAACTTTAGTATGCTTAAGAATTTCTCACAATGCTTTTTGAAAATGTAGATTCCCAAGTTTCATTATCAGTGATTCTGATTAAGTATATCTGTGGTTGGTTTGGAAACACATATTTTAATATGAATCAAATGACCCCTGCTACAGGTTCTGATTTACATCATAAACTTGATAAGGGAAAAATTCAAATCTATCTTGTTCACAATTTTATCCCCAGCTCAGGACCCTGCTGCTGTTGTTGAGCTGCTAAGTCATATCTGACTCCTTTGTGATTCCATGGAGTATAACCCACCAGGCCCCTCTGTCCATGGGATTCCCCAGGAAAGAATACTGGAGTAGGTTGCCATTTCCTTCTCCAGGGGATTTTCCTGACCCAGGAATCTTCTGCTTGACATGGGAATTCTTTACCACTGAGTCATCAGAGAAGCCCAGCATAGCACCTAGCATTCCATAAATATTATTTTGAAAATAACTATTTTTGCTAGATGTTTTTCCAGTACATATGTTTTTCCTTTATGGAAATTTAATGCTTATGACTAGAATTTTAAATATAACTTATTTCATAAATTTATAAATACTTCAAGAAGTTTTCTTTTCTTGGAGAAAATAATAAATGCCCTAATAACAGTCATATCTTAAGTTTCGTTGCAATATTTAAATGTGTTTCTCTCACATTTTCTTATTAGGTCCTCATAACAGTCCTTCTAAGAAAACATATTATCTTCCCATTTTGCAGATGAGAACACTGAATTTCAGAGAGAATTAGTGACTTCTAATTACAACAAATTCATCATAGGGGGCTGGAATGCAAAGCTAGGAAATCAAGAGATACCTGGAGTAACAGGCAAGTTTTGCCTTGGAGCACAAAATGAGGCAGGGCCGAGGCTAACAAGAGTTTTGCCAAGAAAACACATTGGTCATAGCAAACACTCTTGTCCAACAACTCAAGAGAAGACACTACACATGGACATCACAGGATGGTCAATACCAAAAACAGATTGATTATATTCTTTGCAGTTGAAGATGGAGAAGATCTATACAGTCAGCAAAAACAAGACTAGGAACTGATAGTGATCAGATCGTGAACTCCTTATTGCAAAATTCAGACTTAAATTGAAGAATGTAGGGAAAATCACTAGGTCATTCAGGTATGACCTAAATCATATCCCTTGTAATTATATAGTGGAAGTGACAAATAGATTCAAGGGATTAGATCTGATAGAGTGCCAGAAAAACTATGGACAGAGGTTTGTAACATTCCACAGGAGCAGTGAACAAAATGATCCCCAAGGAAAAGAAATGCAAAAAGGCAAAATGGTTGTCTGAGGATGTCTTGCAAACAGCTGAGAAAAGAAGAGACAAAGACAAAGAAAAAAAGAAAAGATACACCCATCTGAATACAGAGTTTGAAAGAATAGCAAGGAGAGATAAGAAAGACTTCTTAATTGAATAATGCAAAGAAATAGAGGAAAACAAAAGAATGGGAAAGACTAGAGATCTCTTTAAGAAAATCAGAGCTAACAAGGGAACATTCCATGCAAAGATGGGCGCAATAAAGGACAGAAACTGTACAGACTTAACAGAAGCAGAAGATATTAAGAGGAGGTGCCAGGAATACACAGAAGAATTATACAAAAAACAGTTTTAATGATCTGGATAACCACAATGATGTGAACACTCATCTAGAGCAAGACATCCTGGAGTGTGAAGTCAAGTGTGCCTTGGAAAGCAGTACAACAAACAAAGCTAGTGGAGGTGATGGAATTCCAGCTGAGATATTTCAAATCCTAAAAGATGATGCTATTAAAAGTGCTGCACTCAATATGCCAGCAAATTTGGAAATCTCAGAAGTGGCCACATGACTGGAAAATGTCAATTTTTAATTCCAATCTCAAAGAAGGGTAATGCCAAAGAATGTTCAAACTACTATAGAATTGCACTCATTTCATGTCCTAGCAAGGCAGTGCTCAAAATCCTTCAAGCTAGGCTTCAACAGTACATGAAATGAGAACTTCCATATGTAATAGCTGGATTTAGATAAGGCAGAGGGATCAGAGATCAAATTGCCAACATCTGTTCCATGACAGAAAAAAAAAGTGAATTCCAAAAAAGCAACTGCTTCATTGACTATACAAAAACCTTTGACTGTGTGGATCACAACAAACTGTGGAAAATTCTTAAAGAGATGAGAATAGATCACCTTACCTGTCTCCTGAGAAATCTGCATACAGGTCAAGAAGCAGCAGTTAGAACTGGACATGGAACAACAGACTGGTTCCAAATAGGAAAAGGAGTACATCAAGGCTGTATATTGTCACTCTGCTTATTTAACCTATATGCAGAGTACATCATGCAAAATGCTGGGCTGGATGAAGCTCAGGCTAGAATCAAGATTGCCAGAGAATTATCAGTAACCTTAGATATGCAGATGATAGTACTCTTATGGCAGAAAGTGGAGAGGAACTAAAGAGCCTCTTGATGAAGGTGGAAGAGGAGAGTGGAAAAGCTGGCTTAAAAGTCAAGATTTAAAAACTAAGATCATGGCATCCAGTCCTATCACATCATGGAAATAAATGGGGAAACAATGGACACAGAGATAGTTTAATTTCTTGGGCTCCAAAATCACTGCAGATAGTGACTACAGCCATGAAATTAAAAGATGCTTGCTGCTTGGAAGAAAAGCTATGACAAACCTAGACAGTGTATTAAAAAAGCAGAGACATCACTTTGCCAACAAAGTTTTGCGTAGTCAAAGCTACGTTTTTTCCAGTAGTCATGTACAGATGTGAGAGTCGGACTAATAAGAAGGCTGAGTGCTGAAGAATTGATGCTTTTGAACTGTGGTATTGGAGAAGACTCTTGAGAGTCCCTTGGATAGCAAGGATATCAAAGCAGTTAATCCTAAAGGAAATCAACCCTGAATATTCATTGGAAGGACTGATATTGAAGCTGAAGCTCCAATACTTTGGCCACCTGATGCTAAGGGCCTACTCATTGGAAAAAACCCCGATGCTGGGAAAGACTGAAGGCAGGAGAAGGGGATAACAAAGGATGAGATGGTTGAGCGGTATCACTGATTCAATGGACATGAGTTTGAGGAAACTTAGGGAGATTGAAAGGACAGGGAATCCTGTCATGCTGTAGTACCTAGGGTCACAAAGAGTTGGACATGACTGAGTAACTGAACAACAACAAGAACTGCAACACAACACAACACATGATAGACAATATGTGTTGTCTTTTGGCTGTAAGCTTAAGACCATGGAGAAAGTTTGGTAAATGCTTTTAAATTATGTGTTATATTAAACAGATCTATAGATGTTTAAAAATTAAAAAAAAAAAACATGTATTTTTGATGGTTTATTAATAGGGTTATATTTTACATTGTAATCTTTAGATTAATGTTGTAGATTTAAATTCTTTTTATTTTTATTTTTTTAATTTTTTTTTAATTTTAAAATCTTTAATTCTTACATGTGTTCCCAAACATGAACCCCCCTCCCACCTCCCTCCCCATAACATCTCTGTGGGTCATCCCCATGCACCAGCCCCAAGCATGCTGTATCCTGCATCAGACATAGACTAGCGATTCAATTCTTACATGATAGTATACATGATAGAATGCCATTCTCCCATATCATCCCACTCTCTCCCTCTCCCTCTGAGTCCAAAAGTCCGTTATACACAGCTGCGTCTTTTTTCCTGTCTTGCATACAGGGTCGTCATTGCCATCTTTCTAAATTCCATATATATGTGTTAGTATACTGTATTGGTGTTTTTCTTTCTGGCTTACTTCACTCTGTATAATCGGCTCCAGTTTCGTCCATCTCATCAGAACTGATTCAAATGAATTCTTTTTAATGGCTGAGTAATACTCCATTGTGTGTATGTACCACAGCTTTCTTATCCATTCATCTGCTGATGGACATCTAGGTTGTTTCCATGTCCTGGCTATTATAAACAGTGCTGCGATGAACATTGGGGTACATGTGTCTCTTTCCATTCTGGTTTCCTCGGTGTGTATGCCCAGCAGTGGGATTGCTGGGTCATAAGGGAGTTCTATTTGCAATTTTTTAAGGAATCTCCACACTGTTCTCCATAGTGGCTGTACTAGTTTGCATTCCCACCAACAGTGTAGGAGGGTTCCCTTTTCTCCACACCCTCTCCAGCATTTATTGCTTGCAGATTTTTGGATCGCAGCCATTCTGACTGGTGTGAAGTGGTACCTCATTGTGGTTTTGATTTGCATTTCTCTGATAATGAGTGATGTTGAGCATCTTTTCATGTGTTTTTAAAAATAAGCTTTGCTTAAACAACAAATGTATTTAGCATATATTTTTTTCTAAGTTTCCAATATTCTTAAAGGTTTGAGCAACAACTACTCTTTACAATTTTATTTCTATTGGTATCTCTTTATTATCTTTAAACCAGACATCAAAGAAAAAATTTTAAAAATTTTCCATTGCCTTGTGTACTATAAGAAATTTTTAAAGCTTAAAATATACATAGTTAAATCCAACTGATGCTGAAGTTTGAATAAAATAAAAGAATCTACTTTTTTTCCAACTGAGAGGACAGAAGCTTTTTAGAAACTCTCAAGTATTGCTCCTTTCATTTGTTGTAGGTCCATTGGGGATTTTTAAAACTAAATATGCTTATTAATAAGTTCACTTTCTAATAAGTAACTTCCTGTGCTGTATAAAATTTTATGTTTGGATACAAAGTTCATCTATACAGTGATTCTATATTTTAGTGGGGGTAAGGTGATTGGAGGTATATATGACACTTTGATTTTTGTTAATGCTAATTCCATAGAATATTCAAATATATTTCTGAGATTCTAACATGAATGTTCTGTGGAGGGGGTGGATATCTTCTCTATCCTAAATGTATCACATTTTTTATAAAATATTTTGCATAACTACCAAAGCACAAGGATATTTTACCTAACATTGTTGAAATATGTATAAAATCAGGCCTCAAGGAAAATATGAAAGTTCTTAATGAAAGGAGAAAAGAACCTCTCCCAAAACTGCGACCAAGGATAATCTTCCCAGCATCTCAGTCAAACCTAATATACAGCGAGATCTTAACTAATTATCTGTCCCTTTAAAATGCTCCTTCTACCCAAGATATGCTAAAGTCTGATCACAAACGTCTTTTCATCTCTTTCTTCTCCTTCCATTTCTTGCTAAGCTCACTGAAAAAATAATGTGTCTCACCGTCTACAACTACTTGTTGGCATTTTCTCATTCAGTTCAGTTCAGTTCAGTCGCTCAGTCGTGTCCGACTCTTTGCAACTGATTTCAGATCTGCCATATTGCTGAACTGATTCTCACAAATTGAAACTAACATCAATATCATAGTATTCTATAGACACTTTGCAGTCTTTATCATATTGAAGTTTTCTACTTTTTTGCTTCTTGTAGAACTATGAAATCATCTTTGTGATAAGACCTACTTACTTTTATTATGAAAACACTTTTGAGAAATGATCTGTAAGTTGACAAGCATGTGAATTATTTTCACTAATTACTAAGCACTGCAAATTATCTATGCTTAAGATAAATGCATTAACATATAGTCCTGATGTAAAGAACATGAAGGTCTCTACTGATTTCTTTGTGGCTTCTCTGCATTGGGAGGGTTAACACCTAGTTGGCACAGCTTTGTGACAGATCAACAATTCCTCCCCAATTTTTGGCAATTTACTCAACTTTACTTGTTCAACATATTCATAGTATATATCCTCACTCTAAAAAACTGATTTTGATTGGCTGTGGAGAAGGGTACAGGGCCTTGCTTAAAACATTTTATAGAACAATCATCAGGCATTTTTCTAGTTTCTGTATGTACCAGACCAGGTATGTCAATAAATACATGTTTAGTATGAGAAAATGTAATCTTGAAAATACATCACAAAGAGATTAATGCCTATGAGCAACAAATCAGCCAACCCTTGAAGAATGTTCTCTCACTTTCTATGTCTTTGGTATTTCCATAGAAAATTATTATGTTTCATAATTATTTGAGGGTATACAGCAAAATTCAATAAGGATTTATATGATTCAGTCCTATCCTAGGGAATGCATTCTCTTCCCCAGAGGCTTTCTCTATCAGTGCTGTTTACAGTTGAACCCTGAACTTTCCAAGTTGTCTGCAAAGCAGTTGGTACTGTGCCTCTAGAAAGCCAAACTAGTAAATTGAGGGGTAATCTGCAGTTCAAGTATAACTGAACATCATTTTTTTTTTTTTTGGCTGAAAAGCACCATGTCTTTAAAAAATTTTTAAAAAGGAGTTATATTTATGTGAATTTAACTTTTTAAAATTAACCATATCAAGGAAATAATAATTAAAAGAAAACAGAAATCATAAATTATAATGTATTCCATGTCCAAAATAGTGTGCTTGAGGATTTTTCTTCCTTTGTTAATAAGCGTTTAATTTACTTCCTTCCAAGTTACTTATGTTATAACTTGCCAATTCATTAAGCTTCCCTAAATTTATGGCCATCTGTTGTATTTTTGCTTGAGCAGAAGAATGCAAAAATGCATTAAACTACATGGTGATTCATTTTCTACCTTACTCAAGACTGGCAGTTTCACAATTAAAATGAAACTGTTTTTTTGACAGATGGAATGATAGTCAATGGAGCATCACTATGTCTTCTGTTGACTCCAGAAGATCTGAAATTAACCTGACTAGAGCTACCTAATTTGGCCAGTCATGGAGAGTTGCTTGAGGAAGTTGGTGGGTGGGGGGAGTGTCACTTTTTTCCAATTAAGTAGAAAAGAGAAGAACAGAAAACAAATAAAAGAAGACAACAGAAAAGAGAAAATAAAGGAAACTGAATCTTTTCATTATGGCCTGAATAGGAATCCCTGAATTCCAAAATTAAGTTCAATAGGTGCTTTGTTTCAAATGAAACGCAAAGATATTGGGAGAAGCAACACAATTAGCCTTAACAGTAATCTCTACCTAAAGCTCTGCATAGGTTTCCAAGACACAGACAGTAAGACTAGGACCATGAAATACCAGCATTACAATAGTCAACTGCGTGACAGAGCCAAGTCCTAAAGTTCATTAACAACAAAAAAAATGACCAGCCATCAGAGGCCATGTGTGGAGAAAGAAATGCATCAGACCATTAGATGTGGAGTTCCTAAAATTAGGAAGTCAGGAAGCTATTTATGACCTAAAGGAATCATAAAGGGGAATTAGATATATCAAACCTTGTTTCTTCTCACCTGCCTGTTTCTTGTTATATGAAATCTGATCCATGTCTTGGCTGTTAGACTGAAGTAGAGATCATATAACTGAAAATTTATGAGGGATATTCCCCAAGCTATTTTTTGAGTTCCTTCTCTCACCTTCTAAGAATTTTTAAACCTTTGTGTTTTATTCTAGGACAGTTCATCTGTAGTCAGACATATATCCATCTGTGGCCTTAACTTAGTCATCAAAGTATCAATATTATTCATCAAAATATTAATATCAGATTTCCAAGTTTATACTGGATCCTTCATGCAGAAATGAAATCATAGCTTTTTTAATTCTCCCCACCATAATTTTTTTTGGTAATTATCAGTTCTGCCAAGAGCACTATCCTTCTAGTCTTCCATTTTCATCATTATTATTTTAATTTTTTTACCTTTATGCCCAGTTACTCAACCCAGGAGTTGCCATCATAACTCCTATTTTGGAGAATTGCATTTAACAATTAGTTTTTCTCTTTCATGTTTTCTCTACATCCATCTAAATCCTTATCACGTCACACATGGATTCACCCAGGTATCCAACGAAATGTCCATGATCATTTTCTTTTTCCTTCTGCTCTCAGAAAAATATGTCCTATATCACTCTTTAGCTAGTTAATTTTCCATGTAAAAACTATTTTTGCTCCTATATGATTCACAGAATAAGACCTAGACCCCCCTAGGCTATCAAAATTCTAGATGAGTATTACTCAACCCCACAACATTCCATATAATCAAATCTTGTTTTAAGTTTTCCACAGTATGAACCCCTATGCTAGGAGGAAGATGGGTATATTAGAATTACTGCTGGAACAAATTACCATAAATTTAGTGGTTTAAAATGACAAGAATTTATTATTTTATGGTGTGCAGACCAGAAGTACAAAATGAATTTTAGGGAGCTAAAAGCAAAGTGTCAACAGACTCTTCTCCCCTAAGAGGTTCTTAGAGAGAATATGTGTCCTTGAATTTCCTAGCTTCTGTCGCTGCATTTTTTCCATTCTGCCATCTTCCTAGCCAGCAAGATATCTTCAAGCCTATTCTCCAGCTTCACTTTGGCTTTTCCTCTCTGATAAAATCTCTTTGTGCTTCCCTCTTACAAGATACTTGTGCTTGGATTTTGGACCCATTTAGTAATCTAAAAAATAATCTTACCAATCTCAGGATTCTTAACTATTACATTGAGGTTATGCTGACAAATTATAGAAATTTGGAGGTAGTTATCTGTAGAAGCCTTTATTTAGCCTAGGACAGTACGTAATACTCTACACAGTCTTCAAAGTAAATTTTATGTGTCTTGTACAAGTTCCCCTACCACACCTTTAAGCAGACCTTTGAAAGCTTTTCTCTCCACCAACTGGAGACATGATTCATTTTTCTGAGCAAAAAATCATAAAATATTTTGTTTAACAAATATAAGAAACAGATAGTACCTATACTATTCAAATGAATTCGTTAGGCACTATGTGGAGTATAAATATGTGATCCTGCCCTCACTGAATTTACTGAAGAAAAGAAACATGCGCTGAATAAATATGAGTGGGAAGAAGCTATTTATAGTCACCATTCCCATTCACTCATCTTCATTTTTTCCTCCAACCCTGTCTTATCAAGCTAACACTCTACCAGCACTGCTCTTTGCAAGGACCACAATGACATCTATGTCAGCCCAAAGTGATAAGATCATTTTTGTGTTATTTATTTTACTTGATTTTCTTCAACAGAACTCAAAAAAGTTTCATTTTTACCTGGAAGGTGTATTAGCATCATTATTAGTCAGAGTTCTTTGGAGAAATAGAACCAATACAAAATTTGGAGATATATATCTGGAGAGAGAGCACTATATAGACACACATACAACTATAGTGTATATATATATAGATTGATATATGACATCAGGTTTGGTAATACATTTTCTGAGGCATTGTATATTATTCTCTTATTTTAAAAAATCTTTATCATATATGTAATTCTTTAGAGTTCTTAGATCAAATTCCATAATGTGGAGAGGGGAAATTTCCCCAACACCAAGTACTTCTTTAATTGTGATAGTTTCAAGTGGGACACAAAGGGGACTCAGCCAGACACATATGTGTAACAATTTTCCCCAAATTCCCCTCCCATCTGGGCTGCCACAGATCATAAAAAGGATGCTAATATTAAAAATAAAACTACTAAATGAAGTTCAAGGTTTCCCATATAGACCTTTCTGCTTTAGTATGCATCCTAACAGACATATGTATACAATTTACTTTGTCTTAGAATCACTCATAACTCATCTCACATGACTACAACACTATTTATTTGTGTCATTTATGGCAGTTTATTTAAATTTGAAGGTGTTATTACAAAAGATAACAGTTCCATGTTCTTCAAAAGTTTCATTTTTAGGTGTTAATATTTAGATTCTGACATGGAGTGCTGGAAATAAGTTCTATTGATCTACTTTAGGAGATGTGGAAATAAAAAAAAATCAGCAATTTAAACTCTGAATCCCTATACAAAGTGTTTCATTTAGCCACCATCTGGTCTATCCACTATGGTTAAATGCATAGTTATATGTGTAAGATTCACATGTATGACTTTGGCCTGTGTAAAACAATTCTGTCTTCTATGTTAACTTTCAAACAATATTAAAATCTACATGTTTTCACATATGCACAATTTTTACTCTGTAAATTCCTGTTGTGATATATTTTATTCCTCCTACTCATTTTAAAAAGCTTAGAGTCACTTTCTTTTTATAAAATATAGTATTCTCTTATAACCTTAATCTATTTTGCTGCACACTGCTATGCCAAAGCTTCGGAGAAGGCAATGTCACCCCACTCCAGTACTTTTGCCTGGGAAATCCCATGGACGGAGGAGCCTCATAGGCTACAGTCCATGTGGTCACTAAGAGCTGGACACAACTGAGCGACTTCATTTTCACTTTTCACTTTCATGCATTGGAGACGGAAATGGCAACCCACTCCAGTGTTCTTGTCTGGAGAATCCCAGGGACAGAGGAGCGTAGTGGGCTTCCGTCTATGGGGTTACACAGAGTCTGACACGACTGAAGAGACTTAGCAGCAACAGCAGCAGTTATGCCAAAGCTTACATATGTATATATTCAATTTCTGTTAATATTATCACTTAGTATCAATTATTTATTTCATTCCAGGAAGATTTTGAGAAAGATGTCTAGAATCTTGGATGCTATCTTCTTGCTAAGTTAGTATACATAAAATAAGTGGTTTGAAAATCCATCTCTGAGTTCCTCTCCCACCCCAAAATTCTGGATATATAAAACTGGGATCTTTCTGAATTATAGAAAATTCTACTGAAGAATTCCAATGTATCTATTACTAAAATAACATATGAATTTAAATTTCTTAAAGTGAATTAAATACTAGAACAATAGAATTTATCAAGAACAAAGTTATTAGATAACTAGAGTATTGTGACCAAAAAGCATAAGACTTGTACCTTGAAACCTTCCTAAATATTTCAAATATAAATTTTTCCTTAGAACCATAGACATGTAAATTATCTGGCTCATTAAAACATTAGTGGAAAATACTAAATTTTACAATTGTTACACAATTTAATATTCACATTGCTCTTACAAATACTATGTTCTACTCCATATTTTTGTAAAAGCTCAACTATTAATTTCAGTACAGAAATTAAAATTACTCAGAATGGAAGAATGCCAGGCCACAAACTGATAATTTTATGCTCAGTAGTAACTGCATTTACCAGTATAGACTACAACTATAGAATTATTATTTTAAAATCAATGTTAAACTACACTTTCTCTGTTTAATGCATAATTAAATGAATTAAGAATTATGAATTCTTTTCCTCTTTTAAAGAGGAAACATACATTTTTCCTTATAAACCTTTAAACAAAACTTTGTTTTTAAGAAAAAAGTTGGCAAACATTGAAATAACCAAATAATTTTTAAAGACATCTAGCCTTATGCAAATAAGACTCTTATTTCCTACCTATGTTCTATCATGAATACAAAATTTGGATTTCTTTATGAGCTGGACACTATCTGAAAATAATTTATCACTGGTTACAAATAGGTAATGCTCAGGATTTTTAGTTGCATATAGTATGTTCTCAGAGTCATTTTGTCCTTTTAGCTAGGAACATACCCTGCAGCAAGCTATTGTTACAATTTTTTTTTTTTTTACCATTTTGCAATAAAATAAGTGCTTATAGTCAAATATTTTATGTTTTTGTTTTATTCATAAATACCACCCTGAATAATCATTTTTGAGACCCTAAGATACTTGAATACATTTTAAGATTGAATACATTATCATAATGTGGTTATAAAAATCATAGTAGCCAGAGCTCCTTTTCAAGGGCGGAAATCTTTTTTGTCTCCAAAGCAATGATTATCTAATCTGTGCAAACAGAGCTGCTTACATGTATACATATTGAAATCTTAGGATACACTCAATGTCACTTGCTAGACTTGGGTTCCTAACTTAAAGCATGTGTCCTCTGCCATGTGCTGTCTAGGCTTACTGTGAGTAGAGAATCATTCCCTTTTAATCAATTTCCATTGCTCAAATGTGTTGCCTTTAACAGCTAAGTGTTCTTGTGGGTGTTCTGAATCCTTTAGTTTGAGAGACAGCATATCACAAAGGTCAAGAATTTTGGTGATGCTGCCTTAAAGCCTCAGTCACATTCTAGGGCAAGCTGAGGCGTTACTAGCCTCCCAGAAGCAGGAATTCTAGAAGCAATTGGAAACTTGATATACATGTGGACTTAGGAAACTCCAGGAACAGATGAAAAGGAGAGCTTGTCCATCTGGAAGATTACTGCCTCCTGACAGAAGGAGAGATTAACACAGAGCTTCATACTCCGAAGTTCATACCCAGGTATAGCAGCAATAAATCATGTAGGCTACATATATGAAATTGTCACTCCTTTAGTTTTATTCAACATTCTTTATTTAGTTTTGTAACTTCTTTGGAGTATTTGAGTGGTAAAATTCATTTCTCACATGTACCATTGTATTAATTGGTTAAAATGGATTTCTATCAGGTTGCAGGATTTCTTAGATGACTCAGGGTATCTGGTCTCTGGAACCATCGAGAGGAAATGGTCATTTGAAGCGTCTCTGCTGTATCAATATACGATTATATAGATCAAAAACTGTAACCATCTACTCTCCTCTGAATAGGAGTAGAATGTTCCTAAAGTAGAGGCACACGTGATATATTGATCTGAACTTGAGACAAATTCAGGGCACCTGCTAATTTCATGGAATCTTTTAGGAAAAATTAAGAGGTATAGACATATTACACAGAAGCTAAACAAATATTTGGTTATTATTCCTGAATAAAACAACAAAAGTCTTCTGAACTAAAACAAG
Organism: Budorcas taxicolor; assembly: GCF_023091745.1. Lineage (NCBI taxonomy): Eukaryota > Metazoa > Chordata > Mammalia > Artiodactyla > Bovidae > Budorcas > Budorcas taxicolor. Next base: position 73,691,774 of record NC_068911.1, read on the forward strand.
GCAGGGAGGAGGAACCAAAAAAAAAAAAAAAAAGAAAGTGATTTTCCCACAACTGGTCTTCATCCTGCTCACTCATTCCACCATGTTGGGCTCTGTGCCAAGTTAATAAAAAATCATTAAACACTAAATACTAGACTGTTGTAGAAAATAAAATCATAGATTCAGAATTTAAAATGAGACTTTGTCATTAATTATTTTTAAAAATTTAATGCAGAAAGAGAAAAATGGCTATTTTATCTATTATTGCATAACAATACTACCACAAAGTTAGCAGCTTAAACAAGACATGTTTATGGTGTCATTTCCTGTGGACACTGTGTAGTAGAGTACTCTGCAGTTGGGTTGAAAAGAGCTACAGTCAACGTATCAGACAGGGTTGCTAGTGCCAAGCATTGTATTAGGTACTGCTGCTGATGCTGCTGCTGCTGCTGTTGCTAAGTCGCTTCAGTCATGTCTGACTCTGTGCAACCCCATAGATGGCAGCCCACTAGGCTCCCCTGTCCCTGGGAATCTCCAGGCAAGAACACTGGAGTGGGTTGCCATTTCCTTCCCCAGTGCATGAAAGTGAAAAGTGAAAGTGAAGACACTCAGTCGTGTCCAACTCTTAGCAACCCCATGGACTGCAGCCTACCAGGCTCCTCCATCCATGGGATTTTCCAGGCAAGAGTATTGGAGTGGGTTACCATTGCCTTCTCTGTATTAGGTACTAGAGATACAAATATGAAAAATCTGAACACAATCCATTCCTCCATGGATTTTATCATGTAATGGGAGATTTTCACCCATGGATAGATGATTTCAGCATAAGGAGTTATTTAGGATATAGATGAGCTAGGATTTGGTGATTGGGATATGTGTGGTAACTTAAGGGGCCCAGTCAATATGAAAACTTGCGTTTTAACTTAAGCATCTATGTAGCTTGTGAGCTACATAGATGAATATGTTGAATATAAAGAAGAACTGTTAACAGCTCACCATTAAATATACCTCCATAAAATAAGATAATGACACTCTACTAATATCCATAAAGTCTGTTTTCTGTTATACATTTACATGTAAATAAATAAATACAGGCATTGTAAAAATCTCTGCTATAGAAAGATTTTGTTTCCTTTTCCTTTTTCTTAATTAGCAATGCCATTCCCCTGACATGGTTGATTGAGCCAAGAGTAGCTATCCAACCCCAGAGGAACTAATCCATAAACCAATCTGAATTAATCAGGTTCCCTTTTGAGAATATGAACTAAGATATGTGGAAACCTAATAAGCTGCTAGCTGAGGTAATGGCAGATCATTAGAGTAAAGGTCCGTGAACTTCTACAGATGAGCTCCCTGGAGCTTCATGTTATCCAGTAGTACTGAAATCTGGTTGTTCTGTTTTTCTTTAAATTTTAAAAATATGAATTTTTACAATAAATATCTTTAACTTGGGTTAAGTAGGCCTTTATCGTCTTCAAACAATTTTTCCTGCCTAAAATATTTAGAAGACATTGATGTCTATCAGAAAAACCAAGGAGCAAATCCTATGACTCCATTCTGATACCATGGGATTTGTTTCTACCTGAATTTAAAAGAGGTACCAAGGGAACATTTCATGCAAAGATGGGCTTGATAAAGGACAGAAATGGTATGGACCTAACAGAAGCAGAAGATATTAAGAAGAGGTGGCAAGAATACACAGAAAAACTGTACAAAAAAGATCTTTATGACCCAGATAAGCACGATGGTGTGATCACTCACCTAGAGCCAGACATCCTGGAATGTGAAGCCAAGTGGGCCTTAGAAAGCATCACTACAAAGCTAGTGGAGGTGATGGCATTCCAGTTGAGCTATTTCAAATCCTGAAAGATGATGCTGTGAAAGTGCTACACTCAATATGCCAGCTCATTTGGAAAACTCAGCAGTGGCCACAGGACTGGAAAAGGTCAGTTTTCATTCCAATTCCAAAGAAAGGCAATGCCAAAGAATGCCCAAACTACCACACAATTGCACTCATCTCACATGCTAGTAAAGTAATGCTCAAAATTCTCCAAGCCAGGCTTCAGCAATAGGTGAACAATGAACTTCCAGATGTTCAAGCTGGTTTTAGAAAAGACAGAGTGCCGGGAGCCAGCACGAGGAGTCCTGCCCGTGGCAAAGGTCATGAGGTTAAGGGGTCCGACAGGCAAAGGTGAGTCTGGCCTTAAGGGAGCCTCGCCGGATTTTCTCAAGCATCTACCCCCAAAACCAGAGTCTGCCTGCTGTACTGCATTATGCTTTTCTCTTACACTTCTGACATTAACAGGGGCTGTCCCCCACCACCTTCCTCTAAAAGGAATTAACTTAGAGCTCCAGTCAATAAGTCTCCTGGGCATAAAAAGTAAAAAGAATATCTCGGCTTAAACCCCTCTGATAGCTTTCTAACTTATCTGACCGGTCTGTCCGGATTTTTTCAACTGTGCATGTGAATTGTTTGCAGCCTCCCAACAGCGAGAGGCACTGAAAGCTTAAGAAATTCTAGGAAAATTCATTACAATAAAACTGATTAAAGGTTGCATTGTTGAGCCAATACTTGCTGCCGAGTTTTCATATCTTTTAATGTAACTTTATTTAGTACTTTGAAGGTGATGCAAATTGAAGAAAAACACTACAGGGAAAATGAGATTAACATTCATTAAGGAAGAAAGCCAAAAAATGTTAACAGGCTTTTTGGCCAGAAGATAATGTAAATCACCTGAGACCCTAAGTATACGGAAAGATTTGCAGGAAGAAAGTCTGGGCTTGATAAGGGTCAGGGCTGCTGACCCTGCATAACATTGTATTATCCATTGATCTCTATGTACAACCAAAATTATAAAAATAAAGAAAAATAAAGGATGGACCAGTTTCTGGAAAGACTGCTTTCCCCCGTGCAGTCTTTTCTCGTTCTCTCCTTTTTAGGCTGATCCCTTGGAATGCGGAGGCTCTCTGTGTCTACTTATTTGCCCAGGCTTCTAAGACCCACGTGAGAGACACAAGGCGGGGCACCCTCTGCTATTCAAGCAGGTGCCTGTGGCCTAACGTAGACAGTGTAAGTTTCTTGTCTTGAGAATTTATTAGCTTTCCATGTAAACCAAGGAATATCAGCCTCTTTTCTCCACTAATTTTCCAACTACACTATTCTTTCCTAATCTCTCTTTATATCTCTAATTAAATAATTCTTTCCTAAGACGCCGACTCCGTCCCTGGATCCACCAGGGCTGGACCTTGACAACAGAGGAACCAGAGATCAAATTGCCAACATCCGCTGGATCATGGAAAAAGCAAGAGAGTTCCAGAAAAACATCTATTTCTGCTTTATTGACTATGCCAAAGCCTTGGACTATGTGGATCACAACAAACTGTGGAAAATTGTGAAAGAGATGGGAATACCAGACCACCTGACCTGCCTCTTGAGAAACCTATATGCAGGTCAGGAAGCAACAGTTAGAACTGGACATGGAACAACAGACTGGTTCCAAATAGGAAAAGGAGTACGTCAAGGCTGTATACTGTCACCCTGCTTATTTAACTTATATGCAGAGTACATCATGAGAAACACTGGGCTGGAAGAAGCACAAGCTGGAATCAAGATTGCTGAGAGAAATATCAATCACCTCAGATATGCAGATGACACCACCCTTATGGCAGAAAGTGAAGAGGAACTAAAAAGCCTCTTGATGAAAGTGAAAGTGGAGAGTGAAAAAGTTGGCTTAAAGCTTAACATTCAGAAAACGAATATCATGGCATCTGGTCTCATCACTTCATGGGAAATAAATGGGGAAACACTGGAAACAGTGTCAGACTTTATTTTTCTGGGCTCCAAAATCACTGCAGATGGTGATTGCAGCCATGAAATTAAAGGATGCTTACTCCTTGAAAGGAAAGTTATGACCAACCTAGATAGCATATTCAAAAGCAAAGATATTACTTTGCCAACAAAGGTCCGTGTAGTCAAGGCTATGGTTTTTCCAGTGGTCATGTGTGGATGCGAGAGCTGGACTGTGAAGAAGGCTGAGCACCAAAGAACTGATGCTTTTGAAATGTGGTGTTGGAGAAGACTCTTGAGAGTCCCTTGGACTGCAAGGAGATCCAACCAGTCCATTCTGAAGGAGATCAGCCCTGGGATTTCTTTGGAAGGAATGATGCTAAAGCTGAAACTCCAGTACTTCGGCCACCTCATGCGAAGAGTTGACTCATTGGAAAAGACTCTGATACTGGGAGAGTTTGGGGGCAGGAGTAAAAGGGGATGACAGAGGATGAGATGGCTGGATGGCATCACCGACTGGATGTACATGAGTTTGAGTGAACTCTGGGGGATGGTGATGGACAGGGAGGCCTGGCGTTTTGCGATTCATGGGGTCGCAAAGAGTCAGACACGACTGAGCAACTGAACTGAACTGAACTGAATTTAAAAACAGAAAAACCATCTGGATTAAGGAACCATATTTTCCAAATCCAATTTCTTCTTTCATGGGTGTGTTGTATATCCCAGTATTTTCATTAGCAATGTAAATTTATATTTTTTGGTTTTCCAATAATACTGTAGAATACTAAAGGAAGAGGATCAAGGTTCTTTGGTGATCCCAGAGTACCTAGCGAATAGGAGTTTAATACTTGTTGGCTTTTTAATTAGCTTTTGGTATTATTAAATTCCATGGGCAGAAGAGCCTGGTGGGCTACAGTCCATTGAGCCACAGAGTTGGACACAAAGGAGTGACTACATGTATGCATACACATTACTTTCATAGAGAAAAAATTGTGTTGCACTAAATGTAGAAGACCAAGTCTTCACTCATAACATAAAGCAAGGGTCTTATTTATAATTACATGTCATTCAAGGAGGAAGGTGACTGAATTCTGAACGGACTATTTCTAATTGTTATGAGGGGGCTAGAATATCTTTTTTTTTTTTTAACCTTTATCGTTTCCTTAGGGGTTTTACAAAATTAAGGCAATTTTTGTCCAGCAAGTGTGATGTATCTGTTAAATGACCTATATTGAGATTTTAGGGAACACTCTAGAAAATCTAGTTAAATACTGTTATGTACTGAGAGTTAACTTAGGCAGGGATTCCAGTGCCCTTTAAGGAGGAGGTGAACCTTTTTGGTCATGCCTTCCCTTAGCCTTGTGCAACAAGGTATCTTGCCCAAGAACTGGCCTTTCTTTAGGTCCTGGAGCTGATAATTACACTGCAGGACATTGTCTTACTTAAAGAAATGCTTTTCTTAGGCTCTATGTTATAGATTTTAATTGCAACAAATCTTGCTGTTTCTCAAGAATTGTACCCCTGATTACACAGCAACAGTATATCTCACAGAGAGATCTTGCCAGGAACTTGCTCCTTCTGGCTAACATTGCACTGGAGTTATCTCAGGATGTATGACTTGGGAAAGGGTCTATGGAACTCTTACAACCTTGAGGTATTCTTTTTATCTATTCTCAGCAGCCATTTGAGAAGTATATAAGGCCCTGCTTAAACTAGTGACGGTGAGTTCTCTTTCTACCCGTTTCCAATGTCTATGTCTGAAGCTTTCTCTGTCCTGTCACTTTAAATTTTGCTGCACAAAGCTCTGAGTGACTGAGACTCATTTTTGAGTTAAATCTTCTCCTTTGGAGATCACAAACTCGGCAACAACTTCTGTAAGCTATCAGTACCATGCCCATACATCTTCATATCTAATCAATATAATAGAATTAAAAACTGGCTATTTAAGATTATATGTTTACTGATCCAAAATTCATCTTTTTTCTTCCAAATGTTACTGTGAATTTATTCAGGACATATTTAGGATCATGTTCTAACTATGAGGCATTATGCTAGGAATAGGTCTACTATGGGAGACAAGACACAGGATCTGACTTCAAGGAGCTTACAACCCACTATAAGTTTATATATCCATTTATAATAAATTTAAATAGAAAAGACAAAACAACCTATGTGGAAAATGTTTTAAATGATTTGTGTCAAGTCACTGACTCCACCTCTTCTGATATTTTTATGATAAACTATGGCACGACTGAAGTGACTTAGCAGCAGCAGCAGCATGGCACCCAGAACAAGTAATTCTTCCCCTTCTACCCTTAAAAGCTCTTTTTCTTGTTTTCTGCTTTTATGTTGACTAAGCCATTTGACTTAAATATAACATTTGAAGGTATAAATATATGTAGAAAGTTTAAATCCATTGATAACTAATTTCATAATTTAGAATCTGATTACTTTCTCAGTAGTGAAGATATTACTTTCATGATGGCAAACGTACAGGAAGAAGATGTATGGAAAGGTGCTTTGGGAGTCTTTGAGACTGAGACATTTCAGGGCATTATTTCATCAGATAATTTTATTCAGCTAACAAGCAAGAGAAAATTTGGACTGGCAGGTTAAATCAATCAATCAGATTAACAGAGGAGAGTTGCCCTTGAAAATCATCTTTGTCATGCAAATATTACCAGAAATAAAAAACAGCAGTAAGCCTAAATTCAACTACACCATCTGGTATCAGAATTTCTATAAATGTCACAATTTTCTCCCAATCTTGCTTTGCATGAGGTCATTTTCACCACTTATTTAAATTAGTTTGTTTTCAATTTATATTCATATATTAAAATGTAGGTATTGACTACATTAAAGTTGTTTTTCTCTTCATTATTCATAATATCAAGTCCCTGGAGAAACTCATAAAATCTTTGAATTTTAGGTCAACTCCCTGGACACTTGTGAGACAGATCAATTTACTTCTTTCCTCCTTTTGAACCACCTTCCAAAGGAGACACTGACAATATGACTTATGATTTCAGCCCCACTTAATTCCTTCTACCTGAACTGTTCCTTTTATCTGAAACATTTTCTTCATCTGAAATACTTCTTCATTAGTTGGGTCATTTAAACTACACCTGCTATCCTTTCCCCCTTCACCCAGCTTTATAACAGAACATTCTTCATTCATTTTCTTTAATTTTACACTAAAAAATAAGTTTCCAATTTTAAATGTCACTTCATTCATACATAATGAATCTGTCCCCAGAAAACTTTTTACAGTATCAGATATGAAAGAATTTTTCTTGTTAGCTTTTTCACTCAATAAAATGATTTTTATAGGACAACTGGAGACACATTGTTCAGAACATCTCAAGTTAAAAACCACAAACCTTAAAACTTCAGCCAAATGTCACCTTTCCAAAGTGTTCTACACATTTTTAGTTGCTAAAACAACTACATTGGCCAAAAGAGTGAGATTTCTAAAGCAGCAAATGGAATAGTGAATCTCTGTTTTTAAAAAAATCTGTTTCCTAAGAGGTTTCTTAGCTTAGTGAAAACACAGAACTTGAAAACAACATTAAATGAAACAACTTATTTTATTAGTATTTTTTTTTTTCTTTTTACCAAATACTGAGAATTGGTAAAATGTCAAACAAAGAGTCAGTTCAGTTCAGTCGCTCATTTGTGTCCGACTCTTTGTGACCCCATGAATCGCAGCACGCCAGGTCTCCTTGTTCATCACCAACTCCCGGAGTTCACTCAGACTCGCGTCCATTGAGTCAGTGATGCCATCCAGCCATCTCATCCTCTGTTGTCCCCTTCTCCTCCTGCTCCCAATCCCTCCCAGCATCAGAGTATTTTCCAATGAGTCAACACTTCGCAGGAGGTAGCCAAAGTACTGAATTTCAGCTTTAGCATGATTCCTTCCAAAGAACACCCAGGGCTGATCTCCTTCAGAATGGACTGGTTGGATCTCCTTGCAGTCCAAGGGACCCTCAAGAGCCTTCTCCAACCCCACAGTTCAAACACATCAATTCTTCAGCACTCAGCCTTCTTCACAGTCCAACTCTCACATCCACACATGACCACGGGAAAAACCATAGCCTTGACTAGATGGACCTTTGTTGGCAAAGTAATGTCTCTGCTTTTGAATATGCTATCTAGGATCCTGTGAGTACAAACATATGTTTAATTACCAGGATCACTGCTCTTTTTTAAAATCTTGCTCACTTGAGCTAGCATATTTGGGCTTGCCACCTCATCTTATTAAGAACAGAAATTTGGTATAAATGATGTGTTTCCACCTGTGTCTCCAAATAAATTTCATGGTTTATAATTATACAAGCATCTTGTGATTCTTTTCTAAATCTAAATTCGTAAAGAAACATTACACTTCAGTTAATTGCAGAAGCCACAGGCAGTTTACAGTTTGCCAGTTTTTGTAGTTTGATTGCTTGAAAATGCCTATTTAGCTGAAGACTAGGCTTATAACTAGAAAAGAAAAAAAGAAAAACTATGTTTGTCTATTTAATGTTCCAACTTATGTGGTCTCTTTCTAGAGCTGACATATCTGCCTTAATTAGTCCAATCATCTAAACCATATCTGTTATCTTGATCACATGTATACATTTATGTGCTTTCTCTCAGATATTCATTTTTCTCATTAACATGCTTCACATGCTAATTCCAACAGTTTGGTTCTTTACCTTAATCCAATGTCAGGCTTTCTCTTCCTCTAAAAAGGATGTTTTTCTCCTCTTACAGGTCAAAATTATGAATATTTGCAGTTCCTCTCAAGTGTAAAGAGTTGCTACAGTTTTTCAGGTACTATACTTTGGATCATAAATGAATTTGGTAATTAAGTTTTTTTTGTTTACTATTTATTTTCTAACTTATAAAATGGAAAAGGTAGGCAAGATTAGGTTTAAGAATTGGAGAAGCTTTGGGCAAAACCCAGCTATAGACACTTGGTATGTTTGTTTGTCTTATTTTTTCTTAATTGTAATTTTCACACCTTAAAATAAGAAATCTGTTTTAGGTTATCATGGGAACCAACTTATTCTATTTTCTAACATCAAGTTCAGTTCACACATTTATAGCCTGCCTGGTCCCTGTAGGCATCTAAGTTTACAATTCTGAGATAGAAGAGGTCTAACATTCCATAGAACCATAGCAAGGTAATAAACTGAAGAGATTTTTTTTTTTTTTTCTTACAGTACATTCAATTCCATTACCGATTTGTTATTAAACATTAGACCGTGAAACTGAGATATTAGGACATTAAATGTGGACAAACAATATAAGTCCCATTAGCCTACAGGGGAAGCAATGAATGATCTCATTTAATTTGTGGAAAGTTGAATAGCAGCAACTCTGCAAATGAAATTAAGTGCTATGCCTCATTGAATGAGCTCAGAGCTCTCCAAGGGGAGATCTGTGTTCCAAGATACAGCAAATAACAGGCAATGTCTTTAACTTAGCTGTAATTTTGGAATTGTTAGTTGGCGGAAGATATTAAGAAGAAGGATGTAAATGATCTAACTCTACAGGAGGCTTGAAGTGCCCATGTCAATGAAGCTCTCAAGGTTCTAAATTGAAATAAAAATGTTAGATTTTTATTTTTACTGTCCATTGATTGCATAACTTCTAATTTGCCTACTTATTTCCATATCTCTCCCAAAAAAGCTAGGTTTAAATTTTGGTGAGGTTCTTAATCAGACCTTTCCTCTCAAGAGGTTCAATGATCCTTTCTTTTTTATAACTACTTTAATCATTTTTGACAATTTCTGCTCTACCATCACTTTGGCACATTTGCTGATTTCCATGAATCATAAATTCTGGGATATACTGAAGTATCTGACACTTTCACTCAGCTTACTTTGACAATTTATCTTAAAAATAAATGCAGGTGAAAGTAAGGTTGTTATGTAGAGGTTATAAATGGGGCAAAGTGCAGGCAGCTTATGGTTCTGCAGTGAAAACTGTATAATTTTGCGTGCAACCTTTGGCATAACTACTCTCTGTCTAGTTCAACCATTATAGATAGCAGACATTTAAACAATTTTATTTTGTACAGAGTTTTTATTAGAGTCACGTAAAAGTTTCTTCCAATGGTTGTTTAGTGTATAATTTCAGACATGGCAACTATCCCACCCTTACAGCAGTAGAGATTTTCTTATTTCTTTTCTTAATGTTATGAACTTGTTGAGAAATAACCTTGTTTTCATTTACCTGTTAGATGGTTTATTGGATGGAGCACTAAGCATGGAAATAGAAGATATGACTTTGAGTTTTGACTCTGATATTTGATAGCTTGACACTTTCTTACAGGAATTCCTTAACTTCAGTGATTGCTAATTTTCACATCAGGTCAATGAGACTAAAAGTATCTTCCATATCAAGTTGTTAAGAGTACTAAATAAAGTAACAGGTGTGAAAGAATCCTGTAAATGGTTGATCACTAGGTTAGATACTGATACTAGTAATTTCTGCTAGAAATTACCTTGAGATTTAGCAAATGTTTAAATGGCAATTGACTGTGATTTGGGCTCATTCATATTGGCTTGAATGTTCCAGTTAATTATAAGGCAATAAATAAAGCTATTCTGCTACATTCAAATAACCATGAAATAACTTGTCTAGACAGGCTGATGGTGGGGCTATGTAAAGCTCTTCTAGTAATCTCATTGTACCCAAATTTCAAGGAAGTGGCTAATTGTTGGGAGCCAGCATGAGGAACTCCGCCCATGGCAAAGGTCATGAGGAAGGAAGCTTGGGATACGCAAAGGTGTGATCAAGCCTCAGGAAACCCCCTGCTCCTGAGCATCTACCCCCCAAACCAGAGTACTTTACGGGGAGCTCTCCCCCATAACCATTTCTCTCAGAGAAGGAGTTAACTTGCAGCTCCAGTTAATAAAAATTCCTGGGCATGACAAGAGTGTTTCAACTTACGAACTCTGGAGGTTCTCTGGCCTGCCTGATCAGGCTCGTTCGGCCGCATGTGATTGTTTATAGCCTCCCAACTGTGAGAGGCACGGGATGTTTTAAAGCTTTCTAAATACAGACTCTTTTGAGAAGTTAGAAGATCATTAGTATAGCATTAGTAGGATGATTAGGAATTATATTGGTGAAGGGTTTTTTCATTTATCCTGCCAATAATTACTGTTGATTCCCTGCCCTGGGTGTGACAAGGATGTCTCAGGTCAAACCTCTCTGCTGACAGACTAGCTTGTGTGACAGCCTCTTAGCCATAAACAGCACAGAGAGTTTGGAGTATTAGCACAGGGCTTTTTTCATTGATGAGTCAATGATTGCCATCAGGCCTCCATATCCTTAGGCACCTGGGAATATATTAATCAATGTATTTGGAATATAGAAAAGGATATATAGTAGTTTTTTGATGTTAGCAATACTAGACTTTTTGAGTTAATGAATCTTCACTTTTGTTATAGATCACTGTACTTTGTTATAAAACACTATAAATCACTACACTATGTAAAAATGTAACTTTATCACTATCTTAAGACAAAATAGATCTTAAGGGGAACATTGGCGAAGGGTTTACATTTGTTGAGCCAATATTTGCTGCTAAATTTCCATATTCCTGCCCTTATAATGAATATAACTAGCATATAGGAGAAATAAGTATTAACCTTTAAGATTAATCATGTTAAACCTTAGGTTAAGCAAATTCCTTTCTTGATTGTAACTCACTACACCCTCACCCTATAGGAATGCAACTTTATTTGGAGGGTGGCACCTGATTTAAGAAAAAATCACCCCTGGAAAAATAAGTTTTCTGGTTAACTGACCGGTATCAGAAAGGGCCATAAAATGTCAGCAGACCTCATGGCCAAAAGATGATGAAACTCATAAGACCTTTGTATAATTTTATATGAAGCACCTGATTGTGACAAGGGTCAGTCTGCTGACCCCCCACGTGACTCTGTATTCATCCCTATGTATAGCAAAAAGGTATATAAACAAACCTGAAAAATAAAGAAATCGGATCAGTTTCTGGAAAGACTGATTCCCCCATGTCGTTTCTTTCTCGCTCCCCACTTTCCTGGCTGAATTATCATCTGAAATGTGGGTACTCACCAAGCCTGCTAATTCTGCCTGGGCTTCTGAGATCAGACCGGGGAGGCCTCAGTGCCTCCTCTCCTTTGGGAGAATGAAAAGACGCCTGTGGCCTACGTAGGTGGTGATTGGTATTCCATGTAAACCAGTTATTCAGCCTCTTTTCTTCACTAATTCTTCTACTACACTATCTGTTTCTAATTTCCCTCTATATCTGTTATTAAATAAGTTTTTTCCAGGACACCAACTCCGTCCCCACCTTCGAATTACCCTGGATCCACCGGGGCTGGACCCCGGCAGCTAATGGTCTTAAAATTAACTTTTAAAACAAATTGAAGGTTAATAATATTCTGATAGAGATTTTCTCTATATAATTTTAAGGTAAGCTTCTTTTAAAAGCTTATAAATAACATGACAACAAAGTAAAATGATGTGACTCATTCAGCCCTCCTAGAAAACCTTATTGGAGAAGACAATGGCAACCCACTCCAGTATTCTTGTGGAGAATCCCAGGGATAGGGGAGCCTGGTGGGCTGCCACCTATGGGGTTGCACAGAGTTGTACACGACTGAACTGACTTAGCAGCAGCAGCAGCAGCAGCAGAAAACCCTAACAGCATCATGTTTTTCATTGAAATATAATTCACAATGCAATGAATTACACAGATCTGAACAGTGAAACTTGATGAGATTAACATATGTATAAGTATATAATCTGCATCTTAGAAAAATATTTAGAATTTTTAGAATATTTCTATTAGAATTCTCTTAGAATATTTCTATTATTTCAGAAAGTTCCCCTTGCCATATTCCAGTTAATATCCCCACATGTAACCACTGCAATTGTCCTTAATAGATGATTTCACTTATTTAAACTTCTTAAAAATGGAATCATACCACATGTACTTTTTTTGTGTCTGTCTTCAAAATGTTTTAATTGTTCGTCAATATACGCTTGCTTATTTATTTTTGTTTATTGCTAAGCAGAATTCTACTGATTGAGTACATAACAATGTTATTTCACTTTCATGTTAATCGAATATCTGTGTTGTGTCTAGTCTTGGGACAGTAAAAAATAAAGCTATTTTTTAATAGACATATATTTCCTTTCTTTCTAGAAGTGGTATCGCTGGGTCATAGGATAAACGTGTGTTGTGCTGTGCTGTGCTGAGTTGCTCCGTCATGTCTGACTGTTTGTGACTGCATGAACTATAACCCACCAGGCTCCTCTGTCCATTGGATTCTCCTTGCAAGCATACTGGAGTGGGTTGCTATGCCCTCCCCCAGGGTATTTTCCTGACCCAGGGATCGAACCCAGGTCTCCCACATTGCAGGTGGATTATTTACCATCTGAGCCATGAGGGAAGTCCAAGAATACTGGAGTGTGTATTTAATTTTAAAAGAAACTTCCAAAATATTATTCAAAATAGTTGCAGTATTTTACACTTCCACCTGTAATGAATGTTTCAGAGGCTCTGAACCCTCATCAAAATTTTATATATTATATAGTCTTAGCCATTTTATTTAGTGCATGTGATATAGTATCTCATACTGGTTTTAATCTGATATTTACTGATGACTACAGATTTTGAATGCATTTTAATAGAATTATTTATAATTATAAATTTATAATTTATAAATTTATTTATAATTCATAATTTAATTTATAAATTTATAATTTATAATAATTTAAAATTTAAAGTTATTTATTAATATTATAATTTAAAATATAATTATAAATTTATAGTTTATAATTTATAAATAAATTTATAAATTTATTATAACTCATATATCTTCTTCTGTGAAGCTTTTTCATTTGTCCATTTTTAAAGTTGATCTGCTTATTTTCTTAGTACTGATTTGTAGAGATTCTTTTTTTTATTCTAAATAAAGGGCCTTTATCAAATAGATGTACCAAGAACACTTTCTCCCAATTTGTACTGCTTTTTCATTCTCTCACTGAGGTATATTCACAAGCTGTATATTTAATTTTGAAGGAATCCTGTTTATGGCATTTAAAACTCTGAAAAAGTTTTGCCTGTCTCAGGTCTTAAAGGTATCCTCTGACATATTTCTCTAATAAGCATCACAGTTTCAGTGCTTACTTTTAAATCTATGATCTATCTCAAACTGAGGTAGAAGTGAAAATTCTTTTCTCCCCCTATTCAACCAACATATGCACCATTATCTGTTGAAAAGACTATCCTGTTCTTTGAATTGTCTTGGCATCTTTGTCTAAAGTCATCTATGTCTGGTTTTGTGTCTAGATCCTCTTTTCCCTCCACTGATCTTTTTGTTTATGCTATGCCTATGCCACAACATTTGAGATAGTAGCTTTATATTAAATTTGAAATAAGGTAGTGTGAAGCCTCCAAATAACTTTTTTTCATGATTATTTTACTATTCTCAGTCCTTTGCTCATCAATATAAGTTTAAAATAAACTTGCTTAATTCAACTAAAAATGACTCTGTTAAGATTTTAATCAGAAATAATAGACTAATTTTGAGGGGATCAACATTTTAATTTTAATTCCCCAAATTCAGGACAAGAGTATTTATATAGGTAGCACTGGTTTTTTCATTCTAATTTCTCTTAGCAATACTTGGTTGCTATTTGTTTAGAGGTCATGCATCTCTTCTGTTAACAATATTTTCAACTAGTTGTTTAGGCTATTACAAAACTGAATGGTTTTTTTTCCTTAATCTCATTCTCTAATTATTTACTTTTAATATACAGGATCATGGCATACTTTCACATTGTATTAATTATCTACTGCTGTGTTAGAAACTACCATAAACTTAGTGGTTTAAAACACCATCCATTTAAAACTCTCATTTCTGTAGGTAACCAGGCATCACATAACCTGATTCCTTTTATTGGGGCTTTCTAAGATTGAAATCAAGGTGCCCACAATACCAATTTCTCATCTGGAGACTCAAGGGAAGCATTCACTTTCAAGATCATTCAGGTTGCTGGCATAATTCAGTTCTTGCATTTCTGTAAGACTGAGGCTTGGTTTTCCTACTGGCTCTCAGCTGGACATGGCTCCATGTTCTTAGAAGATACCCACATTCCTTGCTGTGTGGATCCAACCATTTTCAAAATGAAGAATCTCCATGTCAAACCACTCTTCTGCTTTGAATCTCTCTCATCAGCAAAAAGTTCTATTCCATTTAAGAGTTCACCAGATCCACTAAGGATAACCTCTTTAACTAATTGGGGATCTCAATTACATCTGTAAAACTTCTTCATAAGAGATTAGGGTTTCAGTTAATGACTGGGAGAAAGTATGGGTACACCAAATGGGTGGGAATCTTGGGGTCATCTTGGAATTTGGCCTACTGTAGAATTGACCTTGTATTCAAGAATTTCACTGTATCTACTCATTGGTTCTAACATTTGCTTTGTAGAATTCTTTATGTAAATAATAAAACTTTGATCATTTTACTTCTTTCTTACCAATCTGTATATCCTTTATTTATCTCTTATTTTATTGAATTGGTCAGGACTTCAGTTCATTTTTGATAAAGGTGGCAAAAACATATCCATCTTTATTCCTACTTTGTTGAGTGTATTTATCATGAATATATGTAACATATGGTCAAATTCTTTTTAAATGCCAGTTTATAATTACATATTACATTTCTTTAACAGTTAGTGGGTAGTCAGATTTTCTTTCTCTTATCTTGTTAATTCTGGCAGTAATCGGCTAAAATTTTGCAATATTTTATTAATAAAAAATGTGTGAGGACTTTTTTACAGCCTACTATAAGTTCTATATTTGATGACTAGTCTATATGCCTTTTAAAATGATGTCTATTCTGTTCTGCAGGATGTCTATTGTTGGTCATGTGAGTGCTAAGCAGCTTCAATCGTGTCCGACTCTTTGTGATCCTATGGACAGTAGCCCTCCAGGTTCCTCTGGCCATGGAATTCTCCAGGCAAGAATACTGGAGTGGGTCGCCATTTCCTCCTCCAGGGGATCTTCCCAACCCAGGGATAGAACCCATGTCTCTTACGTCCCTTGCACTGGGAGGTGGGTTCTTTATCACTATACCACATAAATGTCAAATAGGTCAAAATATTTGATAATGTCATTTAAATCTTATATTCACTTATTGATGCTGTGTTTAGTCATTCTTTCAGTTATTTGATAAAGAGGCATAAATATCTCCCGGTATCACAAGTAACTTTTCTTTTTCTGCCTTTCAATCCTGATAGTTTCTTGCCTTATATATTTTGAATATTTTATATTTAAGTGTATAAACATGTATGATTATATTATCTTTCTGATTAATCTTCTATCATCATCAAATAACATTCTTTATCGTTGGGAATACAATTTGTCTTAAAGTATACTTTATTTGATAATACCACAGTCACACTTTCTTTCTTATGCTGCTTTCATGGTCTATATCTTTTCATCCTTTTGTTTCAACTTCTCTAATTCTTTAAAGTGAATCATGCATGTGGCATTAATTCAGTCTTGTTTTTAATATATTTCCCTCTACATATTTCCATAATCCCTCCACCTGCCCATTTTTGTACTATTAGTTTTACATGCTTTATATCTACATTCTACAAACCATACAGTCCAATGTTATACATTTTATATTAAGCAACAACTTTCTACTTTAACATTTTCTTTTGGTGAAAATTACTGCTTTTGTTCTGCTTATTAAATATTAGACATTAGATGCAATCTTAATAAATAAATTTGCTCTTTTTCTTTTTAAAAAATCTGAATGGACTTTAATATTTCCCTTTTCCTTTAGCCACCAGGATATTCTAACTTCTGGTGGCTGTTTACTTATGGATTTTTAAAAAGGAATCTGGAAAGATATCTGGTTATATTTAAACAGCACGTGTGTAAGCTAAGTTTTTTCAGTAGGCTTTGTGGCACTATGGATTGTAGCCCACCAGGCTCTTCTGTCCATGGGAATTCTCCAGACAAGACTATTGGAGTAAGTTGCCATGCCCTCGTCCAGGGTATCTTCCCAACCCAGGCACTGAAATTGTGTCTCTTATGTCTCTTGCGTTGACAGGTGGATTCTTTATCATTAGTATCACTGGGAAGCCCATATTTAAGTTGAGGGAAAGTTAAAAAATTATAATTAACTGAAGACTTATATGTGTGGCAAAAGAGTTCAAGAAAGCCTGAAAGTATTTCAGTTCAGTTCAGTTCAGTTCTGTAAAGTCGCTCAGCTGTGTCTGACTCTCTGCAACCCCATGAATCACAGCACGCCAGGCCTCCCTGTCCATCACCAATTCCTGGAGTTCACTCAGACTCATGTCCATCAAGTCGGTGATGCCATCCAGCTATCTCATCTTCCGTCATCCCCTTCTCTTCTTGCCCCTAATCCCTCCCAGCATCAGGGTGTTTTCCAATGAGTCAACTCTTTGTATGAGGTGGCCAAAGTATTGGAGTTTCAAGCTTAGCATCAGTCCTTCCAATGAACACCCAGGACTGTTCTCCTTTATTTTTTTTATTTTTATTTTTTTTTATATTTTTATTTTTTTAATTTTAAAATCTTTAATTCTTACATGTGTTCCCAAATATGAACCCCCCTCCCACCTCCCTCCCCATAACATCTCTGTGGGTCATCCCCATGCACCAGCCCCAAGCATGCTGTATCCTGCATCAGACATAGACTAGCGATTCAATTCTTACATGATAGTATACATGATAGAATGCCATTCTCCCATATCATCCCACCCTCTCCCTCTCCCTCTGAGTCCAAAAGTCCGTTATACACAGCTGCGTCTTTTTTCCTGTCTTGCATACAGGGTCGTCATTGCCATCTTTCTAAATTCCATATATATGTGTTAGTATACTGTATTGGTGTTTTTCTTTCTGGCTTACTTCACTCTGTATAATCGGCTCCAGTTTCGTCCATCTCATCAGAACTGATTCAAATGAATTCTTTTTAATGGCTGAGTAATACTCCATTGTGTGTATGTACCACAGCTTTCTTATCCATTCATCTGCTGATGGACATCTAGGTTGTTTCCATGTCCTGGCTATTATAAACAGTGCTGCGATGAACATTGGGGTACATGTGTCTCTTTCCATTCTGGTTTCCTTGGTGTGTATGCCCAGCAGTGGGATTGCTGGGTCATAAGGGAGTTCTATTTGTAATTTTTTAAGGAATCTCCACACTGTTCTCCATAGTGGCTGTACTAGTTTGCATTCCCACCAACAGTGTAAGAGGGTTCCCTTTTCTCCACACCCTCTCCAGCATTTATTGCTTGCAGATTTTGGATTGCAGCCATTCTGACTGGTGTGAAGTGGTACCTCATTGTGGTTTTGATTTGCATTTCTCTGATAATGAGTGATGTTGAGCATCTTAGGAGGGACTGGTTGGATCTCCATGCAGTCCAAGAGACTCGCAAGAGTCTTCTCCGACACCACAGTTCAAAAGCATCAATTCTTCGGCATTCAGCTTTCTTCACAGTCCAACTCTCACATCCATACATAACCACTGGAAAAGCCATAGCCTTGACTAGACGGACCTTTGTTGGCAAAGTAATGTCTCTGCTTTTTAATATGCTATCTAGGTTGGTCATAATTTTCCTTCCAAAGAGTAAGTGTATTTTAATTTCATGGCTGTAATTACCATCTGCAGTGATTTTGGAGCCCCCAAAAATAAAGTCTGACACTGTTTCCACTGTTTCCCCATCTATTTCCCATGAAGTGATGGGGCCAGATGCCATGATCTTCGTTTTCTGAATGTTGAGCTTTAAGCCAACTTTTTCACTCTCTTTCACTTTCATCAAGAGGCTTTTTAGTTCCTTTCCACTTTCTGCCATAAGAGTGGTGTCATCTGCGTATCTGAGGTTATTGGTATTTCTCCCGGCAATCTTGATTCCAGCTTGTGCTTCTTCCAGCCCCGCATTTCTCATGATGTACTCTGCATAGAAGTTAAATAAGCAGGGTGACAATACACAGCCTTGACGTACTCCTTTTCCTATTTGGAACCAGTCTGTTGTTCCATGTCCAGTTCTAACTGTTGCTTCCTGGCCTGCATATAGGTTTCTCAAGTGGCAGGTCAGGTGGTCTGACATTCCCATCTCTTTCAGAATTTTCCACAGTTTATTGTGATCCACACAGTCAAAGGCTTTGGCATAGTCAGTAAAGCAGAAATAGATGTTTTTCTGCAACTCTCTTGCTTTTTCGATGATCCAGCGGATGTTGGCAATTTGATCTCTAGTTTTTCTGCCTTTTCTAAATCCAGCTTGAACATATGGAAGTTCACGGTACTGCTGAAGCCTGGCTTCGAGAATTTTGAGCATTACTTTACTAGCGTGTGAGGTGAGTGCAATTGTATGGTAGTTTGAGCATTCTTTGTCATTGCCTTTCTTTGGAATTGGAATGAAAACTGACCTTTTCCAGTCCTGTGGCCACTGCTGAGTTTTCCAAATTTGCTGGCATACTGAGTGCAGCACTTTCCCAGCATCATCTTTCAGGATTTGAAATAGCTCAACTGGAATTCTATCACCTCCACTAGCTTTGTTTGTAGTGATGTTTTCTAAGGCCCACTTTACTTCACATTCCAGGATGTCTGGAAAGTATGTAATAAGACCTCCCCCCACCCCCGCCAAAAAATGGGTAGGCATATCTTGGAATCCATGTAAAAAATACCACAATTAATAATTTAATATCTTCTAAAAATCAAAGGAACTAGACAATGTATTATATGCTTTTCTAGTTAGTTATTATAATTCATATACAACTTCACCTAACCTCATAATATATTATGTTCAAAATGTGAATAACAATTCCTGGGACTTCTCTGGTGGCTCAGACAGTAAATAATCTGCCTGCAGTGCAGGAGACTCAGGTTCAGTCCTTGTTGGGAGGTCTCCTGGAGAAGGGCATGGTAAACCACTCCATTATTCTTGCCTGGAGAATTCCATGGACAGAAGAGCCTAGCAGGCTATAGTCCTAGGTCACAAAGAGTCAGACACAGCTGAATAATAATTCTAAGTACCCAGAAAGAAATATATTTTCCTAATCCCCACATTACCAACTTTATTCTACACAAATATTATTCTAGTTGACTGGTCTGACCAGAGTTTATCTATTATTAAAAGTAATTATAATAAGCCTTTCTAAGAGATGGTCTTTGGTGTAATTTTAGATATAAAAGCTGATCCTGGCAAAAATACTTTTCCCCATTCCATTATAAATTGAGAATCTTAAAGTGGTGTGGTTATTAAAACAACAACAAAAAAACTCCTGAGGCTCTCTCTTATCCACAGAGAGGGAATTGTTGGAAAAGGTATAAATATATACCTGTAATGTAATGGTGTTCCATAAGTGAAGAAAGGATTTTATTGCTCCTCTCAGATTTACTCAAAAGTGCTTTGGAATCATTTATCACTTGCCAGATTAAGATGCCACTGGTTTCATATTAGTACTGGGGTGACATGTGACTAATACCTCAGGGAAAATATATATACATCAGGAGTAAACCGAAGAAGGCAATGGCACCCCACTCCAGTACTCTTGCCTGGAAAATCCCATGGACGGAGGAGCCTTGTAGGCTGCAGTCCATGGGGTCGCTAAGAGTTGGACACGACTGAGCGACTTCACTTTCACTTTTCACTTTCATGCATTGGAGAAGGAAATGGCAACCCACTTCAGTGTTCTTGCCTAGAGAATCCCAAGGACAGGGGAGCCTGGTGGGCTGCCATCTATGGGGTCGCACAGAGTCGGACACAACTGAAGCGACTTAGCAGCAGCAGCAGCAGCAACAGGAGTAAACAGGCCTTCATGTTCAACAGTATAAAAGTTTTCCCTTATTGTTATTT
The DNA here is from genome assembly GCF_023091745.1 of Budorcas taxicolor. Classification (NCBI taxonomy): domain Eukaryota; kingdom Metazoa; phylum Chordata; class Mammalia; order Artiodactyla; family Bovidae; genus Budorcas; species Budorcas taxicolor. The sequence goes on from NC_068911.1 coordinate 73,712,424, forward strand.
AATAATTCATTTACTACTGCCAAAAGTTGAAAAATTTTACATTTTAGAGTCCTTTTCTATACTAAGGGAATCAGAAGCCACTTCCACATGTGCGTGCACACATACACATGAATGTTTCACTTCTATTCTCATCATCCTGACTTGTATATATTATAACAATCTATCTCTATAAAATTTAAATAAATTTTACAATAACATCCAATATATTAAATTTTAAACACTTTCTGATTGCCAAAATAGACCAAAGTTACATATTTGACATGGAAGTAGACACAATAATTAGTGTTGGCCAGGAATTTACATATTTTTTCCTAACCATATTGTTGTTTTAAAATAAATATTATCCTTAGTTTATAAGCAAAGAAATTGAATCCAAGATAATTTAAGCAACTTAGCCAAAATCACAAGCTAGTAAGTGCCAAATCTAAGAAGTATTATCTTAAACACAATTTAATGAGGAAATGGTTTGGAGAGCACATTTTGTGGGGCAAAGGCTCTTCTAACCACACTACCCTCACAGAGCAGATGAGCTGGTGAGGATCCTTTATTACTTACCCACTTATAACTCTGTTCTCCTTCAGTGGTTCACCACAATTGCAATTAAATGATTACTTGTTATTGTCTCGCTCCCTTGGATTATAAACTTCATGATAGCAAAACTGTTTACATCTTGTCGATGCTGCTGCTGCTGAATTTTAGCTTTTAAGATAGTGCTTGGCATACCTCAATCTGTCTGTTAAACAAACAACTGAATAATCATGTGGCAAGTCTCTAATAAATGGGCAGATTTCTTATGCTGTATCACAATTTTTACAGTTCAGATAATGCTAGCTTACAACTGTGTAAACTGGACCTTGCATAAGAGAAGGTGTGTGATCACAATAAATTCTCAGTTTATGATTGCACTGTTTAGTTTTCACTATAATTTCATGTTAAGTTCTTGGGAAATGTTGACAGTTGTTATTTACTGCTTAGCACTGGTATAACAGATGAATGCCTTTAAATCAGCACATTATCATAGGAAATAGTTTCATTATGTCTTTCAAACATGAGTAGCCAAATGTTTTGTGGCACTGTAATTAAATAATAATTATATTCACTAAAGATTATGTTTGTGCCTATGGTGTACATGAAACAGTACTCAGTGTATCTCATTTAATCCTTACAACACATGCAGTACTATGTTCTGTTAATTCCTCCATTTTGCAGATAAATGCTAAAGTTTATACAAGCTATTAACTTGGTAACTGACAGATATTCTTTAAATCCAGGCAGACACCCTCAAGAGAGACTTCCTAGATACTGCACTGTATCACTATTAACTAGCATGAAATTCCATAGTGTGTTAGATTCTACAAATTATTTCTTTGGTAATGTCCAAAGAAATTGATTGCTTTAGAAGGAGAAAGTTAACTAAAAAGTAAAACAAGAAGACTAAAATTGCTCCTTTTTTGTAGAAAGAGACTGGGCTACATATTCTAGCTCTGTCTTTCTAAAAGGGTAAGGCAAATTACTGCAATGGACAACTTAGACATTTTCTGTTGATTGACTTCTAAAGGGTAAGACAGCAGTATTGGCATCTTAGTGATATACAATAAGGAATCACCCTGAGAAATGGGCTATGGAGAAAAAAAAAACCACTCCTTATATTATTCAATTTATCTTCCTCTTGAACTTTCCCTTGAGTGGTTGAGTCCCTTTCTCCACAAAACTCAAAACTTGGTGTCAGTGTGGTGGGCTGAAGGTGTGAGTAGGTCTGTAGACTATAGGTGTCTCTTTCTCTAACCTAATAGAGCAATCACAGGGTGAAACAATGCACACCAATTACAATCAAAAGGTAGGAAGAGAAAACTCTTCACCTCACTCACAAGTGCTGAGAAACAATGATGGTTTTTTTTTCTCTGTGCTTTGCAGTCCCCAATTGGTAAAGCCAGAACACCGGTAAAAGGCATTTTGGGACTGAGTATCTCACCCAAGGGCGTACAGTCTGAGAAGGGTAGGAAATAAAGGGAAGAACAGAGGAAGGGAAGGAAGGTGGAGGAAGATGTAATGTTTTTTGAATTTTTAAATATCATTACTGATATATAATTGACACACAGTGAGCTGCACATATTTAAAGTAGATGCTCTGATAAATTCTGACACATACAAATGCTCAAAAAACCATCACAACAATCTGGAAGTGAAAGTAACCATCTCACCACCAAAAGATTCCTCATTCCCTTCATCACCTCCCTATTTTCTCTAGTAACTTTTACTCCACATCGTTATTTGGTGATTCATCTGATAGTTCATCTCTTTTTATTACTGAGTAGCATTTCATTGTATTTTTCAGTTTACCCATTCATCTGTTGGTGGCTATTTGGGTTATTTCAAGTGTGAACCATTAGAAATGAAACTGCTATGGATATTTGCTTTCATTTATTCTGGGTGAATATTGATGAAAGTGGTATGGTTGAGTCATTGAGGTGTATACTTAGCTTTTTTAAAAAAATTCATAGATTTTTAGAAGCAGTACACACATACACAAAAAGAGTGAAATGTACAGATTTCCCATATATACACTTAGCCCCTCAGATTTCCCCTATTTTCTAACATCTTGCTCTGCTGCTGCTGCTGCTAAGTCACTTCAGTCGTGTCCGACTCTGCGTGACCCTATAGATGGCAGCCCACCAGGCTCCCGCGTCCCTGGGATTCTCCAGGCAAGAACATTGGAGTGGGTTGCCATTTCCTTCTCCAATGCATGAAAGTGAAAAGTGAAAATGAAATCACTCAGTCGTGTCTGACTCTTCGCGACATCTTGCTCTAGTGTAGTACATTTGTACAACTGATAAACCAATATTGATGATCACAATTAATTAAAATCCATGGTTACTTTGGGTTCACTCCTTTAACTATATATAATATGGGTTTTGACAATTGTATGATAACATGTCCTCACCATTACATAATGACAGTTTCACTGCCCTAAAAATTCTCCTGTGCTCTATACATCTATTTTGAATGTACTCTTAAGAGAAAAATTGAAAGGTACAGAAATATTCCAAATTAAAAAGATATGACATTCCCCCTCTGGAAGAGGAATAAGAAGTGAGCAGGAAGATGGCAGAGGTGGGGGAGATGGAACCAAAGTAGTGCTAGTGGCCGTCCCTCACTGAGAGAACTACAAAGTGCAAGATGAGTACGTCCCCTTTACCCTTTTCATAAAAGAATAGAAAACTGAGGGTTAAATTACTGAACATCATGTTCCAGCACGCTGACTAAGCAAGATTCAAGCACAGGGTTTGTTACTCCTCATAGGAACTACACTATCAGGCAAACTGGGTTACAGGGATCATTTTTCAATGACTAATTAACATTTTAAAAGCCCAGTTTCACCAGGGTGCACTGCTGGAATATAATAACATTTTACAAAGTAATAAATTACTTAAAGTGGAGCACCAGAGCCTGTGTCCTACTGCCTGTAAGTCTAACTAACCTAGGATATTTTCAAAGATCAGCATGTTAGATTAGATAGACTCAGATTTGAGTGTATGAATTATGGCTCATGGGATGCTATGAAACAACTTCTGCTCCCCAACTATCTCCTCCCTTGCTTTATCACCCTGCTCTCATACAGTGTCAGAGGAGAACTGCTTAGTTAATTTGCAAATATTTAGTTTACATAGGTGCCTCTTCGAACTTTAATATCACTCAGTTTGGTTTTCTGTTTCTTAGCTGAGGACAATGATAGAATAGTAGATTACAGAGGAATGAAGAAGGCATGTAATAACATAATTTTAGGACACTGAGAACGATCAGGTTGATGGAAAAAACTATAGCAACCAGAGAGCAGTATGAGGGCATTAGGTATCTAGGAGTCAGGTAAATAGGGTCTCCAGCAGCGGAAGACAGAAGAAACCAAAGGGAAGAGAAAGCAGTAAGCTACATGCTGCATCTACCAGGGGACTGCAGAGGTCTTGTACAAGGTATACGACTTACAGTAGGTTCAATTTTAGTCTTCTAAGAAGAAAGCCAATAGAAGGCAAGATGAGTACACTTGTCAACAATCTTCCAATACGTCTGCTCATTATCTCTGCTTTCACCTAAAAACTTTCTCCTTCCAAATGCATCACATATTTCCAGACAAGTGGGGGAAAGCACAAAAAGCTGACAGAACAGGATACAATTAAAAAGTATTTGTAGCAGACATAACCATGCCTTGCCCACACCCCTTCCGGATCTTTGACGCTGATTGACAAATGTTTGTAACTTCATTAGTGCCTGAAGGTTTTTTCTTTCTGAAACTCCAAGTATTAAGGAATTACCAATCCTCTTCATCCTTCCTACTGCTCCCCAACCAATGACTCCTGGCTTCTTGGAAATTTTGAAGTGTTCTGTACATTTCCCAGAATTCTGTCATGATTTAAGCTCTGATAGTCTACTATGGTAGGTGGCTTGATTGAACACACTTTATCAACTATATTCTCTTCCCAGAGACACTTCCACACTTCCCTACCAGGTACCTATATTTCTCAAATAGGTTATTGTTCACTGGAATTTATGTCTCCAGTCTTGTGCCTGGCACAGAATTCAGACAGTGAATAAAGAAGAAATTATTGTACTACTAAGATCTGGGAGATAATTATGGGTAATCCTTTTTATTTTGTGGTAAGATCCATTTACTAGCATTAACTTTTTCAAGAAACATGGGATCTGAGGCTTTGGTGGGGTTCAACAGACATTTAAGGAGTAGTTATTATATGACAGATGTTTTACTAGATTGGTTAGCACGTTGTTTTCTTCTTATAGCCTAATTACAGTGTCAAATTTCATTAACACTTACTATGGTTTTCATCCATTTGGTTAATAAACTTGTTTCTCTAGGTTTCAGCAGTTATAAGATAAATCACATCACAATAATAGCCAAGAGGAAAGATGTTTTAGTTATGCGCAGATTATTGCGGAGACTTCCAAATCTCACTTTTGAAAATCCTTGAAAAGAAAGATGCTCAGTCGTGTTCAACTCTTTGTCACCCTATGGACTGTAGCCCACCAGGCTCCTATGTCCATGGGATTCTCCAGGCAAGAATACTGGAGTGGGTTGCCATTCCCTTCTTCAGGGGATCTTCCTGATCCAGGCATAAAACCTTCATCTCCTGCTCTGCAGTGGATTCTTTACCTCTGTACCCCCAGAGAAACCCTCAGGAGACTTCCAAATCTCACTTTTGAAAATCCTTACACCAAAGCAAAAATAGGGTGGGGTGGGATATCTTGGTTACTTTCACAGACTCCTCTCCTTTATCATGTAGCACCTGCCACTTTACAACCCCCTCTACTCTAGCTTTGCTTCCTGAAACATTGGCTTGAAACATCTGTTATCCAAGTTAGTGACCCTGTGAAGCCAATTGAAAGTGCCTTATTTCTGCTACCATGTATAAGTCAGTAATGCTTTGACTGAAAGTAATAGCCTGCTTGGCTCACAGTGGCTGCAACAATAAAGACATTGGATTATCTAATATAACAAAAAGTTTCAGAGCCAATGATTTCAAGTCCGTGGAGTAGCTCAGTACTGTCTTTAAAGGCCCATTTTTGTTTGGCTCATTTCTGCTCTGCCCAAGTCAGTGTGTTACAAATACTGCCCCTTTATGGCATCCGGTACCATCACTTCATGGGAAATAGATGGGGAAACAGTGGAAACAGTGTCAGACTTTATTTTTTGGGGCTCCAAAATCACTGCAGATGGTGATTGCAGCCATGAAATTAAAAGACACTTACTCCTTGGAAGAAAAGTTATGACCAACCTAGATAGCATATTCGAAAGCAGAGACATTACTTTGCCGACTAAGGTCCGTCTAGTTAAGGCTATGGTTTTTCCTGTGGTCATGTATGGATGTGAGAGTTGGACTGTGAAGAAGGCTGAGTGCCAAAGAATTGATGCTTTTGAACTGTGGTGTTGGAGAAGACTCGAGAGTCCCTTGGAGGAGAAGGGGACGACAGAGGATGAGATGGCTGGATGGCTTCACTGACTTGATGGACGTGAGTCTGAGTGAACTCCGGGAGTTGGTGATGGACAGGGAGGCCTGGCGTGCTGCGATTCATGGGGTCGCAAAGAGTCGGACACGACTGAGCGACTGAACTGAACTGAACTGATGGTCACAGAATGGCTGCTAGAGCGCTTCATATTACAGCATTCTAAGCGGCAAGAGAAGGAAGGAGGCACTCAGACAAAAAATGGTCTTTTTGCTTTGTTAGAAATATCTTTCACATAAATCATGCCAATTTCCCTTTACATTACGTGGACTAGAACTTGGACCATGTAGCCACATTAGACTAGTAAGTGCTAACAAAGAATACGGATTGACTTAGACCATCATGAATTATCTTCCCACCTTGCACTTAGCTCCAATAAAAAAATATATAGGTATTCTGCTGACAAGAATAATGGAAGGGTGGCTGCTAGGTGTAATGAACAGTGTCTGCTTTGCTGCAGTGCCTGTTGAGATCCACCAAAGTATTTTCTGATGAAATCCTGCACCCTGGTCTTGGTTGATGAGAATCTCTCTTCCTTTATGATTGATATACAAAATGTTCTACATACTTTTGTAACCAGCTTGACGAGTTGGGAGATAAGTATACATCTGTGAAACAATAAGCACAATCTATGCCATAGACCTATCCATTATCTCCAAAGTTTCCTTCTTCCCTCTTTAATATTAGTATTAGTTTAGTTTTAGTATTATTACTTTGTGATAAGAACATACAGCATACAATTTACACTTGTAGCAAATTTCTAAGTATACAGTACAGTATTATTGACTATGGGATCTATGATGTTGGATCTCTAGGACTTATTCATTGTGCATAACTGAAACTTTGTTCCCTTTGGTTAATATCTTTCAATTTATTCTCCCCTAGCCCCTGGCAACCACCATTCTACTCTTTACTTCCTTGAGTCTGCTTTTAGATTTTCCATGTAAGTGGTATCATATAGTATATATCATTTACTTTTGGATTGCTCTTTTTATGCCTTCTAAAGCTGTGATTCCTATATTTGTAATGTTTTATGGATTTCTTTTGAAAACTTGTTTTATTCAAAAACAAACAAACAAATGTATCATCCCTGGTGATGAGCTGAAGGATCAAGAGTGACAAGCTTTGGGTTTCGAGTCTCCCTGTTATCAATACTGAGATGCTGTTGCTGCACTAAGCCTGTATATTTGATTCCTTCTACACTTGAGATTTCTTTCTTTCTCACACTCTCCTCAGTCCTATAATAAATAGTCCTCTGATGGCCCCATAGTCTCAAGAAAAATATCTGAATTCCAGTGTGAATTCAATATGCACTTCACATGAGACTCTCATTACAGATACCTACCTAGAATCAACTCTTCAGTTTTCTTATAGATTTGAATCTTTCCTCATTCAGGATTTGAATCTACTTGTATAACTTTATTTCTTATCAGAGTTTGGGAAATAAGAACACGCTGAAAAAAGTACCTTTCTTTTTAGTCTCTGCTTTCCTGGTATCTTCAATTTTTCTTAATATCCACATTAACCTTTTTAAAATTTATTTTCTAATTGGAAAGTAATTGTGTTACAATGTTGTGTTGGTTGTTGGTTTCTGCAAATCAGTCATTATTCAATATATATCCTTTCCCTCTTGAGCCTCCCTGCCCACCCCAACTCTCTCACATTAACTTTTTAAATGAAAGGTAGAACAAAATAAGATGAAAAACAACTTAGAGGCTAAGTTTCCCAAATAACCAAATTCAGCCTTTAAACTCAGGGAGGTACAGCTTAACCTACACCAATGACATGATATTCAAGTGCAAGGTCTTCTTACCGTTTTTTTTTTTTTTTTTTAAATTTCTGTCCTAGATTCATTACAACTGAACACATAAGAATGAAAATTGCATGACCCTTTAAAAATTATTTGCATGGTTTTTAAGGTCTATAAAATAAAGTACAATGACATCTTCCAGACTGACATGATTAATCATTCTAGAAGTCTTTTCCCAGGGCCTATCTTGTGACTCTCAACAGTTGATCTGGTTTGCAGAATTCTTTTCTTATTCCACACTATCTTGACAGTCATATTTACACTTAGAACTTCTGAATCATATATATGCTGACTACCAAAACTTTATCTCCATTCCAGATATCTCTGTTGAGTATTAACTGCCTACAAGACATCTTTACTGACCTTTACTTATCCTATAAATACCTTAACAACAGATCCAAGATATAACCCATATTATTCTTCACTAAACCTACTCTCATTTTTACCTCTATTTTATGGTATTGAACCACGTCACCCAAGCTAAGTCAAGAATCTTACGATACTCTGGTTTTTCTGCAGATAGTATAAATATTTCTGAATGCAGAGCCTATTATACAGAGTGAAGTAAGTCAGAAAGAGAAAAATAAATATCATATATTAACACAAATATATGGAATCTAGAAAGATGGTGCCAGTGAACCTATTTGCAGGACAGCAGTGGAGACACAGACATAGAGAACTGACTTCTGGACACAGGCAGTGGGGAGGAATGAGAGGGAGGGGTGAATGAAGAGAGCAGCATGGAAACATGTATATTACACAGATATACTACTATGTAAAATACATAGCCAATGGAAATTTGCTGTATGACTCCAGGGACTCAAAGTGAAGCTCTGTAACAACTTAGAGGGGTGGGGAAGGGAGGGAGGTGGAGGGAGGTTCAAGATGGAGGGGATATGTGTAAACCTACAGCCAATTCATGTTGATGTATGGAGGAGCAATACTGTACAGCAATTATCCTTCAATTAAAATATACAAATTAAAAAAAGAGAATCTTACAAATCATATTTGATTCCCTTTATCTAACTGCCCACTTTTGACCAAACAATATCAGGCCTATCAATTTTAACTCCTAATTATGTGTTGGTTCTGGCCACCTACCTCCAAACTTTTACCCTAGTTAACATCACCATTTCCTTTCATTCTGAAATTTTATATTGTCTTGAATGATAGCTATGGTTTTTCCAGTAGTCATGTATGGATGTGAGAGTTGGATTATAAACAAAGCTGAGTGCCAAATAATTGATGCTTTTGAACTGTGGTGTTGGAGAAGGTTCTTGAGAGTCCCTTGGACTGCAAGGAGATCTAACCAGTCCATCCTAAAGGAAATCAGTCTGAGATATTCATTGGAAGGACTGATGCTGAAACTGAAACTCCAGCACTTTGGCCACCTGATGCTAAGAACTGACTCATTTGAAAGGACCTTGATACTGGGAAAGATTGAAGGTGGGAGGAGAAGGGGATGACAGAAGATAAGATGGTTCGATGGCATCACCGACTCAATGGACATGAGTTTGAGTAAACTCCAGGAGTTGGTGATGGACAGGGAGGCCTGGGGTGCTGCAGTCCATGGGGTCACAAAGAGTGGGACACAACTGAGCTACTGAACTGACCTGAATGATAGTTTATCTACCAATAATACCCACTCTCATCTGCAACCTATGCTCCACAATGCAACCAGAGATTTTTCTAGGACATAATTCTATCCTGCTTGTTTAAAATTGTGAAATTATTGCCATTGATCACAAGATAAATCCCTAAATTTGATAAACTAACAAGGTTCTTTATTTCTTATCTTTGACAATATTTCAGTCTTAACTCTCTTCATACTCCATTCTGATTCCATTTTCCAGAAACACCAAAATGCTCAAGATTTTTGTGATTTGCCCATGACTTTGTTCCTGTTGCAGGTATTCCTACAAAAAGCAGTTCTATAAATTCCTTTTTTTTTTCTCTACCTCTCTGTTCTGCCAAGAGAACTTAATGAGATTTTCTGATTCACTTAAGAAAACTTTATCTCTCCTCATTGCCATTACTGTAATCAGCACATCTCTTGTTGATAGACTTTGGTTATCTGAGTCTTCCTTCCTCTTAGACTACATATTCTTAAGAACAAGGGACTATGTATTATTTACCTTGACATGCTCAAGGAACTAAATGTACAAGATCAAATACAAGTAGGATGTCAATAAAATAGTTATTGAGTGGACGGATAACTATGGATTGTAACTTTTCCTATCTACCATTTATTTCCTGGTTTCTTCCCAGGTCATCAAGGATAAGTTTCGATCCCTTCTCAGTTTTATATGCTCAGGTTTTCATGCTTATTCCAAACAGATTTTGAGAAAATTTACCATGAAAACAAATATGTACTCTATTTAAAGATGAAATGAAGGATAGGAGTAAAAGAGGAAAAGAAAAAAGAAGAAAGGAAAATTTCCCTGGCCCTCTCGTATCTTGCTGTTTACATGACTATGGAGGAATGAGCTCATGAGAGAGCACTGACACGATGCTCTCTTCCCAGATTCACTGTCCTGCTTTGTGTCTCTTCTTCTAGAATCATATTCACTTCATGTATATATGGCCTCTTGAGATTCTCCTTTCACCTTGCTTCACTTTTCTGAGCACTTTACCACTGTCTCTAAACTTTCATACTTTCACAAATCCCTATATATGGAGCCTGACATTTTTCTGAAGCTGCAGTTTTTGCTGATATTGCTTTAAGTTAAAATAGACACACCTTTCAGGAAATGGAAGGTATAAATTTTGGTTTGTAAACTTGATTCCAAAATTATTATATTCTTTGTGGAAATGACACCAGTAGATATGTTAAATCCGTGCATTGTATGTATTACTTGAGTGTATATTAAACTGTAAAAAAAAAGCTCCAAAGGTATTTAGTTTTCTTCAAGAAAATTAGACATACCAAGGGAACATTTTATACAAAGATGGGCAAAATAAAGGACAGATATGGTATGGACCTAACAGTAGCATAAGATATTAAGAAGAGGTGGCAAGAATACACAGAAGAATTATACCAAAAAAGATCTTTATGACCCAGATAACCATGATGGCGTGGTCATTCACCTAGAGCCAGACATCCTGGAATGTGAAGTCAAGTCGGCCTTAGGAAGCATCACTATGAACAAACTAGTAGAGATGATGGAATTCCAATTGAGCTATTTCAAATTCTAAAAAATGAAGCTCTGAAAGTGCTGTACTCAACATGCCAGCAAATTTGGAAAACTTAGCAGTGGCCACAGGACTGGAAAAGTTGAGTTTTCATTCCAGTGCCAATGAATGTTCAAACTACCACACAATTGCACTCATCTCACATGCTAGCAAAGTAATGCTCAAAATTCTCCAAGCCAGGCTTCAACAATATGTGAACTGTGAACTTCCAGATGTTGAAGCTGGATTTAGAAAAGGCAGAGGAACAAGAGATCAAATTGCCAACATCCATTGGATCATTGAAAAAGCAAGAGAATACCCCAAAAACATCTACTTCTACTTTATTGATTACCCCAAAGCCTTTGACTGTGTAGATCATGACAAACTGTAGGAAATTCTTCAAGAGGTGGGAATACCAGACCACCTGACTTGCCTCCTGAGAAATCTGTATGCAGGTCAAGAAGAAACATTTAGAATTGGATATGGAATAGACTGATTCCAAATGGGGAAAGGAGTATGTCAAGGCTTTATACTGTCACCCTGCTTATTTAACTTATCTGCAGAGTACATCATGTGAAATGCCAGGCTGGATGAAGCATAAGCTGGAATCAAGACTGCCGGGAGAAATATCAATAATTTCAGATACACAGATGACACCACCCTTATGGCAGAAAGTGAAGAGGAACTAAAGAGCCTCTTGATGAAAGTGAAAGAGGAGAGTGAAAAAGTTGGTTTAAAACTCAACATTCAAAAAACTAAGATTATGGCATCCAGTCCCATCAGTTCATGGAAAATAGTTGGGGAAACAATGGAAACAGTGACAGACTATACTTTTGGGCTCCAAAATCACTGCAGATGGTGACTGCAGCCATGAAATTAAAAAATACTTGCTCCTCATTGTGGAGATGCCTTAAAAAATCTGGAAATAGAACTGCCATATAATCCAGCAATCCCACTGCTAGGCTTACACACCAAGGAAACCTGAATGGAAAGAGACACGTGTGCCCTAATGTTCACTGCAGCACTGTTTACAATAGCCAGGACATGGAAGCAACCTAGATGTCTATCGGCAAATGAATGGATAAAAAAGCTGTGGTACATATATACAATGGAATATTACTCAGCTATTAAAAATAATGCATTTGAATCAGTTCTAATGAGGTGGATGAAACGAGCCTATTATACAGAGCGAAGTAAATCAGAAAGAAAAACATCAATATAGTATATTAACACAGATATATGGAATTTAGAAAGATGGTAACGATGACCCTATATGCGAGACAGCAAAAGAGACACAGATGTAAAGAACAGACTGTTGGACTCTGTGGGAGAAGGTGAGGGTGGGATGATTTGAGAGAATAGCATTGAAACATGTATATTATCATATGTGAAATAGATCATCAGTCCAGGTTCGATGCATGAGGCAGAGTGCTCAGGGCTGGTGCATCGGGATGACTCTGAGGGATATGATGTGGAGGGAGGTGGGAAGGAGGGTCAGGATGGGGAACACATGTACACCCATGGCTGATTCATGTGAATGTGTGGCAAAAAACACCACAATATTGTAAAATAATTAGCCTCCAATTAAAATTATAAAACAAAACAAAACAAAACCCTGGAGCCATCCTTCAGAAAGTACACAGTGCTCAATCAATAGCATTTGCTCATAAAATATATTTTGTTTTTTGGAAGAAAAAATTGAAAAGATACTTGTTCCTGGGAAGAAAAGCTATGAAAAACCTAGACAGTATATTAAAAAGCAGAGACATTACTTTGTCAACAAAGGTCCATCTAGTCAAAGCTATGGTTTTTCCAGTGGCTATGTATGGAAAGCTGAGCACTGAGCACTGAAGAATTGACACTTTTGAACTGTGGTGTTGGAGAAGACTCTTGAGAGTCCCTTGGACTGCAAAGACATCCAACCAGTCCATCCTAAAGAAAAAGTCCTGAATATTCATTGGAAGGACTGATCCTGAAGCTGAAACTCCAATACTCTGGCCACCTGATGCAAAGAACTGACTCATTGGAGAAGACCCTAATGCTGGGAAAGATGGAAGGCAGGAGAAGGGGATGACAGAGGATGAGACGCTTGGATGGCATCACTGACTCAATGGACATGAGTCTGAGCAAGCTCAGGGAGTTGATGGGCAGGGAAGCCTAGTGTGCTGCAGTCCATAGGGTCACAAAGAGTCAGACACCAATGAGCGACTGAACTGAAAGGTATTAATAAATACTGTGGTTTATAGATATCCAGATGTTCTAGGTATGACTATGAGCCTCTTGAATTTATTTTGGATGACTGGTTCTGAGGCAAAGTGGGCATAGATAGTAGCTTCTAAGGAAAGCTCAGACGAGTCAAATCCCTTCCCATGGAAGACAATAACCAACTAGTTTTGTTATCTGGAATTATAGCTGGGAAGGGGAATTTCTCAGATAAGTTTTAGAGATTCAAAACCAGAAGCATATGCAGAGGAGAGTTGAGTAAGTACTTTTTATTAATTAAAAAATTAATTCAAACTTATTTCCAAAATTTGAAGTTTCAAAAGCAGTTATAGAGAATTGGGATACAAAGTGGAGAAATTAATATCAAGAGGAACAAGAACTACTGGTGTCAGGTTAGTCTCAATCTAGGATAATTGCCTATAAACAATTTGGTATCAACAATTGCCTTGAGGATGTCAGTTGTACTATTATACATGGATAAAGCATTCATATTTAAAGGCAAGAGAGGAGATAAAACAGGAGTTTGCATTCCCTCATTCTCCTTACTCCTCAGACCTGGGTATTTTTTTAACAAATAATATGAAACCATATCCAGGCCTAAAAGGAAAAGCCTGTGATTGACAATAATAAAATATAGGTGCCTTACTTCCCAGGCTCTTTCAAGTAAAAATGCCAAGATCTTACCTGATAGAACAATAATTTACCAAGATCATTCTTATAGTCACTATTTCAATATGACCCCAGACTGATAAGGTCACCCAGATCAGGTCCCATAGTTGGAGAGGAAAGCTTTGATAAATGAGTCATCTCAGGATATTTTTATGAGGAACATTGTATGAGGTCTTGGGAAATTTCCTTTCTTGTGCCCTCTGCATATATCGACTCTAATCATTGCAACACAAGCACTGAATGCTGTTTATATAAGGAAAGCCATCTCACCTGGTATCTGGAGCCAGAAACACATGGAGACCTTAAGAAAAGTGATATCAAGTAAAATTACATTTCCTATAAAAACATAGTTTTGGGGCTTGGCAAATATTAGACAATAAAGGTTTTTGAAGTGAGTTAAATCCTCTGAATATGTGAAGAAATGAATTTCATATAATCTGTGGGCTATGTTTATGTACCATTTTGAAATCGGGACAAAGGGGAGCTGTTGGAATAACAAAAGACAAGTGTAGGATTAGAATGAACCAATATCATATGCCAACAAGGGAATTAACACACAAGAAATGCAATTTCACAGGATTTGTAGAAAAGCTTTACCATCAGCAACCAAGGTCTACTGCGAGAGGAACTAGGTAATTCACACAGCCATGATAGCTCTCATAGAAGCAGAGTAAACTTATAGAATTTTCCTTTAAGAAGAATAAAAATAAAAAGTGGGTTTTAAGAGCAATACAGGCCTACTAATGCCCAGAAACTACCAATTTGAAAGATATAAATTCATCTCAGACAATAGCGTATATTTGGGCATAACCTGAACTAAATGTTCTGATCTCAGACCTGCTACTAATGAGCTGTCTAACTTTGGACAAGTCTCTTGACTGTTCAATATCTCAGCATTCACTTTTGTAAAAAGAAGACACTGCATTATATGCTTGCTACAGTTCCTCCTTGTGTTGTGATTCAATTAAATCCTAAAGGATCTAATAAGACATTTATATTTAGATCTTCCTCTTAACTTTGTACATATAAACAAAATAAGCTATGGTTTAGATAGTAGTAATATAATAGAGACAACACTCTGTCAGCATATTTTTTCTGCCTCATTGCTGAGACTGCATATAATTGAAGCTAGAAGGTAATTTAAAAGTGACAGGGTCTATTCTGTGTTCACCTGCCAGCATGGGCTATATACTGGTTGACAGAGTCATCTAATTCCTATTTTGAATCAGAAAATTTGACACCTTCATAAAATAAATCTATTAGAAGGTCAGGGAATGATTATGTTATTACTTTAAATATGGCTTAAAATATGGCCTCAATGGTTCCTTTTCTAATAGAATGTTTATGACCTAAAACATTTCTGAAAGGATATATTCCAAACGGTTTACTTTGGAGATAGAGGGCAGGAAAGAAATTACAGGTGATTTTCATTCTTTTCACATGTAACTATGTGATTTTTTTTTTTAAATTAGTGGGTAGTATTTGTTTAGTCCCACAAACAACATACAGAAATGTATTTAAGCCATTACAGTTGTAGTCTATGTGTGTGGCTACAACTTGTCATTACTTGTGGTGAATATCCTCTATCTGACTGAGAAACACAAGCGATAAAGAAAGAAATGGGACCCCTATCTCAACCCTAGACCGTGTTTTTGGTTACTTTTTAGAACAATCCCTAACCATACAGTGCTAGTTTAAGCTGACTGTTTCTACTGTGGTCCTCACCTCTTCAAGATGAAGAGAAAAACATCTGGGAAAGCTATGAGTGACCACGAGGCAACTAACTTTCAAGGTCAAGACTGTATCAATTCTACTCCCAGATGTTATGTATTTGACCCCATTTGGCCTCTACAGACTGACTTACTAATAGGACCTTGTGAAATGTTTCTGCCATAAAGTGGTAGCCTGTTCAGTTTCAAGAAGTATTAACATTCCCCATGACAAAACTGCATTGGTAGATTAAGTTAATCTATGATGTTTTTTCATATCCTCCCTTTTTTCCCCAAGTAAGCCCAAGAGGTGATCTGACCCCAAAACATGGACTCTAGTATTAAAATGAACTAGTTCACATTTGTTAGTTTTGTCAAATGTAAACGAGGACAGGACCAGACAAAGCCCCCTGATTCACTGAATTGTCTGCAACAATAAAATTGGGGATGAGAGGCCCTATGAGAAAAAAGAGGATTTGTGGTAGATTCATCTTTGATTACACATTCTCTCAATATATTGTGCTAAAAACAATGCTGTGAAAAAGTTGGCTGCCTAACAAACTGTTTAAAGCATGTATGTGCTTTACCAAAAAATAATGGAAAACAATAATGTAGTGAAATGAAGAATTACACACCTGTAAAAGTCCCCAAGCTTCATTAGCATCATTTATCAGAATAAAACAGTGCAGCTTCAGTTTGCTAAGAAAAATTGAGTACTGCTTAGGTGCTTTGTTCTATTTCTTCCTCCCATAGGAAAAAAAAATATGCTATTTGAAAACAAGGCTTCTTTTTCTTAATGCAAAGTTGCAGAAATCTACATGCGTAGGAAGATGAAATGTTTCACTACAGTGAATGACAAACATTTTCTGATTTAGTTTGACAGCTAAACAGAGTAAGAGTCTGCCACACAGAGAGCTGTGAAAATGACAAGTCAACTATGAGAAGCAGTTGAGGGTGTCTATTTCCTGTTTTTATTCCATTTCCTTACATGGTCCCATGTAAAGGGCCAATTACCCAAGTGCTTTATGCAGGCTACATAAATGCCCTAATTGGATGGCCCAGTTATCTCAAGGATTCTAACTTCACAGTTGGATAGGTTTAGATAAAGAAAGGAAATGTGGTGTCATCAAGATATTAAAACAAAACTCAAACAAAAAACAGTTCTATACAAACACAAACAATATTTCTCACTGACTAACTTCAGTTTCTTCTGTTTTAGTAGACTACTGAGTTACGAAAGGAACACAGAATTTGCACTAAAAGAATGTAGCCAGGAAATAAGTGTTGTGATGATATAAGAATAATCCCTTACAGAGCGTATTTCAGTAGATTTCTCTAACTCAATATGTTTCAAATGACAGGACTTGCATTGTATTGCTTAGGGCATGAATCCAACAGAGATCTCATTACGGCATCACAAAATGTTTTCTGATATCCAGTTCCTTTTATTTTGAATGCTCCCTGGTCTACCTTAATATACCTTCTCTCCTACTGGAGTTCAGGTTTCCCTGGAGCCGGGTCACCCTGAGTTACCCGATGCTCCCTTCTATGCCTTCTCCTCCTTGCTGACCTTACCCCTCCTTGTACAATGATCAGGCTGCATGTGGCCACGTCAGACAGACCTTTGTTTTCCTGGGTTCCTTTCTTGTTATTGTCCTTACTTGCCCCTTACCCATACCGCTTCTCTCATTCTTTTTGCTGTGTCTTCAGCTTTAGGGTCCTCCACCTCTTCTCTCCTGTGTTTTTCAAGAGAGATATACTTCTCATGATTTTACTGACCGTATACTTTCTCTACCATTATTCAGGAGTGATGTACTAAATTCTCCCCACAGTTCTGACCATATGAAACCATAGTTATAAGTTTTAATCTTTCCATTTAAAAAAAAGCTAGAAGAATTTTGTTTCATAATAATAATAATAATTTTTATGCAAGGTTAGGCATGAAAGACAAAGAAAATAGAAAAAAGAAAATAGTCAATGTCTTTCTGTTTTCACATGTGAATTATTAGGGCAAAAATGTTATCTGACTTAAGTGACTTAGGGATGAAAAGTCTCATTCTCCATTGATATTGCTGACTTAGGTCCCAGTCAATCATTCTAATAACTGCCTTAGAAACACTATGTAGGGGATTTCTTAAAAAGGTATTTGACCTGAACATGAAATCCTATTCCATTTCCTAATCTCCCAGATAGACACATATTTTTTCCCTAGGGTATATATTTTCTTTGGAAAATGCAAAATTGTGTTAACACTAATAGAATATTGCTATAAGTCAGTAAGAAAATCACCATTTATTACTCCTCCTGCTCACAACTTCTGTCTGCCATGTGCTTGGTTAAAAGCTTTCATGTGCTTGATCTTGTTTAATTATTACGTGTCCCACAACAGAAATGATACTATTCCTATATTCACAAATGATGAAATTAAAGTTAATAAAGGCAACTGTTTTGCCCAAGGTTACACCAAATAGTGTGTGAAAGAAGGATCATGTTACATTGTGACTAATATAAATTAACCTGAATAGAAATATTTGTTTTTTTTTTAAGGACCAAGATGGATATTAAGAACATATAATGATCCCTTGGGGTCCACATGAAATTGGTTCCAGGATCCTTGTGGTCCACTGGAGAAGGAAATGGCAACCTACTCCAGTATTCTTGCCTGGAGAACTCCATGGACAGTATGAAAAGGTAAAAAAGATATGACACCAGATGATAACTGCCTCCTCCCCCAGATTAGAAAGTGTCAAACATGCTCCTGGGGAGGAGTAGAGGACAATTACTAACAGCTCCAGGAAGAATGACGTGGTTGTGCCAAAGCAGAAATGATGCTCAGTTATGGATGTGTCTGGTGGTAAAAATAAAGCCTGATGCTGTAAAGATTGCATAGAAATCTGGAGTGTTAGTTCCATGAACCAAATCAAATGGGATGTAGTCAAGCAGGAGATGGAAGAATGAACATCAACATTTTAGGAATCAGTGAATTAAAATAGATGGGATTGGGAGAATTTATTTCAGGTGACCATTATATTTACTACTGTAGGCAACAATCTCTTAGAAGAAATGGAGTAGCCCTCACAGTCAATAAAAGATCCTGAAATGCAGTACTTGGGTAAAAATCTCAAAAATGACAGAATGATCTCAGTTCTTTTCCAAAGCAAACCATCTAGCATCACAGTAATATGAGTCTATGGCCCAACTGATGCTAAAGAAATTGAAGATGACCAGTTCTCGGAAGACCTACAAGACCTTCTAGAACTAACACCAAAATAAGAGAGATGTCCTTTTCATCGTAGTGGATTGGAATATAAAAGTGCGAAGTAAAGAGATATCTGGAGTAACAGGCAAGTTTGTCCTTGAAGTACAGGATGAAGCAGGGCAAAGGCTAACAGAGCTTTGCCAAGAGAACACACTGGTCATAGCAAACACCATTTTCCAACAACACAAGAGACAACTCTACACATGGACATCACTAAATGGTCCATACCAAAATCAGATTGATTATATCCTTTGTAGCTGAAGAAGGAGAGGCTCCATACAGTGAGAAAAAAACAAGACCCAGAGCTGACTATGGCTCAGATCATTAGCTTCTTATTGCAAAATTCAGGTTTAAATTGAGGATGGTGGGGAAAACCACTAGGTAATTCAGGCATGACCTAAATCACATTCATTATGATTACATAGTAGATGTGATAAACAGATTCAAGGGATTAGATCTGGTAGTGTGCCTGAAGAACTATGGACAGAGTTTCATAACACGTACAGGAGGTAGTGATCAAAACCACACCCCCAAAAAAGAAATGCAAGAAGGCAAAATGGTTGTCTGAAGAGGCTTCAAAATAGCTGAAAAAAGAAAATCAAAAAGCAGGGGAGGAAAGGAAATATGCCCAACTGAACGCAGAGTTCCAGAGAATAGCAAAGAGACACAAGAAGGCCTTCTTCAATGAACAATGCAAAGGAACAGAGGAAAACAACAGAATGGGAAAGACTAGAGATTTCTTCAAGAAAATTGGAGATATCAAGGCAACGTTTCATGCAAAGATGGGCATGATAAAAGACAGAAACACTCAGGACCTAACAGAAGCAGAAGACATTAAGAGGTGGCAAGAATACACAGAAGAACTATACGAGAAAGGTCTCGATGATCTAGATAACCGTGATGGTATAGTCATTCATCTAGAGCTGGACATCCTGGAGTGTCAAGCGGGACTTTGGAAGCATTACTATGAGCAAAACTAGTGGAGGTGATGGAATTCCAGTGGAGCTGTTTCAAATTCTGAATGATGATGCTGTTAAAGTGCTGTACTCAGTATGTTAGCAAATTTGGAGAACTCAGCAGTGGCCACAGGA
Source organism: Budorcas taxicolor (assembly GCF_023091745.1). Lineage (NCBI taxonomy): Eukaryota > Metazoa > Chordata > Mammalia > Artiodactyla > Bovidae > Budorcas > Budorcas taxicolor. The sequence continues at coordinate 73,732,367 of NC_068911.1, forward strand.
CTGGGAAAAGACAGTTTTCACTCCAATTGGAAAAAGACAGTTTTCACTCCAATCCCAAAGAAGGGGAGTGCCAAAGAATGCTCAAACTAGCATACAGTTGTGCTCATTTACACACTAATAGTGTTATACTTACAATCCTTCAATCTAGGCTTCAGCAGTATATGAATAGAGAACTTCCAGATGTACAAGCTGGGTTTAGAAAAGGCAGAGGAACCAGAGATCAAACTGCCAATATCCACTGATCTTATAGCAAGCAAGGTATAATTCCAGAAGAACATCTGCTTCATTGACTACGTTAAAGCCTTTGACTGTGTGGATCAAAACAAACTGTTAAAAATTCTTAAAGAGATGAGAGTACCAAATCACCTTATCTGTCTCCTGAAAAACCTGTATGCAGGTCAAAAAGCAACAGTTAGAACTCCACATGGAACAATGGAATTGTTCAAAATTGGGAAAGGAGTATGTCAACGTTGTATACTGTCACCCTGTTTATTTAACTTATATGCAGAGTACGTCATGCAAAATGCCAGGCTGGGTGAATTATAAGCTGGAATCAAGATTGTTTGGAGAAATATCAACCATCAATATGCATATGATACCGCTCTAATGGCAGAAACTGAAGAGAAATTAAAGAGCCTCTTGATGAGGGTGAAAGAGAAGAGTGAAAAATCTGGCTTAAAACGTCATATTCAAAAAACTAAGATCATGGCATCTGGCCCCATCACTTCATGGCCAATAGAAGGCAAAAAAAAAAAAAGAGGAAATAGTGACCAATTTTACTTTCTCGGGTTCCAAAATCACCTCAGATGGTGACTGCAGATATGAAATTAAAAGACCCTTGATCCTTGGAAGAAAATCTGTAACAAACCTAGACAGTGTATTAAAAAGGAATCACTTGGTTGACAAACATCCATCTAGTCAAATCTATGTTTTTTCCAGTGGTCACGTATGGATGTGAGAGTTGGCCCATAAAGAAGGCTGAGTGCTAAAGAATTAATACTTTCAAATTATGGTGCTAGAGCAGACTCTTGAGAGTCCCTTGGACTGGCAAGGAGATCAGATTAGTCAAACCTAAAGGAAATCCATCCTAAATATTCACTGGAAGGACAATTTTGCTGAAGCTGAAGCTTCAATACAGCTGATGCAAAGAGCCAACTCATTGGAAAAGACCCTGATGCAGGGAAAGACTGAAGGCCAAAGGAGGAGGAGACAGCAGAGGGTGAGATGGTTTGGTAACCTCACCAACTTAGTGGACATAAATTTAAGCAAACTCTGGGAGATTGTTCAGGACAGAGGAACCTGGAGTACTACAGTCTACTGGGTCACAAAGAGACAGTCATGACTTGGCAACTGACCGACAACAACAAAATCCCCGTGGATACATAAATCTAAGGAAGATGAAGTATCTTATACAAAGTGGAGCAGTACATTCCCACCTTCTGTCCATTTCCTCAAGTTCCATATCCTCAGAAATGGAAGGCCAACCGTATCTTGTCAGATTTGAGGAGTATAACTATTATTTAAAAACTTTGTCCAATTCTGCTTTCAATTCCATATTAAGCAAGTAATCAGTCCATATTTTTATCTTCTGTTCCCAATCACACAAGTTATCTGTATTTAATACTGCATGAGATTTCCAGCCTTTGTGTAAGGTATTAGAATCTTCTCTTTTTTTAAGGATCAATATTATGAAAGATGGTCTAATGGCTTTCCTTACTTTTTTCAATTTAAGTCTGAATTTGGCAATAAGGAGTTCATGATCTGAGCCACAGTCAGCTCCTGGTCTTGTTTTTGCTGACTGCATAGAGCTTCATCTTTGGCTGCAAAGAATATAATCAATCTGATTTTGGTGTTGACCATCTGGTGATGTCCTTGTGTAGAATCTTCTCCTGTGTTGTTGGAAAAGGGTGTTCACTATGAAAGGTGTGTTCTCGTGGCAAAACTCGATTAGCCTTTGCCTTGCTTCATTCTGTACTCCAAGGCCAAATTTTCTTGTTACTCCAGGTGTTTCTTGACTTCCTACTTTTGCATTCCAGTCCCATATAACAAAAAGGACATCTTTTTTGGGTGTTAGTTCTAGAAGGTCTGTCTTGAAGGTCTTCATAGAACCATTCAGCTTCAGTTTCTTCAGCATTACAGGTTGGAGGATTGACTTGGATTACCGTGATATTGAATGGTTTGCCTTGGAAAGGAACAGAGATAATTCTGTCATTTTTAAGACTGCACCCAAGTATTGCATTTTGGATTCCTGTTGACTATGATGGCTACTCCATTTCTTCCAAGGGATTCTTGCCCACATTATTTGATATAATGCTCATCTGAGTTAAATTCATCCATTCCAGTTCATTTTAGTTCACTCATTCCTAAAATGTCAACATTTACTCTTAACAACTCCTGTTTGACCACTTCCAATTTGCCTTGATTCATGGACCTAACATTCCAGGTTCCTATGCAATATTGCTCTTTATAGCATCAGACCTTGATTCGATCACCAGTCCCATCCACAACTGGGTGTTGTTTTTGCTTTGGCTCCATCTTTTCATTCTTTCTGAGTTATTTCTCCACTGATCTCCACGAGAATATTGGGCACCTACCAACATGGGTAGTTCATCTTTCAGTGTCCTATCTTTTTGCCTTTTCATGCTGTTCATGGGGTTCTCAAGGCAAGAACACTGACGTGGTTTGCCATTCCCTTCTCCAGTGGACCACATTTTGTCAGAACTCTCCACCATGACCTGTCCAATTTGGGTGGCCCTACAAGGCATGGCTCATAGTTTCATTGAGTTAGGCAAGGCTGTGGTCCATGTGATTAGATTGGTTAGTTTTCTGTGATTGTGGTTTTCAGTCTGTCTGCCCTCTGATGGAGAAGGATATAAGGCTTATGGAAGCTTCCTGATGGGAGAGACTGACTGGGGGAAAAATTGGGTCTTGTTTTTATGGGCAGAGCCATGCTCAGTAAATCTTTAATCCAATTTTTTGTCCATGGGTAGAGCTGTGTTCCCTCCCTGCTATTTACCTGGGGCCAAACTATGATGGAGGTAATGAAGATAATGGCGACTTCTTTCAAAAGATCCAAAGTATGTACTGCTACACTCACTGTTCCCAACCCAGCAGCAGCCCACCACTAACCCATGCCTCTGCTGGAGAATCCTGGACACTCCCAACCAAGTCTGGGTCAGTTTCTTGAAAGTAGGGAAAAACCAACGGGCCATTCAGGTATGACCTAAATCAAATCCCTTACTATTATATAGTGGAAGTGAGAAATAGATTCAAGGGGTTAGATCTGATAGAGTGCCTCATGAACTATGGACAGAGGTTCTTGACATTGTACAGGAGACAGGGATCAAGACTAATGGCAAGAAAAAGAAATGCAAAGAGCAAAATGGCTATCTGAGGAGGCCTTACAAATAGCTGTGAAAAGAAGAGAAGCAAAAGGCACAAGAGAAAAGGAAAGATATACCCATTTGAAAGCAGGTTTCCAAAGAATATCAAAGAGAGATAAGAAAGCATTCCTCAGTGAACAATGCAAAGAAATCTAGGAAAACAAGGGGATAGGAAAGACTAGAGATCTCTTCAAGAAAATTAGAGATACAAATGGAATATTTCAGGCAAAGATGGGCTCAATAAAGGACAAAAATTGTAAGGACCTAAGAGAAGCAGAAAATATTAAGAAGTGGTGGCAAGAATACACAGAAGAATTATACAAAAAAAAATCTTCATGACCCCCGATAGTCACGATGGTATGATCACTCACCTAGAGCCAGACACCGTGGAATGAGAAGTCAAGTGGGTATTAGGAAGCATCACTATGAGCACAGCTAGTAGATGTGATGGAATTCCAGTTGAGCTGTTTCAAATCCTAAAGGATGATGCTGTGAAAGTGCTGCACTCAATATGTCAGCAAATTTGGAAAACTCAGCAGTGGCCACAGGACTGGAAAAGGTCAGTTTTAATTTCAATCTCAAAGAAAGGTAAAGCCAAAGAATGTTCAAACTATCACACAATTGCACTCATCTCACACACTAGTAAAGTAATGCTCAAAATTCTCCAAGCCAGACTTCAACAGTACATGAACTGTGAACTTCCAGATGTTCAAGCTGGTTTTAGAAAAGGCAGGGGAACCAGAGATCAAATTGTCAACATCCGTTGGATTATCAAAAAAGCAAAGAGTTCCAGAAAAACATCTATTTCTGCTTTCTTGACTGTGCCAAAGCCTTTGACTATGTGGATCAACACAAAATGTGGAAAATTCTGAAAGAGATGGGAATATCAGACCACCTGAACTGCCTCTTGAGAAATCTGTATGCAGGTCAGGAAGCAACAGTTAAAATTGTACATGGAACAACAGACTGGTTCCAAATAGCAAAAGGAGTACGTCAAGGCTGTATATTGTCACCCTGCTTATTTAACTTCTATGCAGAGTATATCATGAGAAACGCTGGGCTGGAAGAAGCACAAGCTGGAATCAAGATTGCCGGGAGAAATATCAATCACCTCAGATATGCAGATGATACCACCCTTATGGCAGAAAGTGAAGAAGAACTAAAAAGCCTCTTGATGAAAGAGGAGAGTGGAAAAAGTTGTCATGAAGCTCAACATTCAGAAAACGAAGATCATGGCATCTGGTCCCATCACTTGATGGCAAACAGATGGGGAAACCTTGACAGACTAGTTTTTTGGGCTCCAAAATCACTGCAGATGGTGACTGCAGCCATGAAATTAAAAGACGCTTGCTCTGTGGAGGAAAAGTATTGACCAACCTAGACAACATATTAAAAAGCAGAGACATTACTTTGCCAACAAGGTCCATCTAGTCAAGGCTATGGTTTTTCCAGTGGTCATTATGGATGTGAGAGTTGGACTGTGAAGAAAGCTGAGCACAGAATTGATGCTTTTGAACTGTGGTGTTAGAGAAAACTCTTGAGAGTCCCCTGGACTGCAAGGAGACCCAACCAGTCCATTCTGAAGGAGATCAGCCCTGGGTGTTCATTGGAGGGACCGATGTTGAAGCTGAAACTCCAATACTTTGGCCACCTGGTGTGAAGAGCTGACACATCTGAAAAGCCCCTGATGCTGGGAGGGATTGAGGGCGGGAGGAGAAGGGGACGACAGAGGATGAGATGGCTAGATGGCATCACCAACTTGATGGACGTGAGTCTGAGTGAACTCCAGGAGATGGTGATGGACAGGGAGGCCTGGCGTTCTGCAGTCCTTGGGGTCACAAAGAGTCGGACACGACTGAGCGACTGAACTAAACTGAATTATGAAAGATGCTTTTCCTCTTCTGATTAAAAGAAGGAATCAGGTTAAATTTTTAACCACTGACAGAGGTTCAACAATCTATGACATATTCTCTTGGTTGCAAAGAACTATTTCATCCTAAAGTATATTTTTCATTTGTTCACCACTGAAGGTTCTGTTTCAATAATTTTATTGCGTTTTGCTCACTAACCAAAGAAGAAAGAAAAGAGCTTCCCCTTTCTGGATTCCAAGTTGGCATCTGATTATTTTTCTCATGTATGCACATATTTATATATGACATCTGTCCTTTACAAATTAGTTTTGCACATGATAAGTTATGAAACTTGCACATTATATAGAAGAAAAAAATTTCACTCTTCAAAGATTTCTGACACAATGTGCTTATTAAATAGTTTTTAAAAAATTGCTTCAAATGATTTTAAAATAACATTTTTTGGCAGAATAAATTGACTATTAAGTATCCCTGAAAACCACTTCTAAGGTTGTCATAGTTTCATTTTGCTTTGCTTTATGAAAGAAATCCCTTAAAATAAATTTTAAACAGAGTTTTAAGATTACAGAAGAAGAGGCACAGAGACACAGATTTATGTTTAATTTCTTAAATTTCAAGTGCACTATTGAGTAGAATTGATAACATTATAAAATTTTTATTACAAACCTAAGGCTTTCTTAGAAATATGCACCCATGTCCATTAAATTCTACAAATGTTATTTCCAGTAATTATATTGAAAGTCTAGGTGAATTTTTAGAATTTTTGAATTATTTAAGTAATATTGAGTTCAAAATTTAAATTTATACTTTCATTTCAGAGAAACCTGTTGCTTTTTATTCTGAAGCTGTTTCTGAAGCTAGAACTAATAGTTATCATAATAAAATTTAGCACTGAAATAAAAGGTAAGTTGAGAAAAGCATGGAAATTGCCATCATTACATTATGTTCTCTTCAGCAAGGTAATTTAGTTGGGCAGACATATCTCTATTAATCAAAATACTTTTGACCATGACCTTGCAGCATTTTTATAGTTCTAAAGCTTGCAGAGATTTTAATACAGATCATTATAACACAGACCCTTTTATTTGAAGCCATTTCACTCTATTCACAACAAAGAAATCTTCATTTAACTTATTTTTTCTTGGGTAATTGATATCAGCTAAATCTATTACGGAAATGGGAGACCTATAGAGGCAGATGACTATTCTATTTTTTATATTCTATTTTATATTTTAAACTGGAATAGTTGAACATTTCCCATAACTGTCTAAAAAACATTGATTTGGAAAAGATTAGAAAGGTGACACCAGTAATTGCAGCAAAAGTATTAACTTTTATTGTAGCCTAGGAAAATGTGTGTTAGAAAATGTGTATGTGGAGCTGAGTTTTTCAAGTAGATGTAGTGAGCAATTTAAAGAGTAACCCTCATGGTTTTCTTTTTAACACAGATGAATGGTAATGATTTACATCTTGTTACAAAATGTTAACTTGATTAAAATGCAATTAAAATGTACAAGTCATTTATCAAAGATATAATGCTCCGAGAAAAGTAAACTAAAGAGTACTTGATTTTTAAAGCATTTTTCTTGTAAAAGAAATGCTTGCCATAAAAACAATAGACAACTTTGTAACATATAACTCTTCATACCACTCTCATTACATTATTTAGAGAGAACAGTTATTAAAAAATTTAATATGAGTCTGCCAGACATTTTCATAACACATATAATACTTAAGTGTATAATGCTGTTATTTTTTTCAAAAATAAAATCACATTATATAATACTTGCTTTTCTAAGCAACAGTATAGCAGACATTCTATGTACGTGTACATAACAATTACTCTTTTTAAAGGTAAATTGACATTTTAGATGTATGGCTCATATGAGTAAATAATGTATTATAAGTATTTCTTTGTTATTTTAAAAAGTCATGTTATTTTTCACCAGGCACTTTTCTGTTTTCTCTTACTACCATCAGAGTGCTTCAAGCCATTTTTTTTCAGATTCTTAGATGTACAATTATACAATATGTAAAAATAGTAATTTCCCTACCTTTGTCTATTTGTACTATTTTTCTTTTATTTATTGCATTGGCTAATATTTGCAGAGCAAGGTAAAATTAATTTTCATTAGAAATTCTTATTTTGCCCTGATTTTAATATGTATCATTTACATTTTCACTAATAACAATGTACTGGTATTAGTTTGAGGCAATTTCTTATCCAACACAAAATCTCACTCTAATCCTAATTTTTACCTTAAACTATAACTCTTTTCAGAATTTTTCTAGCTAGTTTCAGTTTTGTAGGAGCTTTGTTTTAAAACCAGGAGTTACATTGTTATGTACTTATAATTTTTTTTTACTTGAAATTGATTTTTTAGGAATATCTAAGTCCAATCTATAGATAGCATATTAAAAAGCAGAGACATTACTTTGTCAACAAAGGTCCGTCTAGTCAAGGCTATAGTTTTTCCAGTAGTCATGTATGGATGTGAGAGTTGGACTGTGAACAAAGCTGAGCGCCGAAGAATTGATGCTTTTGAACTGTGGTGTTGGAGAAGACTCTTGAGAGTCCCTTGGACTGCAAGGAGATCCAACCAGTCCATTCTGAAGGAGATCAGTCCTGGGATTTCTTTGGAAGGACTGATGCTAAAGCTGAAACTCCAGTACTTTGGCCACCTCATGAGAAGAGTTGACTCATTGGGAAAGACTCTGATGCTGGGAGGGATTCGGGGCAGGAGGAGAAGGGGATGGCAGTCCATCACCGACTTGATGGACGTGAGTCTGAGTGAACTCCAGGAGTTGGTGATGGACAGGGAGGCCTGGCAAGGTGCAATTCATGGGGTCACAGAGTCGGACACGACTGAGTGACTGAACTGAACTGACTGAAGTCGTCTATCTGCTGTTCAATCTCTCCTAGAACAGTTCTATTTGAACCTTGTATTTATATTACTGTAGAGTCCTCCTTGACCCCTTTTACTTTACACAGCTCTGTTTCTTCCAATGTACAATACGCTGATGTTTTTCCATAAAGAAACGACTTTATGAAGGTGGATAGGTTCCCAGGCGGACTTATAGAATTTACTAATGACTTGATGATTTAACTAAGCTAGATTACTAATAGTATATTTCAACTCTTTACCATAGTTAAAAGTCATACATTTAAGGCCTAGACAGAGCCCAGCTATGCCTTTGGCACATGTAGGTGTTAACAATGTGGAAAGTTGGTACATTTTCATCATTTCCTAGATCTCAGCAGGATTTGAAATTAATTATGCATGTCTTCTAACTCGTCACCAAAACTGGAGCTGTCTAGCCAATCAAGCAGGCCCATATCCTTCCTGGTCAGGTGGGTCTGAGGGCTTCCTGATGCTTTCAGCATACTGAACACCACAGAATCTGTCTATTTGCCAGAATTTCTCATTGACAGTGCCCTCATCCTTGCCACTATCAACTCTAGTTTAGACCAATGCTATTGCCTTTCCACTCCTGGCCTTTTAATGCCACTACGATAGATTTCCTTACAGCAACCAGAAGGATAACAGTAAAACATATATCAGATCACACTGCTCTCCTTCTCAAAATTTCAAATGGTTTTTACTTGTGCAGAGGATAAAATATTACATTTACTATGATCTATAAACCCTTCTGGAATGACCTACCTCACAATCCTTACCACTTATAACTCTCTCCACTCAGAGAACTGGAGCTTTGCTGCACATCCTTTGTTTCTGACAACACTACAACTCTTTCCTGATTCAGGAGATTTCTTTTTTTTTTTTTTTTTAAATCCAAGAGGTTTTTCTTCCCACTCACTGCCTGGATAATTCCATCTCCAGATCTCAGTTTCAATGACAGCTTCTCAAATAAACCATCCTGAACACCTTAATCTAAATTCCTACCCCCTATCGGACCTTAGTCGGCAAAGTAATGTCTCTGCTTTTGAATATGCTGTCTAGGTTGGTCAAAACTTTCCTTCCAAGGAGTAAGCATCTTTTAATTTCATGGCTGCAGTCACCATCTGTAGTGATTTTGGAGCCAAAAAAAATAAAGTCTGACACTGTTTCCACTGTTTCCCCATCTATTTGCCATGAAGTGATGGGACCGGATGCCATGATCTTCGTTTTCTGAATGTTGAGCTTTAAGCCAACTTTTTCACTCTCCTCTTTCACTTTCATCAAGAGGCTTTTTAGTTCCTCTTCACTTTCTGCCATAAGGGTGGTGTCATCTGCATATCTGAGGTGATTGATATTTCTCCTGGCAATCTTGATTCCAGCTTGTGTTTCTTCCAGTCCAGCGTTTCTCATGATGTACTTTGCATATAAGTTAAATAAGCAGGGTGACAATATACAGCCTTGGCGCACTCCTTTTCTTATTTGGAACCAGTCTGTTGTTCCATGTCCAGTTCTAACTGTTGCTTCCTGACCTGCATACAGATTTCTCAAGAGGCAGTTCAGGTAGTCTGGTATTCCCATCTCTCTCAGAATTTTCCACAGTTTATTGTGATCCACACAGTCAAAGGCTTTGGCATAGTCAATAAAGCAGAAATAGATGTTTTTCTGGAACTCTCTTGCTTTTTACATGATCCAGCAGATGTTGGCAATTTGATCTCTGGTTTCTCTGCCTTTTCTAAAACCAGCTTGAACATCAGGAAGTTCATGGTTCACATATTGTTGAAGCCTGGCTTGGAGAATTTTGAGGAGGGATTTGGGGGCAGGAGGAGAAGGGGACGACGGAAGATGAGATGGCTGGATGGCATCACTGACTCAATGGACGTGAATCTGGGTGAGCTCCGGGAGTTGGTGATGGACAGGGAGGCCTGGTGTGCTGCGATTCATGGGGTCGCAAAGAGTCAGATATGACTGAACGACTGATCTGAACTGAACTGAACTGATGATAGTATCTTAGAGCACACAATTATTTTCTTTTCTATTATATATAATAATTGGTAACTACTTACTTAATTCTAATGATTTCCTTCTGTAAACTCACATGTGGTTTTTTTCCTCTCTGTATTTTAAGGATTCATGCATAGAAAGTATGGCATTCAACATACATTATCACAGAAATCAGTGAATGATGATTAAATGAATAAATTGATGAAACGGACAAATATGCTTCATTAGCCCCTAAAGAGATAATTATACTGAATTACAAGAATAGATTTCAGTTATTTGAATGTTATGTATCTAGCTCTGTATTTGAATATTCTCTCTAGTCATCAAACAAAAAGAGTGTACTCCATTCTGAAACACCTTGCGTTTATTCACTTCCCATTCCATTCCATGCTTTTTGTCTCAAATCCAGTCCCAAGGGATATTTACTTTTAGTTAACAGCCTTGGACTCACAACCATGTTTGAGAAAAGACTGACATACATCTGCCAGTTTTTTATATTTGACCAACTAAATTTCTCACAAGAGTCCTCTGTCCAACTAAGATTCAGATCCAGAGATTTCTACAAAACACTGACTTTGTTATAAGTGGGTATTTTGAGTGTACACTATCATATTAATGATCTAGGTCTTTTTCCCACAACAATTATTCATATCCTTTCGTGTATGCCTTACTATCCATAGAAGGTAGTGAAAGCATTTTAGAAATTCCTGTGTGTGTGGTATCATGGAGATTTTAAGGGTAAGTAAGATCCTACCCATGTTTTCCACCTCTGAAAAGTATGGTAGCTATACCATTCTGGAAAGATGAGTACTCTTTTGTATTTAAAATGTTCTCCTTCAGTGACATGATTACAAAATCATCATGGCATACTGGGGTTTCTGCAGAGAAGACTGACATGAATAAGAGGAACAAATAGGAAATCTACATTTTATGTAGTTTTCATCATAAGAATTGGCAATAATTAAATCTAGCAATAGGTAGTCTGGAAGGTAGCTGCCTATCATTCTAAAGATAATCTGAATTGATTTTTTCCCCCTTGAACAGAGTTTTTATCTTTGAAGTTGATGATACAGATGACGTCTGGGCTAGGCCACATAATCCATATTTGAGTTAGTCAGCCACAAAGCCAGACAAAAGCATTCATCTTGCTTAAAATTCACTGAATTCCTTCTTTTGAATTGATTTCAAGGAAAGAAATGCTACGTTTTAATCTAAATGAATACTGAGAACCATCTGCTGTAGAGGATCAATGTGACTGACTTCTCCAGACACTTGGCACATCAAGAGAAGGTGGGAGAATAGATTCAAAGACAGCAATCCCTCTTGCATTAAATATTTCCTTAACTACATATGATGCTATATTCTAAATCTAATTCAGTAAATTATTTTTCTTTAGAGGCTTATACAGATGAGAATTTATAACTTTCTTTGGTGTCTATATATTTTCTCAAGAAGCTATTATACCATGCAAAGTTCATTCTTCCTGTTTCCTCCTATGCTTGCATCAGTTGATATATAAGGACACAATATATGATCATAGTGTACACACACACATATGCATATATATTATACACACACATACTATTAAAATAAAATACACAGAAAAAACTCCAGAAGAGTAGCTGTTCTTTTGCTTATTTTATTAAGTTTCTGTTATGCTTGAAAAACTAAACTAATATCTTTCTGGACATGTATTTCTTTTAGAAAAATTAAAACTACCAGAGTTAGCTTAAAAGTCTAGCATTATAGTAGACTTTTAAATGAACATCTGTGTTTATGACAATCAGTTCCTGGTTCTAAATGTGACACCTATGAATAGGTCACTTTATTGAAACAAGCATTTGAATTGCATACACCTTGAGGCCAGGGAGCAGGAGCAAGGCTTTCAGCTGGTATCTGAGACCAGCAGAACTCATAGCATTTCCATTTCCACAGGACTTTGTTGTTTTCTGTTTGATGTTGCGTACCCAGTGAACTCTTTTGAAGAGATAAGCCTTTGTCAGTGAGAAACAGTCTCTAAGAAAAATTGACCAGTAGTGATACTCATGGAAATGAAGAGAAGCAAAGTGATGGTTCTTAGCCAGAAAATGGAAATGCCAAATAAAGCTCAGCATACAATATTAAATTTGGGGCTTAAATGTATTCAGTTTGTTTAATTAATTTTTCTTGAGCAGCAACGCCACATCAGGTATTATTCAAGATCAAGGGGATTTAAGGATGACCAAAATGGACATGTGGGCTTCCCACATAGCTCAGTGGTAAAGAAACCACCTGCGACGCAGGAGACACAGGTTCAATTCCTGAGTTGAGAAGATCCCCTGGAAAAGGAAGTGGCAACCCACTCCAGTATTCTCGCCTGGGAAATTAAATGGACAGAGGAGCCTGGCAGCTTACAGCTCATGGGGTCTCAAAAGAGTCAGACTAGCGACTAAGCAACAACAATGACGAAAATGGACATGTAGACTGACCATGGAAAGCACGGAGTCTACTGTCAGGGAGGAAAAAGCTTTCCCTACTCTGTGGGTTCTTCTAGATGGCCTAAGAATTATGTTGATATGACACAGGTTAACAGGAGAAAATCATATTTAATTTTGCACATATGTGAACTCTATATACACAAGAAAGTCAGAGACCCTACATACATAAGAGGTTCATAGATAGAAAGGTAAAATGAGGTATCTATGCCATCTGGAGTTAAGAAAGGGGGTAAGGGCCTAGGGTTATCAAGGCTGGGAGGGTCATTTACAAGACGGCAAGAGAAATAGATATTTGGTAATCAGATGCTTGCCCTGACACATGATGAAGTCACTTAGATAAAATTGATTGCTGATAATAACTCTTTTTCTGGTTAAAAAAAAAAAAACACTCAAATTCTTATAGGTATTCTAGGGAAGGGTGGTAGTTTCCCTTGAGACTACAGTGTCTTGAAGGCTTTCAGCTCAAAACAATCCATATGCCAAATTAGCACATCTTGGGGAGGTCTATTCTAAGCCCCTATGATAACAATAATTTATGGGCCTAAAACTGTTACATATGTATGTATAAATGTAGGTAGGAGGTACGCATCTCTTTACTTTTTCAACAAGCTAACATTTACATAACTCAGAGGAGCGTGATAGGCTACAGTCCATGGCGTCACAAAGAGTCAGACACGACTGAGCGACTTCACTTTCCCTTTTTTCCTTTTACTAGAAAGTGGTATACACTTTCTAGTGTACATTCTTATTAGAAAGTGGTATACACTTTCTAAACTTGATAAGTCTGATAAATTTCTCTTTTGATATCATGAAGTAGGTCCTATCATCATATGCTTTATATAGATGAGAAAATGAACAGTGCAGAAAAGGTTTGCAGCAAAAATATACTTTCCATTTATTGATTTTATTTGTGTATCAGCTAGCAATCAGCCAGAAGCTTTTAGTCTACAAAACTTTCAGCAGAAATTATGACTAAAAAGTTTAACTGAAGTATAATGTGCCTTCATTAAAATATACATATTGCAATGGTATAACTCAATAAATGAGTGTAAACATTCCCATGACATATGACTCAAATCTTAAAATGGAACATTATCAGTACATCAAAAGCCCATAGCATGCTCTATTTATGTCACTCCCCCCCACTCACCCACCAAAATATCTGTATAGGACTTAGAGGACAATTGGAAGAGTTGAAGAACAGAAGTCACTAAAGCCACTCCTAAGGTTTAGGAAATCTGTGAATATAGAAAACAAGGATTTCAGCACAAATGACTTCAGCCTCCTGTAGCAATGACTTGAGTCTCTCAGAAAGCTGGTTTACAGTATACCTTTGCCCAAGACTCTGCCTAAAATTGCCACCAGAGAATTATGGCTTCTTATTTAATGTCTTCCAACTATTTTACCACTGGCTTTCACTGATTGAATATTTCTTTGTGAGAATCATTGCAATGTAATATCCATAACAATCCCTTGTGGCTGATGGGAAATCTTAGAAAGGTGGAGATGGTACTGAGCATCAGCAGAACTTATCTGTTTTAGTCTGTTCAACTTCTTTAGCTATTCAGCTTCCACACACACTTATGTATATGTCTAAATTACCAAGTCACAACAGGATACAATCATTCATTAAACAAATGAAGATTTTAAAAATGGAGAAAAAAATTCATAAGTAATGGCATCCATTTTTCACTGATACACATATCCTGATTAAATCAGTTGCAATCATCGACTGATATCACATAACTTTAATACCAATATAATACCTTGTATAAACTCCTGAAGAAAGAGGATACAGAAAAATCTGTGTGTGTATAGATAAATGATCAATGATATATGCATATGATCAATGATAAATATGGTTACTGAAGTTCTTGTTTCTGCAAATAACCTATACCACCACAAAACCCTTACAAACACCTTCCTTCTGCCACTACGTATTCTATGTTCTTTTCCTCAGTAAGAATCCAATGTTTAATGGTTCTTCACTTGTTGGGTGAACAAGATCTTCACTTATGAAAGCCTGAGTTATCTGTGACCCTGGCTGTCTGAGATTGCAATGTGTATGTGTGTGTGTGTGTGCGTGTGTGTGCGCGTGCGTGCATGCACATGTATGTATGTGTGTGTGTGTGTGTTAGTTGCTCAGTTGTGTTCAAATCTTTTGCAATCCCATGGACTGTAACCCACCAGGCTCCCCTGTCGTGGAAATTTCCAGGCAACAATACTGGAGTGGGTAGCTCTTCCCTTCTTCAGAGTATCTTCCGGATCCATGAATCAAACCCAGGTCTCCTGCATTGCAGGCAGATTCTTTACCATCTGAGCCACCAGGGAAGCAGTTTCCCATTAACTTTAAGTAGAAGCATAATAGGTGCTTGAGAGAATCCTTTGGGTTCTTGATATATTCTCCTTGTCCCTACTGTGTAGCAGAAATTATAATTCCCCTTGATGACAGTTCCTCTTTGCCTATTGCTACAGGATCAAAGGTACTTAAGATGACAAGACAAAATTCAAACTTGAATTCAATCTGGTAATAACTGTGTTGTGAAGATACATGGAAGAAGTTTACAAAAAAGATCTTCACGACCCAGATAATCACGATAGTGTGATCACTCACCTAGAGTCAGACATCCTGGAATGAGAAGTCAAGCGGGCCTTAGAAAGCATCACTATGAACAAAGCTAGTGGAGGTGATAGAATTCCAGTTGAGCTATTTCAAATCCTGAAAGATGATGCTATGAAAGTGCAGCACTCAATATGACAGCAAATTTGGAAAACTCAGCAGTGGCCACAGGACTGGAAAAGGTCAGTTGTCATTCCAATCCCAAAGAAAGGCAATGCCAAAGAATGCTCATACTACTGCACAGTTGCACTCATCTCACATGCTAGTAAAGTAATGCTCAAAATTCTTCAAGCCAGGCTTCAGCAATACGTGAACCGTGAACTTCCAGATGTTCAAGCTGGTTTTAGAAAAGGCAGAGGAACCAGAGATCAAATTGTCAAAGTCTGCTGGATCATGTAAAAAGCAAGAGAGTTCCAGAAAAACATCTATTTCTGCTTTATTGACTATGCCAAAGCCTTTGACTGTGTCGATCACAACAAACTGTGGAAAATTCTGAAGGAGATGGGAATACCAGACCACCTGATCTGCCTCTTAAGAAACCTGTATGCAGGTCAGGAAGCAACAGTTAGAACTGGACATGGAACAACAGACTGGTTCCAAATAGGAAAAGGAGTGCGTCAAGGCTGTATATTGTCACCCTGCTTATTTAACTTCTATGCAGAGTACATCATGAGAAACGCTGGACTGGAAGAAGCACAAGCTGGAATCAAGATTACTGGGAGAAATATCAATCACCTCAGATATGCAGATGACACCACCCTTATGGCAGAAAGTGAAGAGGAACTAAAAAGCCTCTTGATGAAAGTGAAAGAGGAGAGTGAAAAAGTTGGCTTAAAGCTCAACATTCAGAAAACGAAGATCATGGCATCCGGTCCCATCACTTCAAGGCAGATATATGCGGAAACAGTGGAAACAGTGTCAGACTTTATTTTTCTGGGCTCCAAAATCACTGCAGATGGTGATTGCAGCCAT
Source organism: Budorcas taxicolor (assembly GCF_023091745.1). NCBI lineage: Eukaryota > Metazoa > Chordata > Mammalia > Artiodactyla > Bovidae > Budorcas > Budorcas taxicolor. Next base: position 73,748,591 of record NC_068911.1, read on the forward strand.
GAAATTAAAAAGTGCTTACTCCTTGAAAGGAAAGTTATGACCAACCTAGATAGCATATTCAAAATCAGAGACACTACTTTGCCAACAAAGGTCCATCTATTCAAGGCTATTGTTTTTCCAGTGGTCATGTATGGATGTGAGAGTTGGACTGTGAAGAAAGCTGAGCGCCAAAGAATTGATGCTTTTGAACTGTGGTGTTGAAGAAGACTCTTGAGAGTCTCTTAGACTGCAGGGAGATCCAACCAGTCCATCCTAAAGGAGATCAGTCCTGGGTGTTCACTGGAAGAACTGATGTTGAAGCTGAAGCTCCAATACTTTGGCTACCTGATGCGAAGAGCTGACTCATTTGAAAAGACCCTGATGCTGAGAAAGATTGAGGGCAGGAGGAGAAGGGGACAACAAAGGATGAGATGGTTGGATGGCATCATTAACTTGATGGACATGGGTTTGGGTGGACCCCGGGAGTTGGTGATGAACAGGGAGGCCTGGCGTGCTGCGGTTCATGGGGTTGCAAAGAGTATGACACAACTGAGTGACTGAACTGAACTGAATAACTGTGTACCCCATAAAGGCATAGCTCCTTTAACAACTAAGATTCACAACCAACCAAGTCTAAAGATGTATATACAAGAATCAGAAATTACCTAAGCCACTTTTACTTCCATACTTATTTCCAGGACACATGCTTTCTCCTGGCCATGGGAAAAACATCTTCATATGTTTATGCAGGTCATATGCTAAAATCTGTATAGCACCACACAAGTCTTAACGCTTTATCATAATCCAGCTTTTTCATTCGAGAAGGCAATGGCCACCCACTTCAGTACTCTTGCCTGGAAAATACCATGGATGGAGGAGCATGGTAGGCTGTAGTTCATGGGGTCGCTAAGAGTCGGACATGACTGAGCGACTTCATTTTCACTTTTCCTTTCATGCATCGGAGAAGGAAATGACAACCCACTCCAGTGTTCTTGCCTGGAGAATCCCAGGGACAGCAGAGTCTGGTGGGCTGCCGTCTGTGGGGTTGCAGACTGAAGTGACAGCAGCAGCAGCAGCTTTTTCATAATTGAATATGTTGTAACTATTTCACTTATCACTTGTTGGGTGAAAGAAGATCTTCACTCATGAAGGCCTGAGTTACCTGTGACTCTGCCTGTCTGAGATTGCAGTGTATGTGTGTCTGTGTGTGTTAGTCGGTCAGCTGTGACCACTTCTTTGTGATCCCATGGACTGTAACCCACCAGGCTCCTCATCCATGGAATTTTCAAGTCCTGTTGATTCTGGGTAATGGGTGCATAGTAAGATCAATGAATCCCATGGGTGTGAGCACTTTATCTCACTTATTTTGTTTTGATATTGGTTATAATGCAAATAACAGACGATTATTTTAAAGAAATCGACAAGTTGATTCTAAAATATGTACAGACAGGCATATTTTATAAAACACCTGGGCCACCTTTTTTTTTTTAAAGAACAAATTTGTATTTCAAAGCTTATGCTAAAGCTATGGTAATCAGAATAGTGTGGCTTTGACAAAAAGACATATAGATAAGTGAAAAAGAGTAGAGAATTCAGTAATAGCCCTGTATCTATACAGTAAATTAACTTTTGACAAAATGATTGTGTATGCACTCACTCACGTCTGACTCTGATTCTAATTTCCAGGCAATAATACTGGATTGGTTTGCCATTTCCTGCTCCAAGCGATCTTCCTGACCCAGGTATCAAAATCATGTCTCATGTGTTTCCTCCACTGGCAGGTGGATTTTTTACCAACTGAGAAAACTGGGAGGCCCTTTTGACAAAGGTACCTAAGTAACTCAATAGAGGAAATAAAATATTTTTAGTAAAAGTAATATTTTTACTAAAGAAAGGAATATTTGCAGTAAACAATGCTAAACAACTGGATATTCATGTGAAAAGGAAATGAAATTCTACTCCTTACCTCTCACTATAAACAAAAACTAACCCAAAATATTAATAAATAATAAATCTAAACATGAAGGCTATAATGTAAAAATACATTTTATATAAAAAATGGTCTTTGCAAACTTGGAGTAGGCAAATTTTCTTAAATACAAAGTAAAAACTATAAAAATAGGTAAAATTATTATCATAAAAGTTAAAAACTTTTGTTCTCTGAAAAATAACACGAGTAAAATAAGAATGTAGCCATAGATTGGGAGAAAATATCTGCAATACACATACAGTGAAACGCTATCCAGAATACATACAGACTTCTTACAACTGAAGACCAACAACCCAGTTTTTAAATGGGCAAAAGATAGGAATAAACAGACACTTCACACAGCAAATTATAATATGGCCAATAAATACATGATGAGATACTAAGTATCAGTCATTAGGAAACACTAGTTAACAACATGATACATGATGAAATACTATTTCATGTCGACTAGAATGACTAATATTAAACATATTGACAAACTCGTTTGATGAGAATTTAGAACAACTGGAGCAGCACTGCCTGGGAAGCCCTTAGCATGGACCTCTCATGCCTTATATGTAGAAGTGCAAAAATGGTACCAACAGTTCAGAAAATTTTGGCAGTTTCTTGAAAATTAAACATCCTCTCATCTTTGACCTCCTAAGGCCAAGTATCACACAATATTAATAAAAACTTATTTACAAAATGCAATGCAAAACTTGTTCATTGCAATTTTATGCATGAGTCATATACTGTGAAAACCCTAATTATCTGTTAGTTGGGAAATGGATAAACAAATTGTATAATATTTACACAACAGAATCTTACTAGCAATATAGGATATTGAACTATTGTCATACTTTAGTAATATAAGATGGATGAATATCAAACAACAACAACAACCAAAAATATTATGCTACATGTATAAAACAAGAAGCAAAAGGCTACATCCTCTACAATTCCACTTACATGAAAGTCTAGAAAAAGTAAATCTAGCATGCAGTCATAGAAAGCAGTGTTCACCTATATCCAGGATGGAGAGAGAGGGGTTGTGAGGGGTATAGTGGAAGCTTTTGGGACTGATAGAAGTGGTTCATATGTTAATTGTGGTGTGTGTGTGTTAGCCGCTCAGTCGTGTCCAACTCTTTGCAACCCCATGGACTGTAGCCACCAAGCTTCTCTGTCCATGGAATTTTCTAGGCAAGAATACTGGAGTGGGTTGCCTTTCCTTCTCCAGAGGATCTTCCCAACCCAGGGATGGCACCTGTGTCATTTATTTATCCTGCATTGACAGGCAAATCTTTTACCACTAGTGCCACCTGGGAGAAGCTAATTGTGCTAGCAGTGGTTAAAAGGCACATATGTTTGTCTAAATTCATTAAATTCTACATTTTACATGTGTGTTTTATTATACAGAAAGTAAAATATATTTTTTTAATTGATCCTTGATCAGAAGCAATATCTGAGCTGGAACCCTTATACACTGTTGATGGAAATATAAATTTGTGGAGCTACTATATAAAACTGTATGGAAGTTTCCCAAAAAATTTAAAATAGAACTACCATATGACTCAGCAATTCCACTATGAGTATTTATCCAAAGAAAATGAAAATGCTAATCTGAATATATATATATACACCCCCATGTTCATTGCAGCTTTATTTACAATAGCCAAGATATGGAAATAATCTAAGTGTCCATCAACAGATGAATGGAGAAAGATGCAGTGAATATATGTGATTAATGAAGTACTATTCACCCATAAAGAAGAATAAATCTTGCCATCTGGGACAACACAGATGGATCTTGAAGGCATTACATGGGTGAAATTAGACAGATAAAGACAAATACAGTATGATTTCATTGCTATGTATAATTAAAGAAAAAACAAATCCAAGTTCATTGATACAGACAACAAATTGCAGGCTGGGACCTGGACAAAATGGATAAAGGGGTACAAACTTCTAGTTATAAAATGAATAAGTCACAGGGATATAGGCAGATCTGTAAGCAGAATAAATAACCAGTAAAATAAATATCCAGTGAGTTGTAAACTCTGGGAGATAGTGGAGAAGGAAGCCTGGCATGCTGCAGTTCAGGGGATCACAAAGCATCAGACATGACTTAGAGACTGAAAGAACGAAGTTGGGAAAAAAGGATTAAGCAGAAAGATTCAGAACTACACATAAGTCTATAAGGATAGAACTCATAATGCTGCTTAAGAATTCATGATGTTTCTATCATTTACAAATGTGCATTATATTCCTCATTTTATTCAACATCTACATTTTGGGGAAGCTTTTAGTGCAATCCTGCAAAAATTTTAGGAGGAAATTCCTCAGTTGTAAACTAATTTCATTTCACTTAACAGAACAGGTCTTCATTGTCATAAGTAAAGTTCTTCTTAGTGCCCAAAGAGTGCAGCTTCATTTGTTATTATCACCACTTTAATTAGACAGATTCAGTAAAATTCTAAGTTAACATTAACAACAAAAAAATGATTGTCATATAATGTTGTGGAATTTTAGTACAATTTTATTTTAGTAGTTTTATAAATGCATTTATTACTATGCACAGAAATAATGGAAAAAAATACCACTTTAGACTGTCAATCATATTTTTAGTGAATGTTATTAAAAAGTATGTTAAAATTGCATCTATTTTAAAATGCATAAAACCTTGGTATATATTTCATGTGAATATAATGAGTGATCTGTAATACTTTAGCATTGAGCCTGATCACAGTGAAAAAAATAGCCAAAAAACATTACTTTTTGTACCCACAGCTTAAGGTAAATATATGGAAACTGATTCTGTATTCAGCCACTTTTAATTCTCACTGACATACGTGTAAGATGTATTTTGTTTTCTTTATTAATGAAAATGTAACTTTCTACTAAAGTATCACATGAAATTTCACTGCTTTGTTGTGAACTATATTTTACACTAATGCTTATTCTAATGTTGGAATATTGTATACTATAGAAACATAGTAACAAAGGAACTTGAAAAGGAGTTAAAAGACATGTTTATATACAATGTGATAAAGCTGCGTTTAGAAAAGGCAGAGGAACCAAAGATCAAATTGTCAACATTCACTGGATCATGGAGAAAGAAAAGGAATACCAGAAAAAAACATCTAATTTTGCTTCATTGATTAAGCTAGAGCTTTGGACTGTGTTGATCACAACAAACTGTTTAAGAATATTCTTAAAGAGACTGGAGTACAGACCACCTTACCTGTCTCCTGAGAAACCTGTATGTGAGTCAAGAAGCTACCGTTCGAACTAGACATGGAACAATGGACTGGTTCAAAATTGGAAAAGGAGTATGTCAAGGCTGTATATAGTTGCTCTGCTTATTTAACTATATGCAGAGTACATCATTCAAAATGCCAGGCTGGATGAATCACAAGCTGGAATCAAGACTGCTGGGAGAAATATTAACAGCCTCAGATATGCAGATGATATCACTCTAATGGAAGAAATTTAAAAGGAACTAAAGAGACTTGATAACGGTGAAAGAGGAGAGTGAAAGAGATGGCTTGAAACTCAACATTCAAAAAACTAAGAGCATGGCATCCGATCCCATCACTTCATGTCAAATAGAAGGGAAAACAGTGGAAGTAGTGACAGATTTTATTTTCTAGGGCTCCAAAATCATTGCATATGGTGGCTGCAGACATGAAATTCAAAGCCTCCTTGGAAAGAAAACTATGACAAACCTAGACAGTATATTAAAAAGGAGAGATACAACTTTGTCAACAAGTGTTTGTATAGTCAAATCTATGGTTTTTCCAGTAGTCATATACGGATGTGACTGTTGGATCATAAAGAAGGCTGAATGCCGAAGAATTGATGTTTTGGAACTGTGGTGCTAGAGAAGGCTCTTGAGAGTCTCTTGGACTTCAAGGGGATAAAAACAGTTAACCCTAAAGGAAATCCACTCTGAATATTTATTGGAAGGACTTTTGCTGAAGCTGAAGCTCCAATTTTGGCCACTTGATGCTAAGAGCCAACTCACTGGAAAAGACCCTGATGCTGGGAAAGATTAAAGGCAAAAGGAGAAGCGGGTGGCAGAGGAGTCATTGGTTAGAGCATCACTGACTCAATGGATGTGAATTTGAACCAACTCTGGGAAACAGTGAAGGACAGAGAAGGCTCACATGCTTCAGTCCATGGGGTCACAAAGAGTCAGACAGGACTTAGCGACTGAAAAACAACAATAAAATAGATATTCCCAAATTAAATTACCAGATTCAGATGAGATGGCCATTTTTTCAACTAGGAATAATATCTGTCAAGGAATTTGAAATGCAAAATACTAGAGCTTTGGATGACTTCATTACTAAACTATTTTATTCTCTCAGAAAATTGAGGAACAGGTTAATTAAATAATCTATAAACACTTGCACTGTCCCCAGGACTAAAATTTTGATTTCATTAAATCCCTGCTTTCCAATCACAATTTGTATCTCAACTTACTGAGAAGAGAAAGTATATTAAAAACAAACACATAAAATCCTGTCAAAGCATAATTCTGATTATAAACATTTTTCTTCCATGTATCTTCAGCAATGATTCAGTAACATTTCCTGGCCTTTTCCTTGTCTTTATGCTCACATTTATCCATCTTTTTATCATATTTTATACTAGGAAGTCTTTTTTTAAATAAAAGAATATTTTTAGAGGAGTTTTAGATTTACAGAAAAAAATGAGAAGTGTGTACAGACAGCTTTCATATATCCTCACACTCAGTTTCTCCTATTATGAACATCTTATGCTAGTGTGGCATATTTCTTATAGTTTTTAAAAATTTATTTTTTAACTGGTTTATTAAAGGATAATTTGCCTTCATAAGGATTTGCAAAGGGTAATTGCTTTATAGAATTGTGTTGTTTTCTGTCAAACCTCAACATGAATCAGCCATAGGTATACATGTATCCCCTCCCTTTTGAAACTCCCTCCCATCTCCCTCCCCAACCCACCCCTTTAGGTTGATACAGAGGTCCTGTTTGAGTTTTCTGAACCATAGAGCAAATTCCCATTGGCCATCTATTTCATATATGGTAATGTAAGTTTCCATGAAACTCTTTCCATACATCTCACCCTCTCCTCCCCTCTCCCCATATCCATAAGCCTATTCTCTATGTCTGTTTCTCCACTGCTGCCCGGTAAATAAATTCTTCAGTACCACTTCTAGATTCCATGTATGTGTGTTAGAATATGGTATTTATCTTTCTGTTTCTGACTTACTTCACTCTGTATAATAGGTTCTAGGTTCTTCCACCTCATTAAAACTGACACAATTATGTTCCTTTTTATGGCTGAGGAAAAAAGTTATGACCAACCTAGATAGCATTCTGAAAAGCAGAGACATTACTTTGGCAACAAAGATCCGTCTAGTCAAGGCTATGGTTTTTCCAGTAGTCGTGTATGGATGTGAAAGTTGGACTGTGATGAAACCTAAGCCCCGAAGAATTGATGCTTTTGAACTGTGGTGTTGGAGAAGACTCTTGAGAGTCCCTTGGACTGCAAGGAGATCCAACCAGTCCATTCTGAAGGAGATCAACCCTGGGATTTATTTGGAAGGAATGATGCTGAAGCTGAAACTCCAGTACTTTGGCTACCTCATGCGAAGAGTTGACTCATTGGAAAAGACCCTGATGCTGGGAGGGATTGAGGGCAGGAGGAAAAGGGGACAACAGAGCATGAGATGGCTGGATGGCATCATGGACTCGATGGACGTGAGTCTGAGTGAACTCTGGGAGATGGTGATGGACAGGGAGCCCTGGCGTGCTGCAATTCACAGGGTCGCAAAGAGTCGGACACAACTGAGAGACTGAACTGAACTGAATATTCCGTTGTGTGTATGTACCACAACTTTATCCATTCATCTGTCGATGGACATGTAGGTTGCTTCCATGTTCTAGCTATTATAAACAGTGGTGCAATGAAAAATGGGATACATGTGTCTTTTTCAATTTTGGTTTCCTCAGGGTATATGCCTAGGAGTGGGATTGCTGTGTCATATGGTGGTTTTATTCCTAGTTTTTGAAGGAATCTCCATACCATCTTCCATAGTGGCTCTATCAATTTACATTCTCACCAACAGTGCAAGAGGGTTCCCTCTTCTTCACACCCTCTCCAGCATTTACTGTTTGTAGATTTTTTGATGATGGCCATTCTGACTGGTGTGAGGTGATATCTCATTGTAGTTTTGATCTGCATTTCTTTAATAATGAGCGATATGCTAAAGCTGAAACTCCAGTACTTTGGCCACCTCATGCGAAGAGTTGACTCATTGGGAAAGACTCTGATGCTGGGAGGGATTGGGGGCAGGAGGAGAAGGGGATGACAGCAGATGAGATGGCTGGATGGCATCACCGACTGGATAGACATGAGTCTGATTGAACTCCGGGAGCTGGCGATGGACAGGGAGGCCTGTCGTCCTGCAATTCACGGGGTCGCAAAGAGTCGGACATGACTAAGTGACTGAACTGAACTGAATAATGAGCGATGTTGAGCATCTTTCCATGTGTTTGTTAGCCGTCTATATGTCTTCTTTGGAGAAATGTCTGTTTAGGTCTTTTTCCCACTTTTTGATTGGGTTGTTTGTTTTTCTGGTATTGAGTTGTATGAGCTGCTTTTATATTTTGGTAATTAATCCTTTGTCAGTTGCTTCACTTGCTATTATATTTTCCCATTCTGTGGTTGTCTTTTCACCTTGCATATAGTCTCCTTTGCCGTGCAAAAGCTTTTAAGTTTAATCAGGTCCTACTTGTTTAGTTTTGTTTTTATTTCCATTACTCTAGGAGGTGGGTCGTGGAGGATCTTGCTTTGATTTATGTCATTGCGTGTTCTATCTAAGTTTTCCTCTAAGAGTTTCATAGTTTCTGTTCTAACATTTAGGTCTTTAATCCATTTTGAGTTTATCTTTGTGTATGGTGTTAGGAAGTGTTCTAATTTCATTGTTTTACATGTAAGCAGTCCAGTTTTCCCATCTCCATTTATTGAAGAGGCTGTCTTTATCCCATTGCATATTCTTGCCTCCTTTGTAAAAAATAAAATGTATGGGTTTATTTCTGGGCTTTCTATCTTGTTCTATTGGTCTATATTTCTGTTTTTGTGCCAGTACATAATGGCACAATTGTCTTGATGACTGTAGCTTTGTAGTATAATCTGAAGTCAGGAATGTTGATTCCTCCAGCTCCATTCTTCTTTCTCAAGACTGCTTTGGCTATTCAGGGTCTTTTGTGTTTCCATATGAATTGTGAGATTTTTTGGTTCTAGTTCTGTGAAAAATGCCATTGATAGGGATTGCATTGAGTCTAGATTGTAGATTGTGTTTGGTAGTATAGTCATTTTCACAATATTGAATCTTCCTACCCAGGAACAGGCAATATCTCTCCATCTGTTTATATCATCTTTGATTTCTTTCATTAGCATCTTATAATTTTCTGAGTACAGTTCTTTTGTCTCCTTAGGTAAGTTTATTCCTAGATATTTAATTAGTTTTTTTTTTTTTTTGCAGTGGTGAATGGGATTGATTCCTTAATTTCTCTGATTTTTCATTGTTAGTATATAGAAATGCAAGTGATTTCTGTGTAATGATTTTGTATCCTGCAACTTTGCTAAATTCACTAATTAGCTGTAGTAATTTTCTGATACTATATTTAGGGTTTTTTATGTATAGTATCATGTCATCTGCAAAAAGAAAGAGCTTTACTTCTTCTTTTCCTATCTGGATTATTTTTATTTCTTTTTCTTCTCTGATTGCTATAGCTAGGACTTTCAGAACTATGTTGAGTAATAGTGGTGATAGTGGACACCCTTGTCTTGTTCCTGATCTTAGAGGGAATGCTTTCAGTTAGTTTTTCACCATTGAGAAAAATGTTTGCTGTAGGCCTATCATATATGGCCTTTACTATGTTGAGGTAGGTTCTTTGCCCATTTTTTGAAGAGTTTTAATCATAAATGAGTGCTGAATTTGTCAAAGGCTTTTTCTCCATCTACTGAGATTATCATATGGTTTTTATCTTTCAGTTTGTTAATATGGTGTATCACATTGATTGATTTGCATATATTGAGGAATGCTTGCATTCCTGGAATAATCCTGCTAAAATTTTGTTGAGGATTTTTTGCATATATGTTCATCAGTCGTATTGGCATGTAGTTTTATTTTTTTGTGTTGTCTTTGTTGGATTTTAGGGTGATGGTGGCCTTGTAGAATGAATTTGGAAGTGTTCCTTCCTCTGCAATTTTTTGAAAGAGCCTTAGAAGGATAGGCATTAGCTCTTGCAATGGCACCTCACTTCAGTACTCTTGCCTGGAAAACCTCTGGACACAGGAGCCTGGAAGGCTGCAGTCCATGGGGTCGTGGAGGGTCAGACACGCCTGAGCGACTTCACTTTCACTTTTCACTTTCATGCATTGGAGAAGGAAATAGCAACCCACTCCAGTGTTCTTGCCTGGAGAATCCCAGGGACGGGGGAGCCTGGTGGGCTGCCATCTATGGGGTCGCACAGAGTCAGATACGACTGAAGTGACTTAGCAAATGTTTGATAGAATTCTCCTGTGAAGCCATCTGGTCTTGGGCTTTTGTTTTTCAGGAGATTTTTGATCATGGCTTCAATTTCAGCGCTTGTAATTGGGTTTTTCATAATTTTTATTTCTTCCTGGTTCAGTCTTAGGAGATTGAACTTTTCTGAAAATCTGTCCATTTCTTCCAGGTTATCCATTTTATTGCCATATAGTTGTTCATAACAGTCTTTTATAATCCTTTGTATTTCTGCATTGTCTGTTGTAACCTCTCCTTTTGCATTTCTAATTTTGTTTATTTAATTCTTCTCTCATTTTTTCTTGATGACTCTGGCTAAAGGTTTGTCAACTTTATCTTCTCAAAGAACCAGTTTTTAGTTTTTATTAATCTTCACTATTGTTTTTCATTTCTTTTTCATTTATTTCTGCTTGGATCTTTATGAAGTCTTTCCTTCTATTAATTTTGGGGTTTTTCTGTTCTTTTTTCAGTTGTTTTAGGTGTAGAGTTAGGTTGTCTATTCGATGGTTTTCTTATTTCTTGGGGTAGGACTGTATTGCTATAAACTTCCCTCTTAGAACTGCTTTTGTTGCATCGCATAGGTTTTGAGTTGTCGTGTTTTCATTGTGATTTGTTCCTAGAAATTTTTTGATTTCCCTTTTGATGTCTTCAGTGACCTGTTGGTTATTTAGAACCATATTGTTTAATCTCCATGTGTTTGTGTTTCTTACAGCTTTTTTCTTGTAATTGATATCTAGTCTCATTGTGGTCAGAGAAGATGCTTAATACGATTTCAATTTTCTAAAATTTGCTGAGGTTTGATTTGTGACCCAAGATGTGGCATATCCTGGAGAATGTTCCATGTGCACTTGAGAAGAAGGTGTATTTTTCTGCATTTTGATGGAATATCTGAAGATATCAATGAGAGCCATCTGAGGTAATGTATCATTTAAGACTTGTGTTTCCTTATCAATTTTCTGTTTTGATGATCTGTCCCTTGGTGTGAATAGGGTATTAAAGTCTCCTACTATTATTATGTTACTGTCAGTTCCTCTTTTTATGTCTGTCAATGTTTGTCTTATGTATCAGGGTGGTCCAATGCGGGGTGCGTAGATATTTACAATTCTTGTGATTCCTCTTGGGTTGTTCCCTTGATCATTATGTGGTGTCCTTCTTATCTCTTGTAATCTTCATTATTTTAATGTCTATTTTATCTGATATGAGGATTGCTATTCCAGCTTTCTTTTGCTTCCCATTTGCATGGGATATACTTTTCTGTCCTCTCATTTTCAGTCTATATGTGTCTTTAGGTCTGAAGTGGGTTTCTTGTAGATAGCATATATATGGGTCTTGTTTTTGTATCCACTCAGCCAGTCTCTGTCTTTTGGTTGGAGCATTTAATGAGTTTACATTTAAAGTAATTATTGATATACATATGTTCCTATTGCCATTTTCTTAGTTGTTTTGGGTTTGATTTTGTAGATTTTTTTTCCTCTTGTATTTCTTGATTATATAAGTCCCATTAACATTTGTTGTAAAGCTGGTTTGGTGGTGCTGAATTCTCTTAAATTCTGCTTGTCTGAAAAGATTTTTATTTCTCCATCAATTCTGAATGAGATCCTTGCCAGGTAGAGTAATTTTACTTGTAGATTTTTCCCTTTCAGTACTTTAAATATATCCTGCCATTCCCTTCTGGCCTGCAGAGTTTCTGCCAAAATATCATCTGTTAAATGTATGGGTTTTCCCTTGTATGTTACTTATTGCTTTCTCTCGCAGCTTTTAATATTCTTTGCATTTAATCTTTTGTTAGTTTGATTAGTATGTCTTGGCATATTTCTCCTTGGGTTTATCTCATATTTTCTTGGCAAAACTCTATTAGTCTTTGCCCTGCTTCATTTCATATTCCAAGGCCAAATTTGCCTGTTACTTCAGGTGTTTCTTGACTTCCTACTTTTGCATTCCAGTCCCCTATGGACATCACCAGATAGTCAACACCAAAATCAGATTGATTATATTCTATGCAGCCAAAGATGGAGAAGCTTTATACAGTCAACAAAAACAGGACCAGGAGCTGACTGTGGCTCAGATCATGAACTCCTTATTACCAAATTCAGACTTAAATTGAAGAAAACAGGGAAAACCGCTAGACCATTCAGGTATGATCTCAATCAAATCCCTTATGATTATACAGTGGAAGTGAGAAATAGATTTAAGGGCCTAGATCTGATAGAGTGCCTGATGAACTATGGAATGAGGTTCGTGACATTGTACAGGAGACAGGGGTCAAGACCATCCCCATGGAAAAGAAATACAAAAAAGCAAAATGGCTGTCTGGGGAGGCCTTACAAATAGCTGTGAAAAGAAGACAGGCAAAAAGCAAAGGAGAAAAGGAAAGATATAAGCATCTGAATGCAGAGTTCCAAAGAATAGCAAGAAGAGATAAGAAAGCCTTCTTCAGAGATCAGTGCAAAGGAATAGAGGAAAACAACAAAATGGGAAAGACTAGAGATCTCTTCAAGAAAATTAGAGATACCAAGGGAACATTTCATGCAAAGATGAGCTCGATAAAGGACAGAAATGGTCTGAACCTAACAGAAGCAGAAGATATTAAGAAGAGATGGCAAGAATACACAGAAGAACTGTACAAAAGGATCTTCACGACCCAAATAATCATGATGATGTGATCACTCATCTAGAGCCAGACATCCTGGAATGTGAAGTCAAGTGGGCCTTAAAAAGCATGACTATGAACAAAGCTAGTGGAGGTGATGGCATTCCAGTTGAGCTGTTTCAACTCCTAAAAGATGATGCTGTGAAAGTGCTGCACTCAACATGCCAGCAAATTTGGAAAACTGAGCAGTGGCCACTGGACTGGAAAGGTCAGTTTTCATTCCAATTCCAAAGAAAGGCAATGTCAAGGAATGCTCAAACTACCACACAATTGCACTCATCTCACATGCTAGTAAAGTAATGCTCAAAATTCTCCAAGCCAGGCTTCAGCAATACGTGAACTGTGAACTTCCAGACGTTCAAGCTGGTTATCGAAAAGGCAGAGGAACCAGAGATCAAATTGCCAACATCTGCTGGATCATGGAAAAAGCAAGAGAGTTCTATTAGGTAAAAGACAACCAGGTACATCAAAAAATGTCTAATAGGCTTTAATGGCAAAGCGCTCCCAGGCGGGGTTCCCGGACCGGAACGGGGCAGGTCAAGGAAATCCGCATGCGCGGGCCATGTTCGAAGTTTGTCTATATATGCACGCTGCAAGGGATGGCTGGGCTAGCCGATGGGGGTTTGGATAGGTTGCCGGTTCGCGGCGTCGCGAGCTGATAGGTTTCTCTATGCAGCTGAGGTGGGGCAGTTCCTGTAGCTGGGGCAGGGCGGCTTTAGCTGGCAAAGTGTACTGTCATTGGTCCCCGGGATCCGGGAGGCGCCCTCCATTAGGGACTTCCCCAGCCGGCGGGGGAGAGGGGGGGCGGCTCGTCATGGCAACCGGCGAAGTGTGCTCTCACTGGTCCCCTGGATCCGGGAGGATCCTCCGTTAGGGACTTTCTCAGCGGCGGGAGGGAGAGGAGGGGCAGCCTATCATGGCCCCTGGGGTCCGACCTTGCAAGTTCCAGAAAAACATCTATTTCTGCTTTATTGACTATGCCAAAGCCTTTGACTGTGTGGGTCACAATAAACTATGGAAAATTCTGAATGAGATGGGAATACCAGACCACCTGACCTGCCTCTTGAGAAATCTGTATGCAGGTCAGGAAGCAACAGTTAGAACTGGACATGGAACAACAGACTGGTTCCAAATAGGAAAAGGAGTACGTCAAGGCTGTATAGTGTCATCCTGCTTATTTAACTTCTATGCAGAGTACATCATGAGAAACGCTGGACTGGAAGAAACACAAGCTGGAACCAAGATTGCTGGGAGAAATATCAATAACCTCAGATATGCAGATGACAACACCCTTATGGCAGAAAGTGCAAAGGAACTAAAAAGCCTCTTGATGAAAGTAAAAGAGGAGAGTGAAAAAGTTGGCTTAAAGGTCAACATTCAGAAAACGAAGATCATGACATCTGGTCCTATCACTCCATGGGAAATAGATGGGGAAACAGTGGAAACAGTGTCAGACTTTATTTTTTTGGGCTCCAAAATTTTCATGGTGACTGCAGCCATGAAATTAAAAGACACTTACTCCTTGGAAGAAAAGTTATGACCAACCTAGATAGCATATTCAAAAGCAGAGACATTACTCTGCCGACTAAGGTCCGTCTAGTCAAGGCTATGGTTTTTCCAGTAGTCATGTATGGATGTGAGAGTTGGACTGTGAAGAAGGCTGGGCGCCGAAGAATTGATGCTTTTGAACTGTGGTGTTGGAGAAGACTCTTGAGAGTCCCTTGGACTGCAAGGAGATCCAACTAGTCCATTCTGAAGGAGATCAGCCCTGGGATTTCTTTGGAAGGAATGATGCTAAAGCTGAAACTCCAGTACTTCGGTCACCTATGGCGAAGAGTTGACTCATTGGAAAAGACTTTGATGCTGGGAGGGATTGGGGGCAGGAGGAGAAGGGGACGACAGAGGATGAGATGGCTGGATGGCATCACTGACTCGATGGACGTGAGTCTGAGTGAACTCCGGGAGTCTGTGATGGACAGGGAGGCCTGGCGTGCTGCGATCCATGGGGTCGCAAAGAGTCAGATACAAGTGAGCAACTGAACTGAATTGAACTTATCCCATATGGGACTCTCTGTGCCTCTTGGACTTGATTGACTATTTCCTTTTCCATGTTGGGGAAATTTTCAACTATAATCTCTTCAAAATTTTTCTCATATCCTTTCTTTTTCTTTTCTTCTGGGACCCCTATAATTCAAATATTGGTGCATTTGATATTGTCCCAGAGGTTGGAAATGGCAACCCACTCCAGTGTTCTTGCCTGGAGAATCCCAGGGATGGGCAAGCCTGGTGGGCTGCTGTATATGGGGTTGCACAGAGTTGGACACGACTGATATGACTTAGCAGCAGCAGCAGGGGTCTCTGAGATTATCCTCAGTTCTTTTCATTCTTGTTACTTTATTCTGCTCTTCTGAAGTTATTTCCACCATTTTATCTTCCACCTCATTGATTCATTCTTCTGCTTCATATATTCTATTGATTCCTTCTAGAGTATTTTTAATTTCTGTAATTGTGTTGTCCCTGTATGTTTATTCTTTAATTCTTCTAGGTCTTTGTTAAATTAATTCTTGCATTTTCTTAAATCTCTTTTCAAGGTTTTTTTAATCATCCTTACTGTCATTATTCTGAATTATTTTTCAGGTGGTTTGCCTATTTCGTCTTCATTTTTTGGACTTCTGTGTTTCTAGTTTGTTCCTTCATTTGTGTAGTATTTCTCTGAATTTTCATTATTATTTTTTTAAGTTATTGTATTTGAGGTCTCCTTTTCCCAGGATTAAAGGTTGAATTCTTTCTTCTTTTTGGTTTCTGGCCTTCTAATTTTGGTCCAGTGGTTTGTGTAAGCTTTGTATAGGATATGATTTGTGTTGAGTTTTTGTTTGTTTGTTTTTCCTCTGATGGGCAAGGCTGAGTGAGGTGGTAATCCTGTCTGCTGATGATTGGGTTTAGTGGTACTGAATGAGGTTGTTTAGATGAGGTGTCCTGCACAGAGTGCTACTTGTGGTTGGGTAATGCTGGGTCTCGTATTCAAGTGGTTTCCTTTGTGTGAGTTCTCACTATTTGATGCTCCCTAGGGTTAGTTCTCAGAGAAGGCAATGGCACGCCACTCCAGTACTCTTGCCTGGAAAATCCCATGGATGGAGGAGCCTGGTAGGCTGCAGTCCATGGGGTCACTAAGAGTCGGATACGACTGAGCGTCTTCACTTTCACTTTTCACTTTCATGCATTGGAGAAGGAAATGGCAACCCACTCCAATGTTCTAGCCTGGAGAATCCCAGGGATGGGGGAGCCTGGTGGGCTGCCATCTGGGGTCACACAGAGTCAGACACGATTGAAGCGACTTGCAGCAGCAGCAGGGTTAGTTCTCCAGTAGTCTAGGGTCTTGGAGTCAGTGCTCCCACTCCAAAGGCTCAGGGCTTGATCTCTGAATGCATCCTCCAGTTTCCCTGGAAATCTTTGAAACTTTTAAGCATCTTCTCTTTCCCATTTTCCTAATGGTCCCTTTCTGGATGTGGTACAAGAGCAAGAGCTCTCTCCTTGCAAATCAGATTCTTTCTGATGCCAGCACCACTCAGGCAAGCAAAGTCTTCCACTGGCAGTAAAGAGAGGAATATATTTCTTATAGTTAATGAACTATATTGATCTGTTTTCCCAAGTGGCTCAGTGGTAAAGAATCCACCTGCCAATGCAGGAGATAGTTCTATCTCTGGGTCAGGAAGATTCCCTGGAGTAGGAAATGGCAACCCACTCGTTATTTTTGCCTGGAAAATTCCATGAATGGAAAAGCCTGGTAGGCTGCAGTCCATGGGGTCACAGAGTTGGACATGACTGAACAATCAAGCACACACATGTGCACATTAATAAGTTATTATTAACTAAAATCCATATTTTATTAAAATTTCATTGCTTTTTACTCATGTCTGTCTTCTGTTTCAGGTCTCTGTCCATTATGCCACACTGCATCTAGCTGCCCTGACTCCCTGGGATCCTATTGGCTATGAGAGTTTCTCAGACTTTTCTTGTTTTTGAAGATCTTGACAGTTTTGAGGTATACTGGTCAGGTATTAGAGAATGCCCCTCAACTGGGGCTTGACTTGTGTTTTTCTCATAATTAGACTGGGGTTATGAGTTTGGGGGAGAAAGGTCAGAGTGGTAATGTGACATTTTCATAACATCTTATCAGGAGTACTCACTATCAATAATTGGTCCTGACCTTAATCACTTGGCTAAATAGTGCTTGTCAGAATTCTCCACTTTAAAGTTATTTCCCGCCCCCCCCCCCCCCTTTCTATACTATCCTTTTGGGAAGGAAGTCATTATATACAGCACACACTCAAGTAGTGGGGAGCTATGTTCCCTTTCTTTCAGGATGAAGTATTTATATACATAAGTTGTAATTCTCCTACATAAGATATTTGTCTCTTCTTCCCTACTAACCAATTTGCTTAATAATTTTCTTGTTAAGCATGAACTCATGATATTCTTTCTATATTTTGGGCTATTTTGTTGCTCAAATTGCTTCAGATCTGGCTATCAGAAGAATTTTGAGTTGGCTCTTGTGCCCTTTTGACATTCATGAATCAATGTTTTTTATTGTTGTTATCTTTTATTTGACACTTCCTCAATTCTGGGCACTATAAAATGCTCCAGGCTGATCTCATTTTCCTATCTCAGTCCTAGAGTTAGCCAGTTCTCCAAAGAGCTCCACTTTCTTTTCTTGGAGGACTGTATCAAAAACCAAAATCTGTGTGTGAGTTTAACCCACAGGCCAATTGAAATCAGGGATTTGGTGTATTTTGCGCTGCCATAAAAATGTTTGTAAAGAATGTAAGTGCATTATCAAAGATAATCATCAGTGATTTTTAAAAATAATATGTTTCTCTATCCAAACTGAATATTTTCCTTTATATTCTCTGAATTGAGAGAAGATATATGCTATTATATTTTATGTGGGAGCTGTTTACTATATCTATCAGAAGCAATATTGTGACTTCCCACTGATTTACTTCACTTTTGTCTTGTTAATAAACTTTTGCTGACTTGAGTTACTCAAACTTCCCTCTACTTCTAGGCCTGAGATTTGATTAAAAGAATATACAGAAAGGTCAGATAATCTCTTAGCTGAGTTCAGGTTCTTACTCTAATCAAGTGAAACTAATTACCAATTTTTTTCAATAAAAAATTTATTTTTAGCTTTTTTAAATAAAATTAAAAAAATTTTTTTTTCCTATGCCAAGTGACTTCCCAGGTAGCTCAGCTAGTAAAGAGTCCACCTGCAATGCAGGAAACCCCAGTTCAATTCCTAAGTCAGGAATTTCCCCTGGAGAAGGGATAGGCTACCCACTCCAGTATTGTTAGGCTTCCCTGGTGGCTCAAATGGTAAATAATCCATTTGCAATGTGGGAGACTGGATTCGATCCCTGGGTTGGGAAGATCCCCTGGAAGAGGGCATGGCAACCCAGTCCAATATTCTTGCCTGGAGAATCCCCATGGACCAAGGAGCCTGGTGGCTACGGTCCATGGATTTGCAAAGAGTAGGATATGACTGAACAACTAAGTACAAGCAGCTTGTGGAATCTTAGTTCCCTGAACAGGAATTGAACCTCGGCCTTTGGCAGTGAAATGGCAGGGCCTTAACCACTGGACCACCAGAAAATTCCCTAATCACCAATTTTTTAGTTCTTATTTCTTCAGATATTCCAGCATATTTTCATCTGAAAAAAAAAAAAAAAAAGATTTTCAGATTTTTGTGAAATTTACCACCATCAAAAAGATTTTAAGAGAGAGCAAAGAATTCTCTAGGAGGAGAAAGAAGGCTAGGAAAATGGCACATCATGTCTTGAGTCTAAATGGAGGTTGTCATCTTTACAAAAATTAGAACCGTAGAGCATTCTAATACCATGTGTAAGGGACAGTAATTCTATAGTGCTAGATTACAGATTTTCTTCAAAGACATTTCCTATTTGGAGAATGAAAATGACAAACTAATCTCTGAAGGGGGCATACTTCTGACTTACCTGAAACTGGAGCTACAAATATTTTCATCTTTACTATATTAATAAAATGATGAGTGGTACTCAATGTTATACAGGCTGAAATTGAAGAAACTGGAGAAAACCACTAGACCATTCAGGTATGACCTAAACCAGATCCCTTATGACTATACGGTGGAAGTAAGAAATAGATTTAGGGGACTAGATCTGATAGAGAGAGTGCCTGATGAACTATGGATGGAGGTTCGTGACACTGTACAGGAGACAGGAATCAAGCCCATCCCCAAGAAAAAGACATGCAAAAAAGCAAAATGGCTTTCTGAGGGGGCCTTACAAATAGCTGTGAAAAGAAGGGAAACGAAAAGCAAGGAGAAAAGGGAAGCTATATCCTTTGGAATGCAGATTCCAATGAATAGCAAGGAGAGATAAGAAAGCCTTCCTCAGGGATCAATGCAAAGTAATAGAGGAAAACAACAGAATGGGAAAGACTAGAGATCTCTCCAAGAAAATTAGAGACACCAAGGGAATATTTCAAGCCAAGACAGGCTCAATAAAGGACGGAAATGGTGGGAACCTAACAGAAGCAGAACATATTAAGAAGAGGTGGCAAGAATACACAGAAGAACTGTACAAAAAGATCTTCACAACCCAGATGGTGTGATCACTCACCTAGAGCCAGACATTCTGGAATGTGAAGTCAAGTGGGCCTTAGAAAGCATCACTATGAACAAAGTTAGTGTAGGTGATGGAATTCCAGTTGAGCTGTTTCAAATCCTGAAAGATGATGCTGTGAAAAGGCTGCACTCAATATGCCAAAAAATTTGGAAAACTCAGCAGTGGCCACAGGATTGAAAAGGTCAGTTTTCATTCCAATCCCAAAGAAAGGCAATGCCAAAGAATGCTCAAACTACCACACAACTGCACTCATGTCACACGCTAGTAAAGTAATGCTCAAAATTCTCCAAGCCAGGCTTCAGCCATATGTGAACCATAAACTTCCAGATGTTCAAGCTGATTTTAGAAAAGGCAGAGGAACCAAGATCAAAATGCCAACATCTGCTGGATCATGGAAAAAGCAAGAGAGTTCCAGAAAAACATCTATTCTGCTTTATTGACTATGCCAAAGCCTTTGGCTGTGTGGATCACAATAAACTGTGGAAAATTCTTCAAGAGATGGAAATACCAGACCACCTGACCTGCCTCTTGAGAAACCTGTATGCATGTCAGGAAGCAACAGTTAGAACTAGACATGGAACAACAGACTGGTTCCAAATAGGAAAAGGAGTACGTCAAGGCTCCTTTGATGTACATCAAAGTATTGTCACCCTGCTTATTTAACTATATGCAGAGTACATCATGAGAAACGCTGGGCTGGATGAAGCACAAGCTGGAATCAATATTGCCAGGAGAAATATCAATAACTTCAGATATGCAGATGACACCACACTTATGGCAGAAAGTGAAGAAGAACTAAAGAATGAAAGACAAAGAGAAGAGTGAAAAAGTTGGCTTAAAGCTCAACATTCAGAAAACTAACATCATGGCATCTGGCCCCATCAGTTCATGGCAAATAGATGGGGAAACAGTGACTGACTTTATTTTTCTGGGCTCCAAAATCACTGCAGATGGTGATTACACCTATGCAATTTAAAGACGCTTACTCCTTGGAAGGAAAGTTATGCCCAACCTAGATAGCATATTGAAAAGCAGAGACATTACTTTGCCAACAAAGGTCTGTCTAGTAAAGGCTATGGTTTTTCCAATAGTCATATATGGATGTGAGAGTTGGACCGTGAAGAAAGCTGAGTGCCAAAGAATAGATGCTTTTGAACTGTGGTGCTGGAGAAGACTCTTGAGAGTCCCTTGGACTGCAAGGAGATCCAACCAGTCCATTCTAAAGGAGATCAGTCCTGGGTGTTCTTTTAAAGACTGATGCTAAAGCTGAAACTCCAAAACTTTGGCCACCTCATGCGAAGAGTTGACTCATTGGGAAAGACTCTGATGCTGGGAGGGATTGGGGGCAGGAGGAAAAGGGGACGACAGAGGATGAGATGGCTGGATCACATCATGGACTTGATGGTCAAGAGTTTGAGTGAACTCTGGGAGTTGGTGATGGACACGGAAGTTTCGGGAGCCATGTTAGGCATTACTGACAAAATGGAGGCACGGCCCCAATCCCCTCTCCTCATCTCGCAGGCATGGCCCTGGGATGAAGGAGTTAGGCCTTGTGATTCTGACTTGTTCTTTCCTTTCTTTGGTTGAGTTGGCTGCAAAGAATGTTAGGGTGCTTGAGAGAAGCATGAGAAAGCACAAAGACTTCTACAGTTGTGCCCAGAAAATAATCTATAAAATAACCATTGACATTTGTGCAAGGATCTTTACAAAGAATATCCCAGGATGAACACATAGGCTGTAGCTTGAGGCCATGGGAAGGATTGTTATCTGAGACCTGTTTGTGAGGGGAATGTTTATGGCAAAAGAAGTTTGCTGAATTTAAGTTTTAGGATTAATTAAGAATAGCTAGAAGTCTTTTTAGGAGATAATGATCTTAAAATGCTAGGGGTAAACAGGATTTAGAAAGATAAGAAATAAACTGAGGAATGTAGCATGAGTTACAATGTAATCACAAGTTAAGTACAGTAAATCTGGGTGGGGGAAACTAAAAACCTCTAACCTAATGCTTTTGTCAAAGTATAAAAGAGAACCTGAAGCTTGAAATGAACATGTAGTTCCATACTTTGAGTCAGAGGCTACATCGTTGTCCCCCGGATGTAGTCCCATACCATGAGTCAGAGACGACAGCATCGTCCGCCGATGTAGCCTCTTACTATGAGTGAGAGGCTACATCATCATTGCCGACACCGTCCATCTCTTCAGGTTGAATTCCTGGCTGCTGGAGCCCAACTCCAGCAGGGAGGCCTGGTGTGCTGCAATTCATGGGGTTGCAAAGAGTTAGACATGACCGAGTGACTGAACTGAACTGAGTGACTAAACAGAGCTGAATTCAGTGTTAAAATATATATTTGTCTTTCATGTTTATGTGAAATTATTCATGTTTACAGTCTCGGTTCAGGTTCAGTTCAGTCGCTCAGTCGTGTCCGACTCTTTGCGACCCCATGAATCACAGCATGCCAGGCCTCCCTGACCATCAACACCCAGAGTTCACTTAGACTCACGTCCATCAAGTCCGTGATGCCATCCAGCCATCTCATCCTCTGTCATCCCCTTCTCCTCCTACCCCCAATTCCTTCCAGCATCAGAGTCTTTTCCAATGAGTCAACTCTTCGCATGAAGTGGCCAAAGTACTGGAGCTTCAGCTTTAGCATCATTCCTTCCAAAGAAATCCCAGGGTAGATCTCCTTCAGAATGGACTGGTTGGATCTCCTTGCAGTCCAAGGGACTCTCGAGAGTCTTCTCCAACACCACAGTTCAAGCGCATCAATTCTCCGGTGCTCAGCCTTCTTCCCAGTCCAACTCTCACATCCATACATGACCACAGGAAAAACCATAGCCTTGACAAGACGGACCTTAGTCGGCAAAGTAATAGCTTTGCTTTTGAATATACTATCTAGGTTGGTCATAACTTTTCTTCCAAGGAGTAAGTGTCTTTTAATTTCATGGCTACAGTCACCATCTGCAGTGATTTTGGAGCCCCCACCCCAAATAAAGTCTGACACTGTTTCCACTGTTTCCCCATCTATTTCCCATGAAGTGATGGGACCGGATGCCATGATCTTCGTTTTCTGAATGTTGAGCTTTAAGCCAACTTTTTCTCTCTCCTCTTTCACTTTCATCAAGAGGCTTTTTAGCTCCTCTTCACTTTCTGCCATAAGGGTGGTGTCATCTGTATATGTGAGGTTATTGATATTTTTTCCGGCAATCTTGGTTCCAGCTTGTGTTTCTTCCAGTCCAGCGTTTCTCATGATGTACTCTGCATAGAAGTTAAATAAGCAGGGTGACAATATACAGCCTTGACGTACTCCTTTTCCTATTTGGAACCAGTCTGTTGTTCCATGTCTAGTTCTAACTGTTGCTTCTTGACCTGCATATAGATTTCTCAAGAGGCAGGTTAGGTAGTCTGGTATTCCCATCTCTTTCAGAATTTTCCACAGTTTATTGTGATCCACACAGTCAAAGGCTTTGGCATAGTCAATAAAGCAGAAATAGATGTTTTTCTGGAACTCTCTTGCTTTTTCCATGATCCAGCAGATGTTGGCAATTTGATCTCTGGTTCCTCTGCCTTTTCTAAAACCAGCTTGAACATCAAGGAGTTCACGGTTCATGTATTGCTGAAGTCTGGCTTGGAGAATTTTGAGCATTACTTTACTAGCATGTGAGATGAGTGCAATTGTGCATACTTTGAGCCTTCTTTTGCATTGTCTTTCTTTGGAATTGGAATGAAAATGGACCGTTTCCAGTCCTGTGGCCACTGCTGCGTTTTCCAAACTTGCTGGCATGTTGAGTGCAGCACTTTCACAGCATCATCTTTCAGGATTTGAAACAGCTCAACTGGAATGCCATCACCTCCACTAGCTTTGTTCGTAGTGATGCTCTCTAAGGCCCACTCAACTTCATATTCCAAGATGTCTGGCTCTAGATGAGTGATCACATCATAATGATTATCTGGGTCGTGAAGATCTTTTTTGTACAGTTCTTCAGCGTATTCTTGCCACCTCTTCTTAATATCTTCTGCTTCTGTTAGGTCCAGACCATTTCTGTCCTTTATCGAGCCCATCTTTGCATGAAATGTACCCTTGGTATCTCTAATATTCTTGAAGAGATCTCTAGTCTTTCCCATTTTGTTGTTTTCCTCTATTTCTTTGCATTGATCACTGAGGAAGGCTTTCTTATCTCTTCTTGCCATTCTTTGGAACTCTGCATTCAGATGCGTATATCTTTCCTTTTCTCCTTTGCTTTTCACCTCTCTTCTTTTCACAGCTATTTGTAAGGCCTCCCCCGACAGTCATTTTGCTTTTTTGCATTTCTTTTCCATGGGGATGGTCTTGATCCCTGTCTCCTGTATAATGTCACGAACCTCATTCCATAGCTCATCAGGCACTCTATCTATCAGATCTAGGCCCTTAAATCTATTTCTCACTTCCACTGTATAATCATAAGGGATTTGATTGAGGTCATACCTGAATGGTCTAGCGGTTTTCCCTACTTTCTTTCATTTAAGTCTGAATTTGGTAATAAGGAGTTCATGATCTGAGCCACAGTCAGCTCCCAGTCTTGTTTTTGTTGACTGTATAGAGCTTCTCCATCTTTGGCTGCATAGAATATAATCAATCTGATTTTGGTGTTGACCATCTGGTGATGTCCATGTGTAGAGTCTTCTCTTGTGGTATTGGAAGAGGGTGTTTGCTATGACCAGTGCATTTTCTTGGCAAAACTCTGTTAGTCTTTGCCCTGCTTCATTCCACATTCCAAGGCCAAATTTGCCTGTTACTCCAGGTGTTTCTTGACTTCCTACTTTTGCATTCCAGCACGGCTGAGAGGAGCTACCCCATGTCCGAGGTCAGGGGCAGCAGCCTAGAGTGCCAGGCTGCGATGGCACAGGAACACCTGAGAGGAGCTACCCTGCATCCGAGGTCAGTGGCGGCGGTCGGGAGGTGACACCCCAAGTCCAAGGTCAGGGGCGGTGACCTTGAGGAGCCACCCATGCCCAAGGCCAGGGCTGGCAGCCTGGAGTAGCAACCCCAGGAGTGGTGGTTGCACAGGCACAGGAGGGCCTAGAGGAGCTATCTCACGTTGAAGTTCAGGAACGGTGGCGGTAAGGAGATACCCCTCATCCAAGGTAAGGAGTAGCGGCTGTGCTTTGCTGGAGCAGCCGTGAAGAGATACCCCACGCCAAGGTAAGAGAAACCCAAGTAAGATGGTAAGTGTTGCAAGAGGGCATCAGAGGGCAGACACACTGAAACCATACTCACAGAAAACTAGTCAGTCTAATCACACTAGGACCACAGCCTTGTCTAACTCAATGAAACCAAGCCATGCCTGCAGTGCAACCCAAGATGGGCGGGTCATGGTGGAGAGGCCTGACAGAATGTGGTCCACTGGAGAAGGGAATGGCAAGCCACTTCAGTATTCTTGCCTTGAGAACCCCATGAGCACTTTGAAAAGGCAAAATGATAGGATGCCAAAAGAGGAACTCCCCAAGTCATTAGGTGCCCAATATGCTACTGGAGATCAGTGGAGAAATAACTCCATGAAGAATGAAGGGATGGAGCCAAAGCAAAAACAATACCCAGTTGTGAATGTGACTGGTGATAGAAGCAAGATCCGAGGCTGTAAAGAGCAATATTGCATAGGAACCTGGAATGTCAGGTCCATGAATCAAGGCAAATTGGAAGTGGTCAAACAAGAGATGGCAAGGGTGAACACTGACATTCTAGGAATCAGCGAACTAAAATGGACTGGAATGGGTGAATTTAACTCAGATGACCATTACATCTACTACTGCGGGCAGGAATCCCTCAGAAGAAATGGAGTAGCCATCATGGTCAGCAAAAGAGTCCGAAATGCAGTACTTGGATGCAGTCTCAAAAACGACAGAATGATCTCTGTTCATCTCCATTCAATATCACGTTCAATATCAATAAACCATTCAATATCACAGTTATCCAAGTCTATGCCCCAACCAGTAATGCTGAAGAAACTGAAGTTGAAAGGTTTTATGAAGACCTACAAGATCTTTTAGAACTAACACCCAAAAAAAGATGTTTACAGTCTACTTAGTATATTATCCTGGCATTTCATGCCTTTTTTTTTTTTTTTTTTTGCTTACCAGGGCCTAAATTCAGTTCAGTTCAGTCGCTCAGTTGTGTCCAACTCTTTGCGACCCCATGAATTACAACATGCAGGCCTCCCTGTCCATCACCAACTTCTGGAGTCAAATTAGCAGAGAATATAACAAAAAAATGTTTCAGTACAGATGTGTCACTTTTGCTCTATTTAGCTAAAGACTTGTAGGGAAAATACTACAATCAAATCTATCTTTTAATTTAAATAACATAAATGTATTTTCTTTTCAGATGGTATTTCCTGTATGCCAATTTAAATGCTATAGGTTATTTAAATATAGTAGATGACTAATTTCATTTTCAAGGATATTGGTTCCTAAAAAGAGACAATATCCACAGTGTTAACACAGACATTTCTATGTATGTATGCATATATCTACTTATCCACTTATCATCAGTGAACTACTACATGTACTACTATCAGAAAAAATATAGGCACATGCATTCCAAATTGAACTTTCTTTAATATTCCCCAAAATACAATGACCAAGATATTTTTTCTAGTACTGATAGTGTCACAGGCTGAAGTTACTTGATAGGATAAATTAATTTTGTAGTAATTTTTTTTTCGAAATGAATTTTAAGATATAGTGTAGCCCAGTTCTGACATTGTCAATATTTACAAGATATCCTTAGCCAGTAATGAACTATACCTTTATCTTCGTATCCTCAATTGTACTTGACAATCAATTGAGGTGAGGCTCTTATGGCACCAGTATTCTCTGATCAGTTTTGATACTTTGATTTTTGCTTCTGTACTTTTCATGACTATAATCAACAAGCAAGAAAAATATCCTTTAGTAAATAACTCTGCCATGTCTCTTCCCACAGATGCATTGCTTCAAATGCAATTTCCTCCACAAATCTGCATAAGCAAGCATACCCAAGAATAAGAACTAATTGTAAAATCATGCCTTTCAAGGAAAAGGCTTAGGTTTTCCCCTCAGTGCATGAAACAATTTAGGAAACAGTTATCATCTTTGCCAGGAAAAATGATTCTCTCCATTGCCTAACTTTATTTCATTCAAGTAATCTGGGGATAGGGTTCCTTAATATTTTAGAAGCAATCAATAGCAGCTGATATCTCTTAGCTATTCTACTCAAGAGAGCCAACTTTATCTTCATTTTATGCAGAGTCAATGTTCTCTTTAACTCTAAATTATTTATCATGTACCATTTGGGATACAGAGGAAGCCATGTTTTAGAAAATGAGGGTTATGTAAAATAAATTAATTCTGAATTATTATTCATGTATGTCTCACATAGGCCTAAGGTTTACTTTGAAGCACGATTGAACAGCAAACAGGAACAAAGTGTTTCTTCTGGAAAAAATTTCTAAGCAGATTTTTGGACCGAAGAGATAGAACATGATTACATAAGCCTCTGCTTCTTGTGGATGTGCCTACAATCCAAGGATTATTTTGTATTTGATCAGAGTAGAAAAGACATTGAGTATATTCTGATTGTGATCAGGAAAACTTAGCATGGTGCTAAAAGCATAGTAGACACTCAAAACACTTTTGCTAAGTGAATAAATACACAAAAAATGAATACATGATTCAATCACTAGATTCACCCCACTTAGTTATTAATTGCTTTATAATGTTATCACTTGTGATACATGGAAAAGACGAATTATGTATATGAAATCCAAAGCTTCATTACTGTAACTGCTATTTTATTTGGTAATATTCACGTTGTTAAATAAACTGGCAAATTGCCTCAATGCAAGGTGCTATGTAGTCATATACTTTAATTATTAAATCATCTCTAGCAAAAAATAGACTATTAAGTTTCTTAGAATTTCTCTGAAACTCTGACTCCCTTAGAATTTTCTTACAACATTCTATAAAAGTTATAGAAATAATAAAATTAAAGTAATAATGTATACCGGAGGAAGTCATAATTAGAATGCTGTTTTAAGTCACCCATGGGTTGTATAGCCTGCTAGCTGTTTGTTGCAAGCAGAAAGTCCTCTTTTTTCAAAAAATAGAGGAGAATCTGGTTTTAAGCTACAAAAACACATGACTAAAAAAATAGCAATCCTTTTCAAGCTTCCCCCAATATTAACATGTGTAATTAAGAAATCAGCATTAATACAATACTATTATTGAAACTAGAGGCTTACTTGGATTTCATCAGTTTTTCCACTAATGTCCTTTCATAGCCCCACCTTCTCATCATAGTAAAAAAAAGTTCAGCGCAAAAGTTCTTTAGTCACTCAGTCTCGCTTACTTTTCTAGTTTCACTCCTGATTCTTTCTGCTTTGTCATTTATATTCTGGTAGTACACATCGATCGGAGAAGGCAATGGCAACCCACTCCAATACTCTTGCCTGGAAAATCCCATGGACGGAGGAGCCTGGTAGGCTGCAGTCCATGGGGTCGCTAAGAGTCGGATATGACTGTCTTCCCTTTCACTTTTCACTTTCATGCATTAGAGAAGGACATGGCAACCCACTCCAGTGTTCTTGCCTGGAGAATCTCAGGGAGGGGGGAGCCTCGTGGGCTGCCGTCTCTGGTGTCGCACAGAGTCTGACACGACTGATGCGAATGAGCAGCAGCAGCAGCAGTACACATCAATATTCCTTAAATGTATTATCTGCTTTATGCTTACATAAATTGATTAATGCAGATATATTCTTCCTATCTTTCCTCACCTGGTATATGATCACTCAGACTTGAGTTTAAGTCCAGCATCATTTCCTTCCTGGAATTTCTTCAAGTCCTTAGATTGGGCAAATATGCTACTGCTGGGCTCCAGTAACACTCAGGCCATGTGTCAATGGAAACAATTATCATATTTTATTAAAATAATCTGTTCATGTGTCTGCTTCCCTGACCATACTGTGAATTCCCTTAGGGCAGGGGACTTATTCTTTTCTTTACCTTTATATCCTTGTGTCCATTAAAGGCATTCTGCAAGTATTGACACAATCTGGAAAAGGGAAATAGAATTTCAAATCTACTTTCTTAGCTTTAAAACATACTTTTTCCATTATGCTATTTTTATTTCCTGTCAGTAAGATTTATTAGATGATTTGTTAAATTATAAATTATCAATGAAATAATTATAGAAGTTGTCCAATGTTTTGCTGCTTGTTATACTAGCTTTGCTTCTATTTATAAGCAACAATCAACCATTCTATTCAGTAGGAATTAGTACATCTGAGGTGTTTGTGAATATAAACAAAGATTAGGGTCTGAATCATTCATTTTCCACCCAGGCAACTTTGACAAATCTCTTATTCATCTATATAACTGATGGAACTGAAGATGTGTCTTAAGTATCAAATGAAGTAAATAACGGGAAGATTAAATAGAAACTATACAGTTTTTCACTTACAAAAGAAGTTATTGCTACTTATATTATCTGTACTCATATCACACATATAATGATATTGAATAATGGCTTATTTCAGCTGAAGTTTGGATACTTACTATAATACACTATTTTCTCAATAAAATAAATACTATATAAAGGAATCTTTCTAGAGAAAATTGTTGCCACTTTTATGAAAGTGTTGTGAGACTCCTAAAAGGCTTTATTTTTATTTTGTTTTGCTTTATTTTTCTTTTTGCAGGGTCAGACAGATTCTTTGTGGATATTCACTGAGAGAAAATATTCTATAGATGAAATTACCACAGCACTACATGGTTCTTTCTAGACAGTCTACATTTCCTAAAAGTTATATAATATAGTTCTTTAGGGAGTAAAAACTATGATCATGGCATCTGGTTCCATCACATCATGGCAAATAGTGGAGAAAAAGTGGAAGCAGTATCAGATTTTATTTTCTTGGACTCCAAAATCATTGCAGAGACTGACTGCAGCCATGAAATTCAAAGATGCTTGGCTCCTTGAATGGAAAGCTATGACAAACCTAGACAGCATATTTAAAAGCAGAGACATCACTTTGCCGACAAAGGTCCCTATAGTCAAAGCTATGGTTTTTCCAGTAGACACGTATGGATGTGAGAGTTGGACCATAAAGAAAGCTGAGCACTGAAGAAGTGATGCTTTGGAACTTTGAAAGTCCTTTGGACAGCAAGAAGATCAAACCAGTCAATCCTAAAGGAAATCAACCCTGAATATTCTTTGGAAGGACTGATGCTGAAGCTGAAGCTCCAGTACTTTGGCCACCTAACACGAAGAGCTGACTCATTGGAAAAGCCCCTAATGCTGGGAAAGATTGAGGACAGGAGGAGAAGAGGGCATCAGAAGATGAGGCAGATGGTTGGATGGCATCATCGACTCAATGGACCTGAATCTGAGCAGACTCTCCAGGGAAGCCTGGAGTGCTGCAGTCCATGTGGTCCTAAAGAGTCGGACATGATTTAGCAACTGAAAAACAAAAACAAGGGACTGCAAATGCATAGAACATTATGATTTTAACTGTACCAACATAAATCTAACAAACTAAAATGACCACAGTAGTAAAGATACAATGTCACCTATCATACTGAATAAATTAGTCTAAATAAATGTGATAATTAACTGACTTGAACACACATGGTAAACACTTCATGTCATTTCATTTCATTTTGAGCACACCTTAACCTTTGAGAAATTTATCTTACCCACTCCCCTCCCCCCATCCCACCTTATATATATGAAAACTAATACTTCGAGAGATCTGGTAACTTGACTTAAGCCTAACAGATAGAAAACAGTGGTGGTGCCGGGATTTGATTCTGTCTCCAGAGTCCTTGCTCTGTTTTTTGTCTCTGTTGGATTACAAGTTCAAATTCCCCCAATGATTTGTACATTTCTTTATTGGATGTGAGGGTTAAGGAGAGGGTTTATTCTTCATCATCTATTAAAGTGACTAAATTACTTTCTTTAGTGCAGTTTGCTGACATTTTGTTGACACTGAACTAAAACACATTTATTTTGCATGTTATTATTGTATTAACATGAAACTATCTGGAGACCTTTGTTTCCACTGTTTACTCACAATTTTAATGCTCATCTGCATCTCTAGCCTAAAAGATCATAAATACTGAATCCTTCTAAGCTGTACCCAGCTGAAAAATATGTACCTTTGGGAGGATGATAACATTATTTAACAACACTATATTTCCAATGATGCGTCCCATGTGACTATAAATTTAAGCCCTATAGTGTACTGGAGGCATAATATTGTAAAAGTTGTCTTCCTTAGAAGTTTCTAAACAGTGTCCTTGATTTATTGACAACTTCATGAAAAGAAAATTCATGCCCTGAATGAGTCGATGACTTAAACATTAACTTAAAACTGAAACATGAACAGAGTTTACATTAAAAAAAATGTGTCTGTATAATTAACTAATAATCAATAAGGAGTCAAATTCAACTAAAGACCGAAAATGGAAGTTTTGTAAGCTCTGAAAATTCTCTAGTGAACCATTTAGAAATTGGAGCATAAAACTAATTTAGATCCATAGGGGAAATTCACAGAGAGGAGACAGTAGAATCAGAAAAGTCAACTTAAAGAATATTTTTCATAGTTACTGTTGCACAAAATGTATGTATTTTAAAAACTGCATTATCATAATCAAAACAGATGTGTAAATGTAATCATTTATCATTATCTGTTATTTTTTCCAAGTGATGATTATTTCTCTTCTCTTAAAACAACATATAACTCAATACATCTGATATCAATGTATTCTTACAAAGGAATAAAAATAATAAAAATATAGGTTCCATGAGGTTTGGTGACAGTTGGTGGTAGGAGAACAAGTGTCTATTCTATTTTTTTAAATAAATTTCACCCACAGAGATGTTATGGGGAGGGAGGTGGGAGGGGGGTTCATGTTTGGGAACACATGTAAGAATTAAAGATTTTAAAATTAAATTAAAAAAAAAATAAAAAAAATTAAAAAAAAAATAAATTTCAAATTAGTAAAATTAATTCTAGTTACAGAAAGGGGAGTGGTGATATGTCTACCAAGATGATTGTGGCCCCACAGACTATTGTTAATATTCCCCCTCAGAATTAGCCTTTTGTTTCTGGATAATGGGTGACTTATAGTAAGACTTCAAATATGGGAGAACCCAGAACAAACCACAGGTGAACTTGGACTCAGGCAAGCAAGAGGAGAGGGAAACTTTTTATGATTGGTAAGGGGAACCAAAAAACGTCACTCTGTGTATTTAGGTCAAAGCACTGTGATCATTATGTGGACAGCCCATCAAAATAATTCTGATAATTAGATATTAATTAGAATTTAATATTATGATAGGGCTAATTAGCTAATTTTCAGCAAAGGAATAATATATTGACAAAAGGCATAACTCATTCAACATAGTTCATCTAGTTTCATACTTCATCTATTAAGAAACTGATTCTCTTTTTTTAAGAACAAATTTTTTTTTTTCTGAAGTATAAATGCTTAAGACAACACAGCGTCCTATTGTTTGTGGTAGGAGTTAAGAGGCCAGGATTCTGCTTCTTAATTAGACACTGATGCTGGAAAAGACTGAAGGCAGAAGGGGACAACAGAGGATGAGATGGTTAGATAGCATCACTGACCAATGGACATGAATTTGAGCAAATTCTGGGAGATGATGGACAGGGAAGCCTGGCATGCTGCAGGCCGTGGGATTGCAAAGAGTCGGACACGACTGAGTGACTGAGCAACAGCAGCAAATCAGCTTTATGACCTCGGGCAAGCCGCTTCACCTTCTGAGCCTCAGTTTACTCATTATGATGAAATGATGAACAATATAGGGTTATTTCTAACACTAATGTTGCATCGGCCTGTATCACTGTTTTCTGCATTTGATGGTTATTTTCAAATGTAACCTTATAGCAAATATTATAGCAATATCTGTAATATTAAATCAGATGCTAGTATATATATTACTATATATAATTAAGATTAAATAAATCAGCAGAAATATTAAATGAAATAGAAAACTTTCATAATCCATCCAAATTCCTAAGAGCATATGATTTGAAGGGTATGGTAAACAATTCTTCTCTATTTCTATGGTTGACAGAGAACAAATATACCAATTCCATAGGAAGATATAAATAGGTCTACCAAAATAAAAATGCACTGAATTCAAGGTCATATAAGTAAGGAACATGATTTATTTTATCAGGGGAAGTTAAATAGCCCCTTTAACTGAGAGTCAGCAATTTGGAACCTATGAGCTTTCAGCAGTATCAGAAGACACAGCTGAAGGATAGGATAGAAAACTATCAATCTAGACTGTCTAAGACTCTCCAGAAGCCACTGGAACAGACTAGATAATGTCTTGACAAAATGGATGAGTTGGCCCTACATGTCCTATAACTGTGTGTGGGTTTGCTGAAACTGGCAGATATATAGCTTCCCATCTTCTTCATCCTTTCTGTTGTTGATATGATTCCAGCTGTATGAAACTCATCCATCAATGCTTCTATATCTCCTTATATTTGCATATCTGGAATGCAGTTGTTGGGATACTAAATCAATGAAAGCTCCATGAATTTCTGTGTGGACTTGAAGTCTACTGAGATAAAATACTTCACAGTAAATCTCAAATAAAAATTAAATCTAGTGCTTAAAACCATTACATATTACTAGGAAGAAAAATGGCATAATCCAAGACAGTACAGAGGGCATTATTTTCCAAATGAAGTCTCTTTGTTTTATGAGAAAAATCAAATAAGAAATGGAATTTTTTGGCTGACTTGTAAAACAGGTTTCAGTGCTAATTATATATTAGGATCTAGTTTACCCTGGCCTATAGGTTTCCTTTTACTGTTGACTTCCTAATTATTCTCATTATATTTGAGAAGCTTGAGAGTAAACCTGAATCAACTGAGACAAGTTAGGGTTAGAAAGAAGGGACAAGGAATAAACGCAGTGGCAAGTGAAATCTGGCAGAGCACAGTGACACGTGGTAAGAGTGGTATATAAAATCAAGGAAGGAAGAGGCTAAAATTAATTAATTAAAGCACAGTAATTATAAGCAAGTTTAGTGTAATAGAACATCAACGACTAGCATACACTGACAAGCAGTCATTTTCAGATCCTTATATTTGTAGCTCACTTGATCCAAGTCAGTCCCAGAACATGGTCAGTCTAGAAGTGAATGTCAATAGACCATAGGTTAACATGGGTAGTTTTGAGAAAGGCAGATATTAGTAGATCATAAAGAAAAACAATCTGAACTTATTATAGTGTTCTAAACCTATGACGAATTTTCTTATGGTAGAACCTCTACATATTTAGAGTACAGTGTGAAGAAACTTAATGATCATTAATTATCCTATAATGTGCCAATATTGAAACCTATATGCAGGTCAGGAAGCAATAGTTAGAACTGGACATGGAACAACAGACTGGTTCCAAATAGGAAAAGGAGTATGTCAAGGCTGTATATTGTCATCCTGCTTATTTAACTTATCTGCAGAGTACATCATGAGAAATGCTGGGCTGGAAGAAGCACAAGCTGGAATCAAGATTGCCAGGAGAAATATCAATAACCT
Source organism: Budorcas taxicolor (assembly GCF_023091745.1). NCBI lineage: Eukaryota > Metazoa > Chordata > Mammalia > Artiodactyla > Bovidae > Budorcas > Budorcas taxicolor. Next base: position 73,783,006 of record NC_068911.1, read on the forward strand.
CAGATATGCAGATGACACCACTCTTATGGCAGAAAGTGAAGAGGAACTAAAAATCCTCTTGATGAAAGTGAAAGAGGAGAGTGAAAAAGTTGACTTAAAGCTCAACATTCAGAAAACGAAGATCATGGCTTCTGGTCCCATCACTTCATGGGAAATAGATGGGGAAACAGTGGACTTTATTTTTTGGGCTCCACAATCACTGCAGATGGTGATTGCAGCCATGAAATTAAAAGATGCTTACTCCTTGGAAGGAAAGTTATGACCAACCTAGATAACATATTCAAAAGCAGAGACATTACCTGCCAACAAAGGTCCATCTAGTCAAGGCTATGGTTTTTCCAGTAGTCATGTATGGATGTGAGTGTTGGACTGTGAAGAAAGCTGAGCACCGAAGAACTGATGTTTTTGAACTGTGGTGTTGGAGAAGACTCTTGAGAGTCCCTTGGACTTCAAGGAGATCAACCAGTCCATTCTAAAGGAGATCGGTCCTGGGTGTTCATTGGAAGGACTGATGTTGAAGCTGAAACTCCAATACTTTGGCCATCTCATGTGAAGAGTTGACTCATTGGAAAAGACCCTGATGCTGGGAGGGATTGGCAGCAGGAAGAGAAGGGGACCATAGAGGATGAGATGGTTAGATGGCATCACTGACTTGATGGACATGAGTTTGGATAAACTCCAGGAGCTGGTGATGGACAGGGAGGCCTGTCATGCTACGATTCATGGGGTCGCAGAGTCAGACACAACTGAGAGACTGAACTGAACTGGCATCCAATGTACAGTTTTCAATTAAATTTTTGAAAACCAGTACTTTTTTAGTGACACAGATAAAACCTTTGTAGAAATCATTTGTTCTATTTAATTTTATATTGTAACTTGACTGAGCCACTGGATGCCAAGATATTTGGTCAAACATTATTCTGGATGTTTCGGATAAGTTTAACATTTAGATAGATAGACTAAATAAAAGATTTTCCTCCCTAACATCAGTGGGTTCCATCTAATCAGTTGGAAGCCTCAATAAAACAAAAGTCTGACCTTCCCTCCAGTAAGAGATCTTTCCTACTGTCTGATTGCCATTAAGCTAGGACATCATTTCATTCTGTCCTCAGATTCAAACTAAAATGGGTCTCTATCTGGTTGACTTTTGAACTAGAACTACACTATTGGCTCTCTGGTTTTCAGGGTTTTAGACTCAGACTAGTACTATACCATCAGCTTTCCTAGGTCTCCAGCTTACTAACTGCAGACCTTGGAACTTGTCAGTCTTCATACTCATGTAAGCCAATTCTTGATGGTAAATCTCTTTCTTTTTATATATTGTGCAGTTGGTTCAATTTCTCTGAAGAACTCTGACTAGTAAACAGGGTGTTTAATAAACCAGAATAGATGGCCTTTTTAAATAATTATGTGCTAATTTTGAGAAAATATAAAAGTTATAAACAATTATTGGAAAGAAAATGGGCCCTTTGGCTGTGACAGTTTCTTAGATTTTTCTATAATGTTAATGACCTTGATAGTTTTGAGGAGTTCTGGTCAAGTATTAAATATATAATAGTATGTTTCCATATTATAATTTATTTGATACATTTCTCTTGATAAGACGGGTTATGAGTTTGAGGGAGGAAGATGACAGAGGCAAAACATCATTCTCATCAAATCATTTCAAGGGTACATACTATCAACAAAATTTGACAGTTGACATTGACCTAGATCATCTGGCTGAAGTAGTGTTGGTCAGAATTCTTCACTGTAAAGTTACTCTTTGCCCTCCTTTCCATCTTTCCCTACTTCACTTTTCAGAAAGAAGTCACTTTGTGCAGCCCATACTTAATAAGTGGGGAGTTACATTCCTCCTCCTTCAGGGTGGAATATCTATACTTTGGAATTTTCTGCTGGAATATTTGTCTCTTATCTCTTACTTATTTAGTCATTCTTTTATCTCAGTATGAGCACATAGATATTTATTTTATACTTTGGGTATAAAGCCAATAATGCTTTGTTTTGCTATTTCATGAAGTTTTTGTTCTATTTGCTTAACATTTTCTTAATTTTTGGTATTACCAAAATCTCCAGGCTCATCTTGAATGTTTCCTCTTCCAGTCTTAGAATCAGTCATATCACCAAAGTACTTTTAAATACTATTTTATGTGATATTAATAGAGCTAATCCCAAGGGTTTTGTGTGGGGGGTGGGGTGGGGGGGAGGACAGGGATGGAACATAGGCATGGGATTTTACTGATAATATATTAATTTTCTATCATTTAAGTTTCACCTTTTCTATGTCACTGGGTTTAGGTGTATTTAATGAAAATAACTCTTAGGTAGATTTGTTTTGTTTTATCTAATTGAAGAATGCCTCTAGTTTGCTGAGTAAAAATAATCAACTTGTATTATATTCATTTGCCTATATGCCTGGGCTTATTTCTATAATTTTCATGTTTTTATCTATATTTTCTTCTATATTTCATGCCTAACTTTTATTGAATTGGGAGAATTTTCCTTATTTCCTTTTCTCCATTCTTTAGAACTATATTTGAAATTTTTAGTGATTACTCTGAATTCTTCACATGAATGTTCATCTTAATGCAGTTTAAAATTAGTATCTATCCTCTTTTCCTATGTAATTAAAGAACATTAACATACTTGATCATTTAAGTTTGATCACCTAAGTTTGATCACCTTTGTACTGTCTATATTATATTGTCTTATAATTTTACTCACTTGGACATTTGGATCAGATTGGCAATGATTTCTTGTTCTTTTTAAAAATCATAGTTATACCAGTGGTAACCACCTTGACAACAACAACCACAGTACTCTATTTAAACCATTATTTCAGAAGCCAGTGTAAGTTGGGGAGGAAGGACAAAGACAAAAATTTAAAGCACACACACATATCATGAATATGAAAAAGCAAGCTCATCCAAAAGATGGAATCAGTTTTAAAAATCATTTATCATATTACTAAAAATGAAATAAGAATTTGTTTCCCTAAATGTAGTAATCAAAACTTATCCATTCTACCTTTCTTTATTCTAGTATCCATCGTTCTGCTAAAGAAATGAATAGATGTGGTTCTTATTTTTTTTTGAATGGACAATGTAGCTAAACTGGGTTTCAAGTGGACTTACACTACTTCTACAGAATTTGAAGATGTTAAGTTGTAAAACATGGAAAGTGTGCACCTTTGCCAGAGGCAAATTTGAAATTTTTCCCTTTCAACAGACATAGGTGCCTGACAGCTTATTATCAACTCTTTAGAACAATAAGAAGAATGTGAGAAAAATAAAACTATGAGATTAAAAAAATGTATGAGAATTACATGGGCTAGCTTTAAATTTTCAGCTTAGCAAACAACTTGGTTATTGACTAATGTTAGCAGAAATTAAAAACATATTTGAAGACTCAAGTCAGAAAGCTAAATGTTATAATACTCGTGTGGCAGGTAAGCGGTGCTGTCTAGAGGAATAGGAGCGCCATCTCAAGAGAGACAATTGGGTTTATTCATAGGTACAAAATCCAATTGCAGAGATTTTAAAAGAAGGAAATAGAATTGAAAAAATCTGACAATTTTTTTTACTGGCCACTAATTTGCATCTCATATTGGAAAAGTTTAACTTCCTAAATAAGTTAGAAAATTAATACTTTAAATATAGCAAAAACAAACAATAAAACTTTAACAATACCTTTTGTGATAGATTTTAAAGGAACACCCATGATTCCCATCTCCCTGTAAACACAACTCTCCTAATCCTGCCCCTCTGTGTCTGAGCAACACTTGTGAATTGTTTGTAACTAAATGGATACAAAAAGGTAATAGGATATTTGTGATTAAGTGTATGAGATTTCATGAGTGTTACATTCATCTTGCCAGTGTTTCTGTCTCCTTCAGAGAAGTAAGTTGCCCTAAATCATACAACTGAAGGAAATAAAATCTCTCATCACCTTGAGACAGCTTGGAAGCAGATTTGTCCCCATGAGCCTCCAGATGAGAACCTAGCCCAAGTAAACACCTTGATTGTAGTCTTACAGAGGATTCCACTAAGCCATGCCTGTGCTTCTGGATCATACCACTTCAGGGCTATGTGATTTTATTTTATTATTTTAAAAATATTTTGACCATGCTATGCAGCATATGGGATCTTCATTCCCTGAGCAGGAATAGAACCTCTGCCTTCTGCATTGGAAGCATGAAATCTTAACCACTGGACCGCCAGGCAAGTCCCAACCATGCCTGGTCTCCTGACCCATGAAAACTGCAAGATAATGAGTATGAGTTGTTTAAAGCAGTTATGTTTATAGTAATTTTGTTATTTAGCAATAGAAAACTAATACTCCTACTTATGTCAAATCATAGTTTGTTTATTCAATAAATATGTGCCCAGGTACCGTGCTGGGAGTTGGATCCAGTGCTAAACCAAGTTTTTAAGGCCTGATGAGTCAGACATTCACTATTTTATGCATGAATTTGGAGGAAATATAGGATCCTGCTGGAGCTACAGAAGGCTTTCTGGAAGAAATGGTATCTAATATGAAATTTAAAATGTGAATATAAATTTTATAGGTGAAAAGAAGAATGTTTTGGAAAAAGACAACTCACGCAATGCTCAGGATGAAACTAGATTGATTTAGTAGTTTAAAACTGTGGGTGTGTGTTTTTTAGAGGTGGGAGGTAGCAAAAGATTAGGCTGAAAAAGCATGTAGGTTTATGCAGATTTGTTTTTATAAATCATCTTTCAGAGTTTGGCCTGTGTCCTAGTAAGCTAATGTTTTCCTTTAGATATATATGTCAAATGGTATTTTATCTTCACTTATTAAAGATTTTATATCATGGAAAACAGCAGTTTTGTGTTTTTTTTTTAATCATTCTGGTCTCAGTTCATCCCTTCTCCAACTTCCTTATGTGAAGTAACTACGATAATTTGCTGGAGTGAATGGTAGCAATAGCATTGCAGAACTTGCCTCTAATATCATGGTTGTTATTCATGTAAACTGCAATATTAAGAACTCCAGAGAATTTTAGTTGTATACAGCAATGTTTCTCAAACACCAATATGTGTAAGAACTACCCAGGGGATATTTTTTAAGAGCAGGTTCCAATTCAGTAAGTCTGGAAAAGGCCTTCTGAATTTCTAACAGGCTCTAACGTGATGCTAATGTCTCAAGAGCACCCTTGAGAGAGCACAAAATGTTAGTCATAATGTGCCTAGAGTACTCTGCAGTTGGTTAGTAGGTTGGCTCACCATTAGAGTATCTGGGGAAGCATTAATTTGACAAATTTCAGGTGTAGTCACAAAAATGTATTAAGACTCAATAAAGTATGGCCAGAGATTTTTAAAATATGAAGGAATGCTTTGGAACCATTTTAAGTAAAAATAGCTTTAGTGCACCCATTTTCAGTTCCTTAGATTGTATACTACATTATATTATATACTCCATGATTAACATGGAGTTTAGTACTTTATGAGTATCAGTATTCAGTTTGATACTGGGCCTCTATCATCTCTGAAATCCCAGGCAGAATCCTAAGATGAGAAAAATAAAGTTGAATTTGTGAATATATAGAAAGGAAAGGTTATCCCTGGAAATGAAGAAGAAAAATGTAGATCCCCAGTCCCCTCCTTATATAAAATTAAAGGCCTGAGTCTTCTGCAATTGCTTCCTCCCTACTCCTGGCCCAAGTGACCTGGGCTCTCAGTTCCAGCCCGCTCTCACAACTACCAGATAGCCCCCACACTCCCAAGATCACTCTCCAGATTCACTTTTTCATTATTTCACAGTGTTATTCTCTATCAAGGTTATCTTGATGAAAAAAAATCAAAATGAAAATATGTCTCTACAAATCACTGTAATAATTCTTGGTTTCATTAGGAAGCAGAATTGGAGGCAGAAATTTGCATACTGGAAGTTTATTGGGAAGTGCTATTGAAATCAACAGCTTTGGGAATGTGGAGGCAGTAAGACTGAGCCCAGGAAAAGAGTAGGCTGTGATACAGTCCCAACAAAAGCCTCAGCTAATGCCATGCGAAGCTCTGGAGCTGGGATGGTACTGTAAAGTTGTTTCAAATTGAAGCAATGAACCAGCTTATAAAATCCCCTTATAGAACAGTGATTATATTCAGATGGGAAGGGGGACATATTATTAGATGAGGCACATCTTTTCAGCCAAGAGTAAATATCAGGAGAGACTAATCAGCTGCCAGCAGCAAAATACACAGCAGCTGGGGAAATAAGTCTCCTCATCTTGAAGGAGGGTTAGATACACTTCACAATGGAGTATCCACTATGACCCTTTCCATAAAAAAATTGGTATGTTAAGACCCTTAAATGACTTAATACAAGAATGCAAAAAGATCCCCTGGAGAAGGGAAAGGCTACCCACTCCTGTATTTTGGTCTGGAGAATTCCATGGACTATACAGTCCTTGGGGTCACAAAGAGTCAGACACCAATGAGCAACTTTCACTTTCACTTTATAAGGGAAAAGAATCTGAAAAAATATATGTATATAAGTGAATAACTTTGCTGAAACAAATACAACACTGTAAATCAAATATATTTCAATAAAAAATGTAAAAAAAATGAAGCCATTTCCTACCCTATCATATATGGAGTATGGGATATGAGAATCTCTCAAACCATTCACAGAAGAACTTCTAAACCCACATTGGTGATGGACCGTGGTTTTGATTTTTGTCTTTTGCTATTATTTGAAATCTTTCATGAACAGATATATGATTTTATCACACATGACCAGTACATAACCTGCACCAAGAGAGTTGAACATTTCCAATATATCTTATTTAGTATGATATGTCCACTGATCACAAGCTTAAGTGTTGTAGCAAAATCAACCCATTATAAGTATTTGTAAAAGTTTACTCTCCACTTCTGTACTTATCAAGGATGGCTCACTGAGGGGTAATGGAATTTGTCTGCTATTCAGACTCACACTGTGGTTTGTGAAACCTAGTTTTAAGTGGTCATATGGTTCCCATCTTTCAAGAAATTTAAAAAACAATCTAAAGAACAGACAAAACACCAACAATAAAATGTATAGCAATAATACTGTGATTACTGCTTTGAGTAGGAAAATAGATACATAAGATTTTTCTCACTTCTTAACTTAGTTTTAAGGCTCAATGAAGTGAAACGCATCTGTTTTAAGTCCAAGCCTTTTCTAGGTTATTTTAACTTTGGTTTCTATCAGGAAAGGACATTTGTAGTCAGTGCCCCGGTTTCATGAAGGTGATATTCCTTTAGCTGCTTTTTAAACTTTATAACATCCTTCATACTTAGGGGACATTTTTAGACCCACACTGTGCACTTTCTGAATCAAACACCCTGAGAAAAGTCTCTTTTTCAAAGGCTACTCCTGATAAATTTCAGACAGCCTCCTGTCACAGAGTGTCATTCTAAAGTTAAGCTGCTGCAAGTTCAAAAAGGAGTGAAAAAAATTGCTAGACAGGTCCCTTACATGTGTGGTGCAGTTCTTATCAGCCTTCTGAATAACATAACTGCTTTGACAATCTACTTGGAGTTGAGATGAGTAGCAACATTGTTCTAACTTACAGGGAATCAGCTGCCCATTGCAGGAAGAATTTCTTGTAATTTCTTATTTCTGCAGTTACATTCCAAAATATAACATGCTTTTTAATAGGCATTCTTTATTTGCCTGCTATCCATGAAGAAAACACAACTTCATTTCAACTTTGAACCCTAATCATCAGACTATAAAAACAGAGCCTCTGAGATTAACTAATTGACTTTGGAGATGTAGAGCTTTCTGGATTCAGTTTAGTTAAGCCGCTCAGTCACGTCCGACTCTTTGCGACCCCATGAATCGCAGCACGCCAGGCCTCCCTGTCCATCACCAACTCCCGGAGTTCACTCAGACTCGAGTCCGTCGAGTCCGTGATGCCATCCAGCCATCTCATCCTCTGTCGTCCCCTTCTCCTCCTGCCCCCAATCCCTCCCAGCATCAGAGCCTTTTCCAGTGAGTCAACTCTTCGCATGAGGTGGCCAAAGTACTGGAGCTTCAGTTTTAGCATCATTCCTACCAAAGAAATCCCAGGGTTGATCTCCTTCAGAATGGACTAGTTGGATCTCCTTGCAGTCCAAGGGACTCTCAAGAGTCTTCTCCAACACCACAGTTCAAAAGCATCAATTCTTTGGAGCTCAGCCTTTTTCACAGTCCAACTCTCACATCCATACATGACCACTGGAAAAACCATAGCCTTGACTAGATGGACCTTAGTCGGCAAAGTAATGTCTCTGCATTTGAATATACTATCTAGGTTGGTCATAACTTTTCTTCCAAGGGGTAAGCATCTTTTAATTTCATGGCTGCAATCACCATCTGCAGTGATTTTGGAGCCCCAAAAAATAAAGTCTGACACTGTTTCTACTGTTTCCTCATCTATTTCCCATGAAGTGATGGTACCAGATGTCATGATCTTCATTTTCTGGATGTTGAGTTTTAAGCCAATTTTTTTGCTCTCCACTTTCACTTTCATCAAGAGGCTTTTTAGCTCCTCTTCACTTTCTGTCATGAGGGTGGTATCATCTGCATATCTGAGGTTATTGATATTTCTCCTGGCAATCTTGATTCCAGCTTGTGTTTCTTCCAGTCTAGCGTTTCTCATGATGTACTCTGCATAGAAGTTAAATAAGCAGGGTGACAATATACAGCCTTGACGTACTCCTTTTCCTATTTGGAACCAGTCTGTTGTTTCATGTCCAGTTCTAACTGTTGCTTCCTGACCTGCATACAGATTTCTCAAGAGGCAGGTCAAGTGGTCTGGTATTCCCATCTCTCTCAGAATTTTCCACAGTTTATTGTTATCCACAGTCAAAGGCTTTGGCATAGTCAAGAAAGCAGAAATATATGTTTTACTGGAACTCTCTTGCTTTTTCCATGATCCAGCGGATGTTGGCAATTTGATCTCTGGTTCCTCTGCCGTTTCTAAAACCAGCTTGAACATCTGGAAGTTTCATGGTTCACGTATTGCTGAAGCCTGGCTTGGAGAATTTTGAGCATTACTTTACTAGCATGTGAGATGAGTGCAATAGTGCGGTAGTTTGAGCATTCTTTGGCATTGCCTTTCTTTGGGATTGGAATGAAAACTAACCTTTTCCAGTCCTGTGGCTACTGCTGAGTTTTCCAAATTTGCTGGCATGTTGAGTGCAGCACTTTCACAGCATCATCTTTCAGGATTTGAAACAGCTCAACTGGAATTTCATCACCTACACTAGCTTTGTATATAGTGATGCTTTCTAAGGCCCACTTGACTTCACATTCCAAGATGTCTGGCTCTAGATTAGTGATCACATCATCATGATTATCTGGATCGTGAAGATCTTTTTTGTACAGTTCTTCTGCGTATTCTTGCCACCTCTTCTTAATATCTTCTGCTTCTGTTAGGTCCAGACCATTTCTGTCCTTTATCGAGCCCATCTTTGCATGAAATGTCCTCTTGGTATCTCTGATTTTCTTGAAGAGATCTCTAGTCTTTCCCATTCTGTTCTTTTCCTCTATTTCTTTGCATTGATCACTGAGGAAGGCTTTCTGATCTCTTCTTGCTATTCTTTGGAACTCTGCATTCAGATGCTTATATCTTTCCTTTTCTCCTTTGCTTTTTGCCTGTCTTCTTTTCACAGCTATTTGTAAGGCCTCCCCAGACATCCATTTTGCTTTTTTGCATTTCTTTTCCATGGGGATGGTCTTGATCCCTGTCTCCTGTACAATGTCACGAACCTCATTCCATAGTTCATCAGGCACTCTATCTATCAGATCTAGGCCCTTAAATCTATTTCTCACTTCCACTGTATAATCATAAGGGATTTGATTTAGGTCATTCTGGATTAGGGAACATGATTTCTGGAAATTCCTTACATGTTAAACTCTAGACTAAACCATGGGTAAGAGCTTCTGATGGAAAATATGTTCCCCCTAATGCCAAACAGGGCTCAACTAAACTGGGAAAGAGCAGCAGAGGGCTGTACTACATACATAAGGTGGTTGAATATATTCTTATTCCATGAACTAGTGATCATTATCATGGCTTCTTATATATTTTAATAGAGTGGAAATTGATCTTAGAAAAAAACAAAGGATGTTACAAATCAACTAAAGGCATCATCATAATCACCATTATTGTACAAGTTCTTACCATGTGCCAGTTACTATTCAAAATACTCATCTAATCTTCCTAATAAATCTATGACATAAATATATTCAGGCAAATTTTCATATACATATAAGTTCACATATTTCTATTACCTTAGAATGACTATTACTGAGAATTGTATTTATTTCCCATTAAAAAAGCAACTTCTTAGATAATTAAGTTATTCAGCATTAAAATAAGAACCTCCTCAAACTTACGAAACTTGAAAGAAAGATGACAGTTGTTTAAGCCCATGCTGCAATGTAAGATGTACTTATGGTGTTTGCTTTGAACGTCAGCACGAGCCAGATAGTAATGTATGATGAATTTAGTTTAAATCCTGCACACAAAGTCATTGACTTTCTAAAGAAAAACATCATTTAGCTGCATGCTGTGAGCCTCTCACTATAACTGTTAGGTGTGCTTGGAAATAATTAGCAAACCGATATGATAAATATGACTTTTGAAGTTGATTAAAGTTGATTATTCCCTTATACTTCCAGAAAATGTAACCATTCTAAAAGATTACTGATATATTACTGATAGATTTTTGCTCATTCTAAATATAGACCAAGGTAAAAATTATTTCTGTACTGAAGCACAGAAGAGAAATATGACTGTTTTTTGATCTCTCCCTTTATTCTTTCTTTGGTTGATCTCATTTTCTTCTGTCTTATATCTAAGTACTTCTCAATAAATCCCACCCCTAAGAATTCAATTTCAGGTTTAAGAGAGATGTGTACAGTTTTATTCTATAGTGATCAAAAAATGGGCAAGGTAGATCTTCCTTTTCAACCTACTTTTCAATCTACTAATATTTTTTCCCCTAGACTTTTGGAGTCAAAGTATTTCTAGAATCACACACAACTGCTGAAATTCTGATAAAGAATTTATCAGAATTCTGAACTGACTGACATGCTGAAATGACTGATAACGTTTTTTCTTATGCATGCTTTCAGAACCATCTGAAGAAGGAAATGTCCTAATGTGCTTCCCTAAAGCTACTAAAACTAACTAATGGAGCAGCTTCAGATTTAAGAGTTAATCAAACTGGAGCACCATCTACTGGAAGGTGATTGAGGCTGGTATGAGTGCACTGAATTCTCTAACAGTGAAATATGAGGATGAAAAATCAAATTGCTTCTATATTTAATGCAAAGATTTCACCTGACACTCCTACTCATCTTCAAAATGTGCAATAGAAATGCGGAAAAAGCAGTGATTTTCAGGCTAAAACATCTTTAAAAATGGATTTATCTGGCACATGTTAATTGTGCCAACAGGGGCTCTAGTGGTTAAATGGATTCAATGACTTAATTATAATCTGCTTCCTTGATTGTTCAATCAATGGAGGCATATTAGTCTCTGGGTTAGCCAATAATATTCAAGGTACTCTGTTAAATAGGAAAGCTAAGAAAATGGATCTATAGTAGCATTATTGTTAGACACTAAATTACAAGGTGTATCTGTAAAGTGCAAAAGGAGAACAGATAAAAAAGAGGGATTGTAGCACTAATGATAAATTCATTGAGGAATTAATATTGGGTTTATTCCTTAGAGGCAGGATTCTATTAAACAAGGGTAAAGAGAGAAAACTACAACAACAGTGAACAAGTTGTCATATTTGACAAGTCAGCCAAAATCTAAGTAAATCTCTCTTCTGATTCCAAAATCTATAATCTATCCAACAATTCATGAATTTGAGAGGCATGCTCCCTCTAGTTGAAAAATATGGCCGATAGAGTTAACTGAAGTCTGGACATATCATGATGTCCATTCGAGACCTTTTAGAACACTTTGCTCAAACTACCGCAGAATTGCACTCATCTCACACGCTAGTAAAGTAATGCTTAAAATTCTCCAAGCCAGCCTTCAGCAATACATAAACCATGATCTTCCAGATGTTCAAGCTGGTTTTAGAAAAGTGTCAGGAGCCGCATTAGGCATTACTGACAAAATAGAGGCACGGCCCTAAACCCCCTCCCTTTGTTCTGTAGGCATGGACCCAGAATGAAGGAGTTAGGCTTTGTGATTCTGACTTGTTTTTTCCTTTCCTCGGCTGAGTTGACTGAAGAGAATATTAAGGTGCTTACTGTTTTTGAGAGGAGCATGAGAAGGCATAAAGCCTTCTGCAGCTGTGCTCAAAGAATAATTCATAAAGTTAATCACTGACATTTGTTCAAGGACTTTTACAAAAAAGTGTTCCAGGGTGAGCACACAGGCTGCAGCCTGAGGTCATGGGAGAGATTGCTATCTGAAGCTCATTTGTGAGAAAAGTGTTTATGGCAAAGGAATTTGCTGAATTTAGGGCTTAGGAATAATTAAAATAGTTAGAAGCTAAAGATTTAAGGATTGCTGTGATGTTACAATATTCTACTATAGCTTATAGAAATTAGGGACTTTAGAGATATTATTAGCTAGAAGCCCTTTCTAAGAAATAGTGAGCTTAGGATACTAGGGGCACACAGGACTTAGAAAGATAAGAAATAAACTGAGGAATGTGGTATGCAGCCCAGACATTAGCATGAATTTCAGTGTATTCACAAGGACACATGAGAAGAAGTAGATAAGAGAATCGCTGAGGAAGGAACTCCTATTGAGGGGCAACAATGATTTTTGGAGAAAAATAAATCTGGGTCAATGGGAACTAAAAATATCAAACCTCTGACCTCATGCTTTTGTAAAAGTATAAAAGAGAATCATAAGCTTGAAGTAAACAGCCAGTCCAAAAAAAAAAAAACCTGAGAGGCTGCCTCAGTTTCTCACCGACACCATTCACACCTTCAGGTTGAATCCTTGGCTGCTGGAGCTGGACTCTGGCAGAAAAGGCAGAGGAACCAGAGATCAAATTGCTAATTGGATCATCAACAAAGCAAGAGAGTTCCAGAAAAACATCTATTTCTGCCTTATTGACTATGCCAAAGCCTTTGACCGTATGGATCACAATAAACTGTGGAAAATTCTGAAAGAGATGGGAATACCAGACCACCTGATCCGTCTTTTGGGAAACCTGTATGTAGGTCAGGAAGCAACAGTTAGAACTGGACATGGAACAACAGACTGGTTCCAATTAGGAAAAGGAGTACGTCAAGGCTGTATATTGTCACCCTGCTAATTTAACTTCTATGCAGAGTACATCATCAGAAATGCTGGACTGGAAGAAACACAAGCTGGAGTCAAGATTGCCAGGAGAAATATCAATAACCTTAGATATGGAGATGACATCACCCTTATGGCAGAAAGTGAAGAGGAACTAAAAAGCCTCTTGATGAAAGTGAAAGTGGAGAGTGAAAAAGTTGGCTTAAAGGTCAACATTCAGAAAACAAAGATCATGGCATCTGGTCCCATCACTTCATGGCAAATAGATGGGGAAACAGTGGAAACAGTGGCTGACTTCATTTTTTTGGGCTCCAAAATCACTGCAGATGGTGATTGCAGCCATGAAATTAAAAGACGTTTACTCTTTGGAAGGAAAGTTATGACCAACCTAGATAGCATATTAAAAAGCAGAGACGTTACTTTGTCAACAAAGTTCCATCTAGTCAAGATTATGGTTTTTCCAGTAGTCATGTATGGATGTGAGAGTTGGACTATAAAGAAAGCTGAGCGCAGAAGAATTGATGCTTTTGAACTGTGGTGTTGGAGAAGACTCTTGCGAGTCCCTTGGACTGCAAGGAGATCCAACCAGTCCATTCTAAAGGAGATCGGTCCTGGGTGTTCATTGGAAGGACTGATGTTGAAGCTGAAACTCCAGTACTTTGGCCCCCTGATGTGAAGAGCTGACTCATTTGAAAAGACCCTGATGTTGGGAAAGATTGAAGGCAGGAGGAGAAGGGGACGACAGAGAATGAGATGGTTGGATGGCATCACCGACTCAATGGACATGAGTTTGGGTGAACTCCGGAGTTGTTGATGGATAGGGAGGTCCGGCGTCCTGTGGTTCATGGGGTTGCAAAGAGTTGGACACGACTGAGCAACTGAACTGAACCGATAACACTTTCTCTAAACCTTTACATGGTTATACAAAATACGGTAAAGGATAAGGAAGCCTGGTGTGCTGCAGTTCACAGGATCACAAAGAGTCAGACATCACTTAGCAACTGAACAACTATCAACATATTTATATGAATGCCATGTGTGTGTATGTACATATAGATGTACACATGAACATACTCCTGAACATATCCAAATATTAGCAGTTCTTAGAGTGTAACCAATAAAATCAAAGTACATGAGAGTCCATAGAGCATGATTGCATTAATATAAAATTATTTATATAAACATCTTCCCGACCCAGGGATCGAACCCTGGTCTCCTGCATTCCAGGAAGACATTTTAACCTCTGAGCCGCCAGGGAAGTCCAAACAAAAAAATACATGTTTGTATAATATAAACATATTTCTGTAAAGATACCAAAAAAAAGAAAAGAAAACCAAAACCCTGGTAACAGCATTTATCTTTGGAGAGAGAAACTGGTAAGCATATTGAATAGAAAGAAATTTTCAATTTTATACTGCACTAGTTGATTTTGTTGACATGTTCACATATTGCTTTTATACTTAAAAATCTAGTTTAAACCTAGATACTAACATTTTCATAACAACAAAGATATTAAAAAATATGTAGAATATGAATGTCACATGATATATATTTCCTGTTTTGTTTGAAAATGATCCAGTCATAAGAGCTCTAGAATGATCTAATTGAGAGTCTTCTTCATCATCTCTAATTCCTCCTTCTCTGTGAACATTTGCCACATGGCTGTGACTGATGGTAATGTGACTTTGAGACTTCAGCAAAAAGGAACAATTTCCATTTGCTTTCTCTTATGATTATGAGCTCATGGAGAGTTACAAAGTGCAAAATGAAGGGGAAATATTCTGTTTGACATCAGTTAGTAACAATAAGCTGTCATCCTTTAAAAGGAATACAGTAAATATTTCTTTAAAGTAGCTTCTCTAATAACTCACACAGTAATGGAAAGGAACATGATGCCTCAACTTTTTGCTACCCTTCAACTGGGTGACAAGGAATCTGACAGAAATAGGCCTCTCACACTCACCCAGAAAATTAAAGAAATTGTTCATTGATTTCTTCTATTCCATTCTACAAAAGGCTTTAACTATGACTATTCTGTTTATATCTATCGTCTGTAGACCATCCAATGAGCAAAGGCATTTGAATGAGTTTTCAGTTTATAAATGTTACTCTGCTTTCAAGTATCCTCTGCATCGTCTTCTCATGCCATAGTATTTTCTTTGAGGTGGATATCTTCTTTGAGGTTAGAGCAAGTGATAAGTCTCTGGGACTGATTAGTGCCCAGAAGTTGAGACATATTTTATTCAGGCATTAAAGTCAAACTCAGAGAGATTAACACGTTAAAAATGTGCAATTTGACCTGAGTGACACAAATTATTTATAATAAATTTCATTGGATTTACATAAGAGAACAGTAAGAACTATTTGGAAAGATGGTTCATTTTCCTAGTTTTCATTGAAAATAAAGTGAAAAAAAAAAAAGCAAGGCCCATAGACATTTAACTTCCTTGTCAACTAGCAGAGATTAGAGTTACAAAAAGTATTTCATATACATATCCTGTCATTCTGATCTAAGAAAGTATAAGGAAGTAATTTCTTTACCTCTATTGGTTGAAAAAGTTAATCCTATATAGGGGACCAGAAAAATTTATTTCATTACATATACTCAGTACTCTTTATATTTTACTTGTTTGGCAGGCTTTGTATTTGTCAGCTAGAAGGTTAGGGAAAATGGTAAAAAAAAAAAAAAAATGTCTAAACACCATAAGATTAAATCACTTTCATGCCAAAAAATGACCAGTTGTCCTTAATAAGATGGCCAGAATTCCACTTAAAGAGAAAAATGTAGTAATTCTAACAAAGGGAAGTAATGGGAAAATGTAAGCAATTGAAGTTTGTTTACCAGTAATGCTGCCTCATTGAGCATCAACCCTGTGTGCTTTAAAACTAAAGTCAACAGTTCTACTATTTGTCATCTTCTTGTATTTTTTTGTGGGGGAGGTGAAGTAGAAAAGAATAGCCTTATTGCTTTGCCAAACAAAATGGACATGGTGGGCTCATGCCTCTCAAAACTGTGTGTCCCAATTTTACTGTCTTTTAATCAAGGACGCCACAATTTATAAAACCCATATGAGTCATCTTTTCCTTCTTCTATTAAGGATTATTTTGAAGAATATAATTGAACATTAAAATAGTTAATGTGTTCTAAATAATGCTGATGACTTAAAATTACCCATCAAGTTAATGTTTCCAAGTAGAAGGGATTATAGTATATGAAACTGTCAAGTTCATAAGTGTCAAAAGTAACAAATGCTTTTCAAAATCCTCTAAAAGAAAGGAATGCACCTAAAGCTGACCAGTTTCATTCTATTAGATATATATCTGGTTTTGTACCCATTGCAGTTATAAAACATACAGAAATCCCATACTTCAAAGAGCAACATTATGTTTTCTACGGTTTCTTCATGATATAAGCTAAAACCAAAATGAGCAATCTTTTTTTTCCCCTTAGGTGAAGAATTTATTTGAGGGACTTTAAAATAACTCAAAAATAGTCAAATCAACTTTACTCACACTTTTAAAAGAAAGAAAATGTCCTTTTTACAGAATCCAGGCATAGAAAGATTTTGCTCAAAAGCACATTTTTCTTTAATGTTATAAACTGCATAGAAGAGAAGCAACAGTTTAACATAGTATCAATTTTGTGATGCTATCTTTTGGATAAATAAATACTACTTTCCTATTGATTTGAGAGCAACTTTATACATAGATACACTAATGATAAAGACAGTCTGTTAGAAAAAGTATAAGTTCAAAGGTGTGACCTTGCATCTACAACAATTCAGTTGGAATTTTCACCAACAGCAGTGAACAGTCATCCTGAGAAAGTTATTAAAAATATTCTTTCAGATTTGAAAATAAAATGGGCAGATATATATAACAAATTTATAACACATAAAGCAATGGCAAAGACTGCAGTGTCCTTGCATTAAAATACAAAGAAGCACCATTGATACAGTTTAATAAATGTCCCACTCTATAATGTTGGAACATGAAAAAAAGAATAGATACACCAATCTATTTCATTAGTGCATAAGGAAGAAATTCCAGGCCTAAGAGGTAATGTGAGTCGTCCATGGCTACTTATGAGGCAGTCAGTGGTAAATCTGGGCTGAGTACAGAATTTCTAAGTATACCATTATACCTTCCCCTTTAATTAGTTAGCATAATCCTAACACAGGCTCAGTCAGTGCACTTAAAAGATCTGAAAATGTAAAGGCACTTATATTCAGTACAAGTATACTTATGGCTCGTACAACAGACCTAAGTGGATGTACCTTCTTAGTAGGAAATCTCCGGTTAACACAATAATTCTGGTACCTAGGCTGCCTGAAGCTCTGGGGCTTTCCCAGAGTTGCCTTGGTTGTATCATTTCCTTCCTAATTGTCTAGAAGAGGGAAATAGCATGGAAGAAAACATGTCGGAAGCACATTTTGTGGGACATGGCCAGAAATGACAGCCATCACTTTTGATCACGTTCCAACGGCTAGCACCTAGTCCCTGACAACAGGAGAGGCTCAGGAACATTCTCAGTTCCTAAATCTATTTGCCTAGAAGAAAAAGAAAAATTCTGGTGTATATCTAGTAGTTATTACTTCATGTTATTAGGTACAAGACACTAATCTTCACAGATAATTTAGAAAAGAAATCATTCATTCCAGCCCTGAGTTCTATAAATAAGAGATAATGTATAAATAAAAATATATTTAGTAAGTAAGTGTAGATAAATAAAATCTGGTAATCTCTAACACAACACGCTAGTACTTCATGACATACAGGGCCTTAATCTTCAAGGTGCCCTAGTTAAAAGCATCCAGCAGCCCATCCCCAAAATCTATGTCAAAAAGGTATGTGGATAGCTGCTCCAGGGTTATTTTCCCCAACCATCAAATCCTTGGTGATATCAGGAAGAGTGGCTTCTGCATGCCTGGTTGGAATGGAGGAGCTCACTCTCCCATCCTGTGCTGACCTTTGTACACACCTCCGCTTCCAGTTAAACACACAGGTACTGGGGAAATAAGATCATTATGGCCACTTTAAAAATGAATTAACTACTTTATTCAGAGAATATGACTATTTATATGCTGTTCATACGTTTTACAAATGTGAAAATACACTTTGGAGAAATCACGTGAACTAGGTTCACAAGGGCATTTAATTTTAAATTCAAAGATAAAAGTTTCTTTGTAGATAGATTTTTAAAAATTGTCAACTAATGCAGATAAAATAAATTCATTAATACTTTCATATTAGGATACATATTTTTAAAAACATATATATTTTCTTCTATCTCATGGTCTTCATCCCATTAAGAAAACCAGGCTCTTGCTTGGAGTTACTGAAGGGATGTGAGAGAAAACAAAGAAATAAAGACTGTCTTTGAATTTTTAAATGCTGGAACTTAGAATTAAAAGCACTCAAAGCATAGGCAATAAATCTGGAAGAGAACAACATAAATAAGAGGAGGATTATCACACTTGAAGAGCACAAGCTGAATCCCCTATCTGAAGAAAGGAGAAAAGGAGGAGGAGACACCATGAGTTTCCCTGAATGAGGGACTCCCCTGGACTCTGCTTCCTGGGTCAAGCGCAAGGGGAAAGCTAGAATGAACAACACAGACAACAGCAAGTTACTTGCCTGTATTGTTATTTTAGCCTTCCTGTTCGGGATATAATTGTACATCACTGTCATTCTTAACTTGTAGCTCACTGCTGAATAATGATGTTAATCCCCACTTCAAGTACTTAGTGTTGATTGAGATATCCTCCTTTGAGAAATTTCTCTTACACTCTTTGCTTATTTTTTAAAATCTGGCTTTTCTTATTAACTTGTAGGAGGTTTTTTTTTTTCTTACAGTTTTATTGAGATATAATTGATACTGCAATGTATAACATTGTGTATACCACAATGATTTATGTATATTGTGAGATGACTACAATAAGTTAACATCCATCATCTCATGTAGATAAAAAACATTTTCCTTATGAAAACTTTTAAGATCTACTTTCTTGGTAACTTTGAATATCATACAGCAGTATTAGCTATAATCATCATGCTGTACATTACATTCCCAGTACTTACTTATAACTGGAAGTCTGCAGCTTTTGAACACCTTTTGTCAACGTGGGAGGTTTTATATATCATATAAAATTTATTTATTTTATTATAATACTATATATTTAAAATATATATTTCATATACTTTGGATAATAGTTGCCAGAAATATGTATTGCAACTGTTTTCCACATCTGTAGCTTGACTTTTTATTCAAAATGTTGTCTTTTGATAAGCAGAAATTCATAATTTTAAAATGGTCCAAATTTATCACTGTTTTATTGTCAGTGCTTGTTCTATTTTTATAAAAAATATCTTATTTGCTCAAGTTAATAAAGATATTCTCATGTTTTTCATAGAGTACTTATTGTTTCACCTTTCAAATAAAAGTATTTTATCTACTCATACATTTTTATATGTAGTAGGAGGAAAGAGTGATTTTTTTCTATAATATGTAGATATTCATTTGACCCTCAATGAATTATTAAAAAACATTCCTTCCACATTGAATTGCAATATTGAACTTATATTGCTGTCTATTTGGGAATCTCTTTTTCGAGATTTTTTTTTTTTACTTGTTTTATATTTCTTGTTTTACTCTACTTACACCAATAACTACACTTCTAAATTACTATAATTTTATAGTAAGTCTTCCTACTTAGCAGGCTGTCTTCCAGCTATCTTCTTTTCCTCTTTCTCATCCTCATTCTTAAGACTGCCTTAGCTATTCCATACAACTTTTCATGTAAAACATTCCATAGTATTATGGGATTATATTCTATAATAGATTTCTATTTATATCCCATCTAAAATTTCATTTAAATTTTAGACTAAACTTGCTAATTTCAGCAAGAACCCTATGATTTTGATTCCAATTATATCATCCCCTGAAACCTCAAAGTCTAGTAAGTCTCTCCTTTTGTATTGAAGGGCAAATTGATTATGTATCTGAGATAGGAACCTCTCTCTACAGGGACTTTTTGAGATAATAAGATAAGGCTCTGTTTTTTCAGATACTTTCAGCGGAGCTCCCACACTGCCTCAGAACTTAGCAAGTGCACCACAGAGGAAGCTGGCTCTGTTTTTGAGACTATATCCAGAATTGGCAAATATCCACAGTGAGGAAAATGGCCAGCAATCAGCTCACCTCAGAAAGGCTCTCTTTCAGAATTAAAGTTCATCACAGTTTCCTCAGCTTTCGTATCTTAAAAAGGATTATTTTGTCATAAATCTCACTTTTTTTTTTTACTTTTACATTTAGAACATTCACTTCATGATATCTACTTCATATAAGTAAAAAATGGAAGGCCATTTCTATATGGATTCTTGAAGAAAAGATGCTATCTTGGAAAAGATCTCCCTTCTACCCTTATTGCCCACCTCTGTAGACCTAACATTTATACAAGCAATACAATATGAGGAAGACATACCCCAAATTGTTTTATAACAGTTTCTGCTGCCTAAATGCCCGAGGTACTTGACATAGAAATTAAGGTGATTTATAGTAAAGAATTAAAGCTATATGTTTTGGTAACCTAAAATTTTTGGACTAATATAGGTACATATTAATTAAATTTAGTCAAATTTTAAAACAATTTAAAAAGGCTTCAAAACCACATTTCTTCATTATAAGAGAAATTTCTCTCAGACAGCTCCTTCAGAGACTGAAATGGACAAGTGATATTCTGGCATCAGCTACCAGATCTGTATATTACATTTATACATTTTATGGATTGGATGAAGATTTTATTACTTGAGAATTACACATAGCAAAATTCAGTGGGCTAATAAGTATGCCTCAGGCACAACAGAAACAATAAGAGGAGGTAAAAAATAATTGAGACCAATCTCTGCTTTAGAAATGGATGAGGTGATCGTGTTTTGAACCCATACCCTTGAGTATCAGTTCAGTTCAGTTCAGTTCAGTTTTGTCTGACTCTTTGCGACCCCATGAATGACAGCACGCCAGGCCTCCCTGTCCATCATCAACTCCCGGAGTTCACTCAGACTCACATCCATCAAGTCAGTGATGCCATCCAGCCATCTCATCCTCTGTCGTCCCCTTCTCCTCCTGCCCCCAATCCCTCCCAGCATCAAAGTCTTTTCCAGTGAGTCAACTCTTTGCATGAGGTGGCCAAAGTACTGGAGTTTCAGCTTTACCATCATTCCTTCCAAGAAATCCCAGGGCTGATCTCCTTCAGAATGGACTGGTTGGATCTCCTTGCAGTCCAAGGGACTCTCAAGAGTATAGCTTCAATAATATATATATAGCATGTATATATGTACTGCTTCAATAATTCTCAAGTATAGCTTTAATAATTACCACATAAATTTACCTACACTTCAAGTCTGATTTATGAAGAGCCCAGGTTGGAATGTGAGAAACAAAGGGTCATTTTAAAGAATTAACTCACAGAATGAGGCTTCATAAATATTTACGGGCCTACTAAACTTAAGGTATTATTCTATAAACTTTTAGAAAAGGGAAAAGCATATGATGCCCAGACCAAGATATTACTGGTTTAGAAGAGAAGAGAAACAGACAAGAGAAGCAAACTTACAATTTAACATATCATAAAGCACTTTTAGAAAAGGCAGATGAACCAGAGATCAAATTGCCGACATCCGCTGGATCATTAAAACAGCAAGAGAGTTTCAGAAAAACTTATATTTCTGCTTTATTGACTATACCAAAGGCTTTGACTGTGTGGATCACAATAAACTGTTGAAAATTCTGAAAGAGATAGGAATACCAGACCACCTGACCTGCCTATTGAGAAACCTGTATGCAGGTCAGGAAGCAACAGTTAGAACTGGACATGGAACAACAGAGTGGTTCCAAATAGGAAAAGGAGTACTTCAAGGCTGTATATTGTCACCCTGATTATTTAACTTGCACGCAGAGTACATCATGAGAAACGCTGGGCTGGAAGAAGCACAAGCTGGAATCAAGATTGCCAGGAGAAATATCAATAACCTCAGATATGCAGATGACACCACCTTTATGGACATGAGTTTGAGCAAGCTCCAGGAGTTGGTGATGGACAGGGAGCCCTGGCGTGCTGCAGTTTATGGGGTCGCAAAGAGTTGGACACGACTGAGTGACTGAACTGAACTGAAAGCACTTTGTGATATTGATAACTGTAGTGTTTTACTGTTGCTGTTTTGTACTATCAGATTATTATTATATGACTATCACTGAGCAGAGTACATTATGAGAAACACTGGGCTGGAAAAAGCACAAGCTGGAATCAAGATTGCTGGGAGAAATATCAATAACCTGAGTTATGCAGATGACACCACCCTTATGGCAGAAAGTGAAGAGGAACTCAAAAGCCTCTTGATGAAAGTGAAAGTGGAGAGTGAAAAAGTTGGCCTAAGGCTCAACATTCAGAAAATGAAGATCATGGCATTCCGTCCCATCACTTCGTGGGAAATAGATGGGGAAACAGTGGAAACAGTGTCAGGCTTTATTTGGGGGGGGGGCTCCAAAATCACTACAGATGGTGACTGCAGCCATGAAATTAAAAGATGCTTACTCCTTGGAAGAAAAGTTATGACCAACCTAGATAGCATATTCAAAAGGAAAGACATTACTTTGCCAACAAAGGTCCGTCTAGTCAAGGCTATGGTTTTTCCAGTAGTCATGTATGGATGTGAGAGTTGGACTGTGAAGAAAGCTGAGCGCTGAAGAATTGATACTTTTGAACTGTGGTGTTGGAGAAGACTCTTGAGAGTCCCTTGGACTGCAAGGAGATCCAACCAGTCCATTCTGAAGGAGATCAGCCCTGGGATTTCTTTGGAGGGAATGATGCTGAAGCTGAAACTCCAGTACTTTGGCCACCTCATGCGAAGAGTTGACCCATTGGAAAAGACCCTGATGCTGGGAGGGATTGGGGGCAGGAGGAGAAGGGGATGACAGAGGATGAGATGACTGGATGGCATCACTGACTCGATGGACGCGAGTCTAAGTGAACTCCGGGAGTTGGTGATAGACAGGGAGGCCTGGTGTGCTGCGATTCATGGGGTCGCAAAGAGTTGGACATGACTGAGTGACTGAACTGAACTAAACTGAATCATTACATTGGCTTTCATCTCAATGCAATTTTAACTATCAGGAGGGCTCTTTTTTCCTGATAATTCTTTTCATGTTTTCCAGATAATCAAGATAAATATCCACACAGGGTCAGAAAATTAGCCTTTCCTTATTTTTTTTAATGCAAACACAAAAAATAAACAATAACAACAAAAAACAAACACACAGAGGACCTTGAATGAGACAGTAAGATCTCATAATCTCTGGGCATGTGACTTCTAGGGGCTTACTTATCAATTCCCCACCTATTCTTTTTCTTATGATGGAAAAGTTGGAACCACTATAAAGGTGTTAAGCTTTGTAGGGAGGAGATTTGAAGATGGCCCCAACAGTCCTCACTTCCAGCTACCAGGCTCACATGAAATCCCCTCTTCTTGAATTGGGCTGATCTGTGACGTGCTGTTAAATACTTGAATATGGTAAAGTTGAAGGGATGCCAATTCCATGATTGCGTTATGTAAGACTGTGACACACAACACACACACACACACACACACACACACACACACACACACCACACCACGTCTTCTTTATCCATTCATCTGTTGATGGGCACTTAGATTGTTTCCATAACTGGCTTTTAAAAAAGGCTGTTTCACTCTCATTTTTGAAATATACCTTTGATGAATACAGGATACTTAATTTTTAATTTTTTTCCTCTATGAACTCTGAATGTGCTAGACCACTGTATTTCAGCTTCCACTGTTTCTGATTAGAAGTCAGCTACTGTTTTATCAGAGTTTTTTTTTTGTAAATGATAAATCATTTTTTTTCCCCTTCTTGCTTCTTTCAAGACTTTCTCCTTGACTTTGACTTTCAGCATTTTTACCATGCTGTGTTGATCATTTGGACCTCCTTGAATTTATTCTACTTCACATCTACTCAGGTTCATTTATTCTACTAGGTTTAATGGATGTATGCATCAATGTTTTTCAATAAATTTGGAAAGCTTTTAGTCAGTATTTCTTCATATATATATATATTTGTTATTTCCTTCTCTCTTCCTGGAACTACCATTACATACATACATGTTGTAGATGGATGGTGTCACATTTTTCTATGGCTGTCTTCATGTATCTTCATTCATTTTCTCCCTCTCTTCTTCATCTTGCATAAGCTCGATCAATCAGTCATCAAGTTCTTAAAGTCTGATAATTTTTCCATTGGTTCAAAATGGTTATTGAGCCCCTATAATGAATTTTTCATTTTGGCTATTGCACTTTCAATCCCAGTACTTTCATTGGTTATCTTTTTTATAGAGACAATTTCTCTCTCCTTATTGATATTCTCTATTTGATATGGCACTGACATCTTATTTTCCATTACTTCCTATTATGGTTTCTTATAGTTATTTGAAGTCTTTTTCTGTTAACCTGACATCTGTTTGCTCTCACAGGCAGTTTTCGTTGCCTCCTTTTTCTTTGGTTTATAGGTCCTACTCTCCTATTTCTTCGCATGTCTTCTAAATTTTTTGTTGAAAACTGGAATGCTAGACATTTTAGCAAGTCTGGGTCATGGTTCTCCCAATTTATTATTGTTATTTACTTTTGTACTTAGTTAGTGACTGGCTGGGTTATTCCAGTGAAGTCCATTTTCCCCATCACGGGGGAGTTAGTACGAAACCTCTAATATTACTTCTCAGGGAATGTAGTTTTTTATATGCTCACAGTCATCCTGAGATGAAAACAGTTATAGCAAGGCTCCCTTTGACTGTCTCAGTTCCCTGACTCAACTGATAAACTCCACTAATTACTGATTGCTTCACTGTTTTTGAAAATCTTCTGAGGCATAAATTGCTTTATAGATGTATCAAAAAAAAAAATCAGACTTTATGAAGGGATAGTTCTTCAAGTTAGTATTTGAGGTTTCTCCTGATCTCTGAAAGGTTCTTCCCAAATGTCTCTTTTCCTGTTTCTCCCAGGCAAACTAACTGTCCTATATCAGTGTATTTCTCTGATATCAGAATCTTCCCAATAACTTTTCACCAAATTTTCAGTGGTTTTGAGATTGACATTAAGCTTGAATTTTATATTCTGTTGCAAAATAAGTCAGTTCCAATGGGGAGAGACTTTGAGCTAACCCTAAACCTAGCTTCTCTCATCAGGCAAAATCTCTGAGTTAAGCATCTTGTGCTGGGGGAAGGAATGATGGCTTGCTTCTGAGAGACATCTTTACTTTAGAAGATAAGCATTTGATAGATGAAGGGACCTCCAGGTCTCCTCATCTTTCTTTTCTTGTCAGGGTATATCCCACCCATGAGTTGGAGTCAAGGGAATTCAGGTCTAGTATTTTCAACCGAAAATAGTATTTTCGGCTAAAGATGGAGAAGCTCTATACAGTCAGCAAAAACAAGATTGGGAGCTGACTGTGGCTCAGATCATGAACTCCTTACTGCCAAATTCTGACTTAAATTGAAGTAGGGAAAACCACAAGACTATTCAGCTATGACCTAAATCAAATCATTTATGATTATACAGTGGAAGTGAGAAATAGATTCAAGGGATGAGATCTGATAGACAGAGTACCTGAAAAACTATAGACAGAGGTTCGTGACATTGTATAGGAGACAGGGATCAAGACCATCCCCATGGAAAAGCAATGCAAAAGGGCAAAATGGCTGTCTGAGGAGGCCTTACAAATAGCTGTTAAAAGAAGAGAAGTGAAAAGCAAAGGAGAAAAGGAAAGATATACCCATTTGAATGCAGAGTTCCCAAGAATAGCAAGGAGAGAGAAGAAAGCCTTCCTCAGCGATCAATGCAAAGAAATAGAGAGAAACAAGAATGAGAAAGACTAGAGATTTCTTCAAGAAAATTAGAGATACCAAGGGAACATTTCATTCAAAGATGGGCTCAATAAAGGACAGAAATGGTATGGACCTAACAGAAGCAGAAGATATTAAGAAGAGGTGATAAGAATACACAGAAGAACTAAACAAAAAAGATCTTCATGACCCAGATAACCACAGCGGTGTGATTACTCATCTAGAGCCAGACATCCTGGAATGCGAAGTCAAGTGGGCCTTAGGAAGCATCACTACAAACAAAACTAGTGGAGGTGATGGAATTCCAGTTGAGCTATTTCAAATTATCAAAGATGATGCTGTGAAAGTGTTGCACTCAATATGCCAGCAAATTTGGAAAACTCAGCAGTGGCCACAGGATTGGAAGAGGTCAGTTTTCATTCCAACCCCAAAGAAAGGCAATGCCAAAGAATGCTCAAACTACTGCACAATTGCACTCATCTCACACGCTAGGAAAGTAATGCTCAAAATTCTCCAAGCCAGGCTTCAACAGTACATGTACCATGAAATTCCAGATGTTCAAGCTGGATTTAGAAAAGGCAGAGGAACCAGAGATCAAATTGCCAACATCACTGGATCATCGAAAAAGCAAGAGAATTCCAGAAAAACATCTACTTCTGCTTTATTGATTACCCCAAAGTCTTTGACAGTGTGGATCACAATAAATTGTTCAAAATTCTTCAAGAGATAGGAATACCAGACCATATTACCTGTCTCCTAAGAAATCTGTATGCAGGTCAAGAAGCAACTGCTATAACTGGACATGAAACAACAGACTGGTTCCAAATCAGGAAAGGAGTACATCAAGGCTGTATACTGTTACACTGATTATTTAATATATATGCAGAGCACATCATGTGAAATTCTGGGCTGGAAGAAGCACAAACTGGAAACAAGATTGCTGGGAGAAATATAAATAACCTCAGATGCACAGATGACACCACCCTTATGGCAGGAAGCAAAGAAGAACTAAAGTGCCTCTTGATGAAAGTGAAAGAGGAGAGTGAAAAAATTGGGTTAAAACATTCAGAAATCTAAGATCATGGCATCTGGTCCCATCACTTCATGGCAAATGTATGCGAAACAATGGAAACCATGACAGACTTTATTTTGGCGGCTCCAAAGTCACTGCAGATGGTGACTGCAGCCATGAAATTAAAAGACACTTGCTCCTTGGAAGAAAAGCTATTACCACCCTAGAAAGCATATTAAAAAGCAGAGACATTATTTGCCAACAAAAGTCTGTCTAGGCAAAGCTGATATTTTTCCAGCACTCATGTATGGATGTGAGAGTTGGACTATAGAGAAAACTGAGCACCAAAGAATTGATGCTTTTGAACTGTGGTGTTGGAGAAGACTCTTGAGAGTTCCTTGGACAGCAAGGAGATCCAACCAGTCAATCCTAAAGGTAATCAGTCCTGAATATTCTCTGGAAGGACTGATCCTGAGGCTGAAACTGAAATACTTTGGCTACCTGATGTGAAGAATTAGCTCCCTGGAAAAACCCTGATGCTGGGAAAGATTGAAGGCAGGAGGAGAAGGGGACGACAGAGGATGAGATGGTTGGGTGGCATCACCAACTCACTGGATCTGAGCCTGAGCAAGCTCTGGGAGTTGGTGATAGACAGGGAGGCCTGGCATGCTGCAGTCTATGGAGTTGGAAAGAGTTGGGCACGACTGAGCGACTGAACTGATTTTCAGTGGTGTCATGCCTAGTGGCAGAGCATCTCTCTCCTTTCAGTGAGAAGGCAGTAGAAAAAAGGAGTCATTACCTATCAGATGCCTTCAACTGGAATTTAGCCTCAGCAATAGGTAGCTTAGCAGGATGAGAACTGCAGACAGCCTGCACCTCCTTGGAAAATTGCCCTTTGAAGAAAGCTAGTAGGAGAGTGAGCCCTGTGTTTTCAACTCACCAGTGTGGGCTGAGCTGGGAGAAAAAAGGCTTGGTCCAAACACTAAAGATTCTGCCAGTATTTACTAATTTTAGTCAGTCAGTCAGTCAGTTCAGTCGCTCAGTCATGTCCGACTCTTTGTGACCCCATGAATTGCAGAACTCCAGGCCTCCCTGTCCATCTCCAACTCCCAGAGTTCACTCAAACTCATGTCCATCGATTCGGTGATGCCATCCAGCCATCTCATCCTCTGTCGTCCCCTTATCCTCCTGCCCCCAATCCCGCCCAGCATCAGAGTCTTTCCCAATGAGTCAACTCTTCACATGAGGTGGCCAAAGTACTGGAGTTTCAGCTTCAGCATCAGTCCATCCAATGAACAACCAGGACTGATCTCCTTTAGAAAGGACTGGTTGGATATGTTGCAGTCCAAGGGACTCTCAAGAGTCTTCTCCAGCACCACAGTTCAGAAGCATCAATTCTTTAGCACTCAGCTTTCTTCACAGCCCAACTCTCCCATCCATACATGACCACAGGAAAAACCATAGCCTTGACTAGATGGACCTTTGTTGGCAAAGTACTGTCTCTGCTTTTTAATATGCTATCTAGGTTGGTCATAACTTTCCTTCCAAGAGCAAGCGTCTTTTAATTTCATGGCTGCAATCACCATCTGCAGAGATTTTGGAGCCCCCCCCCCCCCCCCCGCCCCCACCAAATAAAGTCTGACACTGTTTCCACTGTTTCCCCATCTATTTCCCATGAAGTGATGGGACCAGATGCCATGATCTTAGTTTTCTGAATGTTGACCTTTAAGCGAACTTTTTCACTCTCCTCTTTCCATTTCATCAAAAGGCTCTTTAGTTCTTTATTTTGCCATATAGGTTGTGTCATCTGCATATCTGAGGTTATTGATATTTCTCCCGGCAATCTTGATTCCAGCTTGTGCTTCTTCCAGTCCAGAGTTTCTCATGATGTACTCTGCATAGAAGTTAAATAAGCAGGGTGACAATATACAGCCTTGACGTACTCCTTTTCCTATTTGGAATCAGTCTGTTGTTCCCTGTCCAGTTCTAACTGTTGCTTCCTGGCCTGCATACTGATTTCTCAAGAGGCAGGTCAGGTGGTCTGGTATTCCCATTTCTCTCAGAATTTTCCACAGTTTATTGTGATCCACACAGTCAAAGGCTTTGGCACAGTCAAGAAAGCAGAAATAGATGTTTTTCTGGAACTCTCTTGCTTTTTCCATGATCCAGTGGATGTTGGCAATTTGATCTCTGATTCCTCTGCCTTTTCTAAATCCAGCTTGAACATTTGGAAGTTCACAGTTCACATATTGCTGAAGCCTGGCTTGGAGAATTTTGAGCATTACTTTACTAGTGTGTGAGATGAGTGCAATTGTGCGGTGGTTTGAGCATTCTTTGGCACTGCCTTTCTTTGGGATTGGAATGAAAACTGGCCTTTTCCAGTCCTGTGGCCACTGCTGAGTTTTTCAAATTTGCTGGCATATCGAGTGTAGCACTTTCACAGCATCATCTTTCAGGACTTGAAGTTGCTCAACGGGAATTCCATCACCTCCACTAGCTTTGATCGTAGTGATGCTTCCTAAGGCCCATTTGACTTCACATTCCAGGATGTCTGGCTCTAGGTGAGTGATCACACCATCGTGATTATCTGGGTTGTAAAGATCTTTTTTGTACAGTTTTTCTGTGTATGCTTGCCACCTCTTCTTAATATCGTCTGCTTCTGTTACGTGCATATCAATTCTGTCCTTTATCAAGCCCATCTTTGCATGAAATGGTCTTTTGGTATATCTAATTTTCTTGAAGATATCTCTAGTCGTTCCCATTCTGTTGTTGGCCTCTATTTCTTTGCATTGATCGCTGAGGAAGGCTTTCTTATCTCTTCTTGCTGTTCTTTAGAACTCTGCATTCAGATGATTATATCTTTCCTTTTCTCCTTTGCTTTTCGCTTCTCTTCTTTTCACAGCTATTTGTAAGGCCTCCATCAGACATCCATTTTGCTTTTTTGCATTTGTTTTCCATGGGGGTGATCTTGCTCCCTATCTCCTGTACAATGTCACGAACCTCCGTCCATAGTTCATCAGGCACTCTGTCGATCAGATCTAGTCCCTTAAATCTATTTCTCACTTCCACTGCATAATCATAAGAGATTTGATTTAGGTTATACCTGAATGGTCTAGCGGTTTTCCTGTCTTTCTTCAATTTAAGTCTGAATTTGGCAATAAGGAGTTCATGATCTGAGCCACAGCCAACTCCTGGTCTTGTTTTTGCTGACTGTATAGAGCTTCTCCATCTTTGGCTGCAAAGAATATAATCAGTCTGATTTCGGTGTTGACCATCTGGTGATGTCCATGTGTAGAGTCTTCTCTTGTTTCGTTGGAAGAGGGTGTTTGCTATGACCAGTGCATTCTCTTGGCAAAACTCTATTAGCTTTTTCCCTGCTTCCTTCTGCATTCCAAGGCCAAATTTGCCTGTTACTCCAGGTGTTTCTTGACTTCCTACTTTTGAATTCCAGTCCCCTATAATGAAAAGGACATCTTCTTTGGGTGTTAGTTCTAAAGGTGTTGCAGGTCTTCATAGAACCATTCAACTTCAGCTTCTTCAGCATTACTGGTTGGGGCATAGGCTTGGATTACTGTGATATTGAATGGTTTGCCTTGGAAATGAACAGAGATCATTCTGTCGTTTTTGAGATTGCATCCAAGACTGCATTTTGGACTCTTTTGACCATGATGGCTAGTTCATTTCCTCTCAGGGATTCCTGCCCACAGTAGTAGATATAATAGTCATCTGAGTTAAATTCAACCATTCCAGTCCATTTTAGTTTGCTGATTCCTAGAATGTTGACATTCACTCTTGCCATCTCCTGTTTGACCAGTTCCAATTTGCCTTGATTCATGGACCTAACACTCCAGGTTCGTATGCAATATTGCTCTTTACAGCATCAGACCTTGCTTCTATCACCAGTCACATCCACAACTGGGTATTGTTTTTTCTTTGGCTCCATCTCTTCATTCTTTCTGGAGTTATTTCTCCACTGATGTCCAGTAGCATACTGATAGAGTCTCCCAAATCTGTTTTTCTCAGTGGTCTTATGATCTTATAATCATTTGCAGATATCTTAAATTGTTAGGGTTTTTTTTTTCTTTTTTCCTTTTTTAGACCAGAGATCAGTTTCATGGGAGAACAGGTTTGTGGCGCTCAGTCTGGCATGATGAAAGTGGAACTCTACACACCGTCTGTTTTTAACACTTCAGAACTTTGACTTCTGCTTTATTCATGGGGAAATAATCCATTATAAAGGTCATATCTTCACTTACTACAGTGAGGATTCAATATTTGCAATAGATGGAGGATTTTTTTCCTTGGCCATTGTCTGGGAGTATCAGTTGTTTCTCTAAATAAATATACTTTGCATTTCCCTTCTTGGCTCTTGGTCAGGACACAGCTGATAAAGCAATGGTGTGATGAGGGAGCTGGTGAGAGCAAACACTCTATGGTTCCCCGTGATTCATAATTTTTTTAGTAACTAAATAAAAAGTTCTTGGAATATTTATATTTTATGCAGCAAGCACATCGAGACGTGTTGTCAGTTTCCATTTTAATTACTCTTCTAATTGCTTTTCATTTTAAATCCTATCATAAACCTACTGCATACCACCTGCTTATTCACAGTAAAATGGAAAGGGAGTGGGAAGAGAGAGAAGGAGAACAGAAATTATGGCTTAAATAAATTCATCTTAATCTTAGGCATTCAAAAATATGCACACAGAAGAACACTGCTTCCACTACTTGAGGGTATGAAGTAATGTAATCAAGAAACAGCATGCACTGTTATCTAAATCAGCTTGTGTTTTACATAAGAAATGCCAGACACTCAGGCATAAAACTTACCCAACATAAGTGTCTCTATTATGTTCAAATAACATCAGTTCTAAGTTATTCTATAAACCACTAAAGATTTGGGGTGTACTTTTTAAAAATCATAATTTCACATAGTGTGATTTTCTGTCCACTTGTCACCTACAAGTGTATATGTAAAATGCCAATTCTAGTTCCTATTCAAGTCATTATCTGTAGGGGCTGAGAACATAATATGTTTTTAACAAGACCTCCAGGTGATTTCAGTGTACATTAAAGTTTGAGAGCTAGTCTCTCTGTACTTGTATTATGTAAGGGTTTCACTGACATGCTTTGCTTAAAGAGATGATGCTCATGATGGAAAGATGTTCAGGATGCGTATCAGGAAGAGGCTGCTCTGCCATACAGAAGCTGATGATGGCTGAGTGACTTGTTCATTCTGACCACTGATATCTTTATTTTTACAACTGTGATAATATTTCAGTTTGCTTCTTTAGGGCTGAAGTGACTATCACATGAGATCAATCAATCCAGCAAAAACAATTTGCAAAAGGAGACACCTTTTTACAAACAGCAAGTCTTAGATAAAAAAATTTTGTTTTACCTTCACAAAGACTAAGATATATTTTACAACTATACTGGTACAGACAGTAAGAAAAAAAATGGAAAACTGTAATTCCAGAATACAACAAAGTAGTCATAAAAACCAGCTTTCAGTTTATTTCAATAAGTGACTCAGAAGCTAGAAAATGTGATACAGACATCAAAATACATCCAAAGTTTACATTCTGATGGTCACCTTAAATAAATTTAGTGAGTCACAATAAGTTACGGCTGACTTGCCATGATTGATAATATTAATTATATTCTTGAATTATGGCACCTATGTTTAGTGCCCTCAAAACCAGAATGATTGTCACATCAGCAATATTTATTGAAGTGACACTAAAGACACAATATATGTATTTACTCTTCACCTACTAGATTTAAGACTTTGATTAGATCATATGATGATACATGCAGGACATCCTGGAATTATTGCATATCAAAAGGGCAGCTCTGCTGACAGCTTCCCCTTGAAACATCTGCAAGTCACCAAATTCCAGAGAGCATATGTCTGGAAATGGTATCAATGGCATACTGTTAATGGGTGAATCACTTATCTGCAAAAAGTCCCCCACCTCAGTTGCCATTAGAGGTCACTGATTATTTTTATTCAGGATAAAGGAACATTTACATTAGCTACAGTTTTTCCTGTACAACGCCTAAAGCCTGTGTTAAGGACAATCAATCAGAAATTTACAGGGAAACCACTATGATGACCACCATTGTGTGGGGAAAGAGAGGGCTGATGCATATCCCTAGTAATACAAATAGGACAACTGTCAAATTTCAGGCAACCAGAATCCTGTTTCTTCTATAAAATTTTGGCTTAGAAAGAGACCACTGAAATTATCTACCTCAAAGAGACAAACACAAATATTTTAAAGATAATCAGCTAAGCTAAGTAAATAGAGACCTATGGCTGCCACATAGAGGCATTTGGATTCATGTACTAGAAAGACAGGGGCTTCCCAGGTGTCTCAGTGGTAAAGAATCCACCTGCCAATGCAGGAACTTCATGAGAAGTGGGTTTGATCCCTGGGTCGAGAAGATCCCCTGGGGGAGGAAATGGCAACCCACTCCAGTATTCCTGGGATAATCCAATGGATGGAGAAGCCTGGTGGGCTACAGTTCAGGGGGTCACAGAGTCAGACAGGACTGAGCAACTGAGCACCTACACACTCGAAAGACAGAGACCACTGTTCTGTGAACTCTGACTCACCCAATCCTCTTGTTTCTAAATGATTTCTGAAAGAAACTGAGAATGATAAAGATCATGCAGCTTTTCAATAGCAAGGCCCATGTCACAACTCAATTCTACTAATATATTCCATTTGAGTTTGATTTATAATCAAAGCTAGGGACAAATTTGGCCTTGGAATGCAGAATGAAGCAGGGCAAAGACTAATAGAGTTTTGCCAAGAAAATGCACTGGTCATAGCAAACACCCTCTTCCAATAACACAAGAGAAGACTCTACATGGACATCACCAGATGGTCAACACTGAAATCAGATTGATTATATTCTTTGCAGCCAAAGATGGAGAAGCTCTATACAGTCAACAAAAACAAGACCAGGAGTTGGCTGTGGCTCAGATCATGAACTCCTTGTTACCAATCAGAATTAAATTGAAGAAAGTCAGGAAAACCGCTAGACCATTCAGGTATGACCTAAATCAAATCCCTTATGATTATACAGTGGAAGTGAGAAATAGATTTAAGGGCCTAGATCTGATAGATAGAGTGCCTGATGAACTATGGAATGAGGTTCGTGACATTGTACAGGAGACAGGGATCAAGACCATCCCCATGGAAAAGAAATGCAAAAAAGCAAAATGGCTGTCTGGGGAGGCCTTGCAAAGCGCTGTGAAAAGGAGAGAGGCAAAAAGCAAAGGAGAAAAGGAAAGATATAAGCATCTGAATGCAGAGTTCCAAAGAATAGCAAGAAGAGATAAGAAAGCCTTCTTCAGTGATCAATGCAAAGAAATAGAGGAAAAGAACAAAATGAGAAAGACTAGAGATCTCTTCAAGAAAATTAGAGATAGCAAAGGAACATTTCAGGCTAAGAAGGGCTCAATAAAGGACAGAAATGATATGGACCTAACAGAGGCAGAAGATATTAAGAAGAGATGGCAAGAATACACAGAAGAACTGTACAAAAAAGATCTTTACAACCCGGATAATCACGATGGTGTGATCACTCATCTATGCCAGACATCCTGGAATGTGAAGTCAAGTGGGCCTTAGGAAGCATCACTATGAACAAAGCTAGTGGAGGAGGTGGAATTCCAGTAGAGCTATTTCAAATCCTGAAAGATGATGCTGTGAAAGTGCTGCACTCAATATACCAGCAAGTTTGGAAAACTCAGCAGTGGCCACAGGACTGGAAAAGGTCAGTTTTCATTCCAATCCCAAAGAAAGGCCATGAAGTAAGTCAGAAAGAAAAACACCAATACAGTATACTAACACATATATATGGAATTTAGAAAGAAGGCAATGATGATCCTGTATGCGAGACAGCAAAGGAGACACAGACATGTAGAGCAGACTTTTGGACGCTGAGGGAGAGGGAGAGGGTGGGATGATTTGGGAGAATGGCATTGAAACATGTATACTATCATGTAAGAAACAAATTGCCAGTCTATATCCGATGCAGGGTACAGGATGCTTAGCACTGGTGCACAGGGATGACCCAGAGAGATGTTATGGGGAGGGAGGTAGGAGAGGGGTTCATATTTGGGAGCGCATGTACACCCGTGGTGTATTCATGTCAATGTATGGCCAAACCAATACAGTATTGCAAAGTAAAATAGAGTAAAAATAAAAATTAAAAAAAATATATCGTATTTAGTAAAAAAAAAAAAAAAAAAAAAAAAGGCAATGCCAAACAATGCTCTGACTACCACACAATTGCACTCATCTCACATGCTAGTAAAGTAATGCTCAAAATTCTCCAAGCCAGGCTTCAGCGATACATGAACCATGAACTTCCTAATTTTAGAAAAGGCTGGTTTTAGAAAAGGCAGAGGAATCAGAGATCAAATTGCCAACATCCACTGGATCACGGAAAAAACAAGAGAGTTCCAGAAAAACATCTATTTCTGCTTTCTTGACTATGCCAAAGCCTTTGACTGTGTGGATCACAATAAACTGTGGAAAATTCTGAGAGACATGAGAATACCAGACCACCTGACCTGCCTCTTGAGAAATCAGTATGCAGGCCAGGAAGCAACAGTTAGAACTGGACATGGAACAACAGACTGGTTCCAAATAGCAAAAGGAGTACATCAAGGCTGTATATTGTCACCCTGCTTATTTAACTTCTATGCAGAGAACATCATGAGAAACGCTGGACTGGAAGAAACACAAGCTGGAATCGAGATTGCCGGGAGAAACATCAATAACCTCAGATATGCAGATGACACCACTCTTATGGCAGAAAGTGAAGAGGAACTAAAAAGCCTCTTGATGAAAGTGAAAGAGGAGAGCGAAAATGTTGGCTTAAAGCTCAACATTCAGAAAACAAAGATCATGGCATCCGGTCCCATCACTTCATGGGAAATAGATGGGCAAACAGTGGAAACAGTGTCAGACTCTATTTTTTGGGGCTCCAAAATCACTGCAGATGGTGATTGCAGCCATGAAATTAAAAGACGCTTACTCCTTGGAAGAAAAGTTATGACCAACCTAGATAGCATATTCAAAATCAGAGACATTATTTTGCTGACTAAGGTCCGTCCTGTCAAGGCTATGGTTTTTCTAGTGGTCATGTATGGATGTGAGAGTTGGACTGTGAAGAAGGCTGAGCACCGAAGAATTGATGCTTTTGAACTGTGGTGTTGGAGAAGACTCTTGAGAGTCCCTTGGACTGCAAGGAGATCCAACCAGTCCATTCTGAAGGAGATCAGCCCTGGGATTTCTTTGGAAGAAATGATGCTGAAGCTGAAACTCCAGTACTTTGGCCACCTCATGTGAAGAGTTGACTCATTGGAAAA
The DNA here is from genome assembly GCF_023091745.1 of Budorcas taxicolor. Classification (NCBI taxonomy): domain Eukaryota; kingdom Metazoa; phylum Chordata; class Mammalia; order Artiodactyla; family Bovidae; genus Budorcas; species Budorcas taxicolor. The sequence continues at coordinate 73,819,593 of NC_068911.1, forward strand.
GACTCTGATGCTGGGAGGGATTGGGGGCAGGAGGAGAAGGGGACGACAGAGGATGAGATGGCTGGATGGCATCACGGACTCGATGGACGTGAGTCTGAGTGAACTCCAGGAGTTGGTGATGGACAGGGAGGCCTGGCGTGATGTGATTTATGGGGTCGCAAAGAGTCGGACACAACTGAGCGACTGAACTGAACTGAGGGACATTTTAACATGTATGAAATAATTTATATATTTCCTAAGCTCAAATTTGCAAGAAAGAAGATTTCTACATTTTATTTTAAACTATCAATTTATGACTTTTCATTTAGAAACCTTGGCAGAATAATTATTATAGGTTTTAAAATGTTTGATTTGCACAACTAATGTATAGTTTATTTTTTCTGATTTTCTCAACTGTGCTTATCATGACATGCTATACTTTGTTCCTATATGTACTGTACACTGCCTCTCAATAAGAAGTATATATCTCCATACTTGTTCAGACACTTCAATTGTTTTCTGATACATCTAAAGACTAAGTGGCCAATGGAAAAATTTTACATATGGCCTAATTCTCTAAACAGTTAGTCAGTGAAATTGTTTTTTCAGTAACATGGTACATAATGGATTATTAACCAACTAAATTGAGGGATTTTATTTAACTGAATTCTTGAACTACGACTAGGTTCCAGATGGCTGGTCTATTTAATAGGCAATGTGGGAAAATGTAGAAGGTTAGGAGAGCTGCCTCAGAAATTATTAAATAAGTGCTAAAACTTTTGGACATACTGGTGATACTACTCAAACACTGCAAAATGCTTTTTACATTAAGTACAACCAATAAACAGGTGAACTCATAAGCACAAGTTCTCACCTTTAAACAGGGGACAGAATACATATAAAAGCAAGGTCCTAAATAAATTATAAATTTATAACCAGATGTTGTAAGGGTAGATTAAAAAAATATGCTCTCTAAAACTAACAGCCAGCTCATTAAGGACACAGTCACCTTCTGCTTTTCTAATAGTTACATTGTAAATGAACACCATAGAAAATGGATATTATGGAGAAAACAGCCACAAGTTAATAGAGGGAAAATAAAGTAAAGGAAAATGGACAATTTGAGAACTTATCCTCAATGGCTTTGGTCTATGTATTAGGCACTAAAAGAAAAAAAAACACTGCATTTTATTAAACCATGATGGAAGCCAGTATTTTATTTTTATAAAACATAAAGGTTGAAGTATCCTCTTTCAGAAATACTTAATTAAGTACAACTAATATTTATCCCCTAATGGTATAAAATATTTATATTTAGAGGGCATATGCCAAAATCATTGCAGATGGTGACTGCAGCCATGAAATTAAAAGATGCTTGCTCCTTGGGAGAAAAGTTATGGCCAACCTAGATAGCATATTAAAAACCAGACACATTACTTTGCCAACAAAGGTACATCTAGTCAAAGCTATGGTTTTTCCAGTAGTCATGTATGGAGGTGAAAGTTGGACTATAAAGAAAGCTGAGCACAGAATAATTGATGCTTTTGAACCGTGGTGTTGGAGAAGACTCTTGAGAGTCCCTTGGATTATAAGAAGATCCAATGTGTCCATCCTAAAGGCAATCAGTCCTGAATATTCATTGGAAGGACTGATGCTTAAGCTGAAACTCCAATACTTTGGCCACTGATGTGAAGAGCTGACTCATTGGAAAAGACTCTGATGCTGGAAAAGTTTAAAGGCAGGAGGAGAAGGGGATGACAGAGGATGAGATGGTTGGATGGCATCACCGACTTAAGGGACATGAGTTTGAGTAAGCTCCAGGAGTTGGTGATGGACAGGGAGGCCTGGCGTGCTGCATTCTGTGGGGTCACAGAGTTGATGACTGAACAACTGAACTGAACTGCCTCTTAAAAGATTATATTTCTAGGGAAGAATTATAGATCTTAATGTGTAATGAAATAACAGAAAGGGAAAGGAAATGTTGAATTTCAAGTGCCAGTGGAAATGCTGGGCCTTTGGTTGGAAGTAAAGAATAAATAACCTGGAAGGAAGCTATGGCTGGAAATTGATTTTATAAAACTCCTGCTGAGAATTTTAGCTAAAACAATGGGTTAATAGTCTATTCACTATGAGATAAACCAATAGACAACTAAAGTGGAAAATGTGCAAAGAAGGAAGGACTAAAGCTCTAACTTTGGCTAAGCTTTGGACCCAGAATAGGAGATCTTTAAAAAGGGAAATAAGCATGGTACTAAAAAGCAAGAAAATTTCAAGGTTAATGTTACTTTATTAAAGTCACTAGTTTGATTTTAAGAAGAACTAAAGATGCAACTAGGATAAACTATAAACACTTCTGGGCCATACTTTCCTCATCTACTGAAGGACATGGCATAGAAATGCCCAGAGATTGCTTCCAGCTTAAGCAAATTTTATCAGTTGGCAATTAGAAGTTTGGGTGCTTTAGGGCAATTTTAGTGGACTGAGAGAAAATTCAGATTTCAAGGGCCTATTCAAAGAGCAGCTGGGTAGTCAATGGTTTATCTCTGATGGCATCATCTATGTCAAGGACTTTCAAAATATTCTCAGCATATAAAAATTCACAAACATTTGCACACGTCTATTTAATCTGTAGAATTGACTGTTCCAGATATAATTACAGCTATCTTTATTTTCATGAAATTCCTTTTATAGTAAACTTTAAAAATAAAATGCTACTATTAATCATAAGACATTGCTGAAACTATCTTTGATCTTAATATTAACTTAGAAAGGCCAGTGAAGACATAAAGAATGAGCTATGCCTGTAACTATAGCAACAAGGTCAAACATGGTAAGTAGCAAATGGCAGACTTCACATCTTTCTAGGCAAGAGGGCCCTGACTCTGCTCTCTCTTTACATGGTGACTACATTTACAGTTTAAAAGAAATACTTAAATATTACTAAAAGAAATATGAAAAAGAAAGTAGTTAGAATAATATTACTAAGAGGACAGTATTATTTTGGACAAAATATTAGGAAATATGAGAACCAACCCACTAGAAGAAATATTATTTATGAACTTGTGTGCACTAATAAATTTCATAGAAAGAAACAGACCATAAACAGATAAAATAATAAAGAGAAAAACAAGACTATATTCATAGTGAATGCATGTAATATACTTTTAGTAGAAACTGACAGTCATAAACTTTATCTGAATAGAAATGTAAATAACATAATGAATTGATTAGATGTGATATATACTGATATATTTATATTTATAGAATTATATACCATAGAGAAAATAGATGCATTTTAAAACAAATGGAATAGAACATATGAAACATTTACAAAATTTTATTGGACACCAGGTCTTAAAAATTTTTATTTTTAATTTGTTATGTTAGACACCAGTTTGCATATATTTTGTGTATTTTAATAATATATTATATACATATATTGTTAAATATAACTTCCTTGCAGCTCTATGTATGTGACTAAGGTCTTGCTAATATAATGGAGTGGAAATGATGAGGGCAACTTCTGTAGCCCTTGTTACAAGTAAGTTATTTGCCTAAGATTTTCTTTCTTTCTTTTCTGTAAGCTGGATCTCACATAGGCACAAATGAGATTTCACTCTGCAGACAAGGGAGGCACCTCAGGGAGAGCGGAATAATCAAGATGGAAGAAACCAGAACACTTGAGCAACCTTGTGGAGCAGAGCTGTCCCTCCGGCATGGAGCAAGCAGACTGCCATATAAAAGAGAGAAATACATTTCTATCCTATTTAAGCTACTCTAGTATTTTTGCTACAGAAACTTAGAAGTGATGCTAAAAACATTTTTCAGAGGATTTAAAACCACTGGAAAGATGCAGATCCTTTCCAGTTAATGCAGACATGTCTGTATAGGATTTCAAATACTGTGGTATTATAAACCGTCCCATGCTAACTCACTACACACATGTACTCTAGTACCAGCAAGTTGATGTCTATCAACTATCTAAATCCTTTTATCTACAGTACATTGTTCCCAATTTTCAGTTCTCCCACAATTCAAGATTGCACTCAAATATTTAATGAGAAAACTGCTGTTTCAAACAAAGGCTAACTTTTTGCATATCATAAAAATTATATATATATATATATACACACACACACACAAAACTGCCAAAGGGATCAAAGATTCTATAAATCATTTAAATTAGTAAACAGTTTCATGCATTTCTACCACAAATCAATTAAGTTTGAGAGTTTTGTTCTAAGCAGAGAGATAACAGACTGAAACTTAGGCTTATAAAATCTAGTTGTTCCCTTGGAAGAAAAGTTATAACCAACCTAGATAGCATATTGAAGAGCAGAGACATTACTTTGCCGACTAAGGTCCATTTAGTCAAGGCTATGATTTCTCCAGTGGTCACATATGGATGTGAGAGTTGGACTGTGAAGAAAGCTGAGCGCTGAAGAATTGATGCTTTTGAACTGCGGTGTTGGAGAAGACTCTTGAGAGTCCCTTGGACTGCAAGGAGATCCAACCAGTCCATTCTGAAGGAGATCAGTCCTGGGATTTCTTTGGAGGGAATGATGCTAAAGCTGAAACTCCAGTACTTTGGCCACCTCATGCGAAGAGCTGACTCATTGGAAAAGACCCTGATGCTGAGAGGGATTGAGGGCAGGAGGAGAAGGGGACGACTGAGGATGAGATGGCATCACTGACTCAATGGATGTGAGTCTGAGTGAACTCCAGGAGTTGGTGATGGACAGGGAGGCCTGGCGTGCTGCGATTCATGGGGTCGCAAAGAGTCGGACACGACTGAGTGACTGAACTGAACTGAGATTGAAAACAAACCTGAAGAAAAGGTGTTGATTTCTGAGTGTCAACTATGTGCTTGGTGTTGTTCTCTTTTATCATATGCCTGTATACAGCTAATAATCTCCAAGAATTTGATGTATTTAACTTGTAGTATTTCATCTTATCTTTTAAAAAATCCTTATAAAGAAATTATTATTAAATCTATTAATTGGTTGGAGATCAGAGTTGTGCAATGGCTGCTGTGGAATGTGAACAAAGATCTCTCTAATCACTGGACTGTTTTAGAAAAAGAGTAAACTTTGAGAACTAGAAATAATTTTCTAAATCCTTGAACTTTTTCCACTGTAAAAACTATGACAAAGAAACCTGTCCTTAGTCTAGATATTGGGGTTTAGATATCCCACTGATGAGAAAATGCTTAAGTAGAAAATTTAAATTTTAGTGGATTTAAATAAAATATAAACAGGTAAGCATTTATTTTGGAGAAGGAAATGGCAACCCACTCCAGTACTCTTGCCTGGAAAATTCAATGGATGGAGGAGCCTGGTAGGCTATAGTCCATGGGGTCACAAAGAGTCGGACATGACTAAGCAACTAACACACACATACACACAAGCATTTATTTCATTTAAAGAAACTTGGAAGCATTACATAAATCTAAATAACAATTTATATCTTTCTGAAGTTCATCAAATATTTATAAATTTATCATTCACCAAATATTCATGAAATGCTGATTTTGGCAATTAGCAATATTTAGCAATATATTTGTATTAAATATCAGCAGACTTTGTTAAATTTGGTCAACAAATTTTAATCTATTTATTAATATCTAGTTCTTTCTTTTATTCTCCACCATTGCCACATTCCTTTTCTCTGACTTCTTTAAAAGAAATCTTTTTTTACAAATATAAAAGTAGAGCTTTCTGGATATATTTATCAACAAATACTTGTTAAATAGTGCTATCTTTCAAGAAAGTGGTGCTAGGCATATGAGAGACAAGAAAGAAAGAAAAGGATTCATAAACCACAAGGAACTTGCTAGGTTACTTAGGAGAAAAAACTGATATAGCAGAAATAATACAGTGTACAAGAACTGAGAATTGAAACTGAGAAGCAGAATATGTAAAGCAAATATAATTTCAAAGAAAGAGGTGGTTAGTGATGGTGAGAAGTCTTCTGTGAACCAGAGAGAACATTAGAGAATGACTCATTGCCAACTTGTTTATTAAGCCTATTCAAGCGTTTCTTTTAGAAGGGACAGCCATTATGGACATTTGTGTTTTTAAGACCAGTATTTAACATTCAAAACACATTTAAAAACAATCAATATATAATATAAACAATAGGATCTATGTCTTGGACTTCTGTAGTATTTTATTGTGAATTTGAAATATTCTCCATGTAAATTCTTCTACTATTGCACTGTGTGCCAGTCATAATCAAGGTGGGAAAACAGAAACAATTATTGTTAAACAAAACAAAATAATAAGAGAATTTTATAGAGGAAATTAGGCTGATATTAGAAAACAAAACAAGAATACTAACATGGAAAGAAATAGTAACTGTAAGAAGTAGATAAGAGCCCTAACTAAGGCTAAGGGACCAAAAGGAAGAGTAGGGTTATCAGAAGTTAGCAGTTCAGAGGAATGACCCTGCAGATCTAGAACCAAAGAATTTGAGGGGCAGATGCTATAGGGTTAACATTAATCTCTGGAACCTCAAAGAAGAGCCCTGTGTATCTTGGCCCAGACCCTGAGGGACGAAGGCCAGCTTTGATGCTGACATTGCTACCAAGGCCACTTCTAAGAGGAGTGAAAAACCTGGGAACTAGAGGTGATTGCTACTGCACCTGGTAGAGGGCCAAGGCTGGAGCAATGCCAACAAGAACAAACAAACAGATAAACAAAATTCCTTTCTCCCCTCTCCTATTTTTTTGCACTTGCTCCAGTGTCCCTATGGCAGGACCTAATGGGGAGCCAACTGGCAAAGAAGAAAGGTGGTTGGCAGAGGACCAGCCACAGCATCAAAATACTCCATATGGAGGATGAACTCATAGCTGACAACAGTTTAATAACTAACACAATTATGTTCTAAGATGAGGACTGGAATGTAAACATTTCATAATAAACTTACCATTTTACTATGAAATTGAAATCCCTTCCACATAATTTTATTGTACTGCATTTAGATTTTGTAATTGCTAAATGTGCATCTCTCAGTGGGAAAAATTCTTGAAAGGTGAGTGAATGTAATAATATTTAATATAATCACCGACTATTTAAAGATTATCACTGAAAAGAAGAAAACATTTTACTTTCTTTAGAGTTGTGTTTAGTGAAAGCAGAATTTTCACTGTTAAATTAATACAGATGAGAAGGAATTAGGGACTACAGATCATCCATATGTGTGCTAATGAATAACCACTACATACCAAATGAGAAAGACAGAGTAAAAGAAGGCTAAATGATGATACTAACGAGCAGCAGCTGTGGAACATTCTTCATGCTTTTCCTACTTTTGTAGGTGAAGCAGAAAATCCATGTCTGTAATCAAGGTGCTGGCTGGATTAGAGTTATTTTATGGCTCTGTTGGGGGGAGATCTGCTTTCAAGCTCAGCCTTGTAAGTGTAAGGACAGGCTCAGGTCCTTGATGGTCACTGGCCAGAAACACAAACTCCTGGCTACATGGGAATCCCTTAAGGTAGCTGTGAAATAAAGAAATACATATATCTCTTCCCCCTGGTTCCTAAGACAGCATTCCTAAAACTCTTATAAATAGAATTGCCAGGAGAATCTTTTTCTCTAACATTTAGAGTTTGAGCCCAGTTCTTAATACAGAAGACTCTAATTACTTTAGTGATAGGAGCATCTGACACCAAACTCCCAAATCCCTTGAATTTTCTGGCTGATAGAAATGTCTTTTGTTCTTATAACTCGGTAGGCTCCTAGGTGGGAGCTGTTAACCAGAAAGACCTACCCAAGGGCTGGGAGCCAGCACGAGGAGTCCCGCCCGTGGCAAAGGTCATGAGGTTAAGGGGCCTGACAGGCAAAGGCGAGTCAGGCCTTAAGGGAGCGTCGCTGGATCTGCTCGTGCATCTGCCCCAAAACCAGAGTCTGCCTGCCTTACTGCATTGTGCTTTTCGCCTGCTCTTCTGACATTATACAGGGGGCTATCCCCCACCACCTCTCTCTGAAAAGGAGTTAACTTAGGACTCCAGTTAATAAATCTCCTGGGCATGGCAAGGGTGTTTCAGTCCAAAAACTCCTCTGATGGCTCTCTAGCCTGCCTGACAGGATTATCTGGCCACAGGTGATTGTTTATAGCCTCCCAACTGTGAGAGGCACAAGATGCTTTAAACTTTCTAAAAACAGATTCTTTTGAGAAGTTAGAAAATTATTAGTATAGTACTAGTGATTTATTAGAAATTATGTTGGTGAAGGGTTTCATTGCTGAGTTGATGATTGCCGCCAGGCCTCCATATCCTTAGGCATCTGGGAGTATGTTAATCGATGTAATTGGAATGTAGAAAAGCAAATATAGTAGTTTTGATGTTAGCAATACTGGACTTTTGAGTTAATGAATTTTCTCTTTGTTATAGATCACTGTACTCCTCTTTCTTTTTTATAAATCATTGTGTCCTTGCTATGTAAGAATGTAACTTTATCGCTATCTTAAGACTTAGTAGATCTTAAGGGGAAACAAGCTTTCTGATAGACTAATCTTTATCAATAGAAAGTAAGGTGGGGCCATAAAATGTTGATTGGTCTCCAGACCAGAAGATATTGTAAACAAATGTAAGACCCTTGTAAGAACAAAGATATACTGAGAACACTGTCTTTAGATAAGGGTCGGAGCAGCTGACCCTGTGTGACTCTGTTTCTTACATTTATCTCTATGTATAATTAAAAGTATAAAAGTGGACCTGGAAAATAAAGAAACGGACCAGTTCCTGGAAAGACTGGTTTCCCCCATGTGGTCTTTTCTCGTTCTCTTCTTTTCTGGCTGAATTCCTATCTGGAGCGTGGAGGCTCCCCAAGCCTACTAATTTTGCCCTGGCTTCTAAGACCCACGTGAGAGGGAGCCCAAGGCGGGGCACCCTCCACTATTCAAGCGGGCGCCGGTGGCCTATGTAGGTGGTGCAAACTCCTTGTCTCGGAGTTTTATTGGCTTTCCATGTAAACCAAGTTATTCAGCCTCTTTTTCTCCACTTATTTTCCTACTACATTACTTCTTTCTAATCTCCCTCCATATCTTTAATTAAGCAATTAATTCCTCAGACAAACTAACGTGTGAAATGGGCGTGGCTCAGATGGTAATGAGTCTGCCTGCCATGCGAGAGACCCCAGTTTGATCCCTGGGTCAGGAAGATTCCCTGGGGAAGGAAGTGGCAACCCACTCCAGTATTCTTGCCTGGAAAATCCCATGGACAGAGGAGCCTGGCTGGATATAGTCCATGGGGTCACAAAGAGTTGACATGAATAAATGACTAACAATTTCAAAAATTTGGGGTACAGTGCAGTCTTGTAGAACTAGCCCTTAGCCTATAGTGTCTTTGCTAACTCTGGTTAGTGTCAGAACTGAGCTGTAGGACACACAGCTGGTATTGCAGAGAACTACTTGGTGTAGGAAAACTCCCCATTCATTTAGTATCAGAAATGGTATGCGGGAGGCAGTAGTGTGAGAGTAAAAAAGAAACACACAGGGAGTAATTTTCCTATACAGCAGCTCACAGCACAGAATAGGGAGGAAGAGAGCCAGAGAGATCACCCAACATACATGCCACAATCTTCCTATAATCTGATCTCAGAAATGACAACCCATCACTTCTACTGCATCCTACTTGACAGAAGCAAGTCACTAAGCCTGGTTCACATTCAAAGGCATACATACATGCATAAATACCAGATTGCAGGAATCCTTGGGGACCATGAGAGGACCAACCCAGATGCTTAAATACTAAGACAACAGGGTGGTCTGTGTTCTGTCCTCTGAGAGAATCATACAGAAGGGTTGGCATCAAATTTCTGAAGACTTTGGAATCTACTATTCAAAATATTTTCATAATAAATCTGTCAGTATCATATGCTTAAATAAGGTAGGCTACAAAAATGGGAGGAAACACAAGTGTATGCTTTGGAGTCATTTTCAGTTCCATAATGATTCTTCCCCTAAAGCTATAGTTTCCTATAGTGATCAGCTCATTAGATCAATAATGTTATCCCTGGGATGATAATGCTCTTTGTGCTGTGATCTCTGGGGCTTTTTCCTTAAGATGCAAGTTGGCTACCACAACTTCAGGCATCATATCTTAGGTCAAGGAAGGAAGGAAAGAAAAGAGATGGACCTAGCAAGTATACTTCTCCTCTCATGAAGAGGAAACCTCAGGAGCTCTCTAAAACACTCTGCTTATATAACAGTGTTCCTCATTAGACCAAAGAGATTGAGATCACGTTGACAGGTTTAGACTGATGATGATTTATCTCTGGGATGGAAAAAAGAATGCATCTCTGTCAGTTGAAAAATCAGATCTTTGTAGAAACAACAAAGAGAAATGAACAATCTGCCACATTTACAACCAGGTTTCTGAATAATATCAATTGTTTATCCCTTCCTTGCATATTTTTGAATTCAAAGAAACTATTAGTATTCTAATTTATTTCTACCTTCTATTTTATCATATTCAATTATTAACTGCAGGAGGAAAAAAGTGAAGCCAGATGAAGTTAGATGAATCATGGGTCTTAAGGCAATAAAACATAGCTTTAATTTTGGAGTTGTTAACTTACTTCTAGACAAAAATATATTAGAACAACAACACCACCACCAACAACAACAACCACAGAGGGAATATACATGAGGTGTTAGTAACAAACCTCTTTTTATAAAATCTTTAACTACTAGAAAGCCTGTTATCAGGACTGTTTCTTCTTTTTTCATTAAAAAGTCTGCATCTATTATTTTAAAGTCTGATTTAATTATAGATGGTGATGTTGCAGTCCAGTCACTAAGTCACGTCCAACACTTTGTGACCCCATGGACTGTAGCATGCCAGGCTTCCCTGTACTTCACTATCTCCCTGAGTTTGCTAAAACTCAGGTCCATTGAGTCAGTGATACCATCCAAATATCTCATCCTTCTCCTCCTGTCCTCAATCTTTCCCAGCATCAAAGTCTTTTTCAAGGAGTCAGCTCTTTGCATCAGGTGGCCAAAGAATTAGAGATTCAGCTTTCAGCACCAGTCCTTCCAATGAATATTCAGGGTTGACTTCCTTTAGGATTGACTGGTTTGATCTCCTTGCTCTCCAAGGGACTCCCTAGAGTCTTCTCCAGCACCACGATAAAAAGGCATCAATTCTTCAGCATTCAGCCTTTCTTATGGTCTAACTCTCACATCCATATATGATTACTGGAAAAACCATAGCTTTGACTATATAGATCTTTGGCAGCAAAGTGATGTCTGCTTTATAATACACTGTCTAGGATTATAACTTTCTTCCAAGGAGCAAGGGTCCTTTAATTCTGTGGCTGCAGTCACTATCTGCAGATTTTTAAGCCCAAGAAAGTAAAATCTGCCACTGTTTCCATTTTTTCCCTACCTATTTGCCATGAAGTGATAGGACCAGATGCCATGATCTTCATTTTTTGAATGTTGAGTTTTAAGCCAGCTTCTTCACTTTCCTCTTTTTCCCTCAACAAGAGGCTCTTTAGTTCTTCTTCACTTTCTGCCATTAGAGTAGTATCATTTGCATATCTGAGGTTGCTAATATTTCTTCCGACAATCTTGACTCCAGCTTGTGATTCATCCAATCTGGCATTTCACATGATGTAAGTTAAATATGTAGGGTGACAATCCACAGCCTTGACACACCTCTTTCCTAATTTTGAGCCAGTCCGTTGTTTCACCTCCGGGTCTAACAGCTGCTTATTGACCTACACACAAGTTTCCCGGGAGGCAGGTATGGTGGACTGGTATTCCCAACTCTTTAAAAACTTTGCAGAGTTCATTGTGATCCACACAGTTAAAGGTTTAGCATAGTCTATTAAGCAGAAGTAGATATTTTTCTGGAACTCCCTAACTTTCTCTAAGATCCAACGGATACTGGCAATTGGATCTTTGCTTCCTCTGCCTTTTCTAAATCCAGCCTGTACATATAGACGTTCTCAGTTCACAGGCTTTTGAAGCCTAGCTTGAAAGATTTTGAGCATTTCTTTGCAAGCAAGTGAAATGAGTGCAATTGTCCAGTAGTTTGAACATTCTTTGGCATTGCCTATCTTTGGAACTGGAGTGAAAACTGAATTTTTCTAGTCCTGTGACCATTGCTGAGTTTTCCAAATTTGCTGGCATGTTGAGTACTGCACTTTAGCAGCAGCATCTTTTTGGAACTGAAATAGTTCAGCTGGCATTCCATCATGTCTTCTAACTTTGTTTGTTGTAATGCTTCCTGAGGCCCACTTGACTCACACTCCAGGATGTCTGGCTCTGGATAAGTGACTACACCATCATGATTATCTGAGTCATTAAGACATTTTTTGTACTGTTATTCTGTGTATTCTTGCCACCTATTCTTAACTTCCACTTCTCTTAAGTCCTTGCTGTTTCTGTTCTTTATTGTGCTCATCTTTGCATGAAATGCTCCCTTGGTATCTCCAGTTTTCTTGAAGAGATATCTAGTCTTTCACATTCTACTGTTTTCCTCTATTTATTTGCATTGTTTACTTAAGAAGGCTTTCTTACCTCTCCTTCCTGTTCTCTGGAAATCTGCATTCAGTTGGGGATATCTTTCTCTTTCTCTTTGCCTTTCACTTCTTTTCTCAGCTATATGTAAGACCTCCTCAGACAATCATTTTGCCTTTTTGTATTTCTTTTTCTTCTGGATGCTTTTGGTTACCACCTCCTGTGCAATATTATGAACCTCTCTCCATAGTTCTTCAGGCACTCTGTCTACCATTGATAAAACGTGGTCCACTGGAGAAGGGAATGGCAAACCACTTTAGTATCCTTGCATCAAAAACCCCATGAACAGTTGAAAAGGCAAAAAGATATGACAACAGAAGATAAGCCCCCAGGTCAATAGGTGTCCAATATGCTACTGGGGAAGAGATGACAAATACCTCCAGAAAGAATGAACCAACTGGGCCAAAGCAGAAATGATGCTCAGTTATGGATGTGTCTGGTGGCGAGTGTAAAGTCCAATTCTGTAAAGAACAATATTGCATAGGAATCTGGAATGTTAGGTCCACAAGTCAAGGCAAATTGGACATGGTCAAAAAGGAGATGGTAAGAGTGAACATCAACATTTTAGTGAACTAAAATGGATGGGAATGGGCAACTTTAACTCAGATAACCATTATATCTACCACTATGGGCAAGAATCCCTTAGAAGGAATGGAGTAGTACTCATAGTTGACAAAAGAGTCTGAAATACAGTGCTTTGGTACAATCTTAAACATGACAGAATGATTTCAGTTCATTTCCAAGGCAAACCATTCAATATCACAGTAATCCAAGTCTATGTCCCAACCACTATTGCTAAAGAAGCTGAAGTTGAACAGTTCTATGAAGACTTACAAGTTTTTCTAGAACTAACACAAAAAAGATGTCCATTTCATCACAGAGGATTGGAATGCAAAAGTAGGAAGTCACGAGATACCTGGAGTAACAGGCAAGTTTGGCCTTGGAGCACAAAATGAAATAGGGCAAAGATAACAGAGTTTTGCCAAGAGAACACACTGGTCAAGGCAAACAACCTCTTCCAATAACATGAGAGATGTCTCTACACATGGACATCACCAGATAGTCAATACCAAATCAGACTGATTATATTTTTTACAGCTAAAGATGGAGAAGCTCTATATAGTCAGCAAAAACAAGACCTGGAGCTGACTGTGACTCAGACCATGAGCTTCTTATTGCAAAAGTTAGGCTTAAATTGAAGAAGGTAGGGGAAAACACTAGATCATTCAGGTATGACTTAAATCAAATCCCTTAAGATAATACAGTGGAGGTGATAGATGAAGAAACAAATGTGAAATTGTTGTTACTGGTGTCGTATTAATGTGTGCTTTAAAACTTGTACATTGATGCTTAAAGCTACTTAGTCTGTAATGATAGGGAACTTAAAAGTTTTAAAATTTTAAAATGACATTGTGTAGACAGGCTATTGGAAAAGACAAATTAAAAAATGACAAAAACTACATTTAGAAAGCTATAATATAATCAAGATTGTACTTTATATTTATGGTGAAAATATAAACTTTAATAAATGGTATTAGATATTTGGATAGGCATATTTTAAACAAAGATTAATATTTGCATAAGAAATATTGAGGAATAAAAACAATAGAACATTATTAAACAATAAGCACTAAATGGAACAACAGAACAGTAGAGGAGCCAGCCTCTTTTCTTCCTCAGCCCCCTATTGGTGATATTGTGTGACAGTCCTATGACAGGCCCATAAGTAGAGCAGGAATAAGGGCAGGAGTGGACACTATACATGGCCTTCTGCTCAACAGTAACACATCAAGAGTGGCTCCAGACTGGCTTTGTTAGGATATTAAATCATGACTAATGATAGAATTCCACATATCAATAAAATTTCTTTTATAGAGCCTTATTTCTATATCCCTTACTATTCTACCCCCATTTATCCCCAAACCAGGCCAGTACTTTCAAATTCCTATTGATATCTTTTAATTATCCAGTCTTTTGGTAAATCAAACACAAAAAATAAAAAACACCTCTATTTTCACAGTAGAAATAGTCATTTTCTGCCAGTGATGTGATGATACTTGACATTAGTCACTGATTTAAAAAAAATAAAGATCAATATAGTGAAAATGAGTATACTACCCAAAGCAATCTATAGATTCAATGCCATCCCTATCAAACTACCAACGGTATTTTTCATAGAGCTAGAACAAATTTCACAATTTGTATGGAAATACAAAAAACCTCGAATAGCCAAAGCAATCTTGAGAAAGAAGAATGGAACTGGAGGAATCAACCTGCCTGACTTCGGGCTCCACTACAAAGCCACAGTCATCAAGACAGTATGGTACTGGCACAAAGACAGAAATATAGATCAATGGAACAAAATAGAAAGCCCAGAGATGAATCCACACACCTATGGACACTTTATCTTTGACAAATGAGGCAAGAATATACAATGGATTAAAGACATTCTCTTTAACAAGTGGTGCTGGGAACACTGGTCAACCACTTGTAAAAGAATGAAACTAGAACACTTTATAACACCATACACAAAAATAAACTCAAAATGGATTAAAGATCTAAACATAAGACCAGAAACTATAAAACTCCTAGAGGAGAACATAGGCAAAACACTCTCTGACATAAATCACAGCAGGATCCTCTATGACCCACCTCCCAGAATATCGGAAATAAAAGCAAAAATAAACAAATGGGACCTAATTAAATTTAAAAGCTTCTGCACAACAAAGGAAACTATAAGCAAGGTGAAAAGACAGCCTTCAGAATGGGAGAAAATAATAGCAAATGAAGCAACTGACAAACAACTCATCTCAAAACTATACAAGCAACTCCTGCAGCTCAATTCCAGAAAAATAAATGACCCAATCAAAAAATGGGCCAAAGAACTAAACAGACATTTCTCCAAAGAAGACATACAGATGGCTAACAAACACATGAAAAGATGCTCAACATCACTCATTATCAGAGAAATGCAAATCAAAACCACAATGAGGTACCATTTCACGCCAGTCAGAATGGCTGCTATCCAAAAGTCTACAAGCAATAAATGCTGGAGAGGGTGTGGAGAAAAGGGAACCCTCTTACACTGTTGGTGGGAATGCAAACTAGTACAGCCACTATGGAGAACAGTGTGGAGATTCCTTAAAAAACTGGAAATAGAACTGCCTTCAGTTCAGTTCAGTTCAGTCGCTCAGTCGTGTCTGACTCTGCGACCCTATGAGTCACAGCACGCCAGGCCTCCCTGTCCATCACCATCTCCCAGAGTTCACTCAGACTCACGTCCATTGAGTCCATGATGCCATCCAGCCATCTCATCCTTGGTCGTCACCTTCTCCTCCTGCCCATAATGCCTCCCAGCATCAAAGTGTTTTCCAGTGAGTCAACTCTTCGCATGAGGTGGCCAAAGTACTGAAGCTTCAGCTTTAGCATCATTCCTTCCAAAGAAATCCCGGGGCTGATCTCCTTCAGAATGGACTGGTTGGATCTCCTTGCAGTCCAAGGGACTCTCAAGAGTCTTCTCCAACACCACAGTTCAAAAGCATCAATTCTTCGGTGCTCAGCCTTCTTCACAGTCCAACTCTCACATCCATACATGACCACTGGAAAAACCATAGCCTTGACTAGATGGACCTTAGTCAGCAAAGTAATGTCTCTGCTTTTGAATATAGTATCTATGTTGGTCATAACTTTTCTTCCAAAGAGTAAGTGTCTTTTAATTTCATGCTGCAGTCACCATCTGCGGTGTGACCCAGCAATCCCACTGCTGGGCATACACACCGAGGAAACCAGAATTGAAAGAGACACGTGTACCCCAATGTTCATCACAGCACTGTTTATAATAGGCAGGACATGGAAGCAACCTAGATGTCCATCAGCAGATGAATGGATAAGAAAGCTGTGGTACATATACACAATGGAGTATTACTCACTATTAAAAATAATACATTTGAATCAGTTCTAATGAGGTGGATGAAACTGGAGCCTATTATACAGAGTGAAGTAAGCCAGAAAGAAAAACACCAATACAGTATATTAATGCATATATATGGAATTTAGAAAGATGGTAATGATAACCCTGTATGCAAGACAGCAAAAGAGACACAGATGTACAGTACAGTCTTTTGGACTCTGTGGGAGAGGGAGAAGGTGCGATGATTTGGGAGAATGGCATTGAAACATGTATAATATCATATAAGAAATGAATCACTAGCCCAGGTTCGATGCAGGATATAGGATGCTTGGGGCTGGTGCACTGGGATGACCCAGAGGGATGGTACGGGGAGGGAAGAGAGAGGGGGGTTCAGGATGGGGAACACGTGTATACCTGCAGTAGATTCATGTTGATGTATGGCAAAACCAATACAATATTGTAATGTAATTAACCTCCAATTAAAATAAATAAATTTATATTAAAAAAGAATGAACGTATAAAACAAAAGTTCTTGAGAAAACAAAATATTCTGTAGAAAATGATAATGAAAATTCAAACAGAAAACTGTGATTTGTAACTGAAGTAGAACTTAAGGAAACTTTTTACTTTAGATATCTATGTTTTAAAGGAAAAAAGATTTACAATAACTTATCAACGTTTATAAATTAAAAAGCTAGATTAAAAAAGAATTAAAATCAGAGTCAGTAGGAATTAAAAAATAACCAGTAGAAAAGAAGAAATCAATGAAAACAAAGCAAATATTAGAATTAATAAAGTCAAAATCTGGTTCTCTGGGAAGATTAATAAAACCAATTAACCATATAGTAAGGCAGATAAAGAAATACAAAGATAACACAAAAAGCCAATACTAGGAAAACAGAATGTGATATTACTATAGAATCTAAAATCATTAAATGAGAATATCATAAATAGTATTATGTGAATATACTTGAAAATTAAATGAAAAGGATGATTCTTTGAAAAATAAGTTATTAAAACTAGTGAAGAATAAAAGAGATAACCCAAAGTAATATTCTACCTGTACAAGTAATCAAACTCATAATTAAAAATAAAACATAAATGAAAGCTCTGAAGGCAAACACTTGCTTTGGTAAATTTGTCAGACATTTAAGGAAAAATAATACTATCAATCATTTAACCACCCTTGAAAAAACAGACAAGAGAAGGAAACTTACCAACTTACTGTGTAATACCAGCACAATCCTGATACAAATTCTGATCAAAACACTACCAAAAAATTACATAACAGCAGCCCTTATAAACATAGAAGCAAAATATCAGAAAATCAAACACGAATATATATAAAAGAAAAACACATTGTGAACAACTGGGAATTATTGCAGGGATGCAAAATTAGTGTAATAACTAAAAATCAATAACGTAATTTGCCCCATTAATAGAACAAAGGATAAAACTCATAATGAGCTTAATAGGTACAGAGAAAGCCTTTGACAAAATTCAATATCCATGTACTAAAAAAGTTCTCAGCACACTTGAAAAATAAAAAAATGTCCTTAATTTGATAGAAGGTATCTAAAAACAAAAAACAAAACAAACAAAAAAATACCTACATCTTTATTGTGAAATATTGAATGATTACTCTGTAAGACCAGGAACTATGCAAAACTGTCCACTCCAACTTTTTATAGATATTGTACTGTAATGAGTTTTAACAGTGAAATACAGCAACAATTTTGGGAAAAAATAAATCTGTCTATACCCACACACTTCAGTTCAGTTCAGTTGCTCAATCGTGTCCAAATCTTTGCGACCCCATGAATCTCAGCACGCCAGGCCTCCCTGTCCATCACCAACTCCCGGAGTTCACTCAGACTCACGTCCACCGAGTCAGTGATGTCATCAGTGAAGAGGAACTAAAAAGCCTCTTGATGAAAGTGAAAGAGGAGAATGAAAAAGTTGGCTTAAAGCTAAACATTCAGAAAACAAAGATCATGGCATCTGGTCCCATCACTTCATGGCAAATAGATGGGCAAACAGTGGAAACAGTGTCAGACTTTATTTTGGGGGCTCCAAAATCACTGCAGATGGTGATTGCAGCCATGAAATTAAAAGACGCTTACTCCTTGGAAGGAAAGTTATGACCAACCTAGATAGCATATTCAAAAGCAGAGACATTACTTTGCCAACTAAGGTCCGTCTAGTGAAGGCTATGGTTTTTCCAGTGGTTATGTATAGATGTGAGAGTTGGACTGTGAAGAAGGCTGAGTGCTGAAGAATTGATGCTTTTGAACTGTGGTGTTGGAGAAGACTCTTGAGAGTCCCTTGGACTGCAAGGAGATCCAACCAGTCCATTCTGAAGGAGATCAGCCCCGGGATTTCTTTGGAAGGAATGATGCTAAAGCTGAAGCTCCAGTACTTTGGCCACCTCATGTGAAGAGTTGACTCATTGGAAAAGACTCTGATGCTGGGAGGGATTGGGGGCAGGAGGAGAAGGGGCCTACAGAGGATGAGATGGCTGGATGGCATCACTGACTCGATGGACGTGCTTACATAGAAAGTCTTAAAGACTCTACCAAAATAATAAAAATCTAGACTTATTAAGTAAAATTAGCATGATTACAGTATATGAAGCCAAAAAATAATTTATTGCATTTATTTATACCAGGCAATTAAAATTTTTAAATGACGCTATAATATTATCATAAAACATGACATTTATAGGAATACATTTAACAAAAGATGACTAAGACCTAAAAAGCACAAAACATTACTGTGAGAAATTAAAGGCAATTTAATAGATACCTATTCTATGTTCCTAGACTGAAAGATTCAATATTATTAAGATATCTATTCTCCCTAAACTGATTTACAGATTCATTGTAATACCAATCAAAATACCACCAGGAGTTTTTGAACAAATTGACAGACTGATTTGACCATTTATATAAAAATCTAAAGAACCTAAAATAACCTAAATAATTTTTAATTTTTAAATTATTTTTATTTTTAATATAAAAATGTTTATTAATATAGGAGTCAAAGTGGTAAGGTAATCATCTGTGTATAAGTGGAGGACAATATATAATGCCAGTATTTCCAAAATTGTGTTTGAGGAACACTAGTGTATTGAAGATGAAGACATGAGTTTCATGATCTAATAGAGTTAGTGAAACATTGCAAACAAACAGTTCATCTTCAAAGTTTTAACATTTTATGGGTGGAAAGTGATTCTAAAACAAATATAGCTACTTTTACTTAATATATTAGCTCCCAAACTTTTTAAACCATAGACCATTCTGTCTAAAAATCTCGACCATTCCATTTAACATGTGTAAACATTTTTACCTTGTGCAGAACAGCATGGGGAACACATACTAGGCATATTCTCCTCAGCAGTCTGTAGTGGGAAAACAAAAGCAGATGCACTGACATCACGGAAGCAAACAGAAAGCTATTTCATTATAGCAAATATAATAACTGGAAGTACAATTGCACAGAATATTCTGTTTAGAAAGCATGCCCTCCTTTACATATGGTTTTCATTTACATGATTAAACATAATTGCCATTTCAATACTTCAGTTAACTAGAAATTATTTTAGGTGAAAGAACTTATACCAATAATTCAGGATAACATAATTTAAGAGTTTTCACTATATCACTGTTACTTCTTAAGTATGTCCTTAGTTAACTGTATGTTCATGGTTAATCATAGATTCCTTGTGGGCTACAATATGTTTTTTCCCCACTAAACATAATTAAGTGCTGCATGCATATTCACCAGGAGTTTAATAAATGTTTCTAATCAATATTTCATGGAAAACATTGAGATTCAGTACCTCCAGAATTCTTAATTTTTAAACCAGAATTTATATTAATTTGTTTACTTGTTACTTAACATTTAGGTTAAAATATATATATATTTCAATTTCAGTTTACATTTTTGAGACTATTTTGAGCTAGTTGGTTATATTACTAGATATTAAATTGCTACTTAACAATTATCCTGATTTGTTGATTTGATTATATAGAAATTTACATTTTGGGTGCAGTATCTGCTGGTGTGTTATCAAGAAGATGTTTTTGTTCAGATAAATCTATTAACTATTGTCTAATAAAATGAATTATAATCTTAACTAGATGTACAGGCGCTATATAGTATATTCAAACTGTTCAACATCAAATCCCTTTAAAATATACTTAAGTGATTAATACAGATGATTTGGAATGAAAACACAGTATACTATATTGGATCAATAAACTAGGCTTTGACTGTAAATAGTGGAAAGTATTCATGTAATAATGGAATTTGCACATAAACAGGTGGAAAGTGTCACTGACCAAAAATCAAAAACATTATACAAGAAAGTGGTGAGGTTCCTGACTAACTTACAGACTGGAAAACATTCTAATTACACAAAATCATGTTACTTAAAAAGCTGTCAAAATCTATTACTGTGAAAGTAGCAGATTTGCAATTATACAGTCTATCTAATACTAAACAGGAGACTGGCTAAATAAAGGATACTGGAATAGATGCATAAGAATTTATAACATGGACCACATTTTACATACACTAGTTTCTATAAAAAGATGAATAAAAAAACACTTTTCTTTTTGTTTGTTTGTTTTTTTTGTTGTTGTTTACATTTTTTTAGAAAAAAATTGGAGTTCTGTAATTACAAATTGTTGTTAATTGCAACTTCAAATTTGCAAATATTTGAAAGCAACTTTTAAAAAGAAAAAAAAAATCAGGTTTTGACTCTAATGCTCAAAACCCAAACAAAATAATTATCTAAAATAATATGTAGCATTAGTATAATTTATAAAATATACAATTTAATTTTAGATATCAGAGGATGTTGATGTTTCCAGTTAAAGTTGCCTTTTTTTTTTTTTCATTGAAAGTTGGAACCCTGTCCTACTGATCTTTATTTTTATTTTTTGGATTTTGTAACTTGATTTTTTAAATATTAATTTATTTATTTTAATTGGAGTTTAATTACTTTACAATATTGTATTGGTTTTGCCATACATCAACATGTATCTGCCATGGGTGTACACATGTTTCCCATCCTGAACCCCCCTCCCTCCTCCCTCCCTGTACCATCCTTCTGGGTCATCCCAGTGCACCAGCCCCAACCATCCTGTATCATGCATTGAACCTGGACTGGCGATTCATTTCATATATGATATTATACATGTTTCAATGCCATTCTCCCAAATCATCGCACCCTCTCCCTCTCCCACAGAGTCCAAAAGACTGTTCTATACATCTGTGTCTCTTTTTGAAAAGAGCAACTGCTAAATCAAATAATCTTGCTAGATCTACATGAATCAACATAGTTGTATTTCCAAAGCAGAATAAGTAAAAATAAACCAAGATATGTTTATTGGAAAAGACAGGTTTATGATTTCATTATTTACGTAAATACACAAAGTACCATCCTTTTTTTCCTGGAGTAGTAAACTTTAGGAGAGTGAGAGAAGGGAAATATGTCATGGAAAATGAGTTTAGCTGTATCTGTAATGTCTAATTTATTGGAAAGAGATACAGGAGGGAGAGAGGGAAAGGCAGGAAGAAGGAGAGATCTAAAGCAGAAACAAGCCAACAAAAACCATTATTTGATGTCATTCACAACCAAATCTATAATCTCAATGTATATTTTTCACAGTTCCTTTGAGTATTTGGGAAAAGAGGAGGAAATGAAGAGATGAAATTCTGAAATTTATAATGGCAATCCACTTTGTGTTTAAGCATCCACCTTGTGTTTATGGCACCCCACTCCAGTACTTTTGTCTGGAAAATCCCATGGACGGAGGAGCCTGGTAGGCTGCAGTCCATGGGGTCGCTAGAGTCAGACATGACTGAGCGACTTCCCTTTCACTTTTCACTTTCATGCATTGGAGAAGGAAATGGCAATCCACTCCACTGTTCTTGCCTGGAGAATCCCAGGGACGGGGGAGCCTGGTGGGCTGCCATCTATGAGCTCGCACAGAGTCGGACACGACTGAAGCGACTTAGCAGCAGCAACAGCAGCTTGCATTTAAGTGGCTTCAAAGAAGCACGTCTCTCCAAAGTGATGTTCTACCTCCCATCTCAGAGCCATAGCATTAATTAAAGCTCAAAAGAAAATACTTGGTAATGCCCTTCTGGGAATGGCACTTAAACAGCTAATGTTAGAAATTCTAAATTCTTCCTTTTATTGCATGCTGAAAGACCACTTTGAATTAATTAAATGGAAGCAGTGAAAACATATCATACTTATGATAATTATAATACAACTTATACTTTCAGTATTCAATCACCAATAACTCTTCCTCTCCTGATCATCCTCAAAAGGAGTATAAATCAAATAAACTCTCTCAGGGACAAACTTATTTGGATGCAGCTTTTAGAACTTGAGGTGTCTGCAGCATACACTGTTGGTAACCATCCATACCTGGAAGCAGCATTTGCACTGATGGCTTCTTGCTTCAAGCCCCAGTGACTATGAAAACTCTCTGGTATATGTTGTAAGTGATCTTATTTACATTTTATAGATGAAACATTGCTAATGAGATTGGGCTGGTAATTATTAAAAAAAAAAAAGAAAGAAAACTTGAATACTTTTAACTATGAGTATTTTTTAATATAAAATGTGCATATTTCAAAAAGTAGCCATCCATATCTCAACACTCAAATTCAACTATTCACTTTTGCATCCCTCCTTCTCTCCTAGTGCACAGGCTCTTTCTCACTTCCCCATCTCTGTCTCCATCTTTAAGAACAGTATTTTCACAGAACTAGAACAAATAATTTCACAATTTGTATGGAAACACAAAAGCCCTCAAAGAGCCAAAGCACAAAGCAACAGTCATCAAGAAAGTATGATACTAGGACAAAGACAGAAATATAGATGAATGGAACAAAATAGAAAGCACAGAGATAAATCCATGCACCTAGAGACACTTTATCTTTGATAAAGGAGGCAAAAATATACAGTGGAGAAAAGAGTCTCTTCAACAAATGGTGCTGGGAAACTGGTCAATCACCTGAAAAAGAATTAAACTAAAACACTTTCTAATACCAAACACAAAAATAAACTCAAAATGGATTAAAGACCTAAATATAAGACCAGAAACTATAAAACTCTTAGAGGAAAACATAGGCAGAACACTCTGACATAAATCACAGCAAGAACCCTCTATGACCCACTTCCAGAGTAATGGAAATAAAAATAAACAAATGGGACCTAATTAAACTTAAAAAATTTTGCACAAATGCTTTTAAGGTTAAAATTTAGTATTATTGGTGATTGAATACTGAAAATATAAGTTGTGTTATCATTATCGTAGATATGGTTTCACTGCTTCAATTTAATTAATTCAAAGTGGTCTTTTAGCATGCAGGAAAGAGAAGAACTTAAAATTTCTAAAATTTGCTGTTCAAGTGCCATTCCTAGAATGGCACAGGAAACTATAAACAAGGTGAAAAGACAGCATTCAAAATGGAAGAAAATAACAGCAAATGAAACAACTCACAAACAATTAATCTCCAAAATATACAAGCAGATAATGCAACTTAATACCAGAAAAATGAACAACCCAATCAAAAAGTGGGACAAAGAACTAAACAAAAGAAGACATACAGATGGCTAATAAACACATGAAAAGATGCTCAATATCATTCATTATTAGAGAAATGCAAATCAAATCCACAGTGAAGTGGCATCTCACGTCAGTCAGAATGGCCATCATCAAAAAGTCTACAAACTATAAATGCTGAAAAGGGTGTGGAGAAAAGGGAACCCTCTTACACTGTTGGTGGGCATGCAAACTGGTACAACCAGTATGAAGATTCCTTAAAAAACTGGGAATAGAATTGCCATATGACCCAGCAATCCCACTTCTGGGCATACAGTCTGAGGAAATCAGAATTGAAAGAGACACACGTACCCATGTTCACTGCAGCACTATTTACAATAGCTAGGACATGGAAGCAACCTAGAAGTCCACTGGCAGACAAATGAATAAGGAAGTTATGGTACATGTACACAATGCAATATTACACAGCTATAAAAAGGAACACATTTCAGTCAGTCCTCATGAGGTAGATGAAACTGGAGCCTATTATACAGAGGAAAGTCAGAAAGAGAAAGACAAATACTGTATATTAGCACATATATATATATATTTTAGAAAGACAGTAACAATGATCCTACCATGCAGGTCAGCAAAGTAGACACAGATGTAAAGAACAGACTTTTGGACTAAGCGGGAGAAGACACGAATAGCATTGAATAGCATTGAAGCATGTATAGTCCCATATGTAAAACAGATGACCAGTGCAAGTTTGATGCATGAAGCAGGGCACCCAAAGCCAGTGTCTGGGACAACCCAGAGGGATAGGGTAAGGAGGGAGGTGGGAGGCAGGTTCATGAAGGGGATACACATGTATACCTGCGACCGATTCATGTTGATGTATGGCAAAAACCATCACAATATTGTAAAGCAATTATCTTCCAATTAAGATAAGTTAATTAATTTTAAAGGAGAATGCAAATTGATTCCCTACATCCATTCTCTCCTTATGTCTTATCTGAACAAGCTAGAATGCTGCATGTCTCAGTATCTCTAGCACTGAGCCGTACCATACAACTGCTGCTAAGTCGCTTCAGTTGTGTCCGACTCTGTGCGACCCCAGAGAGAGCAGCCCACCAGGCTCCCCCATCCCTGGGATCTCCAGGCAAAAACACTGGAGTGGGTTGTCATTTCCTTCTCCAACCATACAACTAAATTTGGCTAAAGAGATAGAAATGAAAGTTAGTTCCTGAAAAGAATGGAGAGATATTTTTAGGAACCCTTTTTCCTGCTACTGGTTTAGAATGCAAAAATGACAACTAAGGCTCCAACAACCATTTTGGATCATGACTTGACATTTAAAAAAAATTCTCAAAATAGCTGAGAAGGATTGGGTGCCACCATGATGTCACCATACCAGCCTTGGTAACCTACCTCTTTCACGTGATAGAGAAATCAACTTCTATCTTGTGTAAACCACAATTTCTTGGTTTTATGTCACATACAGTTGAGTATAATTCTACATGATATCTATTAAAAATTATACAAAGACCATTAACAAGTTGCTAATATAAACTGTTAAAAGACAGCAGAATGTAAAGCTTACTTGGCCTCTTCTCCAAGTCCTATCTATTTGACATCTGTTTAGAAGTTTCCATTGCTATGTGTTTATGATTCATCCTTCCACTCCCTTTCTCAAAACTTTACATATGTATCCATAGCAAGTATATAGCATTTTCATTAATTTACATGAAGGATAACATGCTTTTTATGCAACTCACTTTGTTCACTCCATAATATCTTAAATATTTTTACACACTAGGAGGTCTGGTGTGCTGCGATTCATGGGGTGGCAAAGAGACACAACTGAGCAACTGAACTGAGCTGATCTATACAGTTAAATTTTATAAATGAGTAAATTTTAAATATTTATATGTATATATCACTTTCTATTCATTTATCTCTTTATCAACTAGCACATGTATCATTTTTTCTAGTATTTCACTATACTCTCCAGTCAGAAATGGCCATCTTTGAATCTGTCTCATCTGACATATGAGTAAGTATACTCTAGAGTAGATTCCTAGTCATGTAAGTGTTGGTTGTAGGAACTGCACATTTTCAGTTCTCATAGATGTTTCAGGTACTCTCATAAAGAAAGATACAGTTAACACCACTTTTACACAGCAAGTACAATCTTGATAGTCTTTACAGATTTACTGTTATGAGCGATGCCTATATAAGTCTAATTTTTATTCACATCCTTACAGATTACTATAACCGGTATAAAATTTTTATATAATTAGAGTAGATTTCTGTGGTTTCCTACATTATTTGCTTGGCGAGAAAGATGTCAGAGAGAAACAAAAAAGATTAAGGGGAACAACAGCCAAGAGAAACTTAAGACCAACAGAATAAAATCATCAGTATGCTGAAAACAACATTTTCCCTACTTTCTATTATCAATTGGTGGACAGAAAAAGATAAATGGCAATGTGAAAAAGATACGATTTTCTCTGAATAATAATTATTTTCTGTCCCATGGCACCTTCTATTTGACATCTGCTCAAAGTCTCAGCTTTATATCTACAGATAAGCTCTATTTTTATAAATTCAGAAAATAAGGTATAGTGAGATGTTAAAGGCTATGGCGGGCAGGGGAGCCCAGAACTATAAATCTTCTATCACATCTATTCACCTTAATAAACCACCTTAATCTTAGACATTGTGACCATGTGCCCTTAAACAGTAATATCTAAAATGATTACTTTCTTCAAGGTTACATTTTAAATGTTAATTTATGGGAAGCAAGAGCTCTGTAGAATTATCAATTACAGTATGTCAATCTCTTACTTTGAAGTCCAGGGAAGATGTTTGTAAACAGTGAAAACTCAGCTTTATTTATTTATTTTTTTGCAATCATTTTGCTTTCAAAATACATCAAAATATACCTCAAAGACAAAAGAGTCAAATTATAATCTTTGACATGTTTTTCAAACAGGAGTGGTTTCTTATGTTTATAAGACATTTTTGCACAGCTTCCTTAGATTTTGATGACATAATTTAAAATTTTAATACATTTACCCAGTATAAGGAAAGGTTCATTTTTCATATGAAATCAACTTAAAAACACTTTGTCACTGGTTCTTCTGTTAATCAGATCAATAATAAGCAATCATTCAATAATATAACAAATTATTTCATTTATATTTGAAAATATATATGTATCCCAACCTTAATGCATTATTTTATGACTTCTTTAAAATTTCAAAATAAATAATCAACCTAACACCACAAAATTATTGCCATGAGATTAAAAGCCTAATATGGAATGCTAAAATGTTCTTTTATAAAAATATTCATAATTTTTCTTTAATAATACCTAGTTCAAAATTAAGTGGAATTTTTGATAAATTTCAGAAAATATTTTTACACACTTAACAAGGTTTCCTCAATAGTCAAAAAAAAAAAAAAGACTGTTAATATTTTACATTAGAACTTCAATACTGGTCCTACGTAAATGGAAAGCATCTTACTGGCAGCATATGAAAAAGCTTTACTATAATAGCTTAGACTTTGTATTAAAGACAGATACGGGCATGAATTTTGAAAGAGATTCTAACAATTTATATTAAAATAATAATATAACAATAACATTCAAAATGTAAATAATACAAAATTCAACTTCAATACTATAATAAAATACAAATAATATGTGTTTGAAATTAATTGCCATCCTCAAAAACTTAGCCATACCAAAAAATATACTAACTGGTGCTTTGATTAATACCACATGGAGGTAACAGTCATTCGGTGCAAATAAAACTAGTGCTTTTTGTTGTCATTGTTTTTTCTGCATTTAGATATAATATCATATATCAAATAAAAATATTAATTCAGGTTCCTTTGACAAATGACAAAATCCTTAAGTGATCATTTATGTTAATCTATTTATCTAGCTTGTTTTTTGTTATGTGCTTCACCCTCATCAATAACACAGTTTGACAAGCAACTCTGTTCTGCTTTGCTGGAAAGAAATTTGAGAAGCTAGTTTTAATAGCAGAAATAAATGTGAAGGATACTATGTCCTTTTCTAGTTCTGTGAAATCAGGCGGCCTGGTGTGCTAAACCTGATGATTTGGCATCCTCAAATCATGCATAATAAATTACATTTGAGTACGGAACATCCCCCAACATTTTTCACAGTTCCTTCTAAACTTTTCTCTGTTGGGACTCTGTTTTCACTGAGCTAAAATATTTTCTTACAACATATCCCAAAGTAACTTTTTAAAGTGCAGTTTCAGGTACCTTTTAATAGTTCTTGTTTTCAAAACAGCATATGTACAAACATTGAGTAAAATATATGTGCAAAGTTGTTTTTAAGAAAAAAAATGTTCAAAAAGAAAGTGTAATATTTTAAAATTTTTATGTCTGTTCACTATTCAGGATTTCACACTTTCTCCTAAAGGACTACTCTGAAAATAATTTTTAGATGTAATCAAAATAACTTTGTGTGGACCTCTCAAGTCAGTACTTTGACAAGACTAGCCAAGAGATAGACATGAGCACCTACCAGTTGTCTGCAATGTAGCAGACACTCAAGAGAATATAGGGAACGAGAAGTCACTGTCCTGACTATTACTTTTTTATTGAAAATTATCTCTCCAAGCAGGTCTAGCAGACGATTGACAATTATTTGCTCCATTTGAATTATTTAAGTCTCCAAAACAACAACAATTCAAGAGATTTAAGTCAGCCATATTTTTGAGCAATTTTTTCCATTTCATTTTTCAAATTTTTGACATACAATTTTTTGCAGTACTGTCTTAATATACTCTATAGTAATCATATACCCTTTTCATTCTTCAAACAGTCGTATTTACTTTTTTCCCTTTATTTTTTAAAATCTATTTTACTAAAGTATAGCTTATTTACAATGTTGTGTTAATTTCTGCTGTACAGTAAAGTGATTCAGTTATACATATACATATATACACATATATATTTGGAGAAGGAAATGGCAACCCATTCCAGTATTCTTGCCTGGAGAATCCCATGGACAGAGGAGCCTGGTGGGCTACAGTCCATGGGGTCGCAAAGAGTAGGACACGACTGAGTGACTTCACTTTCACACATACATAATATACTTTTTCATATTCCTTTCCATTATAGTTTATTACAGGACATTAAATATAGTTCCCTGTGCTACACAGTAGGACCCTATTGTCTATCCATTATATATATATAGTGCCTTGCATCTGCTAATCCAAAACTCCCAGTCCAGGTCTCCCCATGCCCTCTTTCCCTTGGCAACCACAAGTCTGTTCTCCATATCTGTGAACCTATTTCTCTTTTATAAATAGATTCATTTGTATCATACTTTAGATTCCCCATATAATTGATATCATACAGTATTTGTCTTCCTCTTTCTGCCTTCAGTTAGTATGATAACTTCTAGGTCCATTCATGTTGCTGCAGATGCATTTTGTTGTTTTTATGATGAGTAGCATTCCACTGTGTATACATACCACATTTTTATTCATTCACCTGCTCATCAGCATTTAGGTTGTTTCCACGTCATTTCTGTTGTAAATAGTGCCGCAAGGAACACAGGGATGCATGTACCTTTTCAAATTATAATTTTCATAAGATTCTGTACAGCAAAGAAAACCATAAATAAAAAGACTACCTATGGACTGGGAGAAAATATTTGCAAATGATGCAACTGACAAGAGAATACATTTCCAAAATACACAAAAAGCTCATACAACTTAATAACAAAAAACACTCAATCAAAAATGGCATAAGACCTAAAAATTCCCTTCCCCAAGGAAGATATACAAATGGCCAACAGACACATGAAAAGATGCTTAATATCCCTTATTACTAGAGATACGCAAATCAAAACTACAATCAGGTACCACCTCACACTGGTCAGAATGAGCATCATTAAAAAGTGTACAAATAATAAACACTGGACAGGGTGTAGAGAAAATGAAACCCTTTGACACTGTTGGTGGGAATGTAAATTGGTGTGCCACTGTGAAGAACAGTGTGGAGATTTCTAAAAAATAAAAACAAAAATAGAGTTGCCATATGATCCAGCAACCCAATTCATGGGCATATTTCTTATATTACTAGAGGGAACTTAAATAAATTGTATTTTTGTCCTGAATAGAGCACATTAAAGGAAATAGCTACTACTCCCATTAATTCAATGATTAAATTAAAATTGTAGTTTTCATAGTCTACATGATAATGTAACTAGGTGGCTACAAACTATCTTTCTTAATCATCATTTTTTACAAAGGAGCATTTTATGCAATGATTAACTTCTACTTATTTGCAATTATATTGTATCTGATTTCTTTTTCTGACATCTCAGCAAGATGAGGGGATTGATACGGCCTTTTTCTTCCCAAGTATAATTTGATAAACTAAAGCATTTTCATTATATTCATCTTTATGTTATCTTTCTCCTTCTAGAGGACACAAAGAGATATATTCTGTATAAATTGCTATGTTATAGGGGCACACACAATTTAGAATAGCTAACACAATCTAAACCTTTATCAGTGAGATGCATTATACTGGCTTAACAATTTACCTCCACTTTTTAAGTAGTATCAAATACCTAGGTGAAAACAAAATTGAAGTTCTCTCAGATTTTTTTCCCTAGTTTACTTCCCCTCACAGAATAGTAATTTCTAAACAGAAGAAAAAGAAAGTGGCAGGGGTGGGGCGTGGTAGAGGAGAAGGAGCATGTAGCAAAGCTCTGGTAGAAATCCGGTCTGAATGTCTATATTTATATTTTGTCTCTATTATAACTATACTGTGTTTCTTTACACAATTGAAAACTAAGGTTGCTGGATCAGATGGCAACTCTATTTTTATTTACTTAATTTTTAAAAAATCTCCACACTGTTCTCCATAGTAGCACACAAATTTATATTCCCACTAACAGTGTCAAAGCTGATTAATGTTGTAAATAGTAGTTAAATTATATATCTATAAGCTGGAGAACAGAGAAGGCAATGGCAACCCACTCCAGTATTCTTGCCTGGAGAATCCCAGGGACGGGGGAGCCTGGTGGGCTACCGTCTATGGGGTCACACAGAGTCGGACACAACTGCATTGACTTAGCAGCTGATAGGCATTACTCCAGGTAGCTGGAGAAATTCAATTTATCAACTACTTTCTTTGGGGGCTAGAAATAGAATCTAACTCTAACTAATTCACTGAAAATGAAATATATGGGGAAGGTTTGAAGTGGCTCACAGGAGAAGCTGAAGGACTAGAACTTAGCATCCATAGGAAAAAGAATTACACAGGGCTGAGAGTCCCTTGGACTACAAGGAGATTCAACCAGTCCATCCTAAAGGAGATCAGTCCCGAGTGTTCATTGGAAGGACTGATGCTGAAGCTGAAAACCCCAATACTTTGGCCACCTGATGCAAAGAACTGACTCACTGGAAAAGACTCTGATGCTGGGAAAGATTGAAGGCGAGAGGAGAAGGGGACGACAGAGGATGAGATGGTTGGATGGCATCACCGACTCAATGGACACGAGTTTGGGTGGACTCCAGGAGTTGGTGATGGACAGGGAGGCCTGGCGTGCTACGGTCCATGGGGTTGCAAAGAGTCAGACAGGACTGAGCGACTGAACTGAACTGAGAATTCAAGAGCAGGAAATAAAGACCAGTCTCTTCAGGGCAAAACTTTGGAAACACAGACATTCCAGTTATTTTCAATTTTTTGAAATTGTTGTTGTTATTGTTGTTGGTTTCATTTCTTTAAAAATCATTGTTCAATGGTAAAGTTCCTGGAAGCATGTCCCATTGGCCAATTTTGAGTCATGTGTCTAACCCTGGGCCAAAGGGATCTAGAGTATCTTCACAGATGGCATCATCAATACTGTATCCAGTGAGGAAGGGATAATTTCCCAAAGCCAATCCGTGATCCTTTGTTCAAGATGTGAACAAATGTTCAGGTGGCAGAACAGATTTCTACTGGTATAACTATTAACAGAGAGGTGAGTAAAATTCATACGTTCACAATGACTACATTGACTTGGGTTACTATGTTACAGAGATGATTCTTGTCAATAAATTAATTTAGCTCCATAAGTCAATGTCAAGATATATATTCTATTGCAATATAAGATTTTCCATATATAAAAATCTTATTTGTACTTCAATGTAGATATTACTTTGCATATCTTATATAGAGAAAAGTAGATTCAAAGGTATTAAGAGACATAGTCATGATTAGAGAGATAAAAAGGAAAAGAGATAGAAACTCTGGCCATTTTCAGTTTTGATTTTATTTTAAATGTTAAGTGCTCAGAAGTTCTGTGGGTTTATCAGTTACATTTTGTATTATAAGAATGAGAAAGACTTAACTTCAATCAATATTTTTATAATGTAATGATTTCTATATTTTTCTACAAAGAGTATTAAATAAGAAAAAATTTACTTCCTTAAACAGTGATGATTCTGCATAATTTACTATCTACTTATGAATATTTATGTTATCAAATTTCCCAAACCTGCATTTTCTTTTCCAATAAAGAGACTCTTTTCTGTTTATTTGTATTATGACACCCATTATACCTCTTGCTTTTAAAAAAGTAATTTAGCTTCTCTCTCCATGTTGGATCTCTGTCTTTTTTAATCAAATGTATTATGGAATCTATTGAAATTCTTTTATTTTTTTATACTTGACAATTTCCCAGGTATCTATATTTTCATTTAGGGGCGTGTGTGTGAAATGTGCTCTGGTCTTTGTAATCCTGATACAAACTACAGAATTTTCATACATTCTTCTGTTGCTTATGCTTTCTTTCACTTGGTCTTTCTTTTGCCCTCAAACCCCAACTCTGTTTTTATTTATTTAAGTCTTAACTTTGGGCAGGGGATTGTGAGAGTGCTTTCACACTCAGATTTAAACTGACCAGATTTAACCTAAGTAGTGACAAATTTAACAAGTACTGACAGTTTAAATGATACAAATTGTTGGGAGCTGCGTTAGGCATTACTGACAAAATGGAGGCATGGTCCCCAGCCCCCTCTCCTCATTCCGCAGGCACAGATCCTGGGATGAAGGAGTTAGGCCTTGTAATTCTGACTTGTCTTTTCCTCTCCTCGGCTGAGTTGACTGAAAAGGAATATTAAGGTGCTTATTGTTCTTGAGAGGAGTATAAGAAGGCACAAAGCCTTCTGCAGCGTGGCTCAGAAAATAATTCATAAAGTTAATCATTGACATTTGTTCAAGGACTTTTACAAAAGAGTGTTCCCGGATGCGCACATAGGCCGTAGCTTGAGGCCACGGGAGGGATTGCTATCTGAAGCCTATTTGTGAGGAGAATGTTTAGGGCAAAGGAGTTTATTGAATTTAGGGCTTAGAAATAATTAAAACAGTTAGAAGTTAAAGATTTAAGGAATGTTGTAAAGTTAGCATATTTTACTATAGCTTATAGAAGTTAGGAATTTTTAGAGACACTATAGCTAGAAGCCTTTTTTAGAGACAGTGAGCTCAGGATGTTAGGGGCAAACAGGACTCAGGAAGATAAGTAGTAAACTGAGGAATATAGTATGAGTTACAATGTAATCACAAGATAACTATAGGACACATTAGAGGAGGTAGATGATAGATGATAAGGCTGATTCGGAGAGAATCACTAAAGCAGGAACTCTGTTGGAAGAGCAACAGTAATTTATGGAGATAATAAATCTGGGAGAGGGGGAACTGAAAATATCAAACCTCTGGCCTAATGTTTTTGTAAAAGTATAAAAGAGAATCTTAAACTTGGAATAAACAGGCAGTCCAAAAGAAAACTGAGAGGCTGCCTCATCACCAACACCATTCATCTCTTCAGGTTGAATCCCTGGTTGCTGGAGTTGGACTCCGGCAACAAATAAATGTTGAAATCAGGAGCTATGCTTGGAAGCATTGATAACCCAAACAATGTGGTTGAAAAAGAGAATAGGCAGGAACTACCAAGATTCTGGAAACTGGGAGATGCTTCTCTTCCTTGACCTCTCATTGTTCTATTTGTCTTGATATGAATAATGTTGGTCTTTTAATGGGAATGGCAGTTTTCCATAGTTTTTGTTTGTATATTATATTGTTTGTGTTTAGTTTTCAAACACAGAAAAACTTACAGAAATGAATATAAAAGGGACCTACATATTATTTGAAGACAATTGATGATAAAAATGCCTTTTCATACTGTCCATGCAGTTCTCAAGGCAGGAATACTGAAGTGGTTTGCCATTCCCTTCCCAGTAGGCCACATTTTGTCAGAACTCTCCACCGAGACCCGTCTGTCTTGGGTGGTCCTACATGGCATGGCTTAGTTTCATTGACTGCAGCATAAAGTTAAAAGATGTTTATTCCTTGGAAGGAAGTTATGGCCAACCTAGACAGCATATTAAAAAACAGAGACATTACTTTTCCAACAAAGGTCCATCTACTCAAGGCTATGGTTTTCCCAGTAGTCATGTACGGATGTGAGAGTTGGACTGGAAAGAAAGCTGAGCACCAAAGAATTGATGCATTTGAACTGTGGTGTTAGAGAAGACTCTTGAGAATCCCTTGGACTGCAAGGAGATCCAACCAGTCAATCCAAAAGGAAATCAGTCCTGAGTGTTCATTGGAAGGACTGATGTTGAAGCTGAAACTCCAATACTTTGGCCACCTGATGTGAGAGCTGACTCATTTGAAAAGAACCTGATGCTGGGAAAGATTGAAGGCAGGAGGAGAAGGGGATGACAGAGTATGAGACAGTTAGATGGCATCACTGACTCAATGGAGATGAGTTTGAGCAGGTTCCGGGAGTTGGTAATGAACAGGGAGGCTTGGCATGCTGTGGTCCATGGGGTCGTGAAGAGTTGGACATGACTGAGTGACGGAACTGAACTGAAGCTAAAAATTTACATATTGGCCTTGAATTTTTGTCAAAAGCTGAATACTACAATGTTATATACACTAAATAATTATCCCATTTAATTATATATGTATATATATTTGTGTGTTTATATATTTAATATACTTGTGTATTTACATATATCATACATAATACATATGGGTATATACATACATACATGCATAAATATACACATCTTAAACTTATGCATGATCTTTCTAACGGAAAATAGTATATATATTTAAGCCTTTTAGAGGTACTAGTTAATGTAATAAAGAGACATTCCTTTGTTTAATGGAAGTATAGCTTCTAGAACAGATTATCCAAATGCATCAATGAGAAGCTATCAGTAGGAGGGACAAAGTTCAAAGTTCCAAATTCTTTCTCTACAGCTTACTTTCTTTAAGACAGTAGCTGAACATGTTGCTACCTAATGAAATCAGGTTACAAGTTCTTTGTCTACAGTGCAAGTTTCATGGAGGTAATATTATATCTACACATTTTTATAGCCCTTTATGTCTGGCACAGTGGACTTGAACATTTTAATCAATGAAATAAATAGTGATTATATGACTGCTTAGTGAAAATGGTCTATTTTGATTTCATCCTCACAGAATTAAGCTTTTGCTACCTGGGGACTTTTGTTCTTCTCGGTTTAAATTTAATAAGTAGAGATATATTTTTCTTCATAAGATATTGTAACTAAATCCTTCTTTCTCAGTCTTTATGTAATATTACAGCACATTCAATATCTAAAAACAAAGATGTTCCTTGCTGCTGCTGCTGCTAAGTTGCTTCAGTCATGTTCGACTCTGTGCGACCCCATAGACGGCAGCCCACCAGGCTCCCCCGTCCATGGGATTTTCCAGGCAAGAGTACTGGAGTGGGATGCCATCACCTTCTCAAAGATGTTCCTTATTGTATATCCAACTCTGCTTATAACAGAGTTTTTGTTCAATCTTTTTTTTTTTTTTTTGCCTGTTCAGCTGAGTCTTCCACAGTTACAACTGTCATTCATTCTATAAATCTGAATAAATGTGGCAAATTTACTACAAAAACCAAACCAAAATCACTGAAATCATAAATGAGGATAAACTTTCTCCACCTAAAAGTTAAAATGAGAGGAAACATGTTTTCAGTCTTCTTGCCTTCATAACAGTGAGGATGTTTTCATTTCATTTTTAATTTTGCACAAGAATTGCACCATTACCCACATTGTAGATTTATTACTCTTTTCCTATTTTTGTTATTAACATTTCTAGGTCATTCTTCAACTATAAAGTAGTTAGCACTTCCATTTCACAGTTTTACAGCAATCTGGGCCTAGTGATCTTAGTATCCTGTTATCTTATTTTCCATGTTCTTGATATTAAGAATTAAAGCAAACAAGTAGAGAAAGTGAATGGGATGACAATGTGAGAGGGAACAAGAAGCAGGTAGAAGTTAAAGACTGAACTGTCACATAATATGCAGTCTTTGGCCTGACTTTTAAAGAGCTCTTACTACTGAGGTGTCTTACAACTGTGCACAGTCATGTCCGATGCTTTGCAGTTCCATGGACTGTAGCCCACCAGGCTCCTCTGTCCATTGGATTTTGCCAGCAAGGATACTGGAGTGGGTTGCCATTTCCTCCTTTGGGGGATATTCTTGACTCAGGGATCGAACCTGTGTCTCCTTTCGCTCTTGCATTGGCAGAAGGATTCTTGACCACTGAGCCACCTGGGAATCACCACCTTATGCCTAATGTTCTTCAAATTTATTTTTAAAAATATGTTTACTGATTGATTCCAGTCCTCCACTTTTTATGGGATTTTTAATAGAACAACCTTGAAATTGATTAGGTGTCAAAAGTGCTAGACAGCAACCATTGAATGAATTTAAGTATAGGCATATCTCAGAGATACTAGTGGGTTCAGTTCCAAACTACCACAATAAAGCAAATATCAGTAAAGAAGCTCACAGGAATTTTTTGGTTTCCCAGTGAGTATAAATGTTATGTTTACACTATGATCTATTAAGTATTCAACCGCATTATGTCTAAAAAACAATATACACACCTTAATTTAAAAAATAATTTATTGCTAAAAAATGCTAACATTCATCATAACCATAACCATTCACCTTCAGTGAATTATGTTTTTGCTGGTGTAAGATCTTGCCTCAGTTTTAATGGCTGCTGACCAATCAGGGTGGTGGCTGCTAAAAGTTGGGGTGGCTGTGGCAATTTTTTAAAATAAGACAACAGTGAAATTTGTTGCATCAATAGACTCTTCCTTTCACAAATTACTTTTCAATAGTATCAATTCAGTTTTGATACTATCTATCCACAGTAGAACAAACAAACTGAACAAACAGTTTGAACTGGCTTACGATGTGGCTTAAGGGAATACTGTGACTGGTTTGATTTTCTATCCAGACCATTCAAAATTTCCCATACCAGCAATAAGGCTGTTTCACTTTCTTGTAATTCATGTGTTCGCTGAAGCAGCACTTTTAATTCCCTTCAAGAACTTTTCCTTTGTATTCCAAACCTGGATATTTGCAAAAGAGGCCTAACTTTAAGCTCATCTTTACTTTTGACATGTCTTTCTTACTAAACTTAATCATTTCTAGCTTTTGATTTCAAGTGAGGGATATGACACACTTCCTTTCACTTGAACACTTATTGCAGGATTATTAATCAGCCAAATTTCAATACTGTTGTGTTTCAGGGAAAAAGGAGGCCCATGGAGAAAGAGAAAGACTGGTGAGTGGTCAGTTTTTCAGTGGATCAGTGAGAACACAGGATTTACTGATCAAATTTGCCATCTTATATGGGCATAGTTCACAATGCCTTGAAATAATTATAATAGAAACAAAGATCACTGACCACAGATCACCATAACAAATAATGAAAAAATGTGAAATTGCAATAATTTCCAAAATGAGACACACAGCCACAAAGTGAGCAAATGATGTTGGAAAAAATGGTGCTGACAGGCTTTCTCAATGCAGCATTGTCACAAATGTTGAAATTGTAAAAAATGAAATATTTCTGAAACACAATAAAGCAAAGCACAATAAAATGAAGTGTACCTGTGTTCAAAATAAAATGAGAAACTGAATTTTCCCTTCTATTTCCATAAAAATAAGGCTAAATTTCCTAACTTCCTTAATGATTCATTTCTCTTTGTTACTTTTGAGTAATACTACAAAAAAACTTTGGCCACCTCATGCAAAGAGTTGACTCATTGGAAAAGATTCTGATGCTGGGAGGGATTGGGGGCAGGAGGAGAAGGGGATGACAGAGGATGAGATGGCTGGATGGCATCACTGACTCGATGGATGTGAGACTGAGTGAACTCCAGGAGTTGGTGATGGACAGGGAGGCCTGGCATGCTGCAGTTCATGGGGTCTCAGAGTCGGACACGACTGAGTGACTGAACTGAACTGAACAAGAAAACTGTGCAGGTAGATATGAAACCAGGATATGGGGAAGGAATAATATTTATGAAGAGGAAGATAGTCAAGAAGGGAATTGAGACTGAAAACTGAACAAAATAAATTGAACTGGATTAAATATTTACCTGGAATAAATTACATGAAAGAGCATTTTAACTGTTTTGCTGCTATAAAGGAATGCTGCTGCTGCTGCTAAGTCGCTTCAGTCATGCCTGACTCTGTGCAACCCTATAGACAGCAG
Organism: Budorcas taxicolor; assembly: GCF_023091745.1. Taxonomy (NCBI): domain Eukaryota; kingdom Metazoa; phylum Chordata; class Mammalia; order Artiodactyla; family Bovidae; genus Budorcas; species Budorcas taxicolor. The sequence goes on from NC_068911.1 coordinate 73,858,184, forward strand.
CCCACCAGGCTCCCCTATCCCTGGGATTCTCCTGGCAAGAATACTGGAGTGGGTTGCCATTTCCTTCTCCAACTCATGAAAGTGAAAAGTCAAAGTGAAGTTGCTCAGTCGTGTCTGACTCTTTGCGACCCCATGGACTGCAGCCTACCAGGCTCCTCCGTCCATGGGATTTTCCAGGCAAGAGTACTGGAGTGGGGTGCCATTGTCTTCTCCATATGGGGGCACTCATAAATAAATTAAAATTAAATTGTATTAGAAAAATTAAATTACTTATTTCCTGTCTTTTTATGATTAAGCAAGTGATAAAGCATTTATTAAACACATACTATGTTCAAGGTTTTCATCTAGATTCTCAAAGATAGGATTAAAACAAATACACAAACATCACAGAGCAGTGACACTTTAAAGAAAAAGCCCAGGATATTGAGGCCAATTTCTATCCCTGCTCTGCCTGTATCAGCCATGCAGTTTATAATCTGAAAAAGAACAAGACTGAGGTGCTCCCTAACTGGGTTGTTGTGAGAATCTAATGCAAAGTAATAAATTACAAAACAGTGTAAACATCTAAGAGACTATTATTCTCGTTCCTCTTGAAGAACATATAGCATAGCAGTAATATCTTAGCATAGGAAAGAATCTTTAAAAAACTTCTAATCAAATTCCATTTAAGAAAGGAGAAAAAAATTAGTGGTGAACCTCAGATTACATATATTAGGTTGGTGCAAAAGTAATTGCAGTTCTGTCTCACCTATAAGGGTCATCATTACCATCTTTCTAAATTCCATGTATATGTGTTAATATACTGTATTGGGAGAAGGCAAGGGTGGGATGATTAGAGAGAATAGCATTGAAACATCTATATTACCGTAAGTGAAATAGATGACCAGTTCCAAGTTCGATGCATGAAACAGGGCACTTAAAGCTAGTGCACTGGGACAATCCAGAGGGATGCGGTGGGAGGGATGTGGAAGGGGGGTTCGGGATGGGGGGAACACATGTACAACCATGGCTGATTCATGTCAATGTATGGCAAAAACCACCACAATATTGTAAAGTAATTAGCCTCCAATTAAAACAAAGAAATCAATTTTAAAAAATAAAAGAAAAATTTTGAGTCTAACATAAAAAAAAGCAATTGTGGTTTAGCATTGTTGAACTTTGCTTTTTGATATTGGAATACATTTTTAAAGGTGGTTATGTTATGTATCATTTTAATGCACATGTCTCACTTTATGCTGTTTTGTTAATGACTTATTACTCATTGTTTATTTTATACTTGTTTTAGACTACAGAAATGATGTTAGACAAAAAGCAAATTTGAGTTCAAAATGGGTCGTAAAGTAGCAGAGACAACTTGCAACGTCGACAATGCATTTGGCTCAGAAACTACTAACGAACATACAATGCAGTGGTTTGAGAAGTTTTGCAAAGGAGAAGAGTGCCCTGAAGATGAGAAGAACAATGGCCAGCCATCAAAAGTAACAAGGACCAACTGAGATGATCATCTAACTTGATCCTCTTACAACTACAGAAACTGCTGAAGAACTCAATGTTGACCATTCTGTGCTTGTGCTGCATTTGAAGCAAATTGGAAAAGTGAAAAAGCTCAATAAGTGGGTGTCTCATGAGCTGACCAAAAATCAGAAAAAGTGTTATTTTGAAGTGTTGCCTTCTCTTATTGTACTTCTCTTAATGCAACAACAAGGAACCATTTCTTGATTATATTGTTATGTGTAACAAAAAGTCAATTTTTATATGACTGGAGATGACCAGCTCGGTGGCTGGACCGAGAAGTGCCAAAGCACTTTTGAAAGCCAAACATGCACCAGAAAAGGGTCACGATCACTCTTTGGTGCCCTGCTGCTGCCCTGATCCACTGCTGCTTTCTGAATCTTGATGAAACCATTACATCTCAGAAGTATGCTCAGCAAATCGATGGGATGCACTGAACTCTGAAACACCTACAGATACATTGGTCAACAGAATGGGCCCAACTCTTTTCCATGACAACACCTGAGTGCACATTATACAACCAATACTTCAAAAGTTGAATGACTTGGGCTATGAAATTTTGTCTCATCTGCCATATTCACTTGACCTCTTGACAACTGACTACCACTTCTTCTAGCATTTTAACGACTTTTCACAGGGAAAATGCTTCCACAATCAACAGGAGGCAGAAAATCCTTTCCAAGAGTTCATCAAATCCCAAAGCAGATATTTTTGTGCTACAGGAATACACAAACTTATTTCTCATTGGCAAAATTGTATTGATTGTAATCGTTCCTATTTTGATTAATAAAGATGTGTTTGAGCCTAGTTATTATAATTTAAGGTTCACAGTCTGAAACCACAATTACTTTTGTACCAATCTAATAGATCTATCACATAAACTAGATAATACTACAATATTTTTAATGTTCACCATGTGTAATTATAAATTCTGTCCATTTCTGAGGATTTTTTTTCTTCTAGGGGAAATAATTGAAAAAGATACCCCTTAGATAATTTACAATCATTTACCATTCAAATTAATATATTCCCAAAATAAAATTATGTTCAATTATGCTACTATAATGCAATATACACACTCTTTCTCCACAATAAAGTCATATGCAAATGTGCAAATATATGTATTTTTTGCTATTCTATTTTAATCCTATCAACTGCACCTAATGATAATTGCTACCCTTAACACTGACCTGTTAACAATTTGCATGCAACACTCTACTCCTTAAAAATGACTATTAGGTAAGATATTCTTATTAATATGATTTTATAATTCTTATGTTACACAGAGCAAACTGAAGCTTACTGATGTTTATTATCTTAGTCAGCTTGCAAAGCTGGTAAGTGAAAGGTCCAGGCTTGGAACTCAGCTCCAAAGTCGCTCCTTTTAACCACTACACAATTCTACTTCTCTCTAATTTTCCAGAAGTTTTAATCTATTCTGCTTTTAAATATGTAAAAAACACCTCACTCTCCTTCTGACAAACTGGAAGAGATATAAAAGTAACTACAGATATAAAAACATATTCAAGAAAAGTAACAGAAATCCGATAAAACAGTGCCAATATCACCGAGTTTTGAATGTTTCCATTTTAGCTAGAAAGTCAGAATGACAGCGTCTATTCATTATAACAAGAGAAACCAGTGATATATTTTAAATAAGAGATATTAACATTGTGTTTGTCTCATTTATTGATATGAATCATAAAATGCTAGTATCCAAGACAGAAAATGTAAGGAACAAGTAATCCATATACTATTATCCCATTTTAGTTGTACAGATAGTATATTACCAAAACCTTGCTTCATTTAACTGTAATTTATATTTAAAATAAGGTAGTTAGGATTCTGTTTTAGTTAGTTATCGCACCATTTCCTTTATTTTTCCCCCTCAGAGACTGAAAGAATTGTACAAAATAAAGTTATCTTCAGATTGTGCTAGAATGTATACAGGACTGCAGGTGGCAAGGCAATGTATTATTCATCAAGTTCTTAAATAATTACTCATTTTCACTGATCTTTATACAATTCTCTATGTCTATTTGGAATTAAGAGGTATGGTTTAAAAATGTTTTATAGAGAGCCAAGATCAACAATTTCTAGTTATAAAATGTACAGATACTGTTCTGTTGGAACAGGCTTTTGTAATGCATTCAATTTTATGAATAATTTAAAACTTTCTTTTTGTTTTTCTTTGCTGACATTTTTTCCCTTTGTATAGGTACAAAAATGACCTTGACTTGCTTTCCATAAATCCTCAGCACATTTCAAGGTTTGTCTTTGAAACATGTCTCGTCTAGCTTCTCTACATAATATTTTTACAAATTGAACAATGTGCCACCTTGAAAACCCCAGACAAAGCACCTTGTATGATTTACTGGTACTCATTCTTAAAGCTTTACTACAACCAGCCAAAATCAAAGGCTAGTGGGTTGGTTTCTAACCCAGATAATGAACAAATGTCATCTAATAATTCATGTACTCTTTCTGCAGCATCCATTACATTTTATTGTAATAAGATACTTTTAGTATTATATTCTTTTCCTAGGACTGTTTTTTTTTTTTTTTCCCTTGAATTTTGGCTCTTCCTGTAGAGCACAACAAAATGTAGCTGTCTCATAAAAATAAATCTAAACATGTTGCTTTGCTTTAGATACTGTTTTGATTCTGAATAATTTTCTCTAAGGTTACCTGTTTCCTCTCTGCTGCAATTAATATTATTTATCAAATTAAATTGAGCCATAACTTTCACAGTCCAAACTCTATGACTTTGCCCTATGTGACTATTTTCAATTGTTCCTCTAAACCCGAGCTTCCTTGTGAAATTTAAACATTTGTTCAATTCTTCATTTCATCCTAATTATGGCTAAGAGGATTATACAGATATTAAGTCTTCATTTTTTGCTAGAGAATAATGGGTTTAGAGGTGATTTTATATGTAAATAGCAATTACACTATTTTTCATTTTTTTAAAACCTTAATTTATCTTACACTCTGATTTCTTGGTGGCACTGTTTTACAGTGGTTTTCAATAACATAAATATATTTGGCTATGAAAGAAACTACAAAAGTTATTCTCTTGAATTACTTCATAATGACACCAGAATGAAGGACAATCCTGGAATTTGAGAAGACATCAAAAACCTATTCGTTCCTTGGTAGAGTTCAACATGGTACTTAAGCAACAGGATGAATCAGTAAGAAAAAAGATGTGAGGGTAATATGTTTCAGGCAAATATGCTACAGATGAATAATTCCAATACCATTTGAAGCTAAGCTAAATAATCTGAAACTAAGTTAAAACTGATCCAGTTGTTACTATAAATCTTAAATAGAGTTTAGCACAATATCTTATTTTGCTAATAATACCTTTGATGAGTAGATTTCTGCACAGCTAGAAAAATTTGGCTAGAAACCAGTTCTCTACCTCCACATTTAAAGGAGCTGTGTTCTCAATATTTACAATGACCAAGACATGGAAATGACCTAAATGCCCATCGTCAGATGAATGAATGAATTTTGAATATGTGATAATATATAATGGAATACTATTCAGCCATTAAGAAGAGTGAAATGGTGCCATTTGCAGCAACATGGATGGACCTAGAGATTATCATATTAAGCAAAGTAAGTCAGACAGAGAAATATCACATAATATCACTTAAATGTGGAATCTAAAATATTATGCAAATGAACAAATCTTTGAAACAAAAAACAGATTTTCAGATATATAAAGAACAGACTTGTGGTTGCCAAGGTGAGGGAGTATAGGCAAGGGAAAAATTGGGAGTTTTGGATTAACAGCTTCAAACTACTACATATAAGATGGATAAACAACAAGGTCCTACTATATAGAATAGGGAACTATATTCACTATCCTATGATAGATCATAATGAAAAGAAGGAAAAGGAAGATATATGTGTGACAGAGTCACTTTGCTGTACAGAAAGAATTAAACACAACATTGTAAATCAACTATACTTCAATTAATTTTTTAAAAAAATTTAGAAAATAAAGAAGCTATGTGTTAAAATTTTTTATAATATCTAACTCTGCTTTAATCTGCTAATACTATTTGCACCATAGTCAACACTAAGTGACTTCAACACTGTGATTCATGAGATCATGGTATGATTTTTCACAGAGTATTCTCTTTACTATTCCTAATCTTAAAGTACAGTTTGGAAAGAATTGAACTGACTGAATTTTTTGTCATTACAATAGAATTCTATAAGTTTTCCTTTAAAGTTTTACTCTCAAACCTTTTCTTCCTCCTGACTGAAACAGTTATTTCTGTAAACTAATCTTTTAAAAAGCTTTTTCACCATATTTACTATACTTATTGTGGATCATAAATACTTTATCATATAATTCCAGCATCACTTTCTATATATCCTCCTAAATCTCAAAACAGCAAAGAATTAATGCAAACATAATGGGAAAAAATGAAATATCTTGATATTTCATTGTAAAATTGATAAATGAAGTTGTGACACTCATCAAATAAACCAAGTAATTAAGTTTTCATTTTTTCATATTTAACTTTATTATTGTTTTCTATTTACATAAAATTTGCAAAACTCACACAGAGTTCCCGTATATCCCTCACCACCCATATTGTTAATATGTTACACTACCATAGAACATTTTTTTATAACTAGGAAACTAGTATTGGCATGTTAATATTAACTAAACTCCAGACTTTTGATTTCACTAGTTTTTCCCCTAATATCTTTTACCTGCCCCAGTACTTTGGCCACCTCATGAGAAGAGTTGACTCATTGAAAAATACTTTGATGCTGGGAGAGATTGGGGGCAGGAGGAGAAGGGGACGACAGAGGATGAGATGGCTGGATGGCATCACTGACTCGATGGACATGAGTCTGAGTGAACTCTGGGAGTTGGTGACGGACAGGGAGGCCTGGCGTGCTGTGATTCATGGGGTCACAGAATCGGACACGAATGAGCGACTAAACTGAACTGAACTGAGAGTCCTATTTGATATCAAAGACCCCACTGAAAACATTACCATTAGTCAGCAGGTCTTCTTAGCCACACCTGATCCGAGAGTTTCTCAGTCTTCCTTTGTTTTATGACACTGACAATTTCAAAGAGTACCATTCAATTACTTTATAGAATGACCCTCAATTTGGGTTTAGGTGATATTTTCCTCATGGTTAGATTAGTGTTATGTATTTTGAGGAGAAGGCGATGGCACCCCACGCCAGTACTCTTGCCTGGAAAATCCCATGGATGGAGGAGCCTGGTGGACTTCAGTCCAGGGGGTCGCTGAGTCAGACACGACTGAGTAACTTCACTTTCATGCATTGGAGAAGGAAATGGCAACCTACTCCAGTGTTCTTGTCTGGAGAATCTTAGGGATGAGGGAGCCTGGTAGGCTGCCGTCTATGGGGTCCCACAGAGTTGGACACAACTGAAGCAACTTAGCTGCAGCAGCATGTATTTTGAGGAAGAATATCACAGAGGTAAAATGCCTTTCTCATTCCATTATATCAGAGGACAATGATATGAACATGAGTTATCACCGATAATGTCACTTAGTCATTTGGTTAAAATAGTGTTTGCTAGGTTTCACTTGTAAAGATACTTCTTTGTTCCATATTCTATTTCTTGGAAGAAACCTACTTACTGCAGCCCACACTCAAGGGCAGGGGTGGCTTAAGTTCTAAATATTGGAAGGGGCAGTATCTAAATAAATTATTTGGAATTTTTCTGTAAGGAAAACTTATCTCTTCTCCCACACTTACTTACAGTACTGGTTTAAATGGAGCAAAATGCTAATCCAGCAAAGTGAGAAGAAAGAGAGGGATGTTTTCAGAAAACCTTCCTTTGAGGAAGGAAAAGATTTAGAAAATGTGCATCATGTGTCCTTTGACATTCTCATCAGGTATAGAAATGATCTGGACACCAGATTCCAGTGTATCCTAATAAAAGTTCATAGGAGAGAATAAAAAATGAGGATAGAACATTAAGATCACAATCACAATTCTTAAACATTCATACATATATCAACTACAGCCTATAAGCATTTATAGAAGAATGAAAGAACTTACATGTCAAAATACTTCAAAAAATATTGTATTTTCAGGTCAATTTCCCCCTGAAAAATGTGAGCATTCACTCATCCATCAGCTTTCAGTAACATCTGGTGTGCGCCCTCATGCACACTGTTGAGTACTCCATCTTCCCTCTACAAACCTTTGCCAAGACAGACTGCTTTACTATCCTTATCTATTCCAACCGTCACATCCTTTGGAAGATTTATTATGTTCAGAGTCCTGTCCTCAACTCCAAAATGTCATCTGACAGTATATCAAAATCAAGAGCTACACACATGAGACAGAAGGCATCAAACATTTCATTTACTATTTTTGTATTTCCATACTTCTAGATCAGCCATGGAAGCAAATAGGGCAAAGCTTTTTATTTTCTTGGTACCTATATTTTTAAGGAAAAAAAAGCTGCAGATAGTTTGTAGTAGAAAATAAAGCATCAATTAGGCAGTGCAAGTCCCTCATTTTACAGACTGGGGGCTAAATTTCAGAAAGGGACTGTGACTAGGAAAGACTCAATAGAGCTGAGATCAGGAAACAGTGCCCATTTCTTACAACACAAAATTCTTAAGCAAAATAATTGATTTAAAAACAAAATTTCCATTGTACCAAAGAGTTGAACACTACAATAAGGCTATGTTTTATCAACCACCGTGAAAATTTGTCCAGTTAATGATGTAGGCCATACAGAGGAAGAAAACTTCTCCCTTCTTCCATCTAGGTTCTTTGACACTGGATCATACAAAAAGCAAAGGAATTCAAAAAAAAAAAAAATCACTTCTGCTTCACTGACTATACTAAAGGCTTTGACAGTGTGGATCACAACAAACTGGAATATTGTTAATGAGATGGGAATACCAGACTGTATTACCTGCCTCCTGAGAAACCTGTATGCAAGACAAGAAGTAACAGTTAGAACTGGACATGGAACAATGGACTAGTTCAAAATTGAGAAAGGAATACCTTAAGGCTCTATATTGTCACCCTGCTTATTGAACTTATATGCAGAGTACATCATGCGAAATGCTAGGCTGGATGAAGCACAAACTGGAATCAAGATTGCCAGGAGAAATATCAGTAACCTCAGATATGCAGATGACATCACTTTAATGGCAGAAAGTAAAGAGGAACTAAAGAGCCTCTCGATGAAAGTCAAAGAAGAGAGTGAAAAAGCTGGCTTAAAACTCAACATTCAAAACACTAAGATCATGGCATCTGGTCCTATCACTTCATGGCAAATAAATGGGGAAAACATGGACAATGTCAGATTTCATTCTTGGGCTCCAAAATCAATGTGGATGGTAACTGCAGCCACAAAATAAAAGATGCTTGCTCCTTGCAAGAATAGCTATAACAAAAGTAGACAGTGTATTAAAAAGCAGAGACATCACTTTTGCCAACAAAGGTCTGCATAGTTTAAGCTATGGGTTTTCCAGTAGTCATGTGTGGATGTGAGAGTTGGACCATAAAGAAGGCTGAGCACCAAAGAATTGATGCTTTTGAACTGTGGTCTTGGAGAAGACTGTTGAGAGTACCTTGGACAGCAAAGAGATCAAGCCAGTCCATCCTAAAGGAAATCAACCCTGAATATTCACTGGACGGACTGGTGCTGAAGCTAAAGCTCCAATACTTTGGTCACCTGATGTGAAGAATTGACTCATTAGAAAAGACTCTGATGCTGGGAAACATTGAAGGCAAGAGGAGAAGAGGCAACAGAGGGTAAGATGGTTGGATGGCATCATTGACTCAATGGACATGAGTCTGAGTAAACTCAGGGGGGCAGTGAAGGACAGGGAAGCCTGGCATGTTTCACTTCCTGGGGTCACAAAGAGTGGGACATGAATTAGTGACTGAACAACAACAATTAAACTGACATAAGACAGATTAATAGAAGAGAAACAAGTTTTAATTGTGCATGTACATGGACCCAAGTCGCCAAAAAATGGCCAAAGTAAGTAGTTTTTATACCTTTTAGACAAAGAAACAATAAATATGAAAAATCTGACTAGATAAAAGATTTTGGGTTTGAGGTAGTAAATTAATAAAGAAGTAAAAAGGTTTATTTATCCAGCGTTTTTTGCCCCAAATTCCCCAGTAGTAATGCTTAGTCATGTCAGACCCATTACCACTCTATGAACTATAGCCCACAAGGCTCCTCTGTCCATGGGATTTTCCATGGACGGAACACTGGAGTGGGTTGCCATTCCCTACTCCAGGGGATCCTGCCAACTCAGGGATTGAACCCATGTCTCCTGCATAGACAGGCAGATTCTTAACCACTAGCACCTCCACATTTCCTATCTCTGGTGATAAAGATGTCTCTGTACCACTAGGTACAAGGAAGGCACATGAGAGATTTCACACGAGAGATTTATTTCACATGACAGATCTAATTCATGCCTTCAGGAGGACAAATGAGAGTCAGAGTGTCCTTCTTGCATCAGCTGATTTTTAAGTAACTTTAATTCAGAATAATCAATATGGAAAAGTGGTATGTTGGGGACCCTCTGCTCTAAACCCCATCACCAACCTGAGCTGAGAAGAAGCAGGTAGGGTTCTGGAATTTCAAAGTGGAGGAAAACCATTCATGTGGAGATGGAAGTCTTTTTGACTTAAAGAACATTATTTTCCTAATAGCCCTCTTCTTTATTAGGGGTTCCTATCTAAATTCTTTTAGGCATTTAAGGGAGGGGGACATAAAAAGCTCTTGAGTCTGTAGGGCTTTGATTGTTTTCAGTTCAGTTCAGTTCAGGCACTCAGCCATGTCTGACCTTTTGTTACCCCATGGACTGCAGCACACCAGGCTTCCCTGTCCATCACAACTCCTGAAGCTTGACCAAACTCGCGTCCATCAAGTCGGTGATTCCATCCAATCATCTCATCCTCTGCTGTCCCCTTCTCCTCCTGCCCTCAATCTTTCCCAACATCAGGGTCTTTTCTAATGAGGCAGTTCTTTGCATCAAGTAGCTAAAGTATTGGAGCTCCATCTTCAGCATCAGTCCTTCCAATGAATATTCAGGACTGACTTCCTTTAGAATTGATTGGTTTGATCTCCTTGCAGTCCAAGGGACTCTCAAGAGTCTTCTCCAACACCACAGTTTAAAAGCATCAGTTCTTTGGTGCTGAGCATTCTTTAGGTCCAACTCTCACATCCATACATGACTATTGCAAAAACCATAGCTTTGACTAGACAGACCTTTGTCAGCAAAGTAATGTCTGCTTTTTAATACCCTCTCTAGGTTTGTCATAGCTTTTCTTCCAAAGAGCAAATGACTTAATTTCATGGCTGCAGTCACCATCTGCGGTGATTTTGGAACCCAAGAAAATAAAGTCTGTCACTGTTTCCATTGTTTTCCCATTTATTTGCCATGAAGTGATAGGATCAGATGCCATGATCTTCGTTTTCTGAATGTTGAGCTTTAAGCCAACTTTTTCACTCTCCTCTTTCACTTTCATCAAGAGGCTCTTTAGTTCTTCGCTTTCTGCCATAAGGGTGGTGTCATCTGCATATCTGAGGTTATTGCTATTTCTCCCTGCAATCTTGATCCCAGCTTGTGCTTCATCCAGTCTGGCATTTTGCATGATGTACTTTGCATATATGTTAAATAAGCAAGGTGACAATATACAGCCTTGACATAGTCCTTTCCCAATTTGGAACCAGACCATTGTTCCATGTCTGGTTCTAACTGTTGCTTCTTGACCTGCATACAGGTTTCTCAGGAGGCAGGTCAGGTGGTCCGGTATCCCATCTCATTAAGAATTTTCCATAGCTTGTTGTGATTCATACAGCCTTCAGCTTCAAATAATCCACATGCCAAAATGTCACATTCTGAGGTGGGCAGCTGGCCCTGAAACCCATTAGAGAAAATAACGTATAAGGTAATTTGGTGTTTGCCAATGTTTTAAATTGTCTTTTTGTTTAAAATAACTAGGGGTTAAATGATTTTGCAGCCTGAAGGGCTCCCTAGTGGCTCAGCAGTAAAGAATCTGCCTGAAATTCAGGAGACACAGGAGATGCAGGTTTGATCCCTGGGTTGGGAAGATCCCCTGGAGGAGGGCACGGCAACCTACTCCAGTATTCTTGCCTGGAGAATCCCATGGACAGAGGAATCTGGTGGGCTTCGGTCCATGGGGCCGCAAAGAACTGGACATGTCAGCAGCGACTGAGCACAGCACAGCAGCCTGAAAGGGCTTCCCACTATAAAGGAAGAAAGTCTGATAGATTCAAGATATGTGCTTGGAGAAGAACAAATTTAATATAATAATGATTATTATACTCAGCCCTTTGTTTTGAGTCAGACTGAGCTGATTTGGCTTTGCTTTTATACTACATTTTTATTTTGTAATGAAATAAATGTTCATTTGAATACTTTCCTTAAACTTCCTCATTGAAGTAAATGTTCTTTTTCTTCTATCAATTATTCATGTTCACTCAATGGCAAAAGGCTTCAGAAAACTCAGCCTCTCAAGCTCAAAGACCTTCAGGAAGAACTAAAGTTTATATATTAATTCTAAATGAGGTAGATCCATTTTAAGATCCTTATTAACTGAGTAAAACAGAAAATACATTATTCTTGATGACAAACATCTAATGGTTTAAGTTCTTATCTTATGCTGCACTTTGAGCATTCGTCTATGGGATTACACAAAATAAAAAAAAATTATTTCTACTTACTCAAAAGTCACAAAATCATTATTCAACCAAGTGAGAATTTTAAATTTGTGGTTTAGATTTTACCTTTAAGAGCCCTGTGGCCTTCTTCTTCCCAGTCATGTTTTTAAGTTATGAGATTTTGATAAGCAAATTACTTAGCTCTATGAAGGTCTTCAGATCTTTGTGAGCACTATACAGATTTCAATGCCAGGAATTCTGAGCAAGATTTGGTACATACAGACAACAAAATGGCCCATCCAGGTACAACTGAATATGCCAAGGGACCTGTCATATCATGCATCAGTTCATAGTTTAAAGCCTGAAGACTGCATATCTCTAGAATAGAGAAGGAATCATATACAAAGAATGCAGGGATGAGTACAAACTACCAATTCTTACAAAGATTACCAGCAATGATTTTTGCCAGTTCCATTTAAATCCCATGCCCTTGCTGAATTTTTCACACTTGACCAGAGTGAGGCTGGAGTTAAGTAAAGGGATTGAAGAGGAGTTGAGGGAATGAGTTTCAGCCAGAATATACAAAAGAGGCAATCTTGCATCAAGTGTTTTCTTGTCTTGGCTGATCTAATCAAAATTTAATGGGAGACTCAAAAAAGGCAACCTGTGTTCCACTGAGTATGGATGAGTGTTAACGTATATTTAGTCATCAAAGACCTCAATAGGCCTGCAGACTGCATCTATTATTCCTTTAGTCTTTATCTGAGAAAAATCCCATCTTACACTAAAGGGTGACAGTGATGAGCATGCTGTGGGCAATTATTCATTTATCAGAGAATTTCCTAGTCTCTTTGCATTTTAGGTAAGTTCAAATGAGGGTATAATAATAAAGGTGTTCGCCACTCTGGTCTGTGACTCAGAGCTGCATCTTGATGAAATGAACTGAAACAAAAAGCCAAATAAATCATCTAACTGCATTTTGAAAACACTGTGTTATCCTAAGTGGAAACTGCTTAGGTTAAACTGCTCTCAGAATGTTATCTTCAAGAAATGCATAAATCTATTTTCCTCCTATGCTTATGCTTGAAATTGATTAATGTTGAAATACAGTCATTCACCTTCAAGACTAAGTATATGTGGAAAATGAAATCTTTTTAAGATTCAAAACTTAATGGGGGGTGTTTTCTGCTCTAAGGGTGTATCCAATTTTCCTCGCTATAGCTTTGTCATCATCAAAACTGTCTACACTTAAGTAGATATTATATAAAGAAAGTTAGACACTTGCATAATGTCTACCTTCAAGAGTTGGCAAAAATATAAACATTAGAAATTGTGCATGTAAACAAATTACTGTGGCAATCGAAACAACACACTATGTGTATTTCAGTTACCATTTCAAAGTGATTTGGAAGAATATACATTTGTATCTTTCACAGACTTCTCTGTGGAAAATTCTTAAAGAGATGGGAATACCAGATTACCTTACCTGCCTTCTGAGAAACCTGTATGCAGGTCAAGAAGCAACAATTAGAACTGGACATGGAACAATGGACTGTTTCAAAATTGAGAAAGGAGTGCATCAAGGGCATAATGCTGGGCTGGATGAATCACAAGCTGGAATCAAGATTGCTGGGAGAAATATCAATAGCTTCAGATATGCAGATGATAGCACTCTACTGGCAGAAAGAAAAGAGGAACTAAAGAGTCTCTTGATGAACATGAACGAGGAGAGTTGAAAGAGTTGGCTTAAAACACAGCATTCAAAAAACTAAGATAATGGCAAAAACTCACTTCATAGCAAATAGAAGGGGGAAAAAAATGGAAGCAGTGACAGATTTTATTTACTTGGGCTCCAAAATCACTGCAGATGTTGACTGCAGTCACGAAATTAAAAGATGCTTGCTCCTCAGAAGAAAACCCATGACAAACCGAGATAGCATATTAAAAAGCAGGGACATCACTTTGCCGACTAAGGTCTCTATAGTCAAAGTTATGGTTTTTCCAGTAGTCATGTGTGGATATGAGAGTTGGACCATAAAGAATGCTAAGCACCAAAGAAGTGATGCTTTTGAACTGTGGTGCTGGAGAAGACTCGAGACTTCCTTGGACAGCAAGGAGATCAACCAGTCAGTTCTAAAGGGAAACAACCCTGAATATTCATTGGATGGACTGAAGCTGAAACTCCTATACTTTGGCCACCTGATGCAAAGAACCAACTTATTGGAAAAGACTGGGAAAGATTGTGGGCATGAGAAGAAGAGGGAGACAGAGGATGAGATGCTTGGATGGCATCACTGACTCAATGGACATGAGTTTGTGCCAACTCTGGAAGATAGTGAAGGACAGGGAAGCCTGGCTGCTGCATTCCATGGGGTGGCAAAGAGTTGGATATGACTTAGCAACTGAACTTTTCTGAACAACAGACTTTTCTGAAACTGCACATATTTTTTTCCCATTCTAATTATAAGCGCATTTTTCTACTGAAACAACCACACTAGAAGGTAGAGAATAAGTCTAGATTTTCCTTCTCTCTCACCTCTTACTTCCAATCAATAACTGTGCCCTATTGATTCTACTACCTAGAAATCTTTCACCAATCTTCTCAACTTCTATCTCCACTGGCTTAGCCTATACCCTTAGCATTTATCGCCTGGAGTTCTTCAATATCTTTCCACTTCATCTAGCTACTTAACAATTATATTCAATCCATCTATAATAAACCCAGAGCAAGATTTCTAAAATAAGGAACTTATTATTTGACTTCTCAGTTTATGATCCTCCAGTGGTACGCTATTACCTATAGTCAAGCCCAAACTCCTGAGCATGGAAAATAATCCTTGCTCCTTCCCTTTCCTGCTACCACCTGTCCACATGTACCAAGAACTCCAGATGTACTAAACTTTCAGTTTCTTAAATGTTCCACACATTTTTCCCTCCCTGTCATATTTAACTATACCTTCTCTTTTGCCTAAATTATCTTCTCTCTCATTTCCTACTTCTCCAGGAATGCATCCCCACCACACATACATTCATATTCCTGAAGAACCTTTAGTCTTTCTTTGTTTAGTATTGAATTCAAATGTTTCTTCTTGCAGAAGTATTCCATGTAACCCCAGGAGACATTCTCTATGATCTCTTAATGAATTGCCCCTCCTACTTCCGCTATATCACATACTAAATGGTGGGAATTAAATGTTGTCATGTTTGTCTCCTGCTTTGTTCTATCTTTGTATCCACAGAGCATAATCGGTACCTAATTAATATTTGATTGATGAATAGTTGAGTGAATGAATGGATGGATGAATCTTGGCTGGCTATTTAACAGGAAATACTTACTGCTTAAATATTCCAATTAATGGGATATTTGATAAGCCATAGAATATAACATTTAAAATGAAACTTATTTGTAGATCTATTAGCATAGAATTATTAAGTACTAATAAACAGCAGTAAATAATCATGAAATCTCCATCAAACTTGCATAGCATCTGGTTCTAAATGCTTACTATACTTAAAGGTCTATTTAATTTCAATTTAGACTGTAAACTTCATTGAATACAAAATATTGATTTCCTATAAACAAGTGCTTCCCAAAGAATAATGTGTTCTTACTACTTATTAATAAAATATAATCTCACCTTAGGCTTCCTTGGTGGCTCAGTGGTAAAGAATCCACCTGCCAATGCAGGAGATGCAGGTTCAATCCCTAGGTCAGGAAGACCCCTTGGAGAAGTAAATGACAACCCACTCCAGTATTTTTGCCTGGGAAATCCCATGGACAGAGGAGCCTGGTGGGCTACAGACCATGGGTTCGCAAAAGAGTTGGATACAACTTAGTAACTAAACAACAAAATAATCCTATCATATATTTACTTAATCTTGTCCATCAAATCTTGTTCTCATCCTCTTCTAGTAAAAATTCCTATCTTTATTGGTGGAACTAAAGCTCTCTTTGTATATCTTTCTAACTTCTAATCAAAGATAGAAGGCAGCAAAGGCATGCTCAGTCAGAGAAAGAATGGACATTTGGGAGGAAGTGTCTAAAGGCTGGTATAGGCTCCATAAAGAAAGGAGAAATGATGAAAACATTTGATAAAAACCAAAAGTAAAGGGCACTACCTTAATACAACTCATGGGCACCACAAATTATTATAAATGACTTGCATGCAGGTGAGGGAAAGGCTACTCTCATAATACTTTCTTTCCTATCTCCACATTCTAAATATTCTGAAAGTTCTTTTCTTTTTTTTTTTTTTACTTCCAAGTTTCAAGGACCAAAAAAAATTCCTAAATTTTCAGAATTTACAAACTTCAACCAGTCCATTCTGAAGGAGATCAGCCCTGGGATTTCTTTGGAAGGAATGATGCTAAAGCTGAAACTCCAGTACTTGGGCCACCTCATGTGAAGAGTTGACTCATTGGAAAAGACTCTGATGCTGGGAAGGATTGCGGGCAGGAGGAGAAGGGGACAACAGAGGATGAGATGGCTGGATGGCATCATGGACTCGAAGGATGTGAGTTTGAGTGAACTCCAGGAGATGGAGATGAACAGGGAGTCCTGGCATGCTGCAATTCATGGGGTCGCAAAGAGTCGCATACAACTGAGCGACTGAACTGAACTGAACTGAATTATTCTTTACTGAGACAGAATGGTCCTAGATAGGCTTGTCCTACCTGTTAATTTTTCCAAGTAAGGACATTTAAAAAAAAGAAATAAAACTCATTGATTATCATTATCAATTCATAAAATATTTTAATCCACAAAAGGAATTAACACAAAATGTCTTAGTAAAAATGACTGCACTGAATTTAACTTTGTAAAAAATCAATTAAAATTCTATGAATGAGTAAGGATCTGACCGTGGGCTCACCCTAGACTGAACACTGGTATCTGGTGTCACTCCTCTAATGATGGAAGCAGCACAGATTCCTGACCTTAAAGAAGGACCAGTCACAGATAAATCAACTACCTGAGAGGACAGAGGACAATAAAAGAAGATTCAAAAACACAAGTCATGCACCTGGGTTAGTAATGGTGATGTTTTCTTAAATGTCAAGTAGATCTTTTATGATTACTAGAATCCAGGAGAAAATATATAATAAAAATTAATACAATAAGATTGATATTTTTGAATAGTCATTAGGTTTTAAAAATGCCATCATCAGCACTTCTACTTAGCTTTATCAGTTATCTTTCCCTGTTCACTATTGCTCCCTGACCTTTGGGGATATGTATTTCAAATCCTACCCATTTACCTTGTGTGAGTCTCTACCTCTCCAGGGAGCACTTAACTTCACTTCTCTTTCCTCTTAAAGTTGAAATCAAAATGATCACTCTTCTTTTATATGACATCCAAACAAATCACCAGCATTATCATAATTTAACTCAACTAATGCAGTAATTTAGAAATAACAACTCTCTGAACTCTGAAATTCAATCTGATTTGCAATCCAGATTGTTTATAATGATGAAGATAAGAGTGTCCTTAATGTTATGCATATGACACCTTAGAATAATGTTTATATGATTAAAATATATACTTTCAGGAAAATGGCAACTACTAGTGTCATGCTAAATAAAAACATTACCTATTAAATCAGCAGTTTCACTGTTTACCAACCATTTTGTCATAGAACATTATACTGACTAAGCACTAACATGCTTGTGACTTGTTTACTTTTTTTTTTTTTTGCTGTAAGATAAGCATTCAGTTCAGTTCAGTCACTCAGTCATGTCCAACTATTTGTGACACCATGAATCGCAGCACGCCAGGCCTCGCTGTCCATCACCAACTCCTGGAGTTTATGCAAACATATCCATCGAGTCGGTGATGCCATCCAGACATCTCGCCCCCTGTGGTCTCCTTCTCCTCCTGCCCACAATCCCTCCCAGCATCAGGGTCTTTTCCAGTGAGTCAGCTCATCACATGAGGTGGCCAAAGTACTGGAGTTTCAGCTTTAGCATCATTCCTTCCAAAGAAATCCCAGGGCTGATCTCCTTCAGAATAGACTGGTTGGATCTCCTTGCAGTCCAAGGGAGTCTCAAGAGTCTTCTCCAACACCACAGTTCAAAAGCATCAATTCTTCAGTGCTCAGCTTTCTTCACAGTCCAACTCTCACATCCATACATGACCACTGGAAAAACCATAGCCTTGACTAGATGGACCTTTGTTGGCAAAGTAATGTCTCTGCATTTTAATATGCTATCTAGGCTGGTCATAACTTTTCTTCCAAGGAGTAAGCATCTTTTAATATCATGGCTGCAATCACCATCTGCAGTGATTTTGGAGCTCAAAAATAAAGTCTGACACTGTTTCCACTGTTTCCCCATCTATTTCCCAAGAAGAAGTGATGGGACCAGATGCCATGATCTTCGTTTTCTGAAGGTTGAGCTTTAAGCCAACTTTTTCACTCTCCTCTTTCACTTTCATCAAGAGGCTTTTTAGTTCCTCTTCACTTTTTGCCATAAGGGTAGTGTTATCTGCATATCTGAGGTTATTGATATTTCTCTCGGCAATCTTGATTCCAGCTGTGCTTCTTCCAGCCCAGCGTTTCTCATGATGTACTCTGCATATAAGTTAAATAAGCAGGGTGACAATGTACAGCCTTGACGTACTCCTTTTACTATTTGGAACCAGTTTGTTGTTCCATGTCCAGTTCTAACTGTTGCTTCCTGATTTGCATACAGGTTTCTCAAGAGAAAGGTCAGGTGGTCTGGTATGCCCATCTCTTTCAGAATTTTCCACAGTTTCTTGTGATCCAGACAGTCAAAGGTTTTGGCATAGTCAATAAAGCAGAAATAGATGTTTTTCTGGAAATCACTTGCTTTTTCGATGATCCAACGGATGTTGGCAATTTGATCTCTGGTTCCTCTGCCTTTTCTAAAACCAGCTTGAACACCTGGAAGTTCACGGTTCACGTATTGCTGAAGCCTAGCTTGGAGAATTTTGAGCATTACTTTACTAGTGTGTGAGATGAGTCCAACTGTGCAGTAGTTTGAGCATTCTCTAGCATTGCATTTCTTTGGGATTGGAATGAAAACTGACCTTTTCCAGTCCTGTGGCCACTGCTGAGTTTTCCAAATTTGCTGGCATATTGAGTGCTGCACTTTCACATCATCATCTTTCAGGATTTGAAATAGCTCAACTGGAATTCCATCACCTCCACTAGCTTTGTTTGTAATGATGCTTTCTAAGGCCCACTTGACTTCACATTCCAGGATGTCTGGCTCCAGGTGAATGATCACACCATCATGATTATCTAGGTGGTGAAGATCTTTTTTGTACAGTTCTTCTGTGTATTCTTGCCACCTCTTCTTAATATCTTCTGCTTCTGTTAGGTCCATACCATTTCTGTCCTTTATTGAGCCCATCTTTGCATGAAATGTTCCCTTGAACAATCAAATCAAATATCTTATGATTATACAGTGGAAATGAGAAATAGATTTAAGGGACTAGGTCTGATAGACAGAGTGCCTGATGAACTATGGAAGGAGGTTTTGACATTGTACAGGAGACAGGAATCAAGACCATCCCCATGGAAAAGAAATGCAAAAAAGCAAAATGGCTGTCTGAGCAGTCCTTACAAACAGCTGTGAAAAGAAGAGAAGGGAAAATCAAAAGAGAAAAGAAAAGATATAAGCATCTGAATGCAGAGTTCCAAAGAATAGCAAGGAGAGATAAGAAAGCCTTCCTCAGTGATCAATGCAAAGAAACAGAGGAAAAGAACAGAATGGGAAAGACTAGAGATCTCTTCAAGATAAGCATTACTGGAAAGTAAAAAAAAAAAAAAAAAAAAAAATGGAGGGCTGCTTAACCAAGATCACATGCCTGAGGCATTCACTCAATAGATACTTACAGTCCTACCAAAGTTTTTCACCTATTAACTTTATCTTTACTCTGCTCCTGAATTTGCCCACCTCCAGAGAACGTGCACACACCTGAATTAATCTATCTAGAGCTAAAAGAAAAGAACAGACAAATCTTTGAAATCAGAAAAAAATAGCTTCAAACCTTGGAACAATCATCTAGCTTGGGTAAACCTCAGTTTTCTCAAACTTAACTAGGAATTTCATCTATTTTTCTCTACAAGATTGTTTTTCCACTTAAAGGCAATCATATGTATGTTAACATTATGGAAAGTTTCTTTCTATCGTTCATTCAGCTTCAGGAATTTCAAATCCTTATCTGATTTTCTGGAAATGCATCTGATTCACTAGAAGCAATAGCTTGAGAACTAAACCTCATTCAAAACATCATTCGTTATTTGAATATTGTGCAGCATAACAATCCAATAGTAAGGAAAACAGATTATTTAAATAAATGGATTCATTCTAAGTGGTTCTGAGCAGTATTTCTGAGTAATAGAAGCAACAGAGTATGAGCAACCCCGAGGAGAATGTGTTGCTTAGACAAGTAACAGCAGACAGGACGACATGAGCCTTCTGGGTGTACAACAGTCTGAAGTCAATATACCTTACTCTCAAATACTAACAAACCTGATTTTACCTATTCATGACCTAAATCCAACTTAGGAATAGTCTTACATTAACTGAACTTAAGTGGTTTGAGTTTAAAACCAGAATGCCAAATTTCTCTATGTTGCAGGAGAATTATTCCTGTTGAGGTGAAAGACACAAGGGTCCTCTCTTCAACATGTACTGACTGCCCCTATATGCAACTCTGAAGAATGTCAAATTTGAACCTGCATCTCACCTTGTTTATTTAATATGAAAGCTTTAATCCATAACTGCCAAAGGCACTGGACAGGTGAAATTCTGTAGTCAATATATTATTTCTTGGTAAGTAAGCTTCACAAAAACCTAAATAGTGATTAGAAGGCTCCCTGGTGAGTATGGGGTCAGAGTAAGTGAAGTGTGCGACCCAATGCCAGTAAACCTGTGAATCATGTAAAGAAAGTTTATACTTTGTTAGTCCATTCTACAGTCATCATCACCACCTGGACCAGACAGATGCTGTAATTTCAAACAGTGTGTTCCTGTCTATGGGCGACTGCAGCTAATGCCTGCCTCTTCCCATGAGTCCACAACTGATCTACCTCCCCACTGTCTAGTACAGCCCCTCAGTAATGTATATTAACACCTTTAAGCAGAGTACAGGTAAGTCTTAACAAGTTTGGTGCCTGGTTGTCTCTAAACTGTGACAATATTGCTCTGCTTTTAACTGTGGATTTTAAAGCTTAACTCTTAAAGGACAATTCTGCTTTGTTAAGTTCCCATTATTGGGGAAAGCCTGAAATCCTCATCTTCTGAGAAAAAGCAGACCCAGCAGGTGGGGTATAATGAGTATGAGGAATCAGGAAAATATCTTAATCTTTAAATGGGGAGCATCTACAGAAAGAAGAAGTAGGAGGAAAAGGAGACAAGGAGGAGAGCAACAAGAACATTCTAATCATGGAAGCTTTCAGATTTGGGGCTTACACTTCTCTATAGTATATATCTATAGAAAACATACCACCATTTCCAACTCATAATAACAAACTCCTAATTAAATTGAATCTTAGTCATTCTGCTGTGAGGTTACACATGCAGGGATATGAAATATTCAAATCTCTTTGACCTTGGTCAAATGTGTCATCCTTCATGGTCAGCTTACAGACCAAAATCACATCCCAGCAATTCGAAAGGGCAAATCTAAGAAACAGCAGAAACAGAACTGCTTCTTCTTTCTGCCCCTTTCTATGGAAAAAAAAAAAGAATGAATGTGTATAGGAGCTCTCACACCACAGGATATCCCCTAATTACAGAGTTCAATAAAAGGATTTGCCTGTAGGACCTCCTGAACATAGTAAATCATCATGTTGGCTTGTTTGAATTCTCTTTTCATTTGTAACTCTTATGGCCCTTTTGATCACCACTGTCTACTTCTGCAGTGGTTCAATACTTGCAAGATGCCAGAGGAATAGAAATCTCAAAGTCCTACAGTGAATTTATTTAAAAGATATGAGTGTTCAGGTTGCCTAGAAAAATATACATACCTCTATAATAATAATAGGAAAAATTCCATCAAAAATATACTTCTGTGATGCAATACGATACCTTCTGTGGACATTTAATAAGGCTATCACCATTTCTTAACCTGACCAGCTTTCTGACCCACCAAAACAATGACATCATGTAGACTATTCAGTAGCTTTATCTCAGTGTCTCCATTTTTCCTCTGACCTTTCCCATCACTACTCTGAAAGTGAAGAAGGTTTGTACTCTTCAGTGAAAGGAGATACGCATTTATTTTCTGAGCACTACTGCTCACCACTTTCGTTAGCTAACACACCATCCTGCCTGTATAAGAAGCACCTCTTGTGAATGAAATTTTACCAACATATCTTGCAAATTTTATTATCTTCTTTGTGAAGTTGCTTGAAAACCTAACCATGCAATGTCTTTCTACAGTTATTGTCAAGCCTTTTATGAGCTGACTTGTGAGCTGATAAGAATAAGAATAAGAAGGATAAAAAGAAATTGCTTGCTTCCACTATCTTTATACTATTCATGTAGACGAAGATCTGAAATACAAAAATTAAAAAAAAAAAAAAACCATAGCTAGAGAAATCAAGAAGGGCAAGAAGGGGACCCATAGGACTTAGATGAAGGAATATAGGCCTGTATGTCATCAAACCAAGAGAACAGGATATCCATGATGACAGTTGCCCTGTCTTAACCCATTCCACGGATAAAGGTCACACACGTGCTCTGCTCCTGGCCACTGCATAAGATTAAAATTAAGCTCAGTGCTCTCACTTAGTTATAATTCCAGCCCTTCCTCTCTCACTCTGAAAAGCAAACACAAGTCAGTGAACATGACATTATTATAGGGATAACCTTGAATCCACTATAATTTATAAGACAGCTAATCTTTCAAATACCTGACACCTTACAACTGATCTCCATATGTGCTGCTGCACCATAGTTAAACCTTGAGTTAGACTATAACATGCATTATTATTCACAAAGGATGTGACAGAGATTGCATGATATAAAAGCCCTGACTTGTAACTTAAGAAACCTTCAGGATCTGCAGTGAATTCAGTTTTTGCTTTGCTTAGCTGTGTAGTAGGGTGGGAACTAGAAAACAATTGTATAGGAACAGAGAATGAAAAGGGTGAGAGAAAAAGAGCTACCAATCTGTAACACAGAAGGATGGATTTGTGCACTGGGGAAAGAGCAGGAAGCAGGGGAGAAAAAATTATTCAGTAATCAAGCATTTCCTTTTGAATTGTTTGATGAGTTTGCATTGGTTGTTATTTTTTTGCCTGCACTGGTATAATGCTCCATGAATACTATCCCCTCGGATTTCTCTACAAATGCAAGATGTGTTTCTTCTAAGATTACTCCCCAGAGCCTCATTCTGAAATAAACTGTTCATTGCTTATAGAGTTTTTATAGAGCAAGTTCTTTTTCAATAGGTGTAAGACTCAAAAAAAAAAAAAAAAAAGAACTGATTTAAAACAATTTCTGCACTCTTTTATCCCCAAACCATGAGGTTTCTAGCTTCCTTTTTCTCAAGTGAGTCCTGAGGTCCTCTTACCCCTTCATTTGGAAAACCACACTGCTCCACACTATCCTTACGCAAATTGTTTGGTTCCTAAATGCAACTGGCTGCCCATCTATAATATTTTACAGTATTTTCTCAACAGTGTCTAATAAAGTCACACAACATACAAATCATTAACAAAGCTCCAGATGCCATAGATAAGTTCTTAGAATTTTTAATCACAAAGAGAATTGACTTTAACTCATGGCATCTCCAACTTTGGACTTTAAATTCTCTTCCTAAACCTTCTGTCTTTGAAGATCTCACCTTCAGAATGAAATGGATGCCTGGCTGGTGTGCTTGTAAAATGTCTGCAAGCAAGAAATATAGATTCCTAACATTTATTTTTATGATCATTGTGTTCAGTACTTTTCTCTTTACCATGCTATTCACTTTTTAAGTGCTATGTTAATATGACATAAAACCCCCATTTATAGTCCCAAGACTCCAGTAACCAAGTAGTATAAACCGTTATCTCAGACTTTCAAAATAACTTCAAAATAAATTATTTCTAGCATAGAAAAGGGAGAAAATAGTAAATCCACTTTAAGAATAATGAACGTCTGCCGCGATCATATAGCACAGACTTAAAACAAATCTTTAAATAAGTTTTACTTTTAAAAAAATACTGTTAGCCCACTATTTCACAGATCCTGAGTTGAGAATTTATCATGCAAGTAGCCAAGATATGAAGGCCCCAAATAGACATTTTTTCATTTACTTTGACCATCTAAACTCTGTTCAGTTGCTCTAGAGCAGAATTCACTGGGAGAAACTTATTCAGGGAGGGTCAGTAGCAGAATGTGAGTCCTTCCTTGCTCCTACACATTTTGGCACAGCAGCACATGGTAATTTGACAGAGCTGGACATCAGACTCTAGGATAGGCTCTCCTTCAGTTGTGGGGATTTTTAAGCTACATCATAGGGAAGCCCTGATCTTCCCCTATTGGATTTAGGAACCAGGACTCAATAACAATACAATGTACTAATAACATGCCTCAAACCCTCTCTTGCCAGCTAAGCATTCACAGCTTGGGCAGGGGGCCACCTGTGAGACACAGCATGCCAGCAATAGAATGACCAAATGAGTACTCTGGAGTGGCGAAGCAGCTATCCCCAGTCTGGCATGATATTGTAGTTAACTAGGTTTGATTTCCTAAAAGCACTGAACCATAGCCTCCCTCCACTGAAATTTAAAGAGGACCATTATTTTTCTGGTGAGGTCCATCTACAGAATTAGTACTGGATTCACTCTATTCCCCTTCCTGTTCTCAAGTGATGGAAACTGGAGTCCAAGTCTTATCCTTGACCTTAACTGTCTTAAGCACAAGCCATAGCCAGTATTCTGCAGTTTTGCAGGGAGGTCAACTCCTTTCCTGAAAGGCCAGCCAGCACATGATGAGTGTTGGGCAGGTCAACCCTTTCCTCTCAGTAAGAAATTATATTATATAAGGCATTAAGAATTTTATAATACATTATCCCTATCCCTATGGCAGAAAGTGAAGAAGAACTAAAGAGCCTCTTGATGAAAGTGAAAGAGGAGAGCAAAAAAGTTGGCTTAAAGCTCAACATTCAGAAAACTAAGATCATGGCATCCAGTCCCATCACTTCATGGCAAATAGATTGGGAAACAGTGAAAACAGTGGCTGACTTTATTTTTGGGGGGGCTCCAATATCACTGCAGATGGTGACTGCAGCCATGAAATTAAAAGATGCTTACCCCTTAGAAGTTAAGTTATGACCAACCTAGACAGCATATTAAAAAGCAGAGACATTACTTTGCCAACAAAGGTCTGTCTAGTCAAGGCTATGGTTTTTCCGGTAGTCATGTATGGATGTGAGAGTTGGACTATAAAGAAAGCTGAGCACCAAAGAATTGATGCTTTTAAACTGTGATGTTGGAGAAGACTCTTGAGAGTCCCTTGGACTGCAAGGAGATCCAACCAGTCCGTCCTAAAGGAGATGAGTCCTGGGTGTTCATTGGAAGGATTGATGTTGAAGCTGAAACTCCAATACTTTGGCCACCTGATGCGAAGAGGTGACTCACTAGAAAAGACCCTGATGCTGGGAAAGATTGAGCGCAGGAGGAGAAGGGGATGACAGAGACTGAGATGGTTGGATGGCATAACTGACTCGATAGACATGGGTTTTGGTGAATTCCAGGAGTTGGTGATGGACAGGGAGGCCTGGTGTGCTGCAGTTCATGGCATCGCAACAAGTAGGACACGACTGAGCGACTAAACTGAGTTGATCCCTATCCTAGAAAAGCTTGCAGATCTGGTGGCACTGGGATGGTTTAAGCATCAGCAGAGAAGACCCACTGCAGAGGCATTGCTTGGAATCTCTCCATTTCAGATTTGATAGTTACCTCATTTCATTTTAGCATGGTCACAGTGCCTGGAGAAACTAGTTTGCTTGTGTCATTCTCTGAATTTTCTTTAACATTTCATCCTTAGCATGAAAGGCTATGGCACCCCACTCCAGTACTCTTGCCTGGCAAATCCCATGGATGGAGGGGCCTGGTGGGCTGCAGTCCATGGGGTCGCTAGGAGTTGGACACAACTGAGCGACTTCACTTTCGCTTTTCACTTTCATGCATTGGAGAAGGAAATGGCAACCCACTCCAGTGTTCTTGCCTGGAGAATCCCAGGGACGGGGGAGCCTGGTGGGCGGCAGCAGCAGCAGCAACAGCATGAAAGGCTTAAAATCAGTCAAAATGACATAAAGCATTTTAGCTGATATTTGCTGAAACTATTGTTATTATTGAAGGTTTGCTAAATGGCTCCCACAGCTCTGGGTTGGGCAAGAGAAAAAAATTCAAGGAATGAGTATTTGAAGACTATCCCTAACTCCTAATACTTTTGGCCCTAGATTCATCACTTAATCTCTCAGCATCCTGATTGCCTTATTTACAAAATGAGAAAAGCAGAAGAGTTTATGCATCAGAATCCCAGAACATGTATAGAGTGATGAGTATTTTTATTTAACCAACTTGAGTGAGATATGTAAATTATAATAGGCAACAAGTTAGAATGTTTTCCAATATGTATCTTTGCCCAAGGAATTTTCTCTCCTCTCCTAGACATCGAGCAGAAGCATTTAATGTCTAAATCACATTTCCTCTCTGACAGAAGTCTTTTCAACCTAGAATTTAAGTTGGGTTGTATTTCTGTCTTTGTATAAACCTCTTCTGTATAATAAGGTTATAAGCTTCTGAAGGGCAAGTGATGTTCCTAATACTTCTCTGTGTCTCTAAAATGACTAATGCATTTAAGGCCACAGCAGAAACTGTTCAGTTACTTGTTGAGTACCACACTCGACAGCTAGGAAGAGAGCATGTTTCCTTACACTACATCCTCACACACTTACATTATCAGGGACAAACCTCCAAGACTTCAGCCTTTCATTGCTAGAACCAAAACAGTGCTACTTTATTTTAGATGGGTGGCTGATGTCAGCAGGATCATAATTACAACTCTCTGAGCCAAACATCAGGAGGTTAATAGAGGCTGTTGCTGGAGAGAAAAACATCCTGTTGTTCTTTGGCTCCAAAATATCCCAGCAGGAATAAGGACCTCCTACCAGATGAAGAGCTGGAAAGAAGGTCTCTGTTTGCAAAACAATTATCTCATAATCATACTTTCTGTTACCCCCATGGTCCGATGAATGGGCTAATAAAAAAGAGTACTCCTAAGAATGGTTTTATTTGCTTCTCAGCTCTAAAAACACAATGTCCTCATTGATACCAATGACAGAAGAAAATAGTTTCATCCCCTGTGGCCATTAGCTTTATCAGCTCTTACTTCCACTGTTAACTAACTTTTTTGAGATAATGAACATTTTTCTAGGTCAGAGGTGTAGAAGTAGCTAGTACACTATTTATTACATAGCACATTGAATGCAATAATGGATTTTTTCTCTATCAAAACAATACTACCCATAAGTCATGGGGGTAATAATGTATAGCATAAAGAATATAGTCAATACTATTTAATAACTTTATATGGTGACCATTTCAAAATGTATATAAATATTGAGTCACTATGATATATACCTGGAACTAATATACTTGTATTCTATGTATGCGTCAATTGAAAAAAAAAATACTGCCAGCTTTGCCAATGAAACTTTGCTGGTGGGTCTTGCTATCTTCACAAAGCAAACTAATATATGAGTGTCTTGATTCTCCCATTCAGCTTTGCTAAAGAGCAA
This sequence comes from Budorcas taxicolor, assembly GCF_023091745.1. Taxonomy (NCBI): domain Eukaryota; kingdom Metazoa; phylum Chordata; class Mammalia; order Artiodactyla; family Bovidae; genus Budorcas; species Budorcas taxicolor. Next base: position 73,886,144 of record NC_068911.1, read on the forward strand.
GATGAAAGGCATTAGGCTGGTTAATGTCTGTGAGAGGGAGACAGATGATGGCAAAGAACATGAAGAGTACAGAAGCCAAAAAAGGAAAGTGTCACAGCTACCCATCATCACTCATGCTGTCCCATCCAGATACGCAGGGTTTCTTTATATCATACTAATCCTTCTTAATGTATTACTCAATTTAAATCTTAGACTGTTTCAGTTCAGTTCGTGTCTGACTCTGCGACCCCATGAACCGCAGCACACCAGGCCTCCCTGTCCATCATCAACTCCCAGAGTTTACCCAAACTTCTGTCCATTGAGTTGGTGATGCCATCCAGCCATCTCATCCTCTGATGACCCCTTATTCTCCTGCCTTTAATCTTTCCCAGCATCAGGGTCTTTTCAAATGAGCCAGCTCTTCACACCAGGTGGCCAAAGTATTGGAGTTTCAGCTTCATCATGAGTCCTTCCAATGAATACCCAGGACTCATCTTCTTTAGGATGGACTGGTTGGATCTCCTTGCAGTCTGAGGGACTCTCAAGAGTCTTCTCCAACACCACAGTTCAAAAGCATCAATTCTTCAGCACTCAGCTTTCTTTATGGTCTAACTCTCACCTCCATACACGACTAATGGAAAAACCATAGCCTTGACTAGATGGACCTTTGTTGGCAAAGTAATGTCTCTGCTTTTCAATATGCTGTTTAGGTTGGTCATAACTTTACTTCCAAGGAGTAAGTGTCTTTTAATTTCATGGCTGCAGTCACCATCTGCAGTGAATTTGGAGCCCCAAAAAATAAAGTCAGCCACTGTTTCCTCATCTATTTGCCATGAAGTGATGGGACTGGATGCCATGATCTTAGTTTTCTGACTGTTGAGCTTTAAGCCAACTTTTTCACTCTCTTCTTTCACTTTCATCAAGAGGCTCTTTCGTTCTTCTTCACTTTCTGCCATAAGGGTGGTATCATCTGCATATCTGAGGTTATTGACTACTCAATAGATTTCCTTCATGTCAATGTATGGCAAAAACCACTACAATATTGTAAAGTAATTAGCCTCCAATTAAAATAAATAAATAAAAATTTTTTAAAAGTGTTAGTCACTCAGTCGTGTCTGACTCTTTGTGACTCCACAGATTGTAGCCTACCAGGCTCCTCTGTCCACAGAATTCTCCAGGCAAGCATAATGGAGTGGGTTGCCATTTCCTATTGGAGGGGATCTTCCTGACCCAGGGATTAAACCCAGGTCTCCCACATTGCGGGCAGATTCTTTACCATCTAAGCCACCAGGGATGTTCATTTAAAACAAAGTAATTAGCCTCCAATTAAAATAAATAAATTTAAATTAAATAAATAAATAAAACCTGGGGAAAAAAAACCAACAACAACAGGTTTGGTGGCCTTATTTTTCATAAACTCAAGCAGCTGCTCAGTTTGTGTTAAACAATAAAGTTAGCTAGTGTTCTGAGGTTCTAAGACCCTATCAGTTTACTCTTAAACATTGTGTCCAAAAAACTGTCATCAGCTACATACATACTGCTCAAACCAAATCAAACTGAATGTTGTTTTCCATCCTTGCTCATCATGTGGCCAAGTCACTGATCAGGATGTGTTAATATATAGGATTTGCTGCTCTCTGCTGGCCGTCTAGGAACCAGCAATTTTTTGAACAGGAAAAAATGTTAACTCACTTGTCTGGTCTGAGATTCAAACTAAAAGGAAGAAACAAATTTACACATAGTATGATATTAAAAATAAAAACTAAAAGCCAAAATTTAAAAACAAAGAAAAAACAAAAACAAAATTAACACAATTTTATTCTTACTTTAGCATGAGCAGAATTCTATGATCTGTATTTAATAACTAAATTTATCTTGCTGAAATATGGTAGTTTGCAATAGCAACAGTGAAAATAGTGAGCAGTTCTGATACCTTTTTATGATGGTTAATATTTAGTTGGCAATGAACATGCTTCTCAAACATTAAAACAAATATAAAAAATTACTTATTGTTTCTATATCTGCAAATGTTTACTCCATCTCTCCTCACGTTGCTGAATTCTGGAAATAATAAAACAGGGCAGACACTGTACACTTATGTCATTTTCCAAAATCTATCTACATGTTACCTTTATTATATATAAACATAACATTGTAGTAAAATGATTATAATTAAGTTATTCTAAATATTTGTACAACCCTTAGGATTTAGACACACAACCAACAACTTTTTTTATTTGATATTCCACATATAAGCAAGATAAACTACCTCCCATTTTATAGTTTTGTTATTTTTCAGAACATTCTTCCTAAAGTAAAGAATCACAATTATGAAATATCACTAGATGAATTTCCCTATACCCATGCCAGTTAACTGATTAGGATCAAACATATATTTTGACAACTTCTTCTTACTTGAATACAAAATTTTATAATAGAAAATCTAATATGCTCTAAAAGGATTAATTTTTAGTTTAACACACAGGTTAAAAAAAAAGAGAGAGAGAGACTAAATTATGAAACTCTTAACAGACTGAGCCATCAAATGAGGGAAGTTATTTCTATCATGTGCAGCTTACAAAAGGAATTTCTTTGAAAAGCCCAGTAGGTTGGAAAGATGCCCCTGGAGAAGGAACTGGCAACACACTCCAGTGTCTTGCCTGGAGAATCCCATGGACGGGCTACACTCCATGGGGTCACAAAGAGTTGGACACAGCTGAAGCAACTGAGCACAGCAGAGGATACCAAATGCACAGAAGCAGCTGTCCGTGTGTTTTGTACATCAGCTCAGAAGTGTGATTATAAGTGAGAATGAGGTTCATGATCACTTTCTCTAGGAGAGGCTAATATGGAAAGAAAATAATCACTATTAGCATCACCAACCACCAACCTAACTACCTTTTACTGAGCATATTCTATACATCAAATAGAAGACTAAATACTTTCCCTTTACAACTTCATTTAACTCTCACAACAATGTGTTAGTTGCTCAGTTGTGTCCAAATCTTTGTAGCCCCATGGACTACAGCCTGCCAGGGTTCTCTGTCCAAGGAATTCTCTAGGCAAGAATACTGGTGTAGGTTGCCATTCACAACAGTATTCCTGGGCATTATCACCTCCATTTACAGATGAGAGAAAATTGTGGCACAGACAATCCAGGTGTCTTGCCTCAGATCATACCTTACGAGTCAGAGTGGGGGTCGGTTTCCAACCCTAGCTTGGCAGTGAGGTTCATGTGTTTTTTAGTTAAGTGATAGCTCTATGTATTACAATGCTTTGTTTATTATCAACATAAATATATCAAATATTGAAAAGAAGTTTAGTCATTAAAACTTTAAAAAAGATTCCTTTTTACTGTGTGTGTGTACGTGTGTATGTAAATCTTGAAGAGTGAGCACATAAAAGGCCAAGTGAGATCATTAATTTTAATTATTCTATTCCTATGCACTCTCGCAAATAGCTCTAATAAATATGAAAAGTCTTTTGTTGCTTTGGAAACAAAAAGCTGTCTGAGCAACACCAGAACCATCCTTCAGTCTGGCTGAGTCACTCGATTTGAAACATCTTTTATCCTTAAAGGCCACAAGAAGTCAGTCTTGAAGAGACTTCTCAAAACCTTGAAATATGATTCTGTTGCTAAAAAAGGCACTATTTAGGATTTGTTTAAAAAATCTACTCTCTTTTGAAAGATTTAAAACAAACTTAACCACATCATATACACACATTGAAATTAAGTTCTTGCATTTTTCTTCTGGATAAAGCAATCATATAAAGTATAATGAGAAGACCAGCTAGAGTCAGAATCTATAAAATCCCATGTTCTCAGAGACTTCCCAGAAAAAAAAAGGGGGGGGAGTAACACTGTTCTTTGTTGAACTATGTCAAGGAAAAAAATAATTTACAAAGAGTTTACTTAATGGGACCTGAAGTTATGCTGAGAATTTAAGTCTGAAAATGTGATTAAAAGCAAAGTGGACTTCCCACTGCACCTTGTCTTAGAAGGCATCTTCTAAGTGCTTGCAATGTGTTCTCTTTGCTCTAGTGAACCCTATGAATCATTGGTCTATGTTGTAGCTAATCAAGATGCTTTGCTTCACCTCCCTTTTGTCAGCATACAAAAGCTTATGTCAGGAAAATTTTCTGAGGTAATCAATCCTAAGGTAAAAAAATGAATCAGGAAGAAAAGATCATGAATAAGTGCTTTATAGAACTACTTAAATTCACTGTTTTTAACATTGCCATATCTGCAAAGGCAACATTTCTTCCATCCTGTTTTACAGTAATTGATTTTTAATTAGAAAACAACTATGATTAAATCAATTCATCATCCAAAATCGTGTTTTACTATCCATTCCATCACTGTTTAACCTACTTATTACCAATTTCCCAAGAACTGTAATTAACTAAAGTTTTTCTTTGTCCCCATTAACTCCAGTTCATCAAGGTTACTGTCTGCTTATTATTCACTTTAAAAAATCATTTTAAATCATGAATCATGTTGAAGGAGAAAGAGATAGCTGAAATATATCTTTTTGGAAGATATAAAGGGATGACAAAAACCCTTACCTACAATCACAAAGTGTTACTTCATAAAATACCAGACTTTGAATAGAAATAACCTCTAGTTTTATGCTATTAATGCACGCTAATTCTTATTTAGTGTTCACTGTATTTTGAGACAGGCTCTTTGCTAAGTACTACACATGCATGGATACAATCTTCGCAGGCATATTATAAAATAAGCACTACTAAGAGCAAAGTTATAAAAGTTATTTTAAATTGCTTAGCTAATAAAAGACAATACCAGGACCTAAGTCTGATCTGACTGACTCCACAGTTTAATCACTCCATTCCTCTACTGTAGAGTTATTACAAGATTCTCCTTTAGAGCTGTGTATTCTTAGTGGATGAACTACCATTTGGTCTAGAACAGGCTGGGTGTGTGTGTGTGTTTAAAGCATTTCTACAGTTCATCTTTCTTATATATGACTCTTTACTTTTCATAAAACCTTACTCCTTTTTAAGTTGCATATTTTCTTATTTCCCAACTGATTTTAAAAACTGACTGCACTGATAGAGTGATAGGTGCACATTCATCTGTGAAGGACTGTACTTTATTCATGCCAGTTAGGTGGCAAACCATAGAAATCCATCTCATACTGGCTTAATAAATAAGGGGAATACACTGCTGTGCATGACCGAATCACAGGAGTCACAGAGATGGGGTGGAAGACAAGCGGAAATGTAAACTCAACAAGTGTGTCTCAATGGTCTCAATGTCTGTGATCTCTTTTCTCTAGTTTCTCTTGCCTGAGACTATCTTCTCAATGCAGGAGAATTGGCTGCCAGAACCTCTGGGCCCCAAAGCCCTAAAAAAAGTGAAAGTGCTAGTTGCTCAGTTGTCTCCTACCCGTTGGGACTCCATGGCCCACAAGGCTCCCCTTTCCATGGGATTTCCCAGGCAAGGATACCGGAGTTGGTTGCAATTTCCTTCTTCAAGGGATCTTTCCAACCCAGGGATCGGGCCTCAGTCTCCTGCATTGCAGGCAGATTCTTTACTGACTGAGCTATGAGGGAAGCCCATGATCCTAGTATAACTGAATCTATTTCGATGAATTCCCTTCATCAAACAATGATGCACATTTACAATGAGGTAATTTGTACAGCAATATCTGTATACAGGCTAGGAAGCAACAGTTGGAACTGGACATGGAACAACAGACTGGTTCCAAATAGGAAAAGGAGTACATCAAGGCTGTATATTGTCACCCTGATTATTTAACCTATATGCAGAGTACATCATGAGAAATGCTGGACTGGAAGAAACACAAGCTGGAATCAAGATTGCCGGGAGAAATATCAATCACCTCAGATATGCAGATGACACCACCCTTATGGCAGAAAGTGAAGAGGAACTAAAAAGCCTCATGATGAAAGTGAAAGAGGAGAGTGAAAAAGTTGACTTAAAGCTCAACATTCAGAAAACGAAGATCATGGCATCTGGTCCCATCACTTCTTGGGAAATAGATGGGGAAACAGTGGAAACAGTGTCAGACTTTATTTTTTTGGGCTCCAAAATCACTGCAGATGGTGATTGCAGCCATGAAATTAAAAGATGCTTACTCTTTGGAAGAAAAGTTATGACCAACCTAGATAGCATATTCAAAAGCAGAGACATTACTTTGCCGACTAAGGTCCGTCTAGTCAAGGCTATGGTTTTTCCTGTGGTCATGTATGGATGTGAGAGTTGGACTGTGAAGAAGACTGAGCACTGAAGAATTGATGCTTTTGAACTGTGGTGTTGGAGAAGACTCTTGAGAGTCCCTTGGACTGCAAGGAGATCCAACCAGTCCATTCTGAAGGAGATCAGCCCTGGGATTACTTTGGAAGGAATGATGCTAAAGCTGAAACTGCAGTACTTTGGCCACCTCATGCGAAGAGTTGACTCATTGGAGAAGACTCTGATGCTGGGAGGGATTGGGGGCAGGAGAAGAAGGGGACGACAGAGGATGAGATGGCTGGATGGCATCACTGACTTGATGGATGTGAATCTGAGTAAACTCCAGGAGTTGGTGATGGACAGGGAGGCCTGGCGTGCTGCGATTCAGGGGTTGCAAAGAGTCGGACACAACTGAGTGACTGAACTGAACTGAATAGGGAAAATGTTTCTATATTTTTTCATGGAGATTAAAAATAATAATTTTCGAGACCAGTATTATTACTTTTGACCTCTTCAAAGAGATAGTGGTTACAAAAAGAAGTTTCAGTTGGAGTAGACAAAAGATTGTAAAGAGGCAACCCCTGGAAGGATCTCTTCATAGAAGGCATGGCTGGGAATCCCACTCCCTCATGCCTCATCTTAGATCAAAGTAACTGGCTAACTATAAAGGTTTAGTTGATTGGATCTTCACTGGGATTATACAAAGAGGCCTCTGGTGTTAGAAAAGCCGACTCATTGGAAAAGATGACAATACCGAGAAAGATTGAGGGCAGGAGGAGAAGGGGGTGACAGAGGATGAGGTGGTTGGATGGCATCATTGACTCAATGGACATGAGTTTGAGCAAACTCCAACAGACAGGGAAGGACAGCAAAGCCTGGTATGCTGCAGTTTATGGGGTCACAAAGAGCTGGACACGACCGAACAACTGAACAATAACATTGCATTGGCATCAGCTTGAACTCTAAGAATTTATCAAAGTCAAGTATGCATGAAAAGTTTCCCATGAACGAGATATGGAGAACTTGGGTAAGTGAACTTATTCCTATTCAAGAAGTTAGGGACAGAATTCAACAAAGAGTAGACATCCTTTGTATACAAAGAGTATACAAAGAGTAGTCATCCAGGAAACCAGACTAAGGGGCTGTGGCCACCAGAAGACAGTCTGCACTCAAGATATAGCATTTGTACACAGAGAAGCCCAGCACAAGTGATCTACAAGCAAAAGAACTGACCCTAATGTTCAGCCAAGCACAGAGAGTCAAAGTCTCTGGAGCAGATGGATCTGCTGCTAAAAGTCAACAATCAAGAAACAGTTATTTCAATCCACCTAAACAAAGGTCATTGGGCAATTTGGTTGGCAGAGAAATGAACTGGTCAACAATTTAGCTTCAATAGAGTGTGAAAAAATGCTAAATTCTTGCTGTTTTTAAAACAGGCATTAGATAGTACATTGTGTGGTGCCAAATTTAATGCATGCAAGAAACTTATTTCCGCTTAAGAGTCAAATTGCTAGAGAGGATACGATGGAACATGATAGTTGCATTTTTCTAATCTATGCACAGACACCTTAGGTTTACACTCCTGACAGCTAGTATCTAGGATTTCATGTTCATAATTTTCTTTTTATCTGACTGTAATAAAGTAAGAAAACTTGAACTCTCACATCCACAGATCTCTCTCTCTTTTTCTTTTTTTGATTCACATGGCTTTTTTGAGTCTTTCTTCATGAAGAAAGTTAGGAAAATTGAACTGTCTCCCTCTAATGACCAAACCAAGCATGACCAAGAGAGATATTTGAGCTGTCTACTAGATTTCCATGAAGGAAATTAAGTCCCAGTGTCCAGTGTACATGAAATAAACTACCACCTAGAATATTATTAGTAACGTACCATCTTTGGGAGAACTGAACAAAGTCATTCAACCATCTATGTTCTGTGGTTTAGATGAGGAATCCAGATCAAAAATGCAAACCTCTGCCTTGGAATGGGTATCTCCAAATGTCTTTTCTCTTTGGTAAGAAGGTTGTTTGAAAAATCTTACTTGTTTGTATCATCATCTGGCCCTTATCTTCCTCCCATAGCATTCTGTTCTGCATGGCACTATTTATTTTCTATTAAAATGAGCAAGCTTTAATCTCCCCTGGTACATCTTATGCTACATCAGGACAGGAACTGCTTCTTAATTCTTCAATATCTAGCAAAGAACATATTAATGTTGGCTAAAAAATGACTTCTTCAACTTCTTCAACTCATGATTTAGAATCTCAACAAAAACAAAACAGAATAATGATGATGCTTGCTCACTCTGTGAATTGTAAGTTTTGTCTGTTTACCCAAACATGGCCTTTTGCAGAGAATCTAGTATCACCAACAGGGAAAGGAGGGGCAGTGTGAATTCAATAGAAATACAAAAATTCTGACGTAAAATATGAGTTACTATTAAAATATCGGCATTTATAAAATTACTACAGGTTTTGGTCTAACTTTGCTCTTAACTTTGGTTAAGTCTCTTGCAAGTGTGAAGGAGGATAAACATTACATCAAGGCTCAGCTGCTAGTAGATTAAGCACATTGGATAAAGAAGGTTCAGTAGAGAACACCTCTGATGTTCTGACTTATATTCCTAAGCCACACAGAATCATCTGCAGGCACGAACTCAAAATACAAAAGACAGAGCAAAGTTTTCCTATTAGATTGAAGACTTTTTTCTGTTTTTCTTACATTAAAATGAAACTCACATCTTAAGTGCAATTGAAAACTAGGATTCAATACGTATGTCACTGAGGAAACAAAGCAAAAGAAAACTAGAAGGGTGGAGTGGGGAGGAAGGTAGGAGGGAGGGTTAAGAGGGAAGGGATATATATATATATATATATATATATACACACACACCTATGGCTGATTCATGTTGATGTTTGGCAGAAACCAACACAATTCTGTAAATCAATTATACTTCAATTGAAAAATAAATTAAGAAAAATGATAGAATTAAATTCTAATCTAAATTTCTATCCAAAAGCTTTGCAAATTTAGAAAAAAAATTACCTATCCCTTCTGAGATTTGGTTTTCTCCTTCAGTAAACAAGCAATTTTGTGAGGTGACTTTTCTCTTTCTTCTCATTCTAAGCTATAATATAGCCCCCAAATGTTTATGGTATCCTCATAAACTTTCATGTATATTGATCCAGTTTTTTTAAGGGCAATGAGTATTTAAAACAAAATAAAAAGTCATTTTATACCTAAGAGTGAAAAGGGGGCAGAGCAGTGTCTATCTTGGCAGAATTTGTCTCCCTCTCCTGAAAGTAATCTTGGAAATCAGACTCTTTAGATGTGCCAGCTACTCCTGAGATCACACTCACAGGCTGGGAAGGAAAAATATTGCACATGGGATGTGATGAACTGCCTGTGATGATTTACACACTAAATATGGAAAAACACCTACGTAACAGTCAGATTATGCTGAAACACGTGATACCTGTGCTCAGAATACTTGGAAAGATTTTGAAAGATGCATTTTTTATAAAGGTGTGAGATTTGGGCAAATGGTATATTAAAGAAATAAAATGTGTCAGAAGAAGTGTATACTATGTACAACATGACACATATTAACTTATTTTTATATATGAGCTATAATATATAAGAATTTTGTATACATGTTGCATTGATATATATGAGAGATGAGAAATATGTATCAGATTTTACAGCTATATATATAATTTGAGATATAAACACAGCTTAAATTCACCTGTGTGACTGTGAGTATAAACTATATATGTGTGTCTACATGTAATATACACTTTTTTTAGTTCTCTTTCAATGTTACTGACAAGGAAACTTCTCTCTCGTATGTCAGAAAATAGAAGAAATAGAGACAGAGATTTACAGAAGAATTCTCTGTCCTTTTATTTATATTGCATGCATGCTCAGTAGCTGAAGTTGTGTCTCACTCTTTGCAACCCCATGGACTGTAGCCCACCAGGCTCCTCTGTCCATGGGATTTTCCAGGCAAGAATACTGGAGTGGGGTGCCATTTCCTTCTCCAAGGGATCTTCCTGACACAGGGATCAAACCCATATCTCTTATGTCTCCTGCATTATCAGGCAGGATTTTTTACCACTAGCACCACCTGGGAAGCCCCTATTTATATTAAGTGCTGTTAAATATGCTACAAGAGAAAAGTGACTTTCTCCTGGAAAGAGAGCTAACTTCTACACATGTGAAACTGCAAAGATCACTATTACATGGAGATCTACATTTATTCAAAATATTAATGAGACAGTTTTCAATGAATTCTAGAAATAATGGCAATCTTCTTGCTATTAAAGTTTCTAATAAATTTGGTTTATAAGACTGAATTCATAAGAAATGTATTTACACATGGCTTGCAGAAGAAAACTTACATCTATAATAAAGATCTATGCTGCTGCTGCTGCTGCTGCTGCTGCTGTGTCGTTTCAGTCGTGTCCGACTCTGTGCGACCCCATAGATGGCAGCCCACCAGGCTCCCCCGTCCCTGGGATTCTCTAGGCAAGAACACTGGAGTGGGTTGCCATTTCCTTCTCCAGTGCATGAAAGTGAAAAGTGAAAGTGAAGTCGCTTAGTCGTGTCCAACCCTTAGTGACCTCATGGACGGCAGCCTACCAGGCTCCTCCGTCCATGGTATTTTCCAGGCAAGAGTACTGGAGTGGGGTGCCACTGCCTACTCCGAATAAGGATCTATATAGCATAGTAATTTATGGGCTAAATAACCATACGTAAAATTTCTGATTTTCTATTTCTTGTTATTTCTCTTCTTCTCTAAGTTTCACAAATATAGGTATTCTTAAGTGTTCTCATTCATTTTTTCATTCTTTTATTTCATCACTCATACAAAACGGAGTATCTATTATATACCAAGACATTGTGTGAAGGATGAGGAGGAGAAGGAGGTGGAGGACGCCGAGAAGGAGGTGGAGGACGCCGAGGAGGAGGAGGAAGGTGGGGGATGGAAACAGAGAGAGAGCCCCAAGGGGAAGAAGCAGACTGGAAAGACTTCCCCATGCTTGGGGAACTAGTAGCAGGCCCTTTGTGCTTCTCTTGCCCTCTCCCTCTGTCCTGTCCTTTCTCCAACCTTACACCCTCTATGCAGATGATTCCTCAGACTATCTCCCCAGTCTTAAAGTTTCTCTGCTGCTGCTGCTAAGACGCTTCAGTCGTGTCCGACTCTGTGCGACCCCATAGATGGCAGCCCACCAGGCTCCACCGTCCCTGGGATTCTCCAAGCAAGAACACTGGAGTGGGTTGCCATTTCCTTCTCCAGTGCATGAAAGTGAAAAGTGAAAGGGAAGTCCTTCAGTCGTGTCCGACTCCTAGCGCTCTTGTCAAATACTCCCACTGAATGGCTACATCAGATTCTTAAATGTGCCCGTGATAGAGTATTCTCATCTTTCCTTCCATTTCCAGGCCCCCTCTGTTCTCAGTGGTATCACTGATTCTCTCATTTAGCTAGGTTCTCAATCTAAGTTTTGTCAGTGATTTTTTCACTTTCTCTTTCCTCTTATAATGATTAGTCGGCACACAATGTCTATTCTACTCTGACAATATTTCATATTCATTTCTTCTTATCTTCTCTTACTTCCATTACCCTAAATTTAAATCCTTATTTCTCTTGGCTGGATTTTCTGAACACCTTCATAACTGATTTCTCACTTCTCTTGATCTTTACATTGATCCAGTATACAACTTGTCAGATATTTTGCCCAAAACACTACTTTATATTTTGGTAAATTTCATTACTTTGCCTCGGAAGTCTTCAGTGCCCTAGGTTAGAGGATATATGATGATTAACATTGTATAATGCATTTAAAGTGCTTAGTGTGATGCTTACCATATATTGTTATTCCATTATAATGAACAATTTTTATATGTCAATGTTTACAAAAAACAAAGTATTTCAAATTATTCAACTCTCCATCTAGCCATTCTTTTAAAATGTCTGTCTTGCACAAGAGCTCTGTACCAGACTGCCTATACTCAAGTCCTCTGGATTGCAAAATGTTACGCTTGGGTAAATTGCTTAACCTGTTTGCGCTTCCATATATTGATCTACATAATTGTAATGATAATATTAGTGTCTACTTAGCAGTACTATTGCAATCATTAAATAATTGATGCATACAAAGCAAGTATAGGACACATTTAAATATTCAGTTAAGGTTAGATATTATTCATGGCTATTCAAAGCCAGCCATAATCCTTCTCCAAATTACCCAACAGGCTTTATCTCTCATTCTCTGTTCATTAGTTCTGTTTCATCTCTTCTGCTTTTCTACCGGTGGGTTCAAGCTCTTAGACTGTCTTTGTTCCTGTCCCTTCTAGATGAAAGTTCCTGAAAACCATACCTTTTCCACATTTATATATCTAAAATATCTTTTGCGTAGGAATGTAATAAGTACTTGTAGAAAAATGTATCAGTATTGTCAAACCCTCAAGTATTTCAGCATGCCACTCTATTCATGGTGCTTCTAAATACTTGAATCTTGATTGATATATGGGAATTTTCAGAGGCTGAGATGAATATATAAGCCATCATGTGCCCTATTTTGAAAATTTTATTCTCCATGAATAAATTATAGCATCTATTTATGAATCAGCTAAATCATTTATTCTGTTCACACACACACACACCCACACACAAACTCAGTCTGGGCTAATTTTTGCTTGAACTTTTCTTATAAGAATTTCAGTCTTTTCCTTGGTCTATTAGATTCATCAAACCTGCTTTTCAAGTTAGGTGTGTCAATTCATAAGCAACAGAGGAGGTCTGGATTTTTTTTTTTTTTTTGATCTTAACATTTTATTGCTATCCATACTGATGATTTGTATAATGTAAATAATGGCTTGTGGTGATTATAAAGCATTCCAGAATTACAGACCAAGACTATACACTTGAAAAACCTGCTTGACATAAACTATACAATAGTATTTATTTTTTATTTTTTTTATTTTTCCCCTTCTCTGTACAAATTTATTTTTTTATTTATTTCTTTTATTTTTATTTTTTAAATTTATTTATTTTTTTAATTTTAAAATCTTTAATTCTTACATGTGTTCCCAGACATGAACCCCCCTCCCACCTCCCTCCCCATAACATCTCTGTGGGTCATCCCCATGCACCAGCCCCAAGCATGCTGTATCCTGCGTCAGACATAGACTAGTGATTCAATTCTTACATGATAGTATACATGATAGAATGCCATTCTCCCATATCATCCCACCCTCTCCCTCTCCCTCTGAGTCCAAAAGTCCGTTATACACAGCTGTGTCTTTTTTCCTGTCTTGCATACAGGGATTTTGGTTTAGATTGGTTTGTGTGTGGATATTTCTTCCTTTTTTTGTTTTTCCACAAAGTTATAGGGGGGATTTTTATATAGTTTTTTCAAAAGTTAAAGGTGCTTGTGGTTAAAGAGAGAGAAGGAGAGATCTCCTCTAGGTTCCCTATCCCCGGTTATATTAGTTTTCCAGGGCTGCCATAACAAATGGAGTGGCTTAAAACAAAAGAAACTCAGTGCTTCACGGTTCTTGAAGACAGAAGCCTAAAATCAACATGTAAGCAGAGCCGTGCTTCCTCTGAAATACGTGGGGGGAAAATCTTTCCTTTCCTCCTATCTTCTAGCAATGGCCATAATCCTTGGCATTCCTTGGTTTGCAGGTGCGCCACCCTATTCTCTGCCTCTGTTACCACATAGCATCGCCCTGTGTGTCTGTGTGTTCACATGGTGTTTTTCTCTTCTTAAAAGAACACCAGATATTGAATTGTGTGCATATGTGCTCAGTTACTCTGTCTTTCCCAACTCTTTGAGACCCTATGGACTATAGCCCATCAGGCTCCTTTGTCCATGGAATTTTCTAGGCAAAAATTCTGGAGTGCATTGCCACTTCTTACTCCAGGGGATCTTCCTGACCTGGGGATCAAACCCGTATCTCTTGCATCTCCTGCTTTGGCAGGTGGATTCTTTACCATTGCACCACAAAAGACCTCAACCTGATTATATCCTCCAAATCCCTACTCTCAAGTAAGATCACATTTATAGGTAGAAGGGTTAGAAACTCAACACATTGAGGGTGGGGGCAGGGGAGATAAAATTCAAATCATAACACACAAATGCGTCCAGGATAGGCCACTGTGGCATAAAAATTATTTTAAATCGAAGGGCATTTGAGTTCCTAAAATCTTTCATCTGCCTAAAAGCAGAGGGTCTCAAAAGAACTCAGAAGGAACTCCTCATAAATACCTTCCCAGGAGCAATTCTAACACTGCATGCATGCATGCTAAGTCGCTTCAGTCGTGTCTGACTCTTTGTGACCACCCTATGGATGTAGCCCGCCCAGCTTCCCTGTTCATAGGATTCTCCAAGCAAGAATACTGGAGTGGGTTGCTGTGCCCTCTTTCAGAGGATCTTCCCAACCCAGGAATCGAACCCAAGTCTCTTAAGTCTCCTGCATTAGAGATAATTCACTCTAAAATGAGAAGTCATCACCACACCCAAACAGACATTGTCTCAGAACCATATCTCCCATCTACTTCCCTAAGGCTCATTTATCTTTCCTAAAAGTCATTTGTTTTCCTATCAGTGCACTTCTCCCATTCCCTGTCACCTGTTAAAATGGTATACAAGTCCCATATTCTAACTACCCCTTTGAATCACATTTTTATTTAGGGTGTTTTTTTTGCATTTATTTTTAAAAATTTATTTATTTTTTAATTAAAAGATAATTTCTCTTCAGAATTTTGTTGTTTTCTGTCAAACCTCAACATGAATCAGCCATAGGTATACATATGTTCCCTCCCTCTTGAACCTCCTTCCATGAATCATATTTTTAAATAAACTTCCATATGTATGGATATAGTTAATTAAACCTGTTTTCCCTTCCTGTCTTCCCTGTCTTTTGTTAATTTAATTTGCAAGCTCCTCAAAACAGAATCCAAGGGAAAAGAGGTAAAATTTTTCTACTGACATAGTGGTAAACTCAATATATGCTTGATGATGAACTACCTGGAATTTTTCCCTACACACCTGCCCATCTTGCTCCAGGACTTTTCTAAATCTAGGTGTGCTAGCACCAACATCTATTCTACATAATGTTGAGATGAGCCTGGTAAAAAGTGGAGGTTATCTAATAGTTTTGAAAATATTAGACATTTCTGGTATATAGCAAGTGAACTGAACACTAGGAGAAACAGATGACAAACAAACCCACACAAAATCTGCGAATACTATACAGTAAAAGGGCTGTGTGTGATTAATTCAGGCACAGACTGATTAAACCTAAGTTCTTTAATCTCTATCCTAAAATCTTTCCAAGAAAGTAAGAAGACTCATTTTTAGATAGATTCACCATTACTCCTTCAGAATAATCTAGCAGCAGCTTGGATTACAGAACATTTCTTCAAAGCTAATGACCACTTCTGGTGAGTTTCCTTGAAAAGCTCCAGGGTGCCTAGAGGCAACAAATCGGCCTGCTGGCCTTTACCTTAAGCTAGTAAGTGGAAAGAGGAGAAAAGAATGAAGACACGGTATGTCAGCAGCATTCAGAGAACACACCCAAGCACTATTATTATTCTCATGTTACTATTACAGATTTTTGCAATGGAAGTAAATACAGGGTCTTCTGACCATGACTCTTCACAAATATCTCACAAACACAATAACATATGAGATGTGAGATGCATTTAACCTTTGAAAATAGATATAGCTATAAATAAACATCAGACCTTCTAGTTTCCATTTTATTAAAATTTGGACGTTTAACAAATTCAAACAAAGTCCATCTGGCTCATGTCAGGGGTGAGAGGTAGAAGAGAGGTTCAAGAGGGAAGGGAAATATGTATACTTGTTACTGAAAGTTATGACCAACCTAGACAGCATATTAAGAAGCAGAGAGGAGGTGGTTCTAAGATGGTGGAGGAATAGGACGGGGAGACCAGTTTCTCCTCCACATATTCATTGAAAGAACATTTGAACACCGAGCAAATTCCACAAAACAACTTCTGAACGCTGGCAGAGGACATCAGGCACCGAGAAAAGCAGCCCATTGTCTCTGAAAGGAGATGGAGAAGTCTTGAGGCTACCGTAAGAATAAGACTGAAACCTAGAAGCAGGAGGCTTAAGTCCAAATCCTGAGAACATCAGAGAACTCCTGACTCCAGGAAACATTTATTGACAGGAGCTCATCAAACGCCTCCATACCCACACTGAAACCAGCACCACCCAAGGGCCAACAAGTTCCAGAGCAAGACATACAGTGCAAATTCTCCAGCAACACAGGAACATAGCCCTGAGCTTCAATATACAGGCTGCCCAAAGTCACACCAAACCCACTGAACATCTCAAAACTCATTACTGGACACTTCATTGCACTCCAGAGAGAAGAAATCCAGCTCCACCCACCAGGACACCAACACAAGCTTCCCTAACCAGGAAACCTTGACAAGCCACCCGTCCAACCCCACCCACAGTGAAGAACCTCCACAATAAAGAGGAACCACAAACTGCCAGAATACAGAAAGGCCACCCCAAACACAGCAATATAAACAAGATGAAAAGTCAGAGAAATACCCAGCAGGTAAAGGAACAGGATAAATGCCCACCAAACCAAACAAAAGAGGAAGAGATAGGGACTCTACCTGATAAAGAATTCTGAATAATGATAGTGAAAATGAACCAAAACCTTGAAAACAAATTGGAGTTACAGATAAATAACCTGGAGACAAGGATCAAGAAGATGCAAGAAAGGTTTAACAAGGACTTAGAAGAAATAAAAAAGAGTCAATATATAATGAATAATGCAATAAATGAGATCAAAAACACTCTGGAGGGAACCAACAGTGGAATAATGAAGGCAGAAGATAGGATAAATGAGGTAGAAGATAGAATGGTAGAAATAAATGAAACAGAGAGGAAAAAAGAAAAACGAATCAAAAGAAATGAGGACAACCTCAGAGACCTCTGGGACAGTGTTAAACGCCCCAACATTCAAATCATAGGAGTCCCAGAAGAAGAAGACAAAAAGAAAGACCATGAGAAAATACTTGAGGAGATAGTAGTTGAAAACTTCCCTAAAATGGGGAAGGAATTAATCACCCAAGTCCAAGAAACCCAGAGAGTCCCAAACAGGATAAACTCAAGGCAAAACACCCAAGACACATATTAATCAAATTGACAAAAAACAAATATGAAAAGCAGCAAGGGAAAAACAACAAATAACACACAAGGGGATTCCCATAAGGATAACAGCTGATCTTTCAATAGAAACACTTCAGGCCAGAAGGGAATGGCAGCACATACTTAAAGTGATGAAAGAAAATAACCTACAGCCCAGATTACTGTACCCAGCAAGGATCTCATTCAAATATGAAGGAGAAATCAAAAGCTTTACAGACAAGCAAAAGCTGGCAGAATTCAGCACCACCAAACCAGCTCTCCAACAATTGCTAAAGGATCTTCTCTGGATAGGAAACACAGAAATGATGTATAAACTTGAACCCAAAACAATAAAGTAAATGGCAATGGGGGCATACTTATCAATAATTACCTTAAATGTAAATGGGTTGAATGCCTCAACCAAAAGACAAAGACTGGCAGAATGGATACAAAAACAAGACCCCTATATATGTTGTCTACAAGAGACCCACCTAGAAACAAGGGATACATACAGGCTGAAAGTGAAGGGCTGGATAAAGATATTCCATGCAAATAGAGACCAAAAGAACGCAGGAGTAGCTATACTCATATCAGATAAAATAGACTTTAAAACAAAGACTGTGAAAGAGACAAAGAAGGACAGTACATAATGATCAAAAGATCAATCCAAGAAGAAGATATAACAGTTATAAATATATATCCACCCAAGATAGGAGCAATGCAATATGTAAGACAAATGCTAACATGTATGAAAGGGGAAATTAACAATAACACAATAATACTGGGAGACTTTAATATCCCACTCAGACGTATGGATAGACCAACTAAACAGAAAATTAACAAGAAAAGACAAACTTTAAATGATACAATAGACCAGTTAGACCTAATTGATATTTATAGGACATTTCACCCCAAAACAATGAATTTCACCTTTTTCTCAAGCGCAATATGGAAACTTCTCCAGGATAGATCACATCCTGGGCCATAAATCTAGCCTTGGTAAATTAAAAAAAAAAAAATTGTACTAATTTCAAGCTTCTTTTCTGACCACAATGCAGAAGATTAGATCTCAATTACAGGAGAAAAACTATTAAAAATTCCAAAATATGGAGGCTGAACAATATGCTGCTGAATAACCAACAGATCACAGAAGAAATCAAAACAGAAACCAAAATATGCATAGAAATGTATGAAAATGAAAGCATAACAACCCAAAACCTATGGGACACTGTAAAAGCAATGCTAGGAGGAAGGTTCATAGCAATACAGGCTTACTTCAAGAAACAACAAAAAGTCAAACAAATAACCTAACTTTACGGCACCCCACTCCAGTACTCTTGCCTGGAAAAATCCCATGGACAGAGGAGTCTGGTGGGCTGCAGGCCATGGGGTCGCCAAGAGTCATACACAATTGAGTGACTTCACTTTCACTTTTCACTTTCATGAATTGGAGGAGGAACTGGCAACTCACTCCAGTGTTCTTGCCTGGAGAATCCTAGGGATGGGAGAGCATGGTGGGCTGCCGTCTATGGGGTCACACAGAGTCGGACATGACTGATGTGACTTAGCAGCAGCAACACGTAAAGCAACTAGAAAAGGAAGAAATGAAGAACCACAGGGCTAGTAGAAGGAAAGAAATCTTAAAAATTAGGGCAGAAATAAATGCAAAAGAGACAAAAGAGACCATAGTAAAAATCAACAAAGCCAAAAGCTGGATCTTTGAGAAGATAAATAAAATTGACAAACCATTAGCAAGATTCATCAAGAAATAAAGGGAGAAAAATCAAATCAACAAAATTAGAAATGAAAATGGAGAGATCACAACAGACAACACAGAAATACAAAGGATCATAAAAGATTATTATCAGAAACTATATGTGAGTAAAATGGACAACTTGGAAGAAATGGACAAATTCTTAGAAAAGTACAACTTTCCAAAACTGAACCAGGAAGAAATAGGAAATTTTAACAGACTCATCACAAGCATGGAAATTGAAATTATAATCAGAAATCTTCCAACAGACAGAGACCAGATGGTAAACAGACAGAGAAGAGCTAACACCTATCCTACTCAAACTCTTCCAGAAAATTGCAGAGGAAGGTAAACTTCCAAACTCATTCTATGAGGCCACCATCACCCTAATACCAAAACCTGACCAAGATGCCACACAAAAAAGAAAATTACAGGCCAATATCACTGATGAACATAGATTCAAAAATCCTAACAAAATTATAGCAAACAGAATCCAACAACATATTAAAAAGATCATACATCATGACCAAGTGGGCTTTATCCCAGGCATGCAGAGAAAGCAAGCAGAGAAGGAACATACCTCAACATAATAAAAGCTATATATGACAAACCTACAGCAAACAATATCCTCAATGGAGAAAAATTGAAAGCATTTCCCCTAAAGTCAGGAACAAGACAAAGGTGCCCACTTTCACCACTACTGTTCAACATAGTTTTGGCCACAGTAATCAGAGCAGAAAAAGAAATAAAAGGAATCCAGATGGGAAAAGAAGAAGCAAAACTATCAGTTTGAAGATGACATGATCCTCTACATAGAAAACCCTAAAGATCCCACCAGAAAATTACTAGAGCTAATCAATGAATATAGTAAAGTTGCAGGATATAAAATCAACACACAGAAATCCCTTGCATTTCTATACACTAACAATGAGAAAACTGAAAGAGAAATTAAGGAAATAATTCCATTCATCATTGCAATGAAAAGAATAAAATACTTAGGAATATATCTACCTAAAGAAAACACTGGTGAAAGAAACCAATGAGGACACAAATAGATGGAGAAATATACCATGTTCATGGAGCAGAAGAATCAATATAGTGAAAATGGGTGTACTACCGAAAGCAATCTATAGGTTCAATGCAATCCCTATCAAGCCACCGATGGTATTTTTCAGAGAACTAGAACAAATAATTTCACAATTTGTTTGGAAATACAAAAAAACCTCGAATAGCCAAAGCAATCTTGAGAAAGAAGAATGGAACTAGAGGAATCAACCTGCCTGACTTCAGGCTCTACTACAAAGCAACAGTCATCAAGACAGTACGGTACTGGCACAAAGACAGAAATATAGATCAATGGAACAAAATAGAAAGCCCAGAGATAAATCCACACACCGATGAACACCTTATCTTTGACAAAGGAAGCAAGAATATACAATGAAGAAAAGACAATCTCTTTAACAAGTGGTGCTGGGAAAACTGGTCAACCACTTGTAAAAGAATGAAACTAGAACACTTTCTAACACCATACACAAAAATAAACTCAAAATGGATTAAAAACCTAAACTTAAGACCAGAAACTATAAAACTCCTACAGGAGAACATAGGCAAAACACTCTCCGACATAAATCACAGCAAGATCCTCTATGACCCACCTCCCAGAATACTGGGAATAAAAGCAAAAATAAACAAATGGGACCTAATTAAAATTGAAAGCTTCTGCACAACAAAGGAAACTATAAGCAAGGTGAAAAGACATGGGAGAAAATAACAGCAAACAAAGCAATGGACAAAAAATTAATCTCAAAAATAAACAAGCAACTCCTGCAGCTCAATTCCAGAAAAATAAATGACCCAATCAAAAAATGGGCCAAAGAACTAAACAGACATTTCTCCAAAGAAGACATACAGATGGCTAACAAACACATGAAAAGATGCTCAATATCACTCATTATCAGAGAAATGCCACAAAACCACACTGAGGTACCATTTCACGCCAGTCAGAATGGCTGCGATCCAAAAGTCTACAAGCAATAAATGCTGGAGAGGGTGTGGAGAAAAGGGAACCCTCTTACACTGTTGGTGGGAATGCAAACTAGTATAGCCACTATGGAGAACAGTGTGGAGATTCCTTAAAAAACTGCAAATAGAACTGTCATATGACTCAGCAATCCCACTGCTGGGCATACACACTGAGGAAACCAGAATTGAAAGAGACATGTGTACCCCAATGTTCATCACAGCACTGTTTATAATAGCCAGGACATGGAAGCAACCTAGATGTCCATTGGCACACAAATGGATAAGAAAGCAGTGGTACATATACACAATGGAATATTACTCAGCCATTAAAAACAATACATTTGAATCAGATCTAATGAGGTGGATGAAACTGGAGCCTATTATACAGAGTGAAGTAAGCCATAAAGAAAAATACCAATACAGTATACAAAGGCATATATATGGAATTTAGAAAGCTGGTAATAATAATCCTGTATGCAAGACAGCAAAAGAGACACAGATGTACAGAATAGTCTTTTGTACTCTGTGGGAGAGAGCGAGGGTGGGATGATTTGGGAGAATGGCATTGAAACATGTAAATTATCACATGTGAAATGAATTTCCAGTCCAGGTTCAATGCATGATACAGGGTGCTCAGGGCTGGTGCACTTGGATGACCCAGAGGGATGGGATGGGGAGAGAGTTGGGAGGGGGGTTGAGGATGGGGAACACTTGTACACCCATGGAGGATTCATGTCAATGTATGGCAAAACCAATACAATGCTGTAAAGTAAAATAAATAAATAAAACTGGAAGAAAATGTTGATGTGGGCTTATGAGAGAGAGCTGCAGTCCTAGTCTATATCTGGTACTAACAAGTCACATTACCTTGGCAAACTTAAATAAATAAAATAAAAAGCAGAGACATTACTTTGTCAACAAAGGTCAGTCTAGTCGAGGCTATGGTTTTTTCAGTGGTCATGTATGGATGTGAGAATTGGACCGTAAAGAAAGCTGAGCGCTGAAAAATGATGCTTTTGAACTGTAGTGTTTGGAGAAGACTCTTGGCAGCCCCTTGGACTACAAGGAGATCCAACCAGTCCATCCTAAAGGAGATCAGTCCTGGGTGTTCATTGGAAGGACTGATGTTGAAGCTGAAACTCCAATACTTTGGCCACCTGATGCAAAGAGCTGACTCATTGGAAAAGACTCTGATGCTGGGAAATATTGAAGGCAGGAGGAGAAGGGGACGACAGAGGATGAGATGGCTGGATGGCATCACCTACTCAATGGACATGGGTTTGGGTGGACTGCGGGAGTTGGTGATGGACAGGGAGGCCTGATGTGCTGCGGTTCATGGGGTCGCAAAGAGTCGGACATGACTAAGCGACTGAACTGAACTGATGGCTGATTTATGTTGATGTATGGCAGAAGCCATCACAATATGGTAAAGTAATTATCCTCCAATTAAAAATAAAATTTAAATAAAAATAAACAGGACAGTTAACCTACTTCAAGTAACACACAAGATAATAAAGAAAATAAATATGCAAGAAAATAATTGATATTTAGAATAATATATCCTGGAAAATCCCATGGACAGAGGAGCCTAGTAGGCTGCAGTCTATGGGGTCGCAAAGAGTCACACATGACTGAGCAACTTCACTTTCACTTTTCACTTTCATGCATTGGAGAATGAAATGGCAACCCACTCCAGTGTTCTTGCCTGGACAATCCCAGGGATGGGTGAGCCTGGTAGGCTGCCATCTATGGGGTCGCACAGAGTCGGACACGACTGAAGCAACTTAGCAGCAGCAGCAGCATTAAGTAATATACTAAGCACTAAGAGAGTCTAGAGAATGTGCAAAGAAATGAGCTTGAAGGTATTAAGGAGGGCTTTGGGGAAAGGAAGATATTTAAACAATGTTTTTAAAGAAAAACGTGAATTTAGCAGATGGAAATGAAAATAAGTTTGTTCAAAGAGAGTGAACTGCAATGTGCAAAAATAAGAAAAATGGCAAATTCAAAGGATCATAAGAAGCCTATCATGCAGGAATGGGAAATGGCACAGTGAGGAGTCTGTAGTTTTGTAAGAGGCATATAATAAAGAGTTTTGTAAAAGACAAAATAAACAATCAAAAAAGGATGCATTCTGAGCATCCAACCAGTGATGAGATCCACTGGCTTCCATCAGAGACAGCCCAAGTACATCCTCAGGTGGATGTTGTCACTGTATTTGAGATTATATTTGCATTCAGTGTGTCAGGAGACTTAGCATTATGGTGAAGAATAACTGTTTTCTATTCATTTTATCATATTGTCTCAACAAGTTCACTTTGACAATGTTCTCTACCTCTAACTTTCAGCCTCCTTTAGAATCAGATGGCATTACCAACTTTATAGACATGAGTTTGAGCAGAGTTTGGACCAGAGTTTGAGCTCTGGGAGTTGGTGATGGACAAGGAAGCCTGGCGTGCTGCAGTACATGGGGTCACAAAGAGTTGGACGTGAATTAGTGACTGACCTGAACTGAACTGATAGAATCAATGAACTAATTATCCATTTGTGTTTAAATACTACATCACTCTATCTCACAGAATGGGCATTGGTCAAGGCCATACTGTACTATTGTACTTCTCAGATTCTTTCCTCAGTACCAGAAATATGTATTTCTTAAACTTGGGGCAAAAAGCAGACTTCAAGATGGTACTTTGTAAAATCATTATAGAGGCAAGGATGGACTCCTGAGTTTTATCCCAGTCTTCCTGTTTCATTGTATAACTTTGTTTAGAGTCATTTAATGTTGCTTCATCCATTTGCCTCAAATAAATACACTACTATTTTTCCTATAAATTATTTGAAGTTGCATCTTCACAGAAATTCTCATATGAAATCTCTAGAGAAATACTCAGTGAATTAATTTCATTATTATGGTAGAGGAAATCATTACTGAGAGGAAAACAACTCAGAGCAAGAAGTCCTCTTATTTACTGAGCCAATTATTTATTATTTCTGCTGGCTGCTTAACATGCATTGCTTTTCATAGCCCTTACTATGTGTCATACGGATAGGTATGTTTTGTCTCTATATGAAGGATAAGGAGATTGAGCCACAGAGACATAGAAAAGTTTGATATTTTGCCCAACATTACACAAGTAAGACATAGAAAAACTTATGTTGAACCTAAGTATGTTTGATTTCAATGCTTGATTATGCTACAGTGCCTTATAAAGCAAATGTTTCCAAAGCTCACTGGCTGTGAAAAAACCTTCAGATTTCCAGGTTTGATCCAAGTCATATACCCACTGGATAACATATCCATAGTATGATACTTGGAAATCTATACTTACTAAAAAGTCTCCTGGTCAGTGTTAGGGTCCACTGTTTTGAAGGATATATAAGGTATTATGGTTATCCACATCTCTGTAACTTATTTTACTATTAAGTACTGTCTGAATATTGAAAGAGTTAGGGTTTTAGCTGTGGCACACAGACTTAGTTGCCCCATGACATGAGGGATCTACCCAGACGAGGGTCAAACCCATGCCCCCTGCATTGACCACTTAGCCACTGAATCACCAGGTAAGTCCTAAAGAATTACAGTTTTAAGGACATTTGAGCTCTAGTAGACAACATTAATCTATATGAAGAAAGCAGCGATAGGTAATCTGATTTATGGTGGTTGCTAAGGAAATTATTCCATATATACTACAAAAAATTAGTAGCCAGACATTGATTGTTTCAGAGAGGAGGAATTGTTTTACAGTGTCCTTTATACAACCTAAGTAAATCAAATATCTTAACTACTAGTGACAGTTATCGTGCTATTATATAATTCATGATCTATAAATGTGTGTTTAAGAACATAAAACTTTAGTTTCCACTAGTTGTTTACAGCATAATTCACTTCACAACTAAAAGAACTTAGTTATTCAACTATGAATGGTTTATGAAAATGGTCTCTTCTACCTATACAATGTGTAAGGAAATCACAAGTAGTAGTGGCTGGTATATGTTCTAACGGGACCCTCATTTAGGATCCAATATTCCTCAAGTTATGACAGTCTTCCTAGTATGTGCACACATGCACACTGCTTGAATAGGTTAGAGTTTAGCAGTTAGAGGGAAGTCCTGAGGTACACGAGAATACCTGCTCTTCCATTTTGAAGAATTCTTATCATCATAGTTTCATCATAGGCTGCATAGAGTCCCAAAGAAAATATACCATCCCCAAAAGAAAGTTTAGAAAGCCTTCTAACAATTGACCTTTTCTTTGTCAATGCTTCTTGATATGGAAGGTTTTCTTCCTAAGTTAATACTGAGTTAACCCAGATTAAATAACAGCAAGAAGCAGCCACCACCCCCAAGGACTAGAGGGATTAATAGAAAAAGAGGCAAAGTTACAAGACGTCAAAGTGCCACAACAACAGTACTTGGTAGATGCTACTGATATTCAAATTTTACAGATAATGAAACTGAAGCACACAAATTATGTAATCAAGCTCACTTGTATCACATTGCAAGTAAGGAGTCAAGTCAAAATTTGAACCAAAGCAATATAATCCTAGGATGACAAGCACTAGCCAATAGGGATATCAATTTGAGTTTCCCAGACTCTAACTGTATTGTTAAATTTCATTTCTCTATTGTTCTTCCTTATTTCATTTAATAATCCAATAATTGCCTACACCATACCGATATACAGACATAGATCCACATTTTTCATCTGTGTACCATAAACACACACTTTTTTAGACTACACATGGTTTTGCCTCATTGAATCAAAAGGAAAAAATCAAAATCTTCTGTTTCTTATTGATGGAAAAGTGTTTATCTAACCATTTCAACTATGGCAAGTATGCCATAATCAATAAAAAGCAATTAGAAAAGCACAACCCAAAAGCAGCCCAGCTTTCAGAACATCAATAGGCCCCTTTCCCATGGAGCTATTTAATGTTGACTTTTCAAATTAACACAAATTATTAAATAACACAATAATATTTTGGAACACAAAAACAGAGTAAGAAGAGCTCAGTAACTTTTTAGAATGATAGGATACATTTTTATTTTCTAACAAATCTTTTCTAGTCACTGGGTATTCTTTATCATTAAAATCATGGCTCAGTATTGACACAGAGACTTACAGCAGATCAAAACATATCCTAAATAGGTCCTTCCCATACATTATTAGGGCTCCCTAGGTGGGGTTAGTGGTAAAGAATGTGCGTCCCAATGCAGGGGACAAAAGAGACACATGTTTGATCCCAGGGTCCAGAAAATCCCCTGGAGGAAGGCACTCAAGTATCATTGCCTGGAGAAGCCCATGGACAGAAAAGCCTAACGGGCTGCAGTCCAGAGGGTTGCAAAGAGTCTGACATGAGTGAAGCGACTTAGCACATATGCACTATACATTATTAATGGATGAGACAAAGAAAGTTGGCATATTTCCATCAAAGCTGACATATTTCCATCACTCAGCAAACCTGGCACAAGCAGCCTATCAGTAAATACTGCTAAACAAGTAGAAAGGTAAGGCTGACAACTATTTTTGACTTTTTTCATACTCTCCTGAATATTTTTAAGAAAACTGCAACAATCAGGAAAGATCAAAATCTGTGACTGTCTTTTTTATATTTATGAGAGTAAGAATTCCTCTTCATTAAAAATGAAAATTAACCAGAAAACTCAAATGCTAAATAATAAGTAATACAATAATAAAAATAATTTTTACAAAATCACAGAATGACATATAGGTTAAAAAAAGGAAAACAAAATATTTTCTAGAATTATTTTGTATTCTAAGTATTTATTTAAGTAAAAAGTTAAAAAATATATACATTTTTTGCATGGCAGAAACTACCAGGCCTGCCTGAACCTCAGTCAAAGATTCAAACTACATGTAAGCATTTTAGAAAACAAATTCAGGAAGGCAAGACCAGAAGAAGCGTCATCTTTTGTGCATTAGATAAGACCAGGGATTCCAGCAAATTAAACTGACTTTCTAAAACATGAAGAGATTCAGGAGCTGTTCTGATTGTCAGGATACAGATGTTATAAGAAAGGAGATGTGGAAGCAATTTAGTCATGAAATTGAGGAAGAAACACACAATAGTTCATGTTTGAATCCAGAAAAAATGAATCACAGAGAACGTGTATTCAATCTGTGCAACTTCTACTCTCCCACTTCCTTAATGGGAATCTGAGAAAATAGGATCAGTTGTTAGACTCAGTTCAGTTCAGTCATTCAGTCATGTCTGACTCTTTGCGACCCCATGAACCGCAGCACGCCAGGCCTCCCTGTCCATCACCAACTCCAGGAGTTTACCCAAACTCATGTCCATTGAGTTGGTGATGCCATCCAGCCATCTCACCCTCTGTTGTCCCCTTCTCCTCCTGCCCTCAATCTTTCCCAGCATCAGGGTCTTTTGAAATGAGTTAGCTCTTTGCGCCAAAGTATGGGAGTTTCAGCTTCAACATCAGTCCTTCCAATGAACACTCAGGACTGATCTCTTTTAGGATGGACAAGTTGGATCTCCTTGCAGTCCAAGGGACTTTCAAGAGTCTTCTTCAACACCACAGTTCAAAAGCATCAATTTTTTGGCGCTCAACATTCTTTATAGTCCAACTCTCACATCCATACATGACAACTGGAAAAACCATAGCCTTGACTAGATGGACCTTTGTTGGCAAAGTAATGTCTCTGTTTTTTAATATGCTGTCTAGGTTGGTCATAAATTTACTCTCAAGGAGTAAGCATCTTTTAATTTCATGGCTGCAATCGCCATCTGCAGTAATTTTGGAGCCCCCCAAAATAAAGGCTGCCACTGTTTCCCCATCTATTTGCCATGAAGTGATGAGACTGGAGCCATGATCTTAGTTTTCTGAATGTTGAGCTTTAAGTCAACTTTTTCACTCTCCTCTTTCACTTTCATCAAGAGGCTCTTCAGTTCTTCTTCACTTTCTGCCATAAGGGTGGTGTCATCTGCATATCTGAGGTTACTGATTTTTCTCCCAGCAATCTTGATTCCGTATTGTGCTTCATCCAGCCCAGCATTTCCCATGATGTACTCTGCATATAAGTTAAATAAACAGGGTGACAATATATAGGCTTGATGTACTCCTTTTCCTATTTGGAAAGAGTGTGTTGTTCCATGTCCAGTTCTAACTGTTGCTTCCTGACCTGCATACAGATTTCTCAAGAGGTAGGTCAGGTGGTCTGGTATTCCCATCTCTTTCAGAATTTTCCACAGTTTGTTGTGATCCACATAGTCAAAGTCCTTGGCATAGTCACTAAAGCAGAAATAGATGTTTTTCTGGAACTCTCTTGCTTTTTCCATGATCCAGCAGATGTTGGCAATTTGATCTCTGGTTCCTCTGCCTTTTCTAAAACCAGCTTGAACATCTGGAAGTTCACAGTTCACATATTGTTGAAGTCTGGCTTGGAGAATTTTGAGCATCACTTTACTAGTGAGTGAGATGAGTGCAATTATGAGTTTGAGCATTCTTTGGCATTGCCTTTCTTTGAGGTTAGAATGAAAACTGATGTTTTCCAGTCCTGTGGCCACTGCTGAGTTTTCCAAATTTGCTGACATATTGAGTGCAGCACTTTCCCAGCATTGTTTTTTAGGATTTTGAAATAGCTCAACTGCAATCCCGTCTCCTCCACTAGCTTTGTTCATAGTGATGCTTCCTAAGGCCCACTCGACTTCATATTCCAGGATGTTGGCTCTAGGTGAGTGATCACAGCATCATGACTATCTGGGTCATGAAGATCTTTTTTGTATAGTTCTTCTGTGTATTCTTGCCCCCTCTTCTTAATATCTTCTGGTTCTGTTAGATCCATACCATTCTATCCTTTATTGTGCACATCTTTGCATGAAATGTTCCCTTGGTATCTCTAATTTTCTTGAAGAGATCTCTAGTCTTTCCCATTCTACTGTTTCCCTCTATTTCTTTGCACTGATCACTAAGGAAAGCTTTCTTATCACTCCTTTCTATTCTTTGGAATTCTGCATTCAAATGGATATATCTTTCCCTTTCTCCTTTGTTTTTTTTGCTTCTCTTCTTTTCACAGCTATTAGTAAGGCCTCCTCAGACATCCATTTTGCTTTTTTGCATTTCTTTTTCTTGGGGATGGTCTTGGCCCGTGTCTCCTGTACAATGTCACTAACCTCCGTCCATAGTTCATCAGGCCCTCTGTCTATCAGATCTAGTCCCTTGAATCTATTTCCCATGTCCACTGTATAATCGTAAGGGATTTGATTTAGGTCATACCTGAATGGTCTAGTGGTTTTCCCTACTTTCTTCAATTTAAGTCTGAATTTGGCAATAAGGAATTCATAATCTGAGCCACAGTCAGCTCCTGGTCTTGTTTTTGCTGACTGTATAGAGCTTCTCCATCTTTAGCTGCAAAGAATATAATCAATCTGATTTTGGTATTGACCATCTGGTGATATCCATGTGTCGAGACTTGTGTTGTTGGAAGAGGGTGTCTGCTATGACCAGTGTGTTCTCTTGGGAAAACTCTATAAGCCTTCGCCCTGCTTCGTTCTGTACTTCAAGGCCAAATTTGCCTGTTACTCTGGGTGTTTCTTGACTTCCTACTTTTGCATTCCAGTCCCCTATAATGAAAAAGATATCTTTTTTGGGGTATTAGTTCTAAAAGGTCTTGTAGGTCTTCAGAGAACCATTCAACTTCAGCTTCTTCAGCATTACTAGTTGGGGCATAGATTTGGATTACTGTGATATGGAATGGTTTGCCTTGGAAGCAAACAGAGATCATGCTGTTATTTTTGAGACTGCATCCAAGTACTTCACATCGGACTCTATTGTTGACTGTGATGGCTACTCCATTTCTTCTAAGGGATTCTTGCCCGCAGTGGTAGATATGATGGTCATCTGAATTAAATTCACCCATTCCAGTCCATTTTAGTTTGCTGATTCCTGAAACGTTGATGTTCACTCTTGCCATCTCTTGTTTGACCACTTCCAATTTGCCTTGATTCATGG
Organism: Budorcas taxicolor; assembly: GCF_023091745.1. Lineage (NCBI taxonomy): Eukaryota > Metazoa > Chordata > Mammalia > Artiodactyla > Bovidae > Budorcas > Budorcas taxicolor. Next base: position 73,916,289 of record NC_068911.1, read on the forward strand.
ACCTAACATTCCAGGTTCCTATGCAATACTGCTCTTTACAACATCGGACCTTGCTTCCATCACCAGTCACATCACCATCACATCCACAACTGGGCATTGTTTTCACTTTGGTCACATCCCTCACTGGGTGTTGTTTTTGTTTTTGCTTTAATTCATTCATTAAAATGACTGAATCAGAATATGAACTGTTCAAATTTCCAGGAAATGTGATTTTTTTTTTTTTAAAAAAAAGCAGGCTGTTCAAAGTGGCTTTTAATGTAGTTTCCTTTACTTTCTCCTCTAAAAAGAAAAAAACAAATTTAATTCATCTTCATTATAAAGTATTTTTATGGGAGGAACATCCACTCACATTATAGAAAAGCAGCCATGACATAAATCATTAGACACACTCACAGTCCAAAGTGAGTTATAAGAATGTGGGCACATAGTAGAAAAGAGTACATAGAAGTAGTTAAGTCAGCATTCAGGGGAGCTTTCTGGAGAAGAATCATGGTTCACCTAGGAAAGTTGTCACTTAGTTGTGTCCAACTCTATGTCACCCCATGGACTGTAGCCCACCAGCCTCCTCTGTCCATGAGATTTCCTAGGCAAGAATACTGGAGAGTGTTTCCATTTTCTTCTCCAGGGGATCTTCCCGAACCAGGGATCTAACCCAGGTCTCCCACGTTGTGGGCAGACTCTACCAACTGAGCCACCAGGGAAGCCGCTCACCTAGAAAAGAGCCTATCAGAATCTTATAGTGGATTATAAAAAGGGACTGGCAAGTCCATCTTAAAAAGCTTCCCTAAGTGGATCTGATATGCTCAACTTGAAAGGCAGTCACAGTTGGGATGGAGGAGTATTTTCTTGATTCTGACAGATATTCAAAGTCCACATTGCATCAAACTACAGAAAGTCTTGTAGAAAAGGGTTCTGAAGTGTCAGATACCACGTTAGACTCTCTACATGATTAGCCTATTTAACCTTTTATATACTGCTCACCAAAAAAGATGAGAAATATTAAGCAAACCTCACTTAGAGAAGTTATTTATTTGCTCTACCTTGAACACCTTCCAAAGTAGTTTAAGAATATTACATTTTTGTTGTTGGTGTTGAAAAATGAGAATATATTTGAAATATGTTTTTACAAGTTGCTTACTAAACTTAAACCAGTAATTAGTGGAATACAATTGTACATTTCTCTAACATCACATCTGGAGACAAAGAACTTATATATAAATCCTTAAAAGTGACAGCCTAAGCCCCCAAACTGTTTTGATAGCTGTAATTTAAGAAACATCAATGGCCCAAATTGTAGTCTTTTGTGGTACTGCTGACAGAGCTTTCACACAGAGGAAACCTGTGTGTAGTCTCAAAACTTTTTTTCCGCAAAATTCTTTTATATACTTTTGTAAAGTTTCCAAGGGGTGTGGGGGGCAAGCACAACACAAAACAGTTCTGAACCACTGCAACTCAGCCAGGGTTAATGAGAATGCTCTCCCTCAGTTCTTTGAGGCATCAGGTGGTAACAAATTGAAGGCATCCCAACCAACATGCACCAGATATTAATATGCCCTTTGCACAGGGCTTAGTTTTAAATGAAGCAAGCACAATCAGGTGTTTGCTGCAAATCACCCTCCTATAAATGTTATTAACATTGCAACCTGCTTGACACATCCTCTCACTGTGTTTACAACCTAAAGGAAATAGAACATAAAATGAAAACATTTTCTTGTCAGGGTCAGGCTTCAGTAATTAATTTTATTCTTCACCATTGAGGGTTTTTATTTTTTTTCCTGTAATTGTTTGTTTTTTGGTTTTGCAGATTATTTTCCATGGGAGTTTGTCACTAGCTGACTCTCCACAGGCTTTATTGATATGTAAAGAACAAGAGCATTTTAAACCAGAGCTATTTCCATAGCTATAAACAATTAAAGAGACACTGTAACAATGTAGTGGTACTATTGGAATCAAAATACTCAATAGCACAAACAAAAGGAAATGGAGTCCTTAGTGGCTTGACATTCCTAAAGAGAATTACCCATTCTTTTGGAAAAATCCATCTAAACCAGGACTTCTGAAGGTGAACAAATAGTTCTATGAGAAGTGTTTCTAAGAGACTTCTATGTGGGAGGCAGGACAAATAGTTTTAAAATACAGAAAAATGCCATTTAAATTCTGGGATCAAGAACAACCTTAAACATTTATAAGAACATTTGTATCATTAATTATTTAATGGATAAATGTGTACCAAATCTTCTTTAACTGCTTTTAAATTTAAAAAATAAAATTACTTTTGAGACAAAGTCTCATCTGAATTATAAAATGTTAAACTATTCAGGCAATTTTCCATCACTGCTTTAGATGTCATCCTTCAGATAAAGGGCAAATGCAGAATAATGGAAGAAAATCCCAGCAGGTAGAGAATTGGAGAGGATGGTTCAGACTGCTATCCAAGCAGCAGTGTGGGATACACAGCAGACGTCTAGGAAGAGAAGCAGAACCCAGTGGAAAAGACTTGGGAAATAAAATCTTCAGCAGAAATTAAGGTGCTGAGTGGGGAACACCAAAGGGCTGCAGACACAGAGAAGAGTGGGGATTCTTCGGTGGTATTTTTTACTGTTTATCTGTGGTTGAGATCCCTGTCCAAAATTTATATATATATATATATATATATATATATATATATATATATGTGTGTGTGTATATATATATATATATATATATATACACGTGTATATGAATGGATATATGTATGTACATATATCCACATCCATCTTTTTTTTTTTCTTTTTTTTGATAGTGAGAAGTGAGCCCGAAAATCACCTTGGAATCACTGGAAACAGTCCTCCTGAAAGGGTTTGTGTAGGTTCCTTGACATAACTCAGAAAGGACAAATTATTTGCAAGGTATAATTATTTCCTTAGAAGTTACCCAAGACCTACAGATCCTTGAAGGAGGAAGGAGAACAGTGATCCTGGGCATGTGAAATGGCCTATTAGAGAAGTAGTCCTTGTTCCCAGTGAGGCTTTAAAAGGTAACTGACACACAGCTCTGCAGTTTTTGAAGAGCAGGCCTGGTGCAGGCCTGCTGCGCTGCTACTGCTGCTAAGTCACTTCAGTCATGTCCAACTCTGTGGGACCCCAGAGATGGCAGCCCACCAGGCTCCGCCATCCCTGGGACTCTCCAGGCAAGAACACTGGAGTCGGTTGCCATTTCCTTCTCCAATGCATGAAAGTAAAAAGTGAAAGTGAAGTGGCTCAGTCGTGTCCGACTTTGTGACCCCATGGACTGCAGCCCACCAGGCTCCTCCATCCATGGGATTTTCCAGGCAAGAGTACTGGAGTGGGTTGCCATTCCTAGTCACCCTTAATACCAAGGGCCTGGGATCACCCTGCCCCATAGGAAAATGGGGCTTGTGTGCTTCTGGACTGGGATGGGTAGAGCTCTTATTACCATAGAGGACCAGCATTTTCTCTCAGATCTGATTCTGACATGATAGAATAAAACAGATAAAAAATAAACCAGTGTATTGCAAATTGCAGTGTAAAAACTGTTTATTGAAACTTCTGCGTTAGTTCATACTCACACACAGGCCCCTACACCAATGCACAGATCATTAAAAAATACTAAAAAGGCTGTTCAGCTTTTTACATCAAGAAGTGTAATTGCTGGGTCATATGCAGTGTATGTGTTTGAATACTGTGTTCTAAAATGATGAAGTAGACAAATGTTTTAAAGAGGTGGGTTAACGTCTCAGAATTCCTTCATTTTCTGACACATTAATTCTGCAGCTAGTAACCAAACTGTAATGAGTGCTAATTATGCATTCTTAATATTTTAATGATGCTAAGAGAAAATAGGCCACTATTATAATAATTCCATAGGATATATAATCCTGGAAAATCAAATCAAACATATACAATGTAAGCTTTAGAAGGAAGATATTAAGATATAAAAACATATATAATAAATTCTAAACTAAAAATAAAGAAGTCTTACCAGCATACATAGGAAGACATATGAAGAGAGGCGAAGATCTGACTCACTCTCAAGTAAGTAATCAGGTCCCAGGACTCAAAACAACCATTTTCTGATAATCGAGATATTATAACTTAGATGAGCTTGAGACAATGTTTGTTACTTTTTGATCTGAAAAGATTATTCAAACGCAAGAAATACATTAGAATACTTCTAATCTGAAGCCATAAGACAATAACAAAATAAGTATTTCCATAACACTAAATAAAATTTAAAGATAAAATGTAGAAACAGTATTCAACATATGTTGCCAAAGATTTTGAATAAATTAAGAATGACTATATTAATGTTTGGTAATCACTGTTTAAAGATTAAGAAAATTATGTTGGGTTTTATGAAATAAAGTTGTTTTATAAATGTTTTATAAATTGACTACTAAGCCATATACACACACAAATGCAGAATCTCAATGTATAGTCCCTTATATGTTAAAGAAAAATTTAGCAAATACTAGGATCATTGAGGAGAAGGCAATGGCAACCCACTCCACTACTCTTGTCTGGGAAATCCCATGGACAGAGGAGCCTGGTAGGCTGCAGTCCATGGGGTCGCTAGGAGTTGGACACAACTGAGCGATTTCACTTTCACTTTTCACTTTCATGCACTGAAGAAGGAAATGGCAACCCACTCCAGTGTTCTTGCCTGGGGAATCTCAGGGACGGGGGAGCTTGGTGGGCTGCTGTCTCTGGGGTCGCACAGAACTGGACACGACTGAAGTGACTTAGCAGCAGCAGGATCTTTTAAAAAGCAAGAGAGTTCCAGAAAGATACCTATTTCTGCTTTAGTGACTATGCCAAAGCCTTTGACTGTGTGGATCACAATAAACTGTGGAAAACTCTGAAAGAGATGGGAATACCAGACCACCTGACCTGCCTCTTGAGAAACCTATATGCAGGTCAGGAAGCAACAGTTAGAACTGGACATGGAACAACAGACTGGTTCCAAACAGGAAAAGGAGTACCTCAAGGCTGTATATTGTCACCCTGTTTATTTAACTTATATGCAGAGTACATCATGAGAAACGCTGGGCTGGAAGAAGCACAAGCTGGAATCAAGATTGCTGGGAGAAATCTCAATAACCTCAGATATGCAGATGACACCACCCTTATGGCAGAAAGTGAAGAGGAACTAAAAAGCTTCTTGATGAAAGTGAAAGAGGAGAGTGAAAATGTTGGCTTAAAACTCAACATTCAGAAAACTAACATCATGGCATCTGGTCCCATCACTTCATGGCAAATAGATGGGGAAACAGTGGAAACAGTGTCAGACTTTATTTTTTGGGCTCCAAAATCACTGCAGATGGTGACTGCAGCCATGAAATTAAAAGACACTTGCTCCTTGGAAGAAAAGTTATGACCAACCTCGATAGCATATTCCAAAGCAGAGATATTACTTTGTCAACAAAGGTCCGTCTAGTCAAGGCTATGGTTTTTCCAGTAGTCATGTGTATATGTGAGAGTTGGACTGTGAAAAAAGCTGAGCATGAAGAATTGATGCTTTTGAACTGTGGTGTTTGCAGAAGACTCTTGAGAGTCCCTTGGACTTCAAGGAGATCCAACCAGTCTGTCCTAAAGGAGATCAGTCCTGGGTGTTCATGGGAAGGACTTATGCTTAAGCTGAAACTCCAATACTTTGGCCACCTCATGTGAAGAGTTGGCTCATTGGAAAAGACCCTGATGCTGGGAGGGATTGGGAGCAGGAGGAGAAGGGGACGACAGAGGATGAGATAGTTGGATAGCATCATCAACTTGATGGACATGAGTTTGGGTAAACTCCAGGAGTTGGTGATGGACAGGGAGGCCTGGTGTGCTGTGATTCATGGGGTCACAAAGAGTCAGACACAACTGAGCGACTGAGCTGAACTGAAACAGTTTATATGCTTACATTTACTTTAACGTTTTTCAAATTAAAAAAAAATGAATATACACGTTAAGTTAAATGAAAAATTCAGAGTTGGGTTGAACAAGAGTATTATCTCATCCCAGACCACCCACCAAATCCTACTTGCCTTGGATGATCTATGAGTGTTTTAGCACATGCATTTTCATATCTCTTCCTTGTGCATCCAAGCACACAAGTAAATACACACCTCCACAGAAGTTTGTTTCCAGAATTGACTCACACTATGTACTAAATACCTTGAATCTGTAATCTGTCTCTTCATTTTTCACTTAAAATAGCTACTTACATATATCAGTAGATATATATCAAGCATTCATTTAAAACATTAGCTTCCCTAATTAACTCATGTGAGCACAAAAATATGAACATTTATGGAATGATGCCAATGTGTGCTTTTTTTTTTAAGTTAGATCTATTTGTTCCTGTTTCCTCTCTCTCTCTCTCTCTTTTTTTTTGTATTTTGTGCTCCTCTCTTCCCTTTGTTCCAATACTCTCTACCTTCCATCTACCCAATGGTGACACAATTAATAGCCTGATATAGATCATAAAATGACATGATGCTTTGAAAGTGCTAGAGAGGTTAAATTGCAATGAAGTACAAGGTATTAGAAAAATATACTATAAATTATTAGATTTTAATTATAATAATTTATTTAAAAGTTCTTATAAATTAAAGCCATGAATTTTGCTAAAATAATCTGGACTATAAAACAAAATAGTAATTAAAATATATTCTCTACATGATTAAAAAAGAGTCATGTAAAAAAGTACTTGAGTAAAAGTGGTTTCTAAACTTGAGATGAAAAAATTTAAATGCTATGAGAGAGATGCCAAATTGCATCTGTTTCTGGAGGGAGAAAGACAGTTTACTTTCAGTTCTTAACTTAGCAGGCACAGAGAGAAAACACCAGGATTCGTGCCTCTGGCCACTCAAGTTTGGAAGTCTGACTTCAGTTTGGAAGCTAAGATTTTCCAGCTACTTGCACATTACCTCATTTTAAAGCCACACAGAGCGTAAGAGATCATCTAGTTCAACTTTTTTTTTTTTTTTTTTAAGACAGGGAAATTAGGGCCCAGAGAGATTAAGAAAGCTTGTCTAAGGTTTCATAGTTAATAAAAGGCAATGCTGGGACTCAGACTAAAGCCTTTGCTTTCAGTCCAGAAATATTTGTTTTCTCTATATTTTTTTTGTAACCCTGAACTGAAATCTCAGTGACAATGAAAATCATTTAAGAATCTGCTCATAGGTGCGGTCCTAAGATGGTGGAGGAATAGGACGGGGAGACCACTTTCTCCCTCACAAATTCATCAAAAGAACATTTCAACGCTGAGTAAACTTCACAAAACAACTTCTGAATGCTTGTAGAGGACATCAGGCACCCAGAAAAGCAGATCATTGTCTTCAAAAACAGTGAACCTCTTTGGGTGTCCCTCAATGTGGAGAAACTTTTAATGTCTAACCTAGATGTTTTATCATCAGTGCTGTACAGATGGAGAATTCTTGAGGCTACTGTAAAAATAAAACTGAAAACCAGAAACAGGAGGCTTTAGTCCAAATCCTGAGAACATCAGAGAACTCCTGACTCCAGGAAACATTAATCGATAGGAGCTCATCAAATGCCTTCATACCTACACTGAAACCAAGCACCACCCAAGGGCCAACAAGCTCCAGAGCAAGACATACCATGCAAATTCTCCAGCAACACAGGAACACACCCCTGAGCTTCAATATACAGGCAGCTCAAAGTTACTCCAAAACCATTGATGTCTCATAACTCATTATTGGACACTTCATTGCACTCCAGAGAGAAGAAATCCAGCTCCAGCCACCAGAACTCCAACACAAGCTTCCCTAACCAAGAAACCTTGATAAGCCACTGATACAACCCCACCCACAGTGAGGAAACTCCATAATGAGAACTCCACAAACTGCCAGAATACAGAAAGGCCACCTCAAACTCAGCAATATAACCAAGATGAAGAGACAGAGAAATACCCAGCAGGTAAAGGAATAGGATAAATGCCCACCAAACCAAACAAAAGAGGAAGAGATAGGGAATCTACCTGATAAAGAATTCCAAATAATGATAGTGAAAATGATCCAAAATATTGAAATCAAAATGGAATCACAGATAAACAGCCTAGAGACAAGGATTGAGAAGATGCAAGAAAGGTTTAACAAGGACCTAGAAGAAATAATAAAGAGTCAATATACAATGAATAATGCAATAATGAGATCAAAAACACTCTGGAGGCAACAAATAGTAGAATAATGGAGGCAGAAGATAGGATTAGTGAAATAGAAGGTAGAATGGTAGAAATAAATTAATCAGAGAGGAAAAAAAGAAAAACGAATTAAAAGAAATGAGGACAATCTCAGAGACCTCCAGGACAATATGAAACACTCCAACATTCGAATTATAGGAGTCCCAGAAGAAGAAGACAAAAAGAAAGACCATGAGAAAATATTTGAGGAGATAGTAGTTGAAAACTTCCCTAAAATGAGGAAGGAATTAATCACCCAAGTTCAAGAAACGGAGAGAGTCCCAAACAGGATAAACCCAAAGTGAAACACCCCAAGACACATATTAATCAAATTAACATATATCAAACATAAAGAACAAATATGAAAAGCAGCAAGGGAAAAACAACAAATAACACACAAGGGGATTCCCATAAGGATAACAGCTGATCTTTCAATAGAAACTCTTCAGGCCAGAAGGGAATGGCAAGACATACTTAAAGTGATGAAAGAAAAGAAACTACAGCCCAGATTACTCTACCCAGCAAGGATTTCATTCAAATATGAAGGAGAAATCAAAAGCTGAGAGAATTCAGCACCACCAAACCAGCTCTCCAACAATTGCTAAAGGATATTCTCTAGACAGGAAACACAAAAAGTGTGTATAACCCAGAACCCCAAACAATAAGGTAAATGGCAGCAGGGTCATACTTCTCAATAATTACCTTAAACATAAATGGGTTGAGTGCCCCAACCAAAAGACAAAGATTGGCAGAATGGATACAAAAACAAGACCCCTATATATGTTGTCTACAAGAGACCCACCTCAAAACAAGGCACACATACAGACTGAAAGTGAAGGGCTGGAAAAAGATATTCCATGCAAACAGAGGCCAAAAGAAAACAGGAGTAGCTATACTCATATCAGATAAAATAGACTTTAAAACAAAGGCTGTGAAAAGAGACAAAGAAGGCCACTACCTAATGATCAAAGGATCAATCCAAGAAGAAGCTATAACAATTATAAATATACATGCACCCAAAATAGGAGCACCACAATATGTAAGACAAATGCTAACAAGTATAAAAGGGAAAATTAATAATAACACAATAATAGTGGGAGACTTTAATACCCCACTCACACCTATGGACAGATCAACTAAACAGAAAATTAACAAAGAAATACAAACTTTAAATGATACAATAGACCAGTTAGACCTAATTGATATCTATAGGACATTTCACCCTAAAACAATGAATTTCACCTTTTTCTCAAGTGCTCACGGAACCTTCTCCAGGATAGATCACATCCTGGGCCATAAATCTAGCATGTCAATGTATGGCAAAACCAATACAATTTTGTAAAGTAAAATAAAGTAAAAATAAAAATTCAAAAAAAATTCAAAAAAAATTGAAATTATTCCAAGCATATTTTCTGACCATAATGCATTAAGATTAGATCTCAATTACAGGAGAAAAACTGTTAAAAATTCCAACATATGGAGGGCTGAACAACACGCTTCTGAATAACCAACAAATCACAGAAGAAATCAAAAAACAAATCAAAATATGCATAGAAACAAATGAAAACACAACAACCCAAAACCTGTGGGCACTATAAAAGCAGTGCTAAGGGGAAAGTTCATAGCAATACAGGAATATCTCAAGAAACAATAAAAAAGTTAAATCAATAACCTAACTCTACACCTAAAGCAACTACAAAGGAAGAAATGGAGAACCCCAGGGTTAGTAGAAGGGAAGAAATCTTAAAAATTAGGGCAGAAATAAATGCAAAAGAAACAAAAGAGACCATAGCAAAAATCAACAAAGCCAAAAGCTGGTTCTTTGAAAGGATAAATAAAATTGACAAACCATTAGCCATACTCATCAAGAAACAAAGGGAGAAAAATCAAATCAATAAAATTAGAAATGAGAATGGAGAGATCACAACAGACAACACAGAAATACAAAGGATCATAAGAGACTACTATCAGCAATTATATGCCAATAAAATGGACAACGTGGAAGAAATGGACAAATTCTTAGAAAAGTACAACTTTCCAAAACTGAACCAGGAAGAAATAGAAAATCTTAACAGACCCATCACAAGCATGGAAATTGAAACTGTAATCAGAAATCTTCCAGCAAACAAAAGCCCAGGTCCAGATGGCTTCACAGCTGAATTCTACCAAAAATTTCGAGAAGAGCTAACACCTATCCTACTCAAACTCTTCCAGAAAATTGCAGAGGAAGGTAAATTTCCAAACTCATTCTATGAGACCACCATCATCTGACAAAAGATGCCACAAAAAAAAGATAATTACAGGCCAATATTACTGATGAACATAGATGCAAAAATCCTTAACAAAATTCTAGCAATCAGAATCCAACAACACATTAAAAAGATCATACACCATGACCAAGTGGGCTTTATCCCAGGGATGCAAGGATTCTTCAATATCAGCAAATCAATCAATGTAATTCACCACATTAACAAATTGAAAAATTAAAACCATATGATTATCTCAATAGATGCAGAGAAGGCCTTTGACAAAATTCAACATCCATTTATGATAAAAACTCTCCAGAAAGCAGGAATAGAAGGAACATACCTCAACATAATAAAAGCTATATATGACAAACCCACAGCAAACATTATCCTCAATGGTGAAAAATTGAAAGCATTTCCCCTAAAGTCAGGAACAAGACAAGTGTGCCCACTTTTACCGCTACTATTCAACATAGTTCTGGAAGTTTTGGCCACAGCAATTGGAGCAGAAAAAGAAATAAAAGGAATCCAAATTGGAAAAGAAGAAGTAAAACCCTCACTGTTTGCAGATGACATGATCCTCTACATAGAAAACCCTAAAGACTCCACCAGAAAACTACTAGAGCTAATCAATGAATAGAGTAAAGTTGCAGGATATAAAATCAACACACAGAAATCCCTTGCATTCCTATACACTAATAATGAGAAAGTAGAAAAAGAAATTAAGGAAACAATTCCATTCACCATTGCAACGAAAAGAATAAAATACTTGGGAATATATCTACCTAAAAAACCTAAAGACCTATATATAGAAAACTATAAAACACTGATGAAAGAAATCAAAGAGGACACTAATAGATGGAGAAATATACCATGTTCATGGATCAGAACAATCAATAGAGTGAAAATGAGTATACTATGCAAAGCAATCTACAGATTCAATGCAATCCCTATCAAGCTACCAGCGGTATTTTTCATAGAACTAGAACAAATAATTTCACAATTTGTATGGAAATACCAAAAAAAAAAAAAAAAAAACTCAAATAGCAAAAGCAAACTTGAGAAAGAAGAATGGAACTGGAGGAATCAACCTGCCTGACTTCAGGCTCTACTACAAAGCCACAGTCATCAAGACAGGATGGTACTGGCACAAAGACAGAAATATAGATCAATGGAACAAAACAGAAAGCCCAGAGATAAATCCACACACCTATGGACACCTTATCTTCGACAAAGGAGGCAAGAATATACAATGGATTAAAGACAATCTCTTTAACAAGTGGTGCTGGGAACACTGGTCAACCACTTGTAAAAGAATGAAACTAGAACACTTTATAACATCATTCACAAAAATAAACTCAAAATGGATTAAAGATCTAAGCGTAAGGCCAGAAACTATAAAACTCCTAGAGGAGAACATAGGCAAAACACTCTCCGACATAAATCACAGCAAGATCCTCTATGACCCACCTCCCAGAATATTAGAAATAAAAGCAAAAATAAACAAATGGGATCTAATTAAAATTAAAAGCTTCTGCACAACAAAGGAAACTATAAGCAAGGTGAAAAGACAGCCTTCAGAATGGGAGAAATTAATAGCAAATAAAGCAACTGACAAACAACTAATCTCAAAAATATACAAGCAACTTATGCAGCTCAATTCCGGAAAAATAAATGACCCAATCTAAAAAATGGGCCAAAGAACTAAATAGACATTTCTCCAAAGAAGACATACAGATGGCTAACAAACACATGAAAAGATGCTCAACATCACTCATTATCAGGGAAATGCAAATCAAGACCACAATGAGGTACCATTTCACACCAGTCAGAATGGCTGCAATCCAAAAGTCTACAAGCAATAAATGCTGGAGATGGTGTGAAGAAAAGGGAACCCTCTTAAACTGTTGGTGGGAATGCAAACTATCACAACCGCTATGGAGAACAGTGTGGAGATTCCTTAAAAAACTGCAAATAGAACTGCCTTATGACCCAGCAATCCCACTGCTGGGCATACACACTGAGGAAACCAGAATTGAAAGAGACACATGTACCCCAATGTTCACTGCAGCACTGTTTATAATAGCCAGGACATGGAAGCAACCTAGATGTTCATCAGCAGACGAATGGATAAGAAAGCTGTGGTACATGTACACTATGGAGTATTACTCAGCCGTTAAAAAGAATAGATTTGAATCAGTTCTAATGAGGTGGATGAAACTGGAGCCGATTATACAGAGTGAAGTAAGTCAGAAAGAAAAACACCAATACAGTATACTAACACATATATATGGAATTTAGAAAGATGTTAATGATAACCCTGTATGCAAGATAGCAAAAGAGACACAGATGTGCAGAACAGACTATTGGACTCTGTGGGAGAGGGAGAAGGAGAGGGTGGGATGATTTGGGAGAATGGCATTGAAACCTGTATACTATCATGTAAGAAACGAATTGCTAGTCTAGGTTCGATACAGGATACAGGATGCTTGGGGCTGGTGCACTGGGATGACCCAGAGAGATGATGTGGGGTGGGAGGTGGGAGGGGGGTTCAGGGTTGGGAACTCATGTACACCCGTGGTGGGTTCATGTCAATGTATGGCAAAACCAATACAGTATTGTAAGGTAAAAATAAATAAATAAATAAATTTTTTTTTTTAAATTACAAATAGAAAAAGAAAAAAGAATCTGCTCATAATTCTATAGTCTTTTAGGAATAAAGATTTCCCTCAGGCCAATGGCTGATAATGACAGAATCCTTTGAAGATGACATGAATACCTACCACCTGTACTGTTGTGAGAGCAGGTGATGGCTACTGTCAACTCTTGGCAATTTAGATCCTAGAATGGCAATTTCCATGATAATGTGAGTCAATGACAGCACCCTACTGTTCCTAAAAATTTGTAAAAGTCACTACACTAAAATATTTTTAGCTTCAGATATGTTCATCACACTCCTTTGAGTTCCTGAAATCAACACGTGGAAAGTCAGCCTATAGTCAACACACAGAAAGTAACACATGCGAATATACACAAAAACACACAAAGATGCCAGGATTTTTACTCACTTATTTTTTATACTTCAACTCATTGCAGAATGGCCTATAACCAAAATAGCAGCATGGGTTTTATATTTCAGAAAATAAAGACTTAAGAGTTTCATCCAACCATACGGTTGTGTGTGGTTAGTTGCTCAGTTGTGTCCAACTATTTGCGACACCATGGACTACAGCCTGCCAGGCTCCTTAGTTCATGGGGATTCTCAAGGCAAGAGTACTGGAGAGGGTTTCCATGCCATCCTCCAGGGGATCATCCCAACCCAGGATTCAAACCAGGGTTTCTTCTTTACCAGCTGAGCTATCAGGGAAGATCCAGACTTCCCAAACCATAACTAACCATTCAGTTCAGTTCAGTCATTCAATTCGTGTTCGACTCTTTGCACTTCATGGACTGCAGCACGCCAGGCTTCTCTGTCCTTCACCAACTCCCAGGGCTTGCTCAAACTCATGTCCATTAAGTTGGTGATGCCATCCAACCATCTCATCCTCTATTGTCCCCTTCTCCTCCTGCCTTCAATATTCCAGGCATGAGGGTCTTTTCCAATGAGTCAGTTCTCTGCATCAGGTGGCCAAAGTTTTGGAGTTTCAGCTTCAGCATCAGTCTTTCCAATGAATATTCAGGACTGATTACCCTCAGTAATCAGTTTGATTACTGGCTTGATCTCCTTGCAGACCAAGCGACAATCAAGAGTCTTTTCCAACACAAGAGTTCAAAAACATGACTTCTTCAGCACTCAGCTTTCCTTGTAGTCCAAATCTCACATCCATACATGACTACTGGAAAAACCATAGCCTTGACTAGATGGACCTTTGTTGGCAAAGTAATGTCTCTGCTTTTTAATATGCTGTCTAGGTTAGTCATAGCTTTTCTTCCAAGGAGCAAGTGTCTTTTAATTTCATGGCTGCACCCACAATCTGCAGTGATTTTGGACCCCCAAAATAAAATCTATCACTATTTCCACTGTTTCCCCATCTATTTGCCATGAAGTGATGGGACCAGATGCCATGATCTAAATTTGTTAAATGTTGAAATTTAGCCAACTTTTTCACTCTCTTCTTTCACTTTCATCAAGAGGCTCTTTATCTCCTCTTACTTTCTGCCATAAGGGCGGTGTCATCTGCATATCTGAGGTTATTGATATTTCTCCCAGCAATCTTGATTCCAGTTTGTGCTTCATCCAGCCCAGCATTTCTCATGATGTACTCTGCAGTCATAGTCATAAGTTGTTCAGTCGTGTCTGACTCTTTGCGACCCCATGGACTGTAAACCTACCAGGCTCCTCTGTCCATGGGATTTCCAGGCAAGAATACTGGAGTGGGTTGCCATTTCCTTCTCCAGCAGATCTTCCCAACCCAGGGATTGAACCCAGGTCTCCTGCATTGTAGGCAGACACTTTACCATCTGAGCCACCAGGGAAGTCTCTGCGTAGAAGATACTCTGCATAGAAGATAAATAAGCAGGGTGACAATATACAGCCTTGACATACACCTTTCCTAATTTGGAACCAGTCTGTTGTTCCATGTCTGGATCTAACTATTGCTTCCTGACCTGCATATAGATTTCTGAGGAGGAGGGTCAGGTGGTCTGGTATTCTCATCTCTTGAAGAATTTTCCATAGTTTGTTGTGATCCACACAGTCAAAGGCAAAGTTCCAGTCAATAAAGAGGGAGTAGATGTTTTTCTGGAACTCTCTTGCTTTTTCTATGATCAATGGATGTTGATAATTTGATCTCTGGTTCCTCTGCCTTTTCTATATCCAGCTTGAAAATCTGGAAGTTCACAGTTCATGTACTGTTGAAGACTGGCTTGGAGAATTTTGAGCATTACTTTTCTTGTGAGTGAGACGAGTACAATTGTGCAGTAGTTTGAGCATTCTTTGGCATTGCCTTTCTTTGTGGTTGCAATGAAAACTGACCTTTTCCAGTCCTATAGCCACTGCTGAGTTTTCCAATTTTGCTGGCATATTGAGTGCAGCACTTTCACAGCATCATCTTTCAGGATTTGAAATAGCACAACTGAATTCCATCACCTCCACTAGTTTTGTTCATAGTGATGCTTCTTAAGGCCCACTTGACTTCATATTCCAGGATGTCTTGCTCTAGGTGAGTGATCACACCATCATAGTTATCTGGGTCATGAAGATCTTTTATTGTATAGCTCTTCTCTGTATTCTTATCACCTCTTAATATCTTCTGCTTCTGTTAGGTCCATATCATTTCTGTCCTTTATTGAGCCCATCTTTGCATGAAATGTTTACTCAGTATCTCTAATTTTCTTGAAGAAATGTCTAGTCTTTCCCATTCTATTGTTTTCCTCTATTTTTTTGTACTGACCACTGAGGAAGGCTTTCTTATCTCTCCTTGCTATTCTTTGGAACTCTACATTCAAATGGGTATATCTTTACTTTTCTCCTTTTCCTTTCACTTCTCTTCTTTTCTCAGCTATTTGTAAGGCCTGCTCAGACAACCATTTTGCCTTTTTGGATTTCTTTTTCTTGGGGATGGTCTTGATCACCGCTTCCTGTACAATGTCATGAACCCCCATCCATAGTTCTTCAGGCACTCTGCCTATCAGATCTAATCCCTTGAATCTATTTGTCACTTCCACTGTATAATCATAAGGTATTTGATTTAGATCATAGCTGAATGGTCTAGTAGTTTTCCCTACTTTCTTCAATTTAAGTCTGAATTTGGCAACAAGGAGTTCATGATCTGAGCCACAGTCAGCTCCTGGTCTTGTTTTTCCTGATTGTATAAAGCTTCTTCATCTTTTGCTGCAAAGAATATAATCAATCTGACTTCACTATTGACATTCTGGTGATGTCCACGTGTAGAGTCTGGTTAAAAAAGGCAATTTCTACCCAAGAATGTCCTCACTCTATTACCAATTACAAATATTTATGGCTACTATTGGGAAAATGATACAGATGAAAATCAGTAAAGGGAAAAAATATGTAGGGCAGAGTTCAGGAAAATGTGTTCAGTTCACGAAATAAGGAGTTTCTGTTGTCCTCTCCCCATGGAGTCATGGACATATTTCCTTGCTGGTACTAATGTGGGACAATACACACAGTATATTGTCAACCAGGGATGCTCACATAAGCCTCAGTGATCAGAGCTTCATTATGTGGACATGATTATTTCATTGCCTATTTGGTTCATCTCAGTTTGCAGTTCCTCTGGAGGTCCACTGATACTGTGTGACCCAAAGTTTCCACTCTGTATGACACTATTGATCTCTCTGAGGTAGCCAATCTGCTCCTTAAGACTCCAGAGCCCCAAGGCAAACAAAGACATCCCCATCAGGTATGCCACCCCAAGGACTTAGAGATTTCCTTCCAGAAGCCCAGGACAGAGGCCAGAAGTCTTCTCTGGGCAAGATTTAATTCTTTATTACACAGAACTTCTTCTGCTGACAATGTCCAAAAAGAAAGGCTAATTTCAGAATTCTCAATGCTTTGCCCGTTAGAGTTACTGTTTATTTGTATGGTTTCAGACTAAAATTTGCACAGGAAAACTTAAAGGAAGAAACATTTTTCATGGTTCTTCAAAGGTGAAAGGATTTTTATGCTGATGTGATATGACCCTATTAGACAATTTGTATCCTACAATTCCTCTTAACAGCATCAACAAAAGAAGACAATCTGATGAGGAAGCTGATGGGGTCACTATGTAAAGTACTAAGACAAAAATGAAATGTCAGTAAGTTTCACAAATATAATAAGTAATAGTACAATTAAATTTTAGAAATAAGCAAAAGTTAAAAATGCCTATGTTCTAAAGAATAAGGAGGGATGAAGAACAAACTGTAACTGAAAGATCGATATTTTTCTCTTTTGCAGACAAAACAGCTAACACTGATCTGCAAACAAAGGAGACAGCAGTATGTTGTCTGAGATCATAGCCATACCCTTATCTCTATGTTCTCTTTTGAACAGTAGTGTATATTACAACTAGAACTATATTTTAAGAAAATATAACAATATTGTTTTCTTTGGTCCATAGATGAATAATTACAAATGAAAAAATAATAATTAGAACTATTGTCCCTTTTGTGTATTTAAATTTTCATTGAGGGCTTTGTAATAACACAATAAATAGATACCTTCCCAGGTGGCACTAGTGGTAAAGAACCAACCTGCCAATGCAGGAAACCCAAAAGACTGGGGTTAGATCCCTGAGTCAGGAAGATCTCCTGGAGAAGGGTATGGCAACCCACTCCAGTATTCTTGCCTGGAGAAACCCATGGACAGAGGAGATTGGTGGGCTGTAGTCCACGGGGTCAAGAAGAATTAGAAACATAACACCAAAATAGAAGACAAATAGTTACTATGCAAAATATTTGAACAGTGACAATTTGTCTAATTATTTTTCAAATGACTATCACATTGCTCTCCAAGGGGATTCAAAGAACTTGTTCAGAAGATGTCCTCCAACTATACCCCTAAAGCTATTAAAAAAAAAAAAAGATGTCAAAATTGCATGTGGCTCAATCTAACAATTGAATATTTTAATTAAGAATATATTTTTAGAGCTTGGAAGAAAAATATGTAATGCCACAGTCCATTTGAAGAAGGCTAGCTACCTATATGGACTTCCCTGGTGGCTCAGATGGTAAAGAATTTGCCTGCAATGCAAGAGACCCAGGTTTGACCCCTGGGTCAGAAAGATCTCTTGGGGGAGGGATGGCCACCCACTCCAATATTCTTGTCTGGAGAATTCCATGGACAGAAGAACCTGGTGGGCTACAGTTCATGGGGTCAAAAAGAATCAGACATGACTGAACAACTTTTACTCACAGCTACCTACATAATATCATAGATACAACACACAGTAATAGAAAATAGTAATTTTTTTCTCAATAACTATGTATTAGAACTGATCTGATTCAGTCCTAAGAATAATTCTTAAATGAGAAGCATAGGTGGTTTTTTCATTTAAATTTGAACACTAATGGTATCTTCGTCATATTAAAGAATCAAAGTGACAGGGAATGTTGTGCCCCCAATTAAATTTTTTCAGTTTTTCCCTTGCTTAGTACTGAAAGAAAAAAGCACAATATATAGTTTTTGCTTTGTTTAAACATAATGGTAATTCACTAAAAGGAGTAGAGAAAAGGAGGAGAAGGCAAACTGGCTTTATCAGTTGATAGTGAGGCTTAGCTGTCTCTCAAATAGACCCAAATTCACCCAATTCAGTCCCAAACTCACATTTCTCTTAGAGTAGACTAGTCTCTTTGATTAGATGCCCATTACTTCTTATATATCATGCGACCTAGTTTTTTATTTTCCAACTTTGACCTAATAGCTCATTTTTTTTCTGAAATATTCAACTCTCTTGCTTAACCAAAAATTCCATAGAAAGGAAAGATACATTGCTGCTATTGTTCTTAAGACATAAATTTTAAGTCTCTGTAGTAAGAATCTTCCTCTTCTCATATTTGGGCCTTCTTTGAGGACACGTAGGGTCATAAGTGAAAGAGCAGAGTGAAAAAGTTGGCTTGAAGCTCAACATTCAGAAAACTAATCATGGCATCTGGTCCCATCACTTCATGGCAAATAGATGGGGAAACAGTGGAAACAGTGTCAGACTTTGTTTTTTGGGGCTCCAAAATCAGTGCAGATGATGATTGCAGCCATGAAATTAAAAGACGCTTACTCCTTGGAAGGAAAGTTTTGACCAACTTAGAGAGCACATTCAAAAGCAGAGATATTACTTTGCCAATGAAAGGCCATCTAGTCAAGGCTATGGTTTTTCCAGTGGTTATGTATGGATGTGAGAGTTGGACTGTGAAGATAGCTGAGCGCCGAAGAATTGATGCTTTTGAACTGTGGTGTTGGAGAAGAATCTTGAGAGTCCCTTGGACTGCAAGGAGATCCAACCAGTCCATCCTAAGGAGATCAGTCCTGGGTGTTCATTGGAAGGACTTATGCTTAAGCTGAAACTCCAGTACTTTGGCCACCTCATGCAAAAAGTTGACTCATTGGAAAAGACCCTGATGCTGGGAGGGATTGGGGGCAGGAGGAGAAGGGGACGACAGAGGATGAGATGGCAGGATGGCATCACCAACTCGATGGACATGAGTTTGGGTAAACTTCAGAGTTTGTGATGGACAGGGAGGCCTGGCATGCTGCAATTCATGGGGTCACAAAGAGTCGGACATAACTGAGTGACTGAACTGAACTGAGGGTCAGTTAGGAATATAGAGCACAGAATTCAGGTTCAAATCTACATCCAATACTTATTATTGTTTTAATTTTCAGGATTACAGTTTCAGAGTGTCATTTTCTCAGAGTATCCATTTTCTCCTTTTTAAAGTAAGGTTACTAATAACTTCCTTGCAAGTTCACAGTGAGAATTAAGCAAAGCAACATATGCCTCCTCTTTGGTATAATGTTCTTATAGTAGAATCAAAGCCATAGCCTAAGGTATGGCAACCTGGAAGAATATCTGCTCTGTTTCTTGATTAGAATGCTTTATAGAGTCAGACATAATTCCAATGGATACTGGACCAGAAGACAAATATGAATGGTTACTACTTGCCTGCACTCAGAATTGTGCTTTACCTTTGTCCACTAAGCCTTTAATCCAAAGTACTATCCATGGTCCCTGCTTTCCAAACACTAAATTTTTTTCTGAACTCTCTCCTCAGAGCTCTAGTGATCATTCAAGCTACATCACCTCAGCCTTGCTCTGGTAGGTCTGAATTTTAGTATTAGGAAAAATTCTCTGCTCTGGAAACTCAGCACATGTGTACATGCATGCTCAAGTCATGTTTGACTCTTCACTATCCTGCAGACTGTATCCTGCCAGGCTTCTCTGTCCATAGGATTCCCCAGGCAAGAATACTGGAATGGGTTGTCATTTCCTTCTCCACGGAATCTTCCTGATCCAAGAACTGAACTTGTGTCTCCTGCACTGGCAGGCAGATTCTTTATCACTGGGCCACCTGGAAGCCCTGTGGAAGCTCAGTGACCCCTGTAAATAGGCTTCCAGTTTCCCCAACTCACTAGTTTACCAGGTGTATCTCAACATGTCAAAATCTCAAACTCAACCTGATTTTCATATTACTGTTATTTGTCTTTAAAACCCTTTCCAAAGATGTGATCAGGATCAGAATGACTAAATTATTTTATTTAAATTATTTAATTTCCAACTCTAATAAACTTATTTGCTTAATGCAGTTTCTCAATAACCTTTCCTAGAAAAATAAAGCAATAATCAATCTCTAACACTTGAACACCCCATCAACTCTAGTACATGCTGGACCCTTGCTATCTCATGTTTTAGATCCATAGCTCCTAGTCTGAATTTTGTCTATCATTTGGGTCCCAATAGTTCATATTACTCTTACACAGAGACACTTTGGATTATAATCTCAGATTTGAGGCACTTGGTCAATATCATTGATTGATAAAATGAAGGCAAGCTAGAATGTAGTAAAGCCCATGAAGGTAGAATTACCTGAGACAAATTAGGAATTCCTTTGAGGAGGATGATAGTGCAGGTTACTACTGAGGGCAGTGGTACCATATGACCCAGGAAAGTTCCAACATCAATGACTCCTTCCCTGGAGCCAACAAATAATTTTTAGAGAAGGAGATTTCTGCAGGACCTCAGCCCACTCATAGTATCTAGAAGTCCTGCTCCACCTGTGATTCTGGAATCTGGAGCTACTGCTATTCTTTAATCAATGTTGTCACCAGTGGTAGGAAGTAGATATAATTTATATAGTTATTGTGTAGTTTTCAAAAAAAAAAAAACACCACAGAATACTAAGGAGTTAAGCCTATTTCCAAAACAAAATTCAGTCTTTTTCTAGAGCTGCCTTTGAAGAAACTGCTCCTCTATGCCATTCATATCCCTCTGCAATGAGACATACTCTCTCATCTTTATTCACAGTTTCTTCACTTGATCAACCCCAATTTGATTTTACCTTCTACAAGTCACTAACCACAGGCATATTCTTCTATTACCCTTGATTTCCAAATAAGTATTGCTATGAGGCAGAGTATGAAGAATTAAAGATCCAAGTAGATTCTTTCCTTCTTTGTTTGTTCTACAAGGAGGGAAAAAAATATTTTAAAATTTGTTAAATACAAATGTTTATCAGTTCGGTTCAGTTCAGTCACTCAGTCATGTCTGACGCTTTGTGACCCGATGAACCACAACATGCCAGGCCTCCCTATCCATCACCAACTCCCAGAGTTTACCCAAACCCATGTCCATTGAGTCAGTGATGCCATCCAACCATCTCATTCCCTGTCGTCCCCTTCTCCCCCTGCCTTCAATCTTTCCCAGCATCAGGGTCTTTTCAAATGAGTCAGCTCTTCGTATCAGGTGGCCAAAGTATTAGAGTTTCAGCTTCAAAATCAGTCCTACAAATGAATACCCAGGACTGATCTCCCTCAGGATGGACTGGTTGGATCTCCTTGCAGTCCAAGGGACTCTCAAGAGTCTTCTCCAACACCACAGTTTAAAAGCATCAATTCTTCAGCGCTCAGCCTTCTTTATAGTCCAACTTTCACATCCATACATTATCACTGGAAAAACCATAGCCTTGACTAGATGGACATTTCTTGACAAAGTAATGTCTCTGCTTTTTAATATGCTGTCTAGGTTGGTCATAACTTTCCTTCCAAGGAGTAAGCGTCTTTTAATTTCATGGCTGCAATCACCATCTTCAGTGATTTTGGAGCCCAGAAAAATAAAGTCAGCCACTGTTTCCACTGTTTCCCCATCTATTTGCCAAGAATTATCAGTAGCATTATTTTCTATTTAAAATTATATTTATGTTCCAATGAAATTAAAATTAAAGCAATAGAAGAACTACATTCACTTTTACTTTACTAAAAACCAAGGACAGCAGGTTTTTTTTTCATTATGGAATGAGATATTGACAATGCTTGCTAAAAGGAAATCAGTTGCCTTTAAATTTTATGAATAATATGAATATTTCTAATCAAAATAAATTCTAAGTAGGCTTAAGAGTCTTCTTAAAGTAGCGTTTAATAGTATCTAAATTTAAATTAGAGAAATAAAAGGTATAAAGAGAATTTATAGATTAAATTTGCATCTCAAAATATAAATCTGTTCTATGTTAAAAATTCAAGTTATTACTTACTTGCATTTTAAGTTTTCAAATTATTATTTATATCAAAACATACTTTCTTGCCATGGTAAATGCTATCAAGACAAAATTAAACATTTTTTAAAAATTCAGCATCCTTTCATGATTAAAAATTCTCAACAAAGTAGATGTAGAAGGAACATACCTCAACATAATAACAAATCAACAACCAACATCATGTTGAGTACTGAAAGGGTGAAAACTTTTCCTTTAAGATTATAAATAAGACAAGAATGACTAGTCTAATAACTTCAATATAGTATTGGAAGTCTTAGCCAGAGCAATTAAGAATGAAACAAAAGGCATCCAGTTTGGAAAAGAAGAAATAAAATTGTGTCTGTCAGCAGATGGCATGATCCTATATAGAAAAAATTCTGAAGACTCCACCAAAAATGGTTACAGCTAATCAATGAGTTTAATAAAGTTGCAGGATACAGAATCAATATACAGAGATCAGTAGCATTGCTATACACTAACAGTGAACCACATGAAAAAAAGTTTTTAAAAAAATTCCACTTACAATAGTATCAAAAACAATAAAATTCTTAGGAATAAATTTAACCAAGGTGGTTCAGTTCAGTTCAGTTCAGTCGCTCAGTCATGTCCGACTCTTTGCGACCCCATGAATCGCAGCACGCCAGGCCTCCCTGTCCATCACCAACTCCCGGAGTTCACTCAGACTCATGTCCATCGAGTCCGTGATGCCATCCAGCCATCTCATCCTCTGTCATCCCCTTCTCCTCCTGCCCCCAATCCCTCCCAGCATCAGAGTCTTTTCCAATGAGTCAACGCTTCGCATGAGGTGGCCAAAGTACTGGAATTTCAGCTTTAGCATCATTCCTTCCAAGGTGGTAAAACAACTCAATACTGAAAACTGTAAAACACTGAGGGAAGAAATTCACAAAGGGGAATAGATATCGCATGTTCAGACTGGAAGACTTACTATTGTTAAAATGCACATATTACTCAAAGGCATCTAAAGATACAATGCAATGCCCATCAAAATTCCAATGGCAGTTTTTCACAAAATCAGAGCAAACAATACTAAAATCTGTATGGTACCACAAAAGACCCAGACCACTCAAGCAATCTTGAGAAAGAACAAAGCATCATATTTTCTGACTGCTAACTATATTACAAAGCTATGCTAATCAAAATAGTATGGTACCAGCATAAAAATTAGACACACCAACCAATGGAACAGAATCAAGAGACCAGAAATAAACTCACATATGCATGGTCAACTAATATTTGACAACTGTGGGATGGCATACTCTAAGGGCTGAAAGAAAAAGAATGTCAACCATACATCTTTATTCCATTAAAACTATACTTAAAAAATGAGTGAAATACATACCTGAATTGAAACAACAACAACAAAAAAACCAAAAACCTAGAAAATCTGACAGTAGCAGAACTGTCTTACAAGAAATTCTGAGGATGTTCTTCAAGTTAAAATGAAATAACACTAGACAGTAACTAGAATCTACATAAAGAATAAAGAACATCATTAAAGTTAACTCCATAAACAAATATAAAAGACGATATATATGCATTTTGTTGATAACCCACTTCTTCCTTTGATTTAAAATACAACTGAATAACTTTAAAATCTGTGTTTAATGACTTAATAACATCTAAGCATATAATTTATATGTCATTACTAGCCAAAGAAGAAGAGAGAGAATGGAGCTAAGTTTCTGTATAATTCAGAAATTTAGCTGGTATAAACACAAATTAGATTATCTTGGGAGAAGGAAATGGAAACCCACTCCAGTGTTCTTGTCTGGAGAATCCCAGGGACGGGGGAGCCTGGTTGGCTGCCGTCTATGGGGTCGCACAGAGTCACATACGACTGAAGCGACTTAGCAGCAGCAGCAGCAGCAGAGTATCTTGAGTTAAGATGCTAATTTAAATTCCAAGGCTAACCACTCAGAAACTTGAAACAAATATATACAAAGAGAGAAATGAAAAGAAACATGGGAATTCAATGGCACATTATAGAATAAATATATGATACACACAAAAAGCAATAATGGAGTAAAATGGAAAAAAAGATAAAAAACATTTAGAGAATAAAGTCCAAACTGGTAGACATAAAACCTACATTATTAGTAATTATATTAAGAATAAATAGATTTTTTAAATTCTCCAATCAAAAGAAGAGATTGGCAGGATAAATAAAACATGATCCAAACGTATGGTGAATGTGTATGCATGCATGCTAAGTCACTTCAGTCGTGTCTGACTCTTTGTAACCCTAAGGACTGTAGCCACCACGCTCCTCTGTCCATGGGATTCCCCAGGCAAGAATACTGTAGTGGGTTGTCATGCCCTCCTCCAGTGGATCCTCCCAACCCAGGGATTGAACTTGCGTCTCTTACATCCCCTGCATTGGCAGGGGGGTTGTTTACCACTAGCACCACCTGATGCTTTGATGTGAGTGAAAACAAATCAACATATCAAAACATATGGTAGACACACATGATAGACACTAACCAAGAGTGAAAGTAAAATCGATAGCTTTAAATGCTTATATTAAAGGAGAATAGTCTCAAAGCAATTACCCAGCCTTCCACTAAAGAAATAAGAAAAGGAAGAACAGACTAAATTCAAAGCAAGTAGAAGGAGGGAAATAAAGTTTAGAGTGGAAATAAATGAAATAGAGAATAAAACGAGAACAGGAGAAAATATTTTTAAATCATATATCTGATATAGACATATTCTGAATATACAATGAAGCTTCACAAATCTATAATGAAGAGACAGTATTTCAATTCTAAAATGGAGAAAATGATTTAAGAAAGTATTTCTTCACAGATGATACACAAACGGTCGGTAATTTTGTGAAAAGAAGCTCAGAATCATTAGTCATCTTTCAGGTGAGTTCAGTTCAGTCATGTCCGACTATTTGCGACCCCATGAATCGCAGCACGCCAGGCCTCCCTGTCTATCACCAACTCCCAGAGTTCACTCAGACTCACATCCATGGAGTCAGTGATGCCATCCAGCCATCTCATTCTCCATTTTCCCCTTCTCCTCCTGTCCCCAATCCCTCCCAGCATCAGAGTCTTTTCCAATGAGTCAACTCTTCACATGAGGTGGCCAAAGTACTGGAGTTTCAGCTTCAGCATCATTCCTTCCAAAGAAATCCCAGGGCTGATCTCCTTCAGAATGGACTGGTAGGATCTCCTTGCAGTCCAAGGGACTCTCAAGAGTCTTCTCCAACACCACAGTTCAAAAGCATCAATTCTTCAGTGCTCAGCCTTCTTCACAGTCCAACTCTCACAACCATACATAACCACAGGAAAAACCATAGCCTTGACTAGACGGACCCTAGTCAGCAAAGTAATGTCTTTGCTTTTAAATATGCTATCTAGGTTGGTCAAAACTTTTCTTCCAAAGAGTAAGCATCTTTTAATTTCATGGCTGCAGTCACCATCTGCAGTGATTTTGGAGCCCCCCCAAAATAAAGTCTGACACTGTTTCCACTGTTTCCCCATCTATTTCCCATGAAGTGATGGGACTAGATGCCATGATCTTAGTTTTCTGAATGTTGAGCTTTAAGCTAACTTTTTCACTCTCCTCTTTCACTTTCATCAAGAGGCTTTTTAGTTCCTCTTCACTTTCTGCCATAAGGGTCGTGTCATCTGCATATCTGAGGTGATTGATATTTCTCCTGGCAATCTTGATTCCAGCTTGTGCTTCTTCCAGTCCAGCGTTTCTCATGATGTACTCTGCATAGAAGTTAAATAAGCAGGGTGACAATATACAGCCTTGACGTACTCCTTTTCCTATTTGGAACCAGTCTGTTGTTCTATGTCCAGTTCTAACTGTTGCTTCCTGACCTGCATACAGATTTCTCAAGAGGCAGGTCAGGTGGTCTGGTATTCCCATTTCTCTCAGAATTTTCCACAGTTTATTGTGATCCACACAGTCAAAGGCTTTGGCATAGTCAATAAAGCAGAAATAGATGTTTTTCTGGAACTCTCTGGCTTTTTCCATGATCCAGCAGGCGTTGGCAATTTGATCTCTGGTTCCTCTGCCTTTCCTAAAACCAGCTTGAACATCTGGAAGCTCACAGTTCACATACTGTTGAAGCCTGTCTTGGAGAATTTTGAGCATTACTTTACTAGCATGTGAGATGAGTGCAATTGTGCGGTAGTTTGAGCATTCTTTGGCATTGCCTTTCTTTGGAATTGGAATGAAAACTGACCTTTTCCAGTCCTGTGGCCACTGCTGAGTTTTCCAAATTTGCTGGCATATTGAGTGCAGCACTTTCACAGCATCATCTTTTAGGATTTGAAATAGCTCCACTGGAATTCCATCACCTCCACTAGCTTTGTTCATAGTGATGCTTTCTAAGGCCCACTTGACTTCATATTCCAGGATGTCTGGCTCTAGATGAGTGATCACACCATCGTGATTATCCGGGTCATGAAGATCTTTTTTGTACAGTTCTTCTGTGTATTCTTGCCAGCTGTTAATATCTTCTGCTTCTGTTAGGTCCATACCATTTCTGTCCTTTATTGAGCCCATCTTTGCATGAAATTTTCCCTTGGTATCTCTAATTTTCTTGAAGAGATCTCTAGTCTTTCCCATTCTGTTCTTTTCCTCTATTTCTTTGCACTGATCGCTGAAGAAGGCTTTCTTATCTCTTCTTGCTATTCTTTGGAACTCTGCATTCAGATGCTTATATCTTTCCTTTTTTCCTTTGCTTTTCGCTTCTCTTCTTTTCACAGCTATTTGTAAGGCCTCTCCAGACAGCCATTTTGCTTTTTTGCATTTCTTTTCCATGGGGATGGTCTTGATCCCTGTCTCCTGTACCATGTCATGAACCTCATTCCATAGTTCATCAGGCACTCTATCTATCATATCTAGGTCCTTAAATCTATTTCTCACTTAGTCGTTTTTAGAGAAATGCAAGTCAAACTCACAATGACATATCATCCCCATCTACGAGGATGTCTAAAATAATAATGGCAGACAGTAATAAATATTGGGCAGAATGTGTAAACACTTTGAACCCTCATTCTTTGCAAGTGGAAATATGAAATAGTACTGCCTTTGGAAAGGCATTTGGAAATGCCTTTGGAAATTTGGAGAACTTTGGAAAACATTCTGACATTTTCATCTGAATATTAAGGGTAACCATATGATCCAGAAATTATACTCCTAGTTATATACTCAAAAGAAACTAAAGCATATATCTGCACAAAAAGTTACACACTGAAGTTCATAACAGGATTATTCATAATAGTCAAAAGATGCAAAAAAAAAAAAAAAACCCACAAATGCTCAACTGATAAGTGCATAAACAAAATACAATACATACTTATTATTTGGTAATAAAAAGGAGTGAAGTACTAATACATATTACAGCAAAGATGAACCTTGAAAATATATTAACTGTGAGAATCACTCGCATAAAGTGCCACATGTTGTATGAATCTATCAATATTTATATGAAATGTCCAGAATAGAAAATACTTAGAGGTGGAAGGTGAATTAGTGTTTTCCAGGCACTGGGGAAAGAGAGAAACGTGAAGTGATAGGTAGGCGGAAAATGAGTGCTTCATTTGGGGAGTGTTGAGAATGTTCTAAAATTAGACAACTGGACTGATGCAAAAGTCCATTAAAATACAAAACAACCCAGTGAATTTCATACTTTTAAAGGGTAAATTTTAAAATATGTGAATTATCTCAAGTTATTCTAAAATGTAAATTGACAAACAGAATACTGAAGTATATACGAAAGGACAATATCCCTTGACCAAGTAGATTTTATCCTAGGATTATCCTCTTTGCAAATCCAGAACCACAATTTTATCAGTATATGCAGGCTTTTTTACTTTTAACACACTTGAGATACATTCACAAAGGAGAATACATCAAAATCATACCATTAACTTGCTATGTAAAGTAAAGGAGAATTCCATTCCTAAGTATTTACACAACAGATGTGAAAATTTACATTAATACAAAAAGTTGATTGTGAATGTACACAGCAAAATATACATATTTTGTTATTTGTAAAAGAAGCAACCTAAATGTCCATTGGCAGACAAATGGATAGGAAAGTTGCGGCACATATATACAGTGGAATATTACTCAGCTATAAAAAAAAAAAGAATGCATTTGAGTCAGTTCTAATAAGGTGGATGAAACTGGAGCCTATTATACAGAGTGAAGTAAGTCAGAAAGAAAAACACCAATGTAGTATATTAACACATATATATAGAATTTAGAAAGATGGTAGCAACGACCCTATATGCAAGACAGCAAAAGAGACACAGATGTAAAGAACAGACTTTTGGATTCTGTGGGAGAAGATGAGGGTGGGATGATTTTTGAGAATAGCACTGAACATGTATGTCACCATATGTGAAATAGATGGCCAGTCCAAGTTCGATGTATGAAGCAGGGCACTCAAAGCTGGTGCACTGGGACAACCCTGAGGGATGGGATGGCGCGGGAGGTGGGAGAGGGGTTCAGGACCAGGAGACACATGTACACCTGTGGCTGATTCATGTCAATGTATGGCAAAACCCACCACAATATTGTAGAGCATTTAGCCTCCAATTAAAATAAATCAATTAATTTTTTAAAAGACACCAACAAATGCATTCAGCATATCCCTATGTCTCTATATTCTTAATTGCATTCCTCTCCTATTGAAAGACAAGTACCTCTGAGGAGAGCAGCATCACACCTTTATCTGATAGTAGATACCATCAGCGAGAATGGAAAGAATTTAAGAGTATGGATACCTGAGGGGGCTGCACAAGATCACCTTCAATAAATAGAGGAACCTATGGAGAAGAGACACATGGTTGCATTGTGACCCTCTATGAAAACTTGCTTTTCTAACATAAGTATCAATATGATGTTCTACCCTGGGGATGGAAAAATAAAAGCTGAGATATTATCACTTTTTATCTTCTCTATGCTAGACTTTTTTGTGTGGATATCATTTATGCCTCTCCCCATTCATATTTTTAGAACATCCTTCCTAATCAATAATTTGTAGCCACACCTAAAATTAATTCCAACTGCCTGTCTTATCTTTGGGTGTAGGCTAGCACAAGGTTTTCATCTGTCTCATTTTCCAGCTCCATGAACTAAAAATAGCATCCATACCTGAAAAGAACAAAAAGAATGTATAAGGCTTGATAACTGATAAGGAAAGGAATGTAATTACCAGAAAGCTGTGGAAAGCAAAATAAAATTAAATTAAAGATAACTTCAAAATAACAACATTCTTTTAAAGAGTCACTTAGAGGGCACTGTGGAATGAAGGCTCATTTATCATCCCCATATTCATCAGCTTATGAAATATTATAGTTTCTAAAAAGCCCAGTCTCTCATAGATACAAAGCCAGAGAATCAATTTTAGAATCACAAGAAGTAATGGTAGGTATTAGCAATGAGGCAGTTTGCAAGTCTTTAAGCTTCTTTCTACCCATTTTTAATGGCAAGGAGGCAAGAGCATATTGTGGACCAAAATAATGTTTTGTTTTTTTGTTTTTCTCTTTCCAAGAGTATTCAAAAAAAAATTTTTTTTAATTTAAAGTGGCTTAGAATGAGTTTTTTGGGCTCCAAAATCACTGCAGATGGTGACTGCAGCCATGAAATTAAAAGACAGTCACTCCTTGGAAGAAAAGTTATGACCAACCTAGATAGCATATTCAAAAGCAGAGACATTACTTTGCCAACAAAGGTCCGTCTAGTCAAGGCTATGGTTTTTCCTGTGGTTATGTATGGATGTGAGAGTTGGACTGTGAAGAAAGCTGAGCACCGAAGAATTGATGCTTTTGAACTATGGTGTTGGAGAAGACTCTTGAGAGTCCCTTGGACTGCAAGGAGATCCAACCAGTCCATCCTAAAGATCAGTCCTGGGATTTCTTTGGAAGGACTGATGCTGAAACTGAAACTCCAGTACTTTGGCCACCTCATGTGAAGAGTTGACTCACTGGAAAAGACCCTGATCCTGGGAGGGCTTGGGGGCAGGAGGAGAAGGGGATGACAGAGGATGAGATGGCTGGATGGCATCACTGACTCGATGGACATGAGTTTGAGTGAACTCCGGGAGTTGGTGGTGGACAGGTAGGCCTGGCATGCTGCAATTCATGGGGTCACAAAGAGTCAGACACGACTGAGTGGCTGAACTGAACTGAACTGAACTGAGTTTCCCAATCTATACTCTCTAGGAACGCTTTTAGTCCTTAGATAGGAATGATTTTTCTTTCAAGCACGTTCACTGGTCTTAAGCAAAATTTGAAAACTCAAAATAGTTATTTTGCCCTGATTCAAAGTATGTATACATTCTATGATTACTTCCTTGAGAAGGGCTACAGCATGAAACTTAGCCAAAATAAAATGAAACTATTTTTCCCCAGAATTAAAAAAAATATATTCCCAATCTTAGAGGAAAAGCTTCCTAACCTGTCATCTTCCCATAATCCCAAGGCATAAATTTTTTATCTAATTAATTGATTCAAAACACTTTTCATCCTAAAAGCTTTTTTTTTTTATCATATCCATGAAACCTTCTTGAAAAGTATCAATTCTTCCTTTCCATATGTGTCATTTGAAACTGCTTCCCAACAGCCTAGGTTTCAGACTACCTGTGCAAAGGTCTTCTAAAGAAATTGGAATACAACAGCAAGCCAACCACAAGTTTGACAAAGCATCTTTATATAGACTAACAAAGTGGAGTAACAAAAAGAAAATGAAGACTCATTTTAGAACTTCTAGCAGAAAAGTGAGTCTGAAAGTGAGTCTGTCCTACCCTCTAAAAGTCATGATAGGTTTGATACATTGTATGCATGCAAGTTGATCAGAAGAAACAAACAAGATGCATTGGCAAGGTTAGTTTTCCATTCTCCATTTTCTGAAGTAAACTGCCTAGATCAGGAATGAAACTACAGTTTTGTGTATAGCAAAGCAAAAGGACTGTTTAGATAAATCCAAGAGAGTATATCCCAAGGTTTAGAGTTTAGCAAGACAATTAGATATTTATATCTATATATATTTAAAAGGTGCTTGCAACTCTGAATAGTGATTACAAAAGTAACCTCAAAGTTCTAAAATTATTGCTGCATTCTTGTGCCTCATAGATTCTTTCTGTATCATTTCATCTTTGCCAGAGTACAGCCTCAGAAACACATGTCACATATCACGTCATTCTGAAACCATTGGATCCAAAGAGCAGAATCTAACATATCCCCTAACTTTTGGTTCTCAGTTCTGAGAACTTTAATTAGATGAGTGACTGAGCCAGCCACTCTTTCAGGCAGGAGATAGACCCAAGTTCAGTATAATTATCCTACTGGACTTTTGTTTCTGTTTCTGTATTTTATCAGTGGGGAAAGATGATGAATCAAGCATAAAAAGTATCTGCAATCAATTCCTTCCAGGTTGAAACATCTGGGCTTTAAGCCTTGTAGTGACTCAGAGTCCTGGAGACCTTCAAATTGCCTGGGAAACATTTAAACCTTCAAATTGCCTGGGAAACAGTGCTTGGAGTACAGCCCCCACATTCTGATTTAATTGATCTGTAGAAGGGCCCTGGGTTTTATGTTTTTGAGATTCTAGTGTTTAACCATTGTTAACAACTGCTGTTGTAGAAATTAAAAAACATTAACAAACAGTAAAATCATCTAAAGAGCTTATTAAAATGCAGATTATAATTCAGGATGTTTGAAACAGGGCCTGAAATTTTATGTTTCTCAAAAGCTCTCAGGTCACTCTGAGGCTGCCCTTCTATAGACCACATTTTTTTTTTTCACTTTATTTTTTAATTTTTATTTTACTTTACAATACTGTATTGGTTTTGCCATACATTGACATGAATCCACCACGGGTGTACATGAGTCCCCAGTCCTGAACACCTCTCCCACCTCTCTCCCCATATTATCTCTCTGGGTCATCCCAGTGCACCAGCCCCAAGCATCCTGTATCCTGTATTGAACCTAGACTGGCGATTCATTTCTTATATGATAGTATACATGTTTCAATGCCATTCTCCCAAATCATCCCACCCTCTCCCTCTCCCACAGAGTCCAAAAGTCCATTCTATACATCTGTGTCTCTTTTGCTGTCTTGCATACAGGGTTATCATTACCATATTTCTAAATTCCATATATATGTGTTAGTATACTGTATTGTTGTTTTTCTTTCTGGCTTACTTCACTCTGTATAATCAGCTCCAGTTTCATCCACCTCATTAGAACGGATTCAAATGTATCTTTTTAATGGCTGAGTAATATTCCATTGTGTATATGTACCACAGCTTTCTTATCCATTCATCTGCTGATGGACACCATGTTCACGGATCAGAAGAATCAATATAGTGAAAATGAGCGTACTACCCAAAGCAATCTACAGATTCAATGCAATCCCTATCAAGCTACCAGCGGTATTTTTCACAGAGCTAGAACAAATAATTTCACAATTTGTATGGAAATACAAAAAAAAACCCTCAAATAGCCAAAGCAATCTTGAGAAAGAAGAATGGAACTGGAGGAATCAACCTGCCTGACTTCGGGCTCCACTACAAAGCCACATTCATCAAGACAGTATGGTACTGGCTGGTACTGGCACAAAGACAGAAATATAGATCAATGGAACAAAACAGAAAGCCCAGAGATAAATTCACACACCTATGGACACCTTATCTTCGACAAAGGAGGCAAGAATATACAATGGAGAAAAGACACTCTCTTTAACAAGTGGTGCTGGGAACACTGGTCAACCACTTATAAAAGAATGAAACTAGAACACTTGCTAACACCATACACAAAAATAAACTCAAAATGGATTAAAGATCTAAATGTAAGACCAGAAACTATAAAACTCCTAGAGGAAAACATAGGCAAAACACTCTCCGACATAAATCACAGCAGGATCCTCTATGATCCACCTCCCAGAATTCTGGAAATAAAAGCAAAAATAAACAAATGGGATCTAATTAAAATTAAAAGCTTCTGCACAACAAAGGAAACTATAAGCAAGGTGAAAAGACAGCCTTCAGAATGGAGAGATTAATAGCCAATGAAGCAACTGACAAACAACTCATCTCAAAAATATACAAGCAACTTATGCAGCTCAATTCCAGAAAAATAAACGACCCAATCAAAAAATGGGCCAAAGAACTAAATAGACATTTCTCCAAAGAAGACATACAGATGGCTAACAAACACATGAAAAGATGCTCAACATCACTCATTATCAGAGAAATGCAAATCAAGACCACAATGAGATACTATTTCACACCAGTCAGAATGGCTGCGATCCAAAAGTCTACAAGCAATAAATGCTGGAGAGGGTGTGGAAAAAAGGGAACCCTCTTACACTGTTGGTGGGAATGCAAACTAGTACAGGCACTATGGAGAACAGTGTGGCGATTCCTTAAAAAACTGGAAATTGAACTGCCTTAGACCACATTTTTTTAAATTCATTTTTTATTGAAGGATAATTGCTTTACCTATAGACCACATTTTGAATTCTAAGATTCTAGATATATTTTTTCTACAAATTGATATGACAACACCAAGATATATTATCTTCCTAAGCCAAATATAGTGCACTCTTGTCTGTATTTTTTGCAGACTTTTGGGAGGGAGGGTGTAGTGGTGCTTAACTATGGTGAAGGTACAGCAAGCACATAGACAAGCTAATCCAACCGTCAAATTGAATTCATAGCTGATTGCCACCCCTGTATCATCATCATCACCTATGCCCTGCAGCAAAGGTACAGTTTTGGGGATGGAGCCTCCCGAAATGTGTTAATCATGAGGTCAAGTGGATAAAGGACTAGGAACCCCAGCCCTACTTTAACCAAAGCAGATTTCTGGAATGCTAATTGCTTCAGCTTGGCTATTAATATAATCAATCATACCAGTCAGTGCCACTATTCCCTGTCACTATTTGAAACTATCAGGTATTTTTTACAGAGAATGGACAGAATTTGTCAAACTGAATTATATGTTTTATGAAAATGTATAGAACAGATCCATAGTGCTCTGTTCCTAAGGGGCCCTGACAGGGCTTTTAGGGTGTTTGTATGTGTATGTGTGAGTGAAGTGTATGTGTATGTATGTTTGTGTGTGAAGATCAATATTCACTGCAGTGAGATTTGACTTTAAATTCACTGCTCACTGAACATGTAGACAAAAAAATTTATCAAGTAAATTTGATGCCAAAACTGTTAGGGTATTGACATAATGCATCATTCAAGTTAAAATAATAACTACATTTTCTACCCATTTTATAAAGGTAAAGCATCTCTACATTATTATTTCCAACTCTATATCCTAGAATTAAATTACCTATCTTTTAAGGTTATTAAAATAGAGATGATATGATCATCCATTGTCTTGGTATATTTTCTTTAGCAATGAAAAATTAACTGAGATTTTCAGATAAAAATATCCACATAACTTGTCCTTTCAAAATCAAAATGAGAAAGACTTTTGTAAAAGTATTAAAGTGTGTTACATCAGTCTATTTAGAGCTGCTAATTAGTGTCTGTTTACATATTTATATCTCAGATTCTAGATTCATGTACTTTTTTCATACTTTATATCCTATATAATCCAGTAATAAAATCTAATCATTAAACACCTAGTCAGAAATTTCAAAGGACTGTAGAGAAATGCTTTGCTTGAAATCATTTCATGTTAATGCTTTTACTAGATCATATAACTTTGCAATAAAGCTAATGCTCCAGATACCTCTAAAATGCTGTAACTTTTTCTAGCACAGGGTTTCTTGTTCTTCCTTAGGGTATACCTAAAGCTTAGATAAGAGTCAGATGTTCCCTCAAAAGTGATAAGCCAGCAAAGATAAAATGATCTGAGTGTAAAACTTAATTATTTCTCTGCTAGGCACTCTATGAGAGAAAATACAGGATAATTTTGATTACTCCATTTTCTTACCTAATTTCCCACAGTAGCTTCCTAACCCTCTTCTCCTTGCCTCCACAAGTGGTTCACCATACCCACCCATGTTATCGTGTATGCTTTTCTCCACACAGCATGAAAAGATATCCTTTAAAAATCACACGCAATGGAACAGCTCATGGAATATTTGTGTGGCAATAATTTGATGCCAGCATTTCTTTCTTGTGGAAATCACAATCCTAATTTTCAATGAAAAAAATGATGCAAATGGCTAAACTGAATTTAGGTACTGTCTAGGGTAAGACAGCAGTAGTTGATGAAGCCAGAGAAGGGGCAGAGGGCAGGGGATGTTCTGGTCCTCTCCTACCTACAAGAGAGGCTGCTTAAAAGAATTTGGACAGAACAGTTTTCTAGGAGGAAAAGTCTTCTTTTTGGATCATTAGAATTCAGGCAGTTTCCCTGAGGGAAGGTCATATTGTTGGCACTTACAGTCTTTCTTGATGTACTGCTACTTTCATTGGGAGATCTGGTTTACACATGAATCTTCCCTTGAAGATATTCTCCCAACCACCAGAGAATTTAGAACAAGGGCTAGTTTGCCAATGTAGATCACTGAGCACAGGGTAAGCTGCTGAAGCACAGGAGACAAGCATCAGCTCAGTTCAGTTCAGTAGCTCAGTTGTGTCTGACTCTTTGTGACCCCATGGACTGCAATATGCCAGGCTTCCGTATCTAACACCAACTCCAGAAGCTTGCTCAAACTCAGGTCCATCAAGTTGGTGATACCATCCAACCATCTCATCCTCTGTCTCCCCCTTCTCCTGCCTTCAATCTTTCCAGCTTCAGGGTCTCTTCAAATGAGTCAGTTCTTCACATCAGGTGGCCAAAGCATTGGAGTTTCAGCTTTAGCATCAGTCCTTCCAATGAAAATTCAGGGCTGATTTCCTTTAAGATGGACTGGTTGGATCTCCTAGAAGTCCAAGGGACTCTCAAGAGTCTTCTCCAACATCACAGTTCAAAAACATCAATTGTTCAGTGCTCAGCTTTCTTTCTAGTCCAACTCTCACACCCATACATGACTACAGGAAAAACCATAGCTCTGACTCTACAGACTTTTGTTGGCAGAGTAACATCTCTGCTTTTTAACATCCATCAAGTTTGGTCATAGCTTTTCTTCCAAGGAGCAAAGTGCTGCACTCAATATACTGGAAAATTTGGAAAACTCAGCAGTGGCCACAGGACTGGAAAAGGTCCGTTTTCATTTCAATCCCAAAGAAGGGCAAAATCAAATAATGTTCAAACTGCCACACAATTGCACTCATATCACACACTAGCAAAGTAATGCTCCAAATTCTCTAAGCCAGGCTTCAATAGTACATGTACTGTGAACTTCCAGATGTTCAAGCTAGATTTAGAAAAGGTAGAGGAACTGGAGATCAAATTGCCAACAACCGTAGGGTCATAGAAAAAGCAAGAGAATTCCAAACAAAACCATCTACTTCTGCTTTATTGATTATGCCAAAGCCTTTGACTGTGTAGATTACAACAAACTGTGGAAAATTCTTAAAGAGATGGGAATACCAGACGACCTTACCCGCTTCTTGAGAAATCTCTATGCAGGTCAAGAAGTAACAGTTAGAACCAGACATGGAACAACTGACTGGTTCCAAATTGGGAAAGGAGTACATCAAGGCTGTATGCTGTCATTTAACATATTTAACTTATATGCAGAGAACATCATGTGAAATGCTAGGCTGGATGGGGCACAAGCTGGAATCAAGATGACCAGGAGAAATATCAATAAATTCAGATAGGCATACGACACCACTCTTATGGCAGAAAGTGAAGAGGTACTAAAGAACCTCTTGACAAAAGTGAAAGAGGAGAGTGAAAAAGCTGGCTTAAAACTCAACATTCAAAAAACTAAGATCATGGCATCTGGTCCCATCACTTCATGGCAAATGGGGAAACAATGGAAACAGTGACAGACTTTTATTTTCTTGGGCTCCAAAATCACTGCAGATGGTGACTGCAGCCATGAAATTAAAAGACATTTGCTCCTTGGAGACAAGCATGCTGTTGCTAAGTTGCTTCAGTCGTGTCCGACTCTGTGCGACCCCAGAGACAGCAGCCCAACAGGCTCCTCCGCCCCTGGGATTCTCCAGGCAAGAACACTGGAGTGGGTTGCCATTTCCTTCTCCAATGCATGAAAGTGAAAAGTCAAAGTGAAGTCACTTTGTCATGTCCAACTTTTAGCAACCCCATGGACTGCAGCCTTCCAGGCTCCTCCGTCCATGGGATTCTCCAGGCAAGAGTACTGGAGTGGGTTGCCATTGCCTTCTCCTGGAGACGAGCATAGAGGGAAGGCAAAACAGTAAAGCTAATTTGGAAAGGACAAAAGTTACCCTCAATTTCTTGTAGAGCCCCAGCTGGTTTTCTGTTAAGTCTTAGTTTTCAGCGAGTCACAGTAGATCATGGATGAAAACAGTTTTGCCAGCCACCCTCCACCCTCACCAGCTTCCCACCATCCATTCCCCTTCCTCATTTGTCCCTACTCTCTAACCCTGACCACCAAGAAACCATTCACTGGAGTCAGTGGTTCTTAGAAGATGAAGAACAGATCTATTGCTGGAGGATAAGTATTAATAGTTGAAGAAAGGGAAAGCCTCCTAGATTTTCCAGCAGCAGCCAATTTTGCAAGGGCATTCATGGGCTCTATACAGAATACAGCCAGCAGAGCCACACAGAGGATCACACCATATGGAGCAGCAAACTGATTAAACACCAAGTAGAGAACTTTCTCATTTACTCCTACTTTCTTATGGTCTACATAAACAATTTCTACTCCCTTGGTGATGAGTGAAATACAAACTCCTTAGGGTTTTCTGATGAAGAACAGATTTGAAGAAAAATAATTAAATTGTGAACAGTAAATAAGATAGTGATAAACTATTCAGACAAATTAGGGTGTTGTCTAAAAAAAATCTAAATTTTAAACTATCAGGGACTGGAAAACCACTGTATCAACAGAGTTGACTTGTATGGGCTAGATCTTTATGGTCATCTTCCACTGACAGATGCAGGTTCTGGACTAGGAAGTGGCAGAAGTGTATACATTTAACTGGCCCGATAATATTTACTGCTCAAAAATCAGAGCACGTCACTCTCCTGCCTGAAATTCTCAAATAGTTTCCCTTTGATTTTTAATACACTCTATAAAAATGCTACCATCTGACCTCTTGCCATCTTGTATTCATTCATCATTCCTCAGCAGATTGCTGAGAAATAATGATCTGCTTATTGATATTCCAATCAAGTTTGTTTACACCTTAGGCCTTCAGCACTTTTTACTTCCTCCACTTAGAATACTCCTTCCCCAGATCAATGTATAGCATGATTTAGACCTCACTCTGGGTGTCTCAGCTCAAAATACATATCTTTGGGGAAGCCTTTTCTAACTACCTTACCTCATGTTCCCACCACTTTTAAGTCATTCTTATAAACACAATTCTGTCTTCTTTTTCTCATAAACTGAATCATGCTCAGAAAATACCTTAATGTGTTTTCTGGTGTCTTCAGTTTAGTTCAGTTCAGTTGCTCAGTCGTGTCCGACTCTTTGCGACCCCATGAATTGCAGCACGCCAGGCCTCCCTGTCCATCACCAACCCCCAGAGTTCACTCAGATTCACGTCCATCAAGTCCGTGATGCCATCCAGCCATCTCATCCTCTGTTGTCCCCTTCTCCTCCTGCCCCCAATCCCTCCCAGCATCAGAGTCTTTTCCAATGAGTCAGCTCTTCGCATGAGGTGGCCAAAGTACTGGAGTTTCAGCTTTAGCATCATTCCTTCCAAAGAAATCCCAGGGCTGATCTCCTTCAGAATGGACTGGTTGTATCTCCTTGCAGTCCAAGGTACTCTCAAGAGTCTTCTCCAACACCACAGTTCAAAAGCATTAATTCCTCGGCGCTCAGCCTTCTTCACAGTCCAACTCTCACATCCATACATGACTACTGGAAAAACCATAGCCTTGACTAGATGGACCCTAGTCGGCAAAGTAATGTCTCTGCTTTTGAATATACTATCTAGGTTTACTATCTATTTCCCTGAAAGTGAAAGTGTTAGTCATTCAGTAGTGTCCGACTCTTTGTGACCCCACCAGGCTCCTCTGTCCATTGAATGCTCCAGGCAAGAATAATGGAGTGGGTAGCCATTCCCTTCTCTAGAGGATCTTCCCAACCCAGGGATCAAACCTGGGTCTCCTGCATTGCAGACAGATTCTTTACTGTCTGAGCCACCAGGGAACCAGAATATAAATTAATAAGCTAAAGGGACATGTCTATCTTGTTCACCACTATTCCTAGAATCTAAAATAGGACTTGGAAAAATGCAAATGCTCAGTAAATATTTATGGAATGATTCAAGACTAGCAATCATTTTAAATCAAAACAGTTATTACTCAAATCAATTATTTTGAATATTCCCTTTGACAAAGGAAGTAACAAAACTTCTAAGTATGATACAGAAAGTTTCTATAAAACACACAGAAGGGCAACTACACAGATAGGTGGACATGTTGGGAGAGAATGATGCAATAGAGAGTATAGTTTATAAAAAGAAGAAGGAATCTAATTTTACCTCGTGGTCAGAATATGATCTTATGGTTCTAGGTCAATAGAACGATCAATTAATCAAATGATTAGTAACGATCACACACAAATGATCAATTATGATCTCAATTTTTGCCTCCTACTCCATATCTATGCCCTTTGTCATCTAGTGCTGTAGTACGTCTCAGTCTGACTCTTGAGATCAACAACTGTGTGACTTCTTATAGTCAAAGGGAGGTTATTAATCATCATACAAGCAAAAGCTTGATAAGAATATACATTTATTTTTATGTACAATAGGGTGTGTCTGCTCTTATACATCTGCCTCTAAGTATATACTGAAACCTATTGGAAGGATTGGAGACACGAATAATTGACACTATTCTAAACCAGCCAACAGCCAATCAACTTTCCAATATATCACAGTGTCCAGGCCAAATCTGTAACCAGCAAAGATAACTACAGAAATATAAATGAGTCCAGCTAAGACCAGAAGAGATGAACAGCTGACATGAAGATTCAAGAATTTTGGATTTGTCATGCAGTGATTATTGCAGCAAGAGAAAACTGGGACAGTGGGCAAAAGTGAAACAGCAAAGACCCGCTCCTATACTGATGACTCAAATCCATCCATAAAACTAAAATATTCAAATAAGGCATTTACTATAAGCCTTCCCCAGGTGCTGGCTCTTCAGAAGATTTACCAACGATGGAGAACACAATTCAGCCACTTCTTTATGAGGAAAACTATCACTTAAATGTATTTAATCCAAATAGTATTTAACAATTATATCCTGCAAAATAGTTTATTAAAATCAAACATGGGAGAATGAAGCAATTATTTAATGATATTTTCAGGAAAATAAAGCAGATTTTAGGAGAATATTTGCTATATATACATATATACACATACATATATAAAAATATATACTGTATCATGTACTAAACATAGATAGATAATGCCCTTTTGCCTCATTTATGTCACTTATTGCAATTCTTTGAATTCCATAAATTAGGTCAAGTAGGGTCTTGACCTATAATAAGATCCTATTTAGCCATATAGTAGTTAGTGACTAGAAAGTTAGCAACAAAATAATTGAATTCCAATGTGAAGGCAGTGCTAGACTTTTCATAGGCTCCATGTGTTTATTATATTTTTTTGTGGGGGGCGGGGGGAAGGTAGAGGGATTCCTAAGTGGTGCTAGTGGTAAAGAATCTGCCTGCTAATGAGGAGACACAAGAGACAACAGCAGGTTCAATCCCTGGGTCAGGAAGATTCTCTGGAGTAGGAAATGCCAACCTACTCTAGTATTCTTGCCTGGAAAATTCCATGGACAGAGCAGCCTGACAGGCTAAAGTCCACGGGGTCACAAAGAGTTGGACACAATTGAGCAACTGAGCCCACACATGTGTTTTTTATCAGTGGCTTTCAAGGCCTTAAGAGAAATAATTTTATGCACTAAGGCAGGACCAACAGGATTTTAAAAAAGAACATACCACTGTGTACCCTTCAAACTGTACTCTGAGGCCTGCTTTAATTAAAGCCAACCCCATACATAAACATCACTGTAGTTCACATGTCATTTATCTTGGGTGCATCAAGTATCCAATATTGAGTTAAAATATTCAATAAAGCACATCAAAATATTATACATATATAAAAAGTTATTATGTGTCTTTGAGTATATTTACACATACACACACACACATATATATATACACTTTCTATACCCATAGTTTTGGACAATTAATAAATTACTCTAAAGTTAAAAAGGAATGAGTTGAATTGTTATATCAGATCAATGTTATAAGCACCTGACTGGCATATACTTCATTTCCTCCTACACTTAGTAAACACACTACTGTAATCCTCAGGTGTATGCTAGGACACTCTGGTGTTCTGTGGGATCCCTCCACAAATTCACTACATCATGATCTAAGTGCTAGTCAGATCTTAGGGCTCTACATTTGATTAAGTATGATAATACTTCAGCTGATTAAATAAATCAGATTTGGATGTTGTCACCTATAGGGAAAAAAATGAGCTCTGTCTACATTTTATGAGAGTTGAGTACCCTGGACATAATCTTCAATTCTGAGATTGGCTCAGTATTTTGAAAAATGAAAATCTACTACTCCATATTTATTAAACACTCAATGTTTTGATTCAACTCATGTGTCATATATCAACGTGGAATTAATTGTTAGAACCATGAGTAATCTTTGGAGTGATTAATGAAACAGACAATACTAAATCAGCAAGATATGTACCCTGTCATGTTAGAAAA
Source organism: Budorcas taxicolor (assembly GCF_023091745.1). Classification (NCBI taxonomy): domain Eukaryota; kingdom Metazoa; phylum Chordata; class Mammalia; order Artiodactyla; family Bovidae; genus Budorcas; species Budorcas taxicolor. Next base: position 73,958,710 of record NC_068911.1, read on the forward strand.
GCTTTTAATTGTTAGGGAAACTTATTGAAAATGAATATTTTTAGTTTCTTCCATCACATTTAATTCTTAGATCTGGGGCATACCCTCTGAGGCCAGCCTAGGATCAATCTGTCAGTTCGCATTGGGGAAAACACTGATATAAGATGTCTGATCAAGAGTTGAAGAGAGTCAGGAGTTAGGATATGAAGGGTTTGGTAGACTGGTTGTGATGATTAATGTAATATATATGTATGTAAATTTCTTAGCACAGTGTCTTGTATACAGCAAATGCTCAATAAATGTTAAATATTGTTGCTGTTTTCATTCAAAGTCAAAATTTATATTTTAATTAAACTTCATGTCAGTTTAGTCTGCTGTGTGCATTAGAACAATCTGGGAACCCTGTATTTAACCAGATGTCCTTCCACTTACATAGAAGTTCCCATGAAACAGGTGCACAGGATTAAATTCTACTAATTTAATTTAGGGATGTGTCAGCACATCCCTGGGCTTTCTGCGTGGCTCAGTGGTAAAGAATTCGACTGTGAAGACACAGGAGACACTGTGGGTTTGATCCCTGGGTGGTGAAGAACCCCTGGAGGAGGGCATGGCAACACACTCCAGTATTCTTGCCTTGGAGAACCCCAGGTACAGAGTAGCCTAGCAGGCTGCAGTCCGTAGGGTCACACAGAGTCAGACACAACTGAAGCAACTGAGCACACATGCATCACATCCCCCACACAAAGCACAGGATACAGAAAGAAAATGGATTTTGGAATACTTTGCATTTGATTTCCAAAATCCCAGCCCTGCCACTTGAGAGCTGTATGACCTTAGTCTTTCTGAAACTCAGTTTCCTCATGTATGCACTTAACCTCAAACAACTGTTGCTGCTGCTGTCGCTTCAGCCATGTCTGACTCTGTGTGACCCCATAGATGGCAGCCCACCAGGCTCCTCTGTCCATGGGATTCTCCAGGCAAGAATACTGGAGTGGGTTGCCATTACCTTCTCCACAACTGTTAGGTGACTTTCATTATTCTGCATATAAATCATGTGTCTGAAATCATGTGTCTCCTTATCTTTGCTTCTTTTCCCAAACCCTAATATAAGCCAATATATATTGACCACCTGATGTGACGAGCCAACTCATTAGAAAAGATCCTGATGCAGGGAAAGATCAAAGGCAGGAGGAGAAGGGGACACAGAGGACAGGATGGCTGGGTCACATCACCAACTCAATGGATTTGAGTTTGAGCAAGCTCCAGGAGTTGGTAATGGACAGAAAAGTCTGGCATGCTGGAATCCATGGGGTCATCAAGTGTCAGACATGACTGAGTGACTGGACAACAACAAATATAAACAAGTGATTTTTTTTTTTACATATATCTACAACAAAGCTTCAAATGATTTAGAGTTTCTACTTTCAGTTCAGTTCAGTTCAGTTGCTCAGTTGCGTCCGACTCTTTGTGACCCCATGAACCGCAGCACACCAGGCCTCCCTGTCCATAACTAACTCCCAGAGTTCACCCAAACCCATGTCCATTGAGTTGGTGATACCATCCAACCATCTCATCCTCTGTCGACCCCTTCTCCTCCTGCCTTCAAACTTTCCCAACATCAGAGTCTTTTCCAATGAGTCAATTCTTCACACCAGGTGGCCAAAGTATTGGAGTTTCAGCTTCAACATCAGTCCTTCCAATGAACACTCAGGACTGATCTCCTTTAGGACGGACTGGTTGGATCTCCTTGCAGTCCAAGGGACTCTCAAGATTCTTCTCCAACACCACATTTTAAAATCATCAATTCTTCGGCACTCAGCCTTCTCTATAGTCCAACTCTCACATCCATACACAACCACTGGAAAAACTATAGCCTTGACTAGATGGACTTTTGTTGGCAAAGTAATGTCCCTGCTTTTCAATATGCTGTCTAGGTTGGTCATAACTTTCCTTCCAAGGAGTAAGCATCTTTTAATTTCATGGCTGCAGTCACCATCTGCAGTGATTTTGGAGCCCCAAAAAATAAAGTCTGACACTGTTTCCACTGTTTCCCCATCTATTTGCCATGAATCCTTCAGAAGAAATGGAGTAGCCATCATGGTCAACAAAAGAGTCCAAAATGCAGTACTTGGATGCAATCTCAAAAACAACAGAATGATCCCTGTTTGTTTCCAAGGCAAACCATTCAATATCACCGTAATCCAAGTCTATGCCCCAACCAGTAATGCTGAAGAAGCTGAAGTTGAACAGTTCTATGAAGACCTACAAGACCTGCAGAACTAACACCCAAAAAAGATGTCCTTTTCAATATAGGGGACTGGAATGCAAAAGTAGGAAGTCAAGAAACACCTGGAGTAAGAGGCAAATTTGGCCTTCATATGTGGAATGAAGCAGGGAAAAGACTAATAGAGTTTTGCCAAGAAAATGCACTGGTCATAGCAAACACCCTCTTCCAACAACACAAGAGAAGACTCTACACATGGACATCACCAGATGGTCAACACCAAAATCAGATTGATTATATTCTTTGCAGCTAAAGATGGAGAAGCTCTATACAGTCAACAAAAACAAGACCAGGAGCTGACTGTGGCTCAGATCAGGAACTCCTTATTGCCAAATTCAGACTTAAATTGAAGAAAGTAGGGAAAACCGCTAGACCATTCAGGTACGACCTAAATCAAATACCTTATGACTATACAGTGGCAGTGAGAAATAGATTTAAGGGCCTAGATCTGACAGATAGAGTGCCTGATGAACTATGGAATGAGGTTCGTGACATGGTACAGGAGACAGGGATCAAGACCATCCCTATGGGAAAGAAATGCAAAAAAACAAAATGGCTGTCTGGGGAGGTCTTACAAATAGCTGTGAAAAGAAGAGAAGTGAAAAGCAAAGGAGAAAAGGAAAGATATAAGCATCTGAATGCAGAGTTCCAAAGAATAGCAAGAAGAGATAAGAAAGCCTTCTTCAGTGATCAATGTAAAGAAATAGAGGAAAAGAACAGAATGGGAAAGAGTAGAGATCTCTTCAAGAAAATGAGAGATACCAAGGGAACATTTCATGCAAAGATGGGCTCGATAAAGGGCAGAAATGGTCTGGACCTAACAGAAGCAGAAGATATAAAGAAGAGGTGGCAAGAATACACAGAACAACTGTACAAAAAACATCTTCATGACTCGGATAATCACGATGGTGTGATCACTCATCTAGAGCCAGACATCCTGGAATGTGAAGTCAAGTGCGCCTTAGAAAGCATCACTATGAACAAAGCTAGTGGAGGTGATGGAGTTCCAGTTGAGCTATTTCAAATCCTGAAAGATGATGCTGTGAAAGTGCTGCACTCAATATGCCAGCAAATTTGGAAAACTCAGCAGTAGCCACAGGACTGGAAAAGGTCAGTTTTCATTCCAATCCCAAAGAAAGGCAATGCCAAAGAATGCTCAAACTACAGCGCAATTGCACTCATCTCACATGCTAGTAAAGCAATGCTCAAAATTCTCCAAGCCAGGCTTCAACAATATGTGAACCGTGAACTTCCAGATGCTCAAGCTGGTTTTAGAAAAGGCAGACGAACCAGAGATCAAATTGCCAACATCCGCTGGATCATGGAAAAAGCAAGAGAGTTCCAGAAAAACATCTATTTCTGCTTTATTGACTATGCCAAAGCCTTTGACTGTGTGGGTCACAATAAACTGTGGAAAATTCTGAAAGAGATGAGAATACCAGACTACCTGACCTGCCTCTTGACAAATCTGTATGCAGGTCAGGAAGCAACAGTTAGAACTGGACATGGAACAACAGACTGGTTCCTATAAGGAAAAGAAGTGTATCAAGGCTGTATATTGTTACCCTGCTTATTTAACTTATATGCAGAGTACATCATGAGAAACTCTGGACTGGAAGAAACACAAGCTGAAATCAAGATTGCCGGGAGAAATATCAATAACCTCAGATATGCAGATGACACCACCCTTATGGCAGAAAGTGAAGAGGAACTAAAAAGCCTCTTGATGAAAGTGAAAGAGAAGAGTGGAAAAGTTGGCTTAAAGCTCAACATTCAGAAAAGGAAGATCATGGCATCCGGTCCCATCACTTAATGGGAAATAGATGGGCAAACATTAGAAACAGTGTCAGACTTTATTTTGGGGGGGGCTCCAAAATCACTGCAGATGGTGACTGCAGCCATGAAATTAAAAGATGCTTACTCCTTGGAAGAAAAGTTATGACCAACCTAGATAGCATATTCAAAAGCAGAGACATTACTTTGCCGACTAAGTTCTGTCTCGTCAAGGCTATGGTTTTTCCTGTGGTCATGTATGGATGTGAGAGTTGGACTGTGAAGAACGCTGAGTGCTGAAGAATTGATGCTTTTGAACTGTGGTGTTGGAGAAGACTCTTGAGAGTCCCTTGGACTGCAAGGAGATCCAACCAGTCCATTCTGAAGGAGATCAGCCCTGGGATCTCTGTGGAAGGAATGATGCTGAAGCTGAAACTCCAGTACTTTGGCCACCTCATGTGAAGAGTTGACTCATTGGAAAAGACTCTGATGCTGGGAGGGATTGGGGGCAGGAGAAGGGGACGACAGAGGATGAGATGGCTGGATGGCATCACTGACTCGATGGAGTGAGTTTGAGTGAACTCTGGGAGTTGGTGATGGTCAGGGAGGCCTGGCGTGCTGCAATTCATGGGGTCGCAAAGAGTCAGACACGACTGAGTGACTGAACTGAACTGAATGGGACCGGATGCCGTCATCTTTGTTTTCTCAGTGTTGAGCTTTAAGCCAACTTTTTTGCTCTCCTCTTTCACTTTCATCAAGAGGTTCTTTAGTTCCTCTTCACTCTTTGCCATAAGGGTGGTGTCATCTGCATATCTGATGTTATTGGTATTTCTCCTGGCAATCTTGACTTCATTTTGTGCTTCTTCCAGCCCAAACAGTTTATTTTGTACTTTTAACATACATCTCAAAATTGAGCTGCAAGGAACTGGATAAGACTCAGTGACTGAGAACACACACGCACATGCACACCTGTCCCAAGCACTTCTGAGTATACAGCAATGAACCAAACTGACAAAAACACCTGCTCTTGTTGAACTTTCTTTCCCCAGGAGCTATTCTAACCACAAAGTTCTCACACCCTTTTCCAAGTATGCCTGCTTGTGGCCCTCTCTAATATCTCTGAATATTTAATAAGGCCTTAATTTTCTTCCAGGCTAAATACCTCACCATGGCTTTACTTTCCTCTTTAGCTTCTATATGGTATTAAGACTTTGATCACTGTCTCATTATCAATGTTCCTTGTTCCTGGGCCACTTCAATCCACTAAATCTACTACTTTAGTTCTATCTAAGTACATGATTCCTCAGCCAGACTCCTGCTAGGAAAAAATAAATTTTAGACTGAAGTCTACTGTTGCAAATTAGTGTCCAGTTTCAGGATGCTAAGTTTCAATGGAGCAAAGCAGATGATCTCTTGTTCATATTTTTAGGTCCTTAAGGTATTATTAATTTCATTATTTTACTTAAAGACTTTGCAACTCCCTAAAATTCTTAGCTCTGAACCAATGGCTCTTCCTCCTATATTTTGCAAGAATATGAAATCACTCAACAGTAAATTTATTTATAGTTATCCTTACCTATGTCAAATTCTATCTCCTCATTCATTCAACAAATATTTACTGAGAGCCTATCAAGTTTTAAGATCTATTCCAGAACATTAGGACATATCAGATTACAAAATGAAAAAGATGTCTGTTCTAACATAACTTACATCCTAGCAGGGAAAATGGACCATAAGCAATGACAATAATTATTTATTATATATATACCCATATACACACCACTGCTTATAATATTATATTATAAAAGCAAAAGGAGAACAAGGTTAAAGGGATTATGAAAGCCAGGGTGTTTGTAATATTAAATTGACTGATCAAGGGGCCCTCGCTGAGATTATTTTTGAGTGAAGTTCTTGAGTGATAAGAAGTTCATTGAATCTCAGAGTAAAGCTTCAGGTTCAGAAGAAAAGAATCCACTTATATATACTTGAATTCTCCATTTCCACAGGTCTTCTCCAAGTTTGGCACCTATTCAATTCACTTCTTAACCCTTGTAATTTACAACATTTTGTCCTCATAAATATGGTCTGACCTTCCTACATTAGAGATGAGGAAGTTCTCTTACCTGACTGCTGCTGCTAAGTTGCTTCAGTCGTGTCCGACTCTGTGCGACCCGATAGATGGCAGGCCACCAGGCTCCCCTGTCCCAGGGATTCTCCAGGCAAGAACACTGGAGTGGGTTGCCATTTCCTTCTCCAATACATCAAAGTGAAAAGTGAAAGTGAAGTCGCTCAGTCGTGTCTGACTCAGCGACCCCATGGACTGCAGCTTACCAGGCTCCTCCGTCCATGGGATTTTCCAGGCAAGAGTACTGGAGTGGGGTGCCATTGCCTTCCCTGTCTTACCTGACTAGTAGTAACATAAATAACATCTAGTTATTTCTTCTTCTTTTATTATTTGAAAAGAAATAAATGGGCAGATGTTATAATTCAGTTGTCCATAACCCCAATGTGGTTCATAGATGTAGTCACTGTGATACAATCATGTTTTAGAAAATTTTAACTTTAATTTGGACAATTTTAGACATAGCACATCTTTTCTATTATATTTGATCTCCCTCCCCACTACTCCCATCGTATTATACTCTGCCTTTCCATTTATTTATGTTCCCTGTTTGGTACTTAAAACATTTGAATATAAATTTGGACCTATACATCTGACTATATCTGATGGCACACTAAGAAAGACTTTCAGGAAATAACTAGCATATCGATTACACTATTTGTAAATATTTACAAAATTTAAAAATTATTTTCCAAAAGCAGTGTAAGATAGTAATGAAGAAATCCTATGTAACTCCATCTGGGGAGATGTTAAGACTACGTATTTTTTATTTGTTTTTTATTGAGACATAGTTGATTTATAAGATTATGTTAGTCTCATATTCAGTTTTATATATATATACATACTTCTTCAGATTCTCTTCCCTTACAGGTTACTACAAAACATTGAATATAGCTCCCTGTTCTGTAAGTGGGTCCTGGTTGATCATTTATTTTCTATGTAGTGGTTTTATATGTTAATCCCAATCTCCTAATTTGACTTCCCTGGTAGCTCAGCCAGTAAAGAATCTGCCTGTAACTCAGGTGACTCGGGTTTAATCCCTGGGTTGGGAAGATTCCCTGGAGAAGGGAATGGCTACCCACTCTAGTATTCTTGCCTGGAGAATTCCACGGACAGAGGAATCTGGTGGACTACAGTACATGCGGTCTCAAAGAGTCAGACATGACTGAGTGACTAACACCATCTCCCTTTCCCTTTGGGTGGCTGTAAGATTGTTTTCCATGTCTTTGAGTCTCTTTCTGTTTTGGAAATAAGTTCACTTGTATCTTTTTTTTTTTCCCCCCAGATTCTATACCTAAGCAATATCATATATTGTCTTTCCTTGTCTTTAATTACCATACTAAGTCTGGCTTACTTTACCTTCATCATTATTAGGAATGGATTAATTATTTTATGTAATCTATCCTCCTGGCCAGAGTAATGTTTCTTTTTGTCAATGAATAAAAGAAATATTTGAATCATCCTAATATCTTAACCTTCTTTGGGATTCAAGAACAACTTAAATCTAAAGTCACAAGTCCATAACAACTACCCTAGAATCACACTGTGGGTCAGAAAGAGTCATGCTTTTCATTTTGGGGCAATACTCATGGCATAATAACTTTTACCTCCAGTTAGAAAATATGCCTCCAGTGTACCACAGCGTAGCAAGAAATGGGGATGAATGGCACCATACAGTTTCCTTAGCAATCTAAGTATGCTTTGAGAAATGGCACAAACAAGAAAGAAGTCTTTTATGAGCAGTACAATCCCAAGATTTTTCTGGATATAAAGCCCGTAAGTTCTTGTTGTGCCAACATCCTTCTTTAGAAAAAGAGGTTGAATGTGATTTTATTCACTTATGTTGCAATACTTTGTATCATTTTATCCTGTCCCCTTGCTATAACAAACTAGATCAGGGCATGGTGTATAAACTAAATCAGTCATCTGTGGGATCACTAGTGACCCCAGAGAGCCTGTATAAAAGTGCTCTCTAAGGCTAACCCAGGAAGATAGTCTCTTAGGGATTTGGAGTATAAAAGATAATGACAAAAATAAGATAGAGTCATAAATACAGAGATAAAGATAGAGGTAAGGGATATGGTGTGAGGGTGAGCGGTGAAGAAAGACAGAAGGAAAAAGACCAAGGGGTGCTATTTGGTAGTGGTAGGAAAAGGCAAATGATCAATAGGGAGCATTTTATTGATAGAGTGCAGAGGGCTAGAAGAGAAAGATTCTTGCTGCTAAAGGTTCAATAAGACTATTCACCATTAGAGATGTTTGGACCCTAAACCCATTCTAACTCTCCAGGAGAAGCATAAATTTGGATTAGCTACATTCTCTGAACAAAAATTGCAGTCCTCCATTGACAGAACCGTAAGAGCCAAACAAAACCCCAGCTCTATCTAGTTGCTTTAGAAAAATATCTGGTAGGAACCACATTGGGGCTTTCCGAATTTAGGTCTGAAAGCAGAACAGTGGGAGAGAATAAGCAACTTAGCAGCAGTAGCAGCACGCACCTTGAATATTAAGAAATACCTGTCCTAAATACTTGGGCCCATTCAAAGATGAAAAAACAGAAGTAGAAAACAAAGACCTATGAAAACATCACAGGAAAGGAAAAGCAATACATATTTGAAGATTCAAAGGAAAACCCCATATCTAAAATCTATCTATCTAGAAATAGATTTTTTAACCAAAACCAAATTCTCAAGTAGTCAGTATTCTACCTCTATCCTGGGCTGTGATAAACAAGATGTTAAATTATTTGCAACTATTTCTACTTAGGTGTTCATTATGGTGTGCCCATAAAGACAGAATCTCTGTTTCTATTTAAAATTGCCACTGTTATCTTGGATTCCAGAAAACAAGTCACCTTGAAACAGACAACCTTTATTCAATTTATCTGGGCTGCTCATTGGCCTCCCATCTCAGAATACACTCTGCTATGAATGAAAAATGCTTAAGTTTTTAAATCCATTATTTTTTGCAAATTATTATGATGCATTCTGGGCTTCCCTGGGGGCTCAGTGGTAAAGAATCCACCTACAATGCAGGAGACACAGGAGACGCAGGTTCAATCCCTGGCTCAGAAAGATCCACTTGAGGGCATGGCAACCCACTCCAGTATTCTTGCCTGGGAAATCCCATGGACAGAGAAGACTGGTAGGCTAATGTCTAAAGGGTTGCAAAGAGTCAGACACAGCTGAAGTGACTGAGCACGCACGCATGTACATGGCTAACAGTGCAATTCTTATGCGAGCAGACCAAAAAAAAAGTTTCCTCTTGTTTTAAAACTAAGATGGAGAAAGTTGTTCTACACTTAAGATTTTAGTGCTTTTTAGTTTGGTTTTTATAGTAAATTTAACAGATAAGTTAAATTTATTTAACTGTAGTAAATAAATCTGTAGTAAATTTATTCAGATTTGCAGAATGACTGACAATTGTAAGCAGTGGAAGACTCAGTTGAACAGGCAAAATAATGATTGAACACAAACTCTGGTAGCAGAGTCCGACTTACAGTAAGGAACACACACACAATACATTCTATCTCAACCCAAGACATCCAAATTATTTTTAGTTAAAAAAATCATTTAATTAAGTGAGAATATAAATAAATAATTGAAAGTAAACAAATATAATACATAAAATTTGACACATTTTAAAAGAGATATTTCCTAACGGAGGAAGAGAGCCTTGATAGAAGATGGTGTTTGATGCAAGGGATTGCAAGGAAATATTTTGTAGATGAATTATTCTTTTTGTGCCATATTCTTCACAAATATTTAACTTTTCGAGGGCTTATGATTGCTTCTTACTCAAATTTCACTTAAAAATTAAGATAGAGCACAGAAAAATAACTTTTGAGCCAAATTAAGACTAAACAAGATGACCCTTTGAAACACAAAAGACACGTGAATTCAGCAAAGAGATGATCACAGAAGATGCTATCCTTCTATCCCTCTGGTTTGACATAGTTACATGAAGCCAAACATGGTGATTTTATCTCAACATGGTACACAACTTAAGTCTGCCCTATGTATTATTCTCTGAATAAAAACCATGTGCCAAATAAGTTGGCAAAGTGTCTGCCTAAAACTAATTTAAAGAAATCACATTTCCTGTCACATTTATTAATGCACAGTGTTTTCAGAAAAATCTGTTACACTAAATGAGTGCCAAAAAGCCATTGATTTGTTTCATGTGTTCTAAACCTACAAAATTCAATGTTCTTACCTTGAATAAGAGGTAATGCCTAGTCGCTCAGTCATGTCTGACTCTCTGCGATCCTTGGGACTGTAGCCCACCAGGCTCCTCTGTCCATGGGATTCTCCAGGCAAGAACACTGGAGTGGGTTGCCATTTCCTTCTCCATTGAATAAAAGGTAATATGAGGTCTCAACTCATATACATAATGTGGCCCTGCCTGCTTCTCCGTCTTTGTTTGAATCACTCTTCCTTTTACTCAGTCTGCTCCAGGGAAGCCGACATTTTTGTCTTTCCCATATGTCAGCCATGCTTCTCAAGTGTTTGCAAGGGCAGTTATCTCTGCTGAGAAGCCTCTCTATTTCACATATTAGCATGGCTTATTCTGTACCTCACTATCTTCATCAACAGACTGAAAGCTCCCTGAAGATAAGAACTTTGTCTGCTTTTATTACTGCCCTGGCACACAATAAATGCTAAACAAATTTGACGTTGAACTGATGAGTGAACAAAAATTATGTTTCTACTTATAAAGATAATAAGCAAAACAGGAGTCATTGCTCTTGAAAAAGGGTGTAATATGGTAAGGTTTCTTTTTGCGTTTTGGTTTTGTATTCTTGGAAGTAACCACTTTGCCCGTACCACCTTGAATAACAGTTCTTGAGAACTGCTGGGAAGATGTGAACAAATCTAAGTAATCAAGAAGCTTTAAAAATGTAAAAACCTCAGAAATAACATAAATCATTCACAATTTTTTTATATTCCTATGAAGATCATCTGGATTTCAAATAATTCTCTACTGAGATTTGCTTTTGCTGCACTAAGTTCTCGTAAACTTAACAAAGAAACCAATACTCTTTTGTATTTCTGTAAATAGGCTAATTTTAAAAATACATCTTAAAGTTGTCTTTTTGGAAATTCACTGCTTGTTAAAATATTCATTTGGCTTTGCATTAAATCTTAAAATACCTCATGTGTATTCTATGAGTCTAGGTGATTAAACTATAATAACATTTGTATAACTATACAACATGCATATTTCTATGTCATCCATATATTTACTCATTTTATCTTCACAATCACACTGCAGCAGGAAGTACAGCCACCATATCCCTATTCCACATACACAGAACTGAAGCTAGAAAAGGTTAAGTTCAGTCGCTCAGTCGTTTCTGACCCATCGCGACTCCATAGACTGCGGCACGCCACGCCTCCCTGTCCATCACCAACTCCCAGAGTTTACTCAAACTCATGTCCATTGAGTCGGTGATGCCATCCAACCATCTCATCATCTGTTATCCCCTTCTCCTCCCACCTTCAATCTTTCCCAGAATCAGGGTCTTTTCCAATGAGTCAGTTCTTCATATCCAGTGGTCAAAGTACTGGAGTTTCAGCTTCAGTATCAGTCCTTCCAATGAATATTCAGGGTTGATTTCCTTTAGGATTGACTTGTTGGATTTCCTTGCAGTCCTAGGGAATCTCAAGAGTTTTCTACACTATAGTTCAAAAGCATCAATTCTTCAGCACTCAGTTTTCTTTATAGTCCAACTCTCACATCCATATATGTCTACTGGAGAAACCATAGCTTTGACTAGATGGACCTTTGCTGGCAAAGAAAAGATTATGCAATTTAATAATGGGAACAAGTCAGGAGTAGAAGATATGCACATGACTTTGGGGCTGATTTTTATTCTTCCATTCCTAAATCCATTTCTTAGAACTCTTAGAATATCAGCAATTCCAGCAAAGAATCATAAAGCCTGAAATTAGTGCTCATATCCTCATTAGAGAACCCATTTTTAACTAATCAGGCTCTGTGGCTATAGCTTTATCCCTTACAGCTTTTCAAAATGATCCCTTGCAAATTGCTAACTTGCTCCATATTTCTTTCAGTGTAAGAGGAGTTATCAGCAACTCTCTGCATGCATCACATAACATATGGAACTGCAGAGCTCAGTATGAGTCTCTAGGTAGCTACAATTGACATGAGGAAAATCTAACAGTAGAAAAAAAACTGAAATAACATCTCATTCTATAAATTTTTTTTTCTTTTCACAAATATCATGTTCTCTTTTATGGTATGTGGCCTTCCGTGATGGCTCCCACGGGAAAGCGTCTTCCCGCAATGCGGGAGACCCGGGTTCAATTCCTGGGTCGGGAAAGTCCCCTGGAGAAGGAAATAGCAATCCACTCCAGCACTCTTGCCTGGAAAATCCCATGGACGGAGGAGCCTGATAGGCTACAGACCATGGGTCGCAACGAGTCGGACACGACTAAGCGACTTCACTTCATATGGTATGTACCAAAAAGTGTGGATTTTAAAAATTATTCCTCATTTTAGCAGGTCCGGCTTCCACAGAAAGTCAGATTTAAACTTCACAATATCATTATTCACTTCAGTCAGGGTGGGTCATGAATCTCATCCTCCACACTTTACACCTGAAAATCGCCTATGTTATCAACAAGAAAGAATAGCAGCCAGAGCCACAAGGTTATTTTTTCATTGTGTGGAATATCAAATTCAAACCCTGGTGTGTTTATGTGTGTGTTTGTGTGTGTGTATCTGCAAGTTTTTGATTATATCTTCTACAATAAAACAAAACTGAACCTATTTTAACATGTCAATTTAATTTCTACAGAAATGTTGTAACCAAGATGATATCTAAGCCAGAGAACTCCCCTAGAATTTGACAGAAGTGTTTAGACCATTCTCAAGCTACTGGCAAAACTAACTTCTTAGGCTCTATGGGTGACCCTGCCTTGCCTATGTTGTGCTCTGTGATAATAAGCAATACTGACACATAGAAGTATTTGTGAGGATTGAATATCATCTTAACACATTTAAAATATTAGAAGATGTACATGTCACATGCTGCTGCTGCTAACTCGCTTCAGTTGTGTCCGATTCTGTGCGACCCCATAGACGGTAGCCCACCAGGCAGCCCCGTACCTGGGATTCTCCAGGCAAGAACGCTGGAGTGGGTTGCCATTTCCTTCTCCAATGCATGAAAGTGAAAAGTGAAAGTGAAGTTGCTCAGTCGTGTCCAATTCTTCACAACCCCATGGACTGCAGCCTACCAGGCTCCTCTGTCCATGGGATTTTCCAGGCAAGAGTACTGGAGTGGGGTGCCATTGCCTTCTCCGATGTGTCACATAGCAGGCACTTAAAATATTAGCTTTTCTTTAAATTGTGTAATACTAAATTTCCAGCAGGATATGGTATTTTATCTAACTTTCCTTCAGAAATAATGGATACTTATATTCAATAAACATTTATATCTTATAATCATCTCTGAATCTTCTAATTCCTACAGGAGTAACAGGGCTTTGTTTTTTAATTTCAATGATCATCACTTCCCTCAGAGAAGGCAATGGCACACCACTCTAGTACTCTTGCCTGGAAAATCCCATGGACGGAGGAGCCTGGAAGGCTGCAGTCCATGGGGTCGCTGAGGGTCGGACGCGACTGAGCGACTTCACTTTCACTTTTCACTTTCATGCATTGGAGAAGGAAATGGCAATCCACTCCAGTGTTCTTGCCTGGAGAATCCCAGGGATGGGGGAGCCTGGTGGGCTGCTGTCCATGGGGTCACACAGAGTCAGACACAACTGAAGAGACTTAGCAGCAGTAGCATCACTTCCCTAAGCTTCATATATTTGCATATTTAACTTTTAACCAACATCTCTACTTGGTATAATATCTACTAGATATCTCAGTCTTAACATGACTCCAATGAAATTCTTTTTTATACCTTCTACTCCTTCAAGTATCTTCTCAGTCAATGATATTCACTTGGTTACTCAACTTGAAAACACAGAAGTTGTCTTTGATTCCTCGTTTTAATCTAGAGGCTACATTGCATCCATCAGCAGGTAACAGGTATCATTGGCTCTACTTTCAAAACTTACCCTTAATGTAGTATTTGCCATACTCTCCAGTGGGATAATCTAGTCCAAACCATTGTCTCTCACTTTGAATTTAGTTAAAATCTCAATAATGTTTTCCCTCAAGCTTCCTCAACGCCATGTAGTTTGTTTCTCCACAGGAGACATATTTATGTTAAATGAAAAGAAGCAGAATAAAAGTTTACATGTTCACTTTAATAAGTACATCACAATAAATGGACTAGGGTAAAATTAGTCAAAATGTGCATAATAGGTTAAGTTATTTTTTTCAAGGGTTTTGCTTTCCAATTTTTTCACAATAGTTTTCTATTAACTTTATAATTAGAAAAGTATTTCAGGAAAATAATTTTGATTTGAATTAAGCTGAAAACATATGTAAAATCATTTCAATTCTTTTTCATAGTTCTTGAAAACATATTAGAATAGTATTCTGTTTCTGTAATTTACTACATTTGAGTCAATTTTTATTAATTTTATGCTTCTAAATTGACAATAGAGGACATAAATGTAGATTATTATGATTCTCTAACCTCAAGACATTTTTAAAGAACTACCGTAAAAAAATCCATTTACCTTTCATTCTGTCTTAATTTACAGCTATGCCACGGTGGTAACAGTGAAAATTTGTAAATTTTCCAATGATTTGGGTTCAAATTATTCTTAGACCTATTATCTGGCATTAAATGCAAAAGGTTATCTTCATGAATTATAGATAAGACCTAATTCTTTTGGGGGCTTATTCTGCATATATATATGAATACTCCTCTAAAATGTAATATATTTTGAAACTTTCTTTCTAATCTCCTTCTTATTTTTATCCTTGGTAGACCTTTCTCATTAACACTGAGCTGGAGGTGTTACCTTGTTTCCTGCACTAGGAAGGGTTCAGTTCAGTTCAGTCACTCACTTGTGTTTGACTCTTTGTGACTCCATGGAGTGCAGCACACCAGGCCTCCCTGTCCATCACCAACTCCCAGAATTTACTCAAACTCATGTCCATTGAGTTGGTGATGCCATCCAACCATCTCATCCTCTGTCAATCGCTTCTCCTCCTGCCCTCAATGTTTCCCAGCATCAGGGTATTTTCAAATGAGTCAGCTCTTTGCATCAGGTGCATCAGGTCCAAAGTATTGGAATTTTAGCTTCAACATCAGTCCTTCCAATGAACACCCAGGACTGATCTCCTTTAGGATGGACTGGTTGCATCTCCTTGCAGTCCAAGGGACTCTCAAGAGTTCCTCAACACCACAGTCAAAAGCATCAATTCTTCGGCGCTCAGCCTTCTTCACAGTCCAACTCTCACATCCATACATGACCACTGGAAAAACCATAGCCTTGACTAGACGGACCTTTGTTGACGAAGTAATGTCTCTGCTTTTTAATATGCTGTTTAGGTTGGTCATAGCGTTCCTTCCAAAGAGTAAGCATCTTTTAATTTCACGGCTGCAATCACCATCTGCAGTGATTTTGGAGCCCCCAAAAATAAAGTCAGCCACTGTTTCCCCATCTATTTGCCATGAAGTGATGGGACCGGATGCCATGATCTTAGTTTTCTGAATGTTGAGCTTTAAGTCAACTTTTTCACTCTCCTCTTTCACTTTCATCAACAGGCTTTTTAGTCCCTCTTCACTTTCTGCCATAAGGGTTGTGTCGTCTGCATGTCTGAGGTTATTGATTTTTCTCCCAGCAATCTTGATTCCAGCTTGTACTTCCTCCAGCCCAGTTTCTCATGATGTACTCTGCATATAAGTTAAATAAGCAGGGTGACAATATACAGCCTTGACGTACTCCTTTTCCTACTTAGAACCAGTCTGTTGCTCCATGTCCAGTTCTAACTGTTGCTTCCTGATCTGCATACAGATTTCTCAAGAGGCAGGTCAGGTGGTCTGATATTCCCATCTCTTTCAGAATTTTACACAGTTTATTGTGATCCACACAGTCAAAGGCTTTGGCATAGTCAATAAAGCAGAAATAGATATTTTTCTGGAACTCTCTTGCTTTTTCGATGATCCAGCGGATATTGGCAATTTGATCTCTGGTTCCTTTGCTTTTTCTAAAACCAGCTTGAACATCTGCAAGTTCATGGTTCACGTATCGCTGTAGCCTGGCTTGGAGAATTTTGAGCATTACTTTACTAGCATGGGAAAGAAAGTGAAAGTGAAGTCACTCAGTCATGTCCGACTCTTTGTGACCCCATGGACTATAGCCTACCAGACTCCTCCCTCCATGGGATTCTCCAGGCAAGAGTACTGGAGTGGGCTGCCATTTCCTTCTCCAGGGGATCTTCCCAACCCAGGGATTGAACCCAAGTCTCCCGCATTCCAGGCAGACACTTTAACCTCTGAGCCACCAGGCAAGCCCTACTAGCATGTGAGATGAGTGCGATTATGCAGTAGTTGGAGCATTCTTTGGCATTGCCTTTCTTTGGGATTGGAATGAAAACGGACCTTTTCCAGTCCTGTGGCCACTGATGAGTTTTCCAAATTTGCTGACATACTGAGTGCAGCACTTTCATAGCATCATCTTTCAGGATTTGAAACAGCAAAACTGGAATTCCATCACTTCCACCAGCTTTGTTCGTAGTGATGCTTCCTAAGGCCCACTCGACTTCACATTCCAGGATGTCTGGCTCTAGGTGAGTGATCACACCATCATGATTATCTGGGTTGGAAGATGTTTTTAGTACAGTTTTTCTGTGTATTCTTGCCACCTCTTCTTAATATCTTCTGTTGTTAGGTCCATACCATTTCTGTCCTTTCTTGAGCCCACCTTTGCTTTAAACGTCCCCTTGGTGTCTCTGGTGGCTCAGATGGTAAAGTGTCTGCCTACAATGCAGGAGACTTCACTTTCTCTTTCACTTTGGTATCTAATTTTCTTGAAGAGATCTCTAGTCTTTTGCATTCTATTGTTTCCCTCTATTTCTTTGCACTGATAGCTGAGGAAAGCTTTCTTACCTCTCCTTGCTATTCTTTGGAATTCTGCATTCAAATGGGTATGCTACTGCTAAGTCACTTCAGTCATGTCCAACTCTGTGCGACCCCATAGACGGCAGCCCACCAGGCTCCCCTGTCCCTGGGATTCTCCAGGCAAGAACACTGGAGTGGGTTGCCATTTCCTTCTCCAAATGGGTATATCTTTCCTTTTTCCTTTGCTTTTGGCTTCTCAGCAATTCTTTAATCCAATTCTGTTGATGGGTGGAGCTATGTTCCCTCTCTGCTATTTACCAGGGGCCAAACTAAGGGTTAAAGGGTTAAATTTCTATAATTATACAATTCTTGTGATATGCTCAGAAATTTAATATTATGTACATCTCCATATTCCAAATTTATGAGCATAACTACAAAAATGATGACATCAAAGGAACAGCTGCATTGATATTAACAGTGTAGCTTGATATTTACTGGAAGATTATTTAAGGGGAATGTAAGTGCCATTCACATTCATATGCTAAGCTACATCTTGCCCTTCTAAAAGAATTAATCTACTGTTTCTTTGCATTACAAGCTATCTTGTAATTATAGCACCCTACAAGAGCTTTTGCTTTTGCATTACTTGAAAATGTTTCTAACTAGTATCTTGGGACTGTTCTGTACTGAATGGGTGTATCCTTGACATTTTTATGACTGATTAAGCTTGTACAAAGTAGATTTGTAAAATGGTGATTTAATGGTGAGGTGAGGTGAGGTGAAGTCGCTCAGTCACGTCCGACTCTTTGTGACCCTGTGGACTGTAACCTGCTAGGCTCCTCTGTACATGGGATTCTCCAGGCAAGAATACTGGAGTGGATTGCCATTTCCTTCTCCAGGGGATCTTCCCAACCCAGGGATCGAACCCAGGTTTCCCGCATCGAAGACAGACGCTTTAACCTCTGAGCCACCAAGGAAGGTTACTTGAAATTATGGTTCTTAGTAAGTTTAAAGACTACATTTATAAACAAGATGAACAAATGCATAAGGCAAATACTATCGATTTGTCACGAGATATAGGTCCAACTTGGGGATAAAATGCTTCTGTTTATATATATCAGCAGTTATTTTCACATTAACAATTTAATAATTTAAACTGAGCTTAAGCAAATATGATACACATTTATTAATGCGAGGAGGGAGGAGTGAGGGGGGTTCAGGATGGGGAACATGTGTATACCTGTGGCGGATTCATGTTGATGTATGGCAAAACCAATACAATATTGTAAAGTAATTAGCCTCCAATTAAAATAAATGAATTTATATCAAAAACAAAAACAAAGCAACCCAGTGTTATAGGAGTCTCTGCATCATATAAAGTGTTGCCCCACCTTTTAATTCTTTTGAGGTTCTTTTTTTTTTTTTTTTACATTTAATCCATTTGTGTCTTTTTTTTAATATGGTGTGAGGCAGAGATATAAATTTCCAGTATTCCAAATTCATAGTCTATAAGGCAAACCTGTTGTTTGATTGTGGTCCTTTTCCTAGATTCAGCTCACTCCCTCCAATTCTCAGTAAAATGAACCCAGATATCCACTCACATCCAGACTTACATGGCACACCATGCTGGATTATTTGCTTCCTTAGGTAAATAAGGAAATGACAAAATCACAGGCTATTTCATCTGCTCTCTTGGCTTGCAATAGCCTTGAATCAGCTCACTATTATACCATATCTTGTTTTTGCTGCTGACAAGATGAAGCATCTTTGATTTTAGATATTCAGAGGAATCAAGGATGAATTGTGATTAAAGTGCTTCTGGCTCTACCATTTATTTTCTGGATCACAAAGATACAGAAACAGGAAAGAAACTGATGCGGTAGAAAAAAAATCAATTTGGAACTTATGTTATTTAAGTGATTTTCCTATTGATGAACATTCTTGGACAGGTTGCTTTTACATCAGCAGGTTTCAAATGTTTTTCCATCACAATAGAAATCATTTACTTCTCATAGACAATATGCACCCAATTTACTTTATGATAAATGAAAATATCCTCCCTGTTCTCTGTCATCCAAACAAATATGAAAATGAGTGAGAATTATGTTATCACCAGATTAACCTTGAAATAGCTGTGATTTAGTTTAACAAAGCTAATTTATTGACAAAGTTGGGTATCTATAAAACCTAGACAGGGTATTAAAAAGCAGAGACAGCACTTTGCCAACAAAGTTCCATCTAGTCAAAGCTATGGTTTCTCCAGTAGTCACGTATGGGTGAGAAGGCTGAATGCCCGAGAATTGATGCTTTCAACTGTGGTGCTGGAGAAGACTCTTGAGAGTCCCTTGCACTGCAAGGAGATCAAAAGAGTCAATCCTAAAGGAAATTATTCAGAAATATTCACTGGAAGGACTGATGCTAAGCTCCAATAGTTTGGCCACCTGATACAAAGAGCCAACTGATTGGAAAAGACCCTGATGCTGAGAAAGATTGAGGGCAGGAGAACAGAATGACAGAGAATGAGATGATTGGATGGCATCACTGACTCAGTGGATAGGAGTTTAAGCAAACACCAGGAGATAGTGAAAGACAGAGAAGCCTGGCACACTGCAGTTCATGGAGCTCAAAGGTCAGACAAGACTTAGCAACTGAAAAGAAAGAAGTGAAGTCACTCAATCATGTCCAACTCTTTGTGACTCCATGGACTGTAGCCCACCAGTCTCCTCTGTCCATGGGATTTTCCAGGCAAGAGTACTGCAATGGGTTGT
Source organism: Budorcas taxicolor (assembly GCF_023091745.1). Classification (NCBI taxonomy): domain Eukaryota; kingdom Metazoa; phylum Chordata; class Mammalia; order Artiodactyla; family Bovidae; genus Budorcas; species Budorcas taxicolor. Next base: position 73,978,632 of record NC_068911.1, read on the forward strand.
CATTTTCTTCTCCAGAGGATCTTCCCGACCAAGGTCTCCCACACTGTAGGCAACTGAACAACAACAATTACTTGTTACTAATTATATGCCAATCTTCTAGATGATCTCCAAGTTTCCTTTATCTCAAATGTTAAAGATTCTATAAAACACATCACTCCTGGTCATAAGATAATACACAGTAGCTATTCTCTGAATGTTGCTTAGGTTTAAGCTGTTAAACTAAGGTAAAAACTAATTACCTTAATTAGTTTAACTAGTCCATGAAAGATATACCCAACTGAATGCAGAGTTCCAGAGAACAGCAAGGAGAGATAGTCTTCTCATGTGAACAATGCAATATAGAGGAAAACAACAGAATGGGAAAGACTGAAGATCTCTTTTAAAAAGTTAGAAATATCAAGAGAACATTTTATTCAAGGATAGGCATGATAAAGAACAGAGACAATAAGGTCCTAACAGAAGCAGAAGAGATTAAAAGGAGGTAGCAAGAACACACACAACAACGAAACAAAACAGTTCTTAATGACCCGGACAACCACGACAGTGTAGTCACTCACCTATAGTCAGAAACCATGGAGTGTGAAGACAAGTGGGCTTTAGGAAGCATTACTATGAACATAGCTAGTGGAGGTGATGGAATTCCAGTTGAGGTATCTAAAAATCCCAAAAGATGATTTGTAAAAGTGCTGCACTCAATATGTCAGCAAATTTGGAAAACTCAGCAGTGGCCACAGGACTGGAAAAGGTCAGTTTTCATTCCAATCCCCAAAAAAGGCAATGTCAAAGAATGCTCAAACTACCACAAAATTGCATGGATTTCATGTACTAATAAGGTTACACTCAAAATCCTTCAAGCTAGGCTTCAACAGTACGTGAACTGAGAACTTCCAGATGTATAAGCTGGATTTAGAAAAGGCAGAGGAATCAGAGATCAAATATATAACACCTGTTGGATCATAGAGAAAGTTAGGGAATTCTAGAAAAATATCTGTTTATTTACTATGCTAAAGCCGTTGACTATGTGGATCACAGCAAACTGTAGAAAATTCTTCAAGACACAGGAATACCAGACCACCTTACCTGTCTCCTGAGAAACCTGTATGCAGGTCAAGAAGCAACAGCCAGAACCAGACAAAGAACAATGGTCTGGTTCAAAATTGCAAAAGGAGTACGTCAAGGCTGTATATTGTTTCCCTGCTTATTTAACTTTAGTGCAGAGTACATTGTGTGAAATGCTGGGCTGGATTGAATCACAAGCTGGAACCAAGATTGCCGGGAGAAATATCAACAACCTCAGATATGTAGATTATATCACTCTAATGGCAGAAAAGAAAGAGAAACTAAGGAGCCTCTTGATGAGGGTAAAAGAGGAGAGTGAAAAAGCTGGTTTGAAACTCAACATTCAGAGTGGTTCCCCCTTCTTTGTTTATTTTGCCTTCCTCTGTTTGCAAGTCTCTCAGTTCAGTTCAGTTCAGTTCAGTCGCTCAGTCGTGTCCAACTCTTTGCGACCCCATGAATTGCAGCATGCCAGGCCTCCCTGTCCATCACCAACTCCCGGAGTTCACTCAGACTCGTGTCCATCGAGTCAGTGATGCCTTCCAGCCATCTCATCCTCTGTCGTCCCCTTCTCCTCCTGCCCCCAATCCCTCCCAGCATCATAGTCTTTTCCAATAAGTCAACTCTTCGCATGAGGTGGCCAAAGTACTGGAGTTTCAGCTTTAGTATCATTCCTTCCAAAGAAATCCCAGGGTTGATCTCCTTGCAGTCCAACAGACTCTCAAGAGTCTTCTCCAACACCACAGTTCAAAAGCATCAATTCTTCGGCGCTCAGCCTTCTTCACAGTCCAACTCTCACATCCATACATGACTACTGGAAAAACCATAGCCTTGACTAGACGGACCTTAGTTGGCAAAGTAATGTCTCTGCTTTTGAATATGCTATCTAGGTTGGTCATAATTTTCCTTCCAAGGAGTAAGCGTCTTTTAATTTCATGGCTGAAGTCACCATCTGCAGTGATTTTGGAGCCCCCAAAAATAAAGTCTGACACTGTTTCCACTGTTTCCCCATCTATTTCTGTATGCCATGATCTTCGTTTTCTGAATGTTGAGCTTTAAGCCAACTTTTTCACCCTCCTCTTTCACTTTCATCAAGAGGCTTTTTAGTTCCTCTTCACTTTCTGCCATAAGGGTGGTGTCATCTGCATATCTGAGGTTATTGATATTACAGTGTTTAATTTCTACCCTGACACAAGGGGGTGAAGGTGGCCACTTATTTAGGTTCATTCATTCAGTTGTGCTGTGGGGAGGGAGGGACACTGCAACCAAATACAGCTGGCATGTGTGGGGAGCACTCCCAGTGGATGGACCACACGGGGTTTGCCACAGCCCATGGCAGTATGTACTCCCCAGGTCCACATGGCTCAGGCTCCAGAGTGCTCTGCAAGGGCACTGGCCCAAGTGGGCCCTGCATTTCGTGCACTTCCCAGGTCTAAGCCGCTCAGGTTCTCAAGTGTTCTGCAAGGGCATTGACCCATATAGGCTGTGAGTTTTTTGCCCTTCCCAGGTGCTCAGGAAGTACCTTGTGCCTTCAAGGTGCTCAGGCGACTGGGTGCTTGGCGAGCACGCCGTCCCAGGGAGCCCATGCCTCTTATGCATCTCCCTGGTCCCAGCTGCTCCATTTTCTGGCTGCACCATGAGGACACAGTCCCAGGTGTGTCTTGTTTCTCCTCTGGGGAGCTGGTCTCAGTCTATGACACTCCTGGCAGATGTATACCACCCAGGATCCCAACCTAGATGTCCATAGGCAGACAAATGGATAAAGAAGCTGTGGTATATATACACAATGGAATATTACTCAGCTGTGAAAAAGAACAAATTTGAGTCAGTTCTAATGAGGTGGATGAAACTGGAGCCTGTTATACAGAGTGAATAAGTCAGAAAGAGAAACACCAATACCATATATTAATGCATATATATGGAATTTAGAAAGATGGTAATGATGACCTTATATGCAAGGCAGCAAAAGAGACACAGATGTAAAGAACAGACTTTTGCACTATGTACGAGAAGGTGAGGGTGGGACAATTTGAGAGAATAGCACTGAAACATGTATATTACCATATGTAAAACAGATAACCAGTGCATGTTCAATGCATGAAGCAGGGCACTCAAAGCTGGTGCTCTGGGACAACTCAGAGGGATGAGATGGGGAGGAAGTGGGAGGGTGATTCAGGATGGGGATATACATGTGCACCCATGAGTGATTCATGTTGATGTATGGCAAAAAAACACCATGCTATTGTAAAGAAATTATCCTTCAATTAAAATTAATTAATTTTAAAAAACCCTCAACATCCAAAACACAAAGATCGTGATATCTGGTCCTATTACTTCATGGCAAATAGAAGGGGAAACAATGAAAACAGTGACAGACTTTATTTTCTTGAGCTCCAAAATCACTGCAAATGGTGACTACAGTGTCAGTAATTTAAAATGAAATTTAAAGACACTTGCCCTGAAAAGGAAAGCTAAATAAAACTAGACAGTATATTAAAAAGCAGAGACATCACTTTGACAGCAAAGGTCCATTTATTCAAAGCTATGGTGTTTACAGTAGTATGTACAGATGCGAGAGTTGGACCATATAGAAGGCCAAGCCCCTAAGAATTGACTCTTTTGAACTGTGGTGCTGGACGAGACTCTTGAGAGTCTTTTGGACTGCAAGGAGATCAAACCATTCAATCCTAAAGGAAGTCAGTCCTGAATATTCATTGGAAGGATTGATGCTGAAGCTGAAGCTCCAATAATTTGGCCACCTGATGCAAAGAGCTGACTCATTGGAAAAGACCCTGATGCTGGGAAAGATTGCAGGCAGGAGATGGGGGCATCAGAGGATGAGATGGCTGGATGGCATCATCAACACAATGTACTTGAGTTTTAGCAAACTCTGGAAGATACTGGAGGACAGCAAACTCTGGGAGATAGTGAAGGTTAGTGGCATGCTGCAGTCCATTGGGTTGCAAAGTGTCAGACACAACTAAGCAACTGAACAACAATTTCATGAAATATGAATGGTGCTGTCCTAGTTAGGATCCTCATTACTCATATAAATGAGCCTGCACAAATAATACTAAATTTTCTATCAATCACTTGGTGAATACAAAATCATCTGCGGCATAATACAAATTCAAAGGGACGTTAAAAAAAAAAAAAAGAAAACCTGAAGACTACCTTTGGGTTCCTGAAAGGAAAAAAATACATTCAGGTACAAGTCCTCTTATAAAAATCAAGAAGGTCTATTTTACTTTTTGCTTTAATGGTTAAGCATAGCTCTCCAGCATTATCTTAACCATGTTTGAACTTGTAATGGGAACAGGATCACACATAAGGTAAGATAGATGTTATATAATCTCTTTTCCTCACAATAATTCATAACCAAGTATACTAAATATGTATCATTCATATGCTCGCCATCCCCAGGAGAATGCAAGCTTTGGAGTTGTAATATTAAACATACTGTCTTTTCTGTAGGTATCCTTCATAGTAACCATTCACTATTTTGATGGGCAGATACTATTTTCCACTCAAAAGGCAGAAAACCTATGGAAAGGTTTACACATTATCTGAGTTTCAGACACATGGTGAATCCATTAGAACTTTAATATAGTTTCAGATTTCCCTTGCAAAACTTGATCCTTTCAATAAAAAAAGCAACAGTGAACCTTTCCTCTTTCAACAGGTCTTTTAGTTATAAAATCATCAAGTTCAAGAACAAGGCATTTATATTGCTAATGAATGGATATTATGGTTAAGTTTTCAATTCAGTTAAAATTTATATAACAGAAGTCTTTTCTCTGTCTTCTTAAGTGAGCATTGAGTTGTTATTTTTTGCAGCACCTTTCATCTGGACTAATTTAACTCTTCCACCTCTCCTTTTAGATTTTCCATCTCATTTACAATTCCATCTCCAAATAGATTTATTCTCCTTAGGTACTATCTTAATTTCTTTCTTGCCCTTCATATATCAGATCTTGCTATTGATAGCACTGCTTTCTTTACTGAATTATCTTTTTATACTACTTAAGTGACATACGTTGTTTTTTGTTTGTTTGTTAATTTAAAAACTCAGTTGCTTTGAAGTTTGTCCTTAAGTGATGCAGTACTTGAAAAAATATACTTTCATTTAATATGCAACAGATAAAAGAGTCTGTTTTAAAAAACTGATAAATGTTAAGTATATCTAGCTATTAATCCTAATCTGGACAATGCCTCCTGGGATTCAAGATTTCAGGAAAAAGTCCAATTTTCATAATTAAAACAGTACAACATTTTACAGATGAATTACAATAGATGAATGCCATCCAGCCATCTCATCCTCTGACACCGTCTTCTACTGCCCTCAATCTTTCCCAGCATCATGGACTTCCAATGAGTCAGCTGTTCACATCAGATGACCAAAATACTGAAGTTTAAGCTTCAGCATCAGTCCTTCTAAAAGTCAGCGTTGATTTCCCTTAAGATTGACTGGTTTAATCTCCTTGCTGCCTAAGGGACTCTCAGAAGTCTTCTCCAGCACCACAGTTTGAAGGCATCAATTCTTCAGCGCTCTGCCTTCTTTACAGTCCAGCTCTCACAACCATACATGACCACTGGGAAAACCATAGCCTTGACTATATATGGACCTTTGTAAGCAGAGTAATGTCTCTGCTTTTCAACACTCTGTCTGGGTTTGTCAGAGCTTTCCTGCCAAGAAGCAAATGTCTTCTGATTTCATGGCTGCAGTCACCTCTGCCAGTGATTTTAGAGCCCAAGAAGAGGAAATTTGTCACTACTTCCACCTTTTCCCCCTCTATTTTCCATGAAGTAATGGGGCGGAATGCCATGATCTTAGCTTTTTAATATTTAATTTTAAGCTAGCTCTCTCACTTTTCCTCCTTTACCCTCATCAAGAAGCTCTTCAGTTCCTCTTCGCCTTCTGTCATTAGAGTGGTATCATCTGCATATCTGAGTTTATTGACATTTCTCTTGCCTATTTTGATTCCAGCTTAAAACTTATCCAACCAGTCATTTCTCATGATGTGCTGAGCATATAGATTAAACAAACAGGGTGATAGCAGACAGCCTTGTTTTACTCCTTTCTCAGTCTTGAATACTTAGTGAATACACAAAATACTTAGTGTCTTACAGTTTGATCTCATTTCTCAGAATTATCTCATTATCTGAATTCTGATAGCTCTTATGACTACATTTATTACCTCAGTACAAATTAACCTAAATGATATCACAATTCTTAAAATATATTCACAACACATTGTAATCAAAGCAAACATCTATAAATTTAACTTTGTCTCTATGTAAATCGTTTCTATATTCACTTGACAACAGTACTCAACAAATGGAAAATTTTAAAATTTCCACATATAATTTGAATAGATTTAGTTGTCTAATGAGTGCATGTGTCCACATATACAGTCATTAATAACACCATTCATTCCCTTTCATAGAGGAAGACAGATCTATCTAGTCACCATCATTACAATCCTCACTTATAAATATTTGGAAGGCAGATTGTTGAGAAAAAAATATGCACTGAACTGGAGCTCAAGATAACTAGTTTTTAGTCAAGCTCTGCTAATAAATACCTATGGCATTCAAAAGCAAAAAAAAAAAATTCATATTTATGGATCAGTTTTCCAGAATGTAAAATAAGTAATCTAGGGATATGGTGAATGTGCCCAAGGCAGCCCCCTTTGGAGAGTGATTTCAATGAGTTTATAATGTGGGAAAACGCAATTAACAAAAATATTCTATTCAAGTATGGTAGGCAGAATATTGGCTCCCCACAAATGGTGATATCCTGGAAACCGTAACTATGGTAGGCTACAGTACAAGACGGCATTAAGTTTGGAGATAGAATTAAGCTCGCTGATCGCTGGATTTGAGATAGGGAAAGTCTCCTAGATTATCCTGGTGGGCCAAATGTAATAAGGGTCCTTATAACATGGAAGAGAGATACAATAAAGTTAGTGTTAGACTAATGGAGCATGAGAAAGGCTTGCCTAGCTACTGCTGGCTTTCAAGATAGAAGAGGATCACAAGTCAGAAACTATGGGACAAACTGAGAAGCTAGACAAGGAGAGGAGACAGATTCTTCTCTTGAGTCCCCAGAAGGAAAGCAGCCAAGCTGTCACCCTGGTTTTAGCCCACGGAAAACCATTCTCAGCTTCTGACCTCCAAATAGTGATACAATAAATTTGTCTTAATCCACAAAGTTTGTTATGATTATAGAGCAGTAAGAAATACATCATTAAATAAACAGCAGCATAACAAATACTGAAGGTGGAAAAGTCAGTTTCCAAATTACTACACGGGTGGTGCTAGGTGGTAAAGAACCTGCCTGCAAATGCAGGAGAGGAAAGTGAGGCATGTTCAATCCCTGGGTCAGGAAGATTCCTGTAGTAGGAAATGGCGAACCCATTCCAGTATTCATGCCTGGAGAATCCCATGGACAAAAGAGCCTGGTGGGTTACTGTTCACAGGCTCAGCAAAGAATCAGACACGATTGAAGCACCTTAGCACAGCACATCAAGATTAATAAAATGTCAGTTTTCCAGAAAAAAAAAATATAATACATACAAACAAACGGAAAAGTGTGACCCATACACGGGAAAAAACAGAAGGCAACAGAAATTATGAGAAGTCCCAGATATCACATTTAATAGACACAGGCTCTGAAGGAGATATTATAAACATGTTTAAAGAACAAATGGAGAAGGCAATGGCACCCCACTCCAGTACTCTTGCTGGAAATTCCCATGGGCGGAGGAGCCTGGTAGGCTGCAGTCCATGGGGTCGCTAGGAGTCAGACACGACTGAGCGACTTTACTTTTACTTTTCACTTTCATGCACTGGAGAAGGAAACAGCAATCCACTCCAGTGTTCTTGCCTGGAGAATCCCAGTGATGGGGGAGCCTGGTGGGCTGCCATCTCTGGGGTCGCACAGAGTCAGACATGACTGAGAAGATTTAGCAGCAGAGGCAAGTAGCAGTTAAAGAACAAAAAAGGAACCACTTAAGGAAGATATGAAGACAATGTCACATCATATAGAGAAAAGAATCAAATGGAAATACTGCAGTTGAAAAGTAGAGTAACCCAAAGTCGGCGGCGGGGGTGGTGGGGATCACATAAAGGGATCAATAGTTTATTTGAACTGGTCTAAGAATCAAGAAACTTAAAGATAGATTAATAGAGAATTATACAATCTGAAGAACAGAGATAAGGATGAAGAAATTAACAGAGCCTCAGGGAATTGTGAGATACCATTAAATGTACCAACATATACATAATGGAGAATAAAGAGAGAAAGCAAGAAAAAATAGAAAATTAATGACTGAAAAAGTCTCAATTTGATTTAAAAAATTATTTTAGACAACCAAGAAAGTCAATAAACTTCAACTACTTGTTATACATAGATTTTAGCCTATGAACACTGATGCTATCAACTAGAGTTGCCTGGCGGATCTCAGTCTGGCCCATATTACTTGTGGTAAGGCCCGAGAGACATTTCCCTGCTTAGAGTCAACGTTGTGACGGAACCAACTTTGTGGTTACTATGATTTCAAGATGCACTTCAAAAACAAACATCAGGGAAATTTGGGGAAGAAAAGGGTTTATTATGGTCAGGTCCAAAAGGATGCAGGATATGCCTGGAGCTACCCGACAAGGTCCCAAGTAGACAGAGAAAGAGAAAGCGTGGAATGGGATTAATCAGAGTTCTGCCTTTATTGGGATTGATGGTGGAGAGCTGAGGGTTTTGAGGGCTTGCTTTGTTGGTAAATTTACAACATAAGAATGGAAATTACATTGCATGAAGGTAAACACAGGGTTACTCAAGTAGTCAGTTGTTTAGGTCACCCAGAACGAGACATCCCGGAATGTGAAGTCAAGTGGGCCTTAGAAAGCATCACTATGAACAAAGCTAGTGGAGGTGATGGAATTCCAGTTGAGCTATTTTAAATCCTGAAAGATGATGCTGTCACAGTGCTGCACTCAATATGCCAGCAAATTTGGAAAACTCAGCAGTGGCCACAGGACTGGAAAAAGGCAGTTTCCATTCCAATCCCAAAGAAAGGCAATGCAAAAGAATATTCAAACTACTGCACAATTGCACTCATCTCTTATGCTAGGAAAGTAATACTCAAAATTCTCCAAGCCAGGCTTCACCAATACATGAACCATGAACTTCGAGATGTGCAAGCTGGTTTTAGAAAAGGCAGAGGAATCAGAGATCAAATTGCCAACATCCGCTGGATGATGGAAAAAGCAAGAGAGTTCCAGAAAAACATCTATTTTTGCTTTGTTAACTATGCCAAAGCCTTTGACTGTGTGGATCACAATAAACTGTGGAAAATTCTGAAAGAGACGGGAACACCAGACCACCTGACCTGCCTCTTGAGAAATCTGTATGCAGGTCAGGAAGCAACAGTTAGAACTGGACATGGAACAACAGATTGGTTCCAAATAGGAAAAGGAGTACGTCAAGGCTGTATATTGTCACCCTGATTATTTAACTTCTATGCAGAGTACATCATGAGAAACGCTGGGCTGGAAGAAGCACAAGCTGGAATCAAGATTGCCGGGAGAAATATCAATAACCTCAGATATGCAGATGACACCACCCTTATGGCAGAAAGTGAAGAGGAACTAAAAAGCCTCTTGATGAAAGTGAAAGAGGAGAGTGAAAAAGTTGGCTTAAAGCTCAACATTCAGAAAACTAAGATCATAGCATCTGATCCCATCACTTAATGGCAAATAGATGGGAAAACAATGGAAACAGTGTCAGACTTTCTTTTTGGGCTCCAAAATCACTGCAGATGGTGACTGCAGCCATGAAATTAAAAGACGCTTACTCCTTGGAAGGAAAATTATGACCAACCTAGATAGCATATTCAAAAGCAGAGACATTACTTTGCCAACAAAGGTCCATCTAGTCAAGGCTCTCGTTTTTCCTGTGGTCATGTATGGATGTGAGAGTTGGACTGTGAAGAAGGCTGAGCGCCGAAGAATTGATGCTTTTGAACTATGGTGTTGGAGAAGACTCTTGAGAGTACCTTGGACTGCAAGGAGATCCAACCAGTCCATTCGGAAGATCAGCCCTGGGATTTCTTTGGAGGGAATGATGCTGAAGCTGAAACTCCAGTACTTTGGCCACCTCATGCGAAGAGTTGACTCATTGGAAAAGACTCTGAAGCCAGGTGGGATTGGGGGCAGGAGGAGAAGGGGACAGCAGAGGATAAATGGCTGGATGGCATCACCAACTCGATGGACATGAATCTGAGTAAACTCTGGGGGTTGGTGATGGACAGGGAGGCCTGGCGTGCTGCGATTCATGGGGTCTCAAAGAGTTGGATATTACTGAGTGACTGAACTGAACCAAACTGATGACTTTCTAAAAGGAAAACTTGGAGTGCGGAAGCCTGATGCTTTATCCAGTTGCATAGAAAAGTTACATTTATTTAAAAATGTCTTTGAAATTAATGTCTCAGTGATCAAAAGCTTAATGTTAGGCAACAACATTATAATCAAAAAACTAATCGTCAGGTTACACTACAGTAAAATAAGCACAAAGAATCACAACGAGACACATCATTCAAAATTGGCTGAAGGTCAAACTCAAGAGAAAATTTTGATAGCCTAAGAGAAGAACAACTTACCACATAGAAAGAAATCCAAATATGGTTAACAGTTGATGCAATCAATTAACAGTGATGTTCAAAGACAGTGGGATAACATTCAGAGTACTTAAGAAAAACTGTCAACCATGAGTCTTCTGGTAAACAAAACAATTTTATTTTTTTTAAAGGTGAAATAAAGACATTTACAACAACAACAAAAAAAAAAAACTGAGGTATAGGAAAATTTTAAGTTTGAAATCAGGCAACATTGAGATTAACTCAAATCTACATGAAAATCCAAACAGCACCAGTAAAAGTAATCATGAAAATAAACAAAGATACTCCCCCAAAAAAAGTAATCATGTAATTATAAAAGACAATTATAAATGAATATTTCTTCTTTCTTCTCATATTTTAAAAACATTTGGAATATATTGTACAACATTATTTATGTATAACATACAGCAGTATTAATTAAATTTAAGAGAGTAAGTTCCAAGAGTTTTTGTGACAAGAAAAAATAGTTTTTTTTTCTTTTATTTTCTATCTATATGAGATGATAATCACTAAACTTACTGTGGTAATCATTACATGACGTATATAAATCAAATCTTTATGTTGTATGCCTTAAATCTATACAGAGCTATATGTCAATTACATTTCAATCAAACTGGAAGAAAAAATAGCCAGGACATGGAAACAACCTAGATGTCCATCAGCAGATGAATGGATAAGAAAGCTGTGGTACATATACACAATGGAGTATTACTCAGCCATTAAAAAGAATACATTTGAATCAGTTCTAATGAGATGGATGAAACTGGAGCCAATTATACAGAGTGAAGTAAGCCAGAAAGAAAAACACCAATACAGTATACTGACACATATATACGGAATTTAGAAAGATGGTAATGATGACCCTGTATGCGAGACAGCAAAAGAGACACAGATGTATAGAATAGACTTTTGGACTCTGAGGGAGAGGGAGAGGGTGGGATGATTTGGGAGAATGGCATTGAAACATGTATACTATCATGTAAGAAACAAAGTGCCAGTCTATGTTCGATACAGGATACAGGATGCTTGGGGCTGGTGCATGGGGATGATCCAGAGAGATGATATGGGGTGGGAAGTGGGAGGGGGATTCAGGATTGGGAGCTTGTATACACCCGTGGTGGATTCATATCAATGTATGGCAAAACCAATACAGTATTGTAAAGTAAAATAAAGTAAAAATAAACAAAAAAAAAAAAAAAGAAAAGAAAACAATGTATTTATAACTGAATTCTTGGAACAACAACATAGAAAGGTAATAAATTTTAAAATAATGGAACAAAGGAGGTAGACAGGAAGAACACTATATTAAAGTAAATTAATTATACTATATGGTAATGTGAATCTACAGGGACAAAGAGCAGCCAGAAAAGGAAATAGTTTGATACAACAAACTATAAACATATACTTGATTTCCATTCTTATCTGACTTTTCTTAATCAACATAAAATTATACAGTGTACTAAAATTGTATAACTAGTATATTACACAATATACTGTTAGGTAACATATACAGATATAATACATAGAATGGAATGACAAGGGAACAAGGCAATAGAACTCTATAGGAAGAACATTTCTATGTATCACTAGAATTAAGTAAATATAAACATGGAAGTAGATTTTTATGAGATATAATAAGTTCTAATGCTTCCATTAATAATTTTTAAAATATAGCAAAAAATTAAAGAAACTTGAGTGTTGCATTTTAAACATTAGTAAAGGAGGAAGAAAAATGACATGAGAGCTATATAAAACAGTAAAATAATAGATTTGAATCCAATTACATTTTTTTTAATAAATATTTTTTTAATCCCTAAGTTCACAATAATGTTTTTTCAAAACCTCATTGGTCAATTTTACAGGTTGATAGAACACCAAATTATTATTCTACAACTTATTAAGTAAAAGGAAAGAATCAAACACTCATCTTGCATACCTTGATTGTATTTTATGGAAACCAAAGAGTAAGGTCATATTGGGAGGTGAAATATAAAATCTTTATTTTATATATAAAAATCTTCATTTTACAGAAGACACTGAAAACAGTGAGGTTAAGTAACTTGACCAAGATCCTTGGCTAATAAGATCTCAAATGCACACTTTGGATCATGCATATCGTTATGCACAGTTATCCAGAGTTAACATATAGTTTTGCATCTTGTTTTTTTTTTTTTTTGCTTAACATATTACATTTTCTACATCATTAAATATGTTTTCATAATGTAGATTTTAGTAGCAGTATAATATTTTATCTGCTGCATGTATTTTAATTTGTTAACTCAATATTATTGGCTAGGTTGTGTTAGTTTTCTATTGCTATGTAATGAATTGCCGCCAGCTCAGTAGCTTAAAAATAATAGCCATTAATCAGCTCCCATCTACAGGTTACAAGTCTGGCATGGCATGCCTGAGTTTTGTGCTTCAATTATCTCAAGATGTGAAATCAAAGTGTTGACTAGGATGTTACCTTCTGGAAGCTCTGGGGAAAAAATCTACTTCCAAGCTCATTCTTGTCAGAATTCAATTCCTTGCAACTTTAGGACTGAGGTGCCTATTTCCAAGCTTGCAGTCTGCCAGAGGTCTATCTCAGTTCTAAGTGACCACCTGCATACCTTGCTATGCGATATACCCCATCTAAACACAAGCAACAAGGCACTGATTCTGTTTTGAATCTCTGACTTCCTATTCTGTGACCAGCTGGAGAAAACTCTGCCTGTACAAGGCTCATGGAGTTAGCTCAGATTATCCAAGTACAGTCTCTCTATTTTAAAAGTAACTGTGCCATAAAATATAACCTAATCATGAGAGTTAAATCCATTATGTTCCCAGGACCCAGGACTAGGCAGCCTGTACATATAGACGGTGGGGGTGGAATTAATACGAGAAATGTCTTCCTCTCTACCCTTTTTCTCCTGTCTAGAGCATAGTTGTATGAGACTATGATTCTTTTTTTCTTTTTTATAAACAATGTGTCAACCTATTTTTTTTTTCATTTTTTTTAATTTTAAAATCTTTAATTCTTACATGTGTTCCCAAACATGAACCCCCCTCCCACCTCCCTCCCCATAACACCTCTGTGGGTCATCCCCATGCACCAGCCCCAAGCATGCTGTATCCAGCAATAATGGTAAATATTAAAGGAATGAAAAATCAAAATGCAGAAACTGCAAGACCAGATTTAAGAAAATGATCCAACTAAGGCTGTTTACAGGAAATCTACTTCAGATTCAAAAGTACATATAGGTTCAAAGTAAATACATGGAAAGGACTATGTCAAACAAACAGAAACCATAAAAAAGATGCAGTGTCTGTACACATATCAGACAAAATATACTTTAGAACAGAAAATATTTCATATTTCTCTTAAAACAGAGAACATTTTATAATAAAAACAAAGAAGCCAATACATCAGGAAAATTTAACAATTAAAGATATATGGAGCTAACAAAGTTCTGGAAAAGGTCAGTTTTCATTCCAATCCCAAAGAAAGGCAATGCCAAAGAATGACCAAACTACCACACAATCGCACTCATCTCACACGCTAGAAAAGTAATGCTCAAAATTCTCCAGCCAGGCTTCAACAATATGTGAACCATGAACTTCTAGATGTTTAAGCTGGATTTAGAAAAGGCAGAGGAACCAGATACCAAATTGCCAACATCTGCTGGATCATCGAAAAAGCAAGAGAGTTCCAGAAAAACATCTACTTCTGCTTTATTGACTATGCCAAAGCCTTTGACTATATGGATCACTACAAACTGTGAAAAATTCTTCAAGAGATGGGAATACCAGACCACCTGACCTGCCTCCTGAGAAATCTGTATGCAGGTTAAGAAGCAACAGTTAGAACTGGACATGGAACAATGGACTGGTTCCAAATTGGGAAAGGAGTATGTCAAGGCTGTATACTGTCACCCTGCTTATTAAACATATATGCAGAGTACATCATGAGAAATGCTGTACTGGTTGAGCACAAGCTGGAATCAAGATTTCCGGGAGAAATATCAATAACCTCAGATATGCAGATGACACCACCCTTATGGCAGAAAATCAAGAAGAACGAAAGAGCTTCTTGATGAAAGTAAAACAGGAAAGTGAAAAGGTGGCTTAAAACTGAACACTCAAAAAGTAAGATCATGGCATCTGGTACCATTCAGTTCAGTTCAGTTCAGTTCAGTCGCTCAGTCGTGTCCGACTCTTTGCGACCCCATGAATCACAGCACACCAGGCCTCCCTGTCCATCACCAACTCCCAGAGTTCACTCAGACTCATGTCCATTGAGTCCGTGATGCCATCCAGCCATCTCATCCTCTGTCGTCCCCTTCTCCTCCTGCCCCAAATCCCTCCCAGCATCAGAGTCTTTTGCAATGAGTCAACTGTTCACATGAGGTGGCCAAAGTATTGGAGTTTCAGCTTTAGCATCAGTCCTTCCAATGAGCACCCAGGACTGATCTCCTTTAGGATGGACTGGTTGGATTTCCTTGCAGTCCAAGGGACTCTCAAGAGTAAGACATTGGAAAAATGAAAGCAAATTAAACCCAAAGCAAAAAGAATAAAAATAAATCCATAAATATTAGAGTACAAATGAGAGATCAGATTAACAAGAAAATAAAAGTTGGTTCTTTGAAAAAAAATTTAATTACAAAGCTTTAGCTAGATTAAAAACAAAAAAGAAAATATTCAAATTACTGAAGTCAAAAGTGTAAGATGGTACATTTCTATTGATGCTAAAAAAAATTTTTTTAATGCTTTAAAGAGGATATAATTCTGTATCAATATAGTAGATAATCTATATTAAGTGGACAAATTTTAAAATGAAAACAGGGAGAAACACACCCCCAAATCCAAAAGACCTGTAATAATTAGAGTTTAAATTAGTTTAAAAACCCTAAAATGATAAGCACAGGCCCAGATGACTTCACTGTTGTATTCTACCAAGCATTTAAGAAAAAGTTACTATGAATTAATTCTTCACAAAGACTTTTAAAATAACAGAAGAGGTAAAGCTTCCTAACACATTCTGAGGCCAGAATTACTCTGTTATCAAAACCAGATGAAGCCATGTTTATGAACACTGTTCCAACACCCATTGTTAGAACACTATGGGTATCTATTAATAAAACATACATTATGCTTTCAAAAACAACACAAAAACAATTCTCAACACACTAGCAAGTTGAACCCAACAACATATAAAAAGAACTATACATCATGAAGAAAAGTTTGACCCAAGACTAAAAGATTATTTTCCCAAAGTCAATTAACAAATATACCAGGTCAATAATATACCTTAGCAAAGCTCAGTTTTTATTCCAATCCCAAAGAAAAGCAATGTCTAAGAATGTTCAAAATACCATACAATTGTGTTCATTTCACATGCTAGCAAAGTAATGCTCAAAATCCTTCAAGCAAGGATTCAACAGTACATGAATTGATGAATTTCAGATGTACAAGTTGTATTTAGAAAAGGCAGAGGAACCAGAGATTAAATTCCCAACATCTATTGGATCATGCAAAATGCAACAGAACTCAAGAAAAACATCTACTTATGCTTCATTGACTAAGATAAAGCCTTTAACTGCGTGGATCACAACAAACTGTGGAAAATCTTCAAGAGATGGGAATACCAGACCACCTTTCCTGCCTCCTGAGAAACCTGCATGCAAGTAAAGAAGCAACAGTTAGAAACAGACATAGAACAAATGAACTGGTTCAAAACTGGGAAAGGAGTACGTCAAGGCTGTATATTGTCACCCTGCTTATATAACTTCTATGAGGAGTATATCATGTGAAATGCCAGGCTGGAGGAAGCACAAGCTAGAATCAAGATTGCTGGGAAAAATATCAATAACCTCAGATATGCAGATAACATCACCTTAATGGAAGAACTGAGCGACTTCACTTTCACTTTTCACTTTCATGGATTGGAGAAGGAAATGGCAACCCACTCCAGTGTTCTTGCCTGGAGAATCCCAGGGACGGGGGAGCCTGGTGGGCTGCTGTCTATGGGGTCACACAGAGTTGGACATGACTGAAGCGACTTAGCAGCAGCAGCAGTAGCAGTAATGGAAGAAAGCAAAGAGGAACTAAGAGCCTCCTAATGAAGGTGAATGAAAAGCTTGCTTAAGACTCAACATTCAAAAAACTAAGATCATGGCATCTAGTCCCATCAGTTCAGTTCAGTTCAGTTGCTCAGTTGTGTCTGACTCTTTGCGACCCCATGAATCGCAGCACGCCAGGCCTCCCTGTCCATCACCAACTCCCAGAGTTCACTCAGACTCATGTCCATCGAGTCAGTGATGTCGTCCAGCCATCTCATCCTTCCTACAATCTCTCCCAGCATCAGAGTCTTTTCCAAGGAGTCAACTCTTCGCATGAGGTGGCCAGAGTACTGGAGTTTCAGCTTTAGCATCATTCCTTCCAAAAAAATCCCAGGGCTGATCTCCTTCAGAATGGACTGGTTGGATCTCCTTGCAGTCCAAGGGACTCTCAAGAGTCTGCTCAAACACCACAGTTCAAAAGCATCAATTCTTCGGCACTCAGCTTTCTTCACAGTCCAACTCTCACACCCGCACATGACCACTGGAAAAACCATAGCCTTGACTAGATGGATCTTTGTTGGCAAAGTAATGTCTCTGCTTTTCAATATGCTGTCTAGGTTGGTCATAACTTTCCTTCCAAGGAGTAAACATCTTTTAATTTCATGGATGCTATCACCATCTGCAGTGATTTTGGAGCCCAGAAAAATAAAGTCAGCCACTGTTTCCATTGTTTGCCATGAAGTGATGGGACCGGATGCCATGATCTTAGTTTTCTGAAGGTTGAGCTTTAAGCCAACTTTTTCACTCTCCTCCTTCACTTTCATCAAGAAGCTCTTTTGTTCTTCTTCACTTTCTGCAATAAGAGTGGTGTCACTGTATATCTGAGGTTATTGATATTTCTCCTGGCAATCTAGATTCCAGCCTGCATTTCCTCCAGCCCAGCGTTTCTCATGATGTACTCTGCAGAGAAGTTAAATGAGGGTGACAATATACAGCCTTGACATACTCCTTTTCCTATCTGGAACCAGTCTGTTGTTCCATGTTCAGTTCTAACTGTCGCTTCTTGACCTGCATACAGGTTTCTCAAGAGGCAGGTCAGATGGTCTGGTATTCCCATCTCTTTCAGAATTTTCCACAGTTTATTGTGATCCACACAGTCAAAGGTTTTGGCATAGTCAATAAAGCAGAAATAGATGTTTTTCTGGAACTCTCTTGCTTTTTCCATGATCCAGCGGATGTTGGCAATTTGATCTCTGGTTCCTCTGCCTTTTCTAAATCCAGGTTGAACATCTGGAAGTTCATGGTTCATGTACTGCTGAAGCCTGGCTTGGAGAATTTTGAGCATTGCTTTACTAGCGTGTGAGATGAGCGCAACTGTGTGGTAGTTTGAGCATTCTTTGGCATTGCCTTTCTTTGGGATTGGAATGAAAACTGATCTTTTCCAGTCCTGTGGCCACTGCTGAGTTTTCCAAATTTGCTGGCATATTGAGTGCAGCACTTTCACAGCATCATCTTTCAGGATTTGAAATAGCTCAACTGGAATTCCATCACCTCCACTAGCTTTGTTCATAGTGATGCTTCCTAAGGCCCACTTGACTTCACATTCCAGGATGTCTAGCTCTAGGTGAGTGATCACACCATCGTGATTATCTGGGTCGTGAAGATCTATTTTGTACAGTTCTTCTGTGTATTCTTGCCACCTCTTCTTATTTTCTTATGCTTCTGTTAGATCCATACCATTTCTGTCCTTTATTGAGCCCATCTTTGCATGAAATGTTCCTTTGTTATCTCTAATTTTCTTGAAGAGATCTCTAGTCTTTCCCATTCTGTTCTTTTCCTCTATTTCTTTGCATTGATTGCCAAGGAAGGCTTTCTTATCTCTCCTTGCTATTCTTTGGAACTCTGCATTCAGATGCTTATATCTTTCCTTTCTCCTCTGCTTTTTGCTTCCCTTCTTTTCACAGCTATTTGTAAGGACTCCTCAGACAGACATTTTGCTTTTTTCATTTCTTTTTCTTGGTGATGGTCTTGATTCCTGTCTCCTGTACAATGTCACAAACCTCTGTCCATAGTTCACCAGGCACTCTATCTGTCAGATCTAGTCCCTTAAATCTATTTCTCACTCCCACTGTATAGTCATAAGGTATTTGATTTAGGTCATACCTGAATGGTCTAGTGGTTTTCTCCACTTTCTTCAATTTCAGTCTGAATCTGGCAATAAGGAGTTCATGATCTGAGCCACAGTCAGCTCCTGGTCTTGTTTTTGTTGACTGTATAGAGCTTCTCCATCTTTGGCTGCAAAGAATATAATCAATCTGATTTCATTTTTGACTATATGGTGATGTCCATGTGTAGAGTCTTCTCTTGTGTTGTTGGAAGAGGGTGTTTTCTATGACCAGTGTGTTCTCTAGGCAGAACTCTCTTAGCCTTTGCCCTGCTTCGTTCTTAGTCCAAGGCCAAATTTCCCTGTTACTCAGGTGTTTCTTGACTTCCTACTTTTGCATTCCAGTCCCCTATAATGAAAAGGACATCTTTTTTGGGATGTTAGTTCAAGAAGGTCTTGTAGGTCTTCATCGAACTATTCAACTTCAGCTTCTTCAGGGTTACTGGTGTAGAGAAGGAGAAAAAAAGTATGGAGAACCACCACTACCATTTTATCAACTGACAGAAGTCAGACAACTTTGATTAAGTTCAACAGATCAATCATTCTATATGTTCAGGAGTAGGAAAAGATTTAGAAATACTTACAAGCACCAGTAACTTTCATCAAGTAAGTTCTAGTTCTCCAAGCTCTTGATCTGTCTCTCCACACATCCTATCATCTATGTTTACAAGGCCAGAGATTGTCAATTCACATTAGAATCAACTTGAGACTTAAAGATGTATGGATTCATGCCCTGAGAGTCTGACTTAATTTTTCTAGAACAGAGTACCTGTGACTGAGAATCATTTTCTTGGGGGCATGCTGTTGCTGCTGCTGCTAAGTCGCTTCAGTTGTGTCTGCCTCTGTGCAACCCTATAGACGACAGCCCACCATACTCCCCCGTCCCTGGATTCTCCAGGCAAGAACACTGGAGTGGGTTGCCATTTCCTTCTCCAATGTATGAAAGTGAAAAGTGAAAGTGAAGTCGCTCAGTCGTGTCTGACCCTTAGCAACCCCATGGACTGCAGCCTACCAGGCTCCTCCGCCCATTGGATTTTCCAGGCAAGAGTACTGGAGTGGGGTGCCATTGCCTTCTCCATCTTCGGGGCATATTCTTGAATATTCTCTTCTAGGTGGGTATTAACAATAATTACAGAAGTTTCTAGTCACTCGGTTTATAATGACATTTTTAACATTTCTGTATTATTAATTATGTGACACAATCATAGGTTGTTAGAACAAAGCAATAATGAAACTAATTTATGCATTTAGAAAACATTAATTATACGAAAACATTTCATTCTTGTCATTCCAAAAAGCCACTTTCTTAAACTTAAACTACAGTCATACTTCCTTCCAATCATTTATCTCCTTCGCTGAGCTAATGGAAATGGTATTCTTTTGATGTTTAACTTTCAGTTCATGTATCAGGTTAGTGTTCTTATTCATTATATCAACATACTGCTATTCCCAAAACATTCAAATTGCAAGTTTAACCTTATGTTTGTTATTTTATTTATGTTACTCTGATTTCTATTATTTTTTCCAACATTCTGCCCTGAAAACAATATTATATTTTAGCTTTCTTTGCCATCAATTTTTAAAACATTAAACACAATGAGAATTAAGTTGCAAATGTAATGTGATTTGAAGTATCTGACATATTTGTCTTCTTTCCCAATGTCTCCCTTAAATCCTTGCTATAGTCTCACATATAGCATCATCCAAGGTTTGCACTGTTTTAAAAATATCTTTGTACCTCTCTGTTAAAATACATATGCCTTTGAGAAGGACACAGCCCTTAAGGTGTTGCAGTTATTAGTCCTTGTTATGAGGATTAATTTATCAACTGTCACCTTAGAAAGTGGAGTGCAAGCCTCACAGTCTATCACAGAAGAGGTAAAGTTTAATGAGAGAGCAAGGCTTTTAGAGATATAAAAGTAAAATATGTTATTGCCAAAAGAGGGCACAATGATGGCAACCTCAAATCAAGGACTCTGTGTCACCAGAGGCCCTGGTAGTCCTAGGATGTCTAGAGAAGAGATAAATACAGGGAAAAAAATTGTGGCACAAAATGACCTGAGACAGCAGAGATGAGATATGTAAAAGTTTGTCTACATTCCAGTTTTCCTTAGTTTAAAATTCTCCTTTAGATAACACTGACACCTAAACGGAAAAGAATCTAGCATGGAAAAATGACTGAACACTCATTCACTTTCATTATAAAGCCACTCCATGAGAAGAGTCAGTGCACTGTAGTAGAATGAATAGATTTGAGTCACATGGGCCTGGGTTTAACCATACCAACACAGATATTAAATGGTTATGTGAACTTAAACTAGTTATTAAACTTTGTTCTCTTATATGAAAAGTCAGAAAATTGAATGTAAAACAACTGAAGCATAATTAATACTCAATAAAAGCTGGCTTATTTAAAATTTACAGCAAAGTATGTACTCTGAATTAAAAACAAAGCTTTACCATCTCATATGTAAAGTGTAAAAGACAACATGAACTCTAAGGATATATAAACCAATTCTTATAAGACTGCATGTAAGGGTAGGTATGTACTGCCTTACATTGTCAATAATAATGTGAATATTGCTACATATATTCAGTAGTAGACATAAGTGTTGATTCCTTAGATAGAATATGGGACTTCCTTTAGACTTCTTAAACAGAAATCGTGTTTATTAATTGCCCCATTCCTCCATGTTTCCTAAAAAACAATGGAAAGTATTTCATTAAACACCCTTAAATGTCTCAATGTCTACATGGGATTTTATGAAATGGGGTATAAAATGCCTTCTGTCATCTAAAAACACACAAGTACAACTGCAGAGAATGTCATTTAAAATTCTGACTATTTTTTTACTTGCAGGTAACTTGACTAAATATAAACCTTGTACCACATAGTACTGTATCAAAGTTACTGACTAAAATGCAGTTATCTCTATCTTTATTTTTATTGCTTATAGTCACATATGTATTTCCTACACACCTTATTTCTTTTTCAAATCCAGCAATATTCGGTTCTGAAATATACTAAAATCATTTCTTCATAAAATATGCTTTAATTTTCTAATAATTTTGTTTTATTAGATACAGTGATAAAATTATTGAAACACTTTATGGAAAGTAGACTTTACTGGAATGAATCAGTACAAGGTAAAAACCATCTGGAGACAGAGTCTCTGCCATATATTAATTATGCTCCCCACCTAAATTGGAGTTTCCAAAAATAAACTTAAAAACACAGGAATTTATTTCACCCTCTACAGACACAAGATCCTTTGTTTGGGAGCCACTCTGTACTTTGCCATTTTTTTCTATGAAGAGTCAAGTAAAGTGAAATTGATCTATTCAGTGAACACATTGAGAAGCCCCAGGAAGTGGGCCAAGTATCCTCACAATTTTAATTCAGACATATAACATTTGGTAAACTTGCTTCATTTCATAAAAGGTCAAACATCTGCCAACATCTGTTCATAGCAGCAGTCTGTGGTGTGCCATTATCTAGAATCTAGCTAATGGGGGATATTAGATCACTGCTTTGTTATCTGGTTTAAGAAGAAATGTGGTTGTAGCTTCTTCTGCATCCTAGAATTTAATGCATCAGCCACAGGATTTGTTGTTCTCACATTTAATTTTAGCAAAAATCACAAGTAATGCACAAGAAAAGGGAAAAATGCTAAGGTAAGAAAAAAATCAGTATCTTAATATGCAGTACAGTTATATGCAGTTCATAATAAATGTAGTAAAGGTTTCAATGATTTTCAAAAACCATTATTTTACATCTTCAGATTAAATTTCCCCATATCATCTTTTTGATTCAGTTATTCTTGATCTTGAATTGATCTTTTCAGCCGTTTTTTTTTATAGGAATAACAGCAATGCTAGCATTACCAGCAGCTACTGCTGCTGTGAAAAGAAATGGCAAAATTCTTTCTTAAAAGTAACTTGCCTGCTTTTTGCATTATTCAAGAACTCAAAATAGGAGAAAGCTTTATAAATCTGGGAGACAAGCTGTACAGTCCAGAGGCTAAGGCCCTTGACATAGAAATAAAGATCTTAAAAAAAAAAACAAAAACTTCACCTTCAAATATCATTTTTATAATATAAGCGAGTGATGAGTACATTAGAATATGCCACTCAATCAAGTTGTGAGGTTTTGAAAGGCTAGGATTCAATAGGATATTGTATATTATACTAAGTGCATAACACTTTTAATCATTTCCCATGACAGAATTGTACAGACAAGAGAGAAAAAAAAATGCTATTTAAATGGGAGTTTTTGGAAATAGAATAAGTGGTATTAAGATACATTTGTATTTCAGATCCTAATATACCAATTGTTTAAGAAATGCCTCTAGTTTTGGCAGAAACCAACACAATTCTGTAAAGCAATTATCTTTCAAATAAAACAAGTAGTTCTATTTGCAATTTTTTAAGGAATCTCCACACTGTTCTCCATAGTGGCTGTACTAGTTTGCATTCCCACCAACAGTGTAGGAGGGTTCCCTTTTCTCCACACCCTCTCCAGCATTTATTGCTTGCAGATTTTTGGATCGCAGCCATTCTGACTGGTGTGAAGTGGTACCTCATTGTGGTTTTGATTTGCATTTCTCTAATAATGAGTGATGTTGAGCATCTTTTCATGTGTTTGTTAGCCATCCGTATGTCTTCTTTGGAGAAATGTCTATTTAGTTCTTTGGCTCATTTTTTGATTGGGTCGTTTATTTTTCTGGAATTGAGCTGCATAAGTTGCTTGTATATTTTTGAGATGAGTTGTTTGTCAGTTGCTTCATTTGCTATTATTTTCTCCCATTCAGAACGCTGTCTTTTCACCTTGCTTATAGTCTCCTTTGTTGTGCAGAAGCTTTTAATTTTAATTAGATCCCATTTATTTATTTTTGCTTTTATTTCCAGAATTCTGGGAGGTGGATCATAGAGGATCCTGCTGTGATTTATGTCGGAGAGTGTTTTGCCTATGTTCTCCTCTAGGAGTTTTATAGTTTCTGGTCTTACATTTAGATCTTTAATCCATTTTGAGTTTATTTTTGTGTGCGGTGTTAGAAAGTGATCTAGTTTCATTCTTTTACAAGTGGTTGACCAGTTTTCCCAGCACCACTTGTTAAAGAGATTGTCTTTACTCCATTGTATATTCTTGCCTCCTTTGTCAAAGATAAGGTGTCCATATGTGTGTGGATTTATCTCTGGGCTTTCTATTTTGTTCCATTGATCTATATTTCTGTCTTTGTGCCAGTACCATACTGTTTTGATGACTGTGGCTTTGTAGTAGAGCCTGAAGTCAGGCAAGTTGATTCCTCCAGTTCCATTCTTCTTTCTCAAGATTGCTTTGGCAATTCGAGGTTTTTTGTATTTCCATACAAATCTTGAAATTATTTGTTCTAGTTCTGTGAAAAATATGGCTGGTACCTTATGACCCAGCAATCCCACTGCTGGGCATACACACCGAGGAAACCAGAATTGAAAGAGACACATGTACCCCAATGTTCATCGCAGCACTGTTTATAATAGCCAGGACATGGAAACAACCTAGATGTCCATCAGCAGATGAATGGATAAGAAAGCTGTGGTACATATACACAATGGAGTATTACTCAGCCGTTAAAAAGAATTCATTTGATTCAGTTCTGATGAGATGGATGAAACTGGAGCCGATTATACAGAGTGAAGTAAGCCAGAAAGAAAAACACCAATACAGTATACTAACACATATATATGGAATTTAGAAAGATGGCAGTGACGACCCTGTATGCAAGACAGGAAAAAAGACACAGCTGTGTATAACGGACTTTTGGACTCAGAGGGAGAGGGAGAGGGTGGGATGATTTGGGAGAATGGCATTCTATCATGTATACTATCATGTAAGAATTGAATCGCCAGTCTATGTCTGACGCAGGATACAGCATGCTTGGGGCTGGTTCACGGGGATGACCCACAGAGATGTTATGGGGAGGGAGGTGGGAGGGGGTTCATGTTTGGGAACACATGTAAGAATTAAAGATTTTAAAATTAAAAAAAAATAAAATTAAAAAAAAAACAAATAAAACAAGTAAATTGAAAATTGAAAAAATAATTTTAAAATGCCTAAGTATTTTGCAGTTCAGCTGAGTAGGATAAGGACATTTAACCGTTTTTATTTGTTGTTCAGTTTTATTTATAACTCTTAAGAAAAAGATACTTTTTTTAGTATTCATAATGATAAACTGTTTTATCTTATCAAAACTTCATTTTTCCAGTTATCTCAAATCCTACCACTCCTCATAATGGTCATTTTCATTTGGATGTATACTTACAGATCAGAAAATAGTTCTATAAAACAAGGCCAAGACAGCTTAAGAATACGTAGCACATGTTATATATGAACATATATTATATGTGCATATATAGCATATTATATTTCAATGAGATGATAAAAGGAGGGCATATTAAGAAACAAAAGCTTGTCAAAGAGGTTGGGAATAATCTTTCAGTTAATAAATGCATTAAGATTAATAGAGATATAAAGATGAGTAGACAAAAGTTTTCAATCTTTAAAGAATTTAGAGTCCTTTTACCAACAAAATATATAAGCAAGGTACTACGGGAAAAAACAAAAGCATGAAAATATAACCAGGAAAATAATTGTAAAGCCATTTGGATCATATGCAGTTAAGTGAGGAAAAAAAAAAAATCTGTGTGAAGTTGGGGAGGTAAAATGTCCAAAACAGAGTTTAAGACTGAAGACCTGTCACCGAGGATAAGGTGACATTTCCAATATTAAAAAGCAATCACATTGCTAGTTTAATAAGAAGTTCCAAAAAACCAAGGAAAAGCTAAGCATTATATTTTTAAAAGTTGAATTTACAGAGATGTAGTATTTAATGTCAGAGAAGGCAATGGCACCCCACTCCAGTACTCTTGCCTGGAAAATCCCATGGATGGAGGAGCCTAGTAGGCTGCAGTCCATGGAATCGCAAAGAGTTGGACACGACTGAGCGACTTCACTTTCACTTTTCACTTTCATGCATTGGAGAAGGAAATGGCAACCCACTCCAGTGTTCTTGCCTGGAGAATCCCAGGGACGGGGGAGCCTGGTGGGCTGCCATCTATGGGGTCACACAGAGTCGGACACAATTGAAGCGACTTAGCAGCAGCAGCAGCAGTATTTAATGTCCTCATCCCAGATGGTGCAACAGACCAAACACACAGTCTTAAAATTTGTCTACTCTACTGGGATCCATGTTTCATAACATTATGCCAACACTACGCAAGATGACAGTGTAACCAAGCAGGACCCAGTGAGTCCTTCCAGAATAAACCCCACACCCATGTCCCCCACCTTTCTTTTGCTATAGGAAAACTTTGGTCAAAGAATAAATTTAATAAGAGAAATGAATTAATACAGAAAGAAAACAGTCAAGCAAGACAAAATATTAATAGTTCAGCCATCAAACAAAGCCAAGGACTTTCAATTCTTCCTCAAATAATTTAATATTCTGAGTGAGCCATGTCCTTTGAGCTGTCTTGCAGACACTAAAACCCCCACCAGGTGGAAGAAGTTAACTATATGCTGCCCACATGCACATAGAACCCAGACCAGCTGAAACCAGAAGGTTGATGATGCTGACTCCCCAATCACCTCACCGACCAATCAGAAGAATGTCCATGAGCTGACTACGCCCTGCTCCTTAAACAGCGTCAGACTCCTCTATGGGAGGAAGGACAGTTCTGATGGCATTCACCTGCCGGGAGCCCCCTTTGCCTGGCAAAACAATAAAGCTAACTTTCTCCACATTTCTATTGGGTATTAGTGAAAGGCTGTGTTTTGACAACAACAATCCCCAAGGAAATCCATAACCACTGAGTCTAAAAGCCAACCACTAAGTGAAAAGCAAGTGATCCATTAATGAAAAAGAATGGATGCTCTGTAGTCCTACCCCCAGAATCATATAGTAAGTGATATCCTGTAGCCAAAAGACTTTGCAGCAATATTCAAGACCAAATTACCTTTTGAGTGATAATATTAAAAAAGAAAAAACCACCTACTAGAAACCTATATACTATTAATCAGAGTGTCAGACTCAACCACCAGAGTTTTTTTCCCTTTTATTTTATTTTGCGCTTTAAATTAAAACATGTGAAATCTTCACTAAGTAACCACTGAAACAAGTGGTTTTACATACTAGAAGAATCTCCAAAGGCTGATTAAAGCCTAACTACAGAAGCCAAGTTACCCTCACACTCACTAGAGGAGGAGAAAGAAGCACAAACACCTTAACTTCAACCTTAGTCACACTTGGTGTCTTTTCTCAGGTCATTTACTCAAAACCAGAAAAAGATATTACAAGGCCTCGGGGCTTCCCCGATGACTCAGCGCGTAAAGAACCTGCCTACAATGCACGGACATGGAAGAGGATGCAGGTTTGATCCCTGGGTCAGGAAGATCCCCTGGGGAAGAACATGGCGACCCACTCCAGTATTCTTGCCTGGAAAGTCCCACGGACAGAGGGTTACAGACCAGGTTACAGTCCATGGAGTCTCAAAGAGTTGGACATGACTGAACAACTAAGCATAACAGCTGAAAGTATGGCGTCCCACAAGAACATATGAACTATTGTATCATAACATACAAAAGTATTCATTAAGGAATAATAATTACTGAGTAATCCTATTGCTCTTGCTTCTTCCATATTTTGTAGTGTGTATTTTAACTTTGCTTCTTTCTGGACCTCTCTCCAGGTACCTCACTTCAAAGCACGGTAGACTAGTTAGGGAATAAGGAAGAGAATGGATGAAGAAAAAACAAAGGAAAGGAGAGGAAGGAAAGAAAAGGGGATCACAATGATCAATTAGGAATATATGCTACAGCAAGATGGTTTAAGTTTGTTCTTTTATAATAAAATACAACCAAATTGAACATCTGGAAGTTCATGGTTCACATATTGCTGAAGCCTGGCTTGGAGAATTTTGAGCATTACTTTACTAGCATGTGAGAGGAGTGCAATTGTGCGGTAGTTTGAGCATTCTTTGGCATTGCCTTTCTTTGGGATTGGAATGAAAACTGACCTTTTCCAGTCCTGTGACCACTGCTGAGTTTTCCAAATTTGCCGGCATATTGAGTGCAGCACTTTCACAGCATCATCTTTCAGGATTTGAAATAGCTCAACTGTGGTGTTGGAGAAGACTCTTGAGAGTCCCTTGGACTGCAAGGAGATCCAACCAGTCCATTCTATAGGAGATCAGTCCTGGGTGTTCTTTGGAAGGAATGATGTTAAAGCTGAAACTCCAGTACTTTGGCCACCTCATGAGAAGAGTTGACTCATTGGAAAAGACTCTGATGCTGGGAGGGATTTGGGGCAGGAGGAGAAGGGGACAACAGAGGATGAGATGGCTGGATGGCATCACCGACTCAATGGATGTGAGTCTGAGTGAACTCCAGGCATTGGTGATGGACAGGGAGGCCTGGTGTGCTCCAATTCACAGGGTCGCAAAGAGTTGGACACGACTGAGCGACTGAACTGAACAACTAAATTGAGTCAATAATTTTGTTATTATTGCTTTTGCTTCATTTTTGTTTTTGTTGTTACTGGTTGATGGGTTTTTACTTCTTTAGCTAACTGGCCTGTTAAACACTCCTCCCCTTCATGTAGTCCACTCACCCTCTGTGATTTTCAAAGTGTGATCCTCAGACCAGCAGTATCACTATTACTGGGAACTTGTTAGAAATGCAAATGCTCAGGCCCTACTCCAGACTTAAACAGAGACTCTAGGGGTTTTGCATCATGATCTGGTTTCAACAATCTCTCCGGGAGGCTGATACATGATGAGTTTTCAGAAGCACTGCTCTATACATCTATTTTTCTAAAACACATTTCTCACCATGCTCCTATTCCTCTGCTTAAAATACTTCAGTATTTTCTCTTTTATCTTCAAAACACAATCCAGGCTCCTTCTAACATAAAACCCATTGTGTGGCCTGATTCATATGCTTCTCTACCCTCACCTCAAGTCAACACAGCATGCCAGCCACACGAAAATTCATTTACTTTCTCTTGTTACCTATGCATATTGCTGTTTGATAACTGGATAACCCTACATATTCTTTTAGATCCAGAACATTTCTAGCTACTTTCCCCTCAGTGATCACCTTCTGCATTCATTTGTCCTGCAGTCATCCACCACAATGTTTACCTAACAACAGGTATTTAGGCATTTTCTCTTCATTGTATTCTTTTATCACTCTATACATGTACCTGTAGCACTTTGCTTTTCTAGACATGTTTTTAAATTTGCCTCTTTTGAAGGGAAGCAGAATACATCACCCTAAAATATGCCATTTGTCATAGTGGTTATTCTGATTTAAGTCACTTGAGAAACGAGAAGGACACTCCAGACACTCAAACAGTATCCCCTGGAAGCAGGAAATAAAATTTGTCATGTGCAAAGTAACCTGCACTGTACCAGGAAGGTGGGGAGCATCTCTAACACCAGAAACAAGCGATTGAGAGTAAAGAAGACTGTACAAATAAACCTTTTTAACTTCACTAATTTACAATCGCAAACTCGACTTCTGTCTTGTCAGTCTTCACAGATGTATTGTTTGTCTAAAAGATCTAAGAGTCTGATGCTTTGATCACTTGACTCTCATTTTTATGGGGTTCCTATGCATACAAAATTAGTATGGAACTATTATTATGCAATTATCAATATGTAACTGTTAATCTGTTTTATGTCAATTTACTTACTAGACCAGCCAAAGAAGCTAGAAGGCAAGAAGGGAAAATTTTCCCTCCCTAACTCTTTCACATAGAAAAATATTAGAGGAAATGAAATTTAACTAATGTTCTTCTCATTCTTGCATCCCATCTGCCTGTCACATGTAGGGTTAAAAACTGTTTCCATTAATGAACTATAGCTACAACATTTCAGTGATTAAACATCATATATTGTATAATCTGAACTTTCCACAACAATTATGAACAAGAAGGAAATGAATTTTTAGTTTAATCCCATACAAGTCAACAAATAAGCAACTAAAGATATGCTTGCAAAAAAAAAAAAAATACATGGATGTTTTGGATTAAAAATAATGGAAGCAACCATCTTTAAATTGTAATCTGAATTTGCAATCATGTAAAGGGCCAAGAATAAAGTAGGACCAGGAAACCACAGCTGTAAGCAGGTTCACAAATTGTGGCTAAAGGCTTTTGCTAATCTCACCTCTAGTGGACAAAGATAAGACCCTGAACTAGAACAACACAAGACATGGGAATTGAGAACTCTGAATAAAACAGGGATTGTAAAAAACAACACACTGAAAGAAAGGACTGAAAAAATATGTTACAGCCAAGAAAAACTTAACCTTGTCTGTCTCATCTTGGACTTACAGTGAATAGTCTCAAGAATATTTAACAACAGCCTTCATTCATGTACATTTATAGGGTGAGAGTACAGTATCAATGTTGTCAGGAAAGCCGCAATGCAAAAAACTAATGAAAAGTAATCAAAACTCACAGTTTTAGTTCCAACATGTCAAGAGCTTGGAAATTATCATGGAAAATCTGAAAGCCAGCACTCTTCTTAAATCCATCAGAGATCCGAGGTCACAGGGCAAACCGCTGCCTTGAAAGCTGAAGAGACAGGTGTATATAAAGAATCACAGCTGAGGTCGGTTTAACAGCTGGAACTTGTATGGACCCATAAGTAATAATTGACTAATAGAAGCTGAGCGTGGATTAAAGATTAAAAATTCCTGGGGACCTGCTGTTAGGGGAGCACCCATACTTTCATGGGTTTTACCTTCGAGAAACTCCAGTTCTTATGGTGAAGATTGGAGAAAACTTTACTCGTGCTTCAGACAGCCCTATATTAAAATAGGCTCAGAGCATTATCCATCAAAGAGAACTGACTCAAGGGAAATAATTACTTTATCAGGGTTTTAGCTGATCAAGGGGAAGGGCAATTCATTTGGTCAACTTCATACCCTCTAACCTTCCTAATTTACTTAGGAGAAACAGAAGTCTAAGAAACACTTTTGAAAATCAGTCCAATGACCCAGGTCCACGAAAACATAAAATTATGTCTATTGTTACATAATCCTAAACTTTTAGAGTGCTTCCCATTCGCATTTGAGTATGTCCCTCATTTCTTTCAGTAAGTCTGGCAAGATGGTGGACTGGTCATAGCAAACACCCTCTTCCAACAACACAAGAGGATACTCTACACATGGACATCACCAGATGGTCAACACCAAAATCAGATTGATTATATTCTTTGCAGCCAAAGATGGAGAAGCTCTATAGAGTCAGCAAAAATAAGACCAGGAGCTGACTGTGGCTCAGATCATGAACTCCTTATTGTTAAATTTCAACTTAAATTGAAGAAAGTGGGGAAAACCACTAGAACATTCAGGTATGACCTAAACCAAACCCCTTATGATTATACAGTGGAAGTGACAAATAGATTCAAGGGATTAGATCTGATAGACAGAGTGCCTGAAGAACTATGGATGGAGATTCGTGACATTGTACAGGAGGCAGTGATCAAGACCATCCTCAAGAAAAAGAAAGGCAAAATGGTTCTCTGAGGAGGCCTTACAAATAGCTGAGAATAGAAAAGTGAAAGACAATGGAGAAAAGAAAAGATATGCCTATTTGAATGCAGAGTTCCAAAGAATAGCAAGAAGAGATGTGAAAGCCTTCCTTAGTGATCAATGCAAAGAAATAGAGGAAAACAGTAGAACGGGAAAGACTAGAAATCTCTTCAAGAAAATAGAGATACCAAGGCAACATTTCATGCAAAGATAGGCTCAATAAAGGACAGAAATGGTAGGGACCTAACAGAAGCAGAAGATATTAAGAAGAGGTGACAAGAATACACAGAACTATACCAAAAAGGTCTTCATGACCCAGATAACTATGATGCTGTGATCACTCACCTAGAGCCAGACATCCTGGAATGTGAAGCCAAGTGGGCCTTAGGAAGCATCACTACAAACAAAGCTAGTGGAGGTGATGGAATTCCAGTTGAGCTATTTAAAAATCCTAAAAGATGATGCTGTGCAAGTGCTGGACTCAATATGCCCACATATTTGGAAAACTAAGCAGTGGCTGAAGACTGGAAAAGGTCAGTTTTCATTCCAATCCGAAAGTTCAGTGCCAAAGAGTGTTCAGACTACTGCACAATTGCACTCATCTCACACGCCAGCAAAGTAATGCTCAAAATTCTCCAGTGCAGGTTTCAATAGTATGCAAACCATGATCTGGATGTTCAAGCTGGATTTAGAAAACACAGAGGAACCAGAGATCACATTGCCAACATGCGCTGGATCATAGAAAAAGCAAAAGAATTCCAGAAAAATATCTACTTCCACTTCATTGACTGCACTAAAGCCTTTGACTGTGTGGATCACAACAAACTGTGGAAAATTAAAGAGATGGAAATTCCAGATCACCTTATTTGCCTCTTGAGAAATCTGTATGCAGGTCAAGAAGCAACAGTTAGAAACAGGCATGGAACAACAGACTGGTTCCAAAGTGGGAAAGGAGTATGTCAAGGCTGTATATTGTCACCCTGCTTATTTAACTTATATGCAGAGTACATCATGAGAAATGCGAGACTGGATGAAGTACAAGCTGGAATAAAGATTGCCAGGAGAAATATCAATAACCTCAGACAGGCAGATGACACCACCCTTATGGCAGAAAGTGAAGAACTAAGGAGCCTCTTGAAAGTGAAATGAAGACAGTGAAAAAGTTAGCTTAGAACTCAACATTCAGAAAACAAAGAACATGACATCTGGTCCCATCACTTCATGGTAAATAGATAGGAAAACAATAGAAACAGTGAGAGACTTTATTTTCTGTGGCTTCCAAAATCACTGAAGATGGCGACTGCAGCCATGAAATTAAAAGACACTTGCTCTTTGGAAGACAAGCTATGACCAACCTAGACAGCTTATTAAAAAGCAGACATTACTTTGCCAGCAAAGGCCAGCCTAGTAAAAGCTGTGGTTTTTCCAGTAGTCATGTATGGATGTTAGAGTTGGACCATAAAGAAAGCTGAGTGCTGAAGAATTGATGCCTTTGAACTGTGGTGTTGGAGAAGTCTCTTGAGAGTTCCTTGGACTGCAAAGAGATCCAACCATTCAATCCTAAAGGAATATCACCCTGAATATTCATTTGAAGGACTGATGCTGAAGCTGAAATTCTAATACTTTGGTCACCTGATGCGAAGAACTGACTCACTGGAAAAGACCCTGATGCTTGGAAAGATTGAAGGCAGGAGGAGAAGGGGATGACAGAGGATGAGATGGTTGAATGGCATCACTGACTCAGTGGACATGAGTTTGAGTAAACTCTGGGCATTGGTGATGGACAGGGAGGCCTGGTGTGCTACAGTCCATGGGGTTGCAAAGAGTGGGACATGACTGAGTGACTGAACTGACTCATTTCTTTCATACTCTATACTTGTTTTTATTTCCATTCTTCCCACCCACCCCCCAATGACCACTCTTTCATTTAGTTTGGATATTTTCTATTGACTGTCTTCAGGTTATTAATCTTGCCTTCCACTCTGTTGTATTATTCAGGTACTGTATTTTCAGTTCCAAAAATCCTTTTGTCTATAGATATGAATACTCTCAGAGAAGGCAATGGCACCCCACTCCAATATTCTTGCCTGGAGAATCCCAGGGACAGAGGAGCCTGTTGGGCTGCCGTCTATGGGGTCACAGAGAGTAGGACACGACTGACGTGACTTAGTAGCAGCAGCAGCAGCATTAATACTCTGGTTAAGTTAAACATCTTTAATGCATTTGTCCATATATTAATCTATTTTAATCAACATTTATACAGTTGCTTTAATGTCTTTGTCCTACTAAGTCCAATGTGTATGCACCATCTATTGGTCTAACCCTATCACCTGTTTCAAGATTTTTAAGCACATTTTTCTGCCAATTTGCATAGCCTGTGGTTTTTATTTTACATTAAATAATGTGCATGGGGAAAAAAAATAGAGGTTTCAGGTGATGCTAAGTGAAGTCCCTCAGTCATGTCTGACTCTTTGCGACCCCATGGACTGTAGCCTACCAGGCTCCTCCATCCATGGGATTTTTCAGGCAAGAATACGGGAGTGGGTTGCCATTTCCTTCTCCAGGAGATATTCCCAACCCAGGGATTGAACCCAGGTCTCCCACATTGTATGCAGACATTTACCATCTGAACCACCAGGAGATGCTATTTACCCTTCAAAGAGGGTTTCCTCTTAGCTCTTATAGACAGATAAGGTGTGATTCTGATCCCATTCATTCAATTTGGGATTGAACTAGGTGGGGAGCAAGGGTTCATTTTTTAGGAAATTTGATCTATTTTTGGCTCTTCCTTATTCCTTTGATATGCTCCACTAAAAACTTAATTTATAGCCTAGGAAACCTGTTCCCTCAGACCAAAAAGACAGTGGAATGTTCAGTTCTGCATGTCAGAGATTTTGAGCATACCTCTTTAGATTCTCGCTTTAAACTCTGAGACAAAACACTTCGTGGGTAAAACTAGCCATGTATATGAGTTCCATCTAGATTCTCATCCTTCATACAACCTAGAATGCTCTTAGAAATATGTTGGCTTATCTTCCCCTCAGTTAAGTCCCTAAACAAAAGCTAACCTGTGGTTTAAACTAAGAACTGGAAAATTTCCCCAAGAAAGAAAATAGTTGGCTGTGGTTATCTCACCAAAGGAAAGCTCTTTCCTCTCTGAAACTTTAGTTCACATCTTTTTTTGGGCTCACAACTAGCCTATATGTTTTAAACACTACTGTTATGGTTTGCCCCACTTTTCTAGTCATAGTAGAAGGAACACTGGCTTCACATGACTTGGGCGTTACCCCACAGATCTGCAAACTTTGTAGTTGCCCAGCCTCAACCAAAAAGCCCAGAGACAGTGACAGAGACATCAACGGTTTATTGGATAGGGAAATCTTACATGCCCAAAGCAAAGGTGTTGGAGTAAAACCTGACCACGACAACACTCTTCATTACTCCAGGGACAAGAAGACTCCCATTTATAGAGAAGTTGACATCAGGTTGCTTCAGTTAGCAGGAAAACCAGCAGCTGGGGATTGTTCCTCACAGTCCCCCAGGTTAATCACCATAGTGGAGGGTAGCTAATAATAAACTAATAGGTGGAGCCATTGTTGCCTCAGGATTAGAACCATCACTAGCTGGGGCAGGCAGCAAGCACATTGGCAGTTACTGATTAAGCTTTATATTTAAGAGGATTGGATAGTCTTGTGAATGAAGCAGGGACTGGTTTAGCAGGGCATGTACAGAAAGCCAGAGAAGGCAATGGCATCCCACTCAAGCGTTCTTGCCTGTGGGGTCACATAGAGTAGGACATGACTAAGGCAACTTAGCAGCAGCAGCAGCAGTACAGAGAGCAAGAGAACACCATCTTAAATGGCCCAATCATACACTGTGATCTACTGAGAAGGGAATTCTCAAATTTTACTGAGAAGGGAATCCTCTGTAGTTTATATTTTACTTTTACATTCAGAGTGTTTTGAATTTCAGAAATAAAAAAGAATTTTTGATCAAATTTACTGATTACTTATGGGCTTGGTTTGCATTATATTTTTAAAGTAGCCTGTTTTTCACAAATTATAATGTTTTCTTCAGTTTCTCAAAACAATACATTAAAATCCTTGAGTGACTTAATCCATCTAGAAGTTTATGTATTGCATATTGTTTATTGTGTATTGTTCAATTTTTTGAAATAATATGGAAGCATTTTCCATAATCCTTTATAAAAAGCCATCTTCCTCATGCTAGATCTTATCAGTCATGTTCCTAAGCCAGGATTCAGAATATGGTATCTTTAATTAGATATAAAACCTGGATAAAAATAGTTCCTAACTAACTGGGTTTATTTGAATTAAACAGAAATACGCGTAAAGTATAGCACTTAAGGCAATGGCAACCCACTCCAGTACTCTTGCCTGGAAATTCCCATGGGTGGAAGAGCCTGGTAGGCTACACTCCATGGGGTCTCGAAGAGTTGGACACAACTGAGCACCTTCACTTTCACTTTGATGCACTGGAGAAGGAAATGGCAACCCACTCCAGTACTCTTGCCTGGAGCATCTCAGGGACAGAGGAGCCTGGTGGGTTGTCATCTGTGGGGTTGCACAGATTTGGACACTACTGAAGCAACTTAGCAACAGCAGCAGCATAGTACTTGAAACAACAAATGTTCAATAAACGATAACTATCGTCATGTTTTTGTTGGTGATACAGTGACACCATCTCTTCAACTGTTGGAATTCACACTAAAGTCAGGAATCATGTGTTACATGAGCTCTTTTAATCTACTTACTTAGAAATTTTATCAGTGGTGTTTGTTCATTAAATATACATTGCTTGACTTCCATGTCTTACATATACTCAGTTTCCTTATGGAACTTTATTATTTTTTGAACTGTTTTCATTTTGGAATTTTATTTACCATCTTCCCTCACAACAGAGGAAGGTGTACTGATATTTTTCCTCACTTGAAAAAGAATCTAAGTTGTTCAGAAAATATAACCATTACATGTTTAGTTGAGAAAACAGGTTTAAGACTCAAATGACATCTAAAATCAATACAAAATGATAGCATAATCACAGCAATAATAACTATTGGAACTGAGAATGAAGGATATTAAAACTAAAGTACATAAAAGTATTTGATTTCTCCAAAGCCATATATGAACAAAATATATCTGAAAATGTAAATTCCAACGACTCTCTTCTGCATCATAAACTCCAAAATTATATATTCTAGCTGTATGCTTTGTATATAACATAAACTATATCATAATATCATTTTATGTATCTACTATAGACCACCTGACTTGCTTCTTGAGAAACCTATATGCAGGTCAGGAAGCAACAGTTAGAACTGGACATGGAACAACAGACTGGTTCCAAATAGGAAAAGGAGTACGTCAAGGCTGTATACAGTCACCCTGCTTATTTAACTTATATGCAGAGTACATCATGAGAAATGCAGGGCTGGAAGAAGCACAAGCTGGAATCAAGATTGCTGGGAGAACTATCAATAACATCAGATATGCAGATGACACCACCCTTATGGCAGAAAGTGAAGAGGAACTAAAAATCCTGTTGATGAAAGTGAAAGAGGAGAGTGAAAAGGTTGGCTTAAAGCTCAACATTCAGAAAACGAAGATCATGGCTCTGGTCCCAACACTTCATGGGAAATAGATGGGGAAACAGTGGAAACAGTGTCAGGCTTTATTTTTGGGGACTCCAAAATCACTGCAGATGGTGACTGCAGCCATGAAATTAAAAGACGCTTACTCCTTGGAAGAAAAGTTATGACCAACCTAGATAGCATATTGAAAAGCAGAGACATTACTTTGCCAACAAAGGTCCGTCTAGTCAAGGCTATGATTTTCCAGTGGTCATGTATGGATGCGAGAGTTGGACTGTGAAGAAAGCTGAGTGCCAAAGAATTGATGCTTTTGAACTGTGGTGTTGGAGCAGGCTCTTGAGAGTCCCTTGGACTGCAAGGAGATCCATCCAGTCCATTCTAAAGGAGATCAGTCCTGGGTGTTCTTTGGAAGGGCTGATGCTAAAGCTGAAACTCCAGTACTTTGGCCACCTCATGCAGAGTTGACTCATTGGAAAAGACTCTGATGCTGAGAGGGATTTGGGGCAGGAGGAGAAGGGGACGACAGAGGATGAGATGGCTGGATGGCATCACTGACTCGATGGACATGAGTTTGAGTGAACTCCAGGAGTTGGTGATGGACAGGGAGGCCTGGCGTGCTGCGATTCACGGGGTCACAAAGAGTCAGACACGACTGAGCGACTGAACTGAATTGAACTGAGCATCATTTATGGCCATATTTTACCTTTAAATCATCTATCAACTATTCTGAAGTAAATATGTGTGTCTCATTTGTTTAATATCTTTTCCAATTGACTAGAATATTGAACTCCAGGAGTTGGTGATGGACAGGGAGGTCTGGCGTGCTGCGATTCACGGGGTCACAAAGAGTCGGACACGACTGAGCGACTGAACTGAACTGAGATATTATTAAAACCAATATATATTTTCCTCATATACTTGTATATATGAGGAAATATATGTTCCACACGTCTGTGGCTCAGCACAAAGCAAGAATTCATAATAATAATAAAGACTTTTTAAATAAATGATTGAGCTATTGAGCTGAAAATGCATTCATTCTGATGGGATTTAACTAATTTCTGAAAATGTGGAATATCTTTAGTGGGACAGGCTTGTCTTAACTTCCCAAACAGGTTTGATTCCTGGGTCAGGAAGGCCCCCTGTAGGAGGGCATGGGAACCCACTCCAATATTTTTGCCTGGAGAATCCCATGGACAGAAGAGCCTGGTAGGCTACAGTCCATTGAGTCACAAAGTGTCAGACACAACTGAAGTGACTTAGTAGCAGCAGCAGCAGGTGTGGTTATGCTGATAGATAATATGGGGAAGGAGAAAATACTAAGCAAATAGTAGATATTAAATAGGTATCATCACAAACTAAAAATTAAGCAAAGTATTCCTGAGACAGTGACATTCAAGTTGAAACCCAAAAGGTGAATGATAGAAAGTGTTCCAGGACACTTGCTGTAACAAGAGGGAAGATAACTTATTTGCAAGACTGGAAGGACAATGTTGCTGCTCTGTCCATATCCCCTGTTGCATTTCTGATCACCTTTCTCCTGGTTTCTTTCTGTATTGCTTCTAAAGATCAGCACCAATAGATTCTCTTCAGGAAACACCATAACAGTATTGATACAGCTTTGCCATCCATTATAGAGAAAGCTGATGCTGAAACTCCAATACTTTGGCCATCTGATGTGAAGAGGCTATTGTTTAGAAAAGACCCTGATGCTGGGAAAGATTGAAGGCAAGAGGAGAACGGAATGGCAGAGGATAGGATGGTTAGATAGAATCACCAACTCAATGGACAAAAATTTGAGCAAATTCCAGGAGATAGAAAAGGACAGAGGAGCTTGGCATGCTGCAGTCCATGGTGTCACAGGGTCAGGTATGATTTAGTGGCTGAACCACATGAATAGAGAAAGGCCTGAGAGTTTATATTCCCCACCAGTTCCCCTAGGGACAATGAGTGGTGTGAAAGCAACATCACTTACTAATATGTAGAATAATGGAATTATAAGTACAAGCCAAGTGGTGTAGGTTGGCAAAAAGAAATCATGAACATTTAATCATTGTAGGCTTTATAGTTTGAATTGTTTACTATATGCTAACCACTGTGAGTTCAGTTCAGTTCAGTCGCTCAGTTGTGTCTGACTCTTTGTGACACCATGGACTGCAGCACGTCAGGCCTCCCTGTCCATCAATAACTGACGGAGACATCCAAATCCATGTCCACTGAGTCGGTGATGCCATCCAGCCATCTCATCCCGTCGTCCCCTTCTCCTCCTGTCCTCAATCTTTCCCAGCATCAGGGTCTTTTCAAATGAGTCAGCTCTTCGCATCAGGTGGCCAAAGCATTGGAGTTTCAACTTTACATCAGTCCATCCAATGAACACCCAGGACTGATCTCTCCTTTAAGATGGAATGGTTGGATCTCCTTGCAGTCCAAGAGACTCTCAGGAGCCTTCTCCAACACCACAGTTCAAAAACATCAATTTTTTGGCACTCAGCTTTCTGTATAGTCCAACTCTCACACCCACAGATGACCACTGGAAAAACCATAGCCTTGACTAGACAGAACTTTGTTGACAAAGTAATGTCTCTGCCTTTTAATATGCTGTCTAGGTTGGCCATAACTTTCCTTCCAAGGAGTAAGCGTCTTTTAATTTCATGGCTGCAATCACCATCTGCAGTGATTGTAGAGCCCCAAATAATAAAGTCAGCCACTCTTTCCCCATCTATTTGCCATGAAGTGATGTGACCAGATGCCATGATCTTCGTTTTCTGAATGTTGAGCTTTAAGCCAACATTTTCACTCTCCTCTTTTACTTTTATCAAGAGGCTTTTTAGTTCCTCTTTACTTTCTGCCATGAGTGGTCTCATCTGCATATCTGAGGTTATTGATATTTCTCCTGGCAATCTTGATTCCAGCTTGTGTTTCTTACAGTCCAGCATTTCTCATGATGTACTCTGCATATAAGTTAAATAAGCAGGGTGACAATATACAGCCTTGACGTACTCCTTTTCCTATTTGGAACCAGTCTGTTGTTCCATGTCCAGTTCTAACTGTTGCTTCCTGACCTGCATATAGGTTTCTCAAGAGGGAAGTCAGGTGGTCTGGTACTCCCATCTCTTTTAGAATTTTCCACAGTTTATTGTGATCCACATAGTAAAAGGCTTTGGCATAGTCAACAAAGCAGAAATAAATGTTTTTTTTCTGGAACTATCTTGCTTTTTAGATGATCCAGCAGATGTTGGCAATTTGATCTCTTGACCTTATCTTTTCTAAAACCAGCTTGAACATCTGGAAGTTCATGGTTCACACATTGCTGAAGCCTAGCTTGGAGAATTTTGAGCATTACTTTAGTAGCATGTGAGATGAGTGCAATTGTGCAGTAGTTTGAGCATTTTTTGGCATTGCCTTTCTTTGGGATTGGAATGAAAACTGATCTTTTCCAGTCCTGTGGCCACTGCTGAGTTTTCCAAATTTGCTGGCATATTGAGTGCAGCACTTTCACAGCATCATCTTTTAGGATTTGAAACAGCTCAACTGGAATTCCATCACCTCCACTAGCTTTGTTCATAGTGATGCTTCCTAAGGCCCACTTGACTTCACATTCCAGGATGTCTGGCGTTAGGTGAGTGATCACACCATCATTATTATCTGGGTCGTGAAGATCTTTTTTATACAGTTCTTCTGTATATTCTTGCCATCTCTTCTTAATATCTTTCGCTTCTGTTAGGTCCATACCATTTCTGTCCTGTATCGAGCACATCTTTGCATGAAATGTTCCCTTGGTATCTCTAATTTTCTTGAAGAGATCTCTAGTCTTTCCCATTCTGTTGTTTTCCTCTAGTTCTTTGCATTGATCTCTGAAGAAGCCTTTCTTATCTCTCCTTGCTATTCTTTGGAACTCTGCATTCAGATGGGTATATCTTTCCTTTTCTCCTTGCTTTTCACTCCTCTTCGTTTCATAGCTATTTGTAAGTCCTCTTCAGACAGCCATTTTGCTTTTTTGCATTTCTTTTTCTTGGGGATGGTCTTGATCCCTGTCTCCTGTACAATGTCACAAACCTCCATACATAGTTCATCAGGCATCTATCTAGCAGATCTAGGCCCTTAAATCTATTTCTCACTTCCACTGTATAATCGTATGGGATTTGATTTAGGTCATACTTGAGTGGTCTAGTGGTTTTCTCCACTTTCTTCAATTTCAGTCTGAATTTGGCAATAAAGAGTTCATGATCTGAGCCACAGTCAGCTCCCGGGCTTGTTTTTGCTGACTGTATAGAGCTTCTCCATCTTTGGCTGCTAAGAATATAATCAATCTGCTTTCGATGTTGGCCATCTGGTGATATCCACGTGTAGAGTCTTCTCTTATGTTGTTGGCAGAGGGTGTTTGCTATGACCAGTGCATTCTCTTGGCAAAATGACCAGTGCATTCTCTTGGCAAAACTCTGTTAGCTTTTGCCCTGCTTCATTCTATATTCCAAGGCCAAATTTGCCTGTTACCCTGGTGTTTCTTGACTTCCTACTTTTGCATTCCAGTCCCCTATAATGAAATGGACATCTTTTTTGAGTCTTAGTTCTAAAGGTCTTGTAAGTCTTCATGCCACTGCTGCTGATGCTAAGTCGCTTCAGTCATGTCCAACTCTGTGCAACCCCATAGACGGCAGACCACCAGGCTCCTCTGCCCATGGGATTTTCCAGGCAAGAGTACTGGAGTGGGTTGCCATTGCCTTCTCTGTAAGTCTTCATAGAACAGTTCAACTTCAGCTTCTTCAGCATTACTGGCCAAGGCATAGACTTGGATTACTGTGATATTGAATGGTTTGCCTTGGAAACAAACAGAGTTCATTCTGTTGTTTTTGAGATTGCAGCCTAGTACTGCATTTTGGAATCTTTTGTTGACTATGACAGCTATTCCATTTCTTCTAAGGGATTTCTGTCCACAGTAGTGGACATAATGGTTGTCTGAGTTAAATTCACCCTTTCCAGTCCATCTTAGTTCACTGATTCCTCAAATGTTGACATTCACTCTTGCCATCTCCTGTTTGACCACTTCCAATTTGCCTTGATTTATGGACCTAACATTCCAGGTTCCTACAGCTTAGAATGCTCTGTTTTAAATTCTTTTCACTTAAACAAGAAGTAAAACTCTCACTATTCTCAGATGACATGATCCTGTACATAGAAAACCCTAAAGACTCCATCAGATAATTACTAGAGCTAATCAATGAATACAGTAAATTTTCAGGCTATAAAATGAACACACAGAAATCCTTTCATTCCTATACACTAACAATGAGAAAATAGAAAGAGAATCAAAGAAACAATTCCATTCACCATTGTTACAAAAAGAACAAAATACTTACGAATATATCTACCTAAAGAAACAAAAGACCTATATATATAAGACTATAAAACAATGGTGAAAGAAATCAAAGAGGACACAAATAGATGGAGAAATATCCCATGTTCATGGATTGGAAGAATCAATATAGTGAAAATGAGTATACTTCCCAAAGCAATCTATAG
This sequence comes from Budorcas taxicolor, assembly GCF_023091745.1. Lineage (NCBI taxonomy): Eukaryota > Metazoa > Chordata > Mammalia > Artiodactyla > Bovidae > Budorcas > Budorcas taxicolor. The sequence goes on from NC_068911.1 coordinate 74,021,278, forward strand.
ATTCAATGCAATCCCTATCAAGCTACCAATGGTATTTTTCACAGAACTAGAACAAACAATTTCACAATTTGGAAGCAAGTTACCAAAATGGTCAATACTCAGGAAGGAGCAGAGATGAGGGGATTGAGCTATATGAACTACAAGGGAAGTAACCATATGAATTATTTGAAATTCTATAGGAAAGGTTTGTGTCTTCTATTATAATTTGGTCTCTTATAATTTGACCATTTAATTATATCAGTATTATTCATGTATATTTATTTTGTACTTTGAATTATAGTCTGACACCATATTATTTATTTTATTGCTAAAATCATTCCACAATTTAAGCAATAAGATCATTAACAACTCTTTTGAGTTGACTTCTAAGTCCATTTGACATGTTCCAAGTCCCACTGCCCTCGTCTTTTTTTTTAGCACTTTGCTATTTCTGGTAGGACAAGATGCTGTAGCTTTATCTTGTATTTTCTCTACTCCATCATTAGAATCCATCAATTATCCAAGAAGTCCTGATTCCTGTCAGAGAAAACCACAATCTCAGTACTTGGTATGCTCACTACAACTTTTCTATCACTGCTTATAAGCCCTCTGAGCTAGAAAATATATCCGTATGTATCTGTAATTAGAGTCTGCCCTCCATATGCAGGGGTTTTACATCCAGGGATTCCTATGGAGGGCAGACTGAATTCATTGTACTACCACCATATATTATATAAGGGTCTCAAGGAGAGATAAGAAAGCCTTCTGAAGTGATCAATGCAAAGAAATAGAGGAAATCAATAGAATGGGAAAGACTACAGATCTCTTCAAGAAAATAAGAGATACCAAGGGAACATTGCATGCAAAGATGGGCACAAGAAAGAAGAGAAATGGATTGGACCTAATAGAAGCAGAAGATATTAAGAAGAGGTGGCAAGAATACACAGAAGAAATATACAAAAAAGATCTTCATGACCCAGATTTCATAATGGTATAATCATTCACTAGGGCCAGACATCCTAGAGTACAAAGTCAAGTGGGCCTTAGGAAGCATCACTACAAACAAACCTAGTGGAGGTGATGGAATTCCAGTTGAGCTATTTCAACTATGAAGTACTGTACACAATATCCCAGCAAATTTGGAAAACTCAGCAGTGGACACAGGACTGGAAAAGGTCAGTTTTCATTCCAGGCACAAAGAAAGACAATGCCAAAGAATGTTCAGACTACTGCACAATTCTACTCATCTCACACACTAGCAAAGTAATGCTCAAAATTCTCCAAGCCAGGCTTCAACAGTATGTGAACCAAGAAATTCCAGATGCTGAAGCTGGATTTAGAAAAGGCAGAGGAACCAGAAGTCAAATTGCCAATGTCTGTCGGATCATAGAAAAAGAATCCCAGAAAAACATCTACTTCCACTTCATTGACTACACTAATGCCTTTGACTGTGTGGATCACAACAATCTTTGGAAAACTCTTCGAGAGTTGGGAGAATACCAGACCACCTGACCTGCCTCCTGAGCAATCTGTATGAGGTCAAGAAGCAACAGTTAGAACTGCACATGGAACAACAGACTGGTTCCAAACTGGGAAAGGAGTATGTCAAGGCTGTATATTGTCACCCTGCTTATTTAACTTACATGCAGAATACATCATGCAAAATGCCGGGCTGAATGAAGCACAAGCTGGAATCAAGATTGCTGGGACAAATATCAATAACATCAGATAGGCATATGACACCACCCTTATGATAGAAAGCGAAGAGAAACTAAGGAGCCTCATGATGGTGAATAAGATGGTTTAAAACTCAACATTCAAAAAACAATGATCATGGCATTAGTCCCATCACTTCATGGTACATAAATGGGAAAACAATAGAAACAGTGACAGACTTTATTTTCTTTTCTCCAAAATCACTGCAGATAGTGACTGCAGCCATAAAATTAAAAGCCGCTTGTTCCTTAGATGAAAGGCTATGACCAAACTAGACAGCATATTAAAAGCAGAGACATTACATTACAGACAAAGGTCCATCTAGTCAAAGCTAAGGTTTTACCAGTAGTCTTGTATGGATGTGAGAGTTGGATCATAAAGAAAGCTGAGGAGTGCTGAAGAATTGATGCTTTTGAACTGTGGTGTTGGAGAAGAAGCTTGAGAGTCCCTTGGACAGCAAGGAGATCCAACCAGTCCATCCTAAAGGAGATCAGTCCAGAATATTCATTTGAAGGCCTGATGTTGAAGCTGAAGCTCCAATACATTCATTGGCCACCTGATGCGAAGAACTGACCTATTAGAAAAGACCTTGATGCTGGGAAAGATTGAAGGCAGTAGCAGAAGAGGAAGACAGAGGATGAGGTGGTTGGATGGCATCACTGGCCGACATAATGGACATGAGTTTGAGCAAGCTTTAGGAATTGGTGATGGACAGGGAAGCCTGGCATGCTGTAGTCCATGGGGTCACATGGAGTTGGACATGATGAGCAACTGAACTGAACTGAATATCCACAAATTTTGGTATCCATGGGGGGGCTCCTGGAACCAATCCTCCATGGATATTGAGGGACAACTTCTATATATATGTATATCTGTATTAAGTTAAATGTTGAGTTAATACTGATATTTCTAACACTAATCTATGCAGGTCAGGAAGCAACAGTTAGAACTGGACATGGAACAACAGACTGGTTCCAAATAGAAAAAGGAGTATGTCAAGGCTGTATATTGTCACCCTGCTTATTTAACTTATATGCAGAGTATATTATGAGAAATGCTGGGCTGGAGGAAGCACAAGCTAGAATCAAGATTGCTGGGAGAAATATCAATCACCTCAGATATGCAGATGACACCACCCTTATGGCAGAAAGTGAAGAGGAACTAAAGAGCCTCTTGATGAAAGTGAAAGAGGAGAGTGAAAAGGTTGGCTTAAAGCTCAACATTCAGAAAACAAAGATCATGGCATCTGGTCCCATCACTTCATGGTAGATAGATGGGGAAACAGTGGCTGACTTTATTTTTCTGGGCTCCAAAATCACTGCAGATGGTGATTGCAGCCATGAAATTAAAAGACGCTTAGTCCTTGGAAGGAAAGTTATGACCAACCTAGATAGCACATTAAAGAGCAGAGACTTTGCCAACAAAGGTCCAATTAGTCAAGGCTATGGTTTTTCCAGTGGTCATGTATGGATGTAAGAGTTGGACTATAAAGAAAGCTGAGTGCCGAAGAACTGATGCTTTTGAACTGTGGTGTTAGAGAGGACTCTTGAGAGTCCCTTGGACTGCAAAGAGATCCAACCAGTCCATCCTAAAGGAGATCAATCCTGGGTGTTCATTGGAAGGACTTATGTTGAAGCTGAAACTCCAATACTTTGGCCACCTGATGTGAAGAGCTTACTCATTGGAAAAGACCCTGATGCTGGGAAAGACTGAGGGCAGGAGGAGAAGGGGACGACAGAGGATGAGATGGTTGGATGGCATCATCAACTCAATGGACATGGGTTTGGGTGGACTCCAGGAGTTGGAGATGGACAGGGAGGCCTGGCGCGCTGCGGTTCATGGGATCACAAAGAGTCGGACACGACTAAGCGACTGAACTGAACTGAGCTCCATACAGCTCATTCTAACCTGTGGCTTTCTCTAAGAGTTAGAAACTTGGCTATCACTGTCCACTTTAGAAGTACTTATTTGCTCAAGCCAGTATACATGTTCTTTCCCTTTTGAAACAAAATTTATTGTTACAAACCTCTTAGAAACCAAAACATTATTTTTAGAAATGTATGATATTTGCTAAATCAATAAAATAATTAGAACTTTTAAAGTTAAACAAAAATAAAATTTTAGTTATAATTTGATCTTAAAACTGTCTAAGGATCCTCACACATTATTATTTTTATTAAGTATAATGTTTCATTTAGTGGCTCTAATAGTTGTATAGAAAAAAAAGAGAATTTCCATTCAAACAGACTAACTTCATGTCCCAAGGTTTTCTGTATATTTTAGCTGCAGAGAAAATAGAAAGAAAGGCACATGTGAGCAAAATTAGATATAATGAGCTTTATTCCACTTTCTGAAAATACTCCTAAGACACCTAACAGCTATAAGAGTGGACAATCAGATTTTTTCCCCTGGGTCTTTCTGCTGCACAGGTAAATATTCTTCAGAATCTCTAAAGACTCAAATGCTGCAGAATTCAAAGAAATCTCACCTGCTAAGAAGAAATTAATATAAGCATTGTTGTTGTTGCTGTTGTTGTTGTGGTTCAGTCACTAAGTTGTGTCCCACTATTTGTGACCCCACAGCTTGCAGCATGCCAAGCTTTCCTGTCCTTCACTGTCTTCTGGAGTTTGCTCAAACTCATGTCCATTGAGTTGGTGGAACTATCCAACCATGTCATCCTCTGTCACCCCCTTCTTCATCCTCTATCACTTGCTGTTAATTTTCCCAACATCAAGGTCTTTGCCAATAAGTCCGCTCTTCACATCAGGTGGCCTAAGTATTGGAACTTCAGCATCAGTCCTTCCAATGAATACTCAGGGTGAATTTCCCTTAGGATTGACTGGTTTGGTTTCCTTGCTGTCTAAGAGACTATCAAGAGTCTTCTCCAAAACCATAATTCGAAAGCATCAGTTCTTTGGTGCTCAGCCTAATTTATGATCCAAATTTCACATCCATACATGACTGCTGGAAAAATGATAGCTTTGACTAGATTGACCTTTGTTGGCAAAATGATGTCTCTGCTTTCTAACACTCTGTCTAGTTTTACCATTGTCTTTCTCCCAAAGAGCAATCATCTTCTTTAATTTCATGGCTACAATTACTGTCTGCAGTGAATTTAGAGCCTAAGAAAATAAAATCTGTCACTGTTTCCATTTTCCCCATCTGTTTGCCATGAAATGATGGGACTGGATACCATGATCTTAGTTTTTTGAATGTTGAGTTTTAAGCCAACTTTTTCACTCTCTTCCTTCACCTTCATTAAGAGGCTCCTTAGTTCCTCTTCAGTTTCTGCCATTAGGGTGGTGTCATCTGCATCTAAGGTTGTTGATATTTCTCCTGGAAATCTTGATTCCAGCTTGTGATTCATCCAGCCTGGCATTTCACATGATGAAGGAAATGGCACCCCACTCCAGTATTGCCCGGGTCCAGCCCCGGTGGATCCAGGGTAATTCGAAGTGGAGATGGAGTTGGTGTCCTAGGAAAAAGCTATTTAATTAGAAGTATAAAGAGAGATTAGAAAGGAACAGTGTAGTAGGAAAATTAGTGGAGAAGAAGAGGCTGAATAACTTGGTTTAGACAAGAAGCTTGCACCACCTACGTAGGCCACCGGCGCCCACTTGAATAGCGGAGAGTGCCCCTCCTTGGGCTCCCTCTCACGTGGATCTTAAAAGCCAGGGCAAAAAATTAGCAGGCTTGGCGAGCACCCATGCTCCAGATGGGAATTCAGCCAGAAAAACAGAGAACAAGAAAGAACAACACGGGGGAATCAGTCTTTCCAGAAACTGATCCGTTTTCTTTATTTTCAGGTTTGCTTATATAGAGAGACAAAAATGGAAATTTTACACATAGAGACAAAATGGAAATTTTAAAGTCATGCAGGGGTCAGCAGTCCTGACCTTTATCAAAATCAGGTGCTTCATATAAAAGTATACAAAGGTCTTAGGGGTTTTACATCATCTTCTGGCCATGAGGCCTGCTGACATTTTATGGCCCTTTCTGATAATGGTCAGTCAACAAGAAAACTTATTTTTTTCCAGGGGTGATTTTTTCTTAAACTAGGTGCCACCCTCCGAAGGCACCAGATAAAGTTGCATTCCTACAGGGTGAGGGTGTAGTGGGTTACAATTAAAAAAGGAATTTACTTAGCCTAAGGTTTAACATGATTAATCTTAAAGGTTAATACTTCTTTCTCCTATATGCTAGTTATATTCATTATAAAGGCAGGGAATATGGAGATTTAGCAGCAAATATTGGCTCAACAAATGAAAAACCCTTCACCAACATGATTTTTATCTTTAGAAAAACGCAATGCTAACTAAGACTTTCAAAATACTCCAAACTCTCTGTGCTGTTTATGGTTGAGAGGTTGTAAACAATCATGTACATAGTAGCAAGAGTGTGGATAATCCTGTCACACAAGCTAGTCTGCCAGCAGAGAGGTTTGACCTGAGACACCCTTTTCACGCCCAAGAATTTTTATTAACTGGAGCTGTAGGTTAACTCCTTCTCTGAGAGAGGTGGGGGACAGCCCCCCGTAAAGTCAGAGGTGTAGATGAGAGCATAAAGCAGTAAAGTAGGCAGACTCTGGTTTTGGGGTAGATACTCAGGAACAGGGGGTTTCCTGAGGCTCAATCCTGCCTTTGTGTATGCCGAAGGCTCCTTCCTCATGACCTTTGCCACAGGTGGAGTTCCTCACACTGGCTCCCAGCAGAGTATTCTTGTCTGGGTGATCTCATGGGCAGAGGAGCATAGTAGGCTACAGTCCATGGAGTAGCAAGAGTTGGACATGGCTTAGTGAACTAAACCACCACCAGCCTCTGCATGTAAGTTAAAAAAGCAGGGAGACAATATACAGTCTTGATGTACTCCTTTCCCAATCTTGAACCAGTCCATTGTTCCATGTCCGATTCTACTCTTGCTTCTTGACCTGCCTACAGGTTTCTCAGGAAATAGGTGAGGTGGTCTGGTATTCCTGTTTCTTTAAGAATTTTCCACAGTTTGTTGTGATCCACATAGTTGAAGGCTTTAGCATAGTCCATGAAGCAGATGTTTTTCTAGAATTCCTTTACTTTTTCTATGATTCACTGAATGTTGGCTATTTAATCTCTGGTTCCTTTGCCTTTTCTAAACCTACCTTGTACATCTGGAAGTTCTAGGTTCATATCTTGCTGAATGAAGCCTAGCTTGAAGGATTTTGAACATTACCTTGCTAGCATGTGAAATGAATGCAATTGTATGGTAGTATGCCATTCTTAGGGATTAGAATGAAAACTGACCTTTTACAGACCTGTGGCCACTGCTGAGTTTTCAAATTTGCTGACATACTGAGTGCAGCACTTTATATACCTACCGATATATATAGGTAGGTATATAATGGTGATATATATATACAAAGATATAATATTATATAGGTGTATGTTATATAGCTATATATATATACCATTATATACCTACCTATATATATAATATGCCTATATAATATAAGCATACCTATACGATATTTTCACTTGCATCTCTACCCCCAACACTAACAGAACATCACTAATATTATATCACTGCAAATGAAAATAGGTGAGAAGAGGTGAGCAGTTTTTAATGGATTTTACTAAAGGTGTGTGTATGCATGTGTTTTCAGTCACTTCAGTCATCTCTGATGCTTGGCAACTCTATGGACTGCAGCCAGCCAGGCTCCTCTGTCCATGGGATTCGCCAGGCAAGAATAATTGAGTGGGTTGCTGTGCCCTCCTCCAGGGGATCTTCCCAACCAAGGTATCAAAACTAAGTCCCCTGCATCTCCTGTATTGCAGGCATATTCTTTATCCAGTGAGCTACCTGGGAAGGAAGCCCCTTTCTAAAGGTAGTTGATTCTAATCCAACTGAACAACTAATCAAGTATTATCATAACATTTTTTTTTTTGTTAAAGCAGAGAGAATATATCATTTCTTCTGAGTTATTTCACAGGAAATAAATTCTAAAATTTCACTTTATATATTTTCCTTAAACATAATCTTAAAAAAGAGGAAATTTATGAACTTAACCCCACCCATTTCAGAGGCTTGTTCTAAAAATCTTTCCATTTTAACTTAACCTATATGCCTTCTTTTCAAAAATCTCCCAACAGCATTACTTTTCAAAATAACCCTGGAAACATAAAGTAACAAATTACTTAGTGGCTGCTTTGAGTGACTTATTCCAACCCCTGTCTCCCTTTCCTACAGATAGTGTGCAAAAATGTCACAGGTGCAGAACACATTTCTTAACATCCATAGTTCAAGAAAGAGGTTACAGAGCTGAGATGAAGAATTTACTGGAGAAGTGCATCTACTAGAAATCCACCCTCTAAAATGCCAGGGTAGGCTTCTCAAGGAGAGTTGCTTCCTTGAAATCACTCTACTACAAACTTGCCTGCGAGAGAGATGCTCAGGTAAATGCTGACTGCTGCTGCTGTATTTTGTGAGAGGTGGACACCAGAGAAGGCATCCAGGTTGCAGGAACTAGAGTTGAGTCAAGGGAATATGCATAAAGCTGTAGGAGCTGCCTGGGAACAAACCAGAACTAGAAAGTACAATTCCTCCTTCCATCAATGTCTCCCCAGCACCTTCCACTAACAATATTGGAAAAAGAAAATGCTATTCAGAGGATCCACATCTATTTTTGTAGAATAGGCAACAGTGAACTTGGAGCTAAGTGAACAAAAGGATAAGTGGAGTAATTTTCTTCTGCATGTGTAATTTATATTATATACAGGTGGAAGTTACACCTCATGAGGCCCTCTGGCACCTTTTGTAGGAGATGCATTCTGAGACGAAAAAGAAAAGTCAAGCACTTGCAAATCTTATCACAGTTTTTTTTCAAAGGAACCCCTCCTATAGTTTCTGCCAGCTTTATTTAGTGTTTTGGTATTTCAAAGAGCTGAATTTGTTTAAAATAATTTTTAAAATTTTTATAATAATTTTTGTGGGAGGTTTCACTGGACTACCTCAAATTGCCAGCATGACTAAGTCTGAATTTTGGTGCGGGGGGAGGGGGGGGGGTTGATTGTCAAGCAAAATAGAGTTTTCCCAGCATTTTTTTGTTCTTTGATTTGCAACAGAATCTGAAATGACCAAGTGCTCCTGCCGGGTTATGAAGTATTTACCAAGATGAGTGTTTCTGTTTTTCTAGAATGATTATTAAGGCAGTCTCTCTGGTTAATAATATTATTGTTAAGCAAGTAATTCATTTCAGTTCAGTTCAGTCACTCGGTCGTGTCCAACTCCTTGTGACCTCATGGACTGCAGCATGCCAGGCCTCCCTGTCCATCACCAATTCCTGGAGTTTACTCAAACTCATGTCCATTGACTCGGTGATGCCATACAACCATCTCACCCTCTGTCATCCCCTTCTCCTCCCACCTTCAATCTTTCCCAGTATCAGGGTCTTTTCAATGAGTCAGCTCTTCACATCAGGAGGCCAAAGTATTGGAGTTTCAGCTTCAACATCAGCTTTTCCAATGAACACCCAGGACCAATCTCCTTTAGGATGGACTGGTTGGATCTCCTTGATGTCCAAGGGACTCTCAAGAGTTTTCTCCAACACCACAGTTCAAAAGCATCAATTCTTCAGCACTCAGCTTTCTTATAGTCCAACTCTCACATCTATACATAACCACTGGAAAAACCATAGCCTTGAGTAGACGTACCTTTGTTGGCAAAGTAATATCTCTGCTCTTTAATGTGCTATCTAGGTTGGTCATAACTTTCCTCCCAAGGAGTAAGCATCTTCAAATTTCATGGCTGCAATCACTATCTGCAGTGATTTTGGAGCCCCAAAAATTAAGTCTGACACTGTTTCCACTATTTCCCCCATCTATTTGCCATGAAGTGATGGGACCAGATGCCATGATCTTAGTTTTCTGAATGTTGAGCTTTATAAGCCAACTTTTTCACTCTCCTCTTTCACTTTCATCAAGAGGCTCTCTCGTTCTTTTTCACTTTCTGCCATAAGGGTGGTATCATCTGCATGTCTGAAGTTATTGATTTTTCTCCCAGCAATCTTGATTCCATCTTGTGCTTCATCCAGCCCAGCATTTCCCATGATGTACTCTGCATATAAGTTAAATAAGCAGGTGACAATATACAGCCTTGATGTACTCCTTTCCTGATTTGGATCCAGTCTTTTGTTCCATGTCCAGTTCTAACTGCTGATTCCTGACCTGTATACAGATTTCTCAAGAGACAGGTCAGGTGGTCTGATATTCCCATCTCTTGAAGAATTTTCCACAGTTTACTGTGATCCACACAGTCAAAGGTTTTGGCATAGTCAGTGAAGCAGAAATAGATGTTTTTCTGGAACTCTCTTGGTTTCTCGATGATCCAGCGGATGTTGACAATTTGATCTCTGGTTCCTCTGGCTTTTCTAAATCCATCTTGAACATCTGGTAATTCATGGTTCACGTATATTGAAGTGTGGTTTGGAGAATTTTGAGCATTATTTTACTAGCGTGTGAGATGAGTGCAATTGTGCAGTAGTTTGAGCATTCTTTGGTACTGCCTTTCTTTGAGACTGGAATGAAAATTGACCAAGTAATTACCAGTCCTCTTAACAATTTGTGTTCCCCTTTGATAGAAGAGGGGCTTCCCAGGTGGTTCAGTGGTAAAGAATACACTTACCAATGAAGGAGACAAGAGATGCAGGCTGGATCTCTGGGTCAAGAAGATCTCCTAGATTTGGAAATGACACCCCACTCCAGTATTCCTGCCTGGAAATTTTCATGGACACAGGAGCCTAGCGGGCTACAGGTTCATGGAGTTGCAAAGAGTTGGACATGACTGAGCACACACAGATGTCATATCATGTCTTCATAAAGAGATTAGTTTCTGGAAAGAGGCTGCCCCTTCAGGAACTACATTTTTAAGCCTTTATTTCTCCTGGGACTATATTCTTCCCAAAAATATATGACGGACTTAAGTGTGCCACATCTAGGCCAGAAAGGAAAAACATGTGGATGTTATGAACTCTCTTCTCTAACTAGAATTATCCATGACCATATATGAATGGCAGCACAATAAAATGGAAAGAGCCTGGATTTTTTAATTGCTTCATGCATGGCTGCCCACTGAACACATTTTTGGGGATATAACATGAGAAAGAAACAAACTTCAGAAGGATAAACTACTAAATTCTAGGATTTATTTGAATTGTAGCTGGTAACATCTTAAATCCACCAAATCAAAAGTAGTATTAAAGCTCCTGGAGGATGTAGATACACTGGTAAGATTATATTTGTGATTTTGACCAAAAAAAAAAAAAAAAGGAAGTTTTTAGAGCTGACTGTGACTTTACCCAGTTTCTTAACTAGGTACATTAGACCTAGTACCTACATTTAAAACCCTGCAAATGCATGGAACTATTTTAAATACATACAACACATACAATAGAATCTCAGCCACAAACTAGTCTGTGACTTAAACTTTGGACCAGAAAGGAAGGGGGTAGAATTAAAAATAGATATTTCCAGAGAAATTACTCTATCTTCACTTTACAGGCATCATTTGATATGTACAATTCCCAGAATCTACAATTATGAAGAAATTTTGACCTGCTTAACGATGTTTATACCCTAAATTTTCCTTAATTAGTAGGAACACAAAAAAGAGTTTTAGGAGACTGAAAGCATGGTGACAAGGTTTGCTTCCTGGATACTAGAATGCTATTTATCTATCCAGAGTAAGGCAAGACCGCAGTTTGCTAACACAGTCACTATGATTTAGGAATAAGGTGCAGTCTCCTCCCAGCTGGCTCAGCAGTAAAGAATCCACCTGCAAGGCAGGAGGGGCATATTTGATCCCTGGGTCATTGGGAAAACCCCGTAGAGTAGGAAATGGCAACTCACTCCAGTATTCTTGCTTAGGAAATCTCATGGACCAAGGAGCTTAGCGGGCTATAGTCCATGGGGTTGCAAAAGAGTTGAAAACAACTTGGTGACTAAATGACAAGCCTCCAGTAAGAAGAAACCTAGCAAAGGCTAGGCAGATAGAGCCCTGAGCAACTTGATAGGACTTAGACGAGAAATCATAAGTTATCACAGAAAAAAGAATAATCATTAGCAATAGGAACAGTGTCACTGTAACAAATATGATGTAAGTAGAGTATTAGGCTGGAGTACGGTACTGTGGTCTAAGAGCCTTGTGGAGCATTTCTTCTCCTTCTAGCATTAGAGTTATAACCCCAACTTACTTGTCCTTGACAAAGTGGAAATAATTAACTTTAAAAATGTGATATTAAAAACAGAAATATATCAATTGTAACAGGGCATTCTTTCTTAGCTTCCCTACTTTCCCTAGGCATTCTTCTTCTGCTTTTGCATAACCAATGACTGCTGCCCCTCAAACATTAAGTGGTTAGAACAATTAGCAAAAAATGTGTTGCAAGTAGCATCAACAGATAGGACTTTGAGATCACCTATAGCTAAAACCTCCGGTAATGTTCAGTTCAGTTCAGTTCAGTTCAGTCGCTCAGTCATGTCCGACTCTTTGCAACCCCATGAATCGCAGCACGCCAGGCCTCCCTGTCCATCACCAACTCCCGGAGTTCACTCAGACTCGCCTCCATCGAGTCCGTGATGCCATCCAGCCATCTCACCCTCGGTCGTCCCCTTCTTCTCCTGCCCCCAACCCCTCCCAGCATCAAAGTCTTTTCCAATGAGTCAACTCTCCACACGAGGTGGCCAAAGTACTGGAGTTTCAGCTTTAGCATCATTCCTTCCAAAGAAATCCCAGGGTTGATCTCCTTACCACTGTAGAAAAATTCTCTTTAATTATCAAAGCAGCACTATAAAAAAAGAAAAGTTACATTTTCCTCTTTTTTTCTTCTTCATTATTGTAGAACATAGGATTGTTAACTGGGCAAAGAAAGCACAAGAGGGCAAGGGTACGTTGTATATCCCATTGCAAACCACTTCTTTCTATTTTTAACTGGAAACACAGGTTTAAAAGACTTGTTGATTTCTTCAGAACAACTAGCAAAATGTATCGTATGCAGAGATGGAGCTGGGGAAGTTCGAGTTTATGGGCCTGAATTTGCTTCCAACCAGTATAGCAAGTGAGTCCAAATACAACATATACTAAACACATAGTGCATTCATCTAATATTCCAAATTTCATTTGCTAGAAAGTATGGGCTTCTGACTTATTAATGGATTTGGAACTGAGTAAAGTAGAATCTTCAGGATGAAGGATGCTAATCTCCAATGCTAAACAGAATTGTGTTAGGAATGGAGCCAGTGAGGACCAATGGGATGTGAAAAAAGGTCTTCTGGAAAACTGTGACAATTACTCCCTTTATCTTCTAGAAATAATCCTTAAATTACCTTTTGTCCATTTTCTTTCATTGTTATGAATTAATCTGAAGCTTGGGGCTGACTCCCTGATCTTAATAACAATCTCACTTTGAAACCAACATGTGGAAAGAGAAAGAACCAAAATTGTTACTGAGGAAAAGAGTGAGAGACACTGAATTTCAGTTCAGTTCAGTTCAGTTCAGTTCAGTCACTCAATCGTGTCTGACTCTTTGTGACCCCATGGACTGCAGCACACCAGGCCTCCCTGTCCATCACCAACTCCCGGAGTTTACTCAAACTCATGTCCATCAAGTCGGTGACGCCATCCAACCATCTCATCCTTTGTCATCCCCTTCTCCTCTCACCTTCAATCTTTCTCAGCATCAAGGTCTTTTTAAATGAGTCAGCTCTTCGCATCAGGTGGCCAAAGTACTGGAGTTTCAGCTTCAACGTCAGTCCTTCCAATGAATATTCAGGACTGATTTCCTTTAGGATGGACTGGTTGGATCTCCTCGCAGTCCAAGGGACTCTCAAGAGTCTTCTTTAACACCACAGTTTAAAAGCATCAATTCTTCGGTGCTCAGCTTTCTTTATAGTCCAACTCTCAACATCCATAGGTGACTACTGGAAAAACCATAGCCTTGACTAGGCCAACCTTTGTTGGCAAACACTGAATTTACTGTTAGTTATTTTAGACAATTAAGTTTATGAAAACAGTCTTATATTAGTTGTTCCTGAAGGTACCTAAATGATAAAGTGGAAGTAACTTTTTTCTAAATACAACAGGGTTTTTCATAAAAGTATTTCTATTTTTGTTTTCTCAAGTATTTGGGAGATCAGAGACCAAATCTTTTAAATTATTCTAGAGCTTGTCTTTGTTTTGTGGCTTTCCCTCTTATCACAGATAGATAACAAGACTAAGTGTATTCTTGATGCCAGAATGTGAAAAATTAATTTCTGCTGAAAATTGAACTTTGGACTTTTATATCTCAAACTTAAAAGCAGAAATTTTATCACTTCAGCAAAAGAAAATTTCTAATAGCTTTTTAACCGCTTATGTTGATGTTTCCTAAACAAGTCCACTGTCATAAAATGGGTAATATGATTCAGTTCTCTTCCAGTTATTATCATAGGTTTCATCTATATGTCACTTGAATTTGCAAACTGAAAGGGTGCTAAATATTATCTACACTGAATAGTGGAGTTCCTATTTATGAGAAGATGAACTACTATTGAAAAACCAATATATCATAGTCTAGTTTGGTATTTAATTTGACTTAATCTATCTAACTGTCATGAGGCTATTGATATATTGTGCATGCTGAGACAGTTCTTTATTGGCTTCATCGTACATCAAATCTGTGTACCACAGAAATCTATTTGTGGATTTAAAAACAAAATATCTGTCTACTGAAATATTAAAATGCAAAACAATCTTCCAGGCACAGAGGAATAAAGAAGTTGATATATAGCAACATGTGTGCAGAAATGAGAATAAGACAACGTCCTGGTCAAAAAAGATAATAGGTTGATGTAGATGGTGAGGAAAATGATACTTAAAAATAAAGGACAAAACTGTGTCTGCTTCTTACTATTTTTGTTTGTGTCTAGCTGAATTTTAAAATTTATCTTTGTATGGTTGAGTACAGAGACAGCTAGAGTTAATAGTTTGAATAGGAAAATGGTATATATTATGTCCATTTTAATTAACATCACACTGAAATGTGTAACAGTGTAGTATCCTCCTAGTTTTGACATATAACTACTTCTAAGCTTCAGAAGTAACTGTAGAAAAACACAGAAAATAGGATAATCTTTTTTAGTTGGTGTATTTTTTTTTTTTGCTTTAAAGAAATTTAACTATAATTACAAAGAAGGGGCTTCATTAACTTCATATAACTCTGATTATATAAACTTCAACTCTATTTTACATATATATAATGAATATAATACATATATGTATAACTGAATCACTTTACTATACACTTGAAACTAACACAACATTGTAAATTAACTATATTTCAATAAATAAGAAACATATTTAAAGCCTCTCTACGTCAGGCATTATTCTAAGGACCAGGGATACAGCAGTAAACAAAACACCATCCCTACTATCATACAACATATACTCTAGCTGTGGGGAGACATACAATAAAAAATAAATATAAATAAAGCAATACAGGGAGTAAATACTGCAACACAGAAAACAGAAAGAAGCAAACAGGGTTAAATAAATGGAGAAAGGTATGTTTCGAACTGTGTAGTTAGATATGACCCTCAGGTGAGGCAGTATTTGAAAAAAACATGTGTAATCATAGAGCAAGAAATATCTGGGTAAAAAGCATTCCAAGGAAGAAGCATAGCAAATGCAAAGACCTTGATGTGGCATTGTTAATGTTATATCCAACAAACACCTGAAACAGAAACTGAACAACTGACACAGAGCAATTAAGAAAAGGAAAGTGGTAGGAGACATAGTCAGAAAATTTGAAAGCCAGAATATGTATAGCCTTTTAATGGCTATTGTAAAGCCGCTGGATTTTGCTCTAAGTGAAAAGGAAGGCCACTGAAGCAGTTTAAAGACGGCAACATGATCTCAATGACATTTTGAAAGGATTTCTCTAGATGCTGTCATGGAGAAAACTATAAATTGTAAGAAATGGAAACAAGAAGACTAGCTGGGAGACTAATGAAATAGTACAAGTAGGAGATGATTTTGAGAAACGGCAAAGAGTAGGGAGTTGTCTGACTCTGGAAATTTACATATAAGAACACATTTCTCCCCAAATGTATGAACATTGAAAAAGATTTTTTTTTTTTTCTGGTTTTGACTATACACACAAGTTTCAAATGCTTTAAAAAGTAAAAATCCAAATCCGCTCTCCCTAACAATTTTTATATTCTTCAGTTCAGTTCAGTTCAGTAGCTCAGTCGTGTCCAACTCTTTGCAACCCCATGAATTGCAGCACGCCAGGCCTCCCTGTCCATCACCAACTCCTGGAGTTCACTCAAACTCACGTCCATCGAGTCAGTGATGCCATCCAGCCATCTCATCCTCTGTCGTCCCCTTCTTCTCCTGCCCCCAATCCCTCCCAGCATCAGAGTCTTTTCCAATGAGTCAACTCTTTGCATGAGGTGGCCAAAGTACTGGAGTTTCAGCTTTAGCATCATTCCTTCCAAAGAAATCCCAGGGCTGATCTCCTTCAGAATGGACTGGTTGGATCTCCTTGCAGTCCAAGGGACTCTCAAGAGCCTTCTCCAACAACACAGTTCAAAAGCATCAATTCTTTGGTGTTCAGCCTTCTTCACAGTCCAACTCTCACATCCATACATGACCACTGGAAAAACCATAGCCTTGACTAGACGGACTTCAGTCGGCAAAGTAATGTCTCTGCTTTTCAATATACTATCTAGGCTGGTCATAACTTTTCTTCCAAGGAGTAAGTGTCTTTTAATTTCATGGCTGCAGTCACCATCTGCAGTGATTTTGGAGCCCAGAAGAATAAAGTCTGACACCGTTTCCACTGTTTCCCCATCTATTTCCCATGAAGTGATGGGACCGGATGCCATGATCTTCGTTTTCTGAATGTTGAGCTTTAAGCCAACTTTTTCACTCTCCTCTTCCACTTTCATCAAGAGGCTTTTTAGTTCCTCTTCACTTTCTGCCATAAGGGTGGTGTCATCTGCATATCTGAGGTTATTGATATTTCTCCCGGCAATCTTGATTCCAGCTTGTGTTTCTTCCAGTCCAGTGTTTCTCACGATGTACTCTGCATATAAGTTAAATAAGCAGGGTGACAATATACAGCCTTGACGTACTCCTTTTGCTATTTGGAACCAGTCTGTTGTTCCATGTCCAGTTCTAACTGTTGCTTCCTGACCTGCATACAGATTTCTCAAGAGGCAGGTCAGGTGGTCTGGTATTCCCATCTCTTTCAGAATTTTCCACAGTTTATTGTGATCCACACAGTCAAAGGTTTTGGCATAGTCAATAAAGCAGAAATAGACGTTTTTCTTGAACCCTCTTGCTTTTTTCCACGATCCAGCGGATGTTGGCAATTTGATCTCTGGTTCCTCTGCCTTTTCTAAAACCAGCTTGAACATCAAGAAGGATCACAAAACTTATTTTGTGGCTACTTTGAAAAAGGAAAGGGTTTTTAGGGCAGTGAAATGACTCTGTAATGGTGAATGTGAGTGATAGTCGCTTAGTTGTGTCCGACGCTTTGCCACCCCGTGGACTATAGCCTACCAGGCTCCTCTGTCCATGGAATTGTCTAGGCTCTGGAGTGGGTTGCCATATACATGTCATAAATTGGTCTAAACCCACAGAACATACAATAACAAGAAAATACTCTAATGTAGACCGTGAACTCTGAGTGATAACGATGTGTCAGTGTAGGTTCATCAGCTGCAATAATTCTACCACTCTTGTGGGCAGTGATGAAAATATGAGAGGATATCTATGTACTAAGGAATGTGGCAAGTGAGAAATCTTTACTTTTCACTCAATTTTCTCAGTAGTGAAAGTATAGGGTTTTGTTTTTTTTTTCTTTTTTTCAACAAATGGTACTATTCTCAGAGAATTTAAGGTTCTTACCCCGTCATGGAAAGAATTTGAAGATGAAACAGGGAGGTTAAGAAACTAAAATGAAAATTTATTTCAGCAAGAATACGCTCTCAGAAGCTTCCCTGGAGGCTCAGTTGTAGAGTCCACTTGCAATGCAGGAGATGTGGGTTCAATCCCTGGATTAGGAAGATCCTCTGGAAAAGGAAATGGCAACCCACTCCGGTATTCTTGCCTGGAAAATCCCATGGACAGAGGAGTCTGGCAGGCTACAGTTCATGGGATCACAAAAGAGTCAGACATGACTTAGCGACAAAAAAAAAAAAAAAAAAAAAAAAAACCCTAACAAAAACAATGCTCTCAGAGGGAAAGACAGGCAGATAGGTCAGTAGCTGCTGCCCTGGGTTTCTTTGGCAAGCTGGTTATGTTGTTGTTGTTCAGTCTTGTCTGAAACTCTTTAAGACCTCTAGGACTGTAGCATACCAGGCTCCTCTGTCCTCCACTGGTTATGAAGGGCATACAAATGAAGGGGCAGAATATTCACCGGGGAAGGAGGAGTTTGGGGGTTATATTCCTTGATTTTCATCCCAGCTCCATCTTCCTGAGGGAAGGAGGGATTTTTGTCCTTGTTTTGCTTAGATCAGAGTGGCATGGCGAAGGTGCTTGATGGGTACTTCTTATCTTCAAGGCTAATGAGAGCATAATGAGCAACAGGTCACATTCCAATGAAGGAGGTTCCCACCTTTTCCCATGTTTCTTTGTCTGCCTCCAGGACACTTATCACCCAAACTGTGTAGTTTCCTGTAAATCTAGAGATTCTTGCTTTTCTTTGTGCATGGATCCCCAGTATTTACAAGATGTGTGATTTCTTGCCACCTGGCCCTTGCCTGCATTTCTCTGCTTATATCCAGCTACCTGCCTGCTGTAACCATACTGGAACAACAAAATATCCATATGCAAAAGATCAAACTTTGCAACATACATAAAAGCTAAGTCAAATGGATAATAAGACATAAATACATAAAACAAAATTTCTAGAAAAACATCCTTAATCATCAGGGTAATGTTTTTGTTGTTTGTTGTTGTTGTTTAGTCACTGAGTGGTGCCCAACTTTTTTGTGACCCCATGAACTGTAGCCCGATAGGCTCCTCTGTCCGTGGAACTTCCCAGGCAAGAATACTGGAGTGGGTTACCATTTTCTTCTCCAGGGGATCTTCCTCACCCAGGAATCGAACCTGCATTTCCAGCATTGGCATGGGGATTATTTGGATTATTAACCACTGAGCCACCCAGGAAGACCCCATGGTAACTTACTCTAAACTAAAATGTGAAGTGTGATCAAACAAATAATTTCACAATTTGTATGGAATTACAAAAAGCCTCAAATAGCCAAAGCAGTCTTGAGAAAGAAGAATGGAACTGGAGGAATCAACCTGCCTGACTTCAGGCTCTACTACAAAGCTACAGTCATCAAGACAGTATGGTACTGGCACAAAGACAGAAATATAGATCAATGGAACAAAATAGAAAGCCCAGAGATAAACCCACACACCTATGGACACCTTATCTTTGACAAAAAGAATATACAACGGAGAAAAGACAATCTCTTTAACAAGTGCTGCTGGGAAAACTGATCAACCACTTTTAAAAGAATGAAACTAGAACACTTTCTAACACCATACACAAAAAGAAACTCAAAATGGATTAAAGATCTAAACGTAAGACCAGAAACTATAAAACTCCTAGAGGAAAACGTAGGCAAAACACTCTCTGACATAAATCACAGCAGGATCCTCTATGACCCCCTTTCCAGAGTAATGGAAATAAAAGTAAAAATAAACAAACGGGACCTAATTAAACTTAAAAGCTTTTGCATAAAGAAGGAAACTATAAGCAAGGTGAAAAGACAGCCTTCAGAATGGGAGAAAATAATAGCAAATGAAGCAAGTGACAAAGAATTAATCTCAAAAATATACAAGCAACTTATGTAGCTCAATTCCAGAAAAATAAATAACCCAACCAAAAAATGGGCCAAAGAACTAAACAGACATTTTTCCAAAGAAGACATACAGATGGCTAACAAACACATGAAAAGATGCTCAACATCACTCATTATCAGAGAAATGCAAATCAAAACCACAGTGAGGTACCATCTCATGCCGGTCAGAGTGGCTGCTATCCAAAAGTCTATGAACAATAAATGCTGGATTAGGTGCAGAGAAAAAGGAACCCTCTTACACTGTTGGTGGGAATGCAAACTAGTACAGCCACTATGGAGAAGAGTGTGGAGATTCCTTAAAAAACTAGAAAGAGAACTGCCATATGACCCAGCAATCCCACTGCTGGGCATACACCCCAAGGAAAGCAGAATGGAAAGAGACAGGTGTACCCCAATGTTTATCACAGCACTGTTTACAATAGCCAGGACATGGAAGCAACCTAGATGTCCACTGGCAGATGATGGATAAGAAAGCTGTGGAACATATATACAAAGGAATATTACTCAGCCATTAAAAATAATGCATTTGAATCAGTTCTAATGAAGTGGATGAAACTGGAGCCTATTATACAGAGTGAAGTAAGTCAGAAAGAAAAAGACTGACAGTATATTAACACATATATATGGAATTTAGAAAGATGGTAATGATGACCCTATATGCAAGACAGCAAAAGAGATGTAAAGAACAGACTGCTAGACTCTGTGGGAGAAGGCAAGGGTGGGATGATTTGAGAGAATAGCATTGAAACATGTATATTATCATATGTGAAATAGATCACCAGTCCAGGTTCGATGCATGAGGCAGGGTGCTCAGGGCTGGTGCACTGGGTTGACCCTGAGGGATGGGATGGGGAGGGAGGTGGGAGAGAGGGTCAGGATGGGGAACATATGTATACCCATGGCTGACTCATGTGAATGTATGGCAAAAACCACCACAATATTGTAAAGTAATTAGCCTCCAATTTAAAAAAAGAAAAGAAAAAACAGTGAATTAGAACTCCTGTCCCCAAACAGATCAACTACTGGAACCAACTTCATTAGAACTCTGGAAGACAATCAAAGGTTTACAGCAGCCAAACAAATGTTAAATTAAGAAAAAACAACTTTAAATGGTAGGAAAACTTTGTGGTGCTTTTATTTGCCACCTCCCTGGCTCGTCAGCAGCCCGGACAATGGAAATCTTACATTTCCAGTGTGAGATCTTAATCCCTGCTGTGGTGGGAGCAAGCCGTCCTGACTCTTATATTACTGCTTATATCTGTTTTAACCTGTCGGGAGCTACAAGAAGGACTGACACAAGGCACTAGGCTATGTCTCATCTGAAGAACTAACTCAAGCCTGGAAAGTAGGGAAATTGCTCAAAACCACTCAAAAATGGACACACTCTGCAGCAAAAGATTACAGCTGAGACACACAATAGATCACTTGATGCCTAGGAGAGAAAACAGGGAGTTCTTTGGGAAAGCAAGGTATTCGAAAGCACACTAATATAAAGAAATTCATAAAGCCACGTGCATGTCCAGTGCAAGATGCATGCTCCAAAATATCTGAGATAACCCTAAGCTTTTTCCTTGGGCTTTTATATAGGCTCAGTGTAAACTTTTACATAAGCTCAGTGTAACCTAGGTATTTAAGGAACACTCTAGCACAGAACTAATCTGCAAAGACTGGGTGCAGAGGGAGATTTTGTTTGTTGTTTTAGTTCCTGGCGAATCTGTCAAAAACAGTAGCTGAACATAAGCTACGAACACACTTCAGTGACCAAAACATGCAAGGAATACAATCTCTGAAAATAGTAAAAATCATTAAACAAATGGATTATTACAGCTTTCAATAATCACAATAGCAGCAAATCTTAGAAAAAGTGGAGAATCTGATTTCCAATGCTACTACTTTATGGTATTTAAATATCTAGATTTTTAAAAAAATCACAACATACAAATAAACAAGAAAGTATGGCCCACTTAAAGGAACAAAATGAAGTGAGAGAAACTATCCCTGAGGAATTCAGAAACACTGGACTTAATAGTCACAGACTTTTAAACAGCTATCTTAAATATGCTCTCACCAGCAGTGTTTTCAATAGCAATATTTCTACCAACTCTTGTCAGCAAAAGAATGTCACTCGCAATCCAGCTCAACAAGGGTTTGGTCACTAGCCACTATAGTCACTGACCCTCAACACATCCTGAAAGCAGTTCAGGGAGGACACCAGGAATGAGGCATTCTGTGCTCTGGGGAAAAAAAATATCAGAAGAGACCTTCAGATAGTTAGTTTCAGAAAAACACTTTATGGACCCAATTTCTTGCATGCTTAATTTCCTTCTCATATCTAATAATTTCTCATACCCAATTTCTTTCACACACATAGAAAAACGCTAAAATCATTAATGGAGACATTTGCTCCTCATGACTAGCAATAACCATCCAATGAGATGGATGCTTGATTACACATACTGCATTCACCAAAATCATATATATACTGATCTCCCTCCTCTCACCTCTGTAGGCATTTCCTCGAAACTATTGGAGAGTCTGTCTCCGAGGCTATAGTCTTCATTAAGCCCCAAATAAAACTGAACTCACAATTCTTAGGTGGTGTAATT
This sequence comes from Budorcas taxicolor, assembly GCF_023091745.1. Classification (NCBI taxonomy): domain Eukaryota; kingdom Metazoa; phylum Chordata; class Mammalia; order Artiodactyla; family Bovidae; genus Budorcas; species Budorcas taxicolor. The sequence goes on from NC_068911.1 coordinate 74,043,464, forward strand.
TTTTTTTTTTTAATCAACAGTTTGCTTAGGATGGTTGAGGTAGTCTCAAGGAGATACAGGTTTTTCCACCAAGTTCTCAGTTCATCCTAAGTCCTTATGGACAGCGTTTAACATGCATAATTCTACTATCATAGTTCACGGCAATATAGGCTTTTCTTATACCATAGTCATTAAAATTATTCAAGTCTTTGCCTAATGCCCAATTTCAAAGCCAACTTCATTTAAGTAGTTGTTACAGTAACAGCTGACTTCCAAGTGCTAAGATCTGTATCAGATTTTTCTTACTGTTACAACAACTAACCAAAAACATAATGATTTAAAAAATACAAATGTCTCTCTAACAGTTCTGAAGGTGAAAAGTCTAAAATCAAGGTGGTGGTAGGGCTGCATTTCTTCTGGAGACATAAGATAAATATATTTTTTTCCCCCTCTTTTCTAGTTCCTTGAGCCCACCCTGGCTCCTATCCCCTTCCCTCCATCTTCCAAAGGCATCCTTTAAACCTCTAGTTTGGTTGACATATCTCGTTTTTCTGACTTTGACCCTTTTTCTCCCTTTTAAAAGATCCATTGTAATTACATGGGTCCTTCCCACATAATCCAGGATAATTCCCCTATCTCAAGATCATTAACTCATATTTATAAAGTCCATTTTGCCCTATAAAGTAATACCTACATAAGAGCCAGGGATTAGGACACAGGTGTCTCTTGAAGATCATGATTCAGCCTACCACATTTAGCCATCAGGGAAATGCATATCCAAACCACAAGGAGATACCACTTTATACCATAAGGGTGCTATCATCAAAAATACAGATAATAATATTGACAAAAATATTGTTAAATTAGAACCCTTATTCACTGTTAGTAGAAATGTAAAAAGATGCAGGCCTTTTAGACTACAGTCTGGTGGTTCCTCAAAAGGTTAAACATAAAGTCTCCATATGACCCAGCATTGTACTCCTGGAGATGTGAAAAACTATGTCTACAAAAAAACTTGTAAACAAGTGTTCACATCAGCATTATTTATAACAGACAAAAGTTAGAAACAACCCAAATGTGCATCAACCGATGAAAGAAGAAACAAGATGTAAAGACCCATACAACAGACTATTATTCAGCAATAAAAGTAATGAAGTACTGATTTATGCTGTAACAGGAATGAATCTTGATATCATTATGCCAAGTAAAAGAAACCAGTCACAAAAGACCACATATTGTATGATTCCATGTGTATACTCTCCAGTATAAACAAATTTATAAAGACAGAAAGTGAATTTGGGTTTGTCTAGGAATGGGTTAGAGTAGAATAGGGAATTACTTTCACTGAGTCTAGGATTTCTTTGGGAGTGCATTAAAATGTTTAAATTTGGATTGTGGTGGTCGTTGCAAAACTGTCAATATACTAAAAAACACTAAATTGTTAACTTTAAAATGGGTGATTGCTTGGTATATGAATTTTATCTCAACAAAGTTTTTATAAAAAACTAAAAAAAAAAAAAAACCACTTCATTAAAATGCTCACTGAAAGTACTTCAGGATTTTCCCACTCAATTGGGGAACATAAACAATGTGGTCTAATTAAATGGTGTGCAAACACGAGTATCACTTGGAAGATTCAGAAAAACACAGAGCCTTGAGCTTTTCCATTTCACTGATGATAATTAGACTGCTTTAAAAAAATCTATCATTTAAATAACCTTCATTACCTCCAAAATCAGCCCAAATTGTCATTCACCAACAGCTAGGTAAATTAATATTAGTTTAATATTTTACTGCTGCTATTGATATTCTGCTAGATGCACAATAGAATAATAAATGATTAGTATAAATAAATATTTGTTTAATGTCTAGGTAAATGATAACTCATCATTAAAGTGTATGCCAATTAATGTTTTATCTCTTTTCAAGGCTTTCTAGGTGGCTCAGATGGTAAATAATCTGACTGCCAATGCAGGAGACTCAGGTTCGATCCCTGGGTCGGCAAAATCCCCTAGAAAAGGAAATACAACCCACTCCAGTATTCTTGCCTGGGGAATTCCATGGACAGAAGAGCCTGGCAGGCTACAGTTCACGGGGTTACAAAAAAGTTGAACACAACTTAGTGACTAAACAACAGTAACAACACCCCTTTTCAAAATTTCCTATTAATATTTCCAGTTGAAATTTTAGATTTAACTGAGATCTTAAAGTGCATATCCCAAATAAATAAATCAGTTTGTAGAAATACTAGTACAGATGTGGAAAAATCTGGATTCTTATATTTCATTTTACATAAAAGGTATCTTTATTTTCCATATCTCTTATTTTATATCTTTCAGGAAGCTACTTATTAGCAATAAAATGAAACTGAACTATTAGCTATTTATGTCTCTTCCTCCTCATGCTTATGTATTGCTTCCATTGTTTCAACTCTATGTTATGAAAGAAATATCTAGTCTTTTATGTCCAACTAAAATCTGCTATTACCTTTACCCTATATCCATTAACTCATTTCAAATACATCAGCTTTCTTACAGTGTTATCAGGCACTTTTTTTTCCCCCATACAATATGAGAAAAGCATGACCCCTTCAGTAAAAGAAGCAAACAAGGAGTTAAGTAGACTACATTTAGATAGTGATGTGCTGTAGAAGTGACTGCAGTCAGGGAAACAGAGGTTAGAGGTTTAACAAAATAGAAATTCTTGAGCTGTGTCATGAAGAATGACAAAGTTTGCCAGTGTGCCAGAGAGGAATGGCAGGGTATCTCAAGCATAAAAAACAGCACAGATAAAGGCAGGGAAATATTGAAATTTATAGAAAAGCTTTTTAATTTTTTTTAAATAGAATTGCATTTTTACTTCTGTTTCCAAGAAGACAGAGTAGAAGCACTTTACCTATTGCTCCCTCTTTGTACAACAAAAATCCTTAAATATGTACAAAATAAACAGGAAAACTATGAAATGTGGGGAGAAGGCAAAGACCTTGGTTAGAGACCCTTGGTTCGATCCCTTGTTTGGGAAGATCCTCCGGAGAAGGAAATGGAAACCCACTCCAATATTCTTGCCTGGAGAATATATATAGTCCATGGGGTCACAAAGAAACAGACATGACTTAGTAATTAAACAACAACAAAATAAACAACTCTACACACATAAATTTGACAGCTTACAAGAATTCCTCAAATAACACAAACTAGCATAAGTTATCAAACATGAAATTGATCATTTAACAGCCCAATACTTATTACAAATTCATTTTGTAATTTTGAAATACCCCAAAATAGAAATATCCAGGCTCAGATGAATTCAATGGAGAATTCTAACAAATTTTTAAAGAATAATTAACCCCGGTAATACAAAGCCTCTTCTAGAATATAAAAGAGACAGGAACACATCTCAATTTTGTCATACCAGTATTGTTGTTGTTGTTCAGTTGCTAATTTACATCCAATTCTTTTATCTAGTGCAATATGCAAGAACTTTTTTTTCCCTTAATAAGGCATATAGATCAGAAATAAAGAAATAAAAGCATCCCTATTTGCAGATGTCATGATTGTTTACATAGAAAATCTCAAGGAATGTACCCCCCTAAAAAAAAATCCTAGAACTAAAAAATGAGTTAAGGCACATCACAGGATACAAGATATCCATAAAAATAATTGTGTTTCTATACACCAATAAGATTACTTCTCAGAAGTGAGGACAAGGAGACTGAGCTATGATGTCTCCTTATGTATAACTGCCCTCCCTTTGGGGAAGGACCTGCCTACAGGATGCTGTTCCCTGACACAAAAACACAAAGGAAAGCAAACAAGTGAAGTGAGAGGAGGAAAAGGAGAGAGAGATGAAAAACAAAGCTTGCAGAGACATATCACTTGGCAACCAACCTTAAGAGAAGATTAATCCTCTGAGTAATCACAGAGACAGAGAGAGAAAAGGTAGGGGTGGGGTGTGGGTAGATGGGACTAGATTTGTACTAAGGAAGCTTGCTCTGTACTTTGAAATGCAAACTAAAAGAGAAAAAATAGCATTATTTATTTCACAATCACTCCCTGACTTGAATCAATCCAAGATACAAAACAGTTTTCCTCCCTACTGATTATATCAATTTTTAAATTGCATTTATTGCTATTTTTTAATCTAGAAAACATGTATTGAATGTCTGTTATGTGCCAAAAAAGTATTCTTGATAGAGCATTGAACAAAACAGAAATTCTCCACACTCATGCAGCTTAAATTCTAGCTGGAAAGATATAGAAATAAATAAACCAATAGCTAAACAAATAAGCAAACAGAATGTCACATGGCATAAATGCTAAAAAAGAGAAATAAAGGTGCAATGTACATGGGAAATTAGTATTTTCATTAGGGTAGTCAGGGAAAATGACTTATCCTCAAATTAACTCATGTTAATGGTAGGAAATTTTTAACAAATAAAGATGAACAGAATGAAAAGCTGAAACTTCCTTTTTTATCACCTAAGGTCCCATCCCTTCATGGCAAATAGATGGGGAAACAATAACAGACTTTATTTTCATGAGCTCCAAACTCACTGTGAACGGTGACTGCAGCCATGAAATTAAGCACTGCTTGCTCCTTGGAAGAAAAGCTATGACAATCCTAGACTGTGTATTAAAAAGCAGAGACAGTACTTTGCTAACAAAGGTCTGTATAGTCAAAGTTATGGCTTTTCCAGCAGTCATGTATGGATGTGAGAGATGGACCATAACAAAGACTGAGCACCAAAGAATTGATGCTTTCAAACTGTGGCTTGGGGAAGACACTTGAGAGTACCTTGGACTGCAAGGAGATTCAACCAGTCAATCCTAAAGGAAATCAGTCCTGAATATTCATTGGAAGGACTGATGCTGAAGCTGAAGCTCCAATACTCTGGCCACCTGATGCAAAGAGCCAACTCATTGGAAAAGACTGATGCTGGAAAAGATTGAAGGCAGGAGGAGAAGGGGGTGACTGACGATAAGATGGTTGGATGGGATCACTGACTCAATAGACACGGGTTTGATCAAGCTCTGGGAGATAATGAAGGACAGGGAAGCCTGGCCTGCTACAGTCCATGGGGTCACAAAAGTCAGACACAACTGAGCAACTGAACAACAAAGGATAGAAAACCTCTGCTAGTATTTTTCATATATATATATATATATATAATTTTTTAAATGTGGTACACTGTTCTATTGTTTGAAACATTTGTTCTGTCCATCCTTCAATAAGATGATTCTACTTTTCCACTCACAGTCTTGTTACTTACAGTGCAATCCCCCATTGGCAGAGGAGCCTGGAGGGCTACAGTCCATGGGGTCGCAAAGAATTGGACACTACTGAGCAAATAAGCATGGCACAGTACAGGGTCACAGATCACCTCCGTCCCTCACTGCCTCATCTTTTACCTCCGTCAGCCAATAAAGTGCGTGCAGTAAAGATTTGTTCTGGTTCTGAAAGATGCTTGAAGAAACATCACCCGTTTCTGCCAGATTTTTGGTATTATTCTTCTGCCATGATAATGGCTGATCACAAATAGAAGCTGATTTTTGTATACTAGGTCCTGAGGTAAAAACCATCTTGAATAGAGTCACAGAAAACAAATGTTACTAATGGAAAGTTTGTTACTATATCATGAAAACTAGAGAAAGCTGACTAATAGATACACATATAAAATATATTTCAGAAATGATGTTATATAATACACTTTGCTCTATTTAGTAAATTTTCATGAAGCCAAATAGGATGACTAGTATATTCTTTTCCAATTATTTCCCTATGTTTTAAATTACAAATAATACAAGCACTTTAGTTTCAAAACTTAACAGATATGAAGTTAAAAGCGAAATTTCATAGTACACTTTGCCAAACTTTGACAATCCCATCGAATCCCCCAGATAATGTTATTAAAAATGTATAGCATAGTCTTCTGTGAGTATATGCCCCTTCTTCCTGTCTCTTTCACACATTCTAACACACTTATAAAATAGGATAGTAGCATCAGACATAATATTTTGAGAGCAATATTTTGTTTTTGTGTCTGAGTGTCAATGTGTTCGTGTATTACTGATTATGTCACAATCACCTTTGCAAATCACTATCAGTGTAAAAGATATACTTTTACATTACTTATACTCATTACTTTTAGTTGCATTTCATGTTCTGAATGTAACATAATTAATTTAATTACTTTATTATTCATATAAATGTAGAATATATCTAAATTTTGCAACTGCAAACAAATCTGAAAATGTATTTTTATGTATACTGTTTACTGGTGTTAAAAGATAGTCTTCAAGTGGACAAGGACTATATATTTTCTAAAATACTATTTTTTCTGCTTGCATATTATGCTATTGCACATGTAATTTATCAAAAATGCCATCTAAATGATTGTTTACTTTTACAGAGTTTTCCCCAGCATTTTACTAGTGTGCACAAAACTACTAGGAGAATTATTGTATTTTAATTACAATGAAATTCTTAATTATCTCATGAATCTAATTACAAATGTCAGTCAGCAACATAAAGTTCTAGAATTGTGATCAGCATTGTCATAATATTTTCCAGTAAGTTACTACCATGGGCACTGGTGAGAGTAGCCACTTCAGATACTCGTCAACACTGGTTGTTGCCACTTGATACAGGATTAATATGATTTACCTATTTTCCATTTTTTTATTAGTGTAATTACGCTACACTGTCTTTTAAAATCCAGGTAGTATACACATTGTGATTATATCTATATTCACTCAAGTGAAATAACTAGAAGAAGGACAGAATGGGTATATATTCTCACAGTGAACTAGAACCCTATCAACAGTGCATGTGGAACACAAAACTTGTCACCCTCTGTTAAAGGCTTAGCACATTTTGAATATTTTTTGCAGCTTTCTTGAGATATAATTGATGTGCAATAAACCTTACATATTTAACTGTACAGTTTGACAAGTTGTGACATTTGTACAAACCCAAGTAACCATAACAACGATTGAAATAAAAAACATTACCATTATCTTCAAAGTTTCTTTTTGTCCTTTCATAATCCTTCCTTCATCACATCTTGTACCCATTCCCCAGGAAAAAATTTATTTTCTTTCTATATTTGTTTCCAATTTCTACAGTTTTATATAAATTGAATAACATACTATCCATTCTCTTTGTCCACTGTGTTTTATTCCTCGCAATTATTTTGAGATTCATTAAATGGTTGGATGTACTAATAATTTGTTCCTTGTCCTTGTTAAATATGAATATATCACTATTTGTTTATCCATTCATTGATTAATGGATATTTGGTTCTATTATTATAAATGAAGTTGCTACAAACACTCATATACAAATATTTTTGTGGTTGCATTTTTCATTTCCTTAGAGTAAATAGCTAATAGTTGGGTGATACAGTACTCATGTATAGCTTTTTTACAAATCGCAAACTGTTTTCCAAATTGCCACATTTTACATTCCACCAGTTGCCAAATCCTCTACTGCAGCCTCAGCTTTGGAATCACCTGAGCTTGTCATGGCAGCCCCACAGTTCGTTAAGTCAAGATTCACACCATATAGGAATTAAGAGCCTCTTAGGAAGGAGAAACATCAAGGTCAGCTTCAGCCCAGCCAAAGGATCTACCATATTCACTTTATTATGGCCATGCTTCAAGTTGGTACTATGCAACTTTTGAGAGCTCCTACCGGGGAACTGAAAGATAAACCTGGAATCGTGTAACCTGTCCTCAACATATCTAACATTCCTAGATGCTACCCTCAGCAAACAATGGAAACATGGAGATGAAAATTCCAGAAACACAAGTCTGATGTCTTTTTGCTCTCTTCTCTCTCTCTTCTTTCCTCATACCAAATCACTCATAGTCAGAGAAATGAGCTATTTCACTGCACTTGACCATGTCCTTCTAACATAACAAGATGCTTTAAGGCTCTGCTGTATAAGGGGAAGCATTCTCCTTATGCCTAACCCAAATCCAATTCTTTTAGGACTCCCATCAGAGACAACCACTATCATGAGTTTAGTGTGTTTGTTTCCTAATATCATATACATGGGCTTCCCTGGGGCTCAGACCACAAAGAATCTGTCTGCAATGCAAGAAACCTGGGTTTGATCCCTGAATTGGGAAGATCCTCTGGAAAAGGGAATGGCAATCCACTCTAGTATTTTTGGCTGGAGAATTCCATGGTCACAGAAGCCTGGAGGGCTACATACATATACACATACATATACACATACATGAAAAATACATTAAACAGTTGTATGTGGGAATTTTTCAAAATTTCATTAAGATATATTTTGAACATACACAAAGTATATAGAAGTATATATGTCATTTTTGTTATTTAAATAATTACTAATAAGTAATATAAGTATTTTTATTAATATTTTGTAACATATTCTAAAATAAATCACAATATCAATCCCTTTCCTGAAGAAAAGAACCTTAAGTTTTAACCTTTCTTTGAATCCCCACTTCTTATCCCAAACCATGTGAAGTAACCATGCATTTGTTACTATTTTTAGAATCCTTTAAGTTATTTTTAACACATTTTAAGACATTATGCTCATCTCTGTTTGCAGAACACCACTCCCTCTGCCTGGGGTTATTTTGTGTGCATGTATACAGTTTAATCTTATCTATGACAATCTGTGGGGAGATTAAAAGATAAACATTTCAGAAATGCATTCATTTTATTTATGCTTCTTTCTGAAAGACAATAGAAAATTCTGACTTATTGTTTAAAAAATATAAATCATACTAGAATTTTCTTGATGTGAGGTGAAAAGGATAGTTCTGATAAAAAACTTTTTCACTATACATACATTTCAAATGTATTTTGGTTTTGACATTCAGTTAAATCTGAAATATATAATAAGTCTAATTAATGAATCAATATTATCTTAAAAACTAACTACACATTCTTACTTCCCATACTTTTCTAAATGTTCCATGATTTTAACAAGCATAAAAGTTTACACTGAAATAGGTAATAAAAATAAAATGTAGAGAATTCTTAGCATGGAAATTAAAGGGCAAGAACAATAGCATAGGAAATTTACTTTCAATCCCACAGAAAAATTTGTCTTAAGACCCATTTTAACTTGATCAGTGGGAAGACATGAATCTGTCTAACACCCTATGTTATAAATATTCTGAATGCTTAGCTTCTCTTAGCAGTGAAGGGAAATAATTCACAGCATGGTGTCTGGATAAACAGAAATGCCTTAGATCCTAGTGATTTAAATCATAGCTTCTTTTTCATTTAAAGGTGATTCTAAGTTTAAAGGATACTGCCAATTTGTTTCCTTTTTAAGGGAGGTCTTATTTCATTCTGTCTTAGTGGTGGGCTCTTTGGATTATTATGTCTGTGTAAAATACCGTAAAAATAGTTTGGACAAAGAAATCCAAGTTCAAAGATACTTTCCCTCTGCACTATGAAGATACTATTCCATTGTCTTCTGATACACACTATTGGTGACATAAACCTTTCCTTTGTTGGCAAAGTAATGTCTCTGCTTTTTAATATGCTATCTAGGTTGCTCATAACTTTTCTTCCAAGGAGTAAGTGTCTTTTAATTTCATGGCTGCAATCACCATCTGCAGTGAATTTTGAAGCCCCCCAAAATAAAGTCAGCCACTGTTTCCACTGTTTCCCCATCTATTTGCCATGAAGTGATGGGACCGGATGCCATGATCTTCGTTTTCGGAATGTTGAGCTTTAAGCCAACTTTTTCACTCTACTCTTTCACTTTCATTGAGAGGCTCTTTAGTTCTTCACTTTCTGCCATAAGGGTGGTATCATCTGCATATCTGAGGTTCCTGATACTTCTCCCAGCAATCTTGACTCCAGCCTGTGTTTCTTCCAGCCCAGCGTTTCTCATGATGTACTCTGCATAGAAGTTAAATAAGCACGGTGACAATATACTGCCTTGACACACTCCTTTTCCTATTTGGAACCAGTCTGTTGTTCCATGTCCAGTTCTAACTGTTGCTTCCTGACCTGCATACAGATTTCTCAAGAGGCAGGTCAGGTGGTCTGGTATTCCCATCTCTTTAAGAATTTTCCAGTTTGTTGTGATCCACACAAAGGCTTTGGCATAGTCAATAAAGCAGAAAGAGACGTTTTTCTGGAACTCTCTTGCTTTTCTGATGATCCAGCAGATGTTGGCAATTTGATCTCTGGTTCCTCTGCCTTTTCTAAAACCAGCTTGAACATCAGGAAGTTCACAGTTCACATACTGTTGAAGCCTGACTTAGAGAATTTGAGCATAACTTTACTAGTGTGTGAGATGAATGCAACTGTACAGTAGTTTGAGCGTTCTTTGGCATTGCCTTTCTTTGGGATTGGAATGAAAACTGACCTTTGCCAGTCTTGTTGCCACTGCAGAGTTTTCCAAATTTGTTGGCATATTGAGTGCAGCACTTCATAGCATCATCTTTTAGGATTTGAAATACCTCAACAGGAATTCCATCACTTCCACTAGCTTTCTTCATAGTGATGCTTCCTAAGGCCCAAGACAGAGAACCGGGAAGGGGAGAGATGCACACAGAGAACAGAGGGTCCCCTGCAGTCTTCAGCACGGGAAGGTGGGACACCTCCCCCACAACCCCCTCCTCAGCATGGGAGGGAAGGCCCAGAGCTCAGTTTGCTGGTACTAGGCCTGCACACAATGGCCTGGGTAGGGAATGTCTTTAATTCGTAGGGCAGAGGGCAGAGTCCAGAGGTCTCTCTGAGGCAGACTGAGCTCCAGAATCAGTGCTGCTTTAGCACAGCACTGGAGTGGCCTCTGCGCAGCACTGGAGTGACTTTGAGGAGATACCCCACATTCAAGGACAAAGGAGAAGCCCCAGCAAGACGGTAGGAGGGGTGAATTTGCATTTAGAATCAAACTCCATTCCCGCCAGAGATGCTCAGAGGGCTCAAACAAACCTTGTATGCACCAGGACCCAGAGACCCCACAGAGACTGAGACTGAAATGTGCTGGAGCATCTCCTGTGGAGGTTCAGGTCAGCAGTAGACTGCCACAGGGGCAGGGGCTCTGGGTGCAGCAGACTTGGGTATGGCATAAGCCCTCTTGGAGGAGGTCGCCACTAACCCCACCATAGGGCTGCCAGAACTGACACAGGACTGGGAAATAGGCTCTTGGAGGGCACAAACAGAACCTTGTGCACACACAGAACCCAGGAGAAAGGAGCAGTGACTCCACAAGAGACTGACTCAGACTTGCCCAGGACTGTCCAGGAGTCTCCAGTGGAGGCATGGGCTGGCAGTGGCCTGCTGCAGAGTTGGGGGCCCTGAATGTAGCAGTACACGCCTGGGACCTTTTGAAGGAGGCGCCATTATCTTCATTACCTCCATCATAGTTTCAGTTCAGTTCAGTCGCTCAGTCGTGTCTGACTCTTTGCAACCCCATGAATCGCAGCACGCCAGGCCTCCCTGTCCATCACCATTTCCCAGAGTTCACTCAGACTCACATCCATCGAGTCCATGATGCCATCCAGCCATCTCATCCTCGGTCGTCCCCTTCTCCTCCTGCCCCCAATCCCTCCCAGCATCATAGTCTTTTCCAATGAATCAACTCTTCGCATGAGGTGGCCAAAGTACTGGAGCTTCAGCTTTAGCATTTGGCCTTAGGTAAATAACAGGGAGGGAACACAGCTCCACCCATCAACAGAAAATTGGATTAAAGATTTCCTGAGCATGGTCCCACCCATCAGAACTAGAACCAGTCTCCCTCTCAGTCAGTCTCTCCCATCAGGAAGCTCCCATAAGCCTCTTATCCTTCTCCATCAGAGGGCAGACAGACTGAAAACCACAATCACAGAAACCAAGTACTTAAGTTCTTACACAAATCCACACTGATGTCCCAGCAAGTCCTCTTTACCCTACCTTCAAACTATATCTAAAAGAGGCTGATTTCCTTCACCTTTCCTCTGCTACTCTATGACACCACTATATTTGACCCAGATTACTAAAACAGTCTTCAAATTGACATCTTAGTTTCACTTTAGTCTTCAAATTAACCTTGTTTCACTTGACTTCTTTACAACACAACTTTCAAGACAATTATTTAAAAATATGTCACACCACATCATTTCTCTGTTTGGAGTCCCCCAATGGGTTCCCATCTAATTCAGATTGAAGACAAATGATTTACACTTATAATCCAGTATGCCATTATACTCTGAAATTGTCTCCTACTATCTCCTCCTTGATGATTCCTCTCATACTAATCTTTTGTGGTTTCTTAATGCACCAGTGAACTTTTTCAGTGCAGGCCTTTGCCCTTCATTTTGCTTTTGGCTAGAAGAGTTCCTCCACCCTCAATGTTCACATGGTTTGTACCCTTTGTTTTTTGGTATTTCCTCAAATGTAACTTTCTCAGTGAAGCCTTTTCATTGCAACCTCCTGATTCTGGCACTTGAAAACTGCCCTTTTTCACACCTCTTTAGCACTTATCTCTGTCTAAAATATTACCTAGTTTTCTCTGGTTTAACTTCTACTCCTCTGTTAAACTGTAAACCACATAAGAGTTGGAGTTTTGGTTTGTTTTATTCATCTGTATCCCAACATCTACAATAGTGCTTGGCCAATAAATAAATAAAACACAAAATGCTCGATAAATATTTACTGTATTAAGGTACTATTTTCAGAAGATTTTCTTTTGCAGATGTAAAATTTCTGGAACTAGATGCTAGTAATGACTATACAAACATTTTGAACATATTTAATGGGGCTTCCCAGGTGGCTCAGAGGTAAAGAATCTTCCTGCCAATGCGAGAGATGAAGATTCAATCCCTGGGTCAAGAAGACCTCCCAGAGAAGGAAATGGCAACCCACTCCAGTGTTCTTGCCTGAGAAATTCCACGGACAGAGGAGCCTGGTGGGTTAAAGTCCATGGGATCACAAAAGAGTCAGACATGACTTAGCAACTGAACAAAAACAATGCTATTGTATTGTATACTACAAAATGGTTAAAGCAGTAAATTTTATGTATATTTTACCACAATAAACAAAATGTATATTGCAAAGAAGCCATGACTATTATACATATATAAAATAACCATATTTCAACAATTTTATTCAACTCATTGATTAGTAAGAGAAAATAAACTGAAAAAGTTATACCTCAAGAAGTTACAATAGTTCAAGAAGCACTTTCAGTTTATTTACATATATGCATTCACAAACATAAATATACACAGACATAGATACAATCAACAAATGTTAAAATAAGGTTTTTAGACAGGATGCAAAATTACTTAATATCCAACAGAGTCCAAAATTCATAACCTATTAGGTTTTATGTTTCATTAATTGGAATTTATTTGCATTGCTGTAAAAAGAAAATTTACAAATTACCCTTTCTCTTTTAGAACTGAGTATTATCCAAACTGCAAGGGCATTGACAATAACCCAGGATCCTTTTGGAGTTTACACTCTTTAAAACATTTGTATTAAATGTGTTTTACCTAAAAAAAACCCAAGGAAGGGTGATCAGCTCTTCTGATTTGACATTTCTCCCATGTTAACCAGGGAAAGTTATGTATCTCATCAAATTTGAAGATAGTTTTGAACTAATTTAGAAATATGGAGCATATCAATCAACCTAAATTGTTCTAGCATCCTCCTTTCTGCAAAACATCAATTTATGATTTTCCAAGAGTTCTCTAGGTAATTTCAAAAATAATTTTAGTTGTGAAAAATACAGGGAAATTCTGATTTTATTTGTTTTAATTTAGGGTTGAAACTCAAAACTCAAGAATGAAGAGTTTTCAAAGAAAATTTATAACTGGGTTATACTGGATTATGACTGACAGGGAAACACTGTTACCTATTTAAATAAAGGAAAAATAAAATATTTTACTGTCACAGAAGAGAGGGACATAATTTTAAAGAAACAGCACATTCACAATTAAAAAAACGTTTTTTTTAAACAATTGAGGACATGATATAGTCAACATAAAAACAAACAACTATACTGGAAAAGTACAGAGCCTCTGCTAATGGACACATAGTATAGAAGATGAAGAGTAACTGTACTATTCCATGTTAAACTCAATAACAAATTTACATTTTAACTGAGAGAAATCATTAACATAATATTTACATTAGTATTATGTTATATTTACATTAATATAACAATTAGCAGTAAGGCTTAAAAGTCTTTTAAAAAGACAAGAAGCTATCTTTCTCTGTCATTATCATTCCTAGTTTAATTTCACCCACCTATGCTAACTGTAATTTTTCACCAAATTAATAATTTTTTTTCTTTAATTTTAAAATCTTTAATTCTTACATGCATTCCCAAACATGAACCCCCCTCCCACCTCCCTCCCCATAACATCTCTCTGGGTAATCACCGTGCACCAGCCCCAAGCATGCTGAATCCTGCGTCAGACATAGACTGGCGATTCGATTCTTACATGATAGTATACATGTTAGAATGCCATTCTCCCAAATCATCCCACCCTCTCCCTCTCCCTCTGAGTCCAAAAGTCCGTTATACACATCTGTGTCTTTTTTGCTGTCTTGCATACAGGATCGTCATTGCCATCTTTCTAAATTCCATATATATGTGTTAGTATACTGTATTGCTGTTTTTCTTTCTGGCTTACTTCACTCTGTATAATCAGCTCCAGTTTCATCCATCTCATCAGAACTGATTCAAATGAATTCTTTTTAATGGCTGAGTAATATTCCATCATGTATATGTACCACAGCTTTCTTATCCATTCATCTGCTGATGGACATCTAGGTTGTTTCCATGTCCTGGCTATTATAAACAGTGCTGCGATGAACATTGGGGTACATGTGTCTCTTTCAATTCTGGTTTCCTCGGTGTGTATGCCCAGCAGTGGGATTGCTGGGTCATAAGGGAGTTCTATTTGCAATTTTTTAAGGAATCTCCACACTCTTCTCCATAGTGGCTGTACTAGTTTGCATTCCCACCAGCAGTGTAGGAGGGTTCCCTTTTCTCCACACCCTCTCCAGCATTTATTGCTTGCAGATTTTTGGATCACAGCCATTCTGACTGGTGTGAAGTGGTACCTCATTGTGGTTTTGATTTGCATTTCTCTGATAATGAGTGATGTTGAGCATCTTTTCATGTGTTTGTTAGCCATCCGTATGTCTTCTTTGGAAAAATGTCTACTTAGTTCTTTGGCCCATTTTTTGATTGGGTCGTTTATTTTTCTGGAATTGAGCTGCATAAGTTGCTTGTATATTTTTGAGATTAGTTGTTTGTCAGTTGCTTCATTTGCTATTATTTTCTCCCATTCTGAAGGCTGTCTTTTCACCTTGCTTATAGTTTCCTTTGTTGTGCAGAAGCTTTTAATTTTAATTAGATCCCATTTGTTTATTTTTGCTTTTATTTCCAGAATTCTGGGAGGTGGATCATAGAGGATCCTGCTGTGATTTATGTCGGAGAGTGTTTTGCCTATGTTCTCCTCTAGGAGTTTTGTAGTTTCTGGTCTTACATTTAGATCTTTAATCCATTTTGAGTTTATTTTTGTGTGTGGTGTTAGAAAGTGACCTAGTTTCATTCTTTTACAAGTGGTTAACCAGTTTTCCCAGCACGACTTGTTAAAGAGATTGTCTTTACTCCATTGTATATTCTTGCCTCCTTTGTCAAAGATAAGGTGTCCATATGTGTGTGGATTTATCTCTGGGCTTTCTATTTTGTTCTATTGATCTATATGTCTGTCTTTGTGCCAGTACCATACTGTTTTGATGACTGTGGCTTTGTAGTAGAGCCTGAAGTCAGGCAGGTTGATTCCTCCAGTTCCATTCTTCTTTCTCAAGATTGCTTTGGCAATTCGAGGTTTTTTGTATTTCCATACAAATCTTGAAATTATTTGTTCTAGTTCTGTGAAAAATATGGCTGGTAGCTTGATAGGGATTGCATTGAATTTGTAAATTGCTTTGGGTAGTATACTCATTTTCACTATATTGATTCTTCCGATCCATGAACATGGTATATTTCTCCATCTATTAGTGTCCTCTTTGATTTTTTTCATCAGTGTTTTATAGTTGTCTATATATAGGTCTCTAGTTTCTTTAGGTAGGTGTATTCCTAAGCATTTTATTCTTTTCGTTGCAATGGTGAATGGAATTGTTTCCTTAATTTCTTTTTCCACTTTCTCATTATTAGTGTATAGGAATGCAAGGGATTTCTGTGTGTTGATTTTATATCCTGCAACTTTACTATATTCATTGATTAGCTCTAGTAATTTTCTGGTGGAGTCCTTAGGGTTTTCTATGTAGAGGATCATGTCATCTGCAAACAGTGAGAGTTTTACTTCTTCTTTTCCAATATGGATTCCTTTTATTTCTTTTTCTGCTCTGATTGCTGTGGCCAAAACTTCCAGAACTATGTTGAATAGTAGTGGTGAAAGTGGGCACCCTTGTCTTGTTCCTGACTTTAGGGGAAATGCTTTCAATTTTTCACCATTGAGGATAATGTTTGCTGTGGGTTTGTCATATATAGCTTTTATTATGTTGAGGTATGTTCCTTCTATTCCTGCTTTCTGGAGAGTTTTTATCATAAATGGATGTTGGATTTTGTCAAAGGCCTTCTCTGCATCTATTGAGATAATCATATGGTTTTTATTTTTCAATTTGTTAATGTGGTGAATTACATTGATTGATTTGCGGATATTGAAGAATCCTTGCATCCCTGGGATAAAGCCCACTTGGTCATGGTGTATGATCTTTTTAATGTGTTGTTGGATTCTGATTGCTAGAATTTTGTTGAGGATTTTTGCATCTATGTTCATCAGTGATATTGGCCTGTAGTTTTCTTTTTTTGTGGCATCTTTGTCAGGTTTTGGTATTAGGGTGATGGTGGCCTCATAGAATGAGTTTGGAAGTTTACCTTCCTCTGCAATTTTCTGGAAGAGTTTGAGTAGGATAGGTGTTAGCTCTTCTTGAAATTTTTGGTAGAATTCAGCTGTGAAGCCGTCTGGACCTGGGCTTTTGTTTGCTGGAAGATTTCTGATTACAGTTTCAATTTCCGTGCTTGTGATGGGTCTGTTAAGATTTTCTATTTCTTCCTGGTTCAGTTTTGGAAAATTGTACTTTTCTAAGAATTTGTCCATTTCTTCCACGTTGTCCATTTTATTGGCATACAACTGCTGATAGTAGTCTCTTATGATCCTTTGTATTTCTGTGTTGTCTGTTGTGATCTCTCCATTTTCATTTCTAATTTTATGGATTTGATTTTTCTCTCTTTGCTTCTTGATGAGTCTGGCTAATGGTTTGTCAATTTTATTTATCCTTTCAAAGAACCAGCTTTTGGCTTTGTTGATTTTTGCTGTGGTCTCTTTTGTTTCTTTTGCATTTATTTCTGCCCTAATTTTTAAGATTTCTTTCCTTCTACTAACTCTGGGGTTCTCCAATTCTTCCTTTTCTAGTTGCTTTAGTTGTAGAGTTAGGTTATTTATTTGACTTTTTTCTTGTTTCTTGAGGTATGCCTGTATTGCTATGAACTTTCCTCTTAGCACTGCTTTTATAGTGTCCCACAGGTTTTGGGTTGTTGTGTTTTCATTTTCATTAGTTTCTATGCATATTTTGATTTCTTTTTTGATTTCTTCTGTGATTTGTTGGTTATTCAGAAGTGTGTTGCTCAACCTCCATAAGTTGGAATTTTTAATAGTTTTTCTCCTGTAATTGAGATCTAATCTTAATGCATTATGGTCAGAAAAGATGCTTGGAATGATTTCGATTTTTTTGAATTTATCAAGTTTAGATTTATGGCCCAGGATGTGATCTATCCTGGAGAAGGTTCCATGAGCACTTGAAAAAAAGGTGAAATTCATTGTTTTGGGGTGAAATGTCCTGTAGATATCAATTAGGTCTAACTGATCTAATGTATCATTTAAAGTTTGCATTTCTTTGTTAGTTTTCTGTTTAGTTGATCTGTCCATAGGTGTGAGTGGGGTATTAAAGTCTCCCACTATTATTGTGTTATTGTTGATTTCCCCTTTCATACTTGTTAGCATTTGTCGTACATATTGCGGTGCTCCTATATTGGGTGCATATATATTTATGATTGTTACATCTTCTTCTTGGATTGATCCTTTGATCATTATGTAGTGGCCTTCTTTGTCTCTTTTCACAGCCTTTGTTTTAAAGTCTATTTTATCGGATATGAGTATTGCCACTCCTGCTTTCTTTTGGTCTCTATTTGCGTGGTATATCTTTTTCCAGCCCTTCACTTTCAGTCTGTATGTGCCCCTTGTTTTGAGGTGGGTCTCTTGTAAGCAGCATATAGAGGGGTCTTGTTTTTGTATCCATTCGGCCAGTCTTTGCCTTTTGGTTGGGGCGTTCAACCCATTTACGTTTAAGGTAATTATTGATAAGTATGATCCCGTTACCATTTACTTTATTGTTTTGGGTTCGGGTTTATACACCCTTTTCGTGTTTCCTGTCTAGAGAATATCCTTTAGAATTTGCTGGAGAGCTGGTTTGGTGGTGTTGAATTCTCTCAGCTTTTGCTTGTCTGTAAAGCTTTTGATTTCTCCTTCGTATTTGAATGAGATCCTTGCTGGGTACAGTAATCTGGGCTGTAGGTTATTGTCTTTCATCACTTTAAGTATGTCTTGCCATTCCCTCCTGGCCTGAAGAGTTTCTATTGAAAGATCAGCTGTTATCCTTATGGGAATCCCCTTGTGTGTTATTTGTTATTTTTCCCTTGCTGCTTTTAATATTTGTTCTTTGTGTTTGATCTTTGTTAATTTGATTAATATGTGTCTTGGGGTGTTTCGCCTTGGGTTTATCCTATTTGGAACTCTCTGGGTTTCTTGGACTTGGGTGATTATTTCCTTCCCCATTTTAGGGAAGTTTTCAACTATTATCTCCTCAAGGATTTTCTCATGATCTTTCTTTCTGTCTTCTTCTTCTGGGACTCCTATAATTCGAATGTTGGAGCGTTTCATATTGTCCTGGAGGTCTCTGAGATTGTCCTCATTTCTTTTAATTCGTTTTTCTTGTTTCCTCTCTGATTCATTTATTTCTACCATTCTATCTTCTATTTCACTAATCCTATCTTCTGCCTCTGTTATTCTACTATTTGTTGCCTCCAGAGTGTTTCTGATCTCATTTATTGCGTTATTCATTATATTTTGACTCTTTTTTATTTCTTCTAGGTCCTTGTTAAACCTCTCTTGCATCTTCTCAATCCTTGTCTCTAGGCTATTTATCTGTGATTCCATTTTGATTTCAAGATTTTGGATCATTTTCACTATCAATATTCGGAATTCCGTCTCAGGTAGATTCCCTACTTTTTCCTCTTTTGTTTGGTTTGGTGGGCAACTCTCCTGTTCCTTTACCTGCTGAGTATTCCTGTCTCTTCATCTTGGTTATATTGCTGCGTTTGGGGTGGCCTTTTTATATTCTGGTAATTTGTGGAGTTCTCTTTATTATGGAGCTTCCTCACTGCGGGTGGGGTTCTATCAGTGGCTTGTCAAGGTTTCCTGGTTAGGGAGGCTTGTGTTGGAGTTCTGGTGGGTGGAGTTGGGTTTCTTCTCTCTGGAGTGCAGTGGAGTGACCAGTAATGGGTTATGAGACATCAAAGGTTTTGGAATAATTTTGAGCTGCCTGTATATTGAAGCTCAGGGGAGTGTTCCTGTGTTGCTGGAGAATTTGAGTGGTATGTCTTGTTTTGGAACTTGTTGGCCCTTGGGTGGAACTTGGTTTCGGTGTAGGTATGAAGGCATTTGATGAGCTCCTATTGCTTAATGTTCCCTGAATTCAAGAGTTCTCTAATGTTTTCAGGCTTTGGATTTAAGCCTCCTGCTTCTGGTTTTCAGTTTTATTTTTACAATAGCCTCTAGACTTCTCCATCTATACAGCACCGATGATAAAACATCTAGGTTAAAGATGAAAAGTTTCTCCACATTGAGGGACACTCAGAGAGGTTCACTGAGTTACAAGGAGAAGAGAAGAGGGAGGGGGTAGTTAGAGGTGATTGGAATGAGATGCGGTGAGATCAAAAGAGGAGAGAGCAAGCTAGCCAGTGGTCACTTCCTTATGTGCGCTCCATAGTCTGGACTGCTCAGAGGTATTTACGGAGTTATACGGGGAAGAGGAGAGGGAGGAAGTAGACAGAGGTGGCCAGGAGGATAAGAGAGAGGAATGAGAAGGAGAGAGACAAATCCTGCCAGTAACCAGTTCCTTAGGTGTTCTCCATCGTCTGGAACACACAGAGATTCACAGAGTTGGATAGAGAAGAGATGGGGGAAAAAAGAGACAGAGGCCACCTGGTGGAGAAAAAGGAGAGTCCAAAGGAGGAGAGAGTGGTCAAGCCAGTAATCTCGCTCTCAGGTAAACTTGGGTAGTGAAGTTTGGGTTTTTAAATGTACAAAATTGACAACAAAAACCAAAGAGCAAAGATTAAAAATCTAGAGTAGAGGTTGGATTTTCAAAAATACAATATTAAAGAAAAGAAGCAGAAGGAAAAGGAAGAAAGGAAAAAAAAAACAAGAATTATTAAAAAAATAAAAATAAAAAAAACCACCAACAACCATCCAAAGACTATATATGGTGTTTGCCTTAAAAAAAAAAAAAGAAGTCTTTTTTTTTTAATAGTAATAGTAGGTTATAGAAATAAAAATTAGAGGAGAAATAGAAGACTTAACAATTTTAAAAAAGTTAGAAAAAAAAGAAAAAAAAAAGGAATGATTTTAAAAATAGTAAAAATATATCTGGCCCTTCTCTGATGTTGTGGGCAGTGTGGGGTCACTTCCAAGGTGGTTCCCTCTGTTTAACTTCTTCTGTTTGCTGGTTTTTTAGGCTCACTAGTTCAGTCGCGCTGTGGGGAGGGGGGATGCTGCAAACAAGTAGCACTGTCGTGTGCACACAGTGTCTCAGCCCCACTTGAGCTGTCCCTTCTCGAGGCGCACAAACCGCTCCGGCTCTACGATGCTCAGCCGGGAACCGTCTGGTGCCGGCCCTAGGCTGCATGCACTTCCCCGGTCCAAGCCGCTCAGGTTCGGCGCTCAGGCAGCCCTCAGAGGCACAGATTCGGCTTGGGACTGCGCTTTGTGCCCTTCCCGGGTCCGAGTAGCTCAGGAGTTTGGCGAGCCCGATCGCCGCGACTTGTCACCTTTTCTGCCTCTGCTGCTCAGTTTTCTGGGTGGACTGCTGGCGCCCCTTGTGAGGCAGATGGTGACTGTCCAGCACCCCCAGAAGTCTTAGCAAAGAAGCCTGCTTGCAGTTAGGTAAGTAAAGTCTCTCTGGGTCTGCAATTGCCCCTTTCCAGTCCTTATGGCTCTGGCTGCCTGTCCCCGGCGGGGGATGGTCTGCAGCTGGCTTTTTCCGTTCCGTCCTTTGTTCTGTGCGCGGTCCTGGCGGTGTCTTATGTTTGAGCTTTTCATGCGGTAGCTATCCCACAGTCTGGTTTGCTAGCCCAAGTTAGATCGTTCTGGTTGCGCGTGGGGCGTTCCTGCCCGATTCTTACAAAGCACTGCAGCCCGCGCTTCCCGGGCTTCCCTGCCCTGCCCCCACTTCCCAGTGGCGGATGCAGGCGTCTGTGCTGCTTTTCCGCTGGGGGAGTTACTGTTGGGCTTGTCATCTCTTGGTTTTAATTATTTCTTTATTTTCCCTTCCTGTTATGTTGCCCTCTGTGTTTCCAAGACTCGCCACAGACTCGGCAGGGAGAGTGTTTCCTGGTGTTTGGAAACCTCTCTTCTTAAAATTCCCTTCCCGGGACGGGCTTCCCTTCCCAGGACGGAGCTCCCTCCCCACCTCCTTTGTCTCCTTTTTCGTCTTTTATATTTTTTCCTACCTGTTTTTGAAGACAATGGTCTGCTTTTCTGGTTGCCTGATGTCCTCTGCCAGCCTACAGAAGTTGTTTTGTGGAGTTTGCTCAGCGTTGAAATGTTCTTTTGAGGAATTTGTGAGGGAGAAAGTGGTCTTCCCGTCCTATTCCTCCGCCATCTTTACAGTTCCCCCCTCTTTTTATAGAAAATACTGAGAGGCAGAGAAGTGAAGTCTGTCATTTATAAATATGTTAGCAGACAAGCTAACATAGCTGTAACTTATAAGTACATATAACACAAACTTTCTATAGATAATTTTCTTAAAGTAGCAAAATTGCTGAACACTGAGAAACATTATTCAACAGTATTGTCATACCATAATATACAAGACCAAAAAGCAAAAGGACAGAATCTTAAATTTACCTTTTATATGTAGTTCATATTTCAGTATTGAATCTTAAGTAGTTATTTTCCTGATAAGGAAAAAAAAAAAACCTTAATTAATTTTTTAAAATATTAGATAAAGATCTTAAATAATCAAAGAAATCAGCAATTGTTTTCAAGCTAAGAAATGCAAAACAATAATCACTGTTACATAAAAGCCTCTGTCAGTACTGTTATTCAACTTCAGTTCAATTCAGTTCAGTCACTCTTTGCGACCCCATGAATCGCAGCACGCCAGGCCTCCCTATCCATCACCAACTCCCAAGTTCACTCAAACTTATGTCTATCGAGTCAGTGATGCCATCCAACCATCTCATCCTCTGTCGTCCCCTTCTCCTCTTGCCCCCAATCCCTCCCAGCATCAGAGTCTTTTCCAATGAGTCAACTCTTCGCATGAGGTGGCCAAAATACAAGAGTTTCAGCTTCAGCATCAGTCCTTCCAATGAACATCCAGGACTGGTCTCCTTTAGGATGGACTGGTTGGATCTCCTTGCAGTCCAAGAACTCGCAAGAGTCTTCTCCAGCATCACAGTTCAAAAGCATCAATTCTTCGGCACTCAGCTTTCTTCACAGTCCAACTCTCACATCCATACATGACCACTGGAAAAACCATAGCCTTGACTAGATGGACCTTTGTTGGCAAAGTAATGTCTCTGCTTTTGAATATGCTATCTAGGTTGGTCATAACTTTCCTTCCAAGGAGTAAGCATCTTTTAATTTCATGGCTACAATCACAATCTGCAGTGATTTTGGAGCCCCCCAAAATAAAGTCTGACACTGTTTCCACTGTTTCTCCATCTATTTGACATAAAATGATGGGACCAGATGCCATGATCTTAGTTTTCTGAATGTTGAGCTTTAAGCCAACTTTTCACTCTCCTCTTTCACTTTCATTAAGAGGCTTTTTAGTTCCTCTTCACTTTCTGCCATCAGGGTGGTGTCATCTGCATATCTGAGATTACTGATATTTCTCCCAGCAATCTTTATTCCAGCTTGTGCTTCTTCCAGCCCAGGGTTTCTCATGATGTACTCTGTATGCAAGTTAAATAAGCAGGGTGACAATATACAGCCTTGATGTTCTCCTTTTCCTCTCCGGAACCAGTCTGTTGTTCCATGTCTAGTTCTAACTGTTGCTTCCTGACCTGCATACAGGTTTCTCAAGAGGCAGGTCAGGTGGTCTGGTATTCCCATCTCTTTCAGAATTTTACACAGTTTATTGTGATCCACACAGTCAAAGGCTTTGGCATAGTCAAAAAGCAGAAATAGATGTTTTTCTGGAACTCTCTTGCTTTTTTGATGATCCAGTGGATGTTGGCAATTTGATCTCTGGTTCCTCTGCCTTTTCAAAACAAGCTTGAACATCTGGAAATTCACAGTTCACGTATTGCTGAAGCCTGGCTTGGAGAATTTTGAGCATTACTTTCCTAACATGTGAAAGTGAAGGTGAAGTCTCTCAGTCGTGTCCATCTCTGTGACCCATGGACTGTAGCCTACCAGGCTCCTCTGTCCATGGGATTCTCCAGGTAAGAGTACTGGAGTGGGTTGCTGTTTCCTCCTCCAGGAGATCTTTCCAACCCAGGGATCAAACCCAGGTCTCCTGCATTGCAGGCAGACACTTTACCATCTGAGCCACTTTGGGTTTGGAATGAAAACTGACCTTTTCCAGTCCTGTGGCCGCTGCTGAGTTTTCCAACTTCACTGGCATATTGAGTGCAGCACTTTCACAGCATCATCTTTTAGGATTTGAAATAGCTCAGCTGGAATTCCATCACCTCCACTAGCTTTATTCAACTTGCTGCTGCTGCTGCAGCTAAGTCACTTCAGTCATGTCCAACTCAGTGCGACCCCATAGATGGCAGCCCACCAGGCTCCCCCATCCCTGGGATTCTTCAGGCAAGAACAATGGAGTGGGTTGCCATTTCCCTCTCCAATGCATGAAAGTGAAAAGTGAAAGTGAAGTCGCTCAGTCATGTCTGACTCTTAGCGACCCCATGGACTGCAGCCCACCAGGCTCCTCTGTCCATGTGATTTTCCAGGCAAGAGTACTGGAGTGGGGTGCCATTGCCTTCTCCATTTATTCAACTTAGTTGAACACAAATTTACATTTTTCATAAACTTAAACATCATGTAGAAATGTCAGCTCATTTGTTCAGCAAGTAGTAGAAGTAGTGCAGATTCATTTACTAGTTACTTTCTGAGGAAACAAACTTAAATTTTATGAAAAATAATTTGGATCTTTTTATTATAGTTAACACTGATGAATCATAGCAAATAGATATAGTTTTTTTCCTTAAATAAAAATTATAAATGTGTGATTTGCTGTATATTCATTTTCATTTTATGACTTAGATTCTTTAGTTTCTAAATTAACAATACCTGAAAGAAGGAGTGCTATATTTCCAGGAGAGAGGAACAGACTACTTAAAGTATGAGAACACAATTTATTTTCTATGAATTTAAAAATACATAATGTATGTAAGTATTTATTTATTCTTGAAAAATCTATCAGACTAGAACTCTATTAATTAAAGAGACATTATAATGTAACCTATTTACACCTGGCAGAGATAAGAAAACACTTCACACTTGTCAAAGATATGTAAATACATTTCTGAATTATAGACACACAAACATAAAAACAGATATAAAGAGAACTTACAATTTCAGCTCTGTAACTTCAGTTGTAGATCAAAAATAAAAAGAAGCACAAAATTCACCAGTTCAGAATTAAGTTGTTCTCCTTCCCATAAGGCACAAAATTTTAAGTGTTTTAAGCTCACAAAAAGACAAACAAACAAAGACTAACAGACCAAGTTCTCTGCTATATATCACCCAAGTGAAGACAGATCATCATCCATAGAACAGGCATCTCACCAAAGAGTCAAATTTCTATCTATTGCTACCCTAAACAGGAAAAGGTTGTTCACTGTCACCCTGCTTATTTAACTTATATGCAGAGTACATCATGAGAAACGGTGGACTGGAGGAAGCACAGGCTGAAATCAAGATTGCCGGGAGAAATATCAATAACTTCAGATATGCAGATGACACCACCCTTATGGCAGAAAGTGAAGAGGAACTAAAAAGCCTCTTGATGAAAGTGAAAGAGGAGAGTGAAAAGTTGGCTTAAAGCTCAACATTCAGAAAATGAAGATCATGGCATCTGGTTACATCACTTCATGGCAAATAGATGGGGAAAGAGTGGAAACAGTGTCAGACTTTATTTTGCGGGGCTCCAAAATCACTGCAGATGGTGACTGCAGCCATGAAATTAAAAGACACTTACTCCTTGGAAGGAAAGTTATGACCAATCTAGATAGCATATTCAAAAGCAGAGACATTACTTTGCCAACAAAGGTCCATCTAGTCAAGGCTATGGTTTTTTCAGTGGTCATGTATGGATGTGAGAGTTGGACTATAAAGAAAGCTGAGAGCTGAAGAATTGATGCTTTTGAACTGTGGTGTTGGAAAAGACTCTTGAGAGTCTCTTGGACTGCAAAGAGATCCAACCAGTCCATTTTAAAGGAGATCAGTCCTGGGTGTTCATTGGAAGGACTGATGTTGAAGCTAAAAGTCCAATACTTTGGCCACCTGATGCGAAGAGCTGACTCATTTGAAAAGACCCTGATGCTGGGAAAGATTGAGGGCAGGAGGAGAAGGGGACAACAGAGGATGAGATGGTTGGATGGCGTCACCAACTCACTGGACGTGAGTTTGGGTGGACTTCAGGAGTTGGTGATGGACAGGGAGGTCTTGCGTACTACAGTTCGTGGGGTCACAAAGAGTCGGACACAACCGAGTGACTAAACTGAAAACTGAAATGGGGAAGCAATTATCAACTATGTATGAACTAAAGATAAAAATAGCTGAAAGGAAACAGAGAGAAAGAAAGAGACACGTCAAAAAGGTTAAAATTCACTGCCACTTGAGATTTACTCTAGCATCAAGAAGACATGCTTGAACTTAAGTAGTTATGGGGCACATGGGTTCTACAATACAGTTTTTATTAGTCCTGTCATGAGTCTACTTGGGTATCTCAAAGAATGATCTCCAAACAAATCATAATTTTCAAAAGTTGAAAATTGTGATTCTTATAATACAATATAAAGCGAACACAAGAAAGATTTGAAAAATTAGTTAATAAAGAAACCAATAAACTTCATGACTGGTTCACAGATCCTTTAAGAAGCTAAGTATACAGAGGAATTTAAACAAAGAAACGTTAGAATAAGATTTCTGTGTTATACATGAAACTTCTTAGATCCAATCTTCAGCCTTATCTATTCTCCTGACAGGCTTTATTTGTTTCTCTCCCAGACAAAAGTCTGTAAGTTAATCTCTTATCCCTTCAGAATTGAAAACAGCCTAGTTGAGTCCAGCAATACGCTGAAAGAACACCAACACTCTTTGTTGACTATTTTGAGTTTGAAATAATTTCTTGGCAGTTATATATAAGTCTCTGGATTTTATTAGGCTTCTATTTACTTACAGGAGCCCCAACTATCTGTGTCTAACTTCTGGCTTGTGATTCACGTAGTTTTAGCTCCTGTTTAGCACTATGTGAGGCGCACTTGATAACCTACAGAGATGGAGCCCTATTTAGCACTGTGAATCCCAAGACCTTATATAGAAGAAAACAATCCCACAAGAGTTAAAGTATATTTGACACTCCATGATAGTTAAACAGAGTCATGTCTTCTATAGTATGGTCAATTTATCAAATCATAAAAAGTTTGGTTTCAGAACCAATTAGGTTTGTATTTGGGAAAGCCTGAAGAGTTTTGTCTCGTTTAGCACATGGTCTTTTTCATCATTTGGATAATGACAAAACAAAATGAATGTGCTAAAAAATAGCCTCACAGGACAGATTAAAATGATAGTTAGGAGTTCTGTTATATTCAGGTTGCAAAATTTCATTTCTGTAGTAGCATTTTCCTACAGTAATCTAACTTCAGGGCTTTTGCTTAAATGACTATAGCTGCCATAATATCTCAATGAAGCTTTATGCAAGGACTAGATAAAGTGAAAGAAATTATTCCCAATGATTACAGTTTTCAAACAGTCCATTCTCAGCATCTGATATTCTTTCTTTATCACCATATCATTTATGTTGATATTATCACTTTATTATATATTAAGTAACAATTTAGTTCAATTTATTAGACACTAATTACTTCTATTAATATTTTCAAGCCTATATTTTATTCTAAACTAGCAAATATTGAACAATATAATGTTTAAAGACCTCTTTGTATTCTGTGTAATGAATTTATTCAATTTCCTCTAATCCTTGATCTTAATGTGAACATCATTGGAAGTCCTGATGTTTTTACCTTGTTCTCAAAACAGCGGAATTCTATGGGTGCTTCCAACACCCTGATTGCCACCTAATCTGCAATACTTTTTTCACTTTCCAGTTAATGGGCTCTTGTTCTACCTGGTGAATACATGGAAAATACAATGGTCAGACCCCAACTCTATCACTCCTTTTGGACAGATTCCCATACTTTGTAGCTTTCCCTATCTCAATCACTCATTCAAAGAACATATTTTTCAGAGGCTATAACAATTGCTAATATGTTTATTCATTGTCTTTTTAAAAAACTTATTTAAATAAAGGCCTCTTTAGCTCAACTAATAAACCTTTCATAGAAATTCAGGTTTATTAGTTTCCGAGCTGCTATAACAAATTACCACTAATGGTGGCATACAATAGAAATTGATTCTCACAATTCTGAAGAGTAGAAGGTGTCAGCTGAACTATCTCTGAGGTTCTAAAGAAGATATTTCATGATTTTTTTTTTTTTTTTTGCTTCTGGTGTTGTCAGCGATTCTTGGTGTTCCTTGGCTTATTGATATATCATTCTAAGCTCTGCTTCCATCATCACATGGCATTTTCCTGAGTGTCTTCTGTCTTTTCTCCGCTTCTTACAAGGATACCAGTGGCCCACCCTAATTCAGTGTGACCGTATCCTAATGATTATATCTGCAATGATCCTAATTTCAAAGAAGATCACCCTCACAGTTACTAGGGATAGGACTTTGATACGTATTTTTCAGGGGGACGTGACTCAACCCACAATCTTCCAATTATTCCCCAATGGTTACAGAGGCTCTAGCGAAAACCACTGGCAAGCATGCAGTTTAAATCATCCATCAACTATACTTCTCATGTCGTAAAGTGATTATTTTTCATATCCTTTTTGTTTGAATGTTGACATGCTTGGCTTTTCCTCTCAATGTTAAAACATAATGGTGAAGGAAATCTACAGGAGCCATGCTGGTCTACCTCATGCATCATCTGCAAAATTGGCAGCTCAATTCTGACTCCAAAATTTTTCTTTTAGTGTTAGTACTAGAAGCAGAATAAACACGGCTTGATTTGAAGTCTGTACGCTCTGGTTGTGACATTAGAGCTTTAGAAAAAATACTGCTGGGAAGCATAAACTAAGAAAATTTAACATAGAAATCATTGATACAGTCTTAGGAAAGGCCCTTTTTCAAACAATAGATGCATTTTATTGTGCTTTTAACACGCAATACATTTCCAGCACTTTCCATATACATATTAAAAATAACTTAGAGTAATTTATATGCAAATATATGGGATTTAATTATCACATGACTGTAAAGCTATTAGATACTGCTTTAAAGGATAAGGAAAAAACTAATTTGAGCCTAATTCACATTTTTGATATTTTAATAAGAATTCAGCTTAATTTTACTTCTGCTTTATAAGAAAATAATTTGCTAAGCATATTTAACTTGTGATGAAATTCCCCTCCTTATGTGACAAATTGTATACATATTCCAAGTAGCCTGGAAACATTTACATATGAATAATTGATACACTAATTATAAATTATTCTTCAGCTGTCAGTTTAGTCAAGTTTTCTAAGTTCAGTGTACTTCAAGGCTGAATATAGCATGGTTGAGGGTGTTATAAAAAGACATTTCTATATAAGAAAAATCTTTTAATTCATAATTTTACTTATTCAAATAAACCTGTCCTTGGAGAAGGGAACAGCAACCCACTCCAGTATTCTTTCCTGGAGAATTCTATGGACAGAGGAGCCTGGTACATGGGGTACCAGTCCATGGGGTCGGTCGCAAGGAGTCAGACATAACTGAGCGATTAATACCTCACTTCACTTCACTTCACTTCACTTCATTTTATAAGATGAAGCAATTTAGAATATAATGTTTCTTTTACAAGATGTTACTCCTGATTGCTAATTTTTTCACATTCTGAGATACAAAGTAAAAGTTGAGTGGGTAGATATTAAGATTGATTGTTTCTGCAAATGACTGAATAATGGCGCCTAGAACACCAAGGGGTTTTCTTTGCACAGTGTGGAACCAAACTTGGCTTTATTTCTTATTATGAAAACAATCATAATCATAAAGTAATGGTACCAGACTGCATTCTTTTAGTACAGTGTGGGTACTAAGGATGTATATGTCTAACATCGCTCAACAGGATTTAGGAGACAGAGGAGTCTCACAGAATCTACTACAGAAATTTACATAGGAAATATCTTAAGACATTCTGATTTTGTAACATGAGTCCTCATGGAGTCAAATAGCTTGTGATGGTTATAGAGAATTCACTCACAAAATGCTGGGAGAGAAACTGAGTTTGTGTTTCAGGTATTTCAGAGAGAAGCAGAGCAGATCACAGACCTGAGGCTCAGACAAATTCCACTGAACTCAGGTTGCTATTTCACCTGACTTTTGCCTATTTCCTCAATTGTGCTTTCAGTATTGTCGAGCCTCAAGATCCATATTGGGCTTAAAAGACGTCAAACAATTTGAGACAGTACCAACAACTATCACTGTATTAGACTGGTCATGTATCAGCATGTCATTTTATGTCCATCTCACACAATTAAATGAAGTTCATTTTAATATGATTATGTCACAGATTTCTCAGATTCCTCATTATACATTAAAAAGTTGATTAAATGTTTATTACCTGTATTTCAAACTTAGCATTTCTGGTTGAGTAAAGTTCTCATTTAGACCAGGCTTGATTAATGAGGAGGTTTAACTTATCATTATCTCCTACAGAAAGATCACAGCTACCACCATACTGATTTAAGAGATATTTCTGTGGCCCCTAGTGATCTTTCTGAGTTATAAAAAACAACTCTTTTGAAAGACTGACCTATTATATAAATTGAAGGAAAATGCTCAATATTTTTGGTATGTTTTTACTGATATTTGAATATTAAGTGATTGTTCCTCTAGAGGTTATATCACAATAGAGATTACAAAGATTGTGGCATGAGATAACTGCTTCTGAAAATTCTAGATGGTACCAAGGGAAAATGGGAAGTCAAAGTTTTTGAAACCAGGCTAAGAACATGAGAAAAAAAAAAAAAAAAGACTTAGAGAAAATATATACTAAAGTCTCAAAAGGTTCCTTATCTTCGATAGCCATAAAACAGATACAACTGAATCTGACTGCAAGGGGCACAAAGTTGCAGTGCCAATTAAATGTGGAACTTAATCATATCTCTTTCCTAACTTACAAGCATGGAGTGGAAAACACTGGAACCTAAGATACAGGGTCATTTTGGTAAAAACATATATAACACCCAGAAATTTGATTTACTAAATCATTTGAATCTTCCTTACTTATCAAAGCAGCTAATCCACATCTGAGAGAACTAGCTTTACTGTTCACAGAAAATTTTACATCAGGCAGTTGCCCCAAGATTGTGTAATTCTTGCAGAGACTCAATCTCATCATCTCTGACTGTCTCCAAGTTCATACAAAGACATTTTAGCCCATCATAACCCAAATGGAGAAGTTAATTATCTTCTCTGGGAAAACACAGTCTGTGCCCAAAAGAACTGTAGAAACTTGCTAGCAGAAGTATTAGCAAGTAAAGATGCTTGGGGAAATCAAAATACTAGATTTTCCAGGAATTATAGGAGGTTGGCTCTGAACTGAAGCTAATACTTAAAAACTCCACTATGAATCACTCGTTAGAATTAGTGGCATTGGAGGTCAGTTAAAAGATGATGATGTAGTCTAAATCATCTCATAAGGCATCCAGTGAAATCACAGTCACATACTGTGGCACTTTCCTTATTCTTAGATATATACTTGGTAACCGAAAGAATCCCTAGCTTTATTCTGTGAAGTGTGGGTCATTACAGTAGCAGTGTCAAGAAGAAGCCATTATATCATAACTATGTCTAGGCAGTAAATTAAAAGCAACACAGTATTCCAGGAGATTGGCAGAAATAAATATTATTATCAAATACCTGAAAAATTTAGTGGTGATGATTCCTATTGAATCCCCATTAAGTTACCTTTTGGTTGGCACAAAAGCCAGAAAGGCCTTGCAAAATGAATGACTATATATTATTGTGAATTTAAGCAAATAATTTCCCAATCAAAACTGTGAAGAAACAGAAATTTTAGTAGATAAAACCAATATATCTTGACACATTTATGATGCTT
This sequence comes from Budorcas taxicolor, assembly GCF_023091745.1. Taxonomy (NCBI): domain Eukaryota; kingdom Metazoa; phylum Chordata; class Mammalia; order Artiodactyla; family Bovidae; genus Budorcas; species Budorcas taxicolor. The sequence continues at coordinate 74,075,132 of NC_068911.1, forward strand.
TCTTTGCACTTCCTATCAATAATGATAATCCTGCTCAGATACAGCAGAACACCTTGACTGTCTTATCTCATGATACTGCAGTTCTTCTGCTCCCAGACATCACAGTCCCAAGGAACACTGTTGTTATTCAATCGCTCAATCATGTCCCACTCTTTGTGACCCAATGGACTGAGTATGCCAGACTTTCCTGACATTCCCTATTTCCCAGATTGGTCAAACTCATGCCCAGTGAGTCAGTGATGCCATCCAACTACTTCATCCTCTGTCAACCTCTTCTCATCTTGCCATCAATCTTTAACAGCATCAAGGTCTTTTCCAGTGAGTTGGCTCTTCATATCAGGTGGCCAAAATATTGGAGTTTCAGATTCAACATCAGTCTTTCTATGAATATTCAGGGTTAACTTCCTTTAGGATTGATTGGTTTGATGTCCTTGCTGTTCAAGGGACTCTCAATCTTCTCCAGCACTACAGTTTGAAAGCATCAGTCCTTGAGTGCTCAGCCTTCTTTATGGTCCAACTCTCACATCCATACATGACTACTGGAAAAACCAAAGCTTTGATTATAAGGACCTTTGTCGGCAAAATGATGTCTCTACTTTTTAATATGCTATCTAGATTGTCATAGCTTTTCTTCCAAGGAGCAAGCATCTTTTAATTTCATGGCTGCAGTCATCACATGCAGTGATTTTGGAGCCCAAGAAAATAAAGTCTGTCACTGTTTCCATTGTTTCCCCCATTTGCCATGAAGAGATGGGACAGGATGCCATGATCTTAGTTTTTTGAATGTTGAGTTTTAAGCCAGTTTTTTCACTCTCCTCTTTCACCTTCCTCAAGAGGCTCTTTAATTCCACTTTCCTTTTTACCATTAAAGTGGTATCATCTGCGTTATCTTAGGTTGTTGATATTTCTCCTGACAATATTGATTCCAGCTTGTGAGTCATCAAACTTGGTACTTTGCATGATATAGGCCAGGTGACAATATACAGCCTTGACATACTTCTTTCCCAATCTTGAACAAGTCTGTTGTTCCATGTCCAGTTCTAACTTGTTGCTTCTTATCCTGTATACAGATTTCTCAAGAGGCTCGTAAGGTGGTCTCGTATTTCTATCCCTTAAAGAATTTTCCACAGTTTGTTGTCATACCCACAGTCAAAAGCTTTAGTATAGTTAATGAAGCAGACATAATTTTTTTTTTAAATATCCTTGCTTCTTCTATAATCCAAAGGATGTTGGCAATTTTGATCTCTGGTTTCTCTACCTTTTCTATATCTAGTTTGTACATCTGCAAGTTCTTGGTTCATGTACTCCTGAAGCCTAGCTGGAAGTATTTTGAGCATGCGAAATGAGTGCAACCTTTGCCAGCAAAGGTCCGTCTAGTCAAGGCTATGGTTTTTCCCGTGGTCATGTGTGGATGTGAGTGTTGGACTGTGAAGAAAGCTGAGTGCCAAAGAATTGATGCTTTTGAACTGTGGTGTTGGAGAAGACTCTTGAGAGTCTTGAGATTCCTTGGACTGCAAGGAGATCCAACCAGTCCATTCTAAAGGAGATCAGCCCTGTGTGTTCTTTGGAAGGAATGATGCTAAAGCTGAAATTCCAGTACTTTGGCCACCTCATGCAAAGAGTTGACTCCTTGGAAAAGACCCTGATGCTGGTAGCGTTTGGGGGCAGGAAGAGAAAGGGATGACAGAGGATGAGATGGCTGGATGGCATCACCAACTCGATGGACATGAGTTTGGGTGAACTCCAGGAGTTGGTGATTGACAGGGAGGCCTGGCGTGCTGCAATTCATGAGGTCGTAAAGAGTCGGACACAACTGAGCGACTAAATTGAAAAGAACGATCTATATCTTTTCACTCCATTCTTGTAGGATATTTTTTTAATTATAGTTATGTAATGGAAAGTTATGACCAACTTAGATAGCATATTAAAAAGCAGAGACGTTACTTTGCCAACAAAGGTCCGTCTAGTCAAGGCTATGGTTTTTCCCGTGGTCATGTATAGATGTGAGAGTTGGACTGTGAAGAAAGCTGAGTGCCAAAAAATTGATGCTTTTGAACTGTAATGTTGAAGAAGACTCTTGAGAGTCTCTTGGACTGCAAGGAGATCCAACCAGTCCATCCTAAAGGAGATCAGTCCTGGGTGTTTATTGGAAGGACTGATGCTGAGGTTGAAACTCCAATACTTTGGCCACCTCATGCAAAGAGTTGACTCATTGGAAAATACCCTGATGCTGGGAGGGATTGGGGACAGGAGGAGAAGGGGACGACAGAGGATGAGATGGTTGGATGGCATCACCGATTCGATAGACATGAGTTTGGGTAAACTCTGGGAGTTGGTGATGGGTAGGGAGGCCTGGCATGCTGCAATTCATGGGGTCGCAAAGAGTCGGACATGACTGAGTGACTGAACTGAACTGAACTGAACTGAACTGAATACTTCTTACATCATTGAAAAATGCATATTTAAAACCTGAGCTCATAAAAAACCCCTATCAGTAGTCACAAATAATATTCTTTTTCTTAGCTGAAATATCTTGAATTTGACACACCTTAACTTTATTTTTTTATTATTGATTCAAATTTTATTAGTATTTAGATATTTAGAGGTGATCATGTGATCCTATCTACCTTTTCATTATATTTAAGAATTTTTTGATAAAATTACCTATTGTCCTATCTAAACATATTGTCTTTTCTAGGAACGAAGAATTCTGAAATCTTAGGCCAAGGTTCTGAAAATCAAGTCTTGTTCTCTATTTATATATATATTAATTTAATCTTCCCAAAGTCACACCTTTCTCCATAAAAAATGTGAATATCATTAGTTGTATCCCTTTGTCCTTGACTATCTATGAAAATGAAACTATGGTAATCAGCTCTAATTTGCAACAGCTCTCTATTAAGCACAGTTTCCTTCCTGAGTGAGCAGAGTAGCTCACTGAGACTTTGACCAATATGAAAAGCATTTCACTCACCTCTTATGTTTTAATACATAGGTATCCTAGTCACCATTGCCAAAATAAATATTGTTATCAGAACATAAATTTTACTTTCTACCTGATACTTTCAAAGAGACTACCAAGACATGACAGATTTAGAACAGAAAAAGAGATGACAAATGTGAGAATGCTCAGGGAAAAAACCTATCAGAAAACCATTTGACTGTATGATATGGTCAAAGCAGAGTCTCCAAACCAGTATCCAAACTTCTGTCTGACACCTTCATCTTAATTACTTGAGTAGAATTATATTTCAAATAATTAACATTTTCTCCAGTATTTCTTACTCTGTGCTCTTTATTTACTCTATGAAACTCTATCAGCCATGCAAGACTGACAGATGAAGTAAGGACTTGCAGAATTTGTTTTCCCGTTTTAAAATGTAGGGTAAAATCAGAGCTAGAGAAAGGTAGGTGATATTAGTATGGGAAAGTAATTTGCAGATCAGAGTTCTTAAAGTAGAAAGTGAAAAGAAGACTTCCTTGGTGATCCAGCGGTTAAGAATCTGCCTTCCAGTGCAGAGTACATGGGTTCTATCCCTGGTTGGGGAACTAAGGTCCACATGCCAGGGGGCAACTAAGCCCAAGCATCGCAACTAGATAGAAACCCATGTGCCACAATGAAAGATCCCATGTGCCGAACAGAAGATCCTGTGTGCTGCTACTGAGACCCGACACAAATAAATAAATTTACTTTTTTAAAAAATGAAAAAAAGTCTCTATTATGAGGACTACAAAGTTAGTTGGAAAAAATTCAACATCCATTATGTCCAAAAATGAAGAATCCCCACTGACCCTTGCTTTTGTATATGTGCTGCCAAAAAAGAGCACCTGACCCTTACATTTGAACTACCAACAGTCTTCTTGAAAATTTTCTAAACTGAACTGAGGTACTAACATAGGAACCATGCATGACTCAAAGATTATTTCTTCCTTGAGTAAGACGGCAGTGAACTATTCCAATAGGTGACTTCCTAATAATCCAGACTAATATTGGACACTGAACTGTAATGTGCCTTGGTGTAGTTTTCTTAAGCATTCCTGTATTTATATTTCATTGAGATCCTTGAATTTGCTGGTTTAAAATTATCAACAAATTTGGAAAATAAATTGACCATAATTTCTTCAACTATTTTTTTCAACTCACTTCCTATGCTTTGAGATCCAGTTTCATAGCTTAAGTCACTTAGGTTTGTCCCACTGCTCCTTTGTTCATATTTTTAACGTCATTTTTCTCTGACTTTCTATGTTTATTTATAATTGTGCTCAGTTTTTGCTGCTGCTCAGGTTTTTCTGTAGTTGCAGAGAGCTGGGGCTACTCTCTAGTTGCAGTGCACAGGCTTCTCATTGTGGTGGCGTCTCCTGTTGCAGAGGAGCACGGGCTTCAGAGTACCAGACTCTAGGAGTTGCGGCACGTGGGCTCAACCCAGTAGTTACAGTTTCTGGGCTCTAGATCACAGGCTCAGTACTTGTGCACACAGGCTTAATTGCTGCACTGCGTGTGGGACCTTCCTGGACCAGGGATCAAACCCAGGCTTCCTGCACTGGCAGGTGAATTCTTTACCACTGAGCCACCAAGGAAAACTTCTCTGATTTTCATTTTGGATACTTTCCAGTGTATTTTTCATGAAGACAGATCTTCTTTCATTTCTAGACGTTTTCTTAGGCGTTTAAAAAAATAGATACAATATCATTCCTTCACCTGCTTGATTTTTTCCAGCCTGAATATACACAATAAAGATATACAGAATACATTATAATAACTTTTTAATTGTTCTTGTAAGAGATTCTATCATGTGTTAGTTCTGGGCATATTCCTTTTATTTTTGTCTTCATTATGAGTTATAATTTTCTTTTCTTTGGCATGGTCTGGTAATTTTTACTGTATACCAGACACTGTGAATTTAACCTTTTGTGGTGCTTTATATATTTGTATTCCCCTATATACTCTTGAGATTTTTCTGGGGAACTCTCAGGAACTTTGATTTTTTCCAAGGTATACTTTTAAAATTAATTATCTGGAAATAAAGCAACATTAATATAGGGCTATTTCCCCTACTCCTGAAGCAGTATCCTGCTACTAAGAAATACCCAATGACCCATAAAACGTGAGGTTTTTTGGATTGTAGGAACACCAACTTTTCCAGCCCCTATATGAGCTCTCTGAATTGATCCCTCTGCTCCTTTCAGATGATCTTTTTCCTACCCTCAAGTAGTTTCTATCTGGCTAAATATGTGAATGACACCCTCAGAATCTCCAGAGAATCTCTCTCTGCATAGCTCTTATCACTCCAGGACTCTGCTGTGGAACATTTCAACACCTTGACCTTCACTAAGTTCCATTTCCTAACTCAAGAAATTTACTAGGATCCTCCCTGGTGTCCCCCTTCCTGTGCTGAATTTTGGAAAGTCTTGGGTAGTAAGTTAAGGCAGTTACAAGACTAACCTTTTACTGTCCTTGCACTACCTAGTATCCAGTAATGAAGATAAATAAGTATATATGTTTTTCACACTGTTTTCATGTGAAAGTATATACCTTGTTATGTGACTCCATCTTGGCTGAAGATCATAGTCCCCCGTGAGTTTGTTTTATTTTGAAGCCATCCCATATTCAGAGTGCATAGTCACTTTAAAACCACAAAAAGAACTAGTTCTTGAATAATTTATATTTAAAATATCAGAAACAGGCAACTGGTGAGACTTTTTGGGAAAGGAATCAGGCTTAATGTTGTATAAATATAATAGTTTTACACTGGTTTATAACCATTTAAAATTAATAGCCTTTAAGAATATAGCAGTATAGCAATAAAAAGACAGTTTTTGTGCCTGGCCTTTGCTATTGTCAGTGGTTTCAAATTTTAGCAGAAGGTCTTCATATTTTCAAATAGAACAAATTACAGTGATGCTTTAAAAATAACATTATAGAATTAGCTGAAGTGTGGTCAAAGAGCTTTAGCTTAAATATAATTGAAAAATAACTCAAAACTCACTGACATTGCTTTTTGCATACATCATTTTAAGTTTCAACTTGTGAATTATGTCTAAGATTTTTGAGTATGGGATAATAACAAATTTAACAGTGGAAACAGTGTCAGACTTTATCTTGGGGAGCTCCAAAATCACTGCAGATGGTGACTGCAGCCATGAAATTAAAAGACGCTTACTCCTTGGAAGAAAAGTTATGACCAACCTAGATACAATATTGAAAAGCAGAGACATTACTTTGCCAACAAAGGTCTGTCTAGTCAAGGCTATGGTTTTTCCTGTGGTCATGTATGGATGTGAGAGTTGGACTATGAAGAAAGCTGAGTACAGAAGAATTGATGCTTTTGAACTGTGGTGTTGGAGAAGACTCTTGAGAGTCCCTTGGACTGCAAGGAGCTCCAACCAGTCCATTCTGAAGGAGATCAGCCCTGGGTGTTCTTTGGACGAAATGATGCTGAAGCTGAAACTCCGGTACTTTGGCCACCTCATGCGAAGAGTTGACTCACTGGAAAAGACTCTGATGCTGGGAGGGATTGGGGACAGGAGGAGAAGGGGACGACAGAGGATGAGATGGCTGGATGGCGTCACTGACTCGATGGATGCGAGTCTGAGTGAATTCCGAGAGTTGGTGATGGACAGGGAGGCCTGGCGTGATGCAATTCATGGGGTCACAAAGAGTCGGACACGACTGAGCGACTGAACTGAACTGAACTGATACACTATTAAATCAAATATACAAAGTTACATATAAACCAACATAAAGATTATTAAATTCAGCTTCCTAAATAGCTGAATTAGAAGTCCACACTTTATATACAGTAAGTAGTTACACTGGAAGGTACAATTATGAATGGATGGGGTGATCATTCTGTCTTGGTGACATGAGTTTAATTAAACTGACTGTCAGAGCCTCAGTTCAGCCCTTTTAAGTGGAATTTTCTTTTAACCATTGGAACAAAGTTTATTCATTTTTGTTAAAAAGATAGAACAATGCTCTCACTGGATTTTAAATTTGTAGGCTTAGGTTCTCAAGTAGAAATTATTTTTTAAGGGAGATTAACATAGATAGAATCATAATGTTGTTTACAGGATTACATATTAATCAACTAATTTATATTCTTACAGTTCAACCCTCAGTCTCATTCCATTTGTTATACAATAAAGTTCTTGAATTTCTCTCATAAACCTCTTTTTTCAAGGTAATAAATCTCAAAGGTAAGTCAAATTAAGTTCTCTATGCTTTTTAACACTCTATTTGCAAATTGTTATCTTGTGAAGCTTTGTATAAATAATGTGCTAAAAATGAAGGGAAGCCATTAACAGGAAACACCAATAAAATTAACTTTCCCAAGCCATAGAAACTAAGACCAATAAATCTACAATAAAAGTATTAAAAATTGCCAGCAATCATTGCTCTAATATTCTCCATCACTTTCTGTCTTTCTCGATATCCTGGGGTAATTGGGCTAATATTGGGCTAATTCTAAATGGTGTCTTTACCATTTCAGAAAAACAATTTTCTCAGGTTCCGATCTCTATACCACCTTTGAAAATCACAGACATGACATGGTCCTAGAAGCAGTCCAACTCTCTAAGGTCATCAGTGTAATATACTCTAACTCCCTTGATTTAAAATAATGTTTCTTCCATCCCTTTAGCATGCAAATGCATATAAGTTTAAAACTGATTTGTCTAATAATATGTCTTAGGTTCAAAAAACACAGATAAATAAAATTCATTTTACTTCATCTTTTGTGCATTTTTTGTGTTTTGTCCCATTTTAAAAATATCATTGTAAATATGATGTGAAAAATGCATTTAAACAAATTCTGTATTATGAATTATTCATAGATAAATTTTTCTGAAATATGAGAATAATGAATTTAGGTACAGCATTGTCCTAGCATGCTTGACAGTTAATTGGCTACCATGCTTTATTCCATATGCACTGGAAGATTATGCTGTTTAAGAGAGAAAATAAATTCCTTTAATGGTGGGCTAATTCTTGGTATGCCCACATTTAATATCAGTCATTTGGCTTAAGCTTTGACCCTGCTTAAATGCAAATGTTCCTGAGAAGAGTAAAAAATTCAACTCTTATCACGCATTTGTGCCTTATTATATACAGTTTGTAAACATTTGGCTAGAAAGGAATGAGTTCAGAACTTGAGAGCACTGTCGACTGAAATTTTGAAGAGAGAATATATCTGAGAATGGAAAAACTATGAAATTCAAAGACTGAGGATATTCAATGCCACCAAATTGCTGATTCTATATTTTTGCACTGTTTGTTTCTTACCAATATTCCATATTTTTAAAAAGATATTTTAAAAATGTAACTCCCACACCTCAAAAGTTTTACATTATTTTGATGTTCTATATCTTGCTGTTTCCACTTTACAATTTATAAATTGGTATCATTTCAGAGGAATCTTTTAAGCAATAAATAAACTCGTATTTTCAGTAAAAAAAAATAATAATAATAATAATAGTAATTTAAAGCAACACATGAAGCTCTAACACCCTTGCCAAAGTTTGCATAATTGAGAAAGGCACCTTCCTGTGTCAAATCTAATTTCTCTTATTTTCAAATGAAAATGTTGAAAACATGGAGAATCAATGGTTTGCCAATTACAGTCAGAGGTGAATCTAAGATCAGGACAGAGATCTCCTAGTTGCTAGTCCTGGTAATTTGTATATATGGTATTAGTAAAATGCTTTCATCCACTTCCCTCTAGCAGGGCCTCCCATTTTCCCATGTCTTTGTCCTGTATTCCAAGTGTGCTCTCAATGGTAATGTCAGTAGAATATAACAATGTGTAATGTATGTAATAACAATAGAGGTTGTGAAAATAATTCTTAAGGGATTATTCTCCTAAATAATACCTGTATTTTTAATGGAGCCTATTAAAGTCAAATACCTAAGCATAGCAGATCACCCTGCAATGAGAGGAAAGCCTGGTACCAAGGAACTCACCTTGTGTCTTTCATCCTCTACCAAAGCGTTCACTTGCACTACTGCTGGAAGTATGCTCCATGTTAATCCTCTAATCACTTAGTCAAAATGCTTCCCACTGCCCGTGGGAGGAGAGCACTAGACACGATGGGCTCTGCAGATACACTGAGAATAAAAGTAAAGTCTTTGCTCAAACTCTGCAAACTTAGATGAAATAATCAAATACAAATCAGATTTTTGAGCAATACAAGAGAATTATTACCTATCCCTAACATAATCCCAAAGTTTCTATAGCAAGATACAAGCAGAAAAGAGGAGCATCTGGGCCAGGTAATCAAGGCATGAAAAATTATATGCCACAATCTACGTAATAATGTAGACAAACACAAATCTACCGGGAAAAAATTTAAGCAGAACTGAGGTCATTAGGACAAAACAAAAGGAATATCCTGAATGCCAAGACTAAGTGGGCAAAAGAAGGACAGCCTTCTAGAGCAGAAGGCCATAAGAAGGAGATCACAGAATATCACAGACAAGAATAAACTGGGGCTATGGAACGAAAAATAAGAAACGAGAAAGCCGGAAACATTGAGTTCCGTCATAAAAAAGGAGTCTCGAGTAGGAGCATGTTGCATGTGCAAGGTATGATGTAGTTACTTGTCTACCAAGCTTCATTTCAGATGCTTAGGAAGAATCTACTATATAAGACAGAAAGAAAAAAAGATTCCTTTATCCATTGACTGATTGCTGATTTAATATTCAACACCTCAAGCATGTGGCTTGAAGTTTTGACTCTCCTTAGAAAAGAAATCTGTGGTTCATTCTTTGCACCTCGTCCAGGTTATATTAGGATTTGTGGTAAACCTCCAGTCTTCATACATCTGGAACCTACAAGATAAATGAATCACTCTGTGGTTTATACACTGATGTTTTCAACATACCTTTCTTCATATTATTGTTGCACTGTATATACATTTCCATCATTCTGAAAGTAACAGTGAATTAAAATTATGTGTATTCATGTCTTCTTCATCTAATATCCTCATTTAAAATCTCTAAAGGATGGCATCATAACTTTCACTAATCCTTTATCCTCAGAAAATAAAATTTTATATATGGGAGGCATTCAGTACTAGCTGATAAGAACTTTACTAAAGATACTTTTGTTAAAGAAAACATATGATTTTCAGCCATGTGAACCAAATATTATTAATTTTCCATAGCATACTGAGAAATGTTTTTTTAATTTAAATAAATTACCCTCTGAGTCCATTACCATGTTTTAAATTCCACTGTGCTCACTATAGAATTAGTGTTCAGAATTGGTGCTAAGAATTCGAATTATGTTTCTACTTCTATTTGACCTACGCTTTGACCTTAAATATCTCGACTCTTTTTTCCTAAATCTAAATTCCAGATAATACTATTGATTTGTGTCTGTGTGTAATGTAGAGAGGTACCTTTTATCCATTTTTAATAGGGCATCCTATTTGAAAATACTTGTCTAGCAAAGTTATAATTTTTGATGCAATATTGAATGAACTACTATAAATCCTTTCTCAGAATTCCTGTGTAAACATATATATGTAAATATACACACATACAGAGTCTCACCTATTCATCTTTCAGATCAATAGACTCTATTTGGCTGGGGTCTGGGGGACAATTTGTATCAATGGAGTAGAATGAAACCAAATGCTGTGTCCTTGGTCACATTAGCAAGGTAACTGAAGTAAATGAGTTTACAAATAACTGTGGTTCATAAAAGTGCCTAAGAAGCTTTTGTACAACCATAACATTAAGATGCCAAAAGTCTTTGCCAGGGAATTCTTGGTTTCATGTAAAAGTTTCTCAACTCTCATAAATATTTCTCTTTCTATCACAGCATTGAAATAAGACATTTTCATGTGGGAAAATTTAGATAAGTCAATGGGCTTCCCTGATAGCCAGTTGGTAAAAAATCTGCCTGAAATGTAGGAGACCCTGGTTCAATTCCTGGGTTGGGAAAATCCACTGGAGAAGGGACAGGCTGCTATTGCTGCTGCTAAGTCACACAGTCGTGTCCGCCTCTGTGCGACCCCATGGACAGCAGCCCACCAGGCTCCTCTGTCCCTGGGATTCTCCAGGCAAGAACACTGGAGTGGGTTGCCATTTCCTTCTCCAATGCATGCATGCATGTTAAGTCACTTCACTCATGTCCAACTCTGTGTGACCCCATGGACAGCAGCCCACCAGGCTCCTCTTTCCATGGGATTCTCCAGGCAAGAATACTAGAGTGGGTTGCCATTTCCTTCTCCCAGGTATAGGCTACCCACTCCAATATTCTTGGGTTTCCCTTGTGGCTCAGCTGGTAAAGAATCTTCCTGCAATGTGGGAGACCTGGGTTCAATCCCTGGGTTGGGAAGATCCCCTGGAGAAGGGAAAGGCTACCCACTCCAGTATTCTGGCCTGGAGTATTCCATGGACTGTATAGTCCATGGGGTCACAAAGAGTTGGACACGACTGAGCGTATTTCACTTTAACTTTCAGCTATGACACAGTGATCTTATTTCAATCAAACTATGCTATTTTTTTTAAGCTCCGTTTCTCTCAGGAAGATATTTTTTTCTTAAGAATATTTACCAGTGACTAGAAACTAAGCTATTCCAGTCTGTATAAACCACACCCTTATATCCTGTACCTTCTCAGCTTCTTTTGAATAAGTAGCCTATTCCACGACCTTGTCACTTGCCACAGCCAACTGAACTAGGAAGACAGTCAACCAAATGGGTCAACTGGAATGCCTCCAAGGAATGTGGAGCCATTAACCAGAGAGACAAGAAAATGCAGTCTCTGCACTGAGAGAGTCTTACACGGCTGTCTCTGAGCTACCGGAGGAACTTAAAGAAATCTGATGTGCAAGAAGAAATATTAAAGAAGCTGATTTCAAAGAGAAGTAGGAATGAGAGAAAATATGAACCCAGAAAGAGAGACAGAGCAAAAAGTAAGGGTAACAGTTTTCTTAGTGTCTGATTATTTTATCATTCTTGGTTCTTATTCCTCTGACTAAATTCCATTTGGAATTAGGTAAAATAGGATCATTATAAATGTTCTTTCTTACCAGAGTCAAATTCAAGCTCTTGTGCGCACTGCCAACAACTAGGACTATATAGATCTTATAGTACGCACTGAAAATGGCTATTACTTTTTAAAACTATATATAAAACTACACATAACATGTGTTTTTTAAAGACAGTAGTTTGCTTAGATACTTTGGTTCCAAGGAATTAAATAGATAATTTAGGACTCTCATATCTGAGAGAAGCATCACTGACAAAGTCTCTGTTACGGGGTATGTGTTGGGTCAATAGTTTTACATCATCTCATTTTATCCTTCAACAAACTTCTGAATTATGTGCTATTTCCAGCATTTCACAGATGACGAAACTGAGACTTAAATAACTTTCCTAAGGTCATAAAGGCACTAAGTGGTGAAGCCAGAGAACAAATTCAGGTCTCTCCAATTCCAGAACCCATATTCTTTTCATATTTTATTTATGTAAGTTGGTCAAATTTGTATGCATCCAGTTTTTGACAGAGCTGTTCTTCCAGAGTAATGGTAAATTAAAACACTAAGCTAAAGGCTACTGAAGATGGTTTAAAATACTTGCAATTCTAAACTTGCTAAATTAATAAAGGGAATAAAGTTGGGATTAAAGGACACATGAAGTCAAAACTAATTAATTGCTCAAGTGTAAGTGAACTAAAATCACTCAGATGCCATAATTTAATACAGGAATCTATTTTGATTTTGCCTCACAGGGAGTAAGATGATATATTTTCATATGTTTAATTTCAAAATTACTACCTTTTATTAAGTAAAGTTGGCAACTTACTTGTCAAAAATATATGTACTTAGTATTTTATAACCATATCAGGCACAAATAAATGGAGAATTGTCTTTATGATAAAAAAAATCTGAAAAATATGATTCATAGAAACGAACAATTTTACAGCATTATTGAAAAGGCACTTTTCAGTAGATGTTTCTTATTGATATTAAAATAGGTTTCTCTCTCCGTCACCAAAATATTCATGCAAAATTATAAGTACTTCATTATTTTTAATCCACTTTCAAAATTTTATTTTTTAACAAGGGAAACCCACTGCAGTATTCTTGCCTGGAGAATCCCCTTTTGGACAGAGGAAACTGCAGGCTACAGTCCACGAGATCGCAAAGAGTAGGACGTGACTGAGCGACTAAGCACAGCACAGCAGTGTGAAACTGCACCCTCGATCAAGACACTGGCCTGAATTAAGACTCAGATAAAGTGTACTCGGTACCTGAAGTTTCATATTTATAAAATAAATATATGAGAATAAGTTCAACTAAAATAAGTTTATTGAACAATGTTATTTGCAGTTACTTTTTTTAGTATGTCATCAACAACAAAAAAGGGACAATTTTTCTAAAGACTAGTGATTATGTCATTTAAATCTTTAAACTGATTAGCAACTTGTAGACTAAATATAATTTGCACCATTTTAGGAAAATAATTTTTAAAACATCACTCTTCTGGAAGATTTTAGAATGAAAACGAGAATACAGTTATATATTTTAAGACTTTGATAAAATAACTTCTTTTATATGACTTTAAAAGCATCTCTTTTCTTACAGTTATTTTTTGCTTTGTTTTTAATGATAAAAGAGACGAAAAAACAGTTTACTCTTTGAGACAGTCTCTGCATATTAAACAAATTTCAATTACAGAGAAAACATGGAAAGGAAAGAGTTTTTTTAAGCATAGCAATCTTCCAAAATAAGATAAACATCTATGGAACCAAAAATGGAATCAGATGTGTAAAGCAGGAAGTAGAGTTGAAACTTCAAATCTCCTAGGCTTTGCCTCCAGCAGCAGGCAGAGTAGATAGGGAGAAGCAGAAATTAAAAATTCCTCACTGACGTAGACACTAAATACAGACTCACTATTTGAATTGAGGCCTACAAAGGGGGTTAAAAAAAAACTGTAACTCTTTGCAAAGAAGTGACATATAAAGAGACATACCTAAAGACATGGGGAAGAAACAGAAAAATCTTCCCACTGAGAAAGGTACCCAACCACTTGCTAGATCATTACTTAACCTGAGTTTTCCCAATATCCCCAGAAGGTTAAAGTGCTAACTTTAATCGATACCATAAGATCTGTCTATATAATAGGACTTTAGGACCAAATGAGAAACACAAAACTAGAAGCAAGCGAAACTGTATAGAGAGGGGATGAGAGGAGGCAAATGCCATCCTAGACAGGCCTGCAAACCAAATTCCAGAATAAAAGAGCTTCTATTTGTCTCTTCGGGTATAAAGATAATATTGGCTTTATAGCTATAGCTTTGCGGATGCCTTAATATCTGGTCAGTATTCTCATTTATCTTCTTAAAGTGAATGCAGCAATCACTAAGTGTTTTTTTTTTTTCTCCAACACAAATTTTTTAATGAATCTGTTCAATTATACTACAGATTCAGCATAATTATTTCTTGAGATTGCACTGGATTTGTAAAATAATTCAGAGAAAATAATATTTAACACATTTAGTATGTTATGTCATTCCATTATGGATGTGATATACCTATTATTTATTCAAAGTTGTTTAATAAACTTAATATAACACATATTACATACAAATTTATACATTATATATCGTACATTTATATACATAAATATCCTATATATCATATACGAGGTGGAGGGCATGATGGAATTAGTGTTCTTATATAAAGAGATGGGCTTCCCATGTGGTGCTTCCTCTGGAGAAGGAATGACAGCCCACTCCAGTATTCTTGCCTGGGAAATCCCATGGACAGAGGAGCCTGGTGGGCTACAGGCCATGGGGTCGCAAAGAGTCAGACACGACTGAGCAACTGAGCGTGCACGTGTATGCTTCCACGCATGCACACACACACACACATGCACGCACACACACAGGAGGATATACTGAGGCAGGAGATAGACAGTCCCAGGCTGAGGAGCTGCAGTGTGTCACCTATGAACAGATACTCCAAGATGAAGATAATAGCAGGAGGCTAATAGGAGAGGCTGAGCCCTACCTAGATAAGGGACAGAGACCATATACTTCTCATCCTTGAGGTCAAGGAGACCTTCTTGACTATACATGTGCAGAAAGGCTCCTTGAAGGTCAAAAAGGAAGTGATGTCAACCTACTCTTAGGCCTCTTTGCTGGAATCCTTCTTGGCTAAGAGATACACCCGTAGCCAAATGTGGACTCAGAACCAGGCAAAGCAAGATGACTGGCCAAAGGAAACCCAGGAGAAATGCCTGATATAAGAGCACAACCACCATGTGTCTATTCACACATACTCTTTTTTTTCCCCCCAAAGACACTTTACTTGTTTCACTACTCTCTGTCTCTTTGTGGGATTCATTTCTACAAAGCCAGTGGGCCAGGGGTTTTGTCACTGGCCACTGGTCTAGTGGCTAGGATTCAGCACTCTCACTGCCGCAGCCTGACTTCAATCTCTGGCCAGGAACCAAAATCCTGCTTCAAGCCACTTCAGGCCGAGGCCACCTGAGATCAATACCACAGAGCTCGCTTCCTCTCACTCTGTATATGAGACCCCAGCAAGAAGGCAGCCATCTACAAGCCAGACTCAAGGGGAAACCAAATGGGCCAGCACTTTAATCTCAGACTTCCCAGCCTACAGAACTGTGAGAAATAAATTCCTACTGTTTAAGTCTATGGTAGGCTGAGCTAATATAAATTTTGATACCAAGAAGGGAGGTATTACTACAACAAATATCTAAAATTGTGGAAGTGGCTTTGGATCTGGGTAATGGGTAAAGACCTGAGGAGTTCTATGGTACATGCTAGAAAAATTGAGATCACATTCAGAGTGATTCTGAGAAACTCAGGGGAAAAGGAAACAGAGATGGACAGAAATTTTCCATCTTCTTAGAAAAATACATAAATAATCAAAAGTAGAATACTGGCAGAAATATGGATACTAAAGGCAGGCCATTTTGAGGTCTCAGATGGAAATGAGTAACAGGTTATTAGAAATCAGAGGAAAGGTAATACTTGTTACAAAGTGGCACAGAACTTGCATGAATTGCATTCATATTTGTGTTTTGTGGAAGTTATAATTTGGAAATGATGACTGGATAAATATTGGATATTTAGCTGAGGACATTTCTAAGCAAAGTGTTGCTTAGAAAGACTTGTTTCCACCTGCCTCCTTATAATAACAGTGAAGAAAAGAGATAAATTGAAGAAAGAACTGTTATACGAAGAAAAACCAGACTTTATAAGATTTGGAAAATTCTCAGCCTGTTCATATTTCAAAAACTGAGCAACTGTATTCAGAAGACAACACCAAGGATATGGCTGGACTATCACTTGATAGAGACATTGCATGCCCACATGCTAAGTCACTTCAGTGGTCTCCGACTCTTTTGCCTATGGATTGTAGACTGCCAGGTTCCTCTGTCCATGGGATTTTCCAAGCAAGAAAACTGGAGTGGATTTCCATTTCCTACTCAAGGATAAAGACATTATGAGAGTATATAAGCAGAAACACAGCCAGTTTGAACTGAAGATAAAGACCATATAAAATAACAAAAGGCTACTGGACTTCTTAAATTCCACGGGACAGGACAATAAAGCTATTCATCTACTGCTGCTGCTGCTAAGTCACTTCAGTCATGTCCGACTCTGTGTGACCCCACAGACGGCAGCCCACCAGGCTCTGCCGTACCTGGGATTCTCCAGGCAAGAACACTGGAGTGGGTTGCCATTTCCTTCTCCAATGTAGGCAAGCATGCTAAGTTGCTTCAGTCGTGTCTGACTCTGTGAGACGCCTACAAATATGCATTATTCTAAGAAAAGAGAAGAACGACATTGGGAAAAAAAAATAAAAACAAAACCACCACAACAAAAACAAGCTTATTGATACAGAGAAAAAGATTGGTGGTTGCCAGAGGTTGAGCAAGGGTGATGGGATGATGGTGGACAAAATGCATGAACTGAGTTAAAACGTAGAAAGCTCTAGTTGAAAATAAATAAGTCATGGAGATGTCATTCACTCATCCTTCAACTTTTTTTTCTGTTTGCTGCCATTCCTTTCATTTCTTTTTAATTTAACATCGCTATCTTCCTGAAATATGAATACTTTAATATATCCTATTTTCCATGGTACACAAGGCCTTTCATGCCTTCTCCCCCAGTAAGTTCTTTTCTTTTTTTTTTTCAATAGACAAAGGAAAAAAAAAAGCATTTCAGGCTAATGAAGAAAGACCTTATTTTTCAAGAAAATACAGGAGTATATATTTATGGTCTCAGGATAGGGAAAAATATTCTTAAGTCAAATCCTCTCCCTAAAATGGGAGTAATGCTAAATTTTTGCATTGTTTCAGACAGGAAATGAAGTAGAGTCAAGTACCAATTGGCTGGTTTCTTTGCCTCACTGTTTTGAAATTTAGATTACTAGGTCTGAAAGAATCGACTGAAGTTTACTCAGAGAGAAACCATGTCTTATTTTCATCAATTTCTAAGCCATTTCGGCCATGAGGTTTCGGAGACTAATAAGTAAATTGTGAACCCCATCTCACGTTAATTCATACTCTGCGCAGCTCAGACTCCTGACAAAAGTTCCACCTCGGTTGAGGGGCAAATAAATTTGATCCTTTCCCCTCTGTTTCAACCTCCTCATCCTTAGGCATACACAAGTTATTACAGTAAGAAAGCAAGTGTATGATAAATCACTCTGGGAGCTTCCGGGATGGTGAACCGAATAGAGATTCAGGAAGAGGAAAAAGAGTTGGGAGGACCTATAAGCTCCTGCCCCTTCCTACACGCATGGCCCTACATTTCTCTTCACGGGGCTGATCTTCAACATGCTCAAGGGCTCACCTTCTCTCAGAATAACTTCTTTCTGCAACAGGCATGGGCTCCTTCCTTCCAAATGAGCGTGGGACCCACTGTGTAGTGGATGAGCAGAGATGCCGCAGGGCCTCCAGTCGCCAGGCCATCTCCCAAGTGGGAAATAACAATTCTCAGTAACTGCTTCAGACAGTTGCCGAGGCCGCGACGCGCCTGCGCAGTGGGCGAAGTCGGCCTTGTGCGGTTCCTACCAGTTCTCTGTGCGACCGGGCCTGGGACTAGTTCAGCGTTCTGTGGAAGAACTGAACGTGCCTCAGCTGCCGCAGCTGTTTAAGCTGTATTACCAGAGGCTCTTTCCAAATGCAAGGTACTATCGCTGGCTCACATATGGAGGAGTGATAAAGAATTACTGAGTTAATTTTGACACCATGGATTTTCATTCTCATTGAAGAGGATATTTACGTTCGCTATCACTCCTTCATCAACCAGAGAGATCTGGAAAGGACGATGTAGACAAGCGTTCTAAGTGCTGGGCTCCCATGACGTTGGCGATATGCACCATAGACAGAGCACTGAAAGATTTAAGATCGTTTCTGGATGTATTCTGGAAGGAGACGTTTTCATTGCTGGGTCTGGGATTAAGCAGAAAATTGTCCTCTGAAATACTTTTTGGGATAGTTGAGTTATTGCGGCTAGTTAAGGTGGTCAGGGCTTCCCCGGTGAGTCAGCAGTAAAGAATCGGCTTGCAGTGCAGGAGAGCTGGGTTCGATCCCTGGCTTGGGAAGATCCCCTAGAGGAAGGCATGGCAGCCCACTCCGGTATTCTTGCCTGGAGAATCCCCTGGACAGAGGAACCTCGTGGGCTGCAATCCATGAGGTGGTAAAGAGTTAGACAGGACTGAAGCAGCTTAGCACAAGCGCAAAGGTTGCAAAGTTCACTTAACTAAAGAAAGCACTGTTTTATCAGAAAATCTATGCTATGCTAAGTCACTTCAGTCGTGTCCGACTCTGTGCGACCCCATAGATGGCAGCCCACCAGGCTCCTCCGTCCCTGGGATTCTCCAGGCAAGAACACTAGAGTGGGTTGCCATTTCCTTCTCCAATGCATGAAAGTGAAAAGTGAAAGTGAAGTCGCTCAGTTGTATCCTACTCTTCGCGACCCCGTGGACTGCAGCCTACCAGACTCCTCCGCCCATGGGATTTTCCAGGCAAGAGAACTGGAGTGAGGTGCCAATAAACATAACTTTTAAAAATACATTGACTTGATACGGCTTGGTTGATCAACTATTCTTGAAAACAAGAAAGCTAGAATAAGATTTTAGCCCTTGTTTCTGAAACAATTCATGATGAACTTCAACAGAGCTTCCAAAGTCACAGTTCACTTGAGGCTTGGGAGCATTTGAAGAAGGTAGCCGGTAGATGCCAGAATAACATTGAAAATGACAGATGTGGACTCCGGCTGGAGTGAGAGATGCCCCAGTACTGTTTGCCACAGTGGGATATCAGTGTTAGCAAAGGAATCAATCATTGACTAAAGAGCCCTTTTAAGTGTTCATCCTAATACATATTGCAGTGTGCTTATTGATTTACAGAAAGTAGATCAATTTACAGTTTCCACCATAAGCTCCATCTGCCATGAGTTGGATACTATTTCCAGTGAAGAGGAAAAAGAGAAGTAAGCTGAATCTGATATCAAGCATAGAATCAGAGATTATAAAACAACAAGTCTAGCTCCTTATGCAAAAGTTTCTGAACGGTTTCTTGAAAGTTTAGATAAATTCTCCAAAGGAGAAGTTATCTTTCAGAAGAGTGATTTACAAAAAGACTTCTGAAGATAACAACTCCCTTCAAACCCGTGTGGCTATCTTTTACCTTCAACCAAGAATCAAATACTTCAAACACCATTTCATAAACAGGACAGAACAATGTATGCATTTTTAATGCTCAAAGCAATTGTTTTTTCTTAAATGATTATGTTGAAAATATTCCTGAGACTACCGAAGGAGAGTATCAGTTTTCCTGGAAGGAGCCATAATAGAAAAGATAAGTGGATTGCAGATAAACTTGTAAAATTTTGTATTGTACAAAGATAAATCTAAGATTTCTTATATGAATATGCAGTCCTGCCAGTTGCCATATACAGAGGAAGTGAGCAGTAATATGTTTAAGACTTTAACCTCAGCTCATTGGATACAGCTTCCATATTTCTGGAGTGAATGTTCTAGGTGAATGAGGGCTTTGTCCGTAAGTCTTAGACACTCATTTATATGTGGAAGGTGCATTCAGTCACTCCCTAGTTTTGCTTACTAATATTTTTATTGGTTAGACTATACCTCACTGTCCATATTTTAAATATTATTTTGAACTAAACATCTAAAGCTACCAAAACTTCAATTCAAACATATAAATTACTAGATTACAACATTAGGGGCTAGTCAAGTTATTTTTTTTTTACAACTATCACAGTTGTAGCTCCTAACTTCTTCCCTCAGAGAACAATTAGATTAGCCTACTATAAAGAAGCAGCTTAGAAAAAATAACCAACTTCATTTCATCAATATAAAACCTGTTGTGTTTGTCAAAACACTTGTACTTTCCATTTATTTAGATACTTAAATTGAATTTTTAAGATTTGGTTTCTTCCATGTTATTTTGCGGGATTGATTTTGAAGTGTCAGATTTATTTTGCCTCGGTTTACAACCAGTCTGGACAGAACAGTTGTTCTGGTCTCCATTTTATCTTCTGAGAAACATTGTGAAGTGGGCTATTGGACTAGTGCTTCATAAAAATTGTATTTCCTTTAAGGTTGTTTTTTTCTATAGGCACACAGTCTTTTTTTAAATCTTTAATCTTGTAGTTTATGTAGAACAAAGTCTGTCTTGCAGTCAACAGTCAACACATTGAAATACCTTGCATCTCTTTCTCCTTCCTAATTTTTTACAGAAACATTGAAGACTGTGTGCAAAAAAGCAAATGCTCTGGACTGTGGTCTGTATATGAGGATCAAGAAAGTGGCTCAGTAAGAAACAGCCTAAATCAGAGTTTATTTTGGACAAAACCCAAATCAGTGTGCCATAGAAGCATTAGGTGAGGTTTTAGCCCCATCTAGTGTCCACTACATGGAATCACTTCTTAGAGATAAACTTTAACATCTCACAACTCAAAGATGAGGCAGCTACCATAGGTTGGGCACCGACTCAAAGCACGTACAGTCAAAGAGACGTTGCTTTGTGCTTCTTTGTTACTATCCTGAAAAACAACCATGCTAAAGAAGCTACTATTAGATCTAAGGAATTCATCAAATACTTACAGGGCCAATCAATAGATGTACTCTTTCATATATGAACTTTAAAAAACAGGAAGTAGAAACCCTGATTTGGTAGAAATAAGAATGGATAGTGATGGCAGGCAGAATGGCAGTAACACCTGGGAATAAGAAATTTTACACATATCTAAGGATAAATTTACATATGCTGAATGAGGTCATATTGTGCTGTTTTTTCCCCTTTCTTTTAGTACAAGTGAAAGATTTCAATATACCCATTTTGAAATTGGACTGAGATAGTACACAAAAAAACAGGTAAAACTATACAGTTGCTATGATGCAACTGGTATATCGGATTACATAACTATGGCTATATATGGAAAGGGGCTTAACATCACCAAATAGAGAATAATCTTAACTATATATCAATGGAAATTTTTAAAAATCATGTATGTAGCCAAAATGAACATCCAAAAGTGAAATATTTATATATCACATTCTCATAATATAAACTAGAAAGAATTTTAGGTTTATCATAATTATTTGGGTGTTAAGCATACCCAACTCTTGAACCTATGGAAACAGGAAAGTAAAATTAAAAACTAAAAATCAGTGAAAAGGATAATACTTTATAACTGAACGTAGGGGTTATAGAAGAAAGCAGGACTGAGGAAAAATTGTACCCTCACAATATCCTCACAGTTGTTATTAATAAAGAAAGATGAAAAATAGAGGAGTTGGTATGTACCTTAAAGTATTAGAAAAAGAATGACAATCCCAAATAGAGAAGAGAACTAGTAAAGGTGAAAAGGACTGATTTGCTTTATTAAGAAACAATAATATAAAACAAAAACAGTCCTATTTGTTCCTGGTTGGAGGAGCCAAATGCAGTATTATTTCAAAGTTATCCCAGCAAAGTTTTCAGTCTTGACTGCCTCGCAAACCCAAATCAGAGGCATTTTCATGTTTTCAACCATTATCTTTTTCAAAATGTATTGATGCTCTAATTCTGAATTGCCAGAGTGTTTCTTACTACCCAGGTTGGGCCCGTCTTAAATGCTTCACACGTTCTGTGCTGTGCTTAGTCACTCAGTTGTGTCCGATTCTTTGTTCCCCACGGACTGTCGTCCGCCAGGCTTCTCTGTCCATGGGGATTCTTTAGGCAAGAATATTGGAGTGGGTTGCCATGCCCTCCTCCAGGGGATCTTCCCAACCCAGGGACTGAATCCAGGTCTCCCACGTTGCAGGTGGATCCTTTACCATCTGAGCCACCAGGGAAGCCTATATTCCTGAAAATGGTTAGGAGTGATCGCCAAACATTTTCTTGTTTGGGGTTAAAAGTGTGTATCTTTGGCTTTGTGAGCTGGTCGGCGTTCAGGCTCACAGTCTCCTATCTGTCTCAACCACTCAACCCTGCCACTGTTATTACAAAGCAGCCATAATCAACATAAAAATGAATAAATAGGTCTGTGTTCCAATATAAATTTGCTTATAAGAAAAAGAAAAAAAAGAGGGGTATGGGCTGAATTTGGTCTATGGGCTGTGTTTCCTGATCCTGGGTTATAGTTAAACTGATTTCGAAAGTGCATAGCCACCATTAATATGCATGTGAATATATAAGCAAGTTCAGCTCAAAAAGAAATTCATTTGAGGATATGATAGTGATAATATAATCACAATTACTGTAATATTTATCATTCTGGAAGGATCTTTCCATAGGTCAAGTACTTTACATAGTGTTTTACATGTAATTTCTCAATATCCACATCAACCTGGTGAAGTAGGTACTGTTATCATTGCCTTATGACAGATGAAAAAACAAGAGTTTAGACACTTAACATTTATTCAGTGTTCTAGTTGAAAGGTAGCAGTTTGGGATTTAAGGTAATCTTTGCAAAGAATAGCAAGAAGAGATAAGAAAGCCTTCTTCAGAGATCAGTGCAAAGAAATAGAGGAAAAGAACAGAGTGGGAAAGACTAGAGATCTCTTCAAGAAAATCAGAGACACCAAGGGAACATTTCACGCAAAGATGGGCTTGATGAAGGACAGAAATGGTATGGACCTAACAGAAGCAGAAGATATTAAGAAGAGGTGGCAAGAATACACAGAAGAACTGTACAAAAAAGATCTTCATGACCAAGATAAACACGATGGTGTGATCACGCATCTAGAGCCAGACATCCTGGAATGTGAAGTCAAGTGGGCCTTAGAAAGCATCACTACGAACAAAGCTAGCGGAGGTGATGGAATTCCAGTTGAGCTATTTCAAATCCTGAAAGATGATGCTGTGAAAGTGCTGCACTCAATATGCCAGCAAATTTGGAACACCCAGCAGTGGCCACAGAACTGGAAAAGGTCAGTTTTCATTCCAATCCCAAAGAAATGCAATGCCAAAGAATGCTCAAACTACCACAGAATTGCACTCATCTCACATGCTACTAAAGTAATGCTCAAAATTCTCCAAGCCAGGCTTCAGCAATATGTGAACCATGAACATCCTGATGTTCAAGTTGGTTTTAAGAAAGGCAGAGGAACCAGAGATCAAATTGTCAACATCCTCTGGATCATGGAAAAAGCAAGAGAATTCCAGAAAAACGTGTATTTCTGCTTTGTTGACTATGCCAAAGCCTTTGACTGTGTGGATCACAATAAACTGTGGAAAATTCTGAAAGAGATGTGAGTACCAGACCACCTGACTGCCTCTTGAGAAATCTGTATGCAGGTCAGGAAGCAACAGTTAGAACTGGGCATGGAACAACAGACTGGTTCCAAATAGGAAAAGGAGTATGTCAAGGCTGTATATTGTCACCCTGCTTATTTAACTTCTATGCAAAGAATATCATGAGAAACACTGGACTGGAAGAAACACAAGCTGGAATCAAGATTGCCGGGAGAAATATCAATAACCTCAGTTATGCAGATGACACCACTCTTGTGGCAGAAAGTGAAGAGGAACTAAAAAGCCTCTTGATGAAAGTGAAAAGTGGAGAGTGAAAAAGTTGGCTTAAAGGTCAGCATTCAGAAAACAAAGATCATGGCATCTGGTCCCATCCCTTCATGGGAAATAGATGGGGAAACAGTGGAAACAGTGTCAGACTTTATTTTGGGGGGCTCCAAAATCACTGAAGATGGTGACTGCAGCCATGAAATTAAAAGACGCTTACTCCTTGGAAGAAAAGTTATGACCAACCTAGATAGCATATTCAAAAGCAGAGACATTACTTTGCTGACTAAGGTTCGTCTAGTCAAGGCTGTGGTTTTTCCAGTGGTCATGTATGGATGTGAGAGTTGGACTGTGAAGAAAGCTGAGTGCCGAAGAATTGATGTGTTTGAACTGTGGTGTTGGAGAAGACTCTTGAGGGTCCCTTGGACTGCAAGGAGATCCAACCAGTCCATTCTGAAGGAGATCAGCCCTGGGATTTCTTTGGAAGGAATGATGCTAAAGCTGAAACTCCAGTACTTTAGCCACCTCATGTGAAGAGTTGATTCATTGGAAAAGACTTTGATGCTGGGAGGGATTGGGGGCAGGAGGAGAAGGGGACGACAGGATGAGATGGCTGGATGGCATCACTGACTCGATGGACGTGAGTCTGAGTGAACTCCGGGAGTTGGTGATGGACAGGGAGGCCTGGCGTGCTGCAATTCATGGAGTCTCAAAGAGTCAGACACGACTGAGCGACTGAACTGAACTGAACTGAACTTGCTGAGTCCAAGTTGTAAATTGTTGCTATTGTTCAGCCACTAAGTCGTGTCTGAAGTCATGTTCGACTCTTTGTTACTTCATGAACTGCAGCATGCCAGGCTTTCCTGTCCTTCACTATTTCCCTGAGTTTGCTCAGATTCATATACATTGAGTCAGTGATGCCATCCAACCATCTCATCCTCTGTCACCCTCTTCTCCTCTTGCCCAGCAACAGGGTCTTTACCAATGAGTTGACTCTTCGCATCAAGTTGCCAAAGTACTGGAGCTTCAGCTTCAGCACCAGTCCTTCCAATGAATATTCAGAGTGGATTTCCTTTAGGATTGACTGGTTTGATCTCCTTTCTTTCCAAAGGAATTTCAAGAATCTTCCCTCAAACTGCAGTACAAAAACATCAATTCTTCAGCACTCATTAATAGCTTAATAGAAATACTTGGAATTCAGGCTGTCATATACCTGGCAAGTTAGGGTATTCTGGGTGCAGGGAACTATCTCTCAATGTTCATTTTTCTACAAAGGAATTTCACTCCACTTCCTAGGAAGGAGCACTTTTTTTCATGTTTCCACATTATTTCAGCTTTGAGTTCTCCCTATGATAGAAGAAATGATCATTCCGATTAAAGTCTGTACTTTTCTGAATCAAATAATTATGGGGTTAGGACTGAACCATTATGATTTAAGCAGCATGAACCCAATTCTTTCACTTTTTGGAGAGAGCTATGTGCGGGCAAAGCTAATGCTTGCACTTGTAAATTCCATGGAGTAAGCTGAAGAAGCAGGGCTTCTTTCAGGTCCAGAATATCCAGCTGTGATGAGACAGATCAGACACTTGAAGATCTCAAATTCTAAGATCAAAATAAAGATAGACTCTGCTATACTCTTCAATCCAGCTTTACTGGAAAAATTCTGAGCCTATTTTAATATTTACTGGCCCCTTGTCTGACAAATTGGTTAAGTTCTGAAAGATGGGAAGAGCGATTAATTAGGCTCCCTCAAACTCTTAACAATAGAAACCATAGAAATTACAGTACACATCTGAGGTTGCTTAAGAACAAGTCCAGACTGTTTCTGGAGTGTTATCTACCCAAAGTATACCCAAAGGCACAGTAACTCTAAAGGCTGCTGAATCTCTCTCCATTTGACAACTCTTTGAGTTTCTTAAATGATTGCCTATAATGAAGCTAAGTAGAAAATGAACAAATTGCAGTCTGGTCATGAAACAGGCTATAACTGAACCTAATGAAACAGTGTGAAATTGCAAAAGACTGTGGAATGAATTACAAGGGTCAGTGGTCACCACCACTTAAATGAACTGTTTGACATGATGAAGTTCAACTGCAAAGAGATGACTGATATAAGGACAAGTAAGTAAAAGGAAGGGTAACCACCAATTTTCTGTTTTCATGGAGTTTTAATGTTCATCCTTAATGTAAGAAGAATTTAATTCAGACAAAAAAAGTAGTCTTTAATTTAAAAAATGGTGGCAAGGCCAATAAGTTACTGAGATGAGGGAAAAAGCTCATTTGTCTATGACATTTTAAATGTCATATGTTTTCTTCTTTTAGAGTCTAGATTCTAGAAGTATTATCTAAGCCTATGACTGGAGAGACTCACCAGGACTATGTTTTCACGCAATCAGACAGACATAACAGATTCTCTTGGCATCATCTAGTGAGATTGCAGCCTGTCAGTTTACACTTCACAGCTACTGGGAAAGCAAAACTCTGTTTGGGTTGTGAAAATTCTCCCTGAGTAAGAAGTGCGATAGAGGAGAGAGGGATGTCTGGCAGGTAGAAGGTATTTTTTTCTTAAATTACTTTGAGGACTAAAACTTGTTAATCACACATCATTTAAGAGGCACAGTCACAAGCTAATTTGGAATTATTCCTGGTTTATCTACATAGCATCAGTAATAATACAGGTTTTCTTCCCAGTCTGTTACATTTAAGTATAAGATTATACCAAGGTATGAATTCTCTCTACTGTTATTTAAATATAAATTTAGTCAGCCTTGGAAAGCTTCTGACCAATAGGTACATAGCATAGATATACAATAAATGGAAAAAAATAAACATGTACTAGTTGGATACAATAGAGAAATTGAGTTTCAGGTTATGAGGAAATTAAGGAAAGACTGAACTATAGTGTACAGTCAATGTGTATAGAATTGTACAGAATATTTGTACTGTACAAATTGTACAAATATTTGTATAGAATATTTGTATTGTATTCAAATATACTGTTTTAAATGTAAATTATGGTTTAGGATATGGATAAATGGAGTAATCAACCCAGAGTAAAATATAAACATTGCTTCTAACTTGTTAGAAAACTTTTTTTGAACAATATAATTCTGGAATGCTTTTTATATAGTCAAGTTTATATATCAAAATGATATATATATGCTTGGATTTATGTGATTAACTCTCAGGAGCTATTGGTTTTTTCCCTCTGATAACCTTAAACAATGGAATAAAAATTGGTACTTTATAGATTAAGCACATATATAAGTCAATGTCTACATATTTTTACACATACATTGCCTTCTCCCTTCTCCCTCTATCAATCTTTTACTCCTCCAGAGGCAACCTAGTTTTGAAAAACTAAGATACTTTATTGAAGACACTTACAGCATCTCTGAAAACAAAACAAAACTGAATGACCTTAACTTTACAATGCTGCAAGAATTACTTTGTCTCTGTCCTCAGCAATAGCAAAATAATTGACTCTTTGAGGTGAATCAATATCAGTGCTTTGCTCTTTTGCCAACCTTAAAAAAAATTATGGGCATACTATAGGGATATTACATTCCTATCACTGCTGTAGCAAATTGTCACAAACATAGCGGCTTAGGATGACTGTTACATTATGGGGGGGTCAGAAATCTTAAAAACCAAGTGTCATAGGAGCTGCACATTTTCTGGAGGCTCTAGAGAGGAATCTGTTTCCTTGCCTTTTCAGCTTCTAGAAGCCTCCTGCACTTTTTGGTTCATGGTCCCTCTTCTATCTTCCAAAACTATCACTGATTCTGACATCCCTGCCTCTCTTATAAGAATCCCTATGAGTATACTGCACCCATTCAGATAATCCAGGATACTCTCCCTTATCACAAGATCCTTAACCACATTTGCAAAGTCTCTTATGTCAAGTAAAGTAACATTGACATTCTGAGCATTGGGATGTGCACATCTTTGGCAAAAGAGGAGGAAGACAGAGTTCTGTCTACTATAGTAACATTTAGAACCCTGAGGCTAAATCTAATGTGGTTTGGGAAGAGAAAAATGGTAATAGAGATGGTAAAAGGAAAAGGCCCTTTAGGAAACAGTTTGCATTCCTTTCTTATCACTAAAACCGCAATGAAAGAGGTTGATATAATCCCTGTGAGACATTAAATGGGAAATAAATTCTGTTGAGGCATAAGCTGGTCTGGTTTTGGAGAGAATTTTTTTTTTTTTATTCTGGACCATAATGTATTTTAAAAATTTATAGATGTGAATTGCTTTCCCTTTCTCATTATCTGCCTTATCTGTCCTTCTACAGATATGCGGTGGAAGGAGAAAAAGGAAAAGTACTTCACACTCAAGAAATTTGTTAAAAGCATCTACCTTACCACTTCATATGTAATTTATTGTAGGTGTCTAGTTACTGGAGTTTTTCAAGACTGTCCCCTGCAATTTGCCCTACAGATTATTCTTCTTAACATATGCTGCTTACCTATCCTTTTGTTACTTCAACACCTTAAGTCATACCACTTGATGGACTAGTATACTGGATAATCAATTCTTTCATTCATTAGTTCATTCTACTGATATTTTGTTGGCCATATCCTAGAGCTTATGCTAGATACTGGGTGGGAATATGTGTGTGTGACAAGCACAAAACAGTATAAAATACATGGGTTTTTTACAGTCCTTTCCAGACTCATCACCACTGAGAATTATTTTGTTACCTTTGGGAGATGGCAGCATACTGCTTGGTGATAGACAGGACTCAAAAATGTCTAAGTTTAGACAGGGCTCAACCATTTATCATTCCTCTGGTCTTGATAGATTACGAACTCCTTTGTGCCTCATATCTTTCCTAAATAAAATGAGAATTGCTTCAGACCTTACATAATGGTGTTTCTGAAGTTTAAGTGAGCCAATCCATGTAAAGTACTGAAGTCAGCACCTGATACATTAAGAAGCCCTCAACAGATGTTCAGTTCAGTTCAATTCAATCGCTCAGTCGTGTCTGACTCTTTGCAACCCCATGAATCGCAGCAGGCCAGGCCTCCCTGTCCATCACCAACTCCCGGAGTTCACTCAGACTCACATCCATTGAGTCAGTGATGCCATCCAGACATCTCATCCTCTGTTGTCCCCTTCTCCTCCTGCCCCCAACCCCTCCCAGCATCAAAGTCTTTTCCAATGAATCAACTCTTCACATGAGGTGGCTAAAGTACTGGAGTTTCAGCTTTAGCATCATTCCTTCCAAAGAAATCCCAGGGCTGATCTCCTTCAGAATGGACTGGTTGGACCTCCTTGCAGTCCAAGGGACCCTCAAGAGTCTTCTCCAACACCACAGTTCAAAAGCATCAATTCTCTGGTGCGCAGCCTTCTTCAGAGTCCAACTCTCACATCCATACATGACCACTGGAAAAACCACAGCCTTGACTAGACGGACCTTAGTCGGCAAAGTAATGTCTCTGATTTTCAATATGCTATCTAGGTTGCTCATAACTTTTCTTCCAAGGAGTAAGTGTCTTTTAATTTCATGGCTGCAAACACCATCTGCAGTGATTTTGGAGCCCCAAAAATAAAGTCTGACACTGTTTCCACTGTTTCCCCATCTATTTCCCATGAAGGGATGGGACCAGATGCCATGATCTTCGTTTTCGGAATGTTGAGCTTTAAGCAAACTTTTTCACTCTCCTCTTTCACTTTCATTGAGAGGCTCTTTAGTTCTTCACTTTCTGCCGTAAGGGTGGTATCATCTGCATATCTGAGATTCCTGATACTTCTCGCAGCAATCTTGACTCCAGCCTGTGCTTCTTCCAGCCCAGCGTTTCTCATGATGTACTCTGCATATACGTTAAATAAGCACGATGACAATATACTGCCTTGACACACTCCTTTTCCTATTTGGAACCAGTCTGTTGTTCCATGTCCAGTTCTAACTGTTGCTTCCTGACCTGCATACAGATTTCTCAAGAGGCAGGTGGTCTGGTATTCTCATCTCTTTGAGAATTTTCCACAGTTTATTGTGATCCACACAGTCAAAGGCTTTGGCATAGTCAATAAAGCAGAAATAGATGTTTTTCTGGCACTCTCTTGCTTTTTCCATGATCCAGCAGATGTTGGCAATTTGATCTCTGGTTCCTCTGCCTTTTCTAAAACCAGCTTGAACATCAGGAAGTTCACGGTTCACGTATTGCTGAAGCCTGGCTTGGAGAATTTTGAGCATTACTTTAGTAGCATGTGAGATGAGTGCAATTGTGCGGTAGTTTGAGCATTCTTTGGCATTGCCTTTCTTTGGAATTGGAATGAAAACTGACCTTTACCAGTCCTGTGGCCACTGCTGAGTGTTCCAAATTTGTTGGCATATTGAGTGCAGCACTTAACTGTTATTATTTCCCAGTCCTCACTTATTTCTTTAAGAACTATCTACTAACCAAAGATCCCCGTACTTATCCTAATAGTGAGTAAAAGAGAAAGCTAGAGAAGAAAAGGATAGTGGGATTTGTGTTATTTAAATCGCAGGATTTCTCTTGGGAATGAGAGGAAAGAGAAAAGAAACAGATAACCAAGAGGTATAAGAAACATGGAAAGTGAAAAAAAAATGATTTTTAAGAACATGCCTTAGTAAGATACTGAGACTTGAGAATTTTTAAGGAAATATTGTGAGACTAAGCTTTTATTTAAGGTTGCCAGATCATTTTTTCATTTATTCATTCAACAAATGGTTGATGAGCTAATACTATGTGTCTATATCCTGTGCTAGATACTCATGACAGACCTGAGAGAAAAAGCAAACTGGGTTTCTGTCTGCATTTAGCTTTTGTAGAAGGAAGATGACAAATGCTATTGAATAATCAGTCATACAGATGTTAAATTATCAATGTTCTAATTGCTACAAAAATCACTGCAGATGGCGACTGTAGCCATGAAATTAAAAGATGCTCGCACCTGGGGAAAAAAAGCTATGACCAACCTAGACAGCATATTAAAAGACAGAGATATTACTTTGTCAACAAAGGTCCATCTAGTCAAAGCTATGATTTTTCCAGTCATCAGGTATGGATGTGAGAGTTGGACTATAAAAAAAGCTGAACACCAAAGAATTGATGCTTTTGAACTGTGGTGTTGGAGAAGACTCTTGAGCATCTCTTGGACTGCAAGGAGATCCAACCTGTCCACCATAAAGGAAATCAGTCCTGAATATTCACTGGAAGGACTGATGCTGAAGCTGAAGCTCCAATACTTTGGCCACCTGATATGAAGAGCTGACTCATTTGAAAAGACCCTGATGCAGGAGGAGAAGGGGACAACAGAGGATGACATGGTTGGATGGCATCACCGATTTGATGGACATGAGTCTGAGCAAGCTCCAGGAGTCAGTGATGGACAGGGAAGCCTATTGTGCTGCACTCCATGGGGTCACAAAGAGTAGGACACAACTGAGCAGCTGAACTGAAATGAACAGCTACAACTGAAAAAGTAGAGGAGTTTGATAGTTTAATATACACAGGATGGTCAACAAAGCTGGAATCTGAAGAATGATTAGGTGAAGTAGTATAGACTTTTCTGGGAACAAAAGGAAGAAATGTGGCCGAAGTGCTTTCAGTGAGGTGGTGCTTGGAGTGAAAGGTGACTGAAGGGGTAGATAGATGTCAGACCATGCAGGGTCATGAGGGTCTTAATAATGATTTTGATCTTGACTTTAGGAGAAATGGATTGGTATAATCAGTTTTCCAATGTGAAGGGATTTTTCTTCAAACAGAAACTGCTTGGAATAGAAGCAGATATGTGGATTGACTCATTGGAGACTATTGTATTAGTAATGGTGAGAGGCGATAGTGACTAGGAATAGGTTAGTGATGTTGTAAATGTGGATGTGGAAATGAATTTAAAAGCTATTCAAAAGTGAATCATCAGATTTCACTAATCATGATGGAGTGAGTGAAGGACCAAGAAGAATATGACACTGATTTCTGACTTGAGTAACTGGACAGATAGTAGCTATTTCCTGGGAAGACTGGAGAGGACTAGAAATTGTGTTGGATTTATTTCTGACTCATTGAAAACTCTGTCCTCAAAATGAAAGCAGAGTTTATCTAGAATTAAAATCATCTCTCAAGAGATGAGTTAAAAGTAAAAATTAACTACAAACATGATATTGAAATTTACTGTTGAAAGGCATGCAAGTTGACAAAACTAGAGTTGTGATTTGGAGGGAAAATTTGTTTATTCAATCAGAAAATAAAAAACATTCTGCATCGTGGTTGTTTTCTTTGTTTATTTGTTTTCATTGAACAGAGGGAGCCAAGAAAAATTCTCTGTAATATTGCAGACTAAACAACATTTTCAACACAATCTGCATGGAAACCCAATTTCTGAAGCAGTAGGACTTTTCTTGGTTGGAAGGTAATGGTCATTATTAAAATGTCTGAATGAATTTAAAGCCATTGCACTACCTTGCTGGCTGAGGCTGAAGACTTTGGCTACTGCTATAAAATTTGAAAATAATAAGGGTTTTTTTCTACTGGAAACTGAAGAAATATTGTGCAAAGAGGAGAATACGAATTTGTTTGTAAGCCCAATAAGTTCTTGTTATAAGAGAAAGATGAAACCATCAAAGAAAAATGAAAATGTTGTCAACTATGAAAAGTCTGCAAGGTCAGGCACTACTACTACTACTAAGTCATTTCAGTCGTGTCCAACTCTGTGCGACCCCATAGACGGCAGCCCACCAGGCTCCCCCGTCCCTGGGACTCTTCAGGCAAGAACACTGGAGTGGGTTGCCATTTCCTTTTCCAATACATGAAAGTGAAAAGTGAAAGGGAAGTTGCTCGGTCGTGTCTGACTCTTCACAACCCCATGAACTGCAGCCTACCAGGCTCCTCCATCCATGGGATTTTCCAGGCAAGAGTACTGGAGTGGGGTGCCATTGCCTTCTCCAAGGTCAGGCACTAGTAGACAATATTTCAGCAGAGGTTGTCCTCACTGCACTAGAGGTAATACAGTTATTTGGATTCACATGCAGAATTTGTAAAAACTCTTTATTTTTTTTTAAAGATTGTTTGATATGGACCATTCTTTTAAAGTCTTTATTGAATTTGTTACAATATGGCTTCTATTTTGGTTTTTTGTCCACAAGGTATGTAGGATCTTAGCTCCCCAACCAAGGATTAAACCCACACCCCCTGCATTGGAAGATTAAGTCTTAATCACTGGACCACCAAGGAGGTCCCTATAACAATTCTTTAAACAAGAACAGTAGAAATAAGCTACCCATGAGTTTCAAGAGAAGAAGTTCTACTCTGAGTGACAAGGCCAGGAGCAGGTGTTTGGAAGATTGCTAAAAGTTTAACCAAGAAAAGAAGGAATCTTTCTTCAAGATTCCTGTCTTAATCACACACCTAGCACACAGCCTAGATAGCATATTGAAAAGCAGAGACATTACTTTGCCAACAAAGGTCCATCTAGTCAAGGCTATGGTTTTTCCAGTGGTCATGTATGCATGCGAGAGTTGGACTGTGAAGAAAGCTGAGCACCAAAGAACTGATGCTTTTGAGCTGTGGTATTGGAAAAGACTCTTGAGCATCTCTTGGACTGCAAGGAGATCCAACCAGGCCATTCTAAAGGAGATCAGCCCTGGGTGTTCTTTGGAAGGAATGATGCTAAAGTTGAAACTCCAGTACTTTGGCCACCTCATGTGAAGAGTTGGCTCATTGGAAAAGACTTTGATGCTGGGAGGGATTGGGGGCAGGAGGAGAAGGGGACGACAGAGGATGAGATGGCTGGATGGCATCACCGACTTGATGGACGTGAGTTTGAGTTAACTCCGGGAGATGGTGATGGACAGGGAGGCCCAGCATGCTGTGATTCATGGGGTCACAAAGAGTCGGACATGACTGAGTGACTGAACTGAACTGACTGAGCACACATCTTGATTACTTAGTAAAGTCAGTGAATAATGAGGGAAAAGGAGGACAATTGTGGCAGGATTCTAGGACTTAGAAAAAAGAAACAGGCAGATTTGAGGAAATAGATATCATGCAAATAAGCCTCAGGTTCTTGAAGAAAGACACTCCAAGACTCTCACAGGCTGTTTTTCCAATCTCTGTCTCTAGGATTAGGGCTTCCCTAGTAGCTCAGTTGGTAAAGAATCTGCCTGCAATGCAGGACACCCTGGTTTGGAAAGATCTGCTGGAGAAGGGATAGGCTACCCACTTCTGTATTCTTGGGCTTCCCTTGTGGCTAAGCTAGTAAAGAATCTATCTCCAATGCTGGGTTCGATCCCTGGGTTGGGAAAATCCCCTGGAGAAGGGAAAGGCTACCCACTCCAGTATTCTGGCCTAGAAAATTCCATGGACTGTATACTCTATGGGGTCTCAAACGGTTGGACCCCACAATCTCTAGAATCACCAGAGCAAGCCTAATGCAGAGCTGAAGAGAATGTGATTTACAAGATTTCTTTTTTCTGAAATTAAGGTTGATTACAAAATGGATTACTATGACCGTTTAAACACCTATGGCCTTACACTTC
Organism: Budorcas taxicolor; assembly: GCF_023091745.1. NCBI lineage: Eukaryota > Metazoa > Chordata > Mammalia > Artiodactyla > Bovidae > Budorcas > Budorcas taxicolor. Next base: position 74,109,660 of record NC_068911.1, read on the forward strand.
CCAGAACCCTCCTTGAAAACAGAATGACTATTATTCATCTGCTGAGTACGGTTGCACATTTCAATGTGGTAGCTATATGAGTAGGAGAAGGCAATGGCACCCCACTCCAGTACTCTTGTCTGGAAAATCCCATGGATGGAGGAGCCTGGTAGACTGCAGTCCATTGGGTCACTAAGAGTCAGACACGACTGAGCAACTTCACTTTCACTTTTCACTTTCATGCATTGGAGAAGGAAATGGCAACCCACTCCAGTATTCTTGCCTGGAGAATCTCAGGGACGAGGGAGCCTGGTGGGCTGCCGTCTATGGGGTCGCACAGAGTTGGACATGACTGAAGCGACTTAGCAGCAGCAGCAGCTATATTAGTACTCAAAAACATATGAGCACTGTGTTATGAGCACAGAGGGGTGGATTCACCTTGTCTGGACAACTTACAGAAGTTAGGAGTGTTTTTAAAACCAGATTATTTATATTTATTAAAGGTTAATATATATTAATTTATCACACATATCAATATATCTATGAAAGTGTACAGATATAAGTGTATGTGTGCGCATGTGTGCTAAGTTGCTCTATTTGTGTCTGACTCTGTGTGACTCTATGGACTGTAGCCCACCAGGGTCCTCTGTCTATGGGATTCTCGAGGCAAGAATACTGGCTTGGGTTCCCATGCCCTCCTCCAGGGGATCTTCCCAACTCAGGGATGGAAACTGCATCTCTTAGATCTCCTGCATTGACAAGCAGGTTCTTTACCACTAGTGCCACCTGGGAAGGCTAATGTAAGTGCATACCCCAGTGAATTTTCGTTAGAATGGATATAGTGTATGTGTGCATGCGTGCTAAGTCATTTCAGTTGTGTCCAACTCTTTGCAACTCTGTGGACTGTAACCCTCCTCGCTCTTTTGTCCATGGGATATAGTACAACTATGCAATCAACACACAGATAAATAGAAAATTCCAGGATGTAAGAAATTCCCTCTGTGCCCCATCTCTGCCAATTTCCCCCCAAAGTAATCATCATCTTGACTTATATGACCATAATTAGTTTGACAGATAGTAGTATCTTATATAAATAATATCCTAAAGTATGTATTTTTGTATATATCTTCTTTAATACTATGATTTAGAGATTTATCCAAATTGCTGTATACAACAGCAATTTGAATATACTATAATATGTATCTATGTGTACTACCTTGGTAGAGTATTAATTTAAAGTAGACTCACTAAATCAAGGATTCACTTTGTAAACTCTAGGAAATCAATCTCTTCTGCTTTTTGTGATCCCATGTACTATAGCCTACCAGGCTCCTCTGTCCATGGGATTCTCCAGGCAAGAACACTGGAGTAGGCTGCCTTTTCCTTCTCCAGGGAATCTTCCCAACCAAGGGATTGACCCCGAGTCTCCAGTGTTGCAGGCAGACTCTTTACCATTTGAGCCACCAGGGAAGCCCAAATAATAATATAGTATATAGTTAATACGGAGAAGGCAATAGCACCCCACTCCAGTACTCTTGCTTGGCAAATCCCATGGATGGAGGAGCCTGGTAGGCTGCAGTCCATGGGGTCGCTAGGAGTTGGACATGACAGCGACTTCACTCTCACTTTTCACTTTCATGCACTGGAGAAGGAAATGGCAATAAGGGTACAGTGATAAAGAATCTGCCTAACAATGCAGGAGATGCAGAAGTAGGTTCAATTCCTGCGTCGGAAAGATCCCTTGGAGAAGGAAATGGCAATCTATTCCAGGATTCTTGCCTGTAAAATCCAATGGTCAGAGGAGCCTGGAAGGCTACAGTCTACAGGCTTGCAAAAAGTCGGACACAACTGAGCAACTGAGCACATATAGTAGTTCAGTTCAGTTCAGTCACTCAGTTGTGTCCGACTCTTTGCAACCCCATGAACCACAGCACGCCAGGCCTCCCTATCCATCACCAACTGCCGGAGTCTACCCAAACCCATGTCCATTGAGTCAGTGATGCCATCCAATCATCTCATCCTCTGTCGTCTCCTTCTCCTCCGGCTCTCTATCTTTCCCAGCATCAGGGTCTTTTCAAATGAGTCAGCTCTTCGCATGAGGTGGCCAAAGTATTGGAGTTTCAGCTTCAACATCAGTCCTTCCAATGAACACCTAGGACTGATCTCCTTTAGAATGAACTGGTTGGATCTCCTTGCAGTCCAAGGGATTCTCAAGAGTCTTCTCCAACACATAGTTAAGAAAGAGAAAATAGAAATATTAAAAATGCATTTGATTAATTCATAATAAGTCAAGAAAGAAGAAAAAGGAAATGAGCAAAAGGGAAAAAGCAGCAAGCTGATAGATCTACATCCAAATATACCAGTGATACTATTAAAAGATGAAGATGTTCATTCTGGATGAAAATAGATCTATTTTCTGATTATAATAAACACATTTAAGAAAGATTGAAAGGAAAATGATGTAAAAAGTTATGCTGTGCAATACAAACCAAAAGAATGTTTAGTTTTACTAAAGTCATACAAAAATAATTTAAAACAAATTACATCACTTAAAGATGATATTTCATGATAAAAGGTTGAACATACTGAGGAGATATCATGATATTATAGTCAATATCTTTTGATACCCAAAATATAGCTTTAAAATATAGAGAACAAATTTGGCAACAGTATATGAAAGTACGCACATTCACAATCATAGTAGGATATTTTGCCATACCTCTTTCAGTTACTCTTAACAGAAGGGCACAAAAATGAGGAAGCACATAATGTATTTGAACAACACCATTAATGAAAATGACTGACATATAGAACATTCTACCCATTAACAACAGAATACACTTTTTCCCCCAAGGGCACATGAAACATTTACCAAAACAGACCATGTCTTGAACCATAAAGCCCCTAAGGTTTAAAAATCATACAGAATATATATCTGGCCACAATGAAATTAAGCAAGTAACAAATAGCAAACAATAACAACAATACCACAAATAAATATCTAACACTGTAGTGAGTAAATAACACAGTTCTAAATAGCCTAGTCTACAAATTATCAAGGAAGTCAGATAATATTTTAAGCTAAATGAAAATAAAAAGAAAACAAACTCATGGTATGTAGCTAAAGTGGTGCTATGTGAAATTTATAGACTGAGATGCATATTGGGGAAAGAAGAAAGCCTAAGCATTAATAATTGAAGAGTCCATCTAAAGAAGCTAGAGAATAACAGCAAACCAAAGGAAAACACAAGAGAAGAAAGTAAATAATAAAGATAAGATGCATAAGCAATAAAATAGAAAATAAATGAACAATAGAGGACCCAATTGGAGAAGGCAATGGCAATTCACTCCAATACTCTTGCCTGGAAAATCCCATGGATGGAGGGGCCTGGTAGGCTGCAGTCCATGGGGTCGCACAGAGTCGGACACGACTGAAGTGACTTAGCAGTGGCAGAGGACCCAATAGAACCAAAATTAGTTCTTTAAAAAGACTAAGCTAATTTTTTTTTGAATAGCAAAACTGATTAAGAAGAAAGGAAATTACCAAATCAAGATTTTTTTAAACAGAACATCATTACATATTCTAGTATACTAAGCAAAGAGAAAATATAATGGACAGGTCTGTTTCTAGAAGTTAAACATTTAATGGACACATTTCTCTTTTTTTTTTTAATGGGCAAATTTCTCAAAAATGCATTTTTTCAAATTGGCTTGGGAAGAAATATAAAATGTGAGTAGTCTTACATAAGAAATTGAATAAGGAATTAAAGCCATGGTTTCACATGTAAGCTTTCTCAGTTCAGTTCAATTCAGTCACTCAGTCGTGTCCGACTCTGTGACCCCATGAATCGCAGCACACCAGGCCTGCCTGTCCATCACCAACTCCTGGACTTCACCCAAACTCATGTGCATCAAGTCAGTGCTGCCATACTTCAGTATTCTTGCCTTGAGAACCCCATGAACAGTAAATTTTCTAGACATATACAAAAGCTCTTTGAGAAAATAGAAAAAATACTTGAATTCTAGTATGAAGTCAGCATAAACATATCTGATATCTGACAAGAAAATTTTAAGAAAGTCAAATAATATGCTACTGTCTCTCGTAATCATAAATGCAAAATCCCTAACAAAATATTTTAATATCAAATCCAAAAATAAATAAAAAGAATAATGCCATTATTATATTGGTCTACTTTCAAGAATGGAAAGCTGGTGGTACATTAGTAAAGCAGTTTATCTTAGATGCCCTTTCCTAAACCAGGGGCTTCCCTGGTGGCTCAGAGGTTAAAGCATCTGCCTGCAGTGCAGGAGACTTGAGATCGATCCCTGGGTTGGGAAGATCCCCTGGAGAAGGAAATGGCAACCCACTTCAGTATTCTTGCCTGGAGAATCCCATGGACAGAGAAGCCTGGTGGGCTACAGTCCACAGGGTCACAAAGAGTCAGACACGACTGAGCGACTTCACTCACTCATTTCCTAAACCAGGTTTCCTTCTCAGCTGAATTCTAAATGATTTGCGTCTTTTGTTTCTTGATTTTTCCAACTTAATGTTTTATATTATCATGTTTCCTTTCCCTTGACTTTCAAAAATCTTAATCTTATTTAAGTCTGTAATTGTCCCTACTAACTTCAATTCAAAATCTCCTTTTAGCAAAGCTCAGGTAGCCTTGAGTAAACAGTTTCAGGCATAAAACTCTCCCTGTTGCAGCAATTTCTGAGTTCCCTAACTCAGCCTGCTCTGTGAAGTATTTTTCTGTATGGCTTCCTGTGTTCTCCCCTATCAGAGCTGAACAAATTCTTAAACCTTTAGAAACCTGCATTAGGGCTGAAATGATGTTATAAACACTGCCTCGTCAGCCGTATTTTCTTTGATAGGATTACATAGAAAATAGTATCTGAAGTAAACGTTTATATGCTTGCTTTTTATTGGTGATTGCGATACCGTGGGAACTGAGGTCTGAAGGTCCACAGTACCAATAAAGCATAAGCGAATAGATTTTGCTTCAGGTTCTGATTTCTCAGTTATAAAAGGGAGTGAACAGATATACCGGAGTGAGGCAGCCACAGCTCTGTAACAAGGGTAAGTTTTTGCTTTAGCTTAGTGGGCGTTCTCCTAGAAGCAGTGTGGAAGTACTGCATCTCAAAGAGTGCAAACCAGGAGGATGTTGTGGAGAAGGCGATGGCACCCCACTCCAGTACTCTTGCCTGGAAAATCCCATGGACGGAGGAGCCTGGAAAGCTGCAGTCCATGGGGTCGATGAGGGTCGGACACGACTGAGCGACTTCACGTTCACTTTTCACTTTCATGCATTGGAGAAGGACATGGCAACCCACTCCAGTGTACTTGCCTGGAGAACGGGGGAGCCTGGTGGGCTGCTGTCTATGGGGTCGCACAGAGTTGGACATGACTGAAGCGACGCAGCAGCAGCAGCAGCAGCAGCAGCAGGAGGATGTTGAGAGGGAATTTATCCTGGTTCTCTCTGGACTCTCATCCTTCATTGGTCAAAGTTTTCCCCATGGGGGATTGATTTGGCCTTCATTTACAGGTGTCTCACCTGATTGTCTCGGCTCCCATCAGAAAGCCAAATTCCTCCATCTGCTGCGTGGAACTTTTCTTGTCAAAAGTGGTGGGATGAGCAAACATCACAAAATTTAGCTTTAGATTGTTCTGTAGTAATGTGAACACGGTCCACATAAAATCAGTGGATTTGCAGTAATTTGGACAACATAATTGGTTTAGGAAATGTGGGTGATCTTTAGATCTATGGTGGCAATCAGTGGTATCCAGTATTCTCATGAACCCCAACTCGGCCTTTTAAGCTCCAGAAAGCAGTCCATACTTCCAGGGTTTACCTTTTAATGAACAAAAATTTTTGGTGGTATATAATTTGACACTTAAGAACAGTATTAGATTGACTATCTGATTTTTTGCATATTCCATGCTACTACATTTTTTAAAATCTGGGACCTAGTCCTAGCAGAGCACCCTCAAGTTAGTATCTCCAAGTAATTTATCATTCAAAAAATATATCACATGTTGAAATTCATTACATTAATGAATTTATTAATTATATATTAATATAATTAATGATGTTTAATAATACTAATGTTAATAGCAAGATATCTAAAAATCAGTAATTCTACCCAAACACATTTTTGTTTCATATTTTATAGCACTTTTTAGAGTAGACTCATTAGTTGTACTAAACTATCTTTAGCAAGTGTGCCCCACGTACTTCTCAGACATTGTAAAACTTGGTATGATAACTAAAACTGAATCAAGTTTATATGGTTATAAATAATAGCATCTGTAAAATGAAATGGGCTTCACAAATGGTGCTGCTGCTGTTAAGTCGTGTCTGACTCTTTGCGACCCCATAGATAGCAGGTAAGAATCCATCTGCCAATGCAGGAAATGCTAGAGACATGGGTTTGATCCTTGGGTATGGAAGATACCCTGGAATGGGAAACAGCACCTCACTCCAGTATTCTTGCCTGGAAAATTCCATGAGCAGAGGAGCCTGGAGGGCTACAGCCCACGGGCCCGCAAAACGTTGGATACGGCTGAGCAACTGAGTACAAAATGAAATAAATTTACAGAAGAGTGAAACTGAAGAATGGGAGGTTAGAAGTAACAACAACAAAAAAAAAGATCAATATGCTAACTGGCTTATATGCTGTTTAACACTTTTATAGACAAATTACAATGAAACTGGAAATTGTGTTATTACATAAGAGGTGGCTACTTCTGAGTCCATTCCTTCCAGCATTTCCATTAATTGTGTTTAGAAGATGGATTAGAATTTAAGTTGTCACTGATGGCTCTTAGTAAAACTTGGAAAGAGTTGCTTTTCAATGTTCCCCACTTAGCAGTCCCAGAGGACCTGGGAAGAGTATTATGTTCTTCTTGGCATAATATTCTAAGAAGATTCCAATGCTTAGCCAAAGCAGTTACATTAGGAAGAGTAAATGTTTGAAAGAAGACAGTGTCACTTTGCTTAGCTAAACAAAGAATCCCTAGAACGGAACTTGCCTAGTGCTCGGCAAGTGACCCATGCAGGCTGCTGATGGTGAGTGAAGGGTATTGAGTAAAGAAGCTGGCTCCTCCAACTTGCACAAACCAAATACCTGATGCTCGCAGGTATAACTCCATTGTTGTATTCACGATTCCTGCCAAGCCAGTGTATCCCAGAACTTGGTATGTCTACACTTGTATCGGGCTGCAGTTAAAATGTTGATCCCCAGACCTCACTCCATATTTATTAAATTTGCAATAATCTGTTTAAACTAATTTTAAAGCAAACCAAAGTTTGGGGACTGTAAATTGGCTTGGAATATAGAGGTTAAGAGGTTATCCACTAAGGGTTAAGAACATGGACCCTGAATTAGCTCTACCTGGACTCATTAAGTGTGTTGAGATGATAATCGTACTTTCCTTATGAGCCTTTAACTCCACACAAAATATGTGCAGGATGATGTCAGCTCTAATGACAGTTGTCAAAGCATAGTTCCATACTGTCACTGCCTTTGCTCTTTGTGCGCTGCCTTTTAATAAGTTCATTTCCCCTTTAATAATACCCTGAATGATCATTTTAATTGCATTTCAACTGGGGAGGTTTTTAATTGAAAAAAATGGTGTTCTGATTTTTCTGGAGTCAAGGGCCTATTTACCATGGTCTCCTTACTTCTCTACCCATGGAGAAGCATAGAATTATGTAAGGTAGAAGTATCATTGTTCACCTCAATTAAATGTCAGAGGATAGTAGGCTGAGTTATCCCCAAATAAGTGAAATAATTGGGACCCAGTACCTAACAGAAGCAGAAGACATTAAGAAGAGGTGGCAAGAATACACAGAAGAACTGTACAAAAAAGATCTTTATGACCCAGATAATAACGATGGTGTGATCACTCATCTAAAGCCAGACAACCTGGAATGTGAACTCAAGTGGGCCTTAGAAATTATCACTACGAACAAAGCTAGTGCGGGTGATGGAATTCCAGTGGAGCTATTTCAAATCCTGAAAGATGATGCTGTGAAAGTGCTGCACTAAATATGCCAGCAAATTTGGAAAACTCGGCAGGGGCCACAGGACTGGTAAAGGTCAGTTTTCATTCCAATCCCAAAGAAAGGCAATGCCAAAGAATGCTCTAACTACCGCACAATTGCACTCATCTCACATGCTAGTAAAGTAATGCTCAAAATTCTCCAAGCCAGGCTTCAGCAATACATGAACCATGAACTCCCTGATGTTCAAGTTGGTTTTAGAAAAGGCAGAGGAACCAGAGATCAAATTGCCAACATCCGCTGGATCATGGAAAAAGCAAGAGAGTTCCAGAAAAACATGTATTTCTGCTTTATTGACTATGACAAAGCCTTTGACTGTGTGGATCACAATAAACTGTGGAAAATTCTTCAAGAAATGGGAATATCAGACCACCTGACCTGCCTCTTGAGAAATCTGTATGCAGGTCAGGAAGCAACAGTTAGAACTGGACATGGAACAACAGACTGGTTCCAAATAGGAAAAGGAGTACGTCAAGGCTGTATATTGTCACCCTGCTTACTTAACTTCTATGCAGAGTACATCATGAGAAACACTGGACTGGAAAAAACACAAGCTGAAATCAAGATTTCCGGGAGAAATATCAATAACCTCAGATATGCAGATGACACCACCCTTATGGCAGAAAGTGAAGAGGAACTAAAGAGCCTCTTGATGAAAGTGAAAGAGGAGAGTGAAAAGGTTGGCTTAAAGCTCAACATTCAGAAAACAAAGATCATGGCGTCCAGTCCCATCACTTCATGGGAAATAGATGGGGAAACAGTGGAAACAGTGTCAGACTTTATTTTTGGGGCTCCAAAATCACTGCAGAATGTGACTGCAGCCATGAAATTAAAAGACGCTTACTCTTTGGAAGAAAAGTTATGACCAACCTAGACAACATATTCAAAAGCAGAGACGTTACTTTGCCGACTAAGGTCCGTCTAGTCAAGGCTGTGGTTTTTCCAGTGGTCATGTATGGATGTGAGAGTTGGACTGTGAAGAAGGCTAAGCACTGAAGAATTGATGCTTTTGAACTGTGGTGTTGGAGAAGACTCTTGAGAGTCCCTTGGACTGCAAGGAGATCCAACCAGTCCATTCTGAAGGAGATCAGCCCTGGGATTTCTTTGGAGGGAAGGATGCTAAAGCTGAAACTCCAGTACTTTGGCCACCTCATGTGAAGAGTTGACTCATTGAAAAAGACTCTGATGCTGGGAAGGATTGAGGGCAGGAGGAGAAGGGGATGACCGAGGATGAGATGGCTGGATGGCATCACTGACTCGATAATGAGTCTGAGTGAATTCCGGGAGTTGGTGATGGACAGGGAGGCCTGGCGTGCTGCGATTCAGGGGGTCACAAAGAGTCGGACACGACTGAGCGACTGAACTGACTGAACTGAACTGAAGCAATTCAGAATTCTTTGGAGTTTCAAAACAAGTGTAGACTAGCTTAGCTGGAAGGAAACTGAGTGAAGAGTGAGGAATCCTACTGAAAAGAGAATCTAGGCTATTTTCAAGCAAACAAATTGTTAGAGAGTAAAATATACTGCATTATTCACATACTCCATTATGTCTCTGACTCCAATAAATAATTAATCTTCCATAAAATGAATACCTACCATAAGTTTCAGTTTGAGCTGAAGAATGTATTGTATATAATGTCCTCAATAAAATTTTTAACTCTAAATAATGTTAGCTGATTTAAAATAAAATGAAACCAGTGTGTTTCAGATACAAATGTCAGTCCTCAATCACAGTATTCTTAGTCTCAAGGTCCTCAAGACTCTAAGAATTTCCTGAGCAGTAATATATTTATTAAAGTATCTTCACTCTCTAAATGCATTTTGTTTTCCTTCCCTGTTCTTGGACTATTGAAAATCATTACCATTGCAGGAAGACAAAGTTTTGTGCCTTTACAAATGCTTTATTTATTCTTAATGACTATAAGAGTGGAAGCCAAAAAGTAATTGCAATACATTCTAAACAAAAAGCCCTTTTAGTCACAATTATGGTATTTGTGTAAACTTTAAAATCCTTAATTGTATATGTCTCAAAAGACAAATTCTTCATTATCATTAAAATATAAAATACAATTTCCTAAAATAATTTTCTTTTCTAAAACAAAATCTGGAACTTGTAACTAATTCTGACTCTCAAAATATTCCAATGTAAATGGTCACTTTTTTGCAACTACCCTCCCCCAAAATGTAGCAAAAATTTCCATACATTCTGAGTTCTTAAAAAAATTATCTTATTGAAATAAAGTCTGAGCACTTATTTTACATAAACTCCCTATTATCTGCCTAGAATTTCAGAAGTTTTTTTTTCTGAAGCACATTACACTCAATTGATTGTAAAATCTAATGACCTTCCTGCCAGCTTACTTGTTTCTCTCTCTTCTTTCCTCACATTTCTCTATGCCTGGGTTAGAGGATGCTCAGGTATTTAATCTGGAACAGACTGAGTTATGAGTATTGTTTGTTTTCTCTTTATAAATCAATCCCTATTACTAAAAAAACTTGGCCTGTAAAAAGATAAGTTGCTTTGCTTTTATATCACATGGATAAACTTCTTATCGCTACCGCCATAACTGACTACTATGGGGTTATCGACATTGCAACATTGGCCAAAACCTAGCCACTGCTTCTGATGAGAAATGTTGTTTTTTTTTTTTTTTTGATCCTTGGCATCTTGATTCAGAACAATTTTGTCTTGATTCCCCATAGTAACTTCTATTTGTCCTTTTAATGCACTATCACATCATACTGTGCTGCTGCTGCTGCTGCTAAGTCGCTTCAGTCGTGTCCGACTCTGTACGACCTCATAGACGGCAGCCCACCAGGCTCCCCAGTCCCTGGGATTCTCCAGCCAAGAACACTGGAGTGGGTTGCCATTGCCTTCTGCACATCATACTGTAAATCCTGTTTATCTGCATCCTCTATCAGGCTATAATTTTCATAAGGGAAAGAAGTGTCTGCCTTGTACCTAACTATATCTGACATAAAATTTAAGAATATTTGTGTATAAAATGGACAATGAAAAATCCCTGACTTTAAGGCAATTGAGCAGGAAATTAAGAAGGAAACTAAGAAGGAATACAGAAGGGAAAGGCCTGAGTGGTGGGCAGGATATCTAACATCTTGTTATTGACACTGTTACCTTAAATGCCCCTTGTGAAATACATCTTAGCTTCTTCCACGAGAGATTTGAACTAGAGATCATTGTCAGCTTTGGCTGTCTAATGGTATCATTTTGCTATCCTTCCAAGTTAATTTGAACAGGAAGTGCAGAAGGGATGCTAAATTAATGTGCATCCTTGCAAATGTGCATGAATGTGTTATCATGAGAGGAAGGGAGGAGAAAGGGAGCGAGGGAAGGAAAGAGAGGTAAAGGGAGAAGAGATAGACTGAGAAATGCAGATTTGAGGCAGGAATGACGTTAGACACAGCAGTTGAATCAGCTCAGACATGTCAGGCATAATTATTAATTATAAAAAGTCACAGCTGAAATGAAAATAAATCTGCACCCAAACTCTGCCTTTGATAAGAAAAAGCTTGAATGAAACTGAGAATATTAGGGCAGGAGGTAAACTGTGTAGAATATAAGACTTAATTTGACCACCAGGGGGCAATAGGGTATTTTCTTATTTAAAATGTGATGTTTTAAAAGAAAAAATTTAATTTAAAATTGTTCTTCAAAATAGAGACACAGATGCAGAAAACAAATGTATGGATACCAAGGAGGAAAGCAGAGGTAGGACGAATTGGGAGACTGGGGTTGACATATACACGCCACTGCTGCTGCTAAGTTGCTTCAGTCCTGTCCTACTCTGTGCAACCCCATAGACGGTAGGCCACCAGGCTCCTCCATCCATGGGATTTTCCAGGCAAGAGTACTGGAGTGGGGTGCCATTGCCTTCTCCGATATACACACTACTATATATAAAATAGATAACTAATAAGAACCTACTGTATAGCATAAGGAACTCTACCCAAGGCTCTGTGATGACCTAAATGGGAAGGAAATACAAAAAGAGGGGATAAAAGTATACATATGGACTCCCCATGTGGCTCAGTGGTAAAGAATCTTCCTGCCAAGTAAGCAACGTGGGTTTCATCTCTGAATTGGGACAATTCCCCCAAAAAAGGAAATGGCAACCCACTCCAGCATTCTTGCCTGGGAAATCCCATGGACAGAGGAGCCTGGCAGGTTACAATGCGCATGCCAAGTTGCTTTAGCCGTATCCGACTCTTTCTGACCCCATGGACCATAGCTCCCCAGGTTTTTCTGTTCACGGGATTCTGCAGGCAAGAATACTGGAGTGGATTGCCATTGCAACCATCTACAGGGTTGCAAAAGAGTCAGACACCACTTGGTGACTAAACAACAGCAACAACATAAGTGTACGTATAGCTGATTCACTGTGTATAGGAGAAACACAGCATTGTAAAGCAACTATACGCCAATAAAAATGAATAAAACAATGTATGTGTGCATGCTCAGTCCTTAAATCGTGTCCTCTTCTTTGTGACCCCATAGTCTGTAGCCCGGCAGGCTCTTTTGTCCATGGAATTATCCAGGCAAGAATACTGGAATGGGTTGCAACTTCCTTTTCCAGGGATCTTCCCAAACCAGAGACTGAACCTGTGTCTCTTGAATCTCCTGCATTTACAAGTGGATTCTTTACCACTGACCACCTTGGAAGCCCCAAATAAAATAATGCACAGATGCAAAAAAGTATTTCTTCAATAAGTCATATTTACTCAATGCCCACTATGTGCAGACACTTGAAAAAATACGTTGAGGAAATTCCTTAAATAATGTACACAGTTCATAAACATTTAAAATGGAATAATGATTAAATCCAAAATCAATTCTATGTTATCTAATTTAAGCCAATGCTTTCTAATTCAATTACAACATAAGTAGCCAATATATATGCTTCTTGCAATAGCAAGCTATAATTTCTTTTTTGTCACTGACGTTTAACATTATATTGATTTTAGTGTATAGCAATGATTCAATATGTGTATATATCATGAAATAGTCACCACAATAAACTAGTTAAATCCATCATCACACACAGTCTCATTTTTTTTTCTTTTTGAGAACTTTTAAGACCTACTCTCTTAGCAAACTATAATTTCTTGAGTGGCATCCTATATCCTCTGTGCAAATGCTCTGAATAGATTCCAATAACTAACTGAGTACTAATTATCTCCTCTAGTATTCAAACTGCTTCATATCATAGAAGGCAAAAATCTTTGGGGTTTATGTTTTCGGGAAATCATGACATTTTTATGTGAAAAATGACATATTTTTATGTCATTCTTCATGACATGTTATTTTATTTTCAGAATGTAAACCTGGAAGTACAAAAAATCATTGCAGCCAGCTGTTCTGACGCCCCCTCCCCCTTCTTTGCAACTAAAGCAACTGAGAAAAATATACATATCTTCTCCAAAATCACGCTGCTTTCTAGTGCTATACTGCCCAATGAGGTAGCAGCTGGCCACATATCATTATTTGAATTTAAATCAGTTTCAAGAGAATAAAAATTTATAGTGCAGTTCCTCAGTTTCACTAGCTATATTTCAAGTGCTCAATAGCTCCATAGGGTGAATGACTATTGTATTAGGCAGCTATGGAACATTTCCATCACTGCATAGAGAATTATTTTGGAAGGCCCTGGACTAGAGAAAGAACTGGAATAAAACCAGGTCTCTTGAGATAATGGGCCAGAGAAATTGGATTAGAAAAGTGTAGGATCAGCAAACACAAAGAAAAATATAGCTTCAAGAAGGAAATAATAATGCAACGGAGGTGTTAGGCAGATGGAAACTGAAAAGTGTCTGTTGATTCTGACATATAGTAAATCATTTTTTACAGCTTTAATACAGTGCCTGCTCACTTCCCAGAATCCTAACATAATATGATTTTCCAGAGAGGAAAAACCATTGTAACAAAATGAGATTACTGAATTATAGCGTATGGTAATACACAATTTCAGTTAATCAGCATTGAAACATTGTAATTGTAATTTTTGCAGTGTAAACTTTGCAAAAAGTTTGTGAAAATATAAACTGAAAGAAGAGTGAACCAGTATAGCTCTTATGGAGACACCATGTCCATTGCATGGGAATTTATTTATATAAGATACTCTAGTGATTGGCACCCCACTCCAGTACTCTTGCCTGGAAAATCCCATGGATGGAGGATCCTGGTAGGCTGCAGTCCATGGGGTCACTAAGAGTCAGACACAACTGAGCGGCTTCACTTTCTCTTTTCACTTTCATGCACTGGAGAAGGAAATGGCAACCCACTCCAGTGTTCTTGCCTGGAGAATCCCAGGGACGGGGGAGCCTGGTGGGCTGCCGTCTATGGGGTTGCACAGAGTCAGACACGACTGAAGCGACTTAGCAGCAGCAGCAGTGATGGGCAAGAGCATTTCAACAGGAAGAGCCTAAAGCCAAATTCCAGAATAGACTGAAAGACTGAATGGGGAAGAAGCAAAATATCCAGTACAAGCTGTTCCTTTATGCTGACAGAGTAAAGAAAGAGAGTGGTGCTCTGCAGAAACACTGTCTACTTTAAGATTCATAAATGACTCTCAGACTGGCTCATGAGTCTTATGAAACTAAATGCAAAACATTCTAGGCTTGTGTCTATGTGTCTTTTTCTGTAGATGGAATGTGTAGTGCATCTACAGTCTATAGCCTAATGGGAAAATTCGAAGATAAAGAAAAAGCAGAAAACTGAGCAAGGTCCCAAAGAAAGAAAGTAAAAAAAAAAAAAAAAAAAAAAGTGCGGGGCGGATCAGGAAGAGAGGGGAAATGCAAATCTTACGGAAGAGTAAAAAAGCCTCATCTTAGGGAAGAAAGGCTGTATATGTGGATACAATCTTGAATGATCATATTGAGAAGTCCTGCAAAACTGTTTACAGAGCTTTAAATCTCTTCTTGGTTTCACTAGGCCTCCTATAAGCAGAGAAATGTTTCTGTTAAATGATATGTTACATTCTGTGGGAAATGTGCAAAACCACTAATTATAAACTATTTTATCAATAAATACTAATTAAGCACTTAATATAAGCTGATTACACTTGGTACTATGTTTTAATATTCTTACATATGTTTACTAGTACCAAGGCCAGAACTGTGCAAAGAAAAGCCTTGTCCAATATGACTTTAATAATTTTATATGTTTAGTACACTTGGGAATCTTACTTTTCTTTCCTATTCTTCATGCATAATTTATTTTCTGCCTTCTCTAGTGTGTCCAAAATCCTCATTATACTTTACATTATGTAGCCACAGTTCTTAGGAAGCTTGCCTAACTACAATGTGATACTATTTCCTTTAACCCTTCTAGTTTATTCTCAAGTAGGTGTTTGGAAATTGCATTGTTGTTCTGTTATTGTTGTGATTGTTCCTTAATAATCTGTAATACAAAGTTTAATTGCAATAAAATATAACATTTATTAAGTAATTACTCTAAGTTAATGAGCCTTATATACATTGCATTATTTAACCATCCCATGACTTTAGACACTGGTACATTATTATTTTGTTTTACAGATAAACTATGCAACAATTCTTGAATTTGCAGAGCTCATACTGAGACACAGTGGTAAGAACAACACAGTCACTGACCCCTTGGATGTTACATTCTGAGAAGAAGATAAAAATCAAAAAGAGAGTGGCACAATGAATAACTAAATTACAATAAATAATGTGAAAGCCCATAGCTGGGATAATTAACTTGACCTGGTAGGAGACAGCAAAGGGTTTCCTAAGGATTTTTTAAATGAAGGATAAACTATTGAAGGGAAAATAAAGCAAGAGGCAAAATTGCTTGACAAATGCAGAAGCAGCAGATCCAGAAAGAAGAATGAAACAATAGTTAATTCTTTTTGTTTTTGATAACATGTGAAGGGAAAATACCTGACTTATTTCCCTTCATAAAATTTCAGAATGCTGACTTTAGATGTTTATCTGTTCACATTAGTTGATGTCTGTTGTGCATCAGAAAAGATGGTGTTGGCAAGATATGAACCCTGCTGGACTACTGTTTCATTCAAGATTTGCTCCCTCAGAGGAAACCAGAATTGAAAGAGACACATGCACCCCAATGTTCATTGCAGCACTGTTTATAATAGCCAGGACCTGGAAGCAACCTAGATGTCCATCAGCAGACGAATGGATAAGAAAGCTGTGGTACATATACACAATGGAGTATTTATCAGCCATTAAAAAGAATACATTTGAATCAGTTCTAATGAGGTGGATGAAACTGGAGCCTATTATACAGAGTGAAGTAAGCCAGTAAGTAAAACACCAATACAGTATATTAACACATATATATGGAATTTAGAATATCTAAAATGTATGATAACAATAACCCTATATGCGAGACAGCAAAAGAGACACAGATGTATAGAACAGACTGCTGGACTCTGTGGGAGAGGGAGAGGGTGGGATGATGTGAGAGAATAGCATTGAAACATGTATATTCTCATATGTGAAACAGATCACCAGTCCAGGTTCGATGCATGAGGCAGGGTGCTCAGGGCTGGTGCACTGGGATGACCCTGAGGGATGGGATAGGGAGGGAAGTAGGAGGGGGATTCAGGATGGGGGACACATGTATACCCATGGCTGGTTCATGCCAATGTATGGCAAAAACCACTACAATGCTGTAAAAATTAGCCTCCAATTAAAAAAAAACATTTGCTCCCTCCATTAGCTGGAATATTGGGGCATGGGGAGGTGGGGGTCCAGACAGGCAGTTGATTTCTGTTTCCAGAAGGGATGTAGTTGCTTCTGGAACAGAGTTTCCAGTGGGAATGTTGACTTAAAGAAAAACACACAACTTAAGAGCTGTGAGTTTAAGTTTTATTCAGGGACCTTAGAGAAGACAATAGCCGGAAGACAATTGTTCAGTAGCTCTGAGGAAATTGCTCCCAAGAAGTAGAGGAAAAGCCAGTTTATATATGATTTTTGGCTATGTATGCGGTCAAGCATATATCTTGGTAATAGGCTTCTGCTAGTCACATATAACAGATATCTCAGGTTAATGATTTTACTGCTTTTTTGATTATATGGGAAGATGTGAGAATCTGGGTCCACTAAAATAAATTCTTCCTGAGATATACACATCTCTGGGACCTGTTTACCCAGAGCACAGGGTACCCCATGCTATTTTTCATCCTGAATTCCTCTCAGGGTTGTTGGTCAGAGACTTGCTGTGTCTGACAACATATCCTTGTAGAACCTGATTGTGAACAACACACTTTGTTTTTCTTTGTTAACAGGGAGTTACAAGATGGCACTTAAAAGTAGACTTTCTCGAATGTGAGAATGGAGTCTAGAATGTGTAGGTGAATTTCTCAGGCTATGGCTATCAATGCAACATTCACTTAACAAGAGAAGAGCCAATCGAATATTGGGTGACTCTGGAAATTTCTTTCATTTCTGATGATGTGACAAACGGGATGCCAGCATCTCTTCGGAGAATCATCTCTTGAATGCTTCTTTTGTGAAATCTCTCACTCCAAGTTTGTCTTTTCTTCCGATGGGATAAAGAGTTAAAGCATCAGTCAAGAGGAGAGGTGGGACAATATTTATATCCTGATGTTGATATTATAACTTCATGGGAAATTATATATCAACATTATTTTCAATTAATTCTGTGTTTTATTAAATTAAAACACAAACATTGATTTAAATGTTAAATAGCCCTCAAAGACATGTATAAAAATTCATTTTCTTGACTTTAGGCAGGCAACCCTTTAAATTATTTTAGCTTTCATCTGTAATCTTCTTCCAAATTTACAAATAGTATGTGGACAATGTTGTCTTTTGACTCATCAATTTAAAGTATTATTTATTAGATTTCTACTATGGAAAATTAGTGTTTCCCCCCCTCTTTCACCCCTTGCCCATGCAAACATCCTGACCATGTTGCTATATGACACAGATTAAAACCACATTGGTTGCTTTGATAATAAGATTCTGCTAAGTCAAGGAGAGTACTGTAACCGTATTTCCCTATGTGTGTGTGTGAGAGAGATTTTGTTTTGCTAGGATTAATACTCAAATCACTTTTAAATTTCCTGATTTTTTTAAATTGTTGACTAAATATCCTCACACTCTTCAAAATTTCTGTAAAATACCTCATTTACTTCCACATTCAGTCTTGGAGTTTGCAGTGTATCTCTCATTCTGGCACATTTGTTCTGTTTTGAAACCCTGTTTATTAGATCCCAGGAATATGTTTGTATTATTCTCTCTAGATAAATCACATTTTTTAATAATTTCTTAAAAACATGGAAAATAAAGTTTTGAGAAATCTCATGTCTGAAAATTATTTATATCGTTCTCTTATGTTACTGATGGTTTCAGCTCAGTTCAGTTCAGTCACTCAGTCATGTCCGACTCTGTGATACCATGGACTGCAGTATGCCAAGCCTCCCTGTCCATCACCAACTCCCGGAGTTTACTCAAACTCATGTCCATTGACTCGGTGATGCCATCTATCCATCTCATCCTCTGTCGTCCCCTTCTTCTCCCACTTTCAATCTTTCTGAGCATCAGGGTCTTTTCAAATAAGTCAGGTCTTCACGTCAGGTAGCCACAGTATTGGAGATTAGCTTCAATATCAATCCTTCCAATGAATATTCAGGACTGATTTCCTTTAGGATGGACTGGTTGGATCTCCTTGCAGTCCAAGGGACTCTCAAGAGTCTTCTCCAACACCACAGTTCAAAAGCATCAACTCTTCAGCGCTCAGCTTTCTTTATAGTCCAACTCTCACATCCATACATTACCACTGGAAAAACCATAGCTTTGACTAGACAGGCCTTTGTTGGCAAAGTAATGTCTCTGCTTTTTATAAGCTGTTTAGGTTGGTCATAGCTTTTCTTCCATGGAGCAAGCATCTTTTAATTTCATGGCTGCAGTCACCATCTGCTGTGATTTTGGAGCCCAAAAAAATAAAGTCAGCCATGGTTTCCACTGTTTCCCCATCTATTGGCCATGAAGTGATGGGACCAGATGCCATGATCTAATTTTTCTGAATGTTGAGTTTTAAACCAACTTTTTACTCTCCTCTTTCACCTTCATCAGGAGTTTCATTAGTTCTTCTTCACTTTCTGCCATAAGGTTGGTGTTAGCTGCATATCTGAGGTTATTGTTATTTCTCCCAGCAATCTTAATTCCAGCTTGTGCTTGTTCCAGTCCAGCATTTCTCATGATGTACTCTGCACTGAAGTTAAATAAGCAGGAAGACAATATACAGCCTTGACGTACTCGTTTTCCTATTTGGAACTAGTCTGTTGTTCCATGTCCAGTTCTAACTGTTGCTTCTTGACCTGCATACAGATTTCTCAGATAGCAGATAAGGTGGTCTGGAATTCCCATCTCTTGAAGAATTTTCCAGTTTGTTGTCATACACACAGTCAAAGGCTTTGGCATATTCAATAAAGCAGAATATGTTTTTCTGGAACTCTCTTGCTTTTTTGATGATCGAAGGGATGTTGGCAATTTGATCTCTGTTTCCTCTGCCTTTTCTAAATCCAGCTTGAATATCTGGAAGCCTGGCTTGGAGGCCTAGCTTGGAGAATTTTGAGCCTGGCTTGGAGAATTTTGAGCATTACTCTCCTAGCATGTGAGATGAGTGGAATTGTGCTGTAGTTTGAGCATTCTTTGTCATTGCCTTTCTTTGGGATTGAAATGAAAGCTGACCTTTACCAGAAGTCCTATGGCCACTGCTGAGTTTTCCAAATTTGCTGGCATATTGAGTGTGGCATTTTCACAGCATCATCTTTTAGGATTTGAAACAGCTCAACTGGAATTCCATCACCTCCACCAGCTTTGTTCATAGTGATGCTTCCTAAGGCCCACTTGATTTCGCCTTCCAGGATGTCTGGTTCTAGGTGAGTGATCACACCATTGTAATTATCTGGGTCATGAAGATCTTTTTTTGTATAGTTTTGTGTATCCTTGCCACCTCCTCTTTTTTTTTTTTTTTTTAAATTTTAAAATCTTTAATTCTTACATGTGTTCCCAAACATGAACCCCCCTCCCAATATCTTCTGCTTCTGTTAGGTCCATACCATTTCTGTCCTTTATTGAGCCCATCTTTGCATGAAATGTTCCCTTGGTATCTCTAATTTTCTTGAAGAGATCTCTAGTCTTTTATTTTCCTCTATTTCTTTTCATTGATCACGGAAGAAGGCTTTCTTATTGTTCCTTGCTATTCTTTGGAACTCTGCATTCAGATGGGTATATCTTTCCTTTTCTCCTTTGCCTTTCACTTCTCTTCATAGCTGTTTTTTCATAGGCCTCCTCATGCAACCATTTTGCCTTTTTATATTTCTTTTTCTTGGGGGTGGTTTTGATCACTGCTTCCTGAACAATGTCACAAACCTCCATCCATAGTTCTTCAGGCACTCTGTCTATCAGATCTAATTCCTTGAATCTATTTGTCACTTCCACTGTATAATCATAAGGAATTTGATTTAGGTCATACCTGAATAGACTAGTGGTTTTCCCTACTTTCTTCAATTTAAGTCTGAATTTGGCAATAAGCTAAACTGATGGTTTAGTTGTGTCTAAAATACTAGATTGGAGTTCATTCTTCTCTAGATATTTGAACTTAGCACCCCATTGCCTTCTGGATTCCCATAGCACAGCTCTTTGTGTGGTGGTTTTAATCTACAGATTTTACTAGAATTTCACTAGTTTTTCCACCAATGTATTAATGCCTCAGGATACAATCCAGAATTCCACATGATCTGTACTTGTCAAGCCTCCTTGATCTCTACAATCTATCATGGCCTGTTGGTCTTTCTTTGCCTTTAGTGACTTGGACACCTTTGATGTATTTGGACCAGTTATTTTTTAGTTTATCTCTCCATTTGAGTTTGCTTTGTGCGCTCCCCTGATTAAATTGCATTTGTGAATATTCTGACAAAATATTACATGTCTTATTACTGGTGATTAATTTTTTCAATGTTTTATTTTGTCTTAGCCAATTATCAAATAATACTGTGATAGTTTCAGGTGAATAGCACAGGGACTCAGCCATGTTGCTGCTAAGTCGCTTCAGTCATGTCTGACTCTGTGCGACCCCATAGACGGCAGCCCACCAGGCTCCGCCATCCCTGGGATTCTCCAGGCAAGAACACTGGAGTCGGTTGCCATTTCCTTCTCCAATGCAGGAAAGTGAAAAGTGAAAGTGAAGTCACTGAGTTCTGTCCAACTCTCAGCGACCCCATGGACTGCAGCCTACCAGGCTCCTCCATCCATGGGATTTTCCAGACAAGAGTACTGGAGTGGGGTGCCATTGACTCAGCCATACATATACATATACATATATCCATTTTCCCCCAAAACTCCCCTCCCATCCAGCCTGCCTGATTTTGATTATTTCTTTATGTTGGCCTCTGTCAGGATACTCCACTGTAAAGTTGCTATTTTTTCCTTTGTAATCAATGTCTATTTTGTGACTAGATTCTTTGAGAATATGGAAATATCTATTTCTCTTTTATTTTGTCCTAATAATATTGCATTTCTTTTACAGTAGTTTTAAATTTATAAAAAAATTTTTGAAAACATAATACAAAGAGTCCTATATACCTTCTCCCTACCCCTCCCAACACACACACACACTCACACACACACACACACACACACACACAGAGTTTCCCTTACTATTTATATTTTTTATTCAGTTCAGTTCAGTTCAGTCGCTCAGTTGTGTCCGACTATTTGCGACCCCATGAATCGCAGCACGCCAGGCCTCCCTGTCCATCACCAACTCCCAGAGTTCACTCAGACTCACGTCCATCGAGTCACTGATGCCATCCAGCCATCTCATCCTCGATCGTCCCCTTCTTCTCCTGCCCCCAATCCCTCCCAGCATCAGAGTCTTTTCCAATGAGTCAACTCTTCACATGAGGTGGCCAAAGTACTGGAGTTTCAGCTTTAGCATCATTCCTTCCAAAGAACACCCAGGGCTGATCTCCTTCAGAATGGACTGGTTGGATCTTCTTGCAGTCCAAGGGACTCTCAAGAGTCTTCTCCAACACCACAGTTCAAAAGCATCAATTCTTCGGTGCTCAGCCTTCTTCACAGTCCAACTCTCACATCCATACATGACCACAGGAAAAACCATAGCCTCGACTAGACGGACCTTAGTCGGCAAATTAATGTCTCTGCTTTTGAATATACTATCTAGGTTGGTCATCACTTTTCTTCCATTAATTGTGACAAATATACCATACTAACATTTTTTATTGTCACAATTAATGAACCAATGTTGATAAAATCATTAACTGGAATCCATAATTTTTAACCTCATGTCCTTTTTGCAGTTCCAGGATCCCATCCAGCTTATCATCTTTATATTCAGTTGTATCCTTAGGCTTCTTTTGGATATGACGGTTTCTGAGACTTTTCCTTGCTTTAATGCTACCAACAGTTTTGAAGAGTACCAGTCAGAGAAGTTGGAAGTTGTTCCTCTACTGGGATTTGTCTGATGTTTTTTTTTTTTTTTTGTCTGCAGATCCAAGTTTTCAGAAGAAGATCACAGAGGTAAAGTACTTTTTCCATCAAGTTATTTCATAAGACTGCATACTATCAACAGGATTTATGACTGTTGATGTTGATCACCTGGCTGAGGTAGGATTGTCACTTTAAGGTTACTCTGTTCCTCATTTCAATACTGTACCCTTTGGACAGAAGAATCTATGTGTAACCCAGACTTAAGGGGTAAGGAGTTATGCTCCCTCTCCTTCAGTGTGGAGAATCTATATAAATTATTTAGAATTCCTCTGCATGGAAGATTTGTCTCTTCTCCCACATTTATTATTGTATTCAATCATTTATTTATATCAGCATGAACTCATGGATATTTTATACTTTGGGTTATAATCCAACACTACTTTACTCATTTCATTGCTCAAATTGTTCTAGCTTTGGTCATTAGTAGCTTTCAGTTGGCTCTCATGTCTCTTTGTTTTGATGTGCCCTATTTACTGTGAAGTTTTTTTGAGCTTTTATTTTCTGGAAAAGCAAGATGCTCCAGACTTATCTTATATATTACATGCCCCAGTCCTACAATCAACCCTCTCTCAAAGGAATCTGCTTGATTTTGTTGGAGAATGATATTACACTCAAGATTTGGGAGAAAGGTATTAACTCATTTATTTTTCTGTCTGTTATTGTTGTTCAGGCACTCAGTCATGTCCAACTCTTTGGGACCCCATGGACTGTAGCACACCAGGCTTCCCTGTCCTTCACCATCTCCCCGAGCTTGCTCAAACTCATGTCCATTGAGTCAGTGATGCCATCCAACCATCTTATCCTCTGTCATCCCGTTCTCCTCCTGCCTTCAATCTTTCCTAGCATCAGAGTCTTTTGTAATCAGTGGGCTCTCACATCAGGTGGCCAAAGTATTGGAGCTTCAGCTTCAGCATTCGTCCTTCCAATGAATATTCAGTGTTGATTTCCTTTATGATTGACTGGTTTGATGTCCTTGCAGTTCAAAGGACTCACAAAAGTCTTCTCCAACAGCACAGTTCAAAAGCATCAATTCTTCAGTGCTCAGCCTTCCTTATGGTCCAACTCTCACAACCACAGCTTTGACTATAAGGACCTTTGTCAGCAAACTGATGTCTCTACCTTTTAAAATGCTGTCTAGGTTTGTCATAGCTTTTCTTCCAAGGAGCAAGCATCTTTTAATTTCATGTCTGCAGTCACAATCTGCCATGATTTTGGAGCCCAAGGAAGTGAAATCTGTCAGTGTTTCCATTGTTTCCCCATCTGTTTGCTTAAGTGATGGAACTGGATGCCATTACCTTTGTTTTTTGAATGTTGAGTTTTAATGTTGAGACAGCTTTTTCTGTCTAGGAGCTTTAATATCTTTATCTAAAAATTCTAGCATTTCATGGTTATTTTCCCTGTTGAGAAATTATTTCCACTTAAATGGATTGGCTATCCATTCAGTTGA
Source organism: Budorcas taxicolor (assembly GCF_023091745.1). Taxonomy (NCBI): domain Eukaryota; kingdom Metazoa; phylum Chordata; class Mammalia; order Artiodactyla; family Bovidae; genus Budorcas; species Budorcas taxicolor. The sequence goes on from NC_068911.1 coordinate 74,133,695, forward strand.
GAGACTTGGGTCCTTCAATTCTGAGAAATTTCCTTGTGTTGTTTATTTTATGATTTATTCTCACTTATTCACCACATTTTCCTTCTGGAAGCTGAAGATTGAACCTTTGGAATTTTGTCTCTTATTTTATCTTTAATACACTGTTGTCTCTTTATTTGTACATACTTGATCATTTCCACAATATTATTATCAAACTCTTCCATCATTATCAGCATCATCACCATCAATCATATATTAAGATTTCAAGAGCTATTTTATATACTGATCCTTCAAAATAGTACATCCTATCTTTGTTCCATGGACCTATAACTCATTTCTCATATTAATTATATTTTCTTTGAATTTTCTTCTGTGCCTTACTCTGTCTTTACCTTCAAAAAGTTACTTTGTTCAGTAGATTTGATTGAGTTCTTCTTTGCCATGATGAAGTCATTCCTCAAATGTCAAGTGATTCTTGTTTAGTGATCACTAAGTAACTAATCAGATGCACTGTATATTTATGCATGGGTTTGAGGATTGATGACGTAAATCGTATGGACTAGAAGACTTAATTCTAGGATGATCCAGTAATCAGTTAATTATTGTTGGAGGTATGAATGTATCAGTAGCAATGAGTCTGTCCTGTGGGATATACCAGATTTTGCAGGAGGAGATCCTAGAATCTACTTTCTGAAATATAAAATGTGATTACCAAAACACTGGTGCTAATTAAGGGAAATTACCTGGAGCACAGGGGAGAGTCTCATCATCTAGAATACAAATTTTAAAAAAAATTGGAGGATAATTGCTTTACAATGTTGTGTTGGTTTTTGCTGTACAACAATATGTGTCAGCTATAACTATATATATATATGCCCTCCCTTTTGAGCCTCCCTCCCACCCCTGCATCCCACCCCTCTAGGTCCTCACAGAGCACCAAGCTGAGTTCCCTGTGCTGTACAGCAGCTTCCCACTAGCTTATCTACTTTACACACTAGAGTTTATATATGTCAATGCTACTCTTTCAGTTTGCCCCACCCTCTCCTCCCCCCGCTGTGACCACAGGTCCCTTCTCTACATCTGCATCTCTGTTCCTGCCCTGCAAATAGATTCATCAGTACCATTTTTCTAGATTCCATATGTATGTCTTAATATACTACATTTGTTTTTCTTTTTCTGGCTTACTTCACTCTATATAACAGGTTCTAGTTTCATCCACATCACTGCAACTAACTCAAATTCATTACTTTTTATGCCTAAGTAATATTCCATTGTATATATGTCCCACAACTTCTTTATCCATTCATCTGTTGATGGATATCTAAGTTGCTAGAATAGAAATTGTTATTAGTGTTCTTGCTTTCAGTCCAGCACCTCTCTCTATTCTTCTCTCTATTTAATATTCAAGATTTCAGGTCTTTATAATGCAAATTTTCTAGAGAATATGCTTCCTACCTTGAGTTGAGAAAGAGAGCAGCTAGTGGAATAGGCTAGAGTTGGACCTCTGGATGCCTACAGATTTTCAAACAGCTCCCTATTTTCAGCACCCAGCTTGGCCAAGGTGCAAGTTTCCCAGGTCTCCCTAATTCCTGAGATTTTCTAGCTGTCTGCAGAGATGACTGTCTGGGCCTTCACAGCATCAGTGTGTTTTTTATTATTTACTTTTTATTTATTTATGGCTGTGCTGAGTCTCAGTCGCTGCATGGGCTTTTCCCCACTTGTGGACAGCAGGGCTCACTCTCTAGTTGTGGTGTGCAGGCCTCTCCCTGCAGTGGCTTCTGTTGTAGAGCACAGGCTCTAGGGTGCACAGGCTTAAGAAGCTGCAGCTCCTGGACTTTCGAGCACAGGCTCAATAGCTGTGATGCAGGGGTGTATTTGGTTAGCAGCATGTGGGATCTTCCCATACCAAGGATCAAACCCATGTCTCCTGTGCTGGAAGGTGGATGCTTCACCACTGAGCCACCAGGGAACCCCACCAGTATCACTCTTGATAGGTAAGAAACCTAATGCATTTGAAGACTAGAATCCAATATTGTAACTATTCAAACGATTGTTTTTCAAGCTGAATTTCTTTCCTGATAATTCTAATTTAGGTGGAAGAGATGTTTATTAATAAATTTAGTTATGCTTTTATAAGTTCTTAAATCTTTAGGTGTCACACATTTGCCCCCCTAATTTGCAGTGTGGTGAGAGCATTCAGAATCATGCCCTCAGAAAATCCAATCAGAATGCTAACTGCAGATGCAGACCTGGCAAGACAGAAGTTACTCGTCATCGCCAATATTTATGCTTACCTTTCTCTACATTAGTAGAAGCCTCAACTTTTGACTTATCAACTAGATATCAGAATATACATGACATTCCCTAGGTTGTATCTATGGGTTTAAGTTCTGGCCAACATGCTATGAGCTCAAGAATGTGTAAAATAAAACTTTTGGAGTGCTATCTTTCATGAAATGGGTATCAGTTATATTTTCTTTACTCCCTTTTCCTACCGTAATACAAATCTGTTGATGAACCATCCTGAATCCTGCAAACAATTGTATAATATAGTAGAGATGGCAGATCAACAAAATTGAAAGAGCCTGATTTGGCAATATTTTATAGTCCTGAACTCCCCTCTATATAGATTATTTGTTTTGAAAGAAATAAATTTATACCATATTTAAGCCACAGTTTCTTAGGTTTTTGTTACTGTGGTCAAATCCTACTTTTACATACTACATGCATATATTCAACTATTTCACATATGGACACAAAAATTATAATAGAACATTCAGATAATAACAAACTGTGATTTTGTAATTATCTTTGTTTTGTGTTTTATTATTTCACTAGAAAGTATTTTGAGTTTCTTCTAAGACTGGTTAGAAATTACTTAATAGATGAATCTTAGATACAAAATTACAAAATGGAATGCACTGTGATCAACAACCTTTTGGCAGGTGAGGATTATACCTGTGAGACATCAATGCTCACAGTGATCAGGAACATTTTGAACACAGACTCCAAGTGTGTCTGTGATTTGTCCAATCTGATTCTTGGCACCACAGAAAACTATGAGATGAATCTAGGCACAGAATGGTCCACTTTATACTATATGAATGTGTTTTCCAAATGAAATATTTGATGTATTTTTCCCTGCTGATGTCCAATATGTATTTTGGCTTTTCACTGATAGTTTCTGTTGACTATTTGGAACATTTTGGGGAAGAGTCAAAAAGGGGGCATTGTTTACATATATATATACATATATTACAGGGAATCTGAGAAACTAGAACCAGTTTAGTAATTTATCAACTGATAATTAAAGTTCTAAAAGGATTTTTGCCCACTTTTTTTGTACGGGGACTCCAGCTGACTCTCACCATCTACGGTCTGCTCTTTCAATTCTGAGAATCCTTAAGAATCAAAACATTTATTTTATCTCTCTGCAACTGTTTAAGCAACATTTTACAGTTTTGTTCACTTTCCAAATTCTTATAGTTCTGGAACTTGAGACAGAATTAAAAACTATGGCAAAGTTTTCTTGGGACAGTTCTAAGGAGTTCAAATATAGTCAGAATCATAAGTAGAATATACAAAGAAAAATAATCATAAGGAACAGATTTTGGTTTTGCAGCGCTGACTATGTAGGTAGGTTAGGATGATAAAAACTGAAAGGAAGGTTATTATAGATAGTATCTTTGTGTACTCCTCCAAAAAAATTCACATGTTGAAACCCTACTCTCCAATGTGACAGCATTAGAAGACAGGGCTCTTGAGAAGTGATTAGGATTAGATGGAGTCATAGAGGTTGAGCCCTTGTGAGTGGATTTAATCCCTTTATAAGAACCATGAGAGAGCTTTTGTCCTCTCTCAGTTCATCATGGGAGGATACAAGGACAAACCTGCAGTCTGCAACACAGAACCTTCTCCACAGGCACCTTCCAGCCTCCAAAATTGTGAGAAATGATTTTCTGTTATTTATAAACCACCAAGTTTGTGATATATTTTATATCAGCTCTAACTGACTAAGACAAAAAGGATCATAAGCATTCGCTTGTGATATTACACATGATGTGGGAAGTTAACTAGTATTTGCAAAAGAAAATATGAACTCTTAACAATCATAAAATTTGAGTGATTCAGAGACATGTTTCTATAATATGGTTTATTTTATATTCATCCTTAAAAATATCTGGGCCTGGATTTTTACAACAATCCCAAACCAATATCTGTTCCTTAGTAGGTTAGAATAATGGTTTTGTTTTGGAGAAGGAAATGGCAATCCACTCCAGTACTATTGCCCGAAAATCCCATGGACAGAGGACCCTGGTAGGCTACCGTCCATGGGGTTGCGAAGAGTTGGACATGACTGAGCGACTTCAATTTCACTTCCCTTTGATGCTGAGTACTTTATCTCTCTGAGTGTCTTGGCATTCCCCACAGACAAAATTAGACTTTCTTATTTCTATCATTTCTCTTTAGACAGTTCCGTGCTTTGTATCAAGATTCTGCAGCCAGGGGAAATATTCACACTTGAGTGTCACAGAAGCATTAAAGTACATAAGTATCATAAATTCAGCAGAATGAAAGCAGATCAACAAATAATTTTCACATTCTTTATATTATATGTGGACTATGATTTATCATGGTGGTGAATCACCACATTTTTCCAAGAAGCACTCAGTTAACTGAGAGTATGCTTGGGTTTCATTCTTTTAGCAGATTTACTGAGTACCTACTATATTACACCCTCTGTTCTAAGCACATCTTACAACAAGGAATAAACAATTCCCCTTTGTCATGCAGCATGGATTCTGGTGGGGGAAAAAAAAAAAACAGAAAAAAATATCAGCAACTGATATTTAGCATGTCAGATAAATGTTACAGAGAAAAACAAGTAGTTGCTAGCTATGACAAGGTTCAAAGTGTGAGTATGGGATTTAATAGCCAAAACAGACTAGAGAAAAATCACCTATTAGGGAGGAAATTAGAAACTAGGCTGTTAAAATGGTTATCAGCATCCAAATGGATGAGAAATTTGTTAAGAGTCCAGACAGCATGGGAAACTGTCAACCAGAAAATAAATCCTTAATTAATAAAAATATTATAAAGTCAGAAAAGTAAAAGTTACTTGGTTGTGTCCAACTCTTTGTGATCCCATGGACTACAGTCCATGGAATTCTCCAGGTCAGATTACTGCAGTGAGTAGCATTTCCCTCTCCAAGGGATCTTCCCAACCCAGGGATCAAACCCTGGTCTCCCGCATTGCAGGCAGATTCTTCACCAGCTGAGCCACAGGGGAAGCCAAAGATGAATGCTCGACCAGAAGAAGAAAAGGATGATACAAAGGAAGATATGTTTTGATTTGTTTGTATTTGGGGATAATTGTTTAAGGTTTTACCAACTCTAGATGTGGTGACGTAGAGTGAGAATCAAAACATCAGGCCCATGCACACTCCTGTCACTAACATCTTTGAGGTTAGAATAAACACTGAAGCAGGCTTCGAGGGAAATAATTCCCCCAGGGACTTATCTGGTTGAAGTGTAGTGTGATAGAAAAGGTTTCTCCTGATGAGCAGTAAGGGCAAGTGGGTCTAGAGATTCTACCTTTTGAGTACATACTCTGGAAGCACAGCTTGGAATATATCAGATTCTTAAGGCAGAAGCCTGGAAAACAAACTGCAAATAACCCCTCCCACCAAACATTTGCCCCGGTACAGCAACCCGAAGTGTGATTATCAGCTTTTATTATTATTAGCAGCATGCTGCTAAGTCACTTCAGTCGTGTCCGACTCTGTGCGACCCCATAGACAGCAGTCCACCAGGCTCTCCCGTCCCTGGGGTTCTCCAGGCAAGAACACTGGAGTGGGTTGCCATTTCCTTCTCCAATGCATGAAAGTGAAAAGTGAAAGTGAAGTCACTCAGTCGTGCCCGACTCTTAGCGACCCCATGGACTACAGCCTACCAGGCTCCTCCATCCATGGGATTTTCTAGGCAAGAGTACTGGAGTGGGGTGCCATTGCCTTCTCTGACTATTAGCAGCATAATAATTGCTAAAAATTAGTCAGATTAACATAGTAATATTATCTATAGTAGAGAGAAAGTATTTGCTCCAGAATAACAACAAAAATTGGCTGCTCAACTCAGAAGGTAAATCTAGTATCATTGGTTTCCTTTCTGTTTGCCTCTGGTTTCTTTTATTGGTTTGTGCAACCTCTTGGGATTAGTTGCTTGTTTTAATTGCACATTATACAAAGGAGTATTTCTCTTTATTTTATGTCAGACATCTTATTTAAACTTTAAAGTATTCAATATTTTATATTGGTTAAATTTTTATCATGTTTTTATTATTTATTTATTTTAAATTTTATCAAACTTTTATTATTTGTACTACGATTGAATGTACAGAAAGATGCATAGAATTTTACTGGGTGAGGAGGATGTGTAAGTTGAATTGCTTCAGGACAAGTTCAGTGAATTAGAAAATCTACTTGGAATGTAACCACAAAAAAGTGTGAGGAAGAGAGGCTGGCAATTCACATGTTGTCTATTAAAAATAAATCAAGTCGATGTTTGACTCCAAAATAATGATTATTGGTTTTTGGCATGATAATTGTATTGGTTTTCTTGAGGGGGGGTTATTCTTTAGAAGCCCTTATCATTCAGAGACATGTGCTGATTTTTTTGGATAAAATGAAATAACTATCAGTTCAGTTCAGTTCAGTTGCTCAGTCGTGTCTGACTCTTTGCAATCCCATGAACTGCAGTATGCCAGGCCTCCCTGTCCATTACCAATTCCCAGAGTCAACCCAAACCCATGTCCATTGAGTTGGTGATGCCATCCAACCATCTCATCCTCTGTCATCCCCTTCTCCTCCTGCCCTCAATCTTTCCCAGCATCAAGGTCTTTTCCAATGAGTCAGATCTTCACATCAGGTGGCCAAAGTATTGAAATAACTGTACTACTTTTAAATTAATCCAAGGTAAAAATGTGGGTATAGATAAAATAAAATTGACTTCATATTGACAGTAGTTGAGGCTGAGTACATAGGAGTTTATTATGCTTTCTATTTTTGTATATATTTGGAAACTTTCCATAGCAAATGTAGAATTTAAACAAGCAAGCAAAATATAAGTAATAAGACCTTTTCTATGAATCATGGATGAAGCATGCTGTTTCTGACATGGCTTGGACAGAACTTACCTTAGCTTGCTGCTGCTGCTGCTGCTGCAAAGTTGCTTCAGTCGTGTCTGACTCTGTGACCCCATAGACGGCAGCCGACTTGGCTCCTCTGTCCCTGGGATTCTACAGGCAAGAACACTGGAGTGGGTTGCCATTTCCTTCTCCAATGAATGAAAATGAAAAGTGAAAGTGAAATCGTTCAGTCTGCCTGACTCTTAGCGACCCCATGGACTGCAGCCCATCAGGCTCCTCCGTCCATGGGATTTTCCAAGCAAGAGTGCTGGAGTGAGTTGCCATTGCCTTCTCCGTACCTTAGCTTAGTTCTCCTTTATTTTTCTGTCCAATGCCGTGAAACATAAAATTTGAGCCTCTTATAAATACACATAATTTCTTTTACCTTTTCCTTATTTTTATTATTTATGTTGTAGGAGTCTTTGTTATTGTTGTTGTTGTTAAGGAAACTTCACTATTGAACAAGATTGGGTTATAAAATGAATGTTCTGTGATGTAGCAAAATTTTCCAAACTCCCTCTGGGAAAGCCGGTCCAACATCTTTCGAGACCCTGAAGTAAGCTATTGCGCGCTAATTTTTCGCGATGTGGTTATCTGTTCCTCTGTCCTTGTGTTTCAAGTCACCAGAATGGGAACGAAATCTCATCTCCAGGGAGAAGGTTGCAGGGACTCCAACCCATTCTTTCCTAAACATCCGCACACCGTTTCTCCTCCTTCCACCCACACAGGAGCGCGAGCACACCTCTACAGCCACGTCCAGATTTGAATGCTGCAGGCTGACAGCTGCCCCTGGCAGGCTCTATGGGGACAGCTAGGCAAGGAGAGAGAGGAAGCAACTAGAGGTAAAGATCTGAGTTTGCTGCCTTTTCTCCTCTCCCGCCCGTGTCCCTCGCATTCGCGTCTCTTGGCTACCACCAACCGCATCCCTGCTCTTCCTCTATTCTCCATTCCTTCTTGCCCTAGCAGCCCTCTCCCCGCTGCCCCTCCTCACCCCACCTGCTCCTCTCGCCCCTCCCTTCCCGAGCAGCGGGTAGAAGAGACGCCACAGCTGCCGTTCCAGCAGCAGCAGCCGCCGCGGACGGTCCGGGTCATCATCACCCCGCCCACGCCCGGTCCGGAGGCTGAGGTCGCGCACTGGCCTGGGGATGAGGGAATCGGCGAGCGTGGCGTGGCTGCCAGAGGGGCGGGAGGAGTGAGGAGGACTCAAAAGCAGCTTCCCCGCGGCGGGCAGGACTCCACTGCGCCTCTGCGCTGGAGAGGTCTTTGGGTGACTGACTGGACGGCCGCGCCAGAGACACTTTCTAGCCGGCAATTCGGTGGCGTCCTTTGACTGCTGAGCTGTCGTAGCCTGGGCGGCATCAGCTGGTGAGGGCAGACGCCACCTCCTGAGCAACCAGAACTCAGGAAACCAGAGATTCCGGAGGAAAGAGAACGCAGGAGGAGAAAGGGGGCCCAGGGAGCCCAGCTTCTCAGGGTTCCCTTAGGTGCTGGTGGAAACCTGTCACATGGCAGCAAGTAAGTACCTTTTTCTTGCTGAGCGCCCAGTCCCAGGTTGGTGATCGCTATCGTCTGCTGCCAGCCTGTCCGACCCACCCTGCCTGCCCCACCCCATACACACCCTTAGGGTCCCCAGTAGGAAATTCTGGGCTCAGATTAAGAGAACTGCTTCAACAGCAGCCACGGTCTGTGAATGTTTTCTCTGTGCTGTCTGTTATGTGTGGTCAGTTTTCCCATCTCACCAGGTAAGCTTCTGAAAGCAAGATGCTCAGGTAGTGCAAAATTTCTAAACACCTTATGTGCAATGACTTTTTGGTTCCATGGTACAATAATAGAACAGAAGGAATAAACGCTTATGCCAGATAAAGTATACTTCTAACAAATCTTATCTCTTACTCCAAGTAACTTAGTGATTTCAAGATTGGTGTTTTTTGTGTAAGAATCAATAGTATAAAATTAGCAGCACAAATGTGATAGGAGACGGCGTGCCCAGTTTTCATGGCTGGGCATTTTGGTACTCTTTGGATCAACAGGTTTTTGTTCTCATTTTTCCATTGTTTGGCTCTGTAATATGCATACCTTCTGAAGGTTTTCTTTTGAAAGTGATGTTGATGTGCTCATGGTGACTCTGGTTATATGTGGCTTCTAATACTTAGGATATTGGTCTAAGAAGGACAAATGATGAATTCATGTGGAATAACACACTAATGGGTTCCATTAATGGAAATCATGGAGTCAAGTTTGGATATTGGCCAGGAAAATCTCTTGAAATGGGAAGGAGTTTGGGTGGTGCTTTTTGTGAATATCTTTCTTCCTAGCTATCCTGTAGTCTATAGCAAACATAAGGAAGTTGCACCCTGCTATGACCAGCCCTAATTCAAGTATCTATAACCCAACCTCTATTTTTACAAGTGAAGAAGACAAGACCCATGAGTAATAATTTGATGAGCTTACTTGGCTTAATCACTGATGAGCTAATCATTGAAGAAAACTTTGAATTTAATATGACAAATAGCTTTGAATTTAATGTGGCAAAACTTTAATTTTGTTTCTGTAAAATTGAAGTTATTTAACTTTTGATTAAGCTTTGTGTTTCTTATTTGTAAATGACATTAAAAAAAAAAACTTACAGATCCTGATAAGGACCAAATGACAGAGATTACATGAAGGGTTATATAAAGGTAGTGCCATGTGTAACCGGAGAAGGCAATGGCACCCCACTCCAGTACTCCTGCCTGGAAAATCCCGTGGACAGAGGAGCCTGGAAGGCTGCAGTGCATGGGGTCCCTGAGGGTCAGACATGATTGAGCGACTTCACTTTCACTTTTCACTTTCATACATTGAAAAAGGACATGGCACCCCACTCCAGTGTTCCTGCCTGGAGAATCCCAGGGACGGGGGAGCCTGGTGGGCTGCCATCTATGGGGTCGCACAGAGTCAGACACGACTGAGCGACTTCACGTTTACTTTCATGCATTGGAGAAGGACATGGCAACCCACTCCAGTGTTCTTGCCTGGAGAATCCCAGGGATGGGGGAGCCGGTGGGCTGCCGTCTCTGGGGTCGCACAGAGTCGGCCATGACTGAAGCGACTTAGCAGTAGACTTAGCAACCATGTGTAACTACTGCTGATATAAGGAATTGTTCCTCATTTTCATCCACTTCACTGTTTAGCTCTCAATTAAAGTCCAGTTCAATAGAAGTTTTGACAGGCCTCACTAGAATGCACTAGAGGAAGCAAAATTCAAATTCAAGTCATGAACTATTGCCACCAGTATAATTTAAAGTATATTCAACCTGTGAGCCTCCATCCTTACAAAATTGTGTGCCTTGGATAACAATTCATATTTAAACACTTGAATATTCTCAAGATATGCTTTATTATCTTTCTCTTTTTAGTTTTAAATTTTGTTTTAGGTATATGTTCTTACTTCCTTGGAATGAAACCATCAAATATTTGGATATTGCTGAATTTATTTGGTCCACTAATTAACACAAGGCAAGTCAAAGTTTAGGCATAAATACACTATTTCTGACTGCTAGGATTTATTAAACTTCTGCACTGAGGGGAGAGGTACTATGAGCTCCTTTTTACCACCAATGTATTCAAAACAATAGGAGAAAAACCTGAGATAGGACATAGGCTCAGGAAAAGGAACCAACAGATTTCAGATGACAGGATACAGTGTTGCCGTGTCAGTTACCACTGGAGAGGGGGCCCTGGCACTAAGCACCCAGAAACTGGGTCCTCTGTTTCCTTGGGAGAGGCTCTGGGAGGATAGTTGACACGTTCCCGCTTTGAGCAGGTAGGATGAATACAGGTCTAAAGCACACTGGAAATGGGAACAGCCATATTTTATTCAATGTCTCGCTTAGGAAAGAAGTATCCTAATATGCCCTAGTCCTAGATCTCATTATGACAGGATCTGTAACACCACTGAGATATTCAACTCTCAACCGTAGACTTTTTCTTTAAAAGCTTATGGTGGAGGCATAAGCCTGAAAGAGACATTCTTTGATTCCTAGGAGCGTGGTTCCATGATTTCAGCTAACTCCTGTCACAACTGGTCCACTGTGAGAGGACATCTACAAACTCTTCCCACCCTGACAAGCAATCAGCCACGTGCTGACACCCACCATGTTATGACGCTAAATTATATGGACAAACCTCATTTTCCCCTGAGTCGGTCCCCTTTTCTTCTATTAATATGGGCTAACTAAGGCAATGCAAACAAGGTCTTACCTCTGAAACACTGAAAAAGGGAACCTTTAATGGTGAAGAGAAAATTTTCGAGGTTGTACTCCATGCTGATACAGGGAAATCTCATTTGTCTAGATAACATATCTCTATTGTGTACACCGCATTTCTGATTGGATTGATTCAGTTTGTTCCTGACTGAGGACAGCCAGCTCTGTGGACAGTTTTGATTGTGGTGACAGCCAGGTGCTGGACTGTATCAGCATCAAACAGAAGCTTAATGAAAATGTTGAAGCCCCCCTCAGGAAATTTCTGATTTTAAAGATCAAAGATTACTCCATCCAGGGCACTTGGTTTTAAACTAGGACATAAGAGGATGCTGACTGGGGGGCTGTAGTCCCTGGTTGAATATATGGTGCTGAGTGGAATATTCCTTCTCTCCTTCTTTAAATGACACAGACTGGCTTCCCATCCACTAACCTCTCATTCTTTGGGTTTTGGCAGAGACTGCATGGTCTAAGCAGCTGATAAGGCTTTGGCTCTGGTCCATATCTGGTCTCACCCTAGTATGTTTTATGGCGCTTCTCTAGTTGCTTTCCGATTTGAGAAGGAGTTGGTGTCTGTGTATTTGGTTCTACATTTGAAAAGCTAGAGTAGTTTCAGGGCGGTATAAGTAGATCCCGTAAAAGCAGACCGACTATTTCAGAGTGACCAGGAGCAGAGGTAAACAGCCAATTCTAAGAGGCCTCTAGGGTTCCAGTGACTATGCAAGTTCTGGAATGTTTTTAAAGTTTGTGTTCCACAGATTCAGTAGAGCCTGAAACCATAGGCCAGAGGGTCTCAAGATTGCTAATGAGTCTAGAAGTTACATACATAGCAAGCTCTCCTTTGTATTGTTCTCACAGGAGCAAGAATATTTTCCTCCCTCTTGTGCTCTTAGCTCTTAGGTGGCCTCTGGCCATTTCTTCTGATCAAGGGTCTGATTGACTAGGGTCACAAGAATAGCTAGTTCTGGAAAGATTCTGGCTTTCCCCCAGGGTGCTTGTTTTGGTGGCCTGGACAGGCACAGCTATAAATTATTATCATATCCATAGAAACAAGGAAACAAGGGACCCTGCTAGTGAACCATGAGGTTGCCATAGAGAAGCTCAAGTGGGCCTACTTAAAACCCAGGCAACTTTCCTTCATGTTCCTGGAACTCTTCTCTGCCTCCACTGCCAGTTCTAACTCTTAACCCTGGTGAGAGTTCATCTTCCATAGACACTTACTCTCCTGCATCCTATCAAAGCATGCATTGACCTTTCCATTGACCTTTCCTTGGGCTTGTTCTTTTCAGTGGATGTGAAAAGAGACTGGGTGCTAAGACTCTCTCATAAGACACTCTTGTCCAGATTTCTTCTCCACAGTATAAATCATAACACTGTGAATGTGTGGTATCTGAATTCCTGAACTGCTCCTCTCTGGAAAGATGACTCTTCCAAAGATCCGATCTCCTGGTTATATTAGTGAACCATCACTAGAATTCGAGTCTATTAGATTCGAGGAGAGTTTGGGTGGCTCAGACAGTAAAGAATCCACCTGCAATGCAGGAGACCTGAGTTTGACCCCTAGGTTGGGTAGATTCCCCTGGAGAAGAGAATGACCCCTCTTCAGTATTGCCCTGGAGAAGGGAATGACTCCACTCCAGTATTCTTGCCAGGTGGGCTAAAGACCATGGGGTTGCAAAGAGTTGGACATGACTGAGCAACTAACCCTTTCACCTTTCACTTCAGTTCTCAAAGAAGAACTTTTAATTTGGGGGAAAGATGGAACATATTCCTTTGGATTTTTGCTGGTACTTATTTATTTCCAAGACTTCTTTCCTAAGTTTTAAATTCAGAAAAGTACCCAGAATGAAAAATTCTTAAGAAATAAAATTAAAGCAAAATGGCAATGCATACTTATATTTTTGAGAAAATTACTTATTAACTACTTTCTTCTGCAGAATAACATATTCTAGGAATGTGTTGGCTGAAATTTTCACAGTGAGGGAGTTGAGTCCAGAATTAAGTGGATGTTTTGAAGCCAAATCAGGATGACCAGAGCTGCAGGCAGAATCTAGGTCCAAGTGTAGGAGTCAGATAATCAAAGCTAAACAGGAAGTAAGCAACTGAAGTAAAAAATATGATCCCAAAGCAGAAAAAGAAATAGGCTGAAGTCACGGGGTACAGACAGCTATAAAATTCCAGGTGGATTGGCATTATTCTGGTCAATCTCCTTTATTCCTAAGCCTTCAGTGTGTAAACTTTACATTTCTGGATTTTAATAATGCATGTACATGGTAAATTATGGTCAAGTAGTACTTTTCAGGTGGCACAGTGGTAAAGAACCTGCCTGCTAATGCAGGAGATGCGAGACACGGGTTCAATCCCTGGGTCAGGAAGATCCCTGGAGTAGGAAATGGCAACACACTCCAGTATTCTTGCCTGGAGAATCCCATGGACAGAGGAGAGCCTGGTGGGTTCCAGTCCATGAGGTCACAAAGAGTCAGACATGACTGAGTGGCTGAGCAAGCACGCGTGAGTATAGAAATACTAACAAGAAAGCAACAGAGCTCTTTGACATCTTTTCAGTCCCTCTCCATAGACATAACAGTTTCTTCCTTTTAGAGGGACAACATCATGCATGTGCAAGCATATATGCCGCTGTGTATCTAATCCTCATAAAACATTTTATTCAAAGATGTTCTTTGAATGCAATGCAAGCTGTTCTCAACACTGTTTTTCACTAAATAATTTATTTGGTGAATCTTTCCATATGAACTTAAACTTCAGCAACATATTCATAGGGCAGTTTAACTGCTGGGTGAAAGAGTTCATTCAGCATTATTTTAGGGAGTATTGTCAAGCAGTCTTTCAGAAGAAAAATGCCCTTGTTTACACTCTCAGCTGAACCGTGAGAGGGCCCATTACTTCTGTATCCTAGCCTGCCAAAGATGGCATCCATTGGGAAGAATCTCAAGTATGTCTCTAGAGTTTTACTGCTAAAATTATTGATTGTTTTAATCTTACCATATCTTTCAAAATACCGTGACTCATCTTTCCTGATGCTTCCTAAAAGACAATTAAAATATTTTTGTATCCTTCATGAGAAAAAAGCAATGCATCTAATATCATTTGAGTTCTAATCCCTGGGGAAGAAAAAACAATTGAGAACTCTTGGTGAAAGGGCTTTGCATCAGAGAATTTAGCTGTGAGTCATTAAAGAAACTGGGAAAGATGAAATATTATCCATAATACATCTATGAAGTGCAATCAGAAGGCTCCAATGAATAGAAATATGATCTAAATTCTTCACTTCACTAAAGCAGGTGTGGTTCCTATATTCTCAACAATACAGAGATTCCAGTTAATCATTACATTAACTCTGTCTCCCTCACTTATACATGCAGTACATTCTAGTCTCCAAATGTTTACAGTTTTGTTACTACTATCATTACATTTTTTTGCAATTATCTGAATGTAATTGGTTCAAGAGGCTGGCTGCATTATCCATGTCTAATAGCATAATTGTCTCAAAATAGCTTGGAAAACATGTGAGAAGTCTTTTTACCCTTTATTTCCTATTTCCTGTCAGAGTGAAATTGACATTTGCTGTTATCACTTCTCTATGGATCTATGGTGCTAATTTTTGCTTCATTTTTTTTTAGTTTGCATTATCTTGCTGTACAGGTCTACACCTTTGTAGGTTACACTAAATCTTTCGGTAAATGTATTAAGAGAATTTATATATATATATATATATATATATATAATTATCCCTTACAGAGTAAAACATTTCATAATTCTCTTTGGCAAAGCTACTCTAGCATCTGTTTCTCATGACTAGGATCAAGTCTATCTTCCCAGAGAGCATATGGGTTGATTACTTAGATGCAGTAGTTTTAATTCCCTCAGGTGGGAAAAATGGAAGTGAAGAGGCTGTGAGTGCTCTGGACAGTCACCTCCCACATGTGCAATATCTGTCTTCCCAGCTTGACTGCATTACTGGTAGGCTGTGCTCTGGGAATCGAACTGAGGGACAGGGAAGCAATGAGTAATAGGATATGGAGGGAGGGAAAAAACACTGACTTCTGGTAGCCCCTTTCTTCCCTGGCCTTCATGATCTCTAATACAATGCAGCTGCAGTTGCTGATTGAGAATGCTGCTTATCCACACAGCCTCCTCCCTGGGAAATAAGCTGCAGAGGGGCCGAGCACGAGACAACTGGTTGAGTGACTGTGTCATTCATCATCTAACTCAGACGCTTTCCTTTGAAAAGGACAGTGAATGACATAAATAATTAGTTCTCAGCAACAAAAATACACTCAAATTGTCCCTAGAACCCTGTGATTCCTGGCCATGCTACTGAGCTATGAAACTGAGTGGGTCAGAAACAAAAGGAGAGGGTGGAAAGGAAAAGTTAGATTTATTATCTTGGGGGGAACTGGGAGCAACAGGATAACGTGGATGTTCCAGTTGCATATTTTATTTCAAACTTTAGACCTGTTTTGCACCAGGACATATGTAGTAGAATGGCAACATCTGTTAAGGCCAAGGCACCCACAGAATCAGGAAAATTCTAGAGCTGAGGGAGATAAGGGGTCCAGAGAAGTGAAAAGCATGTGATCCTTTGGAGAAGTGATATTCTAAAGCAAGTATTTGCCTCAGAAATTCTGGTATAAGCCTCGTCTGTCTCTCATACTTGGAATATCAGAGAACATAAAATAACATGTGATGATGTCTCTGCTTGCTTTATGAGGGTGGTTGGATGAAGCATGGCTATCAGCCAAGGAATCTTTCTGTCTAGCAGGCTGCATCAGGTTCATCCCAAGGGGCCTTAGCCCAAGATACTCTGAAATTGTCTGTCTGGGTTGGGCTGCTGACTCCTCCATTTTCAATATTAGCACTAATATCCAGTCAAGAGCTGATATAATTCAAATCAGGTGCAATGAGAAGGTATTCTTTCCCTACAACTCTCAATATTGGGATGTTGATCCAAGGCGACCATCCTCCCCTTCTCCATCGTCTCAGAGGCCTCAGGATTCATAAACTACAGGTTTGACACTCTCACATCTAGTCAACCACCCAGGGCCACATTATTGAATGTTTTGTGCCCGTCTCAAGCAAACCTAGAGCCAGAGTAGGTGCTGGAGGTTTATGGTTGGCCTTAGATGACAACTGGTCCAGAGCTCTTCCATCTGATTTGCAGATTTAGGGCACCATTTGTGGATCTATGAGCTTAGTTCCACTGGCTTAGTGGAAGCTGAGCAAAAATGAAGGGCCAAAAAAATCCACATGTTCACTTCAGATTGAGAGGATGTTTAAGGAGGTCAACTGATTGTGAATGGTCCCAAGAGCACCAAGGTATAGTTCCAATTCTGTATTTTTAAAACAAATATTGAGATCATATCTTATACCTCAGGGGAACAAGATGCATCAAGGACATTAGGACTGAAGACAACTTATAGAATCTAGCTGCATGACAGAGCCCCTTTGAATTCCTTTGGGAAATGGCAAAGAGTACTATTTTTTTTTTTTAATTGTTAACCCCCTAATATGGCTACTGGCCAGGAATTTTTGGTTAATGATCTAATAGATCTTTGGGTTCGTGAGAAGTACAATTCTAGGAAGATTCCAGTTCCATTACAATGTGCTCATTTTTTCAGTGTAACAAGGGGTAATTCAGAAATCCCAGAGGCCACTTTCACAAAGCAGTGGAAATTTTGAGAATACCTAGAAAAATTGGGAACATTGAGTGCTTTAGAATATTGAGTTAGACCACTTTCCTAGACTCACTGGTAGGGAACCAAAGCAGTTGTTTTCTTAGAAGATTCAAGTAAGACTATTTTGGGTAGAATTAGCTTAACCTTTTATGCTCCTGGCAATTGGGCTTTCTGTTGCCTTTATCACTGTCAGAATAGTATTTTTTGTTGAGCCTGGAGACCCTCATTGGGATCCTATACGCAGTGATCTGCATCCCTTCTTGGTATTTCAGCTGCCACTAAGCTTCCTGTTCGTTGTTCTTAGACAATTTGCAATCAGATGCAGATAGACTGTGAACTGATGCTGGCCGTGACTTCCTATTGTGTGTATTGACTGTATCACTCTGAAGTTTAAGGTCCTTGACTGTGCTTCTTTCTTCAAGAGGAGAGATATTAATTCTCATTGTTGGAAAATTTGATGAACTCTCTGTAGAATCCAGACCTACTAGTGTTGGAGATGATTTTAATTTGCATCTCTTTTGCTTTGAAATAATAATTTTCAGAGATAACCAAGATAACTTGATTCTTATTTGTTTACAAGTCTGTCTCCCATTGCCTTTAAATTCAGTAACTATAATTTATTAATATTTACAGCACTGATACCTAGCTCAGTACTTGGCACTTAATAAATACATGTTCCACAAATGACTGATAAATATATGAATGTCAAAAGCAAACATTATTAAACTTATTGCCCTATATGGTTAAACTTATTGCCCTACATGACATGTCAAACTGCAATAACAATCTTTAAAGGAAAATTAGAGCTCACTTTTAAAAAACATAGCTGAAACCAAAAAGCTAAAGTATAGAATTATAAACATACATGATTGTAGGTATATTTTTGAGAGACTTGAGAGATATATTTTTGAAAGTGCTTGCAACCACTTTCTGCAACATGTGCTGTGCTTAGTTGCTCAGTCGTGTTCAACTCTTTGCAACCGCATGGACTGTAGCCAGGCTCCTCCGTCCGTGAAGATTCTCCAGGCAAGAATACTGGAGTGGGTTGCCAAATCTTCCCAATCCAGGGGTCGAACCCAGGTTTCCCACACTGCAGGCAGATTCTTTACCGTCTGAGCCACCAGGGAAGTCTTCTGCAAGGTAACATATTCCAATAATGTGTTAACAAAGGGTCTGAGATGGGTTAGGACAAAGAAACAAAGGGAGGATAGAGTTAAGCAATCAGGAAATCTGAAGCCACCAAAAAGCCCAGAACTGGGACCTGAAGTAGGTCAATCCTAAGTTAGGCACACATATTTTTGTTGTTCAGTCTCCCAGTCATGTCCAACTCTTTGCAACACCTTAGACTGCAGCACACCAGGCCTCCCTGTCCCTCACCATCCTCCAAAGTTTGCCCAAGTTCATGTCCATTGCATCGGTGATGCCATCCAGCCATCTCATCCTCTGACATCGTCTTCTCCTTCTGCCCTCAATCTTTCCCAGCATCAAGGATTTTTCCAGTGAATAAGCTGTTCACATCAGATGACCAAAATACTGGAGCTTCAACTTCAGCATCAGTCTTTCCAACAAGTGTTCAGGATTGACTTCCCTTGAGCTTGACCAGTTTGATCTCTTTGTTGTCCAGGGGACTTTCAGGAGTCTTCTCCAGCACCACAGTTCAAAGGCATCAACTCTTTGGCATTCTGCCTTCTTTATGGTCCAGGTCTCACAAGCATACATGACCATTGGGAAAACCATAACCTTGACTGTATGGACAGTTGTTGGCAGAGTAATATCTCTGCCTTTCAACACACTGTCTAAGTTTCTCATTGCATTCCTTCCAAGAAGCAGTTGTCTTCTGATTTCATAGCTCCAGTCACCATCCACAGTGATTTTAGAGCCCAAGAATAGGAAATCTGTTACTATTTCCACCTTTTCCCCTTCTCTTTGCATGAAGTAATGGGGCTGGATGCCTTGATCTTAGTTTTTTTAATATTTAGTTTTAAGCTGGCTCTTTCACTGTCCTTCTTTACCCCTCGTCAAGAGACTCTTTAGTTCCTCTTTACTTTCTGCCATTAGACTGGTATCATCCACATATCTGAGGCTGTTGAGGTTTCTCCCACCTATCTTGATTCCAGCTTGTAACTCATCCAACCCAGCACTTATGATGTGCTTAGCATATAGGTTAAACAAACAGCATGACAGCAGACAGCTCTGTCATACTCCTTTCTCAATCTTGAACCAGTCAGTTGTTCCATACAGGATTCTAACTGCTGCTTCGTAACCTGTATACAGGTTTCTCAGAAGACAGGTAAGATGGTGTGGTATTCCCAGCTCTTAGAGAGCTTTCCACAGTTTCTTATGCTCCACAGCCTTTAGTGTAGTCATTGAAACAGAGACAGGTGTTTTTCTGAAATTCCCTTGCTTTCTCTATGATCCAGCAAATGTTGGCAACTTGATCTCTGGTTCCTCTGCCTTTTCTAAACCCAGTTTGGACATCTGGAAGTTCTTCATTTGCATATGCTAAAACCTAGCATGAAAGATTTTAAGCATGACCTTACCAGCATGGGAGATGAGTGCAGCTGTTGGATAATTGGCACATTCTTTGATACTACCCTTCTTGGGAATTGGGATGAGGGTTGACCTTTTCCAGTCCTGTGACCACTGCTGGGTCTTCCAGATTTGCTGGCATACTGAATGCAACACTTTGATGACATCATCCTTTAGGGTTTTGAATGGCTCTCCTGGAATTCCATCACATCCACTAGCATTATTAATAGCAGTGCTTTCTAAGGCCCACTTCACTTCACACTCCAGAATGTCTGGTTCTGGGTGACTGACCACACCATCTTAGTAATCTGGTTCACTAAGATCTTTTTTGTACAGAGGAAAGACATGTATTCTTTCCATGTCTTCTTGATCTCTTCAATGTCTACTAGGTCTCTGCTGTTTCTGTCCTTATTGTGCCCATCTTTGGGCAAAGTGTTCCCTTGATACTTCTAATTTTCCCAAAGAGATGTCTAGTCTTTCTTCTGTTTTATGCACTGTTCATTGAAGAAGGCCTTCTTGTCTCTCCTTGCTAGTCTTTGGAACTCTGCATCTAATTGTATGTATCTTTCACTTTCTCCCTTGCTGTTCACTTCTTTTCTTTTTTTCCAGTTATTTGTAAAGCCTCCTCTGACAACCACTTTGTGTTCATGCTTTTCTTTTTCTTTGGGATAGTTTTGTTCACTGCCTCCTGTGCAATATTTTGGACCTCAGTCCATAGTTCTTCAGGTGCATTGTTTACTAGATCTAATCCTTTGGATCTATTTATTACATCCACTGCATATTCATAGGGGGTTTGATTTAAGTCATACGTGGGTGGCCTAGTGGTTTTCCTGGTTTTCTTTAGCTTAAGCCTGAATTTTGCTATGAGAAGTTGATGATCTGAGCCATAGTCAGCTCCTAGTCTTGTTTTTGCTGACTGTATACAGCTTCTCAATCTTTGGCTACAAAGAATGTAATCAATTTGATTTTGGTATTGACCATTTTTTGATGTTCATGTGTAAAGTCATCTCTTGTGTTGTTGAAAAAGGGTGTTTGCTATGACCAGTGCATTCTCTTGGAAGAATTCAGTTAGCCTTTGCACTGCTTCATTTAGCCATTCTCTCCTCCAGGGAATCACATTTAGTCAGAATTCTCTGCTATGACCTGTCCATTTTGGGTGGCCCTACACAGCATGGCTTACTTATAGCTTCACTGAGTTATGCAAGCCCCTTCACCATGACAAGGCAGTGATCTCTGAAGGAGTTGGCACACACAATGAGGAGAGTTAACCAAAACTGACTAAACCCTGGGCAGAACACAACTGTAGAGAGTGTAAATACAAGAGCCAAAAATCAAATCATTTAAGTCAGGAAAGGGTGAAACAATCTCAGGGGCAAGAAAAAGTTGGATTAAAGAAAATGTTAGCTATACTGGAGAAAAGGTATTCCAACACAGGAAAAATCCAAGAATATGAATTAGTTATGCAGCAAGTGGAGTGAAGGCTGAACCAATTTTGGCAGCTAGAGCTTATATACACACAGGAATACAGTAGCTATTTTCATCAGATGTTTGATCTGCCCTAATAGCTGCCTTTCAGTCAGTCCTCACATGTAGAAATATTTCTATTGTCCTCATATGTAGAAATATTTCTAGCTGTGCCACTTTAAATCATCAGGTAATAAATGTGGCATGTTTTGAATTATACTTGTGACAGTCCAAACTTGAGTTGACTTTGATACAGTTCTTGCCAAAATCTTACTTTAGCAATTCAGTTTTTTAGAAAAGCAGTCTAATGGACAGATTAACTATTAATCTTTCTATATTTTTCAGGCATTTGTACTATATTAAGATCACTCACCAGAAAACACGGTGCCTGGATCATACTTCATAAATTCCCCACAGAAATGCTTTTACTGAATTATGATTTAATGATTAATAATTTACAGTCTGCACTCAGCTGTCTAAAAGTTATATGCAAGCCAGTTTCATTTGATTAAGTGCCTGCATTTCTTTGTCGTACTATAGAAGCCAGTGTCCACTATCTATTTATTCATCTGGCCAACAACCATGTAGTCTCATTCAACATCAAAATTATGACTAAAGAAGTCTTTGGTATAACTGACAGCATAGGGAGAGAGAATTAACAGTGCTAGTCAGTACAGTGGAGCAGGCTTACGCATATAGTCTGGTTTCACACTGATAACCCTGTGAGATACATGAGGGGCTCCGAAGTTTACCATGAAAGTCTCATAGCTAGTAGGTGGCAGACTGAGGAACCAAAGATTGTTGTGCTGTGAGGGATAACAGAAAGAAAAAGATTATATTTGGACTATACATACAGACTCTGTGTGTGTATGTTAGTCACTCAGTCATGTCGGACTCTTTTTCAACCCCATGGACTATAGCCTGCCAGGCTCCTCTGTCCATGGGATTTCCCAGGCAAGAATACTGGAGTGGGTAGCCTTTCCCTTCTCAAGAGGATCTTCCCCACCCAGGGATCAAGCCTGGGTCTCCTGCGTTGGAGTCAGATTCTTCACTATCTGAGGAACCAGGGAAGCCCATACAATAAAAGTACTGACTGACAAATTAAAGTTTGAGGTTTCTATGGATGGTGTCCAAAAATATTTTCATTAATGGTAGCATCTTTGCAATAAGTTTATGACATCCCTTTGTATCTACTTTTAAGGACAATAGTTTTTATACACATAAACTTAATAATATTTCTTAGCAGTTAGAATGTATCCTTAAAAATATAAAAGAAACATTTTTACTTAATATGAAATATTTGTAAAATGCTTTTGATTTCGTTCATTCAGTGCTGCATAGGTTTAGTTTATCTAATATTTAGCCCAAACTTTTAGGTCATATGATACTCTGTGAAAATTCTATTCAAAGATTCTAGGATTAGAAAGTTCTAAGACTATAAGGTTGCAGTCAATGAATAACTCATCTATACATGGAATGATTTGAATTTTATCAACATTCTGATCCCATTTGAAGACCTTCCAGTTTACATGCATGCCTTTTGGGTGTGGTCATGGAATACAGCAGAAGAGAGAGTAATTGCCACCTCCATTTTCCTTCAGTATAGATAAAGGTTATATTAACTTTCTTGGTAGACAAAATCAGCATTGATTTATATTGCAATTACTATTAAGTAAATCCCTTTGGCACTTTCCTTTGCTATAAAAATATACTGACTGCATTTGTGCAGACAGGTTGTTTTGGTTCAAATTTCAAAACCTGATGTGTATTACCACTATACTGTTATTCTATTAAATTTGACCAATCATTCTAAGATATAAAATTATATCACAGTTAAAGACTTTTATTTACTTTGAACCTATTATGTGCCAACCACTGTATTAGGCATTTCATTCACATTATTTGATTTTATCCTTACTTAACCTGAATAGGATCCCAATTTTATGACTGACAGTTTCAAGAATATAAGTAATTTAACTGAGACCTCTAAGAACAGAACAGAATTAGTAACAGAATTTAGGATTTCAATGTAGGTCTAATTCCCTAAGTTTGTGATTTTGTTTATACTAGCCTATAACCATGAGCCATTAAGGAATAATTTAAGGAACTCCATGTAAGGAGTCCAATTTTGAAAGCTTATTAAATTTTTTAAAGGAAGATTCTATGTGTAAGAGAAAACGTCCGTTGTTTGTAGTGTGTCTTCAGAAATTGTACTTATTCAAAGCATTTTGACTCCCCTCAACAAAATTTAATATGTGAGGTATTACTATGTTATTGTTGTTCATTCATTCATGCTTGCCTGGCTCTGGCACCCCATGAATGACAGCATGCCAGGCTTCCCTGTCCTTCACTATCTCCCAGAGTTTGCTCAAACTCATGTCCTTTGAGTTACTGATGCCATCCAACCATCTTACCCCACTCTGTCACCCTCTTCTCCTCCTGCCCTCAAT
This sequence comes from Budorcas taxicolor, assembly GCF_023091745.1. NCBI lineage: Eukaryota > Metazoa > Chordata > Mammalia > Artiodactyla > Bovidae > Budorcas > Budorcas taxicolor. Next base: position 74,157,237 of record NC_068911.1, read on the forward strand.
CTTTCCCAGCACCTGAGTCTTTTCCAATGAGTTGGCTCTTTACATCAGGTGGCCAAAGTATTGAAGCTTCAGCTTCAACATCAGTCCTCCCAGTGAATATTCAAAGTTGGTTTCCATTAGGATTAACTGGGTTGGTCTCCTTGCTCTTCAAAGGACTCTCACGAGTCTTCTTCAACACCACAGTTTGAAAGCATCAGTTCTTTGACACTCAGCCTTCTTTATGGTCCAACTCTCACATTCATATATGACTACTGGAAAAACCATAGCTTTGACTATATGGACCTTTTTTGGCAAGGTGATGTCTCTGCTTTTTAATACACTGTCTAGGTTTATCATGCCTGGAAAATCCCATGGACGGAGGAGCCTGGTAGGCTGCAGTCTATGAGGTCGCTGAAGAGTCGGACACAGCTGAGCGACTTCACTTTCATGCATTGGAGAAGGAAATGGCAACCCACTCCAGTGTTCTTGCCTGAAGAATCCCAGGGATGGGGGAGCCTGGTGGGCTGCAGTCTATGGGGTCACACAGAGTCAGACACAACTGAAGTGACTTACCAGTAGCAGCTAGGTTTATCATAGCTTTTCTTCCAAGGAGCAAATGTCTTTTAATTTCAAGGCTACAGTCACCATCTGCAGTGATTTTAGAGCCCAAGAAAATAAAGTCTGTCACTATTTCCATTTTTTCCCTGTCTATTTGCCATGAAGTGATGGGACCAGATGCCATGATCTTTGATTTTTGAATGTTGAGTTTTATTTTTTTTATTTTAAATTTTTATTTTTACTTTATTTTGCTTTACAATACTGTGTTGGTTTTGCCATACATTGACATGAATCAGCCACGGGTGTACATGAGTTCCCAATCCTGAACCCCCCTCCCACCTTCCACCCCATATCATCTCTCTGGATCATCCCCATGCACCAGCTCTAAGCATCCTGTATCCTGTATTGAACACAGACTGGCGATTCATTTCTTACCTGATAGTATACATGTTTCAATGCCATTCTCCCAAATCATCCCACCCTCTCCCTCTCCCACTGAGTCCAAAACTCCATTCTATATATCTGTGTCTCTTTTGCTGTCTCGCATATAGGGTCATCATTACCATCTTTCTAAATTCCATATATATGTGTTAGTATACTGTATTGGTATTTTTCTTTCTGGCTTACTTCACTCTGTATAATAGGCTCCAGTTTCATCCACCTCATTAGAACTGATTCAAATGTATTCTTTTTAATGGCTGAGTAATACTCCATTGTGTATATGTACCACAGCTTTCTTATCCATTCATCTGCTGATGGACATCTAGGTTGTTTCCATGTCCTGACTATTATAAACAGTGCTGCAATGAACATTGGGGTACACGTGTCTCTTTCAATTCTGGTTTCCTCAGTGTGTATGCCCAGCAGTGGGATTGCTGGGTCATATGGCAGTTCTATTTGCAATTTTTTAAGGAATCTCCACACTGTTCTCCATAGTGGCTGTACTAGTTTGCATTCCCACCAACAGTGTAAGAGGGTTCCCTTTTCTCCACACCCTCTCCAGCATTTATTGCTTGTAGACTTTTGGATCACAGCCATTCTGACTGGTGTGAAATGGTACCTCATTGTGGTTTTGAGCCAGCATTTTCACTCTCCTCTTTCCATGTCTGGTTCTAACTGTTGCTTCTTGACCTGCATACATGTTTCTCAGAAGGCAGGTAAGGTGGTCTGGTATTCCCATCTCTTTAAGAATTTTCTAGTTTGTTGCAATTCACACAGTGAAAGGCTTTGGTGTAATCAGAGAAGCAAAAGTAGATGTTTTTCTGGAATTCCCTTAGTTTTTCGATGATCCAGTGCATGTTAGCAATTTGATCTCTTGTTCCTCTGCCTTTTCTAAATCTAGCTTGTACATCTGGAAGTTCTTGGTTCATGTACTGTTTAAGACTAGCTTGAAGGATTTTGAGCATTGTGTTTGTATGTGCATATGGTGTGTATAAAAAATTGGTAATGATAACCCTCTATGCGAGACAGCAAAAGAGACACAGATGTATAGAACAGACTTTTAGACTCTGTGGGAGAGGGAGAGGGTGGGATGATTTGGGAGAATGGCATTGAAACATGTATATTATCATGTAAGAAATGAATCGCCAGTCTATGTTCGACACAGGATACAGGATGCTTTGGGCTGGTGCATAGGGATGATCCAAAGAGATGGTATGGGGTGGAAGGTGGGAGGGGGGTTCAGGATTGGGAACTCATGTACACCCGTGGCTGATTCATGTCAATGTATGGCAAAACCAACACAGTATTGTAAAGCAAAATAAAGTAAAAATAAAAATTAAAAAAAAATATTAATGGCCCTTTAATAAGTATTTTGTGCATGATTGAAGCAAGTTATTTGAAAAATAGGTAAATTTTTTGATGTCTAATTGTTAGTTTTCACTAATTTACAAAGAGGATTCCAAGTTGATATATGTTTATATTTCTATTCCTTATTTCTCTCTTTAAAATTGCTTAACGCCTCATCCTTGCAATATTCTTTGAGAGTCTTGGGCATAAGCAGACATTGCTATTATGAAAATGTCCCTCTCTGTGGCCACAAATGACTGAACCAAGGGAAAATAAATCCATTGGATAGACTGAGTATCTTTTTATTTACATTTTTGGAAATAGAATTTATAGGTGGGAGCTTAAATTGAAAAGTCAAATAAAGTTGAAGCAGGGGTGGCATTTTGTTCTATATACAGTCTTAGAAGTGAGCATAGAAAATCATTCTTTGGATACCTAATGCAATAGGAATTAAAAGAAAAGCCAAGAAAACTGTGATGTCATGAAAGGTATAAGGAGTTGTCCCAGTGATTATTTTTTATTGTCCATTTTATGTCCAGTGTCCATTTTATGTCCAGTGTCCATTTTTATATTTCAGGATTAAGAAATGGACTATGTGTCCTCTCCTTGGATGTCTGGAGATTATCATTTGTATAGTTAAAATATCTTTTACAAACCACTTTTTTAAAGCTGGTACTAGTTTGATTCTCACAATGATTTATACTCCATTGTTGTTAACCAAGTAATTTTTTTTTCTTACTTTCCACTAATAGCAAGTAATGGATTCAACTATTAAAAAACTCAACAGAGGAAAACTCTGGATTAGTATATCTGTGTGTATGTGATTTCTGTCTTATGACATACCATATCAATAGGATAAATTTACCTAAGGTTGGCACTATAAGAGACAAAATATATATACAGAAAATGCTGCAATATCAAGTACAAAATTTCTGATCATTGTTTGCAATAGTAGAATTTCAATAGTCGGTTAGTTGTCACTGAGAAGAGTCACTTGAAGAGTTGGTTTTGACAGAAATTGGGCTGGAAAAAATCAGCAAAAGAACATATTTCTATGTAAAAGGAAATAATAAGTTTCATAAATGGAGAATTGATACATGAAATTATATTTAATGAAGACTAATTCAAGTGGCGTGTAGAATAACTTGAAATAGATAAAGACTAGAATTGAGAAAAACCTGTAAAGACTACTAGAGCAATGATGCCGGGAGCCAGCGTGAGGAATCCCACCCGTGACAAGGTCATGCGGCAGAGATCTGATGGGCAAGGCGAGTTAGATCTCAGGGTGCCCCCCTGGTATTTCCTGAGCATGTACTCCAAAAACCAAAAATCTGCTGGCCTTTGTGCTTTGCTTTTCCACTCTTCTGACTCTCTGGAAAAAGTCAACTCAGGGCTTTAGTCTTCTGCATTTGAAAGGGATGTTTCAGTTAAACCCCCTCTGATAACTCTCTAGCTTGCCTAACAGGTTCCCCGGACCTCTTACAGCTTGTGAGTTGGTTACAGCCCCCAACCTCGAGAGGCACAAAGCTTAAAAGCATCTTAAAGATACAGAGCCTTTTCTAAAGAGCTAAAAATCATATTGGTGACGGATTTTCACTGTTGACTCAATGATTGCCGCCAGGCCTCCATATTCTTTATCTTTTAGGCACCTGGGAGGATGTTAATCAATGTAAATGGGATATGGAAAAAGATATATAGTAGTTTTGATGTTAGCAACACTAGACTTTTGAGTTAATTACTTTTCTTTTGTTATAAATCACTGTACTCCTTTTACTTGTTATAAATTGCGGTATCTTTGCTATGTAAGAATGTAACTTTATTTAGTGTTTTTTGAGAGTGGCACCAGACTCTGGGAAGATCAACACAGATAAGTCTTCTGATCAGAAGACTTTCTTATCAGAAAAAAAGGCTGTAAAATGTTAATTGGCCTTTTGGCTGGAAGATGATGTAAATCACCTAAGACTTGTGAATACAACTAGGTATGCAGAGAGAAAAGCCTGGTTTTGATAAGAGTCTGGGCTGCTAACGCTGCATAATTTTGTATTACCCATTGATCTCTATGTGCAATCAAAAAGGTATAAAAGGCCTTTCTGGACAATAGGGGATGGGCCAGTCGCTGGACTGGTTTCCCCCGTGTCTTCTCTTTACTCTAATTTGTGGCTGAATTCCTATCTGGGGCATGGAGGCTCGCCATGTCTACTTACTTGCCCCAACTTCTAAGATCCACATGAGAGGGAACCCAAGGTGGGGCACCCCCCACTATTGAAGAGGATGCCAGTGGCCTAAGGTAGATGGTGCAAGCTCCTTGTCTGGAAATTTATTGGCTTTCCACATAAACCAAGTTATTCAGCCTCTTTTCTCCACTTAATTTTCCTACTACACTATTTCTTCTTAATCTAATCTTATATTTATAAATAAATAAGTTTTTTCCTCGCCAACGCCGTCCCCGCTTCGAATTCCCTGGATCCACAGGGGCTGGACTCCGGCACAAGCCAGAGATAGAATTACAAAGATGGCTACCTTGATGTAGGTATATGAACAATGAATAATATTTAAATAGCTGATGGAAAACTATTGTAAGAAAATTATTTTTTTCTAAGGAGTTAGTGACAAAGAAAAACATTTTATGAGTAATTTTAAAAGTAATGAGTTTATGTGTAATTTTACAATGACTGTTAGGTTAAAGAGTAGTTTTAGTCTTGGGAAAAAACAACAAATTTTGTTTTTACTTGTTGAATTGCTGTCATTAGTGGATTGACACACAGATGACTGAGGGAAGGGAGTGTTTTGGGAAATGTACTTGGTGAATACCTATTTATAGTAGTTAAAAGTCTGTGTTTGCCTATGTATTTACTGAAAAGATGAGGGAAAAGAGGGAAAAGCAAAACTTTAAAGGATATCAAAGTTGAAATTTTGTGGGAAAAACTAGGTCAAAGGAAGTGATCAGAGCTGTAGGAAGAGCTATGGAAGAGTGGGTCACAGAGCCAGTGAAAATTGAGTTTAGAGGAGGAAAGTCTAGTCAGTGACTAAATACAGCTGAGGGTGAAATGACTGGGTTTGGTCTTCCAACAATCTGTAGCCACTTTAGAACTTTTTCATTACAGGGGAGAAACTGAAATGCAGATTTTAGCAGAAGAAAGAGGATTCAATGGATGAGTAAATGAAATAGAATGAGTTATTGATGAAATTACAAATTAAGTCTAATATTAAGGGAAACAAAACCAAGTTTAACTCAGTTGTGTCCGACTCTTTGCAACCCGGTGGACTGTAGCCCACCACGCTCCTCTATCCATGGGATTTTCCAGGCAAGAGTACTGGAATGGGTTTCCATTTCCTTCTCCAGAGGATCTTCCCGACCCAGAGATCGAACTTGGGTCTCCTGCATTGTAAGCAGGACACTTTACCGTCTGAGCCACCAGGGAAGTCCTAATAATAAAGGAAACAAAACCAAGCTTAATAACTCAGATTTATCTTAAATGCAGGACTTTTCATTGAGTGCATTGTTTGCCATTCTCTTTCATTCATACCCTAGCCTTTTGTACTTTAATTTTTTTCTTTATTATATCCAGATCTTATATAGAAATGAAGAAAATACTTTTCTTGCAGGGGCAAAATTGAAAATGGCTTCCCCAGAACCTAAGAGCCTGGTCCCTTTCACCAGAGAGTCTCTTGAAGTTATGGAACAGCATAGTGCTAAAAAGCCCAGTGAGGAAGGCAAAGAAGATTTAAAGCCGAACAGTGACTTGGAAGTTGGAAAAGAGCTTCCATTTGTTTATGGAAATCTTCCTCAAGCAATGGTGTCAGAGCCATTGGAAGATGTGGACCCATACTACACTAATAAAAGGGTAAGGATTAATTAAGTTTACTGTGACTATATTTTTATTCATTTTCCAGACATGCAAAAAACTGTAACTGAGAAAGAATGAGAAAAGACAGAAGAATAAGTGAAGAGGTAATTTTAAGTTACAGAAAACTAGACAAGAAATTTCACACATATTTGAGATTTTTGTCAAAACTGATTATTTGCCTGGTAGATTAGTTTGTTTGGGATAACTGTACTTTGTATGTAATAAGCTATACTGGCATACCTTAATGTTTCATTTTATGGGAGCATGATGGTTGGCTACTTAAGGGTATTGATTTTAAAATAACTATAATATAAAATTTCAATTGTATGTACACTGGTTTCAACTGTTTAACTTGATGTGCTTACTCAGTAGTTAGGGAAGTAAAACCAAACTATATTTCATTCATAGATTTTATTCACTCATATAGTCACATCCTATCTTATTCCCAGAATGATCTGAGAAAATTACTAAATATTTGACAATTCAGCAAGAAGCACAAAATGATAAAAATAAAAACAATTATGCTTAGAAAAGACAGACCTGTGTGGACTGACAAAGCTGGAATAATCTTGAATTACAGCTTCAGGAACACTTCAGTTTTTATAAGGCAAAAATCTTCTATGAACAGGCAAGAGCAGAGATTAATTCTGAAATAAGGAAGAGATGGGCAGATGATAGAACTGGAACCCTGTAGTTGTTGTAAATTGTGGGAAATAAGATGAGATAATGGAGACAACAACATGGCTTTAATGTGATGGCCCAAGTACTGATATGATCAATGCAGTGTTTAAATAAGATTAATCTAGAGACCTCTACATTACTATTTCATGGTAGTGATAGAATCAGAAGATGAAATAGGAGAGAGACTAATCCAGGCCTGAAGTCCAGAAGTCTGTATTCAAAGAGTGCCTTGGAGACAGAGGTAACACACTTGAGAAGAAACAGCAGGATTTGAAGACTGTTTAATAATGCCAAGGTTCTGAGCTTGAAAGTTTCTGACAAAAATGAAGTAATTATTAAAAAAGGTCAAACTTGGGGAAGGTAAGAATTAACCCCATTTTGGGCAAATGTAATTTGATATTCTTTGATATTGTAGTGAATTCAGTACTTTTACCAAATGAGTGAAAAGAAAATAAATCAGTCCCAGGTGGCACAAGGGGTGAAGACCCCACCTGTCAATGCAGGAGATGTAAGAGATGCGAGTTCAATCCCCGGATAAGGAAGATCCCCAGGAGGAAGGCATGGCAACCTTCCACTCCAGTATTCTTGCCTGGAGAATCCCAAGACAGAGGAGCCTGGCGGGCTACAGTCCATAGCGTTGCAGAGTCGGACATGACTAAAGGGACTTAGCATGCATGCTGGATGGAAGGCAAAGAGATCATTCTGTTAATCACAACTCTTTCAAATACTTTGCATGGTGGAAGCATGTTGACATTTTACAGTATAAATGTATATATTTAAAAGATTCCAATATCCTTATATGCCTTTTATGCTATACATTATATAATGTTATTATATTGTAGTCTATATAATGTTTGCAATGTGTAGTATGAGGGCTTCCCTGATAGTGCATGGGTTCAGTCATTGGGTCAGGAAGATCCCTTGGAGAAGGAAATGGCAACCAACTCCAGTATTCTAGCCTGGGAAATTCCATGGACAAAGGAGCCAGGCAGGGCTACAGTCCATGGGGTTGCAAAAGAGTCAGATGGGATTTAGGACTAAACAACAACAACAGCAATGTATAATATGGTTATGCATACAGCACATGAATGAATTTTCCAAATGGATATGTATGTATAACAAAAGTGCATATATGTGTGTGTATATAATTCTGTGTGTTTATATATACACATACATACACACATATATTATGTGTATCTGTATTTTACACACATATATCTTCACATATACACACACACATATATATATATGTGCTTTTTAAGATGTTTCTGATTTTCCTTTTTTTGGGGGGTTAATAGTTCAATATACCAACAGATTAGTTTTACATGATATAAATTTTTGTGTTAAATATATTTATGTCAATGATAACATACAAGTATGGTTATATACAATAGAAAATCACTGATAACTAAGATAATGTTTGCATGCATTGGGTGGGTCACTTTTACTACTGCAGTCTCATACCTTATTTGCTTCAAAATAAAATTAACTTATTTTACATTGATTGAATTTTAGCATGCTAAAGTGGATACTCTTGAGCCATCAAGCTACAGATTTCTTTCTATTACATCAATTCTGCAGGAAAACTTAAGGATTGGTGTGTGGCAAATTATTTTCTTAGGTAGAACACTGGCAAAAAATATGTGGTAGATAAGCCTAAATATGAATAAAACTAGTTTAAAAACCTTTCCATTTGACTTAATCTGTAAATGGATATCAAAATTTAAGTATAAATGTTAGACTTCATGACTGAAATGTTCATTGGAAAATGTTGCATAATTGATAAAATCATAAATCTCAGTTCTAATTTCACTTGATTTTCATTTTTTCTTCTTATAGACTTTCATAGTATTAAATAAAAAGAGAACAATATTCAGATTCAGTGCTACCTGGTGTACATTGTCTCCTTTCAATTCAATTAGAAGAGCAACCATTAAGATTTTGGTACATCCATATCCTTTCCTGTTGGTTTTAAACTGTACTAACATCAAATGCAATTATTCTATTCAAATATTGCTGCAGTCTTTTTCTCTTTTTAATTAACATTTGATTTTATGTCAAACTGAAATCTTGGTTATAATTCCAATGTGTTCCATATTTGAAAGTACATTTAAAATGTATTTTCTAGTGCGCACAAGTAGTGATAGCAAATCTTAATCCTCATTGCTTTTCAATATAAATAGTACATTTTTTGAAACTTAAGAAACTTTGTGATCTCATGTGTGTACATACATATAAACAGATTATAGAAATGTATTTTAAACATTATTTTTATTACTATTGTTCCTTGACTGTAACTTACCTTTTTCCGACTATTCATTTTGGTTAGCGTCCTGACTGACTGCATATTTATGTCTATGACTGATTTTCCAAAATGGGGGCCAGCATTTCAGTAAGTTATATAATTTTATTATGTATAATTGCATATGTGATTATATTTTATATTTAACACATTGTGTTACAGTACATTATATACTGCATATTATGACATGGTACAAACTACTATTTATAATTTACATGTAATATACATTGTGCATAATATAATACTTATACATATTTCACATTTGATGAATTTTCTGAATGAAATATATACACATATTGTTAATTTTAATGCTTTTCTTCCCATCATTACTCTTAATTGGATTTTAAATTCTTCTATTTCCCAGCATGTTAGGTTAACAAGATATAGATGCTTGAGCCTTTAGCTATATATGTGTTTATGTCTGTGGCATCATGTAAGTGAGGCTTTATTTTTATTCTAATGATTGATATATTTCAGTGCTTCAGATTTTCTTTACTATTGCAGTCCCACACTAGATTTGTTTCAAACTCAGATAATGTTTATCCTGTCTATCTTTTTATTCCTTTCTGTTCTACTCCTGTTTCCTGAGGGGTATGAGTAGCTTACCTTACATTAGAATACAAAAATGGAAAGGCCCATTACGTTTTCTAGGGAAGAAGACCTTCTTGATGCCACCCCTCAAGGTTTCTATTCTTAAAATTAGTTAACTTTGGAAGGTAAATATGTATCATACTGATTCACTGTAAAAATTTTTGTATATGTAGATAAGTTCTTTCATACTTGCCTACATTTCAGTTACTTATTGCTGGACTCCCAATGTGGGATAAATTTGATATTTTGTATTTGTTCTTTACTTAAACATATATAAACATAACCCTGAGCTAAAATTTGTTGGAAAAAAATTGATAGCCAAATTTCATGGTTAATATTGTAAGACTCAGGAACCCCTAACTAAAGCCCTATCCTATGGTTGTCTAGTTGGTTCATTGATTGCCAAATAATTATCATAGACATATATTTCAGAATTATGATATATTGTTTTCATTTTTAATATGAAAAGTCATATGAAAATTATGTGAAATTTTTTCTGCAGGAATACTTTGCTTGGAATTTATACATTTGAAATACTTGTAAAACTCATTGCAAGAGGCATCTGGGCAGGACCTTTTTATTTCTTTGGTGATTCATGGAACTGGCTTGATTTCAGTGTAACTTTATTTGAGTGAGTACTCCTTTTAAGTTGCAAACATCATAATGTTTGCTTGCTAAGAAAATGCTTTTCATAAAGAAATATTGAGGTTGACAGAATTTTCTGCCTGTAAAAATTCTGTGAGTACAGAACAGTTCATAAATCATAGACATAGTGAGTTCTCTTAGGCAGCTCCAACTGAACTAATCCTGACTATGCACTGAAAATTAAAGGAATGGGATATTATCTCTGTTTTCTACCTGAAGCAAAAACAATAGAGGTTGAATTTTTTGCATTCGAGGTAATTGTGTTCGGTGACCAGAAAATATCCTGGAGACTTAGGAGAGGATTCCAGCATATTTGATTCTGTTAATCTATCTTGCTTAAGAATAGTAAATATTCTAATTATCAGAATAAGGTATTTTATATACATGCACATTTTTCTAGAATGATACATTGAATTCTAATAATTGACATGTGTATTAATTTTTTTCAATCCTTCTATTTAATGTACTCTATTTTATGGCTAAAGAAATTGTCACAGGCATCAAACTCCTATTAAAAATAATTTAAAGTAATACTCTATTTGTAGAGTTAGTGTCAATTTTTTTTAAAGAAATAACCTTTATAAAGAACAGATTAGTTTCTTCCATGTTGTGAGCAGTCAAAAAATAGTAGCTAATATCATTGAAATTATTATCACTACTTCTGCTATCACTGGTATTATTTCTTTTCTTGCCATTGCTATTAGCTAAAATTCGGCTAATGCAACTAAGGGCTTTCAGTATGTGAAGGTGCTTTGCTATAAACTATACATTGATTAACTAATTCAATCTCCCCCAAGTCCTCAGAATTAGAAAGTACCCTTATCCTTACTTTTTACATTTGAGGAAACTGAGGCAAAATAGTCAAGTAATTTTTTCATATCACACAACTAGTCAATAGTAGAGCCTATATTTCTAGACCAGCAGGCTGGCTCTAGAGACTGTGTCCTTAACCAACATACACTTTGACTTCTGCTACCATCACCACCGTCATCATCATCACCATCACCATCATTATCAGCACCAGGAGTTTAAACACTTAAATCGTATTTCTTTCAAAAGCTTTGTATTTTCTTATTTTAACTACATTTTCAAACCAATTAAGATTGCAAAATATGAACATAATATAGAGTAGTGATGAAATTTTGACTACTCAAAGTGTCAAGCTTTTATAAACTCTCATAATTTGTAGATTAATGTTTACTTGATTACCTTGCACTGTAGAAATCTTTCCCTTCCAATCAATAATAAACCTATTTGCAAAATGCAATAAAGAAAGCAAGTGAACATTTGGATGTCTGGTTTTAGGAACAAGCTTCAAATATTATAAAAAGCCAAATGTCAGTAATGTAAACTCAATATGATTTCTAAACGACTTTAATTTAATTCCACAGGCATATTTCAAGATATTCACCTCTAAATTTCATTTCCGTATTTAGAATTGTGAGAAATTTGAGAATTTTGAAAATTATTCCTTTAAACCAAGGTAAGAAAAAGCATCGAGTTCTTTGTCTTCATTTTGTTTTATGTACTTCCATGTATTTGTTTGAACAGCCCTGCCATTGCTTGGAGAAATGTTAAGTTAAACAATGTTTCATCTTTGAAATAAATGAATATAAGATCAAATATCAAATTTATTTGTCACTCCTGGAAGGGAAAGGAAAAAAAATACCACATTTGTTACTTATTTGAAGTGGTTTCAATGCTTATGATAACAAAATGTAGAGCTCAATCAAAATAAGTTACTTCTCTATTTTTTTACTTTAATTTTATGTCTTAAATATGAAATACTAAATTGTCCTTAGACTTCTGAATGAATTAGCAGTCCAGACAGTTTTCTAATCCATCCTCTTCTTTTCCTCATTGAATCTAAAAGCCAGTTGAAATGAACAAAGTTATATAAAATAAGTACCCTTTTACTCCCAGTGCTTGGATAGGATGTATTCCGCATGCCACAACATTCAAGAAGTTTCTGTTAAATAATGTACAGCCATGACCACATTGATGGAAGATGCTGAGGAGTAATTTACACATCCCATTCCTGAATATGTCTTAGGGAAGCCTACTAATACCTTCTGATTTGTTGTTCAGAATGAATAAAAACAATAAGATAGAAAAACTTCACTCAGAGGTTTTTTTTTTTTTCTTTTGGCTGTTATGAGTCAGAGGTTTTATCAAATAGTTGAATGAATAAACCCATGAGCTAGTGTGATAACACCAAAAATAAGATCTGCAAGAAACATTCGTCCACTGGAACATCATGAAGATGGCCAGATACATGCATACTCTGTACCTGGAGTCCAGGCTGGGGAAAAGAGGGAAAACATTGAGGAAATGTGATAATAGATGCCTAACCTTGTGGATATGACTTCCCTGGTGGCTCAGACAGTAAAGCGTCTGCCTACAATGTGGAAGACCCGGGTTCAGTCCCTGGGTTGGAAAGATCAGCTGGAGAAGGAAATGGCAACCCACTCCAGTACTCTTGCCTGGAAAAGCTCGTGGTCGCAGGAGCCTGGTAGGCTACAGTCCATGGGGGTCGCGAAGAGTCAGACACAGCTGAGTGACTTCACTTCACTTGTGGATATACTGAAACATTGACTAGTACACATTAAACAGGTGAATTGTATGGTTTATAAATTATATCTCAATAAACCTGTTTAATAAAAATGGTCTATGGCATGGTAGCTTCACCAAGCACAGTGAAGAAGCCAACAGTGAGAAATGTCCTTGCAGGAGTTTCCGCAGTCTTAGTTCTTTAACTGCTCCCCACAAATCACCGGAACATAAGTTGTATCACCTTCGTCTTCATCTTAGAATTAGAGGCAAAGATTATAGAGGAATTCAGGTAAAGCCAATAGAATACAGTAACTAGAACTGGGAGCATACAGGCTGGTATGAATTGCTCTTTTTTTTTCAAAGGAGAAAACAACCAAGGCACATAGTGGTTATACAGTGTGTATGAAAACAAGGAAGAAAGGAAAACACACTATTCAAGAGAATGAAAATAATCCTTTTTCCTCTTAAAAATGTATTCTAAGGCATAAAGTGTAAGCCAGTTTATAAAAGTGAATATAATTAAGTTAAAATTGTCTGTCAAGATGTAGAGACTAGAGCTTCTTTGGGGTCCAAGTACTGGTTTACAATCTGCCTGCCAGGGTCCCCCTGCAGGGGACATGGGTTTGATCCCTGGTCCAGGAGGATCCTAGACGGCACTGGGCAACTAAGCCCACGTGCCACAGCTAGAGAGTGGCTCCCTGCTCGCCATAACTAGAGAAAACCCATTGACCAAGCAGAGCCAAAATTAAAAATTAATTAATTAAAGAAATATACTTTAAAATTAAATCAGAAATGTTAGAATCCACAAAAGATACACCTAAACTAAAACAAAATGAAAGTTTAAAAGTAAAAAGAAGGAAAAAGTTATACCAGGAAATCAAAATCAAAATTGACATATGGTTCAGAGCTTTGAATGGTAAATAGCAATGAATGGAAGATAGCAATGAAAATTATTAACAAATTTGAGTCTATATAGTGTGATGGTGACTTCTTTTTATCTTCAATTAAAATATTAACACTAAAATTAAAGCTCCATAAGAAGCTTGATTATATATATTCTGTATAGAATATATTTATGTCATAGTAATATTAATAACAATATTTGTATTTATATATATGATAAGTATATTTTAATTTATATGTATTCTATATCACTATTATTAATAAAATATTTGCATGAGTTTGTGTTTATATGCACACATACCTTCTTACTTATATTTAAGAATTTCCATTCCTAAAGACAATTTCAACAAAACAATGTGAAAATTTTTTTCAGTACAAAATATACACAGGACTCATGACAGTGACCAAATGAAAAATACACAGTGTAAAGACACATATTTCAAAAGATTTTTATGGTGATCACGGCAATATTATCAAATTAAAATATCCCATCTTTCTTCTAATAAATTGGCAGTGATATTTTTTAAAATGTCCTACCTTTAGTAAAGGCATTACTATATATTTATAGTCTTGGTTTATGCATTGGTTCAAAATTTCTTTAAAAAATTTGAACATATGAATTAATACTTAAATATCTCATATACTGTGACACAGAAATTCCATTTTTAATGTAATACTTTTAAAAGACTTGCATATAGCAAAACAATTCATAGTATAATTCCAAGTAGCAAAAGTAGCTGTAAATATGTATTTCAGGATGATAGCAATTAAAATTATATATTTATTCTAGGTATCACATTTCTTTAATCACAGGAGTAACTTTCAGTCAGTTCAGTCACTCAGTCATGTCTGACTCTTTGTGATCAATGGACTGTAGTATGCCAGGCTTCACTGTCCATGACCTACTCCCAGAGCTTGTTCAAACTCCTGTCCATCGCTTCCATGATGCCATCCAACCATCTCATCCTCTGCCGTCCCTTTTTCCTCCTGCTTTCAGTCTTTCCCAGCATCAGGGTCCTTTCCAATGAGTCCGTTCTTTGCATCACATGTCCAAAGTATTTCAGCTTCAGCATCAGTCCTTCCAGTGAATATTCAGGGCTGATTTTCTTCAGGATTGACTGGTTTGATCTCCTTGGAATCCAAGGGACTCTCAAGAGTCTTCTCCAACACCACAGTTCAAGAACATCAATTCTTCAGCACTCAGCCTTCTTTATGGTCCAACTCTCACATCTATACATAACTACAGGAAAAACCATAGCTTTGACTAGACAAACCTTTGTGGGCTAATAATGTCTCTGCTTCTTGATATGTTGTCTAGGTTGCTCATAGCTTTTCTTCCAAGGAGCAAGCATCTTTTCATTTCATAGCTGCAGTCAGCATCTGCAGTGATTTTGGAGCCCCCCAAAATAAAGTCTGTCACTGTTTCCATTGTTTCCTCTTCTATTTGCTATGAAGTGATGGGACTGGATGCCATGACCTTAGTTTTTTGAGTGCTGAGTTTTAAGCCCGTTTTTTTCACTCTCCTCTTTCACTTTTATCAAGAGACTCTTTAGTTTATTTTCACTTTCTGCTGTAAGGGTGCTATCTGCCGCATATCAGAGGTTATTGATATTTCTCTCAGCAATCTTGTTTCCAGCTTGTGCTTCATCCAGCCCAGCATTTTGCATGATGTACTCTGCATATAAGTTAAATAAGCAGGGTGACACTATTTGGCCTTAACCTACTCCTTTCCCAATTTGGAACCAGTCTGTTAGCTGACTGTATAGTGTCCATATTTGGCCGTGAAGAATATAATCAATCTGATTTCGGTGTTGACCATCTCGTGATGTCCATGTGTAGAGTCGTCTCTTGTGTTGTTGGAAGAGGGTGTTTGCTATGATCAGTGTGTTCTCTTGGCAAAACTCTGTTAGCCTTTGCTTTTCTTCATTTTGTACTCCAAGGTCAAACTTGCCTGTTACTCCAGATATCTCTTGACTTCTTACTTTTGCTTTCCAGTCCCCTACGATGAAAAGGACATCTTTTTGTAGTGTTAGTTCTAGATGGTCTTCTAGGTCATCATAGAACCATTCAGCTTCAGCTTCTTCAGCTTTGGTGGTTGTGGAATAGACTTGGATTACCGTGAT
The DNA here is from genome assembly GCF_023091745.1 of Budorcas taxicolor. Taxonomy (NCBI): domain Eukaryota; kingdom Metazoa; phylum Chordata; class Mammalia; order Artiodactyla; family Bovidae; genus Budorcas; species Budorcas taxicolor. Next base: position 74,173,208 of record NC_068911.1, read on the forward strand.
ATTGAATGGTTTGCCTTGGAAACAAATAGAGATCATTCTGTTGTTTTTGAGATTGCACCGAAGTATTTTAAAGTTAGTTTTATTTGAGGACACTCTTTTCTAATAACTTTTCTATTAAACTCAAGAAATCTAATCATCTGAGGATGTCATTTTTTTAAAAATAGATTTTCAATTCTCACAATGATGTATGAAATAAGTATATTTATACTCTCTTAAAAATAATTAAAGAAAAACATTAAACTGTTGGTAACTTGCTCATCATGGAGTTGGTATATTTTCATCCATTATTGGAGGAAAGAAGAGTTAAGGTAGTTTCATCTATGAAGTGTAATTATGGGGTATTTGCTATTTTTTCTTGCTTTCTATATTTTCAGAATTGAGCATGTATTATTTAATAGTTAGAAAAATGAGTGTCCATAAATAAAACTAACATTGAAGTTGAATTCTTAATTAACAAGTATTCTGGTATAAATACAGTGATATATAATTACAGTTGTATGTTATTCCATTTCTATTCATAAAATTTTTTCATGTTTTATTTAATAAGCTTCAAAGATTGAGTTCATCAAAAGATAATAAAAACGTATCAGTTCAGTTCAGTTCAGTTCAGTCGCTCAGTCGTGTCCGATTCTTTGCGACCCCATGAATTGCAGCACGCCAGGCCTCCCTGTCCATCACCAACTCCCAGAGTTCACTCAAACTCACATCCATCTAGTCGGTGATGCCATCCAGCCATCTCATCCTCTGTCGTCCCCTTCTCCTCCTGCCCCCAATCCCTCCCAGCATCAGAGTCTTTTCCAATGAGTCAACTCTTCACTAGAGGTGGCCAAAGTACTGGAGTTTCAGCTTTAGCATCATTCCTTCCAAAGAACACCCAGGACTGATCTCCTTTAGAATGTATAGAATACTGCATTTCAAACTATTTCTTTTTTCAACAACATTTGCAACTGATGTTGATTTATAACTCAGTGCCTTTACCTGTGCTTATAAATAATGGTAATTAGTATGAAAAATAGTAACCAAGAGAGGAGGCCTGTTCTTTATGTATTACAAAGAAACAAACAAGTAAAAGTGCTAAAGTATCTTTGAATTATTGCCAGATGTAATAAATTAGCAATAATACATAAATCTCAAAGTTTAGCATGTTATTTGTTTTATTTATCCGATCTAGGTAATGATAAATGAAATTATAAAACACAAAGCTATTGATTTCAATGGCATCTGCATTCGCCATGGGAGAAGTTTGCTAATGCTGCTTTACTAAGGTATTTTATTTTACCAAAAACAAACCTTTCTCTTCTCAGGAATGAAGTCTTTTGTAGCGATACTCATCCATTGTTTGAAGAAACTCACTGTGGTCATTATCCTAACTGTCTTTTTTCTGAGTGTATTTTCTCTAATTGGGATGGGGCTCTTCATGGGCAATCTGAAGCATAAATGTTTGCGATGGCCCCAAGAAAATGAAACTGACATGCTGAATAATAGAACTGGAAACCCATATTATATTCGAGGTAAGAATCCCTTGCCATCTATATCAGAAAGCATTCTTCACAGAAATGTTGCACCTTCAATTTCAGAACAAATTCAACTTCAGAACAATCTTCATGTAAATATTTAACTATGCTCAGGTACTAATTTGGATCAGTTTCCTTTATCAGGATGATAAAGTTCCATGTCTTCAGACAGTTATGTCAGGGAAACCTAAGTTTGGAATTGTTAAAACTCACAAATTTTATCATTTCAAAAATAAATAAATATGACCAAAGCTTTATAGATTGAGAGAAAATGGTAGGCTACAAACTCCTTCCTTCTTACTGTAGAGAAGGATGTCCATCTGAACAGATGTAATTGGGTTTTAGGTATGCTGTTCACTCAAAATTAAATACAAAATATGTCTTTCCTATTTTTCTAGAAACAGAAAACTTTTATTATTTGGAAGGAGAAAGATATGCTCTTCTTTGTGGCAACAGATCAGATGCTAGGTAAGTGGTATTAATGTTTTCTTCTATCAGGTCTGTATTGTAATGGAGAGTGGAGTTTGGCTCTTCACTGCTCAAAAGCCAATAAGAGGCCATTTAGTGAAAAGGAAAGTTTGCTTTATTTTAGACACTAGCAACCGAGGGGAGGGTAGACTGTTGTTCAAAGGCTGACTCTCCATCTGCCCCGACAATCAAGGGGAAAGAGGGAGGGAGCTACATGCAGAAATAGCAAGTCAGCTCTGACAGTCAATTGGTCATCCATGGTCTGACCAGCATCATGTTGATTGTTTTAAGTATGATTAATCTTCAGATCCAGGGTTGCTTGGTTTCAATTTCCTTGAGACCAATTCTTAGAATTATGGCAGCTTATGGGAACCTGGTGGCTTAGTGGTAAAGAATCCACCTGGCAGTGCAGGAGATGCTGGCTTGATCCCTGGGTCACGAAGATCCTCTGAAGGAGGAAATGGCAACCCTCCAGTATTGTGAACAGAGGAGCCTAGTGGGCTACATGGAGTCTCAAAAGAGTCAGAAACGACTTAGTGACTAAACAACAATAGGACTTAAAATAATTCTTCAGTGAGATGACAAAACTCTCAAGTCTTCAGTTCAGTTCAGTTCAGTCGCTCAGTCACGTCTGACTCTGCGACCCGATGCACTGCAGCACGCTAGGCTTCCCGGTCCATCACCAACTTCTGGAGCTTGTTCAAACTCATGTTCATTGAGTCAGTGATGCCATTCAACCATCTCATCCTCTGTTGTCCCGTTTTCTCCCTGCCTTCAATCTTTCCCAGCATCAGGGTCTTTTCTAATGAGTAGTTCTTCGCATCAGGTGGCCAAAGTATTGGAGGTTCAGCTTCAGCATGAGTCCTGCCAATGAATATTCAGGACTGATTTCTTTTAGGATGAACTGGTTGGATCTCTTGGCAGTCCAAGGGACTCTCAAGAGTCTTCTCCAACACCACAGTTCAAAAGCATCAATTCTCTGATGCTCAGCTTTCTTTATAGTCCCACTCTCACATCCATACATGACTATTGGAAAAACTTATTTTCTCATAATTTCAGATGAAGAGATAAAGTTGAAATAGAGTGCTTCTCGGCAGTACAATGGCTCAATTCCTTGTGTTGCTTTCCTCAGCTGGAATGACTTGGCACCCATCTGAAACTCAGTTCTTAGAGGTTCTGAGCTTGAGATAGAAAAAAAGCACAGAGGGGCAGGAGAATGAGTTATGTTGTTTAGTTGTAGTAAAGTGATTTAGGGGGCTTCCCAGAGGCTTCCCTTGTGGCTGGGATAATAAGAGTATACCTGACACTCTTTCAGGAGACCTGGGTTCGATCCCTGGAGGAGGGCATGGCAATACACTCCACTATTCTTGCCCAAAGAATCTCATGGACAGAGAAGTCTGGTAGGCTACATTTGATGGGGTCGCATAGAGTCAGACACAACTGAGTGACTAACACACATACACACACACACACACACACACACACACACAGAGGGGGCTTCTCAGGTGGCACTGGTAGTAAAGAACTCGCCTGCCAATTAGAACTTGGTTCAATCCTTGGGTCGGGAAGATCCCCTGGAGTAGGAAATGGCAACTTGCTCCAGTATTCTTGCCTGGAGAATCCCATGGAGAAAGGAGCCCGGCAGGCTATAGTCCATAGGGTCACAAATAGTCAGACATGACTGATGTGACAGCGTATACAAGGTGATTTAGACATTTTATTGCTCATTCAACCTTTTTACCCCTTTACTGCTGGGCTCCCATTCTATTTTCAAGTCCAGACTGTGAATCCATCTCATTGTATCTGCACCATACCACTCGAGCTAAATCTTTCTGTGGACATTCCAAACTAGATTTGACATGACATGCATGCTCAAGATACCAAGTCATGGATAGTCACAATCACAATGATATAGTATATCCAGGCCAGAAGAGAATGTCAGTGTTTCACCTGCAGCCATTATACTTTGCCATATGATAAAGTATCCCAAAAGTTAGTGTTTTAAGACAAGAACAAAAATTCATCTGTTCAGATTCTTATAGGTCAGCAATTTAGCAAGTCTCAACACTCAGGTACTTTTTAAACCTCTATTTGTATCCCATCTGTTAGCCATTAGCATATATGTAAAGCAAGTCACATGGCCAAAGCTCCAATAATGTGGGAGGGAACTACAGAGAGGTGATGAGAGAGGAAGCATGATTTATTGGGCCACTACTTTCATAATGGACCACAAGAACCAAACCCCAGTAGATAAAATTATGAAGACTCCATGAAAGGAAATGAAATAAATATTTAATCTGATCTTTCTACCAAAGTGCCGTTACTGTTTATAAATTATTGATGAACAATGTTTTCTCACTCTTTAAATAATGGTATCTAAGGTTTTGAGGTGAGATCATTTAAAAATTAAACTCTCAACTACTGCAGTTTTATTTTTATCAATGTCATTTTCCACCAGTTATACTTTCGCTTTGATTTTGGGCCGTAAAGAAATCTTTAACAAAGACTTGGCAAAAACCATTTGTGAGGCCCTGTTGTCTTTTAGTTTAGTTAATGCTGTTCACTTATATCAGCTGAAAATCTAACTCATATGCAACATTTTTTCACTGGAAATTGTTTGGGAGAAAACCACACCCCGTGAAAGAGGGAGCCCTTTATTATTCATGGGTAGATATTCTGTATTTGTGATTTAACCTTGATCTAAAAGTCACCTGAGTAAGCAGCTTTTCTTTTCTTTATCTTAATTAGTCAGTGTCCTGAAGGATATGTGTGTGTAAAAGCTGGTGTAAATCCTGATGATGGCTACACAAATTTTGACAGCTTTGGCTGGGCCTTATTAGCTCTATTTCGGTTAATGACTCAGGATTACCCTGAAGCACTTTATCACCAGGTAAGAACACAGAATCACTGCACGTAAGGATGATGCCATGCTCCTCCTTTCTAAAATAATGATCAAATGTAATGTACTTTATTAAATTTTTGTGTGGAGAAGAATTTGAGGCCAGAAGAAAATAGAATTATTCAAAGTCAAACTGTATGTAAACACTGAGCCCACGTCAGTGTTCTTATGCATTGGTATCTTATTGAATCTTTGAAACAGTCCTACAAGGTCAGGGTATAAATATGTGCATATGCTTTTACATGAAGACCCTAAGATCAAAGCAGGCAGATAACTTCCCCAAAGTTAAGACACATGTATCCACCAGAGATCACTGTACTACTCTGTGGTCTTATATATTTGATATTAACTAGAGAGCATTTCTAGGTGCTAATTCTTCAGACAAAAAATCTGAACCTATGATATTACCATCTGTTAAAAAATTGTTGGTACTTCCCTGGTGGTCCAGTGGCTAAGACTCTGAGCTCCCAATTCAGGGGGAGTGAATTTGATCCCTGGTCAAGGAACCCCGTGTACTGCAACTAGGAATTCACATGCTGAAACTAAAGATTATTCATGCTTACAATGTACTATTTCTTTTTAATTCTTCTATTTCTTCTCATCCTCTTTTAATAGTCAGTCATGCTCCAGTTATAGTAACAGAAAGCTTTAAATAAAAATTCTGAGCCTCCTTTCATAATTGATGATTTGTGTGCCATAGTTTCTCAGAAGGATATAATATATACTCATTAAAAATGTAGATTCAGCTTTTCTTTTAAGAAAAGAAAAGTGGAATATGCAGTGTTTTTTAGCAGCATAGTTAATATCAAAATATATTAGATAAAATAATTACTTTAAATTCCAAAAGTATGTGCAGTTGAAGAATACTCTTTTTAAACACACATGTACTGTACTTTTTATGATTGATTTGATAAATTATGTTGTGTATGTGCATATGTGTGTGTTTACAGGCCAATAATAATGATAATAATGTAATATATTTTTAGCACAAAGATTCATAATATATTATTAAATGAAAATCAAGTAAACCAAACATGCTTGTAGGAAAATTATATTTCTAGTAGAAGTACTTAAAATCTTACAAGTGATTGTTTTCTTTATGCAAACTGTATTTTTCTAATTTTGAAAGAGTAGTATATTGTCATTTGTCAAACTTTTTGACAAGTATCATGCCTCCTCCACAACACTAGGAACTTCTTATTTCTGAAATAATCTTACCATGCTATCCTCCAGTGATTTCCCAATGTCTATAGGATGAAGTTCAGTGTCCAAATGCATGGTCCACAGCGCCCTTTAAGATGTAGTCTCTGCATTCATATTTGCTTGTTCAGCATTTCTGCCCACTAGGAGATAAACGACCTAAAAAGTATTTTGTTTTATTTTAATTTTTGTGTTCTCAGTATCTAACATATAAAAATGCTTAATAAAATTTTAATAAACAAAAAATTTAAGTGAATATTTATGAATTGTTTACTTTATATATAATAGTGAATGTCTTGCTTTTTATTTACAGCTTTCAAAGTGTATGTTAATTTACTTGTTAGCAGTGGTTTAAAAGAAATCCCATCACACACCAGGGAAATGAGACATCAGTCTGGGAGTGCCCTGATTCTGGAGTGTTTCAAGACATTATTGCACTCTAGGATTTTATTGACTAGTATAGATAAGGTTTGCTTTGATTTGGACTGAAGTTTTTACTCAGCACTGCTCGATTGAACCGACTATGAGTATGTACATTCAACAGTTATTCCCAAAGAGTACAGCTTGTGTTTTGGAGAATATCATTCCCCATTCATTAAACAAGCATTATTTAATCCAAGTACTCTGATGTAGCATTGGTACAGAAATGAACAAAACAGGTTGTCAGTCCTCATGGAGTGGAGTTATATTCAACCATAGTTCACGTTTATCACATACTTGCCATGAGCTAAGATCTTTTCATTTGATTTTCATAAAAGTATATGGTAAACAGGCTCTAATAAGCCCCTGTTCTCTGCTAAAATACAATAAAACTTGAATTTGCACACTTTTTCATTCTAATAAGATTGTATGCTTTTATTTTCCATCAGCTTCATTTAGTGGAAAGAGCAAAAATTTTGGATTCAGGCATTTCCCCACAGCTGTGAGATCTTTATCTAATTTCATCTCCTTTTTACATGGTAAATACAATGTAAATGTTTTACATAGAATTAAGGAAATAATAAACATAAAGTATTTATTAATGTATATATCCTACAATACTCATGATATCTAATACTGACTTCAGAATGTATTGTTGATAACAGCTATTTAGTGGGGAAAATATTTAACCAAATCTTAAATAGCTTACTCACTTGGATAACAGAGTTTATTAAAAATACTGTTAAAGGAAAACATACTATAGATTAATAAGAAATTATTTCTGATTAAATGTTAGAATTTCCTGTTAATTTGTAAACATTCTTGACTCATATGAACACAATATTTTCTGTAAGTAATACTTGTCTATTGATTCAAATGAATGCTTAAAAATGAAAACTATTCCCATATCCATATGTTTTCCTGATATGTGTTCATCTGCTTGTAATCAGTGAGGATAGATCAGTGGACTATATTTTGGGTTTGTAATATCTACTCATAAATTTTTAAATTTTTCAATATATCTTAGGTAATTATTTTGAAATAAAAGCCAGTTGATGCTCGGTTTAGAAATCTACCACTTTGTATTTTTCTATCCATAAATGGGGTTTCCCAGGTGGCACTAGTAGTAAAGAACCTGCCTGCCAATGCAGGAGACATAAGACATGCAGGTTCTATCCCTGCTTGGGAAGATCCCCTGGAGGAGGACGTGGCAACCCACTCCAGTATTCTTGTCTGGAGAATCCCTAGGACAGAGCAACCTGGCAGGATACAGTTCATAGGGTCACAGAGTCAGACACGACTGAAGCAACTTAGCACACATGTGCTGTGCTTGGTGTCTCAAGTCTTGTCCAACCCTTTGTGACCCTGCGGACTGTAGCCTGCCAGATTCCTCTGTCCATGAGGATTTTCCAGGCAAGAATACTGGAGTGGGTTGCCATGCCCCCCTCCAGGGGATCTTCCCAAGCCAGGGATTGAACCCATACCTCCCGCATTGCAGGCAGATTCTTTACTGTCTCAGCCACCAGGGAAGCATGCATGCACATCCATAAATGACTTAATATATGTGAATTATATGATTTTCTTGTGTTATTTGTTTAGAGGTTCTTCATGAAAGCAAGTATCCTGACAGATAATCAAATATTCCTATTCCTCCTCTCGTTGAACAGACATGATTTTGTACTTTGTTTTGATGTTTCCCTAAAGTAATGATCCAAGGAAAATAATATCCAGACATTCATTCTTTGACTTTATTATACTTCATATATTTAAAGATTCCATTGCAAAGAAAACAGTCATTCATATTTGGACTATCCAGCTTTCTTTATTGAAAGATGACAGTTCTTTCCTTTCATTATGTTTGATCTGTTAATGAAGACAAAAACATCAAATGCTCACCCTGAATTAAATTACTAAATTCTTCCCTGGTTTTGTACCATTATTTTGTATCTTACATATATGTCTAAAGTTAAAGAGCTTTTCATTTATTTCTCCAGGTAAAGCCAGTACTTTAACTGTCTTGTAATTGCATTCCACTTGTAACTAAATTCTAACAAAATTTCTTTTTTTTTTTTTTTCATTTTAAAATCAGAGATCACAGTAAGACAAATAACATCTCCTCTCTGTCTTTTTTCCACCTCTCCTTAGATCCTTTATGCTTCTGGGAAGGTCTACATGATATTTTTTGTGGTGATAAGTTTTTGGTTTGCCTTTTATATGGCAAGTTTGTTCTTAGGCTTACTTGCTATATCCTATGAAGAAGAAAAGCAGACAGCTGCTGAAAAAGCTACGGTTGATCAGGAATTTCAGAAGTCTTTACCAGAACTTCAAGAAGAAAAAATAACAGCAGAGGTATGGATTTTTTTTATGCTCTTTTAGAGTCAGAATGTATCTTCTGAAGTCTTGGAGCATATGTGTTCTAACAGATGTTCAATATCTATGTATGGTACATGATAAGGTCATAAGTGATTTTAGTAAAAGAGCTCACTTTTACTACATAATATTCTTTTCTGAGTGTGGTGTGGTAAGAGTGACCATTTTTTGGTCATTTAATATATACAATATTCTTGTTCCAAAATGCATATTACTACTGCTAATAAACTATGGAGATATGTATATATATATATACATGATATATATATATTATATATATATAATAAACTATGGGTGTATACATATATATTTGAACTTCTCGTAATGCAGTACACTTTTTTTTCTCACAATGCAGGCATAGTTTATTGATTTAAACTTACTTCATACAGCACATTAGAATTGACTTTGGACATTTTCAGTGTTCAATTCAAAAGTGATAGCACCTTCCACAATTTAGAAGCTAGAAAGTACTAAAACCTAGATCAAAGTATAGTAGTGAAGTTGTAAAAAGAGGGAAAAAAATGACTTTCTGGCTCTTTCAAGAGGAAATGCACTGTCCATCCTGGCATAAGAAGTTATTTTATCTGTGCAGTGATTAAGTTCATGATAAGTAAAACAATACAGTTTTACTCTAATTTTCAATTACCCTGGTGTTCTGTTTGAATGTACTTTTAGATGTTTAGCTTCATAGCAAAAGATCTGGTCTATGAATCTAAAAATATTGGCAGAAGTAATATTAAAGTTATAGAAAATTTTCTTTAAAAAAAATCTAAATTCTGCTGTAAGTGTGCAAAAAGGGAGAATAGGCCCCCAGAAAGCAACCAGAAGCAGCTTTCCTATATTCTACAGGACCTGGCTGTCTCACACATCTTCCTAGGTTTACCTCCGCCACCTAGTATCCCTCCCCTGAGCCGTCCAGGTGTGTGGTGGGCAGAGGCCAGAGCAGCCTGAGGGGGTGGCACTCATGCCTCTTCTGAGGTGTTGCTCCCTTCCCCGGTGTTGTGAGGTGCCCCACTGCCTCAGAGTTTGTCCTTTGGAAGGTGCTCGGCCCAGAGTGGTCACAAGCAAGTCCAGTGCTCCCACACATTGACCTGGTTGCAGGGCCCTCACTTGTGGGAAGGGAGCCATGCCTTGCCTTCTCTTCCATCCCTCTGGGTTTTTTACTATTTTCACTCTTGACACTTGCAAATGAAGATTGTCTGCCTGGGAAGAAGTATTTGAACTACATTTTCTAGTAGATGTAAAAAGGACAGATTGAGGGAGCAAAGGATGGAGAAGAACTGTATCTTGCTTATCTCTCATATAGAAAAGATAAAAAAAAAATTGTGGAAGAGGGCCATGATTCACGCTGGCATGTGTGATATGACTGGCTAAGAAGTTCATTAATCCCAAAGGCCTCTGCTGGACCAAAAGGGGAAAATGATAACTCTCTATTAACTAGCTCTTTCATTAAGTTGTGATCAGTGAAGAAACTCAAGAAAAGTCATTCCACTAAAAAGCAGGGCCTGAATGACATAACGTAGGATCATACCAAATGACAAGTTATTGATAGATATATATATCTATGAGGTCAGTGCATCCCCCTGAAAGAAGAAGCAATTGTAGACGGTATGAAGAAAGCATGTATATTAATCAAAAGAAGCTATTGAGTATAGCCATTATATCACTCATGAGGAAGTCACAGATAAATTACAAAGCTTTTGGTCTCTAGAAATGAGTCTGAGATCCTACAGGTTGAATGATTGTAGTCCGAATGATATGTGGAATGTATAATTTGTTTTGAAGTGGCATTTCAAATGACAAGAGCTACACACAGGTGTATATTGTCACCCTGCTTATTTAAATTATATGCAAAGTACATCATGAGATAGGCTGGACTGGAAGAAACACAAGCTGGAATCAAGATTGCCGGGAGAAATATCAATAACCTCAGGTATGCAGATGACACCACCCTTATGGCAGAAAGTGAAGAGGAACTAAAAAGCCTCTAATGAAAGTGAAAGAGGAGAGTGAAAAAGTTGGCTTAAAGCTCAGCATTCAGAAAACGAAGATCATGGCATCCGGTCCCATCACTTCATGGGAAATAGATGGGGAAATAGTGGAAACAGTGTCAGACTCTATTTTTTTGAGCTCCAAAATCACTGTAGATGGTGACTGCAGCCATGAAATTAAAAGACGCTTACTCCTTGGAAGAAAAGTTATGACCAACCTAGATAGCATATTCAAAAGCAGAGACATTACTTTGCCAACCAAGGTCCGTCTAGTCAAGGCTATGGTTTTTCCAGTAGTCATGTATGGATGTGAGAGTTGGACTGTGAAGAAGGCTGAGCGCCGAAGAATTGATGCTTTTGAACTGTGGTGTTGGAGAAGACTCTTGAGACTCCCTTGGACTGCAAGGAGATCCAACCAATCCATTCTGAAGGAGATCAACCCTGGGATTTCTTTGGAAGGAATGATGTTAAAGCTGAAACTCTAGTACTTCGGCCACCTCATGCGAAGAGTTGACTCATTGGAAAAGACTCTGATGCTGGGAGGGATTGGGGGCAGGAGGAGAAGGGGACGACAGAGGATGAGATGGCTGGATGGCATCACAGACTCGATGGATGTGAGTCTGAGTGAACTCCAGGAGTTGGTGATGGACAGGCAGACCTGGCGTGCTGCAATTCATGGCGTCACAAAGAGTCGGACACGACTGAGCGACTGAACTGAACTGAACTGAACACACAGATATATCCAAGAGCACAATTCTTCTCTTATTTCAGATGAGATGCCCTATTAACTCTGCCTGTGAAAGAGTATTTCGTAATTTCCCAATATCTCCATTCATTTGGCTATTCTGGATGACATAAACCCTTTCTGGATTTAAATAAAGTCTTTCAATTATGAAAGATTTCTTTTCCTGGAAGAGTACTAGAACATTTTGTCATACAGAAGTTTTCTGGGAAAATGAGAGTAAAAGTCAGTTTTACAAGATATATTTTCTTTTTCTTTTTTACACATAAGAAAATGCTGGCAAATGAAGAACTTTAAATGGAACATACTGAGGACTCTTTAGGGGACTGATATAACACTCAGCAAATTCTAATTCCTATGTTGAAATTACAGGGAAATTGCATATGTGTTTCATATTCTCACATTACAAAAAAACAGTGGATTATATTGGCTAAAATCACAGTTTTGCAGTCAGATTAATATAGATTTCAGTCCATTTTAGCTGCTTACTAGATTTATGATATTTGCCAAGTATGTTAACCTTTCTTTGTTGTTGTTGTTACTCAGTCACTCAGTCAGGTCCAACTCTTTGCAACCCCATGGACTGCAGCACACCACGCTTCCCCATCCTTCACTATCTCTCAGAGTTTGCTCAAACTCATGTCCATTGAGTCGGTGATGCCATCCAACCATCTCATGGTCTGTCACCCCCTTCTCCTCCTGTCTTCAGTCTTTCCCAACATCAGGGTCTTTTCCACTGAGTTGGATCTCCACATCAGGTGGCCAAAGTATTGAGACTTCAGCTTTACCATCAGTCCTTCTAATGAATAATCAGGGTGGATTTCCTTTTGGATTGACTGATTTGATCTCATTGTAGTCCAAGAGACTCTCAAGAGTCTTCTCCAGCACCACAGTTTGAAAGAATCAATTCTTTGGCGCTCAGCCTTCTTTATGGTTCAACTCTCACATCTGTATATGACTACTGGAAAAACTATTACTTTGAATATATGGACCATTATCAGCAAAGTAATGTCTCTGCTTTTTATATGCTGTCTAGATTTGTCAAAGCTTTTCTTCTAAGAAGCAAGTGTATTTTAATTTCATGGCTGCAGCCACAGTGGTTTTGTCGCCCAAGAAAATAAAGCCTGTCACCGTTTCCATTTTTTCTCCATCTATTTGCCATGAAGTGAGGGGACCGGATGCCGTGATCTTTGCTTTTTGAATTTTCAGTTTTCAGCCAGCTTTTTAACTCTCCTCTTTCACCTTCATCAAGAGGCTCTTTAATTCCTCTTCACTTTCTGTCATTAGGGTGGTATCCTCTACACATCTGAAGTTAACGATTCTAAGCCTCAGGTTCTTCATCTGTAAGGTGTATATTATAATATCTGTCATAAGTTGTGAGATTCAAATTAAATAAATGCTTGTAAAGCACTTAGCACTGCTTAGAGTATACTAAGCAACTGAAAAAATGGTATTGATTAATTATAGGAAACACAGGAAGACAACTGCAAGAAGGCACAGCAGTCTGTATGGAGAATACTCATCAATATGAAATTCTCAAGTCTTGGACTGTGTCCCCTTTTCAGGGATAACTAAAATAATAATAATGACAATAATAATAATAGTATATAATATTTATTGTCAGCTATGTGCCAGGAGAAGTGAGCGGCAGAGAACGAGATGGTTAGTTAGCATCGCCAATCAAAGTCATGGACATGACTTTGAGCAAACTCGGAGAGATAGCGAAGGACAAGGAAGCCTGGCATGGTGCAGTCCGTGTGGTCGCAAAGAGTCAGATATGACTTAGCGACTGAACAACATCATGTGCCAGACACATAAATAGTGTCTTCACAAATTCTTAATGTAATTCTTATCGAGGAGTTCCAGTTGCAAAATTTCATCTATATTTATAGGTATGTGATTTCTTGACAGTGAGAAAGAGAACACATTTTTCATCATCGTTCTAGAGAATCAACGCTGAAACCTTATTATTCCATCAATTACATAGTTTCTAGGTGAAATGTGTCGATGAATTCTCAGTTATTGGCAAAACTTCAGAAAAAATCAGATATACACAACAGTAGGAATGTAGGTATTAAAAAATATGTGCCATATAAAATGACAATCTTAGAATTCACCTATATAATTAAATAAAACATCATTGACAATTTTCTGTATTAGGCATTGTATTAAACATTGGAGATTTAAAAATTAGTGAATACAAATACACTATCTTCATGAAGCTAGTGGTCTAATGGGGAGATAAACTATAAAATTATTATAGCAAATCTGTAACTGGGACCACCAAGCATTGTGTCTCCTGATGTTTTTAAATAGGAAACATAGAACACCCCGATATATTCTTGCCAAAATCTGTACTACCTAATAAGCTTCTAAATCTAACCATCTCTTTCTAGAGACTATAAGAGAGAAGAATGCATTAAATTACACTAAGAAGACGTAATCTGCCAAATTAAGAATGTGGAAAATTCTATGAGTGATTCAGTATTTTTAACAAATCATGTAGGATAAATAATATACCTTAACCAACAGAACTACAAACCAAAAAAAGTTTTACTTTTTTGTATTTTGATTGGAACAAATTAACTATAATAGAATGTTTCTGAGTAATGAAAGAAAACTGAGCATGATCTAGGTATTGGATAATATTAAAGAATTACTAATTTTCCTTGATTTTGGTAATGGTGTTGTGATTATTTTTTTAAAGAACTTACCCTGGAATTTTATGATGTGTGGAATTTGTTTTACAATACTTCAGCAAAAAAGTAGGGTGGGTAATACATGAAAAAATTGTAAGTATAATGTCATTAATGGTTGAAGCAACCTATTGGGTACATGGTGAGTATAATTATTCCCTAAGAAAATTAAATGAAAATGTGGAAGGTGCCATAAAAGTGAGAAACATAGTGTTTGAAAGCCTTTAATAAAGGATTTCTCTGAGTCATAAAAGGTTTTTATGAGGACCTGGCACTTGATTTGAGGTCTGAAGAATGAGTCCTTGCTCTCTGGTGGGCAGGAAAAGGATGAGTTAGAGAATGAAATAGGCCAGTGTGGCTTCGGTAAGGAGAGTGAGCCTGAGTCCAAGATGAACATTCCAGGTGTTCATTGCTTAACACCAGAAGTATGACTGAGTTCTTCCTTATTAATAGCTCCCTTCCAGAGAAAATTGAAACCAGTGCTGAGAAGAATCTTAGCCCCTTCTTGCAGTCTAATTTTAACATTGGATTGTCTAAAATTCAGGCATATGCCCTTATTAGCTCTTATATTTTCAACAAGGAGATTTTTTTCCATCATGAAAGTGAAAGTGAAAGTGAAGTCATGTCCGACTCTTTGCGACCCGTGGACTGTAGCCCACCAAGCTCCTCCGTCCATGGAATTCTCCAGGCAAGAATACTGGAGTGGGTTGCCATTTCCTTCTCCATCATAGTCCTCTCAATTTGCATTATAAAATAGCAATATCTTTAGTAGTTAGCCAACTTATGGGCACTTATTCAATATTTTTGAAAGGCTCAATTGAGGTAAATATATTACTAGACTGATAATGTAGTTTGTTCATTTTATATCCTAAAATACATCCTTGCATATGTGCATGCTAAGTCTTTTCAGTTGTTTCCAGCTCTTTTGACCACATGGACTGTAGCCCACCAGGCTCCTCTGTCCATGGGATTACCCAGGCAAGAATACTGGAGTGGGTTGCCTTGCTCTCCTCCAGGGAATCTTTCTGACCTAGGGATCGAACCCACATCTCTTAAGTCTCCTGCATTGGCAGGTGAGTTCTTTACCACACACCACCTGGGAAGCCCAGATGTATTCACTGCTGCTGCTGCTGCTAAGTCGCTTCAGTCGTGTCCGACTCTGTGCGACCCCATAGGCGGCAGTTCAAGCTAAATCAGTAACGAATTGAGCCTTGACTGTATCAACAATAATATTATTACCGTCCCCACTCCACTGCCCCTCCAACCATGGATGATTATCTTTACTGGATTGTTCTTTGATGTAAATTCATCAAACATTGTCACTATCAGAAGTAGCTCTGTGAGAAATAATTCCTCAGTATTATGATTATAGTAGAGGATATCATTAAGGATATGGTGGAGTATCTTTATGAATAAACACCTGGCAAATTCCTCTTGGACTTTAATAACAGAAAAATTATAGTTCTGTTGGATTTTAATTCATAGAAATTTGGAATTACATAAATTATCACATATTTTATGTAGCCTTGTAAAGCAGCTAAGAAAATAGTTTCTGGAATAAGCATGGTTTAGATAAATAAATTAGTTTTGCATCCTGAGCTTTTGCTTATTTTTTCAATTAAGAAAAAAGTGAGGCAACAGAGATCTGTAGACTTAAAGAACCTGTCATTTTTCTGATGGAACAGTATGTAGTGGAGTTGGTTTTTACCTCTTTGAGCTCTAGTTTTGAAATTAGGGGGAACTTGACTGAAACCGAGTGAGATGAATTTGATGATTTCCTTGATCTCTCTTCTGGGACTTCAGATAGACCACAGCGGAGCCTGCCAGCCAGGTTGTTCTGGGTTATTAGTGAACTTCAATCATTAATGTCCTCAGTGCCCATGCCAGTTATCCTTATTCAAAATGTACCTCACCTATGTAAATGTATTCACTGGTAGCTCACATGGTAAAGAAATCTGCCTGCAATGAGGGAGACCCGGGTTTGATCCCTCGGTCAGGAAGATCCGCTGGAGAAGGGAATGGCTTCCCACTCCAGTATTCCTGCCTGGATAATTCCATGGACAGAGGAGCCTGGTGGGCTACAGTCTACGGGGTCACAAAAAGTCAGAGACAGTATTTCACCTATTAAGCTCACCTATTTACCAAATTAACAACATACAAATATTATTATTCTTCGTGTGTGCCGAATGTAAAAATCGTTGGGAGTTCTATGGTGCAGTATCATCTACCCCTTGTCAGTTACTTACAGTTTACATTCAAAAACAAAATTTACTCATGATCGCTAGAAATCTCTGGGGCCATACTTGTGATAATCATGAATGTGTAGAACTTGTAACACCTACATCAAAACCTTAGAGTTTTGAGTGCCTTTCCAATGCAAGGGTTCTTTTAAACTTTGTAACTGTACCAGCCAAACAGGATGTCTTAAAACCATTATACAAGAGACAAGAGGGACAGAAAGAAATGATTTCCTTTTGGGATTATTATGTGTGTTCTAATCAGACCCATCCTTTAAAATTCATTCTGTTACCTGATATTACATATTTTATCATCTCAATACAAATAATTTGACTTAATCAAAAGAGTTTATGAAGTCATAGTTAACATATCTTCAAGTATAAAAATATAAGGTGTTAGAAAAATGTAACGTGTTAATATTCAGTAGCATATCTGCCAACTGGATGTTCCACAATAGTTCTAAACTGGACATTGAATTCTTTGTCAAATATGGGTAATAGCACTAACATTCTCTAGTTTACTCCTTTTATAGTTGACCTCATAGTATAACGTGATTTGGTTGACTTACAAGTAATGCAGATGTATTTTCCAAATAACCCTAAGTCAGTTTAATAGTGTGTATAGTGGGGCTTCCCTGAAAGTCTAGTGGTTAGGACACTTGCTTCCACTGCAAGTGCAATGCTTTGATCCCTGGTTGGGGTACTAAGATCTCTCATGCCACACAGCCAAAAAAAAAAAAAAGTACCTATAGTGTAAAAAGTGGCAAATTATGGAACCCAGAAAGGTTTTTGGAAGTAAGAATCGGCATTTTTAAGAAGGTTGTAAACTGGGTATCTAATCCCAGTTTGGGTCTTAGCTATAGTGTGTCAGCTGTTATAGGGTTACTTTCATCATTTATTTTTGTTGTAATTATGGCTTTTTACAGTTTAATTAGAATTTAACTCTATTTAATGTGGTGCTTTAACATGTTTTACGCCGTGTTCCTGTTAGCTCGGGTTAATCGTATGACCGCAGTGGCTGGCACGAGATTTACCAACCCTAGTCAATATGGCTTAGTCAAACTTTCATTTATAGCTTAATTCTTATAACTATAGTCTTGAATCTGCAAAGGGGAGAAGCCAGAATTAGACTCATCAAATTTCTTTTTAGACCAAGACCATACAAATAGAAATGAAGAAAAGATCATCAACTTCTATGATTACTTCTTTGGATGCGCTGGATGATGCTACTGTCAGCCATAAAGAAGGTAAAGTAAAAAATATTTAGACTTGATGAAAGGTATCATTTGTATAACTCACTTTTAAGAAATCCTCCAGTTTCTTCAGAATTTTAGTTGATAAGAACTAAAATTTAAGGAAGAACATGAGACTGTTAAGGTTAACTGTACTTTAAAATTTCATAAGCATAATGTTTTAAACACTGGAAAAGGCCACCAAAAACTGCCAAGGAATTTTCTTTAACACTGAAAATGACATGAGCATTTTAACTAAAAATACAGGTTGGAGTATATAACATTAACATATTAAGGCTCTTTTTATACTTGTCTCTACTTTTAATATACATATAACCAGTAATCATTATTATAGACAATATTTAAAGATATTGTTTTGTAAAGCATATAAATCTAAAATTATAAACATAGTACTCTCGGTTATATTCCATATTAGTTTTTCTTGAGAAGTACTCATATATTTTCATTCTGGTACATAATTTTTTCATTTTCATTTGTCTAACTCAACAAGCATGAGCAAAATAGAGGAAATTTACTTTGCTCTGATTTTCATTAATTCAAAATATTTCTATTTGCTATTTCAAAATCAAAAGTCTAGGTTATAACCTCCCTTTGCATGCAAAAGTAAAATTTTTCTACTAATTAGATGCTTAATGCTTAAATAAACAATTAACTCATGTATAATTTTCTGTTCTTTCAGTTTCAGAGCTTAAAAAATCCAGGCAGAGATGCCCATTTTGTTGGTATAGATTTGCTAAAACTTTCTTGATCTGGGATTGTTCTCCTTGTTGGTTAAAATTGAAAGAGTTTGTTTACAGGATTATAATGGACCCATTTACCGATCTTTTCCTTACCATATGCATAATTCTAAACATAAATTTTTTGGCCTTGGAACACTATCCAATGAGTCTGGAAACCAGCAATATTCTCAGCATTGGAAACATGGTAAGGCTCTCATTGTAAGCTATTTTCTCCTACAATTTCAGCTTTTCTTTAGTCACCATTATCCTCATTATTTTACTTTATAACTCCAAAATGCTGCAAATATATTGTATGAGTATTAAATGAACTATTGTTTTCATGCTTTCTTACCTCTCCAAGCCCTCCTTTGTAAATGTTCTTATCTTTGAATAGATTTCTAGCTAGAGTCTGTTTAAATTTAAGATATCTAGCTAGCTGCAATGCAGTCAAGTTAAATAGAAATCATTTATTTCCTCTCCCATCTCAAATATCCCCTGTCTTAATATGGTAGCCCCTAGATCACAAGGGTAAAGGTGAAATAACAGAGTGAATAACAGTGAATAACAAGTTCTTCACTGGCTCTTGAATTTTGAATCCTGTTAAAACTGAACCTACCTTAGACTGGAGCTTATCTTTATGGCAAGGTATTTTTGAAATTCACCCTTTTTTTTTTTCCATGTAAAAAAAGGCAAAAGAAATAGATTTCCATGAGTTTAAAAAGCAAGTCATATTCAATCAATTTTGTTCAATCTATATTGTTCAATTTTGTTTGCTTTTATTGCTGTTGTTTAGTAGCTTGTAACTAAACAACAGGAATAGTAAGCTTTTCTGGTGGCTCAGATGGTAAAGAAACCGCCTGCAATGCTGCAGACCTGGGTTTAAATCCCCTGGAAAAGGACAGAGCAACCCACTGCAGTATTCTTGCCTGGAGAATCCCTATGGACAGAGGAGCCTGGCGGCTTACAGTCCATGGGGTTGCAAAGAGTCAGACACAACTGAGTGACTAAACACAGCATAGCACAGTTGCTTGATATTAATACTGTCAGTTGTTATCAATTTTGAACTATATATTTATTTGCTACCAAAACAATAATTTAGTTATTTCTGCCAGTATAGTTTTCAAATGACAGTTTTCATAGGTTTACCTTTTGTTAGATCATCTATATTTGTAAATTTTTATTTTATATTTTTTAAAATTAAATATCTTAATATGTACTCTTTATCCCCAAAGGTACTATTCAAAATGAAAAGATTTTCACTCTCAAATATTCTTTTGTTTTCTTCCAAGGTGGCTTTTATTAAAGTAATTGAAGATTTCATATACAATGTTTGACATTAGATTGTCAAACAAAATGTATGAATCCGTCCCTGTGATGCAGACTCCAAAACTAATCATATTTTGACAGAGAAAATATGAAGAAAGTGACAGTGAAAATTTATTCTGTGTATGAGGGTTCTGATGGAGCTATTGGAATCATATTCTTATCCCTGTGTTTTGTTTTATTTAGGTGTTTATAGGAATTTTCACAACAGAAATGATTTTTAAAATAATTGCCATGCATCCATATGGATATTTCCAAGTAGGCTGGAACATTTATGATAGCCTAATTGTGTTCCATGGTTTAGCAGAACTTTATCTAACAAATTTTCATGGACTGGCTATTTTACGATCATTCAGGGTGGTAAGTAGAATACAGGACCTAAATTTTATTTTATAAAAATTCATTTCAGTTTTCTCAGACATAAAGTGGGAAGAATAGTAATACCTATCCTATTGGTATGTTGGAACTATTAAATGAAATAATTCATATATAACAAGCTTAGAAAGTAACCCAGAAAAGAGTAAGTAGTCTCTAATGCTGTTTGGCCCAGGCATTAAAAGAAATAAGCCATATATACAGTGAATTTGAGGTATAGTTCTATAAAGCAGGGTCAGGATTACTGGGTCGGTTTTAAGAAGCAGGGTAATACAGAGTCCCAAAAGCTGAATGCCAATGTGTAACTAAAGAATTAGAATCAGGTGAGTATATCTAAATGTAGATTGGAAAATTTTGTAAAAGAGGGACTGTCAGGCTAATAGAATGCTGCTATGAAGATTATTGGAGAAGGCAATGACAACCCACTCCAGTACTCTTGCCTGGAAAATCCCATGGACAAAGAAGCTTGGTAGGCTGCAGTCCATGGGGTCGCTAAGAGTCGGACACAACTGAAGTGACTTAGCAGCAGCAGTAGCAATCTTATCCAAATAATTCTTCAGAACCCTGTCTTTATCCATAGGCTTATCTAATGAGTAAGGGGAAAATATAAAAGTTGTATTTATTGAATTTATAAATGAAGCAAGACTGGAAAATACAGACAACATAATAAAAGGTTGTATCAAAATATCTGAAAAACTAGTAACAGACTGAACCTAAGATGATTAAGTTTTACATAGATAAGTGTTAAGTCCTAACCCTTGAGTCCCAAAAGCCAACTACATACCAGAACAAGCTGGGGAAGGTATAGCACATACGAAAACAATATGTGGATTTTAAATGACTCAAATATTCAAGTGATTTTGTGCCATGTGAATAAAAATGTTTTAATCTAGTGATTAAGTGAAATATTTAGACCAAACCTAGAATGTTTCATTTGGTCTCTCATGTTGATTTTAAAGGTAAATACACAATAGTATTCTTGCCTGGAAAATCCCATGGACAGAGGAGTCCATGGGGTCACAAAGAGTCAGACCCAACTAAAATGACTTAGCGCTCATGCATACAACAGAGCTATCAATGGACTTCAACGGACCCTGGAGACTTTTCCAACATCATCTATATGTTGAAATGTGGGAAAACATTCAATATATTTTGGAAAAAGAAAATAAAGAATGAATACTTGCTTTACCAGATAGTAAAACAAAACGAGAGTAATTATAATAGTATTATATTGAAAAAAATGGGAATTGACAGATCAATAGAAAGTATACTTCAATTTAGTGTAAAAAACTATAGAATATTAAGTGTATTAAAAATTGTATATAAACTGAATTTTCAGTGCTTAGTATTAATAATGCTCAAAAGTGAATATTACATTAGAGACTACACACGTTTATGTGTATAATCCTAATAAAAATTTTAAATGTACATTGTAATTAATAGTGACTAGAGTTTTTGTCTTTTTCTTCCTTATTTTTGTTGTTTTTACATTGCTCTATCAGTTACGAATTTTTAGATTGGGAAGATACTGGCCAACATTTAAGATTCTGAGGCTGACTCTGTGTAACTCAATTGTGGCCCTGAAAGACTTGGTCCTGCTGTTGTTCATATTTATGTTCTTTTCTGCTGTGGTTGGCCTAAACCTGTATGGTTCAAATTACAAAAAGCACGTCTGCAACATAAATGAAGACTGTCAGCTTCCACACTGGCACATGCGTGATTTCTTCCATTCCTTCCTGAATGTATTCCGGATTCTCTGTGGAGAGTGGATAGAGACTTTATGGGATTGCTTTAAGGTAGCAGGCCAATTCAGTTGTATTCCTTTTTACATGATGGTGATTTTAATTGGAAAATTATTGGTAAGTAATCCATGCTTTAAAACTTTCCTTGAAAACCTTATGTATTGTAGTCTGGCATTTTCATAATGTAGACTTATGGAAGCCAGTGGTCTACATCCGTGCTGTCTGATGTGGAGGACTTTAGCCACATGTGGCCATTAATCAGTTAAAATATGAGCAGTCCACTTTGAGATATGTTATAAGTGTAAAATACCCACTGAATTTGAAGTCTTCAGTTCAGTTCAGTTCAGTTGCTCAAGTCGTGTCCGACTCTTTGCGACCCCATGAACTGCACCACACCAGGCCTCCCTGTCCATCACCAATTCCCGGAGTCCACCCAAACCCATGTCCACTGTGTCGGTGATGTCATCCAACCATCTCATCCTCTGTTGTCCCCCTCTCCTCCTGCCCTCCCCCCAAAAAGAATGTAAATTATTTCATTAATAATTCTTAGACTGAAAGTGCTTCCTAGGTGGCACTAGTGGTAAAGAATCAACTTGCCAGTGTGGGAGACACAAGAGATGCAGGTTCAATCCCTGGGTTGGAAGATGCCCTGGAGAAGGAAATGGCACCCCACTCCAATATTCTTGCCTGGAAAATCCCATGGACAGAGGAGTCTGGCGAGCTAAGGTCCATGGCGCCATCAGGAGTTGGACATGACTGAAGTGAAAACATTTTAATTATAATATTTTTATACATTTAGTTGAATAAAATGTATTAGTTAAGCTAATTTCACCTGTTTTTGTTTACACTTTTAATGTGGCTGCTGGAAAATTGCATACATGATGTTCATCGTATTTTCGTTGGTTATAACCTGCTACTCCAAGTAGCTTTGGTTTTATGTGGGAGACAGTAATTAATGTAGACTCTCAGACCCCATTCCAGACCTGTGAAAGTGGAATCTACATTTTAACAATATCCCTAAGTGATTTGTGTACACATTAAATTTTAAGAAGCACTTAAATGTAGCACTGGTTGTCAAATTTGACTGCACATTGGAGTTACTTGGAGAACTAATAAAAATAAACTAATGTCTTGGATTCATTCCCAGAGATTCCGATTTTATTGTTATGTGGATATAGCTTAGTCATCAGAATTTTTTAAAAAATTTGATTAAATTGTGCAGCAAATTTTGAAAACCACTGATCTTTGAAACTATCATACATTAACTAAGAGGAAACACTTTCACTCCTAAATTTCCAGTAATTGGAGTGATTACATTAACTGAAGTATCTTATACATCTTCTAGGGCTTCCCTTGTGGTTCAGCTGGTAAGGAATCTGCCTGCAATGCAGGAGACCTGGGTTTGATCTCTGGGTTGGGAAGATCCCCTGGAGATGGGAAAGGCTACCCATTCCAATATTCTGGCCTGGACAATTCCATGGACTGTGTAGTCCGTGAGGTCGCAAAGAGTCAGACACAACTGAACAACTTTCACTTTCATGTTCTTAATTCTTCTCAGGAAAAAAAATGGCTTATAAGATATATTTGTTCTTATTGGGAAAAAAAGAGACTCAATATTTACTTTTCACTCCTAAGTCACAGAGATCAAGTGGATCTCCCAAAAGATGGGAACAAAAAAAATCACAGGGTAAAATCCATTGTATCAGTGCATTTCTCATTGCTTTTATTTACCCTGGATATACGCCTGTCCTAAGTACATACTGACACTGTGTTGAATTGTTCATGTACTTGTCTATCTTCCTTATTAAGCTAGAACTTCCATGAAGGAAGGGATCACAAGTTCCATAAAGTAGTTGCATTTTACGGTGTTACACAGTTCTTTCTTTACATCACAGCATTTTCAACTTAATTTTCAGTCTTTTAACACTCACTGCATATGTATATATGTGTGATAGGGAGTGTGTTTACATGTCTAAAGTATAAGAAATGTTAGATTGTAAGCTCTTAAAAATACAGTTGTTGTATTATAATTTTTCCTCTCCAAATCCTGACATAGAAATCTTTCATTCATTTCATAATTAATTGATTTTTCAACAAATATTTCATACTTTGTCATGTACTTTGTGCTTTGCGTTGTTTCCCTGGTGACTCAGACAGTAAAGCATCTGCTCCCAATGTGGGAGACCCGGGTTTAATCCCCTGGTCGGGAAGATCCCCTGGAGAAGGAAATGGCAACCCACTCCATTACTCTTGCCTAGAAAATTCCATAGATGGAAGAGCCTGGTGGGCTACAGTCCAGGGGGTCACAAAGAGTCGGACACAACTGAGTGACTTCACTTCAGTTATCTACTGAAGAGAAAAAATGGTTCTAACTCATGTGAAGCTTATAGTCATGAAATTCTTACTTAACACCCTTTTCTTTTTTCTCCCTGTGAACAATACTTAACCAAACAAAGGAAAAAGAAACAACCAACAACCTGAAATTATGCTTGTTCTTGCTCTTCGTCCTTTGAGAATGATAGAGATGTTATAAGTTAGTTTCTACAAGGCCCATGGAGCCCCTGCCCAGATTCTGTTTAAATGAACCTTGATAGCAAAATGGGACACTAGTGGAGGAACAGTCAAGCTAGTCTGTAGGTGTGGTTTCTCAGTCGCCCAGTCGTGTCAGACTCTGCAATCTCATGGATTGCAGCATGCCAGGCCTCCCTGTCCCTCACCATCTCCTGAAGTTTGCCTTGGTTCACGTCCGTTGCATAGGTGATGCTATACTGACATTCAGTCATTGTCTTTTCAGCTTTCAGTTTTTCAGCCATTGAGATTCTGTCATTGTAGGTTATAGAAAATCTATGTTAGTTGTTCAAGAGATCTTACCTATAAGAAATTTCCAATGATGAGCCAAATGTCAAACCCTCCATTTTATTTTACACACCAAACTATGGTTGCAGTTAAGATAATTTATTTTATGACTATTATCTGCAACAGTATTTTTATTTTTCCTCAAGTGAGTCTTATTTGAGCTTTCTATATTCCTAAGAGATAAAAAGATCTCATTATTGAGACTTAAAGGTAATCCATTAGAATTGAACACAATTTGGTGGGTACATCCTAATATTTTAGATGTATATGCGCATGAGAAACTTAGCAATTATCAGTGTTTGAGAATGCGTCTCTTCAGATAGATCCAAAATTCTGTAAGATATTTTAACAAATGAATGTTGCAGATCTTCATATACTTATTTATTTTATGTACACATAAATTGTCAGTGTAAGAATTTCTACTGTATTTTCCCTTTAAAAGTAATATGTAAAGCATAAAGTAATTTAAATTTCCAAAAGCTCAAATATTTGAAAAGAAGAGAGAAAACTTCCAGAATGGATACAATGCCTAAATTATTACTTTAAAAGAATAATCAGTGTATCTCTATCTCTAATCTTATAATCTAAAATTGTAATTTATACTCTACAAAAAGAAACAAAATAAAAATCTAATTCTCTGGAAATTGGACATGGTTTGATCTTATTTCTCAGTGATAGTAAAGGTTGAAATACATACTATCTATCTTCAAATTCAAAATAATTTGCAAATATTAGGAGTGATCCTTCCATTACTCATTTCTTTCTTATTTGACCAAATTTATTACCACAGAAAATCAACTAACCTACCCAAACCCTGTGCTTGCACATCACAAGGAAATTAGATGTGGACTTCAAAACTAGGGATAGCTCTCTCTCCAGGAGAGTCTCATGAATTTGCAGAACCCAGGAAGATGTCATTACATATCTTTCTGAGTTAGGTGGACGTCAATTCAGCCACATGGAGTAGCAGTTGATTTTCTCACCTTGGGAAACTCTGCCTGGCTTAGTAGAAAAGAAAACAAACTGGAGTAAGACAGACTTAAGTTCAGCCTCTGATCTTTGATACTTGGCATCTGTAAGCTTTGAGGTTTTCATCTGTAAAGGAGAAACAAATGGTATTTCATAGAACATTGTAACCTTCTGACTATCCAAATTCCTAACACAGCAACTGATCCTCTGTAGATGAGTAAGAACTGAATAGTCTAAAGAGCATCATAGTGTGTATGCTGTTTTCAGATTGCAGGCCAGCTTTTTGAAAATATTTGTTGTTGTTGTTTGAAAGAAAACGAAAAATGATATGCATTTAGCTTCATTTACTTCCTCATTCAGATACTTTACCTGTTTCTGGCGTTGATCATCTCATTTAGTTCATACAAGCCTGCAACAACTGATGAAGAAAATGATGAAGCAAAAAATCTCCAGCGTGCAATGGCAAGAATTAAAAAAGGAATAAATTATGTGCTTTCTAAAATATTATGCAAAAAACAAAATGTTCTAAAGGAAACAATGGACGATATAAGTGATGTCTATGTTAAAGAGAATATTTCTGACCATACTCTTTCTGAATTGAGCAACACCCAAGATTTCCTCAAGGATAAGGAAAAAAGCAGCGGCACAGAGAAAAACACAATGACGGAAAATGAGAGTCAGTCACTAATCCCCAGTCCCAGTGTCTCAGAAACTGTACCGATTGCTTCAGAAGAATCTGATATAGAAAATCCGGACAATAAGGAGATTCAGAGCAAGTCAGGTGATGGAAGCAGCAAAGAGGTAAGTTGTTTTAACATTATGGTTGCGTACTGTTGATTGATGGCACTGTTGACAAGTGAAGCAATGCTGAAGTTCCAAAGTTAGATTATTATCCATTCATTTCTAGCTGCAGCACTTCTTCTCCTGATTTTCTGCTCCTGATCCAGTTTCTTAAACTTCCTAAGTTTCTTCATCTCTGAATGAGGATAAAATTGTCTCTTTCTCAGAAGAGATAGAATGATTAAGAAAAATAGTTCAATAGTGCGTAGAATAATGTCTAAAATATGGAAGCACTTGGCAAACATTAGATAACATAATTATAACATCTTCAGTTAATGGGGTGATAAAAAGCATATTGAAGAAACATAGATTTTTATAATTAATGCATACTACTGGAGAAGTCACTAAACTCTCCTAGGCTTTATCATCTTTAAAATATAAGATGGGACTAGAAGAGTGCTAAGATACAGGTACTTTCCTGCTTGCTAAAATTTTAAGATTCTTGTCAGTTTATTTCTGCAACATATATTATAACATAATTAGCCTAACATAATTGAGTTGGACTAAAAGACCAAAGGGTAAAAGAAATATTGGTTGCAAATGTAAACAATTTGTTGTTGTTGTTTAGACAATCACCTTTAAAGAAGGGCAGATACTGCCTTTCACTTAGCTTTAAAAGTAAAAATAAAAATTAAAAAAAAAAAAAAAAACCCAAAAATGTATACCTTACTGAATCCAGTCTTACTGTCTTCATTTGCAAGTAGTGCAATGTCTTAGTAGCAGGTACCATTTAATCTGCAGCGATCACATCCACAGTGTGAGCCACTTCCAGTGAACTTCACTAAAGAATTTTTTTATTTCACTCACCAAGGGCAGGGAAGATAATGTCTTTTTCCAGATCCTCAAAGTCTCTGGCACCATCTTATCTCCCAGACCTCTTCTGGCTTATCAGCTGCTCTCTGTAATAGCTTATCAAATTGCCCTTCTAACAGGAATTAAGTTTCAATTATCTAGAGCCCTTCTAGTTTCTGGTAAAGGCATCTTTGTTTCAGAGAAACACTTTCACTCCTTATCATACCCAATCTTGTCAGGTCCATTTTCCTTTAATTAATACCATTATTAGGAAATGAAAAACATTCTTCTCTTGCACACTGATTTTATTTAAACTATAACAACATTATAAGGCTTGTGCTACCATACGTTTCTGGGTAAAATTGCTATTTATCGCAACACATTGTGTGGAAATGTCCTGAAAAACTTCTTGTCAATCTCATTAGAAAGTCTGAGATACGAAGATATATAGGAAAGATGGAACTTTATATAACTGTAGATGTTGAAGTTTTAGAAGTTACTTAAGATGCATAATTATTTGGTTCTTTTGATTGGTTAACTACTCAAAGAAGATTTTATCATTTAGATATTTCATTATATATTTAATTAATCACTTTCCAGATTATGTAGTCCAAGAGTATTTAGGATGTTGATCTAAAAAAGCAAAGAATAAAATATAAAAATTACAAGTGGAATGATCATTCAGAGATTCATGTTCTTGTTTCTTTGGTATTTGAACTTTTATCTTTTTGTACAAATATATAATTATATAAACTTCATAAAAATAACATCAAACTTAAATCAGATTTTGAAACTTATTTTTTTTCATAATGTAGCCATATATATTGGTCACTAAGTAATCTTTTAGTAAAATGATTTATAATTTTGGATTTTGATTTATTTATAAATTTAAAATAATAAATACAGGGTTTTGAGAAAATCATATCAAATAATTTATGTGTGAGGGTTTTAAATACTCTAATGAATCATTTAAATATATAATATATAATTTTCAATTATTGTATGCTTGAATATTACATAATATTAATTTATTGTCTACTCCCAAATCAATGCATTGCTATACCTTATTTTATCAATAATAAAGAGAATACAAAGGGAAATCAAATAAACTTTTAAAAGATTTGTTTGTATAAAAGTAATATCCTACTGACTATTTTATGTTTTTAATAAACCAGTATAATGTCTTAAAATTGACAATATATGGCTTAAAGCAAACAAAACTTGCTAATTTTATTTCTTTGACATTTATTGTGCAAAAGACAGAGGTAGAACAAAATATTTGTAATTTTTTTTATATTCTAGCTAGATTTTTCAGAAATTTGGGATAGCCTATACATCTTTTAGAACAGTTTTATTCACTATATGTTCATTTTAATGTGAAAATTATTTTATCTTAATTTTTAAAGTATCTTTAAACATTTTGACTCCCAGAGATATGTATACATTTAAAATTTATTTTTAATTTAGTTTTTACTTTTTGTCCATGCCACATGGCATGTGGGATCTTAATTCCCTGACCAGGGATCGAACCCTGCACCCTGCCTTGAAGCTCAGAGTCTTAACCACCAGGGAAGTCTCTGTATGCATTTTAATATCAATCATGAAATTGGCATACAGTCTTTGACTTTGACAGTAATTTTTCTGTACATAATTTTTCTTTTTTCTGAAAAAGAAATAAACTTTAGCTATAGTGAGTAAATGAAGCTTTAATGGCAACTTTCTTGGTGGGACTTACTTTTCAGAAAGTAAAGCAGTCGAGCTCATCTGAATGTAGTACAGTTGATATTGTTCTCTCTGAAGAAGAAATGGTCTATGAACATGAAAAGCCAAAGCACCTTAGAAATGGTAAGGAAAACATAAATTATTTTAATCATTATGTTAACATTAACTGTGGTGTTGGAGAAGACTCTTGAGAGTCCCTTGGACTGCAAGGAGATCCAACCAGTGCATTCTGAAGGAGATCAGTCCTGGGATTTCTTTGGAAGGAATGATACTAAAGCTGAAACTCCAGTACTTTGGCCACCTCATGCGAAGAGTTGACTCATTGGAAAAGACTCTGATGCTGGGAGGGATTGGGGGCAGGAGGAGAAGGGAACGACAGAGGATGAGATGGCTGGATGGCATCACCGACTTGATGGACGTGAGTTTAAGTGAACTCTGGGAGTTGGTGATGGATGGGGAGGCCTGGCGTGCTGCGATTCATGGGGTGGCAGAGTGGGACACAACTGAGTGATTGAACTGAACTGAACATGCACCTCTCTATAATTTATTAATTTAATTCAGTTTCCTAAAGGGGCTTCTCAGGTGGCGCTGGTGGTAACTAATCCACCTGCCAGTGCAGGAGACACAAGAGATATGGGTTCAGTCCCTGAGTGGGGAAAATCCCCTGGAGTAGGAAATGGCAAACTGCTCTAGTATTCTTGCCTGGAAAATTCCATGGGCAGAGGAGCCTGTTGGGCTACAGTCCACGGGGCTGCAAAGAGTCGGAGATGACTGAGCCACTGTGTATTAGTCTGTATTAGGTGTATTAGTGTATTAGTTTCCTATCAAGACTGACAAATAACCATAGGTTCTGAATATTTAAAATCACTGAAATCATCAAAATGGCAATTCCTAAACGTTCAAATTCCTATACTCATAAATAAGAATCTGCTCTCAGTAGTCTGAGTGAACTCCGGGAGATGGTGATAGACAGGGAGGCCTGGCGTGCTGTGATTCATGGGGTCGCAAAGAGTCGGACACGACTGAGCGACTGAACTGAACTGAACTGAACTCAGTAGCCTGAGTTCTAGGACTTGTGTGATACAAGACCAGGGAGAAAACATTTCCTGTATTTTTCTGACCAAGAATGTATAAATTGGCTCTAGGGAAAGTTTTAAAATGTATTGACTTCAAACTCCACCCACCTCCATGCTTCATTCTCCTATTAGTTAATCACACCCTTTTCAACCCTCAGGTTTTCCTTATGCTAACTCTCTTGACCAGAAGATAGAATTACACTCATACCCTATCCATAAAATACTCCATAATCCAAGCTTAGCTCCTTAAATAGGCTCATTCAAAATTTCTATCCCATGCCACTGAAGAACTGGGATAAATTTAATTTATTTAATTGATATTACACCTCTTAACATGTCATGAAGTATATTTAAATGAAAATGCTTGTTATGCCATGTGAATCTTCAAAGAATGACTTTTCAGGCATTATACCAAAAAAAAATCTAATAATCAGAAGATGGTATGTGTGGGTGTGTTTGTTTTGTAGGAGTGGGGGTATCTTCTATTCTCAGATTCTGTCTAATAGCGTAAGAGGATGTTCTAAGTCATCTGTGCCTTTCACAGTTTCCTTTTTTCCAGCTATGGTCCTCAGATGGTGCAGTGGTAAAGAATCCCCCCTGCTAATGCAGGAGACTCAAGACATATGGGTTTGAACTCTTGGTTGGGAAGATCTCCTGGAACAGGAAATGGCAACCCACTCCAGTATTCTTGCCAGGGAAATTCCAGGTCAGAGGAGCCTGGTGTGGGCTACTGTCCATGGGATTACAAAGAATTGAACACGATTAACGTACACTTACTTACTTGTTCAGTCGCTGATTTGTGCCCATGGTCGCTTTGCGACCCCATGGACTTCAGCATAACAGGTTTCCCTGTCCTTCACTATCTCCTAGAGTTTGTTCAAATTCATGTCCATTGAGTTGGTAATGCCATCCTCTGTCACCTCCTTCTCCTGCCCTCAGTCTTTCCCAGCATCAAGGTTTTTTTCCTTCCTTCCTTACTACTATGAAACTCATAAGGTTTTTTTTTTTTTTTCTCAGCGATTGCAGTGGTCACTACGGTAGGGGTATAAATCTAATGTTTATAAGTCAGAGAACATCTATATTAGATACTGTAAATAAATAATTGTTACAACATTTGAAATGTTTAACTTTTCAACGATTTCTAGATTTTTGTTCTTAATAGTTTCATTCTTGACAGTTTATGAACGAAGATCTTCATCTGCTCAAATCGGTAGAGGCCCCAAGAAAGGAAAAATCTGGCAGAACATACGGAAAACTTGCTGCAAAATAGTAGAAAACAGTTGCTTTAAGTGTTTTATTGGCCTTGTCACTCTGCTTAGCACAGGTGCTCTGGTAAGTGAGCGTATATGATATTTTTATAGGAAAAATGCATCATATGTCTATTAATTCATAATGTCACCAAGCCAAATTATTTTTCCCCAGAATACTTATTATAGTACCAAATTTTATATTCTATGATTTTAGTTTTGGAAGATATACATTGCAGTTTCTTAGAAAGTCTGTATATGCCTCATTCAATATTAAATGAATAATTTCAAAATATGTGAATGATAGCAGGAAAAAGAATGTTAATAAATACCCTATTATTTTAATAAAGTTTAATAATGTGCACATATTGTGCTAGTACTTTGATACTTGTTCCATAAGAAAAGAGAAATATTCTATATATTTTTAAGAACCTTTGAACTACAAATATATTTACTCATTGACACAACTATCTTAATTCTGGGAAATTATCTTAGAATCTTCACATGTGTTAAGTGTGTTTACAAGGCTATGCACTGAAGAACTTTTTGTAATACCAAAAAATTGAAAAGCAAAAAGAATACATATTAGGTGACTGTTTAAATACACTATGGTACAGTCATCCAGTGGGATACTATGCAGTTAGCTAGAAAATGCAAAACCTGTCTGCATGTTGATATCGCAGTTCCCCAAGATATGGTAACAAGTGAAAAAAAGAAAGAATAAAGTACACAGCATGCTGCATTCTATGTAGGAAAGGAATAAAAATAGAATGTATATTGATATTTGCTTAGGTCTGATTAAAGAAGATCAGAGACTGATACACAAGAAGTAGCTAATTGTGAGCTACATGAAACAGAGAAGATGGTGTGATGGTTGGGAACCAGACTTTGTACTGCATATATTTTTAAAGTGAACTTTATATTGACATTTAGCACACATACCGGAAAGCATACAGATGATAAGTGTACAGCATAAAGGATTTTCACCAAGTGAATTGCCTTGAGGAGAACACTCTCGGGCTCCAGAACCACACTCTGACCTCTCACGGTTACTTCCCCATTCCGCACGGGGAGCCAGCATGTGGGCTTCAACTGCCACATATTGGTGTTGCCTGTTTTTTTTAAAAGATCTATTTATTTATTTAATATGGATACACTGGCTCTTTGCTGCTGCACAAAGGCTTTCCAGTTGCTGTGGGTGGAGGTCTACTCTTTGCTGAGGTGCCCGGTCTCCGCACTGTGGGAGCTTCTCTGGTTGTGGAGCACAGGCTCTAGAGCTCGGACTCAGCAGTTGTGGCACATGGGCTTAGCTGTCCTGTGGCATGAGGGATCTTCCTGGACCAGGGATCAAACTTGTGTCCCCTGTATTGGTAGGCAGATTCTTTACCACTGAGCCACCTGCAAAGTCCCTGGATTGCCTATTTTATTTAATGTTTTAATTGAAATAGAGGCTTCTGCATATCTTCTTATATTATTTTGCATTATGTACCTTTTCAGTAGGTAAATCCACTTAATAAATAGTACTTTAGAATAACTTTGGATGATATTTATAATCTGTTTTAAAGGATACTTTAGTCCATAATTGGTTCAATTGAGCCAGTTAATTCTGTTATTTTATATACACTTTTATTTAGCAATAGGTTTTCAAGAATCACACCTTTGTTTATATATGATTATTTTTATCCATGTTTAATCTTTGACCTCTGTTGCACTTTGCAACAAGTCTGCCTGAGGTTATTGATACTTTATTGCCTTTTTTCAGTGCTAAAAATTACTATGAAATTAATTTGAATGACATTATCAGACTTTGCTTCCTCCAGAGTAAAACTGAGGTTGATCTATTAAAACTGAGAAACATTAGAAAAACATTATAGTCTTATCTCATATTCATTTATTTCCGCTGGTTTATCTGACACACTTTGTGACTTTTCTTGTAATAGCTGTATGGATTTCTGAAAACACAAGTTTAGGGGTTTTCTTTGTTTTCTTACCTCTGCTCCTTTATTCACAATGACATGTATCTGTGGGATGGCTATAAGAGATAATAACCAGGTCAGATATGACTAAAGATTCCATCTAAGTTTGAATGACTGATTTGAGAGAGACTTTTCAGTTCACTGTTTGGAACAATTATGAGGTCAAGTTCAGACTCTATAAGCAGAGGTTCTGGAATCAATTAATGATGTCTGCTACAGGCATGGGATCAGAAAATGGATATGGATTGTGTGAATAAACTCAAACCAAGTGTACAAGCCCTTGAGACTGCAATCTATGACAGTGGTCACCATCTGGAGATGGGATTTCATTCCCCACTTTGCCAGAAGAGTTTTTAGAAATTACATGTCCATTGATCTTTAAATATTTTACCCACAGGCTTTTGAAGATATATATATTGATCAGAGAAAGACTATTAAAATCTTATTAGAATATGCTGATATGATCTTCACTTACATCTTTGTTCTGGAAATGCTTCTAAAGTGGATGGCGTATGGTTTTAAAGCCTATTTCACTAATGGCTGGTACAAACTAGACTTCATGGTTGTTATGGTACGTATTTTAAAGAAAAATTTTAAAGGCTATTTGTTTACTCTACCTTCTTTACTCTTACTCTTGCTTTTTGATTTATGTATATCTTTCTTTTACCTTTCTCTATACATTCTCAGTCACCAATATCCCATATCTCTTTATAGGTAATGTTTAGTACCCATACTTTCCATTTTAAAATTTTAACAGTTCAGCACTTAACTCCTGGATTTTTCTAATCATTACCTATAAACCTGCTGCTAAGAGAATAGGCTTATTGAACAATATTTTGAAAATATTATCATTATAAAATATTCAAATTCTATTGGCTCTACCTTTAAATCATACATTTAAAATTCACGGATGGCTCAGAGGTTAAAGTGTCTGCCTCCAATGTGGGAGACCTGGGTTCGATCCCTGGGTCAGGAAGATCCCCTGGAGAAGGAAATGGCAATCCACTCCAGTATTCTTGCCTGGAGAATCCCATGGATGGAGGAGCCTGGTAGGCTACAGTCCACAGGGTTGCAAAGAGTCGGACACGACTGAGCGACTTCACCATCACCATCACCATCACCATCACCAACATAAACTTCAAGGTTCCCATATGGCCCTAGTGGTAAAGAATCTGCCTGCTGAATATAGGAAACTTAAGAGACAGGAGTTTGATTCCTGGATCAAGATGATCCCCGGGAGGAGGAAATGGCTACCCACTCCAGTATTCTTGCCTGGAGAATCCCATGGACAGAGGAGCCTGGCCAGCTACAGTCCATGGAATTGCAAAGAGTTGGATACAACTGAGCATCTGAGCACTTTTCCATCATAAACTTCACCAGTAGCACACTGATCCAAGGTACCAGAACATGTGAATCACTACAGTAGTTCCACCACTGCACACATATATTCTGTTCTCCACATAACAAGAAAAATAAGCTCCATTAAGCCAAAATATTTTCTCAATTTTGTTCTCTCCTTACCCTATATGCCTAGAACCTAGGCAGTCCATAAATAATGACTTACAATATCTGACCTTTGTCTTCTAAATTAATTCTTGAAAATTAACCTTCTATTTCAATGATACCATGTTATACCTGCAACCCACCTTCCTGTTTCTTGGTTATCGTTCTTTGGTATCTGCATTCTCCCATCTGTATATAAATGATATCCTTACTTTGAAGCCCACTTTGAGCCTCTTCAGTATAGGTTAAAAGAGAATAATTTTTTTCATTTATGTTACTTTGAAAATATAGAAAAATGAAGGTACAACAAAATTAGTTGTAACTATACCACCTTGCCCAATCAGCATTCATTTTTATTAGTATTGAATCATATTTATGCATGTATGTTTACTTTTAAAAAATCACCTTAGAATCCTTATTTTTTGTAATTACTATTTGAACTTAACAATATTCATTTCCTCCTTGATGCCTTTTCTCTGAAATCCTGTTTTGCATATCATCTTAACTATATATATATATTTGGATTCATATGAAAACATATTCTAAATTCTGTTTTAAAGAATATACTATGTACTATTACTATATTGCGAATAATCATGAAACTGATTCTTAATCTAATTTTAAAATAAAAATGATGTAAATATTAATCTTTGACCATAAAGAATCTCAAATACACAAATTTTTGTCTCAATAACATTTATTATTCTTACCAAAAAATACTTTTGAATTTTTTTTAATAGTTTTTAAATAGCTTTGGAATACTTTTAAAAATTTTAGTAGGCTTTGACTGTAATTTTCTGTAATAAATGTTCATTTACAGGTTGTTTTGATTAAATCCAAAATTAAATTCTATTCAATTTTTTATTTATATATATCCAGGTGTTCTGTCTTAGTTTAATAGGCAAATCTCGGGAAGAACTAAAACCACTTGTTTCCATTAAATTCCTTCGGGCACTCAGAGTTCTATCTCAATTTGAAAAACTGAAGGTAAGAGAAAAGTTTCTAATCTAAACTAGAGGTTTTTATTTGAGATTAATAAATATCCATAAATTAATAATCTTTGTTGTCTTCTCATTTGTGTCTTTATTAATACAAAAGCCAAATTTCCAATGAACATTCAGTTTAGTGATAGAAAGATTTCATACAATATTCTAGGGCTATAAACTACACATAGCCTATTAAAACATGGGCTGTGGGTGAAGGTAATGGGGAGATGTTGATCAAAGGATCCAAAACTTTCACATATAAAATTAATAAGGTCTGGGGAATTTAGTATACAGTATCATGATTACAGTTAGTAGTACTACATTATATACTTGAAATTTTCTAAGGGAGTACAACTTAAATGTTTTTCACCATTTATCCCAAAAGGTAACTTTGTGAGGTGATAGATGTGTTAATTAGTGTGACTGTGGGAGTCATTTCACATCATCTTGTACATCTTAAACTTACACAATTTTTGTAAATTATGCCTAAAGTAAAATACATACACACATATATATACTAACACACACAAATTAGATTATAAATGTAACTAAAATAACATTTTTTTATTTTAGTTTAGACCACCTGACCTGCCTCTTGAGAAATCTGTATGCAGGTCAGGAAGCAACAGTTAGAATTGGACATGGAACAACAGACTGGTTCCAAATAGGAAAAGGACTACGTCAAGGCTGTATATTGTCACCCTGCTTATTTAACTTATATGCAGAGTACATCATGAGAAACGCTGGACTGGAAGAAACACAAGCTGGAATCCAGATTGCCAGGAGAAATATCAATAACCTCAGATATGCAAAAAACACCACCCTTAGGCAGAAAGTGAAGAAGAACTAAAGAGCCTCTTGATGAAAGTGAATAAGGAGAGTGAAAAAGTTGGCTTAAAGCTCAACATTCAGAAAATGAAGATCATGGCATCCGGTCCCAACACTTCATGGGAAATAGATGGGGAAACAGTGGAAACCATGTCAGACTATTTTTTAGGGCTCCAAAATCACTGCAGATGGTGACTGCAGCCATGAAATTAAAAGATGCTTACTCCTCGGAAGGAAAGTTATGACCAACCTAGATAGAAAATTCAAAAGCAGAGACATTACTTTGCCGACAAAGGTCCGTCTAGTCAAGGCTATGGTTTTTCCAGTAGTCATGTATAGATGTGAGAGTTGGACCATAGAAAAGGCTGAGCACCAGAGAATTGATGCCTTTGAACTGTGGTGTTGGAGAAGACTCTTGAGAGTCCCTTGGACTACAAGGAGATCTAACCAGTCCATCCTAAAGGAAATCAGTCTTGAATATTCATTGGAAGGACATGCTGAGGCTGAAACTCCAATACTTTGGCCACCAGACACGAAGAGCTGACTCACTTGAAAAGACCCTGATGCTGGGAAAGATTGAAGGCAAGAGGAGAAGTGGACAACAGAAGATGAGATGGCTGGATGGCATCACCAACTCAATGGACATGAGTTTGAGTAAACTCCGGGAGTTGGTAATGGACAGGGAGGCCTGGCATGCTGCAGTCCATGGGGTCTCAAAGAGTCAGACACGACTGAGCGACTGAACTAAACTGAAAGTGAAATATATATATATATATACTAACACATACAAATTAGATAATAAATGTAACTAAAATAACATTTTTAATTTTAAAAACATTCCAACATACTGTGTATTTTTTTCTAATCAATTTAGATACATAGAATGGAAAAGAGAGTTTCAAAATCAGCAAATTGTCTTCCCTCAATTTATAGAAACACAGGCAATTTTAGGAAGTGATTTGCTAGGAAAAGTGCCTCTGTCAGAAATCAAGTCCTGTACTATTTGATGCCATACATTAATTAGAATGGCAATGAGATAGTAGCCATGGATAATTTGAGATCAGATAAATAATTATGTTTAGGTCAGAGTCAGATCCAGATCTTAATCCTCATCTCATCCTCTGGAAGTTCTGTAGTTGAATTAATTCTGAAGATATATTGTGAGTGTACAAAGAAGGTACATGATTATGAAATTAAAGTTTTATGTATTTAATAAGCTTCAGGTCTTCAGGTGCTCTTATTACTTAAATATTTATTTCAACCATATATATTTCTTTTATTCTTAACATTTGTGTATATTTTCTAATAGACTTGTTTTCATCAGAGGCATCAGCGTATCCTTGAAAATATCTAGTTGTCCACAAAGGATCCGTGACTTAAAGTTTTAGAAATGAAACTAAATGTAATTAGAAGTACAATTAAATGTAAAAATATTAATTCAAGGACAGAAATCTATAAGAAGAAAGTACAGACAAATGGCTACACTTTCAGTAATGGCTGATAGAAGGAATGATAGGAAAGAGAATGGTGCCTCAAGGTAGGGGGAAAAGAGAGAGGGGAAAAGGGAGGCTGTGGAAAGGGAGTCAAGTGTAATGATAAAGGAAAGATAAAGAGAAAGCAAAGACGGAGAATATTGCATTGAGTATAGCCACTGGTTTACATTTGCATAAGAGCTTTAGTTCATCTAGTCAAGACTATGGTTTTTCCTGCGGTCATGTATAGATGTGAGAGTTGGACTGTGAAGAAGGCTGAGTGCCGAAGAATTGATGCTTTTGAACTGTGGTGTTGGAGAAGACTCTTGAGAGTCCCTTGGACTGCAAGGAGATCCAACCAGTCCATTCTGAAGGAGATCAACCCTGGGATTTCTTTGGAAGGAATGATGCTAAAGCTGAAGCTCCAGTACTTTGACCACCTCATGTGAAGAGCTGACTCATTGGAAAAGACTCTGATGCTGGGAGGGATTGGGGGCAGGAGGAGAAGGGGATGACAGAGGATGAGATGGCTGGATGGCATCACTGACTCGATGGACGTGAGTCTGAGTGAACTCCGGGAGTTGGTGATGGACAGGGAGGCCTGGCGTGCTGCGATTCATGGGGTCTCAAAGAGGTGGACACGACTGAGCGACTGAACTGAACTGAACTGAAGAGCTTTAGTGAAATGATAGGAATAAAATTCTGAATATAATAATTAAGGAATAAAGGGACCTGAGAAAATGGAGACAGTGATTACAGATGATTGCTGCTTATTTAAGTATAGGCAGTAGATGCATTGCCCAGACTTCCCACTCTGAAGTGGTTCACCAGAGACAGTGGTTCAGAGAGGCCCATGATTTTTGAGAAGCACAGTGCCCACTCAGTGTTTCTTTAAATGGTCACTTGCCTTGGCTTCACTGATCTACAGTCTTCTGATCTTCCTCTTAATTTCCCTCCACTGTGTAGGTTAATAATCCCTGAAGTTAGGATCCCCAAGACTTAGGCCTAGGTTCTTTTCACTCTCATTTTATGTGCTTTCTAAATAATCTCATACATTTACACAGGTTCACTTGTTTTGCTTATTTCTGGTACAGTATAAGAGATGGATAAACATGTTAATCAGTGAAATAATTATTGATTTGAGTATTTATGCTAATCAGCTCCATTGCATTTTAATCATTTTTAGTGCAAAATTATTTCAATATGATATTACATTAGCAAATATTCCCAATTTGATTAAAATACTTTCACATTTCTTACTGAAAGTTTATATGTTTGTCTTTTATATGCCAGGTGGTAGTGAGTGCTTTGATTAAAACAACTTTACCCACATTGAGTGTGTTTCTGGTCTGCCTTATGATCTGGCTGGCTTTTGGCATCATAGGAGTTCACTTATTTGCTGGCAAATTCTATGAGTGCATTGACCCAACAAGTGGAGAAAGGTTTCCTCTATCTGAAGTCATGAACAGAAGTCAATGTGAAACCCTTGTATTTAATGAATCCATGCCATGGGAGAATGCAAAACTAAATTTTGATAATGTTGGAATCAGTTTTCTTTCACTGCTTCAAGTAGTAAGTACATGTAGTTTTGAATTATGTTTATTCATGTTGTAGGTGAACATAAAGGACAAAATGTGGATCTTAATAAAGTTAGTTTTAACTTATCTTAGCAATTGTTAGTAGATATAGGTTATGGGACATAGTATACTAAGCTCATTTAGAAAGGCAAAAGTGAAAGTCCTTGCTCTGTTGGAAAAAGGAAATGGAGATAAAGGTAGAAGTAGGTTAACAGAAGAAATGACGTGTATTGACCAAACCTATTACCTCCACCACTGATCAGACAATAGGTACACAATTTTTGATCCAACTCAGGTTACTGCTGTTTTGTTTCTACTCAGTGCTTTGAAGAATGACTCTTCAGTCCACCAACATCTAGCATCTTTCCTGTCTTACCTCCCTCATAGTAAAGCACACATATAGCAATTACAAGTAACTATGACACTTAGTTGGAGAAGGCAATGGCACCCCACTCCAGTACTCTTGCCTGGAAAATTCCATGGATAGAGGAGCTTGGTAGGCTGCAGTCCATGGGGTCGCTGAGTCAGACACGACTGAGTGACTTGATTTTCACTTTTCACTTTCATGCATTGGAGAAGGAAATGGCAACCCACTCCAGTATTCTTGCCTAGAGAATCCCAGGGATGGGGGAGCCTGGTGTGCTGCCGTCTATGGGGTTGCACAGAGTCGGACACGACTGAAGCGACTTAGCAGCAGCAGCAGCATGACACTTAGGCAGCATGTAGTTATTTACCATTTATCCGTCTATCTAACCAGCTCTCTCTTTTTATTTATACTGTCTTAAAATATTTTAAGTTACTACAAATACACTACATAGCTTTAACTAGTTTTTAATAGACTATAAATGTAATAATGAAAGTGGTAAAGATCTCATTTACACAGTATTTTGAAGTGTGATTGACCCTACTAATCAAATGTTTTACTGTATTAATAACATTGACATTTTATTTTTATTTGCCTCAAAGTGTAAGATTTCCATAAGAATTAAATACATGCCATTTTTACAGGCAACATTTAATGGATGGATCACTATTATGAATTCAGCAGTTGATTCTACTGATGTAAGTACAGTACGATCCTAGAACCATCCTTAAGGTTGGCTAAGTCATTTTTGCAATTCAAGGACAGGACACAAGCAATAGCTGAGTAATTAACATGGTAATAGCAAATGCTTGTGCTAGACAGAAAGTTCATTTCAGATTGAATATTTCATGAACAATGAACTCCTTCCAGAATTATATACAATGGTTGAAGCCCAATAGGCACATTTGAAGATTATCATAACAATGATTAAACCAATGCAATAAAATTTAAAATTCAAATAAAAGCAGTGCTATCTCTTCACCAAAGAACAAAGAGGAAATACTGCCTCAAGGAGCACTGTTGAATGTTCTTGTCCTAAAGTGTTTTCCAAATCTTACGTTTTAAAAAGTCAGTGTCAGTATTTTGCTATTTTCTCACTTTTTCATGTATTTGATTTTAAAAAACGTATTTTTT
Source organism: Budorcas taxicolor (assembly GCF_023091745.1). Classification (NCBI taxonomy): domain Eukaryota; kingdom Metazoa; phylum Chordata; class Mammalia; order Artiodactyla; family Bovidae; genus Budorcas; species Budorcas taxicolor. The sequence continues at coordinate 74,214,499 of NC_068911.1, forward strand.
TTTCAGAGCAGTTTTAGATCTACAACATTGAGAGGGAGTTACAGAGATTTCCCATATACCCTTATCCTCACAAATGCGTAGCCTCCTCATTATTGATATCGCTCACCACAATGTTATATTTTTTACCAAAGATAAACCTACACTAACACACCATGATCACCCAAAATTCACTCAGTGTTGTGCATTCTATAGGTTTGGACAAATGTATAATAACATATACCCTTAGTTATAAGGGCATCATATAGAATATTTTCACTGACCTAAAAATCCTCTGTGCTCTGCCTTATTTTGCTTATTTTTTTTTTAAATTTTAGGTAGATATGCAACCTCATTTTGAAAACAACATCTATATGTATTGTTACTTTATTGACTTTATTATCATTGGATTATTGCTTCCTCTGAGTATGTTGATTGGTGCTATTGTTGCCAATTTCCACAAGCATAAAATAAAGATAAGTATAAATGTGCTTTCTCAATCAATGCCCAATGGGGGGGGGGGGGGGGGGCAGAATGTCTTGCTTCAAATAATTGGTTTTAGATTCAGCTTAATAGCATTTTTATCTGGTACTTATCATTAAAAAATTATTTATGTTCCTGCAGATTGAATATTACTAAAATGTTTATCTTTACGTTATTTTCTATGTTCAAATAAGTACAGACAAGTTTAAACATTAAACTTTACAACTGTTTCCATGTATGTGTTTGTAAATCATGACATGCTGAAAAAGCAGTGTTTTCTATCTGCACAAATATGGGAAGATGTTCAAGAAAAACAAACCACACTTTTTTATTCTTTGATGTACTCAAAGTGGTTCAAAATTGTACCCAGCAGAGACATCTTTGTCAGTTGGAATGACTTTTTCTGCTAAAAGTAGAGGGTCATAAATCCTAACTAGGTGACCTAAATAGGAGTTCCTTGGAACAAATAAGAAAATTCAGAGGCAGAATTGAAAAACCCGTGTTCAGTGTCATCTCCACACAAAGACTCCCTTCAGGGCTTCTTTAATACAAATGCCTCAAATGTCATGTGAATCCACTTATTTTAACCTTAGGGATCTACTTTCTATTAAGTGTAGAAATGCCTTCTAGTGAATCAAAGAAAAGAATAGTTTAATCTTGAAATTTTGTGTTTAGCAAAGTCATCAATGTGGTGTAGAATCTGGTAAACAAATCATTCTGAGTCTGCACTAATTAGATAGGATTAGAGTAATTAGATGGGCTTAGAGAGACTGAAGCTAGTTAGCATGCAAGCATGCAGAAGGATCAGTGGTCACTGGACTGTATGCTTCAGCTTCTTAAGGATTTCAGCCCAATGGAATAACATCCTAGGATTTGCCCGGGGCTTCAAATTGGTGAACCCCATCAATTTAAGTGACCCAGTCCTGACATGGGCAGTAACAATTCCTAACTCCTAGATTAACACATTAAATGTTCACCTCTTATTCACTTTGCTTTTTCTATATAAAATACTGAAATTAACACTAGAAACACAAAAATGAATAATTCCTAGAAGGTATTATGTAGGGGTAAGCACTAGGTGCTTTTGGAATAATAATGAAAAGATATCTTCTGATAGTATTTGGTAAAGTAAGTAACCTGTGAAAGTATAAAAACAAGTATACAATTCTATTTTTTCTTGATTATTGAAAGGTACAAATCAAGTTCAGCTTTTGAGGTTAACTCTTCTTAGTAACCTTTCCAGATATCCTCTGCTGTTTCTCTTTTGTCTCTAACAAGAGGTAGGTCCCAGTAACTAAAAAGTTAAAATAGGATTGACTACCCACAGCAAAATGCATCAAAATATAATTGAATATCAATCTTTTCCAGTGTATACTCTGTATTTTGTATGGATTTTTGTGCAGAGAGTCAGACATGTTTAAACATTATATAGTTCACTGCAGTTACGCATTCTTTAGAGGATTAAATCAATAATTGCCAAGCTTCAGAAAGTGTATGTTAATATAAGGTGAAATGTGGATTAAATATGATTTTAATATCTTTTTCTTTCATTGCTTTACCAGGGAGGCTCAAATATCTTTATAACAGTCAAACAGAAGAAACAGTACCGTGCACTGAAGAAGCTGATGTATGAAGATTCTCAAAAACCAGTACCTCTCCCAGAAGTAAAGAAACATCTAGATTTTTTTAGCTTTCTGAAAAAGTTTCCTTTATATGTTCTCTGTTACAAATGAAGATGTGTTTTTAAAATTCTTAACAGCAAATGCTTTTGACATAATTTTTTAAAGGTGTTCCTTGACACAGCTTTGATGGTCTGCTTGTTTATTTGCTTTGACTATGTGCTGTAATTATAGTTTGGTAACATCTTCGTCTTCACGAATTCTACTGTTTATGCTGGGAGGGGAGTTGTAAATCTAAAGACAATGTGTATAAATATCTTACTAATAAGAATATTACACCTTTTTCCTTTATACACAGAACAAGTTCCAACGATTCATCTTTGACTTGGTAACAAGTCGAGTTTTTAATATCATCATTATGACTCTTATATGTTTCCAAGCAATAACCATTATGATACAAAGTGATGAACAGAGCCCAAAAATCAACACTGCTCTGTTTTGGATTAACTCAGTTTATGTTGTGCTCTATATTGGAGAATGTGTACTAAAGCTCATCGTTTTCCATTGTAACTATTTCGCCAGTGGATGGAACATTTTTGACTTCATGGTGGTTGTTTTCTCTATTACAGGTAAGATTTTGTTTAGTCAGATTTTCATTTGCAATTATATTAATTCAGTCAACCTCTTATAGTAATCGTCTTCTGAGGTATAGTCTCTTAATAAACACAACAGGTGGGGGACTCTTTATTTCCAGCAGGAATGCCTGGAAAAAAGTGAAAGTGTTAGTCCATCTGGGACACCAGGAAAGGCCCAACTTCCCCCAAGGAATACTGGAGTGGGTAGCCATTCCTATCTCCCAGGGATCTCCCTGACCCAGGGATCAAACTCCCACACTGCAGACAGATTCTTTACCGTCTGAGTCACCAGGGAATGCCTTACATTTTTACATTTACACATGTACATATGCCTGACAGGTATATAACATACTCAAAAATACTTTCTGAGTTAATACATAGACTTTATTACACAGACCACGTGGTAAATGCTTAATTATCCCTTCAGTATATCACATAGATTATTCAAGATGACACTAGTAGGACCTTTATGTTTTAGTGTGACAGAACCTTTCAGACTCATTTTCTTTCCTCTAATCTCTAAAATTGTTTACTACTTTCACAACACTAGAGTTTTAGGCTTTTATGAATTGGTCACAAGTTTTCTCTTACTCTGGAGATTTCAGTCCTTTATTTAACAAATATATTTGATTATCCTCTTTGTGAATAGATATTATGCAATATGCAAAGAATTCAGTAGCAAATGAGGTAGGCATAATTCCTGTATATACATAGTCTATAATCTATCAAAGGATACAGATAATTAAATAGTACATTTTAATGTGCTATTAAGGTATTGGTAAGGGAAGAAGCATCACTGACTCGATGGACGTGAGTCTGAGTGAACTCCGGGAGTTGGTGATGGACAGGGAGGCCTGGCATGCTGCCATTTATGGGGTCGCAGAGAGTCGGACACGACTGAGCGACTGAACTGAACTGAACTGAAGGGAAGACGCACAGGGTGCCACGGCAGCACACAAAGTGAGACGTACATAATCAGTAAGTAGAGGTCAGAGAAAGCATCACAGAAGAGGCAGAAAACTAAATGGAGACCCTCTGGTTAAGCAGGTAGCCAAGAATCTAGGATAAAAGTGTTCTAGGCTGAAAAGGCTTACTGTCTGCCTCCCATAAGACACATACTAGAATGTTATCTCCCTAAGAGTGTGGACAGTACCTCAGAGTTACTGTCAAGTACTATTCTATGCAGTTAGTAGTGAAAATGTGGATAAACTTTCTGCCCAGTTGTACCTGCAGAAAATTAACTCGTTCAGCTGGTAATTGAGGCAGTGCAAGCAGCACTGATAGTTGCAAGAAGCTTCTGAGAAAAGTACATGAAGTCAGGAGAGAGCTGAAAGGAGGAAAACGGTGGAAAATGAAAGTAAGGAGCCCTGTAGGTTGAAATGAGAGTAATTGAATCAGACATCTAGAAGGAGAGGAAGTTTCAGTCTGAGACAATATGTTTAAATTTGAAATCTCAGAAGGTCAGCTATCCTGGGTTCAGAACATACTGATGCTGCTGCTAAGTAGCTTCAGTCATGTCCAATTCTGTGCAACCCCATAGATGGCAGTCTACCAGGCTCCCCTGTCGTTGGGATTCTCCAGGCAAGAATACTGGAGTGGGTTGCCATTTCCTTCTCCAATGCATGAAAGTGAAAAGTGAAAGTGAAGTCGCTCAGTCGTGTCCAACTCTTAGCGACCCCATGGACTGCAGCCCACCAGGCTCCTCCATCCATGGGATTTTCCAGGCAAGAGTACTGGAGTGGGGTGCCATTGCCTTCTCCAGAACATACTGATAGATAGGTATAACTAAAGTAAAATGATGGATAGTATTAATGTTAACAAAGCCAAAGATTGAAAGACTAGCCCTTCAATGGACTGTTGATGGTAGGTGCTGGGGTGGAATGGATAACAGTGAGCCGTGTACTAAAGTCTGCAATAAATATGAATGAGGGGGAATGAACAGATCATAGAGCTAAGGAATGGTAGGAGATAGTATAGCTGAATGGCATGATCCACAAACTGTCAAAATTTTTGTCTTTATAAAATTAATGTAAAGGAGAAGTATCTGGAAATCACATTAGAAAGATGGAAAGATGCTTGCTCGTTCCATCTTTCTACACTGAGAAATGTTGAGTGGGAAAGAATAATCTGTCGTGCTTGAGGGGAAGTAGTATCCTCAAGATAGAGACAATTTTCTTCACTTCCTTTCTTATCTAAAATCTTAATGAACAGGGAGTAAAGATGTGTTTACAGTTAAAGAGGGAAACCTCCTGCATAATGTAAGAGTTTGGAAGATTGAAGAGAAATGAAAATTTGAGTCAGAGTAGAAGGTTCACTAAAGCGCTGTGGAGAGGGGGATATATGTAAGATATAACATCAGAGAGAATGCCATCATTGCCAGTAACAAATTAACAGAAATGTGAGACACGATCCTGCCATATTCAGCAAATACACCGTCTCATTTAGAAGGTCCATAGGGTTTTCCCCTTCTCCATCTTTTCAACTCAGAATGAACCACACTGTCTCCAGTACTTCCAGAGAACATTCCTTATGTTTGTTTATGGTAATTATAATTTCACCTTGTCTTACAGTTATATGTCTCACTCTCATAGCTCTCTTCTCACCGCAGTAAGAAAAAAAATTCTAGACTGAGACTTGTTTATTCACATTTAAAGTTCCTAAGGGTCCATATGGTATTTATGAAGTCAATAAACCAAATTATAATCTATGAATCTGAATGCAAAGTATTTTTTCAATTATATTTACCAACTAGGTCTTTCTGCTTTGCATGATAATTAGTTTAAATGTCTACCTCTACTGTCTATATGATATGGTCTTTGAGGATAGAGGTCATGTCATTTATCTTTGCATATTTTCATGGTACCTTTATTAGGTATCCAGTAAAAGTTGGTTTGAACTAAGTTGCTGGATCTAACTGCAATCAGAAAAAAAAAATATGACTATTGTCCTACATATGGATACATGCCATCTGTGGCTCCAGAAGTATCTGATCCCTAATACCCTGGAAATTATGGTAGAAATAATTCTCATCCAAATTTGTTAGACGCTGAACATTGCCACTATTAGTATTTGCTAAGCCAAACTTTAAATGTGCCAAATGTTATAGGGGAAGGATCAATTATCTGAACATATAGCAAAAAACAAATGTAAAATAATTTATATTCCTCTAAATAATTGTATTGCCTGCTTTATTTTTTCCTACACCAAGGACTATTTCTGCCTCTGATGGTAGGATATTACCTTGTATCTCCTTCCCTTGTGCAACTGATACTTCTCTCACGGATCATCCACATTCTGCATCCTGAGAAAGGACTAAAGCTGTTCCATAAGCTGCTGCTTCCTTTGATGCTGTCCCTCCCCGCCTTGTTGAACATCAGTCTTCTCATCTTCCTGATCATGTTTATCTACGCCATCTTCGGAATGTACAATTTTGCATATGTTAAAAAGGAAGCTGGAATTGATGATATGTCCAACTTTGAAACCTTTGGCAGCAGTATGCTCTGTCTTTTCCGAGTTACAATATTTGCTGGTTGGGATGGGATGCTCAATGCAATTTTCAATAGTAAATGGTCTGACTGTGATCCTGATAAAATTAACCCTGGGACTCAGGTTAGAGGAGACTGTGGCAATCCCTTTCTTGGCATTATTTATTTTGTCAGTTACATCCTCTTAACTAGGCTGATCATTGTAAACATGTACATCGTTGTTGTCATGGAGTTTTTAAATATTGCTTCTAAAAAAAAAGCCAAGACTTTGAGTGAGGAAGATTTCAGGAAATTCTTTCAGGTATGGAAGAGGTTCGATCCTGATAGAACCCAGTATATAGACTCTAGCAAGCTTTCAGACTTTGCAGCTGCTCTGGATCCTCCTCTTTTCATGGCAAAACCAAACAAGGGCCAGCTTGTTGCCATGGATCTTCCCATGGCTGTTGGAGACAGAATCCATTGCCTTGACGTCTTACTTGCTTTAACAAAGAGAGTTTTGGGTAAAGATTTGAGCATGGAGAAAGTTCTTTCAGAGATGGAATCAGGATTTACATTAGCTAACACTTTTAAGATTACATATGAGCCAATTACAACTACTCTGAAACGAAAACAAGAGGTAATCTCAGCAACCATCATTCAGCGTGCTTATAAAAGTTACCGTTTGAGGCAAAATGACAAAAATACTTCAGATACTCATATGATAGATGGTGACAGGGAAGTTCAAGCTATCAAAGAAGATTCCTATATTGATAAAGCTGAGGGAGTGTCAATAATTCAAAGCCCGATATAATCCCTCTTACTTCCTTTTCACCTTTTTTACATGTCCCCGAAATGTTAAAAGTTTCAGAAAGTAAAGATTTCACCTAATAATCAACTGTTTATAACCCATAAAAGATTAGCTTGGGCTCACAAGATCCCATGTCCAACTTACATTTACCCCTAAATATTCAATCTAACCAACACAACACCTTAATATTACTGAAGAGTTAAATTAGGTTAAAAGTGTTGTTTAATATTCCAATACTTGGTTTCTCTATATGGCTTATATCGTGTGTACTTCTTCTAGAGGAAGAAAGAGATAATGGCAGAAATTACTAGGAAAAGGAACTTCCTTATATGTTTTATGTCTACTTTAACTTAATGAGATTAAAGTCACCATTAATAGGACTTAATTCCAAATAAACAAGTACTTTCTTAAAGTGGGATGGTGTTTTAAAAAATAATACAGTGCTGCAGGCTATTGAATCATAAACTAGCCTAGACAGATACCAGTCAGGGGAAGGGAAAATGCAGTTCTTAGAAGAGCCTTTGAGATCAATCAGAGAGACTCTTGGGCTGCTGATCCAAACCATTTTGGAAAAATATTGATTAGAGCCCAGATTTTGTTTTTTATTGTTTTGGTTTTATTTTATATTTGGTCTGGGAGTTAGTTATTTCACTGCTCTTGGGTTCCCAGTTTCTCATCTCTTTGGCCAGTTTCAGTTAAGGACCAGCTCTTTTAAGATCACGAGTTCCTAAAACATAAAGAAAACTAAATTTATGGCCTACATTTTCAATTTGTTCTCATTTCTCCTTGGAAAATAGTTGTCACTTTAACTACTTTTCATGGCACTTCATTTTTTTTATATATAACTTTAAGAAAGAAATGAATCACTAAAACCATGTGAACTCTGAACTAGGAGATCAAAATGTGAGTTTGTTAGTGGTAGTGTTTTATAACATTAGTGTATGCAAGTTAATTTTCCCTTTCTCATTTATTTTTCCAAATTTTTTCTCTTGTTTTTATTTGGTCACATACATAATACTCTGTAAAATACTTTCTGTTTGAAAAACTTTTAAATCCTAAGCATTAATTTTCATTAGTAAAATTAATTTTAAAGATACACACAAATAGTTTTTTTCATGTAATAAAATGTAGTCACAGGCATCTCTATAGTTTGGGATTCTGATATTTACTCCATTGTCTTAAGACTGATTTCTTTGTGCCTACAAAGTGCTAAAGGATTCAAAAAGAAAATATGTACACTGTTGACTTAATGACAAGTTTTAAATATGTTGTATGGCATTCAATATTACTTAAATATCGGTAATTATATTTTATTATGCGTGCATGATCTTGATTGAGCCTTAACTATTATAATCTATTTCTGCTCCTCAGAAATGTATTAACCTGACCAAGATGCCTTTGGGGGATTCCCTAAGCAAATGCAATTTCAGGGTTCTGTTTCTTACTGTAAGTGTTCCTTCCCTCTCTCCTCCCATTCTCCATCATGTGATGGGGACCAGTGAGGAGTCAGTGTTAATTTGGTGACATGGTAACGGATGGTGCTTTGTTTAAGCTTTTCAGTTTTCTATTTCTTGGAAAAGCTTTATTGTGGAAACTGCTTCAGATACTTAAACTGAATCTTAACTTGCTTCTGTAAAATCCATAAAGACTATGAACTGATTTTGGTTTGAAAGTTATGTCTTTTAATTATAAATCAAGTTTGCCACCAATCTTCCAAAAACTATGTAAAGAATTATTTTTAGCAAATTTTACAATATTGTACTTTTTAGATATTAAAGAAAACAGTGAATACTACTTGTTAACTATGTAAGCTTTGATTCTTTTTCTTTGGTAAATTAGTTTGGCAACTTTGTATTTTAAGAACTGTTTAAGATGAGCTGTAAATTAAAGCTTATTCATTCAGACTTTACCTGAAAATATGGAAAATAGCATCTCATTTTCTTTTAGTGCTAAAATTCTGATAGCATAGACTGTCTCATATATACCATCAAACCAGTCTGTTCACGTTTCCAGGTAATGTGCATTCATACATGCTAAGTCATGTCGTACTCTGTGCAACCCTATGGATTGTAGCCTGCCAGGTTCCTCTGTCCTTGGGATTCTCCAGGCAAGAATACTGGAGTGGGTCACCATGCCCTTCTCCAGGGGATCTTCCCAACCCAGGGATCTTACCCATGTCTCTTATGTCTCCTACATTGGTACATGGGTGTTTTATCATTAGCTTTACCTGGGAAACCCTTCCAAGTAGCATTCAGTTCAGTTCAGATGCCAAGTCATGCCTGACCATTTGCAACCCCATGGACTGAATCATGCCAGGCTTCCCTGTCCATCACCAACTCCTGGAGCTTGGTCAAACTCACATCCATCGAGTCAGTGATGCTATCCAACCATCTCATTCTCTGCCATTCCCTTCTCTTCCTGCCTTCAATATTTCCCAGCATCAGTGTCTTTTTCAATGAGTCAGTTCTTCACATCAAATGGCCTAAGTATTGGAACTTCAGATTCAACATGAGTCCTTCCAATAAATATTTAGGACCGATTTCCTTTAGGATTGACTAGTTTGATCTCATTGCGGTCCAAGGGACTCTTAACAATCTTCTGCAACACCACAGTTCAAAAGCATTAATTCTTCGGCATTCAGCTTTCTTTATGGTCCAAATCTCACCTCCATACATGACTAGTGGAAAAACCATAGCTTTGACTAGGGAGGCCTTTGCCAATAAAATAATATCTCTTCTTTTTAATATGCTGTCTAGGTTGGTCATAATTTTCTTCCAAGGAGCAAGCGTCTTAACTTCATGGCTACAGTCACTATCTGCATTGATTTTGGAGTTCAAGAAAATAAAGTCTGTCACTGCTTCCATTGTTTCCCCAACTATTTCCAATGAAGTGATGGGACCGTATGCCATGATCTTAGTTGTTTGAATGTTGAGTTTTAAGTCAGCTTTTTCACTTTCCTCCTTCATTTTCATCAAGAGGCTTTTTAGTTCCTCTTCATTTTCTGCCACAAGGATGATGTCATCTGCATATCTGGGGTTATTGATATTTCTCCTGGCAGTCTTGATTCCAGCTTGTGTTTCATCCAGTCTGGCACCTTGTATGATATACTCTGCATATAAGTTAAATAAGCAGGGTGACAATATACAGCCTTGACATACTCCTTTCCCAATTTGGAGCCAGTTCGTTGCTCCATTTCTGGTTCTAACTGTTGCTTCTTGACCTGCATACAGATTTCTCAGGAGGCAGATAAGGTGGTCTGGTATTCCCATCTCTTTCAGAATTTTCCAGAGTTTGTTGTGATCCAGAGAGTCAAAGGTTTTAGTTCAGTCAATGAAGCAGAAGTAGATGTTCTTCTAGAATTCTCTTACTTATACTACAATCCAGTGGATGTTGTAGTTTCCCTGGTGGCTCAGACGGTAAAGTGTCTGCCTGCAATGTGGGAGACCCAGGTTCGAGTCCTGGGTCAGGAAGATCCCCTGGAGAAGGAAATGGCAATCCACTCCAGCACTCTTGCCTGGAAAATCCTATGGACAGAGGAGCCTGATAGGCTACAGTCCATGGGGTCGCAAAGAGTCGGACACGACTGAGCGACTTCACTTCATTTCAATGGATGTTGGCCAGTTGATCTCTGGTTCCTCTGTATTTTCTAAATGCAGAATTCTATAGAATTCTAGAAATCTATCACCTCAACTACTGCTCCTACGTCACTTCAGTTGTGTCCGACTCTGTGTGACCCCATAGACAGCAGCCCACCAGGCTCCCCCATCTCTGGGATTCTACAGGCAAGAACACTGCTCTTCATATTGATGTTTCCTAAGGCCTACTTGACTTTGCACTCCAAGATGTCTGACTCTAGTTGAGTGACCCAAGTAGTGTATTTAGGTACAAAAACCAAGTTAAAATACGTACTCTCTGATTTCAAGAACTTGTCATTTAGGTGGGAAAACAGACCATTAATAAAATGATATCTAAAATTTGGTATATGTGACAGCTCAGATTATTAATGGAAGTGACTGTACCACAGCTGCTAAATTGATGATCACCATGGGACTTGATCTGGCCTTTGACCACACACGAGCAGTATGCATGCAATTTGGAAAAATATATTTTCACACGCTTCAGCCCAATTCTTCCTCTCTTGCTTCAACTCCCAATTACTTGAAGTTCTTCTGTTCAGAAAATCACAACTTCACTGCCACAACCCAGCCTGAGCACTTGAAAATTCATCATCAAGCATACTGAGTCTAACTTTCTCAAAGCTTACAGTCCATCCAGTGGAAACAGAGATAGTGGACTCCTTTCCAAATGGGCACTATATTATTTCATCCTGAAGGGCAAAACTGCAGAAAATCCAAGGCACAAGAGTAAATATTGTTCAACAGATTCCTTTTACTAAGTGAAAGCTTTAGATAAAAGTTTACTTTATAACTAGGTCTCTTCATTAAGTAGACTCTGAGTGTATTACAAGCGACTATTAGCTCCTCAAACATATTCTCCCACTCTTATGTGGTTATAGCATGCCTGATTCTTAGCTAGATACGTGGCCTTCTGGAATAAATACTGTATAACCTTTTCTTTCTTTTCCAGTTCAGGCTGGCCATGTAACTAAATTCTATCCTTTTTAACTTTCTTTCCACTGACTGGACGTGGATGAAGAGGCAGGCCATCTGTTATGAAACAAGGAAGGCCAACAATCAGTGAATGATAAGCAATAAGATAGAAGAGTCTGGTTCAGGTAATCATATTCAATGATTAAACTATAATCATATTTCATGATTAAAGCAGGCAACAGTCAGATCACATTGTATCTCCTTTTCCTAAGCTATGAAGAAAAATAAGAACCCTTGAGGGATGACCCAAATCTCTTTTCAAAATTTGCAGGCAAAGTTCAAATCTTTTTTTAAAAAATTCACACCATATTCTTTAGAGTTCAAACCAGGAAAATTATTATACAGTAGAGAGCATATCACTCTAATATAATTCCTATTTTAATTTGCTTTTCATTAGCCATACGGGTGTTACAGAAGGTAGTTTCCAACCGTATGTTCACTTATACTTTTTACTTAGTATGAACTTCGCTGGTGGCTCAGATGGTAAAGAGTCTGCTGGTAATGCAGGAGACCCAGGTTCAATCCCTGGGCTGGGAAGATCCCCTGGGATGATTAAGCCATTCTTGGGGAAGGGAATGGCTACTCACTCCAGTATTCTTGCCTGGATAATCCCATGGAGAGAGGAGCTTAGTGGGCTACAGCTCATGGAGTCACAGAGTTGCACATGACTGAGTGACTAACGCTTTCCAAAAAACCCAAAGAACTGAACTGGAAGGAAACTATCATAAACCCATAAAATACTGCAATGTGAAATAGGAATGCCTTTTTGATCACTGGGTACATCATATTGTTTCAGTACATGAAAGAGCTATTTTTTTTGTTGAATAATTTTTTCTGCATCACTGACTCAATGGACATGAGTTTGGGCAGGCTCTGGGAGATAATGGAGAACAAGCATCCTGCTGGCCATGGGGTCGCAAACAGTTGACACGACTGAGTGACTGAACAACAACAATTATTTCTTTCTGATGGTTTTATCAGTCATGCTTCACAGTTCTGGTAAAGGAAAGTATTTGTTTTCTTGACCGAGTGAAGCTTTCAGATCAAGGAGAAGCGCTGACATATTTAGGACATGTAAGACTGAAGTAGTAGCATCAGTTTGATTAAAGAAGATGTGTTGATTTACTTGCTCTTTACATCACAGAGAGTGACTAAGAATCATCTCTAAGATGTCTGTTTTTCTCCTGAACCTTAAATTATTAAACATATTTCCATGTCCTCACATAGCTTTCTGCAGAAGAAAATACTGCATCCTTCCAATGAGCACAAAGATTCTACTGCAGTGCAACGCAAGCAAAACCAGCCAAGGTCCGCTGGGGATCTCTGCTGCTGCAGCATTTGATACACACAGGAAAAGTCTCATGAATAATACACAGTTATAAACAGGTGGCCATATCAAGATCTCTTCACTTAATGCTATTCCCAAACACACTCTAAAGAAAGTAATTGGATACCTTCATTAGCAATTGATCTGTACAGGAAGAAAGTATGATTAAAAGCTTGTAAGACATCGATTGCATGTGCATTAGCTTGGATTGGCCTGCATTTTTATCTACTGAAACTCCACACAAATCATAGCAATAATCAGAATTGTAGTGCTAAACAGAAATGTAAAATGTTCTAAAACAATGAGTATGTAAATCCAGAACAATTCATTCACTGTGGAGTATGTTCAGAAGCAAAAACAGCTTATCACGAGGCCACCTTATAATTAGACAAGTGCTCATGAGGCAGTGTTGAGTGCTGATAGACCACCAATGGAACAGCTTGTAGGATATGAGTCCACTCTATTCCGTTTTCTTAACACCAATGACAAGAAATGTCAGGAGGCTCTAAGCACCTTCCTGGAACAGCCATCATTAATCTCCAATACGATCACATTAGCTTTTTATTATTTTAGATGAAAAAAAAAATAGTGAGCACTTTTTATTTTTGCCTGAGCACAGACTTGTGCTAAACCTACAATATAACAGCCTTTGTACATTCACCTCAATCTGCCAGAATTATTAACACAATTGATTGCTGCTCTAGAAGGATGACCCTCAAGGCCAACTCATATATTACAGACATAAACCTCTCAACTCTGTACACAAATCTTCTTTAACAAGAAGATGTAATATACTATCCTAACTAGACTGTAAATGATTATTATAGTAAGCCTTTATAGGTATTTGTAAGACAGTGCTAAAATAATCTCCGTATGTTTTTACTGGCTTTATATTGCTTTATCTCAGTGGCTCTTATGTTATCAATAAGTCCGATAGAATATTACTTGCATCTGACTAATTTCCTTGGAAATTACAGAGTAATTCGTCTAGGTGACCTGGAGATTCTATATTGTTGGCTGTGGTAGAGCTTTGGTTATATTATTATTCTGTCATGGTTATGTTCTCCATATCTTAGTTACTTCTACTTATCTGTGTCGGTTTAATGCATGAAAACTGAATATGCTAATGTGGAAGAGAAAAAAATCAAATTCTAAGCTGTTATTAATGTGAGATGCAATCATTGGGGGTAGGGGAGAGGAATTTATTTAAGATTATTTAAAATTAAAGTCAGGATCTTCTGTTTACATTTACAAAAGATGGATGTGGGAATTTCCATCTCACTGTAAATAACTAGAAAACATGAGAAAATGTGTGAAACAAATATTTATAGACATCAATCAATAGTGAGCACAAAATTATTAAATCTGAGAGAATGGGTCCTGGGACAATTAAGTTTCAGGATTTCCAAACTTTATTAAAGGCTGCTCTAGACCTGACTTAAATACACTTCAATGCAAGCCTCAAAAAGACTAAACAAGTCTGAAAGGAATTTAAGTATTGCCATACTTAAACAATACAATAAAATATAGCAGTCAGTAATGTAAAATTCACAATATCCAATATCCAAAACTTTCAGATAATGGAAGAAGCAGGAAAATGTGGCCCTTAAGCAGAAGTAAAAAGAAACAGATTCAGTTTTGATATTATATTTGAAATAAGAGACCAGGATGTTAAAATAGGTATTCTGAATATCATAGCTATGGACAAGGTTATAAAGGAACACATGAATTAATAAGGAGAGAAATTGAAAGTGTAAAAATTATACAATTAAAGTCCTAGGGATAAATAAAAATCATCTGAAATGAAAAATAAACTAGATGGGTTCAACTGCAGATTAGAAATTGCAAAAGAGATGAGTGAACTTAAAAATGTGGAATAAAAACTATGCAAATTTAACAGAGAGAAAAAAATTACAGAGATTTAGTGACCTATGGGCCAATAACTAGCAATCTTATATGTGTCTAATCTTGCCAAACTAAAGATGAATACTTTTTTAATCATTTTACTTTTCTCCTCTGCTGAGTCTTCGTTACTTTTCCCTAGCTGCGGCAAGCAGGGGCCTCTCTTTGCTGGAGTGTGCAGGATTTTCAGGCAGGTGGCTTCTCTTGTGTGGAGCACAGGCTGCGGATGCCAGGGCTTCAGTAACTGTGGCATGTGGCTCAGCAGTTGCGGTTCCCAGGCCCTAGAGCACATGCTCAATAGTTGGGGTGCATGGGCTTAGTTGCTCCATGGCATCCGGGGTCTTCCCAGACCAAGGATAGAATTCATGTCCCTGCATTGGCAGGCTGACCACCACTGAGGCACCAGGGAAGCCCAAGAAGCCCACCAAGTCCAAGCCACCAGTTAAGCCCCCTCTTAAGACAAACACCAGTAGTGCCGTACTACAAGGTCAAAGGAAGTTCTTCAGGTGGAAAGCAAACATTCGATTGAAATGTGGAGTTAAACAATGGAATGAAGAGCACTAGAAATCGTAAACATGTAGATAAATATGGAAGACATGTTTCTCATCTTTAATAGCTTTTAGGTTGACTGTATAAAGCAAAGGTAATGTATATTGTTTATAATTTGTTTGTAATACATGTATAAAATGCATAATCAGTTCAGTTCAGTCGCTCAGTCATGTCCAACTCTTTGCAACCCCATGAATCGCAGCACGCCAGGCCTCCCTGTCCATCATCAACTCCCGGAGTTCACTCAGACTCACATCCATCGAGTCAGTGATGCCATCCAGCCATCTCATCCTCTGTCGTGCCCTTCTCCTCCTGCTCCCAATCCCTCCCAGCATCAGAGTCTTTTCCAATGAGTCAACTCTTCGCATGAGGTGGCCAAAGTACTGGAGTTTCAGCTTTGGCATCATTCCTTCCAAAGAAATCCCAGGGCTGGTCTTCAGAATAGATTGATTGGATCTCCTTGCATAATAACATAGTGAAAAGGATAAGACTGAGGAAATATTAATAAAAGTATACTGGAATAGGTTTTATACTGTATACATGAAATGGTATATTATTTGAAATTAGACCATAATAAGTTCAAGAAACACATTAAAAATTATAGAATAGCCATTTAAAAATATAAAAACCAGAAGGTTAATAAGCCAAGAGAGGAATATAATGGAAACTTTAAAATACTAAAACAATTTTTAAAAGAAGGGAAATGTGAAAATGAACCCCCCAAAAAGATGAAATAAATAGAAAGCAAATAGTGGATAGCAAGATAATTGATGTAAATATCAATAACTGCCGTTGTTTAGTCGCCCAGTCATGTCTGACTTTTTTGCAACCCCACGGATAGCGATTTTCCAGGCAAGAATACTGGGGTGGGCTGCCATTTCCTACTCTAGGGGATCTTCCCAACCCAGGGAGCAACTGCATCTCCTACACTGGGTGGATTCTTTACCACTGAGCCACCAGGGAGACCCATACACTTGATATGATGTGGCAAAAAATGTACATTACCTCTGTGATTTTCCTCTTCAAATCCTATAACCCGTGTCTAATCATTGGAGAAACAGAAACAAATTTCAATTGAGGGGCATCTGGCAGAACTGCCGGTTAGTACTCTTCAAAATTGTCCAGGTCATCAAAAACAATGGAAGTCTGGGAGACTATCACAGAAGACATGACAGGTATATGCAGTGTGTTATCCTGGGTGGGATTTTGGAACTGAAAATGAACATTAACACAAACTGGAATCAAGATTGCCGGGAGAAATATCAATAACCTCAGATATGCAAATAACACCACCCTCATGGCAGAAAGTGAAGAGGAACTAAAAAGCCTCTTGATGAAAGTGAAAGAGGAGAGTGAAAAAGTTGGCTTAAACCTCAACATTCAGAAAATAAAGATCATGGCATCCGGTCCCATCACTTCATGTGAAACAGATGGGGAAACAGTGGAAACAGTGTCAGAGTTTATTTTCGGGGGTTCCAAAATCACTGCAGATGGTGATTGCAGCCATGAATTAAAGAAAAGTTATGACCAACCTAGATAGCATATTCAAAAGCAGAGACATTACTTTGCCGACTAAGGTCCGTCTAGTCAAGGCTATGGTTTTTCCAGTAGTCATGTATGGATGTGACAGCTGGACTATGAAGAAGGCTGAGTGCTGAAGAATTGATGCTTTTGAACTGTGGTGTTGGAGAAGACTCTTGAGAGTCCCTTGGACTGCAAGGAGATCCAACCAGTCCATTCTGAAGATCAGCCCTGGGATTTCTTTGGAAGGAATGATGCTAAAGCTGGAACTCCAGTACTTTGGCCACCTCATGCGAAGAGTTGACTCATTGGAAAAGACTCTGATGCTGGGAGGGTTTGGGGGCAGGAGGAGAAGGGGACGACAGAGGATGAGATGGCTGGATGGCATCACTGACTCGATGGATGTGAGTCTGAGTGAACTCCGGGAGTTGATGATGGACAGGGAGGCCTGGCGTGCCAGGATTCGTGGGGTTGCGAAGAGTCGGACACGACTGAGCGACTGAACTGAACTGAACTAAACTGAAGGAAATCTGAATAAAATATGGACTTTAGTTAATGATCATCTCTCAATATTAATTCAATAATTATAACAAATACCATGTTAAATTAAGATGACTGAGCAATCCCACTACTAGGCATATACCCTGAGGAAAATAAAACTGAAAAGACACATGTATCCCAATATTCATTGCAGCACTATTTACAATAGCTAGAATATGAAAGCAACCTAGATGTCCATTGACAGATGAATGGATAAAGAAGTTGTGGTACATACACACCATGGAATATTACTCAACCATAAAAAGGAAAGCATTTGAGTCAGTTCTATAAGGTGGATGAACCTAGAGCCTATTATACAGAGTGAAGTAAGTCAAAGAGAAAGATAAATATTGTATACTAACACACACATATATAATCTAGAAAAATGGTACTGAAGAATTTATTTGTAGGGCAGTATTGGAGAAACAGACATAGAGAATAGATTTATGGACATGGGGAGAAGGGAGAAGAGGATGAGATGTGTGGAAAGAGTAACATGGAAAGTTATATCACCATATGTAAAATAGATAGCCAATAGGAATTTGCTGTATGGTTCAGGAAACTCAAACAGGGGCTCTGTATCAAGCTAGAGAGGTGGAATGGGAGGGAGATGGGAGGGAGGTTCAAAAGGGAGAGGATATATGTATCCCTATGACTGATTCATGGCATCTGGTCCCATCACTTCATGGGAAATAGATGGGGAAACAGTGGAAACAGTGGCTGCCTTAATTTTCTGGGGCTCCAAAATCACTGCAGATGGTGATTGCAGCCATGAAATTAAAAGACAGTTACTCCTTGGAAGAAAAGTTATGACCAACCTAGATAGTATATTGAAAAGCCGAGATATTACTTTGCCAACAAAGGTCCGTCTAGTCAAGGCTATGGTATTTCCAATGGTCATGTATGGATGTGAGTTGGACTGTGAAGAAAGCTGAGCACTGAAGAATTGATGCTTTTGAACTGTGGTGTTGGAGAAGACTCTTGAGAGTCCCTTGGACTACAAGGAGATCAAACCAGTCTATTCTAAAGGAGATCAGTCCTGAATATTCATTGGAGGGAATGATGCTAACACTGAAACTCCAGTACTTTGGCCACCTCATGCGAAGAGCTGACTCATTGGAAAAGACCCAGATCCTGGGAGTGATTGGGGGCAGCAGGAGCAGGGGATGACAGAGGATGAGATGGCTGAATGGCATCACCGACTCAATGGACATGAGTTTGAGTGAACTCCGGGAGTTGGTGATGGACAGGGAGGCCTGGCATGCTGTGATTCATGGGGTCACAAAGAGCTGGACACGACTGAGGGACTGAACTGAACTGATGGCTGATTCAGGTTGAGGTCTGACAGAAAACAACAAAATTCTTTAAAGCAATTATCCTTCAATTAAAAAATAAATTTAAAATAAAAAAGCATAAACCTAATAAAGTGGCATTCAAATTAGAGGTGCAAAAAGTAATAGAATTATAAAAATAAAGTTATATATTCATACAAGGGCATACTTTAGCATACTTCTTTGAGAAATATATTATGCAAAAAAAAACTAGTAATAATTTAGAAGACTTTAATGAGTTGATCTAACCTGCACATAAAAAATAAAAAATATACAATTTTTTCAAAAACACGATTGTTTACAAAATTGAAATTGGTATCAAATAATGAACAAGAACATAGAGAAATTTCTAAGAACTATTAAGTCATTTTTCAAAAAAGAATAAATGAATAAGTATGTTGATGGAGAGCCTAAATATTAAAAAAATGTGAACTCTCCTAAAATTAATAGAATGCAAATTAATGTTTTTTCTTCATATTACTGTTCTTGTTGGAATTTGGCAAGCTGATTATAAAATTCATGTGGAAAAGAGAATCAAAGATGGCAGAGGAATAGGACGGGAAGACCACTTTCTCCCTCACAAATTCCTCAAAAGAACATTTCAATGCTGAGCAAACTCCACAAAACAACTTCTGTAGGCTGGCAGAGGACATCAGGCAACCAGAAAAGCAGACCATTGTCTTCAAAAACAGGTAGGAAAAAATATAAAAGACGAAAAAGGAGACAAAGGAGGTGGGGAGGGAGCTCCGTCCCGGGAAGGGAATTTTAAAAAGAGAGGTTTCCAAACACCAGGAAACACTCTCCCTGCTGAGTCTGTGGCGAGCCTTGGAAACACAGAGGGCAACATAACAGGAAGGGAAAAATAAATAAATAATTAAAACCAAGAGATTACAAGCCCAACAGTAACTCCCCCAGCGGAAAAGCCGCACAGACGCCTGCATCTGTCACAAGCAAGTGGGGGCAGGGCAGGGAAGCCCGGGAAGCGCGAGCTGCAGTGCTTTGTAAGAATCAGGCAGGAACGCCCCACGAGCAACCAGAATGATCTAACTTGGGCTAGCAAACCAGACTGTGGTATAGCTACCGCACGAAAAGCTCGAACATAAGACACCGCCAGGACCGCGCACAGAACAAAGGACGGAATGGAAAAAGCCGGCTGCAGACCATCCCCTGCCGGGGACAGGCAGCCAGAGCTGTAAGGACTGGAAAGGGGCAATTGCAGACCCGGAGAGACTTTACTTACCAAACTGCAAGCAGGCTTCTTTGCTAAGACTTCTGGGGGTGCTGGACAGTCACCATCTGCCTCACAAGGGGCGCCAGCGGTCCACCCAGAAAACTGAGCAGCAGAGGCAGAAAAGGCGACAAGTCGCAGCTATCGCACTCGCCAAACTCCTGAGCTACTCGGACCCGGGAAGGGCACAAAATGCAGTCCCAACCGAATCTGTGCCTCTGAGGGCTACCTGAGTGCCAAACCTGAGCGGCTTAGACCGGGTAAGTGCACGCAGCCTAGGGCCGGCCTCAGACGGTTCCCGGCTGAGCATCGTAGAGCCGGAGCGTTTGTGCACCGCGAGAAGGGAAGGTCAAGCGGGGCTGAGACACTGTGTGCACACGACAGTGCTATTTGTTTGCAGCATCCCCCCTCCCCACAGCGCTTTTAGTGAGACTAAAAAACCAGCAAACAGAAGAAGTTAAACAGAGGGAACCGCCTTGGAAGTGACCCCACACTGCCCACAACATCAGAGAAGAGCCAGATAGATTTTTACTATTTTTAAAATCATTCCTTTTTTTTTCTAACTTTTTTTAAAATTGTTAAGTCTTTTATTTCTCCTCTAATTTTTATTTCTATAACCTACTATTACTATTAAAAAAAAAAAGACTCTTTTTTTTTTTTTTAAGGCAAACACCATATATAGTCTTTGGGTGGTTGTTGGTGGGGTTTTTTTGTTTTATTTTTTTTAATAATTCTTGTGTTTTTTTTGTTTGTTTGTTTTTACTCTCCTTTTTTTTCTTTCTTCTTTTTTCCTTCTGCTTCTTTTCTTTAATATTGTATTTTTGAAAATCCAACCTCTACTCTAGATTTTTAATCTTTGCTCTTTGGTTTCTGTTGTCAATTTTGTACATTTAAAAACCCAAACTTCACTACCCAAGTTTACCTGAGAGCGAGATTTCTGGCATGACCACTCTCTCCTCCTTTGGACTCTCCTTTTTCTCCACCAGGTGGCCTCTGTCTCTTTCCTCCCCCATCTCTTCTCTATCCAACTCTGTGAATCTCTGTGTGTTCCAGACGGTGGAGAACACCTAAGGAACTGGTTACTGGCAGGATTTGTCTCTCTCCTTCTCATTCCTCTCTCTTATCCTCCTGGCCACCTCTGTCTACTTTCTCCCTCTCCTCTTCCCCATATAACTCCGTAAATACCTCTGAGCAGTCCAGACTATAGAGTGCACATAAGGAAGTGACCACTGGCTAGCTTGCTCTCTCCTCTTTTGATCTCACCGCACCTCATTCCAGTCACCTCTAACTACCCCCTCCCTCTTCTCTTCTCCTTGTAACTCAGTGAACCTCTCTGAGTGTCCCTCAATGTGGAGAAACTTTTCATCTTTAACCTAGATGTTTTATCATCGGTGCTGTATAGATGGAGAAGTCTAGAGGCTACTGTAAAAATAAACCTGAAAACCAGAAGCAGGAGGCTTAAGTCCAAAGCCTGAAAACATTAGAGAACTCTTGAATTCAGGGAACATTAAGCAATAGGAGCTCATCAAATGCCTCCATACCTACACTGAAACCAAGCTCCACCCAAGGGCCAACAAGTTCCAGAGCAAGACATATCACGCAAATTCTCCAGCAACACAGGAACACTACCTTGAGCTTCAAAATACAGGCAGCTCAAAGTTATTCCAAAACCCTTGATGTCTCATAACCCATTACTGGTCACTCCACTGCACTCCAGAGAGAAGAAACCCAGCTCCACCCACCAGAACTCCAACACAAGCCTCCCTAACCAGGAAACCTTGACAAGCTACTGATAGAACCCCACCCACAGTGAGGAAGCTCCATAATAAAGAGAACTCCACAAATTACCAGAATATAAAAAGGCCACTCCAAACGCAGCAATATAACCAAGATGAAGAGACAGAGGAACACTCAGCAGGTAAAGGAACAGGAGCGTTGCCCACCAAACCAAACAAAAGAGGAAGAGGTAGGGAATCTACCTGAGAAAGAATTCCGAATATTGATAGTGAAATGATCCAAAATCTTGAAATCAAAATGGAATCACAGATAAATAGCCTAGAGACAAGGATTGAGAAGATGCAAGAAAGGTTTAACAAGGACCTAGAAGAAATAAAAAAGAGTCAATATGTAATGAATAATGCAATAAATGAGATCAGAAACACTCTGGAGGCAACAAATAGTAGAATAACAGAGGCAGAAGATAGGATTAGTGAAATAGAAGATAGAATGGTAGAAATAAATGAATCAGAGAGGAAACAAGAAAAACGAATTAAAAGAAACGAGGACATTCTCAGAGACCTCCAGGACAATATGAAACGCTCCAACATTCGAATTATAGGAGTCCCAGAAGAAGAAGACAAAAAGAAAGACCATGAGAAAATCCTTGAGGAGATAATAGTTGAAAACTTCCCTAAAATGGGGAAGGAAATAATCACCCAAGTCCAAGAAACACGGAGAGTTCCAAACAGGATAAACCCAAGGCGAAACACCCCAAGACACATATTAATCAAATTAACAAAGATCAAACACAAAGAACAAATATTAAAAGCAGCAAGGGAAAAACAACAAATAACACACAAGGGGATTCCCATAAGGATAACAGCTGATCTTTCAATAGAAACTCTTCAGGCCAGGAGGGAATGGCAAGACATACTTAAAGTGATGAAAGACAATGACCTACAGCCCAGATTACTGTACCCAGCAAGGATCTCATTCAAATACGAAGGAGAAATCAAAAGCTTTACAGACAAGCAAAAGCTGAGAGAATTCAGCACCACCAAACCAGCTCTCCAACAAATTCTAAAGGATATTCTCTAGACAGGAAACACAAAAAGGGTGTATAAACCCGAACCCAAAACAATAAAGTAAACGGTAACGGGATCATACTTATCAATAATTACCTTAAATGTAAATGGGTTGAACGCCCCAACCAAAAGGCAAAGACTGGCCGAATGGATACAAAAACAAGACCCCTCTATATGCTGCTTACAAGAGACCCACCTCAAAACAAGGGGCACATACAGACTGAAAGTGAAGGGCTGGAAAAAGATATACCACGCAAATAGAGACCAAAAGAAAGCAGGAGTGGCAATACTCATATCCGATAAAATAGACTTTAAAACAAAGGCTGTGAAAAGAGACAAAGAAGGCCACTACATAATGATCAAAGGATCAATCCAAGAAGAAGATATAACAATTATAAATATATATGCACCCAATATAGGAGCACCGCAATATGTAAGACAAATGCTAACAAGTATGAAAGGGGAAATCAACAACAACACAATAATAGTGGGAGACTTTAATACCCCACTCACACCTATGGACAGATCAACTAAACAGAAAACTAACAAAGAAACGCAAACTTTAAATGATACATTAGATCAGTTAGACCTAATTGATATCTATAGGACATTTCACCCTAAAACTATGAATTTCACCTTTTTTTCAAGTGCTCATGGAACCTTCTCCAGGATAGATCATATCCTGGGCCATAAATCTAAACTTGATAAATTCAAAAAAATCGAAATCATTCCAAGCATCTTTTCTGACCATAATGCATTAAGATTAGATCTCAATTACAGGAGAAAAACTATTAAAAATTCCAACATATGGAGGCTGAACAACACACTTCTGAATAACCAACAAATCACAGAAGAAATCAAAAAAGAAATCAAAATATGCATAGAAACGAATGAAAATGAAAACACAACAACCCAAAACCTGTGGGACACTATAAAAGCAGTGCTAAGAGGAAAGTTCATAGCAATACAGGCATACCTCAAGAAACAAAAAAAAAGTCAAATAAATAACTTAACTCTGCAACTAAAGCAACTAGAAAAGGAAGAATTGGAGAACCCCAGAGTTAGTAGAAGGAAAGAAATCTTAAAAATTAGGGCAGAAATAAATGCAAAAGAAACAAAAGAGACCATAGCCAAAATCAACAAAGCCAAAAGCTGGTTCTTTGAAAGGATAAATAAAATTGACAAACCATTCGCCAGACTCATCAAGAAGCAAAGAGAGAAAAATCAAATCAATAAAATTAGAAATGAAAATGGAGAGATCACAACAGACAACACAGAAATACAAAGGATCATAAGAGACTACTATCAGCAGTTGTATGCCAATAAAATGGACAACGTGGAAGAAATGGACAAATTCTTAGAAAAGTACAATTTTCCAAAACTGAACCAGGAAGAAATAGAAAATCTTAACAGACCCATCACAAGCACGGAAATTGAAACTGTAATCAGAAATCTTCCAGCAAACAAAAGCCCAGGTCCAGACGGCTTCACAGCTGAATTCTACCAAAAATTTAGAGAAGAGCTAACACCTATCCTCCTCAAACTCTTCCAGAAAATTGCAGAGGAAGGTAAACTTCCAAACTCATTCTATGAGGCCACCATCACCCTAATACCAAAACCTAACAAAGATGCCACAAAAAAAGAAAACTACAGGCCAATATCACTGATGAACATAGATGCAAAAATCCTCAACAAAATTCTAGCAATCAGAATCCAACAACACATTAAAAAGATCATACACCATGACCAAGTGGGCTTTATCCCAGGGATACAAGGATTCTTCAATATCCACAAATCAATCAATGTAATTCACCACATTAATAAATTGAAAAATAAAAGCCATATGATTATCTCAATAGATGCAGAGAAGGCCTTTGACAAAATCCAACATCCATTTATGATAAAAACTCTCCAGAAAGCAGGAATAGAAGGAACATACCTCAACATAATAAAAGCTATATATGACAAACCCACAGCAAACATTATCCTCAATGGTGAAAAATTGAAAGCATTTCCCCTAAAGTCAGGAACAAGGCAAGGGTGCCCACTTTCACCACTACTATTCAACATAGTTCTGGAAGTTTTGGCCACAGCAATCAGAGCAGAAAAAGAAATAAAAGGAATCCAAATTGGAAAAGAAGAAGTAAAACTTTCACTGTTCGCAGATGACATGATCCTCTACATAGAAAACCCTAAGGACTCCACCAGAAAATTACTAGAGCTAATCAATGAATATAGTAAAGTTTCAGGATATAAAATCAACACACAGAAATCCCTTGCATTCCTATACACTAATAATGAGAAAGTGGAAAAAGAAATTAAGGAAACAATTCCATTCACCATTGCAAAGAAAAGAATAAAATACTTAGGAATATATCTACCTAAAGAAACTAAAGACCTATATATAGAAAACTATAAAACACTGATGAAAGAAATCAAAGAGGACACTAATAGATGGAGAAATATACCATGTTCATGGATCAGAAGAATCAATATAGTGAAAATGAGTATACTACCCAAAGCAATTTACAAATTCAATGCAATCCCTATCAAGCTACCAGGCATATTTTTCACAGAACTAGAACAAATAATTTCAAGATTTGTATGGAAATACAAAAAACCTCGAATAGCCAAAGCAATCTTGGGAAAGAAGAATGGAACTGGAGGAATCAACTTGCCTGACTTCAGGCTCTACTACAAAGCCACAGTCATCAAGACAGTATGGTACTGGCACAAAGACAGACATATAGATCAATGGAACAAAATAGAAAGCCCAGAGATAAATCCACACACCTATGGACACCTTATCTTTGACAAAGGAGGCAAGAATATACAATGGAGTAAAGACAATCTCTTTAACAAGTGGTGCTGGGAAAACTGGTCGACCACTTGTAAAGGAATGAAACTAGATCACTTTCTAACACTGCACACAAAAATAAACTCAAAATAGATTAAAGATCTAAATGTAAGACCAGAAACTATAAAACTCCTAGAGGAGAACATAGGCAAAACACTCTCAGACATAAATCACAGCAGGATCCTCTATGATCTACCTCTCAGAATTCTGGAAATAAAAGCAAAAATAAACAAATGGGATCTAATTAAAATTAAAAGCTTCTGCACAACAAAGGAAAATATAAGCAAGGGTAAAAGACAGCCTTCAGAATGGAAGAAAATAATAGCAAATGAAGCAACTGACAAACAACTAATCTCAAAAATATACAAGCAACTTATGCAGCTCAATTCCAGAAAAATGAACGACCCAATCAAAAAATGGGCCAAAGAACTAAATAGACATTTCTCCAAAGAAGACATATGGATGGCTAACAAACACATGAAAAGATGCTCAACATCACTCATTATTAGAGAAATGCGAATCAAAACCACAATGAGGTACCACTTCACACCAGTCAGAATGGCTGCAATCCAAAAATCTGCAAGCAATAAATGCTGGAGAGGGTGTGGAGAAAAGGGAACCCTCCTACACTGTTGGTGGGAATGCAAACTAGTACAACCACTATGGAGAACAGTGTGGAGATTCCTTAAAAAATTGCAAATAGAACTACCTTATGACCCAGCAATCCCACTGCTGGGCATACACACCGAGGAAACCAGAATTGAAAGAGACACAGGTACCCCAATATTCATTGCAGCACTGTTTATAATAGCCAGGACATGGAAACAACCTAGATGTCCATCAGCAGATGAATGGATAAGAAAGCTGTGGTACATATACACAATGGAGTATTACTCAGCCATTAAAAAGAATACATTTGAATCAGTTCTGATGAGATGGATGAAACTGAAGCCGATTATACAGAGTGAAGTAAGCTAGAAAGAAAAACACCAATACAGTATACTAACACATATATATGGAATTTAGAAAGATGGCAATGACGACCCTGTATGCAGGACAGCAAAGGAGACACAGATGTGTATAACGGACTTTTGGACTCAGAGGGAGAGGGAGAGGGTGGGATGATTTGGGAGAATGGCATTGTAACAGGTATACTATCATGTATGAATCGAATCGCCAGTCTACGTCCGACTCAGGATACAGCATGCTTGGGACTGGTGCATGGTGATGACCCAGAGAGATGTTATGGGGAGGGAGGTGGGAGGGCGGGGTTCATGTTTGGGAACGCATGTACACTCATGGTGGATTCATGTCAATGTATGGCAAAACCAATACAGTATTGTAAGTAAAATAAAGTAAACATAAAAATTAAAAAAATAAAAATTAAAAAATAAAATTCATGTGGAAGAGAAGTTGTCCAAGAATGGTGAAGACAGTCATGAAAAAAAAATATGAATGAATAGCACAATATTGAAATGAATTGAATAGCACAATCATCTTTCCAGATATAAAAAACAGCAACACTTTTCTTCTTTCCTTTCTCCCTCCTTGTTCTTCTGCCTTCACCACTTAATTTTTCACATTCTGCTTTCCTCAATTTCTCCTGCTCTCCCTGTTTCTTCCTTCCTTCCTCCCTTCTTTCTTTCTTACTTATTTATGTAACTTAATCCCATAATGGAAAGAGAAGCTTCAGCCAAGATATTGGAAAACAATGTTCTGTCTAGTGACTTCTCACACACTTCTAACTTACTTTATAATACCTTATCCTCATAAGTAGTCAATATTCTTTGGCTGAGCCATCAGATATATCCTAATGAAGGAATACCTTTGAAATAATTCTTCTCAGAGAGTGAGATGGATTCCAAATTGGATTCTAGTAAAATAGATGAAATAGTATTTAGAGAAATAGTACCAATCAGGGATTACCATGATATTAGTGCTTTATATATTATAAATTAGCATTTATGATTAACATTATAAATTAACTTACATTTTTGTATAATTTTAATAAATCACAGTATATCTCACTTTATTAAATACTGGTCTTACTCTTAATTATGATTATGACTTTCTTTTATTCAGTCTATAGATATATAGATAGTATAAAACAGAGATATACTAGAGACAGCAGATTTTTTAGTGTAATTTTTCCAACCAAATTAGCCACAGAAAAATTATAAGAAAAAATGTTTCAACTAAATTTGTACTGAACACTTTAGTGCTTACAATACTATAGCATTCATAAAAGCCATTTTATGCATAATGTCATAAATTTCACTCCTTCCCTCAAAGGTGATAAATAACAATACTAATAATAGTGGCAATCATTTATTGAATGCTGACAATAAGCCAAGCTCTCAATCCTGAGCATTTCATATATATTATCTTCTTACAAAGTTTCAGCGGATGGAAATTATTCTTGTCCTCATTTTACAGATGACTCTTAGGCTGGTATATGCTAGAGATATGATTCAAATTTATGTAACCAGAGTTTACTACACTTAACCACTTCTAAGTAAAAACAGTGAAATGTCTATTTGTTTTTCTTAAATCAGGAAAAACTTATATTTGTATAGATATTAATTTATAACCCATACTGTTCTAGAATGGGAGTTAAGGTAACTTTCAAAATTACTTATATAGTAGTTGTATTTCTGGGCCCAATTTTTCAATCTTCCATATATCTACGACCTTTTCTATGTGGTGTTACAGTTTATCTCATGAAAGAGTGAGATATGTTCATTTCTCCATCCTTGAATCTGAGCTTTATCATGTGATTTGCTTTGGCTTTGAACACCAGTTCTGAGTACAGGCTGCAAGAGATCTTACATGTTTCCGCTTCTATGTCGTGTGCCTGAAAACATGGAAACCTGCCTCAGCGAGCCTGAGGATGATGAAAGATCTATAACGTAGAACTGAGCTGTCCAAAGTATCCCAGCTGAAGCCAATCTAGGTCAGTCTAGGTTAGTTACTTCCGGTCAACCTTCAGATGTGTAAGCCCAGTCCAGACAATTAGGGCCACCCATCCAATCACTGAATCAACCACTGAAGAATTGATGCTTTTGAACTATGGTGTTGGAGAAGACTCTTGAGAGTCCCTTGGACAGCAAGAAGATCCAACCAGTCCATCCTAAAGGAAATCAGTCCTGAATGTTCATTGGAAGGACTGATGCTGAAGCTGAAACTCCAATAATTTGGCCATCTGATGCAAAGAACTGACTCATTTGAAAAGCCCCTGATGCTGGCAATGAGTGAAGGTGGAAGGAGAAGGGGATGACAGAGGATGAGATGGTTGGATGGCATCACTGACTTGATGAACAGGAGTGTGAGCAAGCTCTGGCTGGGAGTTGGTGATGGACAAGGAGGCCTGGCATGCTGCAGTCCATGGGGTCACAAAGAGTTGGACACAGCTGAGCAACTGGGCTGAACTGAACTGATCCAATCCCTGTGGCAATAAATGCCAATTATTGTATGTCATTGAGATTTTTGTGACTGCAGATTATGCATTATTATTATGGCCATAAATAACTGCCAGAATATAAATTTCAATGAGCAGAGCTTGTGAGTGCTCACCTTATTCTAGATGCTAGAGATACAGTAGTTATTTAAACAGACAAGGTCCTTGCTCTTTGCAGAGATTACATTCATACAAGGACACAGATTTTTTTTAAATGTGTACAAAATACTTTCAGATAGTGAAAGGTACATGAAGAAAATCAAACCAGATGGTGTAGTAGAGACTGACTGGGAAACAGAAGATGTGAGGCATAGAATGTGATCAGGGAAGGAAACATTTTGGAGTGGCATCACTATTGATTTCAGAAAGGGACATTTGGGCTGGTACTTGACTAACAAGGAGTCAGCCATGGTAAGATCTGAAGGCAGATTATTTTAGGCAGAGGATACAACCAGTGCTAAGTCAAACTCCAGGCTCATGTTGAGAGCTGAATTTTGTCCTGCATAAACATACATTCAAGTCCTAACCCCTAGTACCTATGAATGTGGCTTTATGTAAAAAGGGTCCTTGCAGATGCCATCGAGTTGAGATGAGATGAGATGACTGGTACTTTTATAAGAAGAGGGAATTTGGAAATGTGGACAGAGACAGACACACTTTGTGAAAACAGAGACCAATTCAAGTATTTAGAGACAAAAAAAAAAAAAAAAAAAACCTGCCAAGAACTTTCAACAATGGCCAAAAACCAAGAGAAAGGCATGGAACAAGTTTCTTCCTTAAGATCTTCTAGAAGGAATCAACACTGCCTACACCTTGCTTTTGGACATCTGGTCTCCAGGACTATGAGAGAAAAAATTTTTTTTTTTTTTTTTTTTTTTTTTAAGGCAATCTTCTGTTTGCAGTACTTTATCACAGTAGCCCTGGGAAAGGAATACAGCTCAGAACAAATTTAGTGGATGATAAGACCTGAAAGAAGTCTCAGGAGCTACAATATGGTGGATGAGGAAGTTAAGTGTAGAAGCTGAATTGGGAGAGACTCAAGGATTCCAATATTTAGGGAAATGAGTTATTTTTTAGTTTTAAAAGCAAGGAAAGAAGGGAATGAAATTAAAAGAAAACAAGGGAAGGAAAGATATAATGAAACCAGCAATAAATTTAAGTAGGCAAGTATTCATTTCATGGGTTCCCTATACTTGTTAGAAATGCACTATGAATATTGTCTTAAATTTTCTATCATCCTGTGCAGAGAGAAACTCATGAATCAAAGTTCTCTTAAGATAACAGCAATCTGGTTGCCAATCACAGACAAGATAAAGTCTAAGTTCCTTGGCATGTCATAAAAGTCCCTCCATGATTTATTTCTGCTTATCCTTTCCACTTCACTTTCATTCATTCCCTTCCTCACTGTTGTTTGTTCAGTTGCTAAGTCATGTCTGACTCTGTGACCCCATGAACTGCAGCACAGTGAAGGACAGGCTTCCCTGTCCTTCACTGTCTCTGGGAGTCTGCTCATACTCATGTCCATTGAGTTGGGGATGCCATCCAACCATCTCATCCTCTGTCACCCCCCTCTCCTGCCCTCAGTCTTTCCTAGCACCTGAGTCTTTTCCAATGAGTTGGCTCTTTGCTTCAGTTGGCCAAAGTATCGGAGTTTCAGCTTCAGTATCATACATGAAAGTAATCAGATTGTCATAATTTCAATGCGCCATTTATTTCTGCCTTCCATGTTTGCACATGCTATTTGATAAAATATTTTATCACCATCAGCCCCACATTCACTTACCAGTTTCTTCATCATTACATTCATTCATTTAACATTTGAAATTCTTCTCTGTACCAAGCATCTTTAGCGTTAAGGTATAGTAATAAATAGAGTGTTTCCCTGGTGATTCAGGGATAAAGAATCCACCTGCCAATGCAGGAAACATAGGTTCGATTTCTGGGTCAGGAAGATCCCTTGGAGAAGGAAATGGCAACTGTTCCAGTATTCTTGTCCGGGAAATCTAATGTATAGAGAAGCCTGATGGGCTTCACTTTTGCAAAGAGTAGGGCACAACTTTGAGACAAAACAACAAATAACAACAATAAATAGGATACATATATTCCTTTTTTTTCCCATAGAACTATGGTCTAGCAGGCTAGGCTGAAAAATAGAAAATCAATTACAGTTGTGTCAAATGTAATGAAAGAAAAATACAAAGCATAAGGCAGGGAGAACCTGACCCAGGCTTAGAAGTTGAGAATTGGCTTCAAATTGAGAGATAATGGTTGAAAAGAATTATCTACACAAAGAATGAGGGTGCCTGCCCAGTCAGAGAAAGCTGCATGGTCAAAGGCCATAGAAATGAAAAGAAGTATTTCATGTTCCAACAATCTGAAATAAACCGCTTCTCCTTTCTATCTCTCTTTCTTTGTACCTCCCCACTCCTGGTTCTTTCTCCCTCTTCTCCTCCCTCTTCTCCTCCCTACCTCTTAGGTTGTTGATTTTTATTTCCACTCAAAAGAGATGGTATAGCATCATTTATTATTTGTGTAGAAAATTATTTAAGATATGCCCCTAGTCTCTTTATCTGTTCAATAGGAATAGTAAAAATCCTGAACACTTGGATTGTATTGAGGATTGAATGTGATTGTGTGCCAATTGCCTCAAAAACTTAGCTAGTGTTCTATTTATTCATCTATTTTTCATTGAGCATTAACTATTAGTTTTATGTGACAAACCTAGCCATAAGCGCTTTATATAGACAAAAGGATAGAAAGCAAAGTGATTGTTACAAGAATGTAAAAGAAAATAAGTCAATCAAAATGAAGCCATTATGTTGTTCATTCTTGAGCACTGTAATGTTCTTGCCAACCCAACTTAATGATACAGATCATTTTCCAAATATGCATAATTTGGGAGATTTCCAAAAAACTGTAGGGTAGATCATGAAAAGCTACAGTTAGCCAGTGGCCATCATTTCAGCCTTCTGTCACCTCCTCTTCCTTCCCCAGTTCCCATGAGGCTGATGCTTTATGATAACAACCCTCAACGTGGGCTGCTGCTGCTGCTAAGTCACTTCAGTCGTGTCTGACTCTGCACGACCCCATAGACAGCAGCCCACCAGGCTCCCTCATCCCTGGGATTCTCCAGGCAAGAACACTGGAGTGGGTTGCCATTGCCTTCTCCAATGCATGAAAGTGAAAAGTGAAAGTGAAGTCGCTCAGTCATGTCCGACTCTTAGAGCTAGTGGCTTAAGAGATCAGAAAAAGCTTTTATATCAGTTGGATCTCAGTTTACAGTTCTCTGATGGTCTGGTTCAAATATGTATTTTAGGGGTGTCCATAAATCAGAAGCACAAACAATGGCTAAATATTAAGACAGTATCCCCTTTCTTTCAACAATGCTTTTGAATTACAGAATGTAATACATTCTCTGATAAGAACCTGAAGTGAAAATCATCTGTACATATTAAGTCCAGATGATCTTTTGTGCATCATTTGAGTTGGGGAAGACACTCCATGTTTTTAATCACACTACAAAGTCTATGCAGCCATGAAATTAAAAGACGTTTACTCCTTGGGAGAAAAGTTATAACCAACCTAAACAACATATTAAAAAGCAGAGACATTACTTTGCCAACAAAGGTCTGTCTAGTCAAGGCTATGGCTTTTCCAGTAGTCATGTATGGATGTAAGAGTTGGACTATAAAGAAAGCTGAATGCTGAAGAATTGATGCTTTTGAACTGTGGTGTTAGAGATGACTCTTGAAAGTCCCTTGGCCTGCAAGGAGATCAAACCAGTCAATCCTAAAGGAGATTAGTCCTGAATATACATTGGAAGGACTGATGCTGAAGCTGAAGCTCCAATACTTTGGTGACCTGATGCAAATAACTGACTCATTGGAAAAGACCCTGATGTTGGGAGGGATTGAGGGCAGGAGGAGAAGAGGACGACAGAGGATGAGATGACTGGATGGCATCACTGACTCAGTTGACATGAGTTTGAGTAAACTCCGGGAGCTAGTGATAGACAGGGAGGCCTGGCGTGCTGTGGTTCATGGGGTTGCAAAGAGTCGGCCGTGACTGAACAACTGAACTGAACTGAACTGAACACAGTCTATGGTAAGGAATAATATAAATAGTAACAGACTCTCCAAACAAGAGGTTGTCACTGTTGGCCCATGATTCATACAAATTCATTAGGCGTTTTCACGTGTCCTCAACTTCTGACTTCTCTATAATGGGGATCAAAACCTCCAGTCTACACTCTCATTGTAAGCAGATATCTATCTGGCTTGAAGGGGTCTGCAGTCTTCAAAGCTCTTTTACCTCCAATTCACTCCCTTGTCTCCAATGCTTTGAATCTCTGACTCCCAAGGAAAAGTCAGAAATACTGCCAGATGACAGAGACTGGAAAATATTTTCTCTAAACTCTCAGTTTCCCCATAACAATATAACAGGGACGTTGGCTCCAGATTCCTCAACATTTCTGTGCAATACTGACTCTTTTGAGACAGAGGAATCAGACATAAAGAGTAGTATGGAGGTTCATTGGGAAGTCATCTCAGGAATTATAGCTGAGCAGAAATAAAGGAAGACTGGTTGGGCAAAAGAAATTGAATTTTAGTGCAGCTGCTGCAGCAGCCTCAGTCAACGTAGGGCACTTAATACCCTATATCCAGGCAAGTGACTGGATCTATGTGCCCTTCCATTAACCAGTCACCGGAATATGGGCTGCCACACCTGGAGTTAGGCTTCTTCCTTCATTCAAGGATAACTCCTACATAGGACCACAGCTATAAGCCATGAGGAATCCATACAGCTTCTGATTTTAGGGATTGGTTTATTTTTCCTGGAGGATGGGAAACGTGCCACAACATCCACTATGTGGATACACTGTGATACACTGGATGGGGTACACTGGATATTTGTTTGGTTCTCTTCTCTGTGTTTTTTGTTGCCAAATGTGGATCCCTAAAGTGACAAGCACGGAGAAGGAAATGGCAACCCGCTCCAGTATTCTTGCCTGGAGAATCCCAGGTATAGATGAGCCTGGTGGACTGCCATCTTTGGGGTCGCACAGAATCGGACACGACTGAAGTGACTTAGCAGCAGCAGCAGCAGCAAAGTGACAAGCATAAGTCAAGAAAATAATTATGAGCAAAGTGAGATTGCCAAATAAAATTGAGTTGTGACTCCTATCAAAAACAATTTTTTTTTAGATTATGTTCTGTGTACTCCTTTGGTGTTAAAATATAGGTTTTAAATATCATATTTGGGATTTTTAAAAATGACAATACTATGTTAAGTCCACACATCCAGATTTCTTGCTAAACACTTCCACCTGGATGTCCCCCAGCATCTCTTAGTCATCTAATTCTCACATCAAGTCTATTCCTCTTATTCTTCTTTTGGAGAGTAGCAAAGGGTTATTAATAAAATCAACATTGTCATCTATTGCCATTCATGTCAAAAACTTTTGATCTATCCTAAATATCTCAATCTTTTCTCCTGTCGGAATTCAATAAATATGTATTTTTTAAAAAATTCTACTTAAAGGGAAAAAAAAAAGCAAACACGTTCTGACTAACTGCTCCATTTTTACTTCATTAGTTTCTTTAGGTCTTTATTTTTTCTCCTCTGTATGATTATTCAAACCAATCTTTCCAGTGTTGCCAGAGTAATGTGTATTTTTCTTTTTTAATATAAGTTGTGTTTCTACAAATCAAATATGCTGATGATAATTCATATTTTCAAAACACTGAGAATGTCGTCCTTCTGGATTAAGTCCAGACAATTTATCAGTGTACATTCAAGACCTTTTACGACCACATGCCTCCTTCCCTCTTGGTTTATGTTCTCTCATTGGCCCAAATGCTTCCTAAATTTCCTTCAAACTGAGAGTGAAGTCATCTGCAGCTTCACAGGAGTATTGCTTCTTCCTGGAAGGCCTTTATCCTCAACCCCATCCACCTGACTAATTCATGAACAGCCTCCCAAGTCCAGCTAAAGCATCACTTCATTGGGAAGGTTTTGCTGGCACCCAAACAAACAGTTACAATAAAATGTGATAAATGTTTTGATAAAGTTCAGGGTATAATGGAAGTAGGGAGGAGGGGAATTTAATCCAAACTTAGCACTGCAAGCAGGGCTTAGAGAATGTGACATCTAAGGCCTGAACAATGACAGGAGTGAGTCAAGCATAGGTATTGGGGCAGACCGGTTCATTAGAGGAAAGCGCAAGAGCAAAAGTGTTCCTGTTAGAGGTAAAACCTGAGTTAAGAAATTTGACCTTCATTCTGAAGGCCACTTGTTAAATAGGGACTGTAGAGAGTTAGAATTGGTAGTGCTTAAGCTGAAAATGTGACGTGTATACTGTTTATATAACCCAGATAAAAGTTCATGCCACTCAAGCTAAGAGAATGGCAATAGTATTAGAAATAAATAAATTTGAGAGAATCTGGTATAAATACTCTCCCCCACAAAAGAAATAAAGGAAGGAAGGAGAACAAAGAAAAAAGGAAAGAAAGATCTCATGGAAAGAAGTTTGCTCTATGCTGCTTCTTACCTATTTGCTTAGATAGAACAAACATACTGGACAGGTATGGAGGCAAGGTGTATATGAGAAATCTCTGTGTCTCCCTTTCAGTTTTGTTGTAAACTTAAAGCTTCTCTTTAAAACTAAGTTAAACAAAAATAGAAGAAGAAAAAGAGAACAGTATAGAAGATTACGTTCCTGTAACATTTGACTTATTTTGAACACCAGGTGGCAGTAGATATAACATTTATCTAAAATGAATGCTTAAGGAGAGAACAGTTTGTATTTTGTGTATGCTCAATTTTTTTCCTACTATCTAGGGCATGGCTCGGAGGTTAAAGCGTCCGCCTGCAATGCGGGAGACCCAGGTTCGATCCCTGGGTCGGGAAGATCCCCTGGAGAAGGAAATGGCAACCCACTCCAGTACTCTTGCCCGGAGAATCCCATGGAGGGAGGAGCCTGGGAGGCTACAGTCCATGGGGTCGCAGAGTCAGAGACGACTGAGCGACAAACTACTACTACTACTAGAGCATACAAGGCACATATAAATACGGAATATAAAGTACTAATCTGTTAATTCCATCCTCTATATCATTTCTGAGTCTGTTCCTGTTAATTTACTTTTCTGCCAGTTATGGTTCATATTTGCCTTCTTCTTTGCAAGTGTGGTAATTTTTTTTTTTTAAATGGATGCCAGTCAGTGATAATTTTACATTGTTAGGTCCTTCAGAAAGTGTGGAATTTTATTCTGGTTAGCATTTTAGCAAGTTGAAACCAGTTGGATTCTTTCGAATCTTGCTTTTAAGCTTTGTTGGTGTAAATCTGGAGCAACTTTAAAACTAATTTAGCCCCACTGCTAAGACAATAAATACTCTTCTAAGAATTCTACCAGTATCTCACATGTTACAAGGTCTTTACATGTTCGTTGCAGGAACTCAAATTATTTCTAGCCCTGGCACAAAGGCCAAGACCATACCAAATTATGTCAGCAAACATTCTGAAGCTGATACATTTTAGGAAACTACTTTTCTCCTGCTGTTTCATTATGCATAATTTCATATGCATATGCATAAATGATCTTTATTACTCCAGATTATGTCTAAAATCTTCTTTGTATATTGTGTGTGTCTGTGCTCAGCTGCTAAGCTGTGTTCGACTCTTTGCCACCTCGTGGACTGTAGCCTGCCAGGCTCCTTTGTGTATAGGATTTTCCAGGCAAGAATACTGGAGTGGGTTGCCATTTTCTCCTCCAGGGTACATTTGAATTGAACATATATCTCCTGCTTGGCAGGTTTCCCCAGTGGTAAAGAATCTGCTTGCAATGCAGGAAATGCTGGTTGGATTCCTGGGCCAGAAAGATCCCCTGGCCAAGGGCATGGCAATCCACTCCAGTATTTTTGCCTGGAGAATCCCATGGACAGAGAGAGCCTGGTAGGCTACAGTCAATAGCGTCGCAAAGTCAGACACCACTGAAGCAAATAAGCATGCATGCACGCACTCCTGCTTGACAAATGTGTTTTTTATCACTGAGACACCTGGGAAGCTCTTGCATATTGCATCATGTTTCTAGACCTTTGTAATTTTACTTTGAAACTGCTTTTAAATGCTACTTTTTAGCTATGTATACAGAAAGACTTGTAGCTGTATTCTCCCATTTTCACAACATTGTAATTGTCTTATCTTAAATTATTGTCATTAGCACATACCAGTAAAGAAATATATTTCTAATCCTATTTAATGAGAAAAAGCAAAGTCTGCCAGTACTACACTGCTTAGTTTATTGTCTCACATTGCCGCCTATGTCTTCTCCAGAAACTTCTATAGTTTTGAAAATTGGAGTGGCAATTGTGAAAAAGACAAATGTGTAGATTTCCATGTTGTGTGTGTGTGCTAATTTGCTTCAGTCATGTTTGACTCTTTGCAACCCTATGGACTGTAGCCTGCCGGGCTCCTCTGTCCATGCGGATTCCCCAGGCAAGGATACTGGAGTGGGTTGCAATGCCCTCCTCCAGGGGATCATCCCAACCCAGGGACTGAACCTGTTTCTCCTGTGGCAGATCCTTTACCGCTGAACCACCCAGGCAGCCCAAAGTAAAACAATTCTTTTTTGCTTTGATTTTGAATAATAATATTAGTAATTTCAAAATACAAACATCTCTACTTTTTTCTACCCAAATTATAGAAGATCGGTTGCGAATAGTTCAAGAATTAATTGGTTGTTGGCTGGTTCAGCCAGGTTCTTCTCTGCCTCCTACAACTCAAGACTACCTTTTAACCTTTTCAATGGCATTATCTAGTTATATCTATATATAACACCATCACTGGGTACTTGGTGAATTCTTAGGGGCATTTAATGTAATACTGAATGAGAGACTCAGATGATCTTTTTCTGAATTTAGACAGAGACAAAAATATAATTAATAACCCCAGCACTGCCAGAAGAGCAATAAAAACACAAGCAGCATGGACTAAAGGCAAGAGATTACAAAAAGCTTGTGAGATTGAAAATGGTGCATGAACTAAATAGATGGATGGTAACTAAATAGTTGGGAGATGAAACAGAATTAGAAAAAGAATGAATAATACATACCATATTTTGCAAATAAATTCACAGGCAAAATGTCACCAGGGACCCCTCATACAAACCAAGGAAGCTTTATATTTTAAGACCCCCAATGAGAACGTAGGTATAGTGAAGGGACTCCTACAGTGGCAAAGCGTGATATACACTCATTGTCAAAGCATGGTGTATACTATTTTCTTAGTGGCAGGGGGAGGGGGATACTAAATCCCTTTCCTACCACACAGGTGGGGAGAACTTTTTTTGCTATGAAGAAAACCAGCTACACTTCATCAAACCAATGGATCACCCAGCCTAGTACCTCATCACTATCCCAAGAGATGTTTTCTGGACAGTGTTATCTGACATTAGCCACCAAAAGTGACTCTAATTTCCTGTATGGTGCCATCATTTATCAGTTCATCTTGCCTCTTTTGTCTTGATTTTACATCATCTCTAAGAAGTACAAATCTAATAAACTCATTCTATATTTTATAGCATGGTACTTTGGTTTGTTCTTGATTGCTTCTTTAAGGCTTTGAGTGTTACAGAATTTGATCAAAATTCCTCTTAATCATATTAATAAATTTAATCATCTCATAGGCATTGATCATTATTTCTTTGTCTTAATCAGCTAGAGTATTTATATTCTAATTTACATCTTTTTGAGGAAAAAATTTACATGAGTTTCCAAGTCTCTGGGTTCTAATTATTCTGAATATCATATGGATTATTCCCTAATGAAACCCAGATTAGGTGTCAGGGAACTATAGAGAAATGGTTGGTGGAGCTAATTTTACATCTCAGCCGCTGTGCATCAGACAATTTAGTTGAAGGGGGACTTCAAGGTGGTAAGAAAAGACAGTGACTTTACTGCATCTAGCCAAAAAGGCTGTCACTCCTATTACAGTTAATTCTTTTTCCTCTATCTGCAAATAATGAAAGAAGAGAAAGTGACTTGGTCACGAAGATGCATTGAGAATTAGCCCCAAGTGACCGAGTGTACTCTTCAGCTGAGAGCCTCAGAAACTTGACAGCTAAGATCCAAAGGGCAAATCTCAAGCTCAGTAAGCCGCCCAGAAAAGTAAATCCTGGGGCTTGAAATTCTGTGTGTTTACCACTAGGTCATCGTCTCCATATTAGAAGGTATGAAAGTAAATTATACTAAAACTGCAAATGCCCATTATTCATATTTATATAGCAAGGTGATCTATCTCTTTTTTAAGGCCGGGATCCACTTTGCCACAACGTCATAAATCCATCCATTTCCCTCGTTGGTGGAAATTTCCCATTTCTCTTTGAGAAAGATAATTCGATCCTGTTTGCATCATTCTTCCTCCCAACAGGCTGTTGTAGAAAATGCGCGCGCGCGCACATGCAACCGCACACAATGATTTACAAAGATTTCTTTTCACAATCGCTCCTATCCAGCTCCGAAAGTCAGAACCTATATAACTGATGGCTTATCCAGATGAGCGGGTCCCAGGTCAGTGAAGGCACCCTCTGCGCCAAGTCTCCCTCCCCACCCAGGGCGACCTGGGCTCCTCACTCCACCTTTGAAAGGAAATGCATTCTTTGCTTGCCTGGAAGTCTCGGTAGCCGGATCGATCTATCATAAAAAAGAAAAGAAAAATCGCAGCCTAGAGACAGGTCTTGAGCGCCACCATCCCCCACCCCCCACCCCGCCCCCTACCAACAGACTCCGTGGGGAAACTCCCAGGGAGGGAATGGATTCCCAGTATTGTATCCTCGGAGCTCAGGGCCCAGGAGGGACTGGCGGGGTCACTGTCATCGGTCCCCACCTCCTCTGCCCGTAGTTCTTTCTCTCGCTCTGCGTCAAGTGGCTTCTCGGAAACGTTAGCCGATTCAGCAAAGCACGAAGAGTGGAAAAGGTGATGGGGGCGGAGTGAAATAAGGGGACTCTTCTGGCAGCTGGAGGGACACTCACACGCATACACTCACACACACTCACGCCCCATCCAATGGGGTAGGTGAGGGTGCGCAGTCGTGCGACCCCCTCCTCGGCTCTCTACTGGAACACAATGGAGAGCATGTGGCATCTGCAACACGGAGGTCTGGGCTGGGTCCCCGCCCGGGTCCCCGCCCAGCACCCCCAGCAGGAGTGGAGGGCGGCGCGGAGCGAGGGTGGGGCAAGGGCGGGGAGCGAGGAGGGGGCGGGGAGCGAGGAGGGGCCGGAGAGCGGGGCGGGGCCGCCGCCTTTCTGGGCGCGCCCCGGAAGGAGGGGCGCCGTAGCCGGGCTGGCCCTTGCCGGTGTTCGCCAGGCGAGTGTCTGGTTTCCAGTTCCGCGGGCTCCGGAATTGGGGTTGGGCTAGCTTGGGTGCCAGCGGTGGGTAGTGGCAGGCGCCGGCCGAGCAACAGGAGCTCAGAGAAAGAGGGAGCGGCCGCAGTGGAGAGGACGCCGGGGGAGAGGAAGGGTCCCTGAAACCCGCGCCCTCCCCGGGCCAGACTCTGCGGGCGCACTGGGTGGGCATGATCGGCGGGCACGGTGGCAAGTAAGTGCCTTTTCTCTTGCTCCTCTGGTGTGGCGGGGACGGAGGCCGCCAGTCTCTCGCCAGTGCTCTGCTCAACCGCCACACCCACCTGTGTCCGCTTTCGCGTCTCTCGGGTTTTGGCCACCTGGCATTAACGCCACCTGGAAGTAGAGCGGGGAGAAGTTAGGCGAGGAGGTGCCAGAGACTGGACAAAGGGAAAGGCAGCTGTTTCCCTTGCAAGGTCGGTCTTTTGCCAGTTTTGACGGTGTGGGTTTGCTGCCAGATCCTGAAAATGTGGAAAGGCAGAGCAGCTGTACCGAATGGCTACTGTTATTTCTTTTCTGTCTACGGTAGCTGAGTCGTCGGATGGGTTTCGGTTTCAGGGTTAGGTCGTATTCTTTAGGAGCAAAAAACATGCGTTCTGTTTCCCATTTGCAAAGGTGAGCCTGCAGAACCCGCAGAGCTGACACTACCTGTAGGGTAGCGAGGACGCGCCGCACCCCTTCCGAGCACACAAACACAGATGATTGACGGGAGGCTTAGTCTTCTTTCTCGGCCCAGCTTATTTTCTTTTCAAACGAATGTGCATTTTGTTAGTGAAATTCAGATGGATTTCAGAATCATTTTAACTTTTTATCGACTTCAGCTGAAACTATCATTTAGTTTTTAGAAGAAAATAGTTCTTTTCGTTACTTCTTTAAAATACAAAAGCTTAAAACGAGATTAACAAACTAGAAACTTCAGTGCCAACTTTGGTGATTATAGCAAATATTTCTTATTGTAGTAGTGTTTATATTAGCAGCGTTTGAAATAATTTATTTTAGTGGTTTTTTTTTTTATTACAGTAGCAGCGTTCGAAGTAATTTATATCTGCTCTGAAGGTAAGAGCAATTTTTATGTGAGAGAAGCTTAAGGGGAAGTTTTAAACAGCTCACTTCAATAAGATAAATACCAGATCAAAGTAGGCTTTTAAAAGGATGATGGATTTTCATTTGTTGTTGTGAAGTCAGTGTTAAAAGGTTCAAGGTTTTTCAGAAACACAATTAATGTTCTTGTCTATTTCTCCTGATTCTACATGGGCAGGAGAAAGATACTGTCCTTTCTTTCTTTCTCTTGGTAATTTAAAATATATGTTCATGATTTTTGCTTTAATATCAATAAGACTTATCTATATATAATCTGCAAACCAAGTCCAGTTATTCAATAGCCCATTTTATTGAAGTCTTCAAATTATTTTACATCATTTAAAAACTATAAACTAGAATTCACTTTTTTTAGAAACTAAGTTGTTAATCTTTATTTATTTAATCTTTGTTTAACATTTTAACAAATGTTGTTAATTATTTGAAAGC
Organism: Budorcas taxicolor; assembly: GCF_023091745.1. Taxonomy (NCBI): domain Eukaryota; kingdom Metazoa; phylum Chordata; class Mammalia; order Artiodactyla; family Bovidae; genus Budorcas; species Budorcas taxicolor. The sequence goes on from NC_068911.1 coordinate 74,256,534, forward strand.
TTGTCTTATTTGAGCTCTATATATGGGATAATCACGATTGCTAGAACAGCTTATTCACAATAAAATGCTCGACAAAATGTGGCATATGATATAATGAAGGATGTGCCCTGTATTAAGCAACTGACAATAGCTTAAGATAAGTTTTATACTTTGTAGATGTTTTAAGTACCTGTCTATTTAGAGGTCCCCTTTTGAAGGAGAACCATTGTGAAATCGAGGGACATAGCGACATATTCTTACAGAAGCCAGTTGTATGGTATGCCATGATTCCTGTGGTACAGGTTAGGGCTCCCAGGGTACCTGATGCTTCTATGGAAGAAAGATGAGTCAGGTTTGTCTCTCTGCCAAGAGCATCCTCCTGCCTCTGTGTCTCCTAGGACCAGGAGGTAATCATGAGAGCCCTCCTGTGGCAGTGCTTCTGTGTTTTTGCTACCTGTTGCTGAGGAGACTTTTGGCAGCAAAGAAAAAGTAAGAAATTCAGAGGTGGAATCTGTGGGATCCTATTCACCCTACTTAATGTGATGGACCAACTTTCTCTGTGGCAAGGAAAAAAATAGAATCTTGTGTTTTTCATGAATAATAAAAATATTTAATATCTATGCCTATTAGATATATGAAAGAGTGTGAAGTACTGGGAAGAATTATATGCTATTTTTTCTAACCTTGTAAAGGAACTTGAAGTTTAGAGCTATGAATGAGTCATTCTGAATGTCATAATGGTAACAATTTATGATTTTCCCTAAAACTCTGTCTCAGATCCTTTTCCCCAGTCTTTGTCATCTGAATTAATGGCTCCACCTTTCACCAAGTATTTACTGCCTTCTCTTCCTCCTCATAGCGTTTCATCCCTAACCAGTCCGTATTTCGATCTCTCAATCCTGTTTCCCAAATGCATCTCTATTCAATTATACTTCTCAGCTGTACCTCTTCCACCCTGCTTTCTTTATCTACCCTGCCACCAGATTCGTGGCATCATTATAATTTTCATGGATTAATGCTACAGCGTTGACACAGCCTCTCTACTTCCATAGTTTGCTCCCTTGTAATTACCTCTCCAAGAAAGCAAGACCATTGTGTCTCCCCTTAAGAACATTCAGTGGATCATAACTACAGAAAAAAGGAATAAATGCAGAAACACAAAAACGGATTATCAACACATTCCTTCTATTAGCATCCAGCACACTGTCTAATCTGGCCCTCCGCTACAGCCTCTGTGAACACATCTCCCACTCGTTTATATGCTCCAGCCACCCTGGTCTTTTAGTACCTGAAACACAAGAAGCAGTTTCACTCCTTAAGGCCTTTTCAAATGTTCCCAGTGCCTGGACTATTCCTTCCTCTATTTAAATGCCTCTCTTGTTTGCAGACTTAAAACCTCAGCTCAAAGGTCTCTCCGTCACAGAGATCATTCTTGATCTCTTTGTCAGAGGTAGACGGTTACATATTTGTTTCTGTCTTGGTACCTTGTCTGTTTGCTCCATAGTGATTATTACAGCGTGTATGTATTTTGTAGATCTGTATATTTTGTGGTTTTGTGTACTGGATGCTCCAAATGAACAGACACGACGTCTTTCTTGTTGACCCTGCTTCCAGAGTCGTACCTGCAGTGGGGAAGTAGAGGGTTCCTAGATATTTATGAACAAAGAAAAGACTTATTTCACCATAGAGTGCACTAACCCTGTAAACTTTAGGATTCCAATTCTTTCTTTGCAGAGCATTTGGTAAGTTTACAATGCAGAATTATGATTCTGAAGAGGTACAATTTAAATACCTTGAGATGTATTCCCATCTCTCAGCAGTGTAGGCTTTAAGGTATTCAAAGGGAAGTAGATTATAACACACCCTAAAAAGGCAGTAACCACAACTGGATTAAAGTGTATTTTAAAGAAACATTGAAGTGCATAATTCAATGACTTTATGACTTTAGTGCAAGTGACTCATAATATACAATGATGACCTTATTAGGTTTAAATCTACATCTTTCACCAGGATTTGAGGGTCGCTTTGTAATCACTAAATTTAAAATGTTTCATAATAAATGAGAACAGTGGGCTCAGTGGATGGAAGTATAATCAAATGAAGCGGAGGTCATAGATGCCCACATGATCCATATTTGTGTTTACTCCAGACTCAAGGGGCAAATTATCTCAGTTCAGTTCAGTTCAGTTGCTCAGTCGCTCACTCGTGTCTGACTCTTTGCGACCCCATGAATCACAGCACGCCAGGCCTCCTTGTCCATCACCATCTCCCGGAGTTCACTCAGACTCACGTCCATCGAGTCCATGATGCCATCCAGCCATCTCATCCTGGGTCGTCCCCTTCTCCTCCTGCCCCAATCTCTGCTAGCATCAGAGTCTTTTCCAATGAGTCAACTCTTCGCATGAGGTGTCCAAAGTACTGGAGTTTCAGCTTCAGCATCATTCCTTCCAAAGAAATCCCAGGGTTGATCTCCTTCAGAATGGACTGGTTGGATCTCCTTGCAGTCCAAGGGACCCTCGAGAGTCTTCTCCAACACCACAGTTCAAAATCATCAGTTCTTCGGCGCTCAGCCTTCTTCACAGTCCAACTCTCACATCCATACATGACCACAGGAAAAACCATAGCCTTGACTAGACGGACCTTAGTCGGCAAAGTAATGTCTCTGCTTTTGAATATACTGTCTAGGTTGGTCATAACTTTTCTTCCAAGGAGTAAGCGTCTTAATTTCATGGCTGCAAGTCACCATCTGCAGTGATTTTAGAGCCCCCAAAAATAAAGTCTGACATTGTTTCTACTGTTCCCCATCTATTTCCCATGAAGTGATGGGACCGGATGCCATGATCTTCGTTTTCTGAATGTTGAGCTTTAAGCCAACTTTTTCACTCTCCTCTTTCACTTTCATCAAGAGGCTTTTTAGTTCCTTTTCACTTTCTGCCATAAGGGTGGTGTCATCTGCATATCTGAGAAGATTGATATTTCTCCCGGCAATCTTGATTCCAGCTTGTGTTTCTTCCAGTCCAGCGTTTCTCATGATGTACTCTGCATATAAGTTAAATAAGCAGGGTGACAATATACAGCCTTGATGTACTCCTTTTCCTATTTGGAACCAGTCTGTTGTTCTGCAAATCCAAAATATTCACTAGGAATACTCAGAGAGACACTGTGGGCTAACCCAGGAAGATCCATCACTATTTTGGGGATAGGAGAGTAGGCTTCAAAATGCTTATTGGTTAATGATAGCATCATATTTATACTGCAGTTTATGCACACACACATACACACGCGCATATGTATGCTCACACTTTGTGTGGCAATAAGCCCTCTCTTTTTTTGAGCCTATACTTAATGATACTAAATGAGAAATAATTTTTTATAGTAACATTTGGTTGAAAATTTAGCTTTCAATTAAGCACTTAGCTTTGATTAGTGATATTTTTTGTCTTGCAAGTGACCAACCATTTGTTTATTTGTTTTTGGTAAAGAATTGGGCAGTCATGTTTTTTCTTGAAGGACTGAACTACTTCATGAATTGTCACTAAGGATTTTGTTAAATTTGCCCTTATGGTGGTACAGTGGGGTGGTTGTAATGTATTGGAGTGCATCTGTCCACTCATTGAAGTTAGGCTTCCATTTTACATATCCTGCATTAACTAATTCATTCCCACACGTAGTTATTAGGCTTCCTTCTTCAGAACTGTGTAGGATTAGGTTACTATTTAGTATGGCAAGGTCATAATGAAATGGATATCCTAAGACTGTATGAAAATGATTTTCTTACGAGAATTTATAAGAGCACGTTCAAAAAAGGTGGGTAGATTACTTTTGTGGAATATGAGAGAACAGTTGGTGTCTTGCCATCCTGCAGAATGAAGTTTCTTCATCAAGGGTTTAACTTGCTTTTCCTCCTCTGTGTAGCTAGAAGGCAGTGGCTTTAGGCAACAGGGAAAACCATTAGCCTTGGGCACCTAAAAGGAGAATGACGTTTGGAGGAATGAAACCCTTGAGTGGTGAGGAAAAATGCCAGACCATGAAAGAGGGGAAGGAGGAGGGAATGTCTCAAAGAGTGCCAATAAATATCACCTCCCACAAACAAATTTGAGTAGATATTATATGAAGAACCGAATTATTCTGTATCTTTTTAGTCTCACTGAGAAAGTCGTTCTCTTTTCATTGCTCTTTAAAATAACTGCGTTTTAAGTGAAAAAACATTCTGTCATTGTGGCTTTTTAATATAGGAAATAGCTTTGGATTTTTAGAATAATATAACCTGGAGCTAAAAGCCATGTATTATTGTTAAATTTTACCATTGCTTTAATTGTAATTTCCTTGCTATTCATTTTATAATTTCCTTTTGTTGTGTCAGGTGTTTGAGAGACTGCCATTATTGATCACAACTTTCTTTAAAATGTCTCTTTGGATTTTTTACAAAGCTGTCTGAATCATTTATCAACATATGATAAAACTTTAATTGCACCTTCGATTGTTCACTTGGAAACTGTTCACTCTTAGAGGGAATGAGTACATTTACATTATCGTTAACTTACCATCCCTCCCCTGAAATGAATGTCTTTTTCTTTCCCTTTCTCTCCTACATCTCATCTTCTAAACAGTAATACAAATTTTGCTCCACTCTTCGGTCAAAGTACTTATACAAATAATTGGAAAATTGAGCCTCTAAAGAAGAACCAATAAGATTAGATAAATGTATTAAAATACAGAGACATTTCTATACAGATGGTTAATGAAATCTTCTTTATGTTATATGCCAAAGCAAACTTCTTGTGTCATCTGATTGTTTTTAAAAATTGGGGCAATTTCATGGTATGTAGTGTCTGCCAACTGTATCAGTCATTCAGTGTAATTAAAAATGGTAACTTCTTCAGGGCCTATGATTTGCAAGTTTAGAAAAGAAGCAAATAGAAGTAAATAGTACATATTCATATTGATACATAAAAATATAATGTGGGGAAATAAGAGAAATGTTGTTTGATAGTAGTAAAATATTTCCTTATGTATGACTTCAATTCCACTGAATGCTCATTCTTTCAAGTTCAATGGAACTGCTTCCTTTAGGGCTTCAAGTAAGGATTATTTGCTAACTATACATATGTTTTAAATGGAATAAGTAAAATATTTTATTGGTAAATTATGATTTTGCTTTCTCTGGGTGATAGTATAGAGTTAATACTGCTTATAGGTAAATTTTATGGGCCCAATATTTATAGGTAATCCTTTCATGAAACAAATTTTACAAAGTTGAAATGACCTCCCTCCTCCAACATAATACATATATTCTTGTTATCCTGGACATATTATGGTAATTCAAGTAGGGAGAAAATAAATGTCATCGTCAGGGGTCAACTGGAAACAGTTCAGTTCAGTTCAGTTCAGTTCAGTCACTCAGTCATATCTGACTCTTTGAGATCCCATGAACTGCAGCATGCCAGGCCTCCCTGTCCATCACCAACTCCCGGAGTTTACTCAAACTCATGTCCATTGAGTTGGTGATTCCATCCAACCATCTCATCCTCTGTCATCCCCTTCTCCTCCTGCCTTCAGTCTTTCCCAGCATCAGGGTTTTTTCCAGTGAGTCAGTTCTTCACATCAGGTGGCCAAAGTATTGGAGTTTCAGCTTCAGCATCAGTCCTTCCAATGAATATTCAGGTTATTAGAATCCCATGAGATCATTCAACAGACTTTCAGGAATGAATGCTTGTGCAATAATGGCTATGCAAAGAATATCTTTTGAAAATTCATATTGTCTCTCCTATAATTCAGAATCTTTGTAAAATACTGTATAATGTGTTGAAAACACAGAGGAATAAATTTGTGTTTACATTAGTGAAAGAATTGTTTTCTAGATATTTCCTTTTCAGAACATATGATCTTACTCAAATGCTGAAAAGTGAAAGTGTTAGTCTCTCAGTCATGTCCAGCTCTTTGCAACCCCATGGACTGTAGCCCACCAAGCTCCTCTGTCCATGGGGTTCTCCAGTCAAGAATACTGGAGTGGGTAGCCATTCCCTTCTCCTGGGGATCTTCTTGACCCAGGGATCGAACCCAGGTCTCCGGCATTTCAGGCAGATTCTTCACTGTCTGAGCCACCAGGTAAGCCCTAGTCAAATGCTTTTGCTTCTCAGATCAAATTTGTTATAAAATTGGTAGTGTCTATTTCTCAGGGTGGCTGTACAAATTAGGTTAAAATATATATATTAACAGGCATTTTATTGTCTCACATTTTAGGGAGGTGTTCGATAATGTTGGCTAGACATTTGGTAACAGTATATTATAGTCAAAATTTACCCATTATATTTTGAATACAAATGGTGCAACATCTAAAGTTTATCATTATTAATTCTACGTTTAATCCTGTTTCAGTGAATACTAACAATGCACTTTATCCTGACTTTTTAATGATAGTATAGTTCTACATCTCAAACATAGACCACTGCATTTATGACACTTGCTGGTAAAGTTTTCAGCTATAAGCTATTACACATAGTTTATATGAAGTATGTAAGAACATCTCAGTAGGAAAACATGAGAGAGGCATTCAAAGATCAAGAATTTAACCATCCAGTTACACTTTATTTATGACTTTCAACCTGATCCATCAGAATTCTGCATTAATAGAGAGCAGGTCAGTGGAGGCAACCTGTCAGATGCCCTATTAGTGATCTTACAACAAATAATATCTACTTTGATAGGAATTTTTAAAAAAGCATACATGAAATTTCTCACTTATGCATGAAATCAGACTTACTCTACTAATTCAGTCATCAGGAGTATGACTTTGCATTTATAAATCAGTGAATAAAATGTGTGAACTTGAGGGAAATACTTGCCAGTCACATCCATTCACTTACTTTATTCCACTGGTGATACATGAACAAAAATCCACATCTTCTAAAGCATATCATCAAATGAAGAATGATAATTAGTTTTTTAATTGTTTTCTTTAGCAATTCGTAAATTTTGCTCAGATACATAGAATAATAAGAGGTGAGCTAGAGCAGGATCATGAAGACATAAAATAAGTATATAATGGATACATTACCATAAGGGAAAATATAGATAGCACAGTTTACATCTTGTTAAAATTACTGATGGCTCCTTGGAAGAAAAGCTAAGACAAACCTAGACAGCATATTAAAAAGTAGAGAAATCACTTTGCAGACAAAAGACAGTATAGCCAAAGCTATGGTTTTTACAGTAAGTCATATACAGATGTGAGAGTTGGACCATAAAGCAGCCTGAGTGCCAAAGAACTGATGCTTTCAGACTGTGGTGCTGAAGACTCTTGAGAGTCCCTTGTACAACGAGGAGATCAAACCAGTCAGTCTGAAAGAAAATCCACCTTGAATATTCATTGGAAAGACTGATGCTGAAGCTGAAGCTCCAATACTTTGGCCACCTAATGGAAAGAGCCAACTCACTGGAAAAGACCCTGATGCTGGGAAAGATTGAGGGCAAGAGGAGATGGGGATGGCAGAGAATGAGATGGTTAGATAACATCACTGACTCAATAGACATGATTTGAGGAAACTCTGGGAGATAGTGAAGGACAGGGAAGCCTGGTGTGCTGCAGTTTATAGGGCTGCAAAGAATTGGACATGACTTAGTGGCTGAACAACAGCAATATTACTGACAATAACATTAATTCAACAGCTTTATGTGTGAGGGTCTCCTTTTACACTGAGCAGTACATTAAGGGATTTGCTAATGCTCTTTTTAAATCCCCACAATCACCCTCTGAGGTGAGAAACACTTAGGCTCAGAAGTTAGCTAACCTTCCCAGAGACTCACTATGATTATGAAACTTGAGTAACACATATGTTACTCAAGTTTACTCACTATGATTATGAAACTTGAGTAACATATATATTCCTTTTAATGAAATCAAAATCTTATTTATCCCAAGATTAAGCTTGCAAATATCCCACACAGATACACCTGATTACTGTGTATTCTACAAATGCTTTTTAAACCCATAATGGAGCTGAAATAATCTCCATTTGCAATTAAACATACCAAACAGTGTAATTCGGAGAAGGCAATGGCACCCCACTCCAGTACTCTTGCCGGGAAAATCCCATGGACAGAGGAGCCTGGAAGGCTGCAGTCCATGGGGTCGCTGAGGGTCGGACACGACTGAGCGACTTCACTTTCACTTTTCCCTTTCATGCATTGGAGAAGGACATGGCAACCCACTCCAGTGTTCTTGCCTGGAGAATCCCAGGGATGGGGGAGCCTGGTGGGCTGCCGTCTATGGGGTTGTACAGAGTCGGACACGACTGAAGTGACTTAGCAGCCTCAGCAAACAGTGTAATTATAATACTAGAGAATAAGAAGAAAGGTTGAAGCTTATTTAAATGTTCATCTTGAATATTGATCTTGGGGAGTGCATTTGTGTTAAACTGAAATTGAGATGTAGGTAGGAGTTTGAAGACATTATATTATTATGAAATGCATCTATACATTTGAAGTGTTTCTGAGGTTGTTTTAGACATTGAGTAACTTTGCTTTCTTGATCTAGGGGTATCACTATATTATTCTGACTTGACTTGGCCATAGTTAAAATATTTTGCTTATTATGAGAAACTCAAGACAGGGAAGGAGACTTTCCCAAGGTGGGCAAAAGTTGAAAGAAGGGTGATAGTGTCATTGAAAAGGGTATGTGTGTGAAATGTCTGGGGCAGGCTGAGTCAGCTATGAGCTATGAAATGGAGTGGAAACAGGGAGTGGAGCATATCTATGAGACCCTGGATGTTAGAGGATGGAGGAGAGATTGCAAAGTGATCTTGTGCAGGGTAAGAAAAGAAGGAGACAGTATTCATCTAAAGTGTTTTTATGTTCTAAAACTTAGTATTTATTGTCCCACAGAATCAATTATTTATGTCAATTACACTGATTCTTTAACCTCAGTGATTAACGGTTTAATAAGGGTTTTAAAACATTTGGGGAAAAATGATTTATTTTACATGACACATAATTTTCTAAGATGATTTTCTTTTAGTATCTGTTATCTACTTAGATACTGTCCTTTGAGTGGTCTATAAAAAACATGAGAAAATGGACCCCTAAGTTCTATGATATATCTCAATCTGTTCTATGATATATCTCAATCTGTTCTAGTGATTGTGCCCTGTCAGCTTATCCACTAGATTGTTAAAGTTTTAATAGCAGAGACCATAACTTGTTCATATTGGCATCTCTGCATGGTGCCATACACACAGTCGTTCTTAATACATATCTCATCAATAAAAACATATTTCATCAATGCTTATTACACAACCATGTCCTTGACTTTAATTAAAAATAGCTTTTTCATTGAAATGGAACACTTCATTGAAATATAGGAGTTTTCAAGAGTATAGGAGGAATAAGTTAAGAATTTAATAATTTATACTTCTCTCACGTAGCTTTTTACCATTACAAGGTAAATTTACGTTATTTATTTCTTACTTAGGAAAGGGACAGCATTCCTGCTGTTTTTCTTATTTTCTGCTCCAGTGTGAGTTCATCAATTGTAGATGACAATATTTAGCCTTCTTTGCCTTAAAGAGCTGAAATATTTTTACATGTATGCAAGTTTGATGCTTTAAAAAGGCTGAAGCCCAAATCCTTTTCTAAAAGTGAGTTTTCTGTTGAAGGATTCGCATAAGAGATAAATCGGTAACCAGATAGTAAAAAGAAAAAGTTCAAAGTAAAATTTTCAGCTGACTTGTGTGGAGGTGATGATCAGTCATTCAGCCCTATCTGGCTGGCCTCCAGAATGTGTAGGTTAGGCATTCGTATCCAAGGTGGTATCAGTGCCCTTGAGGTTTGTGGGGAGGGAAGACCTGGCAGAGATCCCAAGGGTAGTGGTAAAGGGATGCAGAGTTGCCCCAGGTCCATTCCTAGAACTCTCAGCCTCACTATTCTCAGCATTTGTGTATCTTCTTAAATTTAATGGTATTTCCTTCTTTCCTTCCCTCCTCTGTTCACTCCCTTCAGCAACCATCTATTGAGTAGGTATTCAGGGTACCACTATAGACACTGTACATGCAGCATTGAACAAAGCATGGCAGTTTCCTGCTAGCTTTGAGACTGATAATGAGTAAACAAATGGTTATCACTTCCTGACCTTACACTGTATACTGTGAGGAAAAAGAAAAGCAGGACAGAGCACATATAGGACAGAAAGCATTGTTTATTAAGGGTGGCTTTCGTCTTTTAGGGGTGGGTGCTGTTTGAGCAGAGACCTGAAAGAGAGAAGGAAGTGTGGAAGCCACCTAAGTGCCAGGAAATTTATTCCAGTCACAAGAAGCAATGATCTCGGTAGCCCTAAGGTTTATCTGATGTGTTTACTGAACAGCAAGGAAATCAGTGTGACTGACGTGCAGAGAGCAGAGCTGAAAGCGGTAGAAGGTGAGGGCCTTTTCTCAATTTGGAAAAGATTACTAAGTCTGCCTGGAGGTCTGTGTGATAAACCAGCATTACAGTGGGAGCAATGTTATAGCAAGGGACAAACTTTGGGAGGGGCTGAAGTGTGTGTGTTTTAAAAACTGGATCCCGTTCTTAACGTGAGTACCACACAATCTAAATTAATGATTGAGAAACTCTTAATTTCCTTACAAAATTTATCTTTTAGTCATTTTTTTTGATGATTTATATGAAAAGGTCATATTGTTTTACCAACTGCAATAGATTATGTTCTTGGAAGCCATTTGAAGAAAGAAGGGGTAATATAGAGTTTACATTTGAGAGTATCTAAATATTTAAATTCTGGAAATTAAAACATGGTGAAAGTACAGTAATACTTTGTATATTTTGATTACTTTTTATATCATGCAAGTTATTTCTCATGAAACAATGATATTGCATATATGTAATTGAGTCCTATAACTTCTTGGCATTTTTGCTAAGATCAAGTGTATAAAGGAGTCCTGCCTGGCAAAATAGATAGCATGGAAGCACATCTGAATCCCATCAACTTAGACCCAATGCTAACTGCTGTGCCTTTGGTATCTCCTGACTCTCTATCCTTACAGTTGTCAGCAAATTTTTGTGAATTAAAAAAAAAAAAAAATTTGTGGTAAAATATACGTAGCATGAAATTTACCATTTTAACCATTGTTAAGTGTTTAATTCAGGAGCATTAAGTACGTTCACATTTTTTGCAACCATCATCACCATCCATTTCCAGAACTTTTTCATCATTCCACACTGAAACTCTGTACCCAGTAAACAATAATTCCTCATGCTTTCTGCTCCCCCCAGACCCTGGTAATGACCATTCTACTGTCTTTCTTTATGAATTTGCCTATTCTAGGCAAATTAATTTAATTTTCCTTTTCCTTATGTAGGTGGAGGTATACGACATTTGCCTTTTTTTGTCTGGCTTATTTCACTTCACATAATATTCTAAGGCTCATTAATGTTACAGCATGTATCAGAATTCCTTTCTTTTTAAGGCTATGTAGTAGTTCGTTGCCTGGAGAATCCCCATGGTCAGAGGAAACTGGCAGGCTACAGTCCATGGGGTTGCAAAGAGTTGGACATGACTGAGCTACTAAGCACAGCACAGTAGTCCCTTGTATGTATATACCACACTTTATTTATCCATTCCTCCACTGATGGATGTTTAGGTTGCATCTGTGTTTTGGCTATTATACATAATGCTGTGATGAACATTGTTGTACAAATAGCTCATTGGGTTCCTGCTTTTAATTCTTTTGGATATATGAAAGAAGTGGAATTGCTGCTGCTGCTAAGTCACTTCAGTCGTGTCCGACTCTGCTGGATCATAGGATAATTCTATAAGTAATTTTTGAAGAACTGCCATACCCCTTTCCACCATGGCTGCACTATTTTATATTGCCACTAGGAAATGGCAACCCACTCCAGTATCATTGGCCTGGAAAATCTCATGGACAGCAGAGTCTGGTGGGCTGCAGTTCATGGGGTCGCAAAGAGTCAGGCACGACTGAGCAACTAACACTTAGCAATGTACAATGGTTCCAATTTCTCTACATCCTCATTAACATTTACTGTCTCTCTTTTTAAATAATGGTCATCCTACTGGGTGTGAGGTTGGATTGCCCAATGGTTTTGATTTGCATTTCCTAATGATTAGTGAAATTGTTTTTTTCATATGTATGTTGACCATTTGTATATTTTCTTCGAAGAAATGTTTATTCAAGTCCTTTGGTAATTTTAGAATAGAGCTGTTTATTTTTGTTGTTGAGTTTAAGAGTTAATTATATGTTGTCGATATTGATCCCTTATCAAACACATGATTTGCAAGTATTTTGTCTGTTCCTGGGTTGTCTTTTTACTCTCCAACAATGTCTCCTGACACACAAAAGTTTTAATTTTTATGAAATCAAATTTATCTTTTTCTTCTGCTACTTGTACTTTAGGTACTACATACAAGAAATCATTGCCAAATCCAATGTCTTAAAGATTTACCCTGTGTTTTCTTGTTTTTATAGTATTAGCTCTTATGTTTAAGTCTGCGATCCATTGTTGATTTTTTTTCCATTCTTGTAGATGTTATAGAGTTTTAGAGTCTCCCGCTTCCCTTTACCCATCATTCCCAGTGGTTTGTTCTTTAGTTCAGTATTCCTTACTCTGAACATTTTCCTTTCAATAACCTCCATTGCATTTTTTCTTGTATGGCAAGATTAAAATGCCTAAATTATTGAAAAACTATAGTAGTGATATAGAGCGATGCCTGGTACAGAAGGAATATTACATATTCACATTCTCCTAGTCTCTAATTGGGTTCTTTCATCCTTTAGATGAATATTATTAAAATTTTTTGTAGCTTAAGAATTATGATTCCTTTCTAACTAGTTAATAGATTCAAGAACTCTTTATATTCTCATTGTAGATATCAGTTCAGTTCAGTTCAGCTGCTCAGTCGTGTCCAACTCTTTGGGACCCTATGGACTGCAGCGCGCCATGCTTCCCTGTCCATCACCAAATCCCAGAGCCTACTCAAATTCATGTCCATCGAGTCAGTGATGCCATCCAACCATTTCATCCTCTGTTATTCCCTTCTTCTGCACTCAGTCTTTGCCAGCATCAGAGTCTTTTCCAATGAATCGGTTCTTCGCATCAGGTGGCCAAAGTATTTCAGCTTCAGCATCAGTCCTTCCAATGAACATTCAGGACTGATTTCCTGTAGGATGGATTGATTGTATCTCCTGGCAATTCAAGGGACTCTGAAGAATCTTCTCCAACACCACAGTTCAAAAGCATCAATTCCTTGGCACTCAGTTTTCTGTAGAGTCCAACTCTTACATCCATACATGACTACTGGAAAAACCATAGCTTTGACTATATGGACCTTTGTTGCCAAAGTAATGTGTTTGCTTTTTAATATGCTATCTAGGTTGGTCATAGCTTTTCTTCCAAGGAGCAAGCATCTTTTAATTTCATGGCTGCACTCATCATCTGCAGTGATTTTGGAGCCCAAGAAAATTAAGTCTGTCACTGTTTCCATTGTTTCCCCATCTGTTTGCCATGAAGTGATGGGACCGGGTGCCAGGATCTTAGTTTTCTGAATGTTGAGTTTCAAGCCAACTTTTTTACTCTCCTCTTTCACATTCATCAAAGGGCTCTTTTATTCTTCTTCACTTTATGCCGTAAGGGTGGTGTCATCTGTGTATGTGAGGTTACTGATATTTCTCCCAGTAATCTTGATTCCTGCTTGAGCTTCATCCAGCCCAGCATTTCACATGATGTACTCTGCATATAAGTTAAATAAGCAGGGTGACAATATACAGCCTTGATGTTTCCCAATTTGGAACCAGTCTATTGTTCCATATCCAGTTCTAACTGTTGCTTCTTGACCTGCATACAGATTTCTCAGGAGGCAGGTCAGATGGTCTAATATTTCCATCTCTTTGAAGATTTTCCACAGTTTCTTGTGATCCACACAGTCAAAGGCTTTGGTGTAGTTAATAAAGCAGATGTAGATGTTTTTCTGGAACTCTCTTGCTTTTTCGATGATCCAACAGATGTTGGCCATTTGATCTCTGGTTCCTCTGCCTTTTCTAAACCCAGATTGAACATCTGGAAGTTCATGGTTCATGTACTGTTGAACGCTGGCTTGGAGAATTTTGAGCATTACCTTGCTAACGTGTGAGATAAATGCAATCGTACAGTAGTTTGAGCATTCTTTGGCGTTGCCTTTCTTTGGGTTGGGAATGAAAACTGACCTTTTCCAGTCCTCTGGCCACTGCTGAGTTTTCCAAATTTGCTGGCATATTGAGTGCAGCACTTTAACAATATCTTTTTTTGAATTTGAAATAGCTCAACTTGAATTCCATCACCTCCACTAGCTTTGTTCTTAGTGATGCTTCCTAAGGCCCACTTGACTTCACATTCCAGGATGTCTGGTTCTAGGTGAGAGATCATACCATCTTGGTTATCTGGGTCACGAAGATCTTTTTTGTATAGTTCTTCTGTGTATTCTTGCCACCTCTTCTTAATATCTTCTGCTTCTGCTAGATCCATATCATTTTTGTCCTTTATTGTGCCCATCTTTGTATTAAATGTTCCCCTGCTATCTCACATTTTTGAAGCCATCTGTAGTCTTTCCCATTTTATTATTTTCCTCTGTTTCTTTGCATTGATCGCTGAGGAAGGCTTTCTTATCTTTCCTTGCTATTCTTTAGAACTCTGCATTCAAATGGGTATATTTTTCCTTTTCTTCTTTGCCTTTCGCTTCTCTTCTTTTCTCAGCTATTTGTAAGGCCTTCTCAGACAACCATTTTGCCTTTTTGCATTTCTTTTTGTTGGGGATAGTCTTGATCCCTACCTCCTGTACAAGTTCACGAACCTCCTTCCATAGTTCTTCAGGCACTCTGTCTATCAGATCTAATCCCTTGAACCTTTTTGTCACTTCTACTGTATAATCATAAGGGATTTGATTTAGGTCATACCTGAATGGTCTAGTGGTTTTGCCTACTTTCTTCAATTTCAGTCTGATTTTGGCAATAAGGAATTCATGATCTGAGTCACAGTCAGCTCCCGATCTTGTTTTTGCTGACTCTTTAGAGCTTCTCCATCTTTGGCTGCAAAGAATATAATCAATCAGATTTCAGTGTTGACCATCTCGTGATGGCCATGTGTAGAGTCTTCCTTTGTGTTGTTGGAAAAGGGTATTTCTTCTTTGTGTTGTTGGAAGTGTGTGTTCTCTTGGCAAAAGTCTGTTAGCCTTTGCCCTGCTTCTTTTTGTAGTCCAATGCCAAATTTGTCATGGAGTTATTCCACGTATCCCTTCACTTCCTACTTTTGCTTTCCAGTCCCCTATAATGAAAAGGACATATTTTTTGGGTGTTAATTCTCAAAGATCTTGTAGGTCTTCATAGAAACGTTCAAATTCAGCTTCTTCAGCATTACTGTTCGGGGCATAGCCTTGGATTACTGTATTATTGAACGGTTTGCCTTGGAAATGAACAGTAATCATTCTGTCATTTTTGAGGTTGCATCCAAGTACTGCATTTTGGACTCTTTTATTGACTATGACAGCTACTCCATTTCTTCTAAGGGATTCTTGCCCACAGTCATAGATATAATGCTCATCTGAGTTAAATTCACCCATTCCATTCCATTTTAGTTCACTCATTCCTAAAATCTCGATGTTCACTCTTCCTGTTTGACCGCTTCCAATTTGCCTTGATTCATGCACCTAACATTCCAGGTTCCTATGCGATATTGTTTTTTACAACACTGGAATTTACTTCCTCACCAGTCACATCCACAACTGGGTGTTGTTTTTACTTTGGCTCAGTCTCTTCATTCTTCTTGGAGTTATTTCTCCATTCTTCTCTAGTAACATATTGGGCACCTACCTACCTGGGGAGTTCATCTTTCAATGTCCTATCTTTTTTCCTTTTCATGCTGGTCATGGGGTTCTCAAGGCAAGAATACTGAAGTGGTTTGCCCTCTGTTCTCCAGTGGACCACATTTTGTCAGAATACTTCTCCATAATCCGTCGGTCTTGAGTGGCCCTACACGCCTCATAGTTTCATTGAGTTAGACAGGGCTGTGGTTCATGGGATCAGTTTGATTAGTTTTCTGTGATTGTGGTTTTCATTCTGTTGGCCCTGTGATGGATAAGGGTAAGAAGCTTATGGAAGCTTCCTGATGGGAGAGGCTAACTGAGGGGGAAACTGAGTCTTGTTCTGATGGGCAAGGCCATGCTTACTTCACTTCAGTTATTCAGTCGTGTCCGACTCTTTACAGACCCCTGGACTGCAGCATGCCAGGCTTCCCTGTCCATCACCAACTCCCAGAGCTTGCTCAAACTAAATGTACATAACGTCAGTGATGCAATCCAACCATTTCATCCTCTGTTGTCCCCTTTCTCCTCCCACCTTCATTCTTTCCCAGCATCAGGGTCTTTTCTAATGAGTCAGTTCTTTCCATCAGGTGGCACTCAGCTTTCTTTATAATCCAACTCTCATATCCATACATGACTACTGGAAAAACTATAGCCTTGACTAGACAGACCTTTGTTGGCAAACTAATGTCTCTGCTTTTTAATATGCTGTCTAGGTTGGTCATAGCTTTTCTTCCAAGGAGCAAGCATCTTTTAATTTCATGGCTGCAGTCACCATTTGCAGTGATTTTGGAGCCCAAGAAAATTAAGTCTGTCACTGTTTCCATTGTTTCCCCATCTGTTTGCTATGAAGTGATAGGACCAGATGTCATGATCTTAGTTTTCTGAATGTTGAGTTTTAAACCAACTTTTTCACTCTCCTCTTTCACTTTCATCACAAGGCTCTTAGTTCTTCACTTTCTGCCATAAGGGTGGTGTCATCTGCATATCTGAGGTTACTTATATTTCTCCCGGCAATCTTGATTCCTGCTTGCACTTCATTCAACCCAGCATTTTGCATGATACTCTGCATATATGTTAAATAATCAGGGTGACAGTATACAGCCTAGATATACTCCTTTCCAGATTTGGAACCAGTCAGTTGTTCCATGTCCAGTTCTACCTGTTGCTTCTTGACCTGCATACACATTCCTCAGGAGGCAGGTCAGATGGTCTGGTATTCCCAGCTCTTTAAGAATTTTGCACAATTTGTTGTGATCCACACAGTCAAAGGCTTTTGGCATAGTCAATAAAGCAAAAGTAGATGTTTTTCTGATGATCCAACTGATGTTGGCAATCTTATCTTTTGATTCCTCTGACTTTTCTAAATCCAGCTTGAATATCTGGAAGTTCACAGTTCATAAGTATTGTTAAAGGCTGGCTTGGAGAATTTTGAGCATAACTTTGCTAGCGTGTGAGATGAGTGCAATTGTGCAGTAGTTTGAACATTGTTTGGCATTGCCTTTCTTTGGGATTGGAATGAAAACTGGCTTTTTCTAGTCCTTTGGCCACTGCTGAGTTTTCCAAATTTGATTGCATATTGAGTGCATGCTCAGTAAATCTTTAATGCAATTTTCTGTTGATGGGCAGGGCTGTGTTCCCTCCCTGTTGTTTGACCTCAGGCCAAACTATGGTGGAGGTGATGAAGGTAATGGTGACCTCCTTCAAAAGGCCCCCTGCATGCACTGCTGCACTGAGTGCCCCAACCCTGCAGCAGGCCACCACCGACCCACGCCTTTGCCAGAGACTCCTGGACACTCACAGGCAAGTCTGGGTCAGTCCCTTTAGGGGTCACTGCTCCTTTCTTCTGGGTGCTAGTGTGTACATGGTTTTGTTTGTGCCCTCCAAGAGTCAGTTTCCCCAGTCCTGTGTAAGTTCTGGCGGCTCTATGGTGGGGTTAATGGTGACCTCCTCCAAGAGGGCTTATGCCATACCCAGGTCTGCTGCCCCCAGAGCCCTTCCTGCTGCGGTAGGCCACTGCTGACCCGTACCTCTGCAGGAGACATTCAGACACAGAGCTGGCTCAGTCTCTGTGGGTTCTCTGGGTTCTGGTGAGCACAAGGATTGTTTGTGCCATCTGAGTGTCTCAGCCTGGTTTGGGTTTTGATTCTAAACACAATTTGTCTTGCTGGGCTTCTCCTTTGCCCTTGGACATGGGGTATCTTTTTTGGTGGGATCCAACATTCTCCTGTCGACTGTTGTTCAGCAGCAAGTTGTAATTTTGGAGTTCTTGCAGAAGAAGATGAGTGCACGTCCTTCTACTCTGCCATCTTCCTCTGCCACCAGACTCCTCTATCCATAGGGATTTTCCAGGCAAGAATACTAGAGTTGGTTGCCGTGCCCTCCTCCAGAGGATCTTCCCAAACCAGGGATCGAACCTAGGTGTTCTGCATTGCAGGCGGATTCTTTACAGTCTGAGCCACCAGGTTACTCTGTGGCCACTATGCAATCTGGAATTTTCTCCACTATTCTAAGCCTGTTTGTATTTATTTATGAGACTGTAAAAGTCTGTCTAAAAATGGTAGAAAATAAGAAATACCATCATACATTTAATTCATTCCTCTTTGAAAACAGTCATACTATTCATCTTCTGACTATCTTTTAAACGACAGCTGCTGCAAAAAAGAGCACATTTTATGTGGTGTTATGTGGATCCCATCCTGTTCCCAGATTAAGGTCAGGGCTACTGAATGCCTTGCCATAATGAGAGCCTCTAGTTCCAAGAGGGAGTAGAGAAGTAGGAAGTATAAGAAGTTTCTCTGTTGATGAGCATAATAGTTTGATGGACATTTAGTTTGCAAAAGATTTGTAAATCCATGTCATTTATTCAGTGGTTCTTTACCATCCCTGATGAACTTCCAGTAAATAAGTTGTTTGTTTAGAAGCGTAAAACCTTCTCTTCCTGCCGTTATGCATCCTAAAAAAAAAAAAAAATACACCAAAAGCCTTATAAGTTGACAACAACTTTTCTTGATAATGCCTGCAAATATTCCCAAGAATCTCTTGGTATGTGTGCTGCTTAATTCACTTGTTCTGATATTGAGTTAAAGGGCTTTGAGTCTATTGACCATTCCTGGTCTGCAAGGAATATTTCATCAGCAACTGTCACTGCTTGGATTTTACCTTGAATGACTGTCTAGTCTTCTCATGCTTTAGCTTTAAGTTCTGGAGCATCCACTACTAATAAAAAATAATCCTCTGACCCCCTATGAGAAATTTTTCCCTTTTTGTTTTTTGTAAATAATGTTTCTCTGTATCATACTGACTGTTGCCTACCCTCAGCATTTTTAACCCATTGCATGATCCTGCTCAGTCCTAAAGAATCATTTCTACTGTCACTTGATTAATCTTCTCTGAAGTTGCCACATTCCTTATTTTCATAGACTTTAAATTATTTTATTATTTCCATTTGGTTTTCACCAAATTCCAATTTTGGGTTGTCAGATATTTTAAATTCTCAGTATATTTTCATTTAACAAGACTGATTTACTAGTTTTTATCACATCTGAAAATCAATGCACATATTCTACATACACTCCATAAACTGAGCCTTAGGTTGGGCGGGGACCGGATGACTGTGTGACAGATATTGTCATCTGTTGATAGGAAGCAGTGTCATTTTGGTTTTACAATGATCATAGTTCAGTTTTAATCTTTAAAATATCCTGAAAGTAGAGACTCACAGACATAGAGAACAAATTTATGATTAGAGGTAAAGTCGCTCAGTCGTGTCCGACTCTTTGCGACCCCATGGGCTGTAGCCTACCAGGCTCCTCTGTCCATGGGATTTTCCAGGCAATAGTACTGGAGTGGATTGCCATTTCCTTCTCCAGGGGATCTTCCTGACCCAGGGATCGAACCCAGGTCTCCCACATTGTAGACAGACGCTTAACCGTCTTAGCCACCAGGGAAGTCCTGGTAATTTATGATTACCAGGGGGAAAAAGGAGAGGAGGGGTATTTAGGGACTTTGGGATTGACATGTACACACTGCTAAATTTAAAATGGATAACCAACAAGGATCCACAGGGAATGCTGCTCAATGTTATATAACAATCAAAATGGGAAAATAATTTGAAAGAAAAGAGATACAGGTATATGTATAACTGAATTACTTTGTTGTACACATGAAACTAGCAAAACATTATTAATCAACTATACTTCAATATAAAATGAAAAGTTAAAACGAAATAAGTAGAGCTCCTAAGAAAAGCAAGTTAGGAATCTTCTACAAAATTACAAACATACATATCTTTTACCTTAAATAAATAAATAAGTAAATAAATAAAATACCGTAGAGAGGAAAAGTTTCTATGTGTAGACAAACTCAAAGTTTATCTATTATGAAGTAATCAAATTTCTTATCCTTTTTTAACAACATTAGGTGTGCACAATAAATTGGTAAGAAAGTTGATATTATTCTTAATAATCGTTAGAGCTTTTGTGTACTTAAAAGATTAACAGGAAATATGCTAAATGAATGGTTAGAGTGTACTGTACACTTAAAATGTACTAAAGAAATGTGCTTCATGTTTAAAATGCATTGTCTCATTTTTTCCCCTAAAATGAACTTATTGGATAATTATTTTCAGTCCTGTTTTCCAGTGCAGAAACCAAGCTTTAGAGAGGTTGACTTGCCTCCAAACACAAGCTTACAAGCAGTTGAGATGGGATTTATATTTTTAAGTGATAAATGTAAAACATGAAGTGGTGTGTATATAGAATATTATTAATGTGAAAAAAATTAATAGGTATGTATGTGTTTATTAAAACACATAGATGGATACATAAGGGATTGGACCAATTACTATCTCAGGATAAGAGTCTGGGTGGCTGGGAAACAAGGGAGAATCAGTTTTTGTTATATGTACCTTTGTGTTTTGTGGCTGTATTTATTGTTCAAAAACAAATGTAAGGATGCTATTTAGGGGGACAAGTGAGTCATAAACCTGTAGTTTTGGCCCAACATATCAACTTAAAAGTATTCTGTTCTTGGAGTTACTTATTGCTCTGAAACTTCAGGCTATAATCAAATAACATATCCTCAAAAATACATCTAAACTGAATTTGAATGAATGAATGATACAGGTGAGAGTTTAGCATACCATAATGTATGTAAGAATATATGATATTATTAGCTTTATATAGAATAGTCATCTCAATTAAATAAATTTCACTATACAAAAATCTGAAATTCAGTAAATTTTATACGGAAGATCTGAGAATGTGCTTGACACAAACACCAAGAAAAGCAGAGAGGCAAAAGCTGAGTTGGATGAGTGCAGTTAAGGTGAAATGAACAGCCTCTCTTAGCCTCAGACATGACCCCAGGGACTGTGTGATTAACTCATTCCTAGGTCTGTGATTCCAGAAATATATCTTGAAAATAAAACTCTGCTTTCACACAATGAAAAAATACATAGGCATAAAAAAGTGTGAACATTCTAATTATAAAGTAACTGTATAGTTTTGTAAAATAGCAATTCTATTTATTTTCAAAAATAAGGTTTACCAAAGACAAAGGTTAAGATGACAAACCAGCAAAAAATAATAGAACTTTTGTAAAAAGGGACCAATGTCCTTAGCATAAAAGACCCCTTATCAAAGAAAGAAATGATGAAAACCCCAATAGAAAAAGGACTAAGAGAGTGAATAGATTTATTAAAGAAGAAACAAATGTTCCATGGAATGCACATTTTTAAATGTTTTTTTTCCTATCAAGCAAGCAAGCATTTGGCAAGCATTTTTTAAATTACTATATTTAATATTGTTTGGGTATGGAAAAATATATGCTTTTATATTGCTAGAGGGAATATACATTTTTACAGCCTATCTGGAAAGAGTTTTGGCAGCAACTTCACTTTCACTTTTCACTTTCATGAATTGGAGAAGGAAATGGCAACCCACTCCAGTGTTCTTGCCTGGAGAATCCCAGGGACAGGGGAGTCTGGTGGGCTGCCATCTATGAGGTCTCACAGAGTTGGACACAACTGAAACGACTTAGCAGCAGCAGCATGTGCTTTAAAAAGACAAAGGAAATACATAAAAATATCATCAATAATTTGCTTTGAATAGATTACTTTTATTTTAATCTTTATGCTTTTCAATGTTTTCTAAAAATACCAATGAAAATTTACTATACTTATATTCAGCTATATTAATAACTTTAAATTAGTTGTGTGTACAGCTTTCTTCGAAGTATTGTATGTTGGATTTAACAATAAAGCCATAGCTTTGACTCTGCAGACCTTTGCTGAGAAATTTCCATATAGTCAAAGCTATGGTTTGTCCAGTAGTCATCTACATATATGAGTTGGACTATAAAGAAGGCTGAGCACTGAAGAATTAATGCCTTTGAATTGTGGTTTTGAAGAATACTCTTGAGAGTCCCTTGGACAGCACGGAGACCAAACCGGTCAATCCTAAAGGAAATCAACTTTGAATATTCATTGGGAGGACTGATGCTAAAGCTGAAGCTCCAGGACTTTGGCCACCCAATGTGAAGAGTTGACTCACTGCACAAGACCCTGATGCTGGAAAAGACTGAAGGCAGGAGGAGAAGGGGGTGACAGAGGATGAGGTAGTTGAATAGCATCACTGACTCAATGGACCTGGGTTTGAGCAAACTCCGAGAGATGGTGAAGGACAGGGAAGGTTGGTGTGCTACAGTTATGGGGTCGCAAAGAGTCGGACACAGCTTAGTGACTGAATAGCAGCAGCAAGAACAAAAATATTTTCTATATAACTTGGCCTTGTTATTCACCTACAGGTTTTAAATAAACCATTGTTAATGGCAACATTTAAGCTGGAATTAATCAACAATCCAGTATTGTATCTGTGCCTAAGTTTCTGAAACAGTTGAGTAAGTTACCACTTTGCTAGAGATCCAGACATTTGGATATTTGTCCTTAAGCATATGCTTCAAATAAAGTATTTGCAGTTTGGGGATGCTCAACCACTGATGAAATGGAGAAACATTCCTAATGAATTTTTAGGAGTGACTAATATAATTGTGTGTGCCAACAAAGGTCCATCTAGTCAAGGCTATGGTTTTTCCAGTGGATGTGAGAGTTGGACTGTGAAGAAACTGAGCACCAAAGAATTGATGCTTTTGAACTGTGGTGCTGGAAAAGTGTTGGTGTGGAGTTTGAGTTTACTCAAACTCATGTCCAAACTCCATCACCGGGAGTTGGTGATGGATAGGGAGGCCTGGCGTGCTGCAATTCATGGGGTTGCAAAGAGTCAGACACGACTGAGCGACTGAACTGAACTGAACTGAACTGAATATAATTGTGAGTATAATATGTGACTAGTATAATTTAGAATTGAAGAATTTTAACATGGATTTTCCAGTAGTCATGTATGGATGTGATAGTTGGACCATAAAGAAGGCTGGGCACCAGAGAAATTGATGCTTTTGAACTGTGGTGTTGGAGAAGACTCTTGAGAGTCTCTTGGACTGCACGGAGATACAACCTGTCAATCCTAATCAGTCCTGAGTATTCATTAGAAGGACTGATGCTGAAGTTGAAACTCCAATACTTTGGCCACCTGATACAAAAAACTGACTCATTGGAAAAAGACACTGATGCTGGGAAAAATTGAGGGCGGAATGAGAAGGGAGCCACAGAGGATGAGATGGTTAGATGGCATCACTGACTCAATGGACATGGATTTGAGTGAACTCTAGGAGATGGTGATGGACAGGGAAGCTTGGTGTGCTGCAGTCTATGGAGTCTCAGAGTTGGACATGACTGAGTGACTGACTGCACAACAACATTTGATTAGGTGATGTTTGCCATACTATTCTCTCTTCCTATCTATCAGATCAAGCTTTTAACTTGAGTGTTTTTGGTTGTTAGAATACTGCTTTCACTAAGGCAGTATTTTGGTATCATTAAAATGAGAAAAGACAATAAAAGCAGCAATATTTTCACTTTCAGTTGCTCAGTCATGTCTGACTCTTTGTGGCCCCTGTAGCCTACCAGGCTCCTCTGTCCATGGAATTTTCCAGGCAAGAATACTGGAGTGGGTTGCCATTTCCAACTCTAGGGGTTCTTCCCGGCCCAGGGATCGCACTGGCATATTTATTCTTTACCACTAGCACCACCTGGGTAGCCACAGTTTTATATTTCTTGCATACACGTAAGGTAAGGAATTGTTTCTGAATGTGTTTTAATTTTTTAGAAGAGGAGAAAAAGTGAGAACACCATAACTTTTTAAAATTTTTCTGATGTAAAGTCAATGACATGACAGTTATTGATTACTTTATTTGAAGATAATCCTAAAATATTAAAAACTCAGTCATAATTTTACTAAATAATAATAGTAATTCACTTACAAATCAGTGTGACATTTACATTGCCTTAAAGACAGGGTGCTTGATTCTTCCTGTATTTGGGTCAGGAGAAGTTGTCATTCTTCAAGTGTTCAACAAGTTCCTATGACATCAAGATATCATGTAATGAGCTAATGATAAAAGATACCCAAGACAAGTTTCCTGTCTAAGGAGCTTAGAGTCTGGTTGAAGAAGACAGGCATAGAGACTAATGAAGGAAATGAGGCATTATAAGAAATATGATAAAAATCTGCACTAGGGGGTAGGTGGAAACGCAAATTAGATAGGAGAGGTGAGAGAAGGAAAAGCTGATGAGGAGTTGAATTTATATTTGAGGGAAGAAAGGTAGGAGATGAAATCAGATCTCTTCATATAAGAAGTGCTGAACTGAATTTTTAAAGTAATGAGATGATCAGAATAGTTGAAACTGGATAGAAGGAGCAGCATAAGAAAGCAGGGATCATAGAATAATCTGACTGCCCTTTGGGGAAATGAAATGTAGAGAGATGTAGCTGGAATGTAGTAGACACAAATAGGGGAAGGAAAAGAAGCTATCAGCACCTGGCTAGGAAGTTTTCTGTGCTTTTCCTAGACATGGCAGATTATCCTATAGGCAGCTGTCAGCTGTAGAGGATTTTTTTTAGTAGGGGAAGATTACTTTATAATTTCCCATTATAAAGGCAGGGTTTATTGTACATTGAATGAATATTAGAACTGACTAAATTTCCTTGGTACTACCAAACTACATGCTTTCCAGCATTTTCTGTAGCACAACTCTTTTTCCCCCTAAAGGAATTATTTTGGTGCTTCAATAAGAAAAACAGATACAAAGGAAATATAGGGTCCTTAACAATTTTAAATTTTGGTCTTAACAAAATAATTCATTGTTCCAACAACCCCTGATACTCCTAAATTGAAATTCACTAATGTGGCCCATGTGACATGTACAGAAATGACACTCAATTTTCAACTGATGGAGGTACCAAAACAGAGAAGTACAGAAACCAAAGCCCCTTTTCAGGTGGAAGGCTCAGATTCCTAATAAAGGCTCTGTTAGGAGTTTCATCCCTTTTTGTAAAATTTGAAAGTCTGACTATATTCTTATAATTTGTGGGGGCAAAAGTATTATGATATAGCAGAATATCTTAAAATATTATTGTAACTAAAGGGAAAAATTAACAAATTTGAAGCAGAATATTTTTAATGAATTCATTAAAATTCTGAAAAAGATACCTTCAATTACAGCAGCACATGTATTTTATCTAATGATTAATAGTCTGTGATTGAGAATTGCTTTCCTAAGTACTTCTTTACTTCCGTAGGTCCTTTCTAGGGCATTATTTGGTTTCTTGGTTTCAGCCTTTCTGTACTTTGCTCTTACAGTAGGGTTTTTGTAGAAAGTTATCATCATCATTACACTATCATCACATCATTACGTTATCACTACAAGGGCTTCCCTGGTGGCTCAGCTGGTAAAGAATCAGCCTGCAATGCGGGAGACCTGGGTTCGATCCCTGGGTTGGGAAGATCCCCTGGGGAAGGGAAAGGCTACCCACTCCAGAATTCTGGCCTGGAGAATTCCATGGACTGTATATTCCATGGGGTCACAAAGAGTTGGACATGACTGAGTGACTTTCACACTTCACATCACCATCATTAATTTGTCATTGTGTTTCATTTTTTGAATTTCAGTTGTTTGGATAATATTTTGTACGTTTTACTTCTTGTTTCAGGGCAGAAGAGTGCACACATCAACCGTGTAAATATTTGTTGAGTTGAACAGGCTTTAAAAGTAAATCATTAAATCACTATGGATTTATCTATTCTAAAATTTCTATTAAGCTATCTGAAGGAGAAGTGTGTAAAACTGAAACTCATTTAAATTATAATAGGAAATGTACCAATATTCCAAATTAGCAGTTTTTTCCCATTTTACAGGGATGAGGTTTATTTTCTAGCCATGTCAGTATAGTTTCAACATTGTATAATGTGTTGCTTAAGAACATGCAGAAGAAGAAATGACAGTAGAACAGAGTATTTGTGATACAGTAGGTATCATATATAATTTAGCCATGTAATAAAAGATTATATTATAATGGAGGCTAGACTATGTATGTTTGAGATATATATATAATATATGTATATATATATATATTCTAGTGCAGTGTGTTATAATGTTTTCTATTGCTGTAAGATAGTAAAAATAAGTATATATACTATATATTATATGTATATAATATATATAATGGAATAAAAGACATTTTAAGGGTCATTGTATTATTTTACATGTACATGTTCATAGGTGGCATCAGGTATGCTGATATGCTTCATAATAATTGTTTAAAACTCCAGAATGAGATTTGTTCCCATTATAATCAAGCAGGATAAGGCATTTTGGAAAAAAAAAAAAAAAAAGAAAGGATTTATTCTCTGGTAATTCAAATTAACTGTATGAAAAGAGTTGGACTCTGTGATTCCACATGGTTTTCCTACCCATCCCCCAAGCTTGATGACTTAGATGATCCTGTTGTATTTGCTTGTCCGTAGCAAAGACAGATGGCTCAGCCAGGGAATTCTCCCCTAGCGCTGCCTCTCTGAAACCACAAAGTCAGGAAATGTAATCAGAGTGCTCAGCTGAACCAGAGCAAGAGCTTTCCTAATGGGTAACTGTGACTTGAGAAATTACATCCATTAGGTAAAGTGATTAAATATACATCAGTCCTTTGGCAAGGGAGCCATGAAGATATTGCAATAGAACATCATCCCGTGACCCGTCTCTCCTGCTGGGAAAAAGAAACAGGTTTTTCCCTTTGACATGTATCATCTCTAAATTCCTCAGCTCAGTTTCAGGGAGACATTTTTTTAGTAACAGGATTTATACAGTTCTGATTTTCTGTGAACTAGAAAACACACAAAACACTACAAAATATTTCGGAATTGCTCATTCCCCCCACTGTTTTTGTTTTATATTGTTTTTCTTCATGTTTTAGGCATTTCATCTTCAAGTTTTATTTTAATTCTTCCAGTAGAAGCCATTTGTGTCCCCAAAGAAGACTTTTTTCACTTAGATATACACACCTTAAATATATACTTAGAAAAAAATTTGTTGTGCCAGGGTTCATGCAGATTTCTCTTAGCATTCTAAATAGTTTATGTTAAAATCATGTTAAAAGAAAATTTAGCTTTAAAAAGAAATATCACTCTCAAATAGCATTGACCTTGAATATATTTATAGTTCTAGAGATTCCTGTTTCTTACTCTTAGTTATAACTACCTTTTGATTAATAATATGCTGCCCATCATATATTAATATACTTGCTACTAACCTACTTGAGTAAATCCATGCATTTAAAATGTTTTTTTTTAAGTCATGAATAATCTTTCACTTTTTCCCTCGTGACCATCAGCAGGTAACTGCAAGATGACTGACAGAAAATGTTTTTACAATTATGGACTCATAGATAACTAAGTTGAAAATACCCTCCAAAGAAGTCAACTTGCTCACTTTATAGATAAATCCCTGAGCGCTCAACTTGTGTCTAGCATAATAGAAAGCACAATTAAAGACATAAGCGAAAGTAATCATCATTTTTGAAGTTTCCTTAGTGGATTCCTGAGCACACTTATATACATACTAATTCCTCTCCCCCAAATCAAGATTTCTCTTCGTATTCTTTTTTTTATAATTAGTTTCGTTTATTTATTTATGCTGGGTCTTCATCACTGGGCAGGCTTTTCTCTAGTTGCAGGGAGCAGGGGGCTGCTGTCTTGTTGCAGTTTGTGGGCTCCTCATTGTGCTGGTGTGTCTTGTTGTGGAGCACGGGCTCAGAAGTCGTGGCACCTGTGCTTAGCTGCTCCACGACTTATGGGCTCTTCCAAGATCAAGGATCAAACGAATGTCTCCTGCACGGCAGGCAGGTTCTTTACTACTGAGCCACTAGGGAAGCCCTCTCTTTATATTCTTAAATCTCCAAATCCTCAGTCAGCAGTTTTTACTATCTTACAGCAGTAAAAAAACAAGTCCTTCTTTAATTACCTATAAATTATATATGCAGGAGAAACGGAACCAGAATTTTAATACAGAAAAGTACCTTACAGATATATAGTTAAAACTTCCCATTGTATAAATGTTCTTGGTGCCAGAGATAGTTTAGCTATAATGTAGCAAGTTAAAGTCAAGTCTATGAAATCATTTATTGGTAGAAAGGCTTTGAGCTAAAAATATAACAGACCTGACATGTTTCTGTGAAACATTTTTATGTACACGATAATTCTAGATTCCTATATGTACTGCCCTCAGTGTCTACTTAGAGTATTTAGTAAAATTATGCTGTGACTTACAATGTAGTACAGATATTATAATTTACAGAACTGAAAATATTTTAATTCTCTCTGGCCATTGAAAATGTTCCATTTAATATTCCCAAAATTGGGAGTTGAGGAAAAAGTATTCAATAGATAAGTAAAATATTTGGTTCAGTGCCAAAATTGAAATAAATAAAATGGATTATATAGAAAATTGTATAGAAAATAATAACTATGAGAGAATACTGGAGAACTCTTATATAATTTTGACATTTCTCTTTTCTTGGGGTCTTGAGTTTTGAGCTTCTTCTAACCTCTTCTTGATTAAGGAATAGAGAAAATAGCATATAACCATTGAATCAATGTTTGTTGTCTGCCTACTATGTGCCTTGTTAGGCTAACCATTGGGAACTGAAAGATGAAATAAGATGCCACATTATGATGAGAGGAGCTACTTTGGGGATTTAATTAAAGTTGTCCTGGGTGAAATAATGCTTGGGCTGGCTCCTGAAGGATGAATGGGAATGCTCCATTGGACCAGAGCCAGTTAGCTAGATTTCTGGATAGATGTGTGGGCCTGAATTTCAGGGAATGAGGCTAGACTCACTTAAGAAAGGCTTTTGTAGTTAATCTCATAAACCAAACATTGATGATTTTTATTATAAGTAGAGAAGTGATGTTGTCAGTTTTATTTACCACTTTGATATTAATATGTAGTCTGTAGATTAGAGGTAAAGAGTGAAAACCTAGACATAAGAAACTATTGTGATAATGTAGATAAGATGTAAAGAATAAAGAGACAAGATGTGGGGCTGTAAAACAAAATGAATTTAGGGGTGATTTAAAAAGAATAATTAGTAGGACTTGTTGACTGGATATTAAGAGTCTATTCTGAATCCCCAGATAGTGGGTGATATTTGTTACTTCTAGTACTGGCTACTGATTAGTTGAATCATTTAAATGATCAGAGTAAAGTAAGAGTATAGGAAAAATAGATAAGTGTTTGTCAAATCTGAAGGACATATCTGCTGCTGCTACGTCACTTCAGTTGTGTCCTACTCTGTGCAACCCCATAGATGGTAGCCCAGCAGGCTCCCCTGTCCCTGGAATTTTCCAAGCAAGAATACTGGAGTGGGTTGCCATTCAAAGGACATATCTAGGTTGGAAAATAATTGTTTTTTTTTTCATGTTTTTACAATGGAAAGCCTTTGCGTCCTTAGTTTGTTAAAAGACAATCCATAATTAACAAACAACTGCGCATGTGCAGAGGTGCTATTTTAGCTGATTTCCATTGGCTCATGAGTTGACTGCTGCCCGATGTCCTCTCTGAGAGGCACCACATGACAGCTGGGAAGTGGGCCATCTCTCTCCCACATCTTTTCTTCCTACATGTGCACCTGTTTTGAGTACCTGCCATCTTACTATAGGAAAAAGGCTTAGTCCCTCTGGAACATGGTCATCAAAAGTTGCCAGCTCATTATGTAGGTCCTGAATCTATTGAAATTCAAATTCAACTGGGCATCACATATTTTATCTGGCAACCCTGTCCTATATTTTTCTAAAATGTTCATCCTTTTCTGTCTCCTCATGACCTCATTATATAAGCTCTAGATTAGAATGTACTCCATAAATTCTGGGACATGAACTTCAAGTGCATATGAAGGATGGGGTCAGGGGAAGATCCTCTACCAGTCAATTCCAGGTACTTCTGACACTAATTCCTGGATTTATTTTCAGTGTTGGCATTTATCGATGACTTCACATAAAACCTTAATGTGTTTATAACAGGCAGAATGATGGAATAGTAATAACAGGGCCCCAGGTGTGTTTTGAGCATTAATTAGTTAATTATAGTTGAGAGGCATACTAAATAGCAGAGAATTCAAAGCTTTTCACTTCAATTGGGGGTCCACTTAAATAGCACTTTACTAAGCCAGGGAAAACAAATACAACTTTCCCATGAGGTACACAACCCACTAGGAAGGCTGATCTCCTCGTGTGGCCACTTGCATGAAAATATATCCCCTGGGTGTCAAAGGCTTTCTAAGAGCAATGATTCATGAACCTCTTGGATTTTTAGGATGGTATTGTGAAAATATTTTCATCTATACTCTTAAACAGTTACTTGACTTGATTAAAATATTTTATGCTTTGATCCAGAAGTTATAGGTGTAAGTGGGGATGACAGAATACTCCAAAAAAAAAAAAAAAAAAAAAAAAATCCTAGAGGAGAGAGGACAATAAGTTAGGAAGATGGAGAAAGTGATGGGTGGGTCAGTGCCTAGAGATTTTAGACAAACTTGCAGTACTAATGCTTCTAGTTTATGTTCTCTAGATTCCATTCTTATTAGTTCAGGATCACTGCAATACATAAAAATATTTATTAAAAAAGACCAATCAGGTATCATCAAATTGATGTGGAAGAGGAGGAGACATGTAGATGACTCAGCCCCAGTCCCAATTCCCCATCCTAATCTTCATGTGAAATAGTCAACCTTTCAAGCAAACTGAGTTCTGTCCAGTCTGAGGCTCAAACGATTTGAATAGTTATCTCAAAACTATTGTGGAGGTGTCTTGTTTTCTATATTTTTGTTGTCTGCGTTTTTCCTTTCCTGGCCTTCCCACCTACTACTAGAAGTCATATACTTTATCATGTACATTTGTATATTATATGCCTTTTTCATTGAGCATGACATTCCCACCTGAACCCATGCTTTAGAGAGAACAATGACAAGTTTCTCTGCACCTGTTCCATGTTTAGTAAGTTTCCAGTTCCTTTAGGTGTCAAACAATAGCAGGTATCTCTGCAGTCCCTCAGGTCACTACTGTGCTTGGTTTGTTGTCAAGGTAGCAGCTGAACTATATCTTTCACAAACAGATGGTAAATTTTTTTCCAACTTGAGCAGAGCACCTCCCATTCATTAGCAGGAATGCCCCTAGAGACCCATCTCTATGTTGTCTACATGGCTCAAGCATTGTATACTTTAAAATGTCTAACATGTACAGTTTTGAATTGTTTTAGAAACATTTCAGTATCCTAGTAAATCCTCTGTGTTGAGATGAATAAAAGGGGTTCAGTTTCCCAAGTCAAGACTGAAAAGGTCTATGAGAAATGCCAAGTCATGGTAGATTCATTTGGGAAAAACAGAGACAAGTTTTGTGCAAAAGGTTCATGATCTTTGGTATTAAATTTTGGAATTAAGAATAGACCAAACTAATGAGATTTTCTGATGATCTTTTCCATTTTTATATCCCCTAAGCAAGCCCATTTTCTTTTTGAGAAGTTGACTAAGGCAGGAAAGAGGGGTAAGTGTTAGGGCATCACTGGTCCTTCTTCCCTTGTTTGTTTACTAGTGGTGAGACAAATTACCTCCCACAGCAGCACAGGTTATTCAAGAGGCTCAGAGGAGCTGCGAATGAGACACTCCTTATTGATATTTCAGTAAGAATTCTCCATCTTGGTGGTTTCAAAGCAGATGACAGTAGCTCCTCAGCCTATATATCCCAACAAGCAGACCTTTTGACATAGAACTTCATCACGTGTTCCAGGGAGGCAATTTTAAGTGTAGAATACTCCCATGTTTTAGCTAGGATGCTAGGTCACTGCTTTTCAACTAGACTGGAAAGTCTAATCTATAATACATTTGTCCAAACAGTCTTTGGTTTCTAACAGATTATAACTTTAGAAAAGAAATTTTCTTGGGGGTGAGAAAAATACAGGGTAGGCACCATTAGTTTTATTTTGGGTGAAGTTGATAGTAGGGAAAACGTAGCCAAGGATATCATCCTTGTTCCTAATACTAACAACATGGAACTTTGGGAGCTCAGGAAGAAGGTAAGCAACAAATGTTCTCACCTTCAGCAGAACCTTCTGGTAAATATACTTGTTCTGTTCATTTGGTTTTTATTTTATTGGTTTTTAAATTTCTCTATTGACTTGAAATACCTGTTTATACTGTGTGTTATCTTATAACTTGCACCTGTATCTCAGTCAGTATTCCCCCTTTCCATAGGTTTTTTCCCCTATCACCTTTTAAAGGGTCTACTGACCTGAACATGATGAAAACTTTCAAAACAGGGAGAACTGAGTTTGGCTTGCCTCGGCCCCTTTCTAGTATAATAGTATCAAAGAAATGTCTCTGCGTCTCCATAAATTGAGATGAGAATAATAACTGTTTCTGAAAAGATTATAATTCTAACACAGTACTTAATGCCGCTTTATCTATATATTAGTTTTCCTCTATAGGACAACCAAACCCCACCTTCGCTCAAAAATCATGTTCTCTCCTGATGGCGTTTATAGTTTTGTAAAAGCTCTCTTATCACTAGCCAATTTTCTAAGCTATGCACACCACAACTCAGTACCAATTTTGTCATGAAATTACCTAAAGATAGCCTAAGAGTAGAGATTCTATGAAAGAACTTTGGGAACTCCTAAATTGAGATATGTATCATCAAGCTGCAATTTGCTGGCTATTCTCCTATGCCGATGAGAGCCCAGGCCTCTCTTTAGGCCACTTGATGCCCATCTTGCATGGCAGCTGTGATATTTTAACTCCTGCAGTAATTGGGGTTGTATTTGCAATACAGTCAGCTCAAATCTAATTTATCAATTTTATGAGGTCTGAAGCACGGTCAGAGCTCCCTTTCAGAGCCTTGAGGAAAAGCTGCTTTGCCAAGATAACAGAGGCCATGACTCAGTCTTTTCTGACTTGCACTCCTGCTTCACATCAGACCCATAAAATCTTATGTCTAGTGACCTTCTCCTCCCATGTGTTTTGGATTTTCTCATCTAAAGGCACAGCTGTGATGTCAGCAGTGGGAATTTCCATCTCTGGGTTTATTTGAGGAGTTTTTCCTGCTTGGACAAAGGATTTTAGATGGCTTTCTGTAAAACACACGTGAAAGGGATCACTAAAAGGAATTTCAAAATAAATTAGACATTATTGGCAGTGAAGAAAACAGTCCAAGCAACAGGAAACTTTATTTTGTGTTTGACAGAAGGGCTTCCACATACTGGTGTATTGCTAGGATGATGATTATTTATACAGCTCAGATACATCTTCTTAAGGTTTGTTCTCTAGTGTCTTTTGACCAAGCCCAATACTCTACAAGGTTGAATGACTCTGATGACACATGAGTAGGAGGATGTCTTTTTAAGCCAAAGTATATGATTACACATCCTTAGTTTCATAACTTCTCACCAAAAGGCTTTACTTTGTGGTTTCTCATGGTTCACACTTCTGATAACTCCTAGGTGATGGTTAATGGTTCAGTGTTGTTAGGTTCCAATGAAATAATATATACTAAAAAGCCTCTAAGTGTTGTCAAGAAGCAACAGTTAGAACAGGACATGGAACAACAGACTGGTTCCAAATCGGGAAAGGAGTAATTCAAGGCTGTGTATTGTCACCCTGATTATTGAACTTATATGGAGAGTATATCATGTGAAATGCCAGGCTGGATGATGCACAAGCTGGAATCAAGATTGTCAGGAGAAATATCAGTAACCTCAGATAACAGAGATGATACCACCCTTACATAGACAGAGGAGCCTGGTAGGCTACCATCCACGGGGTTGCAAAGAGTTGGGCATGACTGAGCGACTTTACTTACTTACTTACTTATGGCAGAAAGCGAAGAAGAACTAAAGAACCTCTTGGTAAAAGTGAAAGAAGAGAGTGAAAAGTTGGATTAAAGCTCAACATTCAAAACATGAAGATCATGGCATCTGGTCCCATCACTTCATGGGAAATAGATGGGGGAAACAGTGGAAACAGTGGCTGACTTTATTTTGGGGGGCTCCAAAATCACTGCAGATGGTGATTGCAGCCATGAAATTAAAAGACGCTTACTCCTTGGAAGGAAAGTTATGACCAACCTAGATAGCATATTCAAAAGCAGAGACATTACTTTGCCAACAAAGGTCTGTCTAGTCAAGGCTATGGTTTTTCCAGTGGTCATGTATGGATGTGAGAGTTGGACTGTAAAGAAAGCTGAGTGCCAAAGAATTGATGCTTTTGAACTGTAGT
The DNA here is from genome assembly GCF_023091745.1 of Budorcas taxicolor. Classification (NCBI taxonomy): domain Eukaryota; kingdom Metazoa; phylum Chordata; class Mammalia; order Artiodactyla; family Bovidae; genus Budorcas; species Budorcas taxicolor. Next base: position 74,291,064 of record NC_068911.1, read on the forward strand.
GTGGGAGAAGACTCTTGAGAGTCCCTTGGACTGCAAGGAGATCCAACCAGTTCATTCTAAAGGAGATCAGTCCTGGGATTTCTTTGGATGGAATGATGCTAAAGCTGAAACTCCAGTACTTTGGCCACCTCATGCGAAGAGTTGACTCATTGGAAAAGACTCTGATGCTGGGAGGGACTGGGGGCAGGAGGAGAAGGGGACGACAGAGGATGAGATGGCTGGATGGCATCACTGACTCGATGGACGTGAGTTTGAGTGAACTCTGGGAGTTGGTGATGGACAGGGAGGCCTGGCGTGCTGCCATTCATGGGGTTGCAGAGTCGGACACGACTGAGCGACTGAACTGAACTGAAAAGCACTGCAGATGGTGACTGCAGCCATGAAATTAAAAGAGGTTTGGTCCTTGGAAGAAAAGGTATGACCAACCTAGAAAGCATATTAAAAAGCAGAGACATTACTTTGCCAACAAAGGTCTGTCTAGTCAAAGCTAGATGAGTTTTTCCAGTAGTCATCTATGGATGTGACAGTTGGACTAAAAAGAAAGCACAGCACTGAAGAATTGATGCTTTCAAACTGTGTTGGAGAAGACTCTTGAGAGTCCTTTGGACTGCAAGGAGATCCAACCAGTTCATTCTGAAGGAGATCAGTCCTGGGATTTCTTTGGAAGGAATGATGGTATAGCTGAAACTCCAGTACTTTGGCCACCTCATGACTCTGATGCTGGGAGGGACTGGGGGCAGGAGGAGAAGGGGACAACAGAGGATGAGATGGCTGATTCCAATATGGATGTGAGAATTGGACTATAAAGAAAGCTCAGCACTGAAGAACTGATGCTTTCAAACTGTGTTGGAGAAGACTCTTGAGAGTCCCTTGGACTGCAAGGAAATCATACCAGTCCATCCTAAAGGAAATCAGTCCTGAATATTCATTGGAAGAACTGATGTTGAAGCTTTGGCCACCTGTTGCACAGAACTGACTCATTGGAAACGACCCTGATGCTGGGAAAGACTGAAAGCGGGAGGAGAAGGGGACAACAGAGGATGAGATGGTCAGATGGCATCACTGACTCGACTGACATTAGTTTGAGTAAGCTCCGGGAGTTGGTGTTAGACAGGGAAGCCTGGCATGCTGCAGTCAATGGGTTTGCAAAGAGTCAGACATGATTGATCAACTAAACTGAACTGAACTGAAAAAGCTTTATAAAACATATCAAAATATGTTTTTAATGATGCTTCATTGATTCTAAATAATATGATGTGGTTGATCATTTTTCAATTAAGTATGTGTCTGTGCCAGTTTAGTTTGGTTGATTGAAATGTGATCCTCCTAAAGCTAATGCAGTGGATTGGATCCATATAGGAACACTTAGCATTTATTTCTCCATGGAAAGACAGATTATACTCTCAGACAGTCCTCCATGACCCTAGCCAGTTATCCACATAAGCACAGAATGGAACCTTAGCATTTTGAGTTTTAATATTTTATTGAGTCGTTCCTATGTTCAGTACCCCTCTCAGCACCATCTATATAAATAGATGGCTTTACATGCACTGTCTATTGTAATGCACACAATAACATTATGAGGAAAAGCACTACTGTTGTCATCACTTCTTAGATGAGCAAACTTGATCTTAGATAAGACACTAATTCATTACACACAATCAGAGAACGATAGGACTGGATTTCAAAAGTTCATTTGTCTAACTTGTTCCTAATAAAATACTGTGTTCCTCAAACCGAAGGCTGTCTTTTGACTGATTATGAAATGTATAGCGTAATTCTTGGAGGAACAAAACAAAGTTTTATTTCCATTTTTTCCCTTTCCCAAAAAAGGTATCAGCAGGTATTTTGCATCAACTATAACTTCTTTTTTGAAACACAAACATTCCCAATTCTGTAAAATACTGACATATGTAATGTCTGCTAAAAGCTTGGGGCTTCCATATGTAAAGACTTCTTGTTTTTGTTTCAAAATAAAACACCAGTTAAAATTCTCAATGGGTCATTTCGAATATGTAATTTTCTGTAAAATTGGTGAAGGATATGACAAAAATTTTATGTGCTGTCTTTTTTACCACACTGAGGAAAAAAATCAGTCTTCTAATTATTTTATATAAATATAAATTTAGTACATATTTCACCTGCATTTAATTTTGTGTTGGGTTGGCTAAAAAGTTCATTTGGTTCTTTTCCAAATACCTATAAATGCTTACAATAATAATCATTTACAGCCAGGAAAATCTGAAGGAATTTTTTTGCCAACTCAATAGTTAATTTCATGACACCTAGAAAGATGTAATACAGATATTACAATTAATTTTGATCTTGAAAAAAATTGCTAGTTTCGAAACCTAAAGTATTCTGTGTTCTAAAAGTATTTTTGCAGTATGAAGGCAGGAATAGATAGGGACATGCTTGCCAGAGTTCTCCAGGGAAGAAGTTTTGGTGGTGGTTTTGAGGCCTGAGCAAGTCAAATAAATTGTGATTTGAACATGGGAAAGGCATATTCTACTGTCTCCAAGTGGATTATGCACATCTAAGAAGGATGTTTGAAGATTTTTTTGAAAAAGTATTGCCTTTAAATTTCAATCTTTTATGTCCACATTTTAATGTATATGCTATTTTATAGGTGTCCATGCAGATTCTTTAAAATTTAGCAGTGGTACAAATTCATGTACTGGGAGATGCTCAATTTATTATTGTGGTTATTATTACTTTTCTGGTAAAAATGAGTCTGGGAGGTTTTCTTAATGATAATGATTGTAAACATGATCCTGTAAGTATCATAGTCTTAAGGAAAGGCAGGAAAACTAACTGTAGGAATTAATTGTAGGGCTTATGATTGGCCTAGTCACAAACCTCTAAATGGCATTGACTGAGTACATTGGCCTCACCAAGGATTGAAATCATTTATGTTTTCTAGTCAACCTTGAAATAACACAATAACTCTACATTATTTTAAAATAATGTAGTATTATAATACATCTAATATATATTGATATATATTTATTTGCTCTTTTTTCTGTTTGTAAGAGATCATAATTTCTCAGATGTCAAGGACAGAATCTTCATGACAAGATTTTTGGAAAGTATATGCAGTCATCACTCAATTTATTATTTTGATAGATATTTATATAACACCAACAGAAACAAGTCTGAGACATTTCCTGTGTATTGACCTCATTATTCTGCAAGTATGCTTACAAGACAATAAAAGAGATGAGAATCTCCTAGTTTTCTTAAAATTAAGATCAAAACTTGCCTCATATTTCCTGAATGAAATGACAGGTTAATATTATTGATTAAATGATTATGGCTTGGCTTCCTTGAAGAATAAGCTGTTTTAGTTAAAAAAAAAAAAAAAGCAATTAGGAAAATAATAAAGAAATGAAATAGCAATTCCTCTTCCATTTTTCCCTTTCCGCGTATTGGCATAAGCAAAAGTAATGCAATAGCCACTAATTATAGGGAACCTCTCAGACTTTGTGATCAAATCTCTAATTTTCCCCATAGAAACTATGAACTAAACATTTCTTCACGCAAAGGCCTGGTTCGTCCTCCTGAACTCTTATCAGTGTGTCTTGATGAGAACCATAAAAAAAGAGAGACACATTTAGACCTATTGGCTAAGCTGGTTCCTTTTTCAAAAAAAGAGCAAATATATGTAGGCTTATTATGGTCAATTCTTCCATCTCCTATCAAAGTAACTCATCTTAAGCATAATGAAGTGGTGGAAGGCACTGTACTAAAGCTCAGAACTTGACCTCTAGTCATGATTCCAATATTCCCTTCAATATAACTTTGCAAATACTAAACTGTGAACCTTGATGTCACCATTTATTTTTAAAACAGATAGAATATCTACATTTTATATTTCAGAGCATTCCCATATGAAAAACAGGTATAAAAATTATAAAACCATTGTAAGTCAGTGTATCTTTATGTAAGTCTATGTTATTCTTGAATGTAATGTTTCAGCAGTCAGTAATGCTGAAGAAGCTGAAGTTGAAAGTTTCTATGAAGACCTGCAAGACCTTCTAGAACTAACACCCAAAACAGATGTCCTTTTCATTAGAAGGGACGGGAATGCAAAAGTAGGAAGTCAAGAAATACCTGGAGTAACAGGCAGATTTGGCCTTGGAGTACAGAATGAAGCAGGTCAATGAAAGGCTAGCAGAGTTTTGCTAAGAGAACGCACTGGTCATAGCAAACACCCTCTTCCAACAACACAAAAGAAGACTCTACACATGACCATCACCAGATGGTCAACACTGAAATCGGATTGATTATATTCTTTGCAGCCAAAGATGGAGAAGCTCTATATAGTCAGCAAATTTAAGACTGGGAGCTGAATGTGGCTCAGATCATCAACTGCTTATTGTCAAATTCAGACTGAAATTGAAGAAAGTGGGGAAAACTACTAGACCATTCAGGTATAACCTAAATCAAATCCCTTATGATTATACAGTGGAAGTGACAAATAGATTCAAGGGATTAGATCTGATAGACAGAGTGCCTGAAAAACTATGGACAGAGATTCATAGAGGAGTCAGTGGTCAAGACCAACCCCAAGTAAAAGAAATGCAAAAAGGCAAAATGGTTGTCTGAGGAGGCCTTACAAATAGCTGAGAAAAGAAGAGAAGAGAAAGGCAAAGGAGAAAAGGAAAGATATACCCATTTGAACAAATAGTTCCAAAGAATAGCAAGGAGAGATAAGAAAGCCTTCCTCAGTGATCAGTGCAAAGAAATAGAGGAAAACAATAAAATGGGAAAGACTAGAGATTTCTTCAAGAAAATTTGAGATAGCAAGGGAACATTTCATGCAAAGATGGGTACAATAAAGGATAGAAATGGTATGGACCTAACAGAAGCAGAAGATATTAAGAAGAGGTGGCAAGAATACACAGAAGAACTGTACAAAAAAGATCTTCATGACCCAGATAACCACAATAGTATGATCACTCACCTAGAACCAGACGTCCTGGAATGTGAGGTCAAGTAGGCCTTAAGAAGCATCAATGAACAAAGCTAGTGGAGATGATGAAATTCCAGTTGAGCTATTTCAAATTCTAAAACAAGACACTGTTAAATTGCTGCATTCAATATGCCAGCACATTTGGAAAACTCAGCAGTGGCCACAGGACTGGAAATGGTCAGTTTTCATTCCCATTCCAAAGAAAGGCAATGCCAAAGAATGTTCAAACTACAGCACAATTGCACTCATCTCACATGTTAGCAAAGTAATGCTGAAAATTCTCCAAGCTAGGCTTCAACAGTACATATACCCTGAACTTCCAGATGTTCAAACTGGGTTTAGAGAAGGCAGAGGAACCAGAGATCAAATGGCCAACATCTGTTGGATCATCAAAAAGCAAAAGAGTTCCAGAAAAACATCTACTTCTGCTTTATTGACTACACCAAAGCCTTTGACTGTATGGACTACAAGAAACTGTGGAAAATCCTTCAAGAGATGGGAATACCAGACCACCTTACCTGCCTCCTAAGAAATCTGTATGCAGGTCAAGAAGCAACAGTTAGAACTGGAAGTGGAACAACAGACTGGTTCCAAATTGGGAAACCTCAAGGCTGTATATTGTCACCCTGCCTATTTAACTTATATGCAGAGTACATCATGTGAAATGCTGGGCTGGATGAAGCAAAAACTGGAATCAAGGTTGCTGGGAGAAATATCAGTAACCTCACATACGTAGATGACACCACCCTTTGGCAGAAAGCAAGGAAGAATTAAAGAGCCTCTTGATGAAAGTGAAAGAGGAGAGTAAAAAAGTTGGCTTAAAACTCAACGTTCAGAACTAAGATCTTGGCATCCAGTCCCATCACTTCATGGCAAATAGATGGGGAAACAATGGAAACAGTGGCAGACTTCATTTTGGGGGGCTCCAAAATCACTGCAGATGGTGAGTGCAGCTATGAAATTAAAAGACGCTTGCTCCTTGGAAGAAAAGCTATGACCAACCCAGACAGCATATTAAGAAGCAGAAATGATACTCTGCCTACAAAGGCCCATCTAGTCAAAGCTATGGTTTTTCCAGTAGTCATGTATGGATATAAGAGTTGGACTATAAAGAAACCTGAGCACTAAAGAACTGATGCTTTTGAACTGTGGTGTTAGAGAAGACTCTTGAGAGTCCCTTGGACTGCATGGAGATCCAACCAGTCAAGCCTAAAGGAAATCAGTCCTGAATATTCATTGGAAGGACTGATGCTAAAGCTGAAATTGCAATACCTTGGCCACTTGTTGTGAAGAACTGATTCATTGGAAAAGACCCCGATGCTGGGAAAGATTGAAGGTGGTAGGAGAAGGGGACAACAGAGGATGAGATGGTTGGATGACATCACTGACTCAATGGATGTGAGTTTGAGTAAGCTCTAGGAGTTGGTGATGGACAGGGTGTGCTGCAGTCCATGGGGTTGCAAAGAGTTGGACATGACTGAGTGACTGATTTGATCTGAACTATCCTTGAATTGGAAATATATTTTTAATGTTTTTGCCTTAAAGGGTGCTATCAAGGGGTATTGCCAAAACAAATTAATTCTTTAGAAAATATGTTGGCATATTTTCTAGCCTTTCCCTTCTCCAGAGCATCTTCCCAACCCAGGGATTGAACACAGCTCAGCTCAGTGGTAAAGAATCCGCCTGCAATGCAGGAGACCCTGGTTCGATTCCTGGGTTGGGAAGATCCCTTGGCGAAGGGATAGACTACGCACTTCAGTATTCTTGGGCTTCCCTTCTGGCTCAGCTGGTAAAGAATCTGCCTGCAATGAGGGAGACCTGGGTTCAGTCCCTGGGTTGGGAAGATCCCCTGGAGAAGGGAAAGGCTACCCACTCCAGTGTTCTGGCCTAAGAATTCCATGGACTGTATAGTCCGTGGGGTTACAAAGAGTCGGACACAACTGAGTGGCTTTCACTTTCACCCCCACATTGCAGGAGATTCTTTACCAGCTGAGCCACAAGGGAAACCCAAGAATACTGCAGTGGTTAGCCTATCCCTTCTCCAGGGGATCTTCCCACCCCAAGAAACCAACTGGGGTTTGCTATATTGCAGGTGGATTCTGAGCTATCACAGAAGCCCTGGCATGTTAATATTGTCTGTCAAAAATACAAAGAAATGTAGATATAATAATAAAATATATAGCAAGTACACAAAACCATGTTCTTAGCATAAATTTGTGCATCAGGAAGTAAACTTTATAATGTGATGAGAGAACTAAAACATTGGGAACCTGATAAAATAAAAATTAGAAAACCTAGAATCAGTAGGATGATTTGAAATAAATGAATTAGAAGTCCATAGTGGAACTGATGTGGAAGCACTGTTTGATAAAATACACATGTGTCTTTGGGCTTCCCAGGTGGCGCTAGTGATAAAGAACCTTCCTGCCAATGCAGGAGACTTGAGAGATTTAGGTTCAGTCCCTGGTTTGAGAAGATCCCCTGCAGGAGGAAATGGCGACCCACTCCAGTGTCCTTGCCTGGAGAATCCCATGGATTGAGCAGCCTGGTGGGCTACAGTCCATGGGATTGCAAAGAGTCAGACACGACTGAAGCGACTTGGCACGCCTGAACATGCGTCTTTGCCTTTAGATTATATATATCAATATTAAAATTGTATAGTTTGAGAGAAAACCCATGTCAAGTGCAGTCATAAATTATAAAATTTCTAAAAATATTTTCTTTTTAGTTTGTGTTATTTGGGAATTTTATTTTCACTCATTTTCATTAAGAGATGGGTTTCCTGTTTGCTTCCTCCCTCCTTTCTTTCTTTCCTTCCTTTAATCCTCTTTCTTTCTTGCTTGCTTTCTTTTAGCTGCAATGCAGTAGAATAAAACTAACCAGTTTGTAGACACGTGCGTCTCATGGTTTCTTCTCAGCAGATTAGCCAGTTAGGTTTCTTACCACTGAAATGGGATATAGAATTCTAGAGTATTGGAGAGAATAAATTTCTTGTTGTTTACATTGACAACAAAAGTGTTGTCATAGCATTTGCTTTTGTGATAAGAGAGCTTATGATTTGCCAGCTATAATTTGCTGCCTCTCTGGACAGTGGCCATTAGTTTCAAAGAGATATGTCATAAGAGATGCTTTGTATTTATATTCTGCCCTAAGGTGGTCATTTATTTTATATTTTTGCCATATTATACAGAGATTATTTAAATGAAAGTCAGTTCATCTTACTAAGATGATCTTTGTACTAATACCAAGTTTCTTTGCAGTGGTGAATTTATAATTAATTAACCAATACTTATTCACAGACACTTAGATGTAAGGGACTCAATTTTGTTAGTATATTTCTTTATTTGAATATAGAGACTTGATATCAAATATTGGAACAAAAGGCAATAGATTTAAAAAGCTTCTCTTCCATCTTCATAAATTCATTATATTTAGGGATGGGGGCCTATAAAAATACAAAGACCAATAGATTTGTTGTACTTCTACAAAATATGAGAAAATGTGTTTCCTCCCCAGGGTATATCTTTCATGTTCTCTTGTCCTCACCTATTTTTGCATATTTACTAATCTTTAATTACAATAAGTCTAAGTTACAGACTTAGAAATTCCCAAATTGTGTGCCTGTTAATAAAAAATTGCTGCCTATGAAATCCTTTTCCTTGACACATTAAATATTAGAGAGTTTGCAGTTACTTGTTCATGCCTTTAAGGAAGTTAAGAGCAAACTGGGTGTCATTTTAAATTTGATTTCCAAAGAGCAGTGTGACAGAAATGTGACATAATCACACCAACAGATTGTACCTTCTCAGTGTTACTGATGTGTAGACATTCCTCAATTAAGTTTCTGGGGATTGCTTTATTTAATTATGAAAGCAGTTTACTGGATAAACTACTTGCTGATTGAATTTCTAAACTCAAGCCTGCTAAACAAAGCCAAATGAATCATCAGTTAAGAACTCCAGTGACTCACATACGAAGACCTTTGTGACGGGTACATCCTCTAAGCCATATACTTCTGCATTTTGAACTTTCAAAATCATCTTTGATTTTGTTATTCTTTTTTTTCTAGTGTTATTCTTTTTTTTCCTACATTGAGAATCAGCAACCTTAGTTGCTTAGTTTTGACTCTGCTTCACACAGCTCTATCATCTTGGACAAAGGCACACTCTAGATGACATTTCAGTTAACATATTTGTAAATTGAGAGGTCTGACTTAGATTTCCTCTAAGTTCCAGTGACTCTAGAGTAGTGTTTTTATACTGGATTAGTGAGTTGTAGCATGTAGATTTAACACACACGCACACATACTCAAGGAAATGAGGGTAGACTAGAAGAGAGAACATCTGTATTGTTTATAGTAAGAATAGATATTGTTTGTGAAGTTTGTTTCAGATATAAGTGAACATGTATACTCAGCCTCAGTGTAAAGTTACGGGTGGGTCACGGTCATAAACTGTGAGGACTTCTCTGCTGCTGCTGCTGCTAAGTCGCTTCAGTCGTGTCCGACTCTGTGCGACCCCATAAATGGCAGCTCACCAGGCTCCTTTGTCCATGAGGTTTTCCAGGCAAAAGTACTGGATTGGGGTGCCATTGCCTTCTCCGAGGACTTCTCTAGAATCTTACTGATCTTTCCTACTATCTTTATAATGGTGGGTTTGCAAAGACAAACTTAAATTCACCTGTTCCCACTACAGACTTTTAATTGTCTTAATAGCCTTAAAAACACCATGTCCCCAAACAGTAAACATCAAAATAAAGTGAACACAAACCAGAATAATTCATGCCTTGAATATGTATGATATAATTTTTTGATTATATTAAAAGTAGTCATGAGGGGAGGGAGGCACAGGAGAGAAGGAATATATATACATAAAAGTATAACTGATTCATGTTGTACAGCAGAAACCAACATAATTTGTAAAACAATTCCACCAATTAAAAAAAAAAAAAGCAGTCATGGAAAAGCAGAATGTGCTCAAGGCACTAAATAGTATTTTGCCCTGTTAAGGTGAGGTCCATTCTAAAGGAGATCAGTCCTGGGTGTTGTTTGGAAGGACTGATGCTAAAGCTGAAACTCCAGTACTTTGGCCACCTCATGTGAAGAGTTGACTCATTGCAAAAGCCTCTGATGCTGGGAGGGATTGGGGGCAGGAGGAGAAGGGGACGAAAGAGGATGAGATGGTTGGATGGCACCACTGACTCAATGGACATGAGTTTGGGTGAACTCCAGGATTTGGTGATGGACAGGGAGGCCTGGCATGCTGCGATTCATGGGGTTGCAAAGAGTCGGACACGACTGAGGCACTGAACTGAACTGAAGGTGAGGTGCATTTTTAAGTATTTTCTGCATCCTAAAAGTCCATTTGGTGGTTAAATTTTAATGTTGACTTTGCTGCACCCTATTCCTTTCAGAACAATGAGTCTGATCCTGCTGTCCGAGATTTGCGTATTAAATCAAGATAATTAATAATTGTTGAGCCTCAGTAGGTATTAATTAATGTAGTCTACTTAAAGTATTCAAATTGTCTTTTTATTTCTAGGCTATAAAATAGATTTTAGTACTATCTTGGAAAATCTTGGTTTTGAAAAACTCCAATTAGGAAAAATTATTTTAATATAGCCATTTATATGCAGACCATTTGGACCAAGGTCTGAATGTACTATAGTTGTTGAAGTCTTATTAAAATATTATCTCTGGATTCATGAGAATAGTCCTTGGAATATTCTTGTAAGTGAAATGGTTATTTTGCTGTGCTTTGTACTTCCTCTTAAATGGCACCTACGATGTAGTCAGTCTGTGCTCTTCTCTTTGGAAAAATAATACTAATTATATTAAAGTTGTTCAGTTATAGGATTATTTTTATAGTTGTCTGCAATTCATAAGGACTGTACATCTTGAAGCACAACCTGCTTCTTAAAACCAACCTGTGTGGTAACATGTCAAACAATGAAGATAATTTTTTAAAATTAGAAATAATTGTGAAAAATAAAATAATGTTTGATAAATATAAGAAGCATGAAATGTGTTTCCATGTGGTATATGATGTTATTAAGAGTGATTTAATTAAACAGTTTAATATGAATCAAATTAATATCACTTAATTTGAGAGTTATTCAATATTGCTTCAGGATTATTTAGAATTACATTCTGGTGCTAATAATAGCAACCTGAACACAGTAACAAACTCCCATATGCAGAGTACATCATGAGAAATGCTGGGCTGGATGAAGCACAGGCTGGAATCAAGATTGCTGGGAGAAATATCAATAACCTCAGATATGCAGATGACACCACTCTTATGGCAGAAAGTGAAGAAGAACTAAAGAGCCTCTTGAGGAAAGTGAAAGAGGAGAGTGACAAAGTTGGCTTAAAGTTCAACATTCAGAAAACTAAGATCACGGCCTCCGGTCCCATCACTTCATGGCAAATAGATGGGGAAACAGTGGAAACAGTGGCAGACTTTATTTTGGGGGGCTCCAAAATCACTGCAGATGGTGACTGCAGCCATGAAATTAAAAGATGCATCCTCTGGAAGAAAATGACTAACCTAGACAGCATATTAAAAAGCAGAGACGTTACTTTGACAACAAAGGTCCGTCTAGTCAAAGCTAGACTGGTTTTTCCAGTGGTCATATATGGATGTGAGAGTTGGACTGTACAGAAAGCTGAGCGCCAAAGAATTGATGCTTTTGAACTGTGGTGTTGGAGGAGACTCTTGAGAGTCCCTTGGACTGCAAGGAGGTCCAACCAGTCCATCCTAAAGGAGATCAGTCCTGAGTGTTCATTGGAAAGACTGATATTGAAGCTGAAATTCCAATACTTTGGCCACCTGCTGTGAAGAGCTGACTCATTTGAAAAAACCCTGATGCTGGGAGGGATTGGGGGCAGGAGGAGAAGGGGATGAAAGAGGATAATATGGTTGGATGGCATCACCGACTTGATGGACACGGGTTTGGGTAAACTCTGGGATTTGGTGCTGGACAGGGAGGCCTGGCGTGCTGTGGTCCATGGTATCTCAGAGTTGGACACAACTGAGCGACTGAACTGAACTGAATGGAAGGCCAAGATAGACATTCAGGACTGGTCTAGTGCCTGCAAAAAATCAGTGGTACCTACACGGTCCTTCTCCTTCTGTTACTTCTGACTTCTAGCCAGAAGATCCATTATAGTAAAAGATGGTTGTTGGAGTGCTAATATCCAAATTCTAGGCAACAGAAAGGAAGGAGGACTCAGCTTCTCCTTTTTCAGGCATCTACAAGGAAGTTCCAGCAACATTTCTTGCATTTATTTAGTCAGAATTAGTCATACCCCTACTTGTGATGAAAACTGAGTAATGTAGTTTTTCAGTAGGGCCAATAATTCAGGATTCTTGTGTAAAAAATAGAGAGTGAGAATGAATATCAGAACACACACATTTCCTCTTTTGTTCCAAATGATGGGACCATTTTAGGTTTTTTTAAATTTTTTCAAGAAGCAGTCTCATTATCAAGTAATACTGAAGGATTTATTAAGTAATCATTTATAGACATTGTGCTTTTTATTCAGAAAAAGTTACAAGTTTACAAAAACTTTATTCAGAACAAATGACAACTTCTGGAAAATTATGAACTCTTTAGACTAGAAAAGAACTTAAAGATCATCATCAAAATTTTTCGCTTTCCTAGTGGAGTAACTGGCTCTAGGGTAACTGAGTAAAACCTTTCTGGGTCTCATGGTAGCCATTCCCGTCTCCAGGGAATCTTCTGACCCAGGGATTGAATCCTCTCTTATAATGCAGCCAGAGCCATCTGAGCCACCAGAAGAGGAACGCCTGTGAAAGCACTGCTCTCCTAGGAGGTTCTGGTTCATAGTCATCTGTTCCTGGGTTTAATGCTACTAAGTACTCCATAGACCTCTCATCGTTTCTTTAGTTTGCTCCGTGTGTTTTGATGCTTAAGTGCCTTGGTTCATCTTGTTCCCTCTGCCAGATCAATAATGATAATAATAGCAATCATCATAGGCGTTTATTAAAGTCTTACTATTTTAGATGCAGTTCTGAGGACTGTATATTTGTTGATTCATTTAATTCTCCATCATCCTTTTCATACTCATCTTCAGTTCAGTTCAGTCGCTCAGTCGTGTCCGACTCTTTGCGACCCCATGAATCGCAGCACACTAGCCCTCCCTGTCCATCACCAACTCCCGTTCACTCAGACTCAATGGCCATCAAGTCAGTGATGCCATCCAGCCATCTCATCCTCTGTCGTCCCCTTCTCCTCCTGCCCCCAATCCCTCCCAGCATTGGAGTCTTTTCCAATGAGTCAACTCTTTTCATGAGGTGGCCAAAGTACTGGCGTTTCAGCTTTAGCATCTTACATGTGAGTAAATTGAAATCCCCGATTAAGTTATTTGACCTAGGTAACATAGCTTCTAAGTCTTGAAGTCAGGATTAAAAAGAAGTTATCCTGCATGGGTTATACAGTCAGGATAATTAGAAATATCTATTCAACCATGAACTTCTACAGAATTCTGGCTTATGTTTCCTACCCTAGCTCAAACCCATTTCTACATCCTTGTGTTTCTAAAGTACTTTTTCCATTTATCCTCCCTTGTATTAATGGTAATTTGTACATAAGTCTTTCTTAAAGACTATTACCCTTTAAAAGTAGAATTTTTTTTCTGGTCTGTGTCAAATGATTCTTTATGCTGATGAGTCCAGAGTTACTATTTTCATCCCCACTCATAAACTGAGTTCCAAAACAACTTGGCTCACTGCTTATTCACCTGTATACTTTATGTCTGCAGACATCTCAAACACATTATGTTCAAAACTGGACCTGTCATTTTTCTCTCTTGTTTAAGTCTCATCCTCCTAGTTTTCTTACCATCAGAAGTTATGGGAGCATTTACTTCGTTGTCCAAGTTGGATACCTGAAAGCAAATTTTGATTCTCATCTCATTCCTAGGGTACCACATTTAAGCATCAGTTTTAACTTTTCACGTGCTCTCAAATATGATCATGCTTGTGCACCTTGATATGCTGCATTTTTGTACTCATTTGCTAGCTGATCTCTATCCTGTAAATTCACCCTCTGCACTGTGGAAGACATGAGCTTTACTAAATACAGATTTGATCATTTTCCTGCTTAAATTAATTCACAGTCATTGCATTTCCCTTATTCTCCAACCCTTCTTTCTCATCATTATTTTTTCAAGGACATAGTTCCTTTAAAAGGAATGGGAAGAGTGAATATTTCCCAAGTGAATTGGTGTCAATATCTAGGTCTATAGCTCTGCACAGATATTCTTTATAGTGAGTACTATAATAGGAGTACCAAAGGTTGGACCAAAGCTAATGATAATGTAGTGATTATAACTGAGAAGCGTGGGGTCATTGTGGATTTATTGACAGCCTACAGTACCCATCAGGAGAAGGAGAACTGAAAACTCAGCCATTTGCTCAGGGTGTTTACAGTGTAAACAGCAAGTAGACAATGTAAAAATCAATTAGAGTCAAATTAGCAAGTACGTTCCTAAGAACCTTGGCCAGTGCTAAATCAGAGGGGCCTGTGGATGAAACTGTGGTCTAACCATCGGTTTCTCAACTCAGCAAGATTGACATTTTGGACCATGTAATTCTTTGTTGTTGGAGGTGTTCCCGTAGGATGGTTAGCAAGCTCTGTAGACTCTTCCTGCTTGATGTTCATGACAAGCACTCCTCCTCTTACTGAGTTAGGTGTTAATTATAAGAATTGTACTTTTTTGGTGGAGATAATACAAGTATAATTTGGTGATGTATGTGTGCTCAGTAGCTCAGTCATATCTGACCCTTTGTGACTCCATGGACTGTAGCCTGCCAGGCTCCATCGTCCATTGAATTTTCCAGGCAAGGATATTGGAATGGGTTGCCATTTCCTACTCCAGGAGATCTTCCCGACCCAGGGATCGAACCCATATCTCTTGTGTCATTAGCAGGTGGATTGTGGTACACTCATATTTTGGTGGATGTTTACCTAAAGGTGTGTTGTTTATGCAAAGTTGAAGCAAAGTTTAAATGAGTCTCTGAGTGTTGACGGTTCTGCCGTATTTTACACAATGAGCTACATCTGCTGTCCTCTGTATTTACAGTAAGGGCTTCCCTGCTAGCTCAGTCGGTCAGGGATCTACCTGCAGTGCAGGAGACCCAGGTTCATTTCCTGGGTCAGGAAGATCCCCTGGAGAAGGAAACACAACCCCCTCCAGTATTCTTCCCTGGAAAACCATGTGGATAGAGGAGCCTGGTGGGCTATAGTCCACAGGGTCACAAGAATCAGACATGACTTAGCGACTAAACACCATATTGACAGTAATGTAATCGTCATGAAATTGTTTTCTTATTTTAAGATTCTGCTCAAACAGAATGATTTTTGTAGTTTTGTTTGCATTCATTACTTTTCAGTTCTCTTGCATTCTGAAAGCTAGTGGCTCTCTAACAAATGCAGTGGAGACAGTCCTTGACTATTTGAAGCACTGAAATCATACATTCATTCTGAAAAGGGCCCACAAATTCTTGTTGACTTTTTAAATAACTCTGAGTGATGCCTACTTATTTCCTGTTTATAGTTTTCAGTATCTCTTTACAGTATGATTATGCTGTTTGAAAGCAGAGAAGAAAGTATTATTGAAGTACTCTGCTGCTTAAAAGAACTTGTTGAATGAAAAAAATTAAGGAAAATGTTATTCCTTAAATACCAAGGCTGTTTTTAAAAGTTATACACAATGGAGTATTACTCAGCCATTAAAAAGAATACATTTGAATCAGTTCTAATGAGGTGGATGAAACTGGAACCTATTATACAGAGTGAAGTAAGCCAGAAAGAAAAACACCAATACAGTATACTAACACATATGTATGGAATTTAGAAAGATGGTAACAATATCCCTGTATGTGAGATAGCAAAAGAGACACAGATGTACAGAACAGTCTTTTGGACTCGGTGGGAGAGGGAGAGGGTGGGATGATTTGGGAGAATGGCATTGAAACATGTATAATATCATATACGAAACGAGTTGCCAGCCCAGGTTCGATGCATGATACTGGATGCTTGGGGCTGGTGCACTGGGACGACCCAGAGGGATGGTATGGGGAGGGAGGAGGGAGGGGGGTTCAGGATGGGGAACACGTGTACACCTGTGGCACATTCATGTTGATGTATGGCAAAATCAATACAATATTGTAAAGTAATTAACCTCCAATTAAAAAATTATTTAAAAAAGAATAAAATAAAAGGGACAACTTTACTTAAGAACAAGTGGGGGAAAATCCATCTTCTAATGAATGATTATTATGGCAGGTATTAGGACTGTATTTTGAAATGAGTCTTATCTCTTGAAGAATTTGATTCTTGCTTATGAATGTTGCTAAACACTTTTCCAGAATGGGGTACCTGGAACCATCTGTAGTCAAAGAAAAAGAGGTTAAAAATTCAAGACAGTGTTTGTCAGTAGACAACATTTAAAAAAGTCGTAGATCAAGAGAGATGACAGTCCTAGAAAATGCAAAAGCAAGTTATGTCATGAAAGGTAGTATTACACACTTCAGAGAAATCAGCCGTATGACTTCAGAGTCATTGGCCTTATGTACATATGTGCTCAGTATTTCAGCTTGAAAGGCTGATGTTGACCATGTTTTCTCATTAATGAATGTTCAGTGGACAAAAGAATGAAATAAGTGGATGTGAACACTATACCAGATATGTTACAATGTAAATGGAACATAGACTCTAATTGCAAGAAATTTTACATAAGAAAATTCTGCAAAACAAGGAGCTATTAATGGAAGCCAAATCACCAAGGAAATATTTAAGAAAGATATGGATAATTTAGATACTGATAATTTTAGATATACTATGAATGAAATGTTAAAGTAAGTATGCTCTATGTGTATGTTTTATTTATCTCAAAATGGGTATAAGGAATTCAGTTCAGTCACTCAGTTGTGTCCAACTCTTTGACCCCATGGACTGCAGTGCACCAGGCTTCCCTGTCCATCACCAACTCCCAGAGCTTGCTCAAACTAAGGTCCATTGAGTCGGTGATGCCATCCAACCATCTCATCCTCTGTCATCCCCTCTTCCTCCCTCATTCAGTCTTTTCCAGCATCAGGGTCTTTTCCAATGAGTCAATTTTTTGCATCAGGTGGCCGCAGTATTGGAGTTTCAGCTTCAGCATCAGTCCTTCCTGTGAATATTCAGGACTGATTCCCTTTAGGATGGACTGGTTGGATCTCCTTGCAGTCCAAGGGACTCTCAAGAATCTTCTCCAATGCCACAGTTCAAAAGCATCAAGTCTTTAGCACTCAGCTTTCTTTTTAGTCCAACTCTCACATCCATACAGATGGACCATGGTTGGCAAAGTAATGTGTCTGCTTTTTAATATGCTGTCTAGGTTGGTCATAGCTTTTCTTCCAAGGAGCAAGTATCTCTTAATTGCATGGTTGCAGTCACCATCTGCAGTGATTTTGGAGCCCCCCAAAATAAAGCCTCTCACTATTGCCATTGTTTCCACATCTATGTGCCATGAAGTGATGGGACCGGGTGCCATGAAGTGATGGGACCGGTTGCCATGACTTTGATTTTTGAATGTTGAGTTTTATTCCAGCTTTTTCACTTTCCTCTTTCACCTTCATCAAAAGGCTCTTCAGTTCCTCTTCACTTTCTGCCCTAAGGGTGGTGTCATCTATGTAATCTGAAGTTATTGATGTTTCTCCTGGCAATCTTGATTCCAGCTTGTGCTTGATCCAGCCCAGCATTTCGCATGATGTACTCTGCATATACGTTAAATAAGCAGGGTGACAGTATACAGATGTACTCCTTTCCGAATTTTGAACCAGTCTATTGTCCCATGTCTGGTTCTAACTGTTGCTTCTTGACCTGTATACAGATTTCTCAGGAGGCAGGTAAGGTGGTCTCGTATTCCAATCTCTTGAATAATTTTCTACAGTTTATTGTCATCTACACAGTCAAAGGCTTTGGCGTAATCAATAAAGCAGAAGTTGATGTTTTTCAGGAACTCTCTTGCTTTTTCTATGATCCAAAGCAATGTTGGCAATTTGATCTCTGGTTCCTCTGCCTTTTCTAAATTCAGCTTGAACATCCCAAAGTTCATGGTACGTGTACTGTTGAAGCCTGGCTAGGAGAATTTTGAGCATATTTTTGCTAGCATGTGAGATAATTGCAATTGTGTGTTAGTTTGTACATTCTTTGGCATTGCCCTTCTTTGGGATTGGAATGAAAACTGACCTTTTCCATAATTGCATAAAAAAATTAGAAATGATTTAAATTTGACTGAATGTTGTGATTTTTTATTTGCTAACTCTGGCAACTTTACCTGAGTAGTGAGTAGGGGAGTATTGCCCTGTTGAGAGAACCACGAGTTTGCTGCTGCTGCTGCTAAGTCACACTCTGTGTGACCCCATAGACGGCAGCCCACCAGGCTCCCCCGTCCCTGTGATTCTCCAGGCAAGAACACTGGAGTGGGTTGCCATTTCCTTCTCCAATGCATGAAAGGGAAAAGGGAAAGTGAAGTCGCTCAGTCATGTTCAACTCTTTGCGACCCCCTGGACTGCAGCCTACCAGGCTCCTCCGTCCATGGGATTTTCAAGGCAAGAGTACTGGAGTGGGGTGCCATTGCCTTCTCCAAACCACTAGTTTAGGCCAAGATCAAATAATATAGCATTCTTATGATTATTTAAATTACTTTATTATCTCTATATTTCTCGTAATCACAATATTCCTGTTTGTCCCAGACTTTCCTGAGGATGAAAAACTATACTCTACTAAAAATGTAACCTTAAAAGAAAATTTAATTTTGAAGTTTTTAAATCACTTAGCAAAACTGCCCTGTCTAAAATTAGCCTGTTCTTTTCATAACCTAGTTTCCACACAGTGAGTCAGAAGTAATTTTCCCTTATTAAGCAAGAATATTAGTTGAAAGCAAGAGAAATAAACATTGGCTCTCTCACACCAAAAGGAGTTTTATTGGAAGATTCTGGGTTCACACACGGTCACTGGACAGCTTTGGGAATCTGGACAAGCTGGATGGGGAAATGAAAAGACCAACGGGAGGGCCAGAGGCTATTTGCAGACTCATCTGTCCAGGACAGAACTACTGGACAGTTCTGCCACAATTGGACTTTACTGTAGTTGCACAAAGACTCAGTTCAGTTCAGTCGCTCAGTCGTGTCCGACTCTTTGCGACCCCATGAATCGCAGCACGCCAGGCCTCCCTGTCCATCACCAACTCCCGGAGTTCACTCAGACTCACATCCATCGAGTCAGTGATGCCATCCAGCCATCTCATCCTCTGTCGTCCCCTTCTGCTCCTGCCCCCAATCCCTCCCAGCATTGGAGTCTTTTCCAATGAGTCAACTCATTGCATGAGGTGGCCAAAGTACTGGAGTTTCAGCTTTAGAATCGTTCCTTCCAAAGAACACCCAGGGCTGATCTCCTTCAGAATGGACTGGTTGGATCTCCTTGCAGTCCAAGGGACTCTCAAGAGTCTTCTCCAACACCACAGTTCAAAAGCATCAATCCTTCGGCGCTCAGCCTTCTTCACAGTCCAGCTCTCACATCCATACATGACCACATGAAAAACCATAGCCTTGACTAGATGGACCTTAGTCGGCAAAGTAATGTCTCTGCTTTTGAATATGCTATCTAGGTTGGTCATAACTTTTCTTCCAAGGAGTAAGTGTCTTTTAATTTCATGGCTGCAGTCACCATCTGCAGTGATTTTGGAGCCCCCAAAAATAAAGTCTGACACTGTTTCCTCATCTATTTCCCATGAAGTGATGGGACCAGATGCTATAATCTTCATTTTCTGAATGTTGAGCTTTAAGCCAACTTTTTCACTCTCCTCTTTCACTTTCATCAAGAGGCTTTTTAGCTCCTCTTCACTTTCTGCCATAAGGGTGGTGTCATTTGCTTATCTGAGGTGATTGATATTTCTCCTGGCAATCTTGATTCCAGCTTGTGTTTCTTCCAGCCCAGCATTTCTCATGATGTACTCTGCATATAAGTTAAATAAGCAGGGTGACAATATACAGCCTTGACGTAGTCCTTTTGCTATTTGGAACCAGGCTGTTGTTCCATGTCCTGTTCTAACTGTTACTTCCTGACCTGCATACAGATTTCTCAGGAGGCAGGTCAAGCACCTAGGAATTCCAATTCGACCTTCCTCCATCTTGGCTTCACTCAGTCCAGAATAAAAGTAAAGGGAAAATTGGTCCATTTGGATCAACTTAGCAGATGCAGCCTCACTATTCTAACAAGAGTAGGAAAGAAGGATAATTCACCTTAGATTTTTACAGTAAGAGGTAAAGGCTCAAGTTCCATCACCACTGCTCTCAAAGGGACATCCCTGTTCACCCCAGTTAAGAAGAAAGATTGGTTGTTGGATATAAATGTATATGCATATACACATACACACACACTTCTCTGCATAGACATATCTGTAATTTCCTTTGAGGTGAAAAAATGAAGCAAATTAGTATCTGACTATGTAAGACTGATCTGTATATGCAGTCAGTTGGAATAGATATACCTTTTATACCTTCCTTTTCTTGAAGCAAAGGAAGGCATTTTACCTCAAGTAGTATGACTTTTCAATAAAGTATCATTTTATATTTGAATTTGTCTTATGGTAGCAATTGGTAACCCTTTCTCTCCAAAGAAGGGGTTCCCTTGTAACTCAGTCAGTACAGAATCTGCCTGAATTGCGGGAGACTCAGTTTTGATCCCTGAGTCAGGAAGATCCCCTGGAGAAGGAAATGGCAACCCACTCCAGTGTTCTTGCCTAGAGAATCCCATGGACAGAGGAGCCGGGCTGGCTACCGTCCATGGCGTTGCAAGAGTGGGACACGACTTAGTTACTAAACCACCACCACCCCGAAGTAATAGATAATTTGTGGTGCTTTTCTATCTGTGTAGTTGGAATACGTTGTTCAGAGAATTCCCAAGTGATTTAGATCCCGACTGTGCCTACTGTCTAACTTGATAAGTGACTAGGAAATAATATAATATGAAAAGCTAACACAAGTGTGAAAGGTAATGTACTAAAGGTAGATTATAGTAAAAAGAAGCAGTTAAAATGATTAGACCTTAAGAATTTAAGTTTTAAGTTCTGCTTATGTTTATTTTGGAGAAGGAAATGGCAACCTACTCCAGTACTCTTGCCTAAAAAATTCCATGGATGGAGGAGCCTGGTGGGCTACAGTCCATGGAGTCACAGAGTCGGACATGACTGAGCGACTTCACTCACTTCACCTTATGTTTATTTTAGTACTGCTGTGCAACTATAACATGTATCTTTGAGCAAAGCACACAATACCAAGATTGCATACGCTGACACTCATCAAGACAATTAGTCTCACATGGTTCTTGAAAGAGGAAAATTTTATTACAAACGAGTGCCTTATAAGGCTCTCTGGTTCTTTTGGTAACTTCTATGATGTCTCATGGAGAAGGAAACGGCAACCCACTCCAGTACTCTTGCCTGGAAAATCCAACGGATGGAGGAGCCTGGTAGGCTACAGTCCATGGGGTCGCAAAGAGTCGGACACGACTGAGCCAAGAGACTTCCCTGGTGGCCCAGACAGTAAAGCGTCTGTCTACGATGCGAGAGACCTGGGTTCGATCCCTGGGTTGGGAAGATCCCCTGGAGAAGGAAATGGCAATCCACTCCAGGACTATTGCCTGGAAAATCCCAGGGACAGAGGAGCCTGGTAGGCTACAGTCTACAGGGTTGCAAAGAGCTGGACACGACTGAGCGACTTCACCTCACTATGATGTCTCAAGAGGAAGATGGGCATATACGTCTCTTACGATTTATGTCTTACAGTTTATGTCTTGGTGTCTGACGTGATGCAGCATTTAATCTTGACAGAATATTTTCTTTGCTGTATAAATGCCACAGTTCTCCTGCCAAGGATGGAACCAGATTTGTACACCCAGGGCATATCTGTCTATTGCCTTCCTCCAGTGATGTTATCTGGCAGATTCTTTACTGCTAGCGCCACCTAGGAAGCCCCTATCAGGTATTCATGTATGAGTAAAATGAACAGCTATTGAGAGGCCTTCTAATTATGATTCAGAAAGCAGCCAGTACTTGCCCCACACCTGGTTTAGTTAGTGTTCTTCCTCTGTATTCTCCAGATTTAGCCCTCCAGCAGCTTTCCCTTTCTTATCTAAATAGTAGAGCTACTGGTTGACGAATGTGCAAGTCCTCTTGAACTGTTTCACCTTCATCTTTCTTGTTGTTGACAGTTAGGATCTATATGATCTAGGTTTTCCTCTCATGTGCTGAAGCTGGGTGTAGGAAGGATCCACATGTTTCCTTTGGAGCAAAGAGGCAGAGCAGAACTTCGTCTCATGAAAGAGCGCTTGTATCACGACAGTCATACTAGAAGGTTGCCTCTCTCGTCTCCCCTGAGGATGACTTTCTCTTTTGTCATGAGACTTTGGATTTTATGAATAGAAAATTGGTAAAGGGGATGTCGTTGAACATAGGTGAGGCTTTTAAAATGTTTTGGTGGTGGGACTTCCCAGGTGGTCCAGTGGTTAAGGATCCACCTTGCAGTGCAGGGGACGCTGGTTCGGTTCCTGGCTGGAGAACTAAGATGCCACATACTGCAGAGCAGGTAAGCCCACCTGCCATGACTAGAAGATCTGCACTGCAGTCAAAGATACTGCACGGTGCAGCGGAGATCCCACATGCCGCAACTGGGATGCGAGTCAGCCAAACAAGTGTTTTTTAACGCTATGGTGGCAAAAGAGCACTTTGGTTGTAAGAAATGGTTGATCAAGTGTATCCCTGATAGCCAGAGTTGCCTGTTGCCTTGTTTGTTGTTATCAGGTGTTTGTTGTTATTATTTAGTTGCTAAGTCATGTCTCACTCTTTTGAGACCCCATGGACTCTAGGCCACCAGGCTCTTCTGTCCATGGGATTTTCCAGAATGAATACTGGAGTGGGTTGCCATTTCCTTCTGTAGGGGATCTTCCCTAACCGAGGAATTGAACCCACGTCGCCTGCATTGGCACACAGGTTCCTTACCATTGAGATACCTGGGAAGCTATCACGTGTTTAGATGTCAGTAAAATGAGAATTTTGCAGTCAGATTTCTTTCATCACAGTGTTATCCTACAGTTCCTAAAGTAATACAGAAATTGAAACAGAGCCTTTTGTAACTTAACTGTATCATCATGAAGATATATAATAAAGCCTTAATTTAACAACTTAGAAGTTATTTGACATACTTAGCACTACTGAGTGAGCGAAATTGCCCTTGCAGGTTTGTGCAAAGTCGCTTCAGTCGTGTCTGACTCTTTGCTACCCTATGGACTGTAGTCTGCCGGGCTCCTCTCTTCATGGGGCTTTCCAGGCAAAAATACGGTAGTGGGCTTGCCATTTCCTTCTCCAGTGGATCTTCCCGACCCAGACCTTATTCTAAAAGAAAACACACATGAATCCCTTATAGATGAATTTTTTAGCCTATTTAGTCATAATGATCTCAAGTATAATTAGGGCTCAGACATTGTGACTCCAGTCAAGTACTGTATTTATAAATTGTAAGCTTATTCCTTACCCAAAAGGGCACATATATAAAAATTATCTCCCAAGTATAATAACATAAAAATTGATCAGCATTTCTAATGGATCCCATATTTATTAAATCTATGCTATCTTTACTGTGTAAAACATTATTTTTATGTATTAATTATAGCCCATTTTAATTCAAGTAGTTCAGTTTT
Organism: Budorcas taxicolor; assembly: GCF_023091745.1. Taxonomy (NCBI): domain Eukaryota; kingdom Metazoa; phylum Chordata; class Mammalia; order Artiodactyla; family Bovidae; genus Budorcas; species Budorcas taxicolor. The sequence continues at coordinate 74,314,807 of NC_068911.1, forward strand.
GTAGATCTATTATCTCAGGTACATTCGAAATAATAGCAGTGTGTTTACTTGATAAAATCAAATTACTGAGACATTGTTAATGTTATTAGTATAATTTTACACCTGTGATTTCTTCTTGTTTTAAATGAACTACTGATCTTGGAATTGCTTTAGATTTATGGAACAATTTTACAAGTAGTACAGAGTTCCCATGTAAACCATACTCAGTTTACTATATTAATGACAATTTACGTTGTTATGGTATATTTGTTGCATTAATGAAACCATAATGATACATTATTATTATTAAAGAATGCCATTACTGTACTTAGATTTCCCTAGCTTTTCCCCACTGTCTTTTTCTCATCCAGGATCCTGCCCACATTACCAGTATTACGTTTAACCATCATGTCTCCTTAAGCGTCTACAAGCCATGGCGGTTCTTCAGACTTGCTTTGTTTTTGATGACTTTGATGATTTGAAGGAGTACTGGTCAGGCATTTTGTAAAATGTCCCTGACTTGAGAGTTTCTGATGTTTTTCTCATGATTTAGATCAAAGTTTTGGGGAGGAAGACTATACAAGTAAAGTACCATGATCATCATATATCAAGTGCGCATATTATCAACATGTTATCACTGTTGATGTGGGGAGTGATTTGTCTTAAATTGCTCTTTAATGTGCTTGTGTATGGTGCCTTCAGAAAGCTTTAAAAATAATTGGTACTCCAGCTAAAATCTTACCTGTGGGAAAATATTACCATTTGTTTTCGGACAAGTGGCAGTTTCAAAGAAGTTCTTCACTTGACAACAGTATGCATAATACAACATTCTATTTTACTTACTTTTACATTTGTCCACTGTCTTAAATAGTTTAGATTTGACTGAAGTTGATTCAGATTTTGACAGATCTTCGAAATGGTTTCTTGAACCTATTTAACTTTTATATAAATTTAAGTTAGCTATAGGTGAGAACTCCGTGAGGAAATATAAAACAGAATCTGAGATTATGAAAGAATTTTGAGCATATAATTATTCTCCTGCTCCTTGAAATGAGTAAGTATATCTTTAATTGTCTAATCACAACGAAAGAAACAGGAAGTTCAAATGGTGGTTTCTTTCTACAAGAAATATTGAAAGCTGTCAAATGAAACTAACTGCTAAAGGATTTCCATAGGAAATATTTTAAGAGAATAACTATTTTTAAATCTATATTACATGTGTAAGACAAAATATGCTATTACCATTACAAAAGCCCGACTCTCATTAGAAAGTTATATGGACAAAATATACACATATGCTACCTGAACCACAATAGACTAGATACTGTCATTAATAAAACAATTGGGAACTGCAGTTGAGAGTCCCAGTATTAGGCACCTGCCAAGGCACTAAGGAAACAGGCTACTGAGGCCTTTGTCAGCATAAATTAATGGGCACAGACATTTTCCCCATTCAGTCATTTAACTAAGAACTGGTTTGGGGTTTACTTGAGTTATTTCTGTGAGAGTCCCAATTTGGATTGTAAATATCTATGGGACCCCATGCCCTTCTTACTCTCAGAGGTTATTTCTATGGCAAGGGCTTCAGAGGACTCTGAAGATTAAAGGAATCCCCCCAAACAGCTTCCTGATGGCTGCGGCTAATATATGAAAACAAAAGTCCAGTTTTTGAAACAGTATGTTCAGAGCCATAGAAAGTACCTATAGTCCCTAAAACTCTCTAGAGACAGTCATATTTCCTTGCTTGAAGGAAGGGGTCGTTCTTATTCTCTGTTCAGAGACTCTATATACTTAAGTGCTTCTTAGAAGGTGAACCAAGTGGTAGAATTCATTTCCTTTCGAGTCTATTCACAAATACAAATTTAAGTTAAAAAAAAAAAAGAAAAAATCTTAATGATAGTTCTTGAACCACCTAACTTTGTTTAAATAAAAAATATCTTGCAAATCTTCATATAAAGTTCAGGGCAAAATAATGGAGATATACTTACACGAAACTCAGTAGCAATCTAAATCTCTGAGTAATCAAAATGCCTCTTAGGGATATTTGTACTGTTTAACATTATGTTTTATGAAATAACTGGTTCTTTTATAAATGCTTTGCCATCTTTGGGCTCAGAGAGGTTGCATAACTTAATATACAAGATCACATACCTAGTTTCTGGAAAACCTAAGATTCAAACTCTAGGACTTTTAGCTCCTGAACTTGCACTTGAATCACTTCTCTAAATCAAATCTCTACTTATGTTATACACATCTATGAGCTATGTTTCATGCTTAAAAGGCCAATCATTTCAGTTCAGTCGTGTCTGACTCTTTGCGAGCCCATAGCCTGCAGCACACCAGGCTTCCCTGTCCATCACCAACTCCTGGAGCTTACTCAAACTCATGTCTGTCGAGGCGGTGATGCCATCCGACCATCTCATCCTCTGTCGTCCCCTTCTCCTCCCACCTTCAATCTTTCCCAGCATCAGGGTCTTTTCTAATGAGTCAGTTCTTCACATCAGGTGGGCAAAGTATTACAGGCTAATAATATATTTCTATAAACTGAAATATCCTCAAGTTGATCATAATTAATAGATCTTAGTTACAAATGTATGATGAAATTGACCCCAGCAAGAAATTTAAATGGAAGAATGAGACAAGTTAATAATATCAATGGCACCATTTATGGTTACTATATGAAAAACTCTCCTATGCTCTTTATGTACACTTAATCATCCCAGTCCTAACCACTCTTTGAGGCAGTGATTATTAACCCCATTTTCAAACTAGGAACCTGAGGCTCAGAGAAGTTAAGTCCTATGTACGGAGTTAATAGCTGTAAAACATAGAATGTGGATTGTGATAGGAAAGGTCAAGATGATGAAATGATCTGTGAGCTACTGAAACCAGTTCACATTTTCCTGTATTGAGTGCGAGTACACCTCATGAAAGCTTTTTTTTTTTTTGTCCATTTTATACTTTACATTTTGGAAACTGAGCCATACTTTCAATGTCTTATAGAAACTCAAATATGAAAAGAAACTGGAGAAACTTATATAAAGTGAACAACTATTTTTTTTAAAGTGTGCACGTTCCTAAATAGCATTCATAAATTACTGTGTACCTTCAGTTTTAAGGACTTCCCTGGTGGCTCAGATGGTAGACAATCTGCCTGCAGTGCAGGAAACCTGGATTTGATCCCCGAGTCAGGAAAATCCCTTGGAAAAGGGAGTGACTACCCACTCCAGTGTTCTTGCCTGGAGAATTCCATGGACAGAGGAGCCTGGCAGACTAAAGTTCCATGGAGTCACAAAGAGTCGGACATGACTGAACAACTAGCACTTTAGTTCTTAAGCTGATAAACATGCTTCTTTTAATATCTTTTTTTTTTTCTGCAGTGTTGTCATTTATTCCTGAAAGTTGAAGATCAGCTTTTTTCAAACTGAAGAATAATTGGCATATAAGATTATAATTAGTTTCAGATACACAGCATAATAATTTGATATTTGTATACATTGTGAAATGATCGCCACAGTAAGTCTAGATACCATCTGTCATACATAGTTAAATTTTTTTTTCTTGTGATGAAGACTTTTAAAGTTTATTTTCTCAGTAACTTTCAAACCTGTAATACAGTATTATTAACTATAGTCACCATGGAAGAACAGCTTTTTAAAAGACATACTTGGAAAGGCTAAAGGTAACTTTTGGTATTTTTTTTTTAACAGTATTAGCTATTCCTCTCCATGCTTATTGCTTAGCAAACATTTTCTGAGCTCACGTGAGAGACCACAGATTTGAAGGATGAATGAGTGTGGGGGACACTCCTAGGAGGAGCATTGCTTACCTCAAATGAAAATGGAGAGAATAAAGGATACAAAACTGAAATTTCCAGGCTTAATAGTGATGAAGTGATATGAGTAATACAACGTGTGGATCAATTGCCAAGTCGTGTCTGACTCTTTGTGATCCCTTGGGCTGCAACCTGCCAGGCTTCTCTGGCCATGGAATTTCCCAGGCAAGAACACTAGAGTGGGGTGCCATTTCCTTCTCCAGGGGCTCTTCCTGACCCAGGGACTGAACCCACGTCTCCTGAATTGCTGGCAAATTCTTTACTAACTGAGCTACAGGGGATACAGCATGAGTGATGCTTAAAATGTTCAGAATGAAAAATAAAAATTAATATGGCAGAGAACTTGCTTTGCTTTTTGTTATCTTGGAGTTTGTAGCTAGAAGGGAGCTAAGGGATTTAGGGTATTTTTGTTAGTCTTTCCCCTTTTCCCCCTGTTACACTCTCCTTTCCTGTTTGGTTTGTTTATTGTCTTCCTTCTCTTTCTCAACCTCTTTCATTTCCTCCTTTCCCCACCTCATTCCAAAGTCTTCTTCCTTTAACTGAGCATGATAGAGATTCAGAGTTCAAAAAAGTGTCGTTTTTATTGAATGGAATTTATGTTTATCCTTTCAGTTTTAACATGGAGACTTTACATTTTCATATTTTACTTCCTACTATCTACTGTTCAAATAAAGCAGAACCCAAAAAATTCTGTGTGGTTTTAATTGCATTTGTTTTCTTTATTAAATAATGAAACCTGGTCGTTAATTTCCAGTGTTCGTCTGAATCTTTATAACAATGTATGTGATTCTGGCTGTGCTGGATATTTGTTGCTGGGTGGGTTTTCTCTAGTTGCGATGCGCAGGGGCTGCTCTGCAGTTGCACTGTGCAGGCTTCTCATTGTGGTGGCTTCTTGGTGCAGAGCAGAGGCTCTAGGGTGCACGGGCTTCACTAGTTGCAGCAGGTTGGCTCAGTAGTTATGGCTCCTGGGCGCTAGAGCGCAGGCTCAGTACTTGCAGCGCACAGGCTTAGTTGCTCTGCAACATGTGGGATCTTCCTAGACCAGGGATTGAACCAGTGTTTCCTGTGTTGACAGGTGGATTCTTTACCACTGAGCCACCAGGGAAGCCCCAGTCTGATGTTTTGATTTAGTACCTTTGTTGCTTTAAAAAAATGGTTCTTAAAAGAAGTCACATGAATATTTTATGATTTTTTTTAAAGTAGATAAGCTTACACCCTCCCTGAAAAATTTTATTTCAGCATTACTTTGATAAACCCTGACAATTGTATTTTTTTAAGTTATACACATGATTCTTTTATATACCTACGTTGAGAATGGAGTATACCTTCATTCTGACATTAATATTTTTTTGGTAGCTATAGGGAAAGTACTTACTGTTTTGAAATATTAGTGTTTAAGGAAATGATAGGGAATAAGACTCATTAATTTCATATTATGGATTCTTGATATTGTTCTCTATCCTCTCAAATTTCTCTGGGAATGCTAATTTTAAACCCTTAATATTCCCCTATGTTTACCTTTTCCTTTCTTCTGGAGTTAAGAGTTTGGTCTGTACATCTTAGTCCTTCAGTTTCATGTTTGGTAATTTTGATTACCAATTTACCCTTATTTATCTATTAGTAGTTATAATTAAAAGGTTGTGATGTTGTTGGTCAGGGTTTCTTCTGCCTTTATATAGGCCCATTTTCCAAATAAGTACTCCCTTGAAAGGGCAGGATGAGTGCAAGCTCTCCATATGTATCTGATGAGTTGATAGACTGGCTTCATTTTAGGATAGCTGGGCAAGAAGAATCCATCTTTCCCCAAACTCCACTCTGCTTTCACCTAAAATGAGTATGGACATCCTAGAGGTCTTATCTCAGTTAATTCAGAGATTAACTTTTTGGTTTTAGTCTCAGGATGAATTCTGCTGCCTTATACAGAAGTATAGAGGAAATTGTGGGATAGCGACCTGCAAGTTGTTAAATTGATAATCCTTGGTTAGTCAACTTGGTTTCTGACATACTTGCTTGTGTGCCAACTCTATGCTTCTGTTCTAGAAAGAACTATTTGTTTCTTGAACATTCTCAGAGGAGTGTTTTAGGCCTTGCCTTCTCCTCTTATCTCCTCTCTTGGGTAATCCCATCTGCCATCTCTTTGAAAGTAAAAGTGAAGTCCCTCAGTGTCTGACTCTTTGCAACCCCATGGACTGTAGCCAGCCAGGCTCCTCTGTCCATGGGATTTTCCAGGCAAGAATACTGGAGCGGGTTGCCATTTCCTTCTCCAGGGGGTCTTTCCAACCCAGGGATTGAACCCAGTTCTCCCGCACTGTAGGCAGACGCTTTACTGTCTGAGCTACCAGGGAAGTCTGTCTATATCTCTATCTCTATTGCTGTCTCTTTAGTTTTGTGAAATCTCTTTAGTGTCTTTTTTTTTTTGGTTTTCAGTGATGTCATAAAACCATTGGTCCCCTACTGCGCATCTTTGTTTTCAATGCAGTGGGGATTTAGAAGCCAAAGAGTGAGAAACACATGGAATAAGACCATTGTCGTGAACTGGAAGCGGACATTGCTTTGACTGGAAAGATGTCTACGATAAAAATAGGTAGTTGGTAGATGCATATGTGCATAGGTAACAGCTAGAAAATAAGAAGAGAGCTCAGAATAAATACTTCCATAGATATTAATACATGGAAATATGGTATTTTCAAATTATTAACTAAAAAGGAAAGAATAAATGTTGGCTAATTTTATTAACTATCTTGTTGCTGTTTAGTCACGAAGTCATGTTCTGCTCTTTTGCGACCTTATGGACTGTAATCTGCAAGGCTCTTCTGTCTTTGGGATTTCCCAGGCAAGAGTACTAGATTTGGGTTGCCATTTCCTTCTCCAGAGGATCTTCCTGACCCAAGGATTGAACCCATGTCTTTTGCATTGGCAGATGGAATCTGTACCGCTGAGCCACCAGAGGTCAAAGAAATTTCAGTGCTTCTTTTTTAAATACATTTTTTTTTATAAAAAGTATGACATTTTTAATGTTAAAATTTGAAAAAATGTAAATAAATTAGTAAATAACTCCTAATTCTTCAGCTAGGAATAGCATTCATTAAATATACAGTATATTTAATTTCATACTTTCAATACATTTAAAAAAATTGAGACAAAGATAAGTGTATGTTTTTGTTTGTGTACCCTATATTCTGTTATTTTTATAAGATTTGTAAAATATGTTAAATAGTCTTTAAAAGCACTCTTTAGACGCCACTCAGTTTCCTTTTTTATATGTTCATTTTTTCATTTAATGAAACCCTGACAGACTTTTGGATTGATTACACTTTTTCAATATTATAAAAACATTGCAGTAAATATCTTCATAAATGTTTAAAGACATCTGAGATTATTGCTTTTGGTTACTTCCTTAGAAGGGAAGTTATTTGGCAATAAAAATGAATCAACATATTTAAGTCTTTTGATAGATATTGCAAAATTACCCTCAAAAATTTGTACACATTATTTTTTCCCATCATCCAGATAAGGGGCTGTGATTTCCCCTCTACCCACCAACCTAGAGGATGATTATGGAATCTGACCCAAAGCTCTTTAACTTTTTTCAAGCCCTTCATGTTAAGCAAGGGCATAGCATCTTCTTTCAATTTAGCTTGAGGAAAGTATCTAAAATTGTGGTACCACTGACTTGAATCCCCCACCACCCTCACTGTTTGCATATACTTTAGTGACTTGTAAACTGTATGTTGAGAATGTGCATGAATAGAGAGTGAGGACAAGAAAAAACAGGGACAAAGGAAATAACAATATTAGAAGAATATTGGTTCATGACAATGAGGTTCATGACATCTACTTACCGGAATTTCTGTCAAATAATTCTTGAAAGATGTGACACCTCCATTTGAATGTAAGATGTACCAAAATACCAGCTCTTCAGCCATCTCTTCCCGCAGGAGACCAAGTATGTGTACACTTAATGTCAATCAGGACAAGTAACCCCTCCTTACCTGAATGATTTCTAGAAGTGTTGAGGAATCTCCTAAACCCAAATGGCAACTACACTTACCACCTTGTTTCTCAGAGAGAGGTAGTGCAGTTTCCAAAAGGCTACTAACTTCTAAAATCAAGTGATTGTGACCACAGGTTTATAAATTGTACCAGGCTTGGCCTTCAAGTGCTAAAACTAAATCATGGCTTCTCCTAAATTAATCTTACACCAAAAGATATTCTGTGTTTATACTGAGACCATAGAGACTTATGCAGAGATTGGTGTTGAACGTGTGCATTTGTTTCCATTTTCTAAACCTCTTTTCTTGACTTAGGACAGTTTTCATGGATTTCATGATTCAATTTTCTTAGAAATTGTTTATAATAGTTTTATGGAAGTGTAGCTTCCCTATCATAAAAATCATCCTTTAAAGTGTAAATTCAGTGATTTATAGCATAGTTACAGAGTTGCACAATCATTGCGTTATCTAATTTTAGAACTTTTTTCCATCTCTCTGAGAAACTTCATTCCTATTAACCATTAACCCCATCACCATTAATGGTCATTTTTCACTATTCCCTCCTGCTAGCCTCTGGCAACAGTACTGTTCTTTTTGTCTCTGAGGATGTAACTATTCTGGACATTTCACACGGCTGGAACCATCCAGCCTTTTGTCTTCTGGATCTGGCTACATTCATGGGGTTTTCAGGGTTCATCTGTGTTGTAACATGTGTCCATATTTTACTAATTTTTATTTTCATGTAATATTCCATTATGTGGATACACTGCATTTTGTCAGTTGACAGACATTTGGATTGTCTCCACTATTTGGCTATTAAGAATAATGCTGCTAGGCACATTCATGTACAAGTTTTATGGCGACATGATTTAAATTCTTTTGAGTACTTACCTAGTAGTGAAATGATGAGTCATGATTCATTCTCTCATGAGTCACCCTGGCCTGCTTTTGAATGTGCGCATTGAGATATTCCTTATCTTTCACTACTTTCTTAAAAAGAAAAGTCATCTCAGCTTTAGTTCCCATCAGAATAAATGTCTCTTCTTACTGGCTTGAATTTATAGAAACAATGGAGTGAATGAGTGCATGCATGCCACGTCGCTTCAGTCATGCCCAACTCTAATCCTCTGGGCTGTAGCCCGCCAGGCTCCTCTGTCCACGGGGTTCTCCAGGCAACTGGAGTGGGCTGCCATGCCCTCCTCCAGGGGATATTTCCAACCCAGGGACTGAACCCACACCTCTTACAACTCCTGCATTGGCAGGTGGCTTCTTTACCACCAGCACCCCTGAGAAGTCCAATGAAGTAAACAATCTTAGTCAAATACTTTAAAACCCAGGAAAGCCAGCAAACATGTAGTCATTAACTGTTTGGATTTTGTTCAAAAGCAATATTATTAGCTGCTTGTGGCCAGCAGAATAGGCTGACTTTGTTCTTTTCCATAATTATAAAATTCCATAATTCTGAATCCAGGTAGAGATATGTTCTTATTTCTAATTATGCCATTGCATGCCTTTCAACATGTTCTTTCCCGTGAATGATTGCTATATATCTACTATTTATAAGAGGGTTTTAGTTCTGCATATTTGGAGAGGATACTAAAAGAGTCCTGGAATTTGTCAGAAATGTTTGAAATTTTGTTCTTATATCAGAGAATTCACTACTTCCTCTTACATATGGTACCCTCTCTCCTGATATCTTTGTTTCTACATTCAAGATATAAAAAAAGAATGTGAGTTAAACTAATTGTATTCTCCTTTACTATGGTCAAACCAGGTTTGCCTGTATGATTCAGTTCAATTGGTATTCCTTTTTAGAAGTTTCATAAACACAGAAGCTGTGTTTTCTCCTTACTCTCACAGCTCTATATATCTGATATAGAAACATGCCCAGATTAACTATTTGGTAAAATTATTTTAAATGAATATGAGTTAGCAGAGCTAAAAAGAAATGTGATAAGACATTCCCATGGCAAAACCCAGATTCAAGTGTGTGGTGGTTTAGTTGCTAAGTTGTGTCCCACTCTTGCGACCTAATGGACTGTAGCCTGCCAGGGAATCTTCCTGACTCAGGGATTGAGCCTGGGTCTCTTGCATTGCAGGCATATTCTTTACTGACTGAGCTGTGTGATAAAACATAAAAAGGTTATTTTTCAGAAAAGCTAAATTTGCTTTATAAGTTTTTACATAAATCTACATTGCAAAATGATTGTTTTTATGTTTTTAAACTGGTTTTCCACCTTTAAAAAAATGCATAGATTTCTGATAAGGGCTTCCTTGGTGGCTCAGAGAATAAAGAATCTGCCTGCAATGCAGGAGACCCAGGCTTGATCTCTGGATCAGGAAGATCCCTGTAGAAGGGAATGGCAGTCCACTCCGGTATTCTTGCCTGGAGAATTCCATGGACTGCGGACACTGGTGGGCTATAGTCTGTGGTGTTGCAAACAATTGGACACGACTGAGTGACTAACAATACTACTTACTGATAAGGGTTGTTATACTGTGCTCAAGGGGAAGAGTCATCCATTTTGCTCTAAACATAAATAGAGTTGATTTTGTTTAACATAGGAAGCGGAGAAATCTGGAAAAGAAAGAATGATTAGTTTCAGCTTCCTTTCACTTCTTTTTCTGAATCTACATAACCTGTGTTGTCACTATTGTGATTTGCTTAATTTTTACATTTCACAATGGAAAATAAAAGAGCAGACCATGGCTTCTCTTATCTCATCCTCCCTTTGTATATCAAGATATCATTTAATGCACAATCTTTCAAGCTGTTCACAGTGGGTTGACATACTAGAAGTTGGTGTATCCCAACACTCAGGCAATCCTAATGCAGAAGGACTCATTTTTATTTCCCAGTGGAGGAGTTATGAAGTTACCTTGACTCAATGAAATAATGTGCCTATCATTTTAAAAATAAGAACTGTTAATTTTATGCTCTTTTATTTAGAACATTCCAAAATAATAATATATAATTTTTAAATTTTTCTTTCCTGCACTTTTTGTAATGTTTTGTATATACATGTAAGTCAGTTAAGGAAGTCATAATTTGAGTGCCTATCATAGTTTTGTTTTTTTTAACTTTAAAAATTGAATCTTTCCCAAAACATTTCCAAAATTTCTTTTACCTTCTTTGTTCTTCTAAAACATTTCCCTAAATCATTTTAAATTCAAAATGAAAAAAATGTTTTCTGGTTTGTAAAAGGGCATGTATTTATTGTGTGTGTGTGTGTGTGTGTGTGTGTGTGTGTGTATGTTAGTCACTCAGTCATGCCTAACTCTTTGGAACCCCATGGACTGTAGCCTGCCAGGCTCCTTTGTCCATGAAATTCTTCAGGCAAGAATAGTGGAGTGGGTTGCCATTCCCTTCTCCAGGGAATCTTCCTGACCTACGGATTGAACCCAGTCTCCTACATTGTAGGCAGATTCTTTACCATCTGAGCTACCAGGGAAGCCCATGTATTTATTATAAGAAAATCTAAATGTGTAAAACAGAGTAAAACAATCTTCCACTGCTTCACTTTATAGAAATGAGTTTCTTTAAGAGAGAGAAGCAGAGACTGTGAGTATGTCAGACAGAATAGGATCAGGTGATGCAGAAAGAGGAGAACTGGAAAATGGTGCTATCAGAAGTCCTATCACGAAGATTTTTAAACAAGGGAAGTTGAGTTGCACCAAGAGTAAGCACAGATGAAAAGAAAAGTGAATTAAGCATTTTTAATTAAGTTGTCACTAAGATCCGTGAAGTACTAAGTTCAAGTTCTTAAATAAAGTTCATTAGAGGGCATGGAAAATAAGTCAGGTACATGGTTCAGTTCAGTTCAGTCGCTCAGTCGTGTCCGACTCTTTGCGACCCCATGAATCGCAGCACGCCAGGCCTCCCTGTCCATCACCATCTCCTGGAGTTCACTCAGACTCGCATCCATTGAGTCAGTGATGCCATCCAGCCATCTCATCCTCGGTCGTCCCCTTCTCCTCCTGCCCCCAAACCCTCCCAGCATCAGAGTCTTTTCCAATGAGTCAACTCTTCGCATGAGGTGGCCAAAGTACTGAAGTTTCAGCTTTAGCATCATTCCTTCCAAAGAAATCCCAGGGCTGATCTCCTTCAGAATGGACTGGTTGGATCTCCTTGCAGTCCAAGGGACTCTCAAGAGTCTTCTCCAACACCACAGTTCAAAAGCATCAATTCTTCGGCGCTCAGCCTTCTTCACAGTCCAACTCTCACATCCATACATGACCACACGAAAAACCATAGTCTTGACTAGATGGACCTTAGTTGGCAAAATAATGTCTCTGCTTTTGAATATGCTATCTAGGTTAGTGATTACTTTTCTTCCATGGTGTAAGCATCTTTCAATTTCGTGGCTGCAGTTACCATCTGCAGTGATCTTGGAGCCCAAAAAAAATAAAGTCTGACACTGTTTCCACTGTTTCCCCATCTATTTCCCATGAAGTGATGGGACCAGATGCCATGATCTTCGTTTTCTGAAGCCAACTTTTTCACTCTTCTCTTTCACTTTCATCAAGAGGCTTTTTAGCTCCTCTTCACTTTCTGCCATAAGGGTGGTGTCATCTGCATATCTGAGGGTATTGATATTTCTCCCGGCAATCTTGATTCCAGCTTGTGCTTCTTCCAGCCCAGCGTTTCTCATGATGTACTCGGCATAGTCACTTAGTAAGTGCCCATTCAACATGATGGTAATTATGTGAACACATTACTTATTGCAATTGAAACTAGAATCCGTTTTTTATTATTACTGTAATAATTATTATTATTTGCTAAGTGTCATTCTTGACTGGCAAACAGTTAAGGCTTTCTTTATTTCTCCTTAGGCCTCTTATGTAAGGAGTTGAAGGGGAAATAAAACATACAGGATGAAAAGATGGCAATGTTGCCTCCCCCGGGACCTCAGAGCTTTGTCTTCTTCACAAAACAGTCTCTTGCCCTCATTGAACAACGTATTGCTGAAGGAAAAGCAAAGGAACCCAAAGAAGAAAAGAAAGACGATGACGAAGAAGGGCCAAAGCCAAGCAGTGACTTGGAAGCCGGCAAACAGCTGCCCTTCATCTATGGGGACATTCCTCCAGGCATGGTGTCAGAGCCCCTGGAGGACTTGGACCCTTACTATGCAGACAAAAAAGTGAGTTTATTGTACCTGCAATGGTGCAGTCTCTCTTTACCTCTTTTGTACAAACAGATACTGAGATTAAGAGGGATTTAGTGAAAAACTACATCATGAAAACATGTTTAGTTAAAAATGCATATGTAGGATATTTCAGAATATGTACTTTTTCTAATATTTCATCAAAACTGATTCTGTCACTGGGATACTCTTGATTTTTTTTAATAGTGTTCAGTATCATGTTTTGCCCTTTAGACATGACATAAGTGCATCCTCATAGAAACAAAATAACTGTCAATGTGAGAAGTAAGACCTGGGTATACGTCCAGAATGCATTTGCTTGGAGGTGTCAGTTGAATCCATGGGAATATATAAAATCACTTATCTAATTATAGGGTTTCAAGAGCCACTCATTTAGGGGGTTGGAGAGAAAGGAGAATCTGAGATGGTCAGAGAGGTAAGACATAAATCAGAAAATTTTCCACTATTCAAAAAAAAGGAAAGAGAATATCTCATAAAATTACTCAGGAAGCTGAGGCTAGATAAAGACTATTGGAATGAACAAGGAGGATGAGTTGGTAACTTTTTTGCAAGCAGTTTATGTTGATGGAAGTCAAAGCAAGAGAGTGGTAACTCTACTCAAAACTCTTTAATGGCCTATATGGGAAAAGAATCTTGAAAAAAAGAGAGAGGATATATGTATAACTGATTCACTTTGCTGTATGCCTGAAACTAACCCAACATTATAATTAACTCTGTTCATTTTTTTAAAAAAGCAAGATAGTGATGGACAGCAAGGAAAAGAGGAAGTATGAGAAATTTAAGAAATTTCCATCAGAAAGATGGTCACTGAAGGCAACAGGAAAATTGAAAACTTAAAAAAAAAACTAATGAAACGTTGCAGTTACGGTTTTTTAGTATTTATTTTTGGCCATGCTAGGCCTTCCTTGCTGTGCGCAGGCTTTCTTTCTCTCGTTGCGGCGAGCAAGGGCTAGTCTATAGTTGTGGTGCGTGGGCTTCTCATTGCAGTGGCTTCTCTTATTGGAGAGCATGGGCTTCAGTAGTTGTGGCACACAGGCTTAGTTGTCCCATGGCATGTGGAATCTTCCAGACCAGGTATCAGACTCATGTTGCCTTGCATTGGTAGGCATATTCTCAACCACTCGACCACCAGAGAGGTCCCTTGAAAACCTTTTTTACATAGGGTATAAATAGCATGTTTAAAAGTGGAGAAAAATTATTCCCAGAGAGGAAAATACAGAGAGTTGAGTAAAGACAAGGGATAAACCACAAGTCGGCTTAAATTTGCATTAGAAAAGTGGAGAGAAGCCTTACTGTGTGAGCCTTGTAGGGCAAATAAGATGAATTTAAGATGTGTTGAAATAAATGTAGGCACATCTGAGGAAATGCATGTTAAATACTGTCAATATTTTCCATACTACAGGAGTGGAAGTTGTCCTTTGAGAGTCAGTCTTGGGAACAAGGAAATGGGAGAGTTTGAAACAACTGCTGTAAAGATAATTCTACCAAGAAAATGAGGAGGTTACCGTCCTTTTCGAGACAGTAGCAGATACAACCAAACTGAACTTGACAAAGAAGAGACAGTACAGGATAAAATCAGCAGGTTCCCTAACTTTCTCCCAACAATGCTTTGCTACACAGCACCTGCAGAATTACCATCAAGATGTCAAGAAAGGCAGGATAAAGTCCATTTAAAAGTTATTTTGATTTAAAATATAAATAAAAGGGCACATTTCTTGATAAGATAGCTAGCAGACAAAATAAGGAACAGTGCAATGTCTTGTGAAATAGAAAATGTGATGAACTTAATTTTGATAGTATAAACGCATCTACTTCAGGAAGAGTTGCTATGAGTAACAATGCATAATTTTTTGCCTCACATTAAAATCAGCATGTCAACAAACTGACAGCATGTCAAATAAGCAGAATACCTGAGAAGCCTTTGAGATAATACCCAGCATGCTTGTTCATATTCAAGAAAAGAAAGCTAACATGTTTTCAGGGTCTCTGTGACAGGCACTGGATTTTTCATACAAATTAGCAACATATTCACCACAACCTGGAGAGATAGGAATTAATAAAGGATTTGAGGAAATTAATTAACTCACAAAATGTTACATAAACGCTTGTAAACTCCGTCCTAGATTTTTTTAGTTCAAGTTGATTTGACTCCCTCCTGAGATGTTGTCCGGCATCTCTTAATTTAGTTTTGTTTTTGTTGTATAGCAACTACTTTGCTCACAACTTTACAAAAATGAATGAAACAATGAGTGGATAAATAATGAAATAGGCAAAATTAAAAATACTTTCTCATTTTGCTTATTGATATTACTTCATCCTGAAAAATGTCTGGCCCCTGCAATTCCCATTTCCAGAGGGGGCCTGGATGTAATTTAACCAGCCTCCCTTAAGGAGGAAAAAGTCTTTCTGTGAGTAAATCCCAGTTCAGAGACATAAACTAATATTGGCTTAAAGTGACTTGGAAGGTAAGAAGAAAATGTTTGCATTTGGAGGATGAAAAATGGAATTATTTTAGCTCTGGGATAGACTAATATAATAGAGAATATTTGGGGTAGGACTCCAGTCCCTCGCTTTGGCCCCAGCTCCTTTCAGATGTGACACCAACCATATTAAAAGCCCAACACACATCTGCATCAGAATATAATACTTAGGTAGAGCTAAGTCAGAATAGGTAATCTATTTTTCGTGGCCCTTTCTTAACAGATAAATAAATACCCAAAGGGATTATTGAGTCTTCTTATTTTTATCTTTTGGTTTGGAGCTTTAAATGATCAACTTTCTGTGCTGTGTCCTAGCTCCTCAGTCATTCTTGGTTAAAATAGTTTGGACTTCCCCTTGCAACTTCAGGGTTGACTTTCACGTGGATTGAGTTTTTAATGTTTCAGGTTATTCACACTAATAGATGAGAGCTTTATTTCTGCTACACTATAATCATTGCTTGGATTAAAAATCTTAATGACTCCTGATTTGACTTAGGTTCAGATTTTAACTTATACTTGAGTGTAATGATCAATGCTTTGTTTAACAAAAAAAAGAGAACATTTAATAAATTAATGTAGAGGTATGTAGAGATTAGGGCTTCATTTTCATATATAATGAAGATATTCAGTGGCTTCCCAGGTGGCCCTAGTGGTAAAGAACTCACCTGCCAATACAGGAGACATAAGAGATGCAGGTTTGATTCCTGGAGTGGGAAGATTCCCTGGAGGAGGGCATGGCAACCCACTCCCGTATTCTTGCCTGGAGAATCCCGCGGACAGAGGAGCCTGGTGAGCTGCAGTATATAGGGTCACATAGAGTCAGACACAACTGAAGTGACTTAGCACGCATACATGTTCCCAACATTTACCAAGAATTTACAATGTACCAGAACTTAAAAGCTTCACAGGTACTGAGTGCTAGCCCTCAAGTTGTGAAATGGTAGATCAAGTATTTAGAATACTATCGTCCAACTCCAAAACTTATACTCGTAAGTTCATAATTCTCTAATTTTATGTTCAATAAATTATTAAATAAGTGAGCCATATTAAAATAATTTATTCAGACATTGACATCTGTGCATTTGCTAGCAGGAATTTAGAGTTTTCTAGAGATACTTATTCTGCTACTCAAAATTTCATATCTGTTTTCCCATCTGTAATTAACTAGTGGCTGTGTATAAATCCAGACAATCCTAAAGAAGTTTTTAGTGTAAATGAAAATTGGGAATTTGAATTTAGAAATAGTAAGCCAAGTCCTTTTTTTTTAAATTTCAAGTACAAGTTAACTTGATCTTGCCAAGTTGAGGCAGTAATATTTTCACGTTAGCTCAGATGACTTCTGTTTCATGAAGCCTCCCTAATTATTCCAATAGACATAAGACCCTGCTCCCTCTTTACTCTCATGCTCTGCCATTTGGATTTCTCTGTATGATACCTGTCATGTCATGCCTTGTATTAGAGTTGTGCTGTCTGCTTAATCACACAGTCGTGTCTGACTCTTTATGACCCCATGGACTATAGCCTGTCAGGCTTCTCTGTCCCTGGGGATTCTCTAGGCAGGAATACTAGAGGGGCTGCCATGCCCTGCTCCAGGGAATCTTCCCAACATAGGGATCGAACCCATGTCTCCTGTGTTGAAAGTGGATTCTTTACTTTCTGAGCCACCAAGGAAGCCCTGTATTAGAGTTACTGTGCTCTTAATCACTTTTCTCTGAAACCTCTTGAATGCAAAATTCATGCCTCACTTATGTTCAAATTCATTTCAGTATCTCTTACGCCATAGTTGCTCCCAGGTGGCACTAGTGGTAAAAAAAAAAAAAAGCTTGTCTATCAATGCAGGAGAGACTGAAGAGACACTGGTTTGATCCCTGGGTCAAGAAGATCCCCTGGAGGAGGGCATGGCAACCCACTTGAGTATTCTTGCTTGGAAAATCCCATAGACAGAGAAACCTTGCAGGCTACAATCTAAAGGGCTGCAAAGAGTTGACAAAAGTGAAGCGACTTAGCACACACTCACGTTCACTAGACAATTGTAGAAAATATTAGATGAATGAATTTTAAGAAGCACAGTGTATTGAGATTTAAGAAAACAATAATTGTACTCAAACATGAGGTATTAATTTTAAAGCTAATTTTCAATATAAAAGTGAACTTTATGCTCAATTATGTTTTAACATAACTGGTATAGTAAAAGAGACCAGGAGTATAAAAAATTAACCTGAGATAGTTCTCGTTTGTTTTCTCAGGAACACTGCCACATACAAAAGCAAGATTACCCAAAGTTATATCTCTAAAATTTGGTGGAAAATATTTATTACATACGTTTACCACTCATAAACATACGTAAAACTTATAATCAACATCAAAAAGACCAAAAATCAGTGTCTTCTGTTAATAGATAGCACAAGGAATTTGCTTGCCAGCCACAGATAAGTAAGAGCAGGCTTTGACCTTAAGTCTTTCTGGTTTCCAAGCCAATTCCTTACGTTGTTTTAATGTTTTCTTGTTATTGCTGTTTATTTGTTTGGCTTTTAAATTTTTCAACTAAATACCAAAGCCATGGAAAATGTGACTCATTATTCAGTGGTTACGTATTTTTTAAATGGTTCTATTTACATTTCAAAAAATTACCATGGATAGTAGCAAGCAAGTTCTTTAATTTGTGTTATTTTAGCTGTTTATTAGTATTATATGTAAAATAGGAAAATCAAATTAAGTAATGGGTTTCCTTCAACTCTAATGTTCCTTAAATTCATGAAAATATTTTGAAAACTCATATTTTAGAACATTTGCTATTGACCCTGAAAATAGCCAGGAAGTATTACAATTCTCAAAGCAACATGATAAAAATCAGGGATAGCTGGTTGCTATTTGGTTTGTATAAAATGCAATGTAATGATATAAGGAAGTTGTATTTAAAATAACTCCAGTGGCCACAAGTTATTGTTACTGATTTGAATGTTAAGGGATATGAAAAAGAGAACACTGCATTTTGAAAGCTGTAAATAATACATACCCATAAATGGCTCACTTCTTACTTTATTGAAGAAATGGACAATGGACTTGGAGTTCATTGGCTAACATGACGTGAATATCTCCATCAATGGCTTTGGAACCACACTGCCTGAGTCTGATGGCAGAGTTTCTTTAATATGACTCTACCACATGCAGAGGTAAACTGCAGATATTAATGTGCTAGATTGAAATTTTGGAATTTCAATTCATGCTGTTTTCTTTTTGCTCCTGCAGACGTTCATAGTGTTGAACAAAGGGAAAGCAATCTTCCGTTTCAATGCCACACCTGCTTTGTACATGCTCTCTCCTTTCAGTCCTCTCAGAAGAATATCTATTAAGATTTTAGTACATGCATATCCTTTTTAAAATGCTTACTTACAGTGGTTCTTTAAAATGTAGTTTTTGGCTATTTTATTTAAATACAGAGTTTTATTTCTTTTCTACCTGAAAAGACTCAGGTTTATCAATCTCAATATAATTTGGTGTAGATATCTGAATAGATTGGGAGTATGACAATTTTGGGCTTCCCAGGTGGTGCTAGTGGTAAAGAACTCACCAGCTAATGCAAGAGACATAAGAGATGCAGGTTTGATCCCTGGGTCAGGAAGATCCCCTGGAGGAGGGCATGGCAATCCACTCCAATATTCTTGCCTGGAGAACCCCATGGACAGAGGAGCTTGGTGAGCTACAGTCCATAGGTTTGCAAAGAGTTGGACATGATTGAAGGACTTAGCATGCATGCATGCATTCATTATATCATCATCATCATGGCAATTTTAGTATTTTAGGATAAATTGCTTTTATCCATTACTCTTTTGTTCAGAGAGGTTTTTTTTTTTTTAAGTCTATAGACTCTTTTAGAATTATTTTCTAAGGAAAAATTGTCAGCATTTCAACAAATGTTATCAGATATTCAAAGTTACCATGTGTTGTTTGATCATATTCCTTGATTCTAAGCTACCGCATTCAGCATGCTTATCATGTGCACTATTTTGACGAACTGCATATTTATGACCATGAGTAATCCTCCAGACTGGACCAAGAATGTAGAGTAAGTGGGTATAAGTACATTTTAATGTAGTCTTAGTATGGTTGTTGTCATCCTTCCTTTTTCATACCAGGAAGTTATTGCATGTATAAAAATTGTGGTGATTATCTTCCCAATGTATAAAAATTGTGGTGATCATCTTCCCATGGTCTGTAGTTACTTTACTTTACTTTCAATTAGGTTTTTCCCCTTTACAGTATTAACCTGCTAACATTAGAAAAGAATAATACATGTTACAGTCTTTTCTAGAAAAAAAGATCTTACCAGATACCCTGCCTGTTCTTAGACATGTCATGTATCTCTTGTCCTTGGATGTATTTCAGATAGGAACAATACAGGAATTTTCTAGGCAGATCTCATACCTGTGTTCTTAGTAAACTTAAAATACCTCTACTTTCTGGGAGCGTTTCTGACATATATTTCAAGATTTTCTGGAAAGATATTAGTTGTAATTTATTCTAATAGTTAGAGTGGGCCCCTTAATCATCAGCCATACTCTAATCAGTGTCTTCCTTTGGTTGATCTGAGAAAAATAATTATAAAGGCTTACCTGGTACCATATTCTTTTCACAATGGATTAATATCACAATGGACTCTTTTACCTAGGTACACTTTTACTGGAATATATACTTTTGAGTCACTTGTGAAAATCCTTGCAAGAGGATTCTGTGTAGGAGAATTCACTTTTCTTCGTGACCCATGGAACTGGCTTGATTTCATAGTCATTGTCTTTGCGTAAGTATTTATTTCTTGAAACTCCAAACTCATGAAAATCTCAGACAGCACAGTATCCCAGTGAGAAGGAACTTAGGGATCAGACTTTTCCTGCATATAATAGTTTGATTTAAAAGATACTACATGGAAACTAGTCATCAAAAAATGGTAATAATTTTTCAGAAAGAGCATTTCCTACTCAAACATGTATTTATGATATCATTATAATAGAGGATCTTCCTCTGTGCTCAGCATGTGGATGGATAGCATATGTGGTGCCAGTTAGAGTCACACTTTTCCCAAGTTCCTATTTAATATCTGGTAAAACTTTTAAGAGAAACAGAGAAAACTCAGGCATTTATTATTAGCATGGTGCTCTTTCTATTAATGTATATCATCAAGAACTAATAAAGTATAGAAGCAAATCTTTTCATAAGGACTGTCAATGCATACTAAACCTAACATTAATGCATTGTGTATATATTACATAGGCATCCACAGTTTATTTTCATGGGGAAAATATCACATTAAGATATAATTTTAGCTTATTTATATTGCTGCTCTTTTCCTAAATATATTTGTCAGAAGATTTCTTTAGTTTTAAAATCTCAAACCTAAGTGCAATATTTTCTCTCTGTCATTTTGAATTGTAAAAGTAATACATGTTCATTGGAGGGATTTAGACAATACGTTGGAGAAGGAAATGGCAACCCACTCCAGTGTTCTTGCCTTGAGAATCCCAGGGACAGGGGAGCCTGGTGGGCTGCCGTCTATGGGGTCGCACAGAGTCAGACACGACTGAAGCAACTTAGCAGCAGCAGCAGCAGACAATATGAAAGGGTCTTGAGATTTTTAGTCTCCAATTCTGTACACCTGCCCCACCTCTTTGTCCTTCATCCATGACTACTGTAGGTCCACCCACCACCTGCTAAGATAACACTGTGTCAAAGGCTGCATCTTCTCAGGGGTCTCCTTTTTTCTTAAGTATAAATTACATGCCATAAACTTCATCTTTTTTAAAGTATAAAATTTGGTGTTTTATAGTATGTTCATAAAGTTATGCAACAATCACCATCCTCTGACTCCAGAATATTTTCATTATCCCAGAGAGCAGTCACTTTCCTTCCCTTCTTCCCCCAAGTCCCTGGAAAACACTCATCTATCTTCTGTCATTGGATTTGCCTAATGTAGACATTTCGCATGAGTGGAATTTTAAAATATGTGGCCTTTTGTGGCTGGTTTCTTTTAATTAGCATACAGTTGTCAAGATTTGCTGATGGTGTTTTATAGAACATTATTGATATTACCATAATATTGAAGTCTAGTCATTGAAGCATTTCATCATTTATTTAGGCATTTAAGTGTATGAGGCCATTTTAATATTTGCATTTTGCTCACATCAAATGACTCAAATCAAATTAAATTAGTAATGATAGAAGCAAAAGATTTGTAGAACTATAAATTTAAATAAGAAGTTCCAAGCATAGGAAACACCTTGACTAAAGGCACAGGTAAGTATCATAGACTCTATCTAAATTCTGAATAACTCTGATTTAATTCTGCAGGTATTTAACAGAATTTGTAAACCTAGGCAATGTTTCAGCTCTTCGAACTTTCAGAGTGTTGAGAGCTTTGAAAACTATTTCTGTAATTCCAGGTAAGAAGTAACTGGTGTGAAGCATTAGGTCACTCATAACTCCAACTATTTGGAAGTTGTTCTTTGCTTGTGTGTGTGTGTGTGTGTGTGTGTGTGTGTTGTCACCGTGTTTGTGTATAAACTCCCCTATTTCAGATATGTGACAGAGTTTGTGGACCTGGGCAATGTCTCAGCGTTGAGAACATTCAGAGTTCTCCGAGCTTTGAAAACAATTTCAGTCATTCCAGGTGAGAGTGGGGTTAAACACCAGGGCTGACTTTGATCTTTTGAAGGAAAAAACAATAAAAACTGAATCTTACATAATTTTAACTAAATTTGATCTCATGTTTTTCATAATTGTTATGAAAAGTCAGCCTTTGAGTTTAATCAATTGCATGAGTCTTAGAGGATGAAGATGGCCATTTGGTTCACATCTCAACTTGAAATTTTTCCTCCTGTTTAACAGTTTATTTTCCATTTTGCTTATCCAGGAATAAAAATTTCAATTTTTTTTACTGCTTTTCTTAGAGTGAAGAAAACAGATATAAAAATATTAGCATGCGGAGGATTGCATGACACAATGCTTTTTTCTTTCCTCAACAAACCATTTCTTTACTGAAAACTGTTGCCACTGTATCCTGTAATTCAGCCTCTGTTTTGGTCATTATAAAGAGATGGTTTGTCTGACAGACATTTACTGAACTGACACAAGTTATTTTTTCAAGTGAGTGTGGCTATGATTCGAGCAACCAAATTATTCATTTTGACTGGCTATTCTCTGGAAATACTTTAAAGTTTTTAGTCACTTGCTGCAATATACAGAAACAAAATATATAAAATAGCAGATCCCCCCTTTTGAGCTGGTAGACTTTTTTTGAACTAGGTTATTTAAGATCATTGATTTGATAAAGTGCATGCTTTTCTAGGAAAGCTTGTATTTTGCTTTTGGTTTTCATGTGGAAACTTTATTTCATTTGAACACCTTTTCTGCTCTGTATTCAGGCCTGAAGACCATCGTGGGGGCCCTGATCCAGTCTGTGAAAAAGCTGTCAGATGTCATGATCCTGACTGTGTTCTGTCTGAGCGTGTTTGCCCTGATTGGGCTGCAGCTCTTTATGGGCAACCTGAAGCATAAATGTGTGCAGACTTCACTTGCAAATAATGAAACAATAGAAGACATATTGAATACCCTCGATGAAGAAGAATATGCAAGTAAGAATACCTCTGTAGTTGCTAATAGGTTGAAATAAGGCTAAGAGCATTGTTCTCTTTTGGCAATGAAATGTTGCTTTCATTTTAATTATTTCAAAACCACTCAAATATACAGAAAGTTGCAACAGTGTGAATTTTTATCATGTTGTATTTTCATAAATTTCCCTGGATCTAAGCTTTCTAGCAGTTCTAATATTGAGAACTTGGGATAGTTCCATAATTCTCAATTTCTATAAGATAAAAAAGAATAAATTTGGCTGTAGAGAAATAAATTTAGCTATAAATTAATGATATTGACCGTTAGATTTCATCATGAACTATATATTTATATACTATAGTTTTATTGTATAGTTTATGCTTACATTTTTTATAGTATGATTTATTATATAATAATACAATTATATTTTTATACTTGTATTATTCTTATAACATTATTAATCATGGTACAATGTCAATTATCACATATTAAAATATTTGTCTCAATATATTTCTAAAGATTTGTGTAAGCAGAGAAATGTATTCAGCTTTATCCTATTATATTAAGCTCTATCCTCCTATTATAACCAATGATATGTTTCACAGAGCTTTCTAATGGCTCCCCTCAATCTAGCTGATAGACCATTGAAGTTTAATTCCTCAGAACTTGTTCTGTAGGTATCATTTCAGACGATAGGTATACACAGTCTCAGAAGTCTACTTAATTCACAAATATACTTTTGAGTATCTTACAGAAAACATAAATTGCATGTTTCCTAACAGTTATCTCGTACCACAGTTTCTTTCACCAAAGCTGATTAGTGTGAGTGATAATGAGGTCTGACAAGATTGTACTTTCTGTCTAACACCTGTCTGTATGATGTTACCCAAAGAACCCATGAAAGTTAATAGATAATTGAATCCAGAGGTAAAATGGATATATAAGTGCCTTAGATAGAAGGGGATCAGGGAGTAAAGGTCAGGAGTTAATTCTCCTTAAATAATAAAGAGTCATATGCATCTTTTTTTTTTTTAATTCAGTGTGTTTTTCCTACTCACTGAGAAATATAAAGGCAAATAAAATCTAGCTAATATAGGAAAAAACCTGTAAGTAAAGAAAACTAAAAAAAAGGAACCTAAAACAAGAAAACTGAAGATTTTCAAAGTAGAATTTTTATGTGTTTGTTTTACTAACAGTATTTGATAAGGAATTTAGCAAATTTTCCTTTCCTTTTTTAATTTATTTTTTTAGCTTCTGATTTTATTAATATGATCCTAAATTTTACATATTTCCCAAAGACTATTTCTAATTTATATGCCATAAAATTTTATATATCTTACAGATAATTGCTGACATTTATATTCTGTTTTATGAGTTGGTTTACAGCACTTACTTAAACTTGACTTTTTGTACTGGGAACACTGTGTCCTTTTTTCAGAATCTTGGTCTCATTCCTGAGTTCATGACTTGAGTGATTTTTAAAACATTTTAGAATTGCTATAAGCAATTTTTTTTGAAAGGAGTAGTAAAAGCTCTTAGATTTTGCAGTGTGCCCTCATGTTGCATTTACATGTGAGTGAATGACAGCTTAGCTGAGAGTGGAATTTTATACCACCTTCTTCTCCCTCAGTTCTGTACATTATTCTTGATTTTCCTCTGAAATACACTTTCACAGCAGAGATTACTGTGTTGAATCTGTTTTTTGTGTCATAGAAGCCTGGTCTCACTTCAATATTTATTCAAGCATTCATTTCTCGTGTCTGTTTATTGAATGCTTCCTTGAGCTAAGCATTGTGCAAGTTTCTGGAGCTGCAGCAATGAGTATGGTAGCCTCAGACCCAGCATCCACAGAGCTTATCCTCTTGAGGGAATAAAAGAATAAAAGGAGGGGAACAGACAAATAACAATATTATAAGTTATAATAAATGCTATGCACAGAAAGTAAATCTCAGGGGCTGAGATACTAACTAAATAAGAAGCCTTCTCTGAGGAGGTGGCATTTAAGCAGAGATATGAAGGATAAGAAGTCATAACACAGTGTAAGTGTATATGAAGGCTGTTCCTTGAGTTAGAAGGAAGAGCTTGTGGGAAAGCCCTAAGACTGGAAAGAGTATGTATTTAAAGAATGGGAAAGGAAAAAGAATGGGAAAACAGCAGAACGGTTCAGTTCAGTTCAGTTCAGTCGCTCAGTCGTGTGCGACTCTTTGCGACCCCATGAATTACAGCACGCCAGGCCTCCCTGTCCATCACCAACTCCAGGAGTTCACTCAGACTCACGTCCATCAAGTCAGTGATGCCATCCAGCCATCTCATCCTCGGTCGTCCCCTTCTCCTCCTGCCCCCAATCCCTCCCAGCATCAGAGTCTTTTCCAATGAGTCAACTCTTCTTATGAGGTGGCCAAAGTACTGGAGTTTCAGCTTTAGCATCATTCCTGCTAAAGAATGGTTAGATTTTAGCATAAGAGAGGCAGAATGGCAACAGAGAAAGTAAAGGAAAAAGGCAGGGGTCATTTCATGCAGGATATTTTAGCCCAAGCAAAGGAGTTTTGATTTTATTTTAAATGCAGTGGTTTTAATCACTTTTGCCATATGGAGAGCTCACTGGGCAAGAATGGATGGTAGACTGAAAATCTGAAGACCATTAGGATGTTGTTTCTGTCATCCAAACAGGAAAAGATGGTGACTTCATCTTGAGAGAAGTCAGAAAATGAAAAAGATGACCTCTATAACTCATGGATGGATTAAAGAGGAGAGGAGGGCTTGGGGATCTCATCTAGGTTTCTGGCCACAATAATTGGATAGGTGGCGATGGGAAATGAGGGAAGAGTGGGCAGGTTTATAGGAGAAAGTCACTATTGCCCAGTTAAAATTGAGAAGTCACTGGGACATCCAAATGGAGATAGAAAGTAGACATGGAGATTTAAGCATAGAGACCAGAGGAACTGCCTAGTTTGGAGATAGATATACTTTGAAGTATTCATCAAAAGGAAAAGATATGTACACATCTACCCACATCCTTCTGAAAAACCCTGATGTTTATGAGTAGTAGAAAATGGGCAACCTGGTTTTTAAAACAAATTTGGTGGTTAGAAGCTGCTCATCTCCACAACTCTAATGTCTGGAAGGCAAGTAGAGAGGAGTACCCCAAAGAAGACATAGGGAAAGAATGGCCAGTAAAGCAAGAAGCAAAGATATAAGTAAGGATGCCAAGAGAAGAAAGTAGATTGAGAAAAAGGGAATGCTTGTGTTGAATGATGCTGCAAGATCAAGGATTACGGTCAAGGATGATGAGGATGGAGAAATGTACATTAGCTTACACAACATGGAAATCATTAGTCACTTTCATGCAGAAATTTTAGTGGAGTGGTAGGAGTACAGGGTTGGACTAAGGTGGTGACAGGGGTGAATAAGATATCAGAAAGAAGAGAAGACAGTATGTGTAGACAGTTCTTCCAAGACATTTGCCTATAAGGGAATCAGAATAACAGGGACAGTGGCTGGCATTTTGTAAAGGTGGATTTTGATAGAGATATTTTTCTAGTGCTAAAAAGGAATAAGTAGTAAATTATGGATTAATAATTCAGGAGAGTAGGGAGAGGCAAGTCCTTGAGAAAGTGGAAGAGTGAAGGGGAGAGACATCTCCACCACTGAAGCAGGAGGAAAGATGAGGAGCAGGCTGCAGTGTTCATCAGAACAGGATTAAGTCAAGCCCAGGGGTTTTTATTTCCACAGAAAAGTGTGAGATGTATCATTGGCTGGGAGTAACAGAAGAGGAATTCTTCTCTTCATATTGCATTCTCCCATTACATGTTAACCTTAAATTCTCTCGAGGCTAATTACCTTAATACTTTACTGTTTACTTGTTTCGGAATTATTTTCAAGCGTTCCACCAGGCCAGTGTGAGCTTTCCCATTGCTTTCCCTTTCATCATTCATGTGCTGAATTGAATAGTTAACCCTGCAGCATTCCTATACAGGCAGCTGTATAGTCCACTTTTATACAGGAACTCCTCCGTGATTGGCCAATATGAATCAATATTACCTTAAAGGATGACTCTAAAGTAATCTTTCCATAATAAAAAAATCTCAGAGATTTATGGATAAAAAGTTACACGATAATCTCCTCCATCCTCATTCTGCCATGCCCGCCCTCCCTGAGGCACAGGATCTTTTTTTTTAAAGCACAGTGTGAGAATTTTCTCCCCAAACTGAGAGGCTTTATTGCTTTGTGTCATCTAAGATTTGTGTCTTCTGCATAATGCCGAATGGTGATGTGTAAGTCGGTCAGTCTTACCTGAAGTTATTTTATAAGAGCTGCTCTTTGAGTATTTATATAGGAAGTGTGGGGGCACTGTGTTAAGTGTTTTACATGCTATATCATATTAGTACTAGTCAACAGCTCTATGAAGTAGGTGTTCCTATCCACATGCTACAAATGCAGTAGCTAAATCATATAGTGGTAAAAACAATTCACTTACATATGAAAGGGTGGAAGCAATATTCAAATGTAAGTACATCTGACTTCAGAGTCTTTGTTCTACTGTTACTCCAGAGACTGCTAAAAATGATCTTAACATTTTTTGGACTTGAGCCAAATAGGAAGTTGAGCTCCTATTAAAATGGTTTTTTTTTTTTTTTTTGTCCTTTATACCTTTCCTATGTACTTTTGGATCGGCCCTCTGTATTAAGAATAAGTTGTTACAGTGAATAAAGGAAGAGCTATGAGCTCCTTTACCCCTGAAAATGGGCACCAAGGGTACCATGAGAGGGGAAAATGTGCATTTATTTCAGTTCCATGTCCTCAACATTCCAGAGCTTAGGAAGTCATAAGTAGATATTGATTAGTGAGTAAACAATGAGAGAATTTCAGAAAATATATTTCCTTCGCTTGTGGTTTTGCCTTGCTGGCTCTTCCTCTTCTGGAATCCTTGGGGCTCTTTTTCTTCTCTTCTCCCTCCCTCCCCTCCCCTCCCCTCCCCTCCCTTACTCCACTTCCTCTCCGGATTCACTCATCAGATCCCCTTGGCCTGACTGTAGTTGATACTTTCACTGACCTTAAGACGTATCCATCCACTTACTTACTTGACAAATATAATTAAATACCTAGTAATCATTTCAAACAAAGTATAGCTAAAACAGAGATCCTGGTTTTCCTTCAGGCCATTTCTTTGCCTCAGTCTTCCTTATCCCAGGTAACGGGCACCAGTCTGACCAGTTGACACATCCCCATGTCTCCTCTCTTCCACACATCCCACACACATGCCATCAGCACATCCTGTCGCCGTTACTCTACCCCCTTCTCTCCATATCCATGGCTACTCTCTGGAGCCCTGTCTCCTCTCACTATAGTCCCTCAGCTTGTATCCCTGCCTCCACACTTGCCCCCCTATTGTCCAGAGTCCACAAAGCAGCCACGGCAACATTGTCTTGTATCTCTACTTCCTACTTCTATTACTTCCTATCATACTTAAAATCCAAACTCCTTTCCATGCCATGCAAAGCCTTGCCACATGGTCCCTGCCTATCTCTGCCACCACAATACCCCCCACTCACTACACTGTAACTGGGCTGGCCATTTTGCTGTTTTGTCCCACATACCAATTTCATTTCTACCTTAGGGTTTTATTCTGCTCTTTACCCTGTCAAGATGTCTCTTCATCAGGATCTTTGAGTAGCTGGCTTCTCCGTAGCATTTAGGTCCCAGATTAAATGTCATCTCTTTAGAAAAGACTTCCCTGGCCACATTTTGTCACACTTTCTTAATTTATTTTTTTAGAGCATCTTCCCTTGTATATTTATTTATATACTTGTTAAGTGTTCTTCTCCATCCCTTGCCTCCACCCTTACCTGAGCATAAAGCTTCATAAAACTGATGATCTTATTTATCTTGTTTGTCATTGTATTCACTGCCTGGACCGTAATAGGTTATCAAGATTTTTTGAGTGAGAATTTATAAGAATGCAATAAATGAATGCCTATCGCCGGGCCTGAATGTATTTGTAAATATATCTGTTTTAGTTAACTTACCTGCTCAGCCACTCTGAAAGCTTACACTCCATAATGTGATGTTGTCCAATTTCTTCCGAAACAGAATATTTTTATTACTTGGAGGGATCCAAAGATGCTCTCCTTTGTGGTTTCAGCACCGATTCAGGGTATGTA
Organism: Budorcas taxicolor; assembly: GCF_023091745.1. Taxonomy (NCBI): domain Eukaryota; kingdom Metazoa; phylum Chordata; class Mammalia; order Artiodactyla; family Bovidae; genus Budorcas; species Budorcas taxicolor. The sequence continues at coordinate 74,344,021 of NC_068911.1, forward strand.
ATATTTGTTTCACTTTTAGTCTAAAGACTGAAAAAAAGAAAAAGCAAGCTCAATCAGTTTGCTAAGAACCACCTTTGATTCTATGTTATTTTCTTATATTTCATGACATTATTTGACTCATGCTGTCCCACAGTGAGTCCAGACTTTAAAACGATCATGGACAATGTGTACTTTTGAAAGCAAGATGTAGGTATGCTTGAATTAAAACAAGATACCAGTCATATATATCTTAAGGAAGTAGAAAAAAAATTACTTCCAAAAAATCCAACCAGAAGTTGTTTGGATAGTTTCTAGCCTTTGTTGTTTCCAGAAAGAAGAGTGATGAAATCAACTTTTCTTTCCATCCCTAAATTCTACTCATTCTCCCATTGAGTACAGTTCATAGATGACAGAATGCAGTGACAGTTTGGCTACTCTTAACAAACGAGTCCCATGGACTTTGGTAAAGCTATTTTAAGGTATCATATTTATGTAAGTACTTGCTGTTTCTCCCATACACCAACTTTATTTCTGCTGTAGGACCTTTGTTCTTGCACTCTCCCTGCCCAGAGATCCCTTGACCAGACTCTGTGTACACAGGAAACACAAAAATAAGCAAGATAAAGTTGCTGCTCCCAAAGACACATCAAAACACCTTTTATCTGTCATTGTGAATACCAATCTACCAACTTTAAAAAGACAAAAAGTCTAATTGTAAATCTCCATGAACTTATACAGTTGCTATCTGTTGACTGTTGTTGATTCTAGTTCACCTCAAGAGTAATTTGGGGAAACAGTTTTATTAGAGACCTGTATATTAATATCAATCTTTGTGAATATAAGAATTTTTATATGATATCTAGTGAAAGTTTTCAAGTTTTGATGATTGTTGATGATGATACTAATAGCAGCTACCATTTATCAAATTTTTTTATGTACAGGAAGTAGGTTAGGTAATTTGCATACATTATCTTTTTTAAACTTACAAACAATCTTAACCTATGGAAGTACATATTATTACCTTGTCTTGTGGAAAGAAGAAATTGGGCCTTGCAGAATTTAAGTAATTTGACAAAGTCAGCAACTAGTAAAAAGCAGGGACAGGGTTGAAACCCACTTTTTCCTGACTTCAAAAAGTGTGTTCTTAATCATTATTCAATACTGTCCCCCTAAAAAGGAAATCTTGAGTTTTTGACTTCTCTATAATGCTCTTTAGCTTGCATCCTGAAGGTCCTCTGACTTGTGATATTCTTTTTCACATGTAGTCAGTGTCCAGAAGGGTACACCTGTAAGAAGATTGGCAGAAATCCTGACTATGGCTACACGAGCTTCGATACTTTCAGTTGGGCCTTCTTAGCCTTGTTTCGGCTAATGACCCAGGATTACTGGGAAAACCTTTACCAACAGGTGAGTGCCAAGAGAAGCATTCATTGTATTCATTGCACAAAAAAACTGATGTGTATGTCTGAACCAGCTTTATGTATGAGATATTTTATTCAATTTAGAATGGAGCAAACTCTATTGTATAGTCCTGCGTGTTCTATTTTGAGGACTATTAGAACGGATCGTTCTTAAATCATAAATTATTTTCTTTTCTTTTCTGGGCCTTTTGGTCTCCAGATCTCTTTCCCCCTTTGTGAATGCAGCATCCCATGGGGTCCTAGGTAAATAGCAAGAAATATCCCATAACATTTTCTCATAGCACTGCTATACACTCTGTGCTTTCCACACATGCCTCCCAGCTTACAGTGCTCTAAATACCAGGCTCCTCTGTGCTCACCATGCTTTGTATTTTAACTACCTTGGACACTTGTTCTGGACTCAGTAGTATCTCCCCCAAATTCATACGTTGAAGTCCTAACTCTCAGTACCTTAGAATGGCTATGTTTAGAGTTATGGCCCTTAAAGAGGTAACTAAGTTAAAATGAAGGGCTTTCCAGTGAGCTCATTGGTAAAGAATCCACCTGCCAATGTAGGAGATGTGGGTTCAATCCCTGGGTCAGGAAGAACCCCTGGAGAAGGAAATGGCAACCCACTCTAGTATGCTTGTCTGGAGAATCCCATGGATAGAGGAGCCTGGCAGGCTGCAGTCCATGGGGATGCAAAGAGTCAGACGCGACTAAGCAACTGAGTACAAGTTAAAGTGAGGCCATTTGGGTAGGTTCTAAACCAATCTAATGTTCTTATTAGAAGGAAACATTAGGACATGAGTGAGAGACACCACACACACACGCACATGCACATACAGAAAATGCCAAGTGAGAACTTAGAAGGTGGCCATCTACAAGCCAAGGGGAAGAGGCCTCAGGAAAAACCAAACCTGCCAACACTTTGATCTTGAATTTCCATCATCTAGGACTATGAGAAAACACACGTCTGTTGTGTAAAGTACCCAGTTTTTAGGATTTTGTTATGGCAGCCTGAGCAAACTAGAATAAGAATGGAAGACTCAATTCATGACTCTTAAGTTTTCCTCTCCTAACTCAGCTGCAGGTTTCATCATCCATCTCTTGTAGTGGAATTCTTCATTCACGTGGCCATCTCCTCCAACTTACTTGTGATCTTCTGGGGACTGTGGGCTCTATCTTTTCACCTATATGTCATCAGCACCCAACCTCAAGAGAAAGGAGGCCAAAAATGATAATTCTGTATTAAAAAAAATAATGAGTCACTTTTCTCAGATCGCCACAGGTTCTTCTTTTGGCCTGTTTTGTCTGTTTCATTTCTGAGAATATTATAAATGAATATAGAAATTATATGGAAATCTAACTTCACAGGAAAAAATATGAAATATACAAATGACTGTTTAAGGATGCAAAAAGATACTCACCTTTACTGCAAATTAAAACTAGAGTGACGTATAACTTTTCATCTCTTGGAATGACAAAGATCAAGAAGTTGGTCAAAAGGAAGATACTGTCTGATTAAACTATGGGGAGGCAGATTTTCTCACACATTTCTGTGAACCACTGGAGAGGCTAACATGGGAGTTTCTATGACAATTAAAATGAATATGCCTGTTGACTTAAGAATTCCACTACTAAGAATTTATCCAAAAGAATTCAGTGACAACTGATACTGATAGAAAAAGGAACTGAGTTATTAGAGATAGGATAAAGAGACTTATTTTTCAGTTAATATCTGTTTGTACAATTTAATTTTTTAACATGTATTACATTTAAAAATGTTTAGTGTTAATTAAAAATATGTAAAAGTTGAATACATAAGTTTATTTAATAAGGCTATCTACCTTGTGGTAACATAAACATTAATACTTAATATATCAGAATGTGATACTATAGAAATTGTCTAGTCCTATAATTTGAAAATGAGTAAAAACAGCTAGTTTTTGAGTAATTTTCAGACTAGGGGAGAAAAAAATTCAGAGTTATTATTAAGTTATCATAGTCTAGAATCATATTTAATTCTGGTACAGGCTTAATACATTGCTATATCTTTTGTCCTGGAAAAGTGTGTGTTTTAATACTGATTGTTTCCCATGAAGATACAATTTTATTCCCTTATTTTTTTGATAACATGAGACTGTACAGAACTGCTCGATTTACCATGCCTTAATATGCCATTCAAGTTGAAATGATTTACCAAAAAAAACCCTTTGTGTTATTGAAATAATGATTTCCTTTTTTGCCTAGACCCTGCGTGCTGCTGGGAAAACCTACATGATCTTCTTTGTTGTGGTGATTTTCCTGGGATCCTTTTATCTAATAAACTTGATCTTGGCTGTTGTTGCCATGGCCTATGAAGAACAGAACCAGGCCAACATTGAAGAAGCGAGGCAGAAAGAGTTGGAATTTCAGCAGATGCTAGATCGACTTAAAAAAGAGCAAGAGGAAGCTGAGGTATTTTTATTTGGTTTAAAATCCTTCCTAGAAGTGAAAAGGCAAAGGGGAACAACAGAACCCCTGTGGTCTCTGTCCGACCTTTCCCAGGGAGATTTTCTTTTCTGGATTCTTTCATATAAACTGAATTTTCATTCTGGTGTGGTCAAAGGAAGCGATTCTGTATTTAGAGTTGACATCTGCTTCATTCTACCTTCCCCCTTAATCCGCTCACTTCAGCATGGAGAATGTTCTAAGCTCTTTTTCCTAAACCTGTTCCGCATGATTCCTCATTGTGTGTGATATTAAGCAAAGTCCCGAAACATTTATGATGTTATTTCCCCACAGTAACAATTGTACACATGTCCTTAGGGGAAATTATTTTGATATTAGAGTTAATAAATACACTGTGGAGTAGAAAGCAAATGGACATCAGTTTTGGTTAAAGTTGCAAAAATTTTAAGGTAATGTGAGATGTTGAAAAAATCATACTTATGATTGTGGCCACTTTCGGTTAAGTCACAAATTTTCGTGGATTTTTCCTTACTCCTCCCTCCAAAGGGGTATGTCAGTGGAAAAGTTTGAGGAAGTTTGTACTAAGAAAACCAAAATTTCAAATATTTTACATAAGTTGATGGTTTGACCTAGTAAAATCTCTTCAAGAAATCTAACCTATTGGGAGGAATGTAATCTGTGATGCAGAGAAGCTTTTAGGTAGAAAGATGTTCAGTGTAATATTTTAATATTAAACATCAGAAAGCATTTAAATTTCTAAAAATTAGAAAATGGCTAAAAGGATTATAATATTTTTGTGTCTTGAAATATTACTCAGGCATAAGATGATATGTTTTAAGAATATTAAGTCATAGAATACAAAATTGAATGTAAGATATACGTTAAAAATATATGAAGACTGAAAGACGTGTTAATGCCAGTTATTCCTGGGATGTAGCATTGTGAGTAATTCTTGCTTTTTATTCACAATATCTTTAATTCCAAACTTTGTAAGAGTTGGAAGATTTTATAATGGTTTTTAATAATAAAACCTTAATTTTTGTAAAAGGGTTAGGACTAGGCTATTGCAGGAATTTCCTAGGTAATCCCTAAAAGTGTCTTTTATTTTCTTGATATATTATTCTGTAATGATTAATTTTATTTTAAAATAATTCTTTCTTCATTTAACTATAGAAGTGCGTGAATCTATTGATAATATTGAATTATATTGTATACCTGAACAACTTCTACAATGAATTATCTTATCGCATGGTTGATACGAGTTTTATGTCCCAGAATTATCTAAAGTTAAAACTTTTACATATACTATTTAAATTTGCTTTATTATAAGTATAGTAATAGTATATAATTGTTTAATTATGAAGCACAATATGGCTTTATTAACAATGCAGGAGAAGTGATAAACATATATTTTATAAGCTCTCTAGTCATGATGCAAAGGAAACATTACTTCCCATATGAGGGACATGATTATATGCACAGTATAATTAAATTTGTGGTAAAGAGGTGCATTTTGCAGTTCTTGGAATTGACTCACTGTGTGTGTGTTCTCTTGGTTCAACAGGCAATAGCATTAGCAGCAGCTGAATATACCAGCATTGGGAGAAGCAGAATAATGGGTCTCTCTGAGAGTTCTTCTGAAACATCCAGACTGAGCTCTAAAAGTGCTAAAGAAAGAAGAAACAGGAGAAGGAAAAAGAACCAAAAGAAACTCTCCAGTGGGGAAGAAAAGGGAGATGATGAGAAACTGTCCAAATCGGAATCCGAGGAGAGCATCAGGAGAAAAAGTTTCCACCTTGGTGTTGAAGGTCATAGACGAGCACGTGAAAAAAGATTGTCTACCCCTAACCAGGTACCACTGACACCATCACATGTGTATTGCCAGAGGTGGGATCATAGAGTTCCAACTGAGGGAAGGGTGCTCAGGAGAAGAGTGAGTGACTTCATTAGTATGTTTTTAGGTAAAAACCTATTGATGACTGGGCATTTATGGAAAGAACATAGAGATATATAGTCTTCCATTTAAGTTTGACCGTTTTGAAGGAGCTTACAGTTTTAGAATTGTCATATCTTCTCCAATATAAATATCCAAAACACATGTTCATGAGAACCAGTGTAGAAATGAAGAAATAATTTACAGTATCAGTTACCTTTTCTTATTTTTATTTAGTCTTCATTTTTGCAGTGCCTCATTGTTACAAACAAACCTTAGATTAATTTTTTTCTTTTTCACCAATGTAGGTACACCAGACTACTGTAGATATCACCAGATTACAGTAGGTAGTCACCACATGACTGCAAGCAGTCACCACTTTAGGGATCACCAGAATATCAGTCACCCAAACCTTACTGCCTCTACCTCGAAAGGTACCAGTCTCTAATATCTAGTCCTATAGTCTCTTATTTCTCCTTGCGTGAAATTTCTCTTTCCCTTTTTTTTTTTTTCCACCTACACCTCTGTATTTCAGATCTTCCTGTTTACAAACCTCCAGGAGCAAGGAACTATTATTCCTATTCTTCTTTACACTTCCCTGGTTTCCACTGCACAGTCCCTTCAAATAATTTTTCTAAAACAAAATAGTTTTTCTGCTCAATTTAAAACATAAAAAACAGACAGAAACTATGTTGAATAGCCACTGACTACAGAACAAGCCCCACATCTTGTCAACGCCGTGGCTTTGATCTCAGTCCCACTCTTGTCAGCCTCCACGTAGCCTATCCACCACAACTGTGACTCGCCCCTCCATGCCCTATGTTTTCATGCCTTTTGACTTGGTGCACGTGGTTTCCTCTTCTTCCTTGTTTTCCTCCTGGCATGGAGCCACCCATTCTTTGCCCCTTAGCTCAGGTGCCACCCATCCACAGAGTCCTCTGTTCTCTCTACTCCTCGCAATCTGCTCTTCAGGTACCCACTTAGAATTACTCTCGTTTTCATCTATGTCATTAAAATTTCTAGCTTCTGCTGCTTAAGTCTGTAGGACCCTACCAGATATACACAAAAGTAAAAGAATCCCTTCCTTCAAAGACTTCATAATCTAGTTGGGGAGATATAACTTGAATGTAATATCGGTTAAAAAAAAACAAAGGCAAAACAAAATTATGACTAGAGCAATTCAAGCTAGTTTTAAGGTAGAGACTTTATTATATGCATTTTCCATTATTCTCAATGCCTATCACCTTGTCCTTAACATAGTAAGCATTAATGTTTATTGAATTAGATACATCCAAGGAATATGCAGTTTGATTTATACACATAGTTTATCTTGGACACAAGTCATGTAAATGTGACTTGTTTTCACCTCTTTGGTATTAGGCAGCTTCTTTTTCATGTTCTAATATTATTATGGGGGCTTCCCTGGTGGTTCAGCGGTAAAGAATCCACCTGCCAATGCAGGAGACACAGGTTCAGTCTCTGGGTGGGGAAGATCCCTTGGAGAAGGAAATGACAACCCACTCCACTGTTCTTGCCTGGGAAATCCCACAGACAGAGGAGCCTGACGGGCTATAGCCCATGGTTTCGCAAAAGAGTCAAACATGACTGAGTGACTAAACAACAACAACAACAAATATTTTTAAGACTTTGTAAATCTGTTGGTATTAGAAAGTCTTTCTTAACAGACCTTAACTGAGCCCTCAGTATGCAGAGTAGAGTTGCAAGCAATGGAATGCAGAGATGCGTTCAGTGTGGTCTTAGCCTCAATAAACTTTCAGTACTTAAGGAATGTAGGGGTTGATGTATGAACAGCTCGGTAATAGCTGTTAGTATCAAATTCTTTTTTAAGTAATAATTTATTTATAGCAACATGAATGGTACAGAATGAGTGGAGAGATAACTTGAGGCCAGAAGTATAGAGAGTGATACAGTAGCGGATAACGCACTTGGTCCTGAAAAGATGAACTTTTCCAGTCTCCTCATTTCTTATTTGAAGGAATTTGTCGTTTTGCTGCATTTCTTTGTTTTTAAAAATGTTTCCTTTAACCCAGTACAGAGCCCTCTGCCCTCAGGTCAGCGGTCTTCATAGGAGTTCTAGGAAATGCACGTCTGCTTCAGCAGATACACATCGCCTTTTATTTTTCCCGCAGTCACCACTCAGCATCCGAGGCTCCTTGTTTTCTGCAAGGCGGAGCAGCAGAACAAGTCTTTTCAGCTTCAAAGGTCGAGGAAGAGATATTGGATCTGAGACTGAATTTGCCGATGACGAGCACAGCATCTTTGGCGACAACGAGAGCAGGAGGGGCTCCCTGTTTGTGCCCCACAGACCTCGGGAGCGGCGCAGCAGTAACATCAGCCAAGCTAGTAGGTCTCCCCCAGTGCTGCCAGTGAATGGGAAGATGCACAGCGCTGTCGACTGCAACGGCGTGGTCTCCTTGGTGGATGGACCCTCCGCCCTCATGCTACCCAATGGACAGCTCCTGCCAGAGGTGATAATAGATAAGGCAACTTCTGATGACAGCGTAAGGATGTTTTAAATAGCTCAGGCATGGTTCGGCCCTTGTTCTTGCATCCATCACTCTCTCTGCTGGAGGGGCCTTCTCTCTGGTCCTCTGAATGGCTCTGCATCTTGCAATACTTTCTATGCTAGAAACACACCTTTAACTGATTAATGTAATCCTTATACTATTGTTGTAGGTATCCAATTCCAAGATATTTAAAATCCCATTTTTGAAAAATGGTACTTATCTTCTGATATTATACTTGATTATGAATCATCCCCTTAGAAAATAATTTATATATCAGCATAAAATGCATTGATAATGCTAACATTATTAGTTGATAATAAGGTTACATGTCTGTAAGGAGATTTGGGTTATTTGCCACCTACTGCTATTTTTTCAAGTCACTACTTTATATAGACCTTGCTCCAAGGGATCTTATTTGAGTTCTTAATAATTAATAATAGTAATAATAATAGCAGACACATTAGTATTTATAGCAGCCCTAGGAGGTAATATATTACTATCCCTTTTATACACCTGGGGAAATTAAGTCATGGGGAAATGAAACAATTTGTGGAAAGTCACTCAGCCAATAAATGGTAGTCCTGAGATTAAAAAAGAGGCCTTCTGTTTCTGAGCTTGTGCTTTTAAGCACCACACTTCTCTCTAGGATGTGGTAAACTTCTTAGGAATAGTTTAGAGTAACTGATTTTCCCCCACACATAAATGAAACACACTGTTATCATTAAAAGAAATACCAAAACTCTTCCATCTGAAATCTGTGAATAAAAACATAATATCCAAAATACATATGTAAATGCAAACATATACATATAAGACAAAAATAAAACACCTTTCCAAAACAACAGTTTCAAGAGTTTGAGAGTCATTGAGTGGTATGAGAAAAGGGTGTGATGAAGCCTGAAAGTGAGATCTTTCTGGTTTTGGAGTTCCTTGGTTATCTGTTAAGGTCACTCACCATGTTACATTGTGTTGCTTGATATCGGAAAGGCTTTGACTAACCTAACAAGCTCTGAACTCATGCCACCTATTCATAAATCATATTTGCAGACAATGAAGTATTTTAAGTGAGAATGAAGTTCCATCGAAGCCATGGCCACACGTGTATTTTCGTTTGAATGCATGCATGTGCTTTTGGGTCGTATGTGACCTCTGTGCTTGCATGATATAGCTTCAGCCCTCTGTCAAGGTGTTTTTCTTATCAAACAAGCATGTTAAATTTCCATGGAATAATATCTTTGTTGTGTTTTGCTTTTCAATGATGTGTATTACCTATAAAAGATTATATAATGTGTATCAGATTTAGAGATTATTTCCTATTTTTAAATGAAATGTTTCACTTAATACTTAATTTTACCACAGTAAAGTCATTATCACTCTAAATTCTAAGACTAAAACTACAGAACTGGAGTAATTAGTGGATGCTTTATAATTCAATAGAAATAAATGCAAAACATAATAGCGTGAAATAATGTACAGTTTAGATGAAAAAATTGCATGAGAAATAATATAACCTTGACACCTGAGACATGTCTACATGGAGAAAAAAATGCTTTAATCAACACAGCCATTTGTTTGACTTGGGGGAAAAAGTAATCTCTGCTTCCAGAAAGTCAGTAAATTAGAGAGTATATCAGCTAAAACATGGTTATAGAGAGATCTCTGTAAGAAGCCACCTGCAAATATATGTGTGTGTATCCTCGCACATATATGGACATGCATACATATATATACATACATGTATTTATGCCTGTTTGTCTACATTTTAATATACAAGCATAGATAACTGTATCTAAACAATTATACTTTACAACTCTAAATCTGTATATCTATATACATGTTTGTAGAATGGTATGTGTGTGTGTATACACATATATATACATACCACATATCACGACCCCATGAACTGTAGGCTACCAGGCTCCTCCATCCATGGGATTTTCCAGGCAAGAATACTGGAGTGGGGTGCCATTTCCTTCTCCATATAGTTGTATGGTTGTCTATATGCATATATGTGTATGTGTGCATGTATTGTTGGCCTGCACTGAACTGACACAGTGTTTTAACTTTGAATTAGGTGCCAAGATTTAGAAATAAGACATCTTTACATAAATATGGGTATACCTGGTAAGATTGAGCTCATATTCCTGCATGGCAGCAATCCTTTGGAGCCTCTTTCAGATGGAGCTTACATTCTCCATTTTGATACAGTGTCCCATCAGTCTTAATCATCATTTTCCTACTGAGTCATTCATCTTGATAGACTCAGAGCAGCTCATGAGATCTGCTTTGGCATGAGAAACAGTCATGACCCTTGCCCTGTTACTGCTATACCCAAACAAAGAATAATTACAGAAGTTTATCAGAGAACATTGAAGTCCTTCCTTCACACACACACACACACACACACACACCATTGCAACACTTATTTAGCTGTTTTCATGTTAGGACTCTTACATAGTAGAGCTATCTGAATAAATTGGAGACCCAGGAAGATAGATAATGATAGTGATTATAACAATGAAAGCAGCTCATTTTAGTTTTTATTTCCTTAGTGTTAAGCCATTTAATCCTCATAATGAGATTGTGAGGCAAGTACTATGATTATTTCCATTTCGCCAATGATGAAATGGAGACAGGCTAAGTAACTCTCCTATGATACACAGACAGTAAATGGCAGAGCCATGACTCAAATAAACAGTCTAGACTCTAATTACTCACTACAATTTTGTGGGCAAGATTTTATTTTCTACCTACAATTTATTGAAATTCCATTCTTAAAACTGTAATTAATCATCTTTTTTTTTTTCAGGGTACAACCAATCAAATATACAAGAAAAGACGTCACAGTTCTTACCTCCTTTCTGAGGATATGTTGAATGACCCCAATCTCAGACAAAGGGCAATGAGTAGGGCAAGCATATTAACAAACACTGTAGAAGGTATGGAATAACATTCTCTTAACCATACAGATTTTTAAACAAAATTCAGGTAAGTCCTGGTGAGCCTTAAATAGATATAGCAAGTACTTAGGAAGAATTCAAAGAATATAAAATGGTTATAAGCAATGGTAAGACTAACCAATAGGTACTAATGGAATTGTCTTTAGTGCTTAAAAAGTGGATAAAGTTCTTTGTGATTAAAGACAGGCTTTGGGTGATAATGACCTTTCAAAGATAAATAGCTTTATGGTACTAAATGAAGACAGTGAGGGTGGCCCAGGGCTATGTGACTCTCTTACTGTATATACACTTAGAAATCTCACCTAGTCTCTCAAAATTATGATCAAGAAAACAATACCAACTTCCAGATTCTGTAAGTTTCTGCTTCTGAGAACATTCTATAAAATTGTAAAATGGTAATATGTGACACAACATGTCAAGATAGTGACGCAAAAGCGCTAGAGAAAGCAGTTTAGAGAATACGATGTGAACAGCAGTGATCAGCCAAAGGGTGCCAATCTCAACAATGTATTGGCGCCCACCCTCTCTCCCCACAACATGCCTCTGTTTCCACCTTGTCCATGGGCTACCACCTCATCCCCCAACACACCCATGATGGGCCCAGACAAAGTTTTCACCCACCTCCTAAATTTATGATGAGAATGAAATGGGCTAATGGTGTGTGCTACCTATTGCATGAATAGCTGTATAAATTATTTCTAGTCTCTTGGTCCTGGGATTGTTTTCACCTGTGAGCCGGCAAAAGCTTTTCCTGGAGAGACTAGAAATGTATTATTATTGTAATGGGATTCAGAGCATAAGGGAATATATATATCGGGGTGTGTGTGTGTATGTATGTATATATATTGGTTTATATACATTTATCTTATATATATATATTATCTCAATTAAGAAAACATCAATTCTTTTAACATATGTTAAGTGCTTGTTTCTCTCAGAGATATCCATAAATGCTCTCATTCATTAATTTCACTGCCTTCTTCTTATGATTGATCTAATAAGTGAATTCATGATATAAGATTTTTATGTTATATGCTATGCTTTCATAGAAAGGATATTGTTAAACTTACAAAGTATAAAGCAGAAGACTTGTTTCAGTGTTAAAGTGTACTGCTGATGTGCATCCCGTTAGCAATAAAATATATGATATGCTAATGATTAACTTGGTGTTCTCTGTGGTTTTTTCTTCCAGAACTTGAGGAGTCCAGACAGAAATGTCCACCTTGGTGGTACAGATTTGCACACACATTCTTGATCTGGAATTGCTCTCCATATTGGATAAAATTCAAAAAATTTATCTATTTTATTGTAATGGATCCTTTTGTAGATCTTGCTATTACCATTTGCATAGTTTTAAACACATTGTTCATGGCTATGGAACATCACCCAATGACTGAGGAATTCAAAAATGTGCTCGTTGTGGGAAATTTGGTAAGTCTGTTAATGTGTATTATGTACCCAGAACGTCTCTCTTTGGTTGTCATGATTATCATTCCTTTTTTTTTTTAAGTCAGATGGATATTTAGCTATGTTGTTATGCATGCTCAGAATTCACAATGTGAATCATTGTACAGAGACAAGTTTCTGGTGATAAACACTATGTTAAAGTAATTCTGCAGGCATATTGAGGTCTATGAATAACAGCAAGGATCACCATCTTGGGAGTAAATGTGTGTTTGTTTTCTGGCAGGCATGTCTGTTAGCAGCAACACTTTGAAAACTTGATACTTTCTTACCCAATTTATAATTGTATTGCAGCTTACTTGTGAGTACATACCCTACAAATTTTCAGGAAAACTATGGATACTTTGTTTTGACATATAGGTAAAGGATTCAGGCCTTTGAAGTCCCAAAGTCCTTAATTTGAGTCCTGCTCTTGCCTCCTACTGGTTATATGATCTTAGGAAAAAATTTTAATATCTATAATCTTTCATTTTCTAATTTATGTAATAATAATGTTTTCTTTATAAAATAATATTTTTATTTTAATATAACAATAATGTCTTATTTATATTAAGTATATAAATAACATTAATGCTTATTTATTAACATTTATTGAGAAGAATGAAGACTTTCTACTTATTAGCCAGGCAGATAGTAAGTACTTAAACCTGTTTTTATCAGTCATCACCATCATCATCGTAATCATCATTCTTTCTTTTTTAAAAATTTTTTGTTGGAGTATAGTTGATTTACAATATTGTGTTAGTTTCTGCTTTACAGCAAAGTGAATCAGTTATACACATAACTTATATCTACCGTTTGTTAGATTCTTCTCCCATGTGGGTTGTAATAGAGTATTAGGCGGAGCTCCTTGTGCTACACAGTAGCTCCTTATTAATTATCTGTTTTTTATAATCATCATGCTTTCAATGAATCAGCAGAAACAAGCCTTAAGAACAAGAATATTTAGAAGTCAAAATGATTAAACTGGACACAGAAGAAATAACGGCAGCCTAGAAGGGATCTGTAAGCTTCGGGAAGATATGGGATTCTGTTAGGAAAGTCGATGCCAGAGTGATCTCTTAAATGGGCAGTGGTGATCACACTCAGTTAATGCCTTATGGCAAACAGAAAGTGCTAGTTTCCAGCCATCTGCATAACCAAGCAAGAAGTTCTGTTTCACAGCCGAAAGGTCCCAATGTGTGACTCTTTATCAATCATGAATAACTCTGGATGTCTTTGCAAAAAGTCTGTATAAGATAGTTTTGCTTTTGCCATGGTCCCAAATCAATTGCTATGTGAAGTCAAAGAGTGTTTCTGAGTTGGTCTTCTCTCCAAAATTTCTTACACGTATTCCAAGGCAGGATGTTTAAACTCATGTGCCCTGAGTTAGCACTCTTCTTTCTATTCCTAATTGCAAAAGGACAGGACTGTCTAGTTTCTAATTGTTGGTAGAGGTCAGATCATGAAAACCAGTACCTTCTCACTGAGTTGTCTGTATCACTGTGAATCCAAAAAATGACTCATCATGCTACTTGTCTATAACTACAGTCCCAAGTCTGGGTGCTCCCTGCTAGTCTTCTTGATGATGTATTATGTTACAAATGACTCACAGTTATAGAGCTGACCATTTCCCTTTGAACCTTTTTTGCTCAGTTTCTTTGAATCAAATTGTACCCAAGTGATTTATAAGACTTTTGCTGTTGCCTTTTTAATTGAGTCCTTTTGATGCCATGTCATAAATTAATGATGTTTTGTGATGTACTTTTGTGTCAAAGCTTTGGAAATCTTTGGGGCTTCACTGGTGGCTCAGAGGATAAAGAATTTGCCTGCAATGCAGGAGCCCTGAGTTCAACCCCTGGGTTGGGAAGATCCCCTAGAAAAGGGAATGGCTACCCACCCCAGTATTCTTGCCTGGAGAATTCCATGGACAGAAGAGCCTGGCAGGCTACAGTCCATCAGGTCATAAAGAATCAGACATGACTAAGCGACTAACATTTTCACTTTGGAAATCTTACTTTAGCTGCCACTGTATCGATTAAATACTTTTTCCTCTTCTACAGATACATCTTTGGAGTGAGTCAACTTATTCCTTATTACTCTATGAGAGCAGTCAGACCAAAAAAAAGACTGGCTCAAAATTTTAGTATCAATATGTTTCCTTTTTACTATCTTCCAGAATAAATTGTTGACATAAGTTATTTAATAAGTGTTTTACGAAGAGTGCCTATCTTAATTTTCAAAGGTTTTATGTATCAGAGATTTTAGTGTGCTCTTCTAAAATGCTCTCTAAAGGTGATGAAAACTGATAGAGTCAGAGCTTCTTAACTCTTCAATGCTTATAACTATAGGAATAGTGATAGTTGGTTTATAGGATTAAATTAAATAATAATATATGTTTATAAAGTATCTTTATAAGGCACATTGTCTGAAACATAGTAAATGCTACACAAATAGTCATTATCATCATTAGGTTGCTTTCATACCTTTTAATAATACTACAAATATATTTTATTTCTCATGTAGGTCTTTACTGGCATCTTTGCAGCTGAAATGGTTTTAAAACTAATTGCCATGGATCCATATGAGTATTTCCAAATAGGATGGAATATTTTTGATAGTCTTATCGTGACCTTAAGCTTAGTGGAACTTTTTCTGTCAGATGTGGAAGGATTGTCAGTTCTACGATCATTCAGACTGGTAAATATAGACCAACCTTGCCTTTTTATTCTATGTATAAAGGGGTGTTTCTTTGGTTTTACATTACTTTTTTTTTTTTTTTTAACTTTTGGAGGTGTGATTCAAAATATAAGATCAGATCTCAGTAGCTAGTAAAATGAAGTTCCTTCAGTAGCAGATGCACTTAAAGAGCTCAACAATATTTGATTGTTTTAATTTTGGGGTCTTGAAGATGTATTCAGTTGTATATGCTAGTATAATGATAGGGCAGTAATTTATATCACAATAAGAAGCTTATGGTTTGTAGAATTTCAGCCATTATAATATGTTCATAACTTTGTGGATTTCATAAAGCTTATCCCCTAAAAATTGTCTGATGTCAAAAATATTTAAAAAATAATGACTTTTTATTCCTTTTCCCTCTAATATATTGAACTTTCTCCTTACGTCAGCATGACAAAAAATTGTGAAAGTATCAGAAAACAGAATTAAGGATAAATGATCAATTCTAAAGGATATAATATCTGAAACTGTGATAAGAGATTTCTATAACTATCCTGAACTAAAATTACAGTTCCTTCAAAATATGTGTAGTAATTGTATAGTGGCAAATATAATAAAATAATAGGAATATTGACAGTATATTAAAAATTAATAATAAAAATAATTGATTTTAACTAGATAATGATAATATTTTAGAATTAAATTTTGGAACAAAGTTCAAGACTGGAAACATTGAGAACTTTTTCATAAAAACTGATAATAAGTTTTGTGTTTACTCTTAGCTCCGAGTTTTCAAGTTGGCAAAATCTTGGCCAACACTGAACATGCTGATCAAGATCATCGGCAATTCAGTGGGGGCTCTGGGAAACCTCACCCTGGTGTTGGCCATCATTGTCTTCATTTTTGCTGTGGTTGGCATGCAGCTCTTTGGTAAGAGCTACAAAGAATGTGTTTGCAAGATCAATGAAGACTGCAAACTCCCTCGCTGGCACATGAACGACTTCTTCCACTCCTTCCTGATTGTGTTCCGGGTGCTGTGTGGAGAGTGGATAGAGACCATGTGGGACTGCATGGAGGTCGCCGGGCAAGCCATGTGCCTTATTGTTTACATGATGGTCATGGTCATTGGAAACCTGGTGGTATGTAATCACCTGCTCATACATTTAAAACTCTCCATAGAAAATTACTATATGATGATATGATCATTTATGTTATAATTATAGGATTAATTAGGTCTAAAGCCATTAATTAGAATGTTGACTATTTTAATCCAGTGAAGAACAGAAAAGATAATGAATTATTGTCTTAATTTCTCTGCCAGATAATGCTTATTTATAGCTTTCATAATATTTATTTTAATGGAAAGTTTTCATTTTTCTACTTTTTCATTTTGATAGTAATGTCATATGAATTAATCCATGGTTTTCATATCTTTTAAATGTTGATTCAAACATGAAGCTATGCTAGTAAATAGAATATGATTAAATTAATAATAACAAAATGAATTTATAATGGGAACAAGGCAAATGGAAGGCCTAGTCCTGCTGTTTTATAGTCATATATAAGTCTAGCATCTATAACAAGTATCAGCAAACTATATGGCCCAAGGGCCAAATCCTGCACACTGCCTGTTTTTGTATGATTCCTGCAAAGTGAAAATGTTTTCTACATTTTAAAATAGTTTAAAAATATAAAGAAAAATATTTTTTGGCACAGGGAAATTAAATGAAATTCAAATTATAGTTTCTATAAGCAAAATTTATTGAAAACAGATATGCTTATTCATTTTCATGTTGTCTGTGGCTGTGTTACTCTACATAGACAGAGATCCTCTGTCCTACAAAGCCTAAATAATTTACCACCTGGCCCTTTTACAGAAAAAGTTTGCCCACCACTACTCTATAGCACCTCTTTTACAAGTGATCTGCTTCTCCATTACTGTTTTCTTAGCTTGTATGCCTTCTGCTTCTTTCTATCTTATACCTACCTGTTGGTGGGAATTTTCAAGCTTAGAGACAGGAGAAAATTGGGATAAAATGCTTTTCAGTGACTGGCTTCAGTGTTCAAAGCCATCATGTTCATTTGATGTAGTTGGTCAGCCATTTGTCAGACTGCTCATCAAATATGGTTGTATATGGTAACAGCTATATGGTTAGTACCTTCACTTCCCATTGACTTGAAAACAAGTTGCTAGATTTTTTTTAATCCTTGTAGCCCCCAAGCCAACTTGATAGTTGGTAAGAGAGTAGACATAAATGTTCTCACTGCAAAAACATAATGGTAATTATGAGACATGATGGAGATGTTCCTTGACACTATGATGGTAATCATTTTGCTATCTGTATGCTCATCAAACTATGTTGTACACTTTAAACTTATACAATGTAATATGATAATTATATCTCAATAAAGCTGGAAAAGCTAAATCTAATTACAAATGTGAAGGAAAAAAAATCTATTGTAACATTTGCAATGATTACGGAAACGAAAGGGAAAATGAGCCCTTGGTTTGTCATCACCATTCCTATTAGAACACACACACATCAGCAAACATATATTTATAGTGAAATATATTTTTTTATTGACAATGAAGACCAACAGGAAAATAGTCTCAAATTTTCTTAATGATTCATCAAATTGATTTCTGTGATTTTCTTTCCCCTTCATCTCAGATTCTTCTCTTAAGCCTGATACATTAACACAGACATTTTTTTCACTTGTGCTTTTCTACTTACATTTCTGAGAAATTGTTCTAGGTGTGACCAAAATTAGTGGTGAGTTCTTTTTCCTGAGTCTGGTATAATTTTGATTGTTTAAATGTGAAGTAGGTGTTTCTGGCCATGAAGAAACTTACATGAAAGGGTTTTTCAATTATCATTTTTTATATAAAATATTTTTAATATAATTTACATATTTTGCACCCTCTATGAGAATTTTTTTTTAAATAATATTCAGTTTACTTGTACCCTTACCTCTAGGAGGAAAACAGAAATGGTTTTGCACACAAAATTTTTCTTCAAGGATAGGAGTTTTCCTGACCTGTTTTATAATCTGTTCCAGAAAAACCAAAATGATTGACAGTAAAGCCACCCAATCATAATGCCATTATCTCATTTGAATTGGGTTCAATGGGCAGATCTTTTTCTTTGCTTTAAAAGTCTCATTAAGTTGCAAGTTGGCACAATTCTTGGACAGAATATTACAGGAACTCTGAGAGCATTATATGTTCCACTTACTGCAATAAGTGAAGTTTATCTTCTGGGAAAAGTAAACGCAGATCTTGGCTTAAGTTACCTTCAGCACAACAGACACTAGTCACAATTTTCTTGTTCTACTTGTTTCTCACAGGTAACAAATACTAAGTAAAGGCAAATGTTAAGAGGGCATTTTAGACGCATAAAAGGGAATTTGGACACAAGTTTTCTGCTGTAGAAATGAGTGTAGGAATGACATCACAGTAATGGTGAGGGAGCCTTCTCTTTGCTCCTCATGCTGGCCCTTTAAGGGTCGGGCTGACCTCTGCTCCAGCGTTCACAGAAGCTCACACACTGGGAGACTGATGAGAACTCTAGCTTCTCCTCTGCTGCCCTATCCCGTGTTCTTATCTATGGATGAGGAAGTACAGAGCTCTTCATTGCTGATTTGGATTTTGGCCTGTATTTCAGAAAACTGTACTTATGTTCTTTTTTATTTCCCATCTCCCTGTTTCTCCAACCCTATTCTCCTCCTGACATAGGTCCTCAACCTATTTCTTGCTTTATTACTGAGCTCATTTAGTTCAGACAATCTTACAGCAATTGAAGAAGACACTGATGCAAACAACCTGCAGATTGCAGTGGCCAGAATTAAGACGGGAATAAATTATGTGAAACAAACCTTACGTGAGTTTGTTCTAAAAGCATTTTCCAAAAAGCCAAAGATTTCCAAAGAGATAAGACAAACAGAAGATCTAAATTGTAAAAAGGAAAACTACATCTCTAACCGCACACTTGCTGAAATGAGCAAGGATCACAATTTCCACAAAGAAAAAGATAAAACCAGTGGTTTTGGAAACAACATGGACAAATACTTAATGGAAGAAAGTGATGGTCAATCATTTATTCATAATCCCACCCTCACAGTGACAGTGCCCATTGCACCTGGGGAATCTGATTTGGAAATTATGAACACTGAGGAACTTAGCAGTGATTCAGATAGCGAATACAGCAAAGGGGTAAGATTGTTTTTTTACATAGATTGTTTAATGTTATTAATTATTATGAGTTAAAATTTCAGATTTTTGCTGTCACGAATTCTTTTCTAATATGCATACTAATAGGTACTTTGTGTGTATGTGAATTTGTACAGTAACTTCCTGAAGGTTCATGTGGTAAGGTTTTACCTACTGGTTCTTAATAACTGATATAATCTTATTTAGCTAGATTTGAAAGTATGGGAATATTTAAGTCTTCCTTTCCTTTATTCCATTTGTCATCAACTGTGAAGTCATATGCAGTCTCCTTTAATAGCGTCTGTTGAATCCACAGCTCTTCTCCATCACCTTTGCCCTCTGCTTGCCTAAGCATTTCCACATGGTGTCCCCACTGATATCTCTGCCTTCATTTTCCATCTGCTCTAATCCATTTGTTTGATTAATTTTACTCAGGTCCAGTCCTAATGACATCAGTCCTTTGAAGTATCCTTGATCCCCAAGGTAGATCTGAGTTGTACATTGCAGGTAAAAGCCTTCATATCATGGCCTCAACCAGCTGACTGGCTGTGTCACCTAGTCCTCACCCTGGGGCCCCTTCATCTGAACCAAGCCAGTTTTCTTCCGGGCCACTTACACTCACAACCTGCGTGATTTTGCTTGGGGTCTTCTTCTTCAGTCAAAATCCTGAGTATGCCCTTTAAGACACAGCCCTCAGTTTCCTTGTATGTAAAATATTAGCCCTTACTAAGAGCTAGGTGACAGTTAAATGAATTGCACATGTAAAATGCTTAGAACAGTATTCACAGTGCTCAGAAGTTGTGCTTATTATTTAGCATTATATTTTATATTCTTAAAAAATTATTATATGCATCAAATGGTACTGTAAACTCATTGAGAACAGGAAACTTCATTACAGTTTTTTTGTATCCTCCTTCCCCACCTCCAGGGGCATATATTCAAGGTATTATTGAGCTGCATTTTTATTAACATGGAATATAATAATCATAAGTGTGTTTTATGACAGGATTTTTATGGCATCTCTCTAAAGTTCTAAGATACCATTTTATAATATTTTTCCTCTCTTTAGGTCACATTTGAAAATATTTGACACATATTTCCCAAGCATCTTCTATCTGCTTGACCCTATATTGTTAAGACCTGATTTCCCAGGTGGCACAGTGGGAAAGTAAAGAATCCACCTGCCAGTGCAGGAGACCCAAAAGATGTGGGTTCAATCCCTGCATTGGGAAGAACTGCTGGAGTAGGAAATGGCAACCCACTCCAGTATTCTTGCCTGGAGTATTCCATGGACAGAGGAGCCTGGCAGGCTACAGTCCTTGGGGTCACAAAGAGTCGGACATGACTGAGAGGAGCACACGCACACACACATATTAAGACCTATCCTTCTTAAATTTATAGTGGATTTTGGAAAAAGATACACAGCTCTGTGTGTATGTATACACATGTAACAATGTAATATAACCAATACTAGGGACATAGTAAATGCTCGATACTTATTCATTGAATAAATATATGATTAAAAAATTATGAACATATATTTTAAGTAGCCAAAGAAATTATCTCCAAGATCACAAAGTAAGAAATAAAATATTTTATTTTATTTTTTTTTAAATCTTTACATGGAAGAGGTTAATAACTCCAAAAATTCGGAAGGTGTAGTTGTTTTGGTTTGAAAGTAGAAAATTAGATTCCTCATACCCTGTTCAGAAGCAGTAATCTGGGTCTAGACTCATGTGAAAAGAAAAACTAATTCAATTACCCACTTTTCTGCCTACAAAGATTGGAGTTGTAAAACCCTAACTGCCTAGCAGACTTTCTGAATAAGCTTGAGATTCTGGGTGTTAAAAAGCACTTTGGTATCTTGGGCTTCCCTGTGGCTCAGCTGGTAAAGAATCTGCCTGCAATGTGGGACCTGGGTTCGATCCCTGGGTTGGGAAGATCCCCTGGAGAAGGGAAAGGCTACCCACTCCAGTATTCTGGCCTAGAGAATTCCGTGGACTATACAGTCCTTGGAGTCGCAAAGGGTCAGACACAACTGAGCAACTTTCACATTTGAGAGGAATAATTTCTTACCTGGTCCTTTTTTTCTTTGCTGAAAGCCTGTGGTTATCCTTACATGGATCTCCTTAAGTCGCTGGCAAATATCATATTCTTAGTATGTTGAATTATAACATTTTAAAGGGAATCTAATAGACCTGTCCCATATAGCACCTCATTTTCTAATAATTCAGAAAGCCAGTAAGAGAAAGCAACTTTATCTACAGTTATGAAGCTCGTTCAAGGCAGAGCAAAATCAAGTCCCAGTCTTGATGTGCATAAGTCTGCCTTTATTCTCCTGTCTTTGTCCCTTTCAGGGATAAAACTCACATTCTTAATGGGATTCATACCCAGTTTGTCTCCCCTGGGATACTGAGCCACGCTTCTGAAGAATTTACATATCCTGTGGTATCCAGAGGAGGTTTGTGATGACATAGTATCCAACTGTCTTCTATAATTAATGATTTCATCTATAAGTTATTTGGTACTGAAATAGACTATTTTAGACGTTCATAAAGTTACTCTGACACCTGTCCCATAAACCTTTCCTAAACCTAAAAAGCATGAAATTTAGTGCACTTAAACTGTGTTATCCAAAGACCATTTGATGGTAATTTAATATTCTTAATTATCATTGAGTTTTGTATGACACTGTAGTCATAACTACTTGAGAAAAAATATATTTTTCTATTTCATAGAAATGGAAATATGTGGCATAATA
Source organism: Budorcas taxicolor (assembly GCF_023091745.1). NCBI lineage: Eukaryota > Metazoa > Chordata > Mammalia > Artiodactyla > Bovidae > Budorcas > Budorcas taxicolor. The sequence continues at coordinate 74,366,371 of NC_068911.1, forward strand.
TTCAGGAGCTTGAGGCTACCTTGTAGGTCATAATTAAAAATACATAAACTAGTTTCTTTCAGTCATTTACACAGTATTTGAGTTGGTAAGCCCTAAACAAATGTTAGGTATCGTGTTTATTATTGTATTCATCATCATCATTAGCCTCTAAAAATTCAGATTTTAAATTATGGGCTTTGAAATTTTGTCCTTCTTCATAAGACATTTTCCATGACATATCTCAAAAGTGTGTCACCCTGGGTGTATTCAAACCTGCTTGACTATATACTGGACTTGAGAAGTAATGAAATTTCAAGATCTATAAGAAATTCATTATGTAGTATTAAGCAGTTGCCAACTGTTAACAACCTGCATCTAGAGTCTTCCTCTCCAGTGCCTTGTGATTTAAATGTTTCTAGTTATGACTTGTTGGTTTTATTTTTCAGTTCGGAACACTAAAAGATATTCACATTTCCTTATTTACCTGAAGTGTTTCTACATCATTTCAGGCTAAGCTCTCTGCTCTAATTCCCCTAATCTTCAGCTCTCATTGAGTTCTCAGTTTTTAACTGCTTATTCTCCTTTGTATCTTTCCTATATTTTCATCTTTGAAATAATTCTTGATGCACTTTTCCCAAAAAGGCAAATCATGATTATCCAATAGAAAATATTGCCTAACTGAATATATGTCAGTTATTTAAGTCTTAAGCATTACCTGGAGTATGGTGAAGAAGGCAACCTCTGGAGAGAGAATTCTTGCCTTAGATCCTAGCCTTAATATTTACTGTCTCCATGATTTGAGCAATTTACAAAAACCTCTGGTGATTTTTTTCTAGTTTACTTATATGCAAAATAGAATTATAATAAAGATTACATTATTTGGGTAAACAAACAAGTGCTTGCTGAAAAATTAGTGCCCAATTAACAATTACCATGGGTATGAAATTGAGTAGTCATGTACGCACTGTAAATAGCAATTTGCTACAGGTTCAATTTTTATGTGTAAAGACGAATGTAGGAGCTTGTTACAAATGCCTGTTCTGGGCTGTATCCTGCAAATTCTCTCTGCCTAAGTCTGGATGCACTCTCAGAATCCTTGCCAGCAGTGTTCCCAGTGACCACTCTGATGGATTGGTGGGCGTAAATGAACCTAAATTCATCTCTGGCTTCACTTGATCCAGGTTTCTGAAAATTCGTTTTCTTTATTCAAGGGCTGGGAATATAGTCTACATTAAGAATCTGCATTTTGAACAGGGGGAAATAAAATCTCTGACATTTCCTGCTTTCCCCTTCCCCATCCAGAAAACAAATCCACCCTCTCTGTTATGACCTTGCATCCTTTTTTTTTTTTTTTCCTGCCCTCTTCTAGCATCAGCTCTCAGGCAAGTTTTCTTCTTCTGATAGACAGTTAGATATATACACTCCAGAATGAAGGTAAAATATTTTGTCATCAAATACTTTACTAGGAAGTGACCAGAGATGAGTTCAAGTAAGGTGTTGAGTAAAATATCTTGAGTTTTGAGGCAATAATTGGCATTAGAACACCAGCATTTCTCTGAGGATGAGTCTGTCTCAGAATCAAGAAAGACATGCTGTCATCTCTAGGGACCCATGAGAATAAGGCTCCTGTCACTGCTTCTTGGAATACACGCTGAACTGATGGCCACCCTCAGAATCAATCTCCTCCTGGGGTGCAGTGCAGCCCTCCAAGCCCTTGGCAAACATTAACACACTGCAGATTTTCACCATTAGCATTGAAGTGCTTCCTTATTATGAGCCTCAAATGAAACATGAAATGCATCCATTCATTCAATAAATATTTATTGAGATCTACTATGCTCCAAGCATTGTGCTAATAGTGGCTTAGAGAAAAAAAAAATTTTTTTTCACCAGGTGCAGTAATTCAATGTGATTGGCATCTGGCTTAATTAAGTTCTTAAGACATGTAGTTATTTTTTTCTGTTTTTAAATCGTGCCATCTCAAAATTGAAAGTTGTAAAAAACTAAATTCGTAAGTTTTTTTTTAATGGAGAGCTCTTTCTTAGAGGGTTAAAGAGACATCCTTTTGTTTTCAGTTATTACAGATTACTTCCTTTTTTGCTTTAAAGATGAAAGAAAAATAGCCAGTTTATAAACTTGTGATGTTAATTATAGACTTGTGATGTTAATTTTGAATGTGTGTGTAAATTTTAGGGGAAAACATTAAATTTATCCATTTTTTTCTCCAAAGATTTTAAAACATAATAGTCTTATGTGGTTTTTGGAATACATTCTGACAGCTTTCAGAGACACTGGGTTTTATGAATCTAAAACCCTAAATCTTTAATGCTCTTTTGACAAATGTATTATCAATGCTTGCTTAAAGTGAATTTGTTCATCTTGTGTACTCAGCAGAGGAAAACATCCTCACAGAAAGACCTCCCCATTCATTCTTCCTCTGCTGCTGCTGCTGCTAAGTCGCTTCAGTTGCGTTCGACTCTGTGCGACCCCATGGATGGCAGCGCCAAATGCAAATGCTTAGCTTTACTCAGTGGTTCTTCAGTGTTTTGAAACATTGTCTCCAAGTTGTGATGGAGCTAGCTGAGGTCCTTAGAGAAAGGAGAACAATGAAACTTTCAGATTTTACATAAACTTCTCACCTTCAAGGGAATGTCATTGAAAACATTGCAAAAACAGTTATGCAGAATTTATGTTCTTAAAGGAAGTTAAGGCCACCTAAAGCCCTCATTCACTTTGATTATTGTGGGAGAAAAAATTACAAAGGAATCCATGAGTATATATTCTGTTAACTGTGGCTATTCATTTTTTCAACTTCCATTTCCTAAGCACCTGCTTGTTGCCGCATGCCTGCTGGATTCTAGAAAGATGTCAGCAGTGTACTCATTTCCTCAGGAGATGTGGTTCAGAGTCTTCTTGGTCTATGGTGTTGTTGTAAGTGGTAAAGAGTAAAGCTAGGTTCCTGCCTTTGAGTTAAAACACACACAGATATCAGAAATTATAAATAAACATATAAAAATAATTAAAAGAGGCTGAGGCAGTATAAAGATAGGGTGACTAACCTAGAAAATAAATTGGAATACTTCACAATAGGGATGCCAGTTGAAGTATTTTTTATGATAAAAAGAATTCATCGGGTGAGAGAAAGAGTAGGGAGAGAAGGGGAGGAAGGGAGGGAAACAGAGACAAAGAAGAACAGAGAAACCCTTTTCTGGTAGATGTAAAGGGCCCAGCCTGTGTGGAAGCATCCAGATACAAAAAACACCCATTAAATACATGAGAGGATGGCCACATAGGAAGCAGTGGGTAACAGAGGTCGATTGGAGCCAATCCAATAGTGGGTGACTTGGCTGACCGTGATTTGGAGATTGAAGTTGGTTTCTGTTTATTTAATAGAAAGAGGAAACTTTGTCTTGTTTTGTTATTCTTTGTTGTTAGTAGACTTCTACTTTCAAAGGAAGTTTGTTTGGGAGTGTAATAAAGGTGAGGAAGCAGAGAGGATGGAAAGTTGTTGCAACCATCCCAAGGACACTTGATGAAGGCTCAAGGTCAGGGAGTGATGGTGACATATGGGATTAGTCAAAGACACTTGCAAGCTAAAGCATAAGGGCTCAGGATCTGGATATGTGAATTGTGAGCTGTTTCAAAGGGGATAGTCATTTTCTGTGGCTGCCATAACAGCGTATCACAGACCTGGGGCTTTATACAACAAGAACTGTATTCTCTGATAGTTCTAGAGGCTGTAAGTCTGAAATTGATGTGTCAGCAGGGCCATGCTCTCTCAGTGGGCTCTGAAAAGGATTCTCCCTTGCTTTTTCCTAGCTTCCGGTGGTGGTCTTTCATCCTTAGCCTTCATGACTAGCAGCTGCATCACTCTTTATCTCTGCTTCTTTTGTCACATGGGATTCTTCCTGTCTTTTCTTTTTATAAGGACACTAATTATATTGGATTAGGGCCCACCCCAGTGACCTCATCTTAACTTGCTACATCTGCAGAGACCCTATTTCCACATAAGTTCACATTCAAAGGTAACAGGCATTAGGACTTCAACACATATTTTGGGAGATACAAAGTAATTCAAAATAAAGAGTTTTGGCTTAGATAACTGGATGGATATTGATGCTTTAAAAATATGCAGGGGGGAAATATTAAGGGGGTAGGGGAGAGACAGTTTAATTTGGGGACATCTTAATTGTACCCTACTCACAGGATAGCTAAGTGATAGTGAACAGTAGATATTTGGAGGTTTTAAGAAGATAATTCAGAGTTGTAGACAGCTTGGAAATTTGTATGTTAATTTTAGATCAGATTCCCTGGAAAACCAACTGTGAGTAGTGTTTTCAGGTTAAACACCTAACACCTGTATGAAATGATGGAAGCGAGTTGATTGGGCAGAGGGAGGAGTTGACATGCTCTGCAGTTGTAGCAGAGGGTTCAGCTGGTTCTATAGATATTGCTGGTATGTATGAGCCTTTGGAGTAATCCCAAATCAAAGCAAGGGCTCAGGACCTGTGTGCCCTGAACCCATCAGTCACTGGATACAGGTTCTCCCTCCACTCTTCCAGGGAAGGGAGTATGACCTTGGGTAAGGCAGCTCCCTTCTGTATTTCAATTCCTAGAGAGGGACTCAGCTATGAGTCTTCAGCTGCCAACACTCCTAGGAGGTGGAGGAATGAGTAGCTTGTTTGAAAGGCAGATCTGGGCAGTGCACCACAGTATCCACTACAATACAGGGACCACGGGAGGAAGAGGACAGGTGACTAAGCACTTGAGAAGTGGACATGAAAGCAAGCAACAAAGAGACCAAGGAGAGAATGTATACATTAGCCACTTTCATATACGCTATATAACTTTCCTCCTTACAGCAACCTGGGAAAGAGGCTGATATTAATCTATATTTACAGATAACTAAAATGCTAAAGGATTAAGAAATAGTGCAGGTTAGTTGCTGATGTTTCTGGGAGTCATTTTAAATTTGAACTCCAGGCTTTAACCACCTCTAATACATATCATGGAAAGGCAAAAGCATGAGTAGGAATATATTCTCTGTTATATCCCTGTAATGCTGCAATTCATAGTCAGATTTTCTGTTATAATGGTATTGTGCATTTGCTGATTCATGTTCAGTTTCTAATCCTCCTTAGTGCTAATTTATTAGCTTACAGTGTGCCTTCAAAATATAACACAAAGCAGAACAAAGCATATTCCATGAGAGAATGAGAAGCCAGTCCAATGAGGATGTGTTGAGTAACGGATTAATTAGGTTGAAGGCACATGAAAGGAAGTGGCACCTAAGCTAGATATTAAAGAAAGGAGATCATATTTTTGCGTGAATGTGGTAGGGATGGAAACCCCAGACAGAGGAATAAACAGTCGTACTGTTCATCTGATTCACTTATTCACTTATCCATCCACCCATTCATCTATTCAGTATTCAATTTCTGCAAGCCATCATGTTTTGAGAAACTTTGTGTGCTTACTTGTTATTAAATTGCTTCCTTTTATTGATTTGATACAAATTTTAAACATTTGCAGTCATCGAGGTTGAATATTTTGTGTTTTTTACTATATGGTGGTTTATGTTAAATATTTTATGTGTTTCTACCATATGGTGGTTTTATTACACTGTTGTCAGGCCTGTCTCTCCTAAGATTTTTGTAAAGTTTTTTTTCCACTAAGAGGCAGTTACAGGCAGTTTAGATTTCTTCTCATTATTCCATTTTAGAAAATATATTAATTTTTCCAGAAATGCATTTGATTTGGCAATATTCAATTATACTTCTGGAGGGGAGCTGACATTTGATCTTATTTTTTATGCATAGATTCTTACAAAGACAAAACAGAATACCCCTATAGAATTTCACTTAGATCATTTTTCTGCAGATTGGTTCTAAGCTGTTTAAAATTTTTTCCTCTTTATTGAATTTGTTCATGTGTCTAAAAACAATGAAATTTTGGTCTGATGTTTAAATCAATGTTTCTTAATCGTTATATTTTGATAAATTTGAAAACATTCCTTTCATGTAATATCATTTGAAATGTCAAAATTAAATCATCAATGCTAATTTTAGAGTATGCTTCAAAAACCACATACTGTCACTCTCTCCCCACTTGAGGATCACTTCCTTTAAAATGTCTGTTATGAAGAGCAAACAGAATGCAAAATGTTGCCTTCAGAAATTACAGTATTTAATTCATCTCATAAACAACAGAATGATATAACTGTTTAGTTCATTGTTTACAGTCTATGTTGAATGATCCATAATTTTATTACTGTGTTGCAAATATATTTCTTTATGTTTAGCATATAGCATGCATTGTCAAATATAACTAATTTCTACTTACAGGTATGTGACTTTAAACATTTAAATCAGTTGATTAAGCTGTTCCATCATGCTCCACTTCCATACCTCAGTACCTAACTTTCTTACTTCTCACAGGGGTAAAAACAAACTGGATCCATCAAGGATGCAGCTCTGTGCTTTTAACCAGGCAGAGACATATGTGACCACTTTTACACAGGTTACCTAAAAAAAAATTCATACATATGTATATGATATTTTTTTTCAGTGTCATGCATGCTGTTCAGCTACAAAATCTCTCTGCCTGACCCATTGCAAGAAAGTAGAAACATATACAATTGTGCCATAGATAAACTGGCATCACAGCATGTCCTGGGCAGTTTTATCTATTTTTGTTATTCTCTCGATGACTCACTTGATATATCTCTCATGTCCTTAGGTGATTTCAAGTGCATGAGCTATAGATTTTTATTGGATAGATTATAAAAATAAGGTATAGCATGTAACAGAAACCACCGAAGCAGCATTTAATTTAAAAACCTCTATCAACTTCCCCTCCTAATTTAAGCTATACGGTCGACCCTTGAACAACAGGAGTTTGAACTGCATAGTTCGACTTATAAAGTGATTTTTTTCAGTAGTAAATAATACGGTATTACATGATCCACGGTTGGTTGAATCCACAGTTGTGGAACAGAGGATACTGAGGAACCGTGAGTGTAGAGGGCTGACTGTAAGTTTTAATCAGATATTAGACTGCATGGAGGATCATGCCCTGACCCCCATGATGTTCAAGGGTCAACTGTATATGCATAGATATATATCATATTAACTTGTCAGGCTTATTGCGATAAGCGTAGAGTTTTAATATTCTCACCATAACAACAACAAAAACGGTGATTATGTGAGGTGAAGGATGTGTCAACTAACCTTATTGTGGTAAACGTTTCACAGTATATACATGTAATCTAATCACCTTGTTTACCTTAGATTTACACAGTGCTATATGTCAATTACATCTCGGTAAAGCCGGGGGAAAAATTAAAATTGTCACATTAAATTCAGTAAATTAAAATTTTATTAAGAAAAATTTTGTGAGAGTATTATTTCAGGTATAAACATAAAAATCTTGTAACATGAAAGGACCATTCTGGTGCTAGTCTTTTATTCACAGTTTAAGGAAATTGAGGCTCATGCAGTTTCTGAGTATGCATGTAGAAACCTGAAGACAGAGACAGAGGACCCAGCTTCTAGGCCAAACTTTGCATATATTTTGAAATAGTTTTAAGCAAAATGATAACTAGGGCTTTATTCCCTTATTGATTCAGTAATTAACATTTGATTTTTATTTGATCATGTGTAAAATGTATCATTAATAATTTACTGGGCCTATGAATGAATGAGTTATAAATGCCTGAAATGATTAATTTGATTCCAGAATCAGTTTTATACACTGATGAGAATAAGTTTCTTATTATGTACATTTGGCCGTCTGTACCTATAGGTTCTGCAGGTGCAGATTCAATCAACTAGGGATCAAAAATATTCCAGAAAAGTCCAAATAGCAAAACATGAATTACCTGCATGCCAGCAAGTATTTACATGCACTTACAACTGTTTACATAGCATTCACATTGTATTAGCTATCATAAGTAACTTAGATATGATTTAAACTATAAGGGATATATAAAGTATAAAGGATGTACATAAGCTATATGTAAGTACTATACCTTTTTATATAAGGGACTTGAATTTATGCAGATTTTGATATCTTCTGTGTATAACTGTGATTATCTCATAAGGAGATAGATATACAGAGTAGCCTCAAGAAGATAAAAAGTTTAAGTGGAACATATTATGAAGTGGACACTAAATCTGTCAATAAGACATAAAACACTTTCTTAAAATTAGAAACAGATTAATATGAATTGCTATAACTAATGTCTAACACATATATAAATATGCTATTCAGATATAATATCTTGTTTTAATTTTAGTATAGCTTGTTGAATGACTGAACTGGAAGGAAAAACCCATGTTAATAGGAATCATGCTTTTTTATATACTTAATAGAGTTCATATTTTTAATTTATTTGTCATTGTTAGAATGTTTCTGTTATTGTTTTCTGTTTCCAATGATGAAACCAAAACTTTATCCTAAAGTTGATACGCTCTAGGAATAGTGATGCTCAGTTTCAAATTTAAAAAGAAGCATATAGTTTGTTCTAGTTTACTTACAGTGAATTTTAAAGGAATTCCTGAGTAAAAGACATATTTTTCTATTTCAGATTGATGATGATTTAGAGGCAATATTGTCTTAGAAAACTATTTTGCTGCAAAGTGTAGTCAGTCCTCCTCCTAGAACCTAAGTAAAGATACACACATATGTAATAGCATCTATATCTGTATAGGTAAAACACTCTTTTTGAGAAAACTATTTTTAGAAATACATATAGATATACACATATATATGCATGTATGTGTGTATGCGTGCTTAATTCCTAAATTATTACTACTTTTTTTCTTGTTATCAAACTACATTAGAAAACATGAGGTGCATATTAAGGAATGGTCATTCTCCAGATAAACAAAGGCTCAGTTGCAAAGAATGACTTGAAACATTTTCTTTGGCAGGAAAAAATATGTTTTTATCTGTGCCAAATTCTATTTTTACATTGTGTTTGCAATATTAGAATCCTGAATATTTTTTAAAAATGGTAATTGTTTTATTATTAGAATTTGTCATTCCTTGTCCTTCCTCCTTACAAGTGAATAGTTTCAGGAAATAGTATTCATCATTCAGAGGTACCGGCAGTTTGTTCTTCATCATTTCTTTTTTATTATTGATAATATGTAGTGATCTTAAGTCACAGAGTACATGCTTTTACCTCACATTTTGTGATCATGTTTGCCTATGTTTCAATCCTTATTTACCAACTTGCAGTATTCTAGCAGGCCTCAAAAGTAGAACTGTTTAAATATTTATTCCCAAAATTTTTAAGGTATTCTTTCTGATTTGACCCACTGCATTCCAACTATTTATATACTATTCTCTGCAAATAGCACAAAGCCCCTGAATACCAATTGCTGCTTTACCTTTCAAGACCTTGAATGCCAGGGTGAATGCCATTTTCCATTAGAAAGAAGTGGATGAAACTGTAGGATCTGGCTGGAAAGTCTAAAACCAGTCCAATCTTCGACCAAACTTTTTTGCATTTTTTATTTGTTTTTATATGCAAGATTATATCTTTCAGTCACATACATTGTCATGTATTGGACAGAAATTACCCTAGGTACAAGATTTTAAGAAAACAAAGAACTTTTAGTGAAGTGTTTGCTTTATTTTGAGTTTCCTGGTGGTGACTGAGATTTTACCTCATTATTTCTCCGTTGTCTAAAACTATAAACCATTTGATCATGAGATGGAACTGTTAAGTGGGTTTCCTGCTGAATGAACAACAGCTGTTCCCCAAAAGTCTACACAGCTTCTCTAATAGCAATAAACAAAACACTAGGAAAGGAAAGGAAAGACTCTGTTTTCTTGTCCTTTATTTTAGAAAGTGCTGGTGTTTTAGTTGCCCTTAATGTGGAGCCCTATGCAAGGTCACAGGTATGGAGCCCTGTACCAAGGTCACAGGATAAAAATCTCTGTAACTACCAAGCCCCATAGCAACTGTTTCCATGAGCCTCTGGATCTAAACTGGCCAGTTTCCTGACCCCATATTAAGTAAAATGCCCACCCTATTATCCACCCCATAGTATCCTAACCAATCACCCAATGCCACCATTCCAGTAGGAATTTTCTCTGTCTTGAGACTAAAAAGTGGCTGCAGCCTGCAAAAGGGTTCAGCTCTCCCTTGAGCCAACCTGCTGTGCTAATGGTGTCTCCCACTCTAATAAACTTTATTCTCCTCTCATTCTGCCTCATGTCTAGAAATTCTTTTCCAACCCGCACACAGACCATGACATTTTTGGTGGTCCGTACTTGGACTTGGGGTCTCTTCCCTCACCTCCTCACTTCTTTCTCATAAGGACCCTCTGCAAACACGCAAATGGCTGTGGAAGCACCTGAGGAATTCTGGCCAGGGTTACTCTCTGGTGTAACTCTACAAAGGCGCCACTGCTCACTGTGCCCCAGTAGCTTCCCCCCAAATGGGTGATAGTCTCTCTGACTTCTTTCCCAATGAGGAATAGGCCGACCAATATTGCTATGGGGCTTGGTCAGCTCCAGAGATTTTTATCCTGTGGCCTTGGTACAGGGCTCCCCACCTGTGACCTTGGTATAGGGCTCCACACTTAACTATGTGAGAAAAGAACTTAACTAGTAAATAAACTATTTTCTGCTAACCTAAATGGAAGCAAAATGAAAATTTAGACCACAGAGAGGAAAAAATATTTAATTTTCCACCGATGAATGTTATCTGGTATCACTGATGAATGATGTCTGGTTGCAAAGAGTCAGACACAAATGAGCTAGGAAACTGAACTGAACTGATCTGGTATATTTTTTAACTTGGGGCATTATCTTTTAAAAATAATCTTGAGAGAAAACAGAAATCCAGAGAGACCAGAACAGAATTTGGGTGACTGTAAGGGGCCCAGAAGCTAAATCATGTAAAGAAAATAAATATCATTACTCTCAAGATAAAAACAAACAAACATACAAATGGTAATATCATAGATAATCTCTAATTTTAAAAGTGCTGAAGAGAGTAGTGTTTGTATTTCTGTAGAAGGTGGGAGGAATTGCAAGAGAGAGGAGACCATATTTTGGCTTTAAATTCAAGTTATCCGGTACTAGAACGGTAAACTTGGAAAACTGGACTTCTAGTCACACAAAGCATAGTATAGAATTCTATCTATAGAATTCTTCTATAAAAGTGCTTTGATCCTTTGTTATAAACTTTACCATTTTACTCACTGCAGATTCAAAAACTTCATTATATGTATAAATTATAATACAAGGCTGTAAAGTTAAAAGATGGGTGATACTGGATCTAATCAAGTCTTTGAATCTAATAAAGTCTTTCTTGCTTATTAACATACAGTGGAGATTTTTTATCACTAGTGCTTCCCATAGTTTTTTGTCCTTTTATGGCCAGCCTTTCCTTTTGATTTGCTTCTTTCAACTTTCTTCCTGTCCCTTGTGTTTCTCTGATTTGATGCTCAGGTGAGATAACTATTCTAGACTGTGCTATTCAAAGAACATTTTTCTTTTGTTGTGTGAAGCAAACAGCCTTATAATATGTACTTTAAATGTGACATCTTTGGGATGTTTTCAACACCAGCCATCCTCTTTGAATAAGGCTTTTGTTGACTTCTGTGTCTCCTCAGTGCTTTATGTTGATAGTGTTTTTGATTTTGAGTGCCAGATTATCAAGTTATTAGACAATCCTACTTCAAACTTCTCAGAATAAAATATGACCAACTAACATTAATGAGCATCCATACTAGCATGAAATAGGCTTACAATGTCAATGTCTATGTCAGGAAATGTCAGTAAGAAATTTGTAAATGACCAGCCCAGGGCAGTTTTTTCATATGACACCTATATTTAACAGAATCTCTTCTTAAATGCAGTTTTGTAAAAAGCACACCTTCAAGGCAATCAAAAGGAAATGCGTGAAGAATAATTGAGCTTTAATTTGATCATATTTTCAATAGTGAAATAGCTACAGAAATTTGTAGTCAAGATTAGAATGTTACAAAACTACTTTAGTATTTTATGGATACATAAATACATAGTATTTTATACTGAATATAGAAAACTATGTCAAAAACACATGTATAGTATAATAATTACCTAAAGGAGACAGAATCAGGGAGACAGTGAAGGAGACTTGTATTTTTCATCATATACTATTGTACATTTGAAATTTTTGAGGCAAGTATGTAGACTTTATTTAAAGGAAAGAAGGAAAAAATTAGAACGTACCTACAGTCAATACCCTATTATTTAATAAAAAGGCAGGAATGCTAACTATAGCATATTTCCTATTCTATTCTATACTATACTAGCGAGTCTACTAAAAATTATCCTATTTTTACACTTATTTCCACTTCTGTGTAGAACACCAAAGATGAAAGATTCTCTGTTGACAAGCAAAGAATGGGCAAAAAGTTTATTTCATATTTTACTAAAAATAAAATCAATATGAAATTATAAAATGACCTATTTATAAAAACCAAAGGAGAAATTTTGTATTCTGAAGTATTTATTTTACTGTTCTTAATATAGTATATTCTTCCATTTCCAAAATCACAAGAAAGAAAGCTAAATAGCAAATGACTGAGTTTATAGAAATGAAAATAACCATATAATTATTTAAAATAACACAAATAATTGACTTGATCTTCTCTATATACTAAATAAGAATAAAAAAACAGTCAGTTGTTAAAATCAGAACACCTACTATGAGATTTGAAAAATTTATCTTCAAGAGAAAATCTTTGTTACAGATGTAAGGCTTTCTATTTAAAGGTATCCTTTTTTGACCCTGTTAAAGAAACTTCTGCTTTAGTAAGTATTAAATTTAAAAGCTGAATAGATTTAAACTATCTATATTGCTAGGACATGCACATAAATATTTGAAATTATATACAGTACTGAAATTACTACTGTGTGAATACTTAGTACATTCCCGGGAAAGCATTGAGTTCCTAAAAACATTCTAAACATTGAATTTGAAAGCTAGAAGAATTTGACTTGTGATACAAATTATAGGACATATTGAATATTTTGATAATTTATGTTCCAGTGAGGAATAATTTTGAATACCTGTCATTTATGATATAAAATCTGAGTCAAACTCTGAATTTCATTGACAAATTGCCATAAAACTTATGGGGGGAGGACATTTCGATGGCAAGATATGCTTCACAAAATCATCTTAATTTTTACTTATAAATTAACTTGTCATTAATCTGCTGTGTTAATGTTCTTTTGAAGAGTGAGATGATTTCATTAATTTAACCTATGTTACAAATCTTCAAATTTTAATGATTTTATTTAGAAGTTATTACCAGGTGAGAGAAAATCATTATAATTATATCCGAGTTGTCAATGTTTTGGCTAAGAACAGTAAGGAGTTTTTTATTCTATCAACTGTTTTACCCACTGCTTTGCCTCAAATCCAAGCCAGTAACTTTTTTTCAGGATGGCAGTATTTGATTTCAGCTCCACAGAATCAAAGTGTCTTGTCTTTCATGTCCCTTGTGATGGTTCACTTGCAGTTGAAAGGTCAAGAATTGAGGGTATCAAATAATTGTAGTCTTTGGATATGGTACTTAAAATTGGTTTTGGTGATAGTTGGCACAAGAGGACATATTAGTAATCACAAATTTCCCCATTGTTTCCCGGAGTAATATATATTTTAAAACCTTAAGTCTTATGGAATATCCAGTCTCATAATTAATTAGTATTTGCTTTAAAGTAATTTTAGATGAATACAATCAGTTTAAATAACCTACTTCTTAAATGAAATTTTATATTGATATTGTTAATTCATAATATTTTAAAAATCTTTGACATTGTGGGAAAAATACTTCTATGCTAATATAGATTAGAAGTATTAATAGTATTAATAGTAATTTTAATACAGTATTCATAGTTCTTTACTTCAGTTATACAAATAGCTTTCCTTACTTCATTGCTTATGCTCATTACTTTATCAATGCCTTTTTTTTACTGATGTTGAATACTGTGTGGTAATAATAGCACTGAGAATATAATGTGGTACCCATAAAGCACACTTTTAGCTTCCAAGTCATTCACTAAAAGTTCATAGTCTAGGCTGGGCCTGTGATCTTAATGCAATTCAGGAGACTGAAGAATAAATCTAAATGAAATAAGAATTTTCTCCTTTTTAAAACTTGCATTTTTTTGGAATTCTTCTTAAAAAAAACAAGTAAAGCTGTAATCTTAATAAGAGACTACATGCTGTAGTAACTAGTAGTTTCCAATAACCACATCATTTAGCAAATGAGAATGAAAATTGAACTCTTCCATTGATGTGCTGCTCCATTATAAAATAATTTTAGGAAGGTTTGACAGAGTTTTGCTACAGTTGCTGTATGTATTTTTTTGAAAACTTTCTGTGTATCTGTGTGTGTGTAAACATCCTGTTTGATCACCAAGTTCTGGGTGGGAAAAAGCCTGTTTGTGTTATGATCAGTTTCATGATCATAATGACAGCGAGTTCATTCCTCTCATGTGTTGGTCTGCCGTGTTCAGTTTCATGGAATCTTTGTTTCAGAGTTTGCATGTGGTGCGCGCTTTAGTAGCCACTATCTCTTGACATTATAAATAATAGTTATGATCTCTTCTACTATATCCTGAAATTCCATCACTAAGATAGGTGATGATGAATAATTGCTTTGACATTCTGATTCCGATACAGTATTTGACTTTTTGTTTTGATGAAAGGCCTTCTATCTATATCATCCTGATACATATTCTTAAATCCAAGCAATGATAGAAAAAATATGTTTGGATTTCATTTTACACTAATTTTATTATTTTTAATTATTTTAAGTATCAACAAGCTTTTTCTGCCAATTGTCAGATCAGACCTTTCCGTTATCAGGTGTTGGCAATTTGGCATATGTATATTATTGCTGTTAGGGTCTAGTTGTTCTAAAATAGTAATTACTGGTGTATATAAACTTATATTAAACATAAAACAAAGTAAAAGTGTGGTCAGTACTTTGCAAATGTTATAGTTTACATAAAAATTGTACCTTCAGGCTAATTCTGTCCAATAATTGTTGACATACTAAAAATAATGAAATGTATTTTCCACAGGATGTGTAGATAGAAAGATCAAACATAGATGCATTGTAAGGTGACCTGACCTCAGTGTACGTTTATATGTTTTTATGGCCATCGTATTGTTAATCTTTTCTTCATAACACTTTGCATGACTCTGATGATCAAATATGGTTTTTAACAAGAGACTTGAATTGAACCCTAAATGAACTCTCTGGTGGGGTGGTGATTTCTTTTTAGAGGCTGAACCGATCAAGTTCCTCAGAGTGCAGCACAGTTGATAACCCTGTGCCTGGAGAAGGAGAAGAGGCAGAGGCTGAGCCTGTAAATTCAGATGAGCCAGAGGCCTGTTTCACAGATGGTAAGAGAAAAATTGAGACCTCACTTAACATCCATTTGTTAATGTTTTGGCCTTAGTCTTAAAACCTAATGCTTACTTGGGATTGATGGATAAACTGTCAGAAGACTCCATTCCATGCTGATTTAGTCTTAGCTCTGTGACTAGGCTTCTGTTTCCACACTTATGCTACTAATAGTAATTTACAGTGGCAGTGTGTTATGCTGTAAAGCACTGCCAGTTTTTGAAAGAAGCAAATAAGTGTGATACCCAATTAATAGAAATTTGTGTTTGCTCAAATTAGTACTATAAGCAAAACACATGGAGTTTCCTTTAGAAGTATCCCTATGAAAGGCATTTAAGGGTATCATCATGTATTTCAGCATCACAATAAAGTTAAATTGACTAGAACCATGTAAACTTAAATTTGTACAGATGCACCAAGATTTCTTCTACACATTTTATGAATGACCCTGACTTAAAATTCTAAGATAACCAGAAAGAAGTTGGGTTTATCAAACAAATTATAGCTTTATATCAGAAAAGGACTTTAGAACAACTTAAACCCTCTCCGGAAAGTATTAATGCTAAACTATTTCAGACTGTAGGTGCTATCTTACTGAGATCAAACTTTACAAAGGCTATTTTAATCCTATAAAATACCAATGAGAATACTTATATAATAACTTTGAGATAGTCATAACTTTTCAAACTCATAACTCTAATTTGTCTAGTATACAAGAGATATTACAGAAACATATTTTCAATGAATTGTAGCCTTCAGCACTGAAAATTTGCTGCAAACCAAAGTTTCAGTTGTGTAAGATGAATGCATTCTGAAAATATAACAGGCAACAATATGATTATAGTTAGCAATACTATATGGTAGAGTTAAATTCGCTGAAAGGGTAGATCTTATATGTTTTTAATTACCCAAAAAAAAAAGAAGAAATTGGTAACTATATGAAGAGATGGCAATTTAATTAGCTTGATTGTGGTGATTATTTCACAGTGTAAATATAACATATTTACAAGTTGTATAACTTAAATTTTTAATTGTCAATTATCTCAATAAAACTGGAAAAAAATGGACAGAATAAGAGAAGAATGTTCGCACGCAAAGTCACTTTAATCATGTCTGACTCTTTGCAACCCTGTGAACCGTAGCCCACCAGGCTCCTCTGTCCATGGGATTCTCCAGGCAAGAATACTGAAGTGGGTTGCCATGCCCTCCTCTAGGGGATCTTTCCGACCCAAGGATCAAACCCATGTCTCTGGTGTTTCCTGCACTGGCAGGCAAGTTGTTTACCACTAGCACCACCTGGGAAAGCCAAAAAAAGAATAGGCAAAATCAGTCTACAAAGGTAGAAGTCAGACTAATACTTACCTTTAGGAGGTACAGATTGGGAAAGGGCATGACGGTGATTTCTGGGTGCTTGAAAATGTTATATCGTGACCGACATGGCTATTACATGAGAATATTAATCTATATAGTTAAAATATATATACTATACTATATGTACGTTCGCCTCAATAAAAATTTAAATAAATAGATAAATATATTTTTTAATGACCAGAACACCAAAGAAAATCTATGAGCAAACACACATCTCTTAGCTATGTCATTTTAAGCACCTGTGTTCCACTAAAGACTTTATACTCATTGGACCTGCTGGGGTAAGAGGTTCAGCCTGATCAATTAAACAGGGCAACCAATGAGCAATGGCAAACTTCAGCCGCTTATCTACTTCTTTTATCCAATCACCAAATAATCATTAAGTACTTTCTTTCTGCCAGGCACAGGCCTGAGCACTGGACAGAGCAGTTGAAAAAAAAAATAGGTTTCTTACCCAAATGAAATATGTAAGTGTATAGTAGGTCAGATAAACGATATGTGCTCTAGAAAAGTAAAATGAAAATGGGAATACCAAGGTCGAGGGATAGAAGCCTGCTGCTGCTGCTGCTGCTGTTAAGTCGCTTCAGTCATGTCTGTCTCTGTGGAACCCCATAGACGGCAGCCCATCATGCTCCCCGGTCTCTGGGATTCTCCAGGCAAGAACACTGGAGTGGGTTGCCATTTCCTCTTCCAATGCATGAAAGTGAAAAGTGAAAGTGAAGTCACTCAGTCATGTCTGACTCTTAGCGACCCCATGGACTGCAGCCCACCAGGCTCCTCCGTCCATGGGATTTTCCAGGCAAGAGTACTGGAGTGGGGTGCCATTGCCTTCTTCAGGGTAGCAGCCTACTACCATATAAATAGAGTGATCAGAGAAGGACTTTCTATAAAGGTAACACTTGATCAGAGACCTAAAGGAAATTGAAGCAGATATATGAAGGAAGACTGTTTCAAGCAGAGTAAGGAAGGCATATGCCCTGAAGTGGGCATATGCACATTTGAAAACAAAACCAAGGGGCCAGTATGAGTTGAACAGATTGAGAGGTGGGAAGATTGGTAAAAGGTGAGGTTAGAGATGCAACAGAGGCCAGATCATAAGAGTATTGAGAAACATAAGAATCTTATTTAGAAGTCTCACAACATGTCATCTTATAAGCAGGTGGGTGGGTAGCAAGGGCAGAAGTTGGAAAACCTCTGAATGTTCCTGCAGTAATCCAGGCGAGAAGTGATGGGAAATTAAAACTACTGTGGGAGTATGAGCATCTGAATATATTTTGAAGTTAAAGCTGAAGGGATTTGCTGATGGATTAGATGTTGGGTGTTAAAGCTTTCTTTTCTTTAGAAGAGTCAAAGATGACTCCAAGCTTGGGGACTCCGAGAAATACATAGTCTCCACATGAAGGGTTAAAAATAAGCGGGCTTGGTCTGCATGGGAAATCCACAGTTTGTTTACTTATAATAGAAATGACCCTGACCAAGTTGTGATTGGCTGACAAGCGTTGAGCTAGAATCAGTGCCAATCTAGAGCAGTATTTGGCCTTCAGAGGTTTTTGTTACCTGAAAGGCAGCAGAAAAATCAAGGCAAATGTGTGAGTTAAGTCAGAATAATTGTGTTTTGGTGAAAACGAACAGTAACAGGATTTGTTGTTTATAGTCTCACATCCATTGAGCCTTTTCAGCTTCATAACTACCACTTTATCAGTTTGCACCTTATTCTTCTTCACCTTTTTCTCCTCCCTCTTCTGTCTTTCTTTAGTTCTGTGTCATTAGTGTTATAATTCAAGACTTCAGGTTTCTTCCCCAGTTTTAGTACCATTCTTCACTATCCTTAATTCTAAATGTCTTTGCAATCTGTATAATTATGAGCATGACGTGACTCTTTCATTCTGCTTGGTTTTAATAGTATTGCTGTTGGATTAAACAATTAGCAAATCAAAAAATCAGGATTAGGGTGTGAGAAGGATACACTCTTCTTTATAAGGATGTGTTTTCTATTAATTTGATAGGAAGCACTAACTCAGCTCTGCCTTCAAATGTTCTGAGTTCAACTTCCTAAAAAATAGCTAATAACTAATCCTAACTTTGATAACACAATAACTAACTCTTTTGTGCCTATTTTGTCTTTTTTTTGAAGGAAAATATGGACAAAACATTTGTTTTAAAGGATTTAGAATTTTTAGTGTTTTAAAAAAGACATTTTCTAATCAGTTTTTACATTAATTATACTGATCATGCTGTTACATTTTTATTAATGGATAAACTGTCTTAGAAGAAGTCTGTGGTTTCTTTTTTATTTGAAAGCATTAGTTTAACATGATGAAAACCAGTGGAGATTTTATGTAATGACTCATAAGAGCAAATAAATGAAACCACCCAAAAGGAATAGCATTTACCCATGGGGACCCATTAAAATGTTTGAGAGGTTCTCTGTTATGTTTGCATTTAATTAATAGTCCTTTAAAAAAAGAAACTGTGATACCGTTGCTAACCAGCTAGGTTGGAAACCTCTTGGGATATACCTTTCTATGATGGTCAAACAGGCAGTGGTCTTGTACTCCTGTCTCAAAATAAGAGAGAAACTGTGAGGTATGATAAATCCTGAGGAAAATATTTATGCACCTTCATCTCAGATAAAAGGTTTATCTACTTTTCTAATTAGAATATATAGTGCCTTTTCCTGCCTGAATCATAAGAATAATATTTTCTTCAATCTAAATACTGACAAAAATAAATCCCAAATGGTAAAATCTTCTTGGGGCTTCCTTGATGGCTCAGTGGTAAAGAATCTGCCTGTCAAATGCAGGAGATGCCGGAACTTAGAAGTTCCCAGAAAGGGCAAGAACACATAAAATATACATGCCAGGAAAAATGTCAGAGACTTGGGGGAAAGTATAGCTTGCTACACTTCTATAAAGCTGAAAATTATTTACTAAGACTTACCTCCTATTAAGAATCAATGAACTAATTTCACTACAGAATCACAGAAGAACTACAGTACATTTTCCGAAAAATGTATTTCATTAAAATTCTAGCTATGTTGTTTCAGAACATACAGGTTATGATTATATGAAGTTATTACTTGATAGGCTCAATATTTTAATGAAACATATTGGTTGATAGACACAGAAATTATTTTTAAAGCAGCCATGAAATTTCCTTCTTGGAAGGAAAGTTATGACCAACCTAGATAGCATATTAAAAAGCAGAGACATTACTTTGCCAACAAAGGTCCATCTAGTCAAGGCTTTTATGTATGGATGTGAGAGTTGGACTGTGAAGAAAGCTGACTGCCAAAGAATTGATGCTTTTGAACTGTGGTGTTGGAGAAGACTCTTGAGAGTCCCTTGGACTGCAAGGAGATCCAACCAGTCCATTTTGAAGAAGATCAGCCCTGGGATTTCTTTGGAAGCTGAAACTCCAATACTTTGGCCACCTCATGCAAAGAGTTGACTCACTGGAAAAGACTCTGATGCTGGGAGGGATTGGGGGCAGGAGGAGAAGGGGACGACAGAGGATGAGATGGCTGGATGGCATCACCGACTCGATGGACATGAGTTTGGGTGAACTCCGGGAGTTGGTGATGGACAGGGAGGCCTGGTGTGCTGCGATTCATGGGGTTGCAAAGAGTGGGACACGACTGAGCAACTGAACTGAACTGAAACTTCTGAAACAAGTATCTGAAAGCCCTGCTCATTTTTGCTTTCCCAGTTCTACTTTCTCTGCAAATGAGGTTTTACGCCTAAGATTTTTAAGAGAAGAATTAACTGTAGTACCTCTTTTTAAATTCTTTCTTTTCTTTAAATTAATTTTGATTGTTTGTTCTTTAATCAATTTTAATTTTAAAATTTTTCAGTTGTTATTTCTCTAAGCCTCTCTTGGTCATAGCTGTGTTCACAGTCCTTCATGAAACTTTTTCCTCGCTAACTTTTCTTTTACTTCAGCCTCTTGTACATTTCCCCCACCGCTGACTCTTGTCATTTCCTTCAGGGTTTTCTTTTCTTCCACCTATCCCAGTGATGTACAGCTAAATGTTTAACAACCAGTTCTCCAAGAAAAAAAAAAAAATGGTATACGTACTGCCATCAGTTTACCATATTTTGTTGATTTAAAGGATATGTGGTACACAATTTACAAATAATAATATAATCAACATCCTTCATTGACTATTCCATATAGCTAATTAGTTCTCACAGAGTGTGAATTTTGCCAATTTTTAAAATTTATAACAATGATTGCAATTGATAAACAAGAATAGTTTTAACCTGAAGGTTGCATGGTATTTTCATTTGCATTAATCGGTATCATGAAACAGACTTCCTGTCAGAACTTGACTCATTCATCAGTGATGTGAACAAATTTTTGCTGAATCAGATAATAGGATTTGAGCAATGAAGGAATATTTCCTCAAATTTTTCATGCTATTCACAGTGTAATGGCTGCAAACACACATAACTTTTACTGTTTTATTAACATTTTATCCATCACTTTCGTAGTCTGCTCTAGAAAATCAGCAAGCCTTGGCTTATAGCACTTGATAACTTTTGTAAAGATTCCCACCATGACTCATCTCAAACTACTGGTGTCACTTTGCTGCATGTGGAGTTGAAAAGAGACACACAGTAGCCCAACAGTGTAACATACTTCTACCAACCAGGTAGAATACATAAAGGTACTCAAGAGCATTCAGTTCAGTTCAGTTCAGTCTCTCAGTCATGTCCGACGCTTTGCGACCCCATGAATTGCAGCACGCCAGGCCTCTCTGTCCATCACCAACTCCCGGAGCTCACTCAGACTCACGTCCATCGAGTCAGTGATGCCATCCAGCCATCTCATCCTCTGTCGTCCCCTCAAGAGCATAAATAATAGTAAATTGTAGTAAAATTATTAGAGTAATATGTTTTTAGTATTTATTACCTTTTCTAAAGTTAGACTTTTAGGTTTATACACTTTAATTTTTGATAACAGCTGCATTTAACAACAGGCTAGCAAAATTTTCCTGACAATTTCACAATAAGTTGTCAAGACCAGTGTGAGTTAGTTCCAGCATACCTTTGAATTCTCTTAATATAGCTGTTCCAGAATGTTCCAGATTTGCCCCTTTTCTCTCTTACCCTAAATACTTTTTTTGTGTGGCCTTAACAACTGTCCTAATCTCAGCTGACACATACATGCTAATGATTCCTTCACATTCTTTTCCAGCCCAGACTTTTCCTTTAAACTTCATAGATTCACACCTTCAAATATCTACAGGACCTCTGTGCTTAGAGATTTCACAGGCATCTCAAACTCATTACCACCCCAAGCAGCTCCTGCTGCTGTGGTCTTCATTGCTGACATCCTCACAATTGTCTGGGCTTCTCCCTTCTTCTTACATCCATATCCAGTCAGTCAGCAAATCCACTGATTATACCAAATATGTCTTGACTCTGTTACTGCTCTAGTTCCTAACAAAAGCTACCCTAATCTATTTTTCTTGTTGGGAATGCTGAACAAGCACCCTAAATTGTTTTCTAGTCTGGGTTTTTCTTTGTACCTCCCCATCTCTCTTTCTTCTTCTCTTCCAACTTATCCTCCACAGTTGTTGGAGATGTCTATTTAAATTATGATCTTCCTATATAATTCTCTACCCACAACCCTTCACTTACCCTTCATTAGAATATAGGACATAGACCAAACTACTTAAGGTGGGGGAAAATATTTTCTGTAATCTGACCAATTTCTCTGCCTCATCTCTCATCCGTGCCTCTTGTGTACACTTTGCTTTCATCTCAGTTCTGAAATAATCCCTGTACACATTTTGCTGCCTCTTGGCTGGAATTCCATTCAAACTCTTCTTGACTAACACTTTGATTTAATACACCTCTTCCAGAAAACCTCCTCTGACCTTACTTCTTCAACAAAGTAAGCTAGCTTAGGTGAATGTCTTCCATGCTACCAAAAATAACCCTGGCATATCTGTCCTTTTAGTTGCTTTATCCTATTGTAGCCATTTATTTCTATATCTAGCTGCCTAACTAAAAGCCAAAAATAGATTCCATAAGAAGAAACTGTGTACACAGCTGAGTAAAATGCTTGCTCAATAAATGTTTGATAAGGATGTGAATGAATAAACCTAAATAACTTTAAATTAAAAATTCCTCAGTTTTTTTTATAGAAGTATGTTTTACATCTGTGATTCCAAAGTCAAATTGGTTTTTAACTTACATTATTTGAAAGTTTTATCTGCATCTTATAATCAAGATCTATTTCTTTTGAACTGAATTTATAGGTCCTTCCACTAATTTTTAAAATATTACTTAGAATGCTGTTTCTCAAAAGTGTTTTTTTAGAGGAGTTGAAGCAGCACCAGATTGTAGACTAAATTCACATAAAGAAGGTCATGAAATGCAATATTATCTTGAGATTGATATTGATTCACCAATCATTGTTTACTGCTCACTGTGTATCAGGATTAAGATTGTATTAGGGCTGCAATAATAATTAACAGTATGTGGTTTAAATACTGTAGAAGAGGTTGATGAGGAACTAGGGAAATATAGAAAACACAAATATATCCAAATTAGAAATTACTGACAAATATTAAGAAAACGCCATGGAGATTTAGGAGATAAGAAAAAGCAACACCCAAGTTAAAATTATTTGAAGCTTCAGATGTGCTTGAAATTATTTGGTTGAGGAATTATCATAGGGAGCACTTTGCATTAAATAATATTCTTAAGTATTTTATTTATTCTGAATATCCAGATTTTACATGCATGTCTTTCTTGCCAGGTTGCGTACAGAGGTTCCCATGCTGTCAAGTCAACATAGAATCAGGGAAAGGAAAAATCTGGTGGAACATCAGGAAAACCTGCTTCAGGATAGTTGAGCACAGTTGGTTTGAAAGCTTCATTGTTCTCATGATCTTGCTCAGCAGTGGTGCTCTGGTAAGTGATCTGACACCTAATGCTTAAATGGATGGTCATTATCTTTAATAAATGTGTTGGAAGTTAAAAATATTGTGGCTTTTTTTTTTTTTACTTAAAAATTAATCCCTCTGATCAGTAAAGGACAACGTTAGTTACCTTAGTAAATATTTACTACATGCCAGGCATTATTCTTCCTCCTGGAATGCAATGATGTTTAAGACGCACAGACTTTTCTCAGGGAGATCAGAGAGCTTTAGGGAAGTAAGAGGCATGGGTGATACAGAACTGGGGTATGTTTGTAAGTGAAGTACATGCACGTTTAAGCTCTGGAGCAAGAAGAGTCATCTGCTTGGGAATTCAGAAAGATAGATGATGTTTTGCAAAAGCTAGAAAGATGAATAGGAATTTTCCAGCCAGGAAGGTGGCCTGAGCGGAATGAAGCATGAAATGGCATGAGACATTTAGGAAATTGAAAGTTGTCAAACTGTAGAAAGTGTCGTGGAAGGAAGAGCAAATCCAGGGAGGTGGATGGTGACCAGAGATACTGTGAAAAAGACAGACAGTGTCAACTTATAAAGCATCTTGCATAAGAGAAAATACTGTAGTTTTAGGATGCGAATGGGATAGGTCTTTCATTCTTACACATGTGCTAAGCACTTTCTATGAGGTTTGAAAAGGATCTGGGAGAGTTAGAGGCTCCCTGAGCTTTCTCTTGACTTAGAGAAGGGAAGCAAGTAAGTCCTGAGGGATTGACTTTAATTCTTGCATTTCAGTTCCATTGTCATTCAGAAACTCTGCCAACTGCTAGAACCTTCTCTCAGCATCTTAGTAGGTCTGTCCAGTCTCTGTATCCCAACTTCTGTGTTTCTTCAATATTGACAATAACCTTTTGTAAAAAGTGCTAAGGATTATATTTAAAGTATTGATAGAAAAACTTGGAATAAGAAGAATAAGAATGGCACAAGTCCATAACTGTGGACAAGTAGACCACTGGTAGCCACTATAGATGAAGGTCCTTTGCTTTAATTTTCTCCAACAAGGTGAATATTGCTTAAACTTGAAAGAGAAAATCCTAATCCTTTAGACCTGTCTAGGTCAGCAGTCATTTTCAATTGCTTCAGTTAACTCAGTTCTTTAAGTCCATTCAAACTATTTCTCAAGGACTTTGTGGCTGTAACCACAGTATCATCATCTATCACTCACTGAAAGTTCTTGGGAATCAATATAACAGATATTAGTAGAGCTGAAGCTTTTAATGAATGATAAAGGGTTGGTGAAAAATTCAAAGAAAGAAACCATCTTCTGTGTGCTATAGCCTTATTAAGCTACAGCACTGATTCATTTCACAAAACTTCCCTATTGTGTTCTTGACATAGAGCTAGGTACTGAGAATTCATAAACACATATGAGCTGAAGGAGAGGCTCTAAATCCTACTGCTGGCTTGAAGAAGAGTGCAGGGT
Organism: Budorcas taxicolor; assembly: GCF_023091745.1. Classification (NCBI taxonomy): domain Eukaryota; kingdom Metazoa; phylum Chordata; class Mammalia; order Artiodactyla; family Bovidae; genus Budorcas; species Budorcas taxicolor. The sequence goes on from NC_068911.1 coordinate 74,391,518, forward strand.
GAGAGAGATTTATAGGAGGGGCTGACCCTGGAATCATGTCTTAAATTATTAGGACTTACTAATTTGTAGGAGAGTGTAGGGGTGTCAGATAGTGGAAATCACTGAAAGAGTCAGAGATCATAGTTCTTTCATAGGACTATAAGTAATTTCATTCTTTTGCACCCTATTTCTCTTGACCTCTGGTGACCAGCCACCTGTACTGATGAGAACTAAGTGTTACGCCTGCGTGTGTGCTTGCGTGTTAAGTCGCTTCAGTTGTGACTGACTCTTTACAACCCTGTGGACTGTGGCCAGGCTTGTCTGTCCATGAGATTCTCCAGGCAAAAATACTGGAGTGGATGAGAATGGGATAGGTCTCTCAATCCTGAAGGATTCAGGATCTTCCCAACCCAGGGCTCAAACTGGCGTCTCTTACGTCTACCGGGCAGATTGGTGACTCGGTGGTAAAAAAAAAAAAAAAAAAAATCCGCCTGCAATACGGGAGATGCAGGAACCCAGGTTTGATTCCCTGGATTGGAAGATCTCCTGGAGGAGAAAGTGGCAACCCACTCCAGTATTCTTGACTGGAGAATCCCATGGACAGAGGGCTGCAGACCATGGGATTGCCGAGTAGGACACAACTTAGCAACAGACTTTCTTTCTTTTTTTCCCTTTACGTGGAAGCACATGTGTTCCACTGTAACTAAACCAGAAGAAAGTCAGCAGGCCCATAATAGTATAATATGTCAGTGATCTCTTTATCAGAATTTCACTTCCTGTTTTGGTCTTGAATCATAAGCTTTAAGTTGTACCGAATTTAAATTTGAATGTTATTTTCACAGGCTTTTGAAGATATATATATTGAAAAGAAAAAGACCATTAAGATTATCCTGGAGTATGCTGACAAGATATTCACTTATATCTTCATTCTGGAAATGCTTCTAAAATGGGTAGCATATGGTTACAAAACCTATTTCACCAATGCCTGGTGTTGGCTGGATTTCTTAATTGTCGATGTAGGTACTTTTGAGTAAATTTTAAAGATGGTTTATTCTTAATAATAAGAGGTCTGAAAAATCTCACTAATGTTGTGTATTAATCATATTTAGATAGGTGATATGCAAAAAAGTTTTTTCCAAGGCATAGCTATACCTTATAATCTCCTGTGTTCTCTCAGACTTCCTCTATGAGAAATTTTATTTTTGATACTTATACTAATAATTTCATATTTGAATTTTTGATTCACCTTTTTAATATATATGTTACATAGTTACTGCCTAGAAAACTGAATGGTAAGATGAATACTTTTGCAATATAATAGTTTTAAAGAAAGGCTAGCCAAAATAAGAAGTAACAGAAAGAATGTAGATCTTTTAACCTGTAATTATGATTGAGTCTTCTAAAAATTATTATAAAATATTTAAGATCTTCACAAACTTCTTAAAATATTATCCCAAACTTTGCTCTTTTCATCTCTCAGCTTAAGAAGAAAAGTTTACAAGCAAAGTTGAATTTATTTTTAGTTAATCAAGGGATATGGCTATTTAATAATGGAATTTGTCTGTATTTTGAAAATCTGAAGTGTGATTCTCAATATTTTGGAGTATGTTATGCAGAATTCAGGAAAGTTATATAGCTTCAATTTGAATTTTTTTAATATTTTTCAAAAAGCTAAATAAATTATATATACATATAATATTTATGATATATATGTATATGTATATACAATATTTTAATAATGCAACAGAGCAGAACTCCACTCAATATTCACAATATTCATACACATCTAGGCATATGGATTCAGAGGAAGAGTTGAGTTTTTTTTTAATATCTCAAAAACAGAAATTTATCTATCTAGCACTGTTGCTCTCAAAGTGTAATCCCTGAACCAACATCTCTGGCACATGTGGGTGGGAACTTGTCAAAGATGTGAATTCTCAGGACCCACTTAAGTCCTACTAAATCAGAAATAATGGTGTTGGGACCCAGCAAAACTATGGTAACAAACCCTCCAGATGATTCTGGTGCATATTCAGCTTTTAGAACCACTCATGATTTGATATTCAGAGGATGGGCTTGTTTGATATCTGCAAGGTTCCTGATTATTTGAAACTCGCTTGACCATTATTCTTCAGGAGGGGCATATATCATGCTTATATACATGTATACATAAGTAGAAAGATAAATATGTGCATATATGTAGCTGTTCTTCTCAATTACAGACTGCATTTAATTTTCTCAATAATGTGCATTTATTCAATATAATAGCACTCACTTAACAGTGGTTTGGGGATCAGGTTAACCATTTCCTTAGGGGTTATTCAGATTATAATAGACATTTTAAAACTTTCTTTTTGCTTATTAAAAAAAAGGAACATTTATTATTCTAACTTAAAAGTACACCTATTTTTTAAACATACTTAAGTGGAAACTAATGGACCTGAAAGATTAGGTGAATTTAAAAGTGATATGAGGATTAGTTAGGAATGCAGGATATATAGCTGCTGCTGCTGCTAAGTCGCTTCAGTCGTGTCCGACTCTGTGTGACCGCATAGATGGCAGCCCACCAGGCTCCCCCGTCCCTGGGATTCTCCAGGCAAGAACACTGGAGTGGGTTGCCATTTCCTTCTCCAATTCATGAAAGTGAAAAGTGAAAGTGAAGTCACTTAGTCGTGTCTGACTCTTCGGGACCCCATGGACTGCAGCCTACCAGGCTCCTCTGTCCATGGGATTTTTCAGGCAAGAGGGATATATAGCATGAGGACCTAAAAAGAAACAGTTATACTACATTTAGTTAGACATTTAGAAATATAATAACTATGTGAAATTAAAACACTTCACCACACATCCTGATTCAAAAATCAGTTCACTGTGTTTCTGACAGCAGCAGTAGTGAGCTTATAAATGATAAACTTTTCTACTCCTTTAATAGTTAAACATAAGGAAGTTGACTCTTGATTAGCTCCTAATCTTCCCTGGAAAATTGAATCTTTCAGTCATTACTTAATCCCAATGAACTGCATTGCAGATATTGTTCTTAGTCATTGCCTCTTATTGCACACAGTGTGAAACAATGGATACTTTAAGTGGATCTTATTCAAAGACTACAGTTCCAGATTTCAGGTCATTGAGGAGTTCATTGTTCCTTACCAAAATGTGTATTGCTTTTTCCTCCATGTTTTTTCTTCTGAGATAACTTACAATAAGAACACAGATTTCTGTTGGACACTGGTTGTGGTAATTGTGGAGGGTCATCTAACATGACGAAGTTCTTGTATGCCTGTACTGATTGTGAAGCCAGTGAGATCACCTACTAGTGAGCTGTCTTCAGTACAATTGAGATTTTGTCCCACAAATTATTTCTGGGAAAATCTTTGCTGCTGATTCTGAGAAACTGTAGGGCAGAAAAATCTTGTAGAAAATTTGCCTCGTTTCCAAATCATAAGTCTTCAGAATACTTTTGAATAAGGTCTATACTAGGACATATATTTGGCTGAGTGAATGCCACACTCTTTGGACTTAGCTTTAGAATCACACAGTTCATTATTGATGTTCAGTCACTAAGTCGTGTCTCTTTGCATGTAGCTTGTCAAGCTCCTCTGTCCTCCATTATTTCCCAGAGTTTGCTCAAACTCATGTCCCTTGAGTTGGTGATGCTATCTAAGCATCTCATCCTCTGCCACCCCCTTCTCCTTTTGCCTTCAGTCTTTCCCAGCATTAGGGTCTTTTCCAGTGAGTTGGCTCTTTGCATCAGGTGACCAAAGTATTGGAGCTTCAGTTTCAGCAACCGTACCTTCAATGAATATTCAGGGTTGATTTTCTTTAGGATTGACTAGTTTGATCTCCTTGCTGTCCAAGTGACTCTCAAAAGTATTCTTTAGCACCACAATTCGAAAGCATTAGTTCTTCTGCACTTAGTTGTCTTTATGGTCCAACTCTCACATCCGTACATGTGAAGCACTGACTCATTTGAAAAGTAGTTATCCGTACATAACTACTGGAAAAACCATAGCTTTGACTATACAGACCTTTGTCTGCAAAGTGATGTCTCTGCTTTGTAATATGCTTTCTAGGTTGGTCATAGCTTTTCTTCCGAGGAGCAAGCATCTTTTAATTTCATGGCTGCAGTCACCGTCTGCAGTGATTTTAGAGCCCAAGAAGATACCCTGGACTTTATTCCAATTGAAATTTTGATAGTTGCTTTAATTAAATGTTCTGAATTAACAAGCAAGTGAAAAACCTACAAAAGTATGAAAAGCATATGTGATTTTATTTTTCAGATATAAGAAATAACTTTCTTTCCTTCTATTTTCTTTTTTTCTGTTAACTTTCCTTTAAATCTATTTCCTTAAAAAGGCATCTATTTTAACCAATTTTTAGACAATTTGTAGATAACTGTATATACAAATCATGTTGCTCTTGTTGAGTTGCTCTTCAGTTCAGTTCAGTCGCTCAGTCATGTCCGATTCTTTGCGACCCCATAGACTGCAGCATGCCAGGCCTCCCTGTCCGTCACAAACTCCCGGAGTTTACTCAAACTCATGTCCATTGAGTTGGTGATGCCATCCAACCATCTCATCCTCTGTCGTCCCCTTCTCCTCAGGCCTTTGATCTTTCCCAACATCAGGGTCTTTTCAAATGAGTCAGTGCTTCACATCAGGTGGCCAAAGTATTGGAGTTTCAGCTTCAACATCAGTCCTTCCAATGAACATTCAAGACTGATCTCATTTAGAATGGACTGGTTGCATCTCCTTGCAGTCCAAAGGACTCTCAAGAGTCTTCTCTAACACCACAGTTCAAAAGCATCAATTCTTTGGCACTCAGCTTTCTTTATAGTCCAACTCTCACATCCATACATGACTACTAGAAAAACTATAGCCTTGCCTAGATGGACCTTTGTTGGTTGCTCAGGAGGGAGGTGGGAAGGGGGTTCAGGATTGGGAACACCAATAAATTTTTATTAATTAATAAAAAAAATATAAAATAAAATTGACTTGTTCTCATCATGCATTATTATTTAATTGAAATGATTAAATGACATTTTTGATTAATGAAAATTTTCTTTTTTGCAGGTTTCTTTGGTTACATTAGTTGCAAACACTCTTGGCTACTCAGATCTTGGCCCCATTAAATCCCTCCGGACACTTAGAGCTTTAAGACCTCTGCGAGCTTTATCTAGATTTGAAGGAATGAGGGTAAGAAAATACTAAACTTTATAATATATTCATATTTCTTAATAGAGTATGAAATATGAAAAATGGTAATTAGGAATTATGGACTGTTTATACACATGTGCATATATATACATATGTACAATCTGTCTATATAAATAAGTGTGTATACATGTGCATATATATACATTTCAGTGCATATTGTTTAACAAAGAGTAAATGAAATATAGTAATGCCTCCTTCATATTATATTGTTAGGCAGTGATTCAAATGAGTTACTTTTCCCTTCCTAAATGAAAATCTTTCCTAATGCAAATGAAGGGGACACTATTAGTCCTGACAGCATCTCTCATATACAAGTCATAAAGAACTTGCCTGTATCAGGTGCTCAAATAATATTTTTTTAAGGAGTCACTCTGGGTAGGAAGAATAAGACAAGACAGAGAAGTAGCATCAGGTATCACTTTAAATTTCATTCTTGAAATGTATGGTTCAATGAAAATGGAAATATCTCCAAATTATATTTGAGAAAACGGAAGCTCTGAGTTAATTTAATTTGCACTAGACTGTATAGTGCCTGAAAACTGATTCATTTTTCAGAAACAAAGCAGGTGAGATAAATAATGACTACCAGAAACCTAGCTTTAGGGCTGTATTAAACAAGCAACTTCTTCATAAAATACATAGAGGATAAGAGGACAGTGAGTTTATTTTCTCTAATGAGTCCATGCCCTCATTTGTTGCTGTTCCCCTCAAATTTCTTCTTCTCCAGATATGTTCCTGCTTTTTCATGCCTCCATTCTCTTGGCTGGGAATGCTTCTCCCTCCCCTGTCTCAACTCTAACTCATCAATATAGCAAATTCCTACTTATCCTTTAGACCTAAATTTAAATGTGCCTTGTCTGTCCAGGTATAACTGGGCATCCTTCCTATGTGTTCAAACACATAAAATCCTTATTATATTGCATCATACATATTTATCTGACTGCCTCTCTGTAGTCTCTGAACAATTTAACATGCCGATTAATCTAGGTCACTGCTCCTCTAAATGTAGTCAGCATCATTTGAAGACTTACTAGAAATTCAAATTCCTGATTGCACCCTAGATCTGCTGAATGATAAACTCTAGAGTGGGGCTCAGAAATCTGAAGCCTCTGGGGAATGGTAGACGTCTTTTAGTCTAGCAGATCTTCATTGATATTCCTGCTAACCTAATTAAGACTATAACCTCAACTAGTTAATGTATCCAGTGCATATTGTTCCAATGTATATGAGAGATCATGATTATACAAAAAAAAATTTTCATAAGTAAAAGTCAATTCCTGTTTGTCATGTAAGAACTGAAAAATTACGTTTCATTTTATACACAAAGGTAATATTGGAATTGACATTAATTTTGCTCTTTGAGCATTAGTATATAGAATGTTGCCATCAGAACTTCTCACTGATCCGTGGACTCAAGCGGAGCACTTGTGACATTTTCATGATCAAGGAATATACTTTGACCAACAAAACTACTTCCCTCAGTGATTAAGTCACTCCATTATTTTACCCTGTTCTTTGTTCTTCATCTGTAATACAGGTGAATAGGATGAAGGAGAATATTTTAATATATTTAGAGTGACAAATGTATCTATTTAGTTATGTTTATTAGCCAGGCAAAAAAAGGGACATTTCTTCACAATGCAGGGTCATTTTAAAGAATATGATTGGAGACATTTTATAGTTAGCTTCCTTTGAAAAGACTTGAGGTTCTGGAACTTACTGACTTCTCCAAATGGCTTCTCATCAGAACAACATATATCCATCTCCCTCAGAGATCCATCATAACGCGCATTCTTTCAGCAAACATTTTCAACACCAACTATGAGTCAAATTTTGTTCTATAAAAGAAGTACAATGGTAAATAGACCCCAGCCCCCCAGGAGTGAGTCAGGACAATGTCCATGGAGAGATAGACAGGAGAATATTAGTTATTCTGTGGCATCTGCTGTAAACAGTAAGCACCCAGTGCTAGGGGAGTAAAGATGAAAGTGGCTCCCTGGGGAGACCTGGGAGGGGCTTCATAAGGAGGTGACCTTGGAGCCATGACTGAAAGAATGGGCCCTAGCTCACAGGCAGGTGGGCATTCCAGGCAGAGGTGCAACTTGGTAGAGAAGGACAGAGTTGAATAGGCAAGGGGTGTTTGAGCAGCGACTAGAAGGATCAGCACACCTAGGTGATAAGCATAGTGGGAAGGTAAAGGAAATGAGGGTGAAAATGCAGGTTTGAATCATAGCTGACCACTTTGAACTCTCTAATCCTGTTCTTTCTAACCCTTTTGGGGGTGATGTGCACTCTAAAGCTCTTGTGAAAGTATAAATCATCTCCATAAGCAAAGCATGCCCAGAATATTTTCATATAATCTCATGCCCCCATGGAAACTCTACAGGTCCATGAATCACAGGGTAGTAACTGTAGTTCTGGATCAAGAGTCAACAACCAAAGCCCATAGGCTGGATGCCTGTTTTATAAAGGAAGTTTCTTTGGATCACATTGCATTCTTCAGTCAGTAAGTTGTGTCTGGCTCTTTGTATAACCCCATGGACTGTAGCCCACCGGGCTCCTCTGTCCATGGGGTTTTTCCAGGCAACAATATTGGAGTGGGTTGCCATTTCCTTCCCCGAGGGATCTTCTGAACCCAGGGACCAAAACTGTGACTCCTGCACTGGCAGGCAGATTCTTTACCTCTGAGCCACCTGGAAGGCCCTCTGGATCATAGCCCCACCCACTGGTTTATGTCTGGTCTGTTGCTGCAATGGCAGAATGGAATAGTGGCAACAGAGATCATATGACCTGCAAAGCCTAAAAATATTTAAGACAGTGTTTGCCAACTCCTGCTCCAGACAATCTCTAAAGTAATCAGGGATCCTTAATGTCTTCCCTTTTGGAAACGTCCTGAGAACCTGCTCAACATATTGCAAAAAAAGAGGGAACATATGCTTTTTACTTATCAAGTTAGTCTTTAATGCATTTGTCCCCAAATTCAGGGTAGAGTTTAAGAAGATAGTAAGTTTGGAAAGATGAGGTAATTAAGAAAATCTAGGGAGTGATATGCCTGGATGGCATCACTGACTCGATGGATGTGAGTCTGAGTGAACTCCAGGAGTTGGTGATGGACAGGGAGGCCTGGTGTGCTGCGGTTCATGGGGTCGCAAAGAGTCGGACATGACTGAGCAACTGAACTGAACTGAGAGAGTGATAAATATTAGAGTAGTTGCCATGCACTATAAAGAGGCATTGGTGACAGGTAGTAGTAGAAATGGCTGAAAAGCAGAAATAAAGGGAGCATGAAAGATAAACTGTATTGCATTTTTGTGTTAGCTGAGACTAGCTCTGTCTATATTTAGCCAAGGCTTATATGTAAAGTGCTTTTTAAAGTTAGAATAATAAATTTGAAAAGATTGCTCTCATTCTGCAGATGAGGAAACAGGGATCCTAAGATCTCAAATATATTTATGTATCACATAACTAGTGTCCATGCATGCTAAGTCATTTCAGTTGTGTCCAACTTTTTGAGACCCTATGGATGTAGCCCACCAGGTTCCTCTGTCCATGGAATTCTCCAGGCAAGAATACAGGAGTGGGGTGCCATGCCCTCTTCCAGAAGATCTTCCCGACTCAGGGATCAAACCTGAGTTTCTTATGTCTCCTGCATTGGCAGACAGGTTCTTTACCACTAGTACCACCTGGGAAGCCCCATCACATAACTAGCAGAACCAATTAAATCTAAGGAGTTCAAACCACAAAAAGATTCCCAGTCTTAATTCTAGCTTATATACAGTAATGGTTTACATGGAAGAATTTTAGCACTGGTAATTCTAGGACTATGAACCTTTAAATGTACATTTTGCTTATTTAATCATTTATATTTATACATTTCTTTCTTTTCTAGAGCATGCAGATTTTATGACTTCACCTTACATACATCAGGTTTTTGGTTTATTCTTTTATTTATTTAATTTATTTGAACTGTCATTTAATCTTAGTAAATTGTTTTGTGTTGTTGCTAATAGTTTCACTGTGTGATCCTCATGTGTTTTTGTAAACTCATTGAGCACAGGGCTCCTGTCTCATTTTGTCCTGCTTAGCACACTGCTGAGCATATAGTAGGCATTCAATAAGTCTTGTCTTAAACATGTAAGGGTAGCTTTTCTAACTTTTTTAATTCTGCATAATGTTTCATTAATGTTGCCTATTTAACATTCTTACTGGTCCTAATCATTCTTTTCTTCGTTTTGAATGCTAGGTGGTTGTGAATGCACTCATCGGTGCAATTCCTTCTATCATGAATGTGCTGCTTGTGTGTCTCATATTCTGGCTGATATTCAGCATCATGGGAGTAAATTTGTTTGCTGGGAAGTTTTATGAGTGTATTAACACCACAAATGGACTACGGTTTCCTACGAATGAAGTTGAAAACCGTTCTGCCTGTCTTGCGCTTATGAATGTTAGTCAGAATGTGCGATGGAAAAACCTAAAAGTGAACTTTGATAATGTTGGACTTGGTTACCTGTCTCTACTTCAAGTGGTAAGTGACTCATTTGATGAATGCTTGATAATTTAGTGCACACTGGATGGAGGCGCTGTCATTATCATATAGCTGTTAACTAAAAATTAAAGATAAAGTACTGTGTGACTTAAAAAACAAAAGTGGTCTCTCTTAAAACATGTGCCTATAAATATGAGTTAAGAAGCATGGGCTCTATTGCACTGCTCTACAGGTGATTAATCCATAATCACCTTTCCAGAGTCACCTGACCCCTCTGCCATTGTGCCTTCTGAATTGCTCCAAAAATGAATAGTCATTTTTTGGACTACTACTTTCACACTACAAGGAAATCAGAAGGACTTGCCACGGGTACAGAAAATCCTTAAGATATGGAGAAAAATTACTTCTTTACTTAGTTGTAAAACTCTCCACCCCCTCTGGAAAAACAAAAGTTCAGGTACAAAACTCACAGGCAATTAAAACAACCTGGAAATTCAGTGGGACTGAGATTGAGAATGTGACTTGGCAATGTGCCCCCCTCTGTTTCTTCTTGACCCAGCATCTTTATGTTAAGTTGGTATCTTGAAATATAATGGGCTCTCTTTATCCATGGCTTTGCATCTGCGTGATGCAAGGGCTTGAGCCTGGGCAGATTTGGGTATCTTCAGGGAATGCCCTGGAACCAGTCCCCCCTGCATGTGCCAAGGGATGACTGTATAGTTCACTAACTTAATATTACTTAATAAATGTTGAAATATTAAATACACTTACTCATTTATGGCTATTTTAGACTATGAGCTTCACATTCAGATTCTATCAATGTTATATTTACAGGCAACGTTTAAGGGATGGATGGATATTATGTATGCAGCAGTTGATTCTGTTAATGTAAGTATTGGTAAACAACACCAAACTCTACAATTTTGAAAAGCTTCTTTGTTTAGTTAGGCTGTTTTCAAACAGCAGCTCCAAGAAGCTCTTGCTACGTGCACACACACTGAAGAAAATCCACCTGGTAGTTGCCTCGGTTACCTGTGTGGCATTTGGAAACAGAGCTTGACTTAAATTCTGTGACTCTGCTGTATCAGAAAAGCTTGCATCTGACTTGCAGCAAGCCACTTTATCTCTCTGAGCCTGTTTATTGATCTATAAAAAGAAAATAATTCACCACTACCTCATGGGGCTGTTCTCTGGATCCAGCTAGAAAATGTAAAGAGAGAACTTAGTTCAGCCTGGCAGTAATGTGTTCAGTAAATATTTATCAAAATAAAAATGAAATAACATGTTTTATTTATCCGTCTTACTGCTTTTATATTTTAAAGTGCCTTGGAAGAGTTAATGTGAAATAAGTCTCACACTAAGGAATTTTGAAAACTACTGACTGGTTTATATTATCACAAAAGCTAGTGAAGATATTTCTATAATCAAATTTAAAAAGGCAAAATTTATATAAATGATATCATCTGTTTTACTGTTTTTTCTGGAAATAACACGGATTGTAATTTACTTACTACATTGTCCTATAATCCAAGAAAGTGGATAAGCCCTTTGTAGTTATTTGAAAATTATATTTAGTATTGAATAAATGTTTAAGAATGATTATGTTGAAGTTTAACACTATGGCTTCTGTAAAACCACATTTACCTAGGATTGCACTATTTGAATTTCCTTGTCAGAGCATGTGAGAAAGAAAATGATGAATCTGTTGTCAACATACTGTTAACTTTTGTTAATTCCATAGGTAGACAAGCAGCCCATTTATGAATATAGCCTCTACATGTATATTTATTTTGTCATCTTCATCATCTTCGGGTCATTCTTCACTTTGAACTTGTTCATTGGTGTCATCATAGATAATTTCAACCAACAGAAAAAGAAGATAAGTATTTCAAGTTTCTGTCATTGCCCTGAAAGACGTGAACATTATTTTTCTAAAAAATATAATGTGAAATTTAATATCAATTACTTCATTAGAATTTCATTAATTTTCCAAGTAGTTTTTAGTGTCCAGTGATGGATATGCTTAATCTCATTCATCTCTGCACAGAAAATAATCATCATGCAATGCCTGAGACCTGGGTTTGATTCCTAAGTTGAGAAGATCCCCTGGAGATGGAAATGGCAACTGACTCCAGTATTCTTGCCTGGAGAATCCCATAGACAGAGGAGCCTGATGGGCTACACTCTATGGGGTCACAAGAGCTAGACACAACTTAGCAACTAAATGACCACAAAGTCCTAATTATTTTTAAGCAAAACATCAACTGTTCAGATTTTTTTTTCCCCAGTGTTCCCTGTGAAGACTTGATTAAGAAAACTCAGTGCACTACTTATTTATTCAAAATGCTTTTCATAAATAGTTCCTATATTCTGTTCTGAGCCATAAGAGGGATTATTATTGTAGACTTTGTCTTGTAAATGAGGAAAGGCACAGAGATTTTGAGTGATTTACCAAAATTATGCACCTGGTAAGTGATAGGGTTTTAATAGTCAGTAATTGATCTTATATATTTTGTATATTATTTAGGCCCCTTTCTACCCCCCAAATACTGTAATATGATATAGTTATAAATGCAATAAGAAGTTAACAAGGAATATAAATAGGCAGTTAGAGGAAAGCTAGATACAGCTAAAACATTTTTATGATGTATGTGACAACTGAGCAGGCCTTGGAAGATGGATGAAGAGACACATAGCAACAGGGAGGCAAAAGGATAAGTAGTCCACAGCAGGTCAGAGATATGTCTGAGCACGTGCACAGTGATGATAAAGGAGGCAGCGATCCAGGCAAAATACCAGACCATCCAGTTGGGATGTAGTTTTGAGAAAAGAAATAGTAAGAGGTCTTGATTTGCTTGAGCACAGATCTGAAAAGCCATATTAGATATTTTTCAATAGGAGCTGATGTCATTGGAGTATTCTGAACAAGAAAGAACATACAAGCAGGACATACACATTTATTAAGATTTGATGACATGTCTGATCCTGTGTAAAGTACTTTGCCCAATAATCTTCATCACATTCTGTAAGTTTAGAGGGCATAGTATCCCCATGTCACCTCTCAGAGGGGTTATGTGCCTTGCACATGATCAGATAGCTCAGAAGTAGCTGCATCGTAGATCCAACTCTGAGGTCTCTTTTCCCAGAATTTATGAAAACCCAGCTTTAATTAAAAAAAATTAATCTATCAGCAATGCAGAGAATGACTGTAAGAGCCCAAAGACTAGGTTAGACTCTGCTTTACCTGCGACCTAGACCACACTTCGGAGAAGGCAATGGCACCCCACTTCAGTACTTTTGCCTGGAAAATCCCATGGATGGAGGTTCCTGGTAGGCTGCAGTCCATAAGGTCGCTAAGAGTCAGACACGACTGAGCGACTTCACTTTCACTTTTCATTTTCATGCATTGGAGAAGGAAATGGCAACCCACTCCAGTATTCTTGCCTGGAGAATCCCAGAGATGGGGGAGCCGGGTGGGCTGCCATCTGTGGGGTCGCACAGAGTCAGACATGACTGAAGTGACTTTCGCAATCCTGCCTTTCAGGCTCAAAAATGATGTATTCTTGCCTGGAGAATCCCAGGGATGGGGGAGCCTGGTGGGCTGCCGTCTATGGGGTTGCACAAAGTTGGACACGACTGAAGTGATTTAGCAGCAGCAGCAGCAGACCACACATCATTCTCCAAATTAGTCATTTGCAGCACTAGAGAATGTGTGTGTGTGAGTGCTAAGTCGCTTCAGTCATGTCCGACCTTTTGCATCCCTGTGGACCATAGCCACCAGGCTCCACTGTCTGTGTGATTATCCAGGCAAGAATACTGGAGTGAGTCACCATACCCTTCTCCAGGGGATCTTCCCAGCCCAGGGGTGGAATCCCATGTCATGTCTCCTGCATTGGCAGGAGGGTTCTTTACCACTAGCGCCACCTGGGAAGCCCACTAGAGAATAGGGGATACATTCAATTAAGAGATTTTAGGGGGCAGGATCTACAGTATTGTTTGTGGTTTGCAGGAGAAAAAATTGTCTGTGAAGTCTCAGTTTTCTCAAAGTAAACTGAGTTACCGTGGCTGTAGCACCACCCACAGGAGAAGAGACTTTAGAAGGATAAGGTATAGAATAACAAAAAGGAAGTGATTTCAGGTACTTGCTTAGTATCTAAGAAAAGACATGTACTTGCAATGAAATGTCATTCATGATATGATTGACTGTTCATGGGTGAAGGAAAATGTAGTAAATATTGTGTTGTTTATGCTTACATTCTGAACACAGGTGTTTATTTTTCAAAGAATTTTTAAAATTCCTTGTTCCATTCTAACATTTTATATCTGACAGTCAAAATTAGTATTATCATATATTCATGCCTTTAGGCAGAGAATCTTAAATAATAATCTTGAAAAAAATATATGAATTATACCTTCATTTCCATTGTAGTTATTTTTCCTACTTTCATCATTATATATGTGTACCTGTGATATATAAGCACACGTATATAGTTCTGTAACATTTCCTATAGAGGATGAATTGTACGTGTGTCTAGAAAGAGCAGTATGATCATGACAGGACCGCCACAGCCCTCACTGCTTAACTCCCCTTGCTTTTAAATATTATTCTTACAAGAATTGCCACTGCAGGAAGATGGGATGAATAGACACCATTACCAGTAACATCAGGCACAATTACTAATTTCAAAACACTGACAGCTCCTGTTATCCCCTACCATTCTTCCAGGGTTTCATTTGCATTTGAAACATGCGTTTCATCTTCTGCCCCTTTCTGAATAAGTTTACAGTTTCTTTCCAACCTACTTGGAGAATGAAAGAAGACAGGAACAAGCTGTCTTCAGTTAATAACCTACTACGTAGGAGGCCTCCTGTGCTATACAAAATGTGTAAGAATTCATCTAATCCATAGAACAAACAAATGAAAGTGGTACCTTTGTATGTGTGTATAAACCGAGGCCTATAAAGAGTAAACAGCTTGTTTCAAATCAAGAACTAGGTCATTGGCAGTTAGGATCCAAAGTTCTGTTTGAGTGCAAAGCCCATCCAAAATGAAATGTGGCCTCTTAGTGCTTTTTAACTTTAACACTTTGATCTCGGTTTGGTGTGAAAGTCAAAGTGTTAGTTGATCAGTCATGTCCAACTCTTTGCAACCCCATGGACTATAGCCCACCACGCTCTTCTGTCTATGGAATTTTCCAGGCAAGAATACTGGAGTGGGTTGCTATTCCCTTCTCCAGGGGATCTTCCCAACTCAGGGATCAAACCTGCATCTCCCACTTGACAGCCAGATTCTTTACTGCTGAGCCACCTGGGACACCCACCAAATACCCATACCTCTTTCTAATAGCCAACCCCACTTTACTAGTTTTTCAAGCTAGTCTTTGAAACTAGTCCTTAAGTCTTATAAATACTGTTTTTATCTTTAACAAATCTATGTGATAATTGGGTTTTAATAGTTCATCAGAAAATACACTTCTAAAAATTTGAACTTAAGTTATTAATGAGTTCAGGTTATAAAAGGGAAATGTATGCAATGTATTTACACAAATGACTAGTACAGACTTTGGTACATGTAAGTAAATTCTAAGTAACATCAACCCTTTTCAGTAACAGTAACCTTATTTGGAAGGTTAATAACAACAACAGGAATTATAAATAATTATTCAGTGTTTGAAATGCAGTACCTTAATTGATCCTCACAACAAACCAATGAAGTAATTACTCTTGTAGAGTGAGATTATTCAGCCTTCAGATCAGTTTGGTCACTCAGTCATGTCCAACTCTTTGCGACCACAGGAACCACAGCACGCCAGGCCTCCCTGTACAAAACCAACCCATGGAGCCCACCCAAACTCATGCCCATTGAGTCGGTGATGCCATTCACCATCTCATCCTCTGGTGTCCCCTTCTCTTCCTGCCCTAAATCTTTCCCAGCATCAGGGTCTTTTCAAATGAGTCAGCTCTTCACATCAGATGGCCAAACTATTGGAGTTTCAGCTTCAACATCAGTCCTTCCAATGAACACCCAGGGCTAGTCTCCTTTAGGATGGACTGGTTGGATCTCCTTGCAGTCCAAGGGACTCTCAACAGTCTTTTCCAATACTACAGTTCAAAGGCATCAATTTTGCGCTTAGCTTTCTTTATAGTCCAACTCTCACATCCATACATGACTACTGGAAAAACCATAGCCTTGACTAGATGGACCTTTGTTGGCAAAGTAATGTCTCTGCTTTTTAATATGCTGTCTATGTTGGTCACAACTTTCCTTCCAAGGAGTAACCGTCTTAATTTCATGGCTGCAATCACCATCTGCATTGATTTTGGAGCCCCCCAAAATAAAGTCTCTCACTGTTTCCACTGTTTCCCCATCTATTTTCCATTAAGTGATGGGACCAGGTGCCATGATCTTCATTTTCTGAATGTTAAGCTATAAGCCAACTTTTCTACCCTCCTCTTTCACTTTCATCAGAAGGCTCTTTCGTTCTTCTTCACTTTCTGCCATAAGAGTGGTGTCATCTGTATATCCATGGTTATTGACATTTCTCCTGGCAATCTTGATTCCAGCTTGTGCTTCTTCCAGCCCAGCATTTCTCATGATGTACTCTGCATATAAGTTAAATAAGCAGGGTGACAATATACAGCCTTGACACACTCCTTTCCCTATTTGGAACCACTCTGTTGTTCCATGTCCAGTTCTAACTGTTGTTTCCTGACCTGCATACAGATTTCTCAAGAGGCAGGTCAAGTGGTCTGGTATTCCCATCTCTTTCAGAATTTTCCACAGTTTATTGTGATCCACACAGTCAAAGGCTTTGGCATAGTCAATAATATTAGCAAAAATAAATGTTTTTCTGGAACTCTCTTGCTTTTTCAATGGTCCAGCGCATCTTGGCAATTTGATCTCTGATTCCTCTACCTTTTCTAAAACCAGCTTGAACATCTGGAATTTCATGGTTCGCATATTGCTGAAGCCTGATTTGGAGAATTTTGAGCATTACTTTACTAGCATGTGACATGAGTGCAATTGTGCGGTAGTTTGAGCATTCTTTGGTATTGCCTTTCTTTGGGATTGGAATGAAAACTGACCTTTTCCAGTCCTGTGGCCACTGCTGAGTTTTCCAAATTTGAAGACGTGTTGAGTGCAGCACTTACACAGCATCATTTTCAGGATTTGAAATAGCTCCACTGGAATTCCGTCACCTCAACTAGCTTTGTTTATAGTGATGCTTCGTAAGGCCCACTTGACTTCACATTCCAGGATGTCTGGCTCTAGGTGAGTGATCACACCATCGTAATTAACTGGGTCATGAAGATCTTTTTTGTACAATTCTGTGTATTCTTTCCACCTCTTCTTAATATCTTCTGCTTCTGTCAGGTCCATACAGTTTCTGTCCTTTATTGAGCCCATCTTTGCATGCAATGTTCCCTTGGTATCTCTAATTTTCTTGAAGAGATCTTTAGTACCTCCCATTCTATTGTTTTCCTCTATTTCTTTGCATTGATCGCTGAGAAAGGCTTTCTTATCTCTCCTTGCTATTTTTTGGAACTCTTCATTCAAATGGGTATATCTTTCCTTTCCTCCTTTGCTTTTCACTTCTCTTCTTTTCACAGCTATTTGTAAGGCCTCCTCAGACAGCCATTTTGCTTTTTTGCATTTCTTTTTCCTGGGGATGGTCTTGATCCCTGTCTCCTGTACAGTGTCACAAACCTCTGTCCATAGTTCATCAGGCACTCCGTCAGATCTAGTCCCTTAAGTCTATTTGTCACTGCCACTGTATAATCATAAGGGGTTTGATTTTAACTGCTATGTAATACGTCTTTGACATAACATGTAAAGACCAGCCTGACTTACAGAATGTCTGCCACATAGGTTTTAAAGGGATGTGTTTCACAGTGTTTATAAGCTATGGTTAATTAAAATGACAACATAAGTTTCTCTACTGGAGTGTTTTGTAATCTCCTCTTAGCTTCATCCCGCTCTTCATTATACTGATGACCAGGGTATCATCAACAGAAGACAAGACATGTAATTATAAGTTATTAATAGGCTATGATATTCAACCCTTGGGCTTCCCAGGTGGCGCTAGAAGTAAAGAGCTCGCCTGCCAGTGTAGGAGACATAAGATACACGGGTTCGATCCTGTGGTCGGGAAGATCCCCTGGAAGAGGGCATGGCAATCCACTCCAATGTTCTTGCCTGGAGAATCCCATGAAGAGAGGAGCCTGGCAGGCTACAGTACACGTGGTCACAAAGAGCTAGACATGACTGAAGCAACTTAGCATGTACTCACTTTCAACCTTCATCACTAGACGGTGAAGGGTTTAGGTTTCTCTTGACATTATCATGAAAATTCTCTCTTGTACATCAGTAGATCAGATGAATACCAAAGTTACACAAAGACTGCATATCAATTAGAGGAGACGTAAATTAAAACACATAAGACAGAAAGGGAAGACTGGTTTTCATTAGGTATTTGATAGATAAGAAAATGCAATCCAGGAAAACCAAAGGGAAACCATATCCAGATCACCTTTAATTCCAGGACCCTACAAGTAAAGTAAAGATTTCAGAACTATAAATTTCCCCCCAAATTCCTAATTACATGGATTGTGCTGATTTATGCCATAACTAAAAGTTTATATTTCAGGTCAATAAGGAATGTGTGTGAATCTGTATAAATTGTAGATAATTTTAAGAAATCAACAGAGTTTAAAAGAATAGGCAAAGCTTCTAGGTCTCCTGTGTGAGATTTAGACTTCTACAGTGAAGAAAGGGTCAAAAACTTTATTTAGATGTTAGTTTATTTACTGTCGAATCTTAAATGTTGTATATTCAATTAGAAAGTCCTTCAAGTCAGAAATCCTAGAGTATTGATAATTTCCTCAACATCTAAAACTCTATTATGTATATTATTTATACCCAATAAACTATTTATGTTGAAATTCCTTTCTTTGGAATTAAAGAGGTAATGAAAGTTTTTTTAGTAAATAAGTAAATAAATGTATTATGTGTATACCAAATATATTTGTCTGTGTACACTATCAATGTGTTATAATAACGTATATAGTATATTCATTTTTCTGCTAAAGGAATATGGTATAATAAAATGAATACAAGTGAATACAAAAATATTATTACTTTTTGCCCCTACTATTTATGAGCCAGTATGGCTAATACGTAAACATTAGCCAACTTATTATTCACTACTTTTGTTTCTTATCACTCTTCCTGATATATTTGTTGTTTAGCAATGAAATGCCTGATGAGACAAGTAGCAGATAAAATGAGATACCAGCATATCATTTAAAACAAAACAAGTTAGGCTACTAAAAAATAAGCGAGCCAATTATTATTTCATGTAATCCATATTTTTTATATATTATGCATATTACATTACATACACATAGAAATGTCCCTATGTGTAGGTAATCCTTTAAGATAGATTTGATTTATAGCTACCTTGCACATAATAAGATACATTTCATTTTATTAAATTGAAGTGTAATTAACATATAACAATATATTAGCTTCCCAGGTGGTACTAGTGGTAAAGGACCTGCCTGTTAATGCAGGAGACATAGCAGATGCTGGTTAGATCCTGGGTTGGGAAGATTCCCTGAAAGAGGAAATGGCAACCCACTCCAGTTTTCTTGCATGGAAAATCCCATAGACAGAGAAGCCTGGCAGGCTGCAGTCCATAGGGTCGCACAGAGTCAGACACAACTAAAGTGACAAAGCATACAGGAATACTTTTCAAGAGCCATACTAATCTCTATATGGTTCCAATTTTAATATGTGTGCTACTGAAGTGAAAACACATTTCATTTCTGTATGAATACATTTTTAACCTGAATAATCACCTGAAGGAATATCTGGAAAATGATTCTGGTTTTAACTAGATTTATTTTTATTTCTTTACCTTGGAGGTCAAGATATCTTTATGACAGAAGAACAGAAGAAATATTACAATGCGATGAAAAAGCTGGGATCCAAGAAACCACAAAAGCCAATTCCTCGGCCAGGGGTAAAAAATATTATATTTAGCATGTAAATTTTAAAATTATTTTAATTAATCTTTAATATATAATTATTTCTTAAACATGAATGTATAATGTTAACATTTTAAAGAAAAGTCCTTATAAAACTGTATATATGTATTTTGAACACTATCACAGCTCTTAATATTCCTTCATATATTTTCCTTTTCTATAAAAATGAAAAAATAGTTATATATGCTTTTACCTCTACATTAGCTATACATCTTACTGTTAGTACAAATGGTCTATAGAGAATCGAAATAAAATGTACTTTTGACTGAAATTTGATTATCTTGATGACTTTATGGTGTAGTCATAGCATGTAGTGATAGCTGTCTTCAGTCAGATGAAACCAACCTTGTAGACTTTGATATTACGACAGATAGAACACCAGGGAAGCAGTTAGACTGGTCATGAATCTAAACTTTATCCTGCCATAAGATCAAAGACCAGAATAGACTCAGATATAAATAGTGAGTCTTAGCAGTTAAATAGTTTATATTCCTCTAACAGTTAAAATAAATTTAAATGCATTATAATGTATCTCAATTTCTGTTTTGTATAACACTGTATACCAAAGTTGTGAATGAAGACAGAGCATCCTAAAAATGGGAATATGTTTAGTACCAGCTGCCTACATGAGGATTATCCAGCACTTTTTAAATGGACACATGGCCAGGTTTCACCCAGACTTGCAGAACCATAATCTATGAATTTAAAGCTCTAGTATTTAATTTTCTCAGTACCCTACTTGATCTTGATAAAGTGTCTTAAAACTTCCCTATGCAACCAATAAAGTGATTTTGAAATAGAGTTTCATGAAAAGCACAGTACTCTTCAGTGAGGTTGGTAAGAAAAGTGGTATGTTAAATATGGATATGTTTGGAAGTATATATTCTATACATGGAAGAGACAGGAAAGTATAGATCTCTGATATTATAGCAGTAATACCAGTGTAAGACAATGCCAACACATTACTCAAAATAATGTGACAAAGTAGAAATTTAAAGATATCATTTTATTACCTTGAAACACTCTAGGTAATGGAACTGAGATTTGCTTTTCTTTTTTTTTCTCTGAGATTTTCTTAGTAAAAAAATTACCTTGTAATCCTGGCAATTCCTATATGACATACTAGGGTGGATATGCTTAAAAGCAAATGTTAGTTTACAAGGTTAATTGAAGAATTGGTACACTGAAAGTCAACAACAACAAGTTGTCATGTACTCTGACTTAGATTTAGCCCATTAATAATATTCCTTAAACAAAGCAAGAACTTATAACCAAGGATAATTTATGCAAGTTTTGAAGACAGATACCTTTAAAATTTGTTTTGTTAATGTAATCATTTATGGATACTACTTGGAAAACTTACTGTACAATTTCCTATCATTTTTGTTTCTTTGCAGAACAAATTCCAAGGATGTATCTTTGACCTAGTAACAAACCAAGCTTTTGATATAGCCATCATGGTTCTGATCTGCCTCAACATGGTAACCATGATGGTAGAAAAAGAGGGACAAAGTGAATACATGACTGAAGTTTTATATTGGATCAATGTGGTTTTTATTATCCTGTTCTCTGGAGAATGTGTGCTGAAACTGATCTCTCTCAGATGCTACTACTTCACTGTAGGCTGGAACATCTTTGATTTTGTGGTTGTAATTCTCTCCATTGTAGGTAAGACCATTTATTAATCAGATTTTAATTTTGAATCAAACTAAACATCACATATATTCAGAGAAGTTTCTGAATTCATGAACATAAACCTACTTTTGAGTAACACTGAAAAAAAATGAAGTAACCTTTAAAGCAAAACTAAACAAAATAAAAACACCTGTGTCAGAATTCCTAGGTTCAAGTTATGAGCCTAAAGGATACATTTTCTGTTTGTTGGAAGCACATAATGCCCGTTGATGTCTGACTTCCAGGATACCTTTCACAAACGTAGCAAGTGTGTAGGTAGATGGGTATGTTTTAGACCAATGTAAACTGGCAATACAAATCTAAATGTAGAATCTGAAATCATTTCCAGTTTTTGCATATATGAGAACTATCCCTTGACTAATGATAATATAACTAGCCAGAATATTGGTGATTGAAAATTCCCCCTGAAATCAAAGTGAAGTTAAAGTATGAAGAAATGCCAGCTTCATTTCTTACAGCTTCGTACTTGTCAAGTCTGTAATCATTTTCAACCAACCGTAGTCATGGCTGTGAATCACAATATTTGATTTTATACTTCCTCTTGTTTCATTATCATAGCTGTTTTCCTGTCATCTTCTTTTTCATTATTTGTACATGCCTTGCCCAGTAGTTTAGGTTTGCATTCGTTTTTATAATTATAAATTTTAGACAGGAAGAGATTGTGGAGATTATTTAATACAAACTCACCTAGAGATGCTGAAACAAGGAGACTCAGAAAGGTTGAAAGTACTATAACCTAAAACTGCCGTATTGAGTACTGCAACTTAGAATAAGCATTCAAAATCAATTTTTGAAAAAAATAAAAGAAAAATTAAAATTTAGGTAGGAATCACACATTAACAACAAGCAGAAGAGAGGAAGAAGAAAGGAATATCCCTCTATCACTTCTCTTTGGAACAGTGTTGGCTGATCCAATTAGATCAGAAAACAGAGAGGTACATATCTTTAAACAATGGAGCAAATGATCAGTTTCACGTCTTACTGTGGTACTCTAAAAATGCAAGAAAATCAACCAATAAGATGGATTCAATTAGAGTTCAGAAGGTGCAGATTTTAAATTGCATGAACCATGAACCAATGTTAATAATTGTTTATGTGGACCAAAAGATTAGAAAATATATCTAAGGAAATCTGATTCATGATTCCAATAAAAATAAAGAAAAATACCTAGAAATAACTGTAATAAGCAACGTATAAGACTTCTATGAGGAAAACTAACAGAAACAAAAGAAAGTTTAAATAATAAATCGAGTGTTATCCCAATGAGAGTATGAGTGGGATAATAAATTGGCAACATAAATCTAAATGATTCTAAAATTCATCTGGAAGAAAAATTAGAGTAATGAGGGGTGACTTACATTGCCAGATATTAAAGATTGTTATTACATTGATGAAGTAATAGATTCAAATAAATAATCCTAATTTAAGCTTCAATATATAGAGAATTACTAAGTTACTCAGCTAAAAGATCTCGTGGATCAAGATTAATTGATGTGTAAAAATGTATTCTAGTAGAAGTAGATTTATAACCATGAGCTTGAATAGTCCTTTCTATTCATGACAAACAACTCGCTTGAGACAAAATAATAGATATGACCACGTAAAAATCAAAATATTTATTCTATGGAGGAAAAAATCACTACCGCCACCAAATTAAAAGAAAAAAAGTTGAAAAACATGTTAAAAACAAGGAAATTGTTAATGTAACATTTATGGCTAACAAAGGATTACTTGTAATAGAAAAATATTCCTCACAAATCAATAAGAAGTAAATCTCCCAACAGAAAAATATTCAAAGAACTAGACTAGGCCAAAAGGAGAAAGCTGAAAATAGTCAACAAGCATACAAAATGTCCAATAAATTAATAAAATGTGGATTATTTTTCCCCAAAAAAATGCCGCAATACTGAGATGTTTCAAACATCACAGAGATATTTTTGGTAAAATTACGAAGACGAAAACAGCACTGGTGAGCATGTGAAGTGGGAGCACTGTCATAGACTGTCATTAGGAAAGTTAGTTTCTACGAACTTTTTGGAGGTAGATTTGCAATATATATAACAAAAATTTAAATACACTGTTTCACCTACCTTCTATTATTATCAAAAAATGCTCATGCAACTAGAAAAAAATACACCTGCTTAGATATTCATTTCAGTCAAAACAATTGGAAACAGCATAAAGTTCTTCAATATATGGTGACTTTGACAGAACATTATACAACTATAGGGAATTGTTCTGTTGTCATTTATATGGAAATACCTCCATAACATATGACGAAATAACTAACACAGATGACCAAAAAAACCCTTCTATTATCATGCTTACATTTGTATATGTTTGTGTGCTTGCATAGAAAAATGGAGTGATCCTAAACAAAATACTAACAGCAGTTAATGGTTGGTTGATATTTCAGGTGATTTATATTTTCTTTTTAGCATTTTACTATGTGACTTTAATTTTTCTACCCTTACAAATTAAAAAACTGTGCAGGAAAAAAAAAAATAAGGTTCACAAACCTACTAAAGGAGAAAAAATGTCACAATGGTTAAGTCTAGTCATTTTACTGTGGGATTCCTCAATCCTTGGATTGTTATATTGTCTTCAATATAAAATGAAAATCCTGAAATCACAAGAGATAAAATGGCACATAAAACTATTTAGAGTCATGATTTTCTGTAGCATAGATATTTAAATATTTACCATTTACTCCTTCACTCTTCACCAGGTATGTTTCTGGCAGATTTGATAGAAAGGTATTTTGTGTCCCCTACCCTATTCCGAGTGATCCGTCTTGCCAGGATTGGCCGAATCCTTCGTCTGATCAAAGGGGCCAAGGGGATCCGCACGCTGCTCTTTGCTTTGATGATGTCCCTTCCTGCGCTGTTTAACATCGGCCTCCTGCTCTTCCTGGTCATGTTCATCTATGCCATCTTTGGAATGTCTAACTTCGCCTATGTTAAAAAGGAAGCTGGAATTAATGACATGTTCAACTTTGAGACCTTTGGCAACAGCATGATCTGCCTGTTCCAGATTACCACCTCTGCTGGCTGGGATGGATTGCTAGCGCCTATCCTCAACAGTGCACCACCGGACTGTGACCCCAAAAAAGTTCACCCTGGAAGCTCAGTTGAAGGAGACTGTGGGAACCCATCTGTCGGGATATTCTATTTTGTCAGTTACATCATCATATCATTTCTGGTCGTGGTGAATATGTACATCGCTGTCATCCTGGAGAACTTCAGTGTTGCTACTGAAGAAAGTACTGAGCCCCTGAGTGAGGACGATTTTGAGATGTTCTATGAGGTTTGGGAGAAGTTTGATCCAGATGCGACTCAATTTATAGAATATAGCAAACTCTCTGACTTTGCAGCTGCACTGGATCCTCCTCTTCTCATAGCAAAACCAAACAAAGTCCAGCTCATTGCCATGGACCTGCCCATGGTCAGTGGGGACAGGATCCACTGCCTTGACATCTTATTTGCTTTTACAAAGCGTGTTTTGGGGGAAGGTGGAGAGATGGACTCTCTTCGTTCACAGATGGAAGAAAGGTTCATGTCTGCAAATCCTTCTAAAGTGTCTTATGAGCCCATCACAACTACTCTAAAAAGAAAGCAAGAGGATGTGTCTGCTACAGTTATTCAGCGTGCTTACAGACGTTACCGCTTACGGCAACATGTCAAAAATATATCAAGTATATACATCAAAGATGGTGACAGAGATGATGATTTGCCCAATAAAGAACATATGGTTTTTGATAATGTTAATGAGAACTCAAGTCCAGAAAAAACAGATGCAACTCCATCCACTGTCTCTCCACCTTCATATGATAGTGTAACAAAACCAGACAGAGAGAAATATGAAAAAGACAAAACAGAAAAGGAAGACAAAGGGAAAGATGGCAAGGAAGGCAAAAAATAGAGCTCCATTTTTGATATATTGTTTACAGCCTGTGAAGGTGATATCTTTGTGTTAATAAGACTCTTTTGAGGAGGTCTATGCCAAATCTCTTTTTATCAATTTATTCTCAAAGTCAGTGCATTTGCTAGCTCTGATTCTCTGACATAGGTGGGCAGCATTAGCAGATGGCTATTTTTGCATTGGTAAATATATCTCTAAGAATTGTTAAGAGAAAGTGTACAGGGATTATTGATTACAGCAAACAAAGGTGATTTAATTTTATTTACTTTTAATTAATCAGAAAGCCATGTAGAAAATATTCACATCTGCCTTGTCATCTTTTCACAGGATTGTAAACATTCATGTTTCCCATGCATGCAGGCATGCGTGCGCACGCACACACACCAATACCCAACATTTGGATATCTACAAAAGTATTTGCCTTGACTTTTCAATGAAGTGCTCTGATAGAAGGCACCAGTAATGAATGGTCAGTTAAAACACCTTGTTATCTTGTTATTAGAGGGCAAGACTCTTTTATCATGTACAGAGGTCATTCTATATTTTGAGGTGCTTAAATTTATCCATGTTACATGAAAACCAAGTTATATGTGCCCACTAAATGCCATGGGATGTGTAGGCTGGTCAGTTCTACCAATGCTTTTTGTTTATCGTGATGCATATACCAATTAGGATAAGAGTTACCTTTAGAATATTGTGCTTCATGGACTGCCTTTTTCTATATCTTTGTTTGTTCATTCGGTAATCATGAAACATGAAAAATTGTTTAAGTACATATCACATTCCTTGAAAGAAACAAATGAAGATAATTGAGAAAAGAAGCAGCTAAAGAAAGCTTTATCCATTTTTATTTATATACTGTAATGCCAGACTGTGCTGCTCCAAAAATACCAACAATGACCCAACTCTTATCATTTTTATCACAGTTATCTGCTTTCTCATGCAGTATTGTTGAATCATTCTTCAGCACTGAGCAAAGCTGATACTGTCTTCAGTGGAGTGCTTCCAGATATGCAGAAAGATATTTGATATCATGGTACATGTTTGAGCAGATAATGACTTGGGCACAGTTTTTAGTATATCACCTGCATAATATCCTGAATGTGTATGGCAAGCTTTCAAGTCGTACTACATGGCAGGCTTTCAACACAGGCTTACTACTTGTGTGTAGTAAGAATGAAATAGCATTCAACCAAGATTCTTGCCAACTTGCTTGCCTAATTGGTTCTAGTAATCCACTTGAACCTTTGTTCTTTCATCTACAAAATGAGGAGGATGTCACTTTCTCCTTAAAATTCTATGACTATGAGATATATTATGTATCCATCAATAATGTACCCTGAGCTTAAAGTTTACCAAGCACACATTCATTTTGCCTTAGCTGTTGTTCTTCTATCAAGGATTATATATCTAGTTTAGAAAAAAAAACTTGTTAATATTGGCTTGAGAAGGAATAGCCATAATGCATTTTTTATGAGCTTATTCCAGGAACATGAGATCATTCTTCTATCGAGTTATTCATGCACAAGCAAAAACTGAGTTACAAAAGTGGAAAGTAATTTTATTTAGAAGATTTTGTGGGAGGTTTCAAAACAAATATATACAACAATATTTCGTTCATTTGCTTTCCTCAATGAAAAAAGAACATAAACTGTATTTCTATATAAAGTGTTTGTTGTTGTTCTTTTGGCTAGTTAAAAATAAAGGATATTTAAGCATACCCATAGAGATGAAGAAATATGGATAGAGGATGAAAGGCAAAGGGCAAAAAAAAAAACCAAAACACAGAAATGAGAAAGACAAAGTAAGCAACATTTCCACAGAACTTCCTGCCTAGAGTGTTTCTAAATTATGATGTGTTTTACAGCATTTGTGAAGGAGATCATCACATCTAGACATTTATCCTAAAGCATGAATGAAATTAAACCTAGGGCCAAAGATTCTTTACACCTAAGTCCAATCATTCATCTTACAATATTTGGGCCTCTTTTTATTTACAATATAAGATACCATGCAGTGTTTTCCTAGACTATATAGAGCATTGTATCACCTCCCTGCTAAGTCTGTTGAAAATAGGTTTTGACCAATTTAGAGAACCATGCAAAATATATTACCTTTGTAAGATTTTTTAATATAAAAAATTAAGAAATTAATATTACCTTAAATGTGAATGCAGTTTATCCTCATCATTTTAAATCCATATAACTGTACTTTGCATATTTATAAAATATAGTGGGAAAAGATGTGGGAAGGTTTATGTGTGATTTACTATTCATGTTTTTACATTGCCTGATTTTTATGTAAAAAAAAATATTAGCAACTTGTTCCTCAACATAATTTATTCTAAGCATTTCAGAAAAAGAATTACAAAGTTGCACTTCCATTTCATGCTGAACTATAATTTTTTAATGTAACATGGTTAAGTTTTTATATATATATGTTTTCCCAGGAATGTCTAATTGTAACTTTTTATCAATTAATAACAATATTTTGGAACCAAGTGCTCATTTAATATATTACAAGCTTGAAGGGAAATTAGACTTCTCTTTTCATACAGATTACTGTTTAGTACTAATAATAAGATACCATTCTCAGCACTGTCATGCTAATATTTAAGTCACAGTATCATTGAACACATGTAATCTAGTGATATAAAATGACAGTTACACTGTACAATTTAAATTGGAGTAAAGTGGCAAGGAACAGATTTGAACACAAATCCATTCATCCAATGGAAATAAACATGGGAGAATCTCATTTTACCTTTTTGACTGTTACGTAGTTTGCAAAAGATGTAAGTAACTTGTTGGCTGTTTCTAAATGCTAACTGATGAAAACTTCAGCCCTAAATGTTCAGCATGATTTTATAGAATTTTGATAGCTTTATTCAAAAGTTAAGAGGAAATGTATATGTAAATAAAGCAGTTCTAAATAGCATTTTCAGAGGAATGTTAATGGGAGTGATGAGAACGGGCCAGCTAAATTAGAATGGCCAAGTAACTGGCTTGGGTTTAGGACCTATGTTTAGAGGCCACCAATTTCTTTTAATAATTGTGGTTTGTTATGTTATGTTCTTGAGGAAACTAATTGAGTTGCTTTGTAAAGATAAATGAATAGCCATGAATATAATAATGCTGTTTACATAGAACTCTTTATAAATTTCATACATATATGAATGCTCAAAATGTTTGAGTTTGTCATAAATTATATTGTAGTTATACTTGAGACCTGCACATTGTAATAGAATCTAAAAATAAAAGTCATCAAAAAATAAAATCATGTTTGCATGTATTTTCTGTTTTTGTGAGAATAACCTCTAACATTATACCATAATCCTTGCAAAAGGAGCTGCAGAGTACATGGTTAAAATCTCTTTCAAGGGAGGGAAAGGTTGCATACTCATTAGAGTGGAGGGGACCTTTGCTGCAACAGGATTTAATGCACATGGGATGAAAAACATGAATAATTGAGACAAGCAATAGGGGAAACATGCTATACTTTATTCTCTATTATTCTGAAAGTTGTGTAATTGGATACCCATATTGACAATCTGTCCCAGAAGAAAAAGCCAATTTTAAGAGATTTAGGAAGCTTATATCACGTGCTTTAGCTTGACCCTCAAATTTATTTTTCTTAAGCAATTGAAATGCAAAAAGCCGTGGATGAAACTATAGTTAGTAAGTATATAGAAAAGATTCAGAGCTTATTAACAATTTTATAAACCTAGTAGCACTGAGGAAAAATTATTCCTCTTCCAGATGTAATATTTGCTAGCATGTGCTAGTTTCGATTGTATTTTATGCAAGACAATATGACTTCTATTTCATTAATTTCCACTCAGTGACTAGCAACACCTTGGGATATCTCTATGGGCCTATAAGAATAAGAAAAGCAAAAACAAACCATATTGCTAAGTGAAAGAAACCATTCTGAAAAAGCTATGTATTGTACAAACTAGCAGGTGGCACCAATGGGAATATTTCAACCTAGGCAGAACATACTGAGATTTCATAACCTTAGAGAAATTTAAATAGAATTGATTTTAACTGCATAAACCCCAGGGAAAATTGAAAAGAGAACTACTGAAGAAAATTGCTATAATTTATTGAAAGGAAAGAATGCAACTCAAAGTCTGAGAAAGACTGTTAATAAGTTGAGACTACAGAAAAGTGACATTTTCCAACCTTCTGGAAAAGCTACTCAAACCCCATCTACTTTTGGTCTTTCTGCAGAGCTTTAGAACTGCCAACACCTCACTTTCGTGAAAGACAAACATGATGATGACATCTGAATGACTAAATATCAGAGTGTAATATATTGATTTATCATTCATTATAAATCATGTATCTATTTGTTAAATTATATTTTGCTATTTCTTCTATAACCTTGTTATAGACTATTTTCTTTCATGATACTTTGAAAGACAGTATCTGGATGCTCCACTCTCAAAAGCTTCATAATTCTGGGTCATAACTTAAAAATAGTGAGTTGAGGTTGTGCAGTTCTTTCACTGCACGTGCGCCAGTCCCTGTTTCTCTAGCTTCGTTCAAGTCATGGGGCTTTGTTTTCCTATAGAAGCACTGACCTCCTTAGACCAAGCTCATCATGTCCCTTGTAATCTTGGCATGAGAGTTAAGCGAAGTCTTAACTTTATTTCAATGAAAATGATTAAATTATGCTTGCTCACATTCACTTCTTGTCTGCAGTTATTTTTCAGATTTCTCATGTAGGCTGTGGTTTAGTATCATGAAGCTAAAGTAGATCATTTCTTTTCTTCTCCCTGGCTTCCTCCCAGATCCCTTTCTGCCTATAACCTGGCTCTTAGGTGGTACTCTGGCTGTGGTTTGTAGCAGGCAGACCCATTTACCTCTCAAATAAATGGACAATGTGTGATTCCTCAGAGAGAAACATCTTTTCCTTTACTTGGAAGTATCAGAACCAAATTAGGTGACTCCAAACGAGTGGTTAGGGTAAGATGAATATATAAAAGAAAATAGGAAAATGAAGCATGAAGGAATTTGTTTCCCACCTGTTTCCTCTATTATTCTTTTAACAGAGTTGATTTTATTAAATTCATCAACTAGAACCGCTATATCAAGACAGGCTGAGTTGTTTAGGGAGATTACAAGAAACTTCTGTCTTTACTAATTTCTTCAAGTGAGTCAAAAGATATTTAGAAATTTGATAGTTGTAGGTTTCACAGGATGTGAAAGAAAACAAATGTTTTCTGTGGAATTTTGATACCTAATTCTTATTCATAGCATTTTACTATAAAATTAATTCTTAATTTCCAGGATTGAGAAGAACATCCAGGAAAATGAATCATTCTGGCAGCTTAAAATGACTGAAAATGCCGTTGGCATTTTTCTCTATCAGCATTTCCTCCTGTTCAGTTATCTCCTCCAAGAGTAAGAGAACTCTTGTTTACCCCCCATATCTGTCATCTTCAGAGCTAAAACTAACAAAACAAACCTCTCCCTCTTTACAAGATCATTGAAAGCACTTAAAGAAATCTAAGCTCTCCTTTTCAGAGTCTGATACCATCTTATGCCTTTAAGATTTTCCAAAAAATACAAATATCCACCTATATATACACAACAGCAGCATATCACATAGTATCATGAGTTTAAATCTTTCTGTCACTAGCAATGTGACTATAAGCTTAAACAATGTACTCTATTCTTTGAGCCTGTTTCTTCATCTATAAGAGACCAGCACTCATTAGATCCAAAATACATAAATATGTGGTAGGATTTTTAAAGGCAAAACACTTTATTATGTATTTTCTGAAGTACTGCTCACTCTTAGGATTCAGTAGTAAATTCTATCAAATAATATTCTATCAAATAATATCCAGCATCTGCTGTATCTCAGAAGAATCAGTCAATGATGGTTGTTCAGTGCTAACCACGGGAACACGAGGAAGATGAGTTAAATCTAGTAAGGGTAGACTAGAGTCAAATATTGAAAAGTGAATAAAAATGAGTTTTGAGTGTGTTGAATCTGAGTTACTATGGGTCAAAGTAAAAAACGTACTGAAGGCAACTGAACATGTAAAGGCCTGTAGTTCAATGAAAACACCAGAAAATATCTATTTAAGACAGAAGAAGTCACTAAGAAAAGGATATAGGGAGGAAGAAAACATGTAAGATGTATAAAAAATAAACTTCAAAATGTCAAACAGAAATACTACCTTATTAATGCATTGAAATATCACTATTTTTATTTTTTTAATTTTTGTTTTGTTATTCATCAGACAAATGAAAATTAAAACAGCCATGAGATATTATTAGACTATCACCAAAATGACTACATATAAATGACAGACAATAACAAGTCTTGTTAAAAATTTGAAGCAGGTAAATCATTTAAAGCAAAATTTAGAAAAAAAAAATAAAGGAGAAAAAAGAGTGGGTATATGTATATGTATAACTGATTTGCTTTGCTGTACAGCAGAAGCTAACACAACACTGTAAATCAAATGTATCCCAATAAATTTTTATAAATGTGAAGCAAAAGAAATTCTCATACGTTGCTGCTGCTAAGTCACTTCAGTCGTGTCCGACTCTGTGCGACCCCATAGACGGCGGCCCACCAGGCTCCCCCGTCCCTGGGAATCTCCAGGCAAGAACACTGGAGTGGGGTACCATTTCCTTCTCCATCATACACTGCTAATAAACATATAAATTTGAACAATTACTTTAAAATATGTTTGTCAATATCTGTTTAAACATATATGTATTCTATTACTGGAAATTTTATGATACACAAAAATGAGTGTTTATAATCATCAAAAGACATTTTTATGAAAATTCAGAAATGCAGATTCAGTATTTCTATTGGAAAGGATACTGTGGTAGAGTAATATACACTGCAGGAAAGGACAGCTAGCTGACACATGCAGTATCATAGAGAATCTCACCAACAAAATAATGAGCTAAAGAAGCTAAACAAAAGATTACACATTGTATAAATTAATTTGTAAAGTTTAACAACAGGCAAAACTCATTTCTGATAATAGAAGTCAAAAGAGTAATGACATTTTGGAGGCTTACTGACAGGCATTAGGGAGACTTGAAGAATACAGAACATGTTTTATATCTTAATCTGCGTGGCATTTACATGAGAGCATAAATATGTATATTAGAATGGTATGATTTTTCACTTACTGTATATTTATTATACCTCAATAAAGTAATAATCAACAATAACAGAGCACTCTGAGTTAGAGATCAGCCATCAAACCTCCAAGGCAGCCCAGCTGCAGTGTTTTCTCCTGTGTCCTGCTGCTTCTTTTCTTTTGGTTCTTAGAAATTTCCTTTAATTTCTTGCAAGCTTCGTCTTGCATTCAAAAATATACTTATTAAATTCTACTCAACACGCATCTTACATCAGGATTTTTTCAGGATATCTGCTCATCTCATTGTTGAGCATTAAATGGACTTGGGCTTCCATGATATCTTTTCTGATAGTAATACTGAGTACATATTTATGCTCTTATGTAAAGGCTATGGGCTTCCCTGTTAGTTCAGTTGGTAAAGAATCTGCCTGCAATGGAGGAGACCTGGGTTCCAGTCCTGGGCCAGGAAGATCCCCTGGAGAAGGGATAGGCTACCTGATTAAGTGTTGTTGGGCTTCCCATGTGGCTCAGCTGGTAAAGAATCCATCTGCAATGAGGGAGACCAAGGTTTGATCCCTGGGTTGGGAAGATCCCCTGGAGAAGGGAAAGGCTACCCACTCCAGTATTCTGGCCTGGAGAAATCCATGGGACTTTATAGTCCATGGGGTCCCAAAGAGTCAGATACGACTGAGTGACATTCACTTTCACTTTCAAATGGACATGAAACGATATCTTATCTAAGAATCTCTTGCAATGTTGTCTGAAAGTCATAAAAGCTAAGATCATCGTAATGAAATTTTGGCTCCCAAGAGAATTTTTTTCTCCATTTCATAAGCCTCCTAGAGCAAACCTAGAAATAGCTTTTATAAAGCAATAGGAAAACGGGGGAAAATAATTTATTCAAAGAGACTTATTAAGCCTGAGACTTAAGTTTGTAAATTTAAATGATGTCTTAATTATTTTAGAGGAGAGTAATTATTTGGTGATCTCACTGAAACATCATTTTCCTACTGCATCGTAATTGCATTTCACTAACAACACAAAGCTATCTGAGAACTTGGATGTACCATAAACACATTCATTATTTATCTTTGGAGGAATAGCTTGAAATAAAGAATGCAATATGAACAGCCTTTTCTCCAGCTTGCAGTGTCTTAAAGTTTTTCTTTTCTTCGTTATTTAGACTGGTCATTCTTTTTAAGACTAGAAATTAGCTGATAGATAATAATATCTACCCTGTTCCTCAAATTAAAAAATCAAACAAACCTCAGAGCATACTTTTATCCTTCCCTTATATAGGCGTCCAACTCATCAACAAGTACTGTTGGTTCAAGCTATAAAATACACCCCAAAGCTGTTTGTTTCTCCTTATCTCTATCACCTTTACCCATAGGTCTAAAGCACTATTATTTTTGGCTTGATCTGTTCTGGTAGCCACTTTACTGGTCCTTTGGCTCCACTTTTGATTCCCTACTATCTTTTCTCCACAGAACAAACAGAATGATCCTTTGAAACCCTCATCTAAACGAGCCATTCTTCCCTGGTGCCTCAGACAGCAAAGAATCTTCCTGCAATGCAAGAGACCTGGGTTTGAACCCTGGGTTGGGAAGGGAATGGCAACCCACTCCAATATTCTTGCCTGGAGAATTCCATGGACAGAGGAGCCTGGCTATAGTACCTGGGGGTTGTAAAGAGCCAAACATGACTGAGTTATGAACACATACACAAAAATTCTCCCCCATTGCCCTAATTCCTCTTAAGGTTCTTCAGAGCTTCCTCTTCCACTTACCATGAGGGGCAGACTTAGCATTAAAGGGCCTGCTATGACCTGGGCCGTGCTTAACTGCACGCCCCCCTGCCATACTATCCACTTCTAAAACTCACAGAGCTTTAGCCCCACTGACTTCCCTTCTGTTCTTTGACTCATTAAATCCACTCTCGCCTCAGCTCCTTTGCGTTTGCTCTTCTCCCCCTTTCCTTGTGCCTCTGATTCAGAACCCAGCTGCAGCCACTTAGATTTCAGCTCAGGTGTTTCCTCTTTAGAGCGGCCTTGCCTTACACTCTATATAAGGTCACCCCACTGCCCCAGCCACTCCTCACCAAGTTGGAGTTCCATCTTCATCTCACCATTTACTACCACCTAAAATTCTTATGATTTTTATCCATTGGTTGACTTGTCTCCTCTCAGCTGATAAACAGTCCTATGTGAGGTAGACACACTCTTTATTTTAGCCTTCTCTAACCCTAGAAGGTCTGACCTCTAACAGAGGCTCAGTGAGGATTAGTTCAACGGGTTATTTCAAGGCCTGAACTCCATCAGTTTGGCTTGAAAAGGAAAAGCTCCAATGGACTCCTATTACGCAAAGGTCGGTGTCTACTTATAGTGTTAACTTTTCCACAAGTCTGTGAATTTAACAGAAATCGTGGGAATATATGGTGGGGAAAGCCTAGCAGGGAAGGGTTTTCCTGAAATCCTCCCACACCTCTCTTGTATTTGAGTTATGTTTGGTTATTCTGTTTCAGAGGAGAAAAGCAAATCACCTCTCCTTAGGAGTAAATAACCACAAAACGAATGCCTACCAGTCATGTCCTGGTAAATGTTTAGTAACTGGCTCTTTTTGGGACTAAAAATCTCTTACTTGTATCTATCTGTTGTCCATTCCTGTAGTATAAATACTCCTACAACAACAAAGTTCAAGCAAACAATCTGAAGTCTCGGAATGTAGCATTGGGAGGAGACAGGTGCCACAGGCCCCTCCAGCTGGTCCAAGCTGGCTCCAGCAGACCACTGCTGGCTACCATGTGCCAAGAGCAGGGTGGAGATTTCATATTCAGTTTCTCCTTAGAGCAGCCTGTGAATGGATAGGCATATGTCAGAGATGAGGACTTAAACTTAGGTAGCTTGCTCATGGATACACATCTGGAAAGGGGTAAAGGTGAGGTGAGGTGAAGTCACTCACAGAGCTCAAATCCAGGCTTGACTTCAGAAACCACATTTCACATTTGTTTCACAGAGAGGCAGTCGAAGAAGGCAATCTCAACCTCAACAACAAACGGGATTTTGGTTTAATGTCGAGCTGCTGCTTAAGATCCTGTCAGTCAGCTAGTGTTGGGCCCTCAGTCTGCCCAACTCTTCACGACTCCATGGACTGTAGCCCAGGCTCTTCTGTGGTGGGATTCTCCAGGCAAGAATACTGGAGTGGGTTGCCATTGCCTCCTTCAGGGGTTCTTCCTAACTCTTGTATCAGACTGTCTCCTACATTCTAGGCAGATTCTTTATTGCTGAGCTGGAGGAGTGGAGAGGAAGCATTTGCAGGGTGCATTTCTAACTAGTTCTCAGGTGATGCTGAGGCTTTTCATCCAGTTCAGTTCAGTTCATTTGCTCAGTCTTGTCTGACTCTTTAAGATCCCCATGAACCACAGCACACTAGGCCTCCCTGTCCATCACCAACTCTCGCAGTCCGCCCAAACCCATGTCCATCCAGTTGGTGATGCCATCCAACCATCTCATCCTCTGTCGTCCCCTTCTCCTCCTGCCCTAAATCTTTCCCAGCATCAGGGTCTTTTCAAATGAGTCAGCTCTTCGCATCAGGTGGCCAAAGTATTGGAGTTTCAGCTTCAACATCAGTCCTTCCAATGAATATTCAGGACTGATCTCCTTTAGGATGGACTGGTTGGATCTCCTGCAGTCCAAGGGACTCTCAAGAGTCTTCAACACAATAGTCAAAAGCATCAATTCTTCAGCACTCAACCTTCTTTATAGTCCAACTCTAACATCCATATATGACCACTGGAAAAACCATAGCCTTGACTTAGATGGACTTTTGTTGGCAAAGTAATGTCTCTGCTTTTTAATATGCTGTCTAGGTTGGTCACAACTTTCCTTTCAAGGAGCAAGCATCTTTTAATTTCATGGCTGCAATCGCCATCTGCAGTGATTTAGGAGCCCAGAAAAATAAAGTCAGCCACTCTTTCCCCATCTATTTGCCATGAAGTGTGGGACCAGATGCCTGATCTTAGTTTTCTGAATGTTGAGCTTTAAGCCAACTTTTTCACTCTCCTTTTTCACTTTCATCAAGAGGCTCTTTAGTTCTTCCTCACTTTCTGCCATAAGGGTGGTGTCATCTGCATATCTGAGGTTATTGATATTTCTTCAGGCAGTTGATTCCAGCTTGTGCTTCCTCCAGCCTAGCATTTCTCATGATGTACTCTGCATATAAATTAAATAAGCAGGGTGACAGTATACAGCCTTGATGTACTCCTTTTCCTATTTGGAGCCAGTCTGTTGTTCCATGTCCAGTTCTAACTGTTGCTTCCTGACCTGCATACAGTAACCACACAATAAACCAATAATTTGCATACATATTACAGATTGGAAAGCACTGGTCAAGACCATGTTTCTCAAACTTCACATTGAATTACAAGGGGACTTTAAAACCAATGCCTGGATTGAAACTCAGAGATTCTGCTCTAATTAGTCTGAGGTGCAGCCTGAATGTTGTAGAAATAGGAAGAACTCCACAGCTGATTCTAATGTGCGGCTAACTTTGAAAATCAAGAGAAGTTGCTCTGGCTGTAATCCATAGATGCCATATTCTCTGCACACAGCTCTCCGTGTTCCCCCCGTAACTGACCTATGAGAAGAGCACTCATGCCCACAACATCCTGGTCTGTTTCAAGTGTGTATTGAATGACATAGCCGCAATACTGGTTTAGGGCCCAGCAGACTGCCTCAGCTATGAGTTAGGAAGTTCTTCTTAGGGTCTCAGTCTCTGCTGCTTACTGAGTGTTTGCCTTACTTAGTTGAATATGACATTTAATTTCTCTGTTTTGTCTTTTTCTTTTGTATACATATTAGTGAGCAATATTTTTTTAAAAACTTGAAAAATAATATATTATTTCTCTGTATATGTGAGGTTAAAACATGTTATCTCCTTTCCATTGTTAAAGAAAAACGGCATTTGGTTTACTCAAATTGCATAAAATGGTTGAAATATTAAAGAGAGAAACTGCAGATCAATTTTGGCCTGCAAATTTAAAAAATTCTTTATATAATGGCTCCATCTTCTGGTCAATGAAATAAAAGAGTTTTCAAGCTCGAAAATGCAGTTATGTGTCGTTCCACAAGTTAACTAGTCTGAGTCAGGAAAAGAATAAGGTGACTTCTTATTCAGAAAGATTCTACGAATTTGACTGAATTTCTTCCTTGAGAATCTTACTTTATTGTTTGAATCAAGCCCAATCTCTGTAACACTGTCATATGAAAGCAAACGGTGCCGTATTTGCGTTGTTCTCTCTGATTTCCTTCTTCATTAATCCCCATACTTCATTCTTGCTGTTTCTTCCCCTTCTGCTGCTACCCTGAGACTTCAAGAATGCTGATACTTCACCCTCTTCGTTGAAATTTTCATTCTGATTTGGAAGAAATTTTATATTTATGCTAAAATAGCAGTGAGGAAGTATGGATAACTAATGGATAGCTTTGCTTCCTAGAGATGGAACGCTCTAACAGGAACAAAGACTCTCAATAGTAGATCTGAAACCAATAAGTATATGAGATCTTTGGGGGCTAATGGGTTTAGCTTAGTAAGAATGAAGACCTATTGAAAACTGAAGTTAATTATAAGTATCAGTAAGTAGAAAAGATGTGTTCAGTTAGTTCAGTCACTCAGTCTGTCTGACTTTTTGCTACCCCATGGACTGCCGCATGCCAAGCTTCACTGCCCCTCACCAACTCCCGTAGCTTGCTCAAATTCATGCCCGTTGAGTCAGTGATGCCATCCAACCATTTCATCCTCTGTCGTCCCCTTCTCCTCCTGCCTTCAATCTTTCCTAGCATCAAGATCTTTTCTATTGAGGTAGTTCTTCACATCGATAGCCAAAGTATTGGAACTTCAGCTTCAGCATCAGTCCTTCCAATGAATATTCAGGACTGATTTCCTTTAGGATTGACTAGTTTGATCTCCTTGAAGTCCAAGGGACTCTCAAGAGTCTTCTCCAACATCAAGGTTCAAAAGCATCAATTCTTCAGTGCTCAGCTTTCTTTATGGTCCAACTCTCACATCCATACATGACTACTGGAAAAACCATAGCTTTGACTAGACAGACCTTTGTTGCAAAGTAATGTCTCTGCTTTTTAATATGCTGTCTAGGTTGGTCACAACTTTTCTTCCAAGGATCAAGCGTCTTTTAATTTAATGGTTGCAGTCACCATCTGCAGTAATTTTAGAGCCTAAGAAAATAAAGTCTGTCACTGTTTCCATTGTTTCCCCATCTGTTTGAAGTGATGGGACTGGATGCCATGATCTTAGGTTTTTGAATGTCGGGTTTTAAGCTGGATTTTTCACTCTCCTCTTTCACTTGCATCAAGAGGCTCTTTAGTTCCTCTTCACTTTCTGCCATACTGGTGGCATCATCTGTATATCTGAGGTTATTGATATTTCTCCAGGCAATCTTGATTCCAGCTTGTACTTCATTTAGCCTGGCATTTCTCATGATGTACTTTGCATATAAGTTAAATAAGCAAGGTGACAATATATAGCCTTGACATACACCTTTCCCAGTTTGAAACCAGTCTGCTGTTCATGCCTTGTTCTAACTGTTGCTGCTTGACCTGCATACAGATTTCTCAGGAGGCAGGTAAGTGATCTGGTTTTCCCATCTCTTGAGGAATTTTCCACAGTTTTTGTTGTGATCCACACAGTCAAAGGCTTTGGTGTAGTTAATAAAGCAGAAGTAGATGATTTTCTGGAATTCCCTTGCTTTTTTGTTGGCAATTTGACCTCTGGTTCCTCTGCCTTTTCTAAATCCAGCTTGAATATCTGGATGTTCTCTGGTCATGTATTGTTGAAGCCTCGCTTGGAGAATTTTCAGCTTTACTTTGCTAGCATATGAGATGAGTGCAATTGTGTGGTAGTTTGAACATTCTTTGGTGTTGCCTTTCTTCAGGATTGGACTGAAAATTGACCTTTTCCAGTCCTGTGGCCACTGCTGAGTTTTCCAAGATTGCTGGCATATTGAGTGAAGCACTTTAACAGCATCATCTTTTAGAATTTGAAATAGCTTAACTGGAATTCTGTCACCTCCACTAGCTTTGTTCATAGTGATGCTTCCTAAGGCCCAGTTGACTTCACATTCTAGGATATCTGACTCTAGGTGAGTGATCATACCATCATGATTATCTGGGTCATGAAGATCTTTTTTGCATAGTTCTTACCACTTCTTCTTAATATCTTCTGTTTCTGTTAGGTCCATACCATTTCTGTCCTTTATTTTGCCCGTCTTCACAAGAAATGTTCCCCTGATATCTGTAATTTTCTTGAAGAGATCTCTAGTCTTTCCAATTCTATTATATTAGATCTATCAGATTAGATCTGACAGAGTGCCTAAAGAACTATGGACAGAGGTTCGTGACATTGCACAGGAGGCAGTGATCAAAACTATCCCCAAGAAAAATATATGCAAAAAAGCAAAATAGTTGTCTGAGGAGGCCTTACAAATAGTTGAGAAAAGAAGAGACACTAAAAAAGATATATCTATTTGAATGCAGAGTTCTAAAGAATAACAAGGAAACATAAGAAAGCCTTCCTCAGAGATCAATGCAAAGAAAAAATGTGTTGTTGAATGGAAAAAAAAAAAAAACAAAAACAGCTATGAACCCATGTACTGCCTGGATATAAAATCTCATGGAAATGTTTTACTCTCTTACTATATCCAATAGCAGATATAATACAAGTTACCCATGTATTTTTTAGTTCATACAACATAGTAAAATGGCAGACCATTTTAAACTGTATCAATGTCTATCTGTGGCTTAGAAAATATGACTTACTGGTTCAATGTAGCTGAATATTAATATACACAGGTTATAGCTGTTGATTTACTTCTTATTAAGAGGAACACAGTCTTTTCTTAGACTAGGGGGATAGTGACATACTTAAATTGAAATTGTATATTTACATTTTATATTTATGGAAATTATTATTTATTATTATATGCATTGGAATATTTGGGCCTAGTGGCCCAAAATAAAGATATTATTCATATCAAGACAGGTTGAGTCTAATATGATATTGTTTATACGAATGCATATTGGATCTATTAGTATGTATCTTGGAATAAAGCAAGTACAATAATAATAATTGAATAATAAAAAAAAATTTTAGGGAGAAATACCATAATTTTTGTACTATAAATGCTCTATAAGAATTATATCATTAGTTATTTTTACCTTCTAATACTTCAGGGTTGAGATATTTTAAATGGTTTTATTAAAATGAAGGCACATGAAAATTACCTCAAAAGTAAAAAAACTAAAGAATAAAATATTGTTGTTGTGTTCTAATATCAAATTAATCAAGTCTCTAGTGAACTTTCAATGGACACAATATTTTCACTAACTCACTAACAAGGTCTTATATCCTCTAATATGAAATGTACAAGGAAAAAAATAACCAATGATTTTTTAACAGAATAATCAATTCAGTTGATGCCTTCTTTGTAAGATAGTATTCCAGGAACTAGGGGAGAAAAGGAGGGAACAAAACAGACAACAATTTGTCTTTGGAAGTAACAATAGCTAATCCTTGGCTAATGATTAACAATAGCTAATCACCTAATAGTAACAATAGCTACTTGTAGTTGGGTGTGATTACATCAGATCCTGCAGGATCTCTTCATCTAATCAATTTGTCAATCATATTTGTGACAAATTTCTTCTAGCACCCTTTTCTTCATTATCCTTCACCTCCTTCATTTGCAGTTTAAAAAAAAATCGCAAGCTGAGTTCATTCTGTGCAGTGTGGCAGAAAAAGGAACTTTGGGGGTAGGGAGGGGTGCTAAGGATTATTGTGATTCTGTTGTAAATTTCATGTGCCTGGATGCTCCTCCTCACTGCAAGTTGTTTGGACAGCCCTGAGCAGTACTCAGTTTTCTGGGGATTTTGCTTTGCAGTACTTACACAGTACTGGGATCTATACTTAAAACACAGTCTGACTTAAATGGCCTAAGAGTCAAGAGAACTAAGCAAAGTAAGGCATGGACTAAGCAAGCTGGAACAGTGAGGAAAAACAGGTCAGGAATACCTCAGACAACTGCAGATTGCTATTACTGTAAAAGGCACACCTGTGGGATTAATGGTAAGAAATGGACCTAAAAAGTGAACTTGTGGACAACAAAGTTTGCCCTATTTGGTAGTTAAGTCTGATACTGTGACGTGGCCTCCAAAGATATGAAAGACAACCAGCTCACAGCTCTGGATTCCCGTGATCTCACTGCTTGCTCTCTCTGCGTATGCCTAGCTCTCTTTGCTGTCCCTCCAAAGGGGAGGAGGGCTCTAGGGAGCTGCATCCACTTTACTCATTTGCGTCTGTATCTGGTTTTTAAATCTTTGCACCAGTCATTGCTGGTTTGGGATAAAGAAACAGCAACCATGAACCAAATCTCAGTACACACTCACTAGTCAATAGTCACAGGCCAGCTCTGTGCAGTTGGCCGATGAAGGTAAGCTGCTTAACCACATTTCATCAGGCTGTACAATTCACAGGGGTCTGTGTCGCCTGATGTATTGGGGGAATACATTGCACTATAGAATATTTATTTTCTTAAGATCTAGTACTTATTCCTTGGATTGCAAAAGTAACATGTTCTTTGTAGGAACTGGAAAAATACAGGAAGAAGAAATAAATAAGGTCACAGTCTTGAGATAAACAATTATTGAATTTTGATGCATTTCTTCCCATTATTTCTAGGTTAGTAAAATTGATTTTTATGTTTTTATGTATTTTAGATAGAGTCATGGTTAGAGTAACCTAAGGTCATTTGTTTCTTAAAACTGTCAGCTGGCAGCTGAGTGCTTATTTGGTTCATCTTACAGAGCTTTCTTGGATTTTCTCTTTCTCTCTCTGCGTGCCCCCCTCTCTCTCAGCAGTGAAGGCACTGTTGCTGGTTAAAGGTTCCAACTCCCACATCTGGAGAATATACATTTAATTGAATTGACTCCAGTGAACAGGGAAATGAAGCTGGGTTTTGCATGCTGCTTCTTTGTAGTAGCAAAGACAAAATCATCAACCAGCCTTGCTTCCAAGTATTAATCCTCCTAGGGGAGCACTTTTAAACAAAATGTGTATAGAAACCCTCAGTTGCAAAGGCTTACTAACTCAGCCTCTGGTTCTGGGGCAGGCTCCCATGAGATTCAAAGTTTCATCATAAGCAGCCTCACATATCTGTTCATGTATTGCTCCTATAGTCACAACTGGAATGGGTATATGTATATGCATTTGAAAATACTTGCCAAAGAGGGGAGTGTGTTTGAAATATTTCTACTTAACATTTTCCAAGTCTTTAAAATTCTTATAAGTTCATATGTATCTAAGTTTGTGAAAATGTGTAGAGGCCTATACATTAAACACTAAATATCTTGGTGGTGATATTTGGATGTGTTTTAAGAATTTTTGGAGTCTTATGAATTTCATCTCTAGCCTGAATTTTTAAAAAATGAAGTATGAATTTTATTAACAGAAATGAGATATCTTCTAGTTTGTTTAGAAAATAAAGTTTTAAGTGATTAATTCAGTACCTGCCCTGGTTGGATCTGTGTTTATGTACCAGTAAGGGGGACATGGAGGATGGTGAAGCCAGCTCAGAAAGGAGCAAATGCAGGCTTCCCTTATGAAGTAAGGCTTATTTGCCCTGTGTCCCCTGCTCAGAAACAGTTGAAATGATTCCTAGAAAAATGATATAGCATTTGTCTTTCTGAATATGGCAGTAGCATGAATATTAATTTCCGAGTCTTACTTCAGAATTTTATGTGCTTTCCTTGCCTCCATTGATGGATTTTGAAAACCTTTAATCAAAACTATGAGACTAGATAAATATCATCCTGTGCAATTCATATCACATTACTGAAGATACTTGAAAACTATTATTCTTAATCATTAAAAAATATATACTAATCTGCCCTCTACAGAGGCTAAGGCATACAGGTAATGCTTAAAACTATATTAAAATTGGAGAAAATATTCCTGTGTAGAAGAAATCTTCAAGTAGGCTTTAGAATGGGAGTTAATACTGTAATTAATACTGTAGCTAATACTGTAGTTAATATTCCCAGTATTACAGATCAGTTCAGTTCAGTCACCCAGTCGTGTCCGACTCTTTGCGACCCCATGAATCGCAGCACGCCAGGCCTCCCTGTCCATCACCAACTCCCGGAGTTCACTCAGACTCACGTCCATCGAGTCAGTGATGCCATCCAGCCATCTCATCCTCTGTCGTCCCCTTCTCCTCCTGCCCCTAATCCCTCCCAACATCAGAGTCTTTTCCAATGAGTCAACTCTTCGCATGAGGTGGCCAAAGTACTGGAGTTTCAGCTTTAGCATCATTCCTTCCAAAGAAAACCCGGGGCTGATCTCCTTCGGAATGGACTGGTTGGATCTCATATTACAGTACTGATTACTCCTTTTTCAAAGTATATTAAAATATAGTTGACATATAACAATGTAAAAATTTAGGCATTCAATTTGATGATTTCACACACACACACACACACACACACACACACACACACAAACAGCAAGAGAAAGAAATGTTTACCAGATAAGTA
This sequence comes from Budorcas taxicolor, assembly GCF_023091745.1. NCBI lineage: Eukaryota > Metazoa > Chordata > Mammalia > Artiodactyla > Bovidae > Budorcas > Budorcas taxicolor. The sequence goes on from NC_068911.1 coordinate 74,435,587, forward strand.
AACACATCCTATACCTCACATAATTACCATTTTGTAGTTGTTTTTATGGTGAGAACATTAAAATTCTACTCTTATAGCAACTTTTAAGTATAGAATACAGTATCATTAGCTATAGTTGCCATACTGAACATTAGATCCCCAGAATTTACTCATCTTTTAAGTAAAAGTTTTAACATTTGACCAACATTTTATTTCCCCCACCCCTGAAGCCATGGGCAATCACCATTCCAATTTGTATTTCTATGTGCTCAGTGTTTTCAGCTTTCACATATGAGATCATACAGTATTAGTCTTTCTCTCTCTTGCACTTTCAAAGTCCATCCAAGTTGTTGCAAATGCCAGGATTTTTTCCTTTTCTGACTGCATTATAGTCCATTATAGATATATTTACCACATTTTCTTTATGCATTCATCCATCAATGGACACTCAGGTTGTTTCTATGTCTTGGCTATTGTAGATAGTACTGCAATAAACATGGGAGTACAAATATCTCTTTGAGAGATAGGGACTTTATTTTCTTTGGAGATATATCCATGGGTGGATTTGCTGGGTCACATGAGAGTTTTATTTTTAATTTTTTGAGGAACCTCAATACGATTTTCAGGAGGGACTGCACCAAATTGTATTCTCACCAGCAAGGTAACAGTATTCCCTTTACTTCACGTTCTCATCAGAATTTATTTTTCTTTTCTTTTTGAAAATACCCATTCTAACTGTTAGGGAGTGATATCTTATTGTGGTTTATATTTGCATTTTCCTAATTGCTAGTGATGTTAAGAAACTTTTCACATACTTGCTTAGCATTCCTGTATTTATTTTTGAAAATGTTCAAGATTTCTGCCCATTTTAAAATTGGACTGTTTTGGAGTTTTTTTGGAATTGAATTATGAGTTCCTTACATATTTTAGATACTAACTGTATCAGATACGTGATTTGCAAATATTTTCTCTCATTCTGTAGCTTGCCTTTGCATTTTCTTGATTGTTTCTTTTGCTGTGCAGAAGTTTTTTTAGTTTGATGCACTCCTACTTTCTGATTTATGCTTTTGTTGCTTGTGCTTTGGGTGTCAAATCCACAAAATCATTGCCAAAACCCATGTCAAGGGGCTTACCTTCTACAATTTCTTTTAGGAGTTTTATGCTTATAGACTTTATGTTTAAGTCCTTAATCCATTTCAAGACAATTATGTAAGTCATGTAAGCTGGGGGCTCAGTTTCATTCTTTTGCAAGTGAATATCCAGTTTTCTCAGCACCATTCATTGAAGAAAATATCCTTTCTCCTTTCAGTATCCTTGGCTCCACTGTCAAATATTAGTTGATCTTATGTGTATGGGTTTATTTCTGGGCTTTTGATTCTGTCCCACTGATATATGTATCTTTTTTATGCCAATATAATTCTCTTTTCATTACCATAATTTTATAATATAGTGAGGCTTCCAGCTTTGCTATTTCTCAAGATTGTTTTGTCTGTTTGGAATCTTCTGTGGTTGTTTTGTCTATTTGGGATCTTTTGTGGTTCCATATGAATTTTAGGATTATTTTTTTCTATTTCTCTGAAAAATGCCATTGGAATTTTGATGGGAATGCATTGAATCTATAGATGGCTTTGGGAAGTAGGGACATTTCAATAAAAACTCTTTTGATCCAGGAACATGGCTATTTGTTCATTTGATAACTGTTTCAATTTCTTTTTTATTGGCATATAATTGCTTTACTATGTTGTGTTAGTTTTTGCTGTATAGCAAAGTGAATCAGCTATGTGTATACATATATATCCCTTCCCAACCCTCCATCTCACCTACCTCGGTCATCACAGAGCACTGATTGATTCAATTTCTTACTTGTTATTGGTCTGTTCAGATTTTCTATTTCTTCACAATTCAGACTTGGTTGTCTGTTTCTATGTATTTATCCATATCTTACAAGTTGTTCAGTTTGTTGGCATATAATATTCTTTGTGCTTTTTATATACATGTGTAGTATGAGTTGTAATGTCTATCCTTTAATTCATAATTGAGTTCTTCTCTCCTTTTTTCAGCTGAAGCTTTGTCCATTTTTGTTTCTTTCCAAAAAAACAACTTAGTTTTGTTGATCTTTTCTATTGTTTTTCTGTTCTAGATTTCATTTACTTCTACTCTGATCTTTTCTATATCCCTCCTTCTGCTAACTTTGGGTTAAGTTTTCTGAAGTTTTTGTCAGGCATTTCATACATCTCCACTTCTTCTGTGTCAAATCCTAGAAGCTTACTTCTTTGGTTGGTGTCTTATTCGCTTGATTCTTTGTAATCCCTGTAGCTTTGTGTAGGTGCCTATGTATTTGAAGAAGTACAGTTCTTCCAGATTTTATGGATTTAACTTCAGTAAGAAAAGATCTTTGCCTGCAAGGAGAGGCATTCTGGAGCATGCTGTGATCCCAGGACTAGAGGTGCCAGGCATCGAGAGCTGGGGCATGTGTCTGCTTCAAGTACAGGGCAATGTGATGACTCATCTTGAGCTGCTGGGTTCATCGACAACTGTGTAGTCCCTGAGGGGAGTCCACAGTGTTTTCTAGGACTGTTTGGATTCTCAGCAGCACTAAAGGTCCCCAGTAGCTGGGGACTAGGACATAAACAGTGGTGGTGGCTGGAGTAGGCAGTGTGTACACACTCAGCTGTGGGCCCTAGCTGCAAGTACCTGGCTAGAATAGGACCGTTGGAAGACTCCCACTTAATGCCAAGACCAGCTGCAAGAGCCAGAGTCAACTATATAATTACTGGCAGCTGTGGGGGTCCTGACCATCTGTGTGCACTCCTGTGACCACAGGATTTCACCACAGGCACGTGCACAGGCGTAGAGACCAACAGCAGGAGTTGGGCAGGGGTCATGCAGGTGCATGGGTAAACAGGCAGCTGGAGCTGAGCCCAGTGATGCAGGAGATAAGGAGAACAGGAGATCGTTAAGAATAGGAGATAAGATGGAAACTGTGCCAATGCACAGCTCTGGTGGCCTTGGCTGTTGGGATGCACTTCCATGGCTACGGGGTCTCACCGTGGAGGCAAATACAGCAGTGGGGGCTGTGACAAGCATCAGGCCAGCAGTGTGCAGGACCTGCTGGAAAGGCTGGCGTCAAGTGTGGGCATGGGGGTGGGGGTCAGCTGCGGGGGTCTAGGCTGGCCTCTCACACAGTGATAGAAGGCTGGGATGGCTGCTGTGTGTGAGAATCCTGGGACCTGGCAGGGGCAGGGAGGAGGAAACGGGAAAGCACTCAGGATGGCTGCCTGCAGATCCTACTACCTGGGGCACAAAAACTAGTGAAATCTGCAGGAGGTCCTCAAGTCCATGGTACCCATTGGTTTCTTCAGTGGCAAAAGTTCTAAGGGTTCTGTCCAGGGCAGATCACTGGGATCCACAGTTGTTCGCATTTCAGGGCTGATGTTGGTCGAGTCTGCTTTCCTTGTTTCCAGCCTTTTCCATCTGTCTTAGCTTTACCATTCTCTTCTGTGAAACTGAATTGGTTCATTCATGCCCAATTGAAGTGCCCCCAAACTCTGGGTAAGCTGGTCACTCACCCATTCTCCCTTTCCCAGGAAAGGAATATCTTTCCAGCTGGAGAGTTCCCTTTTGGTGATGACCAGTGCCAGCCTGGATGCTGGGGTGATGCAGGCAAAATAACGCGGTTCTTCATTCCAATTTTGTGCTCTCAGGTTTTTTCTTCCACTGTTTTGCTGAAGTTTCTTAAATGGGCTCCTGAGCTCTCCCAAAGCTGTTTCTGTTCATAATTGCTTCGTGGTTGATCTTCGTGGGAGGATGGAGGTTGGTGTCTCCTATGTCACCATTTTGGTAACAGTACTTATGATTCTATGTCTGTGTGTCTCAAACAGAATAATTTTGAAGAATCGGTCTATTTTTGAAAACCAACCTGGATAAAATATTAAGAATAATTTTTCTTATTATCATGGCTTACTCTGAAATATATAATCACTAGTAATTTATTCGACATGAGCTTAGCACAACTAAAACCATCTGGGGTCTTAGGAGCATTATTATGCCTGGCATGTCAGTCACTTATTTGCTGTTACCATCTAGCCAACCTTCATATCTAGGTTACTGCAAGAGTTTCTTGTTTTCAATCTACTGGTCAGAACCTTCCCAATTTAATCTTTCTAAAATCCAGTCAATGTTTATATAGATAGTGCTACTTAAAAACCATTGGATTTTATCTATACTGATTATTCTGGTGCCAACACTTTTATCAACTCCAACCTGTTATATTATTTTAATTTTTTACAATTCCTCCTTTCAGTCTTATCCACTCAGTCAGAGCTGCTTTCCTGACTCTATCATGTACTTTCTACCTTTGCCCTTGGCTTCATGCTATTTTCCCTGTTCTTTCTTACTCTTGAATCTCTTTCCTTCAGTCTCTCCACCTCCCAGTTTTTGAGTACAACTTATGAGGACTGTGAAGGAGAGAAGCTTGGCACGTACCCAAAAGGTGCTACTCAAAAGGCGAGTCTTCTATCAGGGGAGGAACCAGTTGGAAGAAGGGCATTACTAAGAAGACACTCCAAAATCAATATTAGAGAAAGGAGGCAGTTTTCAACCTGTGAGTAAATGGGGGAAGAGAGAGTCCTGAGATTTGATCAAAGGAGTTTCCAAGTCGGATGATCTGAACAAACCGAAAGAAGGCGAGAGTTGAGTTGAAGGATGTGAAAGGAGCGAGGTGTCAGTGTGCCAGAGGCCAGCTCGGGAATTACTGTGTGCCCTCTACTGCTGTCCTCTCTTTCGGTTTGGTCTGCTTTGCAGAGTTGAGGGAAATGCTTAAATTAAAAATGCTACCAGCTGTACACCCCATGCTTTTTGGCCCAGTTCAACCCAAACTCCTCCAGATCTCTATGAAACCTTCTTAGATCATTCAAGCATAGTTGTCTCACCTTCCTCTGACATCATAGCACTTGTTATCTCTGTCTCTCACTTGGCAGTAAGCCTGTGCTTGCCTTATGACATTTTTTGTATTATGATTTAATTTTTATTTAAAACATTTTACCTGTTAGAAAAAACTTTCTGTGTTATAGCTAACATAATCTCATTAGACTGTTAAATCTTCCTTCAGTATGGAGATGTGAATCTTTTATTTTATATCTTCCTCTTAATCTAACATAGAAATATGCTCTTTATAGGCACCTAAACAAATACTCATTACATGACCAGGAATCTTATATTTTAAAGTACTCTTCTCTTTAACCTGACCTAAAATGCAAGCTGATATCCTAACCCTCACTGAAACCATTTCTAAAACTCAAAATTTTCCCAAAAGTATACATTCAGAAATAATTATGTTGATTATTCTGTAAGGAATATAGATTCAGTTCAGACCTACGCTCAAGAGAGCAACATAATTTAGCTAAAATTTTTTTTGTTACAAGCAACAAAATCAACTCTGGGTAACTTAAGGAGAAAATAATGTATTATAAAGATATTTTGTAGTTCAAAATTTATAAGAAGGCTAAAGAAGGGGACTCAGGGAAAAAACTGTGACCAAGACTCTAAGGCCCAATCAGAGTACCCCTTCCAAAAAGAACAAGCTCTGACCACTTTTTTATCCTTGTGTTCAGTTTGAAAAAGTTTCCGAGTCTACAGAAAGAACCCAGTTGACCCAACCTGTCCTCTTGACTGACAGAGAGCAAACACCTTGACTGCATAAAGGTATGAGGAGAGGTTATTTGCCCAAAGTGAATCCTGGCATTCTTACCAAAAGAAGAAGAATGGAAACTGGGTATCCAAATAAAGAATAGCTGGTAGAATTGATGTACATTATAGTCCAGTAAATATAATGGCAGGTTTTATAGAACAAGGTTCTTCTGTTGCATGAATTTTATAATCCATTTAGACATAAAGCAGGCTTAATGAGCACAGGGCAAAGAGGTTATTTAAAATTGGAATACTAGACTGAGGCTTTAACCTTGAGGTAGACTTGGACCCATAGTATGAGTCCAGGCTTTTGGACAGGAAGCACAATCAGGTCAATGCAGAGAGGGCAGAGAGTGGGCAAGTTGCCATGCGAAGATGCTTTCAGGATCTGGACCTCACTGTTTGCTTGTATACTCTTTAAGGTCATGTTGGCAATCATTCTGTTTCATATTTAATGGGAACTTTATGTGTAAAAGTTAACTGTTTTACAGTAAAGGGGAAAAGAGAAAAATTAACAAAAATATAGCAATGCTATACCTGAGATGGATTCCTATTGTCCAACTGATATCTAGGTTGCACAGAATTGTATTTAAGGACACAGACAGTGAGATAAGTGGCCCAGTTACTCATCAAGCATCTCCAAACACGAAGGTATTAAAACTGCTGTTTTCTTTTTCATTTAGTGTTTGGATATACTCATAAATTTTTAAAACATATATCAAGTAATTTTATCTCAGAAAAAATAATACCTTAAACCTGAGAATTAATCACAAATTAATTATGAATTTTTTCAAAAGGACAGTTTTTGTATTGTATGTGTTTCTCATACTTGTATTAGTTTTAACTGCTTCAGTTAAAGAACAGTGAGCACAAAGCTTTCTATGTAAGAAGATTCTAGTTATTCTGCTCTAAGCAGAGGGTCCCAAAGCTCTTGTATCTTCTTGGAAACAGAAAAATGTTCATGAGAAAATAAGATTCATTTAGAATGAAAAGAGCTACTGTTAGTATGAAAATGCTTTACAGAATGATTCTAGTTGCACATTCTCATCAAAACTGAGCAAGATATTTTATTAGTGAGTTTAGACATAAAAAAAGGGCAATTAGAACATAAACAAGTAAAGATGACAAAAAGTCAACATTTCATTTCTGTAGCAGAGATGAACCAGTGAATAGTTGCTTGATGTTTTTTTACAAAAAGCACAGGAAGCAAGAAGACAATAAATAAGTTGCATTTTCATAGCAAACATGGAACATCAGTTAGAGAATAGACATTACTAAACTGATGAGACACCTCTGAATCTGTCATTAAATATTTAGAGCTTGATTTCTAAAAAATGATACTCATACCTTTTAATTACTGACTGAAATGTGATTAAATGTATACAATATTTTACTTGTTGGATCAAAGGAACTACAAAGTAAAAAGCTTTCATTTTTATGGCTCTGTAAGGATTAGGTAGGGAGATGGATTCATATCCACCCTTTCCTTTCTATCAATTCGTCCTGGAATAAAAGAAAATTAAGAGATGTGTTTTATTGCAAAGTGAAGCTCGCCACAGTTGTATACAACTAAAAGAGAAAAATACAGAGCAATTAAGACATCCCAGTGTTACACCTTCCCAACAACTATATTTAAATATTTCATCCAGTGTGCATAGAAAATATCCAGTATCTTGTGTTTAGTTCCCATCTGTAAAGACAGTGTGGGAGACTTCAGACAAAAGCACTGGTGAAATATTTTACGTGCCTCACAATCACTGTTTAACACGAATATTGCTATTGGCAGACATCGAAGCACTTAAACCCAATTTTAAAATGGCCAGGAAGTGGTAATATTGCACTGAAGGGCACATTAAAGTGTTTTTAATTCCATCTGCAGACATTAAACCAATGTGGAAGCTAGCAATTTTATTGGTTCTCTATAGAGCCCTTTCTACCACAGGAAAATAAAGCATGTTATAAAAATAAAGTTCTGTGGGGATGTCCTTTACAATATATAGTCCTTTTTTCTAAGAAAAACGTTCTTATACCATACCCTAGGACAATGAACTGGATGTATGTGGTTGTATGCTCTATAACATACATATTGTGTGTGTGTGTGTGTGTGTGTGTGTGTATATATATATATCCACTCCAGTGTTCTTGCCTGGAGAATCCCAGGGATGGCAGAGCCTTGTGGGCTGCCAGCTATGGGGTCGCACAGAGTCGGACACGACTGAAGTGACTTAGCAGCAGCAGCACACATACATACTTGACTGGAGGCTCAAATATTAAAGAATCTGCCTGTAATGCAGGAGACCTGAGTTCAATCCCTGGGTTGGGAAGACACCCTGGAGAAGAGGATGGCAATCCACTCTGGTATTCTTGCCTGGAGAATTCCATGAACAGAGGAGCCTGGCAGGTTACAATCCATGGAGTTGCCGAGTTGGACATGACTAAACGACACACACTATATATATACATATACTTTTTCACATTACTTATTTTGAAAAAAGTGCATAAAAGTGTGTTTGAGGGATGAGCAAATAGGTGTAGAAGAAATTGACATCTCCACGTAGCTTCCAAAGCTCTTGGGAATTACTGACCTGAGATTTTAACTCCAGGAAGGGCTTTCTGGTAGCAGCAGCCTCTCTGATTTCTTTGTCAGCTGGTGGTTACAGCCTGTTTCATACAAAGGTGCCAAGACGAGACTGAGGCCGTCACTCAGCCTCAGTAGTTAGTACCTCTTGCTTCACTAACTGATGATGTCAAAATTCTGGTAACAGCAGTGGGAGAGAAAGATCTTTTAGATCACAGTGGAGCAGTTAACTAGAAGTTGCTTTGGGCAATCTCAGCCTTAAATTCTACAGGGAAATGCCTCAAGTATTTGCCTGCAATCAAAGCAAAAGTAGAATCACCTCAACTTGAAGACTTAGGTACTTCTGTTAGACATAGAAAACATCTACTACAAAAATGTGGAAACACTAATATATTCAAAAATTCCAGAAAGATTATAATACACATTTTAAAAGGGACAGCAGGTGGTAACATAATCTGAGAGTTTTAAACAGTGAACAGTTAGTTCTTCCTAAGGACTTTGTTACCCTTTACTCAGTTTTTCAAAATTAGTAGCTAAATACTGAGTTCATTGTGGAGCACTTTGATCAAAGACAGAGTTCATTTGCTTGTTCTTCCTTCACTGGATGCAAGTTAAAGCTGCCTGAGGTTTCAGAGTGACATTTCTAAGATGAAAGAACTTTTTAAAAAATTTGTCATTCTTTTATTTATTCCTCAGTTCAACAAATATTTATTGACTATGGACTCTGGAAGCAAAGTCTAGGTATAATTTAATTATCTGCCACTTATTAATCCTGTTCTATTATTTTAATCATTTTTAAACTAATATAGATGCTGTATAATATTACATAAATTACAGGTATACAGTATAGTGATTCACAATTTTTAAAGGTTATGCTCCATTTATAGTCACTATAATATACTGGCTTCATCTTCCTTGTTGTTCAGTATATTATTGTTGTCATAATAGTCTGTACATTTTACTCCTATACCCATATTGTTCCTCTTCCCTCTCCCCACTGGTAACCACTAGTTTTCTATATCTGTAAGCCTACTTCTTTTGTGTTATATTCACTAGTTTGTTGTATTTTTAGGATTACACATATAAGTGATAGCATACAGTATTTGTCCAACTAGTTTCTAGTTTAGCAATTTATAATATGTGCCAAGTTTCCTAGTCAGTATTTAGCAATTTCCATGTATTTTTAGTCTGAAAAACATGATCTCATTTAAAACGCTTTCTCAATTTGATTTAAAGCCAATTTTCACTTAAGGTATTTTTCCTTCTTTACTGTCCCAAAGATACATATTTAGATGATCTTTGGTTTTAAATTACAACTGTTTGGTCAGCCTGTTAACAAACAACTGGTAGCTGTTTCAGCTGCAGCATCTGATGATTCTATTGAACATCATTGAAAACAACATGATTATGATCAAATCAAACCTGCAGTGGATCTCTCTAGAATTTGACCTTTGTGTGTTTCTATTGAGTTTGTATGTGATCCCAAATAAGGCTTGCTGCTTATCCAATAATGGAGTGTGTAAAAACTACAAAAAAGGCTGAACTGCATGCCTTCAAAGTATCCTTTGTCAACTCTACTTCTCTGACTTCTGATGAGTCAAAACAGAGTTTGATGTTATAGTTTCTGACAAGGGCCTTAAGTACAAGTATTCCTGGGATATTAATTAAAGGCAAATTCTATTTTTTATAAACTGTAATTAAAACTTTTTTAATTGGTGGAAAATTGCTTTATAATGTTGTGTCAGTTTATGCCAACAGTGCGAATCAGTCATATGTATATATATATACACACACACACACACACACAGCTGCACACACATGTGTATCTATACTTATCTCCTTTTCCTCTTGAGCCTCCCTCTCCTCCCCTCATCCCACTCCTCTGAGTCCTCAGAGCTCCAGGCTGGACTCCCTGTGTTACCTAGCTACTTCCCACTATTAATTTTACCCATGATAGTGAATATATGCCAGTGCTACTTTCTCAGTTCATCCCACCCTTACCTTCCCCTACTGTGTCCACAAGTCATCCTATGCTTTCAATATAAAATGTGTAGATGGCGGGCTGACATCTTTTTGTGAACAAGCATACAATGTCTTAAGCAAAGCTCTCACATGAGAGGGGGACATAAGCTATGGCTTCCCTCATGCTGGAGCCTCCTAATAGTCTTCCTACTAATTCTCTTCTCTGGCTTGTTTTTTGGGAAATGAATATGTAATTAGGTGCAGATTTCCCACCGACACCAGAAATGTCCTCAAGTATTTAAAAAGCAAGGATAATATTTTGGCTTTAGAAAATAACTTCTGTTTTTACTAACACACTTTGTAAGAAATTGTTGGACTTCAATATTCTTTCCTCATATCTGAGAAACTTTGTAGTAAATTGGATATTATTGCTAAATTCTAAGCTAGAATTATTTTTAATTTAGATATAAGAGACTGTCAGCAATAGACGACTTGTAAATTCTAAGAAAAAATTAGTGATCACCACTGACAACGGAGGGGATTCTGGTTTGCCTCCATTCTGAAAGAAGGGCTTGAGGTCTAAATAAAGAAGACAGTAAGCAGCATGGAATGGGCTTGTAGCTATCTAAAGACACGGCCATAGAAGTGTGGGAACAGTGTAATAGGTGTCAGTCAGTTTAGTTGCTCAGTTGTGCCCAACTCTTTTTGACCCCATGGACTGTAGGCTTCCCTGTCCATCACCAACTCCTGGAGCTTGCTCAAACTCATGTCCATCTAGTCAGTGATGCCATCCAACCATCTCATCCTCTGTCATCCCTTTCTCCTCCTGCTTTCAATCTTTCTCAGCATCAGTGTCTTTTCCAATGAGTCAGTTCTTTGCATCAGGTGGCCAAAGTATTGAAATTTCAGCTTCAACATCAGTCCTTCCAATGAATATTCAGGACTAATTTCCTTTAGGATTGACTGGTTGGATCTCCTTGCTGTCCGAGGGACTCTCAAGAGTCTTCTCCAACATCACAGTTCAAAAGCATCAATTCTTCAGCACTCAGCTTTCTTTATGGTCCAACTCTCACATCCATATATGACTACCATAGCTTTGACTAGATGGACCTTTGTTGGCAAAGTAATGTCTCTGCTTTTTAATATGCTGTCTAGGTTGGTCCGTAACTTTTCTTCCAAGGAGCAAGCGTCTTTGAACTTCATGGCTGCAGTCACCATCTGCAGTGATTTTGAAGCCCAAGAAAATAAAGTCTGTCGTTGTTTCCATTTTTTCCCCATCTATTTGCCATAAAGTGATGGGACTTGATGCCATGATCTTAGTTTTTTTGACTGTTGAGTAATAGGCGTGGTCCTCACTCAAATTCCCTTTACTAGGATAGAAGGCAGATCCCTCAGTTGTCAGTTTTCATAACCAGAGCTTCCTTCTTTTCTGAAGAATTGCCCTAGGCCAGTAAAAGTGACCTCATCACTAGGAAACACATAGAAAATTCCACCCTTTTTCCAACGGGAGGATCTGATGCCTCAAAATCTAGCTGCTGAGTAGAATGACAGTGCACCCTGCTTCAAGGGAACCCAACTTGTGGTGGTCAATCTGGGGAATGGTTGACAGTGACATCAAATTTCCTCCTAATTTTCCATTTTATGGCATAAGGCTGAGAATTTACTAATTCAAACACCTTTGTCAGGCCATTTGATGTCTTAGGTCACCCAATAAAACCATAAGTATTTGATCGATTTTGGTTCACTTCCCAGACTGTTGGAAATAGAAGAACAGAAGTAGGTTGTAGGGAGGAGAAACTTAATGTAAGTTCTGATAGTTTGTCAATATGGGTTTTCATGAAAGATTTTAATAATATAGTTAGACAAAAAATTCTTAGCAGGTACTGAACTGACATTTTTTGAATAACTCCCATGGAGAGCTATGCCTGATAGAATTTTTTAAAATTCCTGCATTTGAATGATAGATGAGGTCATGATTATTTGTGTGAGAATTAACACATACATATGAGTATGTACAGGAAAAACTAAAGCATTCAAAATGCATATGATCATTCTTAAATAAAATAATTCCTCTTCCATGAATGTCATAATTCTAATCACTCTAAACCAGTCTTAAATAACAGTTTATGCATCGATTAATTCCTTCAGTCACTTAGCAAGTATTTTTTGAAAGACTAACGTAAACCAAACACAGTAAAATGAGCTGAGATACAACAGCAGATAATTCCGTTTCCGCACAAAGCCTGCAGCCAGTCAACAATATGGACTAGACATGGCCATGGGCTAAAACAATACATGAAAGTGGTGAACGCTGCAAGGAAGGAAGTAACCGCAGAACACAAGGGAAATGCACTTGATTAGAATAAGGATCAGAATACCTTCCTGAAAGGAGTGACGCTTTAGCAAGGACCCAAAGAATGAGGGAGGAGAGAGCTCAGAGGAAAGGACAAGTGCCAAAGCTCAAAGGTAGAGCTCTGTTTTTGGAAGAACTGAAGTTAGGTTGGGCCGGATTGGAAAAAAAAAAAAAAAAAAGAGTACAAAGGGAAGAGGTCATACAGTATGAGGGTGAAATGCTAAACAGTCCATGAGATAGTCTTGTTGAAATATTGGGTTCTCTTTGTTAGAATAGGAAAAAGGAATCCAGAATGCCAGTGGCTAAAAGACAAGGAAGGGAAATGCCTGCAAAAATAGAACAAAGGAAGGTCCAAGGACTGGAGTGAGGACCTCAGGTAGAACAAACAGCACTCCTGGCTAATCGCAATTTACATAGGGCAGGCCCAGGGGGAGGAGAAAAATACATAGAAAGAGGAGCCAGAGGACCCAGAGTTTCCCTCGCTCCCTCTTGCTACCTTGCTTGCGCTCTCTCCTCTTCGAGTCTTTTGGGTTGTCATGCTCTCATGCCTCGAGGATGCATTTTCCTTTATTTTCTAAATAAAACTGAGCTGTAACACGGAGCTGTGACACTGGTCTGTCAGAGCTGTAACGGTGGCCCATCTGAGAGCTGTAATGCTGGTCCGTCGCTTCAAATTTTTCTTGAGATGAGACAGAGCCAAGGAAATTACGCAATCCCCGAATTCTTGAAAATAGGCTCAGAGGCTGAGGTCTTAATATAGGAGGTTTACTGGGGACAGCTTTCAATATCAACATCTGTGAGGCAGTGAAGTCATTCTACTACCCAACCTCTCTCTCCCTGGGCTGGGAAGTTGGGCTGTAATATGGTCACAACAAAGTATTTAGCCAATCCCACAAGAAGCTCTGAAATTGGGATGGACCTTCAGAGTAGTCTATGATTGTATTCAGACGACTAGAATTTTATGCTTCTGAATGAAGGTGTCATTGGATGTCGGCTGTCCTGGGGAGGGTATGAACTTGTGCATGTAGGTTCTCTTCAGCTGAGGGAAAGTCCCAGGGAAGGACAGAATTTAGAGCTGTTAGCTGCAACACTACAATGAATGCTTGAATTTTCAAGGAGATCTAGGAAGTGCATCCCATTGTAATAAAGTATATTAAGGATGCACTGTATAAACCATTAAAATGGGAAGTGGGGGCTTAAGCACAATAAAAGAAGAGACACAATATGATGTATACTTAGAAAGATTTTTCTGACTGCAACATGAGCAAAGAATTGGAGAGAAGCATGACTGGAAGCAGAGAGACCAATTGGAGTGTGCACGCTAAATCACTTCAGTCATGTCTGACCCTTTGTGACCCTATGGACTGTAACCTGCCAGGCTCCTCTGTCCATGGGATTCTCCAGGCAAGAATACTGGAGTGGGTTGCCATGCCCTACTTCTGGGGATCTTCCCAACCCAGGGATTGAACTCACATCTCTAAAGTCACCTGCACTGGCAGGTGGGTTCTTTACCACTGGCGCCACCTGGGAACAGATGGTGGCTTGAAGCAGGGTAGTGGCAGTAAGAATGAAGAGTTATTGATAGGTCTCAAAGATACTTTAGAAGGAGAAGGGCAAGATTTGGCAATTCGTTGTGAAGAGGAGAGAGGAATCAGGCTATAACCCAAATTTTTAGCTTGGGTAATGGTGAAAGGAAACAAAGTAAGAGAGAATGCAATTTTTAAAATTGTTAATTACATTTTTTAATGATAGGATGATGACAAACTCAGTTTTGAAAACACAAAGTTTAACAGGAGCATTCATGTGAGATTACTAAAAAGTATATAGATAAAAGAGTCTGGAATATAGGACAGAAACAGACATATGGGAACCATCAGTATAGGGCTTCCCTGGTGGCTCAGACTATAAAAATCTGGGCTGCAATGCAGGAGACCTGGGTTCAATCCCTGGGTCAAGGAAGATCCCCTGGCGAAGGGAGTGGCTACCCTCTCCAGCATTCCTGCCTGGAGAATTCTATGGGAAGAGGAGCCTGGTGGGCCATAGTCCATGCGGTGGCAAAGAGTTAGACATGAATGAGCAACTAATACTATCAGTATAGAGGTGGTAATTGTGGCCAAAAAAGAGATCAAGATGGCTCAAGATAGTGTATAAAGTAAGGAAAACAGAATACCTGGGAAGGAATCATGGAGATTTGATTTTCTTTTTCAATGAAGCATTCACTAAGTTCCTACTCTGTACTTTCAACATAAGAAGGAGAGGGGAGGAAAAAATAGTATTTTTTTTTTTTTTTTTGGACATCTTTGTTATAGCAAACATATCTCAGGATCTTATTTTACAACCCTATGATTTTGGATTATTGTCCCCATTAAACAGACAAGGGCAAAGCCTCAAAAAACTTAAGCAACTTCCAGAAGTCATAATGATATCAATTAGTGAAGTGATGTGATATCAAGTGAAATCTTAGTGATATCAATTTCAGTCTGCCTAACTGTGTTTTACTATGATTTTTACACTATACTAAGGCTAACTTCAAATGATCATATAATGCAGGTTTATTGTGAATTATAGTTTTTACAGCCATGGTCTTATTTTGGTTGATATAATAACATTTAAACATTAAAAAGTAAAGCTAGAAAATTCAGTCTGCTTTGGGAAATAAAGATAGGGTCTCCTACATTCTTAAATCTTAAGGAAGATGTAGACATTTATTTTCATCAAATAGAAAAACAAAAGAAAAGGGCTTTACCTTTCATTAACCACTTTGTAAAGAACAGCTTCTATTTATTCTGAAGGGAATTAAAAATGTATAACAATAAGCATTTAGGACAAATTTACCTCACAACAAAAGTGTATGTACTGTTAGCACTGATGTTATTTATTTATGTGTAAGCTAGAATTACATGCACATCTAGGACCCAGGCTTACAAAAATGAAAGTTTCTCAGGGCTGGAGAAAACTATGACAATGCAGAGGCCAATTCTAAGCTTTCTTGCAAAGGTTCTGAAAACTGCCAGCCACCCCATGGTTTCTGTTGATAGAGATGCATCCGTAATGCTTAATCAATGCTCTGTCTTGGTTGATAACCTGCAAACATCTTCTCTAACACAGGGAATGGGAGCTTAATCTTCAGGCTGGGGGACTAGGAGAGAGAGTAATGGTACCAGTAGGAATTGGGTGCTATAGTCATAAGTGTGACACCATCCATCAGCTCTAGGCTTCCTGCGGATACATCCTCCACATAGAAATAGCATTCACTTATCACCACCACAGTGGTGAGGCTTGAACACATTACCTTTAACAAAAGGTCACTTAGGTCAAGTGCAATTGTATGAGTGGATGCCGTTTAAAACTGGAAAACCTCATAAAGTCTTGAAATTAAAGTTAAGTTATGCATATTTCAGAATTCCCTGCAAGCCCCAAACAGGAGCAGAAAGACGTTGTTTTAAAATCATCCTTTATCTTTTTAAATTTCTTTAGGATGCTGGTTTTGACATTAAGATTTAACTGGGCTAAAGGGTGCCATGTAGCCCATGAAAAATTATCTTGCTACCTAAGAAGAAAAACATTTGAAATGTGCAGGTCCCATTCATCATGAATGTGGCTTTTTTTTAAAAAAAGATGAAAATAGAAGAGGATTGTGATTTTTTAAAAAACACATAATTTTAAAACTTGAAGAGATTAAGATGCACTTATGTTTAGTCTCATTTATTTTGTACATTGTTATACAGGTTATACAGATTCACAGATGGGAAATATATTCAAGGTCATACAAGAAAAGAATATTTAATGGTAAAAGTCAGACTTAAAACCAAGTGTTTTATTCCAGTTGAAAATATATGTCACAGCACTATAGTGCTTTGCTTCATAATTTCTTGATAAGTGTAGGATGATAAAATACTATCAATTGATATGTTCTAGGTAAAAATGTCAAGTCATACATTTAGAAATTTCAAGGACACTAAAAAAGTGCCAAAACTAAAGACTCAAAATTTGCCTGGGGTAATGGCATTGCTCAGTTTTAAAATATCACACATAAATCAGTCCTCTAGTGAATTTCATTTTATTGCCTTCATTTCTTAAAAAAAAAAAAGTGTCTCCTGTCACTGAAGATGCAAAATAAAATGCATCAACTGGAATTAATAGGCAATAGAGCTTGATGAATTCTCCTGGAGAATATTTTTATGATGAAAGCTTGGCATGTGTTCCTGTGATTAATCATGATAATACACAAATGCTCAGCTCCACATAAACAGCCTATTGCTTCTTTCCAGAATAGTCTTCTCTTTTTTCTTCAAAGATGATTAAGTGCTCCACCCTCTCCATAGTCTTCCCTGTGATAGCCCCACCTCCACTCCTCCATCCAAATCCCACTTCCCCCAAGAAGATATCTCAGATAACCAAAGGAGGAAATGATCTTGTTCTCCTTTGAATCCCAATGTAATTCAGACTTCTAGCACCCAACACTGATCACACAGTATAATATCAGCATGTATTCTCCAGACCTTAAACATTCCAAAAGGATTGAGTTTTATGTTCCAAAAGATAGGTGTGCGGGCAAGGAGTCAATAGATATTCCTTGCCAATATAGTGAATACACAACAAATGAGTAAACACATCAGAAACTAAGATACTTTAAAAATTCAATCAGTGGGTCATTGGTTACTGCACAAGCTAAAAGTAAGCTTTCCCTAGGAAACATGGACACTTCTAGTCTGATCACCTTTCCTATTAGGGGAAAGTGAGAAGAAAAAGGAATTAAAAAAAAAAAAAAGGTCAAATAGAAGATTTTCAATTTAATGGAATCTGAAGGTTTAGTTGACTAAAAACAGTCTTCCTCTGGCTGACCAGGGACCAAAATTCCCATCTTTACCCAATGGAAGCAAGAGGGGTAGAAGTGAAAACTATTGATCAGTTATCACATGCCCAGTGACAAAGTTTCCTACTATAATTTATGACAGTCCTATGAGAGAGGCATTATTATTCCCATTTTCTACCCTACAAAATTTGCCCTGGCTGCTCTGGAACCAGGAATTCAGAAAGAATATGGTCAAGATGTGGCATGTCGTGTATGTAATATTTCCTCTACTCTGTTTTATAAAATAAATTTATGTTAAATGAAATAGTGTGTTTTTAACACTCATTATTATTGATAAAATGTTATTGCTTATTAAAGGTTAACAATAAGGGCTTAACAATTAAATATCAAAGTGTGGACATATTGCATTTAAAAATGATCTTACATTAGTGAAGAAAGATTGTGAGTTGGAAAGTGCTCTAGAAATATCTTTTCTTTAAATAGCACTAATCAAAGTCAAGTTTCATCTGATTATGAATTTATCAAGCTAACCATGTGGAACAATAGCAAAATTGGGGTTTCCTCTAACCTCCAAATCCTATGACTGGTTGATTTATGATGTTCTTTAATACTGGAATTAGAGTAAACTTTTTCCACCCAATTAAGCTTGCTGACAGAGTAGTTCTATGTATATGTGGAATTTGCCTGTATTTGGAGCCCTCTTGCCTATCCCCTGCTAAGAGGGAAATGTTTTCAAATCTGAAGACATTTGCAGCTGTTGGGCTAGTTGACTAATCAATTCTGAGGTTTTTCTTCCCCAAAATAAAAATCATCTGGAGACTATTTGTTACTCAGAATAATAAGAGCTTGGCATTTCTGAACATCTGTTAATCACTGGATTTTACAAGTGTTCTGAGCCAACCTCTGAAATTCTGAGCTTCTTTTCCAAATCCAAGTAGAAACCTGAATAACAGAGATTCTCCATGGCAGGTGTGGGGTTAGGATTGAACATTCCTTGTTCACACTGTCCACCTTACATCAAGGAGGCCCTGTACTTGCTTAGTGGTATCCTGCGGTGTAATGAGCTGCAAAGAGCGCTGCATGCAGAGTTCTACGGTCTTGATGCATCTGGGCTCCATTGTAATAGAAGCAAAGAATCAGATAAGTGACTGCCTTAAAGACCTCATGCGGATCTGGTCAGCATCTAGGTCTCTAGGGAATAAAGTTATGAACATGCCTTGTAAAGTATCAGTCATGTTTACACTAACTATAAATTATGATAAAGATTTAACTGTCATTAGCACAACATTCTCATCAGCTTCTTCAGTTACCAAAAAAGGAGGGGGGTGGGGGGTGGCAAGAGGAGGGTGACTCAGTCTATATGAGGTCACTGTGAAGAACATGTTTAGAGGTTTTGCTAAATGGAACGGAATACATTTTAAACATTTCATAATCCAGCTATATCTACAAAAAAAGTCTAGGTTGCCTATTTTTCATTTCAACAATTTATTTTTTTCATTTATTTGACCCTAGTCAAGAAATCCTATATGTTGGCCAAGCCTTAGGTGATTCAGACAGTAAAGAATCTGTCCACAATGCCAGAAACCCTGCTTTGAACCCTGGGTTGAGAAGATCCCCTGGAGGGCATTGCAACCCATTCCAGTATTCTTGCCTGGAGAATTTCATGGACAGCAAAGCTTGGTGATCTATAGTCCATGGGATCCCAAAGAGTCTGACATAGCTGAGCAACTTTCATTCATTAGGGACAAATATCTATGTGGCCTCAGGCAAGTTATCTACTTTTTTCACATCTTTTTCTAACTGAAAAGTTGCAAAGTAGGAAAGAAATTAGGCAAAAGGAACAAATGGGTCTGTGTTACCCAGGTCAACATTTACAGTCTTAATTTTCCACCCCCAGAGGAACATTGGCCTTAAACAAAGGGAGCTCTGCCAATTTAGAGTTCTATGTACTCGCAGATGTTCACATCAAAATGAGAGAGTCAAGACTGGCAATTTGAAGACAATACTTCTAAAACTGTGTTCCAAATACAATAGCTTAATTTGGAATTCTGTCTAAAAGTGCCTTTGAGGACTTTGCAGAAGTAATAAAGGATGGCACACAAAAAATGTATATTGACTGTTTGATTTGCTGATACACTAAAATTTTTTATTGAACTGAGGTCCATCCTGTGTGCTGTGTTAGGTCTCTCAGTCATGTCTGACTCTGCGACCCCATGGACTGTAGCTCGCCAGACTCCTCTGTCCATGGGATTCTCTAGGCAGGAATACTGGAGTGTATTTCCATTTCCTGCTCCAGAGGCCCATCCTGAGAAAACATAAATTCTGAAAGTAAATTAATAATAAGGGAATCTTGGAAGAGCCGTGTACACTTTCTCCATCTTTTTTCTTGATTACAAAGAGAGGTAGGGTAGAGTGCTGAAATCTGTTTAACACCTGTCATAGGATTATTATAAGAATAAAATAGTAAATCAAAAGTGAGAGTCTGGGGAAACTAAAACATCTTATATAATACCAGGTCAAAATATTAGACTGTATTAATAATGTATATCATTTTTATAACTTTTAGAGTATTTTCAAATAAACTGCCAATGTCCAGCTTCTCTTAATCTTTACATTTGAATTTAATAAGTATATAGAGAACAAAGTAAAGCTGCTATGAAAACCGGGTTTAAAAAAATGTTTTTTAATCAAGCCACTGCCTGTTCTGGAAAAAATAAATGTAACGGCAGCTATTAAATGACATTTTTCAATGAAAATTTGATGTCCTTTTACAAAGTAAAACATCTTTTTAAAGGATATATCATTATTCCTAAGTTTTTATATTTAATAAGTCTGTATTTGTGTATGTTTGTTCTTCTTAAAAAAATTGAACACATCTCTCTCTTTTTCCCAGGGACCCATCTTAACATCCTCCCAACATCCTCCCATCCACATATACTCCAATCTGGATGATTCTCCTTTTTGTCTAAAAGCTTAGATATTCTGGTGTGTGTGTGTGTATGTTTAATGAAGAATGGCAGCTCTGATGGAGACAAGAAAGCTTTTTTTTTGAAGAATGCCCCTTTCTAGTTGAAGTAGGGCACCTGCTTTGAATATATTCTAGCATGTTAAGAGGCGAATTCAATACTGGAAAATATGGAAAGGCAAAATTACAAATCCACAAACACCCTGGTTCATTAGCCATGAATTACAGAACAGATTTAAGTGAAAGAAGTCTCTAGACTGCCTAGGGATTCATCGTTAGCAACAGTCATTTACTTCCTCTCTCTCTCTTCCAACCTTTCTTTGTCTCTGTCTCATTCTTCTCCTTTTCTCCTGCTGGAAGTCTGATTCAGAGCAACAGATGCACTGCAGAATAGCAATAGATACAAAACCCCAACAATGAGCTTAAGAAAACCTTGTCAGCTCTGGCCACCATTCACATTAGTCAACACAGTAACTGGACTATCTAATAAAACATCTGCTTTGATCATTTTACTTATTGTTCATGAACTTCGGATTGTGGCATCACTTAAGTACAGTTGCTTTTCCCCAGCTCCTTAAGGAAAGAGATCACTTGAAATAACCAGATTCCTCAGGCCATTATCACATGAATTGCGTGAGCCTCATCCTAGTAAAGTCCAACACAGACTCAAGGGCACTAAATTTAAACATACCTACACCAGGTAGGTAATATATTTTTCAGGCCTCTTCTCTGTTTCTCCTGATATGCAATCTCCTTCATTTTCATAGAATAGCCTTCATATTTTAACTATTTATGGTTCATCTCAGAGCTCTCTAGAAATTTTTTTCTAGAGCTAAATTTTTGTCTTCATTAGCCCAATTTTCTTATAATAGAAATTAGGTTGCTTTCATTCAGTTACGTGTTTCTCTGTCTCTGTGTCCCTTTCTCTTTTTTCTCTCCTCACCCCTCTTTCTCTCCTCCATCCCCCTCCCCCTACCCACCCCCTTAGGACCACTGATGGAGAAGGCAATGGCACCCCACTCCAGTACTCTTGCCTGGAAAATCCCATGGACAGAGGAGCCTGGTAGGCTGCAGTCCATGGGGTCGCCAAGAGTTGGACACGACTGAGCGACTTCACTTTCACTTTTTACTTTCATACATTGGAGAAGGAAATGGCAACCCACTCCAGTGTTCTTGCTTGGAGAATCCCAGGGACAGGGGAGCCTGGTGGGCTGCCGTCTATAGGGTCGAACAGAGTCGGACACGACTGAAGTGACTTAGCAGTAGGACCACTGATACTTAGCCCCCTGGGAAGTTTAAAAGAAGTTTATAATCACCTCAGGCTGATTATCTGCGCTATTAGTGTGCTATTAGACAGTTATTCTTTTCCTCCTTCTTTGTTATTAAGAGAACCCCAATTTAGTTTGAAACATCTAATAATCCAACTTGAAAGCTATCTTTCCCAGCTTCCTCTCTTGCAACCCATAAGTGGCCAAATAACAATTTTGGCCAATGAGGGCATGAAGAAGTCAGCTGAGGATTTCTGAGAAATTCGCTGTCCTGACACGGGCTCTAACCCTTCCTCCTTGTATTTTCTTACATCCTGCCTGAAATGCCAAAATGATATCCTTAACTAAACGCTATGATCAGAATGGATTAGAAACTGTTCTTTCAAAATTCATATATACAAGCAATGTTTCTTAGAGCATGGGGAACTGTTCCAGTTTGGTGAACTTTTACTTAAAATGTAAAATTATAGGCCTGAATTCTAGGTACTACAATGCAAACATTCAAAAATTTATACCAAAATATCTGCGATCTCTGAAGGTAGAAGACAAAGGACACTATCACATCTCCAGGTGCAAAATATCATCAGTCATGCCACCAGCGCCAGGAGAGACCCCCATCTCGCCATTGAATCCTCTCCATTCTCTAATCTCAATAAAAAATAACTGGCAAAAGATGATATATGTTCAAAAGACGCTTAAACTGCAAAGATGAAAAGTAGGCTGAGAGAGCGTGATGACCACAATAACTTATGCTCCCGTCTGAGAAATGGCTGCTGAGCCAGGAACATTTCTCAGCCTTTCATTGCATCTAGGTGGAGCTATATGACTCTTCCTCACCATCTAAATATAAATAAATATAAAAACAAACTAGTCATGTGTGCCTCTTCTGGGCTGAAGAGGTAGGTGTAACTCTTCATTATGTCTTTTTTTTTTTTTTTTTGGTCTGTTAGCTGACTTTGGGTACCTCGAGGCAAGAGGAGCCACAAGAAGGACTCATGAACGATCACATGGAAGGTCACTTGCCAACTAGGAACAACCACAGAGATCTTTGCATGAGTAAGAAACACAGTTTCATTGTACTAAGCTACCAAGACTTTGGGGAGTATTTGCTGCCGAAACTAGTGTTACTCTAATTAATATAAAGGGCAAAAAATTGAAATCTCAAACTTTACTGAGCTAAGCCTGAGATAACTGAGAAAGCATTAAAGTGATTGAGCTAACATAGAAATAATTACATTTTCTGCCATTAGGCAAAAATGGGACATTAAAATAGAAATTAAATTAATGTATAAGGAAATGAAGAAAATTACAATTTTGTTCTCCATTGAGTTTACAGCCTATCAAACTTATACCTGCCAGGTAGTAAACATATTTTAATTTTGATGTGTCCATTTGGTTTGGGTATAGTCTTGCTGTTTTGCAAAGAATTTCCTCACTGATTTCTGTAAGGATGTGAAATAAATGACATGCTCCTCATTGCTATGGATGGAGGAGCCTGGTAGGCTACAGTCCATGGGGTCGCAAAGAGTCGGACACGACTGAGCAATTTCACTACACTTCACTTCACTTCATTGCTATTTAGGGAAGTAGAAACTACCGCAATATTTCATTTTTTTCTGACTAGATTATTTCAAGGTGATTGTGATTTGGGTTCAAAAGTCAACTATGTTTCTTTAAAAGTTAAGTTTGGTAAAAACTATGATTGCTATCATTTTTTCCTCTAAAATTAGAGAGCTTCTATTCCACTGTGCTCAGGAACCCTCTACAAACTTAAAGCAAAACTTTTGATTTGTGGGGTCATCTTGTTCCAGATTTTTAAAAAGATGTCAGTATTATTATTCCTGGCAATATAAAAAACAGCTTCTGGTTTAGAGAGGTGCTCTTGTGACCTAGTTGAAATGTCTGATGAAGTTCTTCCATGCCCAGTGGGAGGCACCATGAGCTTTTCAGTTTAGTTGATTTCAGCAAGATAACAGACCAAGCTGGGAAGAAAAAAAAAAAAAAGAAAAGCCTCTTCTAAATTAGTGAGACACCATTTTACTTAGTAGTTGCATATGTTTCAAGGGTTAGAGCTTTTTATTCTTTTGTAGAATCTTTCTAGAAAGATACAACTTTAGACAACCTTGGATTGTGAGTATAGGCTGAGTATGAGGTGAAATGGCAGATGGGATTATTTTTCCTTCTTCATTCTGAAAAGTTTATCTACAGCTTTCTCTTTGCATCTATTTGACAACAGTGTAGTTATAAACCCATTGTTTCCCAGGTAACATTCTACCGCAAAAATAGGATAATTTTTCCCATAGAAGAACCAGACATAAAATGAGAAAAGTTCTCATTTTGGGGGAAGATAAATCAGCTTAGAATAAGTGATCATTCTTTAGGTTTCTACCATAACCACCAAAACAATATGCTAAGGGAGAATGTATGTTGGAGAAGCAGCCCACTTTACCTTAAGAACAGAACCCCAGCTTCACTGAGAGTGGCAATGGGTTCAGCTAAAAACAGTTACTCCACACGTGCCCCCCGCAAGCGGCAGCATTTTTCAGTTATAGCATATAAGACACGAATCAAAGTCTCTAGATGATCTTCTGGGAAAGCTCACTCAGCCGGCTCTTGGTTTTGCACTTTCTGTCCTCCTGCCTGGAATGTAGTCAGGATAGTAGAGGTGAGGCAGCCATTTTGAGACCACAAGGCAACAAGTCAGAATAAAAGCCGCATATTAAGGATGGCCAAGAGGTAGGAAAAATGGGCTTAGATTCCTGAGGACTGTGGGTCTGCCAGGATTGTGAAATCCTAACTTAATGTCATTTGTCTCAACTTTATGTCACTTGAGTAAAACAAAACCTCTATTTGGTTAACCCAGGGAAAGTTAGATTATATCTTATGGGCTGTCAAACCTAAACCATGTTGATCGAATTAGGTTGCAAGGAAAACACTAAAAAAAATTTATAATAACAGTTTCTAAGCAAGTATTTCAGAGGCATTCATTTATTTTGGCAATTATTACCATGTATAAATCATTTTTATATGTTCTTTAAAATGAGTCCTCCAAGGAACTCTACTTGGCAACAACATACACAACTCTCATAGAAGGGTCAGTATGAACACATTTTATCCCTCCCTTTGTTAATTCAGTGAACATCTACTGAGGGCTCAGTAACCATTGTGCTGTGAACAGGGATGCAAAAATGAAAAACAAATGCCTGACTGCAAGAGCCTCCATTTGCTTGAAAGTAATGGATGAAATAATAAGAGTAATAAGACAAAATCTTTTTTTGAAACATTCTGTTTTCCAGTTCTCTGCTTCCTATGAGTTATTGCATGTACATTAGCTCTTCAAGAGATGGATAAGCACATCAACAAAATAAAAGAATCTGAACCACCACCATGGTATCCAGTGCTAAATGTTCAGAGCACTGTCTCACAATTTGAAAATTTAATTAAATGTTGTACCAGTATATTCATTACAGTTGTGAGAAATAATTGAAGAAAATTTCTCATTCTGTCCATGACAAAACTTACTTTTTCCAAAATTAGAGAACTGCTGAAAGCAGATATTGAGTGCTATTCCACTTTGTTTTGTTATTTCTATGAGTTAAAAAAAAATTATGGAACATCAGACCTTTACACCAGTACCAAAGGACAATCATTCACTGTGATATAGTCAGCAAAATATTAACACCAGCGAGTATCAGGAAAACCACTTTCCAGTCACCTCTTCCTCTGTGTCACCATCAGCACATCACCTAACTTCTTTCTACCTCTGTTTACCTAGGGGTTAAATAGTGGTGAGGGATTAAATTAATGTGTTTCATTGAACTAAAATTCTCTTATTTCCTTGCTCTATTCTGGGCATGATGCATTAGTAGACAAGTTTCCCAGCTAAGAGCAGCACATTAAGATTATTTTTAAATGATGCATGGCGGCTTCTCCATTTCCATTGCTTCAGGAATTATATATCTTAGGCCATATCCCATATAAAACCACAATTTTATATATAATTAAACAATATGTCATCTTGAATTAATAATACTCTACTCAAGATAAGAATATAGGACTGGTTTTATTATTTCCAGCTTTTAAGGACTTAACTTATATTTTACCCATTTGAGATAATTCAATGAAAATTAGACGGAGAGTACATTGTTTTAAATTTGTTGTTCAAAAGTATATCCCAGATATTCAGGAGTGAGTCTAACAAAGCTTATTTAAAAGCACAGTGATCTTCTTGCCTCATTCAGATAAATTACTTTCAAAGTCTAAAAAAGAGATTCATTATATGCAAAATCTGGATGCTGAAATTCAGATCTTTTTTGTGTAGACATCAGAAGTAATTAACACATCTGAAAGTTATCTGCACATCACCACAGAGAGGTACCTGCTTCTCTTCCTACTTTCATGAAAATATCTGAAACTGAAATATATTAAATGCAACCAGTTTAACCCCCCACATTCTGAATCTGATACACAAGACTATAAATGCTATCATCTTGCTTGCAACAAGATGTTCAAGGGACATGAACACTCTTTATAAATCCTTTAGTTATCACCCTGCAAAGCAACTCACACCTGCAAGTATTCCTCTCCTACAAATACATGCGTTCCCCTCTACTCACCACAATGAGTTAAAGGTAGACAAAAGCTCCATGGCAGCCTTTGAGTCATTGCTTTGCTCTACCATGCCTCTCATTTTAGGTGTCATAGCACAGTCCTGTACGGAGAGCCATTCATTCTGCTAGGTTTACTGCAAACACTGAAAGAGGTGTCTGGTACTTGCTGGAAGATTTGGCTTTTCTGCTTCTGGTCACTCTCCCCACAAAAAGAGCAAGACCAATTTCTGAGCTATTCTTAACTCTCCTTCTGAAACATTTGAAAGGAGAAAGACAAGACTTCTTGATTTCCATGCAAACTCCCAGCCTGCCCGCCTGCCTGCTGCTGCCAATACTTCTCACTCTTGCTGGTGATGACACTCAGCAAGCTCCCCAGCCCCGATGCTTCGTTATGTAAGGCTGTCTAGGTCAAGTGTAGGAGACACACTGCTGGCCTGTGAAAACTCATGGAACTGTTACTTCAGATTAACACTTCAGGGACTATGGAAGCTGAAGGAAGCTGAGCTTTCACTACATCTTTTGGGGGTAAATATATTTTTTTTTGCATGAATCAGTAGTTTATGTGCTACAGTCTTGCAGATGCCTGTCAGCCATGCTAGAGGTGCAGAGAGAAATTATTAAGAGATTTCAGTTCTGTCAGCATGCTTGAATAAGCATAGGAAGTGTTCTAGCCATCCTAGCTTTAAAACCTTTAAAGAGTAAATGAATCATAAATTAGAGTTTGCTTGTCAAGCATCATCTCTAACCATCGAGGAATGCATGTTGATTTGACTGTTTAAACTGACTGCAATCCATTTGCTCAGAGGTGTTGTAGGAGAGCATTATTAGATGGGGCTAGTAGCTGAAAGAGATTTACTGCAGTTCTTGGCTGTTATTTTGCCCTTGTCTGATTGCAAATTTGTTTCACTTGTAAATGAGCTGTATGTTTTCCTGTATTTGTCTTCTGTTGTGATAGTTTGTTATAATATGAGAACAGAGCCTGCATAACCTGGCAGTTAGGTGATTTCAACAAATCATAAATCCTGCCTATTTATTCCAAGGTGAATACTGCAGTGGGAGCGCCATTCGGTACAAGCCTAAATGGTGTTGAGTTAACTGCATTGGCTCACACTGTACTATGTTTGGGGGGCTTGGAGACATCATCCCAGGTTTGGCATCAACACTTATTCACTCTATGAGCAAAAGCAGAAACAATATAGTGCTTATTCTGTTTCAGATTCTCACACTGTGTCCTAGTACAGGGATTAGCTGAAATAGGAGGCTCTTACTGAAATGCTGCAGAAAAGCCTGCTAAGACTGCGGCAGCAGTGTGATGTTAAGGAAAAAAAAAAAAATGGATAAGATTTAACCAAGATTATGAGACAACAAATGGCACCTAAGTTAAAGGACAGGTGGGTATTTTAAAAGTTGAAGACAGATGCAGCACAGCTGAGAGGAGCTGGCTTCCTGCGTGCCCCTGGCAAGAAAAGTTCAGTGTCTTGAATCAGAAAGTCATGATTAGGAAAATAAAGACTGTGTACACTGTCTCTGTGATGTTAAAGAGATAAAGGTTGACTATTCAGTCACTGGGAGGACCAGCATGAGGCAGGTTAATCGGAGCACACTAGGTACACAGGTAGTTTTCAAGTATCTGAAATTCTGTTGCATTCTTTTAATTAAATGATCAGAATGAAAATGAGTGCTACTGAAATGAATTTCTTTGAGAGTACTTTTTATTAATCAAGATTAACAGTGGCACATTGATTATTTATGATGAGAATATACTGCTTATCATCCTTTTCTATGTTTAATTGATTAAACATGTACATTTTTTCCCAAATAATTTAAAGAGACAGTTATGGTCCCTCAGGGCCTGATTGTATATTATTGATGTTCAATAGTCATATTCCCCGTAGACTTTGTTTGGCGTAAGAGCCCCATCAGACTAGGTTTTACTCATTTGACATTTCAAATATCCCTCATAAACATAAAGCTAAAAATAATGTATACATATATAGTTGTACTTATAATCTTTGAGTTTATGTATCTTAGGATAACACTGTCAGCACTCAAATTGTCTGTAAATGATTTTCATTTAATACTGTTTCTTTTGGCTATTGTTCAAAGGAATTCTTGTAATATAACTTTAAAGTTACATTAATTTTTTCATTTCTAAAGTGAAACATTTGAGTTGAGCGAGGTCCAAAGTTAGTTTTGGTTCTGCATCTGTAGAATATATTCTACTAAGTGTGAATTAGCTGTATTAATTAATCTATGCTAAAGTGAGATTACATTATTTCTAAATTGTTTTCTAAATACCAACAATATTAAGACAACGTTTATTGACCCAGTGCTAGGCCAGTGTTATCTCAACATGTTACCTCTTGAGCGATAGCAAGGGCAGCATCACCTGGGAATGTGTTAGGAATGCAGATTCTCAGGCCTGTTCCAGACTTCCTGAGTCAGAACCTCTGGGATGGGGGCAGGGTAATCTGTCTTTTAATAAGCCCTCCAGGTGCCTGTGAAGCTGCTAAAGGTTGAGAATAGCTGTGGTGGGCAGGTCTTTGGTTAAATATCATTTGAAAAATTATTACTATAATGTATTTCATATAGATCAGTTTTATATTATCAAGTAAATTTCAAAGATATGTTACATAAGTAAGTTTTCTGTTTTCTGGTGGCCCAGTTTTCCCAGTGTAAGCAGTACCCTGTTTTAAGATTTATGCATTAGAGGATGA
Organism: Budorcas taxicolor; assembly: GCF_023091745.1. Taxonomy (NCBI): domain Eukaryota; kingdom Metazoa; phylum Chordata; class Mammalia; order Artiodactyla; family Bovidae; genus Budorcas; species Budorcas taxicolor. The sequence goes on from NC_068911.1 coordinate 74,464,523, forward strand.
GATGGCTGGATGGCATCACGGACTCAATGGACGCGAGTCTGAGTGAACTCCGGGAGTTGGTAACGGACAGGGGGGCCTGGTGTGCTGCGATTCATGGGGTCGCAAAGAGTCGGACATGACTGAGCAACTGAACTGAACTGAACTGAAGCCTAAATTTGTTACTAAGAAGCTTTATTTCCCAACAGCTTCATTTTTAGCTTTCAGAAGTTACATAGTGTGATGGGAACAGTGCTGAGGGGCCTATCCCCTCTATTGGTGTGCTGTGTGACTTGACCTCTGTCACTGACCCTCTCAGCTCAATTTTTTCTTTGTAAAATAATAGGCTGGTTGGTCTAAGGGCTTCTCAGCTCAGTACAGCTGACATTTTGAGTTGGATATTCTTGCTGTGGGTTGCGTCCTGCACATCATATAATGTGGAGCAGCGTCCCTGGCCTCGACCCAAAAGGTATTGGTAAAAACACCCCGTTATGATAATCAAAACTATTTTCAGACATGAACACTTTATCTCCTGGGGGCAAAATCACCCCTCCCACCTCCTCATGTCCTAGTCATCCCATCCCTGTGTTTGATAACTTTTGTTGACGCCTCTACATAAAGTTCTATTAAACTAAATAATAAAACAATGCATAATTTCTTCTTTTGAAAGTAGGTAGGTTAAAAATCTCAGATGAGTATATAGGTATATGTCTTACTTACATAGGCTCTTTGTCCTCTTTAAGATCTAGGCATAATTTGCTCAAATATGTACCAACTCCAGAGTCTGTGGAAGACCACAACATTTCTGCAACTTTTTGGGGACTTAAAATCATATATCCTCTCCCATGTCCCAGAGTCCTAACTCCATATATACTCATTACTTTAAAAAAGTGACCCAGACTCCATTTGTCATTAGTTTCTACCTGGGATTTATGTATACAAATCATCTTTGGAGTTTAATAGATTTCACTAAGGATTTTGGTTCTTCCCCTCACTCTCTTTCCTTCCTTGACCATCTCTGCTCCTTACTCTATCTGTGCAAGAGGTTCTGAGACCTTCAAATTCTTCTTTTTCTATTGTGCATGATAATCCAGTTTTCTGCAGTGCTTACATCCAAATGTAAATGCCCAAACTTATCAAAGAGTTTGGAAGATCAAGGATCTTCGGTTTAGGACTATCTCCCTTTCATGGAAGATAGTTGAGTTCATGTACTATAATCACGAAATCATAAAGTCATGGGGCCGGAACAGATATTGAACTTAATTTGTATGTCTTTAGAATTCATACTGAATGATAGTTCTTGGCCCATAAAACTATACATTTGCATGCCAGTGTTTCAGAATATTAAATTGTATCTGCCCATGAGGAGTTACTGCAAACAGTTCAGCAATTTAGTCTAGACATTTTCTAGGGTTGATATGCATGGTAAAAATAGATAAGTGTCACCTCTCCACATACACATGCTTTTCCCTAAGAGTAAGGAATTCTTTTCAGTAAAACATACTAAAATTAAAATTGTGGTATACTAAGATAACTGTGAATTAATGGATTTAATTTGATGTAAATATAAATAATGTACCAGATAGCTATATTTTGATTAATCATAGTAGATTATGATAGAATAATTATTTCCATATTTCCAAATAATTTTATAGACATGATCCTATCTAAGACCCACAGCAACCCTATATATAGGTCCCATTATTTTATAATTAAAATAAAATAAAATTCTTATCTCCAGATGCCAAATTCTACCATTTAACCATAAATGGGTGCTGAATTTGTCAAAGGCTTTTCTGCATCTATTGATATTATCATATGGTTTTTATCTTTCAATTGTTAATATGATGTATCACATTGATTGATTTGTATATATTGAAAAATTCTTGCATCCCTGGAATAAACCCAACTTGATCATGGCTAAAGCTGAAACTCCAATATTTTGGCCACCTCATGCGAAGAGTTGACTCATTGGAAAAGATTCTGATGCTGGGAGGGATTGGGGTCAGGAGGAGAAGGGGATGCCAGAGGATGAGATGGCTGGGTGGCATCACTGACTCGATGGACGCAAGTCTGAGTGAACTCCGGGAGTTGGTGAGGGACAGGGAGGCCTGGCGTGCTGCAATTCATGGGGTCTCAAAGAGTCGGACATGTCTGAGCGACTGAACTGATCATGGTGTATGAGCTTTTTGATGTATTGCTGAATTCTGTTTGCTAAAATTTTGTTGAGAATTTTTTCATCTATGTTCATCAGTGATATTGACCTGTAGTTTTCTTTTTTTGTGTTGTCTTTGTTTGGTTTGATTGATGGTGGCCTTGTATAAGGAGTTTGGGAGTATTCCTTTGCAATTTTGTGAAAGAGTTTTAGAAGGATAGTCATTAGCTCTTTTCTAAATGTCTGATAGAATTCTCCTGTGAAATCGTCTGGTCCTGGGCTTTTGTTTTTTGGGAGATTTTTGATCACAGCTTCAAGTTCAGTGCTTATAATTGGTCTGTTCATAATTTCTATTTCTTCCTGGTTCAGTCTTGGGAGATTGAACTTTTCTAAGAATCTGTCCATTTCTTCCAGGTTATCCATTTAATTTCCATATAGTTGTTAATAAATCTCTTATAATCCTTTGTATTTCTGCATTTTCTGTTATAACCTCTCCTTTTTCACTTCTAATTTTGTTGATTTGATTCTTCTCTCTTTTCTTCTTGATGAGTCTGGCCAAAGGTTTATCAATTTTGTTTATCTTCTCAAAGAACCAGCTTTTAGCTTTATTAATCTTTCCTGTTGTTTTTTTCATATCTTTTTCATTTATTTCTGCTTGGATCTTTAAGATTTCTTTCCTTCTACTAATTTTGAGGGGTTTTCTGTTCTTTTTCCAGTTGTTTTAGGTGTAAAACGAGGTTGTCGATGTTTTTCTTGTTTCTTGAGATAGGATTGTATGATTATAAACTTCCCTCTTAGAACTGCTTTTGCTGCATCCCATAGGTTTTGAGTTGTTGTGTTTTCATGGTCATTTGTTTCTAGAAATTTTTTAATTTCCCTTTTGATTTCTTCAGTAACCTGTGGGTTATTTAGAAATGCATTGCTTAATCTCCATGTGTTTGTGTTTCTTACAGTTTTTTTCTTGTAATTGATATCTAGTCTCATAACATTGTGGTTGGAGAAGATGCTTGATACAATTTCAATTTTCTTAAATTTACTGAGGTTTGATTTGTGAGCCAAGACATAGCCTATCCTGGAGAATATTCCACGTGCACTTGAGAAGAAGGTGTATCCTTCTGCATTTGGATGGAATGTCCTAAAGATATCGGTGAGATCCATCTCATGTAATGTATCATTTAAGACTTGTTTCCTTATTAATTTTCTGTTTTGATGATCTGTCCACTGGTGTGAGTGGGGTGCTAAAGTCTCCTACTATTATTGTGTTAGTGTCAATTTCTCCTTTTATATCAGTTAGTGTTTGTCTTGTGTATTGAAGTGCTCCTATGTTGGGTACATAGATATTTACAATTGTTATGTCTTCCTCTTGGATTGAGCCCTTGATCATTATGTAGTGTCCTTCCTTATCTCTTGTAATCTTTATTTTAAGGTCTATTTTGTCTGATATGAGGATTGCTACTCCAGTTTTCTTTTGCATCCCATTTTCATGGAATATATTTTTCTGTCCTCTCACTTTCAGTCTATATGTGTCTTTAGGTCTGAAGTGGGTTTCTTGTAGACAGCATACATATGGGTCCTGTTTTGTATCCATTCAGCCAGTCTCTGTCTTTTGGTTGGAGCATTTAATCCATTTACATTTAAAGTAATTATTGATAGATATGTTCTTATTGCCATTTTCTTAATTGTTTGGGATTGATTTTGTAGATCTTTTTCTTCTCTTGTACTTCTTGACTAAATATGTCCCTTTAACATTTGTTAAAGCTGATCTGGTGGTACTGAATTCTCTTAACTTTGGCTTGTCTGAAAAGCTTTTGATTTCTCCATCAATTTTGAATGAGATCCTTGCTGAGTAGAGTAATCTTGGTGGTAGATTATTCTCTTTCAGTACTTTAAGTATATCCTGCCAATCCCTTCTGGCCTGCACAGTTTCTGCTGAAAGATCAACTGTTAAACGTATGGGGTTTCCCTTGAATGTTTCTTCTGGCTTTTCCCTTGCTGCTTTTACTGTTCTTTGTGTTTAGTCTTTGTTAGTTTGATTAACATGTGTCTTGGTGTGTTTCTCCTTTGGTTTATCCTGTATGGGACTCTTTGTGCCTCTCGGACTTGATTGACTGTTTCCTTTTTCATGTTGGGGAAATTTTCAACTATAATCTCTTCGAAAAATTTCTCATACCCTTTCTTTTTCTCTTTTTCTTCTTCTGCTGCTGCTAGGTCGCTTCAGTTGTGTCCGACTTTGTGCAACCCCATAGACAGCAGCCCACTAGGCTCCTCTGTCCCTGGGATTCTCTAGGCAAGAGTATTGGAGTGGGTTGCCATTTCCTTCTCCAATGCATGAAAGTGAAAAGTGAAAGTAAAGTCGCTCAGTCTTGCCCGACTCTTAGCGACCTCATGGACTGCAGCCTACCAGGATCCTCCGTCCATGGGATTTTCCAGGCAAGAGTACTGGAGTGGGTTGCCATGGTTCTGGGACCCCTATAATGAGAATGTTGGTGCGTTCGATATTGTCCCAGAGATCTCTGAGATTATCCTCAGTTCTTTTCATTCTTTATACTTTATTCTTCTCTTCAGAAGTTATTTCCACCATTTTATCTTTCAGCTCACTGATTTGTTCTTCTGCCTCAGATATTCTGCTATTGATTCCTTCCAGAGTATTTTTAATTTCAGTAATTGTGTTGTTTGTTTTTGTGTGTTTATTCTTTAATTTTCCTAGGTCTTTGTTAATTGATTCTTGCATTTTCTCCATTCTGTTTTCAAGGTTTTTGATCATCTTTATTATCATTATTCTGAATTCTTTTTCAGGTTGCCTATTTCCTCTTCTTTTATTTGGACTTCTGTGTTTCTAGCTTGCTCCTTCATTTGTATAGTATTTCTCTGCCTTTTCATTATTATTTTTTTTAACTTATTGTGTTTGAGGTCTCCTTTTCCAAGGTTTCAAGGTTGAAAACTTTCTTCCTTTTGGTTTCTGCCCTTCTAGGGTTGGTTCAGTGGTTTGTGTAAGCTTAGAATAGGGTGAAATTTGTGCTGAGTTTTCGTTTGTTTGTTTTTCCTCTGATGGACAAGACTGAATGAGGTGGTAATCCTGTTTGCTGATGATTGGGTTTGTATTTTTGCTCTGTTTGTTGTTTAGATAAGGCATCCTGCACAGGGTGCTACTCATGGTTGGGTGGTGCCAGGTCTTGTATTCAAGTGGTTTTCTTTGTATGAAAGAAAATGAAGTTGCTCAGTCATGTCCGACTCTTTGCGACCCCACAGACTGCAGCCTGCCAGGCTCCTCTGTTCATGGGATTTTCCAGGTAATAGTACTGGAGTGGATTGCCATTTCCTTCTCCAGGGTATCTTCCCAACCTAGGGCTCGAACCCGGGTCTCCCACATTGTAGACAGATGCTTTACCATCTGAGCCACCAGGGAAGTCGCACTATTTGATACTCCCTATGGCTAGTTCTCTGGTAATCTAGGGTCTTGGAGTCAGTACTCCCACTCCAAAGGCTCAGGGCTTGATCTCTGGTCAGGAACGAAGATTCCACAAGTGGTTTGTTATGGCATTAAGTGAGATTAAAACAAATACACAAAAACGAGAAAGCAAAGATGAACCTCAGACAAATGGCAGTTACGAAATCAGACAAATAGTAATTAAAATAATGCATATGCATATACACCCATGCATAGATAAGCAAAGTCAGACAATCCAACAGAAATAAAGTGCAGTGGAGTGACCTGGTGAGCAGAGGAAGCCAAATGCCATATCTGCCAGTTAAGAAGGAAACTGACTAAAGAACACACTGCAAAACCAACTAAGTTCAGTTCAGTTCGGTTGCTCAGTTGTGTCCGACTCTTTGCGACCCCATGAATCGCAGCACGCCAGGCCTCCCTGTCCATCACCATCTCCCGGAGTTCACTCAGACTTGCGTCCATCGAGTCAGTGATGCCATCCAGCCATCTCATCCTCTGTTGTCCCCTTCTCCTCCTGCCCCCAATCCCTCCCAGCATCAGAGTCTTTTCCAATGCGTCAACTCTTTGCATGAGGTGGCCAAAGTACTGGAATTTCAGCTTTAGCATCATTCCTTCCAAAGAAATCCCAGGGTTGATCTCCTTCAGAATGGACTGGTTGGATCTCCTTGCAGTCCAAGGGACTCTCAAGAGTCTTCTTCAACACCACAGTTCAAACACATCAATTCTTCGGCACTCAGCCTTCTTCACAGTCCAACTCTCACATCCATACATGACCACAGGAAAAACCATAGCCTTGACTAGATGGACCTTAGTCAGCAAAGTAATGTCTCTGCTTTTGAATATACTATCTAGGTTGGTCATAACTTTTCTTCCAAGGAGGAAGCGCCTTTTAATTTCATGGCTGCAGTCATCATCTGCAGTGATTTTGGAGCCCCAAAAAGTAAAGCCTGACACTGTTTCCACTGTTTCCCCATCTATTTCCCATGAAGTGATGGGACCAGATGCCATGATCTTTGTTTTCTGAATGTTGAGCTTTAAGCCAACTTTTTCACTCTCCTCTTTCACTTTCATCAAGAGGCTCTTTAGCTCCTCTTTACTTTCTGCCATAAGGGTAGTGTCATCTGCATACCTGAGGTTATTGATCTTTCTCCCGGCAATCTTGATTCCAGCTTGTGTTTCTTCCAGTCCAGCGTTTCTCATGATGTACTCTGCATAGAAGTTAAATAAGCAGGGTGACAATATACAGCCTTGATGTACTCCTTTTCCTATTTGGAACCAGTCTGTTGTTCCATGTCTAGTTCTATCTGTTGCTTCCTGACCTGCATACAGATTTCTCAAGAGGCAGGTCAGGTGGTCTGATATTCCCATTTCTTGAAGAATTTTCCACAGTTTATTGTGATCCACACAGTCAAAGGCTTTGGCATAGTCAATAAAGCAGAAATAGATGTTTTTCTGGAACTCTCTTGCTTTTTCCATGATCCAGCGGATGTTGGCAATTTGATCTCTGGGTCCTCTGCCTTTTCTAAATCCAGCTTGAACATCAGGGAGTTCACGGTTCACGTATTGCTGAAGCCTGGCTTGGAGAATTTTGAGCATTACTTTACTAGCATGTGAGATGAGTACATTTGTGCAGTAGTTTGAGCATTCTTTGGCATTGCCTTTCTTTGGAATTGGAATGAAAACTGACCTTTTCCAGTCCTGTGGCCCCTGCCGAGTTTTCCAAATTTCTGGCATATTGAGTGCAGCACTTTCAACTAAAGCAAGGTGCTAATTGGGGAATAAAGCAATAAAACTAATACATATGTTGAGAGGAAAGGAAAGAAAGAAAGAATAGATATGCAAAGTTAAATAGAGGTAAATAAAGATTTATATACATTAAAGGTTAACTGCAAGGGAAAAAGTACAGTAGGAAAAGCAAACAAAAGAATAAAGTAGAACAAAATTATAATAGGTTTAAAAAATTAAAATAAAAAAAATGTAAACCCCACAGAACTACAGAAGCCCAACACAGAGGCAGAGGTTTATAACACAAATAAAAAGTGTGACTGATTATACACATATACATATATACCCATAAACAAAATCAAAACAGTCCAACAAAAATAAAGTACAGTAGATTGACCTGGTGAACAAAGGAAACCAAACATTATATCTACCAATTAAGAACAAAACTAACTAAAACACAAACTGGAAAACCAAACTAAAGCAAGGTGCCCATTCGGGAATAAAGCAATGAAAAGAAAACTAACAAATATGTTGAAAGGAAAGAAAGGATAGATGTGCAAAGTTACACAGAGGTAGATAAAGAAGATTTATATACATTAAAGATTAACTGCAAGGGGAACAGAATAGTAGGAAAAGCAAAGGAATAAATGGAGATAAATAATAATAGGCTTATAGATTAAAAAATAAAATTAAAAAATAGAAAAAAAGAAAAGGCAAACTCCACAGAACTGCAAAAGCCCAATGTAGAGGCAGAGGTTCAGAACAACAGTAAAAAATGTGACTGAGGGGAAAAAAAGCTCAAAGCTTAATTAGATTTCGTAGTGCCAATAAAATCGATAACTACAACAGGGTTTGGGTGGGGAGGGAGGAAATTGAAAGAAAGAAAATCCAAAAGAATCTACAGAGTAAGTCAAAACATAATAATGTTTTTCTTGAGTCACTGCTGTCAGAGTCCTTTCCCTTGCTGGGAGTCACAGTCCACCTCACCTCCCTAGGATGCCCTCCAACACTGTGTTGATCTCTGGACCTATTGTGGGGGCAGCTCAGCTTCTAATCTGGTCCTGCTCCTGTGTGTTCTTGCCTCCAATGTCCACAGCCATCAGAGCTAGTGCATTTTCTTTTGTGGGAGCTCTCAATGTCCTTTTATATATTCCATAGACACAGAGTCTGCGTAGTTGATTATGCGGATTTAATCTGCAGCTTGTACAGCTGGTTGGAAACTTTTCGCTCTTCTTTCCTACCTACACTGCCCCTGGGATTCAATTGTGGTTTTATTTCCACCTCTACATCTGGTTCATCCACTGGAGTTTGTACCTGAGGCTGCCCTGGAGGACTTGGGTTTGCCCCTGTGAGGGCCAGGTGTTGAGGTGCTATAGCTGCTTGGGTCACAGGGATTCTGGCAGCACCAAGTACTGAGGGGAGCTGGTGGCTGGGGCAGAAGGAAATATAGTGCTCTAGAAGGGTATGGCAACCAGTATCTGCCAATACGCTCCAGTATTCTTGCCTGGAGAATCCCCCTGACAGAGAAGCCTGGCAGGCCAGTCTACAGGGTCGCAAAGAGTTGGACATAAACGAAGCAACCCTATGCATATAGATGCGAGATGTTTTTTGCCTGTGGCAATTCTGCCTCAGTGAGAGTTGAGTGTGAAGGTGGCACAGCTGCTTGGCTTGTGGGGACCCTGGGACCACAAAGTGTGCAGGAACACAGCCTCTGCCCCAGGAGTTATGGCCCTCTCGGAGTCTTCATGCCTTTTGTAGCTGGTGATCAGGAGTCCTCTTTGGCCACTCTTTCTCCATAGCTCCACCCATCCAGGCACATAGAGGGCCACCCTGGCTGGGGTCCTACTCTGTAGTTTGGCGCATCAGTCACTTAAAGGAGCACCCTGGGTGGTTTCCTACTCTGTAGTTCAGTGCATCAGGCATTTGATGGGCCAGCCTCTCTGTTGTTCAGCTGCCGATGCTGGCCTGTGGGGAAAGAGAGGCTATGGTGATGGCTCCACCCCTTACGTGTGACTCAGCAGTATCGCCTTGCTTCCGTGGCTGCCCAGCTTTCCCCCACAGGCATTTCTCACCACAGTCTCCTCCTTCAGATTCCCCTCAATCCTCTCTCCACAGTCAACAGCAGCACTTACCCTGGGATTGCTCCACAATCCCTAAACTCCAACTCCCAGACGCTGTACCTTCCAGGGGACCTGTGTTCCTGTCCAGGGTATGTATGGTTGTAGCAAGGACTGTCTGATTCTCATTCCATTTAGGCTGCCACAGATCAGCTGTTTCACTCTCAGCCTTAAATGTTTCTCCTCTGACTCAGACAATTGCCCCCATGTGGGGATCGGACCCCTGCTTCAGTTCCGCCACCCGCTGAGGGCAGGTCCGGCCCTACCACACTCCTGTTTTCTCCCCTTGTTCCTTCACCCTACTGAGTTTTGCGTGATTGTCTTATTCTTTTCCTCTGGTCAGGTACCCCTGTCTATTCTCAGCTGGTGCTCTGCATGCACTTCTGTATCTGAAAGTGTATCCCTGATGTATCCATGGAGAGAGATGTACTCCACGTCCACCTACTCCTCTGTCATCTTGTTCTCTCCTAACACTTAGTTTTAAGCCAGCTTTTTCACTCTCCTCCTTCACCCTCATCAAGAGGCTCTTTGGTTCCTCTTCACTTACTGTCATTAGAATGTGATCATCGACAATCTGAGGTTGTTGATGTTTCTCCTGCCTATCTTGATTCCATCTTCTAACTCATCCTGCCCAGCATTTCTCATGATGTGCTCAGAGTACAGATTAAACAAACAGGGTGACAACAGACAGCTGTGTTGTACCCCTTTCTCAATAATGAACCAATAAGTTGTTCCATAAATGCATAAGGACTGAGATGTGTTGCTAATTCTTTGCTTCAAATTCTAGAATTATTTCCCCAACTTATCATACATATATTTGTATGACATACTTAGTTAATTGCTCTTCATACATATTACTAAAGTGCTTAGGAAAGGATTTCAACACTTCATTTATTATAGTCATAGTCACATATATTATGTCACTTAATGCTCTCAAAATCTCTAAGATGGGATTTCTCCCTTTCTTAATAGACAAGATTGCATTCAACTTAACCTCAGTCAGTTCAGTTCAGTTGCTCAGGCATGTCCAACTATTTGTGACCCCATGGAATGCAGCACACCAGGCTTTCCTGTTCATCACCAACTCCTGGAGCTTGCTCAAACTCATATCCATTGACTCGTTGATGCCATCCAACCATCTCATCCTCAGTCATACACTTCTGCTCCTCCCTTCAATCTTTCCCAGCATCAGGGTCTTCTCTAATGAGTCAGTTCTTCACATCAGGTGGCCAAAGTATCGGAGCTTCAACATCAGTCCGTCCAGTGGATATTCAGGACTAATTTTCTTTAGGATGAACTGGTTGTATCTCCTTTCAGTCCAAGGGACTCTCAAGAGTCTTCTCCAACACCACAGTTCAAAAGCATCAATTCTTCTGCACTCAGCTTTCTTTATAGTCCAACTTTCATATCCATACATGACTACTGGAAAAACCATAGCTTTCACAAGATCGACCTCTGTTGGCAAAGTAATGTCTCTGCTCTTTAATATGCTCATAACTTTTAATATGCTCATAACTGCTCATATCTAGTTTGCTTATAACTTTTCTTCCAAGAAGTAAGCATCTTTTAATTTCATGACTGCAGTCACTATCTGCAGTGACTTTGGAGCCCCAAGAAATAAAGTCTGACACTGTTCCCCCATCTATTTACCATGAAGTGATGGGAACAGATGGCATGATCTTAGTTTTCTGAATGTTGAGTTTTAAGCCAACTTTTTCACTCTCCTCTTTCACTTTCATCAAGAGGCTCTTTAGTTCTCCTTCACTTTCTGCCATAAGGGTGCTGTCATCTGCATACCTGAGGTTCTTGATATTTCTCCTGGCAATCTTGATTCCAGATTGTGCTTCATCCCGCCCAGCGTTTCTCATGATGTACTCTGCATATAAGTTAAATAAGCAGGGTAACAATATACTGCCTTGACATACTGCTTTCCCAATTAGGAACCAGCCTATTGCTCCATGTCCAGTTCTAACTTGCTTCCACACCTGCATACAGATTTCTCAAAAGGCAGGTAACTGGTCTGGTATTCCCATCTCTTTGAAGAATTTTCCAAAGTTTGTTGTGGTCCACATAGTCAAAGGCTTTGGCATGGTCAATAAAGCAGAAATAGATGTTTTTCTGGAACTCTCTTGCTTTTTCAATGATCCAGCAGATGTTGGCCATTTGATTGCTTGTTCCTCTGCCTTTTCTAAATCCAGTTTGAATATCTGGAAGTTCACAGTTCACACTGTTGAAGTCTGGCTTGGAGAATTTTGAGCATTACTTTACTAGCGTGTGAGATGAGTGCAATTGTGTGGTAGTTCGAGCATTCTTTGGCATTGCCTTTCTTTGGGATTGGAATGAAAACTGACCTTTTCCAGTCTGTGGCCACTGCTGAGTTTTCCAAATTTCTGGCATATTGAGTGCAGCACTTTCACAGCTTCATCTTTTAGGATTTGAAATAGTTCAACTGGAATTTCATTACTTCCACTAGCTTTGTTCATAGTGATGCTTCCTAAGGCCCACCTGACTTCGCATTCCAGGATGTCTGGCTCTATGTGAGTGATCACACCATCTTGGTTATCTGGGTCATGAGGATCTTTTTTTCTATAGTTCTGTGTATTCTTGCCACTTCTCAATGTCTTCTGCTTCTGTTAGGTCCATACCATTTCTGTCCTTTATTGTACCCATCTTTGCATGAAATTTTCCCTTGGTATCTATAATTTTCTTGAAGAGACCTCTAGTCTTTCCCATTCTATTGTTTCCCTCTATTTCTTTGCATTCATTGCTGAGGAAGTCTTTCTTATCTCTCCTTGCTATTCTTTGGAACTCTGCATTCAAATAGGTACATCGTTCCTTTTCTCCTTTGCCTTTCACATCTCTTCTTTTCACAGCTATTTGTAAGGCCTCCTCAGACAAGTATTTAGGCTTTTTGCATTTCTCTTTCTTGGGAATGGTCTTGATCCCTGCCTCCTGTACAATGTCACAAACCTCCACACATAGTTCTTCAGACACTCTGTGTAAGAGATCTAATCCCTTGAATCTATTTGTCACTTTCACTGTATAATCGTAAGGGATTTGATTTAGGTCAAACCTGAATGATCTAGTGGTTTCCCCTACTTTCTTCAATTTAAGTCTGAATTTGGCAATAAGGAATTCGTGATCTGAGCCACAGTCAGCTCCCGGTCTTATTTTTGCTGACTGTATAGATATTCTCCATCTTCATCTGCAAAGAATATAATCAATTTGATTTCAGTGTTGACCATCTGGTGATGACCATGTGTAGTCTTCTCTTGTGTTGTTGGAAGAGGGTGTCTGCTATGATCAATGCGTTCTCTTGGCAAAATTATGTTAGCCTTGGTCCTGCTTCATTTTGTACTCTAAGGCCAAACTTGCCTGTTATTTTATGTATCTCTTTACTTCCTACTTTTGCCCTCCAGTCCCCTATGATGAAAAGGACATCTTTTTTGGGTGTTATTTCTAGAAAGTCTGGTAGGTCTTCATAGAACCATTCAGCTTCAGCTTCTTTGGCATAGTGGTTGGGGCATAGACTTGGATTACTGTAATATTGAATGGTTTGCCTTGGAAACAGACAGAGATCATTCTGTTGTTTTATAGATTGCACCCAAGTACTGCATTTCAGACTCTTTTGTTAACTATGAGGGCTACTCCATTCATTCTAAGGGATCCTTACCCATAGTAGTAGATATAATGATCAGCTGAATTAAATTCTCCCATTCCAGTTCATTGTAGTTCAGTGATTCCTAAAATGTCAGTTTTCACTCTTGTGATCTGTTTGACTACTTCCAATTTACCTTGATTCATGGACCTGACATTCCAGGTTCCTCTGCAGTATTGTTTACAACACTGGGCTTTACTTCCATCACTAGTCACATCCACAACTGGGTGATGTTTTCACTTTGGCTCAGCCTCTTCATTCTTTCTGGATCTATTTTTCCACTCTTCTCCAGTAGCATATTGGGCATCTACTGACTTGGGGAGTTCATCATTCAGTGTCATATCTTTTTGCCTTTTGATACTGTTCATGGGGTTCTCATAGCAAGAATACTGAAGTGGTTTGCCATTCCCTTCTCCCATGGCCCACGTTTTGTCAGAACTCTCCATCATAACCCATCTGTCTTGGGTTGTCCTACCTGGCATAGCTCATAGTTAGACAAGGCTGTGATCCATGTGATCAGTTCGGTTAATTTTCTGTGATTGTGGTTTCCATTCTGTCTGCCCTCTGATGGATAAGCGTAAGAGGTTTATTGAATCTTCCTGATGGGAGAGACTAGCTATGGGGCAATCTGGGTCTTGCTCTGATGGGTAGGGCCATATTCAGTAAATCTTTAAACCAATTTTCTGTTGATGGGTGGGGCTGCATTCTCTCCCTGTAGTTAAGCTTGAGACCAAACTATGGTAGGGGTAATGGCTGTAATGGCAACCTCCTTCAAAAAGACTTGTGCCAGAATTCTGGGTCTCCAGGACTGTTACATTCAGCTCCCCTACTCTGCAGCAGGCCAAGACTTCCCTGGTGGTTCAGACAGTAAAGCGTCTGCCTACAATGCGGGAGACCTGGGTTCAATCCCTGGGTTGGGAAGATCTCCTGGAGAAGGAAATGGCACCCCACTCCAGTATTCTTGCCTGGAGAATCTCATGGACAGAGGAATCTGGTGGGCTACAGTCCATGGGGTTGTAGTCGGATCACCTTCACTTTCACTCTGCAGCAGGCCACTGTCAACCTGCGCCTCTGCTGGAGACTCCTGGGCACTCGCAGGCAAGTCTGGCACAGTCTGTCTGCTCCCTTTTCCTGGGTCCTGGTGTGCACAAGGTTTTGTTTATGTCCCACCATAGAGCCACCCGCCACCTTAGTCCCACCATACAGCCACCAAGGAGACAACCCACGAACTGGAGAATGATTATACCAAAGTAGTTCTCACACTGTTGCAAAAGTTCTAGGGCCCACAACAGATTTCTCAATGTGGGGATCCAGCAAAGCGAATGAGAACCCAGAGGGAATTTGACTTGGAAGGGTAATGAGACTTGACTACAGAACTTCCACAGGACTGGGGAAACAGACTATTGGAGGGCACAAACAACTTAACCTAAACTTGAGCTTTAACAGAGTTACTTTGTGAACCCTATTATCTGCTCTGTTTTCACAAAACAAAGTGGAGCCCTTCCAACAGATCACCTCTATTCACTGTTATGTCCCAGTGCATGGCACAGAGTTTATACTGAGTCTCAGTAAAGATTTGTGGAATGGATGCTGAATAATTATCACTGCTACCTAGTTCATGTATATTTTGGAGTTTACATAACTCTGTTCACTCAGGTCCATTAAATAGCAACTAACAAATGAGATCTAGGAGGAAAAATCTAATTCCACAAGGAAGAAGTGGTTCACTTATCGCTGTAATACATTTGGAACTCTTTGCAGCTCTCAGTCATTCATGCTACTTTCTTAATTTACCTTGAGAAAGAATTTTTTCGGTTTGATATACAGAGTTTCTCAGACTTACAACGTAAAAATTTATTCCCAACATCAAATATAAATTCTTCTTTTAAATGATGAGTTTCTAAACACCAGGATTACACAGTCACTTCCAGCTTCATTTGATCCTAAAGTAAATACCCAAGAATAACTTAAAAGATCTTTTATTCAATTATAGAATAATAATTCAGGAAAAAATTGTTCAATAATAGAAAATAATTTAAATACACACTAAATACAATATATTTCAAATGAACTGGTAGTATGTGTGAATTCCTTTTTCTGAAGTAGTGAATTAGCTCAGTATTAGAGACTAATAGAGTCCCTTGGACTGAGCAAACCAGTTAATCCTAAAGGAAATCAGTCCTGGATATTCACTGGAAGGACTGATGCTGAAGCTGAAACTCCAATACTTTGGCCACCTGATGTGAAGGACTGACTCCTTGGAAAAGACCCCGATGCTGGGAAAGATTGGAGGCAGGAGGAGAAGAGGACGACAGAGGATGAGATGGTTGGGTGGCATCACTGGGTCAATGGACATGAGTTTGAGCAAGCTCTAGGAGCTGGTGATGGACAGGGATGCTTGGCATGCTGCAGTCCATAGGATCACAAAGAGTCGGACATGGCTGAGTGAGTGAACTGAACTGAACTAGTCCTTTATTGAGAGTGAAAGTTTTCAACCTACACCTAACCCTGATAGAGTTAGGGGTGTAAATGTCTTGTCAGACAATCCCCTTCCTTATCTCCGTTTAGCTCTGTGACCACAGCCAATTTATTTAACCTTTCTGAAAACCCCTTTAGGTGCAGGTGAGAATGATACTCTCCCCTTGACAGAATTAAACGGAGAGAATGTATGTCAAGTTGTTTATTTCAGTGTCTTTCACATATTAAACGTGTTTAGAAAATAATTGTTTATGATAATATTTGGCATCAGACACTCTCAAACATATCTCAGGGAGCCCTCCTAGTATCTTCTAAGGAGTGAGGACATTTGTGTCAATATCAGGATCTGGGACTCAAGATTCTAGATTCAAGGACCAATATTCAAAGAACCAAGGTTATCAGGAACTGGAAATTAGGTGTCCCAAAGCTAAATAAGGATGGATGGTTATCTGGACTCTTACCCTGCCCCTAGAGATAGTTTTAAAAATGCACTATCCCAAAATAACTAGTATAAACCTCTGTATAATATTTTCACTTGTTTTCTTTCCTAATATGTCAGCCCCTATTCTTTAAAAATTATATCAAGGTAATAATTATTATATTACATATAATCATATATCATAATATCATAAATTTATATGTAATTGCATATGATTTAATTATAATAACTATATAATTTGTATAATTATGTTATCAGGAGTATAATCCTTTGAGAGATGTGAAAGGCTTGGGAACTATAGATATTTTTCTCCAGGGTAGACAGAACAACTGACTATTGGCAGAAAGTACCTCTGACTAGGAAAGAAATTTAAAAGTATACTGATTAATTTATTTTGAGAAGCAGTTGGAACCAAAGATGAAGCCAAATAAATTTCTACCAAGTTAAGTTAATTTCTTTGACAACTGAGAGCCTAAATGAAGTAATTTAGGCTGATTTTTTTCTGATTTTTTTTCTCTAATTCTGATATTCTGTATAAATGAATTGAACTCTGGAATATGGTCATCCAAATATCAGCCAAATCCAAGATAATTAGATTTAATAGACCCATTTCGTATACCCATTGATAATTAAAGAAAAATAAGTGGACTCAATATTGCTGTTTGAAGCATTTATCCTACAATGCATCATTAGTAACATATGCCTCATGATCTGGAATTTGCTGGATAAATATGCTGATTTGTGAACAATTAATCCTTGTCTTTTTAAAGTGAAATTATAGTTCTCTGATAAAGTGGTCTTACATATATTATTTTATGTCCAACAAGTGAAGCAGTGAAATAGGAGGGACCTATTACTTGGCCTAGCAATGGAAAGTCCTGGGAAGCATTACTCCTGCTTTCAAGAAAAGAAAGAAGATTGTAGGTGATGGTGTGAGTTTGTGAATGGATTTCTAAAGGTGAGAACTGCTTAGGGATGTGTGAAAGATGTCAGTCTCACAGAGAAACATGGCAGCACCTAATCCAAATGACTGTTGGGCATATGGATAGCTTTGCTGTGCTCTTAGTAAAGTCAGTGGCTTTTTGCCTTTGAACATGAAAGGAAGAAGATGTTAGTAAGAATCCTTTAGAGGAACAGAAACCACATGTTTGCGTATGCTGTCATGGCAAAATTCAATTTTATCCTATAAATAGAATTGTCTTCATAAATATCAGCTATTTCCTTCAGTTTAAAGAAAGTCCTCTTTATAAAACAAATCTGATTGAACTTCTTCAGTAAATAGACAAGTGATGTGGTTGACTCAAAAATATATTAAAATAGCAAGCTGGTGCTTGGTTCCGATAAGTAATTAAATGTATTTTTCATAGCACTAGCTTTAAGTACTCTTGCTTGGAAAATCCCATGGACGGGGGAGCCTGGTGGGCTGCAGTCCATGGGGTCGCGAACAGTCGGACATGACTGAGCGACTTCACTTTCACTTTTCACTTTCATGCATTGGAGAAGGAAATGGCAACCCACTCCAGTGTTCTTGCCTGGAGAATCCCCAGGACGGGGGAGCCTGGTGGGCTGCCGTCTATGGGGTCACACAGAGTCAGACACGACTGAAGTGACTTAGCAGCTTAGCAGCTTTAACTTGACTGATCTTTGCAGAGGGGGAAACTGGTGCAAGAAATTGATCAGGCAAAAAAACAAGCATAACATTTATTTACTTAACAGAATGGGAAAGAGTATATGTAAGCACAGAAGAGAACTCAGAATAGTAATTTAACTTTTCATAACTCTTCATGCATTTTCCTAATTTATACTGATATTTCTTTTCTTCTCTTTAATCTCTTATGGCAGTAGCTCTAGACATAATGCTTTAAATATTGTGATCTTTGGTCTAATTTCAAGAGCTAAAGCTTTATGAAGCCTTTGTATATTTAGAGAAAGAGGCATAAAGCTTAGGCATGTGAAACATTAAACTGTGTTTTCACATGTGAAAGAGAAGTGCCGTATACAAATGGTTTATCAGCCTAAAGAAACAGACAATATATTGTTAGATTATATTTTAGCTTTTCTAAGAAATTATACAGCTTCATGGCCATTTGCTTCATGGATATTTCCTGCAGCTCTTTTTGGGTCTGCATTTCTGAAAACTGTTAGTGTTTTACTCTGAGTACCTGATTCTCACGTCCTTGAATACTTAGACGTTAATATTTAAGATCAGTACACAGAGCTAGACTGAAGGGAAGTCACTTTCTTTACCCTTTACTAAAACCAATGTTGGTTAGTCCATCACCTTCTTAAACAGTAACTGCGATGATATACTCCGTCACATCCACCTCTATCAAAACCTGAGTGAAAATCTATTGCGCCGTATCTAGAAATACTCCACTCACTTTCATTTTGCTTCTTATGTGCTGATGCACCTACTCAATATTAATTTCCTTCATAGTTAGGCTGTGGAAAAAATTGAATGGACTTTGGGGGGATAAAACTAGCTAGGTGACCTTGGTCAAGTCACATCATTTCTCTTGACATCACCCCTCGTATCTGAAGTAAAATCCCTTGTCTGAGTAATCTCTAAGGACTTTCCAGCTCCACACTTCCTCAAAATTATCGACTCTTTAGAGCAGTGGTGAACATTTATGCCAGTTGACATTCTGCTCTATGAGGTTTGAAAACGTTATTTTATCCTACCTGTAAATGGTAGTGGAGTTTCATTCTGGAATTTTGATTCATCAGTAGTCAGCAGATGCTGTCAGTTCATCTTCAGAAAGTACCTTCATTCAACCACAGACACTGTGGTATGTTGGGGGAATAAAATAATGCATGAGACATAGGTCTTGCTGTCAAAGAGATTATGGGGTTGGACTGGACAGTGGAGAAGTGTGCAGATAGAAGAAAACAGGGATGTGGGCAAAGAGGAGGAGGAATCCAAGCAGAGGAAAGGGAGGAAGCAGAATATCCAAATGCGATGGCTCCTGGCTTATTTAGGGAAAGCTTGTTATGAAAAAAAAAATGACATTGAGGTTGTCCTCAGTAAATATTGTTAGCATGCTCTTACACTTTAACTGAAGAAAAAAAAGAACAAAACTAAACCTGGCCTCGAAACAATAAAGGATTCTAAATTGAAATTTATATGGAACAATAGAGTAATTTTTAAAAACTGAGATATAATTGACATATAACATTGTATTTGTTTTAATAATATGATTATTTGATTAATGTATATACTGTGCAATGATAGAGTGATTTTTAAAAGTGTTGCTTGGGTGGTTATATAACAGGAAGGATAATATTATGTAAAATGATAGAAAATAGTTTTGTAATTTAATACCCACCTTGAAGCAATATTGCAATGTTGATCTCTTCAGATGTTTTACATTTATGTTTGTAATTCTCCTTTGAGAAGTCAGGTTTCTGCATTACCATGTCTTGTCCATAAAACCTGTTTATTTGGCAAGGAACTACCACTATTTCCTTCTCCAACACCAATGGCTACCTATGCAACTGAAAGGAAATTGCAGTGAATATTCCAACAAGAAGTAACTGCAACCCTGGGAATGATCCTCTGTGGATTTATGATTAAATTCTGGCTTTCATTGCTTTGGATGGAAGAGCAGGGAAGGTGTGGAGAATCTGGTGGTGGGGTGGAGGGGGGGAGAGGTGTAGTGATTTGGGGGAATCTGGGGGAATCTGATGCTCTCTGTGGTGATTCTCTCCCCTTCTTTCTCACTGTAAAACAAAGAACTGTGTTGAGGTAAGAAAACCCCTAACTGGTCATTCTTCTCCACTACCAGAGGGAGAGTCAGGAGAAATTTTAATGATGTTTTAGAAACTTTTAATAAAATTCCATGTACCCACAAATGCATTGATTCTATAGGTGTTTAAGAAACATCTTAGAATAAAATTAGTAAGAAAAGCAATTCTAATTACATAAGCTCAATATATTGTAGGTGATTTTTAAAAACAGGATCTATGAGTGGGAAATCACAAGCCACTACAACTTTTTTTTTTTTTTTTTACTTTATTTTACTTTACAATACTGTATTGGTTTTGCCAAACATTGACTTGAATCCACCATGGGTGTACATACATTCCCAAACACGAATCCCCCTCCCTCCTCCCTCCCCATAACATCTCTCTGGGTCATCACCGTGCACCAGCCCCAAGCATGCTGTATCCTGCGTCGGACATAGACTGGCGATTCGATTTTTACATGATAGTATACATGTTTCAATGCCATTCTCCCAAATCATCCCACCCTCTCCCTCTCCCTCTGAGTCCAAAAGTCCATTATACACATCTGTGTCTTTTTTGTTGTCTTGCATACAGGGTCATCATTGCCATCTTTCTAAATTCCATATATATGTGTTAGTATACTGTATTGGTGTTTTTCTTTCTGGCTTACTTCACTCTGTATAATAGGCTCCAGTTTCATCCATCTCATCAGAACTGATTCAAATGTATTCTTTTTAATGGCTGAGTAATACTCCATTGTGTATATGTACCACAGCTTTCTTATCCATTCATCTGCTGACGGACATCTAGGTTGTTTCCATGTCCTGGCTATTATAAACAGTGCTGCAATGAACATTGGGGTACACGTGTCTCTTTCAATTCTGGTTTCCTCAGTGTGTATGCCCAGCAGTGGGATTGCTGGGTCATAAGGCAGTTCTATTTGCAATTTTTTAAGGAATCTCCACACTGCTCTCCATAGTGGCTGTACTAGTTTGCATTCCCACCAACAGTGTAGGAGGGTTCCCTTTTCTCCACACCCTCTCCAGCATTTATTGCTTGCAGATTTTTGGATCGCAGACATTCTGAATGGTGTGAAGTGGTACCTCATTGTGGTTTTGATTTGCATTTCTCTAATAATGAGTGATGCTGAGCATCTTTTCATGTGTTTGTTAGCCATCCATATGTCTTCTTTGGAGAAATGTCTATTTAGTTCTTTGGCCCGTTTTTTGATTGGGTCGTTTATTTTTCTGGAATTGAGCTGCATAAGTTGCTTGTATATTTTTGAGATTAGTTGTTTGTCAGTTGCTTCATTTGCTATTATTTTCTCCCATTCTGAAGGCTGTCTTTTCACCTTGCTTATATTTTCCTTTGTTGTGCAGAAGCTTTTAATTTTAATTAGATCCCATTTGTTCACTTTTGGTTTTATTTCCAGAATTCTGGGAGGTGGATCATAGAGGATCCTGCTGTGATTTATGTTGGAGAGTGTTTTGCCTATGTTCTCCTCTAGGAGTTTTATAGTTTCTGGTCTTACATTTAGATCTTTAATCCATTTTGAGTTTATTTTCCTGTGCGGTGTTAGAAAGTGATCTAGTTTCATTCTTTTACAAGTGGTTGACCAGTTTTCCCAGCACCACTTGTTAAAGAGATTGTCTTTTCTCCATTGTATATTCTTGCCTCCTTTGTCGAAGATAAGGTGTCCATAGGTGTGTGGATTTATCTCTGGGCTTTCTATTTTGTTCCATGGATCTATATGTCTGTCTTTGTGCCAGTACCATACTCTCTTGATGACTGTGGCTTTGTAGTAGAGCCTGAAGTCAGGCAAGTTGATTCCTCCAGTTCCATTCTTCTTTCTCAGGATTGCTTTGGCTATTCGAGGTTTTTTGTATTTCCATACAAATCTTGAAATTATTTGTTCTAGTTCTGTGAAAAATATGGCTGGTCGCTTGATAGGGATTGCATTGAATTTGTAAATTGCTTTGGGTAGTATACTCATTTTCACTATATTGATTCTTCTGATCCATGAACATGGTATATTTCTCCGTCTATTAGTGTCCTCTTTGATTTCTTTCATCAGTGTTTTATAGTTTTCTATATATAGGTCTTTAGTTTCTTTAGGTAGATGTATTCCTAAGTATTTTATTCTTTTCGTTGCAATGGTGAATGGAATTGTTTCCTTAATTTCTTTTTCTACTTTCTCATTATTAGTGTATAGGAATGCCAGGGATTTCTGTGTGTTGATTTTATATCCTGCAACTTTACTATATTCATTGATTAGCTCTAATAATTTTCTGGTGGAGTCTTTAGGGTTTTCTATGTAGAGGATCATGTCATCTGCAAACAGTGAAAGTTTTACTTCTTCTTTTCCAATTTGGATTCCTTTTATTTCTTTTTCTGCTCTGATTGCTGTGGCCAAAACTTTAGAACTGTGTTGAATAGTAGCGGTGAAAGTGGGCACCCTTGTCTTGTTCCTGACTTTAGGGGAAATGCTTTCAATTTTTCACCATTGAGGATAATGTTTGCTGTGGGTTTGTCATATATAGCTTTTATTATGTTCAGGTATGTTCCTTCTATTCCTGCCTTCTGGAGAGTTTTTATCATAAATGGGTGTTGAATTTTGTCAAAGGCCTTCTCTGCATCTATTGAAATAATCATATGGTTTTTATTTTTCAATTTGTTAATGTGGTGAATTACATTGATTGATTTGCGGATATTGAAGAATCCTTGCATCCCTGGGATAAAGCCCACTTGGTCATGGTGTATGATCTTTTTAATGTGTTGTTGTAGCCCCTACAACTTTGATTAAGTAAATTCAAGTGGGGGCCACAAATATTTTGGTATCATATTTTAAAAATTGCTATTTTTTGTTTTGGTGGGATGTATGGACTTTACTATGGTTTTAAATGCTTACCTTCTGGTACCTACAAAATGTTCTGAAACCAAAAGACCAATTTTGTGCTATTAAGAAATTGTAACTTAAAACTTGCTGAAAAACTAGCTTTAGTCCTCTGAAAAGAGGGTTCCTAATTGCAGTTTCCTTCTTTATTTATCTAACAGTCAGTAAATCCTGCATTTATTTCTGGCTCATTTTCAAAGGGATAATTTAACTTGAAAAGTAAAGATAAGAGTTAATTATTTTCTGCTAGGAAGTGATTTCTGTTTCTAAAAGAGTGGCTGCTAAAGGCACTGTGTTAGTGAACATTTGGGAGAGAGAGCAAGGAATGGGTAGCAAATCTTTGCAGAATGCTGCATGTTCAAAAAAAGGGCTGGGAAACTCATATCTATAAAAGCAAAGCCCTGGAGTGGAAAATGATGTTAACCATGGGATCACATCAGTACTGTGCTTAGCTGAGTTCCATGCTTCATTCTCAAGGGCAAAGCCAGGATTTGAAGCCAGGTAATAACACAGTGGTCCTTTGGACTTAGAACCATATAGTCTGGGTTCATATTCTGACTCTGCTATTTTCTATCCATGCTGGAATCACTCACTCATTTCATCAAAAGTCCTGTCACCACCCACAGTCTGTATGGCATTACCACTATATCTTTGGGGATACACCCCAAGGTCAGACTACTGCCCAGGTTCAACTCTAGACACCAGCATCTGGATTCCTTTCTTCCAAAAAGTTACCCAGCTCCTTGAGCCTAGATTCCCATACAAATTACAGGAGAATCTAGAAACACTTTCTGCCTTAAAACCTGAATGCCATTTATAACTCTGAGCAATGGAATCCAAAATTCAAAACATAATGATTTGACCATTATTTAGGGAAATTTCCGGCCAAAGATTCAGAGTTATCCCCTTCTTCCTGTGAGGCCCCATGTTAATTGAGTAAATTTACTCTTTTTAAAAGGCAGCTAACGAAAAAGTTTCAGAACTCCAAGAGCTGGGTGTCAGGCAGCACCTTTTGACAACAAATTCCCTTTATTTTCTTTTTTTTTAAATTGTATTTATTTGTTTACTTTTGGCTGTGCTGCTTCTTCATTGCTGCGAGGGCTTTTTTCTCTAGTTGCAGGAAGAGGGGGCTAGTCTCTGGGCGCAATGTGTGGGCTTCTCACTGCGTGGCTCCTCTGGTCATGGAACACGGGCTCCAGGGCACACAAGCTTCCGTAGCTGCGGAGCGCAGCCTCAATAGTTGCAGCTCCTGGACTCCAGAGCAATGGCTTGACAGCTGTGGGGCCTGGGCTTAGCTGCTTCATGGCATGTGGGATCTTCCAGGATTGAATCCATGTCTCCTTGTTGGCAGGAGGATTCTTTACCCCTGAGGCACCAGGGAAGCTCTCCCTTTATTTTTCATGCAAGAAAACATCAACTAATATTGAGATATCAGTTACACTGAGTTATCAGTTACAATTAGTTACACTGAGATATTAGTTACTCTTCAGCCTTCCAGTTTAAGTTCTCTCCTTGAACTCTTGCTGTCACAGCAGAAGATTCTCCAAGTTGTCTCAGTATGGACAGGCAAAAAGACATGACATGACTTTTTCTACCTCAGTGACTCCTCTTTTTCTTTCACCTCTAAGATTTATTGATGGTGGTGATGTCCCATTACAATATTCCCTTTCTGTACTGGGCACTGAGCAGTGAATTGGTGCCACTGGCCCCCAACAAGGCTCTTCCAAAGGAACAGTCCATTTCTCATGGCAGAGCTAATGCTTCAAAGACTAAAGGGCATCTCATGGTTTCATTCTCTTTGCCTTGTTAGGAACTTTCTCATAGGAAAGGCACACAGCCCAGGCCTCTTAACTGGTTTAGTAAGGCCATGTATTCACAGGTTGAAGAAGTGTTGTCACAAGGGAGATGGCCTGTATGTTCTTTCCACCTTCTAAAATGAGATTACAGAGGACCTCTTGGAATGGCTAGCTTTCAGGGTGGGAAGGAGGGAAATGACCCTGTCATTCTTTGAAACTGGAAACGTAACAGTGGGAAAGAAAATTATTTCTCAATAAATTAACTTCCATTCACAGATAAATAATGTAAACCAATGTAAAACTGATTCTACAAGGAGTTTAGAGTCTGGGAGGCAAATAAGATATGGACATAAAACTGTCAGCAGAAAACCAAAGGGGAAAAGAGTAGTGTTATAAGAGAATACAGATAAAGATTCATTTTAATTTCTCTTTTTTCATTTTTAAAAGAATTTATTTATTTTTAATTGAAGGATAATTGCTTTACAGAATTTTGTTGTTTTCTCAAAATGAATCAGCCATAGGTATACATATACATTTTAATTTATCTTTAGCCAACTTTTAGGATTATGTGCATTTAAGTGTATACTATGTGAGATTTAATAACAATCTCACATCTTGCCTTTATGCCATGCCTAATATAAGGAATATTTAAAGTTACCAATGTTGTTCAACTGGTTCATCTTTGACGAACTGTAAATCTTGTGTACAGAATGACAAGCTATTCATTAAATGTACTCATTGTTCAGTGGAGAGGATGTTGGCCTTATTTTTCCAGAGTCTGTCAGAAAAGGCATTTAATTTCATATGCCCAGTGTGTTCAGCTTAACAAATAACCATATTCTGCAATGTAAAATATAAAGTTGTTCTGTAATTAACAAAAGAAAAGAGAACTTACCTATTGAGAAAACAAGAAAGATATTAGTATAAAAAGAAAATGTGACCTAGAACCTTGGTGAAATTTTCCACAGACAGAAGGAGGATCTGTCAAGTGAAGATTATGGACAAAGATACAGAGGTGGAAGGGTGATGTGTGCGCTGAAAACAGTATGCCTTTCCATTTTTCTAATGAACTCCACTAGTAAAGGGATTTTGATCTCGTTTGTTCACTGATGTAACTCCTGTGTCTGGAAAAGTGCCTGACTTCTAGCTGGTGCTTGAAGTGAATAAGTGACGTGTCGGATGCCCAGGCTATGAGCGGTACTTGAGAGCTCTCAAGGGCCTGGGCATCTGGATTCCTGCAGTGAGGAAACTGACTAGGACTCCACAGAGGAACAGAAACCAAGCTCAACTAAGCAACGATCGGGTTTATTTGTGACTGTCATGGAACCACAAATCAGGAAAGTATCTCAATTTGGGGAAAAACTAGGGTCAGAAACAGAAAATCATCAGGAGTTTTCTGGCTGTCTTTTAACAAATTGTTTATTTTTAAAAATTTTTATACAATTTTCAAAGGTTACTTTCCATTTATGGTTGTTACAAAATACTGGCTTATTCCCCATGTTGTACAAAATATCCTTGACCCTGTTAGTGCTGGGCTTCCATGGTGTCTCAGACAATAAAGAATCTGCCTGCCATGTGGGAGACCTAGGTTCAATCCCTGGATCAGGAAGATCCCCTGGAGAAGGGAATGGCACACCACTCCAGTATTCTTGCCTGGAGAACCCTATGGACAGAGGAGCCTGGCCGGCTATAGTCTATGGGGTTGCAATATGTCCTTGACCCTGGCTTACACTCAACAGTTTGTACCTCCCGCTTCCCACTGGTAGCCACTAGTTTGATTTCTATATCTGTGAATCTGCTGCTTTTATGTTATATTCACTAGTTTGTAGTAGTTTTCAGATTCCACTTGTAAGTGATATCATGCACATTTATCTTTCTCTGTCTGACTTATTTCCCTTAACGTGTTAGTTGTTCACTCGTGTCTGACTCTTTGTGACCCCATGGAATGTAGCCCACCAGGCTCCTCTGTCCATGAGATTCTCCAGGCAAGAAAACTGGAGTGGGGTGCTATTCCCTTCTCCATTCACTTCACGTAACGCTCTCCAATTCCATCTTTGTCACTGCAAATGGAAAAATTTTGTTCTTTTTATGGCTGAGTATGTATGTATATCTATACCATTGGGTATATGTTTATATTATCACATCTTCTTTGCATGAATCTTTTCAGATTAGTGTTTTTGTTTTTTGTTTAATATATACCCAGGAGTGGAATTACTGGATCATGTGGTAGTTCCATTTTTGTTTTCGTTTTTTTTTTTTAAAAAAAACCTTCATACTGTTTTCCATATGGCTGTACCAGTTTACATTGTCACCAATAGAGTACAAGGGCTCCCGTTCCTCCACATCCTTGCCAACATTTATTTGTAGACTTTTTGATGATTCCGACTGTCTTTTTTCACTATTTCCCCTTCCATGCCTGCGTAATTCCTCTCTCTCAGTGCCCTGGTCTACTTGTCCTGAGTCAGCATTGTGAGTGAGGACTGGCCCCCACAGCTGTCAGAATCACAGGTTGCAACATCCCATTTCCTGGGCCTCTAGGAGCACAGGTTCACCTCTAGGGATCAGGTAGCGAGAGCTGTTGAGAAGACGGTGATGAGCAGACACTCAAAATATTTACCTCTGTAATAAGCAATCATAAGATATGAATGCATGTGGTCAGGGTGTCCTTATTTTGTCTAAATCATAAGGACCATTCACATGTAACAAGTTAGTCTAAAAATTTTTAAAGTACTGCCTGTTAGTTCACATATCTCCCATTTTCTCTTCATCTCTTAACATCTCAGTAATTATTTACCAAACCTTGGTCCATTCAGTCACCTGTCTCTCCAGCTCCTTTCAAGATTGCCCCGACTCTACCAAAGATGGAAGAACATTATCTATCCATACCATATAGCTTGCGGAATCTTAGTTCTCTGACCCGGGGTGGAACCAGGCCCCAGCAGTGGAAGCACTGCTTCCTAGCCACTAAGCACAGTGGTCCTAACCACTGGATCACCAAGGAATTGCCTGAATAAATTTGCAGTGTTCATCCTACCTTGACTGGCTTTCATGGAAGTTTAGGATTTTTGAGCTGAGCAGGAAATAATCTTAATTTCTTTCTTTTATAGTTGAGAAGATAGGCCCTTGAGTAATTTATACATAAGGGTTGGTAAATGTCTTGTGAATACTGAAATGCAGATTACATTCCTGTGATTCTAGAATAGGGAAAGAAAAGAGGACTTTTGAGTATGTTGTATAGAACAAATGGACCTTGGGACCAAAAACTTTAGTTTTATTACTTTGTAAGCTAGATGCAGCCTTGAATAAACCTCAGTGAGGCTCAGAAAGCCCTCAGTATTCCCAAATGTATAATGGGAATAATTTTAATAATATTAATAGTATCTACCACACTGCCTTATAGTAAGGAGTAGAACAATCAAATATTGAAGGTGATGTCATCTAATAAATGATAAAGCACAGGCAAGATAGTTGTTGTTCAGTCTCTAAGTCGTGTCTGACTCCTTGCAAGATAGTTATCAATAATAAGGCAAGATAGTTATTGATAATAAGTGGATTAGATGACAGATAACCAGGATGAAATATTTACTGCAAATTATGCCAGATGACTAATCTACACATAGTTAGTTGTGAGCATATGCTTGACCAAATGCTAAAGACTGTTCAGTTTTATAGTACAGCTTATAACACAGAAAGCTGCATTCTCATTTCCTGGAGTTATAAATAGTTTAGCATGAATTCTCCCTTGTCTTAGGAAAGCCTGATACTCATGGCTTTCATAATTCTATCAATAGGTAATACTTAGTTGGAGTCAAAATATATATTTGCTTACTAAAATGTTGTTATAACTACGTTTTAGGTCATGTCTAAAAATCGTGTAAATATATTGCAGTAAAGGATAATAGAACCATAGACAGAATAGGAGTATAATCTTGTTTACAACAAATGAAGGTGGGGGAACCCAAGTTCTCAAAGAGTTCAGGGGCTTGCTCAAAGGCACACACTCATGAGAACTGAACTTGTAGTAACACAACTTCTCACTCAGATCTCTTCACTCTAATATAGAACCTGCTATTAAAACACAATGTTAAAAATGAGAAAAAATTTCAAGTAGATCCCCATTGGAAAGCAACTGATCTGTCATAAATGGCCTAATTTTCTTCTGGTGGAATAAAAAAAAAACAAAGTTTTATTCACAGGTTATGTAATTTGTAAAGATAACAAAGATTCATAGTAAGAATAAAATAATACTTTTGAACAAAAATACAAAAACAACACAAAAGTCATTTGCTGGACTTGAAAATAGCTATATTTAGTTTTAAACTTTTTCGTCTTTGAGTCATTAGTTAGTTGCTAGAGAAATTAGAAATGAAGAGGAAGCGAACAAAGCAATAGGGACAGATCAAAGGGAAGAGGGAAGTGAGGCTGAGAGAAGAGGATGAAAAAGAACACAGAATTCCGGCGGGTAAAAAAGTATTTAATGTTTGACCACTAGATGGCGATGTAATGTAAGGTGCTACCACGACTTTTTTTTTTTTTTTTTTTTTAAACAAGCTATTTGCTGATTTGTATTAGGTACCATAGAGTGAGGCGAGGATGAAGCCGAGAGGATACTGCAGAGGTCTCTGGTGCATGTGTGTATGTGTGCGTGTGTGTGTGTTTGTGTGTGTGTGTGTCCTGCCCCAGTGAGACTGCAGTCCCCGTAAATACTTGATCACCTTTGCAAGAAAGAATCAGAACAATTGCAACTGAAGGCACGTTATCATCTGGTCTTTGGGAGATGCTGTTCCTCATTGCAGATGGGTAATTTTCCTTTTTATCAGGTAAGCCATCTGCTTATTTCGTCGCGATCTTAGGCATGTTCATTCCAGTTATTCTTTTGGGGAGACCGTGGAAATACAGTTTGGGCAGAGCAGGAAGTCCATTTTTGTATGTGAATTCGGACCGACGGGTCCCCCTCCTCCCTCTCTTCTCCTCCCTTTCTCCTCCCCTCCCCTCCCCCCTCCTCTCTCCACCTTCCACGAACTGAAATCAGGTTTGTTTTGCAGTTCAGCATTTTGATACAAGATGAGATTCTTTGGCCTGAAATAGCTTGGCACCTGGCCAGCTCTTGCCTTTGCTACCCTCCATCCTATTCAAGGTCTCCCTTTGAAGCCCCCTCCTCCTTCACCGGTGCTTTAGAACTAGACAAGCGGAGCTGTAAATAGAGGTCATATTGTTCCTAAGGATGGAGCAAAAATTAGATCTCAAGTTAACCCCACAGGAAGAAAGCCAGCAGCGGGGACCGCGGCTGGAACCTAGCACTGCAGGGATTTGACCCTCCTCGGCAGAGGCTGGGCTTCCGAAGAGAAATGCCGCCTGCCTTGGGCCAGAGCGGGACAAGGATTTATTCTTTGTAACTCCGATTGAGCATGGTAATAAAGGAGTTGGAGGGTAGTGGGAAAGAAACCCTTTTTCCTGGAATGCCAAATGGGGAAGGTTGAGTTACTTTTAATTACACAGAGGTCACTAGCAGCCGTGATGCTGCAGATCCTGTTCGGTCCTCAGTGTGAACCGCGTTGCTTTTACAGACAGCACAAGAAAAGGTCTCTGGGTGGACTGGAGGCTTTTTCAAAGATCCTTGTTATCATGGATCCCCTCTCTCCTACCTGTTTGAGGTATTTGTTTAAAGACACCCCCCCCCCACCCCCACCACATTTACTTCCCATATTTCTTTTTCTTCCCTTCAGTAACTCTGTGACACTTGTCACTTCTCTTTAGCAAATGAGTCCAAAAGAGAGTGGTGGTAGTTGCTTTTTCTCATGTCCCAGGAAAGGATTAAAGCCAAAGTCGGGTAACATTCTCTCCATATGTGCATGCAACTCAATATTTCTAAGGCGCTGTAGCAAACTTGCAAATTGCCAAACGCTGTTGCTATCACACCTATAAAATGTGACTTCTTTTTTCTATGGATTTTCAGGTTCACGTGGTATTTCTGATGTGCTAGTGTAGTAACAGAACATATTTCCCCATTAAGCACTTTCAATCATCCCAAGAGGCTGATGCCAAGCAGAAATAGGAAAATTCCATGCTGAGGTTGGCTATCCCTGCTTTCATTTCTGTCCTCCAGAGCAGTGGGTCGCTTACCTTTCATTTTTGCTACAATACCTGGCACACCAGGGTGATGCAACTTGGAACTCCTGCACGCACACCAGGGTCTCACACTTTTCCCCTCATCTCTGCATTTGGAAAGCCCAATAACTTCGGTGGAACACTCTAAGCCTCTCCTTTGCGGTTGCTGCTTTGGTAACTGCCGTCAAGCCATCGCAACGCTCTTGCAGGGGTAGTGTTGCAGTTTAGGCCTTCCTCCACAAAGCTTCTTGAAGAGATTTTTAGATCGTGTCTATTTTAGGAACAGAATGTGTAGACAGAATGGATGGCCACTGAGATTTACGGGAAAACAATTTCGTGCAGAGGATGAGGTAACCTTGTAACAGAGCTGGTTATATCACATAAACTGAGCAAAGGAATTCGTTTTCATGAAATTTACTGCAGCTCAGTTTTATGGCTATTTTTCTTCCTTCACTCTGCATGCTGTTGGCCTGTTATTTTCAAAGACCTTTTTAAGCATAGCTGGAATGCTTATACTGATAAAAATAATATGTTGGATTTTGCTGCCAATACTGATAGTCTCTGTTTACATGGCCCCCCATGCTGAGTTATTTGGCATCTGGAGACTCAATTATTAGGACTATTTCCCTTTAAGGCATGATCGAGAGGTTTTCTCCATCTGCGAAGGGAAGGGAAAGGCACAATTGGAGGCCTAATTAGTTATACCACATCCCAGAAGGCACTGGGTATCTCAGCTAGGATTCAGCTTTACCAACCAGAGGTACCAGGGGCAAAGAGACAGACCAGAGACACAGAAGTAAACTATTGCCACCAACACAGGAAATTAAAACTCTATAGAGTCCAGAAGAGTCCAGTAAGAACTGTGCTAGTTCTGAAATTGCATACCTCAAACTGGGACTTGAACCCAACCAAATCTTTGACTGGAACTTGAACCCATGGTCTTTTAACTGAGAACACAGGTTTCAGGATTTAATGAAGCTCAGGTTCTTGAAGTTTCATGGCAGATAGAAGTCAGTGACAGACAAAGTGATAGGTGAGAAGTGGATTTATTTAGAGAGAAACACACTCCACAGACAGAGCGTAGGCCATTTCAGTAGGCAAGAGCTGCCTTGAAACACTGATTAGTGAGTTTTTAGGCCTTGTGTAATTTCATAAGCTAATGGGTAGGAGGATTAGTCCAACTATTTTGGGGAAGGGTGCAGATTTCCAGGAATTGGTCTACTGTCCACGTTTTGGCCTTTCATTGGCCATGGAACTGTCATGGTGCCTGTGGATGTATCATTTAGCTTGCTGATGTGTTGCAATGAGCATATACTGAGGCTCAAGGTCTGGTGGAAGTTGACCTGTCTGCCATCTTGGATTGTGGATTTATTTGGTTCTAATCAGTTTCTGTCATCTCCTTGGGCTATGTCATTCTTTTAAAGTTTGTGCCCTGCCCCCTTCCCTCCTATTTCAGCTCCTTGTGTAGAGGGCACTGTCTGGGAACCCAGAGATTCAGAGAGCAAAAACGGAAGAGCATCTTCTTTGGATGTTGCAGACAAGGAAGGCAAAAATTGGGGGTCCCTATAGAGTTACCTCTAGGACAGTACAGACCAAGCAGTCCTCATGAATTTATCTTGGTATACAATGAAGCGAAAGTGAAGGATTTCCCTGTTGGCTGAGACTGTAATGGATCTGCCTGCAATGCAGGAGAACAGGGTTCATTCCCTGGATGGGGAAGATCCCCTGGAGAAGGGAATGGTTAACCACTCCAGTATTCTTGCCTGGAGAATTACATGGACAGACAGAGGAGCCTGGTGGACTATAGTCCATGGAGGAGAACACAAGAAATATTGGTTTATTCTATATAAGATATGTATATTTTGCATATTATTACATTATTTATGTTTCTTCTCTGTGTTCTTCTCACACAGAGGAGCATCCTTGTAAAATTTAGCCTAGGGTGTCACACAAGGCATTAGTTTCCTCCTGGTTAGCTGGGGAGGCTGAACTCATCACCGCCTCCCTGTAAATACTGAAAGCATGTGCCAGAAATCCCGGCTCCCTTGGAAGGGAGAGGAGAGGAGGGAGAGTTTATAGGGAGGCTGGAGACTAAGAATCAGTCAATGGGACTAGGATCTGTGAAGTAATCACTTCCCTTTGAAATTCTGAGTAGTCACTGAAGCATGTTTCACAGATCAGTTTAGATGATACTGCCTTAGAGTAGGAGTGGGGAAGAGATTCTCAGAGCACCTATAGTCAGGGAAAAAAAAAAAAAACTTAGCCAAATCTCCCCTAACTCTCCCAAACTGTGCTTTTCCAACTTTCCCTTTTGTCCAGGTTCTCATTTAGTAATTATTTTATTTAACAAAGATATGTAGCATTTACTCTTTTGTTGTTGCGTGTGTTCAGTTGTGTCTGACCCTTTGTGGCCCCATGGACTGTAGCCTTCCGGGCTCCTCTGTCATTGGAATTTTCCAGGCGAGAATACTAGAGTGGGTTGCTATTTCCTACTCCAGGGTATCTTCTTAACCCAGGGATTGAACCCATATTGCTTGTGTCTCCTGTACTGACAGGCAGCTTCTCTACCACTGTATCACCTGGGAAGCCCCAGCATTTACCAGCCACTATTCTAAGAAGCACCTCAAAATATTTTCTCATTTAATTCTGTGAAGTCAGTGCAGAAACCAACTTCATGGATGAGAAAACCAAGGAAGCACAGGGAGGTTAACTTGCCCTGAGCTTGTTTGTAGATGGTAGAGCCCAAACTCGAAACCAGGCTATCTGGCTGCTGGATCTGTGCTCCTGGCTGCAGGATAAGGATAAGGATATCACCCATGTGATGGTAGAATGATGGCTTAGCCCACACAGTAGAGACTCTGGTTGCTGCCATCTGTACATGGCAGCTATAATTTATCTCTTTTCTTACATACCAAACTTTCAAAATATTTTGGTTTAGAGTAATTCTCTGTATCTACTTCATTTATTCATTTTTAAAAAATGAGCCTTTCTGTACTATTGGAGAATCCCTAGTCTAGGTGCTGAATATGGTAAAGAAAACAAAATTCTTGCCCACATGGTGACTGCAGTCTAAAGATGGAGTTAGTAGACAAATCAGTGTGTGATGAAATAATAGCAAATACATGTTCTTTGAAAGAAAAAAAAAGACGGTGTGAGCCATAGTGAGGATAAAAGGAGCATGTAGAGACAAAAAACAATGTTTGAGAGGTGCAGAAAATAATTTTATCTGAATGAGGTGAGAGAAGAGCATTCTGGGAAGAGAAGTCCCAAAGGGCAGAGTGCCTGGCAGATATAAGGAATGGCACCTGCCTTGTGAGGGATTAGAGTGCAGAAGAAATGGAAGGAAATGGGGCCAGATCTGTGGAGTCTTAATGAACATGCATAGGGCTCTAATTGTCCCTGGCCTTTATATATATAAAAAAAAAAGTCAGTCAAGGAACAATGTCAAGTCAATATAAGTCCTATATTTAATGATAACAAGTTACTAGGTTAAAAAGACTAAATCAAACCATTTTTATACACACACACAGTTTTAACAATGTGTAAAGTTCTGTGAAGAATCCTACAGTTCCTAGTATGCAGTGAAATTGGCTCAAAAATATTTAAAAGACTCTGATGGAAAAAAAAAAAAAACTTGCTTGAATGAGATTATCGGTTAGATTGCTATAAACTATCAGTTCAAATAAAAAGCATCCCTTGTCACATAGTCAGTTTTGCTTGCACTTCAGGACTTCCCACCTGAAATGACCAAATTGAGGAGATATGGCCTGTGAGCAGACATAAACCAAATCAGTACATCCCCTAGAGGGGTCACAACACAGTAGGTATTCGGAGAGTTTGAAATCTTTTTCTGCACATGAATTCATATTAATGTGATTTTAAAATAATACAGTAAAACATAAGTATCCACTCTCATGTTTATCTACATTAAAGCTTTTGTTGGTAGGTATATTTGTTTCAAAATTCACTTTCTAATGGCTTGCCTTTTTATATTTGTTCCCACTCTCTCTCACTTACCTGCTAACGTTGTAGTTCCTTTCCAGAAAACCTCTTCTTAGCATAAACCTTGCTTTTTAGTTTATCACTGTAAGTGGTATAAAATCCTTTGTCTCTTCCTTATTTGAACCTCTCTGTATAACTGTGGCTTTAACTGTTGGTGATGTGTCTACAGTCTTTGGCTTTAATATTTTCTTTTGCCATTTGTGTTTTTTATGTCATACATAAGAAACCACTGCCTAATCCAAGGTCATGAAAATTTACGTCTCTTTTTTCTCTGAGTTTTATTGTTTTATCTCTTGTATTTGGGGATCCATTTTGAGTCAGATCTTGTATATAACATGAGGTAGGGGCCAACTTCATTCTTTGTGTTACCATCCAGTTGTCCCAATATCATTTTTTGAATGACTATTTTCCCCATTGAATTTTGTTGTTAATGCTGCTGGTCATTCCATATTTAAGTGCATCCATGTTTTAAGCATACTATTAGCAATGATTTGATATCTTGGGTACTAGGGTCAACTTTTTTCTTCAAGAAAAATGCAGTAAGATTCTCCCTTCTGGAGAATTCATACAACTTTAAAGTACGAGAAAATTGGCCTCTATGTCCTTCAGTGTAAAGCACTTTTTGGACCTAACTTTAATTCAAATTTTTATATTATAAAAATTTTTATAATAATGTATAAAATTATAAATTTTATTATAATTTAACACATACTCATTTGTGACTCAATTGAAAATGTAAGGCAATGTTGCGCAGTTCAGCAATGAGCTAACAGTTTTGGGGAAAAGTTACTAGTTATTTCTAAAAAATATCTCTACTATATTGCACGTGCTCTCCCAAATTCAGACAAGCATTATCTGTATAATATATGTTGCTAGTTATCATTTGCTTCCTAAACACCATTGAGGGGAAAACGTTGAACTTGAGATAGAAGTGAATCTTTAAATAAGGTTGACAGTTGTGTGAGTTGGTTGAGGCTTCTGTGTAATGAAATACCAGATGTGATGTCTGAAACAACATACATTTATTTCTCACAGTTCTAGAGGCGAGAAGTTCAGAGCAAGGTCTCTGCAGGCTTGTTTTCTTCTGACGTCTCTCCTCGGCTTGTGGACGGCAACCTTCTCATGTGTATTTGTGTGCTTCCTTAGTGTCTCTTTTTGTGCCCATACTTGTCTTTATAAAACACAAGTCAGATTATAATAGAAGCCTCCCAATAGCCTCATTTTAATCTGATCCCTTCTTTAAAGACCCTGTTTCCACCTGAAATCTGAAAGGGTCACAGTTTAGTCCATAATAGTTGTCTTTGGCTACACTTAGGACTGTTAGAATAATGAACAAAGATGATTGAAACTAACAGTCACTTTTTTGTTGTCAAATTGTTGTTGTTAATGGTAGTCTTTCATTATTCATGCTTTCTTCCCACTGAATAATAGGAGCCGTCTGTGTTTTTGTTAACAGTCAAATAAAGGCAATTAATTAGGTTTGCATTTAAAGAGGCATGATGAATAACAAAGTCTACAGAAGCAAAATGGTGGTGACATTGATTCCTCTCCTACGCCTGTAACGCTTTTTTTATAATCTCTGATGGATTTACGAAGCCAAGGCTCCTACTTGTTTCAATGAGAAAGGTGATAAAAAGGGATATAAAACATGAGGTATTCATGAGACACATAAATAAAATAATTTCCAAGTGTTTCGGGTAACCTCAGTCTCAGTTGGGACACAATTGGAAATGACATTAATGTAAGTATATCAGAAACATCATGGAAAGTTATTAGAGCTCACAGACAGGAGGAGCAGGTAAAATCTAGAAACTGGAAATGACAAGAGTAAGGAAAATTATGACAGACAGCCCAGATTTTGGACTTTTGGTGATTTTTGTAACAAGCTGTTATCTCCTGGGATGAATGACTTCAACTTTTTTCAGGCTTTTTTTTTTTAATACATTTAGCTTTATGATTAAAATTCCAGGAAGTGAGAATCTGAATTGTCACTTTGGGACTATGAATCTTTCCCTTTTGTTAAGGGTGAACTGGGTCCTTGACTGATCATCCCGCCAATCTATTCCCCTTTTAAGAAGAGTAATTCCACCGAACAAAACTGAAAACAGTCTACATACACAATGTAAGAAGAAAGAGTAAATAAACTATGGTTCATACAAATAATGAGATCTTGTAGAACCATTAAATGTAATATTTCAAGGAGCATTTTAACTTCTATGCAAAATTGTTCAGGATATAATGCTACATGAAAAATTACCATACATAGGTATCATATATATCTAGTATGATCTCAATGGAAGACAGAAAACAAAAAAAGCATATTTGCTTAGGGAAAAAAGAACCCTGGAGATAATGTAATAGTTTCTCCAGTTTATGGGATTGCAACTTCAATTTTCTTTTTAAAAATAAAACATAAAATCTTATTTTTCTAATAACAAAATTAGTACATGCTAATTATGTAAAGCAAAAAAGAAAGTATTAAATAATAAAGGATAAAATAACCCCTACAATTCTATAGGCAAAGTTATTAGTGTTAATAATTTATTTTACTTATCAAAGTGTTTTTTGGTACAAATTCTCTCTCCCGCACTGTAGACAGACGCTTTACCATCCGAGCCACCGGGGAAGTCCAAAATAAGCATGTGTCACTTTAAAAATCAGCATAAAAGTTAGCATACATTATTTTTCAAATGGAACTGAATTAGTCTTTTGTACAAAGGTATTTATTATATCACTAGTAAAAATAGTAAACTCAAAGTTATTAAGGAAACAGTTGAATATTTGAATAATTTATCAGCCCCAACTCCTCTATAATAATATTGTAACATTTTTTGAAAACTTGTAACAACTAGATAACCATTGGGAAAGGATCTAACATAATGTCAATTTTGGAATTTCAAACGGGTGTTGTTCTGAAAATTGTGTGATATGGTAATTTAACTTCTCCCTGTAGAATCCAGGAAACTTTGGGGAAAGTTGTCTTACATACATGGAGCATCTACTGTTTGCACCGGGTTGTTTTAGTAAGAACTGACCTCAGATTGAGAATGACAACACCAAAAATTTCTAAATACTGAAATGTATTAATATATAAATTCTTAGCCGTTTAGAATAAAACTCATCAAACTGGGAAGAATCGAGTTACAAGTTTAACATCATTACCAAATCCAATGATGGCAAGATTAAACGAGCAGCTTATACTGTTGAGCCAGAGGTGGCAGGATGGAGCACTGAAAGTGATCATTAGTATTTGTTGCATTTGGAGATCTGAAATTATTTATATTGAAAGTGTTGTGGGAGGATTACGTGTGAAGAGGAATAGATGGTTAACGACAAGTCTTAGATAACAGTATCTAGATTGTTTTAAAGCAAATATTAATAATTAAATATTAAAGATTAATATTGAATAAAAGGAGACTAGAGTTCAGTGTTTCTAAGTATATATTCAAAGAGGAGGAAAAACTAAGAATTCTGTCACATAAAATATTTCTGTCTAAGAAATTCAGTGGATTTGAAAATCCTGGAAAGAGTTACTTTGAGTCTTGACAAATGCTCTCAGGCAGCAGTTTTGATATTACCCTGGAATGTGATATGCCATTTACAAAGGCCAGATATTTTGGGCTATGTCTGTCAGTGTGTTGGTACAAAACCAAAGAGGCAACAGGCTGGTTTCAGGTCTAGAGTACCATAATTTCTGTGCTGATGGGTCTTGGAGTTTCAGGTTTCAGGTGATTTGAGGAGTCTGGAAGATTGCACACCAATGTTGGGATTAAGGCATTTAGAGGATTATAGATCAGCAACCTATATGAAGACAAGAATTTCCTTTGAAGAAATTTGAAAAAGGAAGTTTGAACATAGTTAAGTTAAATAGAAATCAGTAAGGAAAAAACAGAGAGGGTAATCTCCATGTAACTCTCTATAAGATGACAAAAAAATGGAATCTCAGCTCAGTTCTCTTTTCTCTGGAGCCAAAACTTACTCTCCTTTGCTCCCACTTTTTTTTCCTTTTTGTTTTTAACTAATTTTTATTGGAATATAGTTGCTTTACAATGTTGTATGTTTTTCTACTGTACAGCCAAGTGAATCAGCTATACATATATTTCCACTTTTTTGGATTTATTTTGGATTTCTTTTTCTTCTCATTTAGGTCTTCCCTGGTAGCTCAGCAGTGAAGAATCTGCCTGTCATGCAGAAGATGCAGGTTCGATCTCTGGGTCAGGAAGATCCCCTGGAGAAGGAAATGGCAACCCACTCTAGTATTCTTTCTGAAAAAACCATGGACAGAGGAGCCTGGCAGGCTACAATCCATGGGGTCGCAAGAAGTGGAGTGAAGTCACTCAGTAGTGTCCGACTCTTTGCGAGCCCATGGACAGTAGCCTACCAGGTTCCTCTGTCCATGGGATTTTCCAGGCAAGAATACTGGAGTGGGCTGCCATTTCCTTCTCCAGGGGACCTTCCCAACCCAGGGATCGAACCCAGTTCTCCTGCATTGCAGACAGACACTTTACCGTCTGAGCCACCAGGAGTGCCTAAACCACCACCATTCATTTAAGTCAGCACAGAACACTGAGTGGGGTTCCCTGAGCAGTACAGTGTTTTCATATTAGTTACCTATATTATACAGAGTAGGGTATGTATGTCAATCCCAGTCTCTCAGTTCATCCCACTGCCGTTTCCCTCCTTGATGTCCATGTATTTGTTCTCTATGTCTGTGTTTCTATTTCTGTTTTGCAAATAAGATCATTGATACCATCTTTCCAGATTTCACATATGTGTTATACAATATGTTTTTTCTGACTTATTTCATTCTGTATGACAGTCTCCAGGTTTATCTGTGTCTCTACAAATGACCCAATTCCATCCCATTCTATGGCTGAGTAATATTCCATTTTATGTATGTATTATGACTTCTTTATCCATGTTGCTGTTGATGGACATTTAGGTTGTTTGCATGTCCCAGCTATTGTAAATAGTGCTGCAGTGAACATTGGGGTTCATGTGTCTTTTTGAATTATAGTTTTTCTCTGGTTATATCCCTAATAGTGGGATTTCTGGGTCATAGGGTAGTTTCATTTCTAGTTTTTTAAAGAACCTCCATACTGTTCTCCATAGTGGCTATGCCAATTTACATTCCCACCAACAGTGCAAAAGTGTTCTTTTTTCTCAACACCCTCTCCAGCACTTATTGTTTGTAGATTTTTTATGATGGCCATTTTGACTGGTGTAAGGTGATACCTCATTGTAGTTTTGATTTGCCTTTCTGTAATAATTAGTGCTGTTGAGCATCTTTTCATGTGTAAAAATATGGAACCCGTCATGAATTTGTGTGTCGTCCTTGCAAAGGGGTGATGCTAATCTCTGTATCAGTCCAGTTTCAGTATACTTGCTGCTGAAGTGAGCTATCTTTTTTTTTTTTTCCCATTCCTAGGCATTTTGTTTTACCCTTGAATTTTGCATTTCATTTTTAACTTTCCTTCCACTCATGGGTTATGTGAAAATATTTCCACAGTTGTATTCTCAGTTTGTTCAGAATTTTTGATGTGTACATGCATGCTAAGTCATTTTAGTCATGTCCAACTCTTTGTGACGCTATGGACTATAGCCCACTAAGCTCCTCTGTCCATGGAATTCTTCAGGCAAGAATACTGGAGTGGGTTGCCATGCCCTCCTCCAGGGGATCGTCCCAGCCCAGGGACTGAACCCACATCTCTTACATCTCCTGCATCGGAAGGCAGATTCTTATTACTGGTGCCACCTGGGAAGTGCCTTTGATGCATGTAGAATGTAATCCAAAAAATGGAAAAATTGTGTAGAGCGAGTGCAGAGAAAAAGAGAGCTAGCTGGGCAGTCAGGCAAAGAAAAGGAAATTTATTAGAGGGAAACGAGGTGACTAGCCCTTAAGGAGAACCAGCATCCTCTTTCTGATGGCGTCTTTCTTATACTCCACCAATGAAAAATTCTCTGAAGGGATGGTTAGTTTTTAGCCTGTAGCTGAGTCCTGCGGTTACATAGCCAGAGGTCTGGCATCCAGTGGTCTTGTAGCCTTGAGAAGGTAGGTGCCAGCAGGAAGACAGAATGTCATTTGGGCAAGTTGGTCTGTCTCAAGGGTCACTGTG
The DNA here is from genome assembly GCF_023091745.1 of Budorcas taxicolor. Classification (NCBI taxonomy): domain Eukaryota; kingdom Metazoa; phylum Chordata; class Mammalia; order Artiodactyla; family Bovidae; genus Budorcas; species Budorcas taxicolor. The sequence continues at coordinate 74,505,160 of NC_068911.1, forward strand.
ACTTTACCCTTTGTTTGCGAGGTCAACATAATGAGGGATTTTTAACAATAAGCCCCCATGTAAGCCTTATCAAATTGTTAGCATGACTTCGGTTATTTTCAAAATGTAGCCCACAGACCTCCTTGAGTTCTCTTGAAACCTTTTAGGGAGTCCCTCAGGGCAAAAGTATTTCAGAATAATAAAAAGAACATTTTTTTTGCCTTTTTCACTGTATTGATTATTGCACTTAGGGTCAAAATCAATTAAGATTCTTAGCCTTAACAATGATCAAAACAGCGGCACCAAACTGGACTTGTGGTCACTGTATTCTTCACTACCATTCACCCCCAGTAAAAACAAGTAAATAAATATATATGTAAAATTAAAAACCAGGTTTACTGCAAAAATATCTTTGATGAAGCAGGAAAAAATATTAACTCTATTTCACCTAGACACATAAATAAGTGCGCTTGTTTTTTTTAATGTTATGTGTGCTGAAATGGGAAGCATGCATACAAAATAGTTTCCACGAACAAAAGTGTGATGATGGTTGACCCAAAAAAATAATAAATAAAACACTTGTGCAATTACTTTGAGTTGCTAGCTGAATTAGCTGATTTTCTATGAACACCATTTTTACTTGAAAGAATGACTGACAAATTGTGGTTATTTAGACTTGGATATCTGGCAGATGACTTTCTGAAATTGAGTGAAATGAGCCTGTCATTTCAAGAAAAAATAATTTACTATATTTGTTACCAAGGACAACATATGAATATCTGAGAGAAAAATTAGAATTTTGGAAAACTTTTATCTCCACCATAAGTTCAACAGCTTCTCAAAACAAAGAATTTTCTGATGTGATGAATGATGGTGTTCACATTTCAAAGATCTGCATAACTCAGTCAAGCAATATTTTACAAATGAGCAGTGGATAATGATACAAAATCACACACAGATAATAGATCCATTCAAAGTGCAAGATAAACCAACAGATTTTAATGTAGCACAATACAAGTTCATTGTTACATCTTCAGATTCTATTTATCTAGTTTTGCTAGACTTTCAAAGAAGACTATTTCTAAGACTATTATTGAATATGTATTGAAATATATATTGTTGATGTTAAGTTGCTCAGTTGTGTCCAACTCTTTGCTACCCCCATGGACTGCAGCACACCAGGCTTCCCTTCCTTTACTATCTCCCAGAGCTTGCTCAAACTCATGTCCATTGAATCAGTGATCCATCCAACCGTCTCATCCTCTGTCATCCCCTTCTCCTGCCTTCTGTCTTTCCCAGCATCAGGGTCTTTTCCAAGGAGTCAGTTCTTCATATCAGGTGGCCAAAGTATTGGAGCTTGAGCTTTAACATCAGTCCTTCCAATGAATATTCAGGGTTGACTTCCTTTAGGATTGACTAGTTTGATCTTGCTATACAACGGATTCTCAAGTCTTCTTTAGCACCACAATTCAAAATTATAAATTCTTCAGTGCTTAGCCTTCTTTATGATCCTGCTCTCACATCCACACATGACTACTGAAGACCATAGCTTTGACTAGATGGACCTTTGTTGGCAAAGTAGTATCTCTGCTTTTAATATATATTTAATATATTGAATGTATATTGAAAAGGCTGTTGAAAAATTTAAACTCCATATACATGTGAGGCCAGATTTTCATCATCCAAAATGTAAGGTATAATAGATTGAATGCAGAAGCAGATTTAAGAATCTAGACATTAAGCCAAAATTAAATAGATTTGAAAATTTATAAAATAAGACAATAAAATAATTAAAATAAAATAACTTTTAAAAATAAATTAAAAAACTCAGTAGATTTTCTTTTAGAGCTATGATTATTTTTCACCTAAAATATTATTTTAACATATTATTGTTTTACTATTTATAAATTAATTTTTTAATGATTTCTCTTTTAATCTCCAATATAGTAAAATGTTAGTATAAAGTTATGACCCACCTAGACAGCATATTAAAAAGCAGAGACATTACTCTGTCAACAAAGGTCCATCTAGTCAAGGCTATGGTTTTTCCAGTCATGTATGAGAGTTGGACTGTGAAGAAAGCTGAGAGCCAAAGAACTGATGCTTTTGAACTGTGGTGTTGGAGAAGACTCTTGAGAGTCCCTTGGACTGCAAGGAGATCCAACCAGTCCATTCTAAAGGAGATCAGTCCTGGGTGTTCATTGCAGGGACTGATGTTGGAGCTGAAACTCTTACTTTGGCCACCTGATGGGAAGAACTGACTCATTTGAAAAGACCCTGATGCTGGGAAAGATTGAGGGTGGGAAGAGAAGGGGACAACAGAGGATGAGATGGTGGGATGGCATCACTGACTCAATGGACATGGGTTTGGGTAGACTCCGGGAGTTAATGATGGATGGGGACACCTGACGTGCTGAGGTTCATGGGGTCACAAAGAGTTGGACATGACTGAGTGACTGAACGATATAAGCAAAAGCTTTTGGAGGTCCTCAATAATATTAATAATACAAAGAGGTCCTGAGATCAAAACTTTATATGACAAGGATGAATTTGATAATTCTTCTTCTATGGTAAATACATTTATGTCTTTTACATTATGGCCATGTCTTAGTTGAAACTACTATAATGTGGGTAACTGAGTCTGGGAAGTTATGCTGAATAAGGAATATATTTATTACATTATACTAGTGTGTTTTCCATTACTGTGACATGAGCTGCATATATCATCAGTTTAACTCAGTAAGTTCTAATAAATGTAAGAAGTGTTGGAAAGCAAGCCAGAGATTACAAAAGATAAATATTCTGATACTCTTGTTTGGATTTTCAACATCTCTCAACTAAAACAATGTAAAATTTTTCTATTGGTCTTTTTTCATATAGGTACCTTTCCTACTTAAACCTCCCTCCCCTCCACACTAGTAACCTTTCAAACAGGCACATCAAGTCTCCACTGTTTAAAAGTATTAGTGACATCCAGGGATAAAAGCTCAGTTTATTCAGGATGACTGGCTCCTGTGAGCTGTTGGGTTTGTCTCTTCTCTGTAGTCTATCTACTCTACCATGTGCCCCCCAGATATACTGCATTTCTGTGCATATCTGAACTGTTTTTGTCTCCTGGCCTTTGCTGCTGCTGCGTTTTCTGCCTGAAAAGCCACGATCTCTTCTTCCCTCAAGAATGACTCATTTCCTTTCTGTGCTATGGCTGTGCCTGGAACAGACTTCCATCATAGCAACCACTGCACTTTATGGTGCTTATTTTTTGGCTTCCTTTTCATGTGCTGTACCTTCTCTGCAACACATTTCAGCCTATTCTCTGATGTAACAGGATCATCGGGGGCACCTAAGTACTCAATAGGGGATTTCCAGGTGGTGTTAGTGGTAAAAGATCCCAATCTGCCTCCCAATGCAGGAGACACAAGAGATGCAGGTTCAGTTCCTGAGTGGGGAAGATCCCGTGGAGGAGGAAAATGGCAACCCACTCCAGTATTCTTGCCTAAAGAGTTCCATGGAGAAGAGAAGCCTGGTAGACTATAGTCCATGGGGTCGCGAAGGATGGACACAACCGAGAAACTGAGCATACACATACACACACACAGACACACACACACACACACACACACACACAATTCTATACTTTAAATAATGTTTCCGTAAATATATTTATTGGTAAAACTATACTTCAGTTCAGTTGCTCAGTCGTGTCCGACTCAAGCACATAATAATCTTAATATTTTTGTGCAAATTCCAAACTCCTATCACAGAGTCCATATATGCTATGATTAAACACTGTTTTTCAAAGTAACTCTGAATTTTTTTTTCTTATTGTTAACTTTAGTTAAAAATGACTTGACTTAATTCAGAGAAATTTTATTACTTCCTATTTAATCTGTTGGAGTTGTATTTTGTTTTTTGCTTCAGTCAAATTTTTAAAAAAATTATCCAAGGATTATCCTCTTAGTTATAAAAATTAGTAAAGTTATAGAAAAACAGAATATTTTAAAAGTATAAAGACTATAATATTCATATCTTATAATCTTTTGTGTGATTTTTTTGCCAACAAGATATATTGCTTTTGACACTGTAATATTTTCTTCTAAATAATTTTTATTTCTGTTGTTTTGGGGGAATTTTTTTGCTGTTTCTTAGGATTCCTATGGTGTTTGCAATTTTTTATCTATCAGGTGTTATATCTTAAACATTTTTTTCATGCTGTCAGAAATTTTTTAAAAAGATCATTTTAATGGCTCCATAGTATTCCATCACAGAGTTTTACTTTTATTTAATTATTCTAACAATTATGGAAATGTTTCTTTCTAATTGGATAATTACTTTTGAGGTAAACTTTAACACATTAAAATATCATGCATTTTAGAGTTCTATTAATAATCATCAGATCTTTTGTTGTATAAAATAGAGCCAAAAAACAGAATTCCCACATTGCCTGTGTAGTGCACACAGGATGAAAGTTCAGTCAACCAACACATGTGGGGCAAACAATTTCAGGTGTGTGGTTTCATGCAGTAGGCTCCTTAGCTTTCACCTTTGGTTGTTCCGGATCTGCACTGAGGGTAGAGCTTAGGTTGGTTCACTATTCTTATTCACTCCTCCTCTTACAGTTTGTTCAGAATATATCCTTTTGTGTTCATTTTCTCACATTTTCCCCTACTTTCAGAAATAGAGACAAAATAACCTAAATATTAACATGGAACAAAAACTACACAAAAACTGTTGCACTGTTTGCTTTTTTTTTTTTTTTTTACCACTTTCCAGTAGCATATAACACTCTTCTTAGATATTCAGATACAGTTTTAAAGAGACTTAAAGTTCCCATTAAAATATGTCTTTAACAAGTGTATTGAATAATATGAGACTTGAAAGGGAAGTAAAGAAATGGTAATCATTTTACAGTTCTCATTTATCCTTCAATTATGTGTGCATGCTAAGTTGCTTCAGTTGTGTCCAACTCTTTGTGATCCCATGCACTATAGCCCACAAGGCTCCTCTGTCCATGGGATTTTCCAGGCAAGAATACTGAAGTGGGTTGCCTTTTCCTCCTCCAGGGGAGCTTCCCGAGTTAGGGATCCAACCTTCAACTCCTGGGTCTCCAGCATTGCAGGTGGATTCTTTACCACTGAGCCACTGAGGAAGCCTACATAGTACCTTAATCTAATCCATTTTCAAACGCACCAGTTTAATACTATTTTACTGGGAGGTACCTGAATATATTTCAGTATTCCTGCAGCTCCCTTTGGAGGTTTCTGCTTTTATGATTATTATCTTCCTTCCAATGTACTACATCTCTTATTTCTCTTACATTGGCAGGTAGATTCTTTACCACTAACACCATGTGGGAAGCCCTTCAATTATATGTAGTTATAGGTTTGATATTGTTAGCAGAGAATCTGGTTGAGACCCCTCCTCCTGTTAGCCTTGGTTCTTGGTGACGATGCAAAGAAGAATCTGAGGTCTTATCTGTTGCACGAGAATTTATTGAAGATAAAGGAAGAGGGAACATCTCAAAAGAGAGGTGGGCCAGGTCAAGGGAAGCAATGACCCTGGAGGGCTGAGGTGTAGAGTTTTTAAGGCAAGCTTATTTGCATAATCCATGGGGTCCATTGACTGAGATTATATAATAAGAGGTTCTACTGTACACATCCTTCACATATTTCAGTCTATTATAATTAGATGTATCTACTCATGGGATATTTATGAACAGTTAATGAGCCCAATGGCTGCCAAAGTTTACCTAAGTACATGATAGTGTGAGGTGTGCACATGTGCCAGAGGGGGGAAGGTCCCTACAGTCAGCCAGTGGAGGGTTTTTCTGATCCCCTGACTATTTTGGAGTACCGTTGGGGGCTTTGTGGGACAGGGTCGGTAAATAGCTTGGTGGGATTAGGCGGCCATTGGATGTTTAGCTGATGGGGCCACCTCTTGTTGCTCATGGCTGACTTCCTGCCTAACAATATTATCTAAGAAAGGATCGTTCATATCCTCCATGATGTGGAAGAATCACATTAGATCCCCAAACCAGGGTAACATTACAGTGTTAAAAACAATTTATGTTTTCATTTTGTCTTGAAGTCTAGTAATTTATACCCGCTAGTAATAAATCTCAGTGTATACATCTAATTCTCAGAGCATAATCTATACATCAGAGCTTTGAAAGAGGTTGTTATTTTCAAGGCCAGTCAAAATGACCTAAGAAAATTTTCTTTCTTCTCCTGAATTTGGCAGTGGTAATAGACAAGTGGCTTCTCTGGTAGCTCAGTGGTCAAAAATCCGCCTACCAAAACAGGAGTCTCGGGTTCAATTTCTGGATTGGGAAGACCCCTGGGAAAAGAAAATAGGAACCCACTCTAGTATTCTTGTCTGGGAAATCCCACGGAAAAAGAAGCCTGGCTTCTTTTTTATGCCATGAGGTCATAAAGAGTCAGACATGACTTAGCAACTAAACAGTAGACAAGTAGTCACCTTCTTTCTTCTTAGCATAACTCTGACTGTGTAGGTACCACCCTCCTCAGGACATTGAAGGGTCATGAGAAACTGGTCTGTCTCAATTCTCCACCCAGTTCTAGGAGTGGCCTAATGATCCTAGGGGTGACCTCATTCACATCATCAATGATTGATTTAGCAATAGACGTGTTATGCCATATTAACTAATGAAATATAGAATGTCTACCATGGGGCTTCTAGAAAAACTCACTGCTCTCCTAAGAAAAAGCCACTGTCCATTGAGTCAGTGATGTCATCCAACCATCTCATCTTCTGTCATCCCCTTCTCCTCCCACATTCAATCTTTCCCAGCATCAGTGTCTTTTTAAATGAATTAACTCTTCACATCAGGTGGCCAAAGTTCAAGCCATCTTGAAGCCAAAAACTCATTAACCAAAATCAAAAAATTAACAAAAGGAGTGAAATGCTTGGCATATAAAATGTAATGTTATATATTACTATCTAGAATTATTTAAAATTATAGTGAGTTGAGTCCATATCATATTTATGATGAACATATATACTGATTGCTCAATCTGATAGACAAATGCAGGAAACATTGACCAATAACACTGTCTAAACATTGTAAATACTAAATGTTTTAGCATTCATATTTACTGGGCCTTGGAGTAGAGCAGTCAGGAAGTTGGTCAACAAGAAATAATTTTCTCAGTCATTCATCCACTTATTATTCACTCACTTTACAAATATGGCTTGAGAGCCTACTATGTATAACACTAGGTTTCAAGATACCATCTTTTAAGTACTTGAATTCTAAGAATATAAGCTGGCTATATAAAAAAATATTTTAAAAACATAGAATTTATCGCTTCTTTGAGATTCTGAATATATTGCATACCATCTCTAAACCTCAGCATTACTGATCTTAATAAAGTCAATATTCTTATTTATGTGTACTATTTCAATGCAAATGCAGTACTGTGATTTGACTGGTCATAATGGGATTCAAAATTTCAGTTTAAATTTGGAACAAAGATTTTTCTCTATTGTAATGCCAAACATAACACCAAAGGTAATTAATAGACATTCCAAAAGGAATAATCACTTTTGACTTTAGGCAAAAAGAAAATTATGTAAAGAAATACAGTAATAATTCAAATATTACAGTCATTATTTCTATAAAATTCTTCTTGAATTCCTTTAGAGGAGTAAAGCATACAGAAATGATCAAGGCATTCTGATTCATAAACAGAAAAGAAAGAGAGTCAGTAATTATCACTGTTTACATGATTATCATTGTGGCATGAGTTTCTTTTATAATTCAGAATTTTTAGTATATTTATAGAGTTGTGCAACCATTACTACAACTTAATTTTAGAACACTTCCATTGAGCTGAAAAGAAACATAACGCGCATCTGTATTCACTCCTCACCCGCATTGTCAGTCCTAGGCAAACACCATTTAGTTTCTGCCTCCATACATTTGCATTTTCTAGACATTTCATATGAATTTGAATAATGTATTATGTTATTTTCTGTGTCTTGCTTCTTAACATTATATCTCTGCTCTTCACCCATATTGTAGCATGTATCAGTACTATTATTTTTAATTGCTCAGTAATATTTCATTGTATGCATATACCATATTTGTTTATTCATTCACCAATTAATGGACATGTGGGAAGTTTCTACTTTTTGGCTATTATGATAAGACTGCTCTGAATATTCCCATACAGGTTTTTGTATGCGTGTATGTTTCCATTTCCCTTTCTTGCTTTGGGGTAAAATTACTAGGTCATACAATATACCAATGCTTAACATTGTGAGAAACTACCGAAGTGTTCTCCAAAATGTCTGTACCATTTCATATTCCTGCCAGCAATATACGAGGGTTCCAGTTTTTCTACATCCTCAACACCGCTTGTTTTCATCTGTCTTTCTTATTATACCCGTTCTAGTAGATGTGATGTGGTATCTCATTGTGATTTTGATTTGCCTTTCCCTCATGGATAATGATTGCTGAACATCGTTTGATGTGCTTATTGATTCAGGTATCTACTTTGAGCAAATATTTATCCAAATCCTGTGCTTATTTTTACACTGGGTTTTTGTCTTTTTATTATTGACTTGTAAGAGGTTGTTAAAAATATTCTGCATATAATTCCTTATCTGCTATGTAATTTGCAAATGATTTCTCCTGTTCTTTGGCTTGTATTTATTCTCTTAATGGTGCCTTTTGAACTACAAATCACTTTTATGCAGTGCAATTTATCAATTTTTTTCTTTGATTGCTTGTGCTTTTGGTGTTATTTATACCTAAGAAATCATTACCTCACCTAAGGTCATGATGAATTACTTGTATTTCTCAAACAATTTTATTGTTTTAGCTCTAACATTTATATCTATGATTCATCTTGAATTAATTTTTGTATGATGTTATACATAGTCCCAAATTCTTCCTTTTGCATGTGGGTGTCTAGTTTTTCCAGCACCAAATGTTGAAAAAAATTAATTCTTTCCCCATCAAATTGTCTTGGTGTCTTTTTCAAAAATCAGTTGGCCAGCGTCTTATTAGTTGCTAATCAAAAGCTAAATTGATAAAAATTTTTATCAAAGTAATGTTCTCGTCTTATTCAAGAATGAATCAGAATAAAAGCCTTTGATACTTTATAAATATCAGATGTCTAAATATTAAGGAAACTATATGGTTACTTTATGAGACCTTATACTATAAAATGTTCTGAAAAAAATGTTCTGTGTTTTAGGTCTTTATTTTTGCTGTAGGCTTTGAATTTTTAACTATTGCATTTTATCTCTCAGTCTTGGGAGATGGCATTGTTATTCCAAGTATAATATTTTATTGATTAATGCAGCAATTATTGTGTGCCTTTCACAAGTGTGCACTTTGCACGTTATAGTGAAAAATGCAAACATGGATGCTATTCTCAAGGTGTTTATGTATTAAGACAGAAAATAAGACATTCACAAGTAAATATAATAAGAGTTAAAAGTTGGCAAGTAATGTGAGAATTGCTGATAAATGCTTATGGGAATTTAAAGATGACTTGCTATTTATTTTGGAGAAGCACCAGTGGATAAGAGATTAACAGTCTATGTGACAGCAAATTTAGCTCTCCATTGGCCTATAAAAATGGTTAAGGTGATTACAAAAATTAGGCATCAAGTATCTGATTGATGAATATAAATAGCTATCAAGAAGTATCACCTGTGGAAAAAAATTATGAATAATAATCATTGTACATGACATGCTAGTTATCAATTTGTTGTCTCTTAGCTCTAAGTTCACCATTTGGAACCTAGACAGCTATAGGGCTTTTTAAGCACTAGTTCTTTGTCAGTGAAAATGTTAGTCAACCAGTCCATATCTGACTCTTTGGAACCCCATGTACTCTAGTCTGCTAGGCTCCTCTGTCCATGGGATTCTCCAGGACAGAGGATCCTGGAAGAGGGTAGCCATTATCCTTCTCCAGGGCATCTTCCTAACCCAGGGATCAAACCCGGGTCTCCCACGTTGCAGGCATGTTCTTTACTATCTGAGCCACTAGGGCAGGCTTTTGTCAGGGAAGCTTTGTCAGTAGAGGTACCAAAAGGAACATTGCTTAAGGAAGGGGCTGCTCTCCCTGCTATATTTTGTTTTTACTTGCTCCTGGTGCACTGTCTATCAGGGATGTGTGTGTATGGTGACATGTAGTGATATTCTGCCACAGCCTAGTTGGGGCAGCCCATGGTGACTTCAGAACCCAGATAAGGGCAGTGACCACTTTGCCACAGCCCTCCTAACCAGAGACCTCTTGCTCCTTGACTCCCAGAGTAGTGCCCCACTCCTGAGGGCCCATCTTTAAGACCAACTTGGGTAACTGGGTTCTGAAGTGTTGTTCCTGCTTGCCTGACAGTTATGACCCGGCACTGGCCTGAACACCCCCACAAACTACGCTGCTGTACAGCTACCCCTCGTCCAGTGAGCTCTGAAACACCGCCTTAAGAAGGGCAACACTTCTCTGTCTTCCTTTCTATTTCCCTCAGCCCTAGCATTCCCTTTAGACTTTTCTTACATCTTTTTATTTACTCAGCCATAATAACTTAATAATCCTTATATTAAAGTCTTCCTGTTTAAATTTACATGTGGTTTCTATCACTTGATTGGATCCCCAATTAGTACCTATTGCTATAAAATCTTTTGCTCAGTTAATATTATTGATTTTTCCAGTTCTTCAGTTTAGAGCGATAAAGGGTTAATTTCACATCACTATCCCGGGCTTCCCTGCTGGCTCGGTGGTGAAGAATCCTAATTTCTACATAGAAATTATAGAAAAATTTCTATATTTCCTCTATTTGTATATTTCTCAAAGGATTATAATCCTATAATATAATTATACAAATTATATATATAATATATAATTATATAATTAAATCTTATGTAATTAATGTAAATTAATGATATTATATAGTTATTACCCTGATATAATTTTTAAAGAATTGGAGCGGACATATTAGAAAATAACAAGTAAAATATTATATGGAAGATTATACCAGTTATTTGGGGATATTGCATTTTTAAAACTATCTCTAGGGGCTTCCCAGGTGGCTCAGACAGTAAAGAATCTGCCTGCAATGCAAGAGACCCAGCTTCGATCCCTGGGTTGGGAAGATCCCCTGGAGGAGGAAATGACAACCCACTCTAGTATTCTTGCCTGGAGAATCCCATGGACAGAGGAGCCTGGCAGGTTGCAGCCTTTGGGGTTGCAAAAACTTGAACATGACTTAGCAACTGAGCACACACATCCCTAGAAAAGAATTAGAGACGTGTGACATATTTCCTCACATGGCATCATGGAAGGTGACTTTTTAACTAGTAAATATTGCCTGTGGTCTAGCATCCCATTCACAAATAAGAATTAGGCATTCATTTACTGAGTCAAGTGTCATTGATCCTATTCCCAGTTCAAGTACTTGGTTTCATATTGAGTTACCCATATAATAGATTTTGTAGGAGTTGATTATTTTGGCCAAAGAAATAGAAAGAGGGAGATTTAAACTATTGTCAAATTTTGTCTTTAAATTAGCAAAGTTATACAAAAGTATAATACAACTCCTAAATCTTAAAGTGAGGTTGTGTTTTTTTTTTTCCAAAAACATTGATTTAGTTAAATACAGTAAGATTATTTCACCATTTGTTGTACTTCTTAAAACTCAAATATTTCTTATTTATATCACTGTTCTAAATTTCAGTCAATATTTTCTTCACTTTGAACATATATGCCAAATTAAAGATTGGCCAGCCAGATTGCTATTTAGGCATGTAGTCATTCTCATCTTGAATATTAATATAATACAATTTTATTACTATTTTATGTAATGTGCCAATATAAATCTTTTGAAATATCAGTATTCTAAAATATAGAAGCAGAAAAGAAGTTTGTTTGGCAAATAACTTTAATATTTAGTTTTTGGCCAATTTAGCCAATTTAGTTGTTGGCTCTTGTAACTAGAGAAAGATAAAATAAGGTTTTTCTTTCAAGTAGCTTTAATTAGTAAAAGATTTACAAATCTCACATTCATATTACTAACTCAAAAGATGCAGTTCTCTAATATTAATCTCAGTGCACACCCACATATATACATATATATAAGTTTCTTGAAAATCCTTAAATATTCATTTGAGAAGAAAATAATCTAAGTAGCATAACATGGAGTTATTTTTAGAAATATTTGTGTGCAATCTGCATTGTTTAGAGTATTTTCTTATCAAATGCATATATAACAATTCTCAAGAAATATGTGTACTCCATGTATCTGGATACAAGCTTTCCAATTCTCCAAACATCTAGAACTTAACCTAAAATCGAGTTGAATATATAGGCTTTTGAACATTCCAAATATCTTTTCATATCTTTTGCTTCAAATTGAAGTCTAGATAAACTCAAATATAAATTTTTCAAAATAGATTCCTATTTAAAGCAGATCTTTTAAACCTGGCATTGGAAAGATCAAATTAATAGCGACTAGAAGATGAAATAGAGATGGAGATATACAGAATTAGGCATTCTCATCAAGGTAAGAAGGACTTTCCCAGATGGCTCAGCAGATAAAGAATCTTCCTGCAATGGAGACCAGAGACCCAGGAAATGTGGGTTTGATCCCTGGGTCGGCAAGATCCCTGGAGAAGGGAATGGCAACCCACCCCAGTATTCTTGTTTGAAAAATCCCATGGACAGAGAGTCCAGCGGGACTCTACAGTCCAAAGGGTCTCAAACAGTGCAACATGACTGAGCAACAGAGTGCATGCTCCATGTGTGCACGTGTGTGCATGTGCGCGCACGCACACACATCTAGGTAAAAAGGGGAAGAACTTAAACATTAAAACAAAGCATACCCACCATGTATTTATAAAGTCGTAAATAAAAAGTGTATAATATTTTTAGATTTCCAGCAGAAATGGTGAATGCATACAGTATTTTGCAAATTCCGTGAAAGGGCACATTTGAGATATTTGAGAAAAATGATTGAAGAATTTTAGGACCTTTATCTTAACTCAATATCTTGAGACAGCCTAAAAAATGAGAAAATAAAACATAAAAACCATACATATATTGAAATTGATAGTCACCTAGAATAACACAGATAAAAATAAAGCCTGTGAGTAGAGACTGTGTCCGACCAATTTAATTTCCTTTGTGACAAAGTAAAAAGTCATGTTGATTAAGACAAAAATAATAAATATCACTTATCTGTGCTTTGGGGATGCTTTCATATATCTGTACTTGATCTTTTTTTATGATCTTTTATTATTAATTCCCAACTTTCATGTAAGAATTATGAAGAAACACCAAATGAAAGAAGGTGAACTTTCAGTGTCTGTTGAGAGTAACAATACACTTTTTCAAAAACGGCATCTGTGAAAAAATTTATATTTTGTTTTATCATGTATATAATTACATAATTGAAAGAGATTATGATATGAATGTGTACATGGCATGTATTCAGCATGAATCAAAAGCCAGAGTGGGCATTACAGATTTTAGAATCTCTAGAATAACTCTGAGCCTGATTTCTTGAAATTATTGGTTTATTAATTTAGTTTAATTTAAAATTAATTGTTAAGTATTCAAGTGATTCAGGATGGTTAACAATGATTTCATGATTTCATGCAGAAATATACTAATTACACCATTGAAATCAACCCAGAGATTATTACTATTTAGTAACTTTTCACTGACCTCAATGTTGAAATTGGGAATTAGAGTATACATGGTATATAATAAATCATATTAATAGCTCTGAGGGATTCAAGAATAGAACACAGGATAAACTTGAAACTTTTAGAAGCTGACAGACTCTGAAGTTCAACCAAGGTTAGATTTTGAATCAAGAACAAACTATTAAGCATAAATATCATAAGATGTTGGGAAAACTAGTCACGAGTTGGTGGAATCAAGACCCGTATGTTTAACAAGAAGTCAGTGTTTCTGATTAATAGTAGGAAGAGGATCATAGGATGTTTTTATATGTAAAGACTGATTTTATTTTTTCAACCCTTTTTATAAATGTCAAATTGACTTGTGCAGATATAGGCTAAATGAATACAGATACCCTATTACTGAAACAATTTGTAAAGAAAATTATGCAAAAATTAGGAATCATCTTTTATTGCTGTTGTTGCTGTTTAGTTGCTAAGTCATGTCCTACTTTTTGAGACCCCATGGACTATAGCCCATCAGGCCCTTCTGTCCATGGGATTTTCCAGGCAAGAATATTGGAGTGGATTGCCATTTCCTTCTCCAGGGGATCTTCATAACCCAGGAATTATCTTTATGCTATTTGTAATTACTATTATTCCTTTAGAGTCTCTGAGCAGCTCAGTGAATTTGGGAAGAAATTGGAAAGGAGCAGGTGAACAATGCAAATAATTACATGGTGTCAATTACAGGACCTTAAAAGATTGGAAATTTTTCAGATTGGAAAAGAGCACTGAAGGGAGAGGTGATAACTGTTTTCAAATGTATCTAGGTTTGTTGCAAGGAGAGTATGTAATTGTATCTTTTTTAATCTCTGTAAAAAGATAAATTACTGGCAATGGGCATAAATGGTACCAAGAGAACTTCATGTTTTTTTTTCTTCTTCTTCCAAAAGTGATTTGATCTGACTTAAAAAACCAAATACAGTATAAATCAAAATAATAAAGACCAACAAGCTAAAAGGAGTGGTGAATTTGATGTTCCAAAACCTAGAAAAGATATGACTTATACTTGGTTCTGAACTTAACTTTGTGCTTCTAACGTTAACTAGCTAAAGGGAAAGCATGGAGGGTCATGGGGTACATAAATAGACCTCATTGTCTACACAAGAAAGTTAATGAAGGGGACACACTGGAAATCTCTGCTATCCCTGGATCATCTAGCATGTAACTGGGCATGGTTGTAGTTTAATAGTTTCTTTGGTTGATTAATTGATTGCTTGCTATTTCGTGAGCTGTTGTTGTTGCTGAATTCCATTCTACCATATGCCTGCCACTGTATGTCTGTCGTTGTTCAGTCAGAGTCATGTCCAGCTCTTTACAACTCCATGGACTGCAGCACTCCAGGCTTCCCTGTCCCTCACCATCTCCTGGAGATTGCCCAAGTTCATGTCCATTGAATTTGTGATGCCATCCAACCATTTTACTCTCTGTTGCCCTCTTCTCCTCCTGCCTTCAATCTTTCAGAACATCAGGGTCTTTTCGAATGAGTTGGCTGTTGGCATAAGGTAACCAAAGCATTGGACCTTCAGCTTCAGCATCAGTTCTTCCAATGAGTATTCAGGGTTGATTTCCTTTAAGATTGATTGGTTTGATCTCCTTGCAGTCCAAGGGACACTCAAGAGTCTTCTCCAGCACAACAGTTCGAAACCATCAGTTCTTCAGCACTCTGCCTTCTTTATGGTCCTGCTCTCATATCCATACATGACTACTGAAAACACCTTAACCTTGATTGTATGGACCTTTGTCAGCAAAGTGATGTCTCTGGTTTTCAACACACTCTCTAGGTTTATCAAACCTGCCAAGAGGCAATCTTCTTCTAATCTCAAGGCTGCAGTTACGGGTCAACTGTATGTCTATGCCAACTAATTAGAAATTTCTGGTATTTTTATCACATGCAACTTACTTTCTGCACTTGGCCCTACTTTGTAACATCTAAAACACTAGCTATTTTTATACTAGGATTTTTTGAATTTTGAGGTGCAAAACATTCTGAACGTTTCTTACTTCTGCCAGAAAATTATGTAATAACGTATAAAACTGACTATATGTGGAAAATAAATTCGGCTCAATTGAATATTCTGGGTACAACTTAGTATCACCTACACAATAACTTCTTCTGGCAGATGTTCTGCAAGGTCTAAATTGGTCATTTTAAAGGACACTTTCAACACTCGATTCATTAAGTGACATAGAGACTCCCTTTGCAGGTAACCCCTTCTGACAGATCCATCAGGATACAGTCTCCTTAAAATCAGTCATTCTTCATGTGCCATTCTTTTCTTTCTTTTAAAATGTGGAGGGTATAGTAACAATGGCTGCCCTTCTCCATTCTTTATAACA
The DNA here is from genome assembly GCF_023091745.1 of Budorcas taxicolor. NCBI lineage: Eukaryota > Metazoa > Chordata > Mammalia > Artiodactyla > Bovidae > Budorcas > Budorcas taxicolor. The sequence continues at coordinate 74,521,193 of NC_068911.1, forward strand.
CAGAGTTCTGATATCCCAAGTAGCCGCTTGTTCAAGTGCTTGAAATTATATTAGACCATTTTTTGAGAAAGATTTGGCCTGGAGGGATTCCTTGAGTCTACTTTTAAGGAAAGTTAGGATGACTCAATTTCTCAGTGAGAAAACATATTGTAATGATAAATGTTTCTAACCAAATATCAGCCCTGCTGCCTGAATTTCTGCTTTTATAACAAGAGCATTGAACTGTAAAACAGTAGACCCAGATTTCAATTTCAAACTTTCACAAGCTATCTGACTGGAGCTAGTCACTCCATTATCTGTGGTACCTAACTTTATTGAACCTTCATTTTCTCCTTTACAAGGTAGACAGTTAAAATTTTAAGAATCTGTTATGTACAAAGTGTCCTTACATTTTTAACGGGGGGAAGGGGAGGTGTCAGGGAATGCTTGTTTCCAAGGCATAAAAGCACATTCAAGTTAGTACAGGTCAAATGGGTTATTTATTGGAAATCCCACAGACCAAAACACAGCTAAGACGTAAGGAGACTAAACTGAACTGAGAAGTCGGAAGCCACATCACAACAGCTCCCTCTGGCTCACTGCATGCTTGCTTCTTATCTCTGCTGCCCTGTCTTTTATGCTTTGGCTGCTGTCCTCTGCTTGCTCAGGGCTGGAGAGCGCTTCCCAGACTCAACCCTGGGTCACTGCGTTCAGGTGCTTATAGTGTTCTGACTCACTCAGTCTCACTCCAATCTAGTCATTCTCCGGAAAGAGAACCCTATTGGCTCAGATAAGCTTGTGGATTGGTTCCATTGTGATCTGTGTCCTCATTTCACCTACCAGGCTGTGGCCCCCGGAAGGGATGGGAAAGTCAGGTGGTGCAAACCTGGTCACTTAGGTTCATCTTTCAGCCCTGGTTGCACATGGGGCTGAGTAAGCACCCTAAGTGTTATTATAAGAATTAATTACATTTTACAAATGATGAAACTGAACTGAGGGAAGTCAAAAAACTATTTTAAATGTCAGTTTACTAAGGGTTAGAGCCAAAATCTGAACCAAGATATCCTCTTTGAGTTCAGTGATCTCACTCCAAAACTTTCATGGTTGACAGAATAAACCTCCAGGTCAGAAGTGACCATTCCTCTATTTAAATTATTGAATCATGGATTCCTCTCTAATCAGTAAACTGATACTTGCATGAATTAATTTAATTCCTTAGGTATCAAATACTTGATTTTGATATTTATAAAGTATGCCTTACCTAGTTTATTCATCTATACCAGTGTTTATCAACATGTGCCCATTGATTAAATATAAACCCCCTATCTTAATCACCTGAACAAGTGGTTTAAAAACAGATTCCAGGCCCAACTTCAGATCTCTGAAACAAAAATACTTGGGTGGCTTTGGACTTGTGTTTTCCAAATCTTCCCCAGGTGATTTTTATGAATAAAATCATTTATATCCTCAAGGTTCAGTATCTATTAAATAAATTATATACCCTATTATTTTAGTTCCCCACAAATTAAAAAAATTCACTTAATTAAACTTTAATGTTCCATTTTTAAATTTTGTAGAAAGGAGAATTTTTATCTGAATGAAGCTCTGAAAATTTTTATTATCACTCTATGTTTGAGTTCCCTTAGTTTGGTGATGACATATATATTAAAGTGAGATGTGGGAGGACAGTGGATTTGCCCTTCTTAATGACCTGGGACTGGGCAGATGACCTGGGTCAGCCTCTGATTGTGAATTCATTCATGTATTCATTCATTCAAGAAAACATTTACTGAACACAGTGTGGCTCGTGTGTTGGTTCTCCCAAATGTTGAATAGGATGATCTTGCTTATACTTCTAGGAGAGTTGGGGGAAAACAGAGGATAAAGAAGATTTAGTTGATTTAGTTCTTGTTGGATATTTGCACAGTTTGCCTTTTTCCTTAATGCTGAAGTTGTCTTTTCTGCCTTCCTCTTTGGTGGGGGGAAAATAATTGAATAGTAGCAAAGGAGTCTTGGCTTGTCTATATAGCCAGCAAAATTTGGCAGGTTAAAAAGATGCCCAGAATGCTGAGTAATGCTTGCACATGTAAGAGGCCTGTCAACCCCATCCCTACAGCTCTGTTCATGTCCTCTATCAGGGCTGTTAAGTCTCTGATGCTTTATAACCCTGTTTCTAACCTCAAAATGAAACTCAAGCTAAATAAAGCATACATTTATCCATTTTTTCCTTCATTCAAATCAGTAGCATCTAAAGAAGTCTTGTAAGGACTCTTCGCTTCAGTTACCAGAGAGACAAAAAAAAAAAAAAAATATTTAAAACTGCTATGTCTCTTGTTTCTCAAAAGTGTCAAAAAATTTTTCTTTCCATGTAGTCAGTGTTTAAGGGAATTAATGTTAGATTAGTTATGTGAATTTTAAAAAAAGAAAAGAAAATCTCTGTTTCATCTCAGCTGAGAGCCAGCAGTGCTGCTCCTGAAAGAAGTGATTTTATTTCCAGCCTCTCTGCAGTGTCTCTGTACTGCATTAGTGCATTGCTGCAAAGCTTTGCATTGCATAGCTTTCCCCAACAGTCAGACAGCTGTTTAGCTGTGTTTCCCATAAATGTTATTGTTCAAAAGGAGGCAAAAAAATATAAACCCATTGCAAAATAGATTATTTTGTTCTGACATCTCTTTCATGCAGATTGTGGGTACAATAACATGCTAGTAATTGGAATGAATGTAATTGTAGTCTGATTTAACTTTGGCCAATTACATTTATTTTAATATAAAGTCTTAGGAAAATGATATTTTAAACTTGGATTGTTTGGTTACAAGAAATGAATAGCAATACTACTATAAAATAATAGATTTTGGAATTTAGAATCTATTTGGGGGATTTCACTTTAAAATATGAATTTTAATGAACAGTTGTTCAATTCATCAAAAATTTTGAAAAGCTGTTCAGTCCATCTTACTTTCCTGGGTGTCATAGACAGTGAAAGGAGTTTGTAACAATGGTAAACATGTAACAATATTAGCTACATTTTGTAAGAAAACATCTATCTTATGCCCAGTGAGTGGTAGACAACATAGGGTGTGGACTTTGGTGACTGGGGAAACTGCGTGGTTTAGACTCTGTTTAAGAAGGCAGTGGCACCCCACTCCAGTGCTCTTGCCTGGAAAATCCCAGAGGAGCCTGGTGGGCTGCAGTCCATAGGGTCGCTAAGAGTCGGACACGACTGAGCAACTTCACTTTCACTTTTCACTTTGATGCATTGGAGAAGGAAATGGCAACCCACTCCAGTGTTCTTGCCTGGAGAATCCCAGGGATGGTGGGAGCTTGGTGGGCTGTCGTCTATGGGGTCGCACAGAGTCGGACACAACTGAAGTGACTTAGCAGCAGCAAGAAGAGCTAAATGCTGCCAAATTCATATCCTTTCATTTTTGCTAGGAATATATTGTATCACATCTAAGGCTGAAGGGAATCTACTATTGCTTTAACTCTCTCAAAAGTGTATAGGTTTATGACTCATGCAAATGTGTAAGAGCGTTTTCCTTCCTGTTATTATGGCTGTTCAGGTTTACTGGTTTCGTTCTTCGTGATCTGACTAAACAGGGTGTGAAGGAGCAGATGTCATCCATGCCAAGAGCTGGGCTTTCAGACCCTTCTAGTTGAGACTTTTGTTTTAAATGGAAGCCAATGTTATTAATATAGCCATCGCTGTTTACACACATTGAAACCCAATGAAATTAGTTAACTTGGCCTGTTTTGTGATTTTAATTGCCATCTCTTCACCATTTGTGAAAATCTACTGGCCACTGATTTTAATATTTACCATTATCCACTTAAATTAAAAAAAAAAAAAAAAAAAAAGCCCACTACTGATTCCCTCATGAAGTAAGTACTGTTTTTGATGGAAAAAAAAATCTAGCACAAGTGGGCTTTCCCTGGTGCTACTGCCTTATACTCTTAGCCCCATTCCGTCCTTTGTCTAGTCTCTCCCTGGCCTTTGATAATTTTGTCAGAAAATCCCCACTAAAACTGATTCATCTGCAGATATCTTCCCATTGAAATTAGTTTCTACCTAACCATAATGAACCTCTTCCCGCCAAAAAAAAACAAAAAAAACTCCCAGGCCCTTCCATCTGACTGACTGACCCACTTTGACTCAGAGAAATGAGCTAGACATTGGGAATTAAGTAGTCTCTTTAAATTAATTCACACTGACACATGAACAACTCATATAATTCCCAGAAATATTTATCTTTTAAAAGAGAGTGCTTCTAAACTGATTGAAAAATGTTAATTGACTGAATGTTAGGTGATGTGAAAATAATTTTTAGCAAAGAAGCCTTTCTTCGGATTTAGGATGACTAGATTTAACAAATAAAAATATGAGATACCTAATTATATTTGAATTTCAGATAAGCAATAAATATTTTTTTGGTATAAAGTGTGCCCCAAATATTGTATGGTATATGCTTATACTATAAAAGAGAGTCTGTTGCTTATCTGAGGTTTAGGTTTAATTGGATGTCATGTATTGTTTTTGGCAGCCCTATTCCATTTCTCTAAATCACCATTGTGACTACTGGTATCCTCCAAGGTGTAAGCTGGCCCCGGCTTTCCCTATCCGTCTGCCTGTCCAATCCCAGTGATGTGTTGGTCATTGAACATCATTATATTTCCTCCTTTCAACACTCTACCCAAAAAACAGCAGTTTTCTCAACAAGTCAAGCACTCTTTTAGATCAGCTCTGAAACTTTTCTAAAAAAAAAATCAGACCCTGCCAAGCCCAGGGGCTTTGGGACTTTACTGGGGCTAGAGGTGAAGCAGTAGGTGAAAAATGTTTGGAAATTGATGCAGAAGGAAAAATCATTTGAGTGTAAGCTTTAGTTAAATGTAACAACAGTCTACATTATTTACAAGGTTTTATTTAACAAAGTGTGTAGTTGAACAACTTCAGCTGCCACCTGCTATGGAGGACAACAAAAAGGGAAATTTTTCTCAGCACTTAAATGTTCAAAAATATATTGGGATGGAAGAAGAGAAATGGATCCAAAAAGCATGCATTTTTCTTCAGGAATTTTTATTTTAACTAGCTCTTCACTGACACCTGAATGAACGACACTGGCGCCGCAAAACTGGTTATGTAGAAAGAAGGCAGGACATGCAGTGCACTTTCTCTTGTCTTACAGGCTTATTACCATTCAATATGATATACTAAGAACGTCTTAAATGAATGTGTTTTAAAAATGGGCGTCCAGATTACAGAAAAATCACTCTGGCCTGATAGTTTAGTGTGAGACTATGAATACACATGGTACAGTGGTTGACGAATTAGTAAAGCATGGTTTAGCAGTAATGATTCAGAATAGCTTTGCAGCTCACACTTGCACCTGCCACACACGCAGATATTCTCTTGACTTGTGAGGTTGGGAGAGATGTTCAGTTTTCAGTGCTTCAGTGTTCAATGTCCTTTTTTTTCTCCTCTCTGGGTCTAAAAAAAATTGAATCCATTAAGATAAAAAAGCAAATGTCTAATTCTCAAGTCAAGGGTCACATGGCCCTGAAGTTTATTTCATAAGGTAGCTTATAAAAGGAATTTGCTTACCTTCCAGTATTCCCAATATTGTTCTTTTCCACTTGCTAACTTAATATCCTTAACATCCTTGTTCAGTGCCTTGTACATGGTATACATTCAATAAATATTTGAAGAACGAACAAAATTAATTGTGCATATCATATGTTGCACAGAGAGACAGAAACAGTTCCAGCTAAGGCTCTGCTGTGACAGATGTTCTGGACATCTGGTCATGTCCACTCTATACAAATCTGTGCTAATCATCAGCTGGTGGGCATTCAATCTAGAAAAAACTATAGTAATAGCTAGAGGGTCACTTTAACACAGACCAGTACACCATAGAAGAAATGCAGTGAGGACGGTTGAATTCACATCACAGACTGACAGATGAAACATAAGTATATACAATTAACATAAGTATAATTGTATATAATAAGTGAATCATAATTATATGTCATAAATGAGAGATAAAGAAAATTTAATATAGTGAATTTTGAATTAGGAAATCGTCTCCATTTTTCAAGATCTATTTTCTGTAACGTCTCTCAGCTTACCCTGTATTGATAGGGTTTTTCTATGAACAAATAATAATTGTACATAATACTATTACTTTGCCTATAAATGTTCAGTTTTAAGATTTTGCATAAGCAGAATATTTTTCAACTGAGTTTCAGTAGCTCTGGTCTTAATTCCTCGTGTCTCAGGGAGTTTCCCGTCATCTTCAGGTTGTTCTGAGAGGTGAGTTTCCACCATTAGATCCCCCTCCCCCAGGGCTGTTCATTTGTATGCAGCGCCCTTCTCTCCCCTTCTTTCCCCTGTAGTTCTGTCCTGTCTCTACTCAGCTGCCCCTCAGTTGTGTACTGTGTTTCTCCATATATCAACTCTGCCTTCGGCAGTTTTGATTTGTGAAGAGACGGTGTCATACATAGTCATACATACAAACTTCTTTGGGCCAGAAGAGTAACTTCAAATTGCGTTCTTGCTAAAGAGGAGCCCCCTGGGCGGAATCCCACCCTCCAGGCTACTTCCTGTGTGACACCATTTCCACATCTTTCCGGCTTGCAGCTGCTCTGGGACTTCTCGAGAATTATTTCGTACTCTGAACTGTCAGGCAGCACTCAAAAGAGTGAAGGGTGAAAATCCTCCCCAGATAAAAATAAACAATTATGAATTCTTAAGAATACCTAGACATTCAGGAAAGATGTGACCAAAAAGACAGACTCTGTTTCTCTCATTAACAGCATCTAATCATGTGTGTTGTGAGTCCTGAAATTGTTTACATCCTAATTGAAAATATTGCATCCTTTCACTGAAGTGATGATCAAGGTAGATAATTTGCCAGGAGGGAATGTAAGCCTTTTCTCCCTGACATCTTGTGTTAAATGCTAGTGCTGGCTTCTACTTCCCTTCAATGGGAATTGTACCAAGTAAGCCTGATTGTTCTTCTCCCCTTGTTGTCCCATAGCCATCAAAGGACAGATGCCAACTCTAGCACCATGACCCCTGGCTGCTACTTAGGGCTACAGAATACCCACCCCTCCTTCAGGGACCTGGCCACAAATGACTTGCCTTGCCTGAGAGAGAACAGCAAGAACAGCGGCATTTATTTCATCTATACCTTTGTGGAGTTTTATATTCAATTATTTTTTGGCAGTAATTTCAAAAAAAAATTTGAATGGACTCCTGAAATTTCTGCAAAGGAAGGGGGTGTGTGGGGAAGATGAGCAATGGAAGCAAAATGGGGGCTGAGGGAAAGGGAGGGAAAGGGATTCAAGGAGAGTTGGGATAGAAAAGACTGAGCGATAAGAAAGGGAAGGGTGAGCAGAAGAACAGCACCAGTCTCTGCACTTCTGGGCTCTAACAAATTCTCTGCATTCACAGCCTGCTGTGGTTAGCCTGGATAGAAGTGTGCTTCCCTCCTTCCCAGGTCAGCAGGCTTGGGGCATCCGCAATAGGCTCTTGGTGCCCTGCACCTCACAGTCTGTCAAAATCTGTAACCACAGACACAGCCAAGAACTATGGGTCTTCTTCTCTTTATATCCTCCCTAATTTCTGTGACCCTGTCTCCCTTGCTCTGAGACCCAAACCTCTGGTTTGCAATGCATTTAAGATTTTACCAGGAGCATGGACTGCAAGCAGCTCCTATTTACTGCTCTACTAAAATTCCTGAGGTAATAAAGCCTCACAATTCAATTTGCTTGAAATGACAGAGAAAGGAAAATGTATACAGTGAGAAAGGAGAATGTATAAACAGAGAAAGGAATACGTATATAACATACAAAGTTATATTTCACTAAATTATGCCATCACATAATGAGTTTTCTAAAGGCTACGATTCTCAGCCTGAGTCTAGGACACAAGCATTTCAGCACTTTGTACTGTTAAAGTATCTTGTTCAGGGATCCACTAAATGCAAGGTGTATCTTATATTAGCTAGCAGTTTCTGGAGTTCAGGAAACTAATTAATGGTATAAAGGCATAACCTGGAAATAGCAATTGTTCATAAGACTGGACCCCATTAATTATTTTGCCAAATAAAATTTTCCACTGGGCAAAGAAAGATAGGATTCAAGGCAGGCAGGATGATGTCTATTAGAGCTAAATTTAAGTAGATGAGTTCTCTGTGGCGTGATAGTATAAGCCTGTGGTCTACAGGAGTACATATATGGTCAAGCCCTTTATGGGAGCTGATAATGAGTCTGTATATATTTTTTACTTTTTCAAATACTGCCTCAATCCTATTGCCAAACTGGGATAACATTCAAAGTTGACTCCAACTAATGTGATGTGAGGGCTCATATTTTGTTTTTCTAAACATTTAATTAAAAAATCATACAGCAAGGCAAAAGCCCAACAATTGAACAATCGCACAGTTTTATTAATAAAAAAGTGGTTATAAATTTTTTTTCCCAAACATGCCTAGAAAGTGGTGTTTTACTTTAGTTCAGCATAGTGGACTTGATTCTACTCCGTGTTAATTTTGCTTTGGCATCTGAAGTAAATATAGACCATTTGTTTAGCACAGGAATAATGATGTCAGTTTGGACAAAGTAGTTTATTGATACTGGATCAGCAAAGGCACTAGGGGATTTACTGAATTTTGTAGCTTGTAGTCTATTATTCGGATGCCCTGAAAAATGCTCCTGAAATGAACAAATGTACATGGAGATGTATATTAGATATGTGACCTTATTTTAAATGTAATTTGCATATAGCATAAAAATTAGTTTTGAAAGATTCAAATTTTTTGGAGGTTAATAAGGTTTTGAAAGAAAGCAAATGTTTTAAACACAGGGATGAACTATGTTATTTAGTCAATCCCAGTTGCAATACTAAAAAAGAGTCTTGTTAAAAACCATGTGAAATATAGTTATTAAAAGCATATCAAAGCCAATTATTTCTAGAAAAGAAATTCATAAAACAATATTTCTTAGGCTTGTGAAATTCTATGTAAAAGCAGCTTCTTTCTTGACTGTTTAAGAAATAATGATGTGAGATTACAACCGTGAGAATAACATTTGCCTAGTTATTTTTATTATTATTGGCAGTAACATTCTGTTGTAAAGTAGGTGTCAGAAATACCACAAAATCAAATGAAACATTTCCTCACGAACTACTGTGCCCAGATGGATTACGTCCCCAGAATAGTAGTGGGATGCTGCAAGGAGCTGGCAGTCATTTTGGCAGGAGACTGCTTTCTCCTCAGTTTGAAAATCAAATCATTTTAAAGACAGAATTGCAGATATAAAGATTTTCCCTGTGTTAAATTGTATAACATAAAGTGGTCAAGATACATCAATGTTATATAATTATAGCTTTGATTAGAAAACCTTTGAGTGGATCTAATGAATTATACAGAGTGATCTTCTCAGTAGTAAATAGAAGTAGGTTTAGCAAAACATAAAAAGTTATGAAATATAAATTGACTGTGGAAAGATGATTGATCAGGTTTCAAATCTGTATAACATAGTTTCTAAATTTAAGTATTATCATTCTTTTTGGTGTCTAGTGTTTTCCAGATTTTTTTAAAGATAGTTTCAACTTCTGCCAAAATACTTCATTTACTAGGTTTATTTTGTGTTTTGTCAAGAAACATAATTCACTGAATGAATGCCAGGTTACCATAGCTACTTGTGTTATATTTGCATACATTTTATTTAAGTTTAAAATCATGTAAGTACTTGAAAATCATTTCATAACTATTAAATATGGACAGGCACTGGTTTGGGAGTCAGGAAATATTCAGAATCCAGTTCGTTAATAAACTTGTGACCTGGACAAATCAGGTATTTATTTTGGAAGTAATAAGCACACATATTCTAAACAAAGTGTCAATTTTGTTTTGATTTTGTTTGTTTTCTATTAAATGAAAGGGATGGTTTAGATGGTTTTTAACTTTTCTTTCAACATTTGCTATTTCTTGATTTTATGATTTACGTATCTTTATCTGATTCTCTTAAAGTAACTTACTTAACCTTTCAGAAGTCCTGAGATTGAAGCACACTAATTCTTCTTTGACTGAAAAGCCTGTCTTATAAACTCTAAGGATCTCTTCCACATCAATAGCAAAATATGATTATGTTAAGGATTGTTTATGTATCTATTCTAATAGATCATAATGGCAGTAGTAAAAGTTTGTTGGAGAGCGTGATAAAATGGTCTTACCACGTTGGGGTGAGGGAATGGAGTGAGTGGAGAAGGAAATTACATTTAGGCTTTCCAGGTAACATGGAATTTAAGAACCAAAATAATTCCATGAGAAGTTGTCTGAATTATGTCATTCCTCACCTAAGTCAACAGCAGCATTAGGATGCAAAGTTGTGGATGTTGGGAGTCTTTTAAGGGCAGCATTAAATGACACATTTTTTCTCACTCAGATTCTGAATGAAAGAGGCAAATTAGCAGAGGAATAGCATATGAATGGGCTTTCCAGGTGGCTCAGATGGTAAAGAATCTGCCTGCAATGCTGGAGACCTGGGTTTGATCCCAGGGTTGGGAAGATCCCCTGGAGGTAGGTATGGCAATCCACTCCAATATTCCTGCTGGAGAATTCCCATGGACAAAGGAGTCTGGTGGGCTATAGTCCACAGGGTCACACAGAGTCAGACATGACTGAGCGACTAAGCACAACACATATAAAACAAAATATCACCTTATGATTTCATAGAAGTTTGTTCAGAGGGTATAGCTGTGTAGTCAGGGACAGAGGTATCCCCCAAAAGAAGCTGCATAGTATTAACTTATAAAAGGCCTAATTTCTTCAAGTAGTTGTTGTTATTGTTCAGTTGCTCCATATAAACACAAGGATTAAAGGATTAAAATGTATCTCTGGTTCTCCAATACATACACATACAAATATGTATTTGGAAGCAATATCAATTTTCACATTGGAGCTTTTCTGCTCAGATTTTTCCTCCTAAATTTCATATTCAAAAGACAATGTCATACATTTGCTCCATCTTAAATGTAATATTTAAGCATTACATTTCCAAAATAGATTCTGATCCCATCCATTTTTCTTTGTCTTCATTGTCAAAAATCTAGACCAAGCCTCTGTTTGTTGTTCAATCATTTGGTCATGTCTGATTCTTTGCAACCCCATGAATTGCATCACACCAGGTTTCCCTGTCCTTCACTGTTTGCTGCAGTGTGCTCAAACTTATTTCCATTGAGTTGGTGATGTCATCCACCCGTCTTGTCCTCTGTCGTCCTTTTCTCCTCCTGCCCTCAAGCTTTCCCAGCATCAGAGTCTTTTCCAATGAGTTGGCCCTTCACATTAGGTGGCTAAAGTATTAGAGCTTCAGCCTCAGCATCTGTCCTTCCAATGCATACTCAGGGTTGATTTCCTTTAGGATTGACTGGTTTGATCTCCTTGCTGTCCAAGGGAATCTCAAGAGTCTTCTCCAGCACCACAGTTCAAAAACAGCAGTTCTTTGGTGCTCTGCCTTCTAAGTGGGACTATAAGTCCAACTCTCATATCTGTACACGACTACTGGAAAAACCATAACTTTGAGTATGCAGACTTTTGGCATCAAAATAATATCTCTGCTTTTTAATACACTGTCTAGGTTTGTCATAGCTTTCCTTTCAAGGAGCAGACGTCTTTTAATTTCATGGCTTCAGTCACCATCTGCAGTGATTTTTGGAGTCCAAGAAAATAAAGTCTGTCACTGTTTCCATTGTTTCCACATCTATTTGTCATGAAGTGATGGGACCATATGCCATGATCTTAGTTTTTTGAATGCTGAGTTTTAAACCAGCCTTTTCACTCTCCTCTTTCACCTTCATCAAGAGGCCCTTTAGTTCCTCTTCAATTTCTGCTGTTAGAGTGGTGTCATCTGCATAGCTGAGGTTACTGATATATAACCTCCCAGCAGTCCTGATTCCAGCTTGTGCTTCATCCAGCCCAGCATTTCACATGATGTACTCTACATAGAAGTTAAATAAGCGGGATGACAATATATTACCTTGAATTATTCCTTTCCCAGTTTGGAACCAGTCTGTTTTTCCATGTCAGTTTCCAACTGCTGCTTCTTGACCTGCATGCAGGTTTCTCAGGAGGCAGGTAAGGTGGTCCGGTATTCCCATCTCTTTAAGAATTTTCTACAATTTGTTGTGATCTACACAGTTAAAGGCTTTAGTGTAGTCAATGAAGAAGAAGTATATGTTTTTCTGGAATTCTCTTTCTTTTTGTGTGATCCAAGGGATGTTGGCAACTTGATCTCTAGTTCCTCTGCTCTTTCTAAATCCAGCTTGTACATCTGGAGGTTCTCAGTTTACATACTGTTGAAGCCTATCTTGAAGGATTTTGAGCATTACCTTGCTAGTACATGAAATGACCACAGCTGTGTGATAGTTTGAACATTCTTTGGCCTTTATAAGACTGCCTTCATGTTTAAGACTTATGTGAAATGCCACACTGAAAACAAAATGCTTCATTTGAACTATTGTAGATATTTCTGTTTGGATGCGAAAATGCAGATGGTCTAAAGGCATCTGTACTGTGCAGCATCATGGGTTAAGGGTTTTGTTTTGTTTTTTTTTTTTTTTTTTTAATTGAAGTTCCTCTATGTGTACTATCAGTTCAGTTGAGTCACTCAGCCATATCTGACTCTTTGTGACCCCATGGACTGCAGCATGCAAGGCCTCCCTGTCCATCACCACATCCTGGAGTTTATTCAAGCTCATATCCACTGAGCTGGTGATGCCATCCAACCGTCTCATCCTCTGTCATTCCTTTATTCTCCCACATTCAGTCTTTCCCAGCATCAGGGTCTTTTCCACTGAGTCAGTTCGTCACATCAGATGGCCAAAGTATTGGGGTTTCAGCTTCAGCATCAGTCCTCCCAATGAATATTCAGGACTGATTTTCTTTAGGATGCACTGGTTGGATCTCCTTGCAGTCCAAGGGACTTTAAAGAGTCTTCTCCAACACCACAGTTCAAAAGCATCAGTTTTTCAGTGCTCAGCCTTCTTAATAGTCCAACTTTCACATCCATACATGACTACTGGAAAAACCATAGCTTTGACTAGATAGACCTTTGTTGGCAAAGTAATATCTCTGCTTTTTAATATGCTGTCTAGGTTGGTCATAACTATTCTTCCAAGGAGCAAGCATCTTTGAACTTCATGGCTGCAGTCACCGTATAATTTTGGAGCCTGAAAAAATAAAGTCTGTCATCATTTCCATTGTTTCCCCATTTATTTGCCATCAAGTAGGGGCCAGATGCCATGCCATGATCTTAGTTTTCTGAATGTTGAGTTTTAAGCCAACTTTTTCACTCTCCTCTTTCACTTTCATCAAGAGGCTCTTTAGTTCCTCTTCACTTTCTGCCATAAGGATGGTGTCATCTGCATATCTGAGATTATTGATATTTCTCCCGGCAATCTTGATTCCAGCTTGTGCATCATCCAGCCCAGCGTTTCTCATGAAGTACTCTGCATATAAGTTAAATACGGAGGGTGGCAATACACAGCCTTGACGTACTCCTTTCCCAGTTTGGAAGCAGTCTGCTGTTCCATTTCCAGTTCTAACTGTTGCTTCTTGACCTGCATACAGATTTCTCAAGAGGCAGGTCAGATGGTCTGGCATTCACATCTCTTTCAGAGTTTTCCACAGTTTGTTGTGATCCACACAGTCAAAGCTTTGGCGTAGTGAATAAAGCAGACGTAGATGTTTTTCTGGTACTCTAGTGCTTTTTCGATTCTCCCAACAGATGTTGGACATTTGATCTGTTTCTTCTGCCTTTTCTAAATCCAGCTTGAACATCTGGAAGTTCATGGTTCATGTACTGTTAAAGCCTGGTTTGAAGAATTTTGAGCATTACTTTACTAGCATGTGAGATGCATGCAATTTTGTGGTAGTTTGAGCTTTCTTTGCCATTGCCTTTCTTTGGAATTGGAATGAAAACTGATCTTTTCCAGTCCCAAAGCCACTGCTGAGTTTTCCAAATTTGCTGACATATTGAGTGCTGTACTATGAGGGTTACCAAAACCATACTGTTCACCAGTCCAAACTCCTCAGAAAAATGTTTTGACTGTGATAAATGCTTACTGAAGTCCAGCATGTAATGCATGTGTTATTTTCTAAGGGAACAAGAGATACGAAATATCAGGAAGCAGGGAGCAGAGTTCCTATATATGCTCAGTGGTCACGCAAGCACTATCCACTGTCAGTATCCCATACCAGTGTAGTACATTTGTTATAACTGAAAAGCCTACATTGACACATCATTATCCAAAGTGTATAGTTTACATTAGGCTTCACTCTTAGAGTTGAAAATTCTATGGGTTTGGACAAATGGATAATGACATTTTTCCATCACTATAGTATCATATGAAGCAGTTTCACTGCTTTAAAAATTCTCTGTACTCTACTTATTCAATTTTCCTTTCCCTCTAACCCCTGGAAATCACTGAGCTTTTTCTTGTCTTCATAGTTTTGCCTTTTCCAAATTGTCATGTAGTTGGAATCATACAATAAGCAGCCTTTCAGACTGACTTCCTCCACCTAGTAATATATGCATTTAAGTTTCTTCCATGTTATTTTCATGGCTTGTTAGCTCATATCATTTCAGTGCTAAGTGATATTCCATTGTCTAGATGTACCACAGTTTGTTTATTCATTCACCTAATGAAGGACATCTTGGTTGCTTCCAAGTTGTGCAATTATGAATAAACCTGCTATAAACAATCATGTGAAAGCTTTTGTGTGGACATAAGATTTCACCTCGTTTGGGTAAATACAAAGGAAGATAATTGCTGAATCATAAGCTATGAGTAAGTTTTATTTTGTAAGAAATTGCCAAAATTTCTTCCAAAGTGGCTGTACCATTCCAAATAGCAATGAATGAGAGTTCCTGTTGTTTCACATCCTTGCCAGCATTTTATGTTGTCAGTGTTCTGGATTTTGGCCATTCTAGTAGCCATGTAGTAGTATCTCATCATTGTTTTAATTTGCACTTCCCTGATGATATATGATGTGGTGCATCGTTTCATATGCTTATTTGCCATCTGTATCTCTTCTTTACTGAGGTGTTAAGATCTTTAGTCTATGTTGTAATTAAGTTGCTTGTTTTCTTACTGGTGAGTTTTAAGAGTCCTTTGTATATTGTAGATAACAGAATAGCAGTCGTTCACCAGCTTTTGTCTTTTGCAGTTATTTTCTCCTAGTTTGTGCCCTGTCTCTTCATTTTCTTGTTATTGTCTTTCACAGAGCAAAAGTTTTTAATTTTAATGAAGTATAGCTTATCAGTTATTTCTTTTGTGGATCATACTTTTTGTATTTATTTAAAAAGTCATCAACTTGCCCAAGAGTACCTACATTTTCTTCTATATTATCTTCTAGGCATTTTATAGTTTTGCATTTTACATTTAGGTCTGTGATCACTTTTAGATTAATTTTTATAAAGGGTATATGGTCTATGTTTAGATTAATTTTTTTATATATGAATGTGCAGTTGTTCCAATACCATTTGTTGGAAATAATTATCTTTGCTCCATTGTATTTCCTTTGCTCCTTAATCAAAGATCATTTGACTACCTCTTAAAGGTTCTTGAAGTCAGGTACTGTCAATCATCTAACTTTTTTATTGTCATTCACTATTTTATTGTCTATTTCAGGTCCTTTGTTTCTCTATATAGATTTTAGAATGTTTGTGAATATCCACATAATAATTTAAAATTTAGATTTTATTTATCAGTAGATCAGTAGACTAATAAAGTTCAATTTGGAAAGAATTAGCAGCACCCCACTCCAGCACTCTTGCCTGGAAAATCCCATGGACGGAGGAGCCTGGTAGGCTGCAGTCCATGGGGTCGTGAAGAGACAGACATGACTGAGCAACTTCACTTTCACTTTTCCCTTTCATGCATTGGAGAAGGAAATGGCAACCCACTCCAGTGTTCTTGCCTGGAGAATCCCAGGGACGGGGCAGCCTGGTGGGCTGCTCTCTCTGGGGTCGCACAGAGCTGGACACGACTGCAGTGACTTAGCAGTAGCACCAGCAGCATCTTGATAATATTGAAACTTCCTATCCATGAACAGGGAATATCTCCATTTATTTAATTAGTACTTTCCTGGTACTCAGACAGTAAAGAATCTGCCTATAATGCAGGAGACCTGAGTTTGATCCCTGAGTCAGAAAGATCCCCTGGAAAAAGGAATGGCAACCCACTTTAGTATTCTTGCCTGGAAAATTCCATGGACAGAGGAGCCTGATGGATTACCGTCCATGGGATTGCAAAGAGTAGGACATGACTGAGCAACTAAAACTCACTCACTTGATTTTTTGGTCAGCTTTATAATTTTCCTCATATAGACCTTGAACATAATCTGTTAGATTTGTATTTAAGTATTTCTTTGAGGGGAGTGCTAATGTGAGTGGTTTTATGTTTTTAACTTCCAATCCCACTTGTTCTTTGCTGGAACGTAGGAAAGCAACTTATTTTTCTATATTAACTTTGTAATTTGCAACCTCACTGTAATTGCTTATTAGTTCCAGGAGTTCTTTTGTTAATTCTTTTGGATCTTTTTAATATAAACAATTATGATGTCAACAGAGACATTCATTTCTTCCTTCTCAATCTGTAAACCTTTTATTTCCTTTCCTTGCCTTATTTCATTAGCTAACACTTCCAGTATGATTTTAAAAAGTGGTGAGAGGACTGTTTGCAGATGACATGATCCTCTACATAGAAAACCCTAAACACTCCACCAGAAAATTACTAGAGCTAATCAATGAATATAGTAAAGTTTCAGGATATAAAATCAACACACAGAAATCCCTGGCATTCCTATACACTAATAATGAGAAAATAGAAAGAGAAATTAAGGAAACAATTCCATTTACCACTGCAACGAAAAGAATAAAATACTTGGGAATATATTTACCTAAAGAAACTAAAGACCTATATATAGAAAACTATAAAACACTGGTGAAAGAAATCAAAGAGGACACTAATAGATGGAGAAATATACCATGTTCATGGATTGAAAGAATCAATATGGTGAAAATGAGTATACTACCCAAAGCAATCTATAGATTCAATGCAATCCCTATCAAGCTACCAACGGTATTTTGCACAGAGCTAGAACAAATAATTTCACAATTTGTATGGAAATACAAAAACCCTCGAATAGCCAAAGCAATCCTGAGAAAGAAGAATGGAACTGGAGGAATCAACCTGCTTGACTTCAGGCTCTACTACAAAGCCACAGTCATCAAGAGAGTATGGTACTGGTACAAAGACAGAAATATAGATCAATAGAACAAAATAGAAAGCCCAGAGATAAATCCACACACCTATGGACACCTTATCTTCGACAAAGGAGGCAAGAATATACAATGGAGAAAAGACGATCTCTTTAACAAGTGGTGCTGGGAAAACTGGTCAACCACTTGTAAAAGAATGAAACTAGATCACTTTCTAACACCACACACAAAAATAAACTCAAAATGGATTAAAGATCTAAACCTAAGACCAGAAACTATAAAACTCCTAGGAGAGAACATAGGCAAAACACTCTCCGACATACATCACAGCAGGATCCTTTATGACCCACCTCCCAGAATATAGGAAATAAAAGCAAAGATAAACAAATGGGATCTAATTAAAATTAAAAGCTTCTGCACAACAAAGGAAACTATAAGGAAGGTGAAAAGACAGCCTTCGGAATGGGAGAAAATAATAGCAAATGAAGCAACTGACAAACAACTCATCTCAAAAATATACAAGCAACTCCTGCAGCTCAATTCCAGAAAAATAAACGACCCAATCAAAAAATGGGCCAAAGAACTAAATAGACATTTCTCCAAAGAAGACATATGGATGGCTAACAAACACATGAAAAGATGCTCAACATCACTCATTATCAGAGAAACGCAAATCAAAGCCACAATGAGGTACCATTTCACACCAGTCAGAATGGCAGTGATCCAAAAGTCTACAAGCAATAAATGCTGAAGAGGGTGTGGAGAAAAGGGAACCCTCTTACACTGGTGGTGGGAATGCAAACTAGTACAGCCACTATGGAGAACGGTGTGGAGATTCCTTAAAAAATTGCAAATAGAACTGCCTTATGACCTAGCAATCCCACTGCTGGGCATACACACCGAGGAAACCAGAATTGAAAGATACACAGGTACCCCAATGTTCATCGCAGCACTGTTTATAATAGCCAGGACATGGAAACAACCTAGATGTCCATCAGCAGAAGAATGGATAAGAAAGCTGTGGTACATATACACAATGGAGTATTACTCAGCCATTAAAAAGAATACATTTGAATCAGTTCTAATAAGGTGGATGAAACTGGAGCCTATTATACAGAGTGAAGTAAGCCAGAAAGAAAAACACTAATACAGTATACTAACACATATATATGGAATTTAGAAAGATGGTAATGATAACCCTGTATGCAAGACAGCAAAAGAGACACAGATATTTAGAACAGTCTTTTGGACTCAGAGGGAGAGGGAGAGGGTGGGATGATTTGGGAGAATGGCATTGAAACATGTATACTATCATGTAAAGAAATGAATAGCCAGTCTATGTTCGATACAGGATACAGGATGCTTGGGGCTGGTGCACGGGGATGACCCAGAGAGATGGTATGGGGTGGGAGGTGGGAGGGGGGTTCAGGATTGGGAACTCATGTACACCCGTGGCTGATTCATGTCAATGTATGGCAAAACCAATACAGTATTGTAAAGCAAAATAAAGTAAAAAAAAAAAAAATTAAAATAATAAAATGGAATCTTTAGGAAAAAAAAGAGAGACACGTGTACCCCAATGTTCATCGCAGCACTGTCTATAATAGCCAGGGCATGGAAACAACCTAGATGTCCATCAGCAGATGAATGGATAAGAAAGCTGTGGTACATACACACAATGGAGTATTACTCAGCCATTAAAAAGAATACATTTGAATCAGTTCTAATGAGGTGGATGAAACTGGAACCTATTATACAGAGTGAAGTAAGCCAGAAAGAAAAGCACCAATACAGTATACTAACAGTATATATGGAATTTAGAAAGATGGTAATGATAACCCTGTATGTGAGACAGCAAAAGAGACACAGATGTATAGAACAGTCTTTTGGGCTCAGAGGGAGAGGGAGAGGGTGGGATGATTTGGGAGAATGGCATTGAAACATGTATAATATCATATATGAAACAAGTCGCCAGTCCAGGTTCAGTGCATGATACAGGGTGCTTGGGGCTGGTGCACTGAGACGACCCAGAGGGGTGGTACAGGGAGGGAGGAGGGAGGTGGGTTCAGGATGGGAAACAAGTATATACCCATGGTGGATTCATGTTGATGTATAGCAAAACCAATACAATATTATAAAGTAATTAACCTCCAATTAAAATGAATAAATTTACATTTTTTTAAAAAGTGGTAAGAGGAGATGTCCTTGCTTTGTTTGTAATCTGAGTGGGAAAGGTTCTAGTTTCTTCCATTGCATTTTAAAACTTGTTGTTCCTATAAAGGAAATATATTGAGTTTTTCATATCACCTTTGAAATAGACACTTCAATTCTTTTACCACTTTTAGGAATCTTTCAGATGTTTCTATTTTTTCTAGGCATACAATTATATAGTATGCAAATAACTATATTTTACTTCCTTCATCCTTATTAAATAGTGTAATTGTATCTCATATCTAATTGGATTGGTATGTATAGTGTTGAGTTTTTCCTAAGCTTTATGAGAATATGTTTAGGATTTGTAAAGTTTTTTGTTGACCTTGGGGATCTTTGTGTGTGTGTGTGTGTGTATATAAAATATTAGAACAACTGGACAAATGGATGTCTACCTCACTCCATATAGTAAGCAAATTCTAGGGCTTCCCTGGTAATCCAGTGGTTAAGAATCAGTATTGCAATGCAAGGGTCACCAGTTCATCCCTGGTCCAGGAAGATCCCACCTGCTGCAGTGCAACTAAGCTCACACACCATAACTACTGTGCCTGCACTCTGAAGCCTGTGAGCCACAACTATTGAGCCCACATGCAGCAACTGCTGAAGCCCACCTGCCCTAGGGCCCGTGCTCCATAACAGGAGAAACCTCAGCAATGAGAAGCCTGTGCACTGCTACTAGAGACTAGGCCCTGCTCCCCATAACCAGAGAAACCCTCTGTGCAGCTAGGGAAACCCAACACAGCCAATAAGTAAATAAATATTAGAAAACAAATTCCAAATAGATCAAAGATTTAAATTTATAAACCATAAAATGATAAAAATGAATGATGAAAACATGATGTATCCCTCCACACTCTCAGGAACGTGGATGCTTTCCAGAGCATGACACAAAATCTAGAAACCAGAGAAGAATTAGAGTTTAATCATCACATAATATGTAAAATATTTTAACTAAATTTGGTAATCTGTAGCGCTAAACACCATAGACTCAAAATACGTACACTATATATTTTTAAAAGCCCCCACATTCCCAAATTAAATGGTTCCTATTGTATCTAAAAGGGTGCTATAGATTAAAAAGGAACAGAAAATGAAAACATGTACTGTTATTTAAATAGTCACAGAAAGAAAAGAAAATATAGCTCTTGAACATATGCTCAAGTAAGTTCATATAAGTTCAGCTTTTCTCATTTTAAGACAAATGCAAATTAAAACAGTAATATGGCCCCTGTTTTGCCCCAGATTGAACATACTGAAAATATGATAACACATTATGTGGTGAGAATGTACATGAGCAGGCACCATGTTCCATTGTCGTCAGAAGAATCAATTGGTTCAACCTTCAGAAAGAGTTATTTTGTAGTAATACCAAAATTAAAGATTCACATTTTGCATAGCTAAGCACAACTGTAGAAATTGATACTATATTATTCACATATATGTGAAAGTATGTGTATAACATATATTAATTGTATCTTTATTTGTAATAACAAAAGATTAAAAACAGGCTGAATACCTATTACTTGGGAATTGATTGAATAAATTATAGTATGTACAAAAAAAGGAAAACCATGCAGCTGATAAACAGTTGAATCTGTAAAAACTGATAAGAAATTAACTCTAATAGGTATTTTCAATGAAAAGTGCAGGGTGCAAAAAATGTGTGAATATACGTATACCTATGTGATTGGCGCATATCTATTACATAGAAAACAGTGGTTACGTCTTGGGTCAGAAATTGATTTTTTGCAAACAAGAAGGAAGGGGAATTTTCCAGTTTCCTTTAATGTTTTGAATTTATGTCATTTATGCATGTATTCTATCAAAAAACTAGTCAGAAATAAGACCATCCATACATTGATGTATAATACTTCCCTTAGAAAATGCACCATACTTGTTATCCCTAAACATTTATTTCAAAATAAATAACTGCCAGTATTTTCCTGATTCCTTATGGGAGCAGTAGAATTTTAAGGCAAAATATTCTTTTTCTATTGATTTAAATTTTCTTTTTTTCCAGGCCCTAAGCTGAATTGCAGGTAGATTGGAAGGACCTCTGAAAATTTCACTAGTTCATCTCATGGACAGAGAATACAAATTTAGACTTGTGTACCCAGTAAAGAATCTGCCTGCAGTACAGGGGATCTGGAGTCAATCCCTGGGTTGGACAGAGAAGCCTGGCAGACTAGAGTCCATGGGGTTGCAAGAGTCGGACATGACTTAGCAACTAAACCATGAACCAATGAGTTAATGACGTGTCCAAATACAACTTGTGGTCAAATGATAGCCTAGGCTCTGAGAAGTTTTGGCTCAGTATTATGTGTGAAATTTGAGCTGATATTAAGTATGGCTTAAAACAATACTTTTGGGATTTGGCCTCCAGCATCTGATCAGGTCTGGCAGCTATATAGAGTCAAGAGTTTTGCCTCAGGTCCCTATATTTTGCACTATAGGATTATAGCATCAGCAAGAATATCATTATTGCCTTTAGTGAAGGAAAATATCTCAGTGTTTGAGCTTGTGGAACTGTCCTCTTTCTGATTATTTTTTCCTCTGAAATGAGACAATTCTGCTGTATCCTGTACCTACAGTTATCTTCTCCTGCCCACAGCCCAATCTAGTAATTCCTTTCCAGCCTAGCCTTTCTGCCATTCTCAGTCATCTAATTGTTGTCTGTCTAACTTTAAACTGTCTCTTTATATATGCATTTAAGTAGGCCGACCCTAACATGACTGATGCCATGACAGGTCACAGTTCCATTGTCTTTGTCTCAGAATAGATGAAGGCTCAATCAGGACAGCCACGGCTATTTGACTGGTCATTAAATCTGGCTGGAGCAACCTGTTCTGACTGGCTTGATCAGGAGCCACTTGTGCAGATTAGACAGTTGCATTTTATATCCTCTCAGAAACAACTCCCTTTCCACTTCATCCTGTTGATGAGTTAACCATGGTCTCTCTGGGGCTACATCCTCATTTTCTGGGTGGCTCACAGAGTGAATAGCTCATTTGGGATAGGGTGGTACTTAGCCAATGTACTTTAATTAAGGCTATACTTGAATAACTTCCTGAAGTTATGGCACAGTTCCTGCCTCGGCAAAGCATAAGGATTGGATTAATAAACATGGGACATTTATAACCAAAAAGCTGAGATAGAAAACCTGTTTGTTAAGCCAAACTCATAGAAACAGAAAGTGGAATGGTGGTTGCAAGAAGCTGGGGGAGGGGAAAATAGAGAGTTGCTGTTCATTGACATTAAATTTCGTTTACGTAAGATGAATAAGTTCCAGAGAGCTATATGACTTTGTGCCTATAGTTGACGATACTGTCTTGCATGTTTAAAAGTTTGCTTAAAGGGTCATGCTAAAGATCTCAAGTTAAATGTTCTAGCTACAAAAAAAAAGAAGAGAATTTATGTTTAATTATTCCATTTGGATTTAATTGGAAATGAACTTTTCAGTCCTCTAGTTTGTATTGCATAACAGGAGGTTGCAGATATTAAGATCTTTTAAGCTCCTTAAAATATCTGTATTCTTTCTCCTTAGGACTTCATATGCAGAGTAAATGGTGATTAAAATGTGCAGGATGACAAGATGGAGCAAACAGTGCTTGTACCACCAGGACCTGACAGCTTCAACTTCTTCACCAGAGAATCCCTTGCGGCTATTGAAAGACGCATTGCAGAAGAAAAGGCTAAGAATCCCAAACCAGACAAGAAAGACGACGATGAACATGGCCCAAAGCCAAATAGTGACTTGGAAGCCGGAAAGAACCTTCCTTTTATTTATGGAGACATCCCTCCAGAGATGGTGTCAGAGCCACTGGAGGACCTGGATCCCTACTATATCAATAAGAAAGTGAGTGTGTTTATCAGGCATATTTTGGGCTTATTGCCTTATAGTATACCTTAGACTGTTACTGCACCAACATATGCTAAGTTGGCACAAACTCTAAGTATCCTTCTCTTTGGGAAATAGAACATATTTGCATATGCTTTATGCATATATATGACAAATAATTGATTAGATCATAACAGATGGAGCTGTCCCAAATGTACACAAAAGATATCTAAAAATAAATGTAAGTCATAGGCAGCTATTGTGACAAATTAAAAACTTCTCCCCAGGGATTGTATTTACTATTTGAGTTTTCCGTACTTGAAAATCCTGAACCTGTCACAAGTTATAAAGATCTCAAAAATGTTGATATTAATTTCTCATAGAACAAAATTTGATACCACAAGGATGTTCAAATTTTATATTGTATATAAATATTATGTTATATAAAATACATCAATTAAGTTCCTGAAGAAACTTTTTCATTTGGGGAAAAACATTCCTATATAAATTATAAACAATTATTTAAACTTTTGGTGGGAATATATTAATATCAGTAAGGATTAACCAAAATGTAGTAATCTAAAAATACATAAATTTGAGTATTCATGCTTGAAATGAATGTATTTAGTACCTGTCCTTTCATTATGACCATGATATCACCAAGCCAAGAATAAAAGTATAAAACAAAGATAAAATTTAAAAATTAATATATTAATTTTAGAAAATTTATGGCTTGTTAATTTGCAATATTTTATTATATTTTTCACCTAAAACAACATATTTGTTAACTCTTGGTGGAAAGGTATAGCACAAAGATTGTGATTAAGCAAATGAAATGTTTTAGTTAAATATGGTCCTTAAAAATGCCCCCCAAACTTTTAGGGATGTTTTTGGTTGTTGGCACAATTATCATGTTAGTTTTTATGAAGTGCAGAAGTTTGGAATTATGATATGTTAATTCAAGGCAGTTTTGTAAATTGCTTCTCATTGACTACTGCAGCTTTCAGAGGTAGAAACCTCTTAGGTTCAGATTTTTTTTTTTTAACTTTTTTTAAACCGGGATATAGCTGTTTTAAGTATAACAATTTTCCTTTTTAAAACTGATTTGTCCATTTTACAGTAATGGAAGAGTTTAATCATTTTCCATAGATTTATTATCTTTTATTTAAATTTGTTTTTTAACATTGTAGTATTAAATCTTAGTAGGTGAGCCACTATCTGTTTCATAACTGCCATTTAAATTAAGAGAAAAATTACATTTTATCATTCAATCACTCCTTTGGAAATTAATATGATATCTGGAAAGCTAAAACCCATATTAAGCAGTCTACCAAGGGGTTATTTGTATTTTTTTTAAGTAGAAATGTGATAAACCAGTTATTCAAACATTTTAAGTTTTTAAAATTACTCTACTATTGAAGTTATGACTCTGATATGTTCTAGCCAGAAATTCATTGCAATAAAGTATATGACTTTATGTATGACTTTATTTATAGCCGTTGGACATATCCAAGCTATTTAGAGCTGCTATTATCGTGGGTTAGTGGGCACCATCCTAAGCAGGCATGTTGCTATCCCTAGACATCCAGTCCCCAGCTTTCCAGTAGAAATAACCATCTGAAAGTTATTAAAGTCACCCAGAGTCTACCACTTCATCAAACAGGATCCACAGCTAGGATCCCGGATCCTCTGCCATGTCCTTATCTGTAAAACAATAAATGCATACATTGAGAAAGACCAAACTAATGCGTGTTGACAAGGGCGGTTCTTCTTTAAATAGAAACCAAATCATCCAATCAATCTTTTCCTTTAAATTGAAAAGTTTTTAGATTGATAAAGTTGTCATCTTGAGCAAATGTCCCCAGACAAAGCAGTCCACAATTGGTTTATAATGAATGAGATATAACAAAGGATATAAAGGCAGATGGAGAACAAAATGATGTAAACCGTTCCGAATAGTTAAAAGAAAGGTCTTGAAACTGAGGATGAAAGACAAACTCTGAAGGAATGACTATTCAGCCAGATTCTTGTGCTGAAGTAACCCTTATAAACTTTGTTAGGTTCACATTCAAACTTGCCTTTACCATATCCTTATTTTCAAATGCACATTGTGTGAGGGAGGAAAAACATTCTGACATTTCAGAACAAATCAGTGTGCAAGTAACACAACCTGATAAGAAAAGTATTGTTATCAGAAAGGTTTCCCCAAGTTGAGGCACATCCATTGCTTTCACTTTGAGCTGACATCAAGCAAGTCTCCAAAAATAAGTCATTCAACAGAAATACAAATGAAACTTTTTGCAGGACTGAAATCCTTAAAAATTAACATGGCATGCTTGAGCTGTGTGTTTGAAATTTCCTTTTTTTTTTTTTTGCATCTTCATGTTTTAAAACTTTCTATCATTATGTGTACACTCTTTTCTAGTTTTAAATTTTCTTTCATAATTGGATTGTTTCAGTATGGAAGAATAGTCTTAAATTCTGAATTTGTTTCCTCTGATTGATGGTAGAATGCTTAGAAAGATAATAACCTTTTTAAAATAATGACTATTTCTTTTTATATTTGACCAATTTCATTTTAGTGGCTTGGGTGTCTAAGGATGGCAGGGTGTCTTCATGAAACAACACAATACACACACACAGCGCTCCTGGCATAGACAAAGGGTCTAATGATGGAAGTGTCACGGGGAAAAAGCTTCCTAGAAGGAGATTTCCCATTCTCACCAATACTGGGGATGTGGGTTTTACTGCCTTTGTGGGTTGTAACATACAAATATTAATCAGGCTAGTGATTCCCCTAAGGATTAACTAAAGTACAGTACTTAAAGTGTCGGTTGTGTCTATATACCACATCTCTATGGTTCCCTCCTTAAAAATGTGTAGAATAAGCAAAGCAAGCCTCTTATCAAAATGGCTGGAGAATCTTTGCTGTTTTAGGTGAAAGTGCAGTGGTGCATGTATGTAAGGAATGTACCTGTAAGGAATAGAAAGGACACAAACCACAGCGAAGCTGTCTGTGATCTACAAACACAATGTCAGTGAGCTTATGGAAACGTCACTGCTGATGGTATATTTTCGGATGGCATATGCCCACATATTTTTATCTCTTTTGCCCCAGTTTAAAATGTACTAATTACATAATGTTCAAAATTTCTGCTGAGATTGTTAAAATAGTTTAATCCATGGTCAATGATATTGTGGCAGTAACTGGAAAAATAGTATCAACTGTCTCATGAACGTTCATGGCACATGAAGCATTCTGGACCCTCAGATGTCTTAAGCCTTCAGAAGTCCAAGGTAAGAACTAAGGAATAAATTAACAGTGCTATTGGAAGAAACCCACAGAATTTTCCACACTGTGTTAACTTTGGTTCCATGGTCTTCAGAACATGATTCCAGGCTGGGTTCCTTTTTTTTGTTTATTTACTGTGTGGCAAGGCACATTTTAGCTTGTGAACACACCTTTATTTCTTCGTGGGATTCTTTTTTTTTTCAGTTTCCTTTCATAGCTTCGGTTGATATTGCACCATTTGGCTATACATTCAAATTCTTCACCCACTCTTTATTATAGAAAACTTCTTCCTTCTCATGTTCTTTTAAAATTACAGATGACTCATTAGTATCCTTTTGACTGTGACAGTGTACTGGAAATAGAATGAGGTATTTTAGCTGTGCAGTGAAAATGGATGTTTGTTAATTATGGAATGTACAAATGTATCCTTTTAAAAATGTACTCTTTACTTGACTGTCTCCCTAACCGTTTAAAGACAATTTATTCTCCCCTTTTATCAGCTCTTCTGAAAGAGATGCATGGCCCCTCTTTATTGGGGCTGCATGAAAAATCGGACAAGAATTCGTGGTTTTAAATTCATGCCTGGTTTGTCATCGCCACAGGAATTTTTAATTGTTACATGGGGTAGGGAGAGTTTGTTTTGGTTTTAAACAGATTGAGATTAGGTAGTTTTTCTTGCAAAAGTAATTTAAAAGAAAATCAGAACAATAGATGGTAAAAGCCCATGATTCCATGAATTCTCACCTTCATGAATTTTCTTTGTATATCATTAGCGACTAGCCTCTCCCTCCCTTAGTTTCAGGGCACTATAGTTCACTTTTAGATCTTTTTCCTACCCACCCTTTGTTTCTTCCTTATGTCCCTTTCTTCTTTGTCACGTCCCTGTCTCTGGCTCAGAAACAGTCCCAAGCTGATGAGGGCAGTAGTGAAATAATGGTTAGCATTTATCAAGTACCTGCCATATTAGTAAAGCTTCAAATGAAAGTGACCAAAACGCAATGGAAAATAGTTTTTGAAAACAAAGAATCAAACAACTAAATGTGTGTATAGGGTAAATCTGGTCTTGATATCAAAGGATCCAGTACCTAAAACTGTCATTCTTTTGCATTTCTCACTCTGCTTCCACCTCTGCCAGCTGCATTCACAGGCTGGTTCTTCCCACAAGATGGTAGAAATAGCCATCAATAGCACAAAAATAACTTCTACAGCCTAGTAACTCCAAAGAAAAGAACTCATATTTTCTTCAAAATTTCTCCTGGAATTCATTTTACTAGGTCACATAACCTATTCTGAATCAGCCACTGTAGCCAAGGGTTTGTGATGATCTCATTGGCCAGATCGGTGTCGCATGTTGACCGGTGTTGCCAAGGGATGGATCAGCTCCACCCAAGCCGTGTAGCTAGACAATGAGGCAGCGGTTTTCTGTAAAAGGAAGAGAGAGAGTCTGTGAAGAAGGTGTGCTAGACAAGCAGAAGCCAAGCTCTGTCTATGCTTTAGGACATTTACAGTTCTTATTTAACCAACATGCCCTTCCAAGATAATTCTTATCTTTATTTTAAAATGATGAAATTGAGGTAAAGTAATTTTCCTAAGACCATAGAGCTATTAAGTGCCAGAGACTAGATTTCAAATCAGATCCTTCAGCTCCCGTGGCTTATTGCCATGCTACTCTGGATTTGCAGTTGTCACACTAATGAAGATAAGTCAGTGATGGAATCTAAATAAGCCTGTCGCTACTTTTCCTGCCTCTCCACACAGGCCACTGTGAAGCTGTCCTCCTCATCTCCCCGGCTGGCAGTATTTCCCGAACCTGACTTGTTGCTTCACTACTTCTACTCAATCAGGGCCTGCCTTTATAAAAACTAAAATCTTTGAGACTCAGTGGCTCTAGACCAGTTCCTAAATTAATTAGAAAATTACATTTCCCATAAGATTCTAATAGATTGTTTTTTCACATTTTTTTCCAAAGAGGAAAGATTCAGGTAACATGAATTGTGTACCTCTGTAAAGAAATGCCATTTAAATTGGGATCTCAGGTGTAGAAAGAAGAGAGAAGTCTTCCATGGGAAGGGAACAGCCTATAAGAAGACATGTAATATAGTGGGACTGTAATAAGTAAAAGGAAAGTAAGATGTGGTTGGGGAGATGGGCTTGGGGCTAGACCAAAGCCCCAAGAGTATGAAGTTTAAGGGAAAAATAATTCTCTGAAGACTTTGTGTAGAGAAGTGACAATGTTCACTTTTTGCTTTTAAGATCAAGTTGGGGTCTTTATAGAGGTCTGGTCTAGATTTTTGACAATGAAAATAAAGAATAATGGATGAGATCAGAATCCATTTTGGAGACATAATGCTTAAGTATTGGGAGCAAACAGATGGCATTGTTTTTTGAATATGAAATTTGGGAGGAAAGAAACTGAGCAGCAAAGTTGAAATGTGAAAATTGGCACTGCTTTAACATGTTAAAACACGTAAGTTTTAACAAGTGTTTGTGTATATATTTGAGTTTGAATACACAAGTGTTTGTATGTGTATATATTTGAGAACCAGAGATACTTACATTTTTAATCCTTTAATCCTTGTGTTTATATGACACTTGGAATTCATTAAGGAGATTCACATGTTTTATTTCATTTCTATCCTTTAAACCACCCTGAGGTTAATAGTATTATAATCTTCTCCATTCAGATGAAGAAATTGACATGGAATAATTTGCCCAAAGTCTTCACACAGCAACATCTGCAATAAAACTGGGCCAATTAGTCCTTTTCTGTCAATGAAAAATTAACTGAGTATGGACTATGTATCATACCCATGTAATAGGCTAAAGATACAGGGATGAGAAATATTTGGCCCCCAGATTTTATCAGTTTAATCAGTTATAATTTTTTATCAGTTTAATCAGTTACAATTTTTTCTCTCCGTCTGAGGCAGAGGCAGAAGCATCTGTAACCAGCTGACGGGAACCCAGTTAGGGACCAATTATGGGGTCATCTCTAGCACTGGCCCCACTGCAACTATTCTACCCAGCTAAACCTTAGGGACAAGCAATTTTACAGACTCTTTTCTGGGTACATATTTTTCTCCTTTGCATGAACTTGAAGCAAAAATTAAAAAAAAACCTATGAGGCCTTGAGCCTGCAGATGTATTTTTGTTTGTCTCACGCAATACTGTTTAAAATTTTGAGTTAGTGTCTGAGATTTATAAATCAGAAGATTGCACATGTGTAACATGTGTAAACCTGCATATTTAGGTTTCTCACACACTATCAGATCTGGCATCACTGATTTGCATACCAGAAATTAGCATGCCTCTTGTACTGTCTGGCTTCTGTGGGGTGTTGGTTTGTGATCCCTGGCTTCAAGACAATTAAATGAGGGCTGGATATTGAAGCTTGGTGGGCCGTGGGCAGGCATCAGTTCACAGACTGTTCTTTAGGCTGGTTATCCCTCATCTAAGCAGAAAAGTAGAATGAGATTGGGAGAGAAAACATTTTTTAAATTATTGCTCACTCACTTTGGAATCAGGAGGAGAACCTGTGAGAAAGCTTTCCATCCCTCAGTGAGCCAGGAAAGGAGGGAAATCTTGGCCTGAATCAACAGGTTATTTAAAAAAAAAAAAAAAAAGGCAAAGAAGTAGGTGAGATCATTTAGATAGCTCATAGGGAAAAAAAAATAGAATTAGATGCCAAGGAATTGGCTCACAGTGAAAGATGTCCCCAGAGATACGTACTAATGGGAATTTCTTGCCTTTCTATGCAATTATTTACACCCAAAGCTCTGAAGCATCTCTTCTGCCATGTGGTTTCATTCTGCCCTTTCTTGCTGGAACCTTTTCTCAGGCCAACAGCTTAGAGCTAGAAAAAGATTGACCCCACTTCTCGAAGAAGATAGAGCCAGGGAATTTCCCTAATTTGAATGCCAGGGTAATATCAAAGCGGGGAGAGAGATACACCTTGCTAGCCAACTTAGAAATCTTACCACTTTTAGAGCGATGATTTCTTATAAAGAGTGATGGCGTTCCACGCTGTCATTACACAGAATTCTATTTCATTAGGAATTATATAGGCTTGTGAATCTATGTGTAAATATATATCCTTTCTTTGGGAAAAAGATGTTCAGAGTTCCAAACAATTGACCTCCAAGCACATTTTTGGATCACAGTATAAGCACAAGTTGAAAATCGCCTCTCTAAATTTTGAGGCTAAAGAATAAATGTATTTGACCGATAGCATATTCTGTTTTTCTATTATTCATGGTCATTGCTCACCTTCCTCTGTTATTTCTTTTGCTTTTGCCAGTACATTTACTATAAGAGCAGGCAAATTGAGTTGGCATCAATCCTTTTATTTGGCAATTTTAAAATAATGTTTAGATAAACACAAAGCTGGGCCTTGGGTTTAAACTATTTAAGAAGCAAAACACCTAGATTGAAAGAAAAATTAAGATAATGGACATGGTTTTTAAGGAAACTGGGAAACTATAGTTTGTTAAATTCAGTGTTCATCCTGAGGGGAAAAGATAAATCATTTTCTAAAGTCTCAGAGACAAGAAGGATTACTAATTTTAGTTAGCAAGTACAGATTCATAAACAATAATCCTACCAAACTAGTATAACTTCAGTGTTTTCTTATTGACTATGCAGCATGTAAAGGGGAAAGATTTTAATGCAGGTACATAGCATAAGCATTGATAACAAAAACAGATTCATAGCCCTCCTATTGCAGATCACCCTAGTTATTCATTAAAAGTACAGAATACTGGACATCACAGTCTGACCCACTAAATTAGAATCACAACACCTCTGTGAGCTTAGTGCATGGGTGCATGCTAAGTCGCTTCAGTTGTTTCTGATTCTCTGTGCCCCCACAGACTATTGCCCACTAGGCTCCTCTGTCCATGGGATTTCCCAAGCAGAATACTGGAGCGAGTTGCCATGTCCTTCTCCAAGGCATCTTCCTAACCCACGGATCGAACTCATGTCCCTTATGTCTCCTGCACTGGGAGGCCAGTTCTTTAGCTCTAGTGCCACGTGAGAAGCCCCAAGTTTAGTGTATATATTCTCATTTTTCAAAAGAGACAAATGAGTCACAGAAAAATTAATAACTTGTCCAGGATCTCAATGCTGGGAGGCAGCATAACCAGATTTTGAGCCAGGCATCCAACTCCAGAGTCCACACTCTTAATAAATACATAAGCTAAAGCAAATCCTAAATAATTTTTTTAAAAAGAATTTTAAAAAACCCAGATAAATCCTACTTGTATTTTCCTAATGTTGCTTTCTAGGCTATTAAACTTTGAATATCAGGAGTGTTAACCTGCTTGGGTTTTTGTTGTTGTTTTCTTTAAAGCTGGAATGGGTTTTTACCTAACAAAGCTTGCTGAAGAGAGTATGACCTGGCAGTACAATGAATGGTTTACACCTAGGTTGGTGCTGCCCAATTCAGTGGACAATATTCATGCGTGGCTATTGTACTTGAAAGGTATTTGACCTGTGGCACGTTCAGTCTTTGAAGATTTAGAATGGTATGAAAAGAGGATGTAAATCATTTCAATAATTTTTAATACTGATTTCATCCCCAAATGATAATATATAGGATATATCAGGTTAAAGAAAATATTATTCAGATTAATTTCATCTGCTTTTTTTTCTATTTTAAAATATGGCTATTAGAATATTTAAAATCACATATGTGACTCAGATTTGCAATTCACGTAGTATTTCTATTTGGTAGCTCTGGTCTAAGTAAACTTTCACTAATACTTCTAGATTTTCTTCTGTCAGTAGAGATAGTTGAACATTTACTAGTTTTCAGGCTTCTTGGGGTCATAACTTACTATTTATTCCAAGTTTCTTGGGGGTCTTTGTTTTCCCTTCAAACTTTAGTACAGAACTTTGTGAATATTGTGCTAAATGGTTAACACACATCTTCTGCACTGAAGTGAATTGAATTAGCAGTTGGACTGAGAATTAGGTCTAGGCTGCTTTCCAAGTGTCTGAAACACTCATACATATTAACAGCTTAACATATAGGGACTTAGTAAATGCTACTTGAGTTTAGTAGCTATACATAGAAGAGATAAGTGACAAGCCTGATCAATACCTAGTATATGAAGAGTTACATTCCTACAAATGTCTCTAAAGTGGCATTTTATATATAACATCTCATTTTTAATTTAGTCAAAATGCTGTCTTGAAATTTGTTCTGAGGCATAGTATTATTCTCAGGTTAAAATGACTTCATGAATTTCCTACAGCCTTGGGCTGTTTAAAAAAAAAAAAAAAGAAGTCTCTTTCAAGCTGGATACTACTGTATCAGCCTTTTCTCCACAATCAATTCTGAAGTTTTTCTTTTCTATTGAAGTGACTTAATGCAATAAAAATTTTTCTGAGTAGTTATGTTGATGAAATTTTTATTAAACTAAATAGATTTAAAGAATGTTAAGATACTTTCCTCTAATAAGACATTCAGTACATTCATTTAAAAAGTTAACACCAAACTTGTACACTTAGAATGGTTTAACTGGTAAATTTTATGGTAGGTGTATTTTACAATAAAAAAATTAGGGGCAGGGAGTTTAAAATGTCACTCATTCGAACAGCTCATAAATCTTGCTTTGCTTAAAGTTTCATATTTGCTTATACAATTTAAAGTACAGAAACATCTTGCCTGAAAGTGAAAATGTTAGTTATTCAGTCGTGTCCAACTCTTTGCAACCCCAGGGACTGTATGGACTATCACCTGCCAAGCTCCTCTGTCCATGGAATTCTCGAGGCAAGAATACTTGGAGCGGGTTGCCATTTCCTTCTCCATACATATTTGTTTATACAATTTAAAATACAGAAACATCTTGTCTACCTTCCTTGCTGTTTTCTTTTTGACCCCTTACCTGTGAAATGAGGAAGGCAGATATCTCTATGTTGGAAAATTCTAGAGTTGCTTGACTACTTGTAAGTAATAGTGTTCCCTTCTTACTCTCATCTCCCTTCATTGCCATCAATACCATTATTGGGGGCAATGTGTATTTGAGAGTCTTTTGGGGCAAGTGACTGAGGATGCAAACGCACAAACATCCTTTCATTAATCCTTAATACTTACGAACTAAATGTCTGGCTTCTTGGATGTGCAAGTAAATATAAGGAGGATGAATACAGATAGATGATGAAATAGATATGAAATTAGTTACAAACAGTAAGTTTGAAGTTCTAAATGGAACATAAAAATGGTTACAGATTCAAGATTCTAACATTAGGTTTCTCTGTAAGTCAGCAGTTTAAAATGAATCCATGAACACTTCAAGGAAATATTTGTGTAGATTGTATATAAATATATATGTTTCAACCTGGGAATGACAGTCCTCACAGAAGAAACCCTGAAATGGTTCCTTAATGCTGGTCTCATCATCAGCTTCCTAGGAACTCTACCAAGAATGTCTTATCTCTCTGTACTGCTGGTGAAAAATTAAAGAACAAGCATTGTTATATAGTAAAACCTCACTAAATTCATTATACATTCTAATTGTAAGCACTTACACACTGTGCACACATTCCTTATGAAGTTAAAAATACATTCTTTGAATTTTGTAAGTGAAAATATCCTAAAGTCAGTAAAAGTTTCTGTCTGTCTTGAACAATTGAGAATTATGTCCTTTTGCCTTTAACTTTTGTGTCAAAGTATTAATTTATCTGTGTGTAAGGACTTTTAAATTGAGAATTGTTTATCAGCATCAGGGGTGCTGTGGCGTTCATTAGCTTCACCCTGCTGAGTTCTGGCTCTCTTTCTGTGCCTTTTCGGGCTCCTCTTGGTTCAATTTCAGAGTCTTGCTTCTTTTTCTTCCTGGTCTTTAGGGCAGAGGTTCTTTCTGTCTTACACCCTTTCATTTGGCCTCTGCAGCTTTGCCTTCAGCTTCATCACCCCCTTCCTCTATCTTTTCTACTTCTTCCTTTGTTAGGTCTGCTCATGGTTCAGGCTGGAGGCTGGCTGCACAGCCAGAGTCACAGGTAATCTTTTCTGTGCATGGTCCCATCTCCTCAGGATGAGCTGGATTGTTATTCTTATCCACTGAGCTACAGTCAGGATCATCTTCCTCCCCCTCTCCAAGTTCATGATTTAGCCCCATATGGACTGTAACTTCTTTTCCAAAATTTGTTTTTTGTTTTTGTTTAGTCACTAAGTTGTGTTTGACTCTTTGCGACCCCGTGGACTGTAGCTCACCGGGCTCCTCTGTCCATGAGATTTCCTAGGCAACAATACTGGAATAGGTTGTCATTTCCTGTTCCAGGGATTGAACCTGCATCTCTTGCCTTACAGGCAGACTCTTTACCGCTGAGCCACCAGGGAAGCCCTTTCCAAAATTAGGCTTGTAATATTATTTAAAACAAGGGTATTCTTACTTGAAAAAATATATATCCTATGTTATGTTTTCACTGGCTTTCCCACTCCCAGCCCATAATATTTCTACTAGGGTTTACTCAGCATAATTTTGGGGAGAGGAAGCATAGGTTCGCAAGGTGGACCATATTGGTCCTGAATTAGCTCACTCAGGGCCTTTCTGTGTCCTTGCATGTGTGTACTCCCTAGGGCAAAAGCATTTGCATTGCACAAGTCTGTGCACTTTTTATGATGATATCACAATGCCATTTAGGGACAGGGGCCCTGAATGAATCAGAGAAAAAGGCACAAAGTACTATAGACACAGATGATTGCTCCTCCAGTAAGCACATGTGAAACTCTTACCTCCTACAAATGGATATGATGATACAGTTTTCTTTGTATTCATGACCTATGGTCCATCAAAGATGAAAGTGGAAACATGGAGTCAAAGTTACATGTAGAGCAATGCTTCTCAAACTCTCTGCTGTGAAGATGAGGTGGCTAGTCTATAAAATACAGTAAAATTAATTTTCAGAAAATTGAAAAAGCAGACCCACAAAATACACTCTTCTGTTTTATTATTAGATGCGACAGCTGTAAAATTAGTTTGTCAGACTGGCTTACACATTTCTAAATACTTACTCTCAGTGTCGTGTTGGAGATCAGGAAAAAGTTGGAGACCAGCACTGGTTGGACCAGGTTCAAAGCTCTCATTTAGGGCACTTCTACCCATACCAGCCAGGAAGCGCTAGTTTCAAACAATAACTCAGTAAATATTTGGGAATGATTGCTTTCATTTAGAAAACCCTGAAAATAGAGGGAAAAAGATTTGAGAAATCTGTGAATACCTGAAGACTAAACACAGAGAATAAACGCTTGTCAAAGATTCTTAACTAGAAAGTAAACATAAGGTTAATGCTTGCTATGTAGTAATGCTGGCTTCCATCTATGCATCTTAGAAGAGGGTAGAATTTTTGGAAAAAATGGGTGAATTTAAATTTAAAAGATTTGTAGTTCCCTTCCCAAGACATGTTCTTCATAAAGAAATAGGCTATTTCTTTATTTCGTAGAGAAATAGGCTTCGTTTCATCGCCCCCAGGCCATCTGAATATATATAAAGGTCTTAAGACACAATGAGTAAGAATCCTTGATACAGGGTTGCACGTTGCTGCTTTGTTTGTTGTTGTTTTGTCTACATACCGTTAATTGTGCTCAAATATGGCTAAATTTTGGAATGCCAATTCCATTCACATCCATGCATCCTGGATTCTACAGGGTCTTTGAGCTTTTCCTCTATGCTAATAAAGCACTACATGAAATAGGCAATCAGTTGGGACTGGAATTCAATGTGTCAGCTAACTCAGAAATCCAAATACAGAATTTAGTACTCCTAGTCAACAGATACTCTCCAGGGAACTTGGCCTCCAGAAATCAATCATTGGTTTACATCCATCTAACCCAAGAGTGGGTTTAATGGTGGCTGTTTTTATTGCCTATTATAAACAGAGTGATTTTTTAATAAGCAGAAATGGTAAAAGAATATTTCAAAAAGTATTAGTTTTATTGAATGATTTTGCATTCTACAGCATTAATTTTCAAGATAATCAAAATGAGAAAGCGGAAATCACTATAAAAGAACTGCAGTGTCTTAAGGATCTGTAGAATGAAATGTGAACCCTTTTGAGACTTTCATTTAACTTAGATATTTAAAATACTAAGAAAGTAAATAAATTATTTTGGCTAACTATCTTATAGACAATAAAACTGCAGTATCAAGTCAAAGGTAAGTGATATCACTGGATATTGTTTCTAGATATGAGAGCCTGGAGCAGTTTGTCCTTATGGTACACATCAAAAAGTTGTAACATTGGAATAATTCATGTTGACAAATAACAGAAGGTGGGTAATAGAGTTTAAATGGTTGATACTTTTATACTTCTGTGTTGTGTTCCTATCTTACAGACTTTTATAGTATTGAATAAAGGGAAGGCCATCTTCCGGTTCAGTGCCACCTCTGCCCTGTACATTTTAACTCCCTTCAATCCTCTTAGGAAAATAGCTATTAAGATTTTGGTACATTCATATCCTTTTCAAGTGATCAATATTAGCTATTTGTACATAATCTATAAGTGCTTTGTAGCTAAATGTAAGGTTAAGTTGGGAAATGTCATATTCTGTGGTTTTATTATTTTCATTTTGTATTTTCTTTTGTCATATAAGTCTTTTCTTAAAATTTATTACATTAATGTTACTGAAATTTACAGTCTTTACTACTATAGATACACACTATATATATATTTCAGTCTATTATGTATCAAAGTCTAATATTATAGATCTCTTTCTAAAATTACTCATCCTACAAATCTAGCGTAAAACAGACTTATTTTTACAATATTGTATAAAGTTTGTGACTTTCTGGAATTTGCATGGAATCCTGATATAGTAGCAAGAAAACCAAACCTATATCCAGAGCCAAGTATAACTATATCTATAATATAAAGCATTTTAGTGTACCTTAGAGTTAACCTTTAAGCATATTTCCATTGGAGAAGATCAGGGGGCTTTGGCCAATATGTAGCTAGTTTTTGAACTTTCCTAATGAACTCTGTGAAGGAAGTATTGGATCACTGGCTGAATTTCAAATGGAAGTCAATGAATTATGACTCTGCTTTGCAGAACTGATTGCTTAGTAAAGACTGGAAGTTAATGAAAGATGCAGGGATTGTATTTCCAAAAGGTCTTCAGGGATTTAGCTTTGTGATTTTCACTGGTGTTAAAAAAAAAAAAAAAAAAAAGGACTCTGCAACTAAATTTATCTGTTCCTATTCATTGGCCAAAAGCCTTCACTTCTGATTATGTCTCATTTGACGGCTTTGGCAATAATAAATATAGAATTACTGGTATAATTATCATCTAATTATACTACCTGATTTTTAGAAAAAAAAAGACTCAAAAACTTAAAAATCCATTCTATTTTTAAACTGATAACAAGAGATTCCTTATGGCATAAGTATGGTATTAGTGAATTTCAAAGATTTGAAACATAACTTTTACATGTTCCGAGCTGTTACTTTTATGGAGGTTTCCTTATCCTAGTTTGTGTTCCTAGTGCCATCGTGTGGTCATTTGATGAAAACTTTCTTTTTCACTTATGGAAAATTTTTGCTCTGGCTGTAGACTGTTGTTGAATGTTAGTTATGAATGCAAGAAATCTGTGTTTTACTCCTTGGCCAAGTTATCTAGTTTCTCTAAAGTTTTATCTGTATTTCTCTGATTTATAAAATAAAGGAATTAAATAGTTATTTTTCAAGGTCCCTTTCAGCTCCATAATTCTACTAGGTCCTGGTCATTTGTTTCAGCTAACATTAAGATCATATCTACTAACCAGACCTATTCCGATAATTCACACATATTATCCCATTTAATCTGTACTTCAGACTGATGAGTTCCACATCTGATTAGGTCCACTGAGTAAAATTCAGTGGAGACACTAGAAAATTCATTGGCATAGAGAGGTTGAGTGACTTACTGAGTCATTTTTATGTTGCTAAGATCACCTTTATGTTGAATTTTGCCTATATTCATATCATGCTAAGTCATGACTTTGAAATATTCACTTTCAATCTTATCCAATGCTGCTATATGTTTACAAACATTTGAAATAGAGTGACCTGACATTTAACACCGTGCTATAATATATTCACTGATATTGTATCACATGTGTTTAAGAAATTACAATTCTGCAAGGATGTGCCTTCCTCAGCAATTCACTATTTTAATCAACTAAATTAGTTCACATCAGTGCTCTCTGCTCAAAAGCTATGCAACTCCAGAATGCCCACAGTTTTCCCAATAAGGTCTTCTGGGAATAAATAGATTGATTTAATAATAGTAGCAAAAGCCACACTTTATACTTTTATAAGCTTTCTCATACATTATCTCGTTCAATCTATACAACTACCTTGTGAGAGTAGTGTTGTTATCTAAATTTAAGGATGAGAAAAGTGAAATGTAAAGAGATTAGATGATTTTCCCACAGTATATTTGTCACTGATTCCTGGCCAAACTGCAGGTTGAGCTTTTCAGTGTTAGTTTTACATAATGGGTTTGGGTTTTCTTCTGTGTGTTCCTTAACAATAACCTACATTATTCAGCATGCTAATTATGTGCACTATTTTGACAAACTGTGTGTTTATGACAATGAGCAACCCTCCCGACTGGACAAAGAATGTAGAGTAAGTTCAATTTATAAGCCAACTATGTGAGTATGTATGTGTGTGTGTGTGTGTGTGTATTGGTGCATAGACAGAGAGATGTATATCTATGTCTATATATGTGTATTTAGGATTTAACATCTCTCCATGTGTACTTGGTGGTGACCAGAAGCCCATCATTCTTGCACATTCATCACTCTCCCTTTAGGATATACAGTGGCCAGAGCAAACATGGTGAAAGCTATCACAGAAAGGAACCAATGTGTTAGACCTTGGTTCCAGTTAACTTCCAGATTAATTCAGTGAGTCTTCCACAGGCCCTAAAAACATACTATCAAGCCTCGCCAAGTTTACACTTCCATCAGGCACATCCACTCTGTGCCAGGCCTATATTGGTTTCAAATGTGGTCACCAAAATATCTGCTGGGAAAAAAATCCCCAAATTTGGGATTTTCAAACTTGAATATTTGATAAACTGAGGGCTCTGCTAACTGAGCCTCCCTAGTCACTCAGACAGTAAAGAATCCGCTTGCAATGCAGGAGACCAGGTTTTATGCCCTGGGTTGGAAAGATCCCCTGGATAAGGAAAAGGCAACACACTCCTGTATTCTTGCCTGGAGAATTCCATGGACAGAGGAACTTGGAGGGTTATAGTCTATGGGGACACAAAGAGTTGGAAACAACTGAGCAACTAACACCCCCTCCACACACACGCATACTGAAATGAAAGAGTAGCATTTTCAGAAACCAAGTGCATTGCTAACTGTTCTAATGGACTGTTCTGGGATACTTTGAGGACAGTGAGGCCAGATTTGTGGTGAGTGCCGCTGGGGCTGTTCTCATGGCTGGCGCGGTAACCACTATTGCTCTGTAGCTTCTGACCCTTAAAACAACAACCATGGGGGTATTCTAAGGGCCTTTTCCCTTCCTGGACACTTCCAGGTTGGAGCCAATAAAAAGATAAAGTTTCTGAAGAAGTGAAAGTCACTCAGTCGTGTCTGACTCTTTGCAACCCTGTGGACTATACAGGCCATCAAATTCTCCAGGCCAGAATACTGGAGTGGGTACCCTTTCCCTTCTCCAGGGAATCTTCCCAAGCCAGGGTTCAAACCCAGGTCTCCCACGTCGCAGGTGGATTGTTTCCCAGCTGAGCCACCAGGGAAGCCCAGGGATTCTGAAGGAAATTTAAAAAAAATTATATACAAAGGATTGCTTAAGTATTAACACTAACGTGTGAGGCCCACCAGTCTCAAGTCACCCTTGTTACTGTGATTTCATTCTCCAACTTCTGAGATGAAGATTAAAACATCTAAGCTTCTAGTTGGAAATCTATAAATTTCTTCTCATTTAAACTGAGTAAGTGATTTAAATTTTGGAAACATCTAAATTTCTAATCTGTCTCAATATTTTATTCTAAATTAGATTTTCACGTCTGATGACCCTAGAATTATCCATTTGGCATGAACAAAATTCTTTTCCCAATAAGTTAACTTACCTTATCTTGAAAAAGGAGGAAAACTTAAGACTTACTAATTTGTCAATGTTCCCTCATTCATAAAACATGATTGAAATTAAGCATTTTTACTTTCTAAAGGAAAATAATTTTATGCTTCCATAATATCGTTGATATCATGTGAATGTACTGGATAATTCTCAGGAGGCTCTATTCATTTGTGTCAATACTAAGACATTTCAGATACACTTTATACAGTATGTATTTCTCACTCTGCTCTTAGGGCAATTTACAACAACTCTGTGTGTGTTAAGGA
The DNA here is from genome assembly GCF_023091745.1 of Budorcas taxicolor. Classification (NCBI taxonomy): domain Eukaryota; kingdom Metazoa; phylum Chordata; class Mammalia; order Artiodactyla; family Bovidae; genus Budorcas; species Budorcas taxicolor. The sequence goes on from NC_068911.1 coordinate 74,562,147, forward strand.
GTTGAATTTAAATTTCAGACTATGTTTTATTTCCATGAAAATAATTTTAACCTGCATGGATTCCTTTTTAAATGTTTGTTATTAACATAATGAAAGAGTGTTAAGAAATTGATATACCATGAAAGAAAGTGATTAGTTTATTCATTCTTTTTGGATACTTGTCTCCAGGTACACCTTCACAGGAATATATACTTTTGAATCACTTATAAAAATTATTGCAAGGGGCTTCTGTTTAGAAGATTTTACTTTCCTTCGAGACCCATGGAACTGGCTTGACTTCACTGTCATTACATTTGCGTAAGTGTTTTTTTTGTTTCGGAAGCTTCAAAAAAGGACATATTTTGGCTTCTATGAGTGTTCACGCTTTTAAAGAATAAGCTTGCTTTAACTGTAGAATATATCTGTGTGATTTATACATTTAAGCTCTGGATTTTAATTTAGTGCAACAGAGGTCAAAGAGGCATTTCACTTTGGCATAAAGGCTTTGCAGTAATTGAAATTATAATGTTCACACATAACAAACATCTGTCAGCAAATTTTATACATGCTGCTGTTTCAACAGTACACACACACATTCACACATACACACACACTAATATGGAAGCAAAAGTGTATTTATAATACATCTGTGAAAATGTTTTTTAAAAATTACAACCAAAAAAACCTCTGCTGGCCCTGCAAATTTCCATTGACCTTACCCATGTCATGCACTCTCCCCCGTTTCTTAGGTAGAATAATAGAAAATAAACATCAAAACATTTTGATATAACAAACTAATAGAAAAACATAAGGTTCTTAATATATATTTGCTATTAAATGGTTATGTCATCAACAAATGCACAATTAAGGCTTACAAACAAGCATACTCTCTGACTCTTCCTATTTCTCACTTGATCCTTTCCTTTCTTCCTCTCCTCCTTTCCCCTTCTAATTTTCCTCATCATTTTCTTTATATAAACCTTCTTATCCTTATTTCCCAACCAGATAAATTCAGTAATGCATACAACACAACTTTTGTAGTCTGCTTTTTTTTTTTTTTTTTTTGGTTTAGTGATAAACTTCCCCGAGAAAGAAGAAACCCAGAAAAGTAACAGAAGGACACTCTGCACTAGGTGAAATTAGAATGTGGAGAAAGATGGACCAATGTGGTTCATTCTCATTCTTCAGCAGCTGGTTTACTTGGCCTCTTACAGGCAGAAGGATGTGGGAAGATGGGCAGAGGAGAAATGGAGCTGATATTCTCAAGGCTCCAAATGCTGCCTGTCTCGTCTAAATTCTATATCTATTCAAGATGAGCTGATTCTTCACCGTCCCCTCTGGCCATGACTCAAAAGAAACCATTTTTGAGGGGCTATTGTTTCTTGAGGCTAAAATAACAGGAATGGCACGAGTGATCATTGGGCCCCTATAAAATACTGTTCTTAATTTGCCTAGCTTTCACTTAAGAGTTACACCAAGAAATATTGATCACATAGGCAATAGTGAGTCTGCCTGAATTTCTCTTGGATGATTTCATGTATTTTTTAAAAACTGAAGGTTTAAAACTATTAGTTCAGTTCACTTAGTCATGTCCGACCCTTTGTGACCCCATGGACTACAGCACGCCAGGCCTCCCTGTCCATCACCAACTCCTGGAACTTGCTCAAACTCAGCGTCCATTGAGTTGGTGATGCCATCCAACCATCTTATCCTCTGTCATCCCCTTCTGCTCCTGCCTTCAGTCTTTCCCAGCATCAGGGTCTTTTCCAGTGAGTCAATTCTTTGCATCAAGTGGCCAAAGTATTAGAGTTTTCAGTTTCAGCATCAGTCCTTCCAATAAATATTCAGGACTGATTTCCTTTAGAATTGACTAGGACTGGTTTGATCTCCTTGCAGTCCAAGGGACTCTCAAGAATCTTCTTCAACACCACAGTTCAAAAGCATCAATTCTTTGACGCTGAGCTTTCTTTATGGTCCAACTCTCACATCCATACATGACTACTGGAAAAACCATAGCTTTGACTAGACAGACCTTTGTTGGCAAAGTAATGTCTCTGCTTTTTAATATGCTGTCTAGGTTGGTCATAGCTTTTCTTCCAAGGAGCAAGCATCTTTTAATTTCATGGCTACAGTCACCATTTGCAGTGATTTTGGAGCCCTCTAAAATAAAATCTCTCACTGTTTCCATAGTTTCCCCATCTATTTCCCATGAAGTGATGGGACTGGATGCCATGATCTTTGTTTTTTCAATGTTGAGTTTTAAGTCAACTTCTTCACTGTCCTCTTTGACTTTAATCAAGAGGCTCTTTAGTTGTTCTTCTCTTTCTGCCTTAAATTATAGCCAAGAATTATTGTCTTTTTACTTAATTCTCCTAAATTACCCATATCGATTGTAGCTGCTTTCTGCAATGACAAAAGGATTGTGTACTTAAGAAATTTACATCCACTTCATGGCCTTAAATGATGTAAGTAAAGAAAACCATAGTGATGGACCCTAACTTCTAAATTGTTACTGACAAAATTATCATTCAAAATCACAAAGAAGGGCTTTATAAAAGACCCAAGCAAATAGTATAAATGCTGCTTAATTCTTGAATAACTCTAATTTAATTCTACAGGTATGTAACAGAATTTGTAAGCCTAGGCAATTTTTCAGCTGTTCACACTTTCAGAGTCTTGAGAGCTTTGAAAACTATTTCTGTAATTCCAGGTAAGAAGTGGTCAGTGCAAAGCATAAGGCTTCTTGTACCTATGGCTCTTTCTTTGTATCCTGTTATTGTGTTTGTGTGTGAACTCCCTATTACAGATACGTGACAGAGTTTGTGGACCTGGGCAATGTCTCCGCATTGAGAACGTTCAGAGTTCTCCGAGCGCTGAAAACCATTTCAGTCATTCCAGGTGAGGGTTAAACACTGAGGCTCAGCTGTCATGATTTTTCAACAATAGTCTCTTTTCTTAACACTCAGCATTACAGAAAATTGGGGATCATAATCATTTAAATCATAATAATAAAAAATGAGTGTTACTCAGAAAATAATTATTATTTGAACATAAATGTTTATGTTTTCATATTTTTCATCAGTCTTGAAGTTCAATACTTTCTTGCATGAGACACTGTATTATACGGTCTATGTGATTTGCACTTAAATAAGTCCTGGATTTTTTACTCCATGTCAGTTTTACTAAAGATTTGTTCCCTATCAAATGTACCCGTCTGTAATTTCTTGTTCATTTTAGGCATTGATGACAATGTCTGTACAATGTGAATCTTAATATTGTTTAAAAAGACAAGGAAATAAGATAGTAAAGAGTAGCACGGGTCTGCCGGAGGATTTATTAGCTTTTGAGCCATGCTGTGAGGCTTGGGGGATCTTAGTTACCCAACGAGGCTTTGAACTTGGACCATGATAGGAAAAGTAGCAAATCCTAACCACTAAACTGCCAGAAAACTCCCCAAGCGTTTATTATCTTAAAGTGCAATTTACTCCAAACCACCGCTAGTTTAATAGCAAAATCTTTCCTACTTATAAATAGGAATTTGAAAATATTTTTATTCTGGTAATTTGTCATAAAACTGACAACTTATCCTAATGAAAGTATGGGGCAAGTTTCATTAGCAAACCAGAGAAATACAAGATATTTTTCTTCATATAGGCCTTGTGAGGACCAGGAACTTCCAGCTATTTTATCCAAGTGTAATGGCATATGGATTTTCATTTCATTGTTCAGATCATTATGTGTCCAGAGTTTATTTTAATTAGCACTTCAACCTTCCATGAAGTGTTGCTTTCCCTTTACCATTGATTGCAGTCATTTTCAAACTTATTTATGGAATCTATGTTTTCAAGAAAATTATGTGAAGCTTTTCATACTTCAGACATTCTAAGTCTTCATAGTAATAACCTTCCTTCTTTCAGGTCTGAAAACCATTGTGGGGGCCCTGATCCAGTCTGTGAAAAAGCTCTCAGATGTCATGATCCTAACTGTGTTCTGTCTGAGTGTGTTTGCCCTGATTGGGCTGCAGCTCTTTATGGGCAACCTGCGGAATAAATGTGTACAATGGCCTCCCACCAATGCTTCCCTGGAGGAACACACTGTAGAGAAGAACATAACTAAGAGTTACAATGGCACACTTGTAAACGAAACTCAAAATGAGTTTGACTGGAAGTCATATATTCAAGATTCAAGTAAGAATTACTATTATGTAGGTTTATTTTTTTCATTGTTGATCTTCTTTCCATATAGGAATGGAAAAATTTTTTAATGATTTCATAACAGGCTGTGATATCTTTATCACTTTATAATGGTTTGCACAGAAATTTAATTATTTTAATGATAAATATTCTAATTATAACTCTTAAATGCCACTTTCTGTCACATCATCTGATGAGAGACTGAAAAATTCAGCAAGAAAGAAATTTTCATAAGATATTGGTTTCTGTACATTCTTCTCATCAAGGTATGAAGCTATACATTGTCTCATTTGAGGCAATCAAAAAAAATATTTGAAGGCCCTTTGTTAACTCCAAAGTATTATGCAAATATACCTTATTAAATACCAATTTCAGAATGCATTTTATGTACCAGAAACTGCACAGGATTCCAGGAAAATAATGGTGATGGCACATGGTTCCAGGATACTTATAGTTTAATAGGTAACTTTTATTGTTACTTTATAGAAATCAAGTGAAGACCTAAAGATAAATACTGTTCTTACAATTATAGAATAAGAATTTTAAGTAGTATTCCATCAAAAAGAAGGAAATGAGAATCAGTAAACCTTTAGGAGAGAGAAGTTAAAGATGTCAAAAATCTGTGAAGATATGGGAATCAGTTTATCTTTATTTCAAGAGTTTAGACAAAATACTAGAATGTTTAAATATTCTAGTATAGAAGGATGAAAAACTAAATGGCCTAGTATCCTTTCTCTTTTGAAAGTGACAATAAAAAGAAGCAAATTTTTTTTATTGTATAATTTTAGTATCTGCCAGTAGCAACATTTCAAAAGCAGAGAAAAAGACCATGATTCATGGGAAAAGAGACCATCCTTTTAAAGAAAAATGTTAAATATATAAAACTTAGACTCTAGAGGTGCTTAAATATAGCTACATCTTTATTATTTTAAGGGGATGAGTAATACTTAGGGAAAAAAATCAAAGAAGAAAGAAAGCCTTAGTATGATTATGTGAAACAAGTAGAATTAGTCTTAAAGGTTAACTTACTGGCGATTTGATAATTTTTAAAGTAGTGATATCTTAATTATATCTACTACTGTGGGCAAGAATCCCTTAGAAGAAATGGAGGAGCCATCATCGTCAACAAAAGAATCCGAAATGCAGTACTTGGATACAATCTCAAAAATGACAGAATGATCTCTGTTTCAGGCGAACCATTCAATATCATGATAATCAAGTCTGTGTCCTGAGTGTAATGCTGAAGAAGCTGAAGTTGACTGGTTCTATGAAGACCTACAAGACCTTCTAGAACTAACAACAAAAAAGATATTCTTTTCATTATAGGGGACTAGAATGCAGAAGTAGGAAGTCAAGAAACACCTAGAGTAACAAGCAAATTTGGCCGTGGAGTACAGAATGAAGCAGGGCAAAGTCTAATAGAGTTTTGCCAAGAGAACGCACTGGTCATAGCAAACACTCTCTTCCAACAACACAAGAGAAGACGCTACACATGGACATCACCAGATGGTCAACACGGAAATCAGATTGATTATATTCTTTGCAGCCAAAGATGGAGAAGCTCTGTACAAGCAGCAAAAATAAGACCAGGAGCTGGCTGTGGCTCAGATCATGAACTCCTTATTGCCAAATTCAGACTTAAATTGAAAAAAGTAGGGAAAATCACTAGACCATTCAGGTATGAGCTAAATCAAATCCCTTATAAGTATACAGTGGAAGTGAGAAATAGATTCAAGGGATTAGATCTGATAGAGTGTCTGATAGGATGGAGGTTCATGACATTGTACAGGAGACAGGGATCAAGACCATCCCCAAGAAAAAGAAATACAGAAAGGCAAAATGGTTGTCTGAGGAGGCCTTAAAAATAGCTATGAAAAGAAGAGAAGCAAAAGGCAAAGGAAAAAAGGAAAGATATACCCATTTGAAAGCAGAGTTCTGCAGAATAGCAAGGAGAGATGAGAAAGCCTTCCTCAGTGATCAATGCAAAGACATAGAGGAAAACAACAGAATGGAAAAGACTAGAGATCTCTTCAAGAAAATTAGAGATACCAAGGGAACATTTCATGCAAAGATGGGCACAATAAAAGACAGAAATGGTATGGACCTAACAGACGCAGAAGGTATTAAGAAGAGGTGGCAAGAATACACAGAACTATACAAAAAAGATCTTGATGACCCAGATAATCAGGATGGTATGATCACTCACCTAGAACCAGACATCCTGGAGTCCTAAGTCAAGTGAGCCTTAGGAAGCATCACTACGAACAAAGCTAGTAGAGGTGATGGAATTCCAGTTGAGCTATTTCAAATCCTGAAAACTGATGCTGTTAAAATGCTGCACTCAATATGCCAGCAAATTTGGAAAACTCAGCAGTGGCCACGGTACTGGAATAGGTCAGTTTTCATTCCAATCTCAAAGAAAAGCAATGCCAAAGAATGCTTAAACTACCACACAATTGCACTCATCTCACATGCTAGCAAATTAATGCTGAAAATTCTCCAAGCCAGGCTTCAACAGTACATGAACCATGAACTTCCAGATGTTCAAGCTGGATTTAGAAAAGGCAGAGGAACCTGAGATCAAATTGCCAACATCTGCTGGATGATAGAAAAAGCAAGAGAGTTCCAGAAAAACATCTACTTCTGCTTTATTGACTATGCCAAAGCCTCTGACTGTGTGGATCACAACAAATTTCCTGTGGAAAATTCCTAAAGAAATGTGAATACCTAAACACCTGACTTCCTCCTGAGAAATCTGTATGCAAGTCAGGAAGCAACAGTTAGAACTGGACATGGAACAACAGAATGGTTCCAAATTGGGAAAGGAGTACATCAAGGCTGTATATTATCACCCTGCTTATTTAACTTATATGCAGAGTATATTATGAGAGATGCTGGACTGGATGAAGCACAAGCTGGAATCAACATTGGAATATCAATAACTTCAGATACACAGATGACATCACCCTATGGCAGAAAGTAAAGAAGAACTAAAGAGCCTCTTGATTAAAGTGAAAGAGGAGAGTGAAACAGTTGGCTTAAAGCTCAACATTCAGAAAACTAAGATCATGGCATCTGGTCCCATCACTTCATGGCAAATGGATGGGGAAACAGTGGAAACAGTGGAAACAGTGGCAGACTTTATTTTGGGGGGCTCCAAAATCACTGCAGATGTTGACTAAAGCCATGAAATTAAAAGACACTTGCTCCTTGGAAGAAAAGCTATGACCAACACATTACTTTGCCAACAAAGGTCTGTCTAGTCAAAGCTAGATTTTTTTCTAGTCAAAGCTACTGGTTTTCCTAGCAGTCCTGTATAGATGCGAGAGTTGGACTATGAAGAAAGTTGAGCACCTAAAAATTGATACTTTTGAACTGTGGTGTTGGAGAAGACTCTTGAGAGTCCCTCAGACTGCAAGGAGATCCAACCAGTCCATCCTAAAGGAAATCAGTCCTGAATATTCATTCAAGGACTGATGCTGAAGCTGAAACTCCAATACTTTGGCCTCCTGATGCGAAGAACTGACTCATTGGAAAAGACCCTGATGCTGGGAAAGATTGAAGGCAGGAGAAGGGGTTGACAGAGGAAGAGATCATTGGATGGCATGACTGACTCAGTGGACATGAGTTTGAGTAAATTCCGGGAGTTGGCATAGGACAGTGAGGCCTGGCGTGCTGCAGCATGGGGTCACAAAGAGTTGGACATGGCTGAGCGACTGAACTGAACTGAAAGTAAAGATAGCATAATAAAAAAACCAATGGGTCTCTTATAGTTGTAGATCTGGAATATACTTTGGTTGATACAGATGGAAGATCCATAATCTTCCATGATATTATTGACATGCCAAAAAATAATTTGCATATGATTATAAATTGCCACATTAAGACAAATGATGAGAAAAATACATGTAGGAGGAACACATGAAACGTCTCTTATTCATTTCACATGATGCCTATCAGTTCACTGATGTCACAACTCCCTGAAGTCTGTTTTTCTTTTTAATCAAGAAACTGGTTATGAGGATGTCACTTATGATTTATTCACATGAAGGAAAATTTATTGAACTCCATTCTTCTTACATTGAAAATAAAAGAAGTTAAGAATATCTCAGGCTATTTTCAGCCCTAAAAATCTGTCTTATTTTCTCTAATAATATTCCATTTGTTGAAAAAAGAGTCTTTTAAACTAATGCACATATAGATAAAATGGTTTGTTTTTGAAAGTGATAGAAAATATAATTTATTAAAATCAAAGATAAACATTATGATTGAGTTATATTTTCTTCAGATTAAACTTCTAGATCACTGAGTTTAATGGACAAAGCTTCCCTTTAAAATACCTAGTATCAAGAATTTGTCCAGAAAATGTCATATTGCTTTCACATTGTTTAATTTTAATTACAAGTTAAATTATACCTTCAGTTTCTTATGTTCAGAGATGACATGGGGAATTAGAATATTTTTATTATGTATCTTTGTATCTCTTACAAAACTATATAAAATAAATTTCTCAGAAAATTTAACATCTAGAAAATATTTTTTCTTATAAAATCCTAACTTGTTCTTTTTACAAAATGACTCTTCAATTTCACGTGTTTCACTTTTTGTCATCCCTTTCCTTATTCATTCAGTAAACTTTACTGAAAGGCTGAAATGAAGTGAAGTGAAAGTTGTTCAGTCATGTTCAACTCTTTGCAACCCCAAGGACTATACAGTCCATCGAATTCTCCAGGCCAGATTACTGGAGTGGGTAGCCTTTCCCTTCTCCAAGGGATCTTTCCAATCCAGGGACTGAACCCAGGTCTCCCGCATTGCAGGTGGATTCTTTACCAGCTGAGGCACAAGGGAAGCCCTATTGAAAGGCTATTTGCTATTGCTAAGTCGCTTCAGTCGTGTCTGACTCTGTGTGACTCTATAGATGGCAGCCCACCAGGCTCCCCCATCCCTGGGATTCTCCAGGCAAGAACACTGGAGTGGGTTGCCATTTCCTTCTCCAATGCATGAAAGCGAAAGGTGAAAGTGAAGTCACTCAGTCATGTCCGACTTAGCGACCCCATGGACTGTAGCCTACCAGGCTCCTCCATCCATGGGATTTTCCAGGCAAGAGTACTGGAGTGGGGTGCCGATTGAAAGGCTTCTCCGATTGAAAGGCTACTAGGTCCCAAATACTATGTATTCCCAAATAATATGGAAATAACCGATGACTCATTTTTCAAGGAGGAGTAGTATTTGTAAACAAACAATTACAACATAAGACACTGAATATAATAATAAGGAGTATACATGTTCCAGATAGCATAGTGAGAGTCCTTAATTTTGCCTATCTTCATTGGAAGAAAGTAGAAGATATCAAGGAATAGTTCACTGAAGAGTTGTCGTTTCAACAGGATATTAAAAAAGTCTAAATAATTTGCCCAGAGACAGAAAACTTAGAGTTAATAAAATATTCACCTATAGTAATTATTTTAGCTTTAGTATTTAAGATTATTTTAAATTTTCAATTATTTTAGTAATTGACATGGTTTATGCATCTTTTATTATAAGTTGCCTATGACATATTTTATAAATTGGTAGAATATAAATTATAATTTATTAGTCATTTTTAAAGTGTTAAAAAATATAGAATACTGTTCAGAAAAGCTAAAATCCCTTTCTTTTGAAGTATGTGGCAGTCTTGAGAAAGCAAAGAAATCCCTATCATTCTTACCTATTTTTAGAGAATGAAATTTTTATTTTTCATGAGGAGGGTAGAAAAACACCGATACTTTTAAAAATGTTATGTTAGTTCCTGTGATTATTGCTTGTTTTACATTCACAAAGAACAAATGTTTTCTACTCTTACGTAAGTATCCAATCCCCTTGATATAATAGCTAATATTTAGAGGGAGTGATAGTTCTGCCTTTGAATATATTATGTATTTAAAATTACAAACTTAAAAAGTAGAATCGGATCTTAATCATATTTTGCAGTGTCATGCAAATGTTCATCATGTGACTTTTTTTTCCTAAACAGGATATCACTATTTTCTGGAGGGTTTTTCAGATGCACTATTATGTGGAAATAGCTCAGATGCAGGGTAAGCCAATAATTTGTATGTGTGTATACATATTTTCTCTTTTTTTGTACAAAATGACAGATAACAGCCAGCTAATTTTATTTATAGTAATTTGTGATAATAAAGATTTTGTTTATTTATAAGGTGAGGGATTATTTTAATGTTAGGCAAGCTATCATGTTTTGTAAAACAAGATGGAACACTTTAGCTTTAATGCTATTTTCTTTAGATGAGTATTCGTGAGCTATGAGTCAAATCTGGAGCATCCATGCTAAGAAAATGAATTAAACACGTTAACACACTGATTACGGACAGAAAATAGTTTTGTAAAATATTACTAGGCATGCTACACAATATTTTAATGATGACATCAGGTGATTAGTAAAATTATATTAAGTCAAAAGTTGGGAAATGTGTTACTTATTTATCATACTTTCATCCCTTGAAATAGCAAATCTTTCTAGCTCAACTATTAAAAGTATAGCGTGCTACCAGAATGAAAACACAGAAGAACTTCTTATAATACTCTTTTTTGCCACATTTACAGCCAATGTCCAGAAGGATACATGTGTGTGAAAGCTGGTAGAAATCCCAATTATGGCTACACAAGCTTTGATACTTTCAGTTGGGCTTTTTTATCGCTGTTTCGACTGATGACTCAGGACTTCTGGGAAAATCTTTACCAGCTGGTGAGAACCTGAGGCGACACGTATTGTGTTTAATTGGAAGTATATAAGAAAACCAACTTAGTTACGAAATCCAAACCACACCATAATATAATGGAAAGAGCAGAACTTGAAATCAGAAGACGACTTTCTTTATCTTATTGATTATAACACATATTAAATAGCAGTGTGTTATAAACACAATTCTGTCTCATTTCCCCTTGACCTCAAAACATATTCCCCACCCTTCCCATACACAGCTGCTCCTAAATAGAAAAGCACAGCTTCCTCTCAATTCCATTTACCCCCTCAGGTATTATCCTTCAGGTGGCAGGTGATGAAAATGAATAAACAGATGTAGAAGGATAAGTGTGGTCTCTTCCCGACTTTACTCAAAGGTTCAGCTCTTTAATGGAGATCCCCATGGTATTTTATTTGACTCTGCTTTATTCCTGGTAAATCCAGGAATTCCCTCCTACAGATTAGAAGGCTAAATGCATGAGTTAGGGGAGAAGGGAGAGGATGAGGTTAAAGAAACAGATAGTCAACAAGGTAGGAGGGGATGTGACCACCATAATTATTTATATCAGAGTCCTACAAGACACAAAGTAAGCTGACAATTGAAGCCACCAGTTAGTGAAATATTGTACAAATAATAATTCTGGTATTCTTGCTTTCAGACGCTGCGTGCTGCTGGGAAAACATACATGATATTTTTTGTGCTGGTCATTTTCTTGGGCTCCTTCTATCTAATAAATTTGATCCTGGCTGTGGTGGCCATGGCCTATGAGGAACAGAATCAGGCAACGCTGGAAGAGGCGGAGCAGAAAGAGGCTGAATTTCAGCAGATGCTCGAACAGCTTAAAAAGCAACAGGAGGCAGCTCAGGTAAATCCACCAAATCAAGTATGTCCTGTCTCAGGGTATGAACCTTTTTTTATTGTTTTGGTTGTTACAGCAACACTGGAGAGAAAGCGAGAAACAGATGATTGTACTTAGGAGAAACAGGTAGTATAGGGGGTTAGTCAATATTTCTACATTATTCTGATCATCTGTAAATCATTTAGTTTCCCTGTTCTAAGATGTTTATACTATTGACCACAGTAGGAATCTTTCATGCTATTTTAATCATCTTAAAAATTTTAGAATTCAAGGAAAAATATGATTTTGAGGTCTTCTCAGGTGAGAAACTTTTACTGAATGAGTATACTGGCATTAGAAGAATGCTAAGAAATTATCTTTTCTTAGAAAAAAATGGTTATTGTGTAAAAAGATGTTCATGTGGTTCTTAGAAGATAGTCTTTACCCAAAAATATGTTGTCTTTTATGTGGTTGCTTGTCTTTCTAAATAAAGAAGTGATCAAATAATGTAATGCTCTCTGATATAGCAGTAGGCATATAAAAGTCACCAATTTTATGGCGATCAGGGAACTTAAGAATTACTTCATCTTATAGTATGAGAAAATGCTCTTCCTATAACTTCCATCTTTCTTCACTCCTGTTTAGCATCAAAACTAACTGTCTTTACTATAAAAGAAAGTTGATTGGGGAATATTAATTTATTTGCAAACCTATATTGAGGGCACTCTTGGAACAATGAAAATCATCAAAAAGTTCCAACAAGCTGTGATAAAGAGCTTTGTTTTCATCCCATGACCATGTAGCCAGCAAAAACCAGTGCTGACTTGAAGAAACTGGGGATGATCTTTGGTTAGCTTAGCAGAAACTATTGACCCTCTGGTCTCTAGTCTTTTGGATAGAGTATTGTAGAGGTGAGACGGGATATCACCTTCTATAAATTTGGTTGATAATATTTTGAGGGTACTGGGCAATCCTATTTCAATAGCTAGAAAGAGGCCCTCAGTTCTTTATCTCATGCCTCCTCTCTTTGGATATGACCCCAGGTAACTCATCACCTTTTCTTCCATGCTCTAGTTTGTTTGTTTTTTTTCCCCCAGTGAAAAAAGGACAGTGCTAATTACCAATTTTTAGAGTAAATCAAATCCCCAAAGAAATATGAATATATGTTCTTGTTGGTGTCTGATTGATCCTTTTGAGTATGTGGTCTGTAAAAATTGTTAGCACAGAGAAAATCAATTTATTTCTAAAAGCCTTTATTAGATGGACAGGAAAAAAATGCCCTCATATTTGCAGTTTCTTCAGTGTAAGATTAACTGGAGTCAGCTGAATTTTTTTTCAAGTACTTGAAACTTGAGTTATATTTTTAAAAGTAAGTTCTTCTCCACTTCCATGCTGAAACCATGTCTCCTCAATGTAGCAGGCAGCAGCTGTAACTGCCTCGGAGCATTCCAGAGAACCTAGTACAGGAGGCAGACTCTCAGACAGCTCATCTGAAGCCTCCAAGTTGAGTTCCAAGAGTGCAAAGGAAAGAAGAAATCGGAGAAAGAAAAGAAAACAGAAAGAGCAATCTGGTGGAGAAGAGAAAGATGATGATGAATTCCAGAAATCTGAATCTGAAGACAGCATCAGGAGGAAAGGGTTTCGCTTCTCCATAGAAGGGAATCGGTTGACATATGAAAAGAGGTACTCCTCCCCACACCAGGTATGGCACTGCAGAGTTAAATGATGCCTGGATGCAAATTAGCACATAAAGCTGGCAGGGGGAGAGGGGAAGGAGCGGCTGGTGGCTGGGAGGAGAAGTGAATACAACTTAGGAATTTTTATCAACTGAATTGACTGCTTTAAAAAAATATATATATATATATATATATTTAAATCTATCCTTTCTATACAGTTTGAAAGAATTTTAGTTTGCATATTTGTAAACCTGCAGCTTGGTGTGTATGTGTGTGTTAGTCTCTCAGTCATATCCTTGCAACCCCATGGACTGTGGCCCACCAGGCCCCTCTGTCCTTGGAATTCTCCAGGTAAGAATACTGGAGTGGGTTGACATTCCCTTCTCCTGGGGATTTTCCTGACCCAGGGATCAAACCCAGGTCTCCTGCATTGAAGGAGGATTCTTTACATCTGAATCACAAGGGGAAGCTCTACAGCTTGGTGTATTAAGGTAGCACAGAATCAAAAGTCAGGAGACCTGAATTCTCACCTGAACTTGTCTCCTGGCACTTGTTCTAGCTCACATCTTTCTGGTCCACAGCCTTTTTAACGAGAAAAAATGTGGATGACTCATCAGTAATGTCTTTTTGTCTTTTTGGTTATTTTATGTTGTGTGTGTGTTTTTTTTTACAACCCAGACTTCTTTAGAAACCATAATGCATGCTTCTGAAAATATTCGCCATGGTATGCTTTATGAAAAAGCACATCACTCTGAATTTCAGAGGTCTTAACTTCAAGCTCCAACAACACTGTGCCTATTAGATGCAATGGGAATAATCATTCAAGTGATATTAGGAGGATGGACTTAAACAATTTGTGCCAAAGTGTTGGAATTTCTTGAAGGGAAAGAGCAGTGGAAACAGATATGCCCTTGTTAAGGTCATGCTGTTTATTGAGTGTTTACAGTGTCCACAGTAAGGTGCTAAAGATGTTTGCTTTTGAACTTGAAAAATGTAGTTCAGGGTTTTGTTTTTCAATACCTTTAAGTTGTGGTCTATCTCTCCAGTTATTAATCTCAAGGGCTAGAAACCTTCTCTTATAAACTAATTTAATCTGAATGCACACAAAATGAGAATGTTAATCAAGGAATGAGTCACATTCTGTTAAGAATGCTGAAATCCTCTTCAACTTAATCTTACAAAATAAAAGCACATTCCAAATGACCATACTAATATGAGTTTAAATTTTTTTCGGTTTCACACTTACAGTCTTTGTTGAGCATCCGTGGCTCCTTATTTTCTCCAAGGCGAAATAGCAGAACAAGCCTTTTCAGCTTCAGAGGGCGAGCAAAGGATGTGGGATCAGAGAACGACTTTGCTGATGATGAGCACAGCACCTTCGAGGATAACGAGAGCCGCAGAGACTCCTTATTTGTGCCCCGACGGCATGGAGAGCGACGCAACAGTAACTTGAGTCAGACCAGTAGGTCGTCCCGAATGCTGGCCGTGTTTCCAGCCAATGGGAAGATGCACAGCACTGTGGATTGCAATGGTGTGGTTTCCTTGGTTGGTGGACCTTCGGTTCCTACATCGCCTGTTGGACAGCTTCTGCCAGAGGTGATAATAGATAAGCCAGCTACTGATGACAATGTAAGGAAGTTTTAAATAGTTCAGGCATGGCAGGCCCATGATTGCTGTACCAGCCAGTGTTTCTACAGAATGGAACCCCTTGAGAATGATTCCTGGTTGGTCAAGCTGTGAATGCACCTGCATCTTGTATTACCTTTAAAAGACTAACCAACTAAAACTGAAGGCCTCAACACTCTCTTGCATAACACCTGAATGCATTTATTTATTAAATGTGCTAAGGATAAATTATACACAGTAATAAATGACTGCCTCCAGTTGGAGGATTTGCTATATACCCATGCTGAACTATCTTTAGATAGCAGGCCATCCACTATAGACCTGGTATAAGAATAAATGAACAATTCCTATATTTAAGTGTAAAGGGTGTATAATAAATCTTTCCAACAGATTCTTTGATATAGCCTGCTTTAGTGTAGAAGATTTCAAGAACACTGTGCCTAAATAGATAGCTTCATTATTATCTTAAAATTTCTAGTACTCATACTTGTCTTACTAAAAAATAATGCTGATATAGGTCTTCTCAAAACTAATCTAAATGAAGAGACACAAAAAATTATTAATACAGACAGTTAAAAGAATTCTCTGTGTACAAAGGTATGTGTTTGTGAATATATACCCAGATAAGGAATTTCTAAACACGTGCTGCCTCTTATTAGACCTGGAAATATATCAGCATGAATGAGGCATGATCAAGTCAGAACTAGATGACTTATTGCTTTGGTACCCTGGATGAAACTGTTGTCCATGCAGCATGTATTGTTGTTTTTTTTAACATACAGCTTGTGTTGTCAATGACCATCTGTGTCTTGTGTCCAGAAAATGAGATGGCAGCTACGTGTGTTCTAACTATTTGTATTCCTTTAAAAATAAAGGGCTACCTTCTCAAAATAAAATGCTCTGATCATTTAGGTGACTTTTCAAGTTATTACTTTGCTGTTACTTCTGAAATAAGCAAATTGTTACATATGTCACTCACAAGGTTTATCAAGAATATCAAAATTATGTTATGTCACCTAGAACTATAAAACCAGAGGGTAAAAAGAAAACCCTCAGTTTTGGTGTATGAATAAATGGCTAACAGTTTGAACAGTCCAGGTTAATGCTACAATAAGTCAGCAATATCTGCCATCACCAATTAAATATGAACGTGCATGATGCATGTATTTCACGAATTTCACTGTGTCACAATGGTTGTTTGCTTATCATATTGTCCAAGTTAAGCATTGACTACATTAACATTTTCTTTACAGGGAACAACCACTGAAACTGAAATGAGAAAGAGAAGGTCAAGTTCTTTTCATGTTTCCATGGACTTTCTAGAAGATCCATCTCAGAGGCAAAGAGCAATGAGCATAGCCAGCATTTTAACAAATACAGTAGAAGGTTTGTAACAAATTTTGTTGCAGTTTCAGTTGTTTTCACTGAATTTCTATTGTCTTATTTGAAACACATGTCAGTAAGTTGGAAGTAGTGTATTTCAAAGAAAACATCATAGGTTTTATTTAAGAGTTATTTGTTATATATTTCTATATTCTAGAAACTTTTTAAAAAGTTACTTAAACTCCATGGTTTTTGCAACTCTAAAGAATGTATCTTGTATGTTTCATTGGGGAGTCTCTCAATAATGACCGACTCTTTGCCACCCAATGTACTGCACTACACCAGGCTACCCTGTCCTTCACCATTTTGCAGAGCTTGTTCAAACTCATGTGCACTGACTTGGTGATGCCATCCAACCATCTTGTGCTCTGTCGTCCCCTTCTCCTCCTGCATTCTATTTTTCCCAGCAGTCTTTTCTAATCAGTCCGTTCTTTGCATCAGGTAGCCAAAGTATTGGAGTTTCAGCTTCAGCATCAGTCTCTCCAATGAATATTCAGGATTAAATTTCTTTAGAATTAACTGGTTTGATCTCCATGCAGTCCAAGGGACTCTCAAGAGTCTACTCCAACACCACAGTTGAAGAGTTGAAAAGCATCAGTTCTTTGATGCTCAGTCTTCTTTATGGTCCAACTCTCACATCCATACATGACTACTGGAAAGACCATAGCTTTAACTATATGGACCTTTGTCAGCACAGTAATGTCTGCTTTTTAATATGCTGTCTAGGTTACTTATAGCTTTTCTTCCAAGGAACAGGCCTCTTTTAATTTCATGGCTGCAGTCATCATCTGCAGTGATTTTGGAGCCCAAGAAAATAGTCTGTTACTGTTTCCATTGTTTCCCCATCTGTTTGCCATGAAGTGATGGGACCAGATAGCAGGAGCTTCATTTTTTGAATTTTGAGTTTTAAGCCAACTTTTTCACTCTCCTCTTTCACCTTCATTAAGAGACTCTTCAGTTCCTCTTTGCTTTCTGCTGTTCAGTTCAGTCGCTCAGTCATGTCCAACGCTTTGTGACCCCATAAATCGCAGCACGCCAGGCCTCCTTGTCCATCACCAACTCCCAGAGTTCACTCAGACTCACGTCCATCGAGTCAGTGATGCCATCCAGCCATCTCATCCTCTGTCATCCCCTTCTGCTCCTGCCCCCAATCCCTCCCAGCATCAGAGTCTTTTCCAATAAGTCAACTCTTCGCATGAGGTGCCCAAAGTACTGGAGCTTCAGCTTCAGCATCATTTCCTCCAAAGAAATCCCAGGGCTGATCTCCTTCAGAATGGACTGGTTGGATCTCCTTGCAGTCCAAGGGACCCTCAAGAGTCTTCTCCAACACCACAGTTCAAAAGCATCAATTCTTTGGTGCTCAGCCTTCTTCACAGTCCACCTCTCACATCCATACATGACCACTGGAAAAACCATAGCGTTGATTAGATGGACCTTTGTTGGCAAAGTAATGGCTCTGCTTTTCAATATGTTGTCTAGGTTGGTCATAACTTTCCTTCCAAGGAGTAAGCGTCTTTTAATTTCATGGCTGCACTCACCATCTGCAGTGATTTTGGAGCCCAAAAAAATGAAGTCTGACACTGTTTCCACTGTTTCTCTGTCTATTTCCCATGAAGTGATGGGACCAGAGTTAAGGTGGTTAAGGCATATCTGAGGTTATTGATATTTCTTCTAGCAATCTTGATTCCAGCTTGCACTTCTTCCAGCCCAGAATTTTGCATGATGTATTCTGCATAGAAGTTAAATAAGCAGGGTGACATCATACACCCTTGATGTACTCCTTTCCCAATTTTGAACCAGTCCATTGTTCCATGTCCACTTCTAACTGTTGCTTCTTGACCTGCATATAGACTTCTCAGGAAGCAGGTAAGGTGGTCTGGTATTCCCATCTCTAAAAGAATTTTCTACAGCTTGTTATGATCCACACTGTCAAAGGCTTTAGTATAGTTAATGAAATGGAAGTCAATGTTTTTCTGGAATTCTCTTGGTTTCTCAATGATCCAGTGGATGCTTGCAGTTTCATCTCTGATTCCTCTGCCTTTTCTAAATCCAGCTTGAACATCTAGAAGTTCTTGGTTCAAGTTCTCAATTCTCTTGACAGAGAATTTTCATCATTTTGCTAGCATGTGAAATGAGTGCAATTGTATGGTAGTAAAAGACTCTGATGCTGGGAGGGATTGGGGGCAGGAGGAGAAGGGGATGACAGAGGATGAGATGGCTGGATGGAATCACTGACTCGATGGACATGAATTTGAGTGAACTCCGGGAGTTGGTGATGGACAGGGAGGCCTGGCGTGCTGCAATTCATGGTGCCGCAAAGAGTCGGACACGACTGAGCAACTTATTATTATATTTTTTTTATGGACATTCTTTGGCATTGCCCTTCTTTGGGATTGGAATGAAAACTGACTTTTTCCAGTCCGGTAGCTACTACTGAGTTTTCCAAATTTGCTGGCATATTGAGTGTGCCATTTTAACAGCATCATCTTTTCAGATTTGAAATAACTCAGCTGGAATTCCATCACCTCTACTAGCTTTATTAGTAGTCATGCTTCCTAAGGCCCACTTGACTTCACACTTCAAGATGTCTGACGCTAGGTGAGTGATCACACCATCATGGTTTTCTGTGTCATTAAGATCTTTTTTGTACAGTTCTTCCGTGTATTCTTGCCACCTCTTTTTAATACCTTCTGCTTCTGTTAGGTCCATACCATTTCTGTCCTTTATTGTGCCCATCTTTGCATGAAATGTTCCCTTGGTATCTCTAATTTTCTTGATGAGATCTCTAGTCTTTCCCATTGTTTGTTTGCCTCTATTTCTTTGCATTATTCACTGATGAAGGCTTTCTTATCTCTCCTTGTTATTCTTTGAAACTCTGCATTTGATAGGTATAGCTTTCCTTTTCTCCTTTGCCTTTATCTTCTCTTATGTTCTCAGCTATTTGCAAAGCCTCCTCAGACCGCCATTTTGTCTGTTTGCATTTCTTTTTCTTGGGGATGGTTTTGATCAATGCCTTTTATATAGCATGATGAACCTCTGTCCATAGTTCTTCAGGCCCTCTGTCTATCAGATCTAATTCCTTGACTCTATTTGTCACTTTCACTGTATAATCATAAGGGATTTTATTCAGGTCATACCTGAATGACCTAGTGGTTTTCTCTACTTTCATCAATTTAAGTCTGAATTTGGCAATAAGAAGTTCATGATCTGAGCCACAGTCAGCTCCTAGTCTTGTTTTTGCTGACAGTATAGAGCTCTCTATCTTCAGCTGCAAAGAATATAATCAATCTGATTTCAGTGTTGACATCTGGTGATGTCCATGTGTGGAGTCATCTCTTGTGTTGTTGAAAGAGGGTGTTTGCTATGACTAGTGTGTTCTCTTGGAAAAACTCTGTTAGCCTTTGTCCTGCTTCATTTTACTCCAAGGCCAAATTTGCCTGTTACTCCAGGTATCTCTTGACTTCCTAATTTTGCTCTCCAGCCTCCTATAATGAAAAGGACATTTTTTTTTTATTGTTAGTTCTAGAAGGTCTTGTAAGTCTTCATAAAACCATTCAACTTCAGCTTCTTTGGTATCAGTGGTTGGGACATAGACCTGGATTACTGTGATATTGAATGATTTGCCTTGGAAACTACTGAGATCATTCTGTCTCAGACCAAACTACAGGGAGAGAACACAGTCCCACCCATTAACAGAAAATTGGATTAAAGATTTGATGAACATGGCCTTGCCCACAGAACAAGAGCGAAACAGAACAAGAGCGAAACAGAGCAAGACCCAGTTTCCCCACAGCCGATCCCTCCCATCAGGAAGCTTCCACAAGCCTCTTATTCTCATCCAGCAGAGGGCAGACAGAATGAAAACCACAATCACAGAAAACTAACCAAACTGATTGCATGGATCACAGCCTTGTCAAACTAAGTGAAACTATGACCCAAGCCGTGTAGGGCCACCCAAGATGGACAGGTCATGGTGGAGAGTTTGAACAAACATGGTCCACTGGAGAAGAGAATGGAAAACCACTTCAGCATCCTTGCCTTGAGAACCCCATAAGTGAAAGAGAAAGTGAACTCGCTCAGTTGTGTCTGACTCTTTGCGACCCCATGGACTGTAGCCCACCAGGCTTCCCTGTCCATGGGATTCTCCGGGCAAGAACACTGGAGGGGGTTGCCATTTCCTTCTCCATGAACAATATGAAAAGGCAAAAGATGTGACACTGATAGAGGAGCCCCCCAGGTTGGTAGGCATCCAGTATGCTACTGGAGAAGAGCAAATAAACAGCTCCAGAAGAAATGAAGAGATTGAACCAAAGCAGAAACAGCACCCAGTTGTTAATGCGTCTGGTGATGAAATAAAGTCTAATGCCGTAAAGAACAATATTTCATAGGAACCTGCAATGTTAGGTCCAAGGATCAGGGTAAATTGAAAGTGGTCAAACAAGAGATGGCAAGAAGGAAAATCGACATTTTAGGAATCAGTGAACTAAAATGGACCAGAATGGGTGAAATTAATTCAGATGACCATTATATGTACTACTGTGGGCAAGAATCCCTTAGAAGAAATGGAGTAGCCCTCATAGTCAATAGAAGATTCTGAAATGCAGTACTTGGGTGCAGTCTCAAAAATGACAGAATCCTGTCTGTGGCAACTCCTTAAAACTGCACAATAAAGTATTTCTGTAAAGGGTTTCTAATCCTATTAGTCATAGTGACTGTACCTTCTATTCCGTTTAGTTTAGGACTTCTGATACCATCCTAAACACTCTCAAGTTTGGAGGGGAAGAATGGGTTACTCTCACAAAATAAAAACAAACAGCTGATTCTTGGCTCTCTTATAGCCTGAGGATGACAGCATAGCCAGACATTAACATAGGATTACACACAGTATCTCTATTAAAAAGACAATCCACGTAACTTAGAGCCAAATATGGAACCACAATATCAATGCATAAGAGAAGAAAATCATTCTTTGATACCCCTGTTCTATGTTTATGTCTGAAGAAATTTTGGGGAGGAATCTAAAAGAGTAAATTAAATTCTATTTTTAAAATCATGTTTTTTTAATAATGAAGTACAAAAATAGGTTGACTATAGCAAATGAGGGTGTTTGGTTACTGAAATCTATTGGATCTGAGAGGAATATATATGTTTAAAAATCTCTTTTGGTGGTTGTTTTTATTTTTAATTTTTTAATCTAGAACTTGAAGAATCCAGGCAGAAATGCCCACCCTGTTGGTATAAATTTTCCAACATATTCTTAATCTGGGACTGTTCGCCATATTGGTTAAAAGTGAAACATATTGTCAACCTGGTTGTGATGGACCCTTTTGTTGACCTGGCCATCACCATCTGCATTGTCTTAAATACCCTCTTCATGGCCATGGAGCACTATCCTATGACAGATCATTTCAATAATGTGCTTACAGTAGGAAACTTGGTAAGCATATTGGAAGGTAAATGTGTTCAGTCTTCAAATTTTCTGTTTGAGAAACTGTTTGCATTTAATGTCCTATAGCAGTCTTACCACCACCCTTTCTACTTCCTTGCTTTCGAAAGATGGGAATTATATCTAGCTGGCTATACCCTACTCTTTGCCAAAAATAGCCCTTAACAGCCCTTAATATCCAAGCTGAAACTGCGAAAGACAGCAATATAAAAACAGGCCTACATTACTACTTGAAAAAGTCAATACTGATATTTATAAGTAATACAAGGCACAGAAGCAGTTCATAGTTTAAGGACACACTTTTTGACATGATATTATCATAGTTTCCCTACATACAGAAGGCTAAAAAAAAATTACAGATCTTTTTATCTTGCTTAGTCATTCATCTTCACTATAAGCCACAACTTATTTAACAACTCACAATGGCTCCAGCTTTTCTACTTCCAAGATCTAGGTAGGGCCTGTATTATTTAATCCATCTAGTCTAGATCAAAGCCATACAGTAATAAAAAACATCCAGTGCATTTTGTGCATCGTATGATCAACAAGGCCAATTTTGGTGAAGGTTTCCACCTAATTCTTTCTCTTCTGAGCTTAAAAAAAAAAACAAATTGTTAAAGTGTTTGTTGTCTCAATTTAGGAATATTAGCTTTCATTTGCTGAAATAAAGGTCTCTAAAATAACGTATTCATTTTTCATAATATTTGTTTTGAGGCTTAAAGTTTTTGATGTTAGAAAGAAAAATATGTAAAGCATCCTGAATTATAGTATTCCTATTTTTAAAGTTCTAGTATTTACTGTTGAAGTAATTTTTTCATGTGCATAATAAATAATGATAATAATGCACATATTATAATGTAGGTATGCATGTTAAATAACTGAGTAGAGGGAAATGGGAATAAGCTTATAGAAAAAACTGTTTATGGGGAAAATCTTGTCAGTACCTGTGCTGTATGAAGTCTGGAGGAAAACGCAGTGATGTAATGGAAAGAACACTGATTAAAAATAGATTTGCTCTCAAATCCTAGTTTTTCTAACTTTCTAGTTATGTTGGGCAAGCCACTGAACCCATCTGAAGACATGTTTCCTAATTGGTAAAGTAAGAGTTATAATACTCACATTGTGTGTTTAATAGTGTTTCATTTGAGGATGAAATTGAATAACATATATGAGAGCTTTTTAACAACTACAAATTATTGTGCAAATGTAAGCATGGAATAGAATAATTACTAGTGTAAACATTTTGTTCTAGGAGCAAATATTATGGCATGCTACTTTATCATTATCTGATGGAATTTGAGTAACTTTGTTTTGATCTTAGGTTTTCACTGGGATCTTTACAGCAGAAATGTTTCTGAAAATTATTGCCATGGATCCTTACTATTATTTCCAAGAAGGCTGGAATATCTTTGATGGTTTTATTGTAACGCTTAGCCTGGTAGAACTTGGCCTGGCCAACGTGGAAGGATTATCAGTTCTCCGTTCATTCCGTTTGGTAAAGAACAAAACAAAGACAAAAACCTTTCCAACAATCAGGGTTCTTGCATCATAGATTTTACCACACACCATTAACATTTTAAGTTTTTTGTGTAACATTTGCATTGTTCAAAACAGTCCCTAAGTGGAAAAAAATATTCCCACATATTTAGGAAAAAGCTTTATTGTAAAAACCCTGGTCATATAGAGTTGAATATGTTACTCAATTACCATTCCAACTAATTATTGTTTCTAGAGATGACTGCAGTTAATATTTTTGCATCTAAGAAAATATTTTAATGAAAATATATTTTAATAGTACTTTGAAAATATTAATACCCTTTTATATTGGTGAATAACAATCAGATAAGGATGTGCATGTAGAAACCATTTCTAATTGTTTCTCTAGAAAATATTCTCCTTCCCAAAATCAGAGGAGAGAAATCAGAAGAATTATTTACTTAGTCCACTGATTCACATTTATGTGCATGCAAATAGGGGAAGAATTGTGAAGTCGTGGGAAGTATTCCAAGTTCTTAAGTGCACGTGCATCTAGCTATGTCAGTGCAACAGAGGCGCATTATGAATAATAAACACTTTACTTATAGCTGGGCTCTATGTGCTGTTACTTTGCCTGCTATTGACAAATGAATATCTTTGAGCAGAAATCATTGAGATCAAATATTAATATTAGTGTCAGTCCAGGTATGCCTTACATCCACCTTTACAAAACAAATGAGGGACAGTATGTCCCCAAGTAATAATTAAAAATTCACTCACAGGGAAAATTATCTACATAAAACATGGAAGGATGAGATTCTTCCTGGGTGGGAGGGAGGGTTTCCAAAACTTAGCCATGAGACTGGCCGTGGTCAAGGATAGGACAGATGTTGTAAGAGAGTTTTGTTGTTGTTGTTCTTTTTTTTTTTTTAAGATAAGAAGCTCCTTACAGGAAGACCTTTGCTTCTTGTTTGGTGAAATGCAACATTTGCTCACAACTCTCTGTTCCTGATAGATTAGAAATATGTCTTGGAGTAAAGCAAAGCACTGACACAGACATCCAGACAACCTGCTCTTCACGTCTTTCGCTTAGGAGGGTGGTGCTATGACAGTGCAATGGTGCAGGTCATTTCTAATTGGTTACGGTCCAAAGGTAGATGGATTTAAAAGTCTGGAAAGCAAAGTGTAAGAATGCAAGGTGGCTCTTACTTTTTTCTCCAATCAAGATTGTAAGTTTTGCAATCAGTAGTGGCCCAGAACATCCACTAACTCTCTTAAAAAATGTCTTTTGTTATACACTTCAATATCTTTCTTATTATTATCGATATAATATAACACTATATTTCAGGTTTACAACATATGATACAATATTTGTATATAGTACAAAATGATCACCACAATAAGCTCAGTTAATATCCATCACCTTTAGAACATCTGTAGAGCAAAGGTTGTTAGAGATTCCATTTTAATCATTTCTTGGTAAACCTCACATGTAATGCTTTCAAAGATTGATCATAATAACATATATATTTTTTATTTTCCAGCTCCGAGTTTTCAAATTGGCAAAATCTTGGCCAACATTAAATATGCTAATAAAGATCATTGGCAATTCAGTGGGGGCCCTGGGAAATCTGACCTTGGTGTTGGCCATCATCGTCTTCATTTTTGCTGTGGTTGGCATGCAGCTCTTTGGTAAAAGTTACAAAGATTGTGTCTGCAAGATCAACAGTGAGTGTAAGCTCCCTCGCTGGCACATGAACGACTTCTTCCACTCCTTCCTGATTGTGTTCCGGGTGCTGTGTGGAGAGTGGATAGAGACCATGTGGGACTGCATGGAGGTCGCCGGGCAAGCCATGTGCCTGACTGTCTTCATGATGGTCATGGTCATTGGAAACCTGGTGGTATGTACCCATTTAAGATATGAGTTTGAGAAATGCATTAAGAGCATGATGAAATGACGACCATTTTGTCTAAAACAAAATTATGATTATTAATTTCAAAAGTCTCTTACCTTGGATACACTTATAATCTTACTTTGACAACACAACCAGTGACCCTACAATGTTTATTCTCAACTGTTTTGCCAGTCATTTCATCAGATTTATTATGTGAACTCCCATGGAGTATAATATTAAAGACAGGCTTAGAAGGATATGTTGAAAACATTTAAACAATTCAGATCCAAGGAAGGGAAAAGTCTGAAAAAAATAATAAATTTAGAGAAAACCCAAACTTACTTGCCAGTATTGGAGAAGGCAATGGCACCCCACTGCAGTACTCTTGCCTGGAAAATCCCATGGATGGAGGAGCCTGGTGGGCTGCAGTCCATGGGGTCGCTAAGAGTCAGATACGACTGAGCGACTTCACTTTCACTTTTCACTTTCATGCATTGGAGAAGGAAACGGCAACCCACTCCAGTGTTCTTGCCTGGAGAATCCCAGGGACGGGGGAGCCTGGTGAGCTGCCGTCTATGGGGTCGCGCAGAGTCAGACACGACTGAAGCGATGCAGCAGCAGCAGCAGCACTTGCCAGTATAGGACTAAAAAGTGGTACTTTCCATTGTTCCTAGCTATTTCAACTTTTCTTTGGCCATTCATTGTAGATAGTATTCAGTTACTCTTATGTCATAAGGCGGATGCATGAACTAACCTGGGTTAGTCAATCCTTACATCAAAACAGAGGTTGGCTAAGGACTCCTAACCCACATGGAGTAACTAATCCATCCTCTTTTAGGTTTGGTACCTTACTGTACTGTACCTTTTGGTACGCTTTACTGTTGTAAAGCGTCTGTCTACAATGCGAGAGACCCGAGTTCGATCCCTGGGTTGGGAAGATCCCCTGGAGAAGGAAATGGCAATCCACTCCAGGACTATTGCCTGGAAAATCCCATGGACAGAGGAGCCTGATAGGCTACAGTCCATGGGGTTGCAAAGAGTCGGACACAACTGAGCAACTTCACCTTACTGTTACCATATAAAAATATATCATATACTCCAAAGGATACGTACATTAATATGCCAGTCTCATGGAAATATTAGTGATTGTTTATAAATAGTTGTCCTAATTAGTCAACAGTGGGGTATGAGAAAAATAGTAGATCAAGAAAATATATATTGATGCGAAAAGCGTCTGCCTCCAATGTGGGAGACCTGGGTTCGATCCCTGGGTCGGGAAGATCCCCTGGAGAAGGAAATGGCAACCCACTCCAGTATTCTTGCCTGGAGAATCCCGTGGATGGAGGAGCCTGGTAGGCTACAGTCCATGGGGTCTCAAAGAGTCGGACACAACTGAGCGACTTCACCTCACCTCACCTCACCTCAATGTTAAGCCCATAATTCTCATTCTGGATCATAATGATTTTCTTTCAATTAATACCCAACTTAATATTTCTTCATCAAAAAAGAAACTATAATATGCAATTAAATGCATAGTTTTAAAAACTAAGGAATTTTAAGTTTAAAACTCTTATGTAGAGCCCATACAAATTTATTTCTTATAATCACATAATTTTAAGTTTAGTAAAACCTTAGGTCAGCTTATTCAGTGTCTTCATTTTATAAGTAGAGACCAGTGGAAATCATGGCTTTGCCCGTGGATGAACTGCGGCATAGCCCAGATCACAAATTGAGATCTCTGAACTTCTAGTCACTATGCTGTGGTGTTTCTTTCACCTCATTGTTAGACGTTATAGTTTCCTCTGCAAGGAATAAGTGATCTCAATCTGCTCTTCTTCACATTGGGGTGACATTATAATGATGTTTGTGTTATTTTTAAGGTCCTGAACCTCTTTTTGGCCTTGCTTCTGAGCTCATTTAGTGCAGACAACCTTGCGGCCACTGATGATGATAATGAAATGAACAATCTCCAAATTGCTGTGGATAGGATGCACAAGGGAATAGCTTATGTGAAGAGAAAAATATATGAATTTATTCAACAGTCCTTTGTTAGAAAACAAAAGATTTTAGATGAAATTAAACCACTTGATGATCTAAACAACAGGAAAGACAATTGTATGTCCAATCATACAACAGAGATTGGGAAAGATCTTGACTATCTTAAAGACGTAAATGGAACCACAAGTGGAATAGGAACCGGCAGCAGTGTTGAAAAGTACATTATTGATGAAAGTGATTACATGTCCTTCATAAACAATCCCAGTCTTACTGTGACTGTACCAATTGCTGTAGGAGAATCTGACTTTGAAAATTTAAACACAGAGGACTTCAGTAGTGAATCAGATCTGGAAGAAAGCAAAGAGGTAAGATTTTATAGATGTGGTTGGGTATAAATGTATATGTATATACATGTATTATATTGCCTGTATTTATGATTATATATTCTCCATGTAGGATATTTTTGCCATAATATAAAATATTATTTCACTGAAGAACCAGAGATTTAAGCTCAGTGAGATGATTAATAAGTTAAAGAATAACATATGTGTATGTTTTCTCATCCTCATAGTATAAGTGTTCTCATCCTAAGTAATGGGTATTTGTTAGATATGAATCCAGGGAATGAACAAGCATCATTGGATTTAATCCTTGTAATAGCCTCAGAAAGATTTGTTGTTATTCTAACCTGTCAGATAAGAAAATTAGCTTAGGAAATTTAGAAGCCCATATTATAATGAGCTATAGCTGAGAATTGAACTACGGTCTTTATGAGCTCTGTATATCTTACACTGCATTGCACCAATTCACATACATGGAAGAGAATTTAACAACAAGAAATAGTCTATGTCGTTCTATTAAGGTGACTCAAATGGTAAAGAATCTGCCGGCAATGCAAGAGATGCAGGTTCGATGCCTTGGTTAGGAAAATTCCCTGGAGAAAGGAATGGCTACCCACTCCTGTATTCTTTCCTGGAGAATTCCATGGTCAGAGGAGCCTGGTGGGCTACAGTCCTTGGGGTTGCAAAGAGCTGGACATGACTGAGCAACTAACACTTTCTTCTGAACTTCATGTTAATCTTCCAGGCTGCCATAGCAATGCTCCACACACTGGGTGGCTGAAACCATCAAAATGTATTTTCTCACATTTCTGGGGAGTGGAAAGAGCAAGGGCAAGGTGCTAGGAGGGTCAGGGTCTGGGGAGAGCTTTCTCTGCGTTGCAGATAGCTGTCTTATCACTGTGTCCTCACATGGTCCATCCTCAGTATGTGGGTGTGAACTCTGGTCTCTCTTCTTATAAGAGCACCATCCCTGTTGCATTGGAGGTTGGATCAAGACCTCACTTAACCTTTATCACTACTTCACAAACCCTGTCTCCAAATAGAGTCACACTGGGAGTTACAGCTTCAAAATACTAATTTTGGGGGAACACAATTCAGTCCATAGCAACTGACTTAGAAATATTAATCTGAAATTTTAATGGATTTAAAAGATAATTCCAAAGAAACATAAAACATCTTAACTTCCCATTTATTGTGTGGAAGTCTCAAAAATGGTAAGATGGCTTAGGTTACATAGTCCAAATTTTTAGACAGTTTATTTAAACAATTTATTTTTAAAACAGGTTCACAGAAAAATTGAGAGGAAGACAGCAAAATTTCCACATACTCCAATTTATTTGTTGAAGCTATATTGATGTGTCATTATCACCCAAAGTCCATAGGTTACATTTGGATTCATTCTTGGTATTATCCATTTTATAGTCAGTTCAGTCATTCAGTCATGTCCAATTCTTTGCAACCCCATGGACTGCAGCAGGCCAGGCTTCCCTGTCCATCACCAACTCGCAGAAATTGCTGAAACTCATGCCCATGGAGTCAGTGATGCCACCCAGCCATCTTATCCTCAGTCATCCCCTTCTCCTCCTACTCTCAATCTTTCCCAGCATCAGGATCTTTTCAAATGAGTCAGTTCTTCACATCCAGTGGCCAAAGTATTAGAGTTTCAGCTTCAGCATCAGTCCTTCCAATGAATATTCAGGACTGATTTCCTTTAGGATTGACTGGTTGGATCTCCTTGCAGTCCAAGGGGCTCTCAAGAGTCTTTCCCCACACCACAGTTCAAAAGCATCAATTTTTCAATGCTCAGCCTTCTTTATAGTCCAACTCTCACATCCATACATGACTACTGGAAAAACCATAGCTTTGACTAGACGGACCTTTTTTGGCGAAGTAATGTCTCTGCTTTTTAATACGCTGTCTAGGTTGGTCATAGCTTTTCTTCCAAGGGGCAAGTGTCTTTTAATTTCATGGCTATAGTCACCATCTGCAGTGATTTTGGAACTCAAGAAAATAAAGTCTGTCACTGTTTCCATTGTTTCCCCATCTATTTGCCATGAAGTGATGGGACCAGATGCCATGGTCTTTGGTTTTTGAATGTTGAGTTTTAAGCTAGCTTTTTCACTCTCCTCTTTTGTACAAATGTCTGAAGGCATTTATTGACTGTTATTGAATCACACAGAGCCATTTCTATGGGTCTAAAAACCTCTGCACTCTATTCATCCATCCTTCTGTACTAACCTCTGGCACTGATCTGTAACTGTTTCTGCCCTTTTCAGAATGTCATATACTTGGAGTCATGTAATATGTAGCCTTTTCAGACTGGCTTCCTTTACTTAGTAATCTGCATGTAAGACTCCTCCATGTCTTTTCATGGCTTGATAGTTCACTTCTTTTAGTGCTAAGTACTATTTTGTTGTCTGGATATTTATTTATCCATTCACTTACTGAAGGACATCTTGGTTATTCCAAGTTTTGGTCATTATGAATAAAGCTACTATAAACAGAGTCGTGTGCAGGCTTTTGTGTAGACATAAGATTTCAACTCATTTGGTTAAATACCAACAATGGCGATTGCCGGTGGTATGCTAAGTGTAAGTTTTATTTTGTAAGAATTTACAACCTGGTTTCAAAGTGGCTGTACGGTTATTCACAGCCACTAGCAATGAAGGAGAGCTCCTGTTGCCCCGCAGCATTTGGTGTTGTCAGTGTTCAGGATTTTGGCCATTCTAGTAGATGTGTTGTTGTTCAGCCGCTCAGTTGCATCCAACTGTTTGTGACCCCATGGACTGCAGCACACCAGGCTTCCCTGTCCTTCGCCATCTCCCAGAGTTTGCTCAAACTCATGTCCATTGAGTCAGTGATGCTCAATAGATGTGTAGCGGTACCACACTGGTTTTCCTTATTTTTCATTGAAGGATAATTACAATATTGTGCTGATTTCTGCTATATAACAACATGAATCAGCCATAGGTATGCATATGTCCCCTCCCTTTAAACCTCCCTTCCCGACCCATCCCACTCCTCTAGGTTGTCAGAGACTTGGTTTGAACTCCCGAGTCATATAGCAAATCCCCACTCGCTGTCTATTTTACATATGGCAGTGTATATATTTCCATGCTGCTTTCCCCATTCATCTCACCCTCTCCTTCCCCCCGCCCCCGTGTCCACAAGTCAGTTCTCTATGTCTGCATCTCCATTGCTCCCCTGCAATAGGTTCATCAGTCCCAGATTTCTAGACACCATATAAATATACAATATCTGTTTTTTCTCTTTCTGACTTACTTCACTCTGTAGGCTATAGGTTCATCCACCTCATTAGAACTGAATCAATGCATTCCTTTTAATGACTATTATTCCAGTGTATATATGTACCACAGCTTCCATTCTATATATGTACCATTACTTTGCCAACAAAGGTCCGTCTAGTCAAAGCTACGGTTTTTCCAGTAGTCTTGTATAGATGTGAAAGTTAGACTACAAAGAAAGCTGAGTGCTGAAGAATTAATGCTTTTGAACTGTGGTGTTGGAGAAGACTCTTGAGAGTCCCTTGAACAGCAAGGAGAGTCAACCAGTCCATCCTAAAGGAAATCAGTCCTGAATATTCATTGGAAGGACTTATGCTGAAGCTGAAACTCCAATACTTTGGCCACCGGATGTGAAGAACTGACTCCCTGGAAAAGACCCTAATGCTGGAAAAGATTGAAGGCGGGAGGAGAAGGGGACGACAGAGAATGAGATGGTTGGATGGTATCACCGACTCAGTGGACATGAATTTGAGTAAGCTCCAGGAGTTGGTGGTAGACAAGGATGCCTGGAGTGCTGCAGTTCATGGGGTCACAGAGTCAGACCTGGCTGAGGAACTGAACTGAACTGACTGACCACAGCTTCTTTATCCATTCATATGTTGATGGACATCTTGGTTGGTTCCATGTCCTAGCTACTGTGAATAGTCCTGCATTGAACATTGTTTTTTAATTTACATTTTATGAAGACATATGATGTGGAGGATCTTTTCCTATGGTGCTTTGTCATATGTTTGTCTTCTTTGATGAGGTATCTTGTTGAGAGCTTTGACCTGTTGTTTTTTTTTTAATCAAGTTGTTTTCTTGTTGAGTTTTGAGAATTCTTTGTGCATTGTGAATAGCAGTCCTTTACCAGCTTCATTCTTCAAAGGTTTTCTCCTAATCTATGGCTTCTCTTCTCACTCTCTTGATGATGCCTTTCACAGAGCAGATATTTTTCATTTTAATGAAGTCTAGTTTATCAATTCTCTTTTTCATGGGTTGTGCCTTGACAGATTTCTGAAATCTGGGCAAAATCGCTGAGACAATGCAAAAGACAAATAAAATCATATCTCCCCAATTAGAAAGTAATTCCTTTGGCAATGGATTGTGTTCTATATAATTTTAATCCTCTGAAGCACCTAGTACCATGTTGTATACATAATAAGGGCTCAATATCTTTTTGAGTTTAGATTGATTTGTATGGATACTAAAGTTAGAGTGTGTTGGTCTTAACTGTATTATGGGCAATCACTGATTGTATATTATCCAATTTCCCAGTTATAATATGGGTATATCTGTCCTGTAGTGCTTATAGGAACCTTATGAGAATCTAAAAGCTGTTCAGTAGTTAAAAGGACTCAAAAGCAAAAGGTAGTGATGGTGCAATTACTACCCTAACTGCTTAAATAAATACTTTTAAAATCAATTGAGCTATTAAACTTATTTATCTTTGGAATAAAAACAACATATTAGTAGCATAGTTAGGGGAAAGTACCCTTATTTTAGCAATGAACGCATGCCAGAATGAAGTAAAACTGTCATTTGAGTCTTTGTAATTCAGATCATTTTAATAACATGTCATTTGTTGTTTGCTCACCGCAGACAAAGCACTGTTTATAGGGCTTTACACATAGCATTATCTCATTCAGTCTTCACACCATGAGATAGATACTATTATTCTAATCTACAAATAAGAAAATTGAACACAAAGAGTTTAAGTAACTTGCCAAGGTCATACAAGTAGTAAAGATTGATCCTGGCCTAGAATCCAGGAAGTGAGTTTATATTTTGAACCATTACTTTAAATTACCTTAACAATGTCTGAAAGAATACTATCTCTGGTATCTCTTTGAATTGAATAATACTGTTTACTGACAAACTAATAAGTGTTCACTATAGAGCTGGTATTGAATACCAAGTCCTTGTCACCTGGCACAGGTTAATGATATAGCCAGGAGAATCTGAATCTCCATCAGTCCTGGAGGGTCCTCTTCCTCCTTTGCTGGCCTGTACTTTAGATTGATCTACTTCTGCATACCACACTAATCTGTAGCAATCTGCTAATTACAGACCTCTTATTCTCCCAAATTATAGGTACTCAAAGTTGTGCTTTAGGAATATACCTTTCTGCATTTAATCCCACCTGCAAGAATCCTCCAAATAATTAGGAAGCACTTCTGTGGTTGCATTGTTAGTTTATGAAGCCTTTGAGAATAGAGAAAATACCAACCATGTCTTACTCACCTGAAGTCTGCAGCATATACAAAATGTTTATTAAATGAATGAATAAATGAGTAGTGAACAGTTCATTGATCCCAATGAACAAGTAGATCCCACTTGTCCTCTCAGTGATAAATATTTCCTTACTGTTTTGCTGATAATTCCTCATTTAATACTTTTATCTTTATTATGCATGATAATTTTCACACGAACATTTTCAATCTGTTACATACTGCTGAATATCAGCAAGTTAAATTTGTGCTACCACATAAAGGTCTACAGGGAATGCCTTATGTGGACAGTAATCAGTTTTCAAGTGTGTCTAAGAACAAGGATTAAGCTCATTTCATTTAACATATTATGCCCCACATTGATCCTAGTCTCTAGCATACAGTAAGTATCCAGTAAATGCATGTTAAATAAAGAAATAAGAATAGGAAGTCTTTGGTTAATCTTGAATCAAATGGATATATATCAAAACTTCTGCAAATATCCAAATTTATGAACACCATGATAACATAATCTTCCCCAATAGAAAAATAGCAGACAATATATCTGGAGATATTAAGAATCTTCTGGAAGACAGGTATATATGCCCCCAGCTTTTCTGTGTAGACCATCTCTTTACCTCATGGTCTCTACAGCAGGGGGTGCCTCCATCTTATTAGTCTGACATACGTTAAAGCAGAATTCAGAGTATGTGTTGTATGTTCAGTCATTGAGTCGTGCCCACCACCTTACAAGCCCATGGAAGGTAGCCTTCCAGGCTCCTCTTGTCCATGAAATTTTTCAGGCAAGAGTACTGGAGTGGGTTGCCATTCTCCACCTCAACCCCTACATAAGGCAAATCTTTGACTAACAGAAGATTTCATAATTAATAATAAAATTTTATATGTATTGAATATGAATAATCAACTGAAGACTGTCATTACAACATAAATCTTGATGAATAAATCATCTGAGTTTAGGGATGATAAGGAAATTAGAGTCAGTATTGATTTTTCCATAGCTTCCCTATGGAAATTCTAAATCTCAGTACAGAATCTGTTCCTTTGATACTGTTGCTTTGCTGAAAGTTTTTAATAGAAGTCACTTTAATTTTTAATATGGTTAGTGTACACTAGAAATATTTATTAATGCACAATGTACACAATGAAATATTAATATTGATATTTTTGATGTTGAGCATCTCGACTATGTATGATTTAAGATATATATCTTAAATATATGTTAATATGAATACATATAATAACAGTAAAATTCTCACCTTTAAAATAGTATATGCCAGCTTTTAAAATATTTTTTCAAAAATAAAAAATACATGTATTATACACATATTCTGTATCCTTTTGACCCTTAAATTCCAGGTTTATTTTTAAAATATTTTATCTTATTATAAATTGAAATTCTATTACACCCTATAAATAAGCTCCTTGTAACAAATCAAGTATAAAATAACAGTATAAACATCCTAAGATCGAGTCAGAGAACAATAACCAAAAAAAATGTGATCACTTACTCAAAGAAATATTGTGGAGAGTACTATTTGCTTTGCTTTGTTTTGCTTCACCCTCAAGGTCAAAATCATTTGCTATAGTAGAAAATATTTTTTAAAAAGCAAGAAATGTTGCATAAATCCACTGAGGAGGAAAAATGCTCTTCACATCAGGACTGTGGTTATCAAGTGGTTATTGAATGCCCTTGTGTACAAGGCAAAGTGGATGCTTCAGATGTGATGCAGTTCTTTCATTCTCTCTGTTCACTTGTCATCCTGCCAAATATACATGGACAATAAGTCAGTATAGAATTGAGCCATTGAGAGTTACAAGTGTAAAAAATGAACTAGCACAATTGGAAATGAGTAAATCAAAGGTCAATTAATGGCTTAATAAACATAAAACTCAATACTTAAAATAGTCTATTAATCCCAAAGACCATGAGAACCAATTGCTTTATTATGTGAATGATGAATTTCAAAATAAAAGTGAGCTTCAATGTAAGAACAAAAAAGGAAAAATTAATTGTTTTATTGGTTTTAAAATCAATACAAGTACTTATTTGAAAATTTTACTTTTGTTGTTATCCAACTTATTTAGTAGTTTATCTGAATTCATATCTCATGTTTATCTGAATTAATATATCAGATCTAAAAATCTTTTCCTTCCCTTTTTGAGTAATAGTGTTTTTACTCCAACCAAATAAAGGATTCAGAACCATATTATCTTTGATTTCAACAATGATAAATATAAAAATACACTGAAAAAGCATAATGGTTGTGAGAGTTTTAATACTATCCTTTTGGCCTGTGATGAACCAAAGAAAAATAAGGATGTCAATCATTTGAATAATATAAATAGTAAAATGTTATAAATGTTTGTTATCTAGAAAAACTATACGTACAGAGAATTCTAATTTTCAATGGCCCATGGTGTATTTATCTAAATTAATAATGTACTGGGTTTCAAAGTAAGCCTCAATAAATTCAAACAAGCAGACACTGTAGGGTTATTATACCAATAAATTAAAGATAGAAGATGTCATATAGGGTTATTATCTAATCACAATGCAGTTAAACTAGAAATTAATAATAAAATAACAGAAAAAAATATAACCATTTGAGGATTTAAGAGTTTCCTCCCAAGCAAATGTTGGGTTAAGTAGAAAATAAAATATATAAACAACTGTTTAGAAAATAAGACCTTTTTCTCTCAAAAATCTATGAAATTGGACCATACACCCTCTGAATATCTCACTGTTAACAAAGATAACCAAGAACGGATGAAAGAACATGACATAGAACTTAATTTGAGAAATTAGAAATAGAACAACAAAACAAAGGGTACATGAATGAAGAGAAATTAATATAGCCGATGATATTAGTGTAGTAGGTGGTTCTTAGGGAAAAAATCAATAAAACATATGAACTTTAGTATTATCAGCAGGATCCTAAGATGATGCCAATGACTCAACAAGCTTGGGTTCAATTTATTAATGTTGTTATTTAATCTATTTTTGTTTAATACATTTGTTACTTATTTTTTAGTTTCAAATTTACCTACTAATGTTCTTTATTAGGCTCATCAAGCAAAGCCCTTGCTGCCTCCTCTGCACTGTCTAGGCACGCTTCTCAGCTCAGTCTCTTCTGTATCAGCTTTGTTGGTCTTTCTTTTCCACACTAATTCTATTTATTTCCATTATGTACAAACTTAAAGGAAAAACACTAAGATTTTTCTTGTGGTAGCATAGTTTATCTAGAGTAGATTAGCTGGCCTGAGTCCACTTGCCTGTGGTTTGTTTTTTCTAACATTCACATGTCACTTTGTCTGATGTCAGTATGATTTAAAGTTGGGGCAAGTTTCCCTCACTAGTGTGAGAATCAGGGTCTATCAAAGGGGTCAGCCAGGGTGTGGCTTACCAGGCTTCTTTTGCAAAATGTTGTTTTAGGGACATATTTAAACCATATATGAATACTAAATTTAAAAATCTAATTTGTAATCATGTCCCACTCCTAACATGCATACAAACTCCTTCTGGATCCCAAATATTAAACTGCTTCATTTTGAAAAATGATACATACTTACATTAAAATATCTCCTTGGGCCTCTTGTTCTAGCCTGAGATCATTGTTTCAAGTTCTATATCATTGCTTATTATGAGCTATATCTATAATTCATCATCTATGATTCTAGTTTAGGTTTTTTCAGAAGACAAAGATTATAAAGAACTTTATAAAGCAACCTGAATTTAGCATCGTTCCAGAAATTTATACCCCATATATTACAATGGTGTGGTTAGTCATCCAAAGCCAGACATTCTATCTAGAATGCAAAGTCAAGTGGACCTTAAGAAACACTGTTTTTAATCAAACTAGTGGATGCGATGAAATTCCAGCAGAGCTATTTAGATCCCTAAAGGATGATGTCATCAAGGTTTTGCATTCGTTATATCAGCAAATCTGGAAGACCCAGCAGTGGCTACAGGACTGGAAAAAGTCAATCCTCATCACTCATCACCCATGCTAGTAAGGACATACTTAAAATCTTGCATGCTAGGCATCAGCATTATGGGAACCAAGAACTTCCAGATGTCCAAGCTGGGTTTAAAAAAGGAAGAGGAACTAGAGATCAAATTGCCAGCATTTGTTAGATTATAGAGAAAGCAAGGTAATTTCAGAAAAAAACATTTCTTTCCCTTTCATCAACTATGCTGAAGCCTTTGACTGTGAAAAGCTCTTAGAGAGCTTTTCATGACAAACTGTGGAAAGCTGTTAGAAAGATGGGAATACCAGACCATCTTACTTGTCTTCTGAGAAACCTGTATTTGGGCCAAGAAGCAACAGTTAGAACCTTGTATAAAACAACTCATTGGTTTACAACCGAGAAAAGTGTATGACAGGGCTGCATGCTGTTACCCTGTTTATTTAACTTATATGTTGGGTACATCATGAGAAATGCCAGGCTGCATGAGTTACCAGCTGGAATCAAGATAGACAGGAGAAACATCAACAACCTCAAATATGCAGATGATACCACTCTAATGGCAGAAAGGGAAGAGGAACTAAAGAGACTCATGAGGAGTGTGAAGAAGGAGAGTGAAAAACTGGCTTAAGACTAAATATTAGAAAAACTAAGATCATGGGATCATGGGATCCACCCCCATTACTTCATGGCAAATAAAAGGGGAAAAGGTAGAAGTAGTATCAGATTTCCTCTTTCTTGGGCTCCAAAATCACTGCAGATGATGACTGCAGCCATGAAATCAGATTATTGCTTCTTGGCAGGAAAGTGAGGACAAACCTAGACATTGTGTTGAAAAGCAGAGACATTACTCTGCTGACAAAGATCTGTATCGTTAGGGCTATGGTCTTCCCAGGGGTCATGTACAGCTGTGAGAACTAGACCGTAAAGAAGGCAGAACGCCAAAGAATTGATGCCTTCACACTGCGGTGCTGGAGAGGACTCCTGAAAGTCCCACGGACAGCATGGAGGTCAAACCAGTCAATCTTTAGGGAAATCAACCCTAAATATTCACTGGAAAGACTGACGCTGAAGCTGAAACTCCAGTATTTTTGTCATCTGATGCGAACAGATGACTCATTGGAAAAGTCCCTGATGCAGGGAAGGATTGAGGGCAGAAGGTGAAGAGGGCATCAGAGGATGAGATGGCTGGATGGCACCACCAATGCAATGAACATGAACTTGGGCAAACTCCAGGAGATGTTGAGGGACAGGGAGGCCTGATGTGCTGCAGTCCACGGGGTTGCAAAGAGTTGGACATGACTGGGCAACTGAACAACAACAGCATACCCTTTTTAAAAGTAACCTATTCACACCTAATTTTACAACAAGCTATGTTTTAATTTGTTTTTTAATTGGAAGAAAATTGCTTTACAACGTTGTTGGTTTCTGCCATACAACAATCTGCTGCTGCTGCTGCTGCTAAGTCGCTTCAGTCGTGTCCGACTCTGTGCGACCCCATAGACGGCAGCCCACCAGGCTCCGCCGTCCCTGGGATCCTCCAGGCAAGAACACTGGAGTGGGTTGCCATTTCCTTCTCCAATGCATGAAAGTGAAAAGTGAAAGTGAAGTCACTTACTCGTGTCTGACTCTTCGCGACCCCATGGACTGCAGCCCACCAGGCTCCTCTGTCCATGGGATTTTCCAGGCAAGAGTACTGGAGTGGGGTGCCACTTCCTTCTCCACAGCAATGTGAATCAGCCATAATTATACATATATCCCTCCTTCTTGAACCCCCCTCCTTACCCTCATCCCACCACTCTAGGTCACCACAGAGCACCAGGTTGGGTTCTCTGTGTTATATAGCAACTTCGACAAGCTTTTATGTGTTTGTATGTGTTTGAGGGATTTGCCTTTATTAATTTTATCCAATGATTTCAATTTAGTTTTTATGAATATAGTAACTTTGTTTGCAAACTCATTTTGTCAT
The DNA here is from genome assembly GCF_023091745.1 of Budorcas taxicolor. NCBI lineage: Eukaryota > Metazoa > Chordata > Mammalia > Artiodactyla > Bovidae > Budorcas > Budorcas taxicolor. The sequence continues at coordinate 74,601,191 of NC_068911.1, forward strand.
ATTATGCAAGAGTAAATTCCATAATTATAATATATTAATTTACAATAGTACAGATTGATTTGAAAACAAACAGCTTATTTTTGATAAGCATACAACTCACCAGGTGGAAGCAGAGATGTACTACAGTATAGCCAACCTCCTGAGAAAATAGCATATTACTGGTATCAGTCATTGTGTTTTACAGCGAAAATGCCAAGCATTGTTAGTTTGGTAAGTCAATTAGCATGGAGGTGGGCTAGATAAAAAGCAGTCTGTGCCCAAAGAATTGTGCAGATAAAGTGGGTGAGGATAGAATAATTATTATTCATCCAAAATGATGGGCAAAAACCACTATATTACTAAAAGCCAGAGAACATTAAAGAAGTTCACCGTGACTAAATTACAGCTTCTGTGAAAGACAGATCTGGGAAATTTGCTTGGAACGCCAAGCTGGAGACAGAAACTTCTCAGTACAGGCACTCATTCATTCACCAAATATTTATTGGGTAACTAGCATAATTCAGGCCTTTGTGGTTCACAAGGGTCTAGTATTAGGTAAGGCTAGAATAAATGGTGAATTTATTATTTATAGCTGTCCAAAACAGAAGTGACAACAGTGAACAGAGCATTCCTAGGAATCAGGAAGATGAAACTGAGCAGAGTATTTCAAAGGTATAACTAAATTTGACTTCACTGTCATTATTTGAAATAAGAGTAAGCAAGATGATTTTGAGTCTAGGTGCTAAGAGATATTTCAAACAGAATCAGGAACTTAGTTTAAAAAGTACATTTAAGAGAGGAAAAAGAAGTCATGCCTTTAATTGATATAGGTTGAGTTTCAGTGACGCTAGACACACTTCTGCTTTCTTACCGTAGTCCAAACAAACCATGGGATATACTTATATTGCTTAAATTGTGTTTGGAAATTAATTTATAAACATCTAAAGGATCACCTGTGTAAACCTGGGAACTTTCTAAGAGCATATCTTCCATTGTAATACTAATAATGGTCATTTAATCATCTTTTATATCCTTTTAAAATTTCTCCCAGATTGATTCCAAACTGTACGCATTAAAGGGGGATTATACCTTGAAGTATAATAACTGGTAATATTATAAAGCTTGATTTTAAAACAAGAGTAGCTAATTTTTAAGAATATTCTTAAGAATGTTGTTGTTCAGTCACTCAGTTGTGTCCAGCTCTTTGCAACCCCATGGAACTGCAGCACGCCAGGCTTCCCTGTTCTTCACTAATTCCCAGTTTGCTCAAACTCATATCCATTGAGTCAGTGATGCCATCCAACCAACTTATCCTCTGTGGCCCGCTTCTTCTGCCCTCAATTATTCCCAGCATCAGAGTCTTATCCAATGAATCAGCACTTTGCATCAGGTGGTCAGAATATTGAAGCTTAAGTTTCAGCATCAGTCCTTCAAATGAATATTCAGGGTTGATTTCTTTTAGGATTAATTGGTTTGATCTCCTTGCTGTCCAAAGGACTCTCAAGAGTCTTCTCCAACAGCACAGTTTAAAAGCATCAACCCTTCAGTGTTCAGCCTTCTTTATGGTTCAACTCTTACCTTTGTACATGACTACTGGAAAAACCATAGCTTTGACTAGACAGACATTTGTCTGCAAAGTGATGTCTCTGCTTTTTAATATACTTCCTAGGTTTGTCATAGATTTTCTTCCAAGGAGCAAGAGTCTTTAATTTCATGGCTGCAGTCACTGTCTGCAGTGATTTTTGGAGCCCAAGAAAATAAAGTCTGTCACAGTTTCCATTGTTTCCCCATCTATTTGCCATGAATTGATGGGGGACCAGATGCCATGATCTTGGTTTTTTAAATGCTGAATTTTAAGCCAACTTTTTCACCCTTCTCTTTCACCTTCATCAAGAGGCTCTTTAGTTCCTCTTTGCTTTTTGCCATAAGGGTGGTGTCATCTGCATATCGGAGATTATTGATACTCTAGCAAGCTTGATTCCAGCTTGTGCTTCATTCAGCCCAGCATTTTGCATGATGTATTCTGCATAGAAGTTAAATAAGCAGGGTGACAATATTCAGCCTTGATATACTCCTTTTGCAATTTGGAACCAGTCCATTGTTCCACGTCCTGTTCTCAGTGTTGCTTCTTGACCTGCATACAGATTTCTCAGGAGGAAGGTAAGATGGTCTGGTATTCCTATCTCTTTCAGAATTTTCCAGTTTGTTGTGATTTACATAGTTAAAGGCTTTAGCATAGTCAATGAAGCAGATGTTTTTCTGGAATTCCCTTGCTCTTCTATGATCCAGCGAATGTTGGCAATTCGATCTCTGGTTCCTCTGCCTTTCCCAAATTCAGCTAGTACACCTGAAAGTTTTTGGTTCATGTACTGTTAAAGCCTAGCTTGAAAAATTTTGAGCATTACTTTGTGAGCATGTGAGATGAGTACAATTGTGTGGTTGTTTGAACACTCTTTGGCCTTGCCCTTCTTTGGGACTGGAATGAAAAAGGACATTTTCCAGTCCTGTGGCCACTACTGAGTTTTCCAAATTTGCTGGCATATTGACTGCAGCACTTTCATAGCATCATCTTTTAGATTTGAAATAGCTCAGCTGGAATTCCATCACCTCCACTAGTTTTATTCATTATGATGCTTCCTCAGGCCCACTTAACTTCACACTCCAGGATGTCTGGCTCTAGGTGAATGATTATATGATTGTGGTTATCTGGGTCATTAAGACCATTTTTTGTACATTTCTTCTGTGTCTTCTTGCCACCTCTTCTTAATATCTTCTGCTTCTGTTATGTCCATACCATTCTGTCCTTTATTTTGCCCATCTTAAGAATAAAGATGAGTTTACTGGCAACAGCTCTCATCTGAAGAAAGTATGACCCAGTAAGACCTGGAGTAACTATACACCAAGAAAAAAAGTATCAATTTATTTTATCATCATCTAGGCAAGACACAGCATATTAAAAAGCAGAGACATCACTTCGCCAACAAAGGTCTATATAGTTAAAGCTATGATTTTTCTAGTAGTCATGTATGAATGTGAGAGTTGGACCATAAAGAAGTCTGAGCTCTGAAGAATTGATGCTTTTTAAATTTGGTGCTGAAGAAGACTCTTTGAGAGTCCCTTGAACTGCAAGGAGATCAAACCAGTCAGTCCTAAAGGAAATCAACCCTGAATATTCATTAGAAAGACTGATGCTGAAGCTGAAGCTCCAATACTTTGGTCACCTGATGCTAAGAACTGACTCATTGGAAAAGACCCTGATGCTGGGAAAGGTTGAGGGCAGAAAGAGAAGGGGACGACAGAGGATGAGATGATTGGATGGCATCACCAGCTCTATGGACATGAGTTTGAGCAAGCTCTGGGAGTTGGTGATGGACAGGGAAGCCTGGCGTGCTGCAATTCATGGGGTTGCAAAGAGTCAGACATGACTTAGCAACTGAACAACAACACAGGCAGGACACAACAGAGGAGGATATTTAGTGTGGCAAGCAATAGACAGAAACAAATTGACTTTATATTATTTTAGGTTCACATCTTTTCATCTTAGTACTCACAGTTGCTAATTGAAAAACTGAAGTCTGGGTGACCAATAATGATATTTACTAATGGATACAAAGTTTGATATGAAGTCTGATATTTGGCACTATATGTGAAGAACTATGATAAGCAAGAACAGGATTTGCCTCAAAATTTTAAAGACTTTTCAACTAGTACTTGTAAAAAATTTCTCTGAGTTAAAGTAATATTATACCAAAATGTTTTATTATTGCTTGTGCTTAAGTTACTATTATGCCATTTGTTTTCTAACAAGTGTTTAATTCATTTGGAAGAATTACTGTAAACAAAGATTAAACAGGAACTCATGTCTACAACTACCTGAAGGTTAGTTTTTTTGCATCTGATGAAATTATTTCCATGAAGACACTGAATATTTATATCATTGTAAAATTCCACTATTGCTTTACATTATGGATAGATGTTTTTGTTTTTGTGTCACTTCAAGATTGAATTATAGATTCTCTTCATCTGTTAGACTCACCTTGGGATTTTTCCTATGGATTATAGAATTATAAGCATGTGAATATACTGTTTCTCTTATTTCAGAAACAGTGTAGTTGCACAGAAGACAGGGGATGGACATTGGGGTCAGGAATAATTCAAATCTTGGTTTTCTCATTTACTGGTTATATGACGTTAGACAAGTTACTTAACCTGTCTAAGCCTTTGTTTTATCATCTCTAAAATGATACCAATTATACTAACTCCTCCTCCCTCAACCTTCCTTTTGGCTCTTTTCTAGTTCGTAAGACAGTGGTTTACTTAGTACATATTTTCAATAGCCATTTGTAACTTCAAAATATAGAAGTCTGATTTCATACACTGCAAATTATAGTGAATGATTATTTTCTTATACCTTAATATAGATACCTTATATAATCTTATATATCTTATATATATATCTTATATATATATCTTATATATAAGATATAGAAGAATCTTAATATACCTTATATAATCTGGTTACCATAGATTATTTTCTTATTTCCTCCTCTTATTCAATCACTCTTTTGCTCTAATCTTAAAAATCTCTTTATTTCAAGGAGAATCCAAAATCAGTTCATAGTATTCTTGCTAGACTATTTCTTAGTGACCAAATTAAAGTGATTTACTTTTTGTGTCCATCTCATGGTCAGAAGCTTAATGAAAGCAGTAGTTCATCTGAAGGTAGCACTGTGGACATTGGAGCACCTGCCGAGGAACAGCCTGTAGTGGAACCCGAGGAAACCCTTGAACCTGAAGCCTGTTTTACTGAAGGTAAAATAATGACCTTCATGTTAATCTTACATTTATAGAGTGCAGTTGTTTTTTTTTCTTTTTTTAAAGCTGTTGATCATCCAAAATGGACAACTCAGAATAGAGCAGTACATTGTAGTCAATCTATTTTAATTACTTCTAATAAGCTAACATATGTAAAATCTATCATTACATTTTGGTTATACCTGCCATGTGTAAGGAACCATGAACATGGAGAAAAGATCATTTAATGTAGTCAGAATGAATGACTAATTCATAATTTTTCAGATAAAATGGTGATTTTGCAAGAAGTCAGCATCTTAAACATTAGTCAAAATTCTCATACACATTTACTTTAAAAATAATTTTTATATTATTATCAAAGGAATTGCAAGCATATTTTTTTCCATGAAAACAGCAGTTTCCAATACTTAGGTGGAACAGGAAATAAGTATTGCCCTACTCCTGATCCCTGCACAATACCTAGTTGAGTCTGGTGCAGTGTGGACAATAAATCCATACTTATTGCTTTGTTTTCTCCATGATTAGTATTTCCCATGAAAATAAGGGGCTGAATAGTTTTCACAATTTCACATCGCTAATGCATATGTTCTTACTACCCTAGGCTTACAGAGTTAGCCCAGCAAAATGGAGATGGCAATAGTCATGAGAAAATGAATCCAGAACATGCCAAAGGGTATCGCTGAAGCAGGAGAAGTTATTTATCTGCTCCCTTTTAACATTATATTTGCAGGCTGTGTGCAAAGATTCAAATGTTGTCAAATCAGTGTGGAAGAAGGGAGAGGAAAACAATGGTGGAATCTGAGAAGAACGTGTTTCCGAATAGTTGAACATAACTGGTTTGAGACCTTCATTGTTTTCATGATTCTCCTTAGCAGTGGTGCACTGGTGAGTGTATACTAAGCAAAAGTGCTATAATACTAAGTTTTAGAATCACCTAATACTGATGACTTATTAATCCTTTCTGTTGCATTCTTTTACTATCCAATGCATTATTTTTCCTGAACCCTCATTGTATAGCTATTTCCATTTCCATGGAATCAGCCATTAATCTCTGTTTGATAACCCCAGAACTTTTATCTCTATTTATGACTTCTTCCTTAAGCATACATACATCACTATATCCATCCATCCACCCACCCATCCACTCATATCTTTCTACCTATCTCCAGGGCATTTTTAGTAACACCACTTCATATCTTCCAGACTATAGACAATGTATAACTATGCAGCTCTGCATTGACTTTTATTATGTATACACACATTTCTAATTAACTAGTTATTAACTTTCATTTTATTATTAAGTAATCCAGAAAAATCTGTCTAATTTATTCATGATAGTCAAAGGACATGAGTATTTAATTACTCATATTTTAACAACAAAGTAAGTATGATAATACAGAGTAGTTAAAGTCCTGTGGCTGGGTATATATGTTAATATAATTTCTATGTTCTGATGAATTTTGTTTATGAATTATATTATTGTTATCTCCTTATGGACAGTTGATAAGTCCTTAAAGACCACTTCTCTGTCCTTTTTGAAATGCATCCAGTGTTCTCTTGTTACTCCAAAACCAGTGAATATTGGTAACAATAAACACTGGGCAGTGTGCCTAAGTAATCATTTAAGGATTGGTTTCTCTGTGTATAAAAGTGTTCATTTTATCAGAATCAATTTCTATTTATGTAAAAATCATTTACAAAAATGTGAAGTATAGCACATAGATAGCACTTTAGGAAAATGCTAACACAAATAGACTACTTAAGCCATAAAATAGATGTAGACAGACAGACAGAGATGGAAAGACGATACAGTACTTAACTGAAACACAATAACTTAGGTTTATTTAACTTAAAAGTGTATGATTCTAACACAGGCCTATATTTTTCTGCATATTTCTCTGATGAAATAAATTTTACCTACATGCTACTTTAGATAAGAAATAGTTTTTTTACCATTTAAATGAATACAGACTTAGATATAAAGTATCATTGAGGTTCATATTAGAAAAAGAATACATATTATAGTTTAAATGAGAAGGGATTTCATCCCACCATCTTTGTTACACCATATCTTTGCTGATAAACATAAACTGTCAACAAAATGAAGGGGACAAATGAACTCAATGTATAGTAAAGTTAGATGATGTATTGATCAATTATAATTTCTGCTTTATGAAAAGTATAAGCCTTTTTATTTCTTCAACCTCCTTTCTGTGGAAAAAATAAAGAGGCTAACAGGAGGAGGCAAAAGATATGAAACAAAGAGAATAAAGAACTTCAAGTTGGGATACCAGCATCAAGACGTGACATTAACAACTATTTCCTGAACAAGTCACTTTAATTCCTTAGAGTCATGCTTTTATTTCTTCCTTTTAGTTAGATCAATAGAGAGCATAACTTTTCTCCTGATTCATTAAAAGATCTTTGAAAGGAAGAAAAAAAAACATCAATAGCTACTTTTCCTCTACCCTATATGTATATGAAAATCAGGAAAAACTATGTAATCAGGGAAAACAGCCTATAATAGCTGTAGCATAAAAGTTTCAGAAAACTGAAATAAGTAACTTTTTTTATAGGCATTTGAGGATATATATATTGACCAGCGAAAGACGATCAAAACAATGTTGGAATATGCTGACAAGGTTTTCACTTATATTTTCATTCTGGAAATGCTTCTAAAATGGGTGGCATATGGCTATCAAACATATTTCACCAATGCCTGGTGTTGGCTAGACTTCTTAATTGTTGATGTAAGTATCCTCCATATTTTTGTCTTTCATTCAAGGTAATTTGTCTTATTTAGAAACTAATTCCAAAATAGTGAATCTTTGATCACTCTGTTATGTTGACAGGATATGCTACTTAATAGACACTAAACTAATTCACTGAATAATAGTGAAGTTTTTGTAATAAATAAGCTAATTTAGTACTGATTTAGCATTGGGAGGATGGGATTTATGGTGGTTATCTAAGATAAAAAGCTGGGGGGAAAACATGAGAAGTTTGTAGAGAGAATGGTGAAATAGGATATGATGTTTAAGTTACTTTTATTAATATTATGATTCAAACAGAGTTGAGTTTGAACCCCAGCCCCACCACTGATTTTGTGTGCCACTAAGTTACTTGGCTCCTGACACTATAAAATGATCATATTAGTACATGAGAGTTAGAGGCACTCAGTAAACAAACAAACCAGTGATGATGGTGGAAGCTACTGTCAGTTTTTAAAAAATCATTTCTAATGAGGTGGGTGAAACTGGAGCTGGTTATACAGAGTGAAGTAAGCCAGAAAGAAAAACACCAATACAGTATTCAGTTCAGTTCAGTTCAGTCTCTCAGTCATGTCCGACTCTTTGCGACCCCGTGAATCGCAGCACGCCAGGCCTCCCTGTCCATCACCAACTCCCGGAGTTCACTCAGACTCACGTCCATCGAGTCACTGATGCCATCCAGCCATCTCATCCTCTGTCGTCCCTTCTCCTCCTGCCCTCAATCCCTCCCAGCATCAAAGTCTTCTCCAATGAGTCAACTCTTCGCATGAGGTGGCCAAAGTACTGGAGTTTCAGCTTTAGCATCATTCCTTCCAAAGAAATCCCAGGGTTGATCTCCTTCAGAATGCACTGGTTGGGTCTCCTTGCAGTCCAAGGGACTCTCAAGAGTCTTCTCCCACACCACAGTTCAAAAGCATCAATTCTTCGGCGCTCAGCCTTCTTCATAGTCCAACTCTCACATCCACACATGACTACTGGAAAAACCATAGCCTTGACTAGACGGACCTTAGTCAGCAAAGTAATGTCTCTGCTTTTGAATATGCTATCTAGGTTGGTCATAACTTTTCTTCCAAGGAGTAAGCGTCTTTTAATTTCATGGCTGCAGTCACCGTCTGCAGTGATTCTGGAGCCCAAGAAAATAAAGTCTGACACTGTTTCCACTGTTTCCCCATCTATTTCCCATGAAGTGATGGGTCCAATACAATATACTAATGCATATATATGGAATTTAGAAAGATGGTAACGATAACCCTGTATGCAAGACAGCAAAAGAGACACAGATGTATAGAACAGTCTTTTGGACTCAGAGGGAGAGGGAGAGGGTGGGATGATTTGGGAGAATGGCATTGAAACATGTATAATATCATATAAGAAATGAATCACCAGTCTAGGTTCGATGCAGGATACAGGGTGCTTGGAGCTGTTGCACTGGGATGACCCAGAGGGATGGTATGGGGAGGGAGGTGGGAGGGGGGTTCAGGATTGGGAACATGTGTATACCCGTGGCAGATTCATGTTGAAGTATGGCTAAACCAATACAATATTGTAAAGTAAAAAAAAATTAATTAATTAAAAAAATAAATAAAATGTGCTACAAATTAAAAAAAAGAGAAAAAAAATTCTTTTTGATTTTCGTAAAGGATATTTTTAAAGAGTAGCTTATACAGCTTGTAACTAAATTATAGAAAATAAGATGTATGGGGAATAGTGAAAAAACTCTACTTCATGCAGTGAGGGGAGTTACTCTAGAACATAACTAGATTTACGGCAAGCCCATAATATACCAATTGCCCTTCACAGAGTTGGTGTATTCAACAATTAATACTTCATCAGCCCAAAGCAAGTAGCTGTCTTTGAGATTTGTTAAAGGCAAACATCATGCTTTATGTTTGGCATATTTTCAGCTTTAAAAATGTATTTTCAAAATACCACAGACTTCATAGGCATTTTATTCTCCTAAAATGATAATCCAGCAGAACTACTCAATTTTCTTATGGAAAGTATTTGTAGAGCTAAGAGCCATGCAATATCTCTTTAATTCTGTTGAACAAAGGCAAATCCAGAGCTATTTGAAAAGCTTAACATTACTAAGAAATGAGTAAATTAGGGAAAAAAAATAAAACCTCAAAAGAGTGATAAGTGGCTCATATTCTACATACATAAATAGCTCATACAACTCAACATCAAAAAGCAAATGTCCCAATTAGAAAATGGGCAGAGAATTGAATAGACATTTTTCTGAAGAGGAAATCCATATGGCCAACAGGAACATGAAAAGATGCTCAGTATCACTAATCATCAGGGAAATGAGCAAAACCACAAAGAGATATGGCCTCACACCTGTCAGAGAGGCTATCATCAAAAGGGCCACAAATAAAAAACGTGGAGAAAAGGGAACAACTTGTACACTGTTGGTGGGAATGTAAATTGGTGCAGTCACTGTAGAAAACAGAATGGAGCTTCTGCAAAAAAACACAAACAGAACTACCATATGACCCAGCAATTCCGCTCCTGGGTATAGATCTGGAGAAAATGAAAACATTAATTTAAAATGGTACATGCACCCCAATGTTCATAGCAGTATTATTTACAATCACCAAAATGTGGAGGCAGCTTAAGTATCCATCAAGAAATGAATTGATAAAGAAGGTTTATAATACTGCTAAATAGAATACTACTCAGCCATGAAATAGAATGAGATTTTTGCTATAAGTAACAACATGAGTAGACCTGCAAGTTGTTATGCTTAATGAAATGTTAGACAAGTGCTGTATGTTATCACTTAAATGTGAAATCTACAAAATAAAGCAAACTAGTGAATAAAACAAAATAGAAACAGATTTCACAGCTGTAGAGAACAAATTAGTGGTTACCAGTGAGGAGAGAGAATGGGGGAGGGCAAGATGGGGTAAAGGATTAAGAGGTACAAACCACTATGTATAAAGTAAGTCACTCACAAGGATATATTGTATAGCACAAGGAATATAGCCTATACTTTATAATAACTTTAAATGGAATATAATCTATAAAGATTTTGAGCTACTATGTTATAAACTTGAAACTAATAGAATACTGAAATCAACTATACTTCAATTAAAAAAAAAAACCTCAAATGAATAATTGCTTCAGCATTTCACAAAGAAAAAAGTTTCTGCTATTGATATTTCAAACACTAGAAGTTATTTCATATTTCAACTCCTCAAAAACTTTCAAATTAGGCTTTAAATCTAAATGTAATTTAAACTTTTTGAAAATTTCTAAGCTTTACTTTTCTTTATTATACTTATTACGTGTCTGAACTTTTTAGTGGAAGAATAGTGATTTTGTTATTGTAAGTTGGTTTTTAATAGCCATTTCCAAAATAGTTTAGGAAAATAATTCTATAGAGAATTTTATAGTTTTGCAACAATAATACTTTCATTTTTCAAGGTTCTATTTTAATTATTTCTTAAGGTTCAATGTATCACTCTAAAAAAAAGACAGAAGGAATTATACCACATCTCAGGTAAAGTAAAAAGCACCAATTTAATACACTAAAATATAGAAGATTTTGCAAAAATAGTGTTTAGTTTATTTGGAACGATCCAATATTCTATTCTCAAACCAAAGAAATTCTATTTGGATACAGGGCTTTGGTCTTTATTTAAAGAATTAGACAACTAAAATTTTATTTCTTAGTTATTGCATATTTCATGCAAATAAAATTTAGTTAGTTTATTTAATAAATATTGACTGGCCATTTTGGATCAAGTACCATGACAGGAGGCTCTAAATTAGTATTAAAAATTTAAGTAAACTTCATGATGGAATTACTTTTAAGTTACATTATTTATCGGAGAAGGTGATGGCACCCCACTCCAGTACTCTTGCCTGGAAAATCCCATGGACAGAGGAGCCTGGTAGGCTGCAGTCCATGGGGTCACAAAGAGTCAGACACGACTCAGCGACTTCACTTTCACTCTTCACTTTCCTGCATTGGAAAAGGAAATGGCAACCCACTCCAATGTTCTTGCCTGGAGAATCCCAGGGACGGGGGAGCCTGGTGGGCTGCAGTCTATGGGATCGCACAGAGTTGGACACGACTGAAGCGACTTAGCAGCAGCAGCAGCAAACTTTAGGCAAGTGAAAACACAAAGTATTAGCAAGACACCAAAAAAATCACTGTCAAAAAATCAACCTCAAAACAATGTGACTTAGTGCATTAATTTCTGAGGGTATCAATTATCATTAATTGAAAATACCAACCAACACAGGATAGAGATTGCTTGCCTTTTCTGATACAATCGCAGTTTTTACATTTTATTACTGGGCTTCCCTGGTGGTTCAGAGGGTAAAGCGTCTGCCTGCAATGCAGGAGACCTGGGTTCGATTCCTGGGTCAGGAAGATTCCCTGGAGAAGGAAACAGCAACCCACTCCAGTACTCTGGCCTGGAAAATCCCATGGACAGAGAAGCCTGGTAGACTACAGTCCATGGGATTGCAAACAGTCAGACAGGACTGAGCGATTGCTTGCCTTTTCTGATAAAATTGCAGTTTTTACATTTTATTGCTGCTGCTACTGCTAAGTCACTTCAGTCGTGTCCGACTCTGTGCGATCCCATAGACGGCAACCCACCAGGCTCCCCGTCCCTGGGGTTCTCCAGGCAAGAACACTGGAGTGGGTTGCTATTTCCTTCTCCAACGCATGAAAGTGACAAGCGAACATGAACTTGCTCAGTCGTGTCCGACTCTTAGCGACCCCATGGACTGCAGCCCACTAGACTCCTCTGTCTATGGGATTTTCCAGGCAAGAGTACTGGAGTGGGTTGCCATTGCCTTCTCCACATCCAACCAGTCCATTCTGAAGAAGATCAGCCCTGGGATTTCTTTGGAGGGAATGATGCTAAAGCTGAAACTCCAATACTTTGGCCACCTCATGCAAAGAGTTAACTCATTGGAAAAGACTCTGATGCTGAGAGGGATTGGGGGCAGGAGGAGAAGGGGACGACAGAGGATGAGATGGCTGGATGGCATCACTGACTCAATGGACATGAGTCTGAGTGAACTCCGGGAGTTGGTGATGGACAGGGAGGCCTGGCGTGCTGCGATTCATGGGGTCACAAAGAGTTGGACATGACTGAGCGACTCAACTGAACAATTAACAGATTTTATTTATAATTATTCAGAAGATAAATGCTTACATATTTTTAGTAAACCACTTGTGGAAGTTAGTCACTCACTCTTGTCCAACTCTTTGTAACCCCATGGACTGTAGCCTGCCAGGCTCCTCTGTCCACGGAATTCTTTAGGCAATGCTGGAGTGGGTAGCCATTCCATTCTCCAGGGGATCTTCCCAACCCAGGGCTAGAACCCAGGTCTCATTCATTGCAGGTAGATTCTTTGCCATCTGAGCCACAATACTTCAATAAAATATAATTGTAATAAATTATAATTGTGTTATGGAATACTACGTATTGAATGGCAATAATTCTAATTTTATTCATCTATTTTTGTATGCTTTCAGGTTTCATTGGTCAGTTTAACAGCAAATGCCTTGGGTTACTCAGAACTTGGTGCCATCAAATCTCTCAGGACACTAAGAGCTCTGAGACCTCTAAGAGCCTTATCACGATTTGAAGGGATGAGGGTAAGAACCATGAAAGAACATGAAGTATTGTATATAGCCAAAATTAAACTAAATTTTAAAAAAGGAAAACTCATGCATGCAAAAGGAATGGCAAATCCTTGCAAAATTGCTACTTTATCTTTTTATCTGTTGCATATTTACTTCTCGGTGATATGCAAGAGAACTTAGGCCTCCTTTGAAATGATATAATATCATTTATCTGCTGTGCTCATTAAAATGACTTTATTTCTTAATCCATTTTGGGAGTTTCCTTGCAAACCTGTACACAAAAAAGCAGATGCAATATTAAAGTACTATGTGTCATGATGATGATGATGATAATCAACTAAAATAAATCCTACATCATGTGGTTCTCATTTGTGATGGTCTAAACTGTGTTCAATGAGTTTTACTGAAAATAATATGAATCATGCCTACATATAAAAGAAAAAAATTTAAGTTGTCAAAATTTTGTCTGTACAATGCCAAAGTTAGCCTAATTTAAATGTTCAAGGGTAGATATTAAAAGTTAACTGAATTTCAAAGTTTTCAAAAAGTTATATTAATGTAACCTCAACCTATAACTGTATTAATCTTAATCTATATAAACAGTAATATTGACTTTAAGATTATATATAAGTGCTAAGTTGCTTTAGTCATGTCCAATTCTCTGTGACCGTATGGACTGTAGCCTGCCAGACTCCTCTGCCCATGAGATTCTTCAGGCAAGAATACAGGAGTGGGTTGCCATTCCCTTCTCCAGGGGATCTTCTGAACCCAGGGATAGAACCCAGGTCTGCATTGCAGGTAGACTCTTTGCCATCTGAGCCACTAGTCTTATGAGATCCTCACATTTTTACTAAAATGTTACTGAAATTCTCTTCACGATATGTGAAAATAAAGTTTGTTTTCCACTTAAAATAGAGAAAAATATCATTTTTATATATTCTACTTGAAAGGATTTTTTTATGTTTTTTTAAAACATTTGATTGGAAGTCACATTTGAAAAGGGGCTTCCCAGGTGGTGCTACTGGTAAAGAACTCACCTGCCAATGCAGGAGACTTAAGACCTGGGTTCAGTCCCTGGGTTGGGAAGATCCCCTGGAGAAGGGAGTGGCAACCCATCCACTATTCTTGCCTGGAGAATCCCTATGGACAGACGAACCTGATGGGCTACAAATCCATAGGATTGCAAATATTTGAATATGACTGAAACCACTTAGCATGCATGCACATTTGAAAAGTTTTCTGAAATCTGAACAGTTCTAAAGATTTGAGGCTCTTATAATTATTTCAGGTTTGACCTTTTGTAAGTTGATTAAATCCATGAATCCAAAGGCCAGACATTTTCATATTTAACACCTTACTTCTGAAACAATTCTGGCCCTGTGGGCCTTTAATTTTTATAGAAAGGACCTTCTCTATAATTTTGATCAATAATGTTTTTTATGCTGTAGGGGAGGCCAAATTTTGAAACTTGAAGTTTGAAAAACATAAACTCACTATAGATACTGATAGGAGATGAACTCATCATTTAAATTATCGCATTTATAAATATAGTTCTTGCCTCATAATGACAGCATGTATACAACCCTAAAATGGCTGATGGTTTCAACACGTATTTGGCATTGTAAAGACAAAGTAACCTGATTATTGATTCTATTTGTGTGTTTTTGTTTCTGGTGTTTGGAATTTTTGACTTTGTTAAAAATATAAACATATATGCTGGTGAGGATGGAAATAATAATGATGATTATAATTTAGAAGTGAGCTTTGAATATATTCAGAAACTCTCATTTTATTCTTTTCCCTAGTAGCATAAAATCACAATGGCTATGTCAAAGCGTAAATCAGACTCATTTTATTTTCGTTGTTTTGTCGCTTTTTCAAAGCATGTGCTTTAATGCAATATTACCAAGTAAAGCATGTCGTATAGTGCTTGATAAGAAGTTAGAAAGTGAGAAATAAATTATCATCACTTTGCCCTTTATGTTTTGCATGTTTTATGCACATTTCTGGCTGACAGCTTTGAAACATTTATTGTATTTCAAATTTCCAGTCCAAATTTTTCAACTTGTAAAATTGAACTGAGTGAATTGATGTCATGAATAACTTGAGTAAAATACATTTTGTATTTTCAATTTCCTTATCTAGGAAATCTTAAATATCTTTTTTTTTTCAAAAGAACTCAAGTCTTGATTGATAGGGAAACAGACAGAGAGCATCATATACGAAAAGTAACACCAACTGTTCTGTCATATCAGATTTCTAACTAATAACAAACTATATATTTCTATTTTGTATAGGATAATCTTGCTCCAACTTGGATGGGGTGGAGCGCTGGTTCCGCCCCTCAGCCCTTTATTATGGGTACTGTATTACCCCTTTTGCTTCCTTTCAACCTTTCACTGTGACTTTGTGTAGTGGGATGAGGGAGGGGTTGGGAGGGGTACTATTGTACCACAGTAATAAAAATACAATATTTACATTATAATCCCCTATTTTCAAATGCCTTTACTTTTCTTTTGAGAAAAATACCTTTTGTGAATTTACCCTCTGTGGATTTGAAGCCCAGCTGTTGATATCCTTATTAAGTTTCACTGAATCTGATTAGATGTGTGTATATCAAGTTATCCATTTATGGGGAGATTATCTATCTGATTGGTGATGGGGGGGGACCCTGGTTCAGAATGGTTGAATGAAATTTTTAACTTGTCAAGTTGAGTGATGCTCTTTGAGTCATTTAAAAGTACCCTTGTTATTTTCTACATTGCTCTGAGTCCTGAAAATTAATATCAAGTTACCAACAGTGGCTTCTTGCCTTTTTGATCTGTGTGAGCAGATGCTGGAGTGTAAAAATCCCAGGTTTCATAGACTGGAATTGATTGTGTGATCATTCTCATGTTTTATTAAGTGTAAGTTTATAGGGGTTATTTTCCAAATGCAAAAAAACAAAGATATATTAAGATAGAGTTGACTGAGCAAATGTGATTTGTGT
Organism: Budorcas taxicolor; assembly: GCF_023091745.1. Classification (NCBI taxonomy): domain Eukaryota; kingdom Metazoa; phylum Chordata; class Mammalia; order Artiodactyla; family Bovidae; genus Budorcas; species Budorcas taxicolor. The sequence goes on from NC_068911.1 coordinate 74,617,359, forward strand.
TTTAAATAGGAAAAGTAAATTTGAAAGGATCCACTTATTTGAATTATACAGACAAGAACACCTACCTAGAAATAAAATATCATGTGTATTAAGATAGTATTTAATGCATAAACTGACTTCATAGAATACATCACTCCCAACTAACCTTAGAAGACAGCACAGTGAACACCTAAATAAAAATGAATCTGCTGCTGCTGTGCTGTGCTCAGCTGTGTCTGACTCTTTGCAATCCCGTGGACTGTAGCTCACTAGTCTCCTCTGTCCATGGAATTTCCCAGGCAAGAATACTGGAGTGGGTCGCCATTTCCTCTTCCAGGGAATCTTCCCCACCCAGGGATCAAACTCACATCTCCTGTTTCTCCTGCATTAGCAGGCAGGTTCTTAACCAGTGAGCTACCTGGGAAGCCCCACATTTTATTGATTCTTAAAGTTTGGGATAATGTGCAAAGATGATAGTTATTTCTGAGGGAGAGAAAACATTAGTATTTTTGTTTGGATGATTGATACATCTTATCTCTCAATAGTAATTACCTTAAGTAAATCCCACAACACAAATGAAGACATTAGGTTTTTAAAAGATTTTATACTTTTCTTCATACTTTAAAAGGGGTGACTTCTACTTTGCCTACTTTTGATTTTTATTCACAGTCTTTTCAGTATTTTGATGAAAGCAGCAGTAGAATCCGCGAGTAGTATTGATTTGAAGTTCAAAGGCAATTTATTTAGGCAAGAGGACATTTCTTCATGTATCAAAATTCCCAACATTAATTTGCATGTTTAATTGTCAATTTCTCATTTTGTGTTGATTTACTTAAGAAGGAGATAACGAACCAGAGACAGTTTCTATAACAGTGAGTTGTGCTAAAATACAGAAATTCTGTAGGATGATGCTGTGCACAACGGTTGTGAGGAGAAGCACCTTTTGTGTTAATTTATAAGATAGTTCCTTTCTTCTGCACCTCCTTTGATGCAGCCTGAAACCTCAGTCTGTCCTTTCAAGTTGATTAGTCCTGTTCTGCCTAGTGCCTTCACCACCTGGAAACCAATTACTGCAGTTCCCTGGAGCCAGAAAGGAGTTAATACACCTCTCTCTGTGCTGAACCAAGAGAGGGCTTGGGGCTCTTGGGATGTGAGTCCTTTCTCACATCCCTCATTGTCTAATTTAATGAAATTTTAAGAATAGATGGATCTCTGTAGAGTAAGACCTTTTATCTTATAAAAATAAACCTTTTCTCTGTACCAAATGTATGTGAACGTTGTAAATGTATCTCGAAGCATGCTACTGCAGAGCACTTGCTTGTGTGGTGTGTTACATAGAGTTAATTTGAATGCAAATCTAATCCCTAGTTTCAAAGGAAACCCCTCAGACCTATCAGCCAACCCCACATCTTTTGTGTACAGCTCTTTATTCTCATTCCTATATCTAGAAATAACATTTAAAATTTGTTTTGATCAATAAATACTAAGTTAGCCTTTACTTCATTCATTCAGTCACCATTTTTATAGCCCTATATTAAAAGTACTCAAAGCCTTGGAGAATTCACAAATATATATTTTTATCTGAAGTAAAGAAAAAGCCTACCATCTGTCAAGATTACGGGAATGCAGTTAACTCTACTGCAGAGCAGTCTGGGGAGCAGATAAATAGGAGCGACTCTAGGGACAATCAGTGCAGGGGAGAGGAAGAGGCACTCGATGCCACCCATAGTCTGCATTCTGCACTGAAGCTGGCTCAGCTCATTTTTCTCATTTTCCAAATGAGAATGCAGTAGCAAAGTATCTCTATAGTCCTGTCCAGTGCTAGACTTCTAATTTTTTAATTCAAAAGAGGAAACATCTCTATCTTGGAGGCTAAATTGAGCGGAAGTGAGGCTTCATGACAAAAGTGCTGCTTGAAATGCAGCTAGTGAGAAGAAAAGTGTTTCAGAAGGGGAGGAAGTGGACAAGGAATTTCAAAGGAAATGGTGTCTCAATTCTCTGGTAGTGTTATTAGCATATGGTAGCTACATTAGTTGGATTGGCATGAAGGCTAGGTAGCTAGTGAAGTTAAAATTAGACATATAGATTGAGCAGTGATTTGAACATCAGTTCAGTTCAGTTGCTCAGTCGTGTCCGACTCTTTGTGACCCCATGAATCGCAGCACGCCAGGCCTCCCTGTCCATCACCAACTCCCGGAGTTCACTCAGACTCACATCCATCAAGTCAGTGATGCCATCCAGCCATCTCATCCTCTGTCGTCCCCTTCTCCTCCTGCCCCCAATCCCTTCAAGCATCAGAGTCTCTTCCAATGAGTCAACTCTTCGCATGAGGTGGCCAAAGTACTGGAATTTCAGCTTTAGCATCATTCCTTCCAGGGAAATCCCAGGGTTGATCTCCTTCACAATGCACTGGTTGGATCTCCTTGCAGTCCAAGGGACTCTCAAGAGTCTTCTCCAACACCACAGTTCAAAAGCATCAATTCTTCGGCGCTCAGCCTTCTTCACAGTCCAACTCTCACATCCATACATGACCGCTGGAAAAACCATAGCCTTGACGAGACGGACCTTTGTTGGCAAAGTAATGTCTCCGTTTTTCAATATGCTATCTAAGTTGGTCATAAATTTCCTTCCAAGGAGTAAGCGTCTTTTAATTTAATGGCTGCAATCATCATCTGCAGTGATTTTGGAGCCCAAAAAAATAAAGTCTGACACTGTTTCCACTGTTTCCCCATCTATTTCCCATGAAGTGATGGGACCGGATGCCATTATCTTCGTTTTCTGAATGTTGAGCTTTAAGCCAACTTTTTCATTCTCCACTTTCACTTTTATCAACAGGCTTTTTACTTCCTCTTCACTTTCTGCCATAAGGGTGGTGTTATCTGCATATTTGAGGTGATTGATATTTCTCCCGGCAATCTTGATTCCAGCTTGTGCTTCTTCCAGCCCAGCGCTTCTCATGATGTACTCTGCATATAAGTTAAATAAGCAGGGTGGTAATATACAGCCTTGACATACTCCTTTTCCTATTTGGAACCAGTCTGTTGTTCCATGTCCAGTTCTAACTGTTGCTTCCTGACCTGCATATAGGTTTCTTAAGAGGCAGGTCAGGTGGCTGGGTATTCCCATCTCTTTCAGAATTTTCCACAGTTTATTGTGATCCACAGTCAAAGGCTTTGGCATAGTCAATAAAGCAGAAATAGATGTTTTTCTGGAACTCTCTTGCTTTTTCCATGATCCAGCAGATGTTGGCAATTTGATCTCTGGTTCCTCTACCTTTTCTAAAATCAGATTGAACATGTGGAAGTTCACAGTTCACATATTACTGAAGCCTGGCTTGGAGAATTTTGAGCATTACTTTACTAGCTTGTGAGATGAGTGCAATTTTTCAGTAGTTTGAGCATTCTTTGGCATTGCCTTTCTTTGGGATTGGAATGAAAACTGACCTTTTCCAGTCCTGTGGCCATTGCTGAGTTTTCCAAATTGGCTGGCATATTGAGTGCAGCACTTTCACAGCATCATCTTTCAGGATTTGAAACAGCTCAATTGGAATTCCATCACTTCCACTAGCTTTGTTCGTAGTGACGCTTTCTAAGGCCCACTTGACTTCACATTCCAGGATATATGGCTCTAGGTGGGTGATCACACCATCGTGATTATCTTGGTCATGAAGATCTTTTTTGTACAGTTTTTCTGTGTATTCCTGCCACCTCTTTTTAATATCTTCTGCTTCCGTTAGGTCCAGACCATTTCTGTCCTTTATTGAGCCCATCTTTGCATGAAATGTTCCCTTGGTATCTCTAATTTTCTTGAAGAAATCTCTAGTCTTTCCCATTCTGTTGTTTTCCTCTATTTCTTTGCATTGATCAGTGAGGAAGACTTTCTTATCTCTTCTTGCTATTCTCTGGAACTCTGCATTCAGATGCTTATATCTTTCCTTTTCTCCTTTGCTTTTCACTTCTCTTCTTTTCACAGCTATTTGTAAGGTCTCTTCAGACAGCCATTTTGCTTTTTTGCATTTCTTTCCCATGGGCATGGTCTTGATCCCTGTCTCCTGTACAATGTCATGAACCTCATTCCATAGTTCATCAGGCACTCTATCTATCAGATCTAGTCCCTTAAATCTATTTCTCACTTGCACTGTATAATCATAAGGGATTTGATTTAGGTCATACCTGAATGGTCTAGTGGTTTTCCCTACTTTCTTCAATTTCAGTCTGAATTTGGCAATAAGGAGTTCATGATCTGAGCCACAGTCAGCTCCTAGTCTTGTTTTTGTTGACTGTATAGAGCTTCTCCACCTTTAGCTGCAAAGAATATAATCAGTCTGATTTCGGTGTTGACAATCTGGTGATGTCCATGTGTAGAGTCTTCTCTTGTGTTTTTGGAAGAGGGTGTTTGCTATGACCAGTGCATTTTCTTGGCAAAACTCTATTAGTCTTTGCCCTGCTTCATTCCGCATTCCAAGGCCATATTTGCCTGTTACTCCAGGTGTTTCTTGACTTCCTACTTTTGCATTCCAGTTCCCTATAATGAAAAGGACATCTTTTTTGGGTGTTAGTTCTAGAAGGTCTTGTAGGTCTTCATGGAACCATTCAACTTCAGCTTCTTTAGCATTACTGGTTGGGGCATAGGCTTGGATTACTGTGATATTGAATGGTTTGCCTTGGGAACGAACAGAGATCATTCTGTCGTTTTTGAGATTGCATCCAAGTACTATATTTCGGACTCTCTTGTTGACCATGATGGCTACTCCATTTTTTCTAAGGGATTCCTGCCCGCAGTAGTAGATATAATGGTCATCTGAGTTAAATTCACCCATTCCAGTCCATTTTAGTTTGCTGATTCCTAGAATGTCGACGTTCACTCTTGGCATCTCTTGTTTGGCCATTTCCAATTTGCCTTTATTCATGGACCTGACATTCCAGGTTCCTATGCAATATTGCTCTTTATAGCATTGGACCTTGCTTCTGTGAGCAGTCACATCCACAACTGGGTATTGTTTTTGCTTTGGCTCTATCCCTTCATTCTTTCTGGAGTTATTTCTCCACTGATCTCCAGTAGCATATTGGGCACCTACTGACCTGGGGAGTTCCTCTCTCAGCATCCTATCATTTTGCCTTTTCATACTGTTCATGGGGTTCTCAAGGCAAGAATACTGAAGTGGTTTGCCATTCCCTTCTCCAGTGGACCACATTCTGTCAGACCTCTCCACCATGACCCGCCTATCTTGGGTGGCCTCATGGGCATGGCTTAGTTTCACTGAGTTAGACAAGGCTGTGGTAGGTAAGGCAAATATTTGATAATCAGTGGAAAGTCATTAAATAACTTTAAATGAGAGTTGAAGAAAATTCATCTTACGTGAATTAAAGAGACAATTGGAAGACAGTAGTACAAGTTGGTAGTAACAGATATCAGAACTGGATGGCAATCATGAAGATTGAGAAGTGAAAAAGGTGAGAAAGGTTTTGAAGAAAAATGTGAGACCTGCAGATGAATATGAAAAGAACTCAAGAAATAGCTATAGGTAATCAGTGTTCTGCTTATGGCCTAAGCGGGGTGTTGTAGGTTTTAAAAGTGCTTTGTATACACAGTAGAAGCAGCTTTTTAATCTGGATGGTAGGCAAAATGTTTGGAAAAGGAGAGGAATAAAAACTTGATTTCAGCTTTCAAATCTTGAATCCAAAGAAATCTAAGTGTATCCACACATTTAAAGTGAAGTAAGAAATAAAGACTTATTCATTCAATTGTATTAAAACAGATGGCCACATGAGATAAGGTGAGGGGCCATGTGTCAACTTGGTAGGCTTGCATAGCTCACATCATCTGGATCTGCCTAGATAACTCAGCTGACTTCATTGTTTCATTCTCATTCCCCTCTTTGTCATTAACAGTTTTTACTTCTTTTGGCTCATTTATCACACTGTATTGTAATTCCAGAAGGCCTAGAGTTCTTGATAGACTTTAAACACAGCTCAGAAGCATAAGGAAGTTCCTCATCTGTTCTTGTGTTCAGACAGTCAAAAAATTTGTTCTAAAAACACATTGGTATCAAATGGCAGGTAGAAGATATTTTGATGCCTGTTGTTTCTTTTAGATCAAGAATGATAGAAATACACAGGCAGAATTCAATTTAGCTATGAATGCTCAAGTCTGAGGCATCATCTGCTACTTAGGAGCATATTAGGGCCTGTCTTTCTCTCTTAGCTATTCATGTGTATCTCCAAAGGGAACTATAGAGAAGGAAGCAAAGACAGTCATCCCTACAGTGTTGCTAAATATTAAAACACAGATTTTTAACTTATGGTCCAAGAATAAAGATAAAAAGGGAAAAAATGCTTCCATTAAAAAAAATAAAGGTAGATATTTAGCACAGAACTTGAGGTAATCACATCAGATTTGGGCACTATCACCCCAAATATGACATCTCTCCTTTTCTTATTTTCCTAAGAAACTGATTTCTACTATGTTTCATTTAAAATAAGTTTATCAAATTAAACTCAGTAAATGAAACAACTGATATGACTGGAGCTTGAAATAAGCTATGTGATGATCTAATGAAATACATGATGCTAAATTGTCTTGCTTCTTATGCAAAAATTATTATTAGTCATAGTGATGCATGAATAATTAAGGACAAAATTATTTAGGTATTCAATAATATTTTTATATTTATACACCTGAATTTTTTTAGTTTATTAAAATATATCAGTCAATCAAATCAACTCTTGCCCCAATATTTTAGTTTCATTCTTTAATATATTGCTTTGTTTAATGAGTTAATCTTCTCTGATAGGATTTCTTACTTCTCTTTTTCTAATAAACAAATTTTATGGCTTCATCTGGCAGCAAATTCCTCTGATTTTGTTTTCCCTTTAACCTTTTAGTACTGTCTCCTCTCTTTTAAAAAACTTTTTATCTTTGTTATATTGTCTATATTCATTTCTCTAAATGTATACTTATGAAAGAATATATTTCATTTTAAGACTTTTTTATTTTGCTTTTAAATATCTTAGAATAGTCTTGATATTAAAAAAAGAATCACTAAAGATTACTAGGGGGATAATGTTTTTTCATTTAACCAACAAGAATTCTGACTTTTCTTTTTTTCCATTTGTGTATTAGGTGGTTGTGAATGCCCTTTTAGGAGCAATTCCATCCATCATGAATGTACTTCTGGTTTGTCTTATATTCTGGCTAATTTTCAGCATCATGGGCGTAAATTTGTTTGCTGGCAAATTCTACCACTGTGTTAACACCACAACTGGTGACATGTTTGACATCAGCGAAGTGAATAATCATTCTGATTGCCTAATACTAATAGAAAGAAATGAGACTGCTCGCTGGAAAAATGTGAAAGTAAACTTTGATAATGTAGGATTTGGGTATCTCTCTTTGCTTCAAGTTGTAAGTGAACACTCTTTTCTCTGAAATGTGTTTATTGTCTGGAATAATAACAAAGTGATGACATACAGCCTTTGTGTAGTACTAAGAAAATGTGTACATCCTTTTTTCTAATTTTGATTTATTAGTACAAGCTTAGGAGCCCAGATGGGTGGAAGTGTCAGTATATTTAAACAGTGAAGACATAGTTGATAGTGGCCAGGTATTTCAGTTATTCTCCTATGATTCTCTCTTCCCATATGAACAAGTTGATGACTAAATCAACAAATCTGGTAATATTTTCCTATTGCAATTGGAAAGCTTGTTCCACTGATGGATCACCCCCTCCCCTCAAACACACACCCTAAACACACCTGACTGGATTATAACAAATTGGTGAGAATTAATTGCTACTGAGTTATGTTATTTGGATTGAAGATTGTGGAATGATATTTAGGCTTTAGGATTAGATCCTCATAGTGAAATGGAATAATACCAGTTAGCACTCAGAAACAGAAATGAAACACAAGCAGCTGTTATCCCATCGCAAATGGCCTTTAGTACAATTATAGAAGTCTTTTTTTCCTCTAAATATTAATGTTTTCACTACTGGGTCTCTAAGACTGAAAAACCATTCACAATATATAAAAACATAAAAGATGGTGGCCTCTTGAACATTTTCATTTGATGCAGCTTCTGACCGCAACTGCATCACAAAGCAGTGGATAAAAAGAGTCCAGAGTATTTGAAAAACATTGTAAAATACTGCTCTATTTTGGCCACTGAAAACTCATATTTAAAAAAAAAAACTACATAAATTTGTTCCTATGGTTCTATAGTCCTTAGGGTAGAAATCTATTTTATTTCATGAGGGTTGTGTTTCCAACTGTTCAACCAGGAGATTAAGCAAGCAAACAAACTTGCACTGATCAAAATTCTCCTGCATCTCTTTCAGAGTACTATGGTTCTTTTGCAAGTTCTTTCTACCTTCTTGTTAGAAATTCTTACTTCTCTTGTAGTTGTTTCTGATTTACTCTAAATGTTCATGGAATTGAAATAGAGATTTTTAAAATTTGGACAAGTATGATTTCTTTGAATATTATAGTAGACACATGATGTTATTTCCTTGGCCACTTACCCTAACCCTTAACTGATAACCACACTTGTAAATATCACTAATGTATGTCACTTCCTCCATAAAATTGAGAAAGAAAAATTGAAAATTTCAAGCAATCCCTTAAAATGCTAGGGTAAAGATGCTGTACAAAGCCAGTACATAAATTCTGCTACCAAAGTACTGATTTACACTTGGCTATATATAGAATCATCTCTCTGTTGGTTAGCAATTCATTGAAATGGTCCTTTGAATCACCTTTTACTGCTTTTGTACCTAGTATGTAATGAACTTGTTCTGTCATTGACCTCAGCCATTGACACATTCAAAATTTCCCTCTTTGATAGACAAATAAGTTCTATTTTCTAGCTAAGAGTCTTTACTTTTTCTTCATTGCCATCACAAGCACCCATACTTGACTTACTTCCCATAACATCTACCACTTCATAAGCATTAGTGTTACAAAAACAAAGACGTGTTAAGATACAGATGCTAAAAGCTTTTTGCTAGACTTTCTGACTAAGGAATAATCCTCTCAGGTCCATAGTGTTCACAAGTATCAAGTTACTATAAATTATTACACTTGGAATACCAAGTGTCTACTGTACTACTCTCACTTTTCTTACCCAAATTAACTCACTCTCATCAAAAATTGCAGAAAAGAAAGTGGAAGATAGGATTATTTCTGATGTTACACTTCAAAATTCTTAAAATGTTAGCTGCAACTGACTTTTTGGCTACCTGTATGATCTTTAGAGTGTTACAACCGAGAAATCGCAAGCTTTCAGTCACTTGGCTCACCTTGTATACAGAGTTCAGCGGATGACCATCAGGTCTGAGATGTAGCTGTTTTGCTACTATGAAGTTTGCCAAATGTGTTGGCATTTGTTAAGACTTTCTAAAAGTATTCCGCCAAATCTTGATAGCACTTTAAACTGCATGATTCCATTAACTAAAGAACTGAAAAGTATTTGTCAGTTGGTTGTCAAGCAGGAGGATATATCAGAGGACCATTTCTAGACCATTATATGGTCTAGAAATGAAGAGACTTGCTGAGATATTGTTGGTCCAAAATCCATGTAAAATTTGTTTTGAGATGTCTTTTTAAAATGTTCCTTTTAAAGAAATGTATCAGTAAGGATATTTATTGAATATCAGGTCTGAATTACTTTTACCCCAAAATAAAACATGCATGTCCTTTTTAATAGGCCACATTTAAGGGATGGATGGATATAATGTATGCAGCAGTTGATTCCAGAAATGTAAGTATTCTTTACATTCTAAGTCTTTTCACAATACTGATTAGACACTAAAAATAATTTAACAGAGCATAGCAGCTACATGGAATGATTTTACAATGATTTTTTTAAAAGAAAAAGTATGATTCAGTACTCAAGTATAGCAGTAGTATGCACGCACATAGCAGTATTTATCTGAAATCTTACTAGGATATATCAAAACAGAAGCGCAACTAAAGTAACACAGTCATATGTTTAACAACTAACAAATATCCTTCTATTGACTATTTTTCTATTTTGTTTCCTTTCAATCTATCAACTACATACTCATTAATAATTTTGGGGTGATAAAACAAATGTGAAGAAATATATGATTGCCATGGATAGTTTACCCTCCATATTGGACAAGTTAAGGAAGTTGTCTAGGCAGTGTAAGATTTCTGTAACAGCCACTTTAAAATCCATTCCTTTATGTGATGATACACTGTGCTCCGTCACTTCAGTCATGTCTGACTCTTTGTGACCCTCTGGACTGTAGCCCACCAGGCTCCTCTGTCCATGGGATTCTCCAGGCAAGAATACTGGAGTGGTTGCCCTTCTCTTCTCCAGGGGATCTTCCTGACCCAGGAAATGAACCTGGGTCTCCTGTGTTGTAGGCAGATTCTTTACCACTGAGCCATCTGGGGCACGCCCTTTATATGATCCATAAATTTACTGGAGCCTTTACAGATACTGTTATCACTTCTATGATCAACAGTTTCCTTTAAGTTTCTATCACCTAAGACCTACTTTTTTCATTTCTCCTACTACAGCCTTTTTTAGACTTCAAGAAGAATTAAAATCCATGCTCATTCCAAATCTGCTCTTCAAATTTTGTACAATTTAGTATTTTCTCTCTGTCTTTCCATTCTTAGGTCCCATCTGTTTAGCCTATAATCATGATGGATGACTTTTGCCCCTTAATCTTTAAACTGACCTAAGAGGCTCCCTTTTATCTTTCTTGATATACATTTTCCATAAATGATTCTAGTTTTGTGTTGAGTACTTTCCTGATATCCTCCAGAGTTATTTTACTTTGTTATTATTTTGTTTTGTGTGTTTGGCTGGTTTTTAACTCTAATATCTTTTAGGAGGATATGAACATATTAGGGCACTGTCTGCCTTATAGTGACTCCTTTATGTCTTTATTACACACTAAGTAAAAGCTCAAATGCTTATTTCTCATGTGTACACTCTAGAGATTAAATAACTGGTTGAGGATTTAGCAGATGGCATGTCCAGTTGGATGCTAAGTCCCCTTTAGTTGGATCTGACTCTTCACAATCCTATGGACTGTAGCCCACCAGGCTTCTCTGTCCATGGGATTTTCCAGGCAAGAGTACTGGAGTGGGTTGCCATGCCCTCTTCCAGCAGATCTTCCCAACCCAGGGATCGAAACCAAGTCTTTAACGTCTCCTGCATTGGCAAGCAGGTTCCTTACCACTAGTGACAGTTTAATGTCTACTTAATCTGAAAAATTCAGTGACTGTTACACTGTTATAGGCAGGGTCAAACATCTAAATAAATAAATAACTCAATTCTTGTTTACTAAATAAATCCACACATCAGGAATGATTATTTCTAAACATAATCTACACATATTTACTGACATAAAATGTTTTCACTAGTAATTTTTAAATTATCAAAATGCAGTATGTTAAAAATTGCCAAATTTAGTATACTACTGTCCAAGGCAAGATATTGGTTGTATTTGTAGTTAGAAAAAAAAATTTTCTAAATCATTTTATGGTATTTTTTACATAACACCTCACTTTTCACTTAAAAAATTATCCTAAAGGCTAATTTCAGAGATTATTTTTAGAAGTAGCTGATTTAGAGGAAATAAAAGTACTGCTTAAGTATTACTAAAAATTTTCTTATCTATTCTTGTGAAAAAGCAACAATGACTTCCGGCATCAAATGTATTATAATGTCTTAAAAAATATTCTCCTTTGGTAGGTGGAACTCCAGCCTAAGTATGAGGAAAGTCTATACATGTATCTTTACTTTGTTATTTTCATCATCTTTGGGTCCTTCTTTACCTTGAACCTGTTTATTGGTGTCATCATAGATAATTTCAACCAGCAGAAAAAGAAGATAAGTATTTCTAATATTTTCTCTCCCACCAAGATAATAAATCATTTAGAGGGCTTTCAATACCAAATGAGTATTTTAGCTCAGATACCAAAAGGGGTGATATATTACAATCTATTTTTTGCATGCATCCTCTCTGCCATTCACTGCCCATGTCTTTGCCAAGAATGACTGTTCCATATTTCTGTGCCTAGGCTCACAAAATCTCCTCTTTAAATAAAAACAAACAAATAAATTTCAGGGACCACATTTTCTCTTAAAAAAAAAAAAAAAACTAAAAAAGAACTGGAAGAGAACACAGACACACAGACATATACCTCTTTCCCAGACTCAGCTTATTGTTTATCCCTATGACATCTCCCCTTAAAATATATTGTCCAACAAAAACCTTTAGAATGCAACAAATTATACATGAGATGGAAGCTTCTTCTGGTGCTTCTTTTCACACTTTAAAATTCTTTATTGGCTCCTTTTATATATTCCCACTTCATTCTCCGTGATATTAATTATAAGCTATCAGTTCTAGCTTTGAATTGAAAGTTCTTTATTAATTAGTATCATTTATAAAGCCCACTTATTATCTAATTATATATGTACATTATCATAAAATTGAAAGTAAAGAAATATCTTTACTCAGGAATAACCACTATTCATATTTTATGTTTTGCTGTATAAACTTTTTATATACACATTCTTATTACTGAAATTATTTTATCTATAAATTATTTTTGACAACATATACATTTCCCTTTTTAATCATTTATATATACATTTTCATAATTTACTTAACCATTTCCAAGTAGACTGATGATATAGTTTATTTTTAACCTTTAAGGATTAAGTAGTGCCTGGTCTAAACTCTTTGTGCCAAAAAAACTGGAGACTTTAACGATTTCTTTAAGGTAGATTCCCAGATAAAGTGTTTTGCTTTCCTACTCATACTACCAATAACAGCATATGGCTCTGCTTAGGTCACCACTGATACACTAGCATCAAACATTCTCTCTGTTTTTTGATACTTGTTATTTGATATATGAAAATTGTATTTAATTTTCATTTTCATGTCTTTTATTATTAGTAGGTTCAAATATGTTTTCAAGGGGTTTTTTTTGCCATTTGTATTTCTTCCTTCAGGTACTGATCCTTCATCTCATTTGTTCAGTCTGTTTTCCTATTATATAATTGCTTTCATTGTATGAGACTCTTTCACTATAGGACATGCCCTCCTTTGTTATTACTAATATTACTCTGTCATCATTATCAAGCTATTTCATTTCACTTATTAGCCTGAATTCCAGTTGTCTGTAACTACTGGCCTGTCACATAACTGCCAAACTTATGACTTTGACTTTTCCCCCAACTCTTCTACCAACTTCCCCAGTTTCCTTTCTAGCCTTTTGCTCAATTCTTGGCAGAGTGACAGTGGCTTTTTATGAGTATTTCTAAACCATCATGCAATATACCTACTTTAACTCTTTGCTACATATGAATAAGAAAATCCTTGTCTGAAAATTCTGAAAGACAGTATGTCTAATGTAAGGAACCAAGTATTTAGTGACTCAGTGAACCAAACAGTACTACTTCCTGAGTTTACAGTCTTGGGTAAAATACTTAACCTCTCAGTTTGTGGGATTGTTTTCCTCCATAAAATAATAATAAAAATCATAAAGTCAATTTTGGATGATTGAAATAAACAAGATTATAGTATCTAAAACTAGTTTTAATTTTTCAATTTAAAATCCTAGGCAAATAATGCTAATTGGTTGAATTTTGTGTTTCCTTTTTTAATGGTCCCTTTTCTAAGTCTAATATTGAAAGAAGGAAGGTACACAGTTTTAACCAGTTTTTATTTTTCTTTTCTATACTTTGGAGGTCAAGACATCTTTATGACAGAAGAACAGAAGAAATACTATAATGCAATGAAAAAATTAGGATCAAAAAAGCCACAGAAGCCTATACCTCGACCAGGAGTAAGAAATACCAAATGATATGGGGGGAAATGTACAAAAACAAAAATTTGCCTGGTTTTTCTCACAGAAGAGATAGCAGCTAACATTTCTAGTAGCAAAGATTTCTCCCACTTTTAGAGCATCACTAATTCATACATTTTATGGTAATGGTAAAATAATTCTTTACAGGAAGAGGCCAAAAGGAAAAAGAGGAAACAGAAAATGTACCTTTATTGTCAAGTCAATTAGAATTATACAGCTAGAACTGAAATGAAAAGGCAAAAGACACATAGGCAGTGTTATGTGCACAAGAAATTTGATCATGTAACTCAAGAGTAGTTTCTGAGTAATGTATATAAAGGAGTAAATCTTTGATAGGGTTCAGAAACAGTTTCCTGATAAACAAGTTGATAAACTGTTAAGTGAAATAATACCTTACTTCCATTTTATTTTTCATTAGAGGTACCAAGTATTTTGGAGATGAAAAGACTTCTAGTATCTAATATTCATATATATGGCTATAAAGTTAGAAATTACTAATGTCTACAGAAGTCAGAGCCAATAAGTACAATTCATGATGATAAGAAACAGGTATCATGTTTCCATGATAACCAGTGAAACAACTGCTATGAAATAGAGCCTTATCCCACACTGTGTTGATTTTTATGATGATGACATGTGAGGTTAAAGCAACTCCTGGGGTGTACTGAGGAATAAAATGTTAATGAACATTCATATTCATATTGTGCTAGCCCACACTTGCTTTCTTGAGAATGATGAAAAACATACGCTGTCCTCTGTAAAGGCTTAACACTGAAAGTAGAAATAAGTTAATTATGTGTAGGAAAAATGTAAGACAGAAGATATCCTCAAAGTTCCTCAGTGGCCTAGGGAAGTGGGTCAGACAATGAAAGTGAAGTGAAAGTGAAAGTCCCTCCATCATGTCTGATTCTTTGCAACCCCATGGACTATACAGTCCATTGAATTCTCTAAGCAAGAATACTGGAGTGGGTAGCCTTTCCCTTCTTCAGGGGATCTTCCCAACCCCAGGGATCAAACCCAGGTATCCCACATTGCAGGTGGATTCTTTATCAGCTGAGCCACAAGGGAAGCCCAAGTGGGTCAGACAATGGCCTGCAGTGAATGTCAGCAGCAAAATCACAGATCAGTGAAAAGCGCCATGAATTTTTGACATCAAAGCAAAAGGAATGTCTTCCGGTTTGATTATCCGTGTGTAGACAGCATTCTGTGTGTGACGCTATCAGCAAAGACTGTTTGGTGGAAGAACATCAATATTGCCACACAGGGACTTTAAACACATAATGTTGGGAATCCCAAGTTCCCTATAACAATTTTTTGAGAACAAGTCTAATGGATTGTTAATAGATATTATATTTTGAAACTGCTGTATGGTCCAACTAATCATGGGAAATTCTACTAAAACAAAATTAAGCAGATTTCTTAACCTCTCCTAATCTTAATACATTCTCATGCATTTTGGGCCTCTCAGAGTAGTGTATAATAGTATGCAGTGTTTCTTATCAGAAGTCCCTTTTTGACAAGAGATTGTTATTCTGTGGAATATATTTTGGTAAATAGTAATTTGGATAACTAAATTTAAAAACTTAAATGTGATACAAACCACCTTTCACGAAATTCAGAACCAGTGGTTCTTAGGTACAATCCTAGACAGTCAGTACAGAAACTACTTACACAGAAGTTCATGTCTAGACGGAAACTCCTCTGTCACTAAAAACTTTTCTGTTTCTCTACAGAACAAATTCCAAGGAATGGTCTTTGATTTTGTCACCAGGCAAGTTTTTGACATCAGCATCATGATTCTTATCTGTCTCAACATGGTCACCATGATGGTGGAGACGGACGACCAGAGTGACTATGTGACTAGCATTTTGTCACGCATCAACTTGGTGTTCATTGTGCTGTTCACTGGAGAGTGTGTGCTGAAGCTCATCTCCCTCCGCCATTACTATTTTACCATAGGCTGGAATATCTTTGATTTTGTGGTGGTCATTCTCTCCATAGTAGGTAAGAAGTATTTCAAGACTTTTAGCTCAATAAAAGTAAAAGAGTGATCACATTTAATTTAGAAGTCATCTGATCACTGAGAGAAAACCACTGTGAAAGTCTGATGTTTTTCATTCAGATGTGTTTGTCTTTCTTACAAAATTTAGCTCCTGCTATACATTGAGTATTGTATCCTGTTCTATCCATTTTAGACTAGGTGTATTATTTGTCAATATAGTAAGGTCTCATTCATTTGAACTGCTGCTTCTGCTAAGTCGCTTCAGTTGTGTCCGACCCTGTGCGACCCCATAGATGGCAGCCCACCAGGCTCCCCCATCCCTGGGATTCTCCAGGCAAGAACATCGGACTGGGTTGCCATTTCCTTCTCCAGTGCAGGAAAGTGAAAAGTGAAAGTGAAGTCGCTCAGTCGTGTCCGACCCTCAGCAACCCCATGGACTGCAGCCTTCCAGGCTCCTCCATCCATGGGATTTTCTAGGCAAGAGTACTGGAGTGGGTTGCCATTGCCTTCTCCGTAATTTGAACTAGAAATGTGCTATTAACTAAATGTGCTATTAAGATTGAAATGTCTTTGACATGTTGAGGTTGAATAGCCTATACAATATGTAAATGACTCTTGAAAAAAGGGCTAGAAATTTAGTCTGGTACTCAAGAGAGACAGTACATCAGAGACATAGAGTCATTGGCATATAGGTAAGAGTGGAAGCTGGTACTAATAAGGAAGAGTAAAAGTGAAAGAGTAAAGCTAAGAACAAAATGTCAGTGAAAATGGTAGGTTCTTTAATGCAGAGTATCAGAGACTTTCTAGATTACCTTGAAATGTATAATAATGATGCACAAAAGTGATTTGGCATGGAACATCATTTCACCAGTCATATACTTCAAAGCCTGGAATGGCAAAGGTCACATGAGCAATAACTCATCTAATTGAAGATACAGCTCCAGCTGCAGTGGAGTGAAGAGGTCTGTCTGTGGGCCTGAAGTATCAATTTTTTTCCTAAAGCAGATGATATGATTGAGTAAATATTTTACCATCCAATATGGGGCACCTCTGTTGGGCAGATTTTTATGCCATTCTCCCCTCTGAAAAAGTTGATCTTTTATCCAACTTATATGTTGTATGTACCCTTTGATTCCCACAGTCTTCTGTGGTGTAACTAGTTGTGGATAGGGTACTTAGTTGTATTCACCTCTCTTTCTTTCTCTGTCTCTCTTTCCCTCTCTCATACACACACAAACATGCTTCAGTTCAGTTCAGTTTAGTCGCTCAGTCGTGTCCGACTCTTTGCGACCCCATGAATCACAGCACGCCAGGCCTCCCTGTCCATCACCAACTCCTGGAGTTCACTCAGACTCACATTCATTGAGTCAGTGATGCCATCCAGCCATCTCATTCTCTGGCGTCCCCTTCTTCTCCTGCCCCTAATCCCTCCCAGCATCAAAGTCTTTTCCAATGAGTCAACTCTTCGCATGAGGTGGCCAAAGTACTGAAGTTTCAGCTTTAGCATCATTCCTTCCAAAGAAATCCCAGGGCTGATCTCCTTCAGAATGGACTGGTTGGATCTCCTTGCAGTCCAAGGGACTCTCAAGAGTCTTCTCCAACACCACAGTTCAAAAGCATCAATTCTTCAGCACTCAGCCTTCTTCACAGTCCAACTCTCACATCCATACATGCTTACTTCCTTACAAAATGAGATATTGTAATTCAAAGATACTTGGTTTCTTGAGCTCCTCTTCAGCTCATTCATTATTTCACTATTTCGAAGGTAAATGGAGAAAGAAGCTTTACATAAGAGGGCTAAGACACAGATGTAGGAAACCAGAAAAAGCATCAGCTTAAATCCTTTTAGAAATGCACCAGAGCATATATAAATATATACATCTATATATGAATATTATAGTGGAAGCTTAGGAAAGTGTCATGTTCATGGAGAGATGAAAATAGCATTCAAAACTACAGATAGGTTTATATGGGGAAGGACTGAATACAGGTTATATGATTTAGTGTTTCAGAAAAAAATCATTGTGTTCACTGTATTTTTATAAACGTTTACATATACTGTCAGCTACTGCTGTTCAGACAGACTTGAATTTTTCACTTGTTTTTTTAGATTCAGCCTTTGGATTTTCTGTAAGCTAAAACTAGTTTATAAATACCCCTCAAAGATAAAATGTACTATAAAGTCCTTATTGAATTGAATACTATCTTAGTCACCTTGGGGTTTCCCAGGTGGTACAGTGGTAAAGAATCCTCCTGCCAATGCAGGAGATGCAAGAAATGTAGGTTTAATCCCTGGGTTGGGAAGACCCTGTGGAGGAGGAAATGGCAACCCACTCCAGTATTCTTGCCTGGAGAATCCCATAGACAGAGAACCCTGGCATGTCACAGTCCATGGGGTTGCAAAGAGCTGGACATGACGGAGTGACTAACACTTGCACGACACTTTTGAACTGAATTTTAGTACTCTGAAATTTACCTATGAGCCTTAACAAAATTCCAGTATTAATTTAGTGGATAACTTCTTCACTGGTTGGTACCCTCATCTTTTTTGTCCATAGGTATGTTTCTGGCTGAGCTGATAGAGAAATATTTTGTGTCCCCTACCTTGTTCCGAGTGATCCGTCTTGCCAGGATTGGCCGAATCCTGCGTCTGATCAAAGGGGCCAAGGGGATCCGAACACTGCTCTTTGCTTTGATGATGTCCCTTCCTGCGCTGTTTAACATCGGCCTCCTGCTCTTCCTGGTCATGTTCATCTATGCCATCTTTGGAATGTCCAACTTTGCCTATGTTAAGAGGGAGGTTGGAATTGATGACATGTTCAACTTTGAGACCTTCGGCAACAGCATGATCTGCCTGTTCCAGATTACCACCTCTGCTGGCTGGGATGGGTTGTTAGCACCTATCCTCAACAGTAAACCACCCGATTGTGACCCTAATAAAGTTAACCCTGGCAGCTCAGTTAAAGGAGACTGTGGAAACCCGTCTGTTGGGATTTTCTTCTTTGTCAGTTACATCATCATATCATTTCTGGTCGTGGTGAACATGTACATTGCTGTCATCCTGGAGAACTTCAGTGTTGCTACTGAAGAAAGTGCAGAGCCCCTGAGTGAGGACGACTTTGAGATGTTCTACGAGGTTTGGGAGAAGTTTGATCCCGACGCCACCCAGTTCATGGAATTTGAAAAGCTATCTCAGTTTGCAGCTGCTCTTGAACCACCACTCAATTTACCACAACCGAACAAACTCCAGCTCATTGCCATGGATTTGCCCATGGTAAGTGGTGATCGAATCCACTGTCTTGACATCTTATTTGCTTTTACGAAGCGGGTTCTTGGGGAGAGTGGAGAGATGGATGCCCTTCGAATACAGATGGAAGAGAGATTCATGGCCTCCAACCCATCGAAGGTCTCCTATCAGCCAATAACGACAACTTTAAAGCGAAAACAAGAGGAAGTGTCTGCTGTTATTATTCAGCGTGCCTACAGGCGCCACCTTTTAAAGCGAACTGTAAAACAGGCATCATTTACGTACAACAAAAATAAAATCAAAGGTGGGGCTAATCTTCTTGCAAAAGAAGACATGATAATTGACAGAATAAATGAAAACTCAATTACAGAAAAAACTGATCTGACCATGTCCACAGCAGCTTGTCCACCCTCCTATGATCGGGTAACAAAACCAATTGTGGAAAAGCACGAGCAAGAAGGCAAAGATGAAAAAGCCAAAGGGAAATAAACACAAATAAATAAAAATTACTGGGTGACAAATTGTTTACAGCCTGTGAAGGTGATGTATTTTTGTCAACAGGACTCCTTTAGGAGGTCAATGCCAAACTGACTGTTTTTACACAAATTTACTTAAGGTCAGTGCCTACAATCAGACAGTGACCCCTTGTCGGAAAACTGTGACTGTGTAAAAGGGAGATGACCTTGACGGGAGGTTACTGTTCTCACTACCAGCTGACACTGCTGAAGACAAGAGACAAAATGGCTATGTGGACTGTAGGGACCAGTTCAAAGGGGTGCAAACCTATAATCCGGGGGTTGTTTAACATGAAAACACTGTAGTGTAGTAACTGTATCCACTCTTTGCATTTCGACTGCCACATTTGTCACGTTTTTACAAAATCTGTTAGTGGATTCATCTTTTTTTTAGTCCATATGTTGTTTATTATATGTGACTATTTTTGTAAATGGGGTTTCTGTTGGGAAATAGATTAAAGGACCTCTTTAACAGGTATGCCACCGGGGGTTATGGCAATCACATGGCCCTCCCATCTGCACAAAGACATGGTTTGCATGAGGGCATGCAACACTTAGAGATCATGCATGAAAAAAGTCATGAGGAACACAATGAGCTCTTAAATTCCATCTATGTTTCTGGGAGGGGTAATTAGGTGATAATTGGAGGTGCTTTGCTGATCTTGTTTTGTCAAGTCCAACCCCTAGACCAAGTATGTCATTTTAGGGGGATAGCCCATTAAATCTTAGCAGGTGCAAACTTCACTCAAATGTCAGGAATCGTAAGTGTTACATTTCTGTTTATTGTATTTAAAAAATACTGAATAATGAGTATTGCTTCTCCCTTAAAGACGGAATTGACCAAAAGAACCCTTTATAAATTTCTGCTTAATCCTGCACTTTGTTTAGCCATCTTCAGCTCAGTAAGGTTGACAATGTATATGTTAATGAAATGCTATTTATTATGTAAATAGTCATTTTACCCTGTGGTGCACGTTTGAGCAAACAAATAATGACCTAAGCACAGTATTTATTGCATCAAATATGTACCACAAGAAATGTAGAGTGCAAGCTTTACACAGGTAATATAATGTATTCTGTACCATTATAGATAGTTTGGATGCTATGAATGCATGTTTCTATTACCATGCTGCTGTATCTGGTTTCTCCCACCGCTCAGAATCTCATTTATGAGAAACCATATGTCACTGGTAAAGTCAAAGAAATTGTTCAACAGATCTCATTTATTTAAGTCATTAAGCAATAGTTTGCAGCACTTTAACAGCTTTTTGGTTATTTTTAAATTCTAAGTGGATAACATATGGTGTATAGCCCGACTGTACAGACATGTTTAAAAAAAAAAAAACACTGCTTAACCTGTTAAAATGTGTTTAGAATTTTATAAGCAAATATAAATACTGTAAAAAGTCATTTTATTTTATTTTTCAGCATTATGTACATAAATATGAAGAGGAAATTATCTTAAAGATTGATATCACAATCACTTTCTTACTTTCTGTCCATAGTACTTTTTCATGGAAGAAATTTGCTAAATAAGAAATGAACACAAGATTGGGTAGTTGTAGATTTCTGCTTTTTATTACATTTGCTACTTTTAGATTATTTCATAATTTTAAGGGGCAAACATAGATTCACAACTGACATCCAAATTATGCTTTGCAATTGGAAAAAAGGTATAAATTTTTATTTACATTTTTGGTAGTGCCTATACTAACTGACTGAAGGTAGTGTTTATTTTTCATTTGTGTCTTTTTTTTTTTCTAACTTCTGTTTATGTTTCCATTTATTTGAAGTCATGCTGCTCTAGATTGCTCTAAATAAATGTGGGTTTCACAATTTTTTTTCCCCACAAGAACAGAGAGTAGTGAACTTATGTAGTCAATTACATCAGGATATTTTGTGTTTCTTACAGAAGCAAACTATAGGCACCTCTTTTTCTTAAAACTACTTAGAATACTTAAACTGTATTCGTGAACTGCATGCTGGAAAATGCTACTATTACACTAAATGATGCTAACCAACATTAAAAATGTGCAAACTAATAAAGATTACATTTTTTATTTTATTGTTTGCCCAGTTACTTTTGGTTAACCATGTTGTGTAACAAGACAAGTTTTATTCTACAGATTGAGGGAGAAGGGGAGCTATACACACCCACCCACCCACCTACACACACACCCACACCCACACACCCACACACCCACACACACACACACACAACCCCCACACACACACCCATTCAGGCTGAGAGCAAGAAAACTTGGGGTAAGAATGAGACTGGAGGGAGTATCCTACCAGGGACTACAAGCAGCAGATTATAAACTGGAGGCTCCAGCAGAACAAGAAGCAAGGGTGGGTGGCCACTTAAGGTACAACTGAATCCCTCAAAACCTATTAAAATATTAGAAGTTGCTCTGTGTGAGTGGGGTCTTTTGTTTGCTCCTCCAAAACCACTCTTCCTGCTCCTCCATCAAGCTCTGTGTTAGGGTGAATTTGTAAATTGAATCAATGGGCTTCTTGCCCTCTAGATCTCAGTGGGTTTGGCCAATGGGAAACCCCAGCAGGAAAACACCATCAGGAAAGCAGGAGAACGGCACAACTGGGTGTTTATACCCTAGTGTCATCTTTGACAGGTTGCTCTGGGTTGGCAATGCTGCCTTCATCAACAAGGTCATACTTCCAGTCAGACAGCCCCTCCTACAATGAGAGCTACTTTGTTGAGGGGCTGGTCATCACTCTCTGCCTTGCTCCCTTAGACCTGTGGCCCCTTTATCTTGCTGACATCTTTTTAAATGGCCCTTCATGAAAAACATCTCTCTTGCCTCATTTCAGTGTGCCATCTGTCTCTTACCTGGATGAAACAGTGATTAAAATAGCTTGTGAAAGTGGGCAATAGGCAAAGATTTGCCTTGGGTCAGCTTGGAGGCTTAATCTAACCAGCATTAGTAGACGGAGAAAGAGGAACTAGGGAAATTACAGTCCAGTCAAGCACAGATTTCACAGAGATCATGGAGCAGTTACTGGAGTGGTCCAAACAATAAAAGTGACAGCTGAAGAAACATCTAAATTTATGAGAAGAGAGAAGCCTCATTTACTATCAGATTTGCGCAATGTCAGTTATGAAGTCTGAAAGAGGAACGTGACCTTGATGAGAAGAGCAGTCACACACAGGGCCTTTCCCTATCCTTCAGCTTCCTAACCTTGTCTCTTCATGACATCATTGCTCTAAAACACCAGGACAACTAATTCTGAAAAGAATTTCCCATTTCTAACTGATAAAAATAAGGATTATAGGATAATCCCTATAGATTTTTTAAATATTCCACATTCATACCAGTACTCACTGGTACCTTTTCAAATACAAAGCAAATTGGTGAAACATAATCATATAAATCACCATAGTCATTTTGGTATTATGTTTACATAGTGAAAGACAGTAACAGATTATAATCCATTGAATAAGAATTCACAAGCATGTACCAACACAAATGAATGGAAAAAGTGAAAAGCTCTTTCTCACAGTTGAATATTAACTAACATATGTAGAAGAAATAATGAAGATAGAAAATTACCACTTGGCAACCATCATAGAGACATTCATGCAAGAAGAATCAATGAATACTAAAACTCATGGGTGAAAGTTTGACAAGGAATAGGACATTTACATTGTCTCTAAGTATCTCTTCTGCATTAAAATTTTTTTAAATAAAGCTTACAGTGGAGACACCTAGAAGACACTATCTTCATCAATTATGGGACAATTCTGAAGAAGACATCACTTCTTGGTATCCAGTCAAAATGACATAACCAGAATTTAATCATAAGAAAAATCAAATTGAGGACATTCTATGAAATGACTGAACTCTTTAGAAATGTCATGAAAAGCAAACACAGGGTAAGGAACAACTTGAGGTTGAAGAGTTATGAAAACAAAATACAACATGTGATTCTGGATTGAATACCGGACTGGAAAAATAGTAATAATTATGAATGTTACTGGGAATACTGACTAAATTTGAATATGGACTCGATTAAGTACTAGTATTATAAAAGTATTTTAATTTCTTTAATTTTATAAAATCTAAATGAGGCTATTACATAATTATGGGTAATATCCTTACTCTCAGAAAATGCACATTAAAGTATTTAGGAATGAGTGGCATGATGTCTGCAGCTCACTTTTGAGTGGGACTGAAGGACAATTAAAGGACTTCCCTGGTGACTCAGATGGTAAAAATTTCTACCTGCCATGCGGGAGACCCGGGTTCGAGTTGATCCCCTGGAGAAGGAAATGGCAACCACTCCAGTATTCTTGCCTGGAGAATTCCACAGACGGAGGAGCCTGGTGAGCTACAGTCCATGGGGTTGCAAAGAGCCGGACACGACTGAGAGACTAACACAGAAAGGGCAATGAACTCTATGTGTATATGTGTGTATGTAAACGTTGGTATAGATGCATGTGTGTGTCTGCAAGGAAGTGAAGATTTTTTTGTCACTCTTGTGTTACTGCAGTATGTATGTGTGTGTGTATTCACTTTATCACCTGTTTTTCTGTGTGCTGGAATTTATGATTCTACTCTTAAAATTAGATAAACTATTTCGAATTACTTCAAAGAACACTGCATGTTAACTACTATTCTTGTTTTCCAGACGTTGTGTTTTTGAAGAGACAAATGAGTACATTCCTTATCCTTTGTGGTAACCCTTATGTTACTAAAAATAAGAATATTTTTAGGAGAGATCTGTGGCATAGTGGTTAAGACTCCAGTATTTGTAGCTAGATCTACTAAATTGGAAACTTGTGATCTAAACTCTGGTGATCCTGCCTGTATTGTATCAGAATGTGTCTTATGGGCTATATGAGTCCCTGGGGTCCAGAAATTTTAAGTACCAACCAGCACCCTCAAACACAGCTCTACAGGCCAGCACCCACGTGACAAGTATTTCACATGCCACAGTTAACCTTGGAAATTACGAATGATGTGATAAATATTTATAAAGCTAAACATATTCAATTTAAAGAACTTTACTGTAAAAATATGCCTTTTTAATGTTTCATTTCCAAAGACTAAACACATTTTATGTTAAAATGCTCTTTTTGAAATGATGGTGAGAATAAATGATAGTGGGTTGTTTTAGTATTTTATTTAGCTAAATTAAAAATTGACAACCCTGTGTTGGTCCTCCCATTTGTATTTTACTGATGCAGCAAATCAAGAGTCTAGAAACTAGTGGGATAGATAATCGGTACTCAGCCTCATAATTTGTATGTTCATATGTGTGTAACAAAAAGTTTGGATGCTAGAACTATACAAACTATATTAAAGTCTGCAAATTTGTCCTATAATTATTTATTCTACCATACATGGACTAAATTTCATACTATTATGTAATAAGATGAATGCTTCTTAGTCAACTATGAATGTATTGAAATGTTCATAATCAAAATATTATTGCTTTAATCATGTACAATAGCACTTATAGTACTGTCCTTCCTGGAACATGGGAATATTCTCCTAAATTGTCAATTAACACTGATTCAGTCAGTGTGGCAGCAAAGGCACTAGAGGAGAAAAATATTCCGAACAATTGAATATTGTTGGGGAAACTGCATCACCAAGAAATTCTTGACATCAGTAATAGATAATCTGCAATGTCAACTGAGT
Organism: Budorcas taxicolor; assembly: GCF_023091745.1. NCBI lineage: Eukaryota > Metazoa > Chordata > Mammalia > Artiodactyla > Bovidae > Budorcas > Budorcas taxicolor. The sequence goes on from NC_068911.1 coordinate 74,642,624, forward strand.
ACTCAGTGTTGAGTTATTGCCCTCTCTTGTGTCTTTATTCTCTCCTTTTGATTGCTTCTTTCTGTCCAATTTTGCACTTTCAAAATTGCCTTTCTAATCTTGAAAAATAACTTTTCTCAACCCTTATGCATTTTTTCTCATTGTTCATAGCTCATTGCTTTTTTAATAAAATACCTTTTAAATTCAGGGTTCTATACTCAACACTTTCACTCTTGGTTAAAATTAAATATAGGTCCCAATGATATTGATGAGAAAATTTGGCTGTGAATATTCTTATTGACATAGCACATGGAGTATTCATATGCTATGCTGGTCGTTATCCTTCTCAATAACACGATGAAGAAAAAACTTGAAAATACAAAAGGTGAAGATAGGAAGAAAGAACATTATCCATGTGGAACAGAACTGTATATACTCTATTTCTGGTTATCATGAATTATCTCTTTATTTAATATTTACTTAGAAGAGCAAGATGGTCAGAGAACTATTCGATTGATAACTGCAGCATTTTGTTTGTCTTCCAGGAATGTAGTCTTTATTTATCATGGGATGGAGACCAGAAAGTTCTTAAAATAAATTTATAGGAAATTACATTTTAATATAAATTCTTCATTAAAAATATGCTGTTATAGGAAATCCAATTTACTTCATGAGCTTTCATGAATTCACTACCCCATGTTTAACTTGCCACAGTGTGGTGTGTGTTAGAGAACATTAAGATACAAGTTTTATCTTTCTTCTTCAAGCTGTTTGAAATATATATTGAGACTCTATCATGCCAGCCCATTTCAGTGCCTGGAAAATCTTATGGACAAGGAGACTGGTGGGCTACAGTCCATGGGGTTGTAAGTGTCGGACATAACTTAGCAGCTAAACCACAACAGATTCAAATATCAAACTAATTTTGAATCTTTTTCTTACAAAGCACCTTCTCATTCTCTTCAGTGTTCTCAAATCTGGTTCTACCTCCAACCAGTCTACAGTTACTAAAACTCAATTATCTTTATTCAGTCTTTATCATATTTTTTACAGCTTTTTAGAATTTGATGAAGATGGTCATCACCACCTCCTTCACTGAATTGCGTCTTCCCTTGCCTTCCATAAAAACTAAGCTTTTCTAGGTCTCTTCTTTCTTTAGGATCTTTGCCTTCACTTTTTAATTTTTCCCCTCTCCTATCAGATTTCTTCTGCAGCATCGGCCTCTTTTTTTGAGTTACAATTCTAACTTTCTGTTGGTCTTTTATACTTGCATACATGTCTATCATCTTCAATTTCATATATCCAAAACTGATTTGACCATGTTCTAGTCCTCTCAACCACCAGGAAAATTAGCCAGAAGTCAACCTGCTTTCTCACTCTGTTACTGTTTGGAGTCTTCCTTCAGGCTCAGCAAAAGTAAGTACAAATTACAGAATACATAGAGGAATGGGTGAGTAACTCTACAACCTTGGATTAGAGGCTTGGAAGGAGGATTCAGAGACAGTTATAACTGTAAACTCTGACCTGGATTTGAAGAATGAGAAGGGTGGGGCAGTTCAGATAGCAGAAATATTACAGAATAGTGGTCAAAATGTGTATTCTGCAGATTGCCAAAAAGCAGGGTCATAATTTGAGAAGTTGCTGGAAGAATACAGGTAAGCAATGATGGAACATAATCCTTGAGTGCTTCTTCATCTGTCTTTCTACCTCTGAAATCAAACCCATCCTTCAGGATTCAGTGACATTTTCCTTGTGTCTTATTACTGGAAGAGGATTTTCTCTCCTGTGAACTTCTATGGAATTTGATGTCTATGTTTACACCTGGACAGTTTTGAAAGCAAAAAGAGAGACAATTAATAATTATGCTAAAGCAACAAGCATCAGTGAGGACTCTCCTGGGCAAAGCGGGACGTAGGATCACCTCCATGTTCCATTTGTATGGACTAAAACTACCATGGCACTGTAGTTTAAAATGGTTTTCTTCCTCTCCTCACCCTTCTTCTCCACTTCTGCCATAAGAATACACATACCAGAAAGTGTACAATTGGCAGAAATTGGCCTTAAATACCATTGTATCCTCTACAGTAACTTTTTACAGAGAGGGTGTTCTCTAGATATTTAGTAAATGGGCAAATCAGCTAATTTTTAGCACTGTTCTAAGTAGCTCTATTTTTGAAAGCATTATTTACCACTCTGGGATCTTTCCCTCTTATATGTTTTTTCACAGGGATATCATTATATGCAAGAGATATAAAAGAATAAAACATCACAAAAGTTACAAATGAAAATTAGCCTTGGTATTTTATAGTAATATTGGATTTATATAATAAATATTTAAACAGACATAAATTACATCCATAAGAGAACATATACTGTTTTTGTTACTTATAAAGAAATAATTATAGATATGAGGGTAGTTATACATATTTGTATATCCAGAAATGTTTGCAAGGTATAAGAGTAAAAAATAAATTGACTTTTGACTCTCTAGAACTCAAGGATTACACAATATTCACCTCGTTCTGTGCTATGATGGAACTATTGAGCTTGCCATTTAAAATTTAATCTCTAAAAGGAATTAGGGCTTCTGGACCATGTTTTTGCTTCAATATCATTTGGCCTGACTCTTAAATGCATTATTAATGTTCCTTGTTCATCAAGGATGGTGAAGAAATGCCTTATTCAGCAGTATTTCTTGCAGTCACAGAAAACACATGTTTCTGAAGGCAAACAGGTTGTGCTTGTGATCAACTACAGTCATAAATGCAGCCATTTGTCCTACCACAGGAAAAATGTCTATTGAGTTATACTGACTGATATTCTCAAGTAGGTGCAATGCTAGAGCAAAATATACTAACTATAAGTTTTCAATGCCATAAACATGCAAGGATATGGAAAATAGGATTTATGGAGAATGGCTAAATTATGTAGACAGATTTTTTTTTTTTTTCAGAGACAAGGAGAGTGAGGAAGGACTTGATTCATATACAGGAGAGGTTGTCCTATTTGTAACATGCTACCATTTGCTAAAGTGAAACTCATTAGGCAGTTAATTGCATGAAGTTTAGTGTAAATCTAGTCAGGCACATCTTAGAACTTTATGATTCTACTCTTCTTTCCCCACATCCAAATCTTGGCATTTCCATTGTATTCTCTCTGGACTATGCCTTAAATGGCCAAATCAATCCAAAGATAACTTCAGTGTGGTGGGCTCCAAGTCTTTGGGTCTATTAGATAACCTCTCTTACCTTTCAATAATCTTAGGGCATTAAAAAAAAAAAAAAAACAACTCATCTAAAAGCCTACCAGGACAATAGTTAAAAATTTAGTTTCTGTATGCGAGACAGCAAAAGAGACACAGATGTATAGAACAGTCTTTTGGACTCTGTGGGAGAGGGAGAGGGTGGGATGATTTGGGAGAATGGCATTGAAACATGTATAATATCATATATGAAACGAATCGCCAGTCCAAGTTCGATGCATGATACTGGATGCTTGGGGCTGGTGCACTGGGACGACCCAGAGGGATGGTATTGGGGGGGGGAGGAGGGAGGGGGGTTCAGGATGGGGAACACGTGTATACCTGTGGTGGATTCATGTTGATGTATGGCAAAACCAATACAATATTGTGAAGTAATTAACCTCCAGTTAAAATAAATAAATTTATATTTAAAAAAAAGAAAAAAAATTAGTTCTAAGTCTCATCTCAAATTAAATCAGAATCATCAGGAAAGGGCCTAAAAATGTCTATTGAATCGTGCTGTTAGAAAGAGGTAGAAGAAAGTTATAACAAGCTTCCCAGGAGGGTCTTATAAGCAGCAAGTCTGAGAAATCGGTCTGAGTTATTGGCAACTGGGTAAGGTTCAGGCCTTTAGGAACTCATCATTAGTTGACTGTAGTACTTAATTAGTAAAATACTCAAAAGTCAGAATGGACACATCACCAAGTAGCATCTCTGAGTTACCGAGTGTGATTCAGTATGGTTGTGTTATGTATCTAAAGACTTTCCAGCAATCTGGGCTGAATAGTAACAAGGCAGCTTACATTTCAACCTATGTGATTTAGATTTACTAAAAGAAAAGGAGTTCTAACATCAGGGACACAATTAGCTCATATAGGCCTTTGTAAAAAATTAGGGAAAATTTCCCTTTTTTCCTCTGGGGAAAACAACTCTGTGCTGGGACAAGGGATTCAGTAAATGAATTTCAACAGGTACTGTGTAGGAGCTTCTCTTTGAAAGGATCACAGGATACTCTTGAATTTTTCATCTCTCAATATATCTTCCAGGACAAATAATTCTACAACCATAACATCTGTAAGGGAAGGAACCATGCCCACCCTACATGGTATGGAACAGTGCCTATATTGAACTTTTTAAAAAGTCGAATAAATGAATAACCTACCACCTTGAATAGATATTGCAAACTGCACTGAAAGCATCCTTCACAATATCTTGAAATTTAGGAACAACCACACAGAGCCAATAATACTTTCTCTTTTTTTTTTTTTGCAGGGAACCTAACACAATCAGCCTGTATGACAGTGTCATATTTCAGATGGTGGGAGCTGCATGACATACTATTATTATTCAAAAACAATGACTGCCAGAGAATGAAAATGGGGAGGTATGCCAAATACTATTAGCCCATCTGATGGTATTTAATTCTTATATATTCTATGAATGATATACAAAGAATGTAATTTAAATTCTCTTTGAAAAATTACGTGTATATATATATATATTTTCACTGTTTTCACTAATTTTTGCATTGTAGGTAGATTCTTTATTGTCTGAGCTGCTAGGGGAGTCCGTCACTAAATTTTATATGGGCATGAAACAAGAAATTTCTACCTCTTCTTTTAAATCTAGTAAAATTCAAAGCTGAGCATCAGTCCCATTGGACTGCCAGGAAATTTAATCTCATTCAATATTACAGTCTTCTCTCCTAGGATTCCACCGGAATCCCAGAGGCTTATAGGGTGTTCAGTAAATGGGAAGCCCATCATAGCTTCTAAGGGCAAACTTTTGGCCACACTGGATCCCTGAGGGTCAGTATTTTAGACTCAACTCTGCTGGGCACACCATGCAACTGTTTTTTCTGAAATTTTGCCTCCTTCTGGGCACACTGTCTCAGAAGAGGGGGTGGGGCCCTAGGAATCACAGGACCCTATTGCTTTTGGGCCCTGTCCTGGTTTCAAGGACAAACTCAAGTGGTAAGTTTTTGCAGACTCAGCACTTGACATTAGCATGTATTGCCTCCCTCTCTTGCCTTAGATACAATTCTTTGGCTCCTCTTACCTACCAAGAAACCCAGACTCATTTCTTAAATAAACTTATTCCTCTACAGAAGACCCAAGAGCTTTTAAAGTGCCATAAAATAGAATTTCCTGAAATGATGCAAATGACCTCTGTGCTGTCCCAATCCAGCAACCACTAGCCACATGTGGCTACTGAGCATTTGAAATGTGGCTAGTGCAACTGATGAATCTAACTTGTAATTTTAACCATCATGAAAATGTAAACAGCTTCATATAGCTAGCAGCCACCTTTCTAAGGGCTTTTACTTTCACCCTGCTACAAAAATACTAATGGTCCAACCATCTACACGAATCAAGGAGGATGGCAAAATACAAAAAGCAGTAGGATACAGGATCTCAGGAAAGTTCTATGGTGGTGAGTAGAGGGGTGTTTAATATGATGTTCAACTCTTCTGTATGTTTGAAAATTCTCAAAAATTTGTGGAAAAATATCCTGCCATAAATTAATCCCAGTTATACATGGATTTATGAGCAGGAGTTTTGAGGGAGGAGCTCCAGCCATTTCATTCTTTTTCAGAATTTCTTATTTATTTATTTGGCTATACACCGAGTTTTAGTTGCAGCACTCAGGATCTTTATTTATAGCATGTTAACTCTTGGTTGCGACATGTGGGATCTTAGCTCCCAACCAGGGACTGAACCTGCATCCCCCGCACTGGGAGTGAGGAGTCTTAGCCACTGGACCAGCAGGGAAGTCCCTCGTTTTAATTCAACTGATTCAGACAAGCAATAGGGCTAATAAGGAGGGCCCAGTGCTTGAGAAACCAGGAGATGGATGTAAGGAGAGAGAAAATCTGGATACTTTGAGGTGAGAAAAAATATATATTAGCTGTTAGGGAAAGCAAAAACTCTGCCTCCAGGCTTATCTCTGAATGGAAGGGTTCTCCTCCCCAGGGAGATGGAGGCAGTGTCTTTGGGATGGAGGCACTTTCACTTAGTCACTGTGAGGCTCCAATGAACTTCTGGCCTCATTTGTCGCAGATAAAGAAGTCAGGCTGGCAGAGGGAGAGGTTATTTAGGGCGAGCACGGCGGAATCACAAGCTAGGAAGCAGCGGCAACCCTGTGGAACAGAGGCATCACACAGTGGCTGTTAACACAAGAGATGCTGAAATCTATTCAGGGAGGGGAAAGACCAAGGGAAAGCTGAGAGAGGAGAATGAGTGAGAATTGGGTTTGATGTACCCAAAGAAGATCATGCTAGAGCATACCATCCTGCATAACTGAGTCGACTGGGCAGGCACAAAGTCGCTATTCGCTCCTTTATTTTTGCAAACTCAGCATTTGATTTTTAGCATATTTTGCCTCCAAGGAGCGTTGGGACTGTTTGGAAACACTGCCATAAACAAAGTCCTCCAGAATCAGATTCTTAGAGAGCTAAGGCTGATTCTTCTCAACCTTAAGACAAAAATTAGAGCAGAGGTCTGGTTATCTCACATTCAGAAATAACAGAGTGTCTAGGAAGATGTGCAGTGTGAATTTGACATTGAGGAAGATTTTTCAGAAGTGAGCTTGGACCTATGGGAGTAAAATTTAAAGCAATGTACTATCTACCTAATGTCACACCAGGCAGAGGGAGAATGATTGCTATTTTTCTCTTCTTATTCTATCAATCAGAAAAAGATTCTTTAAAGGAGTAGAAGACAGATGGCATCTTGTCAAGATATTCAGTATATCACAGTTTCAAACATTTTTAATAATTCATTGTTTCTATTTCAAAATACCAAACTCTTCTGAAATGTGTTTTTCTGTTTTCTCTCTCCTACTTTTGCATAGATGAAATGTCAACATATAGTCAAGAACACCAAGAAAAAAAATAACCCCTGGTAAATCTCTGTCATGGTATTTGAGTAGAAACATTTGTTACATCAGGTGAGCCAGAAACAAATTTCTTAGCCATCAGTTATCTGAGCTTCTCAGGTATTTTAAAAGAAAAACAGTTACCATTCAGTAGCCTAAAAGAAGTTAATTGAAGGAGTTGAGTGGAAGAATTCCTTGAACTACAAGTGATGTGAGTTTCACTTCATTCTTGGTATATTAATCCCTGTAGAGCCAGACATCCTGAAATGTGAAGTCAAGTGGGCCTTAGAAAGTATCACCATGAACAAAGCTAGTGGAGGTGATGGAATTCCAGTTGAGCTGTTTCAAATCCTGAAAGATGATGCTGTGAAAGTGCTGCACTCAATATGCCAGCGAATTTGGAAAACTCAGCAGTGGCCACAGGACTGGAAAATGTCCGTTTTCATTCCAATCCCAAAGAAAGGCAACGCCAAAGAATGCTCAAACTACCGCACAATTGCACTTATCTCACATGCTAGTAAAGTAATGCTCAAAATTCTCCAAGCCAGGCTCCAGCAATACGTGGACCGTGAACTTTCTGATGTTCACGCTGGTTTTAGAAAAGGCAGAGGAACCAGAGATCAAATTGCCAAAATCCTCTGGATCATGGAAAAAGCAAGAGAGTTCCAGAAAAAACATCTATTTCTGCTTTATTGACTATGCCAAAGCCTTTGACTGTGTGGATCACAAGAAACTGTGGAAAATTCTGAAAGAGATGGGAATACCAGACCACCTAACCTGCCTCTTGAGAAATCTGTATGCAGGTCAGGAAGCAACAGTTAGAACTGGACATGGAACAACAGACTGGTTCCAAATAGGAAAAGGTGTACGTCAAGGCTGTATATTGTCACCCTGCTTATTTAACTTCTATGCAGAGTACATCATGAGAAACGCTGGGCTAGAAGAAGCACAAGCTGGAATCAAGATTGCCGGGAGAAATATCAATAACCTCAGATATGCAGATGACACCACCCTTATGGCAGAAAGTGAAGAGGAGCTAAAAAGCCTCTTGATGAAAGTGAAAGAGGAGAGTGAAAAAGTTGGCTTAAAGCTCAACATTCAGAAAATGAAGATCATGGCATCCGGTCCCATCACTTCATGGGAAATAGATGGGGAAACAGTGGAAACAGTGTTAGACTTTATTTTGGGGGGGCTCCAAAATCACCACAGATGGTGACTGCAGCCATGAAATTAAAAGACGCTTACTCCTTGGAAGAAAAGTTATGACCAACCTAGACAGCATATTCAAAAGCAGGGACATTACTTTGCCGACTAAGGTCCGTCTAGTCAAGGCTATGGTTTTTCCAGTGGTCATGTATGGATGTGAGAGTTGGACTGTGAAGAAGGCTGAGCACTGAAGAATTGATACTTTTGAACTGTGGTGTTGGAGAAGACTCTTGAGAGTCCCTTGGACTGCAAGGAGATCCAACCAGTTCATTCTGAAGGAGATCAACCCTGGGATTTCTTTGGAGGGAATGATGCTGAAGCTGAAACTCCAGTACTTTGGCCACCTCATGCAAAGAGCTGACTCATTGGAAAAGACTGATGCTGGGAGGGATTGGGGGCAGTAGGAGAAAGGGACGACCGAGGATGAGATGGGTGGATGGCATCACAGACTCGATGGACATGAGTCTGAGTGAACTCCGGGAGTTGGTGATGAACAGGGAGGCCTGGCGTGCTGCGATTCATGGGGTCGCAAAGAGTCAGACACGACTGAGCGACTGAACTGAACTGAACTGAACTGCAGTTTAGTCTGTTTATTGCACTTACTAAAATAGCTATTAAAGCTGTCACTGCTTATAATTTTTCCATTTCCTTTTGTGAATATTTATTCAATGTCTGTCTACCTTTACTAGACTTTAAATTCTCGGAGAAGACGACAAGAATTTTATTCTCTGTCACTGGTATTCATTTAACATTTGGTGAATGGAATGCACGAATGATTAAGCAACACAGTTAGAACTCAGATCACTTCCTCAACTTTCTCCATAATATCACTTAGCAAAGGAGATATGAAAGGTAAGTGCCTGATCATTAACAGCATCTCCCTAATTTACTTAAATGAGTAAAACTGGAGAATTTTAAAGGGATGAGTTATGACAAATTTAAAGGGATGAGTTACAAGTTATTTTTTGCATCAGCAGACACCATGCTTCATGCACAACTCAAAAGAATGGTACTATGTGTACTGTGCTATTTGGAGAAGAAAAGAGCACTAGAGAGCACATGGACCGGATCCTAATCTCAGAGAGGTAAGATGACTTGCCACATAGTGAGGAAAGGAGCCTTCCTGTAACTGCTATGAAGTTTTCTTATAAGTGTGCTATGAACTTTTACAAGGTGCTTTTCAATCTTTGAAACATTTTCACATAATCTCATTTAGTCTACACACTAACAAAACAAGTATTACAGTCCCATTCCCAATTATCCATTGCAAATGTATAAACCAAAGCAGAGAAAAGTAAACAACTTTGCCCTAAATTGCAAAGTTATTAACTTTAAGGAATAGAGCCTTAACTCAGATTTCAGCAGTTCTGACTTCAGTTAACTTCTAACTTTTCCATAGCGTCACCTCTGAGACTAACTATGTGCCAGTTTATTTGGATAGTACATATTTGCCCTCTACGTTTTCTTGCTCAACTTTATAGTAAAATAGCCTTAAGAAAAAACAAACACATTATCTCTTTATTATTCATAACTGCTTTGAAGGCTAGGTTGGGAACAGAAAACTTGGTGGGGGGGCTTTGGTTAGATTATTTCATATTTGGGGGTTTCATCTGTAAAATACAGAGATTGGATGATTGATTCTAAAGTTCTTTCCAGCTCCCAAGTTTAATAATGTTATATGTTTATCTTTTTTATTTTTTTCATACTTACCTTTATTCTTGTCTTCACCAGCACCACCTATTTTTCTTAAGCGTTTTCCTTTAATTTCTCAAATATATCATAAAATAACATAGATACAAGTGTATTGAGGTAGGAATTGGGGAGAAGAAAGCCAAACAGAAGCACAACCAAAGGGCTTTAACAGTCCTATATATTTTTTTTTTTGAAGTTGCTCAGTTGTGTCCGACTCCTTGCGACCCCATGGATGGTAGCCTACCAGGCTCCACGATCTATGGGATTTTCCAGGCAAGAATACTGGAGTGGGCTGCCATTTCCTTCTCCAGGGGATCTTCCCAACCCAGGGCTATAAGATGTGCTAGATGCGTATGGGATCAATACTGGGCCTGTGTTTGGAGAAGCTGAGAGTATAATTAATTAGAAGTTAAAGTTATTCAGTGAGTAACACTGCTGTGTTCATTAAATATTAACTCATTTAACCTTAACAGCATTCTGAGGTATTAGTCTCACTTTACAGCAGAAGCACAGGAAAGTTAAATAACTTGTCCAAGTAAACAGCTAGGGAATGGTGGTATCAAAATTTGATTGCAGGGCTTCCCTGGTGGCTCAGTGGTAAAGAATCCACCTGCAGTGCAGGGGGTGCAGGTTCAATCCCTGAGTTGGGAAGATCCACTGGAGAGGGCATGGCAACCCACTCCAGTATTCTTGCCCAGAGAATCCCAAGGACAGAGGAGTCTGGCGGGCTACAGTCCATAGGGTTGCAAAGAGTCACATACGTCTGAAGCGACTTAGCACGCATATGTGGCCTACTCCAGGGACCAGGCTGATCCCCACTTCACTATACTGTGTGGCTCTAAGGTACTCCCCATTAAGTAGAAAAGATTAAATGAATAAAAAATGCACCATGGCTATAATACAAAAATATATATAAAAGTGTGTTAAGTCTTACAGAACACTAAGTGTTTTATGAATGGTTATAGAATGTCTATCATGTATCAGGAACTTTTTGTCTATTATTAGATATTTAGTTTCTTTGGTAAATATGGAAAATTAAGCTCAGGAAATTAACCTTCCCAAGTCATGAAAATAACAGCACACCAGGGGGTTTCATCTCAGGTCCAGGAGACCATGTTCTTGCCACTGTACCATGCAGTCTCACACATTCAATCAGTTATGGCAATCATTAAAGGCTTCATAGAGAGTAAGAGTTGAGATGAATTCTGAAAAAAGAGTAGGCTTTTTTCAGATGGAGAAAGGGCTCAGAGCAAAGTAAGAGAAAGTATTAGAAGGAATGGTTGTCCCATCTGCCTGGAATAAAGTGTTAGTCGCTCAGTCATGTCTCACTCTCTGTGACCCCATGGACTGTAGCCCACCAGGTTCCTCTGTCCATGGGATCCTCCAGGCAAGAACACTGGAGTGGGTGCCCATTCCCTTCTTAGGGAATCTGTCCAACTCAGGGACTGAACCCAGGTCTCCCATTTTGCAGGCAGATTCCTTACCATCTAAGCCACCAGGGAAGCCCATGGGAACAAAAGACCATGGAACCTTACGCAAGGAACAAGTTACCAGGAGTATCAAAGCAAATTTCCAAAGTAGTTTTAATCCAAAAAACACTCATGGAGTGCCAGATATGGTGATTTGTGCTAAATACTTTAACCTCAGAATGAAACTGAATGAAGGGAATTTTATAAATTAACATGGTGTAAGTGTGCTGCCTTCCAATGGTCTGACAGTCCAAGTTTAGACTTTAAAGATCTCAGAAAGGTACCTTGATCATCTGCTCCTTTAACTGTAATTCTCAGAAATTTTCTTCCAGATGGACTCTTTACTTGAAACTAAAAGCGTACAGTTTAAGATTATATATGCTGACCACGACCTTGTAGTTCAGTTCCTCAGTCATGTCTGACTCTGTCACCCCATGGACTGCAGCACGCCAGGCTTCCCTGTCCCTGACCATCTCCCGGAGCTTGCTCAAACTCATGTCCATTGAGTCGGTGATGCCATCCAACCATCTCTCCCTCCATCTTCTCCTTCTCCTCCTGCCTTCAATCTTTCCAAGCACCAGGGTCTTTTCTAATGACTCAGCTCTTTGCATCAGGTGTCCAAAGCATTGGAGCTTCAGCTTCAGCATTATTTGATGAGGACCTTGGTTTCTGGTATTCTCTGCTGCATACCAACTACGGATTAATCCACAGACTCTGAAAATCAGACCAGCAGGTAATACCAGCTGTCCATCACCACAAACATTTAGCTTGACTATAAATGATGGAAACAAACAAATGAGAACTAGTCTTTATGAAATAATATGTGCCTCTTTGAGAAGAATGCACTCTTAAGGAAAACCAGTGAGAAATATTGCCTAGCATTGGAGCCTGTTATCTTAGTCATTCTTTCCCACAAGATTGACATTACCTAAACTCCTGGCATATAAAAAGGTTAATGTCTTTTGACTGCTTAACAAATTTAAGATCCGCTTAAGGCAACTCTGAATTATATCAACTAAATTAAAATAATTAGGATTGAAATTTGGAATCCGTGTAAAGATTCTACAAAGATTACCAAAACCTCAAATCTTACTTTGAAAATATCTTTAAGCAGAAATACGAAATCTCTTAATTTATTACATTTCAATTTAATTCATTAAATAACTTAAGAAATCTATCAGCAACTGACAGTTGCCTAACTGGTACAAACATAAATGTTTGGGTAGAGATTAAATCTATTCTCAGTTTAAAATCAGCAATATTATTTTTAACTGAAAAACTAGGTTACTTTATTAGCTCCTCTCATTATCGGGGCGGAGAAGGCAATGGCACCCCACTCCAGTACTCCTGCCTGGAAAATCCCATGGACGGAGAAGCCTGGAAGGCTGCAGTCCATGGGGTCGCTGTGGGTCGGACACGACTGAGCGACTTCACTTTCACTTTTCACTTTCATGCATTGGAGAAGGAAATGGCAACCCACTCCAGTGTTCTTGCCTGGAGAATCCCAGGGACGGGGGAGCCTGGTGGGCTGCCGTCTATGGGGTCACACAGAGTCGGACACGACTGAAGTAACTTAGCAGCAGCAGCAGCATTATCGGGGAGTAAAAAAGAGTTTGTTCTTTTTTTTCTTTAAGGACTAATTTAAAGTGCATTCTAATAGGAAACGCGAGATTTCCAGCAATGCTTGCAAAGATGGGCCCAAGTGTGATTTTTCTGCGCCACCTTGAGGCCATAATGCAACTACTACACGTGAAAGTTCAAGGCTTTTTCCCGAGCTGGCGAGGCCTTCTAAACAGCCGCACTGCGAGAACCTGCCTCTTTAGCATGCAGAAAATGGTGTCTTTCTTTGTAGTCAGTGATGGGAAACAGACTTGCCCTTATCCCTCCGCTCTCTTCCATTTCCTTCATTCTTTAATTTCTCATCCTGGGCACGCCCCTCCCACCGCCCTCCTACGGTCGTTTCTGCGTTTGACCTCTCTACCTCCCGGGCGTCCGGTGGGTACGGCCCCCTTCCCCATGCGCAGCCCTCCCTCCAGCTCCCAGCCGGCGCCTGGACCTGCAATCCCTGCCGCGAGGGCCCGCCCCCTCACACTGGCAGCCAATGGCGGCTCGGGTCAGCCCCGCCCCTCCCGCCGCGTCCCGAGCGAGTTTGGGCCTGGGCGGCAGGGCTGGAGCCCCTGTCTCTGCTGTTAGGCTTCGGCAGGCGCTGGATCGGGAGGCCTGCGGCCTGGCCTTGGGGAAGCCATGGACTCGCAGGGGCTGAAGGTGAGCGGGCAGGACATGCCGCGTGTTGCTGTGGGGGGATGGCGAGGGGCTGGGGGGCGTGGGGAAGCGCGCCGACCGGGCGAGGCCGTTGTTACTTGCTGTGCCCGCTGCCCAGTCTGGCTGGGTGTCCCCTTTTGGGGCGCCGGCCTGTGATTTACATCGCCTGCTCTCCCTCCGCCGACCCTCCTTATATGCATGTCGGGCAGCGTTCCCCACGCGCTGCTTTCCGAATTGCCGTTAGTGTGCTTGTCCCACCCTGCTGGTCGTGTTTACTTTTTTTGTACCTTGTTTGCACATAAGGTTTTTAGTCACTTTATGACACCGAGTGCGACTCCGAGGTGCGATTTTTAAGGACTCCAGCAAACTAGTGTCAGCAATCCCCCAGCGACAGTAAAGAAGCAAAAAGATTTTATGAAATCAATTAAAGACATAGGCTTGAAAATGAAGTATTAGGGTGATGGTCGGACACGACTAAGCGACTGAACAAAAACTCTGTTTATCACTGATACATCTCTTCGGCAAATATTTAATGATCCACTTAAGAAATGATGATACGAAAACAAAGATATGAAACTTGGAAATTAAATAAGTTACTTTTTAGGATCATGATCTCCATTCATTTGTTCATTGATTCCCTTGTTCAACACATGTTGAAGAAGGGCTCACTGTGTGTCCAGTGGAACTGGGCATAGTAATGAATAGAACAGTCCCCGCCTTCATCGATTTTATAGTCTATTGCTGGCGAAAACCTTAATTAAATTAATTCAACAAATGTTTATTGAATGTGTCCCATGTGTCTAGCATTGTTCTAAGCCCTGAAGATAAAAAACCCTGCAGATAATAAGCCCTGCAATAATAAAGCTAAGAAAAACCTTCTCAAATTTTTCTACATTTGAGGAAGGGAGGAGTTAGTCCATAAGCAGGTGAATGCAGTGTGTAGCGTGTTTGCTGGTGATGAGTGGATGGAGAACACTTAGCCAAGTGATAGTGTCTTTTGCTTTTTTGTCTGAAACTTTATTTTCCTGTGGAGCTTTCCCCGTCCCCGTAAATTAGTTCTTCAAATTGCCACCTAAATGAACTTTTCAATAAAAACACTTCTCATGCTAAAAAGTGTTGATTTTAGCATGTTCTAGTCTTAAGTGTCATCACTTAGACTAGAGAATCAACTCAATAGGAGGTCCTTCTTGACCCCAGCTTTTTCTCCAACCTCCTCTTCCAATTATCTCTGTTCTACTTAAGCCTTTAGAAATGGCAACCTTTCTCTATAATGGGCCAGGTGGTACATATTCAGGCATTATCGACCATAGCGTCTCCGTGGTATCGAGTCTGCCATCATAGCATAAAAACAGCCATAGACAATACTTAAGCAAATGAGCGTGGCTTTGTTCCAATAAAACTTTACTTACGGACACTGAAAGTTGAATTTCATGTAAGTTTCATATGTTATATTTTTCTTCTCTTTTTTTTCCTCCACCGTTTGAACATGTTGACTTGCTGGCTGTGTGAAAGCAGGCAGCAGGCCAGATGTGGCCCACAGGCCGCAGTGTGCCAGTCCCCGCTCCAGCATACAAGGATGGTTTTAGTCCTCTCCATCCTCACCTGGTCCCGGTGAATCATGGCTTAATTCTACCCTCTGTGTTGTTTGAGTTCCTCTTTTGGCCGACTTCCTTATGAATCATGAAGAGGAATAGGTAAGAGTATGTATGTAGGAAGTAGGAGTTTGTGAATAGAATCAGTTTCTAAGTCCTCCCCACTCTTCTCTCCTCCCATACCCCAACCTCACTCTCCTGCATTCCCAAAGCAGTTTATAAGGTCTTTTCTTGCATTTGCTACACTACTTTTCAGTCTTTTAAAAACTTTGTTTTCTTGAAGTATGGTTGATTAACAATGCTGTATTTCTAGTGTACAGCAAAGTGCCTCAGTTATAATTAACTGAGTTACTTCTTTATAGTTAAATGAGTTAATTCTTTTCCATATTCTTTCCCATTGTGGTTTATCACAGGATATTGAATGTAGCTCCCTGTGCTATAGTGGAGACCTTGTTGTTTATCCATTCTCTATATAATAGTTTCTGCTAACTCCGAATTCCCAATCTGTCCCTTCCCTGTCTCCCTTCCTCCCTGGCTACCACCAGTCTCTTCTCTCTGTCTGTGAATCTGTTTCTGTGTTCATTTGTGTTGTATGTTAATTCCACATATAAGTGATATCACATGTTATTAGTCTTTCTGACTTCACTTAGTATGATAATCTCTAGGTTTATCCATGTTGCTGCAAAATGGCATTTTTATTATTAACATTCCATTATGTGTGTGTATATACATGTGCTACATGTTCTTTATTCATTCCTCTGTTGAGGGACATTTAGGTTACTTCCATGTCCTGGCTATTGTAAATAGTACTGCTGTGAACATTGGGGTATATATGCCTTTTTGAATTACAGTTTCCTCCAGATATATGCCCGAGAGTGAGACTGCAGGATCATATGGCAACTCTATTTTTAATTTTTTGAGTAACCTCCATATTGTTTTCCATAGTGACTGTACCAACTTACAGTCCCACCAACAGTGTAGGAGGGTTCCCTTTTCTCCACACTCTCTCCAGCAATTGTTATTTGTAGATTTTTTTTAATGATGGCTGGTGTGAGGTGATATTTCATTGTAGTTTTGATTTGCATTTCTGTCATAATTAACGATGTTGAGCATCTTTTAATGTGTCTGTTGGCCATCTGTATGTCTTTGGAGAAATGTCTGTTTAGGTCTTATGTCCATTTTTCTATTTGGTTGTTAGGGTCTTTTTGTTGTTGTTTCTGAGTTGTATGAGCTGTTTGTATATTTTGCAAATATTTTCTCCCAGTCCATAGGTTGCCTTTTCGTTTTATTTATGATTTCCTTTGCTATGCAAAAACTTTTAAGTTTGATTTGGTCCCATTTGTTTATTTTTTCTTTTATTTTTATTGTCTTGGGAAACTGACCTAAGAAAACAAATGATACAATTTATGTCAGAGAATGTTTTGCCTAAGTTCTCTTCTAGGCATTTTATGGTGTCACTTTTTTTTTTTTTAGTTTTTAAGTCAGTGAGGTTTTTTTGTATATGTGGTGTGAGGTTGTGTTTTAACTTCATTGATTTACATGCCACTGTTCGGCTTTCCCAACACCACTTACTGAAGAGATGGTCTTTTCTCCATTGTATCTGTAACTCCAACATATTCTTAACTCCTTTGTTGAAGATTAATTGACTATAGATGTGTGGTCAAATAGTCTTTAGATTCTAGTCTCAGTTTAAAATTTTAAGCATTTCTGGGGCTTTTCTGGGACAAGAACCATGTCTTCTTCGTCTTTATAGTCGCTGTACTTTGTCCGGTGTGTGGCACTCAGATGTTTTGGGACTGGACACTCTAACCTGAACCAAGACAGTAGAAACTGATGCAGGAAGTGGGAGGTAGACTAGAGCAACAGAAGAGCCTGCTAACTGGTTGGACTTAGGGGGAGTGTGCAAACAGGAAGAGAGAACTTCTCACTAGGTGTCTGGCTTCGGTGGTGGAGAAACTGAGAATGGAAATCTGGAGCTGCGATGAGAGGTCTTGACACGTGTTTTTGTTTTAATATCATCAACATATGGAGTTTGGAGGAACTTCCCCCCCCCCGAATAGGGGGAATTGAATATGATAATTCAATTAATCCTCATGATAACTTCCAGCATTTTATCAGTGAGCAAACTGAGGTGCTGTCAGATAGACCAGAAATTTGAAACCAGGTGTTTTTACTTGAAAATCCATGTCCTTTTTATGTTATCATAAAATCTCCTGCCTTTCAGGAGAGTTATATAGGTGCTTAGCGATACTAAATGCTGAACAGAAAATCAAGTAAGAGGATATTAAAAGTGTCCAATTCTTTGCTATCCTGTGGACTGTAACCTGCCAGGCTCCTCTGTCCATGGAATTCTCCAGGCAAGAATTCTAGAGTGAGTTGCCATGCTCTCTTCCAGGGGACCTTCCCAACCCAAGGATCCAACCCGAGTCTCCATCTGAGACCCCAGGGAAGCCCCAAAAGTGTCCTTAGTTGTGGCAAACCAAAAGGTCACTTGCAACCTGAGGGGAGCAGCTCTGGAGGAAACCTGCGCTCTTCTGAGATGTGCTGTGGGGGTCTTGGAAATGGCATCTGAGTCACACTGTGAAGAAACCGTGGCTGAGATGGGAGCAGAGAACGGCAACCGGAGGAGGGAATCATAGTGAAGGCTACGGAGGACGTTTGCCTGACTGTTCTAGAAAAGCTCTCAGACTATAACCCTCCAGAAACAGTAGACTGTGGGGGGAGAAAAGGAGCTGGATAGACACTCATCTGAACCCTGTCAGTGAGTGCTTCATTTGTGTTTCTCACAGATGAGGCAGCTGAAGAGTCACACTAGACAGGTATGGAATGGCCTGAATTGGTTCGCGGAGGTGAATCAGGTGTATCTCAGTGATGGGGAGTATGGAGGATGGTTTCCCTCTTTGATTAGGTTGGCAACTAAGCCTTAGATAACATCCTGAGGAAAACGGTATGAAGCATAGCTGGTAGTGGGCTTCCCAGGTGGCGCTAGTGGGAAAGAACCTGCCTATCAGTGCAGGAGACATTAGAGACACAGGTTTGATCCGTGGGTTGGGAAAATCCCCTGGAGAAGAGCATGGCTACCACTCCAGTACTCTTGCCTGGAGAATCCCGTGGACAGAGGAGCCTGGGGGACTGCAGTCTATGGAGTCTCAAAGAGTCGGACACGACTGGAGCGACTTAGCATAGCTGATAGTAGTTTTCTGCCTTGTATATGAATCATATAATTTTAAAAAAAGCCTGAAGAGAGTGAATTCCTTTAAAAAATAGATTCTTTGTTTTACTGACATTTATTTATTGTGGAACTCAGAAAACATAATCTTTGACAATAAATTGCTGGGTTTAATAGGTCGTTACTTTGTGATGCTACAAAAACAGTATAGAAACAAAGTATTGTTTGTTTGTTTGTTTTAAGAAACCTATAGTCTGACTATAGAAGCCTCTGGTCTTTTTTTAACTTTTTTTTGTAATTGAAAGTACTCTGACTTCAATATTGTTAAGAAAGCATTTAGGAGAAAAAGACTGAAATTATTAGAAAATATTGTTATTTTAGTAGTCTTATGTTCATTGTGTTCTACGTTCCTTAGTACTAAGTGCCAGCCTTTAACAATATTTTAAGGAACTTAGAAGAAAAAATACAGTAAGTTGTAGATTATTCAAGGTCTTAGATTAATGCCTGCTTGTTAGAGTATTTCAGAACATTGGAATCTCTCTTAACTTTATTTCCTTTTAGGCTTTGATTAATTACTACTGTCAGGAGGGGTATTTCCACCATGTGTTACTTGTTGCCGGTGAGGGAATGAAGAGCTATGGCAGTGACCCAGTCTTCAGGTTTTATCATGCCTATGCTACATTAATGGAAGGTACGTGCTAATTATTAAGCACTCCCACAAGTTTTAAATTCTTGTTTTGCACCAAGAATAATTTTTCACTTTGTGGTTTTGATTTTCAGGTAAAATTCAAGAAGCTCTTCGAGAATTTGAGGCTATTAAAAACAAACAAGATGTATCACTTTGTTCTCTAATTGCACTGATATATGCTCATAAAATGAGCCCTAATCCAGGTATAGTATTTAAGTATAATGCTTAGACCGTTTTTTCTACTCAGTTTGATTTTTGTCAATTACCTTAACCTTCAGTCTGTTCATACTGTATTATATATTGTCTGTGGATACTATTAATATCATATTTGTTTTATCATCCTAACAAGACCTTAAGTTTATTAAGCACAAGAAATATGAGTCTTCTCTAGCTTTCATATTTCTTATATCCTATGGCAGAAGTTTCATTAGTCTGTAGGTATTGTTTGAATTGATACAAAGGTGACTATGTATTACCAATGGTTAAACCAAAAAAGGACCGCTCAAAACAGGCTTATACCTAAATTACTCTGTAGCAGCCGACTTTAACTTGTGTGCATATATAGTTAAATGTGTTTCCTCTCTTCTACTATATCTTAAGCTTCTTAAAAGCTCTTATATCCCGCAAGGAGGTTAGCTCTTTTTAAGATACTCAGTAAATTTTTATCCAGTAGTAGGTTGGGAGATATGACTAGATTATATAAGGAACTTTATACATAAACCGGCAATTAAAATTATGTGAACTATCTTAATATTTAGTGTATCTTAATGGCTGAGGTAGAACAGTATGAAAATTTTAGGTAGTAACAAAGAAATAATATTGTATTCATCCATACATATCTAGTAACAGCTAATAGCATCATAAAAAGATCTTGTTTCAAGTAATTGGACACTTACCAAATGTCATAGAATTTTTTTAAATAATAGAAAACAGTTTTTTCTTAATTAGAGTATCACATCCTTCCCACACATATACGTGTACAAATCAATAAGATGTTATTTAATATGTTTATCTTGTAAACAGATCTAACAACTAGATACTTTCTGCAAGGGACTGTATGAGATAAAGCAAGGGGTTCTCAACCTTAGGGTGGTAGACCAGTACCTCCTGTCAGATCAGTGGCAGTATTAGATGAGGAATAAAATGCACAATAGATGTAATGCACTTGAATCATTCCCAGACCAGCCCCCTCCAAGTTTGTGGTAACATTGTCTTTCTGGAACTGGTCCCTGGTGTTGAAAACATGGGGAATGCTGAAGAGGAGCCACAAGAATTGTAAGAAGTGATCTGCAATATCAGTTTATAATTTAGTTGGGAAAGAAAATGTTAAACCTACAGAGATTAAATACTAATGTTATTATTAAGTAAAATGATACAAAATAAAACAGATGAATCCATAATTAATTGAAAATGGCATGTACTGTTTATCCATAGCAGTAGGCTGGGAGGGTTTTGTGGAAATGGAGATTGATCTTGTAGGGTTTGAGTATAAAGCATATTTGTCAGACAGGAGAAGTTGGTGGGCAGATATGTCAAAATGGTTCAGGACTAGGCTGCTCCCTGGATCCCCTTTCTCTGTGTTCCAGCAGGAGTGTGTATAGCTGCAGCAGAGAGTATGCATAGGAAAGCTGATGTAGTCAGTTCAGTTCAGTCGCTCATTTGCGTCCGACTCTTTGCGACCCCATCAATTGCAGCGCGCCAGGCCTCCCTGTCCATCACCAACTCCTGGAGTTCACTCAGACTTACATCCATTGAGTCAGTGATGCCATCCAGCCATCTCATCCTCTGTCGTCCCCTTCTCTTCCTGCCCCCAATTCCTCCCAGCATCAGAGTCTTTTCCAATGAGTCAACTCTCCGCATGAGGTGGCCAGAGTACTGGAGTTTCAGCTTCAGCATCATTCCCTCCAAAGAAATCCCAGGGCTGATCCCCTTCAGAATGGACTGGTTGGATCTCCTTGCAGTCCAAGGGACTCTCAAGAGTCTTCTCCAACACCACAGTTCAAAAGCATCAATTCTTTGGTGCTCAGCCTTCTTCACAGTCCAACTCTCACATCTATACATGACCACTGGAAAAACTATAGCCTTGACTAGATGGACCTTTGTTGGTAAAGTAATGTCTCTGCTTTTCAATATGCTATCTAAATTGGTCATAACTTTTCTTCCAAGGAGTAAGCATCTTTTAATTTCATGGTTGCAGTCACCTTCTGCAGTGATTTTGGAGCCCAAAAAAATGTAGTCAGTAAGCCTAAAAAAAAAAGTAACAAAATATTTTCTTCCTGGAGACAAGTTGTCATTTAATTGGTTATTCCCAAGAGTACTGGTTCTGTTGCAAAATGTGATTTCCAGGACACTAAAAAGATGGAAGCAGAAGTATTGTTTAGAGACACCGGAGTCCTCACTGGACTTTGTATAGATGATGCTGAGTGGGCTTGAACTCAGGAGAGGCCCAGAAACCTGTCAGTCTCCCTGAGAAAGGGCCTAGATTGTACATTCTTCCTGAATATTGATGAAAGCCCTGGTTATGAAAAGGCTGTGATGCATTAAGAACTGGAGCTGATATCTGGCAAAAGCCAGCTTTGTGAGCTAACTGATTCTCCACTTGATGGAAATGTAGGCAGGAAGGTGCAATGCCTGCTTCTCCCCTGATAAGTTCTGTTTCTGTATTACGACTATTTGATGAGAACTTCTGAAGGTGTTACATGGCTGTGTTGGGCAGAAGGGATATCTTGTCAAGCAATCTGGCCCTACGGAATGCGATTTTGTTTCCTAAATTCAAAAAGTTGTACCTTGGTAATCCTTCACTTAAGTTTGTATCACTAGAGTTAAGAGGAAGAGTCATGTACCTTGCCTTGGTAGCCATTTCCCTCAACTTTCACATTTCTTTTTCCTATTACCTGACTGATCCACATTCTGATTCAACTCAGGATTTGGATCTAATTGACATTTGTGTCCTAAGCACATACATAACAGATTAAATAGAAGCAATTAGAGTTCTAGAAGTCACTCAGTCATGTGTGACCCATGGACTGTAGCCTGTCCGGCTCCTCTGTCCATGAGATTCTCCAAGCAAGAGTACTGGAGTGGGTAGCCGTTCTCTTCTCCAGGGGACCCTCCCAACCCAGGGATTGAACCCACGTGTCTTGTTTCTCCTGCATTGACAGGCAGATTCTTTACCATTAGCGCCACCTGGGAAGCCCATTAAACTATGTAAGTGAAGTCTCTCAGTCGTGTCCGACTCTTTGCGACCCCGTGAACTGTAGCCCACCAGGCTCCTCTGCCCATGGAATTCTCTAGGTAAGAATGCTGGAGTGGGTTGCCATTTCCTTCTCCAGGGGATCTTCCCAACCCAGGGATCGAACCCAGGTCTCCCGCATTGCAGGCAGACGCTTTAACCTCTGAGCCACCGGGGAAGCCCGTTAAACTATATAAGTAGCAGTAATTATACCACTTTTCATTGGCCTATGACAGCAGCCTGACATATGTTTTAGAATTGGATTAAGAATTAGGGTAATTTGACTACTAGTTCTGGATTTTCCCTTAATAATTGTCCTGTATTAGAGTCATTACTAACTTTTTTTTTATGTCTTGAGAATGACGTAAACTGTAGAATGGCAGTGTGGTCACAGTAGTCATTAGCTACACATGGCTGTAGAGCATTTGAAATGTGTCGTACTTGATATGAATTTTAAATTTAATTAATTTACTTTTACTGGTAGTTGATTCAGTTGTTAGAAATATGTTTAGGATAAATATATGATTGTGTTTTTTCCAAAATAAATTTCATGAAATCTAAGATATATCAAGATTTTCTGAAGAAAATTTAGCATCTTAATTGAGATGTGCTTTGTGTAAAGTGCATATCAGAATTTAGAAAGAAGGAGAAGAAAAGGAAATTATCTTCTTAATTTTCAAATCCAAATGAAATGATCATTTGGATATATTGGGTTAAATAAAATATATTATTAAAGTCAATTTTACTTCTTTCTTTTTACTTCTTTGTAGCTACTAGGAAATTTTAAATTACTTAGTTCAGTTCAGTTGCTCAATTGTGTCTGACTCTTTGAAACCCCATGGACTGCAGCATGCCAGGCCTCCCTGTTCATCACCAATTCCCAGAGTTTACTCAAACTCATGTCCATTGTGTCAGTGATGTCATCCAACCATCTCATCCTCTGTCGTCCCCTTCTCCTCCCGCCTTCAGTCTTTCCCAGCATCAGGGTCTTTTCCAATGAGTTGGTTCTTCGCATCTAGTGGTCAAAGTATTAGAGTTTCAGCTTCAGCATCAGTCTTTCCAATGAATATTCAGGACTGATTTCCTTTAGCATCAACTGGTTGGATCTCCTTGCTGTCCAAGGGACTCTCAAGAGTCTTCTCCAACACCACAGTTCAAAAGCATTAATTCTTCGGCTCTCAGCTTTCTTTATAGTCCACCTCTCACATCCATACATGACTACTGGAAAAACCATAGCTTTGACTAGACAGACCTTTGCTGGCAAAGTAATGTCTCTGCTTTTTAATATGCTGTCTAGGTTGGTCATAATTTTTCTCCCAAGGACCAAGCATCTTTTAATTTCATGGCTGCAGTCACCATCTGCTTTGATCTGGGGGCTTGCATATTTCTTGCATTTATTTCTAGTAGTGTTGCTATAAAGAGAAGAACTATATTCTCTGCTGTTAATCATCTGACCTATCATAAACTCTTGATCTAGAATTTAATTTTCACTTAATGTGTTTTTCCCTCTCCCAGATAGAGAAGCTATTCTCGAGTCAGATGCCAGAGTGAAAGAGCAGCGTAAAGGAGCTGGACCAAAAGTTTTGTACCATGCAGGCTTGTTTTTGTGGCACATTGGTCGGCATGATAAAGCGAGAGAATATATTGACCGAATGATCAAGATATCAAATGGGAGTAAAGAGGTAGCTGATTTTCTTATTTTGAAATAGTATCATTAAAGAAAGCTTAATGTTGTTTATATATTCAGTGGTATTCTTTGTTATTGCCCACTCTATGCTCACTTTATAAGTAACAGCTTTATTTTAATATTTTATAAAATTCTGGTTTTCTTAGGTTGCTTTTTTTAATGCAGTCTATTAGCTCTTGATGAGACCCCCTTCCTGCCTCCTTCCCTCCCTTCCTTCCTGTCCTTTCTCTTTCCTTCCTTCCCACTCTCCTTATCGAACTGCTCTAGGTACAGGGCACCTTTGTGTGCACTGTTAATAGAAAGACAAGAAATGCATAAGCTTTACTTTCATGAACGAATCACCTAGCAGTGTTGTAGAGCACATACCCAGTCAATATTATGAGAAAATTGACAAATGGAATGAGAAGTGTGATTAAAATGTGCAGGGAAATATTAGTTAGCATTTATTGCTCATTTACTTTGTGCCTGGCACTATTCACCCATTACATAAACGTTAGGAGAATGAAGAAGAATTTCTTGAAGGTAGTAGTGTTTGAGCTAAAATTTGAAAGATGGATACAGTTTCCAGCAGCAAAGCTTATGGAAAAGGGAATTAGATATACCCAAATGGGAGATAATACGGAAATAAGGAAAACAAGGAGACATGTAGGTTCTGGGTACAGTGAGAACCTCACATCAGACCAGAGTTTAGGGTAAACAGAGAATGGAAGAAAAGTTTGGAAAAGTAGATTGGGACACATTGAAGGATCTTGATGGGTAGGTACAAATATTTGTGTCTAATTTGATATGCATTAAGGGTCATTGAAGATTTTTAATCATGTCAGTGATACTTTAAAGTGAAAATTCAGAATATGAATTTAGCAAAGGTTTACAGGATGAACTGGCCTGGGAAGAAACCAGAATGCAGGCCCCTTTGCAAAGGTAGTACTTTCTGCCAAAGGTTTTAAGGATCTACACTAAAATTATACAGTGGATAGGGACTTGAAAATTATCAAATATCTGCAGGAATTTACAACTTATTATAAATAGTGCAGGAAAGATACTGAGGTGTCAGATATCAAGGATGTCTCTTTGAAGTTTTAAGCCTGGACAATTCAGAGACCAGTTAACGTGGATAGAAAATACATTGGGATGAGAAGGTAATCTTGGAGAGAGATGATGTGTTTGCCTTTAGATGTGCTATATTTCAGGCACTGGCAGAACAGTGAGATGGAGACAGTAGATAAACTTTTGGAAGGAAGAGAAAAAATTAGAAGAGGTGTTAGACTAGAAATAAAGGTTGGGAATCATCCACAAGTTTGAAACAGTTCAAATAAGGACAGTGATCTAGTGAGTAGAAATAGCATTGTTTAAGAATTCTTACCCGGGAGGGGGGTTCAGGATGGGGAACATGTGTACGCCCATGGCGGATTCATGTTGATGTGTGGCAGAACCAATACAATATTGTAAAGTAATTAGCCTCCAATTAAAACAATAAGAATTCTTACCTGTCTTTTCAGGTATAATACAGGGAAGTAAATATGATCTTAGTTGAAGATTTAGAAGATTTGGTAATTCGCCTAGAATTTTTTTTTTTACAAAGGAGCAGATTTCATAATTTTTTAATTGGCATTAAAAAGAAAAATAATATACGAGTATCCATCTTATTTCTAATCCTATAAACCTTACAGCCCATTGGCTTACTAACATTTTTGAAGGTAAATATTCATGACTGCTTCATTTTTAAATTTCTGAGGGCATTTTATCCTTTTTTTGAATCTCACTGAACTAGTCAAAGAGAATGAGATAGTTGCCAGATTATCTTATTATTTACTAAATGTGCAACAAGGAACTTCTTCCTCATCTTATTTCATTTGGTCTGTTTCCCCCAAAAAAGTAACAAATTCTTATTTATGTACTGAATTACATGTTTAACAGTTATTAATAATAGTTTATTTAAAAAGCCCCATGTAAGAATATTGGTTATTTAGCATTAATGGAATATTTTACAAACTTCTTCATATTAATGCTGACTATAGTAGTAATCTTAAAGACTGAAACTCATAATAGTTCTCAAGACTCTAGGCTGGCAAGGGCTTGACAGTGATTTTATTGCAGTTTTTTAAAATAAGATTATTCAATAGAGTGATTTTTGTGACTGATTACAAAAAAGAATGATGTGGAGTTTAACTCCATCCACATTTGTTTCTTTCATGTCCAAGAAAAAATAAAATATTAGAATTATTTGTTTTACAGGGACAGGTTTTGAGAGCATGGCTTGATATTACAAGAAGAAAAGAACCTTATACTAAAAAAGCATTAAGATACTTTGAAGAGGGATTGCAAGATGGGAATGATATTTTTGCTCTACTGGGTAAGGTAAGTTGGAGTTAGATTAATAAAATGATGTTTTAAAATTTATTTGTAATATATCTGAAACTGAACAAAACTAAGTAGCTCAAAATTATGGTTTTAAATGTTACTTTCAACTCTCAACTGCATTTGTATGGGACAATGAATAGTAAACTAGGGAAAAGTACTCCCTGCCAAATTGTTAAATCCTGGATCAATTTTAATTGTTTTTGTTGTTGCTGTTGTTCGTTGTGATGGTTCCTACATTATTTACTCACCAAACATATATGATGTGTCTTAATATGTGTGAGGCATCACTCTAGATACTAGGGATACCCTGAGCAAAATAAAATGTCTTTCTTTTATGAAGCGTATGTTCTACTGGTGGAGAGAGACAATAAACGAAGCAAATTATATAGTATATTAGAAGGTGATAAGTACAATGGAAGAATATAGAGCGAGAAGTACAACTGGGTATGAAAGCGGTTTTAAATGTTGTAGTCAGAGAAAGTGACATTTGAGCAAAGATGTATAGGAGGTAAGGTTTAAAGCCATGTGGGCCCCTAGGGAGAGCATTACAAATAGATGGGTAGAGAGTTCATATACCTTAAGGCATATTCGTTTAGTCTGGAGACTAAAGCAAAATGAGTGAAGGGGAGAGAAGTGAAGGATTGAGGGAAAGAAGATGAGTGTCAGGGCTGGTGAGTATGGATAGGATGGGGATGAGAAGGTGGCTGCTTCTGTAAAGCCTTTGGCTCTTGCTTTGATCTGGGTAGATTGGCAGACGATGAAAAGAGAAATAACATGATCTCACTTACCCATACACTGGGAGGGATAACCAAGTGGCAAAGTCATTAGAAATCATTGGTGGTTGGAAATGTTTAATTTGGACTTTCTTCAATCCCATTGATGACTTTGAATGCCTTAAAATTTTTTTTTTTTTAATTTCAGCGAAAAGAAACTAAATTTATGTTAGGAAAACAGTCTATTAAATTAGTGATTTGGGGGAGGGGATAAAAAAGAAAAAGAGGATTATTAATGTCTTGGCTACTGCCAATATCCCTACATTGCTCTTGTCAATGTCCATGACTAGTGAGCTTGTTCAGATGCTTGTCAACAGGACAGCTAGAATTCGTACTGATTGGATTCAGATTTTGCCTAATGGCGCTGCTAGAGCTTATGGGCATATAGCAAGTTTTAGTGTTTTTTTTTTGTTTTTTTCTGTCTCATTTCTCTTCCTCTCTAGTCCTTAAAGCAAAGCTAGTAGATAATCTTCGCAGGTAGGGCTGTTTCAAGTGTTAATATAAGCTGCTTAGGAGGATTTTCCCTTTTCCTCTAATACTTTTTAGACTAGTTTAAATTCTTTTTCTGACATAACCCATTCCAATTATGTATATATTTTTCAGTTCATTCAGCCAGAGACTTGCATTAGTTGAATTCCAACCAGGAATGATATGAACCAATTATATAGCAAATTTCAGTTCAGTTCAGTTCAGCCGCTCAGTCGTGTCTGACTCTTTGTGACCCCATGAATCACAGCACAGTACACCAGGCCTCCCTGTCGATCACCAACTCCCGGAGTTCTCTGAAACTCACGTCCATCGAGTCGGTGATGCCATCCAGCCATCTCATCCTCTGTCGTCCCCTTCTCCTCCTGCCCCCAATCCCTCCCAGCATCAGGGTCTTTCCCAATGAGTCAACTATAGCAAATTTAATATATGTTGCGTTCACGTGGGAGGTAATGGTCTAAGGAAGTACTAGATACGCTCTGTTGGCATGATTTTGTTATTTTTAAGTTACCAGCTTTTCAGATTCCAAGAGTGTCTATATATTTTTTAAAATTATCTTTTTTAATATAAATTTATTTATTTTAATTGGAGGTTAATTACTTTACAATATTGTATTGGTTTTGCCATACATCAACATGAATCTGCCACGGGTGTACACGTGTTCCCCATCCTGAACCCCCCTCCCACCACCCTCCCTGTACCATCCCTCTGGGTCGTCCCAGTGCACCAGCCCCAAGCATCCAGTATCATGCATCAAACCTGGACTGGCGATTCATTTCATATATGATATTATACATGTTTCAATGCCATTCTCCCAAATCATCCCCACCTTGCCCTCTCCCACAGAGTCCAAAAGACTGTTCTATACATCTGTGTCTCTTTTGCTGTCTCGCATACAGGGTCATCATTACCATCTTTCTAAATTCCATATATATGCGTCAGTATACTGTATTGATGTTTTCCTTTCTGGCTTACTTCATTCTGTATAATAGGCTCCAGTTTCATCCATCTCATTAGAAACTGATTCAAATGGATTCTTTTTAATGGCTGAGTAATATTCCATGCTATATATGTACCATAGCTTTCTTATCCATTCATCTGCTGATGGACATCTAGGTTGTTTCCATGTCCTGGCTATTTATAAACAGTGCTGCAATGAACATTGGGATACACGTGTCTCTTTCAATTCTGGCTTCCTCGGTGTATATGCCCAGCAGTGGGATTGCTGGGTCATAAGGCAGTTCTGTTTTCAGTGTTTTAAGGAATCTCCACACTGTTCTCCATAGTGGCTGTACTAGTTTGCATTCCCACCAACAGTGTAAGAGGGTTCCCTTTTCTCCACACCCTCTCCAGCATTTATTGCTTGTAGACTTTTGGATCGCAGCCATTCTGACATGCATGAAATGGTACCTCATTGTGGTTTTGATTTGCATTTCTCTGATAATGAGTGATGTTGAGCATCTTTTCATGTGTTTCTTAGCCATCTGTATGTTTTCTTTGGAAAAATGTCTGTTTAGTTCTTTGGCCCATTTTTTGATTGGGTCATTTATTTTTCTGGAATTGAGCTGCATAAGTTGCTTGTATATTTTTGAGATTAGTTGTTTGTCAGTTGCTTCCTTTGCTATTATTTTCTCCCATTCAGAAGGCTGTCTTTTCACCTTCCTTATAGTTTCCTTTGTTGTGCAGAAGCTTTTAAGTTTAATTAGGTCCCATTTGTTTATTTTTGCTTTTATTTCCAATATTCTGGGAGGTGGGTCATAGAGGATCCTGCTGTGATTTATGTCTGAGAGTGTTTTGCCTATGTTCTCCTCTAGGAGTTTTATAGTTTCTGGTCTTAGGTTTAGATCTTTAATCCATTTTGAGTTTATTTTTGTGTATGGTGTTAGAAAGTGATCTAGTTTCATTCTTTTACAAGTGGTTGACCAGTTTTCCCAGCACCACTTGTTAAAGAGATTGTCTTTAATCCATTGTATATTTTTGCCTCCTTTGTCAAAAATAAGGTGTCCATAGGTGCGTGGATTTATCTCTGGGCTTTCTATTTTCTTCTTTTTTGCTATTACTGTATGCCGTTGAGAAGTTTAAGTAATTTATTTTGATGCAGTCAGTGGCATCATTGGATGGTTCTCACACTTTTCCTTTAATTCTATGGGAATATAATCTCAAACTGATTTCAGGAATGTATTGCAGTTATACTGTGCATATGTTGAGGCAGATGCTCATTTTGAACTGAGATATTCTAGGACTAAATTTACTCCTGAAGGGGATTCAGTAACACGTTTTAAAAAATCTGACATATGATAAATAGGCCTCATCATCTGTTCTTAAAGCACATATTATATTTGTAGATTTATATTTTCTGACCATGAAAGTAATTACATGTACATTGTAGAAAAATTTTAGAATACAGTAATATCTGAATTAAAAATAAATATCAGCATTGGAGATAACCAGGTAAACTTATTATATTGTAAATGACATCTCTTTGTTTCTTAAGTATAGACCTACAAATTAACATAATGACCTTTAATGGCACCTGAAATCTTATTAAATGAATATGCTGTCATTTAATGCTATGTGGCCATTTTGGGTTCAGTTCAGTTCAGTCACTCAGTCACGTCCAACTCTTTGTGACCCCATGAACCACAGCACGTCAGGCCTCCCTGTACATCACCAACTCCCGGAGTCCACCCAAACCCATGTCCATTGAGTTGGTGATGCCATCCAGACATCTCATCCTCTGTCATCCCCTTCTCCTGCCCTCAATCTTTCCCAGCATCAGGGTCTTTTCAAATAAGTCAGCTCTTCGCATCAGGTGAACCAAAGTATTGGAGTCCTTCCAGCGAACACCCAGGACTGATCTTTAGGGTGGACTGGTTGGATCTCCTTGCATTCCAATGGACTCTCAAGAGTCTTCTCCAACACCACAGTTCAAAAGCATCAATTCTTCAGTGTTCAGCTTTCTTTATAGTCCAACTCTCACATCCATACATGACCACTGGAAAAACCATAGCCTTGACTAGACGGACCTTTGTTGACAAAGTAATGTCTCTTCTTTTTACCATGCTGTCTAGATTGGTCATAACTTTCCTTTCAAGGAGTAAGTGTCTTTTAATTTCATGGCTGCAGTCACCATCTGCAGTGATTTTGGAGCCCCCTAAAATAAAGTCTGACACTGTTTCCACTGTTTCCCCATCTATTTGCCATGACGTGATGGGACCAGATGCCATGATCTTCGTTTTCTGAATGTTGAGCTTTAAGCCAACTTTTTCACTCTCCTCTTTCACCTTCATCAAGAGGCTTTTTAGTTCCTCTTCATTTTCTGCCATAAGCGTGTCATTTGCATATCTGAGGTGATTGATATTTCTCCCAGCAATCTTGATTCCAGCTTGTGCTTCTTCCAGCCCAGCATTTCTCATGATGTACTCTGAATATAAGTTAAGTAGGCAGGGTGACAATATACAGCCTGACGTACACCTTTTCCTATTTGGAACCAGTCTGTTGTTCCATGTCCAGTTCTAACTGTTGCTTCCTGACCTGCATACAGGCTTCTCAAGAGGCAGGTCAGGTGGTCTGGTATTCCCATCTCTTTCAGAATTTCCCACAGTTTATTGTGATCCACACAGTCAAAGGCTTTCGCATTTTGGGTTACTTTAACTTTGTCTATTGTAAATAATTCTGCCTTATATATCCAGTTATGTCTTTAAGATAATTCTTAGAAGTGAAAATATTGAGATAGTTTTGCAATTTATATTGCTTATCTCTAAAATTTTCTTAAGGCTGAAAGTAATTTTTTTTTTAAGATTAAAATTTCTTAGTTTTAGATGCTACTTACAGATATCCTGGAAATATTTTATTCTAAAAGGTAATTTTTTCTGTTATAAATACATTTGTTTCGATAAATACTTAAAAATTTTTATCCTATAATTATATTTCTGTTATTTAAAGTGAATTTTAAAACAAAATCATGTATTGTATAAAATATTTTGATTCTGTGTGATGTTTCAAAATTTTGTTTGATTAAAACTTTTCTGATTATTAAAGTGATGACTATTCCTTACAGAAAGGTCAGAAAGCAAAAATACAGAAAATGTGAAGTACTAGAATTCTACCTCACCTGCTGTGAGAACCTAAGTGTATACGATCACAGTTTTGATGCCACTTTTCACTTTTTTCTCCCATTAGGCACAATGCCTTGAGATGCGCCAGAATTATTCAGGTGCTCTGGAGACTGTGAACCAGATAATCATGAATTTTCCAGGTTTCCTTCCTGCTTTTGTAAAGAAAATGAAACTGCAGCTAGCCTTGCAGGACTGGGACCAGACGGTTGAGACAGCACAGAGGTTAAGTAAAACAAGATCTCACAAATCTCTTTGGGTCTGGTTTTAATTTTGAGAAAAAAGAAAATCTATGTGTGTGTTTTTCCTATAAGATATTTTCAATTTGATTTTTTTCAAATAATATAGAGTTGAAGAAAACCTTGACATTGCATTGTTTTTTAAGGACTGAATTTATTGATTTACATAAATATATATTAACACCTGAGTAGCTATTCTGAGATACTCTTAAGTTTCAGAAGAATAATTGCTGACCTCATGAAGCTTATATTCAAATGAGAAGAACCATGTAATAAGTAAACAAATAAATTTTGTAGGGTGCTAGAAAGTTATACTCTTGCCTGGAAAATCCCATGGATAGAGGAACCTGGGTGGTTGCAGTCCATGGGGTCACACAGAGTCGGACACGACTGAAGTGACTTAGCAGTAGCAGAAAGTTATAAGCTCAGTGGAAACAATGTAAAGCTGGAAAGTGAAATAGAGAGTTGGGGGAAGGGCTTCTATTTTATCAGCTGATCAGGGAAGGCCTCTGAGAAGATGGCATTTGACAGAGGGAGCAAGCATGCAGACATTCCAGAGAAGGTTGCAGACAGAGGCAAACGCAGGTGCAGAGTCCTTGAGGCGAGTCCCTGTCATATGGTTAAGGGTGGGAAGGAGCAAGATGGCTAGGCAGTAACCTCAGAACAGAGGGTTGGAGGAAGAAGGGGTGCCAGGTTGGGAAGGGCCTTGTTCATCATTGTAAAGATTTTAGTTTTTCTTCTGAAGTCTGAGGGCCTTGGATGGTTCCCTCTCTCTTCTTCCCCTCTGCTTTTCCTTCTTTCTCTCCAGCAGTCTCTTCTTTTTCTTCTTACTGTTAAGTTAATGAAACCAGGATTTTTATCCAGCAGGTATTCCATGATAGGGATTGTATTGATTGTGTGCCATATTAGCATATAACTTGTTGCTTAAACTCAGTTTTTCCAATAAATTGTTGATGGATCCAGAGGCTTGGTTAGATTCACATTCAATACTTGTTTTTGTCTGACAGTTAATTCATAAGTATTGATGTGTTCTTCCATCAAACAGACATAATCTCTGCTTGTCTCTTTTTTGTGTGATATTAGTAGCAATTCATGCTTAATATTTGGGAACTTGGTTTAGGATTATCATAAGATTAATCTTTCCTTCTGCATTTCTTAGTTAGAATACTCGTATAAAGAAAAACTTCTGCTGGTTCGTTATCTAATGTTACAGTTCATATAGGAAAAGTTGGATAAATGCTTGAGTCTGTGACCTTATTCCCAGGTTTCAGAAACAAGTAAAAAAAGGCCCTGTGCAGACCTAGCATTCTCCAGTAGGATTTGAGTTTGTTTGTTTATGTGATATGGATTAAACTTGAGTGTTTCTAACCATTTTGGTTATTATAGTTGCTCAGATTGACTTATCTTTGGTCATTAGTAGCTTCTTCAAGTCCTTATGACATGATCCTAGAAGTCTTTTGTGGTGTCTGTACTGTTGCATATGGCAAGATATACCAGGGTTATTTTGCGTATTTACGGACCCATTATAGGTATCGGCCATTGTACAGGGCAGTCTAACTCCTTTTACTGAGAAGTGGTATTTGGAGGCCACAGTTTGTGCATAAATAAGTTTCTGATGTTTATACTTCTCAGATTTTTTTCCTAGGCACTGTCTGTGGGCTGGGTGTTGGAAGTATCTACATAATAATGTGCAAAATATATATGTGTATCGTGGGGGCATTTAAAAGTGATAAACAGACTTGTTATATAGTTTTTAAACTCGATTTTTCTTTAACTTAGTATTTCATTAGCCATGAATGGTGTCTATAAGGTGATCATAAATATAGTTTATTTTATCTTTCCCTGTTGGTAGGCATTTAGGCTATTTTGAATTTTTTGCTATTCTAATTATTGTAGTGAACACACCCACCCACTCAGCCACACACACACACACACACGTCTTTATACACATGGAGAAGTATTTCTGGAGGATGGTTTCACAAATGACAAATTACTGATTTAAAGAGAATGTTATTTTTTAGGGTAAGCTAAGCTCCTGTGAAAAGTAGATACAAACATATGTTTATTTTTGTCATCTTAACTGTTTTGAGTGGGTGTAAGACTTGATCAGTCAGCCTTTCTCCACATTGTCTTTAAGGAACCTAAGTTCTTTTTGTCTTGCAGCTCTGCCTTTACCTAAAACCTCACGATGTTGGTATCCAGCTGGCAAGAGAAGAAAGAGTGTGGAGGAGTCATTCTGCTTTTCTTAAAAGTCCAGGCCCAGACATGGCACACACTGCTTGCTCTCACACTGGCCACAGCTGCCTGCAGAGGTGGCTGGGAGATTGGGTGGCCCAGAGCCCAGGCAGATAAGGGGAGAGTGACTTTGAGGAGAGAGTGCGCTCCCGGCCTCAAATGTACACATTTGACATTGGATAAATACTCCTGAGTTGTGGGAAACTATACCAACTTATACTCTCATCATTAGTCTATTGAATGTCCCCTCCCCTATCCTCAGGAATTTTGGCTATTGTCAATGTGAGGTTTTTTAGTTTTGTTTTTTAAAAAAACAATCTGGTAGGATAAGAATGGTAACTTATTTTCATTTTCGCTTCCTTGTTTGTGTTGAAATTGAGCATTTTTTTTAATGCTAAAAACTATTTTTTCCCCCCTGTGTATTCACTAGTCCTTTTTTTCTTATTAACTCAATCTGTTCGTTCCTATATTTCTAATGGATTTTGACATCTTTTAAGAAGTTCTCCATCATGTTTCTTTTCTGATGGTTTTCTTGGCCTCTTGCAGTTGACTATCAGAATAGATTGTTTAAAAAAAAAATGCAAAAACCTTATAAGATGTTGGGTTGAATTGCATGAAACCTATAGATTATTTGGGGAGAATTTCTTTAATCCCAAATAAGTAGTATCTTTAGGCAGCTACTGATGTGCAGCAAGCAACTACATTTCTCAGGGCATGTGATAATATGTGCTCATTTCTCACTTTGGTGTGGATCATCTAGGGTCACTGACCCAGTCCAGATGTGTCTGGGACTCCGCTTCAAGTTTCATGTCCAGCTGAGAGGGCATGAAACCTCACTGCAGTTTGGACTCAGGTCAGCTCTAAGGGTGTTCTCCGGGCTCCAGCCAAATAGCACCAGCTTCTTAGAGGAAGCCCTTCTCCTGGTGATGGCAGAGATGCAGAGGACAAGCAGAAATCTGCAATGCCTCTGAAACAGGGGTGGCACACTGCCATTCCTGTCCACATCCTATTGGCCAAGAAAAAGCTCCAAGTTGTAGTCAGAAGCAGTGAAGTACAAGCCAGCATTTATAGGAGGAACTGTTCAGTTACATGGCAGAAAGCATGTATCAGGGAGAGTGAAAAGCTGCAGCTAATAACGTAGCATGCCATGTATGATAAGAAACCTAACGTGTTACCCCATTTGTTCAGTTCCATCAGTTCTTCAATGCTCAGCCTTCTTTATGGTCCAACTCTCACATTCGTATATGACTACTGGAAAAACCATAGCTTTGACTATATGGACTTTTGTCAGCAAAGTAATGTCTCTCCTTTTAAATATGCTACTAGGTATGTCATAGCTTTTCTTCCAAGGAGCAAGTGTCTTTTAATTTCATGGCTGCAGTCACCATGTGCAGTGATTTTGGAGCCTAAGAAAACAAAGTCTCACTGCTTCCATTGTTTCCCCATCTATTTGCTATGAAGTGATGGGACCAGATGCCATGATCTTAGTTATGTGAATGTTGAGTTTTAAGCCAGCTTTTTCACTCTCCTCTTTCACCTTCATCAAGAGGCTCTTGAGTTCTTTGCTTTCTGCCATAAGGGTGGTATCATCTGCATATCTGAGGTTATTGATATTTCTCTTGGCAATCTTGATTCCAGCTTGTGCTTCATCCAGTCTGGCATTTTGCATGATGTATTCTGCATATAAGTTAAATAAGCAGAGTGACAATATACAGCGTTGACATACTCCTTTCCTAATTTAGAACCAGTCTGTTGTTCCACGTCCGGTTCTAACTTTTGTTTCCTGACCTGCATACAGGATTTTCAGGAGCATGTAAGGTGGTCTGGTATTCCCATCTGTTTGAAGAGTTTTCCACAGTTTGTTGTGATCTACACAGTTAAAGGTTTTAGCATAGTCAATGAAGCAGAAGTAGATGTTCCTCTAGAATTCTCTTGCTTTTTCTGTGATCCAACGGATGTTGGCAATTTGATCTCTGGTACCTCTGCCTTTTCTAAATCCAGCTTGAACATCTGGAAGTTATTAGTTCACATATCATTGAAGCCTAGCTTGTAGAATTTTGAGCATTACCTTGCTAGCATGTGAAATGAGGGCAATTGTGTGGTAGTTTGGACCTTCTCTGGCATTGCCCTTCTTTGGGATTGGAATGAAAACTTGGAATTGGAATGAAAACTTTTCTGGTGCTGTAGGCACTGCTGAGTTTTCCAGATTTGGTGGCTTGTTGAGTACAGCACTTTCACAGCATAATTTTTTAGGATTTGAAATAGCTCATCTGGAATTCCATTACCTCCACTAGCTTTGTTTGTAGCAATGCTTCCTAAGGCCCACTTGACTTCGCACTTCAAGATGTATGGCTCTAGGTGAGTGATCAAACCATTGTGGTTATCAGGGTCATTAAGATGTTTTTTGTATAGCTCTTCTGTGTGTTCTTGACACCTCTTCTACTATCTTTTGCTTCTGTTAGGTCCATACCGTTTCTGTCCTTTATCGTGCCCATCTTTGCATGAAATATTCCCTTGGTATCTCTCATTTTCTTGAAGAGATCTCTAGTCTTTCCCATTCTATTGTTTTCCTCTATTTCTTTGCATTGTTCATTTAGGAAGGCTTTCTTCTCTCTCCTTGCCATTCTTTGGAACTCTGCATTCAAATGGGTATATCTTTCCTTTTTCTCTTTTACCTTTTATTTCTCTTCTTTCCTCAGCTATTTTTAAGGCCTCCTCAGACAACCATTTTGCCTTCATAAACATATTAAGATAAAGATCCAGAGATTCTTTTGGTTTTAAATAATGAGATTAATAATTTTTATAAAGGAGATGTTATTTTACTAGTGAAAATTACTTACTTAAACCATGGAGTAATCAGACCAGCAAACCAACTTTGCAAGTTGTCAAATAATAATAACATAATTTATTTCAACATTAACTGAAATTTTTTTTGCAGGTTGATGCTGCAAGATAATCAAAATTTGGAAGCACTGAGAATGCTGGCCCTTTACTATTTGTGTAGGGAGGGGGATATAGAGAAGGTAAAGTTGTATTGTACTATATAACTTTCCTGTATTAAATATATATTTAGTTACACACACATGCACATACTAAAGAGCCTTGAATTGCTTTTAGAATGTATATCATGGCAGTTTTTAGTTGAGTCCTAGGAATATACCTTAACAAAGGTGGGTATCTTAAATCACCTAGTAAAGCAAAAGTATCATATAGTTAAAATTACCCTTGAAAGCTTTAAAAATTATTAATTACATCAGATGCTGTTTCTATGTAAAAGTCATGTGTCATATGATATATGATTAATGTAACGAGGTACTGGTTATGGAAGAGAACATACAAAACATAATTCATTTTCTTGAGTTTGCATAAGTTAAATGGGTTAGAATGAAATCCCATTGAACCTTATAAAGCACACGTTTCTCTGGTAATGAACACATTGATTGTATATTTTGGTTTATGGGATGCCAGAATCCACTCTGAAGTCAATAATATTATAACAGATAATAGATTTAGACTCTTATTTAGGGTTAAATGGGTTAATGTGATAGTACCTAGTAAGTACTTCAGTAAATACTAGAAGAATCTTAGTAGGAGCAATTCTAGAGTAAATTTTCCAGGCATTGAAATTATTTTTCAAGTATCTGATTTTTTTGTTCTCGAAAATATTTTAAATATAAACTAGGCAACGTAGGTAATCCAAGGACTGACCTCATATAATATTAATGTTTGTAAATAAATTATCATTCATATCTCATATGTGTCATAAATTATTGGAGAGGGAGCTTGGCATGTATGGTTAACTGGATATTATAGATGTCTTCGAATATTTGGAAATCACCCAAAAGTTTCTATTCAGTAACAACTATTAAAGAAGCACATTTTATAATGCAGTTTTTACTTATAATCATTACACTTTTTATGGAAGGATCCTTTACCCTCTTGCACCGTATGATTTCACTGGAAGAAGGGGAATTGATAAAAGCAAAGATT
Source organism: Budorcas taxicolor (assembly GCF_023091745.1). Taxonomy (NCBI): domain Eukaryota; kingdom Metazoa; phylum Chordata; class Mammalia; order Artiodactyla; family Bovidae; genus Budorcas; species Budorcas taxicolor. The sequence goes on from NC_068911.1 coordinate 74,680,916, forward strand.
TTTTGTAACTTATAAATACTGATTTACTAATGTACATGTCCTGTATTATGCTATTTTTATTCTTAGTGTATTTTAAAATTATACTGAATACTTTTGTTTTAGGCTGCCACCCAACTGGAAAACTTAGGAAATGCATTGGATGCCGTGGAACCACAGAATGCTCAACTTTTTTATACGATCACAATAGCCTTCAGCAGAATTGTAAGAGTACAGCAAAGCTCTGTTATTTATAACTGGAAATATAAAATTACTCACAAATGTTGAGGCACCAAAAAGCATATGACCTAGAGTGAAAATACTTGAAAATTCATAGATATGCCTATGAATATGTGATACATTCTTAAGGGAGGTAATTCAGAGGAGATACAGTTTCCAGCTGTAAAAAGCCATCCTGGAGGGTTCATGGAGGAAGTGGCACTTGTGAATCCTTTAAGAATAGGGAAGTGCCTTCCAGAAGAAGGAAGTGGAAAGTGACTTATTTTAACTAGAGCATAGGGTTTATGACTAAGGTTGTTCTTTGCTCTATGTTTTTAAAACTGTTTTTTAAACATTTTAAAGTAAGTAATAGAATATTTGGGTTGAGGAAATGGTTTCTGTCTTACTTTTTGTAATAGTAAAGAAATGATTTTTATGACAAGTACCCATAAAAAGGTAATTGGAAATGGGATAGATAAATGTAGTAGAATCTTAAAACCAATACAAGAGATGAGAGGATTGAAACTATGCTAGAAAAAAATAAGGAAAAGGGCATACTAAATAATTATTAAAATAAAGTTGAAAGAAAATAATTAAGTTTATTAGTTGTTAAATGACATGAATAAACCGAATTCTCTTAATTAAAAATGAAGGTTGTCAGATCATGTGAAATTTAGGGGCACTGCTCCCTATTACAGAAATTTGAGTTAGTGGGAGTATTAACATTTTTTTATTTACCTACTGCAGACACATAATTGTTACTAGTTTACAGCAAATCAAACAATTTAGTAAGTAACAACTCTTCAAAGTAATGATGTTCAAAAAGTATATACTTAATTCTGACAACATTGCCATTTCTTGAAATATTTTTGAAGGCTTTTTTTCCAAGAAGATTATAAGGTGTGGTTCTCACTAGTGGCACACTTGTCTTTAGGGGTAAATCAGATTCTTACCCTAGTTTTCAATGCAATAAAAGTTCAATAAAATATATAATCTGTCTATATTATGCTATATTTACAGACACATATATGTAAATATATATAAAACCTTAAATAATGATTTTCTTCTCTAATTATAAGACAGTCATGAGACAGTGTAAAAAGCGAGTTATAAGAAATATGCTTGTGGAGTACCATAGAAGCAATACATTTTTCAAGAGAGCTGTTTTTTAAAAGCACTGCTCATTAGGAAGTGTAAGTTCTGATAGGATATAAACTCTTGATGCACTGTCTAGATAGTAAATACAGTAGATTTATTATTCTTCAGTTATGAAATAATTTTTTCCTATATTTTTCATCTGTGAAATATAAATTATTCATACGTACATTTAGAGAAAACAAATTCTTCCATTTTAGTAGACTTGTTTTAGTTTAACTTAATTTTTTTTCTTTTTAGTGTGGACGTAGTCAACTCATTCTTCAGAAAACTCAAACATTACTAGAAAGAGCTTTTAGTTTAAATCCTCAGCAGTCAGAATTTGCTACAGAGCTTGGATACCAAATGATTTTACACGGGAAAGTTAAAGAGGCCTTGAAGTGGTACAAGACCGCCATGACACTAGATGAAACCAGTGTCTCTGCTCTCATTGGTATGACAGCTGTATCTATAAGTGTTCCTCATACAGATGCAAATAATGATTGCTTTTAATACCTGCCTTTAAAGAAGAAAAGACGTATTTTGTAGTTTTCTAAAATTAAACAGTTCTTTACTACCTACAGCAGAAAAAAATCATGTACCTTTAAAAATAGAATTTTTGTTTCTTAAAAACTATCTGCAGGTAATACATTTGTATGAGTTAATTCCCATAAATTAAGAATTCCTTAGTAACTGATTTTATGTGGGTACAAAGCTACCCATTTCCTTTCATTCTTTTTTTTTAGTCTAAAACTTTGTATTATGGCAAAAAAACCCACCTTGTTTAATATTGTTTGTATTAACTTGAGATGTAATGCCTGAAATGACGTGGATTTTTCCCATTTTCACCTGTTTTAGGGTTTATCCAGTGTCAGTTAATAGAAGGGCAACTGCAGGATGCAGATCAGCATCTAGAATTCCTTCGTGAAGTTCAGCAGTCTATTGGAAAGTCAGCGGTATAGTATTTTATTTTATCAGGGTAGAGTCTAACTACTTATAAAATATGAAATTTTAAACGCTTAAAAATTTAACAATGGGGTTAGAGGACTAATGCACTAATTTTAATATGTAGTTACATTTATTAATTTTCCACATGATTTAAAAAGTCCAAGTAAACTAATATTTAAGTTTGAACAAATCGTGCCTATAAATATCTCTTCAATATACATTTGAAATCTAAGTAGAAATAAATGGCTTTATAACTGTACAGAGTAATTTATGAAAACTACTTATTTTCCAGGAATTAACCTATTTACATGCAGTTCTCGCTATGAGGAAAAATAAACGACAAGAAGAGGTTATTAATTTGCTAAATGATGTCCTGGACACTCATTTTTCACAGTTGGAGGATTTACCTCTTGGCATACGGTATTTTGAGAAGTTAAATCCTGATTTCTTGATAGAAATTATTACAGAATATCTGAATTTCTGTCCAATGCAGGTGTGTATTTCTGGGACTTATTTTCAAAAATGCATTTATATGATGTTTTATAAAAGGTACTAATAAATTATGTTCTACAGATTAGACTATAAAATGAAAGTATTTGTATCTATATTAGTTGAAATAGTTTTTACTGAAAATATTTACAGTAATGATTACTATCATCTAATAAATGTTTTGGTTTACAGATATTCATTTGTAATTCATAAAATCTTAAAATCTTGAATTTAAACTATTAGAAGTCATTTAATTTAGGTGCCTACCTTGTATTAGAATCTACTTCGTAATATCCTCATTAAGTGTCCATCCCATCTTTGGATGCACTCAAAGATACAGTTCTTATATGTAACTGTGATTAATAGACTGTATTTCCTATGTTAAATCAGATTTTGCTTTATGTTAAAAAACTCAGCTATTTACTGGTCCTCCTTTTGCTCTCTGCGGTGACATGGAGCAAGTCCAGTTACTTAGTGAATTCCTCATTCATAGAACAGACCTGCAGATGTTGGAAATTAATTTTCATGTTTCTGAACAATTCCAGGTTTCCAACCATTTCTTTTTTTATGACATAGTTTGAGATCCCTGATTGTGAGTCTGAAGATATTCTTGATTTTATCAGTGGCTGATTAAGCTCACTATTCCAAATATGGATTTGGCCTGCAAAACTTAGATCAGATTCTTTGCTTCCTAATCCTGGATGTCCATCAGTTTCTTTTTTGTGAATCACATTACATTATCGACCCCTGTTGATTTAACAGTTAACCAGAGTCCTTAGATCTGTTAATCACTATAACTTTGGACCTAAGTGTAGGATTCTACATTTGTCCCTGTGAAATTTTATCTCCTCAAACCTATCCCATAATTCCAGATGATTGTATCCTTTGGGGTCCTAAGTGTCATCTGTTTTATATGGATCTTTGTTGTCAAACATCTGCCTATGTGGTTCCAAGTAGAACTGAGAATGGGACCCTCTGTTGTATCACCACAGAGTCCATTCCAAGTTGACCTGTATCCATTAGCGCTCTTTTATTACAGGCAGTAAGCAGATGACTTAACTTTGTTACTTATACTCAACTCACAGTTCAACATAGAGATGCTCATGGCATGCACTATCAAATACTTCATTCCTGAAAGCATAGTTTTTAGTATTCTCCCTGATTTTTCCCTGAAGTTACAGCTTCACTAACTGTGTTAACAAGGAGATGAGAATAATGACCTTTCCTTAGGGAGTTTACACTGCCTTTTATTGATCATCATATCCTTTTCCGGACTTTCATGACCAATTTTTTTCAACTAACCACTCTGGAATTGCGCTTGGGATTGATCTCAGTTTCTCCAGTCATGATCTGCTTTCAGTTGCTCATGAGTTGGAAAGCATTTTTCAGTACTTATGCAGTATTTAGAATTCATCCAACAAATGCTTGTAGAGTTCCCAGTGGACTGTTCAGAGTTGGGGAAATAGTTGTGTAAAAGCAAACAATATTCCTTGCCTTCTTAATACATGAATACTAGCAGGAGGAAACGTAATACAATCAATCAATCACGTAGTATATTAGGAGATTACAGGAGAAAATAACAAAACAGAGTGAAAGGGGGTAGTAATTTTAGGTAAGGTGGTCTAGGGAGGCCTCATGATGGTAACATTTGAACAAAAACTTTAAGGTCACGTGGGAATATAGTATAGAGTGTTTCAGAAAAAGGAGCCATTGTGCAGTGGCCCAAAGGGACAAAGGAGAGGGGGGTGGCTGGGACCGAGTGAAGAGGCAGGGAGTGGCCACCGTAAGGTCTCAGCATAGGAAGCTGAACTGGTGGTAATTTCTCTGGCTTCAGTTCTGAGAACCGTTGGGAGCCACCAGCGGGTTTCCCACATGATCCAGTTCAGCATTTTAAAAGGCTCCTTCTGGCAGCTGGACTGAGAGTAAACTGTAAAAGGAGCAAGCAATAATCTGTTAAGTTGTAGTTGGGTCCCTAGTGCACAGACATTCTATTTTTCCATAATGTGACCTTCATCAGCATGATAGAATCTAATTAGCACTTAAAATGCTGTTTTCCTGTGGAAATATCAGAAAGGCAGACTTGTCTCTCCAGCTCTGTTTCTATTACTTTGGCCCTTTTCATATACATACTTTAAAAAAAAAAAAACAAGCAGATATTATCTTAGAGATTGTCTTTATAAGCCCTGGATTTTTTACTATGATTCGTTCTGAAATTAGAGGAAAAATGATGGTTGTTTTCAATGAGTAATTTTTAGCAAGGGGCAGATGACATCAGAACCTCACCCTATTACCTGTGCTTTCATTATTTTCAATTGCACTGAAAAAGTAAATATATTTTAAGAATATACACTATATCCATTACCATGTAAAGTTTTAAAAGTCTCATCTTTGAGACACATAAGGACCCTTAAGCCTATAAAAGACACAAAACTAAATATGAAACTACTGTAGGACTGATAAGACAAAGAATGCTAAAAAAAAAAAATTTATTACCTAGATAAATGCTTTAGAAATTTCAAGAAGTTGAAGTATTCTAGGCACCAATAGTTCTGTTCTGAAAATTCTTTGGAGCACACATTTTTTTGGTGCCTCAACATCGAAGATACCCTCCTTTTCTTGTTAGTAACAGTGGCTCCTTGTAGGGTCAGTTGTCAGTAAGAGGCTGTGCTTCAGTTAAGAATCTGTGACTGTGGAGTGTAAGGTTACGGGGACGGGAGGATGGTCCTTCAGATAAAGGAGGGAGCATTAGTAAGGTAAAGCAGGAGGGTGAACATGGGATATTTAAAATGTAATATCACATTTCTCAGTTGTGAGTGGATAACTGCTGGATAAAGATTGAGTAGATAGCCATTAAAAGAATAAACAAGTGGTCTAATACTACTTTAGTTATTAAATTCATAATTAATAAAAAGAAAAAAATTGAGGGCCTCCAACATGTCAGACAGAAAAGTGGGGAATATGGGACCTTTGGTGTACTATACATGCGTGTGTTCTGCCATTGGATTTTCACTAGGATGACAGAATCTGAATTCTCTAAAAACTGACTTTGCAGTGTTCTCAAGGGTGGTGCAGGTTATTGACTCGAGTAAAATCCCAAGACAGGTTTAGAATTAGAACTCACATTCCCTTGACTCTCAGGTCCAGCAAGAAACTCTGCCTCTCTATTCCTTTGAACAGGTGTGTTTCCTTGATACAGCTTTTGAACATAAATGCTCCTTTCATATGTTATCAGATTAGTAACTGTATAGTAATTTCACAATTATTTTGCTGAGCAAAAGCCATCATTTGTATAGTCTGTTCATAGATCCCAGGGAGATAAACCAGTATTAATCTAGTCATAGTGAGATATTGGGCAATGAATAGAATAAGAGAAGTTTTAGAAAAGCATGTGGGTTTTGCTGTTCACATTACAATTAATAATGTGTTTCTTTTTAGCCTAATACTGTTAAAAAAATGACTTACTGATTTGTTTTGTTTAGCCTGCAAGTCCTGGGCAGCCTCTTTCTCCCCTTCTCAGACGTTGTACCACCATCCTGGAGACTATAGTCAGAACTGTTCCTGGTCTTCTGCAGGCTGTCTTTCTAATAGCAAAAGTGAAGTATTTGTCAGGTAAGGTGTACATTAAAAGTTTAAGATAACCTCTATATTCTGGTGTTGATAAGAACAAGTATGAGCAAAATAAGCACTCCTCTTATATGAAGAATAGTCACACAAAATACACATTTTACATATGCACAGTTAATTAATTTTTATACAGAATAAAATTGTACAACTCTTAACTGTTTAGTTCTTTAAAAAAGATTACTATAAACTTCTGTGATTCAGATGAACTTCTGGAAAAATATAGTTCTACCACTTTAAAAAAAAGTCCATCAGATAGTACTAAAGCCAGGCAGTAAAAATTTATAGTCTTTAATCTCTCCTCTGAACAGATCATAATCCATCATTATTGATTCATTGGCATAATCAAATCTGATGTTTATCAGGTTTCAGATACTTAAGAAATATATTAATTAATTCCTGTCTAGTTTCTGTGATTAGTAGTTCATAGCTTTAAAAAAATAACCTCAGTTATAACTTTAGCATTTTAGGACACATACGTTTGGCAATATATATATAACTAGACCATCATATGGGCCATATATATATATATATATATATATATACTGGCTACATGCTCTGCAGAGTAAATTAAGTTTGTAAAGTCCTGTAGGGCAGAAACCGCCTTAAATGTATTCATTCTCATGAACAGTTACTTCTTATATATAACAGAAAGAGTTAAGAGATTGACTTTATTAATTTTTTGGGTCTTGGTTTTAACTATTTTTAAAAAAGAACCAAATTATCACAAGAGTTTATTTCACCTCTAAAATACTTTAGTTGTAAGAAGTGAGTCTCTGATACCTTCTCCTAAGTGCGTTCTGTTGAGCCACATGATATTTCTACTTTATTTTCAGTTAGAATGGGTATCACCTACTAGATATTCAAATGGGACTTTGAATTCTGTGACTAATTTATTAAATACTTATTTATTTTGAATTTTTATATAATTCAGTCTCCGTATATTAATAGTAATATTTCATTGCCAAAGTCTCTAGGAATGAAGTGCTTCCCTTGTAGCTCAGCTGGTAAAGAATCTGCCTGCAATGCAGGAGACCTGGGTTCGATCCCTGTTTCAGGAAGATCCCCTGGAGAAGGGAAAGGCTACCTACTCTAGTATTCTTGCCTGGAGAATCCCATAGACAGAGGAGCCTGGTGGGCTGTAGTCCATGGGATGGCAAAGAGTCAGACATGACTGAGCAACTAACTCTTGCTAGGAATGACCCCATTGTTAAAAAGAGCAGCCTGAAATCATGTGAAATAGTGCTGGCACATGTCTAAACAGTAGTATTCTTGCTAAGCTGCCAATTACAGTGACTTCTGGTACAAACTACCTGAAGTTGGACCAGACTTACAGGTTAAGGGCACAGTCTCCAACAGACTGCCCTAGCTGTAGACAGCAGCCACAAGCTCGGGTTCCCAGAGCCATTTGCACGTTTACTTGCTGGCTGCAAATTTAAGGGTTCTGACGACTCCCATCAGGTTCAGTAGTTTACTCGAAAGACTCACAGAAGTCAGGAAAGCACTACAGCTAGGATTAGAGTTTTATAGCAAAAAATATCCATCTGAACTAGCAAAAGGAAGAGAAGCAGAGGTTGAGGTCGGGAGGGTCCCACGTGTGAAGTTTGCATTGTCGTTTCTTTGTGGAGTCAGGACACATCAACTTTCTGATGCATCAACATATGACAACACCTCTAGACCATTAGCAGCAGGGAAGCTCACCCAGGGTTCATTACCCAAGAGTTTTATTACATAGACAGCTCCCCTCTCCCCAGGTCAGGTGGTATGGATGACTCAGAGTCCCTACCCCTCTAATCACATGGTTGGGATCTCTGGCCTGGCCAGCCCTTAGTCATATTAGCATAAGTTATCAGGGCCTACCATGAATAACAAAGACACTCTTATTGCTTGGGTTATTCCAAGATTTAGAGATGGTCTCCTAGGAACCAAGGCCAGCCAAATTCTTCATTACAGAAGACCCTGACAAAGGCAGAACTGCAGGACAGAAATGAAATTTCTTTTTTTCCTCAAGAGAATTTGAGCTGATCTCAGATAAGAATGGGATATTGATGTGATGTTTGTTTGGCCTTTTTTCCCAACAATGACCTGTTTCTCCATTTTAAAGTAATTAGTGGCCTTCTAAAGCTAACTGGCCATATTCCTTCTCTTTACCTTTAGAAGAAACAAAAAAGATCTCAGTTATTCACATAGTTCTCATTTTTTTTTTCAGGCTCTTGTTTGCAAACCCTTCTTTTGGGAAATAATCTATTTTTTAAAACATATTTATTATTTGGCTGCGTCAGGTCTTAGTTGCAGTATGCACAGTCTTCACTGAATCGTGGAATCTTTCACTGTGGCGCGTGGGCTTAGTTGCTCCATGTCCTGCAGGATCGTAGTTCCCTGACCGAGAATCAAACCTGTGTCCCCTACCTTGCAAGACAGATTCTTAACCACTGGATCACCAAGGAAGTCCCAGCAATAATCACTTTTTTTCAGGTTATCTCCGTGATCCTTCTCTTTCCTAAAAGAATGTGGGGGTGGTAATTTACTTGCAAGTTTATTATGCTTAATCCTCCTTTCATTTTTTGCCTGTAGAGTTCTGAGTGTTAGATTCCTTCAGAATGAAAACTCTAATATTGATTATGCTTGATGGTTAATTGACACATTTTGACACTTCATTTAATAAGTTATTATACTAACTCAGCCGAATTTTTGTTTATTAATCCCCTGTTTTTAAGAAGAATGTTTTCTGTTTAAATGGATTTCTGTTATAAGAAGGTTGAGCCTTTGGGACTGAAGGCCTGATTGTAAGCCTTATTTTGTTTGTTGAGGTGTCAGGTAAGGTCATAGAGAGTTATTGACCAGATAATAATTTAGCAGAGTTACACAGGGCTCTGGTCTAGCTGTACCTGCTTAAGGCCAGTTTATGAGATGGCTAAATGTGAATCAATGTGGGTTATATCACGAAACTTCTAGCACCTAGAGTCTGTGCTGGTGTTTCTCTGAAGAGCCTCTTCCTCCCTTAGCTGTCAGCCCAAGGTAGAATCCAGTATTTTGATCACTTTCATTTGATCATTTCCTTCTGTTTTAAGACTCCCAGATATAGTTAATATCCTATAATGGAATATAATCTGCAAAAATACTGAGTCACTACTTGTACTTGAAACTAACACAGTAAATCAGCTGTAAATCAACTATACTAAAAAAAAAAGACTTCTAGATATACAGTAGATGTGTTTCCAGAACATTTGAATATTTCAGTTAGTATTGAGAGGCATTTAAAATCTGTAACTCACATTTATAAACTTCTAGACTATATTCCTGTGCTTTTTGTGTTGTCTTTTGTGCAGAAGTAAAATTTGTGGCCAAGAATGATTGCTAGATTAAATCTTTCTTGTTAATGTGGCACTGTAACTTTCTAGTTATTTAAGTTTCTATGTTTTACATATTTTAAAGAAGTTATAAATTAAAAAAAAAATAGACAAGGATAGTAAAAGTACATTTACAGGACTGTCAGTAACAGTGGTGATGGATTCTGATCTTTTCACATACTCTGATTTGCTCCTTATCACCAAGGGGATGGCCTGGCTTTGGATATAATCTTTCATGCAAACTAGAAAGAAGCGGATGGTAGCGCTAGTGTTAAAGAACCTGCCTGCCAGTGTAGGAGACTTAGGAGACATGTGTTCGATCCCTTGGTCAGGAAGATCCTCTGGAGAAGGGCATGGCAACCCACTCCAGTATTCTTGCCTGGAGAATCCCATGATTAGAGGAGCCTGGTGGGCTACAGTCCACGAGGTCGCAAAGAGTCAGACATGATTGAGCGACTTAGTATTGCAGGTAGAGTTTAAGCTGAGGACCTCAAGGTCAAACACCAGAACTATCCATAGACTACTTTTCTCCCTCTTCTCTCAGATTTCCTCGTAATCTTTTTTTTTTTTACTTTGTTTCCTCACCAGGTGATATTGAAGCAGCTTATAATAACCTGCAGCATTGCCTAGAACACAGCCCTTCCTATGCCGATGCTCATCTCCTGATGGCTCAGGTTTATTTGTCTCAGGAAAAATTCAAATTGTGTTCTCAGTCTCTTGAACTATGCCTGAGCTATAATTTTAAGGTAAGTGTTCCAGACTCAAGTGGGTAAGTCATATCGCTGTCCTTAAACCTTTAGCAAATGTTTACATGTTCAACTGTTTTGTATTTTAGCCTGTAACATTTTGCTAATAAATGAATTTTTTTAGTGGAAAATGTTTTGGACTCGTTAGCATTAGGAGAAAAAAATGGAGGCACCTGTGGTTTAGTTTAACAAAACTATATGGACTTGGCAACAAAAGACCTGGAATTCGTGTCTGGTCTTTCTACCTCTCGCTCTCTGAACCTCAGTTTTCTTTTCTATAAAACTTATATACTACTACTCTACAATTTTAATGAACATTAAATGTACTGTGAATACAAATAAAGATAGTTGTCAGTTATAGAGCATTGTTGCTGTTCAGTCGTCTAGTCCTGTCCTACCCTTTGCAACCCCATGAGCTGCAGCACGCCAGGCTTCCCTGTCCCTCACCATCTCCCAGAGCTTGCTCAAACTCATGTCCATTGAGTCGATGGTGCCATCCAACCATCTCATCCTCTGTCGTCCCCTTCTCCTCCTGCCTTCAATCTTTCCCAGCATCAGGGTCTTTTCTAATAAGTCGGTTGTTCCTATCAGATGGCCAAAGTATTGGAGCTTCAGCATCAGTCCTTCCAATATACGGGGTTGATATCCTTTAGAATTGACTGGTTTGATCTCCTTGCAGTCCAAGGGGCTCTTTAAAGTCTTCTCCAACACCACAGTTCAAAAGCATCAATTCTTTGGCACTCGGCCTTCTTTATGGTCCAACTCTCACTTCCATACATGACTCCTGGAAAAACCATAGCTTTGACTATATGGACCTTTGTCAACAAAGTGATGTCTCTGCTTTTTAATATAGAACATTGTGCCAAATATTTTTATGTTTTAGGATTTTTATTTTATTGTCTCTTTCTTGGACCTTTATTTTTCATAACTTTGGATACATCATCACAGAATGCCTAGTCATTTTGAAAGTTGGTATGTGGTTTGAGGACATAAACACACTAGATTTCTATCCAAGACATTCAGTGTAAACATCCCATATCCCTGAGCATTACAGAAAATCCTAGGTTCAGGGGCTTCCTGAAGTCTCGTCAGGAGCTCCTCAGACTTTCTGTTTGTTTGGCAGCATCTTTGACTCTTTGATGTGAGAACCCTTTAGTTAACTGGAGAATTCGAGTTGCAGGCAAGGTTTGTAGAAAGTAACACCTGGTTCTTAGGATAGTAGTTCTTAAGACTAGTGGTACATCACGACCCCAGTGCCAGCACCACACCCAATGCATCAAGATCTCTGAGATCAGAGCATAAGCGTGATTATTTACACAAGGACAACAGATAAACTTGATGCCTAGCTCTGGCTCAAAACCCAGCCAGCCTTAGGAGGACTATAGCCATCCTGGAGGTTAGATGGCTGCCACATCATCTCATTCTGTACCATCTTCTTTTCTTGACTCCTTCCTCATCGTCTGTCATTCTCTCATTTTTTCTGTATATGCCATTGGTAGCCAAACTAAAGACAGAAGCTTCAATAGTACACATTTCAGAGTAGTATCAAAGGGTAAAAACCCATGTTTGGTTAACATGCCCTGAATGTTTAATCTTAAAATTAGAAAATAAAAAGAAATTGTAGAAATCTGATAACTTATATTTCAGTAGGAGAAGTCTCAGATAAAGAAATTTCATTTTCTGAAAACTAGAATAATTTCTTCGACTACACTTGCTGGCCTTCTAAAGTCTGTGTGCACTTTCTCTCCTATCATGGTAACAGCACCTGTTTATCCACCAGGGAATACTAGGTAGTGGCAGGTTACCTGAATTCTGATTTTTCAAGAAATGATCAGAACATGAGTAAGAGCCCAGAAAAGGACCTCATGCATTCACAGGGTAGACTGTCCTCAGCGTTCCTATTATCATAACATTTTATGGATTGTAAACTATGTGTTGATGTTGTAAGCACTCCAAGGAAGGGTTTCTGAATATTATTTTTTCAGGTGAGAGAATATCCTTTATATCATCTGATAAAAGCACAGTCACAGAAGAAAATGGGAGAAATAGCAGAAGCAATTAAAACTCTGCACATGGCAATGAGTTTACCAGGAATGAGGAGAATTGGATCTTCCTCAAAGACAAAATATAGAAAAACTGAAGTTGATGCAAGCCATCGTTTATCAGTCTTTCTTGAGTTGGCAGAGGTTCACCGTTTAAATGGAGAACAGGTAGGTCAAATTTAATTCAATTGCTCAGATCTGAACTTTGTTATCCAAGTATATATAGTCATAGGAAATGAAAATGCAAAAATTATTCCCTTGAACAAGTGGTTAAGTTTAGAAAATTTGTTTCTTGTCACTTGGCACCAGATGGAAGCAAGCATGAATGCAATTCGGAGAAAAGAATTAGAATCTTGTAGAAAATGAGGAACTTATCGTTTATGATCTGTTTTCTAAGTTACAGCAGTTGCTTATCAGTTACTTCATATTTCATATTTTAGTGGAAAGTAAGGCTCTGTCTAGGTACTTGCCAAATCTCAAAGAATTTCTACTTCACTAACAAATTAACATAAAATGCATTTAATAAGGAGAACCAATTCCATTATAGATTGATTCTACAATGTACAATTTTTTTTCTTGGTTTAACATTTCTTAAATCAGAATTTTTTTAGAATCTCCTAAGTTGAGATGAATTTAAATAAATGATATTTTAGGTTCATTGAGGTACTGGTTTGGAAATTAGGAAATATTTTCACCTGGCATATAACAAAAATGATATCCTAGTATAGGGAATAACCTGCTATGTAGTGAAGAACCATCTGGTCCAGAGGGTGACTGTGGACTGGATCCCACTGAAGATGCAGTAATGAACATAACAAAGAATTTAGGCTTTGGAGTCAGGCTGGTTCCATCATTTGTTAACTCCTTAACTGTCTGAGTCTATTTTCCTTATTGCAAGGTGGGAGGTAATTATAGTAACTACCTTGGAGGATTGTCATAAGAAGTAATGGGTTAATACAATGCTGGATGCAAGGTAAATGTTAATTAAATTAGAGTAGCAGCGACTCTTACGTAGCAACTGCTGTTGTCATAAGAACACTTTTCAGCTAACAAATATGTCATCTTAATTTGGTCTCTGAGTTTAGTTTTAAATTTTTGTGCTTCTCAAAAATCAATCAATATATCACAAATATCAAAGCTGTGCTAGCATTTATTGTTCATTCTGTATTAGAAGAAGACCCCCATTTGTAGTGTGATTTGTTATACTTTCGAATGTTATTTTGATGTCACCCTTACAGCACGAGGCAGCCAAAGTTTTACAAGATGCCATCCATGAATTTTCTGGGACGTCTGAAGAGTTGCGTGTCACTATCGCTAACGCAGACCTAGCTCTGGCCCAGGGGGATGTGGAGAGGGCTTTAAGCATGCTTCAGAATGTTACAGCCGAGCAGCCGTACTTCATAGAGGCCAAGGAGAAAATGGCAGATATATATCTGAAGCACAGAAAAGAGAAAATGTTATATATCACTTGTTACAGGTAAATGGTTCTTTCGGCCCATTATATTTTGACACATTTATCTCCTAAAATTAATCCCCAAATTTCTTTCTTCCTTTTAATTGCTTTTCGTATACTTTATAGATCCCTTCCTTAATGTGTTCTTGCTTCCTTCTACTGTGACCAGCCACAGTCACTCTAACCAGGTTACACTCTCCCTGAAACCTAAATCATAGTAATTACAATTTATTTCAGCCTGTGACTCCCTCCAGTTTCTCAGCTCAAACTCCCTCCTCAGGTGTTGTTTTTGGACCTCGAATCTTCCTGGGTGGGAAGGAAAAGAGCAACAATTACGTGTATTCTAATAGCTTAAAAGCATTATGTAATGTAACAATTCAGGGACTAAATAGTCATGTTTAACACTGTCTCATAGCAGAAGAAAATTATGCACTTATCGCACTAAGGTATGGATTACAGAAATGGCAGGGGTTGAAAGTATCATACGCCGATGCCCTTAGGAGTTAGTGGGATACACAGCACACAGACGTGAGTGTGCTCATGCACACACAGGTTGTTCTTACACTGCTCCCCAAACAAAAAGATAAAGGTACAAGCACACAACCCATGTGAAAGAAAATTAATGTTTTTGTCCTTAAGAATGTTGATGAATTAAGTCATGTTGATTCATCTATATTTTGCAAATATCAAAGCCCAGAAATCTGTTCAGGTTCTTTGTAGTTACTGAGTGATGCATAGAAACTGAGAAGCACCCCCTGTATAGTTGGATGGGCTGGAGTTTCCTAAATTACGTTTTCTGTGATGTTTCTAAAAGATCAGCACTATCACCTCTAATGATATGACAGCATTTTAAAATTGAGTACTTGGATTTGGATGCACTAGAGTATAGTAGTTAAAAGCATAGTTTTTTGTTTTTGTTTTTTTTTTAAAGCAGATCTGACACATTAGCTATCTAGTAAACTCTTAGCATTATCTGTAAAGTCTTAATTCTCTTTTCTCATTAGTTTTTGGACCAATTAAATGAGATGTACACTATAGACTTAGCACCATATTATTTGAGCAACTTTTGGTATTTTCACCTTTAGCAGTTCACATTTTGTAGATAAAAAGCAGCAGCAAATATTGAAATAGAAGATTTTGTATTTTTATTGTTATATATGACTTACACCATGAATATCAGAGCTCAAAACGCATAGGATGACAATAAGTATTTGTCATATTTTGGAACTTCATTCCCACATCATTTTAGAATTAAGGAGAGCAAAACATATTTCTGGATAATGAGAGCTTACGTATTTACTATCTTGTCAGTATACTTCTACCTGCTTTTCAAGAAATGGAAAATTTAATGAAAAAAATTGTTGACCTAGAGTAAACAATCTGGTTGTGAGTATTGGTAGGGTTTTAATAGTACGTATTACACTGTGGGATATAAAGAGTACTCAAAGGCTATTAGTTTATTGAAATAAGTGAGCTTTCTTTTATTGGCTTAGAAGAAGAAATTTGTATTCAGTATGCTAAGTAGACTTCATCTGATTTCCAGAGAAATGGCTGAAAGGATGCCCAGTCCTCGGTCTTTTCTTCTCCTTGGTGATGCATACATGAATATTCAGGAGGTAAAGCTGTTGATACTACTGTATGTAGATTTAAAAACAAAACAAAAAACAAAAATTCTTCTTTGTGATTAGCATAACATTCTACGGAAAGGAATTTGGGTTTTTTTCCCTCCATTTTTAATGGGATATAATTGACATGCAGCACTGTGAGTTCAAGATACAACATACTGATTTAACTTACATGAGGCAATGATTATCACAGTAAGTTCAGTGACTATCCATCATCTTATATAGGTACAAAATTTTAAAAATAGAAAAAAATATTTGTTCTGTGATGAGACCTGTCAGAATCTACTCTTTCAATGGTTTTCACATATAATGTACCTCACTGTTAATCATTATGTTGTACATTACATCTGGAAGCTTGTACCTTTTAACCACCTTTATCCAGTTCCCCGCCTCTCATTTTACTAATGTTTACTTAATAGTTGAAGATCGTGTCATCACAATAAAAAGGAGACAACCGTGACAGTTAAAAAGTTGGTTATCCTTTTCAAACGAAGATCCAGTTACTCAGCACTGTCATTTGAAATAGAGATGCCAGAAGTAAAGTGAGGGTCACCTTTAAAAGGGTGGAAAGAGCTACTGGCTGAGATGAAGTTTTCTTCAAAGGGAAGCAATCCTCTGACCCTCTGATTCTGTCTTTTCTAATGACTGCCAGATGAAAAGTCAAGCAGCTATCTCTCAGTTCTCATATGACTACTTAAGAGGACCCGGACCTACTTAATATGGTTGGGGTTGTCCTACTAAATTATACCTGCACTAGTGACTGTCATTTCCCTGAAATTATTAATGTTTCTGGAATTAATATGTGCTTTATTAGTCTTGTTAAGTTTTCCAGATGTAGAGCTTAGTTATAGAAGTGTTGTCATTTAATGGGAGCCAACTAAGCTGTTATTTTATTGCTTATTTTTTGTATCTGCCAACATTAGCCTGAGGAAGCCATAGTAGCGTATGAGCAAGCACTGAATCACAACCCAAAGGATGGAACATTGGCAAGCAAAATTGGGAAAGCTCTTGTGAAAACTCACAACTACTCAAAGGTAAATACTTCACATTTTTAGATATATCTGTTGGATCAAATTTGCGAACCCTGCTTGATGAGAGATCTTCAGCAAGCACTGTTTGTATCTTAATGGTTGGAACCCCCAAATTTGTTTTTACAAACTGGAATTTGTGTTAAGGACTTTCTCAGTGTCTCAGATTCTTCTCTGCTTCATTTTGCAAAGGATATTGGGACCCTAAACTTTACGTCAGGCTTCATTTTACACCCAAATTTTGCCATCAAGTAAATTAAGATATGTTTACTGTTAATATCTCTTTCATTATATGAAAAAGCATAATAGATATCCTTTCTGTTGAACCAGTTTTGAGCCATGTGCTTTGAGGATTTTTTTTTCTGTTTTTTGTTTTCTAGTCAAGAAAATGGATTTTCCTGTAGTTGTTACACTCTTGCCCTACTCCTTGTAACTGTTGAACATATATATAACACCTGGCAAAGAATTTTCAGTCAGTAAATTTCACTAACTTTTGGAATAAAAATTGAGTACTTTTGTTATTTGTTAGAAGAAATTCTAGTTGCCCTCTGTGATTTTTGATTCTGTAAGAAAAATAACATACTTAACCAATAGTGCAAGTTTGTGTATAAGCTGCTTTTAAGTTACTTCCAGTTGCTTTAAGTCATAGTGTGTGTAGGATCTATGCTTGAATGCCACTCTCACTGCCTTTTCTTTTCCTAACTGAAATGGATTCTGTTTAGGCAATCACTTATTATGAGGCTGCTCTGAAAAGTGGACAACAAAATTATCTCTGCTATGACCTGGCTGAGCTCTTATTAAAATTGAAGTGGTATGATAAAGCAGAAAAAGTTCTTCAGCATGCTCTAGCTCATGAACCTGGTATGAAAATCTAATTTTAAAAAGTATACCTGATATATCTGATCCTTTTTATTTTGATATTAGTATGTATTACCTCCTTAGTATATGTGAGGTTGATTTGTCAGAATGTCAATCTACTAAAATAAGATATTTAAAAATATAAACAGATTTATGAAAGTTAATTGTTTTATAGAGAAACACTTTACTTTCCAAAGTAACATAAAAATTAAGTTAAAAAAACTTCCTTTATTTCTATTAGAGTACAGTTGATTTACAATGTTGTATTGATTTTAGGTGTACAGCAAAGTGATTCAGTTATACATATATATATAATATATATACACATACCATTCTTTTTCAGATTCTTTTCCTATGTAGATTATTACAGATTACTGAGTAGAGTTCCCTGTGCTATATAGTAGATCCTTGTTGATTATGGTGATACGTATTTGTTAATCCCAAACTCTTAGTTTATTCCTCCCTCCAACTTTCCCCTTTGGTAACCATAAGTTTGTTTTTGAAGTCTATAAATCTGTTTTATAAATAAATTCATTTGTATCTTTTTTTAGTTTCCACATATAAGTGATAATCATATGATATTTGTCTTTTTCTGACTTACTTCATTTAATGTGAATCTCCAGGTCCATCCATGTTGCTGCAAATAACACTATTATCTGTAATGGCTAAGTAATAGTCCATTGTATATTTGAAGTTGATACTTAAAGCCTACTAAAGTTGAATGCATTTTTTAATTCCATAGAAATACTTGCATGAGTCTTGTCAGACCTTGCTTGAAACACTACAGATGGCCTTAAAGGTTTTAGAGATTAAAGGAGTATGTTTTACTTCCATGGGCATAAGCATATTACATTTATTCAGTATAAATACTTTCATTTAATAATTATTTGCCTGGCACATCCAGTGGTGTACTTAGATTCCTTAGTGCTTAGATTAGTTTTTGAGGCAGATAAAATTATCTCCATTTTTAAATTAACAATCTGATACTCAGTTTTCTTGATGTTTACAGGTTCACCTAGCTGATTCTGATAAACATCTTAAATTTAACATATCTGAAACTGAATTCCTTATCTGCCTCCCCACATCTGTTCCGTGTGTGGCCTTCATCTCAGTAACTTCATCTTTCCTTCACAGTTTCAGAGAGCCAAAATCCTTGCCTTCACCCTTCTCCTTGTCCATTGGAAACCCTCTTGGTTCTTCCAGATGTGTTCAGAATTCTCTCGCGTCTCCTTACTTCTACCACTGTCAGCCTGTCCTTGCTTATGTAGAGCACAGCAGTAGCCTCCACCTGGTCTCCTTGTTTCCACCCTCAACCCCACACCCTGACACAGTCGCTCCTAACCCAGCAGCAGTGTTGGGCCTTTCAAACAGTGGGAGCCCAGTCCCGCCTGCTCGAGTCCTCCTTGTCTCCCATTTCTCTCAGAGTTAACTGGAGTCTTACAGGGGCTTACACGGCCTCCCCAGTTGCACGCTGCCACCCCTCTCAGCTCTCCTTCCCACCTGCTCTCACCATTGTCACAGCCTCCTTGTGCTTCCTTGTACCACCTTTTCTTACCTGTAAAATAGCAATAACAAAACATGCCTCTCAGGTTGAAAGTTTAAAGAAACAATGTACGTAAACCACTTCAAACATAGTATGATGCACTTGATAAATGGTGGGAGAAACAACCTTGTGTTAATTATCTAGAGTTCTTTTAATACTCGAGCAATTGCCATGTACAAGGCTTTGTCTTAATTGCTTTGCATCTATTATTTAATAATTTATGAACCTGAAATTTTACAATAATTCTATGAGATAGGCACTGTTATTTCCCATACTTTACAGATGAAAGGGAGAGACAGAAAGGATAGATACCCTGTTCAATTTGTATCTTGTTAACTAGCAAGTGATAAAGCCTTGATTTGAAACCAGACAGGTTGACATCAAAGTCAGCCTTTATTATGTATGTGTGTGTGCTTGTGTGTGTGTGTGTGTGTGTGTGTGTGTATATATATATACACTTTGTTTATTAAGTTCTACTATTAAAAAATAGCAGTTATCTTAATTGCATGTACCAAATACCCTATCTTGTCTCTGAATAACTTCGATAAACAGAAATGCTTACCCACTTAATGAAAATTGAAATTCTTACTGTTTTGTTGTATTGTTCTCTTATATGTCTAAGAAGAGTATCCAGTTATTCTACAGTTCTTTAGCCTTTCTTCAGGCCACTTTTTAATCATAAATCCTTCCCCCTCTGCCAAATTTGGCCATTCTTCATTTAACTTACTGAACATTATTAAACTTAATTCACTATTTTTCAGAATCAAGTTTAAGAACTTGTAGGAAAATGTAAACATTTTAAATGAATCATAATTTTTCCCAATATATTTTCTTTCATAGTAAATGAACTGTCGGCCCTCATGGAGGATGGACGTTTTCAAGTTCTTCTAGCAAAAGTTTACAGTAAGGTGGACAGACCTGATGATGCAGTCAGTTCGTTGCAACAGGTAAGGAAAACACCTTCGTTTGTGAAGGAATGAGCGTGGGTGGCGGTCTCAGAAGGAAATATACCACATACAGAAAAAAAAAAAAGAAAAGACAGTCTTTTGGCCCAGCTATTCTGGAAAATAAGTCAAATAGAAATAACATTTGAATGCCACTGGATTGTACTGTTTAAAAATATCATTGCTAATTGTTATATAACAATTAGGAAAGGTTGATATTTTTAATCCTGTTTTACAACTGAAGAAGCTTGGTTTAATACCTTGCAAGAACTCACTCAACTAGTGTCAAAGACAGGAGTTAAACTCACTTTTCTTCTTCTGTTTATTTCTTCCATTTATTTATATCTTCTTTAATTTCCCGTAATAGTTTGTGGTTTTTCAATGTAGAGGTTTTGTACATGTTTCCTTAGATGTATCCCTAAGTATAAGTGGCTGATGTGTTTTGATGACTTCCTAATTTCTAGTTTGTTAACAGTATTTTTAGTGCCATGACTTAAATTTTGTCTAATGTACTCTCTGCATCTGTCAAGATGGTCATGTGACTTTTTTCCAATTTTGTTTTTCCTGTGGTATATTAAATTGATTGATTTTCAAATGTTAAGCCATCCTTATATTCCTGAAATAAATGATACTTTGTGATTTTTTTTTAAATGATATTGCTGGAATTTAAAGATATTTGCTAACATTTTGTTCAATATTTGTGCACATACATTCAAGAGAAAGACTGTTCTCTAAGACATGCTATTTCTTAATGTTTGGAACAATTCAGTGTTAGCATCTTTGAGACCTTGAGGCTTCTTTGATGGTAGATTTTTATTAATGGATTTAAAATCTCTAGATTTCAGACTCATCATTTTGAAATTGTTTTCCTTGTAAGTGATGTGCTTAATGCCTTCCCAAGAATGGAACAGCTAAGTTCAGTAGCCTCAGTGATCTTAGAGAGTGAGCATGTTTTACAGGGGTGCTCCCCTCAGAAAGACTGGACTGATCTATATGCCACTGACAGTATGTGGATGCACTTACTCCCTGAAAGTGAAGTCACTCAGTCGTGTCCGACTCTTTGTGACCCCAAGGACTGTAGCCCACCAGCCTCCTCCATCCATGGGATTCTCCAGGCAAGAATACTGGAGTGGGTTGCCATTTCCTTCTCCAGGGGATCTTCCTGACCCAGGGATCGAACCCAGGTCTCCCGCATTACAGGCACACTTTAACCTCTGAGCCACCAGAGAAGTGCCAATATTTGATTCAGTAACTTTTAGGTACTATTTTATTAATGTAATAAACATTTACAATTTTTAATGATAGTATGTAGGTATCTTTTCTAAATACTTGTTCCATGGTTGCATTTCCTCCTCAGAGAGTGCATATAAAAGAGTCTGTACTTCTATAGTTTCAAAGATAATTGCATGGCTCATTTGCAAACAAGTACCTTTTGAAGACCTCAATTAAGACATTATCTTTGGATCCGGCTTTGTTACATTGAAGACCAATAATGCTTAAATAAATCTGTAAAATTATGCTACATGTGAATTATTGAGAATTGTTTCATTTCTTTTCTACTTCTTTTTTTAATTGCTTTTTCTCCTTACATTTTACTAGGCTCGAGAATTACAAGCTCGGGTGCTAAAACGTGTTCAGATGGAACAGCCAGATGCAGTTCCTGCACAGAAACATTTAGCAGCTGAAATTTGTGCAGAGATTGCAAAACATTCTGTTGCTCAGCGAAACTATGAAAAAGCAATTAAGTTTTATAGAGAAGCTCTTGTTCATTGTGAGACAGATAATAAGGTCAGTACCTTTATAAAATTTTCAGCACCTTGTAATCCAGATGTCATCTCATTTCCTCAAATGTAAACTTCTTAACAGCTTATTTACAAAGATTTGAAAAGAAAAGTACCAAAAATGCAAGTTAAAATACTAATATTGGTTTTATAAATACTGTAAAATACATGATTGCTTGAATTAATAATGTTAGAGTCTAAAAGTTATTATGGAACAAGTGATAAAAAGTAAATCTGTAAGCTTTTTTTATGTTCATCTATGTTTTAATAATTACTGTAAAATGATTTCTCAAGCTCAAATACCTGAATCTAAAGGATTCAATTCAGTTAACTGAATACCTGTTGTGTATCAGTGGCTGTTTAGTGCTGGATATACAAAAGGCTAGATTGAATCTCAAACTCAGTTGGCACAATGTTAGAGTAAATGTAATGGTAATATTCGTGTAGAAAACATATACATAGCCAGTATTTTTTGAAAATTTTATTTGAATTTTATTGGCCTGTATCATTGATTTATAATGTTAGTTTCAAGTATACAGTGAAGTGATTCAGTTATACATATATTCATTCTTTTCCAGATTCTTTTCTCACATAGGTTATCACAGAATGTTGAGTAGAGTTCCTGTGCTATACAGTGCTTGTTCGTGAAAGTCACTCAGTCATGTCCATCTCTTTGCAACCCCGTGGACGATACAGTCTATGGAATTCTCCAGGCCAGAATACTGGAGTGGGTAGCCTTTCCCTTCTCCAGGGGATCTTCCCAACCCAGGGATCAAACCCAGGTCTCCCACATTGCAGGTGGATCCTTTATCAGCTGAGCTACCAGGGAAACCCTATCTTGTATACAGTATTGTTCATATGTTAATCCCAAGCTCCTGATTTATCCCCCCACTATATTTCCCCTTTGGTAACCATAAGTTTGTTTTTGATATCTATAAATCTGTTCCTATTTTGTAAATAAGTTCATTTGTGTCATTTTTTAAAAATTAGATTCCACATATGAATGATGTCATGATTTTAGTTATTCTGAGTTCACTTGGTATGATAATCTCTAGGTCCATCCATGTTGCTGCAGGTGGCATTATTTCAGCTTTTTTGTGAGTAATATCCCATTTTAATATGCACTGCATCTTCTTTATTCCTCTGTCGATGGACATTCAGGTTGCTTCCATGTCTTGGCTGTGGTGAATAGTGCTGCTATGAACGTAGGGATGAATGTATCTTTTCCAGTTATGTGTTCTCCAGATATATGCCTAGGAATGGAATTGATGGATCATATGATAGTTCTATTTTTAGTTTTTTTTTTTTTTTAAAAAAAACCTCCATACTGTTCTCCATAGCGGCGGTACCAATTTACATTCCCACCAAGAGTGTAGGAGGGTTCCCTTTCTGTACACCCTCTACAGCATTTGATGTAGACATTTTTTAGGGGAAAGGATAATTTTTTTCACAGAATTTTGTTGTTTTCTGTCAAACCCCAATGTGTGGCTCAGCTGGTAAAGAATCTGGCTGCAATGCGGGAGACCTGATATAGACTTTTTGATGATGGTCATTCTTGACCCAGTGTGAGGTGACACCTCACTGTAATTTTGATTTGCATTTCTCTGATAAGTGACATTGAGCATCTTTTCACCTGCTTTTTGGCCATCTGTATGTCTTCTTTGGAGAAATGTCTGTTTAGATTTTCTCCCCATCTTTTGGTTGCATGAGCTGTTAATTTTGGAGATTAATTCCTTGTTGTCACATTGCTTGCAAATATTTTCTCTCATTCTATGGGTTATTATGGTTTCCTTTGCTGTGCAGAACTTTTCAGTTTAATTAAGTCCCATTTGTTAATTTTTTTTTTCCATGACTCTAGAAGGTAGATCTAAAAAGATACTGCTGCAGATTATTTCAAAGAGTGTTCTGTGTTTTCCTCAGAGCATTGTATAGTGTCCAGTCTTGCATTCCGGTCTTTGATCCTGAGTTTATTTGAGTGTGTGGTGTTAGAGAATATTCGAATTTCATTCTTTAACATGTTTCATGTAGTCTCACGTGCGTGTGCCTCCCTCACACCTCTCTCTTGACTTGCCCGCCAGAAGGCAGCGGGGAATGGCGGCCGTCAGTTCCCCACAGGAGCCGTCTGCTAGTGCTGATAGTTTGCAGGCAGCATCTCTAGGATTTTCTACTCTCAGATCTTGGTAGATGATTAATATTTAAAAAAAAAAAAACAGTCTAGTAAATGGCTAAATATTTAAGTGATGTAAAACACAAGACAACCATGTTCTAGAATTTGAAGTTTAAGATTGAACATTTTGAATTAATATAGCTCTTTCAGACATCAGGCAAAAATAAATGTTTAGAAGTCACAACCAAACAGGTACCTTGTTCAGTGATAACTAATGTGACTGAAATTGTCGTTGTAAATCTGGAGCGTATCTGCTTTAAGCCTTTTATTGATATTTTACAAATGAGGAAACAGGTTTAGAGAGGTACAGGGCCGTGGCCCCATCACGGAGATGCTTGGACTAGAATCTTAGCTGCTAATTTTGGACCTTGTTCTTTTCACAAATGCTTTGTCTCTACTTTTCAAGTGAGTTACAGCCTGTTTTTCCATAATTTTCCCAGTATAAGAGAAACTAGAGATGAGCAAACCTATAGCTTTACCTGCCTGTCGTGGTTGGCATTTTTATCGTACTAACTTTGGTCAAGTGACATCTGCGCCCTAGGCACTTTCCTAACTTTCTGCTCTAGACTGTTTCTGATTAACCTTGCCCTTCTCTGTAGATAATGCTGGAGCTGGCCCGATTATACCTGCTACAAGATGACCCTGACGCCTGCCTGCGGCACTGCGCTCTGCTTCTCCAGAACGACCAGGACAATGAGGCCGCCACCATGGTTAGTCCAGGGCACTTCAGTGCCAGTAGGGCGGTCGTGTCTTGTATTTATTCCATGTGGCAGTTTCAAATTTTACCTGATAAAACTAATAGTAGATGTGAGGCCTGGCTCTTGTTGGCTTTTGAGAAAAATAATATTTTTAGGATTATTAGTACATTTTTAGTTTTTCTGTATGACTAAAAGGATGCCTGGTCAGAAATGGTTCATGTGGTCAAGTTATAATTTCCTAAAGACTATTTACTTAAACATGCTGGAGTTTTTAACAGTTTCAGTCAGACTTCCTGAATTACAGAGAAAATTCTTCATATAACATTTTAACACACTGTGCTTTAGTTTTGCTTGTCTTTCTCAATTTTATGAGGGTTGAGGTTTTTGTTAGCTTTTCAAACAGCTTCATAGATGACAGTTTGTGAGGTTCATTTAATAATTTGACAAATGAGTCACAATAACTGAAAAATACAAGAACTCTCCCTTTTAAAACATTATAAGAAAATCTCAGTAAGTCTTGCTAATTTTAAATTCCTTTGAGATATTATTTGGGGTTTTTAAAAGATTTTCTTGTTATTTTTACAAAGTCTAGTGAGGTGTCTTCTCTATGATAACATAGAGTGCAGTTTCCTTCAAATTTCTGTTTTTAAAAATAACTGCTTAAAACATATTTTCTGCTAAAAATAGTTTTTGTGAACACAGAGATCTGTTTCACATCCTTGACAGATCTCAGTGCTAATCTGCTTAAGGTGTACTTGAATTTTAAATGGCTCCGTTTTATAAAACTTTGCCCTCATGTTTCTCCTATGTGTTTTCATAGCAGTCAACCTTGATAGGAATAATATGCTTCATAAAATCGCATGGCTGTATTTTTAGAACCAACTTTTACCTTTATAGATGATGGCAGATCTCATGTTCAGAAAACAGGACTATGAACAAGCCGTGTTTCATTTACAACAGCTTTTAGAACGAAAACCAGGTAAATGTCTGCTGATTTTATCTTCAAATGCAGTTAACGTCTTTTCTCTTTTTGGCTGTTACACTTCTTGGAAAAACCACAACTAGTGGTCAAATCCAACCCTGCTTATTCCACACCTACCCTTGAACAGCTCAGATGATTATAAGGAAAATGACTGGTCATTAAAGTCACTGGTCTCATTTTAAGACCATCAACCGCAAATGTGCCCTCAGATGCTACCAGGCAATCCTACTGTATCTCTCTGATGAATTTGCTCACGCCATCTCTGTTTTACACTTCTTCCTCTCGCTTCAAACCTCTGATAACCTTTCCCCTCTCCTCATCCTCAGCTAAGAGCCTTCCCTCCTGGCTCACTGAGAGGACATGAATACCTGGAAGAGAAAGTCTCCCTCTTCCTGTCCCCAAGGCAGCCTGCCCCAGCCCTTTCCCCCTTCAGGCCTGCCCCACACACCTTGCCCCGCCCCCCCGCAGCACGGCTCTCTGTGGGCATTGGGCTTGCCTTCTGGCGTCTGTGCACCATTTTCTTTGCATTCAGCACGTAAATAGGCTGCAACATCTCCCCACCTTGAAGGCAGCAGTAAACACATAAATACCAGCTCCCACCTCTCCATCTACTCTCCCCGTCCACTTCCTGCTCCATTTTTCTGTTTTCCTCTCAGGCATTTCGGTCTGTGCTGTCTTCAGTGTCTCCTGCACTCCAGGAGGCTGTGTCAGCTCGGCAGCCAGTGACCGCCATGTTTCCAGATCCAGGTCGAGTTCTCGTTCTCTGCTTCCCCAGGTCTGACAGTGTATTTAGCACAGTTTATCCCTGCTCCTTCATCAAAGACTTTCTTCACTTCTGGGATGCTGGGCTTACCTGGCTTTTCTTCTCCCAGCTGACCATTCTATCTCACTCTCCTTTGTTAGATCTATCTTCTCTTCATGACTTTTAATTTTCAGAATGTTTTAGACATCTCATCTCAAACTTTTCCCTCATCTTTAATACCTTCGCCACACTCCTATGACTTCATCCGGACCCGGTGTCCTTCATGTCCAGTGTGCAGTCTTGACTCATCTACACCACTGCCTGTTTGCACTCCCACTCAGGTGCCTGGGAGGCTCTTCAGCTTAACCTGTCCAAAGTAGAACACCAGGTCTTTTCCTTCCCTCCAGACCTGCTCCTTCTCTTTCTCTTTCAGTAAAGGGCATTATCCATTATGCATTTGCTCTGGTCCCCAGCCTTCTAGTTACCTTTGTCTCATCTTTTCCACATACTCCACATCCAGTGTGTGAGCGAGTCCCTGTTAGCTCTACTTTCAGAATAATCTAGAATCCCATCACGTTACCACCTCCGCTGCTGCCACCCTGGCTCAGCATCTCTCAGATAGTTTACTGAAGCATTCTTGTAATTCATTTCTGTTTCTACTCCTTGGCTCCAAATAGTTTAGAAATGCTTCCAGCTCAAAGTAACAGAGGTACCCCCATCCCCCCACTAGACTCCTAGTGACCTAAATAATTATGGCTTTTATTTTACTCTTATGTATCAATAAAAGAAAAGGAGATGTTCCGGCAATGATTCAGACATTCCCTAGTATCATCAGGAAGCCTGAGTCCTTTCTCTTCTGCTACTGCTAAGTCGCTTCAGTCGTGTCCGACTCTGTGCGACCCCATAGACGGCAGCCCACCAGGCTCCCCCGTCCCTGGGATTCTCCAGGCAAGAAAACTGGAGTGGGTTGCCATTTCCTTCTCCAATGCATAAAAGTGAAAGTGAAGTTGCTCAGTCGTGTCCCAACTCTCTGCGATCCCATGGACTGCAGCCTACCAGGCTCCTATCATTCCCCAAACTCTCATTCTAACTTTTTCATCCAAGATGACCACCACACCTCCGGGCATTGATGTTTCTGGATGGGGAACGTGGAGATGAGCCAAAGGGCTTACCTCCCCAGTGAATCATCTTTTTAAAAAAAAGAAAAAACATTTTCTAGAAGCACCTCTGTGACTGCAAAAGAATGGGAAATGTCATCTTGTAGCTGAACACAGTGTCACATAGAATAAAATCAGAACTCTGATAGTGAAGAAGAAAAGGATAGTAGATACGTGGTAAGCCACAGCCCCGCAGGTTATGACCCTGAGACTTTTCACTCGCTGTTCCCTCTTCACAGAATATGTTCTGCCTCCTCCCACTCAGGACTTTGCTCCCGTGCTGCCTCTTCCTGAGCATACCCTTCCCCACCCATCCTACACCACTGACACCTCATCATTCTCCATCCTCTTACCCTGTTTCTGGTTTTTTGTTTTGTGTTGCATTTGTAGAACAAAACCAAAACTGTGATCTGTTATTTACAAGCATCAGGTGGCCAGGAACTGTGCCTTCATTGCTATGAAGATTTAGAACAGTATCTGGCTGAGTATAAACTTTGAATGAAATGAATGAATAAATGAAAGAAGAGGGGAAGGGGAAAAGGAATGGGGGGAGATGGGGAAAGGGAGAAGGAAAAGGAAGGTGGGATCAGGGAATGTACGTTCTTTATGTGTAGAAGAACTTGCTAAAAGAATGTGTGAACTCAGAAATCCTTGAGCTGTCGTTCAGTTCTTCCAACCCCTTGTCTCAGGATGCCGCCATGGAGGGTTAGAGCTCGTGACTATAGAAGTGGCTGTGCCTCAGGCAGGGCAACCCAGAGGACCAGATAAACTCTGCATGTTGTACTTACTAATGCTTTTAGTTACTAAAAGTTTGGATTTATAGAACAATACTTTCTGCTTACAAATAAAACATTCCTTGTTAGGGCCAAGATTGAAAGGGAAAAATCTTGTTTTTAGGGTGATGTCAGCATTTTAATTTCTTTTTATTTTTATCATCTTTGAAAGTTTTCTCCCACCTTTGGACTTCCTCAGGCCATGTCGTTTCTCCCACTGTCTGCTCCAGCTTCTATTCAGATGGTATTTCAAAGAGTGTTCTTAATCACTCTAACTTCGTACCTCTTCTGCC
The DNA here is from genome assembly GCF_023091745.1 of Budorcas taxicolor. Classification (NCBI taxonomy): domain Eukaryota; kingdom Metazoa; phylum Chordata; class Mammalia; order Artiodactyla; family Bovidae; genus Budorcas; species Budorcas taxicolor. The sequence goes on from NC_068911.1 coordinate 74,709,485, forward strand.
CACTCTTAAGGTCCTCCATATGGGCCACCCTTTCACCTCATTTGCCCAAACCTTACTTTCTTCAGGCCTAAGTTCTCTTTTTTTTTCCTGCCATGGCCTTTGTCTTGGATTCTAGACTCTCTTTTGTTTTTCCTTCTCTGAACTACTGTTTAAGGTAATACGCATAATACTTTCATCCTGTCCCAAACTTTTCCCATATTACAACATTTCCCTCTGAGCCAGTTATCCAACCCGATTAAAAAAAAAAAAAACCAACAGATCTCTTCCCTTGTGAATATTTTTGTAAGTCTTTGGTGGCAACATTGCCACTATGTAAGATCTGAAGAAGCCCTCATCTGTCACAGGAATTTGGTATCACCCAGGTTACTTGGCACCAGCACTTTTTTCAAATAGATAATAGTGGTGCTCTGGACTGTCTACTTAAAAACAAACAAAAAGTGGATTATTATAAATTCAGTCGAAGGACCTGTTACTCCAGAAATACTAAACAATATACAGCCACCAGCATCGGATATATTTCCAGGTACATAGATGCTGTAAAGTAAATGTTTACTGGTTAAATGGATCAATGAATGACTGCGAAATACCAAGTTGTTTAAAAATACAAAATTTTAAGTAAACTTTTATTGTCTATGTGATATTTTATGCTTTTAGTCTTTTCATTCTATGCTTTATTCCTAATAGGACTTTATAAACTTATACACTAGTCAGTTTTTTCAGAATTATTCTAAAACCTGCACAATACTTCATGTGTGTTATAGATTATTCTGAGCAGAATATCTTATACTTTAACGTTGTGTTTGAGCTTCCTTCAGAAATGTACTAATTTGACTTAACCTAGCTAGTAGAAAATTCTCCTTACAGATCTAATTATTGCACTCTTAACAGATTACAAACCTTTTCTGTCTCAGAATCTCCAGATTATCCTGAGTTTTCCCCCTCTCTCACATTAATCGGTTAGCAAGTCCCATTAGTTCTCTCTGTTTAACAGTGAACTATCACATCCTATCTTCTCCTAGCCCCCTGCTCTAATTAAGGACTTTATTAACCTGGCGCTAGTGGTTAAGAATCCACTTGCCAAGCAGGAGACAAGTTCAATCCCTGGATTGGGAAGATCCTTGGAGTAGGAAATGGCAACCCACTCCAGTATTCTTGCCTGGGAAATCCCATGGACAGAGGCATCTGGCAGGCTACAGTCCATGGGGTCTGAAAGAGTTGGACACGACTGAGCGACTTCACACGTACTTCTCACATGGGCTAATGCAGTTTCCCAGCTAATCTTCCAGTCTCTAGGCTCCTGCTCTTCCAGGCTATTACAGGACTATCATATTCATTCTAAAACTATTCCTCTGCTTTAAAAAAGTCTAAAAGTCTAAACTAGAGCATTATTTTGATAATGATATATGCCAGGGTTACCCTTCCATCCGTATTTCGTATCCCACTTCCTCTAATTCAGTATACAGCACTCTCCATTCTATTATCAGTCATGTCTTTGCACATGCTGTCTGCACTTTGAATAACAAGATCTCCCTCATGTCCTTCAGGCTGCTGGAAGGTCTGTCCAATGTGAAACCTTTTCTTCCCCCCACAAGCAATGTTAAGAAATGCACTGAAATTCCATAGCACTTCATTCCTCATTACATCAGACTGTGTTTGTTTGTTTTTTTTTTTAGTAAGTCCTCACTAGTCATAAATATTCATGAACTAACTTTTCAGAATATAATATATTTCATGTTTTGACAGATTTCTTAAGTGTACAGATTTGTCCTCTGTCAAATTTCATGGTTAACCAAAAGACAAGTTAATGCAATCTAACCTATCAGTGGTAATTATAACTTCAACTAATAATAAATGCATTTCAGTAATATTTTAAGGTGATAATTATTCAAGAAACTGGCCTAAAGTTGACTTTAGATTATATCAGCAATATCATACATCACACACATTAGCAAAGACATGCAAAAAATTGGGGGCCAAAAATTTCAACCTAAATTTACTTCTTGTCTAATCCAATATAGCTTTTAGATTCTATGGCTTTTTTATAGGGTAGTTCTAGTTTTTATTACAATATTTGGCATTTTATATATTACTATTGATGTTTGTAGTTTTAAGCTCTTTAATGCTTTTATTTTACTTGATTTCTGTGGCACTCTGAAGGTCAATATTATAATCTTATTTTAAGAAAGTGAGTGATTCCAGACTCAGAGAATTTGAGTAATTTGCTTGAATTTGCATAGTCAAAGAAAGATAGAAAGTGAAGTGGCTCAGTCGTGTCCAACTCTTTGTGACCCCATAGACTGTAGCCTACCAGGCTCCTCCATCCATAGTATTTTCCAAGCAAGAGTACCGGAGTGGGTTATCATTTCCTTCTCCATGGGATTTTCCTGACCCAGCAATCAAACCCGGGTCTCCTGCATTGTAGGCAGATGCTTTACCATCTAAGCCACCAGGGAAGCTGAGTTTCATAGTCTATGGACACTACAAATATCCAAATCTTCTTTCTGAAACCGTATTCTTATTATATCCTCTTTTTAATGATGCCAAAGGCAGAGGCAATAAAATTTTGAAACCAAACATTATGGTTTAAGAAAGGCAAGTGTGGAGGGAGGTGGGTGTGGTCAAGATGGCAGAGTATTAGGACATGAAGTTTAGCTCCTCCCACAAATACATCAAAAATATATCTACATGTGGAACGACTGTCATAGAATATCTACTGAATGCTGGCAGAAGACCTCAGACCTCTGAAAGGAAAGAAAATCTCCACATAACCTGGTAGAACAAAATAGAAAAGAAAAGCAAAAAAGTGAGAAAGGAATTAGGGATGGAGCCTGTCCTCCTGGGAGGGAACTGTGAAAGAGGAAAGGGTCCTGCACCCTGGGAAGTCCCTTCACGGGGAGACCAGCTGGAACAGAGGGGGAGCTTTGGAGCCTTGGCGCATGCAGCAACTGTTTTTGCCCCAGCTAGAGCAGAGAGAGACCTGCACAGTCAGTCAGTGCCACGACTCTGCTCTCACCACCCTGAAACACATGTCTGCCAGTATGGGTGGGGGCTTGGTAGAGAAGCTCAGGCTTCAGAGATCAGATCCAGGGAGTAAAGTGGGGTGGGCTATGCAGAAACCTCAAGACGCTAGAATCTGCAGCTGCACCTGAGGATGCAGGCAGAAGCAGCCTGGTCTGCTTTAGAGACTGGGCATCACTATGTGGGTAGTGTGCAGGGGGAGGGATGGAACTCGCCATTACAGCCTTTTCTGCTTCGCAAGCTCTCAGATGTCAAGACGCAGCCTGCATGAGCTCCAGGAGCAGTTGTAAGCCACCACGGCCCCTAGGGCTTCAGAGGTGGTTGTGAGCTACCACCACTGCCCTCCTCTGTGCTTCAGGACAGGTCTCCAGCCAATGACTTCATCCTTCTGAATTCCCTGTGCATTCACGAGCTGCCTCTGTTCCCATTGCATGTTCTAGGGGCGCGTATGAGCCGCCACCACTGCTGAGAACCCCCATGACTGGGCACCAGCAGCTGCATCTGGATACCCTCTTCAAGGGGATAATGACTAGCCCACACTAAGGAAAGAGGCAACAAGCATCCATACAATAAACAGCCCTCACACCAAAAATATTAATCCCACATGAGCTACATAGGGATGCTCCCACATATGAATAGGCCTCCAAGACCACAGTACATAACTGTTTCTCCTAAACTCAGAGTAAGAGAAATAGAAGTAAAATGAAGCAGAGGAACCACTCCCACTTAAAAAGACTAAAAGAATTCCCCTGAAAGAACAGGCAATGAAACAGACCTCTTTAGTGAATAGACACCAATCTCAAAAAGAAGATAATGAAAATACTGAAGGAGTTAAGAAAGGCTGTCATCAGAAATGCAGAGTACTTAAAAAGAAACTAGAAAATGTAAAAAAAAGAAAAGAAAAAGAACCAAGGAAAATTAGAAAACTCATTTACCAAGAGAAAAACTGAGCTAAAGACAATGAATAATGGAATAAATAATGCAGAATGAATAAGTAACCTGGAAGATAGAATAATGAAAAACGCCCAATCAGGACAAAAGGTCAATGAAAAAAAAAAAATTAAAGCAATATACGAGACCTTTGGATAATTTACCATACCAATCTATGCATAATAGGGATTCCAGAAGGGGAAGAAAGAGAAAAAGAACTCAACACCACATATAAAGAAATTATGGCTAAAAACTTCCCAAAACCTAAAGAAAAAAACAGACACCCAGGTCCTACAAGAAGCACAGAGGTAGGTAATCATTCACACACTAATATGATATCAAAACCAGCAATTGTGAGGAAAGTACAAATGCATGATATTGAAAATGCACTTGAAATTAAAAGATCAGCAACTTAAAAGCAATCTTGTTTATATACAGACTGCTATATCAGAGCCTCATGGTAACTGCAAATTGAAAATCTCTAATGGACACAGAAAAAGAAATCCAAACACTGAAGTTAGTCATCAGATCACAACAGAAAAAAGGGGATGGAAGGAAAAACACCTACAAAAACAAACTCAAAGCAATTAACAAAATGGCACCAAGAACATACATATTGATAATTATCTTAAACGTGAATGTATTAAATGCTCCAATCAGAATGTATAGACTGACTGAAAAATAAAATGTATTAAAGACCTAAATGTAAGACCACCTGATACTATAAAACTCTTAGAGAAAAACATACATTTTTGACATAAATTGCAACAGTATCTTTTTGGATCCATCTCCCAGAGTCATGGAAATAAAAACAAATAAAAATGGGTAAACTCTACGTAAACTCTAAAGCTTTTTGCACAGCAAAGGAAGCCATAACAAAAAGATAACCCACAAAATTGGAGAAAATATTCGCAAATGATGAGATTGATGAGATTAATCTTCAAAGTCTATAAAGACCTCATGTAGTGCAATGTCAAAAAAACAAATCACCCAATCAAAAAATAGGCAGAAGACCTGGATTGACATTTCTACAAAGACGACACACAGATGACCAAGAGACACAGGAAAAGATGCTCAATACTGCTAATTATCAGAGAAATGCAAATCAAAATTACAGTAAGATATCACCTGACACCACTCAGAATGGCCATCATCAAAAAAGTCTAAAACAGTAAACACTGGAGAGAATGTGGAGGAAAAGAAACCCTACTACCCTGCTGATGGCAGCGTGCATTGATACAGCCACTATGGAGAACAGTATGGAGGGTTCTTAAAAGATAAAAGTGGAGCTACCGTATATACGAGCCAGTAATCCCACTCCTGGGCATATATCCAGACAAAGTCCTGGTTTGAAAGGATACACTGTAACACTGTCTACAATAGGGAAAACCTGGAAACAACCGAGACCTTCACTGATAGATGAATGGATAAAGAAGATGTAGTACATACGTACAATGGAATATGACTCAGCCATTAAAAAGAGTGAAATGATGCCATTTGCAGTAACATGGATGGACCTGGAGACTGTCCTACTAAGTGAAGTAAGTCAGACAAAGACAAATATCATATATCACGTGCTGAATCTAAATATACAAATGAACTTATTTACGAAGCAGGAACAGACTCACAGAAATCAAACTTATGGTTACCAAAGGGGAAAGGTCAAGGAGAAAGGATAAGTTGGGAGTTTAGGATTGATATATACACACTACTATACTTAAAATATAGAAGGAAACGGCAACCCACTCCAGTACTCTTGCCTAGAAAATCCCATGGACGGAGGAGCCTGGTGTCCATGGGATCGCAAAGAGTTGGACACGACTGAGCGACTTCGCTTTCACTATACTTAAAACAGATAACTGAGACGGACTGACAGTGTAGTACAGGGAACTCTGCTCAGTATTGTCTAATAGCCTGACCAGGAAAAGAATGTGAAAAAGAATGAATACGTGCATATGTACAACTGAGTCACTTCACTGTATACCTGACTACACTCCAGTATAAAATAAACATTTTTCAAAAAAGAATAGCTTTATTTTCATCTACAAAAAAGAATTTCTTAGACAAGCAGAAACTAAAACAGCATTACTAAATCCTAGAGGAAATATCAAGAGTTCTTCTCTGAATAGGAAAGAAGAAAGAATATATAGGAAAGAAAAAATCACAATTAGAAAGCAAATCATCCTAATAAGCCAGGACATGGCTTAAAAAAAAATTTCAGTGAAACTAATGATAACCACAATGAACAGTAAAAAATGTAAAAGAGGACATCAAAATTATAAAATGTGTATGAGGAGAGTAAGAAAAAGTAGATTTTTTTTTCATATCTTCAAATGTGTTTGAGCCTATATGACTACCAGTCTAAGGCAAGTAGGTATAGGATGTGATTAACATACTTGAAAAACAGAATAACCACAAATCAAAAACATAACAGAAGATTCACAGAAACCAAGAAGAAGAGAACATAAGTATAATACATGAGAAAATCATCAAACCACAAAAGAAAACAAACAGAAAAAGGGATAAAGCAGAAATATAAAGTCAATGGGAAAGTAAGGTTAAAATGGCAGCAGTGAGTTATCCGTCAATAATTGCCTTAAATGTCAATGGACTAAGTGCTCCAGTCGAAAGAGAGAGAGTAGCAAAGTGGATTAAGGAAGAAGAAAAACCCAAGAGTCTACAATATGTTGCCTACCAGAGACCCACTTTAGGTCAAAGGACACACAAAGATTGAAAGTGAAGGGATGGAAAACGTTTCCTGGAAATGAGAAGAAATCGGGGGTAGTATTGCTCATGTCAGACAAAATAGACTTTAAAAGGAGAAATTCACTGATTCAGTTATACATATATTTACTCTTTTTTCAAATTATTTTCCCATTTAGGTTATTAGGGGATATTGAGCAGAGTTCCTAAAGAAAGTTAGAGGAGGACACTGTATAATGACAAAAGAATCAATACAAGATTTTACACTTGTCTACATATATGCATAGGGGATTGGTGTGCAAAGTAGAAATCAAGAGAGAACTGGACAACTGGCAAGTTTGGCCTTGGAGTATGAAATGGAGCGGGACAAAGGCTAACAGTTTTGTCAAGGGAACACACTGGTCATAGCAAATGCTGTTTTCCAACAAACCAAAAGATGGCTCTACACGTGGACATCACCACATGGTCAATACTGAAATCAGATTGACTATATTCTTTGTAGCCAAAGATGGAGAAGTTCTATACAGTCAGCAAAAATAAGACCTGGAGTTGACTGTGGCTCAGATCATCAGCTCCTCATTGTGAAATTTAGGTTCAAATTGAAGACAGTAGGGAAAACCATCAGACCATGCAGGTATGACCTAAATCAAATTCTTTATGATTACACAGTGAAAGTTACAAATAGATTCAAGGGAGTAGATCTGGTAGACATAATACCTGAAGAGCTATGAACAGAGGTTCATAACACTGAGGAGGAGGCAGTGACCAAAACCATCCCAAAGAAAAAGAAATGCAACAGGGCAAAATGGTTGTCTAAGGAGGCTTTTCAAATTGCTGAGGAGAGAAGAGAAGCAAAAGGCAAAGAAGAAAGAGAAAGATATATCCAACTGAATTCAGAGTTCTGGAGAATAGCAGGGAGAGATAAGGAAGGCCTTCTTAAGTAAACATTGCAAAGAAATAGTGGAAAACAATAGAACAGGAAAGACTAGAGATCTCTTCAAGAAAATTGGAAATATCAAGGGAATATTTCATGCAAAGATGAGAATGACAAAGGACAGAAGCAGTAAGGACCTGACAGAAATAGAAGCGATTAAGAAGAGGTGGCAAGAATGCACAGAACTATACAAGGAAGGTCTTAATGAACCAAATAACCATAATGGTGTGGTCAGTCACACCTAGAGCCAGACATCCTAGAGTGTGAAGCCAAGTGGGCCTTAGGAAGCATTACTATGACCAAAGCTAGTGGAGGTGATGGAATTCCAGCTAAGTTATTTCAAATCCCCAAAGATGATGCTGTTAAAGTGCTGCACTCAATAGAACAGCAAATTTGGAAAATTCAGCAGTGGTCACAGGACTGGAAAATGTCAGTTTTCATTCCACTCCCAAAGAAGGGTAATGCCAAAGAATGTTCAAACTACCGTGCAATTGCACTAAATTCACATGCTAGCAAGATTTTGCTCAAAATCCTTCAAGCTAGGCTTTAGCAGTATGTGAACTGAGAATTTCCAGATGTACAAGTTGGATTTAGAAAAGGCAGAGGAACCAGAGATCAGAGCGCCAACATTCACTGGATCATGGAGAAAGCAAGATTTCCAGAAAAACATCTGACTCATTGACTATGCTAAAGCCTTTGACTGTGTGAATCACAACAAACTGTAGAAAATTCTTAAAGAGAGGGGAATACCTGATCAACTTACCTGCCTCCTGAGAAACCTGTATGTGGGTTAAGAAGCAACAGAACTGGACATGTAACAATGAACTGGTTCAAAATTGGTGGAAAGGAGTATGTCAAGGCTGTACATTGTCACTCTGCTTATTTAACTTCTATGCACACTACATATGTGAAATGGTGGGCTAGATGAATCACAAGTTGGAGTCAAGAATGCTGGGAGAATATCAACAACGTCAGATATGCACATGGTGACACCCTAATGGCAGAAAGTGAGGCGGAACTAAGGAGCTTCTTGATGAGGGTGAAAGAGGAGAGTGAAAAAAGAACATGGCTTAAAACTCAGCATTCAAAAAACTAAGATCATGGCATCCAGTCCCATCACTTCATGACAAATAGAAGCAGAAAAGGTGGAAGCGACAGATTTTCTTTTCTTGGACTCTAAAATCACTGAAGACAGGGACTGCAGCCATGAAATTAAAAGACACTTCTGCCTTGCAACAAAAGCCATGACAAGCCCAGACAGTGTATTAAAAGGAAAAGACATCACTTTGCTGACAAAGGGCCGTACAGTCAAAGCTATTGTTTTGCCAGTAGTCATGTACGAATGTGAGGGGTGGACCATAAAGAAGGCTGAGCGCCAAAGAATTGATCCTTTTGAACTGTGGTGCTGGAGAAGACTCTTGAGAGTCCCTTGGACAGCAAGGAGATCAAACCAGTCAATCCGAAAGGAAGTCGACCCTGAATATTCATTGGAAGGACAGATCCTGAAGCTCCAATCCTTTGACCACTTGATGTGAAGAGCCCACTCATTGGAAAAGACCCTGATGCTGGGAAAGATTGAAGGCAAAAGGAGAAGGGGGTGGCAGAGGATGAGATGGTTAAATAGCATCACCAACTCAATGGACATGAGTTTGAGCAAACTGGGAGATCGTGGAGGACAGAAGAGCCTGGAATGCCGCAGTCCATGGGGTAGCAGAGAGTCACACACAACTTAGTGACTGAACAGCAGCAGCAGCAACATATATGCACTTAATATAGGAGCCCCCAAATGTCTAAGACAATACTAACAGACATAAAGGGAGAAATCGACAGGAATACAACAGGAGACTTTTACACCTCACTTAAATCAATGGACAGATCTTCTAGACAGGAAATGAATAAGGCAACAGAGATCCCAAGTGATACAGCAGTACAGTTAAGACTTAATTGATATGTTCAGGTCATTAAAAACCTCATTCCCCCCAAAAAACACCAGAGTACACATTCTTTACATGCACCTGGAACGTTCTCTAGGATTGACCACATCAGTTCAGTTCAGTTCAGTCGCTCAGTCATGTCCGACTCTTTGCGACCCCATGAATCGAAGCATGCCAGGCCTCCCTGTCCATCACCAACTCCCAGAGTTCACTCAGACTTGCGTCCATCAGGTCAGTGATGCCATCCAGCCATCTCATCCTCGGTTATCCCCCTCTCCTCCTGCCCCCAATCCCTCCCAGCATCAAAGTCTCTTCCAGTGGGTCAACTCTTTGCATGTACTGGAGTTTCAGCTTTAGCATCATTCCTTCCAAAGAAATCCCAGGGTTGATCTCCTTCAGAGGGCACAAATGGGCCTCAGTGAATTTTATAAGTATAGAAATAATCCTAAGCATCTTTTCTGACCACAGTGGCATGAAACTAGAAATCAACAACAGAAAAAGAAATGAGAAAAAATTATTCCATGGAAACTAAAGAACATACTACTTAAAAAACTAATGAATAAACAGTAAAACAAAGAGGAAATTACAAAATACCTTGGGGCAAATGACAGTGAAAACACAGCCATAGAAAAATCTATGAGATGCAGCAAAAGCAATTCTTCAGTTCAGTCGCTCAGTCGTGTCCCATTCTTTTCGACCCCATGAATTGCAGCACACCAGGCCTCACTGTCCATCACCAACTCCCGGAGTTCACCCAAACTCATATCCATCGAGTCGGTGATGCCATCCAGCCATCTCATCCTCTGTCGTCCCCTTCTCCTTCTGTCCCCAATCCCTCCCAGCATCAGGGTCTTTTCCAATGAGTCAACTCTACACATGAGGTGGCCAAAGTATTGGAGTTTCAGCTTCAGCATCATTCCTTCCTAAGAACACGCAGGACTGATCTCCTTTAGGATGGACTGGTTAGATCTCCTTGCAGTCCCAGGGACTCTCAAGAGTCTTCTCCAACACCACAGTTCAAAAGCATCAGTTCTTTGGCGCTCAGCTTTGGGAAGTTTATAGCAATGCAGGCCTTCCTCACAGTAACAAGAAAAATCTTGAACAACTTAATTTGCCACTTAAAAGAATTAGAAAAAGAAGAACTAATAAAACCTAAAGTCAGCAGAAGGAAGGAAATAATAAAGATCAAATAGGAAATAAACAGATTTAAAGCAATAGAAAATATCAATAAAACCAAGAGCTAGTTCTTTAAAGAAGAAAGCTTCTGCACAGCAAAGGAAACCATAAACAAAATGAAAAGATTCAAAGAATGGGAGAAAATGTTTACAAATGATGCAGCCGACAAGGGCTTAGTTTGCAAACTATACAAACAGCTCATACAACTCAACAGCTAAAAAAAAACAAACCCACTTTAAAATGGGCAGAAGACCTAATTTGACATTTCTCCAAAGAAATATAAAGGGACAATAGGCACATGAAAAGATACTCAACGTAGCTAATTAGAGAATTGCAAATCAAGCTGCAATGAAATACCACCGTACACCGGTCAGAATAGCTATTATTAAAAACTCTACAAGTAACAAATGCCGGAGAAGAGATGGAGAAAAAGGGACCCTCCTACATTGTTGTTGGCGGGAATGTAAGTAGTTACAGCCACTATGGAAAACAATAATGGAAGTTCCTGAGAAAACTAAAAATAGAAATACCATTTGATTCAGCAGTCCCACTCCTGTGTATCTATCCAGACACACTCTGTAATCTAAATGTGCACCCTTCTGTTCACAGCAGCACTATTCACAATAGCCAAGACATGGAAACAACCTAAGCATCCATCAACAGAGGAATGGATAAAGAAGAAGTAGTACATATATGCAGTGGAATATTACTCAGCCATGAAAACAGAATGAAATCATGCCATTTGCAGCAACATGGATTAGGGCTTATCACAATAGGTGAAGTAAGTCAGAAAGAGAAAGACAAATAGCATACGATACCACTTACATGCGAAATCTAAAATATGACAAATGAACCTATCTACAAACCAGACTCATGGACGTAGAGAAGGGCTGTGGTTGCCATGGGGAAGAGAGTTCAGGGGAGGATGTAGTGGGAGGTTGGGGTTAACAGATGTAAGCTATTACATTTGGAATGGATAAACAACAAGGGTCTACTGTATAGCACAAAATTGTATATTCAGTATCCTGTGATTAACCATAATGGAAAAGAATATTAATAAAAGTGTATATTTGTATAACTGAATCATTTTCTGTACAGAAGAAATTCACATACCAATCAACTATGTGTCAGTAAAACTTTTTAAAAGACAAATGGTTATATTGTAACCTGGATTGTTTTGACATCGTATAAAAGAGTAGATGCAAAGCCCACAGAGGGCTATTTTTTCATGATTTTTTTGTATTTGTTAAAACATACATAACATAAAATTTGCCAGTTTAGCCATTCTTCAGTGTGTGGTTCAGTGACATAAATACTTTGACATTTTTGTGTAACCATCACCATGATCCATCTTGAGAACTTTTTCTTCATTTCAAACTGAAACTCTATACCCTAACTCCCCATTTCCTGCAGGCCCTGACAATCACCATCTACTTTTTGCCTCTATGAATTTGATTCCTCTAGATACCTTTTATAAATAGAATCATACAGTACTTGTTCTTTTTTTTTATTGGCTTATTTCACTTAATTCAGTGTTTTTAAGGGTTATCTATATTGTGTGTGGCACATCAGAATTTCCTTCCTTTTTAAGTTGAAATAATATGCCTTTACATATATATACCATGTTTTATTTATCCATGCATCCACTGATGGATATTTGGGTTGTTTCCACCTTTTGGCTGCTGTGAACACTGGTGTACAAATATTTCATTAGGTCGCTGCTTTCAGTTCTTGAGGGTATATACCCAGAAGTGGAAGCACTGGATTATATGGCATGTTCTCTTTCCTTAGAAAACAGAATCAGAATAAATTGCTTTTAAAAGTTTTTATTTGTATGTGTGCACTTTAATTCTAGGAATTCCGTAACTCCATTGGTATAATCCATGGAATTCTCTAGGCTAGAATACTGGAGTGAGTAGCCTTGCCCTTCTCCAGGGGATCTTCCCAACCCAGGGATCGAACCCAGGTCTCCCACATTGCGGGCAGATTCTTTACCAGCTGGGCCACAAGGGAAGCCCAAGAATACTGGATAGGGTAGCCTATCCCTTCTTTAGCGGAACTCCCCGACCCAGGAATCAAACTAGGGTCTCTTGCATTGCAGGTGGATTCTTCACCAACTGAGCTATCAGGGAAGCCCCATCAAAGTGATCAGAATAGCTTATATAAATAAGGAATTTTATAAATCCCCTGCTGTGCATCCTGTGCACTTATACTTAAAAGATCCAATACCTAAAAAACATAACTATACAGAAATGAAGTGTGAGCATCAGTGTGATAGACAAGAATGCAGTGACTAAAATGTTTTTGAAGACCATGTTATGACAATTGGGAAATGTTTACTATACAGTGTTGAGTCAAAATCAGAGTCCCAAACGTGACTCTAATTTTTATATGTAAGCAACATATTTGTTTGCATTTAAATATTTATAAATTGATTTCCACTCATAAACATAGGAAATGTACCAAAATGTGATAATCTCTAGTTGGTGGGAATATGAAGGATTATTTTTCTCCTTTATACTTTTCTACAGTTTTCCAGATTTTCTGAATTGTCCATGCATTATTTTTATAATCTTAAAAAACAGGTATTAAAATGACTGTCAAAATTTAGTATTTTAGTGATTAGAAAGGACTGAATAGATTTAATTTCTGACAGAGCCTGCCAGAACATTATACCCAAGACTAAATAACTAACTCTTTTTCCTTAGAAGAAGATAAAACAGGATTAAAATACTGGGATTAATATGTTAAGGTTGTAATATGGCAAGTGGGTATCTAGTGTTTCAGGTACATATACACATTAAGGCATGTCTGAAGTAAAATTCCTAATTGCCCACCCTAAACGTTATCATCAAGATGTTCTCACCTGCTTCCTAGCTGCCTGCCTGTTAAGTCGCTTGCTTCATTCGTGTCCAACTCTATGCAACCCCATGGATTATAACCTAACCAGGCTCCACTGTCCATGGGATTCTCCAGGCAAGACTACTGAAGTGGGTTGCTATGCCCTTCTCCAGGGTATCTTCCTGACCTAGGGATGGAACCCACATCTCTACTTCTCCTGCATTGACAGGCAGGTTCTTTACCACTAGCACCACCTCAGAAGCAGAAGTCAGAAAGCATATCTCAGAGACAGACTTGTCCTGTGCAATCAAATTGATCCTCCTGAATTGTACTTGTAAGAGTTTAGATTGTGCAGAGGCTGTTTCTTTCTAGAAGGTTTTGATCCCAGGAATAATGACTGAAAAGTAAGTCACAACTAATATACATTTTATAGATTTGCCTATAATGAACATTCTCTCACTGTGACCAGACCAACCCCACCTTTATTGTTTGAGAAATCATCCACTGTCCATATAGTCTCTTTAGGGACTTATAACCCCTAAGGCAATTCTTTTGTTTATATTTAAATTGCACTTCATTTGAAGCAAACTATACTTTAATAAAGTAAGATTTCCACCATCAAAACAAAAGCTGTAAAATGTTGTCCATAACTGAAATGTTCTTTGTTTCTAGATAATTATATGACGTTATCTCGTTTAATTGATTTCTTAAGAAGATGTGGAAAACTTGAAGATGTTCCACGATTTTTCTTAATGGCTGAGAAACGCAACTCCAGAGCAAAACTGGAGCCAGGATTTCAGTACTGTAAAGGATTATATCTTTGGTAAATCTATTAGCAAATAAACTCTATATAATGGTTTTTTTTCTCATTGAATTACATTTTCTGCATTTAAAGTGATAGTTTTATTTGCTAAATAAATTATAAATGATTTAAACTTTGTAGTGATTGAGATAAGTAATTCTTTTTTTTTTTTTTAAACATATAACAAGGTATACTGGAGAACCAAATGATGCCCTTCGACATTTTAATAAAGCTCGGAAAGACAGTGACTGGGGCCAAAATGCCCTTTATAATATGATAGAAATCTGTTTGAATCCAGATAATGAAACTGTTGGAGGTGAAGTATTTGAAAATCTGGATGCAGATCCGGGGTGAGTAGTAGTTGACAAGATAAAAAAAAAAAACACTTCTTAGGGGCAAATAAGCAAGGGTATTTTATAAAGGAGAACTAAATTCCAGGATAGCACTAATGAAAGTTTAGTGAATAAATCAGCTGGAATAACTCTTCTCTGAAACAAGTATGAAATGCTTATAGAAAGTTTCCTAAATCAGAATAGATGTTCTGTGAAAAATGGGATGAACTGTAGAGTCTGATTACTTAGGAAAAAATTGTCCACATAACAGTAACTTCCCAACATGATAGCTATCTGCCAAACCCTGTGCTCTATACTTTATTAATGTTCTGTCTTATTAGTATTTAATCCCTATTACAACATTGTGAAAAAGCTCCAAGTTAACCTGTCCAGTGTGATGGAGTTAGAGTGCGGTGGAGGCAGGCTTTAGGTGTAATCCTACCTGGCCTCAGCGCACCTGCTGCTAGCCTTGTGCACCACTGGTCAGTGGTTGTATTTCTGTCAGTGTGCGTTTGTTGCTTGTCCTTTCCTCAGAATTGGGGAAGGCAGGGAGGGGAGCATAATGATGTAAAGGCATTAGAAGAGACAGTTTCTGCCTCCAGGAACATGCGATTGACCTGGTAGGCAAGACAGTATCTGTAACCATTCAATCTCCAACAAAACAGAAATGGGTTAAATTGATGTTAAGTATTGGAGGAATTCATAGAAATCATAGCAGTCAGGGGAAGCTGCATAGAGGAGTGGGAGAAAACAGGACCCAGTTGCTGAGATGTGTGTGACAACTTTGAAGGCTTGGATTACAGAGGCCCACTGAAGGATTTACAGGAAGGGAGAGGCATTTTTGTTTTTGTTTGTTTGTTTTAGAAAGGTTAAAGTATCCTACTGTTGTTATGCAACTAAAGGCTGTCCACATGGAAATCTTCAGCCATGGGCTGAACACACCAAACTCAGAATATAGAACTCAAAAGGGAAGTCACAGCTGGAGATACAGATTTGGGGGACCAGTGCTGAGTGGGTAGTTGGGACCCCATGAATGACCTGTTTTCAAGTAGAATGCAGTAACGGAAGTCTAAGAATTAAATTTGGGGTGTACTAACACTCAAGAGGATTGAAGGAGGAAGAGAGGTAAGGAAAGGACAAAGACTTTGGTGGAGAGAGAAGGAAAACTGTAATCCTAACAAAAAACAAAGAAGAGGAGCTTGAGAGAAGGTTACCAACAGTGTAAAATGTTTTAGAGAAGGTAAAAGCCTGAGAAAATCAGTGGCTTCAGGGGTTATTAGGCTTTGAGAATTTAATTTCCTTTTGTTAATTGATTTACTAATACATTATATTCAGGCGTGGGTCAGTATATAAGAAAATTGCTATTGCAGAAATTGTTATTGCACTTAAAATATACAACCTTTTGACAAATACAGAATTTCTTTTCTTAAAAGTCTAATAGGCAACAGGGAGAGGAAAATTAAGGACACTTTATATGTCTGGCAAACTTAGATTCAAATCCTAGGTTTAATGTAGGTATGTGACCTTTGGAAAATTATTAATACTTTCTCTGTTGGAGCCTTGGTTTTCTCATATATAAAATGAATTCAACATTGATTGAATGAAGTAATACAGTGCTTGGCACACAGTCAGAATTTTAACATAATTACTTTCTGCTCCCTCCTTTTTAAAAATTAATTTTTTTAAATTGAAGTACAGTTGATTTACAATATTTTATAGTCTTATTTTTCATTTTCTGAGCAAATATGCTATTTGATAATTGGATGATTCTACTTATCCTGAATTCAGTTTTGTATTAGTGAAATGAATACACTTACCACAGTGGATAGTATCCAGTTTTCATTTTCAATTTAAAGTGAATAAATGTCTAATGATGTTTGATTGAATCTATGTTAGTTTTGTTTTTTAAAACTAACTGTGCTTTAATTTATATTAGAAAAGAATAAGTGACATTCTTCAACAGGATTAGTTTTAAATTGGTGAGAAAAGTAGAAACCAGTGTACCCTCAAGCTCATTCTAATCTCAATGAATTTTGTTTCATGAGCAATAGATATTAACAAATTCATTTTTAATTGTATACAGTAATTCAACTGAGAAGCAAGAGTCTGTGCAGTTAGCAGTGAGAACAGCAGAAAAGCTCCTTAAAGAACTAAAACCTCAGACTGTTCAGGGTCAAGTACAGCTTCGTATAATGGAAAACTATTGCCTAATGGCCACCAAACAGAAATCTAATGTGGAGCAGGCATTGAATACCTTCACCGAAATAGCAGCATCTGAGGTTAGTAGATTTTCTTTTTCAACTTCACGTGTTACCTTTCCTTGCTGTGTTTAGTCACACAGTTGAGTCCAACTCTTTGCAACCCCATGTACTGTAGCCTGCCAGGCTCCTCTGTCCGTGGGAATTCTCCAGTCAAGAACACTGCAGTGGGCTGTCATGCCCTCCTCCAGGGAAATCTTCTGAACCCAGGGATCAAACCCAGGTCTTCCACACTGCAGGCAGATTCTTTACCATTTACTCCACCAGTACCTTTCCTTGGTGGTGTAGAAATATGTGTTTTTATTAGTTGTTTATTTTCTGAAGATTGACTTCATTATTTACAATTATTAAAAATTAGGTATACAGTTTGGTATGATTTTCCATCAGGCACCTTTGTTTTCAGAGGAGGCATTGTTACATGCTTATGTGTTGTTATCAGTTCAGTTGCTCAGTCATGTCCAGCTCTTTGTGACCCCATGGACTGCAGCACACCAGGCCTCCCTGTCCATCACCAACTCCCAGAGTTTACTCAAACTCATGTCCATTGAGTCAGTGATGTCATCCAGCCATCTCATCCTCTGTCATCCCCTTTTCCTCCCACCTTCAGTCTTTCCCAGCATCCGGGTCTTTTCAAATGGGTTAGTTCTTCACATCAGGTGGCCAAAGTATTAGAGTTTCAGCTTTAACCTCAGTCCTTCCAATGAATATTAAGGACTGATTTCCTTTAGGATGGACTGGTTGGATCTCCTTGCTGTCCAAGGGATTCTCAAGAGTCTTCTCCAACACCACAGTTCAAAAGCATCAATTCTTCAGTGCTCAGCTTTCTTTCTAGTCCAACTCTCACATCCATACATGACTACTGGAAAAGCCGTAGCTTTAACTAGACAGACCTTTTTTGGCAAAGTAATGTCTTTGCTTTGTAATATGCTGTCTAGGTTGGTCATAACTTTTCTTCCAAGGAGCAAGAATCTTTTAATTTCATGGCTGCAGTCACCATCTGCAGTGATTTTGGAGCCCCCCAAAGTAAAGTCAGCCACTGTTTCCCCATCTATTTGCCATGAAGTGATGGGACCAGAGCCCATGATCTTAGTTTTCTTACTGTTGAGTTTTAAGCCAACTTTTTCACTCTCCTCTTTCACTTTCATCAAGAGGCTCTTTAGTTCTTCTTCACTTTCTGCCATAAGGGTCATGTCATCTGCATATCTGAGGTTATTGATATTTCTCCTGGCAATCTTGATTCCAGCTTGTGCTTCATCCAGTCCAGCATTTCTCATGATGTACTCTGCATAGAAGTTAAATAAGCAGGGTGACAATATGCAGCCTTCACATACTCCTTTCCTGAATGGAACCAGTCTGTTGTTCCAGGTCCAGTTCTAACTGTTGCTTCTTGACCTGCATATAGGTTTCTCAGGAGGCAGATCAGGTGGTCTGGTATTCACATCTCTTTCAGAATTTTCCATAGTTTGTTGTGATCCACATAGTCAAAGGCTTTGGCATAGTCAATAAAGCAGATGTTTTTCTGGAACTCTCTTGCCTTTTTGATGATCCAGCGGATGTTGGCAACTTGATCTCTGGTTCCTCTGCCTTTTCTAAATCTAGCTTGAACATCTGGAAGTTCAACATTCACGTATTGCTGAAGCCTGGCTTGGAGAATTTTGAGCATTACTTTACTAGCGTATGAGATGAGTGCAATTGTGCGGTAGTTTGAGCATTCTTTGGCATTGCCTTTCTTTGGGATTGGAATGAAAACGGACCTTTTCCAGTCCTGTGGCCACTGCTGAGTTTTCCAAATTTGCTGGCATACTGAGTGCAGCACTTTCACAGCATCATCTTTTAGGATTTGAAATAGCTCTACTGGAATTCCATCACCTCCACTCACTTTGTTCGTACTGATGCTTCCTAAGGCCCACTTGACTTCACATTGAGGACGTCTGGCTCCAGGTGAGTGACCACACCATCGTGACTATCTGGATCATGAAGACCTTTTTTGTACAGCTCTTCCGTGTATTCTTGCCACCTTTTCTTAATATCTTCTGCTTCTGTTAGGTCCATACCATTTCTGTCCTTTATTGTGCTCATCTTTGCATGAAAAGTTCCCTTGGAATATCTAATTTTCTTGAAGAGATCTCTAGTCTTTCCCATTCTATTGTTTTCCTCTATTTTTTTGCATTGATCACTGAAGAAAGGCTTTCTTATCTCTCCTTGCTATTCTTTGGAACTCTGTATTCAAATTTGTTGTTATATTTATTTCTATTACAATGGTGAGTTTCTAGAGAAGGGAAATTCTGCAGGAGGGCCAAAATTAACTCTCAAGGGAATGGTTTTATCATCTATATTATAGGTATAGCCTAGGTTAACCTACTAAGTGAAAATGAATACCTGAGTGCCTTGATATCACCTTTTCACTTATGTGAACCTGAAATTTTTCCAGTCACGGACTTGATGGACATGAGTCTGAGTGAACTCCGAGAGATGGTGATGAACAGGGAGGCCTGGCGTGCTGCGATTCATGGGGTTGCGGAGAGTCGGACACGACTGAGTGACTGAACTGAACTGAACTGAAGGACTAAGTGAGATCAGTACTGACAACTTGTAATTTAGTCATGCAAATAATAATACTGTTCTTTGGCAAGACCGTTATCACCCCCTGCGGCAGTAATAATAATATTTAATAATAATGAATTTTTATTGTTAGATCAAAGACTTTTTTCACCCCATTCAAATCCACCACCCTTGTTACCCTCTGGGCCATCTATTTTCCCTTCTCTCATACAGTGCTCTACTCTCCAATTACTTGTTATTAAGGAAAGAATCCTAGGTACCCACTCCATCAATGGGCTTCCCTGGTGTCTCAGTGGTAGATCATCCACTTGCCAATGCAGAAGACATGGGTTCGATCCCTAGTTCAGGAAGATGCCCTGGAGAAGGAAATGGCAACCCACTCCTGTATTCTTGCCTGGGAAATCTCATGGACAGAGGAGCCTGGTGGGCTATAGTCCATGGGGTCACAAAGAGTCGTACACAACTTAGTGACTAAACAACAGCTCCATCGACAGTTGGTAATAGCTAATTCTAAGTATACACTAGTTATGTTCTTCCACCATGAAAGACTAATAATTTGGGCCATCTATGGGGTTGCACAGAGTCGGACACGACTGAAGCGACTTAGCAGCAGCAGCAGCAGAGGATATACAGAATTTTGCTGTATTTTCTTCTGGTTCAAAGATCACAGTGACAACAATAAACCAAAACCCTATGCTGACCCCTTCCCCTGCCTCTCAGGACCCTGGAGGGCTTTGGAACACCTACAGCTCCTGCTGGTACTTGGGTGCAGGTATCCTTGGTGGCACTTGACCACCACCGTCAGCCCTCCTGGGAACAAAACAGCAAGGCAGCAGCTACACAGTTCCGTCTTCACGCTGGGCTTCTGCTGGCATTGAAATAGTGTTTTCAGGGGTTGTGCTCAGTAGAATTGACTGTGCGGGAGCAGATGGATGACAGCAGCTGATCCAGAAATAGGACTGCCCTATATCTAAGACAATCTGTAAGAACACGATGAAGCACCATTTCAAGTAAGGTGTCATAGCTCCTGAATGTTGTGAAGTAACGTTCTGTCATGTAAGGTGGTTTTGAACTGTGAGGCTTAAGAGAGAACGCTAAAAGCACTAAGTGACATCACAGCTGTTTCCTAGAAAGACTGTGCCAGTTTTTTTGTTTTGTTTTGGTGAGATTGCCCCGTGTTTTGTCATTCTAACATGTGTGGTTAATAATATTCTGTCCTCAGATCTGCTTGCTGACCACATTGTCCAAAGACTGATGTATGAAGTTTCATAAGTGAATTTTATCTTGCGTTTTCCCCTTTTAATTCTTAGGCTCTATATATTAAATATAATGAATATTCATTGAGTAACCAGTGGGTGCTAAGCATAGACTCACAAAGAGAAGCCACATATAGTTCCTGTCTTCAAGTTTCTCATAACCTACCAAAGAAGAGACAAGCATACTGACTGTAATGTAAAGCAAAATCTGTTACATTCTGTTCTAAAGTTGCAAATAAAAGTGCTGTAGGGGACAGTATAAGGAGAGCTGAGAGATCTTTTCTGTGGAGGACGTTATGATATAAGAAAAACCAGGATAAACTGCATTTTCACAGTCAGAGATGGAAGAAGTATATTCTAAGTTAAGGGGAAAATGTGAACAAAGGCAGGGAGGCCATGAAGCATAGGGTACATCCGCAGCCCTGTGTGGCATTCAGATTGATTGAAAAACAGGGATATGACAGGAAGACATGGGAGGAAACAGTGGAAGATGCATTAAACCCAAGCTGAAATGGTCCACTTCGTTTCTTTCCCTCATCTTGAACTATAATGGTACATCATTTATAACAGAGCTATAGCACCTTTTGTGCTATAAAGTTGTTGCACTTTAGAGTGACACAGAGAGAGAAGGTGGTACAGATATCCTAAGAGAGAACATCTTAGGATGTCTGCACCAGAAAAGGTATCATGGGTCCAGTGCAGGGGTTGGAATGCAGGTGTGCAGTATTAAAAATCATTCTTCAGTTCACTCAGGAGTGATCAAGCTGTGAGGAATTGATTAATTCTAATTAAACTCAAGGTATGTAAATTTTAAATCAGGGAGCTTACTTTAAATGTGTAGTGTGGGATATTTTTAGTATGTGAATAGATCTGGGCATTTTTTTCAGGACCCTTCTTTTTGTGAACTGTCCTAGGATTTGACAGACAAATACATATTAAGTCTTTATTTATTATACTTTCCTATCTAGCCCACCTGGGATAAGGGTACAGTTCAGGAATTAATAATATCCCACATGTCTTCAAAATCCTTACCAAATTGGTTATATTTGGCATTCAAATAAAACCCTTTCTGTCACTCTTTAATTAGAACAAATTACACATTGGAACTTTAACAGAGTGTCTGAAGAACTATGGAGGTTCATAACATTGTACAGGAGGTGGTAA
The DNA here is from genome assembly GCF_023091745.1 of Budorcas taxicolor. NCBI lineage: Eukaryota > Metazoa > Chordata > Mammalia > Artiodactyla > Bovidae > Budorcas > Budorcas taxicolor. The sequence goes on from NC_068911.1 coordinate 74,731,395, forward strand.
CCAAAACCATCCCCAAGAAAAAGAAATGCAACAAGGCAAAATGGTTGTCTGAGGAGGCCTTATAAATAGCTGAGAAAAGAAGAGGAGCAAAAGGCAAAGGAAACAGGAAAAGATGTACCCATCTGAATGCAGAGTTCCAAAAAATAGCAGGGAGAGATAAAAGAGTGTTAAGTGAACAATGCAAAGATATAGAGGAAAGCAATAGAATGGAAAAGACTAGAGATCTCTTCGATAAGATTAGTGATACCAAGGGAACATTTCATGCAAAGATGGGCACAATAAAGAACAGAAACAGTAACGACCTAACCGAAGCAGAAGAGATTAAGAAGAGCTGGCAGGAATACACAGAAGAACTGTACAGAAAAAGGTCTTAATGACCAAATTAAGGTCATTGAGATAACCACAATGGTGTGGTTACTCACCTAGAGCCGGACACCCTAGAGTGTGAAGCTAAGTGGGCCTTAGGAAGCATTACTGTGAACCAAGTTAGTGAAGGTGAAGGAATTCCAGCAGAGCTATTTAAAATCCTGAAAGACAATGCTGTTAAAGTGCTGCACTCAATATGCCAGCTATTTGGAAAACTCAGCAGTGGCCACAGTACTGGAAAAGGTCTGTTTTCATTTCAATCCCAAAGAATATTCAGACTACCACAGCTGCACTCATTTCACATGCTAGCAAGGTAATGCCCAAAAACCTTCAAGCTAGGCTTCAACAGTACATGAACTGAGAACTTCCAGATATACAGCTAGATATAGAAAAGGCAGAGGAACCAGAGATCAAATTGCCAACATCCGCTGGATCATAGAAAAAGCAAGAGAATTCCAGATAAACATCTACTTCTGCTTCGTTGACTATGTTAAAGCCTTTGACTGTGTGGATCACAACAGACTGTGGAAAATTCTTAAAGAGATAGGAATACCACACTACTTTACCTGCCTCCTGAGAATCCTGTATGCAAAACAAAAGCAGCACATGAAACCAAACATGGAACAATGGACTGGTTCAAAATTGGGAAAGGAGTGCACCAAGGCTATATATTGTCACCCTGTTTATTTAACTTATGTGTAGAGTACATCATGTGAAATACCAGGGTGGATGGAGCAGAAGCTGGAATCAAGATTGCCGGGACAAATATCAAGAACCTCAGATATACAAATGACACCACCCTCATGGCAGAAAGTGAAGAGGAACTAAAGAGCCTCTCGATGAAGATGAAAGAGGACAGTGGCTAAAAAAAAAAAAAAAACTAGCTTAAAACTCAAGATGCAAAAAACTAACATCATGGCATCTGGTCCCATCACTTTATGGCAAGTAGAAGGGGAAACAATGACAAAGTTTATTTTCTTGGGCTCCAAAATTGCTGTGAACCGTGACTGCAGTCATGAAATTAAGATGCTTGCTCTGGAAGAAAAGCTACAACAGACCTAAACACTGTATTAAAAAGCAGAGACATCACTTTGCCGACAAAGGTCTATATAGGCAAAGCTATGGTTTTTCCAGTGGTCATGTACAGATGTGAGAATTAGACCATAAAGAAGGCTGAGCACCAAAGAATTGATGCTTTCAAACTGTGCAACTTGTGAAGACTCTTTGAGAGTTCCTTGAAGAGCAAGGAGATCAAACCAGTCAATCCTAAAGGAAATCAGTCCTGAATATTCATTGGAAGGACTGATGCTAAAACTGAAACTCCAGTACTTTGGAGTCAACCATGTCCAGGAAGAACAGAGAGTCCAAGACAGAATAAAAACCCAAGAAGGAACAAACACACCAAGGCACATGATAATCAAACTGACAAAAATCAAAGACAAAGATAAATTATTAAAAGCAACAAGCGAAAAAAGACAAATAACATCCAAGGAAAACCCCATAAAGTTATCAGCCAATTTCTCAACTGACACTCAACATAGGAGCACCTCAATATGTAAGGTGAATACTAACGCATACAGGGAGGAATTGACAGTAACACAATAATAGTGGGGGACTTCAATACCCCACTTTCATCAATGGACAGATCATCCAAACAGAATATCAGTAAGGAAACAACAGGCCTTAAAGTGATGCTTTTCACAAGCTGGGCTTAATTGATATTTATAGACCATTCTATCCAAAAGCAGCAGGTTACACATTTTTCCCAAGTGGGTGCAGAACATTCTCCAGGATTGAGCTCATGTTGGGCTATAATGTGAGCCTTGGTAAATTTAAGAAAATCAAAATCATATCAAGCATCTTTTCTGATCACAATGCTATGAGATTAGAAATAAACTACAAGAAAAAAAAAAAACCTCGAAGAAACACAAAGAGATGGTGGATAAACAATATGCTACTAAACAACCACTGGATCACTGAAGAAATCAAAGAGAAAATTTTTTAAAAAAAGGCAGGGAGACAAGTGAAAATGAAAGGACAGTGGTCCAAAACTGAAGGGAGGCAGCAAAGCAGTTGTAAGAGGGAAGTTTATGGCAACACAGTCTTACCTCAAACAAGAAAAATCTCAAATAAACAACCTAACTTTTCACCTAAAACAACTAGAGAAAGAAGAACAAGCAAAACCTAAAGTTAGTAAAAGGAAGGAAATCATAAAGATGAGAGCAGAAGTAAATGAAATAGAAAAACAAAAAACAATTGCAAAATTCAATTAAACTAAAAGCTGGTTCTTTGGAAAGATAAACAAGATTGATAAACCTTTAGCCAGACTCATCAAGAAAAATAGGAAGAGGACCCAAATCAGTAAAATTAGAAATGAAAAAGGAGAAGTTACAATTGACTCCACAGAAATACCAAGAATCGTAAGAGATTCCTATGAACAACTGTATGCCAACAAAGTGGATAACCTGGAAGAAATGGACAAATTCTTAGAAAGGTAGTCTCCCTAGACTGAACCAGGAAGAAATAGAAAATCTGAACAGACCAATCACCGGCCCTAAAATTGACACCGTGGTTAAAAACCTCCCAACAAACAAAAATCCAGGACCTGACAGCTTCACAGGTGAATTTAGAGAAGAGTTAACACCTATGCTTCTGAACTGTTCCAAAAAGTCCCAGAGGAAGGAAAACTTCCCAACTCATTTTATGAAACCACCATTACCCTGTTAGCAAAACCAAAGATACCAAAATAAAAGAAAATTACAGGCCAGTATCACTGATGAACACAGATGTAGAAATTCTCAACAAAATACTAGCAGTCCATATCCAACAATACATTAAAAGATCATACACCATGATAAGTAGGATTCGTCCCAGGGATGCAAGGATTTTTCAACATCTGCAAATCATCAAATTGAAGAATAAAAACCATATGGTCATCTCAATAGATGCAGAAAAGGCTTTTGACAAAGTTCAGCACCCATTTATGATAAAAAATACGCTCCATAAAGTGGGCATAGAGGGTACATACCTCAACATTAAGAAGGCCATATATGACAAACCTACAGCCAGGATCAGACTCAGTGATGAGAAGCTGAAAGCATTCCTAAGATCAGGACGAGACATGGATGTCCCCTCTCACCACTTTATAAAAAATTAACTATTTAATTGGAGGATAATTACTTTCCAATATTGTGATTTTTTTGCCATACATCAACATGAATCAGCCACGGGTGCACATGCGTCCCCTGATCTTGAACCCCCCTCCCCACCCTGTCCCTCTGGGTCGTCCCAGAGCACTGGCTTTGAGTACCCTGTTTGATGCATCTAACTTGCACTGGTCATCTATTTTATGTATGGTAATATACATGTCTTAGTGCTGTTCTCTCAAAGTATCCCACCCTCACCTTCTCCCACATAGTCCAGAAGTCTGTTCTTTGCATCTCTTTTCTGCTTTCTTGCATATAGAATCATCATTACCATCTTTCTAAATTCCACATATATGTGTTAATATACTGTATTGATGTTTCTCTTTCTGACCTACTTCACTCTGTATAATGGGTACAGTTTCATCCACCTCACTGGAACTGACTCAAATGCATTCTTTTTTTATAGCTGAGTAATGCTCCATTATGTATATGTACCACAACTTCCTTATCCATTTGTCTGCCAATGGACGTCTAGGTTGCTTCCATGTCTTAGCTATTGTAAACAGTGCTGCAGTGAACATTGGGGTATGTGTGTCTCTTTCAATTCTGGTTTCCTCATGTGTATGCCCAGCAGTGGGATTGCTGGGTTGTATGGCAGTTCTAGTTCCAATTTTTTTAGGGAATCTCTACACTGTTCTCCATAGTGGCTGTGAAAAGTGAAGTGAAAGTGAAAGTCACTCAGTCATGTCCAACTCTGTGACCCCATGGACTGTACAGTGCATGGAATTCTCCAGGCCAGAATAATGGAGGGGTAACCTTTCCCTTCTTCAGGGGATCTTCCCAACCCAGGGATCAAACCCAAGTCTCCCACATTGCAGGCAGATTCTTTACCAGCTGAGCCACAAGGGAAGCCCAAGAATACTGGAGTGGGGAGCCTATCCCTTCTCCGGCGGATCTTCCTGACCCAGGAATCATCCCAGGGTCTCCTGCATTGCAGGCAGATTCTTTACCAACTGAGCTATCAGGGAAGTCCATACCAGCTTGCATTCCCACCAACAGTGTAAGAGGGTTCCCTTTTTCTCCACACCCTCTCCATTATTTATTGTTTGTAGATTTTTTGGTGGCAGTCATTCTGACTGGCATGAGATGATGCCTCATTGTGGGTTTGATTTGCATTTCTCTAATAATGGGTAATGTTGAGCATCTTTTCATGTGTTTATTAGCCATCTGTATGTCTTGTTTGGAGAAATTTCTGTTTAGTTCTTCAGCCCACTTTTTGATTGGGTTGATTCATTTTTCTGGTATTGAGCTGCATCACTCTCACCATTTTTATTCAACATAGTTTTGGAACTTCTAACCACAGCAATCAGAGAAGAAAAAGAATCAGATTGGAAAAGAAGAAGTTAAACTGTCACTGTTTGCAGATGACATGATACTATACATAGAAGACCTTAAAGATGCTACTAGAAAACAACTAGAACTCATCAATGAATTTGGTTAAGTTGCAGGTTACAAAATTAATACACAGAAATCTGTTGCATTTCTATATACTAACAATGAAAGAGCAGAAAGAGAAATTCAAGAAGCAATTCCATGTACCATTACATCAAAAAGAATAAAATATCTAGAAATAAGCCTACCTAAGGAGAGTACATCATGAGAAACGTTGGACTGGAAGAAACACAAGCTGGAATCAAGATTGCCGGGAGGAATATCAATAACCTCAGATATGCAAAAGACACCACCCTTATGGCAGAAAGTGAAGAGGAACTAAAAAGCCTCCTGATGAAAGTGAAAGAGGAGAGTGAAAAAGTTGGCTTAAAGCTCAACATTCAGAAAACAAAGATCATGGCATCCAGTCCCATCACTTCATGGGAAATAGATGGGGAAACAGTGGAAACAATGTCAGACTTAATTTTTGGGGGCTCCAAAATCACTGCAGATGGTGACTGCAGCCATGAAATTAAAAGACGCTTACTCCTTGGAAGAAAAGTTATGAGCAACCTAGATAGTATATTCAAAAGCAGAGACATTACTTTGCTGACTAAGGTCCGTCTAGTCAAGGCTATGGTTTTTCCAGTGGTCATGTATGGATGTGAGAGTTGGACTGTGAAGAAGGCTGAGCACAGAAGAATTGATGCTTTTGAACTGTGGTGTTGGAGAAGGCTCTTGAGAGTCCCTTGAACTGCAAGGAGATCCAACCAGTCCATTCTGAAGATCAACCCTGGGATTTCTTTGGAAGGAATGACGCTAAAGCTGAAGCTCCAGTACTTTGGCCACCTCATGCAGAGTTGACTCATTGGAAAAGACTCTGATGCTGGGAGGGATTGGGGGCAGGAGGTTAAGAGGACAAGAGAGGATGAGATGGCTGGATGGCATCACGAACTCGATGGATGTGAGTCTGAGTGAACTCCAGGAGATGGTGATGGGCAGGGAGGCCTGGTGTGCTGCAATTCATGGGGTCGCAAAGAGTCGTACACGACTGAGCGACTGAACTGAACTGAACTGAACTGAAGGAGACAAAGGATGAGATGGTTGGATGGCATCACCAACTCAATGGACATGGGTTTGGGTAGAGTCCAGCAGTTGGTGATAGACAGGGAGGCCTGCTGTGCTGCGGTACATGGGGTCTCAAAGAGTCGGATACAACTGAGTGACTGAACTGATGATGATGAAGGAGACAAAAGACCTGTACTCCAAAAACTAGAAGATGCTGATGAAATAAATAAAAAAAGACATAAGCAGATGGAAAGTTATACCATGTTCATGGATTGGAAGAATCAATATTGTCAAAATGACTATGCTACCTAAGGGAATCAACAGAGTCAATGGAAACCCCATCAAATTACCAATGCTATTTTTCACAGAAATAGAACAAAAAAGTCTCAAATTTTGCATGGAGACACAAAAGACCCCAAATATTCAAAGAAATCTTGAGAAATAATAACAGCTAGAGGAATCAGGCATCCTGACTTCAGACTATAATACAAAGCTACAGTCATCAAAACAGTATGGTACTGTCACAAAAATAGAAGTATAGCTCAATGGAACAGCATTCCAAAAAAAACCAGAAATAAGCCTATGCACCTGTAGTTAATTAATCTGTAACAAAGGAGGCAAAACTACACAATGTCAGAAAGTCAGTCTTTTCCACAAATGGTGCTAGGAAAACTGGACAGCCACATGTAAAAAAAATGAAATTACATTATTCCTTAACTCCATACACAAAAATAAGTCAAAATGGATTAAAGACCTAAGTGTTGGACTGGACATTTTAAATCTATTAGAGGAAAACATAGGCAGAATACTCTCTGACATAAATCACAGCAATATCTTTTTTAGTCCATCCCCCAGAATAATGGAAGTAAAAGAAAAAATAAGTGGGACCTACTTAAACTCAAAAGCTTTTACATAACAAAGGAAACAATAAAGAAAATGAAACGACAGCCCACAGATTGGGAGAAAATATTTGCAAATGATGTGACTGATGAGGGATTAGTCTCCAAAATTTATAAACAGCTTATGACACTTAATAGCATCAAGGAAACAACCCACTCAAAAAATGGGCCAAAGGCTTGAATAGACATTTCTCTAAAGAGTATATACAGTTGGCCAATAGGCACATGAAAATATGTTCAACATTGTTAGTTATTAGAGAAATGCAAATCAAAACTACAATGAGATATCACCTCACACTGGTCAGAATGGCTATCATCAAAAAGTTCACAAATGCTGGAGAGCGTGTGGAGAGAAGGGAACTCTCCTGCATTGGTGGTGGGAATGTAAATTGCTACACCCACCGTGGAGAACAGTATGGAGGTTCCTTAAAAAACTAAAAACAGCTACTGTATGAGCCTGCAATCCTATTCCTGAGCATATATCTAGAGAAAAACATGGCCCCCAAAGATACATGCACCCCAGTGTTCTCTGCAGCACTGTTTACAATAGCCAGGACATGGAAACAACCTAAATATCCCTCGAGAGAAGAACGAATAAAGAAGATGTGGTACATACATGCAATGGAATATTACTCAGCCATTAAAAAGAGTGAAATAAGGCCACTTACAACAACATGGATGGACCTAGAGTGTGTTGTGCTGAGTAAAGTAAATCAGACAGAAAAGAAACATATGACATCCGTTATATCTGGAATCTAAACAGTAATGATACAAATGATCTTACTTACCAAACAGACACTCACAGATGAGAAATGAACTCATGGTTGCAGGAGGGGGAAGTGATAGTTAAGGACTTTGGGAAGGTCATGTGCACTCTGCTATATTTAAAATGGATAACCAACAAAAGCCTATTGTATAGCAGATGGAACTCTGCTCAATGTTGTGTGCCAGCCTGGATGGGAAAGGGGTTTGGGGAAGAATGTACTTGATCACTCAGTTGTGTCTGACTCTTTGCAACCCCATGGACTGAAGCCCACCAGGCTTCTCTGTCCATGGGGATTTTCCAGGCCAGAGTATTGGAGTAGGTTGCCATGCCTTCCTCCAGGGGATCTTCCCAACCCAGGGATCAAACCCAGGTCTCCCGCATTGGAGGCAGATTCTTTACCATCAGAGCCACCAAAAAAGCCCAAGAATACTGGAGTGAGTAGCCTATCCCTTCTCCAGGAGATCTTCCTGACCCAGGAATTAAACTGGTGTCTCCTGCATTTACAGGTGGATTCTTTAGCAGCTGAGCTATGGATACATGTATATGTATGGCTAAGTTCCTTCCCTGTTCACCTAAAACTATCACAACATTGTTAGTCGGCTATACCCAATACAAAGTGTTCCTGGTATTAAAAAACAATAATAATAATGAAATTTTTTAAAAAGTTAAAGGGAAAAAAAAAGAACTGGCAAATTTGTGACACACATACAAAAAAAATCATAATCCCTCTGCTGAAATTTAAGAAGCACTTTAGCTTTATCAGATACATATGCATTGTTGCTTTGGTATGTTAATTTTCTGAATAGATGGCTAGTGCTGGGATTCTCCAGGCAAGAGCACTGGAGTGGGTTGCCATTTCCTTCTCCAGTGATCTTCTGAACCCAGGGATTGAACCCAGGTCTCCTGCACTGCAGGCAGATTCTTCACCAACTGAGCCACCAGGGAAGCCCCTCTCCATTGTATACCAGTTTTTATTAGCTTGTTGATTTCACAGAATGACATTTTCTAACTCTGAACTCTGTCTTTAAAAAGATAACATCTTATAGTCACTATTAAGGATCTGCAGAGTCCAAATCTAAAGGCATCTTTTACGGCATGAGTTTATTTCATATAATTTCCAAGTGATTAATTCATTGCATGCCTTAATAACATTTCACTGGTCACACTTTATTGGAAGCAAAGGCCTTTGAATAAAATGAAAAGGGATAGGAAAGGAGCAATGGAAGTCAGTCTAGATAAGGAATATCATTTGCAGGTATATCATTCTGTTGGTTATCTGATTTACAAGTGAAATAACTAAGGAACCAGAATAATAAATATACAATTAGGACTACATTGAGGTAGAATTTTATTTTTTTCTATTTCTGTACAAAACCAAAACAGTCAATCCCATTAAAGATCAACTTGTCCTTATTGCCTGGAATTGTGTGGTTATGGCACTTGCCTTCTTACTGAATTCCCTTGACCAGATGGTTCTTCCTGGTAGCTTGAGGTTAGTTGATGTGCTAAATAATGACCATATCACAGTATTTAAGTGAAGCCAGAGACAGAATCCACAGGCCAGTCCGTATATTATGTGGCACTTGCTACTTTCCATGTGTTTCTCTTTGAAACATGAGACATTTTATGTTTGTATCTGGGGGTCTGAATGTCTGTTTTGTTACAGAAGGATCATGTTCCAGCACTTTTGGGAATGGCAACAGCTCATATGATCTTGAAACAAACTCCCCGGGCCCGAAATCAGCTGAAGCGGATTGCGAAAATGAACTGGAATCCTATTGATGCTGAGGACTTTGAGAGGAGTTGGCTGCTGCTTGCTGATATTTATATTCAGTCAGCAAAATACGACATGGCCGAGGAACTGATAAAACGGTGCCTGCGGCATAACAGGGTAGGTGCCGTGCTTAGCTGTGTTCAACTCTTCGCGACCCTGTGGTCTGTAGCCGTCCAGGCTCTTTTGTCCATGGGGATCTCCAGGCAAGAATACTGGAGTGGGTTACCATGCCCTCCTCCAGGGGATCTTCCCAACCCAGGGATCGAACCCAGGTCTCCTGCATTGTAGGCGGATTCTTTACCGTCTGAGTCACCAGGGAAGCCCAAGAATACTAGAGTGGGTAGCTTGTCCCTTCTCCAGGGGATCTTCCTGACCCAGGAATCAAACCGGAGTCTCCTGCGTTGCAGGCAATTTTTTTTTACCAGCTGAGCTACCAGGGAAGCCCACGAGGGAGGAGACTGAGGAGGAAAGAGTGATTGTTAGCCTTGGTTGTATAAACATTCTGTAATGGGCTTTAGAGAGTATTGGTCCATTTCTAGGGATTTCTCTGTGTTTTTGGAAAATTAAATGTTTATTTCTACCACAATCAGGATATAAACATTAATAATAAAAAAGCTATTTGCCCTTGAAAGTAAAATAAAGATGTATGCAGTTTCAAGTTTCAGCTGTGGTTTGCCCTACTTACCAAAAGTGTTTTGGAATGTCAAGCATTTGCCTGTGATTATCCATCTCATCCCAGAACTAATGAAAATTGCAGAAGAACATTAATTGCGGACGTCTGTCCCTCCTATTAAATACTCCTGATGAATTTACTGCAGCTGCATGTTGTTTTCACATTATTAGAATACACTCTGCATAATATATTTTATGGGGGGAAGTCTTTTCAGCATTTAATTTGATTTGTTTAATAAAATGTCCTTATCATGAGGTATAAAATTAAAAATCTTGAAGTCTTTAGAATTTAAGGCTCTTTACTAACAGTGCATTTTGGTGTTTAATAGCCCCCAAAAGGATGTCTTTTTATGACCTTTTTTAAAGTTAAGAATGTTCCTATTTACTGAGAAATAATTGTGCTCAACTTAGAAACTTAAGAGTATTTATCTTTATGGATTCTTATCAGTTACTTCAAAATCTTAATCACAGTAAATCTATGTTTTATTCTCTTTGAGCCAGTTAGAATTCAAAATGGATCATTTGTTTTTTAAAGAGAAGTCATGATCACCTAATACTATTAAGTTACTCTTTTAGGGACTTGAAAAACTGCAAGTATTAAGACATTTATCAACTTATGGTTTGAACATGTGATTTAAGTTACATTGGCCTTAATACTTATTAATTGGCTACAATACTTATTAATAGACTTTAAAAAATCTTAAGCGCCAAATAACTGACCTCTGTAAATGAGATTTCATGGGAATTAAGGTTTCAATACAGATAGAATTTCAATTTGCCAGAACTCAGACAGCAGTACATTGCATGGTTGAACATGATGGCTGGTTTGGAGGTTAAACATGATGGTTATTTAAGCATGTTCATATGGGAAGCATGAGATTCAGGAACTGGAGCTTAGAAACTTTGAGTTATATACTTTAAAAATGGAGAGCATCCAGATCTGGGGCAGGAAATGTACAAGATGCAACTAGACCATCCTGTCATACCAGATGGCAAGGAAGCTATCAGAGATGATTGGAGTCATTTCAGGGACTCCAGAGCCAACTTGAGGACACTCCCACTAGCCAAAGTTAAGACACTTCAGGCATCAATAATGACTGCATTGAATAACACACCAAATATGTTTAAATCCATGAGTTTACAAAGATATAAAAAAGAAAAACCTAATTGGTCACCACTGAAATATGCCAATAAACTGTTATTTCTAAAGCTGACAAGTAAAGGGAAAGAAGTATCTCTCCTGCCTTTTCTGTGTGAATAATACTGCTGGGAAATGAAATGATGGAAAAGGAGATGTTTCTCATTATAGATGTTGTCCAGCTAATGAAGAAATGAGGAAAGAATGATAGAATGTCACCATTTTCCAACCATTATGAATTAATGAATGGGTATAACATCACAAGACATTATGTGCCTCCTGAATGAAGAACACACTATCAGACAGTCAGACTGGGGGTGAGACAACTGAAACACTCACTCTGGGTCCAAACTTTAAAGGGACACTTAATGTAATTATCTTAAATGATCCTGCTGTAACAAAGTATCAGAGACTGGGTGGCTTATAAACAACACAAGTTTATTCTCACAGTTTTGTTAATAGATGCTGGAGTCTACAATCAGGATGCCAGCATGATTGGGTTCTGGTGATGGCCCACTTCCCTGTTGCCGACTGCTGAGTTCTCATTGTGTCTTCACAGGGCAGAAAAAAGAGTAGGAGAGCTCTCTGGGCTCCCTTTTTACAAGGGCACTAATTCCATTCAGGAGGGCTCCACCCAAATGACCCTCCCCAAAGCCTCACTTCCTAATACCATCACATTGGATGTCAGGATTTCAGCATATAAATTTAGGGGGACATAAACACTCAGTGCATCACAGTAATCAAGATGAATGATATTTAATGCAATATTTTTTAAATTTAAAAAAAAAAGTATCAAAATGTGAAACAGGATCTTACAGTGCTGTGCTGAGCTCTATTGAAGCCTTAAGCAAAAGGGTAAATGTGTATGTACCCTGATCCCATGTTTATATTTTTTAATGGTTAATAGTTTTCATGAAAATATTATTGGTATATCTTCTTGAATTAAAGGAAAGTAAAATTACAGTAAATAGAAAAATAACATAAAAATAACAAACAACATATGAGTTTTAATATACTTTCCTGGTTTTCAAATTTTTTTAACTTAACATTCTGGGGAAAAAATAGCAATTATAAGATACCTAAAAACATGTATACAGCATTGTGCATTTTTGCTTTTTCCTGAGGAGCAATGTGGCTTGGCAGAGCAGCGATCTATGAAGTAAGTAGCTTCATCTCTTTCCCTCAAATCAAAATCAGATCCAAACCTCTAGATCTAATACAATTTCCAGGAAATATCAATGACATAGGAATGTATTATATAACTACCACAAGGATGCACTCAACTAAATCTGGGCTGTGAGAAACTCTAGGATAAACATTCATATTTTTCCTACACTTAATTGCAAGGAGAGAGAGAGAGAGAGGAAACCTCTAGATCAAAAGGAAGCTTAGGGACATTTCAAATCAGTTATAGTGTGTGGGCCTTATTTAGATCCTCATCCTGACAATCAAATAAAAAATTATGTTAAGGCTATTTGAAATTTGAATAGTGACTATATATTTGGTAATGTCAAGTTGTTGTTATATTTTAGGTATGATAATTTGTGGTTATGATTAAAGAAAGTCCTTATTTTAAATAGATATACTAAAATATTTATGAATGCAATGATATAGTATCAGGATTTTTTATCTGACAATACAGAGGGACAAATATGGGGTAGAAGTGAGACAGTATTAGGCGTTAATTGTTAAAGAAACGGATTCATGGGGTCCACTATACTGTCATTTCTATATCTGTTAAAATTATTTGTAATAAAAAGTGTTAAGTATATGTATAAAACATGTCCTTCCCTCTCACCCAAAAATCCTGATTCTGTAGATTTGGGATAGGGGCTTGGCATCAGAATCTTTTTAAGTCCCACAGATGATGTGATTGCATAGCCAAGATTGAAAACCACAGTTTTATGGGCCATTTAAATAAGTTAATATGATTGACCTCTATAGTCATAAGCACTCCATAAAATCTTAGTGATATCAAGCTTAATCTATTGATATATCTTGTATTTATTTGTAGTCATGCTGCAAAGCTTATGAATATATGGGCTACATTATGGAGAAAGAGCAAGCATATATGGACGCTGCCTTAAACTATGAGATGGCATGGAAACATGGCAACCAGACAAACCCAGCAGTAGGTGAGTTTAACATTTGAACAGTAGGTTTTCACCGGAAATGTGGGTTTTATGTGTAAACCTTCATTTAAATGAATTTGATTTTCTTGTTAAGGACAAAATATACATTAACAGCCAACATCCTTTGTCATTCCTGAGAAATAAATTTTACATTCCTAATAGATTATTAGCTGCTAATTTATTAGGTATAGTTTGCTGAGATTCAAACTCGGCCTCAGTTGCCTTAGAGGACATCTAGTCTAATTCTGCCCCTTTTTCTCCCTTCACCCTCTAATTGAAAAATGTAATACTGTGGGAGAAAGTGTTCATTGTGAAAGAAGTGAGAAAAACATTGCATTAAATCAAGTTCTGCTGGTTGCTTTACTGCAAAACTTCTCAAAGACTCTAAGCCCTAATATGCATTGTGGTGGATATCACGTAGAGAACATGTTTCCCACGATAAGTTGACTATGGAACTTTTTTTTTTTTTGCCCTGAGCATCTGGAAACATCATCTTGTCCCAGGGGTAGACTGTTGGTTTGAGGAAGGCTAGTCGCCAAGGTCCCTAACAGATGGGCGGCACCTGGAATATTCTTAGTGACCACTGACAGCCACGTTGTGAGGGAGCTCCCCCCAGGCTTCTCTTTGTGTTGAGCTGGAATCAGCGTCATTTGACACTGCCCTGTCTGTTCTCTGGAGCAACCCACAGAGTTCTCCCCTGCTTACACATAATGGCCCTCGAACCGCAAACTCCGTCACGTCTCTCCTCAGTTTCTCTCCACACTGTTCTCAGGTGCTTCTTCATTCTTCCCAAGACTTGCTTTCAAGTCTTTCACCCTCCTTGCTGTCTCCTGGAAACTCTCAAATAGTATTTCCCAAACTTGCTTTGGAATACTGGGTGAGATACTGATAGTTACTTCTTTAAAAAAGAGAGTTGACCATGAAGAGATTAGATTTCATGGCCAAATAAGTTTGGAAAAGGCCATATTTGTCCATGTCCCTCCTGATCTGTTTTACTAGAAATGAAAAAATTGTTAAGTGTGAGTTAAGAACAAAGTGTATGTATAATGAAGCTTTTTTTTTTATGAGGCATTCAGTGGTTGATAATTCAACTCAAGATGACATCTTGTCTTTTTAGCATTGGTGTCAGGGTAATAACTCATATTTAATCTACAGTCAGATAGGTCATCTTTAAACTTACTGTTGTCATTTCAGGAGTTCCCCTACTTTTTCTCAGGTCTGTTACTTTACTAGATTTGCTCAGAGCACAGAAACTAATTTGTAGATAGTATTTTTCCTTCTCGGGTTTTGTTCATGTTACAAATAAAGTCAGGTTGTAATATGAAAATTCCTTAAAATCTTTAAAACTTATGTAATTCCGATGCTTTATTCCCCAGAAGGAATGCAATTAGAAGTTTAGTTATTTAAATATTCTGTTCCTTCAAAGACCAGCAAATAGATTCCAGGTCACTCGTTCTTTCATTGTATTCTCTTTGAACTTTATAGGTGACTTTATCAGCTCCTCTGACCTCTCTTTAAAGACATTTCTCTGAGGCTCTCAGTTAATTCTTACAGTTTCTTTTTTTAAGATTATCATTGCATCCAATACTCCCAGCCTTTCTGGCCAAGTTCATGATGCATTTTTTTCATTTGTCAGGAAATCCTAAGTCATAGTTGTGTTCTTTTTATAGAATTCAAGCTTGAGCACTGTC
The DNA here is from genome assembly GCF_023091745.1 of Budorcas taxicolor. Taxonomy (NCBI): domain Eukaryota; kingdom Metazoa; phylum Chordata; class Mammalia; order Artiodactyla; family Bovidae; genus Budorcas; species Budorcas taxicolor. Next base: position 74,746,478 of record NC_068911.1, read on the forward strand.
ACTGTGAAAGACACCAGAACTGAGATCCACTCCGAGGAGAACACAGTCGTGTTTCTCTCGTCACAGTCGTTCCCAGGTTATGTGACAGTCACTGGGCTGTTCACACTGTTTGTGGTTTTGTTTTCTTGCTTTCACGAGCTCAGGCTTTCTCCCCCCATTTTTTTTTTTCCCTGATTACACAAAGGGTTGAATTCTTAGGAGCCTGACAGGTGTAATGAAACTGCGGTGCACATGTTCTTTGCCATGTGTAGCTCTTCATTTCCTCTCTAAAGTTTTTTTTAAGGAAATGATCTATCAAGTTTGTTTCAATGTGACAACTTTGTGCTTCTAATTTAGTGTTTACACAGTTAAAAAAACATTAGTATTTGTGTGGTACTCTGAAATTTTTTTACAGCATTTCACAAGTGTTTCATTTGATCTTTAAATTTACATTAAGAGATAGCAGGGTTATCGTCCCCATTTTTGGATGCAGAAACTTGAAATTGACAGCTAACGGTGACTTGCCTAAGGTCTCAAAGGTCTTCCTAGTCAGGAAGCCAGAAACCAAAAGTTATGTCCAGGTTTTTTTGGCTCTAGTTTCCATATTTGGCATGACATCTTTGTTGTCCTTTTTAAATGTCACAAACTATTTATTATTCTGTTTTATAATTCCTTTCTAATGATATCAAGTTTACCTCTCTGATACTGTTTCCATCTTGGACATTTCTAATTGTGTCTGTTTGTGTGTGTGAATTGAATACTATGAATTTTAGATAATTTCTATTCCTTCCTTCTTACTACCATAATTGCATTACGCCAATAATTCTTTTAAAACATTGTTTTGAAATTCTAAAAATTTTCTTCAACGGTCCTTTGATTAAAGTCCAAGAGCAGCATTCAAATTTCCTTTTCATATTTTTAAGTGGTAAAGCAAAATATATTATTAGTTACATATTATTTTACATTGTGTTATATTTTATTTATTGAATCTACTTTTTCATCTCCTTAGTTTGCTTACTACTAAAGGAACTAAGGAGATGAAATTAGCATTCTTATTATAGAACAACAGTTATTTAAGAATGTATTAAAACTTTCTTCAAAAATGTCAGTATTTGGACTTCCGCGGTGGTCCAACTGTTTAAGAATCTGCCTGCCAATGCAGGGCACATAGGTTCAATCCCTGGTCTGGGGATATTCCACATGCTCTGGGGCCATGCGCCACAACTTCTGAGCCCGCGCACCTAGAACCTGTACTCCACAACAAGAGAAACCACTGCAGGGAGAAGCCCGCACACCGCAACGAAAGAGTAGCTCCTGCTCATAACACCTAGAGAAAGCCCTCTCATTGCCATTACTAGAGAAAGCACATGCACAGTAAGACCCAGTACAGCCAAAAATAGTAACTAAAAATTTTAAATAAATAATCCTTGCAGTGTGCCATTTCGCCATCACATGTGATGAGTCACCCCCCGCTGCGCCGCCCTCTGCCCCCCTGCCCTCCAGCTCCCTTTGCCTGCTGGGTCTCCCTCCACCAGTGGCCTCTCCCCCGTGCAGTTCTCTTTGCCGGACAGAATTCTTTCTTCCCACCCGCTTGGCCTACATTATGCCTCTTCCTTCAGGTTTCACACATTACCTGACACCCACCCCAGATTTCTTGTTACAGTGCTCTTGGCCTGTGCCTTTATTTCATAGCATTTGTTTCAGTTTTGAAATCATTCATGTACTTCCATAATGACTTAAATAACGTTCGTTCTTTCCTAACAGAATGTAAATCTCAGGAACCAGTTTGCCTGATGTGTTAAGTACATCAGTACTGTGTAAAGGGATAGCTGTGTTACCAGCTATTACTGCTCTATGATCAGTTTTTACTGTAATCTGAAACAAATGGGACTTTTCTGTAAGTTGCAAAACCCTATCTGTGGGATGGCCGGCCATCTTCTAGCCCAACGGTGGTCCCTGTTCCAACTCCGTTTTCTTTGATGCCTGTTCTCCTTTTGGATCACTCCACCTTCTGTTACCTTATCGTTCCTATCATAGTACAGTCATCACCCTCCACTAAGAGTTCTCTAAGACTAGCATAAACAAACAAAGGAGGAAGCCAAGAAAGGTATTACTAACAGTGTGCTCTATAAATAAATAATACTGTATCGTTGCTGGGGGTTTTGTCTTTACAGGATACAAACTGGCATTTAATTACTTAAAAGCAAAAAGATACGTGGATGCAATTGACGTATGTCACCAGGTAACACTTAAATTTATATTTCTTAAAGTTTTTCAGATGTGCTATTTCCTACTTTTGTTTAATATCAAGTTGTACATGAATAGAGATAGAGGATGTACTATTTTGGTTCAGTGCCTCGTCAGATACATCTGGAAGAAATTACCAGTTTTCAAAGTTTAGAAAATAAAGTTTACTTAAATCAAAAACATGTTTTTAACTAGGACTCAAATAAGGTTTGCCAATTTAAAGGAGGAGGCTAGACAAGAAGCATGTTAAACAAATTTAATCCTTAAGTCAGAAAATATCTGAAGAGTATTATAGATTCTCCAGGTCATTGTTCTGAATAGAAGTTCTGATGTTTGTGTCCAAGTCTGGTTATTAGAGGAATCAGATTTATAAATTAAAGAGGTGTTTTTTTCATTTAAAAGTCATTCAGTTACATTTCTGTAATAGATTTCTGGACTTCCCTGATAGCTCAGACAGTAAAGATTCTGCCTGCAATGCAGGAGACCGGAGTTCGATCCCTGAGTTGGGAAGATCTGCTGGAGAAGGGAATGATTACCCACTCCAATTTTATTGCTTGGACAATTCTGTGGACAGAGGAACCTGGCAGGCTGTAGTCCATGGGGTTGCAAAGCAACAGACATGATTGAGCGACTGATTTCTGACTAAATGATCCCTTGCTAAATGACAAATTTTTGAGTTGCAGTTTCAGAATTTGCAATTTCTTTATATATACGTTGTCCCATTGATATTTCATACAAGGCATTGTACTAAATATTGTTGGGAGCTCCAAGAAAAGCACCTTAGCAGAGAATTATGTAGTGTGCCTTATCCCAGATAACTGTGTCAGCATCATTATAGTGAATACTTGACTCCAGTGATTGCTATTGATTACTGAGTCTCTATGTAAGGCAACATTTCACATTAAGGTTAAGGTTATATATTAGAGCAATTTGTGGAGTTTTGATTTTTCTTTCTTTATGACTATCACCCTACTCTTCATCTCAGTAGACCTGGAAATTTGTATGTTTCAAAATCATTCCAGGTAAATCTGATGTGTACTCCTGGGTAAAAATATCTCTAAAGATTTGTTAAATATCATGCATAAATAGCTAAATTCTAAAAAGTATCTTAAATCATTGATCATAATTGTTTTGTATAACTGATCTATTTAAGGAAATAATTATATTTGTTGTATTTTCCACATGTGGTGGTACATTTTTACCATTTTCACCTAATTACTGCTAATAGAAATAAGTATCATGTCACATCTCAGATGTCACCTTTAAAAAGCGTTGTTGTATTTGCAATATTATTATAATGTAATCCCAACTGTAATGCCATTGCTAGTAAGTTTTGTGGCTCCCCAGTTCTTGATAACGAATTTTAAGTTAAGTTTTTGTTTTATTTTGTTTGTGTTTGCAGGTTCTTGAAGCACATCCAACTTACCCCAAAATCAGAAAGGATATACTTGATAAGGCTCGCACATCTTTAAGACCTTGAAAATTATTTTAACTTTTCAAAACAAGAAATGGAAAGAATCTGAGTTCTTCCAGTACAAAATAGGTTTAAGCTACTACTTTGTATTAGAAAGCATACTTTCTCCAGCAGAGGCTGCTGTTGCATATAAAGAGAAACACTGTGTTCAATGGATGTCTTCCGATGGAGAAAGTGAATGAGAGCTGGTTTATTTAATTATCTCTCCTGATTAGGTGCAGATTTGGTGTTTCTGTGGTAAAGATTATAACCCATTTCTATAAAGAATATTTTGTTAAAATCTAGATAGGTAAGTACCCCATATCTTTTCTAAGAGATATTGTTTCTTTCTGGAAATATGTTTAAAATACTATTGGTCTCTGTTAAACATTTTTATGATATTTTCTGTTATTTCAAAGGTTTGAGTAAGTTTCCATGAAAATATTTATAAAAAAGAAAACATATTTTTAATAAACATGTTGTGAAATTTATCAACTCAAAAAACATGGTGAGTTTTGCAAATTCAGGGTAAACTACCCATGTTAACGCATAGTATTACAGAAACTGACTTTCTTAGAAGAATCTTTTGGAAAAGTATAAAGAGTGTGAGTTTCTCTTCTTTGTTGAATTGATTTAAAGAGTGTGAGCTTCTCTTCTTTGTTGAATTGATTCTTCCTGCTTTTAATGCCAGTGAGGTTCTTTTAAGAAATAACCAGCACCTGAAATTAAATAGGTAGACCTTTATAACAATATTTAACCTTAGCCCAAAGACAAGATCTTTTGGTGTAACTTTAGACACTGTGGCACCTGGTCGAGAATATTTTCAGCCAGCAGGGACTCACGAAGCACACCATGTAAAAAGCAACCACATACCCCACTATCCCTAGCATTCCTGCCCCCAACCTGGGAGAGTCACTTACTCTTTACACTGAATTGAACTTAACTTTCCCAGCTGGCACTAGTGGTAAAGAACCTGCCTGCCAATGCAGGAGACTCAAGAGATGCGGGCTCGATCTCCGGGTCGGGAAGATACCCTGGACAAGGGAATGGCAACCCACTCCAGTATTCTAGCCTAGACAAGCCTAAGGACAAAGGAACCTGGTGGACTACAGTCCAGTAGGGTCACACAACTGAGCATCTGAGCACAGCGCACAGCATAAACCTGATCTTCATAAACTCAATTCTTAGCATCATTTTTAGTGTATCTACATCTTTTTTCAGTTGGTTTTAAAAATACAGTAAACACAGTCTTCCATTTTAACTGCATTTTCAATAAACAGTTTTTAAAAGTCTCTTCCTTTTCCTAAAGTACTTCATGTTTATCTCTTTTGAGTTCCATTCTTATTTCAAATCACTTCTCTAATTTTCCAGAGTCCTTTTAATCCCAATTATGTATTCTAAGATTTCTAATCATTTTTAGTTATGATGTTTCATGGAAATGTTTCATAATTAGAGCATTTATGAAATATTTCATGTCTATTAAAACACTTCCCGCTCTTATTACATTTTGTCCTCACAGTCCTATGATACAGATATCATCATCTCTCTTTTACAAATCTGGCACTGTGACACATTATCTTTCTCTGTAATTTAGGGGGAAAAAACTTTCAACCTGAATGGACATTGTTAAGGACATAATACAACAGAATACCCTTAGCAGTTCCAGTGAGCCTGCATTGTGGAATGCTAGAAACATGGAAATCGGATGGAGAAAGCAGAACATCTGTTCTCCCAGCAAGACATTTCCAAATCTGTTTTCCTATCTATAAAATGAGGAGTTTGTTTTTGTTTCTTAAGCAGCCACTTATTCTGCCATTTGTTAGATACTATCCTAGGAACTTTCTTTAAAGTATGTCTTTTATTTCTCAATAAACTCTCTAGAGAAATAATATTTTTCAGATAATGAGATGAAGCTCAATCTAAAATTTGCCCAAGCACACAGAAAAATTGTCAGAACCTGGATTTCGCACCAGCCTTTCTTAAATTGAGATGCTTTCCACAACTAAGAGAGACTGTGTCTGTAAGAAACATTCTCGTATCTGCATCTGGCTAGCAGATGAAACTGAGTGTTCTATCACAGAGATGGCTAGGTAATGAGGATCAAGACCTGAGTGGAATGAACGTTCTTACAGATGTGGAAACTACTAAAGAGAAGCCTGAGCGAGGAGCAGCGTAGTGCGGTGGTGAGGAACGTGGACCTGAAGTCAGACCGCCCTGGGTTTAACGCTTGACTCTGCTCCTTGCTAGATGTCTCACCTTTCTCGAGTTACACAGGCTCTCGGAGCCTTGGTTTTCTCATCCATAAAAAAGCATATCAGGATAATAACCTTCCTCAGGTTGTTGTTAAGAATTAAATGAGAGAGCTTACATAAAACCTATAAGCAGCTCTATTATTATAAACTGAACAGGGTCAAGTAGTAGTTGCAACTGAGAAGACCCTTCACAGGAGGAAAGAGACAGCAAGGACAAAGGTGAAACTGACAGGAGCGGTCAGGCCCACAGAAGCACAGGCCCACAGGAGCCAGGAATCCTCGTGCCTGGCCTCCCCTTCCCTTCTGGCCTCCTCCTCTCTCTCTCTTCCAGCCCCAGCTGGAAATTATGTTGCACTCCACATATATAAATCTCACTTCAGCTAATTTTTGAACAGACTTACCCCTCCCTCCTCTACTGGAATTCTCTCCCTGCTCTCCTCTCCCTCATCCCCAACTCACTGTCTCCAAGCCTCCCTCTCTAGGCTTCCTCTTTCTCTCACTCAGTTATCAGTTTATTAATCACCTGCTCAGAGGCCCTGTCTGTGTCCACTGACACTCTATAAAGTAGCCACCATGTCAGCCTGTACTCCGTCACCGTATTTAAACCCTGTATTTAGCACTTGCTAACCTCTGATATTTCTCTTGTGCACATGCCCGCAATCACACATCCAGGAAAGCTGGGACTCGAATGGAATTGCTACTTGAAGGAATCAGTTCCCATAGCATGTTCAACGAGAGTTTAGGGTCCATGCGTAAGATGGACAAAGAGGGACACAACATGAATGAATGAATTTTGTGTGAATCTGGGGTTTGAGTGCCACCACCCTCAAAATAAGGAAGCAGTTGTAAGTTCAATGTCCTTTGACCTCAGGTCAACTAGTATGAAGAACTGGATCCCAAAAGGAAATAGCTTTCTTTTCCAGAAGGCAAGAACCTAGAGCAGTTCTGGAAAGAAGGGTTTTATGCATGGACAGCTGAGGAAGCTAGGTTAAACTTTGCACTAGCGTAGATAATAGAACAGAGAAGGCAATGGCACCCCACTCCAGTACTCCTGCCTGGAAAATCCCATGGACAGAGGAGCCTGGTAGGCTGCAGTCCATGGGGTCGCTAAGAGTCAGGCACGACTGAGCAACTTCACTTTCACTTTTCACTTTCATGCGTTGGAGAAGGAAATGGCAACCCACTGCAGTGTTCTTGCCTGGAGAATCCCAGACACAGTGGGCCCCCGTCTGTGGGGTCGCACAGAGTCAGACAGGACTGAAGCGACTTGGCAGCAGCTTAGCAGCAGATAACAGAATCACTACGGAAACCAAAAGACCAGTTAAAACTCAGAGGAAACCTAGTTTGGGTCTGGTGATAAGTGAAGAACCTTTTAACAGGATCGTGTAACCTGTCCTAGTGCTGATAAAGTAGAAAATGCTATTATTTTTTTGTTTGTTTTTAGTGAAAGATTGGCAACAGTGCAAGAACAGCGCATTTGTCCTCTGTTGGTAGAAGTGTCATGCACCCTTTCTGAAGGGCAATTTGGCACCATGAATTAAGGTTTCATCCTTTTGACCAAGAAATCTCACTTAGAGACATACATCATAAGAGACAGAAATTTTCTCAAGGTTTTTTGGTATAAAAACTGATAAAAGCAAAATGTTTAGGTTTTATGATTATTGTCAAAACATTCAACATAGTTGAAGTGGTTGAATATATTAGTTTACCTGATAATGTGGTCATCAAAAGCCATTTTCAAAGATTTTTTTTTTTTTTAACTATTCATGTTTTAAAACTTTTTTCAAAGATTTTTAACTGCTGGGTGTCTTACAAATAAGTAAAAATTCAGGAAACATAACTTCATATAAAATTAATTTGCTTAATAATAATAAGTAGATGTATAGTGAAGTGAAAGTCACTTAATCATGTCCAACTCTTTGCAACTCCATGGACTGGAATTCTCCAGTACTCTGCAGAATACCGGAGTGGGCGGCCGTTCCCTTCTCTAGGGGATCTTCCCGACCTGGGAATCAAACCAGGGTTTCCTGCATTGCAGGCAGATTCTTTACCAGCTGAGCTACCAGAGAAGCCCAAATAGGTGTATACATAGATATATATATATATATACACATAGACAACACACAACTAATGAAACTAATGCAGTTTTTAATGGTAGTTCTATCTGCGTGATGAAATAGTGATGGGAAATGTGCCATTTTTTAAGTTAACTGCAATGAACACATGAAAGTGAAAATGAAGTCGCTCAGTCGTGTCCGACTCTTTGCAACCCCGTGGACTGTAGCCCGCCAGGCTCCTCCATCCATGGGATTCTCCAGGCAAGAATACTGGAGTGGGGTGCCATTGCCTTCTCCAGTGGATCTTCCCAACCCAGGGATCGAACCCAGATCTCCCACATTGCAGGCAGACGCTTTAACCTATGAGCTACCAGGGAAGCAATGAACATACCCCCCGCCAAAAAGGATTTTTTTTTTCTTTTAAAAAAAGGATAGCTTTCTCAAAGAAAAAAACTAAACAAAAGCTGACGCTGACATTCTTTCAGCTCTTAACACCCACACTTTACTACTAATGGTTTGAACAAAACGTAATCTGGCTTATTTCAGTTTCAAAGAAGATTCAAGAAGTTAGAAAAATACTCTGCCAGAAAATGGAAATAGGAGAGTGCTGATAGCAGCGCTGATAACAGGAGAGCCCAGGAGTTACTAAGGGAGATGTGAGTACCCCATCAAAATGAGTGAAGAGCACACTCCTGCAACCACAGGGGAAAATAAATGAGAGGGCTTCCCTCGTGGCTCAGTGGTAAAGAATCTGCCTGCCAAGGCAGGAGACACAGGTTCGATTCCTAATCCAGGAAGATTCCACATGCCTTGGAGCAACAAAGCCTGTGCCCTACAACCACTGAGTCTGTGCTCTAGAGCCCAGGAGCTGCAACTGCTGAGACCACGTGCCACAGTGGCTGAAGTCTGTGTGCCTAGAACCTGTGCTCGGCAACGAGAACCCACTGCCATGAGAAGCCTGCACACTGCAACTAGAAAGTAGTCCCCACTTGCCACAACTCGAGAGAAGTCCATGCAGCAACGAAGACCCAGCACAGCCAAAACTAAATAGTAAAAAAAGACAAGACAGCAAAACCCACTTTCTGCACTTCCCATGACTCTAGTAACAGTTTTAATGATGATCCTACCAAACATAATTAGTGTGAAGCCAGAGGAAATAAGCGAAATCACACGGCCACCGCGGTTGTGCGGTGTGAGACCTGGGCAGGGTGACCCAACTGACCGGGAAGCAGAGCAGAAGCTAACACTCTGGGTCACACACCTCCAACCGCAGCCCTTGCAGGAAGAGGACCCCTTCCTAATTTGAACAGAGTATGGAAGGGGAGGAACTCGAGACAGGAGAGAAAAGTGGCTGGACGGCTGAGGGTAAGGGAGCAATAGAGTGATGGCTACAGAAGTTAATGAAAAGATTTTTATTTTCTGTTTTTTAAGACAGGAGCTATTATACTAGAGTATCTTGGAATATTTATGGGAGACAGTAGATACTGAAAGTATAAGAGAAGAGGAGGAAGCCTGAGTCAGAAAAGGGGCCCAGGGGGTGGTTTAGAAGAATTAGAGTTTAGAGGGATGTGTGATTTTTGTAAAGGGAGTAAAGGAACAAAATCACTGTAGAAAGAGTTATTGTATATAAAGGTGGTCCAGGAGCCCTTATGCTAATTGGCTCCATCAGTTTTATAATAATTAAAATGGACTTTGACCTAGAGGCAGTACCATTCCTTCCTATGCATGGAATTTGGGGGCCTCTGTTTCCCTTGGGCTCTGAAGTATTTTTCACTTACTTCCAGGTTCCTGTTTGTGGTTGCTGGGAGTTTGCCTGCCAGATTAGAGGGGGGTTACTGTAACATCGTAAATCATAGTTATGAGCAAAAAAAGTGTTACCCACCTTTTAATACTCGTAAGAACCAGATGTTTTCCAGAGAAATGCTTGACTCTACAATCTGCCTTGCAGTGCACATAAATGAATCTGGCATGCTGCCCATAAAAGCAATTTGATCCCATAAATGAGGAAAGCTGAGTAATGAGCAGGTTCTAAATGTCTTCCTTCCGAGTGGTATAACCTTAGACTCTATGGCAATCTTTAAACCAGGCTGTTTTCAAATAGTGTGTATGTTATTTTTATCTTGAAACAAAATTCTTTTGGCCATGTAAAAGAAACTCTGTTTCTAAAGAAACAAGTATATTTTGAGAAAGTAATTACTATTTGTTTGCTCCAAAGCCAGGCTAGTTTTATTTTTTATTGGTAAATGATGTAAGAAGCTTCCCTCACCCCCCCCCCCCAAAAAAGACACTTGAAACACTGAGAGCAGGGCTGAGAAGTATGCAGTGGTGTCCTCACTTATAATGGGTAATAGGTCCTATTTCACAGATAGAGACTAAACTTTTTTGAAAAATACGCTAAGCTTAACACTGGAGGAAAAAAATGTGCTAAAATGCTAAGCAGTTACATAAATGTTCTCTTTAAGCAGTTTAAGTTAAATACTTGAAGTTACTCTAGTCAATGAATGAAAACTCTCTGATATATACTTCCTTGAAAAACTGTTGGCAAATTTTTCACATTAACTTAAGTCAAAGGATAGTTGGAGGGGGATACAGGGATTGGGAAAAGTCCAGAATATTGAGAGCACCCAAGAGCAAAGTTAAAGTGATGGAACACTGACAACATAGATGCTAGGGGAAGAAATGGGACCAATGAGATGTGTCTAGATCCTAATGTCACTTCTCTGTGCTAAACAAGTGACTCTACTGTCGCTTAAGCGTAATAACTTTTTGCATTAAGTTACTGCTGTTGCCATAGATTTCTTAAAATGTAAATATTCATTATTTTAGTTCCAATAAAAATCGGGTTTTTTCCGCAGAAAGAAAGAAAATTTGTTTTTTTTTTTAGACTTTTCATTTGGAAATCATTTCAAACTTAAAGAAGTTTCATGAGTAAGAAAAGTACAAAGAGCACCCACATGCCATTTATCCAGATACTAAAATATTGTTAATATTTTACCTCATTTGCTTCATTTGTGTCATCTGTGTGTATACAAATTTTATGCCTATGTTTGCACACGCACATACACACGTCTATGCATAAATTTTCTTTTCTGAACGTTTTGAGAGTAAGTTGCATACATCATACATACCTCTGTACTCCTAAGTACATCACTGTGTATTTCCTGAGAATAAGGATATTCTCCAATATAATCACAGTACAGTTATGAACATCAGTTAGTTCAAGATAAATACAAAACTTTTAATCTGCCACTCTATACTGCCAGCTGAGCCAGTAATAATCCCTTACAGCATCTTTTCCCTCCAGTTGAGTTACATTCTGGGATTGGATATTATATGTCATGTCTTTAGTCTTGTTTAATCTAGAGCATTTCCACAGCCACCTTCTGCCTTTTATAAAACAGCCATTTTTGAAAATACAATTCTCTGACCGCCCCCCCACCCCTTTAAATATGACTGTTCCTGTGTTTTGTGTGTGTCTGATATTTCCCTGAATCTGAATTGAGCATTTCCATGAATCTGAATTGAGCATTTCTGGCCATAATACTGTATAAATGAAGTGATGTTCTCAAGGTGTCGCATCTGGAGACATACATGTCCATCTGTTCTCACTGGTGACATTAATTTTGATTCCACAAGTCACATTTTTCTACTATATAGATATTTTTTCCCTTGCAACTAATAACCAATTTTTGAGGAGACATTTTCAAATCATACAAATATTCTGCTCCTTCAAAAATTTCCCCTAGATTAGTATGATTCCTGCTTGATCTTATATTCACCATGATTACAAATGAAGATATTCTAATATCACTACTTTCTCTACATATTCCAATCATTCCTTAGCATTTACTATAAGCAAGAGCCCATTCCTTATTATTTTTTACATATTTAATTCATCTATTATTTACTATCATATGTGTTCTTGAGTTCCCATTTTTTCAATGGTTCATAATTCATTAATGCCTTTAATTTTGGTGCTCAAATGGTTTCAGATTTGGCCAATAGAAGCCACATCATTTGCCTTTTTTTTTTTTAAAGAACTTTCCTACTTTCTAACAACAAAATATCCCAGCTTCAACTTCTAATTACCCTGTCTCAGCCTGCAATCAGCCATTTCTCTAAGAAGCCCTGGTTCCCTTGAGTGGGGCAATGTATTAGAAATGAAGATCTTAGTGCAAAGTGTATTCACTGCCACTTTGGATGAAGTGCTTCTAAACCCCTTCAGCAAATAGAAAACATATGCATGTATACATGTGGGTACATATATACGTGCATATACAGGTGTAAAACACACATACTGAAACATTTTAGAAGTCACAAAATTATACCAGCTCTTCCAAATCCAATTTATCACCATAGGGTTCTTTGTGTTCCCCAAATTTTCATTTGCATGTCCTTTCTTCCACGGTGAGACTCTTGAGTCCCAACAACTTCATCACATTTGTTCATTTCTTCAATCAAGGAAATAATTTCAGAATTGCTTCATCCTAAGACTCACAAAAAACAAATGTACTGACAAGAATTCAGGATTTTCCCCCCACTTTTCCTAGCACCATCAATTTTGATTGGTTTTAATGTTTATAAATTTGACAACATATTTTAAAATGTTACCATAAGCATTTCCCAGTGGTATGAAGTATTTTAAAAATTAAATTGAATAATTTATTGATGACAGGAGGGTATGCTCTGCTCCATAGACCAGCTTTGCAGATTCCTTCCAAATATTCATCTACTTGCAAAATAAATACTACACCTTCCCACACCAACCAGTGTCATATTAATGATGCCTTGGCAGGAAAAAGAATATGAGACTGGAGCTTAAGCAAAACATCATGTGCTGAGGACTGAGAGATGAAGTGTTTTAATTTTTCTTTTTCAATAAAATATGTAGTAGATATATATGACTATAAATGGATTTATTTTTTGTTTGCCCTTAGGTATTTTCAGACCCTTTGCTGTGATGGTTTACATGGCAGTAATAGACATCTCTAAAAACAGGAAAATTTTCTTCTGAGACTGTTAAACAAAATACCAGTTTCTGGTTTATAGCAACTAACACCATTTTCCCCTCAACCTGCTTTTTCAAACTGCTGCCTTTTTTCATTTTTTCATTGAGTGAATTGTGGTCATTTCTTCAAAAAGTCAGATTTATTTCCGCTATTCTTTATTTTTGTATTTACATTTTATATCTATTTTCTTGAGTCCTACGGCCTCACAAAATAGTTTCAAATAGCAGAGCTGCAGAGATGATGGGGAGGTCAGCTATGTTAATTTCAAAGCGCCCCAGTCTTCCATGTGGGGTTGCCTAGCAACCCATCTCTCAGGCCTCCTTTGTGGATGTGAGAAGAGGAAGCAATTCTCCTATACACTCTCAAGCCGAGATGGTTTTATAAAGTGAAAAACGTTTTGCAAAGGCTCCAACACAACCTCTGTCTCCTTTTCAGCCCGCTTTGTGCACTTCACACATGATGAGAGAAATATTCCACCTTTTGATGTTTTAAATCTGACACATATAAAACAGAGCTATACATGGTACGGTCAAACAGTGAAAGTGACCTGTATCCCTATGTTAAATTGAAGCACATTAATTAAATCACTTGTCGTCCCCTTTCTCTTACATGAAAGCATACTTACCCCTCAAGTTCTAAAAGCCAGTTATGTTAAATGAAACTGCAACTGCCTGCTGAGCATCAGTTACCATAGCGACGTGAGGCGGGAGTGTTTTCCTCCTTTAGGCGCAGGATGGCTATAGTGTGTTCAACCAGGGACTCAAGCAGCATGTTGACTAGAAATCAGACATCTGGGAAGAACCTCCTCTATTCCCTTTTCTCCACAGTAACTTGAAAAAATAACTAACCCCTCTGCTATTCCCTAAAGCTATTAGCTTTTTAGAAGTAAACTTCAGTGGGTGGCAGAAGGGTCCTACCTTAGGGCATATAGGAGAAAGGAGAACAATAACACATGCCAGGAAAGCCCACGTGAACAGCTGAGCCACGTTGAGACGAGTGCTATATAAGATATGCTGACTTTTCAGACACTCTGAAAATACATAGCGAAAATAACAGCTAGAAATCCATGCATTTCCACACTGTAACAACACTGACATACAATTTTTGAACCATTTATGATTTCCTAGTTTTATTTTGTGGACTTCCTAGGTGGCTCAGTGGTAAAGAATCCTCCTGCCAATGCAGGAAATGAGGGTTCGATCCCTGGATTGGAAACTTACCATGAAGAAGGAAATGGCAAACCACTGCAGTATTCTTGCCTGGGAAATTCCATGGCCAGAGGAGCCAGGTGGGCTACAGTCCATGGGGTTGCAAAGAGCTGGACATGACTTAGCAACTGAGCACACGCATAACCTTATTCTCTAGGCTACTGATGCTATTCAGAACATTATGATTCAGATCCATATTGTTTTGTGAAGTCATTATAACTGAGAGTTAAATCAGGTATAAAGCAAATGTCCTATTCTCACTTGCCTCCAATTATGGCTGAGAAAAGAGAGGCAGTAGAGCATTTGAGGCTTTGAGGTCAGACAACCTGACTTTGCATCCTTTGCCACTTATCAGTGTGATTTGGGGAAAGTTTCTTTCATTCGTTAAGTCTCAATTTCCTAACACTTAAAAGGGAATGAAAGACAATTGTTGACAGTATAAAAGAAGAAAACATATGTAAAGTACCTGGCATTGATAAGGGGTTAAACACTGATAGCAGGTGTTATGAGCTTAGCTTATCAAACACAGCATTCAGTCATCACTGAGCACCTGGGCCTCAGCCAGCAGTCTGTTTGATGTGCGATGGATAATAAGGTCCAGTCAAAAAGAAGGCAGCCAAATTGGGGATGCCTACTGGCAACCCACTCCAGTGTTCTTGCCTGGAGAATCCCAGGGACGAGGGAGCCTGATGGGCTGCCGTCTATGGGGTCGCACAGAGTTGGACACGACTGAAGTGACTTAGCAGCAACTGGCTGGTTATGCACCCTGTGGGCATTCCAATTTGGTGCAGCATTCCTGCCAACATTCTGCCCATACTAATGTGGCACTCCTCATAGTTTGCCTCCAGGGCCAGGTTTCTAGGGTAAAAAGTCTTGCTGCTACTTTACAGTTAAATTTTGCTATTCTACCCAAACAGGTGTTTCCAGCACCTCCAGTCATTGTATTCCTCAGACTGGAGATTGCCTTCCATGAGCAAAGTTAAAATAATGTGTGACCACCAAAGAAAAACTTCCAGAAGATCTATCAAAGTGCCTATTCTTGGGCTCTCTTATCTGGCAACAGAATATCTTCTGTTGGTTTATTAACAAATTATTGACATCATTCTTAGAAAACATAACATGTTAACAATTCAAATCACTTAGTCTTACTCCTTTATTCTGGACATAAGGCACAGAGCTCAGGGACACTGATGAATTTATCTAAATCATATGCTGCTAAGTCACTTCAGTTGTGTCCGATTCTGTGCGACCCCACAGACAGCAGCCCTCCAGGCTCCCCTGTCCCTGGGATTCTCCAGGCAAGAACATTGGAGTGGGATGCCATTTCCTTCTCCAATGCATGAAAGTGAAAAGTGAAAATGAAGTCGCTCAGTTGTGTCCGACCCTCAGTGGCCCCATGGACTGCAGCCTACCAGGCTCCTCCATCCATGGGATTTTCCAGGCAGGAGTGCTGGAGTGGGGTGCCACTGCCTTCAGATATACCTATATACATGCACACAGGACACTACACAGACACGCACACACACTTGTAAATACACACACATATATAAAGAGAACAAATCCTATAGACTTTTCTCATGTTTATCTCAAAGTTAATTCCAAGCTCCTCATTATTAACAGTGATCACAGTTTGCTAGAGATAGAAACCAATGTAAGATGGCCTGAGTTAAAGGTAAAGTTCCAAGGAACATGAGGCTTACTGAAGTCAGCACTGAAGCTAAGAAGCAGGAAGCAACTGGAACCAGGGACTGAAAGGTGGGCAGGACTGTCAACCTCTGCTGCTTTGGCCGTGTCTGTATTCACCTACTTCAATACTCACTGAAGACCGATTCTGCACTGGGCAAATTGCACCCTCACTACACAGACATTTTCTTCAGCTCTCACAGACGTTTCACTGCTCCTGTCCATGTTACAGATTTAGCCACACGCAGAGACTCAAGTATAAGTCCCTTAACCCAGCCCCCACCCCACTCCAGTGAGGAGGGAGGCCACCCAGTGCAACAGGTCACCCACCGTGCCCAATGGATCAGAACACTGCTGAGCAGACAACCCCATGGGCTCCTCAACAAGCACATCATCTCATCTTTTGTGCCTCTCACTCCACAGTACTTAAGCCAATATTAAAAAAAAAAAAAAAAAGCTACCCAGGCACTAGCATAGATGACCAACTATACAAAATAGCACAAATTTCAGTTTTAAAAAGTGGAGAAAATAACTCATAAAATAATTTTCAATGTGATAAATTACTTGTTCAAAATCATAATTCTTCCACTTGTTTTCTTTCTACTGGACTTATACTGTACTGGGCTGTACTATTTCATTTTAACCAGGAGATTAGTGGCGCCTGTACTGCTGAGAGTCTCAGCAACATGATAACTGCCCAGGCCAGAAAGACCCCTGCTTCTCCAGATTGATTAGTACGCAATTACAGATATGTTGATGTATACCAAGACTTCTGACCTTTATATTCCTTTCTCTGTGCAAGGTGGCTCTTACATTTACATTACCTGATACTATTATCAGGTAAAAGGAAGTCATCAACTACTATCCCAGCTCATGGGAAAGACAGGGAGATGCTGGAAGGGGAATCAATCGGGCTGGCTCCACTTAGGCCTGAAGGATTTCTTGTTATGCTACCCCCATTAAGGCCAGGACTCCCTCACCCCTGCCCCCCCCACCTTCTATCTCTTGAGCTTATATATGTCCTGGGGCATTGTGAGGTGAGAAGAAGTTAGAGACACAGCAAAATTTAAGGAAATGGATAGGACTCCTTTTCTCAGGGAGGACCCAAATAAGATGTTAGCTGATGGAGTGAAAACTTCAGGAGAAGCAGAAAACAAGTACAGCTAAGTGAGCCCTCAGGGACAGGAGATGCACATTTGGATAAAAGCTAAGGTTTCCCAGTGATGTCTCTGCTCCCATGAGTAGAACTATATCT
Organism: Budorcas taxicolor; assembly: GCF_023091745.1. Classification (NCBI taxonomy): domain Eukaryota; kingdom Metazoa; phylum Chordata; class Mammalia; order Artiodactyla; family Bovidae; genus Budorcas; species Budorcas taxicolor. The sequence continues at coordinate 74,763,621 of NC_068911.1, forward strand.
TGCGAGCACACACTTGGGCAAGAATATTGCAAGGTTGCTCAAGGTCCCATCCACCTCCCTTTGCCCCCTTTCCCTCACGGTCCACTGGAGAAGGGAGTGGCAAACCACTTCAGCATTCTTGCCTTGAGAATCCCATGAACAGTGTGAAAAGGCAAAAGTCTACGACACTGAAAGATGAGCCCTTTAGGTCGGTAGGGGTCCAATATGCTACTGGGGAAGAGTGGAGAAATAGCACCACAAGGAATGAAGAGGCTGAGCCAAAGTGGAAACAACAGCCAACTGTGGTTGTGTCTGGTGGTGAAAGTAAAATCCAATGCTGTAAAGAATGATACTGCATGAGGAACTGGAATGTCAGGTCCATGAATCAAGGTAAAGTGGAATTGGTCAAACAGGAGTTGGCAAGAGTTAACATGAACATCTTAGGAATCAGTGCACTAACATGGACAAGAATGGGTGAATTTAATTCAGATGACCATTATACTACTGTGGGCAAGAATCCCTTAGAAAAATTGGAGTGGCCCTCATCGTCAACAGAACAGTCCCAAATGCAGAACTTGGTGCAGCCTCAAAAATGAGAGAATGATCTCAGTTTGCTTCCAAGCAAAACATTCAGCATCACAGCAATCCAAGTCTGTACACCAACCACTAATGCTGAAGATGAATTTGAACAATTCTATGAAGACCTATAGGAACTTCTAGAACTAACACCAAAAAAAGATGCCCTTTTCATCATAGGGTACTGGGAATGCAAAGGTAGGAAGTCAAGAGATATCTGGAGTAACAAGCAAATTTGGCCTTGGAGTACAAAATGAATCAGGGCAAAGGATAACAGAGTTTTGCCAAGAGAACACACTGATCATAGCAAATACCCTCTTCCAACAACACAAGGGATAACTCTACACATGGACATCACCAGATGGTCAATACTGAAATCACATTGATTATATTCTTTGCCACCAAAGATGGGGAAGCTCTATACAATCAGCAAAAACAAGAGCGGGAGCTGACTATGGCTCAGATCATGAACTGCTTATTGCAAAATTCTGACGTAAATTGAAGAAAGTAGGAAAAACCACTAGACCATTTAGGTATGACCTAAATCAAATCCCTTATGATTATACAATGGAAGTGACAAATAGATTCAAGGGATTAGATCTGATAGAATACCTGAAGAACTATGGATGGAAGATCATAACACTGGACAGGAGGCAGTGATCAAAACCATCCCCAAGAAAATGCAAAAAAGCAAAATGGTTGTTACAGGAGGCCTTACAAATAGCTGAGAAAAGGCCAAGGAGAAAAGCAAAGATTCACCCATCTGAATGCAGAATTCCAAAGAATAGCAAGGAAAGATAAAGCCTTCTTAAGTGAACAAAGAAATAGAGGAAAACAATAGAATGGGAAAGACTAGAGATCTCTTCAAGAAGATTAGAGACACCAAGGGAACAGTTCATGCAAAGATGGGCTCAGTAAAGGACAGAAACGGAAAGGACCTAACAGAAGAAAAAGAGGTTAAGAAGAAGTTGCAAGAATACACGGAAGAACTGTACAAAAAGGTCTTAATGACAAAATTAAGGTCATTAAGATAATCATGATGATGTGATCAGTCACCTAGAGCCAGACATCCTGGAGTGCGAAGTCAAATGGTCCTTAGGATACGTTACTACAAACAAAGCTAGTGGAGGTGATGGCATTTCAGCTGAGCTATTTCAAATCCTAAAAGATGATGCTGTGAAAGCGCTGCATTCAATAGATCAGCACATTTACAAAACTCAGCAGTAGCCACAGAACTAGAAAAGGTCAGCTTTCATTCCAATCCCCAAAAAGGGCAATGCCAAAGAATGTTTAAACTACCAGATACTTGCACTCATTCATATGCTAGGAAAGCTATGTTTGAAATCCTTCAAGCAAGGCTTCAGCAATACATGAACCAAGAAATTCCTGATGTATAAGCTGGATTTAGAAAAGACAGAGGAACCAAAGATCAAATTGCCAACATCTGTTGGATTATAGAAAAAGCAAGGGAGTTCCCAAACATCTACTTATGCTTCATTGACTATGCCATTGTATGGATCACAACAAACTGGAAAATCCTTAAAGAGATGGAAATACCAGACCACCTTACTTGCCTCCTGAGAAACCTATATGCAGGTCAAGAAGCAACAGACTGGTTCAAAATTGGGGAAGGAGTACATCAACGCTGTATATTGTCACCCTGCTTATTTAAATTCTATGCAGAGTACATCATGTGAAATGCCAGGCTGAAGCAGAAGCTGGATTCAAGACTGCCAGGAATAATATCAATAACCTCAGATATGCAGATGATACCACCCTAATGGAAGAAAGCGAAGAAGAACTAACAGCCTCTTAATGAAAGTGAAAGAGAGTGAAAACTTAAAAACTATGAAAAAACTGGCTTAAAGCTCAACATTCAAAAAGAGAAGATCACAGCATCCAGTCCCATCACTTAATGGCAAATAGATGGGGAAACAATGGAAACAGTGAGAAATTTTATTTTCTTGGGCTTCAAAATGACTGTGGATGATGACTGCAGTCATGAAATTTAAAGATGCTTGCTCCTTGGAAGGAAAGCTATAACAAGCCTAGACAGTGTATTAAAAAGTAGAAATACAAAAAAATAATAATAAAAATAAAAAGCAGAAATACCACTTTGCCAACAAAGGTCTGTCTAGAGAAAGCTATAGTTTTCCAGGATTCATGTATAGATGTGAGAGTTGGACTATAAAGAAAGCTGAGCACTGAAGAATTGATGCTTTTGAACTGTGGTGCTAGAGAAGACTTTTGAGAGTCCCATGGACTGCAAGGAGAACAAACCAGTCAATCCTAAAGGAACTCAGTCCTGAATATTCATTGGAAGGACTGATGCTGAAGCTCCAATACTTTGGCCACCTGATGTGAAGAGCTAACTCACTAGAAAAGACCCTGATGCTAGGAAAGATAGAGGGCGGGAGGAGAAGGGGGCAATAGAGGAGGAGATGGTTGGGCATCACGACTCAATGGATATGAGTTTGAGCAAACTCTGGGAAATAGTGAAGGACAGGGAAGCGTGGCATGCGGCAGTCCATGGAGTTGCAAAGAGTCGGTCAGGACTGAGCAACTGAACAATGAAAACAACCCCTACTCATATATACCTGGTGATTTCCTGTCTCTTCTTGTCTGTCCCCATCCTAGAACCCCTTCCTTGCCTGGAGTGAAGCCCTGCTCTTTTCTGTTTCTGTTCAAGATATTACCCTGATGCCCCAAATTCTCTTGTTTTGGCTTCTAGCCAAAGTATTTTGTCTTCTTTCATCTGAAAGAAAGTGAAAGTGTTAGTCACTCAGTTGTGTCCGACTCTTTGTTACCCCTGTGGACTGTAGCCTGCCAGGCTCCTCTGCCCACAGGACTTTTCAGGCAAGAATACTAGAGTGGGTTGCCATTCTCTTCTCCAGGGGGTCTTCCTGACCCAGGGATCAAACCTGGGTCTCCTGAATTGCAAGCAGCTTCTTTACCATCTGAGCCACCAAAGAAGCCCTCTTTCATATAACTAATCTAAAAAAGAAAATCTCTTCAGTATTCAGATTTTCATGTGAGAGCTTGAAGGCACTTCAGACCCCAAATCTAATCAATGACAAGAACAACAAAATGTCTGCTTTTGCTCAAATAGGAGGAGGACCTTAAACTCTCATCTCTGTGAGTAAAGCAAGGAAAGAAGAAAAACAGAGCAGTTGGTTCTGAACTAAAATTGTAATAGGAAAGGAATATCTACAGTTCAACCAAAAGGGATCTCTTAAGAATCAGAAAAGTAAAAAGTGTGCTTTGAAGAGTTCTTGTGTTATGCTGGCCTTGTTACATCAGTCATTCCCCTCCTTTCATGTGGATCGATGGGCGCTGCCTGTCCTCGACTCCCATCTGTCACCAGGAGAACAGGACCATCTGGAGTCGGAACAGATCATCCATCCTTCCACACATTCAAGTTATTTTTTTAATTTAAAAAATGTTACACAACCGAGAAGACGTTACCAGATTCCTCTGTGGTTCTGTCTAATTTCTGTTTGGGATCCGTGACAACTTGGAGTGATGTGAGTGACGCCATGATGTCAGGGCAAAAGCCATGCCTTAGGAGTCTGTTAGATTCCTATTGCGGTAGTAAAAAATCACCACAAACTGAGGGCTTGAAACAACACACACTGATTTTCTTATACTTCTGTAAAGTCAGAAGTCTAAAACAGGTCCTATGTAAGGTTTAAAATCAAGGTGGTAGCAGAGCTGTGTTTCTTCTGGGAGGCTCTAGGCAAGTTGTTCCTTGATGTTTCCAGCTTCTGGAGACTGCATGAGTTCTTTGACCCACGGTCACATGACTGACATTTGCTTCTATCATCCCATCTCTTTCTGACTTTCCTGCCTCCTTCTTGCCCCAGTAAGAACCCTTGTGTTTATGTTGGGCCCACCAGCAAATGCAATGATCTCCGCATCTCAAGACCCCTGACTTGATCACATCTACAAAGTCCCTTCTGCCATGTAAGCAAACATATTTGTAGGTTTGGGGGTAGGATATTGGTATCTTGGAAAGGTGGGGGTGGGTTTTTCTGCCTGCCACATGGTCTGACAATCAGAGGCTTACTTCATGAAAATCAGAAAGCATGATTTCCAGTCCATAATTAGGAATTTCAGTAGAAGAGTGCATGGGGGTTGTTAGTGTCTGGGTTTGACTTTGGCTTACTTGACTATTGTCCCAAATCCTGGCCTAGAACCATAGGATGTTGCAATGAAGAGCACTGGCTTTCAATTATACTAACCTGGGTTCTCATCTCCACCACTTAGGAATTCTGAGCACTTGGGCAAGTCCCTCAGCCTCTCTGAGCTTCCCTTGTCACCTGTCCTCTGGGATAGTTTAGGAAAAAAGACTCAGAGACTTGCCTGCAGCAGTCCTCTTGAGCATAACACTGTTATGGGATTGAGGAAAGCAGGACTGGACTGGGATGAAGTCACAAGACAGGTCTCAGCTGAGCCCACAGGGACTGTGGTGCTCAGCGACCCTTCAGCATCGTCTTCCTGTGGGGCAGGCAAGCCAGGCATTGATACATTACCATGGCTTGAACTAGGGTGAGTCGAGGGAGGTCCTCGCCTCAAGGACAAAATTTTGGGGTGCCAAAAAACTCAGTAACTGAGGTAAATAATATTTTATTGCACTATTTTTAAAAAATCTAAACTAATGTAAAATTGTGCAGTGAACATATTGAATAAAAACAGAAGAAGTAAGGGAATCCCCTGGTGGTTTAATAGTTATAGGCTTCCCTGGTGGCTCAGATGGTAAAGGATCTGCCTGCAATGCTGGAGACCCACGTTTAATCCCTGGGTTGGGAAGATGCCTAGAGAAGGGAATGGCTTCCAGTATTCTTGCCTGAAGAATTCCATGGACAGAGCAACCTAGTGGGTTACTGTCTATGGGGTCGCCAAGAGTCAGACATGATTGAACAACTAACATTTTCACACTAGTGGTTAGGGGCTCCACACTCTTACTGCCAAAGGCCTAGGTTTGATTCCTGGTGAGGGAACTAAGGTTTCACAAGTCATGTGGTGTGGTTACCCCACTCAGAAAAAGGGGGGAAAAGAAAGAATAAGTAACAGAGTTGTGCAGGGTTATATTGGAGCCTCAGGTAAAAGGAGGAATTGGTTATTACTGATACTATCTCTATTTAAAATTGTGATATTTTGAGAAGTATGGATTCTTTTCATTCCTGATTTTTTAAAATAGTCCATTAAAATATCATTTATCTTGATTTCTGAGTTTTTTGACACTCTATTAAATCTAGCATTGAGGCTTATTCCTCACTTTGTTTCACCCTCCTCCTGGCCCTGTGTTGTGTGTGGGCTGCTCTTCACCTCCCCTTAGGAGAGGAGACAATCTTAGGTCAAGGAAAATTCCTGGAGAGGGGCTTAGGTGTGAACCATTTACAGCCACCACTCCTGGCACCTGGGGAAAGATATACCTAGATTCTGAATAGGGAGAGGGAACCTACGACAGCATCCACTGGTGGAATAATGACACCTATCTATAAGGAGATTGCATTGTCATATAGTTTTCCCTTGTTGGGACAGAAAGACAGTCAGGCAGCAGTTGTCTGATTACTAAAGCTAATTGTTTCAGGTGCTAGTGAATATGTTCACAGCCAAATTTGGCCTGACTTCTTCCTTCTATCTTCCTATGAGCCAACCATCTGAGTGAAAGGTCTAGATTATTTACTTGGACCTGAGACTCCAATTAATACTACTGTAAACATATGACTTTGATTTTTGGTTTATTATTTTTGGTTAGAATTATACCAAAGTATAATTGAGCAAATATACCAAAGTGAAACTTCTCTATCCTGTGGCCTGACCAGACCCTTACCCCCTGGACAACCTTCTTAGGCTGGTGATCACAGCCAAGTGGTGAATAGGGATAACTCTTTCCTTGCTACAAGGGAAAATATATATAGAGATAGACAGACAAACAGCTATCCCTCAAAGCTCTACCAAATGCAGGATCATGAATGCCATGTGAATGTAGCCTATAGTCACCATGTTCTTGAAGTTTCTTAACCTGGCATGAAGTAAATACATACATTTTTGTCTTTATCCAAAGATTGTATGTGTGCTAAGTCACTTCTGTCGTGTCTGACTCCGTGCAGCTCTATGGACTGTAGCCTGCCAGGCTCCTCTGTCCACGGAATTCTCCAGGCAAGAATATCGGAGTGGGTGGCCATGCCCTTCTCCAGGAGCTCTTCCTGACCCAGGGATCAAACCCACATCTCTTCTGTCTCCTGCATTGGCAGGTGGGTTCTTTACCACTAGTGCCATCTGTGAAGTCCTTATTCAAAGATTACTGATTCTCAAAACAGTAAGGGTTTTATAACCCCTGGGGGCTGTGTCAGAATCCCCTGAGGAAGGTGTTAAACTGAAGTCCCTTCTCCTTCCCACTGGACTAACAGCCATAAAAGGAGAAATTAATAGTGGGGGAATTTATAACACTCCATTTTCATCAATGGACAGACCATCCAGACAGAAAATCAATGAGTAAGAGTCCCCTGGTGGCACAGTAGATAAGAGTTCACCAGCAAATGCAGGGGACATGGGTTTGATCCTTGGTCCAGGAAGATTTCACATGCTGTGGCACATGCCCCACGTGCTCCACAGCTACTGAGCCTGTGCACTCTAGGATCCGTGAGTCACAACTGCCAAGCTTATGTGCCCACATGCCTTAGAGCCTGTGCTCCACAGCAAGAGGAGCCACTACAAGGAGAAGACCATGCACCACAATGAAGAGTAGCCCTTGCACATCACAACTAGAGAAAGGCTACGCATAGCAATGAAGACCCGATGTAACCAGATACATTTTTAAAAGAAGGAAATTAATGAGGACACACAGACCTTAAATGACACAATAGATTAGATGGACTTAATTGATATTTGTAGAGCATTCCATCCAAACGCAAACATGTTCTCAAATGCACCAAGAACATTGTCCAGGATGGATTCACATGCACAGCCACAAACTGAGACTCAGTAAATTTAAGAAAATTGAAATCATACCAAGCATCTTTTCTGACCACATGCTAGGAGATTAGAAATCAACTACAAGGGGAAAAAAACTGTAAAAAGCACAAACAAGTGGAGGCTAAACAATATGCTACTAAACAACTAATAGATCACTGAAGAAATCAAAGAGGAAGTTAAAAAAGAATACCTAGAAACAAAGGACAATGAAAGCATGACAATCCAAAACTCATCAGTTCAGTTCAGTTCAGTCCAGCCGCTCAGTCGTGTCTGACTCTTTGCGACCCCATGAATCGCAGCACACCAGGCCTCCCTGTCCATCACCATCTCCCGGAGTTCACTCAGACTCACGTCCATCGAGTGTGTGATGCCATCCAGCCATCTCATCCTCGGTCGTCCCCTTCTCCTCCTGCCCTCAAACCCTCCCAGCATCAGAGTCTTCTCCAATGAGTCAACTCTCTGCATGAGGCCCCAAAACTTATGGGGCACAGCAAAAACAGTTCTAAGAGGGAAGATTAGACTAACACAAGCTCTTCTCAGAAACCCAGAAAAATCTCAAATAAACAACCTAAAGTAACTAAAGAAGAACAAGCAAAAATCAAACTTAGCAGAAGGAAAGAAATCATAAAGATCAGAACAGAAATGAATGAAATAGAGATGAAGAAAAGAATAGAAAAGATCAAAGAAACTAAAAGCTTGTTCTTTGAAAAGATAAGCAAAACTGATAAACCTTTAGCTAGACTCATCATGAAAAATGAATGAGTAAAAAATCAGTAAAATTAGAAATGAAAAACGAGAAGTTACAATGGACACTACAAAAATACAAAGGATCGTGAGAGACTGCCACAAGCAACTATATGACAATAAAGTGGACAACCTAGAAGATATGGACAAATTCTTAGAAAGGTACAATCTCCCAAGAATGAACCAGGAAGAAATATAAAATATTAACAGCCCAATCACAAGTACTAAAATTGAAAGTGTGACTTAAAAACTTCCAACAAACCAAAGTTCAGGAAAGGACCAGATGGCCTCAGAGGCAAATTCTATCAAACATTTAGAGAAGAGTTAACAACTATCTTTCTGAAACTATTCCAAAAAATTGCAAAGGAAGGAGCACTCCCAAACTCATTCTATGAGGCCATTGTCACCCTGTTACCACAGCCAGAGAAAGATACCACGAAAAAGATAAACATAGACACAAAAAGCCTTCAACAAAATATTAGCAAACTGAATGTACTGTATTGTACATTAAAAGGATCATACACCATGACTAAGTGGAATTTATCCCAGGGATGCAGACATTTTTCAATATCCATAAATGAATCAGTGTGATATACCGCATTAACAAATTCAAGAATAAAAGTCATATCTTCTCTATAGATGTAGAAAAATCTTTTGACAAAATTCCACACCCATTTATAATAAAAACTCTATGGAAGTGGGCATAAAGGAAACTTACTTCAGCATAATAAAGGCTATATATAACAAACCCACAGCTAACATCATTCTCAGTGGTGAAAAGCTGAAAGCATTGCCTCTGAGATCAGGAACAAGACAAGGATGTCCACTCTCACCACTTATATAACATAGTTTTGGAAGTGTTAGCCTTGGCAATTAGAGAAGCAATAAAAAGAATCCAAATTGGAAAAGAAGTAAAACTGTTACTATTTGCAGATGCCATGATACTATACATAGACAATCTTAAAGATGCTACCAGAAAACTACTGTAGTTCATCAATTAACTTAGTAAAGTTGCAGGATACAAAATTAAGACACAGAAATCTCTTGCACTTTTATACACTAACAAAAAAGATCAGAAAATGAAATTAAAGAAACAATCCCACTTACCATCACATCAAATAAAATACTTAGGAATAAACCTAGTCTTCCCAAGTGGAGCAATGGTAAAGAATCCACCTGCCAAAGCAAGATATGCAAGAGAAGAGGTTAGATCCCTGGATCAGGAAAATCCCCCTGGAAACCTTTCCACTTCAGCAGAAAACAGCAACCTGCTCCAATATTCTTACCTGAAAAATTCCATGGACAGAGGAGCCTGGTGGGCTACAGTCCATGGAGTCACAAAGAGTCAGACATGAGTGACTCTTGTCACAACAACAACAAGGAGGCAAAAAAACTGTACTTCAAAAACTATAATACACCAATTAAAGAAATATAATACTAAACAAATGGAAGGATACACCATGTTCTTGGATTAGAAGAATCAATGTTATGAAACTGTCTATACTACCCAAAGCAATCTACAGATTCAATGCAGTCGCTATCAAGCTACCAATGGAATATTTTTTTGCAGAACTAGAATAAAAATTTTAAATTCATATGGAGACACAAGAGACCCAGAATAGCCAAAGCAATACTGAGAAAGAAAAACAGAGCTGGAAGAATCAGGCTCCCTGACTTCAGACTACGCTAAAATCTTACGTCAAAACAGTATATTACTAGCACAAAAACAGAAATATAGATCAATGGAATAGGATAGAAAGCCCAAAAATGAACTCATGAACCTATGGTCAATTGTTCTATGACAAAGGAGACAAGACTACACTATGAAGAAAAGACAGTCTCTTCAATATGTGATGCTGGGAAAATTGGACAGCTACACATGTAAGAAATTAGAACATTCTGTAACACCATACACAAAAATAAACCCAAAATAGATTAAAGACCTAAACATATGACCTGACATAGTACTCCCAGAGGACAACATAGGCAGAACACTCTTTGACGTGAATCACTGCAGTGTCATTTTTGATTTATCTCCTAGAGTGATGGCAATGAACAAATGGGACCCAATCAAACTCAAAAGCTTTGACACAGCAAAGGAAACCATAAGCAAAAGAAAAAGACAATCCACAGAATGGAAGAAATTATTTGCAAACAATGTGATCAACAAGGGGTTAATCTCTAAAATCTACAAACAGCTCTTGCAACTCCTTATCAAAAAACCAACTCAACCAAAAAATAGACAGACGACCTAAACAGACATTTCTCCAAAGAAGACATACAGATGGCCAAGAGGCCCATGAAAAGATGATCAACATAGCTAATTATTGGAGAAATGCAAATCAAAACTACAAGGAGACATCACCTCACATCAGTCAGAATGACCATCATCAAAAAGACTACAAACAATAAATGCTGGACAGGGTATGGAGAAAAAGGAGCCCTCTTACACTGATGGTGCGAATGTACTGGTACAGCCACTATGGAGAACAATATGGCAGATCCTTTAAAAACTAAAAATAGAGTTACCATATGATCCAGTAATCCCATTTCTGAACATATATCCAGAGAAAACTATGATTCAAAAGGATACACACACCAATGTTTACTGCAGCGCTGTTTACAATAGCCAAGACATGAAAGCAACTTAGATATCCATCAACAGATGAATGGATACAGAAGACGCATGACATATATACAACGGAATATTACTCAGCCATTAAAAAGAATGAAATAATGCTTTTTGCTGCAACATGAATCAACCTGGAGATTATCATACAAAGTCAGAGAGAAAAAGACAAATATGATATGATATTGCTTATATGTGAAATCTAAAGAAATGATAAACTTATTTACAAAATAGAAACTGACTCACAGACTTAGAAAACAAATTTATGGTTACCAAAGGGGAAATATGGTGGAGGGGATAAATTGGGAGCTTGGGAGTGACATACACACATCACTATTTTTAAAATAGATAACCAAGAAGACCCTGCTGTACAGCCAAGGAACTATGCTCAACATTCTCTAATAACCTAAACAGAAAAAGAACTTGTAAATGAATAGATACATATGTATGTATAACTTAATCACTTTGCTGTATGCCTGAAACTAACACAACATTGTTAATTAACTAAATATTAAAGAAAAAACTTGCCATTAGAAAGGGGTTCTAGCACTTAACATGGTCTCTTGGAAAAGATTTCGTGATTAGTTAGTGAGTCACTGTCACTGATGCGAGAAGAACATGTGCATCAGGTTTACTGAAACATAAAATGACAAGAACCACTCTTACAAATTGTTGACACAAGTGTGCATGAAATGAAAGTGGCAAAACTTTGCAGAATTAACTGACATGCATAGTGGCATATGAGAAATACAACTTCAGCTTTTTCATGAGCCAAATTTAAACAGCTATCAATGGTACTGAGAGAGCACATGGTTTGTGGAAACCACCTTTTTTCCAGGCTTAATGAGATTTTTAACTTTTATATGTTAGCTGAAGGATATATTTTAATAATCCCCCTGCCACATTGCGAAATGAACATTGTTGACACTGCCTTTTGCTTCTTGATACTAGTTCTGCAGCTTTTTACCTTCTCCTCCTCCTCCTTTAAATAACTTCCCATCCTTACTAAAGCAAACATTACATTGATTGTGATGAAAGAAGCAACGGAATTTCTGGACACTGTGTACTCTTCAGATAATGCATCTCTACAACGAATCACTTTTTCTAATTTTGCAGATCATTTAGCAAAGTGCACATCCTAAAATGGATCCTATAAATGGTTTTTCATCTGTGAGCTTATTGTATTTCCTTTAGACATTTTTCTATGTGGTTTTAACATCTTCTGGGGTAGGGTGGAGATAGTTTATATTTACTTTAAAATATTCTCTGTGATAGCTTTTTAAATCAAGCAGTCACTTCTCCTTCCTTGTGATAATCATTTCTTTTATGAGCTGAAAGGGATTTTTGATTGTGGTGTTTTGCTATAATCCTAGTTGATAATACAATATCTTCAGTGTTGCTCAGTGCATAAGTCTTTGAGGTTTCAACTACAGTCAAATCAAGAGGAGCTTTCATCACAGCCAGTGATAAAAACTCCAGCTTTTCAGCTGATCTTTGGAACAACATTATGTACACTGCCTTTATTATAATGCTGGGGCTTTCCTGGTGGCTCAGATGGTAAAGAATCTACCTGAAATGCAGGAGACCCAGGTTCAATCTCTGAGTTGGGAAGATCCCCTAGCATCACAAAGAGCTGGACATGACTGAGCGACTAACACACACACACACACACATTATAATGTCAAGTGATATGTATCTAGGTGATCCGATGATGGAGGTTACACTTTATAATCACCTTTGGACTGCCAAAGATTTATTTTCTACTTGTTCATTAGAGAGGAAAAAAGAAAATACAAAATGAACTAATTGAATAGTCTACATGACTGTTATCTTTTTGTATTTTTCTCTCTGTACCTTTCTAATTTAAACCAAGATAGTATAAAAGCCCACTCACATTTCACATGTACTTTTTTTTAAAAAAAAGCAACTCCTTTTATACATCAAGAGAAAGAAAATTCAGTATTTTCAGAAACCTGGCAAAAAAAATTTGAAACTTAAAATATTACAGAGAAGTTTCAGATAAGTTAATCTTGCAAGTATTAAATTGAAATAAAGTACAAAAAAATTCTGATAACATGGATTAATTGTTGACTTTTAAGGTAGAAAATGTAAGGAGGATGGTTTGAATTTAATGAAGTATAGATATTTTCATTACTGTCATATTATGCTTTAATAGTGGCTTTCCATTGGACATTCTTAAATCAAGTTTTAAAAATTACTTTAAAATTTTAATTGTCATTATAGTCCTTCTAATAAGATATCAGAAAAAAAATTTAGGTATACATTTATGTTTGCATATACCATCATTGAAAAGTTTTTATAATTACTACAGAATGTATCAAGTATAGATTATTTACCTTCTGTTACAGATGATAAACTGATCTGATTATGTTTGACAATTTTCTTCATGAAAATTATCACCTATAAATTTATTGATGATCTTGTCTGAATGTGGCTCAGAAATATTCCTAAAGGCTTGTCACTTTTAAAAGAATGGAGTTCTTTTGTGGGGGCTATGACCTATAAATTTATAATAAAATATATGTGACAAGTATAATGAAGATGTTAAATTTACACAAAAGTATCATCTCAGTATGATATCAGGGTTGACTGCCCATGATTACTTAATAACACTGAAGAAATGAAGGTAGGAATTAGAAGATTATCCTCTAACATTTTGTACCCCTTTCAGGAAAATCACCTGAAAAATGAACAAGCATCTTCCATTAAGACTGGTTTAAGACATTGTTGGATTAGAAGGGAGTGAGTGTAGGAGCCCAGCATACTGCAGTTTATACTTTCTAGACTTAGTGTCAGTCTCCTGTGTCCCTTCTGATTGTGCTTACACAGCGAGAACAACTGGTGAAGGCATTCAGCGGTCCTCACACTGTTTGAGTGGTCATTGGATTGAATGGACAGTGCATGACACGGTGCAGAGCCCAGATGACTCAAGCCTTCCTTAACTCTAACCACTGCATTCCTGCAGAGAGCGATGGTGGCTGATGCTTAAGGGAGACTAAGTTGGGAGAAGACAGACCAATTCAGAAACGGTTTCACCACATGTTTGTTTCCAGCCTGAGTAGGCAGTTACATCTTCTTTCATACTGACTAAGTGGGACCAGATGGTTACTACTACTATTATTTTTCTTTTATTTGTAAAAGTGAGATAAAAATGGTTACTAGTTAAGGCTCTCTTGAGGATTAAGGAAAGAGAAATTGTGTGTATTTACACAAAACTACCAGGGATAGAGTACTGTGTTTTTGTATATGAAAGGTTTCTGTTGGCAGGTTGACTTAAGTACTGTCAGCAGCTTTAGAGGATGTCCAAGGAAAATTAATGACTGATTTTGATACAATTCTGCTGCTAAGTCTATGGATGTAGTCTCATTCATAACACTCTGTATCTGGAGAGTAGCATTCTAATGAGAAAAAAAAATCTAGGAAGTTCTATTGCTATCTCTTCAGGTTAAGCAATATTTGTAATTTCCAATGCTAAATTTGGCTGTTGCTGTGACTAGGAGAAAACAATATTCAGATTTTGGTAGCCTCTGAAAATTTTGGCATTAGCAGAAGACAGAAAAGAAAAAAAAAATTTACTTTGAACTCACTAGTCAAATACAAAAACTGTACAATAAAACAAGTACTACTAAAATTCTAATGCTTTTGATCACTTTGTAGAATGAAATAAACTACGAACTCCAAATGAGATACACATATCTATTAGTAGATAGAAAAATCCTTAATAAAAATTGTGACAGTTTAACTAATTTTGAACAGAAAGGATACCATGAGGCTTTTAGAATTTTCGTTGGGTGTTTGGGGACATACACACACACACACGGAAATAGGGAGAAAATAAGCTCTCTCAGTGGTGGTCATGAAGTCCATGGGCTTTTTTTCCCCACAGGAGAGAATCTGACTACAACAGTCATGGGGATGGCCAAGGAAAGGGGGGATAGCTAAAAGCTAAAAGCATCGTGGCAGAAAGAAGTAAGAGAAGGCAGAGAAAGACAATACCAATGAACAGCACACTGAGTTATAAACATGTCTAAGTTTAGGGCTTTCATTATCTCCTAAAAGAATAAACAAATGAAGTAAATTCTCATTCACTTTATTTTTTTTTCTTATCTACCTGCTACTTATCAAAATTGGCAAAAAAAAATATTTTGAAATGATGACATTTATTATGGGACATTCTTCCTCAAATTTATAGCCAAGGGTGATCATTATATCGAAGGCAAGAGCATGTATCCTATATTTTCTGTTTTGTTTGGTTTGCCTTCACTTATTTATTTACTCATTTATCATTTCTTATTCATCTAGAAATTCACTTACAATTTCAGTCTAGTGTTTCTGAAACACTAGACTGAAATTATATTCTGAGCCTGATATCTAAATAATGTCAAATGTGTATGACTATTTGGAAGGGAATGCTGCCGTGAAAATGCTGCACTCAATATGTCAGCAAATTTGGAAAACTCAGCAGTGGCCACAGGACTGAAAAAGGTCAGTTTTCATTCCAATCCGAAAGAAAGGAAATGCTAAAGAATGCTCAAACTACCACACAATTGCATGCATCTCACACGCTAGGAAAGTAATTCTCAAAATTCTCCAAGCCAGGCTTCAGCAATACGTGAACTGTGAACTTCCAGATGTTCAAACTGGTTTTAGAAAAGGCAGAGGAACCAGAAATCAAATGGCCAACATTCACTGGATCATTGAAAAAGCAAGAGAGTTCCAGAAAAACATCTATTTCTGCTTTATTGACTATGCCAAAGCCTTTGAGTGTGTGGATCACAATAAACTGTGGAAAATTCTGAGAGAGATGGGAATACCAGACCACATGACCTGCCTCTTGAGAAATCTGTATGCAGGTCAGGAAGCAACAGTTAGAACTGGACCTGGAACAACAGACTGGTTTCAAGTAGGAAAAGGAGTACGTCAAGGCTGGATATCGTCACTCTGCTTGTTTAACTTATATACAGAGTACATCATGAGAAATGCTGGGCTGTAGGAAGCACAAGCTGGAATCAAGATTGCTGAGGGAAATATCGATAACCTCAGATATGTAGATGACACCACCCTTATGGCAGAAAGTGAAGAACTAAAGAGCCTCTGATGAAATTGAAAGAGGAGAGTGAAAAAGTTGGCTTAAGCTCAACATTCAGAAAACTAAGATCATGGCATCTGGTCCCATCACTTCATGGCAAATAGATGGGGAAAAAGTGGAAGACTTTATTTTGGGGGGCTCAAAATCACTGCAGATGGTGATTACAGCCATGAAATTAAAAAAGGCTTACTCCTTGGAAGGAAAGTTATGACCAACCTGGACAGCATATTAAAAAGCAGAGACATTACTTCGCCAATAAACCGTCTAGTCTAGTTTTTTTTTTTTTCCAGTAGTCATGTATGGATGTGAGAGTTGGACTATAAAGAAAGCTGAGCGCAGAAGAATTGATGCTATTGAACTGTGGTGTTGGAGAAGACTCTTGAGAGTCCCTTGGACTGCAAAAAGATCCAACCAGTCCATCCTAAAGGAGATCAGTCCTGGGTGTTCATTAGAAGGACTGGTGTTGAAGCTGAAACTCCAATACTTTAGCCACCTAATATGAAGAGCTGACTCATTTTAAGACCCTGATGCTGGGAAAGATTGAGGGCAGGAGGAGAAGGGGACGACAGAGGATGAGATGGTTGGATGGCATCACTGACTCAATGGACATGAGTTTGGGTAGGCTCTTGGAGTTGGTGATGGACAGGCAGGCCTGGCATGCTGTAGTTCATGGGGTCATAAAGAGTCGGACATGACTGAGTGACTGAACTGAGATCAAATATTCCTAGTAATTTATTCCTTGGGAAATCAGACTGACCATATAAAGCAAAACAACTTCAATGGTGTGCCCTGCCTTGTGAAGCTGGGTATCTACAGGGACCTGAAAGCATAGGTTCCATAGCTTGGGTTGGAGAAAATGAGTGGGATGCACCATGAAATCCAGGCTGAAGGGCTCTTTTGGCTGTTTATGCAGAGTAATGATCTACCACAAGATTGCTTAGCTCAAATGGAAAATTTTCATCAAAAAGATTCTCTTCCATTAAGACAAGACTAATGCACAATTTTAACACCTTGCCAAAACATTAGTCATTGTGTTTTCTCCAAGCACAAATCTAAGAAATTACCCACTTTATTTTTAGAAACAATTTCCCTCTATTCCCCTCAGCTTTTGAGAGTGCCATTATGATGTGGCTCCTCTCCCAATAAAAAATACCCATATATTTTTTTTTATTGAAATATCCCAGATTGATGTAGGTTCTTTAGCCAATAACAATAGAGCTTCATTCCACAGCATTTTAGTTCTTTTGAGGACCTCAGGGGCTGAGACATGAGTTAAACATACTTCTAGTTCGTAATGAACAACCATTAGTCTGGTCAAGGGCCCTCGCTTGCTTTCTTTTACATGTGTTTTCAATTCATTCCTGATTACCCTCCCCTCAACCTCACATCCTCTTTCCCGTTCCCTACAGATGGCCATTTTAATGAGTTTGATGTTGTTAAATATGTAAATATCTTTGAAAAACACAATATGCATGTTTTAATTTATGTAAGTGGTATTGTAACAGACCTAATTCTGTCATACTTTTTATTCACTCAGTGCTATATTTTTTAAGATGGTGCTATGTGTACCAATTCATTGCTACTGATCACTCTGTGTTATTCCACAGAATGTATCTAACACATTTTACTTATTCATTCCTGTAATAATAGATCTGGACTGACACCTAGCTCCCAGCTCCTACAGACTAGGTAGTAGAATCTAGTGCTCGGTCTGGAATATGCACGTGCTAAATTTCTCCAAGCACTGCAAACTGATCTCATCAGTTCTGAACAAATACTAACCTAATACAAAGTTTCCCACATCTACCTAGCACTTGGTATCTTTGAAAGTTCTAATTTTTCCCAATGTGATGAGTATAAAGGGATATCCCATTTTGATTTGTGCTTCTCTGATTACTAGTGAGGATGGCCATTCTGCTGTATAATTTTTTTTTAATTGTATTTATTTTTGGCTGTGCTGAGTCTCCATTGCTGGGCAGGCTTTTCTCTAGTGTATGGGCTTCTCATTGTGGTGGGTTCTCCTATGGAGCACACAGTCTTCAGCAGCTACAGCCCCTTGGTTTCCAGGGCACAGGCTCAGTGGTTGGGGCACATGGGCTTAGTTGCTCCACAGCTTGTAGATCTTCCCAGATCAAGGATCAAACCTGTGTCTCCTGCATTGGCAGGCAGATTCCTTATCATTGAGGCACCAGGGAAGTCCTCTACGTATACTTATTAACCATTTGGAGTTCTCATCTGCAAATTGTCTTTTCACATTTTCCCAATATTTATATATATGTTTTTCCATAGCATATTTGGCCTTCCCAGATGGCGCTAGTTGTAAAGAATCTACCTGCCAATGCAGGAGACATAAGAGATGCGAGCTTGGTCCCAGGATGAGGAAGATTCCCTGGAGGAGGGCAAGGCAACCCACCCCAGCATTCTTGCCTGGAGAATCCCATGGACAGAGGAGCCTGGCAAGCTACAATCCATGGGGTCGCAGAGTCAGACGCGGCTGAAGTAACTTAGTAAACAAGTATAGCATATTCATGTTTCTAATACAAAATGATAGAAGTGAAATAGGACAGTTGTCTGTGCATCCCTGGGCTTAAAATATGGCATGAAAGTCAGATTGTTAGGGGGAAACTGTTAAGTATAGATCTGAATCACAATTTCGCAACTTAATTGCTGGCTGACTTGGACCAAAATACTTTCTCTGTGTGTGTCTCTGGTTGTGAGCATGTGTGCCTGTGTGTGTGTGTGTGTGTACACAATGGGAGTCTTATATAAAGGTAACACAATCACAGGAATGACACCTCATTACCTTTGCCATATTCGTTGGTTAGAAGCAGGTCCCAGGTCCTGGCCACAAACTAGAGGTAGGCAGTATGATACATGAAAGTGTGAACTGCTGGGGACAGGAATCATGTGGGGGTCTCCTTAGAGTGTCTGTCGATACCCCACATGCAAATAGAGTTGTGAAGTATACCTGAGGACCTCTCTTGGCTTGCATCACATACCATGTCACACGTACTTGGAAATCTTGAAACTTTGTAAATTAGGGAACTACTTAATTCTTTACATTCATTTTTAGTTTTAATTCTTGTTCCTGAACATACTTCAAAAAAAATTCCATTTTGTCATCCCAATTTCTTCATGCAGCCCTCTGTTTTTGCTCCCTTTTGTCTTTCATTATGCAAACATTTATTTAGCCCTCTTAATAGTTCCAAACACTATTTTAACTACTGGGGATACTATGGTGTAAAGAAATATCCAGTATCATCATGTTCACAGAGCTTATGGATTATAGGAAACCAAAATTATAAATGTCAACTATGAGATGGTGTCACAAATGTAATCAGCCAAAAAGCCCAAGGTCATGGGCAGGCATGTAGGAGGAATACCCAAACTATTCTGGAGGGGAAAGGAAAAACTTCTCAGAGGAGGTGACCACAAGATTTTAGTTAACAACCTAGAATGGTAGTAAAATAGCAGGATGTTAAAGTCTATCCTGAGGACCAAACATTCTTAATGACCTAAACAGCAAGCTGAATTGCTGTATTTTCATCCATCTGTTTGAAATTATAGCTTAAACCTCAAACTTTCTTAAGTATATAAGAAAACATAAAAATAGATCTACCATATGATCCAGCAGTCCCATTCCTGGGCATACACCTGGAGAAAATCATGATTCAAAAAGATGTATGCACGGCAGTGTTCATTGCGGCACTATTTACAACAGCCAATACATGCAAACAAGCTAACTGTCCACCAACAGAGGAATGGATAAAGATGTGGTATACACACACAGACATATATAATGGAATATTACTCAGTCATAAAAAAGAATGAAATCATACCATCTGCAGCAACATGGATGAACTCTGGCAGGTTACAGTCCACAGGATTGCAAAGAGCTGGACACAACTAAAGTGACTTAGCACAAATGGACCTAGAGATTATCATACTAAGTGAAGTCAGACAGAGAAAGACAAATATCATATGATGTCACTAATGTGTGGAATCTAATTGTTTTTACATGATACAAATGAACTTTTTTTTTTTTTTTTACAAATCAGAAAACTCACAGATGTTAAAAACAAACACACTGGGATGACCCAGAGGGATGGTATGGGGAGGGGAGTGGGAGTGGGGTTCAGGATTGGGAACACATGTACATCCGTGGTGGATTCATGCTGAAGTATGGCAAAACCAACACAATATTGTAAAGTAAAATATAAATAAATAAATAATAAAAAAAGAAGGAAAAAAAAAAAAACTTATGGTTACCAAACAGGAGGAATCAAAGGTGTGGAAAGATAAATCAGGAGCTTGGGATTAGCATATACACACGGGTATATGTAGGCAACCAACAAGGACCTAATGTATAACAAAGGGGATTCGACCCAATATTTGATGATAACCTATACATGCAAAAAACCTTGAAAAAAAAATATATATTCAGTATATGTATAACTAAATCATTTTGTTGTATTCATGAAAGTAATACAACATTGTCAATCAACAATACTCCAATAAAATTTTTTTGAGATTAAGTACATCAGCTTTTGTGATGCATTAGTAAAATTGAGTCTATGAACAAACTCAAAGATTATAATATTGTTGAACAAAAGTTATTATTATCTAAACTTAATTAAGTCAAAACTCTTTACTTCTCTATGGCTCAGTTATCTCATTTATAAAACGATTTGGGATTAGTCATTTCTAAGATATTTGTGTGTGTGTGTGTCGCTTCAGTCATGTCTGACTCTGCAACATTATAGATTGTAGCCCGTCAGACTCTTCAATCTTGGTTCTAAATTCTGTGATTCCATGAGTCTGTTGGCTTTAGAATGGCATTACTTAAACAGGAATGATGATGCTAGAGGACACTTTAGCTGAGATCCAGCCCATGTCAGCCAGTCCAGGTAAGACCTCCACTAGCAACATCTGTGTGTCAATTATCATAAGGCTCCCCCTTCTAGTGGATGCTTTATGGAAAGGTGTCCTTTCTTTAAGGCACAGAGCTATTTTTAACTTATTTAACTTATATGCAGAGTACATCATGAGAAACGCTGAACTGGAAGAAACACAAGCTGGAATCAAGATTGCTGGGAGAAATATCAATAACCTCAGATATGCAGATGACACCACCCTTATGGCAGAAAGTGAAGAGGAGCTAAAAAGTCTCTTGATGAAAGTGAAAGAGGAGAGTGAAAAAGTTGGCTTAAAGCTCAACATTCAGAAAATGAAGATCATGGTATCCAGTCCCATCACTTCATGGGAAATAGATGGGGAAGCAGTGGAAACAGTGTCAGACTTTATTTTTTGGGGCTCCAAAATCACTGCAGATGATGACTGCAGCCGTGAAATTAAAAGACGTTTACTCCTCCTTGGAAGAAAAGTTATGACCAACCTAGATAGTATATTCAAAAGCAGAGACATTACTTTGCCGACTAAGGTCTGTCTAGTCAAGGCTATGGTTTTTCCTGTGGTCATGTATGGATGTGAGAGTTGGACTGTGAAGAAGGCTGAGTGCCGAAGAATTGATGCTTTTGAACTGTGGTGTTGGAGAAGACTCTTGAGAGTCCCTTGGACTGCAAGGAGATCCAACAAGTCCATTCTGAAGGAGATCAGCCCTGGGATTTCTTTGGAAGGAATGATGCTAATTTAAAGCTGAAGCTCCAGTACTTTGGCCACCTCATGCGAAGAGTTGACTCATTGGAAAAGACTCTGATGTTGGGAGGGATTGGGGGCAGGAGAACGGGACGACCGAGGATGAGATGGCTGGATGGCATCACTGATTCGATGGACATGAGCCTGAGTGAACTCCAGGAGATGGTGATGGACAGAGAGGCCTGGCATGCTGCGATTCACGGGGTCACAAAGAGTCGGACATGACTGAGTGACTGAACTGAACTGAGCTGAGCTGAGGGTTGAGTTCAGGGCCTCAGAGGCTCTTGGTGGAGTGGAAGAAATATATGATGGTGCTGCTGCTGCTAAGTCGCTTCAGTCATGGCTGACTCTATGTGACCCATAGACGGCAGCCCACCAGGCTCCGCCGTCCCTGGGATTCTCCAGGCAAGAACACTGGAGTGGGTTGCCATTTCCTTCTCCAATGCATGAAAGTAAAAAGTGAAAGTGAAGGCGCTCAGTTGTGTCTGACACTGTACTGAGTTCAGTGTTATTTCTGACCCAGTCAGAACCCTTCAAATCTCCAGCTACACAAGAAATCAGAGATACAATGGAAGAGGATTAGACAGTGATTTGTTGCCTGTCACAACCCAACTCAGATCCATGTTAAGTTCCTGAACACCCTGGTAGAGGAAGTAAGTTACACTTAGACTTATTTTTAACAAGGGCACCTAATGTTTTTGAAGGTAGGATTATGTGTTTGCATTTAAAAAAATCTATTTCTGTAATCCTTACCTAGCCTTTTCTCAGGCTCTAGTGTTATCACACTAAAAAATCTGTAATGGCAAAATTATGAGATTTACAATGAGAAGGGTAGCATCCATAAAAGTAAATTTATCATTTTCTTCTTCTGAGTGACAGTTCTGGTCACAGCCCCTCCTCTGCCCCAGAGCCCTCAGTCAGCTTCAGTCAATACCCTTCTTAAAACCCTTGTCAGCTCCTCCTAGGGACTTGTTGCCCACCACACCCTGTGACTTATCTCTTCAGGGCAGGTTGTCACCATTGCCTGGTAGCTATTCAGGAGTAATTAAAGTAAAGTAAAGTGAAGTAGCTCAGTCATGTCCAACTCTTTGCAACCCCGTGGACTGTAGCCTACCAGGCTCCTCCCTCAATGGGATTCTCCAGGCAAGAATACTGGATTGGGTTGCCATTTCCTTCTCCAGGGGATCTTCCCAACCCACGGATCGAACCCAGGTCTCCCTCATTCCGGGCAGATGCTTTAACCTCTGAGCCACCAGGGAAGCCCTCAGGAGTAATTAGGTTCATTTAAATCTTCACTGGTCTCAAAGGCCCAGTAAGCCCCACTCAGCAAGTATCTCTCCTTCTTATAAAGGTTCATTTAGGTTCTCAAATGTCCTTAGAAGCTAAATGCCTTCTTAGATGGCTCACCAGTTGGCAAATGGATGGACTGTGCTTTATGCTCAGTTTTGGCACTGAACTGGGTAGTCATGGCCAGGGTGGCCCTGGAGAGTCTGACAATCCTCCTAGAACATGACACCCGTTCCTCCATAAACAGACCCCAGGTGAGGTCTTTAAAATGAACATATAAGATGAGGAATATTATATATAGTGAGTAATGTTTTATATATTTATATACAGGGATAAGAAATCACTTCTCTGACAATATCAATTTATTAAGATTGAGGTAGGAAAGATGGTCAACTTCAATTATCATCATTATTGAGCTTAACAGATTATATTTATTACTCCCTCACTGCTTACCAGACATTTTGCAAAGTACTTCCCTGAATTACCTAATGAAATCTTCACAATGCCAAGAAGTTGCTACTACTACTATTTTAAGGACAATCTCATTTGTTTTGCAACTAACTTAACAATGATCAATTAATAAAAAATGTTTAAATGACTTTCAGTGCTTAGTTGCTCAGTTGTGTTCAACTCTTTGCAACCCCACGGATTGTAGCCTACCAGGCTCTTCTGCCCATGGAATTTTTCAGGCAAAAATACTGGTGTGGGTTGCCAGTTCCTCCTCCAGGGGATCTTCCCAACACAGGGATCAAACCTACATCTCTTGCCTCTCCTGCATTGGCAGGTAGATTCTTTATCTCTAGCACCACCTGGGAAGCAAAATGACTTTCTAGTAGTTGTTTAAAAATGAGCTAAATGGATATATATTGCCATGGAAAGATGTTTAAGAGATGTTAAATTGGAAAAGAAAATGAAACCAAGCTGTTGCAATTTTTTTTCAATTTTGAACTTCCTGCAAAAATAACTCCATCTTTTTTGTAGAGATAAATTGTATATCTATCTGACTGCACAAAAAAATAGATTTACTCACAAGTAATTATTAACTAAAATTTTAGTGTAGTTAATTCTAAAAATGCCACGGAAAAGATTAGGAAGGGGAAGGACTCACCTCTTTTAATTTACTCAAGTCTTGTAATTTAACTACAAAAACTACATTGATTTTTTGTAACAAAGACCTTTTTTAAGGTAAAAATAAATGAATAAAAGATGTCATAGTCTTGTCAGGTTCTAAGCATTTTCTTCATATAACCCAGGTGAGTATTTCTTCCAAGTTTTAAAAAATCAATATGATGATAAGCATATAAATATTCATAATTGATAAAAGCTAACTACATCTAACCAAAGTAAAGAAGTCTGCTTCTATTTTTTAATTGGCCTAAATAAATTGATCCAAGCAGAGTTTTCTGGAAGTCATCTAATTCTCTGTAATAATTTAATGATGATGATGACAATTATGATCAACATTTATACAGTGATTTTCAGATTTACAGATTAAAAATCATGTTCCCTTGCATTTTATTCTATTAATAACAGCAGTCATCTTGTATTAGGTTCAGCAACAAGTTTCAAAAAATAAATAACAACAGTAGCTCAAACAAAACAGAAATGCAAGACTTCCCTGGTGATCCAGGGGTTAAGAATCCTCCTGCCAGCGCAGGGCAAATGGGTTCAATCCCTAGTCCTAGAAGATTCATGTCACTGGACAACTAAGCTCGGCACCTAGAGCCTGGGAGCCACAATCACTAAGCCTGCACATCACAAGTACTGAGATCTCAGTGTCCTGGAGGATGTGCTCTGCAATGAGAAGCCGCAACAATAGGAAGCACCACGACTAGAATGGAGCCCCTGATTGCTGCAACTAGAGGAAGCCTGGGCACAGCAGTGAAGACCTAGCTCAGCCAAAAGCAAATAAATAAAATAAAAATATAAATGCATTTGTTTTCTAAAAGCCTCGGCAAATAATCTAGGGCATTTGTGGTGACGATCATAAGAGACCACGATTCCTGTTCTTTCTCTGCTATCCTCAATACACAGCCTCTGTCTCATTGTTTAAAATGACTGCTTCAGTCCCATCCATCATACTCAAATTCCAGCTTGCAGAAAGGAACAAAGGGAAGAAAAGGGAACCAAGGGAAGAAAGGGAACAAAGGGAAGAAATCCTCCCTTTTATAAGGATACTTTCTGGAAGTTTCAGATACAACTTCTACTTTTACCCATTTGGCCAGAAATTAATCACATAAAAGTACCTAGTAAAGTAACGCTCAAAATTCTCCAATCCAGCCTTCAGCAATACGTGAACCGTGAACTTCCAGATGGTCAAGCTTGTTTTAGAAATGTCAGAGGAACCAGAGATCAAATTGCCAACATCCGCTGGTCATGGAAAAGCAAGAGAGTTCCAGAAAAACACCTATTTCTGCTTTATTGACTATGCCAAAGCCTTTGACTGTGTGGATCACAATAAACTGTGGAAAATTCTGAAAGAGATGGGAATACCAGACCACCTGACCTGCCTCTTGAGAAACCTGTATGCAGGTCAGGAAGCAACAGTTAGAACTGGACATGGAACAACAGACTGGTTCCAAATAGGGAAAGGAGTATATCAAGGCTGTATATTGTCACCCTGCTTGTTTAACTTATATGCAGAGTACATCATGAGAAACGCTGAGCTGGAAGAAGCACAAGCCGGAATCAAGATTGCTGGGAAAAATATCAATAACTTCAGATATGCAGATGATACCACCCTTATGGCAGAAAGTGAAGAAGAACTAAAAAGCCTCTTGATGAAAGTGAAAGAGGAGAGTGAAAAAGTTGGCTTAACCTCAACATTCAGAAAACGAAGATCATGGCATCCGGTCCCATCACTTCATGGCAAATAGATGGGGAAGCAGTGGAAACAGTGTCAGACTTTATTTTTTGGGCTCCAGAATCACTGCAGATGGTGACTGCAGCCATGAAATTGAAAGGAACTTACTCCTTGGAAGGAAAGTTATGACTAACCTAGATGGCATATTGAAAAGCAGAGACATTACTTTGCCAACAAAGGTCCGTCTCGTCAAGGCTATGGTTTTTCCAGTGGTCATGTATGGATGTGAGAGTTGGGCTGTGAAGAAAGCTGAACGCCGAAGAATTGATGCTTTTGAACTGTGGTGTTGGAGAAGACTCTTGAGAGTCCCTGGGACTTCAAGGAGATCCAACCATTCCATTCTAAAGGAGATCAGTCCTGGGTGTTCTTTGGAAGGAATGATGCTAAAGCTGAAACTCCAGTATTTTGGCCACCTCACGCGATAAGTTGACTCATTGAAAAGACTGATGCTGGGAGGGATTGGGGCAGGAGGAGAAGGGGACGACCGAGGATGAGATGGCTGGATGGCATCACCGACTTGATGGATGCGAGTCTGAGTGAACTCCGGGAGTTGGTGATGGACAGGGAGGCCTGGCGTGCTGCGATTCAGGGGGTCGCAAAGAGCTGGACACGACTGAAGTGAACCGAAAGGTCTACTGGCAAACTTTGCTTTTGAACTGAATGCTCATTTGCTGAATTAGTTATTCTGCTTACCAGGCATAAATAAACACTCCATGCATGTCTACTTTTGGTCAATACATAGTTTAAATGTAGGAGCTTCTAAAATGAATTATATTATTTCCATCTAATATCAGTAAAAGTGATATTCAGTAAAGAATAGGGAAATCCCTGGATAAAGAGAAATAGCCTTCTCCTAATCTGCTAAGAAAATTGGCTTACAGCTCTTTATTAGAAATTATGACATACGTAAAGCTGCGTTAGTTCAGAAAAACGGGATGGAATGACACTAGTTTAATGATGATTGCAATGACAAGATAATACCATTACCTAATCAAATATGTCTTGGGATGAAACAGAAATAAAGGAGATTCATGTCTAGCTACAACTGCACTCTCTATTGAGCACCTAAAATGTTGCCAGTCCAGATTGGGAAGAGCTGTAAATATAAAATGCACATAGAATTTTGAAGACTTTGTATAAATGTAAGAATGTAAAATAACTCACCAATACTTTTATATTGAGTATATGTTGAAAAAAAGTGTATATACACACATTTTTTTCTTTTGTTTTGGCTGCTCCACAAATGTTATAGGATCTCAGTTCCTTGACCAGGGATTGAACCCACACCTCTTGCAGTGGAAGTGTGGAGTCTTAACCACTGAACTGCCAGGGAATTTCCATGAAAAGATATCTTAGATATTTGGAATAAATAAAATCATTAGATTTCATTTCACCTATTTCTTTTTACTTTTAAAAATATGGCTACTAGAAAATTTTGCTCTTGCATGTAAGGTTCATGTTGTAATTCTCTTAGTACTCTTGCCTGGGAAAACCCATGGACGGAGGAGCCTGGTGGGCTGCAGCCCATGGGGTCGCTAAGAGTCGGACACGACTGAGTGACTTCCCTTTCACTTTTCACTTTCATGCATTGGAGAAGTAAATGGCAACCCACTCCAGTTCTTGCCTGGAGAATCCCCGGGACAGGAGGCCTGGTGCGCTGCCGTCTATGGGGTCGCATAGAGTCGGACACAACTGAAGCAACTTAGTAGTAGTAGTAGACAAATGATTTATACAAACAGCATGAAAGGAAAGAACAAGGACAGAGGGTTTTTACCGCTGTCCAAGAGGGGAAAAAAGTCTTGTTCTGAAGTGAACTGAATTTCCCAGCGACAAGACTGACACTCTGTTTCTGAGTAGCAATACTTCAACAGGATTTCTAAACATGTAGTTAAAATCATCTGAAAAATAATTCTATAACTATCCTATTTCCCTGTAAAGGATTCCACCCTTAGGGAGGAGAAGAGAAAGAGAGAATCATCTGAAGACTAATTGAGCTTGCTTAGATCTTCCAGTATAGGAAGGAGCATCTGGAGTGGGAGATAAGTGCATTTCTGGTTACTGGAAAGAATACACTTTAGTGGAAGTAAATGCATTGATGTACAGTCAGTTATGAGGCTTTTGACTGCAAATAATAGAAAAACTGATTTCAGCTGTAAGGAAATATGTTGTCTTAACACCAAGGCCAGAGATAAGGCAAGTTCTTCTGGGTGATCAGGCTGCATTTGTCAGCAGGCTTCTCAAGCTCTCCCTTCCCAGGTGTGTCGGCTTCTCTTCAAATTATGTTTAATAATGTAACAAATAATGTTACATTGTATTTAATAATGGAACAAAGGTAAGAAATGTGGCTTCATTTCTTATTGTTTAATTCTTACTCCACTCTTGATCATTCAAAATTCCCCAAATATAACCACATTAATCTTGTCACAGGTTTTTGCCAGCATTCACTTATTTATTCATTCATTCATTGAGCACCTGTGATGTATCAGGCAAAACACGGTTCTTGCACTTATGGAACTTTGTCTCTCTTATTAGACACAAAAGACAAATGCATACAAGTCACATCCTCAATTTTGTCAAAATGGTAGGGCTGTTCAATATGCTTGAAGTTTGCGTTGTTGTTATTGTTGTTCAGTTGTTAAGTCATGGCCAACTCTTAGTGACCTCATAGACTATAGTCCGCTGGCCTCCCCTGTCCATGGGATTTCCCAGTCAAGAATACTGGGTCGCCATTTCCCATTCCAAGGGATCTTCCCAACCCAGGGATCAAATCCGTGTCTCCTGCCTTGGCAGGTGGATTCTTTACCAGTGAGCCACCAGGGAAGCCCTGCTTCAGCTACATATTATCTAAACATACACCTAAAGTTTACATCTTTGAGAATCAGCAGCCAAGTTAGGTGAAAGAGCCAGACAGGTCAGTCCAAGTCACTCTAGGTCTGAAACTTGTATCAACAGGTTTTTCCATTCTTCAGTGACTTAAATCCCTTAATGACTAGTGCCTGTGGAACTATATGATGATGTTTGTCAAATGTCTTAATCAAATGAGAGTAAGACTTTAATTCTCCATGAACTTGTTTCTGACCAGCAGAAACACCAGGGGGTAATTTCTAGGGCTTGACTCTAGGAAGGAGGCCAGGCTGAGTCATCTAATTTTACTGCCATAATATCATTTCTCAAAACACCTGAGAGGTGGGTAGCTCCAGGGAGAAACAAATCAACTTACCTTTAGAACTGGTGAGGCATTTTGCCAGCACTTTAGATCAATTATAAACTGAACTAGACACAGCTTGGTTCAAGTATCTGAGTTAGTGACTTTGGATGTGTTATCTCACATGTGATGATCAGGTTCTGGGTGGAAGGTTATCTCCAACTCTATGAAGTTGCTTTTGTTTTGTTATGATGCCCATTTGAAACCTGAGGAAATTGAGGCTCAAGGATTAAGTTCAGTTCAGTTACTCAGTCGTGTCTAACTCTTTGCAACCCCATGGATAGCAGCACATCAGGCCTCCCTATCCATTGCCAACTCCCAGAGTTTACTCAAACTCATATCCATTGAGTTGGTGATGCCATCCAACCATCTAATCCTCTGTCATCCCCTTCTCCTCCTGCCTTCAATCTTTCCCAGCATTAGGGTCTTTTCCAATGAGTCAGTTCTCTGCATCAGGTGAACTCCAAAGTATTGGAGTTTCAGCTTCAGCATCAGTCCTTCCAATGAATATTTGGGACTGATTTCCTTTAGGATAGACTGGTTGAATCTCCTTGCAGTCCAAGGGACTCTCAAGAGTCTTCTCCAACACCACAGTTCAAAAGCATCAATATTTCAGTGCTCAGCTTTCTTCACAGTCCAACTCTCACATCCATACATGACTACTGGAAAAACCATAGCCTTGACTAGACAGAACTTTGTTGACAAAGTAATGTCTCTGCTTTTTAATATGCTGTCTAGGTTGGTCATAGCTTTTCTTCCAAGGAGCAAGCGTCTTTTAATTTCATGGCTGCAGTCACCATCTGCAGTGATTTTGGAGCCCAGAGAAATAAAGTTTGTCACTGTTTCCCCATCTATTTGCCATGAAGTGATGGGACCAGAGGCCATGATCTTAGTTTTCTGAATGTTGAGTTTTAAGTCAACTTTTTCACACTCCTCTTTCATCAAGAGGCTCTTTAGTTCTTCGCTTTCTGCCATGAGTGTGGTATCATCTGCATATCTGAGGTTATTGATATTTCTCCCAGCAATCTCAATTCCAGCTTGTACTTCATCCAGTCCAGCATTTCTCACGATATACTCTGCATATAAATTAGATAAGCAAGGTGACAATATACAGCCTTGATGTACCCCTTTCCCGATTTGGAACCAGTCTGTTGTTCCATGTCCAGTTCTAACTGTTGCTTCTTGACATGCATACAGATTTCTCAGGAGGCAGGTCAGGTGGTCTGGTATTCCCAGCTCTTTCAGAATTTTCCACAGTTTGTTGTGATCCACACAGTCAAAGGCTTTAGCATAGTTAATAAACCAGTAGTAGATGTTTTTCTGGAACTCTCTTGCTTTTTCAATGATCCAGCGGATGTGGGCAATTTGATTTCTGGCTCCTCTGCCTTTTCTAAATCCAGATTGAACATCTGGAAGTTCACAGGTCATGTACTGTTGAAGCCTGGCTTGGAGAATTTTGAGCATTACTTTACTAGTGTGTGAGATGAGTGCAATTGTGCGATAGGTTGAGCATTCTTTGGCATTGCCTTTCTTTCGGATTGGAATGAAAATTGACTTTTCCAGTCCTGTAGCCACTGCTGAGTTTTCCAAATGGCCCCCTAATTTTCCCACTCAAAGTTCTTTACTATAAGCATGTGGGAACCACTGTTACCCATTGCCCTGACCATTTCTTCTAAAGGTCTAAGGACCCAGGAATTCCCTAGTTGTTGTACAATGAAACTTCTATAACTTCATCAGGAAATTCAGCTCGAAGGAGAGATGGGGCCACTACAAATACTGTGCTGTGCTTAGTCGCTCAAGTCATGTCTGACTCTTTGTGACCCCATGGACTGTAGCCCTCCAGGCTCTTCTGTCCTTGGAAATTCTCCAGGCAAGAATATTAGAGTGGGTTGCCATGCTCTCCTCCAGGGGATCTTCTCAACCCTGGGATCGAACCCAGGTATCCCTCATTGCAGGTGGATTCTTTACCAGCTGAGCCAGCAGGGAAGCCTCCTAAAATATTAGGAAGTAACAAAAACCCAACCCCATCTGCATTTTGATTTTCCATTTTCTTGGTATTAGGTACTGAGTTGTCAGAGTTAGGCTCCCACTCACTTCATAATCTAACATGAAACAAAAAGCCATGGAAGTGCTATGCCACCTCCAAGTCCATCAGTCAGTATTTGTTGAATAAATAATGAATTATGTTGAATAAAAAAAATGAATGAGCCCAGATTTTTCTCATCTTGAAGATTGCAATGAAGTTGTCTTCAAAGATAAGTTTAATCGCAGGCTAATCACAGAAATAATAACCAGCCGGTGCTAAAAAGTTTCATATACTGGGTTTCATCCTAAAGTCCTTAATAGGTTTCATTCTTTTACCATTCCTCCATAGCAGGTAATTTTATTCCAAGACAAGGAAAAACCAAAATGTCTTTAGTTCTCTTCAATTTTCCAACTTTTTTTGATTCAGAAGAGAGAAAACCAGAAAACCAAGTGTAGGGAGAATGACTGGGCCACTCTCAGCTGGCTCTTTTCAGGTTGGGGAGGAAGATGTCTCTTTTCATTTAGAGCAGCTCCTTGGGCTCAGTGCAGGTGAGAGAGATGTAGAGGTGTGTTTCTTGACATTCTAAGCGGAATTGGCCCTTGAAGCTGCCTAACTTCAGGTGGCTTCAACCTGAGAATCTCAAAATCTCAAAGGCTCCAACCACGCAACTCAACGTGGTTGTGTTATGGAAGCAACTCAGTTTAGGACCCTTCATCAATGGTGAGAGTTTTTTCCTGCCATTCCATGAGGCCATCCCACTCCATTTCCCAGCACTTCAGGCCCTTGGCCTTGATAGTGATATTTTACCTAGCAAGACAGACACCTATTCCCATGGATGTTTGATATTTTTAGTGGCAAATTCATAACACACATATACATAAATGTAGGTAGATATGCATGTAAAGACTAATACAAGTCTATTTCCTCACAACAATCCACATTCAATAACAACTTTTTCACACAACTCACAAAACAGGTAGTTTTTGAAATACAAATAAACTGGGGGACATACGGCAAGAGAGGATTTCCTTTCCTTCAAACTATGCTTACCTCAAATCCTACCATCCCATCCCTGTCTCCTTTCCTTTCTCTAAAAGGGAGGAAAACACAAAAGTTCTCCTAAGGATACTTGTCAATGATTAAAATTCCACCAGTGGAAGCATATATTCCTTTGATAAAATGTGTTACTGCTTAATGATACATAGATGACTCTGGAGTGAAGTTGCGGGTTTGACTTCATCATCTTAACCTTTTATATTGATAGGGGAGAGATTTGGCTCCATAAACCAACTCCGAGATTAGCAGAGGTAACTGAGTAGGAAAATCTCCGAGTCCTCTCACAAAAAAACCAAGATCACAACGATCTGTAGAAGGACCATCGATGAGAAAGACTGGAACCTGCCAGAAAAGATCTGCAACTAAGAACATCAAGAAGAAACTACGGCGAGATGGGGAGGAGGGGCAGACTGGCAGCATACTCAAGCCCCACACACCCAGGTGTGTGACTCACAAACTGGAGAATTATATTGCAGAGGTTCTTCCTAAAGAAGTGAGAGTCCTGAGCCCCATGTCAGGGTCCCTGGCCCAAAGGTCTTGCACAGGGAAGATGAGCTGCCAGAGTATTAGACTTTGAAGCCAGTGGAGTTTAATTTCAGGAGTCCCACGGGACTGGGGGAAATAGAGATTTCAGCCTTAAAAGGCCCACACTAAATCCCACATGCCCAAAACAAAAGCAGTAATTTGATAAAACTTTAGCCAGTCCTACCTGCTGGTGTTGGAGAGTCTCCTGGAGACATGGAGTCGCCTGTGGCTTATGCTGGGGACATAGGCACTGGCAGCAACCGATCCTGGGAGCGAAACCTGGCGTGGATGCTGGTGCATGCAGAGGCTGATGGGTGAATTTTGAAACCTTCCCTCCAGTTCATTAGTGTCAACACCTGGCCCTACCTAATAACCTGTAGGCCCCAGTGCTGAGAGACTTCAGGTCAAGCAATTAACATGGCAGGGATACAGCTGCTCCCATCAGCAGACAGGCTGTGTCCAGAACTGGCTGTGGGTTCAGGAGGTCTTAAGTAGTTAAGACTCTGAGTTTCCACTGTAGGGGGCTTGGGTTCAATCCTTGGTTGGGGAAGTTTCGCATGCTGTGATGTGGCAAAAAAAAAAAGCCTGATGCGACTTGGGTTCCATATTAAAAAAAAATAATAAAGTGATAGAAAATACAATTTAAAAAAATAAAGAGTTTACCCCCCGCCTTAAATTAAAAAAAAAAAAAGGTGGCTGAATTATTTGTTAGCAGTGTAAGATTTTAAAACGTATAAGTCTTTTCTTTGAATATAAATTACTTACAGAATAGATTTTCACCCTCTGCGTGTTCTTACACACAGCAGTTAACTGCTGAGGCTTAGGGTTTACACAGTGAATGGTGATGACAGTAGATTCAGTGAATAACTTCTGGACAACTTAGGATATCTCCCCATAGTTCACTGTAATTGAATAAGATTAGGATAGATAAAAAATTTTCCCTGCTAACCTAGTATGTTATTTATCTTAAACTCAGAGCTCTGAAACAGTTCAAATAAACAGGGTAAAATTTTCTTTAAGTGTACCTGAATCTGAGAGTTACATTCTGAATGGCTGATTTCAAGGTTTATAGCTATTTAAATTTGTGTTTCATTTTGGATGTTTAGTTACCTTCTTGCTTGTGAGATCTTCTTGACTACTATCTGCTTTTACCCATCCTCGTAGCAATGGCTTCTTTCAGTTCAGTTTAGTCGCTCAGTCATGTCCAGCTCCTTGCGATCCCATGAATCGCAGTACGCCAGGCCTCCCTGTCCATCACCAACTGCCGGAGTTTACCCAACCTCATGTCCATCGAGTCAGTGATGCCGTCCAACCATCTCATCCTCTGTTGTCCCCTTCTCCTCCTGCTCCAATCCCTCCCAGCATCAGGGTCTTTTCCAATGAGTCAACTCTTCGCATCAGTGGCCAAAAATATTGGAGTTTCAGCTTCAGCATCAATCCTTCCAATGAACACCCGGGACTGATCTCCTTTAGGATGGACTGGTTGGATCTTCTTGCAGTCCAAGGGACTCTCAAGAGCCTTGGGGGAAGCCTAATCTTGTTCTCAGTAAGAAATAAAATGAGCAGTGAAATGTAAACAACCTCTATTGACTTGAAAGAAATACATTTAGAGCACAAGTCTCTTTCAAGGTATTCAAAGTCCAAAAATCTCTCTTCACAGAGTAATAGCTGCACCAAGGTTTAAGCAAATATACTCTTAGCAATTATGTTGCACATCATTTAATGCTGACTATCTGTGTCAAAAAGTCAAGCCAGTTTGGGTGGGCATCTCTTTTCAAAGGATTCGTTTACTTTCTGAGAGGATTTCTCTGGCATTCTCATCTCAATTTCTTTTTCCTTAATTTTAAGTACTGCTTGAGTTTGCAAGAAATCTCTTTCCTGAACTCCTGTTTCTGGCAGAAGAATGAATTTAGATGAGTGAGAAAAATGATAACATGAAAAGTGAAAAAGAGTGTGTCTGTCTAGGTACCAATTACACTGCTGCAGGTTGTCTATTATTATGCATTATCTCAGGACTTGGGCGTCCCTGGTGACTCAGGTGGTAAAGAATCTGCCTGCAATACAGGAGACCTGGGTTCAATAGCTGCAACAGGAAGATCCTCTGGAGGCTTGGCAACCCACTCCAGTATTCTTGCCTGAAAAATCCCCATGGACAGAGGGGCCTGGCGGGCTGCTGGCCACGGGGCCACAAAGTCGGATATAACTAAGGAACTAAGCACAGTACATCTCAATACTTAGAAAACAAGTGATTACTATGTCTTAGAGAGGTATCTCCTATTGTACCCCAGTCATGATTCTATGACTATTTTGAACTGAATAGAGAGATAAGCAGTTTTAAAGTCTATAGAGAATCAGACAAGGCTGTTGTCTAGTAGACTTCCAGAGAATAGAGATTAAGATGCTGTTTCTGAACAACTAATGAAACTTACAAGTGACAGGATCGATCAAAGGTGGGCCTTTACTTATGCCAGAGCCTATTCCCCTTCTATGTATTATTTCTAAATTGTATAACTTAAGTTATGTATGTGTGTGCTCAGTTGCTCTTTGCGACTGTAGCCTGCCAAGCTCCTCTGTTTATGAGATTTTCCAGGCAAGAATACTAAAGTGGGTTGCCATTTTCTCCTCCGGGTAAGTCATGCATAGGTTATTGCATAACTTAGTGATGTGAATCAACAGCAATCATTTATTATTTTTAGGATTTCTCATGGTTTTGGAGGTTAACTGAACTCAGCAGGTGGCTGTCGCTTGGGGTGGCTCATGTGGTTGCATGTGGTGATTCTGACAGTTGGTGCTCCTAGAACACCTCTGTCATTATGTGGCCTCTCCAGCAGGACAGCTTCAGGGAATCAGATTTGCAACACAGCGATTCAGGAGCCCAAAGGCACACAAAGAGCTTCCAGTCAGCTTTTTAGCTCCTCATTCTTAAATATGATCACATTGCCAAGGTTTATCAGGTATGAGAGGGAAGTAACACAAAAGATAAAGACCAAAACAAAACAGAAATAAAAGCGGGGAGGGGGTTCAGAGGAAGTACATGAATGACATACAGGCTTACCATTTTCCAGGTACTGTTCTAAATGAGTACTACATATTAATCTCATTTGAACCTCCAAACAACTCTATGCAGTGAGTACTCTCATTACTCTTCTTTTTGCTGAGGAAACTGATAAACAGAGGTCAGGTAACTTGCCTAAGTTACTTGTCATAGTCAGTGGCAGTACTGGCATTTGAATTGTTTGCAGAGTCCAAGTTCATGACCATTACATCACATACCAGAAACCATTCATGGAAAAGCAGGAAAAGTCTCTATACGTAGTATCTTCAGAGACAAAAGTAGGTTTTACACTTATGAAACAAGAAAAGAGTGCTATTTTACAAAGAACATTTAGGGGAAAAAAGATTTTTAAAATTAAAAAGAATGCAATGATACAAATAAAAACAGAGGGATTATAACACAAATTTTGAAGGAAACTTCCAGAAATTTAAATAAAAAGCTGAGATGGAAAATAAAATATTAATAGAAGTGACAGGAAAATGAAAGGCTTAGGGGCTTCCCTGGTGGCTCAGATGGTAAAGAATCTACCTGCAATGCAGAGATCCAGGTTCAATCCCTGGATCAAGAAGATCCCCTGGAGAAGGGAATGGCAACCCACTCCAGTATTCTTGCATGGGATATCCCATGGACAGAGAAACCTGGCTGGCTACAGTCCATAGGATTGAAAATAGTTGGACACAACTTAGAAACTAAATAGTAACGATCAAGGGTCTAGCATAATGAGTGAAATAAAGATCTATATCAAGGCTCAGCATCAAAGAGCCAGGGATAAAGACCTTAAATGTTTTCCAGAGAGAAAAATCAGCTCTTAAAAGGATTTAGAATCCACTGAACTTCTCAACAGCAACATGGGCCATGTTCCAGTTGGAACACTGCCTTCAACTCTGAGGGGAAATGATTTCCAATCTTGAATGCTGTACAGTGCCAAACCACAACCAGACCAGAGCACCCAGTAAAGGTATTTTCTGACATGTAATCCCTAGACATGTTTCTCTCTCAAGCCCCCATTCTCAACAGACCACTTTGCTTCTTCCGAATGACGGAGGACATAAAAAAAAGAGGAAGGCATGAAATTCAAACACTGAGGGGTAGATTGCAGATGAGAATGGATGCTCATGGTCATCCATTTTGAGGGTGGAGGAAATTTCCAGGACTGTTGCAATGTAGCAGGCCTGGAGCACAGAAGGACAGAGAGCTCCATGGAGACTTTTACCATGAAAAAGGCAGCACTGATATGTCACCTAATGGGTCTGATTTTACTAGAAGTTTAACAGCAGTGTTAGAATATTTGAGGATGTGTGAATAATAGGTACATGGGAGGCTAAGGACACGAAATAGTACAGGACTTGGTTAAGTCCAGGAAAAACAAAAATTACTATAAGAAAAGAGAAGAAAGTTGCAAAACATGGTGTGGCCCAGCTGTGAGTGGTATGTATTAAGCAATGAATTAACTTGAAAGTGTGCTATAAATACAGTGGGAAGTTTGAAAAAGGGACCTATATTTGTGAGGTGTGCCCAGGCCCCTTGATCATCATTTTAAATGCAGGGAAATCAACCAATAATGATATCTCAAGTTGAAAAGTCAATATAGTGAACAATAGGTAAAAAAAATGGAGGGATGTGTATTATTGTGGCCAAAAAATGTTGCCTGCCATCAAGACTTCCACCACTGTAGTTGCCCCCTGCCCTCTGACAGGAACTCAGGATGGAGAAAATCATGATACTGGCTCTAAATAGTGAAGATCCATGTGTGCGTGCTAAGTAGCTTTACTTGTGTCTAACTCTGTGTGACCCCATTGACTAGCCTGTCAGGCTCCTCTGTCCATGGGATTCTCCAGGCAAGAATTCTGAGTGGGTTGCCATGCCTTCCTCCAGGGATCTTCCTGACCCAGGGATTAAACCCGTGTCTCATTGGAAGGCAGGTTCTTTACCATGAGCACTACCTGGGAAATCTAGCTAAGATGCATATCAAGGAATAATCTCAGTGAACCCAGTGTCTCTTGCATTTTCCTACATCTCTCTACCAGCGTCTATAAATGTGAATAGAAACCAGGAACTTTTGCCTCATTTGGCAAACTTAGACATTTACTTGAAAACATTCTGTTGCAAGAAGCCTGAATTCTCTTTATGGAACAGATTTTCTTTCCACTGGGGCATGAAGGGTCCCTTTTAAGTTTCTCTGGTTATCTGGAGTAGTAATAGAGCTGAACTATCATCAATCATTAATTTTGAAAGGAGTTCATCTGATAAATCGGAGAAGGCAGTGGCACCCCACGCCAGTACTCTTGCCTGGAAAATCCCATGGATGGAGGAGCCTGATGGGCTGCAGTCCATGGGGTCGCAAAGAGTCAGACATGACTGGGCGACTTCACTTTCACTTTTCACTTTCATGCATTGGAGAAGGAAATGGCAACCCACTCCAGTGTTCTTGCCTGGAGAATCCCAGGGACAGGGGAGCCTAGTGGGCTGCCGTCGATGGGGTCGCACAGAGTCGGACACGACTGAAGCGACTTAGCAGCATCTGATAAGTGAGCACCATTTAGGAGTGCCTTGAGCAAATAAGGACTGCCCTGGTGACTCCAACTATAAAAAATCTGCCTGCAACGCAGAAGACATGGGTTCAGTCCCTGGGTTGGGAAGATCCCCTGGAGAATGGGTTTGCTGAGAGCTTGTTTTAGGAAGCTAGTAACTTCTGTAGTTTTAGCCATTTAATAAACACATCTGGATTTAAATATTAGAAGAAGTTTGAGAAGTATCTTAATTCACTTTGGAATATTTTCAAAATAAATTCTATTTCTAGATGTATTTTCTTCTGGAGAACATTTGTTACTTAGATTTAACTCAGTACCTTCTGGTCCAAACTGAAGATGTGTGCGGGAAAAAGAAGACAATGCATTTTTCAATTAAATAGGAAAAGGCAGACTTGGCTTTGTTTTTATGGCTCACTAAAAAACTGGGAATATTATAATCTGAAAATAGATGTAGGCAAGATCATCTGTCTTATCCAATCTCCAGAACAAAATAGTAAAATTCCTGCTCATTAAAGCTAAACATTTTGGGTTTCTCTCTTTTGAGTAACTTGGCTTGCAAGAGTGTTCTCTCAGCAACTTCTCTGAATGTGGTGCCTGACTTCCTGTAACTCATATCTTTTTCATGATTTTTAAAGAAAAGCTCCAAACTATACTCCTTTTTCTATCTTCTCACAGATGACTTTTCTTTAAGAAATGCGTCTCTTATTGTCTTCATCTCTTAGAGCTCCTTCCCTCCTCACCACCTGTCACCCAAAGGCTCTTTCCAGATAAGTTTCCTGTGAAGTAGAAACTACTCTTTAAGGATATTGAAATCACACTTTGGGTTTTAACATGTTTGGAGGGAAAGCTGAAAATACATTTCAAACATTTTAAATATTCATGGTCAGTGATCTTCTAAAAGAAATATCAGACAAACACACGTGGATATTTCCATTATTTAAAATTGAATTGAGATTATTTAAATATTAACAAATAGTGAATTAGTGAAATAAGTACAATAGTACTATGCAGTGTTATAAATAGTGATGTGGAGATAATCTATCTATTTAATCATCTATCTATCTTCATGTATTTTAAATAGCTCAGAGTATATTACTACCTGAAAGAGTATGGTATGACCTCATCTTTGTCTTTAAAAAATGTGTATGTATTTAACATCTATCTACATAAATGTCTGAAAGAAGGTACATGAAAATAGTGGCTTCTTTGGGTGCTTATGAATATGGGTGAATTTCTTTTTTCTTTTTTGCATTTTAATGAATTGTCTGTTTTGTTTTACAATAAATAGACATTACTCTTTAATCACAGAAAGAACAAATCATTTTCATTTAAAAATGCATACTGTGGGAAATTATGATTTAAGTTCTTTAAAAATCCTTTCAGTAAGAGGTTATTCCATTCTTAATATATCCACATTAACTATTGAGGAAAATAGATAAATAACTTTCAAATCATAAAACTGTAAACAATAGTCCTGGAAGTAGGACTAAGAAACTGTCTCTATCTTTGAGCAAGATAATACTCTTAAATATTTTAATGGGAATATATTTAGGGGCAATATCGGAAGTATAATTAAAAAGTGTTAGTTGCTTAGTCGTGTCTGACTCTGTGACCCCATGGACTATAGCCTGCCAGGTTCCTCTGTCCATGGAATTCTTCAGAGAAGAGTACTGGAGTGGGTTGCCATTTCCAACCATGAATCTTGACTGGGGACAGCTGTACCCTTTGGGCAGAAGTAACTGCTTTCATCAACTGAGTGAAGATCACTGGTAAAATCTTTTATTATATGTGCATAATGGAAGTCAGAATCTCACCGTACCATTAATGAATTGGGAAATGAAGTATGATGCCTTGTCAGAAACCCTAGAAATGCAATTGTGAGTTTTTAGAGTTTCCAGAGTAAAACAGAAGCCTGTACAAAAGTTTTGAGGATACCACACAAATAGTACCTGCTTAATTGGCACAAGGCAGAATAACTTAATTAGGGTAATTGGCCACAAGGAAACTGGAGCCACTAGAATAAAAAAGAAAGGTTCCATTGACCTGTGAGCCTCAAACCCATTGAAATGAAAATGAAGTACATCTCAGAATTTTCAGAGCCCCCAGCGTCAGTTTCTAGTTTTAGCCAAATTCCTATTCCTAGTAGTTAATACATATTATCTTTGTAATTTTTTTTTTAAACTTTTATACAAGGGTTCATCATTATTGCTCATATTACTAATAAGGACAAGGAGCTTGGTTTAGGCCCAATTTAAGGTCTGTGGAAATTAGTTTGGTTTCCTTCCAGACCAAGCCAATGAAAATAACTGGTTCCATTCATTTATTAGTCCAGATAAACAAAGCCAGTTTTATTCTGGGCATAATGCTTATCTGTGTGAGTGACCTGCACGGAAGCCCAGGGGAGGACAGAAACCATGAAAAGCAGAAACTGAAAAGTTGGCCTCTTTCCCCAGGAGCCAACTGTGTTCCAGAGCAAGGAGAAACTGTACTCAAATGAGCTGAAGAGCAACAGGCTCTTTTGACCTTTGAATATAGGAAAATAAAAGCAATTTTGCTGTGTAGTCTGAAAGAACAGTTTTTCCTAGTTTGTACTCAGTTTAACAAAATATAAAAAAGCAAATGGATTGCTCTTTGGGGCACTGCTCTCTCTCTGTCTCCCGAAGTGTATAGAATATGTTTCCTTTGAAAACAAAAGTAAATTATCTTTATTTTGAGATCTTTAAGATAATCCTATATATATATACTTGAGCTATTTGGAAATGCTCTTATAATGAAACCAAGTATATAAATATAGACATTCATATCAAGATTGTATGTTACTTACTCTCCAGAAAGCTGCTGTAGAATTTACCAAAAATGGCTTTTTTCCATTTCTTTAATTAAATAACTTATAATGGCAAATACAATGGCACTGCAAAAAATGCAGAATACAAAGTATTTGCAATAAAAGTATACCTACTTCCCAGGTTCCCATCCAGAAGTAATCATCCTTCGTACTTTTTCACTTATCTTTTCAGAAATTTTCTGCACACATACAGCATTTGTATGTTATAAATTAACATATAAAAAATATTTATGTTTCACAAATGGGAATTTTCTTGCTTTTACCTAGTTTTACTTTTTCTTATTTCTTTTATATTGAAATTAAATATATGTCCTAGAGATCATCCAAATAAGCCTGTGTAGGTCTGCATTATTTATGCAAAATATTTAATTACATGAATGTACCATAATCTATTTGATCAGGTATCTGATGAAGGATAGAGAGTTGTTACTTGCTTCTTTCTTTTTCTACAAACAATGCTTCAATAAACATTCAGATATATATGTCTTTGCATGCACATGTAAGAATGGGTAGATAAGTTCTAGAAGTAGAGTTGTTAGGTTGAAGTCTGTACCTCATTTTAAATTCTCCCTATTATAATAAATTTGATAAACTTTTGATTTTCGCTTGAATCATTTCACAATAAAAGTGTGAAAAACCTAAGAATTTACTATATAAAGAGGAAACAGTGATGGGTGTTGATTTAAGGTGAACAAAACACTCAGTTTTGAATATTTGTTGTTTAGTCACTCAGTCGTGTCCCACTCTTGCGACCCCATGGACTGTACCCTGCCAGGCTCCTCTGTCCATGGGGTTTCCCAGGCAAGAATACTAGAGTGGGTTGCCATTTCCTTCTCCAGGGGATCTTCCTGGGCCAGGGATCAAACCCACATCTCCTGCATTGGCAGACAGATTCATTACC
The DNA here is from genome assembly GCF_023091745.1 of Budorcas taxicolor. Classification (NCBI taxonomy): domain Eukaryota; kingdom Metazoa; phylum Chordata; class Mammalia; order Artiodactyla; family Bovidae; genus Budorcas; species Budorcas taxicolor. The sequence goes on from NC_068911.1 coordinate 74,805,589, forward strand.
ACCGAGCGACCCAAGAAGCCCTTTGAATGTTCGATGACCCTGAAAATCATCATGTAGATGCTACTAAATCAGAGAGAAAGAATCTCTACAAGCTTACACTCCCTTAAAAAAAAATCCAGCTTTTAGTTCTGAAAGAATTTGGCACTAAGTTGTGAAGAGGATATTTTCTAGAGCATTTAAGGTCTCAAAGCAATTCAATTCAACACTGCAAGTATTTATTGCAGTTATAAATCCCAGTGGACTGTAAAAAGAACTGTATGCTGTCCCTGCCCACCAGGAACATGAGAGTTTGATCACCGCGTAAGCAAGATATTTAGTGAAAGAGACTCATTTGGGGGGAAAGGGTGATTATTGTAACATAGAAAAATCTTTATCATATCATATCAGTTCTCACATAACAAAGTTATATCGTGTCAGCAGTGATATAAGGGAAGATATTTCTCTAGCACATTATGGGTGTTAATTTCAAATATTATAAAGGAAGAAAGAATGGAGGAAGGCAAGGAAAAAAGAGCATGAAAAACAAAAACAATCTCCAGCATGCATCATCCAGAAAAGCTTCTTTTCTTTGTATCTCCCTCAGTCATGTGATGGCCCCAAGTTCATACTTTATGACTCATCTACCATGAATTATTTGCTTTTCTCTGCAACTCACACAGCACTCTGCTATTGCATTGCTTTAAATGTCTCCCTTATGTTAGTCCACCCAGCAATAGCCTGTTTATCCTTGCATTGCTGACTCAAGGATCATTATTTTCTCTTCCACCCAGGAAAATATACCCCTTTCTTCCCCTACACTCCTATGCTTCTAAGGTAATATCTCCATCATAGTTTAAGTGTGTGTGTGTGTGTGTGTGTGTGTGTGTGTGTGTGTGTGTTGGTCATGCATGTGGTTTGTGGGATCTTAATTCCCCAACTTCCCCAACCAGGGATCAAACCTAGGTCCACAGTCATGAAAGTGCCAGGTCTTACCCACTGGACCACCAGGGAACTCCTTTTTTTTTTCTTTTCTTCCTGACCTTTTGTATTTCTGAGCTATGTGTTCTTTCTTGCAATATTTTCACCTACTGTCTTTGTCATGGTTACCAGTGAATATTACAACTGGGCTATCATTTCTTTATCTTCTCCCAAAAATACAAGTTTATCTCTCTCACAACGTTTAGCACACCGCTCTGTATTTAATTTTAAAAGGCTTACTGGGTGTCTGCCATCCAGCTAGGATGCTAATTTAATGGCTCATGTTGCATCATTAGGGTTTCCCTGATACCTCAATTGGTAAAGAATCTGCCTGCGATGCGGGAGAACTGCGTTCGATCAAAGGGTTGCATCATTAAACACTTGGTAATGGGAATACCAGACCACCTGACCTGCCTCTTGAGAAATCTGTATGCAGGTCAGGAAGCAACAGTTAGAACTGGACATGGAACAACAGACTGGTTCCAAATCGGAAAAGGAGTACGTCAAGACTGTATATTGTCACCCTGCTTATTTAACTTATATGCAGAGTACGTCATGAGAAACGCTGAACTGGAAGAAACACAAGCTGGAATCAAGATTGCCTGGAGAAATATCAATCACCTCAGATATGCAGATGACACCACCCTTATGGCAGAAAGTGAAGAGGAACTAAAAAGCCTCTTGATGAAAGTGAAAGAGGAGAGTGAAAAAGTTGGCTTAAAGCTCAACATTCAGAAAACGAAGATCATGGCATCTGGTCCCATCACTTCATGGGAAATAGATGGGGAAACAGTGGAAACAGTGTCAGACTTTATTTTGGGGGGCTCCAAAATCACTGCAGATGGTGACTGCAGCCATGAAATTAAAAGACGCTTACTCCTTGGAAGAAAAGTTATGACCAACCTAGATAGCATATTCAAAAGCAGAGACATTACTTTGACGACTAAGGTCCGTCTAGTCAAGGCTACGTATGGTTTTTCCTGTGGTCATGTATGGTTGTGAGAGTTGGACTGTGAAGAAGGCTGAGCACTAAAGAATTGATGCTTTTGAACTGTGGTGTTGGAGAAGACTCTTGAGAATCCCTTGGACTGCAAGGAGATCCAACCAGTCCATTCTGAAGGAGATCAGCCCTGGGATTTCTTTGGAAGGAATGATGCTAAAGCTGAAACTCCAGTACTTTGGCCACCTCATGAAAGGAGTTGACTCATTGGAAAAGACTCTGATGCTGGGAGGGATTGGGGGCAGGAGGAGAAGGGGACGACAGAGGATGAGATGGCTGGATGGCATCACTGACTCAATGGACGCGAGTCTGAGTGAACTCCGGGAGATGGTGATGGACAGGGAGGCCTGGCATGCTGTGATTCACGGGGTCGCAAAGAGTCGGACATGACTGAGCGACTGAACTGAACTGAACTGAATAATAGCAAATGATCATAGTGCTTACAATGTGTGGGCACTCTTTTAAGCACTTCATATAATTAACTTTAATTCTCACAGCAACTGTGGGAAGTAGGCTTGGTAAGACTGTGGAAATTGAGGCACTGACAGGTTTGATATTTGCCCAAGTTTAACGTTAAGTGTTGGCACCAGATACTCTGAGCCATTGTTTGAAAATGACTAGAGGTTTGAGCAGACATTTACATTAACACTTAGAGCTAGGCATCACAATTCCTGTTTTGGAGATGAGGTTCAGAGAGGCAAAATAGCTTGTTCAAGGTCACAGAGCTTGTTGGCAAAAACAGGATCCAAATTATGTTTAATCCAAAATCCATGCATTTTCCACTGCCTGTGCTTCAACTCAACCTATCTCTTCCTGGGGCATGACTCAAGTCTCAGATTGTATTTTTCAGCAGTAGTTTTTGCCTGCCAGCATCCATTTTCCTTTTCTCTAGTAACACCATGTTATTCCTTCAAGGATCTACCCCATCTTACCCTCAGTACATGGAGGCAGCACATGAATTACATTCCTGTTATGGCTGCATGTCTTCTTCCCAGGAAGATTTGAAGTTTCTTGAAAACAGAGATAGTTTCCTCTTTTTCCTCTTCCCTCTTCTTCTTTAACTCTTTCTCTTCTTCTTCTTGTAGGTATATCTCACATGCATAATCCATAGTAGAGGCTGAAAATATTTTCTGAATGAATGCCTTGCACATGGTACTTGTTTACTCAGTTATCTGTGAAATTGGATTGTTTGACAAGATTGCAAATAAAATGAGCCTCAGCAAAGTATAAGAATCTCAGCAGGCAGAGAAAGGTCAAATATATGCCCCAGGCATATTCTACTTCCTTGTACCACTCAAAAGCAGAGCATTTGAGCTACTAGAGGTTTCTGAGATGGTTTTCATGGGAAACCCCAAATAGAATTCTTGAGCATAACCCAACCTGTTAGACATGAAGGAGCAATGAAGCTGACAAATTCCATATCTTAGAAGAAAAAAAACCAGCATTCTCCAGATAGAGAAATAAAGGGATCATGATACCTATATCTCAATGGCAAAAGGCAGATAATCCCTATGTGGCACTAATCTAAATTTGATTAGGACATTTGGAGTTCCTAAATTTAAAACAGATTATTATGTCCACCTATTCTCTACTTTACTAAAACTAGAATTCAAAACAAAATGAAACTGTACACTCTAAACCAAAAATAAACATAACAAAATCTTGTAGAATTCTATTTTTTTTCCTACTACTGATGATCACTTTTAGGCTTTCCAAAAAGGATCACTGTCTATCACAAAATTTTTTGGAGGAATCTGCTCTGTTGTGCCTCAAGCATGTTGCTGATTTTTCTTTGAAGCAGTCGTGTGTTGCCTCAAAGATGAAGGCAGCAGTAATCAAAGTGTTGATCCAGTCATGAAAAAAGAATGTCTCTGTTCTGTACAGTGACCCTAACTTGGGGCTTAGCTGGTCTAGATAGTCTCTCTTTTCCTTGCTCAACAGTTTGACATGCATTATTCCTATACAAAACCCACCATTTATTTCCCATTACCCACAGCAGCATTGCCTGAGCATTTTCTGAAGAAAATCATTTTAATAGATGTAATGCAAAAAGTGCTTTGAGGGCACAAGTATGTGGGGCTTTCATTTCATCCACTGGGGTTGTCACGATATCACGTTACTTATTATCATATTAAGATCTTAATGGGGAAAAAAAGATGTACATTGTGACAATATGGGGTCTCCAAAAAGCTGGCACTGGATACCATAATTACCGTGGAACAAAAGAAAAGGGAAGGAGGCTAGTATAAATGTGCAAGTTAGACAAGATGCAAACAATTAAAATGAATCTGCTTAGTAGCACACTTGAATTCCTGCTTTGGACTAAAGACCCTAATACTTTAATCAGCTATTCTCCAGACTGCTAAATCTAGTATAGAAGGGCTATGTTTTTAATTGTACATAACCTAAATGTTGAGTACATCACGCAAAATGTTGGGCTGGATGAAGCATAAGCTAGAATCAAGATTGCTGGGATAAACATCAATAAACTTCAGATATGCAGATGACATCACCTTAATGGCAGAAAGTGAAGAGGAACTAAAAAACCTCTCGATGAAAGTGAAAGAGGAGAGTGAAAAAGCTGGCTTAAAACTCAACATTCAAAAAATTAGGATCATGGTGTCTGGTCCCATCACTTCATGGCAAATAGATGGGAAGAGAATGGAAACAGTGACAGGCTTTATTTTCTTGGGCTCCAAAATCACTGCAGATGGTGACAGTAGCCGTGAAATTGAAAGACGCTTGCTTCTTGGAAGAAAAGCTATGACAAACCTAGACAGCATATTAAAAAGCAGAGACATTACTTTGTCGACAAAGGTCCATCTAGTCAAGGCTATGGTTTTTCCAGTGGTCATGTATGGATGTGCGATTTGGACCATAAAGAAAGCTGAGTGCCGAATTGATGCTTTTGAACTGCAGTTTTGGAGAAGACTCTCGAGAGTCTCAAACAGCAAGGAGATCAAACCAGTCAAATCTGAAGGCAATCAGTCCTGAGTATTCATTGGAAGGACTGATTCTGAAGCTGAAACTCCAAAACTTTCGCCACCTGATGCGAAGAACTGATTCATTAGAAAAGACTCTGATGCTGGGAAAGATTGAAGGCAGGAGGAGAAGGGGATGACAGAGGACAAGATGAATGGATGGCATCACCGACTTGACTTGAGTTTGAGCAGGTTCTGGGAGATGGTAAAGGCCAGGGAAGCCTGGCCTGCTGCAGTCCACAGTGTTGCAAAGAGTCGGACACAACTGAGCGACGGAACAGCAACAAAACATAAAATTGTGGGAATTCAAGGAGGAGGGTGATGTGAAAGAGGAAGTCTCTGCTAAGAGAAAATGTGGCTTAGGTCATCATTGTTTCCTTTCGTAGCCATCGACACTTCTCTTTTTACTAATTTTAGTCTGTATTTCCCGTTTTCCGTCTCTATTTACTGAAAGACAACACTGAGAAGAGTTGGGTCTGGAAAGGAAGTAGCCCAAAAGATAGTTACCATCATGGCTAACATTTTCACTTAATAATGATTAATATTTCCTAAGTGCTGATATGTGCTAAGACTCGTATCATCCCATTCAGTCAAGTTCCTCCTGAAGTAGCTACTATTGTTTACCTGTTTCCAAATGAGGAAATGGAGACTTAGACAAGTTCAAACAAACAAGCTTGTCCAGGGCCCCATAACTGTGCTTTAGTTACTATCTGGAAATGACTAATGAATGAAAGGGTCATGCTCTAGGAATTAAAAGCCTCACTGTTGTCCCAACTTTTCTTAAACTTTCTGAGCCTCAGAGCTTCATCTGCCTAAGTTATGGGGTTATTGTGAAGATCAGTAAGATAATGTTTACTTGAAGGACTTTGTAAATACAGACAAACCATAATGCATTACTGTATTATACATAAGAGAATGGATCTTGAGTTAGGAAGTTTCCACCTCAGGACTGAAGTTGGGAACGACCAGACTGAAATGTTAGAAGGAGAAATGTGGCTATGTGGTGAAGAATTCTGATATTTGAGAAGTTGGGACAGGCTGAGGAAGATGAACCCAGGATGCCTTCTGGGAGAGGGAAAGAGGAAGTGCCCAGTGGAAGATGAGTTTGTGTGACCAGTATGGGATTGTTAGAGCAAAAAAATTAATAAATAAAAAAGCTGAGAGAGAGAGAGAGGATGTAAAGCCCAGCCCAAAGCTACCTACATACAGAATGGCTGTGTGTGTGCTCAGCTGCTCAGCTGTGTCTGACTCTTTGCAACCCCATGGACTGTAGCCTTCCTGGGCCTTCTGTCCATGCAATTTTCCAGGCAAGAATATACAAACAAAACAGTATAAGCGAAGACATGGAGTTTTCTCTGGCTGCTGGACTGTATTCTTTTGCTTATTGTAGCTGCAGGAACAAAAGGTAACCTATTCTGAAAAAGAAAGAACTGCAGCCTTGCTCTTCAGCATATTTGTTTTGGGGATTCATGGGATATATACATTATTTCTATGGGCTTGTTTCTTTCCTATTTTTTCCCCTTAAGGGGAAATGCACAAAATTGAATTTGACATTTTTGCCAGACCTCTTAAGCCAGTGGTCCTCAAATTTTGTAAACGTCAGAATCCCTGGGATAGGTTTGCCAGATTTAGCAATTAAAAATATAGAACATGCAGTTAATTTTAAGTTTCAGTTAAATATTGGAGAATTTTGTTATAAATATGTCCCAAAGAGCTCATGGGACATGCCTATACCAAAAAAAATTTACTCATTGTTCATCCAAACTCCAAAGTTAGTTGAAAATTCTGTATTTTATCTAGCAGCCCTACCTGGAGCTTGTTAAAATTCAGACTCACCTGTTCCATATTCTAATTCTGGAAGTACATCTGAAGTAGGGCCAAGTGATCCTCCAGATGATCCCAATGCAGCTTATGCTTAGCTAACACTCTGAGACATACTGGGTAAGCTTGGAATATGCCAACATGGGAATGAGAGGTTTCAAGAGGCCTGGAGGACATCTTCAGAAGAGGGATGGAGGTATGTGTACAGTGCTTAGGGCATGCTGGAAGACCTGTTCCTTGAGTGCAGCAGAGAGAAATCTGAGGGCTAACACCCCATTGTGGTAACTGGTCCCCACTGTTGTGTCATTTAGTCTTTTCAACAACCTCTGGAAGAAGAAAATCTATTATCTCAATCTCCTTACATGAGGAAACAAAAGCTCAGGGTGAAGTAACTTGCCCAAGGTCACATGGTAGTATTTCATGGTGTCAGGTTTGATCTAACATCAATCACTTCCATAGTCCACATTCTGAATCAGTCTTATGCAATGATAGGAAGTTAGGGCAATTTTGCCTATGCAACTCCCACCCCACCCCATCCCTCACCCATCCCATTTACAGCCTTCTTCAAATTGCTGAGTTAACGAAAATATAGTCAGGTATGTGACATCTGGTCTCTAGAAGTACTCAAAGATCTCCACATTCTAATGTATAATAGCCAAAAGGCCTGGGGGTTTGTGAAAAGCTCAAGGGTCTAAGCTGATGAAAAAATGGAAGAGCCATTAGATAAGATATTATTTGAGGTAAGGTTTTTTGTTTTTTGTCTAGAATGCTCAGCACCAGCCAAAACTCATCACCCCATAGGGGAGTGTGTCAGGGGATGCTCTCCTCTGGTGCATCAACCAACAATTTTCTCACCAGGGGACTCAGTTGAATAGTCTCCGAAGAGGACATTGGCAGAGGCCACTAGATATAGGGAACAAGTTGATGAAGAAATTGGAGCTGATAAGACTAGAAAGGAGACAACTCAAAGAAACTATGGCTGCAGTTTTCTAATATTTGTCAAACTGGTAGGAGGGAAGAGCAATGAGCAAGGACCACAGGTTAGATGTTAGCAGGAAAAGGATTTTGACTCCACAGATGGTGACTGCAGCCGTGAAATTAAAAGACACTTACTCCTTAGAAGAAAAGTTATGACCAACCTAGAGAGCATATTCAAAAGTAGAGACATTACTTTGCCAACAAAGGTCCGTCTAGTCAAGGCTATGGTTTTTCCAGTGGTCATGTGTGGATGTGAGAGTTGGACTGTGAAGAAAGCTGAGTGCCGAAGAATTGATGCTTTTAAACTGTGGTGCTGGAGAAGACTCTTGAGAGTCCCTTGGACTATAAGGAGATCCAACCAGTCCGTTCTGAAGGAGATCAGCCCTGGGATTTCTTTGGAGGGAATGATGCTAAAGCTGAAACTCCAATACTTTGGCCACCTCATGCGAAGAGTTGACTCATTGGAAAAGACCCTGATGCTGGGAGGGATTGGGGGCAGGAGGAGAAGGGGACGACAGAGGATGAGATGGCTGGATGGCATCACTGACTTGATGGACGCGAGTCTGAGTGAACTCCAGGAGTTGGTGATGGACAGGGAGGCCTGGCATGCTGCGATTCATGGGGTCGCAAAGAGTCGGACACGACTGAGCGACTGAACTAACTAACTAGCTATGTGGCAGAGTGCACTATTATTCACAGTGTTTGCTGTTTCTCTGGGGGCATGTCTTTTCCTGCCTTGTCCCTTCCTAGGGGAGGTTTTCACATGATTCATGTTGAAAACTTTAAGGTTCAGCACGGGACTCTCCACTCTCTTTTCCTCTGCCATGAGATCTGCGATGTCCCTGAGAGGGACATCCCTGAATCCCAGATGGAAACTCACATGGGGCAGAGCCAAGCTGACCTGTGGTAGGCACCCAGTATAAGCAAGAAGTAAGCCTCTGTGGTTAAAAAAAGAGTCACAGACATTTTCTAGCTTTTTATTTCTGTGGGATACCTCGCTTTTGCTGACAGGCAAAATGAGAAACCACTCTCTAGAAGTCAGAGTAGTCCAAGGAAGGAAAGGACCACCTGGAGAAATGATGAGTTTCCTGGACTAGAAGTATTCAAATATAGCTACAGGCATCTTAGAAGGATGTTTGAAAAGCAGGGTGGGGTAGGGGGAGGGAGGTGGGGGTGGAGGCTGGGAGAGGTGAATTAAAGTATTGGCTGAGTGGTTAGGACATTAAGCTCCTTTCCATATCTGAGAGTCTGTGCTGCCTGAGAAAAGGTAAAAGTAGCTGCGAAATGGGCAAGGCCTTTTGCACAGCCAGGCTTTAAACACACTTGAGGAGGAGGAACACAGTGATACTAGGGCAGATTAATATCAGCTAGTGGTTACTGAAATTTAGAATATTAACTTGTGCTTTGTTTGAGAACAGGCTTCTGGAATGTAACTAAAAAGAGAGTTAAATATTTATGTGGTTTGAGATTAACCATAAAAGACCTTCAGGGGAGGCATAGAACACAAGAATAGCTCCGGAAAGCGTAATTCAGTCACTAACATGGGCCTCTCCCAGAACCCTGCTAACTGTTAGATGTACAACGCCAAGCCACACGCTTGGCCAGAGATCAGAGAAAGCAGAGCCACGAGTGGGATCCTGCCGTTTCATCGATCTGCAGCCCAGAGAAAGGCCAAGTTGGGATTCACTTTCTTCTCTCTCCCCTTTCCTGTTTTGTCCCTTCATAATCCCAAGTTTTTCTCTTGGCTCTTCTTTCACCCTTCAATTCCCCTCACTCTTAACATTCTCTCTCAATAATCTGACCTGTCATTATTGGATCATCTCTCTATAATCTGATCTTGATTCTACCTATCATTTATTTACCTAAGTCACCAGTGAGAAAGCTAGAAACGAAAAGGTAAAACAAAGCAACATTGTAAAATCAGGAAAGCGTTCATTTATTCAATGACTTAAGCAACATGTGGTGGGGTGTGTACTATGTGCAAGCATGGCTTTGGGAGGAAGAAAAGATAAATTCCAAACTTCAGATCCACTGCTTATGACACAGGGGACCTTGAACAAGTTCCTTAAACTCTGTGTTTCAGCTCCTAATCCTTAAAATGAGGTCAATAATCTCCTGGCAGGGTGGTTGGAAAGATTAAGTAAAATACTTTATACTGCAAATACATAAAAGATATAAGGTAAAAGGTTGATAAATTTCATAACATTTTAGCTCAGCTTGGATCTGTGTTTATAGTTTATTTATTTAATTTCAGGTTTAATACCTTAAAAGCTAGATCCATTTTCTGTCAGTATATTTCACTGTCTACCATTTGGTTGATCACAGTAATGTATAGTAAGTACTTGAAGACATGGGACAAAAATCTACATATCTATGTAATATTATGTTAGATTGACCAAATTTTTGGCCAATTCAATATATAATTATATATGCAATATTGTATATTTCATATACACGCTATGGATTGAATGCTTTTATCCTTCCCACAAAATTCACATGTGGAGTTCTAACCTCCACTGTGATGATATTTAGAAGTAGGGCCTTTGGAGGATAATTAGGTTTAGATGAGGTCATGAAAAGGGACGCTCACAGTGGGATCACTGTCCTTATAAGAAGAGGAAGAGAGACCAGAGCACTCTCTCACCGTTGCATGAAGGCACAATAAGAAGGTGGCAGGCCATCCGCCACCAGAAAATGCATTCTCAGTAGGAATCGACTCCAGCAACACCTTGATCATGATTTCCTGCCTCCAGAACTGTGAGAAATCAATGGCTGCTATTTAAGTCACCCAGCCTATAATGTGTTGTTATAGCAAGCTGAGCTAAAACTACACACACATACATACGTATCTAAGCCTCCAGCATCGGAAGATAGTGTAGGACAGAGGAGCTTGGCATGCTGTAGTCCATGAGGTCAAAAAGAGCCGGGCACAACTTAGTGATTGAAAAATAACAAAAACAACAGAAGTTTTGCATAGTACCTCTCCTTTTAGAACAACTGAGTGAGATTTCGAGATACTGCCTTAGTATATAGAATATAGTGTATATATCTATATCATATGAATGTCTATATCTAATAAAGGATTTAGTGTCAACTATTTTTGTTATGATGTAGGTCCCATACAGAAGGAAGGGAATAGACACAATCCCAGTCTTTTAAGAATTTTACATTTGTCCAAATGATCTAGGGCATTTGAACAGATCCTTTTTGTTCCCTTCTTTACTGACAGGTTTATAATTTTCCTTGAAGTCTCAATGTATTCACCCTTGCAATGTCTCACAGTGGTCTAAGTCAATCATGAGAATCTTGTTTCCTCCTTTCCCAGCCCCCTTTGAAACTTGTGGCATTCTTGAAACAGAAGGAGAAGTCCCTGAGGGGGCTCCTGGAGAAGCTTTTGCCTTTTTGACAAAAAGAGACAAGTAGCTGGGAGCGGCTTTCACCATCCTGTTCTGGCTTAAGGGCTGGCTGGCAGTGACCATTTTGATTTTGTGACCCTGATATGACAAGCAGGGGTAGAAAAGTCAACATGCCAAAGGCGGTAGAGCAGAAAAATGAAAAAAGTAAGTTATTGATTATACTGTTGAGTAAGCCAAAGATAGTAACCATCTCTTTCTAGACTTGTTATATCAGAAAAATAAAAAAAAACTATTTGTTAAGTCACTATTAGATATTTTTGATAAATTGCAACCAAAGATATTACTTGTTAAATTTATTTATTTATTTATTTTTGACTGTGCTGGGTCTCTGTTGCTGCCCACAGGCTTTCTCTGGTTGCAGTGAGCAGGAGCTGCTCTTGGTTGCAGTGCGTAGGTTTTTCATTGCAGCGGCTTCTCCTGTTGCAGAGCACGGACTCTAGAGTGTACAAGCTTCAGTAGCTTAGTGCACAGGCTTAGTTGCTCTGTGGCATGTGGGATCTTCCCGGACCAGGGATCAAATTCTTGTTTCCTGCATTGGCAGGCGGATTCTTTATCCCTGAGCCACCAGTAAGGCCCCAAAGGTATTCTTGGTAGATATCAGATAAAAGGATAATATATAGCGGAATTTCTGTTGCTGTGAAATTTCAGGACAAATGAATAGTGGAATTAAATATTGTTGGTATTTGATATTTGATATCATTGGTATAATGATATTTCCGAATATCATTGGAAAGAATAAAAAAAGAAGAAGTTTTCACTGAGGAGCTCTTTCTCTCATGAGAATACAATTTATTTGAGCAAACAAAATCTTCAATATTTATACTAACTTAGAAGGCAGTGGCACCCCACTCCAGTACTTTTGCCTGGAAAATCCCATGGATGGAGAAGCCTGGTAAGCTGTAGTCCATGGGGTTGCTAAGAGTCAGACATGACTGAGTGACTTCCCTTTCACCTTTCACTTTCATGCATTGGAGAAGGAAATGGCAACCCACTCCAGTGTCCTTGCCTGGAGAATCCCAGGGACGGAGAAGCCTGGTGGGCTGCCGTCTATGGGGTTGCACAGAGTCAGACACAACTGAAGTGACTTAGCAGCAGCAGCAAAGTAGATATAGTAGGGAACATGAAAATTTCCATTTTGATCCTGAAAAGAGAAAGAATATATATATATATTTCAAAGCATGAAGAATGCTAGATGTATATGACTATCTGATGATGAAAGAAAATTATTTGAGTGAAATTTTTATAGTAAATAGTAATTATATAATGTTGGCAATTAACACAGTTTGCCAGCTGTCTCACCATTTGTCAGTATCATGTGTTGAGATGTTTAAAGGAAGCTAAGCATGTATTTCTGCTTTATTGACTATGCCAAAGCCTTTGACTGTGTGGATCACGATAAACTGTGGAAAATTCTGAAAGAGGTGGGAACACCAGACCACCTGACCTGCCTCTTGAGAAACCTATATGCAGGTCAGGAAGCAACAGTTAGAACTGGACAGGGAACAACTGACTGGTTCCAAATAGGAAAAGGAGTACATCAAGGCTGTATAGTGTCACCCTGCTTATTTAACTTATATGCAGAGTACATCATGAGAAATGCTGGGCTGGAAGAAGCACAAGCTGGAATCAAGATTGCCGGGAGAAATATCAATCACCTCAGATAGGCAGATGACACCACCCTTATGGCAGAAAGTGAAGAGGAACTAAAAAGCCTCTTGATGAAAGTGAAAGAGGAGAGTGAAAAAGTTGGCTTAAAGCTCAATATTCAGAAAATGAAGATCATGGCATCTGGTCCCATCACTTTATGTGAAATAGATGGGGAAGCAGTGGAAACAGTGTCAGACTTTATTTTTTTGGGCTCCAAAATCACTGCAGATGGTGATTGCAGCCATGAAATTAAAAGACGCTTACTCCTTGGAAAGTTATGACCAAGCTAGATAGCATATTGAAGAGCAGAGACATTACTTCGCCAACAAAGTTCTGTCTAGTCAAGACTATGGTTTTTCCAGTGGTCATGTATGGATGTGAGAGTTGGACTGTGAAGAAAGCTGAGTGCCAAAGAATTGATGCTTTTGAACTGTGGTGTTGGAGAAGACTCTTGAGAGTCCCTTGGACCGCAAAGAGATCCAACCAGTCCATCCTAAAGGAGATCAGTCCTAAGTGTTCATTGGAACGACTAATGCTAAAGCTGAAATTCCAGTACTTTGGCCACCTCATGCGAAGAGTTGACTCATTGGAAAAGACTCTGATGCTGAGAGGGATTGGGGGCAGGAGGAGAAGGGGACGACAGAGGATGAGATGGCTGGATGGCATCACTGACTCAATGGACATGAGTTTGGGTAAATTCTGGGAGTTGGTGATGGACAGGGAGGCCTGGCGTGCTGCATTCATGGGGTCACAAAGAGTTGGACACGACTGAACGACTGAACTGAAGTGAACTGAAGCATCAATATATTCCTTTAAAATTTTTTGAAAGTTTGGCTGCAGTCTGATTTTCTTACTCTTAACTAAAGCTTCCTCACCACTACCACCACATATCAGTCTGTGTCCTAATGCCTGTTTGATGGTTTGGAGTGTTTACCTTACTGCAATTTTCTCCTGAGATATTATTACCTCTGAATAGATTCAGTAGTCTTTTATAATTTCTCAGTTTCGAAAACATCTGAGTTTTACATTTCTAAGCCTATAAAAACTTCTAATAGAAGTAGTTCTTACCATAAATTTTTTTTCATAAAGGCGTTTGATAATAGTTGGACAGTTTTATATACTTTTCCTGTTGATCTCTTTTAAAACTGACTCTCCTATATTTGTAATATCTGCTCATTACAAAATTTCCAACTTGAAACCTTGTATTTTGCTGCTGTGTTCAGAGGGATCAGAGTCAAATTTAGAAGTTCCAAAGACATCCCTTCAATATGTATCTCTATTTAGTCACAGTAGCAGTTTGTATTGTATAACAAACCAAACTATAAAAAATGGTCTTAGTCTTTCTAAAATTTATCTCACAGAGTTATGACATGGAATGATATCCTTTAAATGATCAAATAGCAATTTTAATACTGGTAGAGATGGATTTTGAAAATCCTTTACTAGCAAAAAAAAAAACCACACACACACAAAAAAAACCCCTTTATTAGACACCATTATCAAGAATATACTCAATGAGGTTCAGGTCTGTTATACAAACACTTTTTACAAATAGAAAAAGATAATTATATAATAGTATTTAAAATAAATTCTAATAGATTCTAAAATTATTTTAGAAGAATTAACAGAGAAAATACAAACCAAAGCATTAAAATTAAGTTTTGCTCAAGTCTTGGTTCTTGTTTTGTACACAAGTCATCACTATTTCAGTTATAGGGAAAATTAGCCTCTTTCTCCCCCATTAGCCTGTCAAGGGCCGGAAATGAAAGTGAAAGTGTTAGTCACTCAGTTATGTCTGATTCCTTGTGACCCCATGGACTGTGGCCCACTCAGCCTCCTCTGTTCATGGAATTCTTCAGGCAAGAATACTGGAGTGGGTTGCCATTCCCTTTCCAGTGGATCTTCCCGACCAATCCACATCTGCATTGCAGACGGATTCTTTACCATCTGAGTCAACAGGGAAGCCCATCAAGGGCAAAGGACGGTCTGGTCTTACTCACTGTAGCGACTAGCAGAGTGCCTGGTACATACTGACAAATATTCATAGTATTTGCTGAATGAATGATATCCTTCCTGCTTCAAACCTTCGTGACCCTCCCTTGTCTAATAATTTAGCACAAATTGTTTTCCCCAACAGCTAGATCTTTATACATAACTTGTCTGAGCCCAACCACCTTTAACTAGAACAGGGTCTGCCTACAACATGCCTTAAGCTTTTAGCTGCAGGGCCTGCTTTGTCCAAAATCTTGACTTTGTATTTCACCGCATCTCAAAAGATTCATATCACTTGCTTTACAAAGACACTTCTTGGCCCTTGTAACCAATAGGGTTTCTTTCCTTTGTGCATCACTACAATATGTCTTTTGTGGCACTTGTCATATTTTGCTTTTGATTATAGGTATTTGCATTTACAATCTATCCCATCAATGCTGTAAGACCCTTGAATAAGTTCATCACTCCCCACAGCACAGCATACAAAGTAGGCACTTCATTCAGACGTAAGTGTGTACACCTACTGTTTGGGCCATCAGAATTCTTAGCTGTGAGAAGGAAGCTACTAATGCAAAACACATATTATTAGAGTATTCCAAATTACACAGTGATTAAGGATGAAAGCTTCTGTAACAGCTTACATGGGTTGAATCCTCATTCTGCTGCTCAATAGCTTTGTAGCCTACATAATCTTCTAAATATCAGTTTCCTCACCTGAAACATAGTAATACTACTACCTGCCTCACAGGGCTTTTGTTCAAATTAAATGAAATAAGGTGTGTAAAATGTTTAGTATACATAATACACACTTGTTACTATTCCCTCTTAGTATTATTATTATTTGAGCTTAGGATCTTGGATTTTTTGATGGCTGATATGCTTGCCTTGCCGGAGAAGGCAATGGCGACCCACTCCAGTACTCTTGCCTGGAAAATCCCATGGGCAGAGGAGCCTGGTAGGCTGCAGTCCATGGGGTCGCGAAGAGTCGGACACGACTCAGCGACTTCACTTTCACTCTTCACTTTCATGCATTGGAGGACATGGCAACCCACTCCAGTGTTCTTGCCTGGAGAATCCCAGGGATGGAGGAGCCTGGTGGGCTGCGTCTCTGGGGTCGCACAGAGTCAGACACGACTGAAGCGACTTAGCAGCAGCAGCAGCAGCAGCAGCATGCTTGCACTGCAATATTAGATCGCAGGTTAGAAAGCATCTCTGCACTGAGTAGCCCTTCATCAACCAAATAATTTAGGGCCCATACATATTTTGCTTAGAAATCTCAAAAAATTTCTGCAATTCTCCATTTAATTTTTGTGGAGACCTTTGATGGGCTTCCCTGGTGGCTCAGACAGTAAAAAATCTGATTGCAATATAGGAGTCCCAGGTTTGATTTCTGGATGGGGAAGATCCCCTGGAGAAGGAAATGGCTACCTGCTCCAGTATTCTTGCCTGGAGAATTCCATGGATAGAGGAGGCTGGTGGGCTATAGTCTATGGGGTCACAAAGAGACCTTTGATATGCTTCTTATCATGATATTTAATGTCCAATTATTCCTCATTAGGTTAATAGCAATGATTTCTTATTAATAACTGTTTACTTATTTAGTATTTATAAAGCATATTATAAAGGCTTTTTAGGAATACATTAAAGAGTAATGTATATTACTGAGTACATTGCCCCACTGGAATGAACCCATTATGAACTATCTAAACCACTGTACCTTCATTTCAAAATAGGGCTTTGCAGCTTTCTCATCCTAGCACAGGAGACCATCAAGGGTGCATGCATTAACCAACTGAGCAGAAGATTGGGGAGGATACCACTCAACGAATCTTCAAGATACTATTACCATTTGCTTGATTCTAATTTAAATAATGTGGAGTTCTTATAAGATTAGGAAGTTTTGCAAAGTAGAATGTCGACACAAAGAGAGTGAAAAGAAAATCTGGGGGAGCATTTTACAAAATGTTTCTTCTAAAGAACAACATGCTTTTATAGGCCTGCACTGATTAAAAAAAACTTATTAGATATAAATGAGAAGCATGTGCTTCTGGTGGTATTATACTCAAAGGATTTTAGTTAAGTAATGTCTAAACTTTCAGAGTATTTGAAATATACCCAGTTGGACAGTTAATGAACCTTCTTCAATTTAAAGTAGAGAACTGCTACAAGAGAAAAAAATGCATGAAAAAAGTTATGGAAGAGACAAATGGTATTGAAATCTTTTCCAGTGTTCCCATTCCAATGATTTTTAGGAGTTATAGTTAAAGAAGTACAGCTTTCCTTCCATCCCTGAAATTGATTTCTTGCATAACACATTATTTTGAAGGTCAGCAATCAGCCCTTTCACTTCTTTAGATCAAAGATCAAGATTGAGAGTAGAGTGAATGCCTATTTCAGTCCTAGAAACGAAGACATCAGTAGTATAATAGAAGGCAAGTGAAAGATAAATACATTTGTCTTTCCATCTGTTAAGACATAACTAAAACATTCTTCCCATTTTTTCCTTAATATTTTGTTTCCTGGCAACTAATAACAAAAATTCCCAATCAACCACATCTTTCACAATTCTTGGTTCTTTAAAAAAGCAGCACTAATACTGTTATTTAGATTTCTAATATATAAAATTATTTTCAAAAAAGAAGTACTATATATTAAAAAGTTATATATATTATATACATAGGCATACATACATAAAATTATATGTGTATGTATAGTTCTAGGGATGTATTACATAACCATTCTGAAAAACAATGGGGCACTATCTGGTAAATTTTCTGTAATCCAGCTATTTTACTCCTGGATATTTATTCAAGAGAAGCTCTTTCACATGTACCAGAAGGAAACTAAAAGAATACTTTTAGCAGCACTGTGATCTCTTTCTCTCTCATATGTGCACTTGGAGATTTTTCCAATGTTTATCAAGAGCAGAATGGATTAACCTGATACAGTATGAAAATTAATTATAGCTACATGCAAAAATACATAAGAATCTTATCTACACAGCAAAATATTAGCAAAATCTTCTACCTATATTTCCATAATATATAAAGTTCAAAAATGTATACAGAATTAACCAGTATTTTGTTTAGGCATACAAACATATGAGGCAAAACTAAAGAAAAGCCGGACAAAAATTAGCACAAAATTCAAAGCTTTGATTAAGATCTGACAGGGTCCCACAGGGGATATGAAAATAATCTTCTTTCTCTTCAAGTAGGGGGTGGGTAGAGAGCTGTTCACTGCATTGTGATTCTTTATATATTGCACATTTTTAATAAATTTTCTTTTGAAACTGCTCAATATTTGGTAAAAACATATAAACAATAATACAATAAAAAGCAAAGGTCTACACAATTACTGCCATTATTCTATCTAAACAAAATGTTTTAAAAGTAATATATTGTTCAGTCATTTATAATCATCTACTTTTGTGTGGTCTGGGACATTATTTCCTGATATCTATGAGACTATGGCAGCGTTTAAGTACTATTAAAAATTTAAAAATGGCAAAACTAGTCAATCTAGTTCATTTTATTTTGTGATGCTACAAAGGGTCAAATTCCATAAAACCAACTGACAGGCTATCCCAGGACTTTTGCCTTAGACAGTCTTTAAAAATGAAAAGTTATTTTGAAAACTCACTGAGATATTGTAAAATACATTTTTGCATAAGGATTTTTATTTTGTTGTACCTTTTTACTGAATAGTTTTATATTACACATTTCTAGAATGATCCCTTAAACACGATCCATATAGTGCAATTCCATCTGTCTAGTGTGTTTATATGGGGTCCAACACAGTTAGGTTATAAAATTCACAATTTAATTTTTTATATTGATAATTTTATTATATCTTCTCACTTTAGGAGAAAAGATAGATTTAGTTAAGAATCACTGGTCCAAAAGTAAAAGTATTTCACTTGCAACTGAAGTATATGTATCACTTAAAAGTAAGAAAGACTCTTATCTTTAATGTGAAAATAGAAACTGTCAATGAATGCTTAAAGACAAGCTAAAGATACTGAGTTATTCACCCTTGGATTCAAGGCAAAATGATTTTATAACTTCTCTCATATGATGTAGTTTATAGAACACAGGTATTTGGGTCTGACAGACCTGCTTTTAAATCCAGCTCTCTCAACTGCTATTTCCCAAGATCTCCTCACCTGAAAGACAACAGGAATTTTATGGAGACTCAATTAGGTAATGTAGGAACAATTCCTGGTACAAAACTATTACTGAGTAAATGTTATCCTTTCCCCACATTGCAGGTCAAAAATAGGAGATAAAATGTTTTAAGTACAAGAACATCAAGTCATTGCAATGGATTATAAGCAAATTCCTTATCATCCAAAGCACTTACCAGTGTTTGTGCGTGTGTGTGTGTGACATAAACCACAGACTTATGGATTCCTGCCCCATTATCTCCTCCCACTCGCTTTACACATGGTTTCCTATCCATCATTCTCTTTTATTTGGGGGAGTTGGGGGTAAGAGAGAGAAATGCCATCTCAGGAAATGGAAAAACTTACTGTGAAGGGGTGTACATCATCATTATCATCACTGAAGAACACTTATAAAAGACATGAGTTGTGAATAACATACTTTTTGATATGAATTGGCAATGACAGCATGCAGTTTTCTAACATAAGAGGCCAGAGAAAATCCCATGGAGGCTGAACATCCAATATAAATTTCTTTTGCATCATTTTATGCTTATTACTATGAAGGCTTTGTAGTGGATGCTAGTTCTGAAAACAGAGTCAGATACATAACAAGCAACGCAAAATTAATTTTCCATGTCTGTTGTTGAGTTGCTAAGTCGTGTCTTTTTTTTTTTTTTTTGACCCCGTGAACTATAGCCCTCCAGGTTCCTCTGTCCATGAGATTTTCCAGGCAAGAATACTGGAGTGGGTTTCTGTTTCCTTCTCCAGGGGATCTTCCTGTGTCAGAACCTGTGTCTCCTGCATTGGCAGGCAGATTCTTTACCACTAAGCCACCTGGAAATCCCTTTCCATGTCTATATCTAAGTAAGGATAATTTCTTTCTCACATCCATTCTTACTTACACTGAATAATGTTTTGTGGCCTCTCTGCATCTTTCTGGGGCACTAGATGGCTTTGGGGGTATCCTACATCTGATGGCCCCAAGAGGCTTTTGGAAACGTTTTCTGTTCTAACTCAGCGTTAGGTAAGGAATAAACTTAGGGTCTTTCTGCTCTCCACGTTAGAGCCTACGAGGCCAGCTTCTTTTCTGCTCTCAGAGTTCCCTCGGCCCTCTGGCTCTTAGTGTCGGGTCTGCATTCCCGCACATCTTATTCTGCACATCATCCTGTGAATGGCGGCCCACGCAGTTGAGCGATACGGCATTCCTGCACAACGAGGTTACAGGACTTCTTCTCCAGCATCCTTTTAATGCCCTCATCCCCAGCCCACCTTGATTCTCTTCTCTTTCCTCACTCTTAACACATTTTATTAAGGTTTGGGGTGGGGAAGAGAAAACTGTCTCTGACTGAGCACATAGTCTTTAAAATATATAGTCTTGGTATATGTTTTGTGCAGTCATTTTAAGCTTAGACTTCACAATTCCAATAAATCCGAACTGCGTGTCAGAAGTTTTCTCTGTAGGATCAGGGAGAGTAAAAAGGGAGCATAAACATAAAATAAAAGGTGCTTGCTCTTGTTGAGAGACCAAATTTAGATGAACTTGTTAAATAAATTAAAAAACTCCCCTCGAAACTTAGTGACTTAAAAGAGCACATTAATCCTTTTCATGATTTTGTGGTTGGTCAGGAGAGTAAAAAGCCTGACTTAAAACTCAACATTCAAAAAAGTAAGATCGTGGCATTCGGTCTCATCACTTTATGGCAAATAGATGGGGAGACAATGGAAACAGTGACAGACTTTATTTTGCTGGGCTGCAAAATCACTTCTGATGATGACTGCAGCCATGAAATTAAAAGACATTTGCTCCTGGAAGAAAAGCTATGACAAACCTAGACAGCATTTTAAAAAGCAGAGACATTACTTTGCTGACAAAGGTCCTAGTAAAAGATATAGTTTTTCCAGTAATTATGTATGGATGTGAGAGTTGGACCAAAAAGTAAGGTGAGTGCCAAAGAATTAATGCTTTTGAACTGTGATGTTGGAGAAGACTCTTGAGAGTCCCTTGGACTGCAAGGAGATCCAACCAGTCCATTCTAAAGGAGATCAGTCCTGAATATTCATTGGAAGGACTGATGCTGAAGCTGAAACTCCAACACTTTGGTCACCTGATGTGAAGAACTGACTCATTGGAAAAGACCCTGATGCTGGGAAAGATTGAAGGCAGGAGAAGAAGGAGATGACAGAGGATGAGATGGTTGGGTGGCATCGCCGACTCAATGGACATGAGTTTGAGCAAGCTCCAGGAGTTGGTGATGGACAGGGAAGACTTGCATGCTGCAGTCCATGGTGTCACAAAGAGTCAGACATGTCTGAGCAACTGAAATGACTGACTGACTGAGATGATTCTTCAGCTGGTATCTACCTGGGCTCTGACACAGAGTTACATTTAGCTGATGGATGGCTGGGGTCTGAGCTCAGCTGGGCATCTGGGACATTTGGGCCTCTCTCTCTCTCCAGGGTCTTCCATTTCAGGCTTCTTCATGATACGAAGAAGCAACATTCCAAGAGACTAAACACAGAATATGAAAAGTCTCCTAACGCCTAGTCTTAGAAGTCACAGAACATTACCTCCACCATATTCTGTTGGTCAACACAACTGGCACAATACTCCATGTTCAAAAGGTGAGAAAACAGATTTTACCTAATGGACACCAGGTTGTGTGAGCTGAGCCCTGCCTGCATCGTGGTATCCTGTCAACAGACGAGTAGGGCTGAAATGCACCCGGGGCTCCCTTCAGCCACCTGGATAGCCTGGAGTGAATTTACATCTACTGGGAGGATAGGGTCATCCCCTTGGCTCATCACAAGCCATGAGCCTGTGAACTCTCTCTGCCCATTAGTGACCTTCTCTAATCCACACTCGCACACACACACAAAAGACACTGTTGAGGCTGGTAGAGGGCTCAACAGAGCTGAATATCATCTGAGTTTGAATCGAATACATACTAGGTCTTGATGAAGCCTAAAGGCTTCCCCACAGAATTAGGTGGTTATTCCAAAGCTGCATAGAGTCTGCAATCGGGGGAGAAAGGGAGAGGAAAAGAAACTGGACTTTGTTCCTGATTTACCCCCTCTGCTCCCTGTGCACCCCCAGGAATGAAGCCACATTATTAGGCCTTGGGAGGAACATGTCCCCAAGATTGTTCTTAAGCCTTCAGAGGATGTCCCACATGGATGAGTCCTCTGTCCTCTACTCCTTCTTTATCATGTCTAAGCTAGTAAATCCATTTCTGCAGTATCTCCATCCCCCCTTGCCTTTTCTCTGTGATCCATCAACTCTTCTAACAGAAATAGACACATTTCCTTCCCTAGCAGTGATTTTGTGTGTGTGGCCTCAAATGTCAGCTGCTGGTCAGGGACTCCTCTTCGTGAAGTTTTGCTGAGGGGAGGATAGGGCTGTTTTAGAGTTGGCTGACTCTCTCAGGAATACAGAGTAGGTGCATTCCAACTCTGTGATTGGACATAAGTAAGCATATGACTTTTCTGTTAATCAACTAAAAACAAAGCCACTGAAAAATATAATTTCCTTCAAAGTTTTCCTTCTAGTATGCATGAAAAATCAATATTTCTCTCTTAAACTTAATTATAATGATGCTATTTCTTTTTGGTATAATACCTTAGACCTATTATGCTAAAAGAGCATCCCTATCTTCAATGGTTAAAATTATTTAACAGATTTTATAACTGTTTAGCAGTAAATGATACCACACCTAGGTAGCATCTCTCAAGAATTCTCCCTTCATGATACTGAAGTAAGGAAGAGGAAGGACCAAGGAAGGAAGGAGGTTTATTTTATGCCATTGCAAGGGATGGAAAAATATCAAGGTGATTTGGATTGATTTTGGAGGCTCGCTAGTAGACCAGGGTCTTCAGCTGTGTTAAAGAGTCTTTGGAGAGATGGAGG
This sequence comes from Budorcas taxicolor, assembly GCF_023091745.1. NCBI lineage: Eukaryota > Metazoa > Chordata > Mammalia > Artiodactyla > Bovidae > Budorcas > Budorcas taxicolor. The sequence continues at coordinate 74,828,450 of NC_068911.1, forward strand.
GAAGAATACTGTATCAAAAGATGCACAGATTTTCACAAGTGGGAAGCTAAGTGTGGTTGATCAGGAGACAGTAAAAAATTTGACGTATTTAAAATAATGGGGCACTTCCATATTTCTAAAGTAACAAGGTTTTAATTACAATGAACATCCTTTACATAAAGGCTTGGTAACTAAGATTCTTACAAATAGAAAATGCTAATTTTTCTATTTTTTACTGTTTGGGATAAGATTCTTGTAGTGATATCATCATTGTTTAGGATCTTGAATGGCTGATATAAAATAAAAGTCAGAAGGAAATCATTACAAATGTTTCAACAGATGAAGACAGTAGTGACTAGATGAAGAGCACGATCATGACAGTACTGTTTGCAATAGCAAAATTTGGAGACAGTCTTCACTATCCAGTAATAAATGACTGATTAAATACATCTACACAAAAAGAAACAATGCTGTAATTTAAAAATAATGCTGTAGAGAAGTGAATTAATTGATGTGGAAGTATATGTTAAGCAGAAAACTTTACAGAACAAGATCCCAAAACGATCTAGATTTTATTTTAAAGACATATCTCTATCTCCCTTCACATCTCACATTCCTCTCCCCCAACTTTCTCCAATAAACTATCTTTGGAAAGATATACCTCAGAAACAGGTCTGGTAATTAGTATTGATTTATCCTCATGGCAGAAGTTTTGGATTTTTCAAAATTCATCTGCATTTTCTGATATTTCTATAGTTAACATGAATTGCTTTATAATTTAATCAATCATTTTCCAGAAAACAGACAGATAAATTGTGGGGAAAAAATGGATCAAGGATACCTGGAGAACTTCTCTGAGGTTAACATCATGCAGGACTATCACCCTCTTTTCCCACAAAACTTCCTTTGGTGCCACTGTCAGAATGTAAAACCGGCTAGATTGAATTTAGCCTGACTCAGCATAGTATTTTTTTTTTTTTGTCTTATGCTAATGCTCGAAAGCTTGAAATGCTGCACTCTATTCAATCCATTTCATCAAATATTTATTGAGCACCTACTATGTGCCAAGCATTAAGGATACAAGATAAACAAGATATAATTCTGTTGCAACTTAAGTCAATAAGTGCCCTCATAGAAATCTGTATGTCTTAGAAACTCCCAGATGGTTGTTCTGATGATATTCTTCAAGGGAAAAATCATAAGCAATCCTCATACAAGACAATGTCCAAGAGACTTCATACTAAGAATAATCTATCCATGTTTTCACTCATAATATTTTAAGCACAATGTGGAATTATGCTGAATCACTATTTAAAAAAAAACACTCACATATTTGTGGCTCTTCACTATGATACCAGCACCATTCTCCTTTTAAATGAATAGCTTTTCAATTCTTTTAGTAGAAATTATTTCAATCTTTTTAGTCTTTGAGTCAAAACTCTCAGTTTGACTTTGATCCTGCACTGGAGACTCCAGTTTCCACACAAGACAAAACTGTTTTTAAAGTTTAAATCAGGCAGTATGTTTCAAACTAAAGTTGCTAAGTAAGTCCAGGATAACCAAAAATTAAACAGTTAGCAAATCCAAAACGCTTAAAGTTGGACTTAGTGACTCTGAACAATTTCACTAGTTATATTACATAATTAATTTTTGAATTAAAATTTCAGTCTCAGTTAAGTAATTTATGTATTTTCATTTTTGTTTTCCTTTAGAGGTTTTTCCCCCCCTGACAATTTTCATGGCATTTACATGAATCAGTGTGTAAAGGAACTTGGCAATCACATTACACCATTGTCTTATTTTGTGGAAAAGAAAATGCAAGCCCAGAAACAAGTAACTCATAGGAGTGTAAGTTTCTTTGCATTGGTTCAGTTCAGTTGCTCAGTTGTATCCGACTCTTTGCGACCCCATGAATCGCAGCACGCCAGGCCTCCCTGTCCACCACCAACTCCCGGAGTTCAGTCAAACTCACGTCCTTTGAGTCGGTGATGCCATCCAGCCATCTCATGCTTGGTCATCCCCTTCTCCTCCTGCCCCCAATCCCTCCCAGCATCACAGTCTTTTCCAGTGAGTCAACTCTTTGCATGAGGTGGCCAAAGTATTGGAGTTTCAGCATCAGTCCTTCCAATGAATATTCAGGACTGATTTCCTTTAGGATGAACTGGTTGGATCACCTTGCAGTCCAAGGGACTCTCAAGGGTCTTCTCCAACAGTGCCTTTGAAATATAAGTGTGTGATAACTGGTAACTACTGTTATTAGAAATTTGTCCCTTACATTCCTAGTCCATTACTCTTACTTGCCTAAATTATTTCTCCAAACTGTTTGGTTAAAGCATTCTTTTGGGCTTGCACCCAGTTCAAGACACTCTGATTATTGTTTTCTTCATGATATTTAGTGGATCTATTTATTAATTTAACAAATATTTATTGAGTACCTATTAAGTTTCGAATACTGGTCTTGCCATTACTTTATATATTAACAGAAATTATTAAATAGTGAGTATTATTTTGGGAGTGGTTTAGTTGCTAAGTGCTGTTCAACTCTTGCAACCCACAGACTATTGCCCACCAGGCTCCTCTATCCATGGGATTTCCCCAGGCAAGAATACTGGAGTGAGTTGCCATTTCCTTCTCTAGGGGGTCTTTCCAATCTAGGGATTGAACCTGCATCTCCTCTACTGCAGGCAGTCTTCTGCATTGCAGGTAGATTCTTTACAGATGAACCACCACAGAGGCCCGAGTATTATTTTAAACCCATATAAATGAGCATTTTGTGGTTAGTCTTGTGTATGTGTGTGTGTGCATGTGTGTTTTCCTGTGGCAGAGGGGAACGGAGGTGAGAGAATGTCTGTCTTCCTTCCTGTGTAAAATCTGCTTGGTTTTCTATCTTAACTGCCATTTTATGCCAAACATGTAGTGTTAAGATAAGCTTGTTTCTGGAACTTCCCTGGTGGTCCAGTGGTTAGGACTCAGCATTTCTGGTTCAGGAGATGCAGGTTCAATTCCTGGTCTGGGAACTGGGGCCTGCCTGCTTCATATAGCATCCAAAAAAAAAAGTTTATATATGTATATATAAAATATTCTTGTTTCTGAGAAGCATGTCTACACTAAGTCTCCTGGGTTTTATTTTATGATGAAATACTGATTTCCTCTTTATAAAACAAATTCTTTATTCCATAATTTTGAATAACATGATACTTTCAAAAACCCTTTGTCTGATTGGATTTAGGACATTAAACATTTCAGCATAACAATATTTTCCTCTGGGCCTGCGGCATTTTAATTTTATTGTTACGGAATAACTCTCATTAATTTTAAGACTTTGCTTCAGAATGAAATGAAATAGTATCTGTAATGGGAATAGTTATGCCAGACAAAGAAATATTGTTTTTCTTATTTAAATGATTTGTCTTCATTGTAAAAGTGACCATCAATTTTTAGTTCTTTCTGATTTTTCCTGGTCTTTTCTCACTCATGCAGCATTTTGGTCCTATTTGCTTGTTCTCTCTTTTTATAGGTCTCCCCTAGCTTCTCTCCTGGCTTCCCAGGTGGCTCAATCAGTATAGACTCTGCCTGCAGTGGAGGAGACTGCCAGAGTACAGGAGACAAGCGTTCGATCCCTGGGTCGGGAAACTCCCCTGGAGTAGGAAATGGCAACCCACTCCAGTTTTCTTGCCTGAAAAATCTATGAACGGAATAGCCTGGCAGTTATTATTTGACTTTTCTAGTATTGCTGTCCAAGAATTTCAGTCCTTGGATTCCAGCCTGCTTTTCTATATTCATCTGCTCTATCCTGCCCTGTTAGTGAAAATTGCTTGTTGCTTGGTGGGACATCAAAAATCTGATAGTCTTTGGCTCCTGCCTCATTTAGGGATGAGGAATACCACGTAAGAAACACAGACTCCTTGGTTTAGGATTTCTTAGTTTATTAATTTCTTGGTTCAGGTTTCTTGGCTTCGTATTTCTCTCAAATTTCCCAAAGGCTAACGCTCTAATATCCGCTTAAAAGCAAACAACAAAGAAAGTAGCAGAATTTTTTAAAAAGGAGCTGGGTGATGTGGAATTTAGGTAGTGTTTTTAGCTCTGGCTCTAACAACAAATATGATCAAGTTGGTATGGTAATACACATAAGTAGCTCCTGAACTTTTGTGGGATGAGAGGGAGAGCTTAAAAAATTGCAGGCAAGTACTGATATAAAAGGGGCTTTCCAGGTGGTGATAGTGGTAAAGAACCTGCCTGCCAACGCAGAAGACATAAAGAAACAAGGGTTTGATCCCTGGGCGGGGAAGATCCGCTGAAATAGGACACAGCAACCCACTCTAGTATTCTTGCCTGGAGAATCCTTTGGACAGAGGAGCCTTGCAGGCTACAGTCCATAGGGTCACTAAGAGTCAGACATGGCTGAAGCAACTTAGCGCGTGCACACACACACACACACACACACAGATATTAAAATGTCATAAACATATAATGGTTTCTTAATGCTTGCAAGATAACAGTTCAGTTCAGTTCAGTCACTCAGCTGTGTCTGACTCTTTGCGACATCATGGACTGTGGCACGCCAGGCCTCTCTGTCCATCAACAACTCCTGGAGTTTACTCATACTCACAACCATTGAGTCGGTGATGCCATCCAGCCATCTCATACTCTGTCATCCCCTTCTCCTCCTGCCTTCAATCTTTCGCAGCATCAGGATCTCTTCCAATGAGTCAGTTCTTCACATCAAGTGGCCAAAGTATTGGAGTTTCAGCTTCAGGTAACCACAATATACAAAACAAACAACTAAAGTTTTAAACCCGATTTATGACTGTAATATAAAATAGTACCGTGGATGCTAAAACCAATGATAGATTAACCAAGTCCTAAAAATACACCTGCTGATACTGTACTGACCAGTATTTCTAAGCGTTTACTTTTCAGTTCAGTTCAGCCACTCAGTCGTGTCTGACTCTTTGTGAATAAACCTTTACTTTAGTAAAGTAAACCTAGTAAAGTAAAGTACTTTAGGTCACACATAACACTAATATACCAATAAACAGGAACCATAAGAGTACGTGCCAAAATGCTGGAGAAAGGCCACAGGTAAACTTTATGGAAAAACCTGCCACCAGGTAATTAAGCATGCCACTGAAACATTTTCAGCTATTTTCCTCTTAATATTCCCACGTACACTCAAGATAGAGCTAAATAAATGGGTAAGTTCACAGGAAGGTAGAAAGGTCATTTTAAGTCCTGGTTTCGGGTGTGTCAATGCTTGTCAGAACAGCAGCAGGAAGACTGAAACAGAAAGTTGCATCTATCATAGAAGGATTTAAAATTTTTCTTTTTTTTTTTTTTTTGGTCTTCGGAAGAACAGCAAACCCCACCAGTTCCCTAGAGTCTGCGTTCTCACTTCCCAACTGATGTTGGGTTTAAGCAAAACTGCAGAGAAGCAAGCCCTCTCTAGGAAACCTCAGCGTCTTTGCAAACAAGGACAGCGGGTTGTTCTCTACTGTCGTTGCTTTCCCTCTCATCTGGCAATCGGTCTGCCTTTCGATAGCAACCCAGGAAGGAGTGGCGCGCCCCAAACTCGCGAGGCTCTGCCAAGTACCAGAAGCTCTTCTTTGGAAGACAGAGGCTCCTCCTTTGGACGTGAGGCGCCCCTACCAGAGCGCGCGCTTGCAGAAACGGAAACCACTAGCTGCGCTGAAGTGAGTCAAGTGATGAAATCAAGACTGCATGGGAAGGAAGCTCACCCAATAGCTCACGAACCTAAGTGGTGACAGACGCTGCTGAACTCTGCTCGTGGAAACCCTACGAGCCAACCGTCGCTACTCTCATGAGGTGGTCCTCGGAGGCACGGGGCACCCCGATCTCCGGACAGAGCACCCCTTCATTTTGGCAAAAGGCAGAGGAAGAGAAGTGTGTCTGAGGGATATCTAGATCCTCTGGTTCCCTAAGGACTCAGACTGTGTCCTGGTTACAAGGTGACCCCTGACACCAGGTCAGCGCAGGACTCCCCGGGGCAGACAGGCTGAGACTCGCCCGGAACCGAGAACCAGCCTCACCTCTCGCGCGGACAGAGCAGCCGCGCGGCGGCCGCGCGCGGCCAGGGACTGCGCCCTCGCCCCGAGCGCGGACCTCGGTCCTCACCTGGGGCGCTCAGGTAGGGCTTGGGCGGGGCGGGAGGCTGGCGCGCAGGCGCGGGGCGGGGGCCTCGCCCCTGCCGACGTCGCAGGCTGGAGCTCACCTGGGAGACTCCGAGAGGAAGCGGAGCCTCGGTTCGGCCTCTCCTGGCAACGCCGGAGGCCCAGCGGGAAGGCAGGAGGCGGCGGCGGAGGAGGAGCTGGACTAAGCGGCAACTGTAGCGACAGCAACCGGAGCCGTCGCCGCCGCCGCCGCCACCTGCACCTGGCGCCCGGCCCATGTCCAGCGCCCGCCGGGCCGCCGCTTCCCGCCGCCCTGCCCTGCCCTGCCCTGCCCACCCGCCAGGTGAGTCGGCGGGCCGGCGCTGGTGTCGGGGCGGGGGACCCGTTGCCCCAGGGCAGCATCGGAGGTGGGGAGGGGGGTCGGATGGACGCGGAGGCTCACGTGGCGGGGAGACCGGGACGGTCCCGGTGGCCGGTTGGAGATGGTCTCGAGAGCGGTGTTTCAGTTGCCCTTCGGGAGAGGCCGAAAGGGGTGCCCGAGGCCGGGGGAGGTGACGCCCCGGGGGTCGCCCGGTCACCCGCGGTGCGCTCTGTAAGGAGGCTCCAGAAGATCCAGCCCCGGGCCGAAGTCCCGGGGCCCCGGAGCCTGTCCCTTTGAGGGTCGCGGACTGGGGGTGGGGTGGGGAGGTGGGAAGGGCAGGGAGCGGGGCGGCCGCGCTTCCTCTCGGCTAACAGGTTGCAGGTCTCCTCCCGCCCCGGTGCGGGTGCCGGAGCGGCGAGCCCGCGGCGGGAAGGGCAGAGCTTGGCAGACAACTTTCCCAGCCGGACCCCAGACAGTCCTAACTGGAAACCGCGGCCGCCGAGCCATTCGAATGGTTTCCGAGTGGTTTGGAAGGCGCTCTGTGGTCGGGACGCGGACATCCTTCTCCTCTGTTTGGTCTCTGCACTTTTCCGGGTGCGCTCCCTAAGCCAGAGCTGCGCCCACTTTCCGGTTTGATCAAGAAGTTATTTTCTTCGTGTCAGGAGGAAATCCAACTGCCACTCACCGACCGCACACCATCTCGTTAAAGGACCTGTTGACTTAACAACCTGCATATCGCGGGTTTGGTCTGCCTGTGGCATATGACTCAAAGGTTCAAAAAAACTTTGTTTCAGGAACCTGCCACGTCTGAACCTGGGTGTGCCAGGCCCAAATTCCTTTCCCTGCCTAATTAGGCTTTTCTGAAGCCTAAGAAATGAGGGTAAAACCGGTGCTTACCTTAGATTTTTATTTTCTTTTCTTTCAAAGTCCATCAAAGTACTTCCTTCTCTCTCAAAAACTCATCCAAACACCTCATTTTAAAATTGATCAAATAACTGTTTCTGTTTTAAGAACTCCATGGAGTTACCAATTATGGTTTTCAAAATACCTTATCAAGTGAACAGTGAACATAATTTACTATAGAAGTTATGCTGCAATATTGAAGACATTTTAATTCAATTTGTATTATTAAAAAATCAAAGTCGCTGCCTTTATTTGAGAATTTCTGGTTGTGGGGAAATCTATTGCTTTTTTTACTGTGCAAATTTTTCTTTGAATTTGTGGCTAAACTATGTAAGGTTAAAATCATGCCCTACGAATAAATTTCTTTAAATTTAACTTAATATCGGTAGTCTAGCATACATATTAGTTGAAACATTCTGAACAGTTTGTACCAAGCATCTTTCTTTTTGCATTGCTTTTAACTAGCATTTTTACATAGAAATTTTAATAATAATCAGTCTCACTGTCTAGATTTTTTTAGTTCTATCTTAGCTAATTTTTTAAAAACACAGTTTAAATTGAACACAACATAAAATGCCTTAGGAAACACAAATAATTTTTTTAAGGTGCAGTTAAAATTAAAAATTCAATCACAGCACAATAGGAGATTATTATTAATGATCGCTTTAACCAGTGCGTTTTGTTTTTCATAAAAGAGCCTCACCTTCCCTCTTAATCTGCTCGCCATACAGAGAAATATATGTGCTAAATACTGTTTAAAAATTAGATATGGGTATTGCTCTCTCTGAGGGGCTTCACAGGTGGGTCAGTGGTAAAGAATCTATCTGCCAGTGCAGAAGATGAGAATTCGATCCCTGGGTGGGAAAGATCACCTGGAGAAGGAAAACAGCAACCCGTTCAAGTATTGCCTGGGAATCCCATGGATAGAGGATCCTGGCAGACTGCAGTCCGCAGGGTCATAGTCAGAGAGGACTGAGCAACTGAGCACACAGGCGTTGCTCTCTGGTATTAGTTTAATCTTATTGATTATTGCGCCAGATGTTTATTAGGTTATCTTTGCTTTTAATTCTAGAGAGAAATGTAATATATCTGCATCATCTAGAGTAACAGTGTGTCTCATTTAAGCTATCTGTAAAGTAGAAAAAATAATACTTCCCTAAATTAAGATAATGAGGACTTAAGTCAGAACTCCCTTCTAGCCCTACCATTCTTAGGATCCCCTTCTCACTTTGGCTATCCAGCCAACCCATCCATTTTGTGATGAACTGAAGCTGAGAAGAGATTCTAACTTCAGTTCACCTAGCAAGTTAATAGTAGACATGGCCTTATTTGAGTGACTTGACTCAATCAAGACCCACGTTATCTTTTCTTTTCACCACCCACCTTCTCATTTATCTTAAGATGTTTATCTTTCTGTCTTTCATATAGTTTGTAAGTCCTTTGTAATTACAGAACAGTCAATTGTTCTTTGTGCAGCTCTGATTTACTCTAATTTCTACTGTCCAGATGATGCCTGACTCCAGGGAGACTGAGTGAGGCTGTCAATCTTTTCTCTCACTGTGAGCACATGTGTATTGATGATGACATGTGGCTTGATATTTTTAATCCTTCCTTGATTTCAGAGCCACGTTTAATTTTTTGAGTCAACTTGGACGACATAATTTAGTCTTCTGATCTTTTATTATATTGGCTTAGAATGTATTTTATTTTAAGCCAATAAAACATCCATGTTTCTAAAACTTTTTTTTTTTTTGGACTGCAGTCCTCAGAATTGCATTCTATTCTTCAATACAATAGACTGAAGTATATGTGTATATAAATGAAGCAAGGTTTACAAGGCAGTGCTTAACCTTACAACTGGATGTCCTCTATTGTTTACTGTAAAAAATATTGGTCCTAAAACACTGCATTGATTTTATGGGCCCAGATGGGCTGGAACCTACAATAAAAATAGTGATGTCCTATTGAATTTACATTTTTTTAAGGCTGATTTTTCTAGCAGTTTGTGTCTCTCACACACACACACTCACACATTCACGGGGAAGAAAATCAAACTGTACTTTTAAAAATGTATACAATTATACTGTAATCCTTATGAAACATTTATTGGATGGCTAGAGGCTCTAGGACCTGGTGCTAGACCAAATCTCTCAAACATTAGGAACTGCATGAAAACTTATTGTACATCATTGTTATCTTAAATGAGTTCTCAGTATATTGTGGTATGTTTGGGGATAGAAAAAACTGGAAAGGTTTTTCTGAAGGGATTTCAGTGGTAACTATTATCAAATGAGAGCTTGAGAGAGAAAAAGAATTATGTCCACCTCTAAGTGCTAACTTTTATGGCTGAGTTATATGCTGGGTGGAGTGTGAAAAAAATTATAGTAAACTGGCAAATTTATTCTTTGGTTTGTAGTTTGTTAATGTATATTTTCCTTTTACTATGAAACAAACATAAGACATATTATAGAAATCATGCCATTTACCCACCCCCCTGCAAAGACTAGATTGGGAATTTGAGAAATTTGATTGGATCCCTAAAGGACCTGTAGGGATGTACGCTTGGAAGCTCTGATTGGATTGATTAAGCCTTCCATAGGAGCTTTTAATTTTAACCTGCCTTCCGATTCCTGGTAAAAGGAATCTTTCTCCAAAAGCAAATATTACTGTTTTAATATTTTGGAAATGGTTAATGCCCAGATCATCTCCAGACATATTTAACTTTTTGGTCCATAGAATATAAAAATACATTTGTTATGCCAGATCTTTTATGATGGTAAAATCTTATTGAGAAAGAAAGATTTTTAATCACCTATCTAATTATACATCTAGTTAGGATCAGAATGATTAGTTTGATATAATTTGAGTAATCAAAACACAATTAATATGGGGCCAATAGCAGCAATGAATTCAAATTAGTGCCAGTAAAGACAAAAGACCAACATGCATTAACTTATGGCAAAGCAGAGACAAGTAAGACTCTGAATTCTAGGTCATTAGTGACTACTGGCAATTAGATGAAATCTCCTTCAGTCGTTCTCTGGGTTGGCCTCATATTTTTGGCACTAAACAGAGATTATTTTCCCAAGTACACATTTTTCCCCTATAATTGTTTCAGTCTCAAACTGTCCAAACTAGTTTTTTCATCTCATCTATCCCATTGCCTGCTGGACATCTTTAAGATGTCATAATTACCTGAGATTATACCTGTGTAAACCAGAACCTTCATCTCATCAAGACAGCAGCAGCAACAGCAAAAGACAACCTCTTTTACGTCCTGTATCTTCTTTATGAGCATTAGTACATTTACTGTATCTTATCCACAAATAAAACCAAAAGAATCTCTAACAAAAATTTTTTTGGTTAACTTATTTTTCAGTAGAATTCAATGCATTTGCCGTGAAACCGGAGTGAATTGTCAGGAAGCTGTTTACCATCTACTCTGGTGGATGTGCCTGGCTGAAGAAGTAGTTCTATGCTTGATTGTGTGTGTGTGTGTGTGTGTGTGTGCTAAGTCACTTCAGTCATGTCCGACTCTGTGCGACCCTGTGGACTATAGCCCTCCAGGCTCCTCTGTCCATGGGATTCTCCAGGAAAGAATACTGGAATGGATTGACATGCCCTTTTCCAGGGATCTTCCTGACCCAGGGATTAAACCCTCCTCTCTTACGTCTCCTGCGTTGGCAGGCGGGTTCTTTACCACTAGTTCCACCTGGGAAGCCCCTCTGTGTTTGACTACATGGCACCACCCAAGTGCTGCTGGGGGATACTCTGTTATATTGGGTATGTAAACCGTATCTCCTTTATAACATCCAAAATGTCTCAATTTTTGAAACATATTAGGCTCCTGGGATTTTGGAGAAGGGGTTATTGATCTGTATCACCATCCAGGTGTCATGCCAGGAATCCAGAGGTCATTTTTTACTCTTATTTTAACTTCTAGAACTATCAGAATACTGAATCTCTTTAAGGTTTTCCACTTATTTTTTTTTTCTTTTTTCACAAATTCCTCTCCTATTTCTACTGCTCTAGTTCAGGGTCTCATCACCTTTTGTCTTGGGTACCATAGTCACCTGCCACCTGATATCTCAGTGGATAGTGTTAGGCTCAAATCCATCCTCAGAAGAACCTCTGAGGTGCTAATCTCTTTAAAAACATAGACCTGAACTTCTCTCTCCTCGGCTTCAAATCATGTAATGACTTTTCATAGCTCACAGGATAGAGAATCTATGGCCCTTAAAATGGCCCCACCAGATATGGCCCTCGTTTAACTATGGATTTATACTCAGAATTTTTTATTTCAGTAACAGATGTTATCGGGTTTTTTTTGTTGTTGTTCCTCTGAACTGCTCAGAGCACCTTCCCTCTTATGTTTACTTCTATAACTTTTTCTGATTCTTAAGAGTCAACTGAGATCTTACATCGTTTAGGTACTGCCACCCTAGCCAACACACACTCCACATACACCTTGTAAGGTATAGTTCAGGCCGAGGCAGAAAGGAGAAACGACCTCAACAGAAGTAGGTTACCTTTATTCAGGCAAGGAGGGGTGACAGTCGGCCTAACGACCAGGCCGAGCACAGAGAGGGATCAGAGAGGCTCAATATTTATAGGGAGGTTTGTGGAAGCGATAAGGGAAACATTAATCAGGCGGGATGTTTTGGGTATTTTTTAGTTGAGATGGCATTTGTGGTTGGGCAGGGGGTGATAAGTCTTCTGTGCAGGTGTAGGGGGTGGAAGGTTTCCGGACAGGGGGTGATAAGTCCCAGATAGATGCAACCGGCCTGGAGCATCAGGGTGGGACCTAAAGTTCTGTTTTGTTTTCTCCGAAGTTAGATGATTCAGCAAGGGCCTTTGAAACTGTTGTTTTCTTTTCTAGGCCCAAAAGACTCCTTCACACCTGAGCTGGGTGAGGTGTCTTTTTATCATGTGACTTACTTATGTGATATAATACAGTCTGCTGGCTCACCTGTGAACTCACACACAATTTTTATTAATAAATTATTTGCAAAACATGTAAAATTTCTCTTTCCACTTAAACTATTATGGAATAAAAATATTGGAGTAAAAATGGCACAGAAAGGAGAGAGAGGCATTGGGCAGGAAGTATATTTGCTTTTTTTATAGACATTGCAGAAATTGGGAAGTAGGAAACATACTTAATTAGGCTATTTAATTTATATAGCTATTATTTCCATCTGATTTCTTTGAATTCAGCGTTATTTTTGTTCCTTTTGGTTCTGTTCCAAGATCTGGGTTTTACCATTTAGAAGTGAAAAGTTAATTTTGTGATTGAAATGCCTTACAGCTTTTGTTTGCAAATATTCTACAATTGAGCACATTTGTATTGGTGAGAAGTTTAGGAGATCAGCTTGCATGTAAAGAATATAATGTAATTAGACTAGACCAGAAAAGAAAAAAAAAGATGAAAGATTCCTTCCTGGAAGTCTCCCTTCACCAAGTTCTGTCAGTTTTACCTCTTAAATAAGTATTTCTCAAATCCATCTACTTTTCTCTATTCCTAGCACTAGCATCTCTTGCCTGAACTTTTGCCATGTCCTCCCTGTTGCCTCTCTGAACTTCTTTCTAGTTGCTTCTTCGCAGGGTACCTAGAGGGATCTTCTCAGAATATTGGTCTTAAGCCTTTCCTTGCCTCAGGGTAAGTCAAACTCCTTAAGATGGCTTAAAGGCATGGCTTGATTTAGTTCCTGCCCAGAGCGCATCTCTCTCATCGTCACTCTCTGTTCTAGCTCTCAGCTCTTAGTCATTCAGTCCTGTCTGACTCTCTATGACCCCATGGACTACAACGCACCAGGCTTCCCTGTCCATCAACAACTCCCAGAGCTTGCTCAAACTCATGTCCATTGAGTCGATGATGCCATCCAACCATCTCATCCGCTGTCATCCCCTTCTCCTCCCACCTTAAATCTTTCCCAGCATCAGGGTCTTTTCAAATGAGTCAGCTCTTCGCATGAGGTGGCCAAAGTATTGGAGCTTCAGCTTCAACATCAGTCCTTCCAGTGAATATTCAGGGTTGATTTCCTTCAGGATGAACTGGTTTGATCTCTTTGCAGTTCCAGGGACTCTCAAGAGTCTTCTCCAATACCGCAGTTGCTAGGTATCAATTCTTTGGTGCTCAGCTTTCTTTATTGTCCAACTCTCACATCCATACATGACTACTGGAAAAACCATAGCTTTGACTAGATTGATCTTTGTTGGCAAGAAATGTCTTTGCTTTTTAATATGCTGTCTAGGTGGTCATAATTTTCCTTCCAAGGAGCAAGCGTCTTTTAATTTCATCGCTGCAGTCACCATCTGCAGTGATTTTGGAGCCTAAGAAAATAAAGTCAGCCACTGTTTCTACTGTTTCCCCATCTATTTGCCATGAAGTGATGAGACTGGATGCCATGATCTTAGTTTTTTGAATGTTGAGTTTTAAGCCAGGTTTTTTGTTCTCTCTTTCACCTTCATCAAAGGTCTCTTTAGTCCCTCTTGGCTTTCTGTCATAAGGGTGGTATCATCTGCATATCTGAGGTTATTGATATTTCTCCCAGAAAACTTGACTCCAACTTTAGCTTTATCCCACCCAGCATTTCACATGATATACTCTGCATATAAGTTAAATAAGAAGGGTGACAATATACAGCCTTGACATACTCCTTTCCCAATTTTAAACCAGTCCATTGTTCCATATCCGGTTCTAATTATTGCTTCTTGACCTGCATGCAGATTTTTCAGGAGGCAGGTAAGGTGGCCTGGTATTCCCAACTCTTTAAGAATTTTCCAGTTTGTTGTGATCTACACAGTCAAAGGCTCTGGTGTAGTCAGTAAAACAGAAGTAGATGTGTTTCTGGAACTCTCTTGCTTTTTTGATGATGCAACAGATATTGGCAATTTGATCTCTGGTTCCTCTGCCTTTTCTAAATCCAGCTTGAATATCTGGAGGTTCATGGTTCACGTATTGCTGAAGCCTGGCTTGGAGAATTTTGAGCATTACTTTGCTAGCATGTGAGATGAGTGCAATTGTGCGGTAGTTTGAACATTCTTTGGTATTGCCTTCCTTTGGGATTCGAACTGACCTTTTCCAGTCCTGTGGCCACTGCTGAGTTTTCCAAATTTGCTGGCATAAAGAGTGCAGCATTTGAACAGCATCATCTTTGAGGATTTGAAATAGCTCAACTGGAATTCCATCACCTCCACTAGCTTTGTTTGTAGTGATGCTTCCTAAGGCCCACTTGACTTCCAGGATGTCTGGCTCTAGGTGAGTTATCATATCATTGTGATTATTTGGGTCATGAAGATCTTTTTTGTATAGTTCTTCTGTGTATTTTTGCCACCTCTTCTTAATATCTTCTGCTTCTGCTAGGTCCAGACCATTTCTGTCCTTTATTGTGTGTGTCCTTTATTGTTCTAGCTCTACTAGCTTTTTTTCTTTTCTTTTTTTTTGCCAAGTCCCTCCTGCCTTGAGGTCATGTGTCATTCTTCCTGCCTGGAACTCTCCTTCCTCTTTCACCCTATCTAGCTAAAACTTACCTTCTGATTCCAATTTAAGCTCTTACTGTAACTGGAATTTTTTTTCATGGGTCTTTTTTCCCACCTCCAGCTATGGATTAAAGTGAAGACTGAAGCCTAAAGAGGTAAAGTCCTACTTAATACCTGGGAATATTACCTTAAATAAAATTAAAGTTTCCTCACAAAAGGAGCAGACTTTAGTATGTGACTTGTATGTATAAAAAATAGATTTTAGTTATTAATGCCTTTATATTTTTACCAAATAACAGTAGTTAATATTTATTGTCTCAATAAGTTTTGGTCCTCAGTTACTATTTTACTACTGAGCAGTTATGTGCCAGGCATATTTTAGGAACTTACGTGAATTAGTTGTTTAATTTTCAAAGCTGCTCTATGAAGTGCATGTTTTTTCTGCCTAATTTAGAGATAGGAAAATTGAAGAATAACTAATTTTCCTCTGTCCACAAGTCTAGTGAAACGTCAGAGCTGAGATTCAAATCTAAGTAGTCTCATTCCAAATCCTATACTTCCCCTGACTTATATGTAAATAAAATTAAGTAGGATTTAAAAGATTCTGCGGTAGCAACAGAAATCCTCTCAACCCTTATCTCCCCCAATCATGCTATGAGAAGGCAATCACTTTCACCTCTTTTAGATGTTTCTTCCCATTTTTACCTTTTGAAATAATATGCTTATACTGCTATTTCTTAATGTATTATTTTGACATTACCTACTGACTTCCCATATGGTAGATAAATGTTAAGCTTTTTCACACACATACTCATTGCACTCCCTACCTTGATTTCCCAATAGATGTCACAATATAGTCCCACATTTTGTTGGCATTTTAGTATGTATTTATTGTTGTGAAATCTTGTTCACCACTGAGCCGAGCAAGTCTATTATGAACATGCTTCCTTGTAGAATTTTAAAAAATCTTTGAGTTAATCATAAACTCACCTAAGAAGAAAGAACATGTTTAGTTTTTCCGTATATGGTTTTCTATATAATCCAACACTGTCTCAGTAAGATTTTTTTCACCTAATCAAACCTATCAAATTCATGGGTCCCTTCCTAGAGCTCTCTGTCTTCTTGTTTCTGTTTGGACTATTGCTTTCTAGTCCTGTTCCATAGTAATTGTTTGGGCTTTTTCTTTGCTGACATTTCTGACAGAGTTCGTGTTTATTAGATACCATGACTTCTGTTGTTTTTGTGCTCCCTAATTTGGATGGAACACCCCCACATCCAGTAGCCCTTTTCCTTTCACTGTGTCCTCTAATACCCAGTTTTCCTCTCTGGAGGCAATTATGCTTTTTTCTTTAAAAAGAAATAAAAACAATATGTGTATATTTTCTCTATTTTTGAAATGCAAATAAATTTTGTGCTTTTTTTCCCCATTTAACTATATTATGGAACATCATATCAGCATATAAAGTTGCCTGTTTGTTTTTAACTTTGCTTACTATTCCATCATATGACTCTATCATTACTTATTTATCTAGTTCCCTTTTGGTAGAGTAGTAGGCTGTTTCAACCTTTGATATTAAAAAGAATGCTTTACCCTGGAGAAGAAAATGGCAACCCATTCCAGTATTCTTGCCTGGAAAATCCAATGGACAGAGGAGCCTGGTGGGCTAGAGTTCATGGTCGCAAAGAGTCGGACATGACTTAGCAACTAAACAACAACAACAAACATGGAAGCTGTTCTTTTTTCTTTTTACTTTTATATGTTTTAGAATTTTCCATAATAGAAACTTTAATAGAAATTTTTTAAAAAAGAATGCTTTAATGTAAAAACTTTACAGCTTTTTATTTGAATACTAACATATGTGTGGGATAAATTTCTAGAAGTTATTCTCATACTTGATTGGGTTATTCTCATACTCATACAAAGTATTCTCCATACTTTCATGGAGCTTTGGATAGTATGAGACCTTGCATGTTTGATGATTCTGCATCAAATGGGGTGAGAATAAAGGGTAAAAGAATAAGTGGGTAATACTGGTGATAAGTGGGCCCTTCTGGAGAACAATTAATAGTGCATAGAGGGTTTCTGATGCAAATTGTTTTCTTTGAGCTTTTGACCATGACATTTTTCAGATATGACCCATCTTTTTGAACTTTGTCATCACCTCCTTTAGTGTTCATGGCTTCTTGCTCCATTATTTTAGCTCCAGGTCTACCCCTGAAGTAATCCAGAGCAGAGATTATGTTGTTATTTTTCAGTCACTTAGTTGTGTCCAGCTTTTCTGTGACCTCCATGGACTGTAGCTGCCAGGTTCCTCTGCCCATGGGCAGGAATACTGAAGTGGGTTGCTATTTCCTTCCCCAGAGGATCCTCCTGACCCAGGGAGTGAATCTGCATCTCCTGAATTGCAGGCAGATTCTTTACCACTGAACCACCAGGGAAGCCCAAGCATGTCATTAAGTGGTCTTTTTCAGCAAGCCAAGAACCTATCTTTAATGCACGTCACAGCTTAACAACCTTCCCAGCCTCCACACTGATTTATCTGTTGAGTTCAGCTAACTCTTATTTCCAAATCATATCCTGAGCCTCCACACCTCTTCTGCTCTCACCTGGATTACTTTTACTAGTCTCCTAATTGCCTTCAGCCTCCTCTCTGGCTTTCCCAACCATCTCCCCTCAGGGGGAAAAAAATCCATACTCATCACAGCTTCAAGAGCAATCATTTTAAATTTCAGTTCTGATTAGTTCACCACCCTGCTTAAAAGCCATTAAAGCCTCTTCCCTTTGCCTGAAGGTTTAAGTGTTAATACAGATCCCACAGAATTAGGTACCCCTCCCTTCTCTACATGGAGCTTGGCATTCAACATGTGTTTCATAGGCCTCAGTGTGTGGTATCGTCCTGACAAAAATTGCCCTACTTGAGGTCATCTGTTGCAAGGAGAATTAAAGTTTAGGCTGACATTGTTTTATTTCCAACTGAAACATACATTAAAAGGGTTTTTTCATACTTTGACCATAGGATGCAGAAATTTCAAATGGTAACTGAATCAGTGGAGGGATATCGTGTGCTTCAAATTAGGCACATGTCTGGCCTAATCTTAAAGGAAGACATTGCTTTTATGCATAATTAAAATAAATAATGTTATGGATTTATGGAGAATTTATTTTGTTCTTTTATATCTGGGGATGTATTAGCTAATGGAAATGGGGTAAGTAAGGGAAATATATAAATGCTGAGGTGGAAGTTGTTTTTTTTTTTTTTTTTTTTTTTAAATTTCTAGACTAGAGGGTTGGCAAACTACAGCCCCTGGGCCAAATTCAGTCTACCACTTGTTTTTGTAGAGAAAATTTTATGAGAACCAGCTATGCCTTTTTATTTATATATTGTCTTTAGCTGTTTCTACACCACAAAAATAGAGTTGAGGGGTTGCAATACAGATGATACAGCCCACAGAGCAAAAAAGATTTACTGTTTTGCCCTTTCCAGAGAGTTTGCTGACACTTTCTAGAGAGGAATGGAAGTTGAGAGCTCGAAAGCAAGTATTTACTAAATGAGTTGTGCATAAACCTGTAGAAAGATGAATGCAAAGGGATAAAGGTTTGAGCAAGCAATCTTCACTTCTCCCCTATATCTTAATACTCTGAGGCCTCAAAAGGAGAGTGCGTGGACAGGCATATATCTGCAACTTGTGAGTTTTGGACCCCAAAAGGAATGTTTGATTGGATTTATTGTATGCAACTTGCACACACATCTTCCAACTGTATTCCATGACAAGGCCCCATGCACACTTCCTTCACTAAGATATTGAGAATAAAACAATGAAGGGGTCCCTGCATTGTTGAAAAAATCTATAGTTGCTATCTTTAATAACCCATTGAGATTGGCTCCCTAATTTCAGTGGAGATGGTGGAATCCTATAGCAGCAGAAACCAAGTGGCAGCATTTAACCACCAAGGATGAATCGGGTTACCTGTGCAATAAAGGAAAGCAGGGACATAGGTGTAATCAGAAGGTATTGGCCCTCAGATGGGGCCAAAACCTCAAATGGTTTTATGGGTAAAGTCATCAACAGACTTCTGGCATTTTGTGTATTTCACAGGAGAAGCTCTAGATCTGGTAGCAAAAACCTTTAGTGGCCACAGTTGAGAATCATGACCTTTCATCCAGTTTCCAAACCTAAATCAGTTCCCAAGTCGAGAGTGATTTGATTGACGTGGCGGCCTGTTCCCCTCGAGGAAGAACACTGTGTCACTGCCTCAAGCATATACCATAAACCTTCCTCTAAGACTGAGCGACTGAACTGAACTGAACTGAACTGAACTGAAGCCCTTCCCAAAGGAAGGAACCTGTAGCCATTTGTTAAACTGCATTTTGAGGAAAAGGAAATAATCATAGCTTTCACACTTAATTCCTGAGGACCGAAAATATCCTTGTGGTCCACCAGTCAAAATGGGGACTTAGAATGGCCATGGAATATATGGAGTCTTAGCTCAAGCCTGACTCACAGTGTGCTCAGATGGTCAGAAGATCCACTCTGTGGATCTTATTTCCCCAGTTTCTCAAAGTACAATTGGAATAGATATACAAGATAACTATATTAGCTTTTTAAATCACAGATCCAGGACCACTATGGTAGGGGACCTAAATGGAAGACCTTAGGACTTTTCCCTTGTAAGACAGTAGATCAGAAGCAATGCCATATCCCAGAGGAAATTGTTGAGTTTAATGCCACCATCAAAGATTTGAAATAAGACTAGTGATATTTATCACATCTCCATTTACCTCACTAATTTGGCCTGTGCAAAAGTTGGATAGATCTTAGAGAATGACTGGACTACCATAAATCGAATCCTTGGCTGATTCCACATTACAGCTGACCTTTGAACAATATGCAGGTAGGGGCACCAACCCTCCAAATAGTTAAAAATCTGAGTATAACTTATAGTCAGCCTTCCAACTGTGTAGTTTCTCTGTATTGGCAGTTCTGCATCCGCAGATCCAAAAACCTCAGATCACATAATATGTTTTCACTGTTGAAAACATACACGTGTAAGTGGACTCATTCATTTCAAACCCATGTTGTCCAAGGAGCAGCTGCAGTTGCTGACTCAGATATAGTATCTTTACTTGATCAAATCAGCACAGCCCCTGGCTTTTGGTGTGTACCTACTGATATGATGAATTTACCAGGACTACCAAAAGCAGTTTGCTTTTATTTAGCAGGGCCAACCATATAGTGTCACAGTTTTGCCTCAGGGTCAGGTTAGTCCTTCTGTTCTAGAAATCGTAATCATCCCAACATTCCACAAAACATCACACTGGCCTACTGTTGATGCTGTTTTATTGATTGTATCCAATGAGCAGGAAGTACTTGGTACTTTAGATGTCTTAGTAAAGTATATGAGAACCAGAGGGTAATATTGATAATTGATAGCCAGAGGGTATATTGCCAGAGGGTAATATTGATAATTCAGCCCCACAAAAATTCAAGAACACTTAAGTAACATTTCTGGATATTCAGTGGTCACTGTGCCCAAAAGGCCCTTCTGGATTTTGAGGCAACATGTACTACCTTTAAACATGCCACTTCAGCCTGTCTACAGAGTAACCTATAAGGTTGCTAGTTTTGAAAGACGATCAGAGCAAGAAAAGGCTGTGCAGCAAGTCCAGGACATATGCATACTGTGCTCCCAATCTGGCTGTGTGACCTAGCAGAGTCAATGATTTTCTGAGTGTCTACAGGAAATGGAGAGGCTGTACAGAGCCTCTGACAAGCACCAAAAGCAGAATCACAGTGCAGATTTCTGAGATATCGAAGTAAACCTCTGACTTCTTTAGCTAACTCTTCACCCTTTGACACACAGCCTTTGAAACATTTTTTGATTTGCTACCAGGTAGATCCTGAATACATGAATGTAGGGTGTCAGTTTATCATGTGGACCAGACTTCTCATCATTGAGTGTTGTCTGAGCTACCTTGCCATGAAGTTGGCCATTCTCAGCAACAATCTGTCATCAAGTGGAAATGGTATTGTCAGGAAGAGGGAAATGTCCTCCTCTGCTCCTCCCAAGTGCCTGTGACTGGACTAATAATAAAATTGACATGAGAGTCTAACAGAAATAAAAGAAACAACTTTTAATGCACGCACAGAGTTCTCATAGAAGATGGGACCTAAGAAGTGGCCAGAGTAGGCATCTTTTATACTTTTTACACAAAGAAACAATAAAACTTGTGAGGAATTGATAGGACAAAGAAACTTAGGCTTTGAGTGCTCAGTTGGTAAAGGATCTAAACAATTTGGGCTGTAGTAGTAAATTAAAGAAGTAACAAAGTGTGTGTGTATGTTTAATACAGGTTTCTTGGCCACAGATTCCTTGTCTCTGGCAATAGGGTGTCCTCTGCCTACAGATGGAGAGCATGCCCCCATTCACATGAGAGATTTATTTCCTGCTCTCTGGTATACAGGAGGGCTGAAGGGTCCCTCTTTCATTGCATATTTCTTTTTTATTTTAGTTAGTCATGTTTGACTCTTTGAGACCCCATGTACTATAGCCCTCTCCCGGCTCCTCTGACTGTGGAATTTTCTAGGCAAGAATACTGGAGTGGGTGGCCATTCTCTTCTCCTGGGGATCTTCCTGACCCAGGGATCAAACCTGGGTCTCCTGCATTGCAGGCAGGTTCTTTACCATCTGAGCCACTAGGGAAACCCAGCTGTTTCATAAGTAACTTTAATTCAAAATAATATGCCATTGGGGTGTGTTTGGTGGGGAGGTCTAGCCCTCAGCCCCAGTAGTATGTAAGGGACAGAGCTTGTGCAAATTTGGAAAGTATGAGCAAATGACTTGGACTCCTTTGATAGCAGCTCCTATTGTATTTCTCAAGCCTGTCTGGAGAAACTGGGAGACAGACTGGTTATAGGGGAGTCTGCAGAATACGCTGGTATCATTCAAGAGCTGATACCCAGCAAGAGAATTCCAGAAAAACATCTACTTCTGCTTTATTGGCTATGCTAGGGCCTTGGACTGTGTGGATCACAACAAACTGTTGGGAATACCAGACCATCTTACCTGCCTCCTCAGAAACCTGTTTGCAGGTCGAGAAGCAACAGTTAGAACTGGACATGGAGAAACGGACTGGTTTAAAATTGGGAAAGGAGTATGTCAAGGCTGTATATTGTCACCCTGCTTATTTAACTTATATGCAGAGTACATCATGCGAAATGCTGGGCTGGATAAAGCTAAAGTTGGAATCAAGTTTTCTGGGAGAAATATCAATAACCTCAGATATGCAGATGACTCCACCCTTATGACAGAAAGCCAAGAGGGACTAAAGAGCCCCTTGATAAAGGTGAAAGAGAGAATAAAAAGCTGGCTTAAAACTCAACATTCAAAAACTAAGATCATGGCATCTGGTCCCATCACTTCATGGCAAATAGATAGTGAAACAATGGAAACAGTGAGAGAGTTTATTTTCTTAGGCTCCAAAATCACTGCAGATGGTAACTGCAGCCATAAAATTAAAAGATGCTTGCTCCTTGGAAGAAAAACTATGACAAACCTAGACAGCATATTAAAAAGCAGAGACATTACTTGCCAACAAAGGTCCATCTAGTAGTCATGTATGGATTTGAGAGTTGGACCATAAAGAAGGTTGAGTGCTGAAGAATTGATGCTTTTGAACTGTGGTGTTGGAGAAGACTCTTGAGTGTCCCTTGGACTGCAAAGAGATCCAACCAGTCCATCCTAAAGGAAATCAGTCCTGAATATTCATTGGAAGGGCTGATTCTGAAGCTGAAGTTCAAATACTTTGGCCACCTCATGTGATGAGCTGACTCATTAGAAAAGACCTTGATGCTGGGAAAGACTGAGAGCAAGAAGAGAAGGAGGTGGCAGAGGATGAGATGGTTGGATGGCATCACAGATTCAGTGGACATGAGTTTGAGCAAACTGGGAGACAGTGAAGGACAGAGAAGTCTGGCATACTGCAGTCCGTGGGGTCACAAAGGTCAGACACGACTGAGCAACTAAACAACAAATTCCAGAGTGGATAGCTATAGCACTACAACTCTCCTCATTGTAAAGGGCAGTGGAGAAGGAAAATTCTCCCAGTAGGCACAATTTTGAATAGTAGATGTTATTTGTATAGTGTATCTGAAATGAGAGATGCCAGCAGTAAAGGTATATAATGTGCCATGGGCAGTTGCTCATGGTTCAGCTGTATGGTCAGGGACTTAGGAGAAACAAGATTGGAAGATTGGTGACAAGGAATTTTGAGGGAGTGGTATAAGGACGGACTTTTCAAAAAGGGGAGATCCTGAAGAAACTCATTTTCCATCTGAATGCCCACCATGGAGCACCTATTTCTCTTAATAATGAAGTGGACAGAATTATACACTCTGTGGATGTCGGTTAGCCTTTCTCCTGTCTCCCCTAGTGCATATGCTGAGGGCCCATGCATAGTAGCCATGGTGGCAGAAATGGAGGCTATATGGGCACAACATGGACTTCTTTCTAAAGTTGCCTGGCTAGTACTACTGCTGAGTTCTTAGTCAATGAGAAATCAACATTGAGTGCCTAGGGGCACCAGCCAGCCACTGGGTGACAGGTTGATTATATCTGACTTTCCATCACTGAGGGAGCAGAGATTTATCCTCATTAAAATAGACAAATATTCAGGATATGGATTTGCTTTATCTGCCAGCATTAACAGCACAGAATGCTTGCAGACAGAGTTCACTCATAATGAATAGTAGAAGAAGGAAGCCGTGAAGATCAGTTATGGTCTCGTGGCCAATGAGATAAATGAGGATTGTAGTAGCTTTGCACATGTTTCTGTTGCTTTCTGTATGTATGTGTGTGTTTGTATCTGCTACCGGTTTTCTTCTTTCCTTCCCATTTTTTTTCTAATATTACACTAGGAGTTGTTAGAAGTTAAGGTTATAATTTAGTCTTTAGGTGACAGAATGTTAGGTGGGACTGTGACAGAATTGGAGAAGTAATTCACATAGTCCTAACAGTGGATACAATGGCTACTGGCAGTCTGTGTCTCCTCATTTTGAGGTTTCCCCTTCACTTGTGAGAAGGGTGCATCTTGTTTGGTGGAATATAGTTATTTTGCTCTTGTGCTATACTTTTCAATAGCCCTACCATGTACACACTGGAAACCCATGAGAGATCTGGCTGTTCAACTTTTATCTCAGGCACTAGCTTGGAGCTACCTGGCCCAAGGTGCACATGAAAATACACTAGAGTCCTGTCGAGGACAGCTCTTCAGCTCCATCGGCAGCCAGAAGTTTTCCTGAGCACCTAGCAAATTCCGGGGTTTGATACCTTGCTAGGAATGATTCCTTTCAGGGCCCCAGAGGGAGTGTCTACACTAGGGCACTCCATGACTCTTTCTCTATTAGGGAGCCAGGGCTCTCCCATCTCCATTAAGATCTCTGGATCTCAGCCCTTGTGATGGGATAGTTCTTGGGCCTTCAGCTCAGCTTAGGGGTGGTGGTTCCCCCTTATATCTGCCATATCTGTGTTCTTTACAATTCTTGTTAACTCCTACTAGCCAATTCCCTGTTACTCCAGTTCTCTCTTAATAATAGATTAACCTTTCCTTGTTCAAATCAGTATGTACTTTGTTTCCTTGCTAATCCCAAAGCCATTAGCTGTGGTGGTTCACTAGCTAAGTCGTGTCCCACTTTTGCAACCTCATGGACTGTAGCCCACCAGACTCCTCTGTCCATGGGATTTCCCAGGCAAGAATAGTGGAGTGAGTTGCCATTTCCTTCTCCAAGGGATCTTCCTGCCCCAGGGATTGAACCTGGGTCGCCTGCGTTGCAGGCGGATTCTTATGCCACAAATAATCAACTTAGCATAACTTTCATGTGTTATGTGAAATTCATTCATAGGTGCAGGCGTGGCAGGAGGTAGTATTTGAGCCTCCCTACCTGGTTACCCCCATGGGTAAGTGTAACTCCATAATGACTTTTTTGTTCCAAACTATAAAGATAGGTTGGCTGGTCCACAAATCAAGATCTGCAACCTTTCACCTAAGATACATTAATGGAGATGTTTATCTGACCAGATATGGTTTAGAAGTTGAATGTCTGACCATGCTCTTTTCCTTACTAAAGCCTGTGCTTCACAGTCACTGGAAGTCAAACCTATCACTAGGCTTTTGTCTCAACCTGGAGATACCTTGGTTCAGAAGCCATCCTGCTTTATGACAAAAGCCATCCTACTTTATGACAATTTCATGCATTTTGTTGTCTGCTGGTGGCCTTTTCCAGTCACCCAGCACAATTTTACTTGGTGTTTAGCTGGGATCCTTGGGGTCTGTCTGCTGTGTGTGGCTGTCTCCATGTAGTTTGCTTTGTATTAGTGTCTGTCACTTGTCATCCATCCGGAAGTTACTTCCTGCTCAGAATCATTGACAAGGATGTGAATGTGGACTTAAACATAATCAGAACTAAGAAACTATAAGTGGCAGATCATCATGAAATTTTATTCCACCAATAAAGACAAACAGAAATGACTTCCTACCACTCCTCTGTTCATTAACATTTCCAACAGCAGATGACAGGCACTTAAAATTTCTGCCCAAGACTTAAGTGAAAGTCGCTCAGTTGTTTCCGACGCTTTGCAACCCCATGGACTATACAGTCCATGAATTTCTCCAGGCCAGGATGCTGGAGTGGATAGTTCCCTTCTCCAGGGGATCTTCCCAAGCCAGTGATTGAACCCAGGTCTCCCACATTGCAGGCAGATTCTAACTGAGCCACAAGGGATGCCCAAGAATATTGGAGTGGGTTAGCCTATCCCTTCTCCAGCAGATCTTCCCAACCCAGAAACAGAACCAGGGTCTCCTGCATTTGCCAACTGAGCTATCAGGGCTTAAGGCTTTATTATCAGGGCGAATTTTGTGTTTAAATTCAATGAGGAAATCTAGATATAATGCATGGAAAAGCTCCAATGAATATTAATTCACAATAGTGTACTTTTGCTAATCTACAATCTAGGCTATGATTTGAAGATGTAGTTTTGTAATTTCTTGCTTTGTGTAGTTATTCTTAACTCTTTATAGCATGTTTTAACTCAAGTTGTAAGCAAGCTTAATATACCAATTAGGCTTTGTGCCAACTAAGTTCAACTGAAACCAGACCTTGAATCCCTAAAATTGTAAAGGTTTATTGTGACAAACACAGAAACAAGATATGGAAAGAACCACTGTTTGCTTATTTTGTTAAATGTTACTCTTATGTGCAGTTATGAAGTTATGCATTCCACTGCATTAGAAGATTGTTTTAGTTGACATTTTAAAATTAAACTAGCAACTAATATTCTTACAATTTGTGCTTTTTCACCTGGAGGGACAATAATGACTATAATGACTGTAATGATGGATCTTATTTTGATATTTTCCTGTCTGAATCTGCATTTAAACAATATCCCCAGCTGATTTATTGTCACATTATAGTTTAAGAAGCCATGGTCTAAATACTTGGAAGCACAACTTTGTAGTTAGATTATTTTAATTTATGAGATTTTGTTTTCTTTTCTGTTCAGATGGAAGCATATATTTACTCTTGAGTACAATTCATTGATTTTAAGCCAGTCTCACAGACTGTTAGAATTGTGAATATTATTTTAACCTTTCAAAGTATCATTTATAGGTATCTTTATTTATTATTAATACCTTTTTGCAATGTTTACATGTATATTAAGATATAGATTAATTTTTTAAGACCAGAACTACTCTGAATTTTAATTTTTTTCTAACTTTAGACATTTATAAGGATTTAGAATTTAGAAAATCTGAATTTTAATTACTTTATTCTAGCTTTGAAAAACTATTTTATGGTATTCCCTTCTCTTCTGTGAATGTGATCTTTTATAATTAGCAAGTGACCATTTTGGATAGGTATGTTTAAAGATTTTAGAAAGAGAACAAGAGCAAAGCCTTTGTCTGCTAATCATTTCTAATGTGCAAATATCCTGAGCTTGCTGTTGTGCTGAGTTTTTGTTTTTAATTCTCAAACTTAATAATCCAATTAGAAGTTGGTTCTAGGAGAGATTTGTTTTGGTTCATTGGCTGTTTTTACACTGATCATCAAGGTTGGCAGGTAGTATGGTCTAAGAACATGGTATTATTCCCAGGAATGGGAATTAGGACCCCCCCCCCCCCCCACCAGTTTCATCTTACTCATTAATTAATTAGGATTATGTCTTTTACTGTTCAGAGTCTCAGTTTTTCCATCATTTTTATGGGAATAAAATATTATTTAAAAAATGGTTTAACAGCATCATAATTTGGAATATAACCTCAATGCCTCATTTATATCAGCAATTAATCCCTTAGCCTTTCCAGGAAACTTTGGGTCATTCTTGCTTTGGATTTTATCTTATCTCTCTGTGTCAAAATAACTTCCCTAATTTATATCAAGAGTCTATTTTGAAAACCTGTCTTTGAAGTATTAGAAATTAATAATGTGGTTGTCTTTGGTTAGGTGCAGTCCCTTCCTTATCAGGCGCTAGTTTTGCCCAAAGTCTTGTTACCTAAATGAGTGATTCTTAACCTTTGCTGTCTTTTAGAATTATCTGGAGAGTTTAAAATAACAACAAAAACACGGCCTAGGCTCCACCACTAGAACAATAAAAAATTATATACTTTAAATATGTACAACATATTGTGTATCATGTACATTTCAGTAAAGCTGTAAAAAAGTCCTTAAAAGTCTCTTTGTAATAATACACAGTGATCCAGACAGCTGGAGTCCTCTCCATAAAAGCCACAGTGTCAAAAATAAATGAATAAATAAATAATAAAAATAAGTAAAATCAAATCAGACTCTGTAGAGATGGGGCCTAAGGCACTGCAGTTTTAAAGAGCTTTCTCCTCACGTACGTCCAGAGTTGAAGATCAGTGGTGGAGATGCTTCATGTCGAGTGTAATTTATCATTAATGGAAACTTGATATTGTGCATTAGCAGCAAAGAAGAGCACAGTATACACAGTCCTGAGGGAACTATGTTGGAATCTTCAGCTGATCAGCAATCGATAAAAAAATCTATTCCCTTAGAAATCTGAGAAAAGCAAACCATCATCTTCCTACTTTAGTAGACTCTACCACTAAGCAATCTGTTTCTTAACCCTCTGTTTTCAAAATCTACAGTCTCATCCTCCTCAATCTTTATTTCCAAAAATATGCTCTGAAAATAGTTTTTCCTTTAAAATTTGATTTGTCCAGAAAACCTCACTTGAGTTGTTAAGAGACTATTTGTAGCTTTCCCCCATTTCATTACATTTATAACATCAATTCTTGACCCTAGCGACCTTATTTCAGACAAGTCAGTGAAAATCTCAGGCTTTTACATCAGTTGGGGGAAATGCTGCTTGAATGACCTTGGCCAAGCCACTTAATCTATTTGACTGTCAATGTTTGTCAGTGAAATGAAGGTATGTACACTTGTGTAGTAAGTGTCAAAGTATGTGGGACTTGATGTTTAACAAAAGCTAACTATTTCTATTATTTATGATAATAAATGAAATCTTGGTCTACTTTCATCCCTTCTCTAGTCAACAAACACTTATTGGGTACCCATTATGTCACCAATATTGGAGAATGTCAAAAAAAACAACCATGAGTAAGGGAGTAAATTCATGTCCTTTATGTGCTTGTCTCGACCCTCCTAGTAGAGACATCCTATCCTAAATGCTAACTGAGTGACTCCCTTAGGTAGATAAACACGTGGACTGGAGAGGATTACTGCACTATTGATGAACTCCTCTAGTTTATAGTTTATCCTTAAAAAAGAACTCACTTCCAATGGCCTCATTAATTCCATCCTTTTTTCTAATTCCCTACCCTATCCACAAATATAACTTCTGGCATAAAATGTTTTAGGAAAAAACCATCACTATTATAGAATGATCTAATAATGTCATCTCTCTCCACTCTCTACTTTCCCAGGACTCTTTCTTGTTCTGCATTGTGTTAAAACATTCTAAGGAATGAGACCAGCTCATTCCTTCTCAAATTCCTAATCAAGCCTACTCTGGCTGTGGAAGAAATCTAGGATCACTATGTAGCACTAGAGAAAGGGATTTTTGGTGATTGTCTCAGACAGAAAGGAGGATGAACGCAGGTTAATTTACATATATTGTCAAGCATGAACACTATGCCAGAAAACATGTTTATGAGTAGGATGGGGAATTAGAAGAATGGGACTAAGGAGGCCATTAGAAGAGAGAAGGGTGATCAGGTTGTATTTTGTAGGTTGGAGACCATTATCCTGTGAAAACTCAGTATTTTTCCTATCCTTATCTCCCTGGAACTTCTTAGATCATTGTTGCCCCGTTTGAATGTGTCCTAGATCCTAAGCTCAAAGATGTTAGGGGCATGACTATAACTCACCTATTAGATTCTCTGCAAAAAGTTCATTTCTGGTTTTGCACTGAAGTCCGTTAGACCAGGTCTCATGACATTTACTGTTAAAGATCAACCACTGTCAAACAATTAACATCTCTCAAGGGTAGTATGCAGATTGTATCCACTTGATGTGGATACATTATCTGTCAGTCTGTTCTTCCTCGTTTCTCCTTTTTTCATATTCCTTGCTCTTTCCTTCCAGTTTCTCCTTTTCCTCCCCCAACCCTTCAGTTCAGTTCAGTCACTCAGTTGTGTCTGACTTTGTGACCCCATGAACCGCAACAACCAGGCCTCCCTGCCCATCACCAACTCCTGGAGTCCACCCAAACCCATGTCCATAGAGTCGGTGATGCCATCCAACCATCTCATCCACCGTCATCCCCTTCTCCTCCTGCCCTCAATCTTTCCCAGCATCAGAGTCTTTTCAAATGAGTCAGCTCTTCACATCAGGTGGCCAACGTATTGGAGTTTCTGCTTTAGCATCAGTCCTTCCAATGAACACCCAGGACTGACGTCCTTTAAGATGGACTGGTTGGATCTCCTTGCCATCCAAGGGACTCTCAAGAGTCTTCTCCAACACCACAGTTGAAAAGCATCAATTCTTCTGCGCTCAGCTTTCTTTATAGTCCAACTCTCACATCCATATATGACCACTGGGAAAAAAAACTAGACTAGACGGACCTTTGTTGACAAAGTAACGTCTCTGCTTTTTAAAATGCTGTCTAGGTTGGTCATAACTTTCCTTCCAAGGAGTAAGTGTCTTTTAATTTCATGGCTGCACTCACCATCTGCAGTGATTTTGGAGCCCCCAAAAATAAAGTCTGACACTGTTTACACTATTTCCCCCAACCCTCAAATGTAGCTTTTTCTCTGGCCTTCTTTACTTCACTGTAGGTGAACTCTTTTGTACCCCAAGACTGTCAAATGTTCATCTCTAGCACAGAGCTTTCCCTAATTTTCAGTCCTATGTATCTTTTTCCCTGGAGAAGGAAATGGCAACCCACTCCAGTATTCTTGACTGGAGAATCCCATGGCCAGGGGAGCCTGGCAGGCTACAGTCCACAGGGTTCCAAAGTAGGACATGACTTAGCAACTAAACCACCACCACCATATATCTTTTTACTCATGAGAACTCACCTTGGAAATCCTACCAGCATCTCAAATTTGTCATGGCCAAAACAGAACATCCCATTTCCAATCTATCTTTCTTCCTATGTTTCCTGCTTCTGTTATAGGCATCACTTTACCCATCCACCTCCTCTTTTTCCCTTTCGTTCACAAAGTCCTATTTGATCTCAATTCCTTGAGTCTCTTGAGTCAGCCCTCTTCATTCTTCCTGTTCCCCTCAATGGTTTGGTACACATTACCTTTGCTGGTGCTGAGGAACTTGTGATTTTTCAAAAATATAAATATGATTATGGTCCTTCCTTAAAGTCATGCAATACTTTCCATTCCATTCATTCAGGACAAAATTGGTGGAGTCCAAATTTACTGTGTGAGCTGATCTTTAACTGACCTTCTGGCCTTACCTCCTGCCCTTTCCTGCTTGTGGCTTCCATTTCTGCTGTACTCAAGGACTGATCACATCTTTTCATGCTCTTAGACCTTTGCACCTGCCATTCCCTCTCCTCTCTCTTTTGTCCACCAGCCTAAAAATTGCTTATGGCTGGGTGATATCTCTGGGAAATTCTACCTAACATTTCTCCTTATCTTCCACGTGCTTTTGTAGTCTCCATCATATCACACTGCTTCATTGCCTGTTGAAGTGCCATTATTCTTATTGGCCTCTGCTCCTTGAAGCTTACCTTTAAGGTATCTTTCCTTTCATAGCCGTAGCCTAGCACAACATTTGATAGAGTAAAAATGACATAACCACAGTTGGGTGGTTCTGAAACTCCTTATATCTTAAAGTGATGTTAAAAGCTTAAGAAAGAAAGAAAGTGAAGTCGCTCAGTCGTATCTGACTCTTTGCGACCCCACAGACTGTAGCCTACCAGGCTCCTCTGTCCATGGGATTTTCCAGGCAATAGTAGTGGAGTGGATTGCCATTTCCTTCTCCAGGGTATCTTCCCAACCCAGGGCTCGAACCCGGGTCTCCCGCATTGTAGACAGACGCTTTAACCTCTGAGCCACCAGGGAAGTCAAAAGCTTAAGAGATCATTTTAATTTTTACATGATACCATTGAAGCAACCAAGCTGAGAAATATTGGAATCTCAGTTTTATGGGCAATAAACATCATAACTGAGGTATCTTTTGGAACCAAAGTGTCCATTCTATACTGAAAACTTATAGAGCAGTCCAACTAGAAACAGTATATCGAACTAAGTTTGCAGGTTCTGCCTATTTTGTTTATCCAGCTTAAAATTTCTTGTTAAAGACTGGAAAATCCATCTTAGAACTTGGTTTTCTTATTTTAAATCTAGTGATAACTTTGGAAAAGAATTTAATTAAATCAAGTGCTAGCTTTTACTTCTATAGATGACATTTTCCTTAAAATATGTTTAGGATTAGGGAGCACTGGCATTTTCCTTGCCCCTTTGCCCCTGCTAATTACTTGGCTGACTATAATGGTGCATAGTGTATAATCACGTACTGAACCCTTCACATTACATTTTTTTAAGCATTGTGAAGAAAGTCCATCTTCACTGTGATTCAGGCTGTAGTCAGTGGTCTCTTTTACATTTTGTTTCTTCTGCTTCTGGTGGCCTGTATTAGGATTTGATAAACATATTGCTTTGTTCTTAGGATCGTCTACAAGCAGGATTTTATCACACCAAATACTGGTTGTATAATTCAATGATCTCTATCGCCTCTTTAGAGACACTTCAAATGAAACTTACTGCCTTTTTTTTTTTTTTTTTTTTGGCTACTAGATTTTGTGTTTGTGTGAGCTATGAAAAATAGCCATTATAATAACAGTATCTTAATTTTCCAGTCTTTATTGGTTATGTCAAATTCACAAGCACTATCGGGTTCGCAAATTTGGGAGGATGCTGGTTTACTTGGTGGTGAAGTTGCTTTATTATTTTAATTGATTTAGTTGAACTTTAGATTGTTGGTGAACGTCTTAAAAACCACTATTTTAGATGTGTATCTGACAGTACCTGTCAGTGTACTTTTGTTTTCTTCTGGATTACCCCTTCCTTTACAATCAGTTTAATGAAGTCCTTTGGCCTTTTGGTTATTGAACTAAAATTCTTTTTAAACTCAAAATATATTTATAAAACCTATACATATTATATGGTAGATAGTAGCCAGAGTTAACACATAATGTATTTTTTACTGGAGAGAAATCTCTAATATTTTATAACCCCAATAGATTATAGTTAACGATAGCAATTGTCTCCCCAAAGTATAATTTTTTGAGGCCAAGATACCTTTGACTATTATTAACCATAAGAGTATATTGTTTACAGCTTATGTTCAGTTGTTGTCTGAGTGAGTGAAGTGAACCATGCCTATAGGAATGAATAGCTACTAATACCATCTATCATTTCTGTTTACAGGTATTACAATTTAAGGAAACCTTCTTGCCAGCAAATCTATGATAAAAAATATACATAACAGAGGAAACTGTAACTATTATTTGTCAAGTGACAAGCTTTTCATATCAGAATGGCTCACCTAAAACGATTAGTGAAACTACATCTTAAAAGACATTATCATAAAAAATTCTGGAAGCTTGGTGCAGTAGTTTTTTTCTTTATAATATTTTTGATTTTAATGCAAAGAGAAGTAAGTGTTCAGTATTCCAAAGAGGAATCAAGGATGGAAAGAAACATGAAAAACAAAAACAAGATGTTTGATTTAATGATAGAAGCTGTAAACAATATTAAAGATGCCATGCCAAAAATGCAAATAGGAGCCCCTGTCAGGCAAAACATTGACGCTGGTGAGAGACCCTGTTTGCAAGGATATTATACAGCAGCCGAATTGAAACCTGTTCTTGACCGCCCACCTCAGGATTCTAACGCACCTGGTGCTTCTGGTAAAGCATTCAAAACAACCAATTTAAGTGCTGAAGAGCAGAAGGAAAAAGAACGCGGAGAAGCAAAACACTGTTTTAATGCTTTTGCAAGTGACAGGATTTCTTTACACCGAGATCTTGGACCAGACACTCGACCTCCTGAGTATGTTGAAGCATATTAATTGTTTAGTATTTATCTCGAGGGTTTGCCTGGAAGGGGCGTTAGTTAAGGTGATACTTGTTCTTTAGCCACTTTGAAGCAAAGAATTAGCAAATACCAATTGTTTAATCTGTTTCAGTGATTTTTTGCTTATTATTATTGAGGGTAGATTTCTGTATCTATGATTGGTGAGGCATTGCATACATGAAAAATTACCATCTTAGAAATTAGGAAACAGAATTCTAGATCTGACCTCTATAGAAACACAAGGAAATCCTTTATTCTTAAAAGCTTTAGTTTTCTCATCTATTAAGCAGGAAATATGGGGTGGATTTTATGGGAAATGTGGGAGGTAGAAGAGTTATTTCTGTTCTTCTCTGTGTTGCTATAGAATAGAAATATTAAAAATGTGCCAAGATTTTGGAGCTATTAGATAATGATACTTTATGAGCTAAATCACAGACTCTGTGGCTACTTTTAGTGCTATAATTATATTTCAGAATGCCCTGTGTTTTGTAACCTTTCTTTTAAGAGCCAATATTGTCATTATTACTAATTCAACTGCAATTCTTTCTCTGGGGTATCGTTGAACAAGTTCTTGTATTTATTGAGTTTTCTCCCTTTAGCTTCTGAAAGGCCAGAATTGCTTTTTATTGTTACTTTGTTTACATGTTTATCTCAAATATATTTTGCTTAACATTCCCCCACCCCAGATTCTTCTGTGCTGACTCTTTGTTCTTAGTTAACTGTTTTGTTATCTTTGAGGTAGTATTCAAATACTCTATTTGAACTGAAATGGTGAAAACGAATTTTAGCACTTTCAGGAATCTGTAGGTTTGTTAAAAGTGCAAGCTAGACAGACTGTAAACAGTGCCTGCATATTTTGCTTTCTAGTTATAAGAGAATTAAATTTATAAGTGTGGCTGAAGAAATGTACTTTGGTAGACTTAGGTCTATTGCCTTCTTCATATTTTTCTTTGATCTGTTATCATGAATACCTGGTCCAACTATGAGTCCCTCAGTACTGAAGCTGTGTAAATTAGATTTCTGTTGCTCTATTCTAATGTATATGATTCAGGGTTAAATTGCTTATTATTTTAAATGAATGTGTGAAAAAACAAATGAGTGGAAAATATTCTACCTCTTCTAACAGGGCACCGTATAGTTCCTTTTTTATGCTGATAGGTTAAAATGCACTATGGCACTTTACTGATTTTGGAAGAAGTGTTGATTGAAAAGTAATCCCCATCACAAATCAAGAAGCATGCTTTTTGTTCTTTGACATGACAAAATGAGCCTAAGATAAGCCTTTTCCCCAATATAGCATTGAGAATCTATAGTAATATACGATAATGTTAATCAATAAGTAAGTGCAAAATAGCTAAACAGACAAAGAAACTTTTTTTGGACAGTAGTGCATACTTAGAACTGTGAAGAGTTGAAGATTGAATATTTCCATAGTTTTAACTTATGTCAGCAATAAAAACATTTTCTGAAGAATTGCTAACCTTTTATATGCTCATTAGAAATATGGATCTAGTTTCTCCCAAAGCCAGATGGTCTTGTGACTGATAACTTAAGCACATTTCTATATGCCAACTTTTTCAAATGGTTTGACTGGGAATCTGTAATTACTTTGGCAAGTTATTTTAATTTCACTACTTTAAATGACATGTGAAACAACTTTTAAAGCATAAATTGAGCATGCTAATTGTTTCAAAATAAATGAGGTTTATGAAATTATATTGTGAAATTTTATTATCACTTGTATTAATGACACTTTTACTTGATATTAGTACTTATCAGTTAGGCAAATAAACCCTAGTTTAAACTGAAAGTCTTATGAGATTAAAGAAATAACATTTCACTAGTGTGAATTTTTGTAAAGTTTCCTACTTTAAATCTTCAAAAACTTTTTATATTTCTTAACTAATACTATATTAGTCACATGGCAAATAAATATAGGGAATTTTGTTTTAATCTCAAATCTTCCTCCCCCAAATGCTTATAAGACAACAAATAAGGTTTTCTCTTTTCTTAAAAAAATACTATAGTATGAAGTTTTTCATAATTTTTACTTATACTTTGTTGTTTTATAAAACTTCATGTATTAAAAATACAAACTTATATTTCGCTGTTTGTTTCTGTGTAATTTTAACTCAAGGATAGATAAATTGGTTGGTTGTATTTGGACTTTATTTTTAATGAGTAGATGAGTAGTTTATCCAAAATTCACTTTAGAACAAGTTGTTTTCATCTACCAGTGCAGATGAATGCTATTATTTTCTTCTGGCTATATGCTTCACGACAGTCCTAGAGAGAAAAATCAATTTCATGCAGAACCTTCCTCCCCTTTTCCTACTCAGTGGTATTGACACCCTCTCAATAGTTTACCCCTAATCTAATTCCTTCATCACTACAAATATTTCAACCTAAAGATCTCTCAGAAGAGGATCTGAAACACATTCATACTGATGTATGGCTATAAGAGTAGTAATTAGTGAGAGTTTGTAGAATATCTCTTTTAGGGTGGCTGCTTTCCCAGGCCTCTAGTACCATTGTGGGGGCTCTGGTTGTTCCATCGGCCCTGGCAGAGCAACGAAAGTGTGCTGGGCTCTTATCTCCACGAGTGACAGTGATTTATTTCCCTACCTTTCGATTTGACCAGCACTGTTTGATTGTTCACACACTATTTATAGTGGTATTTGACTGTGTGGGAGGATTTCATAGTCCATTTTCCAAAAGTGTACAACCGTTTATGGTTATCAAAGATCCAGTTGTTTTAATCTTTACCATAAACCACACATATTTTATGTCCCAGGTTCACTCTGTCTGATTTTACTGTGTTTTGAGGCCTCCCCTATATGTTATTTCGTTTGATCCTCACCTCACCTCAGCTGAGGAGGGACTGTGGTCATCTCTAGTCTCAAAGGCTGGAGATTGTACAGACCCACCCACATCCCAGTGGGTTCAGATGAAGATTATTTTCCTTGAGGGTGACATTGCTATAAAAGTGAATTCAAGATCTATTTATAACTAATGTTTTTTAGCAAATGAGTAGGATCACTAATCAGTCATAAGCCACCTAGGATCTCTCTCCTTACTGGAGCAAAATCTTTAACACAGCAAGTCATGTGATATATGGTAGGTACTTAACAACTTTTTGCCTCTGATGATCATTATAAGAAATTAGGCTTTGTGGAAAGTGAATTTTTTTCCTCTTTTGGTTCAGGTATAGGTTAAGGAAATTGATTAAACAGAAAATATTACATACTTAGCAAATATCTAAGATAATCTCTACAAAGATGAGTATTAATTTAATAAAGTTGCATTGTTAAAAATTGCAAATATTAAGAGAAAGGCATCATTTCTACGATGAAAGAAAAAAAATTTTTTTTTTTTAATTTGAGCAGTTACACTTATTTGCCATTTTGCAGTTTGGCTCACTTCTAGGTTTATTTTTCTTATCTAAAATGTTATTTATATTTAAAGTTATATTGTTGAGAAAGCTTACAAGAGCACGTTTTAATCCATGACATGTGATCAGTATCAGTGGACATGACCTCTAGGTGAGTGGTCTATTTGTAAAACTTTTGTTTCAATCTGTTTGCCTTTATATAGCATTCAGATCATATGACATAGAAATAAACTATGCACCAGCATTTCTACTGTGTTAAAGATTAAAACAATGATAATTTTAGCAATGGTATAGCTGTGAAATAATGTAATACAATTCATTATCGTTCTTCTACTTTGACTTTTTCTAGATGTATTGAACAAAAATTTAAGCGCTGTCCTCCCCTGCCTACCACCAGTGTCATAATAGTTTTTCATAATGAAGCGTGGTCCACGCTGCTTAGAACTGTCTACAGTGTGCTATATTCTTCACCTGCCATACTGCTGAAGGAGATCATTTTGGTGGATGATGCTAGTGTAGATGGTAAGAAAGCACATGCAAATTAGATTATTTCCTGAGTAAATCCATGTGGTGCTGTCCAAAGTCTTTTTGGTTGTATTTACGCTCTGTATGCCACTTCAGAGCCTGAATATAGTGTCTCGAATGCTGTGTATGCTGGGTAGAAGGAGAATCCAAGGATGTCCATATTCAGATATTTTGGAGTTTATAAGTGTGTGAAACGCCGTTATTTATAGTTTCGTAGTCCTCAGTGTGAGAATTTTTCCTTTAAAAGACATGATTAGGAGCACATACTTAAGCCTTGAGTCAGGCTGGCTTGGTTTGAATACCATTTCTGGTCGTAACAAGCTATGCAACTTGGGCAAGTTATTCAACCCTCTTATACTCAGTTTTTCTGTCTGTAAAATGGGGAAAATGTCATATTTCATCAAATTTATTGTAAGATACATTATTAGTTTATGTATCATTAGAAAAAAAGACCCTTACAGTCAACTAAACTAACATATCATTGATTATAAAAAGTATATAATTGTATGGTTTAGAATTGAAGAAATATATTAGTATATAACTCCTAAGTGAAGTGAAGTGAAGTGAAGTTGCTCAGTCATGTCTGACTCTTTGCAACCCCATGGACTGTAGCCCACCAGGCTCCTCAGTCCATGGAATTTTCCAGGCAAGATTACCGGAGTGGGTTGCTATTTCCTTCTCCAGGGGATCTTCCCAACCCAGGGATCCAACCCAGGTCTCCCACACAGCAGGCAGACACTTTACCGTGTGAGCCACCAGGGAGATCCGAAAGTGAAGTCACTCAGTCGTGCCCGACTCTTTGCGACCCCATGGACTGTAGCCTACCAGGCTCCTCCCTCCATGGGATTCTCCAGGCAAGACTACTGGAGTGGGTTGCCATTTCCTTCTCCAGGGGATCTCCCAACCCAGGGATCCAACGCTGGTCTCCTGCATTCCAGGCAGACACTTTAACCTCTGAGCCACCAGGGAAGTCAGCATATATAACTCCTAGGGTTGTTTTAAAGATTAGATGAATTAATATAAATAATATATTAATAAATAATATAAAAGAGTAGTTAAAAATTACTGAGGAGTTACCACATCCTGTTTTATTTTTGGTTCTTTTAAATATTCTAATACCACTTACAAAGCTAGATAAAATCGTTAATGAATTTTCACTTCAGTTTACAAGTCAATAGTCAGTTGCTAAGTTACACATTGTCAGTTGGACTCACAGGATAATTGGACAAATACTCTAATTTGCTGTATTTTCAAACATCACAAATATTTTGGGTATCAAACAGGTACAGATTATTTCAATGAATGCAAAATTTATTCCTGAATGAGCCCAAGTTTGGAACTAGATTTCTTAAACTCAAATTCCAGCTTTTTGGAAACACTAGTGAGCAGTTTCCTTATCTGTGAAATGATGATGACATTCTTCCATCAAATTCAAGCACCAAGTAAATCATTACTTTATAGGGCTTACCCTGGTGGCGCAGATGGTAAAGAATCTGCCTGCAATTCAGGAGGCCTGGATTTGACCCCTGGGTTGGGAAGATCCCCTGGAGAAAGGAATGGTTACCCACCCACTCCAGTATTCTTGCCTGGAGAACTCAATGGATAGAGGAGCCTGGTGGGCTACAGTCCGTGGTGTTGAAGAGTTGGACATGACTGAGCCACGAACACTTTCACTTTTTTTTTTCCATTGCTATAGACCATGAGGGGGAAAAAAGTTGCCTATTATGTCATATGTCATCAATTAATTATAGGATATATCCAGATTTTAGACATGATAGTAAGTGAACAAAGCACAAAATTATTAACTTGTTTTATTTAAATATTTCTACATACAATTCTAGACATCCCTATGGTTTCAAAATAAAATAGCCCAAGTGAATAGAGGTTATATGATTGAGCTAAATTAACATCCAGATGGAATAGGATTGCTCCTAATCAGAGATCTTTGACTTAGCTGTAAAACCTATCCACCAAATAGAGAAGCTTTATTATTCAAGTTCCCTAGATTCAAGTTACATTACGTCCAGATTTCTGATTTGAATCTTTAATCCTCTGAGCCAGGTTGCTTCACCATCCGATTGTAATCAGTTGGTTTATTTATTGCTTGATTTGTTCCATATTTTTCTAATTCTTTGTATCTATTTGGACCAAAGTCCAAGGATTTTAAAGTGATATCTGATTAAGTTCTCTTGTGTGTTTTATGTAAAAAAAAGAAAAACCCAGAACTTTATTTTAGAAATCTTTTGCTTTGGTTTCTTGAGCTCTTTTCTCAGATAATTTTTATTTTGTTGATTTTTAAAGAAGTGGGACAACAGGGACACAATAAGGCTACATCTAGCAAGTCTTCAGTTGAAAGTAACATATTATTTAATTGCACAGCAAGATTAATAGAATGAAAGGAAATCAGAATAAAGGATGATATCCATTTATAATCTTTCTGTTTCAGCCATTTCAATCTTTTCTTTCCTAATCACTATCTAAATAAATATATAATGTTTATATAATTATACCCATGAAAGAAAACCAGTTTTGAAATCTGACATTTTCACATCACATTGTTTTTAGCCTGTTTCTGTTACTTTCAAAACTTACTTTTAATGGCAGTAATGAACCAGACACATTTTGCTTAACCATATAATTTGTGTATGCCTTAGTCTTACTATAACATGATATTGTAATAGATACCCTTGTACTTCTGTTATTTTCCTTTTTTTGAATTATATCTTTAGATTAGTCTGGAATGGCAGGGCTATTTGGTTAAAGTGTCTGAATATATATATATATTCACATATATATTTGTAATTCTTTATAGCAATCAACAATAGATTTGGAAATATTTTCTTGACAAAGGGCTATCTTTGCATAGTAGTGTAATTGTCTTATTGGATTCAGTCAGAGAACTATCCAAGGAGTACCCACTGTGGAAAATGTATCCCTAGTTATTGTAAAGGAGCTTGTGAAGTAGAAACCGTAGTCCCTGACTTCAATTTGCTTGACGGAAAAGCATGAATATGTGGGTTATCAATTAACAGATAGCTAAAACCCAGTGATACCAAACAAGATATAATGAACATTTCCAGAGCATAGACCATGTGCTAGTTTTGTTGTTATTTAGTTGCTAAGTTGTGTCTAACTCTTTGTGACCCCATGGGCTATAGGCCACCAGGCTTCTCTCTGTTCATGGGATTTCCCAGGCAAGAATACTGGAGTGGATTGCCATTTCCTTCTCTAGGGGGTCTTCCTGGCCCGGGGATAAAACCCAGGTCTCCTTCATTGTGGGTGAATTCCTTACTATCTGAGCCACCAGGAGAGCCCAATGTGCTAGGTAGTCCCTGTCTTAAATATTTTATTTGTATAACTAATCTTTCATTGTATCCTCCCAACAATCCCCTATGAGGGTAAATCCTATTATTCTCATTTTATAGGTAAAGAAAGTGAGGTACAGAAAGGTAAAATAACTTGCCTAAGTTCACGTAGCTAAAAATAATGGTGCTATAAATCAGACCCAGGAAATTTGACTTCATGGTTTTGTGTTTTTAAATTCATAAAATCGAGAGTGTGGATGGGGGTTAAATTTAAAAGGCAGGTAAGAATTTACAGGAAATTCAAAAGTTTTGGGTGAATAAAATTTCTTAACTTGTGAACAGTGAGAGGGTTTATTGAAGGAATCTGTAGTGACTCCATTTAAAAAATTGATTCCCATAAAGATATTAGAAATATTTTTATTTTATAAGTTTCTGCTTTGTAAATTTATCATTAAAGCAGAAATATTGATGGTTATTTTTTTTTAAGACAAATTACAATCCTACTTGTCTTTCAGAGAATTAGTTTTGAGGTACTTAGAAGGTGTTGAAAAAGTTAATCTGTTACTCTGAGATAGTAATGTTTAGATAACACTTACTTTTCCCCAAATGTTATTCCTGGACTCTTCCCTCCTTCATGAATGTTTAAGCTTTAAATAAGCAACTATCCTTTCTGCACCACAGGAGAATTAAAAAATATGCATAATTACAGATAAAGTCAAAGTCACCTTCAATTGCTTCTGAAATCTGGCAGAAGCAAACATCTACCCAGGAGGCTTGCTGGCATTCTCAATATTCCCAAGTCTTTTTGAGTCTGGGTGATGGCCCAAGAAGGCCACGTGAAGAACTACATGATATATTCAACGAAGAATCAAGCATTTAATGTGAAAAAACAGGCCTAAGCAGTTGTTTAAAAATATGGACAACACTTGAGTAACTTGACTGACATTTGTTCCTTTTACCTATTATTTTAACTCTTGCTTAGTATGTATGTCATCCAAATAGGAATACTGAGATCTTAAATTACACACCCATAACTCAGATTTTCCCTGCTTATAACCTCATTACTGATTTGCATGCCCTTTTCTTCCTTCATATTTTTATTGGAAAAAATCTGTGTCAGGAGACTCTAGAGCTTTCAAAATTTTTTTGCTGACTCTTTGTAGAAATATTCCCAAACTACTGTAGCCCTGCATTTTTCTACTTGTATTTTTCTCAAGATTTTGGTCTTAAAGTTATTTTGACCACTGGCTAAATGTCAGAGAATTTTTTTTTGAGACTTCACATTTTTCTATAAATTTCCAGATTTAAATACCAATTTAAAAAAGAATTAAAAAAATTTTAAAATGAGAATCAAATATCTTTTTGGCCAAATTCAGTTTCTTTCTTTCCTTTGTCTCTTTTCTCTGGCCTCTAAATGAGTGTTCTTAACTCCTGGGGTCTATTCCATTTGAAGTCTCTCACTCCTCCCAAACACATTGTATTTACTGACATGACATGGACAGGATGACTGTGTGTTATAATGTCATACATTATAATCATCCAAAAGTTAAGATTTGTATATGTAATTTTTTCAGTAGAGTTAAGGATATAATATTTTTAATCTTAAGAGGTGGATGTGTACAACTGTTAAGATTATACACATAGAGGGATCATTGCCTTGTGCTTTCTTTGTTAGCTTTCATGTTACATGTAAAATAAACTTAGAAATGAGTTAATCTTGATTTTTTTCTTTTACAGAGTACTTGCATGATAAACTAGAGGAATATATAAAACAATTTTCTATTGTAAAAATAGTCAGACAAAAAGAGAGAAAAGGTCTGATCACTGCAAGGTTGCTAGGAGCAACAGTAGCAACAGCCGAAACGCTCACATTTTTAGATGCGCACTGTAAGTATGCGTAGAGAAACACAGTTGTAACATTTTCCCTCTCCCTCCCTCTAATTCAAAAGGTAAGGAAACCTTTTCTTTAAATGTCTAATAGCATTTTCTTCCAACTGGTGGTTATAGCAATGATAGCGCAAGCAGATTATAGCTCTGGGTAGGAAATTCCTTTCACTTATTTAAAGATCTTACCTCCTTTGTATTTGAGGTTCTTTAACTTTATGTCTTCCAGTGACCAGCTTCCCCAGTGAGTTATCCATGCCTGGGACAGTTTTTCAGATGCTTGTTTTGTATTTTTAAAACAAGTGTTTTTCCTTATTATTCTTGAATATTGCACTTTAAAGTGAGTGAAAGTTTTGCTTGTGTGTGTGGTCAACTCTATCATAAACTTTGTCCCAGTCCTCACACTTTTACTTTTTATATTTCAGTTTTTTTCTTTCCCCTTCAAAGATTCATAAAGTCCTTCTTGTGCCAACTGAGAGGTGTTCCTTCATAGCTTCCTGTGTGTTTTCCATGAATGTTGTTAATTTTTGTTTGTTTTCGTTGCTGTTGGATTTTTTTCTTTGTATTTTAATTTTTCCTCAAGCGTGAATGATTGTAAATATGGTACTTGAAGACTATTTTTAGAGTCAATGTCTAATGTTCACCATTCGTATTATTCAAATGTCACATAGTCCCTCAAGCGCCAAGCTTCCTGAGTTTTACTCTTTGTATGAGTGTTTAGCTTTGGATTGGCCAGCCCTCGGGTGCTCTTTGACCAAGCAAATGGTTTTGAGCACACACTAATTGTTACAGAAGGGCTTTTGGATTTCCTTGAGTCTGTTTAGAGCTTTCACATCCGGTATTCTCTCAATACTAGGCATGGTATTCTCTCAATACCAGGCATTTAAGCGAAGTCTAAAAGTAATCCAAGAGAGGTGTTTTCAAAAGGAAATGGCCCCTTCTCCAGTATTCCTTCTTCTGTTCCAAAATCACAGTAATAGCAGACTGGGCATTCTTCCCCTCCAGGCAGATTTGTGTGAGGGTCCTCCTGGGCCATGACTGCCGATGGCTGGATGATGAAAAGTCCTGAGGAGGACTGCACATGCCACATCTCCTGAAGTCTGAGAGTGATGTGAGAGCCTGGCCTGGGGCCAGAATCCGACCTTTTGTGCCACTCCTTCATCCCCTTTCGTTAGTGCTGAGTTGGTTTGAATGGTTCTTTTCCAGTTGCTAAAATCAGAATGTTCTGATTCCTTTACTTATTTTCTCCTACAACCTTGTCAGAGAAATGAAGATTTCCGTTTCTATACCTTACTCAGGGAGACAAGTTTAAGTAAATCAGAATATTTTTGGAGCTAGGTGGTACGAAAAAGTCACCCTTGATTCATAGTCCATTTTAAAGAGAAATACACAGTGTGAAACTTAAATATATCAGTATTATTTTACTTCCATTCTAAGTTAAAAAAAATGTCACTCCCTCCCCACCAAAATCACTTTTTCAGTTCAGTTCAGTCTCTCGGTCGTGTCCGACTCCTTGCGACCCCATGAATTGCAGCACGCCAGGCCTCCCTGTCCATCACCAACTCCTGGAGTTCACTCAGATTCACATCCATCGAGTCAGTGA
This sequence comes from Budorcas taxicolor, assembly GCF_023091745.1. NCBI lineage: Eukaryota > Metazoa > Chordata > Mammalia > Artiodactyla > Bovidae > Budorcas > Budorcas taxicolor. Next base: position 74,872,586 of record NC_068911.1, read on the forward strand.
TGCCATCCAGCCATCTCATCCTCTGTCGTCCCCTTCTCCTGCCCCCAATCCCTCCCAGCATCAAAGTCTTTTCCAATGAGTCAACTCTCTGCATGAGGTGGCCAAAGTACTGGAGTTTCAGTTTCAGCATCATTCCTTCCAAAGAAATCCCAGGGCTGATCTCCTTCAGAATGGACTGGTTGGATCTCCTTACAGTCCAAGGGACTCTCAAGAGTCTTCTCCAACACCACAGTTCAAAAGCATCAATTCTTCGTCGCTCAGCCTTCTTCACAGTCCAACTCTCACATCCATACATGACTACTGGAAAAACCATAGCCTTGACTAGATGGACCTTAGTCGGCAAAGTAATGTCTCTCTTTAGCTATGCTTAATCTTGCCTGTTTTTTTTTTTTTTTCCATCCTACCCTTATCTCATTACAAGAAACCTTTAAGAAATCTCCCTTATATAAATGTTCAAAATAATAATAATAATGACTTAGATATTCTCATTTCTCTGCAAACTCTCTTCCAAAATACAAAAAGAAAAAAAAAAAAAAACCTGGAGTGATTTTTTTTTTAGTTAATTAAAGTTGTGTTCTTTCCAGGTGAGTGTTTCTATGGTTGGTTAGAACCTTTGTTGGCCAGAATAGCTGAGAACTACACTGCTGTCGTGAGCCCAGATATTGCATCCATAGATCTGAACACATTTGAATTCAACAAACCTTCTCCTTATGGAAGTAACCATAACCGTGGGAATTTTGACTGGAGCCTTTCATTTGGCTGGGAAACACTTCCTGATCATGAGAAACAAAGAAGGAAGGATGAGACGTATCCAATCAAGTAAGACGATTGTTCTCAAAGTCTTATATATAGTCAGTTGTTTGAATGTCTATGCATTCTTTGTATTTTTTACAGTAATTTCCACCAAGGTGATTCACAGTAACAAAAACGAAGAATATTCTGTATGGAAGGAATAAAAAAGTACTTTATTTATGGACTTGCTTATACACAATGTTACCTAGTAGGAAGTAAAATTAAGTGAGCTCTAACTATGTCTTCCTTATAATCATTACTTAAGAATCTTTAAGTTTAGTTAAAAGACAAAATAATTTTGCTCTGCTAGGGAAGGATACTTACCATAGTTCCTCCCCATCCCCCAGAACTTGACTTTGAAGATTGCATTTTTAGTTTTTATTAATCTGTATAAAGCCTTGAAATTGTGATCTCTCTTTATTTGTAAATTTAATTCAGTTGCTCTTAAAGTAGTTCTTTTTTTCTTATTTGGTTGTATAACAAAGTTTGACAATGGATTATTTTTCAGAACACCCACTTTTGCAGGAGGCCTTTTTTCCATATCAAAAGACTATTTTGAATATATTGGAACTTATGATGAAGAAATGGAAATTTGGGGAGGTGAAAATATAGAAATGTCTTTCAGAGTAAGTTTATAAATATAGTTCACATACTAAACAATAGAACATATATTTCTAGTTGGCTGATATAGATTGTCATAGATGTATGTAGTCTTTATTTTTTGTGCTTTCTTAAATTGTTAGAAATTTTAGAATCAACATATTTTCTTTTAAAATGTAGCTTAATATATTTATTCATAGCTGCCAGTATAACAAGAGGAATCAGTTAAATGCTTGTGTCCAGTCACTAACACCAATTAATGCACTTGTAGCTACTGAATTCCAGCCAAGATAAATATAATTAAATCTAGTGCTTCAGGAAATTGGTTGACTATCAAGGGAGTCAGAATGGAAAAACATTTACATATAATTTTAAAGAACATTGAATTTAACTCTTTGGATTAAATGAGCTTTTTTTCTGTACATATTAAAAGTTAATATGAGAAATAAAGGTTTTAGATCTCTACATGTATGTATTTGATTTCATGAGTTCATCTTCTTCAATAGCTTTGTCATTCAGTTCTCATCACTTAGGCTGGAATGTAGTAGAAAAAGAACTGAACTAACAGTTGGAAGTTTTAAGTTTTGGCTCTGGTTTCATCATATAATGGCAATGATTATCTTAGCCAAGTTTGAGCGGCCTAAGGGCAGGGGTCTTGTTTTATTCATTTGAGTATTCCCAGCCCCCAGCACATGTTGAATCTCAAGCATAGTTGAACTGAACATATCACTAAGCTTTCTCACTTGCTTAAAAGAGAGAATGTGATCACTGACCTAATATTAGCACATACTATTAAACATGATTTTTCATTTATGGCAGAACAGATTGTCAAGACATCTAAGTGAGCAGGTACTGATTTAGCAATTTGCCATTTTATTTAGAGTTAAAGCAAATAAGTTTTTTTGACCCTCTTAAATGGCATGATATTTTTGAATATATATAATGACAAAGTTTAATAGGTTGTGTTTTAGAAAAATGACTGTCTGGAATCGTTTTCTTGATCACAAAATTGAATGTATAAGAGGTAGAGTTTGGGCCCACTTACTCCAAATCTGCTGTGGAAGTCAAATGCAGAAGAGCCATTGGTCTTCTGTGAATACTAGAGAACTTGCATAATTTTTGACCAAAAAAAAAAAAAAAAAGAAATTTCAGAATTTATTTTTATGAGCGATCTGAAATCACTATTCTGTTGAGGTAATTTCTGAAAATATGTTTACTTTTTTTGTCTCTAGTGTCTGTACTGCCTAATGATAGTTCTTTAAGAGCTTAAGTTGAATTGGCAGGGAACAGAGAAAGCTGTAAAGAGAGAGAACAGAGAAAGCTGTTTGTAAAGCTGTAATAAATCTCATTTTTATTAGTATCTTAAAGGTGAACTTAAAAGCAACACTTTGATTTTCCTAAAATACTGTAAATTTAAACAAATATCATTAATTATCAGGTATGGCAATGTGGTGGGCAGTTGGAGATTATGCCTTGCTCTGTTGTTGGACATGTTTTTCGCAGCAAAAGCCCTCATACCTTCCCAAAAGGCACTCAGGTGATTGCTCGCAACCAAGTTCGCCTTGCAGAAGTCTGGATGGATGAATACAAGGAAATATTTTATAGGAGAAACACAGATGCAGCAAAAATTGTTAAACAAGTAAGTTAGAACTAACAATTAACAGTAAAAATCCACAGCAAGTTCACATGTCCTGGGACTTGTTTGAGCCAACTCAAGTATAAAACATTTTTTAGGAAAGTATTTTTGAAGCTGGTCTTTTTAACTCAAAAATATATAACTAACTGATGCCAGTTTTCTCTCTCTATTCTCTTTTTTTTTTAAAGTCAAGTAAACTGAATTTAAAACCTGAGGCAATATACAGCAGAAACCAATGCAATATTGTAAAGCAATTTCTTCCAATTAAAAATAAATAATTTTTTAAATTGAGGCATTCTATTTGATGTTACTTTTTTTTTTAACATGAAAGATATTTAGTTTTTGTGACTGCTTTGGTTCAATATTTTACTTAATGAAAATAAGATTAAGTGGAACTGCTTTCAGCTGGTTTTAGGTGATGTGATTAACTCCTGAATCAAGGTGCTAAGTGGCATTTTGAATTAGAGAGACAGTGTCAGATGTGACAGAATGAACCAAGATATCAAGCTTTTTTGTTTCCAGTTCTGGCTCCACTACTTTCCGGAAGGGTGACTTTGGCAAAGCCCCCTGAGACTAGAAAATGGTCATGGTACTTTATAGGGTGATTGGCAGGTTGGCCAGACATGAAGTAATTGCTCCACCACATTTCTTCTCTCTCCTTCCCTGTCTTGGTATAAAATACTTACCTGTCTCCCAAAACAGCTGTGAAATACGTACTAACAAATGCATGGCACTATGGTTGTTATTGACCTGTCCTAGATGAAAGCTCTGTAGAATCATCTTGCTTTAGAATTGAGTCCCAACAGTTTCAATATTGGATGTGGTAACTAAACTAGACAGTTTAAGGACATGCTTTGGTAAATGGCATCCAATTCATTGTAAGAAACCATGCCAGTTTGTAAGGAAGTATATATTGGGATTAAAGGGCATCAACACCTCAGATGTCATAAAGGTCTGGTTACCTCATTTGTCTTTTTCTCTGGTCTCTGGTATCTCCCTATAACATGTCAGTACCAAGCAAAATCAGAGCACTGCTGGACTGGATTGCTAGCCCTTCACCCAGGGCCACCGACACAAATGGGGTAGTTTGTATACTGTATAAGGTACTTGGCTAAGCAGGCGAGTGGATACTACTACAGCTTATGATTTCTTGTCACCCACAAAGTGGCAGGTGACCCAGAAAACCCATTTTTACCTAGGGCAAATAGACCTACATGATAAAATATATAAGCTACCCAGAAATCCTTTAGAGTTTCCTACCTTTTGCTAAGACCCCTGGGTTCAAAACATTGAAGTTGGCACAGAAAATATTTTTGTTAGTTAAACTGATAAGCTAGAGTATTTACTTTTACACATATCTAGGTACTCATAATTTTTCTTTAAAATTTTGCCTATATCAGATACCTTTTCAACTTAGAAGTGCTTTTAAAAAATATTTTCTTATTCCTTTTTAAATAAGATAAAGGGAAATAAAATATAGTTGATTAAAAACTTGACTTTTTCTACTAAAACATTGTTATTGTTAGGATATTATTAGGAAATATTGTTAGGAGTAAGCGGCACCCTTAAAACTAGAAAAAAATATTCCTAAAGTATAAAAATTATTATCTTTGTGGTCTTGACTGGAGAAGAGATATGAATTACACTGTACATTGGCGCTGTTTCTCACATCTCACTTTATAGACCACTCTAGTGTATAAACTAGGATGCATTTCGAATGTCCCCACTACCATTGTTTGCCTTCAGCATTTCATTTAGGACCTCTGTCCCGTGAAAGAGGCTTGTGGCACAAAGGAAGAATACAGTAGCACAAGGTCAGCATTGCAGCCGTCCTTGATTCTCTTTGAAGCCAGAAGTGAGCAGCCAGGCATACTTGTTGCCTGAACGAATGGTGACTAGTTAAATGGCGTATTACATTTTGGCCCAGAATTTTTTTTTTTTTAAAGACCTAAATGTAAATACAAATAATAGCATTTGAAGTACTTCATCAGTGCTGTTTTAATTAAGCATTCCCCTTCACTTCTCATCTTCCTCCAGAAATCATTTGGTGATCTTTCAAAAAGATTTGAAATAAAGCACCGCCTTCAGTGTAAAAATTTTACGTGGTATCTGAATAATATTTATCCAGAAGTGTATGTGCCAGACCTTAATCCTGTTATATCTGGATATGTGAGTATTTTCCTGTTCCTTTTTACTTGGTGTACTCTTTGCCACCAATATTTATGTGGTTCAAGAAAAATTGCTGTAATACTTTCTGGTTTATTGCTTTTGAGATTTTTACGTTAACATTACTTTCAGAAGTTAGTTGAGAAAATATATAAACCACGTAGATTTTTAAAAAAATTTTATAACTTGAAAATTTCCCTTTAGATTAAAAGTGTTGGTCAGCCTCTATGTCTGGATGTTGGAGAGAATAACCAAGGAGGCAAACCACTGATTCTGTACACGTGTCATGGACTTGGGGGAAATCAGGTGAGCACTGCACAAAAAATCCTGCCTTCTCTTTAGTACCTGCAACCACAAGTAAGTTCTTACATGTCTTTCAGAACCCATACATCAATTTCATGTTCAGGTAAACTGGTATGTGAAATACTTTTAGAGTAAGTTAGACAGTTAATATTGAAGTTGCTGGGTACTTTATTTTGATTTTCACTCTACCTCTGGAAACAGTTTGAGGTTGCTTACCCATTCAGTAGAAAGGCAAATGAGAATATAATAGAATAATGCCATCTGAAATAAAAACAAAAACGGGATCTTCTGTGTGAACCTTTAAGGTTGTATGGCTATTAGCATGGTGATTTTGCTAAATTATACATAAAGGCTATACTTAACTGGATTAGACAGCAAATAACATCATGTTCATACTTTTGTGGGCCACAATATTATCTCAACAGATTTTTTCAAAAATATGTATGTTCTTGATTCTCCTTGATTGGTGACATCTTTGCTTGTTACTGCCCTTTTGCTGTTTTACTAATTAAGACTAAAATGTCATATGTCACTATGGATAGAGAACATATTAAAATATTATTTCCAGGTTTTAGCTTCCTTTTCTTGCCTTTTACAAGTTAATTCCCGGAAGATTAGACTCTTTCTCTCCGTTGTTAATTCAACAAATTCACTAAGTGACCCCTGCATACCAGGTACGCTGCTGGGTTCAAGCAATTTAGATTTCAGCTCCTTCAGGAAATTGCTGTTTCAAAACTGGCATTTACAGTCAGGATGGTAAGGTCTGGGATAAAACTTTCAGAGTGCTCTGGGGGTATGGAGGAGGGCATCTGAATTAGGGTGCCCATACATTTGCCTGGGAAAGGTGACATTTGGGGACATTTTTTGAAAGGTACACATAAGAGTTAGTGAAATAGCTGGTGGGAGTGAGAACATTGTCCTAAGGAGAGGAGCTAGTGTGTCTTTTGGGGGAGGGCAGGATTGCAAGTGTTTTGGTATAGAGTCCAAGATGTGCATAGAGGATTTTCATGGTATTATTAATGAATACTCAAGATGCCCTGTGTTAACAGGATGGAACTTTGATGATATCAGTTTTAAGAAGAAAGGGCCAGTTTATCTGCTGGTCCATATACTTCCATGTTTTTTCTACTCAGCCTCAGTTTAATCCAGTTCCAATGCTTACTCATCCAAACCAATCAGTCTGCTTGCTGAAGATAGATGATGCTGATGCCCAAAAGCTATAGGTAGTGAATAGGATCAATTGCTTGATGGTTAGATATAGTTCTGAAATAGGATGGAGATACACACAGATATATACAGACTTACATGTATATACATATACACAGATGTATGAGTATATGTCTTCCTATTTGGAAATTTCCCTACACACCATATTTTAAAAGAAAAAATAATTATACAAATAGTTGCCTTCTTTTGGAAATAACACGGGACTATCCAAGTAAAAATTAGGGTTTGGAGCAATGAGAAATATTTCCTCATTTGTAAAAATCTTACCATTAAATGTGTGTGTGCGTACTCAGTTGTGTCTGGCTGTTTTGCAACCCCATGGACTTTAGCTGCCAGGCTCCTGTATCCATGGAATTTTCCAGGTGAGAATATTGAAGTGGGTTGCCATTTCCTTCTTCAGGGTACCTTCCCAATCTGGTGATCAACCCGCGTCTCTTAAGTCTCCTGCATTGGTAGGCAGGTTCTTTACCACTAAGTGTAAATATTTATAAATTTATTTCAGGCTTTCTATAGCATTACATCTATTTTACCATAAAAATTGAAGATATATTTTATACGATGTTCTGTTTTTCTCCTGTCATTGCCATAAAGATATTTTTATAGTTCTGTCTCTAAAATAATTTTAAATTATAAATATCATGGGGGCATCTTTTAGAAATTTTGGAATGGTTAAATAATTCACATATTCTTTCAACAAGTATTTGTTTGACAGTCTATAATGTAACTCACTCCCTTATAGTAGTGAAGAAGACCAAGTCTTTGTCTCGTGAAGCTTGTATTCTAAAAGGAAAGGAAAAAATAAATATGTAATTTTAGGTATAAATAAAAATAAAATAGGGTAGGGAAATAATGTGTGTGGGGGGCAGTTAGTTATTTTTGGAGGTTCAGGAAGACCTCTTTGAGAAGGTGACCTTAGCCTGGAGGCCTGAAGGAGTTAGGAGAGGAACCGTGTCTTAGGAAGAGAGCATCTTGGCAGAGGGACCCAAAGCCAGCGGCCCAGTGGCAGGTAATGAAGCGGGCACAAAGCCAGTGTGGCTGGAGTAGAGTGGTCCAGGAAAAGAGGGTGGAAAATGAGGTCAGAGACATGGATTAGGGGGCTGGTCGTATAGGACTTTGCTGGCCACATTAAGATCATGGATTTAATCCCAAGTGTGACAGAAGCCAACTGAGGATTTTGAGTGGAAGAATACTATTTCCTGGTTTATATTTTAAGAAGATAACTCTGGCTTCTATTGCCCTGACATGGCCACTGATTTTATTTTGATTTATTTCCTTTAAATGTTATTTTCAGTCAAGCACTGCATTTAAACTAGTTTAGGAATTGTGGTTTCTTGAGTGGTAGATGTTTCTGAGATATCATCTAACTCGGTCATTTCCTCAGGCTTCCTTCTACTCTCTTGACAGATAATGATATTTTTTTGTAGCAGAAAATTCCATTGTAACGGTATTTGAATATGCCAAGTGAAAAATGAGTATTTTGATTACGTGACTAAATTGACTAAATACTGGTGTAGTGCAGAGTGCCGGTTAATCCATTACCACTTTGTTACCCAAGGCCTTGCTTCTTCCCCTTTCTCTTCTTGCGGTTTTGTCCTGGTTCTAAGTTAAAGTCTGTCCAGTGTTCTCAGCTAGCTAATTACATACTCTTTGGCTAAATATCTTCAACTATTTTCCATTCCTTATAACTTCCCTTTTAATGTTTTTAAAAAAAATATTACTAGTGAAGTAAAGTACTGGTCAGCCTTTCTCATCATCTTTGAGGTCCTAAAGTTTATCCTTTTTAAAGCACGGACAGAATGTTGTTTTCCTGATCTAAACCCATTTTCTTTCAATCTGAAGAAAGAAAGTCTTCTTTCTTTCCATTTGAAGAGCTTTCAGTCTCCATCTGAAGAGCTTTCAGTCTCTATCTGAAGAGCTATCAGTTATAAAAAAGACTGATATTATATTTGTAGAAGGAGATAAATTAAGCATGAGGCTAAGGCCAGGGGAACTCAAGATTAATTCAGCTAATGTTTGTGGAGTGCCTACTCTAATACACGTAAAGGGTTTAGAACAGTCCCTGCCTAGCACATAATAAGGGCTCCATAAATATTAGTGCTAAGACTAATTACTTCCCTATTGAAAATCAATTATGTTCACTCATTTTCGCTTTGGAATGTCAACATTATGAAATATTTGATTTATAATGGATGTCATTACTAGATACACTGCCTGACTTTGGGCTACAGTGAAGTCAGCTAGCTACACCATAATTCTAACAGAGTGCTGTAGAAGTTGTCTCTGATGCCTCTGGGAACCCTGAGGAGAGTGTAAGTTTGTGCACAGGACAAGTTCAGGGAAAACTAAAGCAGGAAGGTAATATTGGAGTTGACTTTTGAAGCATCAAAGGGAGTTAACTAGACAGAAAAGCATCCAGGGAGGTGTTCCAGGGAGAGCACCGTAAAGCAAAGTCTTGGAGCTGTGGATACACATGTCCTGCTGTGGTAGGATTGTGTGAAAGGAACAGTGTATAACCGGGACGATGTTTGATGCAAGATTGAAAGTGGAAGATTTCACATACCAGTTAAGAAGTATGGGCTTTATCTTAGCAACAGTAGTGATTCACTTAAGCAGGGAACATAAGGGATCAAATCTACATTACAAAGGACAAACTGGCAGCAAGATTGGATTGTGTTACAGGAGTGGAAGTTGGAGGTACAAGTGGAGGTGTTGCAGCAGAGATTTTGAGTTCCTGAACGAGAAAAATGAGGGTGTGAAAGTAAGGATGGGTAGGATGGTAGCATCTGAGAGGAAGATTCAGAAAGACTAAGGAGCTAGTTAATTGCATATGTGGAGAGAGAGAAGCATCAATAATAGTAACAATAGCTAAAAATGAATTGAATGCTTACCACATCCAGTTACTGGTCTAAGTGTTTTACACATATTAACCCATTTATAGTCATAACCCTATGTGTGCACTTGTGTGCTAAGCAGTTTTAGTCGTGTCCAACTATTTATGACCCTATGGACTGTATAGCCCACCAGACTCCTCTGTCCCTGGGATTCTCCAGGCAAGAATACTTGCCATGCCCTTTCCAGACCCAGAGACAGAACCATGTCTCTTACCTCTCCTGCATTGGCAGGTGAGTTCTTTGCCATTAGCGCCACCTAGGAGCTATTAAATTACCTTTTACAGGCAAGGGAACTGAGGCAGGAAAAACTGCGTCCCCTCCTTTCTTTTTGTCCATGGCATGAGGGTTGCAGGATCTTAATTCCCCAGCCAGGGACTTAACCTGGGCCACTGCAGTGAAAGTGCCTAACCACTGGACCACCAGGGAATTCCACTGGACCATCAGTGAATTCCCAAGAGTACCGTGTTTAAATACTACTAGTTTAAATGAAAGTAGTATTAATTGAGATGAATAAGAGGGAAGGAACACTTGTGGGGAGAAAAAGGAACGATGGGCTTGCTAAAAGATTCCGGGCTCTTTTCTATGGCATACCTGTTCTAGCCTCCGTCCTACCTGATAGCATCCAATTTCTGCCGTGGGGAGGAAGATAGTACCTTCTTAATTAAGTAACTATTGGTGATAGGCTGGAGAAAGTATATAATCTTTTCTGTTCCCCAAACTCAGTTTGTAATTATGATACCTATTGTTCAGTGAGTTGCTGATTTTTTTTTTTTTTCTGACAGTTTTGCAACTGAGGATATAGGGTGCTTTTGTCAATAACAGCATTCTTCCTTTCACAGTACTTTGAATATTCTGCCCAACGTGAAATTCGGCATAACATCCAAAAGGAATTGTGTCTTCATGCTGCACAAGGTGTTGTTCAGCTAAAGGCATGTGCCTACAAAGGTCACAAAACAGTTGCCACTGGAGAACAGATATGGGAGATCCAGAAGGTACCTCAGTGCAGTTAATTCACCCCTTTATATAATTATTCTGAGTAGCCCTGTTGCTTATCTGGGAAAATATACAAAACAGTACATTAATGTTATCCACCAGAATTTCTCTGTCTTTGTGTGTCATTATGTATCTCTACCTTATGTTAAGAAAGAAGGTATCAATGAATTAAATACTCTTAGAGCAGAATGGTTGTAAAATGTCTTAGAGCATGATTTATGCAGATCAACTTTCTGTGGATTATTAATAATAGTTGTCGTATTTATTTTTCTGGAGTTTCTTATAATGTTTCCTGTGACAGTCATACTTTTCATACCTAAACTGATACTTTCCTTCCCAATTTTTGTAGTTTTTCATGAATCTAGATTTGAGGGAATACGTGAAAGGTGGTTTTTTCCCCCCTGTTTTTAAGCATATGTTTTAAAGCTTAGTTAGAATCTTGCAATTCTTACCTGCACATTGTTTTGTGTAATATTAGAACATTTATATAGCACCTTCTTTGAATCAAACATCGGTGGCGTAAGTTGCATTGCCTGCACCAAAAACCAACAAGATTTAATCGGACACGGTAGATCTTAGAAAGATTAAAAGTTAGGAATGGTGTATATTTATTCTGTTAAGTTTACCTTAAGCTTCCATGAGACCTTGACGTGTTTTTTATGTTTCTCAGTTAACTCTGAGTCTTGAAACTTAATGTCTGTTTTATTTCTTTTTATTCTAGGACCAACTTCTATATAATCCATTCTTTAAAATGTGCCTTTCAGCAAGTGGAGAGCATCCAAGCTTAGTGTCATGCAATCCATCAGACTCACTCCAAAAATGGATTTTTAACCAAAATGATTAAGTGTTCCTTAAAATTAAGGAGTTGAAAAAGGAGATATTCTTTCTCATAAAACTGTGACTAGGCATACACTGTAGTTTTTGAAAATTATGCAAAAGCAGCTAATTGTAACTTATTCCAAGTGCATTTTTTTCTTATTTATATCTTAAAATGTCTATGTAGCACTGCTACAGAAATCCCTTAAGTTTCCATTTCAAAGCACAATAACTAGTAATACCAAAGACTATTTTGAAATGTCCAGATGTAGAGGAAGAGAAGTTTACAGTGTGATGAAAATAATTTTTCCAGTAAAGTGATGTTTGTGTGCTTTGTACACTTGAGAATATGCATAGTTACATTCACACACTCACAATTTAAAATATTTCTTCTAGTTTTTTGGGGGGGAGGGAGAAAGATTTGATACTGTATTTTTTTAACATAGAAATGGATCAGTGAAGGTCAAAAGTTGGCCTTTGTGTAAAACCAGGAAATTTTTTATAGATCTAGAATTTATTATATAAAAATGCAGGTAAACATTTTTTTTTTTGCATTTTGTTAACTTATCTGTCAAATGTTTCCTTAAACATGAAATTAAATAAATAAGAAGACTATTTTTAACACTTCAGTTTCTTGGCAAACTTAAAAATATTTTTTAGTCTGAAGTCTACTTGACTTGAAATACTGAAGTCTTCCTTAAAAGACTTTTTAAAAAGTAACTATACTGTGTGTTTTCCCAAAGAAATTAAAAAAAAAAAAAAAAAAAAACCTCGAAGTTGCTCTATGTTGAAAAGGTGTCTTTTCCCTTTCTGTTAGTCTTTTTTTCCTACCAAAATTCACTAATCTTGAATGTTTATGAAATTGAGTTTCAGATGCAGAATACTTGACTCATTTAAAGTTAAATTTTGTTTGTTACCGATTCAATTGTAGATTGTCTTTGCAATGAAAATTTTCACCAAAAACCTTATTTCTATCTATGGAAAATACAATAAAATCAATTTTATCAATATTATAAAGGATTTGATTTCAATTTATTTATTTTTTGGATAAAATATATAGTTGATAATAGGGGAAGCATGAATTTTGTATACTGAATTTCTAAGCATCAATTGCAGAATCATCAGATATTCTTAAGGGAAAAAAACTTAATAATAGCAATGGCATAAAAATGGGAAATGGAGAAGATTCTGTGTTAGATATTTAGAGATATTTTTACTAATTTCTGATAACTTTCCTTGAGTATATGATAACTATTTGGTGTGTGATGCTTACTTGGAAGACTTAACAATTTTTCTTTTTGGTAATTTTATATATAGGCCCTTCTATTCTTATTGAAGAAGTAAAATATGATTGGGTTCATTTTTTAACCTGGCTTCAATTGTGCGTAAGAGAATATTTTAGTTATTAGCCCCGTCTTCTCATTGTACTTTGAACTTACATTAAAAAAAGAGAAAACCTGCACTCTTTATTACAATGCCAATTTTTATTTTAATTCAACTGATATTTATTGTGGACCTAACTTTGTGTCAGAAGTTACGGTAGGCATATTGCCTTTAAGCCTAGGTCTTATACAGCAGAAAGACAGATAATTTTGAAATAGCACAGTGCGTGACATTATAATGTTATATGTTATGATGCAAATGATAGTTCACTATTCATAGTGAATATTTCTTTACTTAAATAAGTACTTTACTTTAAAATATTACTTTATTTTACTTTAAAATAGTTCTTTAATACTTTAAAAAGTATGACTTTAAGTAATAAAAAGTAATACTTTACTAAATACTTTAATACTTAAAAAACTATGACTTTTTCTAATACTAATATGTATTGTGAAATATACACTAGAGACCACATACATGTCTATTTCTGTTTCTCAGTCTGTTAACTCCAGAGTAAACATCCAGGAGCACAGATTGCTCTTGGAGCTCATTGTATCTCACAAAATCAAACAAATCCCCAAAGGGACTTTATAAATTATGAGCTTAAGTAAAACACATTAAAAAAAACAAATCTGAGCTCTCTCTGTGTATCAGTCATATATCATCATGTTAAGACCCAACCAAAAATCTGTTTAGATTAGGTTTATTTTAATATAATTTCATTAAATGCATTCAAAGGGAGAGTCCTTTCTACCTGATTTGGGAGCCTCAGGCTGTTACTCAAGTGTCATATAATTCATTTCATTAGGAATTTGTCCTTAAGGGAGAGGATAGTATCTTTTAAAATCTGAATTCTGAAACAATGCTAGCAGGAAATTACTTCTGGAGACTTCTTATCATCTATCTGAGAGATTTGGGTGCACTCAAGTGTGAAACTGTGGAACTTTTGGTCAACTTGAAACTACCTTGGAGATGATGTAGTGGCTGCAGAAGACCCAGTATGTTGCCTTTATTCCAGGGGCACTAAACCCGCTCAGGTCAGTCTGATGGGTGTAAAGCCATGACATGACCATACGATTAACCATAGTAGAAAATAAACAGTACACTAAAATTGCCTATTACTACAGCTGACCGTGAGGATCAAGTTTTAAGTTCCTACATGGACAGAGATGTGGCCTTACTTTTGATAGACAATTTAGTTAAATACTATGTAAACCATTAAAATATAAGTAGAAAAAGATAGGAGCTTCAATTTTTGAGACAATAAAGTTGAATGCTTTGAAGAAACTAGAAACAGTCAAATTATTTTTTAAAAAAACACTGCCAAGTTATGTGTGGATAAGAATTAGAAAAGAGAAAACGAAAATTAAATTGCATCACAGTTGATCTAAAGAAAGCAAAATATCCTCAGATGGTGCATTTTTAGTGTGGTTATGCAGAAAAGATGTTGCATAATTCTCATAAACCAATTCACATGCTTTTAACGTTTCTTGTTTATCACTCTGTTAATTCCTGAATATAATTTTTCATTTATTTTTCTAAGAATATTCATAGATTTAAAATTTTCGTGTTTATATCTACTGCATTGACAGTTTCCTCTGAGCTATATTTTCCCATATTGTTTTGCTTTCTGTGTTTCATAATGGCTACTTTCCTTAAATGTCTGATGCTTCTTTAACAGAGGATCATTGAATACTTAATGGAAAATTCGCCAGTATGGGGAGGGCTTGTTGGCTGTAGTCTTTCCTATTAGATGACCTTATTGGGGCTCCTGGAGAAGGCAGTGGCACCCCACTGCACTACTCTTGCCTGGAAAATCCCATGGATGGAGGAGCCTGGTAGGCTGCAGTCCATGGGGTCGCAAAGAGTTGGACACGACTGAGCGACTTCACTTTCACTTTTCACTTTTATGCATTGGAGAAGGAAATGGCAACCCACTCCAGTGTTCCTGCCTGGAGAATCCCAGGATTGGGGGAGCCTGGTGGGGGCTGCTGTCTATGGGGTTGCACAGAGTTGGACACGACTGAAGTGACTTAGCAGCATTGGGGCTCTTGCAGTGTGAAAAAAGTGACTTTAGATCCCAAGAGAAGAAGCTTCTGGCCACCTTCCTGGAGGAAATAGACTGAAATGTCAATGGGAGAAGAAGGCTGGGGCTATATTTTCAATGTAGGACTCCCGTCCTCAACTGTGCTTTGTGTTCCCTTTTTGAGAGACCCTCTCTGGTTTTTACCTTCTCCAGTGAGTGAATATCTAGGCTTCTGCTTGAGGCCAGGAGAGGATCCAGAGGTCTGACTGGCAGACAGACATTTAGCTAGTCTTCCTCTTTCAACTCCACTTTCTCTAAACCTCACTTCCAGAGGCATCAAGTACCACCAGCTTCTTTATTAGTATTTCAGTGGTCTCACAGTACAAAATGGATTACTGGTCTGCTCTCTCTTCACTCTAGCTTTGAATTAATCTTCCTTCATTCGGCTGACCCTTACCATGAACTGGCTTGCATTCCAAACTCCAAAATTTCGTCATCGAAACTCTTCTCTTTCTTTCTATGAATTTTCTCTGTCTTTTTAATGTCATTTTCAAGGGATTTTGGAAGGAACCAAAAGAGAATGAGGATCCAATCTGGTATTCTTAACCAAAAACTTCCATTCATTCTTCAGTGACCTCAGTCCGTCTTCTGTCACTGACACCTTCCAAGTTGTCAAGTCCAGTATCCCCTTTCCTGTCCTCATGTATCTCTGTAACACTTGAGATGATTGACTGAAACCTCATTTTTGACATTTCTTGAAACTTTTTTGTCTCTGGGCTTCTCTGGCTCCACAAGCTTATATCTGTAGTCCCATTGCTCTTCTCTAAACCATCGTATCTTACATGGACTGAGATGATCTCTTAACTAATTTCCCTAACTTTTTGTCATTCTGACCCAGTCTGTGCTTCTTTCTTGCCTCAGCCATGACCAGGTTTCTCTGGCTCCTTGTGCTTCAGACACGGCAGCTGTCTCTTCTGTCTCAGGTCGAGCTTGTTCTTGTCTCAGAGCCTGTGCTTTCTTCATCTGCATGCTCTTCACAACAGTATCTTTTACATACTTCAAGTCTCAGATCAAATAACATGTTCTCAGAAGAGATTACTTTTGTAAAGTAACTCAGACATGACTGCATCACCCTGTTTTTCCATTATTACATTTATGATTACCTGAAATTTACTGTCTTATTTTATGTGTGAACTTGTCATTTATCTTCACTAAGATGTCAGCTTCATGAGGGCAAGATAAGAAACAATGAAATTACATTACATTTTAGGGAATGTGTACATCTTCTATGTGAAACAACTGTATTTTTAAAGAATATTTTAAGCACAGAAGGGATGCCAGTCGGGGGAGGGCTATAAACATATAAGAATGGAAGATGCAAAGGATTAATAGGCAAAAATAAAAAGAACGACAACAACAACAACAAAGAAGGTTTTTTGTTTGGACTGATGAAAATAGATACAAAATTTTTAAAAAATTTTTGATAGGGAAATTATGGGTCTATATATCATTTCTTCAAAAGATGTTTTACAGAAAACAGATTTATTTATTCAAAAAATAAAAGTACCAATTCACATAGCAAATAGTAAATTTATGAAATTCATTAACTAAATAGTTTATATATGTGGAGATTTTAGTGGATATAAAAAAAGTCAACAAAATCGATGGTTGATAAATTCACAGTTGATAAGGAAATGTTTGACATGTTGCCAAGCTTCTAAAGTGACACAAATGGTGACAGTGTCTTATCAAACTTATCCCTTAAGTACATCAGCCACAGACACATACTTCTTTGAAACTTAGCTATGAGGGTATTTTTTTCTGTTTAACAATTTCTTAATTTCAAGATATTCCTTTAGAATCTCAGCTATCCATTGTGTGCATTATTATGGGAGATGTCTTAATTTTTTTCCAGTGAATATTTTGAAGATGTCTTCCCTTTTAAAACAACATTGTGGAAAACATTTTTCTTTAAAAGTATGAAAGAAATCTAAGGTATTTTTAAAAAGGTACTTTTAGTGAGTTTTTTTAAAGAAGAAATAATTTCTACTTATTTATAAAATTTTATTATCTGGAAGGAGCATTATTTCATTACTTGTATTAGAGTGCTTTTATTATTTTATTTTTCCATTGAAGTTCTTAACTCTGGATGATTTTGGTAGAAAAGAAATTTGTTGAAAGGGTACTGAGTAGTTCACAGAATCATTTATAACACTGGAGAAAACTCTAGAAAAATGGGAAGAATAAAGCAAAGCATGTAGCTTCGAAGCTAACATTATGCTGCAGAAGGTTGCTGGTGGGAATACTGTTTGCACTGTTACCAAACACTGAACGAATGGTTTGCCCCTCTTAGTCACCTGGCAATGGCGTTGCCCACTGCTGACACTGGCTACTAGGCGACCCTCCTTCTACAGTTGTGAATGAATTCCCGAAGTTACTGCCATAGCTGCTGCTGGGATAAATTCCCATTACCAGTATCCAGCAATGGAATTTATGAAAGTGGGTATCTGAATTTGGGGCTTCTGAAGCAGAAGGCTGAAATTTCACAGGAATAAGAAGGGAGTCCAGATGTCAAGGAGCTAAAAAAAAAGAAATAATGACAAATCACTTTAGAACAAATCCTAGGATTTGTAAACTATAACATGATTTATTTCCTTGCTATCTTTCCATTTAAAGAGTAAACAACATATATTATGTATGAAAATGTTTTCACTTAATCATACTGTGAGCATTTTCACACTGTCCTCTTTTCCTTGCCTATAAATTAGGTCAAGGATATTATATTTTTTTAAATTTCTGTGTTATTAGAGTTAAATAATTTGTTTTCTACCAGCAGTATTTTTTAGTTTGTTTTATAAAGTTAATTTTTTATTGAGATACAATTTATGTATAATAAAATTCAGGGAGCTTTTGTTGTTCATCATAACATTTTTGAGATTCATCCATGAAACTTTATGTATCTGTAGGTTTGCCTTTTAATTACCAAGTAATATGCCGTGTATGAATATACCACACTTTGTTTATCCATCTTCCACTGATGGACATTTCAGTTGTTTTGACTTTTTGATTGTTTTGAACAACAGTGCAATGAATATTCATGTATAAGTATTTCTATGAATGTATGGTTTTACTTCTTTTAGGTAGATACATAAGAATGGATTTATAGATTTGATGTTCATTTAACTTTAAAAGATACAGTCAAGATACTATTGTTTTTTATTATTTTATTTATTTGGCCATGCTGTGTGGCTTGCAGGATCTTAGTTCCCAGAGCAAGAATTGAACCCAGGCCCACTGCAGTGGAAGTATAGAGTCCTAACCACTGGACCACCAGGGAAGTCCCCAAGTAGTTGTTTTTTAAATGGTTGTAATCGTTTTTATTCCCACAGGCAGTATATAAGAGCTCTTAGTGGCCCTGAGTCTTCACTAGCATTTAGTATTTTTAACCTTTATGATTGTGGGCATTCTAATGAATGTGAAAGGCTATCTTATGGTTTCAATTTTTATTTCTCTCATGAAGAGTTATTTTGAACACCTTTTCATGTTCATGTTAGTCATATATCTTTTTTGTAAAGTGTTTCAATCTTTTGTACATTTTTATTGGATATATTTCTTTATTATTGATTTGTGGAAGATCTTCATGTATTATGCATAAAAATCCTTTGTTAGACATGTGTATGGTAAATATTTTCCCCCAGTCTGAATTTGTTTGTTTTCTTAATGATATGTTTTAATGTACAGAACTTCTTTTTATTGAAGTGTAATTTATCACACTTTTGTTTAGTGTTTCATATGTTCTAAGAAATCTTTATCTGCTCCAAGGGTGTAAAATTGTATTTCCGTTTCTTCTAGACACTTTATTGTCTTATCTTTTAGGTGAATAATTAATCTTGAAATACTTTTTATATATGGAAAAGTGAAATCGCTCAGTCGTGTCTGACTCTTTGCGACCCATGGACTGTAGCCCACCAAGCTCCTCCATCCATGGGATTCTCCAGGCAAGAATACTGGAGTGGGGAGCGATGTACAAATTTGAGATTTATTTATTTAATTTTCTAAGGATATCTAGTTGTTCCACTATCATCTGTGAACTTTCCCCAAAGAATTGCACTGCTCTTGCGTAATCAGTGCACTCTGTGCATGTATCTATTTCTGGGCTCTCTAGTCTTTTTTATCTGGATCTACATGCCTTTCCTTATGGCCATAGTACACTATCTTGTCCCTTCATGGGTCACAGCCTTGTCATGGCCAAGGGGCTTGTGTAACTCAGTGAAGCTATGAGCCTCACCGTGCAGGGCTACCCAAGACAGACAGATCACAGTGAAGAGTCCTGACGATACGTAGTCCACTGGAGGAGCAAATGGCTACCCATTCCGGTATTCTTGCCTTAAGAACCCCATGACAGTATGAAAAGGCAAAAAGATATGACAACAGAAGATGAGCCCCCCAGATCAAAAGGTGTCTAACATGCTAGTGGGGAAGAGCAGAGGGCAATTACTAATAGATCCAGAAAGAATGAAGCGGCTGGGCCAAAGTGGAAACGACGCTCAGTTGTGGATGTGTTTGATGGAAAAAGTAAATTCAGATGCTATAAAGAACAATATTGCAAGGCACACTGGTGGCTCAGTGGTAAAGAATCCCCCTGCCAATGCAGGAGACAAGGATTTGATCCCTGGTCCAGGAAGATCCTAGAAGCTGTGGAGCAATGAAGCTTATAGGCCAAAACTATTGAGCCTATGCTCTAGAGCTCCAACTACTGAGCCCGTGTGCCCTGCAGCCCACGCTCTGCAACAAGTGAAGCACAGCAGAGAAGCCCTCACTCCTCACAATCAGAGAAAGCCCACACAGCGCTGAAGACCCAGTATAGACAGAAATAAATTTTTTTAGAAGAACAATACTGCATAGGAACATGGAATGATAGGTCCATGAATCAAGGTAAATTGGACATGGTCAAGCAGGAGATGATCAGATTGAGCATCAATATCTGAGGGAACTAAATGGACAGGAAAGGGTGAATTTAAATCAGATGACCATTATATTTACTACTGTGGACAAGAATCCTTTAGAAGAAATGGAGTAGCCTTCACAGTCAACAAGAGTCTGAAATACAGTACTTGGGTGCAACCTCAAAAGTGACAGAATGATCTAGGTTCATTTACGTGGCAAACCATTCAACATCACAGTAATCCAACTCTATGCCCCAACCACTGATGCCGAAGAAGCGGAAGTAGACTGGTTCAATAAAGACCTACAACACTTTCTAGAAAGTGAAAGTCACTTAGTCGTGTCCAACTCTTTGCAACCCCATGGACTTTGTCCATGGAATTCTCTAGGCCAGAATACTGGAGTGGGTAGCTTTTCCCTTCTCCAGGGAATCTTCCCAACCCAGTGATCAAACCCAGACCTCCTGCATTGTAGGCAGATTCTTTACCAGCTGAGCCACAAGGGAAGCCCAAGAATACTGGAGTGGGTAGCCTATCCCTTCTCCAGAGGATCTTCCCAATCCAGGAATCAAATTGGGGTCTCCTGTATTGCAGGTGGACTCTTTGCCAATTGAGCTATCAGGGAAGCACTACAATTTCTAGAACTAACACCCCCAAAAGATATCCTTTACATCATAGGGGACTGGAATGCAAAAGTAGGAAGTCAAGAGATACCTGGAATAGTGGGCAATTTGGCCTTGGAGTATAAAATGAACTAGTCAAGAGAACATGCTGGTTATAGCAAACACCCTTTTCCAACAACCCAAGAGACAACTCTACACATGGGCATCACCAGATGGTTGATACTTAAATGAGATTGCAGCTGAAGATGGAGCACCTCTATTCAGTCAGCAGAAAAAAGATCTGGAGCTCACTGTGGCTCAGATCATCAGCTTCTTATTGCACAATTCAGCCTCAAATTAAAGAAAGTAGGCAAAACCACTATGCCATTCAAAGTGAGAAAAAGTGAAAGTGAAAATCGCTCAGTCGTGTCTGACTCTTTCGCACCCCATGGACTGCAGCCCACCAGGCTCCTCTGTCCATGGAATTCTCCAGGCCAGAATACTGGAGTGGGTAACCTTTCCCTTCTCCAGAGGATCTTCCCAACGCAGGGATCAAACCTAGGTCTCCTGCATTGCAGGCAGATTATTTACCAACTGAGCCACAAGGGAAGCCCACGAATACTGGAGTAGGTAGCCTAACCCTTCTCCAGCAGATCGTCCCGACCCAGCCATTCAGGTATGACCTAAATCAAATCCCTTATCCAGTGGAGGAGACATATTAATAGATTCAAGGGATTAGACCGAGTAGACAGAGTGCCTGAAGAACTATAGACAGAGGTTCATAACATTGTACAGGAGGCAGTGATCAAAATCATCCCCAAAATAAAGAAATGCAAGAGGGCAAAGTGGTTGTCTGAGGAGACTTTACAAGTAGCAGAGGAATGAAAAGAAGCAAAAAGCAAGGGAAAAGGGGAAAGATATACCCAACTGAATGCTGAGTTCCAGAAAATAGCAAGGAGACATAAGAAGGCCTTCTTAAAGGCAAAGAAATAGAGGAAAACAATAGAATGGAAAAGACTAGAGATTTCTTCAAGAACATTGGAGATATCAAGGAAAAATTTCATGCGAGGATGAGCACAATAAAGAAAATAAATTGTATGGACCTAACAGAAGCAGAGGAAATTAAGAAGAGGTGGCAAGAAAACACAGAACTATACAAGAAAGATCTTAATGACCTGCATAACCACAATGGTATGGTTACTCACCTAAAACCAGCAGGGACTGTGAAGCCAAGTGGGCCTTAGGAAGCATTACTACGAACAAAACTAGTGGAGGTTACAGAATTGCAGCTGAACTATTTAAAATTCTTAAAATGATGCTGTTAAAGTGTTGCACTCAATATGTCAGCAAATTTGGAAAACTGGAAAAAGTCAGTTTTCATTCTAGTGCCAAAGAAGGGCAATGCCAAGAAATGTTCAAACTACCATACAGTTGCACTCATTTCACATGCTAGCAAGGTTATGCTCAAAATCGTTCAAGCTAGGCTTTGGCAGTATATGAATTGAGGACTTCCAGATGTACAAGCTGAATTTGGAAAAGGCAGAGGAAGCAGAGATCAAATTGCCAACATTCACTGGATAATAGAGAAAGCAGAGGAATTCCAGAAAAACATCTGCTTCACTGACTACACTAAAGCCTTGGATTTTGGGAATCACAACAAACTATGGAAATTGCTTAGAGATGGGAATACCAGACCACCTTACCTGTCTCCTGAGAAACCTGTGTGTGGGTCAAGAAACAACAGTCAGAACCGGACATATAATAGGGACTGGCTCAAAATTGGGAATAGAGTATGAAAAGGCTATATATTGTCACCCTGCTTATTTAAATTTTGTGCAGAGTTCATCATGCAAAATGCCAGGCTGGATGAAGCACTAACTGAAATCAAGATTCCTGGGAGAAATTTCAACCACCTCAGATATGCTGATGATACCACTCTAATGGCAGCAAGTGAAGAGGAACTAAAGAGCCTTTTGATGTAGGTAAAGAGGAGAGTGAAAAAGCTGGCTTAACATTCAAAAAACGAAGATCATGGCATCTGGTCCCATCACTTCATGGCAAAATAGATGGGGAAACAATGGAAACAGTGACAAGAGTTTATTTTCTTGAGCTCCAAAATCACTGCAGACAGTAACTGCAGCCATGAAATTAAAAGACGCTTGCTCCTTGGAAGAAAAGCTGTAACAAACAGACAGCATATTAAGAAGCAGAGATATCACTTTGCCGACAAAAGTGTGTATAGTCAAAGCTATTGTTTTTCCAGTAATCATGTGTGGATATAAGATTTGGACCATAAAGAACGCTGAGCACCAAAGAATTGGTGCTTTTGAATTGTGCTGGAGAAGACTCTTGAGAGTCCCTTGGACTGCAAGGAGATCAAACCAGTCAATCCTAAATGAAATCAGCCTTGAATATTCATTAGAAGGTCTGATGCTGAAACTCCAATACTTTGGCCACCTGATGTGAAGAGCCAACTCACTGGAAAAGACCCTGATGCTGGGAAAAATTGAGGGCAAGAAGAGAAGGGGACAACAGAGGATGAGATGATTGGATGGCATTACTGACTCAAGGGACATGAGTCTGAGTAAATTCAAGGAGATTGTGAAAGACAGGAAAGCCTGGTGTGCTGCAGTTCATGGAGCCGAAGAAACTAGTCTGTCATTGTTTCCAATTTTCCCCATCTATTTGCCATGAAGTGATAGGACCAGATGCTGTGATCTTAGTTTTTTGAATGTTGAGTTTTCAGCCAGATTTTTCACTCTCCTCTTTTACCTTCATTACGAAGCTCTTTAGTTCCTCTTCCTTTCTGCCACTGTGTCATCTGCATACCTGAGGTTACTAATATTTCTCTCAGCAATCTTGATTCCAGCTTGTGCTTCATTCAGCCTGGCATTTCACATGTACTCTGCATACAAATTAAACAAGCAGGGTGACAGTACACAGCCTCGTTGTATTCCTTCCCCAGTTTGGAACCAGTCTGTTGTTCCATGTCCAGCTCTGTTTCTTTGTGAGCTGCATACAGTTTTCTCAGGAGGCAGGTAAGAAGGTCTGGTATTCCCTTGTCTTTTAAGTATTTTCCACAGTTTGCTGTGATCCACACAATCAAGGGCTTTAGTGTAGTCAATGAAGCAGAAGTAGATGTTTTTCTGGAATATTCTTGTTTTTCCTATGATCCAAAGGATGTTGGCAATTTGGTCCCTGTTTCATCTGCCTTTTCTAAATCCAACTTGTACATCTGGAAGTTCTCGGTTCATGTACTGTTGAAGTTATTCTCAGTGTTGGTGAGGGCTGAGTAAAAAGGACACTCATAAATTGCTGGGAGTGACATAATCTTCCTAAATGGCAGTTCAGCAGTGTGTTAATTGCCTTAAAATTGTGCAAACCCTTTGACTCAACAATTCTATTTCTAGAAATTTGTCCTAGAGTTAAAAAAAAAAAGTTTTTTAACTTTTACTGTAAGAACATTCATTAGGATTTTGTTTAGTGAAAGATAGAAAATTATAAATGCTTATTTGAAGAAGATTGTTGTGAATAAATTTTTGTATATCTATACTATGAAATAGTATATTTATACATAAATTTATATATATCATGTAAAAAATAATGAAAAATATTTGCACCTTTAAAATCATGGCTAGACCCTTCACAAATCCAATCTCTACCCTGTAAAAACTCCCACTTTTCTGAGTTTTGGGTTTATTTTCCTTTGTTTATTATAATTCTACTACATATGTTTACAATTTTAGTATACTATATATAGATACATATACAAATATTAAACATTACTGCTTTTGAAGTGAATTTATTTAGATGGGAAGTATATTTAGGACATACTGGATTTTTAAAAATCCAATTAGAAAAGTACATATTCAGAATAATCTCATTATTTGTGGAAAAAAATCTGGGTGGATATACAACATTGTTACTAGGTTAAATCTGGGTGGTGGGGTAATATCTGATAATCTAGATATCTTATTTTTACTAACTTATTTTATAGATTAGTTAAATCAGTAAAGGTGCTTATTGCATAGAAAACTATGGTTAGAAAGGATTATTTAAAAGGTAGTGTCCACCAAGGAAACCAGAATTGAAAGAGACACATGTACCCCCATGTTCATCACAGCACTGTTTATAATAGCCAGGACATGGAAGCAACCTAGATGTCTATCGGCAGACGAATGGATAAGAAAGCTATGGTACATATACACAATGGAATATTACTCAGCTATTAAAAAGAATGCATTTGAATCAGTTCTAATGAGGTGGATGAAACTGGAGCCTATTATACACAGCGAAGTAAGTCAGAAAGAAAAACACCAATGCAGTATATTTATGCATATATATGGAATTTAGAAAGATAGTAATGATCATCCTATATGCGAGACAGCAAAAGAGACGCAGCTGTAAAGAACAGACTGTTGGACTCTGTGGGAGAAGGTGAGGGTGGGATGGATTTGAGAGAATAGCATTGAAACATGTATATTATTATATGTGAAATAGATCACCAGTCCAGGTTCGATGCATGAGGCAGGGTGCTCAGGGCTGGTGCACTGGGTTGACCCTGAGGGATGGGATGGGGAGGGAGGTGGGAAGGGGGTTCAGGAAGGGGAACACATGTACACCCATGGCTGATTCATGTGAATGTATGGCAAAAACCACTACAATATTGTAATTAGCCTCCAATTAAAATAAATAAATAAATAAAAGTGTCATCCTTAGTACATTTTTCACTTCTAATTATTAAAGCAAAAACAGCTACTAGTTGTCTTAGGAAAAGTAGAAGATAAATTATACTTTTATTTACTTAGTACAACACACTCATGTTTGGTTTAGGCGCAAATGAAGGCAATAATAATTTGTGACACCTTTATTTCACTTACATCACTGTGGAAAGGTCTCCTTACCCCTGTAAAAGACAGTAAGGAAATACCTGCATTAAATGTGGGAATGCAAAGAGAATTCACAGAAGCGCTTTTACCAGAGAGACGCCCAATCTCCTATTCTTGATAAGGGCAGCGTAGTGAGACCATATATTCTGCCTTATATTTATCAAGTTTTGGTATCTGGTTTCAAAGAAATTTGTACACATCAGTAAGTTAGACATTAGGTGCCTTATTAAAACGAGTAAGATATGATCTCTTCCCTCAAGGAGTGTCCATTTCAGCGAGGAAGTGATTACAGTTAAGGTAGAAGCTGGGGACAGAGGTTAGCACAGAGCGCAAAGGGAGGTAGAAGGGTGACCCTGTCCACAACAATGGACGTGCGGGTGTCAGGGAAGTTTTGCTGGAAGATATTTCTGGGAGCCTTACTTTGAAAGGCCACCTAGATTTAGCCAGATCGACTGTCCTTCAGCTTCCCTCAGTAACCTGGCATGTACTCTGTGAGTCGAGCGTCTTTCACCCAGTCTTGAGAGGAAGAGGTGGGCCACAGCGAACTTAGATGCAGAGAAGGCAGAGCTCATCCCCCTCCTGACTCTTTTGCTGTCAGACCTCCTGGACTCACACCCCACATGCCCTAGCTTCGGCAGTCCCTCCCTCCCGGTCTATTTTGCTCTGCTTCCTGATTAGTGAGATTTGTAAGTTCACAGGGAAACTGAAGGCACGCTATGACAGAGGTCCTCTTCAGCTCATTTTCTGCTGGCAGATATCCTCTATCAGAAGCAATATTGATATTTTTCTTACACAGATAGGCTTGTGATTGTTACTGAGTTTTTAAAACCTAAAGTATGTGTTGTTAGAAATCACATATAGTGAAAAATCTAAAGACTAGCAAGTCAATGACTGACATGAAAATCAGTGTTTACTGAGAATGTGGTTGGGAGGGAACACACAATGACTGTCTAAGGTCCATTCCATCAGTATTTCTTAAGGTGGGTGCTCAGGTGTTCATTCTTCTTGAAAATGAAGGCTTATATTTCATACAGTCTTCTGTATTTATGAAGCGTTTATAATTAAAAGAAAAAATAGTTAAGTAAAGAAGGAAGGAGGGTGAGTATGGTGAAGAGTTGGGGGTGGTGGTGGAGGTGAAATACACATCATGAAGAGGGTCCTTTTTGTTTACTATTATTTTATTGTCCCTAAAATGGCCCTCTTGTCTCTCATCTGCCCTAAAGTATTAACGGTAAATACTTATCTGTATAAGAGGCTTTGCTAAGCAAAATGCTTGGTGAATTGGATGTGGAACTTAGAATACTTCAGAAGGGCCTACCGGATATGAAGGCTATAGAGCCAAAGCATTGAACAAATGCAGCATAAAAGGATTTGCATTACGTTCCAACCACAGAGCAAGTGCATTTAATGGAGTTATAAGGGAACCATGGGAATTGTGTGTTTATATAAAGTAGAGTTCAAAGGGAGTTGCCAGGGTTTCAGTTGGGAAAGGCTTTGTGGAGGAGGCAGGATTGCTGGAGCCATTTAATAGAAGCAGGAGAGTTTGAACTGGAGGGAAGAAAATGTTTCAGGCTTTGAATTGTTTGTGGTCCTGTTGCTATTTTGACTATTAGGGGCGCAGGAACTGCCTGCATGGTGATCTCCGCAGGCCTGCAATGGATTGTCCAGGAATGCTCTGCTGTGGCTTCCACTCCTCTCTGGCAGTCCTTTCCCCAAACCACAAAACCCAAATAAATGTGCTTTTCTTCTAAATAGGCATGGCTTTGAATATGAAACCAAAATTTTTGGTTTGAGAAGAGTCAACATTTTGATGGCATTTATATTTCTGGTGTTTATTTTTCAAGTGCAGCAGTAAAGATAAACTATCCTCCTCCATCTGTGCTTACATCTTTCTATAGTTAGCTGAAAAGTGCGGCTCATCACGGTTATCCCCCATTTTTGTCTGCTTGGTGTTTACTTTTAGATCTGTTTCTCAACAATGGGAGCGTGTCCGCTCCTTGGCATTCAGATTCATGTTGTGATAGGAGAAGAGAAAATGTTACCAAAGGCCTTATGAGTCAGTGTTCCGGAAGATGATCTCAGCATCCTCTCATCTAACTCTGTTTTCTGCTTCTTTCTTTATGCTCTTGTCCCTTTTCATCATCCTTCCTCCTCTCCCATGTCCCAAGGTCTTCTCATTCTTCTACCCTCACTCTAGCAAAAGGCTTCATATTTAGGAAGACTGATCAAAGTTCCTCCAAGAGAAGGCTTGAAGTAATATATCACTCCCACCCTGTTGTTCATCACAGGACCTTTTGCCTACACTGACTAGAGGGTGAAGGACATACTTATATGTCCTTATAAAGAGTAGTTTAAATTACTGCTTCCCAGATGCTGCTAGTGGTAAAGAATCTGCCTGCCAATGAAGGAGACTCAAGAGATTACGGTTCGATCCTTGGGTTGGGAAGATCACCTGGAGGAGGCAATGGCAACCCACTTCAGTATTCTTGCCTGGAAATTTCATAGATAGTGGAGCCTGGGAGTTTACAATCCATGGAGCCACAGAGTCAGACACGACTGAGCAGAGCACTGCTTACAGCTGGCCCTGATAAAGGAGTCAGTTTACTTGTTTTTGATAGAAATTTTGTCCACTCATGGTAGAGGTATGATGGAATAATTTTTATATTCTCTATGTAGAAAATAACATTAAAATATCATCATAGGGCTAGAGCATGCAGCTAAAATATGCAGGAAAATATAGAGGCATATTAATTGAAAGTTATTTATTGATTTTATGACATGATATTTGTCAGCTTTTAAAAATTTGTCTTATTTGTTGAGATTTAAATTCTCGCTATAGGTGTTTATCTTTGCACTCTATGTTCATAATTTTAAGTTTTATTTTCATAACAAGAAACCCCCAAATTGTAAAAGTTGCCACCTCCACAATACTTGCATCTGCCCTTGATGCTCAAGGAAATGAACAACGGAGAACATGAAAGCTGAACATGTTAAGCTTTAATAAGGAAATCTATTTCCATATCCACATAGGAAGATGAAACATTGCTTCTCTTATGCTGTATTTATGATGTTTCTGATTCTGCTTTCTAACCCATCAAAAGCATAGGAAATTGCTTCCTGCTATTGTGTCCAACCATCTTTCCAAACAGTCAAATTCATGTTACACTTTAGAGCACCAGCCACCCTAATTCTGCACTGTGCTTTTTGATTTACTGGAAACCAGCCCAGCGGGCATTGCCCTTGTGTACCCATTTTGATATAGTGCTTCCATGAACTGATATTTAATGAATATTTAATAGAGTATGTTCAGCTAAATTAGGTCAGCAGCTAAGGTGGTAGGGGAGCAGTCTTTTTTTTTCTTTTAATGCTGGAGCAGCTTCAGATATCAAAGCACATTAGAAAACCGAGACCTTGACAGAGTAAACAATAGGGATTGCCCTTTTCCCTCCCCTCGCCTCCCTGCCTCCCCACCTTTGCCAGAGGACTCCAGGAGCTGCTTCAAATTCCTGAAACATCTCAGAGATATTTCAGTCAGTAGAAGCATGGCCCTAATGTTGATGTGAAAACACAGGGAGAGAGGAGTTGTAACCCTTCAGCCTGAATGGTTTGGAGGGTGTGGGGACTCACCGAGTTAGCAGAGTGGATACAAATTGTAGAACATCGGAGGTTTCGGAGGATTTAGTGGTGACTTGGCATTGGTTCGGCAACTTGCATTCAAACGGTTCAGGAGGAAAATTGAGAGATAAAGCAAAGATGATGAAAGTTCGCATTGGGAAGACTAGATAAACGGTACATGGAAATTTTCTGTACCACTCTTGAAATTTTTTATACATCTGAAATTATGTAAAAATAAAAAGTTAAAAAAATGACAGCTACAACAAACTAAAAACTAAAGAAGACAATAAAAAACACTATGGATCACCATTTTCACCCTACCTTTTTCCTTAGTATAATGAAAACATTGGCACAAACAATTTAAATAAAGGATCGCATCCATCTCTCTTTATGGCATACATTACAGAAAGCTGGGCACTGCTGTTTTGGTAATAAATTATTTTAAATGCTACCAACCTGACAGAATTGGGACTCTGTGAATGAAAGGAATTTGAGTCTTTTAGGACTTGACAGAGGATTTCACATTTCAATCTACATAGATACTATAAGCTGTGTTACCCCTCAAGTGTTTTGAAAAGTGGGATAAAGTTAGAGGTCCTAAGCATTCCAGCCTGTATCCTGATTTCATTATTGTTATCATTGTTCTTCACTGTTTTATATTCCCTAACTAGTTTTATATAAAAGTGAAGTCGCTCAGTCGTGTCCAACTCTTTGTGACCCTGTGGACTATAGCCCACCAGGCTCCTCCATCCGTGGGATTCTCTCAGGCAAGAATACTGGAGTGGGTTGCCATTTTCTTCTGCAGGGGATCTTCCCGACCCAGGGATCGAACCCAGGTCTCCCGTACTGCAGGCAGGCACTTTAACCTCTGAGCCACCACGGAGGAGGTGGCTCAATTTTCCTCCTGAATTTATATACAAAATTATATTATACGTATATAATATAAAACTGTTATATAAAACAGGTGGATATTTTAACACTAGCACCACCAAGACTTCCCAGGTGGTGCTAGTGGTAAAGAATTCACCTGCCGATGCAGGAGACATAAGAGATAGGGATTCGATCTCCGGGTGGGGAAGATGCAAACTGCTCCCGTACTCTTGCCAGGAGAATCCCATGGATAGACGAGCCTAGCGGGCTGCAGTTCCTGGGGTCACAGAGTCAGACACGACTGAGCTTCGGAGGAGCATATATATATGTATAATTTGTCTTGGGTTATAGCCTTTATAAAACAAAGTAGGTGCCATCGATAAACTTCGCTGCCTGGTGGCTCAGACAGTAAAGCGTCTGCCCGCAATACGGGAGATCCGGGTTCGATTCTTGGGTCGGGAAGATCCCTTGCAGAAGGAAATGGCAATCCACTCTAGCACTCTTTCCTGGAAAATCCCATGGATGGAGGAGCCTCATAGGCTACAGTCCGGGTCATGAAGAGTCGGACACGACTGAGCGACTTCACTTTCACCTTCAGAGGAACGAAAGTTCTGTTCGCTAAGTGGAGGAGAGCTTTGACTCAGGTAAGGCCAGCCAATCTGTTGTGTGGCTATGAGGACAATACTGGCCAAAGAAGAGGGGTATAAAAAGCAAAGAAAGACACAAAACCACTTTCCTTACGGTGTGCCTGCATTCAGAAAAAGAAGAGGAGACACTTTTCCTTTGTTTCCTCTTTTTTCAGCTCCTCTACCTTCCTCCTTCCTTTTCTCTGTGACCTTCTATTTCCAGAACTTCAGATAGGTCTACTCTACTCTACTGTTCTTCTGCTATGTTATTTTAAACAGACATTTAATATGCTACAAAATCTAAAAGAGTTAACAATTTTCACCATTTACTACATCTCCTAAAAGATATTTATGTGGTTCTTGAGCTATTTCAAATCCTGAAAGATGATGCTGTGAAAGTGCTGCACTCAATATGCCAGCAAATTTGGAAAACTCAGCAGTGGCCACAGGACAGGAAAAGGTCAGTTTTCATTCCAATCCCAAAGAAAGGAAATGCCAAAGAATGCTCAAACTACTGTACAATTGCATTCATCTCACATGCTAGTAAAGTAATGCTCAAAATTCTCCAAGCCAGGCTTCAGCAATACATGAACCGCTGGTTTTAGAAAAGGCAGAGGAACCAGAGATCAAATTGCCAACATCCGCTGAATCATGGAAAAAGCAAGAGAGTTCCAGAAAAACATCTATTTCTGCTTTATTGACTATGTCAAAGCCTTTGACTGTGTGGATCACAATAAATTGTGGAAAATTCTGAGAGAGATGGGAATACCAGACCACCTGACCTGCCTCTTGAGAAATCTGTATGCAGGTCAGGGAGCAACAGTTAGAACTGGACATGGAACAACAGAGTGGTTCCAAATAGGAAAAGGAGTGCGTCAAGGCTGTATATTGTCACCCTGCTTATTTAACTTCTATGCAGAGTACATCATGAGAAATGCTGGACTGGAAGAAACGCAAGCTGGAATCAAGATTGCTGGAAGAAACATCAATCACCTCAGATATGCAGATGACACCACCCTTATGGCAGAAAGTGAAGAGGAACTAAAAGCCTCTTGATGAAAGTGAAAGAGGAGAGTCAAAAAGTTGGCTTAAAGCTCAACATTCAGAAAAGGAAGATCATGGAATCTGGTCCCATCACTTCATGGGAAATAGATGGGGAACCAGTGGAAACAGTGTTAGACTTTATTTTGGGGGGCTCCAAAATCACTGCAGATGGTGACTGCAGCCATGAAATTAAAAGACGCTTACTCCTTGAAAGAAAAGTTATGAACAACCTAGACAGCATATTGAAAAACAGAGACATTACTTTGCCGACTAAGGTCTGTCTAGTCAAGGCTATGGTTTTTCCTGTGGTCATGTATGGATGTGAGAGTTGGACTGTGAAGAAGGCTGAGCGCCGAAGAGTTGATGCTTTTGAACTGTGGTGTTGGAGAAGACTCTTGAGAGTCCCATGGACTGCAAGGAGATCCAACCAGTCCATTCTGAAGGAGATCAGCCCTGGGATTTCTTTGGAAGGAATGATGCTAAAGCTGAAACTCCAGTACTTTGGCCTCCTCATGCGAAGAGTTGACTCATTGGAAAAGACTTTGATGCTGGGAGGGATTGGGGGCAGGAGGAGAAGGGGACGACCGAGGATGAGATGGCTGGATGGCATCACTGACTCAATGGACGTGAGTCTGAGTGAACTCCGGGAGTTGGTGATGGACAGGGAGGCCTGGCGTGCTGCGATTCATGGGGTGGCAAAGAGTCGGACACGACTGAGCGACTGAACTGAACTGAAGCAACTACTTTAGTGGTAACTTTAGGAACAAAGACTATAAACTAAGAAATGCATTGTGCATTTTTACTTTTGAATTAAAACAACTTTTCAGTTTTGTACATACTCAGGTACAGTGATGAAGAGGAAACCTGACCTCGCTGGGATATTGAGACTCTTAAGTTTCATGTTCTAGTGAAACAGCTTTATCTATTTTTATTGAAGTATAGTTGATTTACAATACTATATTAGTTTCAAGTGTACCACATAGTGACTCAGTATTTTTATAGATTACATTCCATTTATAAGTATTATTAAATATTGGTTGTATTCCCTGTGCTCTACAATATACCCTTGTATCTTGTTTATTTTGTACCTCTTAATCCTCTAAGCCTATCTTGCCCCTCACTCATCTCTCTTCTCACTGATAACCACTAGTTTGTTCTCTATATCTGTAAATCTATTTTGTAATATTTATTCATTTGTTTTATTTTTTAAATTCTACATATAAATGATATCATACAATATTTGTCTTTGGTAGTGACTCAAAAAGGCATATGTAGGTTATTACATGATCCAACAAGTCTACTCTTAGTTATATACCAAATAGAATTTAAAACATATTTTAACATACACAAAGACAAATTGGCTCACAAATGTTCATAGCAATATTTTGTTACAACCCAAATATCTATTCACTGGTATGATATACCCATACAATGGAATGTTATTCAAACATAAAAAGAAATGAGATCCTGGTATATTCTACAACATGGATGAACCTTAAAACCATTAAACTTAGTGAGAGAAGCCAACCACAAAAGATCACTCATTGGATGTTTAATTTGCATGAAACAGACATATCCACAGAGAGAAAAAATTGATTAGTTGTTGCCAGGGACTGGGGAAGTAGAGGGAGAATGGAGAGTGTCTATTAATGGTTAAAGGGTTTGTGAGTAATGAAAATGTTCTGAAATTAAATAGTGGTGATTGTGGCACAGCTCTGTAAATATATTAAAAAATAACTTTTAAATGGTACATTTTATATGTGAATTGTATCTCAATATGAAACATGTTTTAAAAAGCTGTTACTCTACTGAGATGCAAACATTGAGGTTGCTATCTATTAATCAAGGAACTGAGAAGATTTTATTTATTGAACAAGGAAAATCCGGGGGCCTGACTTGGATTAAACATCTTTAGTTATAGATTAAACACTATTACTTTACAGAGTATCCATAGCCCCAGAGCTAATTAGATCATCATCTTGAGGAAGAAATAGACCAATGGCAGTCTTCACCATGATCCCTACAGAGCACCTGTAGGGACTCCACAAGACTCAGAAGCCAACACTCATCTGATGCTGGACAGCTCAGGAAGGGGCAGGATTTGACCTTGATTGAGTCTTAACATTCAAGAATGTGAGGACGTAAGGAAGAAGAAGTGAGAAATACAGGTGCCAAGATAGTGAAACAGCAAATACAGGGCTTCTTTGGGGGTGGGAAACGTGTCTTCTAGTTTGCTTGTCCATAGGAGTAAGGATATAGGAGTACCAGTAAAATGCAGAAAATGTTGTGTTAGATTGAGGAGTTACACCTTGAATGCCAGGTTTCAGAGACAGAATCAAGCTAAGAGAATTCCACTGGGGCCCTGGACTTTCTATAGGTCATGAGTGAAGTTAGATAATTTACTTCACTCTTTGTGCTTAAGGTTACTTTTCTATAATGGGAGATACTGAAATTGATTTCTACAGTGTTTTATTTGGGTTAATTCTGTATTTGTTTCCTATTACTGCTATAACAAATTAGCACAAACTTAGTTGCTTAAAACAACATAAACTTGTTATTTTATAGTTCTAGAAGTCAGAAGTCTAAAATCAAGACATTACAGAGCAGCATTCCTTCTGGAGGTTTTAGGAGACAATTTGAGAAACTGTTTCCTTGCTTTCTCCAGCTTCTAGAGGTCATCTGCATTTCTTACCTCATGGTCCTGCCTCCATCTTCAACTTGCCTCATTCCAACCTCTGGTCCCATTGCCACATCTCCTTTTTAAACTTTGACACTCTTACCTCCATTTTATAAAGGTCCTCGTAGTTACATTAAACCCCGGTGGAGGCTTCTCCAGTGGCTCAGGTGGTAAAGAATCTGCCCGCAATGCAGGAGACCTGGGTTTGATACCTGGGTTGGTAAGATCCCCTGGAGAGGGCATGGCAACCCACTCCAGTATTCTTGCCTGGAGAATCTCCATGGACAGAGGAGCCTGGTGGGCTCTCCGTGGAGTCACAAAGAGTTGGACATGACTGAGCAACTTTCATTTAAGATATACAGATTTCAAAAGGGTTCCATTCTAGATCTTAAGGAGTGGGGTCCAGGAATATGCATTTTAAACAAACTTCTCCAAGTTTGAGAATCACTACTGTGAGAAAAGACATGTCACTCAAAATTTTTGTGGATAAGTACAGGAGTGAGATTACTAAGACAGTATTTTAACATAAGCTTGAGCTTTTTAAAATCATGTGAGAGTTAAGCTCTATTAAGGGCTACTTAAGTATTGGTCTACATTTGCTTTTTTTTTTGTAACAGAAAATTCTGCAAATAATTTGGATCAAAATATGGAAAACAAAAGCAAATAGTTTAGGTGTGAGAGTAAGGGAAGCCTGTTTCTGTAATCTGTGAATCTCTCTAATTACTAAACTCCTTTGCTCGTTGGGGGAATTCCACTTTAACATACCTGCTTTTGATACCGGAAGCTCAGCTTCTCTGTGCACTGGTGCCAAGTCAGATCTTCGAGTTTTGAGTGAAGCAGAAAAGGATAGCCATATTGCTTTGCCAGCAAAGGCAGCCACAGTGGGCTAATGCCCTCAAGACTGTGTCCCCAACTTGGGGAAGATAGTGAGAAGTTTTATAGTAATTGTTCAAAGAGGGCATGATCAGCTTGTTGACATTCTTCTGATGGATTGGTGGTAAGTAGAAATCAACGTCATCAACCTTCACATCTAATTAGTCTGGGGTCTGCATACTTGTGGGCAGCATACCGTCATTAATCATAAACTTCTCCCATCTGGCAGTGGTTTCAGTCTCTACAAAATAGCTCAAAGATATTGTTGTGTGTATCCATTGATGGGGAAACAGGACCTTGGTCCAAGGCTGCTCCTGTTTCTCTCTGGTCTCACATCCTCTCCCTTCACTAATTAACAACTGCTTGTATCTGCCCAGTGGAACTCAGAGAAGGTCATGGAGGCTGAATGAAGGTTGTTTCCTATAACTAAAGAAATGGTGGACAAGAAAGGCCTTGTTCCAGGAGCCCCACTAGGCCCTGCAGAGTACCACGTTCCCATGGCATTACCTGCCACGAGAGAACCCTGTTGCAAGGATTCAAAGTGACTGACTTAGGGCATCTTAGATGGGTCCAGCTTGGGAAGTATCTAATAGTTGCAGTCATTATAGTGGTGTTTATACATAAATAAATAAAATTCTATATAGATAATATTTATATATATAAATAAATAAAATTATATATATATATTATCTATATATAATTATATATATTATCTCTCTATATATATTATCTAAATAAAATTATATATATAATATTATCTATATATAATTTTTTATATATATTATCTATATATAATTTTATTTATTTATTTTTGAGTGTGCTGGGTCTTCATCGCTATGCAGGCTTTTATCTAGTTGCAGTGAGTGGGGGCTGTTCTCTAGTTGTAGTGTGTGTGTTTCTCATTGCTGTGGCTTCGGTTGTCGTGGAGCATGGGCTCTAAGGTGCACGGGTTTCAGTAGCTGTGGTTCCCGGGCTCCAGAGCACAGGCTCAGTAATTGTGGCACACAGGCTTAGTTGCTCCAGGACACATGGGATCTTCCTGGACCAGGAATCAAATCCATGTTTCTTGCATTGGCAAACAAATTCTTTACCACTGAGTCACCAGGGAAGCCCCCATTCTAGTGTATTTAAGACTGGAGTACAGTTAAGAATTCTCTTTTTGTTTGTATGCAAAGCTCATTCAATATGTTTAACCTCATGCCACTCACTTTAGTGATAATTAAGAGTTGGAAGAGAGTATAGAAACATTCTAATAATATTTAGTAGAAAGAGCTTGAGCTTTGGAGACAAACTTGGGTTGGAAGGACATTTGGGTTTTCCAATTACTTGCTGGTACTTAACTCTTCTAAGCTTCAGTTTCCTCTTCTATATATTATGCATAATAAATCTTGACTTGTGGACTTGTTAAAAGGAATAAACGAGACTTAAATAAAGTCTCTGTCATGTTAGTTCACACATAGTATTATTATCCCCTTTTTTATACAGAGGAGAAAATCTTAGCAAAAACCCTCTGTTGTGTGTATTCCCAAAATAATACAGTTGACTAGCCTAAACTCTGAGTGTAGAACTGATGGCTTTTAGTTGGAACCTGGTTCTTTGCAGAATCACAGTAATGTGGCTAATATAGTAATTAGAAACAGTAACAATTTTCTGTTATAAAGGTGTGCTTCTAGCTGACTACTACCTGTAATGGCCCAAATCATCATATTTCCTTTTACTCCTCTTTCTTTGGCTGCATAATTTAATTTATAAGCAATGAGGAGGTTAGTACAGGGCAGGGCACAGCTTATGTGGCAGTAGCAATAAAATGCTTTAGAGCAGATAATTCACTACTTCAAATGAGAAGGAGATGCTGAGGACGGTTTCTCTCTGGCCAGCTGTAGGTGGTACAACTCCATGGACTTAAATATGATTCTAGAACCGTGCTGTTCAGTGTAATCATACCTAGCCATATGGAGCTGTTTACAATAAAATTAAAATGAACTAAAATTAAGTAATTTTTAAAAACTTGGTGACTCAGTTGTACTGGTCACATTTCAAGTGCTGAGAAGTCACATGTGACCAGTGACCACTGTATTGAACGGCACAGACACAAGAGCATTTTCATCACCAGCATTGTGTTAGAGCACCTATATGCTGAGGTTGCTCAATTAAGAACTGTTAATTATTTAACTATATAATGGGGAGAAGGGTGGGCTGGGCTATAGAATAAGCTGAGAAGAAGAGTGCACGAAGAAAGAGAAAATAGAGTTTGTCTTTCTGGATTGACATCTGGTAATTGACAGCTGAAGTGAGAATAAACCATCCCTTAGGACAGGAAACAGAAAAACCCCGGCTAAAGAGTTCATTATGCTTAAGTCTGAAAGGCTGGGGATGGTACGTCTGATACAAAGGTCTGGCAGCCAGTGTGCCTACTAGGCTCCCAGTGGGCTCCTGCTGGCAGCTGTCACCATGACAACGCTCAGGACGAAGGCTGGAGCCCTGGTAGCTGCTCTCACACGGTTGCCCCACACCTCACACTTGTGCTGAGCGGCCTTAACCACAGTCTAATCAATCACTGTGAAATCCCCAGAGAGCTCAATTTAAGTACAATTTATTGCAGTAAAAAGTAAGACTTGGAAAAAATTCCAGGCATTAAATCTAATCAGCAAATGTAATGTTCAGCCTCTTTCTGTTAAAAAATCAAAACATAAATTTCATGGTATGGTTGTTGATGTATTTGATTCTTAGGTAGGAAGCAGTGTCCCTTTTCCTTGCTTTAAGATGACATTTCTCATTCAGGGTAACTGTGGTAGTCATTGGTACTGTTCAGCGTTTGCTTTCTTTCCAAGCACTTAGTAGGATATCATTACCAAGCCCCTTTGTTTCTATGAAAGATTAAATTATCTTTGTTGGGAGTCAATTAAGACAATAGGAAGTCAAATGCATTCTATTTCTGTCCATATGATTTATTTCAGTCAATGCAATGGTCCTGGAACTGCTCTTTTACTTCCAGCCAGAAATCTTTAAGAATCAGTGCATAATTAACCACTTTTTTCCTGCTGCCTGCAATGTTTCAGATGCTGGAAGGCTCCATGGCTCCATCAGTCTCAACACCTGGTGAGGGCAGCTTGGAGCAGAGTGCCCTCCCCCCCGTTAAAGATGGACCCGAAGTGAGACCAGGTTTCAAACCACTGAGATTTAGAAGCTTGTTTGATGCTAAACATAAAATATTTTCAAATCTCTTGACTAATGCCAAAATTTAAAAAAAAGAGTGAAAAGTCTAATAAGAATGAATAATTTCAATGTAAACTGTCCATCTCAAGAGTATCCAATCTATCGCTGGTCAGTGTAAATGAAAAAAATCACTTTCATAGTGCGATTACTTCCATGCCAATATCATTTATCTTACCAGCAAAATTTATTAGTCTTGGTTTAGAGTAAAAAATTAGCCTTGCACTAGCAACTGAATTTTTCTACTCAGACTCCTTGATGAAAAAATTCACACAAAGACATCTGATGATACCTATATATAGATGCTGCATGCTTAGTTGGTTCAGTCCTGTCCAACTCTCTGCGACCCATGGAGTGTAGACCACCAGGCTTCTCTGTCCATGGGATTCTCCAGGCAAGAATACTGGGGTGGGTCACTATTTCCTCCTCCAGGATATATAGATATTGAATTAAAAATTTTATTTTAATATATAGATATTTAATTTTTAAAATAAAACACTCCAGTCCTTATGTTAAAAAAAAAACCACATATGCAGCCTATGGGAAAGGTAGATGATATATAGTTAGTGCATTATTTAACCTTTTAAAGATTATTTGGGGGGAAATCCTGGAAAATAATGTGGAAAATATATATTTTATTTTTATTATTTTAGACACAGGTATTTAACTTTATTAGCTCATTCATGAACTAATGTAGTTGATTTTGAATGATTTATGGATGTTTCAAAATGCTGAATAGATTTTTAATGTGTTAATACTTGCTACAAAGTTATAGTTCAAATAATAAAGCAAAAAAAAAAAAAGATTGTTTTGAACATTGACAGCCTCCTTATGGGGCTTCCCATGTGGTGCAGTGGTTAAGAATCCATCTGCAATGCAGGAGATGTGGGTTCCATTCTGGGTTGGGAACATTCTCTGGAGGAAGAAATGGCAACTTACTTCCGCATGTTTGCCTGGGAAATCCCACGGACAGAGGAGCCTGGTGGGCCATAATCCATGGTATCACAGAGGAGTCGGACACGACTTAGCAACTGAATAACAACAACAACCAAACCTCCTCATTGTAAGCATATAGTCTTCAAAAAATACAACTCACTTATGTATATCAATTCTGTCAGATGGTAACGATAACCCTATATGCGAGACAGCAAAAGAGACACAGATGTATAGAACAGGCTTTTGGACTCTGTGGGAGAGGGAGAGGGTGGGATGATTTGGGAGAATGGCATTGAAACATGTATAATATCATATATGAAATGAATCGCCAGTCCAGGTTCGATGCAGGATACTGGATGCTTGGGGCTGGTGCACTGGGACAACCCAGAGGGATGGTACAGGGAGGGAGGAGGGAGGGGGGTTCAGGATGGCGAACACGTGTATATCTGTGGCAGATTCATGTTGATATATGGCAAAACCAATACAATATCATAAAGTAATTAACCTCCAATTAAAATAAATAAATTTATATAAAAAATAAAATGATCATTGCCATTAAAGTGGTAAAAAAAATCCTGCCGTGT
The DNA here is from genome assembly GCF_023091745.1 of Budorcas taxicolor. Taxonomy (NCBI): domain Eukaryota; kingdom Metazoa; phylum Chordata; class Mammalia; order Artiodactyla; family Bovidae; genus Budorcas; species Budorcas taxicolor. Next base: position 74,912,291 of record NC_068911.1, read on the forward strand.
GTGTGAACTTGCGTGTGCACCTCATCCATCACCTCAAGTAGTTTTTAAAATTAGATGTAACCATAAAAGTTGAAAAATGAAAATGTTAAAAGCAATTGTATTCCTTTATAATCACAAATCCTAACATTGGACTCTAGACATCCACTGGGGATCATTAATACAAAAAACAAAGAATGATTCTGATGTATTTTATAAATACCATGGCTGAAATTTCTCCATTTATCTTGATCCTCGGAAAATAAAATCTCCTTTAGCAGAACTTTCTTTTTTTTTTTTAAATGCAGTTAACTTAGAAGTTAATGAGGATGCTTTGGCAGTGTGTCTGCTCCCTCTTCTCTTTAGAACAGGATCTAGGACGTTCTGCCTGTTGGCCAGTAAGGGGAGCCATCACAAAGTAATTACGAACACATTACTTTTCCTCCTAGAAAGAACGTTTGTGAGGATTTTTCTAATGTCCGTCTTGCTCTTCAGGGGATTTTCTAGGTCATCACTGACCACGCTTTGTGAGCTCCCAGGCTGTCATAGTGGGGGGCCATCAGATAGTAAATGCTGTAGAAATGCTCAGCTGCTGTGCTGTTTCTTTGGAATCCTTCTTTCCCCATGTCCCACGCTGTTAGAAAAAGCTTCTATCACCTAGGAACCAGGCCAAAGGCTCTGATCTGAGTCCTGCTGTTTTAATGCCTGCCCCTACCCAGGTCTCTTTATCAACTCCTCTCACTCTCCAATAATAAATGTAAATTGCATGTTTCTTTCAAGTCCACCTACCCACATCTTTTAGGAAAAGCCATTTGTCTCCATGCACCTGGAGCTAATTCTCACTTCTAGCATCTTATCCACTGAGCCAACCTCCTGCCCTCCTGCCTTCTCCCAGACTCCCCTCAATGTTATTTTACTTCTTCTGGAGGCCTGAGTGCATGTGTTTTCAGGTTGGCCCAGAATGAAAGAATTTTAAGTATTGAATATTCCCGGTATGGTATTTCTCTGCATTTGTTTCTGATAACTCAAGAGACGAGGTAGAGCGTTTGAGTGTGGCACCTAGCCAAACGTAGATGTTTCAAGAAAAGTCAATAATGCATATTACAAACATGTTTTGGTGACCAAACACAGCCTCCCAGCTATAGGTCTCCCCTAGAAAAGTGAAGCAATTATCTCAATCAGTCAAGTGAAAAGGTCCATTTATGCTTCAATTCTCTGGCTAATTCAGGCAAAAGTAAAATTTTCATCTGAATGATCCCAGTAATTGGTTTGCTGCTCTGCTTTACTAGTGAAAGCTTGACAAAGAGGCAGAGGCTGTTCCATACTGACAGGGAGGTGCTGATCTTAGGGAACTTGTGCAGAGAAAATGCTTATAAGCACATTAGCAGTGGAGACTTTGTTGAGAAATTTCAACAAAGGTCGCTCCTAATCATAGATTATTAGATGAAGCTTAGATTTCAGTCTTTCTTTTCTTCCCTTGTCACTGGTTAGCCCTCTTCCAGTGTTTGCTGTCTAGAGCAAGCATACATCCAGGCACAAATCAGGAAATCTATGTATTCTCCTTCCTCTCCCTCTTCTCCACTCAGTCTTTGACGTATATTTTGATGTAGTTGCCACCTCTCTGTTCCCATGGCCACTGTCTTAGTTCAGGTGAATGTTTGTACTTGGCTTGAGCATTTACTCATTTGATGGTGATTTTCTGAGGCTCTCCTCATATGCAGCCACAATGCCAGGTACTGCAAATACCATGATGAGCAAGACCTGGGTCCATCGATCATGGTTACTCTTAATTGGTTTTCTGCTACCTGTCTTATACATCTCCCCTAATTCATTCTATTTTGCTGTTAGACTTACTCTTCTAAAACTCCAAGTGGAATAAAACTCACCACCGGTTTATAGCCGAAGTCCTAAGTATGACATACAAAGACCTTGATAAGCTGATGTTGACTTTATGTTCATTCTCCCTTTTGCCACTCCCTTGTGGTCTTATGTTTGGTGAACCTGAACTTTGCACAGTTGCCTTGACTGGACACACCCCTTCACTCCTTCATCTGGCTGACTTACACCTGCACTGCTTTATTACTTGGTTTTAATTATTATAATTACTCTCTATATATTATGAAAACTTCTGCCTGGATTTTAGGAAGCATCACTATGAACAAAGCTGGTGGAGGTGATGGTCCCATCACTCCATGGCAAATAGATGGGGGAACAATGGAAATAGTGACAGACTTTATTTTCTTGGGCTCCAAAATCACTGCAGATGGTAACCACAGCCATGAAATTAAAAGACACTTGCTCCTTGGAAGAAAAGCTATGACCAACCTAGACAGCGTATTCAAAAGCAGAGACATTACTTTGCCGACAAAGGTCTGTCTAGTCAAAGCTGTGGTTTTTCCAGTGGTCATGTATGGATATGAGAGTTGGACTGTAAAGAAAGTTGAGCGTTGAAGAATCGGTGGTTTTGAACTGTGGTGTTGGAGAAGACTCTTGAGAGTCCCTTGGACTGCAAGGAGATACAACTAGTCCATCCCAAAGGAAATCAGCCCTGAATATTCATTGGAAGGACTGATGCTGAAGATGAAACTCCAATACTTTGGCCACCTGATGTGAAGAGCTGACTCATTGGAAAAGACCTTGACGCTGGGAAAGATTGAAAACAGGAGGAGAAGGGGAAGACAGAGGATGAGATGTTTGGATGGCATCACCAACTTGATGGACATGAATTTGAGCAAGCTCCAGGAGTTGGTGATGGACAGGGAAGCCCGGTGTGCTGTAGTCCACGGGGTCACAAAGAGTTGGACATGACTGACAACTGAACTGAGACTTGGCAGTCAGTTCCACAGGGAATGATTTCAAGAGTCCTTAAGTATCCGAAGAAAATTTCTATATAGTGTAAACATCAGTTCTTTAAGCAGACCTCTTTCATTATAGTTTTTTGTCTCTTTACAATTCTGATCCTTCTTCTCTGAATACAGTTCAGGAAGTGGATATTCTTAAACTGCAGTAACCAGAACTGAAGTCAGCACTTCACAGCATGGGTGGATATTGGGGTGGTGGTGTAGGGGGAGTGGTGTGGTTAGGGCAGGGAGTCTATTAGGAAGCATAAATCTTGTCCAGGTGAACATACATGTTCATTTTTTAAATCTAAGTCCAACACTTTACGTTTAACTCTTAATTGTTACACGTCTTCACTTCCTTCTTTTGAATCCTGAGTTTGTGATGCACATGGTAATATCCCATCCCAATTCATGTCAGGCTGATGTTGTTTCTCTTTCAAGGAGGGCCTCAATTACAGAGAGATGCCTTGCTTAAAAGCATGACCAATCCGGGGTACTCACATGCAATGATTGATCACGGTGGGCTTAAAGACCTGATGTCCTTGGCTCACTAGGGGACAATTCCAATGGGCCATATTGGCTCTGGGGCTCCCTGTGGGTTGTACTGAGTTCACATCACAGTTTCATTTATTCCTCTGTTTAACTGCTTCAGCCTCTTTGATTCTACAGGTATTGATACCTAATAAATATCTGCATGTCAACCTCCATTTTAGAGTCTGTTTCTCTTAAATCCAGTCTGACAAGAAATGGTCCAAAAAAAGTAGTCAATATGATGGGGTTCTGGAGCTTCACTTGCCCATCACTGATGGTATGTGACCACAGATGCCCAAGGTGGCAGTCCACTGGGGCTAGTGGAACTCAAACACAATAAAGGACAGGTAGGGGCATCTAACTGCTAAAAGCCAGAAGGTTGCACTTATCATAATGAGTGTCAGAGTCAGAGTAGCAGGAAAAGGTCCTGACACAGAGAGCTATGGAAATGGCTCATAGATACTGGGGTATCTACTGACAAAATAGATGGACAGCCTTTATACCATCGCAAGAAATTAGGATAGATGACTAACAGCCTAAAGGCAATCACTCCAATAAAAAATTGCAATAGTTCTTGCCCATTTTCCAGACCTGAGTTAGTTTTCAGATTCAGGATGCATTGACCCAAGAAGGGGCTAAGTCCCTAGGAGGAAGGACCCAACTGTATCATACAAGTCTATACGGTAATGGTTCCCCCAGTCCTCCTAAAAAGGGACCTACAACCATTTACTTAGATGACTGTGCACCAGGGAAAGAGGAATATCCCAACATTTAAGGACTGTTTGATGCTGCATTAGACTTGACTATATCTGGAGAAATGAAGCCTCATCATGAGCCTCCTGTTTCAGAGGGGACCTGTAAGAACCAGGAAATAAACAGAGTCCAAGTCCAGGGCTGGCTTAAGTCCCCTAGGTTTGTAGATCCACCAGTGGTCAGTTCCCCTGTCTGAGATCACATAATTGAGATTGGCATATTTGGTATACATGAAGTCCCTACACAGGACATTTGGCTATGGGATAATGGCTTTAATAGTGAGGAAGGCCAAAAGGAAATCTCTGAAACTGTTCCTGCCCTCTCCCTCTAATCAAAGTAAAATAAAATAAACAAGGTTGCAATCCAGGGAGGATAGTGGAAATTAGTCTTATCCTTAAATACCTAAGATGTCCAGGGGTGGAGGTCCCATCACATCTTCACTTAAGTCACCTAAGTCTCTGTAGAGTGCAGATAGATCTTGGAGAATGAGAATAGATTATTATAGGTTCAACCAAGCGGCCGCTGCAATTGCAGTTGCTATGTCAGATAGAAAGAGAACATTTGCTAGAGAAGGCTAACGAACCTCAGGTACGTGAGTGAGGTCATTGGTTTGGAAAATGTATTCCTTTCTCTTCCAACCGAAAAAAGAAGGGAAATTGTTTGCATTCATGTGGATTGGGTGAGTCATAATATAGTGCAAAGAGATATTGATTCTCTGGACATCTTGCAGTTAATACCACACCATCTATGATATTCTGCAAATCAGGCCAGGTGAGTAATAAATGGTCAGCATGCTGGAGGCATTAGATGCTCTAAAGGGCAGGAGATAAACCCTTGGAAGACTCAGGAGCCAGCGACATCAGCATAATCTTTGGGGATCCTGTGGTCTGGGGCTTCCAAGACATATCCTTCACAGTAGAAATAAGTTATTGCATCTCCTACCATGAGGAGGGAAGCATAGTACCTGGTAAGACTCTGGGTTCTGGAGGCAGCATGTTGTACACCTGGGAATGCCGCTGTGATCATAAACTGGACAACGGGACAAACTGCCATCTCTGAGTGAACACAGAGCAGACAAGGTCTGTATAGCAAGTCCTGGTTGCAAGTGTGGCAGAAGCTATGACATCAGAGGTGATGGTAAAAGATGTGGTATGGAGGTCAGGGCAAGTACCAGTGGTATAATCACAAGCCAGGCCTGTGGATCAAGGCATTGCCATTTGTAGTAGTAATTTATATGCCTTTTGTAAAACAACTCAATATATTCCTGAGGCTTGGTAGAGACTAAATACCTGACTGAAATGAAAGTGAAAGTGAAGTCGCTCAGTTGTGTCCAACTCTTTGTAACCCCTGTAACCCCGTAGACTATAGCCCACCAGGCTCCTCCGTCCATGGGATTCCCCAGTCAAAAATACTGGAGTGGGTTGCCATTTCCTTCTCCAGGGGAATCTTCCCAACCCAGGGATTGAACCCAGGTCTCCCACATTGCAGGCAGACGCTTTAACCTCTGAGCTACATTGGAAGCCCATGCCTTTGGAATCAGATCTCAGAAGTTGGGTTCCAACAAAGCCACTAAGTCCAAAGATAAGGCAAGGCTAGCAGCGATCCATGGTAAAGTCAAAGCAGAAAGACTGGGGTTAAGCATAAACCAGACTGGAAGGCATAGGAAGCTGCATGAGGGAGCCCCATCTTCCATCTCTGTGCCAGCACCTCTCACTCAGCTCACCCTTCTACCATGTGGAGGATTCCTTATGTCCATTCCTTATGGAGGAGGAAAAAAACCTTGAATTTTGTTTGGAAAGTAGGCGCAGTGTAAGCCCAAAACGCATGGCAACTGCTCTGCAGCCTCACTCAGGGGTTCAGTTCATTTCAGTTCAATTGCTCAGTCATGTCCGACTCTTTGTGACCCCGTGGACTGCAGCACACCAGGCTTCCCTGTCCTTCACCAACTCCCAGAGTTTACTCAAACTCATGCCCATTGAGTTGGTGACACCATCCAACCATCTTATCCTCTGTCATCCCCTTCTCCTCCCACCTTCAATCTTGCCAGCATCAGGGTCTTTTCAAATGAGTCAACTCTTCGTATCAGTTGGCCAAAGTATTGGAGCTTCAGCTTCAACATCAATCCTGACAATGAATATTCAGGATTGATTTCTTTTAGGATGGACTGGTTGTATCTCCTTGCAGTCCAAGGGACTCTCAAGAGTCTTCTCCAACACCACAGTTGAAAAGCATAAATTCTTTGGTGCTCAGCTTTCTTTATAGTCCAACTCTCACATCCATGCATGACTCCTGGAAAAACAATAGCCTTGACTAGACGGACCTTTGTTGGCAAAGTAAGATCTCTGCTTTTTAATGTGCTGTCTAGGTTGGTCATAACTTTCCTTCCAAGGAGTGAGCGTCTTTTAATTTCATGGCTGCAGTCACCATCTGCAGTGATTTTGGAGCCCTCAAAAATAAAGTCAGCCACTGTTTCCAGTGTTTCTCCATCTATTTGCCATGAAGTGATGGGACTGGATGCCATGATCTTTGTTTTCTGAATGTTGAGCTTTAGGCCAACTTTTTCATTATCCTCTTTCACTTTCATCAGGAGGTTCTTTAGTTCTTCTTCACTTTCTGCCATAAGGGTGGTGTCACTTAAAGTTAGCTTTCAAAGATAGTGGCTGGGGAAGACCTTTCATATGGGCAGAGCATCGGTGGTGTACCTGGCTGTTCTAGCGTGGAAGGGAAAATGGCTCTGTTAAGATATATGGATCATGAACAGAAGTGAATGGCCTGGCTGATTAATTAAGGCCCTGAGATGAGAGAGATCAGAAGATTAGGAAAAAGGAGGTCTGGGGTAGGATCATGTGGGTGGGCATATGGGAGTGGGCACACAGTGTGAGGATTGTGGTATTTCATGTTAACACTGACCAGGGAGCATCCACGGCAGAAGGGCCACAAAACAGCACTATGGACCCATGCTGCCTATTACTTTGTCCACTGTCCACATGTGGCTTGTCCAAACTGAAACATGCTGTTAGTGAAAATACTGGACTTCAAAGATTTAGGAGTACAAAAAAAGAGGAACATAAAATGTGTTTTTTGGTTGTTGTGATTACATATTGAAATTTTTTTAATATTAGGGTGAATAAAAATATTTTGAATTTTTTTTTTTACTATTTTCCATGCAGTTACTAGAAAATGTAAAGTTGTATGTGCAACTCACCCCTGTGACTCACATTATGTTGATGTAGGCAGAAAAACTTGGCCAGCTAACAGCAGTGAGCCTCAGCCATTGAGTACTTCAGTGCTGCCGTAATAGGCCCATGAATTGGGCAGCAGTGGGAGACAGGAAAGGTGTGCTGGCCCCTTGAGCACAGCCTCCCATTTACCAAGGTAGATAAAGCTACCACTGCTGCCCAAACTACAAAATGCCAGCAACAGACACTCAATATGGTAAGCCCTTGATATGATGCTATTTTTCCAGAAGTCTAACCAGACCCTTACTGGCAGATTAATTTCACTGGACTTCCTACATCCTAGATGGATAAGAGGTTGTCTTTCATTCCTGCTGTTGTTTGCTTCTAACTTATGTGTATATGTGTGTGTATATATATATATATATATATATATAAAATCAGACTTGGAATATATGTATATTCCAAGTCTGATTTTGCTTTTCTTAGCTGCAAGGCTTACAGTATATTTAATCTGCTTATATGAGACCCGATATCACACCATTTCGGAACGGTGAACTAACTTATAGGAAAGGAAGTGTGTAGTGGGCTTGTGACTATGAGCTTTCACTGGCCATATCATGGATTCAGAAGCTGCTGACCGGACAGAGTGCTGACCGGCCTGCTAAAGGTGCAGCTGGAGTGCAAGTTTGGAGGTGAAATTCTATAGGATGGGGTTATGAAGTCTATACATTGGACCTTTCTATACTATTACATCCCCAGTAGGAAGAACACATGGGTCTAGGAACCCAGGTGTTCCTTCCATAGGGTGAAAGCAGAAGTGGCCCCACTTAACATGACCCCCTGGGGAAAACTGCGTCCTATTCCACAACTCTACGGGCTTCCCTGGTGGCTCAGAGGTTAAAGCATCTGCCTGCAATGCGGGAGACCCGGGTTTAATCCCTGGGTTGGGAACTCCCCCTGGAGAAGGAAATGTCAACCCACTCCAGTATTCTTGCCTGGAGAATCCCATGGACGGAGGAGCCTGGCAGGCTACAGTCCACGGGGTCGCAAAGAGTTGGACACGACTGAGCGACTTCAAAACAAAAAAAAAAGAAAAAAAAAGGCTCGGCCAGGCTAGAGGTCCCAGTTCTCAAAGTGGGCACACTTTTATCAGGGGTCTAAAGATTCCCATAGAATGTAAGCTGCTGCCTGGGCATTTGGGGCAGGAAGAAGAGTTGTCATCTTAGTAGAAGTAATTGACCTTGATCATCAGGAAGAGATGGGTTTACTGTTACACAGTGGGAACAGGAAGAACTATTCATTAGGATGCCTCCTGGGTCTGGGTCTTACCACCAAAGAAGCCACTGAGACTAGCAGAAGTGGTCGCTGAAGCTGAGGAGAAAGTAGAACATGGAGTGAACGAGGGAGATGATGTGTATCGGGGTGGTTCTAAGACCATCCGCAGTGGCAAAAGCTGTAGTTCGTTCTACTAACCAAGCTCTTTTAAGTTTTCTTGAATCCCAGAGGGCCTGCTCCCTGAAATTTAAATGAAGAAGTGGGTCTGAGTTGTGGTCTGTGAAAGACACAGAACTGTCACCTTTAAGAATTCCCCTCCAGGGGAGGGCTTCCCCAGCTTCTGAGAGTGCTCAGTAAACAGTTTCCAGCGTGCAGCTCTATTTTGGGGCATTTCTACTACAGAGGACCAACTTGCCCCAGAGCACTCCCTGGGGGACCTCGTCCAGTGACTGATTGTGGGGTGGTTATAAAGGTCCAACCATTTTCAGCCCCCAGGCTTGGAGGAGCCCTTTCTTGTCCAGAGCACCCAACTGGGGATGGCTGGCTGGGGCTTTGTTGGGTCTGCTTTGTAGCTTGATCTCCTCCTTACCTGTGTCCTCCTCAAGCTTCCACAAGCATTGGTCCCTAAGGAAAATCCTGCTTGCTAAACTGCATCTCAGTATTTCTGCTGGAGAGCACAGCCTGCAACCCCAGACTCTGAGAGATTCAGTCCTCCTCTTTGTACCATTCTCATTCTCTCTCTCTAGTTACCTCTTTAAACACCCTTTCACTCTCAATCTCACATCTTTATCTAAGTTCTAGATTCCTATTTCCTTCTGTCCATTTGGTATTTTCACTGAGTATTCCAGCAACACTCCTTGTCCAAAATGAACACACCTCCTTGTAACACTAATTTCTGTGGATGATGTATCTATTCACTTGAATTCTTCCCTGTTCACTTAAATTCTCCACCTGTAGTGTCTTGAGTTCGTCATCTTTTTGCTGCTCTTAATCTCTCTCACCCAAGCAGGCTTTCAAATAACCAGTCTTTTCTTTGCCATAATCATCTGGATCCCTGTCCTTGCTTGTCTGGAGGGGACCTGTCTTGTTCATGCTGCCCCCTTGTAATCTAGCAAAATGTCCTAAACATAGTAGGCCCTTGACAATGATTTGATGAATGAGTAGTGACTTCAGTAGCTACAAGGAAGATTTCTACTCTGGCATTCCCATCTTCCCAAACTGTCTGTATCCTGCAACCACAGTGCTTTCACACTGTTAAGCATCACTCTTACTTGGTTGAACCTCCTCTTTTAATACCTTCAAGATTTCCCTCCTTCCCTAAGGCTAAAAGGAAGACTCTGCAGACTAGTCTTCAGAGTTCTGCAATGTCTGAACAGATTTTCCTCATCCGATTGCTCATTTGTCCTTCAAGGTATATCATCTGCTCTTAGCAGCGTCTTTCTACCCTGCACAGAAGGGGGTGACCTGGTCCTGACTCAGTCCCTCCTCAAGCCATCCCACATCTTGGAATCTGGATGTCCCCTACCTGTAAAATGTCTTCCTCCTGTTGAATCTGACACCATCTCCACCCTTTCAGACAGCCATCCTTCCTTCCTCTGAACTCCTGCAAACGCACCACTCAGATTTGTACTGCACATATGTCAGTAAACACATTTTAAGCATCTACTATATTCTGGGTGTTAAGTTGGATGCCAAGGACATGGTGAGTATAAAGACACGCTCGTTTTTGGTTCGCAGGGAGTCCTGCAGAGGGAGTAAATAGGTAAATAAATTCAGTGAGACTTGAAGTGCTGTGCTGTCATTCAGACATGTAAGCTGCTGACTTTGCAGCCCCAGGGACTGTAGCCAGCCAGGCTCTTCTGTCCATGGAAATTTCCAGGCAAGAATACAGGAGTGGGTTGCCACTTCCTACTCCAGGGGATCTTTCTGACCCAGGGATGGAACCCGCATCTCTTGCGTCTCCTGCACTGGCAGGCAGATTCTTTACCACTAGCGCCGAAGAGCAGGCCGTCCTGGAGATTCAGAAAGGCAACATGGAGTTTGAAGGGGCATCTGAGTTTTTGTTCAAAAATAAGTACTCACTGGAACTGTGCTGTCAGGATGTAGTTGTGGGGTGTGTATTCTGGGCAAAGGAGGAGGCAGAGAAAAAACAATGTAGTAGAGTCAGACACAACTGGGCAACTGAACAAAAAGAGCAAAAGCAAAGTCTAAGCGGTCTGTGTGCAGTGGAACAAACAGTCTGACAAGTGAAACAGCTAGAGAGATTTGCTGAACCCAGATCTTACATCACCTCGTGGGGACACTCCAAAGTGAAAGTTGCTCAGTCATGTCCAACTCTGAGACCCCATGGACTATACAGTCCATGGAATTCTCCAGGTCAGAATATTGGAGTAGGTAGCCTTTTCCTTTCCCAGGGGATCTTCCCAACCAAGTGATCAAACCCAGGTCTCCCGCATTGCAGACAGATTTACCAGCTGAACTATCAGAGAAACCCTGGGTACATTCCAAAGAGTTTGTGTTTTATCTTGTCAACAATGAGGAAGGAAATCCTCAGATTTTTTAAGTAAGTGAGCAACATGATCAAATCTGTGTTCAGGGGTGATCAATCACATATTATGATTTAACTTTCAAAAATATAGATCTAGTGTTCAAATGTAAGAAAAACAAGTTGTTTGAAGACAGTGACCTGTACATAATAGGAAATTAGGAAGGATCCATTTTCTTTTCTCTTCCTTCTACTGCCAATAAAAAGAAGTTTGGTTACCTTGAGTCAGCATGATTAAACAGATAGGCATGTACGTGTATCTATGTGTGCATATTCTAAATACCAGATCACACAGATTCTGCCTCAAGCAAAGCAAAACACAAATACTACTAAACAGGTGAATTGCAGGATACTACTTACAAAAGATTGGATTTGTCTTGGTAAAAATATCCTCCCCAGTTTCACTGGAACAGGAAGTTCCTCTCTGGCCCTCATATTTGTTTACATGTCATTACTTGATGAAAGGGTTGAATACAGCTGAGGAAGAAAAATGTTATTAAGCATCTCCACTTAGAGATCAATCACAGTAGAGTTAGCACATCTCTGAGTCATTTCACAGGAACTGGCTTCACACACAACTTTTCAGGAATGTATCTGTTACACCGAAGGAGGGAGGTATTCTTGTATGTGTGTGACTGCTTTGAAGGTAAGAACAAAAGATTTACACAAAATGCAACAATAGATACAATTTAGAAACTGGTTTTACTCTGCTGCAAACAAATGGACAAGATATTTGTACAATATATAATAAAAAGTACAGCATAATACAAGGGCCACTAATAAAAGAAACTTAAGGATAAGACTTAAAAATGCTTATTTGTAATATATATATATATATATACACACTGCAATAAAAAGCCACAATAAATACACGAATTTCCATGTCATTCATAATAAATACTGAAAATATAAATACAGAAGACTACAGCTAATATGAATAAATTATTACAACATAAAATCCAGGTTAAGTTCTGTTGACTATTACTGTAGCTTATTTTATATACCCTTTGGCATCTTTGATGTTATAACTTATACACAAGAGAAATCAATCTAGAAACTATGTGACATACAACATGATGTCTTAGTGTAAAGTGAAGGTATGTATGACTTTGATTTTCTTCCCGTCAACCTTTCTAAGTGATTATACTGAGCATAACAGTAATAAAGTATCTATTGAAATACTGTTGAAATTGAGTAAAGGTCATAGTAAGAGTCAACAAAAAGATAAAACCAATCACAATATAGAAATGTTATATGGTGAACTGATCCCACTGTGTTTAGATTACTTTTTTTTTGCCAGTGAAATCCAACAGATAAGAAACAAAAAACCCCACAAATACTCTCAAAAGACTTCCCTTGTGTAAAGACCATTCCCAATGTCCGAATGGTTCAATGTAGACTGAAGGATAACACCCAAGTGCTTTGGATCATTTGATCTACCATTACATTCAGCTCACAAAATTTCACCAGAATTTGCAAATGTACCAAATTTCTATGGCAGCTGGAAAGTGGACACACAGTTGATGTCTAAGACTATGATCAAGATAAAGATACTGCAAAAGGTGACATTTGTCTATGCAACCAATTATACATACACATTTTAAATGGGCAGAATGCATTTTTGACCAATGTCAGATGACCTTTTCCTATCAAACTGTTATACCCTGTGACACTGAGGGAAACACATTGAAATAACAAAGTGCCATTTTCTGCATTAACAGGCATTAACCAGTACATATGTATTAATAGTTCTATCTTAAGAGGCTATTACATCAGAAATGCAATAAACTAAAATGAAAGCAGATCAGCTTTACTAAGACACAATAAAGGCTGAGGTTCTTAGGAATAGAGTTGTAATCTACAATTAAAAAAAAACAAAATTATTTCTGTACTGTAAATGTCTAGCATTTATTTTACATCAAACACTTTTGAAACATGTTTCACAAACTACGCCTCAGACTTATTTCCATAGAGGTGTCTAGAGTCAATTAAAACATGGGCCAAATGATTCAACATTCTTTACATAAGCAATCTATAGGGTTTTTGTGTTTTTTTTTAAAGCAAAAAAAGGTTATTTCCCCTAAGGTTATTTATGGGGAGCAACCACATGGATGTGGCTGTCATTTCACAAGATCATCTGAGTTGGGGGAGTTAAGCAGCTGTACCTAGACTAGAAAAAATCCCACAGAGAGAGGAGAAATTGATTTCCAGGGTGCTCCTTATTTTCCTGCTAGTTCTAACTCCAAGCTGGAGGCTACTCTGAACAAACAGAAAAAGCTCTCTGCAGGGGGTGCTTGGGTCAAGTGATGTAATCAGAAAAAAATCACCACCCTCCTGGACTCCTCCTTCTGTTTTCAGGCTTTGTCAGGACAACACATTGTTAATCATTGTGTGGAACCCTGAGAAGGCATGCAACCACTGTTTCCAGAACATGGGGACAAAGACTGGGATCAAATGGTGGCTGAGTAATTTCTCTGGAGTCATTCTATCCCACACCAGACTCTCCATCGCCAGTCCATTCCCCAGAAAAAGTGGGAAAAGTAGAGATTCTCCTTTGTCATTTTAGGGTATAGAAAGATGAATGAGAAAGTATCTATTTGGAAGCAAGAAGGGAGAAAATGCTCCCTTTTTGTAATTCCAACTTCTCAGAATATTGAGCAGTTCAAAAGCGGAGTCACTTGATCCTAGTTCTGATATCTGTCACTGGGGATCTGAAACAGTCACTTTTCCTGATATCATAGCAATGGCAAAACAAAAAAGGAGATTAAAAACAAACCAAAAACTACAGCAATATTTGTCATGAGCAGGTCAAGTTACTGAACATTGTCCCAATAGCCAGATTTTTATTTTTAAAACTCTGATTTCTTAGGAGTCTTAGGGAATCATCAAATGTAACAAACAACAAAGGTAAGGGAAACCCAACTTTCTGAGGCTCCCAGGACAATGGCCCAAATCACCACATCTGTTGCCAGGTGCCTAGTTCACAAAGACAGGCCAAGACATTTTCCTACTGTGAGAAAAGCCTAAGAGAACTGGATTGTGTTGCTAAGGAAACCATCTTCCCCAGAGATGTTAAGAATAGATGGGTATCTATCCTGTAGAGCATGCCTGAGTGACAGTCTTCCCTAGAGGTAGATGGATGAGTTAGATGACCTCTGGAGCCACAGGGCTATAAAATTTGAAGAATACAGAAGAATCTCAAACTTTCCATTATTCACACACAGTTGGCCATTTTAAGTATCTTTGAAAAGATGAAACTATGCTGAGATACCCGTTTGGCATGACTAATGCCTAATGAATCAAGACACAGTAACCCATGGCAGTGGACCTTATTTGGTTATGGTAAAGAGGAAATGACTTTGCCTACTACTAAAATTTAAAATCAATTATATTCAGAAGTCATTTGGGTATCATTAAAACATTCAAGGATCAACACTAAATTAAAAATAAAACAACAGCTAACCTTGGGCAATTTATATTCTAGTTTTAGATATTTGGGTTTTTCCTCTTTAGAAGAATTCAGATAAGAATTTCATTTCTTCTTTCTCTTTCATGTTTAAGTATCTTTTCAAAATGGTATATAGATCTTTGAATTTTTTTTAAAGATAAGCACTTTATTTATGGCTAAGGAGAAAAGCTTGGTGGCCAACATAAAAAGAAAGAACAAAACAAAATTGGATAAACTTTGCTACAAAGTTAGAAACTTCAATTTTATTTTGTATAGGTTCCCTACTTAGAGACAACAACAAAACCATATTAGGAGATCACACCCCTGACAAGGTCATTTCTGGTCCTACCCAACATGGCAGGAGAGCCTGATAAAGAGCTTGGGTGATAGAAGCTCCTAGACAATTTTTAAAGAGATATTCTCTAAGTCAATTCCCCTTCTAAAAATATTCATTAATAAATAACTTGCAATATCCTGCTAAGCCAGATTAAAATATTGAGAGAAAGCCACAAGAGAAAGGAGAATACCTAACAAAGAAGTATTCCAAAATTACAACTGAAGTCATTCTAACAGGTCACATAAATTAATTTAGACAAAGACTAGGCTAATTTCTACCATACATTTGTCTTCTCCTAAACCCTTCTAATCAATATATATTAGCTTAAAAATATTTAAGCGGCCTCACATGTCACTAGAATGAGTCACTGAACTGAGTTGACTATCACCATGGTAGCGAGTAATGCAAAGAAAGGAATGCCACCATTAGTACGCTGAATACAAGCATTGTCCAACATAAATTCTACATTCCTGAAACTTCAGTTCTGCCAGAAGCTTCTAGGAGAAGAAATAAAATGACACACTAGAGTTGGCTTTTCTTGAATTATAAGCAAGTGAAGAGTATCAAGCAAAAACAATTACCCTGTATAGTGATATATTTATCAAAAGTGAAAGAAGGTAGTCAACAACCTGACTTAAATCTTTGAAATTCATTTTCCATGAATGTACCAAGTATCTGAGTTTACTGAAATCGCAGCCTATATGTTAGATTACAAAAACTGCATATAAAAATGAACTGGCTTAGGTTTTCAATCTGGTTGTACAGACCTTCCTGCTTCCCATCATTCTGTCTGAATCACCACTGCCGGGATACAGAAATCAGGGCACTATCCAGACAGCACAAAGTTAGACTAACCCCAAGGCTGCTTATCAAGTAAAACCCAGGTCACATCAAGCTTTTAAATTTGAATTTCTGATAAGAAAGAAAAAAACCAAAATACTTGCATTGTTAGAAAGGGAGGAATCTCTTGCTCCCCTTTGTAGGAGAGGGGTTGAAATAAAACTTAGAAACAGCAGTTTTAAATAATCACATTCAATATACAGATTTGGCAGGTGAAATATCAAAGAGCTCTTTCATCTCCATATTCATGACTTTTGACAAGACTCTATCAGTCTTTTTAATACAAAATGTGTTTACATCTTTAAAAGTTTTTTTTTATCATGCTGTAGCTCGGTATTTTTTCTTAAAGCATCAAATTATTTTTAGATAGGAAGATGTAATTGATGGCAATAGTAGGTCACAGATATGAATACAAACTGGGCTGTGAGGGTCCACACTGTAACTTCTAGGTTTTGGGTTGCCATTTATGAATTCAGTTCTGCTAGTAAAATAAAATTCTAGTTTCTCAGCTCAGCTGAAACTTTATGATTCATAGGAGACACCATAACTTATTAAGCTTATAGTCCATTCTCACCCCACCCAAAATTTCTATAATTCTAGTGAGTTTTCAAATTGCTGATCTTCAGTTACATTAAGTCAATTACACTCTTTAATGCTACAGAAAACATCTGATGAGCTGTGCTGTTTGCACAGAGCTGTGGCATTCGGCTTAGGCATTTAAGTTACTCATGCACAAGTTGGCAGATTTCAGAATGAATAATGTAATCAGTAGTTGCAAATTTGTGTTAGAACTAAGTGATTAAGGCTTTAGCTTTTGGTGTTGGTTATGGTAAGAATTCATAGCTTAGTTCCCGTTTTGAATTATAGTGGTCTTGCCTTTGAAAGCATGAAGCTAGTTCTCATTTAAGGTTGGTATTTTATACATCAACTACAATAATAAACTCTGAACTATCTTGAGACAACAAGGAGCAGATGCCATCTTGAAGAGAAAGATGAAGTCTGTGTTTGGAGAAAGGGAAGTCTCGTGGCACCTTTTACAAGGGTCGTCTCTTAACTTTGGAGGATGTCGATTTTCTACCTGCTAATTCAATGGTTTGTAATCCCTGGCTAAAAGTAAGGAGGCCGAGTGACCTGTTTTCTACAAGCTGCAAGGCAATGCTGTTGGAACCAGGAACTCAAGCTTAGCTATTTTATAGGCTCTTTGTAAACAGAAATGAGTGATGGTGTTCTACATTGTTGCTTCAAAGGTTTCCTGAAAGGTTTCCTGGGTTATGTGTGAGTCAACCTGCCTTTGAAACTGTCTGTTAGGAGTGCTGGTATAAATTTAGTGTAACTTACATAGGTCTAACACCGAAGAAGCAATTATGTGAAAATCTCTTTTTCATTGGGTTAAGTTCTTCTAGTTGTGGCCAAATTTAATTCATAAATTTCAGACAGAGAGGGAAGTAGGAGGATCCAGTGACTTCTACTAATTTAGGCAAATTAGTTTTCATGTAGTCAGACAAGAATTGATGTCATTTTTTCTAACATCACTTTATAAAGTCATAACTTAAAAGGACTGTAATGAAGCTTGATTAGTTCATTCCACTTTTCATCATTATCATAATCCCTTGGAATTTGTAGCGTTTCCCCCTCTTTTTAACCACTTAGGACAGTTCTTCTAATATAGTAGGTGTTCAATAAATATTTGTTAAAAGAATTGATAAACACACTGTAAATATGTTAAGACCAAAGGATTTTGACTTGTACAACAATCTCAGAAGTTTAACCAAAGAATCAGTGATATATCAGTTAATAGGAAATAAATCATTCATTTCCTTGCTTAATGACAACCAAACCAGAATTCTGCCTAGAAATCATCTGTCAGAGGATAAAATTTTAAAGAACATAATCATTTATAATCTCCTTTTTCCTTTGTTAATGTGTGAGACCAGTGTTTCTGTAATTTATTGTTTTTATTGGGGGAGGTATTGCTGGGCTATAGATGATTATGAAGATTTTAATAATAAAATTAATTAGTAAGTATTAGCTTCCAATTTTATATGTGATTGGCACTCTGGGAAAAATGCTGTTTCACCACGAAGAAAAGACTGGCTTTCAGAAAGTAACCATATTCTTCAATTAACCAAAAGGCAGAAGACAAATGGATTTTACTGATGTCTTAAATAATCAATGATCAAGAGAAGGGAAAAAAGTGAATCTCTTTGATTGATTTCTTTCTCCCAGAGGAAACCTAGAATGACAAAGGAAATGCAAGCTGCTCCAGCCACTTGACTTGCAAATCAATTTGGCCTGGATTATAACTGGGAATTAAACCCTAATAAAAGGTAGAGGGCTGGTGCTAAAACAACAGGGACTAAAGCACGAAGCTTTGCCATTGACAGTGAATGACTAAAAAGCCGTGTGTTAAAACAAGACTATAATTTGGCTAGCTATACTACGGGGGTAATGCTACAGCTGCAGGTCAGGTTACTGTGTCTCCGTGTAAAGATCTGAGGAATCCACTGGCTGCGTCCAGCTCTTGGTCCCCATTTAAAAATGCTTAGAAAAACCGTAGGCCTTCCTGGCATGTGGGCATTTTTTTGTTGAATAGATGATCTATTAATGGAAAAAAAAAAAGAGTCAAATGGCACACTGTGCTCTCTCAGCTTTTGTGGGAAAAAGTAACAGTGAACCGATTCCACCATTAGTATTATTTACAACTTTGAACCAGTATATTTAAACTATAGCTTTAAAAATCATCTTCATTTCCAGACCACAGTTTTAGATCATAAAACCCAACCAAATGCTAGGGTAGGAAAAATTCAGTACTCCTTATTGGCCTAAAATCTGTCATTCTCTGATGTGTGGTATTACACCTACTGTGTGTATTGAGGGAGGCATGTACGTGAGTGTTTTCATAGGTAATCTATGTATGTAGGCAATATTTAGGGGTTAGGTTATAAATATATATATGAACGTTTGGAACAGAAGCTCTCGTGGCTGGAAGGTTAATCCTGTGTAGCAGTGACTTTTGACCCCAATTAGACAGACAGGGGAAAAAGCTCTGTTTTTTTGTTTGTTTTCCTGTTTCTAGATTAAGCATCTTTTTGGAAATGAAGCTACAAAACAGAGACCCAGTCCAACATAAACAAGTAGGTGTCAACCTTCTTGTGAAAATAAAGCTGAACTGAATTAAATATCCATCCTTTCAGAATCTAGACTGGCATTCTACCCTTCAATTCTGCACAGAGACACCTCTGCCCCACTCTGCCGCACTGTGTTCCAAGCATAAGCTGAGTGCTTCACACATGAGTAACTATTTCAAAGGCTTGCAATGGTCTAATCAATATGGCAAACAGGATTTTTCATGTGCTCAAATGAAGGAACAATAGTTTCTTGTCATTTTCTCTTTGGGCCTGTGCTCTTTAGATTGTATTGATAGGGGGAAAAATTTGGAGAGCAAGCACTAAAAACTGTAATTTTACAGACAACATGAGATATGCTATCAAGATTTGAGCAAAACCCCAATCTGAATAGCCCAAAGGGCCTGTCATTCAAAAGGAGCATCCCTGCCCCTATTACTGCTACCTCCATAAAGACCAGCCCAAAGCTGCTTTAATATTAATATTAATGGTTCTAAGGTTGGGTTGGCTCATTGTGGGGGTAGAGTAGGGGCTGTAACCAACTGCACAGTGGAAGAGCTGCCAAGTAAACATGTTTTCCCCAAGTCAAGTCTTAGTAGAAATTCTTCCATTGGAGGACTTTCTCTAGACCAAACATTTTTAAATTCAGTGAAATAAAATAGTATTCTTTAAGGACTTGAGATCTACAATGTATTTATATCCATATTTCTAAACATCCAAGTCTAACAGACAAAAAGTAAGTAGTGATGCAGTCACTGAATAGCAAGGCATGTCCACATTTCAAAGAGGCATAAAATGTGAAATGACATAACAATAGAAGGTCAAAAATATGAAACAGATTTAGCATAGTCATATTGCATTGGAACTAAAAAGTTAGAACACACTATTTAGTTACCTAAACTAATTTACAGGAAAACAGGATCTTAGAAGTCCTCCGACGAACCAAGTGCGGATAATCTAAAGGTGGGGAGTGCATGTTTTATTTCTATCTGTCCCCTTTTATAAGAGAACATGAGGTAATTAGAAAGTATTTCAATGCATTCTGGACTGTTCTGCTAATTGTCCCAGACAAGAGAAATCAAAATGCTTCAGAAAAGTAAGGCCTAGTTGAGTATTTGGGTAGAGGCCCCCACTTCAGTCAGCTAGTCACTAAGTGTAAATTTCATTAAACACTCATTTTTGTAGAGACGGATTGATCACGCTGTAGAAAAAGGCTGGTTGCTGAGGCTGTGTCTCTTCCATGTTTTCTCAGCCTCCTCTGCTTTGACCGAGTTAGGTCTTGAGAATGGTGAAGGAAAACAGGTCATTTTTCCTTCATAAAGTATCATTGGATTGATTCCTCTATTTAATTCTATGAACCTTATAATAGTTACAGATTTTAAAAATGTTTTTTGTTTTTAATTTTTCATCTCAAAGAGTTCTTAGTCCCCACCCCTCACAAAGTACCATGAAGGGGCACTAAAGTGCATTTTGATGCAGGGGAGTAGAGTTTGAAGGTGCTGTCCAAGCTAAGAACCAAGATGATGCTGTGTTTAAAAAAGAAAGGCAATTCCTTCTACCTCCATCTCTGGAGTCAGCTGAGGGAGGGCAATGAACTAGGCCCTCACCAGAGGATTGTCCTAACTCTTAACTTTAGAGAAAACTGTGTAAGGACCTGCACATACAGACTCATTTGTTTGTCCAAAATAGCAAAAATAGGCCTATTTCACCCTTAAGAAAGTATTTGCAAATCTGATCAGACATGATCATAAAAACATGAATGGATTCCAGAGGCAATCCATGTGGGCATGCTCGGTGGTACTAACTATGCATCTTCAGCTGAAAAGAACATGCTGCAGTTCGTTTTCATCAGAACATGACTTCTAGCTACCATAAATAAAATACACATGGGGCAATTAAATCTTTTTCTTACAATAATAACTTTTACATTAAAAAGTCACCGTCATCTTCAGATATATCGAAAATTAGGACTCTAAATCTCATTTCCCAGTCTTAGTTAACAATCTTGCACAGGCCCGATAATCCAAAACTTGGAGCTCTGATCTAAACAGCTTGGCAGGTTTCACACAGTTTGACAGGTAGGCAACTGTGAGATATGCTTTTTTTAAAATTAGCATTTTCTATCAAAACAGTCTGAAATCATTTAAAATCCTCATAGAGACTGCGTTTGTGCAATGGCACAGTCATGTAGCTAGAAAGGAGAAAACAAAATACAGTCTGGAAGCTTCACCACGGGCCAAGTTTTCTTGGTCCTCAGTTGAAACCACAACGAGCCCAGGAAATCCAATTAAATACAGTGCTTTAAATAGGAGAAGAGTTGGTCTTAGAATAACTTAAACTACTAAACAGGGACAGTCTCGACCACGGGCGATTTGATGCACTCTTCGTGCAATCTACTCTTTTCTGCAAGGCTCAAAGGATCTTCAGCAGGATGCTCTGAAATGTGACTGTCACCATTCATCGCAGAGACAAACCCTTCCTGGGAGGGGCCTTTCAAGTATGAGTGAAATTCCACTTGAGGATGACTGGACCTGTGTTCGGGATATAAGCTGTTGCAGGGCACGCCGCCGTCACTTTCCGAAGAGGAGCAGCAAACGATGACGGAGGGGTTGGCGGCTGGATAGTGGGAGGCGCCGTATGCCTCTTCGGCTTGCCGGGCGTAGTCCACGAACTGCTCCGGGGTCATGGTGTAAGGCACCAGCGAGAGGGTACCGCTCTTGACAGTCTCTCTTTCCGGATAGTTCTCAGAGATCTGGTTGGGAGTTCCTGGAATGTGGCTATCTATTTGGTAATAGAGGGTCGAAGAGTTGGCATAAAAAGGAGCGTTCTTTGAGTGGCTCTCGTGGATGGCGGTGCCATCGGAGTAACAAAGGACGGAAGGAAGAGGGACCACCTCGGCGTGGGGACCCAGACCTTCCACGAAACTGTCCCCTTTCTCGTCGTCGTCCTCTTCCTCCTCCTCCTCCTCTTCCTCCTCCTCTTCCTCGGACTCACTGGGGGCCAGGCTCTGTGTGCTGGAGTCCGTGACTCCGCTGCAGAAACTGCTGCCATCCTCCTCCTCCTCCTCCTCCTCTTCCTCCCCCTGGCAGTCTAACTCCTCGGCCGACTGCAGGTGCAGCACGGCAGCCTGCGGTTCCGTTTCAATCTCGAAATTGTCTGCGAGAGCATATTCGACGGAGTGAGCCACCGGGCCCATGGAACTACCGTGCGCACTTATCTCCCCGTGGCAGCCGTTCAGCGCGGGGATTTGCTGCTCTCGGTTTTTCTCCAGTTCAAGTTTCATTATTGTGTGCAAAAAGTGAGTCCGGACACGGATAGGATTAAATTCAATTCTACCTGCTGTGTTACTGCATCCTTCTTTAGTGCAGCCACAGGGGAAAGACATTCGATCCACCTTGGGAGGAAGAACACAGATTAGCCCCCCTGGAACTCTGAACAAATCAAATCAAAATCCGGTACCTCACGGCAAACCCTTGGAATCTGGGATGACAAACCCACTTACGCCAGAATAAATGACAATCAAACAGTAAACAGAAGCAAAAGGGGAAGTGAAGGCTTACGACAGAAGAGTTAAACTAATTTTAAACCTATGCTTCATATAACAATGAGTTGATGGTAAGATTTTAGTCCGTTTATCCCTCCTGTGCTTTCTTTACTTCTGTTTCCATCCTCCCTTACCCCTTCTCTCCTGCCCATTAATTTCGGTCCCATTTTTTTTCCCCCAATGCGGCTCTCTTTTTTCCTGAGCTCTCTTTTTTCAGCAGCAAGCCAGCTCACATGCCCAATTTTATTTTATTTTATTTTTTTTACATGCCCAATTTTAAACAAATTGACTGCCCTCAATACCCATCTGCTATTTTTAGTCTAAATAACATGACACTCCTTACACTAGCCATGAGTTTTTTCTTTTCTTATTGTAAAATGAACTTCTCTGCCTGAGACACCATTTAGTCTCATGCAGCCTGATAATTCACTCGCATTGGTTCACTGTCTTATTCTTCTTGGTACTTGATGCACTGTGGGGGCTGCGATAGGTATGCACATTCATGACTGTGACTGGTGGATTCCGGTTTAGTTGCTGGCTCCCGGTCCCCGTCCCTCCCTTAGACTACAGGCTTCTCTAGAAAGCGAAAGTGAAGTCGCTCAGTCGTGTCCGACTCTTTGCGACCCCGTGGACTGTAGCCCACCAGGCTCCTCCATCCATGGGATTCTCCAGGCAAGAATACTGGAGTGGGTTGCCATTTCCTTCTCCAGGGGATCTTCCCGACCCAGGGATCGAACCCAGGTCTCCCGCATTGCAGGCAGACGCTTTAACCTCTGAGCCACCAGGGAAGCCCCCACAGGTTTCTCTACAGAAGCTGCTTATTTAATCAATACCCCCAAATTACTCCAATAGTTGGACTCTATAGATACAGTGATTGGGTTCAGCAAGGGCTGTAAGACTGAGCTCCTCACTCAGGTGATGAGTGGAATTCTGGGCATCCCAAGGAACGCCTAAGATATGCTTACTGTCTTAGACCCCATCTGTATGCAGACCAGAGTATAGGCAACCAGGAAGAACTTGCCTTTCTTGCTACCTTATTCAAGCTCAGGAATTTCCCATGTCATCCTGGCCCCAACAAAAAGCAGTAGCAGATGTCAGAGCCAGAATCTAGAGCCGGCTTTCTAAGCTGTGATTTCCTTTTCTGTGAATCCACCTCAAGCAACTGCTCAGTTCAGGAGAACAGCCTTCTCCTTTTGTCTGCCTGAGGGCTTTAACTGAAAAAGTTGAATTTCTGCATAAAATACCACCCCCATCTAATCACATAGCACCAATGCTGCAGATGGATAGGAACCTGAGAATCATCTAGCTCAGGGGTTGGTAAGCTTTTTTTTTGTAAAAGGCCAGAGAATAATCTTAAGCTTTGTGAGTCATACAGTCTCTCCAGCAACTACTCAACTCTGCTGTAGAATTATGAAAGCAATTATAGGAAACATGTAAACAAAAAAACAAAAACATGGCTGTGCCTCCATAAGACTTTATTTACAAAATCAGGTGGTGGGCCAGATTTGACCTGTGAGTAATCATTCCCCAACCCCTGATCTAGTCTAGCCCATTCAGGTCAGAGGTGCAAAAACTGAACCCAGTAAGCTTACCTGACTTGCCAGTTTCACATAGTGGCAGAAAACAGAGCCAGGAGAACTCAGTTTTCTGAAGTTCCAGTATAATCATTATTTCACTAGTCTGCACCACTTCTAACCAATCATCATTTTATAGCCCATGGATGGATTAGAGAATGCAAACTCAAATGGTGGGGATGACATGATCTCCCTGGCTGCTTGTTAGAAGCCAAAATGAGCTCGTATAATAAACGAATCCAAGGGGAAACTGATAATTTCAACTGATAATTGCAGCTTGGATTGCCTTTCACACTATGTCATATGTGTGTGTATATATATTATGTAATATGTGTATATATACACATTAATATATTATATATACACATTTATGTATTATGTATACTATGTATATAATACATGTATTATATATACAAATATTATATAACATAAATATATGCATGTAGGTAATACACATATATAATATATAAATTATGTACACATATATTTACATAGATATGTATATATGCATGTTTATATAATATATATTATGTATAAGTATATATATTACATATACTCATGTCATTGAATTAGCATTTCTCTCTCTTGAATCATGTGTCTTGCCTTGCTTCAGTTTTTTTCATGTGTGGGAAACTTCATTACATGTAACACAACTGCCTCTTAGTGGATAGTGTATAATGTCTTGCCTTTGGGTTCCCTGAAATCCCAATCCTTACCTGACACTTAATGCCTGCCAGGCTGCAGGTACACGTTTCTGGATCACAGAACACCCGGCAGTCACAACCACAGTCCTCTCGAGACAGGCGGATGGCCCTCAACTCATGCTTTTCCTCCACATCAATCTTTTTAACTCCAGAGGCCCGCAGCAGTGCTCTTCGTTTTTTTGTCGGCAGGGGTTGAAGAAAGAAGTACTCATCCACCTCGGTATTGTCTAAATCAATATCATCATCAGAAATGTCATCCACTGTAAGAGTGCTCGCTTCTTCAGATTCCACGGTGCCATTCTTTGTCATCTAGAAATACAAAGCAGCAAATAAGAGACTTAGCAGGTTTGAAAATCCCCACTTTTGCACTTGGTAAGAATGAAGTTATTATATAACATTATGTCCCCATAATCCGTAAGTGTTTATGGATAGGTGTGGGAGATTAAGAGATCTACACTTCCACTTACAAATGATTCATATGGGATGAAAAAAACAAAAAACTGTGAGTCAAATCATTTCCTCTTACTTTTCTTTTTAGAGAAGTTACAGGAAGGCACATGAACATATCAAAATGATAGGCTTTTATATGGACACAAGACCGTTAATTGGAACTCTTAACCTCCTAATCTAGGAGCTACAGTTGTTGGAGCCTTCAGCCAACATGATGCGAAACAGGCCAAAGGTTACAGATGCCCATCACTGAAAGCTATCTTTAGACTCAGTTCATGATGGACACATTTGATGTTGGGATAAATGTATCCTTGTTCAGAGGTGATAGCATCTTAGTGGAAGCTGCTGCCACCTAAATCAGCAAAACATGTCCTTGAAACAACTCTGTCTTTTGGGCTCCAGAGAAGCCATGCACTAGGAAATAAAGTTTTGCTGCCCTGTGCTGTTTGGATTACGAACATGGTTTCTGTACAGAATGTTCCATGAATGAGGCCTTGATACGAAGCAGTCAGTCAGGTCAGTGTGCTCTCAGTAAGACAAGAGCAGATGGCAGTGAGGCAGGCTCTTGCACACAGGTACCCAAACAAACTCCACCCTCCAACGAGTTCATAGGAGACTACCCACAGCAGTACCTTCTGCAATAGAGCCCCTGTGGGCGGCTGGGTCTCATACCATAACCGTTCTCTTCCATGTATATTTCCTTTCTAAATTAATTTCATTCATCAGGAAACCCAGAGTCAGTATTTCACTTCTTACTGCTATATCACCACATAACATGTTTTCTTCATAAACAAGCATTTAGAAAGAGACACTTTCTCTGAATATGAGCAAAACATATATTCTGAGAAGCAGCTCAGGAATGAATGCAGAAACTCAGTAGGGGACTATTCAAGGAAGTTCTAAATAGAACTTTTTTGATTCTTTAGCTTTTCAATGTATTACTTTATGGATTTCATTAACTGTAACCATTACTATGCTTTTTGATCTTAACAACAATTCAGTTATTACCCAGTTAAAATACCCTGGTGACACCAGACATCATTTTCTCATCTTCATAGGAAAAAGTCTGACATTTAGAGAAGAATATTCATTACTGACCAAAAATCCCAAACTTGACAACTTGACAACTCTAAATGTATTGAAAAACAAATAAAAGGTTGATCTTTGCCCTTAGGTGGAGGAAACAACACAGTAGCAAGTGTGTGTGTGTGTGTCTGTGTGTTGCAAAGAGTCCCTGAAATACATTCTCAAAAGCTGTTGATTTATTATATAAAATTTTTGTTTTACTTCAGAGCTTAAATCTGTGTTCTAACAAAGTTAAGGCATTTCCTTTTATTGGGTTTTGTTTCTTGCTGTGATCTGTAATTTACTACCTTTCTTGAAATTTCTTTATAAATGCATTGGTTAAGCTGTTTTCACTTTTGTTTGATGTCCACTAATAGGATATGACTTTGTTTGGCTGCTATTAGCACTTTTGTTAATTCTTATTTGCCCACAGAAACATCTTTCCATCTGTAAAGATTTGACTTTTGAAGGAATTCAAGTGTATAACTGCCCAACATATGCTCAGTCCTGCCTAACATATACTCAATTAACCAACAGGAGGCTTACCTTTCCTATTTTGTCATTTCTGTGGGATTTAAATTATGTTTTCATTAATTCCTGGCTTGTCTATGTGAACTTCATCAAAGTTCTGACTCTGCAGCACATGCAGGACACCCAGGACTTGGTTAGCATGATTCATTTCAGTACCTCCTTCCTACTTAATCTCCGTGTTCTATAATATTTATGCTCCCTGTGAAGCTGGTAACATCACAAAAACAACAAAGAACTTCATTTCATATTGACAGGGCTTGATTTTTAAAAAAATAGTGGCAGCTGTCATATAACACATGGAATCTAAAAATCAATAAAAATAAGCAAACATTTTAAAAACATGAACATTTTTAGGACAACATGAATAACCCAACTGGCATCTAAGAATGAAAAAGAAACAACTGTATCTCAAATAAACTACAGATGATTCTTAATCCAATACCGCATGATCCACTGATCCCATTCCTGAGCATTTATCTGGAGAAAACTATAATTTGAAAAGATACACGCACCTCAGTGTTCATTCATAGCAGCACTATTTACAATAGCAAAGACATGGAAGCAGCCTAAGTCCACTGACAGAAAGCTGATAAAGAAGATGTGGTGTGTGTGTATATATATATACATATATATATATATGTCTGTGTGATGGAATAGAAAACGAATGAAATGACCCCATTTGCAGCAATGTGAGTGGACCTAGAGATTATCATAATAGGGGGAGTAAGACAGACAGACAAAGATAAACATCGTATGGTATTGCTTACATGTGGAATCTAAAAAAAATGATAAAATGAACTTATCTACAAAACAGAAATAGACTCACAGACAGAAAAGAAATTTATGATTACCAAAGGGAAAGGAGAAAAGAAGGATAAGTTAGGAGTTTGGGATTAAAATATACACACTACTATATATTGTATAAAATAGATAACAAACAGGGTCGGTTGTTGGTTCCCTGTATGGCACAGGGAACTCAATATCTTGTAATAACCTATAATGGAAAAGCTTCTGAGAAAGATATACATATACATATACATATATATATATATACATATATATATATAAACTGAATCACTTTGCTGTGTACCTGTCCCTTAAATGACAATAAGGAGTTTCATTTTAAAATAAAAATTCAGTTAAGAATCTAAAAATCCTTGATACAGAGTGCAAACTATTTTCACTCTTGTTCAAGAACACACAAGGGCCGTAATGAAGATTTTCAAAATCTCATATTATCACTGAAGTGGTCTGACAAGGTTTTCGCCTCACCGATCCAATATCATCTCTGCCATTTCTAGTGAAGACTGGAACTATTCCAGTTCATCCTAGTTAACTGCCTTGTCTTCCCTCCTCACAGTATCTGGTTTGGTGTGTAACCACTGACAGGTACTATTCTCTGCTGTCCCCTCGGAAGTCTTTCTCCAACTCTCTCCTCCAGGATATGCCCATTTGCACCTTTAAAACTCAGGCCAAACCTACTGAGCTTAAATGCTCTTTTAAATTAAAGTATTGCATACATTATTTTCAAATGCATTTTCTATATTACAGCAATGGAGAAATAAGTCAATGAGCATTTTATTTCTGTTCACTAACTCATGTTCATTTCACTTTCAAGATCTAGTACAACAAACTCTGGGGAGTCTTCCAAGACTTCCTCATCTGTTTTTGCCTTTGTTTCTGCATCTCCTTTACCCCATGACCCATCTTCACAGGAATATTTATTTTGTACAATTTTTTTTCTCTTTGACATGAATGATACCTTTAAATGTCTTTTTCCTATCTTAAAATAGAATCATTGAATTTTCAGACATTAGTTCATCAAATGCAGCCTCCTTATTTTATGCATTGCTGAAGCTCAGATTATTAACAATTACATCTTCTCTAAGACATGCTTATAGAATCTAATCCCCTGACTTCTATTTTAGTATGCTTTCCCTGTATAAAACAGATGGATTCCAAGTTCAGTGGTACCTAATGCAGTATGGGGACTATTAATATAATGTGAAATTAAACCACAATGTGTCTAAAAAGTTCCTTTGTTTATAAAATAAATGCATACAGAGTAACGACCACATTCAAAAAAATGCTCTCTTTTGAAGTTGATTCCTTAGAAGACAATCTGTCTTGGACCATTTCTGGCTCAGTGTTGTTTTCCCAAAGAATGCTGCCTTTCCAAGAGCTCAAAGAAGGCTTGCCAAAAAAATGTGATTTAAGGAGACCATCAAATGATACTGACCTTCAAACCTGTTTGTGTGTGTGTGTGTGTGTGTTTGTGTGTGACAGAGAAGGAGAGAGAGAGATTGGAGGTGGGGGTGAAAGAGAGGTGAGAGAATCAGATATGAGATAATAATAGCAATATGAATAACAATAGTTTTGAATCTGCATGTCACTGCTTCAAGCACTTTACCTGCATAAGCTCACTGAGCATCACAAAATATCTCATAAAGTAGATATTAGCATTAGATTGTTTAACTGATGGGGAAACTGAAGCACAGGAATGCTAAATAACCTGTCCAAAATCATATGTGGTGAGGTATGTACTATGTCAGAATCCTAAATATTAACTCTGCAGCTTGTGTTCTTAACTGCTTTGATAATTACTGAGATACACTCTTTTTATATGTTTAATATATATTCAGTAATCTTTTATGCTTATTTTGCATTAGGCTCTAGGTGTGTTGGTGTATAAGATATGGGTCTTGAAATCAATGGATTAGAGAAGAGGAATCTAGTAATATTTGAAGGCAGGAGGAGAAGGGGACGACAGAGGATGAGATGGTTGGATGGCATCACTGACTCAATGGACATGAGTTTGAGTAAACTCCAAGAGTTGGTGATGGACAGGGAGGCCTAGCGTGCTGCAGTCCATGGGGTCACAAAGAGTCAAACACGACTGAGCGACTGAACTGAACTGATAATGATTTTCTAACTGAACGTGGACACAGGGCATTGAGACTATGTAGAAGGGGCAACTGGTGGCTCAGATGGTAAAGAATCCCCCTGCAATGCAGGAGACTGGGGTTGGATCCTGGGGTTGGGGACAGTCCCTGGAGAGGGAAATGGCAACCCTCTCCAGTATTCTTGCCTGGGAAATCCCTTGGACAGAGTATCCTGGTGGGCTACAGTCCATGGGGTCACAAGAGTGATATAACTTAGTGACTAGACCACCAGAAGCGGCCTCTAGTGGTGGGCAAGTGGTGGAGTGAGGAGGGTAGACTTCACACCTAAGCTTGAATCTGAAGATGGAGTAGCAGTTAGCTGAACAGGTGGAGGCAGAAGGCAGAAGGCAGTCCCTGCTGAGCAACAGTAGGTTTACAGGCCTGAGATGGGACAGAGCTTTCACTGGCCTACAAAATATCCAGACTGGATGAACTTGTGTGGCATCCCTTCCTGTCTTGGCCCATAAGCAAAAAATAAAAAGTAAATAAACAGAACGTTTTCAGAAAGTAGCATCCCCCTTCCTCTGCCTTCGCCATCTTCAGGTGATAAGTAATGTCTTAACTCATAATTTGATTTAGTGATCCTTAGCTTATATTTATTTATTTCATTTATGTGTACATGTGTTTATCCTGTATTGGAAATATCTCCAGGGATGCTGTGTGTGTGTGTATTTGCTTTGTTCTAATGATGCTACTTAAGATAGGACTTAGTTCTTGAGCCACTGTGAGGCTCTACAGACTCACTCTACAAATTAAAGGATTATAGCTTTTCTTAAACAGAATTGAAACTCCTTACTTTTGCAAATCTATCTGATATATACTGATAAGTATGAGTAAACAGTTTCCAAAGCCCAACAGAGTAAAAGTTTTGCCCATCTAAATATGTTTGAGGGATGGGACATGTTACACATTACTTCCAGAATCAGCAGAGTGATTCTTAGACTATCCTGAATCAAGGACCAGATGGGATGGGGGAGTGAGTGGGGTAGGGGATTGGTGAGTGGGAGATTGTCACCTCAGTAGTCAATCTTTTTTTTCCCCTATATCATGTAGTGAATATATTCCACTGTAAATTCCAACAAGATGAGCTTTTTGATGAATTGAAGGCTTGAAGAAACTAATTTAATGTAAAATAATTATAGCGAGGGAAATAGTACTGAAAATGTGGATCGACCATAATGCTAAAAACAAAGCAAAAACCCACAAAAATAAAAGCACTTCCTTTCAGTGGTTTAATGTGTTCTTAATAGTAAAAACTCCTGGTTATTACAAAGTCATTAACACATGTATCAGTGATAGTGGCAATAAGAATGTGAAAAAATAATTCAATTCCACAAACACTGATTGCTGCCTATAATAATAAGGGTGATGTGGAGAAT
Source organism: Budorcas taxicolor (assembly GCF_023091745.1). Classification (NCBI taxonomy): domain Eukaryota; kingdom Metazoa; phylum Chordata; class Mammalia; order Artiodactyla; family Bovidae; genus Budorcas; species Budorcas taxicolor. The sequence goes on from NC_068911.1 coordinate 74,943,329, forward strand.
GACCCAAGCCATCATATATTGAAAACCAGGTGCTGAACTCTCTACTTTATATAAATTATCTCACCTGATGTGCAAACAATCATAGAAAGTATTTTAACAGTTGAGAAAATTGGAGCATGAAGAAGATAATTTGCCAAAGTCTAGCTACTTAGATAATTGGTGACTGCACTGAGAATCAAACTCAGGTTTGTTTGACTCCAAAGCTTGAGCCAGGCTCACAAGACCAGTTTGGAGTGAAAATTCTTAGAATAATATTAATAGAAAACCTGAATAGAAGAAAAGAGAAGGATATGGTTGCAGCTACACTCCAAGAGCTGATCTCAGTGCTGCGGGGCAGGAAGTAAGAGAGCAGAAAAGCTTCCTTATAATTAGCTCATTCAGAAATTTAAAAAAATATATATGATTCATACACAGAGAACAAGAGCTCAAAAAAGAATACAGGAAGCCAGCTGAAGATATGACATTCTCACCAGTTAGCATTTCCTTTGAGTAATCTATTTTGTGCGCTTGTGGAGGTGTTCTTTCTAATAGACATGCCAGCAAAAGAAGCTAGTCCAAGTGATAGCTACCAGTGCTGACCTCATGTGTTACTTTTGATTTTCCCAGCTGACTTGTAACTCGTTTACCCTGTGCTATATGCTTAGTCACTCAGTCGTGTCTGACTCTTGGGACCCCATGGACTGTTGCCCACCAGGCTCCTCTGTCCATAGGGATTCTCCAGGCAAGAATACTGGAGTTGCCATTCCCTTCTCCAGGGGATCTTCCCAACCCAGGGATCGAACCCAGGTCTCCCGCACTGCAGGCTGATTCTTTACTGTCTGAGCCATCATTGCCATAGTATGCTGCCTAATTTTGTAGTAATATATTAGTTTTGGTGATTGGTTTTATGTCTATCTCCCTCATTATAATGGGAATATGTTGAGAATAAGGACCACCAGCTACTAGTCTGCTGGGGACATGATCATGTAATAAATATGATAGAGTGTGGTAAGTGCAACAAAATATATGAGCAAGTTATAGAAGCAGTGGAGAGGAGCAAACGACAGACAAATAAAATGGGAGGGAGCTACAAAGACACAAAATAGAATCATTTACTTCCTATTCTGATTCTACAGTCTGTATCAAGAAGAAAAACCTTTAAACAAGAAATGGAAGAACAGATACGTTAGGAAGAATTTCACGTAAAAAAAGAAGGTGGGAGATAGTGAAAGAGTGCTCAGCAGTTTTATGTAAGAATCCTTAGGCCTGGGCTATTCATGTTTTAAATCAACAAAAAAGTTGAAAGTTATGACTGCTCTGTCTAGTATCTGCAAAGAGTCATGGAGAAAGGAATTAAAGGGTAATCAAAATGCAAGTGAATTATTCTTTTTAAAACTGCAAATTCTAGATAAAATTCCAAAAAAAGATGATTTAAAAAGATGGTCTCTGTACAGGTGAGAACAGGGAACAGTAACTATAAGACCTTTGCCTGGGCTCACTAAGGAGAGAACGTCCATTTGTCAAATTAAAGTCCATGCAGAATCTTAACCTATTAAACAAACAAAACTGAGAAATCTATCCAAAGCCCTGACCTCATGGAACATAAGCGGAAAACCAGTGATCTAGTCTTGAGATTCTCTGATGAAGTTTCTTATGTTCTGTACATGGAAGGATGGAATACTAGCTGATTAATAAGGGTATGGTTGAATGCATGGATTTTAGTTAGTTGAAATGCTGAAAATATTTCAAAGAACAGAGATACTCAGCCTCTTTGCACCACCAATAAGGCGCGTGCTGCCTAGAGATCCTATTGGCAGTAGAGACCAGCCCAGGAAAGGAATCTCCATGAACGTCACCATGGGGTGGTGACAAGGACCCTCTGAGAGGGTATTATGAACTTGGCCCTGTCTTGTTAAATGTAATTTTTAAATAATATCTTGGATGGATAACTAAAAGGCAGGTTAGCACATTTTTCAGATGATAAGATCAAGTTCATTCAAATAAAAAAACCAAAATTTTATTGACTGCTCTCTGTACACCATGTATAGTACTAAAGAGGACTCTTACCCTGGAGACGTTAAAAAGTTTTAATTTGCATGATGATGCAGGCCTGATTTACCAGGCCTGATATGCATGTTTGCTTCATTGTCTTTTTGCTGTTGTTGTTTTACTTACCACCAGCATAATATGAACAAACAAACAAAGATCTTGATTAAGATCCAAAAGCTCCTGTACCTTTAGCATATACCTGTGGATAGAGTATCTACAGCTTGGTTAGCAGGTAATGTAACATATCCCTATGTACTGAAAAAATCCCATCTTGAGTGCAATGTCCAGATCAAGTTCCATAGTTTTTAACTGGAGTGTAATAGCTTTACAATGTGTTTGTTTCTGCTGTACAACAACATGAATCAGTTTTATGTATGTGCATATCCCCTCTCTCATGAGCCTCACTCCCACCCCACCGCCAGGTTCCATATTTTGAGGTAGACATTAATAAACAGCATTATATTCAGAAGAAGTAACCAAGGCTATAAGGTGTCTGGAAAACAGGAGCATTAGAGAAAAGAACTAAGGATGTTTAAATCTAAAGAACAGAGACACATGGAGCCCATATAACCTATTGTCAAATAGTTGCTTGTCCATCAAGACTGCTTTCAAACACCTGGAGTTTGGAGAACAGGAATAAGATTTATTCTATGTCTCTGGAGGCCAGAATCAGGGTCAGAAGGTATAATTAGATGATAGCAGGTTGATCAATATGAAGAAGAGCTTTCTAACAATTATCACTACAAAATGGAATGGGCTTTCTCAAAAAGCAGTGTGTGTTTATATACAGTAGTATATATATATATGTTAATCCCAACCTCCTAATTTATCCCTCTCCTTTCCTCTTTTGTAACCAACTTTACTTCGGTAAAACATCTGCCCGCAATTCTGGAGACCCAGGTTCGATCCTGGGGTCGGGAAAATCCCCTGGAGAAGGAAATGGCAACCCACCCCAGTACTCTTGCCTGGGAAATCCCATGGACAGAGGAACCTGGTGGGCTAGTCCATGGGATCGCAAAGAGTCAGACACGACTGAGCGACTTCACTTTCACTTTCACTATACTTCAATCCTTTTTTTTTAAAAAGCAATGTGCTTTGGGTTGCCAGAGGTGTGCAATGAGAGGCTGGATATACATATCTGCATTTGTATACCCAAATACACACAGGATATATATTTGATGAAAGGAATTCCTGGTCACATGTTATGCGTTGAATAAATAGTCTGGGTGCTAATGTCTCTGGCAAACCAAACTAAAACATTCATATCACTTTGATATTCAGTCAGATCTTACAGTATAAGTCTTTGGCTCATTAGCTGTTAATTGTAGGTGGCAATTTGGAACCAGATTCATTATGTTTGGCTGTTTTGTCAGCTGATAAGAATTTCAACAAACTGAATTTACAATGAGGCCTTGGTTTACATATTACCCCAAAAGTCACCAGAAAAGATGACAATATCAAAAAATAAGACATAAATTTTCCATACATTCCTTTATTCTTCCTTCTGGTTTAGACAAACATTGTCTGTTTTAGCAGAGGCTAATAAGTGAAATAAATCCAAGAGTGTGCTGGTAAATATTTAATAACTATGTCTCAGAAAAAAAAGGGAGGGCTGTTTCTAATTTGTTGTCGAGTTTGTTGTGTTTGTCTAATGTTGTGTTTGCTTTCTATTCCCATTATTGATGATTTCAAGCTACCATGGGGGAAGAGGTCAGTCCAGTCCACTTTAGCGATGAATTTTTATACGCTGACTCCAGAACACAACATGAGCCCCAAATATTAATGAGAAAAATCAGCTGAATGGATGTCTCCTGAACTAGAAGATCACTGTTTATTGCATAGGAAAACTGTAGAGATTGATTACATATGTTTAATTTTTCCACCTAAATAAAAATGCCAGCATTTTTGAAGGAACTGATTCTTAAATTTATTGCATTTGCTCAGGACTGAAGCCCAGCCTCTCAGGATGCACCACTTTGGTTAGGTGTATTTTCTCTGATCCTCTCAAAATATGTTGCACATATGATATGGCAAGTATTTGGGAAGTCCCTGTTTTCCATTTGGTGTCAGAGCAATGCATTCTGAAGTACTGGTCCTACATAAGCTTTTGAGTAATCTCTACAGAGGCTGACAAAGAAATTCTGTATGGAGTTTAAAAATTCTAAGTGGAGTTTATTTATTTATTTATTTACTTCACAACAAGACCAGCATTCTCTGACCCATCTAGTAAGAACTGTAGTATGAGGAAATAGTTAAAAACCTATCCCTAAATTTGGAAACTATAGGTTAGAGATACTTGGCATCAGTCATCTCTCACAAACCTCTAATGGCTTCTATCTCCTAGAGCATTTAGGAATTTTACTTGAAGATTAGTTAAATTATGAAACTGTTGAGAGGAAACAAGAGGGCAGGGCTGGAAGACTGGGCGTGCAGGTGGAGAATTATAATACTGTACAGGTAATTACTAACTGAATAAACACAGTCATAAATCTAAGACTCTGGGTAAAGGAAATTTAGACAGAGACGTTTTAAAGTTTGCTCATTAAAGGAAGAGTTACCATCTGGCAACTCTTTTTTTATGAAAAAAGAGAGCAAACAACCAAGCATTACTCAAGGAACACAGGGAAACCCCACAATGAAGAAACAGCTTTGACCTTAGAAAGGAGAGGAAGAACAGTCAGGGTTGAGAAAACATTGAGAAAAAGAATCCAGTGAAAGTTGTGAAAACTAAGTTACATTTCCTATACCATGGTAATAGAATCCAGAAAAATATAACCCCAGAGGCGAATTCAATGCCAAGGTTCTTTTGAAACATAGAAGCAGCCGCCTAATGGATTTTACAGATACACATGAAATGGGAATAAAGGCTAATGTAATTGTTCAACAGTGTGGTGCAGATGATGAAATCTAAGTACTTAATTTGGAAAAATGTGTAGTATTAAGATGACTGCAATGATTACTGTGAAGAGCATGACATGTCTGAATGGGCTTGACAGGGAAAAAGAACTGTACTCTGTAATTTAGAAATCTAAAGCTAGTTATTTCTTCTAGAAACATGTACTTTATTCAATAAGCTTTCTCTATTAATTGTTTCTAGACAATGTTTGGAACAAACACCACCACCACCACCAATAAAGGCACACTTGAACTACACCCCCCCCCCCACCAAATAAAACTGGATTCATTCTACAAATCTAATTATATATATTATTTCTCAATATATCAAACTCATAATTAGATTGAGATGAATCACTAAGAAGACAGTTTACAATGAAAAGCTAAATTTCTATCCTTATTTTGCTTCTGAAGTATTTTATTATAAAGAAACACTAAAACACATGCCTGTGTTCTTTTTACTTAAGACCTTAATCTTAAGACTTTGGGCTTCCCTGGTAGTTCAGCGGGAAAAGAATCCACCTGCAACGCAAGAGATCCCGGTTTGATTCCTGGGCCGGGAAGTTCCCCTGGACAAGGGATAGGCTACCCACTCCAATATTCTTAGGCTTCCCTGGTGGCTCAGCTGGTAAAGAGTCTGCCTGCAATGCAGGAGACCTGGGTTCAATCAGTCGGGAAGATCCCCTGGAGGAGGACACGGCAACCACTCCAGTATTCTTGCCTAGAGAATCCCCATGGACAGAGGAGCCTGGCAGGCTACAGTCCGTGGGGTTGCAAACAGTCCGACATGACTGAGCGACTAAGCACACAACACAAGGCTATCATACAGAGTAAAGTAAGTCAGAAAGAGAAAAACAAATATCGTATGTTAATGCATATATGAATGTGGAATCTAGAAAAACGGCATAGATCATTTTACTCGCAAGTACAAATAGAGACGCAGACTTAGAGAACAAATGTATGGAAACCAAGAGAGGAAGGAGGGATGGGATGAGCTGGGAGATTGGGATTGACATGTATACACTATTGATACCAAGTACAAAATATATAACTAATGACAAGCTGTAGTATAGCTCAGGAAACTCTACTCACGGTGCTCTGTGGTGACCTAAATGGGAATGAAATCCAAAAAAGGGGAGATATGTGTATAAATAAAGCTGATTCACTTTGCTGCACAGTTGAAACACAACGTTGTAAAGCAACAATATGCCATAAAAATTAATTTTAAAAAAAGGCCCCATTGGAAGAGATGTCATTGTATAAACTGATTCACTGTTTAGAACCTAAGACACCCTGGAAAGACACACAGGTAGAGTGGAAAGAAAAACATCTCCTTTATGTCCTGGAGCTTTTGTTTCTCAGGGAGGTAGGAAGGAAATGACCAGTACCAAGTCCACTGAGTTTCCTGGTGTGTTTTATCTGGTTGGCATAGTGAAGGCTTTGGAAAAAGTTTGACACTGAAAGCTTTGCAAAGTGTTTTTTTATTTTTATTTTTTCGTCAGATGTTCCTTCTCTCTCCTCCCTTAATGGGCAATTCACTGTCACCCACAGAGGACCATCTCCAGGAAAACCAAATTTAAGTGGCAAAGTTTGTCCTTAATAATCCTCCCTTTCTTCTTTGGGTCCCTCTCTCTGCTACTGACCCTCTCTAGCTGCTTCAGCCAAAAAATGGAATCAACTTAGTCACATTCTGTTGCTTATCCCAGAGGTATATTTCAAAGAAAATATCATATTGAAAGTGAAATCTCAAGTCTTATCTGATTGAAATTTTTGGATCCGTAATGTTTTTGGATAGCTAATTTTAGATTTTGGATAGCTAAACCTTAGACAAACATAGTCAATGATATTTAAAAACTCATTGAAGTTAATATACATTTTCCTCCATTAATAACCCTCAGATTTTTCAGTCAATGAGTCCACATTGCTTTGATCTTTTATTAGTTTTCTGTGAAATGTGTTTCCCAGTTTCTGAATACTTTCAGTAGGATTAGATCAGATCACCTTAGAATCCCATTCATTATCTTTTTGCTTGGCATTCACTTGAAAGGAGTGATGATATCCAAATGCCTTTTGTTTGTATCTTCACCAAAATGGAAAGTTGCATGTTTTCAGTTATCAATGACAAACCAAGGCATGACACCCACTCGGAAGATTGCCTCTTCAACTTGCAGCGCTAAGCACAATGACAAAAGTAAATCAATGACAGAAGCCTCTTTCTGCTTCTTCTTCAGCTTGCTAAAAATAAAAGGGTAGAAGTAACTGAATACAAATTATAGTATCAGAATACATCACTGCCTGGCAAGGAGGAATGTTCCTGAAGGTATGTAGCTCCCCCAACAGTCATTGTGTGTGTCTGCTACGAAGGTCACCACAATAAATCTTCTGGTTCTCAGATAGAATTACAGTTCCCCACCTGTTAAAAACCACCACATACAGTTCCAAACCCCAGACAGGGATGACTCCCAATAGGTACAGAGATTGTCTTTCCCGACACCTATTGGGGATAATCAATTAATTTTAGAATAGTAAGTAACAAGATAATAGTTTTCTATTGAGTGAGCCAGTTAACATCTTTGTGCTTCTTTATCTTCAGTTGTGTACATGGTCTCATAATTTACATATTCCAGTGGGTTTTTGTCAGGATTAAATTAAATAATGTTTATAAAATGCCTGGCAAGTAAAAAATCATTTAATGAATGGCAGCCCATCACTATTGTTCCGCCAATATTTGAGTTTGGCAAATGACTTCATCTTTTGAGTAAGGGTTACAATTGGTTTGTAGTGAGTTAGAAAAGCAGAGAGTCTATTTCAGAAGCAAATCTGAGAATTATTATTAAATTAGGCTACATTCAAAGCTATCATGAAGAACAGCAACAATAGTGACTTGTTACCAAATAAATCTTAAGGGCCTTTCAATGAACTGTGTCAAAAATACTTCCAAAGGAGTTATGAGACTTGCTCTAGGCTAGGTTCTAACTAGCTTCATTTAAGCAATTGTCTTCTTGCACAGCTGGGAACAAAGCACGTACACGAGGTTTAAAATACCTAAAAACAGGTGTTTTGAAACACACATCACACCTCTGCTAACTGACTTCATATTGGCCTCTAAAGGTATAGGTAACACAGGTGTGCTTATGGTGTTTCTGCTACTTAACCAGTGATCCTTTATGTTAAGCATCCTGGATTATGTAAGAAAAATGTTTGTCTTTCTTCCTTTGTCCTTAGATAATAATGGGAGGCCATTTACTATAAGCTGATAAGTTGATGGATCAATACAAATATAAAGAGTGTCTCTGATCAAGGAAAAGGTTGTCTGAGTTGTGTTTCTCTCCACTTAATCTCTAAGATGGCACAATGATAGTTATCTCTACCTGGATCCCTCCCTGACATCACTTTAATAACTCAAAAGCCTCTCAGAATCACCTGGATTCCTTGTCATATTCTTGTCATTGAGAAAGGTACTATCACCCACAACCCATTCAATTTTGCAAGCCAGAAATTTAGGAGTCATTCTTGACAGCTCCCCACTTTCCTTCCAAATCCAGCACATCATCAAGGACTGTTGATTTCATTTCCTAAATTACTCCCCCTGTCCATCTCTCTTCATCTCCCCTAGCATCAGTGTAATCTAACCTACCATCATCTCTCTCCTGGACTATTGTAATAGCCTCTTAACTGGTCTGACTCCATAAGCTCTCCCGACACGGCTACCCCTGCCCCTAAACCATTCTCAAATCATAGCATGAACCATATCACATTATTCTGCCAACGGACCCCATGCCTAAAACTCCTATATGACTTCTGATGGCATTAGGATGAAGAGAAAAACAATGTCTTAATCAGACTGACAAAGCCCAACCCTACCCCCATCACGATCTACTCCTTCCATCTCTGCTCCAGGCTCACTCGCCTCTGCATGCTCCCGTGCTTCCTCCTGACACAAGGTAACTCATCGTTCCCTGCTGCCTGAACGATTCTCACCAACCTTTTCTGCCTAGTTACCTGTTCAGATTTCAGTTCAATCGTCACTCTCTTGAGGAAACTCCTTGATATCCGGCCCACATCAATTCTCCGTTACATACTTTCCTAGCACCTAGCAACTCCCCTTTATGGTACTTAATGAAGATGTGATTTTTGTCTACATGATTAATATTTTTCTTTTCTGTTAATATGTAAGTTCCAGGAGAAAAGAGAGCACATCTATTTTTCATAGCAGTTAGCCCCAGCTGAAGCACAGGGTTTATGACCTAAATAAATATTTATAGAGTGAATAAATACACGATGTCAGGGAATTTTTCTGCCCTGTTTTCAGTGATGAGACTATACTGTTTTTTCTTTAAAAAAGCCTCAGCAGAGAGTCTGCTTGGAAAATACCCATTTTAATCTGCAGATCTAGATATGAAAATGGGATAATGTAACCAGATTGAGGTAAGGATTGGGGGTTTGGCAAAAAAAAAAAAAAAAAAGTGCATTTCTAAGGGTTTTTTTACCTTTAGTTTTAGAGAATTCAGTTTTTCCTCCCTGAGGTGTTCTCTCAGCATCTCCCGGTGGAGCCTCTCCTGCTCTCTGGCAAATTCGCCCAGGGTGTACTGGCGCACGCTGTTGTGGCGGTTGGACATGCCCAGGGTGCTGCCGCCTTGGCTGGGCACACTCGTGAAACCCTGCCTCCTGGTGAAGTAGTACACAGTGACGCAACTGAAATGTACATTCTTGGTCCTCAGCCGCTTCTCTCTTTTGAGGATGGAGGAAGCTGAAAGGGAAAGAAACAACTCAGAGAACAGCCCCACAGCAGCTTTCGGATGAGGTGACGAATTACAAAATGCCACTCGATGATCTTAAATTTACGGTCAACCCTTTCTGGCTGGGAGACACTAAAAATGTTGTCACTCAGAATTGGCACAGACTTCACATTCCTTGCTTAGATTTTTTCCTAGCTGTGGTGAAGTAGACTTTTAAGTCCTCTATAACGGTAGTCTAAGCAAACTTTTAGGCAAGTTGCCAGTAGTCTGTGAATCAGTGGCAGAATTTAATTTCTCATTTTCCTTCACCTTTTAAGTTTTGCTTTTATAATTTTCACATGAGTTGTATTTTACTATAATCAGAAAAGCCACATACTACAAACTTTTTGGCTCTCATTTGATATGGAAGGCTCTTGGTGTGAAATGTCTATTTTTAAATTTTAGAAAATTCCAAAATGCAATAAAAATTGATAGAAAAAGGCTCAATGGCACTATTTAGGCATTTTTACAATCTAAATCTAGCCAAGTTTTCATCTGAAAAAACACCAATAAGTAACATTATGGACAGTGGGACTTTAATCCAAGTATACATTGAGAATATCAAAAACATCATGAGATATATCAGAACCTTTACTATTAGTTACAGAGACATCAAGATGCAGAGAGCACCATGGAAGGTTGAGATGAACTCTGTAGTTGAGAGAAAGAGAATTACACATTGACCTTTGGAAGCTGGAAGATGTGCCGGTCTGTTTATTTTGTTGTGAAGTAACCCAGTCTTATAGAATTTGAGTGATTTCTTTCAATGAAACAAAAAGAAACAATGAACCATTTATGGACTGTTCAAAGAACTATACAAAGGACTATGCATGAATTATCTCATTTTATTCTTATGACTGCTTGAGTTAGAATAATCCAAGCCTCCATTCTGAGGAAAACAATCCACAAAAGGTTAAATGACGTGGCCAAGGTCATATAACTAGCAGTGAAAATGGGCTTCATTATTCTAGAACCCAGTCTTTTAGCCATCAGGTCACTGTAGAAAGCTGGGATCAAGCAAAGGAAAATGAACAAGGCTAAGATTTGGTGCCACACTACTTCTGGGAGATGTCAACTGCTGCAGACTCCAAAGATGATTTTTATTTGTAAGACTGTATAAACAATGAAAGAAAAGTAACTACAGGAGCACTTTGGATTTATATAAAAATATGCTTCACCTAGAGTCAGACATCCTGGAATGTGAAGTCAAGTGGGCCTAAGATAGCATCACTATGAACAAAGCTAGTGGAGGTGATGGAATTCCAGTTCAGCTATTTCAAATCCTGAAAGATGATGCTGTGAAAGTACTGCACTTAATATGCCAGCACTGTTGGAAAACAGCAGTGGCCACAGGACTGGAAAAGGTCAGTTTTCATTCCAATCCCAAAGAAAGGCAATGCCAAAGAATGCTCAAACTACCACACAGCTGCACTCATTTTATACGCTAGTAAAGTAGTGCTCAAAATTCTCCAAGACAGGCTTCAGCGATACGTGAACTGTGAACTTCCAGATGTTCAAGCTGGTTTTAGAAATGTCAGAGGAACCAGAGATCAAATTGCCAACATCCGCTGGATCATTGAAAGAGAGTTCCAGAAAAACATCTATTTCTGCTTTATTGACTATGCCAAAGCCTTTGACTGTGTGGATCACAATAAACTGTGGAAAATTCTTCAAGAGATGGGAATACCAGACCACCTGACCTGCCTCTTGAGAAATCTGTATGCAGGTCAGGAAGCAACAGTTAGAACTGGACATGGAACAACAGACTGGCTCCAAATAGGAAAAGGAGTATGTTAAGGCTGTATATTGTCACCCTGCTTATTTAACTTATATGCAGAGTACATCATGAGAAATGCTGGACTGGAAGAAACACAAGCTGGAATCAAGATTGCCAGGAGAAATATCAATAACCTCAGATATGCAGATGACACCACCCATATGGCAAAGTGAAGAGGAACTAAAAAGCCTCTTGATGAAAGTGAAAGAGGAGAGTGAAAAAGTTGGCTTAAAGCTCAACATTCAGAAAACGAAGGTCATGGCATCCGGTCCCATCACTTTGTGGGAAATAGATGGGGAAACAGTGGAAACAGTGTCAGACTTTATTTTTTTGGGCTCCAAAATCACTGCAGATGGTGATTGCAGCCATGAAATTAAAAGACGTTTACTCTTTGGAAGAAAAGTTATGACCAACCTAGATAGCATATAAAAGCAGGGACATTACTTTGCCAACAAAGGTCCGTCTAGTCAAGGCTATGGTTTTTCCAGTGGTCATGTATGGGTGTGAGAGTTGGACTGTGAAGAAGGCTGAGTGCCGAAGAATTGATGCTTTTGAACTGTGGTGTTGGAGAAGACTCTTGAGAGTCCCATGGACTGCAAGGAGATCCAACAAGTCCATTCTGAAGGAGATCAACCCTGGGACTTCTTTGGAAGGAATGATGCTAAAGCTAAGACTCTGGTACTTTGGCCACCTCATGCGAAGAATTGACTCATTGGAAAAGATTCTGATGCTGGGAGGGATTGGGGGCAGGAGGAGAAGGGGACAACAGAGGATGGAATGGCTGGATGGCATCACGGACTCGATGGACATGAATCTGAGTGAACTCCAGGAGTTGGTGATGGACAGGGAGGCCTGGAGTGCTGCAGTTCATGGGGTCGCAGGGAGTCGGACACGACTGAGCGACTGAACTGAACTGATGCTTCTAAGGGAATAGAATGAACTTCCAGGTTCAGTTGTCTCATTTTCTCCTTATAAGACCTTCAAGCCAAATAGAGAAGTTGCTGTGATACATATCATTTTGAGGATTTATATATTTAATAAATATAAACCAGTAGTTTTCCCAGGCACTTTCTAAATGATTGGATATATTGGTGGAAAAGACATCTGTGATCCCTGCCCACATGGAGCTTTCATTTCCAGTGATGAGAAACTCATAATAAATAGACTCAAACAGAGTAAAGGAAATAAGACATTTGGGCAAGAATTTAGCTATCTCAACTTTTCCTCCTCATCAATGCTTTACTTCTCCAGAAGAGATTGCCAGGGAGCAAATGCTTCTAGCGTGTATGTAATTTTTCCATTTATCTTTTCTAGTTATCTATGTACATGTTCACGGCAACATACTTGTACTCCTGGCAGTAGTGACAATTTTCAACTTAGATTTAAAAGCTCTGATCTGCTTCATAACTGTAGGTTTAAATCATCTCAGAACAAAGAAGAATCTGTCAAAATGTAAAAGATTTCACCATAGAAAGCAAAATTCAACCATCTGCCCAGTAATTTGCTACCTGATCCGACAACCTCATCCGTCACCACCTTACAGCAGGCTAGAGCCTCTGCTTTTTGGGTGATAATCTTGAACTTAATTTGCTCTTCATATCATAAGAATGATGCCCTGAAAATACTATCTTTCAAGGCCATAATTTACAAATAAAATAAAAATATTTTAATGTACTCATTTAAAATAATTATTATACACACATCTGATAGTTTCCTTACTTGTCTTTTAGATAATTCATAGTACTCTACATGAGTCTCCTTTAGAAATTTTTATTGAGATTTTGTACCTGCATTTTTAGATAATAAAAGAATTCCACCTTTTGGATGAATTTACTGTACCATCCTTTCACAAAAGGCCATATTATACTTTCCCCAGAAAACTGTTAAGAGATGATTTTCCAAGGCTTGGAAAAAGACAACAGCGGCAGAGAGTAGAACCCCTTCACCTGGGCTCTTGGCATTTCTAACACTGTCACAGTGCACGTGGACTTATGCTTTTTCCTATCCACTACAGCTTATAATTCAAACGTGCCTATACTTGTTTCAGCATTTGCATATTATAAGTAGCACTATAGAAATATGATCAAAAAGCCTATAGAATACATTTTAAAGGAAGCCTTTGAGATGTTGTAAGATTAGCCTCATGAGGAATATTTTAAATGTGGCTTTCCTAAACTTAAGAGGCACTCATGTCTCTCTCTTCTGATGATTGAACTGGAGCCCTAGAATAGGCCCTTGTGGGCTGTCTCTTGCCTCCAGAACCAATTTGACTAACAATCACAGAATGAAGTTATCAAAAAAGAGTCTGTTTTTCAAACCTGAGAAAAACAGATGAAATCCACCCAGCACATCTGCCATAGGGAATCTGAAACCTCGATGCTACACCTACCTAGTAATCTGTGCCCTTTACAAGATAATTGAACTCAACGTTGTGTCTCTACAGAGTTCAGGGTTCATTTTATTACTGCAAGGTCAAGAGCAAGAAAAAAAAAATGGAGAAGGTGGCGTTCATTACTGCTTTGAAAAATAACTAGTCTGTTTTCATATGCAATGCTAATTTTTTGCTGCCTTCCAGCTCCTCTTCTTTTATCTCATTCAGTTACCATCCTGCAGCAGAAGTGTCTAAGTGCAGCAGTATTATTTGTCCCAACCAGGACACGGCTCTTGGGACCACCATTATGGCTAGCACATCAGGGTGTACTGGTATTGCTGTACAATCATCACAGATTATGGAGATAATATTGATCCTTGTAAATTAAAGGAATAAACAGCATAGAGTAACCAGCATTAGCTATCTGCAGAAGCTACTCATCTTTAAAATGCTTTTAAAAATGAATGAAGAAGAGAGTTGAGAAATTAATTCACGATGCCAGGGTTAGAAAGTAAGTAGATAAAATAAAATAAGTTATACCATACATTTATATAAAGAGTTCATGCTCAGAGTGGATTAAAAATGGAAGCCATTTGGGATTAGCAGATGCAAACTATTATATATAGAATGAATAAACAACAAAAGTCCTACTATATAGCAGAGGGAGCTATATTCAATATCCTGTGATAAACCATAATGCAAAATAATATGAAAAAGAATATATTTATGTATAACTGAATCACTTTGTTATATAGCAGAAATAAACACAGCATTGTAAATCAGCAATACTTCAATAAAATACATGTTTAAAAAATGGAAGCCAAAGCTAAGTGAATATTCTGATCCTACACAGAAGATGAGTATATTAAGACATCAAAGCTGCCTCACATCAGGCTCTAAGAAAATGCAACCCACCTTGCTCCATTTCGACACGCATAAACCAACCTGTTCATTCACATTGGAATATAACTTCAAAAGTCAACAAGACTATCTGATTGACTGTCAATTCTATTTCTTGCTGAAAATAATCAAATTTGCTTTCTGGTTTATACTTCAGACGTTTGTGAATGTGTGTGTCACTGCATCTGAGATTGCCCTCTCTGTATGCACAGAGACCATCGTGTGTCTGAGTCTATAAAACTGAAGACAAGATTCTGGATCATTGATTCCACTATAGCGCAATCATTCTGGGGCCAGTGCTTGAGGAGTAATTCAGTTACTCTCTTAATGCACATTTGGCTCTTTTAGTGTCAACAACTATCAGCAAAGTCCAGATAGAGGTGGAAAGGCAGACAGCAGTAAACAGAACTATGTATTTTGGCTCTGAAGTTGCCACATGGAGGTTGAGAGTTTTTGGTCCAGTCTGATGTTAAACAAGGGGAAAATTGTGGAAAATAATAATTTTATCATTTGGGTCTGATGAAGTTAATAGTATACTTCTTTCTCCTATCCAGTATATTCAAAAGGAAAATACCAGATGATTTGTAAGTCAATATTGAGTTTATTTTTCTTTGTTGTAGGAGTGGGGTGGAATTTAGTAGAAGCAAAGTGAGATTGTTGAAATTAGTTTATCTAGGTAAATCCTGGGTAATAAAAACTTGTTTTCTTAAATTATACAGGCCAAGTTAATCAGGGTCTCTGAAAGTATGTTGTTTCTCACCTTTTAAAGAACAAATCAAGATCATATCAGTTATGAAGTCATGAAACCTAACTTTCAAACAAAAACCCCATTGTCATCAGAAAATATTTTGCATAGAATTAACAATAACAGCTTAGATATTAAATCAACTTCCAATGGTTAAAGTTATTAAGATTTTAAAAAATATATGTCCTCAATCTATCCAAGAGACTTCTACAAATCTCCCGTGATCATATTTTCACATCTTCTCCAGCTTGACACAATTGTCAAGATCGGCCCCTCTTGATCATGGTGTCCCACACATGGTCTCAGAGCTTAATCACAGGTAAGGCATGAAATGAATCCAGCAACCAAGCAAAATAGGAGTAGTTCCTTTGAAAATGAAGCAAGTTTTCTGTCAAAAGTAATTCTTCCTTGTTCTAATTGTTCCCTTTCATTCTTTTATGTCACATTCTCAAGTTTCTCAAATCTACTTACCACAGTTGTATTTTTGTGGGGTTTATTTTTGTGGGGTTTTTTGTTTGTTTGTTTGGTTATTTTGCTCAAGTAAGGTATTTAGGGAAGCAATAAATCTTTCAAGTGGGAACAATTCCAAAAGACTAATAAAAGGAAATGTCTTAAGGCATGGATAAATGAGAGGCAAATGAAAGTAAAGACTATTTGGGAGTATTTTCCTTCCAACTGTGAACAGAATTCAAATTACCTGAAGTATATAAAAAAAAGTGGTGGCCAAATCAATAGTATGCTATACTCAGGATGTTATTTTATATTCAGTGATGAAAGATATAGGGCCTCCTTGGTGGCTCAAGCAGTAAAGAATCTGCCTGTGATGCAGGAGTCAAGGGTTCAATCCCTGGATTGGGGAGATCCCCTGGAGGAGGCATGGCAACCCACTCCAGTATTCTTACCTGGAGAATTCCAATGACAGAGGAGCCTGGTGGGCTACAGTCCATGGGGTCACAAAAAGTCGGACAGGACTGAGCGAATAACACTTTCACTTCATGAAAGATATACCATGTGCAAAAACAATCATGAAAGAAAGACTTTTCCAAACACTGGATCTGTTAGAGACAATACTGGGATATTCCCAGTGTTTTGGAATTGAAGTGCTTTGCATTTCCCAAAAGGCCATCAGAATGGAGACAGAGTCGGTAAATGTAGGAAAACGTCAGGACCCATCCAATTAGGGACTTTTTCTTTTACTATGCCCTTATTTCTATGAAAGCAGCATTCAAAAATAAAAATCAAGGAAGAGTAGCTCCCACTTGAAGTGATGCTTGAGATATCAAGTCCCAGTTTGTTTCTGGTTCCCTGTAGTATGAATGATAGCTCTAACTGCTTTTCAAACTGCAGCACATCTGTCTCTCCAGCCCCTAAATGCCATTCTTCCCCGTCTCCAACCAACCAACCAACCAATTTATGTTCTAGTAACGGGGCAAACCGACTGGAGAATATAAAGTATGATAAACATACATAAGAACCAGTCAGCATTCTGATGTCAGTCCTGTAGAAGAGAAATAGGTTTATAATTTACAGACAAGATTAGGTAGTTTAACCATTTAGCCCTAAGTATTTTCCATCCTAATAACAGGTTGAAAATATTCACAATGGATTACTCTGAAGACTAATAACGTCTTTGGTGCATTGAAGCTTCTGAGTGGAAATAACTCAAGATGAAACCCTTTTGTTTAAATCGTTAGTTTTACAAAAACAAAACAGAAGAAAAAACCCTCTCTCATAAGACTATGTGATAGTAAATTTTCTATCAAGACGTATAAATACTGCATACGCATTTAAGCAAAAAATTTAACAAGAAAACAGAAATAATATAAAAAGTTGCCCCTTCAGGCTGGACGACCAACGCTTTGTTTTGGATAATGAGCATGCGCGTCACGTCGTCATCTTTTCAGTCTGTCAGCTACGTCCACACAAGCAAGCTGGAGATCCGTGCAGGGAGGCAGCTCTCTCCCCAGTCTCTTGACAGCTACAGCCCAGGCCGCTCAGCACACTGCAAGCTGAATTTGACATTAGAGAGGGTGGTTTAATAGTGGAATCATCTACTTGCAATTCTCTGCTTGAAAAAAAAATAAAGTTTATTGTCCAGGATTTTGATATATATTTAGAAAGCTGCAAATAAAAATTGAGAACTTCGACCTTCCAGCTTTGATGTCATAAATAATTATGATGATTAACTCACAAAGAGTGGTCATTTCTCAGAACTAGCTCTTTTTTATTCATACATTTGAATTTATTAAAAGTGCCCTCTGCACTTTCCCCCTAATTCTTGTGAGTTATCTAAAAAATAGGGAGGGGGTCATTTTATTCTCATACTTATTAGAACAAAAGGAATAAATGCTGTATTTTGAAGTTATAAATTTGAAATTAAAAAACTGAAAGAAATGAATAAGGACCTACTGTATAGCACAGGGAATTCTACTCAGTATTCTGTAATAACCTATACGGGGAAAAAAATCTGAAAAACAATTGATATAAGTTTATAACTAATTCACTTTGCTGCACACCTGTAACTAATACAACACTGTAAATTAACTATACTCCAATATAGTTTTTTTAATTGAAAGAACAAAAATTTTAAAAAGAAATCATGTTCTCCCTTATCTTTAATCTTTATAGATGACTTAGCACTAACCCTTTCACTGCTTATATTAAATTGATGCCCATTGAAAATGCAGTGTGACGCAGAAAGCCCTATCCATCAACATCAAATGCAATTAATACTGGGAATAGTGAACTGTTAAACTAAAACAAATTTAGATTAAACCATTGATTAAAATAGTACCATTAACTGAACGATCAACCAAGTTTCACTCTAATTTTCCTTTTTCATCAATTCATCCATCAAATTTATAGTCCTAGGTATCATGAATCTTGGGATTCTAATTCTATATTTGAAATGAAGTCTTCCTTCTGGTCTTTATATGATAAATAGTGTGTTTATATAACATATCACTTAAATAAAGTTTATATATTAAAATCCTTTAGCAAGATATTGAAAGACAATATAATATTAAAGTGTTTTGCTAAATTTAGAACCTGCATTCTGTTCAGTTCTGTCTCAAACAACTGAAAGTTCAGAAATTTTTTCCCTGTTCTATATATTCAACTGGCCATCTGACTTTATCTCTAGTGAGAACAATTTCACAGAAACTGATCAATGTTATCACCACTTTTCTCTGTTAACAGTATGTATTTTCCTTTAGATAACCTAATAATTTTCCAGAGAATCTAAGATTTCTACAGAGATGATATTAACATTTATATATGGAACATTGATTATTACTGAGGTCTTTGTCATCTCATTTTTTAAAGAATGCTTCTTTATTGTAAGCATACCATATCACTAATTAATTAGAGAAAGTATTATCCTATCCTCATACTCGGAAAATAATAAATTGTTAGATAATGTACTTAATTCAAAATCTGAATTCTAAATTTGCTGATTTCCATTATACAGATAAAATTAAGGGGCACCTGCATTTTTCAATCCCTCCGTTAGTATTTTCAGAATTATGTTTACCTCAGGAGTATTATCAGAAATATTACCTTTGTAAAAAACCTTAAGAATCACAGATGGAAAGCATTACATACGCAGACTACTATCTTGGTGATGCTGTTAAACCAAACAAAAAGTGTGTTCCTTTATTATCAGTGAGAAAATAAATACCACCTACTTCCCAGCTTGTTTCTTTAATCTCTCATATGTGCAATTAAACCCTAAAACTACATACTTAAGAAATACATTTCACTGCTATTAAAGTAACAGATATTTCCAAAATACATAAACTCTCATTTTATTAAAATCTCAACATGTATACCATCTTAGGACCATATCGTTTTTTACCGGGAAAAAAAGGTAGTTGTCACTAAACATAAATATTCGCAGCTCTGGCTGCAGTCCAAGTTGTAAGCACTTTCCTCTGCTGTCTCAGCAATTCTCCTGATGTCAAAGACACATTAAAATAAATGGGAACCATATGGCTCCGCAGCAGAATACCCGCGCTCTTACAACTGAGAGGGCAATGCAATTCATTACCACCATCTGAGAAATATTTGGGGGACATGGAATATCTCAATGCAAAATAAAGCTGCATGAGGCAGGCCATTTGATTAAAATGCTCACACAATAACAGAAGGAGATATTTGCTATTCTTTGGCTCTACTAACCTGTTTTGCTGCTTTTTACATTTTCTCAGTACCACCATGAGCCTCCCCTGTTAGAAGAATTAAACAGCACTTCCCACCTGCTCAACGACTTCCCCACACTGTATCTCATCTGGCTCAACAATGCAGGCCCATCAAGCCTAATATATCATGATAATCCAGGTCAGAGCATCACTGAACAACAACAAGAACAAAATGAAACAAAATCCTCAAAAATAACAAGAGCAACTAAGATCAAGTCATTCTGGAGAGGACGGGGTCAAAGGTAATGCACTTGAACTTTGCTAAGAATGAGGAAATCGGAAAGCACATTTCTTTTTTATATCCTTAACGTAAAAAGCCTTTGCTATACTCACCCCAAACAAAAATCAAAATCATTAAAAAAAACATAAAAGGAAGAAATTCATCAATGCTGTATTACTGGCTCCATATGTCAGACATTCTAAATTTAAAAAAGAGATCTAGGGCTGCAGAGTTGGGATTAAAACGGAGTCTGGGAAGGCAGCTGGGAGTGGGGCAGCTGGGGTTACTGTGGTACCTTCTGTTTCCTGGCTGTCAACGAAAGACTTGGGAGGGTTGTAAACATCAAAAAGAAGGAAAGAAAAACAAAAGAAAAAGTTCATGATTTTTCTCCAAAAATAGTTTTTTGTTGATTGAGCATATGCTTCAACTTCTCATAATCCTCTCAGACACTTTTAAAAGCTACAAATAAGGAAACTGCTTAAAGCATCATGTTTGGCATAAAATTACCGCTCCATATCTACTACTAATAGAAAAATCAGTTGAGATTCAGCTCAAATGTCAACTTTAAGAAGCCTTTCATAGAATCCCTAATATGTGGTTTGTGCCCTTTCTACACATTTCCAGAACACCCCTGACTTGGTATAGATAATATGAGGGTGTGTTTCTCCTCCACTGCCTGGTAAACACCCGGTGGGCAAGGAGGTAATTTTGCTCCCTAAAGAGCCCTCAGGGGACAGCACACAGCCAGGCACTGAGGACTCACTTGATAAATGTTTGTGTAACCAAATGAGATGAATCAATAACTGAGCTATGAGGTAAGTATGTAAACGTATACGTCTCCTGAATACACTTTCCTTAATTTTAAATGATATGATGGCATTTGACAGTTTTCCCCTGAAGCCTCGTGGTCAGTGTCTTCCTTCCTTCTTAGTTTCTAGTCACTTTATTTTCTGAAGGTACTCTTCAATAAAAAACATAATATACTGAAGAGAGGACACCTTGCCTTCATGGCTTCAGGGTACACACAATTTTTGTATTACAAACCATTTGAAATATGCTATATTTTCCATTTCAATAGATCAGACATAAAAACAAAAACCCTGGCACCATAATAAACCTCTAAATAATCCATTAATAATGAGCTGATAAATCCATCTCTAAAAAGCAAGTAGGGGAGTTACCTGAACATTATAAAACAGTTTTGAAAGAGAAATCCTGCTGATAAAACATCACTAATTGGTCCTGACCTCTAGCAAAAACAAGACTAAAATTTTTGCCTTTAGCAGTTCACTAGTGATAGATCTACAAAACACTTCTGTCTCTTGGTATTTAAATTATTATCTTTGCCTTAGAGTCATGACTATCCTGTAAAAATAAAATCATATCACACAAGATTCATTAATTTCCTATGGAATTTTATGATATACAGCCATGTGCTATGACATCTAATTTTCCTGTTTTTGTGGTTGGTAGAAACGAAAGTAAAAGCCATGGTTGTCGAGTTCCTGAGACAAACTGCAGAAGCAAGCAAGGAGAATTCTGAATTTTTATTGAAATATGAGAGCCAGGCAGAACTGATACAATATAGGCTACTATGTAATTTGAGAGAAGGCAGCTATTTATCTTGTCTGGGACAATTTTACTCTGCAGCTAAAGAGTCGTCCTCTTAATATTTCGCAGATGGGGGCAAAAACACGAGTTTCTGGGTCAGAAACAAACTATTTCAGTATTCACAGTACAAGAAGCAGAACGAGCATCTTGTTTCTGTTGGTACTCCTTGTTCACCAGATTCTACAGGGGCAAGGTGGAGGAGCCAAATGGATGCTGCACACACAGTACGTTTGCATTGTACCAAAGGCACAATGAGTTTGGGAATCCACTGTTTTTCTTAGCAAGCAGTAAACAAGCCTGTTGTTCATTGGGAAGGAGACATTACCTCATCCTTCAGGGTGGTGGTGGTTTAGTTGCTAAGTTGTGTCCAACTCTTGCAACACCATGGACTGTAGCCTACCAGGCTCCCCTGTCCATGGGATTTCTCAGGCGAGAACACTGGAGTGGGTTGCCATTTCCTACTCCACAGAATCTTCCTGACCCAGGGATCGAACTCGAGTTGCTGCACTGCAAGCAGATTCTTTCCCACTGAGCTACCAGGATCTCTTTGCAGCTCACAGATATCTCCCTTTGAAAATATCTTGCCAAAGGAGAGAATCAGCCCAAAGTTCTTGGGAATGTATTTGGCAGTTCCCAGTAGTGGACCCGGTTATGATTTGATATCACATCTATAGGGTAAATAGGGGGATAAAGGTGTCCATTGGTATCCATGGGAAATTGGCTCCAGAACCCCCATGGAACCAAAGTCCATAGATACTCAAGTCCCTTAAGTAAAGTAATATCATATTTGCACATAACCTATGTACATCCTCCTGTATACTTTAAATGAACTCAAGATTTCTTATAAGGCCTTGTTGTTCAGTTGCTAAGTCGTGTTTGACTCTGCAACCCCACGGACTGCAGCATGCCAAGTTTCTCTGTCCTTCACTCTCTCGGAATTTGCTCAAACTCATGCCCATTGAGTCAGTGATGCTATCCAACCATCTCATCCTATGTTGTCCCCTTCTCTTCCTGCCCTCAATCTTTCCCAGCATCACAATGTAAATACTATGTAGATTATTGCAAATATAATGTAAATATTATGTAAATAGTTGCCAGAGCACAGCAAATTCATGTTTCTCTTTTTAAACTTTCTGGAATTTTTTTCTGAATATTTTGAATCATTTGTTGGTTGAATCTGCAGATGCAGAATCCACGAATATGGGGGTGGTCAACTGTGTGCATCCGCATATACTCTCAGGTACCTCAGGATGTATAGAAACAGTCCCCCTTCTGGGATCTATGTTTTCCCTTTCTATGCTACTCATATGACATATAGGTTGTTACAGGAAATATTTTTTCCAAAGCTAAATGTGACTTTGGGCTATGAAGGAGAACAAAGGTATAAAAAGGTTTCTTTTCCTTCTATATTTTAGGATTTTCTATTCCTTGGGATGGAAGAGAAAAAAATGAGCAGAATGAGAATACTGAGTTTCATAAAAGTAGGATTCAACCCCCTCTATCTTCAAGAGCATCACTTCTCAATGATTTCTATGCTTCTTTTACATCTGGAGTGAACTCAACCTTGGATCCCTGGTTCTCAGCATTCGCCACTAACGAGTTCCCTGACCTCCTCTCATGCATATATGGTCTGTGATATCTCTAAGTCTAAGGTTTTCTTTTCAGTTAAAAAAATGTTTTTATTGGAGTATGGTTTCTTTACAATGTTGTGTTAGCTTCTGCTGTACAGCAAAGTGAATCAATTATATACATATATACACATATATCCACTCCTCTTTGGATTTCTTTCCCATTTAGGTCACCACACACCACTGAGTAGAGTTTCCTGCACTAAACAGTAGGTTCTCATTAGTTATCTATTTTATATGTTGTTGTTGTCTGTTACTAAGTCCTATCTGATTCTGCGATCCTATGAGCTGTAGTACGCCAGGCTTCCCTGTCCTTCACTATCTCCCTGAGTTTGCTCAAACTCATGTCCATTGAATCAGTGATGTCATCCAACCATCTCATCTCTGTCACCCCCTTCTCCTCCTGCCCTCATTTCATACAGAGTAGTGTACATGTGTCAAAAAAGTCTGGAACACTTCACAAATTTGCATGTCATCCTTGAGCAGGGACCAGGCTAATCTTCTCTGGATTATTCCAATTTTTGTATAAGTGATGCTGAAGCCAGCACTCTAAATTCAACTTTTAAGTGACTTTCACAAGCAAAGCATTCATCTCCAGCCCCTGCCAGGGACCAATTCGCTCACCAAAGGGAATCGGTGCTGGGAGATGGCATAAGGAAAAAAGTGAGAAGCAGAATCAATTTGAGGTCGACCCTGCCTTGACGCCCCGGACTTCGGGTCTTTGATCAAGGATTCAGTAGGGATAACACAGGATGTTTTTTGAGTACTTGAATAATCTTGAGAGAGTTAAGGGACTATTATTGTTCCCAGATGGTAATGGATATAATTACTTTCCTTCGACAGAAGAAGTTACCCTCTCTTCTACAGCAAGCCATTGAAACTGAGAGAGACTAGAAAAGGCCATATGCAGCTTTGAGCACAGAACTCTTCGGGGAGGAGAGGTCTGGGTACAAGAATCCAGGGGCAGCTTAGGGGCATTAGGAAAAGATAAACCAAGACTTGGTAAATCATTGCTGTGATCTAGTTTAAAGTTTCATGCAATCTATTACTACAAACTACTGCTACATATTTTGACGATCTATACATAAAGTAAGGATATTTGCACATAGGCCAGTTTTAATGGTAGAGGTGTGTAATCACAAAGTTTGAAAACTTACTAGTACACCAGTGGTGAAGCTGTAAAACTAGTAATGATAATTGGGTAATTTTAAAATGTTGCTTCTATTGATGAAGTTTTATTTGTGTGTTGACCACGTGCCAAGGCCTTTCTAAGTGCTTCATAGGTATTAATTTATTGAATCTTCATACCAATACAAGCATTGTTAGAATAGGTAGACTGTTCAATTTTATAAATGAAACTGAGGTCCAGAGAGGTGAAGCGATTTACCAAAACCTCACAGCTGGTAGCAGAGCGGCCTGATGTGAATGCAGACAGCATCAGTCCAAGGCTCAAGCTGTTCATCTTAACAATCTCCTGCCCATTCTTAGTTCTGGAATGGGCTGACTCTTTTTTCTCCCTTCTTATGTTCCATGACGTAAGTATGTTTGTCAGATCAGACTTTAGTCAAGGATTGGCATCCATAAAAATAAAGAGGGCTTATGCCAAGGTATGGGCTTCCCTTGTGGCTCAGCTGGTAAAGAATCAGCCTGCAATGGGGGAGACCTGGGTTCGATCTGTGGGTTGAGAAGATCCCCTGGAGAAAGGAAAGGCTACCCACTCCAGTATTCCAACCTGGAGAATTCCATGGACTGTATAGTCCATGTGGTCGCAAAGAGTCGGACACAACTTAGCGACTTTCACTTTCATGTTCCATGAAAATCAGCTTTCAGGACTCAGAAAAAAAAAACAACTAGAATTATAGCAATGAAAATCTAGCTTCATTATTAAGAAAACAGGAAGAGAGAAAGCAAGCTGCTTTTGTTTTAGAAGCAGTTAGAAGCAACATAGGTAGTAAACTGTTGTAAGCCTCTGCCTTTTGATTACCAGAATGCTAGTGGCCTGGAGCTATAAATCTTAATGACACAGGCTTTAAAGTCAGACACACCAGTAGGCTCATTGCTAACTTAGGGCAGTGACTTAACCCCTGCTTCTTTATCTCAAATTTCCTAGGGCTGTTGTGACAGAGTAGAGGTTATAAACATGAACTCTGAAGACAAAACACTTAGTTCAAATCCTGTGTCTGCCATTTGCTTGTGGTATGACCTTGGACAAGCTATTTACTCCCTCTATGACTCATGTATTAATATAAAATAGTTTTAGTAATAAATCCCACTGTATAGTGTTGTTACAAGGATTAAACAAATTGATATTTGTTAAGCATTAAACAAAGCTTGGTGCATAGTAAGTACTATGCAAAGTGAAAGTGAAGTCGCTCAGTCATGTCCGACTCTTTGCGACCCCACAGACTGTAGCCTACCAGGCTCCTCTGTCCATGGGATTTTCCAGGCAATAGTACTGGAGTGGATTGCCATTTCCTTCTCCAGGGGATCTTCCCAACCCAGGGCTCGAACCCAGGTCTCCTGCATTGTAGACAGACGCTTTACCATCTGAGCCACCAGGAAGTACTATGCAAGTGTTTGTTAAATAAAAATAAAGAAATCAATAATCATTCATCTAATTTGAATTGACATAAATCATTTATATAGAGCAGTAGAGAATGTGAAATGGAGAGATCAATATGTGTTAACTATTCATTGGCAGGGACTAGTCCCATATGACAAGTGTTTCACAATGAAAATGTTCTGTTCTGCATTTTCAGTTCAGTTCAGTAGCTCAGTCGTGTCCTACTCTTTGCGACCCCATGAACCACAGTACGCCAGGCCTCCCTGTCCATCACCAACTCCCAGAGTCTACCCAAACCTATGTCCATCGAGTCGGTGATGCCATCCAACCATCTCATCCTCTGTCATCCCCTTCTCCTCTTGCCTTCAATTTTTCCCAGCATCAGGGTCTTTTCAAAAGAGTCAGCTCTTCACCTCAGGTGGCCAAAGTATTGGAGTTTCAGCTTCAGCATCAGTCCTTCCAATGAACACCCAGGACTGATGTCCTTTAAGATGGACTGGTTGGATCTCCTTGCAGTCCAAGGGACTCTCAAGAGTCTTCTCCAACACCACAGTTCAAAAGCATCAATTCTTCAGTGCTCAGCCTTCTTCACAGTCCAACTCTCACATCCATACATGACCACTGGAAAAACCATAGCCTTGACTAGATGGACCTTTGTTGGCAAAGTAATGTCTGCTTTTTAATATGCTGTCTAGGTTGGTCATAACTTTCCTTCCAAGGAGTAAGCGTCTTTTAATTTCATGGCTGCAATTATCATCTGCAATATTTTGGACTTTAAATACTTTTTTTTTTCATTTTTGGTACATTTCTGTCATTGAGTATCTGACATATATATATATATACACCTGACATAGCTGACATATATATTTTGGGAATTACACAAGGTCCTAGGGTTGTCTGAATAAGAGACAAAAGGTTCCCCAAGTGAGGTTTAGTCTAAGGAAGATATTTTAATCTTGATTTTATGGAGGAGAAAATAAAGGCCCAGAGTGGTTCTCATCCAAGGTCACAAGCTGGTCGATGAGATGCATGTTCTACTCCGTCTGGCTTCATGCTGGTGCCCTCTGCATTTCCCTCTTCGGCTCGTTCTCCTCAGGTGTCAGCATACATCCTTCACTGTTCTTAGTTTTGCTCCTTCTGCGTCGTGCTTACTGCAAATCCTGTCTATACTTCAAAATTACAGGATTTAAGTAACACTTTTCTTTTACCTTCAACAAGAATTGATTTACATTTATCTGTGCATTCATTTCTTTACCCACCCATATTTATCACCATTAACCTGGGGCCAGATCTCTAAGATAATGAAGATACAGTGATTCCTCATTATTCATAGATTCTGGATTTGTGAATTCGCCTTCTTGTTGAAACTTATTTGTAACCTCCAATCAATACTTATGGTACTTTCATGATCATTCACAGACATGCCCAGAGCAGTGCAAACTCTGAGTAGCCTCACGTTCTCAGCTGAGGCTGAACAAGCTGACTGCTTGAATCTGTTTCAGCTCTCCTAATGTAAACCAGCATCCTTCGCGTGGTATGTTCAGTGTCACAGGAGATGCACTTTGGGGCTTTTTGTTGGTCAGTTTGCTGTTTGAAATGGCCCCAAGCATAGTGCTGAAATGTCCAGTGTCCCTAAGTGCAAGGCTGTGATGTGCTAGATAAGCTTTGTATGGGCATGAGTCACTGTGCTGTTGACTATGAGTTTAATGTTAATCAATCAAGAATAAAAATTAAGTAAGCTTCCCTGGTAGTTCAGATGGTAAAGAATCTGCCTGCAACGCAGGAAACTCGGGTTCAATCCCTGGGTTGAGAAGATTCTCCCAGAGAAAGGAATGGCAACCCATTGTAGTATTCTTGGCTGGGAAAGAAAAGCCTGGTGGGCTACAGTCCATGCAGCCGCAGAATCAGACACAACTCAGCAACTCACATTGCCACTACTACCTTGAAACAGAAACACACTAAACAAAGTATATATTGACCGGTGGATGAAAACATGACCACAGGCTCCCAGAAACCTAACCCTATATTTCCTAGGCGCAGAGGTTCAGTATTTGCTAATTTATTGTTTGCTGCAACTTTATAGAACACAACTACTAGCAACAATGAGAATTAGTAGTACTTTTTCTCTGTTCATGGGCCATTTCTCTAACAATTGACGGCTGAGCAAAGTTAACAGAAAAGTGACAAAAAGTGGTACTTAAATGATTAAAATATATAAAAAGTGTTCAAACTCACTAATAATCAAATAAGTAAAAATCAAAACAATAACAAAATATAATTTTTTCCCATTTAACTAGCCAATAATGAAAAATTGGAATAATCTTAAGTTGTGGCAATAGCACAAAGAGATGAGCATTTTTCTATACTATTGATTGGTATATACATTATTACAACGTCTTCAGAAGGCAAGTTCTCAGTGTATATTCCAAGAACCTCAGAAAAGGTTTATCTTTTTCTTTTTTTCAATAAAAATAATTCTGGATCTAGGAATTGACCTTAAGGATACAGTAATCAGAAGTTTTAAAAATTATGTGGCCAAACATGTTCATTAAGTTATGTATAATAATGACAAACTGAAAACCACCTAAATGGTTGACACTGTAGAAATGGTTGAGTTAACATAAGGCTTTGCCTATATGAAGGGATAGTTCTGTAGCCAATAAAATTAGTAAGATTTTGCAGATATTTTAATACTACTGGAAAATGCCTGATACAATGTTCAGTATAAAAATTAGATTAGAAAAAAATGTTTAACAATATATAACAGCTATATAATAACACACAAAAGAAATACTGAGAAAATACCATAATGCTATTATCATCTTGAAGTGATAGCATTACAGTTCCACAAAATCCATTTCTTTACAGTTTTGAATTTTCCAACTTTTCTGCAGTGAATGCCACAAAAAGCAGAAAAGTTATAGACATAAATTCTCCATTTTGTACTTTAAGATCATTCTATTGCTTTTGAATGTAAGACAATAAAATTGTTTAATGCATTCATGAAATGGCATTACTATAAATGAGTCATCTTATACTCTAGCATTTATGACCATATGTTTCACATTTTGAAAATTCCATTAAACATAACCACAAGTCCTTATACATAGATTCCACAGACTATGTTTAAGACCCTAAACTACTCCAAAATGGTTATGAATGTGTCATTCCTTGTCTATCTCATCACAACCAACTAAGTACTAATTCAGCAACAGTGTGGATGAACCTAGAAATATGTTAATAAGTTCATCTCCATTAGCATGCCAGGTATACAATTAGTCTGTTCTTTCTTCACAGGACATCCTCACCATCACTGGACAGTAGTGTTTCTACAAATCTCTACATAAAGATTCAGACAGTTAAAATCAGCCTCATTCTTGGTTCTGAATTCGAATTCCATTTCCTTGTCAGAACTGAAGTTTTCTTATCGAGAACCCTAGTCTCATTTAGTTTCCTCCTACTCAGAACTTGGTTTTATTCCTTCAATTCCAGCTACTTTATGAATAACATTTGTTGCATCAACCAAGAATCAAAGCTCTATGACCTGCCTATTTCCTTAATCCCACAATATCTTCTGCCATACTTCTTTTCACCATATCAGCCATTTTAGCTAAAAGGAAATAACCGACCTAGATCAGAGCCATACGCCATGATATTGTGAATAGGATTGCTGATTTTCATACATGGGGTCAACCCTACTGCCCAGTCCCTACTGCCCTCAATCCCAATCCACTAGTCATAAACCAAATCTCTGTGTGCTCTACTCCAGCATCAGTAAAAAGCAAAAGAATTTGTCAGTTATCAGTCAGCTAATGCTTAATTCTCTAATTACTTAAAAAATAATGCAAGAGTAGGAGAATTATCATGATGGAATTTTGGAATGGATGTGAAAAATATCCATAGAATCTAAGTTTTGCTAGAATCCAAATATATGTGTAGTTATATATACAAATAACATAGAGGTATATCTAAATAGTCATATATCCATTTGTTTCAAGTATCTGGTAGATTGCTAATTTGGTTCTAGTGAAGCCAAGGTTGTACATAGTAACAGTAATTACCTCTCCTGTGTAATTACCTCATCAATGCTATAAGTCACGAGAATTAAATGGGAGAGATGAACCCGAATAAGGCAAATACATTAGCACTCCTGAAAGCACCTCAAGGCATAAGTCTATGATGGAGTTAGGATAGTTTTCCTCATATAGTTAGAATAGCTTTCCTCATTTCAGATCTCTGAAAACACACAGATCATCTTCCTATATTATTCACTCCTTCAAAGAGTTCCTCACATATAAACACCTAATTTATGCACCCAATTATGCAGGCATAGGAGAAGGCAATGGCAACCCACTCCAGTACTCTTGCCTGGAAAACCCCATGGATGGAGGAGCCTGGTAGGCTGCAGTCCATGGGGTCGTGAAGAGTCAGACACGACTGAGTGACTTCACTTTCACTTCTCACTTTCATGCACTGGAGAAGGAACTGGCAACCCACTCCAGTGTTCTTGTCTGGAGAATCCCAGGGACAGGGGAGCCTGGTGGGCTGCCGTCTATGGGGTCGCACAGAGTCGGACACGACTGAAGCGACTTAGCAGCAGCAGCAGCAGCAGCAGCAGCATGCAGGCACATATTCATATTTTTCATTCACTGAATAAACATATATTAAGCACCTATAACCCTGGCAATTTCTATGTGGCTTCTGCATACATTACCAATCTGCTGACATAATGAGTTTGCCACTGGCCCCAAGCTGATAAGATAAGGATGTTCATTTGACCCAATGGAAGACACTGTTTTTCTTAATGTTTATAGGAACACTACTAAAACAGTGTCATGTGTTTACATAGATGTAGGAACTTGTTACAACAAAAACCAGGTTTCTTTACTCTTTAGTCTGCCACTCCCATGCTGTGTTTGAATGTTTGCGAGCAGAAGCTGGAGGGAGCTAAAGGGCTCTGCATAATGAAAGGATGTGCCTTGCAGCTCTCAGGGGAGCAATTCAGGAGGAAAACGGGGAAGTACAGAGGAAGAATAGAGCTAGAGAGAGAAGCGAGGTTGCACTTTTTATCATGCAATGATTACCTATGACTCTGAAACAGATTTTCAATTCTATAGAATCGGGTCATTCTCATGTGCAATCCTGGTGAGCTTGCACTGGATCATGGCCACAGCTCTGAGATGACTTCTGCTATCTGACACAAAATCTAGACCAGTCCAGACTAGTTTCATCATTAGGTGAGACACTATGTGTAGGCAAGATGATATTACCTCATATGTAAATAGTATAACAAATAAGATTAGGGATTCAAAATAGCTATTTGTACTGCATGTACCAACACTCTATGATGCCATGTTTCTACCTGTATACAAATCACGCACTTGCTCTTTCTTACTTGCTGTCTTTCTGCTTCAACAAATGGCTAACCATTTTATTAAATGGCCAACCAACTTATTATCCCAGACAGTAAACGTGCCTTGCAAATAAGGGTTACGATTTCTGAAGACTTTGGAATTTAGTTTCCAATTAAAATTCCTTCTTTTCCTGGGAAAAAAAGAGAGGCAGGGTTTTGTCAACCTGGATAAATCAAATTGCCCCGTGTGGTACTGGGATATATATATATATATATGGAGAGAAAAAGAGTACGACTTTCTCCAAGTTCCGCCCATTCATCTCCACTGTGATCACAGTAAGTTTTTCAAACAGAAAGCTAGAGGATGAACCTCACTGGCGGCCGGAGGGCCCAGCCTCCCCGCACTGCTCTGGCAGCTCTCCTACTCATCCGACTCTCTGCTGCGGGGTTCTCAGTGTGGACAGTAATTCACAGGGGAGAGCAATCGGCTCCCTCTGCCGAGAACGCCCGGAAGGAACTCCAGGCGCCTCCTCCCCCAGCTGCAGGCTCTGCAGGGAAGGTTCTGCTCAGGATGGCACTGGCCAAGCCCACCAGTCTGCTGGGCCGGGAAGGCACCAGGCACCGCGAGAACGCCGGCGGACACCAAGATGAACAATCTGTCATTCCTTCCTAGACAAATTGACAATATAGCAAGGAACACAGAAGTACCTCAAATAACAAGGCAACAAGGCGCTAGAATGGCTTTCCTCTAGAGGTCGTGTTAGCTGTAGTTTTCCGACACTAGTGTGCAATAATTATCGCCTAGCAGGTAAGTTTCTTCATGTTGATGAGAGCAAAGAGCATGCTTCACGTCTTTATCTTTTCAGCCCCTAGCACAAGGCCTTGCACACTTCCTCGTGTAATCCAGGTCTCTGTTCACGTGCCTTTTGCTCAGAGAAGCCCATCCATCATTCTTCAATCCTTTCCCTCCTTTGTTCTCAGAGTCCCTATCACTGCCTGATGTTATACATTTGTCTGTTATCATTATGACCATCAGCATATAAACCTACAGGGCCTTATCAGTCTTTTCACCACTGTATCTTCAGTGCTGGAATATTGCAGAATGGGTGCTCACTGCATATTTTATAAATAATATTTTACAACAAATAAATACTTGTAGAATGAATGGATTGCTTTAATACTATAAAAGAAGTAGGGAATGCTATGAAAACTCAATGGAGAAATTCATCTTGGCTACTGAAGGATCAGGAAAGGTTTTATGGAGCAGGGCCTTGTAAATGTGGGTAAGATTTCAATGGTACTGAAAAGAACCCCAAGGTCGCCAGTGGCAGAAGACATTTAGGGACCACAGAGTGGATGGCTGCAGATGAAGTTCCGTTTATACGATAGTTACTAGTTAAATTTAACAGATATTTATTGAGCACCTACTATATGCCAGGTACTATTTTTAGCACTGAGGAAATAAACACAGGAGTTAGACACAATACAACACAGAACAGACCAGCTTGGTTTTAAACTCAGATCTTGTGATCAGGAGACTGGATTTTTAGTCTGTTCTCAGTGGGGTGTCTCAGAAAGCTTGTAAACTAGGGGATTGAAGTTATTAGGTGGAAAACAAAGAAAGGCATTAGAATGTTGACTAAAGCAAGACTAAAGAAGCTCCAATTATCAGAAGAGATTTCTTTCTTCTTGTAATTAAAAAGTAAATATTTCCCAGGCTGGTTCATAAGAAATTCTAGAAAAATAACAAGATCAGAATACGATGAATGCCAGAATCTGAGGTTTCATGATAGACCATTGCATTCTTCCTTAAAGATAGAAACCCCAAACCTGCTGACTCTGGGAGGTTAATGTTCTGTATTCCAATGTAGTTACAGATGATTTAAGTGATAGAAACAATAAAAGACAGTTCTGATTGCCTTTCTTTTAACAATATTATTACATTATCAGCCCTCTAGAGTGAGCATCCCTACGTTTTAATCACTTGAAATGGTATTATCAGGTAATGACAGAGATGAAGGTTTTCAGAGACAAGGAATCAGCTTAACCATTCAGTGAGCATCTGGTTCACTCGGGTGGTCCTTTTGCTATGTTTAAGGTGACAGGAACATTTGCATTAAGCATGACATGAAAGAATGGTCAAATATCACAGACTGTATTAAAAAAAGAGAAAGAAAATAAACATTTTTCACATTTATACCATAGTGCTCAGTGTTTTTCAGGTTTTATCTCATTAATTCTTGGCACAGTCCTACAAATGAAATAAAGGGCTTCTACTCTGCAGATAGGAAATGGACTGCCTAAGTCGCTTCGTCCATGTTGTTCAACTAGACTGGAGAGTGCAAATTCTCACAAACACAGTAGCAAAATAAAAATGTAAGCAAATCATGAGGTATGCCACAATCATATTTATTGGGACTATCCCATGAGGAGATGTTCATTTAATCCAAGGTGTTTTTTTTTTTTTTTTTAATGAATCACAGTCAAGTATTCTACTGGAGAATTTCTTTCAACACAAATGGTTTCAATTTGTTGATTTCTAGATTTAGATTTGAAAAATGTAAATGTAAGACTCTCAAATCCCACTGCAGGGAGAGACTGTTGAAGAAAGAGAAAACAACATTTGGTTTTTCTTGCTTTCTTTTTTCTTAATAGGATGTCAGACTTGTGACATTGCTAAGAAAATACAAAGAACATTTTCTCACTAAATTCAGAATTAGTACCTAGGCAGTATTCTAAGCATTTATATAATGCTTAATGGTATTCTATTATTGCTAGTGTGAGGATGGTCATATTTCATTATTGTTTCTAGGTTTGACCACACTGCACAGAAATTGTGAAAATACTCCAAGCAGTTCTCGAGTTGAAAGCTTTAAGTGCCAACAGTATTTTAACTCATCACTTTGAAATAGGTTCATGCATATTTTATTGCAGAGGTCAACAAACCTTTTTTCTGTAAAGGGCCAGATAATAACATTTTGGTTTTGCAGGCCATTCTGTCTCCTGCAGCTATTCCACTCTGCCATTACAGTGCAAAGGCAGCCACAGACAATGTGTAATATGTAAATGGACAAGGATGGTTGTGCTCCAGTCAAACTTTACTTACCAAAGCGAGGGACAGGAGAGGCTAGGCTTGCAGCGGCTGTAGTTTGCTGAACTCCGAATTATAAAATAGATTACTGCTATAAAATATCATTTAAGCAGAAGACATATTCTGATCGCCTGATTACTAGTTTGTGCATCTAATCTGTTTTCACTGCTGCCTCTTTTATTGGGTTGAGATCTTTCAGAGCATGGAGCGCATCTGGCTTTCCCTTAATATCCCTGGTATATTAAGGGCAGGACAACTGGGTGGTTGCCAAAGGTTCCTATTAGGGCATCCATAACGGGGTATTAGAATATCACAGGAATACATAAAATATATGTGCCAGTAAAGCTGGATTTCTTGAGACTGGCAACTTGTAAATTGGTCTCATTGTCACTAAAGTATATAAAAAAGCCTTCACTGTCACCATTTATCTTTGTTGAGGACACGCATGGCACACACCCCAGACTTCTCCTTGCAAGGAAAGGAACAGCCATTTCCCTGCACACACAGTGCCCACCCCCACCCAGCTACTAAGTCAGTTGCCTGAAGTTGTAGTCACTGGGAGCTGAAATACTGGAAGTGCCTGATATATGGCATAACTGCTGTTTACCAGGAACATGTGATTTATTTTATCATTTAAATTAAAAACCGTCTTCTATGCCTCCTCAGAAGTGATCTGGTTCAGAAAATTGCAATAGCGAGGCAATTACATTTAAGTTGTAAAGCTATATAATGTGTAGTGCAGGTAATAAATCTCTCATTTTAAACATAATGAAAAAGGTATACAAATAATTGAAAACCTCGGCCCTAGTAAGAGGATGTGGAACAAACAATTCATCTCCCCAGGGCATCCACATGTTCCTGTGTGTCCCCGGGTAGGCTTTCAACAAATGTTTGTCGAATGAATGAGGGCAATAGGCCTTTGCTCCACCACTTTTGAGGGATTGAAGGGCTGACATGGAACATGTTGAATGTTAGCAATTTTATAAGAGATATAAAAGAATTTCTGATAAAATTCCCACTGGAGGATAGCTGTGCAAGGTCAAGGTCTCTTAAAATGGTGCTGAAATTCACCATGAGGGAGAGATATCCATGTTCAGGGTAAATATGAAGTGTCTACCTTGTTCTTCATCTGGTATCTGGGAGGAAAAGAGATGCTGTGGAAGAGCAGTTGTGGGGAGGATCCTGGAGACCCAGGCTGGAGAAATTATTGGCGTCCAACTGAAGGGACAAAGCTCCATGGCAGGTTCTCATGAGTACCCAAAATGTGTCCACCACTTGCTACAGCTAGTGCCCCAGGGAGGATGTGCGCTAACAGGAGAAAACACGGTGGATTTCAAAGTGATTAAGGAAAAGGCATTACAAATGGGTGAACCAAGAAAGGCAATGAAGCAGGGTGAATAAACACTGGAGGAAAGGGACTCAGATTTAGCAGTAGAAGAAATAAAAATTGCAATGCTAAATGCCGTTTTAGAAGAAAGAGAAAAGACCAATCCAAAATATGCATGCAAGATTCAGATTAATATATTGTTCACTAAAAACACTAGAATTTAATTTTTCAGGCAGAAAAGGAGACAAAAAGGAGCTTTAAAATGTCTTTGAAAGTCAAAGAACAAGCATCTCGGATGGTGCACCCCAGGTCTTATTTTAGTCTATATACAGATACGAAGATTAAGCTTTTGTGTAGTCTGTTGAGATTCTTTGAAAGAAAGCTTGTTTTAAACAATCAAACCCACCTGACTACAAAAGAAAAAGCTGCAACCTTTCTTTTAAGTGGTTGAGAACTGAACCACAGGAAATCAGCTTAGACTCCTCTAGATCTGAGAGAAGGAAGAGTCTGCTGAATACAGCAGGCAGGGCGTCCAGGATTAAAAGAGGGAATCAATGAACAGTAGAGTGCAAAATGAAGATAAATAAAGATGAAAACTTTTAAATGGAATAAAGAGGGGGTGATCAAATAGGACTAATGCTCAGCTGATGCTTCAGGTTTTCACAAACCCAGTAATTTGATGATTCTGGAGTTTCATGTTTACTAATTTGGTTTCTGAATCAAACATAACTAGAGATAGTTTCACTTCTCACTTGGAGACTATGTCACGGTATCTGGAAAAAGATTACACTCTGCCTCCAACTCTGCCCTCTTTCCTGACTTGAAAGATACCCAATGACCTGATGATGCTTCAGCTGCTTCACAGAGATAGACGGATCATATGCACCCTCCTGAATTCAAAGCATGTGGGAGAAAAATCATGGGCACTTTTCCTATGTGAAAGAGGCGCATGAACTGGGGAATGAGAACGCACAGCTACTCCAAGTGAAGTGAATGTGAGAGAGTTCCAGGGTCATGGGATCCACTGCTGTTGCACATTATTTAATGAGTCAGGAGGAGGTAAATGGTGAGCATACACAGTGGTCCTCTATCTATCCATGGGACCCAAAGCATAAAGGAGGGAGGAACATCAGAACAACTTGGCGAGAGCCTGAAGAAGCAGATTACCCCTCTGAGCAGGGTCATATGTGATCCATGAATATGTTCTCAAACTTAATGTGCATCACACTCTAATATGTATCCATACATCGAACAGGCTGAGGCTAAAAACGATCCATTCTCTTCTTCAAGAATTCCACGGTGGCTCCAAGAGAGGGCACCAAAAGCATGGTTGCATGTGGTGCAATCAAGTACAGTGTTAAGGGAGAAGAGGGGTTTCAAAATGGAGAGACTAGCAGTGCGTCCTTTTGGATGAGGGGGAAAAGCAGATTGCCACAGTTTCTCAGTAAAAGTGGGCTATGCCTACTTCAAGGGTCGAGAATGAAAGAGAACTCAGGGGAGCTACCTGTGGCTACCATAGCGCAGCAAGAGCAGCTAATGCGAAAGGGCTTGCAGGCAGGATGGCAGAGGATTTCAGGCGATGGAAAGCTCAGCTTGGATGACACAGAAATCAAGAAAATGAAAAGGAAATGATTGCACCTGCTGAAGAGAGGAGATGGGTGGGCTTATATCAGAGGCAGAGGTCTTCTCAGGCTCTGAGGAGAATATTGAAGGGCAACATCCAGCCCAGTTAAATGGGTTCCACAATGTCTCAACACTGTCAAGTCCTGGGTGACAAGAAGAGTCTTTAAGAGATTATCTGAGAAAACCAGGTGGTAGTAAAAG
Organism: Budorcas taxicolor; assembly: GCF_023091745.1. NCBI lineage: Eukaryota > Metazoa > Chordata > Mammalia > Artiodactyla > Bovidae > Budorcas > Budorcas taxicolor. The sequence goes on from NC_068911.1 coordinate 74,980,639, forward strand.
AGAAGAGTCTCACAGGAGCTGAGGGGTATTCAAAGGAAGCCATGAAGAACCTCTTCTCTAAAGTGCATGAAAGCATAAAGCCAGAATAAGCAACATGTATCACATCAGAACAAGGAGGCCGGAGACGCCGTTTATACAGTGGCGAGGGGAGTGCTGCTGGAGAAAGAAAGGAAGCTGTTCATTGTGCTCCTGGGGAAATGGGATAGGATTGGGGGTATGGGAAACTAGAGGCATGAAGAGGGATTTTCTATGGTTTAAGTAACTTTATCCTTGTGTTAAAAAGCTTGGCAGAATAAAGAGTTTTCACACTGGGAGCGATTGGTCCACCCTGGGGTGAAGCTACTTGGCCACTGGGTACAAAGAGACAGCGGGGGCAGTAAAAGGTGTTGGCAGCAGGCACAAAAAAACTGTGCATCTTGGCAGTGAAGCAAAACAGGAAGTTTTAAGATGTGTGCAGCTCTCACCGATGCTTTGCACAAGGAACTATCGAGTGTTAACAACACATGAAAACTTTGAAGAAGAAAAGACAATATTTACGCACTTGAAATATACCAATCTGAATGCACTGTCAGGATTAATTTAATAGTTACAAGCTTTTGTGTTAGTTACTACTCAATCTTGCTTTTGGCCCTTTCTACTCTCCTGCCTAGAATATTCTTGTCCCAGAATAACCACATTGCTCCCTCTGTGCATTGCTCCTTATTTATTATGGGTCTCCGCTTAAATTTTACATTCTTGGAGTGGTCTTGTCTTCCCCTCTTTTCTTTCACGCTCTCCTTTCCCCTATTTTATTTTTCTTTAAAGTGCTTACAAGATATGTATATTCATTATCTGCTTTCCCACTAACATGTTGGTTCCTTGAGAGCAGGGTAACATCTGTCTACCCGAGGCTGTGCCCTCAGAATCTAGAACTGTGGCCAGCATATAAAAAGTACTCCTATAGGGACCTCCCCTGTGGTCCAGTGGTTAGGATTTTGCCTTCCAGCTCAAGGTGTGCTGGTTCAATTCCTGGTTGGGGAGCTAAGATCTCACAGAGGCAACCTGTGAGGTTGTCATGAGGCTGTCCATGTTTCATGGACAATAAGCCAATTAAAAAAAAAAAAAAGCAATGTTGTAACAAATTCAATAAAGCCTTCAAAAAATAGTCCACATCAAAAAATTCTCTTAAAAAAACGTGCTCAGTAATATGTTTTGGAAAGAAAGAATCATTGGCCCCATATTACAAGTGAGAAAATGAACTCAGAAGTGTCGTAACTTGGCTAGGACACAAAATGATGGAGTCAGGATTTGAAATTGAATCTTTTGGACTGGCTTGTTGTTTCAGTTCCTCTGTGTGACCTCTTTAAAAGCAGAACATGTATGTCTGAAGGGCAGTGTGACACAGTGTCGGCTTCCCAGCCAGACTGGGATTTCAATCCTGGCTCAGCCACAATTTAGTTGCCCACCCTCTTCAGGCTTTGTAACCTCTCTTGCCTGTTTCCTCTTTGTAAAATGAGAATATCTACCTCACTGGGATGTGGAGATTAACAAGTATAACGTCTGGCACCTAAGCAATTCCTAGTGAATGGTAGGTGAGACTACTGGAGTGGACAGAATAAATAAAAGAATGAGGTGTTAGGAAGCAGGAGGAAATAGGGAAAGGCTGGGAAGGAAAGGTGAGAACTTCGGTGTGTTTGGCTTTCCTTGAGAGCTGTGGGATGGAAAGAAGCCTTCTTGGTTAAGAAGCAGAAACCAGGCAGCTTTTATAAAAAGGGAGGACCTCTAAGGGGAAATTTATGAGGCCCCAGTTTAGCAATGGAGGAGAGCAGCTGGCCAGCAATGGACTCTGTAGATACCATGCTCCCCCAGAATGGTGAACCTTCATAAAGTTGCAGTGATACAGGATGAATAAGTCTAGACAGCTAATGTACAACATGAAGACTCTACTTAATACTGTACTGTAGACCAGAACTTTGTTAAGAGAGTAGATTTTAGGTGCTCCAACCACACACACACACACACACACACACACACACACACAAATGGTAACGATACGAGGAGATGGATATATTAATTAGCCTCATTAGAGTGATCATTTCACTGTATATGTATATAACAAGTCATCACGTTGTATACCTTCCATATATACAATTTTTATTTAAAAATTACAAAAAGAAAGAATATCTTGACCCTTTATGGTAAAAATGAAGAAAATCAAGGTGAAATTTTAAAAATATATCCTACATTGAGTGTATACTTTAAAATGTTGATTTTACGTGAATTTCAGCTCAATGGGGTAAAAAATACAAGAGGGAAAAAAAAAAAAACAGGTGAACCCACGGAACATTTGTTGTAATTTAAATCCCTGAAAGTGAGGAAATTGTGAGCTTACATCAAAGGGGAAAAAAGGCTGCCTTTGGAGGCCGTTTTAGGAAGAAGAAAGGGCTGGCTTGACAGGAGCCGTCTGTGTGATTCTGCACCGCAGGCACGGAGGCTTTGTTCATGCCCTCAGGAGGTCTCACGGAACCAGGCTGGGGCATAGATACGCAGAATCCCAACACAGTTCTGTGTTTTGATAAACCCTTTAGCTTCTGAATATATAGGGAAAAGCCTAAGGTAAATAAAATATTTAATAAAATGTCCTTATTTAAAAGACCAAATTATATAAAATAAGGGCTATTTTCCTTCTGCTCTTTCCCCCTAAATTCCAGGATGACTTTTCTGAATTATCTTTAGGGCCCAACCCAGGATGAAAGAAGAAATAAATCAAGTGACTGGAGCAACAAAGCAGGCAGCTAGGACTCTTTTGTTATTGTTTGCAGGGAGTGGTAGGGAGGCGGGGATGAGGTTGGCAAGAGGATGCTCCAGGGAGGAACGGGAAAATGAGGCTGATAGACTTCCTGAGGAATCCAGGGAAATGCTAGACAAGGAAAACATAACTTTTGCAGAGAGGAGACAGCTAGGGTCATTTCACTTGAGGTTGCTCTAAAACAGAAAGGAAGGGTGTTAGAAAAACTGATGGTAAGAGGCAAAAAGCCGAGGCAACAGCCACCTATGAGAGGAGTCTGAGGTTCAAAAGTGGGAACTGGAAGGGCGGGGGAGAGATTAATGACATCACACCATGATATGTGATAACTGAAGACTCTGCTGGGCAAGGACATCAAAGAACCAATAAACTAAATGTCATACAAAAGGCCTGGGCAAGACTCTTCAGAAAGGTGAGGAACAAGTGGATTTAAAGGCAGGAGGTCTGGGTTGGAGGAGGAGAAAATGGGACATTACAGGTCTAGAATAGCAGAGAGACTGGTAGTTCTTTTACCAAGATTTTGGCTACTTCTCTGCTAATGTCATCTCAATCTGGTCACCAGCCTCCCTGACAGTGAAATGGGGTGATGAAGTGTCTAGGTTCTAACCAGTGGGGATGTGTAATAATCATATGGGCAATTTCTGGGTCTTGTGTTTAAAAGAGGTGTCTTTCTCCTCATCATTCTTTTCTTATCTGCTACCCACGAGTGAGAATGTGAACTTGCTGGCAGGAGGCCAAACAGTCAAGCAATCAATTGGATGTGAAATATCAAAGGTCAACAGGACAGAAGTAGCCTGAGTTCCCTCAACCAGGGAGCCGCCAAATGGGCAGTGGGCTGCTTAGGCTTAGACCTTTATGTGTAGGGTGAAACAAACTGTTATTTTTCTTTAAGCTACATAATAACCTTAACCATAAGCTATATTCTATAGTGTAGCTAAAGTGGCTATTATTCTGTTACATCAGCCAAACTAATACATAGATACTAAAGAGAAGGCTTAAATATAAGCCTCTCTTTAACATACTATTTTTAAAATATGTATTTGACTCTTACAAAAATATGCAGACCCAGAACTAACCCATCAAAAGGTCTATAAAGCCAGATGTCAATTAAGGAGACTTAGCTGGATAATGATGTAGTGGAAAATATATGTACGAAAGAAGGAAAATGGGCTACTGGAATTAAAAATATTTGTAAGGGAGAACCTTTTGAATTCAGTTTGAGACATAGTCTCTTTTCTCACTGCCATAGTAACTTCTGAAATTATTGTTCAAAGTGGAAAATATGGCAGAACAAGTAACATGCCTATTATAAAAGAAACATTTAAAAATAGAATAGAAACACCAGAGCAAAGAGGGAACTTCTACCTGTCTTTCAAGAGCCTTAGGAGTAGTGGAGGTGATGGAATTCCAGTTGAGCTATTTCAAATCATAAAAGATGATGCTGTGAAAGTGCTACATTCAATATGCCAGCAAATTTGGAAAACCCAGCAATGGCCACAAGACTGGAAAAAGGTCAGTTTTCATTCCAATCCCAAAGAAAGCTAATGCCAAAGAATGCTCAAACTGCACAATTGCACTCATCTCACACACTAGTAAGGTAATGCTCAAAATTCTCTAGGCCAGGCTTCAACAGTATGTGAACTGAGAACTTCCAGATGTTCAAGCTGGCTTTAGATAAGGCAGAAGAATCAGAGATCAAAGCTGCCAACATCCGTTGGATCATCAAAAAAGCAAGAGAGTTCCAGAAAAACATCTACTTCTGCATTATTGATTACGCCAAAGCCTTTGACTATGTGGATCACAATAAACTGTGGAAAATTCTTAAAGAGATGGGAATACCAGACCACCTGACCTGCCTTTTGAGAAATCTGTATGCAGGTCAAGAAGCAACAGTTAGAACTGGAAATGGAACAATAGACTGGTTCCAAATTGGGAAAGGAGTACGTCAAGGCTGTATATTGTCAACCTGCTTATTTAACTTATATTCAGAGTACTTCATGAGAAACACTGGGCTGGATGAAGCACAATCTGGAGTCAAGATTGCCGGGAGAAATATCAATCACCTCAGATATGCAGATGACACCTACCTTATGGCAGAAAGCGAAGAGGAACTAAAAAGCCTCTTGATGAAAGTGAAAGAGGAGAGTGAAAAAGTTGGCTTAAAGCTCAACATTCAGAAAACGAAGATCATGGCATCTGGTCCCATCACTTCATGGGAAATAGATGGGGAAACAGTGGAAACAGTGACAGACTTTATTTTTTTGGGCTCCAAAATCATTGCAGATAGTGATTGCAGCCATGAAATTAAAAGATACTTACTCCTTGGAGGAAAAGTTATAACCAACCTAGACAGCATATTAAAAAGCAGAGATGTTACTTTGCCAACAAAGGTCTGTCTAGTCAAAGCTATGGTTTTTCTAGTAGTCATGTATGGATGCGAGTTGGACTATAAAGAAACCCGAGCGCCAAAGAATTGATGCTTTTGAACTGTGGTGTTAGAGAAGACTCTTGAGAGTCCCTTGGATTGCAAGGAGATCCAACCAGTCCATCCTAAGGAAATCAGACCTAAATATTCATTGGAAGGACTGATGTTGAAGCTGAAATTCTAATACTTTGGCCACCTGATGCAAAGAAATGACTCATTGGAAAAGACCCTGATGCTGGGAAAGATTGAAGGTGGGAGGAGAAGGAGATGACAGAGGATGAGATGGTTGGATGGCATCACCGACTCAATGAATGTCAGTTTGAGTAAACTCAGGGAGTTGGTGATGGACAGGGAGGCCTGGCATGCTCTGGTCCATTGAGTCGCAGAGTCGGACATGACTGAGTGACTGAACTGAGGAGTAGGGGAACATGTTAAATTATCTAACGAAAAGTCCCTTTTTAGTAAAGTTGATGGCTCTAAGGTGAAAGTGAAAGTTGTTCAGTTGTGTCTGACTCTTGGCGACCCCATGGACTATACAGTCCATGGATATCTCCAGACCAGAATGCCGGAGTGAGTAGCCTTTCCCTTCTCCAAGGGATCTTCCCAACCCAGGGATCGAACCCAGCTGTCCCGCGTTGTTGGCAGATTCTTTAACAGCTGAGCCACAGGATATCTCTAAAGAGAAAAATAAATATTCAACTCCTTTGTGGAAATAATAGCATACTTAGATAGAAATATCAAATGGGAAGACAAAACAATGAGATGCAAGGAGGAAACAAGACTAAGGCAATATACTTCATATCTCACAGGTATGAAGATGAAAATGTGTTTAGACTTTAATTAATTTTTTTCAATGGTACAAATCATTAAGAACAAGAACAGATAGAGAGTTTGATGAGAACATATATTAAGCTTTCTTTAATAAAGAAATACTATTATTTGCAGCTAAATAAAAACAAAGCAGTTCAAATATCCCCTCATCTGGATGATCTTCTTGGTCCATAGTCTTTTAAACAGAAATATTCTGCTTCTGCACTGCTTGACACAACTTTCCTTTACTTCTATGGACTCATTTTATGCTTCATTGAAAACTGTTTGCATCTTCGTTTCCAATCACTAAAACTGGGAGTTCCTTAAGGGCCAAGTCATGTTTTATTTCTTTGTGTCTTCCATTCTTAGCATATCAAATGAAAGAATACTTGAGGACAATTTTGTCTGCTGGGAGGAAAGTGGGATGAAAAGCCAGAAAAGAAAGCCAAAGCTGGCATCAATGGTATTTCAGAAAAGGACTGAAGGAAGTGAGCAGAACACAAATAATAATATTTTGGTAAGACGCCTGCAGTAAAAGCTGCCAAGAACAGCTGTGGTTGGACAAGACTCAGCAAAGCACCCAGGACTACAATGATCCACAACTGCTTACCAAGGATGGTATTTGTTTAGTTTGGCTTCTGATTTCCAGCTTAAGATGTATCATAATGTGACCATATCCATATGTTCTTTCAAACATCAGGGAAATAAAGTAAGAAAAGCAAGGTTACTATATGATGGTCATTACTCTCTTAAAGTAAAAGTTTGAAGAAAAGCAGATTAGAAAAAGACCCACTAAAGAATTGATTACATGTATTATACCAGATATAACCATATATAATACAATTATATAATATATAATCATCATATATGTAAATCATTACATATTCCCTGGTAGCTTAGCTGGTAAAGAGTCCGCCTGCAATGCAGGAGACCCCAGTTCAATTTCTGGGTCGGGAAGATCCGCTGGAGAAGGGATGGGCTACCCACTTCAGTACTCCTGGACTTCCCTTGTGGCTCAGCAGGTAAAGAATCTGCCTGCAATGCAGGAGACCAGGGTTCATTCCCTCGGTTGGGAAAGTTGGCTGGAGAAGGAAACAGCTAACCACTCCAATATGTTGGCCTGGAGAATTCCATGGACTATATGGTCCAGGGGGTCGCAAAGAGTCAGACATGACTGAGTGACTTTCACTTTCACATAAGTAAGTGAGTAAGTGAAGTCGCTCAGTCGTGTCCGACTCTTTGAGACCCCATGGACGGCAAGCTACCAGGCTCCTCCATCCATGGGATTCTCCAGGCAAGAATACTGTATCTATTTATATATACATCACATACACATATGAAAGAGAAGATAAAGTTAAGGGCTGGTAAACAAAGCTTGAGGCCACTTAATCCATAGGTAATATTGACATTTTGTTGTAGAGAAGGAATTATAATGTAATATCTTTCAGATAAACTCCTTCTATGAAAATATGTGAGCATCCACTGAATGAAAAGGCACCTTACAAATACCAAATAAGAAGATATCAGCCACAGAACTTCCCTGGCAGTCCAGTGGTTAAGACTCTACGCAGCCAATGCAGGAGACATAGGTTTGCTCTCTGATCAGGGAACTAATATCTACATGCTATGCTATACAGCCAAAATAAATAAATAATTTTTAAAAAGATATCAGCCACCGCATTTATGGGATACCAATACTACCCACTATGAGCTTATGTTACAAAATATAATGGAAAATCAGTCACAATTTATCAAGAGCGTGCTTGCAGTAGTTTGCAAACTTGATGGTAATATTTAAGGAAAACTTTTTTCTGCTTTATTAACCTTATAAATAATTCTTAAATAAAATAAACATTTATGTAGAGTTGATCTGAATAGAGTACTCATTTGAAGTGACAGAGGCATCTAGGGGATACTAATAAGTCCTGAACTGTCTTCTTATCAACCCCACTGGGCTTGTCCTTATTTCCTAATAAATCATATTGGAGTATTTAGAACAATGGTTTTTCAATGTTTTCAAACTGAGGCTCCCTTTTAATATCAAAATTACCATCCCCCACATTAAATTTTAATTGGGAAAAACACATAAAAAGGCTACTTTGGACTTGTAATTATTTTAACTGAACATGTTTTATTTAACTACAACAGCATCTACATAGATTTCCAAAAAAAGAAAAGAAAACTTAAAATATTTATTCACTTTAAAACATTCCTTTTTTTCTTTTCTGTTTTTGAATAGTAGATGACCAGATATCTTAGATATTTTTAGAATGTTTATATTGTTATAAGCTCTGTCTGGATCAAATTAATCATAAAGAAAAACTAAAAATTTTAACAGCTTGTATGCTTTATCCAACAACATTTATAGAAAACCACATAATAAGTAATTATTAACTATAAAGTTGCTTTAATTCTACTTTAAAACAACTTTGCAATTAAATAGTTTTGCTTAGGTAATACGTGAAATCTCTAAAAATACAGAAGAAAAAAGCTGCATATCTTTTGAGTGCCCACTTCAGATACATGCACTTTATCTGAGAATTTTTGATTTCCAAACCTTACTCTTACTAAGCATCTATTCCTTCAATGAGAGTAGCAGGTTTAGTCTTATTAATAATCAAATGAATGATATCACTAGCATGCTTGAAAAAAACCCTTTAAAATATTTTTACTGAGAACTTCTAAGTCCTTCTGACTTAGGTGACTGTATAGGCAATTCAGTACCTTTATCAGATTGAGCAAGGAAGGGAACAGCGCAGGTGGAAATTACCTGTAGCAGGATGTTTGACAGTAAACCAACTCTGGATACTCTAACGCTTCTCTTTTTGATAATGCTTTACATTGTGTGTGTAAAACTTTTATAACTGATTTTGAAAAGACATGTTCTCACAATATTTTACCATTTCTTGATTTTGCTAGCAGCTACCAGGTACAATCTCTGGATTGAGAAGATCCCCTAGAGGAGGGCATGGCAACCCATTCCAGTAACCTTGCCTGGAGAATCCTGTGGACAGAGGAGCCTGGCAGGCGACAATCTATAGGGTCGCACAGAGTCAGATACTACTGAAGCAATTTAGTACACACACTTGAGGTACTATATGGTGGGGGGGAAATGACACGTGACCCCACTCACCGAGAAGCATTGTTTGCTCCCTAAGCTCACTCTTAACATAATAAAATAGTCTGTGGAAGCAAAAAGAGTCAATGTGACTCCACAGTTGCTATCTTTAGCACGTGTGAATCTGACTCCAAAACGAGTTGGTTGTTCGGTCACTCAGTTGTGTCTGATTCTTTTGCCACCCATGGGCTGTAGCTAGCCAGGCTCTTCTGTCCGTGGGATTCCCCAGGCAAGAATACTGGAGTTGGTAGCCATTTCCTTCTCCAGGGAATCTTCACAACCCAGGGATCGAAAATGCATCTCCTGCATTGGCAGGTGGATTCTTTACCACTGAGCCATTAGGTAAGTAGGTAAAAAAAAAAAACCTTGTAATTTTTTATTTCACAACTCAGTTAAGTGGAAAATGAAGACACAGAAGAGGATACTCACATTCTTTTAGAAATAATTTTAGGTAAAATTATAAATGAGGAGAGATTTGGCTTTAGTGCTCTTTTTGTGGATTTCATTGTAGCTATTCTATAATTCAGACATGCAGGGCACTACTGGGGCCCCATGCACCTTCTATTAGAAACCAAGTCGTTCACTACTTTGGCTGTGATTGACAATTTCATGGCTTTAAAGACCTGATATTAACCATCCCCAAAGAAATAACGCAAAGGATGGGTTTAAATGAAAAAGAATGTATTCCTAACATGTTACAGCACTTTTGAACAGCTTCCCAAAGTCACACCACATAAATAACAACATTCATAAGGGTAACCCAGCATAATCCTGCTGCTGCTGCTGCTGCTAAGTCGCTTCAGTCGTGGCCAACTCTGCGCAACCCCATAGACGGCAGCCCACCAGGCTCCCCCGTCCCTGGGATTCTCCAGGCAAGAGCACTGGAGTGGACTGCCATTTCCTTCTCCAATGCACGAGTGAAAGCGAAGTCGCTCAGTCGTGTCTGACTCTTCTCGACCCCATGGACTGCAGCCCACCAGGCTCCTCGGTCATGGGATTTTCCAGGCAAGAGTACTGCTATATAATTCTTTTTCCAAATTCTAACACATTACCAAATCATTCTTTAAGTCAAAGCCAAGTTTGGTTCTCCTAATAAACCCTTTATAATTAACCTCAGAGCATTTCCCAACCCTGTGAAGGCTATTATTTCTAGCACTCCATAATCCTTCCACATATATAATTTTCTCTGTGTGGGCCTGTAGAGAGGGGGAAAAGGTGAGCAGATAGCAAAGATGTCTTAATGCTGGCTTCACAATTATATGAAATGGTATAATTTGTGTAAATGTCAATTTGTTTAGTTCTTGGTTCATACCGTCCTTCTCCTATATAACAAAGGTACCTAACTTTGTGAATTTAAGAGTCCAATTAAATGACAGTATTGTTTGGGTGTTAGTAAATATTCGCTAACGTTGATGACAATAAGCGCTATGTTAATCAGATAACACACTTCAATTTCTAAGAGGGGAAAAAAAGACTCTCTTAGTTTTTCAAGCATCTACCTAAAGACAGCACAGCAAATGACCTGCCACCACTGTGCTAAAAAGTCACAGATGGAATATTTTTGTTGGTACAATCTGTGTACAAAGATTATTGAGGACCAAACAGTTTGAACTGTGGTTTTCTGTTGCTGTGGCATATCCTCATGTATTTGTCCTCCTCATTTCTGTAGAACTGGAGGATAGACAGTGTAGCTGTCTGATCAGAATTGGGGCTAGCCGGTGTCAATGGAGGAGAAGGAAGCTGAGGCAGTGGTTAGTCTGGAGTTGTGCCTGATATTCACACTTTAATTGTAACTGAGCTAACTGGCCACAAATCAGACAAAAGCGCATGGCATAAAAAGACTGGAAATGGTTGAGAAACATAAGAGAAAAGTTGGTATTTTTAAAAATATTTAAGTATCTATAAATTATCACCCAAATTATTTTTTCATTTTATTGTAATGAGTGCTGTTCCTCCACCAATTCTTAACAATTTTAAGAATGTGTAATGAGTCAATACTTATGATAATTAACCATTTTATCAGTTAAGAAACACTAAAATTTTATACCCAGGGCATTCAAAAAAATAAAGGAAAAGTGTAGACAAAGTTTAAGGTGCACAAAAACTGGTGGGTTTAACAACAGTCAGAGAGCTAAATCTAATAGTTAACAACTGGCTCTCTACAAAAATGTATTTATTTATATAAAGAATGCATAGACCCACTATTTACAATAATAAAATATAAATATTCTTTACATAATTCCATTTAATCAATTGATTCTCACAGAGGTGATTATTAATTGAGTTTTGCCTAAGTTTTGTACCCATCACCAACTTCCAGCTGCAAATGATAGATGAGTGTAATTAAGATATGAATATTGGTTGGCATTTTCATTTAAGAAAATGGGTAAGAGGGTTTCCCAGATGGTGCTAGTGGTAAAGGATCCACCTGCCGACGCAGGAGACATAAGAGACGTGGGTTTGATCCCTAGGTCAGGGAAGATCCCTGGAATAGGAAATGGCAACTCGCTTCAGTATTCTTGCCTAGAAAATTCCCTGGACAGAGGAGCCTGGCAAGCTACAGTCCACACAGCTGCAGAGAGTCAGACATGACTGAGCAACTGAGCATACACACATGGGTCAAAGGAAAATGAAATATCAAAAACATGCTGAAACTTCACTCATCTGTCAGTGACATGAATGACTTCTCTGCTAAGTAGGATTAAAGTTTTGAAGACCAGAAGAATATTTATTCAGCTTCTTGTGTTATGCACACTGTAAAAGCTACAGAAATGAGTTAATTTGCATTATTCACATTTTTCCATTCTTTTCTACTATACAATCTATAAAATAATAAACTGATAGCCCTGATGTGGGGGCATTTGCCAATTTCTGTGGAGCAAGTAATCCCACCAGGGCTGGTAATTTAATATAATTTTATATCAATATAATATTTATGGGAATAACTCAAAGTGCACAATAAACATACAAGCAAAAGCAAAAGAGCTCTTATGATAACCATCAAAATAGAGTCAAACAATATTTTTAGAATTTCACTGTTTTGATGATTATGATGTCATTTTTAAGACCATTTAAATATCAAAATGGAAGAGTTATAGTTCAGGCATCCAAAATGAAGCCAAGTTACCATTGTAGATGTGGTTTCAGACACCTTTCATCATCATTAAGAACCTGAATTTTCTCTAGAACATATCAAACTCAAGGAAAACTCAAGCCACTTCAGACCCCAACCAATCCTTGCTTATGAATTCTCTTCTTATTAGCTCCAATCCTAATTACTGAAAACAATTTATGTAACCTTGCAGTTTTTTTGGTTTCATCAGCCTCCAGCATTTTGTAGTCAGGGAAACACAATTTCAAGCACTTCTTAAATCTGTCGTCTCCCAGGTTTTGTCTTAACAAACCCCAAATAAATGCCTCTTTACTTCAATCAGGTCTCAGTTTCTGAAATTTTGGTTAAGAGTTACAACAAATATTTTCACCCATATGTCCTCAGACCTTTGGAAAAATGAATGAAGGTCATGTAGTACTCTGACACACTCTTTTATACAAGCATAGTTCTATTATTCAAGAATTCTAAGGTAATTGATTTTGCTACTCTATATAAAGCATAAAATTGAAAACTGGAGAACTAATTAAGTACAAAGAATAACCACAAAAATAAAGTTAAAAAATTCTTTGCATATGGCCAATATGCATTTAATACTTTGGCAAGCATTCTGTGGTTTTGTAAATATTACATAGACAATATAAAGGTAATCTTTATTAAAAGCAAAAAAAATATATGTATATTATAAATGTTTTTACTTTTAAGGCAATACAAATAAAAGCTGTACAATGAAGTTTTTTGGATTAAGATTATATTTTATACTTAGAAAATTAAATGATTTCATTTCATATTTAGAAAGTTAAACCACACCCACATAGTTCTCTGCAAAGATTAAAATCAAGCCTAGATTAACAACTGTAACTCAGAGGCGAAAAAGTTTCATTGAGCAGATCATTTGATGCTGCCATAGAAAGGTTCCTCTGTCCTTGGGATTCTCCAGGCAAGAATACTGGAGTGTGTTGCCGTATCCTCCTCTAGGAGATCTTCCCAACCCAGGGATCGAACCTGTGTCTCTTGTGTCTCCTGCACTGGCAGGCAGATTCTTCACCACTGAGCCATAGAAAAGTAAATGTGCATGGTTAAAAATTCAGGTGCTAGAATGAAGTGACCAGGGTTTGAATGTGGTTCTGCCCTTACTAACAATAGGACCCAGGAAGACACTAATCTCTGAATTCCAGTTCCTTCATGTGTAAAATTAGGATTAAAAGTAACAGCTGTTAAGTGTATTAATGCACGAAAAGTATAGCAGTGAATATAATTTTTTTTTAAAAAGCTCACATTTCTTTTACCATTTGAAAGGAAACCCACCCTTCTAGTGAGTTTGGAACAGATTTTGTCTCTTAATTGGACACTTTAAGAGATGCTAACTAGAACACCAGAAATTTTTTTTCTTTTTTAAAAAATTTATTTATTTTTTAATTGAAGGAAAATTGCTTTATAGTATTGTGTTGGTTTCTACCAAACATCACATGAATCAGCCATAGGCTTACCCATGTCCCCTCTCACTTGGACAGCAATTGTTTTTTAATGCATATTCTTATTTATTACTTGTTTACTGTCTGTGCTGTGGGCCTGGGCCAAGCACAGGCCTCCACCCTGCGATGCTTTTCCTGCTTGTTACCCTTTTTCCTTTCTGGATCCCACATTCTGCGTATGTAAGTATACATTTTCAGTGCGATCAACTGCGTTATCTTCTTTCTCGATCCCTTCCTCCTCCCTCCTTCCCTGACTTTTAAACCTCAAGTTACTACCTATTTCTTCCAGTACACTGTCCTTGCTAAATGTTATAGAAAACTTTCCAGAAATACCTGTGCCAACACCGTACTTCTCTGTGCTGGTATTTACACACAAGTCACCCTTTATTGATGTTCTGATAGTGCCTAGAATTCAGGAGAATAAGTCCAAAAGACATCGAACACCTGCTGTGACTCTTTCCCATAAACCCTGTGGTGGAGTGCACTCTTAAAAGCTCTCACAGTTCCATTAAGATGGTCAAAGAGAGAACTCTGCAAATGGCTGATGCTAATGAGCCCATAGATATTTTTAAAGCCTGATGTGGTCAATCAGAGGGGAGGCAGCTGCCAAGACATCCTCTTCTCTGCAGCTCTGAAGCACTTTCTGCAGGGAGGTGGGCCTGGCTGGTGGTGCCACAATGCCCAGCCTTACGCCTCAGTCATAACAATGTCAGCAACTCTTCCCTGTTCGTTTTACTCTAAGAAGAAAATACAACTCAGAAAAAAAATTAAGGGGTTCAGCTTCAAAAAATGTGAGAGGACAAAACTCTGATTATCTGTCCTGCATTTTAAATACAAAGAAAATAAGCCAATACACCTTATTTACTTTGAACCCAATCCATGTAATGAGTGTCAAATTAGTACCTCTCATTTTAAATGGAATCTATGTGCTATTTGATTAATTATCAGTAGACTGTATATTTTCTGAATTGGATGAGGACAGTTAGGAAATGTTTTCAGAAGTCTGAGAAGTGATGCTAGAATGAGAAAGATTGTCAATGCTGTTTTCAACAATAATTATGGGAAACAATATGATCTAATAATACAAAGTACAGGATCCAGAGTCACGCTGACATAAAGAACAAAAGCGGGCCCCATTACATATTAGCTTTGTGATTTTGGGCAACTACTTAAAATCAGCATCATATACTTAATAGGTTATGCCAAGTAAGTAAAATAACACGTGTAAAATGTAAGTGCAGCCCCCAGTACAGATGTTTAATAAAAGCCCAATAAATGCCAGTTATTACTGCTGTAAGAATGGAGAGTAAACTCTGGAAATTCTTACTTCCGTATCTGTTGCACTGAATCTCACGATGTTCCCTAAACATTGTTCCCCTGCCTATATCATGAGTATCAAACAGGTAGTTAGTAAACTGAACACGGCCTCAAGAAGAATTTCACTGGAATAGATTTGCTGTTATTATCGTCACCATTAAATCTAAGGTCTTCTGAGGAGGTATACTCTAGATCCACCATTCCTTCACGTCATACACTTGGCTCCTTTCTCACAGACCTACGACTTGCCTGCATCTGAAGATTTATTTGGATTTGCATCTCTGATCTAGATTTTTTTTCAGACTTCTATCCCACGCTACCAAAAACACAACTGTCATATGTCTCCTTCCTCTTGAAAACTATGTTCTGCTCATGTAGTTTTCCAGAATAAGTATTAATAAAATTTGTGTTGTCTCTCATTAGAGCCATCATTATGATAATAGCTAACACTTCCTGGGCACTTAATATAAATCAAGTACAATGAAAGCATTTTGCCTGTATTCACTCATGTAAGCCACCATCAAACTTCCAATGTAGATATATTTTTTACCAGTATTTATAGATGAGGACGGCTTCCCAGTGGCTCAGGGGTAAAGAAAGTGCCTGCTAATACAGGAGACGCGGGAGATGCAGATTCGATCCCAGGGTCAGAAAGATAGATCCCCTTGGAGAATGAAATACTACTCTAGTATTCCTGCCCAGAGAATCCCATGAACAGAGGAACCTGGCAGAGAATCCCATGAACAGAGGAACCTGGCAAACTGCAGTCCATGGGGTCTCAAAGAGTCAGACATGACAGAGACGGAGCATGCATGCACGGATGGATGAGAAAACCAAACGTTAGGCTACTACATTACTTGCTACTGAGCAGATGATCTTTGAAGAGAATACAGGCAATTTGAGTCTAGACATTATATTTTTAACTAATAGATAGACTAGAAGGCCACTTATTGTGGATTTTAATAGTCATTCCAAAGGAATCATCCCAAAGTGATTATATTAATGGTGGGAATTTCAGTCATGTGGTAGAAGATACCTTAGGACAGAAAAGCCTCTTAAAATATACTCCCCAAACGTCTGTACATTGTGTTGACAAGTAGGGTTGACCTTACCAATTTAAAAATACAATTAGCACATAAATGAGACAAATGTAGATATTTAGTTTTATAAATAACATTCCATGACATCAAATGACTATGTATTTTGTATTTTAAACATATTCCAGACAAATCATCCCTTCCAATTCTTCATTCTTTTGTGGCTTTCTTTAGAAATTTTTAGTTAGCATACTCCTTTGTGGTAATGAGATGTTCCAGAATGTTCACTTATACATTTCAGATGAAGACAGCATTGAAGATAATTTTTTAAAACTATAAGTACATGAATATTCTCTTTATTTTCTAACATTTCACTGTCAATAGGACAACATACATTAACTCCTTATTCCAACCATCATCACTTATTTTTACTCCATCCTCATTAAACTGTCTTTTTTTACAGTTGTAATGTACTATGGGTTTCCCAGGTGGCACAGTGGTAAAGAATCCTGCCAATGCAAGAGACGCAGGTTCAGTCCCTGGGTCAGGAAAGAGCTCCTGGAGTAGGAAACGGCAAACTACTCCAGTATTTTTGCCTGGGAAATCCCATGGACAGAGGAGCCTGGCAAGCTATAGTCCATGGGATTGCAAAGAGTCAGACACGACTAAGCAACTAAACAAGAATAATAACGTACTATACTTTGAGTGCGTAATTGATTTAATCAAGACATCCTAAAATGTCATCAATTAAAATAATTCACGTGATTTTCTGTTTGTTTTTTTTTTTTTTTTCTGGTGCAATCTATAAACTAAAAGTGCCAGATGGAATATTCTATTGGACTTGTATATAGCTACATTAATGGTATACAAACATAAACACTGAAAACACTAAGATGTCCTCAAGCACGATACTAACTCAAGCTAAAAGACCATCAGAGGTGTATTATATTTGGAGGGAAAAACGATTACCTGAATCTTACACAATTTAAAATACCTTGAAAATCAATCTCCTTCATAGGTTTTTTTTCAAATAAATGATATAATCATGGTCAGAGCTACTTCTAACAGAACTAAACTAGACTGAGGATCTTCTGGCTCCTCAGTTGTGACTTTTTCAATTACAGCGAACTGAAGGAATTTGCAGTAGAGTCTCTTTCTCACAAATTCAACTGATCCAATCAGGAAAGCAAAATCATAGCAAACCTAAATATTTTTCTTTCACAATAGCTCTCAAACACAAGCAGCTATTCACTGATAATCAAATAAAGAAACAATATTCCTTTTTAACACCATAAAGGAAACATAAAGGTTATGTAGGACTTACTGTATATAGAGTATAACAGTGTATAGTGTATTTTATAAGTACAAGAAGCAAATTTTGATGAATATTTTTCCAGCTATCACTGTGCAGCCTGGAGCATAACACCTGGGAAAGAGATGGCTCCCTACATTTTAGGACCAAGGCAATGAAGGTATGAGGTTTCAGGAAAAAAATTTGATAACATCACTTGGCTATCATTGTGGACAAGAGAAAGGCACTAAATGAATACATTAAATTTAGTTCTACCTAATGAAGAAGCACAAGCTGGAATCAAGATTGCCAGGAGAAATATCAATAATCTCAGATATGCAGATGACACCACCCTTATGGAAAAAAGTGAAGAGGAACTAAAAAGCCTCTTGATGAACGTGAAAGAGCAGAGTGAAAAAGTTGGCTTAAAGCTCAACATTCAGAAAAAGAAGATCATGGCATCTGGTCCCATCACTCCATGGGAAACAGATGGGGAAACAGTGGAAACAGTGTCAGACTTTATTTTTGGGGGGCTCCAAAATCACTGCAGATGGTGACTGCAGACATGAAATTAAAAGACGCTTACTCCTTGGAAGGAAAGTTATGACCAACCTAGATAGCATATTGAAAAGCAGAGACATTACTTTGCCGACTAAGGTTCGTCTAGTCAAGGCTATGGTTTTTCCAGTGGTCATGTATGGATGTGAGAGTTGGACTGTGAAGAAAGCTGAGTGCCGAAGAATTGATGCTTTTGAACTGTGGTGTTGGAGAAGACTCTTGAGAGTCTCTTGGACTGCAAGGAGGTCCAACCAGTCCATCCTAAAGGAGATCAGTCCTG
Organism: Budorcas taxicolor; assembly: GCF_023091745.1. Lineage (NCBI taxonomy): Eukaryota > Metazoa > Chordata > Mammalia > Artiodactyla > Bovidae > Budorcas > Budorcas taxicolor. The sequence continues at coordinate 74,998,844 of NC_068911.1, forward strand.
GGTGTTCACTGGAAGGACTGATGCTAAAACTGAAACTCCAGTACTTTGGCCACCTCATGTGAAGAGTTGACTCATTGGAAAAGACCCTGATGCTGGCAGGGATTGGGGACAGGAGAAGCAGGGGACGACAGAGGATGAGATGGTTGGATGGCATCACGGACTCGATGGACGTGAGTCTGAGTGAACTCCGGGAGTTGGTGATGGACAGGGAGGCCTGGCGTGCTGCGATTCATGGGGTTGCAAAGAGTCGGACACGACTGAGCGACTGAACTAAGAACTAACTAGGAACTAACAACCAAATTTGGCCTGAAAGTTTCTAGTGGGCTGCAGGCTCTACTGTTTTTCCTTATTCAGAATACAATGGTAAACAAAATACATATGCAATAGTAAACAAATATAAAATAGTCGCAAATTGGGGTATGTCCTATGAAAGGGTAAAAAGGTGCAGAGAAAGAAAATAATGGGGATGTGGATAGTGGGTTATTCACAGATTTTTATCCCAAGTGAAAGATACATAAAACTTGTCAAAAATTGTAAAATATTTCAAAGTTACAGATGTAACATGTACTTGTTACCTACATTTAATGGATATTAGTATTTAGCATATTAACTTTAGATTCCTCCTTTTGAAATATAAATGAAAATGAAAAAGTACAGTTAAAGCACCCACCATCCATTCTTAGATCCTTCCTTTTTCGAGGTACCAATTTTCACATCCTTTTTTATCATCCCTTCCTATGTATATTTTTTGTTTCATAAAATAGATTGTTTTCCTGTGTGTTTTAATGATGTAAGTACTGTCTTGCAACTTGTAATTTTCACTGAATGGTGTATATATACATAAATCTGACTATTCAGTTCAGTCTATTACCTATTTTGTCATTATATGAACAAAGCACAGCTTATCCAACCCTATACTGATGGGCGCACGCATGCATGTGTACCTGCTCAGTTGTGTCCAACTCTTTGCAACCCCATGGACTATAGCCCACCAGGCTCTTCTGTCCATGGGTTTCTCCAGGCACGAATACTGGAGTAGGTGCCATTTCCTTCTCCAGGGGTTTTTCCAAACCTGGACTTGAACCTGCCTTGCTCGTGTCTCCTGCTCCAGCAGGCAGGTTCTTTACCACTGAGCCACCTGGGAAGCCCCATATTGACGGTTAACTTTTTACTACCAGGTTTCCTAGATGCCACACTCACAGCGCATCTGGCACTTAGAGTACATTATGAGAGCTCCTGCCTCAATACATGCTTGTCAATAAATTATACTGTCAAACTTTAAACTTTTGCCATGTTGATAGTATGTCATGTGTGAAACAGTGTCTTCTTTCAACTTTAATTTCCCTAATTACTAACCACAAAATTGAACATCTATTCATAATTGTATTAGCATTTTTCTGTATATTATATATTTATATTCTGTGTCTATTTTTTATTGGATTGGCTTTTATTTTTATAAGAGTTCCTTTCATATTGAAATAGTAATTCCTTGTCAGTTACTGAATTACAATTTTTTTTTTCCTGTCTGTGCCCATTGTTTCACCTTTTTAATTGCATATTTGGTCATATAAACAAGCTTAATATATGCAAATATATCATATTTCCTTATGTTTTGTGTTACTTGCATCATACCTGACATAAAGATATTCTACATTTTTCTACAAGTTTTATAGTATTTGATTTTTTTTTTTTACATTTAAGTATTTAGTTCATTACTGAACCGATTTAGTTCATTGGGAATTTATTTTCATATATGGTATGAGGCAGGGATCTAATTTTATATTTTTCAATGTGACTGGCTAGTTGTTCAAAGAATATTCACTAGAACAGTCTTTGCTTTTCCATCTCATTTGCAATGTCTCCTCTGATGTAAACTAAGTTGCCATTTAAATGTGGCTCTGTTTTTAAGCTCTCCATTTGTTCCACATGCAGTCCCATGTTTTTAACTACTATAACATTTTCAGTACTGAGATATGTTAGGGTAAGCACATCTTCCCCTTTCCTAATTCTTTTTCAAAATTTTACTGGGTCATTTTTTAAGCCCTAGACCTTTCACAGAAATTTTAGGATAAATGGTACCTACATATTTTAATGTATTATGTAAAATTTTAATTAAAAATACAAGAGAGTAGCATACTTTTAAATCTCCTTTCATCTGCTCTTTTTTTTTTTTCCTTTTTTTTTTTGCTGGGTTATTGGAAAGCAACTCCAAGATAGTATCATTTTTCCTGTAAAAACTTGCATATATATCACTAACAGATGAAGACTTTGGATCAGCATGCTCTGGATGGGGGATCAGAGACAGCTACCTCAAAGAGCAGATATTCAAGCTGGAACCTCAAATGTCAAGAGTCAGTTATTGGAAGACTCTTCCAAGAAGGATCTTAGAGCAAGAAATGTTGTTACATTCAAGTAACTGAGTCAAGATCAGTATGGCTGGAGTTTGGAGATGGAGGGAAGGCAGGAGAGGAGTTGGAAACGACAGCAAAGTCTCAGTCACTGATTTTTGGAGGCTGAGGTAATGAATACAACTGAAAGCAACTAAAGGACTCAAACAGGAAAGAGATGCGATCCAAAACACTCCTGCATAAAGAAGAGGCTGATTTTCCTACAAGAAAGGAAACTCAGAGCAGCTGGCAGGCTCCTGCAGCAGTCCAGAGGAGAGATGCAAGTCGTATGTACTGGGAGTACAACACATATGGGGATCGGTGGACAGATTTGAGACCTATTATATAACATGTGACTCTAGGGGAAAGACAGTAAGACCAAAACAGAATTTTTTAAAAAAAAATCTTAGGGCTGAAATAAACAGCTCAATATAGTAAGTCATCATTTATTAAGGCTACATGTGAGGTTCTGATTCTAAATTTAAACCAAACCAAAGAACACTAAATGAACTGCACTTATATAATGTCAGTAGTATGAGTTGGTAATACCTTTTTTTCCTTAGCTGTTTCAAAGAATGGTGAAGGTTGAAAGCATCTTGGATTCTCTCAAGTGTGTTATATTGCTACTGCCTAAATAGCTGCACAGCATCCAATTAAATAGTGATGTTTCTGCCTGGGAAAGCTGTATACAAGCAAATGAAACCAGAAAGGTGCATGTACATGCTGGGAATACATAATTACAGCGGGAACCTATTTGAAACCCAATTCACCATTACACATATTCAAATATAATAACCGATAAATCAGGATCCTGATATATCACAACAACACCCATCCAACTCATAAATTACAGAGTTAGCCTGAAAATTGGTATTTATTTCCACTAATGTCCATGTAATTATGAAGTCTTACAACAAATGCATCTTTTTTTCTTTATGTGATTTATTTGTACTAAAAAAGAAAACTCTTTACAAAGCTAAGTGCTATTTATCAAGTATTTATTAGCAATTGAACCAGCAACAGTCTTAGTGCTGAGACTATATGCTTAAGCTCTATACATCTCCAAAAAGATAAGGTATACACACAAATAACAATGGCGCAAAACAGAATACAGTAATTTAGACAAGGGCTGAAGAGCTATTAGACTATAAGTTTCCACAGAACTGGATGGTGTCTCCTTTACTTTTTTATTTCCAGCTCCTAGTACTAGTGCTATGGCAAACAGTAAGTACTTAATAAGTGTTCATTCATCCACTTACACAAATATTGATTAAGAGGAGTTACTAGATATGAGACATACAAAGACCTAGCTCCTGCCTTTGCTGAGCTTACACTCATTCCTTTGAAACTCATTTTGAATGCCCTGCTTAAAGACAGAAAGAAGGACATGCAGAACAGGAAAAGAGGAAAGTAGGGTTTGTGATGATGAGAAGGCAAGGTAATCTGTTCAATATGAGGTCAGAGCTGGAGGGACTTGATGAGTCTGGTAAGTACTGTGTGCTTTGAGATGGAAGAGAAAACAACCCTAGGCACCTTAGGAGGAGGCCATGTTTCAATAATGGGCAGCCAAGTTGAAAACACCCAGTGTCATCATTTTCTCCAAATCTTCTTAAAGTGTTCAGCTGTTTTGAATAAAAAGGAAATATGGAGTAAAGGATATGGGAGGAAAATGGTTAAGAGTCCAGGCCTCATCACACTCTCCGCAAGAAAAGCCAAAACAATAGAGTGAATATAAAGGGTGCTGTGGAAAGATATGTAAAGACAGTAAGTCGGTATTATGTTGGGGAAAGGGCTTCCCAGCTGGTGCTAGTGGTAAAGAGTCCACCTGCCAATGCAGGAGACATAAGAGATGTGAGTTCGATCCCTGGGTCAGGAAGATCGCCTGGAGAAGAGCATGGCAACCCATACCAGTATTCTTGCCTGTAGAATCCCAGAGACAGAGAAGCCTGGCGGGCTATAGTCCATGGGGGTCACAAAGAGTTAGACATGACTGAAGCGACGTAGCATGCACCCACATGTTGGGGAAAAAAAGAGTATGAGATAAAAATACAGGTAGAGGGAGAAATGGAGTGGAAGGAGAAGGGGTATGGTCTGAGTTTAGAGCACTGAGATTTGATATTTCAACGATAGAGCTGTTCTGGTTTGTCAAACTATCATGGGTAAAGCTGTGGACACAAGCAGCTATGAGGAGTGGAGATAAATGATATGAATGGAATAGAAGACTCCAGAATAGAGGTGGTCAAGGAAACAAGAGGCTAATGGTTCCGTGAGCTATCACATGGCTATTCACATCATGGTTTGGTGGGAAATACTGGGCTGGAAAGAAGATAGAAAACCATTGCCAAAGTGTTTGAATGTTGTGAAATACCAGGAGATTCAGGCAAAGAGGATGAGTAGAATAAGAGACTTGGTAAAGTTTTCATAGAGAAAAAAACATTTGATATGAGCCTTGTAGCAGGTACAGAACTTCATAGTCAGAGATTGTGAAGCAGAGAACTTTCAGCCTGAGGGATAGGGAAAGTAAAGTCAGAGGAGGCAGCAATGGTTAACTATTTCTGATTCATTGCACTGGATTTCCCAGATTTCTCAGGCAAAATAATATGAAAATAATTCTACTGTCTATCAGTCAATGGCTTTTATAATATATTCATATTCAAGTGAGTATTAAATATTTTCCAAACGGACCACTAACTTGTATCTATTTCTTTCACTCAAACTACTTAAATCCCATATTTCCACTAAACTAAACACTTAATGACTTAACTGGTCCATGGCTAGTGTCCAGACAGGGACATGACCTACTATGTAAATCTGCAACTGGTTCCAGATCTGATCTCACAATGCCAGGCTAACTGGTTCTTTTCTAGCACAGGAGATGAAGGGAGTCAGAGTCTGGGAAGGTCTTAATTTAACAGCTTATCAGAGGTTCCTTGACCTATGTTGCTTATTTTTTCCTACTTGGTTTCTGCTCTAACTTAAGACCAATTTTGATCCTTGTTCTTAGAACCATATTATCACAAGGTAGAAAGAAGCTTTTGAGGGTCACATGGTGCTAACTCCTGCTCAAAGACTTCCCTAAAACTTCGATGTTCACTTTCTGCCTTAACAGGCCTCCATTGCTTGAAAAATCATTGATTCAGGGATTGATTGCTATGTTTGTTTTTGCTATAGTAAGTTCTTAAGTTATTATCACAATGCTGAGTAGACATGACCTGTCGCTGTAATCTGAGCTGTATTTACCGCATGTAGTCTATCATTTTGACATGTCTAAAAGCACCTACCACAGAGACCGAACATAAGATACACGATATCTGTCAAAACCGAATCTAAATGTTCAATGCATTTTAACCGCCTGGTAAAGAGAATAGATATGTTTTGGTCATACTTCCACCACAAAGTTTCACGTTAAGATCTGATTTCCATTGATTTTTTAAATCTCTAATCCCACTATACAATGTGCAGTCGGTGGGAGGGAAATGATGGTGGAGGGAAATGGTGACTTGGCTGCACGTGGCAGCATATTCACGCCCTGTGTATTCAGAGAGAAAACCGAGGGAAGTAAGGAAGGAGAGAGGGAGGGCGGGAGACAAACACAGATTATAATCTCAGCCACTGCATAAATCAATAATATGTCTCTAAATGTTAACTTCTACTTGTATAAAATGGGTACAATAATGGCTCCTAATCAAACAAAGATTTTAGGCTATCCAATGAGCTCAAGAATGTGGAAGTATACATTAGAAACTCTTATCCTATATAAGACATCCACTATCAGATTTCACATGCAATTTAGAATACCTATCATTTTGCCTTTTTATATTTCCACTTCCTAAATACTATGTTTATTTGTGGAAACACTATGTTTCAGGAAAAATACGTGTTCCTTGGGAGAGGATGCTTCATCGAACAGCTTCTCATTACTTGTATGAAGTGCCAAGAATCTTGAGAGGGTAGGAAAAAAATCATACCAGCTTCTCCGTAGCTCTCCTTGTGACAGAGCTCAAGTTCAGCTGACTGGCTATAGAGCCACAAGGATTTGATGAAACAAAGCGTTCCACAGCAATACAGAATCCAGCTGCTTCTATCTCAAGGGAAGTACAGGTATGACCTTGGTTGATCGCTGGCGAGTATGCTAGTTGCCTAGCAAAACTCGGAAGTCCAAGGAAAAAGGCATAATGTCTTTACTGATTTACATTTCGAAGCTTTTGATATCAGAATGTGATGTGCTACAAACTGAATACACTTACAGAAAGCATGGAATAGGATGGAATCTTCTACTACCATAGATGCTGACTCGTACCCCCTGATTTGTATCAATTCCTGTATTTGTAATGATAACAAAATGTTATGTTACACAATATGTTAGTGCCTATAAAGCACTGGGTGTACCTGACATTTTAAATTTGAAAGACGAGCTCACAATGAGTGAGATTCAAATAACCGTATCTTAAAAGATCTGTGTGAAGCTAAATTTGGTTTCCTAATACCACATAAATTTGATAGGAATCAAAAATCCTTCTTTACGGTAATTACTTTTATTTTGAAAGTATAAAAATATATTTAAAAAAAGGATTCATCAACAATAATACATATTTCTAAAATGACCTCAGATCAGGACATACTTTAATCTAGCTGAAAAAAATAAATAAAACATTTTACAAAAATTTATGCCTCTATTTGGGGCTAGCAAATGATTTGAAATACATTTCAAGAAACAAGAAATCTTTTTAGCTACTCTTATATGGGCTAACATGTTCAGATCTTTTATACAGCAAATATTAATATTCTAGGGAGAATTTTTGTTTTTTGATGTTTTGCCTTTTTTCTTCCCACTTTTTCTCCTTCCTCATAATGTTAATATGGTGAACTAAAGAGACTATTAAATCAAAAGGGCACTTTTTATTAAATCAATCATTTAATTGTCTTTAAAAACCATGAAAAATCTCTGCCAGATTTCATTTAATACAAAGTTAAATTATCAAGTTTGAAAACTAACCATTGCTAACTACCACTGACAATAAATGATGAGTTGAAAATTTCAGTAACTTCTTGGGCATCACAAAATATGTCTATTTTATTCAACAGGAAAAATAACATCTGTTGGACATAATTCATAAAAAGTCTTTACTAGCTAACTGAAGCACTGCATGGTTTAGCAATCATGCCATTTGCTTACATAAACACAATCTAAACTACAGTTATTTTAGTTTAAATGTAAAACACTTTTTGTGAGATATATAAATATTAACTGAAATAAAAATTAGCAAATATGAAATTAATCTATCATTCAAATACTTCAAAAAACCAAATTGCTTTCAGTTTTTAGAGTAACTTATGATACAAAGACCTTCCTGACAGTGTAGGTATAATTGTGCGTTCTCCTTTTCTTAACACTACCTCATGTCTTCATGCTGTGCTGTGCTAAGTCGCTTCAGTCATGTCCGATTTTTTGCGACCCTGTGGACTGTAGCCAGCCAGGCTCCTCTGTCCATCAGACTCTCCAGGCAAGAATACTGGAGTGGGCTGCCTGTACCCTGCTCCAGGGGATCTTCCTGACCCAGGGATAGAAACTGCATCTCCTGCATGCAGGCAGATTCTTTACCATTAGCACCACCTGGGAAGCCCCATGTCTTCATAATTATCATGAAAATACATTAACTGTATCAGCTACCATAAACTTAATGAATCATTTCCCCACTCTCAGACACATGACCTTCCTCTTCCCTGCCCTAATCCCTATTTTTTGGCATTGCCCCCAACCATCAACATTTTCAATTATGCATTTTCCCTGTGTTTTTGATGTTTTCCCCTTTAGACAAATTATCTGAAGTACAGATGTATAGAGATGAATATCATTATGGCTCTTCTATTTCCAAAGTGCTTTATAAATTTCATTGCCATCATAGCAATATGGATGTACGTACAATTTGTACCATGACTGTCACCAGCACTTAAGTACTGTACTACCATTTTTTATTGGAGAGAAGAACACTAATTTCATGGAGATGAAATTTCCACGATTTCATACAATGAAATCTCACTAGTATTACTTTACTCTCTGGTATTACTACTGCAATGCTTCAAAATATTTGCTAATTATATTTGCTATCATGTTGATTATCTTTGAAGGTATGTATCTTAATTTATATGAAAAATTTACATGTGTATTTTTGTATGCCATTAGACAATAATGCTTTGCCATACTAACTGCAAATTACTTTCCAATATAGATTATTTTACTTTGGGCTTTTGCGGGGGTCAGGTATGTTTAATACTTTTCTATTATTAAATATTTTAAGTATTTTGCAATGTGACTTTTTTATATTACTACAAAGCTCAGATAAAAATCCTACCAAACATTTAGCAAATATGTAATTTCCCCCATGGTATGTATTTTAAAAATCTTTGTCTACTTACTCCATCTGAAATGTATTTTGGTATATGTTGTGAGATATGTTTCTGAATTTTTCTATTTCAAACTCTAATACCAAAATCATTTATTAAATACTTCCTCCCTCTCACATTGCTTTACAATGCTCTATTCATATATGTATATAATGTATACATATATATACACAATATATACATATTCCTATATGTATATATATAATATATAATTCTTATCTATACTACATTGAGATTTCTCTATTTTCCTAGATCTAATACAGTACCAAAAATGTTAAACTATATAATTTTCTATGATTATTTAATATCTGGAGTAGCTTTTCAAGATTTAAGGCTTCTTTTTAAAAATATCCCTTTATTCTCATTAGCTTATTTTTCCAAATAGATTTTCATTATTCCATCACCTCTAAGCATATTCAAAAGCAGAGACATTACTTTGTTGACTAAGGTCCGTCTAGCCAAGGCTATGGTCTTTCCTGTGGTCATGTATGGATGTGAGAGTTGGACTGTGAAGAAGGCTGAGCGCCAAAGAATTGATGCTTTTGAACTGTGGTGTTGGAGAAGACTCTTGAGAGTCCCTTGGACTGCAAGAAGATCCAACCGGTCCATTCTGAAGGAGATCAACCCTGGGATTTCTTTGGAAGGAATGATGCTGAAGCTGAAACTCCAGTACTTTGGCCACCTCATGCGAAGAATTGACTCATTGGAAAAGACTCTGATGCTGGGAGGGATTGGGGGCAGGAGGAGAAGGGGATGACAGAGGATGAGATGGCTGGATGGCATCATGGACTCGATGGACGTGAGTCTCAGTGAACTCCGGGAGTTGGTGATGGACAGGGAGGCCTGGCGTGCTGCGATTCATGGGGTGGCAAAGAGCCGGACACGACTGAGTGACTGAACTGAACTGAACTGAACTGAAGAAAGTCTAGTTGAGCGTTTTATAAAGATTATACTTTTATATCCACAAATTAATGTGGAAATATTTAATAGATTTACCTTTATATCCAGAAGCATAATCTGTCTCTTCATTAATTCAAGTACTTTTCTAACTCACAATAAATCGCATTATAAAGATATGTCCAATATTATATAATTAAAGGGCAGAATGAGATAATAGAAAAGGTGAAGACTATGGGATGGGACACATAAATATATGGAGAGATATATATATATGTATATATATATACACACATGTATATATGTGAGTCTAGTCTTAAATCCTATGTGATCTTGGGCAAGATATTTAGCTTCTTTGAGCCTCAGTTATTTCCTCTGTAAATTGAAGGTAGTGGTTCTTCCAGGATGGCTGTAAAGGGTAGGAATAATGTATATAAAACTATTGGATTACAGCATGTACCCAATAAACGTGAGCTATGAGAATAAATTTTAATATAACATGTGCTCAGTACTTGACATTTTACAAAGTTCTTTCATGTGAATTAGCTCACTTGCTCTTTGATCGTCACAAAACATCTTAGATGATGATGTTGTTGTTATTATCACTGTTAATATTAAGACCAAACAGGTAACATACGTCTTTAAAATCAAAACACAAGCTCATTTCACACTATCATGACATTTGTAAATATATCTGAAGATCAACCTACATCATACAATTACTTTGTCCCTTATTATTTGATGACATTTTTGTTATAATAATTGTAGATGTCCTCTCATTCTATTTTCTATGAATTTTGCTTGCTTAAAGGAATGCTGTTGATTTTAGTATATGTGTTTCATATTCAATAGTTTTATTGAGCTCCTTATTAACTCTTAAAAATATGATTAATTCTCATTTTCTCGGTAGTCACATTAGCAAAATAAATTCTACAATATGTAATGACATATTAATAAAATCAGCTACTTAACTGAAAAATAAAAAACTAAAATTAGTTATCTATCATCATATCACGATATATTAAAAGCCTCCTATGGGAAACATAAACTCAAGATTATTTAGCTAGTAACAGTCAGTTTCATTTAGCCTGTCTATTGTGTTACCTTATGAAATTCTCTTGTCAGTCCTTCAAACCTCACAGTACCTTGCCTGACAGGAAGGTGTGATGCTACAGTGCAGTGGAAAAAGAGAAAGAATACACCTTTTTTATTTTGTGGGCTTTAAATATTATCCTTAAGGATAAGAGAATAAAGGGATGAGTAAAAAGAGGTAAAACAGCACTCACTTGCACATTTGGGAGAGTTTTGCTGCTTTTAATCTCTTAAATCATGGCTGGCTATGCCCTTTCTCAGTGAGCCCAGACCTTCCACTCCCAAATACAACCTCCCCACTATTTTTTCCTCCTAGGGTATCATTTCAGCTTTGACGAGGATACATTTTTTGTGCCTAGACATGTCTTTCCCCATCTACTGCCAGAGTAGGGCATTTCCTTTGAAAAGTAATAATATAAAAAGTCAATTTTCATTGACTGTTGGTTAACACGATCAAATAATCCACCATACAAAGGAATCCACTGATGCCTCAAAAATCATTTTTCCTTAATCATGTCTTGCTTTTAGTTTAATCGTAAAAACAAAACAAAATTAGTAATAACAGTTAAAAAAATCACACAATAATACAATTATTTTCACTGTAGAACCAAACAATCCGCTTCAGTTACGGCTTCTGTACTCACGGGGAAAATGATTAGAAGTGGACGGATTGACACTGTCCCCACTGTCAGCGCTTTCACTGCTGGAAACTTCATCATCTGATTCCCGCACAGAGGAGCAGGGCGAGGAGCCATCAACTTCTTCAAACTTCCTCTTTAAAATTCCACTCATCGCTGCAGTGCTGTCACATGTACCTGTAACAGGAACGGGAGCAGCGGAGCATTGAAATATTTGACCGCTGGATGTGCAGCCAAGGTCTCTGGAGTCATTTTTATACGGCTTTTTATACATGAGCTGAGTTTTCCCTTGAAAGGATCACTAAGCAGTTTTTTAAAAAATATTTTCAGTAATGAACTTAGATTAAATACGAGCATCTGACCACTTGCTTACCAAAATGTAACAATTTTTTAGACATATTTCATTTTAATGCACTACCTCTATTCCTTTTTGTTGGCAAGTTGAGAAAATCCACTTAAGTATGTAAAATTCTGTAACAAAGATAAACGTTAATGTTCCCCAAAGTCCTAAACGATTACTGGAAGGAACACGGATAAGTATGCAAAAACTTCATACTCAATTTTTAAAATGCAAGAAACCCAATTAGCTGAGCACAACGAAGCATATGCAATCAGATCTAAATTTTAGGTGGTTTCCGCTTAACTATTACAGTAAAGTGAAACGCTTCCACATGATACCTGGTTGCTGAAGCTGTCGCCACAGTTTCAGAAACCTCCTAAGGATACTTACAAGGGATATCGCACTAATTGGGTGGGAAGAGTGAAGACTGGGAAGTGGAGGTAGTTTCTCCTAAAGGATGAATGATGTGTCTCCTCTCCTTGAGCTGCCCTCTCTCCATCTTCATCATTTACCTTGACATATGCACAAGGGCATAAACTTTCTGCCAATGTGAACATATTTCAGGAATAACTTATTATTATATTAGCTCAGATATAGGTGGATGGTCTAACATTGCTAAATTAAATTAACTAAGCTGAAGGTATTACTAGGTTGATTCCATTCATTCTATCTTCCATCTTATTTATGTCAGCTGATTTTTAACTCCCATTTAAGTTCTTTGTTCTATTATCTAGGTACTGGCTTCAGAAATTGCTGTAATTACCTCCTTCTCTATGCAAATCACAAAGCGCACAGTCTGACCAGATCCCTGGAGCTGGGCCAGTTTTTCAAATTCTGTTTGGATTAGCAGCATCAGAACCACCTAAGGGGGAAATCTTAGAAATGCAAACTCTAACACATGCAAACTCTAAAACCTCATTCCCGATCTACTGAATCAGAAACTCTCTTGGAGGTTAGGGCCTAGGACACTGCTCTCTGAAGCTGTCCAGGTGATTCTGGCACATACTCAAATTGAGGGCCATTTGCCTAATTTCTAGTCTCTTCTCCAGTAGCTCCTTCCTTGGACTTTTCCTTCCTTGAGTGTGGCCACACACCAGCCCCAGAGAGTTATATAACTCAGCACTCAATTCCTAATCAAAATCTTCTATGTCCATCACTGGTGTGACTTCTAGTAAAGTTAAGGACAGTATTAGATGTCTCTTAAGTATCATTAATTTCAATTTACTCTACTCATCTATTCGTGTGTTTAGTAACCAGTAGGCATATGCTTGACTCCTTCGGTCGAGTAAGGGGGTACAAAAAGGAGGAGATGTGTTACCCGCTCCCAGGAAGCAAGCATTCACTATGCTGGGCTGCATGGAATTGAGAATACCTCCAAGTTCATGTTCTATTGCCTTGTTTTACTAATTTATGTCTTTTCATGACTTATATTAACAATAGATAACTGATAGCAATAAGAAGATACTGCACTGTCCCCTCTTTTGAGAATAAAATCTCTACTCTGACTCTTCTTTTACCATTATTCAGATTGGCTTATTATTTTCTCTGTCTTAAAGAGTATGAAATGCATATAATGTTCATGCATATCTGAGCAGGGTGGAGGGGGAAAAAGATATTTTAAGTAAAGTTCCTGAAATAAAAGTAGGACAGGATATAAATTTGAAAATTGTTCACTTCAAACAAGATGCAAAGTAATTCATGAGGGAGAGACACCAAGACACAAAGTAATACAAGATGGAAACCCATGTTTAAAAAGTACATTTTTAAATAAGACATTGCAATGGTAACAGTTAAAAACCACGTCCTTAAGTGCCATTTAACCATCTGATCTCCTCCAACTTCCTTAAGAAAGGCAGATTTCTTGAGAATCAAGGACACCCAATTGGCCCAAAGGAAACTACATTCCAGCATGGCAAAATGTGGTACTTGGCACTCTCCTCTTCCTTTCTCACTTCCTCAAGCATGAGAGGGGAAATTTTTGGAGGGATGCTAAGATAATTCAAAAATCTCTTTTCCCATTGTTATTACATTTGTACTGGCAAGACCTGAAGCAGTGGAGTTGAAGGCTGACTGCAATTTCTGTCTACATCTTTGGGACTGAAAGAGCCTAAGCTCTTCCCAGGTCAAAGGAGAAAAGGAACGGACTGGTTAAGGCGGGATTAGTATCTATGCTGAAAATTAAACATTCAAATAATTACAGGTGGGTATAACTTTAACTTTGGGCTTCCTGGTGTCTCAGATGATAAAGAATCTGCCTGCAATGCAGGAGACCCATTGAAAGCAAACAATAGTGGATGGGAGAGAAGAATTACGAGGTGGTTGTCTTAGTCCAAGTGAGAAATGGTGATATCCTTGATTAATATGTGTTTCAGGGTTCGATCCCTGAGTCAGGAAGATCCCCTGGAGAAGGGCATGGCAACCCACTCCAGTATTCTTGCTTGGCGAACTCCCTGGACAGAGGAGTCTAGTGGGCTACAGTCCATGGGGTCACAAAGGTTGGACACGACTGAGCGACTTACACTTCATAACTTTATAACTTCATTCATACCAGTGAAACTGGTTAAGTGCTAAACTGCTTGTGCAGCAACCAAGCATAACACTTGTCTAGTTTCACAGCCTTTAAAAATATGTGAGTGTAACAAGACGTTATCACAAATTATGAGGGCCAAGTGACCTATTGCTTACCAGCAGATAAACCTTGATCAAGACCTAATAGTGGAATGGTAAAAGGAGCATGTGGTTTTCTCCTACATCTATAGTGTCTCACTAGGAAGAAAAGAATACAAGAACTTAAAGAGAAGGCCTGTTAATAAAGGAGTTGTATATACGTGGTTTGCTTGTACCCTGTATTATTTCTCTCAGAATTAGAGGACAACCATATGTAGGTAGCTAGGAACAGATGCAGGTGAACAGAATCAATGCTTGTCCTGTGGCTGCACAGCTCCTTAACTTGTCATATATTTTTTTCCTAAAGAGGAGACATAATTAAACTTGGTAGGTACGAAGCTAATGAAAAAGTGGTCAACATTTCAAATTGGTAAACAGCATCAAAGCTCGAAGAACAGAAGATAAACCTGACAGGCATTAATCTACTCTAAATATGATAAGCTGAAAATTTGCCTCGTTAACAGCCATTTAAATACAGCTACCATTTTCCAATTCAAGAAACACATGTTAATCAACAGTATCACCATTTCTCACTTGGACTAGGACAACCACCTCCTAATTATTCTCTCTCATCTACTACTGGTTAGCCTTCAATGGGTTTTCCAGGTTGGAGGCAGGACGATAAATTTAAAATGCAAATGTGATCATGTCCGTAGCTTAAAACTCTTAAGTGGCTTTGGACTGCCTTAGGATGAAGTTCAAAATCCTCAAAATGGCTTATAAAGTCTTTAACAACATACTCTGGTTAACTTCACCTTTTTGGACCATTTGGCCTTGTTGCCAGTATTTCAGCTCTAATAATAATTCACTTTCTCCAACCTGTCTTTTCTCTCTGGACTCTAAGCCCTTTGATGCATACATGATTTCTTGCAATCTTCTTTCTAGCTTATTTTCCATAGCACTTACCACCTTCTAAATCTATATTATTTATGTACTTTTTAGGTTTATTAATTATTTTTCATCCCCTGCTGGAAGATCCAAAAGTGGGAATATTTGTTTTCTTTACAGATGTTCCAAGCATCTAGAACAATGCTTTATATCTAATAGGGGCTCAATAAATATTTGTATGATGAATGAATGAAACTCTTCCATTTCCACAGTTTAATTATGTTGTCAGTGTCTATTTTCTCTGATAGACTAAAAGCTCCATAAAGCAGATTCATGTTCATCTCATTCACCATTCTATCTCTCCTAACAAAATATCTGGCATATTTGATTAGATGAGAATCAAAATGAGATGAAATTGACCTCAAAGCGTCATATAATTTCTTTTTGCTTGCAAGCAACCCAAAAGCCAATTCTAGCTAACTTAAGCACAAAGACATCTGTTGGAAAAATACTGAACTAGTTGATGCAATCTAAAATACAGCTGAAATGAAAAATTGACGAACAGCAGGAATAAGGACCACTTCTAGATTACAGCTGTAGAAATTCCTTGATGTGTGTGTGTGTGTGTTTTTTTTTTTTTAGAGCACCACTGTTACCAGGTTTAAGTCTAGCAACTTCTGAGTCTCACAGTTTAAGCTTAATGTTCCAAGGCATGAGCAACCTTTAGCCCATTTTGGGTCAGGTGTCAGTCCTGTGACCATTTACTACAAGGCCACTGGGCAAGGAGCCACCCAATTAGGTATCACTACGAAGAACCTCACTCAGAGGCTTCAATAAGCTCACCGCATTTCAAAGCCAATAGTCTCTCTTTGTCTAGCACTGATTTATCTGATTTTTTCGTTTATTAATATAATCCATGAATTCATCACTTGGCCAGCCTCTTGGTTTGCGATTCCTTTTTCCCTACACTCAAGTGCCCTTTCTATTGTGAAATTCAACTTTAAAATTCTAATAAACATCTTATAATCTTGGATATCTGTTATTCTTAATTAACATATACTATTTATTTCATAGTTGTATTAGATGTGAGAAGCCTCTGGATATTTAAAGAAAAAGTAGTTGCAAAGTAGAAATGTTTCCATCTCTATTCAGAAAGATACTGATAAATTATACCAGATTTTCTATAAGTACAATTATTTTATTTAATGCATTTCTGGAAAAAAATGTCAGAAACCAGAAAGCTGGAAGGTGAAAAAAAGTAAGACATTGGATAAAAATGTACACTTTAATGCCTCGGGAAGGACTGAAGCTAAATTTTGGGTATTTGTTGGAATCTTGTTCATGTTCCTCTCTTTCAACAGACTAAAAATTTCATAGCTTTTCTAGGTAACTCACTGAGTTCTTACTATCCCATTTATATTCATCTTATGTTTAATCCTTTTTTCTTATGACAGTCTGTCCCTATTTTTAATGTTTTGCTATGTATTATAAGGAAATGGCTACAGAAAATATGGCTTAAGAGCATTGTCAATCTCTTAGTTCTGTACAGCAAGTTCTTTGATTTGGAGAAGATGCATTTTAGAGTTGCAAGATTTAGCAAATTAAAATAAAGGACACCCAGTTATATTTGAATTTTAGACTAAAAAAATAACATCTGAGATATAAATTTACCTATTATTTGTTGCTCATCTGAAATTTAAATTTAACTGGGCACCCTGCTTTTCTTCTTACATCCCTAACTGGTGCTCTTGGCTCTTGGTGAAAAAGCAGAATGACTATGAAATCAAGAAAACATCTACATAAAAGATGCCACCTACCGACTGGAACTGGGGCGTCCCTGATAGCTCAGTTGGCAAGGAATCCGCCTGCAATGCAGGAGACCTTGATTTGATTACTGGGTCAGGAAAATCTGCTGGAAAAGGGACAGGCTACCCACTCAATACTGTTGGGTTTCCCTTATATCTCAGCTGGTAAAGAACCTGCCTACAATGTAGGAGACCTGGGTTCGATCCCTGCATTAGGAAGATCCCCTAAAGAAGGGAACAGCTACCAACTCTGGTATTCTGACCTGGAGAATTCCATGGACTGTATGGGGTCGCAAAGAGTTGGACACAACTGAGGAACTTTCACTTCACTTCGCTTCACTAACTGGAACTACTGCATATGAATATTCCTGTTCTTTACCAATCAGATAAAACCCAGTAAATGAAACATGTAAGGTCATTAGGGTGAATCACGAGTTCATCAAACAACTGAAAAAAAGGTGAGGGGGCGGTGGGAGATAGTTAATAAGTTAAGGGCAAGCCTGCCCCATCACTGATGCTGGAAAAAATGCATTTAAAAGGAAGTAATTCTGCCGTGGCAAGAATTTCTTTATATTGAAATGGGGAGATATTTTCAGTGAGATGCTGTTTCTTCCCTAGCCTGATGGTTCATCTGACCTGCAGGTCCTTAATTCCATGGAGGCTACTTAGACCAGGAACTATACATGGTCTTCTCTCAGGAACAAAGAGGTGTGTCTAGAGCCCCTCTGCTCAGTTTTACCTGGGTGTATCCTTTGCATTGGTTGCTTGCTAGTTTTGTAGTTAATCAAAATGAGAGTAATCTTTAACTGCAAAGGTCATTAACAAAGACCCTTCTGCCTCGGTGACGTGGCATATATCAAAGGAGTGTGTTAGCTTGCAATGTAACCTGACTTGAAGGATATTTATCCCTGGTTTATCAAAGAAGAAAATAATTTACTTTACATCCTCATCAAATTCTTCCAGCAAGCACAAAAAACTAAGAAACTATAATAAAGTTCTCTCCCAACGACTCTGATAAGCTAAGGCTGTTCACTTCAGTCAGCAATGGGCCCGGAGCCCAGGAACCACCAGTGTCAGGATTCAGTTGCACAGAAAAAGCAGATCATTCTCCTTTACTGTTATGCAGAATGGAAAGCAATTTTGATGTTTCCTCTGGTTGCTTCACCAAATTCAGATGATGAGATGAGAAGCACTGCAAACAGGCTGATGAAAATACTGGTGTATGGCTCTTCTGTGATAGCAGGTGGGAAAAGCTTAGCTGGCAAAACCAAGATTATTCACAATGTCACACTTCATCAACTAGATTGTCTACAGGGCCAGAGAGAGGATGAAGAGGACAGTTGCTCAATTGATGGTGTGCAGGTTTTATTCCAGTACTTAAGAAAAGAGGGCTTGGCTGAAAATATCACACTGTAGTGTTTTCTGGTGGGATATCATTAGTTATCAAGATGTGTTCCTGACTGCATGCATGCTTAGTCACTCAGTTGTGTCTGACTGTTTGCGATCCCATGGACTATAGCCCACCAGGCTCTTCTGTTCACGGGATTCTCCAGGCAAGAATCCTGGAGTGGGTTGCCATGCGCTCCTCTAGGGTATCTTTCCAACCCAGGGATCAAATCTGGGTCTCCAACATTGCAGGTGGATTCTTTACCACTGAGCCACCAGAAAGCCCATCAGGATACAATTTTAAATGAGTTAGTTTAAATCAAAATCTTTTGCATCCTGTTTTTTACACCATGAATTTGAGTAATCTTTGTTCTGCCCTAACATTCACACTGCTACTGCCCTTACACTGTTACATGAATCAAACCCTGACTATTGGCTGAAGTTGCTACTAAATAAGATAATTATTATCTTAAGAAGTTGGCATCTGACTTCAATGCCTTGACCACACCATGCCAAACGGTCTCAGAATGCTTATCCATTGCTTTTTTTAAAAGGGGGGATATCTTCTTCCACAATACTAGGCTATTTCTGCCTTAACCCATTTGGCAAGAAATTAATATAGCTGCTGCCAAGAAGATAGGGATTTGGCAATGAATTCACAAGGTAAAATCCTGCAAGGTGTTTCCATGGGGCACCACCAATGTGAAAAATGATACTGGTGATTTGCCAATTCAAGGAGTACAAGTTAGCCAAATACATTTCTCTTGTCCAGGTGTCTGCTTAAGCCAAAAATGCTGGGAGTGCTCTTGTCTAATGAATATTTTTGTTGGAGAAACAATTGGAGGGTTCCCCAATTATGTATGAATTCCTTATGCCAGAGTTAGCTGTGACCTTGAGTTAAAGGTCTGAGTTACTTTATATTTTTTGAATTTCGACAATTTTGTAGCTTGATGATTTGCAGTTTGAGAATTTAATTAAAGAAATGAATGCTTGCCCCTGAAACAAGTGCACACATGCTTACGCCATTTATCCATGGATTTCCTGGTTAAAAACTTCTGCTCTAGTGACTTAATGCCATTTCCTCAGCTTTGGTGGACATCCAGAACTTGAAAGAATAATTGATTGTGAACACATTAGTTTAAAGTATCCTAGAAGTCTGAGCATCTGTTACCTCCTGTTCCCTTTACACCAGGGTCATCCCTCTCCTAAGGCAAGGTTCTTTCTCCCCTAGCTTCTTCTGCCATAGGTGCCAAAGAGTGAACTGCATCTTACTGATTTCAAGGGTTCCTTTCTAAACAGTGTCTGTCTTTTCTAAGATGTAGTTTAGACTGCCTCATTCCTTTTATAATAATGTCAGTCACCATTTGGTGAATATCTTTTATGGGCCACTTTGCACCTATCCTCTGTAATCTTTTCCCAAAACCTGCAGGGTAGTTTTAGCAAAGGAAACTGTGGTTTCAGAGATCTAGGTCATTGGTCCAGGAGACCTGAGCCAGACTTTCTCTGAAAAATATTCCCTGACCAGCATCACACTGGGTCTAGTGACCTCCCTACATTCACAGCACAGCACCTCGTTGGTGCACAGAGCAGTATTTACTACACTGCATCAGAATTACTAGTTCACCTGACTGTCACATACTTAACTGAAAGGTTCTTCCTGAACTGAGTATGTATTCCAGTGCCTGTTCAGTAAATGAATGGTCATCAGTTTGGAACCTAATCCTGGATCAGCTACTAACAAGTGGCCTAATTTTAGGTAAGAGGATTATCTCCTCTGGGTCTCAGTTTCCACTTCCATCGAAACAAGGGGCAGGGCATACCTAGTAAGAACAGGCTCTGATGCAGTACAGTCCCCATAACCAAGGAGTAAATGATAAAAGCCTGGCCTCCATCAAAGGTGGGTGCCTCTAACTGTCAATACTGTCCTGCCTCACTGTGTGCAAACTGCAATGTCTAAACTGATGCATGCCCTGCTGACAAAGGAATGGAAGGCTACTCCACTTACTAATGCTAAAGGGGTTCTATAGAACCCCAAGAAGCTTTCCATACTACCTGTCATTGGGATTAGTGTCCAGATAAGATAGCCAGAACTTGATTTTCAATGCTTTGTAACCCTAAAAAGGTCATACATTAATTGTTATTTGGCAACACAATATAATAGAATACATGTGGACAGAAAGCCAAAGTTGTTCCCTAAAGTTAACTTTCAGGATGCATTTTCAGTTAGCAAAAGCAGAGAGACCCAACCAGGAACATGATAAGGCTTTTAAAACTGTTGAAAACTGATCAAGTGCCTGTTGTAAGCCTATTTTTCCTACCCCAACAACAAAAGTACCAATGAAAAATTTATTTTATATGCTTCTATTAAGACTTAGTCTAATTTCTTGGACTTCCCACATTAGGAAAAAAAAAAAAAAAGGACCACACAAATGTGAAAGAATTTAGAATTATTACTGCAGCACTGGAAGTTAACATTTTTTTCTCCTGAGCACTTAAGAAGATTCTCTTCATCATTTAGAAATTTTCTGACTAAATAATAGAGTAGTCAGCATAGATCAAAAGATATTTGAGAGATATGACATCCTTTTCCTTCAGAAGAATCATGGGAATAGACTGAAGTGAAAGATCTTTTAAAAACACTTCCTTGTAAAGTACCCTAAAGTGGGCATCATAATAAATATGGTCAAACTTCAGGACCATACCCATCTAAGCACTGGGATCCTGACAAAGATACTGTGCAAAAAAAATTAAGAAGATTTGAAAAATTAGAATAAGTAGAAAAAGTACTTAACATGTTCTTTAAAATGATCACTACCTTAGGCAAGATATAGATTTTTTTTCTATCGAAGGCATATAGTAAATAGTTATTCAACCTGCAGCTGACATTGCATGAAGCAGCAATTAGTAAAAATAATTTAGAGAGTAAGATTAAATACCTGAATTTTCAAGTCTCAGAGAAGATTCTCCTGGCATAAATTAAAATCATTCACAACAGAAATAAATCACACCAAACTCATACAATCTTTTAAAACTTGGAAACCCACTATTGAGAAAAGTTCCATCATTCAAACAAGTTTCACAAAAGCAGAATCATGATATCCCCCACCGTCCACCACCAATTTATCCAACACTTGCTACTCCTGTATAGTCATCACAGAACACTTTTATGTATGCTACTGTTAAAATAATTTTTAAGTAAAAAAGATGTAGATATATTTCTTAGATTTCTTTTGAAAAATCTTGTGGCTAAATCAATTGATGCAGTATTTCTAGACATCATTCTGATACAGAGGAAGTTTTAAACAGCAGTGAGTCCATGAATATTTTTTTCATGATTTAAACAAATTAGTGCTTTTAAGTCATGAGGCAGAACTGGAATCCTGCTCTACAACAGCACTGGATCAGCAAACGTTTCTTGGGCACCGAACATGAGCCATGCTCCCTCTATAACTGAAAGGTCCATATGTTAGGGGAAGCACACTGACTGAAACCGCCCACCCTGGCCAGGCACCACAGTAACCATTTGCATGAGTTGTTTTATGACAGGAGGTCCTGGTAAGGAACAAGGAACTAATAAGCCTCCACCAACCGGAGAAGTTCAGGAAAGGTCAAAAGGAGCCACCACATGTCCGACCTCCTCCCATAATCCTTCTCTCTGGCATCCATTTTGGCTGAGCAAGGCATGTACCACAAGGAAGGACTCTGAATCAGAATGACTGGCTAAAGACAACCCGGAAATGAATCCCATCAGCATAAAACCCGAGACTGTGAGACATGTGGCAGAGCTGTTCTCCTGGGTTTCCTTACCCTACTGTTCTTTGCCTGGGCGCCCTTTCCCAATAAAATCTCTTGCTTTGTCAGCATGTGTCTCTTCGGACAATTCATTTCCGAATGTTAGACAAGAGTCCAGTTTCGGGCCCTAAAGAGGTCCCCCTTCCTGCAACACATAGTCTATGGATAAACCAGGAACTTTGGGTGGAAAATGAACAACTAATGCCTTAATTGTACAAAGACAACATGGAAAAGAAAAAAATAGTAGAGCAAAGCCTTAAAAATGAAAAACTTTAAAGCAACAAAGGATATAAAACAAGAGAATTTTAAAAAAGCATATATTACTACATTTGTGAGGATTTTGTGGATATTATACTTCTAGTTGGTAGGACTATGAAACCACATATATTTTGAATTTGATGACTATGGTGGCTGCCACCTCTACTTGTCCCATCTGAATATAAGGTAACAACGGCCCAGTACTTCCTAGGTATGACCTCTAAGAAACTCCTAGTGGGTTTGTATCTTTGGAAAACATGTCTTCATTGAAATCTTGTCAAGAGTGTTGTAACTATAGACTTAAGCTGAACTTGTCATATGAGGACCAGGGAACCAACTCCTGTAGGTTGAAAAATATTACTAATTTATTACTATCAGTTCAGTTCAGTTCAGTTGCTCAGTCGTGTCCAACTCTTTGAGACCTCATGAATCGCAGCATGCCAGGCCTCCCTGTCCATCACCCAAATTCATGTCCATCGAGTCAGTGATGCCATCCAGCCATCTCATCCTCTGTCATCCCCTTCTCCTCCTGCCCCCAATCCCTCCCAGCATCAGGGTCTTTTCCAATGAGACAACTCTTCGCATGAGGTAGCCAAAGTATTAGAGTTTCAGCTTCAGCATCAGTCCTTCCAATGAATACCCAGCACTGATCTCCTTTAGGATGGATGGGTTGGATCTCTTTGCAGTCCAAGGGACTCTCAAGAGTCTTCTCCAACACCACAGTTCAAAAGCATCAATTCTCTGGCACTCAGCTTTCTTCACAGCCCAACTCTCACATCCATACATGACCACTGGAAAAACTATAGCCTTGACTAGATGGACCTTTGTTGGTAAAGTAATGTCTCTGCTTTTTAATATGCTATTACTACAGGTACCACTTTTAATGCTCATATTCTGTGCCAGGCATGCATCATGCCATTTTGTTTTCATAAAAGCTCTTTGATATAGATAAAATTATTTCCACTTTGCAAATGAAGATGAGGCTTACAGTTTTCAAGTACTCTGTCCAGGGCCACATGGATTGTAAATGGCAGACCATGCTTTAGAAGTGATGCCAGGGTTGGAACTTAAAGGTAAACTCCCGAACACCATGCTATTCAGTCTTTTCACGCTCCACAATATAGTGTGAACTCACACTCTTTAAAACTACATCATAAAAGCACTTACTTATCAAGAAAACAATGTACATTTTCCTGATTTTTCAGTTGTTCATGAATTGCCCTAGATTTACAATGTTTTGTTGTATTAGGCAAAATTACCCAGGCTTGTTAAAGTAGTTCTCAGGCATTTTTAAATGCTAGTGGGCAAAAGAAGACCATGATATGGAAATTTTCCCCAGCACTTTGGACTATTCTAATTCTTACAGAATGAGGAGCAACATTTCTTCAGCTCCTCAAAAATCTTCAGAATGTAAGAGACCATCTATTAATGGGTATGATATTAACCACTGTATGTGTCTTAACATATACACTATACTAGTGAATTTTGAAGAAATAGGGATTGATGGCTCTGTTGTCTTACTTTTCTTGTATATGATTGGGGGAATATTAGGTGTACACACATGTGTACATGCATGCACACACACAAATAACTAAATAATGCATTTCTAAATGAATATGTGCATTCATAAGCTTACACAGAGATGAGAGATTGCCTGAGTAATAATTAGCATGGTGGTAGAAGGTGGTGTACCTAAAAGTCCCAGGATTTAAGAATGGAATAGACCACAACTCCTGAAATTGCTAAGAATAGGTATATGCACTAGTGTTTAGTCAAACGCCACCAAGATAATCGGTCTGTGTGTTTTCTTTGGTATACTTGTTAGAAACTCCTAATTTTCCTGTTAGAAAAAGTAATTTCAAATCCCTGTTGGTGATTTAGTATGACAGATTCTCATTGTAGCAACCAAAATCAATTTCTCATTTATCTGGAGTTCCAACATGATTTTAAATATCCTAAATGTAAGAAAAACGAAGACAAATTCTACGTTTCTATGCTGAGTATACTACATATCTGCATGCGTCAGAAGGTCAGCACATGGGGTAGTATAGAGGGATGTTTACCTCTCCCCACTTTGCCCACCGAAGTCTAAGCTATATGGAATTTAATGTAAAATAAAGTGCATACACTTCATTTTTAATTACTGTCAGATAAGGAGTAATTATTAATTACTAAAATAATAAATATTAAAAGGAGAAAAGAAAGAGTAAAATATAAAGGGCACATAAAGTATACAGAAAGCATATAAAGCTATATGCTAAAAAGTATATAATAGCAACACTATTTAGTACTGGACTTTCCTGTAGCTCAGATGGTAAAGAATGTGCCTGCAATGCAGGAGACCCGGGTTCAATCCCTGTGTCAGGGAGATCCTCTGGAGAAGGGAATGGCAACCCACTCCAGTATTCTTGCTTGAAGAATCCCATGGACAGAGGAACCTGGTGGGCTACAGTCTGTGGAATCGCAAAGAGTTGGACATGACTGAGCAACTAACACTATTTAGTACTGGGGTACAGTTGAGTAACAGTGTTATCATTTGCTATAAGTCGGTGTAATGGTGGAAATAATGATTCTTATGCCATGAAGAAGGGCCTAAACTGATTTCCACTTTGCTCAACAAAGCAGAATGATATGTACCATATCTTACTTCCATGAAACCAATTATCATTAAAGAAAAACTGGCCATTTAAGTTATAAACTTTACATATTTGGAAAATTGGTTAATTTAGTAGATTACTTTCCAACTGTCCTAGACAAAGTATTACTATAATGTTGCCATCTGTCTAATAATATGGAATAAAAATAAGACCTTTAAAACCATCTTAGAATTTTATTATCCTTATACTCTTCAACAAAATTAATACAAGTCTATTTACATTTTAGAATAGCCAATAAAAATGCAATCATTTGCTTTGTTTCCTAAGAAATGCCAGGTTAAGATGAAAAAATGTGATTGTTTTGAATACTCAATTATTTTGAATGTTTTCCATCTATATGTTGTAATTTTATTCTTCTTTCTTTTTCATAGGCACCAGAAGTTCAGGAAGAGGACACATATATTGATAATACACCCTAAAACCTACACACACAATTTTGAGACAACAACAGCTATTTGTAGATTTTAGATTATGTTCCATCCTGCTAGACTGAGTACAACATGTTTGCCCTAAAATCTTTTCCAAGCTTACAATATGGTCTCTAGTTTCAAATGATGACAAAGACAGATTGGTAATCAGAAAGCAGGAAATTAATTTTTGAAAAATCCTTAAAGATTTCTTTGAAGTCTGATATAATACCACCTCTTAAAGTACACTAAGTGTATGTCCTTCAATGATTTGCTTTTACTTTACTCTATTTACTCTTAACTTTCTAAATTTAATTTTATTTGCATTTACAGAAATGCATTTTTCTATATGCATTTAAGTATCCAGACTATGAACTTACTAGGTACCTGCTGCTGAGATTTGTATGGAAGCTGTATGGTTCAAGCAAATGCAAAAAAGACTTCAAAGTTTTGAGTGAATTTGCATAGAGACATAAATTCTCCAGGATATTCAAAGCCATAAATTTGCTGCAGGACATATATAGCTCTCTCGTGGCTCACGAAAGCACAACAATTCTCTTTATTTCACATTTGTCTATTACCACATTTTCTACAAGAATCTTCACAGGCGCTCCTACTTTGCCCGCACTGTTGTTATTTCTATATTCAGAATGTGCTAATGGGTAGTAGCAGTTGCATTTACAAAGTTAATAGTACTGGACAGGCTAAATGAACTTTAAACCTAGTTCTTTCCTCTTCCCTGTGCCCTGCCTGTAACACACGTAGAGGATTGGTAGGTATAAACTCTGGGCATGACCTGAGCTAAAAGTAAAGAGGTTTGCTTTTCAAAATTGTTGGATAAAATATAGCTGACTGTAAGAAAGACTTTATTTGGCTGTTTGAAATACAGGTATGCATGTAGTATGTAAGCATACATATATAATATATACATATCATATATATTATATATAACATATAAATATATTAAATATATGTAAATATGTATTTCAAAACAATTATATACCTATATATAAAACAAAAGTAACCAAATATGTTGTTTGGACCAAAGGACAGCATTTTCCATTCAACATAAAAAGGAGTGATTGATTTAAAATATACCCCCTTAAGCTCATTACTGAAAGTTACAAAAGAGAGTTTAGAAGAAAATGGCAGTTTATTTGTTTTTACAAAACTCATACAAAATATGAGTATCTTTTCCTAATTTAATCTCAGGATCCTGGATAAATGTCAGAATGTCCCCATAGAGTGATAAAGGATGAGAATCTGGCCCTAAATGACTACTATGAAGTGATTTCATAAATATTTAAAATACTTGTCCTTCACTGTTTTAAATGGCCATTCTCTTGTTTTGGTCTGCCCTCCATGCTCCCCGTACCCCATTTTAAAATAAAAGATATTAGTGCCAAACTACCAAATCTTGATAATCATTATAATAAAATTAATGCCCCCCTTTTCAATGCAAAAGAAAGTAATTATCTAAACATGTGCTAGCTCTTTGTAGGTAAGGTTCATAAAATTCACTCAAAATATCTTAGGCAAATATGAAAGCATAAAGTAATTTCATGACGAAACATCATTTTGCCTCTTCATCTTTCCAACTTATTTTCATACACATATACTTATAAGGTAAACATACAAATATTTGATGCAAATTACAATAACATTTTTCCCCATCAGCACTGTAACTGCTGAATTGATATATTTGAAAATTTTAATGACATAGATAGGCTGATCATGCTGCTTTAATTAAGTTTATTTAAACATATGCTTTTTAAATAAAAAAGCAGTATGAACAATAAAAGTAAGGACACATTTGTTTGGTTCAGGTCAGACTTTACTATGATGTAATCACACATTTTACGAAAGTGTGAAATTTAGTCCATGGAAAAAGACTTTTTTCCTGCCTGTGACATTTATGAGGTTCACTTCACAATCTAGACTTAACTGAAAGGAAAAGTCATAGGAAGCTGAACATGTTGAGTTCAAAATAGCATTATCCAAAAAGTCCCAAAGAAAATTAATAACAATTATGAAAATTAAAGGATTTAAAGGATGCAACCCCCAAATAAGAAAGTATTTCTCTGATAAGGTGTTTAGTAATGAAATGCAGAATGAAGACTCTCCACAATGAATCCTCTCTTAAAAGGAAACGAACATATAACTTACTGAAACTGTCCTTATGGTATCATGTGGGTTATGAACAAAAGAACTCCATTATTTAGTTCCAGATACCTCACGACAATCTTAGGTTCTTATTTAAAACAAAATTATTAAAAATGTGAAAATCCTCTAAAACTTTAAAGTCTTGACGTTCAACTAGATGTTTCAACCGAGATACCTCCCTGCAATCAAAAACTTTCTCCCAAATGGAATTATTTAGAATCCCCAATCCAATTTTTTTCTCTCATGACATTATTCCACTGGAACAAAATACCCACGTTTCAAATTGAGACAACATTAAGAAGATTAAATAAACTAGTTAAGGGAAGGTGAAAATCGAGAACACCCTGCCTATTTCCACAATGAATTAAAATAGCCAATCCTCATCGGTGTCTTTTATAGAAATAAAATCAGGCGCATCACGAAATCTGTCACCGTACCTGCGTGCACTTTAAACGACTACGGCACACACGCTGTAAGATCTTCACTCTGAGACATAAAGCACACTTCATGTAACTGCTGCAAAACACTGCTGCAGAGGAGCCCAGTGCATTTTTTTCGGGCAACTGATCCAGCTTTCCACCAGCCCTGTGACCTTTGAACTCCCTTCTGCCCCCCCTCCTCTCGCTTCTGCAGTCAAAGCCTCGGAGCTGGTCTCATTTGCATAAGGCTCGGGCAGCCCTCCAGCAGCTGAAACGGAATGCTGGGTAAGGAATTGTGGAACTGCAGTTCTGCCAGAATACCTGAATCACCCGAGAACTGGAATCCGCGATAGGGGGTGGGCACCGACTGCGCCGGGCTGCCCGTATCACAGCCCCACCCCCAGGCCCCCTTGTCTATTAATGTATAAGTGTTTTTAACTCTTTGTTTTAGAGTCCTGCTTTCCCCTTCCCCACCAAAAAGAAGCTGTCAGCCGCGACTATGGTAACCAAGGAAACCCAAATAGTCAAATACTTCATTTAAATACATGTGGAAGGCCAATTTAAAATTTTCATTAACTCCTCTTGTTTTTGAAACATAGCTATTTTCCCCCCTTGGAAGGCACAGTGCACGCATAATCAGGAACATAGGATATTTCTTTTTGTTGTGGTTTAAACAGCATCTTACAGGCATTGAGTCACTATACGAATACATGAAGTCACTGTGGTAATTCTATAAAATGTTAAATGCGCCCTAGTGCCTTAAGATCATCCTAAATGGTGTCCGAGAAATTAATTGTAAAGAATTTAGGTCCCACGATGCCTTTAAAACAACACAGCAATAAAAATGTAGAGCAAAGTTAAACTATGTGTTTTGATCCAAAGATTCATGCAGCAGTAACGCTTGTCTCTCTTTGGCAGAGATGTTCAGTGTTGTGCTATTATTTGCTAGAGTTATTTCTTCCCTTGTCTTCCTACACACAGCAGTCTCTCTATTTAAAACACAAACTCTCTTGCTCATAAACCTAAGTGATTATTTTCTAGGTACAGAAGGTCATGTATACATATTTTTATAAATACCCATGAAGGCACATATTCTTTTCTAAATGGTGAGTCAAGGGAAGTATGCATCATCACATAATTAATCCATTCTTCTTTTTAAAATTAAGCTAATTTGTTTTCTCCTTTAATGAGTGAATAATATTTATGAAATAAAAGGTTTAATGCAATAAAGAAATATAACATGAAAAATAAAAGGCACACAACAGATTAATATAGATATGTTATTTTATAAAATATAAAATGCATTGTTCTGGGAGATAGCATTATTAACATTTTAAAATTTTCTTGGTTTTAAAATTTGTCATTTAAATAATTAACTATGTTAAATCTCTTGTAGTATACTAAAAGATATCAATAAATTTTGAATGATATATCATCTAATTCATAAGACACAAACTATTGCAGTACAGAATTTTTTAATCATGGAAAAATAAATGTGAAGATTTTTATTTGAGCTATTTGTTAGTATTCTCCCATAAGTTATTTCTGCATTATAGAAGGTTAGAAATTACTAAATGATTTTTTTAACCCATAAATTTTTAAATAGGATAAATAACTTTTCAGTTTACTATAATCATATAAACATTTCTCTATCACATCTGACTACATCAGCCATTTAATTGAGTTGGGTCAATTCAAGTGCATCCTTCATATTACACACTGTAAATATCTTGCAAAGTTTTTAAGGCAAAATACACATCAGCCCATCCTAATTTAAATCCAATCAAACACAAGGAAGTGTTGGAGTAATTTATAAAATCACTGACCTGTTCAAATAGCAGTAGTCTTAGTCCTTGCACTCTTTTTTCATTAGAATCCAAAATAAATTGATTAACATTTTCTAATGTGTGTCAGCATCACCAAAGGCACTGTTCTTCCTGGTTCAGCGGAATCTTCTGAAATTTGCCAGCCCTGTGTTTTATTGCTGGTACCGTATGCTTTATTGTTCAGCGACAAGAGCTTCACTCTGCACAAAGACTCATTACCTACTGCTTGCTGCACGGCATCAGCCTCACTGAGGCTGCCTATATGTGATCACATGGGAGTTTTGTCTGAGAAAGCCAGGCATGCCACTGACTTCACTGTGTCTATGGATATTTTTATCAGCTGAGGTCTGCTAGGAGGAAGGAATAACAGATTAGGGAGCTGCTCTAAGTTATTAATGCAGCACAACTTATGGAAATCCCTTCACAAGATTTTTTTTTTATTATTATAGAAAACATTTGAGCAGGAATTCAAAAGAAGTTCACTAGATTTCATTTTAATAAGAGGCTGGAAAATAATTTAAGGAAGGGGAGCTAAGGAAAAAGCTGTTTCCCACCTTTTGCTTTCTGAAAGTACTTTTGTACAAATGTTATTAAAGAACCTTGCTGAACTGAATGATTTGACAGTATGTTTAACCTTTAGATTGCTGGTCTTTCTTTTTCTTGGTTGTTTTCTAAAGGATAAGTCACTGTTTCCCTCAAAATCGCCTCAATGAAAATCTCAGTCACTAATAGATACGATATATGAATAAAAATAGAGATGTTCTAATTACTTTTGATAAAGTAGATGAGAGAGTGAGTGTCTTTTATTGATGTATATAAGTAAGGTAGATTAATTTATCTTCACAAAAGATGACACATTCCTAGAAGAGCTGACTTAAAAGAACAATGAAGATTTCAATTTAAAGATCTAAAGGGCATGTGGTTCATATTAATTCTTAAAATCACAGTAACTTATTTTAGACAGCTTACCTCAATAAAGCATATGGTTTACCTTATCTGATTTCAGTGTTAACAAGTAGTTTCAAAGCTGACTACTCAACATTTACAGTAATTTTTCTCCTATGTAAATATTGAATTAATACACATACATATATACACATAGGTATAGTCAGATTATCTTTCCAAAGTATATTTTAAAATAATTACCTAAAATAATTTCTCAAAATTTGAAAATGGATAGTGGATTTCCAAATGAAAAAGCTATTTAATAATTGGAAATTGATGAAAAAATAAACTTCTTATCTCTTTAATAATCTAAATTGAATTGGTAATTGAAAGCTTGTTTCTTGTTAATCTCAATGGAAATCTTAGGACAAATACATGCACTGTGCAACGAAGAGCACAGAAGTAAAAGTCAGTCAGAAAACCATAAATAAATATCAGAAAATAAATTTTTCTGTACAGTTAGATATATAGAACATTTTAATAATGCCTGTAAGTAATATAGTAATCCTAAAAATAGTAAATCTATATACCTGTTAAACTTTTCATTAATGAGAAGTTATTTTTTGGAAATAATTATAATTTAAAATTTTTCTGTGTCAGCTGAAACTTTAAAAAATAATTTAAAGCCAAAATAGGCATGTGTGGCTAAATTGCCAGTCTCTAAATATGATGATTTAACATCATTCTTTATAATATTTTTTGTAGTCTTAACATTGATTTAGAATGTTTCATGATTTAAGTAAATGCCTTTTCATGGGTTTTTCTTAACCTTGAAAAAATATTCAGATATGTTTCAAATACCACCATTTTAATGTATTTGTTCCAAAATGCTCATGTTCATTTTCCCCTGCAAACAAGAGACGCGCTAAAGCTAGAAAACCTTGGGGCATTAAAAGAAAAAGGAAAACAAGGGTTTCTGGCTTATAGTGTAATTCTGGGTTCTTAAAGATATGCATATTGTAGCTAATATCTTTGATGATGTCATCATGTTAATGTACAAGGAAATAAACAAAAGGCAGCCATTTTTCTGTTACTGCATCACTTCAAAAACAGTGAAATAAAATGGTCGCCAAGTGGAAAAAAAGAATCAGCAGAAAACCAAGTTACTTTCAAATTTTGGGGAGAGGGAGGGGCAAAGGTTGTGAAATTAGAAATAAAATTCCATATATATGAATTTTGTGTGAATGTATATAAAGAAATGATTTATAATAATAAAGAACTATAAATAAAAACAAAGGATATAGAAATAGAAAGCAATTTAAACAAATTATCAGTAAAATAATATCTCCAATGGAAAGACTATAGTCTGTAAACAATGTATTAAATGTAAAAGCTTATTGAATTCATTAATGTTGAAAAAGGTATTTAAAGATGGACAACAGAGTTGGAAAGATCTAGAAAAAAAACAAAATGATCATGAAACAGTATATAAGCTTCCCAGGTCTACTATTGTCTTAAATGACCTTGGTGAATTATTCTATCATCTTATGCCTTATTTGTCAAGTCTGCAAATAGGAACAGAAAAATCTTTGGAAAACATGTCATGGAAATAAATAGCAATATTTTTATACTTCAGTTCTCTAAATAAGTTTTAACCAAGCATTGTCAACTAATATTCGTAAAATAAGGAGAAATGATGTAAAATTGAATAGTCAAGAGAATTTTTAAATGCATTATCCTAATAGAAAAGATAAACAGTTCTAATAAGTAGATAGGACTTTCTGAAACAAGAGCTGATTTTTTCCCTAATACCTGCAGAAAATAAACTAGAAATGAATTTAGTAAGTAATTTGAAATGAATCTCAAAATTGCCTCAGGATTAAAACAAATTACAAAATATACCCATCCTTCCAATCAAAATTCTGTAACTTGGTCAGGGACATGACAAGAGAATTGCAGCAGAGTTTCTGATTCTCACACAATGAACAGCAATGCCTCTGCTTATATAACAGGTTCATCAGCCAAGAGTTCTTTACATTTGAAATTACCAGGGAAACACAAGATCACAGCTTAAAGAAGGAAATTCCATCCAAGATTAAAAGAAAATTTTAATTTGCTTTGTATATGAAAAGCTGTGAATTCAAAAAAGATATGTCAATTCTTATTATTAACTCTTACTAGCTTGAATTTTCTCTGATGACAGAGGCATAATAGAATCATTTTGTTTGCCCCTAGAATCGTTTTGTTTGCCCCTCTTTTCTAGAAAATAACTAAAGCTTGTCAGAAGTAATCCAGAATGTTTGCTATCCAATTCATTCAGTTACTTGGATATAGACACGCCAAGTGAATGGTCCCTTGAAAATTCTACCGCATGAAGATGAAGATTAACAGATACCATCACCTGCATTAACTAGAACCGTATTAATTGGCACGTACACACACACACGCACATATATACTGGCATATACCAGTACGTCATGTTAGATGTACCCTTGATAAGGCTGTATTTTCAAGGTACCTTCACCCTTCTTTACAGTATATTCAAAGAAGTCAATAAGTTGGCCACGTCAATGTCAAAATCCAGGACTAAATTCAATTCAACAAACATTTGAGAGTTTACTATGTACTAAGATTGAGAGAGTTGCTAGGGATATAAAAATGAAAAATACACTGTACCCAAGAAGATTATAATCTATCTAGCTAAAAAATAAAAGTTGCTTAGCAAGCTATGGGAGGAGTAGTACAACAGAGATATGTTTTCTAAAGTTTGACTATTTTATCGACTTAGCATGTATTTTAGGTACAATTAATATAATTCTTTTCAATATTGTTTCATAAAATCAGAAAATCATTTATCAAATGTCATATCCAGATGTCTATATCTATATATGTAACATGTATTAGCTACATATTCCTGTGGTATCCTTCTCATCAAGAGGTTGAATTTTATTTCCCTTGCCTTCATTCTAAGTTAGCCTTAATGATTTGCTTTACCAATAGAGGCTGCACAAGTGATGTTTTGGAGATTTCAAGGTTAGTTCTTAAGAAACTATAAAGCTTCCACTCTAGCCTCTTGGAGTCTCCTGAGTCTTCAGGAGCCTTGAGTTGCAACGTGAGAGGAATAACTACACTAAGACTGTCACAAAGAAGCCAGATAGTAGCACTCTGATCAAATGATCTGAACTGAGCCCAGGATTCTGGCCATTCCTGATACCTAACCCATATGTAAAGCCATCATGAACCCTCCAAATCTACCTATCCACCAAAGGTGTATCATGAAGTTACCCTAGTTGTTACTATGGGGCAAGAATCGCTGAGCTGAGTTTTTCTCAAATTCTTGTCCTAAATAATTCAAAAGATGTAATAAAATGGTTGCTGTTTTAGGCACTAAGTGTTGTGGTAGTTACTCGGATATTGATAACTAGAACCTTTTTACATGTGTAGGAC
Source organism: Budorcas taxicolor (assembly GCF_023091745.1). Taxonomy (NCBI): domain Eukaryota; kingdom Metazoa; phylum Chordata; class Mammalia; order Artiodactyla; family Bovidae; genus Budorcas; species Budorcas taxicolor. Next base: position 75,033,143 of record NC_068911.1, read on the forward strand.
AAAGACAACATAATAAACATAAAAGTACAAGAAAGGGCAGTCTAATATATATATATATATATATATATATATATATATATATACACACACACACACAAATACATATATATATATACACACACATACATGTTTCCCAGGGAGTGCTAGTGGTAAAGAATCCACCTACAATGCCCGAGACTTAAGAGACAGGGGTTCGATCCCTGGGTTGGGAAGAGCCCCAGAAGGAGGGCATGACAACCCATTCCATTATTTTTGCATGGAGAATCCCATGGACAGAGGAGCCTGGTGGGCTACAGTCCATAGGGTTACAAAGAGTTGGACATGACTGAAGAGAATTAGCATGTAAACATTCAGTGAAATGGGTGAATTTAATGGATTCATTAAAAGAAAATACAATTTAGGAGGGTGGAGAAAAAAGGAGAAAAAAAATTCAGAGCGTGTCCAAGCACATGAAGACTGAGTTATTCAAGAAGAGTGTATTGCAGAAATGGGGTATCTGAACAAACAGAGAAGAGACTGCTTCACTAGCCAGAAGAAAAGGGAATTCCCAGTAATGGCACTTTGGGAAAATCCCAGAAACAGGGGCAATAGCTTTACTATAATAAGAGGAATTTTGAGGAAGCTTGGGTGGCAGGAGATTTAGGCATGTGATGGGAGGTTAAAGGAGAAAAAAGGAAGTCTGGTGCCCCTTCTTAGAGTGTGATGAAGCTTGAAGTGCAGAGATTTTGTGCAACGTAGGAGACACTGGGAAGTGCCCGAGGCATAGAAAAGGAGGTATGGTCAAAGTGATGAATAAGTGATGGTCAACACTGGCAGGAGAGGAGCAAGGCAGCAGGGAGTCTAAGGAAGAGGAGATACGAAGAAATGATGAGACCCTGGCAACTGAGGAATGAAGAGAAAGGAATTCATCATAAAGAAGGAAGGAATTTTAAATTGGTGGGATACGCCAAGCTCTCTGATTTATTACGTTAAATTCAACAGTTCTGTGATTTAGTTACAAATTATATATGACCAGTATAGAGCATCTAACTAGCTTTGTTAGACAGATTTAGTAATTTCATGGGTAGTTTGATTTGTATTGGCCTCAGTTTGTGTTTCAAATATTGTGAAAATTGGTTTACATCAAATTTTGTTAACATTGTGTTTGGGAGCTTACAAAAGACTATAAAACAGGCTCTTCCTTAAATAGAAAAAGTACATAGAGGAGACCACTTATGTTTCTTTCTGCTGTTTGATTCCTAACTTGGGAAAATAAAAATACGTCTTAATTCTACAAAGATCAAAAAGGTAGATACTTTTGGATAATGCAAACTAAGACACCCCCGAAACCACACACCATTACCTATCAAAGTATACAAGTCTACTAGAGCTTTATATTTCTGACTCTTCATTCTATTTGGATACTAGACTACCAAAGTATCAGATGTTAGGTTAAGCAGCCAGTGAACAGCCACGCAGAATGATGCAGGTTAAATGGCAGGTATTGCTATAATTGCTGCTGCTGCAGATACAATATGTATATAAATCATCTGAACACGGCTGCAAAGAAGTCTTTATGCAAAGTGACCCAGAGATGAAAGTATCCAGGTTTTCCCCTACCCTTCTTTCTCCTTATCAGCACAAAGGCATTAGAAAACAGCATTTATCCAGAGAAAAGAGTAAATGAAGCAAACATTCTCTCTGAGAACACAAAGGATACATTTATTTCTTAGTGACCATCAACTTTGATTATTAGGATTTCTTTTTATGCTGAATTAGATGTCTAACATGGGACCAAAAATATGGAACTGAGCAGGTAAAAAAAAGAAAAAGAAAAAAATAATAATTTAATAGGACCAGTGGCTTTTCCATATCAATGGGAAGGTTATATCATAAGTAAAAGAACTATCAGTGGTAAAGAATCTGCCTGCCAATACAAGGAGACACAGGACATGGGGGTTCAATCCCTGGGTCAGAAAGATCCCCTGGAGAAGGAAATGGCAACCCACTCCAGTATCCTTGCCTGGGAAATCCCATGGACAGAGGAGCCTGGCAGGCTACAGTCTGTAGGGTCTCAAAGTCAGACATGACCAAGTGAGTGAGCATGCATACAAAAGAGCTATGGCACTACTTTGGGGTTCAAGACAGGGAGGAGTTTCTTATATTTTATTTCACTAACACAAGTCTATAGGTACTTGACTAGATTGAATCTACTCTGATTTATATGAGACATACAGAAATAGTTTTAGCATATTATTTACCTGGGTTCATTCATTCATTCACATATTCATTTTACATTCACTGATTACTATATGCTCAGAATCTGATTCAGTGCTCTGACAGGTTAAAGAGATGAATAAGACACAGGCAGCAAGCTAAGTGGTTTTCCATCTAGAGGGAGGGGCCTATGTAAAGAAATAGATAAAACATAATGGGATACATCCTCTAATTGAAAAATGTATAAGAACATAAAGACAGGAGTGAATAAGCTATATAAAAATAGCTAATAGTTATCAAGTACTTAACTAAGACTGAAGTGTTTTACTTTACGCATATAAATTGACTCATAACAATTGCAACAAGCCTCTGAGGTAAGTTACTTTTACCATCTCCATTTCATTGATGAGAAAACTGAGGAATAGGCTAGTTAAGTGACTTGTTAAGTGACTTGTCAGTTAAGTGACTGACAGAGTCAGTATCCAAAGCCAGACAGTATAACTTTAATGCACTGTGCCTCCACTGCTATCATGTTACTTGAGATAGTCACAGTGGGCTTCATAGAAGAGGTGATATGGAAAATGAATCTTAAGGGATGAGTAAGAGTTCTGCGGAAAAGGAGAAAAGTATTCTAGGCAGAAGAGCTAAAATATATACAGAGTCTGAGGCATGACTAATGTATATGTGGAAGAAGCTAAAAACTTTACTGTGAAAATGGTAAGTTTATTTGATCTTGATATGGGATTGTGCATTTGTAGTGCTGGCTTATTTGGAATTCAACTAAGAATCAGTTTGTACTTATAGGGGATGTAAAAATTGCTTGACTACATCTGTGTTTTGTTATTAGATGATTCAGGAGAATGAACTGGAGAGAAGGTCTGGAAAAAAGGACACCAAATGAGACAGTTGAAATCTCCAGTAGGAAAAGGTTACAAAGCTCTGAATGAAGACAGTAGCAGGCCTAGTTATGGAAAGGAAAGATATTAAGGAAGTAGGTCAGCAGATACTTAGGTGGGAATGAGGGGGAACCCTGAATCCAGGATTTTTTATTTGGGGGACAGCATGGATGATGATATCAGTAACCAGTGTTAGAAATACAGAGGAATTCTTTTCATGCCTAGGGCAGCCATGACTTGTGGTCCCAAGTAGCGCCTGAAACGTGTAGCAGCTCCAGAGCATAGCATGCTGGATATACTGACTGGCGTGTTTGCTCCTCATTCAGCTACCCGTCCCCATAAGCTGAGGGAATGTTTCCGCCAAATCATTTTCCAAGGAGATCCAACCAGTCCATTCTAAAGGAGATCAGTCCTGGGTGTTTTTTGGAAGGAATGATGCTGAAGCTGAAACTCCAGTACTTTGGCCACCTCATGCGAAGAGTTGACTCATTGGAAAAGACCCTGATGCTGGGAGGGATTGGGGGCAGGAAGAGAAGGGGACGACAGAGGATGAGATGGCTGGATGGCATCACCGACTCGATGGACATGAGTTTGAGTGAACTCCAGGAGTTAGTGATGGACAGGGAGGCCTGGTGTGCTGCAATTCATGGGGTTGCAAAGAGTCAGACACGACTGAGTGACTGAACTGAAGGAACAGGCTTAAGTATGCCCCAAGGGATGAAGTAGAAAAGATCTGTATACAGAATTTCGTTAAGATTGATGGCAAGGTCCACACTGATACAACCTACCCTGATGATTTTATGGATGTCATCAGCATTGACAAGACTGGAGAGAATTTTCCTCTGATCTATGACATCAGGGATTGCTTTGCTCATCATATTACACCCGAGGAGGCCAAGTATCAGTTGTGGAAAGTAAGACAGATCTTCATGGGCACAAAAGGAATCCCTCATCCTGTGACCCATGATGCCCACACTATCTGCTACCCCGAATTCCTCATCAAGGTGAATGACATCATTCAAATTGATTTGAAGACTGGAAATATTACTGATTTCATCAAATTTAATGCTGGCAACCTGTGCATGGTGACTGGAGGTGCCAACTTGGGAAGAGTTGCTATGATCACCGACAGGGAGAGACATCCTGGTTCTTTTAATGTAGCTCACGTAAAAGATGCTAATGGCAACAGCTTTGCCATCCAGCTCTCCAACAATTTCGTTATTGGCACAGACAACGGACCATGGATCTCTCTTCCTCGTGAAAGGGTATCTGCCTCAGCATTCCTGAGGAGAGAAGAGATCGGCAGCCAAACAGAGCAGTGTATAAAATGATCTCTAGGTGACATGACTCTCAAAGTCTTTGTACTTAATTAAAGATGTGGAGCCAGTCAGTGGTAAACACTGGATGCCCAAAATGCACCCAGAAAAAGTACAAGGCCCTAAGAACACAAGGATTCCATCCTGAGTGTTCAGTGCCTGGCAGAGGAGTTCACAGACAAGATCAATTATCCAGATATACATTTCTCTCCATTCTCTCAGTGGCCTGATTAAAGGTGAAGAAAACACAATCAACTTCACAATCAAACTTCAAATCTGGAATACCATTAATTGAACTTAATTGTGATACTCATATAAGGAAACTATATAAAAGTGTTCTATGCAGATTAAGATCATGGTCCAGATTACAAAATCTACCTCCATGCTTTATATTAATCATACAACACGAAGACATACAAAAAAATAAATTAGATTTCTCCTTTAGGCAGGTGTTTTAATGAGCTTAATCCCCAGGCTTGCTATTAATGCTAGTGACTGACTTCTTTGAAATGAGGAATGCATTTTCTTTCCTGTTCATATAGTCAGCTTCCTGTTTAGTATTCATTATTCATATCTATTTTTATCAAAGAGCACTATTACATGAAACCATGATCCAAGCATGTTTGGCTCTAATTTTTAACTCTGGAGGGAAGGAAATTATACACCCTTATTGTACTGGTATATAATTGACTTCCTCGGTGGCTCAGACAGTAAAGAATCTGCCTACAATGCAGGAGACCTGGGTTCAATCCCTGGGTTGTGAAGATCCCCTGGAAAAGGGAATGGCAACTCACTCCAGTATTCTTGCCTACAGAATTCCATGGACAAAGAAGCCTGACGGGTCCATGGGGTCGCAGAGTTGGACACGACTGAGAGACTAAAACACACACACACACACGATTGTTATATATGAATGTGATCAGAGTGTATATGTGTTCCTTTGTATTAGACGATGGTGTTATTTAATTCGGGTTATCAGGCTAAAGAACCTTTCACACCTATCTTAATTTGGAACATCAACATGCCATTGAAGGAAAGCCATCAGTCTTGCAAATAAATAGTAAAAAAGACTTTCGATCACAGTCTCATTTAAACTCTGTCTAGATATTCTAAGAATTTCTTACCTTAGATTAAGAATAGAAAGAACTGTAAATACATTTTATCTGGAATCCTGAGGGATTCCTGGGTGACTCCTGATAACTTTAGCTGACAACCAGGGATACTACAGGTATTGCTACTCTTTTGAGGCCAAAGCAAGATTTTAATCTTTGCCTCTTTAATTGCTGATAGTTATCTATGTGTATGCTGTCACTTCAGTCGTATTTAACTCTTTGCAACCTTATAGACAGTAGCCTACCAGGCTCCTCTGTTCATGGGGCTTCTCCAGGCAAAAATACTGGAGTGAGTTACCATGCCCACCTCCAGGGGATCTTCCCAACCCAGGGATCGAACCTGCATCACCTGCATTGGCAGGCGGATTCTTTACACCCGAGCCACCTGGGAAGTCTGATAGTTTTTGATTGTTGTTGCTGCTGTTATTCCATCACAAAGTCATGTCCCACTTTTTGCAGCCCTTAGGACAGTAGCCCACCAGGTTCCTCTGTCTATGAGATTTCTCCAGCAAAAATACTGGAGTGGGTTGCCATTTCCTTCTCCAGGGGATCTTCCTAGACCAGGGATTGAACCTGCATCTCCTGCAGTGGCAAGCGGATTCTTTACCACTGAATCACCTATGGGGGAAGCCCATATTTATCTATGAAACAGGATTATGATGACTGAGACAAAATTGGGCATTATATTGCTACCATTTCCCGGCCATGCACAGTGAGGTGACTTTAATGTTGTCTAGTGATGCTTATTACATTGTGTCTGTACAGTATCACTTTGACCCAGGAAGCCTATGACTACATTATTTCATTTCCCCTTTATTTATTTATTTTTCCCTTTGCTTTAATTTACTATATATTATAGCCACCCTGAAACCAGGTGGAAGCAATAAATTTAAGACTTAATAAACTACAAGTTAAGTATTACATATTACTTATTATATATGTAATTAATATCAATACTTATTACTTATTACATATTTATCAATGTCATAGAATATCATATAGCCATTAAAGTCAGCATTATGACTATATAAAAATATAAATGTTTAAAAGATAATAATTAGTGAAGAAATTTACCAGAAATATAAACAAACATGATTACAACTAAAATGTATAAAAGAAGACTGGTGAGGAATTAAAGGAATTTAGGGATTGTGTATGAGTTTAAAACAATATACACACTGCAAGTTCAGTGTTTTAAGCATAGGATAATTAGAAAAGTAGAATCAAAATCATAAAAAGTAGTTATCTCTTGGACATCAAGTAATAGGTGATTTCGATTTTTGACTTTGGCTTTTTCTAAATTTTATGTGTTCTATTTCCTGTTACTGATACAGTGAAAAATTAATGATATTATAATTTTCATATTAAAATTAATTATGCTAAATTAGTTTGATTGTAGAAAAAGAATTTAAAGTTAAGGCTATTGTTCAATTTTAACTGCTGTGATTTTAAGCCTTCAGATATTAAGGAAATTGAACTCTGCCTCCACACTCCACCCTTAGGCCGGATTTGACACAATGCCATCTGGTCTACTAGGTTTTCAAAGATGTGATTTTTTTTTCATTGATGAACAGATTCCTTTTCAACATTTTCTTCAAGCAACTACACACTGTGTGTGCTGTTTTTCTAAATTCACCTTTGAGGTACTGCAAGAACGTTCACGAATCTACTCCCAGGCCTTCTTTCAGGGCAGTGGACCAGAATAGGTGACTAGAGGTGGCACGAGAAGGTCTCAATGTGTAACCCCACTCCTGAATGAGCTGCTGAGCCTTACATTACGATACATTATTTTACTTGCCTGGAGGAGATGATTGTTGTTTTACATACAGAAGAAGGTAAGGGCCCTAGAGTAAGAGATACATGTTTAAATTGGAAGAAGACGTTGGGATTAAAAATCAAAAATCTACAGCTGGGCATTATGTAGTTCCAGTTGAAACTCAACAGCAGAAAAATTGGAAAGCCTGGGGTAAAAGCATCTAATTGGGAAAATATTAATGCATTCATACAAAATATTCCTTATGCATGAGAGTGCCTGGAAAACAAGTGCCCAGCCATTTAACTCTGGCTTTCTTGCTATCCCAGAGAGACATGATGCTAAAACTTATGAACCTAATATCCCATTGTCAGTTTTGTTACAGTTAATCATATACTGGAAAAGTATAACATAGCTGGGGAGTTTCCCAGGCAACAATTTGAGGAGCGACTTTGAATCTGCAATGACCCATAAATCTTTGGTGATTAATAGGAGACTCTGCAATAGAAGACCATTCTCGGACCACAGGCCAGTATTAACTGAGAGATGGTTCTCTGCTTCCTTATTCTCTCTTCTTTCCTTCATCAGTCAACTCTTGCTCCCCCTTTAAGATTTAGCTCAAAATTGCCTTCCCTTTAAAACCTATCTCCATATCCCTTGCACACAGAGAGAAAAGGCCATAATTTTCTCTCTCTTTCACATGTCTTCACTTATTACTCTACTACCCACCTTACAATATCATACTGTAGTAATGTGTTTGCATTTCTAGAAAGATACCAATAAACTGGGATCTCAAAGATAAAGGCTCCACATTATTCACATTTATATCTTTAGTGCCTCCCACAACCCTTTCACGCTGGGGGATGCTCAATGCTGTGAACAAGTTCTTGCAAAAGTGTTTTTAGAATATAGACATAAAATGTACAAAGATTTTAGATAGCTGTCTTTAGAATATTTGATAACACTGGTAACACACAGGTTGCTATTCAGAGGACAGAATTATTGTTTAACACCAGCTTCCAGTTTGTGTTTTCTGAGCTTGTCTCAATAGAAAACAGATGAAAAGCTGGAAAGATTGTGCACACTTCCTCCTCTCACCCATCACAACAGGGTTGTGAAAATTGGATCAGACAGGATATCTTACAATTTCTCTCCTCTAGTAGCTGTTCCACAGCTGATAACACATTTTCAGCCTTGTTAAAAATTTCTCCAACTGATAAAACTTCTTGGGCCTTTTCCTCAAGTACCAATCATCCTTACTATCCCCTTTGCCAACAATTTTTCTCCCTTCCCTCCTTTTCTTCCAAATACAGAAGAGATGTGCTTCAACTGTTGCTATGTCCAAGAGCAGGGCCTGTGATTTTGCTTGTACTTGTTTGCCTAACGTGATCTCTTTGAAGTCAGAGGTCAGTTTCTTTCAGAGTACAGACACTTGCACATCAAGAGGTATTCAGGCTTTGCTAATGGGCCTTAACAAACATGTCACATTTCAGATCAACACGTCTGCCAATATGTAAGCCATTTCAAGAACACTTTTTCTGTCAACAGAAGCTTTCTGTCAATTCATGACATGTGTTAAATGAAACTATGTTAGATAGACTAAAATGTCCACACAGTAATAGTACATACAGAAGAGCTTTGTATTTATATTCATTCAGCATTAAGTTCACAAGACTCTAACGGTTATTAACATAAGAAATGCTTATTGAGACATTGATTGATGATGAGAACCCCCTCCCCCATCAAATCTACAGCAGATGGACCAGAAGGAAAAAGGGTTTACAAAGTAGAAATTTCTTACTCTGTTTTTATTTTTTTTAATTTAAATTTATTTATTTTAATTGAAGGCTAATTACTTTATAATATTGTATTGGTTTTGCCATACATCAACATGAACCTGCCTGCAACTGACTATTCTTTCCTCTTGAGGCAAGGGACATACTGTGCTGTGGAAAATAGTAAGATTTCAGTTTAGCTGTAGAGAATTTCATAGGACAAAAGAGATTATAAGGTGACCTGTATTGCAACAATTTTGTAAATGTTGCTGCTAAATTTATAGAAAAAAATACAATTTTATAATATTTGCAGAGAGAATAAAACCCAAAAGGTTTCAGTGAATATATTGCCAAAATTGAAATGACTTTTTACTGAATATCAAGAGCACAGAATAAACAGAAATATCATTACTAAATTGGAAAAGTAAGAAATCATTCTTGGAGAGAAAGAAAAAACATTTCAACTATTCTCCCTTTCTGAGTCCAATTTCATATGGCCTTTTGAAGGGGTTGTGCTGGGTAACTTGAATTTATTCAACCTTTTGATGGACTTGAATTTTCTCCTGAGATGTTTTAAACATTTCTTTCATCCTTAAGTACCCATGCAAGAAAGAAGCACCACTTGTAACTTTATCCCATTTTACTGATGGGAAAAGTAAGACATAAATATTTCAAGGGACCATTTTCTTAGTTTAGACTAATGCTCTTTTCAGTCAAGCACTCTGGCTTTTTATTATTTAACTAGAGAAATGTATTTGACAAGCAATAGTCCTTAGTAACTAATATAAGGAATTAAAGTCTTTCTTTTTATATGTTAGATAAATGGATAGTGTTTAAAGGGATGCTTCCTGTTCCTAAATGCACTGTATGAAAGTGGATAGCTATAACCAAATATAAAAATAATAGCATTTTTTGCTTCTCAAAAGTTTAAGCTTCAGTGAGCCAAATCATATCATAGACACCAGTGAAACAGTTTAGAGATTGAAGACAAATCACGAATGGAGTAGATCTGCAAGCCAAGCACATAACGGGAAAATGTCTGGTTCGCCATACGGACCTGAATTTCATATCTGATGAGTAGTTAGCCAAATTATACACAGACATTTTGAGCTTTGCTTTTAGATAGGACTTTATCACCTGATTACTGTATTGCTTTTCTTCTTGTCAAAAACAGAGTGATTTGAATAACTCAAGCTCAACTGGGGAGCCAGGCTTCTGGCTGTTTGGGTGGATACTATCACTGGAGATGGGGAGGTTGTCGGGGGGCATGAATGGAATCATTTGGTGAGAACTACATGGCTTTAGGTTAGATAGAAAAGACAGTATAGAGCTTGGGTTGGCTATGGAATAACTTGATAGATGAAGATGCAGGAAAAGAGATGGGCACATAAAGATTATTCACACGTGTTATGAAAACTATGTTTGAAGTGAGTGCTAAAAAGGGGGCAAACTACATTATTCTCTTATTTAAGAGACCTGTATCTTGGGGCATTTTCAAAAAATCTTTATAGAAGTCACTAAGAAACTACTTCTGTCCCTAGGAATATAGGCATAATATTTTAAATTGATATTCCTATTAAAAATGAATTTTTAGGGATGAAGTCCATTGATCCCATCATTTAACAATGAATAAATTTCTGGATAAGATAATAGTCTGTGAGCTCTCTAAGACAAGAAATAGGACTTAACTATAACAATATATAACCTTTTGTTCTTGGAACAGGATGAATTAAGAATGATACTGGTTTTGAAAAGTATCCCAGAGTAATTCTATAATATGGGATAAATAGGAGACTAGCAAGATGACTTAAAATGCAAATGTAATAGTTTTCTGATTTGTTCTTACAGATCTCTTAACTTAGCTATATTCCCTTGGATTCTAATGTGTCAAAGCTAAATGGTGACAATAGAACCTGATCTGGTTCATTAGTACAACCATTAGTCCTTTTATACGTTCTTTTTCTTTACTTGTGAACAACTGGGACTCCTTCCAAAAACTAGTCTGCTAATAAATTCTATTTCATTCATTTTTTTAAAAAAAACTCAAAAAAAATAAAAAAAAAATAAAAAAATCTCAGCTTCCCAACATTTATCTTGGTTTGATGCATTTAAATGTTGTTCAGTTAGAAAGCCTTAAGTAAGAGACTTAAAAACAAACATGTTCACTTGACAATCATACCCTATTTCTCCTAGTCTTTATCCATGCTGAGTTGGATACCATTTAAAACACGTGATCTTAAAGGTGCACCTCTATCAGTAGAGATCAACAGTTAACGGAATATTTTTATTGCTGTTTCTGTCACCTTTATGCACTGTTTTCTTTTGGGTATTTTTTCTGGTACCAGAGTGACTTTTTTGAGGAAAATGGCAAAGAACCAAAAATTTGTATTTTTTTGAAAACTAATGCAGTTGGAAATAAGGAATGGAAACTTCCATATTTGAAATTTCATATCCCAAATGAATTGATTAACATGCAAAAGGTTGTGAGTTTTTTCTTTCTACATGCCCTCTCTCTCTCTTGCTCTGCCTCCCACCCCCGAAGCTTCTGCTCTATCATTTGACTCTACGTTTGTCCTTTACGTTAGACCTGTTAGACAAGTGTCTCATTTACAGGCAGCAGCCTGTGCGTATGAACATGGGCCTGCTGCTGCTGCTGCTGCTAAGGCGCTTCAGTCGCGTCCGACTCTGTGCGACCCCATAGACGGCAGCCCACCAGGCTCCTCCGTCCATGGATTTTCCAGGCAAGAGTACTGGAGTGGGGTGCCACTGCCTTTTCCGTACTATTATGTTGCATGTATAGATATGTTTCTCTGTCATTTGGGCACTATAGTGCTATCATCAGTAATTCAGAGTATTATTTTCAGCAATCTATGCCTGCTAGATGATTAATAATAAGGATGATCATGCCAAGAAAAGTATCATCATATATTGCTACATGAATAGCTCCCTTTGGAGATGGGAAAAATTTATTGGGGGCGGGGGGCTAAAGAAGATTAGATAACTGAGTGCTTGCAAAATCAACCTTCACATTCATAATGGATTAATAGGTAAAGTCACTAACACTTCCACATACATGCTGTCACTTTTTTAAAAATTTGGTGCTTACTTATATTTGCTTATTTGTTGTCTTATAATTGACACACAATGTCATGTAAGTTTAAAGTGTAAAACATGATGGTTGGATATATTTATATATTGCCATATGATTACCACTGTCATGCTGTTACTTTTCCAAGAGAGAGCTGGTTGGGGTGAGTTTATGTGTATTTATGTAAATATTCTTGTATGTGTATGTGTGCAAGTATATTTAAGTCATGATAAACATAAACCTTAAGCTAATCACTGTTCTTATGATTTCAGATGACTCTTCATTAGCATTTACAAATTTAATTTGTAGTTAAAGGCCAGGTCTGAGCTGGCAGTGTATTCCTACGAGTAGGTATAAGACAATAGAAACTGTGATAGTGGCAGTGAATGAGTAGTATATACCCAAAGGTGTTAGAATTCAAACTCTTAAAACCTAACATGCTGGCTAAATAAAATAAGTAAAGAGTTGCCATATATTCTACTTTATAATAATTTTCCCCCTTAACTTTTCAACTTTCCTATGGTTTCTACTTTCCTTTTACCTTGTTAGTAGCTTTTTAAAAATCTGTGTTAACACCTGATATTTGTATTTATTTTTAAAACCCTTTAGAGATATACAATACTATTCAGGCTGAAAGAAAAGGGAAAACAGGGCAATTTTAATAAGAACATTAACTCTCTTTGACTACATTGACTCCATTTACTGAACTGGAAATTAACTGAATGAGAAGCCAGCTTCCATTATCTTTACACCTCTAAACATAACATCAAACTTTAATAAATGTGGGCTCAGATAGTAAGAGAATTAAATGCAAGGCCCTAAGGGCAGAGGTTTCTAGGAATGTGCTTATAATAGAGTTTCACCTGGAATTCAATTAAATATTTAGTGAGAGTGGCTGAAAGAAAGGTAGTGTGCTGAAAGCTGTGTGGGAGACAGAGATGAATACGACACAGTTTTTGTCCTCTAGAATGTCATGATCGATGGAAGCTAACACATTTCACCTCAAGTGTGGGGTGTATGTGGTGGTGAGGGGAGCTCCCTCCCCTTTCTCCTCCAGCCCCTACAAAACTGTTTATATTTGTACAATCCTATCACGCTTTCCCTGTTTTGTAGGACGAAGCATCTTTTTCCTTTTCTTGGCTAATACCTCTGCATGTGCCCTTGATCCCATATTCTCCCTCTCTCTTCTTAGGAATTGTGCTATAAATCAGTGGTCAACAAGTTTTTTCTGTAATAGTCCAGATAATAAATATTTTATGCTTTTTCAAGACATATGGTCTTTGTTGCAACTATTCAGGCCTGTTGTTGCAATGCTAATGCTGCTATAGACAGTATGTAGATAAATCAATGCATCTGTGCTCCAATACAATTTTACATATGGACACTGAAATGTGAAATTTTTATGAGTCATGAAATGTTATTTTTCTTTTTTCCAATTATTAAACAATGTTAGAACATTCTATGAGCAAATACGATAAGTAGCAGGTCAAACTTGACTCTCAACCATAGTTTGCTGACCTCTGCTATGAATAATGGCCATTCTTCCACATCTTCAACCATTCCTTTTCTACTTTCTTCCTTTTAGCCTATAATCACACTAAGCTAAGCTAAGCTAAGCTAAGTCGCTTCAGTCGTGTCTGACTCTGTGCAACCCCAGAGACGGCAGCCCACCAGGCTCCCTGATCCCTGGGATTCTCCAGGCAAGAACACTGGAGTGGGTTGCCATTTCCTTCTCCAGTGCATGAAAGTGAAAAGTGAAAGTGAAGTTGCTCAGTCGTGTCTGACTCTTAGCGACCCCACGGACTGCAGCCCACCAGGCTCCTCTGTCCATGGGATTTTCCAGGCAAGAGTACTGGAGTGGGCTGCCATTGCCTTCTCCCAATCACACTAAGGAGAATATAAAAAATATTTAGCAATAACTCTGGATACTGACTGATGACTCTAGATTCTGACCAATCAGAATAGGGAAAATCTGCCTCTCATATCTAATAGGAGCCATAAGCAACTAGTGAATAATTTTGATGTCTTTAGGACAAATACCAATCCAGAACACACCTCATTTCATCCGAAAAATGAAACAAAGCACATTTTGCACTGCCATCTTGATACTGGTCTACTCTCTTTATACCCAATATTTTTGAAAATTATTGTAATTTATCATCTCTCACCTATTCTTCAATAAGGCATCTGTTTCTATCATTCTTTTAAAACTGGCCTTTCCAGAAGAAACTCTTTTTTATTTTTCAGCCCTTTTTATGTGTTCAGTTTCTGTCACTTGCATTAAATCCCTCTAGGCATTTTCTAGTTTTCCAACTTCTGATTCTTGGTTGCCATGGCAGGTTCCTCTTTATCCAGCCCTCTTTTCTGCAACCATTCCCACCTGATATCCCCCAGCATTCTCCACCCACTTCTCCCTGTTCCCTGTTCTTGCCTTGGCAGTCTGATCCATTCTTAGGGTTTCATTTTCATTTTCTTGCAGATGACCTCTATGTTTATATCTCTGACCTTGATCTCTCTTTAGACTTCAGAGTCATTTCATCACTTGGATTTCCCTGAGGTGTCCCCAAAGTCACTGTGTCAGACAACGAACCTGTAGATATTTCCACCAGACATGCTTCTCTCTCACATTCCACATCTTAGTCCAGCAACGCCACCCGTGTTGCTGAAGCCAAGAAATGTAGAATCATTCTCAATGCTTTCCTGCCCTTACACCTAATTCCACTTAATTAAGCACTGACTTCTCCATCAAATGTTTCTTAATTCTGCCCCTCTAGCCACATCCCAACTATGGCTGCCTTTGCCCAGGCTTTCTCACTGAGCTGGACCACTGTGCTGGTCTAGTCCCTGCTCTCCCTTTTTATACCACCAGATGGCCATCAGGTGGGCCATCTCAAACACAATGTAATCAAAGAAACCACCCTCTCCACTAACCTCCTGAGTGACTCACTATTAGGATACTTAGCATGGCCCCAAGACCCTCCACCATATAGATTCTGCTTCCTGCCTCAGGAAGCCTCTTGCTGCTGCTGCTGCTGCTGCTGCTAAGTTGCGTCAGTCGTGTCCGACTCTGTACGACCCCATAGCCCACCAGGCTCCTCTGTCCCTGGGATTCTCGAGGCAAGAACACTGGAGTGGGTTGCCATTTCCTTCTCCAATGCATGAAAGTGAAAAATGAAAGTGAAGTCGCTCAGTCGTGTCCGACTCTTAGTGACCTCATGGACTGTAGCCCACCAGGCTCCTCCGTCCATGGGATTTCCCAGGCAAGAGTACTGGAGTGGGGTGCCATTGCCTTCTCCCCAGGAAGCCTCTTACTTTCTATCAAATCCTATATGTTTTATCTCCATCCCACTAATAGGGGGGATGGAAAAAAGCTAATACAAAATAATAACACACATATATCTAATGCCCTATTATATAATGCAATCCTATACCTCCATGCCTTTGAACATGTTATTCCTATCAAAAATATCTCTTTTCTCCTCTGCCTAGTCCTACTTATTTATTCAGCCTCTGAATTCATAAGACTGCTCTAAGAGCCTTTCCTCATTGTTTTCATTTTATTCTTCAGTTTCTATTGAAAGTGTGACTTCTCTTTTCTCTAACTATCTCAGCTTCACTATTACCAAACAAGTAAAGTATGGATAGCCATTGTCACTTGAGCTCCTACTCCAGTAACTGGTAAACAGGTCTAGGTGAAGACTACTTGGCAAGGCACAGGATTTAGAGTGTCTGGGTTCTGTTCCCAGCATCACAGCTTATTGCTCTATGGCTTGGGGTTTACACTTTCTAAGCCTCATATTTAAAATGGAAACTCCAGTCATTCATGAAAAAAATACCTTTGGGACACAGATTATGTTTCAGGCATTTTTCTAAGCACAGAAAAAAATTCTCATTTTCAAGGAACTTTCATTTTAGTAGACATAAGGGAAGGAGGGGAGAAAGAAATAAATAGATAATAAGAAAATAACTAAAATATACACTCTAACATATGGAAAGTGCACAGGGCATAGGGAGTAAAGTGATAGGATGGAGGAGGAAGATGGGAAATTTCCGGCGGTGATTAGGAAAAGTCTCACTGAGAAGTGATATTTGAGCAGAGACCTGAAGGAAGTGAGCCATGAGAGTATCTACAGCGAAGAGAATTCCAGGGAAAGAGAAACAGCAACTACACAAGAACTGGCCTGTTCTGTAAATAACAAGGAGGCAAGAATGCTGGAAAAGAGTGAGCAAGGGATGGAGAGAGGAGGAGACAGGTTGTGGGGGAGGTGGTCACACGGTATCAGGAGAGAGCAGACAGGACTATCATGTGCAGCCTCTTGTAAGGACTTTGAGCGAAATAGTCCCTCGGGGATCTTGAGCAGAAAAGCAGATGATCTGAATAAGGTTAAAGACGACTCTGGTTGCTGTGTTGAAAACATATCATGGGAGAGGAAGGCTAGAAAGAGGGCCATTTTAGAGGCTGTTAGCAATGAAGCAGATGAAAAATGATGGAGGTTTGAATCAAGTGAAGGTGATAAGACATGGTTTATTTTGAACACATTTTGGAGTAGCATAAAAAAAAAAAAGACTTGCTGGATTTGGGGTGTGGGAAAAGAGGAGACAACCTTGACTCCAAGGATTGTCACCTGTGTGATTACAAAGAGGGCGTTAGTGCTTTTACTGGGAAATCCTGCAAAAATTTCCCAAGGAATAAATAAGAATAGGAGTTTAGGTTAGATAAAAATAACTTTGAGTTGTCTATTATATATTTAAGTGAAGAAGTCAGATAGATAGTTCAATCTATATATGAGCTGAATTTTATGGAAGGTCTTTAAGCTCAAGATTAACATTTTCCAGTGAACAAATTATATACATAAAGCCTCTAGATTGTACATAAAAGAGAGAGCAGTCTGAGAACTGAGTTCTGTGCACTCTAGTATTTAGCTACTGGGGAAATGAGGAATAAGCAGCAAAGGAAGCTGAGAAGAGTCGGCAAACATGGCAAAAAGAAAATTATGAGTGGAAAGTAAAGAAAGCAAAAAAATAACATAAGAGAGTGCACAAGAGGAAGTGATCAGCTTTCTCCGAAGCTACTGATGGGTCAGGTAAGTGGAAGACTGAGAATTCAATTTTATTTTTTTTAGAAACTCAAAGGCCACTGTGACCTTGATAAGCAGCTTTGATGAAGTGGTAGGGGCAATGCGTGACCAGAGAGCGTAAATAACTCTTTCAAGGAGTTTTGCTAAGTGTGTGGATAGTAATGAGGCATAGATGGAAGGTGATGTGAAAGAAGAGAGACTTCACTTTTAAAGAAAAAAAAAGGCATACTTACATGCTGATAAAACTGACATAATAGAGGGAGATACTGATGATATGGGAAAGAAGAGTAAATATCAGAGTAATTTCTTTGGATAGGCAACAAAGAATGAGATCTCATGTATACACTGAGTATCTGGTCTTGGATAGCAACACGAACAGTTCATCCATAGTGACAAATATTAACGGAAGGTAGAGCTATGGAGGAGAGCCTGCACCATTTCTCTTCTGCTTCTATTTCTCAGTGAAGTAGTAAACAAGATCATAAGCTGATCACAAAGATGTCAGGAAGAGGTGTTAGAAATTTATTGTAAGAAGAGAAAGAATGTCTTTTGAACTCGAAGGAACTTAGTGAACCTGGAGAGTATGATAGAATTAGTGACTACCAGCAAAGCTCAGTTGAAATTAGTAGTTATAAGTTTAAAAAGAAATAAATCAGTATAGTTGTACATTTTTCTCCAGTCACATTCAACTGGAAATAGGTCTAAAATAGGCAGTGTTAGGTTGAACCTGGGGTCAGATCATGCCAGGAATGTACTATAAAGTGGGAGAGATGGGCCAAGGGAATTGAGGATAAATTTAAGGAAGTGATTATAATAATGGGCAATGTAATCTAGTTTATAACTGTGGTGTTGGAGAAGACTCTTGCAAGTCCCTTGGACTGCAAGGAGATCCAACCAGTCCATCCTAAAGGAGATCAGTCCTGGGTGTTCATTGGAAAGACTGATGTTGAAGCTGAAACTCCAATACTTCGGCCACCTGGTGCAAAGAGCTGACTCATTTGAAAAGACCCTAATGCTGGGAAAGATTGAGGGCAGGAGGAGAAGGGGATGAGAGGATGAGATGGTTGGATGGCATCACTGACTCAATGGACATGGTTTTGGGTGGACTTCAGGAGTTGGTGATGGACAGGGAGGCCTGGCGTGCTGTGGTTCATGGGCTTGCAAAGAGTCGGATACGACTGAGCGACTGAACTGAACTGAATCTAGTCTATTTGGGGAAGAAAGGAAGACATGAGTAAAAAGGTGGTGAGATCCATGCATGGTAAGTCCTTAAGAGGTTGTAGAATTACAAGATTCATATTACTAGAGGGAGAAAGCAAGTAAGACAGGAGGTAGTTAGAGAATGGTGATCACAGAAGAGTTCTAGTGAGACTGAGCTCATGGAAGGGCTACAATTATTGGATATGAAAAGCTGTGTGGTATATACACAGAAAGAAAGCAAAACATAAAGTTATTGGAGAAGGTAGTCAGAAACCTGCCACTGGAAGGCTTATTTGCCTGCTGCTGCTGCTGCAGCTGCTAAGTCACTTCAGTCGTGTCCGACTCTGTGCAACCCCAGAGATGGCAGCCCACCAGGCTCCCCCGTCCCTGGGATTCTCGAGGCAAGAACACTGGAGTGGGTTGCCATTTCCTTCTCCAATGCATGAAAGTGAAAAGTGAAAGTGAAGTCGCTCAGTCGTGTCCGACTCCTAGCGACCCCATGGACTGCAGCCTACCAGGCTCCTCCGTCCATGGGATTTTCCAGGCAAGAGCACTGGAGTGGGCTGCCATCGCCTTCTCCTTATCTGCCTGGACATTGATATAACCAAGAATTAGGTTATGAAGATATGATGTTAGGGAGTGTAACAATAAGACACTAATATTTTCAGTGAAGGAAGGGGAGATATGGGGTTTGTAGATAGCTGTATATAGAGATACTGATAGCTTGTACCTTTTAGGTTGCTGAGGATTAAAGAAGATATGCATATAAGGTGATTTCCAGAGTACTAGTCCACAGTGAATTCAAAAATATTGGTTCTTATTATCCTATCAAATCCATGAAGTGAAGTCACTCAGTCGTGGCTGACTCTTTGTGACCCCATGGACTGCAGCCCACCAGGCTCCTCCGTTCATGGGAGTTTCCAGGCAAGAGTACTGGAGTGGGGTGCCATTTCCTTCTCCAGGGGATCTTCCCGACCCAGGGATCAAACCCGTGTCTCCCGCATTGCAGCTTTTACCGTCTGAGCCACCTGTTGCCAACACCAAAGCCTATCTCACCTTAACACTGGCTGATAGAGGATAAGTATTATACTGAAACAGACGGTTAGTTTTCTCTCTAGATTACTAATAGAGATGGCTGTAGGAGTCTGAAGGGGATGGGCTTAAGAGCACAGGAAGTAGAATTTCTGTGATATGATGATTTTGGTAATATATTAATCAGAAATTCCATGAGGTCATAATTTAACTATTTGTGTAAAAACTAATAGCTTTTTTCTCTTTCAATTAAATTTCCATTTGAGCCACTCTGCCCAACATGCTTATAAATGAAAATGTAGGGCAACAGAATGGGTCACAGATTTTGTCAGGACACTGGCCTTCCCAGCAACATGAGTTCTCAATATTTCGGAGGATAGTGTTTTTCATAAAATGTCTGTAAACAAGGATGTAGGGTCTTCTGTTGTTTATCATCACATCATGAAAATTAATAAGCTAGATTCTTCATTGAAAATAAATAGGAACGCTTTTTCACACTTTCTCTATTTACTGAATTTCTGTACTTCTTTGGAAACTCTTTAAAACCCTCTGAAGATTTCCTTCCATGTATCTGTCTCATGTGAGAACAAGTTGACATTACAGGCTAAAGTTGATTGGACTTCTGAACTTTTTTTAGAGTAATTTACATATTTTTGTTTTGCTCCCAGATCCAGAATGATAGCCCAATATTTTATGACACATCCACAGAGCTTGCAAATCAGTGAACATTATTTTTACTTTGTTATGAAATGCTACCATTTAGATTCCTCTGGTAATGCAATTTTGTTCTGCTCCCAGCTTTCTATTTTAGCAACGAACAACCAGAATTAGAAAGAAATCATCATTATCCAGATCTGCAGGGGCTTTTGAAACTGATTTCTGCCATTGCTGGGTACACATGAGTGTTTTTAATGTATAATTTCTCTATCTCCATTTGCAATTTAGCACTCAGGGACAACAGAGAAAGAGAAAGATGAGTAGTAGAGAGACAAACAGTGGGAGTCCCACTATTCACTTGAGTATGGGGGAGACTAAAAGATTTTGGGGAAAATAGATAAGCACTCTGGAAATAAGTTGTGAAGGATACTTCATTTTCTCTTAATGGGAACTTCTAAACTGTCTGTTTCAACATCTTTTTGTAGAGTCACACTGGGGTGGGGAGAACTCATAACAGTGTGTCTATCCTAGGGTTCTGAGTGGAGATGAAATGACTAGGAATATTAGCCTGACCTAGCCAGTGTGAAACAAGAGCTTCAACCCTCCGTAAGAGAATGACCTTGGAATTGCATTGAAAGCTCAGGCAGATTTGGAATCAAAGAATGAGAGCACAGGAAGGGATTGTGAAAGCTGTGTAGTTCTGGAAGCAGATCATAGAAAAAGGGTAAGAGAAAGTGGATCTAAAAGAGCAACTTCAGAGGTTAAAGAAAAAAAAAGTATTCGGGATGTGAGCGGGAGAAAGTGGGATTATATGATAAAATTAACAATGCAGAGAAACTGTGTTTGAGGAAAAGCTGATCATGATTGTTTCATCAAATAATTGTTCTTGTCAGAGGCCTGAATCCAGGCAGAATGACTGATGAGAGAACCTTAACCCCCTATGGAATGATGGTGGCCTCTTAAGACATAGCTAGTGAATGTGAGCTGGAGACAGAGAAAGTAGGACAGCAAGGAATGGGGAAGATTCAGAAGAGCTGGGCCAGATTTTTGCAGTGAAAATGTATCTCTATTAGCCTAAATATAGAAACTTAAAAGGATTTGTGCCCTGACAGTGTTCTAGAAAACAATAACGGGTGAATCTTCATTTCTCCTCAGCAGATGAAGCCTTTTCTGGGCTTGCTCTGTTGTCAACAGGAAAGATGTAAGCACATTTTAGTTCACATTTATGTAAAACATAAAGCAAGTTAGAACAGCTAGAATTTACTTGTCCCAGGAAGACAATGACTCTCAGTGAATTCTAAACTATTGGCACTTAATTGAGCTGTTAATACCATTTCTACTCTATTCAAAATAAATCGTCCACTCTGTTCCCCTTGATTTTTCTTTTTCCCACAGGATCACATTATAATTCATCCACAGACTTACTGATGTATTAAATTCTCTCTAAAATAAGGCCTTACTTACAATAATATTCTGCAACATCAAAATCACATTTTTCCTTCATTCAGGCATCCAATTCTTTTCTCTTTTCCATTTTGTTCATGCACCACCAGTGATATTTGAAAATTTTGTTGATGTTTTATTAATGTCTTTTTTTGCCCTCAAATCACTAATAATCATCACCAGGGCCTAGGAAGATCGTTTATCCTTTTACCACATCTTTAATTCCTTCCTAAAGCTAGGGTTATTTAGCCAGCTCTTAGAATATTCAAGGTCCTATGCATATAATGACAATTAAATAGCTTAAAAACATGGTATGCTTCCCACTCTAAAAATGTTATGATTCTTCAGTGATGAGCAACAGACTGCAGGAAAACCTTTGGGCTGGACTAATGATTTATTTTCCTCTGTACATTTCCAAGGTCATTTTGATGATTATCTCTAGATGTCAATATAAATGTGGAAGGACACATCATCTACAGCATATGGACTTCAGAAAAACTGAAAGCTCCTTCAGGCAGCCATAACAATGAATCTTTATTGTACTCTAGAGCCTGTGTGGCCTTGTAGGGGATTTTAATAGGTAGAAAAAATATGGTCTCTATCTTCTTGTCATGTTAGATTCTGTCACATTTCCCATCCCTTCAATTCTTCCCAGTTTGAGTGTTGGTGAGGAGATGTATCTTTCAGCAATTTTGTGAAGATTCAAATAGAATAACATGGAAGGAAAATGTAACAGTTCACTGAGAACAATAATATTACATGTAATTGAGAGCTATCATATTTAAACTTAAATTACAGTTGAGTAACTAGGGTGTATTTCTTAAGCAAAGCAAAACAAACTAACTCTGTAGCATAGAAAACCCCAGAGCTTTCTATGCCAGAGGCCAAGCTCTATAGCAGCCTAGTTTCATAAGCAGACAGTTGCTATTAACTTGGATTAATTGACTATAAGTGTAAACTTTCAAACTGGTCCCTTAAGTTTAAACGTACATTTATTACCTTAACTTTCAATTCTTCCAAACAAATCTGTAGTTTATAGTTGTGAACCTTGGAAAAGCTATGTATTTTTACATTGAAAATTGAGAAGTATTTCTGGTACTTCCCAGATTTAATAGGACTCTGAGATGAAGACTTCATAAAAATGCAATTTCTATTAGCTCAGATTATAAATAGAACCATCTTCACAATATGAAACACCAGCTCAAAATTATTCCTTCAGGCAATCTCAATATAACTAAGAGCAGATTAAATAGCCAGATTCTAAGAATTCAAGAATTCAAAAGTAGTTTCCCTTAAGTAAGTCATAAAACTCTTTACTAGTCTATGTATATTCAGTGTGTGTATATGTGTGTGTGTATGTTTATCTCTTCAGTAATATATATATATATATATATATATATATATATATATATGTATATATATCCTCAGTAAAACAATTACCAAAAAAGTTGAAAGGATGGGAATGTAAGTAATGGGAAAATATTTTTAAAAGTGAATTCTCTCTTTATTTAGACTGGAATAGAAATTCCTAAAGAAGTAGTTTTGAAAAATACCATGAATATGTGTTATATTAATTTTTGACATAATTCTGTCTAAATCTATTTAAAGAGTACCTTGTCCATGATGGATTCTTCACAGAACTATTGAGATACCATGATTAAATATGATTCTTTAATGTCACTTAAAAAATGATGCTATTGGTAGTTTTTATGTGCTTGCTCATGTTTACACTTCTCAATTTTTAGGATATATAACCATCTCCAAACAATTTAAATGCCTTTTTCTTGAAAATAATAAATGTTAAGACTTAATATGAAGCGCTTATATTTTATGTCACAATATTAAAGTCTTGTTTGCTGTCTTTGTGATGAGACACAATGACTTTTGGTTATATATTTATAACTAAATATATATATATTTAAATTATAGCATGTGAAAATAACATTATTTCCTATGTAAATCTAGTTATAAGGTAAATGTAGTTATATGGAATAGTTTGGATAATTCAAATTCAAGAATATTTATTGGGCAGTTTGCCATGTGTCAGGCAGTAATGTCATTTAATCCTCAGCGCATCTTGGAGAGGTCTATGTTACTAATCCCAGTTTACATCTGAGGAGGAGAGAAGTAGTTCTTAATGTCAGACTATTAATAAATAGCAGAAATGGGACTCTAATCATGTCTTCATAACGAAAGGCTGTGTTTTATTTGTGATACTTCAGGAAAAGCAAAGTTCTGTGATTAATTATTCCCAGTGCATACTTTGAAGGAATTTTCACTACATTATTGCTTAAGTAGGTTTTCTCCGTGGATCTGAATTGGCTGCCCCAGTGGCTCAGAGAGGAAAGAATCTGCCTGCAGTGCAGGACCTGGGTTTGATTCCTTGGTTGGGAAGATCTCTTGGAGAAGGAAATGGCAACCCACTCCAGTGTTCTTACCTGGAAAATCCCATGGACAGATGAGCTTGGCAGGCTATAGTCCATGAGGTCACAAAGAGTTGGACACGACTCAGCGACTAACATCTACACACTCCGTGGGTTTGAATACCAAAATAATAAGGCAATTGTTCAGGAAATGATTTAGCAAACCAAAAAATTAGCTTGTGCAGCAGCAGGGCTGAGCATGAAGTTTTGAGTTCCATATCATACTTTTCTAGGCATTTGTGTGCTTTACCGTGAGTGTGCATTATTTTCATAATAAAAACAAAATAAATTACAATTTAAAATACTTGCAGTTTAAAAATAATATGCTCTAATATCTTTTATTAATTTTGTAAACTGGTATGCTATGAAATAATATAAAATATATATATCCACCTAAATGTTGATAGTGGTACCTCTGGATTGTTATTGTTAAAGAGATTTTAACATTTTTCTTAAGTGTACTCTTAATAGTTTTTTTTAAATAGTTTCCTGCACACCTGGATTTTACTTTTCTTATCATTATCATGACTTACTTTTATAGTAAAAAAAATACACAAAAAGAAATATGCTTTTTATTTTGAAAATAATTATCTGTGCACATACTCTTATTTCCTGGGTAAAGTTTGACTACCCTCTGGACTATTTCAGTCAAATCTAAAAGCAAAAATCACTGAGAAACTGGGAGTATTTTGAATTCTATGCATGTACTTAATAGAAAAAAGAAACACTGTCAATATACATATGAAAAGATCCTCAACCTCTCTAATAATCAGGGAAGGGAAAATTAAAACCCAGAGATACCAACAAAGCACACACACTAGACTGGCAGATTTCAAGACTGATGATATTCTATGTTGGCAAAGGGATGTGACAGCAGGCTTTTGCCTACTTCATTGCAGACACAGTTTTTTTTTGTTCAGTAATTTGGCACTGTCAGAAATTTTGAATGTCCAACTCTTTTGACCAGCAATTCTACATCTAGGAGCATATTCTCTGGAAATACATAAGTGCTTTCTATAGCACTACTTGTAACAGTGAAAAATTGAAAAGAATTTCAAATGTCTTTCCAAATGGAAATAGTTAAATGAGTAATGACACATTCATAACATGGGGTGCTCTGCAGATGTAAAAATGAGTGGTTCCTATGTATGTTCCAAAGCAGAGAACACCAAGGTAATGTTTTTACCACACACAGAAAAAGGCTTAAAAGAAGATATGTCTTTGACTCTGTTTACCAATTAGAAGAAAGGAGATAAAGAAACTTTAATTTTTACTTAATATATTTAATATTATTTGCAAAGATTTTCACAATGCTTACTAACATCCTTCAAATTTTTAAAAAGTCGCAATATAGTTAAAGTAATCCCAGATACCTACCCAATGAATTAAATTCTGTAGTTTAAGTCAGTTAGAACTCCACTTTGAAAAAAAGGTATGTAATTCGCTTTCTGCTTTATAGTGTTTTCCAGGGTCTCAAACTATGAATGGGTTTCAACTGTGAGCTCCTTCTCTTCTCCCACCTTCACCCAGGAGGAAAGTTAGGTGCCTGTCAGGAAAAGCAATTTGGCTATACAGTATTACTTGAGGGAAATTCTCTGAACCCAATAAAATGTGCTTCCACATTGCTTAAAAGGCTACTAATCTGATGTCCAGTGGCAGACAAATGGATAAGAAAGCCATGGCACATATACAGAATGGAATATTACTCAGCTATTAAAAAGAATGCATTTGAATCAGTTCTAATGTGGTGGATGAAACTGGAGCCTATTATACAGAGTGAAGTAAGTCAGAAAAACACCAATACAGTATATTAACACATATATATGGAATTTATGATGACCCTATATGCAAGACAGCAAACGAGACACAGATGTAAAGAACAGACTTTTGGACTCTGTGGGAGAAGGCGAGGGTGGGATGATGTGAGAGAATAGCACTGAAACATGTATATTATCAGATGTGAAATAGATCGGCAGTCCAGGTTCGATGCATGAGACAGGGTGCTCAGAGCTGGTGCACTGGGATGACCAGAGGGATGGGATGGGGAGGGAGGTGGGAGGGGGGTTCAGGATGGGGAACATATGTACACCCATGGCTGATTCTTGTGAATGTATGGCAAAAACCATACATTTCTGCTTTATTGACTATGCCAAAGTCTTTGACTGTGTGGATCACAAGAAACTGTGGAAAATTCTGAAACAGATGGGAATACCACACCACCTGGCCTGCCTCTTGAGAAACCTGTATGCAGGTCAGGAAGCAACAGTTAGAATTGGACATGGAACAACAGACTGGTTCCAAATAGGAAAAGGAGTACATCAAGGCTATATATTGTCACCCAGCTTATTTAACTTCTGTGCAGAGTACATCATGAGAAACGCTGGGCTGGATAAAGCACAAGCTGGAATCAAGATTGCTGGGTGAAATATCAATCACCTCAGATATGCAGCTGACACCACCCTTATGGCAGAAAGTGAAGAAGAACTAAAAAGCCTCTTGATGAAAGTGAAAGAGGAGAGTGAAAAAGTTGGCTTAAAGCTCAACATTCAGAAAACGAAGATCATGGCATCTGGTCCCATCACTTCCTGGCAAATAGATGGGGAAACAGTGGAAATAGTGGCTGATGTTATTTTGGGGGGCTTCAAAATCACTGCAGATGGTGATTGCACCCATGAAATTAAAAGATGCTTACTCCTTGGAAGGAAAGTTATGACCAACCTAGACAGCATATTACAAAGCAAAGACATTACTTTGTCAACAAAGGTCCGTCTAGTCAAGGCTATGGTTTTTCCAGTAGTCATGTATGGGTGTGAGAGTTGGACTATAAAGAAAGCTGAGCGCAGAAGAAATGATGCTTTTGAACTCTGGTGTTGGAGAAGACTCTTGAGAGTCCCTTGGACTGCAAGGAGATCCAATCAGTCCATCCTAAAGGAAATCAGTCCTGGGTGTTCATTGGAAGGACTGATGTTCAAGCTGAAATTCAAATATTTTGAAGGATTGATGCGAAGAGCTGACTCATTTGAAAAGACCCTGCTGTTGGGAAAGATTGAGGGCAGGAGGAGAAGGGGATGACAGAGGATGAGATGATTAGATAGCATCACCAACTCAATGGACATGAGTTTGGGTAAACTCCAGGAGTTGGTGATGGACAGGGAGGCCTGGCATTCTGTAATTCATGGGGTTGCAAAGAGTCAGACACGACTGGGCAACTGAACTGAACTGAAGTGATGGCAAAAACTATCACAATATTGTAAAGTAATTAACCTCCAATTAAAATTTTAAAAAAAGTATATGAAGAAAAAAATACATTTTAAAACAAGATAACACTGCTAGGAAACAATTTTGAATTTATGGGGTAAAAAACTGCTTAGGATGAATCTGATTCAAATATAATGTTGCATTATCTTTTGGAGCAATTTTTTTTATGCAGACTACCGTCATTGCAAAGGATAAACTTATAAAGTAGAAAGAGCAGGAAGTCAGACAGACCCAGATTGAGCCCATGTCTTTCACTTCACCTTGTGATATCAGGGAAGATACTTAACATCTCTCAGCTTCAGTCTCCTCATCTCTAAAATGGGAGTATTTGTAATATCTTACTACATAGTGTAAAACCCTACCACATTATTGGCATTCAACATATATTATTTTTATTTTGGTTTTGCTATCTAAAAATCAGTGCCTTGTGAAGGCATTCACCATCTGCCTCCACAAGGATGAAGTCAGTAGCCACTGCAACTGCTGACCTCCAATATACCCTGAAAGGAGTTTGGGGTAGATCAGGAAGGAGGCACTTTGTGCTCTGAGGAAAATTGGCAGAGCAGGCTTTCATATAGTTAGATATTTTCAGGAGAAGATTTTATGAGCCCAAATTCTTGCATTTCCCCATATCTAGAAAAGCACTAAAATCATTAATGGAGACATCTGCACCACATGACTAGCAGCAAGCCTCTGCCAAAACAGGTGCCTGACTGCATGTATCCCCCTTCACATCCCCACATGTGTAACACTGATCTTCACCCTACCTCTCTGGTGCAGAGTCTCAGAGCTGAGATGTCCCCTGAGCTACAGTCCTTATTTTGCCCCCCAATAAATCTTAACTCACAACTTACATGTTGTGCTTTTTTTTTTTTTTTCAGTCAACAGTTGAGAATTACATAGTGTTTAGCAAATCACCTAAGGTAGACTATTTTTCAAATACTGGATTTCATTTGAAATCACCAATTATAGGTTCCTGAATCCATTTATTTCTTGAAGACTAATAATGCTCACTCTTTATTTTAGAATGTAATAACGGTATATACCTTAAAAGTATACAGTGCTATATGTCAACAGTCTCTCAATAAAACTGGAGAAAAAAAGTAGTAAGGGTAAATTACACTAGGTGTAATAAATACAGAAAATAAAATGTCTCCTTCATCAGTCAGTTTGTCATTCAGTCGTGTCCAACTTTTTGTGACCCCATGGACCACAGCATGCCAGGCCTCCCTGTCCATCACCAACTCCCAGAGTTTACTCAAACTCATGTCCATTGAGTCAGTGATGCCATCCAACTATCTCATCCTCTGTCGTCCCCTTCTCTTCCCGCCTTCAATCTTTCCCAGCGTCAGGGTCTTTTCAAATAAGTCAGTTCTTTGTATCAGGTAGCCAAAGTATTGGAGTTTTAGCTTCAACATCAGTTCTTCCAATGAATATTCAGGACTGATTTCCTTAAGGATGGACTGGATGGATCTCCTTGAAGTCCAAGGGACTCTCAAGAGTCTTCTCCAAGACCACAGTTCAAAAGCATCAATTCTTCGGCACTCAGCTTTCTTTATAGTCCAACTCTATGGAAAAACCATAGCTTTGACTAGACAGACCTTTGTTGGCAAAGTAATGTCTCTGCTTTTTAACATGCTGTCTAGGTTAGTCATAACTTTTCTTCCAAGCAGTAAGTGTCTTTTAATTTCATTGCTGGAGTCACCATCTGCAGTGATTTTGGAGCCCCTGCAAATAAAGTCTGCCACTGTTCGCAGTATTTCTCCATCCGTTGGCCATGAAGTGATGAGATCAGATGCCATGATCTTAGTTTTCTGAATGTTGAGCTTTAAGCCAACTTTTTCACTCTCCTCTTTCACTTTCATCAAGAGGCTCTTTAGTTCTTCTTCACTTTCTGCCATAAAGGGGGTGTCGTCTGCATATCTGAGGTTATTGATATTTCTGCTGACAATCTTCATTCCAGATTGTGATTTATCCAGCCTGGCATATCTCATGATATACTCTGCGTATAAGCTAAATGAGCAGTGTGACAGAGGTATAAGCAGATATACAGCCTTGACGCACTCCTTTTCCTATTAGGAGCCAATCTGTTGTTTCACGTCCAGTTCTAACTGTTGCTTCCTGACCTGCATACAGGTTTCTCAAGAGGCAGGTAGGTGGTCTGATATTCCTATTTGTTTCAGAATTTTCCACAGTTTATTGTAATCCACACAGTCAAAGGCTTTGGCTTAGTCAATAAAGCAGAAGTAGATATTTTTCTGAAACTCTCTTGCTTTTTCAATGATCCAGTGGATGTTGACAATTTGATCTCTGGTTCCTCTGCCTTTTCTAAATCCAGATTGAACATCAGGAAGTTCACGATTCACGTATTGTTGAAGACTTGGAGAATTTTGAGCATTACTTTACTAGCATGTGAGAGGAGTGCAATTGTGCAGTAGTTTGAGCATTCTTTGGCATTGCCTTTCTTAGGGACTGGAACGAAAACTGACCTTTTCCAGTCCTGTGGTCACTGCTGAGTTTTCCAAATTTGCTGGCATGTTGAATGTAGCCCTTTCATAGCATCATCTTTCAGGATTTGAAATAGCTCAACTGGACTTCTTTCACCTCACTAGCTTTGTTTGTAGTGATGCTTCTTAAGGCCCGCTTGACTTCCCATTCCAGGATGACTAGCTCTAGGTTGGTGATCACACGATCATGATTCTGGGTCATGAAGATCTTTTTGTACAGGTCTTCTGTGTATTCTTGCCACCTCTTCTTAAT
This sequence comes from Budorcas taxicolor, assembly GCF_023091745.1. Taxonomy (NCBI): domain Eukaryota; kingdom Metazoa; phylum Chordata; class Mammalia; order Artiodactyla; family Bovidae; genus Budorcas; species Budorcas taxicolor. The sequence goes on from NC_068911.1 coordinate 75,063,130, forward strand.
ATCTTCTGTTAGGTCCGTACCATTTTTGACATGCATGAACTGTTCCCTTGGTATCTCTAATTTTCTTGAAGAGATCTCTAGACTTTCCCATTCTACTGTTTTCCTCTATTTCTTTGCATTGATTACTGAGGAAGGCTTTCTTATCTCTTCTTGCTATTCTTTGGAACTCTTTGTTCAAATGGGTATATCTTTCCTTTGCTCTTTTGCCTTCTGCTTCTTTTCTATTCACAGCTATTTATAAGGCCTCCGCAGGCAACCATTTTGCCTTTTTGCATGTCTTTTCCTTGGGAATGGTCTTGATCACTGACCCCGGTACAATGTCAAGAGCCTCTGTCCATAGTTCATTAGGCACTCTGTCTATCAGATCTAGGCCCTTAAATCTGTTTCTCACTTCCACTGTATAATCATAAGGGATTTGATTTAGGTCATACCTGAATGGGCTAGTGGTTTTCCCAACTTTCTTCAATTTCAGTCTGAATTTGGCAATAAGGAGTTCATGGTCTGTGCTGCAGTCAGCTCCTGGTCTTTTTTTCTTTTCTTTTTTTTATGCTGACTGTATAGAACTTCTCCATCTTTGGCTGCAAAGAATATAATCAATCTGATTTCAGTGTTGACCATCTGGTGGTGTCCATGTGTAGCGTCTTCTCTTGTGTTGTTGGAAGAGGTTGTTTTCTATCACCAGTGAGTTCTCTTGGCAAAACTCTATTTGCCTTTGCCCAGCTTCATTCTGTATCCCAAGGCCAAATTTGCCTTGTTACTCCAGGTGTTTCTAGACTTCCTACTTTTGCATTCCAGCCCCCTATAATGAAAAGGACATCTTTTTTCAGTGCTAGTTCTAGAAGTTCTTGTAGGTCTTCATAGAACCATTCAACTTCAGCTTCTTCAGCATTACTGGTTGGGGCATGGACTTGGATTACTGTGATGGTGACTGCTTTGCCTTGGAAACGAACAGAGATCATTCTGTCATTTTTGAGATTGCATCCAAGTACTGCATTTCGGACTTTTTTGTTGACCATGATGGCTACTCCATTTCTTCTAAGGGATTCTTGCCCTCAGTAGTAGATATAATGGTCATCTGAATTAAATTCACTCATTCCTGTCTCCTTCATATAATCCAGTCTCCTTCATATAATCAGTGAAATTAGAAAATATTTATTAAGCACCTCTTTAATGTGCCAGAACTCATCCTAGGCACTAGGCACAACATAGAATAAATAAGATAGATATGGTTACTATCCTCATGGTTCCTGGTTAAAAATTAATAACTTAGAAATAAGTGACAATAAGCCCAGATACCTATCCACATGCCCCCTATCTCTGCCCTGAATCTTGGACTCTTTGTACTATTTCTAATGACACTGTCATACAGTGCCAAAGCAGTATATTAGAATTTTCCCTAAATGCTCACTTTCCTATGCACTCAGTTCAGTTCAGTTCAGTTCAGTTGCTCAGTCGTGTTTGACTCTTTGCAATCCCATGAATTGCAGCATGCCAGGCCTCCCTGCCCATCACCAACTCCCAGAGTTCACTCAAACTCATGTCCATTGAGTCGGTGATGCCATCCAGCCATCTCATCCTGGGTCATCCCCTTCTCCTCCTGCCCCCAATCCCTCCCAGCATCAGGATCTTTTCCAATGAGTCACCCCTTCGCATGAGGTGGCCAAAATACTGGAGTTTCAGCTTTAGCATCAGTCTTTCCAAAGAACATCCAGGATCGATCTCCTTTAGAATGGATTGGTTGAACCTCCTTGCAGTCCAAGGGACTCTCAAGAGTCTTCTCCAACACCACAGTTCAAAAGCATCAATTCTTCAGTGCTCAGCTTTCTTCACAGTTCAATTTTCACATTAGAACATGACCACTGGAAAAATCATAGCCTTGATTAGACGGACCTTTGTTGGCAAAGTAATGTCTCTGCTTTTCAATATGCTATCTAGGTTGGTCATAACTTTCCTTCCAAGGAGTAAGCGTCTTTTAATTTCATGGCTGCAGTCATCATCTACAGTGATTTTGGAGCCCAAAAAAATAAAATCTGACACTGTTTCCCCATCTATTTCCCATGAAGCAATGGGACCACATGCCATGATCTGTTTTCTGAATGTTGAGCTTTAAGCCAACTTTTTCACTCTCCTCTTTCACTTTCATCAAGAGGCTTTTTAGTTCCTCCTCACTTTCTGCCATAAAGGTGGTGTCATCTGCATATCTGAGGTTATTGATATTTCTCCCGGAAATCTTGATTCCAGCTTGTGCTTCTTCCAGCCCAACATTTCTCATGATGTACTCTGCATATACGTTAAATAAGCAGGGTGAAAATATACAGCCTTGATGTACTCCTTTTCCTGTTTGGAACCAGTCTGTTGTTCCATGTCCAGTTCTAACTGTTGCTTCCTGACCTGCATATAGGTTTCTCAAGAGGCAGGTCAGGTGGTCTGGTATGCTCATCTCATTCAGAATTTTCAATAGTTTATTGTGATCCACACAGTCAAAGGCTTTGGCATAGTCAATAAGGCAGAAATAAATGTTTTTCTGGAACTCTCTTGCTTTTTTCCATGATCCAGCAGATGTTGGCAATTTGATCTCTGGTTCCTCTGCCTTTTCTAAAAGCAACTTGAACATCTGGAAGTTCATGGTTCACATATTGGTGAAGCCTGGCTTGGAGAATTTTGAGCATTACTTTACTAGAGTGTGAGATGAGTGCAACTGTGTGGTAGTTTGAGCATTCTTTGGCATTACTTTTCTTTGGGATTGGAATGAAAACCGACATTTTCCAGTCCTGTGGCCACTGCTGAGTTTTCCAAATTTGCTGGCATATTGAGTTCAGCACATTCACAGCATCATCTTTCAGGATTTGAAATAGCTCAATAAGAATTCTTTCACCTTACTAGCTTTGTTTGTAGTGATGCTTTCCAAGGCCCACTTGACTTAGGACTCCAGGATGTGTGGCTCTAGGTGAATGATCACACCAGCATTATTATCCGGGTGGTGAAGATCTTTTTGTACAGTTCTTCTGTGTATTCTTGCCACCTCTTCTTAATATCTTCTGCTTCTGTTAGGTCCAGATCATTTCTGTCCTTTATCGAGCCCATCTTTGCATAGTTCCCTTGGTATCTCTAATTTTCTTGAAGAGATCTCTAGTCTTTCTCATTCTGTTCTTTTCCTCTATTTCTTTGCATTGATAACTGAGGAAGGCTTTCTTATCTCTTCTTTGGAACTCTGCATTCAGATGCTTATATCTTTCCTTCTCTCCTTTGCTTTTCGCTTCTCTTCTTTTCACAGCTATTTGTAAGGCCTCCCCAGACAGCCATTTTGCTTTTTTGCCTTACTTTTCCATGGGGATGGTCTTGATCCCTGTCTCCTGTACAATGTCACAAACCTTCATCCATAGTTCATCAGGCACTCTATCTATCAGATCTAGTCCCTTAAATCTATTTCTCATTTCTACTGTACAATCATAAGGGATTTGATTTAGGTCATACCTGAATGCGCTCGTGGTTTTCCCTACTTTCTTCAATTTAAGTCTGAATTTGGCAATAAGGAGTTCATGATCTGAGCCATAGTCAGCTCCTGATCTTGTTTTTGCTGACTGTATAGTGCTTCTCCATCTTTGGCTGCAAAGAATATAATCAGTCTGATTTTGGTGTTGACCATCTGGTGATGTCCATGTGTAGCGTCTTCTCTTGTGTTGTTGGAAGGTGTTTGCTATGACCAATGTGTTCTCTTGGCAAAACTCTATTAGCCTTTGCCCTGCTTCATTCCGTATTCCAAGACCAAATTTCCCTGTTACTCCAGGTGTTTCTAGACTTCCTACTTTTGCATTCCAGCCCCCTATAATGAAAAGGACATCTTTTTTTGGTGCCAGTTCTAAAAGGTCTTGTAGGTCTTCACAGAACCATTCAACTTCAGCTTCTTCAGCATTACTGGTTGGGGCATAGGCTTGGATTACCATGATATTGAATGGTTTGCCTTGGAATGAACAGAGATCATTCTGTCGTTTTTGAGATTGCATCCAAGTACTGCATTTCAGACTTTTTTGTTGACCATGATGGCTACTCCATTTCTTCTAAGGGTTTCCTGCCTGCAGTAGTAGATATAATGGTCATCTGAGTTAAATTCATCCATTCCAGTCCATTTTAGTTCGCTGATTCCTAGAATGTCGACGTTCACTCTTGGCATCTCCTGTTTGATCACTTCCAATTTGCCTTGATTCATGGACCTAACATTCCAGGTTTCTATGCAATATTGCTCTTTACAGCATCAGATCTTGCTTCTATCACCAGTCACATCCACAACTGGGAATTGTTTTTGCTTTGGCTCCATCCCTTCATTTTTTGTGGAGTTATTTCTCCACTGATCTCCACTAGACCCTACCAAATCCTGCTTATTCAAGGACATTGTGTCAGCAATTCTTTCCTTTTCCTATGTTATTAATTTTTCACTGTCTATAGGATCCTTCTCACGTGAACATGCTGTTGTCTCTTCCAGTTAAGAAAATGACAATCTTTTTCCAACACCATTTTCTATCCAGTTACTGCCCCCTCCTTCTTTACTCCCCTTTGTGGCAAAATGCATTGAAAGAATTAGGTACACATACACTAATCTTCTCCACTCATTCTCTTTTAAATCCACTTAAATAGGGCTTTAATTCCACTGGCCCACAAAAGGGGCTATTAAGGCCATCAGTGGTCTCCACGTTGTTAAATGCAATGGCCAATTCTCGATCTGCCTTTCCTTGGCCCATCAGAAGCACCTGACACAACCCATCACTTCCTTCTCTTTGATGCACATTCTTGTGACCCATGATGTCACATCCTTTGTCTTTTCTCCTACTTCACTTTTTGGTCCTTCCCAGTCTCTTTTGCTGGTATTCCTCTCTCCCCAACCTCTCAGTTAAATTGGAGAGGTTTCCGTCTCTATTTTTGAATCATTTCTCTGTTTACATTGACTGCCTTTGTGAGCACATGCTCACTTTCATGATTTTACATATCACTGAGTGCTGAGTGCTGAGTGCTAAGTTGCTAGGATGAGTCCAGCTCTGTGTGACCCCCTGGACTGTAGCCCACCAGGCTCCTCTGTCCATGGGATTCTCCAGGCAAGAATACTGGAGTGGGTGGCTGTGCCCTCCTCCAGGGGATTTTCCCAGCCCAGGGACTGAACCCCTGTCTCTTACATCTAACTGCATTGGCAGGCGGGTTCTTTACCACTAGTGCCACCTGAGAAGCCATCACTTCCCTGCTGAAGCTATATATTTAGTCTTAACTCCATGCCTCGCTACCTAACTGCATCCTCACTATCTCCACTGGGATGTATAATGGATATTTTAAACTTATAGTTCTCACCTGAACTGCTGATTCCCCCACTCAGTCCTGCAATATGTGGCCATCTCCATCTCTACTCATCGTATTTTGATCCCAGTTGTTCTGTTGTGTTGGTCCTTTTTCCAGCACTTCACAGCCTGTCAATAGGTCCCATTAGAAATGCCTACAGCACATGCAAAATTAGACCACTTCTTCCATTTCCACTGCTATTGCTCTGTCCAACTCTTTTTCTTAGTCATTCTTCTTAATTATCGTAGCCATCCATGGCCTCACTGATGTCTTTGAAGTGGAGCCACTCCCTGCTGAAGGCCTCCATTCTGGCCAATTGCCCCTGCTAACCCTTGACCACCCCCTCCACTTCTCCACATCTTTCAGTTCTTTCCTTCTCTCAGTAAAGTGTCTGCCTTAATTAATACTATAATCTGCCCCCATCCCCCATCTGCACTTCAGATCTCACTTTCCCAGTTTTATTTTTCTTTTCCCTCATCTCTTTTTAACCTACTATATGATATTCTGAATAGTTTACATATGCAGAATCTATATTATTCTATATAAAGAGCATATAGGATATACATATATAACAGGTACACAGAACATATTATTACATTAATTGCTCATTGTCTATCTTCTTTTTCTAGGAAGTAAATCCTTATGAGAAAGGTTTCCTCATCTCTTTTCTTTGTTGATGTGTTCAAGGCCCTAACATAATGTCTTGCACATAAAATAGAAACTTAATCAGTACTTATTGAATGAGTTATTTAAAACCATTTATTTTATTGCAGCTTCAAAATAAGTTAAGTCCTACTATTTTAATTAACTTCTGCATTCATTAGAATATCAACACAATCCTGAATAAGAAGAAAATAATTGAGTTTGATGACTGAGAAATCTTCCCTTTTCCCTTTAGTAAATCAGCTTTTAAAATATAGATAGAAAATAACATATTTAACCTTTTAAAGCTATAACTAAATGATAATGGAGATATGGGAATAGTTACATATCCAGTTTCAAATTCTGATTAAAATATAATTTAAATGTTCACAGGAGCTTACTTAAACATTTCAACTAATTTCTATTTCAATCTTTACTACTAAATGTACTTTTAAGTTGCAAGCTTTTTGCTACAGATATTTTCTTCTATTTTAAAAAAAGCAGACCAATTAGATAAAAATTCCAATAGTAGAAAAAATAACAAATATAAGAATCCAGGAAGACCTTAGAAACAAGGGCAGCTATAGCTCTGTGATCCAGGGAGATGCTGGGGATAGTTAGGGAAGATGATTGAAACAACTTGGTCTAGTAAATGTAGAAAATCTCCAAACCTCAAATTAAACATGAGTCAGTTGATGTTTCAGTCAATCCAGGAAGCCAGATAACAGTCCTCCTCAGCATGTTCAAGAGAGGACACAGTCATATAACATATTTCAACTACTAGTAAGAGCTAACTGATTGCTTGATTTGTTTCAGAGGAGTATGAGAATTTACTGCTGCTTACAAAAGCACAGATTCTTGATAAATTCAGAGAATATTATTCAGATTTACTTTTGGATACTCCGTTAAGACTTGTCCCCAGAAATCTTGAGGATTATGAATATTCCTAAATAATCATATCTATACCAACATAAACTTTACTACTAAAAGAGAATACTATGATCAGTTGAAATTAGAATATGCAAGATAAATGTCCACTGAGTTGTCATTTCTAATCAAAAGTCTTAAAAAATTCATTTCTAAGAATTTCTGCAGAAAGAAGAACTATCATAAATGTATTTAAGCATTTAACTCTAAGGATCACTATGAATAATCGGAAAATATAAGCAATCTCATTGTTTAGAAAAGAGGATTTACCATACAATTTGATATACCCATAGTATAATATTATTCAGTCATTAAAACTGTGAGGCCATGTATATCTGCTGATATGAGAAGAGATTCATAATATATTGACAGCTGAAGTGAAGTGAAAGTCACTCAGTGGTATCCGACTCTTTACGACCCCATGGATTGTAGTCCGCCAGTCTCCTCTGTCCATGGGATTTCCCAGGGAAGAATACTGGAGTGAGTTGCCATGCCCTGCTCCAGGGGATCTTCCTGACCCAGGGATCAAACCTGGGTTTCCTGCACTGCAGTCAGATTCTTCACCCTCTGAACCATCAGAAAGTTAATATTACATAATGGAATGCTTGAGGGCTTCCCAGGTGGCACCAGTGGTAAAGAACCCACCTGCCAATGCAGGAAATGTAAAAGTTGCAGGTTCAGTCCCTGGGTTGGGAAGATCCCCTGGAGAAGGAAATGGCAACCCACTCTAGTATTCTTGCCTAGAGAATCCCATGGACAGAGGAGCCTGGTGGACTATGACCTACTGGATTGCAAAGAGTTGGACGCAACTGAAGCCACTCGGTGTACACACACACACACACACACACGATGAAATGCTTGAGTCTTTTAAGTAAACATGTATATACTTACATGCATTTCACTATATATATTTCACAACATATATCTTACATATATATATATTTACATATACATACATTCACTAATATTGACAGGATCAACACCAAATGATAATAGTGAGTTTTAAGAGATTCATGAGTCCTAGGAAAGTATATACAAATATTTGTGTGTATGGGCCTTTTATTTTTTCCCCGGAAAGCTTTATCTAATTTTAAAAGGTTTGGTAGTTAACACTTTTACTTTCTCCACACAATTCACTTTCCCAGAACAGTCCCATCGGTGATATTCTGCATTCGGGAAACTAATTTTCAAGAGAAAGGAGTAGAGTGTCAGGAGTGCTAGGATGAGATTATAAAAAGTTATGGAAAGGAATAGGCAATTTGGAAAATATCTCTGAAAATTCTAATCACGGCTCCATGGCTGCAACAACTATATTTGGAAACTACCAGCAAGGACATCAAAGTGGTGAACAGATTTCCAAGTTCTAGACTTGGTTAAGATTTTGGACAAATCACTAGACCATAGAATACAGTCTCAGGTTCCTCATTGGTAAGAAGCCAATTCTGCCATCTCTCTATTATGTGACCTTGCTTTCAGGATACTATATAAATGTTTTTAGAAATATAAAATCTGTAGAAGGAAATAATTGACTCTCTTCCTCACTATGCTGGCCAGTGTGAGTTAAGACCCTTAAACCTGGGATAACTGGGGAGTTGTGACCTGATCAAGTGCACAATGGAAGGAATGGAGACAATTGCTTGGGTTGTGCCCCACATAGAGTAAGAGTTGCTAAAGGTATGAGATCTTCAGGGATATCATTAGTGTTCAGCAGGCATTGCACCTAGATTTGACTGCTTTTATAGGCACAGATGATCTAATTCACCTTCCTATCCCACGGAATGTGTCCCCTGGGCTGGGTACCCTGCAATGCTCTAGATGTGTGTGGAGAAGAATTTGTACTATAAAATGTTCAGAACACTTTGATAGGAGGTGCCATCCATTACCTGGTAGTCAAACCTGCAATTTCAAGTCATTTTAAAGTAGCTAAACCCAGAGGAGAGGGACCTTAGGATAGTCAGCGTCCTATAGGACAACCTCTATTAGTGTTCATGAGTCACTGAGAGCCTGCATTCTAGAAGTTATGTGAAAAGTCATCACATTGAGAATAAGACAAAAGGACTTTTCCTTTATGAACATCTCTAATCTCCAACATGTAGGTTACACAATACGTAAAAGAACTGATAACCTTTGTCACTGTCTAAAATATCCATTTGGAAGAGAGGCAAAAAGCAAAGGAGAAAAGGAAAGATATAAGCATCTGAATGCAGAGTTCCAAAGAATAGCAAGAAGAGATAAGAAAGCCTTCTTCAGCGATCAGTACAAAGAAATAGAGGAAAAGAACAGAATGGGAAAGACTAGAGATCTTTTCAAGAAAATTAGAGATACCAAGGGAACATTTCATGCAAAGATGGGCTCGATAAAGGACAGAAATGGTCTGGACCTAACAGAAGCTGAAGATATTAAGAAGAGGTGGCAAGAATACACAGAAGAACTGTACAAAAAAATCTTCATGACCCAGATAATCATGCTGGTGTGATCACTTATCTAGAGCCAGACATCCTGGAATGTGAACTCAAGTGGGCCTTGGAAAGCATCACTACGAAAAAAATTAGTGGAGGTGATGGAATTCCAGTTGAGCTGTTTCAAATCCTGAAAGATGATGCTGTGAATGTGCTGCACTCAATATGCCAGCAAATTTGGAAAACACAGCAGTGGCCACAGAACTGGAAAATGTCGGTTTTCATTCCAATCCCAAAGAAAGGCAATGCCAAAGAATGCTCAAACTACAGCGCAATTGCACTCATCTCACATGCTAGTAAAGTAATGCTCAAAATTCTCCAAGCCAGGCTTCAGCAATTGGTGAACCGTGAACTTCCTGATGGTCAAGCTGGTTTTAGAAAAGGCTGAGGAACCAGAGATCAAATTGCCAACACCCGCTGGATCATGGAAAAAAGCAAGAGAGTTCCAGAAAAACGTCTATCTCTGCCTTATTGACTATGCCAAAGCCTTTGACTGTGTGGATCACAATAAATGGTGGAAAATTCTGAAAGAGATAGGAATACCAGACCACCTGACCTGCCTCTTGAGAAACCTGTATGCAGGTCAGGAAGCAACAATTAGAACTGGACATGGAACAACAGACTGGTTCCAAATAGGAAAAGGAGTATGTCAAGGCTGTATATTGTTACCCTGCTTATTTAACTTATATGCAGAGTACATCTGAGAAATGCTGGGCTGGAAGAAACACAAGCTGGAATCAAGATTTCCGGGAGAAATATCAATCACCTCAAATATGCAGATGACACCACCTTTATGGCAGAAAGTGAAGAGGAACTAAAAAGCCTCTTGATGAAAGTGAAAGTGGAGAGTGAGAAAGTTGGCCTAAAGCTCAACATTCAGAAAATGAAGATCATGGCATCCGATCCCATCACTTCATGGGAAATAGATGTGGAAACAGTGGAAACAGTGTCAGACTTTATTTTGGGTGGCTCCAGAATCACTGCAGATGGTGATTGTAGCCATGAAATTAAAAGACGCTTACTCCTGGGAAGAAAAGTCATGACCAACCTAGACAGTATATTCAAAAGCAGACACATTACTTTCCCGACTAAGGTCCATGTAGTCAAGGGTATGGTTTTTCCAGTAGTCATGTATGGATGTGAGAGTTGGACTGTGAAGAAGGCTGAGCACCAAAGAATTGATACTTTTGAACTGTGGTGTTGGAGAAGATTCTTGAGAGTCCCTTGGACTGCAAGGAGATCCAACCAATCCATTCTAAAGGAGATCAGCCCTGGGATTCCTTTGGATGGAATGATGCTAAAGCTGAAACTCCAATACTTTGGCCACCTCATGTGAAGAGTTGACTCATTGGAAAAGACTTTGATGCTGGGAGGGATTGGGGACAGGAGGAGAAGGGGATGACAGAGGATGAGATGGCTGAATGGCATCACTGACTCGATGGATGTAAGTCTGAGTGAACTCCAGGAGTTGGTGATGGACAGAGAGGCCTGGCATGCTGTGATTCATGGGGTCGCAGAGAGTCGGACACGACTGAGCAACTGAACTGAACTGAACTGAATCAGGTAGAGAAGTTCTAGAAAGGGATTGAGGCAAAATTTGGACTCTAAACATGAACTGATCGTTCAGATGGATCAGTTAAAAAGATCAAGTAAAAAAGACCAGTTGATGGAATATAAAATACAGACATCAAATTCAAGACATCAGAGCAATACAAGGTGTTATAATGCAGCATTTTCTTTGGAAAGGCATGGTTTTCAGAGAAAATCTTGCCATATAGAAATATTGGATTTTTAAAAATATATGCAAAATGTTCCTGTGATGTTATTTCTAGATGCATAAATTATACAAATTATCCAGCAACTGTGTTAAAGATAAATACAGAATGACTACCACACTATCAGCCACAGAAATGGATTGTCCTTTCCAGGCAGGCAGGCCAGGCAGCTAAGTTCTCCCTCTAATTTACCAGAATCCAGAGTCCAGCCTTTAGATATTTAGACTAAGTAGGTACTTCAGAATGCAGCCAGAATCCTGTAGGGACAAGCTAACAGGGATTCCTGTGGAAAACAAAGAACTAGTGCAATAAAACTGGAAAGATCAATTCCTTCTTGTGGAATAGAAGGGGAAAGTCCTCACGTGTCTCCAGGGCTTAGTGAGCAGAGAATGATGAGGAGAAGCTGACTTCACAGTTAAGCACTGGAAGGAGATACAGACTGAGAATGCCTTGTCTAGCTGTAGAGCAAAGGACAAGTTCATAGGTATTAATTAAGTTTTCCATAGAATTAACAAAATTTTAAAAGCAAAAATAAAGACTTTCCAGGTATTGAGTAAAAGAATTCCAAATAGAGGATGGGATACATTTTATAAGCTTCTTTCTCAGAAAAAAATATTAATTTATCCAATATTATTTACACTAGTGGAAATGTTAAACATTGGGCTACCAACTAAAATTAAAACACCACCAGTACACTGAATTTAACAATAAAGACAGGGAGTAATTTGCCAAGGCAAGCCACTGAAGCAAATAATATAAACAAGTTCAACTGCCTATTCAAGGCATTTTAGAGCAAAAAGAGAGAGAGAACTGGTTGCCTGCCAACACCTTGCCTCAGTGAGACAACGCACTCTGCTCTCCAGGAATAGTAATAGGTTAGAGGTTTGGGTTGGAGAGTATTGTAATTTCATGTTGTTTTATTGAGGATGGACTACAGGTCAGTTACTTCTGGCATTTCATCCTTTGGGTTTATTGGCAAATTACCAGCAACTCTGGATATCTCTCCAGTTTAAGGATTAGGCATCACCTATGGATTTATTCTGATTCCAAGTACCTCTAGCTTTAAGTCAAGAAATCTCCTTACAATTTACTACAGAATAGTCATTAACAGACACCCTTAACCAAGAATCAGTCTCACGTGAAAACAAACAAAAAACCCCAAGCATGTATTAAATTAATTTTTTAAATTTATGCCATTTCTATATCAATAATCATCACTGTTATTTCTGATTTCTTTCTTATTGTTAACCATATCTCCAATAGGTAACCACTTGGACTGCAAATATAAATCCACATTCATTCAAGAAAAAAAGTTATACAAAGAAAGCTATGGAAAAAGAAATTTTAAAATTATCATTAAAATGCAGTTATTAAATATCTTGTTATACATTTGCTGTACAAGTCACACTATAAGTTAGACTAAGAAACAAAACTTTTTTCTTCTTGGAGTCTTTAGACACCTAAAAGGATCTATGTAAAAATGTTAAAAAATACACATAAATTTGGGGAAAATAACCAAATATTGGACAAATTGGTGAGGCTTTTGTATCATGTCAGGTGAAATGTCACATAGGAGTGAGGGGAAAATTAGAAGTGTACATGATAAGGAAGAAAATCAAATTGATTAACCATAAAAATTCAGTGTCTTAGTTGGGCGGGGTGAAGGAAAAAATAAATTATTGTCTGTTCTTGTTTCTCTATCAGGGAGACATGCTAGACCTAACATGAAACCACAGAATAAAAACAGTGCATACTGATCTGTTGGTTTTACTGAAGAAACTTAGAAAAAATGCTGCAAGTAGTCAAAACGTCCTATTGAATTATAATAAACATAAATATACCACGGAGGTGCATGCACAGAGTGCATGAATTTTAAAGCTAAAGGGCAAGATTCAAAGTTTAAGCCTGTCTGGTTGCTTAAACATCACTTCACCTTCCAAACCTGATGTCCCATGATAGTTCACACTTTCCAAAGATCCATCATTCAGAATATTTCTTCACCAAATGTGGGAAAATTCAAAATATAGTTTGGGTCAGTTTGACGTAAGAAGTGATAGAAATTTATACATAACAATTTTTGCTATGAATTGGCTAGGGCAGATACCTAGCAATGGCAACAGATGCTAAATCCTTCAAAAATGAGGTGTATGTCCCTAAAATAGTATTCACAACTGTTATTGTCACATTCCAGAAAATATGTCAAGATCCAATGAAAGAGAAGCCATTTCATTATTCTTTAATGAAAGGTAGCGGAACAAATCAACTAAAGCAAGAGACTATTTCTATTCCTGGAGACAATGATGAAAAAAATGGGAGAAATGTCAAGGCAAAATACTAACAAGGATGACACTGAAAATGTCAATGACTCATTTCAAAAACAGTTCCATGAAACGGCCCTTTAAGACCATATGAAAACACTGGAAGACTAGACACATCTCCACCATCCTGAGTTATGGAGGAAGAGATGGAATGGAAGTGCAGGCAGTGGGTAAGTGGTGTAAAACACAGAGCTAACTACTTTATGGAGATAGGAGAAAGTAGAGACAGGTAAGGCAATCTTCAAAGAAGCAAGATTACTAGGGAGAGGGATGAAGGTGCTGCAGGAAACTAGAATCTCAAGCCTTAAAATGGCTTGCCCCACTTTTCTCCTGCTGTTTTGGGGGAAACAGCATAGTTAGAGGCAGGATAGTATATAATAATAAAAATAACAATAATGAAAGAAATTAACCAATGCACCATGGGAATCTCAAATAGCGAGAGCTTAATTAACTGGATTTCTCTTAGGGGTATTTGTATTTATAGACATTCTTACAGTGCAGAATGAAAGATTTCACCCCTTTAAAGGCTTGTAGTCACTACTGAACTGCTGAGGAATCCTGCAGAAGCAGAGCTTCTTGCTAATAATGCTAAAGATAAAACCTGGATTTGTCCTCCTCCTTTATGCATAAACATTCTGGTTTTGTTTTCCTTACTATCCTCAGAAGCCAAAGGTATAAACTCCACAGTTTCCTTAAGGCAGAAGCTATTTCTTCTTCACTTAGGATTCTCAGTGCCTGTGCACACGGTAGATAATAAATGTTTCCTGAATTGAACAGATCAGAAAGAAAAATGGAAGGCAAGCAGCAGTTCTAGGTCATAAATTTAATTAAGGTGAAGGAAGGAAACTCTAAGATCAATAAGAAGAGAAGAAAACAGAAAGGGGAGGATGGAGAAAAGGAAAAGCAAGAGAAAGAAGTAAGGAAACATTAAGAGGACACAGAAAAGGAAGTTTAGAGTGAGTAACATAATATTTCTTTGAGGTACCATAAATGAAATAAGAAAAAATTTACGAGCTCTTTGAGAGGTGGCGTTACATTCTGAAAACTGCTAATAATTCATAACAAATAAGTGTAAAATTAATGATAATTTTTTTCTCCCATGTACACCTATAATACTGACAAAAGATATTAATTGATGACAAAAGCTCAACTACCCCTTATATAACATTGATATGAAATTGCATATAAATATCATTCATTATGTCTAGGATTTAGTGATGCTGTTATTCAGAAAAAATAAGGTTAGGTTTCTGGTGTAAAGGGCTTATGGGTCCCCTTGTTGTTCAGGCTCTGAATATCTTTACTGTGTGGAAACAAATCCTGAAAGTTCAGCATTCACAAGGTCAGGATCTGTAAATCCACTGGCATTCAGTAAGTTGCCTCCTTCCCCCTTGTCTGTCCCTTTGCCATAAGCATGAAAAAAACAGGATGGCACTGAATATGTCAGTAACAGTAGAGTTTGCTATCCACTATCCTTCTCTCCTGACATTTGAAGCCATTGATTCATCTTCTATTCTGTGGTTCAGCTGGTAAAGAATCTGCCCGGAATGCGGGAGACCTGGATTCAATCTCTGGGTTGGGAAGAACCCTGGAGAAGGGAAAGGCTACCCACTCCAGTATTCTGGCCTGGAGAATTCCATGGACTGTATAGTCCATAGGGTCACAAAGAGTCGGACACAACTGAGTGACTTTCACTTTCACTTTCTGGGCAGCAGAGACAATAAAGGGATGTGAAAAATAGAAATCAGGACTGCTGGGGATTGTTCTTTGGGCGAATCCACTGACATAGAGGAAAGGAAAGGCAGAATTTCCTGCTTGATTATTTGTTTTATAGATCACATTTTCAATTTCTGTTTGGAGACTACCATGCACCCAATACAATACGGAAACAATGGCTATAGCCACTGCGACATATGGTCTTTTCACAGATCTTAATACATATTGACTATTATTAATGCATATTATTTATTCATCTATTTAACTGAAAACACAATTTAAAATCTTGTTCTCCTGTGACACAACATTAAATGTTTCCTGTGACTGACAAACGAGAAAGAATTACATGTAGTGGACCATGATTAAGTATCACTTTTGGGGGAATGAGTAGATTCTATCAGAATGTGTCTAAGCCAATGTCTCTGTGGCAGAGTGCTTAGTCGTTCAGTCACGTTAGACTCTTTGTGACCCTTGAGACTGTAGTCTGCCAAGCTCCTCTGTCCATGGGATGTTTTTAGGTAAGAATACTGGAGTGGGTTGTAGTTTCCTTCTTCAGGGATCTTCCTGATCCAGGGTTCGAACCCGCATCTCTTGTGTCTCCCATATTGCAGGCAGAGCACAATCTTATACACATTTCCATTGACTGTGGTGAATTGAAGGGTCTGACACATGTTCAACATGACACACTCTAGAAATTCTACGGGAAATTTTGTAAAGGAGTAGTCATAAACATGCAGAATAATACAGTTTTAAAGACAGTTATTATCTATTTCACTTCTGACAGAACCAATAGTTTAAACAGTTAAGTATAGTTTTCATGTGGTCATTAGATATTGACATGTTATTAACGGGGGAATGAAGTAAAATCATGTTCAGCTGAAATTTATGGAGACATTGCAGAAAACTCAGTCAATTGATTCTTAAGGAATAAATAAAAATAATTCCTAGATTCACTTTGAAGAAATCTGTTTAATCATGATCAATAATAAAGAGATAAGCAAGAGTAATTTGAGGTCAAATGAATCTACATTATAAAACTTTGAGTCTGCATATCTTGGACTGATGTTAAAAAGCAGTATCAACAATAATACTACTGTTTTGGCTATTGTTCTGGTTACTGTTCAAGAAGCAACCAGAATATTTGACACCTTAAACTGACAAATGTGCAGAAAGGTTGTGCTGCCATATTTAATTAAAGTGAATTTTGGGAGCATTCTGCTGCTGCACACATGTGCATTTTTAACCTGGAGTTAAAAACTAAGCTATCTTTTCCATCTTTTGTGTTTAACCTAAGAAAATCCTTTTAAAGGGAAATCAGGAACCTATGGCTGAGTGAACTTCTGATTTTACATGCAAAACTTGTGTGTATTTTTTTTGAGGAGAAGAGTCGTAATTTCATAGGAAATAGAAACTTTCGAATGTTATCAATTCTAGTGATGTCAAGAATGACTAAAAATACCATTAAATCAACTTTATAAATATATATCATTCTGTCAGCTTCTCCTGTGAGTTTTATAACGTCAGCCTCACCACACTTAATTCAACGCCTTTCATCTAGTGAGTTCTCAGTATGTTTGCTATTGATAATGACACAATAGTCCAAGCCATGATCTCATTTTCCAGACTATGATCCTCTCTCTATTTTCAAGTTCCTCTCTAGGCCAGCCAGGTTTTAATTCTCTCTCATAAACCTGTCATTGTGATCAGGTCAGACATAAAATTTTCCAAGGCTTGCACACAAATTCTTTCTCCCTTATGAAAACTTGCCTCATTCTTGATCCCATCCTTGATGACAAGAAGGTCATCTTGTATATCATCTGTCCATTTGTAGACCAAATGGGTCTATACGGGGAGGGCATCTAAATTTTGCCAAGTTTATTTTATAACCCACTGCCTAGTTCATGATTAAGGCTGAGATGACAAATTTTTCATCTTAACATCAGGAGGAATATGCTTTATTTTCCTTCCCAAACAGGTTTTACAGAATTTTAAAATGTGACTCGAAGAAATACCTAACACATCAAGAATAGACCTGGTCCACAACATAAAAGTATTTATGAAGCTCCAAATAAGTTTTTCTTCTTTAGTCTATGAAAAATATGTAAAATATTTAAATGTTTTTCTTCTTCCTAAGAATATGTTAGAGTCTAATACTTTTAACCTATATCTCTAACGATGCATTGTATTCATTTACATAAGCAAACAAAAAAAAGTAACAAAAAATGTGGTAAACATAATCCAATGAATGTTTATAATCTGGTCCATATAATATATCTCTATTCTTAAATTATACCTAAGGTATATACATGGGCTTCCCAGGTGTCTCAGTGAAAAGAATCTGCCTGCCAATGCAGGCGCTGCAACAGATGTGAGTTCAATCCCTGGGTCAGGAAGATTCCCTGGAGTAGGAAATGGCAACCTGTTCCTGTATTCTTGCCTGGAAAATTCCACTGACCGAGAAGCCTGGCAGGCTGCAGTCCATGGAGTCCCAAAAGACAGACATGACTGAGCAACTGAGCACACACTCTGAATATAAATGTATGAAAATGGTTTCTTAACTAAATTTTTTTATAGAAAATTTCAGTGTTTTGGATGTCCATAGTTTAGCTTTTTATTATGAGTTGTGTATGCTTGCTCTAATAACTTAAATATTATAGGAATATGGGTTTAAAATACATGAAATCCATCATAATCCCACCCCATAAAAGACAGTTACCATTACCAGTTTGGTATACATTAGCACAATGCTCATGCATTATCATTTTAATAATATGAGAAAATTATTCAAAGAAACATGGAAATATTTTGCCACTTTCTTTTTTCACTTAATATTTACTTAATATATTTCTATATTAAAGTATATTAGAATCACCTTATTCTTTTATTAAAAAGATATGTAATATTTCATTATATATATTTACTATAATTTACTAATCCAATACATTATTGACAGTTATTTGGAAGGTTTCCTATTTTTCACTCTTCATCAGTTTATCAGTGAACATCTTTTTATGCCCTTATATGAGTGTTTCTGCAGAATAACTTCAGTGAGATGGAAGCTTCAAAGGAATTATTGTGTTAGTAAATATTGGCAAATACCCTAAAAAAACATTGTAAAGAACTGACATGTCTATTGATAGTAAATAAGAGAATCTGTTTTACATACTTGCTAATGTTTTTAAAATCATGCAATAAAAATTTTTTTGAAGCTGAGCTTACAGATCCAGATGACTTCAGGGCCATATAGATAACAAAACATGTTAATGTCTTATGCACAGAATAAGGAAATCGGAAGTAGTGGATACTCAGCAAATTAATTTTTTAAAAAGCCAACTATAATAGCCAAAAGCATATATCTTGGGTTTTCAGGCTTCCAGTTTTCAGCCTTTGTCTTAATGGAATATATTTGTTTTAATTCTTAAATTTTAAAGCATAGATCTTTCTTTACTAAAGAGAGCAATACAATCTGTGATAAGATCATTTCACCACACACATTATCTTTATCGTATTTTCTTTCTTCATACATAACAGATACATTGAAAACAATACAAAACATAGTCATATTTTGCCCATTCATAAATACAAGTAGAAGTTTTTATCAACTAGGTGCAAAGCTTTCAAATTTAAGTATGTTCATTTTTATATATTCATATATCAGTAATAGAGGGAAAGAAATGGAAACACTACTTGTTCTGAACATAAGCAATATTCTGCCAAGATTTATATTTGATTTAGTGAAACGTCCTTGGGAAGAAAAAGAAATCCCGTTATTCTAGCTTTATAAAAAGCAGAAGAGGAAAATTTTAGTTTCCTTTTGATAATGGTGGTTATCTTGTGGTCTGTGGCAAAGGGTGAAGGCCAGGGAGAAAATTGGTTCTGTTTTCATTTTTCTAGTTCCACTGCATCAATAAACTTCTGGAAGTTTCAGTGGAGCACACAGTGTGAGCATGAGGCAGCTTGGCCTCTGTTAGCACCTTGTTATGCCCTTTAACCTTACAGGAATGTCAAGTCGCGGTGGCTAAATAAGGGCGTCCATTGTTACAGGATGCATCAAAAAGTGGATTTCAAAGCAGAATGAGTTTCCCAGTCAGTCTCACATGAGGGTGATGCTGATTAAAAGGAGAGTTTGGAAATACTCTTGTTATTATAATTGTACTTTTGTGTGTTTGATTGTTATTTAAGCTGTTATTTTTCTTTTTTAAGAAATCTGAAAAGTAGAATACCTAGAGATAAAATTGTATCTATTTTCCCAACACTTTCCATTTATATTTACCATCTCTGCTGGATGTAAAAGAAATTAGTTACATGCTGTTGACAACTGGAAATCAAACCTATGTTGAAGACAATCCCTAAATGTTTTATTTTCAAAATGTACCAGATTATCCTGGTTTGAAAAATTATTTCAGAGAATAAAAAACTTTGAAACTAAGGGATTTTTTAGGTATTCTGAAATAAGTTCCATCTGTTAGTTTTTATTTTTTCTTAATATATGAGGCCAGGAGAGAAATACTGCAAATCATAGATTCATTTCTTTTGATTCTTAAAGGTAATCATTAGTGAGATAAAAATATCATTGTTTCAGGAATGTATGTCTTAGAGTAGGACAGAATTGTCCAAGAGTAACACGAATTTTTAGATGCTTATGTTTGGCTTGGTGTTTAAAACCTAAAAAAAAAAAGAAAAACTAAATTGGATAAACTCTAATTAAAATGAAGAAGGGGCAGGAAAACATAAAGCATAATATAATTATGATTTTTAAAACATAATATTTTGTAAGAAAAAAAAAGTCCAAGAGGGCCTCTTTATTCATCATATTCATAAAGTTTTTTTTTAAACTAATTAGAAGAGAAAAATTCCTTTTTAACATCTGTCATTATATTTAAATATATACTTTAAATTCATCCTGAAACCAAAACCAAAACACAGCTTGTAAATTTTATTCATTCATTTGTGTACCCACTTGTTCTTATACAAACCATAATGATGACTTTCCTTAGATTTTCCTTACATTCTATGTCTGGAGTTACAAATAACTAGAACTATGATTTTATTAAAATCAGGAAAGTCATTCACTATAAAGTAATCAAACATTTGAATGGAATTTTCCTCTCAGGTTTAGACTTCTGGTCCTTCTACCGGTATTCAAACTAATTGACAGATATTCCAATGCATATATAAACTGGGTAGCTCCTTGAAAAGGGACTTTTTAAAGGACTTTCAGGTTCTGAGCTTACAGAATTGCAGCATACGAACACACTCTAGTGGGGCTTCCCTGGTGGCTCAGTGGTCAAAAATTTGCCTGTCAATACAGGTTTGATCCTTGGGTCAGGAAGATCCTCTGGAGGAGAAAATAGCAACTCACTCCAGTATTCTTGCCTGGGAAATTCCATGGACAGAGGAGCCTGGCAGGCTATAGTCCAGCGGATCACGAAAGAACTGGACACAAGTTAGTGATTAAAGAACAACAAAACCCTCTATCCTTAAAATTTAATTTCCTTTGAAAAGGGATACTCTCTTTTATAAATTCTTGTAGATCTAGTCTAAGACAATGTTGCATTTTTACTGTATCTGGGAAACAACAAGCATGCACCTGTTAAAACTTTGTATTTCTCATGATTTAAAACCACTTGCGACAGTTAACGTTACTTAAGTATATTTTTTTCCTCTATTGCTTTCTATTTTTCTGTCTCAGATTTCCTCTAACTTTCACACTTGTCAAGTTTAGTAAACAAAAAAGAATTTTCCACCTCAATCTAAATTTTTAATCACTTCACAACTACCTTCATAAATGTGGGTAAAAGTTTGCTAAAATTTTACTTTCAGTTAAGATCAACAGAGTATCTATGCCCAAAATTTTGCCATATGCTATGGATAAAAAGGCATATTCCCTGTCCTTGCAAAGCTTCAGAATAATGGTTTTCAAGCATGGCAAACCATAGATTCCCACCAGCAGGAAAAAGTTTCTGCATGAACTCTACTCTTATGCATATATATATATATATGTATTTATACATAATATAATGTATTATTGTACAAAGATATTATCTCAATTATATGAGTACTTAAAGATAGAAATTAGAAATGAAGAACAAATATAAATGGAGACAGTAATATTTTTGTTTCTCAAAAGACCTTGTTGCTCATTCCTAGGTTACATTCATTATACTTTGGAGCTCACTGGTCTTGAGAGGAGGATAACACAGTAAAAAGATAATTTGAAAAAAGCAGTTAATTATCTGATAGACAGTAAACATAAGGAGCTAGAATATGGAAAAAGCTCTGGAAAAAAAAAACTTTTCTGCTTGAGCAATCACTAGATCTAAGACTTTCACTATAAAGAGGAGTTAGCTAAATAATAAAAAAAGAGAGGAGGATGAACAGAAGAGTATTATAATCAGAACATGCGTCTATATCAAGGCACAAAGTTATAGAACCAAAGGGGTGAGTATAGAGTTCAGGATGATGAAATGTAGAATCAAGGTTGAGCATGATGAGTGAAGATGCTGAAGAAGAATGCAAAAGGCAGGTACTTGAGACAAGCGACTTGGATCTCATCAATGTAGGAGACACTGCTGAAGAAATGTAGGAGGGTGAAGGAAGACATTTGTTTTAGACTGAGGCTCCGGGGAGCCGTGTTGAGAGTGGATTTGAAGGGACACAAACCAAATCAGGGAAACTCATCAATTAGGCTATCACCGTATCCAGCTGAGAGATGAAAAGCAGCAGAATTAAAGTGGTGGTAGTGACAGTGCAGCTCTCAGGAGGGGATGAGAAGAGCATGAAGAAAGACTCAGTCAAATTTGGTTGCAATTTTCTGGAAACACTGATGAGTGAGAAGCTTCCTGATTTTCATGACTGGCTATTCTTAAATGAGATGGTAAATACAGCAGCAGGAAAAGGTTTGAGACAGAAAGGAGATACGCAAATTTTAAAAAATTAAGATTTACATATTATTGAGAGTTCTTTGGATTGCAAGGAGATCAAACCAGTTGATCCTGAAGGAAATCAGTCTGGGTGTTCATTGGAATGACTGATGTTGAAGCTGACACTCCAATACTTTGGCCACCTGATGTGAAGAACTGACTCATTTGAAAAGATCCTGATGCTGGGAAAGATAGAAAGCAGGAGGAGAAGGTGACAACAGAGGATGAGATGGTTGGATGGCATCGCCGATTCGATGGACATGAGTTTGAGCAATCTCAGGGAGTTGGTGATGGACAGGGAAGCCGGGTGTGCTGCAGTCCATGGAGCTGCACAGAGTCGGACACAAGTGAGTGACTGAACTGACTGAACTGAAGGTTTACATGATATCAACTGCTGCTGCTGCTGTTGGATGAACGGAAAAAGAAGATGTGATATAGACAATGGAATACTGTGTCAGTCAAAAAAAGAATGAAATTTTGTCATTCACAACAACATGGATGAACTTGGAGGCCATTACTCTAAGTGAAATAAATGAGAGAAAGACTAACACTGTATGATATCACTAGCACATATAACAAGTAAACTAGTAAATATAACAAAAAAGAGGCAAACTCCGATATAGAGAACAAACTAGTGGTTACCTGTGGGGAGAGGGAAGGAGGAAAAGGAAATACAGGGGATGGGGATTCATAGATGTATTAATATTATGCATAGATAAATAAGCCACAATGATATTTGTACAGGGAACATAGCCAACATTTTATAAAAATTAATATTGGAAAATACCGTTAAGATTTGTGAGTCATTACATTGTACACAAATCTTACATAATATTGCATAACTATATCTCAATAGAAAAAATTATGAACATTTAGAAATGAAAAAACTAAACCATCTGCCATTCTACCTTTGAAAAAAATCTGTATTTCAAATACTATTTATAGTATTTACATTATTATAAAATAATTTAAAATATTTTAATTTCTCTGTCATTGATCTACTTTAATGCTTTTTTAATATATTTATATTATCTCCACTTTTTCACATATATTTTTCTCATCTAACATATTATGAGTATTTTTCACGTCATTAAAATTTTTGTAAAAGAAATTTCAGTAGATGAATAATATTTTATCTTCTGGATGTACCACAACCTTTAAATAATTCTATTATAGAACATGTTTATTATTTTCAATGATTCAAATATTTATATATAATGCTATGACATATTTGCTTTTATCTGGAAATTTATTGTTTGTTTAACATAAGAAAGCATAAGTATACGGACCTTTAACATATTTTGCTACTAACATATTTCCATTGACAGTATATGTCAGTGAAACAGATAGGTAATAAAAAAATCTGTGCTAATTTGATAGACATAAAATTACAACACTTAATTTTCACTTCTTTGAGTATTGTTAAAGATGAAATTTTTTATATGTTTATCAGCTATTTATATTTCATTTTTATGCATGTCATTCTTCCAATTTTTAGCCCATTTTTCTATTGGCATCTTATTGATGTTCATATTAATTTGTGAATTTCTTTAAATAATATGGCTGAATAATAAAGCTAACCTTTCACTGTCATCTATGAAATAATGTTTTAAGTAGTTGACTGTTTATCTTTTTATGTAGTTTATGATTTCCTACACCTCCATATTCTATTTTTAAATAACCCAATTTTTGGTAATAATAAGATGTATTTTCAGAAAATTTGGAGACTACTTAAAAACACTAAAAACGCAACTTTCTATATGTGTGTGTATGTGCATACACCCATACACATATGCATGTATTTAGTCATCCTTTCTTCCATGCATATACAGCATTTAAAAGCATCAATGGCGTCATACTGCAAAAACTGCTTTATAGCCTACTTTTGACTTATTGGTATATTGCAGATAATTCTCCAATAATAAAAAATGCTGTGGGAACGTCTTTATTTTAACCATCTCAGGATATTACTTTAAATGAATATTAAATAATTAATTTATTTATTTCATTATTATCAGACTTGCAGATGTTTCTTATTTTCATTATTTTAAACATTATCTTAATAAACATTTTTGCATACATAGTTTTGTGTTCATAATTGATTATTTCATTAAGGTTTTTAAATATCTGGAATTCCTAAGAAGACACAAAGAATACAATTATCTGACACATAATGACAAATTACCTTCTAGAAAAGTTGAACCAATTTACTTGTCCATCCCTACAGTATGACACGGTCCAATTCTCCACACCTTCACCAATAATCACATCTATATTTACAATGTGTCAGACTTTATATCTACTTAATTGATAGAATACCTGAACATTAAAAAATTTAAACAGTTTGCTTAAATCCTCAGAGATAAGAATGAACTCAAAGTTCAGGCTGACCTTTAAATTGGTGCTCTCTGTCCATATGCTATACTATCTTGAAAAGTTTTATATACTTATATGACCATTATTACACATCAAATGTTTCTGGTTACTTAAATTATTTTAATATGTATTTATAAAATTTAGAGGTGACTAGAACAATTTTTACAAAAAGTTCTCAGAAGGCCTTGCTGCAGGTTGAGTCTGCCCAGTTGTGTCCAACTCTTTGTAACCCTATGGACTGTAACCCAACAGGCTCTTCTGTCCACGGGATTTTCCAGGCAAAATATTGGAGTGGGTTGTCATCTCCTTCTTCTGGGAATCTTCCAGACCCAGGGATTGAACCTGTGTCTTCTGCACTGGCAGGCAGATTCTTTACCACTGAGTAACCTGGGAAGCCCCAGAAGGCCTTAGAAGTTATCTTAATGAGGTTTATATTTTCTTCAGTTCAGTTCAGTTCAGTCGCTCAGTTGTGTCCGACTCTTTGCGACCCCATGAATCACAGCATGCCAGACCTCCCTGTCCATCACCAAGACATGAAATTATAAGACACTTACTCCTTGGAAGAAAAGTTATGACCAACCTAGATAGCATATTCAAAAGCAGAGACATTACTTTGCCGACCAAGGTCCGTCTAGTCAAGGCTGTGGTTTTCCCAGTGGTCATGTACGGATGTGAGAGTTGGACTGTGAAGAAGGCTGAGTGCCAAAGAATTGATGCTTTTGAACTGTGGTGTTGGAGAAGACTCTTGAGAGTCCCTTGGACTGTAAGGAGATCCAACCAGTCCATTCTGAAGGAGATCAGCCCTGGGATTTCTTTGGAGGGAATGATGCTAAAGCTGAAACTCCAATACTTTGGCCACCTCATGCGAAGAGTTTATTTTAATAATATTGACTATTTTATCTTATATATTTGGTGAATATGTTTTCAAGTGTTTTTTAATTTAAATTTACTTCGAAGCATTTTAAAAAATGCATATCAATGAGCTTCCAATCAAAATTTCTGTAGGATTTTTTTGTAGATTTTGACAAACTGATTTTAAAATGCACAATGCAAGGAAATTTTGAAAAAGAAGGGACACACACTCTCTGATCTCAAGACTTGCCACAGAGTACAGGAATCAAGATTGTGATAATGGGAAAAATTACAAATGCATACATCAGTGGGACAGAAATGAGAGGCCAGAAATAGACCCACACAAATGTGACTGATTTTGATGAAGGTACAGAGGGAATTTAATGGAAAAGAGAAGCGTCTGTTTAAAAAATAAAACATCTGGATGTCTGTATGCAAAATATTGAGCCTCAATCTCTTACCCTATATAAAATTTCACTCAAAATTGATCATATATCTAAATGCAAAACATGACATTATAAAGAAAAACAGGTGAAAATCTTTGTGACCTTGGGATAGGCAAAGAGCTCTTAGATACAACACCAGAATTGTAATTCAGAAAAGAAAAAAATTAATACATATGGCTTCATCAAAGTTAAAAACTCTTATTCTTTGAAAACAAAGTCAAGAAAACAAAGACAACAAAAAGGGAAAATATATGCAAATTTCACATCTCCCAAAGGCTTTTTATACAGAACATTTATGAAGAACTCTCAAAACCAAACAACAGAAAACAACTCAATTAAAATATAGGCAAAAAAAATATATACAAATAATTCTTAAAACTCAACAATAAGAAAAAAGATTAAAAAATGAATCAAAGACCTGAACAGACACCTCACCAAAGATATACAGATGGCAAATAAGCACATGAACAGATGTTCCACATAATATGTCATCAGGGGAATGTAAATCTTAAAAATGAGATACCATGAATGGCCCAAAATCCAAAACACTGGCAACACCAAATGCTGAATAAGATGTGGAGCAATAGGAATTCTTTATTGCTGCTGGGAACGCAGAATGGTACAGATACCTTGAAAGAGTTTGAAAGTTTGGTGGTTTCTCACAAAACTAAACATACTCTTACCACATGACTTAACAAATACACTTTTTGGTATTTATCCAAAAGGTTTGGAAACTTTGCAAAAAATCTGCCATTGAATGTTCCTAGGTGTTTTATTCATAATTACCAAAATTTAGAAGCAACCAAGATGTCCAACAGTAGGTGAATGGGTAAAGTGTGATACATCCAGACAATGAAATATTTTTTAGTGCTAAAAATAAATGTGGCTTTTTAAGCCACAAAAAGACGTGGAGGAAACTTAAGGGTATATTACTAAGTGAAAGAAGTCAATCTGAGAAGGCTATGGACTATACGATTCCAACTATACAGCATTCTGGTAAAGGTAAAAACTATGGATACAATAAAAAGATTAGTGGTTTCCAGGGACTGAGGGTGGGGAGGAAAATAGGTAGAGTACAAAAGATTTGGGGTGTAGTGAAAATACTTTGTATAACAGTACAATAATGGATACATGTCATTATATATTTATCCAGACTCATACAATGTACTGCACCAGGAATGAAACTTAATGTAAACTATGGACTTTGCGTGATTTTGATATGTTAATACGGATTTATAAGTTAGAACAAAGGTACCACTCTGTTAAAGGATGTTGGTAATGGGGGAAACTATGCATGTATGCTGCTGCTGCTGCTAAGTCGCTCCAGTCGTGTCCGACTCTGTACGACCCCCGAGATGGCAGCCCACCAGGCTCCACCGCCTCTGGGATTCTCCAGGCAAGATCACTGGAGTGGGTTGCCATTTCCTTTTCCATGCATGTATAGAGGTGGGAAATATATGGAAAATCTCTGTACTTTCCTCTCAGTTTTACTATGAACCTAAAACTGTTCTAAATAATTAAGTCTTTTTAAAAAAAATTGGACAAAATATTTGAATAAACACTGCACGAAAGTATTTAAGCCCAAGTAAAAATGATCAATGTTATTATTTATTAAGGGTATGCAAATTAATAAAAACCACAATGACAATTAGAATGGCTAAAATAAAAATAAATTAAATAAAAATTGATAATATAAAATGGTGCTGAGTGTGTGAAGCAGTATGAATGCTCTTACATTGCTGACGGAAATGGAAGATAATACCAACCATTTACAGCTTCTAGGTGGCACTAGTGGTAAAGAACCCACCTGCCAATGTAGGAGCCGTAAGAGATGTGGGTTTGACCTCTGGGTCAGGAAGATCCCCTGGAGGAGGGCATGGTAACCAACTCTAGCATTCTTGCCTGGAGAACGCCATGGACAGAGAAGCCTGGAGGGCTACTGTCCACTGGGTTGCAAAATGTCGGACGTGACTGAAGCTACTTATCGCGCACTCATCAGCCATTTGGGGATACATTTTTGCAGTGTTTTAGAAAGTTATAAACATACTTAACACATGACACGTAATTCCACCTAAGCCTTTACCCACAGTAAATGAAAACTTAGGTTCTCACAAAAAATTCTAAACAAATGATTATAGTAGCTTTATTTGAAACAATAAAACCTAAACAACCCAAATGTCCTTTAAGATAAACAAACTATGATACATCCATACAATGGAGTATTACTTAGCAATAATAAGGAACAAACTATAGAAATATACAAAAGCATAAATCTATCTCAAATGCATTATAATTAAGGGAAAGAGGTTGGGTACAAAAGGCTACATTCTGTATGTTTTCCTTGATATGACATTCTGGAAAAGCAAAACTATAGTGAACTAAAACAGATCAGTTGCCAGAGATTGGGATGGGGAAGAGCCAACAAAGTCCAGCTCAAGGGAATTTTAGGGGTTGATGACACCATTCTGTATCCTGATTGTGGGGAAGATTATGTGACTCTATGCAACTGTGAAATCTCCTGTAACTATACACCAAGAAGAGTGAATTTTAGTTTGTAAATATAAAATTAATAAATGATTTTCATTTTTCTTTGCTTTCCTGCATTGCTTAAGTGCTTCCCTAAACCAAAGATACATAAATATCTGTGAGTTATCGAGCTTACTGAATGTTCAATAATAATTTTAAAATATTTAAAGTAATTTAAAATATTTTAAATCTTTATCTGCAGTTTAATATGGTATGATGTATGCTGCAGCTGCTTAGTCACGTCCTATTCGACTCTGTGTGACTCCATGGACTGTAGCCCACCAGGCTCCTCTGTCCATGAAATGCTCTAGGCAAGAGTACTGGAGTGAGTTGCCATGCCTTCCTCCAGGGGACCTTCCCAACCCAGGGATCGAACCCAGGTCCCCTGCATTGCAGGCAGATTCTTTACCTATGAGCCACCAGGGAAGCCCATATGATGTATAGGTCACACTTTATTTCTCCCCAAGTAAAGAATTATTCTGGTACCTTCTACTAAGTAAGCCACTGTCCCTCCTGCTTCTCCCCATTCAAAATTCCTTCTTTATCAGACACTAACTGTATACCTGGGGTTGCTAATAGACTTCCACTGAAAGGCCTCCCCCATTGACAGATGATTATTTCTTTGTGGCATTTTATGATTTCATGTATATAGTGTCTGGTTTTGAACTTTGTATTTCCATTGCTCTGATGGTTTGTCTTTGTGTCTGTCCTTACCAGGCATTGCTATCCTGTAAACATGTGTGTGTGTGTGTGTGATATGCAATTCTGTAGTTAAATCAAAGAACAGAGTTGGAGTCACACATTATTAACTCTTATGTGTGGCTTTGCTTGATCACGGATGGCCAGGAGGGTGGAGGAGCAGAAAGCTGAGGGTGAGTCTCTAGGGAGCACTATCCTCTGAGCAGGAGTAAAATACCAAGACCTGTTACAGGCATGTTGCTTGGTTTCTACAATATTTATTGTTTTCAATGAGTTGATTTCACTCATTTATATTACTTCTGGCTGCCTATTGGTATTTGAGTTATGGTTCTGACTTTGGGAATGAATACAGAAAGAAGAGCCCATCAAAGTGGAGTTTGTGAAAAGGTCTCCAAGGGATAAGGTAGACCAAGAGGGAGGGGTGTCACAACAGCCCAGGAAATGAAAGAAGAAAAATGAAGTTAAAAGTGTCGAATGCCCCTGAGAGAGCCAGTCAAGATAAGGGCAGCGGGTCATCTGAGCCTTTAGAGAGAGCGTGCTCTGTTAAATGGGGTTAGATATCAGATCGCACTGTGCTGAGCAGGGACTGAACCTTGAACGCTGGAGATAAGGAATGTAGACCGCTGCTGTGGAGAGGCTGAATGAGCTGGGGAGCAGAGAAATTGGATGGTAGCGGCGGTGAAATCGCGTGAAGGGAGAGGTCAGTTTGTTGTTTGTTGACTTACTCTTTTGGATAGAAGTTTGAAGAGCATGTATAGGTTATAGAAAAAGGGTCGGCAAAGAAGAAAATATTGAAGGTAAAGGATATAAAGGAAATTAAATGTAAAAGCTTTAGCATCAGTGATAGGGAATAAAATCAAATCCAGGCTTTGCCTTGAATAGCAGGAAGGACTCCTGATCCCTTAAGACTGGAGGAAAGAAAGAATGGTGATAGATGTTGCTGTTTGGTGCTGGAGGGAATCACAAGGATGCACAAGGAGCTTCTTTACAATGACCTCAATTTTCTTGTCAAAATAGGAGGTTCACTGAGAGTAAAGGGCAGGGACTGTATGGCTTAAGTTGGGCGACAAACTTTTGAAATGGTGGCTGACCACAGTCAGAGTGAGAGGATTAGTGAATGCTACTGAGGGGCTAACTCAGATTAGAAAACCATCCATCTGCAGAGTGGTATAATTCACTCCTATAGCACTCATGGGCCTGAATTTAAGAAAAGAGATTTCTCATATGAATTCAGGTTTGTGTGTACAGTGTACAAAGGACAGGCTGTAGAAATGTGGAGAGTAAGCTCCTGGTGTCCAAGCCAAAGTCCAAGTAAGGCTTGGGAAAACGGAAAGAGCCACAGATTCAAGAAAAACAAGACTGAAGGGAAAAAAGATTTATTCATTTGTAGCTTAAGACCTATCTGCTGCTGCTGCTAAGTCACTTCAGTCGTGTCCGACCGTGTGCAACCCTATGGACAGCAGCCCACCAGGCTCCTCTGTCCACGGGATTTTCTAGGTAAGAATACTGGAGTAGTTTGCCATTTCCTTCTGTGACTCCCAATAAAAACTTATGTTTTAACCTTATTTTTTCCTTTCACCTAATTTTCTAACTTATTTCATATTTATTCATTATTCTGTTAGACACAATTTAGATACAAGGACAGATGAAAGCAAATGAAAGGAAAATAAAAACATATACAGATGGTTAGAAGTGAGTTTCACTTTAACAGTGGTGGCTAGAATTTTAAGTATCTCAGTTGAGATTTCGGAGAAGGCAATGGCACCCCACTCCAGTACTCTTGCCTGGCAAATCCCATGGATGGAGGAGCCTGGTAGGCTGCAGTACATGGGGTCACTAGGAGCCCGTCACGACTGAGCAACTTCACTTTCACTTTTCACTTTCATGCATTGGAGAAGGAAATGGCAACCCACTCCAGTGTTCTTGCCTGGAGAATTCCAGGGACAGCGGAGCCTGGTGGGCTGCCGTCTATGGGATCGCACAGAGTCGGACATGACTGAAGCGACTTACAGCAACAGCAGCAGCAGCAGTTGAGATTTGATTGAGAACAAGATGCTGTTAGTGGTTGGAAGGATTTTTGTTGATATGGGGTGGATGTTTATTGAGGTTGTGGAGGTTAGAATGTGATCAGTGATTCTCACGTTGGGATAATTTTTCCCAAGGGGTTATTGGGCAACGTCTGGAGACATTTTTTGTTTTCATGGCTTGAGGTGGGGAGTCCTACTTGTGGCTAATGCTGGAGATGCTGCACCTTAAGACATCACCTTTTTAGAAGCATTTTGCGAGAAGCATAGTGCTGCGCAATCCGTCTCCAGCGGAGTTGAGACTCCCACTCCACAGCAAATCTCTTTACTTACCTAGCTATTTGCATATGGATTCCTTAGGGGTTTATAGCATTCAGACCTACATTACAAGCACTGAAAATCTACATGCCTTTCTAGGTCTTTGGGGAAATGATTTAATTCTCTGGTTAGCTTAATAAAGAAGTTGCCTGTACAGGAATAAGAAGAACTAAGTAAGCAATGCTCACCTTTGTTCTTTTCATGTGTTTGCATAACTATTTTCTACAACATTAAATTTGCAGTTGTGGCAAAAAAGAGACTTTTCTTTCTTAGAATCTCATATTACTTACTTGTATTGTATTTGAAGAGCTTTAATAAAAGGTCCTTTGAATATGGGTTGTAATGGAGCATCACTCCCATTGGTATAAACACTCAGTATCGCTGGCTAATAAAAGCCATAACGTGAATTTATGAATAATCCCCAAATAATTCCCACTGTGCATTAGGATTCATTATTTGCCCTTTTAAATCTAGCCTGTCTTTTAAAAAATGTGTTGCTTGCATTAATAATAAAATTAATTTCCCAGTAACACATGGGTTGCACAATTCTTGAGAACAAGAACCATATCTTATTCATTTTGAAACAACCAAAGCTTCACTCAGCCCATTGTCTTACATATGGTAAGTCTTAAATAAATTTTGAATGATGTATTATTGGATGAGTGAGGAAAAGAAGATTCTGAAGGCAAACATGATCAAGGCAATCAAAATAAAAGATCATTACAGAGAACAGAGTAGTTGTTACCAGAAAGGAAGGGGCTGGGAGACAGTGAACAGGTAGGGGATGGGTAAGGAGGGTCAACTGTATGATTACAGATAGAAATTAAATTTTCTACAGCGAGCATGCTATATTGTATATAGAAGCAGAAACATAATGTACATATCCAACTTCTATAATGTTATAAATCAGTGTTACCTCAATAAACACACAAAACAAAAATAAATAAGAATCATTAATATATTTCATTTAAAATTATTAATACTTGACACTGGGTCCTCACAATACAAAGCAGTCAGAAATTATCTGCTTTCTCAAGGTATCCCATCAGAATGAACCATTTTTAACCTACATTGTAACTTAAATTTCCAAATGAATATTTTATGTTTATTTATCACTATAATCTGTTTATTATTGAATTGTGGTGTTGAACTTGGTGTTGGAGAAGACTCTTGAGAGTCCCTTGGACTGCAAGGAGATCCAACCAGTCCATCCTAAAGGAAATCAGTCCTGTGTGTTCATTGGAAGGACTGATGCTGAAGCTGAAACTCCAATACTTTAGCCAGCTGTAGAGAACTGACTCATTTGAAAAGACCCTGATGCTGGGAAAAATTGAAGGCAGGAAGAGAAGGGTATGACAGAGGATGAGATGGTTGAATGGTATCACTGAGCCTGTGGACATGAGTTTGAGTCAACTCTGGAAGTTGGTGATAGGCAGGGAGGTCTGGCGTGCTGCAGTCCATGGGGTCGCAGAGTGGGACATGACTGAGTGACTGAACTGAACTGAAGCTATTTAATAAGAGCAGGCTTATTTTACATTGCTTTTCTAGATTTATGACTCTAAACAACTTGGAAAATTCCTCACATATCTTTTTGCTCATTCATACTAACTTTCATTTTATTGAGGTCACACTTTTTGACGAAAGTAAATTTTTTTACTGTACTTGGGAAAGTCAGGGAATGAAGTTCTAAGAATTTTAGGATTGCTCTTAAGCGGTCCTTCTAAACAATGTGTGTATATGTGTGAATGCTGTAACAAAAGATACATAAAAAATTTAAAAAATTGCTAAATAGGTATACATTCCTTAACAAATTCAAAATAAAAATGTATAGGAATGCATAATGTTTATTTTTATCCTAACACTGTTACCCTTTAAAAAAGTGAAGAAAACTTCAATAAAAAATGAATTCTACAGTAAAAAAAAATTCTTGTAATTATCCCCAATTGAATAAAATGATACATGTCTAGTATAAATGAATTTCTTGAAATCTTAAAGAGATCATTTAAATATATGTATTTTATATAAGAGCATTTTTCCTTATTATCCAATTACACATTAGCAGTAACAGCCTGGGGGACAGTGTTACAGTTACATCCCAGATCTGTATAACTATGAAAAGGATAATGTATACTAACCTTGAGATCTCATGAATGCCTGAAGACGCTATGCCTCTGAAAACATCTTTTCAGTCTGTTGATATCTCCTTATTTTTTCCTTAAAAAGAAAATATGCTTCAGTATGTTATATAAGGTTATATTTTCAAGTAGTAAAGTTGACAACAAGGTGTAAATATAATATGACACAGAGTAAAATCAATAGGATTCTTGGAATGCAAAAATAAGGTATTAAATTTAGAACTGAATGATCATACTGTATATAAATTAATGCAGAAAGAATAGCCATCTTGAAAGAATGTCATAAATTTCTAATCATTCATATGCTTTCATTTATTTGTTTACCTGTTATTCAATCGACAACTGTTACTAGGGACAAAAAAATTAAAGGCACTTTATCTTAGCAATCAACATCACACTAAATTTAAATAACTTTCTACTCTCCAGAGATTCATATCTTCAAGAAACAAAAATAAACAAGAAAACCAACCAAAATATTGTAGCTAGATAGTTGATGAAAATCACAATAAATATTTATTAGGATTAGTGAAATAATTTAAAGAGATGATAAAATCCTGGCAGTAATAAAATGTATTTATTTTTCCAGATTAAAATGTATCATATATAATCACTTTTTCCAAAAAACTAACAAACTTTCCATTCTAATAAGATAAATCATTAAGTCCATATACAAATGTAAACTTTTTCCTTAAACATGACGTAGAGAAACTTGTGAACTGCGGTTCATTTGTTGTGTCTGCACAACAGCCAGAAATGAGCTATCACTGATCATAGCCAATAACAATAGCTAATGTGAAAGGACTACGAATGGGTTATTGAATGAAGAAACAGACAACAAACAACTTATGCTGATGTCATTCAAACAAGCTTAAAACAGCAAAAATCATTGAGAAAAAAGTAGTCTTGGGAAAACCATGTCTCTAGGAGCCTCTTTCTCTGTTTAAACTTTACGTGTATCTTCATGGATATACATTTTAAATAGCTTTAGAACACACACAACAGTAGCACAGTGTTCTCAAACTGTGGTTAGAATTACAGAGTTAATAGAGATAACTGAGTTCAGTTTGCTTCTGAGAAAGCCCAGATTCAGCAGAAGAATGAGAAATTTTGGAAAGATAGATTCAAAATTCAATTTTAAGTATAATTTAAAATGTTTTAACACCCTGTTAAAAATATTATGCATAACATGATGACATACTGAAGACCACTAAAGCAATAATTTACATCACCTTTGCACTTATTTCGAGGAATATTTCAGAAAATAACTGTCTTCTCTATTAAGATACATATCCTAGATTGCATGTCAAGCAACTAAGAACCAACAAGCAAGCATGCCAACAGATTTCTACCTGTTTGTAATGTGTCCATTGAATACAGACTTTAAAAACTTATCTGAAATTAAAATCAAATACTAAAAATAAATTAGATGCTGAAATGAATCTGTCAATAAGTGTCATTTATAATATCAACTCTTCTTTTCTTATTAATGAAAATGAATTCCATAATAGTTTAAATGTCATTTTTACGTATAGAGGTATCATTAAGATTTTATCCTAAAAATAAAATAAAATTTTGCTTCTACAAAAAAGTGGGGACACTTAAATATAAAAACAAAACAAGAGGCAAAAAAGAGTGGAGAAACTGCTATCTAGTTCAGTTCTCCCCATCGTACAAACAGGAAAACTGCCTACCATGTATTTGTGATGTGTAGCTAACTCTAATGGCACCCCACTCCAGTACTCTTGCCTGGCAAATCCCATGGACAGAGGAGCCTGGTGGGCTGCAGTCCATGGGACTGCTGAGTCGGACACGACTGAGAGACTTCACTTTCACTTTTCACTTTTCACTTTTATGCATTGGAGAAGGAAATGGCAACCCACTCCAGTGTTCTTGCCTGGAGAATCCAAGGGACAGGGGAGCCTGGTGGGCTGCAGTCTATGGGGTCACACAGAGTCGTACATGACTGAAGCGACTTAGCAGCAGTAGCAGCAGCTAACTCTAAAGGAAAAGACTGTATGTTTTTTTGACTACCAGTTGGAAAAATTGAAATTTAAAGCATAATTGTATGTTACAACCAAATAAATAAAAGACTTTCTTTAGTCATTTAAGGTAGTCTATAGAGTCAAGCAAAAATATTGATGCAGAGTACATCATGAGAAATGCTGGGCTGGATGAAGTACAAGCTGGAATCAAGATTTCCGGGAGAAATATCAATAACCTCAAATATGCAGATGACACCACCCTTATGGCAGAACGTGAGGAGGAACTAAAAAGCCTCTTGATGAAAGTGAAAGAGGAGAGTGAAAAAGTTGGCTTAAAGCTCAACATTCAGAAAACTATCATGAAATCTGGTCTCATCACTTCATGGCAAATAGATGGGAAAACAGTGGAAACAGTGACAGACTTTATTTTGGGGGGCTCCAAAATCAGTGCAATGGTTATTGCAGCCATGAAATTAAAAGACGCTTACTCCTTGGAAGAAAAGTTATGACCATCCTAGACAACATATTAAAAGGCAGAGACATTACTCTGCCAACAAAGGTCCATCAAGTCAAAACTATGGTTTTTCCAGTAGTCATCTATGGATGTGAGAGTTGGACTATAAAGACAGCTGAGCATAGAAGAATTGATGCTTTTAAACTGTGGTGTTAGAGAAGGCTCTTGAGAGTCCCTTGGACTGCAAGGAGATCCAACCAGTCCATCCTAATGGAGATCAGTCCTGAGTGTTCACTGGAAGGATCGATGTTAAAGCTGAAGCTTCAGTACTTTGGCTACCTGATGCGAAGAACTGACTCATCTGAAAAGACCCTGATGCTGGGAAAGATTGAAGGTGCGAGGAGAAGGGGACAACAGAGGATGAGATGGTTGGATGGCATCACTGACTCAATGGACATGAGTTTGAGTCAACTCCAGGAGTTGGTGATGACCAGGGAGGCCTTGCATGCTGCTGTCCATGGGAGTTGCAAAGAGTCGGACACGACTGAGCGACTGAACTGAACTGTAGTGAAAATTACATACCTGTAATTAATCTATAATTCAGACTGAGGCCAAGGAACCCTTGGTGATAGGGGGAAAAAAAATGGACTCAAACTCTGATCTGTTTGAAGGTCAAGGATGTAAAAATAAATTTGATGGGCAGGATTGATCCTACCTCAGGTCAGTCAAGTTCCTGAGAGGAAGTCATCACAAAAGTCAAATAATTTTAGAAGAACAGGTCATATTCAATGCCATGTTCCAAGACCTGGAGATATGAGAATCAACACCAGTTCTGGGCACAGTGTGCAGTGGCTGATGCTGGAAACAATTCCAGTTCAGCACCGTGGCTGTCTGGATGTGACTAGGAGACACTGGCTGCGTGAGACTGTATGAAGAAGAATGTGTCCACAAGTGAGAAAGAATGTCAAGAGGGGTGGAGCTAGGATCCATCAATCAATAGCACTCACTTGAGACCCAGGCAATGTGTAGAGGAATACCACCTAGATGATATAACCCAGGAAGATGCAGAGGCTGCTGGTCTTCCTTTGGAAGCCCTGTAGGCACATCTACATACCCACATCTGTGGGAACTGCCGCTTTCTTGAAATCCCATGTCTATGATGTGATCATGCCTTAAGTAGGATCCCCCCTTGGCGTAGCCTGTTATACTTTTCTTGAATGAGATTGCAATCCCATGGGCAGCCTTAACAATGACAAGTGAAATCTGGGACTGATTTGTGGATACATATAACTATCTCAGGAACTATGAAAAATATTCAAGGAGGGTGACATTGATGGAATGGAACATGTATACTAATGTAAATGTAACATCATTTGTCCTCACAAATCTTTTGTTGTGCTCATCTAAAGAACCTCAGTTTCTGCTTATGAGTTCTGTGAAAAACAAAACTGACATAAACCTACATTATTATTTTAAAACGTGCATCTAATACTTACAGTTCACATCTGATCTTTCCTCATATGTGGGGTGCAATTGAGAAATTCCCTGAGAACCATTTTTCACTTACAGAAAGTCTTGCAATATTGCAGGGGGAAGGTGAGCACCACCTCTTCTAGTTCTAGGCCCTGGGCTTCTTGGTTGCTCATACACATCACTGTAAATCAGCCTAAGATCCCAGAAGCCATTCAGAGTGGCAAGTGAGGGTCAAATATCTCTCCTGCTTGTCAACATTTTCTCTAAATGGTACCTTTAGCAGGTCAGTGATGCACCAAGCTCTTATGGCATGTTTTAATCAGTAGCCATGCTATACTTCATTGAGGTCATTGAAGGTCACATCTCAGTGGTAGCCTTGACTGAGCTATAAGATCAGTTTGTGTTGTTTTAGTGGGTGATTCAGTGGTTAGATAGGATGAGATATAACTTGCTTACAACACTCTTTTAACTTGCTCCCATCCTTAAAATTTTTATTTTTCTTGCAATTGTGTGGGAATTTTTCAAACTAAGCTTGTTCCTCCAAGGATCATGGAGTTTGAGATCCTCAAGTTGATCAGTTCTACATGTCTAGGAGCCTGGCTTATATCACAGTTTCAATATGTCAAAAGGAAATATTCTATGAATACAAGTGAAGAAATGTGAATTGTCTATTCTGTGCTTCTAAGGTGATAATACAACTTGTAAGTTTGGTGCAACAGTTTAGTTACATTTGCAACTGCATCTCAAAACACAGTATTGTGTATTTAATATGCCTGCAACCAGCAAAAGCATCTTTCACTCTGAAGGACAACTTCCTGACAGAAGTAAAAGGCCTAGGACAAAGGAATCTAGCAGGAAACACCAATCTGTCACGTACAGTTTGGCCCTATTTTTTTAAAGCCAATAAAACACCACTGAAAATCACGTTGATTCTATTTAGATTTATTTTTTAAGTAATAATACCACCTCAATTTTGTACCTACATACACTTGATAAAGTGCAATTATCAAAATATATGTAGCCGTTAATCCATTTTTCCTAACATGTGCTGAACTATAGTGAACAGTATCATATGACCAAAGAACTTTCTAAGATTATAATAGCACTTAGTGATTCTATTTCAGTAAAAGTGGACAAGAGTTACTGAAATAAATTAAATCAGTCCTAGTTAGGATATTTATATATCAGGTTCACCATGGGATTCTTCCACTCAATCAGCTGTGCTCTCAAGTGTACTAAACAAATCTCTGAAATAGTTCAGATAGATCTCTATTTAAAGACATGGGGAAAGACATAACTATAATTACTAGGAATTTGCAAGAGCTAAAATAAAATTTGGGTGAAAATTTAGGTAAAAATTTTAAAAACCCAAAGAAGTAGATAAATTGCAAGAAAATTGTAAATTAGCAAGACTGACCCAAGAACAGGTGCAAACTTGACAGATTATCATAAGAGAGATTGAAAATATTTTTCAGATTCCACCATTGCCAGAGCAGATAGCATCAATAGGGTGCAGGGAAGCCTTAAAGAATCTTTACAGTAAAAGTCTCCAATAAATCATACACTTCATCAACAAGAAAGTTTCTTGACCTCTACATATTTTTTTCTCATCCCACTTACATTCACATTTCCCCACTTACTGAATTTAGGGTCCATTATTCATCATTGTGGTCTCTCCCTCACATATACACTCACCATATGGCCTTTTCCCTCTCTTCTTCAAATAAATGTGACAAAAACGGCTAGTTAAACTCATCTCTCTTCCTACTATGAACATGCCTCTCATAGCTGAACAGATGATAATGACTAGAGAAAATGTAGGCTCTTGCAAGTGGGTCCCCAGTAGCAGTGTCTGACAATCTTGTTACATTTCCCTTATTAATTCATGCTTCAACTCTATACCACAAAAGGCATCTTTACTTCTTTTCAACTGTCCAACATTTCTTCCCGTCTTTTCCAACTCAGTTTATGATATTGCTTCTAAGAAAATTGAAAAAAAAAAAACCTATTCAGGTTCCTCTTCTTACCACAATATTGTGTATACTCCTAACACTTGTACACACGGAGTCAACCTTCAATCCTGTTATGATGGAGAAACTGTTCTTTCTCCCACCTAAGGTGATTTCCCTCTCTTAAGCTTTGGATTCCATTTCCTCTCACCAATGCTAGGTCTTTGCCACTTTAATAATCCCCTTTCTCTTCTGCATCATCATTTCCCCCTCCTTTTACTCGATTATTCCCATTTGTCTGTGAATAAGTTGTAACGTCTCCAAACTTAAAAATAAAGTCCCTTTCCATCAGTTTCCCCATCTCACTATCACCTATTTCTGTACTCCATTTGTAGAGAATTCCCAAAGGAAGGTATTTTCTGTTTCTCAGCTGTAATGTTACATTGAACTCCCCCAAATCAGGCTTCATTTTCACAGTTTCACTGAAATAACATTTATAAAGATTATCAGCGAGCTTGAACATTACCAAATCCAATGGCAAATTTTCAGTCCTTTTTTTCCCCTTAATATCTCAAGAGAGCTTGACTCAGATTTCCCGTCTTGAACTCTTCCTCTACCTAGTTTGTAGGATACCACACGTAAGGTCGGATTTTCTCCTCATTTGCTGCCCTTTCTCAACTTCTCTGTCTGATTTCTTCCATTACACCTAACCTCTAAAGCCTCTTGTGAATTGGACTTTGAGACTTTTCTGTGTGACTCATAGCGGAGCAGACCTGGTCCTATGTCTTTAAATGCTACCATTTATTTGTGAATCCCAAATGTAGATATGTAGCCTGAACCTCTTCTCT
The DNA here is from genome assembly GCF_023091745.1 of Budorcas taxicolor. Classification (NCBI taxonomy): domain Eukaryota; kingdom Metazoa; phylum Chordata; class Mammalia; order Artiodactyla; family Bovidae; genus Budorcas; species Budorcas taxicolor. Next base: position 75,103,294 of record NC_068911.1, read on the forward strand.
GAGTGTTAGATGGTTATACTCACCGTCTACACTATAGGTCCCCTTACATGGCTAATAGGCTTTTCAAATTTAACATATTAAAAAATAGTAATAATAACCAAAGAAAGATAGAAGGAAGGAAGGGAGTGAGGAAGGAAGGAAATTGAGAGGGAAGGTAACATACTCCAGGCTTTCTCCCCTTCCTCCAGTCTTTCCCATTTCACTAAGTTGCATCACCATTTACCCAATGACTGGTATTAAGAAAAACCTCTTTGAGAAATGGCTAAGTCAAGGATTGGGGCAGGTAAATATCAGATGAACCTGAAGGATCTTACAGTGATGAAAAGTAAGAAAGGGAAGGACAAAAAAGAGGCACAATCATGTTAGAAGGACGTAAGAACTGACCCAAAAGAACTCTCAGTGGTCAACGTTGGAATAATTTAAGCAAGAAAAATTAATGACAGTATTAGATTATAACCCAAAGAATAAAATGAGTATCTATGAGTCAATATTGATATAAATAAATGACTGAATCAATGAAAAGGGGAGAAGGAACAAATCTTCCTTACATTAAACAAATTTTGTGATATGATATTTATGACTTCACATAAAAATGCATATGTGTCTGCATAATAGAAAATTATTCAACAAAACCAATTTTGAAGCACAGAACAGTTTTTTGAAATTGGGTCCACATTTTTTTTCAAGCAAAAACCAACTTTTAAATATAAAATTAATTGAAGGGCTCTTAAATTTACAGAGAAAATAGAGAAAGGCTGCTAGAATTGATCAGATTCCCAGGAAATGCTTAAATTCTTACAGATGGTCCTAGGAACACAGTTAAATTACAGACTATGTTAGTCAGTGTACTTTCATGCTCAGTTGCAGAAAATAGAAATCAAGCCTAAAAAAAGAAAAAGCAGCATCCACTGACAGGAATGAGAGAGGAAGATCTTTACAGCATTTGTTCCCTCCACTTTCAGTTAATGAAGCAGTCTACAATATTTACCTTAATTATTTAGATTCTTTCTCATGGAAACCATGCAGGGTTACTATTCTGCAGGGTAGGAATGCCAAAACAAAGTCTCGAAGGCTTGCTCGCACTGCCCTGATAACTTCCATTCTCACAAAAGAAATGAGAAAAAACCCCACCAATTTGTTACATAAGAATGTGTCCTTATCTTCTCTGCCACTATAAAATGTAAGAAGCCTCACCAATATTTCCCTGTAGAAAGTGCCCAGAACCTAGTTAGTACTTAATGTTTTTACATACTTTTTCCACATTTCAGAAGCAATGCATGTAGTGGCAGACAGATATGGGGGATATATAATTATGTAAATAATCTGTCCCCAAATCGGTCTGCACATGAAGGAGCACATCCTGTTAATGTCAGGTATAATGTGAGGATGAAGAAAAGAGGGATGCAGTCTAGATATTATATGAGAAAATTTTGTTACAGATCTATCTGTTGATACATTTCATGATAGATGACTTAATAATAATAAAGTGATTTTACCATAAAGTAAACAATGAATGAAGCTTGAGTGGAGATTTTTACTAATAAGAGTAGACAAATGAAGATTCAAAGCCATTCAAGAAATGTATTAGTGGCATGACATTGTTAAAAAAAGTGCTTAGGTTCTCGAGTACCAAAAAACAGAGCTTGCCATCATTTTTATGTTTTCATCTTTCTTACTTCTGTGACTTTGGGCACATCAGTTTACTTGACATCATTTTCTTCATCTATTAAATGGGCATGTGAACTCCAATTTTGCATTTTGTAGGGAAATCAGTGGTCTCAGGTGACACTAGTGTAAAATATCCTCCTGCCAGTGCAAGAAATGTAAGAGATGTGGGTTCAATCCCAAGGTCAGCAAGACTCCCTGGAGGAGGGCATGGCAACCCACTCCAGTATTCTTGCCTGGGGAATCCCATGGTTAGAGGAGTCTGGCGGGCTACATTCCACAGGGTTGCAAAGGGTCAGACATGACTGAAGAGACTTAGCATGCATGCACACACTCAGGGAAGTCAGTAGACAAGCAATCAGGAAATGCAATTTTCAGAGAAAGGGCAGAGAGAATGAACACAAACGAGTACATAGCTGACACTATGAAGACATGAGCTATTTCACCACCTAAACTACTGGAGCCAGGGATCAAAGAGACAGCTTCTTGTCTTCAAGAATATAGTGCTATGAAGCTGTGTATGTCTACATGTAGGCAGATATCTTTCATAGATCTTAAGGGAAACCCATAACCCCATCCATACGCAGTGAGAGAAAATAAGGCCCTCCCATAGTGAGAACAGAGCCAAGTAATGGGGGTGGGAGGATGCACTGAGGTTATTATTTGAGCTCTAGAACCATTTTTGCCTGATGTGATCTCATCCATGTCTCTCTGTTACATGAACTAAGATATCTCCTTTGTGTTTAAGCCAGATTGCATAGAGCTTTTTTCACAAGCAATAAAAAGTCCTAACATAACCATGACTATTAACTGAATATTTTAAAGAAGTGCTAGGAAAAATGCCAAGTATTACCAGTAAGAATTGCAATTAAAAAACAGATATAGTTATTTATTACCAGTAAGAGAAATTAAGTGAAAGTGATTGTGTTGATAGGTCCTCAGTGGCCATCATATCTTAAATAGAGAATTTAAATACAAAAAATAAAAAAAGAAGGAAAGAAATCTAAAAAGGAAATTTCTTCCAACTTTTTAAGATAGAAGAACTAGTTGATTTCTTTGATTTGTGCCTGGTAAGCAGACTACAAAAAAATGCAGATCAATACCAGATGGAGGCTATCAAAACGAAAAATGGCCACAAAGAAACAAAAACGTATTTAAAATTAATCTGCAGCTACAATATGTGGGCTTCTAAACAAAGCAGTTTTATTTCCTTTTATCATACCCTAATGTTGAAGATTTTTTTTAATAAAGTGGATGATTTAACCTTTAGCCCATTTGCAGAACAGATAAAGGAGACTCAACAAACCATTATATCTATATATTTATATTAAAAACTAATATTTCTAGCTTTTCCTTCTTTCACATTAAGCAATATCTATACTTTATCTTTTTACTGCTCCATTGATTTAACTGATTTGATCACTTTGTCCTCATGAAAGTGAAAGTCACTCAGTCCTGTCCGACTCTGCGACCCCATGGACTACAGAGTCCATGGAATTCTCCAGGCCAGAATACTGGAGTGGGTAGCCTTTCCCTTCTCCAGGGGATCTTCCTAACCCAGGGATTGAAGCCAGGTCTCCTACATTGCAGGCAGATTCTTTACCAGCTGAACCATCGGGGAAGCCCTAAGTAGAAAATAGCATAGGCTTTTTTGCACCATTTTTTATTATTACCATCTGTGTGTGTGTGTAAATTTCAAATATATTTTTGAAATATTTTGTTTATTTTTTTAGCCTTTGACCAACGTCTCCCAGTTTCCTCCATCTTCCAGCTCTGGTAACCATAACCCCTATCCTGTTTCTATGAGTTTTCTGTTTTTTAAATATCACATATAAGTGAGATCATACAGTATTTGTCTTTCTCTACCTGACTTATTTCACTTAGCATTAATGCCCCAAATTCCATGCATGTTGTCACAAATGGCAGGACTTTCTCCTTCTTATGGCTAAATAATATTCCCTTGCACACACACACACACATATATACACCATAACTTCTTTATTCATTCACTCATTAATGGACACAGGTTGACTATTGCAAATAATGCTGCAATGAACATAAAGGGTGTATATTTCTTTTTAAGATATGACTTTATTTCCTTTGGGCATTTACCCAGAAGAGGCAATATGGTTTTAATTTTTTGAGGAACCTCGTATTGTTTTCCATAGGTTCCTGGAAACCTATGGAAAACAATTTACATTTCTAAATGTACCAATTTACATTCCAATGTAATGTAAATTACATTGGACTGTACCAATTTGCATTCCTACCAGTAGTGTACAAGAGTTTCTTTTCTCCACATTCTCCCCAACATTTTCTATCTCTTGTCTTTTTGATATCAGCTATTCTAACAAGTGTGAGGTGATTTCTCATTGTTAGTTTGATTTGCGATTCCTTGATGATTACTGAAGTAGAGCATCTTTTCATGAACTTGTTGGTCATTATACATCTAGAAATATTCTATTCCATCCTTTGCCTAATTTTTTAATGGATCATTTATTATTCAGTTTCATGAGTTTCTTATGTATTTTGGATATTAACTCCTTATCAGATATATTATTTGCAAATACTTTCTCCATTCCATAGATTGCTTTTCATTTTGTTGATCATTTTATTTGCTGTGCAGAGCTTTTTAGTCTGGTATAGTATTACTTGTTGATTTTTATTTATATTTCCTGTGCTTTTAGTGTCATATTCAAAAAGTTCATTGCCAAGACGAACATCAGAGAGATTTTCCCATATGTCTTCCTTTAGGAGTTTTGCAGTTTTACCTTACATTTAAGCCTTTGATCCATTTCAAGTTAATTGTTGTGAATGGTATATGACAGGGGTCCAGTTTCATTATTGTTATGTGAATATACAGTTTTTTTAGTATCATTTATTTAAGTGACTATCCTGTCTTAATTGAGTGTTTCTGACTCCCTTGTAAAATATTAGTTGGCCAAACATGCCTGAGTTTATTTTAGGGGTGTTTAATCTGTTCCATTGTTCTGTGTTTTTATCCTAGTATCATAGTGCTTTAACTAGTATGGTTTTGTAATTTAGTTTGAAATCAGGAAAAGTGTGCTTTCAGCTTTGTTTTCTTTCAATGGAACATTTTTAAGTGGATTTTTAAAATAACCTTGAACATTTTTAAGGACCTCTTGTGTTCATGCATGTTAAGTTTCTTCAGTCATGTCTGACTCTTTGCGACTGCCTGGACTGTAGCTCACCAGGCTCTTCTGTCCACAGGATTCTTCAGGCAAGAATACTGAAGAGGGTTGCCATGTCCTCTGCACTCACAGCTGGATTCATTACCACAAGTCCCACCTAGGAAGCACATTTTATTTAAAGTAGACTCAAAGGAGGGCTTCCCTGATAGCTCAGTTGGTAAAGAATCCACCTGCAATGCAGGAGACTCTGGTTTGATTCTTGGGTTGGGAAGATCTGCTGGAGAACGGATAGGCTACCCACTCCAGTATTCTTGGGCTTCCCTTGTGGCTCAGCTGGTAAAGAATCTGCCTGTAATGTGGGAGACCTGGGTTTGATCCCTGGGTTGGGAAGATCCTCTGGAGAAGGGAAAGGCTACCTACTCCAGTATTCTGACTTAGGGAATTCCATGGACTGTATAGTCCTTTGGGTCACAAAGAGTCGGACACCACTAAGCAACTTTCACTTTCATACACAAGGCAACAGCGATTTTAATATTAAGAAAAATATTTTTCAGCTCATCATATTAGAAGTTTGAATAAAACCAGGATTATTTGAAAAAGTCTCTAATAGGTATAAAAATATTTTTAAAACTTAGGGACTCAGCAAAAAAATGCACTGCAAGAAGAAATGCACAAAACTCTTCTGTGGGTAGAATGACAGTTAAATATGGAAACATGTCTGGTATTCCTGGAATGGAATTGTAAAGATGTCAATTTGCCTTGTGGCTCAAATTAACCTATAAATGTAATGTAACTCCAATGCTTGGTTTGTTTCGTAGTTTGACAATAGTCTTATAAAATTCAAATAATATTTATGTGAGAATAACTAATATGCAGAGTGTATCATGAGAAATGCTGGACTGGATGAAGCACAAGTTGGAATCAAGATTGACGGGAGAAATATCAATAACCTCAGACATGCAGATGACACTATACTTATGGCAGAAAGCGAAGAGCTAAAGAGCCTGTTGATCAAAGTGAAAGAAGAGAGTGAAAAAAAAAAAAAAGACGAGAGTGAAAAAGTTGCCTTCTAACTCAACATTCAGAAAACTAAGATCATGGCATCTGGTCCCATCACTTCCTGGCAAATAGATGGGGAAACAGTGGAAACAGTGGCTGACTTTATTTTGGGGGGCTCCAAAATCACTGCAGATGGTGTCTGCAGCCATGAAATTAAAAGATGCTTCCTCCTTGGAAGAAAAGTTATGACCAAGCTAGACAGCATATTAAAAAACAAAGACACTACTTTGCCAACAAAGGTCCATCTATTCAAAGCTATGGTTTTTCCAGTGGTCATGTATGGATGTGAGAGTTGGATGATAAAGAAATAAAGCACCGAAGAACTGATGCTTTTGAACTGTGGTGTTGGAGAAGACTCTTGAGAGTCTCTTGGACTACAAGAGATCCAACAGTCCATCCTGAAGGAAATCAGTCCTAAGTACTCTGGAAGGACTGATGAAGCTGAAACTCCAATACTTTGGCCGCTTGATGCAGGAGAAGGGGATGAAAGAGGATCAAACGGTTGGATGGCATCACTGACTCAATGGACATGAGTCTAAGTAAACTCTGGGAGTTGTTGACAGACAGGGAGGCCTGGCGTGCTGCAGTCCAGTGAGTTGCAAAGAGTCGGACATGACTGAGTGGCTGAACTGAACTGAACTGAACTAATAGAGTTCTTAAAGAGTATAATAATATACTGTGTTTCTGTTTATAGTAGTGAGTTATGGAAAACTGGAAACTCTTATGTGAGATTAAAACTTACTACAGAGTCAGTATTGTTGGTTTAAGCATAGCCATTTAGATGATGAAATGGAAAATTACAGACACCGATCCTACTATATGTAAGAATTTGGTTCAAGAGGAGGACAGAACTTCAAATAGCAAATATTATATTACTCAAATATGATTTTAGAAAAACTGAAAAAAATTGTCTATTTCACATAGCATGCCATCACAGTTTTCAATTGATCCAATGATCTAAATTTTTAATAGAAATTCATAAAAGTTTTAGAGGAGATTATTTGTACGCAATTAATCTTGGGAGCTGAGATCTCCCTAAACATTTCTTTAAAGCCAAATCCATGAGTATATTTGACCACATAACATAGTTTTGTGGCAAACATAAACAGAGTTGAAAGACCAGTGATAAAATAGGAAGGATCTTATCACATAAATGTTAACGTAATAATACTTAATATAAAATAATGAAAGAGAAAATCATGATAAAAAAGAACTAAAGTAGACCACTTATACACACAAAAAAGGGTAATAAATATGTAAATAATTTGCTTTCTACTATTCAGAGAAATTCAAGTGAAAGCATTAAGGAAATATCAGTCTTTACCTACCAAATTGGCCAGGTATACATGCACAGAGAGAGAGGGAAAGAAATGCCTAGTTAGTTTGGTAACTAAATAAGGAGATTACTTTAGTTACTAGAAGTGAGCACATGAATTGGTAAAGCTTTCTGGAGGGCAATTGAAATGATACCTTTAAAATTATAAGCATGTTATAGCAGCAGTAATTGTATCAGTGAAAAATTCTAGAAAGCTATTGTAATGAATGGAGACACTAAGTCTTAAACTAAAATATATTAATATAAATTGAGAAAATATATAGATATCATGAAATATTGAGAATATATAGATAATTTAAATTATGCATGCCACTATTCAGAGAAAACTTAAAATTTTCTGTTTCTGTTGAAAAATACAATGGACATGAACTTGGGCAAACTTCGGGAGATGTTAACAGACAGAAAGGCCTGGTGCGCTGCAGTCCTTGGAATTGCAACGTGTCAGACACGACTGGGTGACTGAACAACAGCAACAATAGAAAATACGTGTTTCCCTTTCTGTTTCTAGATCTGATTGCTTTCGTACGTCATGTATAATATTTTACAAATGGGATGAATCTGCAAAATAATTTTGCAATTAATGTGAAGTATTTATTAATTTGAATATATTTTTATGTCAATGGATACATTTGTTCAATTCTTTTTACTGGCCACATGGTAATCTATTGTATCGGTGTTCCATATATTATTTAAACAATTGCATAGTATATAGTTTCTTTATAACTTTTCACTGTAGGGAAAATACTGCAAAAATTAAAGCTAAATTTTTTAATATTTATTTTTAAGTAATAAACTTTAAATATATTTATTAAAAACATTTCAGTGTTCTCATCTTAAAATATTGACTTCTGATATTGATATTAATAAATTTAAAACTATGTAGGAAGTTTGGAAAGTGATTTCATTTATACTGACAATATTATATGCATAGCTGGAAACTTCATGAACATCTGATATACAAACATTTTTCATATAGGTCTGTACCCATTGAAGAAGACCCTAAATTGTATCCAGCAATCTTAATCATTGGGTTAACCTAAAAGGTCATTTGGGTTTTCCTGTAATATCTATGGAATAACCTGAATGAACTTTTTGGCCACCCCAATAATTTCTATACAGTTAGCCTGTTTTAGTTCACTCATTTCACGTTTAAGATGACAGAGATCATTTGATCAATTAAGACATGTACGTTTTAGAAAAAGTCATGAACATACCAAACAAAAATAAATTTATTTAGGACCGTGTATTAAAAGAATCAAAATAATTGAGGAATTGCTTGGTGACCTAGTGGTTAGGACTGGGTGCATTCACTGCTGTGGCAGGGATCTGATCCTTAGTTGGGGAGTTAAGATCTCATAAACCACTGAGCATGGTCAAAAAAAAAAGGAGCCTCTGGAAAATAAATTCTATAATGAAACTCAAACTAATAATAATGATAATAATTTATTTAAAACATCTACTACAATGCTTGGCAAGTGACAATGCTTAATAAAGCTTGCTATTATGATTATTAACATTAAGTAATGTGGGGGACATATGGTTGTGAGAGCTGGACTGTAAAGAAGGTAGAAGGCCAAAGACTTGATACCCTTGAAATGCAGTGCTAGAGAAGACTCCTGAAAGTCCCTTGGACAGCAAGGAGATCAAGCCAGTCAATCTTTAGGGAGATAAACCTTGAATATTCACTGGAAGGACTGATACTGAAGTTGAAGGTTCAGTATCCTGGTCTTCTGATGTAAACAAATGACTCATTGGAAAAGTCCCTGATGCTGGGAAAGATAGGGGGCAGAAGGAGTAGAGGTCATCAGAAGATAATATGGCTGGAAGGCATCACCGATGTCATGAGCATGAACTTGGGCAAACTCCAGGAGATGGTGTGGGACAGGGAAGCCTAGCATGCTGAAGTCCATGGGTTCACAGAGTCGGACACGACTGGGCAACTGAACAGCAACAACAACAATGTGGGGGAAATAAAAGACACAGTTCTTGACACCAAGGAACTTAAAATATTGCGATTATAAATTCCAACAGTTTCCATATTTTAGCTGCAAAACTAGTGAATGCTAAAAAAAGTAAGAATTGCTCTGCTGAAAATAACAATTCTTATTTAGGTTGTTATCCTGAATTTCATTCATTCTCTAGTTTTTCATCAAAATATCTCATTTTGAGAGGACTTTTAAAATATATATGCTTCTTTGTTAGTATCTGTAAATTTTAGTCAAGTTTACTCCTTGGTTTGTTTTTTTGCAGTTCCTCTAGCTTTACGCATATATATATTTTTTTAATCTAGGCCAAATACATGATATATGTTTTATGCAGCCACAATCTTAGCATAGCCTTTTAGTACTGATTAATGACCATCATAACAGTTAGATTAATCATCAATTCTGTTAGTAAGTGAAAAGTTCTAAAAGTGAGTGTGTGTATGTGTGTGTGTGTCTAGAATTATGAATGTATATATTTGAAATATGTACTACTCTAAGCCAACATAATGGTTGCCATAGAAACAGCAAACAGCAAAAACTCACAGCTGACATAGCAAGAAGATAAGGGGCAACAGTTTTGGAGAAATTGTGAAATACAACAGGCTAAAAAGTAAGAAAAATTAACTGTGTTTAAAATTAATAGTCTTTATTTCTTCCAAACAAGTTTCTTCAAAGATGGAATTAAATACCCCAAATGCTGGCATTAAGATTCAAAATATATACATTTTTTTAAATGTAGAAAACTGTAGGCATTAATGCAAATTTTAAAATGAAATATGTTAAGTATTCTTCATGAATAAAGTAATTTATTAATATTATTTAAAACTAAAATATGTACAATTTTTATATCCACTAACATTATCATTGAGCATAAAAATATATAATACTGAATGCATTTCAGCCTCCAAACATCACAAATTAGTGGGACCCACTATTGTAATTCAGCCAGAAATATCTAGTGCTTTTAGTATTTGGTGAAACAGTCTTTACCAGCTTTCACAGTGCTTTGATGATCATTTTAATAGAATTTGTTTTTAGGTTTTTATTTTTATTTTTTGTCATGCTAAGACCATTGCAGATATCCATGAAGGATCTTAAAGTGATTTAATAGTTCATTATATAAATCAAGTTTCATAACACTTCATGCAGATTTCTAGAGTTGTAAATTACATAAATGTTTATTACCACTCCATTATTATAATACTTGTGAGATAAGATAAAACCAAATGCAAAAAATTGAGTGTCCATTTCAATTTTATCTCACTACAAATATCTCACTATCTGAAAATTAAACATCATTCAAAGGAAAATGCCTTTCTAGTTTTTAAGTATCGATCCTTGGTTGAAAATAAAATATTTATGTTTTGTTATATTTATTATGGTTGCTCTTTCTTCGTTATGCTTAAAAACTGTACTCTTAACCTTAATCTAACTCTCAATAGAAATTTCAGACATTTAACTATTATAGTTCATGCCAGATCACTATAGCAGAACATATAAAACATTTGGTACAACAATTCTGTGGCCCTAACACATTCCCAGTTTATTTCCAAATGGTTCAGACAAAAAAGAAGCAACATTTTCGAGTACAAACAAGTACTTTCCAGAGTGAAACGGTTAAATATTGCAGCCAATTCAGAAATAGCAACTGGCTTTTTTTTTTTTTTTAGCAGAAGCAGGTTTAATTCTTTTTTGCATTCACATGCACACAAATATACTTCCCTCGAGCTGTCAGAAAGCATCAGATTGCCTGATTTGCATGATGAATTTTAAAATCTTTTGAGAAACACAAGGACATTTGCTTCAGGCACTATGATTTTATCATCACCATCATAAACAACAAGTAGAATGCCAGTCAACCTCTGGTGATCGAACCAAAGCCAAAAGGTCTTAAGACTTTGAATGGTTAGTAGAACCATTGTTAACAGAATGGTTAGTAGAATTTTAATCACCTAAATTCATTTGGATCCATTTTTCAAGTCACAATATTTTGCAGTTCATTTTTCAAGTCATAATATTTTGCAGTTCGATAATATCTCTTTATTGCCCATGATCACTCTGGATGACCCCAAAATCAAAGTATGATTCTTATCAAGAAGCTTAAAACTCAAATATTGTAAGAAATATTTGTAAACAAATTATATTATCAGACAAAAATATTATGATCAGTAATGTAAAGGTGGTGTCTTTACTATTTAATTTAACTCTTACTGTTAATTCTTACTGTTCATGAAATACCACTACAATATCAATTGCATCTATAGATATCCTGAGTAAAAAAGAGATGTGAGAAAATGGAAGATTTTTCTATGGTTTTCTATTTTGGATTTCATGCTAATAGGGTCTTATCCCTTGAATGATGTGAGAAATAGTACATTAACACCACCAGAACTATCTTTATAATTAGCTTCTTATAATACCTAACTGAGAGTTAAAAGCACAAGTGATGTGCTGTTTTCCTAGATTTACTATGATATAAACATATAAAATTTCATTTGAAACTTGGTCTAATTGTGTTTTTATACTTAAAGTCAAATTTAAATTTTTCAGGGCTTAAAACAAGCAAATATGAAAGCCAATTCTTTACCCAACCAGTAAAACAGAATATAATTACTGCATTTAGTCAGAAGATGTGACTGAGTCTCATTGAAATGCAAGGTAAGTGGGTTTCTGAAGTCTTGAATTATTGAACAAGTAATGTAGGGTCCTGGAGTTCAAGTGATGGAAGGGTATCATTACCTTTTTTTTCTCCAGGGAATCAAGGATGACCACTCACCCTTCTGGCAAAAATGGAATGCACAGGGTTCTATTTCTAAGTAAATCAAAGAAACTTCTATTTGTTAACTGCTGTTGAAGATGCGCACTGCAAACTGTATCTCATCTACTTTCATCGTAATATTTTCACATTATCACAAGTAGCATTATGTCACCAAGACAAACCAATTTCATTCATATAAACATAAAACATGTTTGCTGTAAGATATTTCCATCATTGTCAGGGACACATAAAGTCTCAACAGTCTGCCCTGTCACAGAAAGACAAAGAGGAATTGTTCATTCACACTCAGATTGAATTCTCTGTCCACTATTTCTTTAGGCTCATTGAATTTATTCATAAACTCATCACTGGTATTGTATTACAGCCTGGAAATAATCATACTTTCTATAAAAGCCAACTTAAAAAAAAAGGCAACAGAAGATGAGGTGCCAATTACCTTCACCAAAAGATGTGCTCATTCTGCTTCTAAGAGGAGATGGCACAAAAGATAAAGTATGCCTTTGCCTTGATGATTTGGGTCCTCTACTTAAACAGTGACGAAACAGACCTGTTAGAGAGCAGCACAGTCTAGAGAAAGGCCGACCCTCTAGGGATCTATAATAAAGTTCTCTGCCATTATCTCCCATCTGGATTCTTGTCAAGTTAATCTCCCTGGGCTGTGGTCTCCATATCTGTAAAATAAGGGCGTCTATCTAGATGTTCTCAAAGGCTCTACTAGTCTAAAATTCTTTGAATTCAAAATGAGGGTTGCCAGTACTAATTTTTTTTTTTTGTCTTACTCATATAAAAGATCATTGGATCCTCTAAAAAATGTAAATGGAATTTCTTCCTCAATTGTCCAATTTTATAAAATAATCTCCAGTTTTGTACTGGAGATCAAGCTGAGAATAACCCACCGAAAACAAGAAATCCCCCCATTACTGTTACATTTCCATCTATTCTTTTTGGCCCCTCCTCCCCACTGTTTATCCCAAATCAGAGTTTTAACCACACATTCAATTATAAGTTGTTCAATGATGCCTATCTCTCTTTCCTTACAGAGGAGTATCAGTAAATATTTCCCTCAAAACCCTTGAAAATTTGCAACAAAAATGCTGAAAAAGCTAATCAAACGTCCCAGCTGCTTTCTCTACTAGCCTGCCATCTCCTCTGTATACAGTAGATGTCTCCTCCTCCACAGACTTGTGCCATGGTGATGAAACAGGACAGTTATGACCAGATAGCAAAATAGTTATCAAATAGTTTATTTCATCAAAATAAAACCACTCTCCACTCAAACTTTTACCCTCCAGGGAACTGTTCAGGTGCTCATAACTAGTGCCTGACCTATAATTTTTCAAACCCCTCTGAACCACCAGAACATCACTTTCATCTGGAAAGTATGTTGAACTGCAATTGTAAGAGCTGATGGTGTTGAAACGAGCATTATAGGTACTTTGTGAACTCACAAGCTATAGAAATCAATAGGCACCTTGCATAGAGAAGGCCTGAAATTGATTTTTCCAGAAGAGAGTCAATTTGTAACTTTAGGAGAAGCACAGACACCAGAGAGGGGGTTTACGCATGCTGCAATTAAAAAAAAAAAAAAATTGTGTGGAAAATGCTGCACTGCACTAGAGGAGGAGGATCTCAAAGAAAGAGGGTCTAGGTTGGTGGTGTTTTTCAGGAATGGCTAAAGGGGAAAGAGTTGAGAAATACTAGGAGACCCTGCCATTCTCTGGGACTTGCAGAATGAGCGCTCTCAAGGGACACACAGAAGGTATTTAATAGGGTGTTCTGAGGGTCTTGAATTTAAATGTATACTGTTGCTTTCTGAAGGATAAGGACATCCAGGGGACTCTTTCTCTCCAGTTTAAAAAACATTTGTCTGAAATTATAAAAATAATGTATTTTGTTCTTGAAACTGGCCAAGGGAGTAGATCTTACATTCTCACCACCACCAAAAAAGAAAGTAATTATGTGAGAAGATGAAAATGTTTATTAGTTTGACTGTGGTAATCATTTCACAATGCATATGTGTATTAAAATATCATGTTGTGCACATTGCTGCTGTTGCTGCTAAGTTGCTTCAGTCGCGTCTGATTCTGTGTAACCCCATAGACGGCAGCCCACCAGGCTCCCCCGTCCCTGGGATTCTCCAGGAGAGAACACTGGAGTGGGTTGCCATTTCCTTCTCCAATGCATGAAAGTGAAAAGTGAAAGTGAAGTCGCTCAGTCGTGTCCAACTCTTTGCGACCCCATGGACTATAGCCTGCCAGGCTCCTCCGTCCATGGGATTTTCCAGGCAGAGTACTGGAGTAGGGTGCCATTGCCTTCTCCAGTTGTGCACGTTAAATATATATAATTTTTATTTATCAAGAAAGTATAAAAATTGTCTAAAAATTAATCTGTTCACTCAATATAGGAGTTAAGCATCATTCCCTTATCTGGTGGCTCAGATGGTAAAGAACCTGCCTGCAATGCAGGAGACCTGGGTTTGATCTCTGAGCCAGGAAGATCCCCTGGAAAAGGAAATGGCACCCCATTCCAGTATTCTTGCCTGGAAAATCCCATGGACAGAGGAGCCTAGTAGGCTACAGTCATGGGGTCACAAATTGGACGAAACTGAGTGACTTCACTTTAACTTTCAAGAATTATTCAGTGTTCAGTGCTCTTCCAGGCACTGTGGATACCAGGAAGGTATTGATAAATTTCAAACAAAATGTATCCCCCCAATAAATCTAACTTCCCTTTGTAACCAGAGAATCTTATTCTCCAAACAGCTATTATTTTCTCCCTTTGCCTGAGTGTTCCTTTATCTTCACCGTACTGTTTTATACTTTGTACAAGTTCATTAAAACTAAGTTCTACTTTAGTCAAGAGATAAATAATACAGAGGCTAAACATTATCATAAAGTTTTATCTATTTTTATTCTAATTCCTTCTAACAGTGATGATGGAGAATTCATGAAAACCAAACAAGTTTTTTAATTCTTGGCGGTTGGGGAGAGGAAGTTTAAAGATGGAATTAGAGGGGTCGCATTGTATAAATGTCAGTGTGTGGAGAAGGAAATGGCAACCCACTCCAGAACTCTCGCCTGGAAAATCCCATGGACGGGGGAGCCTGGTGGGCTACAGTCCATGGGGTCGCAAAGAGTCGGACATGACTGAGTGACTTCCCCTCCTTTCTTTCTTTGGTGAGCTAAAAACAAAAAAACAAAAAAACAAAAAAACCCAAACACAAATGCCCTACAAAAATAATGCTAGGAAATACTATTGTGGAAAAGAAAAAACTTCTCTTTTGTATTGGATAATTTTTACTTTTATTTAAGGAATGCACCTTTAAAAAGAAATTTATACCCATCAGGGTGAACTTAAGGGGCTTTTACTGACCTTTTTTCAGTTTTTCTTTGAATGATACCAACTCTTCTAAAAAATAATTCTAAAATCACATGGTATTGAATGGACATGGATACGTTGAAAAGATTTGCCTGTTTCAAAGTCTTCATATGAGCATCTGTCACAAGGAATGCAACTTAAAATGGCTACAACTTCAAGTCTGAACATATCACACTAAATTAAATGATGCTGCTCACATTAACAGCAAAGGAGAAGTATATATGTATGTATGTATGCTCAGTGACTCAGTCATGTCTGACTCTGCAACCCCATGCACCGTAGCCTGCCAGACTCCTCTGTCCATGGGATTTTCCAGGTAAGAATACTGGAGTGGGTTGCTATTTCCTTCTCAAGGGGATCTTCCTGACTCAGGAATCGAACCCATGTCTCCTGTGTCTCCTGCATTGGCAGGCAGATTCTTTACTGCTGAACCACTTGGGAAGCCCATATATGTGTAGAAAGCTACGTTTACTGTAGTGCATGAATCTGGCCTTCAGTTTTAGGTTTACCAGTGTTCAAACAATTACAGAATCTTAGGGTTTCCAAGGCTTTCATTTCGGAGTCGCATTCTTTTAAAAACAAACATCATTTTCTCACCCTGGAAGTGAATGTTTTGTATTCAGTACTGCAAATATTCCACAACTCATTAACCAGTATTAGACGTTCAAAAGAGCTCAAGTGATTTAGATTTCAAAAGGATGGCTCTGCTTCAGAAAGCTGAAGACACACAGGAAATTATTTTCACCTGCCATTTGCTTACCTTAGTTTGGACTTATTTCTGCCTCTCATACTCTATAGAGATAAACAGGAGTAGACTACTGAGAGTTAATTAACCAAAATGGTAGCATGTTTTACAAATTAAGTCTGTTTTGATAAACAGCTGAGGGGCAAATATAAGCCAATGGATACAGATAAAAATTCCAAGAATCGACTATACAACACAATTCAGAGTACAATCTGAAATACAGCCTCAGATACTTACCAGTAAAATGATGAGAAGTGGATGGATTGACACTATCAACACTGGCAGCACTGTCGCAGCTAAAAACTTCATGATCGGATTCCTGCACAGAGGAGCAGGGTAAGGAGCCATCAATTTCTTCCAACTTTCCCTTGAAAATTCCACTCATCGCTGCAGCACTGTCACATGTAACTGTAACAAGAACGGGAACAACAGAGTACTGAAGCATCTGACCACTGACTGCACAGTCAAGGTCTCCAAGTCGTTCTTTCGAGGTGGTGGGGAGGGCTGTAATTTTTTGAACCACATCTGCCAGAGTATCATATCCGTGCAGAAATAATTTTTCCCATAATGTTTGAAAGTATTTCTACCCTGATTCATTGCTATTTGCATTCTCATTCTGACAAGAGTATTTTATAAGAAAAAGTAAAAATTAAAAATGTGAAATCAGAGGGCTGCATAAGGAAATATGGTTCAGCGTTTTGCAACGTCAAAACAGGAGTCAAATACATTTATTTGATTTGTTCTAGTAAATCGTGTTCTGTCATTGACAGAGCCAAGGTTCAGAATGAAATAGATCATTCACTTGCATGCTATCATACCCAGAGCATACTGATTAGGGCATGTCTATCTTGCTTGGGATTTCTTTTTTTCTCAGGTACAAAGGCGTCTACTTTCCTGGGGCTCTTTGTCCGTCAAAAATCAAATTGGTTGCTAGGAACGGCTGTACCTACAGAATTTAGATGCCTTATCATGTTTCCAGTCAGTTCAGCGGAGCTACAGGGAATTCTGGAATCCTGTACCATGGAGGCTGGCTGAATAAATTTTATACAGGGTAAATCACAGTCCCTAAATCTTTTGCTGGATAAAATATTAATTTGAGCCTCTTCATTCTTTGTATCAACATGGTCAGTGAAAGCCAGTCTGAGGTAGCCTGAACATTTTTTAAAAATTGTTAATATCAATTTAGATGAGTCATTAGACCTCTGAGAGTAATAATTTCCTCATAGCCATAACTCTGATGATAATCAGTGGTTGCAAACACAAATTCTTACAATGGCAGTTAATTTCAATGAGTAAAGAGGATCAGATATAATAAAACCATCTCACTCCTCTCATTTTTCGGTTGTTATTTGTAACAAAGGTATCAAGAAATACTTCTCTACCCTAACAAAAATGATAGCGTAGGAACCATAATAAGTGATCTCACAACCAAAGAGACAGTGGGTAGAAACAGCGTAAACTGTGGAAAACCAGAGATGCACACACAGGCCAAAGTGGGAAGCCACTACTTAGGTCCAGGTCATTTCACCTCCATGCTCTCCCAATATAACCCACTCTAAAATCTGGCCAATGCCCCATTCACATTCAGAAACAATCCTTTACACTGTTAGCTTTCACATGTCCCACCTTCTTATTCATTTTGTTTATAAAATTAAAATTAAAGGAGTGATTCTTATGTTACCTTGTAATGTAAAGCCCCTCTTAGATTGGCTCTATCAGATAGACAAATAACGGTTTAGATCTGTGGCTTAGAAGGATTAACAGAACAAGGATTCAAAACGTTCTCTTCCATACTAGTCCAACACAATACCTGAAATGCCTTTGCTAGAGACACACAAGTTGGGAGAACAAACTTATTTTACAAAGATGCTTGCACAATACATGCTACCAAGAAGAGGTGGTGTCTTGAAGCCATCAAACCTCAGCATGGCAATCCTATCTGTAATAAGAAGCAAATCAAAATAGAGTGACTTTCTTAAAAAGTCTGGCTACTTTCATTTGCCTCTCAGTGACCTCATGGAGTCTCAATGTTGGTGCCTCATGTCAATTTTGGTAGCTATAATTCTGTGAGGAGTATTTGCTCCAAGTCCTTCCATTGACTAGCTGTCTCTGTCTCTGTATTTTCTGCTTTCTAGTATTCTTAACTGCATACAGTTTTATTTCTGAAATAACATCTTCTATCTTATCATATCTTGAAAACCTCAACACTAAACACCAATTCTCTTGTTCTTTTAATATACTCCAGCTCAGATCGTTGAGTAAGGGAATCTGAGTGTGTTTATTCAGGTATGTATGCCATTCTAATAGAAAAGAAATGTGTTTGTTTTCCTTACTTTAAGGGGCCATTTATTATTTATTCAATAAACATTTCTTGAGCTTCTACCATGTACCAAGTGACTATTTTAGATGCTGCTGCTGCTGCTAAGTCACTTCAGTCGTGTCTGACTCTGTGCGACCCCACAGACGGCAGCCCACCAGGCTCCCCCATCCCGGGGATTCCCCAGGCAAGAACAATGGAGTGGGTTGCCATTTCCTTCTCCAATGCATGAAAGTGAAAAGTGAAAGTGAAGTCACTCAGTCGTGTCTGACTCTTCGCGACCCCATGGACTGCAGCCCACTAGGCTCCTCTGTCCATGGGATTTTCCAGGCAAGAGCACTGGAGTGGGTCGCCACTGCCTTCTCCATTTTAGATGCTAAAGTAACCACAAAGGGAAAAAATCACTCCTCTAACAGTGCTCCCCTACTCAGTGTTGTTGGGGAAAGGGTAAATAAACAGATAAGTAAATTAAGTATGATATATGCTCTGTGGAGTTAAATACTATGAAGAAAGTTAAGTGGTCAAGTGATAAAGCGATCAGAAATTTGGCTGTTAGAGAACACTGCATTTTGAATTAATTGGTGAGCTCATGTTACAGGAAGGAAAGTAAGGGAGCCAGTCAGTCTGACATTTGGGGAAAGAGCAGATTAAGCTATAGGAGACAAGTCTTGGTCTGGGCATAGGAGGCAATGAGTTTAGACAAGTGTTGGGGGCTAGATTGTGTAGAGACTGTCAAAACTTTGGACGTTACTGTACATGAGCTAGAGGGCTTAAGTAGTGGAGTGATAAGATATACTAGTGATATACTTTAAAAGGACCACTCATTCACCTAGTATTTCATTTTTTTTTTTTAAGAGGGCTTATGATAAAGGAGTGGGATTCCCTAGTAGCTCAGCTGGTAAAGAATCCGCCTGCAATGCAGGAGACCCCAGTTCGATTCCTGGGTGGGAAAGATCCACTGGAGAAGGGATAGGCTACCCACTCCAGTATTCTTGGGGGCTTCCTTGGTGGCTCAGCTGGTAAATCTGCCTGCAATGCGGGAGACCTGGGTTCAGTTCCTGGGTTGGGAAGATTGCCCGGTGAAGAGAAAGGCTACCCACTCCAGTATTCTGGCCTAGAGAACTCCATGGACTATATATCCATGGGGTCGCAAAGAGTTGGACATGACTGAGCAACTTTCACTTCACTTATGATAAAGGAAAGGTAGATTTGATGGGGAAATGGAAAAGTCTAGAATTACGGAGGACTTAGCAGCTCAGATGAATAGTTAAAATCAGAACCTGATAAGTCAGAGGGCTTACGAGATTTCTTCTGGGGGAAAAGAATTTAGAAAGAGATCAGAAGGATGAGGAAGGTCAAACTGCTTCCCAAAGCAATGTGGTTACTTAATTTTACCTACAATCACCTCTGGTATCTAAATCTAACAGATATTTGATGAAAATGGGAGCCACCTTTCCTGCCAGGTTTCAAATAGGACCAATTCTGATATATCCGAGCACTTTGTGATACTGCCTTGGCAAATAAAATTAACAATGAAAATGTAAGCTTTCTTTCATTATTCTAAAGGAATACTTTTAATTTGGTAGAGAAGAGGCATTATATAGAAGGTGACTGTTATCAAAGATTTACCTATTGATGGGAAAATGGAGGCAAAGAGTTAATAAATATTTTATCCACCACTTTCCCCAAGGTTACTCATTCAAGATTTTTTTCAAAGTAAAATCCATAATTACTACTCGTTACTGCAAGGGTTATAGGACTCTGGCTTGGAGCTGACCCTGTTTGAAGGCCATTGGTTGGAGAATCTCTCTTATCTGTAAGCAAATTATGGAGATTTTAAAAAAACTGCAGAAAACCTCCTAAAAACTGAGAGCTGTTGATGGATTTTTAAAAATGTTGATGTACTCTGTTTATTAGTTATAGGAAACTATTTGGAAGTTTTTCTTTAATTGGTATGAAATCAATGTAAATAATTTGTGTGAATTTGCTCACATTTTTACTTTTAGTTCTAGTGACCTTGAAGAAAGTTGAATAGTCATTAAGGAGAAAATGAACCATGTAATTACATAGCTCAGTAAACACAAAGAAAGGGTGGGAAAAAATGTCTCAAAGCGAAAGAAATACGTGGAGAGAGAGAAGAAAAGAGATTCATCCTACTTTGTGTTTGCCAATTTGATTCTACTGTAGTGTGCTCCAGTTGTAGTACAAAAATTGCAATGTTACAATTATTTCCATGGCAACAGACACTGAGATCATGCAGGAGAAGTTAAATTGTGAGAGAAATTAAGATGCTACCCCCATTCAGATGTCTGCAGTAATAGGTGGGAAGGGAGAACAGAGTTATTATAAATATCCTTGATTGAATTTGTCCCAGCCACATAGCCCAAGGAGAGCAATTCTAAACAATATTAAGTCACCCTATAACTCAGAATGCTCTTTGGAGAGTACATGGCTGGAAGAAACTGTTAGCAAACAGAGAGGAGTATGAATGACTTGATTTATATTTTCTAGCACCTAAACAATTACAATATCTGTCAGAAGTCAAAGGTTTTAGAATTCTAATTCAGGGTCCCCTAACAAGGTCGTATGTGTCCGAAGTTAAAAAAAAAAAGAAAAAAAGGAGTTAAATTAAGTTTTCTTTATCTAACTTAGAAGAATGCAGTATTGTTACTGATCCTATATCCAACAATTCCTTTTAGAGAGGTATATAAAATAACTTCCTTAATAATTTTCCTAACATGAAAACAGTTAAAATTTTGTTTGTCAGTCAAACATAAGACTCATATTTTAATTAAAATATTCAAAACAACAGCTGAATTCTTTTATACAAAACTAGATACTCAAATACACTGTCTAGGTTTGTCATAGCTTTTCTTCCAAGCAGCAAGTGTCTTTTAATTTCATATTGCTGCAGTCACTGTCCACAGTGATTTTGGATTCCAAGAAAATAAAATCTGCCTCTGTTTCCACTTTTTCCTAGACAGTGTATTAAAAAACAGAGACATCACTTTGCTGACGAAGGTCCATATAGTCAAAGCTATGGTTTTTCTAGGAATCATGTATGGATGTGAAAGTTGTACCATAAAGAAGGCTGAGTGCTAGAGAATTGATGCTTTGGAATTGTGATGCTGGAGAAGACTCTTGAGAGTCCCTTGGACAGTAAGGAGATCAAACCAGTCAATTTTAAAGGAAATCAGTCCTGAATATTCATTGGAAGGACTGATGCTGTAGCTGAAGCTCCAATACTTTGACCACCTGATGCAAAGAGCCAACTCATTGGAAAAGACCGAGATGCTGGGAAAGACTGAAGGCAGAAGGAGAAGAGGGCAGCAGAGGATGAGATGTTAGACAGCATCCCTGATTCAATGGACATGAGTTTGAGCAAACTCCAGCAGATGGTGAAGGACAGGGAAGCCTGATGTACTGCAGTTCATTGGATCACAGAGCTGGACAAGACTCAGGGCCTGAACAGCAACAATGCTGGCTTCTAAGGTGGTGTACAAGATTCCCAACCCTCTAGTGGGCATTCCTTGTATAACCCCAGGGTTGCGAATAGGGTGAGATATCACTCGGTCCACATCATATGGCAAAGGAAATTTGAATATGTAATGGAGGTCCCAAATCAGTGACCGTAAATTATCTAGGTGGGCCTGACTTAATCACAGAAAATTGAGATTCTCTCTGGTTGACTTTGAAGATGGAAGGGGTCATGTGACAAGAAATGTGTGCAGCCTCTAGATGCTAAGAGCGGCTCTAGCCACAGCAAAGGAGGAAGCAGGGACCCGATAAGCACAAGGAACTGAATTCTGCCAATGAGCTTTGAAGTAGATTTTCCCCCAGAGTGACCAGATAAGAATTCAACTGAGCTGACCCTGAGTTCAGCGTTATGAGACATCAGGCTAAGAATTTAGCCACACTCTGTCAGACTTCTGATCTACAGCACTATATGCTAAAAGCAGGCATTGTTTAAATTGTTAAGTTTGTGGTAATTTGTTCTAAGGCAATAGAAAAGTAAGACAACGTATATCAACTTTTTTAACTTTGTTGTATACATATGAGGTAAGCGTTATTATTGGTAAGCATTGTTATTAATATCATTTTCAGATTAAAAATTAAAATACAAAGAGGTTAGATAATGAACCAAGGTCATAACTAGTCTTACAGGCAGCATTCCACCCCAGGTGTTTTGGCACTTGAAGTCATATTTTAATCATTACACTCTTCTTTGATTCTTAATGGTATCTTACTGCTTAAATCATTTTTGCAATTTCACTATCTCATATAGTACTAATTTAGCCAGCTGATATCCAATGAGTTAATTGCAGCTAATATGGAAAAATAGGAAGAAAAAAGGAATTTTTTAATCCCCTAATGAGGAATAGTATTTAGGAAGCCATTAAAAACCCTGGGGATTACTTTGCCCTTTCCATTCTTAGTTTATTAACAGAAAAGGATGACTAGCAATAACAACTGAAACTGCATACCATTCATGATTATGCCTTAAATTCTCTGGGGAAAAATGTACTACGTGGATCTATCAGTCTTTACAATATCATCCAGGTAGATTACTGAATTTCACAGAAAGGGAAACTGAGGCTCAGATAGCTTAAGTAACTTGCCTACATTTACACAGGCAGTAAGATAGCATGTCTGGGAACTGAATTATTGTCTATATAATGGCAAAGTTTACTATGCATTCCATCAATCATTATGCTATACTATCTGAAGAACTAAAGGTTAGCCAAGGTTATCAATACAATACCCAATTTGCACTAGAGGATGAATTTCTAGAAGCAGATGTGCTGACTGGCTCACTGAATCCTCCATTTAGGGGATATATACGTATGCCACTTAGCAGCAAATGCAAAAATGCAATGTACACCACAGTACAGTCCCCACACACATGAGTATATTTGAAGATATATTAGCTATTATCTGTCTTCTTTCTCTACAGTCTCCCCAGACAATACATGATGTAATTTTTTTTTTTTCTTAACTGGAAGTTCTATTCTACCTTGCTATGGTAGACTGGGACTTTCACTTGTCCTGTATTACTGCTTACCTTTGGCTTGAGACATACTAAACCCCAGTAAAATGGGTATATTAACTCCTAGCATACACCCTTGGTTTCTCTGTAGCTGATTCAGCATTGTCACCTGCCAAACATGATGACTTAAAATCGTTCACCATAATAGAAGAAAAATGGCAGAAAGTGGATCTGAAGCAGAAGAAAAATACTGCTGAACAATTTAACCTTTAATCAGTGTTGCTGAATAACTTCGAATCAAGAAAGTGAGTATTTACTAAACAAGCGTATATATATTAGAGATTGATAAAATACATATCACTGTATTTTCTTACACAAACATTAAGATTTATGTTAATATAAAATTATAATTAATTACATTAATATATAATGAGTCTATTGGTTTAATATATGATGGTGTGTGTGTGTGTGTGTGTGTGTGTGTGTTCTACTCTTCAGAAACAGAAGAGTTGTATAAAGGAACAGCACGGTGCAGAGAGGCGTGGTGAGGACTGTGCACAGGCGCGATTCCTTGCTAAAGTCAGAGAGAGGTCAAAGGGAGTTCACACAATAAGAAGTCTGTGACACAAACTTTTTTGTGGCTTAATGACATTTATGTAACACAAACACTGAAAGGTGTTGACCGAGAAGCACATGAAAGAAAGGGACGATCTTAGTATGTAATGAGTGTCTGTCATTGGAAAGGTACAAGGAAAGGGTAAGATGACTCTCTGACAAGATCATTCACTTCTTTACTCTGAAAGCAAAACAATTTTGGCACAATTTTGATACATCAAACATATCAGGTATTATGATAGGTGTTGATGACATAAGACAAAGGAAACCCCCTGCCACGGAATTATAACTGAGATAGTTGTAAAAGGTTATAGAGAGGTCAGGGAAATGACTGCAAGGACCACACTAAAAAGCCATGGCAGGGAGTACAAGACAGGCTTGAGGTGGTCTTAAGACTGCTCTTGGTGGTCCTGCCCATAGTGCGTGAGGATCTCTGAATACAGAAGCTTATAATGGAGTCCCTAAACTCAGTTTTCCATTTGACCCTCAGTCCTTGGGAACCTCAGCGGGCAGGTTGGGAGAGTCCACTCAGGGCCCTGTACTGATCCAGACATCACAGTGGCCAAACAATCTAAGGTTTAAGTTTTATGAGCTATAAGAAAGGAATTTTAAGACAGCAAAGCAAGAATTTTTTTAAACGACTTTTGGGAACCTTTCCCAATCTTTCTGCCTTAATATGCTGACAGCATCTAAACCAGTTTTACCTGGGTAATGACTAATGACAAAGATTTCCATGGCTAGCCTAACCTGACATAGAAAAGGAAACGAAAATCTTCGTAAATACATTCAGGAGTCCTGTTTAAGAAGTTGCTTGTTTCATTTATTAAATATATTCTGATAGACCCACAAGATGACAGCAGCTAACTGAATCAACACTCAACTAGAAAACAAAACTAGAACGCAGTTTTGACCCCGAGAGCAAGCTCACAGAAAGTCGAGGCGATTATGACAATAAGTCACAGTGACTGGGATGACAGGAAACCCAAAGCACGTCTAATGGGGAGTTCCATGCAACCCTAAAATTCCTGTGTTTTTGCACACTAGGGAGCATCTGGCACACCACGTTTCTTCACCCGCTTCCAAAGTCTTCCCAACTCTTCATTCATCCAGTATTTAATGCATTATAACCAATACTTCATACAAACATTGTTAGGCTGTTCTTGTTTTGCATAGTTCTCAGTTTCCCACTACAATATCATTGTGAGAATCCTTCTCTGTGCCTTACTTTCTTCACAGGGAAAGTAAGCAGTCCAGGAAGGAATGATCTCTACAGGCCATCTCCACACTTCTAGAATGATGGAAGACTAAAATATTTAGAGGGAATAATGAAAATTAAATGTGTGTTTGCCAAAAGACTTTGTAGTCGGTATGGGGAGGGAGGAGGGAAGCAGGGTTCAGGATGGGGAACACGGGTATACCTGTGGCGGGTACATGTTGATGTATGGCAAAACCAATACAATATTGTAAAGTAATTAAAGTCCATTAAAATAAATAAATTTATATTTTAAAAAAGATATAAAATTTTACATAAGAACTACTTTTACTTGGTGATTTAATATTGTTACAAATGTGCATGTGAGTCAGGAGAAATGTATCTATAGGAATGTATTGTGTGCACTAACTTTTGTTGTATTGGAAGATGATGTGTTAAGCCCTTGATCTAACTAAAAGACACACTCTCTGGCAATAAATCACATGTCTACTATCTATCTTTTTGGCCATGAGACTAAAATGAATGAATGGCAAAATTGATCTCCCGCTAAGTAATTTTCTTGGTGAAGTGTCATCCTTAGAAGTAGCATTGACATTTATCAAGGTCATCATAATCTTCCATTAAATGCTTGAAAAGTTATATCGAATCTCTATGTACATTCAGCGATTTTCAGGTCAAACTATTTAGTCTATTTGTCATCCACTGAGATCTAAACAGTTGACTAAGAAATAGAATGAGTTGCCCAACTGATACACTGAGATATGAAAAACATCCAAATGTGATCATTACCTTGATAAGCAAATCTATTCCTTGCTCCTTGATTCACAAAATGGTAATTAAAGAATAATAATGCTGCTTTGAATCAACACCCTTTTTATACTGATATAAACTTTATACTATACTATCAGGTATTAGATATATACCAAGTCAAAAATAAATTCTGATGAATATTTTTGAGTTAGGCCTGCGCTGTGCTGTGCTTAGTCACTGTCATGTTCAACTCCTTGTGAGCCCAATGAAGAGTAGTCTGCCAGGCTCCTCTGTCCATGGGGATTTTCCCAAGAAAAGTGAGTGGGTTGCCATTCCCTCCTCCAGGGGATCTTCTCAACCCAGGGATCAAACCCAGATCTCATGCATTGTGGGTGGATTCTTTACTGTTTGAGCCACCAGGGAAGCCTGAGAATACTGGAGCGGGTAGCCTATCCCTTCTCCAGGGGATCTTCCTGAGCCAGGAATTGAGCCGGGGTCTCCTGCACTGCAGAGTTGTGCTACCAGGGAAACCTGAATCATGGCTTACCACAGTACAAACACCAACATGGTTTTTCATTTGCTTGAATTACTTGAAGTACCTAGCACAGTTTGAACAGTGAAACCTGACCCGAGCTCCCTTATCCTAGTGGAATTTCCATTTTTTCTAAATCCCACCCTTCCGTTTCCAGCAGTGTAGGGTTATTTGCCAAGGCAGCATATTCTCATTATAGATATAAAGTTGTCTACCTATATTATAGGGGAAACTATTAATATTTCATATTCCTGAATACACTTCGTGAGACTTAAGAGACCTATGTAAACTCACCTATGAGTCTGGCAAGCTACTTTAAGCAAATAAAAAAGCATAAAGCAGTAAAGAATCACTATTAACAAACTGTACTTAGAAATTGTCTGTAGCTAAAGTCCATGCAGTTCATTCTTTTCAGGAACTTGAAACATACTTGATAATTTTGAATGTGCCTGAAAGGAGTTTTTTGCACAGGTTGCATAATTCATTTCCTAGTCTATCTGATTTGTTAGCATGCTCTTTAATGTCATCTGTGTTTATGATGAAAGTGCTGCCATTGAAGTGCTTTGTGTGTGTTAATTGATAAAAACTAAGTACTTCCCATTATCCTAACTCTTTTTGAAAAATAACATAGTGACATACCAAATTAATTTAACTTTAAATAATGTATTGCCTACATATTAAATATATTAAAACATGGTTTAAGCTTGTAGTACTTTATTTGCTCCATTGCTAACAATTTATCTAATAGACTAAGGTTAATATTATTAAAATAAGATATTATATGTCAAAAGCATTTAAACAAGTGGTGAAAGGGAAGACAGAATTAGGACTCTCATCTGAATTATAATAAAATGCATATCCTCCTGCAATGTAGGAGACACAGGAGGCACAGGTTCAATCCCTGGGTCAGGAAGATCCTCTGGAGAAGGAAGTGGCTACCTGCTCCAGTATTATTGCCTGGGAGATCCCATGGACAGAGGAGTCTGGTGGGCCACAGTCCACAGGGTCCCAAAGAGTCAGACATGACTGAGCCCACGTGCTTTTAATGAGCCAGGAAATATACAGCAGCTTTATGCCAAACTTTCCCTTTCACCAAATAGCTGAGATTAAAAAATCATAATGATAATGTTTCAATTTAAAAAATTGCCTAGGGTAAAATATGATGATAGTTGTGATTTTTATTTCTTATAAAGAAAAGCCACATAAAAATTTCATGTCCAAAAAAATAGCAAAAGGTTTCAAATAAAACAAAATGTATGTGTATTTATAATTCCTATTAAACTTCAAATATATTACCTTAATACTATTGAAAAACAGTTATCAGGTTGTTGAAATATGTGATTTTTTATATATATGTTAGATATATTACAAAGGCAAGGAAATGACTACATTAATAAAAGATGGTCTGGACATTAAGCTAAAAGACATTTTTAATCTCATATGTCAAAATATGTATTTAATCCTTTTCACGATCCATAGACTGAACATATATCTCAAGCTTTTCTCTTTTTATGATTGAAATGACTGATATATTAAAAAATGCTTCTTAATTTATTGTCTTGCTCAGTATCCAACTAACTGCTACAAAGAGAGAAAAGAAAGAAAGTATTCTGCCCAGGAGACAAAGTTGGTTATAGTGGTCTCTATTAAAAACCTACATTTGAATCTTTATGTTTGCACTGAAGGAAAAGCAAATGGTCTTCCTTTGGCATCACTCACACAGCAGCCTTACATGGGTTTCATGTGCCTTGCTTCATCCTTCACTTGGACAGGAACCTCTTAACTGTTTTCTTTCACACTTTTTTTTCTCTCTTGCTTCCACTTCAGTGTGTGAATGCACACATGCACACATACACACATACTTTCCTTTTCACATAGTCTCTGCAGGAAAAGCTACCATAGTTATCTCATGCAGATGGCTGCCCATGGAGGATAGAAAAGTCTGATTGAGAAAGGGTTTAACTACTTTTCATCCAAAATATGAGAGCCATTAAGCAAATTATAAAAAGCAGCAACAATATACTCTGGTTTTATTCAGAACCTTTCCCTTAGCGATTATTAAAAGGATGATATTTTTAGCCAAAGAAAGCAAAATGCATCTGCAGCAGCTGGTTTCCAAGGAAACAGAATAATTTAAAACCATGTGGAACTCTGCTCTCTAATTTTCATCAATTCCCCTTCATTCTTAGAGGTAGATTTACTTGGAATTTATAATTTTCAAAAAAATGTAACTGCTGTAACTTATTTTCTTTAACACATTTCAGGAGATGAATATCTGATGCTTCATATCACCTTAAATTCCAATCTAAGGGGTGTATTAATTTCTACCATCATTTTGTTTTGAAAAACAAGATCAGAAGAATCCACCAATAATTAGAAACATGGCAATATTTTAACATCATTAAATTTTTGAAATCCAAAAATAGCTCAAAATAAATTATGCAAGAGTATTTGCTTGGGTCAATATGACATTTAAGTGTGTAAACATATTATTAACCATGCTTGGCACATTTAGATAATTAAAGATAGTTCTCCATTCATTTAGATAATCATTTCATTCAGTAGTTTTTCTCCTCCTCTTTTTTCAATTTTGCAAAAACTGCTCTGTTTTTGTCAGTTCTTCAAAGGTAAATTCCATTTCTCAACAAAAACAGAAAGCAAACACGACACACACACGCACAAATCCAAAAACATTGTGTACGTCCATTCCTATTAGTTGGTGAATCATTCAAAAGAAGCATATTTAAAATATATGAACAAGTCATCATTGAAAGACTTTTATTAATATAATCAACAAGTATTAATTGATGGTCAGTGTGTTCAAATCAGTATTAACCTTTCGTAAAAGGAACTCCATTTTAATGAAGTTTCCCAACCTAAATTGACCTATATTTACAAATTAAAGTCACTATAAAATTAAATGTACTTGGAGTAGATTATTTTTCATATGTCTCTGTTATAAATATGTCATTTAAGTTTATACATTTATCCTAAGGGTACATAAAAGACAATATTAAGAGAGAGAAGGAACTGGTAAAGTGAAATCTTAATTTTGAACTGTTAAAAATATTGCCCTAGGGGTGTTACCAACAATATAAATGCTGTGATGGAATTTTTATATAGATATATTTGATTAATAAAACTACCAATGAAACTTTTCTAATAAGATGCTATTTTTTATAGCAATATTTAATCCTTCACTAACAGGTTTCTGGACTTTGAAAATGAAAACAGCTCTATGCATGTTGAGAAATAAAGACAATTATTTAATTATCATATGAGCTTACAATTTACTAAATAAAATGATATAACTACTCAATAACATGTTCTTTATCAAGAGGAGTGAGTTAAATAAAATGCATAGAAATCATTCATGCTAAATTAGTGTTCAAAGAGTCTACAACCTGCAAAAATTATTTTCCTAAGCCATTTCTTGTGTTGTAAATATTAAACACCACATGAAATTTTATACTGTATATTCAGAGAAAGCTCCATTTTCTCAGGACCTGTGGAATTTACCGAGGTTTCTCAGTCTTCCTTCGATTCACAATAACATACACTTGAATAAAAACGAACAATAAAAGACACTCGATGACTCATTTTATCTATTAATTTTGCTCCAGTAACACTTACTAGAAAGTTATCCAGGATAAAACATGCCTCTGGTGTTTTTATCAGCTAAGGATTTTATAGGGAGAAAGAACAGCTCATTGCAAGCTTCTTCAAGTAATGTGAGGGACACACTTTCAAGGAAATGTCTTAAGGAATAATTTCTAGATCATAAAATTGTCTCAGTAAGAATTGAGAAGCATTCTCTTTTGAAGAAAAAGAACGTTTTCCCTTCTCTTTTGCTCTTACCTGTAAATATGGTTTCTGTACTTCGGCTCCGTCAGAACAGACTGAAGAGTTCACGCCTCCCTCTTCTATCCATCAGGCAGCAGCCAACCAATAACAAAAGCCAGATCCTGGCATTCTCCGGCTCATGCTCCCTGTCTGCTTTCATCCCTGTTCCCTCCCACCCCGACTCTTTTAGAGGACAAATCCTTGCAGCTGGGAGAGAGGCAGGGAGTGGGAAAAAAGGAATATGGAGAGGAAAGGAATAAAGAGATGAAAGATATTTCAAAGAACAGTTGCAAACTATGGAAAATATCTGCAGGTGAACTCGACTGAAGTAAAAATGGCTTGCTTTGGCTTTAGGAAAATAGGGCTGGATAATCAATGCCTTACCCATCTGAAATCAAAGTGAAACACTCATGGCAGAGCTTAGGGACATTGCCTATTTTTCAGTTCCCACTGATTTTTTTTTTTCCAGTGGGGGAAAAAAATGATCTTCTCATTGTACGTTTTGATATGTAGATAGAAGAGGTTGAGGCTGAACATCAAGATAACATCATGCACATTTAGTTTGCAAAGAGATAAAATGAATCAAGACCCTTTACATTGATGTATGATACTATTTGCATTTCAACCTTTGTTGGGCACTGTTTTCACTTAAAAACAGCTTCTGAGCCTAGTCACAAATAAAAAGATGTTTAATCCCAAGCATTAGAATATTTAAATATTTCAAAGTTATGTGGTTTGCATTACTTCATATTACTTAAATGCTGGCATCAATTTCTCTATGTGAATAAGGGAACTTGTTAAAGATTTAAAAGGAATCAGCCATTTTGTTGCCATGTCTCAAAGTGACTAATTGAATTCCAATATTATTCTATTAACCTTGGGCAAAATCATTTCACTTCTGAAGAAGCATAACATGTATATAAGGACATTTGAGGAAAATATTGTCAGACTTCTCTAAGGCAATAAAGCAAATTTGTCCATAGCTTAAAGCAAGTTTATCTAGAACTGACAGAGAATTTAAACTATATACAGCTTGAACTCTTAACTTATAAAATATCATACAAATCGTGCCTCTTTATGATAAAAAGTGCTATTAATTGAGTTCTCACTAGTGAAGGTCTGAAAATTTTCCATGGGGAGACATAAATTAAACAATGAATGTTATCTCAACCATAGAGATGTGCACTTTCTACCTGAGATATTTCAAGGCTTTGCCATTCAATTTCTTAAATTAGTAATGTGTCCTCATGGAAATAAGACCAAAGAGAGAAAAACTGAGAAGTGACAAGAAAATATTTTTTAACTCCAAGAACAACTGGAATAAAACAAGTCACGGGTATTCCTGGTAGTCCAGAATATAACTATGGGAAGGTTTTAGGGGTGTCAATCTGGTTAGGAGGGGAGTGACTGTCACTGAAACTGACTTTAGAATTGCACTGGTTTTTTACCTTGTGTGCATGGTTATTTGGGTTAGCTTTGGGAAGCTCTGTTAGAGATAAAAGGAAGCTTAAATTACCTCTGATTCCCATTTCAAGTCCTTTCCTGTGAAAGATGCTTTCAGAGTTTCTATGTAGGAGTACCTGGAGGAATCCCTTGGATAGTATTTAACTTGGAGGTTGGGGCCCATCTGCAAGAGAGTCATTGCAGGAACATTTATGAAAAATGGAGATCTTCAAGCCACAGGCCAGACTTCAGGAATCAGCATTTGGGCAGTTTTTGGCCTAGCATTTTTAGCAAGTTCTCCCAGGTGATATTTATGCCAACCATGCTGTAGGTCATCGATTCAGTAAATGTGCATTTTTTCGAAACAAACTCTGACCGGAATTTTTTGTTGTTGTTAGATTATAGCCCTGTTATCTCATGGGGAGGGGGAGGTTTTGGAGGTAAATATAACAGATTTAGCTTTGACATTTTGAAGTTTTTTAATAATCCAGGTTGAATTATTATGTAGTCAGTTGAAATCATGATGAGGTCTGGGGTGTAGATTTAATACAAACATCATCTAGGGTTTACGTAGAGCAATGAGAGTGCATGAGTACCCTTAGACAGTGCTTCTCAGAACTGTGGTCCAAGAAACCCATTTATCAGAATTTAAAATGCATCGGAGTTGTGCCACTGTTATGACAAGCAACTATGCATTTTCATTACCCTCAAAAAGAAACCTCATGCTCATTAGCAATTACTCTCATCACTTTCCAACCCCTAGTTCTAAGCAGCCATTAATCTATTTTCTATTTCTCTCTCTATATAAATTGCCTATTTTAGATATTTTATATAATGAAATCATACAGTATGTAGCCTTTGTGTCTGGTTTCTTTCATTTAGCATAACATTTTCAAAGTTAATGTCTGTTGTAACATGTATCAGTACTTCATTTCTTTTTATTGCTAAATACCATTCCATATCACATTTTGTGTGTTCATTTGTTAGTTGGTGGACATTTGAGTTGTTTCAATTTCTGGTTGTTGTGATTATGCCACAATGAATATGTGTATGCAAGTTTATGTATGGACGTATATTTTTATTTCCCTTAGGTAGATGTCTAAGAGTGGAATCACCAGGTCATATGATAAGTCTACGTATAACTCTAAAAATATGCATACTAACAGACTACTCCATACCTACTAAATCAGAATCTCTGAAGTGGGGCTTTGGAAACTCCATTTTAATGAATTTGCTTTCCTTTTATACTAAAGTTTGAAAACTCTCACTCTGGAAAGAGAAGTAGATTGAGAATGACACTCTTGGCATTGAAGAACAACCAGAGGTAGTGGAATGAAGAAAAGATGCTTGGAGAAAGGGAACAGGAAGTCATCCTCGAGGGAAACCAAGAGAATGATGGAGCAAAATTCAAAAGAGTAAAGAATTTCGAGATTATGTCTTATCAAGGCTCTGCCGAGTCTGGTGCCTTGCTGTACATAGCACAGTCCACTGAGCTCAGCTTAGGCATCCTCTGGATCCTGTGATGATGCAGAATCTCAGATCCATCCCAGTAAACTGAATCATAATCTGCATTTTAACAAGATCCGCAAGTGAATAATATGCACATTTAAATTTTACTATTTTTTTCATGAAAATATTTTTGACATATAGCACCGTGTAAATTTAAGGCATACAACATGTTAATTTGCTACGTTTATATATTGTGATGGGATTGGCATTTTAGATAATTAGCACCTCTAATTATCCTTTCATTTTAGGAGTTGGAATAATTAAATTGTAATCTCTTAGCAAGTTTGATGTTTATAATACAATATTGTCTATTTTCACTCTGCTGTGCTTTATACGTAGCTATAGGGCTTATTTACTAATCATAGGTTGCTACTCTTAAACAACATCTTTCCTTTCCTTCCACTCCTATACCCTTTGATAACCACCAGTTCTGTTTTTACAAGTTTGGCTTTTTAAAAGTCTGCGTGTAAGTAATATCATGCAGCACTTGTCTTTCTGTCTGACTTAAGTTTTAGAAACAAATTTTTCCATTGAAATTTGACTTTTAGTTATTGGTGAACTGAAAGTAAGCAGTTTCAAAGGAGTGGTTGGGTCAAGAGGCAAATGAAAGTGATTTTAAGAATGAATGGAAAATAAAGAAACAGAGGCAAATTCTGTGCTTTGTATATACCCAGGGCAAGAATCTTCTAGCACATTGACCACCAGCCTCTCTCTTCAATTCAGAGATGCTGAATTGAATTTTTTATTTAAAAAACTAAGATTATGGCATCTGGTCCCATCACTTCATGGCAAATAGAAGGGGGAACAGTGACTGATTTTATTTTCTTGGTCTCTAAAATCACTGCAGATGGTAACTGCAGCCATGAAATTAAAATATGCTTGATCCTTGGAAGGAAAGCTATGACAAACCTAGACAGCATATTAAAAAGCAGAGACATCACTTTGCCAACAAAGTTTCTTAGAATCAAAGATATGGTTTTACCAGCAGTGATGTATGGATGTGAGAGTTGGACCATAAAAAAGGTTGAGGACCAAAGAATTTATACTTTTTAATTGTAGTACTGGAGAAGACTCTTGAGAGTCCCCTGGACAGTAAGGAGATCAAATCAGTCAATCCTAAAGGAAATCAGTCCTGAATATTCATTGGAAGGACTAATGCTGAAGCTGAAGCTCCAAGACTTCGGCCATCTGTTGGCAAGAGCTGACTCACTGGATAAGACCCTGATGCTGCGAAAGATTGAAGGCAAAAGGAGAAGGGGGCAGCAGAGGTTGAGATGGCTAGATAGAATCACCAATTCAATGGACATGAATTTGAGTACATGCCAGAGGACAGTGGAAGACAGAGGAGCCTGGCATGCTGGAGGTCCATTGGGTCGCAAAGAGTAGACATGAATTAGCAACTCAACAACAATAACACAAACAAGTGGCCTTCCTCGCGACTGCATGTCTCTGCCTAGACCACTGAGCAGACAGAAGTGATGAGAATAATAAGGCTGACGGTGATAGAGAAGATGTTTTCCTAAGGAACCGTGACAGTGGGACCCTTGATCACCATGGGAATTCAGTTACATGTTGTCAGAAGCAGAGGTAATAGAACTAAGGGTAGTCTGAGTGACTTTAAAAATCTTTCCTGAGAAGTAAATATTATGAAAACTCTAAAGGTTAAATACCATTATTAAATAATTTAAGAATTCTTAAAAACCTGGATAATGAAGACAAGCCAAAAGAGTAAAAGAATTGGGAAAATATCTGGAAGTCTCAAAATTAGAGCAATTTGTAATAGGAAAGGACTTCAGTATTTTGTCTTAACTGGGTGACGTTTTCCTCAGTTGAGCAATAGAGGCGAGGTAAGGTTTCAGGATCATGCAAACGAACACTGTGGAAATAGCTGAGGCTTGGCATAGACCAAATAATTAAACAAAAATTAACCATGTTGAACTGGGCTTCCCAGGTGGAGCTAGTGATAAAGAATCCATCTACCAATGCAGGAGATGTAAGAGCTTGGCATTAGATCCCTTGGATGGGAATATCCCCTGGAATAGGATGGCACCTCACTCCAGTATTCTTGCCTGAAAAGTTCCATGGGCAGAGGAGCATGATGGGCTACAGTTCATGGTGCCACAAAGAATCAA
This sequence comes from Budorcas taxicolor, assembly GCF_023091745.1. Classification (NCBI taxonomy): domain Eukaryota; kingdom Metazoa; phylum Chordata; class Mammalia; order Artiodactyla; family Bovidae; genus Budorcas; species Budorcas taxicolor. The sequence continues at coordinate 75,138,734 of NC_068911.1, forward strand.
ACATAATTGAGCACACACACCACCGTACTTAACTAGAGACTATCTTAATAAAACTTACATTTTTTTTTTTTTAGTATTAAGTTTTTTATTTTTTTAATTTTAAAATCTTTAATTCTTACATGTGTTCCCAAACATGAACCCCCCTCCCACCTCCCTCCCCATAACATCTCTGTGGGTCATCCCCATGCACCAGCCCCAAGCATGCTGTATCCTGCGTCAGACATAGACTAGCGATTCAATTCTTACATGATAGTATACATGAAAGAATGCCATTCTCCCATATCATCCCACCCTCTCCCTCTCCCTCTGAGTCATTTTGAAAGTGAAGGACTTGTTAAGCGAATGGAATTGGGAGGCTCTTAAGGTGTGGTAGCCCAAATGCATCCACAGTTATGTACTTTAGAAGCAAGAAGACCCCTGTAAGGAACAAGATGTCAAAGATAAAAGACTTTCAATGTGTTAATGTAAGCTGAAGGATCAGTAGAACTATTTCATATCTCTGGTATCAGAAGCATGAAAGTGAAAGTGAAGCCACTCAGTCATGTCTGACTCTTTGCGACCCCATGGACTGTAGCCTACCAGGCTTCTCTGTCCATGAGATTTTCCAGGCAAGAAAACTGGAGTGGGTTACCATTTCCTTCTCCAAGGGATTAAAAATATAGAAAATCATTTTTTCATTCCAATCTTCACTATGGATTTCATTAAAGGATTCTTAAATTGCCTTTTGAAATTGAGATTCAAAAGCATCAAATCAAAAGGTAATAAAGAATACTAAGACTACTCTAGAGGTAGATGAGCCATAGAAAAGAATGGATCAGCAAGACTTGTTGGCAACTACCCAAATGCCTATAAGAACTCAAGGGTAAAATTTGGTGCAACTGGCCAAAGTATTTTACATGTTGTTATAAATTACCTTGGTGCCAGGAGACCATCAGTGTGACTTCCACCCATGTGAGAACACCATGATAATCATCAAACAGTAAGAGATGTTCAAAGGTAGTTAATTAAAAAAACAGATGAAACTAGCTTCATTAGTTACTTGTGAAATATTAACAGTGTACTTCTGAAAGTATGAATTCACAAATATTTATTGAGATTTTTGCATGAAAATTATTGTTGTTGGTATTAAAATACTATAGTAAAGAAGGTCATATCTCTGACTTTATGGAGCTCCCATGCTAATAGAGGTAAATTATATCTTATCTATATACATTTATGATCTACACTATAGAACAGGAGTGCTGAATTAGGCAATGTGTAGAGACCCAAATTAAATAGCAGATGTACTTCCTGCCCTTGAGGTGTATCCCAGGAGAATGTATAATAAAGAGGAGGATCATAGACTATAGCAATAACTGGAATAACTATGGGAGCAAAGGTGACAACATATTTTAGTGAGAAAAAAATGTGCCTTGTGATCTCTTTGTTAAAGAGCTTTAAGAGTCTACATTTTCATATGGATGTTAATTTTTTTTAAAATTTCCCAAAGTATCACAAAATATAGAAGATTGTGAAATATGATGTATCAAAAATAAGGAATTTGCTGAGTGATATGATGCTCTGGATAAAAATAAAATTGGCAAAATGGTTTCCTCAGGAATTTATGCCTAGTTCAGTTCAGTTCAGTTGCTCAGTCGTGTCCGACTCTTTGTGACCCCATGAATCGCAGCACGCCAGGCCTCCCTGTCCATCACCAACTCCTGGAGTTCACTCAAACTCACGTCCATTGAGTCAGTGATGCCATCCAGCCATCTCATCCTCTGACATCCCCTTTTCCTCCTGACCCCAGCCCCTCCCAGCATCAGAGTCTTTTCCAATGAGTCAACTTTTGAATGAGGTAGCCAAAGTACTGGAGTTTCAGCTTTAGCATCAGTCCTCCCAAAGCACACCCAGGGCTTGAGACAATTACAAATAGGGTTGTTAGTTTTACAACAATTGATATTAATAAAATGTTTTGAAAAACAGTAAAATAATTTATGTTCTGATTCTACTTACTTTTCCTAGAGAGTTCCATAAAAAACAAAACTAAAAAAAATTTATAGGTCAGCATTAATGAATAATAAAGTAGTGGGTGATTCTCATTAGGGATAGATATAAAGTTATTTAAATTTAAACGTGATGATTTTTGAACATCAGCTGTAACTCAGGAGGAGACATATCATTTTGGTTCATGTCACCCAAAATGCCCACAAACCTACCTCTTTTCTAGAAGCATAATAAATAAGAAATTTTTAAAAGAAAATTATATTCATGTAAAATTTCAGTTTTTCTATCTACATTTGAAATGCCACAGTAATTTCTAGTTACCACATATCAAGAAAGAAACAAACAGAAAATATATGGAGAAAAGCAAGTTCAATGATCATTGGAATTAACAGGTTTCAAGTGAATTTAACCATGAGATTGGAAAAAGAACATAATCCAAGTTCTTAAAATATTGATGGTTGTGGATAATGTAAAGAGAACTTTATTCACCAAATTATAAAGCATCTGGAACACTTGAGAGGGAAATCATTTCATGATCAATAAAAACAACTAATTGTTTCCACTTGCTCTCCTCCCAAACAGTCCACATTTTAATTACCCAACATGTGTGAGAAATTCAGTGATTTAGGCTGGACTGGTTTCAAAATAATTTGAGGTTTAAACTTTCAGATTTGAAAGATTTATTAGAAGTGTATTTTATTTAATATTTAAATATGCAGAGTCTAGCACAGTGATTGGCAAATAATGTGTTCAATAAACATGGGATAGTATAAATCCATAGCAAGAGAGGAATGGAGTTGGGAGAAAATGTTGAGAAAAAAAAAAGAAGAAAACAAAAAGGAATGAGAGAAAGAGAGAGAGCATAGGCAAATCATGATAAATGATGATAAATTGATCTTGTCATTGTTGGTTATCCTCTAGAATTATATAGAATAAGAATTTCAAACTCTATGAGCAAAGCCAACTTCTAGAACAAGGAGGTAAAATAAAGATCCTAGAAATAAACAAAAAGTAGCAACCTTGTGAACCAGACCTGAGACCACTATCTTCTTTGGGATTCATCTTGCTAATTGTTCTCTGTCCAGGATGTTCTGGACAGAGGAATAAAAGCAGAGGAAAGCAAAATATTGCAAAACTTCTTAACAGGAAGCAATTTGGCAGGTAATAGTAAGAGAGAGCCCAACTAACATGGAAATATGCAATACATCTTTAAGTTCCCTGCTGAATTTTGGTTAGCTATCAGAGCCAAGAAGTTGAAAGGATGCTTGCATTTACGGCTGGTGAAGACTACAGAGAAAGTCTTTACTAAAGTGTGAGTTGGCTTTCCCCCAAACATTACATTACCCTTGAATGGAAAATTGATCGGATGACATATGGTGATAACATCTGCCACCCATGGTTAAAGCCATAGTGCCATGTGGGTGGTAATGGAAGCTGTAATAGTGAGGGTGGAGAATTTAATGACAGTATGTAACACTGACGAAAGTAACAGCAATCTGAAAGAAAGGAACAATTGCTGTAAATCTTAGTGAAGTGTCCTAAAGGATGATGCATCCTGTCCTTCCATAGTCATCTCAGAGGGAATGATGGAAATGAGAGATGCTTTGTCATTTTATTACCTTCAACTTGATCTCTGTTATAACCCCCTGGGAGGCATTTCTCCCAAATAGTGCTTGGGTAGGCACTCTTTCCTTATCGGTACATAGATATTTATTACAAATATGGCATGGTCATAGGAAGAAATTGTAGCACATCAGGGTTATTTATATAAAAGACAAAATGAGAGTCAACACGTTACTTTTAAAGATTTTTTTTTAATACAGTGTTTGTGTGGTAAAAAATTACATAATAAAAAACATACTATTTTAACCATATTTAACTGTGCTAAAGGCTTCTTTGTGATCCACACAGTCAAAGGCTTTGGCATAGTCAAGAAAGCAGAAATAGATGTTTTTCTGGAACTCTCTTGCTTTTTCCATGATCCAGCAGATGTTGGCAATTTGATCTCTGGTTCCTCTGCCTTTTCTAAAACCAGCTTGAACATCTGGAAGTTCACAGTTCATGTATTGCTGAGGCCTGGCTTGGAGAATTGAGCATGACTTTACTAGCATGTGAGATGAGTGCAATTGTTCGGTAGTTTGAGTATTCTTTGGCATTGCCTTTCTTTGGGATTGGAATGAAAACTGACCTTTTCCAGTCCTGTGGCCACTGTTGAGTTTTCCAAATTTGCTGGTATATTGAGTGAAGCACTTTCCCAGCATCATCTTTCAGGATTTGAAATAGCTCAATAAGAATTCCATCACCTCCACTAACTTTGTTTGTAGTGATGCTTTCTAAGGCCCACTTGACTTCACATTCCAGGATGTCTGGCTCTAGGTGAGTGATCACACCATCGTGATTATCCAGGTCGTGAAGATCTTTTTAGTATAGTTCTTCTGTGTATTCTTGCCACCTCTTCTTAATATCTTCTGCTTCTGTTGGGTCCATACTATTTCTGTTCTTTATCAAGCCCATTTTTGCATGAAATGTTCCCTTGGTGTCTCTGATTTTCTTGAAGAGATCTCTAGTATTTCCCATTCTGTTGTTTTCCTCTATTTCTTTGCATTGATCGCTGAGGAAGTCTTTCTTATCTCTTCTTGCTATTCTTTGGAACTCTGCATTCAGATGCTTTTATCTTTCCTTTTATCCTTTGCTTTTTGCTTCTCTTCTTTTCACAGCTATTTGTAAGGCCTCCTCAGACAGCCATTTTGCTTTTTTGCATTACTTTTCCATGGGGATGGTCTTGATCCCTGTTTCCTGTACAATGTCACGAACCTCCGTCCATAGTACATCAGGCACTCTATCTATCAGATCTAGTCCCTTAAATCTATGTCTCACTTCCACTGTATAATCATAAGGGATGGGAATACCAGACCACCTGACCTGCCTCTTGAGAAACCTATATGCAGGTCAGGAAGCAGCAGTTAGAGCTGGACATGGGACAATAGACTGGTTCCAAATAGGAAAAGGAGTGCGTCAAGGCTGTATATTGTCACCCTGCTTATTTAACTTATATGCAGAGTACATCATGGGAAACGCCCGACTGGAAGAAGCACAAGCTGGAATCAAGATTGCCAGGAGAAATATCAATAACCTCAGATATGCAGATGACACCACCCTTATGGCAGAAAGTGAAGAGGAACTATAAAGCCTCTTAATGAAAGTGAAAGTGGAGAGTGAAAAAGTTGGCTTAAAGCTCAACATTCAGAAAACGAAGATCATGGCATCTGGTCCCATCACTTCATGGGAAATAGATGGGGAAACAGTGTCAGACTTTATTTTTTGGGGCTCCAAAATCACTGCAGATGGTGATTGCAGCCATGAAATTAAAAGACACTTACTCCTTGGAAGAAAAGTTATGACCAACCTAGATAGTATATTCAAAAGTAGAGACATTACTTTGCCAACAAAAGTCCATCTAGTCAAGGCTATGGTTTTTCCAGTGGTCATGTATGGATGTGAGAGTTGAACTGTGAAGAAGGCTAAGTGCCAAAGAATTGATGCTTTTGAACTGTGGTGTTGGAGAAGACTCTTGAGAGTCCCTTGGACTGCAAGGAGATCCAATCAGTCCATTCTGAAGGAGATCAGCCCTGGGATTTCTTTGGAGGGAATGATGCTAAAGCTGAAACTCCGGTACTTTGGCCACCTCATGCGAAGAGCTGACTCATTGGCAAAGACTCTGATGCTGGGAGGGATTGGGGGCAGGAGGAGAAGGAGAGGATGGGATGGCTGGATGGCATCACTGACTCGATGGACGTGAGTCTGATTGAACTCTGGGAGTTGCTGATAGACAGGGAGGCCTGGCATGCTGCGATTCATGGGGTTGCAAAGAGTCGGACAGGACTGAGTGGCTGAACTGAACTGAAAGGCTTCTTTAAAATGTGTTATTTAAATATAAATTTCCTGGAAGCAAAAGAAAACAAGTAGCAAAATAAATCCTAATGTTTCATAAATGAACTATGTTTATTTGTTTTGTCCCTGTCATGTAGGTAGCTCAGCTGGTAAAGAATCCACCTGCAATGCAGGAGACCCCAGTTTGATTCCTGGGTCAGTAAGGTCCACTGGAGGAGGAATAGGCTACCCACTTCAGTGTTCTTGGGCTTCCCTGGTGGCTCAGCTGGTAAAGAATCCGCCTGCAATGTGGGACATCTGGGAAGATCTCCTGGAGAAGGGAAAGGCTACCCACTCTGGTATTCTGGCCTGGAGAATTCCATGGACTGTATAGTCCATGAGGGTCACAAAGAGTCAGACAGGACTGAGCAACTTTCACTTTCACTTTCCTCATACAGGAAGAAAAGGTGTAGTACCTACATCTGCACATTGCAAACAGAAGAGTTTTATTTGCAAAATAGCAAAAAGAATAAGAAAAATCTTGCTATGGTTACATGATAATGTGATGTCGGGCCAAAGTTTCCCATGGAATTCAAATATTTGAATTGGTAGCAGGTGCTTTGAGAGACTTGGCCTGTCAAATATTGTCAGGTGAACTTTCTGTTTCTCAAAATGGCCTTAATATCCTAATGCTGTTTTTAAAAGTATTCTTGATTAGTTCAATGTTTCCTTAAATTTCAAAGAACAACTTTTGGGTTTCCTCTTTCCTCAAGTAAAACAAAGCAGCAGCTGGTTCACCATGCAGCCCTGAACACTCAGCAGACTCTAAACTGACTCCTTAGGGCAATCAATTAGAGCAGAATGGAATGCCAGGGCCACTTTTTTTGATGCAGTTTAAAAATTTTCATCCACTTTAAACCAACCCAACTAAAATCACTGCACTTACTTACCACTCACATAGAGTTCTAAAGTGTTTCCATTCTCTTAGTTTTTCTCCTTGTCTCCATGGGAGCAAAAATGACATCAAGGTTTTAAGTTCTGATCATGGCTCAGACGGTAAAGAATCTGCCAGCAGTACAAGAGACTCAGGTTTGATCCCTGGGTTGCAAAGGTCCTCTGGAGAAGGGAATGGCAACCCACTCCAGAATTCTTGCCTGGAGAATTCCACAGACAGAGGAAACTGATGGGCTACAGTCCATGGGGTCACATGACTGAGCAACAAAGGCTTTCACTTTTGACTTTCACTCACCGAAGAGGATGCTGTCGTATTGAGACAGGAGGGAATGGCAGGGCACAACCATTGAGAGAATGACACAGCCATGGAGGAAAGCAGGATGTGGGAAAAACAGGTTAGAACTGACTGAGCTCAAGATGGCAGAAGGCTCAACTTCCCATAAGACCTTGAGCCTTCTGTGCTCATTATAACATAATACAGCATATCTAAATGACACACCCACAGGCACTGGGACAGTTCAGAGGCTGACCATAAAAGGCCAAAAAGTGAGTGGTGGAACAATTCCTGGAAATCTCCACTCCTTCAAAATAGACTATTCTTTCCTCTCATTAGCATATGAAAATACCTAGCCCATAAAAACTAACCACTTCAAATTTCTGCACTCTCTCCTAAGACAGACCACATTCTGCTACAGAAAGTATATCTGCCTAAATAAAATTGCTTTCACCTTACTATAGGTTGCTGTTGAATTTTTTCCTACACAAAGCCAGAGACCCTTACTTGGCAACTCCTCCTAGGAAATCGCCTGAGATGGCACCCCCTTCTCCTCCAATAACATGATTACTATTATTGTTGTTATTGTTATTTTTATTTATTGATAAAGATCAGTCTGCAGTTGTGAACTCATCTGAAGCAAAGGATTAAGAATAAACATAAGCTTGCATTTGTGCTGATCGCTCAGTTACTTGTTCAGTCATATTCGGCTCTTTTCGACCCAATGGACTGTAGCTGGCCAGGCTCCTGTCTGGATTTTCCAGGCAAGAATACTGGAATAGGTTGGCATTTCCTTCTACAGGGGATCTTCCTGATCCAGGGACCAAAACATGAGCTTCAGTTCAGTTCAGTTCAGTCGCTCAGTCGTGTCCAACTCTTTGCGACCCCAGGAATCGCAGCACGCCAGGCCTCCCTGTCCATCACCAACTCCTGGAGTTCACTCAAACTCACGTCCATCGAGTCAGTGATGTCATCCAGCCATCTCATCCTCTGTCGTCCCCTTCTCCTCCTGCCCCCAATCCCTCCCAGCATCACAGTCTTTTCCAATGAGTCAGCTCTTTGCATGAGGTGGCCAAAGTACTAGAGTTTCAGCTTCAGCATCATTCCTTCCAAAGAAATCCCAGGGTTGATCTCCTTCAGAATGGACTGGTTGGATCTCCTTGCAGTCCAAGGGACTCTCAAGAGTCTTCTCCAACACCACAGTTCAAAAGCATCAACTCTTTGGTGCTCAGCTTTCTTCACAGTCCAACTCTCACATCCATACATGACCACTGGAAAAACCATACCCTTGACTAGATGGACCTTAGTCGGCAAAGTAATGTCTCTGCTTTTCAATATGCTATCTAGGTTGGTCATAACTTTTCTTCCAAGGAGTAAGCATCTTTTAATTTCATGGCTGCAGTCACCATCTGCAGTGATTTTGGAGCCCCAAAAAGTAAAGTCTGACACTGTTTCCACTGTTTCCCCATCTATTTCCCATGAAGTGATGGGACCAGATGCCATGATCTTCGTTTTCTGAATGTTGAGCTTTAAGCCAACTTTTTCACTCTCCTCTTCCACTTTCATCAAGAGGCTTTATAGTTCCTCTTCACTTTCTGCCATAAGGGTGGTGTCATCTGCATATCTGAGGTGATTGATATTTCTCCTGGCAATCTTGATTCCAGCTTGTGCTTCTTCCAGTCTAGCGTTTCTCATGATGTACTCTGCATATAAGTTAAATAAGCAGGGTGACAATATACAGCCTTGACGCACTCCTTTTCCTATTTGGAACCAGTCTGTTGTTCCATGTCCAGTTCTAACTGTTGCTTCCTGACCTGCATACAGCTTTCTCAAGAGGCAGGTCAGGTGGTCTGGTATTCCCATCTCTTTCAGAATTTTCCAGTTTATTGTGATTCACACAGTCAAAGGCTTTGGCATAGTCAATAAAGCAGAAATAGATGTTTTTCTGGAACTCTCTTGCTTTTTCCATGATTCAGCAGAAGTTGGCAATTTGATCTGTGGTTCCTCTGCCTTTTCTAAAACCAGCTTGAACATCTGGAAGTTCATGGTTCATGTATTGCTGAAGGCTGGCTTGGAGAATTTTGAGCATTACTTTACTAGCGTGTGAGGTGGCAAGAATACACAGAAGAACTGTACAGAAAAGATCTTCATGACCTGGATAATCACGATGGTATGATCACTCACCTAGAGCCACACATCCTGGAATGTGAAGTCAAGTGGGCCTTAAAGAGCTTCACTATGAACAAAGCTAGTGGAGATGATGGATTTCCAGTTGAGCTATTTCAAATCCTGAAAGATTTGTGAAAGTGCTGCACTCAATATACCAGCAAATTTGGAAAACTCAGCAGTGGCCACAGGACTGGAAAAGGTCAGTTTTCATTCCAATCCCAAAGAAAGGCAATGCCAAAGAATGCTCAGACTACCGAACGATTGCACTCATCTCACACGCTAGTAAAGTAATGCTCAAAATTCTCCAAGCCAGGGTTCAACAATATGTGAACCGTGAACTTCCAGATGTTCAAGCTGGTTTTAGAAAAGGCAGAGGAAAGAAAAAGATAAAAGTGTGTAGGTAATGTTTTAGATTTTTCTCGTCTAATGAAGCAAATAGTAATTGATCATTCAGAGGCATATATAATTAGCTTTAAAATGTCTCAGCATCCAACCTTTGTTTTCTGAATTTCTCAGGAAAAATTCTTTTAGATTAAGGCACATACACTCACTTCAAGAGGAATAACAGAAGTGAAAAATATTTGAAGTTCTCTCAGATAAAAGAATTAGATATACCAGTGAAACTGTAGAGAAAACAGGAAAAAAGGTTAATTGTCTCATTGTGAAGATAAAAACACACCTTAAAATTATGGCAACAGGGTATATGTAAGCAAAGTCCTAGGTCTTCATAAGTCCTACCTACATGGGTCCCAGGCAAACCTCTTGGCCCTCTTTTTCTTTATTGTAGTTGTTTTATTTTTATTTTTTAAATTGGAATCCTCTTGTTTTGCCATACTATCTGGTTCAAACAACTATGAAAAGAAATCTTTATCCTATTTCTAACTTCTGGGTCACCCTTCAGGTTACACTAATGACTGTACATATTGAATAGGCTCATTTTATAGATCCTTAGTTCTAGATTCTTTCCTTTTACTATTCCCTTCACTTCCACCAGGAAGGTCCTGATACTATAAATCTGCCCATAGTTTTATGAGACAATACTCCTCATTTTTCTTTATTAATGTTTCTATCTGTGCACCTTCTTCCAACCAAAACAGGATCTTGGATTGGAAATTCTGAGAGTTCCTCTGGAAAACCTGATTAAGAAAATCTTTTTTCTTCAGTCTGCCAAGGCACACATTTTATGAGCTTCCTAGATAATTTGGCCTGAGAAATAACTTTTTTGGCAAAGAGTAAATTGGTCTCAGGCCAATACTGGGTCTCTAGGAAAGATTGCTTAAAAAGGAAATTCCAGGAGAGTTATAATGTGGGAGTGGCCAGTGACCAAACAGGCATGTTTTCCTTTTAAATGCCATTACTAGCATTGAAAAATATGTATTTTTCTGCAGATGAAAACAGTTATGTCATGACTTCCTCCTGTTTTAAGGCTCAGGCTCAGATTATGGAAGGAGGAAAAAACTCCATTTTCATGAGATGCTGCCCAGTGTATTCCATCCTCTACTTTAAATTCTGATGTGTGAAGCAAACATGCATAGCCAGATAGCTCCCTAGTTACCACGCAGGTGCAGCTGCCGAACATAGCATGATTGCAACGAGTTTTGACGCCAGCCATTTGTGCTTGAAGAAGTGTCTGATTTTTTACTTTGTCACATGGTTTCCCACTCCTGTAGCAAGCGGGGGCTTTTATATAACACCCATTTTGGGTCAAATGACATCCATTTTTGGGAACCCACCAACACAAATGTTAATGATATGCAGATCTGGCCTTTCCTAAGATGGCATTGCATCAGCCAAACTTCATTTCCTGGGGAGGTTGCTAAGACAATTCATAACTCTTGCCAAATTTCATTAATGTGCCGAGTAGACCCAACGTTATCATATGGGTGTTTGTCAGAAGCCAAATCTCTGTACATGCATATTGATCATCTCCTTTTGGTGTATTTTTCCTGACTACTAATTTCCATAAAAATAGAAAGTTTGAGGAGTCTCGACAATGTGTGTTCCCTTTCAACAATATCCATCACAATATTTTTATGTACTTTCTCACATGAAAGCCAAATAGCTCAGCAGTCTCAAGAGATAGTCTCGCATTTTAATGCAGATTCCCATTCCTCTGTTGGTCTTGGGTCCTCTGTTTTTATAGGTCATAAAATCCACCTCTGTGAAAAGCAGATTTATTTTCCAAAGTTGGCAAACTGGACACTTCCACCTCCATGTCTCACAAGGTGCATATCTATCCTGGCTGATCATTTGCCATGGCTTTCACTTGATTTCTGGAATTCAAAGTTCATTGTAACTTTGTAAATATGGAATATTCTCTCATTTCCCTGCATTTATACATTTTATTTGGAGAAGGCAATGGCACCCCACTCTAGTACTCTTGCCTGGAAAATCCCATGGACGGAGGAGCCTGGAAGGCTGCAGTCCATGGGGTCTCTAAGAGTCGGACACGACTGAGAGACTTCACTTTCGCCCTTCACTTTCATGCATTGGAGAAGGAAATGGCAAACCACTCCAGTATTCTTGCCTGGAGAATCCCAGAGACAGAGGAGCCTAGTGGGCTGCTGTCTATGGGGTCGCACAGAGTTGGACACGACTGAAGTGACTTAGCAGCAGCAGCAGCAGTATACATTTTATTTCCTTTGCTCTCTTCCACTGAAAAGCATGGCAATAATCTACTTAGCTGTAGAGCCTCAGACAAGACACTGCCTGGTCTGCAGCCTTTCCTGTTTCTTTCAGGGAGATTGGGGTAGTCTTTTTTCCCTTTGCTCATTGTCTCCATTGTAGAAATGTGCATTGTGTGATAATGGTTTCTTTCCTGCCTGACTCATGTATTATGAGATAATGGTTTGTTTCATGCATGTGGGCATACATGACTCTCAAATATTTTTTTAATTTTAATCCATTTTGGGGGGTACCTTTTATTAAAACATAAACTCTACTTACATCTAAATTTCCAATGTGGAAAATGAAAGTACCTGATTACAGCAATAAAGTACCTCCTTATAAGATTTGGGATATGGAATTACGTACACATTTTCTGTGGATAGGCATCACCGTTTTTGTTATGGACTGAAAGTTTGTTGTTGGTCAGTCGCTAAGTCATGTCCAACTCTTTGTGGCCCCATGGACAGCAGCATGCCGGGATTCCCTGTCCTTCACCATCTCCCAGAGTTTGTTCAAACTCATGTCCATTGTGTCGATGATGCCATCCAACCATCTCATTCTCTTTCTGTCCCATTTCCTCCTGCCCTCAATCTTCCCAGCATCAGGGTCTTTTCCAATGAGTCTACTCTTCAGATCACCTACCCAGAGCAGACAATCAGATTAAAGATTTACTGAGCATGGCTCTGCCCACCAGAAGAAGACCCAGTTTTGCCCACAGCCAGTCCCTCCCATCAGGAAGCAAGAACTACAGTCCCACAGCCTCCAGAATAAAAACCACAATCACAGAAAACTAACCAAAATGATCACATGGATCACAGCCTTGTTGTGGTGAAAGTGTGTAGTCCACTGGAGAAGAGAATGGCAAACTACCTCAGTATTCTTGCCTCAAGAAGTCCATGAACAGTATGAAATTTCATGTCTCCCCCAAATTCATATGTTGAAATTTTAACCATTTAATTCAGGAGATGGGGGCTTTGGAGAGTGATTAGATCATAAGGGTGAAGTCTTTATGAATGGGAGTATTTCCCGAATTAAAGACTTCAGAGAGTATCTTGCTCCTTCCACTGGGAAGCAGGAGCTCAGCAGAACCGAAATCTGATTGTGCTTTGATCTCCGACTTCCTAGCCTCTAGAACTGTGAGAGATAAACTTCTTTTGTTTATGAGACACCCTGTATATACTATTCTGTTATACCAGCCTGAATGTACTAATACTTAAACTATAACCTGTATTAATCTTCAGGTAATATTGTAAAAATTATAAATGAAAAATATTGATGCAAACACTGGACATTCCAGATGGATGGGGTTAAGCCTAAAATTTTATGACCCACTAAATATGTAAAGCTCAACATTCAGAAAACAAAGATCATGGCATCTGGTCCCATCACTTCATGGGAAATAGATGGGGAAACAGTGGAAACAGTGTCAGACTTTATTTTGGGGGGCTCCAAAATCACTGCAGATGGTGATTGCAGCCATGAAATTAAAAGACGCTTACTCTTTGAAAGAAAAGTTATGACCAACTTAGATAGCATATTCAAAAGCAGAGACATTACTTTGCCGACCAAGGTCCGTCTAGTCAAGGCTATGGTTTTTCCTGTGGTCATGTATGGATGTGAGAGTTGGACTGTGAAGAAGGCTGAGCACCGAAGAATTGATGCTTTTGAACTGTGATGTTGGAGAAGACTCTTGAGAGTCCCTTGGACTGCAAGGAGATCCAACCAATCCATTCTGAAGGAGATCAGCCCTGGGATTTCTTTGGAAGGAATGATGCTAAAGCTGAAACTCCAGTACTTTGGCCACCTCATGCGAAGAGTTGACTCACTGGAAAAGACTGTGATGCTGGGAGGGATTGGGGGCAGGAGGAGAAGGATACGACAGAGGATGAGATGGCTGGATGGCATCACTGACTCGATGGACGTGAGTCTGAGTGGACTCTGGGAGTTGGTGATGGACAGGGAGGCCTGGCGTGCTGCAATTCATGGGGTCACAAAGAGTCGGACATGACTGAGTGACTGAACTGAACTGAACTGAACTGAACTGAAATATGTAATGCTGCTGCAGCTGCTAAGTTGCTTCAGTCGTGTCCAACTCTGTGCGACCCCATAGACGGCAGCCCACCAGGCTCCCCCATCCTTGGGATTCTCCAGGCAAGAACACTGGAGTGGGTTGCCATTTCCAAATATGTAATGAAGATAAGTTAAAAGTAATTCAAATTCAAAAGTAACAAATAACTTGAAATAAAAATCTCAGACCAAAGACAACAAAATATTCTTCACAAAAATGGAAGAAATTTCAAATATGTCTTTGTGTTTATGTGCAGTAGATTTGCAAATCTGCCAAGGTTTCTGAGGTAAATAGAATTTTTGGAGATTTAAAATCACTGAATGGATTCTCAAAGCTCCCAGGAAAAGGACAAACATTCCTACCATTGCGTATGGTCTACCACAATCTGGTCTCTGATACTTCACAGATTTTATCAAATTTCATGCCAATTTCTCCTTAATAGATGTTCTCAGCCATTTGAATTCCCTTTAGTTCCCTCTGCCTCACAGCCTCATCCTCTGTCTATGAATACTCTATTTAAACTCTTACCCCTTTTCCATTACATGCACCAATTTAAAGCTTGTTTATACTTCAGAAAGTACCCAGGAAAAGGGCATGAAATTTGATGAAATCTGTGAAGTATCAGAAACCAGATTGTGGTGGACCATAGGCAATGTTAGGAATGCTTGTCCTTTTCCTGGGCACTTTGTGAATCCATTCAGTGATTTTAACTTTTTGAGTTGTTTTCTCTTACCCTGTCAGTTTATGTCTTATTTCCCATGGTAGTTTTGTTCTAACGTCTCATATTAACACTTCCGAGTACTTATTGCTATTTGTGTTTACATATTTGTGTAGTGATTTAGTTAATATCTGTCTCCTCAATTAGATTGTAAGCTCCATGAGGTGAGGGAAGGTATTTGATGTACTCATCATTCAATCCCCAGCACTCAGTACAACTTAACTGAAGCAGGGGATCTAGATCCAAACCCTGATTCCAGTCCTGGCTCTAGAATGAAAACCCCCCTAAGTTTTAGTTTCTTCTTTGGTATTATGGAGTTAGTAATAACACCCTCTTTATGGAGGTGTTTGTGTGTGTGTGTGT
This sequence comes from Budorcas taxicolor, assembly GCF_023091745.1. NCBI lineage: Eukaryota > Metazoa > Chordata > Mammalia > Artiodactyla > Bovidae > Budorcas > Budorcas taxicolor. The sequence goes on from NC_068911.1 coordinate 75,153,803, forward strand.
TTAAAGAGACAATATTTATATTTATAATATATATATACATATGTATATTTATATAATGGCTTTCTTGGTAGCTCATTTGGTAAAGAATCTGCCGCAGTGCAGGAGGAAGATTCCCTGGAGAAGGAAAATGGCAAACTACTCCAGTACCCTTGTCTGGAAAATCCCGTGGACAGAGGAGCTTGGTGGGCTGCAGTCCATGGGGTTGCAAAGAGTTGGGCACTACTGAGCGAACTGAACTGAACTGAGTGACTAACACTTTCACACTCATAGTATGTATTTAGTATAATGCATTTAATAGTAGTAAGTAAATGTTAGATATTTTAAAAATAAATATTTGCTAAAAGAGTATGTAATGAAAACTGATGTAGAGTCCAGTACATATTATTTCACTGCTGATTTAAGTTTATGAATAGTTAATTATAGGAACCCTTGGTAATTTAGTTTTGAGTTTGAAATCCAACCCATGGACATTTCTATCATTCTTCTACCAGATGGAAGGAAACAGATTAGTATGGAACTTAGCTCTGGAAGCTTCTTAAAGGTCAGAGACTTTTATTCATCCTTAGGTCTTTACTGTTTCAGTTCAGTGCAGTCGCTCAGTCGTGTCTGACTCTTTGCGACCCCATGAATCGCAGCATGCCAGGCCTCCTTGTCCATCACCAACTCCCGGAGTTCACTCAGACTCACGTCCATCGAGTCCGTGATGCCATCCAGCCATCTCATCCTCTGTCATCCCCTTCTCCTCCTGCCCCCAATCCCTCCAGCATCAAAGTCTTTTCCAATGAGTCAGCTCTTCGCATGAGGTGTCGATTTATATTTGGGTCTAAAACCAAATGGATGGTGTTATTTCTATCAATTTATCTCAGTTTATAGGAAATGAGAGATTTATTCAATGAGGATGGGTTGGTGAAAGAGGCTGTTTTATTACTACTTCAATAAACTTTAAAACAAAGTCTTCCTAAATTTTGAAATGATGAAATACAGTCTAAATGTTTACACTCTTTTCTGTCAAAGTTCACAAAAAGGCAGAAACTAGCAAACCTCATGAGCCAGACACCATGGGCAGCAAACTGAATATAAGGCATACATTGAATATAATGCTTAGTCTGAATACAGATTTCCTTTTCCCAGAAGTGAGAATAAACACTCCTAACAGAAAGAATTTAAGAGCAGAAATGCTACTCTTAGTCATACAAGTAGTACTTGGTGCATATTAAGCACTCCACGAATCTCCTCTGAGTAAAGGAACAGAATGTGTTTATTTTGACCTCTCTTTTAAAATGTTTAGGTCTTCATGTTTCAGCAGAAGCAAAACAGTAACACAGCTTGAGCAAGTATAGCCCTAAAGAGTAGAACAGCGTGAGCACGACAATTTGCACAGTACCAAGGTAAAAGCAGACACCAATTGTGCAGAAAGCATAGATGAAAGTCGCCACCTACTAACTTCTTCTGGAAACATTCAGACAAGCCCATCTAGGGAAAAAGGAAAGAAAAAAAGAAAGGAAGGAATAAAATGTCTGGTATTAGAGGTGCAAGGCTTACAAATAAAGATTAACTAATTCACACCTAGCTGGGTTTTTTTAATTATTATTTTTCTAGGGTGGAGAAATAAAGACATGAATTTTGTATAAATATAAAAATCATGTACATGTACACACATACACCAGGCACGCATATTTGTTCTTGAGCTGAGTCAAGATCAGTGGTTTTATCTTTCTTTTAAATTTATTGTATTTGCCATGGCATGCATCATATGGGATCTCAGTTCACTGACTAGGAATCAAACCCATGCCTCCTGCATTGGAAAGTGTTGTGTTCGAGTCTTTGCAGAAATGCACTCTTAGTCACACAAGTGGTATCTGGTGCATCTTAAGTACTCCACCAATCTCATGGACTTTGCTACCCCATGGACTATAGCCCGCCAGGCTTCTCTTTACCTGGGATTATTGTGGCAGAAATACTGAAGTGGGTTGCCATTTCCTTCTCCACTGCACTGGAAGGGCAGAGTCTTAACCCCTGGACCACCAGGGAAGTCCCAGTGGTGTTTTCTGTTCAGTAATAAGTCTTAGAAAGAAACCGTTTCTGATAAAGGTACTACGAAGGATTGATAAAGCATTCCTTGACCACAATATCCTTGTGTGTGTGTGTGTGTGTGTGTGTGTGTGTGTGTGTGTGTGTTTGTTTGTGTGTGCATATCCTAGTGAGAAGGGATAGAATTTTTCTTGCTTTATTCCTTCACTTGCTGGGTAGGTTTGTAGGTGCAAACAAACCTATGAGGTTTGACCAAGATATATAAACAGCTTTGTCAAAGAAAAGCAACCACTTTCTCTATTACTTAACTATTTTGGAAAGGGTGTAGAGAGTAAACTGTCAGAGTATCATATCATTATTTTCTTTCAAAATCCAGTGTATTCCATAAGCACATGGTGAATATCAACAGAAACTGAAGTCATATATTCATAACCCAACAGGATTTATTGCATTTTGGGCTTTGTTATTTTGCCAGATAGGAAAGAATTAAAGAGAGAGGAAACAAAATCAGAGGAAGACAAAAATTGTAAGAATATGTAGTGCTTGGAATAAACAACTGAAAAGCATATTGATAAAAACCATATGGAAGTAACAGCAGGAAGCATGGTTTACTCATAATTGTTCAGTTCAATAAAATATGTTTAAGAAGTTTACAGAGTTAAACATGTATTATTTACTCATGCATTCAAATGATGTGAAAAATCATGGATTATATTTCTGAAAAAGGGAAAGTTTCATTTATAAAACAGAAAATAAACTCCATGCTTTTATGCACCAGGGACTTTAAAAGCATGATCTCATTTAATTACAATGATACATCAAGGTAGATATCATAACCTCTAGGTCAAAGGTGGAAAAATGAGATCAGAGAAATTAAATAAATTGCAGAAAGTGAAGAGGAACTAAAAAGCCTCTTGATGAAAATGAAAGAGGAGAGTGGAAAAGTTGGCTTAAAGCTCAACATTCAGAAAACTAAGATCATGGCATCTGGTCCCATCACTTCATGGGAAATAGATGGGGAAACAGTGGAAACAGCATCAGACTTTATTTTGGGGGGCCCCAAAATCACTGCAGATGGTGATGCAGCCATGAAATTAAAAGACGCTTACTCCTTGGAAGAAAAGTTATGACCAACTTATATAGCATATTCAAAAGCAGAGATATTACTTTGCCAACAAAGGTCCATCTAGTCAAGGTTATGGTTTTTCCAGTGGTCATGTATGGATGTGAGAGTTGGACTGTGAAGAAAGCTGAGAGCTGAAGAATTGATGCTTTTGAACTGTGGTGTTGGAGAAGACTCTTGAGAGTCCCTTGGGCTATAAGGAGATCCAACCAGTCCATTCTAAAGGAGATCCGTCCTGGGTGTTCTTTGGAAGGACTGATGCTAAAGCTGAAACTCCAATACTTTGGCCACCTCATGCGAAGACTTGACTCATTGGAAAAGACCCTGATGCTGGGAGGGATTGAGGGCAGGAGGAGAAGGGGACGACAGAGGACGAGATGGCTGGATGGCATCACTGACTCGATGGACATGAGTTTAAGTGAACTCTGGGAGTTGGTGATGGACAGGGAGGCCTGGTGTGCTGTGATTCATGAGGTCACAAAGAGTCAGACACGACTGAGTGACTGAAATGAACTGAACAGAACCCAGTAAGGAATAATAACACAGAAATATCTGGTCTCAAGAATATATCACTAACATTTTTGAAAACCTTGAACTCTACAGTCTCTTGTCAGTAAATGACATACACTCAATATTTTGCACACAATAGGTGTCCACAGATCCCTCCAGCTCTAATCACAAATAAGAAACCTCTGCCATTTCAGGCTTCATAGACGTGAATATTCACATCAAAGAACTAAGTCTCTCAGTAAGTTTCTCTTCCTAAGTAAGTTTTTCTTCCTTAGAATTGAAAAATTAGTGGTAAACACAAATATTCATATCAAGTACTTGGTTGAAGATGGCTACTGTAATACTTTTTTATTTAATTTGAAGTAGGAGATAGATGGGCCCCTGGGCCAGGTAGCTGATGATTGTCAAATGGAACAAAACTTCAGTTTTGTCCTCAGTCAGGCAAGAATGATTCTTTTTTCCCTTCTTCCATTGAAATGGAGGGAATAAGTAATGGGGGGAGCAGGGGAGAGCGGTGTATGAGGAATTTGTTGCAGCAAAAACAGAAATGTGTGAACAGCCTTTGGCACATACTAGCCAAACTTGGTTATTCTTTAGCCATTACTATTTATACAAACAAACACTAGTAGCTGGACTAGGCCTTCACAAAGCTAATTACTCTCTCTCACAAAGCTAATTCTTCTCCCCCTACACTCTCTTGTAGCATTCTGCATTTCAGAAAGAAAATCACGAGCTGATAACTCCAGGGACACAAGACTCAGCTGCTGAGTTGCCTGATGCTAGCTGTGGTTATTCTGAAACTGCAGGAAAAGAAAAAAGTAAGACCTTCATGAGGATATAAAACCTCCCCCTATTCCCAAGAGACAGGGGCACAGTTCTTGAAGTGCTAGCCAGCTGTGTTTCTCTTTTGCTTGGCAAAAATAATAAAGCTACTCTTTATTTCCTCCAAACTGTCTCCATATGTCTGTTTAACATCAGTGGACAGGGAGTCAAGATTTTGGCAACAAAGATTGAAGAATTATTTCAAAGGAAAATGCTAAAATTGTTTAAGGAAGATTTGGTAATGTCATATCCATTAAAATAAAACATGAGAAAAATATAACAGGCTCATATCTTTTTCCAACATATTAGTATCTCAAGCCTATAGTATCAGTGTTTGATAATATGTTTGATAAAGTTTGATAAAACTTATTAATAAATGATAGAACACTATTATGTCATTTAAGTGACTATATATTCATAGTAAAAATGTATTTATTGATATGAAAAGAATTCATAATATGTACTTTATAAGCCAATTTTTTAGTGCGTGTGTGTGTATGTGCATACAAAGAATCCGCCTGCCAATGCAGGAGACATGGGTTCAATCTTCACCTGGGAAGATTCTGGGAGAAGGAGATGGCAGCCCATTCCAGTATTCTTGCCTGGAAAATCCCATGGACAGAGGAGCCTGGCAGTCTATAGTCCATGGGGTCGCAAAGAGTCAGACAAAACTTGGTGACTGAACAGCAACAACAGCAACAACATCAAAATGTTTGTAATTTTATTTGTGAAGGCAAGGTCATGTTACATAGATTCCCCCCTTTTTCTTTTGCTTATTTGCATTTAACATTTTCAACATAGTAAATATACACTATCTACAATTACATTATAGATTAGCATAGTACATAATTGCTTAAATGTCAAAACTTCATGGACATTAAAAATCCTCTAGTTAAAGCCAAAGGTTCCTTTTATGACTCGGAATCTTTTTCAACACACAGATATGCCATTAAGTTGGAGGAGAAATAAGAGTTTTCTGCCAGGAAACTGAAGGCACCTTCCTGCTAGTGTGTTCTGTTAAAACAGAAAAACATCAATCCTGACACAAGTGTGGGGTGACATCTAGTGAACTGTTGTTGCAGACAATTGTTGGGTTATGTCCTCATGGCTCCCTCTCCTGCCTCCTTTCTTTCAGTGCACAGTTCTCAATAATTGTTCTTTTATAAAGCATGCATGTTTCCCCAATATAAAGAAGAAAATATAGAGTTATGCATTTAAGACAGTCCACATTTTGTGGACTTGGCAAGAGAGAGCTGTTCAATTTGCCATGTAAATAACACACACTCTTTTCTTTGGAAAACAATGGTAGAGCTTCAGACTTCAGATCATGATATATCTAGCTTTTCATCTGTTAGTAGTTAATAAGATGACTCTAATTTGCTAAGGCTTTCCAGGTGGTGCTAGTGGTAAAGAATATGCCTGCTAGTGCAAAAGACATAGGAGACACAGGTTTGATCCGCGGGACAAGAAGATCCCCTGGAGGAGGAAATGGCACTGCACTCCAGTATTCTTGCTTAGAAAACTGCATGGACAGAGAAGCCTGGCGGGCTACAGTCCATGAGGCCGCAAAGAGTCGGACATGGCAGAGCAACTGAACACACACGTATTTGCTAAGGCTTAGGATAGGCAGGAAGTCAGTGAAGCCAGTGTCTGTAGTCAATCAACAGGTCACAGACCAACTCACCCCCACCAACAAGCTTGAGTTTTGGAGAACAGACAACTATCCCTGTGGACGGCCAACAGAGGCAAAATCAAATACCTTGGTCCTTGGGTTCAAGACAGATAAGTTAGTGATCAGTACTGAAGCTCAAGATTGGACTAGCATGACTGTAAGTTAATGCTAAGCTATATATTAGTGAAATGGAAACTGTGGTCTAAAGTCAGGATTGCTCCTAAAGAACTGGGTAGACAGTGGCCAAATGGCCTTGGCAATGGGGAAAAATACTGCAGGCAGAACTTGGTATTATATGAAGTAGTCCTCTGTAATGTTCTTATGTAATCGTCTGGTAACTTAACACCTTAATTTAAAAGTTACCAAGATCTGATTTAAAGACTTTCCATGGGATAAATTATTAAATGCAAGTTTGGGATCATATCTCTTCCAAGTTTTAGAGAAAACTAAACCATAAGCAGAAATTTAAGCACGGGATATTGTGTGGCATCATACTCATACTAAAAACGATGAGATCCACTAAACTACAAAATTTAGAGGGTAGAATGGGCATGGGAAGTGATGAAAGTGCAAATAGTTGGAGTCACATGACAAAACTTGCTACTCATCTTTAAAAAGCGTTATCACATGTTGTCAATATTTGCCCTAAAACATGGGGTTGGGGGCTTCCCTTGTGGCTAAGTGGTAAAAAATATCTGCCTACCAATGCGGGAGACATGGGTTTGACCCCTGGTCCAGTAATATCCCACGTGCTACAGAGTAACTAAGTCCATGCGCCAAAACTGCCTGAGCCCATGTGCTGCAGCTACTGAAACCCACTTGCCCTAGAGCCCATGCTCTGCAACAAGAGGGGGCACCACAATGAGAAGTCTGCACATCACAACTAGAAAGTAGCTCCTCCTCCCCCCAGCCCCAGTGAAACTACAGAAAAGTCCGTGGTGCAACTGATGACCTAGCTCAGCCAAAAATAAAATAAATAATTTTTTAAAAAGCCATGCGGTTGGCTGAAGCTTCTATTACACTGGAAATTCAGATTCTAGTCAATAAATATCAAAAGAGTAGAATAAACAGCTTTCATACTGGAATAAAAATAAAGGCAGCAAACCATTATACTCAAAATCTGAGGATTAAATAAAATTGCCTTAAATCAAATTGAAGGTACCAGTATGTACCCATTAAACTAGAAAAAGCAATAAAGAGCCATCAGTGACAGGTTAGGGTATAAAAGGGTGCGCTTATATATTTTAAATGACATTGTAAATTGGTTCAAATTTTCCATAGAGCCATTTGTGACAAAAGCTATACAATACTTTCTTTTCTTTGACCTAGTAATTGCACTTTAGGAAATATACTTCCAGAAAATAATCTAAAAGAAAACAAATAATTTGTTCCAACTTGTTCATATGAAGCAGTTTATGAAAAGGAAACTTTGAAAATACTAACTCAAATGTCCAACAATAAGCGATTGTCCAAGGAAAATGTTTAATACCATGGAACACTATTAATAGCTTGCCTGTTAAGCTGTTGGAGAAGGCAATGGCAGCCCACTCCAGTGTTCTTGCCTGGAGAATCCCATGGACGGAGGAGCCTGGTGGGCTGCTGTCCATGGGGTCGCACAGAGTCGGACAAGACTGAACGACTTCACTTTCACGTTGTTAAGCTGTATGAACTACCTTAAAATAGGCCCATCTTTATAGTAAGTAAGTAGAAAACATACATGTGAAATTTTGTTAAAATCTTACAAACATAAATTAATGTGCATGAAGGGCCATCATAAGAGACTTAAGTGAGAGAAGGGAGTGAATTCAGTTTTCTTGATATATTGAGGACTTCTGCATTTCCATAATTCCAAGATATTTACATAATTCATATATTTTAATCTCAGATCAGTCTTATGACACAGATATTATTTATATAATTTCTATTCAAGAAATCTATTTGAGTAGTTTGTCCACAGTCACACTGATGGACAAGTGACAAAGTGAGATTTGAACTCTGTCTGGGATTCCAAATTCCATAGCTTTTCAGTGTATCATGTATAACACATTTCCTGAAGTTCTTTTTAAAACACACTAACCTCATCACATGACCCTCCAAGATAGATTGATTGGCTGAATACATTTGAAAAACATTCTAAAATATATCCTCTTGATATTAACTGGCATAATTTTTTGAAGTTTTAGAGCAATTAAGCCAGTTTACATTTGATTAAAATAGCATTTCCCAATCCTGTGAATTCTGTGTGTCTGTATGTGTGCAGTTGTATTTAGACGAATACACGAGTGAACAGGGCAACTGTTAATAAACCATAGAACAGTAGGTCTGCAGAACACAGTTTGGGAAATACTGATTTAAAGTCTTGTGTTCACTAGATATATTCTTTTGAAGTTAAGTATTAAAATTTAAAATATTAAAATTTATAAAAGTTGGTTATCTCTACTGTGTAAACCTCTAACTGTAGGCTCTCAGAGGATTATATGTAAATTAGGGAATTAATTATTCAGAGCTTCAGTGGAAATAAACATATATCTGCATTTTCTTCCTGCCATAAAGTGATAAGTGGCAACTCTAAATATTAGCACAGAAAATTACCAAAGACTCCCGGAGGTTAGTTTCCCTTAAAGAAGCAAGTTCATGGTCATTTGTCCTAGTCATCCTGTAGATCAGGATAATAAGAATTTTGATGTTCCAAAGGTCCAAATATTATTAACAACTGTCCAAATGGGCATTTAGGAAGAAGTAGAAGTTGAGGATTCTGAATCCATAAGGTGGCACATACCAGAAACAAACCTGGCCCAGCACCTTGGGAGATGATTGAAATAAACAAACACTAAGAGCTGTTACCCTCTGAGATCAAGTTTAGTCAGGAATGAAGTTCTCAGCACTGAGCGTGATTGAGAGGGCTGATGTTTTCCCCAAATCAATACTTCAAGGTGTGTTCCAGTGGCCATACTAGCGCATTCAGCCTCCCTCTCTGCACCTGACCTATGTTAAAATTTGCTTTGACAACCAGCCAGCTCTGGTTGTCAATAAAGCCAATAAACCATCAGAGGTGTCACAGATAGATGGCTGGCTTGGGTATTTGGTTAATTCCATAATCTCCATCAGCCTTTCACGGCTCTGCAACTTCTTGTATTGCAAATAAACATATGCTCTAGGTAAAATTAGCGATTTGTTATGGAAATATAGCTTTAAGACAGGTTTCAAAGGATTATTCTCCTCCCTGCCAGCCAGAGTTCAGCCTCCCATGTACAACTCTGGTGTTATCTATGGAATGCTCTTATATTTTCTAATAGGTGGACTCTACTGTGATCATCATTCTAAAAGATGATGCTGTTAAAGTGCTGAATTCAATATGCCAGCAAATCTGGAAAACTCAGCAGTGGCCATAGGACTGGAAAAGGTCAGTTTTCATTCCAATCCCAAAGCAAGGCAACGCCAAAGAATGTTCAAACTACCGCACAATTGCATTCATCTCACATGCTAACAACATAATGCTCAAAATTCTCCAAGCCAGGCTTCAACAGTATGTGAACCATGAAC